>NC_136065.1:1573924494-1578826994 GCF_964261635.1 Lissotriton helveticus | reverse complement strand
GTCACCCACAGGAAGTCCCAGGAGACCCTTTTGAATGCCTTCTCAGCATCCAAAAGCAAAGCAGCCGTAGGGTCCCGTGAGATCTCCGTGGCATCAAGCAATGTTATCAATCGGCAAACATGCTGCGTTGTTCCGCAACCAGTTATAAACCTGTGTTGGGTAGGATGAATAGATTTCCTCAAGATAGGGTTCAACCTCGTTGCCAGGGCTTTGGAGGGCAGCATCACGCGACTCCGCCTAGGCGTCATACATGTACGTGACGTCAGCGAGGTCACATAAGCCCCATCCCGGCGTGCCCACGTACATTTTTTCCTTTTCCGAGTGCAACGCAGATCCGTTCTTGCTGCGGGCCTCTTTTGGACCCCCTTTCTTCTTCACCAATTGTCTTTTCTCCTGGTGGGACAGTGTGCAAATGCCTTCGGGCTTAAAGACTTGCACGTTGTGTGGGCGTCTTATGTCGGCGAAGGACCCTTGTATGTGGTGTTTAGGGGAGGATCATGGCACCACTGATTGTGAGGCGTGCCAACAGTTGAAGCCGAAGTTGCGGCGGGAGCGCCGGATGAAACTGCTCTCGGCGCGTCTCTTCAGGTCGACTTCCTCTCCTCGATCAGCCTCGGCAGGCGGCTTCAGATACAGCCGTGGTCGTTGTCTTCGCCCTTCTCCGATGTCACTGGAGCATTGCTCCCCGGTGAGTAAGTGTCGCAGTATGTCCCCGGGGGCTGGTGTTCGGCCTACCGGGGCGTAGACTCCCCGTGGGTGATGCGGCCCCACGTGTCTACCTCCTATCCACCGTTTCCCAGTGCTGGGGTGTAGAGAGTCCAGATGGAGACATACGTGGCGGCTTTGCAGGCCTCGCTGGTGTCTCCTCCTCCTTCCCTACCTGGGGCATCAGCGGATCCCTTGCCTTGCGCGGGGCATCTGCTGCGCCGCCGCCGCCGGCGGCTCCGGCCTGACTGGTTCGGATCCAGGCTTGGCGGATGTGGTGCTGTTGGGGTGCGGCTGCTCGAGGGTCCCTCCTTCAGACCACGGCGCCTCTGCCTCGCCGCTAACTCCCGCAGGAGTCCCTGTGGTGTGGCTCGGGTCGCCGGGGCTCGGGTCGCATCCCTAAGCCCCGCTCGGCCCTCTGGGCAGGCGAAAGCCTCGTCCACTGCTGGGCTGATGCCGCCACGGTGCCGGTACCTGCTCCGGGCGGCGCCTCAAGGGTCGGTGACCTCTCCTCGTCCCGCTCTGGTTTGAGGCGGGGTGGTGACCCCTCGGCCCTCTCCGGAACCCTCGTCCCTCTCCGCGGGCAGCTGCCTCGTCGGAGGGCGAGTCGGAGGTTGAATCGTCCCTGGTGCCGCTGCATGGGTCGCCAGGCCACCTCTGCCGCATTTGGGCCGAGGCTGGTGGAGGGCCTTGTGTCACTTCCCCGGTCCCTCTCGTTCCTCCACGCAGGCGGCTGCCTCGGCGGAGGTCAAGTGGGCATCGTTCCGGCGCCGCCCCTTGGCCACTTCGGCTCCACTCGTGTTCCTGGCGCGGTGTGCCTTGGAGGAGCCCTATCCGGTCTTTCCGGCGCTGGATGGTGCTGGTGTCCTGCCTCAGGGTGCGGACTCTATGACTCCACACAGAGGTCGTGCTGCGGATTAGTCTTCGAATGCTTCCTCTTCTCCGGAGGCTGGCTGCATCTTGGTGTCCTCTTCCACGGAGACTGGCCGCCGGGTGGTGGCTTTTTCACTGGCTTCGTCGAAGGGTGGCTCCCCGCCTTTTCTGTGGCCGAGGTGTTCGTCGGAGGAACGGCAAGTCCCCCATTCTTCAGTACCTTCTGACTTCCAGGTCTGGCCTTTGCCCGTCCCGCTTGGCTTCGGGGACGACCGCCTTAGTTTGCAGCCGTTACCCATGGAGGAGCTGCTTTCTTCTCCGTGGAGCCCTACGGAGGCGGGTGCAGCCTTCGCTCACGCGGTGTCCAAGGCTGTGGGCATTCTGCGCATGGGTGACCCAATTGCTCATTTCCCGACGGACCATTTCTTGGAGATTCTCCCCTTGAGGGTTCGCTTCTTTCTTTCCTGACTGGAGCTTGGAGGCGTCCCGCCTCGGGGGATCCGGTGCCTCAACACCTTCTGCACCAACACCTTTTGGCACTGCGTGACCCAGCGTGCCTTTCCCTCCACCCCTCTGCTGCCAGTCCACTTTTGCGGACCGCTTTTCCCTCTCTGCCGCCACTCTTGACTCCGCCGTCCCGGGAGGCCTGCTGACTGTACTCCTTCTCCGGTTGCCCTTGCTGTGGATTGTGTTTTCTGGCCATTGAGTCCTCCTTGCTGGAACTTTGGCATTGTTGGCTGCTGGATGGCCCTTTGTTGACTTTGTGTGGTTTTGCTGGAATTGTTACACAGACTTGGCCCTGAGATTAGGCCTTCTGTTTTTCTTTGGGCTGCTGTCGAGCCTTCTGCAGGGCTACTTTTCCGCTGTGACTCTTTTGTTTTCTCCTCTGCTGCGGAAGTTCTTCCAAAGAGGGTTCCCATATCTTGGGACTTAACGTATCCTATGTGGGATAGTGGTAGCTCTTATATAGCTAAGCTCTGCTGGGGAGTGCTGGTTGCCTTCGGGTGCCTGTTTTCCATGGCGTTTCTGTATGTTGCTACTGTGCGGGACCCTTGTAGTGGTGGGTCCAGGCATTTCCTCTCCTTCCTGCTCTTGTCTGGTAGCTGGGATGCTTCTGTGTTCTTCTTGCTTCTGGTGACTTATGGCTATAGGTGCCGTTCTGGCTGACCTGTTGCCTTCCCTCTGGGTTGGCTTGCCTCTTTCCCTTATATCCTTGGGCCCTCTGGGATTCTTCTTGTTCCTCTGCCTGTCCTGGCATTGGATGGAAGCTCTGTTACCTTGGGGGTGGAGTGGGGGTGCTTCGGCCTTTCCGGCCGCGCCTTTGGTTCCTCTGTTGGAGTGTACGGGTCTCTTCACTCTTCCTTCTTCCTCCGACATCCCTTTTGGGGTTGCTGGTGTTTGAATTGTGGAGGTCCTCTTGCCTGGAAGGGACGAGGTTACTTCCCTGGTCTACAGGTCTGGTCCCCTGTGGGCCCTCTGTCCTGTCCAGGCTGGTGGGGTCCTTTCACAGAACCTCCTTCCCAGTGGGTATTGCTAGGGTATCTATTCTACGTGAAGGAATCTGCGGCTAGTAGTCTCTATCAGATGTACAAGTTACTTACCTTCGGTAACGATGTATCTGGTAGAGACGATTCTAGCCGCAGATTCCTTCACGGCCTGCCCGCCCTCCCCATTCTGCGTTGACCCCTGGGCTGGTCTTCGGTACTCTCCTCCCGGTGGGGGGGGGCGCTGTCTCCTGTGAGTACCTTCTTTTGCTCTTGACGGTGGCTCCGTCTTGTTGCTGTTCATTCCTCCTTTTGGTTCTTGAAAGATAGGGTTATGGTGCTTCTATGCCCCGCCGCTCCAGGTTTGAGGAGGGGTTTGCCTTCAATCTCTGCCCTCCCTTCCCTTCCTCTTAGGGGTCCTGGCCCCTTTGCTAATCTGAGTTGCGGTCCTCTGATCGTGCCTTACCCTTGTTTCTTGGGGGTGGTTGCCCTCTGAATTGGGGTGTCTTGGAGGTTGGTTGTTCCTGCCAGTTGGGACTGTCTCCTCCTCCTTGTTTCGGGGTGAGGGTTGTAGGCCTGCTACATATGTCATGACTTTTACGCAGGTTCCCTGTCTCCGGGGGAGGGAGGGGCGGCGGCGGTCTATGTTCTGGCAGGGTGGCTGCTCAGGGCACTGCTCTTTCTTCCTTCTGTCCCTGCCCTTGGACACTGCAGTGTTGCACTGTTCCTTATGGGGCCTTCTCTTTTCTTTTTTTATATATTCTTTTGCACACTGTTCCCATGCTCCCACAGTTTTTTGTCTGGTGGCTCTGCGTTGTGCTGCGGAAAAGTTCTCCGAAGAAAACTGACTTGGTCGCACCGGGGTGGGGCTTATGTGACCTCGCTGACGTCACGTACGCGGACGACACCTAGGTGGAGTAGTGTGATGCTTGCCCGCACCCGGTGCGCAGGGATGCTGTGGCAAAAACTTTCCGGATCCAGTCTCAAGCCTGGGGATAATTCTACATGAAGGAATCTGCGGCTAGAATCGTCTCTACCAGATGCATCGTTACCGAAGGTAAGTAACTCGTACATTGGGCGATACGAACCCAACTCCTTCGGTGATTTGTCTTTTTTTTAAAAAAGTTTACTATATCTGCCCATGACTCCGGAGCAGATCCACCCCTTTGGGCTTGCTGACTAACCTCCAGTAGATCTGGTCCTATTATGTCCGCAAAATCTTATAAAACTCCACTGGAATCTGGTCTGAGCCTTCAGCTTTGCTTGATGGTAAATATTGCAGAGCAGCCATTATCTCCTCTTGCGTCAAGACCGCCTCTAGGGCCTCTTTATCAACTAAATCAGCCCGAGGTAGGGCGATCTTCCCTAAATACTCCTGCATTTTATTCGGCTCTCTGTAAAGCTGTTGATAAAATTGCCGAAAAGCATCTCTGATACCTACTATGTTCCAGCTAATATCCTGGATTTCGACAATCTCTCCTGAGCTAGTTTTTTGTCTGAGCCTCACCGCAATGATGTTCCCAACCCGCTCGCTGAATTCGTAGCAATGTTCTCGTTTTGCCATATAGGTTTCCGCTGCTTTATTAGTGATCCGCTCTCCAGCCTCAGCCTTTTTTTACAGCCAACCGTGATAATATATCCTCTATTGGGATGCCCGAGTTGATGGCACTTGCCAGATCCTTTTCTAATTTAGACAAGGTTTCCCTGCTTGATTCCTCTTGTAGTGCCACCCTCTTTTGGCGATGCAGGCTAGAACTCAATCTCCCCTCTGCCTTGAAAGCATCCCAAGGTATCCCTATACAAGTGCTCCCTTCCCTAATCCACCCCTTCATGTGATACATAGTCTGGATCATGTAAAAGGCCTTGTCAAAAGTCCAAACCCGTTCTTGCCTTGCCAACCTATTAAAAATAGCTGTGAGGACTAGTGGGTTGTGATCCGATAGTATCCGGGGTGTATCTCAATCCTAAGATTAGAAATAAAATGGTGCAAAACAAAGAAATAATCTAATCGTGAAATAGCCTTATGTGGAGCTGAGAAGAAGTTGCTCCCAGGGGCTTCGGCTTTCAAATAAGCCCCTACATCAGTAAGGCCATGGTTACTAACTAGATTAGCGAGGGCTACAGAGACCCTTCTTTTCCTACCGGAATAGCCACTTCGCATAGAACCCCAGTGTACCCCCAGCCCATTAATATTAAGTCCCTGCAGACAATCACCGGAACGGGCCACATTGCAAGTTCTGCATCTAGAAAATCAAAAACCTCAGGAGCATCATCAGTCAAGCCCTAAACTGAGCATATAGTGAATGTTTCACTACCCACCAAGCATTCAATCATAGCCCAGCAGCCCTATTGGTCAGCCAGCTTTTTCTTTACCATGATATCATTCCCGCGGGTAAGAATTGCTACCCCTTTTTTGCGTGTACCATGTTTAGTATTCACCAGGACCTTGAAACCTAGCTGATCCAAAAGATAGCCTCTAATGCCTTCTATATATGTTTCTTGGGCACATAATATATCAATTTGTAAAGATTTGAACAGAATTGCCGCCCTTTGCCGTTTATTTTGATCGTTTAACCCACAGACATTGACTGAAGCTATTTGCAGACTCATTGCATTCTATTTTGCGAGTTCCGCCCAGACAACCCCATTGAAATTGCACTTTCCCTTTTAAAAAACGGCATAGCTCAATCTTAAACTTACACAACTCAAACTAGTTGCTTTTTGATTCTCAAAATTTGTCTCAATGTCTTCCCTCACGTATTGTATTGTGTGCTGTTGTGCTGTGTCCTTACCCATCCCACCCCTCTTATTCCCCCCAAGCATTGAAGGGAACAAGACCTACCCCCCCCACACCCACTACAGGAAAATAGGTCAAGCATGACCTATGTACGGCAGCTGATCTCCCATCTTGAGCCCCGCCGATCCGCCCACCGCACCCCCGATCCTCCCACCGCACCCCGGAGACACCCTAAATCCAAGGGGAGCTCACCCCCATATACTTATATTGACTAATCAAAAACTGAGCCAAAAAGGATGACAACAAAACCATAGAATAAACCCAGGACAAATATAAACTTAAAACACATAGGATCCCGAAATATCTGCATCATAATCAGTCACTATACAGGAGTTAACCTCCCTTGCGTATTACGTTTAGTTCCGTTCCTCCCCTTTGCCTCCTTAAGCTCAGACATAAATTCCTGCGCCTTGATTTAGGAGAAAAACATTCTCACCCTCCCATTCGAAATAAACTTAAGCGGGCGGGAAATACCAAAAAGGCCTCGCAGCCCAGCCCCTGAAAGGGGGTTATCATCTGGCGGAGTCTCCACCTCCACTCGACCGTGATATGACAGAAATCAGGCCGAGCGAAGAAGGTGTGGCCCTCATAAGATAGTTTTGAATCTGGTCTGGCCCGATCTATTATGGTCTGCTTTAGGAGGAAATTCCCCACATATATCAAAATTGCTCGGAGGTCGTTCACCCTGATTATTAGCTCTAGTCCACCTAAAAATTGGGAAGCGGTGAGCCTGCTGAACTTCTGTCTCCCAGTTCCACTGGGCAAGATCTGGGACGGCACCCTTTAACAAGGACACAACAAAAGCCATAATATTCTCCCCCTCCACATTTTCTGCCACAACTAGTAATCGTATGTTATTTCGGCGCTGCCAGTTTTCAAAGTCTTCGAGTTTCCAGCACATATCCATGGACTGCTTTTCTTGCATTACTTTAAATGACTGGCGCTTGCCGACCTCTACCTCCATGGCAGCAGTTCTTTCCTCTACTTGCGTTACCCGTTTGGTCATATCAGTGCACAACATATTAACCTTTCGGATTGCCCCCTGCAGTTTTTTTAGTAGCCTGGAGCAATCTTCATGCTCTCTTGTCTGGCCTCCCCCTGCATCTGCTTCAGGGTAGCATAAAGTAGCTCTAATGTCGGTGAGGGAGTTTAGGTTCCGAGTGATTAGGGCGCTGGATCCATCTACCACCGCACTTGCAGGATTAGTCCATAAGCCATGCCAGGTGTTGCGGTCGCCGAGTAATCCCATTTGAGATTGCGAGCTATGACCGATTCTGATTTTGATAATCTTAACTTAGCCCTTGCCTGTCGCTTAGAATTAGAAGATCTGCTACGGTGCGTTTTTTGCGTATCCGATGACTCCCCTGAGACAGTCTCATCTGATGTATCAAGCTCGCTGAGCCCTGAAGTCAGAATCATCATTTAATGAATAAAACTTGTCTCCATCTGGGGACATTAGTGGTCCACTAGACCATTTTATCGTCGAGGTGTGACCAGAAATCCCAGTGGGATGACTATTTGTAATGCACCCAGAGTTATTCTCCAGAGGGGGGTGTACCTCTAGCTGTGCTTCAGGCTGCAAACCCAGTGCATCCGATAAAGTGCCTGTTACGATATTGGAACGTGCCAGGGTGCAAGTGCCAGTCAGAGGATCGATTTCTGCCAGAACAATCACCTGATCTCTGTCCAGAGTCCCCCCGACCAAAGCAGCAAATCCCCCAAACCTAATTGGTGTCTTCTCCCCACTCAGACTTACAGCTAGCTTCTCTATGGGTTGTGGTGATTGACTACCTAAGATCAATATCTCAGCATTTACAGATACATCCTTTGCTATGTCCAGACACCCGGTACCACCAGACTCCACTCCGGGTTTTGCCACCAGCCCAGCCACAATCAGAGGCGAGGGAGTACACTGAGCAAGGCTCGCGCCCCCAGAAGCTGCATCTATCAGTGCATGAGCCGCCGCCAATGCATCGGTTATGCCCGCAGCCAGACCCGCACCCCCTCCCGAGTGCTTGGGATTTTATGAGCATCAAGCACGCCAGACATACAAGAGGGGGCCGCTGTTGATCCAAATTCCTCAGTCAGCGTTGGTTGCCGAAGGGACCCTTCCCCAACAGCTGCAGCGGCATGGAGGTGGGTGCCTCCCGCGATTCCTGCTCCTTTTGCCTTTAATGGCGCTGTCATCACCCTTCTTTGTTTGGCCCCCACGCCGCTCCAGATTTGAACCTCGCTCAGTGGCGTTTGTGGATTCCTTTGCGGCCTCTTTAGCGTCTTTGGCTTTTTTTTTTTTCCTCATACGCCAAAGATATGCTCAGAGTGCATTTTGTCAAAGCCATCCACTACGTAGCAGAAGTAAACCTTCACCTATCATGGACTCTGAAGATCTTAATGGTAGCACTTTCCGCAGATACCCGTAAGCATCGTCAATTCAGTTCTTCCAACTTGCCAGTCATCGGACTGATCCTGCGGGTATATTATCCTGCAGAAAGGCATAATCATTGGACAGAATAGGTCATTTCTCACAGGTTATCCAGCCACTCAATACAGGGGGTCCAAAAGTGTTTTTTTCTTTTCCAATTTACCCTAAGTTCATTGTATATTTAATTGAATTAATCCAATCTAAATAGGGTGGTGTATCTTTTAACCATAGTTTGCAAATTTCTCTACGGTCAAGGATAATCAAATATAACAGCTTATTAACATCTCGAGGAAGTAATTCATAATTAGGAAAAATTGCAAAAAAGATTAGTATTGCGCTCACCTGGATATCAAATTTAAACAAGTCTTTCATACCTTCACATACCGCCCTCCAGAAATGATGCAAATCCGGGCACATTAAAAACATATGAAGATCATCTACTTTGGCTGTCTTTTGCTTCTTTAGCTTCCTTGGCGGGAGCAAGATGGCCGCTGACTGACCTTACTCAGAGCTGCCACGGCCCTCGATCCTCCTGAGACACCAAATTGTGAATGGCATAACATGGTGTTTGGAGCTTACCTGAGCTTCGGGAATACGTTTGGTGTTGGGAAACACAGGTACCTGATACTGCTGCGCTGGAAGCGGTCTGGGCTGACTCTCCTGTCACTCTCCCTGCCGCAACGATGTCCGAGCTGGCAAACTATGGCTCCCAGGACATGTAAAACCTAATTCCACTCCCATTGCAAAGGGAAATCATAAAGCAAGAACTAGGGAATTGTCTAGAACCATGCCCCCACTAGCTACGCAGGTTTCAGGGAGGAGGGCAGGAAGGGTGTTGATGTTTGGTATTAGAGCGATGGACATCACCAGCTTGACAAAAAAGAGACCACCATTTTGAGAAGCACATAGTCCTTAAAGACATCCCCATTCACCGAGAGCCAAGAGGCAGCCTACCTACAGGGGTACAGCTGGGGGGGGGGGGGGAGCGGGGGGATATGTGTGTGTGTGTCGGAGTGTGTGTGTGTCGGAGTGTGTGTGTGTGTGTCGGAGTGTGTGTGTGTGTGTCGGAGTGTGTGTGTGTGTGTCGGAGTGTGTGTGTGTGTGTGTCGGAGTGTGTGTGTGTGTGTCGGAGTGTGTGTGTGTGTGTCGGAGTGTGTGTGTGTGTCGGAGTGTGTGTGTGTGTGTCGGAGTGTGTGTGTGTGTGTCGGAGTGTGTGTGTGTGTGTCTGGGTGTGTGTGTGGGTGTGTGTGTGGGTGTGTGTGTGTCGGAGTGTGTGTGTGTGTGTGTCCGTGTGTGTGTGTGTGTGTGTGTGTCGGAGTGTGTGTGTGTGTGTGTGTGTGTCGGAGTGTGTGTGTGTGTGTGTGTCGGAGTGTGTGTGTGTCGGAGTGTGTCCCGGACTATAATCTCACTGCCACCACCTTGAGCCATTGTACAGCCTGGACTGAGAGGGGCAGTAGTCGGCCTCACCTGAAAGGCGGTACTAGTGTGCCTCCGACATCTCGGCAAAATGGAAAACAAATGAGTGCCTCTAGTGAGTTCATAATTGCTGAGCTTACTGGAAGAAACACATAGGATATTTAACAAAGTAATGCAGTTTTTCCAAGTCTTGCAGCGACCCTCATGCCAATAGTACACCAATAACAACCATTTATATAGCACCAGATGCAAAGTGAACTTTTTCATATCAATAATCGATTTACAATACTTCCGAATTTAATGACGTATTCTTTCAACCTCTAAAGACAAAGTTTGGTTGATTTGATTTGATTTTATGATTTCTAGAGCGCGTAGCTACCCTCGGGCGTCCCAGCGCTAACGTAAAAGCTTGACAGTACTCCTGGAGATGGTTTATTGGGGGAACAACCAGGTTTTCAATAATCTGCGAAATGAAAGAATATTATTTTCTTTGCGGATGTTAAGGGGTAAACTGTTCCATAGCTTTGACGCGTTATAGGAAAAGCGGCGACCGCCAGCACAAACTTTTCTTATTCTGGGAACGCTTGCTAGAACCAGGGATTCTGACCTAAGCTGTCGGGATGATTTGTGTGGTTTGATGAGGGGTCTCAGTATTGGTGGACCTTTGCCTTGTAGGATTTTGTGAGAGATGCACAAGGCTTTGAAGGAAATGCGTTCTTGGACGGGAAGCCAATGAAGAGCTTTGAGGGAGGGTCTGGCTGAGCATCGAGATTTTGTTCCCGTCAGAAGTCTTGCTGCAGCGTTCTGGATATGTTGCAGTTTTTTTATAACCGCTACAGGTGCCCCTAGGTATAGGGCGTTTCCGTAGTCTAATCTAGCCAAGATGAGGCCCTGAATCAGAATTTTTCTGGATGGGGGGGGAATGAGCGGTAGGATCTTACGGGCTGCTCGCATGAGCCCAAAGCAAGTGCCGGCTGTTTTCCTTGCTTGGGCTCTAAAGCTGAGGTCCTGGTCTAGCCAGATGCCTAGGCTTTTGATTTCTTGCTTTGGTATCGGGGGAGTGCCCATGCTAGCTGGCCAGGAAAGGGTTTTGGGGATATTGTTTGGGTTGCCTAGTAGCATGATTTCGGACTTTTCACCATTGAGTTTGAGCCTGGAGTCGCCCATCCATACAGATATGTTGTGCAGGCAGGAGACAAGATTATCCATTGATTGATTGGCCTGGTTGATTGAGACAACTAATTGAGTGTCATCAGCATACATGACCACTTTTATTCCAAAAGGAGAGACGATGTCATCCAGAGGGGCCATGTAAACGTTAAAAAGAGTGGGGCTCAGGGAGGAGCCCTGAGGGACTCCGCAGTTCAAGGGAAAAGATTTAGAGTGGCCGTGACTATCGGCCACTTGGAAGGTCCTGTGTTCCAAGTTGGATTTTAACCATGCCAGGGCAGTGTCCGAGATGCCCGTTTTTCTGAGGCGGTGGAGGAGGATGATGTGGTCCACCGTGTCGAAGGCTGCGCTCAAGTCCAGGAGGATCACTGCCACTGATCCTCCTGCGTCTAGAATGGTCCTTGTTTCCTCAGTTACTGCCAAAAGGGCGGTATCAGTCCCCTGTCCAGGTCTGAAACCAGTTTGAGAGTGTCGAAGGAGATTGTTAGACTCTAGGAATGTTGACAGTTGTTCATTTACAATTCTCTCAGCCACTTTACAGATGCCTGGGAGGAGGGAGATGGGTCTGAAGTTAGAAGGGTCCAATGGGTCTAGGTGAGGTTTGTTTTATGAGTGCACGCACTACTGCCTTTTTCCAACTAGCGGGACTGTGCCGCAGGAGAGGGAGGCATTGATCAGTGTCGTGAGATGGGAAGCTATAGTAGGGGCTATTAATTTAAGTTTGCTCATAGGAGCTGGGTCATCTGGAGATCCACTCTTCACCCGGTTGAGAGTATCCATCAGCTTCTCAGTAGAGACGGAGAGGAAGGCTCTCAGTGTCGGTGCGTCTGGGTTGAAGGGACCCGCTGGGGGGACAGTTGAAGGAGAGGTGTTGGGGAAGGTCATTGTGATTTTTAAAATTTTAGCTGAGAATTCCGCGAGTTGGGTGCACCTGGCGCCGGTGGGATCCGCGGCAGGCTGCGGCTCAGGGATTTTCAGAAGACTTTTTACCACGCGGTAAGTTTCCCTGGAGGAGATGGATGCAGCCAAGATTTTCTGTTCATAATAGAAGGCTTGGGTCTTTTTGATCTGCGTTTTATATTGTTTCATAGCCGATTTATAGGTTTCTTTGTTGTTCACGGTCCAGTCTTTTCTCCAGATACGTTCCTGTTTTTTACATTGTTTGCGAAAGTCACGAAGTTCCGAGGTGAACCAGGGGGATTTGAATGAGTTTCTCTTACTGGTGAGCTGTTTAACGGGGAGAACTGCGTCCAGTGAAGAATTTATCCAATCTCGAAATTGGATGTCTGCTAGCGAAGGATCTTGGTTCAAGGTAGGAGTGGAATCTAAGAGCTGGTGGGTCCAGGCATCAGGGTTGAGTTTATTCCACGGGCGCGAAGGCGCTTGGGGTGGAAGGCTGGGCCTGGTTTGACAGGAGATTGAGGATAAGGTGGTGATCAGACCAGGGGATAGGTAGGGGGGAGGACGTGGAGAGTTCTTGGATATTTGAGAAGATGGGGTCCAAAAGGTGGCCCTTTTTGTGAGTGGGCAGGAGGTTTTTCAGTGATAGGCTGATTGCAGAGAGATCTTCCTTGAGGTCATCCGCAGTTTTGTTCTCTGGGTCATCGAAGTGGATGTTTAAATCTCCTAGCACTGTAAAGTTGGGCGATACGCAGGCCTGGGAAGTGGCAGTTTCTATAAGAGAGTTAGGAAACTGTTCAAGGGGTCCCGGGGGTCTGTATATAAGTTTACCCGACAGAGTTTTTTCCGGCGAGAGCTGTAGGGAGAAATGAACATTTTCACAATTGAGGATTGGGCTATCCTTGAAGTGGCAGGTGAGGTCGGATTTCGTGATTATTGCAAGTCCGCCGCCTGTTCCTTGCGGTCTATCCAGATGTTTGATAGTATACCCTGGGGGGAGGGCTTGGATTATATCTGGGTCAGATGCGGAGTTGATCCACGTTTCCGTGAGAAACAGCACTTCAATGTCATGGTTCTGGATTAGTGAGTTTATTTCGGTGCTGTGTTTAGGAAGTGACCTGCAGTTAAGCAGAGCCATTTTGACTGTCCGTACTTTGGGGTTAGGTTGCAGCGTGCGTTTGTATGTGCAGTGATTGCATTTGGTATGGGGGTCTTCAGGATAGATTGAATGAAGACAGAGATCCGGGGTGCTTGTTGCCAAATTGCGAAGAGTGTCTGCCGAGTACGTGATGGGGGCTTTCGCAAAAGGAACAGGGGGACTGGGCCCTGGACGCGGACAAGCGCAGACGGGCTTGCCTTTGGCGCGCCTTCGGCGCACTGGCGGCGCGCCCGCAGCGCGTGTCCGCAGCGCGTGTCCGCTGCGTGTCCGGTGGAGGCACATCCTTATGAGGACTGTAGAGGGGCGTGGCCTAAGGACGGTGGGCGTGGCCTCACTTCCCTGCAATATGGCGGCAGTTAGATGACAGGTCCGCGGCAGCGTTTAGATCGGCAGTGCGGTAAGGGAGCAGCTCTCAGGAGGGGCGAGTGCTCAAGGAAAGTGTGAAACAGAAGGTGAATATTTCTTAAAAAAACAGCTATTAAATCAGTGCTCTTTAAAAAACGGCGTTCGTGGCTCCCGGCTTCCGCCTCAGGAGTGGTGTGTCAGGCTAATGCGGCTTGTTTACTCAGCGCGACTATGTAGTCTCCAGGGGGGCGTGGCCTAAGGGCGGTGGGCGTGGCCTCACTTCCCTGCAATATGGCGGCAGTTAGATGACAGGTCCGCGGCAGCGTTTAGATCGGTTAGGATTTAAACTTATAACTTGCTCATTCGATGCTTGCAACAAACAGGTGCATATTTCAATGGAGTGCGACTCGGAACAGAAACCTGTGATCTGCAGGTTATAAAAAGCTCTCGCATTCAAAAACTCCACTAAATTAGGATTTTAATAGATGACTAACAGGTTGCCTGCAGTTAGTGACCCTATCACTCCAGGTCATAAACACTATTTCGAGCCCTAGTGTTTTGTGTGATAGATGTATGTTGTTGTCGTGTTTCGTTTCCATTGAACTAAGAGAGTACATCTAAAATCAATGACCTGTAGATGAAACTCCGGATTGGACCTTTGACCCTGTCACCAGGCAGGTCGATCCCCCAACCGCCACGCAGCCTCCTGTGTGATCGGACCCCCTGCCTGCTGTTTTGCCGCTTCTCGTCATCTGACTGCTGTCCCCTTCAGTTCTGTACCCTTGTGCTCGCATCTCGGTGCCCCTGTGTTTCCTTTCTGTACCCCTGTGCTCCCTGTGTGCTCGGACCTCCGTTTTGCCGCTTTTTCGCCTCTGACTGCTTTCCCTTTCATTCTGTACCCCTGTGCTTGCATTTCTGTGCCCCCCTTGTTTCTGTTCCCCCCTAGCCCCCCTCCGTGACCCTCGCCGCTTCTTCCGCCATCTTTCCCGCTGCTGAGCCCCTGCGGCCCCTTCTCTCCATTGGCCGCCCTGCTCCCAGCTTCTCCTCCCTCCACCCCTCATATGGAGGCCGCGAGGCGGGCGCGCCGAAGGCAAGCCCGTCTGCACCAGTCACGCCTGGACCGCGCCCAGCGCCAGAACCCCTGGACCCCGCCGGATCCAGCCCACCCGACGGAGGTACGACGAGACCACCCTCCTCGCACTCAACACCGAAACGCACCCACGGAGCGTTCACTTGTGGCGCCTGCAAGTTCACCTGCCTCCGGACCAACAACGCACCCGCCAGGCACCAGCAACAACCACCTCAAGTGCATCCTGCTCAACACCCGCTCCGTCCACAAACATGCCATCGAACTCTGGGACCTCCTTGACTCCACAGCGCCGTACATCGCCTTCCTCACGGAAACCTGGATGAACGCCTCCTCAGCCCCGGACATCGCCATAGCCATCCAGGACGGCTACAAGATCATCCGGAAGAACCGCGTCAACTAAGCCAGAGGGGGCATCGCCATTATCCACAGAAACACCATCCGCATCACGACGGACAACAACGACGCCATCACCACCGCCGAGCACCTCCACTTCAAGATACACACCGACCCCAAGACGACCCTCAGAGGTACCCTCATGTACAGACCCCCGGGACCACGTACCCTCTTCAGCGAAACCATCGCAGACTTCATCAGCCCGCTCGCTCTCGCCTCCTCCGACTACATCCTCCTAGGGGACCTCAACTGCCACCTGGAGAACAACAAGGACAACAACAACACCTCCCTGCTAGACAACCTCGCCAACCTCGGACTCAAGCAACTGGTCAACACCCCCACCCACCGAGCCGTCCACACGCTCGACCCAGTCTTCTCCTCCAGCAACCACGTTTCCTTCAACCACGCTACTGAACTCCACTGGACCGATCACAGCTGCGTCCATTTCAACTTCAGGAAAACAACTACCCACCGCCGACCGCAACAAACCCCCCGAAGATGCTGGAGCAAGATCACCACCGACCAGCTCACCACCTCCCTGAGCCAAAACCCACCCACCAACTCCACGGACCCCAACGAAGCAGCCCGCAACCTCACACAGTGGATCACTGACTGCGCCGATGCCCTCGCACCACTGAAGAACCCCCCAAGCAACCCCGACAGCAAAAAAGCCTCTTGGTTCACCAACGATCTCAAAGTCTCCAAGAAGTCCTGCCGTGCCCTTGAGAAAGCCTGGCGCCACGACCAATCAGCGGAAAACATGACATCCCTCAAGAATGCCATCGCGGACACCACCAGCTGATGCGCTCCACCAAACGGTCATCCTTCAAAGAACGGCTGGACAACAACGCCCACAACAGCACTCTTCACCATCGTGAAAGGGCTCTCCAACCCCAACGCCTGCAACAACGACATCACGCCATCACAAGACCTCTGCAACTCCCTCGCCACGTTCTTCCACCGCAAGATCGCCGATATACACAACAGCTTCGGCCCTCCGACCACAGACCCTACCACCGAACCAGCGCCCCCCACCACCACACACCGCACCTGGACCCCCGTCAGCACGGAAGACACCACCCACATGATGAACACCATCCACTCCGGCTCCCCAACCGACCCCTGTCCGCACCACATCTTCAACAAAGCGGACTCCATCGCACCCCAACTCCGAAACATCATCAACAACTCCCTCGCATCCCACCTTTCCGGAGAGCTGGAAGCACGCAGAGGTCAATGCCCTCCTGAAGAAACCCACCGCAGACCCCACCGACCTCAAGAACTTCCGCCCCATCTCGTTCCTCCCCTTCCCCGCAAAAGTCATCGAGAAAACAGTCAACAAGCAGCTGACCGCCTTCCTCGAGACGAACGGCTCCCTCAACCCATCACAGTCCGGATTCCGAGGAACCACAGCACCGAGACCGCCCTCATCTCAGCCACCGACGCCATCAGGACCCTGCTGGACAAAGGGGAAACCGCCGCCCTCATCCACCTCGACCTATTGGCTGCTTTCGACACGGTCTCCCACCGCACCCTGACAACCCGTCTCCACCGCGCTGGAATCCAAGGAAAGGCCCTGGAATGGATCACCTCCTTCCTCTCCGACAGAACCCAAAGAGTCCGTCTCCCGCCCTTCCGCGCAGCAGCCACCAAGATCATCTGCGGCGTACCCCAAGGCTCCTCGCTCAGCCCCACCCTCTTCAATGTCTACATGAGCCCCCTTGCAGCCATCGCACGCAAGCACAACCTCAACATCATCTCCTACGCCGATGATACCCAACTAATTCTCTCCCTCACCAACGACCCCACCACTGCCAAGGCCAGCTTCCAGGAAGGAATGAAAGACATCGCAGAATGGATGAAGCTCAGCCGGTTGAAACTGAACTCAGACAAGACGGAAGTCCTCATCCTCGGCCCATCCATCTCTGCCTGGGACGACTCCTGGTGGCCCCCGGCTCTGGGCACCCCCCGCCCCCCCCAAAGCCCACGGACCACGCACGCAACCTGGGTTTCATCCTCGACTCCTCCCTCAGGATGACCAGGCAAGTCAACGCCGTCGCCTCCTCCTGCTTCAACACCCTCCGCATGCTCCGAAAGATCTTCCACTGGATCCCCACTGGAACCAGGAAGTCGGTCAGCCAGGCCCTCGTCACCAGCCGGCTGGACTACGGGAACGCTCTCTATGCTGGGACCACTGCCAAACTTCAGAAAAGACTCCAACGCATACAAAACGCATCCGCACGACTCGTCCTGGACATCCCCCGACACAGCCACATCTCCGCCCACCTGAGAGACCTACACTGGCTCCCCGTCAGCAAGAGGATCACGTTCAGACTCCTCACCCACGCACACAAAGCTCTCCACAACACGGGTCCTGAATACCTCAACAACCGCCTCTCGTTCTACACACCCACCCGCCAGCTCCGCTCCGCCAGCCGCGCCCTCGCCACCGTTCCACGGATCCGCAGAACCACCACCGGAGGAAGATCCTTCACCTACCTAGCGGCCAAGACGTGGAACACCCTCCCCACCCACCTACGACTGACCCAAGACCATCTCGCCTTCAGGAAGCACCTCAAGACCTGGCTTTTCGAGCAGTAGCAGAACCCCACCACCTTCCAAGCGCCTTGGGACCCTTGTGGGTGAGTAGTGCGCTCTATAAATTTCGTGATTGATTGATTGAAGTGCATCAACCTCCTGGGCTATTTTTCTGTTAATATCCCCTACGAATTACTGGATACCCAAATATTTCTGCAACTTGTGCCTTAACTCCCTAAGCCATCTTCCCAATAGCTACAATAGGAAAGCAACTATGGCTGGAAATGCAGCTTACTATGGTTTAAGGTCACCTAGTTATATTTTGCAGGTTTTATTGTAGCCAAGTTCTGCTAGCAGTAAATAAAGAAAACTGAATTGGGTGACGCTAACTTCTGTTAACATTGCAACTGAAATGAAAGATTGTGCGTATAAAGTAAAAGACAAGTAGATGTATGTATGCACTTATGAATACACATTTAAGGGGGAATGGTACTTTTACATAAGGGGGCATAACCATCATTTTGTTATAGGGAGGGCTTCAAATCCTAGACGGAGGAGCACGCCAATGAAAATGATTAAACATGATATAAGACACAATAGTGAGGGAGCTTTTAATTTGAAAGGTAGCTGCACCTTCTGTGTGATGTCAGTCTCTTTTAGGCCTGCTACCTGAGGACAGGAGCTTTCTGTTTGTCAACTCTGGAGGCCATTTTGTTAAGCAAATACATTAATAGTGAGCAATCAAGTGTCCAACTCTATGTATGAATAACTAACTTCTGAAAGAGGATAGTGGTGTGAACTGATTGCAAGGTGTTACATACAGCTCAACAAAACCACATTCTGTCTAAATGGCTTTAATGAGGCAAAAAAAAAACAGCTCCCTTTAAAAAAAGGATATTTGCAGCTCGAAGCAAATATAATTTTCATGATGGAGGGCACCCTATACGCTAATAAAAAAAAGGCTCTGTTGCCCCTTTTCTTTTAATTTTCCCCTACCAGCTGGTGCATCGAAAAACTACTGCCTTGCATAAACACTTAGGAGTTTCCACAATTACAAGCGAGGGGTTACTCACAGTTCCAGGCTAGGAGATGCACACACGACGTACATACATGCTGAGACATGAGATGTACGGAATTGGCACTTGCTGCCCCATATGTGTTCCAAACATCATTGTGTTACATTACAAAGCACATTATTACACACAGCAATGCTGCTAGCTAGGAATCCGGCATATCACAGGATCAGGAAGCAAAGTACACAACGATGTTTGGTGAACCAGGACGATGAAACAGGCAGGCTCATTGCTGTGATAATGGCACAATATCAAATTAAAATATAGGAGGGTTGGTTGGCGTCCCCAGGTATTGAGAGCATGCTGACGAGGAACACAGTAAAAGGCAAGGGAGCAGACCTACTGAGGGGAACTTAAACGTGGCAGGGACACTAAGGCAGTGAACGGAGCTCTACTCAGGAAAAACGTGCATGGCGCGATGCACATCGTGCCTTCAGAACCAGACACTCATGAAAGAAAATAGTGCTTACAGACAAAATTAAACATACTGTGTAGCAACTGAAGTAAAAGGGCCAGTTGCCATGGGAGGTTTCAAATGAAGGCAAGGAGGGACTAACAAGGCAATTAAGGAATCAGAAGCCAGCATTTACGAAGGACAAAACACAAGCCAATGAAAAATGTGGGCGCAGCTTCAAGTCCATCCTCTAATACTACATGCCTCGCAGAGCAGCGCATGCAAGCTGACTCTAGGCTCGACCTAAAAAGGGGAAAATGAATGGGAATCAAACAAAAACACCTATGTATCTTTTAAGGTGAGTATTCATACTCCAGGGCTCAGCACAAATGGACTTTGTTGCAAATATATATTTACTATAATGATCGTTTTCCTAGGTCCTGGTTCTTATTCCCAAATGATTAGGGAAGGAAACATGTTCACACATTTCAAGATCGTCCTGGTCATGTAGGTCAAAGTCCAAAGAGAAGTTGACAAAGAAATGCAGGAAGTGTGACCAAAATACCTCACCTTCCAGGTGCTGTAGCAGGTTAGTATTGGCACCCGACGCCAACCATGGGTTTGCGATATCTGATTCTGATCTAATGCTGACATTGAAGTCAATGGACCTGAGTTTCCAGGGTCATTGGAAACTCGGCATCAGGTTGTGGCCTTCAGGTAGGTCATGTTGCAGTAATTTCATTGATTGTGGCACTCGGGTGTGCCTTGGGGCCTCAATTCTTGCTTCTGCTGCTGGGCTTTCTCCCAGCGCTGACTGTTTCCAGTCAAAGTCAGACCCCTCCACCAACAGCCCTGTGCCTCCACACCTATTTCACAGGCCCCTCCTTCTGGCCATTCATAGACACGGTTACGATTCTGACCGTGGCTGATCTTCCACCAGAATTGGGTTTGCAACTATCTTCGGCTACAGTCTACCCAGTGTCAAGGTACACGTTTACCTACAAAAATGCAGGACTTAAGAGCTCCTTTCCGAACGCCCTACCTCAGCGACAGTAGCTCTGGAGGATAAGAGGACATTTTGTGAGTCAAAGGCTGTTTAAGGTATCCAACATGTTCGTGTAGATGCGAGAGATGATTTCCTTCCACCTCAGTAGACCAATGTCATCCTATATTTGACTCTACATCAGTGGCCTAAATATTCTCCAAAGTCTAAACTGAATTTGGTTTAGGGTCTCCTATGAATGGAATGTGCCTCCTTTGGGGTTGTGGTTCGGAGGGTTGTAGAAGTCCTGGAATTGCTGCTCCCCACAGAAAAGAATAAAGGTAACCACGCTTACATTTTGAAAACCTCCACGGTCTTATCTTTCAACAATGCCCTGACCGACTCCAGTTGTGGCTGCCTGATCTAAGCTATTTTTGGCCACAACTGTGAGGCGCATCATTGTGAGGCATCACTGTCCAATACCAGGTCATCTAAAACTTGTGATGCTAAATCCAACCCTGGATAATCTTGCAGTGCAAGCTTCAAAGAGCAATGTAAACCTGAATTATTTTCCTACTTCTCCTCTCAAATCAAACAATTGTTTCTACAAGCAAGGCAGTTTTTTGGACTGCCTGTGTAGCATGCTCGCTGGGCGCAGTTGGTCTCCTGGATCATTAACGTGTCTTTTTGGACATTGCACGTAAGCTTTTGCCGTCCTTGCCAGAAGGCATGCAAAGTGCCAGCCCAGAGACAGTAAATGGTGGTCAAGAGATTGACATTTTTTTTAAAATTCTGGACTGAACACCAAAGATTAAATTGCCCATGCTGAGTGCACCTTATGCGACATGCCTGGATGCATTTCACTAGATTCTGAGATGATGTCCAGGCTTTAGCTCACCCTCCAATCTAACTCCGAGAATAGTGAGCAGAAGATTCCAATATGTCCTGCCTTACTGACACTACATCACATCAGGCCAATCGGTCCTTCAATTTATCCATGTTGATTATGTCCTTCCATTTGTGATTGAACTTTTCCATATTTCGCAATTTTACTCCCAGATGTCATGCTGCAAACGATTACTCATCTATAAGAGTGGTCTGCTGCTTGTCACATTATAACCTCCCCATGGGCAGGAAAGATTCACAGTCACCTAAGTTTGACGAGCAGGGAAAAAAGGTGTTATCTAAAGTGGTGTTTGTATCCATTGTTGGTTTTGGGAAATGTGATTGAGTCAATTCGTGCACATGTGTTACCCGAAGTCAAAGATAAAAGTTGCAGTATTCCGACCCCAACTCCAGATGGCAAGAGAATGCACAACAGATGCACCTAAAGCACTACAAGCTGCAACCCAATTATTACAGATAAGGTGCGTTTCCCATCTGGTAGACTTTGAATCTGGAATAACTACACTGGTAATCAGGTGAATAATATTGTGCAGTTGTTTATGGATGGACGCTTTCAATTTTCTGCACGCAAATCTACGCCTCTTGGGACTCAACACCATTTTCTAAAGCCACCACTTGTACACCTCATCTGCTGGGAATATTGGGTATGCTAAATTGCCACCTACATATGAGCAAAAGGTTCTTCCTGCTGGGAATATTGGCACTGCCCTATAGTTAGCATTTATACACTGAACCATCACACCACCTAAAGCCTATCCTAGTAGGAATTCAGGCTCTTGCACATGATCACCACAGATCTTCATTTGGCTTCTAGAACCATCACCCACCGCAAAGGAAGTAACTTCACAGAATTCCCCATCATCCATCTAGGCACGTAGTAACATTACTAGTTTTCCTGCCAACATCATCTTTAAAAGTAGCCGCCAATAGGAAATGACTTTCACCATCCATCTGGACAGGAAGTGACATTACTGTTTTTCCAACCAAAACAGTCTTTAAAAGAGGAAGCGAAGCAAGAGGACTTCATTTCTTATCAGCGCAGGAAATTACATCATGGCACCCAGGACTCCTTCCAGGACCTACTTAATGACACCTGTGACACAGATGCGCAGAAGATGCACTGTGGACGCACCAAAGGCAAGCCCGCCCATGGCTGCACCGCGCCCAGCGACAGGAACTTTAATCTGATCACTTCCCAACAATACTCTGTAGCACTCCTTAATTCACTAAACCCCGGACGCCATTCTCCCAACTGCTGCTGTGCCACACTTCATGCCACGGTAGGAGATTTTACCTGTAACCACTGCCTGTTCTCCAGCAGCCACCAACCCACACAAATACCAGCCACGCCCCCAACACCCCCTACCAACCCACACACACCACACAATAACCAACAACTACACTCCCACCCTATGCCACAGCAAACCCTCATGTCCACTCCAACTCGCTCGCATGCATGCTTTTCAACACTCAGCAAATACCCAATTGAAATATGGTACCTTCTGTGCAACAAGGCACCCAACATCCTCTTCATCACTGAGACCTTGCTCAACCACTCATTGTCACCTGACAACACTACGGCAAATCCAGTGGGCTACAAGATCGCGCAAAAGGACCATCTTCTCAAACCAGGAGGAGGGCTCACTATCATTCTACAAGGAATCCATCAAATGCACAACATCCTCCGAGAACTCCACCCCATTCACGGAAAACATGCTCTTCAAGCTGCAAATTTCCCAAAAATTAACCATGAATGGAACCCTTGCCTATAGACCATCCAGACCACGATCCACCTTTACCAACCTCATCACCGACTTTGTTTCTCTGCTCACCATTGACTCCAGAGCATACATTCTCCTTTGTGACTTCAACTTTCACCTGGAAAACCGAAACAACCCCTGCTCCACAGTATTCCTCAAAAGCTTGAGCAACATCTGACTCACCCAGCTCATCACAGAACCAACACACTGCAGGACACATGCTGGACCCTATCTTCACCACAAGTGACAGCATTAAATACAACTCCACCACACAGTTCACCTGGACTGACCACTACATCATCCACTTCAACACCCCTACCATTGTTCAGGACTCCAAGCCAGAGCTGGGGCAAAATCAGAAGCAGATTTGTTCACTACCCTCAGCAATGATCAGTCTCGTCCCACAGAGAACCTTGACAAGTACATCAACACCTTCAACAACTAGATCAGGAACTGCGTGGACTCCCTTGCACCCACCAAACCCAACAAGCATAGTAGATCAAACAAGAGGGCCAGTTGGTATACAGAGAACCTCTAAGACGCCAAACGACACTGCAAGCAGCTAGAAAGGAAAGGAAATGATCAGCCAGCCGCAACACCACCACCAGACCTACCTACAAGGCTGCACTCAGATGCTATTAACCAGCAAAATAGAGACACCAAGGAGATGAGCACTAGTGGGCTGCATTGAAGGAAGCTTCGACAGCTGTGAAGAGATCTTCTCGATAGTCACTGATTTCACGTCCTCAGCCACTGCTAACTACATTGCTGCCTCCCAACAACTCTGCAACAACCTATCCAACTCCTTCCATAGCAAAATCTGAAACATCTACATCCACTTCGCACACCAACCCAACCCCAGAGAACTCGTTGCTAACCTACACACCACCAACCAAGATGGCCATTTTACCATATTGACAACCCTCTCCAGAAATGGTACAGCAGCAATCATGCGGACCATCCACTTAGGGGCTCCAATGGACCCAGGCCGCCACCACCACATCTACAACCTGGGAACATCACCAATCAGCTCTACCCTTACCCACTTAATCTACACCTCCATCATATCTGCGACTTTTCCGGATGAATGGAAACTTGCAGGAAGTAGCACCCTCCTTGAGAAGCCCACAGCCGACCTTATTATTATTAGTTAGCATTTCAAAAGCGCGTAGTTACCCGGAGGCATCCCAGCACTAGCAGTATAGTAGTGAAAGGGGTGTGTCTACCAGCTAAGATTTTGAAATAGCCATGTTTTCATGTGCTTTTGGAAGATGAGGAGGTGGGTCTCTGAGTGTAGATGAAAGGCAAGTATATTCCACAGCCTGGCTATACACAATACGAGAAAGTGCTGCCCCCACTACGTATCCTATGAAGTTTGGGGATAGCAGCCAGACTCCTGCTTGAGGAGCGGAAGAGTTTCCTGGGATGTTAGAAGGTAGAAGGTAATGAGGGAGTTAAAAATGGTAGGCCCGTTACCCATCAGTGTTTTATGAGCTATTCAGAGGGATTTAATTATTTCCCGAATGGGTAGCCAATGTAGGGCTTTCAGGCATGGCTTTGCCAACCTGAATCAACTGAGCAACTTCTGCCCCATCTCCATGCTCCCCTATCCAGCCAAAGTGATTGAGAAGGCCATTTACAAGCACCTATCAACCCACCTTGAACTTCACCATTTTCTAGACAACACACAATCACGATTCATAAAGGACCACAGCACTCATCGAGGCCAACGACAATATTTGAAACATAATGGACAGAGGAGAAATAGTGACTCTCATCCTCTCCGCAGCCTTCCACACAATCTCCCACATCACCCTCATCAGAAGACTCCACAACAATCACCAACTCCTACCCCAAGCAAGACTTGTGTAGTCACAACAATCACCAACTCCTACCCCAAGCAAGACTTTAGCGGCTGAAGTGGAGTTTGGCTGTCTTCATTAGTTGTTTTCTGGACTCTTTAGGAGCCTTACGGTGTGGCCTTTGGCTAAAGGAACCACATGTACTCAGTTTTTGAATTGAAAATAATACTTGTCACTGAATGAATCAGACTATCCTTATACATTATCCTATCCTTGACACTTCCCTCACTTCACCCCCTCCCCCGTTGTGAATGTGGGCACACAAAAATAAAATCTGTCATTTATATAAAAAAATGTATTATGTGTTCTAACCAATGAAAGGTAACGTATGCAAATCTGAATTAAACTTTTTTGCTTTCAACAGCTTTGCTTTTTTGAAATAACTGTATATCTTCTCAAACCAAGGTATATCTTGATTACTTTTCCCATGTAGCAGGATTACATGCTTCTCCGCTTTACAGTTATGTTCAGCATACCCATTACTTACGGTAACTGCATACGACTAAATGTTAATGGAGAGCATATTAGACAGATACCCATTAAGCTACAGCACGGCTCTCGTTGTCCAGCATGGCGCCCGCGCCTCCTCCATAGTTGCATGGCCTTCATATAGGGGTTTGGTATAACAGCCTCTCCAATTCGAGTCCTACGATCGTGCTGGCTATATAGCGCATTATTGTACACAAACCGCTCTTCATCAGATATGGCCCATTGACCAGCAGCGGTTTCTGGTATCCCGCACTTAGTGACCTCCTCAAGAGGCTAATCCAATGTCTGGTTGAGGGCTCCTACAGATCAGCACATGCAGTGAGGCGTATTACCAATTAGACTATTGTTTATAGCAGCACAAGGGCCCCTTACCTTGCCGCATCTTGCTGATGACCATTCATACAGTGTTGGGTCTGTTATGCTCTTCTGAGTTATTTCTTATTTTCTTATTCTCTTTCTTTCTCTTATTTCTAATGTTACTTACATATTTAAATTCTCATGCCATTAACCTATTAGGTTGATTTGGCGTATGTACCCTTGAGGACAGATGCTGTATACTTCTTGACAGTTGTAGGTGAGTGTTTCTTGCTGGTTCCACTTATTGTAGTTCAATAATGGACGATACTGTTCACATAAAGCTGTACACAGTAACGTTGGTCTCTTGGGCGTTGGCTCAACCATGCTTTTTTTTTTTTTAGTGAGCAGAACCAAAAGTAAACATCCATTATTGACACATCATAAGAGAAACAAGAAAAAACTTTTTACACTGTAAGCGGATCCCATCCTAAGTAAACACATAAGATAAACAAAAAATAAACAAAAATTAACAGTCAGCAAAATGATCCCAGACCCTCAAAAATGTCTTTGTTGCCCCCATCCGCTTAGCATAAGCTTCTTCAAAGAATTTTGTACGTTTCATTTTACTCATCCATTTCTCAAACGTAGGTATTGTCACAGATCTCCAGTTTTGTATGATCAATTATTTATCATTTATTAAATTTATAAAGCGCCTGGTTACACTAACTAGTGTGTCCCCGCGCTGTATCTATCACTAATCAACGCATTCTTAATAGATCTTCATTGGCAGGTCAGGCGGCATTCCAGTCCTAGTCCTTAGGAAACAGGAAGGTTTTTAACTCTTTACGGAATACCGGCTCTGACGTTTCCAAGCGAAGCTTCTGCAGGAGTTTGTTCCATTGTTGAGCTGCCAGGACACGAAAGGAGTGTCCACCCATTCTCACTCTGCTAAACTTAGGGACTAGTACCTGTCCCGTCTCGCTGGATCTTAACTGGCGGGTGGGATGGTAAGGATCTAGCAGATTACGGAGGTATGTGGGTCCTTTCCCCTGTAAGATATGGTGTCCTACGCAAAGGGCTTTGAATGTCACCCGCTCCCTAATAGGGAGCCAGTGCAAAGATTTGAGTGCTCTCTTAGAAGAGGCCCTTCTGGGTAACAAAGGAATCAGACGGGCCGCCGCATTCTGCACGCACTGCAGCCTTTGCCTGCATTAGCACTGGCCCCCAGGTACAGGACATTCCCATAGTCCAGTCTAGACGTGATCAAGGCATGGACCATGGTCCTTTTAGCTGGTAAAGGCAGTATGTCCAATATTTTCCTAAGGACCCTCAGGATGCCAAAGCACGTCCCTGCCAGCTGTTTGGTCTGTTGTTCTAACGAGATCTTATTGTCGAGCCAAAACCCCAGATTTTTCACTGGGTTCCTGGGGATAGGTAGGGGGCCTAGCGCAGGGGGCCACCATGCCGATGCCCACACTGATGGAGCCTTCCCCACAATCAGAACCTCTGTCTTATTGCCGTTAAACTTAAGGCAATCATTTGCCATCCACGCTGCAAGCTGCTGCAGACAGGAGATGAAGTTAGTGGCGGCTAGCTCTTTCGATTGTGTCAGGGTCACGACCAATTGCGTATCATCCGCGTAGGTCACAGCCTTCACTCCAAACGAGTCCGTTATTTTTGCTACGGGAGCAACATACAGATTAAAAAGAGTCGGGCTAAGGCTAGATCCTTGCGGCACTCCTTGCTTCAGGCTAATGCTCTTAGACCGAAAAGGCCCCTGTGCCACTTGGAAACTCCGGTCAGACAAAAAGAATTTCATCCAATCCCATGCTTTACCCACCACTCCTCCACTCTTCAGACACTGTAGCAATGTGTGGTGGGCTACAGTGTCGAAGGCGGCACTGAGGTCAAGCAAAATCAATGCCGCCGTTTGACCCTCGTCAGCATATTTCCGTAAAATCTCTGTAGATAACAGAAGTGCTGACTCGGTCGAGTGGAGAGCACGAAAGCCTGATTGTGTGGGGTGGAGTAGTCCATTAGCCTCAATATGGGCTGACAGTTGGTTATTCACAACCTTTTCCGCAATCTTTGCAAAATACGGCAGTAGTGAAATGAGTCGCAAGTTCTCAAATTGGTCCGTGCTCAGATTGGGCTTCTTCCTTAAGGGGAGGACCACTGCCTCCTTCCATGTTATTGGCACCTGCCCTGAGTCAAAAGAAAGCTCCAATAAGTGTCTGATGGAGGGCTCTAGGATGCCCATACTGCCTTTCAGTACTTTAGGCATGGCCGGCTCTTTCGGGGATCCTGATTTGATATTATTTGCAATCCCGCATAAGGCTTCCTTAGAAGGAACCCTAAAACAGTCGAGGCACTCCACATCAGAGTTGATGGGGATTTCCCCGCTAGTACACTCCTCCCTGGCCGTGTCCGGAAAGGAGGAGTAGATTTTTTCTACCTTTTGAGCAAAGAATTCTGCCACCTGATTGCAGGATTCCTCCGACCCGATCATAGGGGTCGCCACACTTGAGAGATCAGATATCTCCTTATAAACTATAAACAGTTCCTTCATAGAATTATCTGCTCCCTCAATCCTGCTACAGTAATATAATTTCTGGGATTTTCTAAGTAAAGCATGGTAGTCCCTGAGTCCGACTTTATATTCACTCTTTCCTTTCTCTGTGAAACTTCTCCTCCATTTCCTCTCTAGCCGTTTACATAAAGTTTTCTTATCTCGCAGTTCGGCATTGAACCATGGGGCGGATTTAGTCTGTCTCAATGGCGCATTATGAGTCCAAGGTGCCGTAGTATCCATTGCCTCTGAGATTCGCCTGTCTAATGCCTCACAGGCTAATTGAATTTCCATACCCCTCAAAGGTCCGCCCTGACAGAGGGCGCTGTTAAATGCCTCCGTAGAGAAATTTGTCCATTTCCTGCATCTGGTCTTAGCTTCTGTCCTGCCCTGTATGATAGCATCAGGTAATGTCGCCTTAAACGAGACCATATAGTGATCCGACCAGATCACCGGTGTCGTGGTATCAACGACCAGCAAATCCCAGTTAGCAAAAATTGGGTCAAGCAGGTGCCTCTGGCAGTGGGTAGGTAATTTGGATTTCAACGTTAGTTGAATTGCTTCTAATTCCTGGTGTAAATCTTGCCCACCCCACTGTTGGGCTCTTCAAAATGGAGGTTCAAGTCTCCCAGGAGCAAAATTCTCTCGTAACTTAAGGCTGGCTGCATTAGGCTTTCAGTCAGGCTTGCAGCGAATCATGCCCCAGGCCCCGGTGGTCTGTATACCAAAAATCCTTTAAGGATATGGTTATGGGCTGCAGAAATGGAAAAGAATCCTGCTTCGCTGTCCGTAATATCCGCACTCTCCAGAGTGCACTGAACCTCATGTTTATGGATTATAGCTATCCCTCCCCCCCTTCCCGTTGGCCTGTCAATCCTACTGATTCCATATCCCGCGGGAAGAGCTTCAAGGGTTTCTGGTGCGGTGGTATTGTTAAGCCATGTCTCGGTGAGGAAAAGCACGTCCACTTGTCCGTCTGCCAGGTGGTCATGAATCTCCACCCTGTGCTTTCCTAATGAGCATCAATTAATAAGGGCCAGGTTAAGTATCTGGCCCCTAACTCTATTTTTCAGCTGGCGGCTCAAGGCAAAGGGACAGTACAAACAATGTTTTTCATAATCTTCTACATTCATAGTGTGCTTACATTTTCCCCTAAGAGTAGGCCGTAATGTATATAGCTCCTGTGAACTGTAGCACCTTCTAGGATCCAAGCTGGCAGAGGTCAGGGTCCCTGGTCGCGGACGGGCGCAGACAGGCTTGCCTTTGGCGCGCCTTCGGCGCACCATCAGCGCGCCTGCTGCGCGCGCCCGCTGCACGGCCGTTTATAGGCAGTCATATATCTTCTGGCGCGCAACAGCTAGCCGCTACCTGCTCACTACCCCCAAAATGGCAGCAGTCTTTACTTGCATCCAAGCGCCCCCGTTCAGCTCCGATCTCGACTGAGCGGTGGGTAAGGCTGCGTGCAAATAAATTTAAAAGGTGAGTGAAATTTGAAAAATTCTCCAGTCAGCAGACAGTGTAATAACAAAACAACACGTACTCCCGGCTTCCGCCTCAGCAGTCAATTGGGCATCAATGCGAGCGCGGCACAGGGCGGTATTTATCCTCTGGCGCCTAACAGCTAGCCCGCTACCTGCTCACTACCCCCAAAATGGCGGCAGTCTTTACTTGCATCCAAGCGCCCCCGTTCAGCTCCTATCTCGACTGAGTGGTGGGTAAGGCTGCATGCAAATAAATTTAAAAGGTGAGTGACATTTTAAAAATTCTCCAGTCAGCAGACAGTGTAATAACAAAACAACACGTACTCCCGGCTTCCGCCTCAGGAGTTAATTGGGCATCAATGAACTGGCAACTAACATAGCGATACCAAGAAAACGTCCCTGAGATTCAGAAAGTATCACCTCCTTGATACCTATACCAAACATGGCTTCTTCTGCAGAAATGTTATACTTTTTCCTAATCGCGCCACTAAAATATGCAATATTTGTTCCCAAAAAACTTGTAGCTTTGGCCAGGAGAAAAAAGTATGTCGCCACCCCCTTGCTAAAGTTCCACAACGAAAGCAACTATTAAGCACCTCTGGATACATTTTATTTAGTGCTTCTGGTGTGTAGTATACCATCCAATTGGCAAAAAATGCAATTTTATTTATAATTAGCAGCTCTCAAAGCCTTATTACCTAAAGATGATAGGAAAAAGCACATTGTGTATGAGCTTCGACTTTCTCCAACATCTTTAGTACCAAGGGAGATTCATCCTGATGGTTCACAAACAGTACCAATTGCCCACTCCAGTTAATCTCGCAACATATAGTGCGGAAGCAATTTTGCCAGGAGGGATGTTGAAAATAAAATTATACTTTTTTAGAAAATTAATAATTTGGATGATATCAAAAAAAGAAAGTTTATTAGGACCCAAGCATCTAGCCTGAGCTTCCTCCCAGGTAATCGCCCTGCCCTGAATACCTAATTGACTCAGAACCCCTAAACCAGAGTCATTCAATTTTTCCAGTTGAGCAGAATGAATATATAAACCTAAATCTCGACACTCGGTTAATTTTTACGTGAAAAAACCTGAGGAATCCTTTTGTTTGAAAACCATACGCAAACGATTTGAAAACTCTACTAGTGTCTTATATCGAGTTCTTTTTGGAAATTTCGAAGTCTTTAAAAAAGTAGGGGGTTGAGTTCCAGCCTTTGGATCATCTTGCTGATAAAAAAATGATCAGCCTGATAAGGTTTAGACAGCAAGCATGCTACATAATCGAATAGTGATGCTTCATAATATAAATGAATATTCGGGAGTGCCAGCCCACCCAGCTGGGTATCTAATTGCAGAATTGGGAGCTTCACTCTAGCAATCTTTTTATTCCACACAAAAGGTCTAATCATAACATCAATTCCTTTAAAAAACTAACGTTGACTCTGACCAGGATACTTGTAAACAAAAAAATCAAAAGAGGTAAAATAGATATCTTAATTATTGCCACTTGTCCTGTCCAAGGAAGATTAGACCATTTATTCAGGATATTTTGAATCCTAATGCTGGTGACTTCATAATTATTCTTAAACAAATCCCTATAATGAGCTGTAACATATATCCCCAAATATCTGATAGGATCAGTTTTCCTTGTCTGATGTTTTAATTCTTCTGGAAGACATGCCAACCCAGAATTTAACATTAAAATTTCTGCTTTAGAAGGATTTATTTTATAACCCCCTATTTGTTCAAGTTTCCGGAATTCCACCAATGTTGACTGTAAATTTAATTTTTCTGGATCTAAATATAAAATAGTTTTAGTTTTGCCATTCCTTCAAAAGGGTCTCTAATATTCCTGTTGGTACGTATTCTGATAGCAGGGGGTTCAATAAAAAAAAGTAAACAAAAGAGGTGATAAGGGGCAGCCTTGCCTAGTTCTACGATTTATCTTTATTAGCCCTGCTTGATCCCCGTTAATTATAATCTGAGCCTGTGCCCCCTGATAAATAGTTGTAATCATAGTTATTACAAATGGTGGAAAACCAAACCTAAAAAGGGCATAAAATAATGAATCCCAATTAACTAAATCAAAGGCTTTTTCTTAGTCTACCATCATGATACAAGCAGGAGTCTTATTCATATTTAAAAAATCAAGAGCTTGAATCAAAAAGTGGGTATTAGTTGACATCGTTCGACCCGCAATAAACCCTGTTTGATCCCCATGAATCACTTCCTTAGCTGTGGGAGTAAAATGCAGTGCCCAAATCTTCATAAAGATTTTATTATCAGTGTTCAATAAACTGATTGGACGGTAGGAATTCAAATTATTAGAGGCTTGAGGGGGCGCTAGAGGGCGCACAAGTGGAATGGCCGCCATTAGGTGAGGCTCCTACTCCCCGGATCCAATATCCTTCATCAATCCTGCCAAACTGGGAAGAAAATGAGCTGTTGTGCGCTACAAAGCTTTCTTCTATTGTGAAGCACACTCGTTGAAAATTTGGGAAGGATCGGCTGCTGTGTGCCGGCTGGCGGAGGCTCTGAAGTGCCGACCGGCTGCGGGACCAGAGATCGTGGAGTGGCGCTGAGCAGCGACAGAGAGCAGGAAAGGCCGCGGCTCGCCACGGATACAGTAGGCTCCGGGAGAGATGGAGAGGTCGCTACGGGTGAATGCGGTGCTGAGGGAGGCTGACGGTCTACAATCCTATCGGACATTGCTATACAATGTCATAGGTACATACCCACATCCTGCGAAGCGCGAAAACTATCCTAAGCGCACACTCGAAGGACCGTTGCGGCCCGACGGCGCCTGGGGGCTGTGGTTTCATTGAAACGCCGCAACGCGACCGTTGCGTATCCGGCTTTGCGGGGTGCGGTGCTGCGGGGGCGAAGACGACTGTGCTGAGGCCTCGGATGGTAGTGCTGCTACCATCCATACTGAGGGAACTGTAAGGCCCAATTGGATGCATGGTCCACGAGACAGATTCCCGCGAGGCCCACGTGTGTGCATATCCCCGCCTGCATATCCCGGATTGTAATGCATGGGACCCTGGAGCCGCCGCAGCGGCAGTGAGCAAAGAACTGACGGTGCTAATCAGGCGACTGCCTATTCACTGAATCCAGGATGGTGGTGACCCTATTTGAAGTGGTGAAGCGCCTACTGGAGTACCACGGCAACCGTAGAGGTGCTGATACCGGGGCCTGCTAGGGACAGGTGGGGGCTGAATGCTAATAGTGAAGAACACACGTCCCAAAAAGTTGCATGTGCTGTAAATACCACCTCCTGCAAACGTGCATCGTGGTGCAGACACCGGATTGGCACATAGGCGACCCTCTGAAGCTCACTGTCAGTGAGGATATTATCGTAGAGGACATTGTACACTAGGCGGCAGCCGGACCTGTGTGTACCGCCCCTCTGGTCAGCTCCTGACCATAGTGCATAGATGGGGAAGCCGGATGCGCGGGAGCCTAAGCTCACCTTCGAAGCGGCAAAGAAAGGGCCTAAACCACGGGCTGGCAAGGGGACCTCAGAGAGCTCGGATGCACCGGGAGGAACTGAGGACACATCGGAGTTGGACATGCGCCAAATCCTACTGGAAATGAGGCAAGGATTTGTCACCGTAGTGGACAAGGTGGACAGGATGTCCTATAGACTGGATGCCCTTGTACATAAGGTGGACCAGCACGAGGATTGAATCAAAGAGGCGGAGTGGAGAATCTCTGAAGCGGATGACATAACGGCCGGCCACTCCACACAGCTGGCAAGGGTGGACAAACTACTATGAGATATCGCCGCTAAGAATGAGGATTTGGAAGCCCGGGGGCGACGCAACAACATCCGCGTCACGGGCGTTCCCGAATCCACAGACACTGGGCGTATGGAGGACTATATCGAGAAGATGCTACTTGCCTCTATAGGTGCCGACAAGTTCTCTGCGCAATTTATAGTTGAGAGGGCGCATAGGTCCTTGGGCCCTAAACCAAAGCCCAGAGGCCCCCCCAGGCCCATCATCGCGCAGTTGCTGAATTATCGCGACCGGGATGTGGCGCTAAGGGCTGCGCTAACCAAACAAGAGCTGACATATAATGGGGTTTCCTTCTCCATCTTCCTGGATTTCACCCCAATGGTGCAGGAACAACGACGCAAATTCCTCGGGGTGAAGAAAAAGCTGCGTGAGGCACAAATCGACTACGCGTTGTTATACCCCGCCTGCCTCCGAGTGACGCACCAAGCCAAACAACATTTCTTTACGAACCCTCAACAGGTGGAGGACTTCCTGCGGTCTTGGCGGAGAGGAAACAAAGGCGGACCGTCTCGAGATGCTGCGCGGCGAGATCAGGACCAAGACATAGAAAATGATGATTGATAACCACAAATGGACTGCCGGGGAGAACATGGATTGATCTCATATGGTGATATGATATTGACAATTAGGATTGTACTTCACTCCCAGGGCGCTCACGATTAATGATATATGTTTCAGGAGAACGCAGAGCGCAGAGGACAACAGACTCGAAGTAGACCCAGTGGTAATGTATGCTGGGGACCACTCTCTCTCCTCGATTGGCGCCTAGTGGTGGTACAGGTTCGAAGGGGCGAGGGGAAGGGAGGGGTCGTGATGCTCTTTGGAGGTTTCCCCAGAGGGTGTTCCCCCACGGGGTATTTTATCTTTGTTGCAGTTGTTGGGGTTGTGAAGAACATGGGGGTGGGAGGGAGGGATACCTATACTGGCAAGTAGGGGATGCTTCAGTGGGAGGGTGGGGTACCTCTCGGTATGAGTGGAAAGAGGGGACTAGTTAACTGTTATAGTCAGGGCACAAGGCAGGCAGAACTCGAGGGGGTGGGGAAGGATGGGGAGGTCGGGATGGTCCCCAAAAGCGATGACTTTGCAGACATTGGAGACAAAATGTACTGATGGTTACCAAAGGAGATGATTCAAATAAATTGTTACCGATACTGTCATGGAACGTTAGGGGTCTCAACAATCCTAGGAAATGTAGACAAATATTGGCATACCTTGATAGACATGGTGCACAACTGGTGCTGTTACAGGAGACGCACACTCCCCCACATACCACTCCTTCATTCGCGAGCCGATGGGCGGGGTGCAGATACTTCTCGTCCTATTCCTCGTACTCCCGAGGAGTTGCAATATTGATTAAACGTAATGTTCCCTTCCTTTTACAGGGTAAGACAAATGATGCAGCGGGCAGATATGCAATAGTTTGGGGCAGGCTTGGAGACTCCACAGTTACGATAGTGAATTGCTATGCTCCCAATGTGGACACGCCTGAGTTCTTTGCACTTCTCTGGGGTAAAATACTAGATGTTGGGTCCACACAAGTCATATGGGGGGGTGATTTTAATGTGGCGATGGTGCCTACGGTGGACAGGGCGGATGGCATGGCACAATATCACCCTAAATCGAGAGAGGTGCTGCAGGGCATAATGCTGGACGGCATGCTAGTAGATAGCTGGAGACACTTACATCCCGGGAAGCTTGAAGGTACACACTTTACCTCACATACAGGGACCTGGGCGCAACTGGACTACTGTCTCCTGACACATCACTTGGCGGGCACTGTAACCAGTGCGACGCACTTGGCCCGCACGTATTCGGATCACTGCCCTGTGGTAGTTACACTACAGATTCCTGGCCTGGCCCGCCCCAGACCGCCTTGGCGGTTACAACCCACGGCGCTTCTGGACTTACTATTTAGGGAAGAATTGCGTAATGGCATTGCTGAATTTTTCCCACGTAATTATGGCTCTGTCGAAAGCGTAGAAAATATCTGGGAGGCCTTTAAGGTCACGGTGCGTTGATGGTGTATTTCGAAGGGATTTGGTGTCCTGCAGGACATTCAACGGACGATTAGCAGATTGGAGTCCGAACTGAGAGACTTGGAACACAGTATGCAGAGCAGTGACAGTCAGGGAGCGCAAGCCTCGTTTAGGAGTAAGTTGACAGAATATGAAGTGGAGGCGGAGCGCGAGACGCGCTTTCGTAACAAATACTGGAGTGCCAGACGATATGGGGAAGGGGAGAGGCCTGGAAAGACACTAGCCACCATTGTACGTAATGCCTGCGGTACCAACACTGTGCTAGAGAGAGTTGATAGCCAAGGGGATACGCTAAGGGGCAATGCTCAAATAGTGGAGGCCTTTACTAGATATTATACGGAGCTCTACACTTCCCAAGCCAGAGGTAACGTTGACTTTGATCCCTTTCTGGGGGATGTGGCCCTCTGTTGGCTTAGCGATGTGGACAGACAATTCCTGGGTGCCCCTCTTTAAATCGATGAAATAAAATATGCTATTATGTCCCTGAAAAATGGAAAGGCGCCGGGTTTAGATGGCCTCCCGGCCGAATTTTACAAGTGCTACATTGATATTATGGCACCAGTGCTACGCGAAGTCTTTGAGGACTCACTAGAGGTGGGAGTTCTGCCTCGTTCTATGCGTGAAGTGGTTATCACCTCCCTCCTGAAGCCCGGGAAGGAACCCTCATTGTGTGATTCCTACCGACCACTATCACTTATCAACTGTGACGCAAAGATATTGGCTAAAGTGCTGGCCAATAGGCTGTCACTGCTCATGACCCACATAATACTTCCGGACCAATCAGGGTTCGTCCCCATGAGAGCTACGAGCCATAATCTTAGGACTTTATTCTCCCTAATCAACACTGTAGCACCGGAGATGCCGCTAGCCGCTGTGTTTTTGGACGCTTCCAAAGCTTTCGATTCTGTGGAGTGGTGCTATTTATTCACGGTGATACAAAGAATGGGATTCCCCCCATTGTTTCAAGCATGGGTGAAACTGCTCTACACTGCACCCACAGCGATGGTCCTCATCAATGGCCACCTGTCACATGAGATAACACTTACTCGAGGCACCAGGCAGGGATGCCCACTTTCCCCTCTCCTATTTGCCATCGCAATAGAGCCTTTGGCTTGCAGATTAAGGCAGTTACACAAAAAAAGTGCTTTCCAATGTTGCGCGAGTTCCTGGTATTTGGCAGGATCTCAGGCGTCGTTATAAACTGGTGCAAATCCCAATTTTTGCCATTGACGCCTTCTGTGAGCAAGTTCCCATTGGACTACCCGATTGAGTGGTGCGATGAGGACCTGAAATATCTGGGGGTACGGGTGTCCAGAGACCGGGAAGAGACGCTACGTATAAACTATGGCACGGCTGTCACTAAGCTGCAAGAAACCGTGACGCGCTGGATAGCGCTACCCTTGTCCATGGCGGGGCGCGTCTCCCTGGTCAAAATGGTGGTCCTCCCACGTTTCCTATATCCCTTCCTAAACATCCCATACTATCCGAGACACTTCTTTTTCAAAACGCTCAGAACGGAGCTCATAAGACTGGTCTGGGGAGGGCGGCAACCTAGACTTAGATGGAGTGTGATGGCACAATCATACGCTAAGGGAGGGTTTGATATCCCTGACTTTGAGGCCTACTATCTTAGTGCCCAGGCACACTTTATATACCACTGGCTGCGTCCTACTCCCTTTATGCCACAGCTGGCGGTGGAGGACTGGATAGCGCACCCGCTTCCCCTAACCGGTGTAGTACATGGGCCAATAGCTGTGCTGGACATGCACCCGGACACAGTATCGTGCACGGTAGATGCCTGGCGCAGAATACTCTGCAAGCTCCGACTCCCCTTACTGTACGCACCACACATGCCCCTGACATACCACCCACAGCTGGTAGTTGTCAGAAACCATACAGATGCACTAACCTGTGGCAAGGTACAGCAGGAGCGAGGTCTGAAGATAAGTCTCCCTATCCCCTGCAATGGCACACCCCGGGTGTATTGAACAAACACCTCTGAGCGTAACACCACCAGGGAAGGGGAAAAATGGATAAAAGAAACAATAAAGTGCAGCTGTCCAAAATAAAGAAGCAGATAACTTCGGATATCTGTGCGAAGTATAAACTCTCTGATCTCTGGTGATAGACCCTGCAGAAGGAGAGACAAGGTATCAATCATACACCCCACATATATAAGTAGATCAATATACTATGTGCATGAATATAACTTACAGTTTATATAGCCGCAAGACTCTCCTAATACTCATTCAAAAACATCAAAAATAAACCATAAAAACAAAGAAGGTTTCTGTAGGTAGCAAGACACTCGATAGACTCTGAGTGTAGTTCCAGCAGATCCTTTTGCGACGTGACAATGATTTCTTAGTCCTATGCAAACAACCTATTCCGTAGCGTTGCAGGAATCTTCTGTTTATTTCACAAAAGGATTCAATGACCAGCAAGTGAGAAATATTCAAAGTCTTACTCCTTCAGACATGAAAAGTATTCAAACATTGTTTCAAAATCATAAGAACTTCCAGTGTCTGTGACAAGTTCCAAAAAGCAAGAAAATAGATTTTCCCCTCTTTCAAGATTCAATTTTAAAAGTTATTCAGTTAATTATCCAATCGCCATTAGAGCATGCTCTCTTCTTCTGGAGATTAGCGCAACTGGAAACGCGCTACTGAATTCAAACAAAAGCGCCTTACCGTGAAGCCAATGCAATCAGGTTTAAGCGTCGGTTCTCTCTTCCTTCAATGGCCGTGCCTGCCTCAGATCCCAGCGCGTTCAGTGCGCGATCCAGGCTAGACTAAGGCGGAACCCCGGCTTACCAGCTTCCAAAGTACAAAAACGGCAAAAAGTACTGAAAACGACAACGAAGGAAATCCGTCGTTATCCAAGGCACTGCAAGGCTGCAACCAGGCTCAGCTTACTCCTAGGGTCAGGTGACAAGCACCGGACTGCTAGTCAAGGAGGAGTATAAATCAAAAAACGAAAAGTGAGAAAGGACATCACCCTAAGCATTCTGGGCAATGTAGTGTACCACCATTCACGCACTATTCTCATTCATTCAAACAGCCTAGGGGAAGTTGTGACAGTAGTGCTACAAGAGACTGGCTTCCAAAACATGTGCAGGAAGTTACAGAAATCCACATGGGGGGACGTATTTCATAATGGAAAATTATGCACTAAGGAACAATTTTTTGGTGAAACCGACCCTACCCCCCTGGAGGTTTTTCATTATGTACGGCTTCGAGAAGGAATGAGAACGCTTCTGGTAGAATACCCTGATGAACCCGAGGCCGTTCCGCCGCTGCTCATACTGCTTAATAGCTCCGAGGGTGCACATATGGTTTCTAGCTTGTATGGCAGTCTGCGGGCACACTCCTTGGAGGATGGTGGGAGGGCACGCAGCTATTGGGAACAGGACCTGGGAGAGGCTATACCTGATGATGCATGGGAGTATTGTTGCACACTGACAGGTCGCATCACGTCTAGCTGTAGATTTAAACTCATCCAATAGAAATTTCTTCAACGTGTATACTATACACCTGCCAGGAAATATCGGTTTGGCCTTACGGACTCTGACCGATGTGAGAGATGTGGGCACCCGGGGGTCGAATTCTTCCACCTCGCCTGGCTATGCCCACAGGTTTCAACCTACTGGGAACTGATACACGAGGCTCTGGAAAAAATGGTACCCATCAAGGTGACCAGGGACCCACTGCTGTTTCTATTAGGACACACTCCCCACGTACCCAGACCACATAGGAAATTTATAGACACGGCTCTCTTATTGGCCAAACGGAGATTGGCATGTAGATGGGGGAGGGGAAGAGCCCCAAAATTCAAGGAGTGGTTCCAGGATATGTTACATAGTCAGGACCAACACACAATATATGCTGAATTGCAACCTATAAAGTCTAGGCCCACGGATATCTGGGGACCGCTCCAACAATACACACTACAACAAGATGCAGACAATGAAGGTAGTGGGGACCAACATGATGCAGGAACAATGGTGGGTCCTGGGGGAGGGGATGCTGCTTGATAGTCCTGAACCTGTCGTCAGATAACGTTATCATCTAACAATGTGGAGGATGATGACTGTCTTGCTGTATTGCATATACTGTTTCATGATATTACTGGTGTGCCACTTTTAATATATGAATGCTGGTGTTATGTATGAAGATTACACAATCCATTGGTTTAATAGCCCCCACTTCCTGACTACACATGTATGGGACTGTCCCTCCAATCGTTACCCCACTGTGTCGATTTTGCCAGTATATGCTATAATTATGAAGTGCCTTGCTGAATGCCTACTTACTTTGTATGAAAAAAGTTATAAATAAAGATTTAAAAAAATAATAATTATTAGAGGCTTTACCTTTTTTCACGAAGCTGACTACTATCGCTTTTTTTAAATTCTGAAGGTACCTCTCCACCCATTTTAATATAATCAAATAACTTTACCAAAAAGGGGGTCATCTCTTTCACAAAGCATTTATATAGTTCACTTAGGAACCCGTCCTCACCACAAGCTTTTGCTCCCACCAAAGATTTTATCACTGCCTCTATCTCGACTGCAGTGATTTTCGTCTGCAGCATTGTCACTAGATTGTGCGATAATTTAGGGAGTTGAAGTGTATCAAAATACCCCTCAATCCACTCCTTATTAACCGAATAGTTGGTGGTATAAATTTGTTGAAAATGATTGAGAAATATTCGAGAAATATCAGCTCTATCAGTAACTATTGTATTAGATTGATGATCTATTATTTCAACAATACAAGCGGATTCTTGTTGAGCCCGAGTTGACCAAGCGAGCATCTTACCCACCATTTGACTTTCTTCATAGACTTTCTGAGAGTAAGTCTGGGAGCTGTTTATTTCTTCTCAAATAAAAAAATCTCTTAGAGCCTTCCTAGCCTGTTCCAACATGGTCCGATTTAAAGAGCCCACCGGATTAGCAGCATTGATTAATGACTGCTGAAGTTGTGCTATTTTATCAAGACGTTCCCTTGTTTTCTTGGCGGAGGTGGCAATCATCCTCCCACGAGCTGCCGCCTTAAAACCCCCCCAAACAGAAAACATATCGGCTGTCTCTTCATTAATGGAAAAATACTCTTTTATCCAGTCTCTGAATTCGTCAATCCATACTTGATCTTGCAAAAGAAGTCGGTCCATCTGGCACTTAGACCTACACTTTTTAGAAAGACCCAGTTCTATACATACTTGCACATAAGAGTGATCAGAAAAGCATCAGCACCAATATCTGCATTTCTAAAACTTAGGGAGCGTGATAGCAGTAGAAAATCTATGCGAGATGCAGTTTGATGTTTGCCGTGAAAAGAAAGTATATTTGCGACCAGTTCGATTAAAAAATCGCCATGCATCAACTAGCTGGAGATCCTCTATCAAAGCATCAAAGAGCTTCTTTGTTTTAGGTTTCAATTGTTTTTCCCTCTTTTTGAGGTATCCATCTTCAAATTCTGAATATAATTAAAATCGCCCCCCAAGACTATTTGGCCCGTGACCCCTATCAACAGTTTATAAAGTGAACGTAATGCTATTTCATCATCAATATTGGTCGTAATAATTAACAAAATTTAGAATCTGGCTATTTAATGACACTTGTACCCTTATCCACCTCCCCTGGGGATCTTTGTTCCTGAAGAAACACCCAATCAAATTCACAAGAAAAATAGATCGCCACCCCCCGCATTGCGACACCTGCTGAAGCAAAAAAAAAACTTATTCCTGGGATATAGCATTTTGGAGTATTGGATTTCAAAAAAGATTCTGAAAAAAAAAGAATTTGAGGTTTTAAAGTAACTAACCACCTAATCAATCCCCTGTATTTACGTCTGTTCAAAATACCATTTACATTGACAGAAATAATTTGGCAATTACTAAATAAACTCATTTGCAAAATATAAAAATATTAAAAGATCAAAAAGCACCACATACTGCAAGTCTATGTTCAATAGATTCCTCCACCATTTCATGATTTCCGTATAGCACCTGCTCATTTTTCCAGATAACCCAAACCACCCTAACCCTGCCTAAAAAAAAAAAACTCCACCCCTTAGGAAATGTGGATATTCCCGCTGTCCACATACTCCAACCCCCCCCCCAGCACATACAGGTGCCCTGAAATTGCTCCTCAAAGTGATCTCCCTCCCCCTCAGCAAAAGAAAACCCCAAAGAGCAAATCTTCAAAAAAGAAAGACTCTATCAATCTTAAAGTCTTCAAATCGGATCTGCAGGAAGAAAAATGAGAAATGTTATCTTAAGGAAAAACAAATAAAAAAAAATAACCGGTCCAATAATTTCCGGCAGAAATTGTCTTGAGCAGCTCCTGTGCTTCTTCTAAGCGGGCAAATAAAGAAACTTTCCATGGACAAGAACTTTGAGTTTTGATTGTTGTGCAATCGAAGCTTGTGCCCCTTGAGCCTTAAACAAATATAATACCTTAACAAACTCTTTCCATCTTTTAGCGGCCGTTGCTGACATATCAGAGAAAATTCTGCATCTTCCTCCATTTTCAGATTGCCTCACCTGAATTCCTTAGACAGGACTTTTTCCTTTACACGATAATCCGAAAAGTTGGCAAGAATCGTGCAGGGAAATTTATCGTTTGGAGGAAGATGGGCGGGGACCCGATGAGCCCTAGTTAGTATTAGGTCTCCCAAAAGTCCGGTAACACAGCCTTTTTTATGAATGTTTCCACCCACTTAAGAAAGCCACTCCCTTCCAGCTGTTCCGGAACACCAACAATCCGAAGGTTAGAACGGCGAGAAAAATTCTCAAGTTCTTCGATCTTAGTCTCCATGATTAATTTTTCCCGTGTCACTGAGTCTACTTGTTGGAGAACACCGATCATTTAGTCCTCCTGTAGTGTGTTTATCTAAGGACCTGTATCGATACTCCAATTTCTGACCCTTGTCCGGTTATAAATCACTAATATCCATACAACGGCACAGAAACCCGTTTCATAAATTAGTCATAGCGCATGCTGTCACATTAAGCAAGCACTATTCCTCCAGCCCCCTAGAAAGCACACCGAGTTCTCTAAACAAACCAAGCCTTCAGCAAACCTGGAAAATCCCCGCTGCTATTGTTTTGATTTCGTTCGAGAACTCCTGTAAAGAATGTAAGAACGACCAGTTCTTAATTACATCCTTATTGACGTCTTATGTCCATCCTTACGTCAAACCCGGCACCTCTCAGGTATAAATATACCGACGCTGCCCTAGGTAAAGACACGGTGGTGATGAGCTTGGAGCAGCGACTACTTGCCGGAGAGCCCAGCTGATGCGAGAGCCCACGGACGCTGCACCTCCCCTTTTGACGCGCTGAGGAAGAGTCTGCCTTTCCTCTTGCTGAGGAATCCAGCCTCCAGCGTTTCCAGCTCGCCCTCGCGGGTAACTGGGATACCGAGTCCTGAGAAAGAGATACCAGCCCTCCTGCCTTCTAAATCCCAGGTACTGAACTGACTAACCCCTTACAGAGAATTCTTGAGTCAGATTCTTGGCAAAGCAAACTTAACTTAAACTGCTACTTACTTACTCCCTCCCATGTATTAGGCTTAAGTCAGGTACACCGGGGTAGGCGTAGTTAGAAGCACCAGTTGAGTACGATTAGTCAATGTATATATGTATGTATATCTTTTATCCATTTTAAAGTAACATATGGCTAAGAAACAGTGGCGGTGCGTCCATTGGGGGCGTTGGGGCGTTGCCCCACTAGCCATGGACGACCGCCGCTGGTGCCAACAACATGCATAACATAGTTTAAACACATGTGTTTCAAATAAATCAGAGAGCACTAACTCAGCGCTAGCGGGCCGGGACGAGCCCGACAGCATCGGGCATTGCTTGTGGAAGTGGGCCGTGGGGGGCGGGGTTACGGGAGAGTGAGTGACAGCGCACAGGCAGGCAGCCAGAGAGCGTAAGCAGCTGCAGCGGGGTCGGGGTTACTGCGCATGTGACAGCCAGGAGTACTTATAATTGAGACTGGCCTGCGCTTGCGTACACCTATTAGACCTCGCCCCCCCTAAGCACCGAGACACTGGCAGGGCCCTGGTCTCATTATGGGCAGATTTTCTCCTGCTCGTAGGCCAATCCTGGCGCAGTGGCGCTGTTAAGGCTGCGCCAGGATTGGCTGAGTAGACAGCAGGGTCAGGCTCATGGAACACCGGACGTGGGTGTTTGCTGCTCTGTTCAGTATGGCCAATCACATATGGCTATATCAAGCCATGTCGAGGTGATTGGCCATTTCTGTAAGCTGCAGTGACGTGCCCGCGTGTGGCGCACCAGTGCCACAACTTAGTCAACAACAAGTAGTGATAGTGAAACTGAAAGTCAGTAGACCAGACCAGTACTGAGTAAATCCAGTCATCAGTCAATCCATCTTGAGAGCGCGTGACTCCTGACTCGTCGTCGTGATATGGTAGGTAATGTTATGTTGTTATGCTGCTTCTTTATTCTTTACACCCTCCTGGCCCATTTAGTAATCTTAGAGATAGGTACGATTCATCCGTTTTCCCTACACGAAATGGAGTGCATACGTACCAATGGAAGCTACTGTGCAGATGTAGCCACCATACATTCACTATACCATCTGTCTGTCCGTGCCGCTATATAGCCATCCCCTTACACATCAGTCTCCATGCATGTCTGCATTGTTTGGGGCAGTATAGATCGGCATTGCACAGACCAGTCTGCAGGTGTGTAGGCGCGCCGTGGGGCTCCGTTGATTGGATTGTGAACTGGCACTTGTCTTGTCTGTTTTATCTTTTTACATAGGTTATTGCAGGTCTCATTCCGTGTGCGCGGGTGCATAGTGGCCTGGTGGTCTGTGCACATCGGTTCCTTTAGGTTTGTGCGTGTGTGCCTGTCAATCTTGTGGATCGACAGGCAGGGATGTGGGCCTGTCTATGAGTGTGAATGTAGGTGTCTATAGTTTAATCGTATGTGACTGCACGGATATGTTCATGTATGATCACAAATCAATATTTTTTTATCTGTGCGTATGCACTAATCAAACTAATTCACATGTGTTGGGTTTGTCAACGCTTATTTCTTTCAGCCCTGACCCGACACGTCAGCCCTTCGACGACGTCCTGTTTAGGCATCTCTGTCACGAAGTATTTTCTTGCCTTTTTAACTCCGCAAGTTTACTAAGTTGCCTTCCAAATGCGTCACTAATGAGACATAATCTCGTTTTTGTCCATTTTGTAGGCCATTTGTCCTCCTAATATAAACATTATTTTTAATTAGCAATGAATGTCACTCAGTACTGCAAACCCATCTGTTGTAGCGAGGCCGGGGAGCCTCGTGCACAGATCCTTATTGTTTTGCGTCTCTCACATTTGTTATCTGATTCATTTTAACATCTTCTAAATGCATTCGTGCCCAAGGCCTATTAAATTAGGTGATAACATTAAGGCTCTTGAACACCACCACTTAAATGATTCTGTTGTACTTTATCTGTACCCCAGCAGATTTTAGAAACAAGAACATTGCTGTGTCATCTACATTCACGTATTAAGATTTGTAATAACAATGAATTGCGAGAGATTTGTCTTGCTTTGTTGAGTCCGTGCAGTTTAAATCAAGAATCCTGCAAGACATCACTTTCTATAGAAACGAGTAAAACTGATCTGCTTCTCGGTAACCAAAGATAAACTAAATAATTCGAAAGTCCATACACAAACATAGATGTCATCTAGTTTATTCTATAATTACTACTCACTAAAATAGTTCATGAATTTCTAAAATTACGCTACTGGAAATGTGAAGCAATTAAATGTTATTTACGTAGGGCTATGAAGCATAGGCATTTACAATTTCCTTACTCCAAGGCAAAGTTGTATTTTAAAACTTTCCATGCACAATTTTTACAAACTCACGATAATAACTCTCAACGCAAATAAACAGATTATCATTAATTTATGCGTGTATGTGTTTCATGAGTCGATTGATTTTGATAGAATAATGAATTATGAATTCATACTATTTGGGGGCATCCTTCCTGATTGACAGGAGTGGGCGGAGTTTCTCCGCACATGTCCAGTGGTTAGATGAGCTTCCTCTGTCCCTGAGGCAGCCCCAGCCAGCTCCACCGTTTGAAAATCATCATATTGCCTGATCAAGGCGGGTGGACTGGTGTGCAGGTGCAATAGAGTGACATGAAAGCACTCCTCCGCTGCACTGATTTGATTGACCCCCACGTTTGGGGGTGGGTAGGATTGGCGTAACTATCAATAGTGCAGCAGGTGCAGTGACGTCAAGGTCCAGAGGTCTCATGGGAACACTACATCCTAATTATAACAGTTTTTTTCTTATAGTAACCCGTGTTCTTTCCTGCATCACAGCTGCTGATACTCTTGCTACATCATTATCATCTCCCTCATTCATTCACGTGCAGCTCTAAAGGAGCTGGTGCAATAAACCCACGACATCTGGGCCACTGAACTAACCCCAACAGGTAAACCTCAATAGTGGGATCCGAAAAGTGACGTCTATGTGTGTATTCATGTATGTATTTAATTTTGTCCACATGTAGAGAACTGACCTTTGTACTAGATGCGTCTTCTACGAGCTGCACTTAATAGCAATGACCAGGCTTTTTGTTGGAGGGGCTAACATTACGGTAATGCCCAAGAGAAAGATTGTAGGCACATCCTGGACAAATAGCTTAGCGCATTATGTGGCATCTTTTTTAACTGTTGCCTATGTGGAACCGATTCAGAAAAGGGGGTGGTGATGAACAGAGTGCCTGAATTAAGCAGACCACTCTTACCCAGTCCAAAGATCAGGGCTTGATCCATCACCGTTTTTTAGCTCACTGCACCATCCCAGCTCAGAACTTGGCTATATGCAAATTAGTCTGCTCCTGTCCCAGTGCATGATGGGAACAGGGCAAACCAAACTACCAAGCCAATTCTTATACTGGGAAGGAAACAAGCTACCGGGGACCGGTTTCTGGCATTTCAGCCTCGTCGGCCCGGCTTGCTTGAATCCTGATGGTGCAATGAGCAAGGGACTCACATCTGAGTATACCCTTCCACGCTTATGGTGGACAAAATGATTCAGAAAAGGGGGTGGTGATGAACAGAGTGCCTGAATTAAGCAGACCACTCTTACCCAGTCCAAAGATCAGGGCTTGATCCATCACCGTTTTTTAGCTCACTGCACCATCCCAGCTCAGAACTTGGCTATATGCAAATTAGTCTGCTCCTGTCCCAGTGCATGATGGGAACAGGGCAAACCAAACTACCAAGCCAATTCTTATACTGGGAAGGAAACAAGCTACCGGGGACCGGTTTCTGGCATTTCAGCCTCGTCGGCCCGGCTTGCTTGAATCCTGATGGTGCAATGAGCAAGGGACTCACATCTGAGTATACCCTTCCACGCTTATGGTGGACAAAATGATTCAGAAAAGGGGGTGGTGATGAACAGAGTGCCTGAATTAAGCAGACCACTCTTACCCAGTCCAAAGATCAGGGCTTGATCCATCACCGTTTTTTAGCTCACTGCACCATCCCAGCTCAGAACTTGGCTATATGCAAATTAGTCTGCTCCTGTCCCAGTGCATGATGGGAACAGGGCAAACCAAACTACCAAGCCAATTCTTATACTGGGAAGGAAACAACTACCGGGGACCGGTTTCTGGCATTTCAGCCTCGTCGGCCCGGCTTGCTTGAATCCTGATGGTGCAATGAGCAAGGGACTCACATCTGAGTATACCCTTCCACGCTTATGGTGGACAAAATGATTCAGAAAAGGGGGTGGTGATGAACAGAGTGCCTGAATTAAGCAGACCACTCTTACCCAGTCCAAAGATCAGGGCTTGATCCATCACCGTTTTTTAGCTCACTGCACCATCCCAGCTCAGAACTTGGCTATATGCAAATTAGTCTGCTCCTGTCCCAGTGCATGATGGGAACAGGGCAAACCAAACTACCAAGCCAATTCTTATACTGGGAAGGAAACAAGCTACCGGGGACCGGTGTCTGGCATTTCAGCCTCGTCGGCCCGGCTTGCTTGAATCCTGATGGTGCAATGAGCAAGGGACTCACATCTGAGTATACCCTTCCACGCTTATGGTGGACAAAATGATTCAGAAAAGGGGGTGGTGATGAACAGAGTGCCTGAATTAAGCAGACCACTCTTACCCAGTCCAAAGATCAGGGCTTGATCCATCCCCGTTTTTTAGCTCACTGCACCATCCCAGCTCAGAACTTGGCTATATGCAAATTAGTCTGCTCCTGTCCCAGTGCATGATGGGAACAGGGCAAACCAAACTACCAAGCCAATTCTTATACTGGGAAGGAAACAAGCTACCGGGGACCGGTTTCTGGCATTTCAGCCTCGTCGGCCCGGCTTGCTTGAATCCTGATGGTGCAATGAGCAAGGGACTCACATCTGAGTATACCCTTCCACGCTTATGGTGGACAAAATGATTCAGAAAAGGGGGTGGTGATGAACAGAGTGCCTGAATTAAGCAGACCACTCTTACCCAGTCCAAAGATCAGGGCTTGATCCATCACCGTTTTTTAGCTCACTGCACCATCCCAGCTCAGAACTTGGCTATATGCAAATAAGTCTGCTCCTGTCCCAGTGCATGATGGGAACAGGGCAAACCAAACTACCAAGCCAATTCTTATACTAGGAAGGAAACAAGCTACCGGGGACCGGTTTCTGGCATTTCAGCCTCGTCGGCCCGGCTTGCTTGAATCCTGATGGTGCAATGAGCAAGGGACTCACATCTGAGTATACCCTTCCACGCTTATGGTGGACAAAATGATTCAGAAAAGGGGGTGGTGATGAACAGAGTGCCTGAATTAAGCAGACCACTCTTACCCAGTCCAAAGATCAGGGCTTGATCCATCACCGTTTTTTAGCTCACTGCACCATCCCAGCTCAGAACTTGGCTATATGCAAATTAGTCTGCTCCTGTCCCAGTGCATGATGGGAACAGGGCAAACCAAACTACCAAGCCAATTCTTATACTGGGAAGGAAACAAGCTACCGGGGACCGGTTTCTGGCATTTCAGCCTCGTATGCCCGGCTTGCTTGAATCCTGATGGTGCAATGAGCAAGGGACTCACATCTGAGTATACCCTTCCACGCTTATGGTGGACAAAATGATTCAGAAAAGGGGGTGGTGATGAACAGAGTGCCTGAATTAAGCAGACCACTCTTACCCAGTCCAAAGATCAGGGCTTGATCCATCACCGTTTTTTAGCTCACTGCACCATCCCAGCTCAGAACTTGGCTATATGCAAATTAGTCTGCTCCTGTCCCAGTGCATGATGGGAACAGGGCAAACCAAACTACCAAGCCAATTCTTATACTGGGAAGGAAACAAGCTACCGGGGACCGGTTTCTGGCATTTCAGCCTCGTCGGCCCGGCTTGCTTGAATCCTGATGGTGCAATGAGCAAGGGACTCATATCTGAGTATACCCTTCCACGCTTATGGTGGACAAAATGATTCAGAAAAGGGGATGGTGATGAACAGAGTGCCAGAATTAAGCAGACCACTCTTACCCAGTCCAAAGATCAGGGCTTGATCCATCACCGTTTTTTAGCTCACTGCACCATCCCAGCTCAGAACTTGGCTATATGCAAATTAGTCTGCTCCTGTCCCAGTGCATGATGGGAACAGGGCAAACCAAACTACCAAGCCAATTCTTATACTGGGAAGGAAACAAGCTACCGGGGACCGGTTTCTGGCATTTCAGCCTCGTCGGCCCGGCTTGCTTGAATCCTGATGGTGCAATGAGCAAGGGACTCACATCTGAGTATACCCTTCCACGCTTATGGTGGACAAAATGATTCAGAAAAGGGGGTGGTGATGAACAGAGTGCCTGAATTAAGCAGACCACTCTTACCCAGTCCAAAGATCAGGGCTTGATCCATCACCGTTTTTTAGCTCACTGCACCATCCCAGCTCAGAACTTGGCTATATGCAAATTAGTCTGCTCCTGTCCCAGTGCATGATGGGAACAGGGCAAACCAAACTACCAAGCCAATTCTTATACTGGGAAGGAAACAAGCTACCGGGGACCGGTTTCTGGCATTTCAGCCTCGTCGGCCCGGCTTGCTTGAATCCTGATGGTGCAATGAGCAAGGGACTCACATCTGAGTATACCCTTCCACGCTTATGGTGGACAAAATGATTCAGAAAAGGGGGTGGTGATGAACAGAGTGCCTGAATTAAGCAGACCACTCTTACCCAGTCCAAAGATCAGGGCTTGATCCATCACCGTTTTTTAGCTCACTGCACCATCCCAGCTCAGAACTTGGCTATATGCAAATTAGTCTGCTCCTGTCCCAGTGCATGATGGGAACAGGGCAAACAAACTACCAAGCCAATTCTTATACTGGGAAGGAAACAAGCTACCGGGGACCGGTTTCTGGCATTTCAGCCTCGTCGGCCCGGCTTGCTTGAATCCTGATGGTGCAATGAGCAAGGGACTCACATCTGAGTATACCCTTCCACGCTTATGGTGGACAAAATGATTCAGAAAAGGGGGTGGTGATGAACAGAGTGCCTGAATTAAGCAGACCACTCTTACCCAGTCCAAAGATCAGGGCTTGATCCATCACCGTTTTTTAGCTCACTGCACCATCCCAGCTCAGAACTTGGCTATATGCAAATTAGTCTGCTCCTGTCCCAGTGCATGATGGGAACAGGGCAAACCAAACTACCAAGCCAATTCTTATACTGGGAAGGAAACAACTACCGGGGACCGGTTTCTGGCATTTCAGCCTCGTCGGCCCGGCTTGCTTGAATCCTGATGGTGCAATGAGCAAGGGACTCACATCTGAGTATACCCTTCCACGCTTATGGTGGACAAAATGATTCAGAAAAGGGGGTGGTGATGAACAGAGTGCCTGAATTAAGCAGACCACTCTTACCCAGTCCAAAGATCAGGGCTTGATCCATCACCGTTTTTTAGCTCACTGCACCATCCCAGCTCAGAACTTGGCTATATGCAAATTAGTCTGCTCCTGTCCCAGTGCATGATGGGAACAGGGCAAACCAAACTACCAAGCCAATTCTTATACTGGGAAGGAAACAAGCTACCGGGGACCGGTTTCTGGCATTTCAGCCTCGTCGGCCCGGCTTGCTTGAATCCTGATGGTGCAATGAGCAAGGGACTCACATCTGAGTATACCCTTCCACGCTTATGGTGGACAAAATGATTCAGAAAAGGGGGTGGTGATGAACAGAGTGCCTGAATTAAGCAGACCACTCTTACCCAGTCCAAAGATCAGGGCTTGATCCATCCCCGTTTTTTAGCTCACTGCACCATCCCAGCTCAGAACTTGGCTATATGCAAATTAGTCTGCTCCTGTCCCAGTGCATGATGGGAACAGGGCAAACCAAACTACCAAGCCAATTCTTATACTGGGAAGGAAACAAGCTACCGGGGACCGGTTTCTGGCATTTCAGCCTCGTCGGCCCGGCTTGCTTGAATCCTGATGGTGCAATGAGCAAGGGACTCACATCTGAGTATACCCTTCCACGCTTATGGTGGACAAAATGATTCAGAAAAGGGGGTGGTGATGAACAGAGTGCCTGAATTAAGCAGACCACTCTTACCCAGTCCAAAGATCAGGGCTTGATCCATCACCGTTTTTTAGCTCACTGCACCATCCCAGCTCAGAACTTGGCTATATGCAAATTAGTCTGCTCCTGTCCCAGTGCATGATGGGAACAGGGCAAACCAAACTACCAAGCCAATTCTTATACTGGGAAGGAAACAAGCTACCGGGGACCGGTTTCTGGCATTTCAGCCTCGTCGGCCCGGCTTGCTTGAATCCTGATGGTGCAATGAGCAAGGGACTCACATCTGAGTATACCCTTCCACGCTTATGGTGGACAAAATGATTCAGAAAAGGGGGTGGTGATGAACAGAGTGCCTGAATTAAGCAGACCACTCTTACCCAGTCCAAAGATCAGGGCTTGATCCATCACCGTTTTTTAGCTCACTGCACCATCCCAGCTCAGAACTTGGCTATATGCAAATTAGTCTGCTCCTGTCCCAGTGCATGATGGGAACAGGGCAAACCAAACTACCAAGCCAATTCTTATACTGGGAAGGAAACAAGCTACCGGGGACCGGTTTCTGGCATTTCAGCCTCGTCGGCCCGGCTTGCTTGAATCCTGATGGTGCAATGAGCAAGGGACTCACATCTGAGTATACCCTTCCACGCTTATGGTGGACAAAATGATTCAGAAAAGGGGGTGGTGATGAACAGAGTGCCTGAATTAAGCAGACCACTCTTACCCAGTCCAAAGATCAGGGCTTGATCCATCACCGTTTTTTAGCTCACTGCACCATCCCAGCTCAGAACTTGGCTATATGCAAATAAGTCTGCTCCTGTCCCAGTGCATGATGGGAACAGGGCAAACCAAACTACCAAGCCAATTCTTATACTAGGAAGGAAACAAGCTACCGGGGACCGGTTTCTGGCATTTCAGCCTCGTCGGCCCGGCTTGCTTGAATCCTGATGGTGCAATGAGCAAGGGACTCACATCTGAGTATACCCTTCCACGCTTATGGTGGACAAAATGATTCAGAAAAGGGGGTGGTGATGAACAGAGTGCCTGAATTAAGCAGACCACTCTTACCCAGTCCAAAGATCAGGGCTTGATCCATCACCGTTTTTTAGCTCACTGCACCATCCCAGCTCAGAACTTGGCTATATGCAAATTAGTCTGCTCCTGTCCCAGTGCATGATGGGAACAGGGCAAACCAAACTACCAAGCCAATTCTTATACTGGGAAGGAAACAAGCTACCGGGGACCGGTTTCTGGCATTTCAGCCTCGTCGGCCCGGCTTGCTTGAATCCTGATGGTGCAATGAGCAAGGGACTCACATCTGAGTATACCCTTCCACGCTTATGGTGGACAAAATGATTCAGAAAAGGGGGTGGTGATGAACAGAGTGCCTGAATTAAGCAGACCACTCTTACCCAGTCCAAAGATCAGGGCTTGATCCATCACCGTTTTTTAGCTCACTGCACCATCCCAGCTCAGAACTTGGCTATATGCAAATTAGTCTGCTCCTGTCCCAGTGCATGATGGGAACAGGGCAAACCAAATTACCAAGCCAATTCTTATACTGGGAAGGAAACAAGCTACCGGGGACCGGTTTCTGGCATTTCAGCCTCGTCGGCCCGGCTTGCTTGAATCCTGATGGTGCAATGAGCAAGGGACTCACATCTGAGTATACCCTTCCACGCTTATGGTGGACAAAATGATTCAGAAAAGGGGGTGGTGATGAACAGAGTGCCAGAATTAAGCAGACCACTCTTACCCAGTCCAAAGATCAGGGCTTGATCCATCACCGTTTTTTAGCTCACTGCACCATCCCAGCTCAGAACTTGGCTATATGCAAATTAGTCTGCTCCTGTCCCAGTGCATGATGGGAACAGGGCAAACCAAACTACCAAGCCAATTCTTATACTGGGAAGGAAACAAGCTACCGGGGACCGGTTTCTGGCATTTCAGCCTCGTCGGCCCGGCTTGCTTGAATCCTGATGGTGCAATGAGCAAGGGACTCACATCTGAGTATACCCTTCCACGCTTATGGTGGACAAAATGATTCAGAAAAGGGGGTGGTGATGAACAGAGTGCCTGAATTAAGCAGACCACTCTTACCCAGTCCAAAGATCAGGGCTTGATCCATCACCGTTTTTTAGCTCACTGCACCATCCCAGCTCAGAACTTGGCTATATGCAAATTAGTCTGCTCCTGTCCCAGTGCATGATGGGAACAGGGCAAACCAAACTACCAAGCCAATTCTTATACTGGGAAGGAAACAAGCTACCGGGGACCGGTTTCTGGCATTTCAGCCTCGTCGGCCCGGCTTGCTTGAATCCTGATGGTGCAATGAGCAAGGGACTCACATCTGAGTATACCCTTCCACGCTTATGGTGGACAAAATGATTCAGAAAAGGGGGTGGTGATGAACAGAGTGCCTGAATTAAGCAGACCACTCTTACCCAGTCCAAAGATCAGGGCTTGATCCATCACCGTTTTTTAGCTCACTGCACCATCCCAGCTCAGAACTTGGCTATATGCAAATTAGTCTGCTCCTGTCCCAGTGCATGATGGGAACAGGGCAAACCAAACTACCAAGCCAATTCTTATACTGGGAAGGAAACAAGCTACCGGGGACCGGTTTCTGGCATTTCAGCCTCGTCGGCCCGGCTTGCTTGAATCCTGATGGTGCAATGAGCAAGGGACTCACATCTGAGTATACCCTTCCACGCTTATGGTGGACAAAATGATTCAGAAAAGGGGGTGGTGATGAACAGAGTGCCTGAATTAAGCAGACCACTCTTACCCAGTCCAAAGATCAGGGCTTGATCCATCACCGTTTTTTAGCTCACTGCACCATCCCAGCTCAGAACTTGGCTATATGCAAATAAGTCTGCTCCTGTCCCAGTGCATGATGGGAACAGGGCAAACCAAACTACCAAGCCAATTCTTATACTAAGAAGGAAACAAGCTACCGGGGACCGGTTTCTGGCATTTCAGCCTCGTCGGCCCGGCTTGCTTGAATCCTGATGGTGCAATGAGCAAGGGACTCACATCTGAGTATACCCTTCCACGCTTATGGTGGACAAAATGATTCAGAAAAGGGGGTGGTGATGAACAGAGTGCCTGAATTAAGCAGACCACTCTTACCCAGTCCAAAGATCAGGGCTTGATCCATCACCGTTTTTTAGCTCACTGCACCATCCCAGCTCAGAACTTGGCTATATGCAAATTAGTCTGCTCCTGTCCCAGTGCATGATGGGAACAGGGCAAACCAAACTACCAAGCCAATTCTTATACTGGGAAGGAAACAAGCTACCGGGGACCGGTTTCTGGCATTTCAGCCTCGTATGCCCGGCTTGCTTGAATCCTGATGGTGCAATGAGCAAGGGACTCACATCTGAGTATACCCTTCCACGCTTATGGTGGACAAAATGATTCAGAAAAGGGGGTGGTGATGAACAGAGTGCCTGAATTAAGCAGACCACTCTTACCCAGTCCAAAGATCAGGGCTTGATCCATCACCGTTTTTTAGCTCACTGCACCATCCCAGCTCAGAACTTGGCTATATGCAAATTAGTCTGCTCCTGTCCCAGTGCATGATGGGAACAGGGCAAACCAAACTACCAAGCCAATTCTTATACTGGGAAGGAAACAAGCTACCGGGGACCGGTTTCTGGCATTTCAGCCTCGTCGGCCCGGCTTGCTTGAATCCTGATGGTGCAATGAGCAAGGGACTCACATCTGAGTATACCCTTCCACGCTTATGGTGGACAAAATGATTCAGAAAAGGGGGTGGTGATGAACAGAGTGCCAGAATTAAGCAGACCACTCTTACCCAGTCCAAAGATCAGGGCTTGATCCATCACCGTTTTTTAGCTCACTGCACCATCCCAGCTCAGAACTTGGCTATATGCAAATTAGTCTGCTCCTGTCCCAGTGCATGATGGGAACAGGGCAAACCAAACTACCAAGCCAATTCTTATACTGGGAAGGAAACAAGCTACCGGGGACCGGTTTCTGGCATTTCAGCCTCGTCGGCCCGGCTTGCTTGAATCCTGATGGTGCAATGAGCAAGGGACTCACATCTGAGTATACCCTTCCACGCTCATGGTGGACAAAATGATTCAGAAAAGGGGGTGGTGATGAACAGAGTGCCTGAATTGAGCAGACCACTCTTACCCAGTCCAAAGATCAGGGCTTGATCCATCACCGTTTTTTAGCTCACTGCACCATCCCAGCTCAGAACTTGGCTATATGCAAATTAGTCTGCTCCTGTCCCAGTGCATGATGGGAACAGGGCAAACCAAACTACCAAGCCAATTCTTATACTGGGAAGGAAACAAGCTACCGGGGACCGGTTTCTGGCATTTCAGCCTCGTCGGCCCGGCTTGCTTGAATCCTGATGGTGCAATGAGCAAGGGACTCACATCTGAGTATACCCTTCCACGCTGATCTTTGGACTGGGTAAGAGTGGTCTGCTTAATTCAGACACTCTGTTCATCACCACCCCCTTTTCTGAATCGTTTTTGGCCACTACAGGTGTGGCAGGGTATACTCAGACATGAGTCCCTTTCTCACTGCTCCATCAGGATTCAAGCAAGCCGGGCCGAAGAGGCTGAAATGCCAGAAACCGGTCCCCGGTAGCTTGTCTCCTTTCTGGTGAAGAATTGGCTTGGTAGTTTGGTCTGCCCTGTTCCCATGATGCACTGGGCCAGGGACAGACTAATTTGCATATAGCCGGGTTCTGAGCTGGGATGGGGCAGTGAGATAAATAACGGTGATGGATCAAGCCCTGATCTTTGGACTGGGTAAGAGTGGTCTGCTTAATTCAGACACTCTGTTCATCACCACCCCCTTTTCTGAATCGTTTTTGGCCACTACAGGTGTGGCAGGGTATACTCAGACATGAGTCCCTTTCTCACTGCTCCATCAGGATTCAAGCAAGCCGGGCCGAAGAGGCTGAAATGCCAGAAACTGGTCCCCGGTAGCTTGTCTCCTTTCTGGTGAAGAATTGGCTTGGTAGTTTGGTCTGCCCTGTTCCCATGATGCACAGGGCCAGGGACAGACTAATTTGCATATAGCCGGGTTCTGAGCTGGGATGGGGCAGTGAGATAAATAACGGTGATGGATCAAGCCCTGATCTTTGGACTGGGTAAGAGTGGTCTGCTTAATTCAGACACTCTGTTCATCACCACCCCCTTTTCTGAATCGTTTTTGGCCACTACAGGTGTGGCAGGGTATACTCAGACATGAGTCCCTTTCTCACTGCTCCATCAGGATTCAAGCAAGCCGGGCCGAAGAGGCTGAAATGCCAGAAACCGGTCCCCGGTAGCTTGTCTCCTTTCTGGTGAAGAATTGGCTTGGTAGTTTGGTCTGCCCTGTTCCCATGATGCACTGGGCCAGGGACAGACTAATTTGCATATAGCCGGGTTCTGAGCTGGGATGGGGCAGTGAGATAAATAACGGTGATGGATCCAGCCCTGATCTTTGGACTGGGTAAGAGTGGTCTGCTTAATTCAGACACTCTGTTCATCACCACCCCCTTTTCTGAATCGTTTTTGGCCACTACAGGTGTGGCAGGGTATACTCAGACATGAGTCCCTTTCTCACTGCTCCATCAGGATTCAAGCAAGCCGGGCCGAAGAGGCTGAAATGCCAGAAACCGGTCCCCGGTAGCTTGTCTCCTTTCTGGTGAAGAATTGGCTTGGTAGTTTGGTCTGCCCTGTTCCCATGATGCACTGGGCCAGGGACAGACTAATTTGCATATAGCCGGGTTCTGAGCTGGGATGGGGCAGTGAGATAAATAACGGTGATGGATCAAGCCCTGATCTTTGGACTGGGTAAGAGTGGTCTGCTTAATTCAGACACTCTGTTCATCACCACCCCCTTTTCTGAATCGTTTTTGGCCACTACAGGTGTGGCAGGGTATACTCAGACATGAGTCCCTTTCTCACTGCTCCATCAGGATTCAAGCAAGCCGGGCCGAAGAGGCTGAAATGCCAGAAACCGGTCCCCGGTAGCTTGTCTCCTTTCTGGTGAAGAATTGGCTTGGTAGTTTGGCCTGCCCTGTTCCCATGATGCACTGGGCCAGGGACAGACTAATTTGCATATAGCCAGGTTCTGAGCTGGGATGGGGCAGTGAGATAAATAACGGTGATGGATCAAGCCCTGATCTTTGGACTGGGTAAGAGTGGTCTTCTTAATTCAGACACTCTGTTCATCACCACCCCCTTTTCTGAATCGTTTTTGGCCACTACAGGTGTGGCAGGGTATACTCAGACATGAGTCCCTTTCTCACTGCTCCATCAGGATTCAAGCAAGCCGGGCCAAAGAGGCTGAAATGCCAGAAACCGGTCCCCGGTAGCTTGTCTCCTTTCTGGTGAAGAATTGGCTTGGTAGTTTGGTCTGCCCTGTTCCCATGATGCACTGGGCCAGGGACAGACTAATTTGCATATAGCCAGGTTCTGAGCTGGGATGGGGCAGTGAGATAAATAACGGTGATGGATCAAGCCCTGATCTTTGGACTGGGTAAGAGTGGTCTGCTTAATTCAGACACTCTGTTCATCACCACCCCCTTTTCTGAATCGTTTTTGGCCACTACAGGTGTGGCAGGGTATACTCAGACATGAGTCCCTTTCTCACTGCTCCATCAGGATTCAAGCAAGCCGGGCCGAAGAGGCTGAAATGCCAGAAACCGGTCCCCGGTAGCTTGTCTCCTTTCTGGTGAAGAATTGGCTTGGTAGTTTGGTCTGCCCTGTTCCCATGATGCACTGGGCCAGGGACAGACTAATTTGCATATAGCCAGGTTCTGAGCTGGGATGGGGCAGTGAGATAAATAACGGTGATGGATCAAGCCCTGATCTTTGGACTGGGTAAGAGTGGTCTGCTTAATTCAGACACTCTGTTCATCACCACCCCCTTTTCTGAATCGCCTATGTGGAACCTTCAGAGAATAAACACCAGTGATGATTCCATTTCCAACTAATAAAAGTCACACCACCCCGGGATTGCAGGGGGCCACGGAGTCTCAATATGGACTTAAATGTGGAGCGCGCTTTCCGGATTTAGAAGCGCACCTTTCCTTGGGGCTCAAGGTGAGCTTACATTGGGCATTTACCATAAGAAGCATCCTTCTTTGGATTTAATTGATTACACGTCCCAGGATACCTTACGTACAGGCTCATAGAAGAGCAGATGCATATCAGAGTATGATGAGATTTAAATGAGGAGGTGTGGCCCGTATTGCTTCTTTCGACCGATGTGCCTCTATATATATTTACCGGAGAGAGCCCAGCAGGGATTAGGGCTGGTGAATCCGCCAGGCTTTTGATGTGAAACGCTGGGAAAGGGATAATTCCTGCAATGCGGGAAGCACCAGTCCCCTGGTAATTTGTTAAAACACCATAATCACTTTTAGACGGCATCTGCTTGCACAAGTTCTGACACGTCTAACACTAGAAAACACCATTAGGATTTCAAAGCGTTTTTTAAAATTATTATTATTGCTGCATGTTCGCTTCTTTTTAAGGATATATTGTTATAAAAACATGTGTAATTTCCCAGTAGGATGCTTTTGAATTAGCTTTTGGGCACATCTAGGTGGGAGCAAATGTCCTGAATACTGTTTAACATTTTTTTTTTAAAGTTGTGGGGTTGCGTGCCTTAAGAACAGCATCAGCAAGAATAAGCAATTTGAACTCCAAGCTGTCGGAGCTTCCTGGAGGCTCTTTTGGTTATACACCACATTTCTACCCACATGTGCCTCCGTCATTGTTTTAAAGTGTGCACAACTCTGAACTCTGCAAAATAAGACCGGGGTGGGCTAGCCTGAGGATGGGATGGTGGGGGTGGTGTCATCTCTAAGAGTAACTCTTATTCTGAAAGTGGCGCGGGCCCTTGGCAGAGTTGGATAGTTAGATGTGGCCTGGCTCCACATTTCGTCCTTGTGAGGTTTATAACATAATTATAACTGGGTACGACATATTAAAATGCATGGAGGGTTGCTGTGTGGGTTAATGAATGTGAGGTTAGAAAGTTAGCAAATTCCTGGCTCAAAATCCCATTTTACTGCGTTTGTTAACTAACAATTAACATAAATGTGGGAAATACTGAACTGTGGGGATCTAAAGCATGGCCTAAGAAAGGCCTGTGTGCCTGGGCAAAAGTCGAGGTGATCACGTTTAAAGTATGTATTTTAATCTTGTTTTAAAACAAAACACAGTGCACACCCTCTGGGAGAAACTGGACCAATACATGCTTAATATCTGCCCTGGCATTGCCCGTGAAAAGCTCCCACTGCTTCTCCTGGGTTGCTTCCAATTTCATTCCCACATTCAACGAGTGTTCCAGAGAGCTAGGCTCACAGTAGAGTATTTATGTGGCCTGTTGGTGTCTCAGAAGGCTTTGCCGTATCTGTCCTTTATCTCGGTGGAGGGGATTGGGGAGGATAGGTAGGGAGGCTATCTCATATGGAGTGATAACAGTCTGAAATCGCCTCGAGGTGCCCCACTGCACTGCCCAGGGATGGGTGTTTCAAGCCATGACGCACTTTCGAATCAGAAAAACACAGTACTAGCCAGCAGCAGCACATTTTTCCGCTTTTATCATTTACAATGCTTTCTGTGTAATTTAAGGTGCACAGAAAGGAACTGTTTTCTACACTACAAATTCTGATTAATAAAATTTGTTCTGACCAAGACTTCTTTAGGTCTAGTAAACAGTTACTTTTTGGTCCGTGGAAGTTTAATGCGCATCAACTGTATCGTGCAAACACATTTGGATTTGCAATATTTAAATTCGCCTGCAGTGCAAATTGTTATAGTTATTTTTATATGTCAGTAGTAATTATGTGGTCCATTGTTAGGGCAAGGCCACATCCTATAAACCATGTTTTGGTCCACCGTCAAAAGCATTTCAATTTTCCAGCTCTTTTACCTGTGGCTTTTAAATAGATTTGGGCAGCCGCTATTCAAATTTGTCAGCCATAACAGCGGGTAGCAGCCAGTATTTTCATTGGCATAGCCTGTTATGAAGCTCTGTGGTTATACTGAATAAGCAGCTACCTATGTTATATGACAGCTCTTTAATAATGTAATACCTGCACTTTCACAATTGCTTTATTAACCTTCCTGCTTTCTCAAATTTGCTTGAAAATGCACCATTTTTCAACTATTTTTTCAAAATTTTCTCGGGGGGTATTCCCCCCGAGCCCTCCTTAGGGGGTTCGGGCTCGCTCGCTACGGTGCAGTATGATTATCAGTTTCCGCCCACCACTTTCAAATGTCACCAGCCGCCACTGCTAAGAAACCATATCAATGCTTTTACAGTATTATTTTATAATCCTGCTTTTACTGTATGCATTTTACTTAACTATAAGTATTACAATTGTAGCGATTCATTTCTCTTGTATGAGAAAAGAGACTGATCAATAAATAACACCTTTTATTGAAAACGCCCGTCTCTTCTTTTCTCTACAATCTGGTGAAAAGTATGCACGTATTGACTGAGTAAAATAGCTGTCTTTTGTTTTCACACGACTCTGGAGATATACTCTTGATCAGGGAGAGCAAAGTTGTCATGTTCTATGGTTGTCAGAAACTAAATCCCTTCTTGTCTATCCAGGGAGGTTAAACTCCTCCTCGCCTATTCGAGAAAGTTTCTAGTGAACTCTGAGCTAGCTGGCACACAAAACTTAAGTCTAATATCGTCCGTAGAAGACCTAGTTAACCTCTGTCCTACGTCTATACTATTGAAGATATTATTCCAATGCGCAGAGCCTATTGGGATAATAGGAACTACACTACATGGCGCCCAACGTTTGGTAAGGCGATAAATCTAACGCAAGGCATTAGAGTAACTCAGTCGTGCTTTTTCACACAGACCCTTTCTCCCATAAATACTCCAAAGATGTCTGGAGTGGGTCAAAGGTTAAAAATCCGCCAAACTTAGTAGGAAGAGACTCCTATGTATGGTTTTTGGTTTATTCAACGTTGAAGGATACAGTGTTCCAAAATATTGTGCACCTAATCTTTGTTTCCTTGAAACCCTGATCTGCAACAAAAAAAAAAAAAACCTTCCTGTCAGTAAAATGTCAGACAGCGAAGGAGAAAGGGAGGCGGCTAGAATAGCAGCTCAACTCCTAAAGGATGACACAAGTCTCCTACAACAAGACCCGGACGCAATACTCATCCCGGTCAACATAAGAAAGACTATAACTTTAAAACTTATAGAAAATGGATTGACATCGAGAGGTGATACAGTCATATTCGTAATTGAGGCACATGAATATCGGCAGACAGAGGTATTCTATTCATGGATAAACTTTCCAGCAGCAAACACTGTCACAAAAGAGTTCCACTATTATAAAATAGAGGAACCTCCGGATGAGTACACTCCTTTCGAGGAGGTGGAAATACCACTAAAATACCAAGAGCACCTGCTCTGGTTTAAAGGCGCCCTAAAACATAATGATCACATCACCAGGCTCGGTCCACTAGGTAGACCAGGAGCAACGTGGCCGGTTCTAGCCGGTATACACACCACATCCAGACATTGAAAAAATGTCAATACCAGAACTTTTAGCACAGCTAAAACAACTGATTAAAATACACAGACAATTAGTCCAATATGTAATGCGGACTTCAACAGTCCAACCAGCTATTAAAATTCCACAGCTGACCCCTCATCAGGGAAACACAAATAAAATCACACCACAGAACATACAGTCCTGTCTAGGCAAAGTACCCATTAAACGGGAACAAATTCTATTCTGGTTAGCACAAAAAATCACTGAGGCAGTATTTCCTGATACTACCCCTGTTGAGAAACACAGAGGTTTGACTATCTGTCTTCCAATGGGGATCGCACCACATGTGGAGGACTGTGACACTTGGGGCACGGTCTTTGCTTCCATTTACACCAAAACACATGGTGTTCCGTCCATGGCGGTAATACCAGATGTGCTAAAACAGATTCAAAATGAATACGGTCCAGAGCCTGCTTTAACTCTGGGTATGAAATTACTGAAAGACTTCAAGCAGGTCTCAGCTTTATTGTTATCCAACATAAAAGGAGAAACAGCATCTGTGGCGATCCGCCAGAAGTTGAAAGAAACAGATATAGCAGAATAACCATTTGAACTTGCCAGAATCATAGAAAAATCCTATGAAGAACTAGGAAGAGATAGTTTGGGTGGGAAACCAGTGAAACCCCAACTAACTGAAAATCCTGAAAAGGTATTTATTAAAAATAATGTGAACACTCCAAAAAAGAGCTGGGATGGAAATAAACAATCCACTCCCAAAGAAAAAAGATTCCAGTCCAGAGGAAGGTCTCCTCGGCGGAGAGAAAGACACAAGTCTCCCCAGAGGAAGCCCTCTGAGAAAAAATACAACCTTAGAAATAGGGATAATTTGAAGAAACCTGATAGATATCAAGATATTGATACGCGTCCCTCTCGATCTTTTCAGACTTCCTCGCAGAAATCGGAAAGAAGAGGACGGTCAGAACAAAGGGAAGAGCACTTCAAGTCCAAAGACAAGGAACCTGCTCATCAAAGTAAAAAATTACAATTTCCAAAAAAGAAGGTAGCCAGTGTTAAAGTAATCAAACATGCCGAGGATCCTGAGGACACAGCTGAAAAAAGGAGAGTGGGCTCAGACAATGCTAGACAGCGCAGCAGAAGTAAGCATAGCTCGCAAGATCCTGATGAATCATCTGGAGACAGTGGACACGAATGAATACATTCAGGTGGAAACTGCAGACACCAGAGTTAGCAAACCTCATAAAATATATGAAATAACATTACGTATAGAGGGAGATAAGACTAGGAAAATAAGGGGTCTATTTTGGGATAATCTCTCCAAAGGCTATGACATCCTTTTAGCTGAAAAAGACTGGCCACCGGAGTTTGTCAGGGAGTGCCCTCATGGCGAAGAAATGATTATGCCGGCCTTCTCAAATCACATTCCAATTCATAAAAAATATACACTTGCAAGAAAGTGGGCAGTAGCCCAAGCTCCTGCATTATATAAAAACCATGTGGGATGGGATGAGGACTCTTTTCCTCACAAAATCCAGTTAAAATCTCAACCAACTGGACAGAGGCAGTACCCAATTAAGCAAGAAGCTAAAAAACAGGTCAGGGAGATCTTAGATCAACTTGAATACCAGGGGGTGATTGAAACTTGCACCTCACAAATGAACAATCCTTTGTTTCCTGTCTCCACACCAGATGATTCATATCGTCTAGTTTTGGACTACAGACACCTAAACTCATGTTGCAAAACTTTTGCAGTACAAAACTCACACAGTGCAGCACTAATGAATAGCATAGTGCGCAAAAAATACAAAACAACATTAGACATCTCTAATGGATTCTTTTGTCAAAATATAGCACCTGAAAGCAGATATTTGACCGCTTTCTCAATAAATGGCTCGCAGAAAATTTCTGTCGTTTGCCACAGGGGTTCAAGAACAGCCCAGGATTATTCTCAGCGAGAGTAACAGAGTTACTACAAATGTATGATGATGAGGCATTATCTTATGTCGATGACATCTATCTAACAGATGATGCCTTGGATACTCACTTGAAAAGAGTGAACACCATAATACTTGGGTTCGCAGCAGAGGGTTACAAATTCAACTTCAAGAAGTCGAGAATTGCTCATCTGACTGTCCTGTTTTTAGGATATGAATTATCAAGTGAAGGCAAAAGTCTGGCTGACAATTTCTTAGAGAAATGCGCTGTAATCCAAGCACCAAGAACGCTGAAAAACTTACAATCAATTCTAGGTTTCCTGAATTTCGGAAGAACTTGCATTCTAAATTATGCAGAGAGAGTTAAACCTCTCTATGACCTAATAAAACCAGATTTTAAAGGAATCAATTGGACTCAAAAACACACAGAGATTTTGAGATCATTGCAAACAGAAATTTTAACTAAAACAAAATTGCAAACACGCGATAACACACGCAACCTTGTAATCCGGGTCTTCCCAGGAAGATGCGGATTCACATACCTGACCTCTAATGAGGGAGAAACGGTACCAATAGCATACAAATCACATTTGTACACAGAAGCTGAAAAAACATTCAGCATTAAGGAAAACATTGTTCATGCGGTTCAAACAGCTGTAGCAAGAGAAAGATACCAAACTGACGGCAGACGGATTACAGTCAGAACAGCAGAATCAGCCTTTGAGGCATTAACAAGCCCATGTAATTTACCTACTGTGGCACTAAATCCAAAATGGATACAATGGGAAAATTCTCTTGCTACAGACAAAGTGAAATACTATTTTGACCCGGAAATGAAAAAATTAAAAAATCTAGAATACGAAAGAGAATACCCTCTGCCAATCGACATTCTGCCCATACGACAATACACCTGTGTAATATATACAGACGGACATGCTCAACCCTCAGTTTGGGCAAAACTAGCCTATAATGCCACATGCGAGATTGTAAAAAACGTGTGGCGCGGAGGTAAATTGAGACCTCTGGTAACAAAATCACACTCGGTAGAAAATAATTCAGAACAACAAACTGAAAAAATTGCGTTAAAAATGGCGCTAGATAATGCCGATCGCGAATTCCCGACACTAATAGTGTGCGATTCGTATTACTGCGTCAAATCATACAATAACGATTTACAGAAATGGATTCAAAATGGTTACAAAGATGACACAGGTGCCACAATCAAGCAAAAATCGCTTTGGGAACAAGTAGTTCTTTTACAAAAAGAACTACAAAAGACTCACGTGATACATACGCTGAGTCATCAACGTGATGGCGTTCACGTTGCAGGGAATTCATTGGCTGATGAAGCAGCGAAGGCAGCTGTCCAAACAGCTTCCTTAGCTGCAATCACCCGGTCAAAAACAAAAATAGACAGCGAAATATTACAGGCTGTCACCGCTACGGTAAAAGATGCGATAGAAACACTCCCGAAAGGATTTCCAGTAAAGTACTCATACATAACTGATGCGAATAACGTTCCATTTGCTCGAATCCCTGGAGTGGGGGATAGGGCAATTCCAAACATGGAATGTAGGTTAGGACTCATTATAGCGGCACACGAAGGGCTTGCTTCTGTGCATGCTGGCGTTTCAGCCACAGTATCGTTATTAAAACAGAGATACTGGTGGCCACAAATGAGAAGACAAACCAGGAACTATGTTCTAGAATGTGAAATATGTCAAAGAATAAAGGTATCAACAGTGAAACGACCAGCACAGACGCCCCTTCTAATCTCAGATAAACCATTAGCATGTGTTTATCTGGACCACTGCGGTCCCTTAGAAAGGGACGGCAACTATAAATATATCATGGTCGCAGTGGATTCATGCACGAGATTCATATGGATGTGGCCCCAGCGCTCGGCTGACGCCAGAACTGTTATAAAAGATTTGCGAGTCTTTATCGGCACATACGCAATTGGCATGCTACATTCTGACCAGGGTCCTGCTTTTAGCTCTCGAGCTTATAAGGAGGCCATGACCAGCATGGGCATTGCATTGCGGTACTCTTGTCCCTTTCATCCTGAGGGAAACGGAATTGTGGAAAGAAAAAACCGTGACATAAAGCAATCTATAACGGCAAAGGTATTAGGTTCGGGAGCTGGGTGGGTCAAACATTTAATAAGTGTCCAACGTAGTCTTAATAATCTGCCAAGAAATTCTCTGAGAGGTCTCAGTCCGAACGAACTATTGTTTGGGACTAGAATGTTAATCCAGGACCTCGATAGTCATACTTCAGTGGTTAAAGAAAAATGCTTTGATATCAAAGATCGTTTGGCTATTTTACAGGACTTAAATTAAACAAGAAAAGACCTGAGCAACATAAAGTTAAAACAGCAGCCAACTACCACTGAAGAGGAACCACCTCTCCCAGCAAGGCCTGTCTGGATTCCAAAAATCGGGGATCTGGTCAGAGAGAAAATAACGGTGAAGAAGGAATTTGGGCCTTCTTACAGAAAGGCAGTACCTGTCTTAGCTATCAACGGAACAAGATCAGTTGTACTACCGCCCCTTGCTGGTAAAAAGGAGAACCGAGTTGTATCCATCGAACCTGGTTAAACCACAATCATGTGGCCGATAATAAGTAGTAGGCCAAGTGGACTCCCAAGAAATAGCAGAACACCAATGTTTGCTACAAACACAGAGGTTCAAACTGAGAGACTAATCACATTTGATAAATCTACAGTGAATCAACAAGGACTATGCAACAAAGCCATGGAACTTAAACCTCTTGAAACCCAAATCACAATAATGCATCAAGAAACACTAGTCTACAATGATGTAACCACAGACTATGCTAATGAAACAAAGCAAATTCCAAAAACCAAAAGGAATCCAGAAGCAACTGAAACAATTGACAGAACAGCATCAGGCTACTTCATCAACTTCGATGATTTTTCCGAGGATCCGAGCGAACCTGAGGAACAGTCGACAGCATTAAAGACTTTTAAAGACAAAGCAACGGAACTCTTTCATCAACTAAAAGAAACCTATCTGATTTCTCCATGGATTGAATTCTGGGTGGCACTAGGTGTATTTGTCCTCATACTTTGGCTTATCATGGTACTATACTTGGGAAATTTTATTGAGGGAAAATATGTTACAATGGACACAGCAAGTCAGAAAATCAACTTGGTCCTAAAACCACACAAGTCTTCACACATCGAGAAAAGAGAACTTTCTTCAGTAAACTTCACAGCCAATCCTATACCCGGTGGGGTAGCATGGGACAAAACTGATTACGAAATCTATGGGCCTGTCGAGCTCCTGAAGTATCCTCATCAATTCAAGATTTCATTAAGTGACTTTGTAAAATCAAGCACATTTGCTGATGATTGGGACTTTGAAAGTATTAATGATATGATGTCAGATCTAGTGATGTCAGCTAAATTTACAGAACATGATTATTTACAGGGTTCATCTAATTATGACCAGATGTACTGTTACAACCACTATGGTAACCACTATCTGCATAAATCTGCTCAACCTAGAAATGTTTTTAATTATAACCAATGGGAACATTGTGCAACTCCACCAAAAGGCAGTTCGAAAAAAAAAATTGAAAAATTTCCATATTTCTCAGGGTTTAACACAAGTAATGCAGAAACGTTTTATTTCAAATTGTTAAATAAGACAGGAATGAAAACCATGCTTACAAATACAAAATTAATCTATTCAGAGACATTTTTTGACAAAATGAATACATTCGGTTTTGATTTCTGGAACAATAACATTGAAACGAAAACAATCTGGGGTATAAGAGATTGGCAGGTCAAAGGTATAGAATCATTGTTTAGAGCCTGCATGATCCCAGAACAAATTATATTCTTGAATGACACAATTCAACAGACAACCTGTCTTGGCCTAGCCAAAATTAAAGACTTAAACAAACCGTCTATTCCAAAACCAACACCTGACAGTAATAACACTACAGATGTTGAGATAGACGTATCCCATATTTTAAACCAAAACAGAGCACATCCTGATTGGAAAAAATGGTTGATCTGGCCACAGACACAAATAACTGTCAAGATAGATTCCTGAACAAAATACAGGGGTTCACATTAACCAGGCCAGACCCTAGATACTCCCAGCGACAACATCCAGGGATTGTAACTACATACAGTGTAGGACAACTCTGCCTCGAATGGCTACGAACATCCACACTGGCAGAAATTAAGCAACACTTGACTTTACTTAAAGAAGGTGCTGACTTGCGTGATTTCATTATGGGACCACGCAAACAGCGTCAAAAACGTTTCATAGCGGCCTCTATATATGCGGCTTACAACGAAGCTTGGAAAGTAACTCAAATTGAAACAGCAGAGAAAATACAGGAAATTGACCGTGTTCATTTGGAAAAAACACTTTCTGTTGTGGACAATGGGTTAATGACTCTGTCTTCCAGAATATATTCACTGGACAGTATTGTATCATCTGCAATCGATATAATAGAGCAAGACTTACTGATGTTACAACACGGTCAGTCCCAATTGCGTTCTATTGTACAGCTTGGCTGGACGTTACAAAATCTGCGTTCAGGCTACGTGCCTTGGCGTTTAATCAACACAACGTCATTATTCAGTATCTTTAACCTTACTGATACACAAATCAGCTTGGCACAAAAGGGTGCAGAGTATACAATTCTGAGCATTGAAAAACTTGAGAGATTACCATTGACAATGTCAGAACGACCTGTCATTGAATGGACAATACATGGAATCATAACTATTCCGATAACGACTTTCCAATTTCGATACTGCCAGAAATGTATACAGGCAGGCCAGTATGAAAGGTTGGGTAAAGGATACATTAAGTCAACATGGAACTTACCTTATACACACACATGTTATAGTAATACAGGACAGAGTGTATTTCTTAGTGGTAATAATTGTGAAAAATCACTAAGTGGTATACTTCTGTGTCAGGGTATAAGTTTACATGGGGCCTGTGAGGGGACTTCAAATAACCTTTCATGTCACCAGCTCGGCACACCTGCAACGCGAATAGAACCATTCTTTAGAAGACTTTCTAAAGGGAGTTACATTCTAATTGTAGATCACAGATGTTGTGGCTTACTGCCAGGAAAACCTTATCTAGTAAGCGTGAGCTCCATGGTCACTTGCTGTGAGCGAGTATTGTTCCCGAATGACACTCCAGACAGGGAGGGAAACATTTGGCCCAGTTTGAAAATCTCTTCTATTCGAATTGATACTTTAAGCAGAATGAAGACTGTGCTCCTACAGACGCCAGTTCACTTGACGTCATCAAAAGAAACCTATGATCTCCAAGTTGCAAGGACAAGGGGAGAGATACATGCATTGTTATCAACAAATTGCCCCCTACACTTGGCAGAAATGCTAACCGAAATCTTAAATATTTCTGATACAAATGGTATCGCGAGTGTATTTAAGACCGTTTTTTCGGGACTGTTAACTCCATTCAAAGCAGTCCTGAGAATATTTCCCGATTTCGTCCATTCTGTCTTTGGCGGACTTCCACTCCTGTTGGGACTCATAGCAGGCATCCTATTTTTGCTACTCCAGCTTCGTTATGGCAAATCATGTCACAGACAAGACTCCAGCAACAATGGAAGAAACGATCCTAGCTATACGCTATCGGGACCGCATAACTAAAGTCCTTGGATTAGCCCGGCTAAGAGATCTGAATATGACCTGGTTTCTTTCGTTCAGACCCATATGGCAGAATTGTGTCTTACCTGTATTAAGATGCATGCTATGCGGCGAGGCATGCATGTTGGACACATGTCTTACACTACAATCAGAAGTACCATTGGATGCAAATACTTTGTTGGGTCCAGTAAAGGCTCATGCATTGTGCTGTCCCCAGCGGCTACCTATCCTGATGACGGCATTCGTGGAGACTTCACCACTACAATTGAAGGGTAGTGAAGTACAGGATGAAAGCAGCATCAACCAGGTACGGCCTTCTGTAAGCAATACTGATCGAAACATCACTGAAAGCGAACATGCGCACGACTGCATGGTAGCGACATTTTCCAACTTGGTCGAACTTTCACCTGAAGCAGTAAACTGTTTTTTTGAAAGTCTGTCTGAAATGATGTTTTCACCAGAACAGAGAGAGTGACTTTAAGCAAACGTGCACACAGCGTTCCCTGAACTCTGAATTTGGCCTTTGGCTTTAAAAACAAAGCTACTGAGAGTTTTTTTCCTTCTTCCCCTGAAAACGAAAACTTTTTTCCCAAAATCCAAAATATTTACTTTTTGGCACTTATCTTCTGCTTAAAGTAGAACTATTCTTAGAGAACAGAGCTTCTATTTTTAGGAACTCTAGAGACGATACATTATCTCAGCCTCTAGCGTATTTACAAGTAACTGTGTTCATATATGATGGAGTGGTCTCGCACTTTTTCTTCTGTATTAAGAGCCATTTCATGTGTTATTTTCGCAAATCATTCATGCTGATATAAATTGTGCATACTTTTTTGAATGATTACACTGCTTGAATGCATACAGTACCTATACTCATTTTCGTGTATTTCGAATATGCCTATTTTCAAATGCAAAAAATGTATTTTGGGGTGGTTCGGTATACACATGCACTATTAGTTATGTTTACTATTGATTAGGTTAGTAAATATGGACATGAATTCGTGGAGTGGGTGTAGTGTGTTTATCTAAGGACCTGTATCGATACTCCAATTTCTGACCCTTGTCCGGTTATAAATCACTAATATCCATACAACGGCACAGAAACCCGTTTCATAAATTAGCCATAGCGCATGCTGTCACATTAAGCAAGCACTATTCCTCCAGCCCCCTAGAAAGCACACCGAGTTCTCTAAACAAACCAAGCCTCCAGCAAACCTGGGAAATCCCCGCTGCTATTGTTTTGATTTCGTTTGAGAACTCCTGTAAAGAATGTAAGAACGACCAGTTCTTAATGACATCCTTATTGACGTCTTATGTCCATCCTTACGTCAAACCCGGCACCTCTCAGGTATAAATATACCGACGCTGCCCTAGGTAAAGACACGGTGGTGATGAGCTTGGAGCAGCGACTACTTGCCGGAGAGCCCAGCTGATGCGAGAGCCCACCGACGCTGCCCCTCCCCTTTTGACGCGCTAAGGAAGACGCTGCCTTTCCTCTTGCCGAGGAATCCAGCCTCCAGCATTTCCAGCTCGCCCTCGCGGGTAACTGGGATACCGAGTCCTGAGAAAGAGATACCAGCCCTCCTGCCTTCTAAATTCCAGGTACTGAACTGACTAATCCCTTACAGAGAATTCTTGAGTTAGATTCTTGGCAAAGCAAACTTAACTTAAACTGCTACTTACTTACTCCTTCCCATGTATTAGGCTTAGGTCAGGTACACCGGGGTAGGCGTAGTTAGAAGCACCAGTTGAGTACGATTAGTCAATGTATATATGTATGTATATCTTTTATCCATTTTAAAGTAACATATGGCTAAGAAACCATATCAATGCTTTTACAGTATTATTTTATAATCCTGCTTTTACTGTATGCATTTTACTGAACTATAAGTATTACAATTGTAGCGATTCATTTCTCTTGTATGAGAAAAGAGACTGATCAATAAATAACACCTTTTATTGAAAACGCCCGTCTCTTCTTTTCTCTACAATCTGGTGAAAAGTATGCACGTATTGACTGAGTAAAATAGCTGTCTTTTGTTTTCACACGACTCTGGAGATATACTCTTGATCAGGGAGAGCAAAGTTGTCATGTTCTATGGTTGTCAGAAACTAAATCCCTTCTTGTCTATCCAGGGAGGTTAAACTCCTCATCGCCTATTCGAGAAAGTTTCTAGTGAACTCTGAGCTAGCTGGCACACAAAACTTAAGTCTAATATCGTCAGTAGAGGACCTAGTTAACCCCTGTCCTACGTCTATACTATTGAAGATATTATTCCAATGCGCAGAGCCTATTGGGATAATAGGAACTACACTACACTCCAAGGTGGAAATCCCTGACTCAGCCTCAAGGAGGCGACACGGAAGGCTCGCCACTGCCTCCTCTATCTATCCCAAACATTGCTGAATCGATTGAATCTCTAGTTGCTGCGTTTTCTGCATGTCTCTGATTTCCTCCAGAATCATATTTAACATCGTTTTGATATGCATCTGGCATGAGATTTCCTTCTCTTCCTGGATTATAAAGACCGGTTCTTTAAATTCTTTTTGATGTCCACTTTCCTCTAAGTTGGTCCCGGCGATGAATGTATTCGAACTATTTAACAGAAGGATTTGAGACCCTGGACCAGTTGAGACCATTAATTGTTCTGTTGAAGGCTGCTGGCTTGGCTTGTCTAGCTGATCCTGAACCCGGGCCAAGGCCAGGGCATGAACCGCAATGGTGCCATTTGATTGGATTTGAACAGCGTTTGAGCTAGTTTGACAAGGAGAGGGGGGAGACAGAGGGAGAGAGGTTGCAGCAGCCAATGCCAACGTTGCTCCATTAAGTAGGGTCGGGATCAAGAGCCTGGTCCTGCACTTCAATCAGTGGCGAAGAAACCGATCCTTGAGGCGAGGTGATAGCCTTCAGAGAAGATACTCATTTCATTAACGAGGCCCCTAGTGTTACATACCCTGTGCCCCCTACAGTCCCCTGCACAGTGTCTTGCAGAAAAACATCATTTGTCAAATTGCTTGTAGGGATAGTGAGAGGTGCCGTCTTTTTCGCAAAGAGAGGGAAATCTTTGGCATTTTTCACCTCCTGACTCAGCCGAGCATCAGAGATCCCTGACTGGAGATTTTGATCTCTAAGCGCGGCTTCTGCGGATATCATAATTCTTGTCATTTTTAAAGGTGAATCCTTAATCCCAGAGCTTTGCGAACTGAAGGAGGACTCTGCATGTTGTAATTTATTGCTCCCTTTAGGCTGATTCCGTTTGGCTTTCGCAGAGCGCGCTTTATTTTTTGCGGCAATCACGACATCTGCTTTCGCCGCTGCGGCCACCAGCTTGAGCTGCTTCCTCATCGTGCCTCTTCCTATTGCTCCTGTTGCAACTTTTAGCGCACTTAGGAGTTGTTTGAGAGTTGCTTTTAGTGGATAGCACCTTCTCCCCCTTTTTTTTTTAACCTTCAAGACTCTGCTGTGTATGCCAAGAGATTTTACCCTTTACAAGTCCTTGACCAGACGTACCACCAATTATGAATCTAAAAGAGCAATATATTAAAAAAAAATATATCTCACCCCACTCTCCTTCCTGAGTAAAATCCTCACCAATTGCCGGCGGCCGCCCGTATCGTACTCACAGATTGATGTCAGATTGGTGTCTCATGTTTCTTAAAGTAATCCTTCTTTAGCATCCCGCTATGGAGCCCAATCTGATCAATTGTAGATTGTAGACCCATAAGCCAGCAAAGCAGAGTCCGCACACACCGCACCACCAGTCTGGTCACCAGGAGCAGCAGGAGCCAAACGAAAATGCAAGCAGACTAGGAAAACTTGCTGACATCACCAAAACCATCGAAGTCATTGCGGAACACGAACCCTCAGTTCTGAGTTCTCTTCTTAAGTTAAATCAGTTAGCTGGCTGCAGAGCAAACATGCCGTAGAATGAGAATCAGGAATGAGAGAGGAGCTGCCTGCAACGCCATGGCTCAGCGTTTCCACACACCTGGGGCTCAGACGCCATCTGAATGAGGGGGAGGAGCATCACCGCACCTATGCGCTAGCAGGAAAACGCCGTAGTTGCCATTGCTTGTTACAATTTATTGTTACACAATGTAAACTTTGTGGTGTGTTTTCCTTTTGTTTGACCACAGGGCCCACCGGTGAATCTGCTGCATCACAGGATCACTGGTCTAGTATTATATACCGCTCTTTTGTTGTGTGTTCTTCACACATTCTCACTGGTGTGTCGTTCACATACTGCAGATGCTCACATTTTGATCCTGCTGAAGGCCGCAATACTTTTATAGGTTTTTAGGCCGTAACATGTTGATCTATGTTGAATGCAGCTGTCTCTAATGTCGGCAGCTACATTATGAGATGTTTGCTTTTAATCCTGCCACAAGATAGCGCAATATAGTTCCAGGCTAATCTTGTAGGCAGTTTTATTTACTATTCACTTCAGCACTGCACATTCACCTCACACAACACACTTAAGGATTTTAGGATAAAACCCATCCTCCATCAAAACATCCCTGAGCTCCTCCCTCCTAGAGAGTGGGTTGTAGCCCGCATCCCAATTAGGTTCTGGATGCGAGGAGGTACCCCTATAATCAAGCATGACACCTTTCGTGTGTGAGGGGAACCGTCCTCAAAAGGGACCCTCCTTTTCCCACATGGGTACATTGGTCCACACGCCCTTTAGACTCTTGTACGGGACTTGTAGGCTCTTTAGGTGGTAGGTACTAGTATAGCGTGGGGAGTCTGCCCACGCAGGTCCTTAAACCTCCTCAAATCCCCCTTGTGTGTATGCAAAACACAATTTAACCCTGGTATCAAAGCACTACACATTCTATGGAACGATATAGTGTCACACAGAAAGGAGTAACCTTAATGGTTTCTATAATTTGCTGTCCTGATATATACAAGGTCATCATACTTTTCAGTTAAACACATGTAAGAAAAAGTAAACTTCCATGAATGGAACAATTGAGAATTGTGCATGGTTTTGTTACACCCTACAGATTTAAATTTTTGTCGTAAAAATGAAACATTGTAGTCGGTTAAGAAATGATACCATGTATCAACCATGTAACAGGTAGTGTCTCACTAATTGAGAATGGTTCTTCCTCGTTTGTTATATATTAACTAATGTATATGTGAATTTTTTTGCCATTGCTTTCCATGTTAATTACATTTTAAGGTTAAAAAAAATCGCTGTTTCGTCAAACGTAGCTAAGGCACAAACGGATCTAAGTGTGTGTCTAATGCCCAAATTAATTGTGTGATAGTTCTTAACTGAGCTTGTCCATTTTGTAATAACCTCAAATCTTATTTTATTAGATTGAAGACCAAGGAACAGAATGTGGTTTAATTAGTAGATTTTTAGAAGTGTGTGCTATCTATTGTTAATTACTTTAAAGACTGCTTGCAAATGTTTTTAATCTATTTGTCTAATTCTTTCTGCATCTTCTTTTTCTGCGTATTTGTTTAATTCATTATAAATGGCCTATTCCTGTTGCCAGGAAACTTGTATTTCTAGTAGGATGTGGTCCTAGGAGAAAATCCTAAAGAACCATGTTTTCCTTAATCAAGGAAAAATTTTCTTTCACATCTGAAAGACCCAAATGTTCTAGCCTTCGTTGGTACAGTTTACCTACACTATATGTAGTGACTATTAGGTGTGTGTGTGCTAGAACGTGGATCAGCTTTAATTCCAAGAGTATTGGAGAGAAAGCCACGCATTCAGGTGTCGGAATCATATGGCCATAATGCTAAATGTTCAATAGGGAACTGAGTAGGATTATACATTCCATTTGGGGTCGTATTGTTTATATCTGATTCTGAAATGTTTATTTGAAAGTGACAACTATCGAACAGAGTCACACTGCCTTTTCATATAGAAGTTTTTTTTTAGGCCTGTCATAGGACCAAACAAGTGGTCTGCTGGTTAGTTTTGCTCGGAAAAATCATTTATTTAGGCATTATGCATGCTAGAACTAAGGCCTTGTCGCCTTATCTTTCCCAAAATGTAGCTCCCCAAATCCTTTTCTTATCAATATTTGTTTTCAAATCCTCATTTCCCTAGATAGCCACATTTTGACTAAGCGCTGTTGAATAAATCAGTCAGTTAGTAGTGATTGTTTTTCTGAAGAAGCTGTGGCTTCTGTGAAAAATAGAAAACTGAAGGATTTGATATGTCATCGCTCTGAAAAGAAGGACATTTCTTTAAGAAACTATGGTGACATTTACGAGTTGGAGCCTCACAATGTTCCCATTGTGTGTAATTATATATCCCCCCTGGAAAGCTAGTCCTAGAGATGTAATAATGTGCATAGTGGTGATATCAATACATTTCTTTATAATTTGCTGAATTCAAATAAGAATCGCGTATGTAAAAAGAATTTTGCAATTTATTGGTAATACAAATATTAAAAAAGTGGGCAATAAGGGGACCACTTGACACAAATAGTTAAAAGAAGGGGGAGGAGGTACAATAAAAATAATTGACATTCAATATTGGCCAGCAAAATTGAGACATGGAGACAGAAAACAGTACATACGCGAATCTTGTTATTGTTTTTGACCTTCTGGCTCAGTTAATTTAGTCTTGCTCAAGGAAATCTCTTCCTTTTCATTGGTTGGTTAACCCTACTTCCCTTGATTCTTGTTAAGGGGTACCTCTCATATTTACCTTCAAATAAGAATCCTAATTAGTCAAAGTAGCATAAGCCTGTAAATCAGACATCATTCTTTTTAATGGTCTCTACTTCCCAGTCATCTGAAATAGAACCAGGAATAATAATGTTATTCATTGAAACCATTATCACATATGGTAATTGCAGTTTCTCAGTCAGTCCCAGTATCTGGTATGGGAACTTTTCCCATACTATGCCTTCAGGCATAGGATAAGCTGTGATGTTTGCAGCATAGAGGTCTCTTTGAGCTCTGTGGGCTGCAGTTCATGACCCACAGGTCGTGCAATTTCGTCTTGCAGGGAAAAAGTTTCTATTTAGTAGCAGTAGAACTATGAAGCTGGTCCCACTGTCCACACTGTGAGCGTACGTTTGGAGCTCAACATGCTTTGTATAAACTGTACAAGTATCCAGTATAAGGTGATTGTGTAATATAAAATATCTATCAGCAGGGTCTAGATTGTTAAGGCGAGGAACAAGGTGTGTAAGCAGCCAAGGCTGGCCAAGCAGCCCCTTCTTTGCTCACGGGCCCCAAACCGACATTTCTGTGCATATGTGGCAACTGTAAACCAGTTCTGGTATCCCTGATAAGACAAAGGTATTTCCAAATCTTGGTAAGCCCTGTAGTGTGCAGGCAGTGCACTGCTTTGTAGGCTTGAAACTACCCTTGGCACCCATTATCCACATATCTTGGAGCAACTCGTTTATTCAAAATAAAATTTGTATACTTTTGAAAATCAATACAGATTCTGAATTCACTTCACCTGAACTTGTGTTATTGCAGGTGTTTTGGGTTATCTTGGGTACTCCCTATTGTTTAAATTAGTTCAGTTGGGATCAATTGTGTTTTGTATCAAATTGTACCCAGGTCCTACGGTCTACTGGGTTCCCCATTGTTGTGTAATGTTTTGAAACTGTCCTAAGGCAGCATCAAGAGGCCTGAACTCCACCCATGAGTAAAACGTTGCAAAGGCGTACGCCGCATGTGCAGCTATTACAAATGTAACTACCCCACTTTCCTGCATCGGAACACCTCGTGACTTGAGATACTGAGTGATCGCTTCACTGTAATTGGCTCATATTGCAAAAGGGGCCGCCATGAAGAACAGATTTAATTGAAAATTGAATCAAAGAATTAGAAAACCCACAGCATGGGTTATACACTTTTATGAGTCAAGCTTGACTAACCTACAGAGATAGGTGCTCCTTTATTCCAAGTAGAAGGTACTGATGATTACTACAGACATGTCTGTAATGACGTTCATGTGTGTGTAAATACTGACAAATCTATTCAAGGCATAACCGTAAGATACGTTTCGATCCCTGACTTAGGCTCCAACTGTTGCGTAAACTACGACTCTGGCGTAGTTCTAAAAATGTGCTTCCCCACCCACGGGGGATACATGTAAGCCTGGTTCAATGCGCCAATTATGAATGTGAAAGACAGGTCACTGCAGCCCCGCAGAACCCCACCCAATCTACTGTTGAAGTAGAATCATTGCTTTTGGGTTACTAACAATTCCTAAACCGGGATCTGGGGCACTGTGGTATTGGAAACAGGCTTATTTCACTCTTTACAATATCACACACACACATGGCACTAAGAAGAATAGACACTTAACTAAAAGCATTTATTGCAAAAGGATGAACTTATTTCTCAGCACCGCTAAAACAACCACACAGAATTTCATAAATGCAGCTAATAGACCCACTGTGAATAACGAGAATATAAAATTTCTAACATAGTTTTTTAAAAAATTTTTTAATACTTTATTTTGATTGTGATGTAAGGACATACATCGGAATAAACCAGTACGTGGCTCATCCTCGATCCGAAGATCTGGACGTTAACCAACAGGACACAGCCATTCAGCCCACATCCCGGGGGCCGGGCGGCAGTATATCAGAAACACGGACTCCGTAGACATGTTAAAGTGATAAACATGCCATTTATACAGCCAAGTGAAAGCACATCATCACTTTTTTTTGTGGAAATACTTAACAAATAAAAACTCCAATAAAATTCAGGAATAACAAAGACTTCCCCGCCCCCACAAACACGGCATCAGTGAGAACACAGGCATATACATTCCGTTCAGGTCGTCAGGGCCCATCCGGGCACAGGTATCAAAATCAAAATCAAACACAGACCCATTTGGGACTCAGAGCAATTCACATAGTTGCAGAGATTATGCGCGCGGTACTAGCAAGACACTAGCCCATAGCAGCCCCATCATCCCCACTCCCAGCCTCCTCCTCCCTGGAGTCCGACCCCGGCGGAGTGAACAGCTCAGCACTGGTGGCATCCGAGTCGCTATCTACAGTCCCCACAGCACACATCATGCGCCATGCCAACAGGTCCTCTTGCAGCTTCTCATCCCTACGTGTGTGTTGCATGTGTGTTTCCTCCGCTAGGGACCATTCCCTGAAATGTCTAAGAACGACAGCTCCGGGGCTCTACTTCCCATCCAAGTGATAGCCACCCTGCACCTTGCCAGCACCAATAGTAGCTGCAACAGCTTATAGGACAATTTTCTCTTTTTAGGCTTGGGTGGCCAACAGACAATGTAGTGGGTCCAAGGCGATCCGGAGACCTGTGATCCTCCGGATGCGCTCTACCACCTGCCACCAGAAGGCAGCTACCGGCGGGCACTCCCAGGCCAGATGGAGAAATCCCGCTCCACCCAGTTCACATCTAGGGCAGTCGTCCCGTCTGTCGTTTGAGATGCGGTGTAAGGATACCGGTGTCATATAGGTGTGGTGCATAAAATTAAAATGAATGAGCTTGAACCGTGCATTGCATGACACCGTACGGGTCAATGCCCCGATTCGTTTGCGTTGGCCAGGCTCTAGGGCGACACCGAGATCCGCCTCCCATGCAGCCCAAGCTGGGGAAACTGGTGGATCCGAGTCCCTCCGCATGGCTGAATACAACAACGTGATCAGCCGTCGGCATCTGCCGCAGGAAAGGAGGATGTTAAGGGTGTGTGACATCAGAGGCGCCTCTGGGAACTGCGGCCAGGTCACCCGCGCCATGTTCTGCAGTCCCCTATAATGGAGGTAATGCCCCTCCGTCAGGCCAAAGGCCTCCGTAGCCCCCTCAAAGGTTATAAAGGAGTCATCCGGGTACAGGTCTGCCAAAGTTTCGCAACCCCCCACCCCACCAGGTCCGGAAGGACATATGGTCTTCCATCAACATCACAGGCGCCAGAATCCACACCGGTAATTCCCTATGGAAAGGGGCCCGCTTCAGGATTCTCTCTACGAATCTCTGCCAAATCCCTGCAGCGTGCCTTACCACATAAGGTAAAGACGTATCCGCTCCCCTTCCTTGCATCAGTGCCACCTGGAGGGTCTCCTCATCTGCTCTACCCGCCAAAAGGCTCAGTTCCCAATTCGCCGTGCCGGTGAACCAACGTGCAGCTGGTTGAAGCTGTGCCGCTTAATAGTACAGGTCGAATCTCGGAGCCTCTAGACCTCCCGACTCCGGACGATAGTGCGCAAAGCAACTCTACTGCGCTTACCCGCCCAGAGTAGCGATGTAAGTAACGAATCAAGCGTGCGGAACAGGCCTGGCGGGATCGGACACAGTGAATTCTGTAGGACGTACAGCAGTCGCGGGAGCATCACCATTTTAGCCACCGCCAATCGTCCCATGAGGGAAAGCGGAAGTGTGTTCCAGAACGAGACAGACTGCTGAAGGGAGCGCACCACGCGTCCGGCATTACGGGCCACTAACTGGTCATCCGACGATGCCACCTGGATGCCCAAATACCGAAAGGCATCCAGTTCCCATTGCAATCCTAGGTGCGGGAGGTCCACCCGCTGGTCGGGGCCATAACCCGCCAAGGGGAAAATGAGGGACTTATCAAGATTAATTCGCAGACCCGAGGCCGCGCCAAAGCGATCCAATAGCCGTAATAAAAGCGGTAGCGACTCGCTCGGGGACGTTAAATAAAACAAAGCATCATCTGCGTACAGGGAGACCACATTGACGGTGTCACCTACTTGGATACCCCACTGTGCCATTTCCAACCTCACGAGGACCGCCAAAGGCTCAATTGCCAAGGCAAAGAGTAGCGGTGAGAGGGGGCACCCCTGTCGCGTGCCCCTGCCCAGTGGCCAGTCCTCCGAATGCGCCGCGCCGAGTCTAACCCTGGCTCGAGGTTTCCCATAAAGGATCCGGATCTAATTACAGAAGATGGGGCCCAGACCCACCAGACGAAGCACTTCCAGTAGATATCCCCAATTCACGGCGTCGAACGCCTTGGCTAGGTCTATGGACACTAGGACCTGGGGTTCCTGTCTATCCCGCACCTCATGCAGAACATGGTTCAGGCGTCTGAGGTTCATCGCAGTGTTGCGGCCCGGAATGAATCCACACTGATCCAGATGCGCCATGTGCGGCGCCAGGCGATTGGCCAATACTTTTGTGAGGATTTGTGCATCAGTAATGCTGAGAGTAATGGGCCGATACGCTGCAGGGTCGCAGCTGTCGCCCCCAGGCTTGAGAATCATGCACACCTCACCCTGATTCATAGTAGGCGGGAGGGCGGCACACTCCAGCGCCTCACCATAGACCTGCAGGAGCCGGGGGGCCAGGGCTTCCTCAAACGCCTGATAAAATTCCAGCGGAAACCCATCACCTCCAGGGGCCTTGGCCCGCGGTAGACTGGCCAGTGCGACCTTGATCTCACGGAGCGACAAGGCCACCTCCAACTCCTCTGCTGCCTCCTCCGATAAGGTCTGGAGGGGCAATCCCCGAAGGAAAGCCTGAGAAGCGGACTCCGTCACCGAGGGGTCCGCCGCATATACCGCTTGCAGGTGGGCCTGTAGGACCCCGAGGATACCCGCCTCTGAGTGCACCAGGTCCCCCGCAGGGTTGCGCAGAGCAGCTATCCGTTCCGGAGCAAATTCCCTCCTAAGGATCGAGGCCAGCAATCTCCCAGCCTTGTCCCCTTCGCGATGGAGGCGCTGACGATACTGACCCAGAGTGTATTTATCTAGCCTGGTCAGTATGTCATGGACCTCCTCCCTGGCTGACCTCTCCGACTCCAAATCCGAGTCGTCGGGGTCCAAAATAGTCTGGCAACTCCGCAGGCGATCCTCCGCTTTACTCAGGTCACGGAGCAACTGCTTCCGCACACCATAGGTCAGGCCCATACACGCCCCGCGCACCACCGCTTTCATAGCATCCCATTTGACCGCATAATACAAGTCAGCTCCACCCCAGTTCAAATCCAAATATTCAGTAAGGGCTGTCTCCACAGGGGCTTTCCCCACCTGGTCCTGTAATAGGTCCATCGGCATCCTCCAGGTCCGAGGACGGGAGGGCTGGGCGAGCCACTGGGCCACGCACGTCACTGGGGAGTGGTCCGACAGGAAGCGGGCCTGGTGGGCGACCGTTAGGGAGAGGGATACCTCAATATTCGCGGCGAGGACCCTGTCCAGTCTGCTATGAGTATTATGCATCGGAGTGTAACAGGTATACAATTTTTGTAGGGGATGGCGCTGTTGCCACACGTCGACAACCCCCAGGTTAGACATTACTTCCCGGAGTTTCTCCGTCATGCGAGGTTTCGTGCCAGTACGGGGGGATGCCTGTCCAAATCCGAATCTAACACACAATTCAAGTCTCCAAACCAAAGGAGGGGGGCATCGAGATCCGAAACCAGGACATCCTGGAGTCGGGAGAAGAAATCAGGATCGTCGACATTGGGCGCATATGAGTTTAAGATTGAGAAATCCCTCCCATCAAGCTTCACCCGCAGTAGCAGGTACCTACCCTCTATGTCAGCCTCTACATACTGTACGGCAAAGGGTACCCCTGGAGCCACCCAGACCAATACCCCCCTAGCATAGGTAGAAAAGGAGGAGTGGAACACCTGACCTCTCCATTTTGTAGCCAGTTTTTGAGCACCCTTGTCGGTTAGATGCGTTTCCTGCAGACATGCGATGGCAACTCCGTGGCGGCGGAGGAAGGAACGGACCCTGTGTCTCTTGGTGCAAGTGCCTAGCCCCCGCACGTTCCATGTCATCAACTTATATCCCATGATCTGTGTTGCTGCCCTTCCGGTTCACCAGCTGCATTCCAGTAGGATCCCCCACCCGTGACCCTGAACGGTGTCTCGATGCCAACAACAACCATCCCACAGTACCCGCCCAACCCCTAAGAACCTCAAACCCCTCAACTCCCCCAGAACACACCCCACCACCCCCACCCACGAGCAAGCAGACAGCGAAAACAAACCATGCTACCTTGCCCTCCCCTTGCTGGTGCCAGGACGTGCACAGCCACACCATCCGTTCCACAAACACACAGCCCAACCAGTACTTCCCACCCACCCCCCTTCCAGCTCCCCGCTAGACCCAGTCCAACATAGCAGACCTTAGGCGAAATACAAAGATAGAACACACAGTCCCCCCGCCCCAGATTCCCCCCTCAGCGGGATGCAAGTCCTCCGCCCCATCCCGACATCCCGGGCAAACCTTTGAACCCACAGGCATCATAAAAAACCAGAGATGGATCCAAAGTTCCTCCTACACCAAGGATAATACTGCAGATACCAAAAGTACCTCAAGGTGGAGCCGACTCCGTCAATGGCTCGGATAGTCCAGTCTCTGGTATCACCGGGGCCTCGGTGTCCGTGCCAGGCACTGTATCCTGTAGGGTGTCCGGAACCAAAGTGTCCCCTGGAATAGACCCGCCCAGAGACTCCGGGCCCGTCTCCCCACCGGGAGGTCTCAGCAGCAGAGCGCCATCCTCACCCACCATGATTCTAGGACCTTCAGGATCCTCTGAAGCAGATCGGAGTCTTCGTCTCCCGCGGCGCCGTCGCTGAGGGCGGGTGCGCCACGTCTCCCGGGGTCCTCCACGTTCTCCCGGTGGTAGATCATCGCCTCGTATCTCGAGCCACTCCCAGACCTCCGTCGGGGATTCAAAGAAGTGTGCACGACCTTGTGAGATCACTTTGAGCTTGGACTGATACAAGAGCATATACTGCAGCTTCATCTCCCGGAGCTTCTGCTTCACGCCCAGGTAGGACTTCCTCTGCTCCTGCACCTGCTGGGTGTAGTCAGGATATATGGAGACGCGGCTGTTTTCAATAGTGAGATTCTCCGTCTCCCTCGCTGCCCTCAATATGCAGTCCCGGTCCTTGTAGTTCAGTATCTTGGCAATGAGCGCTCTCGGGGGCTCCCCCGGGCGCAGAGGCGGTACTAGGGCCCGGTGCGCCCGTTCGATAACATAGACACTTGGCAGGCCTTGTGGACACAGGTGGGTTCGAATCCAAGTTTCCAGAAAACGCTCGGGGTTGCCCGCCTCCAGCCATTCCGGCATGCCCAGGACCCTGATATTACTGCGTCGGGCTCTACCCTCCGAGTCCTCAGCTCTCCGCTCCAGGGCATGCGTCGCGGCCGTGAGGGTCGTTACCATCTTCTTGAGGGAGGCCACCTCGCCTTGCAATTGGGTAATGTTGCCCTCGGCGTCAGAGACCTTACCGCCACCTTCCGGAGATCCGTTCGCAAAAGGTTGACATCAATGGACACTGTCTCGATCTGCCGCTCAAGCGCAGTATGGGAGTCCTGTATAACTTTCAGTAGTTCAGCTCTGGATGGCTCCGCAGGCCCCTACGCACCCTCCTCTTGGCCAGTCTGTCGCGTAATTCTTTGCAAGGGCAGCCTCTGAGTAGTGTATTGCCTAATAGTGTTGGGTGGACTTCGACTTCCTGTCCTTATGCATCGCCGGTGGCAACAAGGTCTCAATGAACCCTCCCGGGGTGACTCAGAAACCTCTCGCTCCCCCTGTCTCCCCGCCACGGGTCTCCAGGCAGCTCCTCAGGCCGTACGTCCAATGGCCTCAGCCTCTCCGCCAGGCCCCCCCAAAGGTCGCCAAGGATCTGAAGGATGCCGGGCCGGGGCCAGGGGCACCTCCTCCGCGTCCAGGCAGGCCCACACAGCTGGGGCGAGGGCTATAATGTCCCCTGTCGCCTCCTAGAGGAGCGGCGTCCGCGGGGGGCCGTCCAAGTCAGCAATCCGCACCCCCTGGCGGCACCCAGCAACGGACCGGGCCTAGAGTTCCCAGGGCAGCGAACACGGGTCGTATCCCTCCTTTGCCAAGCAAGCGTCGAGGTTCAGAACAGGCAGGCCAGTTCAGGGGCCAGGGACTTCGTGGTGGGCCAACAATCCAATATTCGGGCACTCCCCTGTACTCTCGTCTCCCGTTGTTACCATGGACGTATCCTCTTTGTATACGCAGATTCCGCAGCAGGATGGCCTGGATGTCATTGAGCTATACCTTGAGACCAGACCTCGTCCACACAGGGTCCCCACAGAGCTCATCGTCTCGTTTGCTACATTGGCCCTAAAAAAGAACTTCTTCACATTTGAGGAAGAAATGTTTCTGCAAATCAAAGGCTCAGCCATGGGCTGCCCCTTTGCGCCTGAAATGGCGATCCTCTACATGGGTCAATATGAGGAGAGATATGTGTATACCAACAACCCCTACAGAGATCACATTGAGCAGTGGCTCAGATATATAGACGACGTCTGGTGCGTCGGGAATGGGTCCTCTGCTCTACTTGAAGAATTTCACGTGTGGCTGAACGATAGAAGTCCCGACATCAAATTCAGTCTGAGCTATGATTCTAAATCATTACCTTTCCTCGATGTAGAGGTGTCAACCAGTACAGACGGACTCATGTGCTCCTTGTACCAAAAGAAAACCGACAAGAATAATGCACTCCATTACAGGAGTTACCACCCTCGGAGTCTGAGGGACAATCTCCCATACAGACAATTTCTCAGTGTAAGACGTAATTGTTCTTCTACACAGCAGTTTGATCTCCATGGTCATGTCCTCACGGCCAAACTGCAAGAGAGAGGCTATCCCCACAAGCTGCTGAAGCACTCGATGAAGAGAGCAAGATGGACGCCCAGGGAACATCTTTTAGAAAAAAGATCGAGATCTGCAACCCAGAGGATAGTGTGTGTATCCACGTTTGGCCCCCACACCAACCAACTCCAAAAAACAATCAGGAAATGCTGGCACTTGGTTGAAGAAGCTTTACCAGACGTGGGAGTACCACTCTTTGCCCTTAAAAAAAAACGGAGTATCGGCCAGATGATCACCTCGACACGGCCCCCTGCAAAAAGAGACACTCAAGGCACCATCTTTGGGTCCAACCCCGTTAAGGGACACCGGAAATGTGGGACATGCACAGTCTGTGATCTGACCATGGAGGGTACACTGTTTACAGACGGCAACAAATTTTGGAGACACGACGAACACACTAATTGTAAGACCAAAAATACAGTGTATGCTATCCAATGTCCGTGCAAAAAGGTGTACATTGGGAAGACCACTCAGGAAGTTCGTCAACGAATTATCCAACATCGTTCCAGAATAAATAACAGGACTCTGACAGCCCCATTGGTTTCTCATTTTATACAACATAAACACTCAGTCAATGATATCAGATGGACCGTGCTCGCGGTCATCAGAGGCGGCAGTGGGGACCTGGATACACGCCTCTCTCAAAAAGAGGCCTATCTCATTCTGAAATTCGACACTTCCAACTCTGGTCTCAATGAACTGTCTGAATTGGGTAATCTTTAACTCCATGTATTTTCTGCATTTGAGCCTTAGCCGTGCTGCCTGTTCTGCAGTTTAGAAATGCAACAATTTCTTTACAAACCTACTTGTTATATAAAATTCAACCTTCGGCCACGGGAAGTGGCATGTTTAGAAACAGTGGCGATGTTTAGTGTTAAGGTATTTATTACGCAATTAATCAACTGGGAGGGATGAGGAATTAACAGTGTCCGTTTCTTTCCCCGATAATATTTAGTTGCAATCAACAAAATTGGACACTTGTTACACTGTTTGACTATTGGTTCAGTGCAAATAAGGAAACCCTCAGAGAAGTCAATGTATGTTTGAGATTAGCGGTATATTGGCTTCATCCGCCCCACACTGACATTCATGCAGTTATCATCGGGTTTTTCCTCTTGGTGTGTACTGCTAGCCTCATCCAGAGGCACCTCCAGTCTCGAGTGCAGTGTCCAGAGACAAAAAGGACTTACCCAAAAGGATAGGATAAAAATGAAGGAGAGTGCCCAGAGAAAATTTAATATTGGGCAAACTTTCATTAATTAAAATTTTGGCGAATACTCATTAGTAGGCCAAGTTACGGGACTGTATAGTATTACTCAGGTAATATTGTCGACATGTTTCAGCTCTAATGGGCCAGGCGGTCTGTAGAGCTTTCGTCAGGACTTACAAAGGGGTGGTACGAACAAACAAATATAAAGCTACTCACACGAATTGTGCGGTAGTCCCACAACTCAATACATTGATATGAGTATTGTATTCTTCTTGATCTATGAAGGAATATACATAAAAGGCTATATTAACTGTGTACAGTGAACCCTAAATGGGGCTTAGTGCAGTAACAATATATAGTGATAATAATTACACTAGTGCAAATCATGAAAGTTTTTTTCATGGAGGAGAGCGTTTAAAATTTCGGGAAATAATTACTTTCCACTGAAAATCGCTCGTGAACCGTGATAAGGGGAAAGTGGCTGTCGCTCTAGATGCATTTTCGTTTTTGGGTGCAGGCGCTGATCAATTTGGTGGCTCAACTGGAATATCACAGCTAATCAGAGTGCTATCTCAGCCTCGCACTGTTTATCATTTTTTGGTGCCGATCATTCACACTCAACAGTGTTCAACTTTCATTCATTTGTCTAAGAAAACCAATAGGTGTTGTTATGATTCTCGCTAGGGTTAGACTGGCGCTGTGTCTAGTATTTACATTATTTAGTCAGAGACGGCGCTCCGGAAAGGTTGAGAAAACACAAGCCGACTATTACGGGATTCTGTGAATTCTTACCTGTCGTAGTTACGACTTCTACTCATATCAATGTATTGAGTTGTGGGACTACCGCACAATTCGTGTGAGTAGCTTTATATTTGTTTGTTCGTACCACCCCTTTGTAAGTCCTGACGAAAGCTCTACAGACCGCCTGGCCCATTAGAGCTGAAACATGTCGACAATATTACCTGAGTAATACTATACAGTCCCGTAACTTGGCCTACTAATGAGTATTCGCAAAAATTTTAATTAATGAAAGTTTGCCCAATATTAAATTTTCTCTGGGCACTCTCCTTCTTTTTTTATCCTATCCTTTTGGGTAAGTCCTTTTTGTCTCTGGACACTGCACTCGAGACTGGAGGTGCCTCTGGATGAGGCTAGCAGTACACACCAAGAGGAAAAACCCGATGATAACTGCATGAATGTCAGTGTGGGGCGGATGAAGCCAATATACCGCTAATCTCAAACATACATTGACTTCTCTGAGGGTTTCCTTATTTGCACTGAACCAATAGTCAAACAGTGTAACAAGTGTCCAATTTTGTTGATTGCAACTAAATATTATCGGGGAAAGAAACGGACACTGTTAATTCCTCATCCCTCCCAGTTGATTAATTGCATATATAAGCAGCGGACAGCTGCGGGATTCATTTCTAGCTTGTCAAAAAGCTTTATATTTAAATCTCAACCATGGAAGGAATTGTGGGACTGAGCTATGATGCAAGCGATATCGATGAACTACTAGCAGCGCAACCACTGATCAACAACACAGATCTAACTGAAGCCCTCAGCCAGACGGATGATTGGGATACCTTAACAGAAAAAAAGAGGAACCAAATTAGAACTGCGATCCACGGTATCATTATGACCGAGTATCTGAGGTCCAAAATAGCGCCCAGAGGCCTCTGGGTCGGGAATGCACCTCGCATTTTCCTCCACGATCTGGCCTTTTGAAAGGACTGGTCTTCCATTTCATGGAAATGTACCCTGGACTACTTAGTCTTAATCATCAAGACTGCAAGGCGCCTCTCGGAAGCATTACTACTAGAAATAGAAGCCTGTGAAAGTGACCTGAAAAAGGGTATCAACCCACAAGTCTACAAGAAAAGACTTGACGAAATAACAAAAGAGATGGAGGAAACTCAGGAGTTCCTGATGCAGAACAAGCTACAAAAGCTCGCAAAGGACATCAAGAAATTCAGCCAAGAAAAGATGCACCCCTATATAAAAGAGGACTTTGTCTTTACGGAAACGAATTCGGATAATGAATCAACTGGGAAAAATTCATCGAACAATTCCTTCAGTAGTTCTGATGACCCAAACCCAAACAGAGGTCGAAACAACTTCCGTCATCAACGGCCGAGAAGAGGCAACAGGTGGCAGCGTCCTTACCACCCGACCTACACTATGCCGTATTACCAACCTTTTGTTCCACACTATGGAGGGTGGGTAGATCCTTTCCATCAAGGAATGCAAGGGATGCAACCAATGCCCCAATTAATGGACCAACAGATGTCGGGCCAGCACAATCAACCTCCACAGGAACAACAGCCTTTTTTATCCAGAGGCCGCCCACAGCCCCGAGGAAAAAGAAAGTCTCTGACCTGGCAAGACCAGCAAAGGAACGTACAAACCCGGAGCATGGCAGCAGCGCAACCATCAACCAGCAAGAACACTCACTAATTGTGAACTTATCGGAGATAGACCTTACAAATGACCAGATATCAGTCTTGAACAATGGACTGGGATTTGTTCCTACTCCGAAAATAGACACTTTTAAAATCAAAAGTGAATTGGCTGAATTTTGCAGAACTTTAAAGCTTAAGGCTTTTTTCTCTAACTCCACCACAAAACAACCTGAGGGAGATACTACTCTCCGAAAGAAATTGACTTTCAACCCCCCTGTTTCCTGCGTACCGCCGGAAATACAAGCTTTTGAGCAAGCACTTCTCAAGGGCATAGACAATTTGGATACAACAGGGATCAAAGCCTTCCAAAATCTAACTAAGACAGAACGCCTAGCAATGGAAAGTCTCAGTAAAAATGAAGACCTGGTGATAAAACCTGCGGATAAGGGGGGAGGCACAGTGATCCTTTCACAAGCAGGATACCACCAACAATGCCTCGCCCTCCTCTCCGACACCAGATTCTACCAGCGAATCTTAATGGACCCCACTGAGAGACTGCAGAACACGATATCAATCATGGTGTATGAGGCTGAAACTAAAGGATGGGTCTCTAAAAAAGAGGCGGAATTCTTAATAGTTAGGGAACCAGTCACTCCCTACTTCTACTCGCTCCCCAAAACCCACAAGAACAGAACACCGCCTCCGGGACGCCCGATAGTGTCTGGAATCGGGTCTGTGTTAGAGCCCTTGTCTAAATTCTCAGACGAATTTTTGAAACCTCTTGTCCAGAAAACTAGCTCATATCTAAGAGACACAAAGGACCTATTGGTACAAATCGAAAACATGCCTTTTAACTCGGACACAATGCTTCTAGTAGGCCTGGATGTAGAATCCCTTTTCACCAGCTTGCCCCAGGATACCACCCTACAGATGCTAGAGGATGTCCTATATTCAGCAACGTGGCAGTACAACACACCGAGGCACTTCATTCTGGAGTGCTGTAAATTGGCACTAAAAGAGAATTTCTTTAGGTACAACGACCAACTGTACCTCCAATGCCATGGTACCTCCATGGGCAGCGCCTTCGCGCCGTCGGTGGCAGGACTATACGTCAGCCATTTCGAAACTGAGCTGGTTTTCAATGCAACCAACACTTTCTCTTCCAGTATTATATACTGGAAGAGATACATTGACGACATTTTCCTAATATGGAACACCAATCAAGACCTGCCAGAGTTTATGACATGGCTTAACTCTTTGGACCCTTGGTTGAAATTCACATACACCTCCAGCAACAGTCACCTCGATTTTTTGGATTTAACAATCTTCAATGACGACAGCATCCTGCAAACAAAAACTTTTATAAAGCCAACTGCGAAAAACAGCTTGCTGTCCCACAAGAGCCACCATCCAAAACCTCTAAGAGACAATTTGCCTTTCAGTCAATTCCTCCGACTGAAAAGGAATTGCAGCAAAAATTGCGATTATCAAACTCAAGCAGCGGAATTAAGTAAAAAATTGCAAAGGAGAGATTACACTGAGAAAATCATCAAAAAATGCAAGAAAAGGGCTGATAACCAACCCCGTGAGTGTCTCCTGCAAACTTACCCAAAAGAACCAGTGAAAGATTTAACCACGTGTGTGACTACTTACAACCCGGCAACATATGCTGTTCAAAAACTGATCAAGAAGAACTGGTACATAGTCAACACGGGAAAGTTCGACTGGCCGAGACCGAGATTCGCCAATAAAAGGACCAAGAACCTTAAAGACACCCTGGTACATACACGCCCCAGGTTGCAAGCTGTAGCCTCTATAACCAACAGCGTGAATATGATACCGCTCTCAGGACACTTCCCATGTGGAACATGCATAGCCTGCAAAACAACAACAGCTACGAAAAGTCTGCAATTGGGTGAGGACTTTGTATGGACGCAAAAACAGTTCACAAACTGTAATTCTTCTCATGTCATTTACATGATCCAGTGCCCATGTCTAAAGAGATATATCGGGATGACCTGCCGCAAAGTTAATCTCAGGATAGGAGAACACAGGAGCAACATCAAGCTGAAAAAGAATACCACCAAGCTGTGTGCCCATTTCACTGCAAGTAACCACACACATGAAGAAATGCAATGGACAGTAATAGAAATGCTGACCAACAGAGCGGGTAATGCAGAAAAGATCCTGTATGAGAAGGAGCAAAGATGGGTGGACCGTCTACGTACCTATGACTCCGGGTTGAATGATAATGTGGCCTGGCATCACTTTGCCAAGTGAAACTATGAATATTTCAATACATTCATCCCTGCCTTTAAAAAAAGTTTCGTTCCGAAAAAAGTTCTGGCAATTATGATTATACCGAGGATATTGAATAGTTCACTATCCAGTATACACACGAATACAATAGACTCTGACCAGCCTGTAATTAATGAGGACCTGAATTGCATCTTGCATTCTTCGTACTTCCTATACCCAGAGGCACAATCGTTTTAAATAACAGAAACTACAATCCCTCCGTCAACGCGCCAGTAGCTATGACGCTGTCGGGATGCCTTTACTTTGAAAGTGCCAATTTCCTTTAAAAAGAAACTACCACCCGGCTCCCAGCACTCCGGGGGCAGAGTCAGCACAAGACAGGAGGAAGGATTCCATGCGGGTAATGGCGATGTGATATTTCTCCGTCTTCCGCTCCTGGGTAAGCATCACAATCTAATCTGTCCTGACAGTGGTTCCTGTCTCCGCTTCAGCTCTGTGGCGATTGAAGGTACCCCTGTAGGAAGTAGAAGTCGTAACTACGACAGGTAAGAATTCACAGAATCCCGTAATAGTCGGCTTGTGTTTTCTCAACCTTTCCGGAGCGCCGTCTCTGACTAAATAATGTAAATACTAGACACAGCGCCAGTCTAACCCTAGCGAGAATCATAACAACACCTATTGGTTTTCTTAGACAAATGAATAAAAGTTGAACACTGTTGAGTGTGAATGATCGGCACCAAAAAATGATAAACAGTGCGAGGCTGAGATAGCACTCTGATTAGCTGTGATATTCCAGTTGAGCCACCAAATTGATCAGCGCCTGCACCCAAAAACGGAAATGCATCTAGAGCGACAGCCACTTTCCCCTTATCACGGTTCACGAGCGATTTTCAGTGGAAAGTAATTATTTCCCGAAATTTTAAACGCTCTCCTCCATGAAAAAAACTTTCATGATTTGCACTAGTGTAATTATTATCACTATATATTGTTACTGCACTAATCCCCATTTAGGATTCACTGTACACAGCTAAATATAGCCTTTTATGTATATTCCTTCATAGATCAAGAAGAATACAATACTCATATCAATGTATTGAGTTGTGGGACTACCGCACAATTCGTGTGAGTAGCTTTATATTTGTTTGTTCGTACCACCCCTTTGTAAGTCCTGACGAAAGCTCTACAGACCGCCTGGCCCATTAGAGCTGAAACATGTCGACAATATTACCTGAGTAATACTATACAGTCCCGTAACTTGGCCTACTAATGAGTATTCGCAAAAATTTTAATTAATGAAAGTTTGCCCAATATAAAATTTTCTCTGGGCACTCTCCTTCATTTTTATCCTATCCTTTTGGGTAAGTCCTTTTTGTTTCTGGACACTGCACTCGAGACTGGAGGTATTTATTACACCAAGGAGGTCCCTCATCATTGATATTATGAATATGCCTGGATGCGGTGTTGGTGCTTGTATAAATACACCGTGTGCGACAGTTTCTGTATTGTAAATCACAGCGCTATGAAAATATGTTTTTTTTTAAAAATGTGGGAAACATTCGATTTCTGTGTGTTAGTATTTAATGAACTCTTTGTACAAAGAGGCTGCTGGAATCAGGCATTTCAAACTTGGGTGTTTTTTTTGAAAAATCTGCCTCGAGTAAAAAAATTGTGGGATTTTTCTATTTCCTTTTGTGTGCCATTATTCATGTAACATTGTTTGCCTCTGTAGACACTTAGGCAGGGTTTAAAGAATTCGTGATATCATACAAGAAGTGATTCACTGGCCTGACTAGTAGGACTCCAAGTACCAGCGTCCCTAGCACATTCCAGTGTCCTCCCTTGCTTTCTGAGTTTTCTTCAGATTGACTTCCAGTCTCACGCGAATAAGCCCTCATCTAGCAAGCCCTGAACTCGTCTGGCCTATGTCAGGATTTAATCCATTGCGCTCAAGTAAGTGCCTCTGCCGAGCCCCTGAGCCGACCGCAGCAGAGTCTACACCTTCTGCAGCAGGTTATGTTACTCGCGCCTACTCCTTTTGTTTCCTGCAGTGGCTCAGTGCGGTAGAATGCTTCCCGCTTAAAACGCTATTCCGACTAGAACTGCTTGACTCAGTCTCTACAGAGCCGGCTGCATTGGTACACGGCGTGCAGGTAGGAGAGGTGCTTCACATGACTTTGATGGACGGTTTTCCACTCTAACGATGCTAGTGGTCTGATGTGGGTTTTCTTTATTATTTTCCCACTAGTTGATACAAGGAATGTGAACCTTGTTATCTTCAAAAAGCGCACCGCTTTGCGGGCGCTCGACAAAGTGACACCTCCACACCTTGATCCAGGTATTTATTTATCTATTTGTCATCCAACACATAGGAGCCTGGTGAGGGCGCCAAAGTTATTTACTTTAATACTAATTTACTGCCCCCTGTGCCACTGATCCCACTCCTTCATTTCTTTCACAGAATTATTGTCCCGGTTCACAGTCTACCTCCACTCCTGCAATCCCATTTGCCCGTGGTGCAGGTAATTTTCTTTTACACAATGGTGGATAGACGGAGAGGTCTATTTAATTGTGACACTGTTAGTTTGACACCTCCCTTTTCAATTAATTTTTTCTAGCTAAGACTGTGCCCAGTCCCTGTCCTGAGGAGAACCTTGACTGATTTTGGTTCGAAACGCGTTGACCCCCAGCCTGTGACAAGATAGAAGTGTGCAGCGAGGGATTAAATCACTCCACTTGTGTGGGCCCTTGCATGCAACCAGACAGAACATTTAGTCACAGGTCCTGTGAGATAGGCAGGCTGTTGTTTTCCACCCCCCACTCCGCCTGTCTACTGGTACTCTAGTAAAAGGACTGGTCTTTTCCTTATGTGTTGAATGTCTTTTGATCTCAATTTATTTGATATGTATGTAATGTATTCCAAGTTGCACTTTGGTGTCATGTAATTGTTTTAACATTCAGTTTGTACGTTTGTATATTTTGGACTTATTGTGCACACAATTATTCGTTTTTGCCTTTGACTTTACTGTGCATGACATTGTTTCCCTTTTCGATTACATGTTTTTATGAATTCTGAAACTTGATTACAAATTCAAAATAAATGGTTTGCTAAATAAATGGCTTGGTCACGCAGTACTTATGGGCTGTGTGGGTTACAATTTGAATTTGAAAATACCCTGGCTAGCCACTTTGTTCTGTTTCGCTCTCGTCTCCCCAGGCACCTACGATCACGGGGTGCTCGTCCACAATGCCGCGTCCCTGTCGGGAGACCGGGGGCACAATCCGGGCACCCAGGGGCCACTCAGCTGAGGAGACTGCCTCCCAGGAGTAGTTGCAGCCCGATCCAGCAGCACCCCCTTTCACCAGGCCGACGGCGGGGCCTGGGGCAGAGAGTCCATCCCAGGGGGCAGGGGCCCCAGCACCAGCAGAACCAAACGGCACCACCAAGCGGCCCCCAGGTAGCGTCCAAGCAGGGAGGGAGGTCCGGTGCAACCAGCCGCTCAAGCGGTTTGATCCCTCCGCTCACCCACACCGCGTGACCAGGTTCAGGGACCCATAGCCGGCTAGAGGGCACCAGGGACAGGCTCCCCTCAGCCGTCGGGCGGCCCGATCCTCGGCCGCCCGCTCCTCTGGGCACAATCACGGCCTCGCCAGATTCGGGGCCACTCAGACGCGGGACTTCCGTGGGTGTGGGGGGGAGGCACCGCGATGCCTCCGCTCGAGCCCGTGAGCTCCCGCAGGTCACTGGCTCCGACTCTTCTTGTAGCTTGCGTCTTCCTCGCTCCGTGAGCAAGATGGCGGCCCGGCCCGGCAGGATCTCAATGCCGGACCTCAGAGCCTCAGGACGGGACACGAGGCTGCACCGCCCCGGGCCCCACGCCAGTTCCCAAGTCCCGCAGGGTCGTCAGCGCCGGTCCCAGAGGCACTTATCCGGGCAGGGACACCCCTCGCTAACCACCAGGCAGCCCCCGGGGGAAAGGGCAGGCGCCGCGTCTCACCTCCGGGCCTCCGATCAGGGTCCGGGCCGAGCCGTATGTCTCCAGAGCCCTCCGGCGATCCGCAGGCGTTAGTACGACGGAGCCCCAGATGGCATCGGGCTTCGTCGGTCAGCAATCTGCACCACCGCCGTCAGAGAGTCCAGGGAGGCAGGGCCACTCCCCACGCACCTCTCCGCACCAGGCTGCGATCCCCGGCCTCACGTAGGTGATCGGCCGGCCCCCGCTGTATCGGCTCGTCACCACCAGGATCTGCAGAAGTCACCACGGCCAGCCGCCGGCCAGGGGGTCTCCAGAACAGGGGGGACCCTCGGCACTCGATGCAGTCCGATATAAACGCCTATGCAGGATATAATTAAAGGATTTTCGGGTTTGCACGACGGGAGCCGGTGGAGCTCACATCCTGCCAGCCATGCTGCTTGGCCACGCCCACCCCCAATTTCTAACATAGTTAAAATGTCATTTAAAATCCAACACCCTAAAACCAACTACACTACACTAGGAGAGCAAGGAAAGTAGACCTTGTAATCTAGCCTTTCTTAGGGAAGAGCAACACATTGTCTACCTTGTTGACGACAAAGCCTGTGGTTATCACTGAGGTGTTATGGCAGAGTTCTCTGTGAAACGAAAACACATGCCACTGAAGTGTTCTTTCTCCTAGACTCAGCTCGCTTGGTATGTATATCATGTGCTATACAATATCTTAGTGCACTGGCTGCAGTCAAGACCTATCTCCTGCGATAATCTGGGCAAATTAACTCTCCTGACAAGTGGTCAAGTGGCAGCCTTATATACAAAACTTATCAGAGATTTCTGACATAGGTTTAGGAATGTATGACATAGATTATGTGCATCACGGTGTGCATCTCAGATGTAGCCTTATGAATGTATAAGGTAAATGTACTTCAGTTCAGACCACACTAGTTTGGCTATACGTCTGTGCTTGTTCTCATTTGACCGTTACATTATGATAACCTTTCCCAGATTTGATGTCACTTCACATGTGATATCTACCTCATTGTCTGAATGACTTGACACTCTCACTGTTCTTGCAATGATAAAGTCTTTTGACATTTACATCAATGGCAGGCATGACAGTGATTCTGCATAATTGAGGAAAATGGCAAATCTCATTAAATCAAATTAGGAAGATGGTGACTTCCATTATCTAAGATGGAGTCAAGGCCTACTCAAAAAAGAGTCAGACTTTAGGGGCGTTACGCCAAAAAATCCTTTCCCAAAACACATAGTAATTTTTAGCTTTCTCTCAGTCTCATAAAGCCCTGCCCATTCCAAAGGCATGGATTACCAGATAGATCTTCAAATAAATCCAAAATTGCTCAATGGAATCTAAAAGAACCCTACCTTTCCACCCAAGTCAAACTCCACCAGCAAACAGGGCACCAATATGGCTTTCAGATTAAATATAAACCTATAGCAGACATTTGTACAGCTGACGCATGGTCCATTCCATGCACACTTACAAAACACTACTGTGTAAATGACCTAGCAAGAGAGCAGGCCAGAGTTGATCAAGCTATGCTCAGGACTATTTTCTCAGACTTCAGCACCATCCACTGGCTAGCCACAACTTACTGGACTACTGCTTTACAGTCTATAGACAGCATGTGTATCCATAGCCACACATGCTATGTACTGGATATATTACCCTGGAAGCATCTGTTCATTGCTGTAGTGCTGTAGATTCACTCGCACCGGCCCTCTTCCCCAATGGCTATTGCAGATATCCTTCACTATAAAGGGAATTTTTTCTACTTGCATGGTCACCATTTCTTCTGTACACACTACTCTATACATACTCACACCCACTCAGAGATAAACAATCTAACAATGGAGGCAGTGAGCATGTGCCTTTACGACAAGGGGAGGAGTCAACGAATCTGTGTAAGTCAAAAGACTTCTTTGAAGAAAAATAACTTGCAAAGTCCGAGCCCAAGACTAGATGGCAGGAGTATGCACTGCATGTGAATCTACAGTGCCACGTGCAATAAACAGATGCTTACAGGGTAACCTATTGCTTTTTTTATTTTCATCCTCATTCTCATTTCTACATGTCCATTTGTCACTGCAATGCCTTCTAGCAGAATGCTGAGCGATTTGATCTGTAGGAAAAGAACACCCATGTGTTGGTGGCAGCAGGCTTATATTTGAAAATAGCTCACATCCAAAACCTAACACATGACATAGGTGCATAAAACATGTAACACTATAGAGTAGTACAGATTTACTTGGAGACAAGTCTCAAGAATATGGTGCAGAAAGTGTTTGTTGAATATTTCTTTGGAAATTGATGTGAACTGGGATGTATGTGGAGGTTTGGTAGACAGGATGTTGTGTAAGTGTAGGTGATGTGTTAAGGATAATAAGTACTATAGAGATAAGTCTGCTCCTTAATTGGGAGGCTGTCAACCTGAGACATGGCATTCCACTCTCCGCTTCAACCACACGGGGCCTTCTCTTGAGCAGGAGTAGCTTTATCATCTGGTAACTTGAGGTTTGGGCAATCACACTAACACCATCTATAGCAATCTTTGTCAGCACAGATGGTTCAGAGGAGGTGATGTAAAAGCTTACAGCCAATCTTCGAAAAGTTATGGCAACAATTTCAACCAATGCCTGCACCAGGTGTTACTGTCCAGTCTCCGTTCTACCCTATGTTCACGATCTAGTATTTATTTACATCTAGTTGTTGATGGACCGCCTAACTTCTACCATGCTGCTGAGACTATTGAAGCTAGGTGCTCTATTAATGGCAAACGTTATCCTTCTTTGCAGCATTTTTAGAAGGTAGACCAGGAAAATGGGGGGAACAGTGTTGAGGCAGTTTGATAGACAGAGCTGAATTAATTGGGAAGATTGGGGAACATGGCACTTTACATTTGGAGTTTTACCATGCTGGACCAACATGGCCTCTGAAGTTGATATGCCATTCAGTGAGTGTGGTAAGGATGTAGCTACAGGCTCCTGTGAACCAAATAAATGAATTAAACATGATGGCTAACCCTCTCAAGTGGGAGTTGGGTACTGATAAAGAGAGCCATCAAATGGAGTTAGGGAATGCACTTGAAACGTTTTGGTGTCCGGGTGGGTTTGTTCTAGGGTGCTGGGACCGGTGAACAGTCACAATATCGGACAACAAATATTGAATTGACAGAACATCGAGTTACCAAAATATAGTGGTGCAGAATATCGAAATTCAGGTAAGAAATATCGATTTCCATAATATCGAAGTTAGTAATATCGATAGTCATAATATAATTGGTAAAAATATCGAATTTTTTATAGTGTTTTAAGTGTTAGTCTATGTGTTAAAAGTATGTATTATTTTTGTAATGTATGTTTGAATTTTTTTAAAGTAATGAATTTTATGTTATTTAATTTTTGCATAATTTAATTCCGTAGTGGGTTGTGGGTATATAGAGGAATAGGGTGGGAAGTAATTTAACTATAGTAATTTTCATATTAATTTTTAGGAATTATTAATTATTTTTAATTTAATTTTGCATTTTAGTTCTGTAGCGGATTGTTGGTTTATAGGGGAGTAGGGTAGGAAGTAATTTGTTAAGTCATTTTTTATTGATAATTAATTTATTGTTAATTATTAATTAGTAATTAATTTTTATTAATTGGTAATGATTTTGTAATTAATTTGTATTAATTGATTAATTGATAATTATATTAATTGTATTAGTGTATTATTTGTAACGGGTTGTGGGTTTATAGGGGAACAGGGTGCGAAGTAATTGTAATTAAGTAATTATTGAAATTATTTTTGTGTATTGATGATTAATTTACTGTTAATTAATTATTAATTGGTAATTAATTTTTAATAAATAATATTTGTTGGTATTTATAATTAATTAATTATTAAATATTTTGTAATTGTAGTTAATTTTAATACATTTTTTATTCGTATTGATAAATAATGTATGTTTATTTAAATATTAAATCATTATTTTCCCTATTGTTTCACTCTCTGGAGTGGGAATAGTAATTTTTACCCATACGCTATCCAACGCTTTCCCTACTGTTGCACTTACTGGAGTGGGAATAGTAATTTTTACCCTACCGCTATCCAACACTTTCCCTACTGTTGCACTCATTGGAGTGGGAATAGTAATTTTTACCCCTACGCTATCCAACGCTTTCCCTACTGTTGCCCTCTCTGGAGTGGGAATAGTAATTTTTACCCTCCTGCTATCCTACGCTAAACATATTGAATATTTTGTATTAATATTAAGTTAATATATATATGTACTAATACAAATGTTTTAATGTACATGAATTATTTATTAATTTTAAGGTTATTTAAGTATTTTTAAGTATGTTTAGTTATTTATATTTATTATTTCATTAATTTTACATTACTTTTAAGACATTTAAAAAATGCAATATTTTGACTAACTATATTATTTACAACAATATTTTGGATTCGATATTTTTGTACTTACCTGTTTGTAAATAGCAATTCGATATGCTGGCATTCTATATTTTTTTCCTTGATATTTTGGCAGGTCGATATTTTGCTCCTGTGAGTGATCTGCTGGGGCCTGGACCTCTTCATTTGGAAAGGACCTCTGCATTCCTGAAGAGTGCTTACCTGAAATGTCTGGATTTATGGGGCGGCCATTCCTTCTGGCACTGATCCATTCGAGACCGACCACCATCCAAGTCCCAGTGACAGCCACAGCCGTAGAGATGAGACACAAAGACCTGTAATATACTGGCACCCAGATATAATCATAGGACAACTTGGTGTTACATGCCAATCTTTCCTTCCCATCTAAAAAAAAAATCCCAAAAAGTGGTATTTCCTCTCTCAACATTGAGTATCTAGTTTTCAAGTCCAACGAACAGGCTTTACCCTCATTTACATAGAGGGGGCTAAGGGATTGATCAAATTCTTGTAAATATCCCTTCTAGCAAGAAGCAACTGATAAAACAGACGGGACAGCTTTGCTTCATCTAACAAGCAGCCGGTTGCAATGTCTGTCCCAAATTATACCAGTATGGGATTGATCGCAATAGCAGCTTCGAAAATCCTGGCAAGGACCTTGCTCACATCTTCCCAGAACTTCAAAAGCTAAGGACAGGAAAATGACATTGGTTCATCTTTTGCCTCGAGGTGGCCACATATTGCACATCTCTGGGCTTGATTTTTTTAAATCTTGCAATCTTTTGGAGAGACCTGAAAATCCTATTAAGAGTAATAAAGTGGCCCAGGGATGCCAGATTCGCTACTTACAAAGAGCGCGACCCACACCGCCGTATGCTCCAGACCCACCACTTTGGGTGATTCCTGGCGGTGTAACATCGGCTCCCCCCCCCAGAGGCGGTGAAATGGACCAGGGCAGGTAACACCACATGGGGGGACCTGTTTGTCGAATTATCCCTGTGCACATTTAAAATTCTTATGGAGGACTACGGATTATCTCCAGGTTCCTTCCTCACCAGCTGCACGGGACGTTGGGCACTACAAATGATGAACCGAAGACCTCTAGTTTACTGCAGACTTTGCTCATGCACCGTACGGAACACAGAGCCACCACCGAGTTATACAATTCTCTGAAACAGCATATGGCGCCCCCTTTACAGTGCTTAGAGCATACTGGGACGCGGCACTCTCAACCACACGGTCTGACAAGCAATGGGACCATTGCTTAGGAATCCCAAAGATTGTCTCTACAAGTGCTAGGCTTAAGTACACACAATTTAATTATCTTCACCATAAGTATCTTACCCCGCACAGATTAGCGCAAATTAACCCAGCTTCTGCTGATACCTGTCCACGCTGTCACATCTATTCACGTGGTGTGGGATTGCCCCCAATTGACAGCATACTGGAAGTCAGTTGCTACCACACTTAGTGAAGGCACGGGTGCCAATATATTGGCGCAGCTTGTGCACTTCCTATTGGGTATCACACATCGCCACGTGCAGCGCAAGATACTTAATATTCTTGGACCTGGCACTGGTTCTGGCCAAACCGAGGCTCACAATGCCCTGAAAATCGAACTCGCCACCACTGACCGAAACATGGCTCATTGACCTGCGCAAGGCAACACAATGGGTCGCACCGCCACTGTTGATCCCCCAGAATGGTCAAAATACATTATGTTTATAGCGTCTAAACGATCTATCATCTCCCAGCACACAGCCAGCCCTTATGGGCCGTAACTTACTTTGGAAGTGGTTTATATAGTGAGCCACCTGGCTCATACAATACAATGTTGCCACCTCAACTCCCTGGGCCGGGTGCGGACCGGGGAGTATACATAAAGGGTGACGTCAGCGCTTGTGGCTGAGTCACGGATCCGAACCAGTGTGGTCGTGTGTTGCTTCAGTGCACCCAGCCTTATGCCCCCTGCCATTAGTGTGTCCACCCAAGTCGCTAGGACATCCCTACGCACCCCCAACTATCACATTGGCAACAAGGCAGGTGTGTACCACACGTGCCATCGCAATGCAGATCGGCATTGAGGGCGCGTGCACGGGAAACGGTGGGTGCCGCGAACCGCATGCTGTTCACCTTGGGCCGCGCTAGTGCAGCGCGCGGCCCAGTCGGGAGCGGTATCGCAGGGCCGGAGTGATATCTCCAGTGAGACGTAGAGGGGCTGGCAGAGCGTGTGGGCTCAGTCTCGCGGTGTGAGCGCATCGTGAGCACTGCAGCGCGTGGCCCAGACCTGCGCACGGGTGCAGCCCTCAGGACAGGCGCGCGAGACACCCAGATGCATCGCAGGCCAAAGAGGCCTACCACGTATCCCCGTGGGGGCTTTGTGCCAGCGCTGCAGTGGGGGAGTGCTCGTGTGGCCAGCTATTTCAGCAAGGAGGCGCAGGAGGGAGAGTGTGCAGGCAACACCTGAGGGCAGGCCAAGCAAGAGTGAGGCATGTGCAAGCAAGAGGAGCATTCCTTGCCCCAGGCCCTGCAGAAGCTTCAGCAGGGTGAATGAAGGTGTGCACCCCCCCATCACAGACCACGACAGGAGAGACACCATGAAGAGGCACAGGGAGAGTAAAATAACAGGAACACTGCAGGGGGACAGACGCACAGGCAGGGGCCAGGAGAGTGCTGGAAGATGTCGGTACCGGCTGAAAGAGGTGATCCTGGGCTGGTAGAGTCTGGCTCGCGCATATCCTTGAGAAGGCGCTACCACCTTTCAGCCAGTTTGCTCATCCGGCAATGGTTGCTCCGCGATGCCGCAAGTGGATAGAGAACTACTTCATCGCAACGTGAGAGACAGACAGAGCAGTGAAGCGCTCCACCATGTTGCACATGGGGGGAGAGGAACTATATTAGTTATTCCAAGACCTCCCAGACACAGGGGACAAAAATGACTTCGATAAGGCCGTCAGAGCGTTGGATCGGTACTTCGACCCTCAGGTCAACCCCGAGCATTTTAAACTGCGCAGGCGGAGGAGTCTGTTAACATGTTTTTTGTGCGTCTGAGAAAGCTAGCAAGTGCCTCGGTCATCAATTCGAGATTCGAGCACTGTTGATACGGGGAGGCAAGTCGTCGGAGCTACGCAAACTTATACTGCGTCAACCCAGAATATCCCTTGATGACATTCTGGTGCGATGGAGTCTTCTTTGGTGACAGCCCACCACATCGCAGCCGTTGTATCCTGCCCCTATCAAAGAAGAGCGGGTGGATGCTATCCACGCAGGAAGAGGTCGGGGAAGAGGTGGCACCAGCAGCACCAGTGACCGATCAGAAAGAAAAGGGTGCAGAAATTGTGAACTAGTGAGTCATCGACCCAGGGGGTGTCCGGCGCGAGGCAAGCAGTGTTTGAGATGCAACAAGTTCAGACACTTCGTGAAAGTCTGCATGAGTACGGCTCAGTCATTGGCCGGAGCAAGTAGACAGAAGACGCAAGGGACGGGCAAGCACGTGGTGCACAAGCCTGAGGCAATGGACGAGGTAGAGAGCATGTGTAGGCAAATTAATGTCGCGGAGGATGATGCAGAGGATGACGTGTTTGTAATATCTTATACCGGAGGAACGAACACGAAGAAAAGGCCACAACTGATGTGCAAACTGTGGGTTGGAGATAGTAACATCCAAGCGTTATTTGACACATGAGCATCCGTCAATATTCTGGATGCCACACAGTACGAACAGCTTGTGCCGAAAGCCCCTTCTCCTCAAGACGAAGGCAAACATTTTCACGTATGGGGGGACGTTCCCATTCCCCTCCAAGGGGTGATCGAGGTAGAGGTCACCCACGGAACCAGATCTTCAACTACTCAATTCCATGTGACGAGGGACAGTGCGGGCTCCCTGTTGGGCTGCTATTCTGCTCAAGACCTGGGACTGGTGGTGTTCGCCAGACAAGTTCATCAGTACCATGCCGAAACTGTGATGGCGGACTTCCCGGAGCTGTTTCAAGGTTTGGGCTGTCTAAAAGGGGTGGAGGTCAAGCTCCACATAGATGACACGATTAAGCCTGTGGCCCTGAGGCACCGGAGGGTGCCATTCCATCTGAGACCGTAAGTGGAGGCGGAGTTGGACCGGCTGGAACGCGATGGAGTAATCGAGAAGGTGTCGGGCCCCACTCCATGGGTTTCCCCGTTAGTGATCGCACCCAAACCAAAACAACCGGGAGCAATACGTCTATGTGTAGATATGACGTTACCAAACAAAGCGATCAGGAGAGAACGTCCCATGACGCCCACCATTGATGAGATAGTAGCGTACATTAACGGCGCCAAGTGGTTTTCTAAAGTGGACTGGAGGAAAAGAGCTGTTACATCACCACATTTTCCACCCAAATTGGGCTAAGACGATTCAAGAGACCCAGTTTCGGGGTGTCGTCCGTGGCTGAGGTTTCCAGGATGCTATCAGGGAAGCGTTGTCAGGCCTGGTGGGGGTCATAAACGTCAGTGATGATATCCTGATATTCTCCAAGTCCCTTGAGGAGCATCACACACGACTGAGGACAACTTTGCAAAGACTCATGGATCAGGGGCTGACATTGCACAAGGAGAAATGTGAGTTTTACGTGAACAAGGTCGAGTTCTTTGGCTAGAGGTTCTCAACTCAGGGACTGCAAGTGGACCCTGCCAAGATGAAAGCCATCCGAGCAGTGGCGACGCCCCAAAATCAATCGGAGGTGCAACGCTTTTTAGCATGGCAAAATATTGTGGCAGATTTATTCCACACTTGGCAACGATTTCTGAGCCGCTGAGAGCTTTAACGAAGAAGGATGGAAGGTGGCAATGTTCCAGTACGAACGCACAGGCATTCATGGAAATCAAAGGGGCCCTCCTGCATGGCGCGACAGTAGCATACTTCCAGCCGGGGCAACCAACAGATCTAGCCGTGGATGCCAGCCCAGTAGGGTTGGGGTCGGTGCTTTTGCAGCAAGACCAAAGTGAAGAGTTGGTGCCCATTGCATATGCCAGTCGGGCTCACACAGCAGTGGAAACGCAGTATGCCCAGATTGAGAGGGAGGCACTTGCAATCCGATGGGCCTGCCCGCATACCTGTGTGGACACCATTTCACCGTGGTTGCTGACCACAAACCACGGGTACCCCTGTTTGGCCGTCCACGAGCCCTATCGATCGAGGAAATCATGACCACTACCAGAGAAGATGCCTGCCTGCAGGCTGTCAAGGAGACATTACACAGCCATCACTGGAAGACATTCCTCCAGAGATCAAGCATGCTCACCGTGGTAGAATGGGAAGCACGGGTCGGACTTTGGAGATGTCGTGATGAGCTGAGCGAAGGGTGTGAAGGGGTGATCCTAAGGGGTCCGCGTATGATGACACTGGCCAAACTGTGGAAAGGAACGGTGGACCTCACCCACCAGGGACACCGGGGGATCGAGAAAACGGAGGCACAAATTCGGTCTAAGGTTTGGTTCCCGGGAGTTGATCGTATGGTGGAAAAAAAGTGAGGGGACGCCACGCTTGTTTAATAACCGGAGCGGAGCCACCCACCCTACCGGTAGTCAACGAAGCACCCAGATGATGGACAGTTATTCATAGTTTCCTGTAGTGGAAGTGGTTAGTTAGACATTGTTGGACTTGGCCCTTTTCACAGAAATGTTTTGCTTTTTGCTTCCCCGAATTCTGGATGTCCCCCCTTTGTAATAAGGTTGTATAGGCCCTGTGAGGTTGAAAGGCCCTGGGTATTATTAAAATCAATGCTAGGTACAGGTGCTCTACCCTCAACATGGCTGCCATAGGCCCCTGTTACTGCAGTGTGGTCTTGTTAAGGCGCATTCTAGTTGCCAGGAGCTGGCAGGGACTCCAAACATTGTTGCCATTCCAGCCTGCCTTGCCTGCCCACAGTTAGAGTAGGGAATCTCCTGGCACCTTCTAGAATAGGGGCGGAGCCTAGTTTTGCCGCCTTAGAGGGTGGTCACCTGACCTGGGCCTATATAAGGAAAGGGAGAGAAACTTTCCAGTCAGTTGGGGCATCACTGACCTGGGGGACCAACGCAGGAGATTTAGGCGGTAGGGCCTAGTCAGGGACTTATGCCACTGAGAGTGACAGGGCTTAGGTGCTGCCTCTTAAGTTGAGTGAGGTACCCTGAACTAACCCACTGATCTGGCCCGGCGAGAGGGGAACCCAGGGACCATCTACAGCGACCTGCTGAGGAATCCTGTCAGCAGCCCTCAACTCAACCCCCCTTCAAGGAACAAGAAACAAGAAACTGCTATTTACAAGGGCGCAAGAGCCATCAAGCGCCAAGAAGAAGATCTAACTACCACAGTACTGCTGGGGACCAACCAGGTACTGGGCTGTATTACTTCTGCGCCCCTTAATCCTGTCCTGGGTCCCCTTTGCTGATCTGCCACTGTCGTGTGGCCTGTCCTGTTTGAACTGTGATCTGCCTCCCACTTAAATAAACTACCCGAGGAGCGCTGTGGACTGCTGTCCTGCATCATCTGAACTGTCATAGATTGCCGGAACTGTGGGTCCCTCCGAGCGCTGTGATCTACTCCAAGCGCTATCTCTGCTGAGCATCGGACCCACGTGTACCTTAGCGCTGGCTCCGTGAAGTGATTGTGCTGCCTGGGGCCCCAGCGCTGCATTCCTCCTGAGAAGCGCTGTGCCCCCGAAGCGCTATTGTGAAGACTGCCCCCCAAGCGTTGATTTTGCCGAGCGCTGCTTTACCTGGTGCCCTGGCGTGGAGGCTCTGGAGCGCTGTGTCCTAAAAGCGCTTCCCGACTCACCGCTATATAGCGGGAGCCTCTGCGCCTTCATCTGCCCCCTCGGCGGCCCCTGGTGCCAGGAGAGGGCCTCCGCCGTGTTCTGTGGGCGGAGATGAAGCCGTTTCCCGGCGCACCCAGGGGCCGCTATCACCGCCGCAGCCCGGCCCAAGAGTGAAGGATCCCCGCGGCGGCCTCCAGAGTCTGAGGTAGGCCGCCGCGAATTCCAGACAGGGCGTGCTGGGCCTTGAGGGCCGAACTAGGCCCGAAGCCGGCCTCAACCCTCACGTGACGGGGGCACGTCAAGCCCCGCCCCCGCCATCGCCGCATCCCGATTGGGTCTCGAGACCGCACCCCGCCTCGGCCCACACTGACTGGGTCCCCAGTCTGCACTCCCTCGCCGGCCGCGCTGTGATTGGCGGCCGGCGCCACACACCCCCAATCCAGGCCTGCTATTGGTTCCCGGGCCCGAGGAGGCAAAGGAAGGCCCAGGAACAGCCTGCGGACCCCGACGGGCCCCCGAGAGGGTGCGAGGGCCCCCCCACCAACAGGCAAAAACCCCGGGAGGGGCTAAGATTGATCTCCTGACCGCGTGAGGCCTCAAGGAGGGCCGGAGCCCTCGAACTCCACCAGAAGCCCGGGAAGGAACGGAGGAAGCAGGTAACCCCCGGGGAGGAGGGCGGAAGGCCGCAGGAGACCTCAAGTTCGCCCCTCCCCTGGGGAAGACTATTGTTGGGCCCCGTTGGCCTTAATTAACTGCAAAGAGTGAGCTCAACCCCGGGGAGGTGGGCGGAAGGCCGGAGAAGGCCCCGAGCTCGCCCCTCCCTGGGGGAAAGTTGAAGTTGGGCCCTGCTGGCCCCGAGAGCCTGAGAGAAGCGGCTACCTGACTGCCAGGCCCTTGAGTTGGGCCAGAACCATTATAAGAACCTGGATTTCCCGGCCAGGTCCGGCATTGGGTTTGAGAGGCGACATTTAGGCCGCTTAATGAATTGGGTGTTCCCATTTAATGGCACGTCTATTTCTGCCTCGATGAAATGCTCATTTACCCTAGGCCATGGTTATTTTTGCCTTGAAGAGATGCTCTGCAAAATGGTTAATGAAATGTCCTCTGGTCTAATGAAATGATTGCCTGCATATGGAGATAGGTGTTCTTGATGAAAGGTTTTACTGCATGGTAGAATGCACCCCTGGCTAGGGGTCTGTTACTGTTTATTATTGCCTGCTGAAATGCGCATCCTTGGAAGATGAAATGTTAGCCTTGCCTAAGAGGATTAATGAAATGTTCACTTTGCTCCTTTGATGGAATATGGTCCCTTGAGTTAATGCTACCCAGGTTAAAGGAAATATTTATCCCCGAGTAAGGAAAGGTTTTGCCTATGCCTAAAGAAATGGTTTCCTTCTGCCAAGGAAATGGTTCATATGCACTAGCCAAGTTTTATATGTTTAAAGAAATGCCTATTTTCACCAAATGCTTGGTTCTCTTTGCCTAAGGGAATGTGTAGTCCTGATCCAGGAAATGTGTATACCTACTGAAAGGTTTCACCTCTGCTAATTAACTGGGCTACATTTAATGAAAGGTTATTCCTACATAATGACCTGGCTCTATGACATGGTTGTTCATTCTTGCCCAATGCCATGATTATGGTGGCCTGTTGACATATTTATTCTGCAGGAAAGGTTTATTCCTGCTTAACGAAGCGTTACACCTTCAATGAAATGTTTACTCCTACTTAGTGCCACATTTCCTGAAAGCCTACAGTTACCTACTGAAATGTTTACTGCTGTGTAAAGAAACACTATTGTTTTCCCTGACAGGGTTATTGTGATATGCTGTGGTGGTTAGAGAATTACCCCCTTTTCTCCTGCAGTGAAATGATTATTGGAATGTTTTTCCTAGTTAAGGAAATGTTTTACGTTGGCTTCATGGAATGCACTGCTTATTCCTGCTGGAGGAAATGTCTTCCTCTTGCAAACAAGTTTAATGAAATGTTCACCCCTGCTTGGTGAAAAGTTTATTGACTTGCCTACTGATCGGGTTACTTACCTGAAGACCAGTGGACTCTTGCTACAGGATTTGCTCATCCTTGGCTGATGAGCTGGTTGTCCATGCTAATTCTCTAATGAAATGTTATTGTAACATGTTAAATTGATTATTGAACTGCTCCCTTTACTCCCCTCCTATGAAATTCTTTGATGAGTAAGTGATACTGTGATTTTCCACTCCTGAACCTTGAGCTTAGATAAAAGTTATTTGATTTTTAATCAAACTCACTGGAGTGGCGTCAGTCATTGTGTGCCTTTTATTGTCTCAGTGGTTGCGTGTGCTGTGTAGTCACTTAACACCTAAGCTTTCGGGTGCCTACCTGCTCGTGCCAGGCTACCCCCGGGGAACTAGTGACCTCAGTTCCTACAGACATCCTTCGAGGGGCTAAAACTAATTTTAGACAAGACATTTGCACTGTTGGGGATGCCGGAGGTAGTCCACACAGACAATGAGCTTCCTTTCCAGGAACAAGAATTCAGGGACACATGGATCTCCACAACAACCGTCACCTGAAAATAACACCTCAATGGCCCTAATCCAACGGCGACGTGGAGAGGTTCATGAGAACTGTAAACAAGCCTCTTCAAATCAGAGTGGACCAGGAAGAAGACTAAGAAGGGCACCTGTTTAGCATCTTACGGTCATACCGGCAAACCCCACACTGCACGACAGGATGTTCACTCAGTAATCTATTAATGCAAAAAGCTGTGCGAGATATAGTGCGCGCCAGCCAGCAATTGATGCCCGGGGCGCTAGACAGTGTCCGCACACAAGCCAAATAACAGCAGACAAACTACCAGGCTAGCCAAAAGAGGAGGGCCCGACACAGCGAAATCCACCCGGGAGATCAGGTGTTCGTGAAAGACCGACATCCGGGATGAAAGTTACGACGCCCTTCGTGAAGGAACCCTGGGAGGTGGTACAGGTACAGCAATAGATGGTCACGGCGAAGGGAGGAGAATGCCTAATTGCTAGAAATGCATCATGGTTTAAGAGGGTGAATGTTCCAGGGCTGGGCACGGCTGGAGGGAGAGAAGTAGGAAACAGCACAGGTGCATCTACGGAAGAAGCAGAGGCTGGGGCGTCAGAGGTGGAGGAAACCCAGGGGAAAGGAGAGTGGGCTGGTGACCTGGGGGCGGATACCGAGGGGAGTCTAATGGCCGAAGAGAGAAGGCCCCCCCAGAAGAGGCCGCTCTTACCGGCTGAGAGAAAATCCCCAGCCCAGTCAGAGATTGAGAGACTTTTTGTGTTGAACTTCCACCACAGAGATCTGGCTCTACATCTGTTGAGTTTATTATTTTAGTTTGTTCTGTTTTTTTCTTTGTTTTAGTTTGTTGTTTGGATACCCCATGGTTGGATGGGATGTAGTGAGCCACCCGGCTCATACAGTACAATGTTGCCACCTCAACTCTCTGGGCCGAGCACGGACCGGGGAGTATAAATAAAGGGTGACGTCAGCACTCGTGGCTGATGCGTGGACCCGAGCCAGTGTGTGGTCGTGTGTTGCTTCAGTGCACCCAGCCTTAGGCCCCACTGCCATTAGTGTGTCTGTCCAAGACCCCAGGCTATCCCTACAACCCCCAACTATCACAGTGTACAACACCCCACTTGGGCGCCCTCCCCGTCACCTCCTCGTGACTGACCATGTGGTAGCGTGCCCCTCCCTTCCCTTATGGCTTCCTCCTTCCTCCCCTCTCCACTCACACATCATGTTTCAGTCTGGCCTCTTCGTTGATGTGTAAGCATTGGACCCACGATCCGTCTGTCCCTGCGACTGCATTGTACTCCATCGCCCTCTCATACAGGGCCACGTATTGCGCGCTATATACTTTACATCACTCCCCTCAAATTCTGAACTGCAGACGCTGTTATGTTGACTTGTTATATAATTGTATATTGGGCAAACACTGGGGGCAAATGGGACATTGCAGCTGCGACAGTTATTACAATAATGATTATAGATTCTGGTGCATGCTGTTGTTGAAGTCTAAACTGCGAATTATCTATGCCCCCTGGATTTATGTATGTCTAACAGAAAATCAATAAAGAGAAACGTGAAAAAAAGTATAAAAAATTGGTCCCTTTTTAAATTTGCTGGTCTAATAACTTGATATAGGAGCCTGAGAGATGTTTTCCAAAAGTGTTGCAAGTCCGACCCTGTCATCCTACCTTCACTGGTCGAAAAAGGAGCCAGCTACTTACTATACTCGGTATCCAGCAGTAGCCAATACCACATGGAGACCTCTTTCTTTATAGACTGTGTGTCCTGTAGCCTACTCTTAATCTACCAGGGACCTTCAATTTCTTGCTTCTCGTCCATTTATCAAAAGAGTAGCTGCACATATTTGAAACTTGACTGCTAGCCCATGGTCTTGCTAAACAGTACCTCCTAAGGCACCATGCCATGGCCAGTAAAGGGATCCCCCCCGTTACTAATCAAGGGTCCCGAAAAGTAAGGCTCTAGCTATCTTGCAGCCGTTCAGGTGTGCCCGGGGAGTCCCAGATAGGGAAGAAATGTGGGTTGTATTTTATGCTCAAGGCCTTCGTGATTTCATACCAAAGCCTGATGGCGGCATTTACTATCTTTAGCCAGACTTAAAAAAATATTTGGGTCACCAAACTTGTACAGCTGACCCCAAGTCACCTGACTCCCCAGCTCCCACTCTTTCTCACTACAGCTGCCTTGCTTTCTCTTCATCCCTCCACTGCACTCTGTTCTTGTGGATATTCCATGGGAGAGCAAAACTTTCCTCACTCTCTCCCCCATCTCCTATTCCCGACTGCCTTCCCACTTCCCACCACCAGCTCGACTGACCATCTCCAACCCCCTTCCTGCCCCTGCTTTATTTTTCTTTTATTTACTTTTAAATTGCTTTTGCAAGGATGTCTCAGCAGCGCACTGCTACCAGATGCTCATTTCTGACCAATAGTGCAGCATCCCAGGTATACTTTATTTTTTCATTTACAATTCAAAACGGCCAGTTGGCCATCTTTGAATATTAAGTTGATCATCATCATCACCATAAAAACTTTATTTCGGTCTACGACCATAAAAGTGCAAATGCGTACAGTTCAAGAAATAAAAAGCAATTCAAAATTCATTAGCTACATTTAATCAGTTTGATCTTCGTAAATTATCCTGTATATTGTCATAGCAGATTGAAATTTGCTTATATAACAATTAAAAACTGTGTCGACAGAAGTTTGTGCCAAAGAGAAAAAAAAACATGAAGTTGATAAAAATTAGAGCTAAAAACTAGGTTAAAAGATACAACAATTACTTTTTCAGTACAGTCGTTCTTATCCAAATTTTACCGAGAATCTTGGCAACTGCACAGGCAATTAAAAGGCTAGAATCTGATTTTAAAAAACGCAACGCTTCACGATGGCAACGAGTGCCAAGTCGCCTACATACAGGAGTTAACCATTTGGCTCTCGGAGAGTTATACACAGGACACACGAAAAAAATATGACTAATTGACTCAGCAGCAATAGAAGAACCTGGACAAAGCTGCATTGAGGAACTGGACTGTCACCAGGAGGCAGTAAAGGTATTCTCCGTGAGGGAGCCATATCTACATAAAATATAAATCATCCTATCCTGCGGAATTGTAATAGCTTCCAGATAATTCCAGGATGGCCACCATGCATCTTGCGATGTTTTTTTTATAGTTTGGAAAACAAATGCCATGATGGCTGCACGTTTGTGTGCCTGGCCTGTAATGCATTTTTAGGTCTCGCCTAGCGAAAGCAGCACATGCGCTGCTCTCTCTATTGCAAGTACCTTTTGGAATCGATTCTGCAGAACACTCGCATGCACGCATCTGCATAGACAAACATGGCTGCTCTCGCCATCTGTCCATAGCAGACAGCATGCTCATGTCCGTCGGACTGTGGACAACCCGATGCCATCTTGAGATGCTTTTGTTGTCATAGCAACGAAAAAGCGATTGCTTTCACTGCTGCTTGTTATTGCGATGCTTTCGTTGTCAAAGCAACAAAAAATGATTGCTTTCACTGCCGCTTGTTGTAAGAAAGGTGTTACAGCACGCGCTCCAGACTTTCTAGGGTACAGTACATCTCAGCAGTGTTTGCCTTTGTCCACAGTCGTTGCCGCGATCACAATGCCTCCCCGTCATGAGATCAAGCCTGCCCTAGGACCACTGCGGATCAATTCAGATTAGAAAGTTGCGCTCTCAATCAAACGTTGCTGAGTTCCCAACACATTAGATGTAAACCATACCTGGCCAGCATATTAAGGTGTATTGATTTTTTGGTTCCGTAGCTGTCTAAAGGAAGTATTAGTCGACGCTGCTTTCTTTGCAGTTGTAAGTGACAAAATTAAAATTACCTCCGATTCAGTGCCTTTGCCGCCCGGGCCTGAATGCTAAACAGGCTTCTCAGAGACCAACCTGTTCGGAGCTCGGCTAATGTTCTTTATCCATAGAAACCCCACTGCAGTCACTTAAAATTCTCCCCTCATGCGGCCGCCGATGTCCTATATTTTTACAAGGTTAAGTAGCGCTGTTAGTTTTTGCCTCTCTGATTGGAGTTCATTTTAACCTCCATTAAGCCGCCAACTCAGCTTTGGTGAAAACTCTACAATAGCTTCACATGCGAATTCTCCTCACCTTTGTACGGATAGGATGCACATGATTGGTTGCTTTGGGGATTACTCTGTGGTAGGTAACCAATGAGGGCAGTCAGGGAGGATAAATGGTGCCAGATTCCCAGAGGTGCTGTGGCGCTTTGTAATTATCGTCGCAGACAGCTGAAAGCAGCAGGGTTTCCAGTTTCCCTGCTGAGTCTCTGTCTGCTGTGATTGCTGCTACAGAAAGGCGCTGATTTAAAGTAAACATTCCCTATGCCCTGCTGTCAAATTACGGAGATGAAGGGTTTTCCAACCCATAGAAAATAAAATCTGGATTCTTAAGTACCATTTTAGGTCCATGCAAACCCAACACATGATTTTAACAGCATGATTTGCATTTTTTAAAATGCCACGAACTCCAGGTAGCTTTTCGACCCTTAATTGATATTAGGTTGTTTGATTTGTGCTTTACCATATATGGGTGTATTTATGCGGCAAAGCTGGCTGTGTGGTGCTAACAGGAGTTACATATTTTGCTGGACTAGGATTCATACTCCACTAATTCCATAAATTATTCAATTTCCAAAGCTTTAACATTTGTAATTAAAACTTTAAAAGGGATTGCGCCAAAATACAGAAAGTGCAGGTGTGGGCATTCAGTTAAGCAGCGTGAGGTGACTTCAGTGCTGCAATGGAATGGAGTTCTCGCGTGTCAGTGGGACAGACCTGTCTTGCAGTGTACAAGAGTCGATGTATTTACCTGCTTGATCTGCTGCTTTACTGTTCATGGCTCTCCGAGGGCTCTGGAGAGAGGGTAGACAAACCTGCCGGTCAAAGGCAGGTAATTTAAAGTCAATATGGAGTTCTTCATTAGTATGATTCACCTAACACATGGCAGAAGATGTACTGTACAGCGATCAGGGAATAATATGTATTGATTCTTATAATAAACGAGGAAATTGCAATGTTATTAAATATGCATCCTTTCTTGCAGCTGAGGCTGCCATCACTTCAGAATGGTGTTTCAAGGTTCATAAAAATGATTATGGGAGTAAAAGATAGCACATATATGTCGAGTGATGCAGGGATTTTTTTGTGCTTCTGAGAGTACTCCCACAGGTGAGTGTGATCCACATTTGTAATATTTTTTCAAAACTTTATTGATGCCTTTTTCACTCGGACCACAAATCATTCCTTTTTTTCTTATTATATTCACTTTTAGTTCTTGTGACTTTTTATAAGCAAGTGATACAGTTATTTCTTGTATATTTATACTGCATTTTTTAGTGTTAGTTTTAAAATGAATGTAAAGTTCCTTTTTTAGGTATGGCTTAACAGTGCAGCTGTCTGGGCATCCTACTGTTACCAATTCTTTAGGATATACATAGAAAGGATTTTGGTACAGCCTACAGGAACATTTCACTCTCACTTTATGCTATTGGCTGTTAGGTCTGATGTACCTCCTCCTACAGAGTCCTCACATAGTAATGCACAAGGAACTGCTTTATATGTTAAAAGTAGTCTGAATCATCACAAATGAAATTCTTTGTCTCATAGGTTCATTGCATACAGAAAGCAATCTTGTAAATGCATGGCAGACATATTAGCTCTGACAATGCTTGTTTATGTAGTTCGTGAAGATGAGACCAGCAGTATTCCAAGTGCTATATGTTTATTTGATCTAAAACTGCTTCTATGAGTTGGGATGAAGTGCTGCCAGAAGGATACAGCAGAAAGAGCTATGGGGCTTTGAGGTGGAGCCTCTGTGGACAAGGAAGTGACTTGTGAGATACCATATGCAGACCCAAGGCTGCATTTGTGATCTGGACTGAACCAACTTAACGAGCATTGGCATAGCCAATAGGTCTCGCCTTTGGAGCCTTATAAGTGTTTTCCCTTGCTGCGGTAAATCCTGGCTTTATCTTGAAATTTGTGAGAAAGTTTGTAATACTATAAGATTAAGACCCGTTGGCATGTTTGGTAATCCTGCCCTAAGAGTTTGAATAGATGACTACATGCACGTGTGTGCTTGAATGCAGCTCTTTGATGGCAGTTCTTCATTCAGAGGAGTTTACTTGCAAACCCACCTATTTCTCCTTACACTGTTGAAAATCTAAATGTTACAGGACATATAAGAAGTTTTACAAGTCAAGCACCTTGCAGGAAAAAAAACCACACACACCAGGCCCAGAAAATGAAAATGCGTCTTATTTATGTTTCAAAAATCAAAACATAAATAAAAGGCATTGTCATTTACAATGCCAATAGCTGAAACTCGCGTAAATGCGAGACCTATTGCTTTGCCAATGGTTGTTATACAATAGATTTGTCAGCAATGAAAGGACTGTGTTTAGACTTTACCATTGTCCAATTGGTTCTCAAATTATCCCCATGATGAACCCTAGCTCCTCTCTATTCTGACACGCCCTGACTGGAGATGGGTTATGGGATGGAGTAGACTGGCTCCTGCGGGATAACCACCATGCACCCATTCTCTTCTCCCCAGATGTCGTACTATGGACAGATCAGCATCGGCACTCCGCCTCAAAACTTCCTGGTCATCTTCAACACTGGCCTGGCCAACCTGTGGGTGCCCTCCAGAGGATGCCAGCGCTAGACCTGTTATGTGTTATGGTTTTTTTTGAGCGCGACAGCTGCCCCAGCAACGGGGCGTCCCGGTGCTGAGAACCATAGCACAACCTACTGGGGAGAAGGAGGGGAGAAGGGACCTACCAACATGAAAAAAGGTGGGTTTTAATGACTTTGCGGAAGGTAAGTAGGTTGTCGATACAACGGATGTGGAGGGGTAGGGAGTTCCATAGTTTTGCCGCCCGGAGTCTGAAGGAGCGACCTCCGATACGGCTGAACTTTGTACGGGGAACCACTGCTAAGTGTTGACCAATGGAGCGCAAATTGCGCTGGGGGGTGTAGGGAGTAAGCAGTGACTGTAGGAGTTCAGGGCCTTCCGCATTCAAGATTTTAAAAGCAGTCGTGAGGGCCTTAAATTGTATGCGAGCTACCACCGGAAGCCAGTGTAGTCTCTGGATGGTGCATCTAGCGGAGCACCTTCTGGGGAGGCCTACAATTGCCCTGGCCGCAGCGTTCTGTATTCGCTGGAGCCTAGTTGTTTCGGCTTTGTTAGCGCCTAATAGTATAACGCTCGCATAGTCCAGACGGGATAGGATGGTGGCTTGGACAATGAACTGCCGTGTTTTGGGGTCAAAGAAGCCTAGAATGGGGTGCAGGCTTCTCAGTAATCCAATGCATGTCGCTGCAACCTTTTTGGTGTGGGTTTGGTAATTAAGTGCGGAGTCCAGCCAGACACCTAAGTTTTTGACAAGGGCTTTGGGAGGGGGGGTAGGTCCTAACAGAGGGGGCCACCAGTGGTCACTCCAGTGATTGGAATTCTTACCTAGCAGTAATACCTCGGTTTTTCCTGCATTCAGCTGTAGGCAGTTTTGAGTCATCCAGGTGGCAACGGCGGCCAGTCCGTCCCTACATTTTGTGGCCGCGGAGGGCATTTCGGTTAGGGTGATGACTAGCTGTGTGTCGTCGGCATACGACACCAGTGTGAGGTCTCATTCTTTGGCCTGTGCCGCCAGGGGCTGCATATATAAATTAAAGAGGGACGGGCTGAGGGCAGAGCCCTGAGGTACTCCTTGGTTAATCTCATGGGAGTGGGATATGAAAGGGGGGGCAGACACACGAAAGGATCTGTTCGAGAGGAATGATCGAAACCATTCTAGTGCCCGATCCCTGATCCCGATACCCTCCAAGCGGCTCAATAGGATCTCATGGGACACCGTGTCAAAGGCCGCGCTGAGATCCAGTAATATCAGCGCAGCACTCTGACCGGCATCCAAGATCATCCTAAGATGTTCGGTAGTGGAGAGGAGGGCAGACTCCGTACTGTGTCCAGGCCTGAACCCGTGCTGGGAGGGGTCCAAGATGTTATTTTCGGCCATGTGGGCAGTGAGTACGGTAGTCGCATGGGCTTCTGCCAGTTTGGACACCCAGGGCAGCAGTGAGACGGGCCTGTAATTCTCCGGCTTTGTGGGATCAAGAGTAGGTTTTTTTATGATGGGGTTAATCCAGGCCTGTTTCCAGTTAGTGGGCACTATGGCAGATGAGAAAGAAAGATTGAGGAGCATGGCCAGAGAGGGAAGAAAAAAGTCCAGGTAGTCTAGAAACTGGGCTGGTCTCATGGGGTCGGAGGGGGCGCCGGATTTCACCTTTCTGCAAAGTATAGCTAGCTCCTCATGGGAGATGGACGGCAGAATAGTGAGCCCGGGGTCCTTGGCAGGGACCTGGAGAGGATTGGCAAAAGCAGAGGAGTTCTGTGGGAAGGTGTTATAGATTTTTCTCACCTTTTCTGTAAAGAAGGTGGCGAGGTCTTCACACTGCTGAGTGGAGGAGATGCCTGTGGCAGGATTGCTGCCGTTTTGTAATTTTTGGACCAATTTGAAAATAGTTTTTGTGGGGTTGGGGCTAGCTTCAATTTCTTTGGCGTAGAAGGACGCACGGGCAGAGCGTATAGCTTTATGGTATCGCCTGAGTGTGGTCAAGTAGGACGCTTTGTCAGTGTCCCTATACTCCTTCCTCCAGTTGCGTTCCATTCTTTTACATTCTTTCTTGAGAATTTTTAGGTTGTTGTCATACCATGGGTTCGAGGGGGTGTTCCGTCCTCTTGTCCATTTCGCTGGAATAATGGAATCAAGACCTTTCGTGATCCATTCCTGAAAGGAGGCATATAGCGCATTGATGTCATTCGTGCTATCAAAGTTAGGTTCTCCTAAACTAACAGGCAGGTTTATGTTTTGGAGCTTATGCCAGGGCCGTCTAAAGCAGGCGATGGGCGATGTCTTGTTTGGTTGAGTAGTTGCCGGAATCGCGAAAGAGACAAGGAAGTGGTCCGTCCATCCCATAGGAGTAGGAGGGTCAGCTTTGGCTTCTAGGATATTTGTGAAGACTGGGTCAAGTAAGTGACCAGCCGAGTGTGTAGAGGTTTGTATGATAGGGATCAACTGCAAAGCTGCTAGGTCCGCTAAGAGATTGCTAATGGTCAGATCTGAAACGGCGTCAAAGTGGAGGTTTAAGTCCCCCAAAATCGTGAAGTTAGCGGAGCTAGTGACCAGGGCATGGGCTATTTCTAGGAGTTCCTCAATGAATTTCGAGGAGGGCCCCGGAGGTCTATAAATAAAGAGGCCTGAGAGGGAGAAATGAGGGCTCGTGGTGATTTTAAACCGTGCGCCTTCACAGCCCGTAATGTCTTCCTTTACGAAAGTACAGGTGTAAGATGTTTTGTAAATGACGGCGATGCCGCCACCTCTTGATCCTCTATTGATGGAGGTCATAGAGAATCCATCTGGTAGAGTTAGGTTGGGGATGCTGGTTAGATCGTCCGTGAGCCAGGTTTCACATAAGAATAATATGTCCGGGTTCACGTCAGAGAGTAGAGTATGTATTTCCGCATGGTGTTTAACCAGGGACCTGACGTTCAGCTGAGCGATTAAGAGCGATGACAGGTTCTTACTGGCGGTTCTGTGATAGAGTAGTCTCGGCGCAGGTATGAGTAGACTACAGGAGTTACATTGGAGAGCAGTCTGTCCAATACATCCCTCCAATTTATCACATCGTTGGTTCGAGTTGAGAGCAAGAAGATGATTTCTGTCATAATAGTATTTCATCTGCGTATTTTGGGCAGGGGGGGTGGCGAGAGGCGATGACTTGGTGAGGACGGGCGAAGACGGGCTTGCCTTAGGCGCGCCTTCGGCGCGCAAATGGCGCGCCCGCTGCGCCCGTCCGCTGCGCGTACGGTATAGACACATACCTTTATGAGAGAGACAAGGAAGGAGGGGGCGTGGCCTCCAAGGGGGCGTGGCCAATCGTCCCGCTGGCAATGGCGCTGTGATTGTTTGGGCGTTCGTGAGGCCAAGTGAGTAATACTTTTTAAAATCAATAGGTAGACTCAAGTGACAAAGCAGCAATTTAACACAATTTTAAAAAACGATTTAGAGCCTATCTCCCGGCTTTCCGCCTCAGGAGTTGCTAGGATTCTGACAGGCGGCGCTTGTATTCAGCGCTTAAATACCTGTAGGGAGGGAGGGGGCGTGGCCAATCGTCCCGCTGGCAATGGCGCTGTGATTGTTTGGGCGTTCGTGAGGCCAAGTGAGTAATACTTTTTAAAATCAATAGGTAGACTCAAGTGACAAAGCAGCAATTTAACACAATTTTAAAATGATTTAGAGCCTATCTCCCGGCTTTCCGCCTCAGGAGTTGCTAGGATTCTGACAGGCGGCGCTTGTATTCAGCGCTTAAATACCTGTAGGGAGGGAGGGGGCGTGGCCTCCAAGGGGGCGTGGCCAATCGTCCCGCTGGCAATGGCGCTGTGATTGTTTGGGCGTTCGTGAGGCCAAGTGAGTAATATGCAGAGTGACCCAAGAGAATATAGCTGCATAGTCTGCAGACTGGGTGACCCGTTCTTGCAATGTAGATTAGCTGGGAATGTGTGGAGACCCAACCACCGAACTTAGGGGCATATTTATTAGCCCCTATCACCACCACACCGTCACTTTCAATGATTTTGTGGTAGCAATAGGGGCTTCGCCTTATTTACAAGGCAGCCTTAAGCCACTTAACGTGGCTTAACGCCGCCTCATGAATAAGGCACCCTTTCACACCATACTTAGCATGAAAGGGGTGGGCAATGGGTGTTGCGGTGAGTGTTCCACCACAACATCCATTGATTTTGACACTGCCCCCTATTTACAAGGGTGGTGTTAATAGGACGCAGCACCAAAATTAAGATGACGAAAAACCTGGTCTTAAACAGGCAAAAAGAGGAGAAATGCTTTATTTGGTGAACCATATAGCATCTATTTAACAGAATAAAAAATCCAGATGAAACAACTTTCCAATTCATACATCAATCTTCTTTCTATTTGGTACGTTGTTTCAAAAACTCTGATATATGTGACACTGAAACAACCAACGGGTTTCGTCCAACAGAATGGACTTCTTCAAGGCTGCAAATACAATATGTACAAACATATATAAACCCCACACTGACATGACATATATAACAATGAAAAAATGCCTAAACTGCATACCCAATACAAAATAAACTCACATTCCCCTTTACAAAATATACAGTCCCATCACAAAGGGAATCACCTATATAGTTCAGTGACAATAAAAGATGCACAAGGAGAAAACATCACATAGTGATTTGCTTATTATTGCATATTTATATCTATATGCCGAGCATACACTTACCAACATAAATTAGAAACAAGACAAATACCAAGACAAATAAACATATATTTATACATTGCATCAATAATCTCCTAAAAACACATCTACAGTGTTATTGAATTCTAGAAGATATACAGATAAGGTGTGTTATGCCCATTGGGTCCGCTGTTATATATATATATATATATATATATATATATATATATATATATATATATATATATATATATATATATATATATATATATATATATATATATATATATATATATATATATATATATATATATATATATATATATATATATATATATATATATATATATATATATGTTCAAATTGCCCTTCAGTGTTTATGTGCAGGAAGGTGACTGTTCATGCCCATAAACAATCCAAACAACATTTGCAACTTCTATGTGTGCTGCATTAAGTATACACATATTATTCACACAGAGAGAGGTAAATCTATGGAGAGAAGCTAGCTAAAATGCGGGTGAGTTTGAGTGGCTCATAAACTACTTGGAAAGGTTTGGGACAGACAGCAAAGCAGATGGACTTAAATATCCAGTGTAAAGCTGGAGACATGTACTATTTGCATGTACAGCGCACGCAGGAACTAGTCGGGCTCAATGACTTGTGCGTTTCTGTGGGTACCAATCCGACTCAAGGTGGTGTAATTTTTAGACACACATCTTTTTCTACCAATGTTAGCAGATAGGGATTGATGTCAAAATCCGTGGGTCTTTGCATTTGAACGCCAATGTACCACCGATATTATGCACCCCTGTCACAAAATAGTGCACAGAGCTACTTTGCGCTACTCTAGAGCTACTTTCAAACTCAAATCAAGATTTTGCTGGAAGGTATTTCCCAAAACAACACTTTTTTATCAGTTTTGTGATGCAAACCTGGAGCAAAGTGTTAGTAAATCTGACCTACAAACTCAGGATTTAAAACATAGTACAGTGTTCCGGGTAGTCTACAAAAGTAAGAACGTATTACTATCCAAAGGAATCCATTTTAGGAATCTTAGAATACCAAATGATTGGTCCTAAACCTATGACTGGTAGTTTGCATGCATCTCTTTGATACCGGGCCATAGCTCACTGTGCTATCTTAGAAGGTTTGTAGGTTATGATGAACTGCAAGTAACTAAGTGATCATTGTGATAAAAGTAGTAACCCACTGAGCTATCTACATAAAATACACATTTGTGATCTGCATGTTACACCTTGCACTTTGCAACAGAAACATTAACCCACTATGCTACGTTTTTAGGAATTAAAACTATGAGTGGACAAATCTCAGATTTCTCCATCACTTACATTAAGCATCAGTTACCTTGCCATTATTATCCTCTGAAAAATGCTGCAGACAAAGATCTCTGCAGAGTATCCTTAGATATGTCATCAGCACCTGAATGGACACTGCATCCCCACAGTATATCCCTTATCTCTGTCGCTTCAGAGACAGAGTGCAGGGCACATGCACCAAAGTGGAACATTAGTGCTAGGTTCTGCTCAAGGAAATACCTGGAAGGGACACAGGCTGAAATAGTGGCACACCAGAGGCAGGCCAACAATAGGCAAATGCTTTTATGCTGTGTCAGCAGAACCTCAGAGACAACCATCTTGAAACAACAAAAAAGAAATGCAACACAGGCCGCCGGTGCTGCCCCGCGAGGACCACCAGTGATTTCAGGCACTAATGTTCAAGTGGTCAACTCACTCCTGTAGGAGCCAGTTTTACATCGGAATGGAGTTGGGAGACAACTAAATGAACGTACTCTTTAATCTATTACAGCCAAGCAACCGCTCTTCAACCCCAGCACACCCTCTAACCACTCGAGCAACAACCAACAGTTCTCCCTGCAGTACGGAACTGGCTGGCAGCCTGACTGGAATCCTGGGTTATGACACAGTGACGGAACATGTCTCAACTAGCTGCATTGAGAACGTTTTGGGAGGGGGGGCATTGTTGGAGCGGAATCCCTACCTGCCCTGAGAGACGCTGTCCTCCGGGGGTAGCTCCTGGGTCCCAGACGGTGTAGTCTCCACGCCGTTTTCCCCCACCATCTTGCGGCCAGAGACTACAGCTCCCAGAGAGCTTTGCGGGGACTTCCGGTTCCTGAACGGATCGCGCCCGGAGGCGCTACAAAAGTTGAGACGCTCCCTCGGTGGAGCGGGGGGGCATTGTTGGAGCGGAATCCCTACCTGTTGCTGCCCTGAGAGACGCTGTCCTGCGGGGGTAGCTCCTGGGTCCCAGACGCTGTAGTCTCCACGCCGTTTTCCCCCACCATCTTGCGGCCAGAGACTACAGCTCCCAGAGAGCTTTGCGGGGACTTCCGGTTCCTGAACGGATCGCGCCCGGAGGCGCTACAAAAGTTGAGACGCTCCCTCGGTGGAGCGGGGGGGCATTGTTGGAGCGGAATCCCTACCTGTTGCTGCCCTGAGAGACGCTGTCCTGCGGGGGTAGCTCCTGGGTCCCAGACGCTGTAGTCTCCACGCCGTTTTCCCCCACCATCTTGCGGCCAGAGACTACAGCTCCCATAGAGCTTTGCGGGGACTTCCGGTTCCTGAACGGATCGCGCCCGGAGGCGCTACAAAAGTTGAGACGCACCCTCGGTGGAGCGGGGGGGCATTGTTGGAGCGGAATCCCTACCTGTTGCTGCCCTGAGAGACGCTGTCCTGCGGGGGTAGCTCCTGGGTCCCAGACGCTGTAGTCTCCACGCCGTTTTCCCCCACCATCTTGCGGCCAGAGACTACAGCTCCCAGAGAGCTTTGCGGGGACTTCCAGTTCCTGAACGGATCGCGCCCGGAGGCGCTACAAAAGTTGAGACGCTCCCTCCGCGTCGCGGGACGCGCGCGGGACTAGCCGAGCGAAGCCCGGGCTAAGGGCGGGCCCTCGACGGCCCTCAATGGCCGGATAAGGACGGGACGGGCCACCTCCCTTGGCTGCCACACTGAAGGTCTATTATCACAAAGGTTAAGACCCCCTCTATTCGAGTTGTCTCCATACTTGTGGGCTTTTTCATATATCGCCGCCCCATATCACCATGACCTCCAAGGGGGACCATTTAACTAGCGTAGCAGGTAATGGGCAAATATTCTCTTTGTTAGACGAGTTAAATCTCCTATGTAAAACTAATTATGTCACATTGGTAACTCCCCCTCCGCCCAAAAGCGTTAGTATACTATCAGACAAGGCTATACGCCTAGATCCCTTCACACTGTCTGATAAAACCTGCAGTCCGAAAAATCAATGTTTTGAACCCCCTCAGGTTTCATTTGTGCAAAGGAAATATAACGGTACCAATCAAGAAGGAAACGATCCCAAAACCCAAAATTTGTGTCTAAATCCATCTACTGTTAATTCCTCTATGATCCCACCGACTGCTGAGAATCCAGAGGCCATAACATCTCCTCCCCACTTGCACATACTACCCCTTATCGAACAACTGGTTAGCTCCATGTTTAGCTCCGTTGTTAGAAAAAATATTAACATGTTAGGGGATAGGCTCTCTGGTATAGAGAAATCCTTCAAGTTAAACTCCCTGGTTGACAAATGTAGTGACACACCCAACCGCCCTAAGCCATCTCCTACTCACCTAGGCTCTAAACCTTTCGTGCAGGATAAAAGATGTCAAACACAACCTGCTGGCGCTAGTGTATCAGGGCAAAACATAGCTAAATACCCTGCTAAAGTTTCCCTTCCCCGGCTGACCGCACCTAGAGTAGGTTACAACAAAGCTAATTCTATTCATTTACCGCCGGAAGCGGCCCCATACGTATGCATTCTTGCGGGTGTACCTCCTCTCCCACCTGGAAAAACTGAGAGACAACACAAGTTAGTTAATAAAACCAAATTCTGGCTGTCAAAAAATAGGCCATTGCCTTGTTATCTATTCGGAGCAATAAGGAGTGCCAGAAGGGTGGATTGGTTGGGCTCCCTTCCCAAAGATGTTCCTGGAGACTTGGTACTTGTGCGATTTAGAGACAGAAATATTGTCCCGTACTTGAAAACTTGGCCGCCTGAAATAAGAGACGGCTCAATCTCCATTTGGGATTTATATGACTTCTATCCAAACATCCCGTGTTTTCCTCCTCTTCCGAAATCATACCCTATGTGGCAGGACTTATAAAATACACCATGACTTTTTGGGAAAACATCTGCACATGTAACAATGACTAACCATGAACCCTATGATCCTGTCTCTGCTGACGTCACAGATTGTGTGTTTCTTTTTTTCTTAAATAATTATGTTTGCGCTACCAGCCTAAATACTCTGTTTAATGAACATTTGTGACTACCTGTACTGTATTAACTTTTATAGAATCAAGTATGTTTTAACTTTTTTTAAATGCAATCGTTTCTAACATGTGTACTTTTATGCAATTCTCCGAACTGCGAAATAAAGTTTATAAAGAAGAGAACATTTTGTGTGACTGGGGCAGGAAGGCCTCAGTCTGTTCCAACAAACATCCTGCTCTGTGCAAGCAGTCTATTTGTGAACACCAGGAAGTACCTCTGGAGGTGCCATATTGAAGGAAACCATGGTGCATTTTGGGTAGTATCTGACAACACAAAATGCAATGAGATCTAGCCCTTGTTTATACTGTAAAAGGATGTAAATGTACAGGGCAGCCCTATTTTTTTAAGTGTGTATAAGAGTTTTGTAAGGAATATGTAATGTTGTGAGGAATGGGAACATTCGAGGCGCACCTCGCACCAGAGCTGGGCGAGCCAGCAAATTAACAGGGCGAGCCGAGCCAAAGCCGACCCAATGGTCTGACCCAGATCTTCAAGCCCATGCGCAAGCCAAGCCAAATGTTTGCGATGTAACTCATACGGGCAAACATGTAAATATGATATAGACTCTTCAAAATTCAAAAAAGCGTATTCCTTTAACATATAGAAGCTTTGACATTAATATGTCACATTATAACACTGCACTGAAAATTACTTATTTAAGTGATGGTTTTTAAACCAATAGTGAACTATCAGGCAAGACAGTTGTCATAAAAACCCGGAACGTGGCCCAGATTATTATAGAGCAACATTCTAGTGTATTAAATTAAACACAATACGTTTTTATACAAAAGGCATTCTGAATGCCAATATTTGAAAGTGCTTTCATATGCGATAATAACGAAAAAATGGTTTTGGTAAAATACATTTTTGCCTAAGATCTCACAATTTAAGAAGGGAAACAACAATGAATCCATGTTTTCTGGTTACTCTTTGTATCAAACAGCCAGTTAATTGTTATCTATGTATCTTCCCTTGTGCTATGGGATTGTTTTTTTACCTCTGTGCATTTTTCTGCAGTTTCTATTTAGAGAGAACTACACCTGCAGGTATTTCATTCAGCATAACTTATACACGAGATTGCATTCATTTTTTAGGCACAAGGTGATTAAGTGATTTGCCCAGAATCACAGGATGATGTGCTGATGTCGAGACTCGAACCTGGTGCCCCTGTTCCAAAAGTCCACAGCTCTGTCCATAACACAATACCAAGTCACAGTGAGGAAGGTAGGCACAAGGCACATGAAAGCGATCTGAGCCAGAGCCAGGCCTGGCTTGAGGTTTCAGTGGCTTGCCCACCTCTACCTTGCACATAGGGGCGATTAGTCGCCAACCCCTGGGACGTCCGAGCTATGGGAATGCCGGACGCGTGGAGATAAGAGAATAAAGGCAAAGCCCGATACCAGGCGTGGTTCAGTTGAAAACAATCAACTGATGTGTCCTGTGCCATTTGTGTGCATTAGAGGGCATAATTATGAAATAGTGGCGCAGCTGCACTGTGTCTCTGAAAAAGGGCACAAAGGCGCCGTACTTAAGGCATATGGCGCATTCCTGACTTTTGCTCCTGTGCTGGCGCATAGTAGGCTGACTAGCACCAATGCAGGCACCCATGCACCATGATATGTGTGAACAATCCTGCAGCCAATGCAGGCACCCTTGCACCATGGTGCAAGGGTGCCTGCGTTGGATGCAGGATTGTTTTTGAGCAGAAAGGGAAACCTTTCTGCACAAAACCAATCATGAGACGCATATTCCTCTTTCTATGTATGCTGCCGAATGCAGCAGACATAGAAAGAGAAGTAACGAGAAATACAGATATATCTTCCCGTTACGCCTCTCCAGGGGAGACGTATCTTTTTGGCGCATTCCCAGATTTACAGGGTCTTGTACATCTGGGAATGCATCAAAAACTATGTGAGTTGTGCGGGAACACCCATACATCACCCATGGAATTCCTTCCCATGGCAGAGAAACCCATTGCAGTGATTTGTGCTGCTTTGCGTTACTCTGGATTTTTGGAGCCACTCAGTGTCATGCAACGTGGCTTTGCAAGGCACAAATAATCTAGCTTCAGGTTTGTGTCGCTTTTGCAGCACGTTGGTTGGTGCAAGAGTGACGCAAACCAGGTCATAAATATAACGCTTAGAGTGCTTGCGTGTTTGATTGCATAGCTGGGGAATCATCATTAAAAACCCGCCCAGCAGACTATAAAACAAGCCCAGAAACAGTCGAAAGCAGGCCCCACACAATGACTTGTTAGACCAGCCCGGATGGCTTGGTTTGAATAAACGAAACCATTAAGCAGTGTCGGCGACTGACCCTGCTTGATGGTTTCCTTTATTCAAACCAAATCATGAGAAAGATAAATGGCAAATTCCGCAAAGTACATTCGTAGCTGGGATTCACTCTGTGTATCGGCTTGAATCAGAGAAATAGGGATAGGTACGTTCAGAAGTTTCAATGTCTTCTAATAAATAACTCAGGGCCAAAGGAGACGCCCATTGAGAGCTCCCATCCCGCCAGCTTTCCTCCTTGTTTCCTGACTGTATACACACTTTGCCTGGGTCGAGGAATGATACATTTCTCAAATTACCGCAAGAGGGCCCTGTTATACAATTATGTCTCCGCCTTTGTGTATTGTTAAATCCTCTGCCGTGGTTAGTACTTTATTTTATTTAATGCGATTTTATATAGCGCGAACTTTACCCGAAGGTGTCAGAGCGCTTTACATCAGAACCAGTTGCAAAACATAAGGACTTAGGATTACATGCGTTATATAAAAGATAAAAACTGAAAAAATTGCAAATGTACAAGATGTAAAGTCACACAAGGAAGAGATACAAAGAGAAAGAAAAATCGCAAATGTACAAATAGTAAAGTCACTCAAGGAAGAGATACTCTAAGAGTCACATAGGAATGGTAGAGAGTACAAAGGTCTACTGCATATACTAGTGATTAGAGTTATCTCTATATACATATATATACACATAGTAGATTTTCTCAGATCAAGACCCAAAAAAAAAAAAAAACAGGAGAGCAGAGTTCCATTAAGTGGGGTCAGAGGGGGACGCAGTCACAGCACCGAGGGTGGGAGGGATACAAGGGTATGGAGAAAAGGAAAAACAGAAAAGGGAAGAAACATTTGAGTGACTCTCCATTGTGACTCTCCCTGCCTCCAGTAACAACTGTCATGGAGATAGGCTTTGCCTTCACGCTGTGTTAAATTAGCATGAGCTTATTAGAAGTTTAAACGCCATTTTTCCTTTCTGCTGCTTCTGCACACGGCACATATTGTTATTAATGCTTTGAGCCTAGTAGAATATTTTGCTTCACACGAGAATAATATGTTTTCCTATTGTATCAGCTTTGCTTGGTAAGCTATGTCTGAACAGTGAGTGCCGAGGCCTTCAAGGTTATTTCAACACAGTGGTTGTTGTTCGGTCTGATCAGCGCACGTCCTAGACATAACATATATGCAGCTGTGGCCAACTCTGGTTTTGACGCGTTTAATAATGCACTGCGCAGAGCATGCACACACACTTGATGATTATTCGAATGCAGAGAGCTGGTGTAGAAGATGATGCGATCCCTTTCGACTAAGACCAGAGGTATGGGGCCGCCCTTCTAAAACCCAAAGAGACCTTCTGTAGATATAATATAATATACTAGCAAGGGAGGGTAAGACTGAGGTGCCATTTAGCGTTCTTCCCTTTAGCATTTTAACATGCTTTCTCCCTTTGTATTTTATGGAATAGTAATTATGCTGATAACCTTGTTGCTTATAATATGTTTGCTTGTATTAGCTAAGATACTGCGCCTGAGAACACGGCATTAGAAATGAATATTTCAAACTTGCACATGTCTTCATTTACTCCTCGTTCTGGACTGGTATGATAGTATAACGAAAGAGTGTTCATGTGTTCCACGTTACCTGAGGTGTTCTAAGTCCATGTTCTGGGTTGTGTAATCATTGGGGGTATGGAAGAACCAATGAAACACTAATTGCTAGTCTGGTAGGGGATTTTGGATACTAAGGTGAGTTTTGGTACACCCTAATTCACTGAGGTTCCAAGTCTCTATGCACAGTTCTGTGTAGGAGCAGAATCCCTGCGACACAACCAAAGATGCGGCATCAATGGACAGACCGTCGACTGGTGTCGCCAAGGGTGCCAGGCTATCGTGGGCACCTGAACCTCCCTGCTCACCGCCCCTCTGCAGATCTTCTCAACCCTCATGAGGCGCGCAACTGAATCGAAACAGGCAGTCAAGTCGGAAATATACTTTTGAACTGTTTGGGCTGGAAACAATTTCTTTTTGTTAAAATATAAAGATTGTGCTGCAGATTATGTATTATATGGTAGATGCGGAAAAGTTCAAATTAAGCAAAAATCTCCATTGCCGCACAATTGCATAATTCCAGTAGCCCTGCCTATCAAGCTGTATATGAATGACATGTATTCCATCATCCACACAGGGTGTGTTGGTGGTGGAGGAGTAAACAATCATTGGTAATGCATTGGTTTCACCTATATAATGAATAAAGGGCTGTTTTCATCAATCATCGTCCAGGAGAACAAAAGAGTTTCATGACAGATAATACGGCAGTAGAGAGGATGTGGCACAGTGGCCAGAGCTGCAGATTTGTGAGCTGTAGATCCTGGTTCGAGTCTCGGCGGCGGTGATAAATTGTTATATAAATATACTGCATATAAAAGGCAAAACTTTATGAAAATATAGTTCCATCAAAGCGATAAATTGTTGTATAAATATGCTGAAATAGTAAAAGGCAAAACTTTGTGAAAATATAGTTCCATCAAAGTGGCTGTTAACAGTATTTCCGTGGTGGGAAACTGATAAGAGAAGCCGACGAGGAACAAGCATTGGTAAATGAAAGAAAATATGCTCAAGCCCACAGCTTTCCAAAATTTTCATGTTGGTGAGACACTTTCTATACATGCATCATTTTGTGACACAGTAAAGCAGTGTAGCAAGCGTAGTGAGCGAGCCTGGATCACCTAAGGGGAGTTCGGGGGGGAGGGGGGTCTCAAAGTAAAGATGTTACAGGTGAGGTACAGTCTAGTAAGGACTAAATCAGGTTAACCTTTTAGTCTTTTTTCTAAAGCTAACATTTCAGGTTAAAAGCACCAGCCTCCAAGATCAGCACAGACTTCTAGATGTGCCTCCTACTCTTTTTATGTTTCAAAATATTTTATTTGGATTTTATAAACTAGAACCGAAAGTCTAGTACAGAAAAGTTTAACAATTACCGCAGAGGTGAATGGCCAGCAAAAATAGCAGAGGCTGCTGAAATGAAACCAACCAGCATACCGACTGGTAAGGCCTCAGACAAGCACGTGTGATGCCACAGCCAGGCAGAGAAGCAGAAAACAAAAGGTGGAGGAGCCAGAGGTCTGTGGACTTGGCAAACGGGACTCGGGCTGCAGAGAAATCTCTGGGATATGTCTCCTGCTGTTAAATGAAAGCCCTATAGGTATTTAAACGTCCTCCATTAGCATTTCTAAAGATGAAAAAAAACGTCTTTAGAAATGCATTTGGAAGCGCAGCAGCATCACCATCAGCCGCACTTCAGAGGCTCCCATGAAGTATTTACTGAATGCAGTGGAATCCTTTGTAGTGCGCGCTGATTGTAGAGGGAACCATGATGGCAATCTGAAACCTTGGCAGCTATGCATCATCGCGCGACACACCCACACATGCCAGGCAACACAGTACTGTGTCCCGACAGAGTTTGGAAAGCTCTGCTCTAACCAGTAGAAATGGAGGAAAGGTAAGTGGCTGGCACGGGAACCAATGAGAAGCCAGGAAAGAGAGGAGACAACATGGAAATCCCTTTTAAGTTTATATTAAAAACAATAGATGTCTATAGCACAGCGCAGCGAAACATAAAAAAAACACAGTTCTCAGGGTCTGAGTAATGCAGAGCAATGTCAATGACAGCTAGTGTATTGTCCAAAGGTACACATGGATTTTTTTAAACAATGTCTGTCCTAAAGAAATGAACACGGAACATGAGATTATGCAGCTATTGTGGTTACATAACTGCTCTCAAACTGATAAGATAGCACAACACATGGGGAGGAGCCTAGCTCGCGACCGAGATGGCCGCGTTTTAGCTCGGCTCCGTTCAATCGCCTGTTTTCTTTGATTATCCTGTATTTCTCCTGCCCCGGGAAGCCCTCCCTGCTGTGTCTCGGTATTGCGGACACTTTGCGGACACTTACCCGTTGCTCCGGTGCTCCTGGGTGCTGTCGATCCTGTGTGGAGGTCCCGCTCGGAGCCTTCGGGGCGGACTGGCCTGGACCTCCTTCCAGCGGCGGGACGTGACGGAGCGCGATGGTCGGCCCTTGCTGGCGCTGTGGATCTGGTTGTGGAGGCTGATGTGCGAATAGACCGGCTGTGCCCGCTGGCGGACCCGACTGGCCTGGGCCTTGGGGTGCGGCCGCTGCCTCCTACGAGGGAGCCTCCTCATTTATCCGGCTTGGTCCCCCCCTTTGTTCCCCGGCCCGGCCATTTTGAATTTTCCGCCCAGGCTCGGAGAACGGGGCCGGCGGCACGAGGGGGCCGACGGACATCCTTCTTCTGGTGGGTCTCCTTCCTGCCTTGGGGCGCCCTGCCGCGGTTTGGCTGACCTCCTTTTGCTTTGGTGTTGCTCCGGCCGGGGCCCCCGACGACCGAGGGCTTGCTGGGCTCTTAAGATGGCGGCCGACCCTGGGAGTCTCTGCCGGGCCTGGGCGAGCACTGGGGGCCCGCCACACGGCCCGGGTGTCGGATCCTGTGAGGGGTGTCCTGCACTTCAAGTTGTCCTGGAAGCACTATACTCCTGGCGGACTTCCGTTGCTGTGCCTGTTTCCCCTGTGAAGGCGGACCCACTTTTCGAATTCTACGGGGCCCCGTCGTTGGATTTGGCTTCCTCGTCGCAGGGTACGGCTGGTGTGCTCCTGGTCTCTGTGCCTCCGGCGGAGTCCACATCCTTGGGTTGGAAACTCTCCGACGCCCTTCATCGTCCTGCATTGTTGCCTCGGCCGTTGGGATGCGGTCCGTTTGCATCCTGTCCAGGCCTCGATGATCCTTTCTGTTTCTCATCGCGTCGGCTCCCCGGCCGGGGAGCCTCTGCCGCCCCAGATGGGCTTGCCTCGTGGGACCTATCCTTGGAACTGTGCCTGCGGTGCGAAGGTTGTACCGTAACTTTTTTGTGTCCTCCGTATTTTCTTTCACGTTTCTTCTCAGGACTGCCGCTGGATTTACTCCTGAACCCTGTGTCCCTCGTCGTTTGGACTTTGTTTGTTTGGATGATTACAACCTTGGACAAAAGCGGACAGGGCTGAAATGACTTATTATATGCGGTAGTCTTGTTTTTGATTTAAGACCGACATGTGTTGTTGTTATGTTGCGTAGTTTCATGGGACTCCTGACACTTATCCTGATATCGTTCACTTCCCGTGGGCTTTGCCTCTCCCCTTTTCACAGGTGGTGGGATGGTTGCAGATAATACTGTTTTTTCGCCCTCTCCCGTGTGTAACGTTCCCCCCTTTCCCTGGTCCTTTCTTTTGTCTTTGTTTCTACCTTGTTTCTTTCTTCTATATTTCGGGTTCTATTTAGGGCGACAGGCACGCTGCTGGGGGGTTGGCCGTAGCCTTCTGCAGGGGTGTAGGGTGGGCTTGTGGGGTGGGTGGGGGGGGTCTGTTCCTGTTTTTGGGGGGTCTTTTCCTCCCTTTTTCTCCCTTTTTGGTTCTATGGCCCTTGTGTATCCCCTCTTTCGGGGCTCTGTCTCGTCGTCTGTCCCCCTGGTGTCTTTCTGGGGTGTTTTTCCGGTATCACGATGATTGTGATTTGCTGGGTCTGTTTTCTTTATTTTTAATGTTTATTCTGTATCGGGTTATTGTTTTCCTGTTTTGTCGCCCGGGGGCGGGTGTTTGGGTAAGAGTCCCTTCCTTTTCCTTCTTCCCCTTTTCCTTCCCCCTCCCCCCTTATGTGGGGTTCTCTTCCTTTATTGGGGATACGTTTCGTATTGTTTTTTGTATTTGGGTCCTTTTCTGTGCTGTTCGGTGGTACGGGTGGTGGCTGCGGTGGGCGGGCATTGGACGACGTGTGCAGTGGCCTTTCCTCATGTTTGTTGTTTTGACCGGTGCTTATTGGTATGCCCGTTTCGTATTTGTTTCTCCTGTTTTTACGATCGTTGTGTTGCTGCCCGCCGCGGCCCCACCCCTCTGATTTGAATTTTGACCCGCCATACTCCTGTACTCCCTAACCCGTCCCTTTAAAAATAAGAAAACTGCCTTTTTAATTCTTTTCTCCTGTGACTGCTCTAAGATGCTTTTTATTTCTCCTGTTTCTCTGCCTTTTTATATTGTGATACTCTGTGCATTGCTCCTGACTTTCGGCTCTGTGGTGGCCAGCCCGGTGGGTTGTAGGCCCGTATTTGTGAGCTCTCTCTGTACAATAAAGGTTTTCGAAAAAAAAAAAAAAAAAAAAAAGATAGCACAACACTACACAACCCCAGCCAGCCTACCTAAACAGTAACATTCCCTGCTGCAAACCATCCAGATACCTTTGCTCATCCAGACTCCTACTTGCACACACCTCATATACCCAGACACGGAGGCTGGGCCTTCTCCTACATTGCTCCTAAAGCATAGAACGACTACCCACTATGCATTAGAGTCTCCTCCTATCTTTTTGAGTTTCGCAAGAAGCTGAAGACCCAATAGTCCTGCCCACCCTAGGCGAGGCTAGACTCTCACCTGCTTATCGCCATGATACCCTCCCAGGTTATAGTGCTCTGCAAATCCACACATTTGTACCAAATAACTCTTTATTGGTTTTATAATACATAATAAAGCCGGTATGTAACAGTTTTGCATTACAGTTCTTCCACAGTAAGGCATGCTAGAATGTATTGTTCATTTGTACTTCTCATTTTTGGATGTACAATTCACACATTACCTTGTCTGTGCATTATGAATATTAACCAGCATACACCAAAGAAAAAACACACAACAGCAAAAAGAAATAAAAGTCAGCAAGACACCATAATAATATAACTGGGGATATGGCCCAGCACAGCAACATCTACAGCTACTCTACCAAGATGTTGTAAACTTTTTATCGCGCCTCCCTACAGCGGTGCCAGTATCGAAGCTCTTGCTCTATAAATCCATCCACATATCATAACAAGTCTGTTAAGGCTCTAGCTGTAAAGATCTAAGTGTATCCAGCCATTCTCATAGTACAAGTTTGGCGTGGGAGCTCCTTTGATTAATACACTTACTGCAGAGATCTGTATGTAATGTCTGCTCTCCTGCCTGAATAACTACAAAATAGACTGAAGGGTTAATGTGTCTGCTAGACAGCACTGAGTGTAGCATTCCAGTCAACTGAATATGTATCATAGTTAAGCAGTTCAGAGGGTTAGACACTAAAACATAACCCTGCATAATAACCACACAGCACCAATATTTATAACAATGGGGTCTCCAAGGACCAGTCCATCTGCTAAGCAGAGGAGTCAGTGGTGCTTTATTGGTTTTCTCCACCCTGCGGCCCCGTAAAGTTTCCTGCCACTACGTTTCATCAAATGGACAAGTAGTGCTCAGACTTCCCTGGGGTGGAAAACATATATCCAAATCACAGAATATGGAATTCCCTATATTTCCTTTAGAGGCATGTAGATTATTTAGTACAGACTGCCTGACAAAGTATTCACCACCAATAGTGGTTAATAATTAGTACTCGTGAAGTCCAAAAGAAACACTTGTTGGTGTATCACACCATAGAGCACCACACACTGGTATGTTTAGTTCCAATTTGGGGATCACTGGGGTGTCTGATTTCGCGCCCAGCTGATTGTACTGATTGTATACAGATTACAAGAAATCAGGTACAGGAGTGCTGCACTGTATCTCTTGCGACTCCTCTGTTTTTGGTTCCCTTATGTAACCTGATGATCACAAGTTCCTAACATGGTCGTTTTTTTGCGATGGCACAAACCTGGCTCTAGAATGAATTACAACAGAAGCGGGAAAAGTTGCACACTTATTTTTCATTTTAGGCAGAGGGGGGTGAAGTGATCTGCCCAGAATCCCAGCATGTTGAGATGATGCTGGGATCTGAACCTGGTTCCCCCTGTTCCAAATTCTGAGCCACTATCCTGCATCTCCTCCGCCTACGCTTGGTCACATAGATCAGGTAATGATGTGACCACTGGAAACATCTGCATCTGTCCCGCAAGGAAGGAGTCTGAAGCCTTGCAGGGTTGAAGTCAGCCTTTCAAATGGTGAAAAATAGTTTGAGTTTAGTAGTAATTAATACCTTTTACAAGATACTAAATGCAACTTCGTTTATATTGTGTACATATAAGTGATTATTGGACAATTGCACCTAGGCCACATGCCTTACATACACCGATAGCACGAGGCAATAAAACCTTTTCATAACTCGGGTTATCACCTGATCAACTAGCGCAGTGATAAATCTGAATTTTGCAGCTTCACTGAATGCACATCTGCTTGGGTGCGCTACACTTGGGCACAGTCAAGGTGCTTTATTAGGGCCAGCTAAGAAGGCTTCCGGAGAAGAAACGTTGCCAGAAGAGGCATCCAGAGGGTTTTCGTCCTGTGCCCTCACTGCACCTAGGAAGCCAGAGAGGAGCCACACAGCATGCAACTCCCCCAGCTCGCCTCATACACATCACGAGGAACCAGATGATCCTCTATTGAACCAAAAATGTAATCAATGACTTGTAAGTGCATTTGTATCGCACTTCAGTCCCTTCCGAGGGGATGGAGAGCATTATCGGAAGGGAAGTCACACAACCATGTTTCAGATGACGTAAGGATGTAGAGTCCAATCCCTCCTACTCCTCAGTTCACACCTGTAGTTGCCGTGAGGGCTGTGAAGAGCACCTACGTGTAACGCGCAAAAGTGGGTAGGGAGTGGGAGAGGGAGGAAAACGGGGACATGCGCCTGCAGGATGGGTGAAAAACCAGGACTGGCAGATTAAGATGCAGCCTTTTATGCCAAAATCTCGGTCTTGGGGAGAAAAGCACAACTGCTGAAGAGAAACACACCAAGGGATATGGATATAGGTATCACAGGGTCTGGGCTTACCAGGTGCAGAGCGCAGGCAGATTGTAAGTATCCCCCAGGAGTACCTTTCTACCATTCAAGAGCCGAAGTATGAGGGATTGACGCTGCTGCACAAGGAAGAAACCTGGCAGCAGGGAGACGAAACTAACAAACACAGCAAATCAGCAAATCATACGAACCATAAGATGTTGGGAACTGTAATGGGGTAAAATAACAAAGGTAAAGGGATGAGTAGGCAGAATGGGAGCTGAATCATAAGCAAAGAAGTCCTGACAACTGCTGTTGGCAGACCGCTTGCTCCTGCACATGGGAGGTCTTTATATTAGTCCTGTCTCTACTCAGCAGGAAGGGCAACTGCTAAGGCTGGTCCTAACATGGCTGGGACAGGTCACTGACATGCCTACTTCTGGAATTTATTTTTTATTTTATTTTTATTTTAGCTGTTTTATAACGCGCTCTTACTACCAGAGTATCCTGGCGCGAAAAGGAAAAACAAGCAGGTGGCCAGAAGGAAACAGAAGAAAATTTAAAAAAGTCTAGTAAGCAGATCTGAAAAGATGCGTCTTCAGTGCCTTCTTAAAAGGAACAAAATTCTGGATCAATCTCAAGGATAGAGGCAGAGTGTTCCAGGCCGAAGCCGCGAGAACGGCAATTGACTGGCCTCCAAGGCGCACTCGTCGAAAGCGGGGTACACTCAAAAAATTGCAGTCAGCCGAGCGTAAAGAACGAGTGGGGGTGTAGCGGCTAAATCTTTTCCTCAGATAGGAAGGCCCAAGATCATTGACTGCTTTAAATGCTAGTGTTAGGATTTTAAAAGTAATCCTTTGAGCCACCGGCAGCAAATGTAGTTCCTTCAAATGGATACGCACACTTTCTCTATTAGGCACATTACACAGAAGTCGCGCCGTCGCATTTTGGATGATCTGTAGTCTAGCGACTAGAAAGGCTGGAGTTCCGCTAAGAAGAGAGTTGGCATAATCGAGCCGAGATAGTATTAAAGCCCTCGCAACCGACTCTCTTGCTGAAGATGGAAGGTATGGAAAGAACTTTCTCATAGCCTTGAGAGATCCGAAGCACACCCCTGTGAGTTTTTTTATGTGTGCCTCAAATCTCAGATCCTCCCCAAACCATACTCCCAAGTTCTTTGCAGGGATGGTAACTGAACTTGGCTGGGGAAAATCAGAAGGCCACAAGAGTTCTCTAAAATTAGGCGGAAATTGGCCATACAGCAAAATTTCAGTTTTGTCTTCGTTGCATTTTAGCTGTGCCATTGCTAACCAGCTAAAAACTGCAGAGAGACAAAAACAAATGACCTCAGTGTTAAGTGCTGCATCAGGCCATGTAAATAAAAGTTGCGTATCATCTGCATACGCTATAATTTTGGCCCCCATTTGTTCGGCCAGCACAATGAGTGGGGTAAGGTACACATTAAAAAGCAAGGGGCTTAATGTAGACCCCTGAGGTACCCTGGTAGTAAGAGGCTTGGCCGAGGAAGAAAAAGGTGGGATCCAAACCTGCTGGGACCTATCGGACAAAAAAGATTTCACCCATTCTAGTGCTGAGCCCAGCACACCAATCTCAGCCAATCGAGTCAGGAGAAGTGAGTGCGGGACAGTGTCGAACGCGGCAGAGAGGTCCAATAAAATTAGAACCGCTCTGCCGCCACTGTCCAGACACTCCCTGATCGCCTCTGAGATCTCCACCAAGGCCGACTCCGTGCTGTGAGCTGCACGAAAGCCGGACTGGGCAGGGTGGAGAGCCTCCGATGATTCCACAAAGGCATTCAGCTGACAAAAGGCAAGTTTCTCTCCAATTTTCGCCATGGCTGGAAGCAGGGATATGGGTCTATAGTTGCCCGGCACAGCATGATCAGCACCCGTTTTCTTCAACAGGGGAAGAAGCTTAGCCTGTTTCCATTCCTCGGGAACCTTAGATGTTTTAAAGGATAGACCCATTATTTGTGAAACCTCTAATGCCACTAATTCTGCCACTTCAGCCAACACCCGGGCCGGGCAAGTATCACCAGGGGCACCGGATCTCAGAGATTTAATTGCCAACAAGGTGTCTTCCACTGAGGGGGGGATAAATCTCTCCATAGTGTAGATAGGCGGTACTATAGATCTAACATTATCAGCAATCCTGCTCCCCCCACTGACCACTCTAAGACTCTGCTGTATTTTAGCAATTTTTGTTAGAAAGAAAGAGGAAAGGTTCTCACACCATTCAATAGAGGGTTTCACCGATATTTGTTCAGCACAGGGGGAGAGAAAGCTCTTGACTATGGAAAAAATTTCACGACTGTTATTATTAGCTTTCTCAATTCTTCTGGCAAAGTATTCAGATTTGGCCAGTTTAATACTAGCATAGTACTCCCGCTGTGCCGAGCGGTAAGCTACCTTGGCTTGTGGGCAATAGGCCACCCTCCACACTCGCTCCAATTTCTTACAAGCAAGCTTAAGAGTGCGTAATTGGGGTGAATACCAGGGTTGCGAGGGGGTCATCCTTTCTCTACCTGAATCTGACCCTTTCGATGAGGCGGAAATCCCTGCTCTCAGCCAACCATCAAAAACTTGCAGTGCAGGATCCAATTCCCCTCCCAAGATGGGTCTGTTATGATCGAGCCAGGTAATAAAATTATCTACATTAATCTTCGGGGGGAACGTATTCCTGCAGGATTTGGGTATATCTTTCATGGCCGACCAAGTAAATCTAATCAGCCGATGGTCAGTCCAAGTTAGAATTTGAGGGGCATCAACCTTCACAGGGAAGTTTGAGCATATGACATCTAGAGTGTGCCCACCTATATGTGTAGGGGAGGACACCCATTGGGTAAGAGAAGCCAGGTCAAAGGAATCATATAAAAGCTTACTTTCCTGAAGTTCACGACGATCAACATGAATAATCAAGTTCACCAAGCAGTAAAAAACGCGAAAACCTCACTGCTCGGGGAACCAGAGTCTCTAGAAGAGCTTTAAGAAAAGGACCTGAGGGGCCTGGAGGTCGATGAATAAGGGAAACGCTCAGTGTAAAATGAGGGGACAAAATCAAAGAGAAATTCACAATCTCACCCTCCGCTATATCATCAGTATTTTCAATATTGAGGGCCCAGGAATCTCTGTATGCGGTTTTTATTTCCCAGTGACAAGTTCTTCACCTTCTCCAACTTTGAGGTTTCCAAGGTCTTTCTAAGGCCTTGCCTGGTGACCTGACTGGTAGCCGTACGCCATTGCCGGTCCAATGCATGACTTGGAGATGTTCTGCTTAACCAAAGGACCCATTTGTTCTGTGGTGGAAAATGAGTGCATGGATCCTAATTTTTCTGACAAGTTATCCACCAGGACTGTCAAATGTCGGATGAATACCAAGCCTGCCTAGTTTTTATATGATCTCCCCTCACGCTTTTCTTCCACCACTCTACACTTCCTGTCTCTTCACCTCTCTCTTGCAGTTTTTTCATTGCTGCTTTTTTATATCCCTGTTTTTTCCCTATGTGTTTCTTCCTCCTACATACTTTCTCCCTTTTCTGACTTTCTCTCCGTTGTTCTGGGCCAAAGTCTGATGGTGAAAAATAAATTCGGGTCCCCAAAAGTATGTGCTGTTGCCCACCACCTGCAAAATTTGAGCACTCGAAGTACTGTACGCAAGGCTGAGGGAGGACACACTGACTTGTTGATAAATGTGCTTCAGTGCTTCAGTGCTGTGGCACACACCTGCCCTCTTATGTGCACTTCCAGAGCTTCTTTGTTCATTTTGTGTTGCATGTGTTATTTTTCTAGTGTTCTCCACTGTAGTGCGTTGTACGCTGTGGTAATATTCAGAACATGCCCACCCTCAGATTCACTATGAGCGGCGTCTCCTTCCCTCTGCTGCATCTTCTTATGTCCTGCAGGTAAGGATGTTCAAGATAACAAGGAATCATGACATGCTGTAGCAGCTGGGACCTGATAGATGTGTGTGTTTGTGCGTGCATGCACATGTGTGTGTTTGACTACTTACAATACTATGCTATAATATTTATAGTGAAGACCTCCTTGCTCTGCTCGAGTACACAATACAGAGCCACCCTCTTAAGACAAGGGTCCTAGGCCTGGCCCCATTACTGGGGACACCGCCTCCCCACACCGCTGCACCCCTGCAGGTTTGCCTATTCCTGTGGGCACCTGCACTGCTCCAGCCTTCTTCTGACTTCTTATGATGCTTAACGCTCTGAGATTCTACAATAGGGTCACTATGGCCCTTGTATCACAACCGCTTTTTGCGCTTCCTTTTCCCCATTAAGGGGGGGATGGGACAGGTGTTTCCAACTGGACCCGCAGCAAAGGCCAAGAGAAAATTGGTGGAGGAGGAGACTCGGAGTGATTATATCACAGAATATCAGTACTCTGATTGTGTCCTGTCGTACCCAACATCTTTATGCGCGCTCTTGTCTAGCCCTATTGTCTTGATAACCTATCGCACGAAGTGCATGTCTCACACTGTCCTTTAGAGCTCTCAATGTAGCCTTCTTGATGTCTCATAGAGCATGTCATAGACTCAGTGTATTTTGTTAGTTTCCTATTGATGCCTTGTATCTTTTAGCGTTCTCCTTGTGTAGGCCTGATGACAAGGATTGCTCTTGTTTACAGCCTCTCACAATGCTGTCAGTTATAGCCTTCAGCTCACATGGAGATCTTTATTATAACTGTAGTCAATTGTAGTGCGCTTGCATAGTGCTCGTGTCTTACAAAACTCTTCCTTAGCCCACATGTAGATGTGAAGGTCTATAGTACCATATAGCTCTTGTATAACCCTAACTTCTTATTGAGCAAACTCAGATAGCAGAAGTGTCTTCTAGCGCTTTTCTAGAACAAAGCCCTGTAGAGGTCACCTGTATAGTTCGGGTGTCCTACAAAGCACCTGTACATTCCATCTTGTAGACCTTATTCTACTGAAAGCCCTAGTGTCTACTAGAGCTCAACCCGGCGCAAAGTTTTAGGGTGGGATTTCCTAACCAGCGCAAACCATTTGTGTTGGAACGTTCCCCAAAGTAATTCTACGTTGTGCGATGCTCTACTATCCGCCAAGTGGGCATTTAATAGGGCACTCCCATGTAACCACCCATGGGTTTTAATGAAAATCTCTATCTACTAACATTTGTAGACACGGATGTGCGCCAAAGCTTTATGCCCCGTCGAGGCAGGTATAAAAAGGAGAAATGTTTTCATTTCTACTTGTTTTACTATAGTTGCATGTGCGCTGCATTGTACAGTACACATATAAGGTGGCAACGTCTTAACGAATAGTTCTTGTCCAGGAAGGGTCCTGTTCCAGTACAAACCTATGCTTTGGAGGGATCACTGACATAATATCGACTACAAAAATATAGGCATTTAAAATATCGACTCCAAAATATCGACTATAAAAATATCGAAGTCCTATCTACAAACAGGTAAGTACAAAAATATCGAATCAAAAATATCGTTTTAAAATATGTACTTTGTAAAAATATCGAATTTATTACAATTAATGTAAACTTAAAAGAATATTAAAAATAAATAACTAAAATATACTTAAAAATACTTAACCTTAAAATTATTAAATAATTAATTTAAGTAATAAAAAAATAATAAAATTTTATTTGTTAAAACATATATATATATTAACATAATATTATTACAAAATATACTATAGTATTACCGTAGCATAGCAAGAGTGTTAAAATTACAATTCCAACTCCAAAGAGTGCAACAGTAGGGAAAGCGTGGACAGCGTAGGGGTAAAAATTACTATTCCCACTCCAAAGAGTGCAACAGTAGGGAAAGCATTGGATAGCATAGGGGTAAAAATTACTATTCCCACTCCAGTGGGTGCAACAGTAGGGAAAGCATTGGATAGCGTAGGCGTAAAAATTACTATTCCCACTCCAGTGAGTGCAACAGTAGGGAAAGCGTTGGATAGCGTAGGGGTAAAAATTACTATTCCCACTCCAGTGGGTGCAACAGTAGGGAAAGCATTGGATAGCGTAGGGGTAAAAATTACTATTCCCAGTCCAGTGAGTGCAACAGTAGGGAAAGCGTTGGATAGCATAGGGGTAAAAATTACTATTCCCACTCCAAAGAGTGCAACAGTAGGGAAAGCGTTGGATAGCGTAGGGGTTAAAATGACTATTCCCACTCCAAACAGTGCAACAGTAGGGAAAGCGTTGGATAGCGTAGGGGTAAAAATTACGATTCCCACTCCAGAGAGTGCAACAGTAGAGAAAGTAAATACTTCATATATTATTTAAAAAAAATATGAGTTAATATCTATAAAAAATGTATTAAAAGTAATTACCAATTTAATATAATATAATAATTAATCAATTAAAATTAAAATTAATTATTACAATTAGTTACCTATTAATACAAATTAATTACAAATTAACAATTAATTAATTAACAAATACAAATTAATTAACAATTAATTCAAATTAAATACAATTAAATAAATTGAATTATTTAATTAATTATAAATAAATTACTTCCCACCCTATTCCCCTATAAACCCACAACCCGCTACAGAAAATAAATTATTAAAATTAACATAATTAGCAAATAATCAATTAAATAAAATTAATTGACAATTAAAATTTAATTAATTACCCATAATAAATTAATTAACAATTAATTCAAAATAAATACCAATAAATAATGTTATATATTTAATTAATCATAAATAAATTACTTCCCACCCAATTCCCCTATTCCCCTATAAACCCACAACCCGCTACAGAAAATAAATTAGTAAAATTAGTAAAATGAACATAATTAGCAATTAATCAATTAATTAAATTTAATTGCCAATTAAAATTGAATTAATTAACAATCAATTAAAAATGAATACCAATAAATAAATTTACAATTAAATAAATTGAATTATTTAATTAATTATAATTAAATTACTTCCCACCCTATTCCCCTATAAACCCACAACCCGCTACAGAATTAAATTACGCAAAAATGAAAAAAACAAAATTCATTAATTTAAATAAATTATAACATAAATACACACTTTTTACACATATAATAACATAAAAAACACTACAAAAAATTCGATATTATTAAAAATTCGATAATTTTAATAACCTATATTATATACTTTGATATTTTAACTTTCTATATTTGTAACATTCGATATTACATTACTTACCTTAAAAACGATATTTTTGATGTCGATATTCTGTCCATTCGATATTTTGTCCATTCTATATTTTAAACTCGATATTATGTCCATTCGATATTTTTTACTTGATATTTTGACTGTTTACCGCTTTGGAGATCATACACACCCTTAAATTATGGCACAAGTGTGTGTGTGTTGGCATATGTTAGTCAAAAGTGCACCAGCATTAGGGGAGAGAAAAATGCACCCTATCTTGGTAGATTTGGCGCAGATTTTCACTCTCTATTTGACATAAGGCAGAGGAGAAATGTCGGTTGCTGCTCTGCATCGCATTAAATATTGGTAAATCTGGGTCCAAGTGTATAGTAGAGCTGACTCGATTAGCCCTTGCAGAAGTTTCTCGTGTAGCTGTGCTGACTTGTAGTTTTTTCCTCTATCTGAACTACGTTCTCCTCAACGACAGCTTGGTAGAGTCATTAGATCAGGGTGCCAAAATGCTTAGAAATATTTCAAATTTATAACTAGAGTGTCTTTTTTATTTCAACAGAACAACGGTTAGTACACAGTGGGCATCATGCTGGCCTACCTGCCCTACCGCAACGGGCAGCCCCTCTGGGTACCGAGTGATGTCTTCCTCCATTCATACTGTTCAGGCTATGACTTTGGCAACAATCGAGTGGACTTTGCCACTGTGTCCTAGGATGACTGAGGCATCATCACCGGCTTTGGATGCCATTCTTCTACTCCTGCCGACTGGTTCTTGCATGACATCAGTCCTCCGAGTCAGCGAATGCTGCATCTGTGGTGTTATGTCTTGTCCATTCCTGTGCCTGAGTAACACCAATAAAAACATGTATCAAACACCATGCTACTTTTATATTGGATTACTTAGTCAGACGTGTTGTGATAACATTTGTAGAGTTGGAGGCAGGATGAACACACATTGGGGCATATTTACAAGCCCCTATCGCCACCACAATGTCACTTTCAGTGATGTTGGGATGGCGATAGGGGTCTTGCCTTATTTACAAAGCAGCATTAGGCCATTTAACATGGCTTAATGCTGCCTTGTAAATAAGGCCCTCTTTCACACCTTAGTTAGCTTGAATGGGGAGGGCAATGGGTGTTGTGGTGGGCGTTCCACCGCAACAACCATAGATTTTGACTCTGCCCCCTATTTACAAGGGCAGTGTAATTAGGAGGCAGCGCCAAAATTAAGACACTGGAAAACCTGGTTTTAAACGGGCGAAACAAGGAGAAATGCTTTATTTTTCTTCGCTTTTGCTGTTTCCATGTGTGCTGTCTTGTGCAGCATACATAGACACAGCAAATTGCCTAGAATTGTTTATGTGGAGGAAGGTCTCCCTTCCTGCACATAAACAATCATTAAAAAAATGAAGTTTTGCAAGTTCTATGTGTGCTGCAGTAAGCAGCACACATAGAAGTTACAAAACAGCATTTAAAGATTGTTTATGTGCAGGAAGGGGGACCTTCCTGCACATAAACATTCTTCCCCCCAACGCAGGCACCCTTGCACAATCGTGCAAGGGTGCCTGCGTTGGTGCTAGGCAGCTGAACTCAGCGCCAGAGCAGGGGGAAATGTAGGGATGCGCCGCATTCTTGTGAATATGGCACATCCCTGCATTTTCAGAATGGAGACGCATGGCATTAGCAAAGTTTTCTTAATGCAACGCTTCTCCATTCGGCTGTAAATATGCCCCCTTGCCCTCTCAAAAAGTCATGGTCCGAGGAGGAAATTGAACTTACACAGCTGATTAACTCACCCAGCCTCCTCATTTTTTCAGTGAGGTGCGAGCTGGAAATCTAAGGTGAGGCATTGACTTTGGCTGGTATAACGAGGAGCACACAATGAGGCAAATTAGATGCACAACAAAGCAGTACATGGACACAGCGATGCAGGGTGAGGCAAGAGCTGCAGCAGGGCCAGGCAGTAAAGAGTAACTGTCTGTGCCAGGGAACACTCACCATTACAAGTTCTAATAAGTAACAGTGTGTAAGAAAGAGGATTATTTCGGTGGGCAGTCACCCCTCACATGGATTAATAACACTAGCTTGTCAGAATGAACCCCAAAAATACTAAATTAACCAGAGCTCAACCCTCTCGTAGATGTGGCACAGAGCAAACAGGCTCACAGTATAGCATTTAGGCAGTAATCAAGTCAAAAGTCCAAGCAATAACATTTTCACTCCAACTTATAAAAACAGAGTCAAATTTAAGGAACAAAATGACACCCTGTAATGAATGTGACTTCTCACCAATAAGCCACACCCTAACCCTGCACTCCCACTTTGGAGGCAAATATACCACTGCACCTTTAAATAATACACTTTGAGCAGCATCCCCTAAAGATGAGGAAAAAGACACAGCACTCTCTTTAGGCGAGGCAGAAAAACAAATTTAGGTGCATTTAAAATAACACACACAAGTTTATTAATGCAACATTTTAGAACTATAGGCCAAATATGTCAGTAAATGCAGATTCCCAAATGTCAAGTGACTCAAATGAACAATTGAAATAAAATGCAGTAAATACAAGAAGCAAAGAGTAGAAAATATATACAAAATGGTTAGGAACACCTCACCGATTGAATTTGCATCATCCTTGCCAACTCAAGCTGGGGAAGCCCTTCAACAGCTCAGGAAGGAGTTCAATCAGGACTCAAGTTCTGTCACCTCCACAGCAATACGTCTATTCTTTGGTGAAATTCCATCTGGCCCTCAAAGGTTCACAGCTTAAATACCATTACTAAACATAAGACGAAGCTTCTAGAAAACCTCGCCCCCTTCTCATGAGAAAGAACTAAGCTGGCTGTACCAGTCTGCATCAAGGCCAAGATGGAGGCTGGCCAAGCTCCCGTATTTTGACTTCGAGGCAGAGTTGCACATTATAGAAATAATATCCAGTTCACTCTGGTAAGTGAAGAGCGAAAAACAAGTGAGGAGCAGAAACATGCCCTCTCCACTTTGAAGCTATGTGCGAGCAGCAAAGCAAAGCCAGAAAGCAAGATGACATGAGGCCATGTCAAAGCCAATAGTAAGAACTCATAGTTAACCCAAACAACTTGAAGCAAAGCAAAGTCAGAAAACAAGATGACATTAGGCCATGTCAAAGCCAATAGTAAGAACTCATAATTAACCCAAACAACTTGCAAGCACTGCTGTGCACACAGAAGCAAAGCAAAGTCAGAAAAAAAGATGAAATGAGGCCATTTTAACGCCAATAGTAAGAACTCATAATTAACCCAAACAACTTGCAAGCACTGCTGTGCACGCAGAAGCAGGGCAAAGTCAGAAAACAAGATGACATGAGGCCATGTCAAAGCCAATAGTAAGAACTCATAATTCTCATAAATGTACAACACAATACACATTTCTGTACAACTGCTTATAGCATCACATACTTTATCTCTCAATGTCCTATAGCATCACATACTTTATCTCTCAATGTACAACACCGGCACATGTGTGCATCACCGCTCACACACTGCACTTCGAAACCAAAAAGCACATTCCACACCTCTCTCTCCCTCTCACGCCTTCAAATGCACATCCCACACCTTCTATTCTTGGCAAGACTATTCTACTCAATGACAGCTCCCACTGAAAGACAGCAAGATTACAAAAAAGAAGAGAAGCAGGCATATGCAGGACCGTCTCATATATCTAGGCTAGGGTAAAATAACACACTAAAGTCAATTAAAATGGTGGTAGTCGAAGGTCATCATAGGGTGCCAAACCACAAGAGTGCATCTTTCACTACACACCCAAATGACAAAAACTAATATGGGGAACCAAAGATAGGAGTTTTACATTTTTTTAAGTGAAAATAGCACCAAAAAGTACTAATTTCATTGATAGTGTATGGTTGCAGTAGACCCGGACCTAGGTGCACCTAGAGACCTGCTGCGATGGATCCCAAGGTTGGATACATGAAGTGGGATGGCCCGGTCAAGGATTTAACCTTGGGACTTCAGGGCCTATTTATGAGGTTGTTTGCGCCACTCTTGCACCAACCAACGTGGTACAAGAGCGACGCAAACCTTACAACAGATTCTTTAAGCCATGCAAAGCCACTTTGATCAGCTCGAAGTGGCTCAAAAATTCTGGAGAAATGCAATGCTGCGCAAATCGCTGTGTTCCCTTACTCGGCTTTGGGAAGGTGTTCCATGGGCATTGCATGGGTGTTCCCACACAACTCCCATGGATTTTGACAAAATGCTAGATTTACAAGAAATTGTAAACCTGGGGATGCACCGAAATCTTACACCTTCCCAGGGGAGGTGTGACGAGGAAAAATCTCTCTATTTGTTCCTAGGTTCCTCCTCTTTCTATATGTGCTGCATTTTGCAGCACACATAGAAAGAGGAATATGCTTCCCAGGATAGTGTCAGTGCTTAATTTGAGATGGTGGTTGGTGGCACTTATATGACTTTCGGTGCTCACCACCAGCACTTAATTGGCCACACCACACTTATGACAGTCTGCCAAATGGTGGCCATGTGCATCTAATTTAGAGTGGAGCAGAGCAATGCTTGTTTATGAATACAAAATACATAAATAATTACAAATACCTGCCTCCCCAATAATTCCTTTATCTTTATGAAGTACTTAACTTCTTTCAAGACAGAATCCTCACCAATGCCAACCACTCCAAAGAACTCTTCTCTATCATCCACATATTTGCCAAACCTAACAGCGAACCAACAGGCGTCCCTCCCTCCCAAGACCTCTGTAACAGACTAAGCACCTTTTTTCACCTCAAGATTAAGACGCTCTATGACAACTTGGACAACCAGGACCTCTGCATTGCTCCTGCACCCACCCCACCCCCAATGATGCCACCCAGCAGACCCTACTCACTTGGACCCCGCTCACAACAGAAGACACCTTAAAGACCATGAAGAACATCCACTCTAGTGCTCGCTTAGACTCCTCCTCACCCCGCATCTTCCACAGAGCAGCCATGGCTATCGCACCTGAACTACGCTGGACAATCAACTGCCCGCTAGAGACTCCTACATTCCCCAATGACAGGAAACATGACAAATTCAACCGCCTCCTGAAGAAGCCCTCCACAGACCCGACGGACCTTAAGAATTTCAGGCCCATCTCACTGCTAGCAAACTTCAGCTAAGCTAACAGCGTCCTGGACATCTCTCAATCTGGATTTCCAGTAACCACAGCACCGAGACCTCCTTACTCACCACCACCAACAACACGCCCTCCTCAACCAGGGCCAAACAGCAGCCCTCATCCTTCTGGATCTCTCAGCTGCCTTCAACACCGTCTTCCACCACACGCTAGCCACCAGACTCCACAATGCTGGCATCCGAGCAAAGGCCCTCAACTGTATACAATCATTTCTCACAGTGTCAGTGTGCCAGACTCCTGCCCTACCTCTCAGAACCAACAAAGACCAGATGTGGAGTACCCCAGGGATCCTTCCTCAGCCCCACCTCTTTAACATCTATTGGCCCCCTAGTTACCATCGTCAGGATCAACATCGTCTCCTACGTCTATGACACCAAGCTCATCCTCTCCCTCACCAAGGAACCCAATATCACAAGGCACAACTTTCAAGAAGGTATGAAAGCAGTCACCACTTAGATGAAGGACAGCTTCCTGAAACTCAACTCCGAGAAAACAGAAGTCCTTATCCATGGCTCCACCCCCTCTGCGTGGGATGACTCTTGGTGGCCCCGGGCCCAGGAACCCCCAAACCTGACAGGCCATGCCCAAAATCTCAGAATCATACGCCGTATCCTCTGCCTGCTTCAACACCCTCTGCATTCTCCGCAAAACGTTCTGATATTTTCCCTATGGAGAAGAAAAATGGTCACACAAGCCCTCATCACTAGCAGACTGGACTACGGTAAAGCCCTCGATGGCGAAATTAGCAATAACCTCCTGCGCAAGCTCCAGACCTTTCAGAACGCCGCAGCCAGACTGAGCCTCGACATCCCTTGCCACAACCACAACACCCAACACCTCCGCAAACTCCACTGGCTCCCCATCGAAAGCTCCTCACACATGCTTACAAGGCCCTCCTCAACATAGGACCAGCATGCGTAAACAACCGCCTCTCCTTCCACGCACCCAGGATAAACCTCTGATCAGCCGACCTCTCTCTGGCCACCATGCCACGCAGGACTACGGGTGGAAAGTCCTCTCCTAATTTGTAGCCATTACCTGGAACGACCTCCCCCTCCATCTCTGGCAAAGCCCTACACTGTTCCAACTCAGGAGGGACCTCAAGACGTGGCTCTTCAGATGACCCCAACACTCTAAAGAGCAGCACCCTCACCCAGTGCCTTGAGACCCTCACAAGTGAGTAGCTGTGCTATAAAAGTCCCTGATTGATTGATTGTTTGATTAAATGGGGTAAATGTTCCCACAGGTAACCCATACAGTTTTCCAGCAGTTCCTGTTTGCCCTATGGTAAACAATTCTACAGTGCACCTTACTCCTAAAATCCAAGAGACACCCTCCCCGTTTGTGTAGAGCATTTGTGTCCATCCATAGGTATGGCCAGGGAAATTAACAGTCCCCTACCCTGTGCCCACTCCAAACTGGTTTTGGGGGCACCTTACCTCCCACTGGGTTTAAAGCAACCCTGGTTAGTGTAAGCCTGGGGGACAAAGTCTCCAAGTCTCCCCGTACATCTCTTTGTGAAAGTGCAGGCCTTGCAGTTGTCCCTTTATAGTTAATTAAGGTCCTGGGCCTACACCCAACTGATCTTCCTGCAAGGGGAGGCAAAACATCCCCCACATCAATCCTAGGGGCCCATTACGATGTTGGGCGGATTGCCACCGCCAGCCTGGCGGGAGCAATCCGCCCGACATCCACACTCGTTTTCCCCCCGCCATATTAGTATGGGTAATTGTGGATGTCTTTCCGTGGCATGCGGAGAATCCCTGTTTGGGCCTGTTGCGGGCCCCCAGGGACTCAGGGGAGGGGGATGGGTGGTAGGTGCACATAGGTACCCCCAGCAGTTCCATGCACAGCATGGCAGGCACCGCGCGGTGCCTGGCATGCTGTGCATGGAAGTGCACAGCATGCTTTCCTGCAATTGTGGCGGACGGTGCTGAGTGCACCGTCCGCCACAATGGTAGGAATGCGGGATGCACCCGCCACTCTGGCGAGCGCATCCCAATGCTGGCGACGGGACCCCCGCCCTTCAGGTGGCCGGTCCCTATTAACACGAGGATGGCGGGCGGGCAAAGTCCGCCCGCCATCCTAATGGGGCTCTTAGTGTCTGTGCTGCAGGAGAAGTTTTCACACTTCCTTGTCAGGGAGGCACTGGCAGACCAGAAATTCCAGGCTAATCCTAATTAGCCTAACTGATGCTCACATAAACAAAACATAACTTTTTTAAAGTTACTTTTCTGCATATTTAATATAAATCTAATTTCCCCAAGGAATTTGATGTTTAATAAATATGAAAAATAGAATTTGAATGATGATTCTAGCCATGTCATGTCAAACGTTAGAGATGAAAATATATAATCTTCCCTTTAACATTCTTCAGGATCCTTCTAAACCCTGCCCATGAAAATAGCTTTTGGCGGCTAGTCACTAACCCTGGGCGGGCAACTTCGCTACGCCCTTTGCAAAGTAGGCGAAGCAGGCAACACTACGCCCACTTCGCGGGCGTAGCGAAGTTGCCCGCCACCCGCCTCCCTCTCGCCCTCCCTAAATCGCGAGAAATGCACATGCGCGGGCGGCCGCGCATGCGCATTAGTATCCAAGACGCGCGCGCCGGCGGCGCGATGACGAGAGGGAGCCCCGGGGACGCGGCGGACAAGGTAAGTGGTTTTATAATTCATTTATAATATCATTTAGGCATTTAGGGAGGGCGGGAGGGAGGCGGGTGGTGCGTAGTGGGGCTACGCGAAGTGCGTGGGTGGGCGTATTTTTTTGCCCACTTCGCGTAGCTTCACGAAGCCCCACTACGCCCACTATGCCCACTACGCCCAGGGTTACTAGTCACTGGAGGAACATGCCAATTTAAATTTTGCACATGTTCCAGTACTAAATATCAGGCTCTCTACCTTGTGGCAACAAGGTGTACATAGGGATGGCTTATTAATAGTTAAAAGAAGAGTTTCCTGTTTGTCGGAAAAGGGTTGTTTTCACACGTTTTGTCAGCTAGTTCTTAGGTAACTGCAGTCAGACTACACAGGGTTGGCCTGAAACCATGTTTAAGTGGCGGCACAGTCTAAATACCGATCTACAGTAATATCGAGTTGGAAATATCGAAGGTGAAGAAAATCGAGGTCAAGAATATCGTTGGACAGAATATCGACACTAAGGTAAGTAATATCGATTTTTTTATATCGATGTAAATAATATCGAAGTTAGTAATATCGATATCAAATATATTGATGTTACTAATTTCGATGTTACTAATATCGATATTTGTTTATTGTTATGTATTTTATTATGTTTTTTATATGTATGTGTTATATGTTTTTTGTTAAGTATTTTATTTATTTTAAATTATATGTGTACTATTTTAATACATTTTTAAGTTAATTTTATGTTTTAGTACTGGAGCGGGTTGTGAGTTTATAGGGGAATAGGGTGGGAAGTAATTTAATTATAGTAAATGATTTATACATTTTTAGTAATTGTAAATTATTTTAATACATTTTTGCGTTTACGTTCTGTAGTGGGTTGTGGGTTTATAGGGGAATTGGGTGGGAAGTAATTTAATTGTAATTAAGTAATGATTTTTTTAATTGGTATTGATAATTATTTTATTTTTAATTAATTATTAATTGCTAATTAATTATTTTAATTGGTAATTACTTTATTTAATTGGTAATTAATGTTTGTAATTGGCTATTACATTTTTTAATTGGCAATTAATTTTTCAAATTGTTAATTACTTTTTTTAATTGGTAATTCAGATTTTTAATTGTTAATTACTTTTTATTAATTGGAAATTATTGTTTCATTAAAAATATTTTTTGATTTAAAAATACATTTATTGTTTACTATATTTTAATTGGTAATTAATTATTTTAATTGGTAATTAATTTTTAAATTTGTAATTAATGTTTGTAATTGATAATTACATTTTTTAATTGGCAATTATTTTTTTACTTTGATAATTACTTTTTTAATTGTTAATTTATATTGATTGGAAATATTGTTTTATTAATTGGTAATTATTGTTTCATTAAAATATTTTTTGATTTACAAATAAATGTATTGTTTACTGTATTTTAATTGTTAATCAATTTTTAATTATTAATATGTTTTTTGTTTTGAAAAATATTTGTGTTTAATATTTATTATTTCGTAACTAATATTTATTTAGTAATATGTATTTGTATTTATTGTTAATGTATTGATAATTAATCATTCAATTGTCATTATGTTTTTAATAATTATTCATGGGTATTTGCAAATGAGTTATTTAAAAATTACATTATAAATTATTTTATTTACAACAATTATTTATAAGTATGTTATATTTAACTTCTACGCTATCAAACACTTTCCCTACTGTTACACTCTCTGGAGTTGGAATAGTAATTTTTACCCCTACGCTATCCAACGCTTTCCCTACTGTTGCACTCTCTGGAGTTGGAATAGTAATTTTTACCCCTACGCTATCTAACATTTTTCCTACAGTTGAACTCTCTGGAGTTGGAAAAGTAATTTTTACCCCTACACTATCCAACGCTTTCCCTACTGTTGCACTCTCTGCAGTTGGAATAGTAATTTTTACCCCTACGCTATCCAACGCTTTCCCTTCTGTTGCACTCTCTGGAGTTGGAATAGTAATTTTCACCCCTACGCTATCCAACGCTTTCCCTACTGTTGCACTCTCTGGAGTGGGAATAGTAATTTTTACCTCTACGCTAACCAACGCTTTACCTACTGTTGCACTCTCTGGAGTGGGAATAGTCATTTTTACCCCTACGCTATCCAACGCTTTCCCTACTGTTGCACTCTCTGGAGTTGGAATAGTAATTTTTATCCCTACGCTATCCAACGCTTTCCCTACTGTTGCACTTTTTGGAGTTGGAATAGTATTTTTTACCCCTATGCTATCCTACACTTTCCCTACTGTTGCACTCTCTGGAGTGGGAATAGTAATTTTTACCCCTACGCTATCCAACGCTTTCCTTACTGTTGCACTCTCTGGAGTGGGAATAGTAATTTTTACCCCTAAGCTTTCCAACGCTTTTCCTACTGTTGCACTCTCTGGAGTTGGAATAGGAATTTTTATCCCTACGCTATCCAACTCTTTCCCTACTGTTGCACTTTTTGGAGTTGGAATAGTATTTTTCACCCCTACGCTATCCTACGCTTTCCCTACTGTTGCACTCTCTGGAGTGGGAATAGTAATTTTTACCCCTACACTATCCAACGCTTTCTTTACTGTTGCATTCTCTGGAGTTGGAATAGTAATTTTTACCTCTACGCTATCCAACGGTTTTTCTATTGTTGCGCTCTCTGGAGTGGGAATGGTAATTTTAAGTGCTATGCTATACAAGGTTTTTATTACTGTATTTTTTTTTTAGTGATGGATTTTGAACAGTATTTTTTATTTATTTAGCTATTTAATATTTTTTGTATAATTTTAGATAATGTAGTATATCATTAATTTTAAAATATTAAAAGTATATATATTTTTTAATTTATTAAACATAATTATTTACTTTTTATTGATGTTTTTGTTTTATGTTTGTAAATGTAGTTGTAATTTATAATATTTGTTATTAATTTATAAATTATTAAAATAATTATTACAACTTATTGTTAAGTAAGTATATATTATATATTGTCTGTATATTTTTAATTAATGTATTATTATTATATATGTATTATTTATTAATTCTAAACATTATTAGATATTTTTAACTATGTTTATTTTATTCATTAATGTTATTTACTTTATTTAACATTTATATTTTTACAGAAAAAAACGATATTTTTAACATCGATATTGTTAACATCTTTATTTGTATTTCGATATTTTTGTACTTACCATGTTGTAGATGGGATGTCGCTATTCTTGTCTTCGATATTTCAGCATCGATATTTCTGTAGGTCGATATTTTCTACGTCGATATTTTGTCAGTGATTCGTTTTAGTGGCACACTCTGTGGATGGTACAATATGTGTTGCAGCTCACAGGTGGCATTTAACTTTCAGGCCCAGGGTTAATTTTCTATCCCATATACTAGAAACATGTAGGCAAGTTAAATATGTCAATCTGCAGTAAGAGATAAGCTAATTTACCCATGTTTAAAGGACAAGCACTCTACTTTTGTTTAGCAGGGGGTAAAGTGTGCAGAGTTCAAAGTCCAGTAAACAGATAGGGCTTACATTGGGGAAGAAATTACACCAAAGATGGTAATTTCCCACACAAAGAGTGACTAAAGGCCCTGGAACATGAATAGACTTTCATCAATGGCTGAAATTTGATACTTCTAACCAACTGCAGTACTCTGTCTCTGTGATCATGATTATGTATCTTCCTACCACGCATGACAAGTGTACCATCAGCCTCCAATCCATGGCATAAGCAGCTTTTCCTTGCAAACAGAACGAGCTCATTGTGGAGAAGTGTGGCTCAGGGGTTAGAGGCAGCAGACCCGGAAGCTGAGATCGGTCCTGGACCAGGGTTCAATTCCCCGCCTCTGCGGGTCTTGGGCTAAAAAATTCCACGGACTCGATAATTCTCGCCCCGGTGCCTCCTCGACTCACGGGTTCACACTCTGCGACTCTGGGCAATAGCTTGCTTAATCTCCACAACGGCCCCTCGCGGCGGGATGCCTGACTTTCACCTTGTGGATACCCTGCTATCTCACAGGGGAATACCAGGAAGGGTTCCCTAAGCAAGCGCCGGGAAACCCACTGCGGGTAGCTGTGCGCTATATAAGCTCAACTACATTTACATTTACATCATGGGCCTCAGCAGTGCAAGATACCCAACTCACAGAGCAAGTACAACTTGAGCATCACTAGTGCAAGTTGGAAATTAACCAGTAGGGACTTTCTGGTCTGGGAAACATCATAGAATCCTATCTCAGTGTCTATCAGTCATGGCTCTGTTCTATTTTGCTTGAAGTCCCTTGACTACCCTGGAACTGTTAAGGGGAATGTAGGGCACAATGAACCCTAAGTCTTATTTTTCAGTGGGGGGGCAATCAGTGTTCACTATGAATAACTCCAGTGCAAAGGCTACTCTATATCACAAAAGAAGTCATGGGAAGATGATAAATATCAGTAGACATTCTCACACTACGCAGGTGGTGATGGAAAAATTGCAGACACAGCACATGCCAGGAGGAGAAAGTGTGATGTGGTATAATGGATGTTAGGCAGGAGTAAGAATTTGTTGGTTCTGGTTAATTCCAGGATACTCACATACACTTGCCATTGCACGCGCCTTCAGGTGGTGCAGAACTCTGCTGCCCGGGCGATTTTCGGCCTAGGCAGACGAGCTCGAGCTTCCGGGTTGCTTCAGACGTTGCACTGGCTTCCCATCAGGAAGCGGATCCAGTTTAAATCCCTGACCCTGATGCATAAAGCTCTGCATGGATCAGGGGCTGGATATCTGCAGCAGAGACTGACTTTCTATCATCCAGTCCGCTCTCTTCGCTCGGAATCCCTCTTTAAAGCTGTGGTTCCGCGGGTGAGGAAGGCTCGTGCTGGAGGGCGGTCTTTTAGTTGCAGAGCTCCCCAGCTTTGGAATCTGCTTCCACTCCCACTCCGCAGCACTGCCAATTTGCTCCAGTTTAGGAAGGGCCTGAAGACCTGGCTTTTTAACTCTTAGTCTGTTTTATTGCCTACTGTTTTTATTATTTCTGTTGTCTTCCGTTTTTAGCTGTGTTGTGTTATTTTACTCTGAGCTGCTGGTGGAAAGCGTCGGGACACTCTTACCGAGTAGCCGTACGCTATATAAAAACTATATAACATAACATAACATAACATAACATAACATTGGGTTCTGTCTCCACTGCGGAATGTTCTTGGGCCAACCCAGTCATCTCAGGGGGCTAGGAATATGGTGTTGATTAAAGAGCTGCCATTGTTCACGTGCTGGTGTGTGCTTCAAGTCCGCAGGTACTTAAAAGTCAGGGGCCATGCAGAACTGCCATGCTTGGGTCACTGCTGGAAAAGAATGTGCAGCAGTGGCAGATGGTGAACTTTCAAATAAGTGAGGTGTAAGTGCCTACAATGGGTGGTCCGGAGTGACCATAATGAGGTAGCCCAAAGTCCCTGGGGTGAGTCTGGGGTGCTTCCCTTCCCCAAGAAATGTTAGTAAAATATGTAGATGCCAACCACTGCATTTATACTATAAACAGCAATGTGCCTTCCACACCATGGATCTACATTTATTTGAGAATATTTGAAGCATACCAATTGTTTTGTATTGTCATGGTGTAGTATGTAAATAACCCAATATCACAAGGCACAACTTTCAAGAAGGTATGAAAGCAGTCACCACTTAGATGAAGGACAGCTTCCTGAAACTCAACTCCGAGAAAACAGAAGTCCTTATCCATGGCTCCACCCCCTCTGCGTGGGATGACTCTTGGTGGCCCCGGGCCCAGGAACCCCCAAACCTGACAGGCCATGCCCAAAATCTCAGAATCATACGCCGTATCCTCTGCCTGCTTCAACACCCTCTGCATTCTCCGCAAAACGTTCTGATATTTTCCCTATGGAGAAGAAAAATGGTCACACAAGCCCTCATCACTAGCAGACTGGACTACGGTAAAGCCCTCGATGGCGAAATTAGCAATAACCTCCTGCGCAAGCTCCAGACCTTTCAGAACGCCGCAGCCAGACTGAGCCTCGACATCCCTTGCCACAACCACAACACCCAACACCTCCGCAAACTCCACTGGCTCCCCATCGAAAGCTCCTCACACATGCTTACAAGGCCCTCCTCAACATAGGACCAGCATGCGTAAACAACCGCCTCTCCTTCCACGCACCCAGGATAAACCTCTGATCAGCCGACCTCTCTCTGGCCACCATGCCACGCAGGACTACGGGTGGAAAGTCCTCTCCTAATTTGTAGCCATTACCTGGAACGACCTCCCCCTCCATCTCTGGCAAAGCCCTACACTGTTCCAACTCAGGAGGGACCTCAAGACGTGGCTCTTCAGATGACCCCAACACTCTAAAGAGCAGCACCCTCACCCAGTGCCTTGAGACCCTCACAAGTGAGTAGCTGTGCTATAAAAGTCCCTGATTGATTGATTGTTTGATTAAATGGGGTAAATGTTCCCACAGGTAACCCATACAGTTTTCCAGCAGTTCCTGTTTGCCCTATGGTAAACAATTCTACAGTGCACCTTACTCCTAAAATCCAAGAGACACCCTCCCCGTTTGTGTAGAGCATTTGTGTCCATCCATAGGTATGGCCAGGGAAATTAACAGTCCCCTACCCTGTGCCCACTCCAAACTGGTTTTGGGGGCACCTTACCTCCCACTGGGTTTAAAGCAACCCTGGTTAGTGTAAGCCTGGGGGACAAAGTCTCCAAGTCTCCCCGTACATCTCTTTGTGAAAGTGCAGGCCTTGCAGTTGTCCCTTTATAGTTAATTAAGGTCCTGGGCCTACACCCAACTGATCTTCCTGCAAGGGGAGGCAAAACATCCCCCACATCAATCCTAGGGGCCCATTACGATGTTGGGCGGATTGCCACCGCCAGCCTGGCGGGAGCAATCCGCCCGACATCCACACTCGTTTTCCCCCCGCCATATTAGTATGGGTAATTGTGGATGTCTTTCCGTGGCATGCGGAGAATCCCTGTTTGGGCCTGTTGCGGGCCCCCAGGGACTCAGGGGAGGGGGATGGGTGGTAGGTGCACATAGGTACCCCCAGCAGTTCCATGCACAGCATGGCAGGCACCGCGCGGTGCCTGGCATGCTGTGCATGGAAGTGCACAGCATGCTTTCCTGCAATTGTGGCGGACGGTGCTGAGTGCACCGTCCGCCACAATGGTAGGAATGCGGGATGCACCCGCCACTCTGGCGTGCGCATCCCAATGCTGGCGACGGGACCCCCGCCCTTCAGGTGGCCGGTCCCTATTAACACGAGGATGGCGGGCGGGCAAAGTCCGCCCGCCATCCTAATGGGGCTCTTAGTGTCTGTGCTGCAGGAGAAGTTTTCACACTTCCTTGTCAGGGAGGCACTGGCAGACCAGAAATTCCAGGCTAATCCTAATTAGCCTAACTGATGCTCACATAAACAAAACATAACTTTTTTAAAGTTACTTTTCTGCATATTTAATATAAATCTAATTTCCCCAAGGAATTTGATGTTTAATAAATATGAAAAATAGAATTTGAATGATGATTCTAGCCATGTCATGTCAAACGTTAGAGATGAAAATATATAATCTTCCCTTTAACATTCTTCAGGATCCTGCTAAACCCTGCCCATGAAAATAGCTTTTGGCGGCTAGTCACTAACCCTGGGCGGGCAACTTCGCTACGCCCTTTGCAAAGTAGGCGAAGCAGGCAACACTACGCCCACTTCGCGGGCGTAGCGAAGTTGCCCGCCACCCGCCTCCCTCTCGCCCTCCCTAAATCGCGAGAAATGCACATGCGCGGGCGGCCGCGCATGCGCATTAGTATCCAAGACGCGCGCGCCGGCGGCGCGATGACGAGAGGGAGCCCCGGGGACGCGGCGGACAAGGTAAGTGGTTTTATAATTCATTTATAATATCATTTAGGCATTTAGGGAGGGCGGGAGGGAGGCGGGTGGTGCGTAGTGGGGCTACGCGAAGTGCGTGGGTGGGCGTATTTTTTTGCCCACTTCGCGTAGCTTCACGAAGCCCCACTACGCCCACTACGCCCACTACGCCCAGGGTTACTAGTCACTGGAGGAACATGCCAATTTAAATTTTGCACATGTTCCAGTACTAAATATCAGGCTCTCTACCTTGTGGCAACAAGGTGTACATAGGGATGGCTTATTAATAGTTAAAAGAAGAGTTTCCTGTTTGTCGGAAAAGGGTTGTTTTCACACGTTTTGTCAGCTAGTTCTTAGGTAACTGCAGTCAGACTACACAGGGTTGGCCTGAAACCATGTTTAAGTGGCGGCACAGTCTAAATACCGATCTACAGTAATATCGAGTTGGAAATATCGAAGGTGAAGAAAATCGAGGTCAAGAATATCGTTGGACAGAATATCGACACTAAGGTAAGTAATATCGATTTTTTTATATCGATGTAAATAATATCGAAGTTAGTAATATCGATATCAAATATATTGATGTTACTAATTTCGATGTTACTAATATCGATATTTGTTTATTGTTATGTTTTTTATATGTATGTGTTATATGTTTTTTGTTAAGTATTTTATTTATTTTAAATTATATGTGTACTATTTTAATACATTTTTAAGTTAATTTTATGTTTTAGTACTGGAGCGGGTTGTGAGTTTATAGGGGAATAGGGTGGGAAGTAATTTAATTATAGTAAATGATTTATACATTTTTAGTAATTGTAAATTATTTTAATACATTTTTGCGTTTACGTTCTGTAGTGGGTTGTGGGTTTATAGGGGAATTGGGTGGGAAGTAATTTAATTGTAATTAAGTAATGATTTTTTTAATTGGTATTGATAATTATTTTATTTTTAATTAATTATTAATTGCTAATTAATTATTTTAATTGGTAATTACTTTATTTAATTGGTAATTAATGTTTGTAATTGGCTATTACATTTTTTAATTGGCAATTAATTTTTCAAATTGTTAATTACTTTTTTTAATTGGTAATTCAGATTTGTAATTGTTAATTACTTTTTATTAATTGGAAATTATTGTTTCATTAAAAATATTTTTTGATTTAAAAATACATTTATTGTTTACTATATTTTAATTGCTAATTAATTATTTTAATTGGTAATTAATTTTTAAATTCGTAATTAATGTTTGTAATTGATAATTACATTTTTTAATTGGCAATTATTTTTTTACTTTGATAATTACTTTTTTAATTGTTAATTTATATTGATTGGAAATATTTTTTTATTAATTGGTAATTATTGTTTCATTAAAATATTTTTTGATTTACAAATAAATGTATTGTTTACTGTATTTTAATTGTTAATCAATTTTTAATTATTAATATGTTTTTTGTTTTGAAAAATATTTGTGTTTAATATTTATTATTTCGTAACTAATATTTATTTAGTAATATGTATTTGTATTTATTGTTAATGTATTGATAATTAATCATTCAATTGTCATTATGTTTTTAATAATTATTCATGGGTATTTGCAAATGAGTTATTTAAAAATTACATTATAAATTATTTTATTTACAACAATTATTTATAAGTATGTTATATTTAACTTCTACGCTATCAAACACTTTCCCTACTGTTACACTCTCTGGAGTTGGAATAGTAATTTTTACCCCTACGCTATCCAACGCTTTCCCTACTGTTGCACTCTCTGGAGTTGGAATAGTAATTTTTACCCCTACGCTATCTAACATTTTTCCTACAGTTGAACTCTCTGGAGTTGGAAAAGTAATTTTTACCCCTACACTATCCAACGCTTTCCCTACTGTTGCACTCTCTGCAGTTGGAATAGTAATTTTTACCCCTACGCTATCCAACGCTTTCCCTTCTGTTGCACTCTCTGGAGTTGGAATAGTAATTTTCACCCCTACGCTATCCAACGCTTTCCCTACTGTTGCACTCTCTGGAGTGGGAATAGTAATTTTTACCTCTACGCTAACCAACGCTTTACCTACTGTTGCACTCTCTGGAGTGGGAATAGTCATTTTTACCCCTACGCTATCCAACGCTTTCCCTACTGTTGCACTCTCTGGAGTTGGAATAGTAATTTTTATCCCTACGCTATCCAACGCTTTCCCTACTGTTGCACTTTTTGGAGTTGGAATAGTATTTTTTACCCCTATGCTATCCTACACTTTCCCTACTGTTGCACTCTCTGGAGTGGGAATAGTAATTTTTACCCCTACGCTATCCAACGCTTTCCTTACTGTTGCACTCTCTGGAGTGGGAATAGTAATTTTTACCCCTAAGCTTTCCAACGCTTTTCCTACTGTTGCACTCTCTGGAGTTGGAATAGGAATTTTTATCCCTACGCTATCCAACTCTTTCCCTACTGTTGCACTTTTTGGAGTTGGAATAGTATTTTTCACCCCTACGCTATCCTACGCTTTCCCTACTGTTGCACTCTCTGGAGTGGGAATAGTAATTTTTACCCCTACACTATCCAACGCTTTCTTTACTGTTGCATTCTATGGAGTTGGAATAGTAATTTTTACCTCTACGCTATCCAACGGTTTTTCTATTGTTGCGCTCTCTGGAGTGGGAATGGTAATTTTAAGTGCTATGCTATACAAGGTTTTTATTACTGTATTTTTTTTTTAGTGATGGATTTTGAACAGTATTTTTTATTTATTTAGCTATTTAATATTTTTTGTATAATTTTAGATAATGTAGTATATCATTAATTTTAAAATATTAAAAGTATATATATTTTTTAATTTATTAAACATAATTATTTACTTTTTATTGATGTTTTTGTTTTATGTTTGTAAATGTAGTTGTAATTTATAATATTTGTTATTAATTTATAAATTATTAAAATAATTATTACAACTTATTGTTAAGTAAGTATATATTATATATTGTCTGTATATTTTTAATTAATGTATTATTATTATATATGTATTATTTATTAATTCTAAACATTATTAGATATTTTTAACTATGTTTATTTTATTCATTAATGTTATTTACTTTATTTAACATTTATATTTTTACAGAAAAAAACGATATTTTTAACATCGATATTGTTAACATCTTTATTTGTATTTCGATATTTTTGTACTTACCATGTTGTAGATGGGATGTCGCTATTCTTGTCTTCGATATTTCAGCATCGATATTTCTGTAGGTCGATATTTTCTACGTCGATATTTTGTCAGTGATTCGTTTTAGTGGCACACTCTGTGGATGGTACAATATGTGTTGCAGCTCACAGGTGGCATTTAACTTTCAGGCCCAGGGTTAATTTTCTATCCCATATACTAGAAACATGTAGGCAAGTTAAATATGTCAATCTGCAGTAAGAGATAAGCTAATTTACCCATGTTTAAAGGACAAGCACTCTACTTTTGTTTAGCAGGGGGTAAAGTGTGCAGAGTTCAAAGTCCAGTAAACAGATAGGGCTTACATTGGGGAAGAAATTACACCAAAGATGGTAATTTCCCACACAAAGAGTGACTAAAGGCCCTGGAACATGAATAGACTTTCATCAATGGCTGAAATTTGATACTTCTAACCAACTGCAGTACTCTGTCTCTGTGATCATGATTATGTATCTTCCTACCACGCATGACAAGTGTACCATCAGCCTCCAATCCATGGCATAAGCAGCTTTTCCTTGCAAACAGAACGAGCTCATTGTGGAGAAATGTGGCTCAGGGGTTAGAGGCAGCAGACCCGGAAGCTGAGATCGGTCCTGGACCAGGGTTCAATTCCCCGCCTCTGCGGGTCTTGGGCTAAAAAATTCCACGGACTCGATAATTCTCGCCCCGGTGCCTCCTCGACTCACGGGTTCACACTCTGCGGCTCTGGGCAATAGCTTGCTTAATCTCCACAACGGCCCCTCGCGGCGGGATGCCTGACTTTCACCTTGTGGATACCCTGCTATCTCACAGGGGAATACCAGGAAGGGTTCCCTAAGCAAGCGCCGGGAAACCCACTGCGGGTAGCTGTGCGCTATATAAGCTCAACTACATTTACATTTACATCATGGGCCTCAGCAGTGCAAGATACCCAACTCACAGAGCAAGTACAACTTGAGCATCACTAGTGCAAGTTGGAAATTAACCAGTAGGGACTTTCTGGTCTGGGAAACATCATAGAATCCTATCTCAGTGTCTATCAGTCATGGCTCTGTTCTATTTTGCTTGAAGTCCCTTGACTACCCTGGAACTGTTAAGGGGAATGTAGGGCACAATGAACCCTAAGTCTTATTTTTCAGTGGGGGGGCAATCAGTGTTCACTATGAATAACTCCAGTGCAAAGGCTACTCTATATCACAAAAGAAGTCATGGGAAGATGATAAATATCAGTAGACATTCTCACACTACGCAGGTGGTGATGGAAAAATTGCAGACACAGCACATGCCAGGAGGAGAAAGTGTGATGTGGTATAATGGATGTTAGGCAGGAGTAAGAATTTGTTGGTTCTGGTTAATTCTAGGATACTCACATACACTTGCCATTGCACGCGCCTTCAGGTGGTGCAGAACTCTGCTGCCCGGGCGATTTTCGGCCTAGGCAGACGAGCTCGAGCTTCCGGGTTGCTTCAGACGTTGCACTGGCTTCCCATCAGGAAGCGGATCCAGTTTAAATCCCTGACCCTGATGCATAAAGCTCTGCATGGATCAGGGGCTGGATATCTGCAGCAGAGACTGACTTTCTATCATCCAGTCCGCTCTCTTCGCTCGGAATCCCTCTTTAAAGCTGTGGTTCCGCGGGTGAGGAAGGCTCGTGCTGGAGGGCGGTCTTTTAGTTGCAGAGCTCCCCAGCTTTGGAATCTGCTTCCACTCCCACTCCGCAGCACTGCCAATTTGCTCCAGTTTAGGAAAGGCCTGAAGACCTGGCTTTTTAACTCTTAGTCTGTTTTATTGCCTACTGTTTTTATTATTTCTGTTGTCTTCCGTTTTTAGCTGTGTTGTGTTATTTTACTCTGAGCTGCTGGTGGAAAGCGTCGGGACACTCTTACCGAGTAGCCGTACGCTATATAAAAACTATATAACATAACATAACATAACATAACATAACATTGGGTTCTGTCTCCACTGCGGAATGTTCTTGGGCCAACCCAGTCATCTCAGGGGGCTAGGAATATGGTGTTGATTAAAGAGCTGCCATTGTTCACGTGCTGGTGTGTGCTTCAAGTCCGCAGGTACTTAAAAGTCAGGGGCCATGCAGAACTGCCATGCTTGGGTCACTGCTGGAAAAGAATGTGCAGCAGTGGCAGATGGTGAACTTTCAAATAAGTGAGGTGTAAGTGCCTACAATGGGTGGTCCGGAGTGACCATAATGAGGTAGCCCAAAGTCCCTGGGGTGAGTCTGGGGTGCTTCCCTTCCCCAAGAAATGTTAGTAAAATATGTAGATGCCAACCACTGCATTTATACTATAAACAGCAATGTGCCTTCCACACCATGGATCTACATTTATTTGAGAATATTTGAAGCATACCAATTGTTTTGTATTGTCATGGTGTAGTATGTAAATAACCCATGTATATGTGGAAATGTGTATATAACTTTGAATAAGAAAAAAGATAAATCAATCAATCGATCGGGAAATTTGTAGAGTGCACTACTCACCCGTAAGGGTCTCAAGGCGCTGGGGGGGAAGGGTGCTGCTACTGCTCGAATAGCCAGGTCTTGAGTAGTCTCCTGAAGGTTAGTAGGTCTTGGGTCTGACGTAGGAGATGGGGAGGGTGTTCTAGGTCTTGGCGGCGAGGTAGGAGAACGATCTGCCACCGGAGGTTGCTCTTCGGATGCGAGGGACGGTAGCTAGAGCGCAAGAAATTCTGCAAACTACAGAGTATTCTTTGGAGAAAAAAAATTTGAAAAACAAGTACGGGGCATCATGTTCTAGTGAAAAATTAACATAAGACAATAAGTTCATTTTTTAAAGTTGAAGATGAAGACTCATGTAGATTCTTATTCTCGAATAAATGTAGATCTATGGTCTGGGAGGCACATTGCTGTTGATAGTCTACTTTGATTCCAGCCTCCACAGTCCTGAACTAATTCACTCCCCAATAGGAGAACCACTGCATTTATGGGATTTTCTTAAATTATCTAACAGCCCAATGGTTCAACAAGTCCATATGAGAAGGAACTATTGAAATGTACTATTGGTAGCTACATTCATTTAATCTCAAGTGCTAGAAGCTCCTCTGTTTCACAGGTTTTTGTTTGCATTCTGGTTTGTATGGTAGTGATTTCACAAAGAAATAAACAGGATTATCATCAAAACAGAAAAAGCCAGTCTCATGGAAGCGGAAAACCGGAAGACTATATGAATGCTGCGGTCAGATTCTTTCCCCAATTTAGCAGACTGTTTTTTTCTCAGGCCTTTTATTATACAGCCTGGATTATTTCACTAGTTTTACAGATTGCAGGCTCCCGTCCTCGCTATCCACTGGGCCCAAGGCTTCCCGCCAAGTGGCAGCTGGTGACTTTTGAAAGTGGTGAGGCGCAAGACCAAATCATGAATTGTCCTTAGATGTATTCAGGGGGTTATCAACCTGTGGATTTTTTGTTTAAATGGATACAATTTCGCATTTTCACATATAATTCATCCTACTTCAAACATGTCTTTACCCGATAAAGTTAAATTCAAATACCAGCACTCACTGTTTTGTCAGTGCCTCACCTAATGTCACACTTCACCTCAGGCCTGGCAGGAAAGTGCGGATGCAAGCAGTGTTTCATGCAAAGGTGTAAAATGGATGCATTGGACTCAGTGTGCATATTTCCCACTGGCTTGAAACATGGGTCCGGACTTCAGTGAAACTCCTGTGGGGTTGATTGAATGCTCACATACATCACAGGCATAGGAAAGGGCTGCAAAGACTCAGGGACCTCAAAGTCACATGCATCCCGCCTAAGAATAAAACAAAAAAAAGCTGTAAGAATCAGCTGTCACATGGAGACTGATTTTCAACCACAATGTACTGAAAATGTTTTTACTCTAATTGAAAACTTCAACCAATCAAAATCTACATGCAGTTTGGTGCAGAGTGTAATGGGAATTCTCAAAAGTAACATGAGTTTTTACACTGCAGGAGTGTATGTGGCAAAAGGTTTTCATGTCACCTGCGTTGTCTTGGGGCTAGGGCCATCTATAGGTTGGCCAGCCAAGCCAGGATCAGCTTGGCCTAGGGTGATTGACCGAACTCCAAACGGAGCCGGGCCTAAGGAATACGCTCGCTGCCCCATAGTCTGCTAATAATAATAATTGCAGTTTTTTAATCATGTTTTTTATTTGATTTTCACAACATTGGCAACATATACTGGGTGTAATTTTTAAGACCATGCTGTCAGCGCACACCTGGAAGAGAGTCAGCTCACTACTATAGGAGGACAGTGTTGGACTGGCCTATCGGGCAGTCTGCCAGTGCCAGAATGGCCAGCTTGAAAGTGCCACGGTGTACGTAGTTTTTTCTGACCTATAAGACTTGGCAGGTTATAAAACAAGCATTTGCAATGCAATAGGTCTCGCATTATAAAAGTTTGAGCTGTTGGCATTGCTCATAATAATGCAACACTAGCAGCTCAAAGATTCAGTAATGTGAGACCTATTGCATTGCAATTGTTTTTTTTATATAGCACAAACTTGAGTGAAAGGTGGGTATCTATGTTGCAATGAGTACAGTGCAATCATGTGTTGTGTAATTATGTGGTACAGAGTGGTATTGTGTGGAGTGTATTTATCATGCATTAAGTAGAGAGTTATTATGTGACGTGCAATTATGTAGTACTGAGGAGTATGTGGAGTGTATTTATGTTGTATTGAATACAGTGTAATTATGCGATGTGTAATTATGTGGTATTGAGTGGTATTATGTTGAGTGTATTTATGTACTCTACTCAATGCAACATAAATACACCCCTCAGACCACTCAGTACCATACAATTACAAACCATATATTTACACACTAATCAATGCAACATAAATACTCTCCACATCATACCACTCAATACCACATAATTGCATAACAAATATTTACAACACATATTTACACTCTACTCAGTACAACATAACTACACTCAACACAATACCACTCAGTACCACATATGCTTGTTTCAAGGGTTGTGGTCAGTTTCAGATATCGTACTGCAGTTAGTTTCACGTACTCCGATCAGTTTCAGATATTGTGGCTGATTTGAAGAACTGTGGTCTGTTTTATGTTATGTAGTTAGTTTGAGGCAGTCAGGTGCTAGTGTTGCATTATTAATAGCAATGCCAACTGAGACAGAGACGAAAATAACGAAAAGGCAGAAATAGGCACTAGAAAGATGCTGGTAGAGGGGGCAGCAAGAGGCGGCTAAGTATTAAAGGATAATAAAGAAAACAACAGGGGGTAGGGGTACAATCACTTTTGAGTAAAGAAAATGAGAGAATAAGCAAACCATCTGGCTGCAGAAGAGCTAAGAGAAACATGGGGTGAGTGAGAGAGCACGAGAAACCGGCGGGGGGAAGATCCCCTTTAAAGAGCATAGGAAATAAGAAAGTAAATGACACATCGGGATGAGTAAGAGAAACAGCAGGGATAAGATCACCTTCGAGTAGGGAAAATGAAAGAATAAGTCAAACATCTGGGTAGGGAGGAGAAACGGCAGTGTGAGTAAGAGAAGTAGCAGAGGGTGAGATTCACAGGTTCGGGAGAGGGCATTAATGGGAGAACCTAGGTAGACACTGGAGACAGGCACCGGGGAAGCTGAATAAACAGGTCAACAGGGAGCTATATAATTGAAAGAAGGGTAGAAAGCAATACAGAATGATGTACAGAGAGGGATGCCCAGAAGAAGGGAGGCAAAGGAAAGATACAGAGTCAGAAAAATAATGGGAGAGATGCAAGGAGCAGAGAGAAGAAAGGCAATCGAGCGTAGAGGCAGACAGAAGGAGAGAGACAGAAACTAGGAGGGTCAAGGGTGAGTGGCAGCGAGGTAAGGAGTGAATGCCAGGAGGGACCAGGGTGACTGTCAGGCCCTGGGAGTGAAGGGTGAGTGCCAGAGAGGTGAGGAGTGAGTGCCAGGGAGATGAGACGTAAGAGTCAGGAGGGTCAAGGGTGAGTGCCAGGGAGGGGAAGGGTGAGTGCCACGAAGGGGAAGTATGAGTGCCAGGGGTGAGGGGTAGCTGCCAGGCCAGGGGGTAAAGGGCTAGTGCCAGGGAGATGAAGGTTGAGTGCCAGGTCAGGGGGATGAAGGGTGAGTGCCAGAGAGATGAAGGTTGAGTGCCATGGAGGTGAGATGTAAGAGTCAGGAGGGTCAATGGTGAGTGCCAGGTAGGGGAATGGTGAGTGAAAGGGGTGAAGGGTAGCTGCCAGGCCAGGGGGATGAAGGACTAGTGCCATGGAGGTGAAGGGTGAGTGCCAAGGGGGCGAGTAGCGAATGCCAGGAGGGACATGGGTGAGTGTCAGGAAGGTGAAGGATATGTGCCAGGGAGGGAAAGTATTAGTACCAAGAGGGTCAAGGGTGAGTGTCAGGGAGGTGACAGTTGAGTGTCTCGGAGAGTCAATGTTGAGTGCCAGAGAGGGAGAAGGGTGAGTGCCAGGGAGGTGAGGGGTGAGTGACAGACTGCAAACAGTAGTGAGCCGGGTCTAGAAGGAGGTGCAGAGATCATCACCTGGTGTGTGCCAGGTCAGATTTTCGTGGATGCAAGAACCACTGAAAGGCGGGTGTCAAGTCACTCGTAACCTTAGTACAGGAGTGGGGTGCACAGGAGAGAGTAACATCTTCAAACAAGAAACTATTCAAAATCCTGAAAACTCCACTTTATGGTCTTGCAACCTTACGTGGACAATAATTAGCAAATGAATGGGCATACGTAGCGGACTTGCAGCTTGTTACAGCAACTTATTGAGATAAAGTTTGCAGTGCAAATAAACCAAAAGGTAACACAATTTGAATTAGTAATGGTATGATTCGCAATGAACTAGCAACAAGTTGAAAAAGCACCCCAGAATTGAACCGAGGATACAGAATAATAAAAATGAGGGCAATATTGGTCTCCTTTTCACAGCTGACAGCCAAAAAAACAGGGTGTTGTGGAGGACTCGGATTCTGGTGGAATCAGAATTTGTAAAAGAGTATATTTTTCATAAAACTCTTTTGAACACACTAGCGTATAGTGCCATGTGAGTGCCACTGCCCTTCTCCTAAGATACAACCTCTGTGAAACAAACCAATTAGAATAACTGTTTGCTGTTTAAAATTAAGTGGGGCACAAATGCGGTTTAGTATTCTGGGTATTGTGGTTGTGTGTGTGGTTGTGTATGTGGTTGTGTGTGTGCGTGGTTGTGTGTGTGTACTTGTGTGTGTGGTGTGTGTGGTTGTATGTGTGGTTGTGTGTGTGGTTTTATGTGTGGTTGTGTGTGTAGTTGTGTGTGGTTGTGTGTGTCTGTGTGGTTGTATGGTTGTGTGTGTAGTTGTGTGTGTGTGGTTGTGTGTGTGGTTGTGTGTGTTGTTGTGTGCATGGTTGTATGTGTGCGGTTGTGTGTGTGGTTTTGTGTGTTATGTGTGTGGTTGTGTGTGTGTGTGGTTGTGTGTGGTTGTGCATGTGTGGTTGTATGTTTGGTTGTGAGTGGTTGTGCGTATGGTTGTGTTTGTGGTTGTGCGTGTGGTTGTGCGTGTGGTTGTGTGTGTCTGTATGGTTGTGTGTGTAGTTGTGTGTGTGTGGTTGTGTGTGTGGTTGTGTGCATGGTTGTATGTGTGCGGTTGTGTGTGTGGTTTTGTGTGGTATGTGTGTGGTTGTGTGTGTGTGTGGTTGTGTGTGGTTGTGCATGTGTGGTTGTGTGTGGTTGTATGTTTGGTTGTGAGTGGTTGTGCGTATGGTTGTGTTTGTGGTTGTGCGTGTGGTTGTGCGTGTGGTTGTGCGTGTGGTTGTGCGTGTGGTTGTGCGTGTGGTTGTCCGTGTGGTTGTGTGTGTGGTTGTGTGTGGTTGTGTGTGGTTGTGTGTGTGGTTGTGTGTGTGGTTGTGTGTGGTTGTGTGTAGTTGAGGTTGTGTGTGTGGTTGTGATTGTGTGTGTGGTTGTGTGTGTGTGGTTGTGTAGTTATGTGTGGTTGTGTGTGCGCGTGATTGTGTGGGTGTGGTTGTGTGTGTGGTTATGTGTGTGTTGTGTTTGTGGTTGTGTGTGTGGTTGTGTGTGTGCAGCTGTGGTTGTATGTGTGTGGTTGTGTGTGTTTGTGGTTGTGTGTGGTTGTTTGTGTTTGTGTGTGTTTGTGTGTGTGGTTGTGTGTGCATGTGTGGTTGTGTGTGTGTGGTTGTGGTTGAGGTTGTGTGTGTGGTTGGGTGGTTGAGTGTGGTTGTGTGTGGTTGGGTGTGGTTGTGTGTGGTTGTGTGTGTGGTTGTGTGTGTATTTGTGTGTGTGGTTGTGTGTGTTTTTGTGTGGTTGTGTGTGTGCTTCTGGGTGTGGTTGTGGTTGTGTGTGTGGTTGTGTGTGTGCATGGTTGTGGTTTTTGTGTGTTTGGTTGTGTGTGTGTTTGTGGGTGGGTGTGGTTGTGTGGTTGTGTGTGTGGTTGTGTATGTAGTTGTGTGTGTGTTGTGTTTGTGGTTGTGTGTGTGGTTGTGTATGTGTGTGGTTGTGTGTGGGTATGGTTGTGTGTGCAGTTGTGGTTGTGTGTGTACGTGGTTGTGTGTGTGGTTGTGTGTGTGGGATTGTGTGGTTGTGAGTGGGTGTGTGTGGTTGGATGTGGTTATGTGTGTGTGGTTGTGTGTGTGGTTGTGGTTGTGTGTGTGGTTGTGTGTGTGGTTGTGCGTGTGGTTGTGTGTGGTTGTGTGTGTGTGTGTGGTTGTGTGTGTGTGGTTGTTTGTGTGGTTGTGGTTGTGTGTGTAGTTGTGGTTGTGGTTGTGTGTGTGGTTGTGTGTGGTTGTGTAGTTGTGTGTGGTTGTGTGTGTGCACGTGTTGTGTGTGTGTGTGTGGTTGTGTGTGTGTTGTTGTGTTTGTGGTTGTGTGTGTGTGGTTGTGTGGTTGTGTGTGTGGTTGTGTGTGGGGTTGTGTGTGTGGTTGTGGTTGTGTGTGGTTGTGTGTGTGGTCGTGCGTGTGGTTGGGTGTGGTTGTGTGTGTGTGTGGTTGTGTGTGTGTGGTTGTGTGGTTGTGTGTGGTTGTGTGTGTAGTTGTGGTTGTGTGTGTGGTTGTGTGTGGTTGTGTAGTTGTGTGTGTGCGCGTGTTGTGTGTGTGTGTGGTTGTGTGTGTGTGGTTGTGTGGTTGTGTGTGTGGTTGTGTGTGGGGTTGTGTGTGTGGTTGTGGTTGTGTGTGTGTGGTTGTGTGTGTATGTGTGTGTGTGGTTGTGTGTGTGTGGTTGTGTGTGGTTGTGTGTGTGGATGTGTGTGTGTGGTTGTATGTGTGGTTGTGTGTGTGGTTGTGTGTGGTTGTGTGTTTGGTTGTTTGTGTGGTTGTGTGTGGTTGTGTGTGTGGTTGTGCATGTGGTTGTGTGCGTGGTTGTGTGTGTGGTTGTGTCTGGTTTTGTGTGGGGTTGTGTGTGTGGTTGTGTGTGGTTGTGGTTGTGTGTGTGTGGCTGTGTGTGCGTGGTTGTGTGTGTAGTTGTGTGATTGGGTGTGGTTGTGTGTGTGTGGTTGTGGGTGTGGCTGTGTGTGTGTGGTTGTGGTTGTGTGTGGTTGTGTGTGTGGTTGTGGTTGTGCGTTTGGTTGTGCATGTGGTTGTTTGTGTGGTTGTGGTTGTGTGTGTAGTTGTGGTTGTGTGTGTGGTTGTGTGTGGTTGTGTAGTTGTGTGTGTGCACGTGTTGTGTGTGTGTGTGGTTGTGTGTGTGTGGTTGTGTGTGGCTGTGTGTGTGTGTGTGTGGTTGTGGGTGGTGTTGTGTGTGTGTGTGGTTGTGTGTGTGGGAGAATCCCGAACGCTTGTAAGCGTGAAGGCGGGGGAGGGGTGGAGGCAGGGAGCAAGCAAGAGGAAAGACAGATGGCGCTGAAGGCTGGCGTTTCGCGCGTGCACTCTCGCGTGAACGCAAGTTGGTTACCAGCCAACAGCACTTTGAAAACTCACCTACTAAAGTCTCTCCGGGCAGCGCATGCGCGCTGACTCAGCGACACCTAAAAAGACCCACACTAAGGCATTCCCTAGCAGCTGGCCTGTCTGGTAATGTGGCAGTGCCTGATAGGCCAGTCCAACAACTGTTGGAGGCTGAGGTGTACAGGAGACACACCAATGTGTGCAGTGGGTGCACTAACCCACTAAACTATCTCACTATGACTGAAAAGTGTCACCAGCAATTCGCACACAGATCTCTGCTGCAGAAGAATTAATTAAACTGTGACCAGTTCTGTAGACAGCCCCCTTCTGTCATATTTGCATTTACCCGCTAAATTGTTTGTTAGACGTTTGAAACAGTAACCAGCAGGCTACAATGAATCTTTGCCCCGGAATAACAACCCTCTGAAAAATCTCACAGAATTAGAGCCAAGGACCTGTAGATACAGGAATAAGTTACAATCTATGAAAGGTTGGTCTTCAAATTCTGAGTGAAAGAACACTGTTGAACAGATGGAGAAATACACTGAACGTGATCTCTGCTTTTTCAAAAGAAGTAAATAAACACCACACAAACGCTGGCAGGTAAAATAGAGGTTCAAAGCTTGCTTGTTCTAAATAATCCAGCGTTTTCAAAAGATGGTACCAATGTTACATAAAATAAATAAAATAATGTAAAAGTGAATTCACTCAAAACACTGATGCTGGAATGTTCAGGTTGCTTTACAACTAAAAATATAACAGTTTCAAGACCGTAGCAACTTAATTTACGGCCCCCTCTTTAATATCTTTCGAGTGTTTGCCAGTGAAGGACCCGCCAAGGATCCGTAAGAGCGAGAGGGAAAAGACGAGACACACAGTCAGCGAAGAATTAACAAGCATTTACAATGCAATGGTTTTGCCTTTGTTAAAGTTAGAGCTATTGGCATTGCTCTTGACACTCTGAAGCTCCACTCTGAAGCTCCACTCTGAAGCTCCACTCTGAAGCTCCACTCTGAAGCTCCACTCTGAAGCTCCACTCTGAAGCTCCACTCTGAAGCTCCACTCTGCACTCTGAAGCTCCACTCTGCACTCTGAAGCTCCACTCTGCACTCTGAAGCTCCACTCTGCACTCTGAAGCTCCACTCTGCACTCTGAAGCTGCACTCTGAAGCTCCACTCTGCACTCTGAAGCTGCACTCTGAAGCTGCACTCTGAAGCTCCACTCTGAAGCTCCACTCTGAAGCTCCACTCTGAAGCTCCACTCTGAAGCTCCACTCTGAAGCTCCACTCTCCACTCTGAAGCTCCACTCTCCACTCTGAAGCTCCACTCTGCACTCTGAAGCTCCACTCTGCACTCTGAATCTGCACTCTGAAGCTCCACTCTGAACTCTGAAGCTCCACTCTGAATCTGCACTCTGAAGCTCCACTCTGCACTCTGAAGCTCCACTCTGAATCTGCACTCTGAAGCTCCACTCTGCACTCTGAAGCTCCACTCTGAATCTGCACTCTGAAGCTCCACTCTGCACTCTGAAGCTCCACTCTGAATCTGCACTCTGAAGCTCCACTCTGCACTCTGAAGCTCCACTCTGAAGCTCCACTCTGCACTCTGAATCTGCACTCTGAAGCTCCACTCCGAATCTCCACTCTGAATCTCCACTCTGAATCTCCACTCTGAAGCTCCACTCTGAAGCTCCACTCTGAAGCTCCACTCTGAATCTGCACTCTGAAGCTCCACTCTGCACTCTGATGCTCCACTCTGAATCTGCACTCTGAAGCTCCACTCTGCACTCTGAATCTGCACTCTGAAGCTCCACTCTGAATCTCCACTCTGAATCTCCACTCTGAATCTCCACTCTGAATCTCCACTCTGAATCTCCACTCTGAAGCTCCACTCTGAAGCTCCACTCTGAATCTGCACTCTGAAGCTCCACTCTGAATCTGCACTCTGAAGCTCCACTCTGCACTCTGAAGCTCCACTCTGCACTCTGAAGCTCCACTCTGCACTCTGAAGCTCCACTCTGAAGCTCCACTCTGAAGCTGCACTCTGAAGCTCCACTCTGCACTCTGAAGCGCCACTCTGAAGCTCCACTCTGAAGCTCCACTCTGAAGCTCCACTCTGAAGCTCCACTCTGAAGCTCCACTCTGAAGCTCCACTCTGCACTCTGAAGCTCCACTCTGCACTCTGAAGCTCCACTCTGCACTCTGAAGCTCCACTCTGCACTCTGAAGCTCCACTCTGAAGCGCCACTCTGAAGCGCCACTCTGAAGCTCCACTCTGAAGCTCCACTCTGAAGCTCCACTCTGAAGCTCCACTCTGAAGCTCCACTCTGAATCTGCAGCTCCACTCTGAATCTGCAGCTCCACTCTGAATCTGCAGCTCCACTCTGAATCTGCAGCTCCACTCTGAATCTGCAGCTCCACTCTGAATCTGCAGCTCCACTCTGAATCTGCAGCTCCACTCTGAATCTGCAGCTCCACTCTGCACTCTGAAGCTCCACTCTGAAGCTCCACTCTGAAGCTCCACTCTGAAGCTCCACTCTGAAGCTCCACTCTGAAGCTCCACTCTGAAGCTCCACTCTAAAGCTCCACTCTGAAGCTCCACTCTGAAGCTCCACTCTGCACTCTGAAGCTCCACTCTGAAGCTCCACTCTGAAGCTCCACTCTGAAGCTCCACTCTGAAGCTCCACTCTGCACTCTGAAGCTCCACTCTGCACTCTGAAGCTCCACTCTGCACTCTGAAGCTCCACTCTGCACTCTGAAGCTCCACGGCCCTACGTGTGCCTTGTTTAATTGGTCTTGTCGTTCTTTGATTTTTATTGGATGTTTTTATGTGTTGTCGATCTAATATTTGCAGTTTGTCACACACATCGTGCAGGTAAGCAGGATCAAGGGCAGGACGTAGATGCGGGGGGGGGGGACCAGCGCGGGTGAGCCCGAGGGATCAAGGTCAAGGGCAGGATGACAAGGGACAGAGGGCGGCAGGCAGCAACGGCGGGTGAGCTCGGGCAGAGAAAGGGCAGGATGAGGTGGGTTGGGTAAGCGCTGACCAAGCAGCGCCAGTGCACCTTAGCGGGCCCCGCACCTTTCACGAGCACTGACTCAGCTCCCTGGGGTCTTCACTCCCGTAGGTCACCACCACGCGTGCTCTCACAGCCCGAGCTACCTGTCACACACGGAAGAGCGAGGGATCGTGGACTTTACTCCCCCTTTGAGCCCGGGGAGAGCGAGAGCCGCTCTTGGCACTGATGCCTCCGGCGTGATCATTGGGCTATCAGGAGCAGCCCCCGTGATGCTGCTGTCACTGACTGATCGCCCCCACACCTGATGTGTGGGTTGCAGAGTATTTTGTTGTGCACGCTTAACATTCTATGGTGCATAAATTGATGTGTTTTGTTTTATTTCTGACTGTTTCCGTGTAATGAAGACTCTCGTTAATGTTGCATCAGAGAGAAGCGGGAGGGGGCGGGAAAGGGGGAGGAGAGAGCTGACGACGGCCGGCCGGAGCAGAAGACGGGCACCAAAACAAGCGGGAGGGGGCGGGAAAGGGGGAGGAGAGACGCTGACGACGGCCGGCCGGAGCACGAAGGCGGGCACCAGGAAACAAGCGGGAGGGGGAGCAAGGGAGGTGCCGGCAATGCCGGAACAGAATCGGGGGCGTTCCCGGCGTCGCGTGACGTCGGCAAAAGCCAAAGAATGTCGGGAACGCCCCCGAATCTGGTCCGGCATTGACGGACAGGCCCCTCGTCCAATGGCTAGGCTCCATTTATGGAGCCAGCCAATGAATGACGAGGGCCGAACCAAAGCCACACTACAGATCTCATCAGGATTTCGCCTGCGCGAAAAAGATGCGCAGAGCGCATCTTTTTGGCGAGGCAAAACCTAAAAAGCTCTAACCACAATGTCACACAAGCTGCTAAAAATGCGCTTGGAAAATGGACAATGAAGCTCGCCTGGAAAGGCACTACGGTGCAAGTCGGCCTCGACTCGACCTCCAGGGTCCCGCCATCAATCTATGGGTGAGCCCAGACAGGGCAGCCCAGGAGAGCAGTGAATCACCGCTGGAGTCTGTCGTTCTTAAATTTGCGGTAGGCGCACAGCAGTCATAGAATCATCCAGCAGAGGCCTAATGGAGTGTCCTGGGCCAATCCAGACACTGTCCCCTTGCTGTTATGTAACAGCTTGAGAGCATACCAGGGTTGGCCTGGGCAGGCAAACCTAATGATCATTGAGCAGACGCATTTAGTGCGCATGTCTGGTTGGTCGCTGAAAGGCAGCCATCCAACTCAACATGCGCACTTTGAAGTCGGTCTCGTGACCCATTTGACCTGTCCTGATGTGCTGCCAAACACTTTTAAGCCTCACCCTCACACCCTGCCCTCCTCACTCGTCAAAGCCCGGCCCGTGGCTGAAAAAAAGTACAGCCGCGGCCGAAATAAATGATTAAATATATGTACATAGATTTAAAACTAGGACTGGGGGGGGGGGCAAAATAAATAGAGGGGCAAAACCCTGGCGCTCTAATAGAGGGGCGACCCCTGCTCCCAGCCCTTAGGCTTTCATTTGCACGTGCATATAAACATGATTCCAGTTCCTGTCTTCCTTTACACACTTCCATTCACCTCTGACTTGAAAAGGGAGACGGCCCCAATCTGGTATAACATAACATGTGTATTTGTAAAGCGCACGTTCCCCACTACTGGGTATCTTGGTGCTGAATAACAGATATTTGTTGTTACCCAACTCAATGGTACTCATTTTATCGACCTCAGATGGATGAAAGGCTGAGTGGGCCCGCCATGATTTGAACCTGTGACCATAAGACCGAACACAGACCCCTGGAGTAGACACATTAGTCTACTGAGCCACCAGACCCAGTATGTTCCACAATGTTTTTTAATTTTCCATTTCTTCAACAAAAAAGTGCTCCGTGCTGATCGTATCAAGCCGACGCGTTTCGGCAAAAAGCCTTCTGCTGGGCCACTTCCATAAACATATACACTCCCAGGCACGCATACAATGAAAATCATACTGACACACATACACATTAACCAGCACGCAAATAAACAAACATGGACACCCACACTCATACAAAGTAAAACTGCTAAATAAAGAACTTCCTAGGGCAGGCCTCTTCACCATGAGCTGGCATGCATTTCCAGCAAGTGCCACGATTTCAGAATGGCATAACTCTGGCAAGCAGCTTATCAGAGTCAGGTCGAAGAGCTTCTGCCCAATCAGAAGCTGGGACAGGGTTAGAGGTAAACTAATTTTCTCTATTCCGACTTCTGATAGCGCCTCGAGACCCTCACAGGTGAGCGGCTGCATTTTACAAACCATGATTGATAAGGTAAAAGGGTGAATGATGGACTTGAAGCTCCATTATCTGACATGCTGCACTGCGTGACACTTTGACCCGGTCACTCCACTCACCGCACGGCCCCGTGTGCCCTGGTCACCGCTGCTGCCTTCTGCCGCCTCTCCTGCTGCCTTTCCCCCCTCTGGGCTGCAGGTGCTGCTTGGGCCTCTGCCCTCAGGCTTGCCCCCTCGTCGCTTCCCCCGCGTCTGGTTTTCCCGCCCTTGTCTCCCCCCGCTCCCCGCCGCTGCTCCCCTGCGCCGCCCCCTTCCCACTTGGCCATATATTGCGGGAACCGCGCGGCAGTGAGTTGTGACCCTTGACCCGATCACTCCACTCACCGCACGGCCCCCGTGTGCCCTGGTCACCGCTGCTGCCTTCTGCCGCCTCTCCTGCTGCCTTTCCCCCCTGTGGGCTGCAGGTGCTGCTTGGGCCTCTGCCCTCAGGCTTGCCCCCTCGCCGCTTCCCCCGCGTCTGTTTTTTCCCCCCTTGTCTCCCCCCGCTCCCCGCCGCTGCTCCCCTGCGCCGCCCCCTTCCCACTTGGCCATATATTGCGGGAACCGTGCGGCAGTGAGTTGTGACCCTTGACCCGGTCACTCTACTCACCGCACGGCCCCCGTGTGCCCTGGTCACTGCTGCTGCCTTCTGCCGCCTCTCCTGCTGCCTTTCCCCCCTGTGGGCTGCAGGTGCTGCTTGGGCCTCTGCCCTCAGACTTGCCCCCTCGCCGCTTCCTCCGCGTCTGGTTTTCCCGCCCTTGTCTCCCCCCCGCTCTCCGCCGCTGCTCCACTACGGCCCGCCCCCTTCCCACTGCGCCATATATGGCGGGGACCGCGCGTACGCGCAGCGGTCACGCGCAGCGAGTGCGCCAAAGGCAAGCCCGTCTATGTCCGTCCGCGCCTGGACCGCGCCCAGCGCCAGAGCCCCTGTACCTCGCCGGAGCCAGCCAACCCGACGGAAATACAACGCCGCCACCCTCCATGCACTCAGCACCGGCCGACAGCCAGCCTGCTACCAAGCCACTCCGAAACGCACCCACGGAGCCTTCACCTGCCATGCCTGCAACTTCACCTGCACTCGATCCTGCACCGCGCTAGCCAGAACAACCTCCAGCAACAACCACCTCAAATGCATCATGCTCAACACCCTCTCCGTCCACAAACACGCCGTCGAACTCTGGACCTCCTGGACAAAACAGCACCGGACGTCGCCTTACTCACGGAAACCTGGATGAACGCCACCTCAGCCCCCGACATCGCATAAGCCATCCCGGACGGCTACAAGATCACCCGGAGGGACCGCGTCAACCAAACCGGAGGCGGCATCGCCATTGTCCACAGAAGCACCATCCGCATCACGACCAACACCAACGACACCCTCACCGCCGCAGAGCACCTTCACTTCCAGATACACACCGACCCCAAGACCATCCTCAGAGGGACCCTCATCTACAGACCCCCGGGACCACGCCCACATTTCAGCGAAGCCATCGCAGACTTCATCAGCCCACTCGCCCTCGCCTCCCCCGACTACATCCTCCTAGGAGACCTCAACTTCCACCTGGAGAACGACAAGGACATCAACACCACCACCCTACTAGACAACCTCGCCAACCTCGGACTCAAGCAACTGGTGAACACTCCCACCCATTACACCGGCCACACACTCGGCCCCGTCTTCTCCTCCAGCAACCACATCTCCTTCAGCCACACCACCGAGCTCCACTGGGCCGATCACAGCTGCATACATTTCAACTTCAGGAAAACAACGACTCACCACTGCCCGCCACAAACCCCCCGAAGATACTGGAGCAAGATCACCACCGACCAACTCACCACCTCCTTGAGCCAAAACCCGCCCTCCAACGAAGCAGCCCGCAACCTCACACAATGGATCACCGACTGCGCTGATGCACTTGCTCCACTGAAGAACCCTCCAAGCAATCCCGACAGCAAGAAAGTCGTATTGGTTCACCAACGATCTCAAAGACTCCAAGAAATCCTGCCGTGCCCTCGAGAAAGCCTGGCGCCACAACCAGTCATCAGAAAACATGAAAGCCTTCAAGATCGCCACCCGCAAACACCACCAGCTGATCCGCACCACCAAAAGGACAGCATTCAGAGAACGCCTGGACAACAGCAAGGAACTCTTCAATATCGTGAAAGAGCTCTCCAACCCCAACGCCAGCAACAACGACATCACGCCATCACAAGACCTCTGCAACTCTCTCGCCACGTTTTTCCACCGTAAGATCATCGACATACACGACAGCTTCGGAGCCCAGAATCCTCACCCTGCCACCAAACCTACGCCCCCCACCACTACCCTTTGCGCCTGGACCCAGGTCAGCACGGAAGACACCACCCACACGATGAACTCCATCCACTCGGGCTCCCCTACCGACCCCTGCTCACACCACATCTTCAAAAAGGCCGACTCCATCATCGCACCCAAACTCCGGGACATCATCAACAACTCCTTCGCATCTGCCACCTTCCCGGAGAGCTGGAAGCATGCAGAGATCAGCGCCCTCCTGAAGAAACCCACCGCAGACCCCACAGACCTCAAGAACTTCCGCCCCATCTCGCTTCTTCCCTTCCCCGCTAAAGTCATCGAGAAAACCGTCAACACACAGCTGACAGCCTTCCTCGAGTCGACCGGCTCCCTCGACCCATCGCAATCCGGATTCCGAGCGAACCACAGCACCGAGACCGCCTTCATCGCAGCCACCGATGACATCAGGACCCTGCTTGACAACTGAGAAACTGCCGCCCTCATCCTCCTCGACCTCTCGGCTGCTTTCGACACGGTCTGCCACAGCACCCTAGCTTCCCTTCTCCACCACGCCGGGATCCAAGGAAAGGCCCTGGAATGGATCACCTCCTTCCTCGCCGACAGAACCCAAAGAGTCCGTCTCCCGCCCTACCTCGCAGAAGCCACCAAGATCATCTGCGGCGTACCGCAAGGCTCCTCGCTCAGCCCCACCCTCTTCAATGTCTACATGAGCCCCCTCGCAGCCATCACACGCAAGCACAACCTCAACATCATCTCCTACGCCGATGATACCCAGCTGATCCTCTCCCTCACCAACGACCCCGCCTCCGCCAAAGCCAGCTTCAGGACGGCATGAAAGACATCGCGGACTGGATGAAGCTCAACCGTCTGAATCTGAACTCAGACAAGACGGAAGTCCTCATCCTCGGCCCGTCCAGCTCTGCCTGGGACGACTTCCCTGGGCTCCCCACCCAAGCCCACGGACCACGCACACAACCTCGGCTTCATCCTTGACTCCTCCCTCACGATGGACAGACAAGTCAACGATGTTACCTCCTCCTGCTTCAACACACTCTGCATGCTCCGTAAGATCTTCCGCTGGATCCCCACTGGAACCAGGAAAACGGTCACCCAGGCCCTCGTCACCAGCCGTCTGGACTACGGGAACGCCCTCTATGCGGGAACCACGGCCAAACTCCAGATAAGACTCCAGCGCATCCAGAATGCTTCAGCTCGACTCGTCCTGGACATCCCCCGACACAGCCACATCTCCGCCCACCTGAGGGACCTGCACTGGCTCCCAGTCAGCAAGAGGATCACGTTCAGACTCCTCACCCACGCACACAAGGCTCTCCACGACTTAGGCCCCGAGTACCTCAACAAACGCCTCACGTTCTACACGCCAACCTGCCAGCTTCGCTCCGCCAGCCTCGCACTCGCCACCGTCCCACGGATCCGCAGAGCCACCACCGGAGGAAGATCCTTCTCCTACCTGGGGGCAAAGACTTGGAACACCCTCCCCACCCACCTGCGACTCACCCAGGACCATCTCTCCTTCAGGAAGCTCCTCAAGACCTGGATTTTCGAGCAGTAGCGCCCCTCCCTTCCCAGCGCCTTGAGACCCTAGCGGGTGAGTAGCGCGCTTTATAAATGTGATTGATTGATTGATTGATTGATATTATGGCATGTCAGACATGTATTGTGCCTGTGTGAAGACGGGCTGTAACAATCCCCACCTGAAACCTGCTCAATGCAACCTCTTCTGCTGCCAAGTGGCCATTACAGCTTTTACATGCAAACAAACAGTCTGAGATGATTCGTTTTCATGTTAAAGCTGTATGCAACAGCTGAAGCACTTCTCTGCAGAGAGAGGCAGTGGGGTGACGCCCTGGCGCCCCCTACGGAGGAGCCGCCATTGATTATTGCGCAGCACACAGCTCCAACATCCAGGAAGCACTCTGCTGGTTAAAATATATGCTCTGGGTGTATTTCATCAAAGTACTGAATACAGAAGGCAAGTACTTGGTAACTCCAGGATTGATGGACAGGGGCCAAATTTCCAATCAGCAAAGCAAGTTATTTGATATTGAAAGGCAGCCAGAATCTCGGAGAAAGGGATTTTGTGTGAGATCAATTTGGAATGTTGTCCTTTACATCCCCAATCCAAAAGTCACATGCAATCAGACGGGCTGCTGGCAAAGGCTCAGGGTTTTCTTCCACAGTGCTGATCCACTAGTGAGAGTCACCCTGCAAATATGCATTCAACGAGTAATACTTCCATTGATACATTAACACAGACTTATCCCAGACTCAAGGTGTGGCAGAAAGGTCCTCTTACTAGCAACTGAAAGAATTCTAGCTAAAAGAGTGAGGATGCGCCGCTACAGGGGTATATTAAAAAGGCTGTACCCCAAGCTACAACAGACAGCCAGTATCCAGTCTTCACACTAACAGGAAAGTGAAATGACTCCCTTAAGCAGCAGTTCTTGACCTGTGGTCTGGGAGCCCCTCGGGGTTCGCAATGTCTTCTTAGGGGGTCCACGACTAATTCGGAAATTAAATAATATGAACAGATTAATAAAATATATATAAGTAAAGAAAGATAATGAAAAACTGAAAATGTTATAACGTTCTGTAAATATGAAGACATTTGACCTTGAGGAGTAAAAATTAAGGGACAGATTTATCACTGTTTTGTGTCGCTTTGCACCATGCAAGGCTACATAGGGTGATGCAAAACCTAGAATCAGATTTACCAAGTCATGCAAGGCCACCTTGCGTGGCTTGGTAAATCTGGTGTCATGCAAGGCACAACTCCTCGCTGTGTCCTCTTTCTAGGTGTGTTTCCTTCTGCAGCACTCTTAGAAAGAGGAAATTGCCCCTAAGGATTGTTTTTGTGCAGGAAGGTGTTCCTTCTTGCACAAAAGCAAGCCTGCCTACAGCACAGGCACCCTTGCACCATGACGCAAGGGTGCCTGCTTTGGCGCTAGGCTGAACTGAGTGCTCCAGGAGAAGATAGGAATGTGCCATATAATGTTAAATATGGTGCATTCCTGCCCTCTCCCTTTCACACAGCCACGCATGTTGTCTTGCTGCATTGCGTTTGTTTAAAAAAATGATAAATATGGGCCTCAGTCGGTATCCTCAGATTGATTCATGGGAGCAGTACAAATGCATGAAACAGCATATGGTATGGACGATAGGTGGCCTCAATTGAATTTAGAACACCTCCAACATTCCTTGTAAAATTAATGAGCCATTTTCCCCTCCCCCATTCTCATTGGATGGTGCCACAGACCTCTTTACTGAACGAGAGGTCATGAATGTTATTAAATCCTTAGTACCCCTGAAAGCAGCTGGCCCTGATGGGCTCCCAGGGGACTTACTCCGAGCTTACCCGAGCGAATGGGGTAAATTGGTTTCTGTGCTTTTAAACGCCATCCTAGAGGGAGGCTCTGTCCCTGAGTCTTGGAAAGGGGCAGAGGTTGTCCCAATTTTTAAAAAGGGTTGTTGCGATCACCCAGGGAACTACAGGCCGATAAGCCTGATAGACTCAACTCAGAAGGTGGCGGGTAAAGCGATCCTGGGGAGGATTTTTCACTGGGTGGACGAGAACCATATATTGTCTGACTATCAGGCAGGCTTTTGCTCTGGTACGGGAACTATTGAGCAAGTGTTCAGACTGATGCTTCTACACTGGAAGGTGGTGGAGCTAGGCAAAGGTAGTCTTTACTTGGCTTTTATCGACCTAAAGACTGTCTTGACCTAGTTCCTAGGGAGGAACTATGGAGGGTTCTGCAGGGTCTTGGGCTGCCCCCCTACATTCTGGCGCTTCTTATTAAACTACATACTGACAACTATGCACAGGTACGGTGGGGCCAGAGTGGGGAAAAGACCGATAGGATCCCGGTCCTTATGGGCGTCCGACAGGGATGTGTTTTAGCTCCCACACTATTTTCCTTGTACGTAAGTGGTGTGGTAGAGCACTTGCTCGACGAACCGGCAGATGCACCCTCCCTGTTGTTTGCGGACGACACTCTCCTCATCTCTAAAACTCCCCAAGGCCTGTAGAAACTCTTGAACCGCTTCCAGGATTTTTGCTCAAAAAGAGGGCTGGTCATAAATGTGGATAAAACAAAATATCTTATCATGCACCCTCCACGGAAACTTGGTCGTCCCCCAGTCCTGAACTCTGTCCCCCTTGAGAGAGTTTCCGAATTTGACTATTTGGGAATTCGCATGAGTGATACTATGAGCTGGCCACCCCACATTAACAAAATGATCCTTAGTCATAAAAGGGTGGGGGGAGCATTGCTAAGGGAGTACCGTAACTCATCAAAACAATGTGTTGCCCCCGCAATTGACATTTACAAAGCCAGAGCTGTCACGGCATCATTATACGGGGCGGAGTTATGGGGCCTAGGACATTTGGAGGTTCTATCTAAGGCAGAGAACAAATTTCTGAAGGATATTCTGGCCATTCCCCCCAGTACTCCAACAGTCCCGGTGCTACTGGATGTGGGATGTAAATCTATCACGGACCAGGCTCGCCTTCGGCCCCTTCTTCTATGGGCACACCTGTGGAGGGTCCCAGAACTGAAAACCTATGCGGATGGACTGTCAGAGGTAATGGGAATGGGTGGTTGGCACAAAATCAAGTGCTTAAGGAACACCAAAAAACTTTTGGGGGAACTGGGTTTGGGGTCTTGTTGGACTACAAAATCTGCTCCACCAAAGGTAACCCTAAAAAAAGTATACTGGCAGTGGGTCTCTGCCCAGTTGATCAGCAATCCACGTCACTGCAATTCCACCGCAGCCTATCTGAAAATTAGGGACGTGGTTGCCTTTGAGCCCTATTTGGATTTGATCACAACTCCTGCAGATCGGGCACTTTACATCAAATTTAGAGTGGGTACCTTACCCTTAGGAGACCTACTCTCAAGATGGAACATGCCTGCGCAGGCTTCACCCTATTGTGCCCTCTGCTCCACTAGGCGTGAAACGGTGGCACATTTCCTTTTTGAGTGCCCTGATTACTCCCGCCCAAGAAATCGTTGGCTTAATCCTCTTTGCAGACAATTGGGAACGCGCCAGCACATGGTGGCGCTACGCATTTTATTATCAGACACTTCTTCCCCAATAGTTTGTGGCGTTGCGAAATTCTTAAAATGGGCTTGGCTGATTCGCTTGAAGAGACTTTCCATTTCAATTTAATTCTTTTTTAAACTAAATTATTTTTCTACTACTGGTACTTCTTTTTTATATATTGTTCTTAACTTGAATTAGTCTCTTTTTGTATTTACGATGTGCTGTTTTATATCCATGTGTAATGCTTTTATGATATCTGCATATCGAAATAAAGCTATCAACCAACCAACCTTGTAAAATTTTACTTATTTATATATTTGTTTGAGAATTAACTAAAATATTTCCTTGTTTGTGTTTCTGTTTGATGAATTCTTTTTCTGTATTTTTGTGTATTTTTTTTGCAGCTCAGTCATCGAAACTGCCTATGCCAGAGTACCTAGTTTCCAGTAATGACTTAGTGGGGGTCTCCGGATTCTACTGATGATTCAGTGGGGGTCATCCCTGGATTCCAGTAATAATCAAGTGAGAGTCCATAGAAGTCAAAAGGTTAAGAACCACTGCCCTTGAGATCAGCAAGGGAGGCTGTCAACCAAGCTAGTTAGTTGGAGCACGAAGAATGTTCATCTGGTACCGTGATGATCACCAATCAAAAGAGAAAAGGGTAATTATTTCCGAGGGTAAAGGGAAAAACACTGAGTGGACTAGCTCCAGTTATTCATCCTTACAGCCACCGCATTAGTATGACCAGACCCTAGCACACTTTAACTGCAGTTCTCATAGCTGCATGAATGAAATGAAAAGGGCACTTATATAGTGCATGGCTACCCGGAGGCCTCCCAGTGCTGAGCAGACCAAAGATCAGGAGCGGAGAAATGTAGGGTAACAGAAGAGTTTTAAGTTGTTTTCGGAAAACAAGGTGGCTTTGTTCCCTTCGGAGATGCAGCGGTAGTACGTTCCAAAGTTTGGCCACGTTAAGGGAAAAAAAGTCGTCCATCACTTCTGGCCCTCTTGATTCTTGGGACTTTAATTAAGTGAAGCTTGTCCGAGTGGAGTTGCCTGTTAACTTTGTAGGGGTGAATCATAGTTGAAATTAATGGGGGCCCGTTACCCTGCAGGGACTTGTGGACAATACAGAGGGCTTTAAAACTTACTCTTTCTTTTACTGGCAGCCAGTGAAGAGAATGCAGGGCAGGTTTGGCTGAGAGGAGATTTGACATTCCCAGCAAAAGTCTGGCCGTACAGTTTTGAACCGTTTGCAGTTTAGTGGTTAAGCAAAGTGCATTTCCATAGTCTATCCTTGAGAGTATCAAAGATTGAACTAGGATTTTCTTGGCTGAGGGAGGCAGGAGAGGAAGCACTTTTCTGGCCATTCTCAGCAGGCCGAAACAAATGTGGCGACCGTCTTCCTTGCTAGTACCATGAGTGTCAGGTTCTGGTCTAACCAGATGCCCAGACTCTTGCTTTCAGTTTTGGGGACCGGGACTGGGCCCATGCATGCTGGCCACATGGTTCCTAGTGTTACATTTAAAGGGTCTCCCAGAATCACAATCTCGTTTTTTTCTAGTTGAGCTTCAGGTGGGATGCCCCCATCCACTTAGAGACTTCAGTTAGGCTTGCATGAAGGGCATTAGGCTGCTGCGTTGCTTTGTTAAGTACTACGACCAGCGCAGGTCCCGCATGAAGGGTACAATAGGAACTACACTACAGGGAGGCTATGGAAATCGTCATTGTTTCCGTTAATAAAAACAATATAATCTCGAAAGAACTTATATTCTCTTTTTCTTAAAATTTTGCAAAAGATTTCAAGATTATAAAAAAATGATTTCATACATAAATATACAGTGTTAATGACTTTTTGGCTAAAACAAAACAATCCTTTTAAAATCTATCTAATCTATAAAAACCGACATACCTAAACCGATTTATATTTACCAAAGAGCAAGGCTTCGATTGCTACTTGTTTTAGTCCCAATATTCTAGTCCATGATGCAGTCCCTACTAACAGTTCATATTAATACTTGTCAAAAACGACCCCATCAATGGCGTGGTGGTTTTGTTATCCTTTTTCACTATTATCTGTTCATATTGTGTAAAAAATGTCATAATCTTACAATTTAGATAGGAATCCGTTGCATTCAAACTCTTGATTATTGCGGTTCTACAAGACCTAATGCCTCTCTCAATAAATATCTTTTTCAAAAGCCACACCCGGGTCTGCCTTAAGCCAGGGCATATACAAATAAGATGAATAAGGTCTTGCTTCTCGGTGCCGCATAGTGTACATGATGTAGGCCCATTGTATCTCCATTTGGGCTGATCCGCTAAACTTGGAAATAACCCAAATCTGGTGGCCATGAGTTTTCTTTTTAAATAGTATGAGTATGTTGTACTCAAATATTCTGCCGGATGTAATTTTGTATAGGACTGCATTACCATCCAAACGTGAGACCTCTTTGCAAATGTATTTTTATCCTCTATTAATGCATGTATTTTCACCATTTTGTTTACCACTTTACAAAAAACGGGAAAGGAGGAGGACTGTGCCCAAAGTTCTTTAGATTTTGTTTCTTCCATGGCCAATTTCAAAAACTTGCCATAAATGGAGTGCTGATCTTCTTCCTGGGCTTGCCACAAGGCATCATGCAAAATGTTGGCTCGACTCAACCAGATTTTATACCAACTCTTGACATATTCATAGTTTCTTCCAATCCCTTGATGGATAAGGCCAAATTCCAGCCTCACCTGTGCTGGTGACGCATTCTGTGGTAACTTAAAGGCCCTTTTGTATGCTCTTACTTGAATCTTATCCAACAGTTCAGCATCTGTTCCGTGTAGAAAGACGCTTGCGTACTCCCCTGTTGGCATCAATTTGGCGGTCATTACATCTAGTAAAGGCTTTAAAGATGGACCCTTTAGCTTTTTTGAAAGGGCACAAAATGAATATATTAGACCATTCCCTTTTGCTTCCAAACATTGTTTATGTTTTTTGAAATTTAAACGATCATCAATGTACAGACCTAGATATTTGTAGTTATTAACTACCCCTAATGTTATTACTCCCAACCTGACAGGGAATTTGCATCCTACCTTCTTTGCAATAGTCATCGTCTTTGTTTTCTTTATATTGATTTTCAAGGCTTTGACCTTCGCAAATGTCGGTAGCTCGTTTAGTGATCTTTGTAAGCCAACTCGTGTCTGGCTGAGTAGGACTACATCATCAGCATAACAAAGATGTGTTATCAGCAGTGGACCTAGGCAAGGGGGATGAGCATTTGTCTCATTTAGTTTTATAGAAAGATCCGCCATAAAAAGATTAAATAAGTGAGGGGCTAATAGGCAGCCTTGCTTTAGCCCTATTGCAGTGTGGATTTTCCTTGAAATTCTCGTACCATTTGCAATTTTTATTCGTATCCATGTTCCACTATACAATTGAATAATGGCACGCAGTAGTACCTCTGGGAGACCCATTTTCTTCATTTTACACCACAATAGTCCTCGCTCTATGCTGTCAAAAGCTGCTTTAAAATCAATAAAGCAGAGCTGTAATTTTAAATTCAAACGTTTACACCTTTCTGCAATCATGATCAAAGCAAGTATATTAGTTGTTGTACCGACCCCCTTTCGAAATCCGGTTTGATTCATCGGAATCAGCTTATTATAGACCATTCTACTAGGTCCTCCAGGATTATTTCGCTTCCACATTTTTAGAGCTATGCGCCTACAATTTGCAGGATCCGATCTGTCTCTGCCCTTGAATATTGGGTTGATTATAGCATCTTTCCAACTCATCTGCAGATTATTTGTTAATATTGCCTCCAGGAACATTCCTGACAACGGGCTCGCCCAGTATTCGTAGTCACCAGAGAAGATGGCCTGCGGTATTCCATTAGGCCCCGGTGCCCCTTCCCTTCGACCTAATTTTATTATTTTCATGATCCTGTCGGCTACCTGGCAATATTTGGGAGCCCCTAATTTTATACTGTTCCTTAGGTGTATCTGGCGGCTTAGATTCCAAACCAATATAACTATTTTTATTTTCACCTCCTATATCTTTCTTATAAGTACTTCTCAAGTAGCGTACCCAGTCCGACTCTGTCACACAAGCGCCATTTATGGTTTGGGAGGGTCCGGATATTCCATTTATTATTTTTCAAAACGCTTGATTATTCGATTTTTTGGCGCAAAAAAGAAGCCTTGTCCAGAACTGCTCCTGGTTTAATTTTTGATCCTTCCAAATTTGTATTTTGTATAATCTTTTCAAATGTTTTATATCATTCAATCAATCAATCAATCAATCAGAGTACTTGTAAAGCGTGCTACCTACCCGTGAGGGTCTCAAGGCGCTGAGGGGAGGGGCGTGCCGTTACTGCTCGAAGAGCTAGGCCTTGAGGAGTCTTCTGAAGGCGAGTAGGTCTTGGGTCTGCCGTAGGTGGGTAGGGAGGGTGTTTCAGGTCTTGGCGGCGAGGTAGGAGAAGGATCGGCCGCCGGAGGTTGTTCGTTGGATGCAGGGGACAGCGGCGAGGCTGGTGGAGCGGAGCTGGCGGGTGTAGAAACTGAGTCTGGTGTTCAGGTAGGCTGGTCCGGCGTTGTGGAGTGCTTTGTGTGCCGTGGGTGAGGAGTTTGAAGGTGATCCACTTGTCGACGGTGAGCCAGTGTAGGTCTCTCAGGTGGGGAGTGATATGGCTGCGGCGGGGGCGTTGACGATCAGTTGGGCGGAGGCGTTTTTGATGCGTTGTAGTCGTCGTAGGTGTTTGGCTGGGATTCCTGCGTAGAGTGTGTTGCCGTAGTCCAGTCTGATGCTGACGAGGGCCTGTGTCACCGTTCTTCTTGTTTCGGTCGAGATCCACTTGTAGATCCTGCGGAGCATGCGGAGGGTGTTGTAGCTGAAGGAGGAGACGGCGTTGACCTGTTTAGACATGGAGAGGGAGGAGTCGAGGATGAATCCTAGTTTGCGTGCATGGTCGGTGGGTGTCAGTGCTGTACCCAGTGTGGTCGGCCACCAGGAGTCGTCCCAGGCAGAGGGGGTGGGTCCAAGGATGAGGACCTCCGTCTTGTCCCAGTTCAGTTTCAGACGGCTGCTCCTCATCCAGTCGGCGACTGCCTTCATTCCCTCGTGGAGGTTGGTTTTGGCGGTGTGTGGGTCCTTGGTGAGGGAGAGGATGAGCTAGGTGTCATCGGCGTAGGAGATGATGTTGAGGTTGTGATGGCGGGCCACTTGTGCGAGGGGGGCCATGTAGACGTTGAACAGCGTCGGGCTGAGGGATGAGCCCTGGGGAACGCCACAGAAGATGTCGGTGGCTTCGGATCTGAAGGGCGGAAGGCGGACGCTCTGGGTTCTGCCGGAGAGGAAGGACGTGATCCAGTCAAGGGCCTTCTCTTGGATTCCGGCTTCTAGGAGGCGTGTGTTTAGAGTGTGATGACAAACCGTGTCAAAGGCGGCTGACAGGTCCAGGTGGATGAGGGCTGATGTTTCACCGTTGTCTAGTTAGCGCCTGATGTCATCTGTGGCGGCGATGAGGGCCGTCTCGGTACTGTGGTTTTGTCTGAATCCGGACTGGGACGGGTCCAAGATGTTGTTGTCTTCCAGGTGGCGGGCCAGTTGCATGTTGACGATTTTCTCGATGACCATCGCGGGGAACGGGAGCAGGGAGATGGGCCGGAAGTTCTTGAGGTCCTTGGGGTCCGCTTTGGGCTTCTTGAGGAGGGCGTTGATTTCGGTGTGCTTTCAGCTTTCCTGGAATGTCGCTGTTTTGAAAGAGATGTTGATGACCTTCCGTAGTTGGGGTGCGATGGCTGTGTCTGCTTTGTTGAATACGTGGTGTGGGCACGGGTATTGCGGAGATCCTGAGTGGATGGAGTTCATGACCTTGAGTGTCTCGTCTTCGTTGACGTAGGACCAGTAGGTCAGGCGGTTGGCGCTGGTGGTGTTCACAGGGGAGGTGGAGTCTGGCGTAGTTGGGGGATGTCGTGGTGTTGAAGCTGTCATGGATGTCAACGATCTTGCGGTGGAAGAAGATGGCTAGTGAGTCGCACAGTTCTTGTGAGGGCGGGATGTCATTGGCGCTGGGGTTGGAGAGTTCCTTTACGATGCTGAAGAGCTCTTTGCTGTCGTGTGCGTTGTTATCCAGGCGGTCTTTGAAGGAGGATCTCTTGGCTAATCTGATGAGGTGGTGATGTCAGCGGGTGACGTCCTTGTGGGCTGCGTGGTTGTCCGGTGTGTGTTCGTGGAGCCATGTCTTCTCCAGTTTCCGGCACGTGCGTTTGGAGGTCTGGAGCTTGTTGGTGAACCAGGTGGCTCTCTTGCTGGCATGGCTGTTGAAGGGTTTCTTGAGCGGGGCGAGGGTGTTGGCGCAGTCGTCGATCCACTGTCTGAGGTTGCGGGCTGCGGCGTCTGGGTTGGTGGGGTCAGTGGGTGGGTTCTGGACAAGGGTGGTGATCAGCTGGTCTTCGGTGACTTTGCTCTAGCAGCGGCGAGGTAGCTGTTGGGTGCGATGGTGCATGGTTGGTTTCTTGAAGGTGAAATGGATGCAGCGGTGGTCGGTCCAGTGGAGTTCGGTGGGGTGGTTGAAGGCGACGTGGTTGCCTGTGGAGAAGACGGGGGTCCAGCTTGTTGCCGGCGTGGGTGGGTGCGGTGATGAGTTGTCTGAGGCTGAGGTTGGTGATCAGGGTGGGGGAGTTGGCGTCGTTGTTGTTCTCGAGGTGGAAGTTCAGGTCCCCGAGGAGGATGTAGTCCATGGAGGCGAGCGCGTGGGTGCTGGCGAGGTCGACGATGGAGTCGCTGAACTGAGCTCGGGGCCCGGGGGGTCTGTAGATGAGTGTGCCTCTGAGGGTGATGTTGGGGTCGGTGTGGATCCGGAAGTGCAGGTGTTCGGCAGTGTTGAGGGTGTCGTCTACGTGGGTGGCGACCTTGAGGGTAGACTTGTGGACGATGGCTATTCCTCCTCCGATTCCGTTGGCGCGATCCGTGCGGGTGATCTTGTAGCCGTCCGGGATGGCTATGGCGATGTCGGGCGCCGAGGAGTCGTTCCACCAGGTCTCGGTCAGGAAGGCCACGTCTGGGGCGGAGGTGTCAAGCAGATCCCAGAGCTCCACGGCGTGTTTGCGTGCGGAGCGGGTGTTGAGGAGTATGCAGCGGAGGTGGTTGGGTTCAGTCCTTGGTGGTTTGGTGGCTCTGTTGCAGGTGAAGCTGCAGGTGTGGCAGGAGAAAGGTCCGTGGGTCCGTTTCGGGGTGGTCTGGAAGCAGGTGTGGTTTCGGCCGGCGTTGAGTGTGTAGAGGGTGCTGGTGTCGTAGCGGAGTCTGGTATTGTGGCGTTCACGGGGTCCAGGGGTTCTGGCACTGGGCACGGTCCAGGCGCGGACTGGCGCAGATGGGCTTGACTTTGGCGTGCCATCGGCGCACCAGCGGCACGCCCTCTGCGTGGTCGAGCAGCGGCCTCCATAAGAAGGTTAGGTGGGAGGTAGGAGCAGCTGGGAGGGGGGAGAGCGGCGAATGGGAGCGAGGGGGGCGGGGCCGCAAGGGACGCAGCGGCGGGAAATGGTGGAAGTGACTCGGGGCAAGGGGGCAGGGCAAGGGGGCAGTGGCAGGGTCACAGGGGACGCAGTGGCAGGTGAGCAGATGAGCAGATGGCAGGGGCAGCGAGGGGAACAGGGCACAAAAGAGGCAACAGTACTAACAAGGGCAAAGCAGTACAGTACCAGAACCAGTACACAAGGCAGGTGATAGGCAACCAGAACAGGTACAGCCGGGGCCGGACTGGGAACTAAAACCGGCCCTGGCAAAGTGCTCGGTCGACCCCCCCCTCCCCACTCGGGGGGGGGGGTGGAGGGTGGAGGTGTCGCCGAGCGCTTCGCTAGGGCCGGTTTTCGGCCGATTTTGTTGCAGGGCCAAAAATGGCCCTGTAACAATATCGGCCCCCAGTGGCTCAAAACCGGCCCCTACCCTTGCGGCGCACCGGGGGATTGCCCGGTGCCCGCTATGGCCAGTCCGGACCTGGGTACAGCAAGGCTAGTGAGCAGGAACAAGCAGGAACGAGCCTTCCCAGCAGCAGCGATCAGCTGGGAGAAGACACGGGCACAGTCAGGTGGAGCTGCGCGGCGTGGGGAGCGGCTGCCCTGGCAACGGGATCATGAAGTCACATTGTTATTTATCTTGTTCTTTCTAACTGCCTTTCTAATTTCTTTCCTTAATGTTAGTACATTATTTGACAGTTTCGCCGTCTCCCTACTTCTTTTATTTTATATGTGCTCCTGTTTGGGTGCGAGCCTCAGGAACTTTGTAGTGAAAGTTGCCTAGTTTCAACTTGGTTGTTTTCTGTAGCTGTGTTTGATTCTAATACCTCCTTTGCTAGCTTTGTTATCTCAACCAAATTTCCTGCCGAACATCTTATACGCTTCAAATTAGCTGTTGATAGATTACCTATCCTTGTGGGGGCTCACTGATGCTTATTAAAATTAATTATTATTTCCAGATGCTGAAATGAATGGTCACTTTGTGCTGTAAACTTATCCATGAATTTCCTCACTTCATTCCGTAAGGGTAAAGACAGAATTGTAAAGTCTGTTATTGACTGGGCATTTATTCCGTGACATGTCCAAGATGGAGGCCTGTCATCTTGCGTTCGTCCATTTATTATTCTTAGACCTAGATGTTCCAGGGCCATAACTGTTTTTGGCCAATTAAATCCCTGCATTTTGCCATTGAAGATGTTTGTGCTGGTACCGACCAGAAAACATTTTGAGCAGTTATTAACTCATCTTCCTCCAGGGTGTAAATAAGGTTGGTATTGAAATTCCCAGTTATTATGATTTCCCACTATGGGTGCCTCAGTCTGTATTCTGTGATTATCGAGAATAGTTTATCCAACTGCTGTTGTTTTTTCCTACATTTGGGTGCAAATAGACATTTATTTATAATATTGTTGTTAAATCATGTGTTGACAAATTGTCTAATTTGATAACCTGTATGTCTGGAGTGGTTGTATTAAGTTGCTCCGAACCTATGGCAAATGGCGATGAAATATATAGTGCTAGGCCTCCCTTTGCTCTCCCATAGCGTTTTGATCTTACAGCGTTGACGTAATGAAGTTTATAATTAGCTACTTCCTGTAGTATTAACAACCAGATCTCTTGTAATACAACAATAACATATTTACTTCAATATGTTGGTACAGCATCCCCCTGAATTTCAGTTTTAGCCCCCGCTAGATTCCAAGACAGAAGCTTTATACAATCGTGACGGAGACTATTATCTTGATTGACAAGTCATTCTCTTGTCGGAGCATTAAGTGTCGCTTCTAACCATCTCCATTGCATTGGACCCTGTCCCCGTGTTTGTTTAATAGTACCATTACTGAAGACATCCTTTTTACCTCTAGCATTTTGTAATACTGAAAACACCTGCCTTTTTTCACTCTACAGTGAACGACCCTTCATGAGCTTCATCAACGGTGATGGGTAACAAGGTCTTAGGGGTTTGTCCAATAAGATACCCCATGCTTCGAACTGATGTCTGGCATTTATAATGGCTTCCACTATTTCCTCATTTCTCCATGTCACAAGTGTTCTTTCCATCGGTTTCTTTTTGTTATACGTTCTTTCAATCTGGTTCTTTTCTTCTTGCCGAATAAATTTAATGGACAATAAGTCACATTGAGACAGGTTTTTTAGCGCCGGAATTTCCACCAGTAATGGCATTATATTTTCTCTATTGAGAATATCTTGCTGTCCTTGTGAGATGTATTTAGATGTTAGGATAATCTGCTTGCTCCAACTATCCTCTTGATTTGATTCTGTATATGATGACATATGGTTTGTTCTATGTTGTGGTACTGTTATTACCATTCTAGAACTTGCCCCTGCTTCATTTGTATTTTGTATATCAATTTTTATTTGCACTTGTTCTTTTGATTCATATTCCATTTGTATATACCTTTGTGAAACTTCAGCTGAAACTTTTAAATCTTGAGGATCATTGTTTGTTACCGACTGTGTTGATCTTGTATCTTGGGAGATAGGCGAGCCATTATTTTTTTCTGTCCTATCCTTATTAGTTGAACGTGGTTGGCCACTAGAGATGTTTAATTCTGGACTTAACTCTTGTCGGAGTTCCTGACCCATTCCTATACTGTCTTGTGAGGCTACCTGTAATTCTCTTTGATCTTTTTCTGCTTGTATTACCCTTTGATCTTTTTTTACAGTTGCTGTTACATTTTTGTGTGGGATGTCTGTATACTTTATTTGTTTTGTTAACTTCTTCTTTTTAATTATTGTAGTTTTTTTATTTAATATTTTCTGATTTGTTTTGCTTGAAATCGATGACTCCTCTAAATTTATACTATGACTCGTTGAACTGCACAAAGGGTGTGGCTCGTTGATTAAATCATTCCCATCTTCCCTTTCAAGGTTTGTAGATTTGTTTGTTTGTACTAATTGTTTTTTATCGAAGATGTGGAACAATATTTTTTCGCCGTTATTGTTCTTCCTGGCTTTCCTTGCCTGTTTTTTTTTTGCCTCTTTGTTGGTTTACTTAACTTTGAACCCTCTTGGACAATTGTCATTGATTTTTGTTGTTTTAAGTGTTTCATATTATTGTTTTTGACTTCTAGATCCCCCTCGGGGAACTTATGTACTTTATTTGATTCCCATGGTTTTGATTGCTAATCGATTGAAGTTCGCTGGATATCTTTAGCTGCTTATCTTTATGGATCACATTTTTCGGTTGCTCCAGGTCATTAGTTTGTTTTGCTATTAAGATGTTTTGTAAAATTGCTAGTACGGTGCTCAATTTGTCGCTTATGGGTCCACATGCACACTCGCTGAACATTGCTGCCTTTGAACTTTTTCCAGCAGTTATTAGATTTGTAAGATTTCCCAATTTGGAATTTATTCCAGTGATGTAGGTGGCTATTACATGCATTAAATCGATCTGAATGTCTAATTCGTCTGACTGCATGTTAAACGCAATTATTGCTGTTTCTAGCATTTTTAGCAGCGAGGCAGACACAGCTGTGTAGTCCCCTCTCTTTGTATCTCCCCTTTTTTCGGGGCGGTCCTCCCGAAGTTCTTGTATTGGTATTTCATTTTCCTTTATTTTTTCCGTTGTTTCTGACACTGTGTTACTTTTTTGCTTTACACTATAACACAGCTCTGTTGCTGCCTTAATTTCATTTTCCTATCGTTTTCTCTCTATCCCTTGTGCAAGATGCTCCAGCGTACTAGATATTTCTATTATCGGCTGACTATGTTCATGTGTTATAGTGCTCTTTGAATTTTCCATCTGTTTGTTTGATAGGTTTATGGTTTTTACCTCCAATGCTTGAAGGAGATCCCTATTTTCTGAAAGAGATAAAGAGTAAAGCCATGATTTGTTCTGCTCTTCCTGTGGGCCATGGGTAATATTTGAGACAATATTTGAGACGTCGCAATGATATTCCTCCTGTTTTTACAAGGTGCTAGAAGATCCCTCTCTTACTATACATTTGGGGGTTGAATGTGAGCGATCCGGGACATGTATTTGTGCTTGAATTGTTATCTGCCTACTGGTTAATGGATCTTTTTCCATATCCTGTGATTTTTTCATAATAGGATCCTGAAATTTAGATGCTCCTGTCTTTTGTGGGGTCAATGGATTTGGTAATCCCACTGTTTCACCTGTCTCTGAATAAATCGCTGCAGTGAGATTCTTTAGGAACCTACATTTTTTACTAGGCCAACCTTTACCAAAAATCGAATATGTTGGTGAAATTAGTGTACTTGTGGATGCTTGGCTACTTTTTCCTGGTGAATCCAATACCTTCTTGGTTTTCCTAATGAATTTTTTCCCCGTTTTTCCACCACTTGTTTACGGGGTCTACCTGTCTGAGGAACTGAAATCTGAATTAGGCCCTGTGAGTAAGTCGAAGACACACAGTATTATTTAGAAATTAGCGTGATGTACCTATTCAGTTCAGTATAGGTGTCTGTGCGTTAGTAGACTTTGCATACATAGTAACGTAGGGATTGCTACACACCCTATATGAATTTCTGTCTTCTGACGGGTATTATAATTTAACCCGACCAGCGCCATTTTGTGGCCTAGCCTGCTTGTAGCATTAGCAGAATCCAACCATTATAGTCGGTGAGAGTCATTCTCTCGAGAAATAGCATGACAACTGTAACAAGCCGCTGCTCCTGCATGTTAGGCCTGTCAAGGTTATAGGTGGGAGTAGGCCCGATAAGCACATTCCAGGAGGTGTTGTGCGAACCCTCCTAAGACAGGCAGAAAGGAGTTACCCTCATCGACATTGCTTTAACGAGCAGAGCTAAACTGAAGTTGCTTTGTTTGCCATATATGGTCTTTCCTTTGCAGCAACCTGTACCAACTTGTATTTTTCCTTCTTAGGTAACGGTTTCGAAATGTAACAGTGTATATGTGATCTCTTGATAATGTGCCAGCAGTCTTCTCGGCGGACCTCGAGGGGTTAGGCCGCGAGAGGCTCCTCTGGCAGAGTTGTTGTTTAATAAACGATTGAACCTTCTTCACTGCCAACTGACTGGTTATTGGTAATTGGTATTGGGGGCTATTAGTAAGTATAGCTCTATATGGTTTTATTTATTTTTTGGTACTTCAGTTGGCGACTCCGCCGGGACTCCGCGTTGGGGTCGTCCCTCCGTAATCGGAAAAGAACGGGAAATTGAGAGGGGTAATCTTGGTCAAGGGGGAGGACTGACCGAAGTTTGAGGGTTACTCCGCTCTCCCGATCAAGAGAGCCTCAGCTGCTAGTGACCCCACGCCAGAGTCCTACGGGTGTAACCCAGCAGCAGACCGTGTTGGTCTTCAGGAGTTGGCAGTGGGGAAACTTGCAATCGAACCTGAGTGCACCAGGTGAGTGATTCGTCTTGTTTTGTGTTGGATATCCTTTTGATTTTGGTTTGGAGTATTTGGTGGTTTGAGACCACGGAGAACTTGGAGGGGGTCTGACGGGGCAGTACTGAGACTGCACGGGCAGACGCTCCTGTTTTGGGCAAACTTGGTGAGTAATAGAGATATGAACCTGACGTGTGACTTGTGAACGAGTTCACATCCGGCCGGACTGCTCTCGGAAATGCTGGCAGTCACGATTGGGTAGCCCTTGGACAGATCTGGAGCAACGCTTGAAAAGCGGGCTAAGCCTGAATAGTCCGGGAGGTGAACCAGGAAGGCTGACGGATGGTCCGTAGGTCGGTCTGTGGTTTGAGAACCTGTGTGGCTATCTCTAGGTAGTCTAAGGACAAGACTACTTGATTTTGGACTTTTGTTAAAAACTTGGAAAGTACACGAGTTCTCCATAGGCAGGAGTCGAGGGCTCTTTTTTTTGTTTAGTACAAATTTGTTTTGTCCTTTATGTTCTCTGAAGATTGTTGTATGTTTATTGTATGTGCATAGTTTGAAGTCGTTTTGAACATGGCCATGTGTATGAGAGTATTGTAAATAACCTTTTCCCTTCCAGCCAAAGAAATTAGACTATAGAAAGATAATGCCGTGCTTCAGTAAGCTATGTTTCGGCTGTATTTGCCGGAGAGGTACGAGACTGGACGAAAGCCAACCGGCCCCTCCAGAAGGGAGCCATAGTCATGATATGTATTGCAAACACGGGATTGCACCACTTTTGTTTAATACCTTATGGCATAAATATACAGAGGATAATATAGAGCTACAATGGCCGTTTACAGGGTCTTTTGATGAAAAGAAGATCCAATATTTACAAGATCGTCTGTTAGCTAAACGCAGCAGACAAGCCATGTTTGACACCCTTAATACATGGCAGAAAGAAGCAAAGCAAAGACGCATCAGAGCAGAGAAATTAATAAAGATAAAACAAGGACACTGTTACTCAGAAAGCCGTCGCCTATGATAAAAATCAGACTGAACAGAATATTAATTGTTTGGATAGACAGTTTAGATTGCAGGTAGACAAAAGTTATGTTACTCGAAATGAAGCTGAAGATGAAATAGAGGATTTATTGGACGTTCGACCTTCCCCACCGTATGCACCGCAACGCATATACCCCGCTGTCCCCCTCCAGTCGGCCACTGCTCCCTTTGCCTCGGCCCCAGAGATAGCTGCGTCTCTAGCACCTGCAGGTACATCGAGTGCCACACCTACCTCACTAAGAGACACGGCTACCCTAATTCCTGATACACGGCAACCCATGAGGAGTTCTCATGTAATTTTGGCAACTCCGAGTCCCATATGGACCTCTCAATCGGCTGGTGCGACACCTGAAGCAAGGGACCGTACTCTGTTAGGGGATCCAAGTGGGCTAAACGCTAGGCGACTATTCACAAGGGCAGCATTGGGATATAGTGAAAAGGAAGCAATAGCAGAACAGGCGGTTAAATGGATGCGGAAAGATGTGTATACTGTGACTGACTTATGGAGTACCATAAGGGATCTTCAACCCGTTATGCAACAGCATGCATTGCATCAAATGTCTCGTTACCTTATTGGAATTTGGGAGAAATGCTTTCGAGACGGGTTGGCTCCTCAGATATTGTATGATATTTTGGATTGAACTCATAACTTCGATTTAAGTCCAGAAGAAGTGTATAAGAACGTAGAGACGTTGGTAAAATATCGAGGTAGAATGTTTTTGAAATGTCCCAATTGGGATTCTCAACATCCCATGAGGGAACTGCATCCCATTTTTCATCCTGAAATACCTGAACTACGCAATGCCCAGGATATAGTCACGAGAGACAGAGTAGAGGCTCGGTTTCAGGAGCAATGGGTATACACTCCATGGAAAAGAAGTGAAGTCCTAGCTCTAAAATCACAGCATTCTGATCCCCGTAAGAATCCCACAGCTTACTATAAGGAATTAACTGAAGCCGCGGCCTCAGCCGTAATGACATTAGCTGATGTTGAATTGTTTTTCGGGTTATTGGTCCCTGTGGATATATGGCGACAGGTACATGACACTGATCACGCGGCTGAATTAGGGGGAACATGGGAACAGCTGAAAGAATGGGATCAGGACCGCAAACTCGGGGACAAGCTGAGGAATGAAATTACTACCCTCCCAGCCAACATTATTGCTTACATGCATACCTTGATTCCCCCTCGTAAGGTCGATTGGGATAAACTGACCGCCTGTAAGCAAAAGAAAGATGAAAGTGTTTCCGATTTCTTCACTAGATTTGAAGGTACATTTATTGATTTTAGCGGACAGGACCTAGCTACAGAGGGTGAGATCCGGTTGTTTGTAAATCGTTTCATGACCAATCTATTACCAGAAGTCTCTACCCGGCTACAAGCCACCGAGAGCACTTGGACTACATCCACCCCTTCTGTTATACTGAGTATGGCCCAGTACTATGAGCATAGGGAAAATGAGAGTAAGGATAAAATAGAAAAGAAGGCTAAGGACCTCAAGACTCGGGTGTTATTACAGCAAGTTGTTAGAGGATGAGGAGGAGGAAGAGGCGTCCGAGGGCCCGTGTCCAGAGGGGTGGGGACAGGAAGGGGTGGAGGCCCAGTCCCGTCATTGGGGATAAATCAGTGTGCGTTTTGTAAACAGGAAGGACATTGGAGAGCCCAGTGTCCGCTACTGTTAGCACAAAACGGAGCTGTCCGAGGGCGGGGACGTAGTCGAGGCGGCCTAGACCGAAGTGACATGCGTAGAGAAGAAGCAGCGCAAGGACAATTCGAACGAAATCATTTTGATAATCCTCAAGGTAGGCAATACTTTAACGAGGACTACGCGTTTGGAGACCAAGATGGGTATGTTTATACATAGGACAGCCAAGGACATAGTGGGGGCCCAGTGTCGATACCAGTCAATCAACAAGGACCCTATGTGAAGGGGGAATTGATGGGGACTTCCGAAAATGTTCTAATTGACGCAGGAGCAATGAATAGTTCTGTTGCTCGATCATTGGTCCCAGAGGCTGCTCTGTCCGGGCAAAATAATGTTTCAGTGGGATTTTCAGGAGTTCCGGTGGTAAGCCCCATCTCTAGACCACTCCCATTCTCTATTGGTCCAGTTACTATTGACTCCCCCTTCCTGTTGACTTCGCATTGTGGTAAAAATCTATTGGGTCTGGATATGTTAAAGAAATTTAATGCGAAAATTCACTGCTCCCCGGATGGTGTTTACTTGACGATACAACCCCCTAATTTAGATATGAAACAGTACTTTGCTAAAAATGAACCTCTTCCACCCGAATTCGACACCGTCCCTTCTACGTTGTGGGCAACAGGGGATGCAGATGTCGGTAAGCTAGACATCCCACCCGTCCATATCACATTAAAACCTGGTGTAAATTTGCCACGGATACCTCAATATAAGATTTCGCCGGCTGGTGAGCGAGCTTTACTTTCCATTATACAGGACTTAATTGATAAGGGCGTAGTTGAGGAAACAGCTGCAAATGTCTGTAACAGCCCTATTCTCCCGATTTTGAAAAAAGGCTTCTGATTCTGGGAATTCAGAAAATGTCGATACATATCGTTTTGTAAACAACTTGCGGGAGGTTAATAAAATTGCAGTACCTCAGTATCCATTGGTATCTGACATAACTACCATACTTACTATGATCCCTCCAACTGCAAAGTATTTTTCGGTCATTGATCTGAAAAATGCTTTCTTCAGCATCCCAATCCATCCCGATAGCCGTCAGATCTTCGGCTTCTCGTTATCTGGCCGAAGCTTTAGATTTTGCCGCGCACCTCAAGGCTATACTGAGAGTCCTAGCATCTATAGTCAAGCCCTTAAAGCAGTTCTAGACGATTTCATTTTGCCTGTAGGTAATGTGCTCTTGCAATATGTAGACGATTTGTTAATTGCGTCAGACACCGAAGAGGGTTGTAAAGACGCCACTGTCAAATTGTTGCACTACCTAGCTGCAAAAGGTAATAAGGTATCCCTGTCTAAGTTTCAATATTGCCGACAGGAGGTGACCTACTTAGGTCATCTACTATCGAAGGAGGGGAGGCGTCTGACTCCTGAACGTATTACTACTATCTCTAACATGTCTGTGCCTTGCACCCAGCGTGAGTTTCGTGCTTTCCTTGGCATTACCTCCTACTGTCGCCAATGGATTCCTAATTTTTCTCTCCTTGCTAAACCTTTGTTACATTTAACCACTAAAGATGTGCATGAACCTCTTCCGTGGACTGATGAATGTCAGCATTCTTTTGACTCTCTGAAATCTGCTCTTTGTTCTGCACCCGTCTTGGGTACTCCTGATTACCGTAAACCTTTTGTACTGTACGTGCATGAGGTCGACGGTTGCTCGCTTTCAGTGTTAACACAAGGATTTGGTGGTAAGCAAATACCTTGTGCTTACTTCTCGGCCACATTGGATAATGTTGCCAGAGCGCTTCCTAGCTGTCTGAGGGCCACTGCGGCTCTGGCCATCTGACAGTCGGAGGGGCTCGTTCTAAATTCCAGCCTAACGGTAATGGTGCCTCATGCTGTGGATGCATTGTTAAATAAAACAAAAACACAGCATCTTACAAGTTCACGCCTTACTGGTTATGAATGAACTCTGTTTTCCCGCATATCACGATTAAGCGATGTGCCACTTTAAATCCTGCCACATTGCTACCTCTCTCTTCGGGTGAAACTAAAAACGATGTACATGATTGTATATTTCGGACAGAAGAAGAAACGAAGGGGAGAATTGACCTCACAGACATTCCTCTATCTGACCCCCAAGGGGAATTGTATGTGGATGGTTCTTGTTTCAAGTTAACAGATTGCACAACAACAGCTGCGTATGCAGTCACAACGCTAAAAACAGTAGTTGAGACTTCTCGAGTTCCCCATCGATCACCCCAGGCTGCTGAGCTAGTGGCATTATTACGAGCCTGTGAATTGAGCGAGGGGTTAGAGGTTTCATCTATACTGACAGCTAATACGCCTTCGGCGTGGCCCATAGCTTCGGGCGGCTGTGGAGAGAACGGGGTTTCCTTACCTCTTATGGTCAGAAGATACAGAATGGTCCCTTGGTATTGCGATTACTTACAGCCCTGACATTACCCAAGAAAGTAGCAATAATAAAATGCAGTGCACACAAGGCAGGACAGGAGATTCGTGAGCTGATGGCCATCGATGAGGAGGTTTTCCAGGATTAGTCCCTAATTAGTTAGCTACATCACGCTAAAAGGAGGGTTTGAGGAACTGAAATCTGAATTAGGCCCTGTGAGTAAGTCGAAGACACACACTATTATTTAGAAATTAGCGTGATGTACCTATTCAGTTCAGTATAGGTGTCTGTGCGTTAGTAGACTTTGCATACATAGTAACTTAGGGATTGCTACACACCCTATATGAATTTCTGTCTTCTGACGGGTATTATAATTTAACCCGACCAGCGCCATTTTGTGGCCTAGCCCGCTTGTAGCATTAGCAGAATCCAACCATTATAGTCTGTGAGAGTCGTTCTCTCGATAAATAGCATGACAACTGTAACCAACTGCTGCTCCTGCATGTTAGGCCTGTCAAGGTTATAGGTGGGGGTAGGCCGGATAAGCACATTCCAGGAGGTGCTGTGCGAACCCTCCTAAGACAGGCAGAAGGGAGTTACCCTCATCGACCTTGCTATAACGAGCAGAGCTAAACTGAAGTTGCTTTGTGTGCCAGATATGGTCTTTCCTTTGCAGCAACCTGTACCAACTTGTATTTTTCCTTCTTAGGTAACGGTTTCGAAATGTAACAGTATATATGTGATCTCTTGATAATGTGCCAGCAGTCTTCTCGGCGGACCTCGAGGGGTTAGGTCGCGAGAGGCTCCTCTGGCAGAGTTGTTTAATAAACGATTGAACCTTCTTCACTGCCAACTGACTGGTTATTGGTAATTGGTATTTGGGGCTATTAGTAAGTATAGCTCTATATGGTTTTATTTATTTTTCGGTACTTCATGTCCTCATATTACTGAATAATTTTTGCGTTCACTTAATTCCGTTATTTGTTTCTTACTGCCAGTTGTTCTTGCACCCTTAGTTGATGAGATGAGTTAAGCTAAAATCCTTCCTTAAAGTATAACCACCAGATAAATCACCTGTAATCCGGATCACTGCAACAGTTGAAATCCCCCACGGGAGGGAGCAAGGGAGCAAAAAGAAAGGCAAAAAGTCAATTAAACTGCAGTGCTCGGTATGTTGTGCTCCGTGGTGAGGTACGATACGTTACTTGATATTTCAGGGCTCCGTACTTAGTGATCTTGCACCTCACTTTTTCGCTCACTTGCACACTACAACCGAGAAACTGAGTGCAACTGTTGGTGTGGAAACATGGCACTGGATCAGTCACAAAATCAGCTACCAATTTCCACTGGCCAAATCCATGCAAAGAAATCCCCTGCTTTGCCCCATGCCCCAAACACAGACAAAAAAGCAGTCTCTAGTACATCTCACCGCAGGCTTGATTGCTTTGCAGCTTTTGTAGCACCTGTAGTGACTCCCAGTTCCTGCTTCTAACGCTGGTTCTGCACCGGTTCTGCGCCGGCCTGGAGACCGTTAATCAATCCAGACTCCACTCCACTCCATTTTACTCGCAAACTCTAGAGCTGGTTCTCCATGCCTTGCCTTATGAGTCCTCTGTGCCCCTAGCTCCTCCAGGGGCCATTCCCAGCTTCGGCTGCGGCTTCAGACGACAAGCTGGCTGGAAAACCCGTACTGGCTGAGCAACTGGGTCCAAACATAGACAAGTGGCAGCAAAAGTGCAGAAAAAAAAGAAAATAAAAGCCAGGGGGCAGTCTTTAGAAATGTTTAGAAGTACCAGGGGCAGTGAAATCGTGGCCGCTGCTGATTTGTCTGATTTAAACGTCTGCCCAGTTGCCCAAGTGAGAATAACCGCGAGGTTAGGCTAAAGAAGTAAGAAAGGCTACCTCAGAACTGAGCCAATTTCTCCAATGCCACCAGCCTCGAGGTCCGTCGCCTGCCTCTCCTCGGCTTTGAGCCTGGCGCCGTCCACTGGCGCCATCCACTGGTGCCGTCCACTGGCTGTAATGCCTTCCTTCAATCCTTCAATCAAGCATCAGCCGTGTGGCGGCCAGCTGAGCTGCTGGAACTGCTGAGCCGGGTCCGTGGGGAGGCGGGCCGGGTGCCGGGTGCCTGAGCCGGAGCAGCGACCTGCTGCAGCCTACTGGACAACGCCAATCATACCAACTCAGTACTCCCGCTGTGGCCTGCTCCCGCCGTACTTCTAGCTTCTGAGAGAACGAGCCAAACTGCCAACTGGCGGCATGCAGTAAGTCAAGAAACCTGCACTGGATCCTTCCTTCGATTGATCAATTTGGTGTCGTCGGCGTACGTCACCATATGGATTCCAAATGGGGCCATGATTGTTGCATGATGCTACAAGTACCTTTCAGCTAAAGCTATCAATTCTTTTCTCCTTGGGGCAGATCATAACCTTGAAAACCCACCGAGGCTCTCTGATCACCTTGTCTGATTATTAGGTCTAGCTACAGACAGCTTTAGCTGGATGCGAAAACTCAGGTCATCAATACACACAATAACACAGTGGACTACCCACAGATCTCCGACAAGAAAAAAATGCAGAAGGAATAAGGTGGCTGATGCAGCAGCCTCCAACATTAGGGAAACTGACTCTAAGTGGGGGTATCCTCAGTACACTAGATTTTGGGGTGAGGGGTGGTCACTGGATTTAAAGTTCCAAAACCGATGTATCAGAGGAATCATCAAGGTTACCCAGCTCAGAGAAAAGGGTAACGCCCACCAAGAGAAAATCCCAGACTGATAAAATATGTATATAGCACAAGAAGCCTTCACGCAGGCAAGAAAGAAGGGCATACCCTTCACCTATATACTGCTAAGCATGGCTAATGCTGTGTATAGTGGGCCGACGGGTCATGACCTAAACCAGAGATTTCTGCACATAGCTGAAAGTCATGCAAGGAGAGATGCGGTTCAGAGTGATTTCCTTCTGTGGTCCACGGATATTATTGTAAAAACTTAATTCATCAAAAAATCTTTGTGAAACAGAAGTTATAGTTCTTTAATTATGAGACAGATTCTTCAGGAAAAATCTACTGAAATGATGTTTTGTTTATAATGTACAATTTTAGCAAACAGTGGCAGAAGCCAACAGGTATTGCCCATGCACGAGCTATTGGCTTAGCCAATGTGTTTTAGCTATTTGGTACACCAGGGTGGCTACTGTTCAGCATGGCTAAACGTTTATGCGTAAAGGAGAGTGGTGTGGGGTGCCGTGGCATAGCGTGGCATAGAGTGGCGTGGCATAGAGTAGAGTGGAGCTTCATGTAGAGAGTTGAAAAGTGGAAGGGTTTAGAGTGTAGTAGATTGTTGCAGAGTAGAGTCACACAGAGTGTCGTAGAAAGGCATGAAGCAGAGTGCAGTGGCATAGAGTGGAGTAAAGTAACATTGAGTGGCGTAGAGTGAGTTGCGTAAAGTAGAGTAGATTGGAGTAGATTGTTATAGAGTGGAGTGGCATAGAGTGAAGTAGAATATTGTAGAGTGGAGTGGCCTAGAGTAGAGTGAAGCGAAGTAGTAGAATGGAGTAGAGTGGAGCAGTGTTTCATAGAATAGAGTGGAGTAAAGTGGCATAGAGTGGCATAGAGGGAGTTTAGTAGAGCATTCCAAAGTGGATTAAAGTGTCGTAGAGAAGCAGAGTGGAGTAGAGTTTAATGGAGTGGAGTGGAGTATGGTGAAGTATCATAGATTGTAATGTCATAGAGTGGAGTAGACCGGCCTAGAATAAAGTAGCATAGGGTACAGTGGTGCACAGTAGGCGGGCAGAGAGTCCCATTGCGTGGAATGTATAGGTTTTTAGTAAAGTGGTGTAAAGTGTATTGGCGTAGAGTGCAGTGGTGTAGAGTAGAGCAGCACAGAGTGCAGTAGTGCAGAGTGCAGTTGTGCAGGGTTGAGTGGAGTGGTGCAGGGTAAAGTGGAGTGGCGTAGAGTGCAGCAATGCAGAGTAGATTAGAGTGGTGTGGAGTGGAGTGGATTGGGTAACATGCAGTGGCATAGAGTGAATTTGTGTAGAGTGCAGCAGAGTGAATTGGTGTAGAGTGCAGCAGAGTGACATAGAGTTGAGTAGTGTACAGTAGAGTGTAGTGATACAGAGTAGAGTGGTATAGAGTTCAGTGGAATAGAGTTCAGTGGCAGAGTGAGTGCAGTGTTGCAGACTAATGTGACTTAGAGTGGCATTCCGTGTACTGGCATAGAGCGGTGTACAGTAAAGTAGCATAGAGAGCAGTGGCATAGAGTACAGTGGTGTAGAGTAGAATAGAGTGGTGTAGAGTGCAGTGGCCAAGAGTTCAGTGGCGAAGAACGCAGTGTTGCAGAGTAGAGTTTCATAGAGTGCAGTGATGTAGAGTAGGGTGGCCCAGAGTGCATTGACTTAGAGTGCAGTGGTGTAGAGTAGGATGGCCCAGAGTGCATTGACTTAGAGTGCAGTGGTGTAGAGTAGAGTGGTGTATAGAGCAGTGGCATAGAGTACAGTGGTGTAGAATAGAATATAGTGGCATAGAATGCAGTGGTTTAGAGTTCAATGGCAGAGAGTACAGTGTTGCAGAGTAGAGGGTCGTTGAACGCAGTCATATAGAGTGGCCAGGGCCACTGGAATTATGCGATTGTGCAGCAATTTTTGCATGATTATAGATTTGACGCATTTGCCACGTAATACATTGTCTGCTGCATAACCTGCAGATTTTAACACATTTTTTTTTCTAGCAAAAACGCAGGAACATGGGTTGCTGCTCAGTGGAAGGCCCTTTGCAAAACTGGTTACTTTCTGTTGCTTATTGCTTTATTGCTAATTTTGGGTGTTTAATTAAACTGGTACTAAGGTGTTCCACCCAATGCCCAAAGTAAAATAGTGTAGCGTAAAGTGCAGTGGCATAGAGTGTTACGGAGTAGAGTATAGTGGCGGAGAGTGCAGTGGTGCAGACTGGCATAGAGTACAGTGACATAATAGCAGAGCGGTACAAAGATGAGTATAGTAGCATAGAGGGCAGCAGCACATACTGCACTGGTGTAGAGTAGAGTGGGTCAGGGCAGATTTGAGTGGTGCAGAGTACATTGGAATGGAACAGGGTAGAGTGTCGTAGAGTGAAGGGTGCAGCTTAGAGTGAAGTGGCATAGAGTAGAGTTTTGAAAAGTGCAGTGGCATAGTGTAGAGTGTTGTATAGTGCAGTGTCATAGAGTGCACTGGTGCAGACTAAATTAGAGTTGCATAGAATACAGCGGTGTAGAGTGCAGTGGTGCAGAGTAGAGTTCAGAGGTGTAGAGTCCAGTGGCAGAGAGTGCAGTGTTGCAGAATGTAGTGTCATAAGACACCAGTCAATCAGGATAATCTGACTTCTTTTTCACGCTCAACCACACCAAGACAAAGTTTGTTCTTGTTTACAGTGGCACATGCCTACCTCAGGTCCGGAGATTGCCTGACAACAGTGGTGGCTCCTTCGCTAAGGCAGAGGAGCATTGCCCCGCTGAGCAATTCAAAACAGCAAAGTAAAATGATAATAACGCTACATTATTATGATTTTATTTAAATGTACTGGCTACATTGGTTGGGGAAGGGGTTGGGCTAGTTAGGGATGCGTGGTGAGCACTTCCTAAGTGCACATTACATTTGCAAACTGCGCGGATCTATGCCTTAATCAATGAGGATCTCACCCAAACCACATCAAACCGCACCAAAGAGCAATGTATCAAACAGTTACTATACCTATCAAAAAAGGAGATAAACCAAAAACTCCACGCAAACACCTTAATCAAGTACCACCGCGCGTCACGCATACCACGTGGACTCAGGATTTCACTCAAACCTTCATTATGCAAAAACTCAAAGGATTTCCAGGAAAGATGGAACGCTATTTTGAATAAATGTAGCCTAGACTTAATCCTATTAATTGTGGAAGAACTGTCATGCATACTCATCGACCTTTCTAAAGAAATTAAGGAACTTGAAAAGGAGCTAGAACAACCAATCCCGCTAGAAGACTTAACCAAAACACTAGAGGAAATCAAGACACAACTCGATAAACACACCAAAGACATCAATGAGAGAAAAATCCGCAAGTTTCGTCGGGACACTTTAGATTACAAATTAGGTGAGGTCTACACCTGGGCAGACATATATGCCCAACGACGTCGCAACAAGCCATATAGCCAACAAACGGACACTTCATCTTCAGGTAGTGAGACATCCAACCGTCCACCCAAACATACCACCTTTGCCGCCACACCAAGGAATACCCAGGAGACGAGTCTGAGCACAGATTCAACCACCCATAGCATTCCCACCAGGGAGCATTTTTTAGAGGAGGGCCCCGAGGATACCGAAGACCCCGGCGGGGCAAAAAAACAGGACACAAATCAGACCGAAACAAGAAGTTCAAAGAAAACCAACAAAAAGAAGAATCGTTAGTTATCAATATTTCAGATACTACATTGACACCATATGAAGTCAAACTCTTACAAAAAGGGACATCATTTGTCCCCACCAATCCTGGCAACTCTCTGGAATTAGAAATCAGTACATTCAAATTAACCAGAAAATTGAGACTAAGACATTTCTTCAGTAATGTGTTAACACCGACCACGGAAATCAAACCTGATCAACTACTTGGTCTACGTCCCAGGAGCACGTACATGCCACCATGCAGTCACAAAAGCATAGACGCCTTTGAAACGCTGGTCAAACAAGACATCGCCAAAATCAACTTTCATAAGAAGACACAATCGAACAGCACTCAAAAAGACAAGGACACCTTTAGAAAAATAGCCAACAACAACAAAATAAAGTGCCTCAAGGCAGACAAAGGTGGCGCATTAGTCATAGTCAACACTAGTATGTATACAGCAAAAATTAAGGAGCATATTTCTGACCGCAGTACATACATGCCACTTGAAGGGAACCCAACCTTGGAATACAAGAGTGAATTAACGAAACTTCTTCAAAAAGCCACCAATGAAGGTATTATCGATGACAGGACCCGCAAATATCTTACGGTTGAACATCCACGTAGTCCGACTACAACAATGCTTCCCAAGATACATAAAGACATGGTAGACTCGCCATTTAGACCAATAGTCTCCACTAGAGGTTCTATTCATGAACCAGTGGGTAAATTCCTGGACCGACACTTACAGCCACTGGTTAAAAACCAAAAGAGTTACATAAAGGCCACGACCGAATTTCTGGCTAAACTATCTGATGTACAAATAGAAGAAGGAGAAAACCTCATACTATGCACTGCCGATGTAAGTAGTTTATATACATCTATCCCGCACGGCGGAGGGATTGACGTAGTGGAGAAGGCAATTCTGAATAGTGACATCCCCACCAATCTACAACCATTCCTCATGGAATTGATGATTTACACGCTATATCACAGCTACTTCACCTATGACCTGCACTGGTATGCACAACTGTCCAGGATGTCTATGGGCAACTGTAGGGAAAACTGAGAGAAAAATCAAGATACGACTCAATGAGCACAAATCCAACATACCAATCAATCAATCAAAGCATATATATAGCGCACTACTCACCCAGGGGGTCTCAAGGCGCTAGGGTAGGGTTGGGTCCGCTACTGCTCGAACAGCCAGGTCTTGAGCTGCTTCCTGAAGGCAAGGTGGTCCTGGGTCAGGCGGAGGTGGGTCGGGAGGGAGTTCCAAGTCTTGGCGGCCAGGTAGGAGAAGGACCTTCCTCATGTTGTGGCTCTTCGGATGCGGGGGATGGCGGCGAGGGCGTGGCCGGTTGATCGGAGCTGGCGTGTGGGAGCGTAGAAGTTGAGGAGGCTGTTGAGGTATCCTGGGCCTTGGTTGTGTAGGGCTTTGTGTGCGTGGGTGAGGAGGCGGAAGGTGATTCTCTTGTTGACAGGGAGCCAGTGCAGATCCCTCAGGTGTCCGGCGATGTGGCTGCGGCGGGGGATGTCCAAGATGAGTCGTGCTGAGGCGTTCTGAATCCGCTGGAGTCTCTTCTGGAGTTTGGCGGTGGTTCCGGAGTAGAGGGAGTTGCCGTAGTCCAGACGGCTGGTGACGAGGGCCTGGGTGACTGTCTTCCTGGTCTCGTCCAACAACGAATGTTCTAGCATAGCCATGCACTTCCATGAACTGAGACATAATATTGCCCAACTCAAATTCATGGTATTAGAGTTGGTTGAAAAAAAAGAGGGCAGAGACAACAACAAAACCTTGTTGCAATGCGAGACCACTTGGATTTATCGCCTTCAATCTTTGAAACCATTCGGTCTTAATGACCGCATTGAACTTAGTTGCTACTTGTAAAGATCGTTTTGATATCATTGATGCATTGCAATTTAAGCGGTTTGTTTCAAGACCAGTATGATTTCAATTTATGTTTCATCCACCACGCAATACACACTTCCCACATATTGGTCCCTTTTCTTGGTTACACACTCAGCCAATATGGCTGCCACACTTTTTGCACTAGTCCACTTTGTTTATGAGTCCGCTTCCACTTCCGGGTCCCTGTCAGGTTTAAATCTGTTCACGCGCGCAAACACCTTTACTCGAGTTCCCCCGACGTCCTGGGACGAGGAGGATTTCAAACCCGGTTCCGCCAAGATTGCTAAACTCTATGGCCTCAGCTTAATTTTGAAGTAAGTTTAAGCGCAAGCCGGCTTGTATTTTTTCGGCTGACCTACCACCGTGTTAGTTGACCATTCTAATTTTCATTATTTTTCCAACAGCGTAAACCATTCATCATTTTACACCTCGGTAACAAAGAAACACCCGGTACGTTTCATTTTAGTTTTATTTCCATACACGCACATTGAGCATGTTTTCACGTTATCCCCACGTACTGACACAATTTGGTATGTTTCTGCATGTCATTTTAAGTGTGAAATTTGAGTGATGAACTGCATATTTTATTGCGTATTTCAATCGTATTATTTTCACCAACAGAGCTCCTTGAGAAAGGGCCATGCCCGAAATGCATTGGAGCATTTTTGTTTCTCATTACAAATGTGTATTGGAAATGACCAATTGAGGATATGAAATGAAATATCTACAAACAAACATGATATAAATGGAATACTTGAACTTGTTAAATCACGATTAAAAGAACCCAACTTAAAACACGGAGTCTGTCTTGTTTGACGAACCAAGCGGTGTGCCCAAAAGCAGGGACGCACTCACGACATTTGTGCGCTCAATAGTACACATTACATTTTGGCCAGCCAAACAGGCACACGCACCTTGCATGTCCTCCACCCAGACTGCATTACATCTCCTAAACATCGTCATGCTTTACTGCTGTGCCTACCCAACTTGGCCACATGGTTTCTGTATGAGGTGAATCTGCTTTACCAGTTTTATAAGTTGGAGGAGTTCACCTAATGGCTAGGGCAGTCGACCTCGAATATGGGGAACCGGGTTCGAATCTCAGCTAGGACCCGCAACATCCTGTGATTCTGGGCAAATCACTTAATCTCCCCGTGCCTAACAGAAATGAATGTGTCCTCATGTAGTGCAACTGGTGCATGTATAAGCGCTCTGATTCCCGATACCTTGGGGTCAAGTTCGCGCTATGTAAAACTCTGCAAAAAAAAAATATATATATAAAAGTTTCAGCATGTATTCTGCAAACGAACATGTGGGACTGATACTCCACTGCATACATTATGTAAAAGACCCCTTGCATCCCTTTGGGGCCAGTTCCACACTCTATAAATATGCCTAACAAGAGGCAACAGGCAGTAGCTTCTCTGGAAATGTCCGTATTTTTGACAGGAGATCTCAGCTGTGTGACAGATCTCACCTCAGCTTGAAGTGTTTAAGAAAAGCAACCTTTAAAAAGAAGAACATTCCAAGACCTTAAAAAAATTTGCACGAAGGCATCTGAAGGTCGTGGATGCTACACTAAATATTTGTTTAGTGAGATTATGTTAACACCAAATTTCTGTCTGGAACACATAACTTTGCGGGAAAAGAAAACCCTTATTTCTAGTCTTTGTTAGACTTGGCTTTACCTATGGAAAGAACTGATAAGATCCACAACACCTGATAGCGCAACCAAGAAAAGTACCTGAGTAAATGTTGGCATTCCATTAAATACTGATATGAGCACAAAATGGGACCAAATCGATGGGAGGGAACGCTGATAGGGAGATCTCCGTAGCTATAAAAAGCAATGACTGGGACTGGGGACTGGCGACTGGCGCTCTGAGTCGGGCCTAGATCCTGGAGTGGTGATCAACTAGTTCTCTTCCAGAAGCTGACCCATCGAGCTGAGCACCATGAAGTGGCTGATCCTGGCGATGGTCTGTCTCCAGCTGTCTGAGGGGATGGTGAGGTGAGTATTGCAGCTGGATGTTTATATTTGGGAGCAACCCTGTTCAGATGAACAATATCTGACCTAAGAGTTGAGTTATGAGGTGGCTGAGCTCTGCACTGGTCTGTCTCCAGCTTTCAGAGGGGTTGGTGAGCAGAACATTGTAGCTGAGCTGGAGTGACCTAGTAGACCTTTAGATGTGTGCGAGGAGGGCACTCCTTTGAAGAAGGTCCATCTCATAATCTTGAACATGGCCCTAGCAATTGAGTGCAGACTACTGTTGGACAGGCTGGTGAGGTGAGTTCTGCAGGTTAGGTTGGGACGCTCATCACTAAGGGCCTAATTACGAGTCTGGCGGTCGTCAGACTGCCGAACTCGTGGTGGGCGGAGTTGGCAGTCTTCGGACTGCCACATTACAACCCTGGCATTTGTACTGGCCGAGGACAGCAGCCGCCGCCAGAGAACCCCTGTTCCTGGTAGTGACACGGCAGTCTTGAGGCAGAAATATGCTTGACAGGACCACAGCGGTCCTGCCGAACATATTACAACTTTCCTCACCACCACTGATTTCATGAAGGTCTTTCCTCCATGAAAACAGTGGCAGTGAGGAAAAATAGGCGGCCTCACTCTATGTGGATGCTCCCCGGGCAGCACAACATTTTCCCTCCCGTGTGCATGCCTCCCAGTTCCAGCAGAACATGAACTTCACAGCCCATGCCATGCTGGAACTTCCTTTGATGTTCCCGTTGTGGCACCTATTTTATAGGCACCACCATGGAAACGCCAAAAAACTACTCGCCAGCGACTAAAAAAGTCATAATATGGCGGGCGGTTCTCACACAAGTTTGGCGGGGCCACCACCCCACAGTCAAACTCCTAATCAACCCCTAAGTGTGTTCTTGCCCAATGCTTTGTATCGAGTCTCAAGAAGTCTTCGCGTCTGTCAACATGCTTCATATAATTGCATAAAACACGATCAAAGGTATGCAGAATGCTGCCACGATTCTGGGGACAACAACTGTAGCAAGGAAGACATGCAGGACCCAACGGGCACATGCATCATTGTAAATTGCATTCGCAAACGGTGCGAATCGCAAAATCCGGCCATTTGCGAATGCAATTTACAATTTTGGGATGCATAATTTTTTTTATTTTTTCGCAATTTAAGAAATCGCAATTATGTAGCGATTTCTTAAATTGCGATTGCATTTAAGAAATCTCCATTTGCGATTTCTTAAATGCAATGCATGACACTGTAAAAATTGCGAATTCGCAAATAGGGAGAGGTAAATTACCATGAAGTTGACCTTCATGGTAATTTGCGAAAACTTTGAAATATGCACAAAAGTGCATTTTTCAAAGTTTCATTTTACAGTGTTGCAAAATGTACTTAAAGTCAATTTTCAGGGATGCAGCAGGGTGTCCTTTGGACCCCCCCTGCACCCTTGAAATTGCATTCTCATTTTGCGATTCGCAAATTGCTATTCGCAAAATGAGAATGACTTCCCATTCATTCCTATGGGCCTTGAGGCCCATAGGAATGAATGTAAAGGGATTCCTTATTTGCGATTCGCAAATTGTGAATCGCAAATAAGGAATTTTAAGAAATCGCAAAAATATTTGCGATTTTTTGATGCATTGCTTTTTGCGAATTCTTAATTGCGATTCCTTATTTTTCGCAAATAAGAATTCGCAAAAAGCAATATTGATGCATGTGGCCGCAAGTCTTGTAACTGCACGGCTGTTGACCTCTCACTCACTCACAAAGTACTAGCATACCGTCGAAGAGAGCTTTGAGGCAACCTGTGGCTGACAATGTGAATGGAGAGCAGATTCCTAGAGCACGTTCTGGGATTATGAAACAGGTTTGCACAGCGATTGGACGAGGGGTGCGCACCACTAGACCGCTAGAAAGACAAATAGAATACAGACATTGGGAGAGTGTTTCAAGACAAGGAATGGACAGAGCACTCGAATACCCTGAGAAAATACCCTGCAATGCCAGGCTTCGGTATATATTGTGTAACCACTTGCACAGGGCTTACTGTATCATACATATTGGGAACATGAGCCCTATGACCTCCTCATGTCTGTAAACATGATTTGGGGGTGCCCATTCATGGCCCTCTTTTGGCAGGTGGTGGGTGAACACCTTGAGAATATAATGGGGATAAAGCATTATGACAAACTATGTGCTGGGACTTGCCCCTAGGCCCAAAACCAGTAAAGCAAAAAGCGAGATTCGATGATCTGCAAGTACCAGCTACACACACCTTTACAATGAACTGTAAATGAGGAGTCTGCCCTCCTGTATGTCAATGGGTTAATGACACCGGACCTAGAAGTTTATCTTTGGGAGGGCCGTAAAGAAGCAATGGTGGGCCATGAAGATGATTGGGTACTGGCCAAAAAAATACCAAAGTATTTAATTGATCTAATATTTTAGGTATTGGCATCTGTCCACGTTTTTAACACAATAATTAGCACCCAAGGAGCAACATTCTACACTGTCTCTGGTGTGCTTCCAGCTTTGGGGAAGGGGAGGGACAATGTCAAATCTGTAGGAAGCAGAACTTTTAGCCTGCAGCACGCTCCTGCTCATGTACAGCAGCAGACATGTTTCTGCTGCCATACGGGGCCATTTTACAGCTTCTCATTTAAAAAAAAGACATTGGCAGCTTTTTACTTTGCAAAGCTTTGAAGATTAGATATACAATACAATAAGCCCAGAATCATGATTAAGGCTCCCGGTTTTCAGTTTAAACAGATTTTTGCATATAAGTACAAACGGAAAAATATTTTTCCTTTGTCTGTATTTCTAAATAGAAAAGGAAAAATGGCAGTAAACATGTTTAACAGAGAGATTTTTTCCTAGCTACAATAACGTAACGTGTTTGCCTGAGTGGATTGGTCAGCCAGGTTTCAGCTGCTTCAGAAGTTAGCTTTTAGAAAGGGAAAGGGAAGCGGTGGGCGCTGTTTGAAAATTGTAGGATGGAGTCTTTGGGGAGAGGATACATTGGAAGGTGGTGGGGCCTTATCATGCACGGATTGCAAGCATGGGGATCGCCTGTAAGCAAAAGAAAGATGAAAGTGTTTCCGATTTCTTCACTAGATTTGAAGGTACATTTATTGATTTTAGCGGACAGGACCTAGCTACAGAGGGTGAGATCCGGTTGTTTGTAAATCGTTTCATGACCAATCTATTACCAGAAGTCTCTACCCGGCTACAAGCCACCGAGAGCACTTGGACTACATCCACCCCTTCTGTTATACTGAGTATGGCCCAGTACTATGAGCATAGGGAAAATGAGAGTAAGGATAAAATAGAAAAGAAGGCTAAGGACCTCAAGACTCGGGTGTTATTACAGCAAGTTGTTAGAGGATGAGGAGGAGGAAGAGGCGTCCGAGGGCCCGTGTCCAGAGGGGTGGGGACAGGAAGGGGTGGAGGCCCAGTCCCGTCATTGGGGATAAATCAGTGTGCGTTTTGTAAACAGGAAGGACATTGGAGAGCCCAGTGTCCGCTACTGTTAGCACAAAACGGAGCTGTCCGAGGGCGGGGACGTAGTCGAGGCGGCCTAGACCGAAGTGACATGCGTAGAGAAGAAGCAGCGCAAGGACAATTCGAACGAAATCATTTTGATAATCCTCAAGGTAGGCAATACTTTAACGAGGACTACGCGTTTGGAGACCAAGATGGGTATGTTTATACATAGGACAGCCAAGGACATAGTGGGGGCCCAGTGTCGATACCAGTCAATCAACAAGGACCCTATGTGAAGGGGGAATTGATGGGGACTTCCGAAAATGTTCTAATTGACGCAGGAGCAATGAATAGTTCTGTTGCTCGATCATTGGTCCCAGAGGCTGCTCTGTCCGGGCAAAATAATGTTTCAGTGGGATTTTCAGGAGTTCCGGTGGTAAGCCCCATCTCTAGACCACTCCCATTCTCTATTGGTCCAGTTACTATTGACTCCCCCTTCCTGTTGACTTCGCATTGTGGTAAAAATCTATTGGGTCTGGATATGTTAAAGAAATTTAATGCGAAAATTCACTGCTCCCCGGATGGTGTTTACTTGACGATACAACCCCCTAATTTAGATATGAAACAGTACTTTGCTAAAAATGAACCTCTTCCACCCGAATTCGACACCGTCCCTTCTACGTTGTGGGCAACAGGGGATGCAGATGTCGGTAAGCTAGACATCCCACCCGTCCATATCACATTAAAACCTGGTGTAAATTTGCCACGGATACCTCAATATAAGATTTCGCCGGCTGGTGAGCGAGCTTTACTTTCCATTATACAGGACTTAATTGATAAGGGCGTAGTTGAGGAAACAGCTGCAAATGTCTGTAACAGCCCTATTCTCCCGATTTTGAAAAAAGGCTTCTGATTCTGGGAATTCAGAAAATGTCGATACATATCGTTTTGTAAACAACTTGCGGGAGGTTAATAAAATTGCAGTACCTCAGTATCCATTGGTATCTGACATAACTACCATACTTACTATGATCCCTCCAACTGCAAAGTATTTTTCGGTCATTGATCTGAAAAATGCTTTCTTCAGCATCCCAATCCATCCCGATAGCCGTCAGATCTTCGGCTTCTCGTTATCTGGCCGAAGCTTTAGATTTTGCCGCGCACCTCAAGGCTATACTGAGAGTCCTAGCATCTATAGTCAAGCCCTTAAAGCAGTTCTAGACGATTTCATTTTGCCTGTAGGTAATGTGCTCTTGCAATATGTAGACGATTTGTTAATTGCGTCAGACACCGAAGAGGGTTGTAAAGACGCCACTGTCAAATTGTTGCACTACCTAGCTGCAAAAGGTAATAAGGTATCCCTGTCTAAGTTTCAATATTGCCGACAGGAGGTGACCTACTTAGGTCATCTACTATCGAAGGAGGGGAGGCGTCTGACTCCTGAACGTATTACTACTATCTCTAACATGTCTGTGCCTTGCACCCAGCGTGAGTTTCGTGCTTTCCTTGGCATTACCTCCTACTGTCGCCAATGGATTCCTAATTTTTCTCTCCTTGCTAAACCTTTGTTACATTTAACCACTAAAGATGTGCATGAACCTCTTCCGTGGACTGATGAATGTCAGCATTCTTTTGACTCTCTGAAATCTGCTCTTTGTTCTGCACCCGTCTTGGGTACTCCTGATTACCGTAAACCTTTTGTACTGTACGTGCATGAGGTCGACGGTTGCTCGCTTTCAGTGTTAACACAAGGATTTGGTGGTAAGCAAATACCTTGTGCTTACTTCTCGGCCACATTGGATAATGTTGCCAGAGCGCTTCCTAGCTGTCTGAGGGCCACTGCGGCTCTGGCCATCTGACAGTCGGAGGGGCTCGTTCTAAATTCCAGCCTAACGGTAATGGTGCCTCATGCTGTGGATGCATTGTTAAATAAAACAAAAACACAGCATCTTACAAGTTCACGCCTTACTGGTTATGAATGAACTCTGTTTTCCCGCATATCACGATTAAGCGATGTGCCACTTTAAATCCTGCCACATTGCTACCTCTCTCTTCGGGTGAAACTAAAAACGATGTACATGATTGTATATTTCGGACAGAAGAAGAAACGAAGGGGAGAATTGACCTCACAGACATTCCTCTATCTGACCCCCAAGGGGAATTGTATGTGGATGGTTCTTGTTTCAAGTTAACAGATTGCACAACAACAGCTGCGTATGCAGTCACAACGCTAAAAACAGTAGTTGAGACTTCTCGAGTTCCCCATCGATCACCCCAGGCTGCTGAGCTAGTGGCATTATTACGAGCCTGTGAATTGAGCGAGGGGTTAGAGGTTTCATCTATACTGACAGCTAATACGCCTTCGGCGTGGCCCATAGCTTCGGGCGGCTGTGGAGAGAACGGGGTTTCCTTACCTCTTATGGTCAGAAGATACAGAATGGTCCCTTGGTATTGCGATTACTTACAGCCCTGACATTACCCAAGAAAGTAGCAATAATAAAATGCAGTGCACACAAGGCAGGACAGGAGATTCGTGAGCTGATGGCCATCGATGAGGAGGTTTTCCAGGATTAGTCCCTAATTAGTTAGCTACATCACGCTAAAAGGAGGGTTTGAGGAACTGAAATCTGAATTAGGCCCTGTGAGTAAGTCGAAGACACACACTATTATTTAGAAATTAGCGTGATGTACCTATTCAGTTCAGTATAGGTGTCTGTGCGTTAGTAGACTTTGCATACATAGTAACTTAGGGATTGCTACACACCCTATATGAATTTCTGTCTTCTGACGGGTATTATAATTTAACCCGACCAGCGCCATTTTGTGGCCTAGCCCGCTTGTAGCATTAGCAGAATCCAACCATTATAGTCTGTGAGAGTCGTTCTCTCGATAAATAGCATGACAACTGTAACCAACTGCTGCTCCTGCATGTTAGGCCTGTCAAGGTTATAGGTGGGGGTAGGCCGGATAAGCACATTCCAGGAGGTGCTGTGCGAACCCTCCTAAGACAGGCAGAAGGGAGTTACCCTCATCGACCTTGCTATAACGAGCAGAGCTAAACTGAAGTTGCTTTGTGTGCCAGATATGGTCTTTCCTTTGCAGCAACCTGTACCAACTTGTATTTTTCCTTCTTAGGTAACGGTTTCGAAATGTAACAGTATATATGTGATCTCTTGATAATGTGCCAGCAGTCTTCTCGGCGGACCTCGAGGGGTTAGGTCGCGAGAGGCTCCTCTGGCAGAGTTGTTTAATAAACGATTGAACCTTCTTCACTGCCAACTGACTGGTTATTGGTAATTGGTATTTGGGGCTATTAGTAAGTATAGCTCTATATGGTTTTATTTATTTTTCGGTACTTCATGTCCTCATATTACTGAATAATTTTTGCGTTCACTTAATTCCGTTATTTGTTTCTTACTGCCAGTTGTTCTTGCACCCTTAGTTGATGAGATGAGTTAAGCTAAAATCCTTCCTTAAAGTATAACCACCAGATAAATCACCTGTAATCCGGATCACTGCAACAGTTGAAATCCCCCACGGGAGGGAGCAAGGGAGCAAAAAGAAAGGCAAAAAGTCAATTAAACTGCAGTGCTCGGTATGTTGTGCTCCCTGGTGAGGTACGATACGTTACTTGATATTTCAGGGCTCCGTACTTAGTGATCTTGCACCTCACTTTTTCGCTCACTTGCACACTACAACCGAGAAACTGAGTGCAACTGTTGGTGTGGAAACATGGCACTGGATCAGTCACAAAATCAGCTACCAATTTCCACTGGCCAAATCCATGCAAAGAAATCCCCTGCTTTGCCCCATGCCCCAAACACAGACAAAAAAGCAGTCTCTAGTACATCTCACCGCAGGCTTGATTGCTTTGCAGCTTTTGTAGCACCTGTAGTGACTCCCAGTTCCTGCTTCTAACGCTGGTTCTGCACCGGTTCTGCGCCGGCCTGGAGACCGTTAATCAATCCAGACTCCACTCCACTCCATTTTACTCGCAAACTCTAGAGCTGGTTCTCCATGCCTTGCCTTATGAGTCCTCTGTGCCCCTAGCTCCTCCAGGGGCCATTCCCAGCTTCGGCTGCGGCTTCAGACGACAAGCTGGCTGGAAAACCCGTACTGGCTGAGCAACTGGGTCCAAACATAGACAAGTGGCAGCAAAAGTGCAGAAAAAAAAGAAAATAAAAGCCAGGGGGCAGTCTTTAGAAATGTTTAGAAGTACCAGGGGCAGTGAAATCGTGGCCGCTGCTGATTTGTCTGATTTAAACGTCTGCCCAGTTGCCCAAGTGAGAATAACCGCGAGGTTAGGCTAAAGAAGTAAGAAAGGCTACCTCAGAACTGAGCCAATTTCTCCAATGCCACCAGCCTCGAGGTCCGTCGCCTGCCTCTCCTCGGCTTTGAGCCTGGCGCCGTCCACTGGCGCCATCCACTGGTGCCGTCCACTGGCTGTAATGCCTTCCTTCAATCCTTCAATCAAGCATCAGCCGTGTGGCGGCCAGCTGAGCTGCTGGAACTGCTGAGCCGGGTCCGTGGGGAGGCGGGCCGGGTGCCGGGTGCCTGAGCCGGAGCAGCGACCTGCTGCAGCCTACTGGACAACGCCAATCATACCAACTCAGTACTCCCGCTGTGGCCTGCTCCCGCCGTACTTCTAGCTTCTGAGAGAACGAGCCAAACTGCCAACTGGCGGCATGCAGTAAGTCAAGAAACCTGCACTGGATCCTTCCTTCGATTGATCAATTTGGTGTCGTCGGCGTACGTCACCATATGGATTCCAAATGGGGCCATGATTGTTGCATGATGCTACAAGTACCTTTCAGCTAAAGCTATCAATTCTTTTCTCCTTGGGGCAGATCATAACCTTGAAAACCCACCGAGGCTCTCTGATCACCTTGTCTGATTATTAGGTCTAGCTACAGACAGCTTTAGCTGGATGCGAAAACTCAGGTCATCAATACACACAATAACACAGTGGACTACCCACAGATCTCCGACAAGAAAAAAATGCAGAAGGAATAAGGTGGCTGATGCAGCAGCCTCCAACATTAGGGAAACTGACTCTAAGTGGGGGTATCCTCAGTACACTAGATTTTGGGGTGAGGGGTGGTCACTGGATTTAAAGTTCCAAAACCGATGTATCAGAGGAATCATCAAGGTTACCCAGCTCAGAGAAAAGGGTAACGCCCACCAAGAGAAAATCCCAGACTGATAAAATATGTATATAGCACAAGAAGCCTTCACGCAGGCAAGAAAGAAGGGCATACCCTTCACCTATATACTGCTAAGCATGGCTAATGCTGTGTATAGTGGGCCGACGGGTCATGACCTAAACCAGAGATTTCTGCACATAGCTGAAAGTCATGCAAGGAGAGATGCGGTTCAGAGTGATTTCCTTCTGTGGTCCACGGATATTATTGTAAAAACTTAATTCATCAAAAAATCTTTGTGAAACAGAAGTTATAGTTCTTTAATTATGAGACAGATTCTTCAGGAAAAATCTACTGAAATGATGTTTTGTTTATAATGTACAATTTTAGCAAACAGTGGCAGAAGCCAACAGGTATTGCCCATGCACGAGCTATTGGCTTAGCCAATGTGTTTTAGCTATTTGGTACACCAGGGTGGCTACTGTTCAGCATGGCTAAACGTTTATGCGTAAAGGAGAGTGGTGTGGGGTGCCGTGGCATAGCGTGGCATAGAGTGGCGTGGCATAGAGTAGAGTGGAGCTTCATGTAGAGAGTTGAAAAGTGGAAGGGTTTAGAGTGTAGTAGATTGTTGCAGAGTAGAGTCACACAGAGTGTCGTAGAAAGGCATGAAGCAGAGTGCAGTGGCATAGAGTGGAGTAAAGTAACATTGAGTGGCGTAGAGTGAGTTGCGTAAAGTAGAGTAGATTGGAGTAGATTGTTATAGAGTGGAGTGGCATAGAGTGAAGTAGAATATTGTAGAGTGGAGTGGCCTAGAGTAGAGTGAAGCGAAGTAGTAGAATGGAGTAGAGTGGAGCAGTGTTTCATAGAATAGAGTGGAGTAAAGTGGCATAGAGTGGCATAGAGGGAGTTTAGTAGAGCATTCCAAAGTGGATTAAAGTGTCGTAGAGAAGCAGAGTGGAGTAGAGTTTAATGGAGTGGAGTGGAGTATGGTGAAGTATCATAGATTGTAATGTCATAGAGTGGAGTAGACCGGCCTAGAATAAAGTAGCATAGGGTACAGTGGTGCACAGTAGGCGGGCAGAGAGTCCCATTGCGTGGAATGTATAGGTTTTTAGTAAAGTGGTGTAAAGTGTATTGGCGTAGAGTGCAGTGGTGTAGAGTAGAGCAGCACAGAGTGCAGTAGTGCAGAGTGCAGTTGTGCAGGGTTGAGTGGAGTGGTGCAGGGTAAAGTGGAGTGGCGTAGAGTGCAGCAATGCAGAGTAGATTAGAGTGGTGTGGAGTGGAGTGGATTGGGTAACATGCAGTGGCATAGAGTGAATTTGTGTAGAGTGCAGCAGAGTGAATTGGTGTAGAGTGCAGCAGAGTGACATAGAGTTGAGTAGTGTACAGTAGAGTGTAGTGATACAGAGTAGAGTGGTATAGAGTTCAGTGGAATAGAGTTCAGTGGCAGAGTGAGTGCAGTGTTGCAGACTAATGTGACTTAGAGTGGCATTCCGTGTACTGGCATAGAGCGGTGTACAGTAAAGTAGCATAGAGAGCAGTGGCATAGAGTACAGTGGTGTAGAGTAGAATAGAGTGGTGTAGAGTGCAGTGGCCAAGAGTTCAGTGGCGAAGAACGCAGTGTTGCAGAGTAGAGTTTCATAGAGTGCAGTGATGTAGAGTAGGGTGGCCCAGAGTGCATTGACTTAGAGTGCAGTGGTGTAGAGTAGGATGGCCCAGAGTGCATTGACTTAGAGTGCAGTGGTGTAGAGTAGAGTGGTGTATAGAGCAGTGGCATAGAGTACAGTGGTGTAGAATAGAATATAGTGGCATAGAATGCAGTGGTTTAGAGTTCAATGGCAGAGAGTACAGTGTTGCAGAGTAGAGGGTCGTTGAACGCAGTCATATAGAGTGGCCAGGGCCACTGGAATTATGCGATTGTGCAGCAATTTTTGCATGATTATAGATTTGACGCATTTGCCACGTAATACATTGTCTGCTGCATAACCTGCAGATTTTAACACATTTTTTTTTCTAGCAAAAACGCAGGAACATGGGTTGCTGCTCAGTGGAAGGCCCTTTGCAAAACTGGTTACTTTCTGTTGCTTATTGCTTTATTGCTAATTTTGGGTGTTTAATTAAACTGGTACTAAGGTGTTCCACCCAATGCCCAAAGTAAAATAGTGTAGCGTAAAGTGCAGTGGCATAGAGTGTTACGGAGTAGAGTATAGTGGCGGAGAGTGCAGTGGTGCAGACTGGCATAGAGTACAGTGACATAATAGCAGAGCGGTACAAAGATGAGTATAGTAGCATAGAGGGCAGCAGCACATACTGCACTGGTGTAGAGTAGAGTGGGTCAGGGCAGATTTGAGTGGTGCAGAGTACATTGGAATGGAACAGGGTAGAGTGTCGTAGAGTGAAGGGTGCAGCTTAGAGTGAAGTGGCATAGAGTAGAGTTTTGAAAAGTGCAGTGGCATAGTGTAGAGTGTTGTATAGTGCAGTGTCATAGAGTGCACTGGTGCAGACTAAATTAGAGTTGCATAGAATACAGCGGTGTAGAGTGCAGTGGTGCAGAGTAGAGTTCAGAGGTGTAGAGTCCAGTGGCAGAGAGTGCAGTGTTGCAGAATGTAGTGTCATAAGACACCAGTCAATCAGGATAATCTGACTTCTTTTTCACGCTCAACCACACCAAGACAAAGTTTGTTCTTGTTTACAGTGGCACATGCCTACCTCAGGTCCGGAGATTGCCTGACAACAGTGGTGGCTCCTTCGCTAAGGCAGAGGAGCATTGCCCCGCTGAGCAATTCAAAACAGCAAAGTAAAATGATAATAACGCTACATTATTATGATTTTATTTAAATGTACTGGCTACATTGGTTGGGGAAGGGGTTGGGCTAGTTAGGGATGCGTGGTGAGCACTTCCTAAGTGCACATTACATTTGCAAACTGCGCGGATCTATGCCTTAATCAATGAGGATCTCACCCAAACCACATCAAACCGCACCAAAGAGCAATGTATCAAACAGTTACTATACCTATCAAAAAAGGAGATAAACCAAAAACTCCACGCAAACACCTTAATCAAGTACCACCGCGCGTCACGCATACCACGTGGACTCAGGATTTCACTCAAACCTTCATTATGCAAAAACTCAAAGGATTTCCAGGAAAGATGGAACGCTATTTTGAATAAATGTAGCCTAGACTTAATCCTATTAATTGTGGAAGAACTGTCATGCATACTCATCGACCTTTCTAAAGAAATTAAGGAACTTGAAAAGGAGCTAGAACAACCAATCCCGCTAGAAGACTTAACCAAAACACTAGAGGAAATCAAGACACAACTCGATAAACACACCAAAGACATCAATGAGAGAAAAATCCGCAAGTTTCGTCGGGACACTTTAGATTACAAATTAGGTGAGGTCTACACCTGGGCAGACATATATGCCCAACGACGTCGCAACAAGCCATATAGCCAACAAACGGACACTTCATCTTCAGGTAGTGAGACATCCAACCGTCCACCCAAACATACCACCTTTGCCGCCACACCAAGGAATACCCAGGAGACGAGTCTGAGCACAGATTCAACCACCCATAGCATTCCCACCAGGGAGCATTTTTTAGAGGAGGGCCCCGAGGATACCGAAGACCCCGGCGGGGCAAAAAAACAGGACACAAATCAGACCGAAACAAGAAGTTCAAAGAAAACCAACAAAAAGAAGAATCGTTAGTTATCAATATTTCAGATACTACATTGACACCATATGAAGTCAAACTCTTACAAAAAGGGACATCATTTGTCCCCACCAATCCTGGCAACTCTCTGGAATTAGAAATCAGTACATTCAAATTAACCAGAAAATTGAGACTAAGACATTTCTTCAGTAATGTGTTAACACCGACCACGGAAATCAAACCTGATCAACTACTTGGTCTACGTCCCAGGAGCACGTACATGCCACCATGCAGTCACAAAAGCATAGACGCCTTTGAAACGCTGGTCAAACAAGACATCGCCAAAATCAACTTTCATAAGAAGACACAATCGAACAGCACTCAAAAAGACAAGGACACCTTTAGAAAAATAGCCAACAACAACAAAATAAAGTGCCTCAAGGCAGACAAAGGTGGCGCATTAGTCATAGTCAACACTAGTATGTATACAGCAAAAATTAAGGAGCATATTTCTGACCGCAGTACATACATGCCACTTGAAGGGAACCCAACCTTGGAATACAAGAGTGAATTAACGAAACTTCTTCAAAAAGCCACCAATGAAGGTATTATCGATGACAGGACCCGCAAATATCTTACGGTTGAACATCCACGTAGTCCGACTACAACAATGCTTCCCAAGATACATAAAGACATGGTAGACTCGCCATTTAGACCAATAGTCTCCACTAGAGGTTCTATTCATGAACCAGTGGGTAAATTCCTGGACCGACACTTACAGCCACTGGTTAAAAACCAAAAGAGTTACATAAAGGCCACGACCGAATTTCTGGCTAAACTATCTGATGTACAAATAGAAGAAGGAGAAAACCTCATACTATGCACTGCCGATGTAAGTAGTTTATATACATCTATCCCGCACGGCGGAGGGATTGACGTAGTGGAGAAGGCAATTCTGAATAGTGACATCCCCACCAATCTACAACCATTCCTCATGGAATTGATGATTTACACGCTATATCACAGCTACTTCACCTATGACCTGCACTGGTATGCACAACTGTCCAGGATGTCTATGGGCAACTGTAGGGAAAACTGAGAGAAAAATCAAGATACGACTCAATGAGCACAAATCCAACATACCAATCAATCAATCAAAGCATATATATAGCGCACTACTCACCCAGGGGGTCTCAAGGCGCTAGGGTAGGGTTGGGTCCGCTACTGCTCGAACAGCCAGGTCTTGAGCTGCTTCCTGAAGGCAAGGTGGTCCTGGGTCAGGCGGAGGTGGGTCGGGAGGGAGTTCCAAGTCTTGGCGGCCAGGTAGGAGAAGGACCTTCCTCATGTTGTGGCTCTTCGGATGCGGGGGATGGCGGCGAGGGCGTGGCCGGTTGATCGGAGCTGGCGTGTGGGAGCGTAGAAGTTGAGGAGGCTGTTGAGGTATCCTGGGCCTTGGTTGTGTAGGGCTTTGTGTGCGTGGGTGAGGAGGCGGAAGGTGATTCTCTTGTTGACAGGGAGCCAGTGCAGATCCCTCAGGTGTCCGGCGATGTGGCTGCGGCGGGGGATGTCCAAGATGAGTCGTGCTGAGGCGTTCTGAATCCGCTGGAGTCTCTTCTGGAGTTTGGCGGTGGTTCCGGAGTAGAGGGAGTTGCCGTAGTCCAGACGGCTGGTGACGAGGGCCTGGGTGACTGTCTTCCTGGTCTCGTCCAACAACGAATGTTCTAGCATAGCCATGCACTTCCATGAACTGAGACATAATATTGCCCAACTCAAATTCATGGTATTAGAGTTGGTTGAAAAAAAAGAGGGCAGAGACAACAACAAAACCTTGTTGCAATGCGAGACCACTTGGATTTATCGCCTTCAATCTTTGAAACCATTCGGTCTTAATGACCGCATTGAACTTAGTTGCTACTTGTAAAGATCGTTTTGATATCATTGATGCATTGCAATTTAAGCGGTTTGTTTCAAGACCAGTATGATTTCAATTTATGTTTCATCCACCACGCAATACACACTTCCCACATATTGGTCCCTTTTCTTGGTTACACACTCAGCCAATATGGCTGCCACACTTTTTGCACTAGTCCACTTTGTTTATGAGTCCGCTTCCACTTCCGGGTCCCTGTCAGGTTTAAATCTGTTCACGCGCGCAAACACCTTTACTCGAGTTCCCCCGACGTCCTGGGACGAGGAGGATTTCAAACCCGGTTCCGCCAAGATTGCTAAACTCTATGGCCTCAGCTTAATTTTGAAGTAAGTTTAAGCGCAAGCCGGCTTGTATTTTTTCGGCTGACCTACCACCGTGTTAGTTGACCATTCTAATTTTCATTATTTTTCCAACAGCGTAAACCATTCATCATTTTACACCTCGGTAACAAAGAAACACCCGGTACGTTTCATTTTAGTTTTATTTCCATACACGCACATTGAGCATGTTTTCACGTTATCCCCACGTACTGACACAATTTGGTATGTTTCTGCATGTCATTTTAAGTGTGAAATTTGAGTGATGAACTGCATATTTTATTGCGTATTTCAATCGTATTATTTTCACCAACAGAGCTCCTTGAGAAAGGGCCATGCCCGAAATGCATTGGAGCATTTTTGTTTCTCATTACAAATGTGTATTGGAAATGACCAATTGAGGATATGAAATGAAATATCTACAAACAAACATGATATAAATGGAATACTTGAACTTGTTAAATCACGATTAAAAGAACCCAACTTAAAACACGGAGTCTGTCTTGTTTGACGAACCAAGCGGTGTGCCCAAAAGCAGGGACGCACTCACGACATTTGTGCGCTCAATAGTACACATTACATTTTGGCCAGCCAAACAGGCACACGCACCTTGCATGTCCTCCACCCAGACTGCATTACATCTCCTAAACATCGTCATGCTTTACTGCTGTGCCTACCCAACTTGGCCACATGGTTTCTGTATGAGGTGAATCTGCTTTACCAGTTTTATAAGTTGGAGGAGTTCACCTAATGGCTAGGGCAGTCGACCTCGAATATGGGGAACCGGGTTCGAATCTCAGCTAGGACCCGCAACATCCTGTGATTCTGGGCAAATCACTTAATCTCCCCGTGCCTAACAGAAATGAATGTGTCCTCATGTAGTGCAACTGGTGCATGTATAAGCGCTCTGATTCCCGATACCTTGGGGTCAAGTTCGCGCTATGTAAAACTCTGCAAAAAAAAAATATATATATAAAAGTTTCAGCATGTATTCTGCAAACGAACATGTGGGACTGATACTCCACTGCATACATTATGTAAAAGACCCCTTGCATCCCTTTGGGGCCAGTTCCACACTCTATAAATATGCCTAACAAGAGGCAACAGGCAGTAGCTTCTCTGGAAATGTCCGTATTTTTGACAGGAGATCTCAGCTGTGTGACAGATCTCACCTCAGCTTGAAGTGTTTAAGAAAAGCAACCTTTAAAAAGAAGAACATTCCAAGACCTTAAAAAAATTTGCACGAAGGCATCTGAAGGTCGTGGATGCTACACTAAATATTTGTTTAGTGAGATTATGTTAACACCAAATTTCTGTCTGGAACACATAACTTTGCGGGAAAAGAAAACCCTTATTTCTAGTCTTTGTTAGACTTGGCTTTACCTATGGAAAGAACTGATAAGATCCACAACACCTGATAGCGCAACCAAGAAAAGTACCTGAGTAAATGTTGGCATTCCATTAAATACTGATATGAGCACAAAATGGGACCAAATCGATGGGAGGGAACGCTGATAGGGAGATCTCCGTAGCTATAAAAAGCAATGACTGGGACTGGGGACTGGCGACTGGCGCTCTGAGTCGGGCCTAGATCCTGGAGTGGTGATCAACTAGTTCTCTTCCAGAAGCTGACCCATCGAGCTGAGCACCATGAAGTGGCTGATCCTGGCGATGGTCTGTCTCCAGCTGTCTGAGGGGATGGTGAGGTGAGTATTGCAGCTGGATGTTTATATTTGGGAGCAACCCTGTTCAGATGAACAATATCTGACCTAAGAGTTGAGTTATGAGGTGGCTGAGCTCTGCACTGGTCTGTCTCCAGCTTTCAGAGGGGTTGGTGAGCAGAACATTGTAGCTGAGCTGGAGTGACCTAGTAGACCTTTAGATGTGTGCGAGGAGGGCACTCCTTTGAAGAAGGTCCATCTCATAATCTTGAACATGGCCCTAGCAATTGAGTGCAGACTACTGTTGGACAGGCTGGTGAGGTGAGTTCTGCAGGTTAGGTTGGGACGCTCATCACTAAGGGCCTAATTACGAGTCTGGCGGTCGTCAGACTGCCGAACTCGTGGTGGGCGGAGTTGGCAGTCTTCGGACTGCCACATTACAACCCTGGCATTTGTACTGGCCGAGGACAGCAGCCGCCGCCAGAGAACCCCTGTTCCTGGTAGTGACACGGCAGTCTTGAGGCAGAAATATGCTTGACAGGACCACAGCGGTCCTGCCGAACATATTACAACTTTCCTCACCACCACTGATTTCATGAAGGTCTTTCCTCCATGAAAACAGTGGCAGTGAGGAAAAATAGGCGGCCTCACTCTATGTGGATGCTCCCCGGGCAGCACAACATTTTCCCTCCCGTGTGCATGCCTCCCAGTTCCAGCAGAACATGAACTTCACAGCCCATGCCATGCTGGAACTTCCTTTGATGTTCCCGTTGTGGCACCTATTTTATAGGCACCACCATGGAAACGCCAAAAAACTACTCGCCAGCGACTAAAAAAGTCATAATATGGCGGGCGGTTCTCACACAAGTTTGGCGGGGCCACCACCCCACAGTCAAACTCCTAATCAACCCCTAAGTGTGTTCTTGCCCAATGCTTTGTATCGAGTCTCAAGAAGTCTTCGCGTCTGTCAACATGCTTCATATAATTGCATAAAACACGATCAAAGGTATGCAGAATGCTGCCACGATTCTGGGGACAACAACTGTAGCAAGGAAGACATGCAGGACCCAACGGGCACATGCATCATTGTAAATTGCATTCGCAAACGGTGCGAATCGCAAAATCCGGCCGTTTGCGAATGCAATTTACAATTTTGGGATGCATAATTTTTTTTATTTTTTCGCAATTTAAGAAATCGCAATTATGTAGCGATTTCTTAAATTGCGATTGCATTTAAGAAATCTCCATTTGCGATTTCTTAAATGCAATGCATGACACTGTAAAAATTGCGAATTCGCAAATAGGGAGAGGTAAATTACCATGAAGTTGACCTTCATGGTAATTTGCGAAAACTTTGAAATATGCACAAAAGTGCATTTTTCAAAGTTTCATTTTACAGTGTTGCAAAATGTACTTAAAGTCAATTTTCAGGGATGCAGCAGGGTGTCCTTTGGACCCCCCCTGCACCCTTGAAATTGCATTCTCATTTTGCGATTCGCAAATTGCTATTCGCAAAATGAGAATGACTTCCCATTCATTCCTATGGGCCTTGAGGCCCATAGGAATGAATGTAAAGGGATTCCTTATTTGCGATTCGCAAATTGTGAATCGCAAATAAGGAATTTTAAGAAATCGCAAAAATATTTGCGATTTTTTGATGCATTGCTTTTTGCGAATTCTTAATTGCGATTCCTTATTTTTCGCAAATAAGAATTCGCAAAAAGCAATATTGATGCATGTGGCCGCAAGTCTTGTAACTGCACGGCTGTTGACCTCTCACTCACTCACAAAGTACTAGCATACCGTCGAAGAGAGCTTTGAGGCAACCTGTGGCTGACAATGTGAATGGAGAGCAGATTCCTAGAGCACGTTCTGGGATTATGAAACAGGTTTGCACAGCGATTGGACGAGGGGTGCGCACCACTAGACCGCTAGAAAGACAAATAGAATACAGACATTGGGAGAGTGTTTCAAGACAAGGAATGGACAGAGCACTCGAATACCCTGAGAAAATACCCTGCAATGCCAGGCTTCGGTATATATTGTGTAACCACTTGCACAGGGCTTACTGTATCATACATATTGGGAACATGAGCCCTATGACCTCCTCATGTCTGTAAACATGATTTGGGGGTGCCCATTCATGGCCCTCTTTTGGCAGGTGGTGGGTGAACACCTTGAGAATATAATGGGGATAAAGCATTATGACAAACTATGTGCTGGGACTTGCCCCTAGGCCCAAAACCAGTAAAGCAAAAAGCGAGATTCGATGATCTGCAAGTACCAGCTACACACACCTTTACAATGAACTGTAAATGAGGAGTCTGCCCTCCTGTATGTCAATGGGTTAATGACACCGGACCTAGAAGTTTATCTTTGGGAGGGCCGTAAAGAAGCAATGGTGGGCCATGAAGATGATTGGGTACTGGCCAAAAAAATACCAAAGTATTTAATTGATCTAATATTTTAGGTATTGGCATCTGTCCACGTTTTTAACACAATAATTAGCACCCAAGGAGCAACATTCTACACTGTCTCTGGTGTGCTTCCAGCTTTGGGGAAGGGGAGGGACAATGTCAAATCTGTAGGAAGCAGAACTTTTAGCCTGCAGCACGCTCCTGCTCATGTACAGCAGCAGACATGTTTCTGCTGCCATACGGGGCCATTTTACAGCTTCTCATTTAAAAAAAAGACATTGGCAGCTTTTTACTTTGCAAAGCTTTGAAGATTAGATATACAATACAATAAGCCCAGAATCATGATTAAGGCTCCCGGTTTTCAGTTTAAACAGATTTTTGCATATAAGTACAAACGGAAAAATATTTTTCCTTTGTCTGTATTTCTAAATAGAAAAGGAAAAATGGCAGTAAACATGTTTAACAGAGAGATTTTTTCCTAGCTACAATAACGTAACGTGTTTGCCTGAGTGGATTGGTCAGCCAGGTTTCAGCTGCTTCAGAAGTTAGCTTTTAGAAAGGGAAAGGGAAGCGGTGGGCGCTGTTTGAAAATTGTAGGATGGAGTCTTTGGGGAGAGGATACATTGGAAGGTGGTGGGGCCTTATCATGCACGGATTGCAAGCATGGGGATCCCTTGGGCTTCCTAAAACTGGTACGTCCAGGGGAAGGGGCCACAAGACAGACCCAGGGAGGTCGACGGGGTTGACGGCAGGACGGGTAAAGTGAGCTGCAAGTCTTCATGTGCGTTACCACCTTTGCTATAAAACATCTGAAACAGCATCTTTCAGTACCAAAATTAGTAAGCTAAGACAGAGAAATAAAAACAGTCCTTACTAAATGTCCTGTTTTTTTTTTAAATCATAGCTGGTCACACCTGGCCCCCACCATTGGTTAGCATCCTCAGTAATCGCTGGGCAGCGCCCAGCACAGGTGTGTACCTGGGTCGAACAGACCTGGCTGCCAGGTGTATTTAACAGAGCTCTATTTTAAGTCCTACACCTGGCACTTTGCTACTGCTTGCGACGAAGCCCTGCTCCCATCAGATAAAATTAATTATGCGGCATTGACCTCTGTCGCATGCTTTTTACCTAGACAAACCTGTCCGGTGCAGGCGGGGAGAAGGCTTATCAGATTCCAGCAGGGTCCACTGCAAAGGCCGACGTTAAGGGGCCATCAGGCCTTCTTCTGTTGGAATATCCTCACTGGGAGCTATTGGGGGGGAGGGAGAGACATACTTACAAGTAATGGAGGGAAGACAAATGTACACAGCTTACCACTTCACAGCTATTTAAAGGAGGTATACTTTTGACTTTGTTCAGTCCCTGAATACAAGAGATGTGCATGCACTGTAAGAATGTTAGAGGTGTTGGTCCATCCTAGTATTTACACAAATAAGAATTTAAATACTACTATTTTGTATTATTTCTTTTATAGCCTTACTCATCCTTATGCAGGGTGTCAGAGCACTTTACATCACACGTACACATTATACATTGGCAATAAATCATATATGTGTAAATCATAATGTAGGATGTGCTACAAAGGCAGTGAGGGTTACAATGTGTAGGAGCCATATGTCCTTCATCGCTCACTGTGCTATATTAGAAGGATTGCAATTTATGAACTGCAATTAACAAAAGGAACTCTTTGTTAAAAGCAGTAATCCATTTACCCATCTACTTAAATCTATCTAACAACCAAGTGAGCATTGTCTATTTAAATAAATTTGAAAAATACTAGCTGCAGCGTCTTTTTTTGCTTGTGACAAATATAAATGTGGATGCAGATAGATAAAATGACCAAAAAATAAATATGTAGAAATTCAGAGGGAAATGTTAAAACAATACATACCATAAACCTGGAGCCCTAATAATAATTCATTTTTCACTATATCCATGCTGGTCATTCATGAATCATAGAAGCTAATAAACTCTGCTGACTTCACACCTCTCCCCAGACCTTAAAGTATTCTCTGTCAATAGTGTTAATCAGTAAAATAAACGATAAGGGAGCGCTCACGTGGCTACATGCCACTGTGAAATAAAAAGGTGAAAAACACTTGAGCTTCAGTACTGAATTGCCTTGGATGGACCTGAGTATTCCTTTGGGAGAGTGAGCCTGGCCCACCCATCCCACCCTCTAGAAACACTCCTGTAATGATTTCAAAAGGTTTACATCCAAAGAAAGTCAAGCTCTGCATAAAGAGGAGACAAGGGGACTCTGGGAGTACCAGAAACCTAAATATGGGAAAAACGGTCCCAGGGGAATTAATATTTATAGACCTGCTTGTATCTTGTCCCCCAACTCAACAGTACAATAACACACGAAAGATACCAAGGGTCTTATGAAATTTTTCTATGGTCGGTACCTAATTGTGATATACAGACTCAAATACCAAGAGGTTATCAAGGTGACATAGGAGAGAGAAATGGGTGATCAAAACAGAAGAAAGAAACCCATCAGCCCACCTGTTGGCGGAGCTTCATCATCTGTTTTTTTTTAAAAAAAGATGGTATCCGCTAGACACCTCCTCAGAGAGTTCCTTGAGGACTGCTAGTATCGGATCATAAGAAAAAACCATCAACCAGAAGATGAGATTTTTAGGCTGAAAGGGTAAGTTGCAGTGCTCAAAAAGTGTAAAGAATATAGACAAAATTAGTGGTGATATAAAAATGCCTGTTTTGATGTCCTTGGGAGAGTGAGCCTGGCCCACCCATCCCACCCTCTAGAAACACTCCTGTAATGATTTCAAAAGGTTTACATCCAAAGAAAGTCAAGCTCTGCATAAAGAGGAGACAAGGGGACTCTGGGAGTATCCAACAGTCCAGGCTTGGGACCAGCTGATGTTATCCTCCCCCAGGCAGGCAAAAATAATGATAGACCCTGCCTTCCTCAGCACCCCATAGAGGGCATATCCCAGGAATGGCCTCCTGCTGGGCTGATATCTGGAAGTTTTCATACTGGGGAAAGGAAAATAACTAACATCGACAGCACTATACAATACACACAAGCACACCATGTGGGGTGCTTCTTTGAATAGAAAGTAGAAGTGCACCACTCCCCAATCCAGAAGGAACATATTACTAGGGCTGGTCTGACCAAAATTCCACATGCTTGTTCCGAGCAATTAGATGTTGCCAGGGCCGGACTGGGAACCCCGAGCAGCCCTGGCAATTGGTAGGACTGCCCCCCCCCTCCCCAGGCAGGGGCAAGTGGGGTGCAAGAGTAAAGCACTGTTGTTTTTGTACTGGTGACCAATATTGCAGCAACAATGCAAAACTAGCCCCAGTAACAAACAAATGCCCCTTACTGCTGCAATAGAGGCCTCCCGGGAAAACTCCTGATGCCTGCTACAGCCAGTCCAGCCGTGGATGTTGCTGTATCAGAGGAAGAGGTAAAATATGCTAATTCCCAACTCAAAATAGGCAAGGCACCAGGCGGCTTTACAGGTGCATCCCACGAGGCATTCATGCACAATGTGTTCCACAGATTATCATCCTTTTTTAACACATTCAACACCACTAGGACAGGAAGCATTATCACTATGATACTAAATCCTGCTACAGATCAACAGAAGTGTGCCTCATCAAATCAAATGGGATTTGTAGAGCACTGCTTATCACCTGTGAGAGTATCCAGGTGCTGTGGGTTTCTGCTGCTGGCTAATCAGTTGAACAGCCATGTCTTCATATCCTTCTTCCTATAGGCGTTATATCACCCACAAGGCACGTCACAAAGAAGGGCAAAAATTCCTATGGGACCTTTTTAGATGGTATTCCCCTAAGAGACCTCTGCGTTCGGCCAATGCCAATCTGATGCCTATGGTCAGAATTAAAAAGACAAACTGGGGGGGAGGAGTTTCAGTTACAATACCATCAAGGAATGGAATTCCCTTCCTCTATATCTTAGAAAAATTCCTTCCCTTCATGAGTTCAGAAAACATCTGAAGACCTGGCTTTTCTAGAAGCAGTAGTCCATAGTACAGTATGTAGCACTCGAAGCGCCTAAGGGTATACGTGCACTGTATACATTTAATTAACATAACATAACAATGGCATTGCTAAATCTTGATGTCAAGCTGTATTGAACAAATCCTAGTGTATAGACCGGAAGACACACTCCCTGGGATCCTCGATTAAGACCGGCAATTGTTTATGAAGAGGAGACAGACACACAACAATACCAACAGGCTAGTCCACCTGGTGGAAAAAGATGTAAAGATAAAGATACCAGCAATGCTGGTCTCTCACGATGCACAGAAAGCATTCAAATGGATAGACTGGCACTTTTTGAGACTAGTCCTGGAGAAGATAGGCATGGCCCCTAAATGTATATAGATGATCATGGACAATTAAACGGTACTTATAGTCAGGATAACACTCAAGGGCCAGTCTTCTCAGCTTTTTCAACTAACATGGGGTATGCACCAGGGATGCCCTTAGCCCCCGTTGTTATTTGCTCTTAGTATAGAAAACTTGCCTTTCCAATTTTGGGGTGTGAATGATATGCAGGGAACATCCTTTGGGGAAGAAACACACAAAGTGGCCCTGTTTGTGGACGACCATTGTCCTGACATTGAGTGATCTGTATCACTCGCTTGGGGAAGATCTTCAACACTCAACAGATTTTTAACATTTGACAGGTTACACAATCAATATATTCAAGTCAGAAATCCCGAATTTAAACCTTCCATGCCCTAAAACGGAGGTTCTGCAAAGTAGATGACCTACGCCTCATCAAATATATAGGGGATAAAATCATCCTATAGGTGCAGGATTCATATTCGACAAATTGCCCCCTCTCACGGGCACATTTACAAGCCCCTTGCTCCACATTTGCGTCACTTTTAACATGGGAAAAGTGGCGCAAAAGTGGCACAAGGGGCTTGTACATCTGCCCCTCAGTGTTTAAATTGATTGAGTCAGTGGTTTCCACTGGCACTTAGGGGCTTATTTATGAGCCCGTGCGTCACTTTTGTGCCGCCGGTGCGTCACTTTTTGTCACGCACCAGCAGGGTAAAAAAATGGGCCATGTTGCATCATATTTACAAAGTGACGCATCTCGGTATATGTGTCACTTTGTAAAACCCTGTGCCACATTATACCTGCGCCAGGTATAATATATGCAGGGTGGGCGTTCTGACGCAAGTAAGCCTCGTAGAAGTGATGCAGTGAAATCTATGAGATTTCACTGCGTTACTTCTAGTACACAAATGCGTCTATATCTTACGCCTACCTCACAGCAGGCATAAGACTGACGCAGGCACATTTGAAATGGGACTTGCCCATTTGAAATGACCCATTGATGGAGTTGCGTTACTTTGGTGACACACTCCAGCAATGCGTAATTTTTGCACCTACAGATACGTCAGAAATACTGACGTATCTGTAACTCCTTGCAACATGATGCATCATACTGTAAATATGATGGGCCTCATTTATGAAAAGTGACGCATCGCTGCGTGAAAACAGCGATGCGTCACTTTTCATTGCGCCCTCCTTGCGACACCAATGATGCGTCATATTTACAGTATGACGCATCATTGCGCAAGGAATTACCTAGTCGTCAGTATTTCTGACATATCTGTAAGCGCAAAAGTGATGCATTGATGGAGTGTGTCACAAAAGTGACGCAACTCCAGCAATGCGTCCTTTCACATGGGGTAAGCCCCATGTGAAAGGGCCTGCGTCAGTCTTACGCCTGCTGTGAGGCATGCGCAAGATTTTGACGCAATGGTGTCCTAGAAGTGACGCAGTGAAATCTCATAGATTTCACTGCGTCACTTCTACGACCCTTTCTTGCGTCAATACACCCCCCTTGCATACTTTATACCTGGCGCAGGTATAATGTGGCGTAGGGGTTTACAAAGTGACGCATCTAACTAGATGCGTCACTTTGTAAATATGGCGCAACGTGGCGCATTTTTTACACCACTGGTGCGTCACAAAAAGTGACGTACCAGCAGCGTAAAAGTGACGCACAGCCTCATAAATGAGGCCCGATGCATCCAGCATGTCGCAAGGAGGGCGCAATAAAAAGTGATGCATCGCTGTTATAACGCAGCAATGTGTCACTTTTCCTAAATGAGGCCCTTAATTGTTAACACCGGCACCTCTGACAGTCTGCCACATCGTTGCGCTGTTTATCTTATTTAGAGACGAGCACAACAACAGTTGTTCATAACTTCCATAGCATTGGAGTCCTGCAGTAGTCTGTATTGTACACCTATAGGAGTATGATAGTTAGTAGCTGTGTTTGTATTGTCATTGCCACGCTGGCAGGGGTTATAGGGCAGTGCAAGCTCAAGTGACCTCCTAACAACGGCCCTGGCACGCATTTTTCCAAAAAGTAGGCACTGGCGCCTCTCTTCTATCTTAAATTAGGCACAACTTGCATCGGTGGTCTACCATTTTTCTTTCGATATTGTGGTAAAAATGAACGTCCTGTCCAGAGTTCTCTATCTGTTACAGACACTTCCAACTTTGAGAGGAGAGCTTTTTACTTCCCTATAAAAAGCGATCCATGTTTATCTGGAGTGGATCTAGACCGCAAGTCCACAAAAACCTTTGCACCAAAGTAAATGCAGAGGAGGCGGAGCTCTCCCAGTGTTTAGATTGTACTACAGGGCGGCACAGTTGCAAATTACACTAAAGTGATCTAAAGATGAGACATTCGTTGGCACACATGGAACGGGAATCTACAATGTGCTCTTCACAGGAGATTGAATGGTGAAGTAAGTCTCAAAGGTCATTCAATGCCTATTAAAGCATTCTCGTTAACACAACACAACAACTCTCTCACTTGGAAGAGATACCCGACTTCCTATCAGTCACCATATACCTACCACAATATATGCTAACCCGGAATTCTCTCCATCACTAAACCATGGGACCTTTGGCAGATGGCGAGATGGAAGATGTAGATACAATGCAGAAATGTTTCATAATGGGATAATCAAATCTTTTACACAATGCAAACTGAACTGCATTATGCTCAGCTCAGACACCGGTTAGCGTATTCAGAAGTTAGAATAGCTGCTCCCAGAGAAAACATCACATTCATTGAGAAGCTTTTGACAATCTTTTCATCTCAGAAAGGTCCTGTCACTAAATTGTATGCAATACTGTTGGTTATTAAGGCTGATCCTATAAGAACAAATGGTATAAGGTGGGATAGAGAAACTTCACTTACACAATCGGAAAACTCTGGATTGGTATCCCGAAATGTTCGATATTTAAAAAAACAAAGGGAATCCATTACGAACTACTTTACGCTTGGCACTTCCTCCGTACTAAAGTTCATAACATGTTCCCAACTGCTGGTCCCCCATGCTGGAGACGCGAACAAAGAGGCTCTTTCATCCACATCTGGGGTAAAGTCCACATATACAACCCTTCTGAAAGAGGGAGCGAAAACTTTCAGACATTTGGGGATTCGTCTGACCATTTACTCAAACACTGTTTTTGCTTGGTCTTTGAAAGCGAGAGTTTAAATATGTGTCAAATGATAAGGCAAGCTATCTGGAGCTTTCTTGGAGGGTGAAATTAGCGATAACTATATGGTGGAAGAGAAAGGACCCTCCTTCAGATTTCCAGTGGTCTGTGCACTTGTGGGATCTAGTGACTATGGGGCATCTTGTAAGTAAGGGTGGCGAGAACATTCGAATTTCGAAGAGTCAATGTTGATTCGGCAACTAGCCCCTTTGCTCAGCTCTAAACTCCTTTAGGTCAGGGACCTCTCTGGCTCAACTATAGAAATTGCGGCTTTAAACAGGATCAAGGCTCAGGTGTAGAAAGTGTGTCTCTAAACAGGAACAAGATCAGGTTATCAAAATTGAACTCTTTTGCATTAGTGTCAACTTGACGCACTTGGAATTACGTCAACATGAGTAGGATGTGATTCAGCCATTATTCTCTTAGGGGTACTTGGATGCGTTGGACATTTTGGGATTCATGAACCAATGATATATGAAGCTTTGAATAATTGTTTTAAATATTAAACTAAAAAATCATATTTTTAAATTTTAAATTATTTTTCTTTTCTTAAAGAAGTTGTAAAGTTGTAAAAAAAAAAAAATATATATGATTTTCCCTTTCATATATTTTTGTACAGTACTAAAAAACACGAGAGTCCCCTCTTTTGATTTTTTTGTTGCTTTCTCTTCTTCAGAATGTTTGACTATAAGATTTGTTGTTATACGTTTCTCCCCTTTTGCTGATTATATGAATTTTGATACACGTTGGACTCCCTTTGGAAGAAGATCGGTATTGGTAAATGAGTCATTTGAATACAGTGTGTCTGCCACAGTTAAGAGCTTTACAAGTCTTTTAATACACTAATTTGATTTTATGACATTATGGACATACCAGTATGACATCGTCCAAAGGTTGAAAGAATGTTCTTTGTGGTGTTGTGTTTGACGACATTTTACAGCTGATAACGGATAGGTTTGTGATTGTGGTCAGATGAGGAGTGTGAGTGAGGGAGGGGGAAGTCAGGGTTAATCTGTTTGCTCTTCTTATGCCCTGAAAAGGCTCACATTGTCATTTTAATTAATGAGAATGCTATTATCTGGCATACAAGATTCAGTCCATGTGATTGCCAATAAAAATTTCTGTTCATAAAAAAGGCGGGTATGTTAAGTGATTTGCCCAGAATTACAGGAAGCTGAGCCGACGCCAGGCTCAAACCTGGTTCCCCTGCTCCAAAGTCGGTAGCTCTGGCTGCAAGGCAACAGCCTCTCCCTAGTTGAGGGAATTGATGGGTTATATGCTTGGAAATATCCTGGCCTCTAGTTTTCAAGAAAGGCACACAGCTGGAACTAAATCAAAAGCATAAGATATGCATTCTTTTTATGTTTGTGACAGCTGCTGACTGCAAACTGCAAACTGTAGCATGATGATGGTGCCAATACACACACACATTAATAAAATGGTCATAAATACCACTTTATTATAATGTGCCTCAGGCGTGCGCAGTTACAGCGCGAGGGCAGGGGGCAGAGCCGATTAGTGCAATTGCACTACTAATGCAGCCCCTGCCAGTGAGCATAGCAGAATGGCTGTCTAGAGCCGACCAAATTTGACATGTGCACTTCAGCACCTGCAATCCCAGGACTGAGAAACAGCCGAGGGATTGCAGCCACCGGCCCCCAATCTCAAAATGAGTGCTGGGTTAGCTTGCTCCAACCAATCCTGCAACTGCTGTGCACTTCCAGGATTGGTTGGTTCGTCATTGTATAAGGGAGGAAGTCCTTCCCTTTCCATCCGAGTCAGTGCTGAGGAGAGTGCCAGGAGGACGAAGAATACTGCGTCCACAGCCTGCAATTCAGAGTCTGCGTGCCAGCAAGTCCAACATGAATAATGAGTGTTTTGGGCATTGCGTCTCACCTTATTGTAATGTTGCCAGCCATCGCTGGCTTTTATAGTGGCAAATAAACTGATGCAAAGTTTTGCACCACTGTAAGCACCTGTACGAATCTGAAAGGTGCATATTTACTAAAAATTAACACAACACAAGGGCGAACAAACTTGCTGTGCTACGTAGCATGAATGGAACAGAGCTCAACAGCTCTAAATCTACTAAGATATAAAGCTCTTCGGCTCTCTACCTGCGCTGGCACACTTGAGACTACCTAGCGCCAACGCAGGGTGCTTGCATTACACGCAGGATTGTTTTTGGGCAGGAAGGGACCCTTTCCTGCACAAAAACAATACTAAGAGGTGCATGAGATGGGATGCATCACGCATAGAATGAGGAAGTAACAAATAGAAATAAACATACCATTTTGGTGCAATCCCAGGTTTACTGAGCAACACACACACACCTCTGCAGTTAAAAATACTTCGTTCAACTGAAAGAAGCCTATACTCAGTAGGTTAGGTATATTTTTGTGGAAATGCCCTATTGGCTTCGGCACCATAAAAGCAGCACGTTGTGTCCATGTCTTACATGACAAAACAGTTATTCCCAACTCTGCATGGGAGATGGGAGACCTGAGAGATGGAGTGTGTTGGGGTGCACGGCGTGGCTGAGAGGAGGATTAGCCTAGGAGAACATGTCCATAATCCAATTGGACTTTCAGTGACACCCGTCTGCCGGCAAATGTAATTCTAAGGAATATCCCAATAGGCCAGTCCAGCGTTGGTTGCTCTGCTCGATATGGATCCGAGCTCTAGGTTTGCCAAACATCATTGTGTTTCTATAAATGATTCTGAGCTTTCCCAGGCTCTCATGCTGAGGCAATGAGACATTGGAAGCTCAGATACTGAAACGTTCTCTCTCTCCTACCCAGGGTCCCCCTGAAGAAGTACAAGTCCATTCGGGAGAACATGAGGGAGCATGGGGTGCTGGACGAGTTCCTGAGAACGCACAAACCCAACCCAGCCAGCAAGTACACCTTCAGCAACTACGCTGTCGCTGATGAATATATGTACTTTGACGTAAGTGCAGTGCAGGGGTATCCAGGCTGGCTCGCGTTCCGTCACTCATTCAGGCTCTTTTTGGTTCCTTTTCTTTCTCTGCCTTCACTCATTCCAAAGTTACCTCTTTCTTATTTCTCTTGATTCCTGTGTTTCTAGTTGTCCAAATTTCTCCCACTCCTTTCTGTTTCTTTCTCTTTTTACTCTCATCCCACTTCACCATGGTTCTCTCTTTCGATCCATTTCTTTTTTGCCTTTCCACTTCCTCCCTGCCTTATTTATGGCACTCCTTTTTATGCACCTCAATTTCAAATGCTCTTCCGGTCACCCCCTTTTCACCCCTCATCTTCCTGTTTCGTCTCACAAGCCCTTTCTATCCCTCATTCCCCTGCCTATTTTATGATGTTCACAAATGTATTTACATCTTTGTTGTCTTTTTTCTCCTTTTGTCATTCTTCTTTTTCTCTTTTCTTTTCTTGTCCACACCTTCCATCTTTTTATATCCTTACTGCCTTTCCCTCTCACTCTCATTGTCTCATCCATTCCTCATTCTGCCTTGTTTCTTCATCTTTGCTTTTCTTTAATCTCACACCTCTGCTTTCTCTTTGTATAAGAACAATGCCAGTGTTTACCATTGCCTTACCAGACGTGCATTAATTAATAACTCAATTACATTCAAACATACGATTTGTGACAGTAAGTCAAATTGTATGCAAAACAAAAGATAACCACTGTTCATTAATTCTGTTTGTTAAGTATTGTGACAGGCAGTTTAATTAGACGAAAGGCTAAGTTTACATGACAATTGATCAAAGTAACTGTAGCAATGTTCATTAGGAGTCTTGACCTAAAGACATACTGGGGTGAATGTTTGACATTGTTCAGCATTCTGTCAATTAATTGTTCTTTTTGCACTAAAGACAAACTGCAACACAGGTTTTTCGCACATCATAGTATAACTTGACCATTCCTCACTCTCGGCTGGCTGCTGGCATACACAACCAAGTAATCAAACACATCCATGCATCTTTTATTGTAGAGCTCATAAAATCGTTAAAGCTTTTGGTCTATTCTCCCAGTTTCCATAAGTTGCTGTTCTCTTAGTACCCAACGACGAAAGATAACCGGGACCCACTGTGTGCTCCTCTCTCCCCCTAGACGTACTACTATGGCGAGATCAGCATTGGCACCCCGGGCCAGAACTTCCTGGTGCTCTTCGACACTGGCTCCTCCAACCTGTGGGTCCCCTCCACCTACTGCTCCAGCTCGGCCTGCAGTGAGTGTTGAGTAGAGGGGTTCATAGGGCAATGCGTGCTGGTTGGTGGGGGCATGCCACGGTTATCATGGGGTTGTGGGGAGGGTGTGGGGGGAGGTGCCGAGTTTAAATTCAAAGCAGTATTATGCGAATATGTCCAGTTTCACCATCTATCTTTGCCGCCATTAGCGTGCAGTCTACCCCGATTCATGTTGACCATGCTTCTCTCTCCTCAGCCAACCATCCAACATTCAACCCCAGCCAGTCCTCCACCTATACTTCAAATGGGCAGCGCTTCACCATGGGCTACGGCGGCGGCAACGTGGGCAGCAGTGTCACCGGGCTCTTCGGCTATGACACTGTCACAGTAAGTACCAGCTGAACCTTCCCAGCACGCAAACTGTACCGTCTGGAAGTGTATGGCACAGACAAGCTGTCTGGGAGGGTATTACATCAAAACTACACAACCATCACTTAGAAAGGAAACATTTCCAAAAAAGACCGTTTCTAAAGAAAAAAAAGGATTAGAAAAGACAGTGGGTTTGTCACTCGCAATTGTGCGGTGGCAAACATAATAAATATACTTGATGCAGTACAGGACAATTTAAAAAGGGTCTGTTTGTACATTCAGCACATAGATAAAACAAGCACGGTATACGAAAGTGAAAGCGACTGCGTTTGGAACTGAAAGTGCACGCTGTGCTTAATGAGCCATGACGAGGGAGGAAAGCCACGCTCCTTCCTGTGGACCCTAGGACAGTGCAGAGAGAAGGCGGGACATGCACCCGCCTTTGGCAAATTGTGTGCTGTCTTTCTTAGAAAGACTCATGCAAAGGCCAATAGCGGGTGAAAAAAACCAAAGCACACACACAAGCATGTGTTCCAAAGTTTAAAGGCCTTCCTAAATGGCTCGCCTGAGCAGCGCATGTGCGCTGGCTCAGGCGAGTCCTATAAAATGATTAACTGTGTGAACACTGTGTATTTTTCAGAAGTAAAATAGTCCTTAAAGCACTCCAATGAAAGCATTAGGGTGCACACAAACATATAGAAAGAAAGCTAGATTAAAAAACTCCGATTGGCTGATCCAAGAAGTGACTGACCATATCTCAAGTGAATGGCTAAAGGTTTTTGAGCCAAATAAGCCAATGGCATAACGAGGGTGGGCCAAAGTTCCTTACAGTTATATGCATAGAATACATTATGCTCCACTTGAATGGTGCAAGTGCCATTACAAGTCAAGTAAAAAAAAAACAAATATTAATAATCTAGATGGAAGGGGGAAATCATGAAAACGATTAAAAAAAGAGGGTGATGGGGAGTAGGAAACAATGGGGAGTTTGGGTGGATCTAATTTCTCACCTACGTGTTTGGAAAAAAGAAAGGAAAAAAACGAAAAATAAAATAAAAAGGGCGCATTGCCATATAAGTTCTTAGAACTGAAGGGAACTACTTTGTGTGTGGGTGTGCTCCTTCTGAATGTGCAGCATGCCACCAGTCACAGGGAAGTCAGCCAATGGATGGCTGAGGTGGGCTGACACACTGTGGTGGAACATAAATGGAAATGGCAGTACAGACCAATGGATGAAGAGGGCTGGCTGAAAGCTCCTACACGTATATTATACATTTAATTTTTATTAAAACAAAGGGTTTTGGCTGAAGTCTAACTTAAAAAAAGAGAAGCGAGTAAAGGAAAATGTGGATAAAATTGTTTAGAAGGGCTTACCCCTCCTGTGTAAGAAAAAAAAAACAAGGGGTTAAAAAACAAAAACAAAGGGAAGGTGAGACAAGGAAGAGAAATAACAAGCAAAGGATATACATTTAGATTAACAACATACAAATTAAGAAGCGAAATAATTTGAAGTAAAGAGAAAATCAAAAAAGTGGGAGGACACATTCAAAGTTAACAATTTAAATATCTGAGGTACATTTATTTTGAAAAACTTAGACTGGACGGATTATCTGCCAGTGATTAGACTGGGCCGCTGGTTGGGAGTATAGACAGAATGGACAGACTAACGGAGAGAGATCTGACTCGCCAGGGTGTCTGGACACGGTCTGACTGAAAGTCCTCAACTCGATGGCCCACCAGAAAATGGTCAGACCGGTCCTGGTCAGCCTGTACTTGCAGCCTGGGATTATTTGGCCTGGACAATCTGTATGGGAGTGTCAGACAGGGCAGGCTGGCTCAAAGCAGTCATACTGGACAAGCTGTCTGCGAGAGGTGGGAGGACACTTTGTGATCTAGATCTGGGCCATAAGCATGAGTCAGCTGGAGTTTTTCCATCCATGCACACACACCTGTTTTACGTAAGGGGTTGAATTCCAAGTTATTCAGAGCTTACCATCCTAGGATGCTTGTTTCCAGTCCAGGGAGGACCTGGCCTGGCAGTTTGTGCTGGACTGTTCCCATTGGGCGCAGGGTCAAGACTGATTTGCGTATGGCTGGGTCCAAACTGGAATGGCATGGGGAGCAAAAACACAATGGATTTAGGCCCAGATCTCTGTACTGGGATGAATGTATGACATTGTTCTGCATTCTGTCCATCAATAGTTCTTTAAGCCTGCATGTTATTCACAAAAACTCCAAACATGTGCAGTTTACTGCAACCCAAAGATCCTTAACTTGGATTGTATGGGATGAGACACACAACACGTGTAATTCTGAAGTGTGATGGAAACAAAGATTTTTATAGGTTCGAACCAACTCAACAGACTTTACTTTGCAATGTGCAAATGGTAAATATTCGCTGAAACCCGATGTCCACACATGATCGTTGTTGGACCCGGCCTCGTGGCGTGGTCCTACCCCTCCCGCATGGCGGGCCCCGGACGACATCGTCCCTCCATCCAGCCCGGGTCGGCCTCGGGCACACCTCTGCACGCCCTCCAAACCACCAGATCCGCCACCCAGCGGCCCACAACCACTGACACGGCACACTCTGGCCGCCCCAGCACTACCGGTCCGGTGCCCCCCGGTCCCTCATTCCAGGCCCGATGCCATCTTGGGCCCATCACGTCACAGATACGTGGTCCCGGACCAGCCACGGCCACGGCCCCAGCGAGCCCGCCATCGAGGCACCAAGAACCCTCCGGGTGGTAGAGTGGCCACTCCACCAGAGACAAGGAGAGGGGAGTCTCGATGGCTCTCCAATCATCCCCGGATGCCTGGTTTCGATCACCCTCCGGCCTCCCTGGGCTCCGGCTCCACCCCCCTGCTGGGTGTCTGGACACCATCATCCCGGCCCCTCTGACCCCCAGGCGAGAGGGTCCGGACATCAAAGGACTCCAGACCTATATCTGGGCTAGCCCCGGAGTAGGAATTAGTTGTATCCCGGAGTCAAGAAGCCCTGCTGACGCTGTCGCGGCTGACCCTGAGACGAACTCCCCTTGCTGCTCCCCGGAACCTGCTGGCGCTGCCGCGGTCCATCTTTGCTGTAACCACCTTGGAGCCTGCTGGCGCTGCCGCGGTCCATCTTCGCTGTAACCACCTTGGAGCCTGCTGGCGCTGCCGCGGTCCATCTTCGCTGTAACCAGCTTGGAGCCTGCTGGCGCTGCCGCGGTCCATCTTCGCTGTAACCACCTTGGAGCCTGCTGGCGCTGCCGCGGTCCATCTTCGCTGTAACCACCTTGGAGCCTGCTGGCGCTGCCGCGGTCCATCTTTGCTGTAACCATCTTGGAGCCTGCTGGCGCTGCCGCGGTCCATCTTTGCTGCGACCATCTTGGAACCTGCTGGCGCTGCCGCGATCCACACTCGCTGAATCATCTTGGAGCCTGCTGGCGCTGCCGCGGCCCAACCTTCTGGAACCCCCCCAGCTCGAGGATTGAGAGCTGTGCGTAGGGTCCCCTTGCAACCGACCATCTATAAGACTGTCCCGCTACCTCGCCCCTTGCCACGAGACTTTCCAGGTCCCTGGACCTGCTGTATATATTGAAACGATACTTATTGCCCGATAAAGATTGAAAACCCTATCTACGTGTGGTGTCCATTTGTAGTGGTGTGGTTACTCTGCTGTACAATTCTAGGAGAGGGCCCTCCCGTCGGAGGCCTCTCGACATCGCTCGGTCCCTTCTCTGAAGGAGGGGTAGACCTAGGGGTGGTCAGTCAGACACCTTCTGCCTCCCCCGGGTTCGCCTTTCTAACATTGGTGGCAGGCGCTGCGATCCGAGCCAACGCAAAATCGTACAGAGAGTGATCTACCCGCTAGGACGGAAAAACACACAGAGACCATGACGACCCAAGGAACCAACCTACCTGCCGAATTCCAGAAAGAGAAGATAGAAGAATACAGCCACAAAGAACTAAAACAATTCTGTAAAGACATGGGTATCGCTACCACTGGCCTGAGCACAAAAGAGGACTTCAAATCGGCCCTACAAGCCTGGGTGGAAACCCGAGACAGACCACCCCAAGAGGAGAATGGCCCGACCGGGCAACCGGAAACCAGCGTACCCTCGACAGGGGAAAGAACCGCAACACTAAACGTGGACCTCATCTATGAAGACGCTCGAGAACGAGAGCGCAACCGGCTACACGAAGTGGAGCTTGCACGACTCCGGCTAGACGGAGAACTCTAGCTAGCGGAGAAAAATATAGCCCTCGAGCAACTACGGCTGGAGGGAGATCTAGAAGAGAAACGGAGACAACGTGACCTCGAAGAAAAACGACTAGCATATGAACACGAACGAGGCCTGAGAGAACTAGAAATCAAGGCCAAGATAAACGAAGATAGCGCGGCCGGGGCCAAGACCTCGGCCCCTCCCGTGGACACCAAGGTTCACCTACCGAAAGATGTAGTCAAAGAATACTACAAGAACGATGATATCCAACAGTGGTTCAAAGCCTACGAGGTGGCCATGACCGCCCATCGGGTGCCCCTGAAGGATTGGGGCGCCGGCCTGTGGGGAAAGTTCATCAACGAAGGGAGGGACGCCCTGCTAGAACTCCCTGACACCGAAATGACCTCCTATGAACACATGAAAACGGCCTTATTCACGCGCTATGGACTCACCCCCGAAATGTACCGGCAGAGGTTCCGAGACTGTAAAAAAATCCCCGGTACCACTTGGGTAGAATACGTGAATTTTTTTAGCAGAGCCTTCGAGGGGTGGGTCAAAGGCAGTCAGGTCACTACCTACCAGCAGTTGGTCGACCTGATGTTATGGGAGCACCTCTCCAACAACTGCTTCATTGAACTACGACAGCACCTCCTCGACAGCAAGTTGACCGAGCCGCGAAAGCTAGCGGTCGAAGCAGATCGGTGGGCGAGCAACCGCGTCCACCGGAACACCACAGGAGAATACGGACAAGGGTCCCCGGGGAACCATCGGCCGCGAGGCGGCGGGTCGGGCATCAGCCGAGGCCGAGACCTCCCGCCGGGGTCTTCGCCCGCCTCCTCTACACCATCCTCCAGCCCGAGGGGGGCCCATCCAGCCCGACCGGGGCCACGCTCCAACATTACGTGCCACAGATGCCAGCGGCTGGGTCACTATGCCAATGATCCTCTCTGCCCCATGAACCAGCGGCCCTGCCCCACCGGGCCCCCCGGTCGACAAATCACTGCCGCTGCTCTGAGCGAAGAAAAGGATGAAGAAGAAGAGGTCCCTATGGAACCAGAAGAATGGGAGTCCGCGGCCATGTGCCTCGCTTCCCTGGGCGACAAAGACATGATCCCCCGAGTCCAGATTCCGATCAACACCCAGAAGTACCGCCAGTGGGTCACCATCAACGGACGCCGGGCCGAGGCACTCCGTGACACGGGGGCCAGCATAACCGCCGTCCGCTGCCATCTGGTGACCCCGGAACAAATCTTGCCCCACGTTCTGTGCCCTGTCCGGTCAGCGGACAATTCCGAGAGCCTGTGCCAGATGGCTCGCATCCCCTTCGAGTGGGGAGGAGTATCCGGCATGCTGAAGGTCACCGTCCGAGACGATGCCCCGGTGGACTGCCTCCTAGGGAACGACCTGGAAAGTTCACCCTGGGCACAGATCGAGCGAAGAGAGCATCTGGGGATGCTAGGCCTTCCTGAATGGGTTTGCGTAACAACCAGATCCATGTCCACTCGGGACGCCGTCCCAACCGAAGACGATCTGCCCAAAGAACCTGAATGGCCGGCACCTCCGCCACCCGCCACTGCCACGGCCGAACCCGAACTAGGGCCGCAGGGCCCCAGCCATGAAGAACTTACCGAGCTCGGGCCCCTTCCGGAACTAGCCCAGTGGCGCCAAGAAGGGGGCCCCACCCGCGAGCAGTTCCGTCGAGAACAAAAGACCTGTCCTTCCCTTGAGGGACTCCGACAACAAGCCACCACGCAAGCCACAGGAGACTCCTCGGGGTCCCACTGGATCTATTGGGACCAGGACCTCTTGTACAGTGAACGAAAGATCGCCGAGCTGGGGGCCGGTCGAGTGCTAGTCGTCCCCCTCCACTTCAGAGACTTTCTCTTAAACCTGGCACATGATGTGCCCCTCGCCGGGCACCTGGGGCAGGACAAAACCTACAACCGCCTGGTGACCCACTTTTATTGGCGGAAGATGCGCCGCGATGTGTACAACCACTGCCGAACCTGTCCGACCTGCCAAGCCAGCGGAAAGAGTGGGGGGAAAATCAAGGCCCCACTCCAACCGTTTCCCGTGGTGACCACTCCCTTCGAGCGAGTAGGGATCGACATCGTGGGGCCCCTGGATCCTCCAACCTCTCAGGGGCACCGCTTCATCCTCGTCCTGGTGGACCATGCCACCCGCTACCCAGAAGCTATCCCCCTCCGGACTATCACAGCCCCCGTAGTGGGTCGAGCGCTAATGGGGATCTTCTCCAGAGTCGGCTTCCCCCGCGAGGTCGTCAGTGCTCGGGGCACAAACTTTAAATCGAAATATATGCGGTCCCTGTGGCAACAGTGCGGGGTCACCACCCCGTATCACCCACAAGGGAATGGACTAGTGGAGCGATTTAATAAGACCCTGAAAGGAATGATCAAGGGCCTAGAAGAGCCCCTCCGGCGCAAATGGGACGTTCTGCTGCCATGCCTCCTGTTCGCCTACCGGGAGGTACCCCAGAAGTCCCTGGGGTTCAGCCCCTTTGAACTATTATATGGACACCCGATGCAAGGGCCCCTCAGCCTGGTCAAGGAAGGCTGGGAGCTGGCCGCCTCCGATACTCCGCCCGATGTTTTCCGATACCTCTTGACTCTCCGCAACCAGACTCGGAAGTTCCGGGAACTGGCCGAAACCAACCTGAAGGCCAGTCAAGAGGAGATGAAGCGCTGGTATGATGAAAATGCCTCGTCCATTGAATTCGAGCCGGGCCAGCAGGTCTGGGTCATGTCCCCGGTCGACCCCGGCGCCCTCCAAGACAAATGGACGGGGCCCTTCAACGTGGTGGAGCGCAAGAGCCCCGTCACCTACCTAGTGGACATGGAGTCCCCCCAGAACCCCCTCCGGGTCCTACACGCCAATCGGCTCAAGCCCCACTTTGTCCGCACCGAACTGAGCCTGTTGTTGGCTACCGATGACGGAGCATAGGACGACTCCGAGCCTCTACCAGACCTCCTGAGCACCTCCGAGAAAGATGGCTCAGTCGAGGGAGTCTCCCTCTCTCCCGCGCTGACACCCAAACAGCGCCAGGACTGCCAGAAACTGCTGGGTCAATTCGCGAACTTATTTTCCCTCACCCCCGGAGTCACCCAGTGGTGTGTTCACGACGTCGACACCGGGGACAGTCCGCCCGTGCGGCACCGAGCCTACCGAGTCCCCGACCGAGTCCGGGCCTGCATCCAAGCCGAAGTTTCCAAGATGCTAGCCCTAGGGGTAGTCGAGCCCTCAGACAGTCCATGGGCCAGTCCCGTCGTCCTGGTCCCTAAGGCCGCCGCCCCCGGGGTGCCCCCGGAGCGGCGGTTCTGTGTCGACTACCGGGGACTGAATGCCGTCACCAGGACCGACGCCCATCCCATTCCCCGAGCAGATGAACTGATCGATCGCCTGGGAGCCGCCAGGTACCTCAGCACCTTCGACCTCACGGCCGGATACTGGCAAATCGGCCTCACGCCAGGGGCACAAGAACGATCCGCTTTCTCGACCCCCGATGGCCACTTCCACTTCAACGTGATGCCCTTCGGCATGAAGAATGCTCCGGCCACCTTCCAGAGACTAGTGAATCGGGTGCTGGCAGGGCTGGAAGAGTTCAGTGCCGCCTATCTGGACGATATTGCGGTGTACAGCCTCTGTTGGGACGAGCACCTGACCCACCTCTGGAAGGTCCTGAAGGCCCTCCAACGGGCCGGACTAACAATAAAAGCCAGCAAGTGCCAGATCGGTCAAGGGTCCGTGACCTATCTGGGACACCAAGTGGGGAGCGGCCAAGTGGCTCCCCTTCAACCCAAGATCGACGCCATCCAGGCCTGGGAGCCCCCCGTCACCCAGACCGCCGTCCGAGCCTTCCTGGGGCTCACTGGATACTATCGGCGGTTCATAAAGGATTATGGGAGCATTGTGGGGCCCCTCACAGAACTAACCTCCAAGAGACTAGCCCCGAAGGTGCACTGGACCCCCGAGTGCCAAGTAGCCTTTGAGACACTAAAGACTGCCATGTGCACCGCCCCGGTGCTCCAGGCCCCCGACTACAGCCGAGAGTTCATCGTCCAAACTGACGCCTCGGAACACGGCATTGGGGCCGTACTGTCCCAAATGAACTCTGACGGAGTCGACCTTCCTGTGGCCTTCATCAGTCGGCGCCTACTGGCCCGAGAACAACGATGGAGCACCATCGAGAGGGAAGCATTCGCCATCGTATGGGCCCTGAAGAAGCTCCGGCCCTACCTCTTCGGCACCCACTTCCGAGTACAGACCGACCACCGGCCCCTGCGGTGGTTGATGCAGATGCGAGGCGAGAACCCGACGTTGCTACGTTGGTCCATCTCCCTCCAAGGGATGAACTTCACCGTGGAGCATCGCCCTGGCAACGACCACGCCAACGCCGACGGCCTCTCCAGGTTCTTCCGCCTTGGCGAGGAGAATCCCCAAGAAGATGGGTGACTCTCCCCTGCCTTCAGCTGGAGGGGACGTGTGTTGGACCCGGCCTCGTGGCGTGGTCCTACCCCTCCCGCATGGCGGGCCCCGGACGACATCGGCCCTCCATCCAGCCCGGGTCGGCCTCGGGCACACCTCTGCACGCCCTCCAAACCACCAGATCCGCCACCCGGCGGCCCACAACCACTGACACGGTACACTCTGGCCGCCCCAGCACTACCGGTCCGGTGCCCTCCGGACCCTCATTCCAGGCCCGATGCCATCTTGGGCCCATCACGTCACAGACACGTGGTCCCGGACCAGCCGCGGCCACGGCCCCAGCGAGCCCGCCATCGAGGCACCAAGAACCCTCCGGGTGGTAGAGTGGCCACTCCACCAGAGACAAGAGAGGGGAGTCTCGATGGCTCTCCAATCATCCCCGGATGCCTGGTTTCGATCACCCTCCGGCCTCCCTGGGCTCCGGCTCCACCCCCCTGCTGGGTGTCTGGACACCATCATCCCGGCCCCTCTGACCCCAAGGCGAGAGGGTCCGGACATCAAAGGACTCCAGACCTATATCTGGGCCAGCCCCGGAGTAGGAGTTAGTTGTATCCCGGAGTCAAGAAGCCCTGCTGACGCTGTCGCGGCTGACCCTGAGACGAACTCCCCTTGCTGCTCCCCGGAACCTGCTGGCGCTGCCGCGGTCCATCTTCGCTGTAACCACCTTGGAGCCTGCTGGCGCTGCCGCGGTCCATCTTCGCTGTAACCAGCTTGGAGCCTGCTGGCGCTGCCGCGGTCCATCTTCGCTGTAACCACCTTGGAGCCTGCTGGCGCGGCCGCGGTCCATCTTCGCTGTAACCACCTTGGAGCCTGCTGGCGCTGCCGCGGTCCATCTTTGCTGTAACCATCTTGGAGCCTGCTGGCGCTGCCGCGGTCCATCTTTGCTGCGACCATCTTGGAACCTGCTGGCGCTGCCGCGGTCCACACTCGCTGAATCATCTTGGAGCCTGCTGGCGCTGCCGCGGCCCAACCTTCTGGAACCCCCCCAGCTCGAGGATTGAGAGCTGTGCGTAGGGTCCCCTTGCAACCGACCATCTATAAGACTGTCCTGCTACCTCGCCCCTTGCCACGAGACTTTCCAGGTCCCTGGACCTGCTGTATATATTGAAACGATACTTATTGCCAGATAAAGATTGAAAACCCTATCTACGTGTGGTGTCCATTTGTAGTGGTGTGGTTACTCTGCTGTGCGATTCTAGGAGAGGGCCCTCCCGTCGGAGGCCTCTCGACATCGCTCGGTCCCTTCTCTGAAGGAGGGGTAGACCTAGGGGTGGTCAGTCAGACACCTTCTGCCTCCCCCGGGTTCGCCTTTCTAACAATCGTTTTGACCCTGTATAGTTTTACCAGTGAAACAGAATGTCTAATCAAATTTAGTGGCCACTTCAACGTAAAATGTTCTGTGTGTTCGGCTCCATACCACCTCCTTACCACTCTCCTGCTGAAAGGGCGTGGCACATTTGCTACACTTGTTTTTTTGGCTGATGCTTGGCTTTTTCATAGTCTCTTTAACTTCAGTGACATAACATTAACGGCAGCGCTCACACTCTGAAAATTGTTCCAGCACCACTGTTGTTCGTGTGACAGTGCTGCTGTCTCAGACAATGACTCACTTGTCTTCCACAGGTCCAGGGCATCTCCATCACCAACCAAGAGTTCGGTCTGACCATCACCGAGCCCAGCTCCAACTTTTACTACTCCAAGTTTGATGGAATCTTTGGAATGGCCTACCCAGGCCTGTCAGTGGGTGGAGCGACTACCCCGATGCAAGGCATGCTGCAGCAGAACCTGCTGACGGAGCCCGTCTTCAGCGTGTATATGGGCAGGTAAGGACGATGGCACAATGCAGGCCTGATGGACCGCAGGAGGCACCTTTCGCTTCACCACTTTAGGGCCTTGTACTACCCCATTGTGAGGTGCCATCTCCACACATGGGCACACTGGGAGGTTGCCCGGAGACCTCACGAGGATAAGGGCCCCATGCAGACCAGAATTTAACACAAATTTTTCGTTAAACACATTTGTATTTCTGTGAGTGGTTGTGTAGGCAGAGCCCAGTGCACACCTTTGCCCGGGGGCCTATAATGCTGTTAAGACGGCCATGTCAGTGTAGCATTTGGCTACTACACGAGGTTTGGAGTCACATATGTCTGCTTGGACCCCTATTTCTCATGTCTCCGCGTGTGCAAGAATAGACTCCAGCATCTAACCTCTACTATAATAAGCTTACACTACCTATTTCGCCCATTGAACCGTTTTTCTTTTGCAATGTGACTTTCTGTTATACCACTATCCTAACTTTCAACAATTATGTCAACCATTTCGTGTTATCATAAAGATTACTTTGCTGTAAATATACTTTTCACCCTTTAGTGTCTCGTTTTAGTTTCGACGTCTGCAAACGTCGAAATCTATCTGTTGGAGTGGTTTCAACAATAAACAGGAAGTGACTTCCTATAGTCAGGTAACAAATGAGATGAGAGATACCAGACCTCTGACAGGAAGTGATCACATAGATGCTTAGGGAAAGTATCGCATTCTAAGAGGGGCAGGTCACAGAGAAGGATAGCACAGGAACAAACATAGTGCCAATATCGGCAACACTCCTCAGTTTTCATACAGCAACATACATAAATAAACCACAAGACACCTTGTTAGTGGAGAATATTGCTGCAGGTTTATTTGCATAACAAATATGTCTCGGCCGACTGAGCCCCTGGTCCCTAGACCGGGGGCACTAGTGTGCTAACTAGTGTGCCTTCCTGTGGCACTAAGGCGGCCGCCCTGTTTGAGGGTCACCTACGTGGCCCCCCCGGGCAGCCTTTGCAAGAAATGGGGGCCGTAGACGAAAGGTTCCATCACAGGGTCACATGACAAACAGGGAATAACATGATAAGATGGAAATTCAAAGCTACCAGTCCAGACAGGAAATTATATGACATGGATGCAAGGAAATCACAGGAAATTAGCAGGGGCACAGAGTGACAGCAGAGGAGCACTATCAGACGATACAGAGGTGACATCACTTAGTCAAGTAGGCTGTGACAGCAGCTGAGGTTCACTAAGCAGCAGCGATGAGGCAACACTGAAGTCACATTGGATCGGACTGAATTTAAAGCCCTTCTGGTCCCAGAGGGATATAATACAGAAACACAGGTGCTCGCTGATGAAGGCTGCCAGGCCACAACTAGCAAGCGGCAGTACACATCACACTTGGCAGCATAGGTGTGTGCCAAGACACGATCACGAAGTGGCACCAGAGGGGCACACAGGGGGTAGCAATAAAGGAGGCTGGCAGATCACAGGCGGAAAGTGACATCACTAACTGATAGGCAAAGTCAAATATGCACAGTAGGCCTCAGACCGGAAGTGAAAGAGGAAACAAGGACCAGAAATGTTTTTACGATAAAAATGAACAACATTCTCTCAGGAAGGCAGGCTTGGTAGATGTTGTAATCGATACTCCAAAGGAGAACCAGGCTCATGTATTTAACGAATAACTCACAGAGCGTAGAAGCTAATTATTTTTTTTGTACAAAATATGTCCTCAGGCTTTACAGTCTTAAGTCTCCTAATAAGCTTAGCGTTTTCTTATCGAATCCTCAAAGTTTCTTGTGTGGCGTGAATCTAAGTGTACTGTGAGTAACCATCCTTTCTCATCCATTGAAATTGCAGCCAGTCTGGTGAAGTCATCTTCGGGGGCATCGACAGCAGCCTGTACACTGGCCAGCTCTACTGGGCCCCGCTGAGTGCAGAGCTGTACTGGCAGATCGCGCTGCAGGAGTAAGTATGCCACCCACGTCACCGGGCAGGCCTCTGGGGTGCATCTAGCCTCATGGTATTGCCAATTGAGTAATCAACTCCCATTTGCAAAAGGCCACGCCCAGCAAGGGACATGTCCTTTTCAAGCCACTTTTGGAAAAGTCTTGCTGTTCCTGACACGATCCAGTTGTGGTGGAACCAACACCCTTCTTTGTATGAACTCGTGGCCTGGACAAGCAGTCACTGACGCAGCTCAAAGCATTCGTTTCTGCACCCTGTCCTCCTCACATTCACCTGCCCCACTGAATGACCATTAATGAAGAGCCCTGAAAATGTCCAGGCTGGGTGTGAGCTGTCCTCAAGCACCCGCCTCTAGCCTTCCTTAATTCGGAGACGCTTTAAGGCATAAGCAAAGTGGGCTCTGGCCCGGGGTCCCAGCCTTTTATGGGTGGGGGTCCCTGATAGAGCCAGTTTTGTTTTTGCAGAGCGCCTTGCCATAATGACTCTGAATTATTCTGGAACATATTGTTTTAAATATCATTTTCCTTAAAAAAAAAAAATAATGTTGGATGATGTGTAAGACTATTACAGACATTTAGCGACAAATATTATGTTTATGTTTCATGCAAAATCCTTTAAAAGTGCTTCTCTTAGACCAAACCAGGACCTCACATATGAGAAATGGGAAGGTGCCACAGAGATTACTTGCAGTAATATTAGTGAACACATCACTATTCCTGAATAATATATGCAAACACATTTAGAATTTGGACCAATGTGCTTGTGCGGTCAGTGGCCTGGCCAAAGGGGGTATGAAAGAGTTGAAACTGGATTATACACTCAAAGCTGTTCTGAACTATTGCCCCAAAAATACATTTGAGCTGATATTGGATTATAAATTCATAGCTGTTCCGAACCAGGGCCCCCAAAATACGGTTAGCCGAGGTCCCCCAAAATCCTTAGCATGTCCCTGCCTTCATTCGTTCATCCAGGAGCTGGGGGAAATCTCCATAGATGATCTTTCATTGTTTGTTTCCCTTTCAGTTTCTCTATCAATGGTCAAGCCACTGGTTGGTGCAGCCAAGGCTGCCAAGCGATCGTAGACACTGGCACCACCCAGCTCAACATCCCAGAGCCCTACATGGGCCAGCTTCTGCCCTACCTGGGGGTCCAAGCCAACTCAAACGGCGTGGTAGGTGGCTCTCCACTGGCTTTTTGTTGAGGCTAGATAGATATCTTTGAATACCTAGGGAAAGCAAACACCAAGAGAGCAGGTTGATGGTGATGAGGAACATCAACAGGTTGATGTCACTAGATGCTAGACTCGTGAGTTTTGAGTGATTTGCTGACTGGGAGACAAGGTCATACTGTTCCTCCAGAGGTCAGAGGTATGCACCTTTGATGGAGAGGCTTTGCCATCATTTTTATATTTGCTGGGTTCCACAATTGTAATGTTTTGAAAAGTATGCTTCATGGGGGACTGTGATTGGCCTCTTTGATTAGACAAGTGAGAGGAACTCATGGGCCCTCCCTACAAGTAAAATCCCCTTTATTTCCTCACCTTGGAATTAGTGTTACGAGAGGTCCCAGGAATGCTGGGGTGGGTTAAATAATGGGGATTACAAATTTGGGGGAAATAACATGTAGAAATTGGTGTTTCTGTGCTGATTCGCACGTTTCGTGCAAGGGTTTCTGTTGCTCTCTGTGAAAAAAACACAAACGCTTAATTGCGATGAACCAGGTATTTATGCTATGGGCCCATCAGAATTTAGGGATCACTGTTACTGAGCGCCATAGTAGATGTCTTCATGAGCACTATCATAGTTCAACAGAGACAGGAAATAGGCCGCAGTGGAGCAGACAAGAAGCAGGAGATGATATCATAAACGTGTGACGGTGTGCATTGTGGGATGGGAGATGTTAAGCTGGTGTACAGTGTTGTCTTTCCTATTTATAATCATTGGGCTCTTTTTCTGTAGTATCCAGTAAACTGCAACAACATCCAGAGTTTGCCAACTCTCGACTTCGTCATTAATGGCATCTCCTTCCCTGTCCCACCGTCGGCTTACGTGCTACAGGTATGAAAGTAATTCCAGGTAGATTTCCACACTGAGTAGTTTGCCTCACCACTGAGCATCTTTAAATGTGTTTACACTACTGTAAAACCAGGGACATTAAGCTTTCATAAACGCACTCTACTCAACTATCCCTGCATCCAGTGTCTCCATCTGCCTTGAAATATCCTAAAACAAGGATCCTCACTACAATCCCCTCTCACATTCAATTTCAAATAATCAAGGCACTTCAAGATCCCTAAACCCAGTAACTCACAAGTTCCCTACAGAAAGGCCTTCCACCTTTCACTGGCCGCATGTTCCGAGATTGCAAGTGGCCTTTAAAAGGTAACAACGTTTCGCAAATCTCAATTTGTCCTAATATAAATGTCCAGCTCTGTAGTAGAGTCACATAGTCTGCACATTTCCCTTCCTATCTTCAGCACACAGGTCATGCAGGCTCTCTAGCATTACCCCGACCCTTATTCTGCTTTTAATATGAAATGATGCGCTGTGTACCTGATGCTGTGTTTCCTTTTCCTTCCAGTCCAATGGTTATTGCACTGCAAACCTCCTGAGCATCAACCTCAACGCACAGAACGGAGAGCCGCTCTGGATCCTGGGAGATGTCTTCATCCGCCTCTACTACTCCGTCTTCGACTTCGGAAACAGCAGAGTTGGTTTCGCTTCCAGGGCATAGACTCCTTCAGCATAGGTCCCAGGAGGGTCCCCCTGGCAGCCGGGGTACTCTACTTCGTGCCAATACCAGGATGTACCATTGATTCACTGCTCTACTTTGTTCCTGCACATTTCGACCTCCAGTTCATGCAATCAAGATATCCAGCTCTGTGTTCTGCAAATTAAACTGCTCAAATCGAAAACAAGTTTCTTAAAAAATGATTCAATTAAGAGAGAGAGAGATGTGTGTGTATGTGTGCACTTGTGTGTGTGCGTGCATGTTCGTATGAGCGGGAGGGGGGCAGTGGTCTGTTGTATTTCAGTTTATAACTTCGCTCCTTCCTCAAAGGGAAAATTCAACCTGAAATGCTAAGCCATGACTCCTCTGTGTAGAAGCAATTGCAACATCTTATATGTTTCATACTTGTTGGATCTTAGCAATGAAACACAGTCTAGGGGGCATATTTACAAGCCCCTATCACCAACACATCACTTTTAGTGACGTTGTGGTGGCGATAGGGGCTTTGCCTTATTTACAAGGGAGCGTTAAGCTACTGAACGTGGCTTAACGCTGCCTTTTAAATAAGGCAACCTTTCATGCTGTACTTAGTGTGAAAGGGGTGGGCAATGGGTGTTGCAGTGTATTTCACAGCAACACCCATTGATTTTGACGGCTGTCCCCTTTTTACAAGGGTGATGTAAATAGGGGGCAGAGACAAAATTAAGACCAAGGAAAACCTGTTCTTAAACAGGCGAAACAAGGAAAAATGCTTTATTTCGCCTCGTTTTTGCTGTTTCCATGTGTGCTGCGTTGTGCAGTACACATAGAAACATCAAATTGCAATTGATTGTTTATGTGCAGGAATGTGACCCTTCCTGCACATAAACAATAAAAACAAATGACGTTTTCCAACTTCTATGTGTGCTGCATCAAGCAGCACACATAAAAGTTACAAAACACCATTTAAAGATTGTTTAAGATTGTAAACAATCTTACCCTCAATGCAGACACCCTTGCCCTATGGTGCAAGGATGCCTGCGTTGGCGCGAGGCTGCTAAGTTTAACGTTATTGTTGTAAATACGGTGCAGCCCTTCGTTTCTGATGTGGGGGAGTGCGGCATTAAGCAAAGGAGGCTAATGTTGTGTTCCGCCACTTCGTTGTGAATATGCTCTTAGGTTCCAATGTTCAGACACATACGCAACCCACAGAGCATTACCCACTAAGGGTTACTCACTAAGAACAAAAAGCATTGGCTAAGCCAATAGTTTTTGCCATAGGGATCTATTGACTTTGCCAATGCATTTTAGTCATGCTGTACAACATGGCTAAAGGCAATCAATGTAAAAAAGGTGCTATAACATACCAGTTGCTTATTTTGAAGGCGTGCCCAACACACATGCATGCTCTAACAAAATGACACAATCAATTTTTTTTAAACGCAAGCACCGGAGGGGGGCCGAGCAGCACAGAGGGCTGGATTGGGGAAGCATTGAAAGATGGGGAGGGAGAAGCAACAAGAGAGAGAGAAGGAGGGCATGGGTAAGGGGAAGCAACATAGGGAGTGGGAAGGAAAAGCAACAGAAGAGACCGCAGGGCGCAGGTGTGGGCAAACAACACAGTGCATGGGTCGGGAAGTGAAGCAATAGGCAAGAGATAGACCTTCCAGGATTTTGCGATTTGCAATAAAATTGCAAAATCTGCACTTTTGTAAAAAAGGCAGCACTTTTTACAAAAGTGCCCGCAAAATTGAAGGAATGAGGTCTAGTGCCTCTCGCATTCCGATGTGCATTGTGTATAACTGGTGGCCTTTTGAGTACTCAGTACAGAATGTATGTACAGTGTCGTGGATAAGGTACAGTGTGCGCAAATAGCCTTGTGATAATGGGTGCAATATAAGAGTGAAAAAAATCACTCCTCCTTTTTATCTTAGAAACTAGCGAACACGCAGTAGTAATTCTGAACAAGCATTTGCAATGCAATAGGTCTCGCATTAGTAAAAGTTTGAGCTTTTGGCATTGCAAATAATAATGCAACACCAATAGCTCTAATTTTTAGTAATGTGAGACCTATTGCCAACAGACAGCTACACATAAATAACGATCAACACAAAAATCACTCTCAATTGAAAGCAACAAATACAAATATAGAGCAACATAAAAGTAAAGACGCTCTTAGAGCAATATAACAAATTTGAGCTATTGACATTGCAAATATCGATGCCTTTTATTTTTGTTTGTAAAACATAAATAAAAGGCATTGTAATTTACAATGCCAATAGCTTAAACTCATGTAAATGCAAGACCTATTGCATTGCAAAAGTCCTCAAAGAGCAGTGGAAATGATGGCATTTCAACGAGAAGGCAGTACCTTTAATTAGACATAATGTGGCAGGCAGGCTGCTAGAAGGATAACACGAGACAGAGCAGCCCTGCAGATTAGATCACAAGCTCTGCAGTGCCGCGTGCACGCTGCTGTGACAAAGAGGTATCATATATGACAACAGCACTACTATCACCAGTGGGCTGCCTGACCAACCGAGCAGCCGGCCCGCAATTTAGATAATCAAATGCATCAGATCTGGAGTGTGCCACGTGTGCGTGCGTGCTGCTGTGAAGGTAACAACACTTCAGTGGCAGGCAGCGGCTGCCTGCAGACCCAAAAAGGATGACGAGACAGAGCAGCCCTGCAGATTAGATCATGACACATCATGCAGCAGGATCAAAGATCTGCAGTGCCACGTGTGTGTGTCTGCCGTGCTGCTGCTGACATTATCAAGTTGTAATGCGCACAGAGCAGTAAACAACAACACTGTATGAAGCTGCCTGACCAAAGAAAAGTACTCAAATCACAGAGATCTGCAGTGCTGCATCACCGTGTGACCGCGCGGTGCGTGCAGGTGCTGCCTGCTGTGAACAACACTAAAGCCTGTGGCAGGCTGCGGCGGCCATGGCGGACGGGACCCGTCCTACTAGTTTATTATTGCCTCGAGTCGAGTCAGTCGTCCTCCTGTGCAGGGAGCTGCAGCGCTGCATGATTGTGCCAGTCAGGCACACAACTCACTCACACTGACTGTGAGTCGTGGAGTCGAGTCCGATCCCGTCGACCCTGCCGCTTTTTCTCCGGGTCATCTGACCGAGATGAGTTGCACACGCCCCCCACTGGGCAGACTAGCAGCAGCTGCTGCCTGGTTACCGGCGCAACAACTCTGGGCGGCAGGCACTGCCCGGGGTCTCTCAGACACTGCAGGCAGGCTGCAGAATTGTTACAAGTTAGTTACATTGTAGCATATACTAAGAGCTGCGCACGGGCTGGCACTCTGACTCAGAGCAGCTACACTCTGAATGAAAGGTTTGTCACGAACAGGAAGACGCGGCCCGTCTAGTGCCGAGCGAAATAAATAGGGGCAAATTAATACCGCAGCGATAAAAGATGTGGCGGGCCATTAATTGCAGGAAGCAGCAAAACAGCGTTCTAGTCTCCTTGCATTGCACAAAGTCATATTTATAAAGGAAACATCAACAGTTTTAAAACGGATGCCCCGTAGAGTGAAAAAAATCCAGTCAACAAGGCATTTATTCAGTTTATTTATGTACGTGGTTTGTCACGGCACGCTAAAGAGTTAATTGTCTTGTCTAGAGATGCAAAGTTATCCTCGTTGGAGCTGGTTGAGGAGAGACGATAGCTTGCATCACGTGTGGGCATTCACAGTTCTGTCTGGTGGAAGATCAATCTTCAAATTAGTTCTTAGGCATTTGCAGAAGAAATGATTAGCGCTCCTCTGTAGTTTGGAATGAGAACAGGGGCACCAGAGTATTGGGTATGTATAGAGCGGAAACGAAAAATATGATACAAACTGGTTTTTTTCTCATCTTTTTCATGGTGGGTACCTTTTCACTCTAGTTTGCTGTGCTGCAGCCCGGGCCGCCATGGGCACACACGGCACGTCACCAGAGTGCCGGCGGTCAGTAGAAAACACGCATTACATGGATGAAACACTCACACCTTTCACAGAGACAAATGGAAACAAGCCCGCGAGTGTCGCACGTGAGCAGCCCACCTCTCTTTTCTTCTTTCATTTAGTTGCTTCCCCATGAAATGGATCCAAAAAAGAAGAAGCCTGCGAGTGGTGCGCGCGCGCCACAGCGAGCCATGTGGTTTCCATTATTGCACCCGTGTCTGGGCACGATAATTGAAACCACATGACCATTGGTGCGTGTAATAGACACTAATAGGCCATGGGCGGAGCAATGCGCCCGCCTTTGGCGAATTGCATGCAGTCTTTCATACAAAGACGCATGCAAAGGCCAATAGCGTGGCCCAAAAGGAATCGCACACGCACGAGCGTGTGCGATTCCTAGACCTGTTTTCAAACCCCCCTACAAAAAGTCTATTGCTGTGCGACAGTGCTGCGCACTGCACAGCTAGACGCGAGACCTAAAAATGAGGAGGGACCATTTTAACAATGGATACGAGCCAGTTTTGTCTGTATGTACAGACGCACCTTAGTTCTCTGATGTTGATTGGTTTGACATTGATTATTTCACACAATATAATCTGACACCTCTTGGTTTGTGGTTTTATAGGGTGCCATAAGTGTTGCTTGTTGCAGGTTTAGCCTCGAAATTTTGCCATAATACACTGATTTTGGTGTTTACCACATTTCAATCCGTATGTCCCCAGTCATTTCTAGCAGGTCTGCCCTTCCCCTTTTTAATTTCCTGCAGGTTTGACATAGTTACCGGTTGTGATGAAGTCTACATAATTTATAATTCTGACTCCTGTGCACAATAAGGGGCTTTGTCCACAGGTCGGAATCCCCCATTGCTAATGAAGGGAATAGTGGTAATTTTCCTGAGTTTACCCGTGGCAGTACGTGCTTTATTACTTCTCATGGGCTCTGCAAGTCCAGTGCCATACAGTCTTAAAGGACAAGGATAAACATTCCATGTAGAGAATTAATGGCATTTGCATCCTTCCATGGTTTCCTCCACTATTGGTGCCATAAGGATATACACGTGTGTTCTTGTCAAACAAGGCCCACTTCTTGTAAACCCTCTGTCTTGAAATATAATTTTCAGCTGAAATACGCGTATATATTTAGGCATTAGGCAAGTTTAAATGAGGAGCTGTACGCAATAACAAGACTGGACAGCGCTGAATGCACAGGCTGCTCTTGGTACTATGCAAAGTGCATTATATACAGCTTTACGTACATAGTGCTATGTAAAGAGCACATCAGAAGATGTTCACACATAGCATAGGCAATATGACACATAATATACATTACTGAATAAATAACACATTAAACACACCTTTGAATGCAGAGCATAAAATACCATCCGAAAGGTGTGCATAGCATAATGGAAAGTGTTCAGCATATCCTGGCCAGGAAGCAGTGCTCATTGCGTTATACACATGGTGCATAAGAACTGCACAGCAAAATCTGTACACAACTCTCGAAATACAATGACAATGTACACAGCACAGACTGAGTACAAGGGCCAGCTTACACATACCAGACAGCCAGATGTACAGAAGACGACACACAAAAAACATGACGCACATTCAGAATCCAAGGTCCACAGTATGAAACACACGTTGCAGTGTGAGATTCGTAACAAGCCTGACTCACAGTAATGGCACAGCACCATGTACAGCGTTTGCGGCACGTGTTACACAACCCGTACTTCTAAGCTTAGACCACAAGAATGCTTGAATCAGGGGACACACCGAATGATACACTGCACAGGAGGCATGCTGTGCACCCTGCAGATCCCAGGGCACACAGTGCATACTGAAGAGTCCAGGATACACTGACAACAAAGTATAGATGGCGATACGCAGTGCTTTGAACACTGCCATGTATACAGTGCGGAAGAAACACCCACATAACATAAAGAGAGGCCCTCCAGACGTGCACAGCACCGTGTGCCCAGGCTTGGAGGAGCCTGATTACAGAGGAGGCCCAAGTTCACTCTGAGAGGACCAGGGTGGGGCTGAGGAGAGAGGGCGACTCACTACTGTTGTGTCCTTGAACTGGGTTGGACCAACTTATCTAATCGGCACTAGGCCTCACACGTGACCCTAGGAATAAAGGAGTCAGACACGGGAAATAACTTGCTGGCTCTCCGTGCGCCCGTCTCAGAATAGCGTACGTGCGTGCGGAGCCTTTCTTTATTATAGGCGGTCACATGACTTCCAAAACTGCACGCCCCTTACGCCAGGGGCGGATCATGGGCCCAGAACATAACATTCCTCCTAAAACAAGAAAAACTCAAAACTAAATTCAAAACCAACTGCAAACCCTGCAGTCTCGATAGATAGTCTATTGTACTAATTTTCAGGGACTTCGAATTCACATTCCAAAACCACTAATAACAGGTATGACACATCACTGAACATTGTATTCAACACTGATACATGGAACAGTCTTACGTGAGGTAATCGCGTAGTCGACAGGAAGGCGTCGGGTTTCGTCTCAGCCTTTGATCCACGCCCCTCTGGCTTGAACAGTCTATCTCTGGGGCGGAGCTGGTCTCAGGCGCCTCCATGTCGGGCTCCTCCGGATCTGACACCCCCTCCTGGGCCTCCGCGCTGCCTTCCGTCTCCTTGATCACTGCCCTCGGAGTGTTACTCTGGGTGACCTCGAGACTAGGCGTCGGCTCCCTTCCTGGCAAGTCCTGTGCAGTTTCGGTTTCTGTTGTCAGAGTTGGTGAATCCGACGCTCTCAAACCCCGATGAAAATGTTTAAAGTGTGACACATTCCTGGTTACAGTCTCTCTGCCTCGGACCACAGTGATGCGGGTTCCTTTCACACCAACCACCCGCCAAGGTCTTCTTTCATAGTTCAAGCGGAACTTTCCACTGGTCACTCTGTTACGGAGAAGTACCACATCTCCTCTGCTGAATTGTGTTACCAGGGCCCTTCTCTTTTGACTAATTTTAGCAAAAGCAGTCTTTCGTTGGCGGGCAATTGTTTCCTCATTCGCGGGTGCTGGGGCCCATTGGGGATGGTGAGGAATGGAATCAGGTATAATCCGTCCCATCAAAAGATGCGCCGGAGCTATCCCTGTGGTTGAGTGTGGGGTTTGTCGGTAGCTGCGGAGGAAAGTGAAAATGGCCATTTCCACGGACTGCCCTTTATCATGAGCAATGCGAATCACTTTATTGAGAGTCCTCATGAAACGTTCCGCTTCCCCATTAGCTTGTGGCCATCGGGGAGTGATGCGTCGATGCCGAATGCCCAGCGATGATAGATAGGTGGCCAATTCCTGTCCTTGAAATGGGGGTCCATTGTCTGTGCGGATTTCACGCATAGCCCCATGTGTGGCAATAATCTTCTCTACTTTCGGAATTACACACTCGGCACTGGTGCTGGCTATTATTTCTACTTCCGGATACTTGGAATGGTCATCAATCATGACCAGCGTGTACTTTCCATCCGGAAGACTGCCAAAGTCCATGCTGACCTTCTCCCATGGCTGTTGGGGACGAGGTCCCACGGCAATCGGGGCTTCACGAGGAGCTTCCCCAGTCACCTGACACGCAGCACATGTCCTTACCACCTGCTCCACCATGTCATCCATCAGGGGAAACCACACCTTTGTCCGTAAGCGTGCCTTGGTTTTGACTATCCCTTGGTGACCTACGTGCGCTAACTGTATTACTTGATCGGTAAGGGCTGAAGGTATTACCAAGCGATGCCCCCGTAGCAGGCATCCGGCCTCATCCTCATTGAGCTCCTCTCGGACATGATACAGGCTTTCCATTATTTTCTGGGCTTCGGACGTGAGCACCTTCCACCCCTCCTTGGCTCGATTCCAGTTAGTCGTGTGAACAAGTTCTTTGGCCCTCTGAAGGCAGGCGTCCTGTGCTGTGGCACTCACAATGTCACTGAGAGAGATGGGACGAGGGCAAGATCGCGCCACCACCCACCTGACATAGGCCTCCGTTTCTTCAGCTTCCTCCATCTCCTCGGCCGTGGCTGGTCTGGGATGACGGGACAGATAGTCTGCCGGGTTCTTAGCTCCGGGCTGATACTCGATTGTACAGTTGTACTCCTGCAGTTGAAGCAGCCACTTCTCTATGCGAGGCGGGGGTTTAGATGAGGTTCCCGCAAACACGGACAGCAAGGGCTTGTGATCAGTCACTACAGTGAAAGGTTTGCCATAGATGTAGAGGTGAAAATGTCGGCACCCCCAATGAATGGCAATGGCTTCTTTCTCAATCTGCGAGTACCTTTGTTCCGTGTCCGTGAGAGATCTGCTCGCAAAAGCAACGGGCGTCCAATCAATGTCGTCTCTCTTCCTTTGCATGAGAACCGCTCCCAGTCCAGCAGGCCCCGCATCCACAGCAATGAGCGTGAAGTTGCGTGGGTCAAAGAAGGCGAGAGTGGTGTTGTTGGACAGAGACTCTTTGATGTCTCGGAAAGCTTTTTCTTGCTCAGGTCCCCAGTGCCAGGGAGTGGAGTCTTTGGTGAGGTCCCGCAAGGGGAGCGTGAGATTAGCCAAGTCTCTGATGAACCGGCCACAATAGTTGACCATGCCCAGGAAGCTCCGGACTTCAGTGACGGTCTGCGGGGGTGGCGCATCTTTAATGTCTTTCACTTTATCCGGATCCGGGTTGACACCCTCAGCCGAGAAGACGTATCCAAAAAACTCTATCCGGTCCCGCAGGAATTCACACTTTTCTCGGTGGAGCGTCAGTCCTGCGTCTTTGAGTCTACGAAATACTTGGGCTAGCCTTTGATTGTGCTCCGGGATGGTGCGGGCATGTATCATTATGTCATCACTGACATTTATCACTCCCGGTATGCCAGCGATCAGCTCCTGGATGACATTCTGGAATACCTCCGCGGCGCTGGAAATTCCGAAACTAAGGCGAGTGTATCGTCGAAGGCCGATGTGGGTGGAGAAAGTAGTGATGTTGCGCGACTCCATATCCAACACCAACTGGTGATACCCTGATCGCAAGTCCAGCTTGGAGAACCACCGGGCACCCGCCATCTCTCCGATGAGGTCATCTATGGTGGGCGTGATGTGGCGCTCCCGTCTTATGGCAGCATTCGGGAGGCGCATGTCCACGCAGATCCTGACCGCTCCGGGTTGCTTCGGTTTCCGGGTGACCACGATGGGCGAGACCCATGGGGTGGGACCCGACACCTTTTCGATTATGCCCGCCGCTTCCAGTTTGTGGAGTTCCTCTTCCACCAACGGCCGTAGATGGAACGCAATGCGGCGGTGTGTCAGAAGCAGTACCTGTTATTTCCTTCTGAATCCGTAGGAGCGGATGACCGAGGACCTTGCGTAGAATAGTTCCCAACTCCCAAACACTCCTGCTCCCGGATTTCTCCAAGCTCAGAAATGGAAGGGAAAGGGGAAGTGGATAACATACAAGAGAGACTGCCACACTGGTCTTCTTCAGCTATCTCTGGTGTTAAGTACTCTGCTGATGACCTGCAAGATTAACACAACATTACTACAGTTCTCAAGGGAAAAAACTTGACTTTTACTCTAGGTCTTTTCTCCCCTCAGATTGGCTATACCTGTTAATGTGTGGAGATTTGCCCCTCTCCAAATAAGATAATACTGGTAATTTGACTTTCTGTGCTGAGTATATGATACGATCTTGTGTAGACTTGAAGTTCTGCAAAGTCTATATAAGATGGTAAATAACAGTATTTCATATGCATATAATTAATACCCCTATTTACTTGGTGACATCTTCAGCATTCGTTATGAGGGCACAAAGTCATTGAATGTAATTTCTACTTCAGTTCTGCTTCTTAATTTATTCAATACAGAGAAACAGCTGCGCCTCACAGAAGAAAGATGACGGCTTTGAATGATAGTTTCCTGTCTGAATGTGAACGACAGGTACTCTTACCGCCGGTCTTCTCTCACTTCAAGGAAGGGATTCACTGAGCTCGAGGGCGGAGAATATCTTCATTGGAACTTCTCACTGATACTGGGATAGCCGCTGCTGACTCTGCCGCACTCCCCGAATTCACACCTGAGGAGCTGCGGCTGAAGAAGGCGCGGCTCAAATGCTGGAACGGCAAACTCCACACTCAGCGGAATGCTAATGCTGAGCTATGGCGTGCTGACGAGGAAGTTCTGAAGCCGCTGCTGAAAAGTCGCACTCCCGGAACTCTAAGCGGAGCTGCGACAGAAAAGGGCATTCAGTAACTAGCCTCACCGAAATTAGTCTCTGTAGTCCGAAAAGAACATTTAACTACAAATGCAGAAACTTAGACCTCAGAAGCAGGTTAATTAGACGAGCGCTCAATAATGCGTCTAACTGCTCAAATATGACAGTTGAAGTGCGCTGTTCAGAACGAACGAGCGCACGAAATGGCGGACATCAAGAGGGCAACTAGAACGCTAACCCCTTGGGCAGACTGGCACAATCAGGAAGTGAACTCCAACCTTCCCCCTGACAGTCGTTTAAAGCCTGTCTCTGCATTAACCCCCAAATAGGGAACTGTGATGAGGGTTTATCATAGATCCTGAAGATTGGACTTGGGACGGATCTGACAGTACCCCCCACCAAAACCCCCTCTCTGGGCTTCTGTGGATGTGTCTTATGGAATTCTGAAACCAATCGAGGAGCATGAACATTGTCACTGGGCTCCCAAGACCGATCCTCCGGACCATAACCCTTCCAATCCACTAAGTAATAGATCTTTCCTTTCTTACTCTTAGAGTCTAGAATCCTCTTGACTTCAAATTCTTCAGTGGATTGTACTACTATTGGAGCTGGTGGCTGATTCTGTCTAAAATTGGGTGGGTTTCTTTTAAGCAAAGAGACATGAAAAGTTGGGTGGATTTTCAAAGACTTAGGTAGCGCTACTCTTACACTAACTGGATTCACCATCTTAATCACTGAATATGGACCCACAAATCTCGGCTGAAACTTCCGATTCCCCCTCAATCGCATATGTTTTGTGGAAATCCATACCTCATCCCCAGGCTCATAAATGGGACTCTGTCTTCGCTTCTTGTCTGCCTGAACCTTATATGCCTCCTTAGCCTTACAGAGGTTAGCAGAAGCTGTCCGATAAGCCCTGTGCAAATGGTGAATCACCTCCTCAGCTGCTGGTACATCTACCTCCACCCTCCCAACCAACATGTTAGGGTGACGACCTGAGTTCAGAAAGAATGGGGAAAAACCAGTGGCAGAATGGACTGAATTGTTATAGGCAAACTCCGCAGTACTCAACAAAGAAGGCCATTCCCCTTCCTGATCCATCAAATACATGCGAAGATATTGTTCTAAATCTTGGTTGACTCTTTCCGTCTGTCCATCCGTTTCGGGATGGTAACTGGTGGACAGGCGAGAGTCAATTCCCAGACCCTTTAAAAAGGACTTCCAGAAGCGGGAAACAAATTGCGAACCCCGATCTGAAATGACCACCTTAGGAATTCCGTGTAATTTAACTATGTGTTCAACAAAAAGAGTTGCCAACTGAGAAGCTGTGGGGAGTGTCTGTAAAGGAATGAAATGACTCATTTTGGAAAACTGATCCACCACCACCCATATCACGGAATAGCCTTGACTGGAAGGCAGATCCACTATGAAATCCATGGAGATTGTGTGCCAGGGAGATGGAGCTACGGGCAAGGGCATGAGGAGACCCTGTGGGGATTGTCTAAGACTTTTTCCCTTAACACACTGCTCACAAGTGGCGATGTACTGTCTCACCTGAGAGTCCATGTCAGACCAAATGAATGTTCTCTTGATTAAGTCCAAAGTCTTCTTGACTCCTTTATGACCAGCCAACTGATGATCGTGAAATTGCTGAATGATCTCTTGCTGGATCTCATCACTGGGCACAAATAGTTTCCCTTGTAAAAATGGTTTCCCATTCTTCACCTCTCGATCTGATCCTTCCAAAACCCAGTTTGAAAACTCCTTCTTAGCAAATTCCTCTTGAATCTGATTCTCAAACTTATCCTCAACCGTGACTGCCACAATTTTTTCCTCTGGAATGATAAAGCCTTCTACTTGAGTTTCCACTTCTTCCCCCAGACTCAAACGAGAGAGTGCATCCGCCTTTCCATTTGCAGCTCCAGGCTTGTAAGTCAGAACGAAATCATAATCTGCAAAAAAGAGAGACCACCGCAGTTGTCTAGGTGTGAGTGTTCGGGCTGACTTTAGGAACTGTAAATTTCGATGATCAGTGAAAACTGTGATTTTTTGTCTCGCACCAAACAAATAATGTCTCCATACCTTAAAGGCTTCCTTAACAGCCAAAAGTTCCTTATCTGCAATGGAATAATTCACTTCTGCAGGTGACAGTTTCCGAGAATGATAGGCCACTGGGTGGAGCTGACCGGTGTCCTTCTGACGTTGAGATAAAATGCCCCCGATTGCCAAATTAGAGGCATCAGCTTCGATGAAAAATGGTTCCTTCAAATTTGGATGTTGTAGAACTGGAGCTGTAGTAAAGGCTTCTTTTAAGAGCTGAAATGCCTTCTCAGCTTCCATTCCCCAAATGAATCGAACATCTTTCTTGAGTAATCGGGTGATTGGACTAACTTTTTCTGAAAAATTCTGAATGAAACGCCGATAAAAATTGGCAAATCCCAAGAAACTTTGCACCTCCTTGACAGATCTTGGAGCAGGCCAATCCTTAATTGTCTGAAGCTTAGAGTTATCCATGGACACTCCCTCTGGAGATAAAATAAAACCCAAAAACTCTACTCTAGACGAATGAAAAACACACTTCTCCAACTTCACAAACAATTGGTTCTCCAGCAGACGCTCCAAAATTGCTCGCACATGGAAAACATGTTCTTCAAGGTTGTTTGAAAATATGAGGATATCATCAATGTATACCACTGCACATCGATCTAAAAACTCACGCAGCACATCATTCACAAAATGCTGAAAGGCTGCAGGGGCGTTGCATAAACCAAAAGGCATCACCTGATATTCAAACAACCCTAGTCTGGTCCGAAATGCGGTCTTCCACTCCTCTCCTTCTGCCATGCGCACCAAATGGTAGGCCCCTCGTAAGTCCAATTTGGTATAAATTGCAGCATCTTTAACCTGATCAAGGAGTTCTGCGATCAGAGGTAATGGATAGCGATTCTTTTTTGTGACTAAGTTTAATGCTCTATAGTCTATGCAAGTCCTCAGAGTTCCATCCTTCTTCGGAATAAAAAACAGAGGCGAAGAGACTGGGGATTGAGACGGGCGTATGAAACCTGAGGCCAAACTTTGCTCGATGTACTCTTTTAGATGGACGTTCTCTGGTTCCGACAGAGCATAAATTCGACTGCAAGGCAGCGAGGCTCCCGGCTCAAGTTCTATCCGACAATCGTACTCTCGATGAGGTGGCAATTTTCGAGCTTCTCTTTCGTTAAAGACTTCCTTTAAATCGCGATATTCCTCTGGAACTTCCGGGACTTCCAATGCACAAATCATCTGAGTTTGATTAACCAAGTTAGATGACAGAGTGGATTTCAAGGCCTTAGGCTGAGACTGGAAGCAATGCTCAAGACAAAAATCTGAGTTCATTTCTACGGTGCGCCTAGCCCAATCTATTTGCGGATTATGCTCAGTGAGCCAGGGCAACCCAAGAATGAGCTGAAACTGTGGGGCGTCAATGAGGTTGAAATGAATCTGACTCCGATGTTCTCCTGGACCCAACACCATTATGGCTTCTGTATCGAAGACGATTGGTCCAGAGGATAAATTGGTGCCATCCACTGCCCGAACTGGTTCTGGTCTCAATTTCTTTTCGAACTGTATTCCTAAGTTTCTTGCAAACTGAATGTCACAAAAATTTCCAGTTGCGCCTGAGTCAACCATAACCGACACTTCTTCGATGCGAGCTTCTCCAAAAAGAATCCGACAAGATATGATCAAATGTGGGGCGGCCGACTGTAGAGTATTTGCCAAAAATTGTGATTCTGGAGTTGTCTCTCCACTCGCTTCCACCAGTGCAACTCCGTCTACTGGTGGAGCCTGTCTTTTACCCATGAGCTGACCTTTGGTTTCTTTGTGCATTCCTTGACAAAATGGCCCGACTGACCACAATACATACACAATCGTCCCACACGACGCTTTTCTCTTTCCTCTTTAGTAAGAGGACCCCGAATGGTTCCCACTTGCATAGGTTCTTCACTAGTATGAGCTTCTTGATTCTTAATCGGTTCAGTCCTGATCCGATCAAACCTTGGTGGAAAAATTCTTACATCTTTTCTCCGTTCACTACGTCGTTCTGCTTGCCGTTGGTCAATCTGCAAAACTAAATCAATCAATTCAGATACATCTGTGGGTCTCTTGGGAATCTGGGCCAACCCATCCTTAAGCTCATCCTTTAGACCTCTGTAAAAAATTGCAGCTCTCTTAGCCTCTGGCCAACTTGTTTCTACGATCAGCTTATTGAATTGCGCTAAATATGCCACCAAATCCCTGTTCCCCTGTTTTAAATCCAAGAGCTCATTGTCGGTAGTTTGGGAAATAGTTCTTCGATCGAAAATGCGCAAGAATTCAGCCTTAAAATCCTCAAATTTGTACAACACTGGATCATTACAGGCAACTAGTGGTAAAGACCACGCTGCCGCATCGCCACTCAGGTAAGACAGCACAAACGCCACTTTGGACTGATCCTCCTTAAACAGAATGGGCTTACAGAGGAAATGTAAAGAACACTGTGTGAGAAAGATCTGTGCCTTATGGGGATCTCCTTGAAATCTCTCGGGAGGGGCCAAAGGAATTGTAGGGGACATAGCATGTACTACTTGTGTGGTGAACTCAGAGGAAGAAGAGGAAGATGGCGCGAAAGTGGGGGACTTCATACTCCCAAAATTTGGACTGGGACTCTCGGACAGCTCATCTATCCTCCTACGCAAATAACTAGCTTCCTGATTTGATTTCCTAACTTCCTCCCTGGTTTCACTTAATTGTTTTTGTAATCCCTCTAACACTGAGGCCAAAGCCTTAAGATCTAATCCTTCAGCCATCACGCTCAGACGGAAGGTAAGCACGGGCACTTCAATCTGTCAGAAGCAGTACCTGTTATTTCCTTCTGAATCCGTAGGAGCGGATGACCGAGGACCTTGCGTAGAATAGTTCCCAACTCCCAAACACTCCTGCTCCCGGATTTCTCCAAGCTCAGAAATGGAAGGGAAAGGGGAAGTGGATAACATACAAGAGAGACTGCCACACTGGTCTTCTTCAGCTATCTCTGGTGTTAAGTACTCTGCTGATGACCTGCAAGATTAACACAACATTACTACAGTTCTCAAGGGAAAAAACTTGACTTTTACTCTAGGTCTTTTCTCCCCTCAGATTGGCTATACCTGTTAATGTGTGGAGATTTGCCCCTCTCCAAATAAGATAATACTGGTAATTTGACTTTCTGTGCTGAGTATATGATACGATCTTGTGTAGACTTGAAGTTCTGCAAAGTCTATATAAGATGGTAAATAACAGTATTTCATATGCATATAATTAATACCCCTATTTACTTGGTGACATCTTCAGCATTCGTTATGAGGGCACAAAGTCATTGAATGTAATTTCTACTTCAGTTCTGCTTCTTAATTTATTCAATACAGAGAAACAGCTGCGCCTCACAGAAGAAAGATGACGGCTTTGAATGATAGTTTCCTGTCTGAATGTGAACGACAGGTACTCTTACCGCCGGTCTTCTCTCACTTCAAGGAAGGGATTCACTGAGCTCGAGGGCGGAGAATATCTTCATTGGAACTTCTCACTGATACTGGGATAGCCGCTGCTGACTCTGCCGCACTCCCCGAATTCACACCTGAGGAGCTGCGGCTGAAGAAGGCGCGGCTCAAATGCTGGAACGGCAAACTCCACACTCAGCGGAATGCTAATGCTGAGCTATGGCGTGCTGACGAGGAAGTTCTGAAGCCGCTGCTGAAAAGTCGCACTCCCGGAACTCTAAGCGGAGCTGCGACAGAAAAGGGCATTCAGTAACTAGCCTCACCGAAATTAGTCTCTGTAGTCCGAAAAGAACATTTAACTACAAATGCAGAAACTTAGACCTCAGAAGCAGGTTAATTAGACGAGCGCTCAATAATGCGTCTAACTGCTCAAATATGACAGTTGAAGTGCGCTGTTCAGAACGAACGAGCGCACGAAATGGCGGACATCAAGAGGGCAACTAGAACGCTAACCCCTTGGGCAGACTGGCACAATCAGGAAGTGAACTCCAACCTTCCCCCTGACAGTCGTTTAAAGCCTGTCTCTGCATTAACCCCCAAATAGGGAACTGTGATGAGGGTTTATCATAGATCCTGAAGATTGGACTTGGGACGGATCTGACACGGTGTCGCAGAGCCACCGGCTGTACCGTTGGATCTATGTGCAGATGAATTTCTCGGCCTTTGAATTTGCCAATGCCCTCAAAGAGATCCGGGTATTCCATGAGGAGATGTTGAACGGATTCCTCATGAACCCCAAAGGCAAATGTCACCACACCCAGGTCTTCAGCCGCTCTGCAACTCAGCAGCATGCCTTGGCCTTCTTCTGACACGAAGACATTGGTTTTGATTGTCTTGTTCCCATGGCGGATCACCGCTTTGAATTTCCCTCGAATCTCGAGAGGGGTGTCTTGCCCATACGCGAAGACGGTGATGGGGGTGGGACGCAGCGCCGGAGGCGTGGTCATGGTCCTGTAGAGGGAGACACTCATGAGGTTTATGGACGCGCCCGTGTCCACCACTGCTATTAGATCTTGGTCCGCTACCTGTATGGCGCATTGGGGCAGTGGCCTGGTACGGCGGGCAGCGGTACCGATCATGTGTACCTTGTGCACCGACCGTTCCTCCTCCTCATCGTCATCCATATCACTGTGACTCTGTTCCCCCTCCATTATGGCCTGCACAGCGGGGCGTGGTTTGCGGAATTTCTTCGACCGGCACACCTTCTCAAAGTGATTCTGCCTGCCACATCCCGAGCACCGCTTGCCCCGTGCTGGGCATTCTGCCATCTGGTGTCGCGGACCTCCACAATAACCACATGACTGTCCCGACGCTCCACCCTGAGTGGGCGGTCTTTTGGGCCACTTAGTGGGCGTGTGCGTCTGTATTTTGTTAACCGGTTCCACTTTGACCGATGCCTGCAAAGCAGCTTCCATGTGCGCAGCCCTAGCTTTGGAGAGTTCTTTCGTGCGGCCAAGAGTTAGGATGTCCATCAGCGGCTTGCCAGACTTCTCTAGAATCCGTTCCCTCAGTTTGGCTGACGCACATCCCTGTATAATTTGTCCCCGAATTTCCTCGGTGGTGTCTTGAAACCCACACGTGAGCGCCAACCTTTTGAGCCTGGTGTGATATGTGTCCAGCGACTCCTCGGGCAACTGGCGCGCTTGTCTGAACACAAATCGTTCATAGTCTTGATTGGCCATGGGCTCAAAATGGGCATTGAGGGCATTAATCAGCGTGTGATGAGTTCTGGGGGTCGCCTCCGGGAGGGTCCGAGCAATGGAATGGATGTCCTTGCCGCCGAGATGTAACACCATGGCCCGTTTCTGTTCCTTGTGCGTCTTCGTAGCTTCGAAGAATACTAGGAGTCTATCCACCCACTCCTTCCATTTGGGAGCGAGCGCTGAGGGCGCACCCTCCACCACAAAGGGTTCAATGGGCGGAATCGTCGCCATCCTCCCAGTCGCGCCGGATCAGGCACTTCGCACGACCACCTGATGCGTGGGCTGAAACGGGGCACCGCCCGGAGCACCGTGCGGATGTGAGCTGTGCGGCAGTAGGGTCGGAGTCACCTACTCGATGTCCATGCACCAGGCCGCTCCTCCCGGCGGTCTGCGCGGGGGTGGGGTACGCCGCACGGCACGAGCACCACGAGCCGAGGAACAGGCTCGCGGCCGCCACACGGGGCAGGAGGCAGGTACCCTCACCCAGCGAGGATTCAGCAGCCACCCTCGTCGCCAATTGTTGTGTCCTTGAACTGGGTTGGACCAACTTATCTAATCGGCACTAGGCCTCACACGTGACCCTAGGAATAAAGGAGTCAGACACGGGAAATAACTTGCTGGCTCTCCGTGCGCCCGTCTCAGAATAGCGTACGTGCGTGCGGAGCCTTTCTTTATTATAGGCGGTCACATGACTTCCAAAACTGCACGCCCCTTACGCCAGGGGCGGATCATGGGCCCAGAACATAACAACTACCCCCACAAGGGGTTCAGACAAGTTCTGCAAGTTCAACAATCACTAAAGAAATTAATCTACTTTTTACAGGTTTCAGTGCCAGTGGAGTTGGTCTGACTAATTTGTCATAATGAGTGGTACCGCATTGGATAATACAAATAACTCTGACTATATAGATAGGCCTTCCCATGGCAAAGAATTAGTATTCTCAAAATAATTTATACACATCTATATGTAACAACAGACAGTGCTCACGCTGAAAGTAACGTGGACATAAATACTACATGATACATACAATAGATAATCCTGGCAGCATAAATACTGTACACAGTGCTATGGCGTAAACTTTCATTTAGTAAAATACCTCATCAAAATAAGATCTCTGCGTTGGATGTTAAAATATTGCAAAATACAGTGCCGCACAAATGCTGCAAAATTCCCATATTTGTGCCGCTAAATTTCAATATTTGAGCCGCAAAATTATTTGGAATGTCCTGGGGGGTCTGGAGAGCAACATGGAATGGGCACAGGAGGAACACAGGCGAGCGAGCAATGGGGGAAGTATGTGGTTTGGGTGGAGAAGCAATAGCCAAGAGAGAAGGAGCGCGCAGATGGGGTGAAGCAACATGAAGGGCCAGGGTGAGCAGGAGAAACAAAGGGCGAAAGAGCAACGTGGAGTAGTCAGGGTAGAACACGAGCACCGAGGGGGGAAGAGAAGCACACTAGATAGACAGATGCAAAACATACATGCTCTTATGGAGTATTTAAGATAAAACAAAAAAGTAGGTCCCTAAACGTGAGCAGTCTCAGAACCCAAGTTCTGACCCAAGTAAAGAGGCAATGCTCCAGGGGTGGAACACAAGATGGACAAGGCAGGCCATTTAATAAGAAGCAAGCAAATGAGAAGGGCAATAAAGTTAACCAATGGTGCGCAATGGCCAGGCTTCCAGCCCCTATATTTTCTTGGTACGCCCACAATTTGTTTCACAACAGACAATGCAGGCGCTGTCTAATAGGTTTTCACTAAAAAGTGATTGAGTAAAAAGACTGAATTAACCTCAGGCACTTGTACTGTTACTCTGGGCTCCTTTTAAGTCAAGCTATGTTTTTTCCACCTAAGATGGAAGCAAACATACACAAATCAGCATTAGGTCTGTCCCAAAATGCAACGAGCGACTACAAGAATACGTCACCTCTACATTGGAACATAAGCAACCACAGTGATGCTCTGATCTTGTTGGGCATCACAAGTGATATAAAGTTTCAGTTCAACAATACCGAAAAAATATCTTGGGGGAGGGAGAAGTGGGCAGAAAGAGGTGTGTGTGTGTGTGGGTGTGTTTTTATTGCTCAGTGTGTTCAACCCCAGATGAGAAAGGGCCTGCTATCCATTCCCGAAGAACAATGGAGCTCTACTGTAAAACATCTAGTTACGTTTACCCAAACCTGTTGGTTGGAAAGCTGAGACTCGTTGTGAACTTTTACTTTTTATAGTTTACTTAACACATGTATTTTGCAGTACAGCTGCTTGCGAGTTAGTCTACATCTTAGCAGTTTGCCTCGTAAATTAAAAACTCAAGGTTCCTCTTGAAATGAGAAAACAACTATGAACTCATAAAGTGTATTCTGATGCGTGGTTGAAGCAGCTCTTCTCGCTTATTGAAGTATTATAATTATAAATTCAACCCTGCACAAGTGAACAGCAGAGGAAATACAATTTACAATCTATTTCTTACTTTTATGTCAGCCTCTCATCTTTTTTAGAAACCTTTTCATGTTTACAAACCCTTTCCTCCTTGCTCATTAAACAATAGGTTTAACTGGCACAAAAAAATACCACCACATCTCTATAGACTTGCAGGACCTGAATTGGCTCCCATAGTTAAAAATTGCATGCATGGCTCTCAAGGCCATCCAATTCAAGACCCCGCTGTACCTCGCTCGGAAACAGGAGCTCTCTTGTGGTTCCAGAGCCTCCAGAAGTGGCAGCACCCTTTTATTAAAACCACAAAAATTCAAGAAAAAAAGGCATATAACCGAACCTTCTCAGGGATGGCTCCGAGGATCTGGAACTCCCTTCCATCGGAATTCAGGGTGAACCCCTCCGCTCTCTTCTTCAAAAAAGAAGTAAAAAAACTCTTGATGAAGACATTTCTTCCTTAGCATGGCTCCTTCACTTGGTTCTGGGTCCATACCCGTTGACTCTGGTCCAGACACCGGGTTCACAAGTTTCTTGGTTAATTCTAGATTGTGACCTTGTTGCGCTGTCAATTCTGTTGTGTCTGTTTTTTTCCTCAGGATAATGTTCGTCAATTAGACTTTGATTTTGTTGCCTTGTTTATTCTGTTTTGTTTGCTTATATCCTTTGTGATGCATAATCTGTAAAGCACTCTTATACACTCTTAGGTAATTGAAATCGCCCACGGGCATTTTGTGAAGCCAGGGACACACTGTAACTTTATTACACAGTACCGCTATTGTTATTCAAAGCTCAAACCCCTCCAGAAATTTTATATTTTGATGCTGCACAGAGATTTGGATATTAATTAGCAGGACCATAAGAAATGTTAATGGTCAACTCAATCTCTCTTTCTCACGGTGTCTATAATTCTAAATAATTACATCCTTTGTTATTATCCCCCCACAATAATAGAGGCCAAAATAACTTCTAATGTTATTACATCGACAAGGTGAGTTAAAGCTCTTAGATCCAACTAGATTCCTGTTTCTATCAACACCTCCGGTGTGCTCTGTGGTGCATCCGAGAGGCATACCGAGAATGGTGATTAACTTTCCTATGCCACTCGATAAATGTACCCAGCCGCATTCACTATTTTATCTCCTTGGCGATGACTCATCCCCCTTATAAATTGAGATACATTGCTTATAGTGCCTCTTTCTCCATCAACACCATTGTGATGCTCTGTATTACATCAGAGCGGCATCCAGAGAATGATGGTAAACTTTTCCATGCCGCTCGGTCAATGCCCACAGCCACACTAACTGTTTTGTCTCCTATATAATGAATCGTACCTAATATATAGAGATATATTAGTTCTGGTTCTTCTAATGCCAAAGGTGTGCTCTGTAGTACATCCAAACAACATACGGAGTGAGATTCTCAACTATCCTATGTCGCTCGATCAATGCACCCAGCCACACCAACTATTTTGTTTCATTGGTGATGAATCATACCTCATATATAGAGATACCTTAATTCTGGTTCTCTGGAATGTGTCCAAGTGGAACAGGTTCCGATGGTTAATTTACCCTATTCAACTCGATCAACTCATTCATCCCCACTTGATCAGTTTTTTCTTTAAATTTCCAACGTGCCTCCTTATTAAAGAGCACTTTCTTAATGTTTTGGTTAGAGCCTCTCACTGTTTCAAGCACTACCCACGTAAAACTGTGTTTGGTGGTATGACAGTGTTGTACCAATTTCGTCGTCAACTTTCCTGCTTTTATAGTACTCAAATGCTCCTGGATTCTTGTTTTAGTTTTTCTGGTCGTAAGGCCTATATAATACAGGCCACTGAAACCTATACACCACATTAGTGGTGTTACAGTCGTGAATCGCGAGAGGAACCAATCACGTTCAGAAGACAATGTTACACTTGTGTTTTTTCTTGTTAGTGAACATACTGAACACATACCGCACGGAAAATGACCCTTGGGAATTGTACTCTCCTTATTCTCACGTGCAGGTAGGGCCCGGGTGTGGACCAATTTATCCTTGAGATTGCTTGATCTTTTAAAAGCAAATCTCGGAGGGGGCATGCTAAAGTTATTATTGGATAACAATGCCCAATGTTTACGTATTGATTGGCGTATTTTCGTACTCGGGGGATCAAATGTCATGACTACTGGTACACACTCCTTTTTAGTTCTTTCATTCTTTTCAAGGAGCACACTTCTTGGTGTATTTAATGCCCTTTTCCTGGCATTCTTTAGGATCTTAGTCGGATAGTGTCTCTCCTGCAGCTTCTTTCCCAAATTGCTGGGATTGTTCCATGTACCCCTCAGTAGAGGAACAAATCCTGCGGTAACTCAGGAATTGTCCCACAGGCAAATTATCTCTTAAAGCCCTGGGGTGAAACGAGTCATACAATAGAAGGGAATTTTTATCGGTGGGTTTCTGGTGGACGCTAGTCTGTAGAGAGTCTCCAACCATCTCTATATCTAAATCTAGGTACACAGCCTTATTTGCACTATATGTCCATGTGAACCTAAGACTGGCATCCTGAATGTTGAGCCAATTCAGGTGCATAGTGCAAATAAGGCTGTGTACCTAGATTTAGACATAGAGGTGGTTGGAGACTCTGTACAGACTAGCGTCCACCAGAAACCCACGGATAGAAATTCCCTTCTATTGTATGACTCGATTCACCCCAGAGCTTTAAGAGATAATTTGCCTGTGGGACAATTTCTGCGTTACCGCAGGAATTGTTCCTCTACTGAGGGGTACATGGAACAATCCCAGCAATTGGGAAAGAAGCTGCAGGAGAGACACTATCCAACTAAGATCATAAAGAATCCCAGGAAAAGGGCATTAAATACACCAAGAAGTGTGCTCCTTGAAAAGAATGAAAGAACTAAAAAGGAGTGTGTACCAGTAGTCATGACATTTAATCCCCTGAGTACGAAAATACGCCAATCAATACGTAAACATTGGGCATTGTTATCCAATAATAACTTTAGAATGCCCCCTCTGAGATTTGCTTTTAAAAGATCAAGCAATCTCAAGGATACATTGGTCCACACCCGGGCCCTACCTTCACGTGAGAATAAGGAGAGTACAATTCCCAAGGGTCATTTTCCGTGCGGTATGTGTTCGGTATGTTCACTAACAAGAAAAACCACAAGTGTAACATTGTCTTCTTGATGTGATTGGTTCCTCTCGCGATTCAGCAACTGTAACACCACCAATGTGGTGTATAGGTTGCAGTGTACGTGTGGCCTGTATTATATAGGCCTTACGACCAGAAAAATTAAAACAAGAATCCAGGAGCATTTGAGTACTATAAAAGCAGGAAAGTTGACGACGAAACAACACTGTCATACCACCAAACACAGTTTTACGTGGGTAGTGCTTGAAACAGTGAGAGGCTCTAACCAAAACATTCAGAAAGTCCTCTTTAATAAGGAGGCACGTTGGATATTTAAAGAAAAAACTGATCAAGTGGGGCTGAATGAGTTGATCGAGTGGAATAGGGTAAATTAACCATCGGAACCTGTTCCACTTGGACACATTCCAGAGAACCAGAATTAAGGTATCTCTATATATGAGGTATGATTCATCACCAATTAAACAAAATAGTTGGTGTGGCTGGGTGCATTGATCGAGCAACATAGGATAGTTGAGAATCTCACTCCGTATGCTGTTTGGATGTACTACAGAGCACACCTTTGGTATTAGAAGAACCAGAACTAATATATCTCTATATATTAGGTACGATTCATTATATAGGAGACAAAACAGTTAGTGTCGCTGTGGGCATTGACCGAGCGGCATGGGAAAGTTTACCATCAATCTCTGGATGCCGCTCTGATGTAATACAGAGCATCACAATGGTGTTGATGGAGAAAGAGGCACTATAAGCATTATATCTCCATTTATAAGGGGTATGATTCATCGCCAAGGAGATAAAATATTGAATGCGGCTGGGTACATTTATCGAGTGGCATAGGAAAGTTTATCACCATACTCGGTATGCCTCTCGGTTGCACCACAGAACACACCGGAGGTGTTGATAGAAACAGGAATCTAGTTGGATCTAAGAGCTTTAACTCACCTTGTCGATGTAATAACATTAGAAGTTATTTTGGCCTCTATTATTGTGGGGGGATAATAACAAAGGATGTAATTATTTAGAATTATAGACACCGTGAGAAAGAGAGATTGAGTTGACCATTAACATTTCTTATGGTCCTGCTAATTAATACCCAAATCTCTGTGCAGCATTAAAATATAAAATTTCTGGAAGGGTTTGAGCTTTGAATAACAATAGCGGCACTGTGTAATAAAGTTAGTGTGTCCCTGGCTTAAAAAAAATGCCCGTGGGCGAATTCAATTACCTAAGAGTTATGGCTGATTTTGTAAAGTTGACTAGCTTCTTATCCCATTTCAAGATGGCGACTCGATCTCGCGAGATTACGCGAGTGGCCGCGTTAGTTACAACTTAAACGAGCATAGCGAGGGAGACGCCGCGCAGAGGGAGACAACACACTCCGTGTTGCCTGGGCGGTAAAGAGGTTGAAAACCGGCTGTGGGTATTAAGGTTAGGTGTAAATGAATGTTAGACACCAGCGCTAGTATTCTTGTGAGTGGTAACCCTAACGAATACAGCGTGTTCAACAACGCGCAAAGGGAGAGAACATATTGCATGTCACCTAGGCGGTAACGAGGCAGAGTACTAGGTGTGGGTTTTCGATGAAGGGAATCCTCCAGAGAATTTCAGAAATTTTGCCCGAGTTTAACACAGAGAGCGATAGGGGGGCAGAGTGTGATGATGCAGTTATTGAAAGCACACTTTGAGAGGGGCGACTAGCTGAAGGTGTGCAGTAATTAAAATGATGTGACAATTTGATATAATGGCTCTGTTACAACATATATTCTTTGATAATGAGATTTTTAGTGAGAGACTCGCTAGCTTTGTTGGTTTAGACGCAGTGGCTAATTGTGCATTGTTTGTTCTGCAAATACATGTGACTGTTGAAGCACTGTTTTGCCGGAAAAGGGTTACACGTGACTAACCTTTTTTTAGCTCATGAACCTCTGAGCCGGTAGGCTACATGGTGGCTAACAGAGGGTAAATATGTTCAATGAAGTATTTATTGAGCTTTTGAACATGTCAATAGGAGCTACATTTATACATGATGTCGGTGTTTTTATTTTTATTTGTTGACAGTTTTTTAGATTGATGTGTCCAATATACGGTGCTATGGCGAAAAAAGCTTGGCCCTGATGAATCTGCACAAAATGTGTAAAGCAGAGAAACATGTTGGCATCTAACAGTGGTATGCATATGTAGCATCCTATTCTGTTTTTTAATTTGAGTGGGTTCACTGAGTAAAAGAATAAAAGTGTTGTACCTCGAGTGAATCCCCTCAATTTTAACCACTATTTCCCACACTGTGAGGTGTGATTTACATTTTCACTTCACTGCACGCACCTTTACACCTCTGATATTTTTCTTTGGACACTTTTCTGTTGGGCTTAAAGACCGCCAATGATGATAAAAATGGGCTTATCTGGTGAGTACCTGCCAGTTACCCGCTTGGTGTTGCGCCCGTTAGGGGTCATTTCGCCTTATCTCACATTTTTTACACGAATTAGTGTGTGTAATGGACTGGAATATTTGTGAATGTTTTCTTATGAGTCCCTGATATCTTAAAAACTGTCAACAAAGTGCTGATAGGGTTTTTATGTTACATACAAATACTACTGATTAGAGTACAAAGAGGGTTATGTAGAAAACTACAAGTCTTCTGTTTGACTACATTAGGAAATATGATAAAATAGGATTCCTGTAGTCGCTTGATTCTGGTCTTGTGGTTGTTTATCACTTTTTGAGTGGAGGGCGACCAGAATTCATATTCCCTCTATGCTCCGTATTGTTGGTATGGATTTAAAAGCACCTGATACAGAGTTCCTTTTATATCCAGCAGTTTTCAGGCAACAATAAAAATGTCAAGATAACTCTGGTGATTAATGTTCCAGTTGGAGAGGGATAGGAGTTTTGGGTAGTGACAGTTTTTACTCATCTAAAGTAGTACAGAGGGTTAATCTGCCTGCTGCAAAGATTGTGTATCATGAAGATCACAGAACTGCATTATATGTGGATAGCTCAGTGGGTTACTGCTTCTGTCATATAGATCCTTTTGCTACTTGCAGTTCATAAGTTAGAATCGTAATATAGCACACTGAACTATAACTGCCATCAAAGAGCTGGATGCAAATTGCATTATGCAGGTTAGAACGTTATGTTTTTCCCAGTCTTTCATCATCCTAATGTCGCTAAAAAAGGGTTTGTTTGGGTAGAAATACATTATTATTAGTAAAGTCAATGCTAGCCACTGTTTTACGTTTTGAATCACTTGTGCTTCTCCAGACCAAGCACTCTTATAAAATGCCTACCAGTATAGATGACTTTTGAATCCTACACCTGTAGTCAACTTTCTCTTACGTAACATTTTCGTTACACTAATTTACATACATATTATTCATGGTCTCTGTATGTGTGTGACATAAAGTGCTCCAACATCCTACTATGGTGTGAGAGGTGCTATAAAACAAATGAAATACATGTGAGAGAGGGGGCTATGGAGAGATGAGGGGCACTATTTGAGAGTTATAGTAAGGGAATCTCTGGAGGAGCAGGCCATTGGGGGGGGCGCCCAAAAATATGGTCCCACAGGGCACCACCAGTGCTAAAGCCGGCCCTCCCATGCATTTTGTTGAGTCTTTCATTGTGCTATCAGCTTCTTGGATGTGCTTAGCAGTGAATGTGTGCACTTGTGTTATATTTAAATTTATGTTTTATGCTTGACATCCTGATTTTTGTGTTCTCTGTAAGAATGTCTGTGGTTATGACTAGGTAACCTGGTGCACTGTAAGGTCATACTTTCCAATGCTTTCAAAGCTAATACAATTGAATATATAATGACCAAGCATTGGCAAAGCCAACAGGTCTCGGCAATGCCCGAGCTATTAGCCTTGTCAATGTGAATGTCTTTTAGCCTTGTTGTCTAGAAGCACATCTGCACTGCTAGACTGGATCACCAACAGAATATCGGTAACAGAAATATTGTGTGGTAAAAATATAGTGTAAAAAATATCGAGGACCAACATATAGAAAAGGTAAATATGTACAAACAGGTAAGTATAGAGTTACTATTCTTAAATTCACATCTAACACTTTGAATATATGTATATCATCAAGGTACATATATGTGGAGTTAAATAGTAAAATGTTGCTTACCTATAGAAACTTACTTTCACAATATTTTTGTCCTCAAAGTTATTGACACAATATTTTGTTCACACAATATTTTGTCTCGTATAGTTTGTCTAAATACCACTAGATTAATATCCAGGGGTTCATTTTTGCTAATATGAGTGGTAAATTAATAATTGTAAAGCTTACAGAGATAAGTAACATTAGCTAAGACTAGAAACACTGCAGATTTGAAAACGGAATATTTAGCTGCACAACAAAGTGAGATACCCTGTCCCAGCCCACAATGTCCTGAACTCTGATTGGCACAGAAATTTAGTGTAGAGCCGAGCTGGAAGTGTTTAGGCCACTCTGCGTTGGTCATCCCTCAGGGGAGGGTAGTGGGGTTGAACAGTGAATTATATGGTCCTCTGGAGTTGGAGCTCTAGGCCTGTGATTCTCTTGGCTTGACAGAGTTACAGAAAACAAAGGGTTGGCTGACACTGGGTGGCCTGCCTTCTGCCTGGGCCATGGAAGGCATTGGTCTAGGCCGGCTTTCCATAGTTTTGTCATAAGAAGTTGAAGAAGAGTTCTAAAGCAGCAGTCAAGTGAAGCATGGTCTCCTGTCCACCTGTGGGCTGGCTAAATGTTTGCTTTGTCCTCCTGCTGCAACCTTTAGATAAGATCCCGCTGCTAGTGCGCATGGTAGTAATTAGCTTGTTTTAGCTCCCTCATCTGGCAAAAGTGTGAATTGAAATGAGGAGTAGGAGGGAAATATTTAAATTATCACCCCGCTTCCCTCCAGAACCCCTGGCTGGATAAGAAAGGCACCCCTCAGTTCCTCGAGGCGGAAATCCCCCAGGTATGCTGGTTTCAATGCCATCTTAAAGATTTTTGATACCCCAGCAATACCTATTTTGGGGCCCCTGCTTCGAACAGCTGTGGATTTCTTTACGCAGTTTCAGCTAATGTAAGCTCTCATGATGACTAACAACAGTAAATTATAAGTTAAACTTTCAGAAATGGTGGCATGGAATAACAGCCAAAAGCGGAACTGCTCAGCGTCTGCCAGACAAATAGTCCAAAAATAAAGCTTGAACAAGCATAGATAAAGCAATTTCTTTGTTCCTTTGTATCTAAATATTTTGCCATGCAAAAACAATATTTTAAGTACAAATCATTGTCTAACAAGTTGATTCCTATCACTGTAGGGTAAAGCCACAGTCAGGGTGACTTGGTGGATGCTTGGCTGACCAGTGCACACTAATAAAAACATATTCACATAGTGCTTGAGATTGTAGCTTTCATTGCTGAATATTTGTAATTACAAATGAATCCCTCTGCATAATTCAAAACTGAAAATCAAAGCACTTTTTCGAGGATATCCACTGTTATCTCAGGTGAAATCAAATAATTGTCTGCTTAAATTACTTCCTCTGCCTTGTGCCTCCTTTCTTTCACTGGCTAGAGAGTCAACTGGAGCACTGCTTAGTAAACAAATTCGAAAGGACAATAAGGTAATGAGAAATGATGGAGAGCGAGAGAGGGGTGAGATAAGGAGATACATACGGTAGAAAGAGTATGCTGCAGTGGCCTGAAAGAAATGTATGGAGACGAGGAAAGATGTAGATAGAAAAAGGGAGGTAAAGTGATAGATACGATTTTGGAGTGAACTAGAGAGGTAGATACGTGGAGAGAGATAGATAGGGAGCTTGAAATGTAAAGAGACAGGTGAGGTAGAAAGAACAGTAATGTAGGAAGAGGGTTTAGTTGGAGAGAGCTAGCGATGGAGAGCTGTAGAGGTACACAGGCAAAAAGATTAAGTAGAAGTGTAGAGAAATTCAAGCTAGAGATAGTGGTGAGGTAGAGAGAAGAGCAGAATAAGAAGTAGGGCACAGAGAAAAAATTAGGTACATTGTACAGTAAAGTAGAGATAAAGGTAGATTGAGAGCGAAGCACATTAGAAAAATAAATTATTTGTAGAGAAAAGACGTGAAGAAGAGAGACATTTGTGAAGAGTGATGGTGAGCAAGAGACTGAAAGTCAAAGTAGAGAGATGTAAAAAAAAAGCAGCATAGAAGCTGTGTTAAAAGGTGGTCCAGAGAGAGATGAAAGAGAGAGAGAAAAGGGTTCCATAGTTTAAAAAGAGGGCTAGAGGTAGAGAAATATGGTTAGTGATAAAGGAATAAGGTTGTGAGAAAGGTGACGTAGAGTGAATATAGACAGAAAGAAGTGGAGAGGTGAGACAGTGATCAAATGAGGGAAATTTAGAGGTTGAATAGCGAGAGAAAGAGAAAAAAATAGGGGAGAAAGATGAGATAGTGTCTGAAATATGAAGTAGAGAAAGAAGCGAGGAAGAGAGTGGGAAGTAGAGAGAGGGTGTTAAAAGGTTGAGAGAGGAGGCATAGAGATAGAGTGGTGAGGTGAATAAATAGCTGAGGTTGAGAGAAAGGTAAAGTATAGATGTACAGGGTAATGAGGTGAAAAGGACTGTGAGTTGCGGAGAAAGGGGTGCGGTAGAGGGGGAAACAGCCACTACCACGCAGCCGTTTCCACGAGTACACCAACCACGCATGCTTTACAACGCATGCGTGGTTACCACGTATAATCTTTACCACGCATTCCTTTACTACGGGATATGTAATTAAGGAATGTGAGTTAAAGGTCGAATTAAAAAAGGGGGCTTTGGTGGGCGTTGGGGGTGGTCTCCCCCCAAAAAAAACGAGTGGGTTTAACAAAAAGAAAGAAAACTCTTACCTGAAAAACGCTCTTATGTGCCTTTTGTCATTCATGCTAAGAGCCTCCCTAACGACGTAATTACATCTCTGCGTCTAAGTACTGCCTTGTCAAAAAAATAGATAAAGGACCACTTAAAACAGTGTTAGAAGAAGGAGAATTCCGTCCATAGAAACTGTGAGTCTATTTTTTTAATTATACTAATTTATTAGGTTAGGCTTTATTAAAAATATATTTATAGATTTTAACTAAATAAACATCCCTGCAGTCGGTTTACCATGAAAATGCCATTATCATGCATAGTTATACAACAAAAATCGTTGTAATGGTATGCGTGGTAAAGGCATTTTCGTGGTAAACCATATGCGTGGTAATGGCATTCCCATTGTAACGCATGCGTGGAAAAGGCAGGCGTTGCAAGGGAATGCGTTGTAACGTCATATAACCGCCATAGAGATGGTGTAGGGAGGAAGAGATGTGGAGGTAGGCATAGACAGTAGGAGAGAAAGAGGTAGAGAACAGTGGACTACAGCGTGGGAGAGGTGAATTTGAAAGAGAGAGGTGATGAGGTGATTTTCGGAAAATCTGAAATTTTGCTCCTGAAAAAAGGCTACATACATGTGGTCCTCGGCACCTTGTGATGGGAACTTGCGGTGTGTTCTCTGTGCTTGAGCGGATATCCGTGCAGTGCATATGTAAATGATAGCAAATACAATGCCTGGTGACATCACACCTGTCCCCAGGCCTCAAAGTCAAGGATGTTAATCATTAAGATAAATGATTAGGCATAGCCTATAGGGCTGCACACCCATGCTAAACATTAAATAAAAAAAACACTGGTTTTCCAGTTTTGAAAGCCCTAGATGGACCAAGATTTTCCGGCCTGGCCCACCCTCTAGAACCGGACCTTTGCTTCATTTATGCTACCTTGCTGTGACTGCGTGGTAACCTTATTACACTGATGTTTACCAAACAGGGCAAAACGTGTGCGTGATTGTCGAACGTCTGTGATCAGGTTCTTCTTTTGGGTGCATCGAGCTGTGTTTACGGTGCCACTTTAATAATAGTACCCCTCCAGTCACTCTACCTAAAAAGGGGGAGCCTTTTAGATGTTTTGCACACCCACATTTTCTGCTATCGAGCACCTCCTGGGGTGTAAACTCTTGACTGTATGAGTTGGACGAGACCTTGAGGAATGTTTATGAGAAAACAAAGTTGTCATGTTTATGCGGTTGTCAGAAACTAATCCCTTCTTGTTTGCTTGAGAAGTTTCTAGTGACCTCTGTGTTAGCTGGCACACACAAGTAATTAAGTTTAATGTATTCGATAGAGGCATTCTGCCCTCAGTCCTATGCCAAAACTATAGTATATATTATTCCAATGCTTAGAGCCTATCAGGGCTATAGGAACTACACTACAAATGGTAAGCAACTGACAGGGAGCACTAACACACAACAACGAGGCACTAACGTGAAGTTAAATTCACCTTTTACACCTAGCATCATTTGTGTCAATTACATTGCTTTCTGGTAAGAGCTGGCAAGTAATCTCACAAATGAAGTCTTCACTGTCTCTCTGTGCCGAGTCAACCCTCTTTGAAAACCGGGACTTGGGCTCAAATTACAGAAATATGCCTGCGCAGATGTTGAACAAGCATTGGCAATGCCAATAGGTCCTGCTCTAAAGTGATGTTGGATGGTAATGTGAAGCACTACAAGTAAATGGCATGGACATAAATAAGTATTTGTGTAGAAGTAAAGAACTATCGAATACTATTAGGGTAGCTTAAAAGGGAAGGAGACAGTTGCACTGTCAAGCCAGACCTACAAATCCATGTAAGTTAACAACTGCCATCTTCCCATCTGTGCGGCTGCCAGAGAAAAACAACAAAAATGACTAAGTTACCCAAGACACTTTAACGGCATTCCATGTCATGTGTGTGCCACGACAGTTGAAACTTAGGCAGCTGGATAAACAAAATTATCACAGCTGTGAGTGCAAACACATTTTTTGTGGAAGCACACAACTTCTGCCCTATCAAAACATGTACTTCTGGTTCCAAACAGGTGGGTGGAGCCATAGCCCTTCCCCAGTGATACTCAAATAACTGTCTGGCGACACCTGCGCTATCATGCCAAACCAAAAAAAACAGGACTATGCCAACAAATCTGGAACATTTGCCCACCCTAAATGATGTAACTGTCCTGGGTTTCCTTGTTAGGGTTGCCAAAGGATGTGCATTATTGTACACATCACAAATGTTCACTTGCCCCTGACTTGATCCTCTCTACCCTAAGTCTACTTGAACTTTTTATAGTTTCAATATTATTTACATTTGTACATTGGCATCGTCATACCTTGACTGCATAAAATATGAAAGTCATTATCAGAATAAACCAGAACTAGAATTATGATTAGATTGACACCATCATGCTATGAATGCAAACCATTTTGCATGAATTACCAGGAAAAGGCATGGCTCATCATTATAGTATGTGAGTGGCATGTTTGTTCACAGTATTAAAAAAATTGCAGCCACTGTTCAATGGATGCCCACAATAAGATAAGAATTACCACCATGCTACCAGAACAACATTGGTGTCATAGGTGCACAAAGTATGTCACCATCATTATGCCAGAGTGCCAGAGAACACTAAGATAAGGTTGACCATTACTTCGCAAGAAATGGCCACAGTATGCCTCAAATGAACTAATGCTGTGAACACTGCCAATACGTAATGACTGACTACCGTTGTGCCAATGACAATATGGCAAGAATGACCACTATTCTGCCAAGACCAGTGTTATGCCAGAGACTCACCATCATAACATGAATATCAACAATATGCCAGCCAAAAATTACCACTAGAAACCAATGTGGGATCACACTGCTTCACCTCCCAGCGGGTTCGCCCCTGAGCATTGTGGTCAATGCAGTTCACAAGCGAGTGTGCTTGCAGGATTGTCTCGAATAAATACAAAGTTGTACTGGCCTTCTCTATACACATGTTTCTGGATCATTATCTGTCGTCAGTAGAGATTAGGCATCAAATATTTGGGGTTGCTAAGCAGGCTGCCAAAGTATTCTCAGGTCACAGTACCTCTCAAGGTGCGCAGGTGCCTCTCCACGAGCTCGTCAGCTCACCCGGCTCAAGGGAACCTTTTAAACAGGAAACCAATGTGGGATCACACTGCTCCCCTCCCAGCAGTTTTGCCCCTGAGCATTGTGGTCAATGCAGTTCACCAAGCGTGTGTGCTTGCAGGAGTGTCTCGAGTAATTACAAAGTTGTACTGGCCATCTCTATACACGTGTTTCTGGATCATTATCCATCTTCAGTAGAGATTCGGCATCAAATATTTGGGGTTGCTGAGCAGGCTGCCCAAGTATTCTCAGATCACAGTACCTCTCAAGGCACGCAGGTGCCTCTCCACAAGTTCGTCAGCCCAACAAGCTCAAGGGAGCCTTTTAAACAGGAAACTAATGTGGGATCACACTGCTTCACCTCCCAGCGGGTTTGCCCCTGAGCATTGCGGTCAATGCAGTTCACCAAGCGTGTGTCCTTGCAAGATTGTCTTGAGTAATTACAAAGTTGTACTGGCGATCTCTATACACGTGTTTCTGGATCATTATCCGTCGTCAGTAGAGATTAGAGATCAAATATTTGGGGTTGCTGAGCAGGCTGCCAAAGTATTCTCAGGTCACAGTACCTCTCAAGGCGCGCAGGTGCCTCTCCACAAGCTCGGCAGCTCAACCGGCTCAAGGGAGCCTTTTAAACAGGAAACCAATGTGGGATCACACTGCTTCACCTCCCAGTGGGTTCGCCCCTGAGCATTGTGGTCAATGCAGTTCACCAAGCGTGTGTGCTTGCAGGATTGCCTCGAGTAATTACAAAGTTGTACTGGCCATCTCAATACACGTGTTTCTGGATCATTATCCATCTTCAGTAGAGATTAAGCAGCAAATATTTGGGGTTGCTGAGCAGGCTGCCAAAGTATTCTCAGGTCAAAGTACCTCTCAAGGCGCGCAGGTGCCTCTCCATGAGTTCGTCAGCTCAACCGGCTCAATGGAGCCTTTTTAAACAGGAAACCAATGTGGGATCACACTGCTTCACCTCCTAGCGGGTTCACCCCTGAGCATTGTGGTCAATGCAGTTCACCAAGCGTGTGTGCTTGCAGGATTGTCTCGAGTAATTACAAAGTTGTCCGGGCCATCTCTATACACGTGTTTCTGGATCATTATCCGTCGTCAGTAGAGATTAGGCATCAAATATTTGGGGTTGCTGAGCAGGCTGCCAAAGTATTCTCAGATAACAGTACCTCTCAAGGCACGCAGGTGCCTCTCCACAAGTTCGACAGCCCAACAAGCTCAAGGGAGCCTTTTAAACAGGAAACCAATGTGGGATCACACTGCTTCACCTCCCAGCGGGTTTGCCCCTGAGCATTGCGGTCAATGCAGTTCACCAAGCGTGTGTCCTTGCAGGATTGTCTCGAGTAATTACAAAGTTGTAATGGCCATCTCTATACACGTGTTTCTGGATCATTATCCGTCGTCAGTAGAGATTAGGCATTAAATATTTGGGGTTGCTGAGCAGGCTGCCAAAGTATTCTCAGGTCACAGTACCTCTCAAGGCGCGCAAGTGCCTCTCCACGAGCTCGGCAGCGCAACCGGCTCAAGGGAGCCTTTTAAACAGGAAACCAATGTGGGATCACACTGCTTCACCTCCCAGTGGGCTCGCCCCTGAGCATTGTGGTCAATGCAGTTCACCAAGCGTGTGTGCTTGCAGGATTGCCTCGAGTAATTACAAAGTTGTACTGGCCATCTCAATACACGTGTTTCTGGATCATTATCCATCTTCAGTAGAGATTAAGCATCAAATATTTGGGGTTGCTGAGCAGGCTGCCAAAGTATTCTCAGGTCAAAGTACCTCTCAAGGCGCGCAGGTGCCTCTCCATGAGTTCGTCAGCTCAACCGGCTCAAGGGAGCCTTTTTAAACAGGAAACCAATGTGGGATCACACTGCTTCACCTCCCAGCGGGTTCGCCCCTGAGCATTGTGGTCAATGCAGTTCACCAAGCGTGTGTGCTTGCAGGATTGCCTCGAGTAATTACAAAGTTGTACTGGCCATCTCAATACACTTGTTTCTGGATCATTATTCATCTTCAGTACAGACTAAGCATCAAATATTTGGGGTTGCTGAGCAGGCTGCTAAAGTATTCTCAGGTCACAGTACCTCTCAAGGTGCGCAGGTGCCTCTCCACGAGTTTGTCAGCTCAACCGGCTCAAGGGAGCGTTTTAAGCAGGAACCAATGTGGGATCACACTGCTTCACCTCCCAGCGGGTTCGTCCCTGAGCATTGTTGTCAATGCAGTTCACCAAGCGGGTGTGCTTGCAGGATTGTCTCAAATGATTACAAAGTTGTACTGGCCATATCTATACACGTGTTTCTGGATCATTAGCCGTCATCAGTAGAGATTAGGCATCAAATATTTGGGGTTGCTGAGCAGGCTGCCAAAGTATTCTCCGGTCACAGTACCTCTCAAGGCGCGCAGGTGCCTCTCCACGAGTACGTCAGCTCAACCAGCTCAAGGGAGCGTTTTAAACAGGAAACCAATGTGGGATCCCACTGCTTCACCTCCCAGCGGGTTCGCCCCTGAGCATTGTGGTCAATGCAGTTCACCGAGCGTGTGTGCTAGCAGGATTGTCTTGAGTAATTACAAAGTTGTGCTGGCCATCTCTATTCACGTGTTTCTGGATCATTATCCGTCGTCAGTAGGGATTAGGCATCAAATATTTGGGGTTGCCGAGCAGGCTTCCAAAGTATTCTCAGGTCACAGTACCTCTCAAGGCACGCAGGTGCCTCTCCACGAGCTCGTCAGCTCAACCGGCTCAAGGGACCCTTTTAAACAGGAAACCAATGTGGGATCACACTGCTTCACCTCCCAACGGGTTCGCCCCTGACCATTGTGGTCAATGCAGTTCATCAAGCATGTGTGCTTGCAGGATTGTCTTGAGTAATTACAAAGTTGTACTGGCCATCTCAATACACGTGTTTCTGGATCATTATCCGTCTTCAGTAGAGATTAAGCATCAAATATTTGGGGTTGCTTAGCAGGCTGCCAAAGTATTCTCAGGTACCAGTACCTCTCAAGGCGCGCAGGTGCCTCTCCACAAACTTGTCAGCTTAACCGGCTCAAGGGAGCCTTCAAAACAGGAAACCAATGTGGGATCACAGTGCTTCACCTCCCAGTGGGTTCGCCCCTGAGCATTGTGGTCATTGCAGTTCACCAAGCGTGTGTGCTTGTAGGATTGTCTTGAGTAATTACAAAGTTGTACAGACCATCTCTATTGACGTGTTTCTGGATCATTATCCGTCATCAGTAGAGATTAGGCATCAAATATTTGGGGTTGCTGAGCAGGTTGCCAAAGTATTCTCAGGTCACAGTACCTCTCAAGGCGCACAGGTGCCTCTCCACGAGCTCTTTAGCTCAGCCGGCTCAAGGGAGCCTTTTAAACAGAAAACCAATGTGGGATCACACTGCTTCATCTCTCAGCGGGTTCGCCCCTGAGCATTGTGGTCAATGCAGTTCACCAAGCGTGTGTGCTTGCAGGATTGTCTCAAATGATTACAAAGTTGTACTGGCCATCTCTATACACGTGTATCTAGATCATTATCCGTCTTCAGTAGAGATTAGGCATCAAATATTTGGGGTTGCTGAGCAGGCTGCCAAAGTATTCTCCGGTCACAGTACCTCTCAAGGCGTGCAGGTGCCTTTCCACGAGTTCCTCAGCTCAACCAGCTCAAGGGAGCCTTTTAAACAGGAAATCAATGTGGGATCACACTGCCTCACCTCCCAACGGGTTCGCCCCTGAGCATTGTAGTCAATGCAGTTCACCAAGCATGTGTGCTCGCAGGATTATCTCGAGTAATTACAAAGTTGTACTGGCCGTCTCAATACACGTGTTTCTGGATCATTATCCGTCTTCAGTAGAGATTAAGCATCAAATATTTGGGGTTGCTTAGCAGGCTGCCAAAGTATTCTCAGGTACCAGTACCTCTCAAGGCGCGCAGGTGCCTCTCCACAAGCTCGTCAACTCAACCGGCTCAAGGGAGCCTTTTAAACAGGAAACCAATATGGGATCACAGTGCTTCACCTCCCAGCGGGTTCGCCCCTGAGCATTGTGGTCAATGCAGTTCACCAAGCATGTGTTCTTGTAGGATTGCCTTGAGTAATTACAAAGTTGTACTGGCGATCTCTATTCACGTGTTTCTGGATCATTATCCGTCGTCAGTAGAGATTAGGCATCAAATATTTGGGGTTGCTGAACAGGTTGACAAAGTATTCTCAGGTCACATTACCTCTCAAGGCGCACAGGTGCATCTCCATGAGCTCGTCAGCTCAACCGGCTAAAGGGAGCCTTTTAAACAGAAAACCAATGTGGGATCACACTGCTTCACCTCTCAGCGGGTTCGCCCCTGAGCATTGTGGTCAATGCAGTTCACCAAGCGCGTGTGCTTGCAGGATTGTCTCAAATGATTACAAAGTTGTACTGGCCATCTCTATACACGTGTATCTAGATCATTATCCGTCTTCAGTAGAGATTAGGCATCAAATATTTGGGGTTGCTGAGCAGGCTGCCAAAGTATTCTCCGGTCACAGTACCTCTCAAGGCGTGCAGGTGCCTTTCCACGAGTTCCTCAGCTCAACCAGCTCAAGGGAGCCTTTTAAACAGGAAATCAATGTGGGATCACACTGCCTCACCTCCCAACGGGTTCGCCCCTGAGCATTGTAGTCAATACAGTTCACCAAGCATGTGTGCTCGCAGGATTATCTCGAGTAATTACAAAGTTGTACTGGCCATCTCAATACACGTGTTTCTGGATCATTATCCGTCTTCAGTAGAGATTAAGCATCAAATATTTGGGGTTGCTTAGCAGGCTGCCAAAGTATTCTCAGGTACCAGTACCTCTCAAGGCGCGCAGGTGCCTCTCCACAAGCTCGTCAACTCAACCGGCTCAAGGGAGCCTTTTAAACAGGAAACCAATATGGGATCACAGTGCTTCACCTCCCAGCGGGTTCGCCCCTGAGCATTGTGGTCAATGCAGTTCACCAAGCATGTGTTCTTGTAGGATTGCCTTGAGTAATTACAAAGTTGTACTGGCGATCTCTATTCACATGTTTCTGGATCATTATCCGTCGTCAGTAGAGATTAGGCATCAAATATTTGGGGTTGCTGAACAGGTTGACAAAGTATTCTCAGGTCACATTACCTCTCAAGGCGCACAGGTGCATCTCCATGAGCTCGTCAGCTCAACCGGCTAAAGGGAGCCTTTTAAACAGAAAACCAATGTGGGATCACACTGCTTCACCTCTCAGCGGGTTCGCCCCTGAGCATTGTGGTCAATGCAGTTCACCAAGCGTGTGTGCTTGCAGGACTGTCTCGAGTAATTACAAAGTTGTACTGGCCATCTCAATACACGTGTTTCTGGATCATTATCCGTCTTCAGTAGAGATTAAGCATCAAATATTTGGGGTTGCTGAGCAGGCTGCAAAAGTATTCTCAGGTCACAGTACCTCTCAAGGCACGCAGGTGCCTTTCCACGAGTTCGTCAGCTCAACGGCTCAAGGGAGCCTTTTAAACAGGAAACTAATGTGGGATCACACTGCTTCACCTCCCAGCGGGTTCACCCCTGAGCATTGTGGTCAATGCAGTTCACCAAGCGTGTGTGCTTGCAGGATTGTCTCAAATGATTACAAAATTGTACTGGCCATCTCTATACACGTGTTTCTGGATCATTATCCGTCGTCAGTAGAGATTAGGCATCAAATATTTGGGGTTGCTGAACTGGCTGCCAAAGTATTCTCCGGTCACAGTACCTCTCAAGGCGTGCAGGTGCCTTTCCACGAGTTCGTCAGCTTAACCGGCTCAAGGGAGCCTTTTAAACAGGAAACCAATGTGGGATCACACTGCTTCACCTCCCAGCGGGATCGCCCCTAAGCATTATGGTGGATGCAGTTCATAAAGCGTGTGTACTTGCACAAAAGTTCTTTCGAGTGTTTCACCAGGATCATGGTCACAGAGGTGATGGACACCATCAACAACTGTTCGTCACCTCCAACGTGTCATTGGGCACCAAAAATGGAATATGGCGGGACATTGTGGACAAGGTGAATGCTGTCGGGGAGCACAAGAGGACAATGGACGAAGTCAAGAGGCGATGGAATAACATCAAGCGGTGGAGCAAGGAGAAACTGTCCGCCAACCAGAAGGCAGCAACGCAGACTGGAGGTAGGGGCCAGCGCCACAGCTCGTGCTGGATGACATGGAGGAACTGGTGTTGACAGTCATTAGTGTGGAGACTGTGGCAGGAGTCGGGATATCGGACACTGCTCAACAGGACACAACAAAACCACAAAAGGGTGAGTGACCAGCATGTACTGGGGGAACTGGTGGAGATGGGCACAATGGCACACATGCACAATCAAGCAGAGCACGGTGCACACCCACAATGACTCTGGGTCCTCGCCCAGAACTACAGACTGTCACAGTGTACAATGCCATGCTGTCTGAATGTCAACATGTACGATGCGGCTACAAAAATGTGGACACATTGTAATACACCATCTCCCCTTCACATCACAGGGGCACCGTCAACAGAGCAGAGCAGTCCCAGACACTCTTCACTGATCACGAGGAGGACAACACCAGCATCAACACCCAAGCCATCCAAGACATCATTGACCTCATCTGCCACTCATCTCCAGGATCAGGGCAGGCCAGCTACATCAAGGAGATCCCACCCACTACCCAAAGCACCCAGCAGGAGGCACCCACAGCCCGGCACTCCCCCAAGACCCCCATGAACAAAACATGGCCTTCCAACGCCGTGTGCTGGAGTGCCAGAGGGAGACCGCAGAGCTGGTGCGGTTGGGCTTTGGCAACATGGCAACCAAACTTGATGCCATCCTTGGCAGTGTAGCCCCGCTCCATATTCTCCAGCAAGCCCTGACTGACATCGCTGGAGTCATGACGCGGAAAGAACACCTGTCCGCTCAGAGTGACTCCAGCAGTACCAGCCGTGAGCTGGCACACATTCAGAGGCTCATGTAGGACAGGGTGTGGATGGAGACGGAAAGGATGGCAGCCACCGCTGCACATCAGCGGAATGTAGCTAGGATCTACCATGCCCTGCAGATTCTCATCATGTCATTTCTGACACAAGGCGTGGCGATGTTGAATGCTGTTGCCCCCACACCATCCACATCTCCGCCCCCTGATGTGTCCATGCCTGTGTGGCAGGCCTAACTACTCGGGCACCTGATATTACAGTGCTACATAATGCGGCCGACCATCCACCTCGGGCACCTGAGGTGTCATTAGCACACAGTGTGGCCGACAATCCACCTCCGGCACCTGAGGTGTCATTGGCACACAGTGCGGTCTACAATCCACCTTCGGCACCTTAGGTGTCACATTGAACATTAAATCTTCTAAGCTGGCAAAGAAATCGTCTACCACAGTAGGTGAAAGTTGAACTACTTCATTAAGTAGATCAATCATACACAGAAGAGAAGCATCGTCATCAGCGTCAGTCTCGTTAGCAATGTTCGCATTAGATGGTACCTGTGTGCCTGTTGGTCCACATATCTCACCCTCAGCTGGAATTTCCAGTGAGACCTCAATGAATGCCGTCATCAGGATTGGTAGCCGCTGGGGACAACACAATGCATGAGCCGCTACCGAACCAAGCAAGGCGTCAACATCCGTTGGCAGTGCTGATGGAAGTGTCAGACAAATATCCAACATGCATTCCTCTCCACAAAGCAGGCATCATAGAACAGGTAAGATGCAATCTTGCCAGATTGGTCTGAATGACAGGAACCACGTGGTATTCAGATCTCCCAAATGAGCCAAGCCAAGAATCTGTGTTATGCGCTCACGATACTGCATTGCCAGAAGAGTGTTCTCCATGGTAATCTGGGTATCGCTGCTGACTGGAATTGCCATATCGGAGAAGAAGGAACAAAAATAGTATCCCTGCTATGAGTCCCCAGATGAGAGGCAGGCCGCCGAACACAGAGTGCACAAAGTTTAGAAAAATGCCTAGGACTGCTTCAAAGGGAGCTAACAGTCCCGAAAAAATTGTCTTAAATACATGTACAATACCACTGGTTTCAGACATGTTTAAGATACGACCTAAAATTCTGCGAAATGTATGGGGCAGTTTGTTGATAATAAGGCATGTATCTCAGCAGAGGACCTTGCAACTTGCAGATCATACGTCTCTCTGGACGAGGTCAGTAGCACAGTTTTTTTGTAAAAGAATGGCTGTCATTCTGCTTAAAGTATCAATTTGTATAGAAGAGATATTCAGTGAAGGCCATAGCCGCGACTCCCCGTCTGTCTTAGTTTTAGGAAACAATACTTGCATACAGAAAGTGACCATGGCTGACACACTAACGAGATAGGCTATTCCTGACATCATTCCACAACAGCTGTGATCATTCAACATTATGTAGCTCCCATTGGATAGCTGCCTAAAAATTGGATCTATCACTGCTGCCGCGGAACCCTGCAGGTGGCATGATAAATTGGTCGAAGAACCATCGCAGGCTCCATGTAAATTAATACCCTGACATAGAAGTGTACCGGTCAGTGTGGTTTTGCAATTTTTACCACTAAGAAATACCTCCTTTTCCCCACTCCAACATTTGTATGTGTATGGTAAATCCCAGGTCGACTTTATGTATTCTTTACCCAACCTTTCATACAGGCCTGCTGGTATGCGTTTCAAGCAATACTGAAACTGGAAAATCGTCAATGGTATCGTGATTGTGCCATGTATTATCCATTCAACGGCTGGTTTCTCAGAAACGGTTAATGGTAATCTTTCCAGGTTTTCTATGCTCAGCACCGTATAGTCTGATCCCCTCTGTGCCAAAGAGATTTGTTTATCTGTAAGGTTAAATCCAGTAAACAATGACGTGATGTTGATTACACGCCAAGGCACATAGCCTGAACGAAGATTTTGTAACGTCCAGCCTAGCAGCATTATAGAACGCAATTGAGACTGTCCGTGTTGTAACATGAGCAAGTCTTGTTCCATTATGTCTATGGCAGAGGATACAATGTGTCCAAAGAATAAATTCTGGATGATAGAGTTGTTAACCCATTGTCAACTACAGAGAGAGCTTTCTCTAAATCATTTTCTCGTATTCATTCTGCAGTTTCCATTTGCGTGACTTTCCATGCTTCATTATAAGCAGCATAAATACCGGCGTATATGAAATGTTTATGATGTTGTTTGCGAGGTCCTAGTAAGAATTCTCTCAAATCAATGCCATATTTAAGTAAAGTTAAGTGTTGTTTTATATCTGAGAGTGCGGATTTTTGTAGCCACTCAAGGCACAGTTTTCCCACACTGTAAGTTGTTATTATCCCTGGATGTTGTCTCTGGATATATCTTGGATCTGGCCTAGTTATTGTAAACCCTTGTGTCTTGTTCAGGAATCTATCTTGACAGTTATTCGTGTCTGTTGGCCAGATTAACCTTTTTTTCCAACCAGGATTAGTTCTGTTTTGTTTTAAAATATATTTCACGTCTACCTCCTCATCTGTAGTGCCATTACTATCAGGTGTGGGCTTAGGTATGGAAGGTTTGTTTAAGTCTTTTATCTTAGCAAGGCCAAGACAAGATGTCTGTTGAACAGTGTCGTTTAAAAACATTATTTGTTCTGGGTTGATGCAGGCTCTAAATAAGGCTTCTAAACCTTGCACCCGCCAGTCTTTTGTGCCCCAGACAGTTTTTGTCTCAATGTTGTCTTTCCAAAAGTCAAAACCTAATGTCGATAAACAAGCATAAAAGGCCCCAGAATAAATTTACTTAGTATTAGTCAACATATTTTTCATTCCTGTCTTATTAACATTTTTAAAGTAAAATGTTTCTGGATTTGTGACATTAAAACCTGAGAAGTATGGATATTTTATATAAAATGTTTTTGAGCTACCCTTTGGTGGCGTCGGACAATGTTCCCATTGATTATAAGTAAAAACATTTCTAGGGTTTGCAGATTTGTTCATAATCTGCTGAACCTTCTAAGTATTCATGTTTTGTAAATTTTGCTGACATTTCTAAGTCTGCCATCATGTTATTAACCATCTCAAAGTCCCAATCATCAGAAAATGTGCTGGGTGAAACAAAATCACTCAAGGAAACTTTAAATTGGTGTGGAATCTTCAACAGCTCGACCGGACCATAAAGGTCATAGTCAGTTCTGTCCCATGCTATACCACCTGGTAGAGGAACGGTTGTGATGTTTACTGATGACAGGTCTCTTTGTTCACGATGAGATGATTTGTGTGGCTTCAGGAGCAACTTGATGTTCTTACTTGCTGTGTCCATTTTACTATATTTTCCATCTATCAGCTTTCCCAAACTTAAAACAAGAATGAGCCAAAGTAGGAGAAAAAGTACGCACAATCCAAAATTCAACCCATGGTGAAACCAGATATGTATTTGCAAGCTGGTGAAAAAGTTCTGTTATTTGTTCCTTGAAAGTTTTATTTGCTAGCGTTGTTCCGGGCTCACTGAGATCCTCAGAAAACGTATCAAAGTTGATGAAATAGCCAGAGGCAGTTCTGTCAATTGTTGGTATTGCATCCGGATTATTTGAAATCGCTGGACTTGCTTGTTCCTTTGACATATTTGTATAGTCAGATGCTACATCATTGTCATTGTAGACGGGAGTTTCTTGACAAACTGTTATTTGGGTTTCAAGAGGCACAAGTTCCATGGCTCTGTTGCATAGTCCTTCTTTTCTCACTGCAGATTCTTCAAAGGTGAAGAGTCTCTCAGTTTGAACCTCTTGGATAGTAGCAAGATTTGGTTGTCTGCTACATCTTTGGAGTCCACTGGGCCTACTACTTATTATCGGCCACATGGTGTGGTTTTACCAGGTCAATTGATACAAACCTGTTCTCCTTTCTTCCAGCAAGTGGCGGCAGTAACACTGTTCTTGATCTGTGGATTGCTAGTACAGGTACTGGTTTTCTGTAAGAAGGCCCAAATTCCTTCTTATCCGCTATTTTCTTTCTGACCAGATGCCCAATCTTTGGAATCCAGACAGGTCTTGCTGGGACAGGTGGTTTTTCTTCAGTGGTCGTTGGCTTCTGTATGGTGTTGCCTAGACTTCTACTTGTTTCATTTAAGTCCTGCAAAACAGCCAAACGGTCTTTGATATCAAAGGGTTTATGTTCTACCACTGAAGTATGACGATCGAGGTCTTCGACCATCATTCTAGTACCAAAAAGGATTTCATATGGAGTGATTCCACCCAGAGAACTTCTTGGCAGATTGTTAAGACTACGTTGGACACTTATTAGATGTTTGACCCACCCGTCACCCGAGCCTAATACCCTAGCTGTTATAGATTGCTTTATGTCACGTTTTTTTTCTTTCCACAACCGAATTTCCCTCAGGATGGAATGGACTTGAGTACCGCAATGCAATGCCCAAGCTGGCCATGGCCTCCTTGTAAGCTCGAGAGCTAAACGCAGGACCCTGGTCAGAATGTAGCGTGCCAATTGTGTATGTGCCGATAAAGACTCGCAAATCTTTTATAACAGTTCGGGCATCAGCCGAGCGCTGAGGCCACATCCAAATGAATCTTGAGCATGAATCCACTGCGACCATAATATATTTATATTTGCCGTCCCTTTGTAAGGGACCACAGTGGTCCAGGTAAACACATGCTAATGGTTTATCTGAAATTAGAAGTGCTGTCTGCGCCGGGCGTTTCACTGTTGAAACTTTCATTTTCTGGCAGATTTCACATTTCAAAACAGTTTCGGGTCTGTTTCCTCATGCGCGGCCACCAGTATCTTTGCTTTAATAATGACACTGTGGCGGAAACACCTGCGTGTGCAGAGGCAAGCTCTTCATGTGCTGCTAAGATTTGTTTACCACTGTCTTTTATTGAAGCAGTGACACCTTTTGCATCTTTGAAACCGTTTTGAACCCAGTTCTGCAAGTATTCATTGTAAGATTGGACACAGTAATACGAATCGCACACTATGAGTGTGGGGAATTATCGATTGGTATTTTCAAGCACCATCTTGAATGCTTGGAGTTCAGCTCGCTGAGCTGTACAATCACCTAAAGATTGAGTTTTTGTAACCATAGGTCTGAATTTACCATCTCGCCAGCGACCTTTGACAATCGCACACGCTGCACTATAAGCTTGTTTTCCCCCAATTGCGGGCTGTGCTGATCCGTCTGTATAAATTATACATCCGTAATGTTCTAGAGGCAGAATCTCTGTGGGCAGAGGACATTCTTGTTCGTATTGTAGAAATTCTTGAGTTTTCAAGTAGGGGTCAAACACATATTCAACGTCTGTTGCAGCAAGAGAATTAACTCATTGTATCCATCTCGGATGTAAAGCTTTTGCATTCGGAATGCTCGCTTTTGTCACTGCTTCTAAGGCATGTACAGGGGTAACAACCTTTATGCGTTTTCCCTGCGCGAGGGCTCTCTCTTTTGCTACTGCAGTTTGAACCGCTGTCAGAATTTTCTCTGTTGAAGTGAATTTCATTTCAGCTTGTGTGTACAAGTGTGACTTGCAAGCTATTGGTACCTTTTCACCTTCATTAAAGGTTAGGTATGTGAATCCGCAGCTCCCTGGGATGATTCAGATTACAAGGTTGCGCACTATTACACCTGTCTGTAAATGGGTTGTTGCTAACATATCTGTTTGCACTGAATGCAAAATTTCTGTATGTTTTTGAGTCCAATTAGTAGGTTTGAAATCAGGTTTGATTAGTTCGTAGAGAAGTTTAACACTTTCTGTGTAATTTAGAATGTAAGTTCTTCCAAAATTCAGGAAACCTAGAATTGACTGTAAGTTTTTCAGCGTTTTTGGAGGTTGGAGCAGCGCACGTTTCTCTAAAAAGTTTGCTGCCAGGCTTTTGCCTTCACTTGAAAATTTGTATTCCAAGAATAGGACGTTGAGGTGGGCAATTCTTGATTTTTTAAAGTTGAATTTGTACCCTTCAGAGGCGAATCCAAGTATTATGGTGTTCACACTGTTCAAGTGCCTGTCCAAGTCATCGTCTGTAAGATAGATGTCATCGACATAAGATAATGCCTCATCATCGTACGTTTGTAGTAACTCCGTTACTCTGGCTGAAAATAACCCTGGACTATTCTTGAATCTCTGGGGGAGACAACAGAAGTGAACCTGTGTCCCCATAATTGAGAAAGCGGTCAAGTACCTGCTTTCAGGTGCAATGCTTTGACAGAAGAAACCGTTTGAAATATCTAATGTGGTTTTATATTTTTTGTGCACGATGTTATTCATCAATGCTGCACTGTGTGCATTTTGTACTGCAAAAGTTTTGCAACAAGAATTTAAATGTCTGTAGTCCAAAATTAGACGATATGTATTGTCAGTCTTGGAGACAGGAAACAAAGGATTGTTCATGGACGAGGTGCATGTTTCAATCACCTATTAGTATTCAAGTTGATCTAGGATATCCCTGACCTGTTTTTTAGCTTCCTGCTTAACTGGATACTGACTCTGAGCAGTAGGTGAATTTTTTAACTGGATCTTATGGTGAGGAGAGTCCTCATCCCATCCCACATGATTTTTATATAATGCTGGAGCCCGGGCTACAGCCCATTTTCTGGCATAGGTGTATTTTTTATGAATAGGAATATGATTGGAGAAGGCTGGCATAATGATCTCTTCGAAACAAAATGTTATCCTGGTGCACTCCAAATTTCAACTGGATAAAATATTAAGTATACAAATTTTTATGAACAGAGCTCCGGTCGTCGCACGTAGTCAGGACGTGCCTTTCAGTCTAATCCCAAGTATTGAGGGTAGCGTGATCTATCCTCCGGACTGAGCGCAAAATAAACTGTGAAACACCAAGTTTCTTATCCAAGTTCATGCGTATTTATTTGTCTTCGTTATAATACTTCCAGTGTTGGATTTAACACAACATCATGCGAAGAACTTTAGTTGCATACATAATGACATTCTTATGTAGCCGAGATGTTGATAAACATGTCAATTTCGTTACACCCAATGCATTTCGGGTCATATGAATTTGACCCTTCGTCAGGGGTCTGAAACAAGGACAGACAGGACCAAATTAGTCACTCCATTATATGTACAGGTGTGAAAATAAATAATCATCGACGTGCAGAAACGTGCAGTCTAAAAGTGCCAAATGATTGTCAGCATTAAACACAAGAACGTGCAATCTAAACGTGCCGGGTAGTTGTCAATTATAAACGAAAGTAGAACATGAAAAGTGAAGTGACCGAAGAAATTACACGCCACCAAGTGCAATAGATGTTAGATGTTAGATTTGTCGGCGGCTTTTGACACCGCCCCCCCATGAGGATCTCCTCATTAGACTTCATGACATCGGTCTTGGGGGGACGGTGCTTAACTGGTTTTGTTCCTTCTTAGCCAACCGCCGGCAAACGGTCTGGGCCCCTCCTGGATCTGCCGAAATGCCGCCTTTGGGAGTCGGAGTTCCTCAGGGCTCAGTATTGAGCCCGACCTTATTTAACATCCTCATGACCCCTCTGGCGACTTTGGTGGAGTCCTTTGGGGCCCAGATCGTCTCATATGCTGACGACACCCAGCTTCTCTTCACCTGCCGTAAGAGCGAAGAATTCGATGGGGAAAGTATCCGTGAGTGCCTTGGGGCTGTTTTTAACTGGTTCCATCTGAACAGCCTCAAGTGCAACTCGGACAAATCAGAGATACTTTTCTTTGGATGTCCCTTGGAACCGGACTGGCATGATTGGTGGCCTGTCGACATGTTCCCTCCGGCTCAGGCTTCCATTTGGGCTAAGAACCTGGGAATTAAAATTGACAATGGACTTACGCTCAATTCCCAGGTGGCCACTCTTACAGGAACCTGTTTCGGCATCCTCCGGATGCTCCGAAAGTTTTTCCCTCTTTTGTCCCAGGAACACCGGAGAATAATTGTTCAGGCCCTCATCGGATCCAGATTGGATTACGCTAATATTTTGTATCTGGGCCTCCCAGAATACCTTCTACAGCGTTTGCAGGTGACCCAGAACGCGGCAGCACGAGCTATTTTCGGCTTGCATCGTCGAGCTAGTGTCTCAAATCTGCTGCAGTCCCTCCATTGGCTTCCCATACGGAAGAGGATAATGTTCAAGGCTTTGACATTAGCCCACAAAGCACTGCATGCCACAGGTGCTAAATACCTACAGAAAAGGCTGGCCTTTTACCGGCCGACGCGATCTTTAAGATCGGAGTCTTTAGCTCTGGCTGCAGTTCCACGCATAAAAAGGGCACGCCTGGGAGGGCGGTCTTTTAGATTCTTGGCCCCTCAGCTGTGGAATTCCCTACCCTTGTCACTACGGTCTACATCCAATCTGCTGGCCTTTAGGAAGGGTCTCAAGACCTGCTTATTCTCCAATTAGAGCTCTACTGGCTTCATCCTCTGTTTTACTTGTTTGTTGTTATGTTTCTTAGTCTCTTTTCTGGGTCTGGAGCACAAAAGCGCCGGGACACTCCTTTGGAGTAGCCGTTGCGCTATACAAGACCCATATATAACATAACATAACATACCACAGTGCTTACTACATCGCCCAAATTGGAATAATCGTGCATACTGGAAACCCCCTAAACCATAACAATAGCCCGCTAACTACACGATGAACGTGATCAGATCACAAGCATGAGTTAATCATATCGCACAAACTTACGAATAAACGGACGCCGCCGCGCCTCGGAAAGTTCAATAGAATCACCACCATACTACAACAATGCCTGTAATAGGCAGATCGGATACCATGTGATCGCGACCGTGACCAATCACGTTGTGGAACTGCAATATGGCCCCCACCATGTGACGGGAGTGTTCAGGCCTCATTGAAAAGAAGTAAAATGCGCACCCGAATATACGTGAAACATGAATAAACAGTGAAGTAATACCAACATGCAGCACTGTGTATGAAAGGATCGTACGTCAAGTAATGTGCAATAAAGAAAACCTGAAGGAAACGTAATGCAATATAAAGCCAAAACAATGTAAGCAAAATACATTACATACATAATACAAAGCCATTTATGAGTGATTTTTACGTGAAAAAATAGACAATGTGCATTATACAGTATCAAGGGGACCAGAGTTTTCAGAAGTCAAATGCTGTGAAGTTATTACATCATAAAAAACACGAATGTTCAACCCGATCATTCAACCCGATGGGCTGATTGGAATTCAGTTTTTTTATCCAATGAAATTCAGCTCTTAGTCTTTGTTTAACCGGATCCAGGTCTGGGCGTTGCGAGATGGTCTCGAGAACCATGAATTTTAGTTGTGAAATTTGGTGGCCCGCTTCTTTCCAATGGCATGCTAAAGAAGATTTCATATTCTCGAGTCTGATGTTACTCTTATTTTCGGTAATGCGAACTTTGATTGTACGTTCCGTTTGTCCAACGTATATTTTGCCACAAGGGCATTTGACGGAATAAATACAATTGGAGGTATCACAAGTACTTGAATGGTGCAATTCAATGGGATAACCTTTCGTGGGATGCAAGAAGGTTGTTCCGGTCATCACGTTGTTGCAATGGATGCAGTTTAAACATTTTAACATCCCTTTCCATATCTGTTTCTCCTTTTTTGGTGTATTGAGTAACTCTTTGAGATTTTTTGATCTCTGGAATGCGAAAGTGATTTTCTCGCTAAATAGGTTATTCAGATCAGGTTCAGTTTGGATCAAATGCCAATGTTTGTTGACAATGCGTTTGATTTTGCTCGAATCAGTGGAATATTTCATGACACAGACAGTTTTTTGCTCTGTTTCTCTAACTTTGGATGACAATAAGGTAACTCTCTTCAATTTTTTGACCTTTTCCAAAGCAGTTTGCAAAATATCTGAAGGATAGCCTCTCTGCACGTACTTCACTGTTTGTTGTTTGAGTGCACACTGTAAATCGTTTTCACTTGACGTGATTCTTTTGAGTCTGATGTATTGTGAAGTGGGAAGATGTTTTTTCAAGGAATCAGGATGGAAACTATGGAATAGAAGGCTTGCATTTCTGTCCGTGGGTTTATGAAAAACTTTGGTGCTGATACCGTCATTGCTTAGCACTATTTGTACATCCAAAAATGCTATTGATTCATTTGAGATGGTATGTGTGAATTTCTTCGGTCACTTCACTTTTCATGTTCTACTTTCGTTTATAGTTGACAACTACCCGGCACGTTTAGATTGCACGTTCTTGTGTTTAATGCTGACAATCATTTGGCACTTTTAGACTGCACGTTTCTGCACGTCGATGATTATTTATTTTCACACCTGTACATATAATGGAGTGACTAATTTGGTCCTGTCTGTCCTTGTTTCAGACCCCTGACGAAGGGTCAAATTCATATGACCCGAAATGCATTGGGTGTAACGAAATTGACATGTTTATCAACATCTCGGCTACATAAGAATGTCATTATGTATGCAACTAAAGTTCTTCGCATGATGTTGTGTTTAATCCAACACTGGAAGTATTATAATGAAGACAAATAAATACGCATGAACTTGGATAAGAAACTTGGTGTTTCACAGTTTATTTTGCGCTCAGTCTGGAGGATAGATCACGCTACCCTCAATACTTGGGATTATAATGATCTCTTCGCCATGTGGGCACTCCCTGACAAATTTAGGTGGCCAGTCTTTTTCAGCCAGAAGGATGTCATAACCCTTAGATAGTTTTTCCCAAAAGAGTGCTTTTATTTTTCTAGTTATGTCCCCCTCTATCCTGAGTGTTACTTCATATAACTTATGGGGTACACTAACCCTGGTATCGGCAGTTTCAACTTGAATGTACTCATTCAAGTCCACTGTCTCCAGATGATCCTTCAGGATCTTGCGAGCTTTGGTAACTTCTGCTGCGCTGTCCAGCATTGTCTGGGCCCACCACCCGTTCTCGAGTTGTGTCCTCAAGATCCTCGGCATGTCTGATTTTTAGACCTGCTACCTTCTTTTTGGTGAATTGGGTTTTCTTATTTTTTGGAACGTGTTGATCGTCTTTGGACTTAACGCGTTCTTTCTTGTGTTCTGATCGTCCTCTTCTTTCCGATTTCTGTGAGGAAGTCTGAAAGGTACGAGAGGAACGTGTATCAGTATCTTGATATCTATCAGCTTTTCTCAAATTATCCCTGTTCCTGAGGTTATACCTCTTTTCAGAGGGCTCCTTTTGAGGAGACCTACCTCTGGATTGAGAACGCTTCTCCTTAGGAAGTGTTTGTCTAGTTTTTTCCCACTTCTTTTTAGGAGTGGTGAGGTTGTTTTTAATAAAAACTTTTTCAGGATTTTCTGTTCGTTCGGGCTTTACTGGTTTCCCACCCAAATTATCTCTACCTAGTTCTTCATACAATTATTCTATTATTCTGGCCAGTTCATATGGTTGCTCAGTTACATCAAGTTCTTTTAGTTTATGGTGGATTGCCACGGATGCTGCTTCACCTTTAATATTAGTTAATAATATAGCTGAGACCTGTATGAAATCTTTAAGTAATTTCATACCTAGATTCAAGGCAGGCTCTGCCCCAAATTCATTTTGAATCTGTTTCAGGACGTCTGGTATTACCACCATGGATGGAACACCACGTGTTTTTGTGTAGATTGCAGCAAAGACTGTACCCCAAGTGTCACAGTTCTCTAGGTGTGGTGCGATCCCCATTGGTAAGCAAATTGTTAGAATCCTGTGTTTCCCATGAGGTGTACTATCGGGAAATACTGCCTCGATTCGAGTAATTTTGTTCCCTTTTTGTGGGTAATTTACCAATGACTGATTGTATAGTCTGTGGTGTAATTTTGATTGTGTTCCCCTGATAAGGGGTGTGCTGTGGAATTCTGATAGTCAGTTGGACTTTTAGAGTCCGTATGACATATTGTACCAATTGTCTATGTATTTTAATTAATTGTTTTAGCTGAGCTAATAATTCTACATCTGGCATTCTTTCAATGTCAGGATGTGGTGCATAGCTGGCTAGTACCAGCCTTGTTGCTCCTGGTCTACCTAGTGGACCGAGCCTGGTAATGTGATTTTGATGTTGTAGGGTGCCTTTAAACCAGAGCTGATGCTCTGTTTAAGGTTAGTGGAATTTCAATGTCCTCAAAAGGAACGGATTCCGCTGAAGGTTCCTCTATCTGTAGAAGTGGAACACGTGTTCTTGGATTTGCTTCAGGGAAGATAATCCATGAATAGAATACCTCTGTCTGCCAATATTCGTATGCCTCTATGACAAATATAACCCTACCACCTCTTAATGATAGACCATTTTCTATAAGATTTATAGCTATTGTTTTCCATACATTTTCCTCGATGATTATAGTATCCGCATCGTTTTGTTGGAAACCTGTAACGTCTAAATCCGGTTGGGCTGCATTTACTGCAGCTCCACCCATTGCGTTGTTGTCGTTATTCGACATTTTGTTGAAAGTCTTGCAGAGCAAGTTTCAAGGAAACAAAGATAAGGTGCACAATATTTTTGGAACACTGTATCATTCAACGTTGAATAAAACCAAAAACTAATACATAGGATTTTCGTCCTACTCAGTTATGGCGGATTTTATCCTTTAACCCACTCCAGACGTCTTTTGGAGTATTTTACGGGAAAAAGTGGTCTCTGTGAAAAGCACGATTGAGTTACTCTAGCATCTAGCATTAAATTAGTGCCTTACCAAACGTTGGGCGCCATGTAGTGTAGTTCCTATATTCCCAATAGGCTCTGCGAATTGGAATGATGTATTCTATAGATGTGTCGTAGGACTTATGTTTATAGGTCTCTATCAAATATATTAAACTTAATTGTGAGTGCCAGCTAGCTCGAGGTCACTATAAACTTTCTCAAATTCACAAGAAGAATTAGTTTCTGACAACTGCATAAACATGACAACTTTGTTTCCCCAAGATAAAACTGTTCTTCAGAGTCGTGGAAACAATAGATAGATATTTCACTCAGTCAATCGTGCATGCTTCGTTTCATCAGAGATGCAGGGAAATAGAGACACGGACGTTTTCGATAAAAGTATTTATTGAACAGTCTTCTTTCTCATGCAGAAGAAATGAACCGCTACAATCGTAATACTGGCTGTAAAGTATAATGTGTACATCCAGAAGAGTATTATAAAATAATACTGTAAAAGCATGGTTTCTAAGCCATAAAATACATACATAAATAATTAAAGACTAAAAGGTACTCGACTGGTGCTTCTAAAATACGCCTACCCCGTTGTACCTAACCTAAGTCTAGTAGTGGAGAGAAAAAGTGTGGTGTAGCATAAGTTTAGTATTCTTTTGCCAAGAATCTATCCAAGATTTCTCTTAGGGTCTAGTCAGCTCCGTACCTTGGTTTAGAATGGAGGAGGTCTGGTATCTCTCTGTCTCAGGACTCGATTTCCCAACACCCTGCAAGGGGTGCTTGGAAACACTGGAGCTGGATTTCTCGGCAAGAGAAAAGACAGCGTCTCTCTCAGTGCGTCTGCTGGAGGGTCGGCTTCCTTCGGCACTTGCTGTAGCGAGATGCGTCGGGCAAGTAGATAGTCGAACTGCTCCAAACCACCGTGTGTTTGCTTGGGCAAGTGTGGGCATATTTATACCTTGAAGGTGCCGAGTTTGACGTAAAGTTGGACATAATAACATCATCAAAGAGTCTCAGTTCTTTGAAAACTCAATGAGTTCTTGGACAAATCAATATTCAAGCAAGGGGAAGTCCCTAACTGCTGAAGCCGAGTTTTCCAAGAAATCATTGTGGATTTTTGGAACTAGTGGAAGTAGCCATGCCGTATTTGGACTGCATGAGCTATGTCTAAATATGGTTATGATTCATATGCCTATATAAGGACATGAATTGGGGAAATTACACTAGAGTCCTAAAATACTATACAACAACCAGACTGCGGACTTCACCTCTCCTCTTCCGCAGTACTTTTCTTCCATGGATAGACTCAAGCTGGCCCTCCACGGGCCTAATGGTGTGGTGTATTCGGCAGTGCCCTGTACCACTCCAGCTGCGGAACTGAACTGGATGTGCAATAAACATCCAATGTCTTTCCTCATTCATGTATGTATGTGTGGATGAATGTAGGGCAGTGATTTCCCTTGCGTCAATGATGCTCATCCTGTGGGATGCCAGTCAGAGGGTGCTACATAGCGATGTGTGCACGGGTCCCGTGGACACCACAACAGGGACTCATGCACCAGCCACTTTCTTGTCCGGACATGGACTGAACCACGCCCAGTGCCCACAAGTCATTTTTGCAAGCCCTGTGCTGTTTTGGTGTACTCGCTGGTGGTGTGCAGGTCACTGGTCTAGTTCTCAGCATGTCACAGCCTCTCCCTGAGGGCAGGTTTGCACGCACACCACCCCCACCCGGCACAGGCGTCACAGGCCATGTGACCCTGCAAATATAAGGGGACGACAACATCACATACCACTCTGCCGGTGGTGACTGGATGACAGACCCGAGGACTTAAGGCCTGCACAGGCCTACCACCACGTGGCACTGACTTGGGTCGAACAGGGCTTGTGGCACACGCTGCATTGTGGACGGCACAGGCACCCCTCCACGAGACAGTAACTTAGGTTGCACTGAGTCATTGGCACCTTGAGCTGCTGAGCGGGTGTGCAGTCTGCAATGATGGCGCGTCCCGGCGGTCCAGACTGCTCAGGATTAGTGTGCCTTGCTGGACCGCAGTGTAGGCCGCGCTAGCGGCCTGCGTGGGCCTACCAACATGTGGCCTCACTTCTGGGATCACAGAGTTAGTGGCACCCAATAGGCTGAGTGGCTGTGCAGGCTGCGATGTTGCCGGGTGCCCTGGTATAACCCATCCCATGGTGTAATGAAGACTCAGCACCAAACGTGAGACCTGGTGGCCTGCGCAGCGTGGCTGCATGGTGTGGAGGGTGTCATGTCAGCGGGCCCCGGGCTTGTGGCTTGCAGCGGCACGTGGTGGGACCTGCAGTCTACACGCCGGTGGCGGAAGGTAAGCAGTGAGGCCCGTGTGTGCATGGGCAGGCATGCTCTGATGGGAGGGCTGGTGGGCTATGTCATCTTGTGCAAGTGTGTGTACTGTGACAGTCATGTCTCTGGACTCTGTTTCTGATGACGGCTCTATCTCAGATGTGTGACCTGGTGTACTGCTATACGTACAGGCAAGTGGTTGGAGACACACCAGTGGCAGCAGGTGAGCAGTGTGGCCTGGGTGCGCAGGGTAGTCTCTCTCTCTCTCTCTACCCCCTCTCCTCTTCTCTCTCTCTCTCTCTCTCTCTCTCTCTCTCCCCCTTACTCCTCTCTCTCTCTCTCTCTCTCTCCCCCTCTTCTCCCTCTCTCTCCCTCTTCCCCCTCCTCTTCTCTCTCTCTCTCTCTCTCTCCTTTTCTCTCTCTCTCTCTCTCTCTCTCTCTCCTCTTCTCTTTTGCTCTCTCTCCCCGCTCCTCTTCTCTCTCTATCTCTCCCCCTCTCTTCTTCTCTCTCTCTCCTTCGCTCTCTCTCTGTCCTTTGTTGTGCGTAGGACACACCTTCTCATCATGTTTTTTGTCTTGCAGGCTGCGACCTACGGATTGTGTCGAGGGGAGCCGCCATGTGACTTCATTTGATTTCTGTGTTAATTTCAATAAAGTTTCATTGTTTGCTTCAAAAAGTGAAAGTGTGATGCTCATTTCTGTGACGACCCATGCATTTCACCAGTTGTGATTGTGCGACATCAGGCGGATTATTTCGAACATGTTTCGGTGTAGCTGATGTGGCATGTCTTTGGTCGGGGGTGCCATGGACGGTAAGCATGGGCGTAAAATCCGCTCCGCTCGCGGATTTTTCGGATTTTCGGCAAATTCGCAATCCGCGAACGCTCGCGAATTTGTCGAAAATCCGTGAATCCGCTCGCGGCGGATTTTTTGCTTGGTTGCGGCGCGCGGCGTGGTGCACGGCGTTCACTTTCCATCATTTAGCGTTTGCCGAGTTGTTTTTCTTTGCGAGTGACGCGCCATTTTAGATCTTGCTGCGTGTTCCCGCGGGAGTTTGGCGCCCGCGAATACGTAATCGCGGCTTGCCACCTTGCACAGCACACCTCGCGAGAGTTCGCAATTGCGAACACGTAGTTGCGGCGGAAAGGAACAATCTCGCACTTGCGAAATAGAGATTTTGCAATTTCGCACAAGAAAATCACCAGCAAACAGGATAAACCTTCAGAAAATTATGATTTTTATCAGAATCACTCCTCAGGTTGGCATTTGCATGGCCTTTTTTTTTGCAAGGAGTCCATTTTGGGGGGGGGGGGAGGAAGGAAGTGCCCCACAGTCTCCAACTTCCTGTTCCTGTCCAGCAGGCTCCTCCCAGTGTTTTGTCCATCTCCTGGTCACTTTCATTTGGATCTGGAGCTGGAAGGATTACTTTTTGTGGGTGCTGCTGGATATTTGGATTTGAGGCCTTTTTGACTGTCTTTGGATCACTTTTGGATTAGAAATCAACTTTCACAAGTAAGTTTGTTTGGGGCATTACAGTTGCTACAAGTAAAAGTTTGGAACTTTTTCAGAACATTAAATAAATTATATTGTGGGTAGCCACAGTATCCAGTAGGACCAGGGTTGGTTAGGGGTGCATGATACAACTGTTTTGTTGAATTTAAACACCATTGAGGCCATGGATGGGCTGGGATTGTGCTGATTTTTGTCCTTTTTTTGGGCCTGCTGGTGGGGCCCTTTGCCCAGGGGTGGTGAGTGTTGCATGGGCCTAGTCTTCTGTGGGGTGTCTTCTTGAATGTAAACATAATTGAGGCCATGGATGGGCTGGGATTGTGCTTATTTTATTGTTTTTTGTCGTTTTTGGGGGGCTGCTGGTGTGGCCTTTTGCCCAGGGGTGGTGGTGCATGGACTGAGTGTGCCTGTGGTGTGGTCTCACTCTCTGTAATGTAAACATCATGGATGGCATTGGATTGTGGTGATTTCTGGCTGTTTTTCTGTTTTTTGGGGGTGTACTGTTGATGTGGACTGGCCATGTGGGTGGTGGTGGTGGCCATCTTGAGTGCTGGCTGGTACAGGCAACATGTGCTTGGGGTGTAAGGGGCCATTTTGAGGAGAGGCAGTGTCTGAGGCCTGCACTTATTTTGCCTACTTTTCATCCATTATGCCCAGGGGTAGTGAGTGTTGCATGGGCCTAGTGTTTCTGAGGGGTGTCTTCTTGAATTTAAACACCATTGAGGCCATGGATGGGCTGGGATTGTGCTGATTTTATTGTTTTTTGTCGTTTTTTGGGCCTGCTGGTGGGGCCCTTTGCCCAGGGGTGGTGAGTGTTGCATGGGCCTAGTCTTTCTGTGGGGTGTCTTCTTGAATTTAAACATAATTGAGGCCATGGATGGGCTGGGATTGTGCTTATTTTATTGTTTTTTGCCGTTTTTGGGGGGCTGCTGGTGTGGCCTTTTGCCCAGGGGTGGTGGTGCATGGACTGAGTGTGCCTGTGGTGTGGTCTCACTCTCTTTAATGTAAACATCATGGATGGCATTGGATTGTGGTGATTTCTGGCTGTTTTTCTGTTTTTTGGGGGTGTATTGTTGATGTGGACTGGCCATGTGGGTGGTGGTGGTGGCCATCTTGAGTGCTGGCTTGTACAGGCAACATGTGCTTGGGGTGTAAGGGGCCATTTTGAGGAGAGGCAGTGTATGAGGCCTGCACTTATTTTGCCTACTTTTCATCCATTATGCCCAGGGGTAGTGAGTGTTGCATGGGCCTAGTGTTTCTGAGGGGTGTCTTCTTGAATTTAAACACCATTGAGGCCATGGATGGGCTGGGATTGTGCTGATTTTATTGTTTTTTGTCGTTTTTTTGGGCCTGCTGGTGGGGCCCTTTGCCCAGGGGTGGTGAGTGTTGCATGGGCCTAGTCTTTCTGTGGGGTGTCTTCTTGAATGTAAACATAATTGAGGCCATGGATGGGCTGGGATTGTGCTTATTTTATTGTTTTTTGTCGTTTTTGGTGGGCTGCTGGTGTGGCCTTTTGCCCAGGGGTGGTGGTGCAAGGACTGAGTGTGCCTGTGGTGTGGTCTCACTCTCTTTAATGTAAACATCATGGATGGCATTGGATTGTGGTGATTTCTGGCTGTTTTTCTGTTTTTTGGGGGTGTACTGTTGATGTGGACTGGCCATGTGGGTGGTGGTGGTGGCCATCTTGAGTGCTGGCTGGTACAGGCAACATGTGCTTGGGGTGTAAGGGGCCTTTTGAGGAGAGGCAGTGTCTGAGGCCTGCACTTATTTTGCCTACTTTTCATCCATTATGCCCAGGGGTAGTGAGTGTTGCATGGGCCTAGTGTTTCTGAGGGGTGTCTTCTTGAATTTAAACACCATTGAGGCCATGGATGGGCTGGGATTGTGCTGATTTTATTGTTTTTTGTCGTTTTTTTGGGCCTGCTGGTGGGGCCCTTTGCCCAGGGGTGGTGAGTGTTGCATGGGCCTAGTCTTTCTGTGGGGTGTCTTCTTGAATGTAAACATAATTGAGGCCATGGATGGGCTGGGATTGTGCTTATTTTATTGTTTTTTGTCGTTTTTGGGGGGCTGCTGGTGTGGCCTTTTGCCTAGGGGTGGTGGTGCATGGACTGAGTGTGCCTGTGGTGTGGTCTCACTCTCTTTAATGTAAACATCATGGATGGCATTGGATTGTGGTGATTTCTGTCTGTTTTTCTGTTTTTTGGGGGTGTACTGTTGATGTGGACTGGCCATGTGGGTGGTGGTGGTGGCCATCTTGAGTGCTGGCTGGCACAGGCAACATGTGCTTGGGGTGTAAGGGGCCAATTTGAGGAGAGGCAGTGTCTGAGGCCTGCACTTATTTTGCCTACTTTTCATCCATTATGCCCAGGGGTAGTGAGTGTTGCATGGGCCTAGTGTTTCTGAGGGGTGTCTTCTTGAATTTAAACACCATTGAGGCCATGGATGGGCTGGGATTGTGCTGATTTTATTGTTTTTTGTCGTTTTTTTGGGCCTGCTGGTGGGGCCCTTTGCCCAGGGGTGGTGAGTGTTGCATGGGCCTAGTCTTTCTGTGGGGTGTCTTCTTGAATGTAAACATAATTGAGGCCATGGATGGGCTGGGATTGTGCTTATTTTATTGTTTTTTGTCGTTTTTGGGGGGCTGCTGGTGTGGCCTTTTGCCCAGGGGTGGTGGTGCATGGACTGAGTGTGCCTGTGGTGTGGTCTCACTCTCTTTAATGTAAACATCATGGATGGCATTGGATTGTGGTGATTTCTGGCTGTTTTTCTGTTTTTTGGGGGTGTACTGTTGATGTGGACTGGCCATGTGGGTGGTGGTGGTGGCCATCTTGAGTGCTGGCTGGTACAGGCAACATGTGCTTGGGGTGTAAGGGGCCATTTTGAAGAGAGGCAGTGTCTGAGGCATGCACTTATTTTGCCTACTTTTCATCCATTATGCCCAGGGGTAGTGAGTGTTGCATACTTGCATGTCCCTAGTCTTTCTGTGGGGTGTCTTCAATGTAAACATCATGGATGGCATGGGATTGTGCTCATTTTTCTGTGTTTTGTCGATTTTTTGGGGTGTATAACTGAACTGATGTTCCTCTGTCTTCCATTGCTTTTAGGTGCACAAGAAGACTCAAGAGAACCACCAGTGCCAGGAAGAAGTCCTGCAGCGGTGTGTGTGTGCAGCATAACGTCACGCGACGTCACGTCTGGACACAGAACCCTCTGCAACTCGTGCAACTGCTGCCTGCTGACCTGCTCTGAAGAAGATGGCCCCAAAAAAAGTAACCCGTAGCTCCTCTAGCAAGAAAGGTGCCAGTAAGGAGCAGAAGAAGCAAGTTACCAAGGACACTGGTGTGCCGCCCGCCCCTTTTTTTGGGAGTAAAAAAAAAAGTATGCCTGCAGCAGCAGCGGGATCTGCTGGGGACCAAGCTGGCAGCAGCACCCCCGCTCCATTGGGCTCAGTGCCACCACCACCACCACGCCAACTTAAGTCCAAGCCCTTGAGTGCTGGAGAGGCAGCCAGTATAGTTCTTCAATCACCATCGACCAGTGATGTTGGCTCATCGCAAGAAAGCAGCAGCAATGTCCCTCAATCAACACAGGTTGTTGTAGCTCATCTGACGAGTGTTGAACAACCACAGCCGCAACAACAATCACATGTGCAAGTACAAGCCCAAGTACATGTGGAAGGAGAGGCAGCGCAAGGAGATGCGCAAGCAGAGGTGCATGGAGGGTCACAAGTGCCCACAATAGTTGTTCCTCCTGAAGTAGGGGCACATCAGGAAATCGACAATCAAGGCGAGGTATCATTTGAGGAAGCCACTCCTCCTGATGATCCTTCATTGTCTTCCACACCCCTAGCAAGGAAGAGATCAAGGGTGGTGTCTACATCCTCTTCAAGCACACCTCCTTCTGATGATACGGATCAAACTTGGGAACCAGCACCACAGCCGTCTGAGAGTGAGGCACACCATGATCCAACAAAGGTAGTTAAGCGTAAAAGGAAGCTCGTCCAAAGTCTCAGAGTTATGGAGTGTGATGAGGCTCAACAAGAAGTGGCGGATACTGCTGCTGATGAAGACTCTGCCAACGACGACCCAGTCATCATAAAGGTCACTGCAGCCCCAGCAAACAGACATTTTGACCCTAGCCCGAAGAGCTGCTGAGCGTGATGATGATGATGATGATGTTGTCGATGAGGAGGCAGTGGAAACACCACAATCATTGGAGTTAAGTAGTACACCAACTCGTCCCGCTTCCATATTTCTTTCTGGCAAGAAGAGACCTCCGTCAACCTCGACCTTAATTAGTGGCGGTGAAAGTGCAAAACGTACAAAAGTTGGGCAATCCAGATCCTCCACTTCATCTGGCATTAGCTTCCTGACCACCACCACCAGTATCGCCGCCTCCTCCAGGTCCCACAGACACTTCAAGTCCCCAGTTTGGGACTTCTTTACTGTTTGTCCCAAAAATCCAAAGTTTGCCATTTGTACCCTTTGTAAGCTTGCAGTTAGTCGTGGTAAGTCAGGTACCAACTATGGTACCGGCGGCCAGAGAGGTCATCTTGAGAGAAAGCACACTGTCAAATGGTTTGCGCACCTAGATGCGATCAAGAAAGGCCAAATTCAAGGAAACGTTGATGTTTCATCTGATGATGACAAGCAGGAAGAAGACGTGTCAAACACTTCCCTTACACCCAGTACCCCTGTCAGCAGCACACCCAATGTGAGGCACACTAAGAGTGTTGGAGCGAGTGAGACACCAACGCACAAAAGTTCACCAGCGAGCAAAATTGGGTCAACGAAGTCATTATCAGCCCGTAAATGCTTGGTCCAGGGCAACATTAGAACAATGCTTACTTCAGACGTGCCATATGAACGCAACCACCCACTGACGCGTCTGTATAACACTAAGCTGGCTAAAATCCTAGCTGTGGACCTTCTACCTTTTTCTTTTGTAGAAGCGGTAGGTTTTCTTGAATTAGTGGCAACGCTCTGCCCTAAATGGAAGGTTCCGAGCCGGTTCTATTTTGCCAGAGTTGCGGTTCCAGCACTACATGAAGATGTGCTGGAGGCGATTGGGGCAGCTTTGCAGAAGAGTGCTGTTCACACAATACATCTGACAACAGACATGTGGACCAGTGGCGCAGGCGCTGATTACATGTGCATCACTGCACACTGGGTCTCTTTTTCAGGTGTTAAAGCAAAGCTAAACGCAGGTGTTGACCCGGACAAAGTTTTCAAAGCTGCTCGGAAACATGCAACACTAGCCATGTTTGGCTTGGAGAAAAGTCACACAGCAGAAAACCTTTTGGAAGAGTTTAACAAAAAGGTCTTGAAAATGCTATCCCCCCTAAAACGCAAGATTGGTTATGTTTTCACGGATAATGGCGCCAATGTAGTTAAGGCCATGTTGAAGGGTGACCATTTTAGAGTGCCGTGTTTGGCGCACTGTATCAACCTGGTAGTTCAAAAATTCTTGAGTGATAAACAGAGTCCAGCGTTCGAGGTAATGGCCACCTGCCGCAAAATGTGCAACCATTTCAGCCATTCTTTTAAGGCCCGGAAGCATCTGCGGAGACTGCTACTTCAACGTGGAATGCCAGTGAAAGCACTCATCCAGGAGGTGGCAACACGTTGGAACTCAACCTTCTACATGCTTGAGCGTCTGTATGAGCAGTATACGGTACTCGATCACTATTTCTTCACAGAGGGTACATCTCAGAAGGAGGACCTGCGGATGAGTGCGGCGCAATGGGACATAGTTAAAAGCCTGACAGACATGCTTCGTCCTTTTGAGTTCTTCACGCGTGCAGTCAGCCAGGAGGACTGTAATTTGGGAAAAGCTATCCCATTGTTGTGCATGCTGGAGCACCAACTGATGGCGGTGTCTTCTGAGTTTGAAAAAGATGAAGAAAAAAAAGACCATTTTATTTTGTCTCAGAAATTATTAGAGCGCCTACGTGGTGATGAACGTCTTAAAATGATCAACTCAGAACAGCATTACATTTGTGCTACTATTCTGGATCCACGCTACAAAAAGGCGCTGGCAGACGAAGCATTCTTTCCTTTTGCTGATGCAGATGTTCAAAAGTACAAACATTGGTTAGCCTGGTCAGCCAAGAGGTTTGAAAAAGAACGGCAGGTTATTGAAGGAGAAGCCAGTACATCAGCATCAGCATCAGCAGGCCATCCCCAGTCACAAGAATCCACTTCTGCACCTGTGGCTGGGGCACAAGTGACCTCTCAGCCGTTAAAGACACCGGCAACTGGATCATCTGCACCACACACAACAAAAACAGTGGCTGCTGTAGAGGATTGGCTAAGTTTGCTTGGGTATGGTTCTCGAAAAAATGTCACAGCCACAGCAAAAAGTAAGCAAAGTGGAGGAACCGTTGATGACCTTGAGTCGATGGTGCAGGACTATCTGAATGACTCAACAGAGGTCTTTCTTAATGAGGAGCCATTGCAGTATTGGCATGGCAAAAAACAATTGTGGCCACAGCTCTCCAACCTGGCTATAAACTATTTGTCTTGCCCACTCGCAAGTGTGTCTTCTGAACGTGTTTTCAGTGCTGCTGGTGGCATTGTAACTCCCAAACGGAGCCGCCTCTCGCCCAAAAATGTGGAGCGGCTGACAATGATCAAGATGAATCAGCACCTCATACCACCAGATTACAAAGTACGAGAAAGCACGCCGCATGAAGACGAGGAGGACGGCAACGTAGATGAGGGGATTTGTTCTCTGTTCGGTGGCACTGACCTCATCCAGCCTGAATTCGCAGAGTATGATGACGAAATCTTGTTCTTATTCCCTGACACCGAGCCCTGAAAATGAGACAATCAATCAAGAACTTTCTTTTTCGTCCTTATTCACTTTTATTCCTGTGTGCTTTGTGTCTCTCTTTCTTTGTTTTGCACAGTTAATTTAATTCAAACTTTAATCACCTAATCCCAAAAACAAGACCATCATCAGAACTGTCTTCACTTGTTTGCTTATTGATTTGAAGGTGCCGCAGTCTACATTCCTCAGGTTCACAAGTTCTGAAGAACATGCTCCTCTATCCTCCTCCTCCAGACTGCGATTTCCCTCAAAGCAGAGTGCTGGATTACGCCCAATGAAGAAAGACTCAGCACTTGTGGGGGTGTTGTACTTCTTTGCGGGTGAGTTGACGGATTTGGGCCCATTGCTGTGAAGCTCTAATAATGGACAAAAGTGTTTTGGACCAAATATGAGGTGGACATTTCTTGCCGTTTTTGCTGACTTGCTTGCCTTTGAGGTGCTCTTTGGCGGGGTTCCGGGTGTTTGTGGGTAATTTTTGGTGTCTGGGAGCACTGCTGCGACAGTCTAATCTTGATTGCATTTGCTTTTCAGGAAATCCGTGGTGGAAAACAGGAGTTATGATGATTGATGATGATGATGACCTAGCTGCACAGCGCCGCGTTTGGACCGAAGGCCGAGAGATATTGTAAGTATGAGATTTAGCTTTTTCGCTGTTTGGGGGTGTTGTCGGGTGGTTTTTTCCGGGTGGGTTGGCGGGTCTTGCCTGGGGCATTCCTGGGAAGGTCTAATACCGGATAGAAGTGTTTTGGACAAAATCCTGAAGGAACAGCCTTTTTTTTGCTATTTCTCCTGTCATCTTGCTCAATGTAGCGTTTTGGGGGGCTTCCTGCTGTTCGTGGGTGGGTTGCGGCCGGGGTCTCTGTCGAAGCACTGCTGCGACAATCTAATCTTGATTACATTTGCTTTTCAGGAAATCCGTGGTGGAAAACAGGAGTTATGATGATTGATGATGATGATGACCTAGCTGCACAGCGCCGCGTTTGGACCGAAGGCCGAGAGATATTGTAAGTATGAGATTTAGCTTTTTCGCTGTTTGGGGGTGTTGTCGGGTGGTTTTTTCCGGGTGGGTTGGCGGGTCTTGCCTGGGGCATTCCTGGGAAGGTCTAATACCGGATAGAAGTGTTTTGGACAAAATCCTGAAGGAAACACCAGTTTTGGCACTTTTTGTAAGTTAGGGTTCGTTAGGGTTAGCCCTAGCAGCAGGATTGCATGTGTTTCGGGGGGTTCTATTGCAACGCAGTTCTGGTGTTGTAGAGCACTGTTGGAGTTATGCTGGCTATGGATACTTTTGCTTGCTTGCAAGTGGTTTGAATACAATCCACGGTCTGTATTTGGGCCTACTGTTACTTTCAAAGTACGTTTTGTAACCATTTTTCTGCTAGGCATCGTTTTTGGAGATCTGATTGGGGTTCTTCTACATTTTTGCGACTGGCTTTAGTAAGGGTCTTGGTGGGAGCATTGCTGGGAAGGTCAAATTTTGTTCTAAAACACAGTTTACAGTACACCTACCTTGAGGGGAAAGATCCGCTATAATATTTTGGCCATACTTATTTATCCTTAAAAAGGTGACTCAGACAGAGCACGCAATTTCAAAAATATTGTACTGTCTATTAGGGAAATCAAAGTGTCACATTTTGAACCACACAGCGTACATACCTTTAATTTATTTATCAGTGGTATTGTAATAGCACTTCCTGTTTTCCGTTCAATAATTACAGGCCGGGTTTCAGTCAACATCCGCCAGGCAGGCAGTGGACAGGGTGTCTTCTGTCAGTGGTCACCAACATTGATGGACGAAGCGTCAGCTGGAATGGAGGAGTGCCGCCAATAAGAGGAATTGTTTGCTGCATGCAACTTACTTACCAAATTCAAGGACAACTCCAACAACATACGCAATACAGATACAGTATCCATTGTTTTATTCTATGAGTGTGACTGCATGTGCTTAGCTTTACTTTGTAACCAAAGATTGTCTTTATCTTCAATTATTGTTTGTCCATGCTCTGCTTTTTTTTTCTTCTCTCAACAAAACCTACCCAAAAAGAAACCCCCATTCCCATCCATTTTACAAACCCTAACCCTCTTCCCCCGGGCTGTGTTGTTTTGCTTGATGTCTGACTAAAATGACATCAATAATTCCACACACTTGCTGGGGAGGATAAGGTCATAGCAACAGGCTGGTGAAGGAATACGAGGATATCTTCTAGACTTACTCAGCTTCAGTACTATATCTTCTAGTAGTAGTAGCCAATGTCAAATAAATTCAACGCAAGTACTAGTTATACTTGCAAGCAAATACTTTACCATTTGTTAGGCTACATTAAGGCACTGTTCTGTCTGTCACCTGCTATATTCTCGATCGTACCGTAACCGTTGTAATGCTACAGTAAGGACAAACAAGGTTTCGTTTTCTTTTTGTCCATAGGCATGCAACTGCCACTGTGTCACACCACTAGTACCACCGCAATGAGGAAATGTCACCCGCCCAGGATTGACAACGTTAATCCCCATTTCACGTGGAGCCAGCCCTGGGCCTAGCCCTAATTTCTAACACAAATTACAGGTAAAATAAGCGTTTGGTGGGAGGTAGTATAATGGAGTATTATTTCGGAGTAGACAAGAGATTGACGGTTGTACTACTAAAGTCCTACGACTGTTCAGGAAAACAAAGTTACTGTTACACCCCCGCCCCCCACCCACCAGACTGAAAAGCAGTAAAAAACAGGTATGGTCAGATAAAGTTTAAAAATATATTTATGTAGCCCTAACAAAATAATCTCCCTCACCCACCCTAACCCCAACGATTGTCTTTGAAACGTCCCAAAACGATCCCAACTCCCAAATCCCACCCCCCAAAAGTCTATAAAAAAAGGGCAAGGGACACTCCACTACTGGAGGGTGCTGGTGCTGGTGCATTTTGCGGCATGGGCATCATACTCCTTGCGGAGGGTGGCAAGCTCGGAGCGGAGGCCCTTAACCAAGTTCTTATACTTCAGGACCTCCTGCTCCAGGTTGGACATTCGGACTCGTAGGCGGCGTTGGCGTTCCTTGCAGCTCCTGTGGGGGGCAGCTGGTATTTCTGTTGCTTGGCGGTGGCGGTTGTCTTTGTTAGCCCGGCTCGGTCCCGCTGGCTTAGTCACGGAGGAGGATGCAACGGTCACAGTCGAGGATGTTGTTGTTGCCCCGCTCGACTGCGTGTCCTCCTCCTCCTCCAGGGCCACCAGCCGCCGATATTCGGCGACAGTGGCCTCCAGCCTCCGTTGCCGGGCCATTCTAGCCTGCTCCCTCCGTGTTGTTGATTTGGAAGGAGCAACTATATGAAGAAAGAAAGACATAGTCTGTAACCAATGCTCCTTAGCATTAATAACACAAAGTGATTGAGCCGAAAGTTGGGTCACAGTACAAGTAGCAAATTGAAAGCACAGTACATAACTATTGAGGACAGTATCTATGTAACCTCCCACTTCTGCATCCTTGCTCTAACATTAGTGGTAGTTTAATGAACAAATTCTACGACCACTATGGACTTCCATTACAGTCGACTATGACAGTACACCAGTCTTATTCTTCTTCTTCTCTCTTGTTTAGGGAAATTGGTACGTTATCTTATGCAAGCCGGCAGAATGACATGGACAGCACAGTGAACTTGCACCCGAGAAAAAAAGTTGCACACCATGATGAGTGAGACAGACTTGCGTTACTGTACCGGTCCAGTACATGCAGATGGTGAAGCTATTACTTTTCTATTACGGGTGGCACTGAGAATACTCTGTTACAAGGGCTACTGCTTAATTAATTTACCTTTCACCCTACAGTGCAAATGAGTACTAGAAAAGGAAAATGAAGAAGCTAACTAATTTGATTATCTATCACTTCACATGGGACGTATTTGATGACATATGGGATGACTTTAGGTGCTTTGCTTAATATTGAGTGAACAGTGATACACCCACACATGAATGACGTACTACAAGTAAACTAAAGTTATTAAGAGAGGTACGGAGTGTCCACCGTAATAACCAGATATATGCTGTGATTGCAGACGCAATACAAAGTACTGCTACTATTCATGGTAGTATTGGACACATTTACAATTTCTTTTCCTTGCCTTCCCTGCACTGGAACGGACGTGCGGGTGCGGTGGTACATGCTCTTCAAGGTAACACTTACTTCATCTGGCGACCATCTACTCTCTCTAGATACACATGTGCTATCTAAGAGTCAGAGAATACCATGCTCCAGGCATCCATTCAGTCAAAGTATACGCACACATACAGTTTCTGTTTCACCCACCCAGGCTGCTGTCCTTCCACCCATCCTTGCTTCATCATTGACCCAGCCATGCACCATACCATATTCTTTCCTTCCCAGCCACCTCGGGGGCCAAGCAAACACATATCGTTCTTCTTTGCCAGCCATCATACAAGTTCGCGTCCCACTTACTTACACCCTTCTTTCGCTTTTCGTTCATCCCATCCATCACGTTCGTCTAAGAACTTATTGGGATTCTTCTCACCAAAAACTTCACAGCTAAGTCGAAGTACATTTCGAGGAGGCTACTACCTGGTTGATTTGTAATTGTAATACACCCGTGCAGAAAGCACACTATGCAGTCTTCAATCTCAATAAGTAAGGAATATATAGCTTACCTGTTTCCGCCACCACTGTTTGAACCCCCACAGGACCGTCCGCCGGCTCTTGCACCGCCTCCTCCCCAGAGTCCTCCGAGTCCTCGCCCAACACAGCCACCTCCGCGCTGGCCCCGTCACCAGATGTTACACCTACAAAGTACATTTAAGAATGTTAGAATACACCACTCACTACTATATAATATTTGGTCTAGGAGAAATGTTAAAAAAACTGAATACAATGTAATAATTTGTGACTGTCTACTCCAAAGTAAAAATGTCCCATTTTCCAGGGAAGGCTGTTGTCTTGCTGCACTTTTATGCACAACTGATGAATGCTTGCTTTTGATTTTTAACACGCACCACTTTTTCTCCTAACAGACAGAAGCTTGACTCCTAAGAACACGACCAGGATCAAGTTCAAACCAGGTGAGAGCTCGGCTCGACCACAAGAAATGTGTCCAATTAATCGTCAGCACTAACCACTTTTCCGTTTTCAGTTAAATAGTTTTATGACAAAGTAGATTTTAATAAATGTGTTTACTTTTAATAAAGCTTTTAAACTTAAATAGACTCTGTGGTTTTTGTTCCTCCAGACTAGAGTGGATGAGCTAAAGGTTTTGGAATTTTTGCAAGCATGAGTGCCTCTGACACTTCTTGACTGTGCTGTGACTCCGTACTCTCTTGTCCTGCGTACGATAATCTAGAGATCATTGGGGATCAATAATCGGTGACTTCGGGAGCTGAATGACTCTGCCACACTATCTAGTCAGTAAGGAGACAGTGCATAGAGCTATTGCTGAATAGAATGGGAGTCCAATGGAATTGCCAAATGTCCAATCTTAGTTAGCTACACAGACAGACTAATAAGAATAGTCTAGTAATACCACAGGGAGTCATATTCGAGGCAGGATAAGAATTTATATCCAGTCTACAAGAAGATCAAAGACGATTTAGAAAAAATCGAATGAGGAACGCTAGGAAAAAATAGGTACTCTTTATTAAAATGTAAACTTACTGGGGCCAGCAAAGGAGCCCTCGCCTGCCCGATCCTGGCCTGCATCCTCAGCACCCTCCTCCTGTGTCCTCTTGCCCTTGGGGGGAGCTGATGTACAACATGAAAGAAAGAAAGACCAGAAAACATGGATGAGATTTTTCAACCAAATCAAACATTTCAAAAGAACAATAACAAAATATTTTGGAGAAATAGCAAATAGATAGACCACTATTCCACGGGATCTATCTCATGTGGTATACTACGTTATTCGTATTGCCTGATTTGCGGAACGTTGACTTAGAAAGTTCCTATGTAACTCAATAAACAGACTACTAAAGAGGTTTGCCTAGGCCTGGCACTGCAGGCAGCAGTCCGCAGCACGCGAAGTGACAGACAAAGTCCATCCTGCTTGCAGATCAGTGAATACTCAAACTATCAATCCACCCACCACCGCCACTATTTCTTCTTATAGCCATGTGTCTAAAGGAAGGACTGGACTTCAGTCTGTTGGGGCTGATTTAGAAGTCCCTTGCGGCTCATTTTCCTCCATTGTTGCGTGCCTTTTGTGACGCAGCGGCAGAACAAAAGACTCGCCATGGTGTTGGTGCGGCGTATATATTAAAAAAAACCACATATGGGCGATGCATCACGTTGTAAAGCCCTGCGCCATCAGGGGGCGTTCCGGCGCAAGGGAGGGCGTACCTGCGCAGGAACGAATCCTAAAAGTGGCTGAGGGAAATCTACAAGATGTCAATCAGTCACTTTTAGGACAATGATGCATGACTCAAACCCTGCGCGCTTGAAGCCGACGTACGGCTTGATGCAGCATTGGGGAGATAGGGTACCCCAGAGCATTGCTGGAGCTGCGCCATCGTTGGCACGCAACTCCAGCAATGCGCTGCCTTTACGGCACAGATGCGTAAGGCTTCTGTGACGTTTTGGGCCAATGGGTGGTGGTGGCATGGCACACAATTACTGCCGCATCCCTGCTACTTTGCAGGGATACGCCGGTAATTGAAAATATGACCCTTAGTGTCTAGCATTACGCAGTTCTTATCTTTACACTACACTCATACATAATTTCTCAGGCCAATGAAATGCTTCTGAACACAACATACAAAACAAAGAAGCATAGTAGCAAGCAAGGCTACTGAGAAGGAGAGCAGTGCACCTGAAATGCATAGAAGATTTTGAAATATAATTTACCTCAATGTAATCGGCAGCATTATTGCTCTTGGTAAAGAACAAAGATTTGCAAATAACAGAGCCGGATAAAACAGAGTAGTAAATGAATAGCTACTACTACTCACCAAGCCCGGGGACCTCTACTCCGAGCGCGTCCAGCAAGTCCCGTTCCCGGTCCATGACATCGGTCCAGCGGTGGGTGGCCTGGTTATATGTGCGCCGGACCCCAGAGAGCTTATACATGGCCCGGCACACCTTCTCCCACCGCTTGCGGCGCTCCCGGATGCCATAGCCAGTCGCGATCTTGCCGCCTCCCAGGATCGTCTTGGGGAGGCGGCGCTGGACGTGGAAGATGAGTGCCGCCACTTCCTCCGCGCTGAAGATCTCCCGCGGCACCACTTGCTCCCCCCTCAAACGCCCGCACGGGAGCCGGGCACGGGGTGCGGGACCCTTCCCCTTCTCAGGGTGCTTCCCGGCTCCCTTTACCATGGTCTGGGCAGAAATACAGTTAAATGATAAACAAGAAATAGAATAGTGAAGAAGAAAAGAAAAGAGTTTAAAAAAGTAGTTTAAAAGTAACTAAAAGCAGCAGAAAATACAAAAATATAGAGCTAGAAAAATAGAGGGATAGATAATAAGTAAAATTAGATCAAATAAACTTCAAACAAGCAAAGGATGGCAGAGATTGAGAGAGGATAGAGAAAGCATGCCCAGAACCATAGCAATGAATGAGAAACAAGATGGCCGCGCCCGTTCACGACCGCGTGGGTAAGTTCGCGCGAGATTTTCCTCGCGAGCACGCGCGAAATTGTACTAGCGAGCAGCACACTTTGCGAGATTACACATAGCGGCCGGAAACGGAATTACGTCACGCAAACAAGATGGCCGCGCCCGTGTACGACCGATAGGGTAACTTGGCAAACGTATAGCTAGAAGCGCCTCGCGAACACGCGCAAGATCACGCGAACATACACGTCGCAAAAAAAACAATTTTGTGTTCGCACGTATTCGCGGCTTCCGAAATCGATCTCGCACGGATTCGCGCCCCAAAAAACGCGCGAAATTGCAGAAAAAACGATTTTAGCTAAACTGAAAGCAATGAGCAGGTGCAAAAGTTCAAACTTAACATTAGTAACATTCAAGGTAGTGCTTCCTGAGGGGCCCCTCCAGAGTTTGCAACTATTCTATGACCCTGCTATGACCCAAACAGCAGGCTCATAGAATAGCTACAAGTAGACCATAAAGGTCCTGTGAAAAAAAATGTAACTGCAACAAAAAGCAAATTACAGATAAGGAAGGAAGCAGGTGCCAGCCAGACTGGAAGTTTCAAAATTACTGACACATTAATGACCCACAAATTAATTGATGGCAGTTGAAGAAGGGCAGGTGTGCTTGCTTTTTTCAACCACCATAATCTACAGTGATAAATAAACCTAATGGGTGGCAGTGAGGATGTACCAGAGGGTGGCATGGGTGTCCCAGAGGGTGGCAGTGGTGAAACAGAGGGTGCTGTGAACCTGTGATGATAAACCAGACGTAGAAACAACATAGTCGCGGCCGTTGCGAGCCGAAAAGTAAGTTCGCAATTGCGAACTTGTCCCAAAATCGGCGCGAACGCGCGCCAACACAAAAAACGGGAAAATCCGCAAATCCGCTAGAGTTCGCGGATCTTCGCGGATTGCGAATCCGTAAATCCGCAATTTCGCGTACGCGAGACCCGCTAGATCCGCCCATGCTTAATGGACGGGTGGTCCTTGGTGTGGTGTCGGTGGGTGTTGTGACCCTCTTTGGTGTCTGTGCTGCATATTCATTTGCTCAATGGCATCTGTTTGTCTTCAGGTGTGGATGTAGGCTGTGCCCCCTTTTGTGGTGCAGGCTGTGGTCCGACTTTACACCAGGTGTAAATTTCCTGCTGCTAACGCACCTTATCGCGTGTTTTGTGTTCTTATCGCCGGTCTGGCTGGTCTTTGTGAATGTTGAGGTGTGTTGTTGTCGCGGGTTTTGTCACGGGAACGCCTACTCTGTATCTCATTAGAGATAGTTGTGGGGGTCCTCTGTGGCGATGTTTTTTGCGGCTGCTCTGATGAGAATACTGGTGCAGTGGGCTGTTAGCACCAGCTTGTGAAAGGTGGGGTAAATTTATCACGACTTTGGATGCGATAAAGTGCTATTAATTCAGCCATAGCTCCTTGTGAATATGCCCCTGTGTTTTCTGTCAACTTGCCAAGGCTTGTTAATTAGAACATCATAACACTTTGACTCAAGGTGCATCAAGGTTTTTAGATGTGAAATTGAGAACAGCACATCCAAACTTGACTAAATATACTTACATTCATGACATAGTGGGAGCCAATATTCTGGATTTGACTTTTTTGAAGGCCGATATTAAAAACTTAACAATATGTTAGAACTCCAATGGACCTTTATCTGTAAGCCCGCATACCTACATCACATCCAAGGGCCATAATCTATCACTCTGCAGTCTCACATGACACAAAAAGTGAATTATCTTTTAGCCTTAATCTACAACATGAGACATAATGGGGCGTTATCGGTCAGCCTGAACACTCTACATGTCACTAATGGGACATTATCTATCACCTTGCTACATAACATCCAATAGCAATTTCCTCATAGCCTCACCAAAATGGGGGTTCTCGGCCTGAGAGGTCCAATGAGAAAACATTATCGGTATAGAAGGCAACCACAATCTCAAAGAGAGGCCTTCAAGAACATTCACAGTAGGCTCACACAAATCTCAAATATGCACCCACAACACTAGAGTATAAAGTAAAGGAAAAGGTATCACAACAGAGAAGCAGTGTCTCTATCACCAAGCTTACCCCCTAGCAAATGACCACAGTCCCATACTTCGGAGGAGGAGATTAAGGTGTTTGCAACTAAAATGGATATCATCTAAAGGAAGGCAACCAAATCGAATTTGAGAACTCTCAAGATGAATTCCACAAACAAAGACACACTACTACCAAACCAGAACACTCATCACTGATGCTAGAGATCGAAGCACTTAAATGTATGCTTGTATGTGACATCTGTATAGCACAAACCAAGTGTTGAAAAGGGTCAAATGAAAAAATATATAGTCAATAAATATTTGAAAAGGTAGCGGGGTTCTTTCCCCCCATTTATTTTTGGGGTTTTCCAGCTAGTGAAGAACAAGCAGTTTGTTTGCAATAACAAAGTGTACACAGACGTCAACATAGCTTTGACAACCATATATGTATCAATGATAATCTATAATACCCAACAAGCATTATATCACTAAGGCCTTTTGCGGCGGCGGACATAAGTCCTCCCACGGCTGTACACAGAGCCCAGACCACCTAATGCAGCCCAGTAGGTGGTAATAACATAGCTCTTGCACCTCTCCATATAAGGCATTTGACACCCCTCCATCCGTCAACCCTGTCCCCCACCCATCCCAGCCTCCCTCAAGTCCCCACGCCAGAGTACCACCTTGTGGTACTGAGGTGGGAATTGACAAGGCATCCTACCGTGTGGGCGCCAGTTTCATAGAGACGCCACGGATGGGGCTTGGCTCTGCACGTCTCCAAGTAGCATCGAAATAAAATGGTGGCATAGTAAGTGCATCCTCAGGCCCTTTCCAGGGCTGGCAGATCCATCCCCTACAATGGCAGAGCCTACAGACCCATGGGACTTCCACTAGGGCAAAGTGGGTGGATGCACTGGTGAGAATGGAGTGACAAGCATGGGCAGGGCCCTAGGTTAAGGTATTCAGAAACTCATGCGGGGTGACCAGCCACCAGGGACCCCTCCCATTGTCATGCTGTACGCACGTTTTTAGGTTTCGCCTGACGTTTACTGCGCAAGCAGTATCACACAGGCGAAATCTGTTGATCTACAGTATGGGGCTTTGTCCGGCCTCTGTCTTCCATTGGCTAGCTCCATAAATGGAGGCTAGCCATTGGAAGAGATGGGTGTCTGTTACTCTTTTCCCCGTCCCGGCCAATGGGAAGAGGAGAGCACGAAAAACAGCCCCCGAATCCCAAAATGACCTTGTTTTTTAATGTTTTTATTAAACCTATCACAGCGCGACCCCTCACCTGCGAGTCATGCTAGCCGCGACTGCCCAGGATCCTCATGTGGTGCCAAGAGGGCGCCTAATGTGCACAGTAACAGAAGATCGCCCCCAGATAATCCAAAGGGGGGAGGTCACTTCAACATTCCAACTAGCAGCCATTATACTAGAAATGGTACGATGCCTCATCCACAATTGGTCTCGAGAAAACGTTTTTTTAATTTGATTTATATTTTTAAACGTCTCGTGCAGCAATTATATTCATAAGGCGGAGGGATCAGAGGCCACCGGTTTATTATCGCATGAAAACAGCCGGCTATTTAGTTTTTTTTGGGGGGTGTCCGTTTATCTGATCGATTCTACAGACACGTCTCTGGCAGCCAATCTATCAGTTTATCTCCCCTCCTACATCACGACCACCGCTGGCAGGGTGACGCGGACACGAGGCGAGGTGCTATAACTGCGCCGTGCTTAGAACAGCTGCCCCAGAGGCCACGCGCAAACATGGGCTCACGGCCCTGTGCTAGTCAGGGCGGGGGCACCACGGACAGCTCTCCCGGCGCAACGCTTTGTATTCATGCCGGCGCTCCTGTGAGAGCACAGCAGTGGAACTGAACTGTGTACAGGAGGGACATGCGACTACTAATGTTGTTTGCACTGAGATGACGTCAATTTAACATGCAATATTGTTGTTGATTAATTTTATAAAGTGTTTAGAAACAATACAACATGGCAACAACCGGGCACGTTGTGCATCTGCAGCTGCACAGTGATAAATGATGGGTGGGAAAGCTGGTGCGCAGCGCTTCTTAACCTCTGTTGCTTCCCTGAGAGCTCTTCAGATAAAACACAACTGGGGAGAGAAGGGGCATAGGGCAAAAGAGGGGGGTGAGGGGATTGGCGAGGTCAGTATAGACGAGGGTGTTCTGGGAGGGAGGATAGCTTATTTTTTAATGTTTGTTAACTCCTTGCCTGCTGCTGCTTAAGCATGCATAACTTATTTTTGAATAATGGTATCCTGGCCAAATGTACGTTCCTTTTCCCCCACACGTTGGGGATTTTGAAGATAACCAAGGTGTGTGCACTGATTTAAGTGAAACCAGACGACACTTAATGGTGTGGACTTGTTTTACATTCAATCAGCGCGATGTTAGTGTGCCACATGTCCCACTGATCCAAAATTAAACCCCAAAACACGAAACTCTGGTCTTGAGGGAAGCTGTTCCCTTGAGTCTTGTGTTTTTTTTTAAAGAAAATATTTTGGTGTAAATACTAGAAGGGTTTGCAAACGCACTGTGGTGGACCACCGTAGTGCTTTTGAACCTTAATGTTCACTGCTAGCGTCCAGTCAAAAAGCACTCTGAAGGTACTGTGGTGGACGTGAGGATGTGGCGCAGCGGCCAGAGCTGCCGAGTCGAGAGCTGGGGTTCGAGTCTCGACGTTGGCACAACATCCTGAGATTCTGGGCAAATCACTTGATTTCCTCGTGCCCATGGACAGTGACTGGATACCCTCATGGGTAATAAGCAGCGCTATATACATTACAAACTTTAACCTAAACGGTACGTTTTGATGTGTAAACAAATAAATAAAAGAAGGAACAGGTAAGCCTTACAAGAGCAGATCCCTTTATTGTCCACGGGGTGGGGGTAGGGGGCGGTGTTACACAGATGTGTGACCACCAGTGTAAAAAAAAAAATTCTAAAGCCCTTTAACACATTTTTAAGAGGGTATCATTTTGTAAGTTGTGCACATCCATGGGTGACGCACCCACGGACACACAGCTTCACGTGCACCCAGCATATGCAGGTACCTTCTCTCAATCATGCACACAGCCACCCTCTATGCATCCCAAATGCGCTGTGAACAAGGAGATTCAGCGGTAACACACCACACAGATGTACCAGTAAGAGCCAGTAGGTACAGTGGGGATTAAGTGAAAAAAAAGCCTGCACACATCTCCCATGATCAGCGTCCACCAAAGGTTAGCGTCACAGCCCGTTCATGGGGATGGCACTCACCCATGAATATAAGAGTACACTTTGGGTGGACCTAACCCAATACAGTCTAGCACCCTGCCCATGAACGATAATCTTTAATCATGTGGAGCACAGGTCAGCAGATTAGTGACATGGGCCTTCTGTAGAAGAAAACACAACTGGTTCTACCAGAATGATAAAAAAGGCACTGAATGTCAAATGGACCTCAGTCAAGGGACATTCGATCCTACTGCATGTAACTGATGTGTCAATTAGGTAAGTTACTTACAGACGATAGCATAATGCTGTCGGGGTATTGGGGCTCGGACTGTTGCACGGCGTCCGCTCTCCGAGGACTTGATTCGTTTTTTTTCCAATGCTTTCCCGTGAGCTCTGCTCCTGCAGCTGGCACAAGCTACAGATTCTGAACGAGTGATGAATCCTGCTCTTGAAAGCAGCGACACTGTTTTTCTCAAACCAAGACCCACAACTCTCCCCCAGCAGCTATATTTTATGAGTCCATTGATTTGGCCCCTCAATTTATTAGTGGAAAACAGAAAACCTTCTCATCAAGGACCATATATATTCCATTATGCATGATCTACAGCCTCCACTAGTGACTAATTATTAACAGGGAAGTGCAGGTAAATCACCAACCTTGCTGAGCCGTGATGTTGAACTGGTCCCCTTGAAAAGACTGAGACATCCTCTGATTTCTGTTCAGTAGATGAAAAGAGCAGATTGAGATTGCAGTGCTACAGAGCTGATGTTTTTTAGGAAGTTAAGATGAAATATTTCTCACAGCACAGAGAAGGCAAGAAAAAATTAAAACTTTTTGAAGGCAACTACCTTCCTAGGGGTTCAGTACTTCGCGGGTTGTATGGTATACTGGTAAAAACAGTTTTAAGGAAACCTATTCTAGAGAAATCTTCTCCACAAAGCCACTGCATTTGCGAGAGATTAAGCTATTGGCATTGTAAATGACAATGCCATTTATTTATCCGTTTTCATAACCAACACATAAATGACAATTTTGTCATTTACAATGCCAATAGCTCTAACTTTTGCAAAGGCGAAACCGTTGCATTGTAAATGCTTGTTATTGTTGTAACAGTTATCACAGTACTATGATATCATAAGTGCACAATAGGGTATGGGTAATTCACATGTTACAGCATATGTTTCTGACATACATCATGGTTACCAGAAAAGAGGAAATGAGCATGCTACCAGTCAATGAACCGCATCTCGGGGTCCACAAACCATGCAGCAAATTCAATTTTAACCTCATGGAGGTCTCTTTGGGACTTCTCCTAGCCAAAGATTCAATGAATCCCCCACCTTCCCCATTTTATTCCTATAGGAGTTTATTTCAGGACTCAGGGAAAGAGCCCAGTGTACTGTACTAAGTTACAATATATTTTTTAGTTGCAGGCAGCCATTCAGAGGCTTCAAGTCTAGGGACCCTGAATTGGCCCTGTGACCTCGAAATTGATGGCAGGAGAAATATCAAATCTTTTACGTTGGACCCAAAAACCTAAATTTGTGGACCATTTGCAGAGTTGTTCTTATTTTTAACCTGTTGAACCCAATCCAAAACAAAACATTACGGGGCTTATTTATGAGCCCTTGCGTCATTTTTGCGCCACCAATGCATCACTTTTTGTGACGCACCGGTGGCATAAAAAATGCACCAGGTTACGCCATATTTACAAAGTGACGCATCTAGGCAGAGGTGTCACTTTGTAAACCCCTCTGCCATATTATACCAGCGCCAGGTATAATGTATGCAGGGTGGGCGATCCCCCGTAAAAATCCTTGTAGAAGTGGCTCATTGAAATCTATAAGATTTCAGTGCGCCACTTCTAGGACACCATTGTGTCAATATCTTACGTCTGCCTCACAGCAGGTGTAAGATTGATGCAGGCATATTTTACATGGGATTTGTCCATTTGTAAGGACCCATTGCTGGAGTTGCGTCTCTTTTGCGACACACTCCAGCAATGCGTCATTACTTCACCTACAGATACGTCAGTAATACTGATATATCTGTTACTCCTTTGCGGAACTGAAATCTAACAAACCTTTTTTAGCTGCATTTGTTGAATGGCACCAAAGTTGTGGAAAAAACAAAACAAAAAACAGCTTTAAAATGGAAACTCTGACCGAACCATAAGCACACAATGGTTTTCACCAGGGTCTATTTCCAAGACCCCGCTTTTGTTCACTGGTTTGCCCGCAGCAGGAGTGGAGACACGGATTAAAGTGGAAAGGGTCAGCAGCTTTAGGGGTGGTAAACTGCATTGAGGGGCCAGAGTCAGAGGAAATGTAGGAAAGGCAGCAAGGGAAGTGAGTCAGGTGAACGGGGAGTGAACGGTAGCAAGGAGACAGTGTACAAAGTGGCACATTTTAAGTGCAGTGGATCTTCTCCTTCCAGGGTCGTGGAGGCATTTCCTCTGCCACACTGGTGGCTTTTGGCATTTCATATTCATGTTTATACTTCTGGAGCCATATGTATGAACACATATTCCCATAGACACAGAATGGGTAAAACCCTTTGATACATCTGGCCCCTGGTTCCTTAGCACCAAGCCAAATGGAGCCACCTTTAAAATTCGTCAAACTTTCTATGCTGAAGCTATTCTTGCACCAATGAAGTGGGGGTGTTTTCCCACATAAGTAGGACAGCCCATATATGTTTAAATTGCTTTCTTAAAGAATTTAGAAACCAAAAGGCAATTACAATGGATAAGATAAACATCTGAAGGTGAGTCCAAGCAATAAAGAATATACAATATGTGATTAATAGAACATTCTAAAAAACAAAAGGAAAATTATAGACAATAAGTTGAACTGAGAAACATGACTATGATGCATAAAAAACAAGTGCATTTTAAGTATTTTGTGAGAGGGAGGGTGAAGGAACAGCAGAGGAAAGTAGGAACGGAAAGAGGAAAAAAGCAAAGATAAGAAAAAGGAGAAGGAAGAAAGAAGGAGGAAGAAATAATGTAGTATTTAGAATTTAAACAGGCAATTTAATAACAGCAATGTGGTTTATAAATAAACAATGCCTCAACAATTCAAGTCTTTAAGGAGGGTCATAGTGACGAACCATAAATATGGGTAGAGCAATGTCTCTAGATAAATATGTTGTAAGAGGTGACCAGGGTAAATCTTTTTTAATCTTTGGAGGAAGAGAAGTAGCATGAGCTCGATCCAAATGGTGGTGATGACACAACAAATTCCACCATGCCAAATTTGAGATTTTGGGTGTATCCTTCAAGGAAAGTCCATATGTCCCAGACTCAGACAAAGGCTTTAAAGGGATTATTTACAAAGGTGTAGTATTAGGGCATGTGCCAAAAACTGGGAGATACTCTGCCTGCTAGCTCAGTTTTTCACCTCATTTAGAGGCCATGAAAGCTATTAAGTTCCTCACAGCCAGCTTCAACATCGGAAATACCCGTTTTGGCATTGCTGCATCATCTGAAGTATCCCCTACATGCTATGGAAAAAGTCTCAGAAGAACAAGTTACTTCTGTAATGCTCTTTCTAGTAGAAACTCTAACTAACTGCAGATTCCTTACCCCTCAGGGGCCAAACTGGATCCAAAAGACTTAAAAGCAGTGCTTCTGCACATAGGTAGGTGTCACTGAGCAACTTTACACTGACGCTGTTCTGCTACGGAAGTCATGAACAGAGCCAGATATACGCAGCACCCATGCACGTTGAAGGCAGTTCCTTTTATGAAGCCTTCTGCGCCCTCAGACGTGGAGCCCATTGGCAAATTAAATAAACCAGTGGACAGTTTCCTAGATTCTGTTCTTTTTAGATGGAAGAAACCGTAGCACAGAAGAGGGAGGTGGGAGGGCAGTGAGGAATTAGGGGTTGTCGGATGATGCTCTTTGGTTGGGAGTATCCACCAGAAAGACTGCCTTATGGTATTTGGCGTGATCGACATAATAACTGAGTGCCCTCTCGTCCTCTTCTGAGGGATGAGGTGGACCTTGAAAGTTTGTAAGTGTGATGGCTTGTCTAACATGAACATTTGTAACCACGTTAGGCAGGAACACCACTCTAGTCCCTAATTAACACCAGTTTGTCCAGAAAAAAGATTGTATGCAAAGACTAGCCCAAGAGGGCCTAAAGTTCATTCACATGGTGAACAAATGTTAAAACATCCTGGAAGTCAATTTTAAGAGTGAGTAGGTGCAATCGTAGACTGTGCATTGATTCAAAAGGGGTACACATAAGAAAAGTAAGAATCTGATTTAATTCCCTCAGTAAAATCACAAAGGCCTTCAGTGGGATCTCATAAAGTTGTGACATTTTGACTTAGTACACTAGCTAGCGACTGGAGACATTTTCTGCTCCATACCTACGGAACAGTCAGAAAATGAAATTCCACTTTTGCAGGACTTCCTGTCTTGTATACCTGCAAACTATCTAAGAAGTCTTTGTCCAAGGCTGAAGCAGTTAGACACCACTTTAAGGCTTCACTTAGGCTTCACTCGTTTTACATGATTGCCCACTTCAAAAAATAGGTCTTCACTATTGGATTAAACTTCCTGGCTCTTTCCTGCTAGTTGGACTGTGGAAATATATCCAGGGAGCTGTTGTGGTATTAGGACAAAATATCAATTTTTAATTATTGAGTTACTGAAATATCAGAAAAAAAATATTGGGAGACAAAAATATCATGATGCAGAAATATTGCTGTAAAAAATATCGATTTTCAGATAATATTGTTGTCAAGAATATCGTTGTTAATTTCATTAAAATAGTTGCAAAAAATATCATTTTTTAGTTATCTTTATGTCTTCATATATTCTATTTATATGTTATCAGTGTTTGTATAATTGTTATTAATATTTTTAAATAAAGTTTGTAATTTGAAGTGATTTGTCATTTTTTATTCAATTGCTAAAAGTATTTATGGTCTCTTAGTGGGTTGCTAGGTCTGTTGGGTGTAGGGTGGGAAGTTAATTAGGTATAATTAATGGACAATTAATAATCATTTATTTTTAATTATTTGATTGATTAATAATCATGTTCATTGTATCATAATTATATATATATATATTTTTTTTTTTAATTATAGTTTTTTATTAAAAGAAGAAAAAAAAACAACATACAAGGCAAAAAAGGCAATAGTATACATGGACATGTGTTCACATAGGAGGACACATAGGCATGATATTATACAATAGATCAATAGTACATATTGTGGGGAGGGGGCCAGCGGGGTAACAAATTTAAGGATAACAGAGAGCACACAATACATGGAATGCCGGATCAGGGGGACAGAGGGACTTCGGGGTCGTCCACGAACGGAGGCGCACATAGATTTCCACGGTATGCGTTCCATTGGCTCCAGATACTGTTATGTTATGTTATGTTATGTTATGTTATTAAGTCATTTATTGAGCGCACTAACACTGATTAGTTTCTTGGCGCTAAGTTTGACAGTGACACAACGAAGGTGAGAGAAGAAGATTAAAACGCCTGTCTGAAAAGCCAGGTCTTCAGTGCTTTCTGAAAAGGTAGAAAATCTTGGCAGAGCCGGATTTCCAGTGGAAAGGTGTTCCATAAGCAGGGGGCAGGTGTTGCAAACCTACGTCCGCCAGAGCGTTTAAGTTTGAAAGGGGGGGTCTGGAGAAGTCCTAGGTGGAGTGAAAGAAGGTTGCGGGAGGGAACATATCTGGTGATCAATTGATTGATGAATTTAGGGCTTCTGCCATGCAGTGATTTAAAAATCATACAACCTGCTTTGAAGGTACAGCGTTGTATGATCGGGAGCCAGTGCAATTTAATGAGAAAGGGGGTCGCTGCCTGCCACCTTGGTTGCTTCAAGATTATCCTAGCAGCATAGTTCTGTACCATCTGGAGACGCTTGAGTAGATAGCTTGGGAGACCCAAGTAGATGGCATTCGCATAGTCCAGATGGGACAGAACAGTGGCGATCACAACCTGGGTAATAGCTTCAAGCATTAGTAGTCGCCGAACCTTCCTGATTTTTTTCAGCTGGTAAAAACATTTGGAGACCACCTGGCCCACTTGTGCCTTTAGTGAGAGGTCACTGTCCACAATGACTCCAAGCGCTTTAGCTGATGGTGATGGTTGCGGAGCTTGACCCAGATCTGAGGGCCAATAGTGAGGACCCCAGTACTTAGCACTATCCCCAGTCAGTACCAGTTCGGTTTTACCCGGATTTAATTTCAGTTGATTTTGATCCATCCAGGATTTAATGAACCTCATGGTTGACTGGAAGTGACTGACGGATTTTTCAGAGTTGTCAACGGTGAAGAGTAACTGCAGGTCATCTGCATAATTAAATACTCTCACCTGTTTGTCCCTCAAAGTTTGTATCAGGGGGAGTATGTATATATTAAAAAGATGAGGTGACAAGGAAGAACACTGTGGCACTCCGCATGGGATAGGCTGTTTAACACCGGTTAGGTCCCCCAGGCGCACTGCCTGGGAGCGGTCCTCCAAGAAGGACCTCAACCAACAGGCCGCCGTGCCCTGAACGCCGACCTGCTCGACACGGTCGACCAAGATGTTGTGCTCGACCGTGTCGAACGCGGCCGACAGATCCAGGAGCACCAGGGCCTGGGGAGAGCGCCTGTCTGCACAATCTCGGAGTGTGTCCAACACCGCGGTGACCACTGCCTCCGTTGAGTGTGCAGGCCAAAATCCAGCCTGATGGGGGTCAAAGCAGGAAGACTCCTCCAAAAAGTTAGAGAGGATTTTTGCCATGTGTGCCTCTAGAATTTTTGCCAGGTAAGGCAACAAGGAAATGGGCCTATAATTTGCCTTACATGCAGGGTCAGCCCCGGGTTTTTTTAGTAGAGGTATGACCGTGGCTTTTTTGAAAGCAGACGGGACTATGCCCGACGAGAGGGAGTCATTAAGGAGGGCGAGTACAGGGGTAGGGTAGGTGGAGAAGCATTATTTCAGGATGCGGGGGGGGCAAACATCCAGTGGGGAGCCGGATTTAACTCTCATCAATAGTTCCGACAGCTGGTCCTGAGTTATAGGTTGAAAGTTGGTGAGAGTGGCAGAACCGGACTTGATTGCCATGCCAGTCGTGATTGGGGTCTTTGATTGGGCAATGCTGGACTTTATATCTGTGATTTTGTCACTAAAGTAAGTGTTAAGTGAGTCACACATGCACTGAGTAGGGATTACTTTAGGACGGACATTCTCCAAGTTGGTCAATTCGTTAAAGACAGAAAAAATATCCTTAGATTTGTTTGTTGAATCTAGGATACGAGAAGAGAAATACTCAGTCTTCGCTGCAGAGATGGCATTCATGTATTCCTTCCTCGCCCTGGTATATTTGATTTTTCCCTCAGTATCATAATCGCGGCGCCACAGACGTTCAAGATGCCGGAGGGCCAGTTTCCTGCTTTTCAAGTCGGCTGAGAACCATCTGTTGGCGTCTGTGCGCCGTGCTAGTCTAATTCTTTTGTAAGGGGCATGAAGATTGCTTGCCGCTTGTAACCAGTCGGTTATAGTGGAAACAGACAGGTTTATGTCATTATCCAAGGAAGGGGCATCATTGGCTAGTGACTGTAAGAAAGCGGCCTTATCCATTGTGTTCCAGTTTCTGGCTAATTTGCCAGCGATTGGCACAGTGGTTCTGATATGCTTAACACAGATCTTAAATCTAAGGATGAGATGATCTGACCATAGGCAAGGCAAGGTTAGCGGGGAGGACACATAGGTGGTGTTAGACCACACTTGGTCTAATATGTGTCCTTTGTCGTGGGTAGGGGAAAGCACCAATTGCTTGAAGTTGAGGTTAGACAGAAGGTCAGTCAATTCCGCCGATTGAGAGCCCTCTGCTGGGTCTTTATACCAGTAATTAAAATCACCTACTAACATGACCCTGGTGTGATCCAAAGCCAGGTTAGCAACTTGCTCACTAAAAGCCATAGGAAACAGTGGCATAGAAGTGGGTGGTCTGTACAAGAGAACACATGCTATAGTCATGTGGGGAGCAGCGATTTTTAATACCAGGTTATCTGTGTTGACTAGGGTCATACAGGTAAGAGCAGTAACATTCAAACTAGAGTGGATGATCGCCGCGACTCCACCTCCTCCTTTCCCGGTATCGCGGTCTGCCTGAATAATGTAGTAGTCAGATGGCAGTGCTGCTATAATATCGGGTGCTGAAGTAGGGGTTAGCCAAGTTTCTGCCAGAAGGAGGATGTCTGGCTTCTCCGTGTATTGTAAAAGGAAGATGTCCATCTGGTGCTTGACAAGGGAGCGAGTGTTAAGATACAAGATAGCGAGCTCATAGGAGGGTAGAATGGGCGAGGCCAGACATGCTGCACGGGTGGAAAGGTGACAGCCTTGGCTCAGGATACCATGCTTGCAAAGCTGATGGAGTGTATCCTTTGGTAGAAGATACTATTCCATTTTCTAGGTGTGCCCCGCGCCACATACACAGTCTTCTCTCTGAACATACACCAGTCCATATTCTCCTTCCACACCGATACCGTGGGCGGGCGCTGGGAACCCCACAACTGCGCTACATCTCTTTTGGCTATCATATTCCCAAGGGTCGCCCACCGCGTCTGGGCCACACTATAATCATTCGGCTCCCACACATTCAAAAGGCAGCGCCTGGCCTCGGGCTGCAGCACCACCCCCGTGACTCTACTCATCACTGCATGCACATTATTCCAGAACTGCACCACATCTGGACACTCCCAAAGTATATGGAGGAAAGTTCCAAGCATCCCACAACCACGCTTACATAACCCGTCCGAGGAATAACCCATGCGAATCAAGTGTGGACCAGTGATATACACACGGTGTAAGATTTTGAGCTGAACGAAGCGGAGACGGGCAGGAATCGCGACTTCTTTTGGCGAGGATAATGCCGCTTGCCAATCCTCGTCGTCCAGCTCCAAACCATCGCCGGTCCAGACCTCCCTAAGACGCACTAACAGATCCACTCGGGTATTAATCAACTTCTTATATATCAGGGAAATGGTACTGTCGGGGACGTGGCCGTCAAGGATACTATCTTCAATTGGGGAGGACTCGGGGACGACAGTACCCGCAGGGAGAACCGAACTCAAGGCATGGTGAATCTGAGTGTATCGGAAGAATTCCCGGACACTTAATTCATATTCTGTCTGTAGTGCCGCAAAGGTCTTGATTTTGCCTTTGACCCAAAGATCGCCCACGCAGCTAATACCAATCATATCCCATTTTTCAAACCCTTTTGTTTTACAGAGACATCCCAACCTTTCAGAAGCATACAAGGGGATCGCACGAGTCAATCAATCTTCCCATCCCACAGACGCATTCGCAGCATTCCACACGCGTACAGCAATTTTGGTAGGTCCAGATAAATCCTTGCCCGCTGCCTTGGAGTAGAGCGCCCTCCTGTAGTCCCCGCCCGGCAGCAAATGCTTATCCATCTCGAACGCCGGATTAGGAGCAGGCGCATATGTCGCATGGTTGATCGCACTCAGTTGCGAGGCCCAATAGTAACGCCTAATATCCGGCAACGCTATACCCCCATCATACCAGGGAAGAGTAAGTTTGGCGAGGGAAATACGCGAGCGTCCATCCCAAATTAACCGTCTCTGCAGGCTCTCAACCTCTCTAAAGTAGCTTGCCGGAATAATATCAGACGTATTCTGGAGCGCGTACAAAAACCTCGGCAGGGCCATCATTTTAAAAAGGGCTGCGCGCCCGGGCGGCGATAGCGGCAACCTGCGCCAGCGCACAACATCAAGTCTCAATCTTTTAAGGGGGGAGCAGATTATGTTCGTAGCGAGCCGCAGGGTCTAAAGATATAAAAATCCCCAGGTATTTAAAGCCCGTCGGAGAGACCCGGATAGGGCATCTGCGAGGCAAGGGGGGGGACCGCCCAAGAGCACGTACACACAGGATTTAGCCCAGTTGATAACGAGGCCCGAGTTTTTCCCAAACGAAGTGAGCACATCAAACAAAACATTCAGAGATTTTCGAGGGGACGTAAGGTACAATAAAATATCATCCGCGTAAAGAGAGACACGATCCTCAAAGTCCGGGGACAACCGGATCCCCTTAAGCGAGGGCTCCCAGCGCAGCCAGGCAGCCAGCGGTTCAAGGGCGAGCGCGAAAAGCAGTGGTGACAATGGGCAGCCCTGTCGCGTGCCCCTCCCGAGAACAAAAGACGCTGAGACCCGACCCTTCACAACTACCTGCGCCAGTGGCTCCGCATACAAAAGTTTCACCCAGCCGATGAACCCGGGGCCGAATCCGAATTTCACGAGAGCGGCCCAAAGATAAGGCCACTCAAGAGTATCGAAGGCCATCGTAGCGTCCAATGAAGCCAAGATGGCTGGTTCATGAAGAGACGCCGCCCTCGCGAGAACACCGTGCAAGCGCCGCAGGTTAAGCGCCGTGTTACGGTGCGGGATAAAACCGGACTGATCCGGATGGACCAGGTCGCTGATAACGTTCATCAGGCGGTTAGCCAATAACTTAGCCAGAATTTTCGGTTCAGCGTTTAGAAGCGACATCGGTCTATAAGATGAACAGCGATCCCGTGGGTTCCCCTACTTATGAATCACTACGATTGTAGCAAGACGCTGGTCATGTGGGAGGGAGCCAGCGTCGCGGGACTCTAGAAACATATCAAGAAGATATGGAGCCAGTTTGTCTGGGCACAATTTATACAGTTCAATGGGCAGACCATTTGGACCCATGGACTTGCCAGAGCGGAGTGAACGAATGGCGGTAGTCACCTCATCAGCTGACAACACCGCGTCCATCAGGTCTCTGTCAGCCGCGGACAGGCAGGGCAAAGTAATATCGCGAAGCAACAAATGAGAGTCAGCCTCCGGTCTGTCAGAGACCGGAGCATATACAGTTCGGAAGTGTTCCGCAAAGCATTCAACAATCGCAGTTGGCTCAGTCATGCGCACTCCGTCCAGGTTCTCAATAACAGGAACTACACGACTCGCCCTTTCTTTCTTGTCCAGCCACGCAATCAATTTACCCGCTTTATCTCCAACATCATACAACCTACCCTGCTGTTCCCTACTCATGACCTTCGCAGCATCAGTAACCAGGGCCTTGTAATCTAATTGTTTTAGGCTGAGGGAATGAAGTTTGGCACGGGACACTCCGCGCTCCAAGTCACTCTCCAGTGCGGTTATCCCTGCCTCCAGACGGACCACCTCTTCATGCTTACTTTTCTTGGCGGTGGCGATCAAAGATAAAGCCTGCCCACGTAGCACAGTCTTAAACGCCTCCCACAACGCTACAGCTGATGACACAGACCCCACATTTTCTACAAAATAATAATCAAGGGATTTCAACAATTCGGTACGGGTCTTGGGATTGCGAAGAAACCAGGGGTTTATTGGGGCGACCCGTCCCTCATTACTCATAGTAGTATCCATGCTAAGCCAGACTGGGGAGTGGTCGGATATGCCCCGGGCGAGGTGCCTCACCTCCCCAACGGAGGAGGACAGCGCCGCCGGCAGTAGAATATAGTCGAGTCTGGACAGACTGCCATGGGCTCTAGAGTGAAAGGTGTATTGCGCCTGTTCCGGGTGCAGCAACCTCCAACAGTTCACCAGACCAAATGTCTCCAGGAACCCACTCAACCATGATTGCGACCTGGGGAGATCCCTGGGGGGGTAGCGATCTATGTCACCGGAGACAACCGAATTGAAGTCTCCGCCTATCACCAAAATGCCCTCAGGGAGTCCCAGCACTACACGCCCAAGATCAGCAAAAGTCGAGGTCTGTAGACCCGGCGGGACATAGACAGTGACAAAGGAGACCGTCCTCCCCTCCCATCTACCAGTGAGAGCAGCATAGCGCCCCCTATCGTCGAGAAGCACATCATCGATTGCCAAGGGGAGGGAGGACCTAACGAGGATACCCACACCCCTAGAACCAGAGGTGAAGCCAGAGTGTGCCACCAGACGATACCCTCGCCGATTCATGGCATGGCACGTGTTCCCAACCAGATGCGTTTCCTGCAACAACACAACATCGGGGGAGAGGCGCCGCAGTAGTTGCAACACCACACCCCGTTTTATCCTGTCCCCCAACCCATTGACATTCCAACACATTAGTTTCAACCCACTAACCCCCATCCCAGAAAGAAGCGCAGAGTCCACCCCACAACGAACACAATGACCTAATCAAGAAAAAATACGATACGTTGCCTTAAAAGAAGCCCACAAACACCCAAGAACCCCCCACCACCCCCAATAAGAACCCGTTACAACGCCCCCCACCCTGCACCCCTGCGTTAGACTCAAAAGCCACCCCAACTTGCAGTGTGCCCGTCGCCCCATCATTAAACTAGTCTACGAAAAGAAACCCCTGAGGAGGAAAGAGTCCCACTCCCCCCCCCGCCACCCTCGGCACATAGCAATAAGACACAGTAATAGAAGAGATATCGAACCCAGCCAAATAATGCGAGAAAGTTCAGAAATCAGGAAACATAATGTCACTCTTGTTTCGATACGCCGCCCTCGGCTCCACCCGGATGCCCGGTTGAGTCAGACTGTTTGGGGAGGGTATCAAGCCAGTCACTAACTCCGTCAGGACGATCGAAGAAGAAAGTCCGGTCTTCATATTCGACACGCAGCCTGGTTGGAAAGAGCATTGCATATTTCAGGCCCAAGTCTCTCAGCCTTCGTTTCACTCCCTGAAACCCCATACTTTGTCTCTGAACAAGCTGCGTGAAGTCCGGGTAGAAACTCACCGTCGTGTTCTCGAATTTTACGGGGCCACTTACTCTCGAGGCCTGTAGGATGATGTCTCTGTCTCTAAAATTGAAGATCCTGGCGATAATAGGTCTCGGCGTGACGCCCGACTTCGGCTTTCCGCCCGGCACACGATGGGCACGCTCCACCGCAAAGAATTTGCTCAGGCCTGTGGGGGCCAGGTGATTCAAGACGATGTCCTCAACGAGAAGATCAGTTGCCGAGGCACCAGAGGTTTCAGGGACCCCGATAAGGCGTATGTTGTTGCGCCGGGCCCTATTTTCAAAATCCTCCAGGCGATGGACCATGAGATCGTTGGAGGAGCGCAAGCGTCCAACTTCCGTCTGCAGATCAGAGACATCGGTCGTGAGGCTAGAGGTCTTCAGGTCCAGAGACTTGACCATTTCGTTGGTCTTCGACAAGTCAGCTCTGATCATAGTAACATCAACTGCCACAGTGTCTATTTTGAGAGCGAGAGCTTCGTATTGCTGACCAATGGAAGTCTGCATATTGGCAATGGCGCCCATGACGTCCTGCAGAGTCAATTTGGACAACGCAGTCGGATCGGCAGTAGGGCCCTCAAAAGCTCGACTGGCAATACCGGGGGACCCCTTGGGTTGGGTATAACGATCCATGACGTTGGTTTGAATCTGACCCCCGCGTAGATGCGTTTTAGTCTTCCGCTTCTCGTTGTCAGGCCTGGTGGTCATGTTGAATGGTGAGCCCCGAGGGGCCCCTCGAGACCTGGTGAAAATGGCCGCTCACCCCCAGATCACTGCAAAGAGCGAAGGTGGGCTGAAAGGGCAGGAGCAGCAGCTCAGCCCAACACCCAAGCCCTCAGGACAGTTGGCGTATAGTCAGGCAGCAGAGTTAGGCTGGATCCCGATGGGGGAGCGAGGCAATCACGCTATCAGAGAAGGCAGCTGCCCAAAAACGAAACCGAAAGTCAACTCAGGGCAACAGGGGAACCCCCTCAGGCCGCTGTTGTTCAATTACTCCCCGGCGTCTTAGTGTACCAGCTCCCGGTGTCGCCGTGGGGCGGACCTCCAAAAACTCCAATCGGCGTATCTACGGTTCCCGAAGTCCAAATAAAATTTTGAAAACAGCCAAGGTGTCAGCTGAGGTTCATCTGCAAGAACCCGTGGTCAAAGTCAGGATATCTTTCAGGATATATGTGGAGGGCAGCGAGGGACTCGGGAGCCCTGTGCTCACGCGTCCATCCTGGATGCGCGTGTAGCTCCTCCTCCATAATTATATTTTAAAGCTATATATTAGTTGTGGGCTGCTGGGTTTGTAGGGGTGTAGGGTGTGAAATTAAGCAATAATGAATTAATAATTAATTATAAATTGAATATGAATTATTTGATTGATTATTAATATATTCATTGTGAACTAATTGTATTTTTTATGTTATATATGAGGTGCGGGCTGTTGTGTTTATAGTCGCATAGAGTGGGAAGTTAATTAAGTAATAATTAATAATTAATTAATAATTACTTAATTGATTATTGAATATGTAAATTGTGCAGAAATGGTATTATGAAAGTTATGTATTAGGTGTGGGCTTCTGGATTTGTAGGGGCGTAGGGTGGGAAGTTAATTAAGTAATAATCAAGAATTAATTGCTAATTACTTAATTGATTATTCAATATGTAAATTGTGCAGAAATTGTATTATTAAAGTTATGTAGGAAGTTAAGTAATGATTACATAATGTATTATCAATGAAGCATTAATTATTAATAAATATTCAATTGATTATTGTTTAAATTGCGTAATAATTTTATTTTGTTAGTTATATATTAGGTGCGAACTGATGGGTTTGTAGCGGTAAATATTTAATTGATTATTAATTATGGTAATTGTGTTATATTTATTTATTTTAGTTATGTTTTACATGTGGGCTGCTAGATTGAAGGGGTAAAGTGTGGTGAGTTAATTAAGTAATAAATAAATTACAATTGTGCTAAATAGCTAATTATTAAATTGTTTAATAATAATATAAATTGTTTTTATATCGATATCTCTCTAGCTATCTCTCTATATATATGTTACAAACATGTTATGTGTTTGAAGTGAAGTACTTTCTCTACTGTAGCACAGACTGGAGTGGGGATAGTAAATGTTACTCCTCCGAAGTTCAACGTTTTCCCTACTGTTGCACAGAATGGAATGGGAATAGTAAATTTTACCCCCCTGCCCCCTACCCTGCCCTGAAGTCCAACCCTTTCCCTATTGTTGCACAGACTGGAATGGGGATGGTAAATGTTACCCCTCTGAAGTCCAACACTTTCCCTACTGTTGCACAGACTGGAGTGGGAATAGTAAATGTAAACCCTCTTCAGTACAACATTTTCCCTACTGTTGCACAGAATGGAATGGGAATAGTTAATGTTACCCCCCTGCCCCTTACCCTGCCCTGAAGTCCAACCCTTTCCCTATTGTTGCACAGACTGGAATGGGGATAGTAAATATTACCCTTCTGAAGCCCAGCACTTTCTCTACTGTTGCACAGGCTGGAGTGATAATAGTAAATCATACCCCTTTAAAGGCTAACGCTTTCCAAAATGTTGCACAGACTGCCGTGGGAAGAGTACATATTACCTCTCCAAAGTCCAACACTTTCCCTACTGTTGAACAGACTGGAGAGGGTATAGTAAATTTTACCCCTCTGAAGTCCAAAGCTTTCCCTACTGTTGCACAGACTGGAGTGGGAATAGCAAATCTTACCTCTCCGAAGGAAGTGCCCCGCTTTCCCTATCACTGCACAGACTGGTTTGGGAAAAGTATTTCTATTATTCCCAGACTGCAATACTTTTTTAATATTGCGCAAAAATATCTAATATTCTTATTTATTTATTTGTTTAATTTTATATTATTTGTTTATATTTATTTAATTATTTTGATAATTTATTTGATGTTTTGCATTTGTTAATATTGTTTACATTTTATATATTTATATATTTATTTATATATGTACATGTAATCAGCATTTATATATACTTTTTATATATACCCACTGGAGAGTATAAATGTAACATTGCCGAACGAACCACAGTTCCCAGAATGCAATTACCAGAGTGACCACCGGAGGTAAATCAATTTAAATTACGGACACTCAACTGTGGAAGAGAGAGGCGTGTTTAGGTGCTGGGTTCCTTTTGAAGAAGTTCTAGTGGAGAACGAAACGCGTTGGATTATACCTCATGCTGTTATTAACAAAGAATGCTGGCAATGGAAAAAGCTTCGAGTGCGGCTCACTGCTTTCTTACCCAGGGAGCGAAACTTAATATAACATCGGCATGGTTCCGCCGAGGAAGAACGCACCGCCACAAGAGCGCCATCACCTCCCGCTTCTTAACCGTTTAAGTATATACCGTGAAAACGCACAGGGAGATGCGGCGCCACCGGGGACTGTTCTCGGCACTGGTTCCAGATCAGCCTTGACAGTGGGCTAGATATGGGGAAACTTTGGCCTGACACTTTTTTAAACAATGAACAAAGAGTTACCAAACTCGAAACAGCATGTCAAACACCACCCACTGGAGGGTATAAATGTAGCATTGCCGAACGAACCACAGTTCCCAGAATGCAATTACCAGAGTGACCACCGGAGGTAAATCAATTTAAATTACGGACACTCAACTGTGGAAGAGAGAGGCGTGTTTAGGTGCTGGGTTCCTTTTGAAGAAGTTCTATTGGAGAACAAAACGCGTCAAATTATACCTCATGCTGTTATTAATAAAGAATGCTGGCAATGGAAAAAGCTTCGAGTGCGGCTCACTGCTTTCTTACCCAGGGAGCGAAACTTAATATAACATCGGCGTGGTTCCGCCGAGGAAGAACGCACCGCCACAAGAGCGCCATCACCTCCCGCTTCTGAACCGTCCAAGTATATACCGTGAAAACGCACAGGGAGATGTGGCGCCACCGGGGACTGTCCTCGGCACTGGTTCCAGATCAGCCTTGACAGTGGGCTAGATATGGGGAAACTTTGGCCTGACACTATTTTAAACAATGAACAAAGAGTTAACAAACTCAAAACAGCATGTCAAGCACCACCCACTGGAGGGTATAAATGTAACATTGCCGAACGAACCACAGTTCCCAGAATGCAATTACCGAAGTGACCAATGGAGGTAAATCAATTTAAATTACGGACACTCAACTGTGGAAGAGAGAGGCGTGTTTAGGTGCTGGGTTACTTTTGAAGAAGTTCTAGTGGAGAACGAAACGCGTCGGATTATACCTCATGCTGTTATTAGTAAAGAATGCTGGCAATGGAAAAAGCTTCGAGTGCGGCTCACTGCTTTCTTACCCAGGGAGCGAAACTTAATATAACATCGGCCTGGTTCCGCTGAGGAAGAACGCACCGCCACAAGAGCGCCATCACCTCCCGCTTCTGAACCGTCCAAGTATATACTGTGAAAACGCACAGGGAGATGCGGCGCCACCGGGGACTGTTCTCGGCACTGGTTCCAGATCAGCCTTGACAGTGGGCTAGATATGGGGAAACTTTGGCCTGACACTATTTTAAACAATGAACAAAGAGTTACCAAACTCGAAACATAATGTCAAACACCACCCACTGGAGGGTATAAATGTAGCATTGCCGAACGAACCACAGTTCCCAGAATGCAATTACCAGAGTGACCACCGGAGGTAAATCAATTTAAATTACGGACACTCAACTGTGGAAGAGAGAGGCGTGTTTAGGTGCTGGGTTCCTTTTGAAGAAGTTCTATTGGAGAACAAAACGCGTCAAATTATACCTCATGCTGTTATTAATAAAGAATGCTGGCAATGGAAAAAGCTTCGAGTGCGGCTCACTGCTTTCTTACCCAGGGAGCGAAACTTAATATAACATCGGCGTGGTTCCGCCGAGGAAGAACGCACCGCCACAAGAGTGCCATCACCTCCCGCTTCTGAACCGTCCAAGTATATACCGTGAAAACGCACAGGGAGATGTGGCGCCACCGGGGACTGTCCTCGGCACTGGTTCCAGATCAGCCTTGACAGTGGGCTAGATATGGGGAAACTTTGGCCTGACACTATTTTAAACAATGAACAAAGAGTTAACAAACTCAAAACAGCATGTCAAGCACCACCCACTGGAGGGTATAAATGTAACATTGCCGAACGAACCACAGTTCCCAGAATGCAATTACCGAAGTGATCAATGGAGGTAAATCAATTTAAATTACGGACACTCAACTGTGGAAGAGAGAGGCGTGTTTAGGTGCTGGGTTCCTTTTGAAGAAGTTCTAGTGGAGAACGAAACGCGTCGGATTATACCTCATGCTGTTATTAGTAAAGAATGCTGGCAATGGAAAAAGCTTCGAGTGCGGCTCACTGCTTTCTTACCCAGGGAGCGAAACTTAATATAACATCGGCCTGGTTCCGCCGAGGAAGAACGCACCGCCACAAGAGCGCCATCACCTCTCGCTTCTGAACCGTCCAAGTATAAACTGTGAAAACGCACAGGGGCATGCGGCGCCACCGGGGACTGTCCTCGGCACTGGTTCCAGATCAGCCTTGACAGTGGGCTAGATATGGGGAAACTTTGGCCTGACACTATTTTAAACAATGAACATTTATACCCACTGGAGGGTATAAATGTAACATTGCCGAACAAACCACAGTTTCCAGAATCCCTGGGCAAGTGTAACTTAATATAACATATATATTATATTAAGTTTCGCTCCCTGGGTAAGAAAGCAGTGAGCCGCACTCGAAGCTTTTTCCATTGCCAGCATTCTTTATTAATAACAGCATGAGGTATAATCCGACGCGTTTCGTTCTCCACTAGAACTTCTTCAAAAGGAACCCAGCACCTAAACACGCCTCTCTCTTCCACAGTTGAGTGTCCGTAATTTTAATTGATTTACCTCCGGTGGTCACTCTGGTAATTGCATTCTGGGAACTGTGGTCCGTTTGGCAATGTTATATTTATACCCTCCAGTGGGTGGTGCTTTACATGCTGTTTCGAGCTTGTTAACTCTTTGTTACACATGTCGCACATGCATGTTACGAGATGGCTGCCAAAAATTAATATATACGAAAATATACATTTGTACATACAATCGAGTTATAGCCTACTCTTTTACCACCAGTATATAATTATGGTTTAATTAGGTACAAACAGAGAGATCATATTATGATCAGGATTGGAGTATGAAGTAATACACTACCCACAATAAGCATAGGTAACCCACTGCAAAATGGATGTCATTTTGGCTGATAATATGTACCTTCTGTTGGTCCTCTGGTTGTGTTTACAGTATCTATGTATTGCCAATGCTTTCCCCTGTTTCATTGTGTGACCAAGCTTGCTGTGCGAGCGAAATGCGTAACCTGGAATAAATAACAACCACTGGTGTATGCCTAACTCTGAGTGATCGCTTTACTGGTGAGAAATAATTGATGTCGATGTTGGTACGCTCCGCCAACTGCAAGCAAACCTCTGCAGAAGGCGGGGGAAGGCAGAAGGAGCAAAATCAAAGAAATATATATATATACATATATATATATATATATATATATATATATATATATATATATATATATATATATATATATATATATATATATATATATATATATCCAAGAAAAAGAAGGTTTCCCATGTGAAAATGCCTGCACACATGAGAGCTTCACCATATTTATTGATGCAGGATACAGTCAAGTCGCGCTTTCTCCTTCAGTAAAACTGATGCCATACGCCTTTTGGGCAATTCCGCCCTTGATCACTGGCTGCAAACAAAGTCCCGGCAGTCCGAAGGAACAGAATAAATACTGATTGGACCCGCCCCAGTGGGCGTCATGTCGCAATGCCTTCTGGTCCCAGTAGTACCTTCACCTTTACCGCAGTGGGTGCTGATGAGTCTTTGTGCATTTAAAATAATCTCCCAAGTGGGTAACTTCAGGGGTAACGCCTCGAATTGCTGCCAATACTAAGTCCCACATCATTGGACTCTCTCATCCTTGCAGTCCCCGGAACTCCAGGTACCACTGGTGCGCTTCTATGCAGCGGGGCGTTTTCGCAGCGAGGCGTGCCGCTATTAATCCAAGAAAAAGAAGGTTGCCCATGTGAAAACGCCTGCACACAAGAGAGCTTCACCATATTTATTGATGCGGGATACAGTCAAGTTGCGCTTTCTCCTTCAGTAAAACTGATGGCATACGCGTTTCGGGCAATTCCGCCCTTGATCACTGGCTGCAAACAGAGTCCCGGCAGGCTGAAGGAACAGAATAAATACGGATTGGACCTGCCCCAGGGGCATCATGTCGCAATGCCTTCTGGTCCCAGTAGTACCTTCACCTTTACCACAGTGGGTGCTGACGAGTCTTTGTGCATTTAAAATAAATGCACAAAACGCGAAAATGCCCCGCCGCATAGAAGCGGACCAGTGGTGCCTGGAGTTCTGGGGACTGCAAGGACGAGAGAGTCCAGTGATGTAGGACTTGGTATTAGCAGCAATTCGAGGCTTTACTCCTGAAGTTACCCACTTGGGAGATTTATTTAAATAATTTAATTTTAATAATTATTTCCCGGGGGGTTAAATACCGGGGGCAAAATTATAAAATTTTATGAGGTGCCCAGAAGGGCCCCCCAGCCTCGGGGATCGTCACCCCCTGGGGCTAAAAAGAAAAAAATGGTGTGGGGAGGGGTCGAAGGTCCTCAAAGTCACGGGGAACACCACCCCTGGGGCTTTATATATTGTGGGATGGGGATTGCGTGGTCCCCCTCTTGGAGCACTCGAGGGCTGCGTTACCTCCTGGGGCTTAAAAAAATGGTTGGGGGGCTGTAAGGTCTCCAGGACCACCACTCCCCGGGGCTTTATGTATTATGGGAGGGCCGGTTCCTGCAGTGTCCCGGGGTGTCTATCCCGCTCTCCCATAGCAAGGAAATCTGTTCTCTCTTTCAAAATGTAAATGAGATTGCTTTTCCACACAGGGAGCTGCATTTTAGTAGCTCGCCATGTGGAAAAGTAATGTTGGTGCACCCTACAGATTATGAGTCGTGCATCCAGCGCGTGCACACCAGGGGGCCTCACTTAGCGCTGCGCTGGGTGAGCGACTATTATTTTTCCGTACAAATAGTCCTTATCAGTAATTTCTAACATTCCCGGGGACCGTATCCCCCGTGTCTTATAAAAAATGTTGGGGATCGTGGTAGAAGTTGTGCAGCAAAGGCGCAGGAGTCGTGCACCCTACATATTACGAGTCGTGCATCCAGCGCGTGCACACCAGGGGGCCACACTGAGCGCTGGGTGCGCAACTTTTATTTTTCCGGAAAAATAGCCCTTATCAGTAATTTCTAATATTCCCGGGGACTGTATCCCCAGTGTCTTATAAAAAATGTTGGGGATCGTGGGGGGAACCACAATGTCTCCACAGTCTCGCCGGCTACCCGCATTATTTTTAAGATGGGAAAAGTGATGCGAAAGTGGTGCAAGGTTGTTGTAAATCTGGTTTGGATTTTGAAAGAGAGAGCAGGGTGCATCTGGAGGGTCAGTGCAGGTTAGTGTTGGGGTAACAATTACTATTCTAAGTCCAGGGGGGTGCATCTGTAGGGTAAGTGCATGTTAGTGTAGGGGTAACAATTGCCTCTCGCTGCGTGTACTTGCAAGGCCATCTGATTTGCTCGTATGTTAAAAACAGAAACTTTCAACACCTCTTTTTCATTGGTTGTGAAGAAGACGTATTACCGATCAATCTGTTTCCTAGCGCAGATTTTGAAAATCATTTGATTGGCTGTTGTGTGTTTAACTCTACCTTCCTGATCTTAATGTTGATAGGCTTGTTTTTTCTATGTGACGTTACGATACCCTCAGCGTGTATGTAGCCCATTTTGTGACGCACTTTATTTGACAATGCGTTTCAAACCCTCCTTGATAATATGCCCCCAGTTGTAGTAGGGTGTTTTTAATTTAAACGGTCTACTGTGTTTACGAGTCTGTTGACTGTGAAGGTATTTAAAAATATTATTTTATTTTCTATTCTATCATAATTGTGCTGACTTTTCTCCTTTAGCGTGGAGTACTTTGTCCGTTCATTAAGTGTATAATTCTTCAAACCATCCTTGAAAGAAAAATGCGCACGTTTTCAAAATATTTTTATTGAGTCTTTTATATTCATCACATGGGTGAAATGCAAAATCGTTTTTTCAATTATTGGTATCACGTGTCGGACCACATTTATTTTATTTTATCATAAGCACTCATTCCTTATGTTTACATTATATAAGTGCTGCCCCATCATTTTTATTAAAATGTTTGGGCTTTTTTTACTTTCAGATAAAGTAGAATAGAAGTGCTACAACAAACACTCCCTCACTACTTCATCTTTCTTTTTTTATGTACATTTCATTCCAATATTACATTTAACAATCATTTTTAAAAATGTAAAGAATTATTAACATTTGAAGCCACAATTATATTATTTTTTTCAAAAAAAGTGCTTGCGAAGAAAATCCTCCTGTTCTTCACAAGTGAAAATAGGAGAAAACACTACTCAATAAAAATACTTTCAGCTCATTTTCTCTCTAGAAGATAAAGAGTATTCTCTTTTATTCCAAAGTATTTCGTAATGTCGTCGAAACTTTATTTAAACTATATTTTACAATCATTAAGAAATACTTGCATACTAAAAAAAATATTATTTATTATGTTTTGAAATCCTCTGTTGAAAGTCATTCAAATCCAGTTGCAGGATCATAAAGTTATATAGAAATTAAAATATACATTAACAATATGATCCCCCTGTGGAAATGAAAGATAAATTCAAGATGATGGTTTCGCTCCAAATTATTACTGTGCACGTTGTAATTTGTTAATTAACTTATATTTCTTTTAATGGTTGCTTTGTCAACTTGTTATTACATTACATTTAAACTTAATCATTCCACATTCTATAATCATTTGAATTGTTTTGCTTTCTTTTTTAAAAATATCAAACATATACCCATTCAGATAATTTACCTCTCTTCGATATTCTTTCCTTCCTCCGTCGAAATTCATCCAACTCCTCTAGAAGGAAGATAAAGTTTAATGTATTTTTAAATATACATTAACAAAATGTTTCCTCTGAGGAAATGAAAGATATTCTCAAGATGCTTCCGCAGCCCCGAATCATTACCTTGCTTGTAGTTTCTTCGCCATATTAATACTCTAAAACGAAACTAATTTTCCCACGGGTGTGGTTTATACACTTTTTGGTTACTTAACACTCTAAGGGATCAATGCATTGCTCCTCCCACTTTTAAGTCACATTTTTCAGTTGACAGGTCTTCTCATTTCCTCTGTTTTAGTGCGACACGTGTTTATGTAAATGTGCCTCTTTCCATACTTTTTAACTTTCGTATAATTTCTAAAGTGCTTTATTTAAATTCGTTTTTTTATTAAAGCATTTCTATAGGTTACTTTTTTGTAATACGAGTACTAACATTCATTCCCCTTTTTTTTCGAATTATCATTGTAGTAACTTCCCGTTTTTGTAAAACTTTTTTTTTATTCTTCATTACACTAAACCCCTATTTTCCTAAAACAATCAATCACACTGCTACTAAATCCTTTATCCAGATTTTTTAATATCCAGTCATTCTTCAATGCAGATTGCTATATATATATAATACATATTTAAATAACAAACCAAACCACATTCCCTGGATGCTGTCATCAGTGATGTCATAAGTGATGTCATTTGACATGTCATCAGTGATGTTATCAGTGATGTCAATAACCATGTCATGAATGATGTAATATATATACGTAAAGAGTTGCGTATGAAGGGGCCTTTTTTTGAATGGAAAGGAAAAGTTATGCAGGGTAACTTTTTGTCTCCTTGTAAATATGGAGGAGCCACCTGCACAACCAGTATGTCACAAAAAGTGGCGTACTGTTGGCGCACAGAGCTTGTAAATCTGCTGTACAATTTTTTTCATTTCTCCTCATCTTTTTCTTACAATATACGCTACAATGCACAGCGTACATTGTAGGAGAAAAATGTCTTCACTGATTGTTTTTGTGCATGAAGGTGTGTCTTCCTGCACAAAAGCAAACTCCACAAGACACAGATATTGTTGCACTATGGTGCAAGGGTGCGTGTATCAACACATGCTTGCAGTTTAAACAACAGTGCAGAGGGAACGACACACTTCCAACATATTTATGTACATATGAAGCATCTCTGTCCTTCGGAAGTAGCTCAGCACGCTGTAGCTAAAGAGCTTACAGTGTCATGCTACAGCACTTCCTTATAGTTCTGCAGTTATACATTCACCATATATGACAAATATATTCTTTACTAAATAATGCAGTATACATACATTTATGTAAACGTTCACTAACTAGCATATACATTTAGCTCCTTCTTTAACCAGAGTAGTTAGTTCTGAAAATAACTTTTTTTTAGTTTTTTGTACTTTTATATATTTTTGGGATTTTTAGAACGATTTTTAGTTTTTTTTTGGTTTTTTTAGAAATAAAAAAAGTAAACTGGACGAACAAAACCATGAACTTTGAGGGAATAAGAAAAAAACTAGCATTGATGGTTATCAATTGCTCTGCAAACTAGGTCTACTGATTGCTCCCCATGACAAATTAAATGATTGCATTTCACGCAGTTCATTCTAACTTTCACGAATTGGGGACGTATGTCTGGTCGTGATGTTGAAGGTAATGCTACAGAAGTACTTGGTATAGCCGGTGGTGGGAGTATATTTTGGCACAGTCTTTTACATTCTTCGTGAGCATAGTTTACATGAAGCATGGATTGGAGGTGCTGGCGCATACTAGCAGTGCCACAGGAGTATTTCTTGTTTGGATCTCCTCTGGACAGTACTGCCCGGCAAATCTTGCATGTTACTTTTGTGGCATTACATTTCTTTTGCCCCTCTCGAAAAGTAAACAATTTCCATACGATGGATGTGTATCTTTTGGGAGGGTGAGGTTCTGGTATAAATTGTTCAGTAACAAAATCATCAGAATCAGATGATTCTTGCAGTGGTGTAGCCATTTTTGAATCCAAAAAAGAAGTTCAGGTTTCCAATGAACAAAAAATTACGTTCTTTTCAGGATAGGTCTTCTCATAAGGAAGGTCTTAGAAGAGTAATTGAAATGGGTGGGGTTCTTCTATAGTTAGAACAGTAAGGGGTCGATTCCGATTCGGGATAAAAATCGTTCGTACGATTCTTTTCCGGAGCCCTCTCCGTACGAATCGTGAACATGCCGTATGAACCGACGAGTACGATCCGGACCGGGGGATGAGGACACGATTCGTACGGTCCACGTCAGGTAAGGGCGATTCATATGGAAAAGGACACATTCATATACACACCGTATGGTGCGTGCACCCCATGATCACAGGGGTACGGTGCGTACCCCTGCGATCATGGGGTGACGTGGGGAACAGCGTTTACAACGCAACTTTTACAATGCAGTACCTTTACGACGCAACCATTACAACGCAAGTTATTACAACGACTTGCGCTGGGGGGCATTCTAGGATATCCAACACGTTCCCTACTATCCACGGGGACTGGAGTTGGAATAGTAAATTAAACTATTCACTATCCAGCGCCCCCCAACGCAAGTCGTTGTAACGACTTGCGTTGTAAAAGTTGCGTCGTAAAGGCATGCCTTGTACCGACGTACATCCGTGTACGGGGGGGCCGTTCCGTACCTGTTTCGAAGCGAACTCTGCTTCTCTGGACGTTTTCGGCTCCGAATAAAAAAGCGTTGTACGGTGCGTACCCGACACGATTCGTACTTGCTGGGTCGGAAAAACCAGCCGCGAACCGTACGGTTGTGGCGTACAGCAGGTTCCGAGGGAGATTCGTATGGGGATTTGATTTGTACGGACTCTGTACTTCGTCGTACGTACGGGGACGTTGCAGGGTACGATTCGTACGGGAAAACGCTCCGTACGGCTATTCGGAGTGGTTTTTCCCGAATCGGACCCCTAAGTGTTATAAACCAATGAAATCTCTTTCTTTTGGTATAGGATCCGCGTTGGGTGTGTACTCGCAGCACCTATCTAGCGCGACTTCTCCAAACTGCATTTAAAAGTAATAAAAGTTTATTAAAACGAATAGAATATTATTTTCTCCCCTTAATATTTATATTATATATATATATATATATATATATAACAATGTTCCTGTTTCACCAATCCGCGGTGAAAAGAAGATCAGGTAAGGACCTCTTTACGTGACTTTTCCTTAATCAATCAGATGAAAAGAAGCAGCAACGATATTATCCAGTGAAGTATAAGTATTTATTTCACAAAGATGAAATAAAAAGACATGGTGTCGTCCATGACGCGTTTCACTCCTAAAAGGAGCTTGTTCGCAACTATATATATATGTATATATATTTTTTTATATCAAAACATTTTGTGGAAATCGCGCGCTCACCGCGTTGAACACGTACAAGACGTCATGCGGAAACGTGCACGCGTGGTGTGGCATGATACGTATATGTTGCGTATATGTTGCGTATGCGCTTCAAGTCACGTACGGGTCGCATAGCAATTGCGCATATAATATGTACCCATCGCACACCCTACGCGTATCCTACAGAACAATTGGAAAATTACGTCTACGTTCTGTGCAGCAATCGAGAGAGGCGTGCTTTGGGTGCAGGACTGCTCAAAAAATTGTAAAAAAAAGAAAACAGAAAATATTATATAAATATTTTTCAAAATATCAAAAATATATATATTACATTTAAAAAATATATATATTAAAAATGTGTAATGTAATCTTAAAAATAAGATATCTAAAATTGAATATATATAAAATAAATTTGTAAATCAGTATCAAATAAATAAATATAACAATTAATAGATTTAAAAATTGTTATTGAATAAATCTTTCAAAATCACTGCAAAAAACATTGGGTTTCAGGCAGGTTATACTTTGGAATTATCATTTAAAAAACCTTCGAAATTCACTGAAAAAGACAGGTTTCAAGCAGGTTATAGTTAGGAACTATCATTTAAAAAACCATTGAAATTCACTGAAAAAAACATAGGTTTCAAGCAGGTTATAGTTAGGAATTATCATTTAAAAAACCTAAGAAATTCACTGAAAAAACCATAGGTTTTAGGGGTGTTGTTAGCTGGACATTTCACTCATACAAAAGGATTGAAATTCCTCCGTTATAGTTAGTTGTACTAATTGTAACTCTCACGCCCGCAATCCACTGGTGATGATGTCACATATTACCTCATTCATGACATGGTCAGTGACATCACTGATGACATCTCAAATGACATCACTGATGACATCACTGATTACATCATCCACGTGACAATCAGATACACTTCATCATACACTACAATAATCTTTTATCACTCACTGTAAAATACAGAGTACCATATTTGAATCCATTGACACACCAATACAAGTATCTAAAAACCCACTCAGTCATTGCTAGATCTACACAAACATGTAATAAATTACCTATAGATTCACTCATACATGCTGTCAATGATCAATAGAACACTATCAAATATACTTATACTCCTATATTGACAGTACACACCAGCACACATCCTATTTACTTATGCAGTCATCCTACTCACTTATGCAAACAATGGATCATTCTTACATTTACTCAGGTACACACTTATACAAACACCACTTCATTTATTCATATAGATAGTAACTCATACTTAGTGTGTTATAAAATCACTATTACAAGTGTACTGTTATCCATACAGTTACTCATACAATCAATGAGTCTAGTTTGTTGGACATGTACCATCGAGAGATATATTTGCTCATCAGCACATCCATATACATATTCATTCACCCAAACAACTATTATAATATGTACTCTTAACATCATATACCTACTGAATCAACTATTGACACATCTTTGGGCAGTCACACACCCCCCACCGAACCACACACATATTCACTCTCCCATACAAATAATCAGTTAACTAATCAATAACTAATATACACTTTCACGTAGCTAGTAACCAAATGGTGCAGCAGTTTACACAACAACTGAGAAAATAATACAGATATTCACACAGTTTAGTCACTATCCAATATATTTAGTGAGACACTATAAATTAGTCAAGTAAACAGTCGATCACACTGGTACTAAATCCTCCATTCAGACACTTATACATCCATTCATTCTTCAATGCAGATTGCTATGTATATATAATGCAAATTGACATATGGAACCAAACCACATTCATTGCATGATGTCATCAGTGATGTCATTTGAGATGGCATCAGTGATGTCATCAGTGATCTCACTGACCATGTCATGAACAATGTAATATGTGACATCATCACCAGTGGATTGCGGGCGTGAGAGTTACAGTTAGTACAACTAACTACAACGGAGGAATTTCAATGGTTTTGTATGAGTGAAATGTCCAGCTAACTATAACACCCCTAAAACCTATGGTTTTTTCAGTGATATATATATATATATATACATATATATATACATATATATGTATATATATATATATATAACATTTATATACATAAATGCTTTTTATAGTAGTAAATAAAAAACACAAAACTATTAAACTATTATTATTATTATATGATGTTAAATATATTTTTAATAATAGTGTTATAATATATATTTATATATATAAACATACACATACATATATCTATGTGTGTGTATATTAGTATATATTTATGTACAGTATTACATATTATTCACATTTATTTAATTTACATTATTCTAATGTTATATATTAAAATATTTAAAAGTTACTATTTTAAACTATATACATATAAAAAAAAGTTGTGTTTTTTTAACAATATTAATGTTCTCACCTTTACAATTATAGGGAAACAATATTTTTGGAGTCGATATTTTTGAATCTCAATATTGTTGTGATCAATACTATATCAGTGACCTGCCATTGTACATGTAGTGTTGCTTGTCATGGGGACCCACCTGGATACAAGATGCCTCTAATCCAGGAAGCTTCTGCAATCCCCAGGTTGACATAACTTTGTTTTCTAGAAGGAGGTCCATATCTGCCAAGAGACCATGCTTTCTTGGGGAAATCCAGATTCCAGAATGTCACGAATTAACCAAGTCCTCTATGAGGGAATTAAGAGTGTATCTTCTGTAGTTCAATGAGAAACCAAAATGAATTAAAGTGCTGAAAGTCAATAACAGGCTTAAATTAGGAGCTTCCTCAATACTCAGCAAAGCTGTGATTAGGCAACTGTCCATGTAGACATAGCAGTGGACCTTCTGCAACAACCGGCTATCAGCCACCAGGGGGAGAATCTTAAGAAAATACCCAGGAAGCTAGTTACAGGCAGCATCCTGTATTGATAGTGTTGGTTTCCATTATTAGGAAGATGGACCTGTGTTCCTACAGAATGTATACATGAAAGAAAGAATATTGTAGATGCATTGAACAAAGCTAATCCTTGGTCTTAAAAATTGAAAGGACATTAAATAATGTTAAGGTTGTAAACTCGTACATGGAGAAAAATTGGTTGCAATGGTAAAAGTCGAAGATGGGCAAAGCCACCCATCCTTTTTATTCACAAGAATATAATGGGACTTGGGGCCAGATGTAGGTGTCAAAATACCAGTCGGAATCGGCCGAAAATACCGATTTTCAGCCGTTTCCGACCGGTATTTGGACATTGGTATGTAGGGGCACTGTAAATATGCAGATTCGGTAATTTTACCGAATCGGTAATTTTACCAAATCAGTAAAATTACCGATCTGTAAAATTACCGAATCTGTATTTTTCTATGTAGGTAGCACTTCTAACAGTGCTACAGGGCCTTTAGAATTCGTTATTTACCATGTTATACAATTGCATGGTAAATAACGAATTCTTGTGTACATGCACATCTGTGCATGTACACCTGTGCCATGTGGCATGTCTGTGTGCCACATGGCGCACAAGTCAGTTACAGGGATGCAACAGGGTGTCAAAGTGACACCCTGTCCCCCTTGTAAATTCGGTATTTTTACCGATTCGGTAATGACCGAATCGGTAACTGCCATTGAATCCTATGGGCTTCAAGGCCCATAGGAATCAATGGCAAATACCGATTCTGTAATTACAGAATCGGTAAATACCGAATCATACCGATTCGGTATTTGTTACCGATTTTCTACCTACATTTGAATTACCTATTCATGAATACCGACCTGCCTTACCGCTGACCTTTTCATGGCAGGGCCCTTGCCATGAAAAGATCAGCGGAAAGGCAGGGAAGGGGCCCCAAACATGGCGCCAAGCCATTGTAGCATGGGGGCACATGTTGTGCCTCTCTCTTCTGGCACAGTCATGCATTCTTGACATGGTGCGTGGTACACAGGGCACCAACGTGTAACATGTGGTGCTATTGCGGTGGTATGTGCTGCAGGCTCTCTATTTGAGGTTAACTTTTAATAGGGCGTTCGGTATGCCACCAGCTTGCCGTAAACTCCCGGCTGCAGCAATGGTGGTCTGGCAGTCGGCCCGCCAAACTCGTAATCGGGCCCTTAGTTTCTCTGGAGGAATGGGAGATGATAGTAGTCTTCCTCTAAAGTGCCTACTCTTGGACTGCTAGACTTTGCTTATAAAAGAGAAGATAGCAAAAGATATCACCAGCCTTGAAAAACACGTTGAAAGAAGTGGGTGATTTGGGGGGGTCTCAATTACCATCCAGCAATTTCTCCTCAACACTGTACATCTTGTAGTGCTGGAAGTCTTTAAGGAAGAGGTCACCATGGAATGGGAGGTTGATGATTTTCTCAGGCTTTAGGTCTGACAGATTCAACCATATCTGCCTGTGCATGGTCATTCTCATTGTGTGAAAGAGGTCCTACGATATAATAAGTTTTTAGTCAGCTGCTTCATTGCCGATGTTAAGCATAAACCTATACTCATGCTGGGCCTAGTATGGGAGTATGGGGGACACCAACCAATATTGTGTCAAATGTAGCAAGTTTAGACCACAGCTCCTTACGATGGTGTTGGTGTTATATAGCCTCACTGAGAGACCCCAGACATATTCTGTAGGGCTCAAAAAATGTTGCCTACCTGACCACACGAAAGGGAAAAAACATGCCCTTGAGATAAACTGCCATCATAACACAATAAGATGGGATTTCCCAGACAGAAAGATGTAGCAGCATGTGGGTGCCCAATGTTTGCTATCCTGAGACTTTGAAAGAGCTGACTTTTATTGTGGCTTCTTACAGACCTCCTGAACTTGCCTTAGGATATCAGGCTTGATGATGAGTGTTGCTTATGGTGAGGGAGTCATGGCCACCACACCATATACACACAGGGTGTCCTTACTCCACACGTGCCACACAGATATATTCACTCACCAGCGGAGAGAGCAATGTGTCAATGGGCAGAGCATCAAGGGCAGGTTTCTATACCACCAGTACCGAACTCAGTTTCAGGTGCAAGTCACTGTGCAGATCGCCCAAACAGGTCTTTATTCAAGAGAATGTATGATGGATGAAAAGGAGTTTCACCCAAGTGAGCCCAAAGTGGCCAGCTGGAATTTCTTCAGCTGTCTCAGAAGACAATGCAGGTAGGTGCCAGAAGGGGCTTACCCTCCAGCAAGGTGAACCATTTCACAGACTTTACAAGCAACCTCTAAGATACCCAGGGCTTAAAAAAATGGTTCCCCGGGATCCCTGACTATAATCCCTTCCATTTCACTTTTTAATCTCAAGCCTTTAATTTCAGTAATGCTGAGACCAATTTTGGATTTACTTTGCTTGAAATTGGGAAGATCTACAAAATCCATTCTCATCAAGCCATAGGCTCAACTCTATCCTTTTCAATACCACTAACCTTAAAACTACTTCGAAACAAAACATTCCCCCTGCACTAAATGTAACTCTAAACCTAGGTTTACCAAAATCCCGAACCCTTAACTAATCCTATCATTAATGCCATACCTAACACCCTAATCCTAATACTAACTCTTCCCCTTTTCCAGTCCTTAATAGAATACTAAATATTACTAACCCTGGGCGAAGCACTACGCTACGCTTGCGTAGTTCGCAAAGTTTGCGCAACTTCGTGAGCTGCACGTAGCACAGTGCGAACACGCGTAGCGCAGCGTAGCTTAGTGCAGCGGTCATTTTTTGCTTGTTCGCGGTCCTCAACGTCATGTTCGCGACCGCGAGCAAGCAAAATGATATCCTGGTGAGACTCTCAATGCGGGGAGGTCAGGTTTCTCATTGCGAGTGGTCGTGCATGCTCGCGACCGCTCGTGATGAGAAACTACCAGTTCGCGTTGAGAAAGCTGCCGCTCGAGTAAAAATCTACTCGAGCAGCAGAAAACTACAGCTCGCACAGTGCAAGATGCCGTTTTCAATGATTGCACAGTGCCGGATGCTTGTTCGCACTGTGCAATCATTGAAAATGCATCTTGCACAGTGCGAACATGCTACTACGCAGTTTGCGTAGTGCTACGTGAAATTCGCGTAGTGCTAAGTGCACTTCGCGTAGCTTCGCGTAGCGCTACTACGCAAACTACGCCCAGGGTTAAATATTACTCTAAAACTATCTATCAACCCACTATAACAACAACTATAAGACTAACTTCAAGCATAACCCTATCAAAGAATTTTAGATAAACACTTATAACTGTCCACACTTTTCTATGCATTTCAACAAAATTATTACTGAATGTTTTTAGAGACACTGTTTTTGTTCCCAGGTTTTTGTGGTACCAGGTGTCTTGTCCCAAAGAGAGACATGTCACAGTGGGAGTTAGGAGAAATCCGAGGGAGAGAGAAGGGGTCAGGAACTGGATAGGCTTTGTCAGGCTAGTGTTGAAATAGAAGACAACTTCAGATGGAACTAAGGGGCTAATTAAGTCCGCCTGCCATCGTAGCGGGATCGGGACCTCCTGCCTGTAATGCAGCAGTCCCGCACACCTAATTATGATCCGACCGCCACTGTGGCGGTCGCATCTGGCAATGTACATTGCGGCGGGTGCTGCTGGCTGCAGCACCCGCCACAATGGTAAATGGCCATGTTGTGCATATCCCTGCACAACGTGTTAGGCACCGTGCGGTGCCTGCCACCTTGTGCATGGAAATGTAGGGGGGTACCATGGGTACCCCCCAGTGCACAACTGCCCCCACCACAGGGGGGGGCGTAACGGGCCCCTTGAAGTCACCCTCTGCCAGCATTTCCATGGCGGTTCCACCGCTCTTTGCGCCTGCCACACTTGTGGCACGATTCCCCCCACCATCTTAGTGTAGTGGAGGGAAATGGGAGCCAGATGGCTGAGTGACCGCCACCGCTGCCCCGGCGGTGGCGGTCACTCAGCCATCCTAATGAGCCCCTTAGCTCTTTACTCTGGTGCAAGACCAGGAAATAACCACATCAGACTTGGGACTGGTACTCGGGACTCTCATCCAGTGAGAGCTGTGCTCAACCTTTTGGTGCAAAGAATCAGCAGCAATGCTTCTAGAAGGATAAAGTGCTCAACCAGTGACACAACAGCAGCATGAGGCCTTCACAGCTATTTGTGGAATAGGGCTCAGTTTAACAGATGAATGTATTGCCTTGTGTTGAAACAAGTATGTTTGCATCAACTTCCACCTACACTTTTATGTTTTTAGGAAATGTCCTTGTTTTTCTAATTCATTTACATATGTTATAATATTTACAAATATTGCTGTGTAAGAAAATCAATTATTTAATTGTGTGTGAACTCCCATACACTTTGCATAAGGTTATTGGGTTAGTTTATAAATCTTCAATAAAGAGTTCACTCACTATTGCTCTCACGTTGCCCAAGAGCAAGGTATGGGTGATAATTGATTCCACTCGTCCTCACTTCTCGACAAAGGACCAGGCGTGGGGTCTTCAGGTGATGCTACTGTGCCAAAGGAGATGGGGTGTCTGCATGCCTTCTGTCTTGCCCAAGGCTGTGAGAATGTAGTTTGTGACTTTCCCTATTTTTCTTCAAGGATGTCATGCGTTTGTTATCCCACCCTACTCAGGAGCAGGGAGATATCTGGTTCCTCCTACGTCATGCCTAAGGGCAGACATAATTTCCCCCCCGCCACCCCAGGCTGAGGATTTTTTAGGCTGCCCCTTCCATTCATCAAGCAGGGAGGAATGTTCCCTACCTTACATTGTGAGGGTGTATTTTGTGCTCTTCCCCTTGCCCAGGTGTAGGGGCTATTTGCTTTGGTTGCCCAGTACCTTAGGTAGCGGTGGGGGTGTTCATTCTCCCTCCGCTCTCTCCTTGGCCAAAAATGGAGAGGTTATTTGGTATCCCCCGGCTTTACAATTACAAGTCACTCGACATTTGACAAACTGATCACCGCTGATGCACTAGTTAGTACAACACAGTTAGAAACTGAGTCAATTTTTTGTTTTTGGTATCCAAATATTGGCCTACTAAAATGTCGCTTTCACATAAAGTTTCCATTGAAAAACCCTGCATAAAGATGATCCTTCAAAAAAACTTAGAATTTCACGCATATCTTTGTAGTTTGACAAAGTATTTAAATCTACCCAAGTTATTTCCGACCTACATCCTCCGTCAGGGGTTACTTTAACATTCTAAAATTTCCATCACTATAAACAAAAGAAAACAGGGATAACTTCTCTCAAAACAAGGAAACAAATGCATATCACTTTTACTTTTCATGATAGATAAGAAATACGATACGAACCCAGCGCTACTTTCAATACTAAAATGCATGTTGTTGTCAAGTAAGGACGAACCGGACCTGTCTCTGAAACAAACGATGGTTCAAAAATATATGTGATTGTTGCAAATGCCTCACATTAGCGAGTAAAGGAAGAGAACTAGACCATCATACAATGATGCACATAAAGAAACAGTTCTATATGCATGGTTTATCGATATTGTGCATATCAGCTGCCTTATGCAGATCGTTTTCTTTATGTCTGATAGGATGTATAAAGTTGCAAAATACTATGCCTCAAAGCTATGAGATAGAGCTACAAGCTGGGAATCTAGGAGCATCTCAGCTCACTGCATATTTGGCAGCAACCCACCCACCCTATAGAACCCTAGTATTTCCCATATTCTGTATTGAATCACAATATGTTTAGAGAAGAAGAACAGGTCAATTAGAATATCATATGTAAACCGATCACAAAATCCCAATGTCTCTGTGGTAATCGATACTATCAACACTGTGAATGTAAAAAAATCTGACAATGTGCTCACTGACACGATTTAGTTAATCCCCGAGTGGTGCTGGAAAAGGCGGGAATCCCTTGTATACTGTTGAGAGTGTGTACCTGTGAGTGAGCGTGACCAGTTGCGTCGATGTCACCTCAGCATGGCATGACCCATGAGAATACCAAAACCTTATGCAAAGTCAGTGTGCCAGTAACCCACGATTTACAAGTTACAAAGTTAAGGAGGTACGACTAGGGACGGGCATAGCACTGAACTGAGGAAAGAATATGATCTTCAATGGTTGACTATGAGCAGAAATTGTGTTTGAGGACTAGGTAGTAATAAGGCCTGGGCAAATTGAATTTACGCTAGCAAAATTTGTATCAAATAAGGAATTTCACATTGTTCTGTGAAATTCTCAAAATTACACCACTTTGTGCAATTATGCACTATTAATGTTAAACTTTACCGTAAATAAGCCATTTGATATAACATTTTACTACAAAAGCACAGGAACAACAGAACACTGATGGCTGTCGTTCGCATTGCTTTTTAGGTTGAAGCCTATCAGATGTACAACTGTCTGGTTTCCTAACAGCATCTTGGGGACATTCGGAAAGCATTCCGCCATTGCTTACCATTGACTTTGTGATTTATAGCTCACATTTGCTTGCTTTCTCTTTGCTGACTTTATTTGTTTTAGGCTGTCCAGCTTGAGCTCGTCTCTTCAGTTCCCCAAACCCTATTCACTGCATTCTTCAACCGGTACTGAATTTAGGTAAACAGGACTATAAATCGTGTTCTTATCTTGTCATATTTGCCGTGGATTCGAATACAGAGGTCAAATGTCAGTGTCTGTCTACTAGGAAGCTTGGTGTTTCCTTTTCTATCTCTGACTTCAAAGTGAGAGGAATTATGTAACATTCATGTTAGCTACTCAGGGCATGCTGCACAATGCTATTTGTTTACTAGCACAAAACAACATTTTAAAGTCTGTAGATGTACTGTGCAGATATTTCAGAATGTTGAAATCATCACAAATGAAGCATGTTTTTGGTAATTTTTGTAATTTTGAAGTGTGGTGGAAACAAATATTTTAATACGATCAAAACAAATCAATACACTATGTGATGGCGTTTCCACACATTATCATTTGTGCACTGTATACTTTTATCAGTAAGACTGTATTCCTGTGCAAATGTAATGGTCATTTCAATTGAAGATGTGTCTGTAATGGTAGTGTGCTACCACACCTTGTATATTCCACTTTACCCCACTCCACTCTACTGTGCACCACTCCACAACACTGAACTCTACTCTGCACCACTCCATGCTACGCCACTCCATGCTACTCAACACTGCGGCACTGCACTATACTCCGCACCACTCCATACTATGCCACTCCACTCCACACTGCATCCCTGCACTCTGCTCTACGCCACTTCACTCAGCGCTTCTCAACACCACTCTACTCGATGCCAATGCACTGTACCCCACACTACTCTACTATGCACTAGTGCACTCTTCACCAGTGCACATGATGTCAATCCACTCTAAGCCAGTTTAATCTACCCTGCACCACTGCACTCTATTACACTACACTTTACAACACTCTACGCCACTGCACTCTATGCTACCTCACTCTACTCTGAAACAATCTACTCTACCACACTCTATTCCAATCTCCAACATTCCACTCTACGCCACTCTACTCTATGCCACTGCAACCTACCCTAAGCCACTCCACCCCACTGCACTCAATGCTGCTGCACTCTACGCTAATGGATTCTACACCACTTTAGTCAAACCCAATACTCTCTATGCCACTTCACTCTATCCCAATCTGCTCTGTACAACTCCACAGTACACTACTATAGTCTACTCTGCACTACTCTAATCTATGCCACTGCACTCTATTCTATTGTATTCTACAGCACTACACTACTATAGTCTACTCTGCACTACTCTAATCTATGCCACTGCACTCTATTCTATTGTATTCTACAGCATTGAACTCTACATCACTATTCTCTGCACCACTTCACATCACGGCACTCTACACCAATTCACGCTATGCCACTCTACTCTACACTATTTCACTCTACAACACTCCACTCTGAAACACTGCACTCTGCCACTTAAATCTATGCCACTCTACTGAGGGCCACTGCACTCTCTGCCACTGCACTCTACTCTGCACCACTCTACTCTACTCCACTCTACGCCAATGTACTCTACACCTCTATACTCTAACCTAATGGGCAGCACTGCACCCTATGACACTGCACTCTATGCCACTTTATTCTACTCCCCTCTACTCTACTCTACTCTCGGAGAAGCGTGGCTCAGTGGTTAGAGGCGGCAGACCCGGAAGCTGAGATCGACTGTGGACCAGGGTTCGATTCCCCGCCTCAGCGGGTCTCGGGCTCATAAATTCCACGGTCTCGACAATTCTCGCTCCGGTGCCTACTCGACTCACGGGGTCACACTCTGCGACTCTGGGCAATAGCTTGCTTAATCTCCACTACGGCCCCTCGTGGCGGGATGCCTGGCTTTCACCCTGTGGACACCCTGCCGGGGTTTCTCACAGGGGAATACCAGGACGGGTTCCCTAAGCAAGCGCCAGGATGCCCTTTGGGTGACAGGTCTGCGCTATATAAGTACACCTACATTTACATTTTTACTCTGCATCACTCTACCGCCTTCTACCATGCATCAGTCCACTCTTCACCACTGCACCACTCTACTCTATGCCAATGCCCTCTACGACAGTGCACTCTATGCCTCTGTACTCCATGACACTCTACTCTCCAAAGCTGCAATCTCACCATTGAACTCAATGCTACTCTACTCTATGCCACTGCACTCTATGCCACTGCACTATACGCCAATGCACTATACACCACTACACTCTACGCCACTACATTCTATGCCACTTTACTCTGCATCACTCCACTCTACCCTCTCTAATCTAATTTGCATCGCTGTATTCTACACCACTCTACTTCACTGCCCTCTACGCCACTCTACTCTACACATCTGCACTCTACCCTGCACCACTCCACTCTACGCCACCTCACTCTACTCTGGAATAATCTACTCTGCTTCACTGCACTATACGCCACTTCACTTTACTCCATTATGCACCAATCAACTCTACGCCACTGCAATCTGCTCTGCACCACTGTACTTTCTGCCACTTCACTCTGGTCCACTCTATGACACTCCACTCTATGACACTACAGTCCATAATACTTCACTCTATGATGCTCTACTCCATTAAACTCTACTGCACTCTATGACACTCTACTCCACTCTCTGTCACTCCACTCTACAACACTCTACTCCACTCTATACCACTCTATGACACTCCACTCTATGATGCTCCACTGAACTCCCTCTACACCACACCACACACTATACTCCACTTTATTCTATAACACATTACTCCACTCTACACCACTCCATTGGTCAACTGTACACCACTCCACTCTATGTCACTCCCCTCTGACACTCTATGCCACTCCACCTTGCTCTATGCCACTTGATTTTACAACATTCTATCCTCCTCTGTCATTCTCCTCCTCTACTCTACTACACTCTATGCCACCCCACTCTACAACAATCCACTCTGCTCTATGTCACTCTACTCCACAACATTTTACTCCATTCTATGCAACACACTAAACAACACTCCACAGTGCAGTACACCACTCCATGACACTCTATGCCACTCCACTCTTCAACTCTCTATTCCAGTTCATAAGTCCTAAAAAAAGAAGTGGGGGCAGTGACCAAGTTAGGCAGTATGCCAATGATATAACTGCGTGTGACATCACAATGAGTGACATCACGGTGTGTGACATTGCATGCCACATGACATCACAGGAAGTGGCATCACAGCTATTCACCTCACAGGAAGTGACATCACAAGAAACAACATCAGCTCTTAAGACCTCACATATATGTTTAGCAGGGCTATCATGATTACAATTGAGAGCTTTGTGTGTCCGGTAAATGTCAGGGAATAATAATAATGGTATGATAACTTAGGAGGTTAAAGTATTTGCTGGAGAGTTCTATGTTTTGTCTAGTCCCAGTTTTGAATCAAGGTAGCATAGAGGGTTATTATGTGTTTTGCAAAACACATCATGTATCACACTGATGACAGATTGTTGTTTTATATAAATGGGTAAGTGGGTTACTGCTTTTAACTCAGAGATCCTATGTGTACTTGCAGTTCATAAATTGTAATCTTTCTAATATAGGACAGTGAGCTATGAAGGACATGTGGCTACTACACCTTTTACCGTCACTGTCTTATTAACATTGATTTACACACATATGATTTATTGTCAATTTAAAATGTGTATGTGTTATGTAAAGCAGTCTGACGCCCTGCATTAGGATGAGTAGCACTATAAAAGAAATAAAACAAAATAGTGGTATTTAAATTGTTATTTGTATAAATACTGGGACAGACCTACACATCTGCCTTTCTTACAGTGCATTCAGATGCCTTATATGTAGGGACTGAACAAAGTCAAATGTATGCCTCCGTTAACTACCTGTAAAGTGATAAGTTATGTGCCTTTGTTTCCCCTTCATTGCATTTAGGTGTGAGGCTCCAGATAGCTCCCAGCCAGGATACTCCAACAAAAGGAGGCCTGATGGCCCCTTAATTTCGGGCTTTGGTATGGTCCCAGATGGAATCTGATAAACCTCCTCCCCACGTGAACGTTGCTGCTCGTAACAAAAGCAGACAGCATGCAGGAACTTCCGGTGTCTAAAAATTACACAGGGGCAAGTTTAGTGTATTTCTGTGGGGCCCAACCTCTTGACAGGGCAGACTGCGTTCACCCTGTGAAAAATGTGGGTAGATGCTGCACCCTCAACTTGTGGCCTGCTCTATTCTGCTTTGACACTGTACTTCATGACACTCAACTCTACGCCCTTACACTCTATGCCAGCCTACTCCCTCCACAACATTCCACAACACTCTACACCACTCCATTCAATATCACTCCATGACAATCCACTTCGCTCCAATCCACACTCCTCAACTCTACACTACTCTACACCACTCCACGCCACTCCACTTTACTTTACGACACTCCACTCCCCTTTACCCCCACTGACTTTTAGTCCTTTTGAGTAGCAGCCACACTGGTGTACAACCTGACTCAAACATATTGGCAAATCCAATAGCTCTTGCATAGGCGAGACCTATTAGCTTTGCCAATGCTTGTTTCTTTTGCCCTTTATTTTTTTTTTGCAAAACATGTGTCATTGTATCATAAACTGAAGATGCATTTGACACTAAAATATAGCGCAAAAAAGACACATTTGAAATTTTGCGTAATTATGCAGAAACTTGGTATAGTTGAGCGAAAGCAAATTACTGTAATTTCTCGCACACTTAATAGTAATATGGTGGTAGGTGGTTGATGGATTTTATTGGTAAATGTGATGATGGACCTTGATAGCCTGACGAAGGGTGCCTTGACGTGCTAGAGTAATTTAGCAGCTATTGGAAGATTTTGAGATAGAGCACAGAGGTGGGAAGTACAGAGTAGTAGAGGGGAATCTGATACAGCCATAAACAGAGATAATCTTTTACCTCTCTTCACCTCATTTAAGGTGGATTCTTCAGTATGGTCACCAACATATGAACCAGTTACTTACACATGTGCAACAAACATTTTCAGTTGAATCGCCACATTGTTGTTTTTCTAACGGTCATAATGTTGACTTTACCACTGAAACAAGGTTGTATTTGTAATGCGCATTGTTTGTGAACATTGAATTTGTATCACTTTTATAGCTCGAGAATAACTTATAAACGTTTTGTTTCATGTGTTATTAGGACTCAGAGAGAATCTATATCTTTTTTTATTTGATAATGAAACACGTTTCCAGACGCCCGACAAGTTTTTCCCAAACACAATGGGGTTTTAAGGTGTTCAAGAATTTTTGCTTCACTACCGCAAAAAGTATCCAGCACCAATTTTTTCCAAACACGGATTTCTCCTTTGGTTTGCTCTTTTGATGTTGAGATAGCAGGCCTGGTGTTTTTATTCCTAGATTCTAGTGCTCGGTTCATTATGGACATCATGGTTTAAACTTACTAGCTCCATCACTCGCATGTGATTTACATCATTTCTCTCGACATCAGTCCAATAGTGTTTGTTATCAACCTGCTTCATTCTAAGTGGTTATACGTGCTCTTAATAGACAACTGCTGATCCCTGCGGATTCCAAGTATCCTGCATATTTCAAGGGCACCCACTCTTTCACCAGGTCTCAGAGCCTGCACCGCCCCAGCCTCAACACAAGCCATGACTTTTAGTGGTTCCACGTCCGACAAAAACACATATTTAATGTTCCTGGCCTTTGACTCGAAGTGCAGGCTCTGTTTATGTTGTTTACATTAGCTATCTTGCCCTTGAGTCGACAATTTCATTACCCGGGCAGCTGATAAGAGAGCCTTGTCGGCCCAGCAGAGCTGGACTGGGACGAGAAATGTGCCATGTACGTGGCGTCTGTAATAGGGCGTGATGACCGGCAGAGACCAGCTAAGGCCACAGGAGAGCCACCATCACAATATGTGAACGAACATATAGGGTGGGCTTCATCCCTGGAAGCATCTCAGGGTGCCATTGTCACAATAAGTGATGCATGGAAGGGGCAGCAATTGGCACTTGCTGTGGGTGCCTGATCTGAATGAATGTAGGGAGGGGGGTACTGGACGTGCAGACAGGGACATCTTAAGGATTTTGGGGCCCTGAGCCAAACATATTTCGGGGGCCCCTAGTCAGAACAGATTTGAATTTATGATCCAATTTGAGCCCCTGTTTCTCACGCCGTTTTCACTTCCTCAACAGTGTTAGCGATCCAGTTTGCATCATAGGCATTAGCCTATATATTCCTGATCTAAACGGACGTGCCCAGCTGAGAGTGGTAGGATTTAGTGTTTCCTGCCCTGCTACTAGGTTTTTAATACTTTTTAAATTGTATATGTGTGTCTGCATTACAATTTCTCTTACCTACGTGCACTTGCACTTTACTTTATTCTGCTTGCCTACACCTCCTTAGCTGCTCCGATTCGCATCTCGCTTTTCCTCCAGTCCTGGTCCCCAGCAGCTGACACACCGATTTTGCGGAGGGCTGGGGCTACTATTAGGCTCCTCACCCTTTTAAATTTTTGCTCTGTGCAAAAGCATGAACTACACATTTATGATCTACTTTTAGACGAACAGCCTGATCTTTTATTTCTCACTGGGACCTGGCTGTCTGAAGCCTCCAACCCTACTATCACCTCGGCCATCCCTATGGGTTATAAAATCCTTAGGAGGGACCGACAAAGTGGGAAGGGGGGGCGGTGTCGCCATCATTTACATTAATAAACTGGACTGATCTCCCATCTCGATGGAAAACATTGAGGGCGCAGAGTCCTTAGGCTTCCGCTGTAACATATCCCGCCATCATAACATAGCTGTTTTTCTGATTTACAGAGCTCCCAGTGCAATTGGAATTTGTTTTACTACCCTTAATACAACCACCACCTCCCTGGCTTAAAACACAACAACTGCCTTATTCTGGGGGATTTCAATATACATATGGACACTGGAAAAGACCCTTAAACAATTTCCTTGTTGGAGACGCTGCAGGCCTGCAACATGTTTCCATCTATTTCTTCGGACATTCATTAGAAGGGCCATATCCTAGACCAAATCTTTCACAACTTTGACATATCAGTAAGCCTACCTCTCCCATTACCTGGTCTGACCACCTCCTATTAAAATTCGTCATTCCCAGCTCTGCCACAGCCCTTGGGCTAATGCAGGGCAGAGGGTCCCTAATTACAGAACGGTCCATAAAATATCCATCCCGATGTTAGCAGATGCCCTCACCGTTCTGCATTCCTCATTCCTCACCAGAGCAGTCTGGCTGCCCTGACTCGGACGACCTCTCAATAGATTCATGGCTCCAAACCAACACTGGTGCAGCGGTACTGGTTGTTTCCCGCTCCTCAAAGAGGTCAGCACCACCAACTCCATGGTTTAACGATTCCCTCAGATATAGCAAAAGAAATGAAATTTTAGAAAACTGGAATGGAAATGGCATAAATCCTGTCTACCTGAGGACAGGAAGGTGTATAAAGACACCTTAAAAGCTCATTACATTCTTGTGAAGGCAACCAAAAAAAACTTCTTTCAAGCCAAGATAGAAAATGCCCAAAATAAGAGTGAGGAAATCTTTAGCATAGTTAAACCTTTACGGCCGAAAGCCAGCCCAAAGTAAGGGCCATGCATGCAAGAATGGTCTAAGCAAGTAGCTCAATTCTTTCACAAAAAGATCTCAGTGAACCAACAAGCCTCCACTAACATCTCAGAGAAAGCACTGACCTTCTACCTTAGTTCTAATAGCAAATTTCCCCTCTTGGATCCTCCATCTTTACTAGCTTTCCCTGAGTTTCAGCTTGAAGAGTCACTGACCCTTCTCCAAAGCATTAAGTCTGGCTCTCCTACTGACCCTTGTCCTGCGAATATCCTGAACCTATTAGCTCCCATCATAAACACCATGGTAAACCAGCTCTTTAATGTTTCCCTCTGCTCAGGCAACATGCCAAAATTATGGAAGAATGCTAAGATTCTTCCACTGATAAAAAAGGCTAACGCCAAACCAACAGACCCTGCCAACTAGAGGCCAATCTCCCTTCTTCCGGCCCTCTCCAAAGTATTAGAGAAGCATGTAAACAAGGCACTCCAAAAACACATTGAAGATGGGAAGCTCCTTCATGAGTCCCAAATGGGTTTTAGGGCTAACTACAGTACGGAGTCCGCTCTGCTGAAAGTGACTAAATTTCACAAGGGTAAGCTGGACCAGGGAGGCAAGGCTGTTCTGATACTGCTCAATCTGTTGCCGGCCTTCAATACGGTCCCACATGAGAGGCTCCTGGAGAGACTTGCTAACAGCGGCCTGGGGGGGACTGCCTTAACATGGGTGTCATTCTTCTTGGCAAATAGATCTCTAGGCATCTGGCTCCCCTCTTTCTCATCCCCCGTTCTGGCCATGAATGTACGTGTCCCTCAGGCCTCCATTCTCAGTCCTAACCTTTTTAATATGAATCTATCCCCCCTTGCATTTCTGGAAGACGAAGAGGGCGCCAAAATTGTTTCCTATGCTGTTGACACTCAGATGAATTTTATATGTGAAAAAAGGAACCAACTTTGACGGGGTAATGATTAGGTCTTGCCTCACAAAGGTTTTTAACTGGTTTAACATCAATCAGCTGAAGTGCAATCCTGACAAAACTGAATTTGTTTTCTTTGGTAATCCAGAAACGCCTGACTGGAGCTCTTGGTGGCCACAAGATCTGCTGCGCCCGCCCGCTGAAAAGGAGTAAGTAAAAAACTTAGGAATTGTCATAGACAAGACACTCTCCATGCGCTTTCAAACACAAAATCAAACTGGCGCTCGCTTTGGCATACTCTGGATGCAAAAATAATTCCTGCCACTGTTACCACTTGAAAGTAGAAAGATCGTGGTGCAGGCTCTGGTGACATCAAAGCTTGACTATATCAAAAGCTTGTACCTGGGTCTTCCCAAATCCCTTATCCAACACCTACAAGTGGTACAAAATGCCAGAGCCATCCTGAGACCTAAACCCAGATCTAGTATGACCCCTCTTCTTAATCCCTTCGGTGCTGATGAAGACCCCCGTCCGTCAGGCACCGCGGTGGTCGTGTGCTGATGACGGCTGGGGGCCGTCATGAACCCGCCCACTACGGAAAACGCCGCATAGGTGCAGAATCGAGGCCGCGCCCAAGGGGTTAAGACTCTACACTGGCACCGCATAAAAGAACGGATCGAGCAATGACCATCTTCTTTAAAACTTTCCACGGCTTAGGAGCGTGTTAATCGCTACACAACATCTAGACCCCTAAGATCTTCCAATGCCAACCTGGCCATCGTGCCTAAAATATGCTGTGCCCTCACTGGAGGCAGATCCCTCAGCTTTCTAGGTGCAAAACTGTAGAATGGACTCCTTGAGTCTCTGAGACTAACCACAAGCCTACTCTCTTTCAAGAAGAACTTAAAAACTTGGCTTTTTAATGACTGATGGGTCTTTTACGCACGTTTTCTTCCCGCTGTCATGCGCCAGGACACTCTAGTCTGATTAGCTGCGCGCTTTATTAAATACACTATTTCCTTTCTTTCCATTAGGTCCCTGACAGTGCAAAGGAACACCAGTCCAAATTCTAAGGGCCTTATTTATGAGGTCTTGCTTCAATTTTATGCTGCCAGTACGCAAAAGTGGAGCATGTGCTCGTAAATAAGCCCCATAGAATGGGGGGAAAGTGTTTTGTGCCCCTCCTTTTTCTCTGCCCCCACTTGACGAATCACCCAATCAGCAGCTGAAGTGAGTGGAAAACAAGTTTTGAAAATTTTGTGAAGATTTGTCAAAAGGCACCAAAGTTTTCAGCGAAACAATATGCTCTGTCAATGGGTAAAGTTGGTCCTAACTATAAATACCTAGAGGGTGCCTGCAGTAATCCTAAATAATGCATTTATGTTTCAGGTATTTAATTTTACTGACACTTTCTGTTGGTACTAACCTTCATATTTTTGTCATGTGATGAATACTATTACCTTTTGCTTAGCGCATTTCTGTGCTAATCTATTTGACAATCATGTTGTATGTGCTTGGGAGGGTCTTATTCACAGCCAGCATGAATACTGGAAAAGAATAGGCACTGATGGGAAATTCACAAATTCTAATTTTATTTACTTCACATAACATGTATTTCTATTTCAGGACAGCAGGCGAGAAAACTACTGTTTCCAGAAACAATAGTAAAAAAACACAAGTCCATCCTCCAATCAATGCAGCATGGTCCCAACATAGTCCATCGTCTCTATCTGAGCACCCTCTTTCTTTGCTGCTTAGAAGCCCAACTAAGTCATTTGTCTATGCTCTCACATCTCAAACTGTGAATGTTGTTATTTACGGAATTTGCTGAGGTCTGGTTGGTGGTACTTTATTGTTGACGACTTTGTTTGCTTCAGATTCCCTAATCTAGAGGCAGGAACGCTAACGCGCTCCTTGCGCGACTTCTGCTCCTACATGATCACAGTACGGTCCTCCGCCCACTAGAGGCAGCTGTAACAGGCACATCTCGGCTACTTTGCAACAAGCGTCTTCCACACAGCGGGAGTTAGGTGAGTGCCGATGGAGCCTCTCACCCGCCGAGCCTTGCCCCTTTGCTGCCTGGGTGACGCCCCATGTTTAGGAGTCTGTATTCCCCTGGTATTCATTTGAAACCCCATCTGGGGTCCGTATATTGTGCATACTTAAGCCCTGCAGGGTCTGTATTTTGTACGCCCGTGGAAGCAAGTTGTGGGACACTGTCCATGGCAGCTTACCCCTTTGGATTTGTGTGCTGAGAGTGTCCCCAGGGCTTAGGCTAGTGCGATTGTGCACCTTCTGCCTACCCACATGTCCTGGGCTTCTACCCAGCACCTTATAGGCGTGTACCCTATCAGGGCTTACCTAAAAAATAAATCAAATCGGCCTCAACTCTCGCCCCATTGCCGCTGGTGACCAAGGGTGCAGCACAGAGTACAGGTAGCCCCAAGTTGGCCTAATAAGTCATGCAATCCTCTAGAGCCACATATGATGAGAAGGATGCAGTCCTTTCTGTAGTGGGATGAGTAATTTTACGAGGCAGTAGACACCTCCATGTACAGGGCAGTAAATGAGGCTATGGGCCCCTTAGGACAGCTCCCTGCCAAACAGACTTCACGTGAATGCACCAAAATCACCAAACCTACCCCACTGGATCTAGAGAAGCCCCCCAAAGATGCTCCTGGTGGACCACACCCAGAAGAGAAAATGCAAGGCAGGAGGGGATCCCAACATGTTCACACATCTCAAGAAGGCCTTCTTGGCCCAAGTGTCCTACAAGTGCCAGATAAGGTGGTGAAGTATGTGGTGGGGGTCTTCACAAGTCTTTTGAGAAAGAAGCTTGCAACTGTCATAAGGTGGAATGCCCATGCTCCTTTTTGGAAGGGAAGGTTGCCCTTACAGCAGAAATAGACTCCCAGATGGCCAGCTTCAAGACCAAATTTATGAAGGACCCTAAGAAAGGCATAATAGGTCTTGGCGCTCACCCCAGCACAAACTTTTGGATGCCATAGGTCCAATGACAAAAATTCTCGACATAGCGGAGGAGGCCAAGGCCTCAGGTACTCTTATGCCCCAGGTACTCTTATGCCCCCTGATGTAATCTCAGGATGGACACAGCGCACAATTATACTCCTAGGGAATGTTAATTGCTTGCAGTCTATGAAGCGCCGTCTCTCCTTACTTAATTTGGAGGTGGACGCAGTAGCCCAAGAAGGTTTGGAGACCCTTTTGTGAAGGAGCTAGGCCAATTTTTTGTGACATTCATGTCGCTGAAAAGGCACAGACCAATATTAAGCGTGTTTTCCCTGCAGTTTTCCAGGTGGCCAGTCGTGGCAGAGGCCACACAACCGGTCACTTTTCATCTCTACCTCCCCCCCAGGGGAATAGGCTACAGGTGTGGCCAGTGGCAAAATAAAGAGCGCTTCAACAATTTATACCCCACAAGAGGACAGCAGTTTCATGGATGTGGTAGATACAAGGGTAGGACCGCCAGCTCCTCTGGAAAAAGTGAGTGTTCTCCCTTCTTCCCAACTCAGGGTAGGGGGGTGTCTGGCATATTTCCTCCCAGCATTGGTCTCCGTCAATTCAGACACCTGGGTCCTACAAACAGTGCAGTGTTTCCAAATCGAGTTTTACGGGGTGCCCTCAGCAAATATCCCAGCAGCGACCCTTGGCTTTTTCCCAGCAAGATGAGGAGATCGTAGCCCTCCTGAAAAAAGGGCACATCGCAATGGTTTTCTCAGCAATCTTTTTCTGGTAGACAAGAGTGACAGCAGACGGAGACCAGTAATCAGCCTCAGGGAATTCAACAAGTGGCTGGTTTACTGCGACTTCAAGATGGGAGGCCTTCACCTCCTCAGAAATGTTTCGCTTCCGTCAGATGGTATGGTATGCCTGGATCTAAAAGATACGTACCTCATGGTCCCCATCTTCCCACCTCACCATTGGTTCCTACAGTTTGTCTGGAGCTCCCATCCCTTTGAATTTGCCACCCTTCCATTTGGCCTGTCGTCGGCGCCGTGGTGCTTCATGAAGTTTCTCAAGCTGGTTGAAGAGTAACTCAGAGCGCAGGGGATAAGCTAACTGTCTACTTGAACGACATACTCTTCTGGCCCAGTGTCCCCTGAAACTTGCCCTGCACCTCCAGAAAGCAGTGAATCTGGTACAACAATGTTCTTTGCGTTTGTGATATATTCTACTATGTCCTCTTTGAGCCTTCCATCTTAGAAGATGGCAAAAATCATCCACAACCTACGTCAAACTCTGGCCAAACCTCAGACATAATGGCCGTTTAGTGGGTCTCCTTTCCTCATTAATCCAAGCTTTCTTTCTGGGCCGTCTCCACTATCGGGCTCTCCAGCTCCTCAAAGTACACCACCTGCGGAAAGATGTAACGTACTCCCAGTCGGTGCCACTAACGGATGAGATCAACTGGTGACTTGCCCACATGGAGGCATGGAACAGGAGGGCAATCTTTGTTTCCACTTCTGACTTGGTGATAGAGTTAGACGCCAGCAGGTCAGGCTGGGGCATCAGATGTGGGGACTTCTCCACAGGAGGAAGTTGGTCACCACAAGAACAGAGCTTACATATCAATTATTTGGAGCTCCTTGCTGGTTCGTTCGCAGTTCACTGTTGGACGAAGGACAGGATTCAGTCCTATGTCCCTCTAAACATGGACAATCTGTCTGTGGTGCAATATTTCAATCAACTGGGAGGCACTGGCAGACCCGGCGAAGAACTTTTTGAATTGTTTTCTAGAGGATAATGTCTCTATCACTGCGGAATATCTTCCAGGCTAGGAGAACCAGGTGGTGGACTGGCACTCTCACCATCTCTAAGACTCGAGTCTGTGGAAACTGGACCCAGCAGGTCTACCTAATGCTCGCAGACAGGTGGGGCCCATTCTCAATAGACTTGTTTGCCTCCCTCCTCGACCACCAGCTTTCCAGGTTCTTCAGCTGGAGGCCAGACCCTCAGGCTGTGGAGACCGACTCGTTCCTCCAAGATTGTAGTTCTCGATGATCACTCTAGATTTAGCACAGGTGGGCATCAACAGGCGGAGTTGGTCAAGATTACGCCCACATAAATGTCTCAAGTGTAGTTTCCAGTGCTGCTGAAACTTTCCTGGGATTCTCCAATCAGACTCCCACTTTTTCCTCACACTCTGATGAGTCTGGATCTCACGTCGCATCAGCTGGGACAGAGGGCTCCCTGCAACTGATGGCGTGGCAGATTGCAGGTGATTCTGGACGCTCCCAGGGCTTTCGCAACACGCTGAGTTCCTCCTTTCCAGAGCATTGGCAGACAGCATGACCATGCACTCCGGTCAACTGGATGAGATATTTGCGTAGGTGTTTGTGATGGCGTGTGGATCTCATGGGCGTAAACATAGTACGGGTGCTCGATTTTCTGCCCAGCTTAGCCAAGGATGGGCTTCCATATCATTCTATGATCTGCTTTTTCAGACGGGCATGCCCCTGTCGACTGCGTACCAGTGGGTTTACATCCTTTGGTTTGCTGGTGGCGTAGGGGGATTCGACTCTCCCTTCCATCGGAACCCCACTATTTGGCACTGTGGGGTGTTAACCTGATCCTAAACCTTTTCATATCCTGGCAACCAAACAGGTTTCTGTTGCAAAAAGAGATTTTAGCCACATTGGCAATGCTCCTTTGTATAGCTTCGTGCAGAGGAGTTTCAGATGTGAGGGCCCTAAATCTCTCGGACTGGGTGTTTTCCCCGGATGGGGTTTCTTTTACAGTAAGTAGATGGACTAAATAAACAGATGTTTAGTGTTACCTAACTCAGGGGTAGGTATTTTATTGACTTGATAAGGATGAAAGGGCTGAGTGGGCACACTGGATTTGAAACAGTGCCCATGCATTTGGTCTAATTTATAGCAAGCACTGAACACTGGAAAACAATGCAGTTGCTCACAACGAATTTACAAATTGTGAACTGTATTAGCTTCACATAACATGTATTTGTAGAGGGCTATATTGACGCAAAAGAAGCCTCTTAGCACTATTGATGCACAGCAGATGTTTTGTTTTTCCTAACGTAAAGCTAGGTATTTTATCAACCAAATTACGATGAAAGGTGGAGTGGGCTCACTGGTTTAAAAACTATTTTTTTTTTGTTTAGTAAATTTTTATTAAGGTTTCAAACAATAGAAAAGCAAGGAAACAAGTACAAGGTGAAAAGTCAAATAGAAATCATATTAAACGTAATTAATATATACAAATTAGACAAAATAGTAATTCAATCAAATATAAGGACGGGATATGAAGAAAGGAAGAAAGAAAAGGAATATAGAGAGAAGAAAGAAAGAAAAGAGAAAGGGAGAAAGAAAGACAGAAGAGAGGAGAAAGAGAAAGAGATTTATGTTGTGCAGTAGTGGTAAAGAAGAAAGAATAAAAGACTAAGGGCCAGATGTAGGAGCCTAAATACCGGTCGGTAACGGACGAATTCGGCCGTTAACGACCGGTATTTAAGAATTGGCATGTAGGAGGCCAATTTTACCGATTCAGTAAATTTACCGAATCGGTAAAATACCGAATCGGTATTTTTACCGATTCGGTAACTTGCAGATGTAGGTGGGACTCTTCAGAGTCCCAAAGGCCTTACAGATTCGGTATTTTACCACCCAATCCAATTGGGTAGTAAAATACTGAATCCAGGTGTGCATGCACATGTGTGCATGCACACCTATGCCATGTGACAGACAGACATGCCCTTAGGGCATGTCTGTGTGCCACATGGCACACATGCCTGTATTCGGGGTGCTAGAGGGTGTCAAAGTGACACCCCCTGCACACTTGCTGAAATCGGTATTTACCGAATCGGTAAATACCGATTCGGTATTGCCCATTGATTCCTATGGGCTTCAAGGCCCATAGGAATCAATGGGCAATACCAAATCGGTATTTACCGATTCGGTAAATACCGATTTTTACAGATTCGGTAATTCAATTACCGAATCTACCTAAATCTCCCTCCTTCATATTTACCGATTCATAAATACCGAATCGGTAAAATTCGGTATTTATGAATCGGTAAATACGATTTTCCTACATCTGGCCCTAAAAGATTAATGCATAGGAGAGCGTGTAGAAAGGTAAGTAGTAAAAGGAAGCCGAAGTAGATCTGAGAGAGGAAGAAGAAACAGAAGCAATTCTATGTTCATCACAAATAAAATTCCACCAAGCCAGAAATGAAATATTTGAATTGTCTTTCCATGAGGATAAAATAACTTTAAAAGCTTATGCAATAAAAAGATCAAATAATCTAGAAGAGGGAGATGTAACATCAACATTAGGTGATTAAGAGCCAAGAAAAACATTTTGTTTTGTTAAAGTAGAAGTAAAATGAAACACTAGCATGCAAATATTCCAAACGGAATTCCAAAAAGAAAAAACATTAGAATATTCATAGAGAAGGTGTGGTAATGTGCCCCTTTCGGAGATACAGGACCAGCATAAACAAGATCATGAAGTTGAAAATGTACTAATAGTAACAGGAGTAATAAGAGCTCTTTGATAAATAAAATACAAAGACTGAGTTATACGAGCTGCAGCAGAAACTTTAAATAGTTTGGACCACAATGTGTCCCATGTAGTAATAGATAATGAAATGGACAAATCAGTTTCCCATGCAATCTCAATTAAAGATTTAGGTCTTTCAATAACATTAGACAACAATAACTTATATACAAGGGCAGCTTTAGGTCTGTGTATTGAAAAGAAAGAGTACAAAGGAGCGGAGGGTGTTATAGGTGGTGTGATATGTGGGAGACACATAGTATTTAGATGAAACTGCATGGCATTAACAATAATAGCATATTCATTAAGAAAAGAGTAAGGCAGTTGGTAATTAGTTTGGAGAGTAGAAAACGGAACAATAGTATAATTATGCAGAAATTGATGAACAAAAACAATACCCTTTTCTTTCCAATATTTGTAGTAAAATGATTTACCTTTAAATTTGAGAAATGTATTAAACCATACACATGAAGATAAAAAACATTGAAGAGGGGTGAAATCTTTAAAAAAAGTACTGTACAGCAAAGATCAGGAATATTTTAAAATAGGACTATTAGATAAAAAGGTACAATTTGACATAGAAAGTAGTTGTTGAAAAGAAAAATCCTTCAGGAGGGAGCGTTCAAAAAGAACCCATTTGGGAACAGGGTTGTCCATAAAATCATAGGCCAATGGGAAAGATTGTTTAAGCAGAAAGGCAGAGTGATAAACTGAAAAGTTTGGGAAACGTACACCACCTTCATTCTTAGGACGTATGAGTTTAGGTAGGGTAATTCGCGGGTGTTTATTATTCCAGAGGAATTTGGTGCATACAGAATTCATTTAAAAAAAATGAATATTGGAAATTTTCATAGGAAGCATAGATAAGGTATACAAAATATGAGGTACAATCATCATTTTAATAGTATCCAACTTGCCCCACCATGAAAGGTATAACGGAGATCATATGAGTAAGAGTGATTGAATCTTATCTAATAATGTAGAAAATTTGAATTTAATGGTGTCAGAAAGGGAGGACGAAAACCAGATACCAAGGTATTTAATTTAAGAGGGACACCATGCGAAATTGGTATCATGAAACATAAATTGATAACATGTAGCATTTAGGGGTAAAACTTCAGTTTTAGAGAGGTTAAGTTTATATCCAGAAATACTGGAGTATAATCGTACCTCATTTAAAAAATGGGGGAGAGAATCAGTGGGATTAGACATATAAATGAGTATATCATCAGCATATGCAGATGTTTTAGATTCAACAGAACCATGTTTGAAACCAGCAATCTGGGAGTTAACACGGATGCGTTCCAGGAACGGTTCAAGGCATAAAATAAAACGTAGTGGGGAAAAGGGGCAACCTTGCCTTGTTCCTCTAGATAAAGAAAATGGCCTGGAAAATTGGTTATTAAAAAAAATGCTGGCTCGGGGACAGGAATATAAGAGTTTAACATAGGAAATAAAAGAGGGCCCGAAACCAAACCATTGAAGAGTCTGAAATATAAATTGCCAATTAATACGATTGAATGCTTTTTCAGCATCTAAGGACAAAGCTGCAAGCGGAGATTTATATTTTTTGCCATATGAAATGATATTAGCAAACATTCGGGCATTATCAGATGCTAACCTGCCCTTCACAAATTCAACTTGATCAGTGTTAATCAGGAGGGGAATAATGGTGTCAAGGCGGGATGCAAGAATTTTGGCAAAAATTTTACAATCATAATTAATTAATGAAATAGGATGGTAATTCTTACATAGGGAGTGGTCTTTATCAGGTTTAGGTATGATTACAATTAAAGCATCCATATGGATTCAAAACTATGACCATGAGGTCACACACAGTTGCATTGAGTCCATATTAATCCATTCAGCTGCCTGACGGAGGGGACATTGAAGTGCAATTCACTCTAAGGTCAAGTGTGGTGTCATATAGTGACAACCTTTCCTTCTTTTATAAACATAACATGCTCATAATAAGTAGGTGGAAGTGCAAGGGTAGGCAGGCACCTCAAGGAAGAACTTGTGGTGCAGAGTAGGCACGCGGAGGGCTCCTTCAACGGTAAACCTGTGTGAGGCTATCTGAGGTACCAATGACGTATGGGAAATCAACCCTCTAAGCGCAGAATGAGCAGCCACAATGAGTCTGCTGAAGATGTCTCGCCTCCTGCCCTGACAGCACTTTTACATTTCTGGATGATTTTATAGATTCAGCTCACCATGGCACAGGGGACAGACAGTGCTAAGAGTGGTCCTCTAGGGTGCGAACAATGTCCAGGGTTATCGTCCACAGTGAGACTGGTTCTCACGGATGCCAAGGCGTATAAAGGGTGGCATATGACTTGATGCAACCAAAGAATTGTGACACTGTGTGAAACTTTCACCGGAGATTTATTTACCCTCCGGTGCAACTGTACATCCAATGCAGTCCTCCTCAAAATGGTATGTATATTTGCTCATCAGGGCAGTGGCACACTTCATTGCCAACTCTCACCCTCCATTTGAAGTGCACCTTTGTAAATGTTGCTTTTTCTCCTGTCTCTGTAAAGGCTGCACGTTTTTAGTCGCTTTATTTTTAAGTACAGCGCAACACACACATTTTGTTAACTGATTTTAAAGTGTATGATTTCAACCACTGGGCTGCTGTGGGTACACCCTGAGTACGTAAAGCTGGTTTGGGCTGGATTCCCTTTTAAAGTGCCTTTTCAAGCTGTTCTTCAGACACAGCCTTTGTGCGGAGAGATGCACCTCAAAGCAGGGTAGTCAATGCAAATACTACACTGGCCACAACATGCACACACATGCACAACATACCCTTGGGATGTTATCTGGAAGTACCGTTTATATGAGCAGCTACTCTGGTGTGCTGTAGAAACAACCTAGAATGGGAGTAGGTAACAAAACAAGTGTACTATATTTTTGTTCATTCACAAGACCCTCTGAGCCAATGTCAAATAACTAATTTTGCTGAGTGAGTAAACATTTTTTTTTACACAGACTAATGAGAGATCATTGAATAAAACCTTTTCTTTTTTCTGCTCTAACTCCTCTTGTGTAGCATATAGACCCTGTACTAAGGTTGGCATACTCCTGACTGTGTAATACAAGGTGTCCCCCTCCAAATCCCTGCACTGTTTAGCTGGCTCTGTGAGATGCCTGCCACACGGTACATGGATGTTTAACAACTTCCATTTTACAATGGGAGCTTGTGCTGCAGCTAATTACAGTATCAGAACTGGCAACCATAGGTTGGCCGGTTCCCAAACTGCAGCGATGATGATCAGAGGCAACTCCGACCGACATCATAATCAGGGCCTAAATGTTTAAGTGTCTCTTAGGAGAGAGGGAAGTCAGATTACTGCACATGAACTTTATACACACTACACATATACACAAGAATGCATCACACACTTGCAAAAAAGTGAGAGATTCCACTTAAAAGAGAGTATATGAATGTATAGAAAGGTTGAGTGGATAACTCTCAGGAGTAAAGGTTTAAATTGACCAGTGCAGCTGCAATATGTATCCACTGCCACCAAGCTTTATTCTCCCAACGACCCAGTGAAAGGAAATTAATTACTCCTCACTACAGGGATATTAAAGGTGCATGTTCAGTTTAGTTGTCTAGCACACTGCAGAGGAAGCTACAAAATCAATATGGAGCATCCTCCAGGGGCCTTAAGATGCGAAACAGAAGAGACAAACCTCACAGCAGGTCACAACACACAAACTGAGGAGGGCGGTAACAGCTGGACAGCCATAGGAACTTTCACCCCAACAATTTCCATAAACCTATGCTATGACCTCTCATTAATAAAAGTCCTAACAACCCATTTAAAGAAGTCAACCCTCCGATATCAAGGGTTATTGAACTAGCATTAACTAGCGTCTAGTCCCCATTTCCATATAATCCAACTACTAATCGGTTTCTCCTCAGCACTGAATGTTGCCTTCTGTTCCCAAAGCCATTTGGCTATCTACCAAAAATATGTCCTTCTCTTCTATCTCAAAATTTAGCAAAGAATACTCAAGATAGTCTTGAAATTCTAATCACTATTGTATGCTTCGTATTATCAGAAAAGCTTATTAACTATGTTTACATTCCTGGTTTCTAATATGGCGCCTTGTTCTGCCATGGAAAAAGCAGAAAGAGGGCATGATTTTTCCAGCGGCAGTAGAAAAAAGAATGTGCATAAAGTGTTTATTAAGATAAAACCCCTGATAAGGATATCAGACTGGCCTGGGCAGGGCAGACGAGGTAAGGAGTGGTCAGCAACCTGTGAGAGAATATAAGGCAGGAGCTCCAGCTCTTAGATTCGAGCTCAGGTCCTACAGCGCTGATCAGTTCCTTGGAGACATTGGCTGGGGAAACTGAACATCATGAAGTGGCTTGTCATAGCGATGGTCTGCCTCCATCTTTCAGAGGGACTCGTAAGGTGAGTACGGTAGCAGCTGTGCTTCCCTTCAGGACTTAGAAATGTATGTGCATAGGGTGCTCCTGTTAAGAACATCCTGTTTCATGTAGAAATATAGGGCCAGATGTAGGTAGCCAAATACCGGTCGGTAACGGCCGAATTCGGCCGTTACCGACCGGTATTTGGCTTTCGACATGTAGGGGGATTGCAACAGGGCATTTCGGTAATTTTACCGATTCGGTAAATATACCGGTCGGTAAATTTACCGACCGGTATTTTTACAGAATCGGTAAAATTGAGATGTAGGTGGGACTCTTCTGAGTCCCACAAGCCCTAAAAATTCGGTATTTTACCATCAAATTCAATTTGATGGTAAAATACCGATTCAGGTGTGCATGCACATGTGTGCATGCACACCTGTGCCATATGACAGGCAGACCTGCCCTTAGGGCAGGTATGCCTGCCACATGGCCCCCGAACCTTTTTTGGGGGTGCTAGAGGGTGTCAAAGTGACACCCCCTGCACCCTTGTCAAAATCGGTATTTACTGATTCGGTAAATACCGACCGGTAATGCCCCATTCATTCCTATGGACTTCAAAGCCCATAGGAATGAATGGAGCATTACCGGTCGGTATTTACCGAATCGGTAAATACAGATATTTACCGATTCGGTAAATGGAACATCTGGATGTTCCTACATACCCCCCTTCTTATTTACCGATTCTTAATTACCGAATCGGTAAAATTCGGTAATTAAGAATCGGTAAATAAGTTCTACCTACATCTGGCCCATAGTCATCTAGTTACCCATGTAGTGGACAGGCTCTTCAGGCTTCTTAGTTAAGTATGGCAGCTGGTTTCTTGGAAGGTCCCTCACGATCCAAAGTGCTGTGCAAAAGGCACTTCTCTGAAGATAGCTCATGTTAGCAACAATAACTGAGTCTCCCGAAATGGTTGATTCTAACAGTGACGATTCTCTTGGAAGGTCTTCTTTGGTGAGTATTGCTTTTGGGGGAGAGGCTGGCGTATCCACCAAATTTTGTGGTTCAGTGGAGCGAACCCCTTACCAATAAGATCCATATAGGCCATTTGGCTACTAGTCAGGATACAGTGTTCTTATAAATGGTCTACGTCCGGGCTTCAGACAGGTTGATGAAGCGAGGTTTGCTTTTGGGGGTTTGTAATGTCCTACACATCCTGTCATATGTTCAGATGACAGTTCTGCACAGCTGGCCTATATTACCCAATATTTGAGTATATGAGATCTCTGATGTTGGAAATTACATGGAGCCAGATCTTGTTAAGGCAGCTCATAGAACACGGCTATCGATAGATATAGGATTAAAGTTGGATGTAGCAAAAAACTACAAATAAAAAGCCTCAGCACAATTTGAATTGGACATGGAGTCTAGTTTCCAGCCAGTTCATGTCGACTGTCTCTTTTTCCATATGAAGGGTCCCTCTGAAAAAGTTTAAGACCATCCGTCAGACTATGAAGGAGAATGGAGTACTTGAGGAATTTATGAAGACCCACAAGAGGGAACCAGCCATCAAGTACAACTTCAACAAGGTCACCGACTTTGCAGTTGTCTACGAGCCCATGAACATGGATGTGAGTATCACGCTCTCTCTCTATAACAACAGGCAGGTTTATGGGAGTGTTTGAGAGATTGGCAGGCAGTGTGCATTCCTGGCACATGCATGAGTCTTCCCCAAATGCATCAAATGTTCAAAGACACCAACCTTTCAACACATCTTTTGGTTTCCCCATGGCCTACCCCGCCTCTGGTTTTGGGTTTCGAGATGCATTTTAATTATCAGCAAAACACAAGTACTGCACCATTATTATTTTTGATCTCTGTGCAGGAAACTCTCCTACATGAATTTTCCTTGTTCCCTTTCCAGGCAGCTTACTATGGACAGATCAGCATTGGAACTCCTCCCCAGAGCTTCATGGTCCTCTTTGACACTGGATCCTCCAATCTGTGGGTGGCATCGACATACTGCTCCAGCCAGGCTTGCCGTAAGTGATACAGCTAGTTTTTGAGCATAGGCAATGAAGGGAAGCTCATAACTTTTGAAATGTTGGCCGCTCAGAGACTCTGCCTTTCAGCATCTGGCCGCCATTCACACAGACCCTGATACCTATATTTATCTGTCTAGCTAGCTACCTATCTCTTTATCTATATATGGCTCTCTCTATCTCTTTGTCTCTCTCTCTTCTCTTTTCGTTCTCTATATGTCCCTATTTTTATCTCTCTCTCTCTCACACACACTCTATCTCTTTGTAGCTTTATTAATAAATCTCTATCTTCTATCTATCTCTCTCTCTCATCACAGTCAACAATATCTGGCAGAATTAGAAGTCCCCAACCTTTTTTCGTGGATCTGGAGTTTTAGCATACAAAGACAAATAAAGTGATTTCTTTAAAGAAGAAAGCAAAAATATTATTTATAAACCTTGAAAAAGTTAGCATATTCAACCACCCATTTTGGCCGTTGTATGTGAAAACAGAAACTCTTGAGGTTGCCTTTTCAGCCAGCTGCAGAAATCGTGGAATAAACGTTCAAATGTAAGTGATCTGTAGAAGTAAAATGTTTTAGTCCTATGCACAATGCAGGGAAATCTTCAGTGACTAACCCCCTGTAATTACATTATCCACTATATGTCCGGTTTCAAAAAAGGCCTGCTCCCGCTTTTCCTGAGAAGAGAGGCGATCAGCTATCTTCTCTGCTTCATGTATCCCCATTTTAGACAAAAAAGAACGACTGGACAAGCTATTCACCACAAACTGTTCACACCAAGCGGTCACCGCTAGTAATCATCAATCTTTCCTCGTTCATTCCCAATCTGGTATTCAAATGGAACATTGCTAGTTACTGGCTGTCCAATAATGAGCATGCCGTGCAAATCTTCTTCGCCAAAAACATATAATCTGTGGCAAATCATACCTAAAAATGAACCAATTTTACAAAGGCTCCAGAAACAGATTTGAGGTGACATTATTATACTCCCCACTTCTTGAAAACTGAAGTAAAATGTTTTCATGTGTCGTAAAAATGAATTACTCTTTCGCTTCGTGAGTACTGCTCAGCAGTAAAAATATGCTTTAGTTTTAAGCCGTTCATTTTTATTTTATGTCATCCATCTTTTCTTTGGACCTGGAAATTAACATAACTGAGAAAATTAATTTTCACCACGAAGTCCCTCTACAGATCAGGCAGCAACAATCTCCTCTTTCTTCAAAGAGGAAGGCAGGGCCAAAAACTAAAACAGGTATTAAAATTCCTAATAATCTTTGTCTGCAAAAAATATTCCAACAAGGTATTAAACACAAATCTACAGGTCTTCCTGTAGCTTCTCAGAGCTGGCTACCATTTTCTCTATTGTTTCTGACTTGCTATCCTCACATTACTTGCTACACATAACTGAATGGCAAGTCTCTACTTTCTCTTTTTCAGCTACTGAACTGCACAGACTCTAATGATCCTCTGGACAAAAGAACAACACAAGGACTAAGACTAAATTAACACACATCTTTTTTCTACTGCAGAGAACCATCCACTGTTCAACCCCAGTCAGTCTTCCACCTACACCAGCAACAACCAGCAGTTCTCCATGTCCTACGGCAGTGGCAGCCTCACCGGCGTTTTTGGCTATGACACAGTGACCGTAAGTGCAGTCACCATGGAAAGTGCAGTAATGAAAACTAGATAGGGTTCTTAATGTGTGCGTCCACCAGAGGGTTGCAGCACTATGCCTGTCTGGTATTGAACTGCTGATGGTCACAAGGCCACTCCTGGTGGATCCTGAAGAAGGGAAGGGCATGGTATCACCCGAAGCCAAAGAGGCATCCTGAACGAGAAAAGGATGTCTAGATATAAGACTAATATATCTGAGAAGTGTGGCTTAATGGTTAGAGCAAGCAGACCTTGATGCAGAGCTCTGGCCAGGGACCAGGGTTCGATTCCCGCCTCGGCGGGTCTCCGGCTCATTAATTCCTCTGACTGGATATTCTCGCCTCAGTGCCTGTTCTGATCATGGGTCCCACGCTGCAACTCTGGGCAATAGCTTGCTTAGTCTCTACAACGGCCCCAAATGTGCTGGGATGCCTGGTTGCACCTGGGGGGTGCCCAGGAGTGGACATTTCCCAGGAAAGCCAGGAAGGGTTCCAAAGCGGTATACGGACAGTGCCGGGACACCTCCGGTGGAGGTAGCTGTGCGCTTTACAAATTCCAACATTTACATTTTACATATCTCCAGTCTCGTGTAATATGGCTCCCTCCTGAATCAGTGCAGAAGCAAGGAGCTGTCTTTTCAAATGCATGGTGAATGATCTATGAGGACATAATTGGTAGAGCTAATTCAGGTTGTAGACTCTAACCCCCAAATGGTCCATATTATGTATATTGAGGGTGGCTGGGGAAAGGGATATGCTTTCTGTGTCATCGACCTAATAAAATATTTCCTACCCAGAGTACTGGGGAAGGAGATGAAGATTACTTTCTATCAATCCCACATGGTTTGCCCTCCCTGGAAGTGTGAGGAGAGAAGCGATGTAAGCATCCAATCAAGTCAACCCAATGTAGTATATCATGAAAGAATGGATGTGGAGTTAAGTATTCTGTTCCTGAAACCTAAAGATGGAAAAAGTCAGAAGATGCACTGTGTGCCTATGAATATAGGGACTTTTTTTTATCAATAGACCAGAGTCCTTGAGAGGATGGTATGGCAAGTCAGAACTACTACTGTATTCAGGGGACTTGACATTTTGGGATCTTTGCACTACCAGTTCAACAAGTTTATCAGGTTTCCACATTGGACTACAAAAACAATGACCACACCCCGTCAAGTTTAGAATATATAGGTTTACTATTCTAAAATGTGCCTCTAAATACCTTGACAATATACGCATTGTCAAGGGATGTAGATGTGATGAAAACACTGTATTTGTACATATGTAACCCAGCCTTGTAAAAGCCTGACAGGCTGCCATACTATGTCATCTGCCCACAGTCTATTCTCACTCTGAGGATTCTTCAATCCCTTCAAACCAATAAGGAGGGGTGTCCATAGGTTACTGAGTGGCACAGCTCTCCATCAGATCTGCTATTTGGTGGGGAGACGTGCCAAAGGGCCCACCAACCTGACAAGGAATGGCCTAAGATCATATCATTATTTTAAACTAAATGACAATTACGTTAATGGAGTTTTGGATATGACAAACAGTCTCTTATACCTTCGGTCCAAAGTTGCTGGTGCCTCTTTCAGATCGAGATAATTCTAAACACTTCCTCAAATGTAAAACTTGGAATGTAATATTTAAACAGTACTTACTGCCACAAGCTTCAACATGGGGCACTTTGCCTAACATACTGCATGATTACTCAGAGGGTACTTGTTATAACAACCTCAGAAATATGAAAGGTGGTGACAACACCATCGACAGCTGATCAGTAACTTGTGGGCTTCATATAGGTCTGCAACGGATGCAAAGTACTTTGACCCACCTACTAGGGTGTCTGCATGTTCTAACTCCATCACCTGGACCACTTTCGTGCTTTTGAGAAACAATGCTTTCCTTGTGTTTACTGTGTCATCCATTTTAATTTATATCCAATTTAGGTCCAGGGCCTCAGCATCACCAACCAGGAGCTGGGTCTGAGTGTGAACGAGCCTGGAACTAACTTTGTTTACGCCCAGTTTGAAGGGATCTTCGGAATGGCCTACCCTGCTCTTTCAGCAGGAGGCGCTACCACTCCAATGCAAGGCATGCTACAGCAGAACCTACTCACCAACCCTATCTTCAGCGTCTCCATGGGCAGGTAGGAAGTGAAGAAGGTCTTGTGTCATTTCGAAGGTCAGACAGTAGGTGTGCTCCTTATAAAGGCAAGACCAGGGGGGCATATTATCAAGAACAGGCGATAACATTATCGCCGCTTTATCGGCAGGAAACTCCCGGTAAAGCGGCTATAATGGGCTTGATAATAGGCCCTTGTGAATTCCCATAGCAGCCCAGGTTAACACCAGAACCTGGGCTTCTATGGGAATTCACAAGGGCCTATTATCAAGCCCATTATCGCCGCTTTACCGGGAGTTTCCTGCCGATAAAGCGGCGATAATGTTATCGCCTGTTCTTGATAATATACCCCCAGGTTTGGTGCAAAAAGTCCCCTGCAGACTGATCAATTTTTGGGACACACTGGTGCCCCTGAAAGAGGACGAGGATTGGGGAAGGTCATGGAAAGAAGTTGGTTCTCAGTTTCCTGTCCCACTCAGAGACACTGGTAGTAATGTGGCAAAGTCATTCATGGTGTCATACAATGTACTTTCTCAGTCGTGGGTGTCATACAATGTACTTTCACAGTCGTGAAGCATCTGCAGCTGAGTAATCTTTTTGTGTCTCCACTCTCTCTCCCCAGTCAATCTGGTGAGGTTATCTTCGGAGGGGTGGACAGCAGCCTCTACACTGGTCAGATCTACTGGGCTCCCGTCACCCAGGAACTCTACTGGCAGATCGGCATCGACGCGTAAGTGTGCCTTGTCACTCCCTCCCCACATCTAGGTCTGTGGCTGCCACTTCTCTTAATAAATAATGCACTTAAGAGTGGAATTCTCTCCCATATTTCACAATCATCCTGCTCTGTCCGTGATGGGTTTTGCTAAGCAGTTGACATTATTGAAAGGTTGTTCCCCGAATGTGTTATTTCACAACAGCAGAGAGACACTTACCTTTTCGTGGCCCTTTGGGAAACTCCTGTGCCCTGCAGTCTCACCACTTGGTACCAGGCTTCTCGCCCACGGCAGGTAGCCAGACATCAGTTAGGTGTAAAGATGAGAAAGACCGTGCTAGTGAGTACAAGTGCACTGGCAACTGGAATCCAGAAGTGGACATGGGGAGTTCCAGGCAGCAACTCTTAAATAACAGCTAGTGTGATGTGTAGCAGCCTCGCTCCTCGATCTCTTATTAGTTTGCAGGGCAAGAGGAGAGTGGGAGGTTTTGTCCTGGCCGGTAACACCTGCTTTCTCTCCTTCATCATCCTTTCGATGCAGTCACTGCTGCAAGAACTTAGTCAATGGCAGCTCAAGAATGTTGAATGGAGTGTTTGAGAACAGTATGAAGAAATTCCCTCGTGACCTATATTTATTTCACAGATCAAAGAATAAATTCAGCATGGGCTAATCAACTATATCATAACAGCAATGGGCTTCAAAACATCCCAGAACATAAATTCTGGGATGGATTTAGTTTTAAAACTTTGACCTACGTTTTCAATCGCCTGGGGCTGCAAGAAATCAAAGTGGGCAACAGCACAGGTCGTCGGGAAAACTTGCAAAAAGTTATACATTTTGTGTATTCTTCATGACACAGAGTAAAGGAACCAAAACTGTTCTTTCCCAAACATCCTTTCCTGTCTGTCATGTAATAACACCAGAAATGTATTTATGCTTCGCCCAGGACCATTCAGCGTCTACTGGATTAGGTAGTAAACGCTGCTTTTATTAGGCATCTGGACTTTGAGTCTACTAAACAATTATATAAACAAAACTGTGCTCCATTCCCTCCACAGGTTCTCCATCAATGGACAGGCAACCGGCTGGTGCAGCCAGGGCTGCCAGGCAATGGTTGATACTGGAACCTCCCTCCTCACTATCCCCCAGCAGTTCATGGGATCCTTCCTGCAGACAGTGGGAGCTCAACAAACCAACCAGGGAGAGGTAGGTTCAAGGATCTAACAATATGGCTGCTGAAATCTGGAACTCTCTAGACTAGGAAGACAAATACTGTGAACAAAGACTCGCTTAAGGGAACAAGGTCAACCACTGCTCTTGTGTAACACACATTTTCGCTTTTCACAGTTTGTGGTAGACTGCAGCACCGTGCAGAACCTGCCCACCATCAGCTTCACCATCAATGGCGTGTCCTTCCCGCTCTCGCCATCAGCCTACATTCTCCAGGTAAGTCTGATCAATCAAATCTAATGCCACATTAACCCAAGAAGGAGAATGAAGCATTGCTCCTGCAGTGAGAAATGTAATGGCCACTTTCAGCTGTCCAAAAGCATACTGTGATCTAGAACAATTGGAAGATGTATTAGAAGGCTTCAAGGCTGAGCAGCCTCAGCTATGTTTCAGTCACTGACTTAGCACCAGCCCTAAGAACATTTCAGAAACCGCATCTCATTATTATCAAAATTCCCTAGTGCCTGGCAGTACATGCCCGTTTAAAGCACTGACTATTTCCGGAGAGAAGATGTCCCTGATATGCTCTGATTTGTCCCTTAAGTCGCGGCTCCACACGGGTCACCGGGCTGGGCATAGCCTGCTCTATAAAGTCTGTAACACCTCTATGCAAGGTGATGTGTAAGTTTCCATTCTTGAAACTCAAGGCAATGGTTATTTATGGTTTGAAAATCCGACATGAAGCAGGAATTATCAAATCTCTGCACGAAGGCTCTGACTGACCACTTCTTCCTCATCTCTTTTTAGAACAACGGTTACTGCTCCGTCGGCGTCGAGGTCACCTACCTGCCCTCTCAGAACGGTCAGCCCTTCTGGATCCTGGGTGATGTCTTCCTTCGCCAGTACTACTCCGTATATGACATGGGCAACAACCAGATGGGATTTGCTCAGTACGCATAGACCAGCACCGCAGCCCATCCCACCCTCTGAGGCCAGCATTAATAGTGCCCTCGGAGGCGCGTCTGAGGCCCAGCGGGTGATGTCACACTATGGCAGCAGGATACTGACTTTGCAATTCTCCTTCCTCAGCTTTTGATCTCTTGAAGACTTGGGACCAAAACTTTGCTCTTTGGTAGACAGCAGCCCTTCCAATGGGTTGCGTATTTTCTATTGTGTTGATCAAATGGCATGTTGACCTCATTCATATCACTGCGTGCTGACCGCACACGTGCTGTCAGGGTATGTTTGGGACGTGTGTGGGGGGCCTCATGCTGGAAGCTACCAGACAGAAGCAAATGGGTTCGCTTCACTCTTATACTTTGATGACCTGTTTTCTGTAAGGGAATTAGTCCCACTGTTCCTACAAATAAAGTTCTGAAGCAATTTTAAGTCTCCTTTTCCTTAAGGCAAGAGCTTTGCAGGGTGAAGAGGCTGGGGTGGGAGATGCAGAAACATAGCCAAGTGTAGAGGCAAGTGTCTTCTTTCTGGAAAAGACAACACAAGAACGGTAAGTTGTTTTTTGATTTTAAGGTAAAGCAGCTTTCTTTTGAAAAATAATAACATAGCAGAAACAAATTACAAGAACTTATGTAAATTGCGAGAACACAATCAACATTAATATCATAAAGAATTAAAGCTGTTTAACAATTTTGAAATATCTTGTGGAAAGGGAAGAGGGGAAAGAAGGAGAATGCATATAGGAAGCCAAGTTAACAACAACGTAGAACATTATCTAAAAGGAAAAATAGCGATACAATGTAGTATAGGAAGCCGAACAAGGAGTTACAATAATTAATACCCATAGCAGAGAAGTAGGAAAAATCATGGTTGTATAACATTTTCAGATAAAGTAGATGTAGGAGATTCATGGGCTACATCATTGAAAAAAGAGGTTAAAGGCAACCAATATAACTCTATTAGCGGACGGAGAGTACAAAGAGGACAAGGTAGTATCTAATCTATGGTAATGACAAACATTATTCCACCAGGGTTTAAAAAGAAATATTTGATGCACATTTCCAATTAATAGACATTTGTTGATAAGCAAGAGCTAGCATAAGGTCTAGCAATCGTAAGTTGCTGTGTGGTGAGTGGATATCATCAGATAAGCTACCCAAAAAGAGTATGAGGATAGTTAGTGGATATTTTAAATGAAATATTAAAGATAACTGAGACCATACCTTTTCCCAGAAGGAAACTGTAAGGGGACAGTGAAACCACATATGCATAAGGTGACCAAATTGATGGTCACAGGACCAACATTTAGGAGGGGAATCCATGGAGAATCTAGTTAGTGAGGAAGGGGTAAATTATAGTCTATGATAGAGGAAAAACAAAGATTGAGAAGTAATAGCCGATCTGGAGGTTTTGTAGATATCAAAAATCTTATTCCAAAATAGGAGAGTCCAAGTACATTCCAAATGCAATTCCCACTGCAACTCCAACTTAGTTTGGGTTCTGACATATGATAGAGAGCAAAGAAGTCTATAAATAGGTGAAGCTTTAGGAACAGAAGTAAGAATAGAACCAAGGGGGAATATGGAGCGGAAGAAGGGGAAGCATCTGGTAGGGAATAAAGAATATTGAGAAGAATATTTATGAGAAGGAGATATTTAGGTAAAAAGGAACGAGTGGCACTTGAATATAAGTTAAAATTGTGAAAAAGAAAAAGGATCATTATTAGAGAATACCTCTTTAACCCAAACAGTACCTCTTTGCCTCCATGATTTACAAAAAAATGGTTTATTATTAATAGTAATAAGATTGTTATACCAGAGGGAAGATTGAAGGAAGGAATCATGAGTTACAGATTGCGACTGATAAATCGGTTTTAAAACAGTACACATATGCTTAAAAAGAGAAGAGGAGAAACCACCAGTAGGGTTCGCTTGACACAAGCTGCATTTGTGGCTTACCAGAGGGAAATAGCGAAGGACAAACTTACCAGACTAGACATAGGATATACGAGCTGGGGGATAAAGCAGGGAAGATGGTAGCCTGGCTAGACAAGAAAGAAAGGGCGAACAAAGTCATTGCGCAGCTGGCCTCCCCCACGGGCTCCATGATATCCGATCCTGATGGGATAGTTAACACCTTGGCTGACCACTATGAAGCAATATACGCTCCCCGGGCAACATACACGATTGCGAAGGCTTATGATTACATTAATGATCTGACGATCCCGAAACTCTCCCCTGAGGTGGCACTCCAGTTGGAGGCAGACATTTCCACTGAGGAAATTCAGGCAGCTACCTTCTCGCTAGCATCCGGCAAGGCGTTGGGACCCAATGGACTCCCAGTGGAACTGTACAAAAGGACAGTGCAGTCAACGGCCCCCTATTTGCTGAACATGTTCCAGGATAGTCTTCAGACTGGGGAACTGCCGAGAGATCAACGACTCGCAACAATTATCACAATTCATAAACCCGGTAGGCCCAAAACAGAATGCACGTCCTATCGTCCAATCTCGCTAATAAATGCAGACCAAAGATCCTAGCTAAGCTACTGGCATTGAGGCTGACTCCCCACCTTTCCTCCTTAGTGAACCCGGACCAGTCTGGATTCATGCCACATCGCAGCACGGCTCTCAATCTGCGTCGGCTGCATGCGGTCCTGGCTCCTAAAAGATATATTCAGAAACCTGCAGTCCTCCTTTCCTTAGATGCCACTATGGCATTTGACACAGTGGAGTGGCCCTACCTGCTGGCTGTGCTCCTTCACATGGGTTTTGGTCCGAAGTTCTGTGCCTGGATTCGCCTGTTATACAATAAACCCCTAGCGCATGTTACTGCTAACGGACACATCTCAAGAGACTTTCCTCTTGGGCGTGGCACGAGGCAGGGATGCCCACTGTCCCCGTTGCTTTTTACACTGATCCTGGAACCACTCGCGATCTGGATCAGATGGGAACCCTCTATCAAAGGACTCTATTGGTCCGATGTATGGGAAGACCGCATATCCCTATATGCGGATGATATCCTTCTATACCTCACCTCCCCCCAAAAATCGATTCTTGTATTACTAAACGTGTGCGAGAAGTTCGGCAGAGTATCTGGTTATAGGATTAATTGGTGTAGGAACTGGGGTCACCAGTTCCCCGGGGGTAGCCTGGCACGAGCAGGTAGGCACCCGAAAGCTCAGGTGTTAAGTGACTACACAGCACACACACCCACTGAGACAGTAAGGCACACGCAAAGACTGAGTCCACACCAGCAAGGTTTTTGATTCAACACAATTGATTTTATATAGACTTGAAATTAAGGCAATCAATGTTCAAAGTAGCAATCACTTGTTGGCACGTTTCATGGAGGGGAAGCAAAGGGTTCAATATTCTCGTAAAAGCATTTCATCGACACATTTCCTTGGGGTAGAGTAAAGGAAGCAATTCACCAATGCAGCACATCTCAATAAAGGCTTAGCTTTTCATTACCTCCTAATAAGCATTTCAGTGTAACAAACCCCAGCATTTCATTAAACTAGCATGGAACATCTCATCATTTTCTGGTAGGTAATTAACCAACATTTTCCGATGGAGAAGAATAACCATTTCATTAAGCATAAACCAACATTTCACCCCTCAAGTATAGACAGGCCATTAAAAATCAGGCAAGAATAATCATTTCAAGGATCACTTTCAGTGGGGACAGGCATTTCAATCCTCTCCTCAAGCAGGGATTAACCTTCCCCTAAATACGTATAAACTTTGGGGCCTAAGAACCAGTAAGGCAGTGGTAAACAGTTCACGCAGCTCATGCAGAGTTAACTTTACTGTGAGTCAGGCCAGACTACCTCTATCATGGAACGGGGCCCAACAGTCGATCGTGTCGATTAACTCTGCTTCCCCCCCCAACCGGGGGTTAAGGGTTCTGGATTGAGGCCCGAGTGTGTCGGTGGGGCTTTAGCCCAGGCCTAGGGGCCCCAGGGTCTATTTGGTCCCCACGGTAGTCTGTCCCCTGGGGAGGGGCGACCTCGGGCCTTCTCCGGCCTTCCGCCCGCCTCCCCGGGGGTTACCTGTATCCTCGGGCCTCCCAGGCCCCTTGCAGCGGTATGGCTGGCTGGTGGGGGCTCCTGAACCCCTCCGGTGTGTCCTCGCTGGTTCCTCTCCTGGGTGGGGGCTCTCACTCCTCTCCGAGAGCCCTCCGGTGACTGGCAGGCCTCAGGTGGTGAGGGGTCGGACAGGGGAGGCCCGCGATGCTCCCGCTCTCTTCTCGGGCCTCCCTCCGGCCCCGGGGCAGCTCCGCTTGCTTTGCGAGGGGAAGGGAGGGCTCTCAGCAGGATCACTGAAATAATATCGACTGCCAAAATATCGACTACCCAAAATATCGAGGAAAAAATATCTACAGCCAAAATATCGAGTTTCTATGTACAAACAGGTAAGTACAAAAATATCGAGTACAAAATATCGTTTACAAAAATATAGTTGTAAAAAATATCGACTTTAATAAAAACAATGTTTAATTATATTAATATAACAAATTAATTACTAAAATATAATTAACAATACTTAAAATAACTTGTAATAATTAAATAATTAATGAAAGTAAAAAAATAATATTTTCTTAATCATATTTCTTAAAACATATATATATATATATAAATAAAATTTAATTAAATAATAGCCAATATTATTAACGTACAAATACAAAAGAGTAAAAATTACTATTCCCACTCCAGTGGGTGCAACAGTAGGGAAAGCGTTGGATAGCGTAGGGGTTAAAATTACTATTCCCACTGCAAAGAGTGCAACAGTGGATATATGACATTACAACGCAACTTTTACAACGCACTACCATTACAACGTAAGTATTGGTAAGTATATAATAATTTTTTTAATTTAAATTATTTAAAATTATTTTAAATAATATTAATTTAATTTCATTTCATTAAATTAAATTAATGTAAATTTAATTTTACTTTATTTTTACACTGTACCCCTGTACCCCAAAAACCCAAAACTGACCCTGAACCCTAAAAAAAACCTTTACCCAAAAACCCAAAACTGACCCTGAACCCTAAAAATACCCCTTTACCCAAAAACTAAAAACTGACCCTGAACCCTAAAAATACCCCTTTACCCAAAAACTAAAAACTGACCCTGAACCCTAAAAATACCCCTTTACCCAAAAACTAAAAACTGACCCTGAACCCTAAAAATACCCCTTTACCCAAAAACTAAAAACTGACCCTGAACCATAGAAATACCCCTTTACCCAAAAACTAAAAACTGACCCTGAACCCTAAAAATACCCCTTTACCCAAAAACTTAAAACTGACCCTGAACCATAAAAATACCCCTTTACCCAAAAACTAAAAACTGACCCTGAACCCTAAAAATACCCCTTTACCCAAAAACTAAAAACTGACCCTGAACCCTAAAAATGCCCCTTTACCCAAAAACTGACCCTGAACCCTAAAAATACCCCTTTAATTTAACATAATTAGCAATTAATCAATTAAATTAAATTAATTACCAATTAAATTTTAAATAATTAACAAATATTATTTAATTACCAATTAATTAAATATTACTACCAAATAATACATTTACATATTTAATTAATTATAATTAAATTACTTCCCACCCTATTCCCCTATAAACCCACAACCCGCTACAGGAAATACATTATTTTAATTTACATAATTAGCAATTAATAAATTAAATTAAATTAATTACCAATTACATTTTAAATAATTAACATATATTATTTAATTACCAATAATTAATTATTACTACCAATTAATAAATTTACATATTTAATTAATTATAATTAAATTACTTCCCACCCTATTCCCCTATAAACCCACAACCCGCTACAGAATAAAATTACACAATAATTTAAAAAAAATAATTAATTAAAAATAATTATAACAAAATGACACTTTTCACACATATTATAACATAAAAACACTATAAATAATTAAATATTATTAAAAAAACGATATTTTTTACTATCTAGATTATATACTTGGATATTTTCACTTTCTATATTATTTACAGTCGATATTACTTCACTTACCTTAAAAACAATATTTTGGCTGTCGATATTCTGTCCTGTCGATATTTTCTCCAAACGATATTTAAAACTCGATATTCTGTCCAAACGATATTTTGGAGTCGATATTATGTCTGTGTACCCTCTCAGCACTCACGGAGCCCTCCCCGGCACAAGGATTCCCTGTTCCCGGGCTCGCGATGACGAGAGCGGCCCGGGAACCGGTCAGTGGGCGGCCGCAGCAGCTTCAGTCAATCGCTGCGCGGCGCCCAAAGGGGTGTGTCCAGGGACGCCGGGTCCCCCACCACGTGACAGCGGAGGAAGGCCTCAGGACACGTCAGGCCCGCGCGGCCTGACAGGAATTACGGCGGCCCTCTCCTGACACCGGGGGTCGCCGCAACGGATCACTCAACGGGCAGGAGGCTCAGGCGATCGCGGCGGCCCTCTCCTGGCACCGAGGCCGTCCAAGGGGAAAATACCACGCCTGACAGGGCTGCCTCAGCTGCATGGGCATCCGGGCTGCGGCGGTGAGTTCAGCAGCGCGCTCGTTCCACACAGCGCTGTGGGGGCAGTTTCAGTCAGCTCATCTCAGGGCATACAACGCGCTTCAAGCAGGATGGCGCTTGGAGGGTGTGGCGCCTCGGGGGCAGTTGACGACTGTGGCAATTGGGGCAGATACAGCGCTGCTCAAAGGTGGCAATTAGCAGGTGCACAGAGCTTCAGACAGGTCGATGTTCCAGCGCTAGATAGAGGGAGCGCTCGGCAGGCAGTCCAGGGAGTTAGGCAGGGGGGCAAGGCAGGACAGTGCAGGCCCAGATGAAGGCAGAGGGGCGCAGAAGTGGCACAACACAGTACCTGGTTGATCCCCCAGCGGCACTGGTAACACCAGCAAGTAGGCTTCTCGGCACTGGGTTGTTCCTGCACCCTTAGGAGGTGGTTTCTTGGGGGGGGGGGGGTTGAGTTGGAGGCTTGGCAAGATTCCCCAGAAGGTCACTGAAGATGGTCCCTGGGTTCCCCTCCCGCCGGGCCAGATCAGTGGGCTAGTCTAGGATTCCTCACTCTGCTTGAAAGGCAGAACCTACGCCCTGTCACTTCCAGTGGCATAGGCCCCTGACTAGGCCCTACCGCCTAAATCTCCTGCGTGGGTCCCCCAGGTCAGTGATGCCCCAACTGACTAGAAAAGTTCCCCTCCCTTCCTTATATATGCCCAGGTCAGGTGACCACTCTCTAAGGCGGCAAAAATAGGCTCCGCCTTTCTTCTGGAAGGTTCCAGGAGCTTCACCACTCTATCTATGGGCAGGCGATGGCAGGCTGGCATTGCAACAATGTATGGGGTCCCAGCCAGCTCCTGGCAACTAGGGTGCTACTAGAAAAAGACCACGCTGCAGTAGCAGGGGCCAGTGGCAGCCATGTTTGAAGTAGAGAGCACCTGCACCTTAACATGGATTGGCCATGGAAAGGTGCCCGGAGACCTATGGGCCAACAAAAAAGAAGGTGGGAAAAATGAGGCAAGGGCGAAAAAAATAGGTCCAAATCCATCCTCTACGTCCTAGCTGGCCCACCGCCCGCGCTGCTCGAAAGGTGCCCCTTAAGAACTACTGCGGAGGCGTTTAAATACCTGGGTATGTATATTACGCCAGACCCAACTGACTTCTATGATCTGAATCTCCGTCCTCTTCTAGAGTGGTTTAAACGCGACGTTACGGTGTGGCAGACTCTCCCTGTTACACTCCTGGGCAAGGCGGCTCTATACAAAATGATGGCACTCCCGCGGTTTTTATATGTGCTGGAAAACACCCCATCACCGGTCCCTGACTCGTATTTTAAAGCCATAGCTGCAGCAGTTACCAATCTACTGTGGGGCGGGAGACCACCACGTATTGCACAGGATAAATTAACGAGAAGCTGGTACGATGGAGGGATAGCGCTTCCTAATATTGAGATGTATTATTGGGCTGCCCACCTCAAGCAAATTAATTTCTGGCTCCACGCCCCTCGGTCTGAGCCGGCTTACTTTGCTGATAGACAAGGTGTGGAGGGTAGGGGACTCCTAGGAACTCTATACAGCCGCCGCATACCCCAGGACTTGATTGGCCCCATGCGACACTCTGTACAGCTCTGGTACAAAGCGGGTAGATGTCTTAAATGTTCTGGGACTATCACACAAGTTACGCCGCTGTGGGACTCTTGCTGATTAGGCGTTCTTCGTAATAGTAAAGGATTCCTGGCTTGGGACACCATAGGCATCTCAGTGGTGGGTGATCTCTGGAAGAAGGGTAAGGTAGTAGACTTTGCCCACCTGCAAACACAATATGAGATGGCCCAGACAGAGAGGTGCAGGTACTTGCAAATTAAACATGCGCTCCAGTCGGTTATACCGGCTGGTACCGTCTTGCTGGAATCCTCCCCTCTGGAGGACAGACTTTTGACGGAACATATGCTGGATAGGGCCACCTCCTTAACCTACCGAAAACTGATCAACAACCTCCCAGACGCGACATCCACACTGAGACAGAACTGGACCAGAGATGTGGGCCCCTTTGAAGACTCTGAGTGGCAGGAGGCTCTTTCCTCTCCCCGAGAAACAGCAATATCTTCCAGGGTCAAACTGATACAGCTTAAAATATTACACCGCACGTACTACACTAGAACAACACTACACAAGGTAGGAAAAGCCTCACATAAATACTGTTTAAGAAACGGTGGGGAGGAGGGGACCTTTTTCCACACTATTTGGGACTGCAGGCACATGGCTGTATATTGGACAGAAGTAATGCGTACAATTTCTCAAACGATTGAGATCTCCTTATTGCCAGAGCCCCGTCGCTGTTTATTGAACATTTGGGAGCCTAATGATCTAAATCACCGGCAACAGGACTGGGTAATGTTGGGCCCGATGATGGCGAAGCGTAACATTGCCGTGCTATGGGGCTCTGCAGCTTTACCGACACTTAGGAAATGGTGTAAGGATATGGATGAGGCGATGTTGGCAGAAAAGGCGGTGTTCACCCACCGTGGGTGCCCTAAGAAGTGGGGCAGGATTTGGGGGGCATGGCACAAGTTTCGAGGTTATATTTGTGAGCCACCTGGTGTTGAGGAGGGAGAGACTGATTCAGAATAATGATGATTGGATATGTAGAACTGATGTACTGCTATTGTGCCATTGCATTTCCTGCTTATGTGTGTTTACAGACTGGATAAGGTTACGATGTTCCCTTTACATGCGCACCACATTCTGATTTGCTTGTATGTGCTACTGCCCTGATTGTACTGCTAATCTAAAATTAAAAAAAAAAATTAAAAAAAGAGAAGAGGAGATTATGGAAGGTTTAGCTGAGAAAGATATAACTTCACATGGAAGAAAGGGAGTTAGAAAAAAGCATTCTATGTTCTCAGCTGAGCAGCCCATAGGGGGCGTGGAATTGGGCTCTATTTAACTGGGACTGAACCGGCAATAGCATGAACTGTTGATTGAGAGCCTCTGAGGAAAAAGGGGAATCCTTTTAAAACGCGTCAGGCTGAATCTCAATGGGACAGCTGCTTAAGGAATCCACAGGCATTTTGCTGTTCATACCTGACTAAAAGCAGTGCTTTGTGATGGAGTTGGAGTGCGGCTCATTGCTTTGGGCAAACTTTTGAACTTTTGATACTTAGCGGCGTGTCCCGCTGCCGAGCTCGCATCACCTCAGAAAGGAGGGGGCCCATTGGCCAGTATCTACTGAGTCCTGTTTTGGGAAACACCGCCAAGGAATGACGACGGCATCTGCCTGTAGAGGCCCATTTGCGGGCTTGAAATGTTGTTACCAGCAGTATATTGGTGCATGGAAAATTTCCGGGACTTCAGTATCCAGAATGCCCCACACTTTCTCAGCTGAGCAGCGCATCGGGGGCGTGGAATTGGGCGTTATTTAGCTGGTACTAAACCGGCAATAGCACGAACTGATGATTGAGAGCCTCTGAGGAAGAAGGGGAATCCTTTTGAAACGCGTCAGGCTAAATCTCAATGGGACACCTGCTTAAGGAATACCCTTCCATTTTTAAAAAAGATTTTTAAAAAAGGGGTCAGGCCCTGGAGGATGGGGTCCGCAGGGCCCATAAAATAGGGAAGGAAGGGGGGACACACAGCCCCCTTCTTAAAAATAAAAATAAATTTAAAAAAGACCGGCATCGCCGATGCCCCACCCCCTCCCAGCAACACTGTGCAAACGAGCCCTGTGGTGCATTTTAAGTTGGAGAATTAATTCCCTTTCCATACTGGGTGTCCCTGGGGGCCAACTAGCCCACCAGGTACGTCCAGTAAGCGCCACAGGGCTGCGTTGCAGAGAGGTGGTCCAGGCCACGCCCCTTTCTACACCTCTCTGCAAAGCAGCTCTGTGGCACTTACTGGAGGTACCTGGTGGGCTAGTTGGACCCCAGGGACCCTCAGGATTCAATAGGACTTAATCTCCCAACTTAAAACGTGCCACCGGGCGTGTTTGCACAGTGGTGAAGGGAGGGGGCAGGGCCTGAAGTGACATGTGTGCAAACACGTCCTGTGGCGCATTAAAAGTTGGTGAATTTAATACTCTTTCAATCTTGAGGGCCCCTGTGGGCCAACTAGCCTCCAGGTGCTTCCAGTAAGCGCCACTGCACTGCATTGCAGAGAGGGGGTCCAGGCCATCCCCCTTTTTACACCTCTCTGCAACGCAGCTCTGTGGCACTTACTGGAGGTACCTGGTGGGCTAGTTGGACCCCAGGGACCCTCAGGTTTCAAGGGGACTTAATCCCCCAACTTAATACGCACCCCGGGGCGCGTTTGCACAGTGGTGAAGGAAAGGGGTGGGACCTGAGGTGACATGTGTGCAAACACGCCTTGTGGCGTGTTATAAGTTGAGGAATTAATTCCTCTTCAATCCTGAAGGTCCCTGGGGGCAAACAACCCCACCAGGTACCTCCAGTAAGTGCCCCTGCGCTGCGTTGCAGAGAGGTGGGCCAGGCCACACCCCTTTTTACACCCATCTGCAACGCAGCTCTGTGGCGCTTACTGGAGGTGTCTGGTGGGTTAGTTGGAACCCAGTGACCCTCAGGATTCAAGGGACTTAATCCCCCAACTTACAACGCGCCAGGGGGCACGTTTGCAGAGTGGTGGAGAAAGCGGGTATGGCCTTTGTCTACCTCTCACCAATCCCACTGAGTGGGGCTTACTGGAGGTTAAAGGTAGGCTAGTTAGCCCCTAAAGGACCCCCAGCAGTGAAGGGGACTTCAATCACCATCCAAGAGCATGCCAGGGAGCGCATTTGTAGAGTGGTGGGCAAAGTGAGCGTGGCCTGGTATGAGTACTTACCAATGCTGCTGTGTGGGACTGACTGGAGGTAATAGCTTGGGAAGTTGGCCCCCAAGGATGTCCTTGGGGGCCAACTACCCCTCTTGGTACCTCCAGTAAGTCCCACACAGTGGGATTGCTAAGATGTATTCGGAGGCCATGGCCCCCTTTCTCTACCACTCTGTAAACTTGCCTCATGGCAGACTACGGGATGGGGAATGAAGACCAATTTAGTCCTGAGGGAGTTTGGGGGCCAAGAATCCCTCCTGGGACCTCCTGTAAGTCCTATGCAGCGGAATTCCTGAGCGTTGGTTGGACGCCCAGCACCCTTTCTCCACCACTCTACAAACGCGACTACTAGTTAAAGTAGCATATTTCTGCACCTCTGACTTAAAGGTAGATTTAATCCCCCTGCCCTATTATGTACTAGGGCCTTACAGAGGAGGTCATGCTAATCACAGGGGTACCTAAACGCATAGTGTTCCCTAGTGTATGTAGGTGTATTCACTGTATTCTAAGTGTCTTTTAGCATAGCACTGGCTCTAGGCCTGGTTAGTCAGAGTCAGTTACCACCAATTTCAGCAGGGGTAGAAGTCTATATCTTACTTCTTTAAAAATTCAAACAGCGAAGGAACCTTGCTCAAAGCACTGGACCATAAAAGCTTCATAAAATAGTTGAGGTAAAGTGTGAGCATACGTTCCTTACTTTTAGATAGCTGGTTCATTCAAATAGCACGGATAAATCCTTTTTATCTTTGTATTGTGATGGCAAAATCTATTACTGCATTGTACATTTATTCATCTCTTAAGGAGTCCATTTCACTCTTGTTGTAGATTTTCAAAACTTTATTGAGCAAAGGAAAAGGACAGCCGACACGTGTTTCACCCTGTGTGGCGAGTAGCGTCAGGGCTTTCTCAAGACTAAGCAATTTTATCACATCATTCTTTGACTTTTTTTAACAGTGAGGGTCGCAATACAGTTGATATACATCCAAGTTATCGTTGGAGCAGAGGTCAGAATCCAGCAAAGTCCTCCGGATAATCCGGTATGAGGCAAAAGTCCCGTATTTTAACTCGAGACCGCCACCACAAGTTATTAATTACACTTGCAAAGGTGGTTCCTCTACCTAGCAACTTAAACACTTCAAAACACCATAAAGGAGTGGTAAGCACTAAATAAATGCTGTAATAGATACAGTACGACTTGACTTTATCTGCCATTCATGGGAATAACAGAAGGCGAGGTGTGACCTCTGTTTGGCTGGTCCCTTTCTCAGTCACAAGTTGCCCTTCCAATTTCCTATCACCATCACTATCTTTGACACTTTTTAGGATGAGGCGCAAGGACAGGATGGCCTAAAATACTAATTCTTTCTTCTTTTATTATTATGATATAGAACTCCTACGAGTTCCACATAACTTAAGACAAAGATGCATAATACATATTAAAATCAAGTTAAAAGAAAATATAAAATTTCCAATCTACTACATACATCATGTAAAAACAACATTGAGACAACGATATGCAAAACATCCCAAACAACATGCTTTACAACTGTCGTCCTGTAGATACATCAGATTAAAATATTTTCAATCATAGTGCAATTAATAAAGTATAAACATCACATTTCAGATCGCCCACCTCCCTAAAGACACCCCATACGCTCCTATAATATTAGCTCTTCTTGTACTCAGACATCCACATATTAAATCATTCAAGTGAAGCATTACATTAACTTTGGCACTCCCACCGATATGACACCCTAACCCAAATAAATAGTCGTGCCCCATGGCCCTAATAAATGTTCAAAAAAGATCTGAATAATTGATAAATCTCATTACAGATCATTTAGTTTGAGGGGGGACAATACACAATACACATGTGTGGGCCTACAATGCAGAACATGAGTTATATTCAATAAACACCTGACTTTAAAAATGGTAACAAGTATTCTGTAGCACAGGAAGCACAAATGATACATGGTTGAGGTCCTGATTAATCCAGTGTGACACACCTCACAACTCCTGTCCTTTTTTGGGATTTTGTTCCAAATGCCAGTAATCATATGCGAAGGGAGCAGGAGCATGTCCAATCTCAACACTAGGATCAGCCTTCTGATCTCATGAGGCATATTCCATAATAAACAGCACTGGGGTTTATTCCCCAGGTTACTCTCCTGCACCACCTGATTACGCAGCTTTGGCTCACATAGGGCAGTATCTCTAGCCCCACTTACTTTAAACATGGAACTTTTTAATAAGCACTTCAGAACAGACTTGGAAAAAATTGAGTAAATATTCAGATCAATCCCAAAAGTTTCTTTAGCCCACTCAAAAGACCTAAAAAATGCACTCACAACAGAGAAAACATTTCTACCTTCAATGAGCTCCTAAGATAGCATCCTCTCCACAGAGGAGTGCGTTTCCGCACCTCAAAACAGCAACCAGGGTAAAAGGATAAGTGTATAATAAGCCAAACTCCATGCACAAAGCTTAGGGAGCTGCAAGTGTATTCAAATTGTAACTCTGATGAAAGATCCGTCCTTCGATCCCCTTGAAAGAGTGCCAATAACTCATGTCTAACACCTCACACGCGTAGCTAAAAGAAGATTTTGGCATTATAAACCGACATGACATGCCCAATATGGCGTCTCCCACAGATTTTATAGAATTTATGCAGGGCATTGTCCTGGAAAAGAGGCCTGCTCACACAACTTCATGTGATTGCTATCCCGGCCATTCTAGGAAAATACCTTTCAGAGGTAGAGATACATATCCACTATTTCAAGTTTATCACTGCCCAGATACCAATTAAAGTTCCTCTTTAAAATACTTTTATAGAAATACTTATGAGGAAGGTGTTTATTGAAACCACCGATTCCTGCTCACCCAATGATTTAGATGTTTTACTCTGCAGACAAACTCTTGGCCATCACACTTTGCTCATATACCTTGGTGCTGTCACAGTGGGATGATGAAAGTGATAAAAATAGAAGAGGATTTTCATTAAAGAGACAAAATTGCAAAACCAAAAATAAAGACTTATTGAACAATGCAATGTCAAGGTTGATCGGCATGCCACACCCAAACCTGGCTTGGCATTACATAAGAGCACAATTAGTGTGTATGAGCACAAGCAGTTTTATATAAACTACCTATAATTATGAAACTCTGACCACCACACCTTGTTAAACATTAAACATATTATTTGTTTTTTTATTAAGCAATTTTAATAAGCAAAAAGAAAAAGACATGGTACAGTACTTTGATAAGACGGAATATGGGTCCACCGTGAAAACACGACAAATCCAATTTATAAAGTGCGACTTGAGCACAATCCACCCCCCACCACCCAACACAAATGTGAGGAGCATAACTATTAGGCAGCAATCTGCATTCGGGCACACAGTCATTCGTAATAAGAGTCCCATCCCACTCAGTTACATACTATAGAGCAAGCATAGCGCTCCCATCAGGGCGGGAGTGTGTCGTCAAATCCGGAGACTCCAGTATGAGGCGTCGATCTCGCTGTAGTTCTATGGTAGGGGATACACACAAGTCGCCTCTGTATTTATTCTACCTCCCCCACTTGTGGTCCCATTTTTTGGGGCACCCTCCGTGCTTGAAGACGTCTTTTTCGGCAATCAATGCCCTGTCCATGTCTATCGCCCAGTCCCTCAGGACTGGGGCCATCTCTGCTCCCCATTACTGCGCAATATTACGTTTTGCGATTGACCACCCAGTTGAAGCCCATGTCTGTTCCGCTTGAGTAAGATCCGTAGCGTCCCACATGTTGAGTAGACAGAGCTGTGGGGTAGCCTTCAAAGATTTACCACACACCCTCTCTATCTGCTTCGTAATTTGCCCCCAGTATGTCTTCATTTTGGGGCATTCCCACAAAATATGGAAGAATTTGCCTGGCAAATTACAGCGCCGGAGGCACACAGGGTCTGGTCGTCTACCCATTTTAAACAGTGTGTGTGCGTCAAAATAAATGCGATGCAAGATTTTCAATTGAACCAAGCGCAGGGGAATGGCCACCTCCCTTGGGGACGCCAGGGTATCACGCTAGTCCTCATCCTCGATATCCCCCGCGTTCAGCCCCCAGCGCTGACGTAATTGGATCATGGGTTCTCGCCGGTTGTTTAAAAGGTTCTTGTATGTGAGGCATTTGGCTTTTGAAGGCATGGGGTCAAGTAACAGTCTATCCTCCAGCGGGGTGGATGTGGCCAAAGGGCCATCTTTAGGCAGGGCAGCAACAATCGCGTGACTGATCTGTAAGTACCTGTAAGCCTCCGTCCGAGCTACTTGATATTTAGCCTGCATATCTTCAAATGTTGCTAGCTTACCTTTCACCTACATGTCACCCACCTACGAGATCCCTATCATGTCCCACCTATCAAATCCAGCGCACTGGCTAAGTTGACCCAACATGTCGGGCTCCCAGAGTGGGGTGGCCTTAGTGAGTGTGTTGTTCCAACCCCATTTTTTGCTGACCCCATGCCAAATCTCTACTGTGCGCGCCGTGGGCCCTGTAAGGTGAAGTTTGCGTGGGTTTGTGTAGAGGGCCCAATTATACCCACCCCTACCCAAAACCCAACATTAAACATTTTTAATTTTCAAATAATCTTTCAGAGCCATTCTGCAAGCCATATCATAAATAAAATAACTAAACCAACAACCAATGCTCTGCTAAACCGGCTCTTTGGGCTCTCCATTGGCTGCCAATATGTGAAAGAGTGCAGTTTAAGGCCCTTTGTTTGACCCACAAAATCCTGAACGGCAAAGCCCCACCCATCCTCAAAGATCTCATTGTCCCCTACATCACCAATAGGACACTTCGTTCCACGAATGCACACCTGACTCTGATACCCAAGCATGGGCGTAAAATCCGCTCCGCTCGCGGATTTTTCGGATTTTCGGCAAATTCGCAATCCGCGAACTCTCGCGAATTTGTCGAAAATCCGTGAATCCGCTCGCGGCGGATTTTTTGCTTGGTTGCGGCGCGCGGCGTGGTGCACGGCGTTCACTTTCCGTCATTTAGCGTTTGCCGAGTTGTTTTTCTTTGCGAGTGCCGCGCCATTTTGGATCTTGCTGCGTGATCCCGCGGGAGTTTGGCGCCCGCGAATACGTAATCGCGGCTTGCCACCTTGCACAGCACACCTCGCGAGAGTTCGCAATTGCGAACACGTAGTTGCGGCGGAAAGGAACAATCTCGCACTCGCGAAATAGAGCTTTTGCAATTCTGCACAAGAAAATCACCAGCAAACAGGATAAACCTTCAGAAAATTATGATTTTTATCAGAATCACTCCTCAGATTGACATTTGCATGGCCTTTTTTTTTGCAAGGAGTCCATTTTTGGGGGGGGGGAGGAAGGAAGTGCCCCACAGTCTCCAACTTCCTGTTCCTGTCCAGCAGGCTCCTCCCAGTGCTTTGTCCATCTCCTGGTCACTTTCATTTGGATCTGGAGCTGGAAGGATTACTTTTTGTGGGTGCTGCTGGATATTTGGATTTGAGGCCTTTTTGACTGTCTTTGGATCACTTTTGGATTAGAAATCAACTTTCACAAGTAAGTTTGTTTGGGGCATTACAGTTGCTGCAAGTAAAATTTTGGAACTTTTTCAGAACATTAAATAAATTATATTGTGGGTAGCCACAGTATCCAGTAGGACCAGGGTTGGTTAGGGGTGCATGATACAACTGTTTTGTTGAATTTAAACACCATTGAGGCCATGGATGGGCTGGGATTGTGCTGATTTTTGTCGTTTTTTTGGGCCTGCTGGTGGGGCCCTTTGCCCAGGGTTGGTGAGTGTTGCATGGGCCTAGTCTTTCTGTGGGGTGTCTTCTTGAATTTAAACATAATTGAGGCCATGGATGGGCTGGGATTGTGCTTATTTTATTGTTTTTTGTCGTTTTTTGGGGGCTGCTGGTGTGGCCTTTTGCCCAGGGGTGGTGGTGCATGGACTGAGTGTGCCTGTGGTGTGGTCTCACTCTCTTTAATGTAAACATCATGGATGGCATTGGATTGTGGTGAGTTCTGGCTGTTTTTCTGTTTTTTGGGGGTGTACTGTTGATGTGGACTGGCCATGTGGGTGGTGGTGGTGGCCATCTTGAGTGCTGGCTGGTACAGGCAACATGTGCTTGGGGTGTAAGGGGCCATTTTGAGGAGAGGCAGTGTCTGAGGCCTGCACTTATTTTGCCTGCTTTTCATCCTTTATGCCCAGGGGTAGTGAGTGTTGCATGGGCCTAGTGTTTCTGAGGGGTGTCTTCTTGAATTTAAACACCATTGAGGCCATGGATGGGCTGGGATTGTGCTGATTTGATTGTTTTTTGTCGTTTTTTTGGGCCTGCTGGTGGGGCCCTTTGCCCAGGGGTGGTGAGTGTTGCATGGGCCTAGTCTTTCTGTGGGGTGTCTTCTTGAATTTAAACATAATTGAGGCCATGGATGGGCTGGGATTGTGCTTATTTTATTGTTTTTTGTCGTTTTTGGGGGGCTGCTGGTGTGGCCTTTTGCCCAGGGGTGGTGGTGCATGGACTGAGTGTGCCTGTGGTGTGGTCTCACTCTCTTTAATGTAAACATCATGGATGGCATTGGATTGTGGTGATTTCTGGCTGTTTTTCTGTTTTTTGGGGGTGTACTGTTGATGTGGACTGGCCATGTGGGTGGTGGTGGTGGCCATCTTGAGTGCTGGCTGGTACAGGCAACATGTGCTTGGGGTGTAAGGGGCCATTTTGAGGAGAGGCAGTGTCTGAGGCCTGCACTTATTTTGCCTACTTTTCATCCTTTATGCCCAGGGGTAGTGAGTGTTGCATGGGCCTAGTGTTTCTGAGGGGTGTCTTCTTGAATTTAAACACCATTGAGGCCATGGATGGGCTGGGATTGTGCTGATTTGATTGTTTTTTGTCGTTTTTTTGGGCCTGCTGGTGGGGCCCTTTGCCCAGGGGTGGTGAGTGTTGCATGGGCCTAGTCTTTCTGTGGGGTGTCTTCTTGAATTTAAACATAATTGAGGCCAAGGATGGGCTGGGATTGTGCTTATTTTATTGTTTTTTGTCGTTTTTTTGGGCCTGCTGGTAGGGCCCTTTGCCCAGGGGTGGTGTTCCATGGGCCTAGTCTTTCTGTGGGGTGTCTTCTTGAATGTAAACATAATTGAGGCCATGGATGGGCTGGGATTGTGCTTATTTTATTGTTTTTTGTCGTTTTTTGGGGGCTGCTGGTGTGGCCTTTTGCCCAGGGGTGGTGGTGCATGTACTGAGTGTGCCTGTGGTGTGGTCTGGTCTCACTCTCTTTAATGTAAACATCATGGATGGCATTGGATTGTGGTGATTTCTGGCTGTTTTTCTTTTTTTTGGGGGTGTACTGTTGATGTGGACTGGCCATGTGGGTGGTGGTGGTGGCCATCTTGAGTGCTGGCTGGTACAGGCAACATGTGCTTGGGGTGTAAGGGGCCATTTTGAGGAGAGGCAGTGTCTGAGGCCTGCACTTATTTTGCCTACTTTTCATCCATTATGCCCAGGGGTAGTGAGTGTTGCATGGGCCTAGTGTTTCTGAGGGGTGTCTTCTTGAATGTAAACATAATTGAGGCCATGGATGGGCTGGGATTGTGCTTATTTTATTGTTTTTTGTCGCTTTTTGGGGGCTGCTGGTGTGGCCTTTTGCCCAGGGGTGGTGGTGCATGGACTGAGTGTGCCTGTGGTGTGGTCTGGTCTCACTCTCTTTAATGTAAACATCATGGATGGCATTGGATTGTGGTGATTTCTGGCTGTTTTTCTGTTTTTTGGGGGTGTACTGTTGATGTGGACTGGCCATGTGGGTGGTGGTGGTGGCCATCTTGAGTGCTGGCTGGTACAGGCAACATGTGCTTGGGGTGTAAGGGGCCATTTTGAGGAGAGGCAGTGTCTGAGGCCTGCACTTATTTTGCCTACTTTTCATCCATTATGCCCAGGGGTAGTGAGTGTTGCATACTTGCATGTCCCTAGTCTTTCTGTGGGGTGTCTTCAATGTAAACATCATGGATGGCATGGGATTGTGCTCATTTTTCTGTGTTTTGTCCATTTTTTGGGGTGTATAACTGAACTGATGTTCCTCTGTCTTCCATTGCTTTTAGGTGCACAAGAAGACTCAAGAGAACCACCAGTGCCAGGAAGAAGTCCTGCAGCGGTGTGTGTGTGCAGCATAACGTCACGCGACGTCACGTCTGGACACAGAACCCTCTGCAACTCGTGCAACTGCTGCCTGCTGACCTGCTCTGAAGAAGATGGCCCCAAAAAAAGTAACCCATAGCTCCTCTAGCAAGAAAGGTGCCAGTAAGGAGCAGAAGAAGCAAGTTACCAAGGACACTGGTGTGCCGCCCGCCCCTTTTTTTGGGAGTAAAAAAAAAAGTATGCCTGCAGCAGCAGCGGGATCTGCTGGGGACCAAGCTGGCAGCAGCACCCCCGCTCCATTGGGCTCAGTGCCACCACCACCACCACTCCAACTTAAGTCCAAGCCCTTGAGTGCTGCAGAGGCAGCCAGTATAGTTCTTCAATCACCATCGACCAGTGATGTTGGCTCATCGCAAGAAAGCAGCAGCAATGTCCTTCAATCAACACAGGTTGTTGTAGCTCATCTGACGAGTGTTGAACAACCACAGCCGCAACAACAATCACATGTGCAAGTACAAGCCCAAGTACATGTGGAAGGAGAGGCAGCGCAAGGAGATGCGCAAGCAGAGGTGCATGGAGGGTCACAAGTGGCCACAATAGTTGTTCCTCCCGAAGTAGGGGCACATCAGGAAATCGACAATCAAGGCGAGGTATCATTTGAGGAAGCCACTCCTCCTGATGATCCTTCATTGTCTTCCACACCCCTAGCAAGGAAGAGATCAAGGGTGGTGTCTACATCTTCTTCAAGCACACCTCCTTCTGATGATACGGATCAAACTTGGGAACCAGCACCACAGCCGTCTGAGAGTGAGGCACACCATGATCCGACAAAGGTAGTTAAGCGTAAAAGGAAGCTCGTCCAAAGTCTCAGAGTTATGGAGTGTGATGAGGCTCAACAAGAAGTGGCGGATACTGCTGCTGATGATGACTCTGCCAACGACGACCCAGTCATCATAAAGGTCACTGCAGCCCCAGCGGGCATGCAGCAAACAGACATTTTGACCCTAGCCCGAAGAGCTGCTGAGCGTGATGATGATGATGATGTTGTCGATGAGGAGGCAGTGGAAACACCACAATCATTGGAGTTAAGTAGTACACCAACTCGTCCCGCTTCCATATTTCTTTCTGGCAAGAAGAGACCTCCGTCAACCTCGACCTTAATTAGTGGCGGTGAAAGTGCAAAACGTACAAAAGTTGGGCAATCCAGATCCTCCACTTCATCTGGCATTAGCTTCATGACCACCACCACCAGTATCACCGCCTCCTCCATGTCCCACAGACACTTCAAGTCCCCAGTTTGGGACTTCTTTACTGTTTGTCCAAAAAATCCAAAGTTTGCCATTTGTACCATTTGTAAGCAAGCAGTTAGTCGTGGTAAGCCAGGTACCAACTATGGTACCGGAGGCCAGAGAGGTCATCTTAGGAGACAGCACACTGTCAAATGGTTTGCGCACCTAGATGCGATCAAGAAAGGCCGAATTCAAGGAAACGTTGATGTTTCATCTGATGATGACGAGGAGGAAGAAGACGTGTCAAACACTTCCCTTACACCCAGTACCCCTGTCAGCAGCACACCCAATGTGAGGCACACTAAGAGTGTTGGAGCGACTGAGACACCAACGCACAAAAGTTCACCAGCGAGCAAAATTGGGTCAACGAAGTCATTATCAGCCCGTAAATGCTTGGTCCAGGGCAACATTAGAACAATGCTTACTTCAGACGTGCCATATGAACGCAACCACCCACTGACGCGTCTGTATAACACTAAGCTGGCTAAAATGCTAGCTGTGGACCTTCTACCTTTTTCTTTTGTAGAAGCGGTAGGTTTTCTTGAATTAGTGGCTACGCTCTGCCCTAAATGGAAGGTTCCGAGCCGGTTCTATTTTGCCAGAGTTGCGGTTCCAGCACTACATGAAGATGTGCTGGAGGCGATTGGGGCAGCTTTGCAGAAGAGTGCTGTTCACACAATACATCTGACAACAGACATGTGGACCAGTGGCGCAGGCGCTGATTACATGTGCATCACTGCACACTGGGTCTCTTTTTCAGGTGTTAAAGCAAAGCTAAACGCAGGTGTTGACCCGGACAAAGTTTTCAAAGCTGCTCGGAAACATGCAACACTAGCCATGTTTGGCTTGGAGAAAAGTCACACAGCAGAAAACCTTTTGGAAGAGTTTAACAAAAAGGTCTTGCAAATTCTATCCCCCCTAAAACGCAAGATTGGTTATGTTTCCACGGATAATGGCGCCAATGTAGTTAAGGCCATGTTGGAGGGTGACCATTTTAGAGTGCCGTGTTTGGCGCACTGTATCAACCTGGTAGTTCAAAAATTCTTGAGTGATAAACAGAGTCCAGCGTTCGGGGTAATGGCCACCTGCCGCAAAATGTGCAACCATTTCAGCCATTCTTTTAAGGCCCGGAAGCATCTGCGGAGACTGCTACTTCAACGTGGAATGCCAGTGAAAGCACTCATCCAGGAGGTGGCAACACGTTGGAACTCAACCTTCTACATGCTTGAGCGTCTGTATGAGCAGTATACGGTACTCGATCACTATTTCTTCACAGAGGCTACATCTCAGAAGGAGGACATGCGGATGGGTGCGGCGCAATGGGACATAGTTAAAAGCCTGACAGACATGCTTCGTCCTTTTGAGTTCTTCACGCGTGCAGTCAGCCAGGAGGACTGTAATTTGGGAAAAGCTATCCCATTGTTGTGCATGCTGGAGCACCAACTGATGGCGGTGTCTTCTGAGTTTGAAAAAGATGAAAAAAAAAAGACCATTTTATTTTGTCTCAGAAATTATTAGAGCGCCTACGTGGTGATGAACGTCTTAAAATGATCAACTCAGAACAGCATTACATTTGTGCTACTATTCTGCATCCACGCTACAAAAAGGCGCTGGCAGACGAAGCATTCTTTCCTTTTGCTGATGCAGATGTTCAAAAGTACAAACATTGGTTAGCCTGGTCAGCCAAGAGGTTTGAAAAAGAACGGCAGGTTATTGAAGGAGAAGCCAGTACATCAGCATCAGCATCAGCAGGCCATCCCCAGTCACAAGAATCCACTTCTGCACCTGTGGCTGGGGCACAAGTGACCTCTCAGCCGTTAAAGACACCGGCAACTGGATCATCTGCACCACACACAACAAAAACAGTGGCTGCTGTAGAGGATTGGCTAAGTTTGCTTGGGTATGGTTCTCGAAAAAATGTCACAGCAAAAAGTAAGCAAAGTGGAGGAACCGTTGATGACCTTGAGTCGATGGTGCAGGACTATCTGAATGACTCAACAGAGGTCTTTCTTAATGAGGAGCCATTGCAGTATTGGCATGGCAAAAAACAATTGTGGCCACAGCTCTCCAACCTGGCTATAAACTATTTGTCTTGCCCACTCGCAAGTGTGTCTTCTGAACGTGTTTTCAGTGCTGCTGGTGGCATTGTAACTCCCAAACGGAGCCGCCTCTCGCCCTAAAATGTGGAGCGGCTGACAATGATCAAGATGAATCAGCACCTCATACCACCAGATTACAAAGTACGAGAAAGCACGCCGCATGAAGACGAGGAGGACGGCAACGTAGATGAGGGGATTTGTTCTCTGTTCGGTGGCACTGACCTCATCCAGCCTGAATTCGCAGAGTATGATGACGAAATCTTGTTCTTATTCCCTGACACCGAGCCCTGAAAATGAGACAATCAATCAAGAACTTTCTTTTTCGTCCTTATTCACTTTTATTCCTGTGTGCTTTGTGTCTCTCTTTCTTTGTTTTGCACAGTTAATTTAATTCAAACTTTAATCACCTAATCCCAAAAACAAGACCATCATCAGAACTGTCTTCACTTGTTTGCTTATTGATTTGAAGGTGCCGCAGTCTACATTCCTCAGGTTCACAAGTTCTGAAGAACATGCTCCTCTATCCTCCTCCTCCAGACTGCGATTTCCCTCAAAGCAGAGTGCTGGATTACGCCCAATGAAGAAAGACTCAGCACTTGTGGGGGTGTTGTACTTCTTTGCGGGTGAGTTGACGGATTTGGGCCCATTGCTGTGAAGCTCTAATAATGGACAAAAGTGTTTTGGACCAAATATGAGGTGGAAATTTCTTGCCGTTTTTGCTGACTTGCTTGCCTTTGAGGTGCTCTTTGGCGGGGTTCCGGGTGTTTGTGGGTAATTTTTGGTGTCTGGGAGCACTGCTGTGACAGTCTAATCTTGATTGCATTTGCTTTTCAGGAAATCCGTGGTGGAAAACAGGAGTTATGATGATTGATGATGATGATGACCTAGCTGCACAGCGCCGCGTTTGGACCGAAGGCCGAGAGATACTGTAAGTATGAGATTTAGCTTTTTCGCTGTTTGGGGGTGTTGTCGGGTGTTTTTTTCCGGGTGGGTTGGCGGGTCTTGCCTGGGGCATTCCTGGGAAGGTCTAATACCGGATAGAAGTGTTTTGGACAAAATCCTGAAGGAACAGCCTCTTTTTTTGCTATTTCTTCTGTCATCTTGCTCAATGTAGCGTTTTGGGGGGCTTCCTGCTGTTCGTGGGTGGGTTGCGGCCGGGGTCTCTGTCGAAGCACTGCTGCGACAATCTAATCTTGATTACATTTGCTTTTCAGGAAATCCGTGGTGGAAAACAGGAGTTATGATGATTGATGATGATGATGACCTAGCTGCACAGCGCCGCGTTTGGACCGAAGGCCGAGAGATATTGTAAGTATGAGATTTAGCTTTTTCGCTGTTTGGGGGTGTTGTCGGGTGTTTTTTTCCGGGTGGGTTGGCGGGTCTTGCCTGGGGCATTCCTGGGAAGGTCTAATACCGGATAGAAGTGTTTTGGACAAAATCCTGAAGGAACAGCCTTTTTTTTGCTATTTCTTCTGTCATCTTGCTCAATGTAGCGTTTTGGGGGGCTTCCTGCTGTTCGTGGGTGGGTTGCGGCCGGGGTCTCTGTCGAAGCACTGCTGCGACAATCTAATCTTGATTACATTTGCTTTTCAGGAAATCCGTGGTGGAAAACAGGAGTTATGATGATTGATGATGATGATGACCTAGCTGCACAGCGCCGCGTTTGGACCGAAGGCCGAGAGATATTGTAAGTATGAGATTTAGCTTTTTCGCTGTTTGGGGGTGTTGTCGGGTGTTTTTTTCCGGGTGGGTTGGCGGGTCTTGCCTGGGGCATTCCTGGGAAGGTCTAATACCGGATAGAAGTGTTTTGGACAAAATCCTGAAGGAAACACCAGTTTTGGCACTTTTTGTAAGTTAGGGTTCGTTAGGGTTAGCCCTAGCAGCAGGATTGCATGTGTTTCGGGGGGTTCTATTGCAACGCAGTTCTGGTGTTGTAGAGCACTGTTGGAGCGATGCTGGCTATGGATACTTTTGCTTGCTTGCAAGTGGTTTGAATACAATCCACGGTCTGTATTTGGGCCTACTGTTACTTTCAAAGTACGTTTTGTAACCATTTTTCTGCTAGGCATCGTTTTTGGAGATCTGATTGGGGTTCTTCTACATTTTTGCGACTGGCTTTAGTAAGGGTCTTGGTGGGAGCATTGCTGGGAAGGTCAAATTTTGTTCTAAAACACAGTTTACAGTACACCTACCTTGAGGGGAAAGATCCGCTATAATATTTTGGCCATACTTATTTATCCTTAAAAAGGTGACTCAGACAGAGCACGCAATTTCAAAAATATTGTACTGTCTATTAGGGAAATCAAAGTGTCACATTTTGAACCACACAAGCGTACATACCTTTTATTTATTTATCAGTGGTATTGTAATAGCACTTCCTGTTTTCCGTTCAATAATTACAGGCCGGGTTTCAGTCAACATCCGCCAGGCAGGCAGTGGACAAGGTGTCTTCTGTCAGTGGTCACCAACATTGATGGACGAAGCGTCAGCTGGAATGGAGGAGTGCCGCCAATAAGAGGAATTGTTTGCTGCATGCAACTTACTTACCAAATTCAAGGACAACTCCAACAACATACGCAATACAGATACAGTATCCATTGTATTATTCTATGAGTGTGACTGCATGTGCTTAGCTTTAGTTTGTAACCAAAGATTGTCTTTATCTTCAATTATTGTTTGTCCATGCTCTGCTTTTTTTTCTTCTCTCAACAAAACCTACCCAAAAAGAAACCCCCATTCCCATCCATTTTACAAACCCTAACCCTCTTCCCCCGGGCTGTGTTGTTTTGCTTGATGTCTGACTAAAATGACATCAATAATTCCACACACTTGCTGGGGAGGATAAGGTCATAGCAACAGGCTGGTGAAGGAATACGAGGATATCTTCTAGACTTACTCAGCTTCAGTACTATATCTTCTAGTAGTAGTAGCCAATGTCAAATAAATTCAACGCAAGTACTAGTTATACTTGCAAGCAAATACTTTACCATTTGTTAGGCTACATTATGGCACTGTTCTGTCTGTCACCTGCTATATTCTCGATCGTACCGTAACCGTTGTAATGCTACAGTAAGGACAAACAAGGTTTCGTTTTCTTTTTGTCCATAGGCATGCAACTGCCACTGTGTCACACCACTAGTACCACCGCAATGAGGAAATGTCACCCGCCCAGGATTGACAACGTTAATCCCCATTTCACGTGGAGCCAGCCCTGGGCCTAGCCCTAATTTCTAACACAAATTACAGGTAAGATAAGCGTTTGGTGGGAGGTAGTATAATGGAGTATTATTTCGGAGTAGACAAGAGATTGACGGTTGTACTACTAAAGTCCTACGACTGTTCAGGAAAACAAAGTTACTGTTACACCCCCGCCCCCCACCCACCAGACTGAAAAGCAGTAAACAACAGGTATGGTCAGATAAAGTTTAAAAATATATTTATGTAGCCCTAACAAAATAATCTCCCTCACCCACCCTAACCCCAACGATTGTCTTTGAAACGTCCCAAAACGATCCCAACTCCCAAATCCCACTCCCCAAAAGTCTATAAAAAAAGGGCAAGGGACACTCCACTACTGGAGGGTGCTGGTGCTGGTGCATTTTGCGGCATGGGCATCATACTCCTTGCGGAGGGTGGCAAGCTCGGAGCGGAGGCCCTTAACCAAGTTCTTATACTTCAGGACCTCCTGCTCCAGGTTGGACATGCGGACTCGTAGGCGGCGTTGGCGTTCCTTGCAGCTCCTGTGGGGGGCAGCTGGTATTTCTGTTGCTTGGCGGTGGCGGTTGTCTTTGTTAGCCCGGCTCGGTCCCGCTGGCTTAGTCACGGAGGAGGATGCAGTGGTCACAGTCGAGGATGTTGTTGTTGCCCCGCTCGACTGCGTGTCCTCCTCCTCCTCCAGGGCCACCAGCCGCCGATATTCGGCGACAGTGGCCTCCAGCCTCCGTTGCCGGGCCATTCTAGCCTGCTCCCTCCGTGTTGTTGATTTGGAAGGAGCAACTATATGAAGAAAGAAAGACATAGTCTGTAACCAATGCTCCTTAGCATTAATAACACAAAGTGATTGAGCCGAAAGTTGGGTCACAGTACAAGTAGCAAATTGAAAGCACAGTACATAACTATTGAGGACAGTATCTATGTAACCTCCCACTTCTGCATCCTTGCTCTAACATTAGTGGTAGTTTAATGAACAAATTCTACGACCACTATGGACTTCCATTACAGTCGACTATGACAGTACACCAGTCTTATTCTTCTTCTTCTCTCTTGTTTAGGGAAATTGGTACGTTATCTTATGCAAGCCGGCAGAATGACATGGACAGCACAGTGAACTTGCACCCGAGAAAAAAAGTTGCACACCATGATGAGTGAGACAGACTTGCGTTACTGTACCGGTCCAGTACATGCAGGTGGTGAAGCTATTACTTTTCTATTACGGGTGGCACTGAGAATACTCTGTTACAAGGGCTACTGCTTAATTAATTTACCTTTCACCCTACAGTGCAAATGAGTACTAGAAAAGGAAAATGAAGAAGCTAACTAATTTGATTATCTATCACTTCACATGGGACGTATTTGATGACATATGAGATGACTTTAGGTGCTTTGCTTAATATTGAGTGAACAGTGATACACCCACACATGAATGACGTACTACAAGTAAACTAAAGTTATTAAGAGAGGTACGGAGTGTCCACCGTAATAACCAGATATATGCTGTGATTGCAGACGCAATACAAAGTACTGCTACTATTCATGGTAGTATTGGACACATTTACAATTTCTTTTCCTTGCCTTCCCTGCACTGGAACGGACGTGCGGGTGTGGTGGTACATGCTCTTCAAGGTAACACTTACTTCATCTGGCGACCATCTACTCTCTCTAGATACACATGTGCTATCTAAGAGTCAGAGAATACCATGCTCCAGGCATCCATTCAGTCAAAGTATACGCACACATACAGTTTCTGTTTCACCCACCCAGGCTGCTGTCCTTCCACCCATCCTTGCTTCATCATTGACCCAGCCATGCACCATACCATATTCTTTCCTTCCCAGCCACCTCGGGGGCCAAGCAAACACATATCGTTCTTCTTTGCCAGCCATCATACAAGTTCGCGTCCCACTTACTTACACCCTTCTTTCGCTTTTCGTTCATCCCATCCATCACGTTCGTCTAAGAACTTATTGGGATTCTTCTCACCAAAAACTTCACAGCTAAGTCGAAGTACATTTCGAGGAGGCTACTACCTGGTTGATTTGTAATTGTAATACACCCGTGCAGAAAGCACACTATGCAGTCTTCAATCTCAATAAGTAAGGAATATATAGCTTACCTGTTTCCGCCACCACTGTTTGAACCCCCACAGGACCGTCCGCCGGCTCTTGCACCGCCTCCTCCCCAGAGTCCTCCGAGTCCTCGCCCAACACAGCCACCTCCGCGCTGGCCCCGTCACCAGATGTTACACCTACAAAGTACATTTAAGAATGTTAGAATACACCACTCACTACTATATAATATTTGGTCTAGGAGAAATGTTAAAAAAACTGAATACAATGTAATAATTTGTGACTGTCTACTCCATAGTAAAAATGTCCCATTTTCCAGGGAAGGCTGTTGTCTTGCTGCACTTTTATGCACAACTGATGAATGCTTGCTTTTGATTTTTAACACGCACCACTTTTTCTCCTAACAGACAGAAGCTTGACTCCTAAGAACACGACCAGGATCAAGTTCAAACCAGGTGAGAGCTCGGCTCGACCACAAGAAATGTGTCCAATTAATCGTCAGCACTAACCACTTTTCCGTTTTCAGTTAAATAGTTTTATGACAAAGTAGATTTTAATAAATGTGTTTACTTTTAATAAAGCTTTTAAACTTAAATAGACTCTGTGGTTTTTGTTCCTCCAGACTAGAGTGGATGAGCTAAAGGTTTTGGAATTTTTGCAAGCATGAGTGCCTCTGACACTTCTTGACTGTGCTGTGACTCCGTACTCTCTTGTCCTGCGTACGATAATCTAGAGATCATTGGGGATCAATAATCGGTGACTTCGGGAGCTGAATGACTCTGCCACACTATCTAGTCAGTAAGGAGACAGTGCATAGAGCTATTGCTGAATAGAATGGGAGTCCAATGGAATTGCCAAATGTCCAATCTTAGTTAGCTACACAGACAGACTAATAAGAATAGTCTAGTAATACCACAGGGAGTCATATTCGAGGCAGGATAAGAATTTATATCCAGTCTACAAGAAGATCAAAGACGATTTAGAAAAAATCGAATGAGGAACGCTAGGAAAAAATAGGTACTGTTTATTAAAATGTAACCTTACTGGGGCCAGCAAAGGAGCCCTCGCCTGCCCGATCCTGGCCTGCATCCTCAGCACCCTCCTCCTGTGTCCTCTTGCCCTTGGGGGGAGCTGATGTACAACATGAAAGAAAGAAAAACCAGAAAACATGGATGAGATTTTTCAACCAAATCAAACATTTCAAAAGAACAATAACAAAATATTTTGGAGAAATAGCAAATAGATAGACAACTATTCCACGGGATCTATCTCATGTGGTATACTACGTTATTCGTATTGCCTGATTTGCGGAACGTTGACTTAGAAAGTTCCTATGTAACTCAATAAACAGACTACTTTAGAGGTTTGCCTAGGCCTGACACTGCAGGCAGCAGTCCGCAGCACGCGAAGTGACAGACAAAGTCCATCCTGCTTGCAGATCAGTGAATACTCAAACTATCAATCCACCCACCACCGCCACTATTTCTTCTTATAGCCATGTGTCTAAAGGAAGGACTGGACTTCAGTCTGTTGGGGCTGATTTAGAAGTCCCTTGCGGCTCATTTTCCTCCATTGTTGCGTGCCTTTTGTGACGCAGCGGCAGAACAAAAGACTCGCCATGGTGTTGGTGCGACGTATATATTAAAAAAAAAACACATATGGGCATATGGGCGATGCATCACGTTGTAAAGCCCTGCGCCATCAGGGGGCGTTCCGGCGCAAGGGAGGGCGTACCTGCGCAGGAACGAATCCTAAAAGTGGCTGAGGGAAATCTACAAGATGTCAATCAGTCACTTTTAGGACAATGATGCATGACTCAAACCCTGCGCGCTTGAAGCCGACGTACGGCTTGATGCAGCATTGGGGAGATAGGGTACCCCAGAGCATTGCTGGAGCTGCGCCATCGTTGGCACGCAACTCCAGCAATGCGCTGCCTTTACGGCACAGATGCGTAAGGCTTCTGTGACGTTTTGGGCCAATGGGTGGTGGTGGCATGGCACACAATTACTGCCGCATCCCTGCTACTTTGCAGGGATGCGCCGGTAATTGAAAATATGACCCTTACTGTCTAGCATTACGCAGTTCTTATCTTTACACTACACTCATACATAATTTCTCAGGCCAATGAAATGCTTCTGAACACAACATACAAAACAAAGAAGCATAGTAGCAAGCAAGGCTACTGAGAAGGAGAGCAGTGCACCTGAAATGCATAGAAGATTTTGAAATATAATTTACCTCAATGTAATCGGCAGCATTATTGCTCTTGGTAAAGAACAAAGATTTGCAAATAACAGAGCCGGATAAAACAGAGTAGTAAATGAATAGCTACTACTACTCACCAAGCCCGGGGACCTCTACGCCGAGCGCGTCCAGCAAGTCCCGCTCCCGGTCCATGACATCGGTCCAGCGGTGGGTGGCCTGGTTATATGTGCGCCGGACCCCAGAGAGCTTATACATGGCCCGGCACACCTTCTCCCACCGCTTGCGGCGCTCCCGGATGCCATAGCCAGTCGCGATCTTGCCGCCTCCCAGGATCGTCTTGGGGAGGCGGCGCTGGACGTGGAAGATCAGTGCCGCCACTTCCTCCGCGCTGAAGATCTCCCGCGGGACCACTTGCTCCCCCCTCAAACGCCCGCACGGGAGCCGGCACGGGGTGCGGGACCCTTCCCCTTCTCAGGGTGCTTCCCGGCTCCCTTTACCATGGTCTGGGCAGAAATACAGTTAAATGATAAACAAGAAATAGAATAGTGAAGAAGAAAAGAAAAGAGTTTAAGAAAGTAGTTTAAAAGTAACTAAAAGCAGCAGAAAACACAAAAATATAGAGCTAGAAAAATAGAGGGATAGATAATAAGTAAAATTAGATCAAATAAACTTCAAACAAGCAAAGGATGGCAGAGATTGAGAGAGGATAGAGAAAGCATGCCCAGAACCATAGCAATGAATGAGAAACAAGATGGCCGCGCCCGTTCACGACCGCGTGGGTAAGTTCGCGCGAGATTTTCTTTGCAAGCACGCGCGAAATTGTACTAGCGAGCAGCACACTTTGCGAGATTACACATAGCGGCCGGAAACGGAATTACGTCACGCAAACAAGATGGCCGCGCCCGTGTACGACCGATAGGGTAACTTGGCAAACGTATAGCTAGAAGCGCCTCGCGAACACGCGCAAGATCACGCGAACATACACGTCGCAAAAAAAACAATTTTGTATTCGCACGTATTCACGGCTTCCGAAATCGATCTCGCACGGATTCGCGCCCCAAAAAACGCGCGAAATTGCAGAAAAAACGATTTTAGCTAAACTGAAAGCAATGAGCAGGTGCAAAAGTTCAAACTTAACATTAGTAACATTCAAGGCAGTGCTTCCTGAGGGGCCCCTCCAGAGTTTGCAACTATTCTATGACCCTGCTATGACCCAAACAGCAGGCTCATAGAATAGCTACAAGTAGACCATAAAGGTCCTGTGAAAAAAATTTTCACTGCAACAAAAAGCAAATTACAGATAAGGAAGGAAGCAGGTGCCAGCCAGACTGGAACTTTCAAAATTACTGACACATTAATGACCCACAAATTAATTGATGGCAGTTGAAGAAGGGCAGGTGTGCTTGCTTTTTTCAACCACCATAATCTACAGTGATAAATAAACCTAATGGGTGGCAGTGAGGATGTACCAGAGGGTGGCATGGGTGTCCCAGAGGGTGGCAGTGGTGAAACAGAGGGTGCTGTGTACCTGTGATGATAAACCAGACGTAGAAACAACATAGTCGCGGCCGTTGCGAGCCGAAAAGTAAGTTCGCAATTGCGAAATTGTCCCAAAATCGGCGCGAACGCGCGCCAACACAAAAAACGGGAAAATCCGCAAATCCGCTAGAGTTCGCGTATCTTCGCGGATTGCGAATCCGTAAATCCGCAATTTCGCGTACGCGAGATCCGCTAGATCCGCCCAGATCAAGAGGGCGAGATCAGGGGGACGTTAGTTTTCATACAACGCCTCCAAATTATGGAACTCGCTCCCTCTACAGATGCGGGCACAATCCAATCTTACTGCATTTCGTAAAGAGCTTATTACCTGGCTGTTCCCATAAGACTCTCACCACCAGTCGTTTATATCTATCTCTAGCGCTGGGACGCTCACGGGCAGCCATGCGCTCTATAAATTCTTAAATAAATAAATAAATAAAGCCTCAATAAACCGAAAACCTGACTAAAAGAAATCCATTCATGTAATTCAATTATCTGTTAACAGCACCGGTTGAAAGCAGGGCCTGTTATCTTGCCACTACGTGGGAAAGTTGAACGTGTAGTCTAGAGGCCAGGTGTAACTTATGAAGTTAGTCAAGTCCTATTTCGGTTGATTGATGCTGTGTGGTCGTGCTTCCTGTCTGTGTTTTCTATCTCAGCTCTAGCATAAACGGTTATAAACTGTATGAGGCACTGTGTGAGAACAGTACTGTTATTTATACGTGACAATGACCGGTCACGTGCCATCATGCAGATCAAAGAAAATTTATTATATTTTGGATCTTGTCAGAGCCCTTAAGGCTAACTAAAATTTTCATATGACTCAAAGGACAGAAATGGTTTGTGTCCAAAGTCAATTTCTAGGACGTAATACTCAGTGCTTAATTTCTAAAAGAATGAGTGCTGGTGCCCAAAGCTCTGCTCAGAATCCGGTGGCTGGCGCTCTTTAATTTCGAAGTGCTGAATACCAAGGCTGTGTAGTCTTGAAACCACCATATCCCTCTTTAATCCACTAGCAGACACTCTCTGCCTCTTTATCTCACTATTGCGGTTCCTGCTTTCTCCTTTTACGGTGGGTTTTAAGTCTTTCTCTTCCTCCTTCCTTTCACGGTTGCATGTTTTTTTTCCTCTCATGCTCTTGGAAAATGTTTGATGAGGAAAAATAAGTGCCAGTCCCCAAACGTTTTTGCTGGTGTGCCCAAACGACAACCACTGGCTCAAACTAAGCACTGGCAGAACTATTTTAACCGTGCCTCAATTCCAACCTCTCAACCGCTCATACGCCCCAGGAATTGTTGGAATCTGCAGAGTGCGTCGTCCACTCAGGTGGACTGGTAATATTCACCTGGCACCTAAATGATGCATCCTCCTCAGCCGTGCCAGCTCTTCAGGGGCATCTCAGAGGTATCTGAATCTGCTTCAATCTACTGACATTTCATCGGCCTTCACTTGACATCATATCTTCATTCATTACTCGACATGTTACTGAGTCTAGCCCTAGCTAATGGCCCTTCTGTGGCAGCCACCCAATTTGGAATTGACTTTTTCCAGTTATATCAGATCATCAGGGTCCTTCACTCTGCATATGACTGACTCTGTCCCAATCCTAATGCCCTTTCAGAGGTGGAGTCCTACAGTATGACAGACTCTGCCTCTTTGTACCTACTTTCAGAGGCTTTCACTTCACAAGGTAATCGCAATACTCCAACCGCGCTGGTCTTTTAGAGGTACTGCCCCTCCATTGTAACTGACTCTGCCCCGGCACCACGGAGATTCAGTCTGTCAATGCTCCTCTTTCCTCTAAAGACCAACTGGCCTCTATTCAGGGAGGTCCTCTCAGCTTCTGAAACAGCTAAAGCGATGCACGACTTTTCCCCTAAGGACTAACAGGGTGAGGGCAAAAGGTCCTGCATTCTGCAGTGAACCCTGGAGTTGTTTTCTATTGTCTAATATTTATCTTATCAAAAATTATCAGGAAAACAAATCATAGGAATTACCAGTGTTCTACAACTCTGTAATGTCGGGGAAGTACCCACCTGCCACCAAACCCTTTGTTTGTCACTAACACACAAAAAAAATGAATGGTCCTCACGTAAAACAACTGGTGCTCGTGTAAAGCGCTCTGATACCCGATACTTTAGGGTCAAGTTCGCGCTATATAAAACTCCGTAAAATTAAAAATTAAAAAATTATAAAATGATGAGAGTTTATGTTTCAACAGTTGCTGGAATTAACGTAATTCTTCCTGTGTCACCATATAACAAACCACGTTCCCTCACCCACCAATTAGAACTGAGTGGCTACTTCCCAATCCAAGTTATGTAATTTTGTATATGGGTGTCGCCTCGCGCTGCTCACTCTGCTCACCCGTGCTTCAGCATTGAGGTAATTCCTTAACTGCGGATGAATAGTTCAACAGATAAACATGTTGGTAACATGTTGATGAATGTACAAGGGATTCCATGATATGAGGGCTCAGGGTCGGCTCCCGGAGGGGGTGGCGGATGGTGGACGGATCTGTGTTTAGAAATAATTAATGGATTAAAAAAGCACCTGCTGCAGAGTTCCTTGTGTGTCCAGCAGTTTTCAGGCAACAATAAAAATATCAAGATAACTCTGGTGATTAATGTCCCTGCTGAAGAGAGCTCAAGTGTTGTCTAGTTGCAGCTTTGCCATATTGCAAGCTAGGGTCAGCAGAGGCAGATCGCAGCGGAGAAGGCCTTGCACCTGCAGGGGAGATGGACAATCACAGCCATGTTCCCGGAGCGATTTGGCCATGGTCAGATGCTAGATTTCGCTTCGCTTTGCCCCAGGGCATGGCTGCAGGACAAGGGAGCGGTACAAAAGGGGGTGGTGAGGGACGGAGCATCTGAATCAATCAAACACTCATACCCAGTCAAAAGATCTGGGTTTAATCCATCACCATTCTTTAGCCCACTCTGCCACCCCAGTTCAGACATGGCTATATGCAAATCAGTCTGACCCTGTGCCTCGTGGGAACAGTCCAGCCCGAACTGCCAAGCCATGTCTTCCCTGGACCGGAAACAAGCTTCCGAGGACCGGTTTCTGGCATTCCAGCCGTCTTCAGCCCGGCTTGCTTGAATCCAGTGGCAAAGTGAGCAAGGGACTCACGTCTGAGCATACCCTGCCACACTATGGCGGCCAAAAGCGGTACAAAAGGGGGTGGTGATGGACGGAGCATCTGAATCAATCAAACACTCATACCCAGTCAAAAGATCTGGGTTTAATCCATCACCATTCTTTAGCCCACTCTGCCACCCCTTTTGTTTCGCAGGACAAGGGAGGCGGGCTCCTGGAGCAGTTCCAACCCTCCGGGCCGAGCACGTTGGGCTGACGGCAGTGGCGGCTGGAGCAACCTAATGCATTCGGGGTGAACTGGATGATCTGTTGGGGCAACGGACTGTCGAATGGAATCCCACACTAGTTGTGCCCTCCCCTATTGATTGAATTTTGGGGCCTGGCCTGCTCCGCAGACTCTGCTTCTTTCAACTCCGACCAGCAGACTCTTGCGGTGCTGGATTGGACCCATACTACACGTTATGTTCCACGGTTAGCTGTGGAGGGCTGGCGAGTCTCTGTGAGGCGGGACCTGGCTCTTGACCTGGCCATTCTATTGTGGTGGGGCCCTGTACACCAGCGGCTGTTGTTCCTCTTTCTCACCCCTGGATGGTGGCCATGAGGGACACCCATCTCACGTTCTGCTATCTGATGGTTGGTCCTCTTGGCCATCTTCATTAAGAGAATGGCTCGTTCCGTTCCTTGCTCCATGCGGCGGCACAGAGGAAACAGTCAGACTGCATGTGCCACACTGCAGATTTCATGAGGGTCTAGCAGGTCTGATTGTAGTGGAGGCTGGGTTTTGGGTTTTGGGTGCATGGTGGACAGGTGGCTTCAACTGTGGCAAAAGACAAGGTGCCCCGCCAGGGCAAACAAGACAAAATGGACAAATTTGCTCAAGCTGTGTTGAAATCGGTCTGGGCAGACAGTGACGATGGCATTCACGCTACAAGCTCTGATACATGCATGATCCTGCAGGTGATAAACCAATTACCCCCCTAGAGGTGAAGATAGGCGCGGTGCGCTCCAACGTGATGTTACTGCTCAAGGATTTGCATAGGGCAGTTGACAGGATCATGGACGAAGTGGTCAGGGTTTCCATAGAGGATGCGATGTCTGAGATGGAACACAAAATCTTACACTTATCCTCCACTTCCAGGGTCTTGCAGTGAGGATGAAGATGGGGAGGGAAGGACCCAGTGGAACAATCTTCATTTTGTGGGTTTCCCAGAGGTTTCTGAGGACTTTACTGAATCAGTGGATCTGAGCTATAAGGTCTGCACCACCCTTATCCTCTTGCTTTGTCATTGAGAGAGCGTACAGAGCTCTGACCAAGAGACCACCCCTGGGGGCTCCTACCCGTTCTATTATTGGATGCATACTCAACTACGCGGATAGGGATGCCATACTCTGTCATATCCGCTGGTAAGAATCAGACCGGTTTCAGTCTCATAAAATAATGATTTTCCTGGATTACACCAAGCTGGTCCAGGATCAACGTTACTCGTTGCTCTAAGCCAAAAAAAGCTGCTCAGTCTCAACATTAGATGTATGCTGTTGTTCCCAGCAAACTTAAAGTGATCTTCGAATTTCAAACCTTCTTCTTCGAGACTCCGGAGGTGGTTTTACAGTGGACCAGCGAGCAATGTCGGCTTCGGCCGCACCCCCCCTTCTCGACAGGGTTGCAGCCTTGTCACAGGCTGGTTGGCACCAGTATTAGGTTTATTTTAGGTTGGATACATTGGGGCATGGCTATACTGTCGCCCGTTGATGCCAAGATACTTCAGGTTCTAGGAACATAGGCTGGGTGAGTTGAATACTTACAGTTATTGTGTTGGTTACTATTATTGTTTTCTGTTTTTCTTTCAGTGGAGGGCGCACACTACCAACAGAAGCTGGTTGATGGCGACCCAGCCCAGCTCGGTCGGGTCCCACTAATGTCCTGGAACGTTAATGGCCTGTTAGATAAAATCAAAAGAACAGCTATCCTCCGAACTGCTAAAAGGCTACATGCCGACATTCTATTCTTGTAGGAACCACACTCGCTGGGCAACAGAGTCCCCTTCCTGACCCACTGGCTATGCTCAATGTTATCATTCACCCTTCACAAGGGGCTCCAGAGGGTTTCAATTCTGGTCAAGGGACACCTTCCCTATGTAGTACAGCAAAGCTGGATTGACCGATGGGACAGATATGTGGCAGTCACTGGTCAGTTTTTTGGGGAGCCTCTGTGAATGTGTATGCACTGCCCCCACACACCAGCTCCTTACTCGAGGTACTCATAAATCTCATTTGCACTCTCCCGGTAGGGACCTTGGTGCTAGAATGGGGTAATACAAGGACATTCCTTGACAGGCTGAGGGAGGGAGATGAGCCTCATTCAGTGTCGCTCCCTGATGCGGCCACTCTTGGAGGCGTTGACTTTACTTGATGTACTCCTGGGCTTCCATCGGGGATAGGGGCTATACATTCTATTCACGGGCACATAATACCTTTTCTCGAATGCACTATTTCCTCCTCCAGAGGACTGAACTTCATAAGGCACTACATGTGCAAATCCTTCCTCACGGGCTTCTGGATCTTTCCCCGCTAACTCTCTCCCTGCACACAGATCACTCTATGCAGTCATTCCACTGGCGTTTGACCTCAGGGTCCCTTCAGGATATGGCCCTCACTTTCCTGATGGGAAAGACAGTTGACACATACTTGTCTAAAACCACCATTCTGTAAAGTCCTCAGGCATTATGTGTGTGGAAGGCCCTTAAGCCAACAATGTGGGGGGACATTATTAGCTACCTGACTGCGAAGAAACAGATAAAAAGGCAAATGGTCCAGGTTCTAGAAATCCAAATTAGAGGATTGGAGGCAGGCTGCACCTACGACCCCGGACTACTCAGGCATAAACTTCAGGTTGAATTCCAGTTGCAATACCTCCTTCTTGATGAGTCCAAAACAGTCCCGGATCTATCAGTGGAGGACAAAGCTAGTAAACTATTACACCATCTCTCCTCCAATATTAGGCACCACTGCCAGATCCTCTAGTTGTTGGATTCTGCGGTCTCCAAAGTCTCTGAGGATGATGCTATGGTGCACCAATTTGGTTATTTTTATGCGGACCTGTATGCTCCACGTGCCCACCTGCCATACACACAGATCATTCAGTTTGTGTTGGACCTGCCCCTCAAAACCCTATTGCCAGTTGATAGAGCAACACTCGATAAAGACCTTACTCCTGAGGAACTTACAGCTTCCCTGAGTGATCTGCAGTCTGGTAAGACACCAGGCCCCAATGGGTTCCCGAGTAAATTCTTTAAATTATTTACGAGCAAGCTTAGAGAACTCCTGATGGCAGCCCTCAAAGAAGCAGCTGGAATAGGATTACTTCCACCTGACTTTTGCAGGGTGGAGATTGTGATGATCCCCAAACTGGTGAAGCCCCCCGACCAGTGCTCCTCATATTGCTCAATTTCTCCTATGAACATGGAAGCCAAGATCCTGGCCAAAGCTCTAGCCAACCGCCTGCTTAGGGTTATACCCTCCCTGGTCCACCGTGTTCAGGCAGGCTTCATGCTGGGTGGGCCACCAGGCATAACATCCGTAGAGTGTATAATGTGCTTGTCCTTGCCAACCACCTGGATGGTCCAGCTGTGCTACTTCTGGTGGACCTTGATAAATTGTTTGACTCAGTAGATTGGAGATACTCATTTGCACTCCTCCACTGCCTGCGTTTTGGACCCAAGTTTCAAAAATACATCAAACTCCTTTATAAGGACTGGGTACTGCTCTGACCAGACCCTTCCCTATTGGATGGGGCATGGGTCAGGGGTGTCAACGGTCCCCGCTGCTTTTTGCAATAGCCACAAAAACCCCTGGCCGAGTGGCTTTGTATTGATGATAAGATCAATGAGGACACTGTTCCGTGATAAAGGGTGCATGTATGTCACCCAAATTGGAAGGGAGGGAGTATGCTCTGAAAAGAGGCAAGATGGCGTCCGCCGCGTGGACGTGTGTGTGAGGAGCTCCTCTGTTGTGCAAATCAGCTCACCTTTCTCTGGAGCCTTTTGGCGTTCTTCGTCCACTGTTCGTCCGTTTGTGGATTGCTGGCGGATGTGCGGTGTTTGTGTGTGTGGAGAAGGCACGAGACCTCGGCACCGGCTAAGAAAACAGAGTAACTAAACGCTCGCGTTGGTCTATGACCCATGGAACGCTGAACGCTGAACGCTGAACGCCGGACTTGGTGTGAGTTGGGGGCCGGCATTAACGGCTGCTGTCGGGCGGTGCCGCTGGACTGCAGCGGCGGAGAGAGTCGTAGTGGGGAAAAAGCTGGCTCCTGCGGAGAGTGCTCGGCATGCACTGAGTGGAGACACCGGGGAAACTGCTTGCTGATGGACTTGGAGTTTGTGCGTTTTAAAATACACCGGAGTCAGAGTTATCGGACGTGAATGGGAATGTGTTGCTGTGATGCTGCGAGTTGAAAGCATTCAGAAGCATTGGGGGTCTGATGAGCTTCTGAGGTGAGCGGCAAACATAGTGCAACATTATTGCAACATTATTGCGAACTGTGGCAACAAGACATTGGTGAAAAAGCGCCTGAGACTTTAATTGGATTTCTCGGATTCTAACTGCTAATACACCTAATAATTAATTTCGTAAAAAGATGCACAGTTTGTCCCAAAAAAAAATATATATATGAGGATTGGGATATGGACTGTTTGTTTCTTGAGGGAAAAATTGAATTAGGTTTGTTCACTGATTTAACAGTAGTCTATTGTGTTTAACTATGCCACCCAAGACGGCCCGTGGTGGGAAAATTAGAGCCGTGGGGGACGGGTCAGTAAGCACACGTGCAGCACTTGCAGCTAAAAATAAAGAAATGCTGGGTGCACAAGACTCCGAGAGTGGTGGTCAGAGTAAAGACACAACATCAAGGCACCCCAAGATACCCCAAATGTTTCAACCTGCAAGTGGGCTGCTGAAAAGTAACATTGTGGCTCCTAAGCCTCAAGTAGAGGTCAAGGTTGATGTAAGTGGTACGGGTGGTGGTACGGATCAGGACATACCTGCACTTGAGAGGCTGACTACTTCTGAGGTAATAGGAGAGATCGCAGCAGTGTCAAATGCTACAATGGTAATGGAGGTTGGCGATGATGCTGCTAGTGAGGAGGAATCTCATGAGCCGCCGAGTAGTAAGGATGGTGAATTCTATTCATTATCTGAAGAGTCTGAAGGTTCAGATATGGAAGAAGTTTCGCTTCCAGAAGATGGGGATGGGGAAAGTACTCCAACTATGACGGAGGGTGGTCTTCGGGAAAATACCCCGTCTACAGAAGATATTTCAGGTCAAGCCTCCACTATACGGAGGAAGGACAGGGGAGGCAGCCCTGATTTACCTATAGCAACTATGGAGACGACGGAATGGGATCTCTCTGCAGGCACGCAGTTATTGGAGCAGCTAGATCTTTCGGATCAAGCTAGTGGAGGGGCTAATGGAGGGGTGGAAGCGGTGGAAGCAGTGGATCACAGTCAAATGCCTAGCTCAGTTTCATTGGAGGAAATCTATCGATCCATCAACGATCATCGGCTAGAGGCTCGAGCGGAACATTTAAAGACACATACTGCTTGTAGAAAACTACAAAACACCATTCGACATCTGGTAAAAACCAGTAATGACTTTACAGATCGAATGACAGAGGCTGAGGCAAGGCTGTCAACTTTGGAAGATCAGATGGTTTCACAGTCTGCTGATGTTGTTGAAATTAAGGCGCATCAAGATGATGTGCAGGATAAGCTTGCTGAACTTGAAAATCGCCTCCGTCGTAATAATCTTCGCGTACTTGGTGTTCCGGAAGGTCTTGAGGGGCAGGATGTGTGTAAATTCATTGTTGAATTATTTACGGAAGCGCTTCCTGAAGTCACTGAGTGGAATTGGAGTCACAAGATACAACGGGCTCATAGATTTCCCTATCGACAGCGAGCACCAAGAAGTGGACAAACAAGTCCACAGCAGCCACGCGCTATTTTGATAACTTTGAACAATTTTCTTGCAAGGCAGGTATTATAGGATAAGATGAGACCTGATAAAAAGAGAACTGGGAAAGGCATACAGTTTTTTGTTCGACCAGACTTTTGTCATTCAACTGTTGAGAAACGCTGGAAATTACGGCAGCTGATTGCACCCTTGCAAGCGAAAGGCCTACAAGTTTTTTTATTGCAACCTGTAACTTTAAAAATTGTTAACAAGGGCCAGAGTTGCTTCTTTACATCAGAAGCTGCCGTGAAAGGGTATATGCTTACTCTTCCTTGATGTATCATGTTGGAATATTTTTTTTGCTGTATATATTGTATACTTCTTTATTAGTATTTGTTTGATTTGTCCTTTACTTTAGCTGTTTTTCCAGGAGATTACTTGCTAGCATTGAGATCTGAGATAAAGATTGACATATATAGTTTTGGTGAGCCGAACAGCATGGGAACAACTCACCGAACATCACAAGGGCTATTCGCCCTATTGCCTTAGTAAAGGGGGGGGGTTCACTTTGGGTGGGTGGGAGGGTTTGGGGTGGTGGCAGCGGGGTGAGGTAAAGTGCACTGGGGGTTTTGTGGGTAAGTGGGGTGTACCGGGGTGTGTGGGGGAAAATGTTAAAATGTCAGTTCATAGCAGATATCTTAAATATGTTGGAGCCAAGTTAAACGTTTGTTTGCTTATAAATGACCTACAAAATACTTGTTTTGATGGCGGCTAGGAAAGTGCGAATTTGTTCTTTTAATGTTTGCGGTCTTCATAATGCTTCGAAACGTAAACGGGTTGCTAATGAATTACGTTTGATTAACCCAGACATTCTTTGTTTACAGGAAACTCATGTTCCTTGCTCTAACTATAAGGTTTTATTAGAATTGGGTTTTTCCATACTAGCGGTGTCTAAACAATCTACTATGAATCGGGGAGTAGCTATAATGGGTAGTCGTGTTGCCGCTGGCACGGGTAGGATACGGGTTGATAATTTGGGATGCTGGGCGATTAGCGAGTGTACTATAGGGGGTACCAATGTTACAATATGTACAGTATATGGGTCTAATTTCGACGAGGCAGAAATTTTTGAGTTTCTTAATGTGGAATTAGCACAGTGGCCAACACCGTTGATATTACTTGGTGATTTTAATATACACGGGGATACCCATACATGGGGACCTCAACCACAGGGGTACCTGGGCCGGAAGCCGAAAGTGTATCAGGCATTATACCAATTGATATCTCAACATGGATTTGTTGATGGCTGGTCTAATTTAAATCCGGGTAACCCAGGGTACACTTTCTTTTCTTTTCCCCATGCGAAATTTGTGAGGCTAGATAAAAAAATTTTACCCCGATCATTTATTGTTGGCGCAAAAATACAAGTGATGCCTCGGATAACGTCGGATCACAGCCCAGTAGTTTTAGACGTGATTTGCCTGCAGCCAATACGCACAGTACGTACATTTACATTTAACAAAAAACTTATGGCTGATGAGGAGTATATAACTCATATCAAACATTGGGCGGTGCAATTTCTAGAATATAATATAGGTACTGCTAGCCAATCGATGGTGTGGGACTCCTTTAAAGCAGGCGTTCGGGGAGAAACATGGAGTTATGGCTGGGTTAAACAAAAAGAAAGGAAAGCTACGATAGCTGGGATGGTTGAAGATTTAAGAGTGGCAGAGTGTGAGCTTATGCTGATAATTCAATCTAATGCTGACTCTCAAGCTGCTCAAACTAAGGTAGCTAGTTTGATAGCGAGGATCAATGGAATTTGGAGCGAAGATATTGCTGCCCAGTATAATACTTATAAAGCTGAAAGATATGAATATGGAGAGGCAGTGGGCAGATGCTTGGCTCAAAGAATGCGGGACAAGCAGATGTTCCAACGCAGTGATATGCTGGAGAATGACAGAGGAGAATTGGTAGAAACTATGGATGGCATCATGGAGGTCTTTCGTATATACTATAAGGGATTATATACTCAAGAGGATATCGGTCAAGATCAAATAGATATTTTTCTCCAAGATTTTAACTTCACTAAAATCGCCTCTCCCGAGAGGGAAATGTTTGAGGCTCCAATTATGATGCAAGAACTGCAGCTTGCAGTTGAACAGTTAGCGCTAGGAAAGGCATTTGGTCCGGACAAACTGCCTTTAGAGGTCTATCGATTATTATTTTGTGTTATTAAGGAGGATATGCTTGCTACATTTATTATGGCTCAACGGGGAACCCACCGGCATCGTGGGATGAAGCCAACATAGTTGTCTTTAAAAAGAAAGACAAGCCCTCCTCACTGCCAGGATCATATCGGCCTATATCATTAATAAATGTCGATGCAAAAATCTATTCCAAAATATTGGCTACCCGGATGGTGCGAGTTATTTCAATGTTGGTATCCCGGCATCAACATGCGTTTCTCCCAGGGAGAAGCACTGTAAACCATCTCCATCGGGTAATAGATTATGCATCCGCACTTCAAAAGAATATTGGAATTATATCTTTGGATGCGGAAAAAGCATTTGACCGTGTTACGTGGGGGTTTTTATGGGCCATTATGCGCAAAATGGGGTTTGGTCCACTATTCTTACAGGCAGTACAAACTATGTATAAGAATCCTCGGGCCAAAATATGTACAATGGGATATGAATCATCATTTGTCTATATTACCCGGGGAACAAGACAGGGTTGTCCTTGCTCTCCGTTGCTGTTTGCAATTTATATAGAGCCATTAATACAACTATTGGAGTCCACTAATCTAATACAATCAATGCTGGTGGGCGATCATGAAGTGCGTGTTCTTGCCTATGCCGATGATATTGTGGTAGTGACTTCAGATCCGGAGCCCGTATTAAGGTAGGTGGAACGGCTGACACAAGCATTTGGACAGGTGGCTGGGTATAAATTGAATATCGCTAAAACCCAAGTAATTTGTACGACTGGTCTGTGTCCAAGTGAAACACGAGTAACAAAAGAGGCTAAGGGGTCCATTAGGATGGCGGGCGGACACCCTAACGGAGATCGGGACCGCCTGCCTAAAGGGCGGGGTCCCGACATTGGCATTAGGATGCGCCCGCCACAGTGGCGGGCGCATTCCTCAAGTTTACATTGTGGCGGGCGGTGCTCACTGCATCGCCCGCCACAATGTGAAAAACAAATGCACGCATTTGCATAATCGAAGCGGCAGGCACCGCGCGGTGCCTGCCGCTGCGATTATGCAAATGCAGAAGGGTACCACAGGTACCCCCCGTGTGCCACCCCCCTCTGGCCATCACTCTGGGGGCCCACAGGGGGCCCCCGCAGCAATCACCGCCTGCCTTTCCGTGGCGGCATTGCCGCCGCGGAAAGGCCCCTAATGTAAGCCATCGTAATATGGCTGGCAGTGTTCATTGGACACCGCCACCATATTAATCTATTACCGCCGCGGTCGCCCAGTAAAGCGGCGGACGGTCTTTCCGTCCGCCATTGTCCCCTCCGCCATCCTAATCAGGCGGAGGGGAAAACGAGAGTGGTTGTCGGGCGGACCACCGCCACCCCTGGCGGAGGCAATCCGCCCGATATCCTAATGGAGCCCTAAATATTTAGGGATTAAAATTAGATTGTCCATTCAGGAGATAGTTGATGTAAATTGGAGGGATATAATAAGTGCGGTTAAAAGCCAGCTTGATAAGTACCTTTCGATGGTTGGACGTCGAAACGTGCTTAAGATGTGTATCCTCCCTAAAGTGCTATACTATTTCCGGACGGTACCTTTGGGATTGTCAAAGGCACAATTAACACAACTTCAAAGTATTTCAGATAGGTTTATTTGGAGTGGGCGTAAACCACGCCGGGATGATGTTACCATTGATACATGGTGGATGGGGGTCCCAAATTTTATTTTGTATTATTTGTTATGCCTTATACAAAATGCGCGATATATGGTGATTGGGGGGGCCACACAGTATTTTGAGACACCGAATATCTATCAGATGATATTGGGAAATGAGACGTGTGAAGCGCTGCTGAAATTCTACGAGCCAAGCTACGACAAACGTACCAGATTTACAATTATGACCGCAGCGTATAAGGGGTGGAAGTAGCTGCCGAAGATTCTGGGTGTCCAACGGGTTAATTTTTATACACCTCTTGATTCCAGGGCCATACTGCCCATGATATTCTGGGATACAAAGATGCGAATATGGCGGGAAAAAGGGATTGGCCGCCTAGGGGAGCAAAAAAAGCCCGATGATGAAGCATGACACCCTTCTGGATGCGTGAGGGCAAATAAGAGGCAAGACTTGGCCCTCCACTTCGGGATTGGATCCTTGAAACTGGGGATATACATCTGCCTCTTTTCTTTCTTTCATCCCTTTTTCCTACCTCTCTGCTACTCCAGTCTTTCTCCTCCCTTCCAATTTGGGTGACATACATGCACCCTTTATCACGGAACAGTGTCCTCATTGATCTTACTAGTATTTGAGGAGCACGGACACAGGACCTCAACGAGCTCCTGGTCCCCCCTCCCTTTTTGTTGACTCAGGCTTTGTATTGATTCACAAGTCTGGAGATTTGAGTGGAAGGGGGGACCTGTGGATAGGTTTGAGCTTACGAAGATGATGCACTGATCTTTTTGACTAAGCCGGAGACCTCTGGCCCCAGTATGCTCCAAATCCTTCAAATAATCAGTGAGACTTTGTTCTCTCCATCAATAAGACAAGGTCTACCATCTTCCCCCTCCCCCCCCACTCTCAGGACTTGTGATGGGTCACCAGCTTCCAGATAGCCTCACATAGCTTCAAATATTTGGTGGTTCATGTTGTCTCGACACTTCCCAGGCATGGGAGATGAATATCCGGCTGCTTCTATATGTACTGCAGGCAGATGTCAAAACTTGGTTGGCCCTTCATCTGTCCCTCATGGGCTGCTCAGCAATATTCAAGATGGTTTCCCTCCCCCGGTTCACATATCACCTCCAAAACTACCCATACCCCCTAACACATACCTTTTTCCAGACGGCATATTCCACTTTACGAAGTTTCCTACGGAATCACGTCACCCCTCACACAGCCCTCACTAAGGACCACATGTACTCCATAAATAGTGAATTTTAGGTAATTGCTATTTAAGGAATGCAAAATAGTATGTAATAAAATAGCGATTACCTAATAGGGATTACTAAAGATTCGCAATCACAATTATGTAATTGCTATTAGGTAATATTACTCAATTCATTCCTTCGGGCCTAAAGGTGCAAAAGGTTTTCTAATACCTAATTTGCGATTACCTAATTGATAATCGTAAATTATATAATAAAATATCAAGAGTGTCCAGGGGCCTAGGGCCCCCCTGAAGCACCCCAAAAAAATTGTTCACATGTAAACACACATGTCAGTTGAAAAATGCATTTATGTGCATTTTTTAAAATTTCCACATGGTTACCTTCGACATGGAGTCAACGGTAATAGCATTTTCTAAATGCACAGTTTGCATTTAGAAAATGCTCGGTACATTAGCTTAGGGAATCGCAAATTGCGATTCCTTATTTGTTGTCGCAATTCTAGGTAAAAGCAATATTTGTGATTACCTAAAATTGCGACTACAAAGCCTTTCATACATCTTTCTATTTTGATTTTGCAAACGGTCGAATTTAGAGATTCGCACCGCTTGTGAATGCAAAATGGTTTCATACATGTGGTCTGATATATTTTAAATCCAAATATGATGGGGGATCACCACAGCTGACATTGAGTCCTTTTCCTGACTATTCCACCAAATAATTATCAATGAATGGTGGTACGATACCCAAAAACATCCTGCATTTAAAAAGGAAAAGTGGGCCCTCCTGGGCACCCCGATCCAACACTTACTACACGGGGTACGGGTGCGGTTTCCACTCCCCCAGTGACACAGGTGGTACTGCAGAGCTGGGGGTGGGCACTAGCAAAGATGGGATGAAAAAAGAGGCTCACAACGCAGACCCCACTGTAGGTGGGAGAGTTGCTGCATCAGGGGGGGGTGCTGGCAGACTTCTGTAAATGGGAGGCTATAGGTATTTCAAGCAAGGGAGATGTTATGGAGGGTGTCACATTTAATTCATATGCCACCCTCCAGGATGAATTTCATCTACATCATAGTCAGTTCTTTTGCTACATCCAGCTGCGTCACATTTTGACCCTGCACATTCACAGTTGAAGGTCCTCCCAAACTATAACCCCCTTGAGGCCAAATTACTTCTATTAGAATTGGACACAAAATATCACCTAGGTATATCAGTCCTTGATTCACCATATGGCCGGCTCATTTGCTACACTGCGTAAAGCCTGGGAGTGGGACATCCGGGCCTTGGCAAATGCAGACTGGACAAAGGATAGGGCATCCCCCAGATGCTTTGCCGTTGCTACCCGCTTATGGCGCATACAGCTGAAATACCTCCTCCGCACATATTTCACACGTCACAAACTCTGGGTAATGGAAAGGGTTGCCTCCCCCTTTTGTCTTCGATGTGCAGAGTCAGAGGGTACCTTCTTGTGCACTGTGTGGGAATGTGCTCTAATACAAACATACTGGACTCTAATTCTGATCTGTCTGGGCCAAGTATTTGGATACCCCATTCTGCAAGATACTAGGTAGATCCTTCTCCATATATCAGTGAACTTTGAAGATGATCGATACACTGTGGAAAAGTCAGCCCATAACGCACCTGATGCCCAGGCTGCTGGCGCAGGACGCCTCTTAGTTCCCATCTTGAACAATTACCAAATAAAGAGACGGGCGCTGGAAGCAGGAAAACAAGAACAGAGTTTTTTTTCTCATGAGGAGAGCCTGTCATTTTGGACACTCGCATAGTGTCTTCAGGAGGTGCTCTAACAAGTTTCTCTGAGGCTTCGTCATTTATACACATGTTTATGATGCACAAACATTCCTTATTGCAATAAAGACGCTTTGAAGTAGGAAAAAGCATGCTTGGAATCCCAGCTTCAGGCCTATTCCCATACCAGTCGCTCAGATGTCATCCTCCCCTCCTGAATGTAACAAGAGATTGTGATCTCTCAGCCGGACATTCCTACAGGACATGAGGGCAGGAGGGGATGATTAGATCAAAGGTGGGGCAGGCGATAAGATCGGGCACTTCGGTTGGTGTATAACGGTTTTGTTATGCTGGGCAGGAAAAAGGGGGGTGTACATCCACGAGGCTTGGTCTTAGGACTTGGGACCGGGTCGAAAGGCCAAGTGCACCTGGGGGGGGCTCGTCAGCTGAGGGGAAGGGTGTTCTTGGGAGGAAATGGGGGGGTGTGGGTCGAGCAGGAGTGTTACTTCTAGAGCAGGGTCACGCAGAGGGAGAGGGTTTTATGGTCGATGCATGAGCAGTGCGCGCGGGGAGGGGTGCCGGGGGTTTAACAAACGGGCAGAGAGGCCATGGTGCCTAAAATGGCTGTCGTGTACGTGTGTGCATGGGTCTATGCTGGCGGGATAACACAGTCAGTGTTTCGCGATATCCGTTCTGCTTACAACAAGGGGTACAGTGAACACAAATGAACGCCGCTTATGTGCATATACATTGCCATTTTCAACAGTCGCCGCTTTTTTACATAAGTTAGTTCATTTCGGTGTTTACCTCAACTGACGGAGTGTACATATAGCCATGTGTGGCCAATGAAATAGCGTTTGTCAATACTAGCAGATTGCGTGTAACCATATACAGTCGATACGATTGGCGGAATGCGGTACATATGAATTTACATTTGTTGGGTTATTCATACAAGTCTAGAGATCGGCATAAAACTTAGTCGGGGTCAATCAAGAAAAAGGTTCCGACACATTATAGAATCAGGTTCTGACTTTCTCTCCGGTGACATCAACATACAGTAAAAAGTGCTCTGATACCTTCGGGTCTTGTCAGTGCTATAAGAGACTTTTGGAAAACTAAATACATGAGTGACCGATGAAACATTTTTTTTTTTTTTTTTCCAAAACCTTTATTGCACTTTGCATAATACACAGCGGAATGCCTACAACCCTGTGGGCCGGCCGCAATCAGTGGATCGGTGTATACTTTAATTTCCAGCACGAAGGATATCAATACTGTAGTAACGACAAAGTCGCGACTGATCGTACCGAAAGATTTAAAAGTGCCAGTTGAGCAATTATTCAATGCATGAATTGAGGTTTTGATGTAGTTTTTTTTTTTTTTTTCTTTTTTTTTTTCGTTTTCCCCTTTTAAATAACAACAACCTGTAACATTAACAGTTAGGAATGACATTGCGGTCGGACATTAATCAATGCATTTCAATTCTCTCGAGTCTCTTGGGAATATGGGAACTTGACAGCCCATCACAGTGCGCATACTCCATTACCCACCCCACCCGCTCCTGCCCCCCTTGGCCCATCTGCCCAAGCTCTGAGAAGGAGCCTATTGCAGCAACCCTGGCCTCCACCCCCACCGCCCCATCCCGCCCAAGTTCAGCCCTCCTCACTCTCCTCATCAAATTCGACCTGATCATCCTCACTCAGGGGTTCGCAGATGTCCCCCCTGTATTCATTCCACTTCAGCCATATCTTATTCCATTTCCCGGGGCAGGCTCGGTTGATGTATACTGCTCTCTCTGTTAACATCACCCGGTCCATGTTTAGGCACCACTGGGACTTGGTTGGCAGTTCTGCTGCCCCCCAGCGCTGAGCTATGTCGCGTTTTGCTACCATGAGCCCTGCCGTGACCCATAGTTGCTCGTATCGGTTCAAGTCAGTAGGTTCCCATATATTTAGCAAACACCTCCTCGGGTCAGGTAAAATGGAGTGATCTAGTGCCTGCGAAAGTGTGCGGAGCACTTGTTTCCAGTACTCCTGGATCTTGGGGCAGTCCCATATGGTATGAAAGAACGTACCTTCCTCCCCACAGCCCCGCAGACAGTAGGGATGGGGCGCCCTGTGTATGTGATGTAGCATTTTCCTTGTATAGTAAACCCTGTGCAGTATCTTAAATTGCACCAACCGCATGCGTGCCGAAATGCCTACCTCTTTAGGGGACCCAAGTGCCTCGTTCCATTCACGTTCATCCATATCGCCAATCTCCCCTTCCCATTTCTCTTTCAGGTGCGCTGTGGGTTCAGGACTGTTATTGAGTAGCTTGCGGTAAGTGAGGGAAGTCGCCCGTTCCAGCATGTAATCGGTGAGTAGGCGATCTTCCAAAGGTGTAGAATCTGGGAGCTGAGTGCCCGCTGGAATGGCTGCATGCAGTGCGTGACGGACTTGAATGTATCTGTATAGTTCCCTGTCACTGAGCTCATATTGTTCCTGCAATCGGGCAAAGGGGATCACTTCATTCCTCTCCCATAGGTCGCCCACTACGGAAATGCCTATTGTGTCCCATTGTGCGAACCCCTTGGTGTTCCTCAGGTTGCCCAGCATGCGAGAGTCCCACAGCGGAGTCATCCTAGTAATTCTCCCTTTCCAGCCCAGTGCTGCCGTAGCTGCGTGCCATGTCTGCACCGTTATCTTTGTGGGGCCTAGCAGAGTGCGCATTTTGCGGCGATCATATAGTGGACCCAACAGACTAGCAGCTCCCAGCTGCACCCTGTCCGAATGAAATGCTGGCTCATCGTGTGGTGCGTGTAACCATTGATTAATGGGTTTCAGTTGTGCAGCCCAATAGTACAGTTTTAAATCCGGTAGCGCGATGCCCCCGCTGTACCAGTCTCTGTGTAACTTGGATTGTGCCACTCGCGCCGGGAGGTTGCCCCAGAGTAGGTTGGAGACCAGAGCCGCCACTTTCTGGAAAAACTTGGGTGGCACAGGATAGGGTGAATTGTCAAGGACGTACAAGAAGCGTGGTAACGCCATCATCTTGTAGAGTGCTGCCCTGCCGAGGAGTGTTAATGGCAGGCTGGACCAAAACTCCACATCCCGCTTGAGTCTATCCAGGGGGGGCTTCAGGTTCTTGTCTGCGAATTCAGTCGGGTCCCTCGTGACGTGTATGCCTAGATATTTAAAAGATGACCCCGTCAGTCGCAGCGGGCAACTATCGTCGAGAGCTGGAGCTGGACCTCGTAACACGTAAATCTCTGACTTGGACCAATTTAGCGTGTAGCCGGAGATCTTACCGTACGTGTCACAAATGCGTAACAAGGCCGGTATTCCCACCTCGGGGTCTGTTAGATACAGCAGCATGTCGTCTGCGTACAGGGACAGACGGTCTTCCCAACCCCCGGACCCCGGTATCCCCCTGAGGAGGGGGGAGGCTCGTATGAGAGTCGCCAGGGGTTCCAGTGAAATGGCAAACAACAGGGGTGACAGAGGGCATCCCTGTCGCGTGCCCCGCCCCAGCTGGAAAGTGCGGGAAATGTGGCCGTTCGCTACCACATGAGCCACTGGGGCTTTGTACAGCAGCCTGACCCACGCTAAAAAACGAGGTCCGAACCCCATACGTGTCAGTGTTTCGAAGAGGTACTCCCACTCCACCAAATCAAATGCCATTTTGGCATCAAGTGCCAGGATTACTGCCGGTGTGGTAATGGTGTCGGCTCTAGCCAGTATACCGTGCAACCGCCGCAAATTCATCGCTGTGTTCCTGTGTGGCACAAACCCGGACTGATCCGGGTGTATAATCGAGGACAGATGGGGCAGGATCCTCTGTGCCAGTAGCTTGGCCAAGATTTTCACTTCCGCGTTCAATAAGGAAATGGGACGATAGGAGGAGCAATCCTCTGGGGGTTTACCCGGCTTGGGGATCGGTATTATAGTAGCCGTACGTTGGTCCGGTGGAAGGGAACCCCCCTGCAAACAGTCCTCGAACATCTCCAGCAGATGCTTACTGAGGGTGTCCGGCATCACCTGATACCATTCCATGGGTATCCCATTTGGTCCCAACGCCTTGCCTGGGTTTAGCGCCTTAATGGCCAGCTGGATTTCATCGGCTGTGATGTCCGCCTCCAGCTCGCATGACGCCTCCGGTGAGAGGGTGCGGACTTCGATCGGTGCCAAGAGCGCCCTGGCACATTCAGGTGTGATTTCGCGATCCGGGGTGTACACTTTTTCAAAATGGGTCGCGAGCAGTTCCGTTATCCGCCTCGGATCAGTGTGCGTCTCTCCCTGTTCATCCTTTAGACATTGGATCCCCCTGGAATTGCCCTCTCGTTTATCGAGCCAAGCCAGCATTTTCCCCGCTTTGTCCCCCACTTCATAAATCCTGTTCTGGGTGTCGGTTATGTGTCCCTTGACTACCAACCGTAGGTGATCATTGTACAGCTGTTGCTGTAGAGTGAGTGCGTGCATGTTAGCGGTGGAAGGGTGAGACTCATGTGCCGTGGTTCGTTCCCTCAATGTAATCTCCAGGTCGGCCAGTTCTTGAGACTGTTGTTTCTTATGACCGGTTATGGTGTTAATGGCTTGGCCCCGTAGAACTGTTTTATAGGCCTCCCAGAGCGTTGCCGGGGAGCGCACCGAACGGGTATTTTCAAGAAAGTAGTGCTTCGTGGTGCGTTTGAGGTCTTTGCTAACCTGTGGAATTTTAAAATATGATGCGTGCATGGGGTAAACGCGCTTACGTGCTCTCGTCTGTAGGGAAAGCGTCAGTGCTAGCGGAGAGTGGTCAGAAATACCGCGGGGGTGAATCACCAGGGTCTCCACATGACAAAGGGCCTCCCCCAGCGACAGGAAATAATCGATGCGGGACAGGCTGCCATGCACCGTGGAGTGAAATGTGTATTGTTTCGTGCTCGGGTGTAAGTGTCTCCAGATGTCAGTCATGCCCATGGCCGTGGTAAATCGCCGAAAGTATGTTTCCCCCCCTGTCTGGTTGGGGGAAGGGTGTTTATCTAGTTGTGGGTCTAGGACCGCGTTGAAATCCCCCCCTAGAATGATCTCACCCTCGGGGAGAGTTAAAAGGAAGTCTCCTAGTCTTGGGAGGTGGACCGAGTGCAAAGCCGGCGGAATATACACTGATACCAAATTAAAGAGTTTCCCTTCCCATTGTCCCTGCACGGCCGCAAAGCAGCCCTGATCATCAGTTTTAACTGATAGGGGCATAAAGCGTGAGTTCCTCTGTATTAGAATGCCGGACCCCCTGGAGCCGGACGTGAAAGCAGAGTGGGCCCACATCTTGTAGCCTCGTCTATCTAAGGCCTTCGTAGCTCCCCCCATCAGGTGCGTCTCTTGTAGCAGGGCCACAGCAGGTCGCAGGCGCCCAATAGCAGTCAATACCAATCCCCGCTTAACCTTATCCCCCAAGCCCCTCACATTCCAGGAAACCAGGGTCAAAGGTGGGCATTGTGTATCAGAGGGAGTCACCCCCCCGCAGTTTCGGGATAGCCAGCCATCCAGGGGTGATAGGTACATGATGTATTGCCCCAGAGATGCGGCCGTTCCATCTGCTGCGTCGTCTTGCAGCCAAGTGTTTAGATGCATCAGGGGGGCATAAAGTCACTGTCCGTTCCCAAGAATGCGTTCTGATTCCTGTAAGTACCGAAACACTGCCCTCGACCCTTTGCGTACATTCCCAACAAAAACCTTTCAAAACAAACCCCCCTCCCTGCCTCCCTGCTTAACGGACCTTTAACTGCCCGCCTCCCCAACTGAGCAGAGTGCTTTACCCATCCCAAAACCAGAGTACTTGCGTGTAGGGGGGGAGAGCGTCTCCCCAGGCAGGTGGCCTCCCTGAAGGCTTTCGGGGCGGCCATGCCAGCATCTACGTGTAGCAGCGAAAGAGATAAGTCAGTTCAGCGGTCAGCGGCTTCTCAGTGCGCAGAGTCCGTGGTCGGGGTCATTCTTCCTCGCCGCCCCTTTCAAATCCATGGGAGGGTGAGGGTTCCGTTCCCTCCACTCGACCTGATGCTTGTGAGCCAGTTCTGCTGCCCTCCCCACGGTCTCGATCCGGTCTGTGCGATTTGCGCTGTCTTCCAACGGTGTGCCAACCCTCCAGCCAGTCACGGGCTGCATCAGGTGAGTCGAAGATCCATACCTTTTTGTCCGCCACCACCCTCAGCTTAGCCGGGAAGATCATCGAATATGGGAGTTCTTTTTCTCTCAGGGTCTTTTTCACCTCCAGGAACGTTCTCCGTCTCCTGGCCACCTCCGCTGTATAGTCCGGGAAGAAAGCAATCCTGGAGTTCTGGATCTGGATGGCCGGTGCCACTCTTGCGGCCTGCAGAATGGCATCCCGATCCCGGAAATTAAACAATCTGGCCAGTATCGGTCGCGGTGAGGCCCCCGACTTGGGTTTTCCTCCCGGAACGCGGTGCGCCCTTTCGACGGAGAAGAAGTTCGAGAGCCCCTTAGGCTTGAGCCGTGTTTTGACCAGGTCCTCCACATATAGGTCTAACGCTCCTGTGTCTTCTGATTCCGGCACACCTAAAATTCGGACATTATTGCGCCGGGAGCGCCCTTCCTGGTCATCCAGTTTGTCCCTCAGCAGTTTGTTATCGGCTTGCAGACGTTCTACTGCTGTTTGCAATTCGGATACATCCTCAACTAGCGATTTAGTGACCACCTCGACCTGCTTGACCCTCTCGTTCATCTTTTGGAGATCCGCTCTAATCAGGGTGACCTCCGTCGCCGTGGCACCCACCGTCGTTTGTACTTGGGCCAGAGCAGCCAGGACATCATCTAGCGTGGCCTTTCGCGCCCCCTCTGTTTCTGCCGTTTTGCCGGCGGCCTTGCGTTGGTCTTGGGGCGGCGAGTGCCTCTCATACGCAAATTTGTCCAATTTGGCCTGGGTCGCGGTGTTTCTGGGGCCCCTGTGAGACATGGTCCAGCCGCGAAGCAAACTGGCAGCAGGAGAGAATGATCTTGCGTGGGTCGCGCTCTCCGATGGCTGGCTGTGGTTGATGGTATGGTTACCGCAGTGGGGGAAGGTGTTTCCCCACTGGTGTGTAGCGGTCCAGCGTCCTCACATAGATCGTGTACTGACCAGTTGCCAGGTCTTCCCCCAGCAAGTAGCCCCAAGGGGAGTTTGGCGGTGCGCTGTAAGTTGCGATCCACTCCAGCTGTGGTCGTCGCAGTATGCCTCACCTCAGTATCTCCCCGTTATGCGCACCGACCAGGCTCCTGCCCCCCTCGTGGCTCAGTGTGCGTATGGCCCCCGGTGTTCCCGTTGAGAAGTCCGCAGCGCCCACTGCCCGATGACCGCAGTGGTCGCCGAGTGATGCTTCCGGTCGCTGTGTGGCTTTGACGGCCGGTACTGGGGCCTGGTGTACTCCGTTTGCGTGACCGGGCAATGGCGGCACCAGGCTGAGTTTGCGCAGCTTCTGTCGCACCACTGGTGAATGCGTGCGGGACCGGGGGGGTGCCGATGGGTTGCGTTGATGTGCGCCCGTGTGCTCCGGGTGACGGGAGGGGAGCCTCACGGAGGGTTCCGGGTGATGCGCTCGTAGAGCCGGCGCTTCCTGCCACTCACCCCCGCCTTTGGGCCACTTCCGGCCGGATTCAGTCGCGCCTTCAGTCCGCGGCTGCACTGCTGCAGTCAGGCCCCGCTCCTCCTCCGCTTCTTGACTGCGGGATCCCGCCCTTTCAGGCCGCCGCCGTTCCCGGGAATTACAGCGATGCTTGCCGCACGGACGCTGGGTCCGGTCCGCCCCTCTCCGCCTGTAAGTGTCAGGATTCAGTTACGGATGTTCGCGGAAAGCCGCCTCTGCCCAGGAGCCTCTCTAAGTTGCAGCCGCCATCGTTGGCTGCTAGCCACGCCCCCCCGATGAAACATTTTTGAAAGCAATACAAAAATGGTTGAGGGAGGAATTCAGTTCGATACAAGCAATTAGTCAAGGGGTGGGTAGAAAGTTCAGGAAGGGGGGTCTTCGTCACAATGTCTTTTTAACAGCGAGCCATCACTGGTAGGCTCTGGTAGTCCGTCTTCTTTCGTTGGCGCTGTTGAGCACCGGCGGTGGAGCTATAGGTCCAGCTCGGATTCATCCTTACGCGTTGCAGGGTGCGATCAGTCCTCTGCTGTTAGATCACAGTCCTGTTTCCTAACTGATCTTCTTAGGGGTGCCTCATGCTGGGCACCTGCGTGTCTTTCTTCTTCCGTGGCAAAACCTTATTCTATCTAAATGCTGCTCTTCTTTTCTGAGTCAAAAGTTATGCGAAAAGGGTGATGTTGTTGAATAATCGAGGGAAGAGAGGGCGGAGTGGGATCAGATCTTTGAACACACCAAGGGACCAAAGGAGCAAAGGACGACGAGCAGGCAGGCCCATCAGTCGGGCTCAAAAGGGACGGGGACTTCAGGCACGAGTGGGTCAGCAAATCGAGGGCTTCAAGGCAGCCCTTCATTCCTTCATCTGTTTGAGAGTGGTGCCTCGTCCCGCGTCTCGTTGCTCTGCGACTCCACCTTTGGTTGAGGTCACACGTGCTTCATGATCTGTGGCCAGGCTGTGCGTCACGTCCAGCTTCTCTCCTCCGGTGATTGTATCTTTGAATGGGTACAAAACAAGTTTTAGAAAAACTGGCAGGAGAAGACATTTATACATCTCAATTCCGTCCCCAATCCTAAGTAGGTGGGGGATAGGTTAATCGGTCACAGTCAGAAGTCATCACTTATGGAGTATGTAGGAGGGCATTTCCACTGAATTCGTAAGCCTATTTGGCGTTCATTCGTGTCGTACGTGGAGAGAAATCGGACTCCCATCGACAGTGTATTCTATCAAACTCGAAATCGAGTCCTTAGGTAGAGACTCGCCCCTTTTTTTTTTAACCCAAGTACTGACAATCTTACATTTCCCTTCTGGGTCGGCTAACTCTTGCAAGCAGGGGGGTTATCATCATGAGAGGGGGGCAGAGGTTAAACATGCTTTTCTTGGGGAGCGACGGTTAATCAAGGTCATCAATTACGCTTCGGGGATAGCTGATATGGAGCTGGGGTTAATCGGGAGAAGCGAGGACGCTTTGGACAGGGAGCTGGGGTCAATCGGGAGAAGCGAGGACGCTTTGGACAGGGAGCTGGGGTCAATCGGGAGAAGCGAGGACGCTTTGGACATCCGCACTTAAGTGCAGAGGGGTGAGGCAATCTGGGCATTGGGGATTGCATTTCTAACGAACTGAAAAACAGAAGACCATTGACGTTATAGTCCCCCTATAAAAAGGCCAGATTAGGGGACATCAGTCGTCTTACCTGTCCTTTCTTTCATTACCAACTCGGGTTCTATCGTTTTGCAGAAAGGAGAGGTAGTAATATGGCAAGTTACAATCGTTTTAGTTCCTGTCAATTTTGCCGAACACCTTTGTGTTCGAAGAGACCCAATTAGGTTTGTGCCGGTGGGGCACAAAGTTACCACACAAGGGAGGAGGGAACGGGGGGGCCCTCAGAGAGAGAGAGAGAGTCGTCCGCACTCTAAACGAACCATTCGGTACACGTATGACATGGAGAGAGAGAGAGAGAAAGAGAGAGAGAGAGAGAGAGAGAGAGAGAGAGAGAAACGTGTACAATAATAGGCCATTTAGTGCGCACACAACACAGAACAGCAGGGGTCAAGTAATATGGAAACACAGGCAGAGGGACGACGTAGATCCATACATTACGTACACACAAACTCAGGCGGGGGAGACAGTACATGTATTATATACAAAAATCCAAGACAAAACATAGAACAGTTATTGGTATTATATACAAAAATCCAAGACAAAACATAGAACAGTTATTGGTATTATATACAAAAATCCAAGACAAAACATAGAACAGTTATTGGTATTATATACAAAAATCCAAGACAAAACATAGAACAGTTATTGGCCAAAATGATCTCTTCCTGTATGCTGCGCATCCTTAGCATCCTAAGCTCTTTTTACCTTTTTCTTCTCTTTTATCATCGGCTGCTTTCACTGGTGGCTTTGGTTGCACACACTTACGCCTTTGGCAATTGGTCAAGAACTAACCTGGTCGGGCTAATGCTCACGGTGGGATTTTCGAAGCATTTTTTTTTTTTTAGCAAATGTGTTTCCAGGCTGAGGCAACAGTGGGTGTCAGTTGGGAGAACAATGGGGCAGCTTTGAGTTTCATGTCTATGAGGGTGCGAAAAGGAGGTAGTAGATTTTAAACACTGGCAACATTCCTAGTCCTCTAAGCGGAGGGTACTTGGGTAAACCTCACCTCGGAATATTCCTTAAACTTTCCCTATTTAGTTAAACGTAGGAATTTATTCATTAGTGCACGTCATTCTTGGTTGTATTATTCGGGGTGCCGAGCGAAGTCATATTTTGTAGTTTCCGCCTCAGGCTGTCCTCCCAAGCGCTAAGTTCAGGGAGAGAAATAGTCATTGTTTGCTCGTCGTGTGTAGGCACCATAATCGAACCCCTTTTTCCCATCTCTTCGTCCGCTAGATCACCATTTGTTTCGTATTTTAATCGACGTTCCGATGTGACCTGCAGAAAGAGGGAAAAAGAAGGGGGGGGCGGGGGCAGCATTTAAAAACACATTAGCGCGCATAAACCCGAAAAGGCTTTTACTTACTACATACTCGGCCTATCTCCACGGGATGCAGTCCCTGCCAACTTGGCGTTTAAGCCCAGGTGGACCGTTTAGTGTGGGAGAGATGATTATCGGAAGCCTGTGGATAGCATAGGTCGCCCAAGTGTGGTATTACGGATCGTGTGCAGGGGGGGGGTCAGAACAAAGGGCAGTCGGTGCAAAGTGGGGGGGAGAGCTTGTGCTCTCCTTTGAGGAAAAGGGATAACCTACAGTGGTACGGGGTCGTTGTCGTTCGTACTAGGGGGGTCAGGTGGCACTCCTTCGGGGCGACTTAGGGGCATTTTAAAACAACTTTCCTGATACAGGTAGCATATAAAGTATAGGCTAAATACCAGGATCTTTAGCGGTTGCTTTAGGCTGTACAAAAATGAAAAACACATACAACAAAAACCTGGACCGTTCATATTTGCAATATTTCTGCGTACTATACTTTTTAACCCTTAACTAATCGAGCTGAGCCATTTCACCGGTATTTTAGTTATATCGGAAATAGTGGTCATTTATTCGAAACTTACCAATCTACGCGTGACAACTACGTTTGCTTTTTCCAAAAATCTTTAATAAGAATGTCGGTGCACAAATACGGGCCTACAACCCCGTGGGCCGGCCACGGAGCAGGCTGGAACTGTACATGTGGGGATACTTATTAGTGGAAAACCTAATGGAGTCGGTGGTCGTTGATTTCATAATAAAAAGTGCGACAAGTGCAATAAAATCATATCGAAACTTCAGTGTGAGCGAGTATCATAAGTGTTGAAATTCGAACTTTCAATAATCATGATGCGCCAAAACTTAACAACAATTCATTGTCCGAATGTTCAATCAGTACCCATCTCATGTCAATTCATTGTCCGAACACATAATCAGTACCCATCCCATATCAATTCATTGTGTTTAAAAAACTGCATACATATCTCGTGACACCAAGGCTGAGCAATCGGGGTACAACAAGGAGTTGAAAGTTTCATTTGTACCAGTGCCATTTTGGGTGCAGCCAGGCAGATCCAGGCATAGTCAAAATCTCCACCAACTCGTGGTAGGCCCAGAGCCTCTTTCGGCAGTCCAAAAGTTCCGTTAAAGGGCAACAGAAAGGATCGGCGGTATGAACCATCAGTCAAAGGGGGAGGGAGGCAACAATTTTTTTTCTACCGGGTCATACTGGGTTTTCACCGGAACTGATCCGAACTGTAGTCTGCAGGATTTTAGTCATTCAAACTGAGGCTGGCGCCAGCATGGGAGCGCCGACGTCTCGCGGCTACATTTTCATCGTTCCGCGGGCAATCATGGCAGTCATTCCCCATCGGGGGTGTCTGCGGGGGTCGGGGGCCCCCGTGGCTCTTATAGAATCTTCAAAGTCGAGGAGAACACTTCTGATTGTGGGACTCATTTCTTAATTAACAAGCAACCGGGCCATCCCTTCACGCCGGGCCCGCTCCTGCAGGGTCGACCGCCATTTTACGAGTTCCAGCAGTCACTGCATCACAAGAGTGGACGAACCCTTGTCGGGTGAGTGGAGCGTTGGGGGTGCCACTGGGGGCCTCCACCTGGGGAGGTGGGAGAGGCTCGTTCGCGCCGCCTCTCCCTCCCAGCGCACCCCATGCCGTTTTTCTCGGCGTTAACATTCATGATGGCCGGACCAGGCAATGAGAGGGGGGGGGTCGGAGGCATAGGCAAGACATCCCCCCCCGTGGTCTGCAAGGCGACAGAAGAAGGGAATGGGAGGACCAGTACATTTCCGGAGCCATCCACCCCATGGCTTCTTGTGAAAGCCGGACCAGGCGATTAAGAGGGGGGGGGGTCAGAGGCACAAGCAAGACATCCCCCCCCCCGGTGGCCTGCAAGGTGCCGCTTCAGGGCCGAACGGGGAGCTCATACCAAGCCGGGGCTGGACCAGGAGATACGAGGGGGGGGGTCGATGGCATGAGCAAGACATCCCCCCCCCGTGTTGTCGCAGCCATTATTGAAGAAAGAAGAGGAGGGGACGCCCGGATCCCGTCGGCCTCGGCTCCTCTTCTGGCCCACCTTATGCGACGACCTCCCCGGCCGACGGCTGGCAGCAGGACCCGCCCTACACGTGCCGAAGATCTCGTCTTCCGGATGGGCGTAGCCGCGGACCTGTTGCACTTCGGGAGTTTCCAGAATGGGGGTAGGTATCTGCTGACTTGTATCTATCTCATGTTACCGTTATTGGGGCGTGGCAGGCGGTGGGACAGACATGTTTGGAGCAGTGAGGGGTGGCGAAGCCTAGTTGCCTCGTGGCCGTCGCGATGTCAAGCTTGGCTTCTCTCGCCATTTTCATGTTTCTTATTACGGGATTATTTCTAACGTTTCTTATTTCTAGCGAAATCATGTGTTTTATCGTGAGCTATTTCTAACGTTTTCCTATTTGTAGCGAAATCAAAAACTCATCAGTGGCCTACTGATTTTGCTTTCTTATTTCTTTCTTCTTTTTTTTTTCTTTCCTTTCTAGCGTGTTTCATGCTAAAGTTTCTGTTAACAGGATACGGTGATTACTTCGTTATTGTTGCATATGTCCTTTTTATTAGGGGTGCCCTCCGGTCGAGCCAGATGACCTACCTCTAATAAATGGTCCGGGTGGAACTAGTTTACCAATCAGTGGGGAGTAGATAGGCACAAGAGATTACAACGGGGGACAAAGGTCCACATTACCTACCCTTCACTACTTGCAAAGATTAGACAGAATATTTCTTTTCTACGTTATTTGCAAACAGGGAATGCCTCGAACGAACTATTCCTTGAACAATAAAATGTCCAGGTAATCAATCACTCAGTGGGGAGAAAAAAATGGGCATGACGGATTACAATAGGGGACAAAAATCTGCATTACCTATCCTTCACTATCTGCCAAGGGGGGCAGAATATTTCTATTCTTCCCTGTTTGTAGACAGGGAATATCTCAAAGAGCAATAATCGATAAAAATCGATAACAAACAATCAGTGGGGAGAAAGATAGGCATGACGGATTACAATGGGGGAAAAACGTCTGCATTACCTATCCTTCACTATTTGCAAAGAGAGAGGAACGTTCCTATTCATCGCTGTTTGCAAATAGAAAATGTCTCAAAGAGAACCAATACTTCAAGTACAATCAATCAATCAATCGGATGGATAAAGCCATCCTACCAATCGGACGTAAAGACGTCCTACTTAACCTTACCCGGACCGGACCGTGTGGGCCATGCTTCGCCTTCCCTTTTCCAGCGCCCAATCGTTCTCTTTCTCCATGTTTTTACCGCAGCATTCCTGTGGGATTCCAGTCAGGACAGTAGGTCACATGAGAGAGGTCCGTTCGGAATCGGTGAAGTTCATTCAATCGGCAGCCGGACGAGGGCCCTCTCAAGGCAGGTATACTCCAATCATTTAGATGTTCACCCCATCGTCTGGACCTCTCTTACCGGACCTTATGTCGCTGATGGACCCCGCGTTAGGACGCCAATTGTGGAAAAGTCAGCCCATAACGCACCTGATGCCCAGGCTGCTGGCGCAGGACGCCTCTTAGTTCCCATCTTGAACAATTACCAAATAAAGAGACGGGCGCTGGAAGCAGGAAAACAAGAACAGAGTTTTATTTCTCATGAGGAGAGCCTGTCATTTCGGACACTCGCATAGTGTCTTCAGGAGGTGCTCTAACAAGTTTCTCTGAGGCTTCGTCTTTTATACACATGTTTATGATGCACAAACATTCCTTATTGCAATAAAGACGCTTTGAAGTAGGAAAAGCATGCTTGGAATCCCAGCTTCAGGCCTATTCCCATACCAGTCGCTCAGATGTCATCCTCCCCTCCTGAATGTAACAAGAGATTGTGATCTCTCAGCCGGACATTCCTACAGGACACGAGGGCAGGAGGGGATGATTAGATCAAAGGTTGGGCAGGCGATAAGATCGGGCACTTCGGTTGGTGTATCACGGTTTTGTTATGCTGGGCAGGAAAAAGGGGGGTGTACATCCACGAGGCTTGGTCTTAGGACTTGGGACCGGGTCGAAAGGCCAAGTGCAGCTGGGGGGGGCTCGTCAGCTGAGGGGAAGGGTGTTCTTGGGAGGAAATGGGGGTTGTGAGTCGAGCAGGAGTGTTACTTCTAGAGCAGGGTCACGCAGAGGGAGAGGGTTTTATGGTGGATGCATGAGCAGTGCGCGCGGGGAGGGGTGCCGGGGGTTTAACAAACGGGCAGAGAGGCCATGGTGCCTAAAATGGCTGTCGTGTACGTGTGTGCATGGGTCTATTCTGGCGGGATAACACAGTCAGTGTTTCGCGATATCCGTTCTGCTTACAACAAGGGGTACAGTGAACACAAATGAACGCCGCTTATGTGCATATACATTGCCATTTTCAACAACCTCCTCCGCACATATTTCACACGTCACAAACTCTGGGTAATGGAAAGGGTTGCCTCCCCCTTTTGTCTTCGATGTGCAGAGTCAGAGGGTACCTTCTTGTGCACTGTGTGGGAATGTGCTGTAATACAAACATACTGGACTCTAATTCTGATCTGTCTGGGCCAAGTATTTGGATACCCCATTCTGCAAGATACTAGGTAGATCCTTCTCCATATATCAGTGAACTTTGAAGATGATCGATACACAGCCACCTTTCTCGTGCTCAGTCGGACTGTAGCTAAGTGGCTGAGTCCTGCCTAAGTGGCTGGGAGCAGCCACTCAGCCAGGACACTAAACTCGTTTTTCAGGGGGTATTTCAAAGAGGCCCTCTGAGGGTATTTTTTATTAAATCCCACACTGGCATCAGTGTGGGTCTAATGTGCTGAGAAGTTTGATACCAAACTTCCCATTTTTCAGTAAAGCCATTATGGGGCTGGGGAGTTCATAATGATAAACTCCCAGCACCATATACTCTTTTTACAATGTCTAAGAATTGATTTAGATACTGTAGGGGTACAGGGCTCATGCACCTGTACCCTCACCACTGGTATGGTGCACCCAGCTAGAGGGATGGCTTACCTATGCCAGGGCAATGGGTTGTCGGCATGGCACACAGGGATGTGTGCCATGTCAACACTTCACTTTGTTCTGCACCAAAATAGGCAGCTTGCAAGGGCAGTGTGTATGTATGTGTGTGTGTGTGTGTGTGTGTGTGTGTGGGTGTGGGTTTGTGTTACTATCCTTGTGGGGACTTGGGTGTGATAACACACTCACGCTGTGGGGACTTGATTGCACTGTGGGGACCTGAACCCAGGTCCCCACAAGGTAATGTCCTTCAAATGATAAAAAATGGCGTCAGGAACATCTGTGCCAATTTTTACAACTTTTTAAAAAATTGTCTTGTGGGGACCTGTGTTTCAGAAAGTGTGTTTATATTTTTGCTCCCTCTGCCCCCATAGACAGGAGGCGGTACTGCAGTCTTAAACACACTTTGCATTTTAAACACACTTTGTTCACCAGGAACCCAAGTTAGCAGCAGATAGGACAGATATTTCAAAGGAAAAGCTGCAAAACCCGGGGTTAAAACATATTTTTCATGCAAAGTAACATTTTCCCCATTTAATAAAGTAAAACTGTATTTACATGAAAGTTTTGAATTCAGACTATTTGAGTTTAAAAATTGTTTAACATTGTTACAAGCAATTTGGATACGATTTGAATCCCAGATTACATCACTATTGTGGTATGACCCTCATCTGTAATTAAAGAATGATGGTGCATTAAAACATGATACAATATAAACTGATCTGATCGTTTTTTACAAATTTGATTACATATTAATATGCACTTTGGAATACGTTCTTAAGATGATGGCTAGATGAGTGAGTGCCTAGAGTTGCATTGTGCTAACAGCTATGCTCTCTCAGATGACGTACTGCAGTAATGTCATGCCCACAGCAATGGGAAGTTTAATTTTAACAGAAAAAGCATGTTCTTAGAACATTAGTGACATTCCTAAAAAATATATTCAAATATTGCCATAAGTTGAAATTACATTTAATTGAATTGCTCAAACTGTTCCTAATGCTTTACAAATTAAATCAGCTTCATTCCCATAGATTGGTGAAGACCGGTCATATAACAAGCATTGGCAAAGCCAACCGGTGTCACTTACGAGACAGCTACTGGCTTTGACAGAGTTTTTTTGCCCTGTTGTACAGCAGCATGCCTGCTGTGCCTCGTGGATGAAATTGAAATTCAACATTTTTAAAGCACTATGATGCAGCCAAAACAGACCACATCATGACATTTATTTTTCTTGCTGGCAGTAGGGTGGGGGCGTGTGAGGGGTCAACACTATCAACAGCGGGGATGGGGAAAAGAAAAATCACTGACGTTGCCACTATTGATCACAGTATATAAAGAAGTTGTCAGAGCCTCTTTGGCCTTATTCAATTATAAAACGTACACTATGATATATATCAACCGTAGTGAAGTAGGTGCAGACGCACAGACTCCTGGTTCACCCTAATTAGTGGGTATGCTTTAAAAGCCAAAAAAAGGGGAGGTGGATAGAAGACGAAATCCCTAGCTTGCATTTGGGCTTACAGTGCCCTTCCTACTGCATTGGCACCCATACGTATTACAGTTTGGACTTAGTGCTTCAGCTAAGGTGCAAAGTTCTGCTGTAAAATGGGCACCTTCATGTTGATGTCCACTTCAATTTGCCCTTCCTGTGTATTTAAATATAGTTTGCCTACCAAGATCATACTAGTTTAACTACAACATACTGCAGTAGCCTAGGCCTTCCTTATGAGTGCGATGGACTTCAAGTCGGAAGGGTGGAGAGGATGTGGTGTTATGCTAGAGCTGCAAACTTCAAACTCAATTCTTGACATTAGCTTGACATTCTGTGATTCTGGTCAAATCACCTAATCTCCCTGTGCCTAAAGAAATTGTACATGACTTAACTGGTGCTCATGTAAAGTGCTTCAAAGTGAAGTGACACAAGCACAGCACTCTTGGGAATGAGGCATTTACAGAAGTATGCGAGAAGCGGCTTATGTTGCTTCACCATTTATGTATTTATAAAGTTTTATATTTATTTAATTATTTATTTAAGCAATTTGTAGAGCGCACAAATACCCGTGGGTGTCTTGGCGCTGTAGACGGGAGAGGCAGTAGTGAAGTGGTGTGCTGCTCATTGTAGTGGTGTGCTGCTCAATGTATGACTGGGAGCAGGTGTGCCACAATGGTGCATCCCATGGCACCACTCCTCCTGCTACAGCAACAAAGCAATAGGTACTCAAATCAAATTCCCATACTCTGTCCTGCACTTAATAATCAAGGGCCGCACAACGGGGTGCTAAATCAATGCAACGCATCCGAGGCGATGCGTTAAGTCCTGCAAGGCCATATTCCATGGCCCTAAGTGGCTTGATAACTCAAGAGTAACTGTACCCCAGGGAGGTATTTCATGGGTGGTGCATAGTTGTTCCCATGCAAAACCCATGGATTTTGATGCATTCCCAGATTTACCATAAGTGGTAGACCTGGGAATGCGCCAAAACGGCTATGCCTCTGCAGGTGAGACATAATGAGGAGAAAGACGTTTATTTCCCCTCATTTTATCCTGCATTTTGCAGCACACATGGAAAGAGGAAAATGTCTCAGGGGATTGTTTTTGCTCAGGTAGGGGCGCCTTTCTGCACAAAAACAATCATGCAAGCAATGCAGTGATCCTTGCACCATGGTGCAAGAGTGCCTGCGTTGGTGCTAGGCAGCACATTGTGCACCAGCACAGGGAAAAGCAGAAGGGTGCTGCACAATGTTAAATACAGCGTAATCCTGCCTTTTCCCTATTACATAGTGCAGCAAAGTCACTTTCTGCGCTGCATGATATGATGATAAATATGTCCCAGGCTTAGGTTCTGGGCTTTTAATTATATTTTTCTAGATAGGTGCTTTAGTTTCAGACAGCACAGCTCAGAAACAGATACAGGTAACCTTTGACTACTGTTATGGAGCTATAATAACTAAAAATAATGCAGTAACAGAGAAATCTGGTGTAAATGAGTTTTCTTTACTCAGTACAGGCCCACAGAAGCAGGTGCTTGGCTCAGTGCACCAGAAAAGCTTGTGTAAGCCCTATGTTAAACTCAAGAGAAAATACAAAAAAATATATATCCACGCTTGATGTAACACAACATACGCCTGTTTATTTTGCGCATCCCAATTGTGTCTAAATTATTGTGTATATTGGAGTAGCTCTTTCCATTAGGAAACACGCCTGGCAAACCTCATAGTGCGATGTTTATTATTGATGTTTCTGATCAGGCAACACTATGGCTTTTTTTGCAGTTTATGTAGGTGAACCCGACCCAAATGGTTTTGGTGCACTTTACATAAGCACCAGTTACATTAAACAAGTTTTAGGCACGTGGAGATTAAATGCTTAAACTCGTAAGAACTTAAAAGAGAGATGTGCGTGGCTAGCTTCTCTCTAAACTCCGAGAGGCCTTCTGAAAAAAGTATCGAATGCTCTGCTGTTTCTGTGAATCCTTCCTGCTTCGAGAGGAAACCCGAGGCAGGACTTCAGGATGCCCGGCCAGAGATGCAAATGCACCTCTACGCACAACAAAGGGGTGACATTAGCATAGCTAAAGACCCGTCCGCTCTTAACTCAGACTGGGGGATGGGTCGTGCTTCTAACGACGCACCTTTCTACAGAGAAGCAACATGAAGGGGATGAGGTGTGCAAACCCAGGCTGTCTCTGCACAGCCACAATATACCACCAGATAAACAATTGCAACCATTAAGTGATGTAGGATTTTAAAGGCACAGAACATTTTTTATGTGTACATTTCATGTTAGATTTAATTATAAAAACGAAGGATACTGTTTTAGCTAAAGTGATTAAATAAAAGCACTATGTACAAAACACTTTTATAATCAAATGCTGCTTTTCCCAACATGAAAGAGTGGTATTTTATTTCCTGCTCCCGTATGTTTAACCCCAGTAAAGAACGAACGCACATTCTCTCACCATTTAACAAAAAATGTGCACCTGTTTGAAAGCGGACTGCAATGTAGAGGAAGAGTAATCGCCCCTGAGAAGGCACAGATAGTTAATAGCTCTCAGTTGCGCCCATCCCCGCCCCTTCTGATACACTCAGTGTGGAAGCCTTGGGGGGGCTAAAAGCCCCCCTTGAGGCTCCGTTCAAGGCGTGGCAGCCGAAGCCGTAGCACTGAATATGAAACACATTAACAGCTCGGTGGGGAGGTGCTGAAGGTGCAGCTCTAGGTCCTGAGCACTTATCTCTTTCATGTGATATTTTTTAATTAAAAAAAAAACAACCAGCACCATGATAAAGGGCAAGATACGCATAAGTCAATTCAGTTTTTTTTTTGTCTCGCAACATCAACATTTTCGTCTCTCAATACATTCATAACAGGCGCTCTTTGGAGATTTTCCCCGTGTGAACCTACTGCCTTCTGGTCAAATTGAATAGTATATCTGTCGTTCTTTTTCATTGTTAAGGCATGGAGTGGCCTCTGACATTAACATTTGTGGGTTTGTGCTTTCATTTCTATAAGAGCACTGAGGCCTTTCAGCAAATGTAATTTGCTGCTCTGCTTTTTTTAAATGTTGCTAACTTTTTTATTCTCACAATTCACTGTTATATTGTGTGTAATGCCATGCCATCGTCGTAAAAGTAAATTTGGAACGGTGCAAAGGTAAAATCTAAGTTTATTAGCTTACTCAGAGCCTAATTATGCAGCACGGTTGAGTACATTATGGGGCAGGAAAAGGCAAGTTATGTGGCTAATACATACTATTTTGTGATAGTATTACATATTTTTTTTCATTTTTACACTTGTTAACGCAGGTCTGGGCATTGGTTGTACTTCATTAATAACAGTTTAACACCTATATTTAGCCATGAGAAACAGAAAGATAATCAGTCATACTTTGCAAAGGGCCTTTACTGTAAGGCAACATGTGTCGCTGTTTTTCTAGCAACTTTTGAACCATTTGAGGTAGAATATTTTTATGTTAAAATCCACAGGTTATGCAGCAGATGAAGGATTATATGGAAAATACAGCTAGTCTATAATAGTGCGAATTATGCAACGGCTGCACAATCACATAATTACAGTGACACTGAGTATAGGAAAAAAGAGACATGAACAAAACTGATTGACTGCCTTTCAACTAATAATCTGCTATTTAACTCTAAACATAAACCCATGGGTGAAGTGCTACTTGCCTCAACACACATCAATGCCTCATCAGGGGTAGTAAGCATTATATATAGCTTTAACTGGGGCTATTACAACATTGTGACAGGCACAAATCCCAAGCACACCACTGACTGCAAGGTGTACAGGCCGGCCACGGAGTCACATTGATCCCTAAGTAACAGTACCTTGGAAATCAGAGTCAATGGAGGGTGCACAGCATCATGGAGGGGAAGCGTTGATGGGCCAAGGCGAGGGCTAGATCCTTACTGCCTTATGGGAGGTGAGATGTTGAGTCCACGAGGCATCGAGTTTGGGCTGGCAGGGGAGGTGAGGCGACAGTGAGGAGTCAGTTCCATTCAGCAGTTGGTGTTGATGAGTTCAGGAAGTCACCCTCATCGGTTATTGGCTCCGCGATCACGAGATGCAGGCGCTGGTGACGTCCGGCATAAGTGCAAACTCTGGCGTTGGGAAGAACAATAACTTGCAGGTGTCGGTGGCTGTCTGAGCTGGGGTGCAGTCTGTGCAGTGGGTCATTTACTTTACGAACAGGTGCCTACGGCCTCGGTGCATGTCACGGCATCACTGGCAACAACGCTCACCCAGGAACTGGAATTGGCACCCTTTGGCAGGAGTCCAGCAGAGGAAGCCAGGTGCTGGTAAAGTCTTTGTGTCCCTGAAACTTCAGAACAGGAGGCAAACTCTACTTCAAGCCCTTGGAGAATCTTCTTAAGTAGGATCCCACAGCAAGGCAAAAGTCCATCCTTTCCACTGCCGATAGACAGAAGCAGCAACTGCAGGCCAACCCAACAAAGCAACACTTGTTCCCATCGCTCTGTGTGCTGCACAGAGGCCAAGCATTTGATCAGCATGTAATATGCACACATTTATGACCCAAGGCCATGCAATGTGAGAAACTCTCACTGCCTTCATCTTCAACTATGAAGCCCTCAACTGTGCCCCTTTATGAATTGACATCCTCAACCCAATTCCACCCAGACACCTATGGGTTACTCAGTTCACAGTATGCACTAGACAAGAATTCTATGTTGCATGAAAAAACCTACAGAAAAATAACATCTGGCAAAACTAAATTACACTTGAAGTGTAGTATAAGTGATGCAGTCCCTGTTTACATTTCACATGTTTTTTCATGCTAAAAAACATGAAATGTAAACAGAGACTGCATCACTAACCTGAATTACTGTTGGTTCGGTGCCAAGGCTTAAATCTGGATACCGAGTTGCACAGTCTACAGCTCTGGCCATAACACCACATCCTGGGAAGAGGGAGGAAGGCAGGAAAAAGCCGCATGAAAGATCGGCTTGTTTTTTGGATCAAGGTTATAACAGAACCTCAATCTGAGGCAGAGCCAGGATTCAGGCTCAAGCCTGACTCATGTCAGTGTCCTGACACACCTCTAATTTGTTTGATTGGAGAATCAGCTTCTGCCAGAATTCCAGAAGAATAGAAAGAAGGAAGCTCCGATGTGGAGTGGGACGTTGTTCTGCACTTTATGAGTGATGTAATAGAATGCCCATCATCCTAGATCTGCGTATGCATGGAATGTATGCAGATTGGCGTCCTGCGGAACAGTGGTGTCTAGTCTGGTTGGTGGAAGGAGATGCAACTATTCAGATACGTAGTGTCTAAGTTGTCTAGTGCCTTCACTGAGTTTGTGAGGTGTTTGAAATGAGTGCGTTTGTTTATCAGGAGTCAGTGAAGCTCCCTGAGGTGTGGTGTAATGTGAGCACTATGTGGGATGTTGTGGATGAGTAAACCTGCTGAGTTCTGAATGATTTCTAGTCTTCTAGTGGGTTTCTTTGTGATCTCAGAGTAGAGGCTGTTCCGGTAGCCTAACTTGCTAGTGACCGGTTTTCTAGTGTAGATTAGGAGCCATTTTTAAGATCCTCCTTAGCCATTCCAGAGTGTAGTGATGGTGCTGACTTGTGCATTTATGTCCAGTTTGCTGTTGATGATTGTGAGGTCCCTGGTATAGGTGCTGGGTGTGGTTGTGGGTCCGAGTTTGTCACCAATTGGAGTCCTATGGCAAAGTGTTCTTGACGAAAATTACTAGTTCTATCTTTTCAGTGTTAAGCTTCAAACAGTTGACTCCCATCCATTTAGCAACTTTGATCATGCAGGCGGTGAACTTAACTCTTCTGTTGGGCCTCTTGTCTGAGAGGGAGAGTATGAGTTGTGTGTACTCGGCCAGTAGCAGTTGGTGACATTTAAAAGTAGCATTTTGTAAACGTTGGTCATGATTTTTATGTAGGTAGCGAAGTGAGCAAGCTTAATGGACAAACATGAAGTTTGGGAGATCCTCCTCCAGAGAATAAAAAAAACAATTAGCAAATGGCGCAAACCAATTTAGTGAGAAAGCAAAGTTTGTAAAGCAGTGGTAAATTATAGTCTTAAAATATTAAAGAAATTGAAAATGTCCCCGTATCTTACTGCATAAACATGCTCAACAGTGCCTGTAATGTGAAAATTGTACAGCGCTACAACTTTAGGCCAAGCGACTTGCACCACATGCAGTATAGACTTGGAAGAAAATGCTCTAACCAGGTTTCGGGAATCACCCACACCTGCTGGCTGCAATCAGTCATATGGAAATATGTGCAGACAGGTTTGAAAGTGGGATGAAAAAAGTGGGAGCTTTCTAAAAAGGGAAATGAAAAGTAAATTTCTCTTTCCCATAGTGTGTCACTCGACCAGCATTTTGGTATCTTTCTGAGATGGTACTGTATCCTTATATATAACACAACAACTGACATACACCTAAAACCTGACAGTACTATTTTCTTTGTCAATGGTTGTTAGTTGTTTAAGATAAATGAGTACCAGCAATAATGTGTAACAAATAATGAACGTCGGAAATGTTTACATTCTGAAATTGTGAAACTGTGAATTAAATATTATCAAGACTGTGGAAGGGGCATATGACACTTCGTATAAACGCAAGGGAAGAATAGTCATGTTCAAAACATCCCTGTGCTCAGATTCTAAATGGATCTCTTGGCTGCAGTTTTTTACTGTTGACCATCAAGTGCTTCTTAAAACAATGTCAGAAAGAGCTGGTGTTCTTAAACTGTACTGTTCTGCTTTGCATTAGTTATTCCAAATGATACTCTTTTAATTAATCTCCCTCATTTGCTCTCAGATACTGCCAACATCACATGGAGAGTAACCTGTGCCTTAACTTTGTCTACAGCACTTTTCTTTATCAGCATGGCACTTTTTACCAACTTTATAGACTTAGACTAGGTTGGCTATCCAATCCATGCTAATGACACCCTGTTCCATTTTATGCCAAAAGAAGATGTTTTAAATTTCAGAGTGCAGTTCTGTTTTTAAAAGGCAAATGCTACACTAACCTAGATCGAGCTTTAGGACTGGATTGGCAGTGCACACATTGCCTGACCTTAGGACTGGATTGGCAGTGCACCCATTGCCTGACCCAATGTGATCAACAAAATAGAGCTTTAACAGTCCTACTGAAAGTGAGGAAGAAATTTAGGATCCACTCACATGTAGCTTTTCCTTAGTACAGGACTTGATAGGGATGAATTTGTGTTGTTCTGCTACAAACACTGCTTGAATTGCAGGTTTTAGCTTGAGGCAAAATGTATGCTCATTACGGAAGTTAGTTATGGTGTCAAGCCAGTGATAATGATCATGGCTATGCACCTGATCTATTTGTTATTAAATGTTATGACAAAGCCACTAGACCTAACATATTTTTGGTAAAAAGCAGATGAGAACACTATTAGGCATTTAAGTGTGGATCTTGATTACTCTATTTTAAAACCTTCAGCTAGGCATTTTGTTAGATGGAATCTCACAGATTACCATGGTGGGCAATTTGTTTTGATGTTGGCCACCCAGTGTGACAAACCATGGATATAGAAGGTATGCCCTGTCCAAATTATTGCTAGGCTGTAGGTATATTGATTGGCCAACTTTAATTTTGACCCCTTCCTAACTTTATGGCTGTTTCCGATAGTCGCCTTGTGCAAAAAGCTTACGCTCAAAACTTTAGGACTTGGTTTCGATATGGATATATTATGTCCAATGCCATAGATCTAGTCTATTCATACATTTATATCCATAAAAATACATAGAGGGCCTTTGGGTCAGCTCTCTTCTGTCAATGCATTGGTCTGTCTGAGTGTCATTTACACTCTGCTTCCATTCATGAAAGTGAAGTGCATGGGGTAAAGGTTCAGTTGCCATCAGTCATCCTCTCTCTTGTGAATGACAGCTTTTTCTGATCATGTGTGCACAGGCACCTGAAGATGAGGGTGCATTAGGTCAGGCCTAGTTGGTCAGTCCTTTAGATTGTAACATACTGTTCCCCTTTTATTTCTTTGCTTTTCTTATTTTTATTCTAATACTTCTTAAGAGGCTTCTACAGTCGTCCAGGCGATCCTAAAGGGTCACTTACTAGCTCCTCCTTTCATCCGCAGTACACCGCATCTCTCTTGGCCGCTTCCTCTACACCAGGAGACCATTATGGATATCAAATATTATAGGTTTTCCATTCCAAGATGGGAAATACATTGATTCTAAATGTGGTGGCCGTTCATGAACTTTGAAACAACCACATGTCCTTGATGTAACTTTAGCACACTCAGGCATGATCTGAAATACCTCCTTGAGTATACAACTGGTAGCATTGAATTTAAAAACAGGGCTAAGCCAATACTAAACTTCATCCCATGGACACAGGATACAAATGTGTACTCTTACCTAAAGGGGGCAGGTGAGGCAATCCCCAAATATCCAACAGATTGCAGCCTACAACTTTGAGTAATGCCCTCTCATTATTGATATACAAATGTGTCAAGAATGGCATGTAGAGGCATACCCCAATAATCTTTTTTCCGTTTTCTGTAGTAGTGCACTAGACACCAAAAAGTGCTTAAATACCTCATCAAGGGTAGTAAGCACTATATAAAAACAATCACAAACTTCAAATCACCGCTTACTACTTCACAATTTCTGATGAATTCTACAATCTAGATAACCTGAAGGCAAAGATGGCTTTAGTACATTTCTTGTGGAGACTGAGACCACCGTAATCCTGGAGTCCATGGTAATGATTTTAATAAAGATGTGCATCGCCTCAGAGTACATCCAAGAATTAGGAGGATTAATGGCTAAGGTATTCATGAAAAGTGTGGCTTAACAGTTCTATGGGAGAAGAGTGTTTGACAGTGGAGGAGGGAGAACCGTTTTTGCTGACTACTTGTCCCACTTAGGCCCTCATCAAAGCAGGTGGTCTGCGCCAAAATGCCCAGAATGTTTTTTTCCTTTGACATTATCAGGAGTGTCACAAATATAGATGTTGTCCCATCTGTTACAATCTTCCCATCCTACATCGCACCAAAGATCGGCAGCCAGAGATGGAATTCAGTTGGTCCCCAAAAACATTCAACCTCTTCTCTGTCATATCAAGCCTAGCATGACATGGTGTGATATTAGAGCATTTTGTTGGGACTTCCTGTAATATTTTAGTGTGTCCTACTCTGACCAATATTTTAATTGTCAGATGTTCCTTCATGGTAGAGTCATGGTTCTCCTCCAGCATTTTGAGGCTAGGATTGAGACGTGAACTGACCATCAGAAGTCACCACCAAAAGCAAGTGTGGCCGTCGGAGTCTGGAATCAGCCATCAGTATATGTCCAGACATATGCTTCATGAATCCTAGCCAATAATCAATTTTAATATTGTCAATAGGTATTAGAAATTGGGTTACCTGTTGACTGTGGTGTGAGCCCTATTCAAGCAGCAACCACAATCGTAGTCAAGATAAGGCACAAGTAATTCAAAAATTAACCTGTGCTCAACCCACTGAAAGCTTGGCAATGAAAAGTAAGGCTTAACTTAAAGGTAATGTGTAAAGTATTTGAGTAAAACGTCAAACAATAAGATACCACAGTAGATCAGGATAATAGAGCAAAATGCAATCAATGAAACAGGACCAAAATGACAAAAATCCAATCGGTAGACCTGAAGGTATGAATTTTTAAGACTGAACTGTAAAATAGCACCTAAAAGCAAAAATCACCAACAGGGATATCTGGTCACATTGGACCAGGTCAACATCAAAAGTTCATGCAGGCCATGATGGAGTGCGGGTCAGATACAGTCCCAGATTAGTGCTGCTGAAGTTGTACCTTCCCAAGACTGTGCCAAGAGTCCTGTTTGCAGTAGAGAGGGTCACAGGGAGCATGGAGAGTGCTGCTGGCGGTGGTCAACATAGCGCGAAGAGCAGGCTGGGTGTCGCGGATGGCAGGCTGGAGCTTTGCATCGGCAGTCCTCCACAGCGATTGATGTTAGCTGTGCGAAAAGAGAGACTGGTGGCTACGTGCGCTGACTTTCGAGGCAAGGGACATGGTTCTGGTGCGACTTGTCCTGAATAGCCCAAAGCTTGATTTCAAGAGCTCTAGAGCCACACTAAAGATCCAGGACCTGAGGGGCATCACTTGAGGGTAAGAAACTAACTGACCATGTGTCCAGCAGCTGTTAGGGAGCCTTTTGTGTCCCTGAAGCTGAGATTAGGAGGCCAGCAGATTAGCTCTTAAGTCACTGTGGCCTCCTGGGTTCAGGATGAGTTGCAGGTCCAGTTCTTCTTCCCCAGGCAAGAGGGCAGCAGGCAGCAGGTTAGCTCAGAAGGGCAGCAGTCACTGTAGAGCAGCAGTTCCTGTAGAGTAGCACTACTTGTAACAGCACAGCAGTGCTTCCAGGCAGAGTATCAACACAATCTGAACTGTACTGAAGTGGTGGTGTTGAGGTCCTTCGCTTTTACACCGTTGTGCCTTTGCAGTGGGGAAAAGCCCCTAGAGGCATGCATTTGAAGTGCACAGATGCCATGCCTTCCCTGGCTCCAGACTAACCACAGGGGATACGAAGCCCTTTGTGTGGAGACAGGACACAACCTATTCAAGTGTAAGTGGGGCTGTGCCAAGCAGTCACGGCCCATCCAATCACACCTAAGCTCCCATTGTGTACATGGTGTGTGGCTGTCTAGGAGAAATACACAAAACCCAACTACACCCAGTCATGTGACCCAGACACAGTCTGAAGGCACAAAAGCGTAAGGCAAGAAAATGGCAACTTTCTAAAGCTTAACAAAGAGAAACAGGAGTTGGGCCAATACCACGTCAGCAAGGCTAGGTGACTAAAAATAAAACCGCAATTGATTTGGCAATGCTGAAAATCCTTTAATATATTCACTTCTTTTGTGGGCACGAAAATTAATTACTGCAACCACCATTTATTTTTTCATATTCAGAAATGTTATAAATCATTTTTGCATCAAAAACAAATTGACAGTTGACCAACATACATGAAAAACAATACTAGCATATTTTTTTAAATCACATTATTAACCCACAAAACATTTAAAACAAATCATAACTTACACGTAAAAAATATCAACAACCTATTCACACCTGGGCGTACAACTAAACATCCTTGTAAACTAGTTCTGAATTGAATAGCCCACTAAGAGCCACAGTACTTTAATCATTTGCCTAGCTTCTATCAAGTGGGCAAATCCAGAACCGTGACAAAAATAACTTGAATTCAATGAATGGTGCCAGGAATCTATTCTTTACATCATTTTAACCTAATTGTGATCCCTGTACACCAGTAATGTATTTGAAGCATGCAGGAGCAGCTGATTCTATTGTGTTCTACTGCAGCCTCCCAGAGTGTTCTAAAAAAAACTAGAGCGCCAACAGTCTTAATTATGACAAAACCATGGCACACTTGTAACCATGTTGATTGAATCAAACTGGTAGAACTTAGTAAGGAACATAATGAAGGGTTCATCTTTTTGTGTGAATTATGGTTAGTGCTGTAGAAAGAGTGAGTACTCAAATATCTTCCTCTTCTATTTCATTAAAAATATTCTGACATGCAGACTGAAACATGCACTTTCGATACCAGCAGCAGATTGCCAGTTAACTTCCTGGTGATCAGCAGCTTTACTATAGTGTTCTATTGAGCAACTAGAGTGCCAACATTTTGAATTTATGCCAAAATTGTGGAACATCTGAACACCATCTTAATAGAATGGAAGTGGAAAACTGAAAGCATTTTCATCTGAGGATACTGCAGTAAATGAGGAAATTAGGGAGCTACATAACAGATAAGTCTCCCAAGATGTCCACTAGTGAAACAAGCATTTGCAATGCAATAGGTCTTGCATTTGCGAGAGTTTAAGCTATTAGCATTGTAAATGGCAATGCCTTTTATTTCTGTTTTGAAAACCAACACTTAAATAAAAGGTACTGTCATTTACAATGCCAATTGCTCAAACTTTCGCAAATGTGAGACCTATAGCATAGCAAATGGTTTTTGATTTAAGGCAATAGTAACATGATACAAAGACATTGAAACAACACCACACTTTTGCTAGCCCTGTGTGCAGATGCCAAGGAACATGGCGGAGCTAAATACATGAACTGTTTGTCTTCACAGATCATCTCAAGGGCATAAATCAAGTGTTGCTGCACAGCACAGGCATAATGACACCTGCAAATCATGGGTGCTTTGAAGTTCAAATGAAAAAAATGAAATCTATATCATCCAAAAAGGAATATAGATGTTTTTAAAGAAAATTGTTTATAGGGAGAGCGGGCTATCTTTGCTATGCCGTAATACTGTCTGCATAAATTAGTCAGGATTTCGAAATCCAAAGTTTCACTGTGGTTAACGCGACAAGGGAAAGGAGCAACATAGGCATTGCCAGGCCTTTTCTGCTCAGTCCCAGGCAAGACATACAAAATGGCCCCCCAGGGACCCAAAACCGGCCCCCACCCTGGCGGCCCACCTGGGAAACGCCTGGTGCGCGCTACGGCCAGCATGGCCCTGGGGAGAGAGCTGTTGTCCCCAGCATAGGTTTTGACTCGAGCTAATGCAATGGAGCACTATTTTAAGCTTCAAGAGTGAGAGTGCAAGGTTTACTTTTGTGTTCAGGAGCGTGCTAGCCTTGTTGTTACTGCTCTTCTTAGTGACAAGTAACCGAAATAGTGAAAAGAGGAGAAAAAGAGTAAGTATCAAAACCGTCAACGGTAATATAATAACATGCCTCTAAGTGAATTGTGCCAGAGCAACAATGTAGCCCACTTCCTGTGTGGATGAAATTAAATAAAAAACAACTCAAAAATTTGATACTAAAACATCCTCGCGTCTTGTTTACCGCGTCTTACGAGGAAGAGCACGATCTATCTGCACGCTGTAAAAAGCGAATCAGTAAAATCACCCCGTGCTCTGCGTATACAAATTGTCTTACTGAAGTATCAAAAAGTAATCTCCGTGTCTGAAAGAAGAACGAGACGTCAAGTCGATGTCAGATTTTATATGGCACTAAAATAACTTGAAAGTGAAAGCACCCTGTGCTTCAAGTATTCAAACTATCTTACCAGAGTATGAGAATGTAATTTCTGAATCTGAAAGAAAAGCCAAACATCGAGTCAATGTGAAACTTAGTGTGACACTACTGCCGAACGATACATGTGTGGTAACAAATTACTATTCAAGACTGACTAAAACGCTCATCTCTTGTTAGCGTGTAGCAGTGGATAAAATCCACGTCTCCTCACGGCTGGTCACAAGCGTGCTAGGGTAGTGCGATTTAAAGAGACAATGTGAAGTCCTGTACTTTGCTGCCCAATAACCAGCCCTCCAGAGCCTTAGTAGAACAATCTACAAAATCAGTCCAGTCCTGAGTCTGTGTCTTCTGGGTATCCCTGAACATCAACCTGTACTGTTCAGTGGTTAAGCCAAACCCATCAATCAGAGCACTCTTCAGGGCTGAGTAGTTTTTAGCATCCTCATCACTAACTGTTAGGAGCTTATCTCTGCCTTTTTCAGAAGAGGAGAGCCATAAGATCGCTGCCCATTGACTTTGGGGTACCTGCTGTACTTTGCAGGCTCTCTCCAAAGCAGTTATTCATTTGTGGATGTCATCCCCTTCTTTGTAGGGGGGCACAATCTTGCTTAGGTGTCTATTCTCATAGGACCTATCTTTATCCTTAGGGATATTGCTGCCACCAGTGGGTTCTAACCCACTCTCTCTATGCTCTCTAGCACGAGCAAGCTTCTCTTTGGCCAAGGCAACTTCAAGTTCCTGCCTCTCAATCCTAAGAGCATCCTCTCTCATTCTTGCCTCATGTTCCCTCCTCTGAGGGGAAGGCATCCCTCTCTGAGCAAGGCCATGAGAGCTATTTGAAGCATGAGATTGGAGAGATTCCCTGGAGTGGGATCGTCCTCTCCTCTGCCTCTGGATAAGCCCACTTGGGGGTCTGTATGGGGCCTGCCCATACTGACTCCCAAGTATGCTTAAGTTAGCCTGGCTACGTCTTCTGACTGGGACCTGACTGTTTGTTTCAAGATCAGAATCATCTTCTTCCACCCCTTCTTTTTCCTCATCTGGTACTGGAGTATCAGTATTATCATCTGAGGAGGGAAAGACTTCAACTGCACTATCTGTGTCACCTGTCTCAGGTGGCTGTTGAGCATCATACTCTTCTATGATCTCTAACAGGAACTTGAGGGTAGGGTTTGAACCATGTTTTAGCCTTCTAGAAGTACACAATTGCCTTAATTCTTGGAAGGCTAAGGCTTCATATCTCGATGCAGTCCTCAAGGGATCTACCTCTGCAGGCAAAGAACCACTGGGGTTCTCTGGATGAGACATGGTTTCTGGTGAGGTGGGGTGTTGCACCTACCTATACTATTTGTTTTCCTACAGAACCTTTCTAGGAGTTGTAGTCAGGGTGTGCTAGGCCCAGGCTCTACAACAGCTAAGTTCAGTAGAACTTAAGTATACTAAGACTTGTTTTTATATGTACCTATAGGCACCTATGTGATCTTTCAAATTATATCTCAAGATTACAAGTGGTAAAATAACAGCAAGCTCTAATCCCAACCGCTGCACACCAATGTAAGAAGTTGGCCTGGTATATGATGTTCACTATTCTAGTGAACACCTTGCATCAGTCCAAACAACCCTATGGTGATGGTTCTAAGTCAACCTTATAGACCAGCTATCCTAGTGGTAGCGTGGACAGAACAGTCTGAGGCGAAAAGACTCTAGAGGGCGTGTAAAGCCAGCTGTTTTACCATATGTAACCCCTTGAATACCAAATGAAAGGACACCACACAGGATATATATAACATATATATGTATTTATTTACTAACACACTCCTCTGGACTCTTTATGAGATCAGAGGCCAAAGCACATAACAAGTTACTTGGTCAGAATACGTTAAGTAGCACAATTTACAGTTAGGCCCTAGGGGTGAAGCAAACCATATACTAAGAAAGTGGTATAAGTACCACGTCACGAGAAAAGGAAAGGCCTAGGGAATCGCTGGGGCTACACTATCTGAACCTTAGGTTAGGAATAGGAGGCCCACAGGCGGCGCGTGCAGTGTCTTTACACACACGCGAGAATCAATATTAAGTCAATGGGAACTTAGAGTTTAGGAAAAGAAGGATTTAGGACACTTCTTGTTTAGCTAGAAGGAAACAACTAAAAACCTAGACACTTGGATAGTCAATACCCTTGGGAGCACCGAAGTACTCGCATTACCTCACCCACAGGAAGCGGGTGCATAGGTGTGAAGATGTGTCGGGTTTCGCCGTTGAAGCCTATGGAGACCTGAAGGAAAGATGCTGCAGGCGACCAGGAGGAAGATGTCCGGGTGGATCCATGGGTGGATCGAGGATGAAGAAGACCTGAAAGCAGAGGGGACAGAGTCTGGGTCACTAGCCAGTGACCGGGTGGAACCAGGAAGGAACCAGACGACATTGAGGCGCAATCAGGTGCTGTTGTGAAGCTTGTCTCTTCAGCCACGCGGACCAGGAGGCGTCGAGGATGACCATATGCTGGAGAGGAGCTGTCCCACGAAGGTTCTCGCAGATGGAGGGGTCGACTGCCGGATCGGAGTCAACAAGCCTTGGCAAAGGCAACCCACGCAGGATTCAAAGAAGGCTTCTAATGCAGACCAGCAAGGTCTGATGTGCCTCACCTTTCCAGGGAGGCAAGGGCCAGTCTGGAGCAATCAGACCAGTGAGTTTGTTCAAAAGGATTGTCGTCGCAGAGGCTACTAGCCAACGGGCCACCAACCGGACAAAGCATTGTGCAGAACACAAGCAGAAGGGCCCCACGCAGAACTCGTGGAGTGTGGAGGGCTGATCTTCAGTGCAGGTGGAGCTCGGATTCGGGGCTTCTCAATCCCAAGTGCACAGCTGCGAGGATACCTCAGGAGCTGCAGAGTTAGCAAGTCGTGGACTTTTCAAGATGTCCGGTCCCACGTGTCTCATCGCCTCCACAGATCTCAGCTATGCTGCAGACGTGAAGAGAGGGTCAGAGAGGTCTGGAAGTCTGGGTCTTGTCAGGCTCTGTGCTCGGGTCCCGGCGGGAGCGTCGACAAAGCAAGCCGTTGATTTGCTGGATGGTGCCTGGTTGCCCAGGGTGGTCACTCCTTGGCCACAAGGGATATTTTTCAGTCTTCAGCAGAACGTCGCAGGTCCAGAGTTTCGTTTCAAGTTTCAGTTCAGGATCAAATCTAAAGTCCTGGGGTTCAGCTCCTACGTTTGTACAACTAAAAGGGGCTGGATTACTTTCTAGGTCCCTCCTATGGGTGGGACCAGGAATGGGGGGTGGTTACACCCCCTTTCCTTTGTCCAGTTTCGCGCCAGAGCGGGGACTGGAGTGCCCCAGCACCGGTTTGAACTGGACTATGCATGGAGCACCTAGTGTGCCCCAGGCAGTGTCTCAATCTATTTAGCCCTCCCTGTCCCTCGCACCTCTCCAGGCAGGAAACCTATTGTCCAAACCTCCGTGACTGGAAGGACTCCCAGCAGCAGGAGGTCAGACTTGTGTCTGTGGCAGCAGCCTCCATTTTGTGATGCTGGGGCTCTGGTTAACTTTAACCGGGTACAGTAGTTTCAACATGTCTTCTCCCTCTAGAAGGGTGGAATGCTACCTCCATCGCCAGAATTGGCGAGGAGTAGTATTCCAAAGCGTATGACACCTTACACGACATGTTTGGATAAAGCCAAACCAAAGTTAGCATTTAACCGCGAGGTTAATAATGCACTTAAGGGTATATGGTATGGCAATATCATAGAACAGCTATAAGGACATGGTTTCGAAAGCTGCAGACAGGCTCAGCTCATGCTAGAGCACCATCTCACACATAACCAAGCACTCTGCCTCCAGGATTGTTAAGGCCTGCCATAGGAGTGACTTATAGGTTATTATGTGTCTATATATAAGGTAGGTATAGGGATACTATACCTAAGCAAGGGGTGATTACATGACCTTGCCCCAGCTGAGTGACCAGCCAGTTGTGTCAATTTAGGTGGCCAGCCAGGGGTGGCATAATATATGCTGCAGCCCCTGGTAGGCCTTGGGTGCACCTATGCCCTGGGTACCTATGGTACACTATACAGGGGCTCACAAAGGTGACCCAATATCCAATTTGGTATGTACCTACAGTACAGGGAGTCCATTTTACAGAGAGAGTAGAAAGCCTGGGGTCCTGAATAGCAGGATCCCAGGCCAACTAATGTCGAAAACCAGCTAAACACTAGGCAAAAAGTTGGGGGTAACCATAGTCAGGTATCCACCTTCCTACACATCTAACCTGTGGTACTCAGACGTTTGCAGGGAAAAGAGGCGCAGCCTTTCTATGGCTCTAAAAAGTAACAATCCCCCTCTGGTCAGAATAGCTAGGAAAGAGTATGCAAGGGCTGTAGAGCTAGCTAAGCGTAATTGGAAAGAACACCACTGGCAGGAACTTAAAGCCGCTACCCGACTAAAAGACACCGCTGTGTTCTGGGAAATACTTAATAAAGGTATTCGGAAGGGTTCTGATCCGATTCCTAACCATATCACAGAGCACGAATGGCATGCCAATTTTCTTGGCTTATATTGTGACACTGGAACCACCCCCCTAGGTCACAGCGAAAATATCCCATTAACAGCCGGAGGGCTTATACCAGACGACTCGCTAGAGGGCTCTAGACTAGCTGAACCTTTTGAGTTCAATGAGGTTTCATCTGCTATAGCTGGGCTAGCTGCAGGAAAGGCGGCGGGTCCCGATGGCCTTCCCGGTGACCTACTGCTGCACGAAGTAAACGTGTGGGATGAGTTTATTTTGCGTATAATGAACCTGATAGCTAGAGGCCATCCCGTCCCGGACTCTTGCAAGGGTGCAGAGGTAGTTGCAATATATAAAAAGGGCAATAGGGAGGATCCTACCAACTACAGGCCGATTAGTTTAATCGACGTACCACAAAAAGTGGTTGGCAGGGTCCTCCTAACAAGGATAAGGTCATGGATGGATGAAGACAACATCCTTTCGCATTTCCAGGCAGGGTTTAGAAAGAAAGTTGGTACGATGGACCAAGTGCTTAGGTTTTGTATGCTGCATTGGAAAGTAGTGACCATCGGGAAAGGCAGTCTATACCTGGCCTTTATAGACCTCAAGACCGCATTCGACCTGGTCCCACGAACCAAGCTCTGGCAAGTGCTGTCTGATTTGGGGATCCCATATGATTCTTGATTTCACCAAGCGTCTCCACGAGGGAAATTACGCCAGAATCAGGTGGGGGAACCAAGGACAGTTAACGGAAAGGGTGGCGGTGAATAGGGGGGTTCGCCAGGCCTGTGTTTTGGCTCCAACTCTGTTCTCTCTCTATGTAAACCTATTCCCACCCTAAACTCTAAAAAATCCTTTACCACCCAAATACCCATACACATCCTAAACCCTAAATAAATCCTACACCCTACAAGATGAATTACCACCCAAAAACACATACCCACCCAAAACCCTAAAAATCTATTTGCCCCCTAAAACAAAAAACCCCTAAGAACCCAAAAACCTATACCCACCTGAACCTTAAAAGTCCCTTGCCACACAAAAAACCCACACCCACCCTAACTCCATAAAAACTCACCAGCCACCCAAAAAACCATACCCACCCTAAACCCCAAAAATTCCCGTGCCACCCAAAAACCGGTACCCACCCTTAACCCTAAAGAAGCCCTTATCACCTAAAAAACTATACTCACCCTAAACCCTAAAAAATACCTTACCACCAAAAACCCATACCCACTCTGAACCCTAGAACTTCTCTTGCCACCCAAAAGCCATCCCTACTCTAAACCCTTAGACAAACATCACAACCCAAAAACCCATAACCATCCTAAACCCTAAAAAATCCTTATCACAGAAAAACCCATACCCAACCTAAACCATAAAATTCCCCTTGCCCCCAAAAACCCACAACCACTCTAAACCTTAAAAAGTCTCTTGCCACCCAAAAACCCTAAAAAAGTACCTTGTCACCCAAAAACCCATACCCACCATAAACCCCAAGAAAGCCCGTATCACCTCAAACCCCATACTCACCGTAAACCCTGTAAAAGACCTTACCTCCCAAAAACCCATACCCACCCAAAACCCTAGAAATTCCCTTACCACCCAAAAACCCATACCCACCCATAACCCTAAATATTCCTGTGCTGACCAAAAACCCATACCCACCTTAAACCCTAAAAAGCCCTTATCACCTAAAAACCTATACTCACCCTAAACCCTAAGGAATACCTTACCACTAAAAACCCATACCCACCTGAAACCTCAGAAATTCCCTTACCACCCAAAAACACATACCCATCATAAACCCTAAGACAAACCTCACAACCAAAAACTCATAACCAGTCTAAAAATTCCTTATCACCAAAAACCCACACCCACCCTAAACCATAAAATGGTCCTTGTCCCTAAAAACCCACACCCACCCCACACCATAACAAATCTCTTGCCACCAAATTACCCATACACACAGTAAACCCTACAAAATTCCTTCCTGCCAAAAATCCCACACCCATCCTAAACGATAAAAATACCCTTGCCACCCAAAAAACCCAGAGCCATCCTAAACTCTAGAAAACTTCTTACCACTCAAAAACCCACACAAACACTAAACCCTACAAGATTAATTACCACCCAAAACCCCATACCCACCCGAAACCCTAAAGGTTCCCTTGCCACCCAAAACCTATGCCCACCCTAAACTCTAAAAAAACCCTTATCATCCAAATACCCATACACACCCTAAACCCTAAAAATAAACCTTACCACTCATAAACCCATATCCCCAAACCCTAAAAATTCTCCTGCCACCCACAAACCCATACAAATGCTAAACCCTAATAAAATCATTATCGCAATGCCACCCAAAAACCCACACACACCCAAAACCTTAAAAATCCCCTTGCCACCCAAAAACCCAAACCCACCATTAATCCTACAAAATCCCTTGCCACCAAAAATTCCACACCCATCTTAAATGATAACATTTCCCTTGCCACCCAAAAAACCCATAACCACCCTAAACCCTAAAAAAACCCTTACCACACAATAAACCTACACCCGCCCTAAACCCTAAAAATTCACTTGCCACCCAAAAATCATACTCATCCTAAACCCTAAAAAAAAGCTCTTACCACACAAAAACCTATCCCCACCATAAACCTCCCAAAAATCCCTTCCCACCCAAATACTATTTGGGATTTGAACTTATGACCATGAGATTGTACACAGGGCCCTGCAGTGGACATATTCGTTCACTGAGCACCCAGACCCATCTAATTACCTTTTGAAAATTCAATTCCATATTTAAAATTGCAGACTATATCTAAAAAAAGAAAATGTTACTAATATTTTAAGTATATATATATATATATTTAATTAAAAACAATGTTTATTACAAATATACTAAAGTACACAATATTAATTACAACACTTGTCTTCATTACCATATTGTATACTATAAAACTTGCATTCTTAATTTTGATATTCTGTTCCACTATATTTTTGCAGTGGTGATATTTTTAACAACATATTTATGTCACATGATATTTTGGAATCAATATTTGTTTCATTCACCATATTTAATATATACCCATTTTGATACGTCTGAATTCCTGATGTATCTGTTATTCCTTGCGACATGGTGCGCCGTATACTAAATGCGGCACATCCATCATGTCGCAAGGAGGGCGCAATGAAAAGTATTGCATCACTGCTTTCACGCAGCGATGCAACACTTTTCATAAATGAGGCTTTTAGTGTTTAACCCCTTCCATGCTCATGACGAGCTGAGCTCGTCATGCAGTACACTGCTCGTGTGCTCATGACGAGCTGAGCTCGTCATGAACAATGGGAATAAATGAGTGCCAGCGCTCAGGGGAAATTGCTGCAGCATTGATGGTGTTAAGACCGTATGTACAAAATGCCCACTGCCAAAAACACGTTTTTTAACTTTTTGAAGGATTCCTTTCTTTAACATGGGCACATTTTAAGGTGTCTTTTCTCACAAAAATAGCTAGTGCATTACTATCAAATTTTGTCCTTCTCTATTCCTGAACAAAAAATTCACCGACTCCTTTTAGGAAGCCTAGTTTTATACCCCACGCACCGAAGTAAAACATTTGGGCTCACTCCTCAAATATGTTTGTGTTAACATTGTGAAAGATTCCTATAATTAAAGTAGGCACATTCAGAGGTTTTTATTCCCATGAAAAAGACAGCTGTATGTCAGCCAAAGTGACTTTCTCTACTCTTACATTATGAGCATACCAGTTCAGTTCAGGAATACAATTTGTTAGACTCTTGTATATGCTTTGCCCTTCAAATAACAAGACCATCAACACGGAGAAGTGTTTTGTAGCTGCCATGGGCACTTTTGAGATTGTTTAAGCCTGGTTTAAGAATTTCTATTTTACACTCCAAATATGAAATGCTGAACAAATAGATGTTTCAACTTTGTGAAAGTTTCCCATGCTTCACCTTGTTTGGAAGGAATGAAGGCCTAGTGGTAGCACCAAGATTCAAACAAGTGAGAGAGGGGCCAAACACATATCCCTCAGTGGATTCATTCATTTAATAAGCCACCAGACTAATACGATCGGTATGGGTTCTTCACCATACCTATCATTACATACATCACTGTGGAGACGTCAACATGACTACAATCACACATTATCACGGTGAGGACTTAAACATCACTGTAATCGCACATTCTCTCTTAGAGGACTTGTACATGGCTATAATCATGCACTTTCACGGTTTGCTATCCCTGTGCATCCCATTAATCAGTCTATCTATGTGGTGACCTGGGCATGTCTATAATCACACACTGTCTCTGTGGGGACCTCAACATCTCTATAATCACACACTATCTCTGTGGGGACCTGGGCATGTTTATAGTCACACACCATCTTTGTGGGGACCTCAACATCTCTATAATCACACACTATCTCTGTGGGGACCTGAACATGTCTATAGGCACACACAATCTTTGTTGGGATTTCCACATCTCTATAGTCTTACACTATCTCTGTGGGGACCTGAGCATGTCTATATTCACACACTATCTCTGTGGGGACCTGGGCATATTTATAATCACACACTATCTCTGTGGGGACCTGGGCATGTCTATAATCACACACTATCTATGTGAGGACCTGTGCATGTCTATAATCACACACTATCTCTGTGGGGACCTAGGCATGACTATAATCACACACTATCTATGTGGGGACATGAACATCTCTATATTCACAAACTAGCTCTGTGGTGACCTGAGCATGTCAATAATCACACACTATCTCTGTGGGGACCTCAACATCTCTATAATCACACACTATCTTTGTGGGGACTTTGAAATCTCTATAATCACACACTATCTTTGTGGGGACCTGGGCATGTTTATAATCACACACTATCTCTGTGGGGACTTTGAAATCTCTTTAATCACACACTATCTTTGTGGGGACCTGGGCATGTTTATAATCACACACTATCTCTGTGGGGACTTTGAAATCTCTATAATCACACACTATCTCTGTGGGGACCTGGACATGTTTATAATCTCACACTATCTCTGTGGGGACCCGGGCACGTCTATAATCACACACATTTTCTTTGACAACCCTAGTAATACTAGTCACGAACCATCTCTGTGGGGACTTGAGCATTACTGTAATTACACACAAGCTCTGTTTTGGCTTGAGCATCATTAGCTTCGCATTCTCTGTATGGGGCTTTGTGAATAAAGAAAAGTAGTAAAGTTTGACTTTTGGTCTAAGTTTACATTTGTGAAACTGAAAAGTAGAAAAGTTAGATTTTTTTGTCTAAGTTTACCTTTGTTAATCAGGCCCTATTTCAATGAGGACTTACACACAATCACCTTTGTGCGCTTTCTCTGTGGGGACCTAAACAAAGCTATGATAACACACTATCTTTGTGAGGGCTTGAAAAACCTATAATAAAACACTATCTTTGTGTGGACTTAAACATTACTATAAAAACATACCATCTCTGTGGGGACTTGAGCATTCGTGTAATTAAAAGCAAGCTCTGTTCCACTTGAAGCACCAGTAAGCTGATTTGCATATAGCTGTGTCTAAACTGGGGTGGTGAAGTGAACTGAAGAACGATGATGGATTCAACATAGATCTGTGACTGGGGGTGAGCGACTGAAAAGTTTCAGCGCTCCGTCCATCATCTCCTGTGTTTGCTTTGTTCTCCCTAAGTTGGCAGGGAATGCCCAGGCGTGGATCCCTTGCTCACTTTGCCACTGGATTCAAGCTAGCCTGGCTGATGAGGGGGTGTTACCCCGAAACTGGTCAGAGGTTGCTGGTTTCCGGTCCAGGGAATACCTGGCTTAGCAATTCGGGCTGGACTGGTCCGATGAGGCAAAGGGTGAAGACTGATTTGCATATTGCTGGGTCTGAGCTGGGGTGGCAAAGTGAGCTAAAGTACGATGATGGATTCAACCCAGATCTGTGACTGAAAGGTTTCAGCACTCCGTACATCATCTCATGTTTACTTCAACTTGAATATCATCAGCTTCACATTCTCTGTATGGGGCTTTGTGAATATTGAAGAGTAGTAAAGTTAGACATTTTGTCTAAGTTTACCTTTGTGCACTAGGCCCTATTTTAATGAGGACTTAAACACAATCACCTTCATGCACTATCTCTGTGGGGACTTAAACATTGCTATAATAACACACTATCTTTGTGGGGACTTGAACAACACTGTAATAACACACTATCTTTGTGGGGACTTGAATATCACTATAATAACACACCATCTCTGTGGGGACTTGAACATCTCTATGATAACACACTATATTTGTGGGGACTTGAACAACACTGTAATAACACACTATCTATGTGGGGACTTAAACATCGCTATAATAATGTACCATCTCTGTGGGGACTTGAGCATTCCTATATTTACACACAACCTCTGTGTGGACTTGAACATCATTAGCTTCACACTCTTTACAATGGGGTTTGAGGTTTGAATGTACACACTATTTCTATGGAGACTTAAACACAATGATCTTCACCCACTATCTCTGTGGGGACTTAAACATGTATTTTGGCAAAAATGTAATCATCTAATCAAGCTCTGGATTTCACTTGACCATATTCCTTGGTACCATATATTAATTTCTTCATGTGTTAGTTCCCTTATCTCCTAAGATTTTGAGCACTAATAAATAGGTTAAATACAGCTTTAAGTGTCTTTCTTTAAGCATGATATGAGATTTTCTTGCACATTAACATAATCTGTCTTTAATGTATACCCCTAGTATATATGTAGCAAGTTATATATGAATAGTTTATAATGTTGTTGTGTAAATTGTTGATAAATAAACATTTAGCCATGTGGCTTTGACTGAATTCAATCACAAATAGTGTTACGGACTAGGTCCCCACAAGGATGGTAGCACGTGTTCAAGTCCCCACAAGGATGGTGCTGTGCACACGATTAAATAACAATATATTTGCAAATTTGAAGCAGGATCCTGTATCATGAATTTTTTCTTAACATTTTTCTGTTATTAGTGTATTTTAGAAACATTGGGAAAGGTTAGTCCCCACAAGGCTGGTATTCACACATAGTCCCCACAAGGATGGTAACACGTGTATGTGTGTGTGTGTGTGTGTGTGTGTGTGTGTGTGTGTGTGTGTGTGTGTAAAGGTACAGGGCCTCTAATGGTGGCACAATAAGTGTTACAGCCCTTAGAGGCCTTCCCTGGTCACAGTGGCCTTGTTACCTATGGTACCTTTTACAAGGGACTTACATGTGGGCAGACAGTTGCCAATTGGGGTTTGCAACAGTACAGTTTAGGGAAAGAACATAGGCCCTGGGTACCTGGTTGGCAGGAATCCAGGGCACACTCAGTCAAAGTACATCAACATTTTAACAAAAATTGGGTGCAGCCATGCAAAAAGGGGCACTTTCCTACAGTGGGTTATTCTCCAGAAATCAGCATGGACACACATGTAAGCTGAAAATTCATTTATTATGCACCTCATTACAGCAGACGTTTAGTAACTGCCTCTTCTGGAACCCAGAACACAACTCACCTATTAACATTTTAAGAAAAGGATCTAAACATAATATTACAAATTTGGACATTTTGAGACACAAAGGAGTTTCTCAAACCCCCAGAAAGGTCAGTTTTACAGTCTTCTTTCCAGCTAGGCATCTTTCCATCTGCTCCAACCATCTCACACAAATACTCCAGACCATCCAAAACACCGCTATCAGACTCATCCTAGATGTCTTCACAAATGTCCACATCTCTCCCGACCTCACTTAACTTCACTGGCTATCCATCGAAAAATGCTGCTCATACACTGAGTACAACTCTACCATCCCACCAAAGAACTATGCTCCACCGTTCTCTCACTTGCACAAATCCTGTGCATTCGTAGAAGCAGGACAGGAATGTCGCCTTTTCCTTCATTGCTTTCAAACACTTCCTCTAAACATCAGAACTGCTGCTCCACTGCTCGTCTTCAGAAAGAAACTGAAGACCTTGCTGTTAAACTAGGAGCACCATCGGGCCCACGCTCCTGCTCCAGTGCCTAGAGTGATAAATCGCACTGTACAAATCCACCTAATTTAACATAATTTAACATAGCAAGAAATCAGTGAACACAAATTGATCAATGCTGAAAACCTTTAGCTAGCTCTGATAATAATTGTACTTGAATTTGTATCGCGAATAATCACTCGTGAGGGCCTCCATGCTTTGTCCTTATGCATAGGGAGATTATGTTATTTGCCCAGAATGTAGGTGCCAACACGAAGACTCCAACCTGGCTCCCCAATGCTGAAGGCAGCACCTCGGGCCTTTATGCCACACCCACTCTCCGAAAACCTCAAAGCAATAAAAATCTCAAAGCGGAACTTGTATGGGTTTGCACACCATAAGAACAGAGGCAAGACCACCGCTTTCTACATTTGGAACCTACTACTATTAAGAGCCATCAGATGTGTGGTAACGGATGTATGTCGTTACAACGCATGCTATTACAACGCATGCCTTTACTACGCAAGTTTTACAACGCAAGTCGTTACAACGACTTCCGTTGGGGGGCGCTGGATAGTGAATAGTTTAATTTACTATTCCAACTCCAGTCCCCGTGGATGGTAGGGAAGGTGTTGGATAGTAAATTAAAACTATTCCCTATCCTAGAGCGCCCCCCAGCGAAAGTCGTTGTAATGACTTGCGTTGTAATGGTTGCGTCGTAATGGTAGTGCGTTGTAACAGTTGCGTTGTAAAGGATGTTTCCCTGTGGTAACTGCTCTTTGCGTGACCGAGCCATTTCTAGCACATCCAGTAGCACACGCATACAACATAAAACACATTCTGCAAAGCAAATAATACGGTATACAAATTTTTATGGCGATGTAATTAACCGTTCATTGACAAGGTTCTCCAAGAAATAAGAAAAAGTACATAGCACCACAAATCCAAAAGGTATTGCAAAGTTCTCACAGCCTCACTGTTCATCTCTTTTTTGGAAAAACATATTAGAGAGAAAGACTTCAGATGGGCCATTTTGCAGTCAACGAAACCTAATTCCAGAGGTGGGAACATGGATAAGAGACCAATTAAATGGAGGCCACTCTTATACTCTTAACTGTGCAACATGGACTGAATGAAGCAAAAGAACTCCACAGCATTGGAGGATGAGGTAACAGTTTTTAAATTTGTCACCTCATTTCCTTGTGACTGTGGTGGGCAGGTCCATAATATCTAGTTGATTTGGAAGGCAGTTGGGGATTTAAAATTACTGAGTGGATTCAATGTTTCATGGTCCAAAGTAAGGTCCCTTATTGATGAGCTCCTTGGACTTCCAATGGGATCACGGTTAATGTGACTTGCCGAAACACTTACAGGCTATTGTCCCAAAAAAGGAGGATTTCATCTGTAAGCACCCCACTGACGTAAGGGCTGATTTTAGGTTACTGTTTTCAGCAGCAGCATTAGGAAAAGTAAAAGGTTCAACTAACAGTTCCTCTCTTTATGATAATGGCATAATGCTCATTCTGATGTAAGGGTTCTGCCACGCCGCGGCAAGCCCCATGAAATTATGGAAGATGCAGCGCAACAATCAAAGTAGTTTGTGTTAATGCTCCTGGGCAACAAGTGCATGTGATCTGGATAAGACCTGAATCAAATCACTGCCTACCCACTCATTCATGAATGGTACCAGCAATACCATAAATGATGTATGACACATTTTAGTTCTTAGAATGGTTGGGAGTAGGCCAATAGCTTAATTTCCCTATGTTTCTGTGTCCAACCCAAGGACATACTATATCTTCATAAGCTCTTTCTTTGCCTCTTTTGTAAACTAAGCTTCAATTGGAAATTCTCCATTTCAGATCGTTCAAGGATTACGTATTGTTTATCTAGATCTGTAAAAATCAGGATAATATGAGGGCTTGAATCCAGTAATTGGAGGTATTCTGTCAAATTAATAAATAAAATGAATACTCCAGGTTGATGGCAAAGTCAAATGGAAGGCCTGCAATGGTATGTCTCCCCTTGAGCTCTGCTAAATTACAAATATTGGGCTGGGTATACACTAGTAAGAAAAGCACAGCAAATGCAACAAAATGCCTAAAACACCCTATGTGAATAGGAGGTTGGCAGTTTGAAGTGAAATTCTCAATTCAGGAAGAGACATACCATGTACTAAATACCATTGAGATAATCGTATACAATCTCAAAATTCTCTGCATGTTTACATCTGTCCCAGTTTGACATAGCAAGACCTGATTTCCTAAAAGACTATAAAACAATGGTCTCCTTATTGTGTAATATTGCACTGGTGAACTAAAATAACCATCTGTTTCTATTTTTCTTTTTCTGCCTTCCATTCCTTTTCCAATGTCTTTCTTTGAAGAGCCTTCACAACAGGCTATAAAAACAATATGTAGAGAACATTTAAGAAGCCAATAAAAGCAACGCAATGAGCAATAAAATACACCGGGCCTGAATTTGACGTTGGCGGACAGCCATCTATCCATCAGACTGGTGGAGTACATTACACCCACCACCCTTGGTAGACTCCGCCTGCCATATTTAGAGATCACTGTGGGCCCAGTAGTGATCTCTGTGCCTTCAGAGGAGCAGTTTCTCTGAAGGTACTGCAAGTTTGCTATGTGGCTGCTGTCTTTCAGGTGGCCACACACCAAATCCTTTTGTTATAGATAGCAAACTCTCAAAGTGGGTGTTTGCTATTGAAAAACAAAAAATTGAGTCTTCTCCCAGCGTGTGTGAGACATTTTTCTTCTGGTACTGGACAGAAAAATAAAAAGTCAGACCATCTGTTCTAAATAATGCAGGTAGTCTGATGTCCTTACACCAATGGCCCCAAGTAAGATTTCTGATTGCTGAGCCAGCGGGGACACCACCATCGATGATGGTCTGCAGGACTCCAAATAGGGCTGGTGAACCAATGGTTAGGCGGACTGGGCACCCTGCCATGTTTGTGATGGAGTATCCTGTCTACCAAACTCTAAATCAAACCCATAGACGCCTGATCTGGTGGGTATGGTAAAACACTTTCTGCTGGCATAACAGAAGTTTAATATTCAATGGCAACAGGAGAGTGCCGAGGATCTTTCAGGGGTTCAGCCACCTTGTACAGCTGCAACATTCATGGATTGACAGTAGTGAGCTCTCAAAAAACAGCTATGGTCTTCTGAGTAATGCCATTTAAGATGTGTGCATATGCCCAACAGACAAAGGGAAGTGGTGATGAAATATAAATCTAATAAAAACAAAAACAAAATAAAATGCCAGATGGAAAGAACAATGTTCTCAAAGGTACTCTGAAACACAGTAAGCTAGATTTATTTGTGAAAAAGAAAGATAAAACAATTAAAACAGTTACAGAAAAATTATGGAATAAAATTAAAACAACATTCAAAAGGAATGTTTTACTTGTACCAAAATTTACGATAAGATTGGCATTTGTGGGCCCCATCACCACAATGACTTGGGAAGTATTGGAGCACATACGTTATTCGGGCAAAGTCCTCCATTGCCAAACTCATTGAGTTCATTTCATTAGCTTAGTTTTTAGAGAAGCTATACATTAGTATGAGCAGTCCTACTGTATCTTATTCTAATGTTATTTCCTGGGTCCAAATTAATGTACTGCCAAACACAATGAGTCTATTTCGTCCACTTCCTTTTGATATAAAACATACATTAGTATTAGGAGTCCCATTGAATTGCCTTCTAATCTTATTTCTTCTACTGTTACTACCAATACTTGTCTAACTTCAAGTGTTGCTGCAATTACAAGTGTGTCTACTGCTCCAAGTAATGTTCAAACAGATGTTGGTAATAACAGCAGGAGTAAAATATGTGCTACTTCTCGTGCTCCTACAACCATTTCTACTACTAACAGGTCTATTAGTCTCACTACCACTGGTTCAACTACTATCTTCACTACGTTTCCTGGTACCAGTATGAGCAAGATTACAACAATCTTTCAGAGGAGTTAGCCCCTTGCGTGCGTTCGTCGGCCAACGGCCGTCGCTTACACTCCACCACACAGTCATACTTTGTTCGTCCTAGTTGTGCTCACTTTGCTCACAAGGTCCATGAAAATGTAGCTTTGTAGATCAACTAATCGAAGGGTATGCTTCTCTGTGAAATTACCTCAAAATAAAGCATACATCATGAGCTGATCGATTACAGTTTCCTACAACTAAAAGGAGTTTCCCTACAATCCTTCTACCCTGGATCCTGAATTGTAGGACTGTATTTATAGAACAGGTGTACAAAGAAATTGGAAAAAGGGATGATAGGGAAAACAGACGACATGTTCAAAGGAAAGAACATGAAATGTTTCTGAAGATCAAATTTGGCAGTGGGTAGAGTGAGGGGCGACCCTGTTTAAATTTACAATCCAGGCAGTAAATATTATATCTATAGTTAAATGGTGATGGAAGAGAGTGCTTGTAGGTTAAATTTAGGATTTGAAACCCTCCTAAAACGGCTCACACGGAGAACATAACAGGTATTCTCCAGTACGGAATCTGCAGTACTCCTGAACAGAGACAATAATTACAAGGTTGAAGAATCAGGTTGGAAGCTTGCCGGTACAAGAGCTATGTCCTCTTCTAGATTGAATTCTAAGAGGTCTCCTAAAAAAGAGCACACGGTTGGCACCTCGCTACAACTAAATTATGCCAATGTCAAAGGGAATTAACATTATTTAGAAGGTGATTAAGGAAGATTTTCTAATGTCTCACAGCTGGTGTAAGGTACATCACCCTGGACAGAGCTTGTGGGCTTTGTCAAGAATATCAGTGGAATATCATTACCCATCTGACCCTGAGTGATTGTTTTGTGATAAACAATGACAGATCACTGGGCTTGGTTGACGAAACCGGCTAGGCGGGGATCAGTTATACTAGAAATTAGAGACCAGATAGGAGTAGCTAGATATGACCAACAGGGCATCAACGACTTGTTCTTTGAATATTACACTGAGCTCTATCGGAGCCAACTGGCCCCAACGGAAGATGACCTACAGGAGTTCACACGAGAAGTTGACCTACCTTCACTAGACTAGTCGGCAGCAACTTTGTTGGGATGTGAGCTCGAAGTACGGGAGGTGCGTGGAGCCATCAAAAGTATGGCCCGTAACAAAACCCCAGGCACTGACGGCCTCCTGATAGAATGTTTCCTCACCTACATTGACCTCCTAGCTCCCCAACTCGCACGATTATATAAATATGCCAAGAGGCATTGCAAACTACCTGTCTTCACTAGAGAAGCGATCATCATTCCTCTGCTTAAGCCGGACAAGCAGCCAGGGATAGAATGGCATGTCACCCTTTATCCATGCTCAATCTCGATTATAAAATACTAAGTAGGATCCTGGCCTCCCGTTTGCTACCTCACATGACCACCCTCATACGCGCTGACCACTCCAGGTTCATCCCCACCAGAAACACAGCGCTTAATATCAGAAGACTCTAGCGCATATTAGAAGCATATGCTTACCACGCCGACACCGCTGCGATATTTTCAGTAGATATAGAAAAAGCTTTCGACAGTTTGGAATGGGCTTTCCTGTTTGATGTGATGTGGAGAATGTGGCTCGGTCCTGACTTTATGAGTTGAATAGCTCTCTTGTACGCTGACTCCACCGCCAGAGTTAAAACAGTGGGAGTAATCCCTGAAGCATGCAGGGTGGGGCAGGGTACACGGCAGGGGTGTCCCCTCTCCCCTCTGTTGTTTTCTCGGGCGATGGAACCCTTAGCGGCGCATGCTAGGTCGGGGGGCATATCGAGGGCTTCACATACACACACAGGTCCATCATATTACACTTTATGCGGACGATCTACTTTTCCTTGCTGACTCGGGGGAGGCCTTATTGAGGGCAAAAAACCTGCTCCACGCTCTCAGCAGAGTGGCAGGATTAAAAGTGAACTGGTCAAAATCTTGTCATTTTCCGGCGCGCAAGGATAGAAGGAGTCCGCAGTGCACAGAGGGAGTGAACTGGGAAGACAGATGCCTACCCTACCTGGGCACTCTTATCTACCACAGACAGGAGGATATTCTTGAGGGTAACATTAGAAAGACCATCAGAGGTGCAAAAGCTAACTTTGAATTCTGGAGTTCCCTGCTTTGTCAGTAGCAGGCCGGGTGGCTCTACTCAAAATGGTAACCCTCCCACGGCTCCTCTATTCTTCGGGACCTTGCCGATCTGGATCCCAGCAACCAATTTCAAGCAGCTCCGTTCAACGATCACAGCTTTCCTATGGAGCAAGGGCAGGCGCAGGGTAGCGCTCAGCACACTCATGCGACCAAGAGCAGAGGGTGGTCTAGCGGTCCCAGACTACAAGACTAATTATTTAGCAGCCCAATTTCAATGGCTCACACAATGGGTGGTGAGGGCCACTAGAGGGGAGGAAGAGCCCAGGGAGGATTTGGGGCCCCTGATGTTGCTGTCCCGCATAGTACTGCGACTCCCAATCAGCGCTACATCCCTCACCCTAGAATTTGCCACAGCACGGAAATGCTGGAACAGGTATTTGCAGAGGGCTTCTATTAAGAGCCCCTATACACCAGAAATACCATTGATAATGTGCAGGGCCCTGCCACACGGAGGCAACTGGCAGAGATTAGAGACTTGGGCGCAGGGAGGACGGACCACCATGGGAGACCTCTATGAGGAGGGAGCCCTGATCCTGTTTAAAGATCTGCAAACCCGCTATGGCTTGTCAGTGGGTGATTTCTTACAATACAAGGCCCTTACGGCTGCCATCAGGATACATTGGGGTGGAAGGCTCACAGAACCACACACTTCCATGGGGTGCCAGTATGTGGTGTTGGCAGCGGGCACCTTTAAAGCAGTGACGTGTCTCTATAGACGCATGACACTGGAATCCCTATCCCCCCTGTGTGCCCTAAAGCTCAAATGGGAAACGGATATAGGGGAGGTCATGCCGGACAAGGCATGGGGTTAGCTTGTGGAGAGAGCCTGGAAGAGCACGAGGAATGCGAGGTTTCAATTAGTAAACTTCCATATTCTACATAGAGCATATCTTACCCCAGCAAAACTGCACGAATATTTCCCAGCCCAACTGGCATCCTGCCCGATATGTAATGCAGACAGCGCAGATTTTAAACACATGTTATGGGACTGCTCATTCTTTGACAGTTATTGGGAGGAGGTATCGGCATTACTGACAGACCTCTCTGATAGGGACCTAGACCCATCCATGGCTCACTGTAACCTACATTGGTTTCCACATACCTCAAAGAGCAAAATTACGAGTACATTTTTAGATTTGGGCCTGCTACTAGCCAAGAGGAACATCACCACATATTGGAAAGCGAAACAGGGCCCTAGCATCGCTAAGTGGAAAGTGGAATTCCTGAAATGGGCTGAAGTGTGAGGGAGTGATTAGGTTACAAAATGAAATTCGCAGGGGGAGTGAAAAGGCACTGGAGAGGGCGAGAGCCTGGGAAATGTTCGTTTTAGCTCTCAAATCTCCTGAAGATGATGCGGAGGGCGCATCTGTGAAGGACCCTGTGGCAGCCATAGTTTAACATATAGATAGCTTTGAGCCCACCTTGCTCTGTAACCTCACGATTAGTAGTGGTGCTCGACTTGCAAGCCTGATTTTACTCAGCTTTCCCCCATTCCAATAAGTCACCCACTGCGACATTAGCTCTACTGACCTTATGCAGCCAGCACTTAAGTTACACGCCTGGGAGGGTGGTGAGGGAGGAGGGGTGGGGGTTTAGTAGGGGATGGGAATTTTCAATGGTTGGACAGTGACTATTGCAAGGAACTTACTCATAGGTTGTGAGACATCTTAAGGAGCCATAGATGTGCCTTAAATAACCTGGTTTGCATTGTGTCTTTGCCAAACATCTGGTGTATGCAACTGAACCCCCTCTTGTCCTTTTTTCATTCTTTTGTTTTCCTTCTTGGATGTATGGAAAATAAATAAAAATTGTTTAAAAAAAAATCAATGACAGATCACTGAACTGTTTGCACTGAGCAGTGCCATGGCGTAGACGGCCGGTGATGCACCTGGGTGTGACTTCTCAATAGAGAAATATCTATTCCCAAAACTGCTGCTAAGGTATGTTTTCCTTCTGGGTTATCTTACTTTGTGAGATGGTCACTGATTCCTAGAGCGGCTACATTGATAATTTGTGACCATTTATAAATTACATATCATACCATAACTAGAACCTCACCTGTACTTTGAGGCAAAAATAGTTTCCCACAAAAAGGGATTGAGTATCTGATTGTCTCCCGCCATTAGGAAGTCTTTCTCAGACTGCTCACCTTGTGGTTATTGCTGCAAAGGCTATTAGGATAAGGGATGAGCACAATGATAAGCTCGGTATTGCTATGCTGCAGTGGTTCCTTATGGATTGGAGAGGGTGGGTGACCTGTTGTGCCCTGGCTTCATCCTGCCATTGTCCATAGACTACGATTCTGATCTTGGTACCTGGGCCTTGAACCTGGCTTCAGCTCTCGGCCACCAATTATGTGATTCTGGCCAGAGCAGTTTGTCTTCCGGTGTTGTGTATTGTAAACACGGCTATGTTATTATGTGCAGTTTACTACTCTTTTGTAATACACTGTTCAGTTGTAGATCCATCCATATACTTTAGGGAACGATTGTAACAGCAATTCCTAATATACTGCCATATTACTAAGTCCAGCTTCATTCCTGAATAAAGACTCTTACATTGTTTTGTATCCAGATCTGTGGAAATTGACAAAACTTGTGTGGCTAATAGTTCATAAAGATTTATTTTGTAGTTTTCAAAGAATTTGGCTGGCAATAATAACCAAGAAAAATGCGATGTTTTGACGGTGTTCACTTTAAAATAAAGCTAAAGTACTGGATAATTGGGGCACTCATTTCTACTTTGTAACCTACATCTCAAACTCCTCAGTTTATTCATGCAAAGAATTGCTTTCCTGCCAGCATTTGATTTCAAGCAAAGGCTCAGTGGAAGACGTTGCCACACTGAGGCAAACACCTTACAAACATTTCTCCTTTGACTCGACACTTTGATCCGACCTTGATGTAAAGGTCACACGCAAGGAATCAAGATTCTGGTTTTGTTGAGGTTTTGATAACCCTGTTTTTTATCTCGATCTCTGGTCTACTTCTCCCTGTGAACCAAGTGGCGAATCTCAACTCCAATCCCTGTCAATAGCCCAATTAGCTGAAATGGAAACGGGCGCATAGCCATTATGAACCAACAACAAAGCGGGAAGGACACCGCAGAATTTTGCATGGGGAGGAACGCTATGCGGGGCGGGAGCAGCGAAAGGACGCTGGGCATTGGTGTGTATAAAACAAGCACGCTACCCTCATGGAACCGTGTCCATTCTTCAGAGAGGATCACAGTGTTTCCTTCAGAAATCAGTGAGAAGCGTCGGGCACCATGAAGTGGCTAATACTTGCCATGGCCTGCCTCCAGCTCTCGGAGTGTCTGGTAAGGTGAGTAGTGCAACTGTGGGTGGAGAGCGCCTTTACCCCTAGGGTGTACTATCCTTGTGAAGGGAACCTCTATGACTATGACCTATGTTGGTCATGAGTGTTGATAACCTTATTGTAGCTCTCAGAAAGCACAGGCAAGGTTACATTTGGGTCATTTAGGTTGAAAACCTAGGAACACTTATGCCAAAAAGTGACGCAATCCGGCTCAGCAAATAAAGTTAGTAAATTGCATTGCATCAAAGGAAGAAAGCAGTGCATTGCCATATCTACGATATGGTGCTGTTTCTCTCTCCCCCTGCACTTGCTCACTTGTGGCTTCCTTGTTGCACGCACACATCCTTGCACCGTGGTGCAAAGATGTGTGTGTGATGTTTTGCATAGGTTTTGTGCTGGAAAGTTACCCTTCCAGTACAAAATACTAATCCTAGACACCTAGTTTAATACTTTTCAAAGTTTGTATGTGTGCTGTACAGTGGACAGGTGGACCGGCTGCAATTTTTTAAGTAATTGCACTGCCCCGATTAACGTACATACTACAGAACAGTGAATATATGCACTACCACAGACTTTCTTCTGAATGCTAAATAGATTGCTAAGATCCCTGCCATGGTTAGACGGCCCACACTGAATAGCACTCCAAACACTACAACGCAGGGTATACGATGAGTGTATAGCTCTGCAGAATATTCGAAAATAGTATGAGGCAGCCCAAGTAAGTGTACTGAACGGATGGGTATTATGCCCCACTGGATGACCCTGCATTTAGATGAAGCCGAGAAGCGGTGGGTGAGAAAGGTTACATCCACATCCTCTATCCACATCTTCTATCCCCATAGAAGCCCATGTTCACACCAGAACATGGGCTTCTATGGGAATTCACAAGGGCATATCATCAAGCCATTATCGCCCTTTAGCTGCAGTTTTCTGCCGCTAAAGCGAAGATAATTTTAATGCAGTTTCTTGATAATATGCCCCTTGGTCCATTGAATATACTACCGGGTTTCGGAATGTGAAACATGATTGACCTCTCTTCACTATAGGACATATGGGATGCAAACGGTATAGTACCATTCAACCACCTCAGAGAGGTATATGACATGGTACCCACAGAAATATTTAAATATCTGTAATTGCGCCACACGATGCGAGAAAGGATTCCTCAGGAGAGTGTCCCCGCCGTGGAAAGACGGTTACTTGGTTGGATAGATGAAAACAACATCAATTTCTCCAACATACAGTACATTGATGAGAAACACATTCGGTGAACTGGATTAATTGCAGTCACACTGGCACATAGATATATTGGAGCTGAAGGAGGATGACTGGAGGGAGGGGCTGCAAATCCCACGGGAAGAAGCAATACAATTTGTTTCCGCATAATCCAACCAGAAATATTGCACAGGATAAATTATACCAGAGTACTTCTACACAACATAGGCAGGGTGGGAAGGATAAGTGTCTACAAGCCCATGGTGAAAAGGGCTCATTCATATTCATGCTATGGGACTGCCCGAAACTCCAACCATTATGGGATGGGTTACAGAAAAGACAAGAGGATGCAGTGAGCACATGGATAGATGGACAGGAACCCTTAGTGCTCCTGGGAATATGAGGAAACTCAGATATTACATCCTCAACACATCCACAAATGCAGGATTAGTTTAGAAAAACGAATATAATCCATGCTAAATAAAACTGGTATACAAGGATGGAGGATAGCCCAAGAAGTTTGGGAAAATATGGGATGGTTGGTGCACGGAAGATTAGGATGCGGATATAACAGGAAGTAATACCTGGACTGCTGAAGAAATGGAGGACACCTGAACTAAACCAAGACTTAACAGGGACAGATTGAAGACACTAGTCTGCTCAGATTAGATAATTAGAGTTGGCAAAATCTAACCTTATAGGAATAGGTAAAAACGTAGTATACTCACCAGGGTGGTCGGGGGGGTGGGCCGGGGTGGAAAGGGATTTGAACTTGCAGGTCTTGTGATAAACATTTATTTTTCTGCTTTTGTTGCATTCGTATACAAACTCAATAAAATAGTATACACAAAAACCTCTCTCAGCCAGTGTTAGATGACAGAGATTTTTGTCAATATCCAAGGGTGGGGCATGGGAATGTCCATGCCCCACCCATGAAATGCCCCTTTCAAGGATGAGCTGAGAAAGAAAATACGTGTGGATGCTGAAGTAAAAGGGGCTCCTATCGAAGAATCAGATAGCTAAAAAAGTGGCCCACATTTACAAATTGGGGCAGTTTTGAACTTGTAAAGACAACGCTGTATGGGTGTTTTGCAAGGTATGGGAGACAGCATGCATTTGTGTTTTTTGCAGGCAATGTTTGTGGTTATATTAGGGAAATCAAAAGTAAAAATTGACCCATCAGCCATACACAGGCCCACAGTCAAAAACAGCCCTTAAACTGACCTATCAGACCAGCCATTTAAGCACATCCAGATTGCCATATAGGTCAGTCTGACCCTTACCCTCCTGACGCAAAGTAGTGCATAGTACCACATAGCACTACTTTGTGTTTCTATCCAGCGTAAAACTAGAAAGTAAATCTCGACACAACACTTTGCACTGGTTTGCACTGGTTTCTGATGCAAACTTGGCACAAAGTGTTAATAAATCTGAGTCATATTATTGTTCCAAATTGGCCTGATTTGATCACAATAGCGTTTTTCTCTGCCGCTGCTACCCCCATGGCCCCTCCCCCCAGCACGACCAACGCGACTGGCCCAATCCAGCATCACTCCCCACTCCCGCTTCCCAGCTGTCCAGCCCTCTCTGACCCCTACTTAATGGCGCCCGCTGCCCGCGTCCGGTGTGCAAACGCAGGCAGCGGGCACGCCAAAGGTGCGCCAAAGGCAAGCCTGTCTGCCCCTGTCTGCGACTCGACCCCGAACATCGCCAGGAACCCTGGACCTCCTCAACGTCAACGATACGACCCAGCAGCACTCCACGCTCTCAACCCAGGATGCAACAACAACTGCAAGTTAGCATCACCAGGCAACATCCACAGACCCTTCAGCTGTCACCGCTGCCGGCACACCTGCAGCACTGCCAAGACCACAGACCCGGCGCAACCCACCCGCAAGACCACAACCCAACCAAAGAACCTGCAATGCATCCTCCTCAACGTCCGATCCCTTCACAAACACGCTACCGAAATCTGGGACCTCCTCGAGAGTACCACCCCGGACGTAGCGTTCTTCACCAAAACATGGACCAACACCACCTTGGGACCACACATCACCATCGCCATTCCCCAAGGATACAAGATCTCCAGGAAGCACCGCCCTACCAGCCCGGGAGGAGGAATCGCCATCGTCCAGAAATCTAACGTCCACCTGAGCACACTCCCTGACGAGCCCACAGACCTGATGGAACACCTTCACTTCAAGATACTGGCCAGCCCTACCACCACCCTCCGAGGAACCCTCATCTACCGACCCCCTGGACCCCCCAGAATTTTAGCCAACTCCATCACGGACATCATCTCCCCGCATGCCATCGTGTCCACCAACTACACCCTACTCGGAGACCTCAACTTCCACCTCGACAAAAAACTGGACCTCAGCACCACATCCCTCCTGGACAACCTCCACAACATTGGCCTCCGCCAGATCATGACCGAACCCACACACTCAGCAGGACACACCTGCGACCCCCTCTTCACAACAGGTAGCTCTATCACCTTCAGCCACACCACCGAACTCCCATGGACTGACTATCGATGCGTCCACTTCACCCTCAGAACACCCACCATCCACAGACACCTGCACCTGCTCCCACGAAGAAACTGCACCAGAATCACAGACAACCAGCTAACCTCAACACTCAGCAACTCCACCCCAACCATCGCGTTAAACGACCACCCCAACACCGCAGCCCGAACCCTGCACAGATGGATCTCCGACAGCGCCATCACCATAGCCCCCTCAAGAAAAACACCCACCCCAAGAAAGCCAGATGGTTTACCACCGAACTTCGAGAGTCCAGGCGTACTTGCCGCCGCCTCGAAAATGCCTGGAGGAACACCAAATCCACAGAAGCCTACAACAACTTCAGAGCCGCCACCAACGCCCACCACCAACTCATCAGAAAAACTAGGAAAAAACTGATTAAAAACAGAATCTCCACTCACGCACACAACAGCAAAGAACTCTTCAACATCATCAAGGAGTTCGCCCCACCCATCAGCGAGTTCACCGACATCCCTCCCTCACAAGACCTCTGCGACATACTCAGCACCTTTTTCCACCCCTAAATCAAGAGCATCTACGACAACTTCGACAAAGGCAACCAACACACTGAACCCTCACCAACCACCCCTGACACCCTGAAGCCAGCGATCGACAACTGGACAGCCCTCACCACGAAGACCCACTGAAGACGATGAAGTCAATCCATTCTGGGGCCCCCACGGACCCCTGCCCCCACCACATTTTCAACAGAGCTGCCAACACCATCGCACCCATACTCTGCCACACCATCAACTGCTCCCTGGCAACCGCCTCATTCCCCGATGACTGGAAACACGCCAAGGTCAACCCCCTCCTGAAGAAACCCTCGGCAGACCCCACCGACCTCACAAACTACAGACCCATCTCCCTGCTCCCATTCCCAGTGAACGTCATCGAGAAAGCCATCAACAGCCAACTCGCCACATTAATCGAAGAGCACAACATCCTCGACTCCTCCCAATCCGGCTTCAGAAAAAAACACAATACGGAAACCGCCCTACTCGCTGCAACAAATGACATCTGCACCCTACTTGGCAAAGGAGAAATAGCAGCCCTCATCCTCCTCAATCTCTCAGCAGTGTTCCACACAGTCTCTCACCGCACTCTAATCCGCAGACTCCACGACGCAGGGGTCCAAGACAAGGCCCTCAACTGGATCTGCTCCGTCCTCTCCGGCAGAACCCAGCGGATCAGACTCCCCCCTTTCCTCTCCAACCCTACACCTACCACCTGCAGAGTCCCCCAGGGGTCCTCCCTCTGCCCTAACCTCTTCAACATCTACATGGCTCCGCTCTCCCCCATCGTCAGAACCGACGGACTCAACATTGTGTCATACGCAGACAACACCCAACTCATCCTCTCCCTATCCAACAAACCCAATACCGCCAGACACAATTTTAGAGAAGGCATGGAAGCCATCGCCAAATGGATGAAAAACAGCTGTCTACAACTGAACACCAACAAGACAGAAGTACTCATCATGGGCCCAAACCCAGATGCATGGAATGACACCTGGTGGCCCCCCACCATCAGAAGCCCACCCACCCCCACGGACCACACATGCAACCTGGGAATCATCCTGGACTCCAAGCTCAAAATGGACCGCCAGATCAACTCTGTCTCGTCCTCCTGCTTCCACACCCTCCGCCTCCTACGTAAGACCTTCAAATGGATCTCCCTCAAACACAGAAAGACCGTCACTCACGCCCTGGTCACCAGCCGACTCGACTACGGCAACGCTTCTGGAGGTTGTTCTGCATTGGTAAAGCACCTGATAGTGATGAAATGACCAAGCTTGACATTGGTCTATAGTTTTTGCTGGATGTGGTGTTTGACTCCATCTAAAGATGAAAGTATCCATTTAAGGTTATCCAAACTGAGTGGGAAATATTTGTAGTAGAAGTTGGACCATGGGAGGCAGCAGGTAAGGAACAGGAATCAACAAAACTGTTGATATAAATTGTTCCTTGATTCCAGCCTGGAGAAGAAGCAGAACGGTGCTCTGACATGATGATTACCTTAATACTTTATCATCCTTGCAGGGTCCCATTGATGAAGCACAAGTCCATCCGTGAGAACATGAAGGACCACGGAGTCCTGGATGAGTTAACAAAGACCCACCGGAGAGATCCAGCAGCCAAGTACAGCTTCAACCAAGGGAACAACTTTGCTGTTGCCTATGAACCCATGTACCTGGACGTGAGTGCTACCAATCCCTCTGTCATGTCATCTTAGAACTTAACAAAGAGGGCCAGACTGTGCGCCCCAGCATCAAACAATGTCCTCTTTGACTAGGGCAGAGTTCTGCATTTTTTTAAAGAGTACATATTTGTGTGGTTTATATAAATCATGTCTGTGTGTTCTTAATGAATCTCAAAAGAACTCTGTATCTAAAAGATGTTGCATTTCTTCTGGTGCTATCGGTAGTGGTACTTGACCATGTGAAATGTGCTCTTTGTATGTGAGCACAGAGCATAATATCATTGTCTTCTCCTCTAGACTTACTATTTTGGTGAGATCAGCATCGGGACCCCCCCTCAAAACTTCCTGGTTGCCTTCGACACTGGATCTTCGAATCTTTGGGTAGCCTCTACATATTGCCAGAGCCAGGCATGCAGTGAGTATTAACTAATGTCCTCCCAGGTCATGGCATACAACTCAAGAGTTGCAGACATTGGGAAAGCGAGGCCAATATGGTATATTAATTTATGAATATAAAATTGCTTCAGGGAACGGCCTTCATGGCTTGTACTGAGGTATAGGGGTCGGTTATCATGAGACGTTTGCTCTTACACAGTAGTGAGAGGATTAACCGATGATGCTTGGTAGTAAGGTGCCATTATTGTGCTTGGTAGAGATGACACTTCCATAACAGAATACGAAATTGTCACAGGCTGAGAGACAGCAGCAACTTGGTAGCTGAAGTCTTACTGAACGACATGAGCAAGGTGCCCATATACTTTTCTTTGCGCTTTATTAAAGGATGCCTGCCTCCTGGCCACCGATCCTGAGCAGGAACAGTCTAGGTATCAGTTTAGAGAACTCAAGGAAATGTGTTTTTTCATTCATAATACTTGTACTGAGTAAGTGTAAATAGCTCAGATCCCTTTTGATTTGGATCTAATTCTTCCAATGGCTGTTCAAGTAGATCCGCCAACTTAGAAGTTGAAGATCCCGTAGCCTGGGCGTCTCACCTATCGCGATGTATGTATGCCCAAGGTCACCTTTTCTCTGTCTTCTTTGCTTCAGCCAACCACCCGCTCTTCAATCCCAGTCAGTCTTCCACCTACACCAGCAACAACCAGCAGTTCTCCATGTGGTATGGCAGCGGCAGCATGACTGGGATCCTAGGCTACGACACTGTGACGGTGAGAACAGTCTATATACTAATTCCTCAGGATGTGAAAGGGCCAGCCATTGCTAGTGTTAAAAACCATACTCATAAAGAACATAATATCTCACCCTTACCACCAGGAGTGACCATGAGAGCATGGCAAGACAGGCAGCTACCTAAAAATCTGAAAGAGTCAGGCACTATTGGTGTGGTTAACCATAGTCAAAGAATACTCTGTTTTATACAACTTGTTAGGACTACTCAGCACCCCTGAAATTCCAAATAATGTTTATACCTTACTCTTCTTACTAGCATGCTATTCCAAAACTGGCTGCTGTATACTGGAACATGTACAATGCCCACCAATGCCTTCTATTACGCTATCAAGCCAGAGTTATCCCAGAGGTATAAAACAATCCTTTTCCAGACTGGAACTAACTCCAAAAGAGCAGTGCGCCCAAATGTGTGAAATTGTATAGTATGGAAATTGAATATGATTATTACCCAAATAAGTAAGGATTTACATTGGTGACATAGGTCTTTGGAAGCCCATAGGTTTATATGGGATGGTTGTTTCTGTGCCACCTTTATAGTAACTGAAACTCACTCTCAGTGGGACAGTAAAGCAATGTCTACTTAAAATGGATAGCACTACCATGAGCACAGATTGGGAAAAACATCAATTTCTGCCCATTCTATCCACTGCCACCTTCTTTCCACCAAAATGTACATGACTTCCTGTGTCAGAATTTACCACGAATCTTGTGAAAGAGACAACCTGCCTATAAGACACTGTGAGAAGCCTTGAAAGCCAGGATTCTCTCTAAGGTTAACAGAGGTGCGGTGGAGCAGAATGCCGGACAGGTGACTTGCTCTACCACAGCGCTAAGCTCTTACGGAGTCAGCAGACTCTCTTAGCTCAAGCGCCAACTCAGTGATGAGCCCAAAGACTGGAACCTGGTCTGGGGTTGCTTGTGTTCCATTCAGAGGAGTCTGGACCATCCCTTACTGAGTAGAGCCCAGCCTGATTTACATACAAATAGTGCTAGTCTGTAATAGTGTGGATGAGTTAAGAAATGATGGGCTGGAATGCTGCCCAATGTGACTACCAGCGTCTGTGGATAATGAAACCATCCCAGCCACCATTTATTGTGCTAAGCGGAGGTGCTCCTTATTGCCACATTGCGAAGTACATGTCCCTCTCATTACATGTTACTCTTGTTATTTTTGGCTTTTGTTATATATTATACTTAGCATTGCATGTTTATGCATTTTTTTAAACAATTCTGTCAGTATTTATCCATATTTCTTTTTTTGGTCATCTTATTAGTATTTATCCATATTTATTTTGCGTGTGAGAATAAATGGAGTCACACAATAGTATATTTCCACATTTATCTAACTGATGAACATACATTCAAACTTTGATACCTTTCATGTTTTAGCAAATTAAGCAGCCAAATATAACAAAACACCATACCCACAGGTAAGTATCAGCATTATACTACAAATATATGTTCACATATGCCTTTCTTTGAGGCAATTTCATCTTGTTTTTTAACTCCCCATGCTGTCTATTTGCTCAACTGTTGGCCTGGAATTCACAAAACACAACATAGAGAGTGACAGACAAGAAACATAATTTTCTGTATTTTTCTGCGTTTAAAAAAATGCAGGCGAGAATTACGTTGTTTTCTGCCTCTATTTATCTTTAAATATCAGTAAAAATGGAAAAAAGGGAGCCTTAATTCTGCTCTGTAATCCCTGCAGGTGCAAGGCTTGGCCATCACCAATCAGGAGCTGGGCCTCAGTGTGACTGAGCCCAGCTCATTCTTCTACTACTCAAAGTTTGATGGGATCTTCGGCATGGCCTACCAGACCCTGTCTGCAGGGGGCGCCACCACTGCTGTGCAGGGCCTGATGCAGCAGAACCTGGTCACTGAGCCCGTTTTCAGCTTCTACTTGACGAGGTAAGGGGCCCCAGGGGCACCTCTCTATGACAAGGTTAACCCCTTCCACGCTCGTGACGAGCTGAGCTCGTCATGAGTTGTGCCGCTCGCACTCTCATGACGAGCTCAGCTCGTCATGTAACGCGGTAATTTGAAAAACGCAGCGCGCAGCGGGAAAAACGCTAGCGCGCATGCGGTTAAAGACTGGTTCATTAAGGACTTTCACATGTTCCGCATCTGCTGCATAATATACAGATTTTTAAAAAAAACATATTTCTAGATCATGGGTACTCACAAACTTTGTCTTGGGGGCCACATTTACGGTGTGGTTTGTGGCCGAGGGCCGCACTGGTGGGGGGGTGTCAGTGGGGGAGGGGGCGGGGCTAGAGCAAAAAAAAAACTGACCATGAGGTTGAACACAGGCCCCTGCAATGGACGCCTTCGTCTACTCAGCCTCCAGACCAGGCATACACTTCTCTCACACTTTCTATCTCTGTCTCCCTCTCTCTCTCTCTCTCTCTCTCCGCCTCCCTCCCTCTCTTTGTCTCCCTCTCTCTCTCCGTCTCCCTCTCTTTCCGTCTCCCTCTCTCTCGTTCTCCCTCTCTCTCCGTCTCCCTCTCTCTCCCTCTCCGTCTCCCTTCGTCTGTCTCCCTCCGTCCGACTCCCTTTGTCTGTCTTCCTCTGTCTGTCTCCCTCTGCCTGTCTCCCTCCGCCTGTCTCCCTCAGTCTGTCTCCCTTTGTCTGTCTCCCTCTGTCTGTCTCCCTCTCTCTCCTCTGCCTCCCTTTGTCTCCCTACGCCTCCCTCTGTCTCCCTCTCTGTCTCCCTCCATCTCCCTCTCTGTCTCCCACCGTCTCCCTCTCTGTCTCCCTCCATCTCCCTCTCTGTCTCCCTCCGTCTCTGTCTCCTTCTCTCTGTCTCTGTCTCCTCCTCTCTGTCTCTCTGCCTCTCTATCTCTGCCTCTGTCTGTCGCTGCCTCTGTCTGCCTCTGCCTCTGTCCCTGTCTGTCCCTGTCTGTCCCTGCCTGTCTCTGTCTGTCCTTGTCTCTGTCTGTCCCTGTCCCCCTCCCTCTCCGTCTTTCTGTCCCTGTCTCTGTCTCTATCTCTGTCTGTCTCTGCCTCTATCTGTCTATGTCTTTCTCTGCCTCTATCTGTCTATGTCTGTCTCTATATGTCCCTGCCTCTATCTGTCCATGCCTCTATCTCTGTCTCTAGCTCTGTCTCTAGCTCTATCGCTCTCTACCTCTGTCTGTCTCTACCTATATCTTTCTCTACCTCTGTCTCTGACTCTATCGGTCTCTGCCTCGGTCAGTCTGTCCCGGTCTCTGCCTCTATCTAGCTCTGTCTACCCCTGCCTCTATCTGTCTCTGCCTCTATCTGTCTCTGCCTCCGTCAGTCTGTCCCTGTCTCTATGTGCCCCTGCCTCTATCTGTCTCTGTCTCTGTATGTCTCTATCTGCCCCTGCCTCTATAAGTCTCTGTCTCTATATGTCTCTATCTGTCTCTGCCCCTATCTGTCTCTGCCCCTGTCTGTCTCTGCCCCTGTCTGTCTCTGCCTTTGTCTGTCTCTGCCCCTTCTGTCTCTGCCCCTGTCTGTCTCTGCCCCTGTTTGTCTCTGCCTCTGTCTGTCTCTGCCTCTGTCTGTCCCGGCCCCTGTCTGTCTCGGCCCCTGTCTGTCTCTGCCCCTGTCTGTCTCTGCCCCTGTCTGTCTCTGCCTTTGTCTGTCTCTGCCCCTTCTGTCTCTGCCCCTGTCCGTCTCTGCCCCTGTTTGTCTCTGCCTCTGTCTGTCTCTGCCTCTGTCTGTCCCGGCCCCTGTCTGTCTCGGCCCCTGTCTGTCTCTGCCCCTGTCTGTCTCTGCCCCTGTCTGTCTCTGCCTTTGTCTGTCTCTGCCCCTTCTGTCTCTGCCCCTGTCCGTCTCTGCCCCTGTTTGTCTCTGCCTCTGTCTGTCTCTGCCTCTATCTGTCCCGGCCCCTGTCTGTCGCTGCCTCTGTCTGCCTCTGCCTCTGTCCCTGTCTGTCCCTGTCTGTCCCTGCCTGTCTCTGTCTGTCCTTGTCTCTGTCTGTCCCTGTCCCCCTCCCTCTCCGTCTTTCTGTCCCTGTCTCTGTCTCTATCTCTGTCTGTCTCTGCCTCTATCTGTCTATGTCTTTCTCTGCCTCTATCTGTCTATGTCTGTCTCTATATGTCCCTGCCTCTATCTGTCCATGCCTCTATCTCTGTCTCTAGCTCTGTCTCTAGCTCTATCGCTCTCTACCTCTGTCTGTTTCTACCTATATCTTTCTCTACCTCTGTCTCTGACTCTATCGGTCTCTGCCTCGGTCAGTCTGTCCCGGTCTCTGCCTCTATCTAGCTCTGTCTACCCCTGCCTCTATCTGTCTCTGCCTCTATCTGTCTCTGCCTCTGTCAGTCTGTCCCTGTCTCTATGTGCCCCTGCCTCTATCTGTCTCTGTCTCTGTATGTCTCTATCTGCCCCTGCCTCTATAAGTCTCTGTCTCTATATGTCTCTATCTGTCTCTGCCCCTATCTGTCTCTGCCCCTGTCTGTCTCTGCCCCTGTCTGTCTCTGCCTTTGTCTGTCTCTGCCCCTTCTGTCTCTGCCCCTGTCCGTCTCTGCCCCTGTTTGTCTCTGCCTCTGTCTGTCTCTGCCTCTGTCTGTCCCGGCCCCTGTCTGTCTCGGCCCCTGTCTGTCTCTGCCCCTGTCTGTCTCTGCCCCTGTCTGTCTCTGCCTTTGTCTGTCTCTGCCCCTTCTGTCTCTGCCCCTGTCCGTCTCTGCCCCTGTTTGTCTCTGCCTCTGTCTGTCTCTGCCTCTGTCTGTCCCGGCCCCTGTCTGTCTCGGCCCCTGTCTGTCTCTGCCCCTGTCTGTCTCTGCCCCTGTCTGTCTCTGCCTTTGTCTGTCTCTGCCCCTTCTGTCTCTGCCCCTGTCCGTCTCTGCCCCTGTTTGTCTCTGCCTCTGTCTGTCTCTGCCTCTGTCTGTCCCGGACCCTGTCTGTCTCGGCCCCTGTCTGTCTCTGCCTCTGTCTGTCTGTCCCGTCTGTCTCTGTCTATCTGTCTGATTCTATCTCTAACTGTCTGTTTCTGTCTCTATCTGTCTGCTTCTGTCTCTCTGCCCCTATCTGTCTCTGCCCCTATCTGTCTCTGCCTCTATCTGTCTCTGCCTCTGTCTGTCTCTGTGTCTCGGGCAGTGCACACGTCCCCATCACCAGCCCAGAGACAGCCCCCCCACTTCCCCTTCTCCCCGTGTAATGTAAAAGCCAGCTCGTTTTCTCTGTGAATGTGCTGCTTAGCAGGGTTTGTGTCCCACCACTGTGCCTGGATCCACAGCTGTCATGGGCTTTAATTCTGACTCTCACCCCGAGCAGTCATATCAAAGTACCCCTTTGGAGCCAGTCACCCATACTTCACAGGTCTTAAAAGACCATTTAATTGTTAATGAGGTATTGTATTTGACCTCTTCTTAGCGCCCCTGAATCTTCGCTCTGACTATGCCTGGATTCGCCCGGCCCCCATAAATCAGCAACCAGCGGTGTTTGCAGACACTTAAAATAAAAATAACACAGGTACAGGAAGGCTTGCCAGGCCGCTGGCAGCCCGCGGGCCGTACTAAATGTAAATGTAGGCCCCTGCGATATGCATAGTAGTAGCAAATGTAAATCTATTCTTTCCTTATAATACAAAATAATAAAAATTATATTCTGCAAATAATCTAAAAACACCAGGGGGCATATTATCAAGCACAGTGTTAAAATTATCGCCGCTTTAGCAGCAGAAAACTGCAGCTAAAGCAGCGATAATCGGCTTGATAATATGCCCTTGAGAATTCCAATAGAAGCCCATGTTGACACCAGAACATGGGCTTCTATTGGAATTCCCAAGGGCATATTAGCAAGCCCATTATCGCCACTTTAGCGGCAGTTTTCTGCCGCTAAAGCAGCGATAATTTTAACGCCGGTTTCTTGATTATATGCCCCTAGATGTATTAGCAGCATGACTGGTCATTCGCGTTTATATGACTCTCCATCAGAGCTGTGTATTTGTTCTAGTAGACCAATGCGAACACTTAGAGGTCAGTTAGAGTTTGGCAGGTCGGGTCATCAGACAAAGAAGTTCAAATTCCCTGTCCAGCAATTCCGTGGTTCAGCTGCTCATCAAGAGGTGGGAGCACAGTGGTGTTTCTGATGCGGAGCCTCTGATGGCTTGGCAGTCGGAAAACTCGGATCTGATGGCCCATAAGCAGCGCTTCATTTGTGAAAGTAAGATTGCCGGTGCCTGAACTCTGATCAGCTCTGCAATTAAACGTCAGCTCGCGGAACACGACGCTGGCAGTTTTAAAACCACCTCATATTCAGGGCCACTGCAACTATGCGGCAGGAGAGGCACAAATTATGCGGCAGGGGTGGCCAAATAATGCGGCAAGAAAATGCAAATTATGCTTCTTAATTCAGCATATTTTCTGACAGTATTACTTCACAATTTTAGCATTTTTACTAGGCCTGGGCGGTGAACTCCGCTTTGTTCACAGTTTCCTGCACTCCACGCTCCATGGAGCACGTTCGCAGAGCAGAGTTTTTTCCTCGCTTGCCAATGTTAAGTTGGCGAGCGCGAGCAAGGAAAATCCAACGCTAGACCACCTTCCTGCGAGATTTCTCAACGCAGGCAGTTACGGATGGTCGTAATCGCTAGCATTGAGAAACCATCCGGTCACGTTGAGGAAACTGCCGAGTAGAAAATCTATTAGAGTGGCAGATGGAAGCAGCGCCCTCTTGCGCTGCACATGGTGCAGTTTGCGCTAAAAATCAAAGCGAACGGCGTAACCTAACCCACTCCATCGCATGTGGAAATCATCATAGCGTGGCAGACTTTTTTTGGTCACTTTGCAGAGTTCCACATAGCAGAACTCTGTGTACTCCGCCCTGGCCCGATTTTTACACTTGTTAACAATGTCTTGGCATAGGTTGCAACTCATCACTTTAACACTCAAAAATAGCCATAAGCAACAGAAAGTTGAACAGTCAAACATTACAAAGGACCTTCTGCTGCACAGTGTGTTGTTGTGTTTTTAGCAAATTTTTAACCATTTGAGCTAGAGTTATTCATTTTGGAGGGGGGGGGGTAAACTCTTCAGATTATGCAGCAAATGAAGCATTATGTGACAAATTCAGGAGATCCATAATTATGCGAAAATGGCGCAGCCGCACAATTGCATAATTCCAGTGGCCCTGCTCTTGTTTTAACTCTCCCCTGTAGGTCCCTGCATTTTCCTTTGGTGATGGTTTTGCAGTCTTTCTCTTTCTCCATTTTTCCATTCTGTGTAATTTCCCTTTCTTGCTCCATAAAGTAAAGATGCAGAAAAACTAAGTGCTGGTTCCCAAAAATAAGTGCTGGTGACCCCCACCGACTCAAATGAAGCATTGTGCACAAGCAATGGGATTGTCAGGTCACAGTGAGGGTCACCTTGCCTTTTATATCACTAGAGGTTTCTCTGTCTGGGACTGCTTGGCACGGGGCAGAAACATCAATGGTCCAATGATGGAACGAGAAAATTCCCTGCATGTCAGGGCCAGTGATCTTTTTTTTTTTAACTCCTACTTTGGGATTTTTTTTTGACAAACAAAAACCTTTTACTTACTTTTGCTAATAGTAAATAACACTTGAAAATCTTAACAGAAGCATTAGGAAAACATATTATGCATTGGATGTCTGCGGTACAGAGGAGAATCAGTTCTACACTGCTCTACCTTAAAATTGGAAACTTCACACCACCACATGAACAAAACTGCACACACATGCTTGCGTGTGCACACATCTACTTACACATCATTGCACATACATATACAGCAGACACACGTGCACACATGGAGAGGCAGACACAAATACTAACAGAATCATTGATAGAGGCACGCACACTGGCACCCACCATTGCATGTAACTAACCTGGACTGTGTAGATTGCGGCATGGGCAGTGATTCTTGCATTTTGCTTCCCCTGTGTCCGCAGCCAATCAGGAGAGGTCATCCTTGGTGGCGTTGACACCAGCCTTTTCACCGGCCAGATCTACTGGGCTCCCGTCACTCAAGAGATTTACTGGCAGATCGGAATTGGAGGGTAGGTCCTTCTCCTCTCGCGATCTTTGCACATCTGCCTTAGTTGAAGTTTTCCTCTCTACATCGACTGGTACAAGAAATCCACAATGGAAGACGTTTTCTAGAAAGAGATGGTTAATTCCCTTGCCAATGGTTGTGCCAAGGTGCTCCCAATACAGCCATCATCCTAATTCTTGTCTCCTTCCCACAACATCCTCAGTACTGCTGTTCATACTATTCCCAGCTCCACATGTCTATTTCAAAGTCATATTCTGCAAGATCAATGGAGAGGTGACCAGCATGAAGTCCCCACAGTTCTTCTCCCATGAGCCTTTCTCCGGGTCACTATAATAGAATTTTTGTGTAAGGGTGGTGTGGTGACTCTCAGGAACTCCACACTCAACACTTATCGACCATGGTGGCCTCCTAGGCTGAATCCTTTGATTCCATCTTCCCTCAGGTTCTCCATCGGTGGCCAGGAGAGCGGATGGTGCAGCCAGGGGTGCCAGGCCATCGTGGACACTGGGACCCCACTGCTCGCCGTCCCAAAGCAGTACATTGGATCCTTGGTTCAGTCCTTGGGAGGACAGCAGACTCAAAGCGGAAAGGTATGCCATCCAACGTTGTGACAGGTGGTGGCATCTTTTAAGTGCATTCTTAACCACGGGAGTGCATACATTCATAAGGTTTGCCAGCAGACCAGTATCTCAGAAATCATTCTCACTTAAATACTTCACATGCATTTCTTCTTCTCTGTGGACCCATGGGATTTGTGACCCTAGGATGGGTGTTGTCTAGAATAAATCGAGTACAAATGTTGGAAAGGCAGAGGGGGGTCATTCAAAATGAACTGACGGCAGAAGGGGTCTAAATCAATGTCAGAGAACGTTGAAAGGTGAAACCGCCTAGCTGTTAGATGTAAACTGTATTTCCACTTTTCCGTTTGCAGTACGTGGTGAACTGTAACAACGTGCAGAACCTTCCGTCGCTCACTTTTACCATCAATGGTGCCACCTTCCCAGTCCCGCCATCTGCCTACATCCTGCAGGTAAGCCTGAGCTAGGACCTGAGCTAGGACTCCCAGCAGCAAAGCGACCTTTGATCCATACCGTAAAGATCTATTTGCTGCATATGGACCAGATATGCGATGCTCAATTATCATAAAATGTGTGACGCGACGATCTACATTTTGTTTTAAGTCTTGAGAAGGGTTTTATGTACACGTTTTGAGTTTTTGTGTTTTGTGCGAACACATGTGCAACTTTGCATTCATGTGCTCGTCTGCGTTACTTGAATTTATTACAATAAAATGGTGGCGCTCTATAATAAATCAAATTATTCTGAAGATAATCGCCCGCTCCTATAAACGGTTGCTAAAAAAACCAGACATTTTTTGGAAAGTGGGGCGTATTTTAATATGCGGCAATTTCTTATTTTTGACTCACCCAAACTCTTTCCTTCGTAAAAAAAGTTTTAATTTCAAGTCAAATTTGTAAGGATAGAAAACTACCACCAAATCTAAGTTTGAAAAAACATTTTCCGGGACTTAATGTTTTTTTAACAACATTGCCTTCACTGAAAGATGATTCCTTCCTTTGATTTGTATTTACAAGGTATCATTGCTTTATTGGTTACCATGCTTTTGAATAAAATTAATATTTTGGGACTTTGGATGACTCAAACAGGGTGAAGGATGTCACATAGAATTTGGCTGAGTGGGATCACTGCCGTACTTCAGGAGTGCTCCTGCCCTGCCAGCATCACAAGAATATGTGAAGTTCCAACGCTATCAAATTGATTGTGGTATGTAATATCGCAGTTTTTACAACGCAAGTCATTACTACGACTAGCGCTGGGGGGCGCTGGATTTAGGAGTAGTAAGATTTACTATTCTAGCACCAGTCTACGTACAACAGGGAAGGAGTTGAAATAGTAAATCTTACTATTGCTTAGGTTATAGCGCTATCGAGCGCAAGTCGTTGTATCGCGGTGTAATCACCGCGATGTAAAGGATGTTTCCCACATACAATGTCCCTACTCTCTTTAAATTCAGGGGAAGCACTTGGTTTCAGACCATGAAGCCTCAGCTAACTCTGCCATTGATAACCTCTGACTTGTTGGCTTGTTCTCCCCAGGGTCCTCTGGTAATTGCAACTGTTGCCACTGTCATATTTAGGGTGGGGCAACCGTCACTAGATTTCCGCGCCCGAGTCTACTATGTGCAGCAATATGGTCCTGGGCGGGAAAATCGCTCAATGGCGCTCATGCATGGGGAGAAAAGTTCCTGCCTATTGCAGTTGGTGATTTTAGTTTTTTAAGCATAAACTTCCACTGTGGGAGTTTATTTGCGAAAAAAGTGTTTGCCGAGCAGGTGCAACAGAAATGGCAACTTCAGTGATATCAATGGAGCACCAACAGTGGCCGCTCCACTGAGTACCAGGGACCAGAGACATTTCATGACGAGGGCAATTTGGGCATTGCCCAGGGACCCCACCTTCAAAGGGCCCCCTGGGAAAGCGATCTTTCTCTCTATCTCATGTGTCTATGTATCCATCTCAACTATTAAGGGATTATTCAATATTGTCTGTCATCATGGGGCCTGAATTAGCAGAAAATGAATAATAGAATTCAAATGTGTTCCCCCTGTAGTATGTCTTGGTCGGGCCACGTAAATCTTCAAGATAGCACTGCCATGGACCTCTAAAAAGCGCGGCAATCCACAGTCAGGCAAGCTGAAACCATACTTACCATAGACCGTGAGGGCCAGCAGTCCATCCGCTACACTCTAACTCTGGCAATAAGTGTCCCAGAGTATAATCAGTGCAGCCAAGATACAAGGACGGCCCTGGGCTGTCCCTTGGTAGATGACCTCGGCAAATTCTCTTCAAAATCAGATGCTATGCAGCCATTGATTGTTACTACAGTTTCTCCATCATGACTCTGACTCCTCTTGTTTCTCTTTCAGATCAATGGTAACTGTGTCATTGGGGTGGAGTCCACATACCTGCCCGCTCGAAATGGCCAGCCCCTCTGGATCCTGGGCGATGTCTTCCTCCGTCAGTACTACTCGGTCTATGACTTTGGCAACAACCGAGTGGGCCTGGCTGCGATGGCTTAAAACCATCTGAATTCTTATTGCCGCTGTGCTGACTCAGAATATACCTAGGCTCCAGCAGATACACAAACCCATACATTTTACAGGAAGTCACTGGTCTGTTAAAAGTATAGCACTATGGCCCTTAGTTGGAGTTGGATAGTATAAGAGACCAAGGCTGGTGTTCATCAGAAACGCGTAGATGTTAGTCACTTGCTGTTTGGACAAATAAATGTTACAGGACACAGTGCATGAGTGACTATCTTTACTTTAAATGGTGAAGTTCTGTGGAGATTGTAACAGACGTATATAAAGTTCTTTTACCTTGCATGACCCTCAGTCAAAGTTGCATCAAGTGGTTATTCTTCAGGTGGAAAATATGAGTGGAGAAGTTCCTAGAATTTGAGAAAAACAAGAGGTAAACAAACCGGAGTTCTACATCTTTCATTCCTGAAGCCCATAATGGCCAGTTAATGTGGTGATAACCCATACAAGATTACTAACACAGGGCCCAGTATTACCAACTCTTTTAACCACATTGGTGCTAAGGCAATTCCCCCTGGGTGCTGTTACTCCAGATTTCCCATTGTTCATGACGAGCTCACCTTGTCATCAACACAGGAGCAGTGCACTGCATGACGAGCTGAGCTCGTCATGATCATGGAAGGGGTTAAACATCCAACTCAGAATGAACACCATGGGTCCAGCACACGCAAATGATTCTGTTGTCTCTGAGAGGTCTATTTACAAGCCGATTTGCATTGCTCTTGTTCCAAGCAATGTGGCGCAAGAGTGACACAAACCTTAAGTTAGATTTATGACACCACGCAAGGTCACGTTGTGTGGGCTGGGTGTCTCCATAAATTTGGAGTAAGGCAATGCTGCACAAATCGCTGCGCTGCTTTACTCTGCCCTGGGAAGGCGCTCCATGGGCGTTGCATAGGTGTTAACATGCAACTCCCATGTTTTGACGCATTACCGGATTTACCAGAACTGGTAAATCTCGGAATGCACCAAAAAGATAGGCCTTCCTAGAAGAGGCATAATAAGGAGAAATATCTTTATTTCTCGTTACTTCCTCTTTCTATGCCGTTTGCAGCACACATTGATTAAGGAATATGCCTCTCAGGATTGTTTTTATGCAGGAAAGTGCCCCCTACTGCACGAAAACAAGCCTGCATGCAAACCATGTACTTTGCACCATGATGCAAGGGTGCCTGCATTGGTGCTAGGGTGCCAAAAGGGCATCAGCACAGAGGAAAACAAGCATGTGTCATATTGCCTTAAATACAGCATATTCCTGTCTTTCCCTGTCATGTAGTGCAGCTCAGCAAGGTGACTTGCTGCGCAACATTTTCATAAACAGGCCCCTAAATTAAAAAAAGAAAATCCCTAAATAGAAGAGTTAGTGATGCTTTTATTTTATTGGAAACAACAGAACAATATTGCGCATATGAGATAGGCAGCAATAGTATAAGGTTCATTGGATTGAGCATATCCTATGTCTAGGTAATGGAGATGAGATATCTTATTTTGTTTATCTATATCTACATACAGACAGATAGATATTGGAACCCTTCTTTCCTGCAGCTAGCTGTCACATGGACTAACTTGTTACATTTCTCACATACTATGAAAAAAACATTGGTTAGAATTATTTTTTAAGTGGGAGAAATCAGAAAAAAGCAAACCAAAAAGGCTTAAACCAAATGCTAATATTGGTTCATTTGGGAGGTGTAGCCCGATCACTGATCTATAGGAGCTATTCTGTCCCTGGGGGAGACTGGTCTCAAGTGAAATCAGAGTCTGAAAGACCCTTTGTGTGTCTTTGTTAATGTGTGCTCGTTATAGGACAGGGTGTGGAAAATCTGATGCCTTCTGCTCTTAGTCACCCTATCATCAACAAAGGGATCTTGGCAGCTCTGCTCATGCTGGGATCGATAGCCATCAGTGCAACGTTTACACAATAAAACATGTTCTGAGGAGTTTATTTCGAGTGAGGGTGGTGTTCTTCTACCAAGAGCACAGCTGAAAAACACGCTTATTGCGCTAGAACAAGTCTGTTTTGATTTTATCCAAGAATGTACAAAGAAGTCTTCATGTAAGTTGATTAGGCTTTCATTCGTGAGGCAATATTCAATTTTTCATATCGGAGCTCAATGATGCCAAATTAAGCGCAACTGTTATACATTTCTATGACTTCTCCCAATGCATTTCGGCCACTCATTGCCCTTCTTCAGGGGAAATTTCTGTAAAGAATTAAGCAGTAAGACATTGGATAAACCAAGCATTAGGTGAGCATACTTCACCTTCACCCTGGTGGAATAAGGAGGTTTACCCCATTGTTGCGCATGGACTACCAAAAGCAATGCTGTGCTGTCTCTTAAATCAACGAGACGTGAACAGTCAACCATAGACCACAGTACATCCATGCATGTTATAGTAAAGTGTGCAATATGACCGATGGGTAGTATGCAAACCACCAGATTTAAAAAAAGATTTAAAACAGAGTGGAATAGAAAACAAATATGATGTGGTAGTGAAGCGCACAAGATACCCGGAGAGTTCAGGCGGCTGTGAGCAGTAAGATTAAACAAGCCAACCGGTTCTCTATGTAAGTGCTATTCTGAAGGTGGTCAGCGACTATGTCGTATTTATCGAAGGTAACTTACTGAAATAACCAGAGTGTATGCGGCACTCTGTAGCATAACAAAAAAGTGAAAACGTGAATACTATCAGTGACGTGCTGCTAAAAATTCTATTTTGCAAGCATGTTTTACTTACCAGAGAGATGTAACGGTAATTAGCATAAGATGATGGTAGGAAAGCACCATTGTTGTCAACAGGAAGTTACTAAAATAGGGTGCAACAATAAGAAACAGACTGTGTGTTACTGGTGTATGGTCACCCCAGCATGGTCGCCATGTTGGAACGGTTACAAACAAATATACATATACTGATGAAAAATATGCAATGGGTTAAAGTGTGAACGCCAACACTGCACTAATTATCTTATCAACCTACAATACACACAGGCATGGATAGTTTGAACATAGAATATTTGGTGATTTGAATGTACAAACTTTCGCTCATGTCTTAGAGCATGATCAATTACAGGTATATAGATACAACAATTGTATCAACAGTACGCAATATCTTGTCTTGGACATAACCAGAACACAAGACTAAAATAATACTCAAACAATGGGTGGTGAGTAAACAGTGAATCTAAGTAAATCCCCATGTGGAGAAAGACATCAGACTGCTGTGTGAATGGAAAAGTGATGCAAGAGGTATGAGTCTTAGGAATCACCCAAAGGTGCAAGGTTGAAAGGTTATGAATGACACAATCATGAAACATTGAGTGTGGGATGACGGGCCAACTACCCGTGATATAAGGTGAAGACTAGGATATGATAACTGGGGGATGGGAAAAAAGATGGATGAGTAATGGCTCACAAAAGGTGAAACAAATTATACCCAAAGAGCAAATAGCTCAAACCAAAAGAACAATGGATCAGCTCATGTGTTGCTGCAAAGTGTTTCATCAATGACATATGGTGTGCATAAATGATGAGCTGAAAGTAATCTTAAAATGACCCAATATGAAGTATGATATGCACCGGAAGATCTATTGATGAACGTGGTCTATAAGTAAGTTCAAAAAGCAAGTTCAAAAAGGGCACTGTATGTAAGTGCATCAAAGATAACATAAGAATTCCATTTGGTCATTCAGACCGTGAGGTTTCAAAGAGCTCAAAAATGTAATCCAATAGTTCTCTCTTTCAGGGAGGCGGTTGTTGGTATCTCTACTTTCAAGTTTTCCACAACTTCCAAAATTAGAAATTTCAATTGGCTGATGTTGTGGTGATTTTCAACAAAATGAGCGGCCACCACAGATTTCAAGTTTTTTGTTCGAATGCTGCTCTTGTGTTCATGTATGCGAGTTTTTATTTTTATTTCTGTCTTGCCCACATATACAAGGTCACATGGGCATTTCAACAGATAATTAACATTGGTGGTGTCACAGTTAGCTGTCACATGTAGGTGAATTATTATACCTTTCCTAGGATGAGTTATTGCAGAGCCTTTAATCATGTTATTGCAATTGCTGCAATTGTAACACAGTGATGATCCTTTGTGTGTTGATTGGGGTAAGGCTTTGGGTGGTTGTGTAATCAGATCTTTAATGTTCTTGCCTCAGCTAAATGCAAAACTTGGCGTCTCTGCAAAAATGCCCTTAAAATCTAGTTCCACTGCCAAAATAGACCAATGGTTATTGATAGATTTCTTGAAGTGGTGGCTCATGGTTGAAAATGTAGATACTACTACCATGCATATTTGTTCTTTCTTCTGCACTTGAGTCATGAGATCTGTTCTGGACTTGGTCATACTTCTTGACCAGGCTTGTTCCAGGATGTTGTTAGGATAGCCTTTCTGACTGAATCTTTTTAACTTGATTTCGGTTTGTTCCTTCAGGTTCATTGGGTCTGATACAATTCTTTTACCCCTGAGTAGTTGGGAGTATGGTAAGTGTTTTTTTAGGGAATTTTGATGAAAGCTGTTGTAGTGTAGCATGTTATTCCTGTCAGTTGCCTTTCTGAACACATTGGTCTCCAGTCTGTTATTGACTCAGTTGATTTGTACATCTCAGAATGCTATACTATTTTGTTGAACTTCATAAGTGAATTGAATTCTGTTGTTGATTTGATTAAGCACGTCTAAGGCTGTCATAAGGGTAGTGTGTGACCCCTTCCATAAAATGAATATATCGTCAATATATCTCAGGAAAATAACAGCATGTTTTTTCCAAGTATCCAACCCCAGGATGTTTCTTTCTTCGAATTTGTGCATGAAGATGTTAGGGTAGGCTGGAGCGGCGCAGTTGCCCAAGGAAGCCAGTGAGTTGTAAATTAAACTGGGCTTCCCATTTGAAATAGCTTTAGTAGAGCGTGAAATGTAAAAGTTCCATGAGGAACTGTTGAAAATCTTGGTCCAGATCAGAGTTCAATACATTTTCTTCAATGGCTTCAAGGCCAAGATTGTGACGAATCGAGGTATAAAGGGATTTCACATCCACAGTACATAACTACATCTCTTTGTTTCTCTTGAATGTAATTTGATTCATTTTCTTGAGAAAATCTGTAGTGTCTCTGATATATGTGCGCATCCTGATGACAAATGGTTGTAAGTATTTGTCTAAGAATTTGCCCACTGGTTCATGTAAACTCCCTCTGGTCGAAACGATAGGTTGAAAAGGAGGATCATGTCGATCCTTATGTATTTTTGGGAGAATACATATGGTCGGTGTTTTTGGATTGCTTTGCCACAAATATTGTTTCACTTTCTCTTTGATGATGCCATCATCTACTGCTTTCTTCAATACGTTTTTTTTAAAAATTGGAAATTGGTCAGTCGGATTGTGATCCAGTGCGCAATAGGTTTCAGTGTCATTAACATGATTCTGGACTTGGGTTTTGTAAAAGCTAGTGTCCATGATTACCAATGCCCCTCCTTTGTCAGCATTTTGGCATGTAATGGTAGGGTTGCTAGTTAGTCGCTTAAGAGTGTCTTGTTCTTTCATGGAAAGGTTGCGAAGTTTTGATCTACATTTGAAATTAAACTTACGAATGTCGTTTTTTACTAGATTTTCAAAAGTGTGTAAGCTTTTATGGCTGATAGGACCCATGTATGTATTGTTGGTTCTGAGACCCCAGAGGAGGTCTTTATCTGCGTTATCTCGTTGAACAGCTACATTTTCAAACAAATTTCTTAAACGTAGATTACTCATGTTTGGATAGGCTGATCTCCAGCTCCAGGCTGTGGGTATACAGGTGGGGACAAATGACGTCCCTTTTTGAAGAGTTTTAATTTCCACTGTGTTTAATTGATAGGAGGAAAAGTTAATAACTAAGTTGTTGTATTCTGGTTCTTCTTCCCTTTGAGTCTCTTGCTCGTCACTGGTAGCATCTTTGCATCCGAATTGTCTTTCTCTGCTACTCTTTCTTTTGCCCTGCCTGGGTGGTCCTTGAATTTTGGCCTTCCACCAAAAAAGGAACATCAGTGGTTTGTTGTTGTTGTGTATTATTTGAAGTGGAAAGTTGTTCGATGACTTTTCTCTGCAGTTTTGGTCTGGTGTCACCGTCAGATGATGTTTCAGTTTCTATATTTTGACTGTAAGGCTTGTTTTGACGTCGCTTGCATATACTTCCGCACAGGAGTATACTTCTCCCAGTTAGTAGTCAATGGTGTCTCTTCTTTGGACAAATCTTTCAATGTTTTAGGTAGTTCTTTGATGATCAACAAGATTAGGTAAAGGTAACACTTGTTGAGTATAGCATACCACTTTTCTACAAATCTAGGTCTGTTTTCACATAATAAAGGTTTAAGTGGGATCCGTAGACCTCTTGGAACTCTTTGTGCACAATGGTATTTTATTAGTGTCCTAACGTGTAATCGCTGGTTAATTTCTCGTTTCGTCAGGTACAACAGTTGTCTGATGTTGCTCTCTTTGTTTCTGACATTGGCCATAGGTGTGGTTTCTTCATGTAACAGTGCGTATATCTTGGAAGCATCTTCCTCAGCAAAAGAAAATGTATATGCTCGTAGCTCGGTGACATTAGAAATGTCTTCATAAGCCATGGTAGACAATTTGGTCAAGTGTGCTGTGTTCTGTGATCAGAATACTTGATCAAGGAACAGATGATAGAACACGCACTACTGGGTAGACGGGGTGACTGGGTTGTTGCGTGCCTCAGAGGTATCACTCTCTGGTTGTTGAGTGTGGCTGATATAATAAGAAGGTAGCGTTTCCTAGATTAGGAGACGTCCCACTGACTACAGCTGAAAGGAAACGCTTATCACAATAAAACAAGTATGTTTTGATTTTATCCAAGAATGTACACAGAACTCTTCATGTAAGTCGATTAGGCTTTTATTCGTGAGGCGATATTCAATTTTTCATATCGGAGCTCAATGATGCCAATCTGGTGGTTTGCATAGTACCCATTGGACATATTGCACACTTTACTATAACATGCACGGATGCACCGCGGTCTATGGTTGACTGTTCACGTCTCGTTGATTTAAGAGACAGCACAGCATAACTTTAGGAAACAAGTAGAACCTTTGCTGAGGAGAGGAACCAGAGGAACTGAGGAGGAGACTATTCTTAAGCTGAGTGCTGTTTGGGGGATTGGCCTGCAGTGGTTGCCTGACTGCCAAAGAAAGGAGAAAGGTATTTGTGCTACTTTCAAATCAACTTGTAAAGGATCTCCAAGGGCTTGAGATAGAGCTTGTCTCCTGCTGAAGTCTCAGGGACAACAGACTTCACCAACCAGCTCCCCAAGAGTTCTTTGGAAGTGCCTGCTGTTGTAATGGGCCTTCTGAGGGACCGCGTGTCGCAAGGAGCTGGAAGCGCAACTGTCGTCGCATCACTGGAGAAGGGTGTCGCCACTGCTGTTGTTGCTTCGCCTTGCAGGCGCGTCTCGCAGAAGCACCTCACATCGCCGGAGAAGATGTTGCCATCGCATCAGACGCCGTCGCATCACCGGAGAAGTGTGTCGCCGCCGCAGCCACTGCCATCGCATCACTGAAGAAGGGTGTCGCCACTGTCGCATCACCGAAGAGCCTCGCATCACCGGAGAAGAGCGTTGTCGTTACATCAGATGCCGTCATATCACCGGAGAAGCGGGTCGCAAGGCCTATCGCGGTTCAGAAGAATTGTTGAGTCGCTGCACGGCCGTCGGGCGTGCACGCATCGTATCGTATCAAGGAAAAGACGGCATTTTTGTTTCATTGCACCGGATCTTCATCGCATCATGGCGCTGCTGGTCTCATTGCCACGGAAGCGCAGTAAGAAACCGGCGCATCACCTCCCCACATGGAGAAGAACCGACGCAGCAGTAGGGACTCGACGCATCACTGTTCTTGCGTGTAAGGAACCGACGCATCACCTTCCCTGCAACACTTTCGTTGTTTAGCGTTACGCATCCAAAGGTACATTGAATTGAAAGTGTTGCATTTAACATCTAAAGAACACTAAGCAATTTCTACCATTTTTAAAGTACAGTATTGTGGATTTTTTGTTGTTTGTGGTCTTGTGTTAAGTCTATATAAAAATACTTATTTTTATACTACAACTTGTGTGGTGCCATCTGTAGTCTTGACACTGGGTTACAGTATGTGTTCACAAATGCTTTACGTACTACCTCTGAGATAAGCCTGCCTGCTCGTGTCAAGCTACCAAGGGGGTGAGCAGGGATTATTTTAGGAGTGTACACCCTTACCCTGACTAGACTCAGGGGTCCCTATTTGGTCAAAGGTACCTACCTCTGCCAACTAGAGACCCCAAATCTAACACACCATCTCCAGAAATGTCTTCAAATCTGGCCTCAAGCACCACTTCAGCTGAAACAAAAGCATTCACAACTACTGTACCCTACAAATCACTGCTCCAATGCAATTGCTATGCAGTTCCAGGAAGTTTTGTGTTCTAATGTACTATGCTTTTAGATACTCAACTCACTATCTTTCCACTACACTTGCTGGTTATTGCTTCATAGTATCAGTTCAATGTAATAGAGCGCATTCTGCAACTAATATACAACATTTCTGTTAGAAACGACTTAGGGAACAAACAAAGATCTTCCTACCTTTCTGAAAATGCATTCAATGCATTACCACCAAATTTCTACTCTGTATTTAGCCATGTACATTTTTGGATGAGAGGTGTATGCGAGGAGCTGTGCTAAGAATTTTTGTCAGGGTGGTCATTATATCAGTTTTTTCAGGCGGATCATTTATGTCTACATAAATTGCACCAAACTAATGACTTTTGTAGTGATATAAAAGTGTATAACATATTCCTTTTGGTCTACAGGCTTGGGGGCAGAACCTGTATTAGAAAGTAGGTCCAAGAAAATTAAAATAAATATGAAGTATACTCAACAGGCCGATACCACTGAAAGTTGCTGTGTCTGAGGCGTAAACTGCAATGTTCAAGGCTACATGTAAAATTCGGTAGTTGTCAAAGTTCTAATGTGTTAGCAGGTGCACTATTGTATTAGAATGTTGAACTTCCAATGCATTGATTAAAAGCAAAGAAAGCCCTCACGTTAATTTTATGCTCCAAATAGCATATACTAACAGTTCCAGTAACAAGAGTGCGTTAATGATCCCCACAATTATTGGCACACTTGTCATAACAGTTTACAGGCACCAATTTGCAAGGATGGATGACATATTGAGAGGCCATATTTTCAAAAAGCTAAGACTTGAACACACATAGAATGCTGATGCTTCCCAAAAGTCAAGACTTGACCCTGCATGAACTCCCTGTGTCATTCCAAAATTCAGGAAATACCACACGGAGAGTGTCCTTGTTCTCCCACAGTCATGCCTGAAAAGACTTCCCCCTACATTGAGTGCCAACACTTTCTCAAAAGTAGGATTTGATCATCATATGATAAATACCCACATGTTTTCCTTACAGAGCCAAGAATTCACCACAACAGGACTCCCCTCTGCTTCCCAAACCTAAGACATGACCATATTTGTGGCTTACCCACTCTTCAAAAACCAAGAATTGACCACACATACTGTGTCCACAGTACTGCACAGTCATGCATTTAATGTATTTAGCTTGTCCTTTGCTCTCCTAAAGTAAATGCATCCTACATTGAGTGCCAACACTCTCCAAAATCCAGGAGATTACCATATATTGGGTGTACTAAACTCAATGCTCTCTCAAAAACTAGACTTTGTAGGACAGTGATTGTCCACAGTCTTCAAAAGACAAAACATGATCTTGCATTGAGCGCCCATCCTTCCTAAAAGCTCACAAGAACCATCAAATAGTAGCTCTACTCTCTCAGAGGAAAGATTTTATTCAATAACAAGTCTTTCATTGAATCCCTACACTCTCCATAAATCAAAGCTTGCCCATGCTTGGAGTGCTCAGGCTTTACAAAATCATTGAAATGATCAGACACGGAGAGTTCATACTTTGACAAAGTAAGGACTTTACCGTGCACAGAGCACCGTAATGCTCTAAAAGTCAAGACTTCATCATACAGGGGCTGCTTATTCTTTCTCAAAACTATCATGTTCTCCAAAAACCAAGATTTGGCCATGTAAGGAGTTCCAACCTTCTCTTAAAGCCAGAACTAGACCAGGCACTAACCAACCACACTCTACTAATTCAAGGACTGGACCATGCATTGAGGGACCATGTTTTCCAAAAGCGAAGACTTAACTACACAATGACTAAGATTCCTTTGAATACTTTACTGCTCCCAAAAGCTTGAAGCTATTGTGAATGTATTTTAATTGATTGCACTCAGAAGAGGAGGACAATAATCTGACTGTGCTTTTTTGCTGGCGCATGTGGGCATGAAGGAAGGGCAAACAGTACTCTATTGCATTGGTGTAACAACTTGATTCCAAATTGACTAATGTGCAAGTGCACTCTTGCACCATGTTTGTTTTACCACAATATTCCTGCTGACTCATTGGGGTAAGGCCCATAAACATGAAGTGCAGTGGAACATTTGGGGGAGTTAAGAGTATGAAACTCCATCTGACTCCTCGTCACTTCCTCATTGATCCAGCATTGAAACGAGGATATCATGCCAATATCAGATGAGTGTGTCACAGGTTGGTACTGTTCACGATCAAGGCTTTATGCAACTGAAACATCTGTGTGCAATACTGATCGTTGCTGACTGTGGTATTTCCGCATCACAGCTCTGAAATGCCGTGAACAGCTTTGGGCAGGCAAAATTGAATTAAATGTATGTTCAAAACTGTGCTGCAAATTTATTACTGCAATGTATTCCTACTTCACTTATGCAAAACACTTAGGGGGAGATTACAAGTGACACCATAACAAGGTGTGGTAATACCCCACATGGTATTTCAAAAACTAGGCAGCATTGCCATCCTTTAACTAGCCATAATGAGTCTTGACACCTAAAGTGGGAAATAACATGCAGATATCAGCCTTATTCTTCTGATTTCATAGTTTCCCTAAATTTTGACTTGCTTTGAGGAAGTATTTCCACCTTATTTTTACAGGTGGATATATGCCGGAAAATACTGGATATTGTTCAATCCATTTCATCCAAAAATATGAGTTTTCAGCTGAAAAGGGATTGCCAGTCAATATGGAATCAGCCCCAAAACAGCATGGATTTAGAGCAGTGCTCTACTTCAGCGTGTTAGGTTTACGTTATTTTGTATTTTCGGAGTTTGGAGTTATTATGAACATATTCTTATGAGCTTCAGCCAAATAATATTTTACTATATAATTATGTAAAAAGTGCTTTTTGCCTTTTACCATGTGATCTTTGACCGAGTTACAAAGCCCGTTTGGTAGTTAGTGCAATAGCATTAACAGCAATCATAGTCAAATCAAATTTAAAACGGAGGAAGAGTGTCAGAAAGACCTTAGATGCAGAATGTAAGGCCAGACTAAGAAATCTCCTGAGGCGGAAAGCCGGGAGCATTGTTGTACCGCATTTTAATAGTGTAATATTTTGTGTTTTTATTTACCTGCCCTGATCCCAGGCTTCATTTCTAATCTCCCGAACAGCCGATTTCGACGCTGTTACAGGGAATCTTTGCTCTCTGCCGCCATCTCCAGCGAGTGTGTTAGCCCCGCCCACTTCTCTGGCCACGCCCCCTCCCCCAGGTTAAAAAGGGCGCGCTGAGTACAAGCGCTGCCAGACTAAGAAATCTCCTGAGGCGGAAAGCCGGGAGCATTGTTGTACCGCATTTTAAAAGTGTAATATCTTGTGTTTTTATTTACCTGCCCTGATCCCAGGCTTCATTTCAAATCTCCCGAACAGCCGATTTCGACGCTGTTACAGGGAATCTTTGCTCTCTGCCGCCATCTCCAGCGAGTGCGTTAGCCCCGCCCACTTCGCTGGCCACGCCCCCCTCCCTCTCCCCACTGCCCCGAACGCTCCTATAAAACTATGTGCATTGGCCAGAAGCGCAGCGGACGGGGGCAGCGGGCGCGACGATGGCGCGCCGAAGGCGCGTCTAAGGCAAGCCCGTCTGCGCCCGTCCGCGGCCTACCGGGGTTAGGGGCACGTCACTCTGCCCAAATCATCACTTACACCTCCTCCCAACTCCGCAGTCTTCATGGCCCGTGGCCTTTGCCCCCCTCTACCTGCTCTTGCATATCTTCACTTGATCTGTCCCCTGTCTCTTCACTTCCCTGCCCTCTCATTCCTCCCACTCCCCTTCATTTCCCCAGAGAGGATACCAGCGCAGGTTCTCTCAGGACTCTCTCGGCCTACTATCTTAATACCCGGTCAGCAGTGGCCCACTCACACGAACTGTCGGTGCTGCTGGACCTCCACGCACCTGACCTTCTCTTCCTAAGCGAGACTTGGTTTAGTGATGATTCTCTCCCTGCCCTACTGGCCACTCTCCCTGCTCCATACTATGCTTTACGAGCAGACCGTTCCGCTGGTAGGACTGGGGGTGGCGTAGCGGTCATTACCCGGGCCGACCTCCCTTTCCAACTTCTATCCTTGCCAAATATCGCCACAACAGAGTACCTTGCCATTCGTACTACATCTATCACCCCTCCTCTCACTTGTTTTCTCACTTACCGGCCCCCTCAGTCACCTTTACCTTTTCTCTCTGATTTTCAAGAGGTACTGGCCACACTTACGGTCAATAACTCTTCCATTTTATTATTGGGAGACTTCGACTTCTGGCCTTCAGATCCAGCGGAATGTCCGTCCTCTAAACAGTTCTCAGATACACTTCAATCCCTCAATTTTGTGTCACACGTTCATTCTCCCACTCACGTCAAAGGACATATCTTAGACCAGATTTGGTCCTTGAACTGTCCGGTAGACTCCCTGTCCATCTTACCCTGCACCTGGTCTGATCATCATTTGATTTCGTTTACCCTTCCCATTAGCCCTACCGTCAGGCCCCCGCTCCCAAAGAATGTTTGGGTCCGCTCATGGAGCCGAGTGGATCCGGAGAATTTATCCGCTTTGTTAATTTCCTCCTATCCTACCCTACAAGGCCTATCCACTCTTTCTCAGGCCGCGGCTATTGAACACTGGCTACTCGCAGGCTGTGATTCCATTGCCCCGCTGAAGCGGGTGACATCAAAGCGGGAGAAGGATGCCAACCTGTGGTTTAGCGAGGATCTTAAGACCACCAAACTGGCGGTACGCCAAGCCGAGCGTGCCTGGAGGAGGAATTATTGTCCCTTACTCAGATCTGAGTTTAACACTCTTCTGGCTCAATACAAGAAGGCCATTCTGGTAGCAAAAACGGCCTACTTTTCCTCTAAGATTCTTACAGCTGAGAACCGGCCGAGGGAAATTTTCTCGATAGTCCACAATCTGGCATTCTCCGATAGGACATCTCTTAAGCCCTCCCCTTCCCAGGACCTCTGTCACTCCCTAAATAATTTCTTTATTGAGAAGATTGCTATTATTAAAGCCAACATTCCCTCACCCTCCCTGACTTTTGTTGACCCACAGTGTCCTCTACCTAAGGGGCAACTCGATGCCCTCCCCCTCTTGACTAAGGAATCCTTGACCTCGATAATCCCCTTGGTCAAATCTGGCTCCCCACTGGATACCTGCCCCGCGCACATTCTTCGCCATATTTATACAACTTGTCCAGATCCCCCTCTCCACTTCCTTAACAGCTCTCTTTCTCAGGGGGTTGTAGCCAATTCACTGAAAACAGCTGTCATTGTTCCCATCTTAAAGAAGCCCGGCGCAGACCCTTCGGTCCCTGCCAATTATCGCCCCATCTCCCTCCTACCATTTTTGGCTAAGGTGCTCGAACGCCATGTTACCAAGTCTTTGAGCACGTTTGCGGAGGAGTATGGGGTCCTGACTCCCCGCCAGGCCGGCTTCCACCCCGCACACTCTACGGAGTCCGTAGTACTTTCGTTCCTTGACAACCTCAGGGAGGGAATGGATACCAACCAGGCCCAGGCGCTGGTCCTCCTCGATCTCTCAGCCGCCTTTGACACGGTTGACCATACCATCTTACTCTCCCGTGTCGGGGCGGCGGGGATTGGAGGTACCGCCCTGGTATGGTTGTCCTCCTTCCTGAGGGACCGCACCCAGGCTGTTCGCCTGGGCGATTTTTCTGCGGACTTCCGGAAAGTTCAGTGCGGGGTCCCCCAAGGTTCCTCCCTTTCACCTCTTTTGTTTAACCTCTACATCGCCCCCTTATTTTTTCGTTGCAGCAAATGGAGGTCAGCGTGTATAACTACGCGGATGACCTCCAACTTGTTTTCAATCTGTCTTCTTCCTCTGCTTCCATTTCAAACTTTCAGTCTATTATGATTTTTATCCGGGACTGGATGAACTACAACCACCTAAAACTTAACCCGGATAAGACCGAATTGGTGTTGACGGGTGGTTGCTCCAGTCCCTGGTCCCCTCTTTTTTGGCCCCCTTCCCTAGGTTCTCCCCCGGTCCCCTCAACCTCAGTCAAAACTTTAGGTATTAAACTTAATTCCCAGCTCACCCTTCACTCCCAGGTTAGTTCTGTGGTGTCCTCTTCTTTTCTGTCACTACGCACCATCCGCAAGGTATCCCGTTTTATTTCATTTGATGCCTTGAAACTGATCATCTTGGCGATGGTTATTTCCCGCCTGGATTATGGCAACGCCCTATATGCAGGCATCCCTGCATATTGTTTAAAGCGCTTGCAGCTGATCCAGAACCAGGCGGCACGGTTGGTGTTCAATCTCCCAAAATCCCACCACGTAACACCCCTTCTCAAATCCCTACACTGGCTCCCTGTCCGGGAACGCGTCCAGTTTAAGCTTGCTTCCATCACCTTTCAAGCACGACTTGGCGCGGCTCCGGCCTTCATCACATCTGAGATCATTCCCTATGTTCCAACTAGGGAACTACGATCATCTACCCAATCCCTACTGTCAGTCTCCCGTTTCCGAAGGAAGAAATGGGGAGGATCTAAGTTCGCGACCCTTGCTCCAGTCCTATGGAATTTATTGCCTCTAGAGTTTAGATCTCTAACTCTTTACCCTCAATTCCGGAAGAAACTCAAAGCCCATCTATTTGCTAAAGCTTTCAACTAGGTCACGTGTGGCTTCGTTTCTTTTTTTCCTTCTTATTCTCTGTTACTCCTCCTCTGGGGATTTGTCTGTTACAGCGCCATGAAACCGCTGGTGAAAGTGCGCTTTTTATAAATACTTTAAACTCAAACTCAAACTCAAACCACTTTCTTGCGTGAAGCCCTAGAACACATCCTTCTATTCAGGTACTTCTCCCTTTTTTTTGGCCTCATCAATTTCGAGCTGGTTTTACCCACTCAAATGTATGCTCCAAACACAGGCCAGTTGCGCTCACTTTCCTTAGTCCAACCATTCAAGCCGCCTTTTCTTTGGACACTCGGAAAAGGCTACCAGGGTAGATACCCTGGTCTCTTTGTGGTGTAATCTTCCCACACAACTCATCACCATATTCTTTAAATTACATTTTTAGATCTTATCCTGCTTATAACTGGTAACCAAAATGTTGTCTTTTCTTTAAAACATGCTGTGTCAGACTGAATAGTCCTTTTAGCCACCCGCATCCACACTTTACCGCAAGGTAGGATCTTATCCATCCATCTTCTGCATATCAAATGGCATGCAAGAAAATAGGATAGAAAATTAGTTTTTCATGTTGTCGAATTTGCTCTCTATTTTCTTCTACTTTGACACCAAACAAGACGATCAAGACGATATTAGGGCTTACCTTAAATTCAATTCCCGTAACCGCACTCATTATCCTACTTTGATCCTCCCAATTCACCTTCAAAGCAGGGCAAGACAAAAACATGTGTATGTCATTCGCACTTGACTCACCACACTTTCTACAGGAATTTTTGTTTAGTCTCTCCCATTTTGCCATTTTTTAGAGCCCCACTAAGCCCTATGTAGAGTAAAAAGAGGATTTATCTTAAAGGTAGCAGGACTGACAATGGCGTATAAAAGCTCAAAATAATTGCCATAAGATCCCCAGATCTCCATCCGGCAAGCATTTAGTCCACATCTGAAAGGTTGGAGATTTCCCTTTATCCTCGCATCGCACAATAATTAATAACACTTCGCCACTTCCTTTTTATGCGTGCCAGCCATATGCAAGCCTTTCTCCAGCATCAGATCCTCCATACATCTCTCTTGATTTAATGCCGCAAACCAAGAGCTGAGTTGCAGATATCTGTATCTAGATAGACTTTCATCTGTTTTATGATAGATGTGTTCCCAAGTTGTCAGCTCACCCTCAACAATCAGATCACCCCATCTTGCATATTTGCCTAAATTAAGTGGTCGACAAAGCGTGCAGAACATGGCAGCAGACGTATGAATGCTGCCGCGAGGTACTCCCACGATACAGCTGGATTACGGAGGATGACCCCGACTGTTTAAGGCTTACCTCTGTTTGCCCCTTCTTGCAGTGGGCAAACATTTGGTGGTCCGGTGAGAGGACTGAAGCGGTGCTATGAGATTTTTCATGGGGCAGAGCACCTGGATAGAATTTGTCATGATGCGGCGGCTGGAGTGCGTGGGAAGCTGATACCAATCGGCAGAGGTTCTGGCAAAGAATCGGGCTGTAGGAAGATGAGTTTTCTTTCATGGCAAGAGTGGCAGCACCAGTAAATTCATTTGTACTCCACTGCAGCTGGCACCACCCACAGTTTCTGCCACTGCTGCCGGATGGCAGTGCCAGCATTGCCTACAGACAATTACACTTAAACTAGTGTGACATTTTGGACTATTGCAGGTCACCCCAAGTTGTAGGGATGGCCTGGAAGTCCGAGTTGTATTATCCTTTATTATAATATAAATACATGAGCTGCTAAATACTCCTGCTGTGCTAATATAACATAAGCCAAGAGCACCACGATGTGATGTACTCTCATTTACAAGTGCCAGTGTTCACAAATAAGGGTCAATATGGTTAAGGCAACCTCAGTTATAAGCCAGACCGGTGCCTCTGAAAGACCTAGAGCTTTGCTGTGAACCAGTCAAAAGTTGTGTATGTTCACCTGAAACGTCAATTTAGTGAAGCTGGGAAAACTACAAGGCATCTCTGGGACTCCATTCGGCTACTATGGCAGAGTATGTCAGAAGACCTGTTCCAAGACCTGTACTCTATACTTTGTCATAATGTAACCCATTTGTTCTCTGTCACTCTGTATCCCAGTTGTTCTCCTTTATAATGTACCCAGTCGTTCTCTGTCACACTGTATCCCAAATGTTTTCTGTCACACTGTGTCCCAGTAGTTCCCTTTTATAATGAATCCCAGTTGTTCTCTGCCACAATGTATCCTAGTTACTCTCTGTCGTATTATATCCCGGTGTTGATTGGCCCAGATCCCACTGTAGTTATCGCAAAATCACTCACAACTGCAATAAAGTATGACAAAGCAATTATACCCAATATAGATCAAAGTCCATTCAGTGTTATCCTTATAAACAAGTACAGTTAAACCTTCTCATCAGTGACATAGGGCAGATATAACAAGGATGAACGCCACTAACTTGAAGGTACTATCATTCAAAAAGGTAGCATGACAATATTTATTTGACATCTTGAATAGACTACATTTGGTTTAGGTATTCTTGAAGTGTTAAGGTTTCTTACAAATGCTCTTCCACAAAGCAGACAGTATTGGGTCGTTGTCTATGAAAGTGATAATGCATACGCAAGGGTGGCCTTAATCCCAAATATATTTTGACCTGACTTTAGAAGCACTAGTGCTAGTAATAAGAGCAGATGGAAACTTAGAAGGTATTAAATTTGGCGTTGCATAATATAAAACTATCCACTGAAGACATGCATTTATTAGTTTCCTATGCACTTTTAAATCTTGTCATAGACTTTTAATTGTTTTCCAGTTATTATTATTATTATTATTATCAGCATTTATATAGTGCAACTAACACCCTACGGGTACCCTGGCACCCTGGCACTGTGACCCGAATGCCTGGCTAAGTGTAAATACCAGCGGAAAGCACTTAGTGAAAGGAAGATTAGCAGGATGTAGGAAGGCCGACTTGAGGATAGAGCCATGTTTTTACCCTTTTTCTAAATTGCAGGAGATCGTCTATTTGTCTAATATCAGGCAGAAGTTTGTTCCAGAGGCGTGAGGCTGCCGTACTAAAGGCATTGCCTCCTGATTTAATTTACCTTCCCCAGATTGGCAGAGGAGGAACGAAGCATAAACGAACCATTATAAATAAAACATGATGCCAATTTCTAGAATTGTCAACAGGAAAGAGTATGAAAAAGGCCATTTCATTAGCAGAAACACAACTTACTTAGGCAGTATGTAATAGATGCATAGAAAACACTATTTACTAACATTGACAAGGTATGTAAAAGCGTTTCTATGGATCGAAAAAGTTAGGCAACAGAAACTAGTGGTAAATGAACAGATTACGAAAAATCCTTCTGGTTTTAACCCCTCCTGTGCTCATGACAAGCTCAGCTCGTCATGAGCCATGGCGCTCCGGTGCTCATTACGAGCTGAGCTCGTCATGACCGCGCACGTTTATTTGGAATGCTCGCACGCTGAGCTGATTCCCCTGCTGTGCTGAGCGTTCCATTAAACGTGCGCGCCCCCGCCCCCCCAGCACAGCGGGGGAAACAGCCCTGCAGTGAAGGGGGTTAAAGCATATGCGCAACTTGGAACAACGTGATCTATACCCAGGGTCAGACTAGGACAGAAAATATGTTCAGACAACAAAATAAAAGCCCCCCCCCCCAAAATTACAAAGCTAAAATTGGCCTTTGTTTGCAAATTGGGCAGTTTTGAACTTGTAAAGACACGCTATATAAGTCATAAACATGCCTACAAACAGCTCAAAGAATGGCCCACACACTGACCTGTCAGGCCAACCAGTCAAGCACTTCCTGATTGCCCTACAGGCTAGTCCATTCCTGGATATACCTATCTTGGAAAAAAGTAGTACAGCAATTTGTCCGGTCACCTAAACATAACCTTTTCTAAAAAATAAAACGAAGTATAGTCCTTCAGTACCTACGGCGCCACTCCCCCGACATCGTATTGTTGCAGGAAACGCACTTAGTGGGCAACACTTGTCAAGCACTTCAGAGAGGAGGCTACAGACTACTAGTACACACGGGGTTCACCTCTGGATCCCGTGGCACTTGGATTCTTGTTAAAAAGAATTTAGCACTAACTTACACGAGGACGTGGGCTGACCCTCTGGGCCGCTTTGCGTTGGTTGAGGCCGCCTGGGAGGGACGTCCTGTGAACCTCGTATCGGCATACCTTCCACCGACCCTAGGTTGAGATTCCCTCAGAGAACTGGGCACCCGGCTGATAGGCCTCCCCACCAGCACACTTCTCATTGGGGGAGACTTTAACATGACAATGAGTGACAAACTTGACCAACATCCTAGGCGCAGCTCACACAGGCATAGTTCTGACCTCTCAGACTTTGTACAGGCGATAGGACTTGAAGATATTTGGCGAACCCACTATCCCGAAACGCCCTATTTCACGCACTATTCTAATGCACACAACAGCATGTCCCGGATTGACTATTTCTTCTGCCCCACAGCAGACATTGGCTTCTTCACACGGCTAAAGGGCCTTCCCCGGGGCATCTCTGATCACTCTCCTCTTAGTGTAGATCTAACATATCATCGCCAATACACCCGAGGTCCCATCGTTATTAATCCCTGGCTTCTGCAGATTCCAGACATCAAAGACAGCCTGATAGAGCAAACCGACTTCTACTTTGAGGAAAACGTTGGATCAGTGCGCTCGGCAGTTACAATCTGGTAGGCATACCTGGCGCTTATTAAGGGTGTGGCATTAGCACTTAAAATGGGATATCTACAGAAGCACAACCAACAGATCCACCAGCTCGAATCTGACCTTCTCAGTCTTGAAATGTCCCATAGCGCTGCCCCCTCGGAAGAGACGGCTCGCCGTCTCCGAGCCCAGCAACTCGTCTATAAAGCACTGGCACAGGAAAAGGCACAGGCTCGGTTACTCCACACATGCCACCGCGTATACGAATTCGGTGACAGTGCCGGGAAGATGCTTGAGTGGCTGGAACGGCGTGAACAGGGGACTAGATGGGTATCATCCATAGTAAGACCGGATGGGTCCTCAACCACAGATCCACATGAAATAGCGGAGGCTTTTGCCGACCATCTGGAGCTAATCAATACTGCTGGAGCGCATTACACCTCAGAGGAGTCCAGACCTACCCACCCTCTCAGAGACTGAAAAAGAGACTCTGGACGCCGACATTACGGCGGACGAGCTAACTACAGCACTTTTTGCCGTTAAATCTGGCAAGGCTATGGGTCCTAACGGAGTTCCCATCGAATTTCTGAAAGGTGTGGCTCCCGGAATTGTCCCTCATCTGAAAAACATGTTTGTAGACAGCCGGGATAGTGGTACCCTGCCGCTCGATCAAAGATTGGCCTCCATAGCGGTTATCCTCGAGCCGAATAAACCACCCACTGATTGCGGTTCTTATAGACCGATCTCTCTGATTAGTCCGGAGGCCAAGATCCTGGCTAAGCTTCTGGCTAATCGCCTCCTCGTCGTGCTTCCCTCCCTCATCCATGATGACCAATCGGGTTTCCTTCCGGGACGCAACACAGCCCTGAACCTACGAAGGGTCAACAATGTTCTGAGTCGGCAACCTACTCCACAACAAGATGCCGCCATTCTGACCCTTGACGCCACTATGGCGTTCGATTTGATCGAGTGGTCCTACCTCTTTGAGGTCCTGCGCAGATTTGGCTTCGGACCCAAATTTATCCAATGGGTACGACTCCTGTATACTGACTTATTGGGCCAAGTGTGGGTCAACAACCACACATCTCGATGGTTTAGACTCCATAGGGGAACCCGACAGGGCTGCCCCTTGTCACCGCTACTGTTTGCCCTCACCTTGGAACCCCTGGCCCACTGGGTCCGCACGGACATTTTCATTAGAGGCCTCCAATGGACCGATGAGATCACAAACAAAATTTCCCTCTATGCCGATGACATCCTGGTACATGTAGCTTCCCCCCGGTCCTCTATTAATAGTCTATTCCATGTCCTCACTAATTTCGGGAAATATTCAGGCAATTCGATCAATTGGTCTAAATCGACATTATACATGCTACACGGCCCCCCGCCCATGCTGCCCCGAGGGTTTTCCATCACGGTGGCCTCAGATGGATTTAAATATCTAGGTATCTTTGTTACACCAGATCCGGTAGTGTTCCATGATCGGAACCTATTGGGTCCCCTACGCAGACTACACAGTGACGTAGCCCACTGGTGATCTCTCCCACTCTCCCTCCCTGGCAGGGCGGCATTATTTAAAATGTTGGCGCTCCCGCGTTTCTTGTACACCCTGCAAAATTGTCCCTTTTCAGTCCCTGACTCCTATTTCAAGGCTGTGGAGAGTGACATGCGTCTTCTGTTGTGGGATGGTGGGGCAGCTCGTATCGCCCTCCATAAACTCACCCAAAGTTGGTATGACTGAGGCATCGCTTTGCCTAATCTGCGCCTTTACTATTGGTCATCGCAATTGGTGGCCATCAATCACTGGATACATGGCTCGCCCATGAATCTGGCCTTCCTCCTTGACAGATGTCTGACTGGGCGGGAAGGTTACTTGGGGGCCCTTTAGAGCAAACCGGTCAGGAAAAGGAACCGGTCGCACTATGGCATAGAGCCAACAAGTGTATGTGGTGGTCAGACAAACTTACCGAAGCTAAACCACTATGGTCGTCGCAACAACTGGGCTTCCTTTGCTTCCTTCAAGGGTTCGATAAATGGGACACAATAGGGATTTCGACGGTGGGTGACTTAGTACACAGGGGTAAGCTACTGACATTCGCGGACCTACAGACCAAACACTCCCTTGCACTGACAGAATCTTACCGCTATCTCCAAATCAAGCATGCCATCCTCACCGCCATCCCTGACCTCACCTCCATACCCGAGGTTTCCCCCCTCGAGGATAGACTGCTATCTGAACCTCTACCTGCAAAGGCCATATCCTCCACTTACCGTAAGCTTTGTAACAACCTCCCTGACACCTTCCAGCCACTACGGGACAAATGGGAGGAAGACCTGGGTCTCTAAGAAGATGAGGAATGGCGGGCGGCCCTAATGTCCCCTAGAGAAACAGCAATTAACCATTGGTTCCGACTGATCCAACTGAAGGTTTTACATAGAGTCTACATGTCCGCTCCCATACTGGCCAAAATTGGAAGGCGTCCTGACGCGTTGTGTCTAAGGGGTTGCGGCTTACCTGGTACCTTCTATCACATCCTATGGGACTGCCCTGTAATACACCAATTCTGGGGAGGAACAGTTCGTAAAATGAGAAACTCCCTGGGTAAGCCAGTCCCACTGTCGCCAAAAGAAAGTGTCCTTAATATATGGGGCGCCACGGACCTGAACGAACTGAAACTACAGTGGGCGGCATTGGGTTTCCTGCTTGCTAAGCGCTCCATTGCTATGAAGTGGGGCTCTCCCGAGAGGCCGCTGGTGGTGGGCTGGATGGCTGAGATGGACCGCTGCATGCTTGCCGAAAAAACAGTGTACAAAACTGGAGGTTGCCCCACGAAGTGGGATAAGAAATGGGGACATTGGAATAAATACCGTGGTGAACTCTGTGACTCTCCGACAGCTGAATTAGCCATGACTCGGGCTGGTCCCTTATGTCGAAATGTACGCTGATTTATCATCCAGATTACTCTGTAATTTGATTCAAATGTGTCGTTTACATGTGACTGATTTATTGACTCTGCCTTTTCTTACCAATAAAATCTTATGTTAAAAAAAAAACTTAACCTTTTCCTTTTGAAAAGTAAAATGAAGACTTCCTTGCAGAAAATGTGGACTTAGATTCTCAACATAATTTACATAACAAAATATCACCTAGTCATATTTTATGGGTTGTATACTAGAACACCTACTATAAAAATACTGTAATACAAAAATATCATAGAAAACATACTGTAGGCCAAAATATTGGCTAGCTTATATTTTGGCATCAAATAATGTTAAGTACAAATATATGTACAACTAGATAGACGTGATTAAAGTATAGTAAATACAAAAATATCACACCCCAAAATATAGGCAACAGACATTAGGGGCCAGATGTAGGTAGCCAAATACCGGTCGGTAACGGCCTGAAATCGGTAAAATTGGCCGTTACCGACCGGTATAGCGAGAACGAGATGTAGGTGACAAAAAAAGACCGAATCGGTAAATATAAATCGGTAAATTACCGACTCGGTATTTACCGAGTACATAATTACCGAATCGTAATTTACCGATACGATAATTACCGAGTCCTTATTCACCGATTCGGTAAATAAGAAATCGGAAAACATGTCCATCGGGATGTAGGAAAGGCGAAAAATACCGAATTAATCGAAATTCGGTATTTAAGAGTCGGTATTTACCATGGACTGAAAGCAGGTGGTAACCATGTGCATGCTATAAAAAAGGGCCCAAAATGCAACAGTGTTGGCAAAATGGCGGCACTCTATGTGATTGCGAGGAGGCGAAGGCTACAGGCTGCAGGTCTGAGGGTATGGCAAAGGGAGGAGCAGGTATACAGGCAGAGGATCACTCTGTTCCACTGACTGAGCCTGAGATACTCCAGAGGTACAGGCTGCACCCCACTACCATCATGGACCTAATAAGGGACCTCCACCCATACCTGGATCATCCAACACCCAGGGCTCACGCCATCCCTCCCCATGTCCAGGTGCTGTGTAGCATACACCTGCTTGCCTCTGGGAGCTACCAGAGTGTGATGGCTGCAGTAGGAGGTGTATCCCAGAGCTGTCTGTCCCGTTTTTTCAGGAAATTCCTGGATGTCATGACTCAGAGAATGGGACATTACATACAGTTCCCTGACACACCTGCGGAACTTGCCAAAACTAAAACAGACTTCTATGGACTGGCACACTTCCCGCATGTGATAGGCTGCATTGATGGCACCCACATTCCCCTATGCCCACCTGCAGCCACCGAACACATATACAGAAACCGTAAGTCGACGCACTCCATCAACGTGCAGGTGATATGCAATGCAGGGAACATCATCACCGACATAGTTGCCAAATTCCCTGGCAGGACACACGACTCCTACATATTCCAGAACAGCGGAATATACACCCGGCTACTGAATGGAGATGGATATCTGCTAGGTAAAAATGTTGTACACACCCTGAAATGGATCTCATCTAAATGTGAAATGTGAATGTAACTCATGTACCTCTCCTTCTCTCCCAGGTGACAGTGCATATGCCCTGCGTTCCTTTGTGCTGACACCGTACCTCAACCCAACCAACAGAGCAGAAAGGCGATACAATGTGGCACACAGGTCCACACGCAACATAGTGGAGAGAACCTTTGGACTCTTGAAGAGCAGGTTCCGTTGCCTCCACAAAAGTGGAGGTGCGCGACAGTACACCCCCATCCTGTGTTGCAAAATAATAGTCACCTGTGCCATTTTGCACAATCTTGCTACCAAGGAAGGCACAGAGGTGGAGTTGACACATCATGAGAACATAGATGACGACCAAGAACATGCAGGGCCCCAGGCAACAGGACCTGCCGCACTAGATGGTAGATTGAGACGGACAGAAATAACACGACGATATTTCTAGGTAAAGTATGACACATACACAGGTATACTTCATGACATGCGTAGTTTAATCAGCACTAGCTCACCATAGTCACATCTGAAGTGGATCCATAAATGTACGTCAATGTCACTGGCTGCACATTCTCAGTTTCAGTCACTGTGTGCAGTTGAGTCTGTCTCCCGCATAGGTCAGTGCTTGCGTCCTCGCACTACATTGCGGGATTTTGGTGCCTGTCCTTCAGTTACCCTGCTGGTGCCTGACTCCGCATGGCTGTGCCTGCCGCTCCGGCGCACCTCCGGTACAGGTGTACTGGAGCCACTCCTGCTGGTTGACCCCTCAGTCTCCTCCACACCGTGTCACCAGCATTGCCTGTGTTGGAGTTCAACATCTGCTCCATCGCAGAGGTCACTCTACCCATGCCCCGTGTTAAGTCCGTGCAGCAGTGCTCTATTGCTTCCTGCATTGAAATGGAGCGTCTGCAGAGGAGTGCTGTATTGGTTGCGAACCTATTCACGGCCTTTGTCTGTTGGCGCATGTCATGTCGTTCCCTGGCACGCTGGAGATGATCCCTGTCCAACTTGTCGGAGAGAACTCCCATGTAGGTTGAGATGTCTGTGATTCCTTGTGCAATCACCTCCAGGCTAGATGCCATTTGGCTTATGCCCTTGTCCATGTTGGACATTTTGGTGTTCAAACAGCGAACCTGCCTATGCATGGCTTGCAGTGATTTGGCCTGCTGGCATTGTACTTTCACCATCGTGCCCTCCAGGCCACAGAAGACGTTCTCCCCTTCCTGGCCCTCCCCACCCTCACGTGCCCTCCTGCCAAGGACACTGGTGCGCGCTGCGCCTGCAGCAATAGTTGGTCTTGGCCTGTCAGCCACTGGTGCACTCTTTTGGGGGACATCTTCCTCATCCTCTGATTCAGAGGTCTGCAGGATCCTCTGTGGGGGCTCCGCATGGCTACTTTCCCCTCCCGGCATGGACCCTCTGGACATTGCATTGGGTGTGTCTGTGATGTCAGGAGTTCCAAACAACAGAGGGGACATTGGGACAGGTGTAGTGGGTGGGTTTGGAGATGATGGCTCATGGGTGGGATCGTTCCCTCCTTCTCCTGCGCTGTGACAACTTTTCCTCTTTTCTTTCTCCCCTCTTTTAGTTGGTGCTGCCCTCTCCTCCCTCGGCGGTGCTGAACTGCGTGACGACTCTCCTGTGGAATCAAATTGACATAGGGTCAATGTTGTTGTTTGTCTGTGTGTGGTTCTTAATTAAATAGTGTGCACACCTTTGCACAGTCCACATTGCTTGTTTGGTGATGTGTGTGGCATGCCTTGCTGAGTCATGTGTGGTGTACTTAGCATCTATGTATACATGACTATGTCTACCATGATGCATTCCTGCCACAAAATCTGAACTCTTCTGCAGTGTGATGTGTGTACACAGTGGGGTACAGGGTTGGGTTGCTGGGGGTGGATGTGGGAACATGCCTCTTACCTTGTTTCTTGGCTGCTTTCGCTGTGCTATCCAGGTCTCCTATCCCATGGATGCATTCTGTCTCAATGGTGGTTTCCACTAGCTCCTCTATTGGTGTCAGTTTTGGGGCTTTGCTCCTGCCACCTCCAGTCAAACCCGCATCCTTTTTCTGTGCAGCTATTTTTTTCTCCGTCACGATGCGCAGGTCATACCACCTCTTTTGGATGTCCTCAATCTCCCGGTGGGTGACACCAATGGCATTGACTTTTGCCTGAATGGCTATCCAAATGTTCCTCTTCACAGTCTCTGCAACATGCAGAGACTGTCTCCCAAATATTTGGCTGTAGTTGCTCACTATTTCATCCACAGCCACCTGTAGTTCCTCTGGGCTGAACCTTAGCTTCCTTTTCCTCTCACCACCATCCTTTTGGCCTTCCTGTGCCTCCATTCTTTCACTCTGCTTGCCTGTGGATGCTATGCTCCTCTCTCCTCTGAAGAATTGTTTGTTCTGTTGGTTTCCACCTGCATGGGTGTGGCCACTCCCAGGTACTGGGGTGGGTGCTTCAATCTCATTGGTTGAATTCACAGGGCCTTGGTTGTGGGGTGTGTAGGCTGTCCCTGATTGGTTGGCAGGCTCACATGGCGTGTTTCAAACTCCCGATTCGGTAATTACCGAATCGGTGAATTCCGATTCGGTAAATTCCGAATCGGCTTTTTCCGATTCGGTGAATCCCATTCATTCCTATGGGCCATGTGGCCCATAGGGATGCCTGGGTTTCACCGATTCGGAAAAAGCCGATTCGGATTATTCCGATTCGGTAATTACCGATTTTGGTTACCGAGTCATAACGATTCTGTAACTTTTACCGATTTTTTTCCTACATACCATTTACCGATTCAGGAATACCGATTCGGTATGAGTCGGTATTTATGAATTGGTAAATGGAAATTACCTACATCTGGCCCATAGTATGTTAACATTAAAGTAGCTTGAAACAAAATATTAATTTCAATAATGCTGTATACACAAACATATCTAAAACTATATATAAAAAATCCTATCAAATGTTTTTTATTTAATTTAACCCAAGTAAAGATATATGATTAAAAGATATATCACTTTATTACAAAGAAACATTTTAATTTATATTTCAAACCATGCAACCAAATAATAATAAAAAATCTAAATATATGATATTATAAAATATATATTTCTACTTTAAAAAAAGTAAAAAAGGTATGTATTTATAGTGACAATATAAATAATACTATCTATAATTTTACATATGTATTAAAATCAATAATATGTATTAGGCTACCTACACACTTATATTTTAGAATTAAATTACAATTTAAAACATAGACACATAATATATATTATTTTAAATATATAACTTTAATTATAACATTTGTAACCTTTTTAATGTTAATTTTAAATCTAGTTTTTAATAAAACTTTAAACATCTTTAGCAATCTTTGGATATATATATATAAATATTTCTAAAAATTAAACACCTACCCAACAAAACTAAATATTAAATGCAATTTCTTTCCTATATTAATTCCAATAAAATGTTAGAAAAGTTTATGAAAAAAAACAGAAGTACAAAAATATATCATTCTAACTAAAGTCCCACAAACATTGGGGAAGGTGAATGCATTAATGAGGGATAGAATTACTATTTTAATTCCAGTCCCATCAAGTTACCATTTGCTACTGGTAAAAAAATATATTCTTAGGAGGTAGATTTATTATGTCAACTCCAGTTCTACTATGGTTACGAATGCACATACGTGTGTGAGTTGTTGGTTACTATTCTAACTCCTGTCCTTTTAACGTAGGGAGGAAGCATAACAATATGGGGGGAGGGGTGGTATTTTCTATTCTAATTCGAGTCAAAGACGCATTTGAGTAAGTACATATATTTGGGGGTGTCACATTTACTATTCTTACTCGACCCACAAACACTGTGGAAAGTTCATATATTTTAGTGTGAGGGAGAGCTTTACTATTCCAACTGTGGTCCTATTAACATTGGGGATAGTGTATATGTTTAGGAGGGCTCAGGTTTACTATTCTAACTCCAATCCTACTAATATTTAGGAAAGTTCATGTATTCTAAATCCAGTCCTGCTAATATTGGGGAACATGCATACAATTGGGGACTAGGGTTTCAGAATTACTTTCAACTTCAGTCACATTAACATTAGGGAAATTTCATTGTTTTGGATGTTCATATTTACTATTGTAACCCCAGTCCTACTGACATTGAGCAAAGTGCATGTATTTGGAGTAGATTAATTTACCATTCCCAGTCCATTCCTACTAATATTTGGGAACATGCATACAGTAGGGGGATTACTATTCTAATACCACTCATAATAATTAACTTAGTCTTACATTTTAAATGCACTTTAGTGTTTATTTTTAAAATATATATTAAATACTTTTACATTTTTTTAAGTCAATTTGCAGTTTTTTATTCAAATAAGTATTTTTGCAAAAACATTATATATTCATTTAAACACTGAATCCCATAATACTTTAGTTAAAATAAATTGTCAAAAATAAAATAGTATTTTAAAAGTACATAAATAACACTTACATCTCCTTCTACATTTTTACTGATAGTGATAAAACACCCAGCTGACCCTCCCAAAATTATTTTTAGAATTTATTAACTATAAACAAATGAATCATAATATTTTTTAAATAATTGTGCAATAGATTTTAAAAATGTTAAATAAAATAATAAACATGCACATTAATTAAATAATTGAATGACTATTAATTTGATATTAATTAATAAATATAATTAAAACCATACACTAACTACCCAAACCCCGAATAACCCACAGGCCAAAAACAATTTCATATGGAAAATATGAATCTGACCTTTAAACAAATGATTAACAATTAAACATAATATTCATATATTTATAATAAAGCATTATCCACCCAGTACCCTCATAAAATCCACAAGCTGAAAAAATACATCTAAGCTAATTATTACATTATAGAATAAACATTTGGCATATAAATAAAATGATGCCAACACCACTAATGAAATGAAATAAATATTTATGCTATACCTATATCTGTATAGCTCTACAACTCTCTCTCTCTACTCTCTCTCCCTCTCTACATATATTTTTGGTGCACATGTTGGAGTGCCCATGTTGGAAAATATATGTGGGTAGCACCACTCTACCTGTACATAAATGCACCCTTCAACACCTCCGCACCATTATCAATAATGATCTTAGCTACCCATAAGCACGACATTTTGAGAAAATTCACCAAAGTGACCTTGCAAAGATAACTTATAGTTGTATTGCCCAAGTCCCCAAAAGGAGAAGGGGGGGAGACAAGGAATAGGAGTTAGGTAAACTTGAAACCTTCATCATCTTGGAACTTGATAGTAAAAATACAATGGGCTTTAACGTAAGTGAGGAGTTATACACTAGCCTAACTTAAACATACTTCCTTACATGTGCACTGTCTCTGGGGTGTTTTTTGATTTGAAGGTTTTTAAGACAGCACTGAGGGTGAGGGGACTTGGATGGGAGAGATACCCAGTAGATAGAAAATAAAAATGTTAGGCATGACTATAAGGGAGTACAACACGCTTGCAGAAGTTCATAATTTATTATTTGTATGGAAGCTTTATAATTCAGTTATATTAATGTGAGTACTTATTCATAATATTGAATAATTTGTTAAATTTGGCACTTGCACTTTAGAAGGATCTTCTTTTGAGTATTAGCACTTCTTTTACTAAGTGTCAATATAATGTCTTGCATACAAGCAGATTTACTTGGATGAATTTACCATGGTAAATATTACACATATAATGTATGTACAGTTTTATCAAGATTTTGAGTAACCTTGGGTGGAGACCTCCACTCTACCTGCGGAGTGTGCGGAGATTTGCCTTCTAGGCATTCCGCGGAGAATGCAGAGAAGGCACATCTCTGCACACTCCACAGCGGAGAAGAGTTGGCCAGCCCCCGCCTCCACCCCACTATTACAAGTAAGTAAACATTAATTTAAGATACATTTAAAACCACTTACTTCTGTACTGCGGCGTCCCCGGGCTGCAGTCCTCCTCTTCCTCGCCGTATCGGTAATCCTGGTGAAAACTTCGCATGCGCCCGCACATGCGAAGTTGGACTGCAGCCCGGGGATGCCGCAGGACAGAGGTAGGTGGTTTTAAATGTATTTTTAATTTATGTTTACTTACTTATTGATAGGGGGTGGAGGCGGTTGGTGTAGCGGAACTCCACGGAGTTCCACGGAGTTAGTCTGAGAATCCGTAGACCTCTGCATAGCCCCGTTAAACCCACTACACCCAGGGTTAATTTTGAGATGAATTGATTCATAAGGTGTACCTCATCATCTTGCCAAATTTTTGATTATTGTTTTTTATTTATATTTTACTAAAATGTGTGGGGGTTTTCTTAGGGATTTTGTTGTGGGATTAAACAGTTTGTCAGTTATTAGGATACATGAAATGGCACTTGCCAGCTAAATGAAACATTTAGGGCCTCATTACGATGAGGCTCGGAAAGCCTCCGAACTGTTCGGAGGCTTTCCGAGCCTCATGGCAGTTTCAAAACCAACAGCCTCATTACAATGGAGGCTGTCGATTTTGAAACTGGCCGGATATTCAAGGAACTAGTCTGCCAGTTGGAACCTGCATGTAATACCTGTGGACAGCGTTGTGCACCGTCCGGATTACGATGTTGGTTTCTGGCAGGGTTTCCATGCCGGGATTTCAGACATGATAACCCTGTCGGAAAGCAACTTTAGGGGTCCCTAGCAATGGGAGTGCTTCAGTTCCCTTAAAAAGTTAAATGTCATATGATGTTCTAAGTACACTATCGCCACTGAGAAAGGCAGTTCCTGCTGAAACGCGTGTGGCTGAAGAAATAAACTAAGGGCCTCATTTATGAAAGTCACGCATTGCTGCGAGAAAACAGCAATGCGTCACTGTTAGACCTGGCACATTCTCGTGAGTCTCCCTTTCACTTTTTGCTGATGTGCCTCATGTGTTTTGCTGGTGTTAGCTGCTCAGGGCACTGTGCCACTGCCAATCAGTGCCACAGTGCAAGTGCTCCCTATTACAAGTGTATATGTAATTGGTTTTCCTGATTGGCTTGTTTGGTTTACTGTCAGTGCCCAGTAAAGTGCACCAGGAGTGCCAGGACTTGTAAATACCAATGCTGCTAGTGGGCCTGCAGCACTGCTTGTGCCACACAGAAGTAGCCTTTTAAAATGTATCTAAGGTCTGCCATTGCAGAACCTGCATGCAGTCTGGCTGGTATGTGCACACACTTGCCAGCCCCTAAACCTTCCCTTTACTTCATGTGAGTCACCCCTATGGTAGGCCCAAGGGCAGGGTGCATTGTAAGCTTAAGGTAGGACAAGCCCTGATGTATGTGGCATGTCCTAATAGTGAAATACAGCCATTTACGTTTTTCACACTATAAGGCTACCTGTTCTCATAGGCCAGAATGGGCTGCTGGAATTATTACACTCTATAATCCCAGCAGGCTCAGGGAACATGGTAGAAAGTCAAGTTTAGTATGCCTGAACTCAGAATAATAAAATACTTCTTTTAGGGAAGTTTATTTTAATATCCTGTGTTTGCAAATGCTACTTTTAGAAAGCTAGCATTTGCTTGCCTGACTATTTCAGCCCGCCTCTGCTAGGATGTGTATCTTCTGTCTGGTTTCTGTGAGTGACAGGGCTGGAAAATTCCAGGCTACAGTCTGGGCTGCCAGGTGGTGAATAGAGGGATTACCCCCAGGATAGGTGGGAGGAGTGCCCCTTGACTCTGAATAGGGCTGTGCTCTGCCACCTCAATGCTGGCTCCGCCCCCTGCGGAGCGTCTGATGTCTCTGCCCTGCACCCTGAAAGAAGAAGCAGAGTCACGACAACAAAGTGCTCTAAAACTGGGCTGAACCATGCTCAGGCCCTATGGCCTGCAAAGACAAAATAAACTGTGTATAAAAGTAGGAGCCCTGCTCCTAAACATTAGATCCTGCCTTCGCCAAGAAGAAACTCTGCCCGACAAAGACTAAAGAAAGGCTTTTTATTTCAACTTGTGCAGAACCCTGAAATCGATCTCCAAGGGCTTGGACCTGAGCTTGCCCCCTGACCTGAGTCCCGGGACCATTGGGCTCACCCTGCCTTTGCCCGTCTGCTGCTGAGTTGTTGTGTTTTCCTCCCCCGCCGGAACGGTGATTTCTGGGGCCCTCGCCCCCTCCTAGGGCCGTGACACCCCAGAGCCTGGCCGCCACGGGCCGCTGAGAGCTCCACTCGAGTTCGAGCCGCTCTCTCCACGCTGTGCTGGGCCGTCCGCTCCCCTCTCACCTCGCCTGCAACTGGAGCGTGCTTTGAGTACCTCACCCCTCCCGCCGGAATTGGATCGGAGTGCATTCCAAAGCCCCGGACGGCCCGTACACTTAAAATGTACTCGGCCGCCCCGCTCTGCCCTCCTGCACCCTAAAGGGCCGCGCCGCACCCTGACGAGCCTCTCGTATGATCCGTACTAAGAGGCCCCGTGTGTCGCCTGCCTGACCAGAAAACCACTACGCTGCAGCCAATCCAAAGGTACGTGTTCACCCTCAACGCGTGCTGACGAAGTACGAGTCGTCCATCACAGAAGTACGCCTCACACCTGCCTTGTTTGCCGCGAAGCGCGAATCAACTGGCCAAGCCGTACTTTTGTTTAATTGCTCCCAACGCAGTATGAGTCGCACTGAAGCCCACAACTCGCACCACCCTGTGCACCCAAGAGACTCTGGTCAGCTCTACATCGTGCGCCACGCCCTGGACTGAATTGTCCGCGAGGCGCGTACTGTTTGGAAAGCTCCTTGTTGTATCGAGGTACGAGTCGCACTGAAGCCTACGACTCGTACCCACCTCGAAAACCAGCCGCGCCGTACGACGCGTACCGCAAGGTGCGTGGGACTTAGTAGTCCCTTCCTGTTCTCCCCGCACAGAGAACACCAGAGCGCTACGAAGCGCATAACCTTCAACGAACCTTGCCAAAAGATCAGAGTGTTTGAGTGTTGTGGGACAGTGCTGGAATTATTGGGCCTTGTGAATTAAGCATTTTTTTAGGAACTCTAAAGAACTCTTCACAACAAAAGTACTGTGGCCTCAGTTAAAACACGTTATACTCGTCTTGTATTAAGCCTGCAATTATCTACTGCCATATTTTTATAAAGGAGACGTATTTTTACATAACTACGCCCGGTGTCCATTTGTGGTGGGATATTTATATTGCTGTATGTGGTCATAAATGCTTAACTAACTGACGCCCTAGAATTAGCCTTGTCTGCTTGCGCCACACTACCTAGAGGGTGAGCAGGGGTGATCCCCTTATCCTGACTAGAGCAGAGGGTCCCTGTTTGTCACCGGTTCTTACCCGTGTCAACCAGAGACCCCCAAATCTAAATGTCACTTTTCATTGCGCCCTCCTTGTAACACCAATGATGCGTCATATTTACAGTATGACGCATCATGTCGCAAGGAGTTACAGATACGTCGGTATTTCTGACGTATCTGTAGGTGCAAATATTACGAATTGCTGGAGTGTGTCACAAAAGTGATGCAACTCCAGCAATGGGTAATTTCACATGGGCAAGTCCAATGTGAAATGTGCCTGCGTCAGTCTTACGCCTGCCATGATGCAGGCGTAAGATACTGACGCATTTGCATCGTAGAAGTGGCGCAGTGAAATTTTATAGATTTTACTGCGTCACTTCTACGACGCTTTCTTGCGTCGGAATGCCCCCCCTGCATACATAATACCTGGCGCAAGTATAATGAGGCGCAGGGGTTTACAAAGTGACGCATCTAGCTAGATTTTTTCCGCCGCTGGTGTGTCACAAAAAGTGACGCACCTGTGGCGCAAACGTGACGCAAGGGCTCATAAATAAGCCCCATAGAACCTACTTTCCTGTGAGCACTCTGTTGGTTTGGGATTATGGTGGTTAATAAGTACGTGGCGTGTCCACTGCCACAATAGAGGCACCCGTTCTTTGGTGTTTGGCAGTAAGTGGCAATTGGTGGAACATATATATATATATATCTATCCACACACAGTTCTCTTCGTGAGCGGGAGCTCATGACCCTGCAGGGCAGCCTCAGGCAAAATACGGGCACGAAGCATTCCGCACAATTTGCAACCAGCAATTCAATGAAAACAGGCCGAGGCACTGATAGAGTTAGACAGAGCATTTATTGTGCTTGTGGGCGGCAACACTAATTAGTCATCTCTGACGCGTTTCAGCTGCATAGCTTTATTCATAGAGGTATTACTGACATCTCAGTCCCATAATGCATCATATCGGTAAGTACCATTCTCAAAGTTCAATTGTTCGTACATCGATGCTCATGCGTGTCGCCACAATACATTAGCAAATGCCCCATTGCACCTTCACAAGAAGCGATGAAATATCCGTCTTGGTTCCCTTGCTCCTTTCCTTTTGAACAAGTGTATATTAAGGAAATCCTTGAAACGGAGCGGATCAGTCTCCCTTCATAAACATCCACACACAGTTCTCTTCGTGAGCGGGAGCTCATGACCCTGCAGGGCAGCCTCAGGCAAAATACGGGCACGAAGCATCCCGCACAATTTGCAACCAGCAATTCAACGAAAACAGTCCGAGGCACTGGTAGAGTTAGACAGAGCATTTATTGTGCTTGTGGGCGGCAACACTAATTAGTCATCTCTGACGCGTTTCAGCTGCATAGCTTTATTCATAGAGGTATTACTGGCATCTCAGTCCCATAATGCATCATATCGGTAAGTACCATTCTCAAAGTTCAATTGTTCGTACATCGATGCTCATGCGTGTCGCCACAATACCTTAGCAAATGCCCCATTGCACCTTCACAAGAAGCGATGAAATATCCGTCTTGGTTCCCTTGCTCCTTTCCTTTTGAACAAGTGTATATTAAGGAAATCCTTGAAACGGAGCGGATCAGTCTCCCTTCATAAACATCCACACACAGTTCTCTTCGTATATATAATCCTCCTGAATCTGTCTGCAGCTTTCAACACAATAGATCACATCATCCTGTTTCAATAGCTAGCTAACCTTACATTAAAAAATACTGCTCTTTAATGTTTAAAATCTTTATAACAACTAAAGAACCCATCATTCACCAGAGACTATCCCTGTACTTTGGGTCGTCCATCACCACTTCACTTCAATCTCTGTCTCTTATATTTGGCTACTCTACTTGCCAACTTTACAACCTGCATGTATGCTGATTATACACAGTTTGTCATTAATTAATGATGATCCCTAGCACCCCAACACGGGTCTTCACCATACTCACTGACAAAAAACAATTGTTCAGATGCCTCCTTACGGCCCTCATCGCTGGGTGAATGTCCGGTTTCTGAGGCCCGTGATCTTGGTCTATGCTGACATAGTTTTAGGAAAACACACTGCTTATGTTACTTAGTCCTTCTGATATCATATTCAATCATTCAGAAGGATTTTCTCTTTCGTTTCTTTCAGTTCCAGAATTATAATAGCCAATGCCTTTGTACACTCATGTATAGAACGTGGCGAATCTGCCTATTTAGGCCTCAACAAAAACCTCTCTCCCCTTCAAAAGGTACACATTTCATGTTTCAGGACCATTTGCTATTTAAACAAGTTTGAATTGGATGTATGTCACTACAACGCATGCTTTTACAACGCATGCCATTACGACGCAGGTTTTACAACGACTTGCGTTGGGGGGGGCGCTGGATAGTGAATAGTTTAATTTACTATTCCAACTCCAGTCCCCGTGGATAGTAGGGAAGGTGTTGGATAGTAATTAAACTATTCCCTGTCCTAGAGCGCCCTCCAGTGCAATTTGTTGTAATAACTTGCGTTGTAAAAGTTACGTCGTAATGGTAGTGCGTTGTAAAGGATGTTTCCCGTTTGACTTAGTGTCTGAGCAGCCTCACCAGTTGCATTGGCTCCCACTTGATAAGCAGATATTTTCTTTTTAAATATACCATAAAAGTGGGCCCAAAGAAATTTATCAACCATATGCTTTCACATAACGTTCGCTCAATAAAGCTACCTTTATCATCCCACGTGCACAATAGGCTAATTTGTGGCTACTGAGCCATCCGGATCTAGGATGTTAAACTTTGGAAACCTAATCCTTTGAACATCCATCTTCTGATTTCCTTAGTAAATATTAGTAAAACCCTAAAAGCTTGGCAGTTACTCAACTAATCTAGTTCTAACTCTGTTTGCTCAGAACTTCATCTATAGCACCAAGAAATTTGAGTGTACAATTTGCTTTTTAAATAAACGTAAATAACTAAATTAATAAATACATATTAAAATAAGATACTTTCTACCCAATCTACCAATTCAACTGAGGAACTCAAAGATTAAAATTAATAAGAATAAAAAATATACACATAAAAAACATGAACATTGTGTTATCTAACATGCTATTTAAGTATACTGTATTTTAACATCAATTATTTTGACAAACCTATAACAAAAATATATTAGCCTTCATTATTACTTTCCAAAATAGTTTTGTACTCATGATATATTGGTTACATGAAATTAGGGAAAACGTCCTTTAATGGTGTCATAAAGAAACAAAGGGGCCTATTCACAGTTATTTTGGAATGCATAAAGTAGTAACCTGTAAATGAGGCACGTTCCCCACCAAATCCAGAGAGGCGATTATAACTATGATACTGAAGTCAGGTCAAGATTAGTTAATGGGGTCTCTTACATCCGCTGTCATTTTTGAACATGGACTGCAAAATCCCGGAGAAATTTCTTGAAAGTCTTTCTGCAATTGGTCCACTTACCAGTATGGCTTTGTTCTGGGTAGAAGCACTTCCTCCAATACATGGAGGCTATTTAATGCAATGGATGGGGAGGAAGTGACCCGATTAGGGTCATCCGGGTCACTCACGACCACCCCTCTACCTTCCCAATAAATGAAGAGTCGAGAAGACAGTAGAGAATACAAACCAAACAAATTTATTAGAAGTGTGCTGCAGCGGATTCCGGTCTGACCGGCCTCATAGGATAGCTGCCGAGGGACTGACCCCTGTCTACACGGTAACACAAAATATACATTCCCAACACCTCTAAGGTCCTGCCCAAACTGGAATTTCCAGCTCAGGCCCGGTGATCAAAGAAAACAAACAAGGATAAGCCATGGCACAGGGCTGGGTACAAGCTATCTCGACCCCAAGGCCATTCGGCCGGTGCCTACCATTCTAAGATGTGGGAACAAGTCCCTCTAACGGCAAAGATATGTTACAATAGATTGTACATTCATTAGTGCAACAAAGCTTAAACCTTGAGAAGTACACACTGGAGGCACAGGAGCAGCCTTTCTGCTGAGGCGAGCATTATGAGACAGAAGCTCGATCTTAGTTACAGAACAAGATTGCGCCAATAAAGATGGTGCCATGAATGCTAACTTAACACGGAATAGAGTTTGAGCATAGCAAAGGGAGCATTTCGATTCTGTGCATTACGGAAATAACATTTCAAATCTAACAGATGGGACCACAGCTGAATGCAACCATGTGGTGAAAGCATTTTATATGCTTAACTTGAAGAAGAATAAAGCATTTCTTGAACTATCTGCCCCATGTGTTGAAAGAAATGGGATTTGGCAGGGAAATAATGGCATGGAACCTTATATTATACTCCATTACCACTGAAAAAGTCAGGATGGGAGGAGTGATCTCAGATTATACCTTCTCAGTAACTTGCGTCCCTCACTGCACAGCTCTGCCTGGTAGCTGCTGCCCCTGATGCTTTCAGGTCCTAAGTTCAAAACTCTCCTCCACCTGCAGGCACCCACCTGCACCTCATCCCTAGCAGTCCAGTGGGGAGTGACTAGGCTCTGCTGCTGTTCTCTGCCCTCTGCTTTTCTGCTTTCTGCCTTTCTGCCCCTCTGCTCTTTTTTCACCTTCCTTCTAATCTATGTATTGCTTTTCTTATATATTAATGCTTTTTTTCACTTTCTCTTATTTCTCCTTTTAGTATGCCTTTTTTCCCTTTTCGTGCCCTTGCCGCTGCTCGTCCCCCACAGCCCGTCCCCCTCCAGTGCTGTTTTCCTGCTTCCCTTCTGACCCACTTGGGATAACTGTGACAAAGAGAAGTAGAGCGAGACCCTTCACTTGAGCAATACTTGGCACCACAAGTTCCATCAGGCCACGGAGTGTGGCCACGCCCACTGAGGCGGGACTTACTACTTATAAAGTGTCACCCAAATTGTGCCGTGCTGAATGCCTTGACAATGTCCGTTGCCTCTGAAGAAGTGCAAAATGCAGGAAGTGCGTCAGGCTGGACTTTCACCCCTGTTGTTGCAGCTCTGTGTCCTCGCTGTTGTTTCTCTATATAGATTGTTGGCAATGCACTTACCTGTCATGGGCTCCTTCATTACAGGCAACCTGTAGTGTTGGATATATATATGCAGTGGTTGACACTTAGTCTGTTTTCCATCTCTATTGCACTTTAATTTGCACTAGCACGTTAAATTGAAAGAAACTTCCCCATGTGACTTGTCATGTGATCAAGGTCCGAGGAGGACCGAAACACGTCATGGCGGAGGTGCTGGGTGAAATATAATAAAAAATATTGCAGCACGACTTTGGGTCCGCGTCGTCTCTTTGGAGATTGTATTCCTGTGGGTGAGACGACTTTCAGGATATTTACTTGCCTGTTTGACTTCCCTGGCATCAGCGTGACCCCTTCCTCGTTGTTTGGGCCGTACGGCAGGAAGTGACTGTTCCGGCGTTGCAGCTAGAGCGTGATTAATCCTTGGAAAGAAGGAGCCGTGGTTGCCCCCGTAGAGCGAGAGGAGTATCCGTGCAGTTTTGTGGAGGAGAGCCGAATTCTGCTGATTTTCGTTGGCTGTTACCGGCACCCGAAATGGAACGGAGGCACGGAGTTCGCATCTAACGGTGAGGAAGTAGTGCGCGAATTTGCAAACGCCACTGTTAACATTTATTTGGCAGAGGAGTTTAAAATTGCCCCAAGTTTGACAAAAGCACCATGTCCGCCGACAAGTTACGAAGTCGGGCAGAAGCGGCAAAAGATGTGTTTATTGATGTTCCCAGTGGTAATATTGCCTCTAATTCGCTTACCGCCCCCATCTCAGATTCAACTAATACCATAAAAGACTTATATAAGAAACTGGAAAAACTTATGAAAGCTGAGCAGGCTAAGTGGTGGGAGCACTTTTCTAAGTCGTTATTTAGAGGTGGGCCGAATACCACGTGGGCTGCGTATACTATTGGCCCCAAGCTACGAAAACCCTGATCCAGACATGTTGGCAGATTGGGCTGAGATTAACTTGGATTCCTCGAAGCGACTGGTGGTGCTTCTAGTAAAGTACGCCGAGAGTGACAGAGAAAAACTTCAAGTACAAATAGAGGCCCTGAATCAAGAAATTGCCAAAATAGAAATAACATCTGTAATCACGAAATACAATGAAGACATGTTGGCCCGACTGTCCCGAGAGGAAGAAATTATTAAGCGGCGTAAAAGCTTCAAGTTCCAAAGGGACAGACTGGACTATGAAGACCGGCAAATAATCACGTTTGCCAAGAAATATGTCAATGTAAAGGCTAATAAACATCAACAACAGATTACAGGGCCAGCCCAACCCACCGTGCTAGGTGAAGTGCCAACTGCTATAATGACATCGGCATCTGATTTGAGCTCAGCAGTCGACAGTGGCTCCGATAATGAGATTACTCGAGCTCAGAGGGCGGGGTTTCACAAGTATACCTTAGCGCAGGAAGTGGACTGCCTAAGGCAGGACAGGCGACAAACACTGTGCTCAGGGGCACAAAATGCCCAAAATGCTCAGCAACCAGTACAAGGAATCACAAGAGATGGGAGCGGCGGCAATGCCGCAAACAGCGGCACAGTACCAAAAAAAACGTACATCAGGAAAACCAAGAAACAATGGAATCGGTAAATGAGAGGACTGACCAAGATGAGGAGGTACAAACAGTCATAAATTTAACGGACATACACCTTACTGACAATGAAACATCTATCCTTTCACTGGGTTTGTCATTTTGTCCTAAGGGAAATTTCAATTATGCAGATTGCCGGATTGACATGTACAAGTTTATAAGGAAGATCAAATTAAAAAAGTTCCATGTGTTACAAGGTACTGGGAAACTGAAAACACCTTTGGCCACAACAGGGACAATACCTTCAGGCATAACAGTTCAGGATGCAGAACTAATGCAAGATCTCTATGACCTCCGAGATGAAGGTAATGTTACTCATGAACCTCTCAGCCAAATGCCTAGTGAACATATACAAGGGCCATTGACAAAATTCAAACCCAAATCCAAATTTTGTCCTATAATTTTACGTGACAATATTGACATCTTTCACGATAAAGTAACACATGAACTGAAAACTTTGTACAAAAAACAAAACGAAGCCAAAAGAAGGTATACGGCAAGAGACAATGCATATCTTAAGCTCATGGAAAAGTTGAAATCAAATAAGAATTTAATTATACGCCAAGCTGATAAAGGTAGCAATATTGTTCTCTGGCCACACAGTATGTACATTGAGGAGGCAATGAGTCAGCTCAGTGATATGGACTGTTACAGGCGTAGTGACATGAGGACAGTAAAAGCCTCATGGGATAACTTCTATTTGAGCTTGATAGCGTGGAAAAGTACCGGACTGTTGTCAACAGATGAGTTTTGCTTTCTCAAAAATGATAATCCGATAATGCCTGTGGTTTATTTTATACCTAAAATCCACAAAAATAAGACCCGTCCCCCGGGCAGGCCAATAATATCTGCATGTGGTAGGATTATGGAGAATGCAAGCAAATATGTTGACTACTTCCTCCAAGAATCTGTACGAACATTGCCTTCATTTATACTGGACACTGGTGACTTGCTACGCAAATTGAAAAATGTGGTATGGAGTGATGATATGCTATTAATTTCTATGGACGTATCCTCCTTATATACCAGTATACATCATAGGGATGGTCTTAAGGCAGTAGAGCATTTTCTTAGGAAACGCTCAATTTGTTATTTAGAACATAACAAAATGTTGATGGCTATAATCACAATGTGCCTTGAAAATAACTATTTTTTGTTTGCCAAGCAGGTATATCAGCAGATCAGAGGCGTAGCTATGGGGGCATGTTTTTCCCCTAGCTACGCCTGCCTGCACATGGGGCTATGGGAAAGGCAGGTGTTAATGACAGAAGACAACCAATTCATCGATACCCATATTGTTCACATGTTCAGATACATAGATGATTTGCTATTTATCTGGAAGGGCACAGAGAGTAAAGCTAAAATCTTTATTGACTCTCTGAACATCAACAATATGAATTTGCACTTTACCAGACACATTAGCAAGTCCTCTGTGTTCTTTCTTTTTTTTGTATATATTTTTATTGATTATAACACAAGAGTAAAAATGTACATATCGGGTGTCATTTGGTGGTACATATTACAGCGGTGAACGGGCGAATGAAGTGAGGAAATACAGTACAATTATAGGCATCTGACAAATATCAATACCAGCTTAGAGCTGAGGCAAAACAATACGATACAGATAATCATAAGCAAACCTTATCAGAACCCGCCCACCAGGGATACAGGATATGCGGATTGGACATTCGACACCCGGATATGGGAGACAAAAAGATCAGGAGAAGATGCCACATCTCTTGTGAAGAAGGGAAAAGGGAAATAGAAAGGTCATAGAACAAAATAAAGGAAAAATAAAAAAAAACTCAACCCCCCACCCTGCACCCCTGCAGATGGCTACGACCTAACCCCACTAGCCTCGTGCCTATCGCCCCCTAAACTACACCCCAGGGAAGGGAAAAGATGGAGGAGGAGATGTATTACAAGACGATACGGGCTCCCGGACTCCCCTCCCCCCCGCCAAAAGCAGACATCCCCTACCGCGGTATGAAGCAAGTTATAACAGACTAATAAGCAAACCAATAGGGGAGCCACCGACAGAGAAAAGACCGCCCCGCCCAGCCCCCGGCACCACAGATACAGCAAATCCCTTTTCGATCATATCAGTCACACCAAACCCAGACAATAAGAATTCCATCTGGCCCTCACTCCCACAGATACAACCCAGCTGAGCCAAAAGAAAGTCATCGTACCGAATTCAAGTCAAAGTCAGCCCTGGCCCTTACGATCCATTGCACAAACCCCATCCAGTAGAACCAATATAGTAGCAAAAGAGTCAAAGTGTTGTTGAAAAAGGAGATCAATATAGCCAGAAAGAGTCAAAAAGGTTAAGTCTCGAAGTCTATCAGATACACGAAAGTCAATCCAAAAAATATTAGTGGAGGTCTCCAGAAGAGAAGGAAGAAGTGAGTCCTGTGCGGGCGATGACTTTGCCGATCTTGCTAGGCGTTCAGGGGCTCTAGTAACGTACCGCTGTAATCGTGCGGGCACCAGTTTCAGATCATATTCGGGGTTCTCCTCTCGAGGTAGATCAAGCTTCGCGGGGGTAAGCGTATGTTGCAGGTCTAACACAAGGCTGGAGTCCGGTCTCAAACAAACAGTCTCGAGGCGTGCAGTCAAATTGTGGAGAGCAGCCTCCATTTTCAGGTGAAGAGCCCCGATGGCGGCCATTACGGTCCCCAGGGTCGGTCCACACATCGTCCGATCCATCTCCGCGTGGGCGATAGCAAAGCAGATCTTCAGCCCCGGAAGCCGGCTACTCCGGGGAAACCAACAGGCGCGGAGTGGACGGAAGCGACTTGGGACTCACAGGCTTGGCAACCTTTACACCACTGCCGAGAGCGGGGACCCCCCACCCGCGGACCCCGAGGGCTGCAGCAGGGTCCCGGGACCTGGCCCCCCACCCACCGCGGCAACCACGTCTCGTCGCTGTTCGTCCAGTACTCGCAGGGCCCAAGGACCACCACCAGGATAGAGAATATGTTCCACTCCGATGAGACCGGACTCTGCCGGGCACCCGCGGCCGATGTTGTTCAACTGAAACCCGGCTGGGGCAGTACTCGAGGCCCCGGCTTACACACTGGAGGAGGCCCAAAAATGAAAGACGTTGTAACTTCGTCAATAAAGGCGATAAAAACTCCGGGATTGCCCCCCTGGGCTCAGCGACGATTCAGACACACGGGAGTCTGGCGGGAGGTCAGGATGAAGCCTGAGAGCCCCCCGCCCAATTTTACTAAACCCCGGGGGTGGCGGTCCCCTTGGCTGGGGGGGCCTGAGAGCCCCTCCACCCATTTGAAACAAGCACCGGGGGTGGTGGTCCCCGGGGCTGCGGGGGGGCCCCGTGAGCCCCCCACATATATTAAATTAGAGCCCCGAAGGGTGGCAGTCCCCTGGGCTGGGGGGCCTCAGAGCCCCCCAGTTAATGCTTTTAAGCCCTGGGGGTGGCGATCCCAGGGGGTACGGGGGCCTGAGAGCCCCCCACCCATTTGAAACAAGCCCCGGGGATGGCAGTCCCCAGGGCTGTGGGGGCCCTGTGAGCCCTCCGCATATATTAGGTGAGAGACCAGGGGGGTGGCGGTCCCCGGGGTAGTGTGGGGGGAATTGGGACCCCCCACACACTCTATTTGTTTCATAATACCCCCGGGATTCGGCTCCCCCGGGTTCAAATATTTACCGTGGGAGACTGCGTTTCTTTTTTTTATATCGCTAGGATACGTGGATCCTACGCGCATCCCGCGATTTAAAAAAAAAATTAAATTTGTTTGGCCCTGAGCATGCCTAGGGGGTTAGTGTGTGTCTACCCTGCCCCCTTTTCGCTGCGTTTGTTTTGGGTTTCTTGTGCCTCGGTTCTACCGAGGCACAAGATGTCTGCCAACGCTTCCTGATTTTGACTGTTGACAGCCAATTAAAATACAGCTCGTGCACGGCAGGGTGCTCGTAGGCTGCGCTTAGGGTGGCGGATAGGTTAGCGGATCCACCGCGCCAATAGATATATAAATGACTTTAACTATTATTTTCTCAGTAACTACTGAACGGATTTACACCAAATAAGCAAAAGGCACGAGTCTGAACCAAGGACTACTTCTTTGCCAAATTTGGTGTAATTCCGTTCAGTAGTTCGGGCTGTAGCTGCGGCTAAAGGTCCTACGGGAAATTGCATGGGGAAAACGTGTTTTGGGACCCCATTTTTTCTCAGCCCCTGCTTGATGAATCGTTGTGAAACTTTCAGGATAGGAGCGGACCGGAGCTGGCCAAAAGTTTGGAAAATTTAGCGTAGATTCGTCAATCGGCACCAAAGTTATTCCAAATAGAATGTTGCGCGGATTTCCTATGGATAATAGGTCCTAACTATAACTACCTACTGGCGACTGTCAGTAGGTTATATTATATTTATATATATATATATATATATATTCTCACACAGGTTTGCCCACAATGGAAGGACGTCAACCGGCAGAAACAAAGTTCAATTCCAATCTTTAATGGCAGCATCTTGCACCCAAGCAGCTTGAAAAAGCACAGGCATCCATAGTACACAGCCAAAGCCAGACGCGTTTCGGGTACATAGAGTCCCTTCCTCAATGGCAGCCGCTTAGTTATCAACATAACAAGTTACACGATTCAGTTTAAATGTTCAAAAGTCCCGCCCCAATGGGCGTGGCAATTCGCATTGCCTACTGGTTCTTGAAGTCTCGTGTTAGTTTTCCTTCAGTGAGTTTGTTATGTCGAAACAAATAAAAGCAATGTTTTACCCATGTGGGTTGATGCCAGATTTGTTCACTGTTGCTTGTTACGCTTTACAGATGCTGTCTTTGGAGTTCTGCCGCCCGCAAATGCTGATACCCGTTAGGTTCCAACACGGGACCACTAACCAGTGGTGTGCTTCCTTCCGCGGCCGGACACAGCCGCTACACATTCTCACACAGGTTTGCCCACAATGGAAGGACGTCAACCGGCAGAAACAAAGTTCAATTCCAATCTTTAATGGCAGCATCTTGCACCCAAGCAGCTTGAAAAAGCACAGGCATCCATAGTACACAGCCAAAGCCAGACGCGTTTCGGGTACATAGAGTCCCTTCCTCAATGGCAGCCGCTTAGTTATCAACATAACAAGTTACACGATTCAGTTTAAATGTTCAAAAGTCCCGCCCCAATGGGCGTGGCAATTCGCATTGCCTACTGGTTCTTGAAGTCTCGTGTTGGAACCTAACGGGTATCAGCATTTGCGGGCGGCAGAACTCCAAAGACAGCATCTGTAAAGCGTAACAAGCAACAGTGAACAAATCTGGCATCAACCCACATGGGTAAAACATTGCTTTTATTTGTTTCGACATAACAAACTCACTGAAGGAAAACTAACACGAGACTTCAAGAACCAGTAGGCAATGCGAATTGCCACGCCCATTGGGGCGGGACTTTTGAACATTTAAACTGAATCGTGTAACTTGTTATGTTGATAACTAAGCGGCTGCCATTGAGGAAGGGACTCTATGTACCCGAAACGCGTCTGGCTTTGGCTGTGTACTATGGATGCCTGTGCTTTTTCAAGCTGCTTGGGTGCAAGATGCTGCCATTAAAGATTGGAATTGAACTTTGTTTCTGCCGGTTGACGTCCTTCCATTGTGGGCAAACCTGTGTGAGAATGTGTAGCGGCTGTGTCCGGCCGCGGAAGGAAGCACACCACTGGTTAGTGGTCCCGTGTTGGAACCTAACGGGTATCAGCATTTGCGGGCGGCAGAACTCCAAAGACAGCATCTGTAAAGCGTAACAAGCAACAGTGAACAAATCTGGCATCAACCCACATGGGTAAAACATTGCTTTTATTTGTTTCGACATAACAAACTCACTGAAGGAAAACTAACACGAGACTTCAAGAACCAGTAGGCAATGCGAATTGCCACGCCCATTGGGGCGGGACTTTTGAACATTTAAACTGAATCGTGTAACTTGTTATGTTGATAACTAAGCGGCTGCCATTGAGGAAGGGACTCTATGTACCCGAAACGCGTCTGGCTTTGGCTGTGTACTATGGATGCCTGTGCTTTTTCAAGCTGCTTGGGTGCAAGATGCTGCCATTAAAGACTGGAATTGAACTTTGTTTCTGCCGGTTGACGTCCTTCCATTGTGGGCAAACCTGTGTGAGAATATATATATATATATATATATATATATATATTTTGTAAATGATAATTTTTAAATGTATTGAAATGAAATGAAATGAAAGTGTGTCTTGTAAAGCGCACTGCTACCCGCACCGCAGGCCTCGTAGCGCTATAGACCGCTGGGGAACCCGTCCTGGCTTTCTCTGTGAGATAGTTCCTCCTGGGAGTCTCCAAGGTGAAACCAGGCATCCCTGGCGTTTGTTGGGGGCCGTTGTGGAGATGAGGCAAGCTCAATGCCCAGAGTTACCGAGTGTGGTCCCTGGATTGAGTAGGCACCAAGGCGAGAATTATCGAGTCCGCTGATCATTTAGGTCCGAGACCCTGCCACGACGGGAATCGAACACTGGTCCCAGCCCGTTCTCTGCTCTCGGGTCTGCCGCCTCTAACCAGTGAGCCACACCTCTCCACCTCTCCACCTCTATTAATTGTTATATATTTTTTATACTGATTTACTACGTTATTTTAAATTATTTATTTTTAGATATTTTAGTTTTTTAAATGACATTACTTATTTTTTTATATAAATTAAAAAAGAAATGTTTTTAAAAATATTGAAATTGTAATATATATATTTTTTTCATTTTTTTAAATTTATATATATTTTATATAGCAGGCAATGATATCCTATTGAAGGAAATTTACTGTAACTACAATTGGAATTACTTTTCAGGATCAGTAGTGGGCTGAAAGATGCAGCACTAAGGTCTCTCCTGATAACCGGTGAGTAAATCGGAATTCGTAGTTCGGCTGATTTTTGAGGAATTTTTTAAAGTTCCAAAACTCCACACTTTGAAAAATTTCCAAGTGAAACTAGTCGATGTTAGCCTATGGAAGGAAATTCAAGTTACTGTAAGTATGGTTAGAATTACTTTTCAGGATCAGTAGTGGGCTCAAAGATGCAGTACTGACATCTCTTGTGATAACAGGTGAGTCAATCGGAATTCGTAGTTCGGCTGATTTTACAGGAGTATTTTGCACAATAGTGAAGGAAGGGGGCGGGCCTGAGGTAACATGGGTGCAAACACGCCCTGTGGCAAATTTTAGGTTGGGGAATTAATTCCTCTTCAATCCTGAGGTCCCCTGTGAACCAACTAGCCCACCAGGTACCTCCAGTATGCGCCAGGGAGCTGCGTTGCAGACAGGTATTCAGAGGGCACGCCCCCTTTTTACAACACTCTGCAATGCAGCTCAGTGGTGCTTACTGGAGGTACCTGTTAGACTAGTTGGCCCCTAGGGGACCTCTGAATTGAAGAAGAATTAATTCCCCAACTTAAAAGGCGCCACAGGACATGTTTGCACACATATCACCTCTTGCCCCACCCCCTACCTTCACCACTGTGCAAACACACCCGGTACCGCATTCTAAGTTGGGGGATTAAGTCCCCTTGCATACTGGGGGTCCATGGGGGCCAACTAGCCCACCAGGAACCTCCAGTATGCGCCAGGGGGCTGCGTTGGAGAGATGTGTAAAAAGGGGTGTGGCCTCATTACACCTCTCTGCAACACAGCCCCCTGGCGCTTTTTCAGAGGGGGGACTAATTCCCCTTGCATACTGGAGGTCCCTGGGGGTCAACTAGCCCACCAGGAACCTCCAGTATGCGCCAAGGGGCTGCATTGCAGAGAGGTGTAATGAGGCCACGCCCCTTTATACACCTCTCTGCAACGCAGCTCTCTGGCGCTTTTTCAGAGGAGGAACTAATTCCCCTTGCATACTGGTGGTCCCTGGGGGCCAACTAGCCCACCAGGAACCTCCAGTATGCGCCAGGGGATTGCATTACAGAGAGGTGTAATGAGGCCTCGCCCCTTTTTACACCTCTCTGCAGCACAGCCCCCTGGCGCGTTTGCAGAGGTGGAAGTAATTCCACTTGCATACTGGGGTTCCCTGGGGGGCAACTAGCCCACCAGCAAACTCCAGTATGAGCCAGAGGGCTGCGTTGCAAAGAGGTGTAAAAAGGGGCGTGGCCTCATTACACCTCTCTGCAAGGGAGCCCTCTGGCCCATACTGGAGCCTCCTGGTGGGCTAGTTGCCCCCCAGGGACCCCCAGTATGCAAGTGGAATTACTTCCACCTCTGCAAACGCGCCAGGGGGCGCATTTGCAGAGATGTGCAGGGAGGGGGCGTGTCCTCCTCTCCCGTTTTTTTAAAGAAAAATGCTTTTAAGAAGGGGGGCTATGTAGCCCCCCTTCTTTTTCTTTTTTTTTTTTGGCCCTCGGGACCCCATCCCCCAAAGCCTGCCCCCAATTTTTTTTTTCTTTTTTTAAATCGGGAAGGGGGTCGCGTGGCCCCCCTCCCAGGTCCATACTCTGCCCCGGGGTCCCCATCCCCCGGGGCATGGGCTTTTTTTTATTTGTTATATTTAAATTAGGAGGGGGGCTGCTTTGCCCCCCTCCTGTGGCCACCTTTGGCCCCGGGGACCCCATCCCCCGGGGCCGGCTTTTTTTAAAAAGAAATTGGGAGGGAGGCCACGTGGCACCCCTCCCGTGGCTAATTCCGGACATGGGGACCCCATCCCCCAGGGCATGACCGAGTTTTATTTATTATTTTTTTTAATGGAGGGGGACCCCATCCCCCGGGACCTGATTTTATTTATTTATTTTTTATTTTCTTAATTGGGAGGGGGGCCACGTGGCCCCCCTCCCGGGCCACTTCTGGCCTCGGGGACCCCATCCCCGGGCCCTGGCCTTCCTCGTTGGGGGACGTGGGGGGTCACCAAGCCCCCCAGGGTCCCTGCCGGTTCCCCGCGTCCTGCGGGAGCCAGCATTGCTTTCCTGCATGGGGAGCAGCTAACATTCTGCTCCCCGTGCAGAAAAGCAATCAGCTTTGATTTTTGAAAGAGAGAGCAGCTTTCCTGCTCTCTCTTTCAAAAATCAAAGCAGTTTGCTATGGTAGGGCGGGAGCCGCGAGCCATAGCAAACAGCAGTGTCCCTGATACACTGCAGGAGCTGGCCCTGGGAGTGGCGGTGCCCAGGGCCATCGCGGCCCCCCTCCCACCTGTAAAATGGCCCGGGGGTGGTGGTCCCCGGGGCTGGGGGGTCCATCACGGACCCCCCTAAATTACATATTAGAGCCCCGGGAAGGTGGCGGTCCCTGGGGCGTGTGGGGGGATTTGGTCCCCCCGAGGGCTAATTTTTATAAAAGCAGACCGGGGTTTTTTGGGGTTTTTCGCGGGGTACGCGTACGTACGTATAATTTTTGGGGACTTGGGGGTCCCTGTGGGACCCCCTGAGCAGGCCTAGGGGGTCAGGGTGTACGTACGCTTACCCAGCGATTTAAAAAAAAAAAACATTTTGTGGGGCCTTGGGGGTCTTTGTGGGACCCCTGAGCAGGCCTAGGGGGTCAGGGTGTGTCTACCCTACCCCCTTTACGTGTTTTGCGCGTTTGTTTTGTGCTTTCTTGTGCCTGGGTTCTACCGAGGCACAAGATGGCTCCCAACACTTCCTGGTTTGGAGTGTTGACAGACAGTTGACATCCAATCAGCGTGCAGCTCGTGCTCTGGAAGGTACGCGTACTGTACAGAGTACAGTACAGAGTACGGTAAGCTCCTCTAGATATACTTATGATTTTACTTATGATTTTCTCAGGAACTACTGAACAGATTTACACCATTCAACAACAGAACTCTACCTTTTTGCCAAATTTGGTGTAATTCCGTTCAGCCGTTCGGACTGTAGCCCTGGCTAAAGGTCCTATGGAAAATTGCATGGGGAAAACACATTTTGGGACCCCCCTTTTTTCTAGGCCCCCAGGGAAGGAGTGGAGCAGAGCAGGCAATTTTCTTGGAGAAATTCGCGAAGATTCGTCCAACGGCGCCAAAGTTATTCCAAATAGAATGTTGCGGATTTCCTATGGAAACTAGGTCCTAACTATAACTACCTACTGGCGACCGCCAGTAGGTAATATATATATATATAATCACTGCCAGTGGGGGTCTTCTTGAGAAAACATCTGTGTATATTGATTATTTTTTACAAACTTATGTTAAATCCCTAGACTCATACATCCAAGATACAGGGGATTTCTTATGCAAACTCAGGAACATCCGGTGGCAAACTGGTGATTGGATGCTGGCGTTGGATGTTACAGCCCTCTACACCAGCATCCGTCATCATGACGGTATATTGGCAGTAAAATACTATCTTGAACGGAGGGATGTCAGATTTGAACAACATAGTCTAATGCTTGTTGAAATCCTTATGTTTTGCCTGGAAAATAATGTTTTCATGTTTAATAGTCTGCTCTACAAGCAGCAACAGGGAGTAGCAATAGGGGCCAGTTTTTCCCCAAGTTTTGCATGTTTGCACATGGGGGCTTGGGAGGAACAGGTCCTCAGAACCTGCTTCAAACATGAAATGGCCATTCATGTCATTGCCTGGTATCGTTTCATTGATGATTTGTTTGTGGTCTGGAGGGGCAGTCAAGAAGAGGCAGTCAAATTTGTCAGTGAACTTAACAAAAATCAATATAATATTAAGTTCACTGCTACTATGAGTCAGAAACAAGTCCCCTTCTTGGACACGGAAGTATATGCTAGTAGTGATAAATTGGAGAGTAGGCTGTACCGTAAAAGCACAGCCGGAAATACCACTCTACATGCTAGCAGTACCCATCCAGCCCATTTGGTGATGAGTATCCCATATGGCGAAATGTTGCGCCTTAGAAGGCTGTGCAGCACTGACAAAGATCTATTGGAGGCACAGGCAGCTAGCACCAACAGGTTTTTGGAACGGGGTTACCACATCAGCGTCATAAATTAGGCAATATCTAAATCCATGAGAATAGACCGATCTACCATTCTGGCTAAATATGATACCTCGGCTGAGATATCTGAACAAAGATCAGTAGCCAATTCAGAAGGCACTATTGCAGTAGACCCCTTTCGAGTTATCATTGGCTACTGTAACCAACATAAAGAAATTCGGAGGATCATTAACAGGAACTGGCCAATAATACTTAAAGACCCTGTTATTGGCCATGTATTACCCAAAAAGGCCTCCATCACATTTAGTAAAGCCCCCAACATGAGGGATAGATTGGTGGATATGGGACCTGAGATGTTGGACAAGTCTGTGTGGTTGAAGAACAATAAAGGTTTTTTCAGGCGTAAAACCTGCAAAGCCTGCACACATGGCACAAATAAACTCACATACAAGGACGGATTCAGTGATCACGAACAACAGATCAGCAAATTATTAACATGCAAAAGAGAATTTGCTATATACGTCCTTGAATGCCCTTGCAGTTTACGTTATGTGGGAGCACAAATCTCCCCGTGCACAAACGCATTCTGCAACACCTAAGAGCTAAAACGTCTCAGGACAATACCTACCCGGTTGCACGTCATTTTAAACAGATGCATCAAAGTAACAATAAGGGGTTAAAATACTATGTGGTGGACACCATTTTAGGCAGCAGGCAAGGAGGCAACGGAGAGGCAAAGCTACGTAAACTTGAAACTAAATACATTCTAAGGCTCAATACCAAGCAGCCTGGAGGGTTAAATCTTACAGAAGATATGTACACTTGTTTACATTAGAATCTGGCAGTGGTTGATGAGATGGTTCACATTTGTAATTAATAGTGCTGGAATCTGAACTCTTATTAAAGTGTTTTAGCTTTTCTAGTATGTATTTATTATTTCAATATCACTATAGAGTCTTAGTTTTTACCATTGTGTACAATATAATAGAATGTATCTTAACTTACAATTAATCAAATCAAATTAAATTATTTTGCGTCACCTTGCACTAGACCTTCTCCCTGTCCATAATGGCAAATTGACTGTTAAGTATCTTTATAGCATGAGACAGTGCTGAGAGGATATATATTAACTGTGTTTTTCCCTTCCTTCTCAAAGCCAAGATATATCTTTGATTTTCTTAATATTAACGGTATGTTATCTGTGACTAGTATTTTCAGTTCATGTCCAATAGGGATCTGTTGGACTTTTATCAATTAAGTATATTCAGGGAGCCAATGAGGTTACTACATGATGTCTCAGGATTTTAACAGACTGGGCTCAGTCTGTTAGTTGAAAAAAACATATTTTAAAACAAAACATTTCATTTGCACATTTGCACATACACTTGGGTATGGGTTATCCGTTTTCATGTTTACAGTTTAGATTAACACGGCATTACATATTACATATAGGGGATTGAACCCAGTATTGTTTTTATGTATGTTAATGTCGACTTAAATGATGAGTTATTTTTTTATATAAATTATACATTTTTATATTACTGTTTTAAATACAATGTATCAGTATGGTGCACTAAAAACAGTACTGTAGTGAGACGGCAATATCAAAGTTAATTCAGGTCTGTCGTCGCTGTTTACTAAACTGTAACCCAATCAACTGTCAGCACTTGCACTTTAAAAACTCACTGTTCACCTTAACATGCTGTCATGTGATCAAGGCTCAGGTGAGCCGAAACGTTATGGCGACAGCAGAATAAAGAAACAAGCATCTGATTACCTTGGGTCCGTGTCTGCTTCCTGGGAGAGTTCGTGGGAGGACGAAGCTCATGCTGGAAACGGAGGTTGTTGTATATATATATACATGTATATATATATTACCTACTGGCGGTCGCCAGTAGGTATATATAGTTAGGATTTTTTCTCTATGGGATTTTTGAAAATTCTATGTCGAATAACTTTGGCGTTTGAGGACGGAATTGGCTGAAATTTTCAGGAAAATTGAACATTTTGTTTCTGAGCAGCCCCTGAAAATTTGGGGGGGTTTCGTCAAGGGGGGGGCAGAGAAAAAAGGGGGGTCCCAAAACGTGTTTTTCCCATGCAATTTTCCATAGGGCGGTTGGCCTCACTTTTAGCTCGAACGGCTGAATGGATTTCCACGAAACTTGGCAAAATTGTAGGGACTGGTAGCCCGATGTGCCTTTGCTAGGTCTCAATATATGTGCTCCAGTGGATTTTGAGAAATTAACGTTCAAAAAAATATATATATCTGTAAGCGCGCTCCGGGCAGCGCCCCGGCTCGCGTACCTGACGCGTAACGGAACTTCGCGAAGCGAAGCTGATTGGCTCTCCGGTGTCTGTCAACATTCTAAACAGTCCGGAGCGGCCGCCATCTTGTCTCTCGGTAGGATCGAGAGACAAGAGGAGGCCAAAACAAAGGGGTAAATGACCATAAGGGGGCATAGCAGATCCTCCCTGACCCCCTAGGTTTGATGTGGAGGCTTTAAAAGGGCCCCGCGGGGGAAAAGAAAAAAAAAATCGTTTTTTTTGCGTGGGGAGCGCCCGGTACGCGCACCGGGAAGCGGTCCGGGGAGCGTACTATAAGGAAAAAAGAATGATAGACTTTTTAAATATTGTATGTTTATTGATCATTTTTTTTTTTTTTTTTTTTATTAAATATAAATTTATTTTTGTGATTCTTTTTCCAAATTTAACAGAACATTTAACAACACATTGTCGGAAATGTCCTCATTTTCAATCAGCGAATCTACTGCATCTACACATTGAACTAATTCATGGTCCCGTGATTCATCCATGAAATCTGAGTCATCATTGTCCTCAATATCTTTTTCTGTGTTGTTCTCAAGAACAATTTTGAAGGAAATATTCTGCTCTCCTTCCATTTTCTTGCTGTCATTTGCATAAAAAATAAATATATCAGTAGAGATAGGGCACTGTTGGGTTTAAGTTCAGACAAGTACTTGTGAGTTTATAACAGAGAAGTAATCTATGGGCACTGTATGGTTTCAGGCGTGAAGTAGTACTATTAAAAAGTGCCTGTGAAGAAGCCTAAGTAAATTCATAATTATGCCACAGAAACCTAAATCAATCCATAATTATAATAAACAAGCCTTTCTCAATGTCTAACTCTTACAGAGGGACAGTATATAACTCTCTAAAAATGTTTTCCCAAATTAATTTAAAGTACATGACATAGTTCTCCTTTCAAATTTACAAAATAACATCTTACCTTTTAAAAACAAGTTTAAGTTGTCAGTGAAAATGCTCTTGCAATGTACTTCAGGAAGTAGTAGTCAAAATGGCTGTGTTTCTCTCTCTTTCTTTATATATATTCAGGTACATAACCAATCAAATGTCAGGTAAAAAAAAGTAAAAATGAAAGTAACATTTTAATTGGTTGTCAATTCCAACACTTCAGATGTGTTTTGTGAAGTAATTTACCTCAGGGTATTTAGAGAGGTCTACAGGCTAAATGGCTAAATGGAATTCCAACCAAATTTGTGAAAATGGTAGGGATTGGTATGTAGTATGAGCTAATCTATATTTGGTGAAAGTGTCTCCAGTGGTTTTTCTGTATATTACTTTCCCACCTTTTTTGAGCGAGCGCTTCCCGGTGCGCGCCCCGGTACGCGAACCGGCAGCGTTACGGGAGTCCTTCATTTTGTGTTTCAGTAGATTTGAGATACAAGATGGAGGGCAAATAATGTTGAGAATGGGTAGAAGGGGGCACGGTAGACGTATCCTGACCCCCTAGGTTTTCTGAGGAGGCCCATATGTGTGGGAAAAAAACCATTTTTTTTCAAATTTTTGCACGGTTAGCCTTCGGTGCGCGTACCGGGTAGCGCTCCAGTGAGCGTACTTTGGTGAAAATTAGTGAAAAAAGTTAGAGTAAAATAATAATTGTGAGTGATCAGATGTAGGGTAGCTCTGAAAAGAGCTTTTGGGTCCTGTGGCTGATTTAGGTACCTACAAGTAGGTACCAATGCACAGTCTTAAATTCAGGATGAAAATTCTGTTCCCCTCATCTGAGAAGTGAACTCCATCTCTTCTGTAGATATCTTGCATGTAGTAATGCAAGTTATTGTTGTAGATGGAGCCCATTCCATGGTCTCTCATGTAAGCTGAAACAGACTTATTTACATGCTTCCTCAATTTCTCAATTTGTGGACAAAATTGGTTGGACCACCTCCATTTCTGTCTTTGGCATATATTTGAATATACCAAGGCAGTTTGAGGAAAAAGTGCCATCAATTGGTCAAAGGTGTCTTTTAAAAGCATTTCCAGACCTACCCCAGTCAAAGTGCCCAAGTCATTTCCTCCACAGTGCACAATTAACAGGTCAGGTTTTGGCAAATGCAAAAAGGTTTTCACCAATGGTATCAATTGGTGACATCTTAATCCTCTGTGTCGCCAATCCTGTTGATTTCCACATTTTGTAAATTGAGGTTGTGTAAATTTCTGTTATCAGCATACCTTTGAGCCCAGTGGATATAACTATGTCCAACAATCCAGACAGAAAACATGGTGAGAGGAGGTTCTGATGCAGTCAGATGAAGTGTGGGAATGAAATGGCAGTTGGAACAGTAGGAGTATGTAATGAAAAAAACTGTGGAGTTTCTGTGGTAATTAATCAGTAGCAGTGATTGGTGGATTTTGATTGCTGAAAACAGAAAGTTAGGGTGCATGGATGAGTTCTTTGAAAGATGTAATTTGAATGGTCAAGAAAAAATCATTTTATGAAAGATTGCACTGGATACACAGGTGTACTGAGAGTTCAGAGTTCAATTGAAACATTGTTGTGTGAACTTGCAAACATGAGAGGTCTTTCAGGAGGTGGTTGCTATGGAAAAAAGGCAGAAGGGGGAAGGGTGTTGATTTGAAAAAAGTGAGGGAAGAGTTTTGATTGGGTGACATGAGAGATATGTGTGATGAATTACAGCATTTCTGTGCCATTGTTGGTTGCAGCCTCTGGAGTGCATACCTTTTGCTCTGCTGAAGACAAATTGGTGTGTGTCTGAGACTGTTTTGAAACTCAAAAAGTATTTGCTAAGGTGAGAAAAGATTCATTTAATTTAGATAGAGAATAGTATGCTTTAGGGAGAAAATTATGAAGAAAGTTGTGTATTTAAAATGTTGCTTTGTTTTATAGGTTGCTTGGGGCATATTTACAAGGCCTTTGAGTCCCTTTGATATTATTTTTCCCATTTTAATTTAAGACATTTCCCCGTGGTGCAAGGTCCTTGTAAATACGCCCCCATGTGTGCTTGGCAAATTTAGATTTTGTTTCTTTGAGTTACATAGCCATGTTAAAAGTGATGCAAAAATGGTTTAAGGGCCTTCAAAATACGCTTTCATGTGTGTTAGGGCATTTTAAGTCACTTCCCCATGAATGTAGTTGAAAAACTGCTTTACTTGATGTGTTTAAAAACATTTATTGAAGTCATTTAAGTTTCTTGATATGTACTGCTAGAGTTTCATAGGCTGCTTGGGGCATATTTACAAGGCCTTTGAGTCCCTTTGATATTATTTTTCCCATTTTAATTTAAGACATTTCCCCGTGGTGCAAGGTCCTTGTAAATACGCCCCCATGTGTGCTTGGCAAATTTAGATTTTGTTTCTTTGAGTTACATAGCCATGTTAAAAGTGATGCACAAATGGTTTAAGGGCCTTCAAAATACGCTTTCATGTGTGTTAGGGCATTTTAAGTCACTTCCCCATGAATGTAGTTGAATAACTGCTTTACTTGATGTGTTTAAAAACGTTTATTGAAGTCATTTAAGTTTCCTGATATGTACTGCTAGAGTTTCATAGGCTGCTTGGGGCATATTTACAAGGCCTTTGGGTCCCTTTGATGTTATTTTCCCCATTTTAATTTAAGTAATTTCCCCGTGGTGCAAGGTCCTTGTAAATACGCCCCCATGTGTGCTTGGCAAATTTAGATTTTGTTTCTTTGAGTTACATAGCCATGTTAAAAGTGATGGAAAAATGGTGCAAGGGCCTTCAAAATACACTTTAATGTGTGTTAGGGCATTTTAAGTCACTTCCCCTTGAATGTAGTTGAATAACTACTTTACTTGATGTGTTTAAAAACGTTTATTGAAGTCATTTAAGTTTCTTGATATGTACTGCTAGAGTTTCATAGGCTGCTTGGGGCATATTTAAAAGGCCTTTGAGTCCCTTTGATGTTATTTTCCCCATTTTATTTCCCCGTGGTGTAAGGTCCTTGTAAATACGCCCCCATGTGTGCTTGGCTAATTTAAGTACTGATAGGATGTGCTTCTACATAGGACCTGTGTTGTGTTTTCAAATTATGACCAGAAAATCGGTTTTTTTTTTTAAACGCTTTTCACATTTATGAGAAGGTCATATTGGTGTCTGCTTCTTTAAATAAATATTGAACTGAGAAATATTAAACTGAGGCTTCTGTAAGTGTCAAAGGAGGTGAGTAATGTACATTGCTCTGTTGCATACAGTCCTCATCCTCTGCGTACTCTTGGATATGCTAGACTAAATCTGCTCAATGAGATAACTAAGCTGAGGAAACACAGGTGATGTGATTGTGAATTGAGCATAAATATTTGCACGTTTTTCAATTACATCACCTGTGTTTCCTAACATTACGAATCACATTGTGCAGATGAGGTTTAGGCCTGTCCAGGGAGATAGAGGAGGTCTGGCCTTTGTTCAAGAGTGTAGTGGACATGACTCACTTCATTGGTAGGCCTGCACATGTATTATCTCCTCTGTACTCTTCAACAAGCCTAAATTTAATTTGCAACCCTGAGTAGGCCTCACCTCAAACAAACCTCTGGATAGGCCACACCTTATCGTCATCCTGAATCAATCATTTAAAATGTTAGGGGCAGATTAATGATGGCCGTGTGCCTCTTTTGTGCCGCTGTTGCGTCACTTTTGTGATGCAGCAGTGATGCAAAAGATGCACCATGTTGCAAGACAGGCCTCACTTCATATCCAACAACATACCGTCAGTTTAAACTGTAAACATTTAGGACTGTGTAGGGGGCATGGAGAAGCTGAATCTTCTGTAAATGTCAAAATTGTTGCATACAGTGCTCAACTTCTGCGTAGTTTTTGATATGTTAGTTTCCATCTGCACAATGAGATACCTAAGCAAAGGAAACACAGGTTATGTGATTCTGAAATGAGGAAAATAAATTCCACATTTTTCAATTACATCACCTGTGTTTCCTAACATTATGAATCACATTGTGCAGTTGAGGTTTAGGCCTGTCCAGGGACACAGAAGAGGTCTGGCCTTTGTTCAAGAGTGAAGTGGACATGACTCACTTCATTGGTAGGCCTGCACATGTATTATCTCCTCTGTACTCTTCAACAAGCCTAAATTTCATTTGCAACCCTGAGTAGGCCTCACCTCAAACAAACCTCTGGATAGGCCACACCTTATCGTCATCCTGAATCAATCATTTAAAATGTTAGGGGCAGATTTATGATGGCCGTGTGCCTCTTTTGTGCCGCTGTTGCGTCACTTTTGTGATGCAGCAGTGATGCAAAAGATGCACCATGTTGCAAGACAGGCCTCACTTCATATCCAACAAGATACCGTCAGTTTAAACTGTAAACATTTAGGACTGTGTAGGGGGCATGGAGAAGCTGAATCTTCTGTAAATGTCAAAATTGTTGCATACAGTGCTCAACTTCTGCGTAGTCTTTGATATGTTAGTTTCCATCTGCACAATGAGATACCTAAGCAAAGGAAACACAGGTTATGTGATTCTGAAATGAGGAAAATAAATTCCACATTTTTCAATTACATCACCTGTGTTTCCTAACATTATGAATCACATTGTGCAGTTGAGGTTTAGGCCTGTCCAGGGACACAGAAGAGGTCTGGCCTTTGTTCAAGAGTGAAGTGGACATGACTCACTTCATTGGTAGGCCTGCACATGTATTATCTCCTCTGTACTCTTCAACAAGCCTAAATTTCATTTGCAACCCTGAGTAGGCCTCACCTCAAACAAACCTCTGGATAGGCCACACCTTATCGTCATCCTGAATCAATCATTTAAAATGTTAGGGGCAGATTTATGATGGCCGTGTGCCTCTTTTGTGCCGCTGTTGCGTCACTTTTGTGATGCAGCAGTGATGCAAAAGATGCACCATGTTGCAAGACAGGCCTCACTTCATATCCAACAAGATACCGTCAGTTTAAACTGTAAACATTTAGGACTGTGTAGGGGGCATGGAGAAGCTGAATCTTCTGTAAATGTCAAAATTGTTGCATACAGTGCTCAACTTCTGCGTAGTCTTTGATATGTTAGTTTCCATCTGCACAATGAGATACCTAAGCAAAGGAAACACAGGTTATGTGATTCTGAAATGAGGAAAATAAATTCCACATTTTTCAATTACATCACCTGTGTTTCCTAACATTATGAATCACATTGTGCAGTTGAGGTTTAGGCCTGTCCAGGGACACAGAAGAGGTCTGGCCTTTGTTCAAGAGTGAAGTGGACATGACTCACTTCATTGGTAGGCCTGCACATGTATTATCTCCTCTGTACTCTTCAACAAGCCTAAATTTCATCTGCAACCCTGAGTAGGCCTCACATCAAACAAACCTCTGGATAGTCCACACCTTATCGTCATCCTGAATCAATCATTTAAAATGTTAGGGGCATATTTATGATGGCCGTGCACCTCTTTTGCGCCGCTGTTGCGTCACTTTTGTGATGCAGCAGTGATGCAAAAGATGCACCATGTTGCAAGATAGGCCTCACTTCATCTGCAACAAGATACTGTTAGTTTAAAATGTATATGTTTAGGACTGTGTAGGGGGCATGGAGAAGCTGAATCTTCTGTAAATGTCAAAATTGTTGTATACAGTGCTCAACTTTTGCGTACTCTTTGATATGCTAGACTCCATCTGCACAATGAGATACCTAAGCAAAGGAAACACAGGTGATGTGATTGTGAAATGAGGAAAATAAATTCCACATTTTTCAATTACATCACCTGTGTTTCCTAACTTTACGAATCACATTGTGCAGATGAGGTTTAGGCCTGTCCACGGACACAGAAGAGGTCTGACCTTTGTTCACGAGTGCAGTGGATATGATTCACTTCATTGGTAGGCCTGCACATGTATTATCTCCTCTGTACTCTTCAACAAGCCTAAATTCCATCTGCAACCCTGAGTAGGCCTCACCTCAAACAAACCTCTGGATAGTCCACACCTTATCGTCATCCTGAATCAATCATTTAAAATGTTAGGGGCATATTTATGATGGCCGTGCGCCTCTTTTGCGCCGCTGTTGCGTCACTTTTGTGATGCAGCAGTGATGCAAAAGATGCACCATGTTGCAAGATAGGCCTCACTTCATCTGCAACAAGATACTGTTAGTTTAAAATGTATATATTTAGGACTGTGTAGGGGGCATGGAGAAGCTGAATCTTCTGTAAATGTCAAAATTGTTGTATACAGTGCTCAACTTCTGCGTACTCTTTGATATGCTAGACTCCATCTGCACAATGAGATACCTAAGCAAAGGAAACACAGGTGATGTGATTGTGAAATGAGGAAAAGAAATTCCACATTTTTCAATTACATCACCTGTGTTTCCTAACTTTACGAATCACATTGTGCAGATGAGGTTTAGGCCTGTCCACGGACACAGAAGAGGTCTGACCTTTGTTCAAGAGAGCAGTGGACATGATTCACTTCATTGGTAGGCCTGCACATGTATTATCTCCTCTGTACTCTTCAACAAGCCTAAATTCCATCTGCAACCCTGAGTAGGCCTCACCTCAAACAAACTTCTGGATAGTCCACACCTTATCGTCATCCTGAATCAATCATTTAAAATGTTAGGGGCAGATTTATGATGGCCGTGTGCCTCTTTTGCGCCGCTGTTGCGTCACTTTTGTGATGCAGCAGTGATGCAAAAGATGCACCATGTTGCAAGATAGGCCTCACTTCATCTCCAACAAGATACCGTCAGTTTAAACTGTAAACATTTAGGACTGTGTAGGGGGCATGGAGAAGCTGAATCTTCTGTAAATGTCAAAATTGTTCCATACAGTGCTCAACTGCTGCGTACTCTTTGATATGCTAGACTCCATCTGCACAATGAGATACCTAAGCAAAGGAAACACAGGTGATGTGATTGTGAAATGAGGAAAAGAAATTCCAAATTTTTCAATTACATCACCTGTGTTTCCTAACATTACGAATCACATTGTGCAGATGAGGTTTAGGCCTGTTCACGGACACAGAAGAGGTCTGACCTTTGTTCAAGAGTGCAGTGGACATGATTCACTTCATTGGTAGGCCTGCACATGTATTATCTCCTCTGTACTCTTCAACAAGCCTAAATTTCATCTGCAACCTGAGTAGGCCTCACCTCAAACAAACCTCTGGATAGGCCACACCTTATCGTCATCCTGAATCAATCATTTAAAATGTTAGGGACAGATTTATGATAGCCGTGTGCCTCTTTTGCGCCGCTGTGCGTCACTTTTGTGACGCAGCGGCGGTGCAAAAGATTTGCTATGTTGCGACATATTTACAACTTGATGCATCTAGGCAGATGTGTCATGCTGTAAAGTCCTGTGCCACATGAAACCTGCGTCAGATTTCATGTGAGCGTTTTGTTGTAGGGTGGGCAGTCATTTGCATGAAAGCCCTGTAAAACTAACACAGTAAAATTAAGAAGATTTCACTGAGTCACATTTATGGCATTGCTGAATCAAATCCTTACGCCTGTTTGAAACAGGCATATGGAGTGATGCACCATGCAATGTGTGGCTTGCCCCTGTGCATTGCAGTAGATATGTCGCGCTTACGACGTGATTCCTGCAATGCGCCGTTTTTGATGGAACAGATGCGTGACGCATCTGTGCTGTTTTTGCTCAATGGTGCTCTGCATTGTAAATGCGGCACATCATGGGTGGCAGAGCAGTGGCGCACGTTAACTGGTGCATCCCTGGGGATGCGCCAGTTAACATAAATCTGCTCCTTTAAATTTAAGTATTAGCAGGGGACACAGTGTTGGTGAGGCTTATCCAAGGTTAAGAAGAGATGAGTCCTGTTCACTGAAAACTTGGACATAGGCCTCACCTCCTCAGCATCGCTGGACATGGTTAAATAATATCTGCAAAATGTTACTCTTGTTAAACAATTTTACAATTATAGTCTCTGAGATTTGTCTCTTACTCTGCAACATCTCATTGTTGTTCTCTTTCTTTAAAGATAACGACAACATCAAGCATGAGTGATAATGAGCAATCTGTTGATCTCGATATTATCATTGAAATTGTGATTGAAACATCAGTGGAAGTAGATCCCTTGGATGATTTAAATCCTGAGGATGATGAAGAACATGATGAGGATGCCGATTTGTCAGAATTGTATGACATAGGGTGGGAAGCTGACCTGCTCGAGCCTATGGAACTATAAACATTTATTTTTAAAAGTTACTGGAAATGAAAAGTAACCATGTTAACCGTTTCATTTAAAATTAAACACATCTTCAAAAACAGCTTGTGTGAAGTGTCTTTAATAAAATAGGAAAATATGCTGATAAAAATTAGTTCAGATTCACATATAAAAGAGCAAAGGTCAAATGTAGAAGCATTCTATTTCTTTGCTACTATTTGTGAGTACTAAATTTGCCAATGCACTAAAAATTATTGTATGTAAAATTGACAAGTAGTGTGTTAATTTTTTGACGACTGTTATTGATTTACTGTTTGGTAATAATGGTTAATAACATTTTTCATTATATTTTACCACAGATTCAACTGCAGATCATTTCAAAACTACATTATGCCATCTAAAGAAAGAAGCCGAAAGGCTACAAAACGTCAAAGACAGCAGATTACTAAATGCTTGCAGCAGTCCTCTACAATAAAAACTCGTCAAGTCACCAAGAAAGCTCCGGGTAAGACAACGAAATCATTCCTAAGAAACATTTGTAGAAAAAAAAGTATTACTACAGAACATGTTTTAGTCCAGAAAAAGAGAGCCAATTTAAACGGAAAGGAAAGGCCAATCAAAAATGTTACTGCTAGAGCAGGAGATAACTCTGTGCATGGTATTAGAAGGAAAAATCAGTTTAGGGACATTCGTAGACGAATGTTCCGCAACAGGATAATTGGCAATTTGTTAAAAAATATTAAGAAAGGTCAACAGAAAGTGGTTTTTTATAAGAAAAAAAAAAAGTTGAGAAAATTATTGATCAGGCATTTGAAATTAAGCGAAAGTTATTTATTTTGATAATCAATAGAATTAGGAAACTAAACAAGGCAATTTATGATTTCAAAACAAATAGTAGATGGAAGAGAACAGTTAATCGTAGTAATTTTTGTGAAGTTTTTTCAGGAGAATGGATGCATAGTTCAAGTTGTGAGGCATTTTTTAATGAGGAGAGTTATTTCCAGGATAATGATTTGGTGCATGCAGTTGACACCAGTGGTCGAGCTTATGAGGTGAAAGATGGTTGTCCAGTTGAAAAAGAAAAACTTGTGACAACACAGGCAGAAGAGGTGTTAGGTAATGAGGTTTTAGGAAGACGTCCTAAGGGACCAGTGTATACCTGGAAGTGTAGTAGTATTTGCAGTGTGCGACAGGATTCCATCAATTTGCTTTGTGATTTGTACGGACATTTAATAAGAAAACTTTAAAACAGAAAATGTAGTTGTTGCAAGAATTAGATCCTTGCAGAGTGAGAGAAGTGACAGGTTTGCATGGTCATTCACTGGCTTGTCTTTCCAGGAGAGTATGCCAGAGTGTTTTTCATCATTTCAGGATGCTAGCAGTGCATCATAATAAAGTGAGGAAATTAGTTAGAATGTTGTATTATGCTAAGAGTCCAGCAATTATGCTTAAACAATTATGCACTGCTCTTTTGCATGGTTCTGAAGTAGATGTGAAGAATATTTGTGAAGAAATTGAGTTTTGTTACTTTGCAAGTAAAGAGGAGAATGTTGAAATTGACCCAGAAGAAGAAGGTAATGTAGAAGATAGTGTACAGGTTTCCAGTACAGATAATTTTCAGAAAGAAATTGCCACAATTCAGGTGAAATCAAGTGAGAGGCCTAATTTCACTTGTGTGTGTTGTCGGCGCACTTATTATAAGAATCAGACTAAGTTAGTGGATTTATATGCGAAAAGTGAAAGGGAAAATAATAGTGAATGGAAGGATTTTGCAACATACTTGATGGTAGAAAATTGTTTTGATTTGGGATCGGATCAACGTGTGTGTACTTATTGTTGTAACAAATTAAATCAAAACCGGATGCCTGCTAGAGCGGTTCATAATAATCTGGAATTGGTTGAGATTCCTTCTGAATTGAAGGATTTAAATACTTATGAATCTATTTTGATTCAAAGTATCCATCCCTTTCAGGCTATTGTACGAATGGAGCCAAAGACAGGGAAATTGCCTCCATCAGATTTACAGAGAGGATTAAAGGGAAGAGTTGTTTATTTGCCTCTAGATTTGAAGAAAAACATTAATACAATTGGAGTAGAGAAAGTGGAAGAGGAACCTCTGGTTATCTTAGTTAATGGGGTTCCGACAAAGAGTAAGAAAATCTGGCAAGATTTAGTGGATGTTAGGAAAGTCAAAAAGGCAACATTGTATTTGAAGAAAAACAATAAGTACTACAAGAATGTATATGTTGCAGAAGAGGAAGTAAGTGAAGAGAGGATAGCGATTTGTGTGCTGGTCAAATTGAGAAAGTAGAAGCCTCTAAAAATGAAGAAATATATAAACATTATAGTGTTCATCCTTTGCATTCCAAGGAAGTCATGGGGAATGCTATTGAGTTGTTTCAAATGAAACAAGGCAAAGGAAGTCCCATTAGTGTTTGGGAGGAAAGTTTGGAAGCTCGGTGTTTCCCACAGCTATTTCCAACAGGTCAAGGAGGAAGATATGATGAACGACCTGATCAAATTCCTGCTTCTGAATACCGGACTTTACGATTGTATGCAGAAGATCCTAGGTTTCGTCAATGCATTCCCTATTTGTTTCATCTACTGTTTGAAAGCGATCTGTCTGGACTGTCATATGCAGTGAACCACATCTTGGAAAGTGGTGTACACATGCAAAATATCTCGGCAAGGGACTTTATGGATAAAGTCAATGTGCAAGAGAGTATTTTGGATTCTCACCTGATTAATCTCATGGCGTGTCAGCGTGGTACTAATGAGTAATGGTACCGTCGTCATGGTGATTTAAAATGTATGCTGAGGAACTTAGGAACTCCCACATGGTTCCTCACTCTCAGCTGTGCCGAGTATGGCTGGGAAGACTTACTTGAATTTCTACGAGAGGCAAATGGAAACATTGAAAATATCGAATTCAAGACACCCAGAGAACTGTGCTCTTTGGATCCAGTGCATGTATGCAGGTACTTCAATCATAGATTTGAAGCTATGATGTCTTTCATCATGAGCAAGAAAAATCCACCTCTTGGAGAGGTGTTGGATTTCTTCTGGAGAAAGGAGTACCAAGCAAGAGGTGCTCCTCATATACATATGCTGCTGTGGATCAAAGATGCACCCAAATTTGGAACAGATCCGGATGACTTAGTGATGAGTTTCATAGAACAGTATTCTACATGTGCTGTTCCAAAGGCAAAGGAAGACAAAAGCCTAAGAGAACAAGTTTTACGCTTCCAAAGCCATCGTTGTGGAAAGTACTGTCGTCGTAAATTCAGAAACAAGGACAAGTTCTACACAAAATATCGTTTCGCCTTTCCACGACCGGTGATTTCTAAAGGAAGAGTGAACAGTTTGATGTCTTCGCTGCGACATAATGTGATGAAGAAATCACCCAAAAATACCTACAATTTGAAAAGGAACGAAGAGTCCAAGTACATCAACGACTACAACCCAGTGATTTTGTCCATGTGGAATGCTAACATGGATATACAGTTTGTGGCTGATAACTGTATGGCTGTGGCTCGGTATGTGACATTTTACATCACCAAAAAAGAAAAGACAGAATTGAAGGATATGTGGGAGGACATTTCCCATCAAAAGAGCCTCAGTAAGAAGTTGTACAGTTTCAGTCTGAAGATGTTGTCGCATTGAGAAATCGGAGCTTACGAATGTTCTGACCGGTTGTCTTCAGCAAGTCTCTATGCCAAATCCAGGAGTATCATTTGGGCGAGTCTTGGTCTTGCTGCAACGCGTAATCGAGTTCTGAAACCTGTACGGGAAATTGAGTATTTGGCGGAAAAGGAGCCAAACAGTACAGATATTTTGAAGACCAACATGTTGGATACATATTATCCAAATAGAAGCAGTCACCTCGAGAATGTTTGTCTGTATGAGGTTCTACAAAATTACATATTCAAGAGGAACATCAAAGAAGATATTGATAAAGGAGTGTATGCTGTAATTGGAAGTGAGGGATGTCTGGTCAAGCAAAGAAAATGCCACTTGGTAAACCATCGAAAATTGAGTGGCGAATCTCCTGAAAGAAAATAGTTTTTCTATTTAGCACTTATGCAACTTTTCAAGCCTTGGCGTGCAGAAGAGGAACTGCTTGGAGATTTCCTCTGTTACGAAGACTCTTTCAATGCCGTCAAGGAGACCATAGAATGTCCTGTTTTTCCCAAATATCTAGAAATGTTGAATGCGGAAATCGAGCAGGAAGCAACGATTGCAGCCGAGATTGCTAGAGACAGTTCTCAGGACAGTCAGAGTTCTGTTTCATTGAGTCAGGATCCACTAGGAGGACCAGTTATCGAAAATGAAGCTGCCACTGCCATGATTGAAGTGGAAAGAGCCATGGCACATGCTCAGGAGGATGCGGTTAACTTAGAAGACTTGGAAAGACAACTCAACGTTGAGCAGAGGAAAATATATGACGAAGTTACCAACCAAATAGATCATGGATTAAGTCATGAGAAGAAAGAGTGCTCATGTACGTCGTTGAAGCCTGTCCGACTGTCCGTGAGTGGAGAAGCGGGAACTGGAAAAAGTTTCCTCATTTAAAGCAATTTCATATTATTTGCAGAAAAGGACTGAGTCATCGCTGTCTTGTGTTGTCACCGCTCCAACTGGACTGGCAGCACATAACATTAAAGGTATTACTTTGCATCGTCTACTGATGCTGCCAGTGGAGCATGATAACAAATTACAATACCACAAGTTATCTGGAGATGCTTGTTGTGAAGTTTCAAGAGTCTTGAGGAAAATGAAACTTCTTATTATTGACGAAGTAAGCATGGTTTCCAATGTCATGCTTGCCTTTGTGCATTTGAGAATGCAAGAAGTTCTCAAAACAGAGTATGATGTGTTATTTGGTGGCAAACACATCATTGTTTTCGGTGATCTTCTGCAGCTGACACCAGTGAAAGGACAACCTGTGTTCAAAATGCTCACGCATGAAGATACCAGGAAGTGCCTAGGGAGCATTGGCAATGTCAATATATGGTTAAACTTCAATTATGCTGAACTGCGTGAAAATATGCGTCAAGCGAAGGATGAAGATTATAAGAATATTCTACAAAATGTTAGAATCGGAAAAGTGACCGAGTATGGGAAAGAAGCTTTACATGCACGATTACTATCAAATTTGTATCCAGAAGAAGACATTGTGCCTGAGAATATTTTTCGGAAAATTACTGAGAAGAAATCTGGAATATGTTTGATGCCAACTCTTGCAGAATGTGCCATCTTTAACAACAAAATGTTGAATTTAGAAAACCAAGAGATTGTGAAACTGGAAGCTATTGACAGAATAGAGCATATGGGAGCAACAATTATTTTGTCTGAGAATTTGAAATCAAAATTGGATTCATTAGAGAAGAGTATATCTAAAACTGCTGGTTTTGAAAAGACTCTGAATGTGTGTTTAAATTGCCGTATAATTTTAAGAAGGAATTTACATGTTGAAAGAGGTCTGGTAAATGGATCAATGGGTAATGTTGTTGATTTTGAGAAATACAGAAATAGAGATGGAATTGAATTTTTAAAAATTAAATTTGATGGTATTGAGGAAGTACAGCTAATTGGTCGTTGCTCTGCTAGGTTTTTGCTTGTAAAAGACTTATATGTTCGCCGTAAGCAGTTTCCTGTTTGCTTGGCATATGCGGTGACAATCCATAAATCGCAAGGTTTAAGTGTAGATAGTGCATTGGTGAATATTGGCAGTTCTGTGTTCAAGGAGGGTATGGCATATGTGGCATTGTCAAGAGTTAGAACTTTATCAGGATTGTACTTGATTGAGTGTGATATCACAAACAGTTGTGCGGATCTAGATTGTGTTAAGGAATACAATAGGTTAAGAAGAGAGTATGCGCCACATTTGCCTCAATATCCTTCGTTTGAGAAACGTGTGGTAGGCCGGAAACGAAGAAATGTTACCAATAGTAGGGAGGTTGTAGCAAAAAGACGAAAAGTCGATGAACCCAAAATTATAAGCAGAAAAAAAATGGATTCTGTTGAAGATGTTGTTGGTTTTCAATTTGAAAATAGTTCTGGTGTCAACTGCTATGCTAATGTTGTGGTTAATGTTGTCTTTTCTCTAGAAACTTTAAAAGAAGAGATTGTGGTCAATTCGGATCAAAGATTTTGCAGTTTGTTGAATTCTGTGTTACAGAAATGTAGCACTGATAGAACAAAAATAGAAAGTGTGTCTGAAATTCGAAATCTGTTAGACAAATGTTCAGGTCAAACGCAATTCTCTCAAGTTTTTTTAATGTATATGCTTGATGTATTGCAAGATGAAGGTGTAGATGTAGATTACCTGTTTGGCCTTTCTTATCAATGGCAGCATGACTGCGAGAACTGTAGGGTATCAAGTACTACTAGTGTAGACTCAGAAAAATTTATATATTTAACTTTGCCAGACAGTAAATCAGTGTCCTTTAATAAGCTAGTAAAAGCAGCCGATCACAACATGGAGTGTAGCCAATGTAAGTCTGAAATGTTGTCCACATTATTTATACGAACATATGGCCAGTATGTCATTTTAATGTTCCAACGATGTAGGCCTGATGGAACAAAATTGACAACTTTAATAAAAAATGTTGTGGCTTCGCAGTTGTCAATATCAGGAAGGACTTTTGTAACTGCAGCAATTATATATCATGACGGTCCTTCAACAACATCAGGACATTACACAGCTTATTTGAAGTCTAGAAACGGCTGGTCATTCTGCAATGATTTTGTTTTAACTTTAAAAAAAAAATTGCCTTTTGACCTTAAAAATTCTTACCTGGTGTTTTTACAGCCAAAATTTTAGGGAAAGAATCTCGGGATTTGCTCTGAGGAATTTCAAGAGGTTCTAATGGCTCCTACACTATTTGGCCTTGAGGATAAGTGTAGTACAGAGTCAAAAGTTATTTTTCAGTTTTAAGTAGTTCCTGAAAAAAAAAAGAAGGTTTTCTTACAGAAAGTGGTGGGCACGGATTAGTTAAAGGACAACAGAGTATTTCCCAAAGCAAACGGTGTTCTTACCATAACACTTGACGTCATGGAAAAATAACTGCACTTTGAATGAGTTCAGAAAAACTGTTTCTTTTAATAAGCTAATTCAAGCAGCCAATCAAAACATGGAGTAGAGGTAATGTAAGTCTGCAATGCTGTCGACATATTTTGAACAAACTTTTGGTTATAATGTCATTTAAAAATTCCAACTATATAAACCTGATGAAAATAAGTTTTCAACTTTAATTACAAATGTTATGGCTACACAGTCGTTGATTTTAGGAAGAACATTTCTAACTGCAGCTATTATATGACATGATTGTCCTTTGACAACATCCACTTATTACACATCTTATTCAAAATGTAAGAAAAGCTGATGTTCCGGAAATAATTCACATTGCACTATGAAACAATGTTGCCTTTTTATTTAAAAATATTCTTACTTTCTGTTTTCAGAAGAAAGAATTTAGGGTAGGTAACTGGCCTATAATGATTTTAGGAGTTGATATAATTTTATGTACTGGTTTAAATTGCTTTGTGATTAAAAGTGATGTAGAGAATTAAATAATTGTAGTAGTCATAGTGGTAGTGTAAGTCTGCTTCATAGTAAGCAGTATCAGTGTCATAGGAAATGTGGAACATGAGTGAGCAAGAAGGGTGAGATATTACTAGTACAGGATTGTGAAAGTGATCTTGAACGTTTTCTTTCTGAAAGTTGCGGAAAAAGAAAATGACGGGATTTGCTTAGAAGAATTCCAAGAGTTATAAATGGCTCTTACACGATTTGGCCTTGAGGAGAAGTGCGGTAGAGAGCGAGAAGTCATTTATTGTATGTAACATATTTGTCAAAACGATTGAGCTTTTCTTTCAGAAAGTGGCGGGCTGAAAATAATAACAGCACAACAGAGTATAAGCTGTTCATAGGACATCCTTCGACGTCATGGAAAGTAAGTTACTTTTGAGGAGTTCTGATTTCTGATTGGTTATGTTATATGGGTTTTTTAAACACAATCATTTTGATTGTGTTTTTTTTCCCCGCTGTTATATGATGAATACCTTCAAGTCACTGTTTTTAGTGAACTTTGATATATTCTGAGAACAGCAAAAATAAACCATTTAACATGTATAATTAATTCTGTACTTTTTGTATTTATGATATACATTTAGAACTGTGTAGGAGGCATGGAGAAACTGAGGTTTCTGTAAGTGTCAAGGGAGGTGAGTAATGTATATTGCTCTGTTGCATACAGTCCTCACCTTCTGCGTACTCTTGGATATGCTAGACTACATCTGTACAATGAGATACCTAAGCTGAGGAAATACAGGTGATGTGATTGTTAAATGAGCAAAAATATTTGCACGTTTTTCAATTATATCACCTGTGTTTCCTAACATTACGAATCACATTGTGCAGATGAGGTTTAGGCCTGTCCAGGGAGACAGAGGAGGTCTGGCCTTTGTTCAAGAGTGCAGTGGACATGACTCACTTCGTTGGTAGGCTTGCACATGTATTATCTCCTCTGTACTCTTCAACAAGCCTAAATTTAATCTGTAACTCTGAGTAGACCTCACCTCAAACAAATCTCTGGATAGGCCACACCTTATCGGCATCCTGACACAATCATTTAAAATGTTAGGGGCAGTTTTATGATGGCCGTGCACCTCTTTTGCGCTGCCGTTGTGTCACTTTTGTGACACAGCAGCAGTGCAAAAGATGCACCATGTTGCAAGATAGGCCTCACTTCATCTGCAACAAGATACTGTTAGTTTAAAATGTATATATTTAGGACTGTGTAGGGGGCATGGAGAAGCAGAGGCTTCTGTAAGTGTCAAAGTTGTTGCATACAGTGGTCACCTTCTGCGTAGTCTTTCATATGCTAGACTACATCTGCACAATGAGATACCTAAGCAAAGGAAACACAAGTGATGTGATTGTGGAATAAACACAAAAATTGAAAGTTTTTCAATTACATTACCTGTGTTTCCTAACATTATGAATCACATTGTGTAGATGCCTCACTCAGTCTGTATCTGGCACTCTTTCCTTCACTTCCTCTGTCTCCTCTCTCCCTCACTCTCTTTTCCTTATTCACCCTTTCCTTATATAGTTTACCTTACTCAGTTTCTTTTAGTAGCTTTCACAACTTCAATTTAGTTTTCTCTTCTATCCTTCTTTTCTGTCACTGAAAGTATCTTCTTTTTTTTCCGCTTAGTAATTTACTCTATTTCAATTTCTTTTTGTCTCTGACTGTCTATCACCGTTTCTTTCTCTTTTTTTTCTGCATGTTTATCTCTAACTTTATTTCTTTGTAAAATTGGATGATTGTCAATCTTTTCCCTTGTGTTTTCTAATTTTTAAATACATGTTTTAATATTTTTCAAATTTTTGTTGTTTCTTTCACAGATTGAAAGTATAAAAATAACAAGTGACTAAGTTAACGACAATTATAAGGTAAATGTTTTGTACTCTTTTCGTTACATTTCTGTCACATTTAACTTCTATTAGTTCCACTGCTTCATTTCTTTAACCCTCAGTTTCCTGCCTTTGCTAATTCCCTCATTCCTTTCTCTATTACTTACTTACTCTACTCCGTCCACTCTTTTTCTCAGTCCCTCTGTTCTCATAGTTCCTCACTCCTGTTCACTCACTTCGTCTCTATTACTCTCACTGTCTCTGACTGATCACTCTTTCACTACTTGTTCATTATGCTTTCTCCCTGTAGTTCAAGCACACTAAGGGGCATATTATCAACACAGGCGATAAAATTATCGCTGCTTTTATCGGCAGAAACTGCCGCAAAAGCGGCTTTAGCGGCAGTTTTCTGCTGCAAAAGCGGCTTTAGCGTCAGATTTCTGCCGATAAAAGCAGCGATAATTTTATCGCTTGTGTTGATAATATGCCCCTATGTTATTTACATCTCTTTGCTGTTTCAATCATTCCTTTTCTGTCACTTCTTCTTTTCTGCTTTCTGTTTTTTCTCTCTGTTATTCCACATGTTTTAACCTTAGTCACTATCATACATCTTGTTTTATTCCTATTTACTTTTGCTCACTGTTTTCTTAACACTTTCCCTCATGATTGTTCTTTTAGTCCGGTTCTATCCCTACCTCTCATTCCACATCCTTTACTATTTTTCTTCTTATTTTGAACATTCACTCACATTCTCTAAGAAACTCTTGTTTATTATTCTTCTACTCTCCTTTTTTTCTTTCACTTCCTTATCTATTTTGTTTTTCACAATTATACCCTCTTCCATCTTTTCTTCGGTAAATAGATCTATTAAACAGTATCTCTGTGTTACTCCCTCTAGCTGTCTTTCTTTTAACATTACTCTCTGTTTCCTTCCCTTATACTTACTCTTCTTGGTTCGCTTCCGGTTCGCGTACCGGCGCGCGAACCGGGAAGCGAATCAAAAGAAATAGAGGTTGCCAGAGTGCTAAACATTCTAGCAATTTTTTATAAAGGGGAGGTAGTTCTGAAAAGAACTTTTTTTTATTATTTTTGTTGTTTTATATTTTTTTAATTATTTTTCTGAACATTTTTTTACTTTTTTGTATTTTTTGAACAATTTTATATTTTTTTGTTTTTTTGGGGGGGGGAAACGAAAATAATTCATTATAAAGGGCTCAACAGGAGCAACAAAAAAAAAGATAATTTATTTTCTGGGGCGTTTTGGACAATCATGATTGTCGATAGCTCTGTTGATGAGAGTGATGCTACTTTCCCTGTAGCATATCAATTGGCCACAATAAACGCAGACTTGCTTGATACTCCCAAACTTCATTTGTATATTTGGGACCGTCTCCCTCGCCTCTGGTCCCGTCACTGCCTCTACATTTGATGTTCTGGGCAGAGGAGGGGGGTTATCCTGCAGGTCACGTAATTGTGCATTACTATAATTATTAGGGTGCCACCTCTGCATATGGCGATGCATGGTGTAATTGCCATAGCTATATTTTTTATCTGTCCCTCTGGACAGATCTTTCTTGCAGATAAGGCAAGTTACATAGCGGGCATTCACTTTCCTTTGGCCCTGGGGAAATGAATAAAATTGCCATATAAAATCTTCCTTTATATGAGAAATTCTTGGTTCCTCAGGCAAAAAATGCCTCTCCCCTTGCGTCTGTTCCTCTTCTTCCTCTTCTTCCTCCTCTTGTTAAATGATAATCTGAGGAGGTGGTCCTCTCTTCCTAGGAGGTGGTGGTGGTGGTGGGGGTGCACCAGCTGCAGCTACAAGACTTGCCATTTCTAAGTAATGAAAAGAGGTCTTCCTCTCACAAAGTTGAAAGTCAGAGTGAGGAAACAAGGAGGGGTTTTCATCATTTGGGAAAAAAAATAATTCTAAACCAATGAAAAGTGTTATTTTTAGGTCACATGACCTAGCCTTTCATCATTAGGAAACCAAAAGTGAAATGAACCAATGAAAACTTTTGATAACAAGTTATATGACCTGTTACGCTTACGTTACGCGCTGCGCCCCGGATCGCTTCCGGGGCGCTGCGCTTCGCGCCTCGGTTCGCGCTCCGGAGCACTTCCGGGTGCGCTAACGCGGCGCGTCATAAGACGCATTACGCGAGAACGCCATACGTCGCGATTACGCGATGCGTCACGATGTTGTTTTCTAACGCGGCAGTTGCGCAAACGGAACGTTTACCGGTTCGTGGACTGGGTCGCGGCACCAATTTGAGCTAACGGGAAGCGACCCGGTTCGCGGACCGGGAGCGAAACAAAAAAAAATAATAAAAAAAAATACATACAAAATTTGTATTAAAAACATATAAAATATATTTTTCGAATTAAAGAAGAATACATTTTAAAGCTTTTGATATCTGCTATTAAAAAGCCATTGAAATTCACTGAAAAAAAACATAGGTTATAGACATATATAGTTTGGAATTAGCATTTACAAAACCTTATTTTACTCACACAAAACCATTGAAATTCGCATATATAGTTAATTGTACTAACTATATATCGCGCACCCGCAATCCACTGCTGATCATGTCACATATTACATCATTCATGACATGGTCAGTGACATCACTGATGACATCACTGATGACATCTAAAATGACATCACTGATGACATCACTAATGACATCTCAAATGACATCACTGATGACATCACTGATGACATCTCAAATTACATCACTGATGACATCACTGATGACATGACTGATGGCATCTCAAATGACATCACTGATGACATCACTGATGACATCTCAAATGACATCACTGATGACATCACTGATGACATCTCATTTGACATTACTGATCACATCACTGATGACATCATTCATGTGATAATACGATGAACCTCTTCAGACTCTAATATAACCTTAGATACACTCAGTGTAAACAGACACTCACAGACTGTCACTCATCCATGGAGTTACTCACACACCTAGTCAGTCATGCAAAGAATCAATCACACCTCCATTTCCTCAACTATACAGTTATACACACCTTACTTATTCAAACATGTACTAACACATATTTACTCTCTTATACAATCCCTGATACAAGTTCACAATGATCCATACAGCCACTCACACATTCACTGGCTCTTATGCACAGTTATTTATATATGTCAACTCTCACATGTACTGTGTTTTACATATGTACTTACTTTGACATGTAGCACTCAGATATCCATTCACTCACCAATACACTCATGCACACAGTCAACCGCCCATACAGCTGTTTCCACATGCACTTTTGAACCCATACATCTAGTGAATCAACTGCTCACACATCTATGCACAGAGTCATACACCTCCCAGCCACCCACACACACACTCAGTCTCCCATACAAATAATTGGGCAACCAATCGATAACCCATATAGTTACTCATATAGCTACTGATCAACACATGCAGCAGTTTACAGAACAACAGACATAATGATGCACACATTAAGACAGTTTAGTCACTAACCCATGCACTCAGTGAGACACATTTAATCACTCACTCATACACTCAGTCATGCACCTACTAAATCCTTCATCTAGACACTTATACATCCACTCATTCTTCAATATGTAAGACATATTTTAACTTTACAGAAACATACAGTCACTGGATGTTATCATCAGTGATGTCATCAGTGATGTCATTTGAGATGTCATCAGTGATGTCATCAGTGATGTCACTGACCATGTCATGAATGATGTATTATGTGACATGATCAGCAGTGGATTGCGGGTGCGCGATATATAGTTAGTACAATTAACTATATATGCGAATTTCAATGGTTTTGTGTGAGTAAAATAAGGTTTTGTAAATGCTAATTCCTAACTATATATGGTCTATAACCTATGGTTTTTTCAGTGAATATATATATATATATATATATATATATATATATATATATATATATATATATATATATATATATATATATATATATATATATATATATATCCTGGACACTCGAACCACTTCCAACTTCCGCCGTGGCGGTTTGGCGAGGAAAGAGACACAGACCACACAGTTTAAGGGCAAGAAATCTTCCGTTTATTCGTTTATATATATCCACAACGTTTAGCTCCCACACTTCCAACCCCACTCAGGAGCAGCGGCGGCGAAGAAGGAGACTCGGACCCCACAGGACTTCAGGCAGGATGTTTTATTTGGTAAAAAACAACCTCACACGACGCGTTTCGGACCACAGAAGCCCTTGTTCACGTGTAGTCTTGGTGAATCGCCATTGCATTTTTTATATCACTAGTGACCACCCCCTTCACCATTGCAAGTCACATGTTCATGACCATAGAAAAGAGACGAGATTTTGACCGGCAGATCGTCTAAAAAAGCTGAAAATGCATTCATTTGTACATTTTTAATAGAGCACATTTTTTATAACACATGATAATATTTTAAATATGTGCAAAAATTGCTGGCTTTAAAGAATATATATTTTCTTTAAATACAAAAATATTGCTGGATAAATCCACACCGTACATTGAAGCGTTGTCATTACTAGTCAAAAAACTATTCTTTAGGATAAATCCACTTTGTGACATTGAAATAAAGTGCTTATGTGCTGAGCAGCAAAAGAATCCATCAATTATTCCTTGTGCAACATAGTGCGTTTTGTGCAAAAAAGGCAAATATAAAGTGCGATACGAAATATATACAAATAGTTCAATTATAGTATAATTGTAGTGCAAACATTAAAACCAATTATATTAATAACAGTAAAATTCCCTAGGGGAAAGTACTATTAAAAAGCATATAAAAAACAATTGTTTGCATTAAAAATTCCATTATACTTAAAATCAAATCTATAGAAAGGAAAACGTTTTTTTCTTTTTCTCTTAATTTATATGTTTCCTTCTTGGTAGCAGTAAGTTTTAATGAACTAATGCACCTAAATTCTTAAATTAATACCATTATATTGTGCCAGTCCAAATTTACCTGGGCAAATCCTGCGAAAAACTTTATTGATATTAACTGCCCCAGAGTTTGATGACCTTGAATACAACAAAGACCTTTATGCACAACAATTATAACCAAATTACTTGTTATCATAAAAAGTTATGCATATCCTCCGTGTTATTCAACCCATTAGGCCACTTGCTGTGGAACTCTAGAATAATTTTTGTTTCTAATTGCCTGAGTTGATGTTCCCTATTACCACCCCTTCTGGATTCAGGGATAGCATTAATAACATAATAGGAAAGGCGATTGATGTAATTTGCATGAGTTTGTTTAAAGTGTCGTGTCACTGGGTATGCTGGGTCACTGTGGAGAATAGCCCTTATATGCTGCAAAATTGTGACGTGCACCTGCAACTTTGTACTACCAATGTAGTTAAGGCTGCAGGTGCACGTCAGAACATACACAGCATATTCGGTCTTGCAGTTGTAGTCGCCATGGATAGGAATAGGCAATTCACTAAAAGGGGTAGAATAATGTGTCATGTTACAGCCAAATTTGCATGCCCTACATGTTGCACATTTTCTAAATCCTTTTTGTAGGTTGGAACCATGAAGCAGCTTTTCTGGTTTCAGGAGAAGTCTTATCCAGAATAGTACCCATAGATCTCCCCTTAAATGTAATCATAGGGGTTTCTGTTAGTCTATGTCGGAAAACACTGTCAGTGAGTACTATCGGCCTATGTTTGGTAATGATGGCTCTTATTCTACGTTCCTCCTTACAATAGGTAGTGATCAGACTGGGGTTATCCATATTTTTAGATCTAGTAAGAGGTTCCCGTCTGTCTCATTGTTGTTGATCTCAAATATACTATGTCTAGGTCATTTGCTAGCTTTTGTTATAGCATCACTGATGGTTTTATCTGTATACCCGCTAGCTTTTAATCTGTTCACCATATCAATCTGACACCTATTGAAATCATCCTCATTGCTACGTATGCATTTAAGTCTAAGGATTTCTCCATATGGTATACTAGCAATAAGGTGTTTAGGGTGGGAACTAGTAGCATGCAACGTAATGTTGCCTGAAGTTGGTTTTCTGTACAAAGTACTCTCTATTTTGCCATCATTTATGTGAAGCCTCACATCTAAAAATTAAATCTGCGTTTAATGAATGTGGGATGTAAATCTAAGGTTCATGGAATTATTATTGATTTCTTCAATAAAATGACGTGCTTCATTCTCACTACCTTTCCACAACATAAAAACGTCGTCTATGTATCTCAGATATATCACAACATGCAATTCTAATACTGCCTGGTGGGTGGTTTTGAGGACCTGCTCCTCCCACCAGCCAACATGCAAGCATGCATAGCTAGGGGAGAAACTGGCCCCCATCGCCACACCCCTCACTTGTTTAAAAATGTCTTCATCAAAAAGAAAAAATTGTTATTAAAGCACCATGTGATGAGCTCAAGTATCACCTTGTTGTGTTCATAGAATTCTCTGGACCTGGTATCCAAAAAATGTTTCACTGCTCTTAGCCCTTACATATGGTCTATACTCTTATATAATGATTCTATATCAAGAGTGATTAGATATAGATCATCCGTCCATGTCAAGTCTTCAATTTTCTGAAGGAAATCCCCGGTGTATTTTACATAACTCAGCAAATCTTTTACCAAGTTCTGTAAAAAGTAGTCAACATATTGACCCACCTTTTCTCCTACACTGTTTATGGCCGATATAATTGGCCTACCGGGGACTGGAAAAATATTTTTATGTATTTTAGGAATTAAGTATAACACAGGTAATACCAGGAATTCATTATACATAAACTTGTATTCTTCATTAGATATGAGGCCTTCACTTTTCCATTGTGCCAGATGTTTTTGGAGTATTACTTTAGCTTTATCATACTCTCTAGTATTAGATTTTGTGTAACAGCTTTCCTCATTTAGTTGTCTCTGTGCTTCTAAGATATAATCCTTTTTTGTCCACACCACCAAGTTACCCCCCCTTTCTGACTTTTGATAACAACATCATGATTTTCACCAAGTTTTTTCATCAGATTATTGCATTCTTGCTTTCTAAAAAACACATTTCTTTGCTCTCTGTTTTTATTCACAGTGTGGTTTAATTTTTTCAAATCATTGGTGATCATATCATGGTATGTATCGATAGCGTCCTTGGGCATTAATGGTACACAGCAAGATTTAGGTTTAAAGGGATTGATCCCAGCCCCTTTCTGTGTATGATTGATTTTCTTCAATCTCTCTTGAGTGACCATATCAATATCCACATCTGATGTTTGAGAACGGGTTTGTTCATTGAGATCATGTAGCATGAGTAAATCGAGAATGTCAGAGGCCGCCAACATCTCTTCTTCTTGGCCTACACTATTATCAATTTTTTCTTTACAAGTTTTGAGAGCAAAGAATTTCTTTAATTTAAATTTTCTGATGAAACAGTACACATCAATACTCGTAAGTGCATATATATATATCAAAACAATTCCCTTTCACTCTATGCCTTAAATGGTATTGTTTTGACCTATTTCGTGTGCTCCCTTGTGTCTGGACAAAGCTATACATCTCTGAAGAGCTCTAATGAGAGATAAACACATGTCAGGGGTTGCTTTTATTCATTTCAGGTTGGCTTGGATGGTATTTTACAAGTCCAAAGCTGTAATAATGTGCCTGGAGTGGTAAAAGCCTTTGGCCATTTTACAGCTCGACATGGATAGCACTGTGCTAATCCTATGCTTAAAGACTTTGCTGTAGAAATGGCAAAAAAATCTGTCCCTTTCTATCTTGGCCTGGATGGCACTGTGCTAATCCTATGTTTAAAGACTTTTAATAGAAAAGCAGACATTTGAGTTGACCTAATTTAGAGTGTCGCTGGTGTTGAGACTGTTCAAGGTCATCAACATGGGTGCCCAATTTAGTAATGTCTCTGCAGAGATTAGGCATGCAACTTTTGAAGTCTGTCTTTATGGAGCCAATCTCAAGCCTGATGTCATTGAGGATCTTCGCCATGTACTCCTTAGAGATGGGCTGAATGGTAGGCACTTTGAGTGCCTGTAGCATTGTGTCTGTTTTGCTAGCTATTTACGCCGGTTTGGATTTTTACCTCATGGAGGCAAGCGAGGTGTCTCTAGAGGTTCTGCACCTTAGCATATCGGGGGGAGCAGAGAAGAATTTAATAGTAGTCGACGGCTAAGATCTTCTGTACACTGGGGGTCCTAAATTTGTGAGGTCATCAAATCACTCGCCTCAGTGGCTGGGAGGCAGATCTACCAAGCCCCTTACCAGCAGCGATACGAGGACCAGATGGGAGCAGTGAGTGTCTAAGAATGTCCACAGAGGAAGGGATGTCATGTCAAGGTTTGTCCTCTCCAACAGGGAGCCTGGGTTCCAGGGGTTCAGTATGAGGAGGTCAGGGGAGCCCTTAGTGCTGGTGAGCTAATGTCAGGGCTGGGTCCACTACGGGGGTCCACAGGCAAGTCACTTTTCAGAGACTCCTAAGTCCCCCACCCTGCTCTGCTATGGAGGGGTGTGAGGCAAATTAGACCCAGAATGGTAGTCCGCGAGCCCGCCTGGCCAAATGGAGGTCAAAGTGTCCATGTTGCCACTCAGGAGAGGAGGAGTGCAGCGCCTGGAATGACAATGAGGCAGAGACCATTGTCTGGGCAGAGGATGAGCCCCAGTCTGCAATGGTTAGCCCAGTGCCTTAGTCCCCCAGGCAAAACGGATTCTCCCCACAAACACTCCTTACTGCCAGGTCTGGGTAGAAGGAGTGCCAGGTCTCTCTCCTCCTACCACATGTTGGCCATCTCTCCAGCAGGCCAGTCCGGAGGGCCGAGGCTTACAACAGGCACTGCTCCCCAGTGCAGGCCAGGAGCACCTGGGAAGCAGATGGCTAAATGTCAGCTTGCGCTCCTCCGCATCAATCGGGATATACAGCTGCCAGAGAACAATTGATGTGTGCAACACTTCGCCACCTGTGAGACAACCTCCCTTTAGTCGCCGTCCCTATCGTGCCTCAGACCATGCCGAGTCCCCCGCCTACCGTGTCTAAGCAACTCCTCAGGTTGTTCCTGCCTGGAGTTTCCCTGACCAGCTGCCTCCAGTGGGAATCCAGTGGCGCAAGAAGAAGAATGATCTGGAGCCGCCTGGGGCAGCAGTTGAGGCGGATGGAGGCCTCAGGTACCAGGCATGCTGGTCCATGTCAGAAGAACAGCAGGACCAGCTCAGTGACGGGCCTCACAGCTGCGGTGTTGTCAGGCGGTTCCCCCAAGAGGACCCCATGTAGAGGGCTGCAGAACTTCAGTTATCAACGTATCTAGGGGGCACTGCTGGGGAGAGGCCATTCTCTATCCCCTGGTCAGTGGATGTCCCCTCTCCGGATGGGCCAAGCCATTGTGCACTATCTTTTAACCCCTTCGCTGCTAGGCCTTTTCCCCTCCTGTGCTAAGCCTTTTTTTGTTGATTTGGGGTAGTGCGCGCTTAGGCCCCTGTAACTTTTTGACCACATAAGGTATGCACGCCAAATTTGCGTCCTTTTCTTCCAACATCATGTGGATTCTAAAGGTGTCCAGGGTTTGTGGATTCCCTTGGAGGGGTCCCAGAAATTAACCAAAATATAGTGAAACTGTTTTTTTCATAAAAATGGGAAAAACGGGCTGCAAATGAAAGCCTCTGAGTTTTTCCCTGCAAATGGTATCAAAAAAGGGTTTGTGGGGCTGAAATCTCCATTTTCTCAGCTTTTAGGGAATGGCAGTCTTTTGTCAGAGAACCAACATTTTTCACACAGTTTTGGCATTTTTCTGGGACATAGCCTATTTTTGCTATTTTTAGAGCTTTTCACCTCCTTCCAGTTAATGGTAGAAATGAGTTTGAAAGCAATAAGGGATCCTGGAAAGCTATACATTTTCGAAACGTAGACATAATTCTGAATTCACAAAGGGGTCATTTGTCTAAATCCATGAAGGTTTATTTATAGAAACTAACAGTTAAATATTGGAATAATTGAAAATTTGTTGAAAAAAACAGCCTTTTGTCTCAACGTTTTCACCTATAACTTCTTGTAATTTTCACAGCTCTTGGAACGCAATGTACCATTACATTTGTTAGACCTTCCTGGTTGTGGGGATATATATAGGACTTGTAGTTTCTCCAAGAACCCGACGAACCCAGATCCAAAATCTGAGCAGCAACTTGCAATGATTTTTTTTTTATTTACTGGGTATAGAGCACTTATTCTTGGAAAATGTATATGTGGAATAATCGGTATGAAAGACACCTATGTATTTCTCAATTGGGTACCAATTATAGAGTTTAGAAACAGTATATAATTGCACATTTTCAAAATTGGGAATACTCATACTAGCATGAGAATTATTGGTCATTTTTGAAAAAGAATTTATTTTTTACACAATGTCTTTCATTGGGAAGGGAGAAATGCATGAAAACTCAATTGGTAATAACAGTTGATTTACAAATCTGAATTACCCTACGTCTCCCGATAAAAACGGTACCTCACTTGTGTGGGTCGGCCTTGTGCCTGCGACAGGAAACGGCGCAAAATGCAACGTGGTCACACCTCGATTTTGCAGTTAAAAAGTGACCCTTTTATGGCCAAGTGCCTACCTGTAGTTTTTGCACCCTAGCTCTGCTGGCACCTAGGGAAACCTAGCGAACCTATACATTTTTGAAAACTAGACACCCAGGGGAATTTAGGATGGAGTTGCTCGACTGCCTAACACCAGGTTTTATTACCCAGAATCCCTTGCAAAGCAAAGAATTTGACAAAAAAATACATTTTCCTCACATTTCTGTGGTGGAAAGTTCTGGAATCTGCGTGGATCAACAAATTTCCACCCACCCAGCGTTCCCCCAGGTCTCCCAAAAAAAATGGTACCTCACTTTTGTGGGTAGGCATAGTGGCTGCGACATGAAACAGCGCAAAACGCAACGTGGTTGCACCTCAATTTCCCAGTGAAATCTTGCCCTTTTTGGACAAGGAGACTACCTTTTGTTTTTGAGCCCTAGCTCTGCCAGCACCTAGGGAAACCTAGCAAACCTATACATTTTTGAAAACTAGACACCCAGGGAAATTCAGGATGGGGTGACTCGACTGCCTACCACCAGGTTTTGTTACCCAGAATCCCTTTCAAAACTAAGAATTTGACCAAAAAAACACATTTTCCTCACATTTCTGTGGTGGAAAGTTCTGGAATCTGCGTGGATCAACAAATTTCCACCCACCCAGCGTTCCACCAGGTCTCCCGAAAAAAATGGTACCTCACTGGCGTGGGTAGGCATAGTGGCTGCGACATGAAACAGCGCAAAACGCAACGTGGTCGCACCTCAATTTCCCAGTGAAATCTTGCCCTTTTTGGACAAAGAGACTACTTTTTGTTTTTGAGCCCTAGCTCTGCCAGCACCTAGAGAAACCTAGCAAACCTATACATTTTTGAAAACTAAACACCCAGGGGAATTCAGGATGGGGTGACTCGACTGCCTACCACCAGGTTTTGTTACCCAGAATCCCTTGCAAAGCTAAGAATTTGACAAAAAAACACATTTTCCTCACATTTCTGTGGTAGAAAGTTCTGGAATCTGCGTGGATCAACAAATTTCTACCCACCCAGCGTTCCCCCAGGTCTCCCGAAAAAAATTGTACCTGACTTGCGTGGGTAGGCATAGTGGCTGCGACAGGAAAAGGTTCAAATCGTACAGTGGTGAATTTAAAATACCCTATAACAAAACTACCTTGATTTTTTTGGGGGGGGCACCTGAGTTTTTGGCCCGGGGCTCAGTGGTCATCTTTTGAAACTACCAAACCCAACATTTCTGAAAACTAGACACCCGGGGGAGTCCAGGGAGGTATGGCATGCGTGGGTCCCCCCATGTTTTTCTAATCAGAAATCCCTGCAAGCCTTAAATTTAGGTTAAAAAAAACACTTTTTCATACATTTTTGGGTGGGGTCTCCCTGCCGGCACAAATGTCCTACCACTCAGCGTTCCCCTTGATCTCCCGAGTAAAATGATACCTCACTTGTGTGGGTGGGCCAAAGGCCTGTGACTAAGGTGGGGTGCTTAATTTTTCAAACCTAAAAACTGCATTTTTAAAAAATTCATTTTTAGCCTTTTCTGCTTTGGGGCACCCACACAAGTGAGGTATCATTTTACTCAGCATAACAAGGGGAACGCTGCGTTGTAGGACATTTTTGCCCACATGGAGATCCCACGCAAAAAAGTTTGGAAAAGTGTTTTTTTTACCTAATTTTAAGGTTTGCAAGGAATTCTGGGTAGGAATACATTGGGGGACCCACACATGCCATACCTCCCTGGACTCCCCTGGGTGTCTAGTTTTCAGAACTGTTTGGTTTTGGTAGTTTCCAAAGATGGCCACCGAGCCCCGGGCCAAAAACTCAGGTGCCCCCCCCAAAAAAATAAAGGTAGTTTTGCTATAGGGTATTTTAAATCCTCCACGGTACGGTTTGGACCTTTTCCTGTTGCAGCCACTATGCCTACCCACGCAAGTGAGGTACCATTTTTATCGGGAGACCTTGGGGAACGCTGGGTGGGAGGAAATTTGTGTGAGCCCAGTGATGCCACGCTTTCCCATACAAAAAAGTGTGAAAAAACTGATTTTTTCAGCTAAAATTGAGGTTTGCAAGGGATTCTGGGTAAAGGAACGTTGGAGGATCCACGCAAGCCATACCTCCTTGGAAACCCCCGGGTGTCTACTTTTCAGGAATGTATGGGTTTGGTAGGTTTTCCTTGATGGCCGTCTAGCACGGGGCCAAAAACCCAGGTAACCCCTCTTGCAAAAGCTGGTGGTTTTGACATTGGTGACAATGGTGACAATGTCAAAACCACCAGCTGGGGGCAGAAAAGGCCAAAAAAACATGCCAGGGGGGGGGGGCAGAAAAACGAAAAGATATTCACAGGCCGCCTGGAAGCGACCCTTGCCCAAGGGGTCGCTTCCTAAAAACTAAATTTACAATTCCCTGGTGAAAGTGGGCATTTTCTACCCCCCCCCTGGGGGCAAAACGGCCAAATAAACGGGCTGATTTGCCCCCAGGGGGGACAGAAAATCAAGAACATAAATTATGGCCACCAGGAAGCGACCCTTACCCAAGGGGTCGCTTCCAAAATAAAAACATTGCGCCCAAAAAAAACCTGGTGCTAGCGGGTAATTTCTGCCCCCCCTGGGGGCAAAACGGCTGAAAAAATGGGCCGATTTGCCCCCGGGGGGGCAGAAAAACAAAAAGATCATCAGAGGCCGCCTGGAAGCGACTCTTGCCCAAGGGGTCGCTTCCTAAAAACTAAATTTGCAATTCCCTGGTGCTAGTGGGGATTTTCTGCCCCCCTGGGGGCAAAACGGCCAAAAAAACAGGCCGATTTGCCCCCAGGGGGGACAGAAAATCAAAAACATAAATTAATGCCACCTGGAAGCGACCCTTACCCAAGGGGTCACTTCCAAAATAAAAGAAGTGCTCACAAAAATGAACCCTGGTGCTAGTGGGGAATTTCTGCCCCCCTCCCCCCCCTGGGGGCAAAACGGCCGAAAAAACGGGCCGATTTGCCCCCAGGGGGGACAGAAAAACGAAAAGATACTTATAGGCCCCCTGGAAGCGACCCTTGCCCAAGGGGTCGCTTCCTGTAAACAAAATGTAAATCCCTGGTGCTAGTGGTGGGCATTTCCGCCGCACGATCGCGACACTGTGCGCGATCGTGAGGCAGAAATGCCCTGCAAAGAGACATCAGGGGAGAGGAAAATCTCTTTCCTCTCCCCTGATGCCTCTTTGCGGCCCCAAACCCCCGCCAGCCACGAGAAACTCACCTTATCCCTCGGCGCGCAGGAAGCAAATGGCTTCCCGAGCGCCTGGGAATCCCTGATGATGTCAGCCCGCGCTGTGCGCGCTGACGTCATCAGGGATTCCCATGGGGAGGGGCGGGGGGGCAGCGGAAACTCTTCCGCTGCCATCCCCGTACTTGGCGAGAAGATTTCAGACCCTCGGGGGGAGCGCCAGCGCTTCCCCCGAGGGTGGGGCTCATGACGAGCTGGGCTCGTCATCAGCGCACGACCGGTGTGTACCATGACGAGCCCAGCTCGTCATCAGCCCCGAAGGGGTTAAAACTTATTTTTAACCTTTAAAAAAACTTTTCAAACTTTTGTCTAATTTTTTTCTTTTTGCTTTACTTTGGAATGGGGGTCTACACAGGGCTCTAACAGGGCTCTAACAATTCCAATTAATCTTTTTTTTTTTATCTGAAAAAAATTATCTGAGTCCTGTGTCAATAGCGGATTTCTTATGCATGATTATCACTTATTACCAAGTTCAGGATCTCACCACTGTAACACCAATGTAGGAAAGTGCAGTATTATATAGTGAGGCTAGTTAGGCTTCACCAAGCATTATTTCCCAAATACCCCATAGATAGGTCCTTCGGAATCACATTAATAAATCCCTAGTTTAGCCTCGGTAGTGTGGCACATGGCATTCGTGCTTTACTAGAGGAACATGTGTTAAGTATCAACACAGATGAAAAGTAATGGACAGGACTCGAGAGAAATCCAACACCAATTTATAAACATAGAGCAGGAACAGAATGTTATATAAATTTGGACACCAAAACGAACACAATGAGGTAAGTATAACCATATTTATGGATTTTAGAAGAGAATAAACCAGTGCAAGTCACTACAGCAAAACTTTAACAATGCAGTCAATGAAGAAAAGAGTCCAGGTCAAACCACTGGGGGTTAAGGAGATGTGGGGCCATATTCTCAAGGAGCTATTGCCAAGTTATCGGCACCTTAACGCAGCCAAATTTGTGATAAACTTACCACCCCATTCACAAGCTGGTGAAAACAGCCCATATCACCAGTTTTTCGATGATAGCAGTCGCAAAAAACATCGCCAAGGATGACCCCGGCAACTATCGCTAATGAGATGCAGAGTAGGTGTTCCCGAGCAAAAAGCAGCGACAACACCACACCAGAACATTCTCAACGACCAAACAGATCGGCGATAAGATCACAAAACATGCGGTTAGGCGCGTTAGCACCAGGAAACTAACACCTGCTCTGACTTGGTGCAAAGTAGGACTACAACCTGCACCACAAAAGAGACCCCAGGCCAGAGCCACACCTGAAGAACAACAAATGCTATGGAGACACAGAACATGCATCACGGAGCCCCAAGAGGGCAACAACACCCAACGCCATCACCTCCAGGACCCCACTTCCCCCCCCAGGGCCCCACTCCGGACACCCCCCACGCACCCCTGGACAAACATATGTCACATCACCACACGGATTCATATACTAAATAACTTGCATGATGTCGCACAATCACATCTGGTGACACACATGTGTCGTCACAAAATTGAGCATCACACATTCACCTTCGAAGCAACAAATGATAATTTATTAAAATAAACACAGAACAAAAATGAAGACACATGGAGGCTCCCCTCGGGACAATCCGTAGGTTACAGCCTGCAAAACAAAAATCATGATGAAAAGGTGTGTCTTACACACATCAAAGAACAGACAGAGAGCAAAGGAGTGAGAGAGAAAAGGAGAGGGAGCGAGAGAAAAATGGACAGAGGGGGGGAGAGAGAGAAAGACGGACAGAGAGGGGGAGAGAGAGAGAGACGGTAGGAGAGGGGAAGAGAGAGAAAGACGGACAGAGAGGGGGAGCAAGAGAAATATGGACAGAGGGTGAGCGAGAGAAAGATGGACAGAGAGGGGGAGAGAAAGACGGACAGAGAGGGGGAGAGAGAAAGACGGACAGAGAGGGGGAGAGAGAGATAGACGGACAGAGAGGGGAAGAGGGAGATAGAGAAAAGAAAAGAGGGACAGGGAGAGAGAGTGCTGACAATGCGCACCCAGGCCACACTGCTCACCTGCTGCCACTGGTGTTTCTCCAACCACGTGCCGGTAGGAAGTGCAGTTCACCAGATCCCACATCTAAGACAGACCCAACATCTGAAACAGAGTCCAGATACCTGAATGGCAAAGTACATACAATTGCACGCGACATCATCGGCTGTCTGCCCCTGCGCACCCATGCAGCTGCACCCCAGCCCCTCCCGCCACCCAGCGTTGCATGCCCGCCCTTGCGCACCCAGGCTGCTACACCCCAGCCCCTCCCACAGCCCAGCGGTGCATGCCCGCCCCTGCATACCCAGGCCTCACCTCTCACCTTCCGCAACTGACGTGTAGAAATGTGGGCCCACCACGTGCCGGTGCAAGCCCCAAACCCGGGGCCCGCGGACATGGCACCCTCCACATCATGCAGCTCCGCGGGCCCCTAGGTCATTTGGTGCTGGGTCTTGATTTTTCCATAGAAGAGAACATACCAGTGCATCCAGCAAAATCACAGGCTGCACACCCGCTCAGCCTCATCGCTGCCACTAACTCTGTAATCCAGGAGGCGACGCCACATGGCGGTAGGCCCGCGCTGCCCGCTGGCTCAGGCCTACACTGCGGTCCAGCAGGGCACACAAAACGTAAGCCGCCTGGACCGCCGGGACGATGCATCATCGCAGGCTGCACACCCACTCAGCACGTAAGGTGCCCCTACCTCAGTACACCCAAAGTCACCGTCCAGTTGCGGTGTGTCTGTGCCAGCTGCAGTGTATCCGGTGCCACCAAGTCTGTGTCCGCACAGTGATGGACTCTCCATGATTGGATATCGTGGTGCGGATGCCATCATGTCACTTCCGGGCCTGCGGAATGTGATGTCGCAGGTCCCTGGGCGCCCATGCTTATATGCACACCACACGGATACACTCCTAGAGAGGTTGGAAATGGCGTTGTGCACGTGCCCCTGACCCTTTTAATTAGCCAGGTCACATGTGCTGTGATGCGTGTGCTGGATGGGTGTGGAGTATGTGTAAACCAGCCATGAGGGAGTGGCCATGGCATGCTGACAACTAGATACTGACGCGTGTTTCTTGAACCACAAGATTCACATTCACATAAGCACTCGGGTTTGTCTTTCATGCACACAGTTTATCAATGGTTTGCTCAATTACGGTTTGGAAAAAATGTCAAAATTGTTTCTTGATTTTTCAATCTCATTTAATTCTCATGAAATTGTTGTTTCTCCATAGTATTTCAATTATTTCAATTTATCATCACAGTTCATCAATTTTTCATGCTGCCCGATGCATTTCGAGCTACACAACTAGACCTGTGAGCAGCAGATCACTACAAGGGAGTCCGGGCCCATGTGGCATTGTTGCACTCCCCCTGCAGCGTAAGCGTGGTGGGCTGGCCTGGCGTATGCCAGTCCAGCGTAAGGGTTTGAACGATGACCCCGGGGCTCTGTGCGTGGTTCCATACAGGGCTGGACAAGGCAGTAACAAATGCATGTGTGGCTGTTGTTGCGTAGGCGCAACCCGGACGACAATCAGCAATGTATCACCCTATGACCCAAGTCCAACGACATGAGCCACATGGACATAAGGGGATTTCACTGACCCTTCATTCATCCATATTACCACACTTGAAAGACCATAGAGACGACACATCTGTGTAATTCAGAATGTTTAATGCACATTCAGTGGAATGTTGCATCTGGAGCAGTACAGGGCATTGCAAAGCCCACTTTCAAAGGTTGGCCCATGGAGGGCCAGCCAGAGTCCTTCAGGGAATGAGAAGTCCAATGGAAGAGGAAGAGTTCAGTCCGCAGTGTGATAGCTGTATCATTGGCGAACAAACAGAATATGGCAGTTCATGTCGAGGTCCAAGGTGAGTGTCGCAGAGTGTATCTGGGGACAGTGGAAGGTGATGATGCAGAGGGCAGAACTAAGCTGAAACCGGCCATATGGTGGAGGTGAACCCTACAGTTTTCTCCATACCAGTAAGAAGGTTTCATCTGCAACTTCGTCCTATGTGGGTGGTGCTGGCCTTTCTCCAGCACTCTGTGGCAGTGACACCTCAGGGACAGGAGGTGGAATGTCTGCCGCACTGTGTGGCACTGACACTACAGGGGCAGAGATGTGGATATGGTGGTAGCAGCAGCATTCACCTGCACAAGGCCTTGTGGCAGCAATGCCATGAGGATGGTTTTGAGGTCATTGTGGAACCCAGCTACCTCTCACTGGTGTGCAGCCGTGGCAGCGCTCTCTCCGCATTGGCCCGGTCCATGTTCTCCATGAGCCTCTGCATGAATCCCAACTCCCTGGCGAGCTCGCTGGAGTCACCCTGACTAGACATTCATTCTTGTCGCACAGTCAGGACTCTGGCGATGTCAGCCATGGTTCTTTGGAGGGCATGGAGCAGACTGTCGGTGTTCGTTAGGGACTGTGAGTGGTCCCTGATGGGAATTAGACACCCACGCATTTCATCTAGTTTGTCTGCCATGCCGTCGAAGCCCACCCGCACCTGTTCAGCCAGCTGCTCCTGGCATCCCAGCACAAAGCGTTGGAAGGCCATGTGTTGTTCGTGGGGGTCCTAGGAGGCAGCCGTGGTGGTGGGTACTGCCTGCTGTGTGGTCTGTGCAGGGGGTGGGTTCTCCTCGTTGCAGCTGGTCTGCCCTGCTCCTGGAGGTGGGCTGCTGAGACTGTCAATAAACGCTTGGAGGGCATCGGAGAAGTGAGGTTGGGACTGCTCTGCAGGAGGTGGTAATTGTCCCTTTGCAATGTGAAGGGGAGATGCAGTTTAACAATGTGTCCACATGTGTGTTGTCGCATTGTACATGTTTACATACAGTCTGCATGACTGTGTACATCGTGGCTGTTTCAGAGGGGCTGCTCATTTGATGCAGGACAGTGGACATTTCGACACCATCATGGCTGTGTGTTTGTATCTGTACATTATCTACTCACATTTCCCTGCAATGCCACTTGTGATTGGCCAATGTCTACACCCAGTCGGCACCACTATTGTCCTCTCTTCTGTGGTGAAAGCGTTGCAGTTTGTGCCACTTCTTTGTCAATCTTGATGTGCTCTGCGTGTGATGTGTGTGTCCCGCATTTTGGGGCAGTCGCCCCTGCAGCTCTGTTTTGGCTGACCCTTATCCCTTTCATGTGGTGTGCCTCTGACTTCTGTGCTTATACAGTGCTAACATGTAGCATGCATGGGTACATTGTTCTCTTGGTGTTAGTTGGGGTCTGGGGCATGGTTTGTCGGCAGATGTGCTCAGCTCAATTGTGCATGTGTGCCATTGTGCCCATCTCCCCTCGTCCCCCCAGTCCCTGGTCATCACTCACCCTGGTGCTGGTGTGTCCGGTCCTGTTGAACAGTGTCAGGTACCCCGACTCCAGCCACCGTCTCCCCACTGTGGACTGTGGACACCATTTCCTCCATGTCATCCAGCTCCTCCAGTGGCGCAGGACTGCCACCTCCAGTCTGCATTGCTGCCTTGCAGTTGTTTGTGATTTTCTGCTTGGTTTTTCGCTTTACATCATTCCAGCACCTCTTGACCTCATCAATTGTCCTCTTCAGCACTCCCACTGCATTCACCTTATCCACCATGGCCTGCCATAGTCCATTTTTTGTTGCCAATGACACAGTGGAGGTGACGAACAGTTGTTCGACCACCTCAGTTTTCAGGATGCTGTTTTCTTGCGGACTGAAGCGCTTCTTCCTACTCCTCTACTCCTTGGCCTTCCCTGGCAGGTCCTCCGGGGGACTTGTGTGGTTCTGGTTCTCCTACGTACTTGCTCCGGCAACATCCATGGTTCTTCGCTGTTGTTTGGTATTTGTTTGTCTGTTTTTTTTTTACTTTTATGGTGATTGTTCCCGCCTGACGTGTGTGATTTACAGGCCTGTGGCTGGTTTTCGCAGATTTTTGTATTGCGCTTGGCCTTATCGCAGCTTTTTTTGCATTCGCGTTTTGCATTTTTGCGGTGTGGCATTGATTTTAATGCGGCCATTTGACGCATTATCTGGTGACTATCGCATGGTATCGCTGTGTTGTGAATATTTGATTAACACAGCACAAATTTCCTGCAATGGACTGCGATGTTGAGGGTTACGTTAAGTAACTTTTGTGACGGTTATCACACGTCCTTGAGAATATACCCCGTGGTTTCCAGGGCAAAGCCATGACAGTCAGTTGAATGTTATCTGGCTCGAAGGGCCCAGGTGCAGAGTTGTCCTGGTTGTCCTTGGTGCTGAAGCGGGAGCTACAGGGATGCTGAGTTTACCGCTTAGACCAGCGGTTCCCAAACTGTGCGCCGCGGCTCCCTGGTGCGCCGTGAAAACTTGCCAGGGGCGCCACGAACAGATGAGCACACAGTTTGGGAATCAGGAATTCAACACTGCTCCGTGTGATCAGGCCTGCAGTGGTTGCCCTGAGCCATAAGAGGGCAGTGCAACCTCACTTTTGTTATGAGGTCCGATGCCTCTGGGGCAAATCCACGCTCAGGGGAGGGTTATTTAGGTATGCACTCCTCCCAGTTCACATGATATAAAATTAAATAATAAGCTGCTACAGCATTACTGCAAGTATATATATACTTCTTTAATCACTCTTAACTTAGATGACTTTGCTATGACGCCACGATTAGCCTAGGCACGTCCACAAACTCGGAAGAGAGAAGCTGGCCTGAGGAATATGACTAACCCTGGGCGAAGCACTACGCTACGCTCGCGTAGTTTGCGAAGTTTGCGCAACTTCGCACTACGCGAGCTGCACGTAGCACAGTGCGAACATGCGTAGCGTAGTGCAGCGGTCATTTTTTGCTTGTTCGCGGTCCTCAACGTCATGTTCGCGACCGCGAGCAAGCAAAATGACATCCCGGCGAGACTCTCAACGCGGGGAGGTCAGGTATCTCATTGCGAGTGGTCGTGCATGCTCGCGACCGCTCGCGATGAGAAACTACCAGTTTGCGTTGAGAAAGCTGCCGCTCGAGTAAAAATCTACTCGATCAGTAGAAAACTACAGCTCGCACTGTGCAAGATGCAGTTTTCAATGATTGCACAGTGCCGGATGCTTGTTCGCACTGTGCAATAATTGAAAATGCATCTTGCACAGTGCGAACATGCTACTACGCAGCTCGCGTAGTGCTACGTGAAGTTCGCGTATTGCGAAGTGCACTTCGCGTAGCGCTACTTCGCGAACTACGCCCAGGGTTAAAAATGACGCCATCCAGACTGAAGGCAGCGGTGGAGAAAGTGAGTTTACTTACTGAGAATGCCCAGGCCCTGCCTATCCATACACCCATTTAGCCCACCTCAGTATCTTTCTTTAACTGCTCCTTACGCTCCTGACCCTGGTGTTACAACTCTTACAGTACAGTAACGCTAAATGTGCAGTTGGCAACACAGGATAACAAGATGGCAGGTATAAAATCAATTCACAAATGTTATTACAAACAGCAGGGGATGCAGCTAAATATGTCATAAAAATTGTGCAGTGCCATGGTTTCAGATTTTTTTGACAGAATAAAAGGGCTTAGAGTAAGTGCTATGCACACATGTATTTCTTCAGCCAAATAGCAGAGAAAAATAATTTAAAATTACACAAGAAGCAGGAAAAAAGGTGGGGGGAGCAGGTGCCTGGAAAACAAAGGGGAACATAGAAATGCATGGCTGCTTAGGTTGGCAGTTAATGTGTTCTCAAGTTTCACGAATTGTGGATTGCCTCATATTGCAGAGATTATGACTTGTTTTCGTGTTGATTACAGGTGTTAAAAGTTGGCAGGCTCTGTGGCCTAGTTAGAAAACTAAATTTGACATTTATGGCCCCGGGTTCTGTAAAGATGATTCGCTTGCATTTACTTGAATCATTTACCCCACCACGGCTAATTGACAACCTCATTCTTTAAATTACCAGCTGGTGACTCACCCAGACCGTCTCTGGCTGGTTCCCAATTGGGTGGTGGGAGGTGTCCATTTCAGGCTGCACATTGACAAGTATAAACCACGGATAAAGGAGTGTGAGGCCTGACTGCTCTCTCTCTAACTGTGCATGAAACGAAAAGGTTTCACCGCAGACCACTATTGTGAAAGCTGGCAACATCGCCAGGTCACCCCGACAAAGGCAGAAGCAAATGCTGCTGTCAACTCTGTTAGAAGACACATCAACAGACCCGCAGACCCAAAGGCGTGTGTCTGCCTAAAAGTGTAACAAGCTTATCAGAAATATTTTAAGCAGTAGTTCAGTCACAGACTGGGCAGGGCAGAAAAAGTAGCATCCTGGGACAAAAGTGCAGAGCAAAGTTTTTCAGAAACTCCGGTGAAGTTGTATCTCTTTTGATAATTTAGTAATTATGTGTTGTGACACACCTTTGTGGTAGTCCCAGAACCGTGCACTACAGTCATTATTAGGTAGCAGGAAGGCTCAGGGGCACATCAGGTTGTACTGATAGGTTTCATTTCCCGATGCCCCGCCCATTGCCTTTACATTTATGAGTTAGCAGGATGTGTCTAACCAATGGTATATTCATTTATGCATTCTTGTTCATATTCTTCATCTAATATTCATTTGTGCGTGTTACACTATCATGTTTTCTTAGCTTAGCTTGTGTGCCACCATTTTGGAAGTGTTTCTCTCTGCGTGCGAGTTGCACTCACTCACCCCTCCCGTAGGAATAGAGAAAGAAATGCTAACGCAGTAGTTTTCCCTTTTCAGCTAACTGTGATCGAAACTATAACAAATTCATTATCAGTGGTGTTCTCATGTGCTGGAGACGCTGAGGCCTGGCTCCGTGGCCTTGAGCCGAGATAAGAAATGTTACCATCGCAGGTGCAGATGCCTCTTGTGTGAGGCCATTGTTCGCTCTTCCAGGGGTCCAGTATCCTGATATAATGTACTGCTGTGTTGGGATGGGTCAGTCCTCTCGGCGCACTCTTATGGGTGAGGTCGGACAGGCCCTCTCATATGGGAGTTTGTGGCCTAATAAAATTACCTTGTTTATTCTTCTCCACTGTCCGGCTGACTTATTATTGGGTAACTATAGGTGAGTGCGGTAAGTCACTCTGGTGGATTTGAGCCACGCTTATCAGATGGCGCCCGAACAGGGACTCCGCGATAAGGATCTTTCTCACCCGTAAGTGGGTAGCAGAAGACCGGGGACCCTCTGGTCGGCACGGTGGGTCTGGGTACCCACTTTGATGCCGAGCTTGGTTCTCGCAGCACTGCCCCGCCCTGCTGATCGGGAGAGGTCCCGGTTCATGATCCTGCGCCGGAGTCCGGAAGGCGGAACTTTGGAGCTGACCGTGTTGGTCCCAGCAGTCGGCAGTGGAGAACGGTAGAAGTCGGTACTGTGCATAGAAGGTGAGTGGTCCGACTGTTGATTGAGGGAGCGGGGATGCTCCATGAGGCTGGTGCGTCTCTGAGATCGGTGTGTCTCTGGTGATTGGAGGAGCTGGTGTGCTCCTGGGGCTAGTGTGCTCCGGGGAACTCAGGGTGCGAGTGGCGCCCTGACAGACTTAGTGGAGAGTGGGTGGACGTTTGTTTGTCATCCGACCGGATGGTACTGCTGTCGAGGCGTGGCTTGTTGCGGATGAATTTTGGGACCTACCCGAACCCCTAGGGTGTGTGGTTCGCTGGGTGCGGGTCCCGGTTCTCACGTGGCATGGTGCGCAACGATCTGTAGTGCCGCCTGGGAGGCGGATGTGTTCCTCAATTCCAGAACGGTGTGTATACTGTTCGGTCTGCGGAAGGGTCCAGGTTCCCCAGGACTTGGTCGACGGGCCTCGTCCCATTTTTGATAACACGTGTTTGGCAGGGATTGTGTTGGCGAAATAGGAAGTGCAACTGCATGTGGGTGTGAATTTCTCGTTGTGATTGTATGACCCGGGGAAGCGAAAGTTTTGTGTTGGTGTGAGGTTGAGTGAGTGGCGATGCCGTGTTTTAGTAAACTGCGGTGCCTTGGGTACTGCTGTGGCTCTTCGGGCACTAGATTGGCCGAGAGCCAACCCGCCCTGGTGGAGGGCTCTCCTAATTTTGAGATGTACGTTAAACATGGGCTGCCTCCGATTTTGTTTAACACCTTGTGGCACAGATATACGAAAGGAAATGTGGATTTGCAGTGGCCTTTGACCAGTTCTTTTGATGTGGCAAAATTCAATTATTTACAAGATCGATTGTTTGCTAGGCGCAGTCGCCAAAGTATGTTCGATTCTCTGAGGATGTGGCAGAAGGAAGTAAAGGAGCGACAGTTGAGGGAAGAGAAGGTAGCTCAAAAGAGGGCGGCACAGACAATGGCGCAGAAGGCGAGAGAGCATACTAAGAGGGAGAATGAGCAGCGGATTGAGCGCGCAGACAGGCTTTTCAGGTTACAGGATAGTAAGAGCTATGTGGTTAGGGAGGAAGAACGAGATGAGATGGAGGACATCTTGAACTCTCGCCCCCCCTCCCCCATATGCCCCGCAACCCTTGTACCCTGTGTTGGCGGGTTCTGCTTCTTCCGCGGCGGTTTCGGTTCCGCAGGCAGGTGCTTCTCCTTTATCTGGCGCCCCCACCACCTCCTCCGTTTCCGCTCCAAAATTGTTGAGTGATGTTGAACAAGCTTTGTCTTCTGTCACTTCTTCATTGACGGCGCCCTTGGTCTCCCTCTTGGCGGCGAGCTCACCTGCCCTCTCGGTGGCCCCCTATGAGCTCCCTACTGTTTCTGCTAGCGCTACCCCTCAAGGTGGGTTGGTGACCCCAGATCGAGGTGCGGGAAGTGGGCTGCTTAATCAGGTACGGAAGTTGCTCACACGTTCTACTGTCGGGTTGGATGAGAAGACGGTGGTGGCTAATCAGGGTTGCCAGTGGGCTAGGAATAATATTTATTCGATTGAAGATATTTGGTCCATGATGAAAGATTATGAACCACTGATGCAACAGCATGCTTTATGGCATATGTCGACGACATTGATAGCGTTGTGGGAACAGGGATATGGTGGAGAAGCACCAGCGATTCTTCATGACATTAAGAATAATGCCTACAGAGCTAATACTGGTATGAAGGATGTGTTACGCAGTTTGAGGTCTTTGTTGGAGTATAGAAATGAGTTGCCGTCGGCGGGAGAGCCTCGTTTCCCTGGGGTACATCCGATGCGGGAGGTACACCCTATTTTCCACCCTGAAATACCCGAGGTGGTAGACCCGCACACTAATATTGTCACTCGAGCTCAAGTCGATGCTCATTTCCAAGAACAATGGGTGTATACGCCTTGGAAAAGGGGTGAGGTATTAGCACTGAAGGCCCAGTTGCCCGACTCGAGAAAGAATCCGACTGCCTATTACAAAGAGCTGACAGAAGCAGCGTCCTCGACGGTCATGACCTTAGCCGACATAGAATTGTTTTTTGGACTGTTGGTCCCGGTGGATGTGTGGAGGCAGGTAAAGGGTACGGACCATGTAGAAGAGCTGGGTGGCACCTGGGAGGAATTTAGGGATTGGGACAAGGAGCGGAAGCCAGGGGAGAAGCCGAAGGCTGAAATTCTAGCGTTACCGGGACGCATAATAAAATATATGCACTCCCTTATTCCTCCTAAGAAAGTAGATTGGGATAAGTTGACTGCTTGCAGACAGAAAAAGGATGAGGCGGTTTCAGATTTTTTCACTCGCTTTGAAGAGACTTTCATGGATTTCAGTGGTCAAGATATTTCCCAAGATGGCGTCCTGCGCCTTTTCGTTAATAGATTTGTAACGAATTTGTTATCGGAAATATCGGGTTGATTGCAGGCGTCGGAGAGTACGTGGACGACGTCCACTCCCTCTGGTATTCTGAGCATGGCTCAGTATTATGAACATAGGGAGAATGAGAATAAAGACAGGCAAGAGAAGAAGGCGAAGGATGTGAAGACAAGAGTGTTACTGCAGCAAGTAGCGAAGGGTCGGGGACGGGGAGCCCCGCCCATGGTAGCTGGTCGAGGAGGAAGTGGTTATGGAAGAGGAGAGAAGAGAGAACGTCTGGGGCAAAATCAATGTGGTAATTGCAAAAAAGAGGGGCGCTGGTGGAGAGATTGCCCAGAACTTCAGTCTACTGCCGGACAAGGCAGGGGACGTGGTCAGGGTGAATTTCGCAGGAATGATAGACAGTCTGACGATGTAAGGAGACCGGGAGGGAATTACTTTGATGGAGACAGGGACTGACAGCACTTCCAGAGCGAGGGCGACAGTGGAAGAGACAGACAGTACTACAATGATGCTTATGCTATGGACGATTTGACTGGATTTTCTCATAACTAGGACAGCGTAGGACAGAGCATGGGACCGGTTTCTGTGGATACTGATCAGCGAGGACCCTACGTGACAGCAGATTTGTTAGGGTCACCCCAGAAATTTTTTGTGGATACGGGCGCTACGAAGAGTTCGGTGGCCCGTTCCCAGGTCCCAGGGGCGGCTCTGTCTGGCAAGAATAATATCTCCGTAGGGTTCTCAGGTACTCCGGTGATTAGCCCCATCTCTAAACCGCTTGCTCTTACGATTGGTCCTTTTACTATTGATTCCACTTTCCTCCTAACGTCCCAGTGTGGCGAGAACTTGCTGGGTTTGGATTTGCTGAAAAGATTGAATGCTACCATTTACTGCTCCCCAGATGGTGTGTACCTCACGTTGGGTCCTACTGTCGCGCGTGCGCAGCAGTGTTTTTCAAAAGATGAGCCCCCCCAGCTGAGTTTGCGGGGATTCCCAAGAGTTTGTGGACTAGCAGCGATACTGATGTGGGAAAAATGGATATTGCCCCTGTGTCAATAAAGGTTAAGATGGGAGCCCGATTACCTCGGATACCTCAGTATAAGATATCTAGGGATGGAGAGAAGGCTATGTTGCAAATAATACAGGACTTGATTCGTTCAGGAGTAGTGGAGGAGACGGACTCCAACAGTTGTAATAGTCCCATTCTCCCGATCCTTAAGAGGCCTACTGCAGATTCCAGTGATGGTACACCTGATGTTTATCGCTTTGTGATTGTTTTACGCCACATTAACAAGGTGGTTGTGCCCAAAATATCCGGTGGTCTCTGACATTACCACGATTTTGACAATGATTCCTCCCTCTGCTAAATTTTTTCTGTTCTGGACCTGAAGAAGGCATTCTTCAGTATCCCCGTGCACCCAGATAGCCGTTACCTATACGGATTCTCATTGGCTGGCCGAAGTTTTAGATTTTGTAGAATTCCCCAAGGTTATACGGAGAGTCCCAGCATTTATAGTCAAGCTTTGAAGGCGCAATTGGATGGTTTGGAACCCCCGCAGGGTAATGTTTTATTGCAATATGTGGATGATCTCCTCATCGCATCAGACACTGAGGAAGGGTGTCGAGAGTCCACTGTTAAATTGTTACACCATTTGGCTTACAAAGGACACAAGCTGTCTCTTCCTAAATTCCAATACTGCCGACAGGAGGTTACCTACCTAGGTCATCTCCTATCGAAGGAGGGGAGGAGGCTGACGCCGGAGCGCATTAAGGCGATAACTAACATGGCTGCACCTAACACGCAGCGAGAGGTGCGCGCGTTCTTGGGCATAACTTCGTATTGTCGCCAGTGGATAGCTAATTACGCCCTACTAACAAAACCCCTTCTGTATCTGACTACTAAAGAAGTGCGTGAACCCCTACCTTGGACTCCAGCATGTCAAGAAGCGTTTGAGTTACTAAAAACTGCTTTATGCTCTGCACCTGTTTTGGGAACACCTGATTACCAGAAGCCTTTTGTGCTTTACGTACACGAGGCGGAAGGTTGCGCGTTGTCTGTCCTAACTCAATGTTTTGGCGGGAAACAGAGACCGTGCGCTTACTTCTCTGCAATGCTTGACAATGTGGCGAGAGCGTTGCCGAGTTGTCTGAAGGCTACAGCGGCTGCTGCAGTTTCAATTAGACAATCGGCAGGGCTCGTCCTGGGGTCAGCTCTCACAGTAATGGTACCGCATGCTGTGGACATTTTATTGAACAGAACACAGACGCAGCATTTAACTAGTGCTCGTCTTACTGGTTATGAGATGACGTTATTTGCACCTCATGTGACGATTAAACGATGTGCTACACTGAACGGGGCCACATTGATACCTATCCCCTCAGACGAAAAGGACGATGAAGTGCATGACTGTTTGTTTCGGACAGAGGAGGAGACAAAGGGAAGGATAGATTTGATGGACACCGCCCTAGATGAAGCTGATGGGGAATTGTATGTTGATGGTTCCTGTTTCAAACTTACAGATGGTACCTCAACTGCAGCATATGCAGTCACGACTTTGAAAACTGTGGTAGAGACTTCTAGGATTCCATATCATTCAGCTCAGGCTGCGGAAATAATAGCATTGATGCGTGCGTGTGAGTTGAGTGAAGGATTGGATGTGAATATTTACACTGACAGCCAATACGCCTTCGGCGTGGCTCATAGCTATGGGCGACTGTGGGCAGAACGGGGATTTTTAACATCACACGGACAGAAGATTCAGAATGGCGCATTGATATTGCGACTACTGACAGCTTTGACACTTCACAAAAGACTGGCTGTGATCAAGTGTAGTGCACACAAAGCGGTGATAGATGACGTGGGACGGGGAAATGCATTTGCAGACCAAACAGCTAAAGAAACGGCTCGGACAAAACTCCCACGAATGTTTGTGGCAGGACCAGCTAGGTGGGTACCGGACGTTAATATGTTCGAGAACACTGTACAGAGTGTGCGGAACATACAGGAAAAAGCAACTGACGACGAGTTGAGGGCATGGAAGGATGGTGGGGGGAGGTTGGGCTTGGATGAATGTTGGACAGATGTGTCAGACAAAAGACGATGGCTACTCCCAGATGCATATGTCCTCCCAGTGGTGACAATGGCCCACGGGCCAGCGCACATTAGTGCAAAAGGGATCTGTAAATTGTTAGACCCAGTATGGAGCAATAAGAACATTTCCAAAGCGGCAACACATTTAGTGCAGCAATGCATGGTTTGTTTAAGACATAATCCTGGCAAAGGAACACCTGTCCCGGTGGAAAATTTTGCCCCTCCTTCTTTCCCCTTCGAAGTTATACAAATGGATTATATTGAGATGGAGAGGGTAAACAACTTGAAATATGTCCTAGTGGTGGTATGCTCATTTAGTAGGTGGGTGGAGGCCTTTCCATCAAAAGATTGTACAGCCATCTCGACAGCAAAAATGATGATTAAAGAATACTTTTCGAGATATGGCTTGCCCCGGGTGAACTGGAGTGATAATGGCACATCCTTTAATGCTGAACTGATGAAGCAGATCTGTAAAGGATTACAAATATCTCAAAAATTTCACGCAGCCCAACATCCCCAGGCAGCGGGGTTGGTTGAACGATTCAATGGTACCTTAAAGCTCAAAATGGCCAAGATACAGGGGAGTACAGGGCTGCGCTGGCCCGACGCACTTCCTCTTGCTTTGCTTTCCACCAGAGTGACAGTTAATTCCAAGACAGGCGTCTCCCCCCACAAAGTCATATTCGGCAGGCCCGCCAATGTCTGGGGTGTCCCTAGACCTAAATGTTTTTCGGAAATTGAATATCCTTTGTTGATAGATTACCTGTATGCTTTGACTAAAGATCTCCGTTCTATTAATCAGCAGGCAGCAGACACCCTGAAGCCGCAGCCGAAGGGGCCTGGACACAGCATCAAACCCGGTGACTGGGTGGTGATAAGACGATACCAACGGAAGTCCTGCTTGGAGCCCAGGTGGTCGGAGCCAAGGCAAGTGCTCTGCACCACGCGCACCGCACTTCGAGTTGAGGGCCGGAAGGCGTGGACCCATGCTTCGCATGTCAAGAGAGTTCCACTCCCACTACCTTATGATGAATGGGTGAGAGGCGGCGTTGCTGACCACGAGACGGAGGAAGTTCCTCGTTACGTCCCCTTTACGGATGCCTTACTGAAGGGTGATGCACCAAATGAGAGTCAAAGGAGGCCAGCTCTGAATGCAAGTAGTGAGGCCTCCCCCGATCATAGTGAGCAAACACCGGAAATTACATCCTCTGCTGTTGATCTCCCCATTCTGTTCACAGATCCTGAAGTGCGAGGGAGCACTCGCTATAATCTGCGGCCCAGAATAGAGAGGAAGGAAAAGTGAGCACTGGAAGAAGGGCTGAGTTAGGGAATAGATGTGGACAATGCTGAACAGGTTAGCTCAATGGTAGGGATGGACTGCTGGTAAGAGCCCTGGTGCGCTTTGAGACATTGTTGATTGGAACATTAGGATTGCGTCTGGGCCCAGGTTCAGTGCTCCTGAGTTGCTACAGTTGTGCGACTCCGTCGAGGGATTAGGGATTGAACAATAGAAGTCTACCTGTGAGGCTTTAACGGACACAGGGAGAAGATCCCTTTCAAGGGTGAAGAACCCCTCTGGCCGGTTTTGGAGTGTCTGGGACAATTTTTGTAGTATTGTTTTAGACTAATTTTGGCCTCTTAGCTAGGTGATATGTATCCTTTTGGCCGTCCTATTCCAGAGGAGGAGCAGCCTTTTGCCGCTCCCCGTCGACCAGAACCAGATTCACCATGGCGTGCTCTGCCCCGGAAGGGAAAAATAGTGTTTATTGTGATCCTTATCATTGTATTTCTAATAATTCTGGGGATACTGTTTTTTCTGGATGAAACTTACCCTGTTCATAAGTTCTCCCCCACTCCTTCAACGTTGCCGGAGCATAATATGATTACTGTCGATTATGGTGAACAATGCATGAGAAAGGGCTATCGTGATAATGTTTTCATTAAAACTCTGCATCATGCTCATGCTGTGTATAATGTGACAGATTGTTGGGTCTGTGGGTTGCTCCCTTCCGCTGCATACAAGAAGGATAGTTTGCTGGCACTTCCCTTGACACCTGTGAACAGTTGTGTGGGCTGGTATACTTTGATTGGTATGGTGAAATTCTTTCAGCAGCCTGATTCTCTGACTCCCCGATTGCCTGGTACTGGGTCAACGTTGACAATGCGAGTACGCCCTATACCCACTTCCTCCCTTGGACGGTTGTTCACTGACGGACGTTTTGATCAGACATTCTTAGAGACGTGCTCGAGGAAGGTAAAACGATTTATGACTCCCAACGACACTGACAAAGTGAGGGAAAGTTTCCTGCAGTTGAAGTCCTCCTTGGCCTATAGACATCCCCCTGTGACAAACAGTAGTGGTCGTTCTCTGGTGCCCCTGGCGGTTGTTGGACCTTCACCTTATTTTTGTATTTTGGGGAGAGGTCCTATTAAGGTGGGGGACAGCTCTTGCAATGTGACTGCTTCAATTCGCCTGCCCCTTAGTCCTTCATTAGTTACTCCCCCGAATATTTATTTTGTCTGCGGGAGTAATGGATACCTGTGGTTGCCTGAGGGTTGGGGTGGGGTCTGTTACCTAGCCTACCTACTTCCTCCTGTCTATGTGGCACCTTCAGATTATCATAAAACTCATCGGAGGTTTGCCATCATGCCCGGTCAGCGTAAAAGGAGGGCACTCCAGGTTGAGGATGTTGATCAGACTGCCACCTCTGCGCAGCAATTCTCAGATTTTTCCAAGGGTCTATTGCCATTTTGGGGCCCTATCTTTAACAGTAGAGCCATTAGGCGTCTCTCGAGGGTAATTGAGAAGGTAGTGAATACGGAGGCTGATATTGCTGCTAATATGTCCGTTGAGATGCAGGCTATGAGATTATTTACGATCCAGAACAGGATGGGTGCTGACGTCATCCTCGCTGATAGGGGTGGAGCCTGTCGCGTCATCGGGACCTCTTGTTGTGTTTACATTCCAGACTCGGCACCGACAGTTAACTTAGCGGTGCAAAAGCTTCATAGGTTGGCAGCTGATCTTCATCAGGATGTAGGCACTTGGTCCTTAAAGACATGGTTGTGAAGTGTCTTCTCCTCCTGGGGTTGGAAAATTTTGATGGGGATTGTAGGGATAGTTGGTGTACTACTGACTTGCTGCCTCTGTGTTTATTGCCTTCCCCTTTGTTGTTCCATGTGTGCCAGCAATATACGAGTTTCTAAACGACCAACACGACAATATACCGTTTCTAATGATGTGGAACTTCATGATATTCGTTGGTTAATGCTCATTGATGATGATATTTTTGAGTAATTGATTCCCTGCCCCTTGTATTTGCTGTGAAGACCCTTCTTTTGGTTCATAAAGGCAGCATTTATGTTAGCCACAATCCTGCTAAAAGGAGGGTCTGATAGGTTTCATTTCCCGATGCCCCGCCCATTGCCTTTACATTTATGAGTTAGCAGGATGTGTCTAACCAATGGTATATTCATTTATGCATTCTTGTTCATATTCTTCATCTAATATTCATTTGTGCGTGTTACACTATCATGTTTTCTTAGCTTAGCTTGTGTGCCACCATTTTGGAAGTGTTTCTCTCTGCGTGCGAGTCGCACTCTCACCCCTCCCGTAGGAATAGAGAAAGAAATGCTAACGCAGTAGTTTTCCCTTTTCAGCTAACTGTGATCGAAACTATAACAAATTCATTATCAGTGGTGTTCTCATGTGCTGGAGCGCTGAGGCCTGGCTCCGTGGCCTTGAGCCGAGATAAGAAATGTTACCATCGCAGGTGCAGATGCCTCTTGTGTGAGGCCAGGGGTCCAGGGGTCCAGTATTTTTCCACACTGGGCGTGTTTTACTCTACTGTGTCCTGATATAATGTACTGCTGTGTTGGGATGGGTCAGTCCTCTCGGCGCACTCTTATGGGTGAGGTCGGACAGGGCCCTCTCATATTGGAGTTTGTGGCCTAATAAAATTACCTTGTTTATTCTTCTCCACTGTCCGGCTGACTTAGTATTGGGTAACTATAGGTGAGTGCGGTAAGTCACTCGGGTGGATTTGAGCCACGCTTATCAGTACAAAGGACAAGATAATTACATGTCATTTCGAGGAAGGATGAAAGTATCAACAATAGTACAGTATAGACATGTGAGTAAACTCAGCATCTGTTTTCTTTTAGCTAACCATACTTAACATTGTGCCTACAATGTAAGTACCTTTGGGAAAATAAGTGTTATGAGTGTCCCTATAATCCCCATACACCATACACCAGAGCTCACAATCAACACACTTCCTTTTAGATTAATTGTAAAGCACACAATTGCCAGCACATCCATTCACTAGTACTAAACACATAGGTAAAAAATAGTTACATTTATAATGCCAATAGCACTAACTCTAAAAATGCGAGACCTATTGCATTGCAAATGCTTGTTTGAACAACCACTGGATATCTGGTAAGCAAGTGACCAACCACCGGACAAAAGAGGAGAAAAATGGAAGTACTCCAGAGGCCGGGTTTACATTCCGCCATCCGTAAAATAAAATGACATAATGGGGAGCCGCGGACAACTGCCAATAGATAAAGGGAGCCACGGGTCGAAAAAGTTTGGGAACCACTGGCTTAGACTGTGCTGGTGTAAAAATGGATGCAAAAACTTGACAATGTGGCAACTGAGGCTAGCAGATGAAGATGCTGCAGAGTTCCCTCAAGGCAGAGCACCGAACAAAGAAATTGGTAGCCTGCCTGACCACCAACAAAGCTTGGAAGAGGCAAATTTAGCCTCTCCGACATCCTAGAGTCCAGGAGGAAATGAAAGCTGCCAGAAACTTGGTGGATGTCAGTCCTACATTTCCCACAATTCACTAGATCATTTACTTTTGGGTGATCCATCAGCAGGTACGATGGGCAATGATTCTTTGGTTCCGGGAGCGTGATTTTACCTGTTCGCTGCAGGGGACAAGTACCTTTAGTCCAAGGGAGTTCTGGAATTGCCTTTGGCACTCTAAGAGGTTCCTCATGAATTTGGAGCCAGTCTCTGGTCCAGTACGAGTTGCTATCGTGCAAATGCCAGGTGGTTGCCACAGGTGCAGGGTATCATGCGTTTTCTTTTTTCAGGTCCTGAAATCGCAGACTCAGGTCTCTTCTTTGTTCTTCATCGCAAGTTGCTTCAGATCAGAGGCTCTGGTGCCAGGGGGCCCCTTACTTAGATCCTATATTTAGGGGCATTAGGGGTAGGGATGCAAGTAGCCAATGGGCTACTAGCCTCAACGGATAATCCATCCCTAAAGTGACCACATCCGGGAAGTTGTGCCACCTTTTCTACCCAGAGCCCTCTATGCTGCCACTTTTAAAAATTCTCCTAAAATAACAAGGGAACCCAAACAGTTGGCTGAGGACCGTGGGGAATTATCCTTTGGAAAACAAGGGTCCTAAGCTTATAAACATAAAGAAATTGAATGAAATATAGGCCATAATAGGAAGCTATATTTATCCTCTGTCCAGCCGGACAGGGCATTTATTTTAAACACAATGGAAAACACTTGTATGAATAGTTTGTAGGCACAGTCCTGTACCTTACTCAAGAGGGACAAACGACATGTAGGGGAGGGGATTCCACAGGCAACGAAGAGCAAAACTGGCCACTTTTAAATCAATATTCCATTAAAGTTTTTGCCAGCCAGTACTAAACACAACTAGAATACAACACAATGGTTAGGTTGTGGAAGTACTACTTAAAGTCGACGTTTCGATCCCTTTACGCTCTAGTTACATGGGATCATCATCAGGACAACATTTGACAAACATTTGCCTGCCTGTACTTATAATGCAACTGCCTGTTGTGGAGGAAGAAGGAAAGAAAAGAAGAAGAAAGTCATAGCCAGAGGTTAAATTAAAAAGTGTACTTTTAAACAGGTCAAACAGTCCATCTACTTTGTACATCTCACAGTTATTCGGAATCGGCTTAACGTGTGATAATTGGTGTTTTAACATAAAGTGAAGGTTTCAGGGGCTTTCATAACCGAGTGCGTCAGTGGCAGGTGTCAATATATACAGTTTATTCTAACTGACATGGTTACTTGTCTTATTTATTAGAGTTCCTGAAGTTTATGCAAGACTATTTGTGACGAATATTCAACCCGTGAGCAGGCACACGTGTACATTCATACAGTGTCCTAGGGGAGGGTGGCGCCATACACTTACTCGTGAAAGAGGGGGGTTGTTAACCGATCCGTAACTCTCAATATTGGGAGCAAGGGGCATACCAGTATGGCTGGTTGCCAGCGTGGTTTTCAGAGGCTCCGGTTAGAAGTTCTGCCTAGGGGAATGAATAGCGCTCATTAGATAAGGGTTATAGCATGCCGGGGGTGTTCTCTGGGTATGCTGGGATGGGGAATTAATACCTGTACGTCCTATGGATCTGGTTTCCAATGCAGGTCCGCAGAGGTAAAGACGCTGCATCATGTTTGTCAATTGTTGTCCTGATGATGATCCCATGTAACTAGAGCGTAAAGGGACCGAAACGTCGACTTTAAGTAGTACTTCCACAACCTAACCATTGTGTTGTATTCTAGTTGTGTTTAGTACTGACTGGCAAAAACTTTAATGGAATACTGATTTAAAAGTGGCCAGTTTTGCTCTTCTTTGCCTGTGGAATCCCCTCCCCTACATGTTGTTTGTCCCTCTTGAGTAAGGTACAGGACTGTGCCTACAAACTATTCATACAAGTGTTTTCCATTGTGTTTAAAATAAATACCCTGTCCGGCTGGACAGAGGATAAATATAGCTTCCTATTATGGCCTATATTTCATTCAATTTCTTTATGTTTATAAGCTTAGGACCCTTGTTTTCCAAAGCATAATTCCCCACGGTCCTCAGCCAACTGTTTGGGTTCCCTTGTTATTTTAAGAAACTTTAGCGCAATCACTTGATTGCAAGGGATTTTCTCATAGAATCCTGACCCTCAGCCGAGGGTAGGCTCCCCTAGTACCCCTTCTTCCTTAAAACTTTTTCTATTTTCTTACCTACCTCGACCTAACATGTCCAAACACGCACCTTTGTACACCGATGATTATATAAAACAACTCTGCCAAAGACCCTCTCTCCTCTCTGACACCCCTGATACACCTGATGTAACCACGAGTACATTACCAGAGCAGTTAGAGTTACTTCCCAAAAAAACAGGTGCGATTAGAACTAATGATATTGATGTTAACCACATCAATGCTGTGCATTTTCCCACTGTGTGCTGGAAAATGCAAAAACACATGTACCATGACGAGCTGGGCTCGTCATCAGCGTAGCAGGAGGCTACCTCATGACGAGCCCAGCTCGTCATGAGCGTGGAAGGGGTTAACTGACTATCTAAAAGCTGAGGTGATACCTTTGGGCCTCCAGGTGCGAAACGTTCCCGGTATCTTTACCGACAATCCTAAATACATTGCTAATTTCAGTTATATAGGGACCACCTGCTCCCGGCACTGGTTGGTCTTAGGGATCGACATAGCCACGGAAACACTAAAATCATTGGAAACAGAAATTCTTGACATAGAAAAACAACTGTCAGAGATAAACCCGTCCCCTGACTGTAAAAAACTCCTTGAACAATTAGAGAAAACTATATCAGACTTCCATCGCATAGAGCAGAACAAGAAATCAAACAAAGTAAAAAAGGATATTAAATCTTACAACGTTGAGAACACCTACCCATACCTTCAGAAGGATTTCTATACTATTAGAACTTATTCCTTCTCACAGACAAATAAACCTTGGGGACGCTACAACCGTCGCCAAAACTTGGTAGGTTTCTCGGACACTTCCGCTGAATCGTCTGACAGCTCAGACCCAGGTGAAGGTTCAAGTGTAAACGCAAGACGCGGTGGTGGCCAAAGTAATTTTTTAGCCAGAGGCCAGCCCAACACCCCCCAACGCGGGCGCGTAAAGAAACCGCAAAGATGGTTCAACCCCCCAGGAGAGAGGAGAACCAGGAACAATTTTTACCAATGGTGATTGAGAAACCTGCAGAGATTATACCCATCTTTAATCTCTCACAGCATAATCTGTTGGATGCAGAACTTCAACTACTTAAAAAAGGCCTGTCCTTTGTGCCCACCATTCGCCCCAACTATATGGAATTGCACACGGAACTGCTAAGATTTTTTAGAACAGTCCGTTTGAAAGCATTTTTTCAATTACATCCAAGCCCCGTTCCCTCCATGAATACTCCTTTCCGACCACCATCCACTTTTTCACCATCATCCACAATGGTACCCCCTGAAATCATAGCATTCGAGAAAATTGTACTAAGAGATCTTACCACAATACAGAACAGTAAACTGTTTATTCCGTATAATATCTCATTCCAAGAGAAAAAAGCAATTGAAACACTCAAAAACAACAGAGATGTAATTATCAAAAGTGCAGACAAGGGTGGTGGGATTGTTATTCAAGAAACAGAAACCTATAAGGCTGAAATCATGCGCCAACTAAATAACCCGGACCATTACCTAAGACTTCCAGGGAACCCCACAAAGCAACTCCAAGAGACCATTGCCCAACTGACATCTCAAGCTTGCATAGAAGGTTTTCTGAGTAAAAAAAGAATACAACTTTCTCAACATCAAATCCCCTAGACTACCAGTTATTTATACGCTACCCAAAATTCACAAAAATTTAACGAACCCATCTGGACGGCCCATTGTTTCCGCGTGCGGCTCAGTTTTGGAACCCCTGGGTGCCTACGTGGACTTCTTTATCAAAGAGTTTGTTCCCACCACGGCATGCTATATGAGAGATAGCATGTCAATGATCAATCTGGTGGAACATCTCGAATTTGATCCCCTTCATGAGACACTTTGTACATTAGATGTGGAATCACTGTACACAAACATTCCACAAACGGCAGCATTATTGGTCATTCAGAAAATTCTTGATACCCGCCCACGCCCACACAGGGTGCCCACTCTGTTTATCCTCCAACTACTGGAATTGTGTTTAACGAAGAAATTTCTTTTCTTCGATAACACATATTTCCAACAGATCAAGGGGACATCCATGGGGGCTATTTATGCCCCCAACCTGGCCATATTGTTTATGGACCAACTAGAAGTGGGTTCAATACTAACACCATCTAATCCCTTCTGCACAGGTATTAAAATATGGAGGCGATATATAGACGATATTTTCCTAATTTGGAATCAGACCAGTGAAACACTAACAGTTTCCTACACTGGCTTAATAACAACTGCTGTGGGCTTACATTCACTCTAAGCCATGATAAATCGTCAATAGTATTTCTGGACCTCACCATCTATCACTCAGAAGGTGAACTCCTTACTAAACTCTTCAGGAAGCCAACAGAGCGAAATACGCTTCTATACTATAAAAGTAACCACCCAAGGGCTTTGAGGGACTCCCTACCATACTCTCAGTTCCTCAGGATCAGACGAAATTGCTCCTGCAAAACTGATTATTTCAGAGAGGCTGCAGTTCTCTCGAACAAACTAAAAGATCGAGGCTACCCAAAGAAAATAGTCAAGCAGGCCCTCAAACGAGCATGGTATTGCCCACGAGAGGTTTTACTGACGCCAAAAGAAAAAAATCAGAAAGAAAGAATAGCATGCGTCACAACTTTCTCGACGGTCTCTAACAAAATCAGAAGGTCAATTATTAAACATTGGCCCACAGTTAATGCAGGCTCAGTATACATTGATAAACCTCTCTTTGCATTCCGCAAGAGTAAGAACTTAAAAGACCATCTTGTGAGAGCAGCATTACCAATAACACCACAGGGAGCCACACTTGACGCAGTCTGGGGACTACCACCATTGATAGGCCATGTAAAATGTGGATGCTGCAATGTCTGTGAATACACGGTGGAGGGCAAGGAATTCACTCACAATCACACCAGGTTTGAGAGACGCTCATTTTCTAATTGTAATTCCTCAAATGTAATTTATGCAATACAATGCCCCTGTCCAAAATTGTACATTGGCCAGACCACACAAAAGGCCAAGACACGCATTGGCCAGCACAGGAGCCGTGTAAGATGTAAGACAACCAATGCCCCCTTGGTGGACCATTTTGTGGAAGCTGGGCACAGCGAAAATGATATAAAATGGACAATACTAAAAGTGGTCAAGCTACCGTCTAGAGGAGGTGACATTGCCCAAATACTCAACCGAGAGGAGCTAAAGACAATGATTCAATTCGATACGATAAGGACTGGCCCGAATCGAGCAGAAGATTGGACCACCTTACAATAAACATTATTTCTCTGTTCTGGAAACAAGCAGACAAATAGACTATGATCGATCCAAAACATGGTGCAATGCATCTTTTTATTCCATAATCGTGTTCTCTGATGTCTTGGCAGCACCCACTTTGAAAAAAAGAAAAAAAAATTAAAAATTAAAAAATCAATCTTTAAATTAGCGTAATTACTGTCACAGTTTGCACTTTCACTCATGTATTACAATGGCGACACGCGTCACTTTAGCAAGCACTTCCCCAACTATCAGCACTGTCACTCCCGCACCTATACAATGTAAATAATCCAGCGCAATCCCATTAATACCGCTATGGCTGCCCTGAAATCAGTTCCTTGGCAAGCCACCCAGAATACCCACTCCAAAATGGGCACCACTAGGGTAGAAACACAGCTCCACAATGGCCGACATAAGCTGTCCCCTTTCTACTTCCATCAACATGCTGCCTTATGTAACATGAAGGCAACATCTTGCCAGACTGCAGTCACAGCAGCGGACCAATAGGACATCGCTCCTTCGTCCCCCCAGAACCCCAACTACAATGGAGTCATCGTACTTGGAAGGTAAACTTAAACTTAAACCTAAGCAGTACAGAGTAAAGCGAGCGGCTTCACGAGGCTTAACTTCATAGCCAATCATGTACTCGTCTCTTCCCTTCCTTCAACAGACGTAACCCATACACCGTAAACGGCATTGAGATATAGGACAGTATTCCTCCCGGCCCTCAGAACCCCGTCCTTTTCGTGGTCAATATGCCACACTGGTAAGATACAAATTGTGTACAGAATGCGATAATTCCAAAATTGGACCGCACTAGCCATAATTTGACTATATCCCCTCACATATCCCCAACAACAGATGCAGCATCTTTACCTCTGCGGACCTGCATTGGAAACCAGATCCATAGGACGTACAGGTATTAATTCCCCATCCCAGCACACCCAGAGAACACCCCCGGCATGCTATAACCCTTATCTAATGAGCGCTATTCATTCCCCTAGGCAGAACTTCTAACCGGAGCCTCTGAAAACCGCGCTGGCAACCAGCCATACTGGTATGCCCCTTGCTCCCAATATTGAGAGTTACGGATCGGTTAACAACCCCCCTCTTTCACGAGTAAGTGTAAGGGGCCACCCTCCCCTAGGACACTGTATGAATGTACACGTGTGCCTGCTCACGGGTTGAATATTCGTCACAAATAGTCTTGCATAAACTTCAGGAACTCTAACAAATAAGACAAGTAACCATGTCAGTTAGAATAGACTGTATATATTGACACCTGCCACTGACGCACTCGGTTATGAAAGCCCCTGAAACCTTCACTTTATGTTAAAACACCAACTATCACACGATAAGCCGATTCCGAATAACTGTGAGATGTACAAAGTAGATGGACTGTTTGACCTGTTGAAAGTAAACTTTTTAATTTAGCCTCTGGCTATGACTTTCTTCGTCTTTTCTTTCCTTCTTCCTCCACAACAGGCGGTTGCATTATAAGTACAGGCAGGCAAATGTTTGTCAATTGTTGTCCTGATGATGATCCCATGTAACTAGAGTGTAAAGGGTTTGAAACGTCGACTTTAAGTAGTACTTCCACAACCTAACCATTGTGTTGTATTCTAGTTGTGTTTAGTACTGACTGGCAAAAACTTTAATGGAATACTGATTTAAAAGTGGCCAGTTTTGCTCTTCTTTGCCTGTGGAATCCCCTCCCCTACATGTTGTTTGTTCCTCTTGAGTAAGGTACAGGACTGTGCCTACAAACTATTCATACAAGTGTTTTCCATTGTGTTTAAAATAAATACCCTGTCCGGCTGGACAGAGGATAAATATAGCTTCCTATTATGGCCTATATTTCATTCAATTTCTTTATGTTTATAAGCTTAGGACCCTTGTTTTCCAAAGCCACTTTTAAAAATGGCAAAACACTTCTTTGGATGTACAGACCAGGTATCCCACTCTAGGGTTGTGGCTAGCCTTCTGGGGGTGTACACCTCCAGACTATCTAATTTTCCCATCTGCAAAGTTCCAATTTCATTATTAAACTGCTATTTTTCTTATCAATAACCTGTGTAGCATGCCCGTTATATTTAGATATATATGACATTTATTGTAATATAGGATTTGGATTGCCAATGGATCATTATTTTCACTATTTTGTTGGTCCGAAAAAAGACGGAAGCCTCCAGCTTATGTTGGACCTTCGATCTCTGATGGTGTCCTTGGACTTGTAGGACTCATATTGTCCTATAGCCGTGCTGCAATTCCACAGATAATAGAATATCCACCAGAAAAATTGATACTGAAGCTAAGTAACTTGTTCTTTTTATCATTTCAATTTTACTGTACGGTGACGATAAACTCTTTAAATAACACCACATCACATGGCATCAACAGTCTACAACCAGCCACCTCTCCTATCACTTCTTGACTTTATATGCTTATATTTGTCTTTGACCCTGTACTGCACTCCGCTGCCTTTTGACTATGTTTATGCTTAGAATTATAACAGTCATACATGCATATGTACAATAATCTGGAATTTGAGTTTGCAATATAGCATTGTGGGGCTCATTAGGATGGCGGACGGAGGAGCTACCGCGGCCCTGGAGTACGCGGAAAATGCCTTTTCCATGTCCGCCTGCCGCGGACACTCCGTCCGCCATATCAGGATAGGAAACAGTGTCAAATTTCCGTCCGCGACGGAAAAGCACGCACCGCCGCCCAACTACACCCGACCACGCGGCGGACGGAACACATCCTGAGACTCCGCCGTACGTACTGACGTCGAAGACCGTCCCCCAAATCAAGATGGCGGAAATTACACATAAAACCGCAGCAGAAAAACAACCTGTCTGAACACGGCGGATTCCCCACAGCGAAGAAAAGATACATAGCAGAGATACCTACCACAAGCTGCTCGCCACCATGGACCCAGCGCTACACGCTTTCCCAATGCTCTTCGCGATCCACCACGTCCTAGTCTTGGCCCACCATGGACGCCGACGCAGGTAAGGCACAAACCATTGGCTGCATGGAGGGGAATACCTGCAAGGGTCGTGACGTAGGGAGGGGGAGTGTCATGTTACCGAAACCACTGATGAGAAGCAAATAGAAATACACATTTGTAGTACGCAAGCATGAATGACAACAACAAACCACGAGACATGATTGACTACCTTTATTGCACATAATAGGGGTATAATCACAGTGTATGCGTGAGCATGGGCAAAGTGGGCACCAGAGCATGAACATCAGAGGCAGCACGTGAGAGGGCAGAATGCAGTATCAGAACAGCAACAGGGCATTGTGGACAACAGAGCAGGTACATCAGAGGCAGCACGTGAGAGGGCAGAATGCAGTATCAGAACAGCAACAGGGCATTGTGCTTAACAGAGCAGGTACATCATTGGCAGTAAACGAGAGGGCAGAATGCAGTATCAGAACAGCAACAGGGCATTGTGCTTAACAGAGCAGGTACATCATTGGCAGTAAACGAGAGGGCAGAATGCAGTATCAGAACAGCAACAGGGCATTGTGGACAACACAGCAGGTACATCAGAGGCAGCACGTGAGAGGGGCTAAGTGCATCAACAGTCCATAGCACTGAACATGTCCATCAGAGGCAGCACGTGAGAGGGCAGAATGCAGTATCAGAACAGCAACAGGGCATTGTGGACAACACAGCAGGTACATCAGAGGCAGCACGTGAGAGGGGCTAAGTGCATCAACAGTCCATAGCACTGAACATGTCCATCAGAGGCAGCACGTGAGAGGGGCTAAGTGCATCAACAGTCCATAGCACTGAACATGTCCATCAGAGGCAGCACGTGAGAGGGGCTAAGTGCATCAACAGTCCATAGCACTGAACATGTCCATCAGAGGCAGTACATCAGAGGGCAGAATGCAGTATCAGAACAGCAACAGGGCATTGTGGACAACACAGCAGGTACATCAGAGACAGCACGTGAGAGGGGCTAAGTGCATCAACAGTCCATAGCACTGAACATGTCCATCAGAGGCAGCACGTGAGAGGGGCTAAGTGCATCAACAGTCCATAGCACTGAACATGTCCATCAGAGGCAGCACGTGAGAGGGGCTAAGTGCATCAACAGTCCATAGCACTGAACATGTCCATCAGAGGCAGCACATCAGAGGGCAGAATGCAGTATCAGAACAGCAACAGGGCATTGTGCTTAACAGAGCAGGTACATCATTGGCAGTAAACGAGAGGGCAGAATGCAGTATCAGAACAGCAACAGGGAATTGTGCTTAACAGAGCAGGTACATCATTGGCAGTAAACGAGAGGGCAGAATGCAGTATCAGAACAGCAACAGGGCATTGTGCTTAACAGAGCAGGTACATCATTGGCAGTAAACGAGAGGGCAGAATGCAGTATCAGAACAGCAACAGGGCATTGTGGACAACACAGCAGGTACATCAGAGGCAGCACAAGTACGTGTCCCAACCAACCCATCCCAGGGACCACAACAGTGCAAGGCTGTTCTCAATGGACAATGGACACACCATGTGAAATAACATGTGAGTGAAGTGATCAGCACCTCACATCACAGAATCAGGTGGACTGCGTGAACTACCTGCCTCGGACACACTGCCAGCACCAGAAACAGGAGTGTGAGACACAGCCACAGCCCGAGTGACAGACACATGGGACACAGACCCAGACACACTGCCAGCACCAGAAACAGGAATGTGAGACACAGCCACAGCCCGAGTGACAGACACATGGGCCACAGACCCAGACACACTGCCAGCACCAGAAACAGGAATGTGAGACACAGCCACAGCCCAAGTGACAGACACATGGGCCACAGACCCAGACACACTGCCAGCACCAGAAACAGGAATGTGAGACACAGCCACAGATGTAGTGACTGACACGTGAGCCACTGACCCAGACAGACTGCCAGCACCAGAAACAGGAGTGTGCGACACAGCCACAGATCTACTCACTGACACATGTGCCATAGACCCAGATACACTTCCAGGACCTGCAATAGGAGAGGGCACAACTGAGACTGTGCTACTACATGATGCATAACAGCAAACAACAGACACAGTGGCACTATCTGATAAATGAGAGTCAACTGCACCTGCGGCACTGGGACTACTGAAATGATGAGCTACAGGGCTGTATGGGCCAGGAGGCAGGGTGGCCCTGGGAGCTGGGGATAGCTGACCTTGAGCGACATCGGGGTGAGCAGGTGTCAATGGTGTGTATCTGTGTTTCTTAGGGATATGTGAGTGCACCCTGGACAGGACAGGACAGGACTGGCAAGTGGTGGTGACTCTAAACAAATATCACCCACCATAGGTGGAGCATCTGTAGCCGGGGATCGGGTTTCTGGGGACGTGCTGGAGCCTGCTTGTCGTTTGCTGTGTGCCTGCCGCCTGGACTCAGATTCATGTGTAATGGGGGATGCAACAACAGGGGACTCCCTCCTCTGCTTCTGACTGGCCTGGATGGGAGTGGAGGTATGGGGGGACTCCGCCGCGGAGACATCTGTTTGGCGTACATTCGAAAACATCAGCCGCATTGCAGCCAGGGGTGATGTATACCTGTCCTTGACTGCGCCATTGTCCATGGTAGAAGCCTTGTCCGTAGGAAGTGCCTTATCCGAGGGTGGAGTGTTGTCTCTGGATTTTGCCTGTGCCTCGGTCGGTGCCCTGTTCCTGCCAGCAGACTTGTCGTCTGTGGTGTACCTGTCTCCAGTAGACACCTGCTCTCTGTGTGTGTCCCTGCCCTTGGGAGATGGACCTTGCTCTGTTGTGTGTCTGTCCTTGGGACTCTCCCTGCTCTTAGGATGTGCCTTTGTCTTTTGACTGTCCCTGTCCCTGTCCTTGGGATTGGCCCTTTCCTCTGTTGTGGGCCTGCCCTTGGGACTCTCCCTGCTCTTAGGAGGTGCCTTTGTCTTTTGACTGTCCCTGTCCTTGGGAGTGGCCCTTTCCTCTGTTGTGGGCTTGCCCTTGGAACTCTCCCTGCTCTTAGGATGTGCCTTTGTCTTTTGACTGTCCCTGTCCCTGTCCTTGGGATTGGCCCTTTCCTCTGTTGTGGGCCTGCCCTTGGGACTCTCCCTGCTCTTAGGAGGTGCCTTTGTCTTTTGACTGTCCCTGTCCCTGTCCTTGGGAGTGGCCCTTTCCTCTGTTGTGGGCCTGCCCTTGGAACTCTCCCTGCTCTTAGGAGGTGCCTTTGTCTTTTGACTGTCCCTGTCCCTGTCCTTGGGAGTGGCCCTTTCCTCTGTTGTGGGCCTGCCCTTGGGACTCTCCCTGCTCTTAGGAGGTGCCTTTGTCTTTTGACTGTCCTTGTCCCTGTCCTTGGGAGTGGCCCTTTCCTCTGTTGTGGGCCTGCTCTTGGGACTTTCCCTGTTCTTTTGAGGTGCCTTTGTCTTTTGAGTGGCCTTGTCCAAGGGACTGTCCATGGACTTGTGAGTATCCCTTGCCTTGGGAGTACCTTTTGTGTTGAATGCCTGTGTAGCATGTGAAGGCATGTCCCCCAACAACACTTGTGGATCCTGTGTGTGTACTCCAGTGTATCTGACGTTGTCTTCGTGAACAGATTTTGCTGACCTAGGGGATGGTGTCTGTGCCCTCCGTGCCCTGACGTGCTGTCTGACGCTGCTTCTAGTGCAATAACCTGGATTAGAGTCCTGCTCAGAATAATCACTACCCCCTGAGACATCCAGTGGTGTAGATGGGGAAACACAAGTAGCACCCTGTCCATGCGACTGTACTATTGCAGACGACACACTGCTTGCCAATGACTGCACTGTCCTGTGTAGACCAGCAAGATCGCCATGCATCCCTTCCATGAATGCCACCACCTGCCCCAACTTCCTATCATGGTCTTGGAAAGCATTTGTCATATTGGTCTGCCCCACACACAGCTGTCGCAGCAGATCAACGGCCTCAGCACACAGTGCATTTTGGCTCACCGTGGCAGGGGCAGCGGTGCCTGCACCGAACGCCACTCTGCTCCCCCTACTCCTGCGTGCATGAACAGTACATGGTGCAGTTGGCGGAAGTGTGGGCCCTGTGTGCTGTGTTCCGACAGAAGGTGTTGATTGCCCACTCCCAGTCTGTGACAACAGTGCTGGCTCACCAATATTTTCCGAAGATGAGGACGATGGTGTCTCCACATGCGAGTCCTCAGGGACGGTCCTGTCCCCCTCTCCGGCGCTGCCCTCCTCTGTGTCAGTCTGCGTGTGTGCGAAGTCTGACCCGGACTCATTGCCTCGACTAATCTCCTCCGTCTGTGGCTGAGTGTCCTCTGTCATAGCTGAAATAAAAGAGGTGTAAGTCATGGGCACACTCACGTACAGAAGGACAAGGATTCCCTAATTCCATAGCTCACAAAGTTCTTGTAGCCCCCATCCTGCACACGGCCCACCTCTACCAGTCATCCTCACATTACATAAGCGTTGGTGGCCGTGACACATGTACAGCATGCGGACAGGGCAGGAGCACGTACATGTGCACACATGTCTTGCCATGGGGCCACGGACCACTACGGCATGTGCTTCAACACTCAACTACTAAGCAAGTGGCGTGTCAACTTGCCGGACCTGGATGTCAAATTACGCCCACCCAATGGGACCAACATGGCATCGCAGAGATACATACGCACCACGGAACTCAATACTGTGTCTGTGCACCAATACATGCATTGCACTCACAAGTTTCCTACACAGACAGTATGCTCACCGCTAGTTTGCTGTTGATCGACACTCAGCCGTTCGGACAGGTCAGGATGCGTCACAGCAATGATACAGTGCATGAGAGGGGTCATGGAGCGTCGGGCCAGACGTGGCGTCCTTGGAATCATCCCCAGTGTCACTTCCGCTACATTCTTGCTCAGCCTGGAAATGTCGTCCCAGCGTTTGTGGCAGTGTGTATGTTGTCTGTTGCACACCCCCAATGCCCGTACTTCACGTGCAATGCTCCTCCACACATCCTTGCGAAGGTGCAGCTTGACCTACCATGATGGGAGACAAAAGGGTGTAAGTCAGTGGACAGTTGGCCTGTCACACAGATAGGGGCAACACGTATCTGTCATCCGCCATGCACAATCCTGAAAATATGTCGAGCCCACACTACACAGCTAAGATTGCAGTAGCCAGGAGTCATTGGCCCCCTCATGCACACCAACATGTCCCACACTGCACTTACCACCTGTCCGGGTGCGTCGTAGAGCCGTCCATAGTTGCGGAGCACACCGTCCACGAGGACATCAAGCTCCGCGGCGGTGAAGGGACGAGACCGGATCTCTTTGGCTCTCGACATGGCAAGATCACGGAGTATGGCACTAGAGCAGCAGTCGGTGGTCAGCTCAGCAGCAGGTCGAGGTGATGGTCACAGGCAGCAGTCGGTGGTCAGCTCAGCATCAGCAGCAGGTCAAGGTGATGGTCACAGGCAGCAGTCGGTGGTCAGCTCAGCAGCAGCAGCAGGTCGAGGTGATGGTCACAGGCAGCAGTCAGTGGTCAGCTCAGCAGCAGCAGCAGGTCGAGGTGATGGTCACAGGCAGCCGTCGGTGGTCAGCTCAGCAGCAGCAGCAGGTCGAGGTGATGGTCACAGGCAGCAGTCGGTGGTCATCTCAGCAGCAGCAGCAGGTCGAGGTGATGGTCACAGGCAGCAGTCGGTGGTCAGCTCAGCAGCAGCAGCAGGTCGAGGTGAACAGGCAGCACTGGTTCCCAGGGTAGGATGTGTGCTTTTGGACAACACACATATATAGGGCCCTCAGCACGTGTCAGTGGCATACGTCGCCAGCAATTGGTCAGCCCTGGATGCGTGTTCGTAAAAGGGCCAATGACTGGCCCTGGTGTTGCGGTGCACTGCTTCCGCTACTTTCAATTGGGCATACGCGGCCAGCGGCCCTCTTCCCATTGGCTGCATGTGCACGGACCGTCACGGTCACACATCGCCAACCGCACGTGCAAGCTTCAGGCACGGATGCTTCAGTTGCAACAATGTTCTATCACTGGCGCCACAATGGCGGTGCACGCACTCTGCGGGGGAGGTGCAGGCCTACACACCCTTTGGATGTAGTCAATAGACATGGCAGTTCATGTCCCCTCTTACAGTCACATTGCATCATCCACCGTCCACCGGCTGGACCATCCCGGCCTAGGACCGGCGTGCCGGCCATGTCAGCCACCGCCGTGCCTGACATGGCCGGCACGGCCGTCCTAGGCCCGGCCTGGCACGGCGGTTGCGGACATGGCTGGCACGGCGGTTGTGGACATGGCCGGCACGGCCGTCCTAGGCCCGGCCTGGCACGGCGGTTGTGGACATGGCCGGCACGGCCGTCCTAGGCCCGGCCTGGCACGGCTGTTGTGAACATGACTGGCACGGCGGTTGTGGACATGGCCGGCACGGCGGTTGTGGACATGGCCGGCACGGCCGTCCTAGGCCCGGCCGTTCCGGCCGGTGTACGGTGGATGATGCAATGTGACTGTAAGAGGGGACATGAACTGCCATGTCCATTGAGTACATCTAAAGGGTGTATAGGCCTGCACCTCCCCCGCTGAGTACGTGCACCGCCATGGTGGCGCCAGTGATAGTACATTGTTGCAACTGAAGCTTCCGTGCAGGAAGCTTGCACGTGCGGTTGCCGATGTGTGCCCGTGACGGTCGTGCACATGCAGCCAATGGGAAGAGGGACGCTGGCCGCGTATGGCCATTGGAAAGTAGCGGAAGCTGTGCACCGCCATGGCGGCGCCAATGATTTTATCTTGTCAGACGCTGCACCTTGATGTGTTGTCTGCAGTTGCGTCATGAGGGTTGTGAGCGTGATAGGGATACTTCATATGTCATTCACTATTCCATGTGTGTCCATACTATGCCCATCGGTGGGCACACATTGTGCAAAAGATGTGCATTTTGACGTGTTGACGTCGGGTATGACCCTACAGACGGTATTACATCTTCACAACTACACAGTACATCACGGCTGTATGGCCAAATTATGAATCTGTTGTCAGAGTGTGGTTCTGGCGAGGTGACTACAATGGTGGTGGTACACATGCATTCAGTGTATGTGTCTTGGATGTTGTGTCACCATGCATGTAATTACCGTATGCTTAATATTATTGGTGTTGGCATTGGTGCATGATGACATGGTGTGTGTGTATCATTATCGTTTGTGTGCATGCACTTGCATGTGTGTCTGTGATGTGGCTTCTAAACATTAGGGTCAAGACACACGTATTGTCAGTAATGTTTACATGTGACTAAGTTGCGTTGTACGTGTTGACACACTTCCTGTTGCAAGTGGCTGCACATTGTTAAAGGGCAACTCCGTATTATATTAACTATCAGAGATGTCACACATATGACCATTCTCCAAAACATTTTTGTTCTTGCTAATGTTGGCTTACATGTGATGGAGTTGCACACGTATGCGTCGTTTGTAAGTTGACTCAAGTTACATCTCTCTCCCACACAGGAGGGCTCCAGATGTGCATCGGCCATACACTGTGCTGGAGGATATGGTTGACGAGGAGGTGATTAGGAAATTCCGGCTGGATCGACGTCGGTTGATGGAGCTTGTTGCCCAATTGTCTCCTCATCTGCAGCCACGAAGGATGTATCCTGGTTCTATTACACCCACAGCAAAGGTTATGGCGGCACTACATTTCTTTGCTACTGGCACCTTTCAGTACACAGTTGGATATGCCGGGGGGGATGTCACAGTCCATGTTCAGCACGGTACTTCGGGATGTTTTAAGAGCTATGATGCTGTACAAGAATGACTACATCCATTTCCCACGGCCGGAAGAGTTGCCAGCAGTCAAAGCAGACTTCTATGCACTGGGCCAGATACCACACGTAGTGGGTTCAATTGATGGCACACATATCGCTATCATTCCACCACGGGCACGTGAGCAGGTTTTTAGGAATCTCAAGCACTTCCATTCGCTGAACGTGCAGGTGGTGTGCCTGGCAAACAACATCATCTCCCATGTGTGTGCAAGATTTCCAGGCTCCGCACATGACGCCCACATCATGTGGAGCAGCATTGTCCCCCAACTGATGGCAAATCTGCGACCCGGTCAAGCGTGGCTTGTTGGTGAGTGTGCAGTGGGGACTTTTGTGATCTCTGTGTGGCATGGGATACCCACCATATCTTGTTGTGATATTTGTGTCTGTCATCCCCCTACATAGGCGACTCGGCGTACCCAAACCGGCCCTGGCTCCTGAGTCCCATACGTAATCCTACAACAGCGGGTGAAATGCGCTACAATGATGCACATGGAAGGACACGGAGAGTGATTGAACGTACCTTTGGACTGCTAAAGTCTAGGTTTCGGTGCCTGGATAAGACCGGAGGGGCCCTGCCTTACTCACCAGGCAAAGTATGCAGGATTGTGATTGCCTGCTGCATGCTCCACAACCTGGCCGTGCGCAATGACATTGAACTGCTCTTGGACCCTGAAGACGAAGAAGTTCCTCGGCCTCCCATCCCACCCATGTCGACTGATGAGGATAGTGGTGAGGAGGAAGGTGTGGACCAGAGGCGCCAGCTCATTGATCGCTACTTCCCTTGAATGTGAGTAACTACCTCTTGTGCCGGTTGACAATGCCTTATGTATGTTTGCTGGTGTTGTGTGGATGTGGGGTGCATCAGCTGTGTGTTCTGGTTTGTGATGGTTTCATATGTGTGTCTTGATTTCTTTGGACATACAAGTCTCCATGATGTGTGTCCTCTCATCCCATGCTTTTGTGATGAGTGTAGTTTGTGGAATGTTGCTGTGCAGTGTGTTGTGATGTGTGTGAATCTGTTTCCTGACGTGTGTTTGCTGTCTCTGATTTTCCCTAGGTCACTCCCGCAGCGCCATGATTATGTACGACTAGGATCCCTGCACCTGTTTACGTCTGTTTCTGAAGGCAATCTTGTGAATAAAAATGGACGCAAAACATCATTGAGTGTGTAAGTGACATTTATTTACAGGTTGTGCATTTGTGCTGGTGAATATTTACAAGTAAGTGGGGGGGGAGTTGGAGTTGAAGGTAATGGCAGATGAAATGTCCGTGCTGACACCACATTGGGGGGTGTAGGCTAGTCCAGCAGACCAGTGCCAATGATTGTCTATGTGGGACAGGATACTTTGCAGGGTGAATGTCTGGCTCAGGCAGTGACAAAGTCATTGGCGGCCCCTCTTGGAGCGTGTGGATGGCGCTCCAACACTGCTCTCACCCACTTCCAGCCTCGGGCGGCCCCTCCATCTTTGAGGTGGAACTGAGTCAGCTGGGGGTGCAGGTTGTTCATGGGCCACATCCGTCGCCAGGGGCACAGGTGGTGGTGGTGGCGGTGGAGGTGGAGGTGACGGTGGCGGTGGCGCAACGACAATTGGTGGAGGGGGGGTGGGGTTGTTCCGGGCAATCCATTCCCTCCACATTGTTGTCTGCTGGCCCATGATGTGCACTATCTGGCCAAGGTACCCCGAAATTTCACGCAACATGTTCGTGTTGTCCACCGAGTCCTGGTGTGCACGATCTGCATGTTCCTGGGAACGGTCGTATGAAGCCTGGCACCTGGCCAGGGCTTCAAGGGACTGTGCCACAGGATGGGGTAGGTGTCCTTCCTCAGTGCGGTGGAGTGTGGGTCACCTGATTGCCTGATGTGCCGTCGCCTCTCTCCTTTGTGGCCCACTCACCCTGCTTGGGTGTGAGGCCGATGGACCTGCGTCGTGGGCTGGGTTAGGCAGGGTGGCACAGGCTGGAGTGGTGGTACTGGTGGTACTGGTGGTACTGGTGGTGGTGGTGGTGGTGGTGGTGATGGTGGTGGGGACTCTGCAGATCACTGAGACAGGTGTCGCTGGAGTCACACATGCGACGGTTGTCGGGCCCGGGAGTCCCTGTGAGCCAGATGGCCCTGGCTGTCTGCTTGGGCCCGCACCATCCTCCGCACCGGAGCTGCCTGTGTCATCGTCCCCAGAGAGTCCGGTATGTGTGGGAGGCGAGTCTTGCGGCCGGGTGCTGGTTTCCCCAGTCAGTTCACGATCACCTGAGGGACAAGATTGAGCTGGTCAGTAATGTGGACATTACATGTTCATACCGATTTGTACACATTTCTGTGTCCTGTCGCACACACCCCACACACCCTACCCTCCACCACCCACCACCACCCTCCCCGTGAACATGTGGGGCCTGTTGGGAGTTGTAGTTGTGAGCTCTCACACACCCCACCCACCACCACCACCACCCTCCCTGTGAACATGGGGGCCTGTTGGGAGTTGTAGTTGTGAGCTCTCACACACCCCACCCACCACCACCACCACCCTCCCCGTGAACATGGGGGCCTGTTGGGAGTTGTAGTTGTGAGCTCTCACACACCCCACCCACCACCACCACCACCCTCCCCGTGAACATGGGGGCCTGTTGGGAGTTGTAGTTGTGAGCTCTCACACACCCCACCCACCACCACCACCACCCTCCCCGTGAACATGGGGGCCTGTTGGGAGTTGTAGTTGTGAGCTCTCACACACCCCACCCACCACCACCACCACCCTCCCTGTGAACATGGGGGCCTGTTGGGAGTTGTAGTTGTGAGCTCTCACACACCCCACCCACCACCACCACCACCCTCCCCGTGAACATGGGGGCCTGTTGGGAGTTGTAGTTGTGAGCTCTCACACACCCCACCCACCACCACCACCACCCTCCCCGTGAACATGGGGGCCTGTTGGGAGTTGTAGTTGTGAGCTCCTACACACCCCACCCACCACCACCACCACCCTCCCCGTGAACATGGGGGCCTGTTGGGAGTTGTAGTTGTGAGCTCTCACACACCCCACCCACCACCACCACCCTCCCCGTGAACATGGGGGCCTGTTGGGAGTTGTAGTTGAGAGCTCTCACACACCCCACCCACCACCACCACCACCCTCCCCGTGAACATGGGGGCCTGTTGGGAGTTGTAGTTGTGAGCTCTCACACACCCCACCCACCACCACCACCACCCTCCCCGTGAACATGGGGGCCTGTTGGGAGTTGTAGTTGTGAGCTCTCACACACCCCACCCACCACCACCACCACCCTCCCCGTGAACATGGGGGCCTGTTGGGAGTTGTAGTTGTGAGCTCTCACACACCCCACCCACCACCACCACCACCCTCCCCGTGAACATGGGGGCCTGTTGGGAGTTGTAGTTGTGAGCTCTCACACACCCCACCCACCACCACCACCCTCCCCGTGAACATGGGGGCCTGTTGGGAGTTGTAGTTGTGAGCTCTCACACACCCCATCCACCACCACCACCACCCTCCCCGTGAACATGGGGGCCTGTTGGGAGTTGTAGTTGTGAGCTCTCACACACCCCACCCACCACCACCACCACCCTCCCTGTGAACATGGGGGCCTGTTGGGAGTTGTAGTTGTGAGCTCTCACACACCCCACCCACCACCACCACCACCCTCCCTGTGAACATGGGGGCCTGTTGGTAGCCATGTACATATTGGTGAGTATGTGTCCGAGGTGCATGGGTTGGGGCGTAGGAGATGTGTCTTCTCAGTTGTGTGAGCCTGACCATGTCGTACTGATCGTGGTACTTGGTTTGTACTTACCAGCCTCTTCTCCTTCATCAAGTCCATCTAGGCTCTCTGGGTGAAGTATAACCAGCACCTTCTCCTCCCAATCGGTGTAGGGTATGGGCTCCGGGGGTTTTCCGCCGCCAGTATGATTGGCTCTTGCATAGTTTTTGGCGTGGATGCCTTTGACCCTTGTCTTCAGGTCATGCCACCGCCTCTGAATTTCGTGCTTCGTCCTTGGCACGGTCCCTGACGCATTCACCCGACTGACGATTCTGTCCCACATGTGATTCTTTTGCGCCACGGAGGTCTGCTGGACTTGGGCCCCGAAGATGTGGGGCTCAACACGGATGATTTCATCTACCATTACCTTCAAATCCGTCTCCGTGAATTTAGTTTTTTTTTTGGGTGCCATGGTGTGTGGTGCTCAGTGTGTGGGTTGAGTGAGTTGGGGGGTGCAGGTGTGTGGTGTGTGATGTGTAGGAATGGTGTGGTGGGTGTTTGTGTGGTGGGTGTGGTAGGGTGGTGGTTGTGTGTCTTCTATTTGAGTAAGCTGTATATCGATTAGGGCCTCTTGCTAGCAGCAATGCTGTGATGCAAAGGATTGTGGTAGTGGGTGGGTGTCATTTTATAGTCGTGTCTCAATGGTTGTTGGCAGTCAGGTGGTAGGTGGGCGTGTTGACTAGTGTGCATTATTGGGTACTTGGGGGGTGTCATGGTGGCTTGTGCTTGGTGTTGGTGTATCAGGTGGGGGGGTTGTCAATTTTCGTGTGTTTGCTAATTACTTGCGGTACACTTTCTGACATTTGTTTGACGTTAGGGATGTTGTGCGTGTTGGCCTTCCGCAGTGATGCACTGTTTATCGTTACATTCTTTCCGCCGCGGACGTGGATGGCTGTGCGTACCGTGGTACAGGCAGATTTATCCTAATTGCGGACACGGAGTTTTCACAGGTATGGCGGTAAATGTGTCTTTTTCCGCGGTCATTGCCGTCCGCGGCGGTGGCTGTTCATTAGGCTCCGTCCGCCGCGGACGGAGTTAGATGTGTTCCGTCCACCGCGGACGGTGTTTGTTATGATCCGTCCGCCGCGGTCGGAGTTTCGTCACATGAATATCCTAATCGCAACCGTGGATTCTCCGCGGCGCGGCCGGGAGTAAAATTTCCCCGAACATGGAGGACAGTACCCGTTTCCGTCCGCCATCCTAATCGACCCCTAAATGTGTAAATGTGTGCTCTTTTGTACAGTTGCACTAAATACTGTGCTATTGGGCCACCTGTATTTTATTTGCCATGGCCCTCGATAGGTTCTGGTGACATTATATATCATAAAGCTGAAGTCTGAGTGGTTTGCAAATCTAACCAAAACTACAAGATTGCAATATAGGACCATATTACACATGACTCTGGTATTTTGAGTAAGTTAGCAAAAAAAGCTGTTTAACTTAAAGTGCAGCTAACAACGGGCAATGATTTAATGTAGAATTGTAGGTTTTGTTTATCTTACTTGAATACATTGTTGTTAAAATAGGGGGCAACAGTGAGGTCAGCAGATATATGCCATTTAGGCCTGTAGCCTTTGCTGCATGATTATTGACTTACTGCTTTTGCTACATAATTTGCAAATTTCACCTAAAAATTGTTTCTACCAGAAATGCATAAAATAATAGTGTCATATATTGTGCTGAATAATTAGCATTTTTGCAGCACAATTTAGATAACCTTGCCATATAACTTGGCCCTCAAAACTGCAAAATCTTATTATTCCTGACAATGTTATGGCTCTACAGAGTGGTTTAGAGGCTATGACGATGATGAAAACCATCATTTCCATTTTACATGATTCCTTGTGAGATATGGAATTTTATGCCACTGCATTTTGGGCAATAAAAATACTAAAACATACTAATCTAGTAGGACTGTGTATTTGGAACAAGAATACTTCATAATACAGAGACTGAGTCTTACTATGTAATCAGTAATTGTTGGTCTGTTTGCCTATCCCACCGTACTAAGTCTAAACTTCTAACCTGACAGAGTTATAGATGTTGACAGTAATCTCTAACATGACTCTAAATTACCATGCAATTTGTGGACACAGATCTATCCTTTCATTTGTCACTTTTGCATTCCCCCATTCATAAAGAAAAGATACGATATTGCATTGTCAAACGTTTATTGAAAAGCTCTAATCTTTGTAAATAGAACATGAACTGCGATTATCAGAACGATGAGACACATCATTGTAATAAGTATTATAAGAAGGGTGAAAAACACAAACAATTCAACCATGTTAATTGTTCATAATGTCACTAAGATTACTAAAGTTACTCCTATCTATTGCTAATACTGAGCAAAGCAAGTCATGAGGACCCATCTGCCAGGCCAACTGGGATGCCCAACCCCACAACTTGGTATTACATGTCAGTAAGCCAATCCTAGTGCATCAATGAATGTGTTCCCGTCTGTGTATGCAGGACTGCATGGCTATCTTCCTTCTCAGCATGAAGGTCGGGGACAGCAGGACTATATCTTGGTCATTGCTGACAGCAATGTTCCATGATGACTCCGGAAGAAGTGAACCTCTCACCAATTTCAGCATGGACGTTGTTTAAATTATAAAATGGCAATCTTAACTGTGCCAAAGTTGCAGAACAGCTTCTAATTTTGTCTGGGGAGAAATAGTCATCTTCAACTACCAAAACAAAACGATGCATCATGTTCTCAAATTTGCAAACCTGGAACTAAATGTGCAAACTGCAGGATGGCAATGCCCATCAAAGCTAAACATGTACATAGGCTTTTCTTGTGCAGAAGAATATGTGCAAATCACTATTAGAAAATGATGCTGTTAAAAACGAGAAAGTAAAATGGAGCCTGAATTTAAGCTACAAAACAATAGGTTGCACATCTGAAATGCATTAGAATAAGGAAATTGTTGCATTTTTTCCAACTGTGAGTGCTCCTTTTTAGGTCAATGGCTACCAGACAGCACAGCTGTATGGTTGCAAAGACATACTGGGGACATGCTGAAAATCTACCTAAGAATGCATTCCTCCCTTTGCTTACCATTGGTTTAGTGTTTTGTAACTCATATTTGCTTGCTTTCTATTCACTGACTTTATTTGTTTGAGACCAACCAGCATGACTTTGTCCCTCCTGTGGAACATAGCCTGTTTACCATTCCACCTTATATTCGTCCAACAGAGCTTACTTTCCAGGGTACTATTTTTTTGCTTTTCATGAGGCACTCCATGTCTCCCTTGTATGCTAGTTAAAAGTAAGCAGTAAACATGCTGTATTCTTTGAAAATGTTTTATGGCTCCTATCTTTCTGCTTGACTGCTTCTACTTTAATTTAATTACATTTAAATGTACTTTAGTCAGCAAAACAAAAGAGCATTAAAACGTCTACAAGTAAAAACATCACAGTATCATGTACAAAATATCACATCAAGATTAAAAACTGCAATTAAGGAACTTTGTCAAGTGCACAAATAAAATGTCTTCTTCAGTCCTTGCCCCCATCATAATGCATTTAGCCTTCCATTGACTTTCTGCTCCTCGCCGCTGTTTTAAAAAATGCACAAGCACCATAACAGACATCATGACTACTTAAATGTTGAAGATAATATACAGCGTCCTTATACTTACATATCTTTAGTTATTTTAAAATAGGATTAATAGATAAGATAAAAAACATTGTATAAAATCTGCAAAAAACATAGAGTGCATTAATCTTGTTAGATAGTGCATGAAAGGGCAGACCAGAGCTGGAGACCCTGAAGAGCCACCACAGCCTGGGAAGGTCAAAACCTGCTCCATCAAATCAGCCCTAAAACGAAATAACAAGGATCTCTTCCACCAAGTCAGAGAAGTAGCCAGATAATGAACTGCCTCCTCAGATGTATACAGGCTAAGGTAATCACTAATTGTGATTTTACTAGACTCTTTTTGTAGCTTTTGAGAGTGACAATGCTCTAGAAACTGACGCTTTACCAACAGCGTATTCCCTTTTTTTAAAGTGTGTGGTGCATCAAATAAATCATGTTAATTTAGTGCATTAAAATAGTTTCTAACAGTGTCAACTAGGGGATTGTTAGACCTCTATCCATTTTGAGGAAATCTATGATAATATCTCTACACAGACTAGCCTCAGTATTGGCCCACACACTAACCCATAATAGGAGGGGAGCTGGCTTTACTTTGTCAGAAATGTATTGGAGGGTAAGCACCGAGTGCACTATAAGATGTGAGCTGGTGGGGGGGGGGAAGATGCAAAAGCTGCCTGCAAATGCGATTTTCCTTTGTCTGCAGGCTGGAAACATCCTGATATCCCTGATCCATAAAATGCCGCCGGAGCAAATTGAAAGTTATAAATATTCAAAAAGAGTAAGACTGTCCCACTACCAGCTACATGTGGGCGGTTAGATAAGGCACCCGCTGCCCTACTGATCTTTAGTGGTGATTGATTCATCTGTGGACGCATACACCAGTGGGACTAAAGACAACCTCCAGATTGTTAAAATCATTCACATAACTCAAAGTTTGTCCTTTCACCCTTAAAATGTACATATTTTTCCCTGGTCCAAGTCACTCATAAACGATACAAAATATTCCATCAGCAGAGGGAGACCTCCTAGTGTTCGCGCCATCAGCGCTGCATCGTCTGCGTAAAGCAGCGCCAGTAGAAAATACTTGGGCAATCCTTTGATTATCACTAGTGGCTTTAATCAAGGTGGGACACAGATTATTACTATAAATAATGAAAAGCAAGGGGGGCAAAACACATCTTTGTTGCATCCCACGGGATAAATAAAAAGAGTCAATTTCATGCTTCGCTAAAACATCTCTCATTGGCAAAATGCGATCCCATTACATATTAGTTGTTTAAGAAGAATGTTCATTTCTCCTCCAAGGGCAACTTTGTTAAAAACTTTTGTATTTGTACCAGCCTGTTTAGAGAACAGTCTCCTCACAGATATTGTGGTCCGCATCTCACTAATACACTTCATCAGTGACAACGACTATGCACATGCTATTTTAGCAATATTGCTTGGTCTAATGGAGACTGGAGTACGGAGTGCTGAGTATTGCAATTTTCACTGGTGATTAATGTATTTATAGTCCAAGCTGTTCCATGCATTAGTCCATTTATAGTGTCTATGCACTGTGTATTTAAATGGGTGTATCCGAACCACTCTACCTTCCGTATCATTAAGACCTAGAAGAGGTTGAAATGCGTCATGGATTGATGCCATGGAAATTTGAAAAGAAGTCTATGCGATATTCATCAGGCAGCACTAAGCCACTTTTTTGGGCTTATTGCTGCCTGATAAATATTGGTCCCTTTTACGCAGTTTTCTGCGTTAACGGGACGTGCAATGGATGTTGCTGGGGACGTTCTAGCCTCAGTGGCACATCTATGTAGGAGGCATGCATTACCAGGCGTACACACAACACATTTCTGGGTCTAACATGTCCACACTGCTGACAAGGCCACTGTTGCAGACAATGCACCCAACCCCAAATGCCGTAAGAAGTGAATCCACAAGGAACACTCAGTCATGAGTGTACAGAATTTTTGTTTGTAATTACATACTTTGTTGCCTAGTTGACACAATGTGACAGGAGAGATACATTTCCGGCACAACCTGAAAAAAGGTGATCCTACAGTCATGCACCATGCATTACCATTATATGCGATGCCGATTTCTTACATCTTGTATTCACTCTTACTTCAAAAATTGTTGCTGGTGATCACTGTGCATCGTGCTTGACCTCTGCTATGCAAATTCACCCTGTGACAGTTAGTTTTGTATTCCACTGTGGTGGAACTAACCCTGGGTGTAGGACTACACTATGCTCACGGAGCGTGCGTAGTTTGGGCTACTACGCGCTACACGAATTGCACGTAGCACAGTGCAAAAATGCGTAGCATAGCAGGCATTTTTTGCTTGCTCGCGGTCCTCAACGTCAAGTTGGCCAACGCGAGTGAGCAAAATCAACATCCCGGCGAGACTTTTTCCTCGTTCGTGATCAGTAACATCAAGTTGCCGATCGCGAGTGTGGAAAATAAACCTCCCGTCGAGATTCTCAACGAGGCGAGGTCAGGTTTCTCAATGCGAGTGGTCACGTATGCTCGCGACCACTCGCGATGAGAAACTACCAGTCCATTTTGAGAAAGCTACAGCTTAAGTACAAATCTACTCGAGCGGCAGAAAACGACCTCTTGCACTGTGCAAGATGCCATTTGCAATGATCCGGCACTGCGCAATCAGTGCGAACAGCATTTTCCCTACCGTACTATGCAGTTTGCGTAACGTGCGTAGTGCACTTCGCGTAGCTACGCGTAGCACTACTACGCAATCTACGGCCAGGGTTAGGTGGAACATGAATGCGTCATGGGTACGGCTTGGGAATTTGGCCACAGAGTCTGAGGGGGGACATATGGCAATTTGTGTGCCATTAACACAGCCAATGACATTGGGGAACTGTGCTAACCGGTAGAACAATAATTTGGTCTGTTGCAATGATTGGATGTATTTGGGAAATATGTATTGGTTAACCTTGCTAACCATGAGAAGCTAAGAGGTGTAGGCAACACAATACCTGTATGTGTGGTAGGATTGCATTGTTCCTGAGTATTGGGGTCCAAAGCTGGCATTGTAGTCCTGGATTACCTCACTACTGAGCCTGTACTTCTCAAAAATCTTCTCCTCTGTCTTTTCAAACAGGATGGCCCACACCCTAAATATCCTCTCCTGTCTCCTCCTCTGCCTACCTGCCAAAATCCTCATCCTCCTTGCCAAAACATACAGGTATGCCATTGTGGAAGAGCCAGATGCATTTTGGGTGCCTTTTTATAGTTTGCACCTGATTACCACCAGTTCTTACTTAATGGTAAATGCATTTCCTAAATGGTAATTTAGCAACTAGTCGCAATTAGGAAATCCTTTGTACATGCGGTTAGCGATTTGCAATTCAGAAATCCCTATTTGCGATTTCCTACTTTGCGATTTCCAAGATGTGATTTCAACTGGGTAGAAATAAAATTTTGCACCACCGCAAATGCCTTACATATATACCAAAATGGAATTTTGCATTTCCTAACGGCCAGAAATTGCGATTTGCACTGTTAGGAAATGCAAAATGCCTTTATACATATGGCCCTTGTTTCCTTAATTTTTCTTTTACTGTATTGATATGTGGGGAGGGGAGCAGTCACAGAGCTTAGTCATACTTTTTTGGGCTCACCTTTTAATGCATTTAAGGGTAGTATCAAGCTTAAGCAGACAAATGTGCCTTAGTCTTGTGCTATCTTTACCCTCATTTTATTTGAGGAAGAAGTAGGCCAGGAGCCCTGGCACCTTGTTTGCAGTTGCGAACACACCAGTGCATCCAAATTCTATTTGTGGGTGAACAAGGATCTTGACTGATAACATCCACCTGGTGTGCTGTTTGTAATAGGGAACAGGGAATTGGGAAAAATGTTGGTTGACCAGTTTCACTTTGGCCAGCATTATTGTGCAGACCAAGAAGGAGCAGGACACTCAGGGACCTCCTGAATGTTCTGGTCACAATTCTCTGGAAGAGGGAAGGCCTTTTTCAAGCTGGAGCCCAGAACTTATAGCGTTATGGAGAATGTGGACTTTGTAACATTCCAGTATGCTGAACAAATCAGCTAGTCATCTACGTTTGGATAAGAGACGGGAGGCCACTAAAGGCTTTGTAAAGACCTGACTGGTGGCACTGAGAGTAAATGTTACAGTTCTGAGGTGCACTGGTACTGTTGACATGAAAGAGAGGTACTTCCAGTGGTCCAATGCACATGAAGATAGCTCCACTGAGCACATCCTGGCACTGCTTTGCACAGCATTTTGAACATCTGGGTTGGCACTGTTTTAGATCACAAGCATCTAATAGGTGGCAAAGCCCTCCTTCCCTTTTTCTAAAACAAATAGTAGAAGCAGTATTCATGCCCTCTTTATGGTGACAGTACTAGTGTGAATGCTCTAAAAGGAGGAGCCTATCACATCCCCCAAATGTAATTTAGATGTCTACTAGTGCAGGTGTGGCATAAATGCTGGAGGTCACACAGCTATGGAACATACCCATTTTTCATCTCTAAGAACACCCTTCATGTTTGGTTATCTAAGTCCAGTGGTGTTAGTTAAATATATGCCCCACTCCCCTTTGGCATTGAGTAGGCTGGTTTATACAGAAGTGACAGGGGCCACTTTGTCTTCGCTGTTGCTGGAAGTGGAAGTGTGGCGTGTTCTTTCCCTGAAGCATCTCATCTTCTCCTGTCTGCTCCCTAATGAAGAGGAGGAACCAGCTGCTGCATGTAGTTCAATAGTCACACTAGCCTTGAAAGGCTAGATGGCTAGAAGTTTGGTAGCTGAACAAGAGGAGAAGATTTTGCTGGAAAAGTTTGAAGGACATTAAAAAAATTGATTGTGAATTTGTGACTGTACCCACCTCATACTGCTGGAAGACCTTTGCATCGTGGCATTAAAGTACTTATTAAAAGGGGGGTCGCCAACTTTATCTGGGTTTCGGACTTCACATAACCAGACCAGTGTTATAGCCCTGATACCCTTGTCAATGCAATCCTAGGACATCAGCATTTTCTGCTGTACAGCTTCATTGCCTAGGCTGAGCTGAACTAGGTGTCTTCTTGTGTGTAGATAAAAAGCAAGTAGGCATAGCGGTTGATCTAGCGCTGGAGTGGAGCCCCTAAGTGGCATGATGGTATTACCATGGCGCACGTAGATGTCAGTGGGCTGGTACATCATCCTCCCATGTTCGTGCCTGTGTCCCTGTGGAAGGATGTTCATTTGTCCTTCTTAGAATCTGATGCCCCTACTTCAGACTTCAATGTGCCCTAGTACTTGGTGTCAAATTACACTAAATGGCAGGGAAAAACACTTCCTCCAACCTACGGCTGAGAATCTGCAGTTCCATTATGGTTAAGATTGCTCTTGTTTGGGGAACTATAGAGGCCATCTAGGCAGGGATCTGTCATTCTCTTGTGGGGGATCCAGTGTTGCAAACAACAGCACCTTTAGTGCCTTGGCCATGATAGCATCATAGTTTATGGTTGGATGCTGCCTTGGGAAGTTCTCATGGTCAGCGGTGCTTTCCACTTTTTTGGCATCTGGAATGGAATCTGATTGCCTGGGGTAAGCCCTCTTGTAAGTGAGTCAACCTAAAGATCTGATTCACAGAGGAACCTTCCATGCCTGAAGGGCTGATGGTGATCAAGGTCAGGACTCCTACCTGGACAGGTAACAGGAGTATCATATGAGTGATGTGCAACTTGTGGTATAGGCTCGTATTTTAGCCTCAAACTCCTTCAGCTTCACACTTACAACATCCAGGAAGAAGTCTGAGTATTGAGGGCAAAATGAATGCCAATACTGCAGTCTAATCTGCAGGTGAATGAGAGGGCGTGGTATATCCTCAGTTGCCCTGGTCTGTAGGATGAGATGATTCATTCCCTCTATTATGGTGTTCCAATCCCCAGTGGAGAGACAGCCTTGGAAGAATCGGCTATAGATTGTGTCCTGGGTAGATGGATCACTGGTAAAGGGATGGACTGGACCAGAGAGTCTGTGCCAAGTGCTGCTCTTGAAGGGAGTGGCGTGGCAGAGCAGGTGTTGGGATCTCAAACTCTCTGTTACTATGCATGTGTGGTGGGTTAACTGGAGAGCTATCATAGAAGGGTTGGGAGTTCCAGGTGCTTCCATTTCTTTGTGGATCCATTGTACAGCAGAGTGCACTATAGGTTCACTGAGCACAAGGGGAAGCCTGCTTGTTTTGCCAAGGCTCACTGCTCCCTGACTGGGCGGTGCTGCCCTTCTCAACAGCCCAGCATTGGGGCAAAGGAGCAGTTAAAAGAGGAACATGCTGCTTCAAACCTAGACTGCAACAGAGAGTGTCCAAGAGGAGCTAAACACAACTGCCCATCGCAGGCCTCCAGATTCACCAACAGATGGAGACGTGGGATCTGCATCGAGAGCGGGAGATAGAATTGAACCTCCTGCATAGAACCCAGGAGGTTAGAAAGGCTCAGCATTTTTGTGCGTTGGAAGGATGAAGGATTGGTGCCCAAATAAGGATCAAGGTTCTAATGAGTGCAACAGAGCCTCAAAAAACATTCTTTTTAAAAAAAAAATCTTTTTATTAAGATAACAGGCTCTTATGGCAGTTACATACCGTGCAGCAATTGATGGTAGGTGAACATACAAGCGACAGAGAGATGTACAAAATTCAGTACGAACATTTTGGTCTGCACAATCAGTCTCGAATCCATACACAATATCAGTTAGGCATGGAAACAGTTTGGGTATCCATCACCTCCCCTCCAAAAAACATTCTTAACTCCTAGTGGCCTCACACCCTTCCCTTGTGTCCATGACAGAAGGGTCTGGCTGTAACACTTGTTTCACCTTTTTCTAGGATCACTCTCTTCACTTAAGACCAATGACAGTGACTTCCATGAGGGGGGCAGGGTATTTAGTAGCAAAATCTGACTACATCGCCAGCAGAGAGGGTGTTAAGCATCGCACCCTGAAACCAAAATGCTGACTTACCTTCTCTCCCTTCTTCCTGGTGAGGAAATGAAACATTTCTATTTGATTAAAAACTTGGTTGCTCTGGAAGTACCTCATGCCGATGATAGGACACAGAGTGCAGGCCTGCAATGGATGAGTACTCTGCAAACACAAGGTCCAGAATTTCTTTCTTCCAGCTGCTGATAAACAATGATGGCAAGACACCAATGGCTTATAGCTGGAGGACTGCCATGTACACTAAATGATCTGAAGGAAGAAGGAGATGGAAGTGGAGAAAAGCTAAATATTAGATCCACAAAGGACCTAAGAGACATTGTTAAGCTTTGCATGAGGACAGAGGTGGCACCTCTGTAATGGTAGAGGTGTGTTGCCCCACTGCCTGATGCAGAGCCAGCAAACTAAAAATAAAACAATGCTACAGCAGCTTGTGCAGGGAGGGGCAGGGGCAGCGGCATGGGAGGGTGGAGGAGGAGTGCTTGTGCACTCCCTATATGCTCATGTGTGTATGGCCGGCCATTTCAGGCTGACCAAAACACACATGCGCACTTAGTTTTCTCCAGCCCGGCTGCATTCAGCAGACGGCTACAGAAACTTCCACAGACTGTATGACCTGAGCAGGACATGTTTCCTGCCTGCTCAGGCCAATCCCTGTGCAGCTCTGCGGTGCAGGGGTTGGCTAGGAGTCTGTCCAAGGGGCTGCTGGCACCCAGGAAGAGGCCAGCAGGAGTGACGCAATGCATGAGGCGACCGGCGGCATCAGGTAAATTGTTTTTAATATTAACATGCCCCCACCCAACCTCCGAGCACTCTCCCACCACACTCCCCCACCCGCCCCTCCACCCTTTATTAATGGTGGCTGCCGATGCATGAGGCATTCACTAAGCATGATGGACGTAAGTTCCGATCAACACAATTTGGCAGATAAAAAGGGAAATGGGGAGGGAGTGTATTTGCACAGGCATTAGGGTGTTCCATATATAATGTAAACGCATGTGTATGAGGTTCAACCAAACAAAGCTCTCTAGTACAAGAGCTGTAGAAGCAGTCTTTGGTCAAGTCACTATGTGGAGGTATGTAAAATGGTTAATAATAGAAAAAGCCAGAGTGTACGGCAAATGTATGTGTATTTCATGACTAATGCACACCTGACAACTAAAAAAAAAAATCACTCTGTGAAGAGGGGACAGGGCCTTATAGGGGGTGGGACCTCATACCAAGAAGAACCTAAGAAGTACTTTTTGTCCCTCATACCCCCACTAAACCCCCTCCACCCAAAAACAAGCTTACTGAGGCTGGTGCTGCTCTTCTGGGGTGTTGTCACACCAGTTAATGGACATCTGATGTTCAAAGCCTCAAAAGCTTCACAGTTGTTTCCTTTGTCATTGTGTGATATCAGCTCCTCATCAGGGGGCTGTGTGAAGGGAGCCGATAGAGTGTGACACACTGTGGCACAGTGTGAGTTAGCAGATATGCAAATGTATTTGTCTTAACAGATTTTTAGGCCTCACCTGATACAGCACACATGTGCTGTCCCTTGCGATAATCTATTGTTTCTAATAAAAAACTTTAAAAAAGGGGTCTTAGCCCTCCCATTACTTACCATTGCCTGGCTTCACTGTCACTCTTATTGTCTTCCTTTACATTGGTGAGTGAGTGTCTGTACATGTCGGCTTCACTTTGCCTCTGTGTTTTTGTTTTCTCCCCTGGAGTATGGACCAAAACCTGAATGATTTCTTGATTACTGTGCTCGGATTGTGGTACTTTTTTGTAAGTGTGTATTCTTTGTCTGTATGATCCTTTAATTCATTTCTAGGCTATATCTATCTTATTTTTATGGTCTAGCTTGACAGCGAAAACGTTGCCAATTATGTGAGAGTCACCAGGAGAGGAACGTTGGCTCAGCACACATTTTGGGAGCCAGAAGTACATGTTTTGATTGGGCAGAAGTTATGTGGTTCCACAAAAATGTGATTGTCCTCCACACAGCTGTGTTCCTTTTGTTAAAATATTGTGCTGCCTGACTTTGAACTTTCAGGGACACACACATGACAATGCAATGCTATTAAAGTATCTTAGATAACTAGATAATTCATGTTATTTTTCTCTGGCAGCAGCACAGATGGGAGGAGGGCAGTCATTAACCTACATGCATTTTTAGAACTGACGTGCCACCCCACCATTTAATGTACACTAATATTATTCTACAGTTCTTTGCTTCCAAACACATATACATATCCATTCCAATTTTATTTACATGTAGTTCTTCACATTACAATATAACGTTCCTTTAAGACCAGACCTATTAGTATAGCCAACGCATGTTTAGCAGCTTTTATACCCCTTCATTTTTGCTTTTGCATCTTTGACCTGCCACTCCCCTTACTCATTGTTTGCTTTACAGATTTTTCAAAACTTCACTTTCCAGTAAGCTGCTTTTCTCGGGCTAGTCTTGTCCGAGCCGCATAACAACACAACATTCACTACGGCTGTGTTTGTTTATCAGTTGTCTTTGTTTTGGTCGCATTCCATATAATACCGTCTTCCTTCTCAGTTTGGGCAAGCCAACACAGTTTCATGTTTTTAAATTGAGGCAACTGGTGATATTTGCGTTTGCCTAAATGCATGTGCATGCATGCTGTTAGCAGTTCCTAGGTTGTATGTCTCAATAACAAGCCATACCGTACTTGTACCATAATATAGTGGTTAATACCAGGTCATGACACACCATACCAAACCACACAATACAGTAACAGACCATAAAGTACCATTTTATACAATAACAAACCATACCATGCCATAACATATGATACTATACAATAACAGACCATGCTATGCTATACATTTCAATAACAGCCCATTCCACATCATCCCATATTATACAATAACAAGCCATACCATAACATACCATACAATAACTGCCGCTAGATTACCGCATTATAAAATGACAGGCCAGAGCAGACCATACTGTACAATGAGAGGTCATAACGTATCATACTAACCAATCAAGTAACCCTCACCTCCTTTTACCACTGCCTACCCCTGAACACTCAAGTCACCTTCACCTCCCTTTACCTCTACTCAACCCTGAACCCTCAAGTCACAATCACCTCCTTTTATGTCTACCCAACCTTAAACCCTCAAGTCACCCTCACGTCTCTTTATGTTATGTTTTGTAATGCAGATTTGTAGGGTCCACTATCCCCCGGGAGAGTATCCTGGTGCTGGGCAGGTGTGAGTCTAGGCACACTAAGAGCCTATTGGGAATACTAAAAAAATCAAGTCTTCGGGTTCTTGCAGAATTCAGAAGTGAGAAGGATGCTCTTATGTGTAATGGTAAAGCGTTCCATGCTTTAGAAGTGATGTAGGAGAAGGCTCGACTGCCATATCTCGTTTTCTGTATAGATTTGATTTGTGCAAGCAGGAGTCCGGATGAGCGAAGGTGTCTGGAAGGTGTGTGAAAGCAGATATGATTGTTGAGGAATGATGGACCAGTGTTATGTAGTACCTTTAAAGTGTTGGTGAGGAAGGAGTTTGACTCCTTGAATGGGGAGCCAATAGAGCTCCTTCAGGTGAGGTGTGATGTGAATATACCTTGGGAGATTTAGAGTGATTCTGGCATCCGGGTTTTGAATGGTCTGCAGTCTTCTGGTGAGCTTTTTGTTGATCTAAGTGTAGAGAGTGTTCCAATTGTCCAGCTTGCTTGTGACCAGGGTGTGCATGATAGTTTTCCAGGTGCTGATTGGGAGCCATTTGAAAAGCTTCCTCAGCATCTCTAGGGTGTTGAAGCACAAGGCGGTGACGGCATTGACTTGAGAAGTCATGTTGAGTTTGCTGTTGATGATGACCCCGAGGTACTTGGCCTGTGAGGTAGGGTGGGGTGTTCATACTATACCTGTTGGCCACCGGGGGCTGCATTACACATGCCGTGCACTTTCTTTTATTACGCTGGGTGCACCTTTAAAAAGGAGCACCCAGTCCAATGAAGGAAAGTGCATTACATTATGGAAAATGCGCTGTCCCCAGGGCAGCCGCAAACTCCTATTGCCCTGGGGGCTGCGCATTCCTGTGAAAACAGGAGCAGTTGCTTTACAGCTGCTCTGTGTTTTCGCTGTGCTGGCGGCACCCGCCTGTACTTTCAAATCGGTTAGAGATCCCCTCGCAGGGGGCGTGGCTTGGGCGCCGGAGGGGATGGATGCTGCGCTGAAGAGCTCCGAGACGGCGTAGAGCGACGGGACATCTCCGGGCGGTTCCCGCAACTTGGAGATCTCAGGAATCTCTCCATACCAGGCGGAACTCTTGGAGCATGGACTGTTATCACGGCGGAATTGCGGGGTGAGCTCGCATGGTGTTTTTTCACCATTCTCATATCGGCCGCGATGCACTGTACGTCGCGGCCGCCATTTTGTGATTTTGCGGCTCCCAGTGCATCCTGCGGTAATTTTCTCTTGCTATTTGCGCCACAAATGATGACTTTGCAGCAATGAGCGTTTTTTTATAATTTTTCTTCTTTTATGGAATTGTTATTCCTATGACAACTCCGCTGTTTCTACAAGTTATGAGCAGCTTCTCTTCATGTCTACTCAGAATAGCTTGGTGCTTATTGGCCGCCATTTTAGTTGTTAATGCCTCTTCCTCGCAATTTGCATTACGACATGCTTACTGCAATTTGACAGGTTTTTTCACTCATTTCTCCTTACTTCTGTTGGCATAAGAGCATATAAAGACAATTGTTTTATTTTGGCGCAAATTAGTTGACTTTTTCCTTCGCTTTTCAATATTCTTCACAACATCATTAGTTTTTGTGCTCACCTGACATTATTTCTCCTCACTTCGATTATTGGCAATTATGGCTCGCTCTCAACGTAGCAATTCACAGCAAATGTCAGCTACTTGCGTGCCTCTTAAGGACGTTAATCCTTTTAGTGTGTTACCAGATGATGTGGATGATGCTAGTACTGAATCTTTTGGATTAAAAGGCACATCTTCTAATGCTACTCGTTTGAACTCTAAACCTGCCTCCAAAATACCTTCCACATCAGGTAAACGGGTGAAAGCGAATCCTCCTTCTCCAACTAACACCTCCCCATCTATCTCCATGGAGCTCGTTCTTGAAGAGATACGCGCACTTAAACCTTTTATGATTGAAACAAATACTCACCTCCAGAGTCTTGAGGACAAATGGTCTCATACGGAGCAACATGTTGCTGATCTTGAATGGAAAGTTACTGCAGAGCAGGTCATCTCAAATCAGGTTTCTGGAATGTTTAAAGAAATACAGTCTCTTAAGCAGCAGGTTGAAAATTTGGAAAACCGCAATAGACGCAATAACCTTCGCATTTACGGTCTTGCGGAAGGTTTGAAGGGTCTAATCCTATCTCCTTTTTTCAATCATTTCTGCCAACGCTTCTTGGTCTACCATTTTCTCCCTTCATTGAATTTCCAGCGAACTCATCGTCTTGTCCAGCTTTCTCGTTCTACAAGCTTCTCATCATCTCCGATGAAACCTCGAGGTGTTATTCTGTATTTCCTAGAGTATACAGACTTACTTAAAGTTATTCAAGCTGCCAAACAGAAGGGGAAACTTACATGGAATGGTTCAAGTCTCTTTTTTGCTCAAGATTATGCTAAAACTACTGCAGATCGTCACAAGCAACTTTTGGCCATGAGACCTGCTTTGCGCTCCCTGAATGCTCGCTATGGACTTTTTCATCCCTGTCTTTTTAGAGTAACCTACAACAATAAAACGACGAATTATGAAGACCCTGCTCTTCTTCAGCGTTTCCTCGACTCCTGCTGCGACAAAAACAATCGAGTTGTTTTTGTCGCATTCTATTTGCTGCATTGTGTTGCTGCATTTTCTTATGTCTTGTGTTCCCCCTAATGTGTTCCTTTTCTTTTTATTAGGTGCAGCTTTGTCATTCCTTTGATGTCTGACCTCTTCGTTTGTTGCCCGGAGGCTTTATCCCTCTTTGCCACGTCCTCTTGGAGTCCTCTGTTCGGTGTGTTCCTCCCCTTATGTGGTTCCTACACCCCCGCTCTCATTGTCTTCCTGTGGTATGTCTTTTTGGTATTTTTATAATTTTTCACATATGGTTTATTTTGTTCAATATATCTGTTCCGTGTTTGCTTCTTTTTTATTCTTATTTTTCTTCTCTTTTCCTTTTATGTCCTCCTTTTCCTCTAACTTTCCTATTTACTTCATTTATTCTTGATGACAGACTACTCCTTTCTATTTCTCTTCTATTTCTAATTTGTTTCTCCTCTCCTCAGATATCCCCTTTTTTAATCATCTTCTTTCTTTTTATCTTTATCTGCTCTTTCCATTTTTATGTATTTCACAGTACCCTTCTTTTTCTTCCTTTTCTCAACTTCTCACTCCTGAATTTCACACATAAGAGTTTTTCTCCATTTTCTTTTCCTCATTTATAAAGTTCCTGAATTTTCATTATGCTTGTATAATAATAGTTCATGCTGTATTTGTTAGACACTTGTTATACTATTTTTATAATATTTGCCCAGGTCTGTTTTTCATGGTTCACCTTTAGAGTTGTAACCTGGAACGTTAAAGGAGTTAATAATCCTATAAAAATACAACATGTACTATCTCACTTAGCTAGGTTAAACACTGCTATTGCTTTTCTTCAAGAAATTCATCTATCAGAAGTTGAAGCTGCCAAATTGAAGAGGGGTTGGGTTGGTCACGTTTTTTCTTCCCCTGCTTTAGGCAACAAAAATGGCGTCTCTATATTGTGTCATAAAAAATACCAGCCTTCAGTTATGCTTCAGGAATGCGATCCTGATGGCCGTTGGGTAATTACTAAATTGCTTATTGATCGCATCCCTTTAGTGTTATTTAATGTTTATGCCCCAGTTCATATTGATAATAAGTTCTGGATTCAAGTTTCTGATAAACATATTATGTTTGATGATGACTATGTTATTTTTGGAGGTGACTGTAATCAGATTCTAGACCCTATTTTGGATAGACGTTCCTCTGTGAAATTCGTCAACACTAAAATGCACTCACAATTCACTTCTGCCATACGACGCACAGCTACAATGACGTTTGGCGGCTTTGTAACCCAGACTTACTGAAATATACCTTCTATTCTCCACCCCACAACTCCCAATCTAGAATAGATTATCTTTTTCTTAGTAAACCCCTTTCTCAACTTGTTTCACATGCTGAGATTGGTTCCATCCTTATATTAGATGATGCCCCAGCTTTTGTTAATTTTGATTTACTACCTTTCTCACCTAATGCTGGCAGATGGCGTTTTAAAAATGCTCTATAATCGGATCCTGTTTTCACAGGCCAATTCACTTCTTTTCCTACTGAATTATTTTCTTTGAATTCTACCCCAGATTCCTCCCCGATAATGATTTGGGATTCTTTTAAAGAGGCAGCTAGAGGTTTTGTCATTAATTTTGTTTCGCAGAAGAAGAAATTCTTCGAGGCCAAACAGGCTCAGTTACTGGCCAATATTAAAAAACTTGAATATAATTCTTAACACTCTTCTTCTGAATCATCTTTATTGAGCCTTATTGAGGCAAAAATGTATTTTAATAAATCCTCTACGGAAGCTTCTTCCTCTTATCTTTTAAAAAGTAGTTCACGTTATTATGGAGGCCAGAAAAAGATAGGTAAACTCCTTGCTAATTACTTAAAAGTACGCCGGGAACAAACTAAAATTGAGTCCATCCTTAATCCTGCTGGAGATGCGCTATTTAAAGACAATGATATTTTAAATGAATTTATTTCTTTCTATAAAAATGTATACACACCGGAGCAACATTTATCCACTGCTGTAGTTTCCTCATTCTTTCAATCGATAAATTCTCCCCCTACCAATGACACCGATTTTACTTCGCTAGAATTGGACATTACCATATCCGAAATTAAGCATGCAGTGTCCATTTTGAAAAGAGATAAAGCACCAGGTCCGGATGGTTTTACCATTGAATTCTACTTTCACTTCGCATTTTATTGCTTCCTCATTTGTTATCACTTTATCAATTTTTTATTTCAGAAGAGTCCTCCTCAGGTTCTTTTCAGGATGCTGTAATATGTTTAATTCCCAAAGAGAATAAAGATCCTTCATTTTGTAAAAATTATCGTCCTATCTCATTAGTTAATTTGGACTATAAAATGTTTGCGAAAATCCTTGCTCTCCGTATTGATCCCATTTTACCCAATATTATTGGCCCAGAACAATCGGGATTTGTCAAAGGTTGTTTATCTTCAGACAATTCCAGGGTTTTCTTTAACATCTTAAGTAAGGCCTCTTCCCTCAACTATCCCCTTGCTGCGATAGCATTGGATGCTGAGAAAGCTTTTGACAGGATTGGATGGGATTTTATGTTTCAGGTTTCCTACTAAATTAATTTCTCTTATCTCACTATTATTTTCTGGTCCTAAAGCCTCTATTTTTGTTAATGGGAAATCTTCTGATTATTTTCCTCTTTTTAGGGGGGTCCGTCAAGGTTGTCCCTTATCTCCTCTTTTATTTATTATTGCTTTAGAACCTTTTTTAACGAAAATTCGATTGGATGACAGGATTACTGGTTTTAAACTTAATACCACTCATGTTAAAATGTTGGTCTACGCTGATGACATACTTCTATATTGCTCTAATCCCTCTACATCTCTTCCAGCTTTTCTTTCCCAAGTTGCTACTTTTTCGCATTTGTCTGGATATCGTCTTAATTCGGACAAATGTGAAATTCTCCCTTTAAATGTTCTTTGTTTGAAACAAGATTTTACCTCTACAGGTTTCTCTTGGAATTCTTGTAAAATTAATTATTTAGTATAATGGTTTTCCCCAACTATTCTAGAAACCTTAAAAGAAAACTTTGATGTTCTTTCTAAAAATCTTTCCACATCTATTGACCGTTGGCATCCACTTTTCCTTTCATGGTGGGGTCGCTTAGATTCTACTAAGATGATTCTATCCCCATTAACTCTTTATCTCTTGTCTATGATCCCGGTGCACATTCCTAATTTTTATTTCAAAAGAATTGACTCAATCTTAAACAAATTCCTTTGGAAAAATAAATCCCCCAGAATAGCTCTTATCGCTCTTAAAGCAGACAAAATTTCTGGTGGCCTCAAATTTCAGGATTTCATTATGCTTTTTCTCTGGGACAGTCCTCTCGTTGGCTTTCTCTGGATCATTCTATTCATCCTCCTCTTTGGTTGCCTATTGAACAACACTTTATAGCCCCTTTTCATTTTAATGAAGCTCTTGCTTTCACTAATAATCTCTCTTCTTTCCACCCCTTAGTGATCTCTCATACACGTAAATTATTGATTCCCCTTCTTCCATCCTCTTACCCTTCTTCTATCTCGTTAGATCATCAACCTATCTGGTATGATCACCTATTATGTATCAAGGGTCGGACTATTTATTGGAAAACTTGGAGACTCAAAGGTTTACTCTGGATTTCTTAACTCGTTTTTATTAATACACCCTTATCCTTCTCTGATCTTCAAATAAAATTCTCTTTACCCTCTTCTTGTAAATCACAGTATGAATCCCTCCTTCCTTCTCGCTCTCAATATCTTCTCTCCTTACCGCCTACACCCATTATTCCTCCTAGATGTTCTACTCTTTTCCCTTTATTATCTTCAACTACATCGGCTTCTTCTCTCTATAGATCCTCGTTCTTCTCTATGGACAGAACCAAGACGAAGTCTGAATTGGCCTGGGAAAAAGATCTTTCTGAATGTTGGCTCACTTCTTTTTGGGATAAATTGTGGTTAAAAATTCATGAAACGTCAAGAGCAGCTAATACCTCTCAGATTCTTTATTTTATTTATAAACGCCTTCTTTTTACCCCAAAGAAGTTACCCTCCTTTTCCAGTGATTTCTCCTCCAATTGCTGGTCATGTAAAGAAACCTCTGCTGATTTAAAACACATGCTTTTTGATTGCCCCTCTCTCTATAGTTTTTGGTTGTTAGTTTGGTCCCAAATCCCTTTTTCCATTTCCAACATCTTTTTGGGCTCTCTATCACCTTCCTGTCCATTATCAACTTCTAACCCCTCGTTAATTGACTTATTGCTTGCCATTGCCCTTCATTTAATCACTTCAAATTGGAAACAAGCTGATAAGGTTACTTTCAAAGCTTGGTGGAATGCTGTTTGTTTTCATCATAGATTAGATACTAATAATGTTACTCCTATTTCTTTAGCTATTAAAAAGGGATCTTTTATGGCTCCCCTTATCTTCCTATTTAACACACATTGCTTCCTCTTTGACCAGTTTATCTTCTAATTCAGATGAAGTCCGGAAACCTCCATGAATACTTTGCTGCCTTCACATCTTTTATTTTTTCAAATGTACTCCTTGTTCCTACTCCTTTTATTTTTCTCATTATTGTAAATTTTTGAACTTTTTTGCCTTATAGTTTTACTTATACTGCTTTCTTGTTAAAGTATTACGTTTTATGATTCAGGTATTTTTCTTATTTGTACTGTTTTATTTAGATACCCCTCCCTTTTTCTCCCTTTAGCAATTTTCAGACTGCTGTATAATATTATTTTTCTATGTATATTATACCTTTTCTCTTAATAAACTTTAAACTTAAAAAAAGAGATCCCCTTGCAGGCGGGTGAAGTCACTGACTGCACCCGCCTGCAAGGGGATGTCTGGAGGTTCCAGGGGACCCTCTTTAACCTCACCCGGGGGCTATTATCAGGGGGCGCGATGACAGTGTGCCACCTTTGAGTTGGCGCACTGTCAGTGTGCCTCCTGAGTGCTTCTTTGCCTCTGCGTCCACGTTGGTAATGTGACATGGGTGCAGAGGCCTAGGGATTCCCTCCTTTGCATGGGGAACGCCCCCCTGCAGAAAGCACTGATGCTTTATGTGCGCCAGACCCCTTCTTTAATACCAGAGTGCTCCGGGGCTCGCAAATCCGCTGTAAACACCAGTTGCGCCCCTGGGGCACTCTGTATAACACGACCCCGGGTGGAGTCCCATGGTGATGTACTCTTCCTGAAGACCACGATTTTGTCGATGTTCAGCTTAGACAGATGGCCTTCGTTCAGTTGGCTATTTCAGTCATGCAGCCATTGAACTAAATCAATGTACCTGGCTTCTTGCCAGGTAGAGAAAGAATGAGTTGTGTGCTGTCAGTGAAGGTGAAGGAGAGAACGTTAATATACTGAGAGCAGATGATGCTGGCTAAAGGCATCATGTGTGCATTGAAGAGGGTCAGGCTCAGGGAGGATTCTTGTGTAACTCCGCAGATGAGGTCACGGGTGTCCGAAGTGTTTGGTGCCAGGTTGAATGGATCCTTCTTGTCAGAAAAGAACAGATCCACCAAAGTACATGTCCTTGGAATTCGATGTTGAGTAGGCGTTGGATGAGAATGGCATGGGAGGCTGTGTCAAATGCAGCTGAGAAGTCCAAGAGGATGAGGGCTGTCACGACTCCTCTGTCCAGATTTATGTGGATGTCATCCTTGGCACACACACATAAATGTGAAACTGAGGAGGGCAGTTTCCATGCTGTGGCTGGGTCTGAAATCAGACTGAGTAGTGTTGAGGAGTTGGTGGCCATTAAGGTATTTGGTGAAGGTGCCTGTTGATTGTTTTATCTAAGACCTTGGCTGGGAATGGTAGCAGGGAGATAGCATTGTATTTGGCAGCACTGAGGGGTCCACAGAGGGTTTCATCAGCAATGGGAGGACAACTGCGTGTTTTCTAAACATCAGGAAAGTTCATAAGAGAGGTAGAGGCATTCAGAATAGGTGTGAATATGGCACTATTGGGTTGCAGTCCTCTGAAGTAGGTGTGGTGGGGGTAGGAGTCCGATGGGGCCCAGTTTGGATGGACTTCATGGTTGTGGTGATTTCTTCTGGGATGATGACAAGCCATGAGGTTAGCATTGGTTATTTTTATACAGTTGGTAGGTGTTTGCCAAGGTCTGTTGGGTCTAGTTGCAGGCTAAAGTTGCTGTAAATGGTGGTGATTCTGTTGCTGAAGAAATGAGAGAGATTGTTGTAGAGGGATTGAGTTGGAGGTGGCCGATAGTGAGGTGAAATCTTTCACAATTTGCAAAAATGTATTTGCTTCTGTTGGTGCTGGCATCTATGCAGTTTGCCAAACCACATACCCAGACTCACAATACCACATTACCTCTAGCCACACCCTCATCTCCCTTTACCTCTACCCACCCTGATCCCTCAAGTCTCCCTGACCTCTCTTGACCTTTACCCACCCCTGAACCCTCAAGTCACCCTCACCTCCCTTTAACTCCACACACTCATGAGCCCTCTAGTCACCCTCACTTCGCTTTACCTCTACACCAGGGCAGGAGAAGGCAACTGGAGAGAGGCTCAATGAATGCATGGAGGCAGTAGGAAGCTGGATGACCCAAAACTGTTTAAAGCTAAACTCTAGCAAAACAGAGGTCATCCTGTTCGGGAACAATGCTAATTTCTGGACCCCAGTTGGTGTCCAAATTCGATGGGGACTCTACCGATACCCTCCAGGAAAGTGAAAAACCTGGGAGTGGTAATAGATGACCGCCTTGACATGGGCTGTCAAGTCAATGCGGTAGTCTCAGCCACAACATATATTCTCAGGACAACGAGGAAAATCTTTCCTCTTCTGCCAGAAGACAGCCAGTGGTCACAGCATTGATTATGTTGAGACTAGACTATTGCAATAGTTTATACTTGAATATGCAAGAGCCCTTTATGCAAAAGCTACAGATGTTGCCAAATGCGGCAGCTGGATTGCTTACTGGAACCCCGAAATTTGCATCGATTTCTAGTGCAATCAACAAACGCCATTGGCTGCCCGTTAGAAAACGGGTACACTTTAAAACCTTCTGCTTTGTTTTCCGAGCTTTTCAAGGTACAGGCCTGGCTCACTTGAAACAACAATTCCAGTGGTATGTGCCCAAAAGATCCCTATGCTCCTCAGGAGCGAAATTAGTAATAGAACCATCTATTAAACAAGTTAGATGGGGAGGCAGAAGTTTTGCCGCTGGCGCTGCAAAGGCTTGGAATGGGCTGCCTTTCCATCTGAAAAATTCTAATGATTTACTGGCCTTTAGGAAGGCACTGAAAACATGGTTGTTCTGAACGACATTCTGGCAGCAATCTGTGAAATTTGGGAGGACTGAAGCAAGCGCCAGGACACCTTAGGGTAACCGTTGCATTGTATATGTGTTCTTAAGATAACATAACATAACAGACACACTGCTAAGCCCTCAAGCCAACCTCACTTTCCTTTACATCTACCCATCCCTGAACCCTCAAATCACCTTCATCTCCCCTTACCTCTACCCACTCTTGAAGCCTCAAGTCACTCTCACCTCCATTTAGCTCTTTCCACCCATGAACCCTCAAGACACCCTCAACCGCTTTACCTCTGCCCACCACTGAACTTTCAAATCACCCTCACTTCCCTTTACCTCTACCCACCCTGAGCCCACAAGTCACCCTCACCTCCCTTCACCACTATACACCCCTGAATCATCAAGTCATTCTCACCTCCAATTACCTTTTTCCACCCCTGAGCCCGCAAGTCATCCTCACCTCTCATTAACTCGACCTAATCGTGAGCCCCAAGTCACCCTCATCTCCCTTTATCTCTGTTCACTGCTCAACTCTTGATTCAACCTCACATTCTTTCACCTCTGCCCACACCCGAACTCTCAAGTCAACCTCACCTCCCATAATCTCTACCCACCACTGATAGCTCAAATCACTCTCACCTCCCTGTCCACTCTCACCTACCTGCCCACCCCTCAACCCTCAAGCCACCCTCACCTCACCTTACCTCTACCCACCCCTGAACCCTAAAATCACGTTTTTTTAAAATAACTCTTTTGCTGTCCTCTGGAGTAGGCGTTGTGGGGTAAGGCACTGTAATTCCAAACAGTGACTCATTTTTAGAAAGCTATGTGCCACACTATTATAAAGTTGGATGCGGAGAATTATTCGCTTTGTAAACATAAGAAAGAGGAGGTATAGAAATTACACTGCTTAACCCTCGGATCCTGAAGAAACTTTGAGGATATATATTCTGTGATATTATCCATTTCCTGAAGAACCGTATCGAATCGAATAAATCGTATTGGCTGTAACTATTCTTATGCAACAAAGAAGACACATTGTAACCTAATAAAATAGTTAGAACTATTATTGTGTTTGTTATCACTGTCGTTTCAATTTGATTGGACTTTTAATGCCTTAAGGCCTGATTTAGAGCTTAGCCGTCTAACCGCTGGCCCGCCGCAGTGGCAGGACAGAGCACTCCGCTGAGCTGACGGACTTCCGCCTGCGTATTCAGATTATACGTGATACAGGCAAGGCCACGGCAGCAGCAGTCTCCTATGCTGGTGAAGGTGCCACCGTCTTGACAGTGGGGTACCGCGAGTCGATTTGGATGTTCCCATTGGCTTGGCGGTGTCCTGGTGGCAGAGTGCTGATGGTGCGAATGCTGTGGTTGGGAGACAGGTGAGTAACATTTTTTTTTACATAAAACATATATGTGTTGTGTTTGTATACAGATGTGTTTGTAGGATATGTGTAGTGTACATTATGTGTATATACTGCCTTGCACCCCACCAACATACACACACCATGCGATGTATACCCACATACACCACAGACACATACCTTCGAGTCTGTCAAAATAGGGTGCCCGTCCGTCGCGGTCAAATTGCAGCACCCCTTCGGGGGGACCTGGACGAAAGAGAAGAGGATGAAATCATATTCTTTACCCCAAAAGTTTCACCCATTTGCATCCATTTTTGCCTACTCAAAGTGGGTGAGATTCCCATTGAAATTCCCTTAGAAACATCCCACGTCCAAATTCCGATGGCAGGAATCCTGGTTGGACTATCGCCACCTGCAGCCCATCCCGCCATCAGGACGAGAAGCAAAGACCTGGGAGAGTCGGCAGGACATGATGGTCTTCCTTCCCATTAAAATCTAGCATCGTAATTGGGTGGGCGGGCGGATGCCAGGTAGGGAGGCGGGATAACCGCCAAACAAAAACCACTCCATCGCAGTCCCGCCATTTTCTAAATCAGGCCCTTAATATTTATTTGGGTACACCCTGATGCCTCCTAGTTTGTATTTTTCAGCTTTGCAGCAGTACCATTACCAGCTGGCACTGAACTGAGTGTGCACCAGATTGACAATAGTGTATGATTTCTGGATGTGTATCTTTTATCCCTAGCTGCTATATTAGTTGTTTGAAATAATTAATATATTTATTTGCTACCTCTCCTTATTTTTTTTAATCCTCCCATAATCCATAACATGAAATTTAACAGTACTAGAATTCCATTCCTCTAACGCATGTCTACAGTCACTTTGCCTCTGCATGCTTCAGTCTCTAGATTGTATTCCTTCAAGTCTCCAGGTTGTAATTTTCAGATGTGCAAGTGCACTGCCTAAATGCCTTAGGAGGGAAGATTCCGAGTCCTGCTAGTTCAGTAGATTATGGGTTGCATTGCTCAGCCAGGAGGTGGTCGCACTTATGGTCCTGGAGAGGGACATCAGAGAAAGTGTGAGGAATTCCAGCAAAGGAAATATTCAATGGGAAATTGCACATGGGGGTGTCATGCGGTGCCCTTAAGGACAACAGTGCCTATGTTTTGCACTATGTATGGCTTTGGGTGCCTGGCTGTGCGCGAACGGTCAAGGGACTTGAAGAGGGACGGGAATGAGGTCCTTTGGGGGTGCTGGGCCAAGGAGTTAACATTATAAGGGGTTAGTGATCAAAAAACATATTGAGCACTTTGGAGGCGAGGATGGTTTTAAGTGGCTGGTGAGCCATACAGGTTTGAAGGTCGAAGAAATGGTGAATTGTGGAGCTGTGATTGTGTTGAAGGCTTGGTTAGCCTTTGACTGAGGCACTTCCTTGGGGTATGGAAGGTCCAGGGAAGGAAGGGCGCTTGCACGTGAAGATGGAAAGATTTGAATGGAGCAGTGAGGGCCAATGGAAAAAAGAGCCTCCATCTAGTGACAAGGGCATGGGTGTTTTCCAACCTGATTTTTAACCTCTGGAGGATTTATTTTAGTGTGTCCTTATAGCACTGAATAAAGTGTTTGGTTGTTGGCCGAAAGATCAGTCAACTTGATCTGTTTACGCTGTGCTTAAAGAACTAGTAATGTTATTGCTGTGTCAATAACACATATCGCTACTGCGCTGATAAGGAAAGCGCCAATGGAAGAAACTCACCCCAAGTAACCTGCAGCGTGGAGGACAGGCAAAGGTAAGCGAGACATCAAACACGCAGAGGGGACCACAGGTAATCTGAGAGGTACCCACTGGTCGTTGAGCATTTACAAGTATGCCTGGAAACCATGAGACAAAAGATATATACCTTGATGAAAACAGCTGTCCAGAGTAACCATAAATGACTTGGTAGGGAAATACAATCAAAGTGGCGGGTTGTTTTTGCAGCAGGTACTCCCAATTCACAATCACCAAATAGTTGGGGGGTATGTTAAGGCCATTAGGCTACACGAAAAAGCATTGATCACCAGCAACTGAAGAATATGAGCATTATGAGCTCCCAGAAGGCACTGGCTATATCGTATTATCCCAAAATATTTGGAAGGCTGGATGTTTGGATTTTTAAGTCCGTTCTGAGGCTTCTAAGCACCTCCTCGGTGTTGGACTTGTGGGATCCATGGTGGAAGGACTTCCTTGGATAAGGTATAAGTGGAAGTCTACCTCTGCTTAAATACTGGGTTTTATCCAATAAAATATACAAAGTGGCTGAGATTAATTCAAGCATTCCATTATTCACTTTTTATATTCTTTAGTATGCCACGCTAAGCGGGAAGGGTATGCCAGCAGTCGGTCCTGTGCACACTGTGTCACTCAAACCAAGTTGTTCCCAGCTGATGAGCCCATAAAGAGCGAAACCGGTTCTGGGTTGCTTGTGTTCTGGGAGGACCTGGCTTGGCAGTTTGGGAGACAGCATTTACAACACAGTCATCATATCGCAGTTCCTTTACAACACGGTTGTTACAATGACCACGTTGTTAGAACGCAATGCCTTTACAAGGCAAGTCATTAGATCAACTTGATGTAGGGGGCGCTCTAACATAAGGATTAGTATCACTTACTATTTCAACACCTTGATTGCACCGCACCTTGGTCAAAAATAATGTCCACTAATAGACGTAAATCTGCTCCATGGTTTGGTGAAGAGCTACGAACCGCTAAATATGCTTGCAAACACATAGAAAGGTGCTGGACGAAAGATTTCTCAGTCCAATTGGAAGAGGAATATAAAATCAGCCTCAAGAACTACCATTCGCTCATTAGAAAGGCAAAGACAGCCTATTTTAATGAAAGGATTCAAACAGCTGAGAACTCTACCAAAGAGATGTTTAAGGACTTTAAAGAAATATCCTCTCTGGCATCCATTGCAGCGCCTATTGTTGGATATGAGGAATCATGCAATCGAGCTGCCGAGTACTTAGCAGCAAAGGTGGAGAAGATGTACTCCTCCTTTCCTGACTTTGCTTGCGATGGCAAGGGAGTGGAGAGGGAACCAGTGGATGTTTCCGAAATACAGGGTCTCCACGAATTTATTGTGCCCCCCCAGAAACAGATTGCCATTAGCATTAAATTGGGCTCACCAAGGTACCCGGCTACCCCATAGAGGGAATATTGACACACTTCAGCTTTTTATGAGATATCATTTAGAGTTGTCTTTTAGCTCAGGAGTGATCCCGAAAATATGGAAGGATGCAGTGGTGCTCCCTTTACAAAAGAAACCTCACATTAGTGCTGACGAACTTGACAACTTGCGCCCCATTTCCCTGCTTCCGTATTTTGCTAAGGTTGCGGAGAAGATTGTGAATATACAACTCACAGCCCATATTTGTAACAACAACCTTCTCCATTCCTCCCAGTCTGGCTTCCGGGCCTTTCATTCTACTGAATCTTCCCTGTTGTACTCAACTGAGACCATTCAGAAGTATGTGGATGAAGGACAGACAGCTGCCTTAATTCTTTTAGACTTAAGTGCAGCTTTCAACACTGTTGCCCATCATACCTTGCTACAGGACCTAGAGAGAGGGGTGTAGCAGGTGGAGCACTGAAGTGGATGGAATCCTTTTTATCGGAGCGTAGCTTTCAAGTCATGCAGGGTACTCATTACTCCAGGAACATCAAGCTTACTCAGGGGGTGCCTCAGGGCTCTATCCTGCGCCTGACATTGTTCAAACTTCATGTCGCTCCCCTGGCTAAGATCTCTGATAAATTTGGGATCAATGCCCTGTGCTATGCTGATGACACCTAGCTGGTGGTCTCTCTGACCCAAGCCCGGGCTGGTGCTGCCTCCAACTTTGTGTCATGCCTTCAAGAACTGGCTGTGTGGATGGCAGCCAGACCGAGGTGTTGGTGATAGGGAAGGCTCCATCAGTGTGGTCATCGGCATGGGGCCCCAGATCATGGGCCCTACTCCTACACCCTGTGAGCAAGCGAAGAACCTTGGGGTATGGGTGGAAAACAAGTTGTCTTTTGATTACCAGAGCAGGCGGGTGGTAGGCGCCTGTTTTGGCATCTTGAGGGGATTACGGAAAACCCTTGACGCCCTACCCACTGCATCCAGAAAGATAATGGTGCACGCTTTGGTGACCTCTTGCCTGGATTATGGCAATCTCCTGTATCTGGGTGCAACTGCCAAATGCATGCAGTGACTGCAGTGCATCCAGAATGCAGCAGCGAGAGTGGTTCTCATGCTCCCGAAGAGAGCCTCAGCCACAAGGGCTCTGGCCTCCCTACACTGGCTTCCTAGTAGGGAGAGAGTAAAGTTTAAGGCCATGTGTGTTAGTCACCGGATTTTACAAAGAAAGGGGCCCTTGTATCTGCATGATTTTCTAACTCACTATGTACCGACTAGACTGCTAAGGTCTAGTGGAAAAGGTAAGGTGCATGTTCCCAAAATCAAGAGAGCCAGGATGGGTGGCCGCTCGTTTCGTTATCTGGCAGCCCAGCTTTGGAACACGCTTCCTCAGGCTCTCCGGCTGGAGTGTTCTGAATCTGTCTTTCGGAAAGGTCTGAAGACTCATCTGTTTCCTGCGGTATAACTCGCTCTTGTGCTAGGCTCCAGTTGTCGTTGGTTCTTTCAGCTGCTACCATAGCACTGGGATACACTGGTACCAGTGTAACCAGGCGCTCTACAAATGTAATTATTATTATTATTATTATTTCAACACCTTCCCAACTGTTGCGCAGGCTGGAGTTGAAATAGTAAATTATACTATTTCTAAATTCAGGGCGCCTCCTACAGCAAGTCGATCTAATGACTTGTGTTGTAAAGGTATCGCGTTCTAACAACGCGCTTGTTGTAACTACTGCGTTGTAAAGGAACGTGATTTGATATCATGCGTAGTAACGTGCTATATTTGGCAGTTTGTGCTGGACTGTTCCTATTGGAACAGGGTCAATACTGATTTGCATATGGCTGAGTCCAAATTGAGGTGGCATGGTGGGCAAAGTAACTATGGATTGGGATGCGGGCCGAGTGATTACTAGTGGCTGAGATTAATTCAAGCATTCCACCCAACACTTTTTGTATGCTTTAGTACCGTTTTATGCAATGTCATTGAAAATGAAGACCAATTATAGTTTATGACAGATTAATCCAGTTCTCTTTTTCTACAGCGGCTAAGGTTGTATTTTCAATTGGTTTAAACTAATACTTCTGCTCTTTGTGTTAGATCGGCTGGTAGACTGGTGAATTGAGCATCCACTTTGGTCATCTGAATAGAAATGGTTCATCACTTACATTCCTGGCCCACTCATCCTGTCATTTTTCACAGTTATATAAATGAGTACCTTTGAGTTAGGTAATTAAATTTTTTTTTATAATCAAAGACCGATTGAGTTTGGTGTAGAAGCACTCAATATGTAGTGCTAAAAAATAAAAATAAAACATGGGGAAACGGCCATCATACAGTCCTTAATTTGAGCCGGTGCTTTCCAGTGCTCAGCACCGGCACTTAATTGGTTTCCAGTGCTTGGCACCGGATTATCAATACCATATTTGGAACAGTCTACCACATGGTGGCGCTGCTCCTCTAATTTAGAGACAAGTAGAACAACGGTTGTTTAGGAATACAATATACATTAAAAAATTGCTAACACCTACCTCCCCAGCCATTCCTTTAGCTTTGGGGGCCTGAAATAATCTGAACTGTCCCATTGACATGTGAGAGAGATGGTTAGTAGTTGTTTTGGTAGCGATGACAAGGGCGATGGGTGGTGCAAGCTGTAGTGGCCTCCAGGTCAGGGCCCTGGCACTTAATATTTTACAAATTAAGCACTGCCATTATAAATGATTCTACAGATAAATCCACAAACGTCAGACAAGACGGGTAAAGTGTGCTTGGACCCCGTACAACATTGTGGGTTCAGACCGGGCCACATCCTTCTGCGCTGTCAGGGATAGACAGGGCCCCTGCTGTAGCCAAAGCACTGGTGCTTGCAGACAGGATATTCTATGAGACATACTCTGTGTAAGTGCACCCCCGTAAATGTACCCAGTGTCAAATGTACCCGTCCCAATTGGATCTCGGTTGGCCGGGAGATCTACAAGATACTAATGCAGCGCGGTGCAGCAAGTCATTTTGTTGCGCTGCGTTCATTTTGAAGCACAGGGTTGTGAGATATTTACAACAATATGTCGCATCTCTGTGCATTTCCTTGCACTGGTGCACAAATTGCAGCCATGCACCGGCGCAGGCACCCTTGCACCATCGTGAAAGGATGCCTGCGTTGTGGGGAGATGCACCTTCCTGCACAAAAACTATAAATTAAGGTGATTTCCTCTTCCAATGTGTGCTGTAGAATGCAGCACGCATTGAAAGAGGAAAAGAACGGGAAGAAATGAAAACATTTCTTCTCGTTGCACCTCACTACGCCACCCCTAGTGTGGCGTAGCATTGTGATGCGTTTCCAGATTTACGATTTCTCGTAAATCTGGAAATGCATCAGTGGACACGGGTGTTGCGTGAGAACACCCACAGCAACACCCATGACACGCCCCTAACACGCAAAGTGTTGCGTGAAGAGGGGCGCTATTTACAAGCACAGATTAAGTCACGCAGAGTGACTTTACCTGTGCTTGTAAATATCACTCAGCAGGCTGCGCTACCGGTGCGTCACGCAACGTGATGCACCAGCGGCGCATGGGGCTTGTAAATCTGCCCGAGGTGTGTAGCTGAGAAAATAAAGTGAGCTCTGTATAGGTTTTTCATTTTTCATGTATCTTAGCATTTTAATAAACATGGATCAGATCCTGTGGGAATGGCATTTGCCATTATATGACATTTTATCCAATGGATTATTAACCTAACAAGGACTTCGGGGTGCCGCTCGTGTGAGGAGACTCTCTGCCAGAACTTGGTCCGCGCTACAGGAGTAGCTTGCAATTGTTCCAGCCCGTTTTTGCCAGCGTGAGGAGTGCCAGAGGCGAGGCCGCAGAGGAGGTGAGAGGCGCGGCCCCGGGACTGCGAGGACCAGCCTTCAACAACCACAGCTGTGTCCTCTTCCCGGGCGAGCCGCGCCCCCTCCCAGTGCCACGCCCCCTTAGCAGCCTTGCCTACATTAGCACGCTCACTGCCGGGTACCGCGGGACACACGCGGGACGCAGCCCGGGGCTAAGCCCGGGCAAAGGGCGGGCCCTCTGTGGCCCTCCGGGGCCCGAGGGTGCCGGGCCGGGGCCATAACCCTTGCCATGTTTGTCTCTCGCTAACGCCAGCATCTTGATACATGAGTCAGAAACTGCTCTTTATACACTATTCACGCTCCCCCTTTTAAGCTCTGATTTATATCCCATTATGCCCTCTAAATTGGTAACTATGGACAATTTCTTAATTAAAAAGGTGGCGCAAATTAATAGCAACAGAAGGGCGTCTCTGGGATTGGAGCTCCCCTCTACAACTACTCTGGAGCCACCACTCATTGCTATAGAGACACCCCTGATAGAGGAGCCCCCTGCCCCTGTACGCAAGATAATTACTGCAGTTGCTATGATCCATGTGGGCCAGAATGATGAGGATTCTAATGGCCCAGTCTTTCTGGGGACAGGCATAGGCTCTTCCGGAATACACGAGCCCGCAGCAAAGGAATCACCACGTAGATTTAAGAAAGCCCGAGTGAGACGCAGGGGGAAGCAAGGGAAAAATAGTTGTAAAAATCCAGAAGGAGGGGGGGGTGAGTTCGCATCTTCATCAGTATTTATAGGAAACAGATCAGCCGTATTTGGAGAAACAGGAGATACTACTGTGCCTAATCGACCTGGTGATTCTTGTCTTCTGATCGATTTTTCACACACAGGGGTCGCTGTCAATAGCGAAAGCGCTGCCGATGACCCCACTATGACCAATAACCAGCCACTGTCCAGTACACCTACTAGTGTATCTGTATTAGACCTATTTACCGGGAATGATAGTGTCAGGCTATCAGGTTCTCCGAAACTCCCCATTGAGCCATCCCTCATGTCCCCTACATCCCCCCTCATTATGACAAGCAATAAAAAAAGGGGGGGAAAGCCATTGGGAAATCAAGCTCATAAAATAAGGAAAGAAGGTGATATTGTATCCCAATTAGAATCTGGCGAAACCCTAGGATGTGAGGCAGCTATGATGGCCAAAATCGTAGAACTTATCAGGGGTGTGATGCAACCTCTTTTAGATAAGACTTTTACGATGTGTGCACATCTAGACCAAATAGAGAAGAAGGTTGAACAGAATTCCCTTCTCTTATCTGACCTGGTAAAGGGGATAGGAAAACCTAAGGCACACCCGCTATTAAAACCCAACCCACCTGTAAAACCCCCAGTAATAGGTCCCCCTCCACTGCAAGTAATGACAACACCAGCACTAATAACACCGGTACCCAAGCAAAAACAGAAACCAGTGAAAGAGGGAGTAAGTTCGGCCAGTCCGGCGATTACATCAATAACCCCTACCCCACAGATGGCCACACCCCAACTGGCTGCTCCTGTAACTAAGGAGCAACCATCTAAGGCAGGGGGAGGTCAAAATAAAGATGGTAGTAAGGACTTGGCAACGACTAAGTCAAATAAAGGTAACATCAACTCCACTGCCCCCGAAAAAACTAAAACTAATCATATTATAGACCTAACCCCTGATTCAGCCCCTTATGTTATTGTAATGGCAGGGGTACCGGAACTGCCTGCAGGTAAATGGGAAGATCAAGGAGCGTTACGGAACAAGGTTGTGTTCTGGCTCCGTGATAATAGACCGTTACCTGCATCAATAAACGGTGAAATTTTAAGCCTAAGGCGTGCCAACTGGGTAGGAGCTAGGCCAAAGGACAAAAATGGTGATGTTAAAATCATCAATTTCAAGGATCATAGGGCCGTGAGGCATATTGGGGACTGGTTTGATGTTAGTAGTAGTGATTCAATCTCCATTCATCTCCTTTCCTATTTCTATCCCTATGCACCCCCAAAAAGTTTTAATAACTGGGGCAGGGATAGACAGCTTATTAGGAAGCCAGTCCAACAACGACGGAGGTTTGGAAATATAAGATTATGGGACATGACTGAGTTGGAGGGTGTACCGCCTCCGCGGGGTAGCTTTGGTTATGCAAATGGTCAAGGTTCCTCTTCTTACACCCAGAGGCCGGAGGATTACTATCCTAGAAATGAGTACCAACCCTATCAACACCCTCCTCCCAGTAATCAGTACCTACCACACCTGGAACCCTACCCCTTCCAATGTAGATCAGGGAACAATAGAGAATTACTACCAAATATGTATAATTTACCGATCCAAAACCGATACCAGATCTTCTCTGGTCTGGATGGGGTAGATTGACAACAAGCCCAGACCCCCATAGAATTTCTGGATGGGAATAAGCCCCCTTCCCCAGTCTCCCAAGTGTGTACTAGGGGTGGGGTCTCTTTTTCTAATATCAATTCTAATTTTACAGAGGCCCCTAGTGAGCCATCACAAGAACCTCCCATATTAAATAAGACCTCCGCCTCCGATGGGCCGACACCCTGTGACAGTGCTTCTCTAGATCAGGTGCATTCCTTCGAAGGTGATAATAATGGGAGTAGGGGAAAGATAGATAATGGTTCAATGCAGGCGAAGAGCGCTTTTTGTGAACTGCTCTTCTGGAATGTAGCTGGGCTGAAGCAAAAAATAATCAACCCAGCTTGGGAGTCTGTAATAGGAGGCAAGGATATAGTGGCCTTACAAGAAACATGGACCCAGGTCCCAATCCATATAAACGGCTTTAGAACCTTCTTTACCCCCGCAGTTGGAGGCCATTTTGGTAGGGCAAAAGGTGGTTTGACCACGTTTGTCTCTAATCACCTTAAAACAAAACAGGTCCAATGTCACTTAAATTCCAAATACTTCCAGCTAATAATTCTAAGAGATCTTAAAGGAGCAAAGGTGATTATCATCAATTTTTATAATAATGTCCCGAGGGATGAAATTGTGGTTGCGATTAAGCAGCTCAAGGAGGAAGTTCAGTTAGAGGTAGACAAAAACGACAGAGAATTAGTAATTTTATGGGGGGGGGATTTTAACTGCACGCTTTGTATCAAAGGGAGCCGGGGCTTATGTGGCCTAATGACAGAGAGAGATGTGAATCTGACCCACTTCGATCATACTCTAATGGGGGACTTGCTGAATGAATTATTGTTTATGTTTGACTTAGGGTTTGCCAATGAATTAGCGTTAAAACCCACACCCTTTGTCCCGACCTTTGTTGGTAGAGGCTTATCAACCATTGACTTTATCATCGCCTCCAGTAACCTTAGTCATAGAGTTGCGACGCTTACAAACATTCCACTGCCCATAAGTGATCATCTTCCCCAATGCCTTAAGATTGCAGATCTATTCCAAGACCCATCTACGGCCACGCCACTTGTTGAGGCAGCGGTTGATGTGGCCCTTGGGAGACAAAATGGCTATACACTTAACTGGAATAAAGTAATCCCCGCAACTTTTTTCAAGGAACTCTGGGAGGTGTGCTCTACTAGCTTTTCGATCTGCCTGGGTCATAATTCTAGTAGTGACCAAATAATTGAGCACTTCGGCATTATAGCCGCAAACATAAAAAGTAGCGTAAGGGTGGAGTCGAAGCGTAGAGGTAAGGGCCCTAAGAGCTGGTTTGATAACGCATGCACCAGGGCTCTGAAAAACCTAAAACATGCAGTGCACAGAAGCCCCAGGGTCACAGGTGAAATAAGATCATGTAGGTCGGCATATAACCAGGCCCTTACAGCAAGGAAAACTGCGCTAAATAAGGAGGCCATTGATTCACTCTGCGAGGCTTCAAAGACAAAAAATTCCGCCGCATTTTGGAAAGTAATCAACACCCCTTTCCCTTATGAAACTCATACGGCGCGAATTGAGATCGCTATAACCGAAGAGAATTGGGTGGATCATTTCTCCAACCTTTACAATGCACAGGATGATACCCGCAGTAGTGATCCTCAGACCAGTTTGGACTTGGAACCAGGACCAAATCTCGTTGTTTCACTCGATGAGGTACTGCTTGCCCTAAGAGCTACTAAAGGAGGAAAGGCTGCCGGTCCTGACGGGATCCCTGCGGATGTATTTAAAGAAAATCCTGAAATCTGGGGCCCATTGTTGGTACAACTTTTTAATGCGGCTTTATCAAGGGGCCCAAAGGAGTCTTGGTTCACCTCTGTTATTGTTCCCATTTATAAGAAGGGGGATAGAAACAGTTGTGCCTGTTATAGGCCAATCTCCCTTCTTGATTCTTCAATAAAAATCTTGGGTCGAATAGTGCTGTCAAGACTCCAAAGCTGGGCGGAGGAAAATGAAATTATGAGTGACCTGCAATTTGGTTTTCAAAAAGGGATTGGCACAATTGAGCAAGGCCTAAACTTGATGTTACTGCAACATAAATACATAAGGATTAAGTCGGAACGCTTGTATTTTACCTTTGTGGACCTCTCATCAGCGTTCGACTGCGTGTCGCACACCAAACTGTGGGCAGTCATGAAAAGTTTGGGAGTGGACAACACAATCATCTCCTTCCTGAGGGATCTGTATAGTGGAGCCACAGCTTCTGTTCGCTACGGTAGGGGGGGTGAATGCTCCAGACAATTTAGTGTGGGTCGTGGAGTGCGCCAAGGATGCGTTTTAGCACCTTTTCTTTTTCTACTTTACATCAATGGGCTTGAGCATCGCCTGCTGCATGAGTGCAGGGACATGCCCAGAGTGGGGAGGAGGGCAATCCCTGCTCTCATGTACGCGGACGATGCCGTGCTTATGGCACGCACTCCTCGGGCTCTGCAAAAACTAGTAGTAAGCTTTGAGAACTTTATGCTTAATCTAGATTTGCTAGTAAACTGTAGTAAAACTTTTACAATGAACTGTGGTCCCAAATCAGGTAAACCGATGAATCGGATGATTTTAAATAATGTTCCTTTAGATAACACCCCAACTTTTTCTTATTTAGGCATTTTATTCCATGAGTCTGGTTCTTGGACAAGTGCAATTAAGGCGAGAACTCTTTTATTTATGAAAACGATCATGGCCTTAAAGAATTTTGTAAGAAAACTGGGCAGGAAGCAGATAAAAGAAATGATAACCATCTATAAAGCAACATGTGTATCGGTGGCTATGTATGGTTCAGGCTTGTGGGGGTACTCAAACGTTGATCCAATTCAGGTGGTGGAAAACAAATTTATAAGGGAAGTCCTTGCTGTTCCACAGTGTGTTGCCACTTTTAATTGTCACGCTGAACTGGCCCTACCCCACATAACAGACATTATTAAAATTCAACCCATCCTGTTGTGGCACAGGGTATGGACTACAAATGAATGTGTTATGAACCGGGCTCTATTACGGGATACCCTCAACCTGGATCACGTGGAGAGATCACAATGGCTGGGATATGTTAAGTGCTTTCTGACTGAGATTGGGTGCTATTCTTATTACTTGGATCCATCTACAATGGATAGCATCACAAGGAGCTCACTGAAAGCCCTCTGCTTGGTCCACCTTGAAGATAAGAGGAGGAGAGCTGAATCTCTGAAACACTCAGTACAGTCACACCTCCTGATTTTATGTGAGACTAAGTCTGTACAACCATACCTAACCCTGCCTATGACAAACTATGATTGTTTCCTTTTAACCCGTTTTAGATTTTGTATATTTTTTAGATTGGTGTCTTTTCCTAGAATGAATTCATGGATGCGTACTCTGCCCCTCTGCCCGTGTGATGTCACCTCACAACAATCGGATATTCATATCCTTTTCTTTTGCAGACTCTATAGTGCCTTACGTAGAGAAATCATAGTCCCTTTTTTAAAAGAAATGAATTTTACTAGATGTCGGCCAGCTTTTTTAGAATTCCAGAGAATGGATACGGTTTTAGCTGTTTCTGTGGTTTTAAAATTCCTAAAGAGTGTTTTCAAACTACGGAAACATATGGTAACAGAAATGTGTTAAATGTTCATTTCTTTTTCTGTTTAAGAATCTGTCTTTTTGGTCCTCCTGCTGAACTTATTTTAAGAGCTGTAATCATTGTAAATCTGTTTCATGTTTGTTACTTTTATGGTTACGTGTTTTTAACCGAATAAAGTTCTTTGAATCTGAATCTGAATCTGAACAAGGACTTCGGAGAAACTGTCCTGAAGAAGAGGTGAGGCTCACACTGCGAAACATGTGTTGTCTGTTTTGTGTCACCACAACAGGAGTCCTAGGCTGTTTTTCACAAGGAAGGAAATCGGATTTGCCTGTTCATTTGTTATGGGATAGCATGGAGATTGAAATCAGCTTGATAATAATGATGCTATTTACGTGTTTTGTTTTTTATTGAATTGTTGGCACAATGAAATATAAAAATCAGGTTACATGCGATAATAGTGTATTTTTTTAATTAAAGTTGCTTGTGTATTAGACTCCTCGCCAAGCGTGATTCCTGAGTGACATAGCAATGCAGTAGGCCGTTTTTTTAGGTAGAAGCCTACCAGAGAGTACAGCTGTTTGGTTTGCTAAAGACTTCTTGGGGACATTCAGACAGCTTTCCTGGGAGTGTATCTCGCCTGTTAATTACCATTGGCTTATTGGTTTGTAACTCACATTTTATGGCTTTCTATTTGCTGGCTTTATTTGTTTTAGGTTGTCCAGTTTGAGATCTTCTCTTCCCTTGCCCAAGTCTTACTGACATTAGTCTTCCAAGAGCTCCCTTTCTATTAAAAGGCCTTTAGATCGTGTTTTATCTTGTCCCATTTGCTGTGCTTTCAAAGACAAAGGTCAAATGTCAGGCTCAGTCGAGAGAGTGTGGTTTTTACTTTTCTTTCCCTGACTTCAAAGTGAGAGGATTTATGTGACAATCATGCTGGCTACTGTGAGTAATTATGAAGTGAGGTGGGAAAAATATTTTAATGCAATCAAAACAAACAAAGACAGGTGTTGATATTTCAAGGCGTTATTGTTTGTGCGCTGTATAATTTTATCAGTAAAAATGTATATCTGTGCAAATGCAATGGTTATTTCAATTGAAGATGTGTTGTCTACAATGGCAATGCCCTACCCCACTGTACTCGGAAACACTCTATGCTACTGCACTCTACTCTGCAGCACTCACACTATGCCGCTACACTCTATACTACTCCACATTGCGTCACTTCATTCTACTCTGCACCACTCCATACCACTTCAGTCTATGCCTCTCTACTCTACATCACTTTATGCCAATGCACTCTACGCCACTCTACTCTACTATGCACCAATGCACTCTATGCCACTGCACTCTACAACAATGAAGTCTACTCTGTACCACTTGACTCTACGCTTGTGCACTCTATGCCATCCACTATATGCCATTCTAATTTACTCTGCATCATTGCACTGCATGCCACTGCACTCTACCCTGCACCACTCCACTCTACTGTGCACCATTCCCAATCTACACCACTTCACTCTACTCTGAAACAATCTACTCTGCACCTCTCCACTCTACACTGCACCACTCCACACTGTGCCACTGTACTCTACTCTGTACCACTCTACTCTATGCCACTGCACACTATGCCAATTCACTCCTCACCACTTCCCTCAAAAGTAATGGGGCACTTTACAAGGAAATGGCACAGCACTAAATGCAATTTAGCTGCACCACGCTGTCATTTTAAAAGCGCAGGGATTCACCATATTACCAAGAATATAGTGCACCCCTGTGTTTTCCCTTCCGTCAACGCTAAAAAACCCTGATTCAAGGGTGCCTGCATTTAAGAGATGATTGTGTTTGTGCAGGAAGGATCACCATTCTGCAAAAACAATCATTAATTTTGTTGTGCTCCTTTTATGTGTGCTGCAAAATGCAGCACAGCACACATAGAAGGAGCAAAAAACGACTTTATGCCACGAAAAGTGGCTTGTTGCCATCTTGTACATATAGAGCAGGACATTGAACCAGAGGAGCGTCAGAAAAAGTGACGCTCCGCTGTCACAATGGGCTTGTAAATATGCCCCAATGTACTCTATGCCACTGAGCTCTATGACAATCTACTGTGCACCACTGCACTCTACACCACTGTAGTCTACACTGTATGCCACTGCACACTATACCACAGTAGTCTATGCCAAAGCTCTCTCCAATTCACTCTATGTTGCTGCACTGTAAGAAACTATATACTATTCTGCTCTCTACAGCGGATGTACGTTGTTACAATGCATGCTTTTACCACGCATGCTGTTACAACGTAAGTTTTACAACGCAAGCCTTTACAATGCATTGCTTTGGGGGGTGCTGGATAGTGAATAGTTTAATTTACTATTCCAACTCCAGTCCCCGTGGATAGTAGGGAAGGTGTTGGATAGTAAATTAAAACTATTCCCTATCCTAGAGCGCCCCCCAGTGCAATGCGTTGTAATGGTTTTCGTTGTAAACCTGTGTTGTAAAAGCACTGCGTGGTAAAGGATGTTTCCCCTCTACAGCACTATACTGTGCAACACTGCTCTACGGCACTGCCCTCTTTGCCAATGCACCCTACATCACAACACACTTTACACCACTGCTCTCTACAGCACTATACTGTGCAACACTCTACTCTATGGCAATGCACTCAATGCCAATGCACCCTAAACCACAATGCACTCTAGACCACTGCACTCTACTCTGCAAGATTGCACTCTCCACCACTGAACTCTACGTTACTCTGCACCACTCATCTATATGCCACTGCACTCTATACCAATATACTCTACACCGCCCTAATCTACTCTGTACCACTGCCCTCTATGCCACTACACTCTACGCCACTCTGCTCCACATTGCACCACTCCAGTCTACGCCATTGTACTCTACGCCACTAAAATCTATGCTGTGCCACTCCACTCTTCTATGCTCCAATCTACTCTACTCCTCTTCTCTCTAAGCCAATGCACTCTACACCATTTCACTCAAAACCAATGCACTCATAGCCCCTGCACTCTATGGCAATCTACTCTGCACCACTGTACTCTATGCCACTTCACTCGAGGCCACTCTACCCCATTCTGCAACAGTCAACTACATGATGCTCTACTTCATTAAACTATACTCCACTCTATGACACTCCACTCTACTTCACACTGTGACGCTACTCCACTGTACGCAACTCTATGACATTCCTCTCTACTACACTACTTCATTCTATGCCACTCCACTCTGATAGTCTACTCCCCTCTACACCATTCTACTCGACAACACTCTACTCCACTCTACACAACACCCTCTAAGCCACTCCACTCTACTCTACACTACTTCACAACACTCAGTGCCACTCCACTTTACAACACTCTACTCCACTCTGACACTGCACTCCACTCTACACCACTCAACTCTACTACACTGTACTCCACGCTATGCCTTTCCACTCTATGATACTATACTCCCTTCATGACACTCCACAACACTATGCCACTCCACTCTATTCCACTCCATGGCACTCCACTTCACTCCACTCAACTCTATACCACTCCAAACCACTCCACAGCTTTCTACACCACTCCATAACACCCCACCCACTCTACTGCATGACACTCTACTTTATGACACTCCACTGCACACCTCTCTCCTTTTAGCCATGCTGAACAGCTGCAAAACTGTTGTAAAACATGGCTAAAAAAAATATTGGCAAAGCCAAAAGCTCATGCATATGCGAGACCTATTAGTTTTACAAATGCTTGTTTCTAGGGTTACCCGACTAGCTGGTTTAGCAGGTTTCGCAGGGCCAAGGTACATACCAAACGGTAGTATTTAGCACTTTTCCTACAAAAACACTATTGTGTTATGCAGCTACTTTAAAACAAGGTTCCTCGTTTTCCTATACGGGGCAATTCAGAACTAAGGTAATTTGGAACAAGTTTTGAGATGCATCATGAAGCTGAAAGCAGCCTCAAGTGGGTCTGATAAGTTTTAGATAACACAATCTTTAAAGTTAGCATGAAGATTACTAATTCTTTAAATATTATTTTTATCTGCAAGGCACAAAGTGACCCTTTGAGGTGATGCTTGCTTTGGAATTGGAAAACACAGATAGCACTGTTAATTGGCTAATGTTGTTAGAGGAACAACTGTGGGTTGGAGTTGAGTGGAAGGGGTGGAGCAGATGAGAGCATCACAGAGGGCAAATTTTCAGTATAAAAGAAGCAGCTTGAGCCCTTTAACTTGAGCTCAGATCCTGGTCTGTCAAACACTGAGTTCCCTTCCCGAAGTTCACCCATCCAGCAAAGCACCATGAAGTGGCTGATCCTGGCAATGGTCTGCCTCCAGCTGTCGGAGGGGATCGTGAAGTAGGTATTTGAGCTATGAGGTTTGAGTGTCCATCAAGACATATGATGGTGATCGTGAAGGTCACTGTTGTGCAGATGGTCAGTGTTAGTAGTAAGAGTTGATAGTTTAGTCATGGAAATGATCTGCAACCAGCTCCAAGAGGGCCTGGTGAGAGGAGCACTATATTTCACCTGGAAGTCCAGTGTCTTTGTAGTTGTGTGAGCTGAGGATATTCTTAGGCGGCAGTTCAGTTTTAGTTGTAAGAGTTCATAGTCTAGTTCTATTCTACAATGTTTGCATCCTGCTCTGAAAAGGGCTGGTGAGGCAATACAACTTCAATGCAGAGAGAGCCTCTGCTTATGTCCTCAAGAATACACATAGGAATACATTGATATTCTTGCAGGTAAGACCCAATAGGTCATCTCTTATATTGCATTGCAATAGCAGCAGAGTCTGCACATTGCCTCCGGATCTGCCTTTGTTCTCACATGATGATTAGTTTACCGTCTGTTTCTTACCTTTTCTCAAGCTGTTTTAGAGTTTGTCTCCCACTGCTGGTGAAGGTGACTTAATGCAGGGGTGTAACACAGGCCCCTTCAGCCCCTTCAGTGCAGCAGGACCCCAACCTTTCAGGGGGAGGGGGCAATTCAGCCCACAGCACATGAATGATTGTGAGATATGTGGCCTCTGAATATATTTTGTAGGGGGCCCCATCATTTTGCGTTACGCCACTGATACAATGCATTACCAACCATGTCTTTGAAAGAGATATTTTTGCGACCCCTGAGCCTGGGACCCTTTTATGGAACTACCCCTCATGTGAAACCTGCTTACTTTCTTTGTTTTTAATGGTTTCCCTATTACTTCCCCTGACTCTCTTTCCTGTTCTCATATCACTGTGGTACTTGTAAATCTCTCTCACATTACCCTTATTCTTCATTACTATATATGTAGGCCCAATATATTAAAATGACACTTTCATAACTCCCCTGACCTTTGGAGTTATGGTACAGTGGAGTCGCTTAGAGTGGAGTGGCATAGAGCAGAATAGTATAGAGTAGTGTGGCGTAAAGTGAAGGGCATACTTCGAAGTGAGGTAGAGTGTAGTAGTGTACAGTGGAATAGCATAAATTGTAATACACTTTAGTGGTTTACAGTGGAGTGGGGTACAATGGAATAGGATGCACTGGAGTGGTGCAGAGTGGAATGACATAGAGTGGAGTGGTGCACAGTGTAATAGGCTTGAGTGAAATGGCATACACTGGAGTTCCGTACAGTGGTATAGCATGCATTTGAGAAGCACAGATTGTAGTGGCATACACTGGAGTGGCATAGAATAGAATGGCGTAGAGTGGAATAGCATAGAGTCTAATGGTGTAGAGTGGAGTATAGTGAAGAGGCGTAGAGTAGAAAGGCATATAGTGGAGTGGCGAACAGTGGAATTGGATATAGTAGAGTGGTGTAGAGTGGAGTAAACTGGAGAGGCATAAAGTGGAATAGCGTAGAGTGGAGTGGCGTACAGTAGAGTTGCGTGCAGTGGAATAGCGTCTAGTGGAGTGGGATAGAGTGGAGTGTCACTCAGTGGATGACTAAGAGTGGAGTGGGGTACAGTACATTGGCGTAGAGTGGAATACAGTAACGTATTGTGTTACTGAGTGAGTGGGTTCCAGTGGAATAGTGTACAGCGAAGTTGTGTACAGTCTAATAGTGAAGAAAGGAGTGGTGTAGTTTAGCAGTGGCGAGTGGAGTGCAAAGAGTGGAGAGGCATACAGTGGAGTACTATAGGGCGGAGTCGTGTAGAATGGAATAGAATTCAGTGAAGTGGCATACAGTGGCGTGGCACACAGTGGAACAATGTTAAATGGAGTGGCATAGAGTGGAATCGCATACAATGGAATACTATAGAGTGGAGTAGCATAGAGTCAAGTGGCACACAGTGGAGTGGTGTAGACTGTAGTGTGGAACAGTGAAGTGGCATAAAGTTCAGCAGCGTAGAGTGGAATAGCATACAATGGAGTGGGGTACATCACAGTGGGGTAAAGTGTAGTGGCATGCAATGTAATAGTGTAAAGTGGAGTAGCATAAAGTTTAGCGGCTTAGAGTGGAATAGCGTAGAGTTTAGTGGTGTTGAGTGGCGTAAAGTCCAGTGGCATACAGACAAGTAGCATAGAGTGGGGTGGTGTAGAGTGGAATAGCATGCAGTGGAATAAGGTAGAGTGGAGTGGCGTAGCGTGGGGTGGGGTACAGTGGAATAGCATACAGTGGAGTGGCATAGAGTGTAATAGCATGGAGTCCAGTGGCATGCAGTGGAGTGGCGTACAATACAATAGTGTAGGGTGTAGTGGAGCTGAGTGGAGTGTTGTAAACAAGAGCTGCATATAGTGGAGTAAAGTAGAGTAGAGTGCTATAGAGTGAAATAGCATAGAGTGGCGTGGCATACAGTGGAGTAGCGTAGAGTGGAGTGGTGTACAGTATAGTGGTATTCAGTGGAATAGCATAGAGTGGAGTGTAGTAGTGACCAATAGCATGGAGTGGCGTAAACTGGAGTGGCATAAACTGTAGAGAGGTGGTGTATAGTGGAATAGCATGCCGTGGAATAGGGTAGAGTGGAGTGGCGTAGCCTGGGTTGGGGTACAGTGGAATAGCATATAGTGGAGTGGCATACAGTGGAATAGCATGGAGTCCAGTGGCATGCAGTGGAGTGGCATACAATACAATAGTGTAGAGTGTAGTGGGGCTGAGTGGAGTGTTGTAAACTGGAGATGCATACAGTGTAGTAACATAGAGTGGAGTGCTATAGAGTGAAAAAGCATAGAGTGGAGTGGCATACAGTGGAGTAGCGTAAAGTGGAGTGGTGTACATTATAGTGGCATTCAGTGGAATAGCATAGAGTGGAGTGTAGTAGTGACGAATAGTGTGGAGTGGCGTAAACTGGAGTGGCATAAACTGGAGTGGCGTAGAGTGTAGTAGTGTACCGTGGAGTGTCTTACAGTGAAATAGTGTAGAGTGGTATGGCATCGAATTTAATAGCATAGAACGGAGTGGTGTAAATTGGAGAGTTTTAGAGTGGAGTAGTGTACAGAGTTGTGGTGTACAGTGCAGTAGTGTATAGCGGAATAGGGGCGTACAGTGGAGTTTGGTAGAGTATAGTGAACTAGTGTAAAGTGTAGTGATGTAGAGTGTAGTTGCGCACAGTGGATTGGTATAGAGTGGAATGGCACAGACTGGAGTAGCGAACAATGGAGTGGCAGACGCTGTAGTTGCATACAATGGAAGGGCGAACAGTAGAGTGATGTGGAGCGGAGTTGCGTACACTGGAGTGTGGTACAATGGAGTACTGTGGATTGGAATAGGGTACAGTAAAGTGTTGTAGAGTGGAGTGTCGTAGAATGGAGTGTGGGAGAGTTTAGTGGCATACAATGGAATAGCACACTGTGAAGTGGGGTAGAGTGGAGTGGTGTAGACTGGAGTTGCGTAGTGTGGAATAGCTTACAGTAGAGTTGTGTATAATTGAATGCATACAGTGGAGTGGCGTAGAGGGGAGTGAGGCTCAAGGTAGTGGTGTAGATTGAAATTGCATACAGTGGAGTGTATTCTAATGGAGTGTGATTGAGTGGAATAGTGCGGAGTTGAGTATCGTAGAGTGGTGCTGCATAGAGTGGAATAGTGTAAGAGTGGAGCAGCGTACAGCGGAGTGTCATAGAATGGAGTGTCGTAGCGTGGAGTGTCATACAGCGGAATAGCGTAGACTGTAGTAACAAAGAGTGGAGTGCCGTAGAGTGGAATAGAGTACAGTGGGATGGTGTAGAGTAGAATAATATTGAGTGTAGGAGCTTACAGTATAGGTCAGAAGAGTTGAGCCCCAAATAGTGGAATAGTGTAGAGTGGAGTGGAGTGGAGTGTTGTACAATGGAATAGCATAGGCGGCAGCAGTGTACAGTCGAGTGGTATAAATTGGTGTAGCGTACAGTGGAGTGATGTAGACTGTAATACCATACAGTGGAGTGTCACAGAGTGGAGGGATGTATACTGAAGTGGCGTACAGTGGAGTGGCATACAGAGGAATAGCGTTCAGTGCAGTGGGGTACACTGGAGTTGGGTACAGTGGAGTGGCATAGACTGGTATAGCATAGATTGTACTGCGCAAAGTGGAGCTTTGTACAGTGGAATAACATAGAGTGGAGTAGTGCATATTGGAGGGTCATACACTGTACTGGTGTGCACTGCAGTGTAGTAGAATGGAGCGGGGTATAGAGTAGTAGCATATAGTGGAGTGGTTTAGAGAAGAGTGGCACAGAGTGGAGTGTGGTAAAGTGGAGTGGAGTACAGTGGATTAACGTAAAGTGCAGTGGTGTGTAGTATAGTGATGCAGCGCGGAGTGGCACAGAGTGGAGTGTCGTAGAGTGGCATAGAGTGTAGTATTGTACGTGAAAGTGGGTGAATGGATGTAAATCTAATGGGCCAGGAATATAGATTATGAGGTATAAATGCTCATGTTTATTAGTAGCTGTAAATAGTGTAAGTAGTGTTAAAATACTTATTGATATATTGTGCTGCGAGATACTACACTATAATGTGGTACATGTGGATAGCAAGGCAGTATCTGATTGGCTAATGGCTGTCATTACAAGATGTAAAAGGCAACCATGTAGTTTTCCGAACACTTTCCATATGTTCTGGGTTAGGGCCTTATATATAGGTAAGTATTTGTTCTTATATTTGTTCCCTACCTAGTACTACTTTATGAAAGTGATAATAGTTAGAATAATGTATTTATAATTTTCTATATATATTTTTCCAGTCAGTTTAGGGAGAACCATGCTTTTTATTAGTAGTAAGGCCATTTTTAAGTATTACCACTGTACTTAGCAGAATTTTTTGTGAAGATTTAAATATGTTAAAAATTGAAAATACAATGTAATACACTATATTTATAAATTGTAGTGTAGTAGAGTGTATTTTGAAATTGTTAACATATTTATATATTGTTTAAGAATCATGGTACTCCTGAGGCATTACTGCGGTAGTCTGTATATTGTTTAAAAAATATATAGAAAGGTATACATATTTTCCCCACCTTTAATCAAATGGTGATAGGCAGGTGAAAAATGTCAAACCTAACACTTACCTATATCTAAAGGCGAAATGCAGAATATAGCCAAAGTGTTCCTAAAAGATATAGCTGATTTTAACTTTTGTAAAGGCAGTCATTAGCCAATCACAAAATGACTTGTCATTGCTTTGTACTGTGGTACTTCCGCAAAATACCACAAAATTCTGTGAAAGTACAGTGACAACATATCATATTAAAAAGTCTTATAACTTAAATAATACTTGCCCTACTTACCTGTAGTACCCAAAGGATTATCTGCACATCATAATGTGTAATCCTGCCAAATTTCATCGAAATTCGACTACTATGCATGAGAACAAAGTTTATGGAAAAATGCATTGGTGCCCAAACGCATTTTGGGCCTCCCCTTTTTACCTTTGCTCCCCCTTGACCAGTCATCACGAAACTTTCCACACTCTGCTAATGTAAAACAAGCATTGAAAATGCAATAGGTCTCGCAATAGAAGAGTTTGAAATTTTTCGTTTTGCATATAGATGAGTGGCGTTGCGTGGATGAGTGGCGTTGCGTGGATGAGTGGCGTTGCGTGGGTGAGTGGCGTTGCGTGGGTGAGTGGCGTTGCGTGGGTGAGTGGCGTTGCGTGGGTGAGCGGCGTTGCGTGGGTGAGCGGCGTTGCGTGGATGAGCGGCGTTGCGTGGCTGAGCGGCGTTGCGTGGCTGAGTGGCGTTGCGTGGCTGAGTGGCGTTGCGTGGCTGAGTGGCGTTGCGTGGCTGAGTGGCGTTGCGTGGGTGAGTGGCGTTGCGTGGGTGAGTGGCGTTGCGTGGGTGAGTGGCGTTGCGTGGGTGAGTGGCGTTGCGTGTGTGTGTGGCGTTGCGTGTGTGTGTGGCGTTGCGTGTGTGTGTGGCGTTGCGTGGGTGTGTGGTGTTGCGTGGGTGAGTGGCGTTGCGTGGGTGAGTGGCGTTGCGTGGGTGAGTGGCGTTGCGTGGGTGAGTGGCGTTGCGTGGGTGAGTGGCGTTGCGTGGGTGAGTGGCGTTGCGTGGGTGAGTGGCGTTGCGTGGGTGAGTGGCGTTGCGTGTGTGAGTGGCGTTGCGTGTGTGAGTGGCGTTGCGTGTGTGAGTGGCGTTGCGTATGTGAGTGGCGTTGCGTGTGTGTGTGGCGTTGCGTGTGTGTGTGGCGTTGCGTGTGTGAGTGGCGTTGCGTGGGTGAGTGGCGTTGCGTGGGTGAGTGGCGTTGCGTGGGTGAGTGGCGTTGCGTGGGTGAGTGGCGTTGCGTGGGTGAGTGGCGTTGCGTGGGTGAGTGGCGTTGCGTGGGTGAGTGGCGTTGCGTGGGTGAGTGGCGTTGCGTGGGTGAGTGGCGTTGCGTGGTTGAGTGGCGTTGCGTGTGTGAGTGGCGTTGCATGTGTGAGTGGCGTTGCATGTGTGAGTGGCGTTGCGTGTGTGAGTGGCGTTGCGTGTGTGTGTGGCGTTGCGTGTGTGTGTGGCGTTGCGTGTGTGTGTGGCGTTGCGTGTGTGTGTGGCGTTGCGTGTGTGAGTGGCGTTGCGTGTGTGAGTGGCGTTGCGTGTGTGAGTGGCGTTGCGTGGCTGAGTGGCGTTGCGTGGCTGAGTGGCGTTGCGTGGCTGAGTGGCGTTGCGTGGCTGAGTGGCGTTGCGTGGCTGAGTGGCGTTGCGTGGGTGAGTGGCGTTGCGTGGTTGAGTGGCGTTGCATGTGTGAGTGGCGTTGCGTGGGTGAGTGGCGTTGCATGTGTGAGTGGCGTTGCATGTGTGAGTGGCGTTGCATGTGTGAGTGGCGTTGCATGTGTGTGTGGCGTTGCATGTGTGTGTGGCGTTGCGTGTGTGTGTGGCGTTGCGTGTGTGGCGTTGCGTGTGTGAGTGGCGTTGCGTGTGTGAGTGGCGTTGCGTGTGTGAGTGGCGTTGCGTGTGTGAGTGGTGTTGCGTGGGTGAGTGGCGTTGCGTGGGTGAGTGGCGTTGCGTGGGTGAGTGGCGTTGCGTGGGTGAGTGGCGTTGCATGGGTGAGTGGCGTTGCGTGGGTGAGTGAATGGTTAGCTGTTGCTTATGCGACGTATAGCACTTAATACTAAAGTAGGCAGACCTTCTTAGCCTTTGTGAGAATAATAGCAAAATAAAAATAAAAACCAGATCAAGTCAAGGACGCAAACGGCACCATGCTATTGTTTATTTACTCAGATGATTTGCATAAAAATGTAACTTGTGAGCACGTTTCTCTAACTCTCCAATAATCCCATTACAACACTTTGTACAAATGAGATTGGGACTCATCCTTCCGAAGTCGAGAAAAATGTGCAACGCTGTGTTGAAGTTAATTTTTTTAATTAACAAAATGCAAATAATGTGGAGAGATTTCAAGTGATTCAGGAATGGGCGCCCTTGTAAAGAGAAAGTACGGCCGGCCTGGGCAGTGATAGGGGAGGAGGGAGGAGAAATGCGAGTCACGGCAGCAGCAGCCTTTGATGTGCCTGCCGGCCGGCCGTGAATAATTAGGGGGTGAGAAATGCGCTCGGAGGGCTGCCTTTGATGTGGTAATGCGAGGCAGGCAGGCAGGCGGCTGGTGGCATTGTGCACGCGCTTTTTAGGGCTTGCGCAAGCGCAATGACCTAAAAAGCACATGCACTTGAAGGAATCGCCAGTGGAATCGCCAGTGGATAAACACTGGATAAGCCCCTATAGAGCTTCGCCAGCTATGCGCTGAAGCGCATCAGCAGGCGAGCCCTAAAAAGGAAGAGGGCTGGAAAGTTTGTCGAGATTCGTCAAAGGAGCGCAAGTTTATTAATGGTGACAAATGCGAGGAATTCCTAGCTCTGGTCCCCCTAACTATAACTGCAGTCGGCCTACTGCCACTCTGTAGTCACCACTGTGTAGTTATAGTTAGATTAGACTTCCCATAGGAAGAGCGCTTTTGTTACTTAATAACTTTGGCATCGTTTGACAAAACTTCACAGAGCATTCCAAATAAAGTTGTAAAACGAGGGCTGAGAAAAAAGCGGTCCCTAAACAAATTTTCCTCATGCTACTTTCATGATGAATTTTAGGCAGTGCCACAGCTAAAATGGCTGAATGGAATTACACCAAAGTTCACAGAAAGCTAGATTAGTACCCAGGAAGTGTGCTTTTTGTGACTTTGTGTAAATCCTATTCCCCGTCCTGAAAATGTCTAAACAATACCATATATAAACGGGCATGGTAAGGGTAACCTGACCCCCTGGCTGTTATGGAGGGGGGGGAGATCCAGAGGGAATTACAATTTAAATGACATTAATTGAGTGGGCACTACGAGATCTATATCAATGAAAAGTTAAAGGGTTTTACAACAAAATTCAAATCAAGCGGTACAGAGGCCACAAATGTTCTCAAATGTGTAGGTATACAGAGAATGCGAAAATCTGAAATTATTTTAAATCCCAAATGGGAAGCAAAATCTGGACATAATCGCACAGGATCCCTAGTAGACTAGAAAAGTCGTCTGAAACCCCCCAAAATCGAAGCTTTTTATACAATATTTTTGCATATGAAATTACAGAAACTATTGTCTTACTTTGATGTGAGCAAATGTATTATTTCATCAGCAAACCAGAGCACATAAAAAAATAGACATCGCATTGCCTTAACACCCAAGCACTAAGCACCCACATGAATGATTATTTAGCACCCTCTATGCTAATATCATCCAGAGATGCTGGAATATAACTAGATATATTAACAATAACACATTATGCGAATGAATAGACCAAAGTGAATCAATGGGAGACCTTGTGATTGTTACAAGTCATAGCGAAACAGGGAAAGGTTCATGGAGAGCTGAATAACGTAACAGTGGAAATAAACCATTACGTCTCAGCTTGAATGTGTGACGCAGGGTTTGCAAGGAGAGAAAGTGGGGGGAAGCAGGATGAGTGACAGAGATGACTTCCATCTTGGTCAAGATGGCGTTTGTGATAAAAAGTGGCCTATTTAACATACATCAGAAAACGTGTTTAAAAAGTAGTAGTACTACATCAGTGTATACAGGTAAAGAGGTGAGGCAGAACATGAGGTAAAATCAGTAGTCTTTACTGCTCTCTTAAAGTTCATATAGTACCTCGGAGCTATTCAAATGTCTCTCACCGGAAAACACAGAATTGGGCCACTGTATATCTGTTATGGGGCTTACACTTAAATTTTGTAATAAATTCACTGCCTCACAGTCTTCTAGGATCAGACTTTAATCCTATGAATGTGATCAAAATAAATGGTGCTATTTGCCTTGATGATGCTTCCTTGGTTTATAATAATGGGGAACGTCTAACAATCGTAAAGACCAGAGAGGTTTCCAATTAGAAATGATGCATTCTTATTGGTAGTTTGACAGCCAACCGACCCCTCACCTCTCTCCTAAAGTGGCCCCACTCTTCACTCGTGTGTTTTAATTATTCTACTATTTAGTGTTAAATGTATATCCTTGAACTTGGGCAAATTGACAACTGTAAAATCACGAAAGAGTTAATGAAACGAACAGAAGTCGACTGATCTAGTGGCAGGCAGAACTTTTCCTCTCAGGACCAATGCCTATGAAAGCATAGGGGCTGGAGTAAGAGTCACTCGCATGTCGTGGCCAGACTGGCATGCATCTATATCTGCTCCCAGCCTAACACATTCCAGAAGGGGTAACCTTGTCCAAAAAAATGACCTGATTTCCTGAGCCCTGACTTACGTCCCTGGTATTCTTTCCTCTGTCTAGGGTCCCTCTGCATAGGTACAAGTCTATCCGGGAGAACATGCGTGACCACGGCGTGTTGGAACAATTCATGAAAACCCACAAGAGGGACCCAGCCTTGAAGTACAACTTCAACAGGAAGAATGACTTTGCGATCGCCTACGAGCCCATGTATATGGATGTGAGTAAGAGGCACTGCTGGGCTGACATCGTTTCTTGCCTGAGACCCTTCCCAGCATTTCGGCAGGGCTACCATTTCTGGAGCGCATGGCTATTCTCAGAAACAGAAAAACCCATCCTATGTTATACAGCAGTCTAAACTCCACAGTGTGTGACATCAGACATAATGGGTTTCGTAGAGTGATACTGAATTGAATTCATTAGTAGCATAGCAAATATCATCCTGAACTCCAGTGTAGTACTCGCCATTCCCATAGAGAAACAGTGATTTAACTAGCAACATCACAGGCACCATCAGTCCAAGAGTAAACACCAACTTGACCTCCCAGGAGTCATATTAAGCAATTCCCAACGGTGCACCATCTTGTAATTCCTGATCTCATATTGCTCAATTCCAATGGAACCCTATCCTGAACTTCCTGGTGTAACATCGACCAATCACAGGTTACCACTGGGCATATCCCATCCTGAACTCCCCCGATGCTAATGACCAGTTAGGAAAGGGACCATCAAAGTTCCCAGTATCATATAGACTAGTAGCTAGTCATATTCCTAGGTTTCGTGTAGGCTAAGCACTCATGTGACTCTTTCCAATGCACATATTGAGTATTCTTCAATTCCCGCTCACTCGTACACCACTACTTGCAATCCCACCCCAAAACAATGTCTCTTCTTTTTGTAGAAATGTCTCTCTCTTCCCTTGCCAACAAAGGCCCTTCTCCCGTCATGCTGGTCAGATCATCGGTGCTATCGAATCAAGACATGTAGATCCCCATGTCTCATCTCATATTCTCTCTTTTAGACATACTACTTTGGTGAGATCAGCATTGGAACACCACCCCAAAACTTCTTGGTCCTCTTTGACACTGGCTCGTCCAACTTGTGGGTGGCCTCAACGTACTGCCAGAGCCAGGCCTGCAGTGAGTATTTATCACACAAAACATGCTGATTTAACCTATTGCGTTCCCAATGGAGGTGTGATGTTATGTTGCAGAGTGTTGAATATTTCACGTTACATGGTGGAATTTTGCAAATTTGCACACACAGTGCAAGCCACTTCAGGTAACTTCACCCGCAAATGTTAAAGCATTCTTCCTTACAGTCCTTCTGCAATTCCTTGACATACTGTCTAAAATGTTGACTTTCTGTTTCTTGTTGCAGCCAACCACAACCTGTTCAACCCGAGCCAGTCATCCACCTACAGCACCAACAACCAGCAGTTCACCATGTCCTACGGCAGCGGCAGTGTCAATGGCATCTTTGGCTATGACACCGTATCTGTAAGTTACCTATGAAACTCATGACCCACGCAATAGGTAGACAGGGTTAATGATAAGGACTATGGAAGAATCTGAAGGACGGCAGGCCCACTGTACAATAAGGAGATGAAGGGGCCATCAGTGTCAATGATGCCATGGCCAGAGAAGTCAGTGGTGTGCAACAGAGGGCATATTAATGACTCTGCCCCAGACCTAAGGCCTTTAATCAGGCACTGCCTATACAAAATGTGCCCCTATTTCTCACTAAGTCCCTTGGGGCCTCTCTGTTTCCACCTGTAAACTGTTATTTATGTTGAGCAATGTATTGCCGTACTGCTCTGCTTTTGCCCTGCACCCTGCAAGTCTTTTGCTCAAAACACCCTAATGATGTCTACCTGTCCAACTCTTTTAGGTCCAAGGATTGACCCTCACAAACCAGGAGGTCGGCCTGACCACCTCTGAAACCGGAAGCAGCTTCTACTACTCCAAGTTCGATGGGATCTTTGGGATGGCCTACCCCGCTATGTCAGCAGGTGGCGCCACCACTGTCATGCAAGGCATGCTGCAGCAGAACCTGCTCACCAACCCTATCTTCAGCGTCTACATGGGCAGGTGAGCTTCTGTGTGAGGGCATTGGCAACGGTGCATGACCTTCACTGTTACTCAGGTGCACTCTTCTGTCCGAGGGAAGCTACACTGTTACCGCCTTTGCTGGTCTCTTCTGTCAGAGGGTAGCTTCACTGTTGCCGCCTTTGCTGGTCCTCTTCTGTACGAGGGAAGCTTCACTGTTGCCGCCTTTGCTGGTCCTCTTCTGTCAGAGGGAAGCTTCACTGTTGCCGCCTTTGCTGGTCTCTTCTGTCAGAGGGAAGCTTCACTGTTGCCACCTTTGCTGGTCCTCTTCTGTCCGAGGGAAGCTTCACTGTTGCAGCCTTTGCTGGCCCTCTTCTGTTAGAGGGAAGCTTCACTGTTGCAGCCTTTGCTGGCCCTCTTCTGTCAGAGGGAAGCTTCACTGTTGCAGCCTTTGCTGGCCCTCTTCTGTCAGAGGGAAGCTTCACCTCTGCTGGCCCTTTTTATGTGAGAGGGAAGCTTCACTGTTGCTGCCTTTGCTGGTCCTCTTCTGTCAGAGGGAAGCTTCACTGTTGCCGCCTTTGCTGGTCTCTTCTGTCAGAGGGAAGCTTCACTGTTGCCGCATTTGCTGGTCCTCTTATGTCAGAGGGAAGTTTCACTGTTGCTGCCTTTGCTGGTCCTCTTCTGTCCGAGGGAAGCTTCACTGTTGCCGCCTTTGCTGGTCTCTTCTGTCAGAGGGAAGCTTCACTGTTGCCGCCTTTGCTGGCCCTTTTCTGTGAGAGGGAAGCTTCACTGTTGCTGCCTTTGCTGGTCCTCTTCTGTCAGAGGGAAGCTTCACTGTTGCCGCCTTTGCTGGTCTCTTCTGTCAGAGGGAAGCTTCACTGTTGCCGCCTTTGCTGGTCTTCTTCTGTCCGAGGGAAGCTTCACTGTTGCAGCCTTTGCTGGCCCTCTTCTGTTAGAGGGAAGCTTCACTGTTGCAGCCTTTGCTGGCCCTCTTCTGTCAGAGGGAAGCTTCACTGTTGCAGCCTTTGCTGGTCTCTTCTGTCAGAGGGAAGCTTCACTGTTGCCGCCTTTGCTGGTCCTCTTATGTCAGAGGGAAGTTTCACTGTTGCTGCCTTTGCTGGTCCTCTTCTGTCCGAGGGAAGCTTCACTGTTGCAGCCTTTGCTGGTCTCTTCTGTCAGAGGGAAGCTTCACTGTTGCCGCCTTTGCTGGTCCTCTTATGTCAGAGGGAAGTTTCACTGTTGCTGCCTTTGCTGGTCCTCTTCTGTCCGAGGGAAGCTTCACTGTTGCCGCCTTTGCTGGTCTCTTCTGTCAGAGGGAAGCTTCACCTCTGCTGGCCCTTTTCTGTGAGAGGGAAGCTTCACTGTTGCTGCCTTTGCTGGTCCTCTTCTGTCAGAGGGAAGCTTCACTGTTGCCGCCTTTGCTGGTCTCTTCTGTCAGAGGGAAGCTTCACTGTTGCCGCCTTTGCTGGTCCTCTTATGTCAGAGGGAAGTTTCACTGTTGCTGCCTTCGCTGGTCCTCTTCTGTCCGAGGGAAGCTTCACTGTTGCCGCCTTTGCTGGTCTCTTCTGTCAGAGGGAAGCTTCACTGTTGCAGCCTTTGCTGGCCCTCTTCTGTTAGAGGGAAGCTTCACTGTTGCAGCCTTTGCTGGCCCTCTTCTGTCAGAGGGAATCTTCACTGTTGCAGCCTTTGCTGGTCCTCTTCTGTCAGAGGGAAGTTTCACTGTTACAGCCTTTGCTGGCCATCTTCTGTCAGAGGGAAGCTTCACCTTTGCTGGCCCTTTTCTGTCAGAGGGAAGCTTCACTGTTGCTGCCTTTGCTGGCCCTCTTATGTCAGAGGGAAGTTTCACTGTTGATGCCTTCGCTGGTCCTCTTCTGTCAGAGGGAAGTTTCACTGTTACAGCCTTTGCTGGCCCTCTTCTGTCAGAGGGAAGCTTCACCTTTGCTGGCCCTTTTCTGTCAGAGGGAAGCTTCACTGTTGCAGCCTTTGCTGGCCCTCTTCTGTCAGAGGGAAGCTTCACTGTTGCAGCCTTTGCTGGCCCTCTTCTGTCAGAGGGAAGCTTCACCTTTGCTGGTCCTCTTCTGTCCGAGGGAAGCTTCACTGTTGCAGCCTTTGCTGGCCCTTTTCTGTCAGAGGGAATCTTCACTGTTGCTGCCTTTGCTGGTCCTCTTATGTCAGAGGGAAGTTTCACTGTTGCTGCCTTTTCTGTCCCTCTTCTGTCAGAGGGAAGCGTCACTGTTGCTGCCCCTCTTCTGGCAGTGGGAAGCTTCACTGTTGCTGCCTTTGCCTGTCCTCTTCTATCTTCTGAAGCTTACTGAGGACTTGTATGTGTTGTGCCTTCTTTTTGCCTCAAATCATTCTCCAACTTGAAATATACTCTTTGCAGTTTAATATATATTCCATAACAACACGCCTTCTTTCTCGAAAATAAGTGATGTTTTAACTGACGAGTAAAGATACTTAATCTTTTGTAGTGTAATATTTTGTTACAGAAAATGCACCATGATTCTGCCATAGTAAATCAGGAATGTGAAAATGATTATGTAGTTAAAGCAGCGTTTGCTGCAATCATGGAAGCCCCAGAGGGGTGCATGTTCTAGATGTATTACTGATTCAGACTCACAGGGTAGCTTCTTCATAAACACGAGTGAGGTGCCAAAGGGGGGTTTGGGTGGGTAGCCGACCGCAGGGAGGTCTCTCCCCTGGGCGGTTTGGTAGGGGCAGGGTGGGCGGGCTTCAGGACGGACATTTTGTTTTGGGCTGGTAAATTTTTTAGCCCAAGCATAAATACTTTGGGTTCCTGCTCCCAGCCACCATTTTAGGTTTGGTGACCTGGTGGCTGGGAGCATTTGTGGTAGTTAGTTTTTGCCCTTCCTATCATCCTATATATTTGTGACTTCTGGGGTTCAGGTTTTGGTTTTTCCATTTTTGGTACAGCTTTATTTTGTGACAGGTGTGCAGGGGTTTGACTATGTATTGTCGCTTGGAGCAGGTGCTGTGCAGAAGTTATTGGAAGTTTGCCAAGGTTGGCATAGGTTTTTGGGCATTCTTGAGGTTGAGTTATCGACAGGAAAAGGGTAGGCAGGTTATTTAAGTTTGGTTAGACACGTTGGGTGATTTACAGTTGTGAAAGAGGCAGGCAGGGGAGGTTGTTTAAGGGAAGTGTGGAAATAAGGGGGTTATCGTGTTTTGCAATGCTTTGTATTGTTTTGTATTGTGTTGTAATATTGTAATGTATGGATGGGGGCGGGTTCAAGGAAATTTTAGGGGCGGGGAGGGGTCAGGGGTCAGGTATGCGATTGTATTAGTGAGGTTTATAGTTTTGTGAGGCGGTTTGCCAGGGATGTTTAAATTGTTATGTGCACCTGTTTCAATAAAGCGGCCTTTTACACACAATTTCTGGTTTGTGGTCTGCTCCCCCTCCCACTTCCTCCGAAGTGTTGCATTAATAATTTGTTCAGCCAATAATTTTCTTTCACTTTGTGCCTTACACAGCCAATCCGGACAGATCATCTTCGGAGGTGTGGACAACAGCCTGTATTCGGGACAGATAGTCTGGGCGCCCGTCACTCGACAGCTCTACTGGCAGATCGGGATCGATGGGTAAGCCTTGCGCCAAACAGGACCTTCCTGAAATCTGACCAATCACAGTCATAGATCTCAAAATTAATCTTTCCCAGTGGAACACATAATAAAGACTTCCCGACTGAAAAAGCCCAATCTTGACCAAAGTAACCTTGCAAACTATCGCCCCATTTCCCTGCTCCCCTGGTTGAGCAAACTGCTTGAGAGGCACGTAAATAACACCTTAACGAACTATCTGGAGTCAAACAGTCTCCTGCGTGCCTCTCAGACAGGGTTTCGTCCGCGACATGGGACAGAAACTGCTCTTCTAGCGGTCACGGAAGAAGCAAGAGCTGTGCTGGATCAGGGTGGGAAAGTCGCCATTATCCTATTGGACCTGAGTGCCGCGTTCGACACGGTTAACCATGTCACGTTGTTGCAACGACTGACAGACATGGGCGTGTCGGGCGCGGCCCTGGAATGGCTGACGTCCTTCTTGACCGACCGGTTTTTCCAGGTCTTTGAGGGTGAGGCAGTGTCCCCTAAACATTCTCTCAGGTGTGGGGTTCCTCAGGGCTCCTCCCTGAGCCCCACCCTGTTTAATGTTTACATGGAGCCTCTAGACAGGATAGTCCAACCCTTCGGTGTGCGTATTGTCACCTACGCGGACGATACCCAACTGGTGGTCTCTTTAGACCACGCGGAGGGTTCGTCCCACACCTTAGGTCCCTGTCTGGAGGCGGTCGCCAGATGGATGCAATCCTCCTGTTTAAAACTTAATGGGGAGAAAACGGACGTCATTCTGCTGGGGAATTCTTCCCCCTCCGCTTTTGCATCCATCTGGCCACCATGTCTGGGTGAGCCCCCCACTCCCAAGCCCCAGATAAAGAGCCTGGGGATCTGGTTCGACCCAGCCTTGAACTTCTCGGTACAAGCCACTAAGATTGCTGCCACCTGTTTTGGGTTGATGAGGATGCTTCGGAAGGTGCTCCCCCTGCTTCCTTTTCAGGCCAGGAGGATCCTGGTCCAGGCCCTGATATTATCGCGCCTGGACTATGGGAACGCTCTTTTTATGGGAGCCCCTTCCTTTGTCATTCAAAAGCTCCAAGTCACCCAAAACAGTGCGGCCCGCCTTCTCTACAATCTCCCTCGCTGGCAGTCAGCTAGGAATGCCTTAAGAGAACTCCATTGGCTCCCTATTGCAGCGAGAGTACAGTTCAAGGCTATGTGTATTTTACACAAGGCCTTCCATCACACTGGCCCCGCAATTCTGCAGACCTTGGTCACCCCCTATGTTCCTTCGCGTTCCCTCCGCTCTGGCTCCCTCCAGCTGGCCACCTCCGTCAGAGTCAAGAAGGCTCGATGGGGCGGCCGCTCCTTTTCACATACTTCGGCCAGGCTTTGGAACGCCCTCCCCTTATCCCTCCGGGAAATCACCAACCACCTTTCCTTCAGGAAAACCCTTAAAACACACTTGTATGCGAAAGCACGCTGATCTGCCCTGAGCCCGCGCTAATGAAGTGTCAGTCATGAGCGCTACGAGGCCTCCGGGTAGATAGCGCTATACAAGTGTAATTTAATAATAATAATGACTGGACTGTGAATCTGGAAGAGCAGGTGGAAGGGGAGGAGTCAGCTGCATGCCAGAGTGCAGCTCAACATGTGACTTCTTGTGCCCCAACCATCGGGTCCCAGTGGTGTCCGCAGTGGCACCTGTAGAGCTAGGGTGACCAACTGACATGGGTGCAATTTCAGGACAGTAAGTGTAAAAATTCAGGACAAAGGGTCAAAATTTAGGACAAAAATTCAGGACAGGAGATCAAAATTCAGGACAAAAGGTAGGTTTTTACAGACACGTCAGAGGAGGTCGCCCAATAGTATAAAAAGTAAGTAAATAGACAACCACTTAAGTACAAGTCAAAATAAGTTTATATTAGATTGAGACAATCGTGCACTTCACATTTTTTCAGTATGCCCGCAGCTTGCTACCTTAGACGATTTCAAAACTCACATCTCGCTCCAGCAGGTATTAGTCACCAGACAATGGTGAACCACACATAATATAAGTGAGCCCGCTTTTATTGTTGATTGGAAACTACTGGATATACAAGGAAATTTGCAGAGCCAGTCCCCATTAACAACCCCCCCCCAACAAGGTGTAATCATTCTTTTATCTATCATTCAGTCTTTCACCTTTCATTCTGTCCTTCCATCTGTGTACCCATCTATATCCTAACATATTCAACCATTTGCAAACCCAACCACCATGTATCCTTCCATCCATAATTTCACTCATCCATCCCTCCATCCACCCTTTCAATCCATCCATGAATGAATGAATGAATATTAACTTTGTAAAGCATGAATTTTGCCCAGGGGCGTCAAGGTGCTACGGAAAGGGGCCATAAGACAGATGTGCACATATGTACAGGATTACAGAGTTGAAATAGTGAAAAGCCAGGTCTTCAAGGCTTTACGGAAGAGAGCGTGAGTTTCCAGAGCCAAGATTAAGAAAGGAAGGGAGTTCCAAAGTTTAGCCACAGCCAAAGAGAAAGCTCTACCTCCCCGCCCCTATCTAGCTTTCCTGAAACTTGGAAGTATCAGCAAGTTCTTGCTAGCCAATTTTAACTGCTTGGCGGGGACATATCTCCGAAAGAGTTTTTTAATGCCTTCTGACCCCGTATTGTAGAAAGCCTTATGAACAAGGCAGAGAGCTTTGAATATAATTCTCCGACCAAGCGGAAGCCGATGCAGATTATTGATAGTGGCCGAGACTGAGTGATATCCATTATTCATCCATCCGCCCTTTAACCCCATCCATCCATACACTCATCCATCCACTCTTCTACCCATCCACCTAGGCTAAAAATCTGTGCTCAGCATAGTGTGTAATGATGGGAAGTCCACACGTAGAGTAGTATTTAATGATGCTTTATTCCAAGATGTAAAAGGGAGACCCCACCAGGAGCATCCAGCATGGTGCTCATCCCAGTCAACATGACATGGCCCTCTCTGTCGCTGGTGGCATCAAAGTCAACTTATGGACTGTCCTCACCAGTTTGAAAATTGATCCATCAAGCTCATGCATTATCAACAATTCTTTTGCATATCTGGTGTTTTCTCTTATGTGATAAATGGACGGTTCTATGTCCATCCTTTGGCCAGTCAACAGATTGTTTTATAGAGACAGACGAGAACTGGCGATTTCAGTCCTTGTGGACAGTGAGAAGTAAAGTTAGAAGAAGAAATCTGGAAACAAATGGGGACCAACAAACAAGAGTCTGATATAGAAGGGGTCGAAACACTACCAGATGACCAGCTTTTCTTCCCCGTTCATTAATGATTCGATTTTAATATTCGTTTATTTCTACTTTACATTCTTATGCTGGAGGGCCATAAAACGTGACTTCCACAAGAAATAACTTCTAGTTCCCAGGAGAGTAAATGTGTGGACCTTTAAGATAATTGTGAAGAGGAATCCCCATCATGCGCCTGGATAGCCTCATAATAAGTGCGCTATTAGAAATTGACATTAAAAAAAAACGCCCATTGGCTAGCTAGGACCACCCCATCACATTCAGCAGATGCCATCTTTTGCTACAAATCATGAATCACGGCTACTCAAATGGCAACATTTTTCACATTCAAACAGAACATTTCTGCAAAACGTACAGCATAAATGGGAACAGCCAAGAAGTGTTTCCTAGATAAGATTTTTTCAAAAAATAGTTGTTTAAGCAACTCATCTCAATTTCTTATTGAAAGTTTTCTTACGTTTTTTTTCAAAAATATTTATTTTGATTTTTTCATGTACAAATACCAGGCATCGCTTTTCAAAAACACAGTTCACACTTGTCCTAAGTGCCTAAATACAGATTATGATAGTAAGATTCTTCCTAAATACCCCGGTGGAAGCCCTATAACGGATTCAAGACCTCAGTACTTAACAGCAATATCCAGTTTTTAGCCAGGTTACTTAAATGTGTTCCATTCCCACTAGCAAGTGGGTTCCACGTCTCGCCCCCACAGGTCATGGCCATGTGTTAATCTTCCTTGTTGGTTTGTGTGCGATTACCCTCTCTAGAGTCATGTTGATTAGTAATATGTTTGTTGTATTTCCCCATACTTCTAAGTCTTGCACTACTTTCTCAACTCTCCAAGACATTTTTAGACGTATCTCTTAATCCAGTGTCCATCCCTTTAGGCATGCAGCAATACTCGGGACATGCAATTTTTTTAAGTTACTTAGAGATTTGCAAAACGTTCCTGTTAATGCAACTTTATTACGGCGTTTCAAGAAAGTAGATTTGCTGATTAAAATGTGATAACTTTTATTTATGATTGAGTGTCACTTTCTCGTAAAAGTAAATCTCACCTTTTTCCAGGAAATAAAAGATGTTCCATAAGATCTACTCGTTCTGACTTCTGCAAAAAAAAAAATCTTAAAAATCTGGAATAGCCCAACAATTGCAACAGCGCTAACTTTTCAAACTTTTTTTTTAAACTTCAGGGAGATGTAGCAATTGCAAGTTTGATTATTTCACATGACTCTGCATTTTACAAGCACCAAAATGATTAACAGGGCTTGTGATGGAGGCAGTTGTCCTCTTAGGTAAGAAACATGTGCATATAATCAGCCCTGTGATTTTCTCTTCAGATTCTCCATCAACGGACAGTCCACCGGTTGGTGCAGCAATGGCTGCCAGGGGATCATGGACACTGGGACCGGACCCCTTACCATCCCTCAGCAGTATATGGGGAGCCTTCTACAGACACTGGGCGCACAGCAGTCTCAAAATGGGGTGAGTGTTGAATCCACAGAGGTGCCTAGAAGAACTCTTGGAATGTAATGGAAGGGACTTCAACCACCAACCATGCACAAGCTGGAATCAGTGCCAGTGGTGCCTGCTGCCCAATCTTGTGGGAGTCACTCAGTGCAAGTTGAAGGTATCTTGAACCTACTGAAGTTTTTCAATGGAAACCAAGCTCAGATTTTCAAAGCTCCTGCATTGCCATTGTGTCTTGGAAGGCTGCCCAATGCAACACAAGGGCTTCAGTCAGATTACTAAACCACGCAAAGTCATCTTGCATGGCTCTGCATGGCTTAGCAAATCTGGAGTAACGCCAGGCAGCGCAGGTCAATGCCTTTTGTTACTCTGCCATGAGAAACCATTCTATGTGTGGACCGAGGGAATTCCTACGCACCCACCCATGATTTTTGGCACATTCACAGATACTAACACTAGGAAACCTGGAAATGCGTCAAAATGCCACGCCTTTCCAGGTGAGGTGTAATGAGGAGGAATATGTTTACTTCTCATTTTGTCCTCCTCTTTTTACGTGTGAAGCATACTGCAGCACTCATAGAAAGAGGAAAAAGCTTCCGAGGATTGTTTTTGTGGGTGGAAGGTGTCCCTTCCTACAAAAAACAATCCTGCCTATAGCACACAGACACCCTTGCACCATGGCACAAGAGTGCCTACATTAGCGTTGGGCTGCACTCAGTGCACCAGCGCCGGGAGAGAGCAGGAATGCATTCTACCTTAGTAGATATAGCGATTCCTGCTTTCTCTCCCTGTCACGCAACGCAGTGCAGCAAGTTGTCTTGCTGCTTTATGTTGCTTTAATTGTTAGTGAATCTGCTCCCCAGTGAGGGAGACTAATCAGGTGCAGGAAGAGAGCACATTGAGGAGATTATTATAATGAGAGAGAGACCTGGGGATGTGCATTATCTACTGGTCAGTGTCTTCTTGCCCCATTGATTCATGCCAGCTAAAGAAGTAATGAGATGTTTGGTTTAACCCCTTCGCCGCGGGGATAATTCCCCCATGGTGCGGGGGGAGGTCCGCGGCGCTGCGGTGCTCGTAATGAGCCCAGCTCGTTATGAGTCACAGTGGAGCTGTGCTCATGACAAGCTGAACTCGTCACAACCCCGCCCACTGATTAATTATCCTGCAGAGGCGGGGAATCAATCGCGCATGGGCGGGCCACGGCCGTTATGACGAGCTGGGCATGGAAGGAGTTAAGTAGGAGCTATATTTGAACCACGGGTCTGCTGAATCTACAGAGAAGTGCAGAGGTAGTGTCAGATGTAAAGACAGTTCTCAGAAAAGACACTGCATTGTGTACATCGAAAGAATGTGTAAGAGAGGAGTCTGAGGGGCAGTATGAGAGAGACATTTAATAGCTGCAGACCCATTACATCAATACAACAATATAGCAGATCTTTACATTGTAGGCATTCAATCTGATGAACAATAACATTGGGAGAATAGTGGATGGGAAAGTAAGACAACAGCGAGAAATGTTTATACCTGAGGAGGAAGAAGGATTCAGAGAGGATAGAGAGAGCATATTACAGAGGAAGTCAACTTTCAAGAAGTACATACCATAGAAAGGTGACTATATTCGAGCACAGGCACAGCTTTACCAAAATGTGTCAGGAGTTTCAAGTTGTCCTGGGGTTAATTGGAGTAGTGGGGCTGGGAAACAAGAAGTGACATGCAGAAGTTTTTCTTCACATGTACTGCGGTGTGTATAACATTGCATTGCATTGAAAATGGCCATGGCAAAAAAAGAAACATAATTTGAAAAGGACTATGGTAGACACATCATTGTAAAAGTGTGGGATAAAGTCTTGGTTGCAACAGGTAGAGGAAACAGGGAAGGCCGGTATGGCCTGGGGCTTCACATATAACGTCAGTAGCTAAGTGTCCTCTCCACTACTGAAGCCTCCATCTTGACTTATTCTAGTACAGGATTCAAGAGACAGTACTGTGCTACTAGTGACATATTTTGATAGAGACAAGCAGAGAGAGCGAGGATTTGGGTTTAGGTACTTTGTATAGTTTCCATCGGGGTACAGTTCTAGAAGAAGGGGACCAACGTCACTGTGAGTGATTGTTATACTGCTCCCACTGACACCAACTAACCTACCACCAGACGTGGAAGGCATAGCCATGACACGAAGCCACGTGTTTGTATGAGGTAAATAATTCATCATATCTTGAGATCAGTGAATCGTGGGCAGTGGCTAATGAGCAGGATGGTTGATATATGCTCTGAACAATTAATCCATGGAGCAAATGAGATCAGCTATTTGAACAAATGTGAGGCTCCATTTTATATTTTCATTTGATTGCACCTCAACACACCCTTGCATTTCATCTTCTGCAGTATTTTGTGAACTGTAATAATGTGCAGAACCTGCCGACCATCACCTTCTACATCAACGGCTACTCCTTCGCGATCCCGCCATCTGCCTACATCATCCAGGTATGAATGCTCTGCCATCTATTTATTTCATGTCGGAGGTCAATGGACACTTGTGAGGAAGGCAGATTCTCACCTGTACCAGACACAGTCTTCCTCTGGTGCAGGCAAATTTAGCGATATTTTAAGTATTTCTTCAAATGTGGGATAACCTTTCGAACATGCATGGGACACAAGTCAAGGAATTAATGAGTGGCCGGATAATGTACTATCACGTTTTAAGAGACCAATGTCACTAAGGTGTAATTCATGAAATATGTACAAAAGGAGTGTGTGTTGGAGAAGGGAAAGGCAAGACTCCTGAAAACATTCTGAGGATAACTTTGCACAGATATACAATAGGCCTAGACAAGATGCAATTTCCACATGCAACTTGTCATCACACCCTATCACCACCACGACAGCCTTTGTTTTAGGTATTGAATGAGGAATACCTAGAGAGCTGCATTGCAGTGATGTCACAGAATTAGATATTGTCAACCTTATCTTGCCTTCGGGGACCTCCAAGATTGAGGTTATTCTAGCCCTTCAAGCAGATTTGCTGTCTAATATGCGGAATCCTTTACTAAGGGAAAAACAGCATAACATGTGGTGGAGTACACATAAGAAAAAACAAAATAGTTTGTGGTGCATTTTATGACTTTATAATTTCCACCGGATGTTGAGCTGTGCACCTTGCAGAGTCTACTTGTTTGTTCTTGACTAGTCAATCACTTTGCTTCCTCTTCCTCTTTCTTAGAACAATGGTTACTGCTCCGTGAACGTGGAGGAGACCTACTTGCCATCTCAGAACGGCCAGCCTCTCTGGATTCTGGGTGATGTCTTCCTCCGCCAGTACTACACAGTCTACGACATGACCAACAACAGAGTGGGCTTTGCTCAGTCCGCATAGGCAAAGCATCTGATGACCTGAGATGAATGCGTCTTCTTTCCTGGCCCCGCTTTTTGGTGCAACACAGTGTTGCTGGTTGTGCATCCTTACCATCATGTTTCATGAATCATTAGCAAAGACTGTGTGATTTGCAACTTTGTTAAGTCTTTCTTTCTCACATTCTGTCTATACTGAAATTCGTTGTATTGTTCTTGACTCAGCCAATAAATCTTTCATGGTTTGAACTCAGTGTGCCTCAAGACTGCCTATACTACATCAAGAGGCACCCAAATAAAAGCGATCATGGAGCAGTAACCCATTCTGTGGGGGGGGTTAAGGAGGTGGAGCGAGTGAGTGGGGATTGGATGAGAGAGACAGATTGAGGTTCTAAGAGAGGGAGGGAGGAAGGTTTCTGCGTGTGTAGCTGATGATTCACGCAGAATTGATCCAAAGAGCAACACTGAAGTTTCACTCCGAAATCGATTCTATGTGTAACATTTATAAAGTCTTTGTGATATCTAAGACAAAATAGCACATCCAGTTTATGGATAGTCAAGGAGATCACAAGGACATATGAAGCTCTATGTTGTCTAAAGGATAACAGCAGCATACTTGTAGAGAGTCAATGGAAACTCCAATTATATGGTTAAAAGGATAGCCATTCCACAAGATAAGTTCACATTCAAGCAGCATATACAGTTGTGCTTACATGTTTATATTTACACACACACCTGCAGTGTCAGATTCTGTTTGGGGGCCCAAGGGTGGACAGGGACGAATAGGTCCCAACACGGGTGGTTGAGGTAATTTGCCAGTACTGTCCCTGGGGACCGTCTTACTATGGCTCTGCAAACTGGGCCAAGTACTCCTTTTCCCAATGTCAGGGTTCCAGAGGCGAGTGGTCAAAGGCTTCTCAGAGAGATTGTATGGGGGACAAGCGTTTAGAACTCAGCAGTTACCCAACAGACAGAATAACATTCTTCAGCTTAGTGCAGATCTTTTAGTGGAAAGAAAGTACTTTAAATCTCACAATGAGGAAAATACTTCACAGTCCAATAGGGTACTCAGTCATAGGGTTGCAATCTTATTTACAATATCTTCATTGAGGTGCTACATCCCTTTTGGTACTCTCTCCGCGCTACTGGAGATCCTAATCTCAACAGGCCCCAGTATATAGCAAGGGAAATTTGCACTGATAAGGCAAAGGTGCAGTTCATTCAAATGTACCCCTCTGTCTGGATTTACAAACCAGTTCACACAGCCTTCAGCAATTCCTAGTTCACTCAGCAAAAGTTTTAAGTTCATACAGAAGAACTATACTGCACTTTTAGACCCTCATTCCACTTACAATTAGGTCCTACTTTTGCCTGCTCACTGTAGGTGCAGTTCTGGTAGTGCAGGCAGTCGCATGCAGCGTTCCTGTTTCTGCATCGACAGATCTTGTAAGTGCAGAGGCCACGACAGTGACCTCACTCAGAATTCAGCTGATGGGTGGAATTAACGTGGCAGGCTCACATGACAGCACTCGATTTTGGCAGTAGCAGCCGTCCTGGGCCAGGTGGAGATGGGTTCTTGACTGTGTGTTGTCTGGGCCAGTCTTTAGCGGGTGGGTGTCTTTGGCAGCTGTGCTCTCAGGAGTGTGATGAGGGAGCAGAATCAGTCTCTTGGGCACATAGTAGGATGCTGAAAGATGTGATGATGCTTGTCACTTCAATCAATCAATTACAATCAAATTCCTTTATTCGGTTTCCAAATTTCATAGAAAACCATAAAAGTTCATATAAAATACAAGAACGACAGTATGTATATAAAACGTCACAGTACACAATAAAGAGATGTTAAAAACTGTTTAAAATGCAATAACATTTTCAGTTAATTAATTTCTGAGGTGGCACAAAATACGTTAAGTGCAAAGGGCCAGAGATGGCCTTAGCCAAGATTTGCTCTATGCCTAACACAAAATTTGAGGAAGCAGGCAATGTTTTTTGCATATGACTGATCTTCCAGAAATTGGAGGGCAAGAAAAGCAGGGCGGCATCTGCGTAGGCCCAGCATTTTTAAAATTGGCATTATCCAAATTTTCCTGGGCTCAGTATAAAATTTACAAAATATAACAGTATGTATCAGAGACTGAGAGGAAGCATCATCACAAGTACATACCGGGTGGTTCTTAGACCAGTCATTGACATGAGGGAATGTCACCAATCGGTGGAAAATAATAAACCTAAAACGGGTTAGTAACAATTTCTCATAGTTGCTCAGCTTGTGTGTTAGATAAGGCTGCATTGAAAAAGTAGTCGTAATAGTTAAAATATGCTGCACCAAGCTTTTTCTGATCTCTGTGTTTAGTCTTAACTCTTCCAAATGTGACAAACAAATCTTTTTTAAAGAACTTCTCGATACTTCCGTTATAGTTAATGGAGACAGTTAATATTTCTCCAGGCCCAGGTTATAAAGAAAGTCTTTTACGTAAACAAGCTAACTGATTCTGTGCCTGTTTTCAAGCAAAAGGCAGTCGCGGAGAAGGTTTGGGGATAATTCACTTTTTGGGGACGTCCAGACACGGTGCCATAAAAGAATTGGTTGGAGTTTGATGGTGTCTGATATATATACCATACCCAATTCTAGGTGACAGCAATAGGACGAGGAGCTCTGTGGAAGAGCGAGTAAGTATCTCAAAAACACATGTCCCCAAACCCCTGCTCCGTAACATGCTACACTTATGCATTTGGCTTGGAATATATTGATAATTTCAGGTGCTGACCTTTTGCCAAGCCTTTGCGCAAATGCTATCAGGGCAGTCGTAGCCCTGAGGAACAATAATTTTCTTGCCTCAATCGCCTGTTTCCACGAAGACTTGTTGTCTATTAAAATGCCCAAATACGGGTATGTGTTTGTTCTTCCCAGCTATGTATTCTCAATAAAAATATCCCTTGATTTCTCAATTCCCGTACCCGAGTACATTACGAAGGTTTTTTTTATATCGATTTTAAGATCCAAGGCAGCCATAAATGTACGATATCTTTCAATGCTGCGTTGGAGCTCTAGAGGCTTTCTAGCTAAAATCACAGCATCATCGGCGTAAAGGAGGACCAGTGTTGGCCGAGATCCAATGTAGGGCAGGTCCAGGCCCCCTTCCAACATAGCTGTTTCCAACCCATTTGTATAAAGGGTAAAAAGGAAGGGAGCCAGGACACAGCCCTGCCTAACCCCCTCTCTACTCCAAATGATGGAGTGAGTTCACCCCTAAGCCCATATCTCACTCTTGCCGTCGCCTCGGAGTGGAGTTCGTGAAGGAAGTTGACCAGTGGTGGATCTATACCCATTTCCAAGAGGATCGCCCATAGCTTAAAATGTCTTACACAGTCGAAAGCGGCTGTTAGGTCGACGTAAGCCATATATAGTTGGTCGCCTTTTGCTCTGACATATTTCCCCATAATGAGGGACAAGTTGAGTGCTTGTTCCATTGTACCTAATCTCTCTCTGAAACCATACTGTAGGTCAGAAACTATGTGCTCGTCACTTAAATGTCTTGATGCATTTCACAGCAGGAACGACTTGGGGAGACCGGTGAAAGGCATTCTCTTTCCCTCTCTCAGCAGGCAGGCATGATGCTCTAGGCAGACCCTCAACTCATCTAGCAGAAAGTGCACACTTCAGGTACCATTGGGAGAATGGATGTCATGCAGACCTCTGCCATGGTCACACAGCAGTCCTATAAGTACTCTTCAGAGCACGCCCTTCTTTAATCAATAAGAACTTGGAACTGGAGCATAGTGGGGTAGTTTGGATCACAAAGTGTTTGTTTTTTAGACATAGCATGTGGATCCACTTTTAAAGGTTTCAGAACTGGTTTCGATTAGTTAATTTTCAAATGTAATTTCTGGCTGCTTCCCAGACTTTGTGTCTGATGATTGCTCTCATAGCTGCTTGCAATGATGTTGGCTTCAAGCAGGTTGATACAAAGCATGAGCACAATCAAATGTCAGATCTCTGGACCTCAATCACACAGAGAAAGGGTAGGTTGATACTTGAGCAGTTGCCAATGGTGAGATTATTTGCAAGCATTCTCCCCACCACTTTTTTTGTATTTAATATCTCTGGACTTGACTTTCATCAGACGTCCATCCAGCACCATAACGAAGATTGAAAATACAAAATGATATAGTTCTTAGAGAATGCCAGGCATTCCCTAAGGAAAGTAACTGGGATGAAATATTGAGAGGAATTATATGGAATGAAACTCCTCACAGGAATGAAAAAGATTCCACCCACAATATTCATTAATCAGAGATTTATAAGGTCTATTACCTACATGTTGAAAATGAAGAATAAAACTCAAAATAACAAACATCCATCAAATCATATACAACCACACACAGCTTACCAGCTGAATAAAATGAAACAATACACCCACAAACAATTTACCTTGGATCAACCACACATGCAAATGTAGAAACCCTTCAGCTGCAAGCAAATAGCAAGCATTGGTAATGAGACTTGATTCAAAGGTGTGGCACAGAGTCTTTGATGTGATCAGTACATGGTCTTTGATGGGATCAGCACATGGTTGAAACTTGAAGCTGCACAGGAGCTAGGCGAGGGTGTACCAAATCATGTGAGAGCTGTCTTGCATGCTGCTGGAGGAGAGCAGTGCAAAGTTCAGTGGGAAGTAGTACATGGTCCTGGGTGAGCAGCACAGGGTTCTAGGGCAACAGCGCAGAGCCAGAGAGACAGCAGATGATGGTCCAGGTGAACAGCGCAGACGGCGGAGTGAGAGGGACAGCCTCAACTGGTGTGCGATGCAATATCCTCTAATTCACAGAAAAGATACAGCTCAGCGAGCAGCAGGGTGAGACTCACTTCTTGAAAGAAAAATAAAAAATCAAACTGAAAAAGTATTTAATAATCTCTTTCTTCAAGGAGCATAAACAGCATGTTCCAAGAAAAATAACCTTCCCTCCCCCAGAAGAAACACCTGCGACACTATGCGACATTGGCACAGGGATAGGCTGGGACCCAGAAAGGGGGCAAGTGCTCAGGAGCCAAGAAAGAAAGAACACTAATTCAGTTATCAAGGGGCGTAGTCAAGACCCAGAACATGGCGGCCCCTCTTCCCTGAGCACTGCACTCCGCTACCATCCGCCCTTCCGGCTAAACCGGGAGGCCCCCAAGTATCCCCAGCCCTGGTCACAGGGAAGGTTGGGAGAGAGTTGGAACATTGCTGCTGAGTCACAGGGGGCTCCTTTACTGCTGAGGTGCTGTGTGGCCTGCCAGGGCCGCACCTGGCTGGCAGCCTCGACATCTTTTGGACCACACATTTCCTCTCTCACTGGGAAATGTTTTGGCATCCTTCGGATGCTACGTAAATTTTTACCTTTAGTATCCATCGAGCACAGGAAAATTATCGTCCAGGCACTGGTTGGCTCCAGACTGGATTACGCCAATGTTTTATTTTTGGGGCTTCCCAAATACCTGGTCAGGCGTCTTCAAGTTGCTCAGAACTCTGCAGCCCGAGCGGTCTTCGGCCTCCCAAGAAGAGCCAGAGCCACTGCTCTTCTCTCTACCTTACATTGGCTCCCGATTGATAAAAGGATTCTTTTTAAAACTCTGACTACGACCTTCAAGGCCTTACATGGTATTGGTCCTAAATATATTTCTAAACGTGTGTCTTGGTATCAGCCCTCTAGATCTCTTAGATCTGCTGCGCTATCCAAAGTGAAGGTTCCCATTATCAAGCGCGCCAGAGTAGGAGGTCGGTCCTTCCGTTATCTAGCTCCTTGTGCTTGGAATGACCTCCCGATTTCTTTAAGACAGGCTTCTAGCCTGCTGTCCTTCCGAAAGGCCCTTAAAACATGGCTTTTCCCATAGTCCGCTGCTGCTGTTTTATAGGTGTGTTGCATGTCCCTTCAGTGTTATGTTTCTCCCTCTTCTGGTGGGTACCTTCGAAAAAGCGCCGGGATGCTCCAAATGGAGTGGCCGTGCGCTATAGAAGCATAAATATAACATAACATAACATAACATCTCTCCCCTGCGACGTGGAATGCCTGCGTGGGATGGGAGTGACCCGGGGGGAGTGTTAGCAGAGGCCTGGGGACCAGGAGGGGCGAGGGATTTCGGCTGTGGTCTGCGGCAGGGTGGATTCCTATTGCTGTATGGCACTAGCGGGTGCTGGCCACGTGGCTCCGGTCAGGAGGCAGTGCCTGGAAGGCACTGCACTTGGGAGGGAGGGGTGAGGGTGGAGGAGACCACAACCAGCTTTTTGTGTGTAAAAGGCCGCTTTATTGGAACAGGTGCGCACAACAATTAAATCTCCTCGGCCAATGCCTTACAATACTAAACCTCACTAAATAAAACACTTACCTAACCCCGGCCCCCCTCCCCCGCCCCTAACATTTATTCAAACCCGCCCCCACCCGAGCAATACTTTTGGGCTACAAAAAGAAAGCCCAAAAACAAAAACCGCCGGAGCTCGCCAACTGCCACCCCCGCCCCTCCCAAACTGCCCGGGGGGGGACCTCCATGCGGTCCTCCACCCCCCCAAGGCCCACTTGGGAGGGAGGGGTGGGGGGGAGGAGACCACAACCAGATTTTTGTGTGTAAAAGGCTGCTTTATTGGAACAGGTGCACATAACACTTAAAACTCCTCGGCCAATGCCTTACAGAACTAAACCTCACTAAATAAAACACTTACCTACCCCCGGCCCCCCTCCCCCGCCCCTAACATTTATCCGAACCCGCCCCCACCCGAGCAAAACAACATTACAGCAATTACAAACACTATAATTCAATGCATAAACATATAAGCCTGATAAATCTAAAACATCTATTACACAAAACTCCCCTGCCTGCCCCTTCTCCACTTACGATCACCCAACCTCTGTGAGTCCCCAACAATCAACCTGCCTAAACAATCCCAGTCGATAACCCAACTTTAAACTAAACAACAAAAAACTCTGTCAACCCTGGCAAACTTCCACTAATCCCCGCACTGCACCTGCTCCAAGCGACAATACAAACCAGCTACCCTGTGCACCAGAAACCAACAAATAATAATAATAATAATAATAATAATAATAATAATCCACATTTGTATAGCGCACAATCACCCGTTAGGGTCTCTAGGCGCTGGGGGCCGTCGGGAAGATTAAGCAAGCTATTGCCCAGAGTCGCATGGTGCTGGGCTAACCTGCAGCCGGAGCTGGGGATCGAACCCTGATCCCCAGATTCCAGCGTCAGTCGCCCTGGCCGCGGCGCCACACCTCTCCCCCCAACAAAGAAACCAATATATGAAAAAAAAGGGGGGGGGGGGAAGGAAAAGACCCCCTAAAAAATGATAGATAAAAAAGGGGGGTAAAATTAAAGGAAATTTCAAAATGTTTCTAAAGGGAGGGAGGGAGGGGGAAAAATTCCTAAGCTAACACTCCGAGCCACCAGGTCACCAAAGACAAAATGGTGGCTGGGAGCAGTAGCCCAACGCCTTTATACACTGGGCTACTTTTGGGCTACAAAAAGAAAGCCCAAAAACAAAAACCGCCGGAGCTCGCCAACCGCCACCCCCCGCCCCTCCCAAACTGCCCGGGGGGGGACCTCCATGCGGTCCTCCACCCCCCCAAGGCCCACTTGGGAGGGAGGGGTGGGGGGGGAGGAGACCACAACCAGATTTTTGTGTGTAAAAGGCTGCTTTATTGGAACAGGTGCACATAACACTTAACACTCCTCGGCCAATGCCTTACAGAACTAAACCTCACTAAATAAAACACTTACCTACCCCCGGCCCCCCTCCCCCGCCCCTAACATTTATTCGAACCCGCCCCCACCCGAGCAAAACAACATTACAGCAATTACAAACACTATAATTCAATGCATAAACATATAAGCCTAATAAATCTAAAACATCTATTACACAAAACTCCCCTGCCTGCCCCTTCACCACTTACGATCACCCAACCTCTATGAGTCCCCAACAATCAACCTGCCTAAACAATCCCAGTCGATAACCCAACTTTAAACTAAACAACAAAAAACTCTGCCAACCCTGGCAAACTTCCACTAATCCCTGCCACCCAGAACAACTCACTTATGTCTCCTTCGCACGCTCCTGTACATTGAGACACCGGGATAAAACTTCCCTAACTTCCAACAAATAAAGGTCCATACCCAACCTGGATAAGTGAACCCCTTCACTCCGGAAAAATTCAACTGACTCTAACCGAATGTATCTATGGCAAACTCTCCCAAAGCCTAGACTCCAGCAAAACCTAGAAATCTCAAGGTTGACCTTCTTCCGGACCCTATCAATCGCCCTGGGATTCCGAGCACCCCTCCAAGTCCTGCGTGGCACAAGCTCTGTCCACAAAACATGGCAACCATACCACTGTTCCCGCAAAAGTGCCAAATCCCTTTTCATTGCCCTCAACAAAACCACACCCTTCACACCACAAAGGTCATTCTCTCCCAAATGAATTAACAAAACTTCCGGGCACTGGTCCCCAATCAAACACTTATTCAAAGCCGGGACCACCTCCTTTCACAACATCCCCCCTTTCCCTTTTCAAACAATTTTAAACAAACGCTCATTAAAACCCAACTGCCAGCCTGGACTTGGGCCCATTTTACAAAAGAGTGCCCCACTATCCAAATGGTCAATTCCGGGGAGTGAGGACCAGCCACGGAACCTGCAACAAGCAAAAACAATGTGAGATTCATGTAAAAGAGGATGACGCCAGCGCTTCTTCCACATTACTCCTCACATAGCGTTGGAAACAGTTAGATGAGCAGCGCCCCAGCCGCATGATTTCCCCCCTAGACCAGCCTCGATTGCAAGCTTCCGTTGCTGTCCCTATTCTGAAAGAGTGCGTCCCAAACTGAGACCCACCCAGCCCAATTTCTTGGAGGCTTTACGCAACACCATGCACAGTTGATAGTTCGTCACCCTGCCCCCATCCGCGTGCCGAAAAACCCTTACACTACCTTCTCCTCCGGACAGAGTCCTCCAATGCCAGTATAAAGGGCATGTCGACACCGGAGAGGCTGCTTCCAGCCATACTCCCTTACCACTACTCCTCTGGTCTGTCTTTGCGCTGGCTAACCAAACATGAATCCCTCTCTCCGACAAGAAAACCTCCTGCCAAGTGACCCCCAATTTCAACCTGGAACCTAAAAGCTCAGAGACCCTAAAGGCTCCAAAAACATCCAAACCATGAGAGTAGAAAACAAACAAACCTCAAAACCATCTCTACAAACCACAGGTAAAACTGCCAGTAAACGCGCCAAATTCTTCCAAGATAACGGCCTACGTGTTAGGCGTTCTCCGCCCGCTCCCTAGCCCAGCCTTCCAACATCCTCCTCCCTACTTCCCCTGCAGAAGGAGAGTAGCCCCACAGACGTTTCCCCATGAAAGAAATACCTGCCAAGTTCCCTGCGATGGTAACCATAGAAAGACCCTTCTCAATGAGGACCAGCATGAATTGTATCACATCCTCTGACCGCCTCCATGACTCCTCCCGTTGACAAGCACCCCATGCTATGAATTCATCCCAGGCCATGGCATAAGCTGCACGAGTAGACGCTGACAATGAACCTACCACCAACTGAATAACCCTGCGTTGCCTACATACCACAGATGTTCCGGCATTGGGGTCGGTGTCCTGTCCGCCTCCTTGGCCAGCCCATGGAATCTCTCCCACTGCGAACGAGACAAAGCATCCGCAATGTCATTGTCCACCCCGGGAATATGAAGTGACCTGAATGCAATATCATGCCTAAGGCAGCCAAGAACAAACACCCGCAACAACTTCAGAAGCTGCTCTTCCCGAGCCGACTGCCTTGTTGTCAATCCTGAACAACACCTTCTTATGTGCCAGTTCCTCCCCCCACAGCGTCAATGCCACTAGTACCGGAAAAAGCTCCAAAAAGGCAATGCTCCTCCCACCATTCCTCCACTACTCCGGCCACTTCTCTGCGCACCACCTGCCCTGCCAGTATAAGCCAAAACCATCACTGTCTGCCGCATCTGAAAAAACCTGAACATCCCAATGAAAAGCATCTTCTCTGACCAATGGTATCCCATTAAAGGAATGCAGAAATGTTTTCCACATGCGCAGATCCTCTTTCACCCCAGCCGACAAACGGACATGGTGGTGAGGCAGATGATGTCCTGCCAATGCACATCCCAATCTCCTGCAAAAGGTCCTCCCTGCCCAGACTACCCTGCAGGCAAAATTGAGATGGCCCAACAAACCCTGGATGTCCTTCACCGTTACCTTATGTTTTGCAAGCATTTCTTCCAACAGACCCAACATTTTTGCCTTCTTATCAGCTGGCAGCCGCGCTTGCATTCTCACTGAATCAATATCAATGCCTAGGAATGACATGTTCGTACAAGGACCCATTGTTTTGATAAGCGTGGATCAAATCCACCTGAGCGACTTACCTCACTCATCTATCATTCTCATATAATAAGCCAGCCGGACAGTGGAGAAGAATTAGAAATATATTTATTAGGACATAAGATTCATCTGCAGATGGGCCCCGTCAGGTCTACACCCCAGGGAGTGCGCCGAGAGGACTGACCCATCCCATCATGACAATACATTATAACATAGCATAGCAGGGTAAGGACACGCCCAGACTGGAAAAGTACTGGGCTCAGCAGAGGGCGAACAATAGCCTCACACAAGAAGCATCTGCACCTGCAAAAGCAACATTTTCTCCCAAGGCCACGGAACCGAGACTCGGCTTCTCACGCGCATGGAAACATTTCTGCAAGAAAAATACCCAAGGCGAGAGATGCTGAAACCAGGGATTTTCTGCTCATAAGGGAGGGGGGAAAACTGTACCATGAGACATTGGAGCTGCAGAGCAAATGTCAGCATCAGAAGTCTCTCTGCCATAGACAAGCCTCTCTTTCTTATGAGAGAAGTTGAAGCTTGCATATTACAAAAATAGCTCAGTGGGTTGCAGCACATGAATAATAAGCTGTAACTGCATATTGGTTAGACACATTAGGCTAACATATTCATAACATCATTAGAACATTCTGCAACAGGAAAATTACTATCTATCAGACCCTTCTTTTAGCCTATTGTGGCTAACATAAGTGCAGCCTTTATTGCTTAAAGGTAAGGACTATACAATTCTAAAGGCATCATTCATCAATCAAAGGGAAACAAAAAAAAAACAAGAATAACTAATAGTATATCATCATAAAAGATATCTGTTATCGGGAAATGAAATACTAGGATGAGCATGATCACATAAGTAGTGCAGCATACTATAGGGCAGGAAATGCAGAGGCAACAAGTAAAAGAACAACCCCTGCAATACCTACTAAGACAATAATTATTCTCTGGGTGTGAGGCACCCTCCTTTTTGACTAATCTAAGCATATGTTCTCAGGGTACCATTTCTCTATAACACTATGTCATGATCGGACTACTTAAAAATACATCCCAGTTTAAGTCATGAGCAGGAATTAATGCAAATAAGATCAAACGGTCATTATCAGGGAAAACATCCTATTGAATTCTATACTGAGGGCTCACTTGCATTATCAGCGAGGACCTATATCTAACATCCATGAAGTAGATGTTTATCGGGCTGAGAAATGTGTTTTACTAAACTACTCAAAGTATACTAACCCTCACAGCTACTTCCATAGGGCAAGAATACAAGCAACAGTTTTCCACCCCTGTGTGTGTATGAAGGCAATGACCCACACACCCAATAATTTGCAGTACTATAAATAACATGTGTCTGGTGCAACATTTGAATGCTACATCATCCTAATGAACTTCCCAGTGCTCCTCTTCGTGAGGAGCTAGGGTACCAATGACATTCTCAGGTGGTGTTGGAATAATACTCATGAGGGTATGCGCCAAGCAACAAGAAACTAATTCTCTAAAGAGAAATATGAAAGCAATAGTTAGGATACAAACAAACACAATATTAAATTTGTAGACCATGAGAACCAAATGAGATCAGGGACATCTGGACAAGGAGCCGCAGAGGCTGCTCCTACTGGGGAATAGGAACATTCAAAGGGACTCATTTTCCTAGCAAAAAGTCCAAAGTAAACTAAAGGAAACAATCTGCAACACAGCCAGCCAGAGGGGAGTCTTCTCCCTGTGTCCGTCTGAGCCTCACAGGCAGGCTCCTATTGTCCATCAAAAATTCAAAAATCATCTGCGTTGGAGCTGCACTTGCTAGCAACTCATCAAAAATTTCAAAAATCATCTGCGTTGGAGCTGCACTTGCTAGCAACTCAAAAGGAAAACAATCTTGGTCAATGATGCAAAGTCTTTCTTGCAGAATTTAGCAACCACCAATCCAGGTAGTGCCCTCCACATATTCTGTCCAGTGTCTCGCTCAGTACACCAGATATGAATCTAACAGATATTAAGAGCACTGCATCTGTACCCTAAGACTAAAGTCTCTCGCTACCTCCTACTTTTCTTCTCCTGGTACACCGCTCTACTGTCGAGGCCATAGATTGTATAAAGTGTAACCAGGTACCTCCTTATCAGCAGACAAAACTGTAGATTCCAAAACAAATGGGGAACAGGGAAACCTGAAGCATAACCACTGGAGAACTGGCGGCAGCCTCTTGCACAGACGGAACTGCCCCTCTCGAGTATTTCTGAGAAACCGTTTCCAACCATTGGGAAATGGCACAAAAGCGAAAAGTGAGTTCTCCATCTCAGTCAGGCCTGCCCTTTTCTTACCCAGGAATCACACACCTACAGCAGCTTCAGCGGTACCTTGGCTCCAAGCAAGACTTCCGTTGGTATCTTCTGACGACGAGACTTGACTTGCACTGAGTCTTGAAGTTTGATCTGATGCTTGGGTCCCCTCTGGCTCCGGGGGTGTGATACATTTCTATTGATGAACAGAACAAAGATCTTTAGACAAGGCATATGAATAAAATTCAATTTCAAAGAAACCAAATTAGGTCTATTCTGTGCTTTCATATCGCTCTACCAATGTCAATTTGAAGGTGAACACATCTCAGGCCTATCAATAAAGTTGTGACCTGACAATAGGTAATACATTACATATCTGACTTTTTCGCTGTATTACCTGTGGACGGACGTATGCATTTACTGAATTCTAAGAGAAGAGAAAAAATAAAACAAAACAGACATGTTGTATTCCCGCATTTGCACTTGAGAAACAGCAAAAGGGGAAGTTCAAATCGCTATTCCTATAGCGAGCACACAGCGTCTACTTTGTGAACCTTTACTGTTGTGCAAAACTTCAAACACTTCTAATATTCTTTTTCTTACTCAAAACAACTATATTTTTGATCATGACCATGCTCACATATTATAGATGCAGCAGGAAACTAACTTCTACAAAGCTTTAATTTCTAAAAAATGTTTTGCTGAGGATCACACAAGCATCTTTCACCTTTCTCACTATTTAGACCATGTAACATTTTGTTTAGGGGAAAACCTGTTCACCAGCTCTAATAGGTATTGTCAGCTCAACTATACAGGCTAACTGATAAGAGACTTGTACACCTTTACTTAGTGCTGCACAATAATTATGTTGTTACCTAGGAATGTGAAGCAAAACAACAACAAAAAAGTACCGACCTATTGTTCCCTTCAAAGGTCAAATAAGGAAACACTAATCTGGGCTGTTCCCTTCAAAGGTCAAATAAGGAAACACTAGTCTGGGGCTACCAGTCCTTTCATCCTTTCATCCCTATCCAATTAAAATAATCCTCTAAAAAAAGACTATCAGTTTATTTTCACAGACTAGCTAATAAAGAACTAGCAATGTACTTGCAAGACTACAATAATGGTATTATCACCCAACACTTGTAGAACAAAACTACCCACATCTAATTCCCCTTTTAGATCAAAGCAGGACAGGCTAATAAAAATTTGAGAAGAGAAGGGAGCAATATACATGTTACCTAGTTTTAATTTATAAGAGAGCTAGCGGGAAACTAGCTTCCAGCGGGGAGCTAGCCTCCTCCTCCAGTTTGACAGGAAGAAATCTGAAACATATTTCACTTCAGTCAACACCATCAACCCCCGGGTGTAGCACTGAGCATAAACAAAATTCTAGGAGATACATAGCACTTTTGAGAGGGCTAGAACGCCTTTTAGCACATGTACAAATGTCATTGCCACAAAATGATGTGTGTGCCTATTAATATCTAATACAATGTAACTAAGAAAAATTCATTATAATTATTTATCTATTACAAAACACACTATTTCTTTTTGAGGCCTTTTATTCCCATGAAGGAGTAAGGAAAAGGAAATGGGACTGGGACACAGCTAAAGTCTCCCATAACTAGGCACTATGCGACATTCATTAGGGAAATGGCGGCAAAAGGAAAATCTATAAAAGAACAAAAATTACTTAGGTGATGGTCAGGCTTGTGACACAACACCATGAGTACACCGTAGAACTCTTGTATTTTTCTTCTATACCATTAGACCAAATAGACATACACTGCTGAAGTGCTGTCTGTGAAATTTAGGGACCAGAACAAATTCCCCACAGAGGAGCTTGTACTAGTATCAAAAATAGAATTGTCAAAACAATACAAAACAGAAACTTACATAAAATATAAACAAGCATACCAAGGCAGCAGGAATACTTGCCGTGCTAAGCACAGAAAGCATAGACAAATCACAATAACACATACAAATGAGCTGTGACACACAACACGATGCCATGCATTTCATGCACAGTGAGCCTGCGGCCCAAAACCCAGCATGCTGGCCTGCTTAATTTGTCAGGCTTAAGATCGATCAGCATACCTACCACGCAGAACAGAACAAGCAATGCACAATAAGCCAAAGAAAACATAAAGCACACAATATAGGTACATGCGTATAAAATAAAATAATACGCAATAATACATATACCAAACACAAAGGCCACAAAAGGAAAACACAATATTAGTTACTCAAAGGACTATATTTTTCTCATGCATGTCATGCATCATGCGGTGTCAGTGCACACTTAATCTGTCTAGCACAAAGCTGCATCAATACTCACTGTAACACACAGATAAAAATATTTCCCATTGCACTGAAACGAAACAAATCAAACCACAAAAAAACAACAACACACAAAATATTGGACAAAAAGGCAACCACTTAGTAAAAATACCTTCTACAAATACTTACTTTAAAACCTATGCTTGGAGCTCATTCACACCAGTTCATCTATATTATCTATCATCACCCTATATATACTAACTGTTCACTTTCCGTTCTGAAAACCCTGTCTGCTATCTTAGACAAGAAACAGACCTAACCTCTTTTAACCGTCAGCCAAAAAGATAAAACATTTAGCAGCATTGAAAATCACATGACAAACTTGTAATGACATTTAATGCAGCATCAAAAAGGGAAAAAGATATACATTTACTTTCACATCTTTCACTTGTCATGAACCAGGAATTTCCATATTTGCGTAAATTTTTTATTCTTGTTATTAAAGGTACCAAATATATTTCTGCACAGACATCTTTCGCTGTCTAAATGGGCCATTTTATAACCAATGCAATTACTCATCTTTAAACAAAAAGGGCGCCATCTCACTACATTTAATCCTGTTGCCAAAGGTATATTCTCACCCCCAGAACATACTAAATACTCCAGTGCACACTAGCAGACATTTGCTCAAAACACGCACTCTGCACCTCCACTCAGCGGGTGGGGCACTGGGCCCACTGCAATAGTGTCCCATGGACAAACTGCATACAAATACTGTTACACACATATATACATTCCCACCAGGCCGCTCCTATGAGCAACACAATCAATATTCTTTACCTACTGGGCGCTATGCATTTACCTACCCTCGCATGATCAGTACTCTCCACTAGGGATCCACTAGCAAAGTCACTAATCAGTATGCCAATCAGAGACCCCCCAACTCAATATTTATTTAAATAGAAAACGTTTATACTATGACTTGGACCAACAGTGAAACAAAAAAATCAACAACAAAAATGGACACAACAGACAACCAATAAATCTCTTTTTCTCTTTGCCTTTAAACTGCACACAAATCAGTCACTTATTCTAAATACTATTCAAACAATAGGAGTAACATGTGCTTAAACTATTGCATCTGAAACACTCACTAACATATTTAGTAAATTAATTTTTCTCAAAACAATCCATCTTTTATCAGAGTAGGCCATTTTAAAGTGTAATTCTATGTCCCAATACAATAATCTGTTGAAAGTTATTCATAATTTTGTTCCTAATACTAAATCACATGTGTTCTGACCAACTGCATTATACTTTCGTCTAAACCAGCAGTGTTTTGCACTTGCATTTATGCAGACTCGCTCCAAATTCACAATTCACATGGCTCCAACTGTGTATCTCTGCCTGTCTGTGCCAAGAGCTGAGCCTCCTAGCCCCCCCACTTGACAATCTGCTGCCTGTCTTCTCTCTTGCTGTCTGTGCTCTGCCATTGGAATGTTCTTATCACACCAAGGTCACATCTGCTCTGCTCCGCGTCTGCAAGCATATATATTTCCATTCTACATAATCTTCCTAGCTCTGCTCACATTCTCTCTTTCCTATTTAACCCTTCCAGAACTTAATAATATTCACACACTGTTATTCTAAACCTTACCAGCCCAGAGCTCTACAACCTTTTTTTTTTTTATTGTAGACTGAAACACATCCACTCAACAGGTCATGTTTAAAACTAACTAAACAACTCCTGCTCTCCACGCCCTTTTGAGGGCCGCTTTTGCCGTTCAGAAATGCATTTCACTCTCACAGTCTTCCAAGAGCTAAGAATTCTGGGCTGCTTGCCAGCCTTCCAGCCTTCCTGGCCCCCCACCACCTTACAGACCTCAAGGCCAAAATCTGCCTCGCGCTCTGCGCTCCTCGTTCTGAAGCTGTCAAAGACAATAGGCCTTCCTAACTCTTTCTAACATGCAATAATTAACTCTATTTTAACAAATACATTTCTCTTTTTCCCTCCTTTTTTCCTTTTCCATAGAGCACAGCCCTGCATGCACTTTTAAACTACATGAAAAACACACGGCAAAAATTCTAATTATCTGTGCATTCCCTTTTTTTTCCACTTCTTTCTAACTTTACACTCTTTCTACATTCTATTAATATACATTCTAATACTGGTAATCAAATTGTTTTTGTTTTCTTCATCTTCTACTGTTCACAAATTAAGGGGATGAAAGAAACCAAATTAAATAGGTTCCAAACACATTTTATTTTTTAAAAGGCCACAGTGGTTTTTTGGTTTTTTTTTTCTTCTCATTCTTTTCTTTACTGAGAGCCAGGCAAAACCATCTCAGGTAGCTCACAAGGACCAGACAATCTAACTCATGCAACAAGACGCACTCACTTCATTCAAACAAACATTTACACAAACAAAAGGCAGCCCACAGACTGCTCTCAAACCAAACCAATTATAACCAAATCAAACATATTACATGAAATACATACCCCATCCTCTTAATCACTGCTCACATTGGCTCACTGAGCCATTAAAAGCAACTTTAAATGGGAACAACCTGCAAATTCCAAATGTACACATTTTGTCTTCTTTTAAAACTAAACTTTTGATCTGTCCATATTCTGGGCTATCCTCTCATCTGTCTTTGCTGAACCTCTTTCTGCCACAACCTTAGGGAATCAAACATGCTCTGACAGCTGTGCCTAGCAAACAATCTCTCCTGCAAGTAATCTATCTTAGCTGCATCAAAAATATTAAACAAAATCGGGATAAATCCATGTTCACATACATCTCAAAATTAAAAGAGTCTTCTGCAGGAGCGGGTTGGCTCTCGGCCAATCTGACATCAGTTGAACTGCAGCAACATCCAAAACATCGCAACTTACTGAAACGCGGCATCTTGCACACTCAATCAAACACCACCAAACTCACTCAATCAGACACCGCCAAAGAACCCACACATACCCAGATACAAAAGAACCAAGCAACTATCTCCACACACAACCACCTACAACCGCACACGCACGTCCTATGCATTGAGTCCCTGCCAAACACGTGTTACCATAATGGGACAAGGCCCGTCGACCAAGTCCAGGGGAACCTGGACCCTACCGCAGACCGTACAGTACACTAACTGTTCTGAGGTTGGAGGACACATCCGCCACCCGGGCGGCACTACAGACCGTTGCGCACTTTACCCCGGAAGATCTGGGACTCTTCCATCAAACCACTCACACTAGGGGTTTGGGTCCTTTCCCAGTATTCAACCGTGATGAGCCACACTCCAGTCTCAGTACCACCCGGTCGGATGCTCTAAAACAGACATCCACCCGAAACCCTCATCACCAATAGTCTGTCAGAGCGCCACTTGCACTCTGAGTTCCCCGGAGCACACTAGCTCCTTTAACCACTGGGGACACACTAGTCCCGGAGCACACTAGCTCCTTCAATCACCAGTCGGACCACTCACCTCCCGCTCACAGAACCGACATCCACCGTTCTCCACCCTTCGGCTGCTGGGACCAACACGGTCAGCACCAAAGTCCCGCCTCCCGGACCCCGGCGCAGGATCATGAACCGGGACCTCTCCCGATCAGCAGGGTGGGGCAGCGCTGCGAGAACCAAGCTCGGCATCAAAGTGGGTACCCAGACCCACTGTGCCGACCAGAGGGTCCCCGGCCTTCTGCTACCCACTTACGGGTGAGAAAGATCCTTATCGCGGGGTCCCTGTTCGGGCGCCATCTGATAAGCGTGGCTCAAATCCACCTGAGCGACTTACCTCACTCATCTATCATTCTCATATAATAAGCCAGACGGACAGTGGAGAAGAATTAGAAATATATTTATTAGGACATAAGATTCATCTGCAGATGGGCCCCGTCAGGTCTACACCCAAGGGAGTGCGCCGAGAGGACTGACCCATCCCATCATGACAATACATTATAACATAGCATAGCAGGGTAAGGACACACCCAGACTGGAAAAGTACTGGGCTCAGCAGAGGGCGAACAATAGCCTCACACAAGAAGCATCTCCACCTGCAAAAGCAACATTTTCTCTCAAGGCCACGGAGCCGAGACTCGGCTTCTCCAGAGCATGGAAACATTTCTGCAAGAAAAATACCCAAGGCGAGAGATGCTGAAACCAGGGATTTTCTGCTCATAAGGGAGGGGGGGAAACTGTACCATGAGACATTGGAGCTGCAGAGCAAATGTCACCATCAGAAGTCTCTCTGCCATAGACAAGCCTCTCTCTCTTATGAGAGAAGTTGAAGCTTGCATATTACAAAAATAGCTCAGTGGGTTGCAGCACATGAATAATAAGCTGTAACTGCATATTGGTTAGACACATTAGGCTAACATATTCATAACATCATTAGAACATTCTGCAACAGGAAAATTACTATCTATCAGTTTTTTCCGGTGCCAAGGGCACCCCCAGCTCCCCCATGAGCTCATGGAACGTGTCCAGCCCTACCTGGCACTCCGTGGAGCCCGGGGAACCAACAAAAAAGAAGTCGTCCAAGTAGTGTGTTACCAGCCCATTACCAGTTTGCTGAGTGAAAAACCACTGTAGGAAAGTGCTGAAACACTCGAACAAAGCACAAGACATTGAACAACCCATCGGTAATGCCTTGTCAACGTACAATTGTCCTTCAAAATGGATTCCCAAAAGACTCCAATCGTCCGGATGTACGGGAAGTAAATGAAATGCAGATTTTATATCGCATTTCGCCATCTCTGCAGTTGCGCCCGCGGTCACAACCAGTGACATAGCAACGTCAACTAAGGAATATGACATTGAGGCTGCCTCCTCATCAATAAAATCATTGACTGAAGACCCCTCAGGCCACGAGAGGTGTTGTATTAGTCTGTACTGTACAACTTCTTTTTTGGGCACCACTCCGATTGGAGAAACAATCAAATCGTCCACAGGCCAGTCATCAAAAGGACCTGCCATCCGTCCCTCACGAACTTCCTTGTCTAATTTTTCCTGTACCACTGCCTTAAGTTCAAATGCTGACTTCAAATTTTTTGCCCAACGCCTCTGCCGAGGACCCTTGTAGCCCAAACGAAACCTTCATCAAAACCCTCCATAAATTCCTGTTTTGCTTCTAAATCCTCGTACTCCCTCAAAGCTGATGCTAATGCTGCCAGTCTAATTGGCATAGGAGCGCTTGGGCCCAGTCCCCTGAGGTCCCTTACCTCTCCTACCTCTCTGGAATTGCTGTGATGACCCCGATGTACTGGCCCCTGTCTGCTGCCACTGCTGATTACCTTGCGGCTTGACTCCCCAGCATCTGTCCAGGGGTGTTTCTTTCCACACTGGGAGCACTCGTGCCGGAACTTACAATAGTCCCTTGTACACATGCCTTTATTAAACTCCTAACATGCACCTGACCCAGCTTGTGTGGCTGTTGCATTCCCCACCCCTCCCCGGGTGGGTTTTCCCTGAAAGGGCCGGTACACTAAAGGTAAACCACTTGCTGTAAATATCGTTTTATCCCACGCCGGTGCCCCCATTGTATGTTGCCATAAATCCAAATCCAACTCCCTCCACTTTGCCTCCGGACCCCAAGCCATACGGACCCTGAATTCTTCATCATACTGTGCCCAGGCATACCCACTACCCGTGATCTGCGCTTTCAGAATGACATCCATATATTTAAAAATAGCCACGCAGCGCTCTGGAAACTTTTCACAATATACGCTGGCATATATCAGAAATGCTGCAGTCCAGTTTTCAATAGTCAAAGGCACCTTAGGCCGCTTGGCCAGCTCATACTCCTCTTCCTTAGATCCTTCCTTGGACCGCACCTCCCTGTGAAGTAGCTTCAAGATTTCAACATACTCCCCCTTCCAGATGCACTCTTTAGTAGCTAACATCAAATATGCACCCAAGGGCTTCGTCACGCCCATGCAGGGCAACTTCTCAAACTTTAACTCTTTACTCTGTAAACCCTCTTTACCTTGCACCTCTGGTTCTGTATTCATGCCACTCTCCACTTTAGCGCCCGGCGCCACAACATCACCCATCCCCTCACCTTTGTCTTTCACATATTTACCCTTATGGAGCTTACCACCCAGCTCCTCCCGCATGTCCTCCCCCCCTGTCCCCACCGACACCATCTTTGGTTTGGCCTGTGGGACAACCTTCTCACCTGGTTCTAGTTAGGCTGCCCGACCAGGCGCCGATCTCCATGCCATTTGCTCCACAGGGTCCACCATCCGAGGAGCCGTCGCCAATGGGCCGCCCTCTCTTCTGGGTTCCAACGACACTGCCCTCCTGGGCTGCACCGCCTCTGGTGCCTGTAAAAAACTAGGAGACACATGAGAAGGCACCCCCCTCCTCATTGTCCCTCAACTCCCCTTCCTCGGGACTGTCCTCATCATAATCCAGTACAATTGCTTCCTCTATCTGTAGAGGATCTGACACAAATCCAACACTGCTGGCCTTAACCGACCCAACATTGCTTACACCGGCCTTAGCGGCCCCTGAAATCACTCCTGGCGGGGGAGCCAACTGTACCCGCCGGTACTCCCCCCTACGTTGACTGTCTTGAAGATTCCTGTCCAGTGGCCCAGGTGACCACCTTGTTCCTCCTGACTTTGGGGCCAGCGAGGTCGCACCGGACCTTCATAAGCTGTCCCCAACGGGATCCCTCGCCGGTACGGAATGTGCCGCGCAAGGCTCCACCCTCTCTTCTCCTCGGCGCAAACGGGCCACACCTCGCCCTACCGAGTCCGCCGTCCCACGACGCTCCCTACCCTGAAAAGAGAAAGTTTGCACTGGTGTTCTGGGACCTTTCAAAAAACGAACTGGCCTACTCTCCTGCCCACCCCAAAAAGCACCTTCCCCTGCCCCCTCACCGTCCTGAACTGCATACCGCGACCAAACCTTACTTGCCCGGGAGCAAATGGGGGGGAGGTTTCCCTCCCCATTTCGTCCCCACTCCATACCAACATCGCCTGCGCAGTTGGCGGAGAAAGCGCCGCAAACTGGCAACCCCTCCCCGCCCCCGATAGGCTCTACAGATTCAAACCTTGCGACCTCAAACCCCCTCATGTTCCCATCACCCCCCCCCCAGCCTATGTGAACTCGGGGGGGAGGTGACAGGTTCCCCGCACCCACCCTCCTCCCTGCCCACTCCCTCCGCCCAGGACGGGAAAACATCAAGGCCCTCCGATGCTTGAACACCAGCCGCCGGGTCCAGCTCCTAATCAGAAAGCCCGCAGGCCCTCGCATTATCCTCGTCAAACCCACACACCTGACCTTGATCCACCCCCAGGGGCTTTAACCCCCCCCCACGAACCTGCGCCCATTCCCCCTCCCCTGGAGAGCTGCCCCCAACTGAAAAGGGCTTCCCCCTACCTGGAGGAGTAGGAGAAAAAAGGAGAGGACTATCTGAATCCCTCCCCCCCTGCCTTCCTAAACCGGCCCCCCCACCTCCCTTTCTCTCCGCCCACACCCACCAGACGACAAACCAGAGTCGTAAAGTCCTAACTTTACTACTCCCAAATGCCTTTTGTGAATACTGAAAGTCGTAAAGTTAGGATTTTGTCTCAGTTTAGGAGTAGTAAAGTTGGGAATCCTAACTTTACTACTCCTAAATGCCTTTTGTGAATACCGAAAATCGTAAAGTTAGGATTTTGTCTCAGATTACATTTGTGAATCGGGCCCCTTGTTTTTGACACACCAGAGGCTGCTTTGGCATGGCTGGAGGAACGCCTCTCTCTCCAACAAGCTACGACTTCTTCACCCACTAATCCAGATGCCGCTTGAAGTCCGTGTATCCGGATCTGGCTTCTGACAAAGTTTTGCCCCCACGGCTGCGGCAGGAGCCTTAATCCCATTGATACTCTTATGTACGTGGGCCTATCCTGGATTTACTTCCTTTGCTACTATAGCAGAGAGGTAGGCAGCTGACCAAGTGGACCCTCTTTCTTTCTTTTTGGTTTGTGGATACTATTATGGGGACAGTTAAGGGAATGGTGATGAGGAATGAGGTTGGGGTAGTGTCGCTCAGTTGGCGACAGTTTCTAGTTTATTCGGCAACAGGTACTTCAAGTTTATGAGGTATGGAGTGGTTCCAGTTCAGTTTTTTTATTCTTCTCACACATCAGACAGCACAGTACATGGTTAGGCCTGACTTGGAGCCAGAAGACTTTCTCCACGTGAGTGGCCACTTGCCTTCCCTTGGAACATAAATGGGCTCTTAGACCCTGTCAAGAGGGGTATGGTGTTAAAGAGTGCAAAAGGGTATTCGGTTGATATACTCCTTTTGCAAGGGCCCCATGTTGTTGGCACCAGATGCTCTTTTCTTGCTCGCATGGGGTACGCACAGGTGTTTCATGCCGGCTTCATTCGAGAGTCATGGGGAACAGCCATTCTTGTGTATCAATGTTGTCCTTTGGTGGTTGACAAGGTATGGCATGACAATCTGCGCTGTTATGTTGTAATGGCCTACTGTATTTGTTCCTCATCACGTTGGCTGATATTTACGGCCCCCACCACTCACATACGAGTATTTACAGACATTGGGGGCCTTGGTGACTCACTTCCCAATAGGACGACGGGTCCTTGAGGGGGATTTTAATGGGGTGGCTGACGCAGAGAGGAACAGGACATCCAAAGTGGGGGTCATGGGTAGGGGAATGCCCCCTGCTAATTTTTTATCCACGCCATTGTTCGGATGGACGCATGGTGGGCCATGCACCCAGGGGAACGGGGTTACACCTTTCACTCTGGAGCCCAGAAGGTCTTCTCCCGGCTTCACTATTTTTTCCTACCTGCTGAGGATTCCACCATGGTGCGGGACAACCACATACATGCCCAAGTTCTTTTAGGCCACTTCCCTTTGAAAACATGATTGCAGCTTGGCTTTCACGGTTGGACTAGTGCTTGAACATGTAGTGGCATCAGGATTCCAAGACCAAGACACATGTCCATACACCCATTAAGTGCTATAGAGATGCAAATAATGGCATGATCAAGCCCCAGGTACCCTCTGGTAGGCCTTGAAGCCCATGGTTAGCAGTGACTTTATCAGTCATATCTCGGGCAGGCGAAAGAAGCGCCACCAGGAGATGACTGACCTGGAAAGTTGCAACCTGAGACTAGAGGCGGTTTATGCTGCATCCGGCTCCCAAAGTGTACTGAGGTACTCCCTACAGCAACAAAAAGGTACTCCGTCAATTGCTTGTGGATGGGGCTCAAACAGCCTGGCTTTCTGCACAAAGAAGCATCTACCAATGGGGTGAAAAAAACAGTAAAACTCTGCACTGGCGCTATATAAACATGGAGCCTCACACCCAAAGCTTACATAACAGACGGGAAAGCAGTTAGACATACTGTGGACACAGTCATTGTTCAATTCTATGCTGCATACTACACCTTCCTGTATGCCCGATCGGGGGGGGGATGCAGAAGCCCCCAAGATTTTGTGAGGTACCGGTCTATACACTCCTTGACTGATTTGGAACAAGCCTCTTTCGACAAAGATATCACCTGTGAGAGCTGGGGGAGGCCCTGTCTCAACTCTGTTCAGGCTTGACCCATGGTCCTAATGGCTTCCTGGGGGAGTTCTTTCAGTCTTACAAAGGGCTACTCATGGACCCTCTTTGGAACATATTCAGTCAGGCTCAGGAGGAGGGCATGCTCTTCCCTGGCCGCCACTTGACTGATATAGTAGTTATGCCCAAACAGGGACTGCCCTCTGACGACTGCTCTTCCTAGTGTCTCATCTCCCTCCTCAAAACGGAGGTTAAGATATGGGCCAAGGCATTGCCAAACAGGCTGTCATGTGTTATTGCTACCTCGATTGTGGCTGGCCAATCAGGCTTCATGCCTAAGTGGGCCACGCGGCACAATATCCGCTGTGTGCACAACACATTGGCACTGGTTGAAAGGTGCCCATGCATTTCTCGTTGTGGACTTCCATAAGGCATTTGATTCAGTCCAACCTGTTCGGTCTGACAAACTTAATTTTGGGACCAAATTCGTCTCTTGGATCCAACTATTATATACTGACCTCCAAAAGAGAGTGAGTGTGGGGGTACACTGTCTGCCCCATTCCCACTGTAAAGCAAGTTGAGGAAGGGATGACCCTTGCCCTGTTAGCAATTTGCGATAGCAATCAAAGCCCTTGTGGGATGGTTAAGGGTTGATGCTCTGTTGAGGGTCCTGGAGTGGGCGCTGGGGATCTCAGAAAGGGTTGCGATAAATACTGATGATGTGATAATTTTCCTGGACGGCCCCTCTGGCTACTGATCCCGGGTCCTTCAGATCTTACGGATTTTCTGAACTTTTTGCATACTTCACATTGATAAAACAAAATCCTCTGTACACCTCCTGGCATGCCGCCAGTGGCACTTGAGGGGGCTGCTGGCCTTTGGATTCACCCAGAGGGTTTTCATTACTTGGGAGTATATGTGACAGATAACTTAGGGCCTCATTTATGAAAAGTGTTGCATCACTGCGTGAAAGCAGCGATGCAACACTTATCAGTGCACCCTCCTTGCGACACCATGGATGCGCCGTATTTACTGTACGGTGCTCCATCTCAGATTTACAGATACGTCAGTATTTCTGATGTATCTATAGGCGGAGTATTGACACATTCTGGAGTGTGTTGCAAAAGTGACGCTACTCCAGCAATGGGTCATTACACATAGGCAAGTTCCTTGTTAAAGGTTGCCTGCGTCAGTCTTTCGCCTGCTGTGAGGCAGGCGTTAGGGGCCTTATTTATGTTTTTTTCCGTAGGGCAGCACAGCAGGCCTTGCTGCTGAGTTGCCCTATGGAAAAAGAAAAGGGCAGGAATGTGCTGTATCTATTAGATATTGCAAAAAAACACAGTTGATGGACAGAATGTAGAACAATGTCATACATTCACCCCAGTACAAGGATCTGGGCCTAAATCCATCATTTTTTTTGCACTCCACACCACCCTGGGTTAGACACTGGCTATATGCAAATCAGCTCTGACCCTGTGCCTCATGGGAACAGTCCAGTCCGAACTACCAAGCCATGTCTTTCCCAGACCGGAATCAAGCATCCAAGGACCGGTTTCTGGCTATCAGCCTTCATCAGCCTGGATAGCTTGACTCCAGTGGTGTGGAGAGCCTGGGACTCACGTCTGAGCATACCCAGCCCCCTCGGGGTGAAAATTGCAAAAAACACAGTTGATGGACAGAATGTAGAACAATGTCAAACATTCACCCCAGTACAAGGATCTGGGCCTAAATCCATCGTTTTTTTGCACTCCACACCACCCTGGGTTAGACACTGGCTATCTATTAGATATGGCACATTCCTGTCCTGTGGATTTTGAACCCAACTCAGCCAGCACCTAGGGAAAACCTATGCAATTTTGAAAAACTAGAAACCCAGGGGAATCCAGAATGAGGTGACTTGTGTGACTTTCACCAGGTTGTGTTACCCAGAATCCCTTTCAAACCTCAAACCTTGTCAAAAAAAACTAATTTTCCTCACATTTCTGTGATGGAAGTTCTGGAATCTGCGTGAATCCACAAACGTTCACCCACCTCGCATTCCCCAGAGTCTCACAATAAAAATGGTACCTCACTTGTTTCTAGGGAAACCTACTAAACCCACACATTTCTGTAAACTAGACACCCGGGGGAGTTCAGGGATGTGTGGCTTGTGTGGATCCCCCAACGTTTCTCTACCCAGAATCCCCTGCAAACCTTAGGGCAGGAAGAGAAAGAAAGTTCAGTGACACAGAGCTGGACATTTTAGCAGAGGAGTGTCACAGAACATGGAAAGCCCTTTGGAAAAAACAGTGTCAGTTCCAGAGACAACTAAAAAGCAAAATTGATCAAGGATCCAAAACCTCATAAATGTAGTGGGTGTTACAAAGAGATTGACGGAAGAGATTAGGAAGCACTGGTATGATCTGCACTCACGCACCAAAGAGAAGGTAGCAACTAGAACAAAGGAGGCTGCAGCTGTGGAGGACCAAGCACAGAAACACCACCCACGCCTAAAGAAGAATTAATAGTGATCACATTCTAGTCTGAAGCCATACCTCGAGTCTCCAATATTGACACTTCAGCCCCTGTATCTGATACTTTAGGTTATTTATTTGCAATGCCCTTATATAAATATATCTAGATTAAACACACATTTTATAACATTTCAGGTATTCATGGTGTTCAAAATAATCACTGTGGGTCATGTAGACAATATGCATAAAACCAATACTAAAATTTCTACTTTTGTGGTGTATATTAAACATCTTATTAATTAAATATATATGTTGTAAATATAACTTCCTTCCTTGCGACATGATTGATGCGTCATATTTACTGTATGACGCATTATGTCACAAGGAGTTACAGATACGTCAGCATTTCTGTCGTATCTGTATGGTGCAAAAGTGTGCATCGCTGGAGTGTGTCACAAAAGTGACGCAACTCCAGCAATGTGTCCTTTCACATGGGGCAATCCTAATGTGAAAGGGCTTTTGTCAGTCTTACGCCTGCTGTGAGGCAGGCGTAAGATATTGACTCATTTGCACCCTAGAAGTGGCACAGTGAAATCTGGTAGATTTCACTGCGTCACTTCTACGAGGATTACTTACGTGGGACCACCCACCTTGCATACATTATACCTGACGCAGGTATAATGTAGCGCAGGGCTTTACAAAGTGACGCATCTGCTTAGATGCGTACTTTGTAAATAGGGTGCAACAGGGGGCATGTTTTATGCCGCCGATGCGTCACAAAAAGTGACGTAACAGAAGCGCAAAACTGTCACAAGGCCTCATAAATAAGGCTCAACATGATTAAAAACATCATTAATATCCGGTGGATAGTACTACAGCATGAACTGTCTTTTTGACCAGAAACTGATATTTGCATTCACCAGATCGCAAAACTTTAAAGAAATATTGTCCAAGAAGATTCTACCCATTGATCACAAAAGTGAAGGACAGGTGAAAAAATTAAGTTGATTCATTGTTAATATATTTAATAAACTTGTAAGTACAAAGAACAATGCATCGGAATCAATATTTCAATCAACATTAAAAGGAAAGGAAAATATTAATTAGTCCTTCCACAGAAAAAGATTTCTCGCCTTTACTTGCTTTGGTAATAACCTGGGTACCTTATGTAGATATATAACACGGTATTAGCGATATTCCTCATGATTGTGAATGTCCCCGCGTTTCATTTAAGTGACAGATTTAGAAGAAAGACGGTTATGGAAGCAGAGTTAATATGGCGACATTGAACTACGCGGGAGAATACGAAGTGATCCAAAAATAGAAAACGAGTTTGAGTTTCAACAGCCTTTAAAACACCCGACCCGGGGTTGTAAATATACCCAAACCGCGTCAAAGAACCGTAAGAACTTTATTGGAAGCCGAGCAAGTGAGATCCCTTATTTGAAACGTGGGGACATTTACAATCACAAGGAATATCACTAACACCGCGTTATATATCTACATATGGTACCCAGCTTATTACCCCAGTCCTAATGAGGCCTAAGATATGTCAGGCCGAAACGCATCGACCTTGAGAGGAAAGGCCCCATAAAATATTAAAGAAATGATATAATAAGTGTGAGAGTACAAAAAAGACTGAGAGAAGGACTAAAAAAACTGTAGTCTAATGTTGTACTCCCCTATGAGAACATGGGGCGATCACTAGACAGAATGATGTTGTGTGTAAATATGAATAAGCATCTGTATTATTGATTAGGGTAACTTTAAGGATTTTTTGAGTATTGATTGGATAATAACCTGTGGCTACATTTTTTATTAGTTAATTGAAAATATGTACCGTTTCTTCAATTTTTCTCAAATATATATATAAAAAAGAAATATGGAGAACTACAGTTTGAGTTGGTGACATTTATTCAAAGCAAATAAAGGCGAGAAATCTTTTTCAGTGGAAGGACTCATTAATATTTTCCTTTCCACTTAATGTTGATTGAAATATTGTTTCCAACGCATTGTTATTTGTACTTACAAGTTTATATATGCTCAGATGCGGTCGGAGTATTAGGGCTACCCCCTTGTTTATTATACAATATATTTAATAAACGGATGAATACCCAGAGGTGTCTTGGCGCTGTAGTCTGAAGAAGCAAGTTTATATAAGGCACAGGTCACTATTTATTGAACAACCAATTTTTCAGGGCCTTCCTAAAAGCAAACAAGGTTGGAAGTGTTCTAATGGAGAAAGGAAGTTCTTTCCAAAGTTTAGGGGCCGCCACCCTAAAGCTTCTTCCACCCCAACTGGCTTTAAAAAATCTCAGAGTTACTAGCAATTTAGCTCCCCTGAGCGCAGGTGCCTTTTAGGTGTCCCTACCAATATAATAGGCGTCTCAGGAACTTAGGACCAGAATCGTGGAGTGCTTTGTCGGTAGTGCAGAGGATCTTAGAGATGATGCAGCTCTTAACTAGGAGCCAGTGCAGCTTTTGCTGGTGTTTACGAACTGAATGATGCTTAGGAATTCCCAGCAGAAGCCTGGCGGCCACATTCTGGATCATTTGCAACTTATTAAGTTGTTTCTTAGGTACTCCAATATAGGGACCATTACAATAGTCTAATTTAGCGAGAAATGGTGAGGTGATCACCGTTTTCTTGCTGTCTACGGGAATAAAAGGTAGTATTTTTTTGATTATTTTAAGCAAGAAGAAACTTGATGAGGAAACGGCATTAACTTGTGCCTCAAAGTTCAGTTTATGGTCAATGATCATGCCAAGGTTCTTTACCTTGGCGGCTGGAGCTGGTGCCGTCCCTAATACAACAGGCCACCAAACATGTGACCAGTTTGGCAAAAAATTGCCAAAGATGACTACTCCAGTTTTATCTGAATTTAATCTAAGGCAGTGAGAGCTCTTTCAGGAGCTGACAACCCGCATGCAGTTCTTGAAATTTTGCACCGGTGGGAAAGTACTTTTTGACACGGACAAGACAATTTGTGTATCGTCTGCATAAGATGTCAAAGCCAGTCCGAAGGATCTAATAAGTGTTGCCAACTCGGAAACACAAATATTAAAAAGAGTGGGGCTCAAGGATGAGCCCTGTGGGACTCTACATGGGAGGAAAAAGGGGGAGACTCGTAACTGCCCAGGGCTCCCAACTGTATTCTACTGGACAGAAAGGAAGAAACCAGTGTGAGTGCTCTGTCGGAAATGGCAACGGAATCCAGATGCTTTAGTAAGAGATTGTGATCGACCGTGTCGAAGGCCGCCGACAGGTCGAGCAAAATCAGAGCAGCAGCGCCTCCCTCATCCAGGACTGTTCTGATTTTGTCTGTGGCTTTAACCAGGGCTGATGCCGTACTATGGGGCCTATTAAAATCCACCTGCCACCGTACCAGGAAACGGGACCGCCCGCCATAGGTGCGGCGGTCTCGCCATGGAGATTAAAATGCCACCGCCATGGTGGTGGTGGCATCCCGCATACATTACATTGTGGCGGGCAGTGCTGTAAGCAGCACCCGCCACAATGCAATCTATGCATGTCGCGCATTTGCATGCACAACGCGGCAGGCACCGCGCAGTGCCTGCCGCATTCTGCATGCAAATGAAGGGGGTACCATGGGTCCTCCCCAAGTGCACACCCAACCCCCCCAACCCCTGGGAGCCCGCAACAGGCCCCTAAAAGGGATCTCCGCATGGCTTTCCATGGCAGAGTCTCCGCCATGGAAAGCCCTGCACCGCCGCCCATCATGATATGGATGGGGTGTCTTGCAGACAACGCCACCATATCTGAGCCCTTTTCCGCCCGGTCACCTGTTTGAGCAGCAGAAAACCGGTAGATGGTCTATTCGGCCGCCGGGGTCCCCCGCTATCGTAATATGGCGGGGGAAATGGGAGGCGGGCAGTAGTAAATGGTGGGCGATCGACACCGCCATAAGGGCGGTGGCGATCCGCCCGCTATTATAATAGATCCCTATGTTTGGCCCAATAACCAAACTGTGTTTCGTCCAGATAGCTGTTGCAATGCGGGTAATGAGTTAATTGTTCAGTCATGATTTTTTCTACCAATTTTGCAGGGAGAGGAAGACGTGAAATCAGTCTGTGGTTATTCGGTTCCATGGGATCAACATTGGGTTTTGTAGTAATGGCAAAATAGACGCCTTTTTCCAAATAGTAGGAAATACACCCTGAGCAAACATGGAGTTAAAAATAGTAGTAATACAAGGAACCAGCGCTCAGAGGCTTGCTTAAACACAGTGGGGGTTAGAGGGACATAGGGGGAGCCTGATTAAGCCTGCTGAATAAAAGTGGTAATCTTCTCGTTGGTTATTGATTTAAATTCAGAAAAAGTTGTTGAGCAGAAGAGCCATCATTGGCTATGATGCTTTTATCTGTGTGAGTAGTGGTATCAAATATAATGTATATTTGCTTCAATTTCTTCAGAAAGTGTTGCGCTAAGGCATTGCAGAACTCTTGTGATGGCTCTGTGGTATTTGTTACTGATGGTCCAGACAATTTGGAGACTACTTGAAAGAGTTCCCTAGTAGAATTTTCAGCCTGCTCAATTTGTTTAGAGAAATAGGAGCGCTTCTTTGTCATTATCAGGTTTTTATATTCAGCCAATAGGGGCTTATAAATGGCTAGTTCGTGGACATTATAATTAATTCTCCAGCGTCTTTCCTGTCGCCTACACTCCTGTTTCTTGGCTTTGAGTGTTTCTGTGCGTGAGTGTATTTTGTCTGAGGCTTTATTAACAGGGGCTATCTTATCAGCCGTGTGTGAGAGCCAATTGTTGAATTGAAGTGAAGCTACTTCCATATCATCCGGAAGTTTATTTTGAGTTTTAGACAGTTGATCATTAAGCATGTTGTTATCAACCTGTTTCCAACTACGGTAGGTCCTAAGTTGCCTTGGGCCGATGATCTTGTTCGTAAGAGGATCATGCAACTCAAAAATAACAGCTGAGTGATCTGTCCATATTAGAAGCAGAATTTCCTTGATCATGATTAGCTTGTTATTAGTAAATATACCATCAAGGTTATGACCGGCTTGGTTTGTAGGACCTGTAACTATTTGGTTTAACCCTGCCATAGTCATAAGATCAGTTACTGCAATTGTGTTTGAGTCCAAGCCATCTTCAAGATGAAAATTAAAATCACCCAGAAGATGGATTGAGTTCTCTAAGGCATAGATTTCAAGCAGGGATTTAATTATGTTTAAAAATCCAGTTTTGCTTCCTGGTGGGTGGTAGAGTAAGACCTCTTTGAATGCAAAGCAATTGGCTATTTTTAGGTTGAAGGAGAAGGCTTCACAATCTGAGCTGGGTATGAGCTCAAAGGATGCTTTAATGGAGTCACAATAGATCAGACCAATTCCACCTCCTTTTTTCCCAATTGTATCGTGTCTAAATACCATGAAACCCTGGGGGACAACCTGGCAGAAATCTGTTCCTGCCGCCTTATCACCCCAGGTTTCAGTGAATTAAAGTATGTCTAATTGCTGAGCCTCAATCAACTCAGCGATGTCTAGCCTATGTTTAGGTAAAGACCAGGAGTTAAAGAGAGCGCACCAAATTGTGCTAGTGACTTTAGGCGTTGTTGGCACGTTGGAAGGGAGAGTGATATGGGGTGTCAGTTCTGTCTGGAAGCGGAAGCCACATTTGGGGCATTTTTCTGATATCTTTGCAGCTAACATACTAAGATCTATGCAAATACAATCTTTGAACCCGTTTGCAGCAAGAGTATTTAATTTGTGTAGATCCTTACCAGAATATAACTTGCGGTCCCTCTGGTGAGTAAAATATTGGGCAGCATCCCAGGCGCTCAGCACGGTCTTAGCGTGGACGGGCGCAGATGGGCTTGCCTAAGGCGCGTCTTCGGCACACCAGCTGTGTGCCCGCTGCGCGCATCTGCTGCCCATTCGATTCCCCATGATTAAGTATGCCCCGCCCGGAAATGCTGAAATGCTAAAAAAAGCTAGACTGTCACCACCACCCTTATGATGGCAGCCGTCACCGGAACTCTCAAGGGAATGAAGGAGGCACTATCTCCGCTTAATCAGGATCACCCGTGGTGGACCGAAGAGTGAGAGCTAGGTGCAGGTAAGAAGGGAGGTCAATATATTAGGGTTTAGTAAAATAACATATAAAAATGCTAAAGCAGGTTAGAATTGGTTAACGAAGTAAAGTAAAGTAAAAGTACGGCGCCTTAACGGAACTTACGTCTGCTGCGCGTTGGATTCCCCATGATTAAGTATGCTCCCCCCCGGAAATGCTGAGATGCTAAAAATAGCTAGACCGTCACCATCACCCTTACAATGGCAACCTTCACCGAACTCTCAAGGGAATTAAGGAGGCACTCTCTCCACTCAATTGGGATCACCCGTGGTGGACCGGAGAGTGAGAGCTCCGTGCAGATAAGAAGGGTGGTCAATATATCAGGATTTAATGAAATAACGTGTAAAAATGCTAAAGCAGGTTAACATTAGTTAACACAGTAAAGTACAGTAAAAGTATGGTGCCTTATCAGAACTTATGTTCATTAAGCTGATTGCAATTCCAGCAACTTAGTTTATGCCATCAAATGCCCTTGTGGCTTATTGTATGCAGGTAAAACTGAAAGGTAAATCAAGATCAGACTAACAGAACACAAGAGTAAAATTCGCAATAACCATGTCAATTCTAATCTTGTTGCTCATTGGATTGAACACAGACGCTCCATCGCACAGATGAAGTTTCAAATCATTAAGGTATTGCAGAAAACAGCCGGTAAAGACAATACTAACAAGCATTTGCAATATAATTGGTCTCACATTAGGAAAGTTTGAGCTATTGGTATTGTAAATGACACATTTTTTATTTATGTTTTGTTTTTGAAAATAGTGAAATTAATAGCTTTGTCATTTACAATGCCAATAGTTATAATTTTCGCAAATGTGACACCTATAGCATTTGTAATGCAATATGTGTTGTATTTACGTGACTTACATGTATTGATATTACAAATAACAATGGCTTTTAAATTTTTTTCAATAATTAATGCTTACATAAAAGTTATTGTAATTTATAATGGCAATAGCTTAAAGTTTTGTAAATAACTTTTGTGAAGATTATGTTCAGTGTATTTTATTGTGACGAAAATCCAAGAACAGAAGTGAAATATTAACATCTTTTTGTTACATTTGTAATAAAGCTTGAAACATTGAGAGAAGATATTTGAACCAGGTGTTGTTGAATGGTTGCACAGATTGATGCTGTGGTGGCGCTGAGTGATGTTGTGATGGCGAACGAGTCATGCTGTAGCGTTCAGTGATGCTGTGGTAGCGCATAGTGATGTTGTGGTGTCCCTGAGTGATGCTGTGGTGGTGCGGAGTGATGCTGTATGCTATGCTATGTTTTTTTTGCTATCCTATGTTTTGTTTTGTTATGCAATGCTATGCTATGTTTTGCTATCCTATGCTTTGAATTGTTATGCTACGCTATGCTGGGTTTTGTTATGCTATGTTTTGCTATGCTATGCTTTGTTATGCTATGGTATGCTTTGTTATGCTATGCTATGTTTTGTTGTGTTTTATTATGCTATGCTATGTTTTGTTATGCTATGCTATATTGTGTTGTGTTTTATTATGCTATGCTTTGTTTTGTTATGCTATACTATGCTATGTTTTGTTGTGTTTGGTATGCTATGTTTTGCTATGCTATTGTATGTTTTGTTTTGCTATGCTATGTTTTGTTATGGTTTTTTTAAGCTATGCTATGTTTTGTTGTGTTTTGCTATGTTTTGTTATGCTATGTGTTGTTGTGTTTTGTTATGCTATGTTTTGTTATGTTATGCTATGTTTTGTTATGCTATGCTATGTTTTGTTTTGCTATCCTATGCTTTGTTATGCTATGCTATGTTTAGTTTTGCTATCCTATGCTTTGTTTTGTTATGCTATACTATCGTTTGTTGTGTTTTGTTATGCTATACTATGTTTTGTTATGCTATGATAAGCTTTGTATTGCTATGCTATGTTTATTTATTTTATTTATAAAGTTTTATATAGCGCGAACTTGATCCCGAAGGATATCAGAGCGCTTTACAATTTGAGGCAAAGGTAACAAATCAGAACATTAGTCTATCATTGGGAATCTAATGGGCAATGAATCACCAGACAGTGAAACTCTCATGAGAAATACTCCACAGAGTTTAAAAAGTATGTACTAAGAACAATGTACATTCTATACATATCTTGTGCAAAGAGAGATAATTCACTTACAATAACCAAGGTCTGAGGGTGCTAAACATCATACTACCTTTAGACTTCATACTGTGTGAAAACAGTACATAGGTTAGTACCTGGCGCACACAGTCCGGGCCGACCTTATGGTGTCACTCAAGTAAGGAAGCCCAATTCAAGATGTAAAATGTAAGTTGGGGCTGATTGGGGTAAAGAAATACAATATTTAAAAAAGGAGTCTTCCATTTGCTGTAACAAAGCAGCATTAACCATCCCTCAGACACCTGCTCCGTATGTCACAGCTGACTTTATTTTAGCTAAGTAAATGTTTTTAATTGCGTGCAGTGCGTTTCCTCCGAACTTTTTTGCAAATCTCTTAACAGCATTGACGCTCCTCTGCATACCCTGGCATCTTTTTTTCACTAATTTAGCCCACGAGTGATCCTTATCGAAGAGCATTCCGAGATATGAAAAGGAGTTAACCACCTTAATTTCCTTACCAGCCATCTGAAAATGGGGATGTTTCTCACCTCTAGTCTCTCCGGCCACTATTATAAATGATTTGGATTCATTGACTTTTAGATCAAGGGAGGCCATGGAGATGGAATAAGCTTTAATTAACTTCTGAAAGGCCAGCCCCGATCTTCTCATCAGTACCGCGTCATCAGCGTATGCCAAGATCGGGAGGGGGTTTGATCGAATTTGGGCACATCCAATGAGAGAGCAGACAGGGAGGACCCAACTGCGTTCGTATGAGAAACGGGGTAAGCGCACACCCCTGTCTTACTCCCTTTTTGATTTTAAAATGACGAGTGCACTCCCCCTTCCTGCCATATCTTACGCAGGCAGTGGCATTGGCATATAGCTGGCGGATTAACCCAATGATCGGCAGGTCAATGCCCATACTCTCCATCATGGACCATAGCCTAGAATGTGAAACACTGTCAAATGCTGATGTGAAGTCCACAAATGCCTTGTATAGGTTCCTCCTTTTAGCCTTTGAGTACTTCCCTATAGTTAGTGAAGGGTTGAGGCACTGATCGACCATCCCCATACCTCTACGGAACCCATATTGTGCCTTCATGATTATATTATGCGATTCAGCCCAGTTCTCCAATCTGGCCAGTAGAACCCACCCAATTAATTTGGAGGTGGTATCGAGAAGAGATATATGGTGGTAATTCTTTGGAGAGCCCCTGTTCCATATTTTCTAAATCGGGACAATTACGCTCTGGATCCATGATGGAGGTGGACCTACTATCTAAATGCGCTTAAAAATATTTGCGAGTAAAGGGACCCATATGTCATAATCTTATTGGAAAAGGTCAATTGGTACACCGTCCCGCCTCGGGGCCTTACCGGGAGTACAGAACGCCTTTCGGACCTCGGATACAGTAAAGGTTAGTCCTTCCCGAGGTGAAGTTTCTGGGGAGCATACTGATGTAGAGGAAGGTGTTGATAGACCAAAAATGTCTTAAACATTTCTCACCCATGCCTCTTCATCTACATGCACGTCTAATATGGGGTCACTAATATCTTTAAAATAAGGAGCATTCACAACTTCCCAAAAATCTTTACTGCTGCCAGAGCTAGCAGCTTGCTCAAGGTCTTCCCATGCCTGTGCTCGCAGATCATTCTCTCGCCCTCCTGCCTAATTTATACTCATTATGTAGTGAGCGGATCTTAAGATAATCTCTGGGGAGAGTTTTTAATGCATTTACTAGGGCTATTTTCGGATTGGTACAGGCAGAGTCAAACCACCCCTTTTAAGCTGTACTAATTGATGACTTCACCGGCGTGATTGCTATTTTTATTTTTGCCAAAAAGGCGATGAATCTAATTACCAAGTCTGCAGGCAATATCTTTTCTCCCAAGCATGCTATGATGTCATTCTTCACCTACCTGCACTAGGATTTCGGGGACCAAAATTGATTTTTTTACTGCTGTCCATTTCAATTGGTAGCCGTTTTTTCTAGACAGGTTCACGTCCTCAACAACCTAGTTGTGTTCTTTAGGTTTTGATAAGATATTTAAGTAAGTCAATAGCATGGCATGATCACTATGGGGTGAAAACCGGATGCTCTTATGGGTCACTTTCCGAAGCAGATGTCCGGACACTAGAACAAAATCAATAGTGGACTCCTGAGTGCCCTTTCTGAAGGTTGTCCCTTGCCCTTTCTCATGCGTCACACCTAGCATAGACAGATTCCACTGAAATAACAAACTGTTCAGAGTCTCTCCATACCAATTATGTGAAAAATGCGAGAGGGGATTACCATGAGCATCTTCTGCTCCACATACCCTGGTCCCATTGAGCTTACAAGGGTGAATGTTAAAGTTCCCCGCCCATATAAGATTCACATTGCCCCCTTTTTTCACTTTGTACAATTTCTCAATCTCCACCACTAAAACATCTACCACAACCTTCGAGTTCCTCCCAAACTCATTATTATAAAAGTTAACAAGAGTGCAGATGGTCTGTTTCCTGATGGCCAACTGTAAAACCTGAAAATGGGTGTGTGAGGGCCCAACTTGTTTAACTTGGAGTGGAATAGTATTTGAAATTAAAATAAGTAAACCCCCCTTTGCCCTTCCAGAGGTTAAAGCAACAGCAGGAGAATGTAAGGTGCGAAACCCCATAAAGAAGGGAGGGTCTATTGCCCAGGTTTCTGGAATAATACTATCTCCATGGATTGCCACTCGTTTAGCCAATGCAGATTAACAATTTTGGAGGCTAAGCCTGCAACATTCCATGATACAATGTACGCCCTAGTACCCTTCGTTATGTTCATAAGGGGTGGTAGGGTCTGCCCTTGTCCCGGTGTGCCTTGAGCTAAAGTTGCAGCTTCAGGGGCCTCCTCAGAGTGTAATATAGTGGGTGAAGGTATCAGTGGACTACACTGTACTGGGGCTGCGATGGTTAGCCTGATGGTTAATTGGGGTGGTGACAGAGTTAGTCAGTCACAGTCCTCCAGATTTTATGTTTTGTTTTGCTATCCTATGCTTTGATATGCTATACTATGTTTAGTTTAGCTATCCTGTGCTTTGTTGTGTTATGCTATACTATCTTTTGTTGTGTTTTGTTATGCTATGCTATGTTTTGTTATGCTATGCTAAGGTTTGTATTGTTATGCTATGCTATGTTGTGTTTTGTTATGCTATGCTATGTTTTGTTATGCTATGCTAAGCTTTGTTTTGTTATGCTATGCTATGTTGTGTTTTGTTATGCTATGCTATGTTTTGTTGTGTTTTGTTATGCTAGGTTTTGCTATGCTTTGCAAAGCTATGTTTTGTTATGTATGCTATGTTTTGTTGTGTTTTGTTATGTTATGCTATGTTTTGTTGTGTGTTGCTGTTTTGTTATGCTATGCTTTGTTTTATGTTATGTTATGCTATGTTTTGTTATGTCATGCTATGTTTTGTTCTGCTATGCCATGTTTTGTTTAGTTATGCTATGCTTTGTTGTGTTTTGCTATGCTATGTTTTGTTTTGTTATGCTATGTTTTGTTTTGCTATCCTATGCTTTGTTTTGTTATGCTATGCTATGTTTTGCTATCCTATGCTTTTTTTTGTTATGCTATGCTATGCTGTGTTTTGTTATGCAATGCTATGTTTTGTTATGCTATGCTGGTGAGGGTGTGTGAGTGTGTGTGAGGGTGAGTGAGGGTGAGTGAGGGTGAGGGGGTGTGAGGGTGAGGGGGTGTGAGGGTGAGGGGGTGTGACCGTGAGTGAGGGTGTGTGAGGGTGTGTGAGGGTGAGGGTGTGTGAGGGCAAGGGTGAGGGTGTGTGAGGGTGAGGGGGTGTGCGGTGAGGGGTGTGAGGGGGTGAGGTTGAGGGGGTGTGAGGGTGAGGGTGTTTGAGGGTGTGAGGGTAAGGGGGTGTGAGGGTGAGGGGGTGTGAGGGGGTGTGAGGGTGAGGGGGTGTATGGGGGTGTGAGGGTGTGAAGGTGAGGGAGTGTGAGGGTGAGGGGGTGTGAGGGTGTATGAGGGTGAGGGTGTGTGTGAGGGTGAGGGGTGCGAGGGTGTGGGGGTGTGAGGGTGAGGGGGTGTGAGGATGAGGGGGTGTGAGGGGGAGGTTGTGGGGTTGTGAGGGTGAGGGTGTGGGGTTGTGAGGGTGAGGGGGTGTGAGGGCGAGGGTGTGAGGGTGAGAGGGTGTGAGGGTGAGGGGGTGTGAGGAAGGGTGAGGGTGACAGGGGTTGTGTTTTGTTATGCTATGTTTTGTTTGGCTATCCTCTGCTTTGTTTTGTTATGCTATGTTTTGCTATCCTATGCTTTTTTTGTTATGCTATGCTATGCTGTATTTTGTTATGCTATGCTATGTTTTGTTATGCTATGCTGGTGAGGGTGAGGGGTGTGAGGGTGAGGGTGTGGGAGGGTGTATGAGGGTGAGAGGGTGTGAGGGTGAGGGGGTGTGAGGGTGAGGGGGTGTGAGTGAGGGGGTGTGAGGGTAAGGGGGTGTGAGGTTGTGAGGGTGAGGGGGTGTGAGGGTGAGGGGGTGTGAGGGTGAGGGGTGTGAGGGTGGGTGGGGGTGAGGGTGAGTGAGTGTGTGTGAGGGGGTGAGGGTGTGTGAGGGTGTGTGAGGGTGAGGGGGTGAGGGGTGTGAGGTTGAGGGCGTGTGAGGGTGAGGGGGTGTAAGCGTGAGTGAGGGGGTGTGAGGGTGAGGGGGTGTGAGGGTGAGTGAGGGGTGCAAGGGTGAGTGAGGGTGTGTAAGGGTGTGTGAGAGAGAAGGTTTGTGAGGGCAAGGGTGAGGGTGTGTGAGGGGGTGTGAGCGTGAGGGGGTGTGAGGGTGTGAGGGTGAGGGTGTGTGAGGGTTAGGGGGTGTGAGGGTGAGGGGGTGTGAGGGTGTGCGAGGATGAGGGGGTGTGAGGGGGTGTGAGGGTGAGGGGGGTGAGGGGGTGAAGGTGGGGGGAGGGTGAGGGGGGAGGGGGTGTGCGGGTGTGAGGGTGAGGGGGGTGTGAGGGTGAGGGGTGCGAGGGGGGGGTTGTGAGGGGGAGGGGGAGTGAGGGGGAGGGGGTGTGAGGGGGAGGGTGTGGGTTTGTGAGGGTGAGGGTGTGGGGTTGTGAGGGTGAGGGGGTGTGAGGGTGAGGGTGTGAGGGTGAGGATGTGAGGGTGAGAGGGTGTGAGGGTGAGGGTGTGTGAGGGAGGGTGCGTGAGGGTGAGAGGGTGTGTGAGGGTGAGGGTGTGAGGGGGTGTGAGGGTGAGGGGGTGTGAGGGTGAGGGGGTGAAGGGGTGTGAGGGTGAGGGGGTGTGAGGGTGAGAGGGTGTGTGAGGGTGAGAGGGTGTGTGAGGCTGAGGTATGGGGTGTGAGGGTGAGGGTGAGGGGGTGTGAGGGTGAGGGGTGTGAGTTTGAGAGGGTGAGAGGGTGTGTGAAGGGTGAGAGGGGGTGAGAGGGTGTGTGAGGCTGAGAGGGTGTGTGAGGGTGAGTAAGGGTGAGGGGGTGTAAGGGTGAGGGGGTGTGAGGGTGAGGGGGTGTGAGGGTGAGAGGGTGTGTGAGGGTGAGAGGGGGTGAGAGGGTGTTTGGGGGTGTGAGGGTGTGTGGGGGTGTGAGGGTGAGTGTGAGTGTGAGGGTGTGTGAGGGTGAGCGGGTGTGAGGGTGAGGGGTGTTAGGGTGGTTGAGGGTGGGTAAGAGGGTGTGAGTGGGTGAGAGGATGAGAGGGTGTGTGAGGGTGAAAGGGTGTGTTAGGTGAGAGGGTGGGTGAAGGTGAGAGGGTGGGTGAGAGTGGTGAGAGGGTGAGTGAGGGGGTGTGTTAGGGTGAGGGGGTGTGAGGGTGAGGGAGGGTGAGGGGCATGAGGGTGTGAGGGTGAAGGGGTGTGAGAGTGAGGGGTTGTGAGGGTGAGGAGGTGTGTGAGGGTGAGGGGGTGAGGGGGTGTGAGGTTGAGGGTGAGGGGGTGTGAGGGTGAGAGTGTAGGGGGTGAAGGTGAGTGAGGGTGAGAGGGTGAGTGAGGGTGAGAGAGTTGTGAGGGTGAGGGTTAGGGTGTGAGGGTGTGTGAGGGTGTGGGAGGGTGAGAGGGTGTGAGGGTGTGTGAGGGTGAGGAGGTGTGAGGGTCCGAAGTAGGTTGAGAGGGTGTGTGAGGGTGAGTGAGGGTGAGGGTGTGTGACGGTGAGGGTGTGTGAGGGTGAGAAGGTGTGTGAGGGTGATAGGGTGTGTGAGGGTGAGAGGGTGGGTGAGGGTGAGAGGGTGGGTGAGGGTAGGTGAGAGGGTGAGTGGGGGTGAGGGGTGTGTGAGGGTGAGGGGATGTGTGAGGGTGAGGAGGTGTGAGGGTGAGGGGGTGTGAGGGGGTGGGGGTGTGAGGGGGTGAGGGTGAGTGAGGGTTGTGAGGGTGAGGGGAGTGAGGGTAAGTGAGGGTGTGTGAGGATGGGTGAGGGTGCGAGGGTGAGTGAGGGTGTGTGAGGGTGTGTGAGGGTGAGGAGGCGTGATGGTGAGGGTCCGATGTAAATGGTGGCAGGGCAGACATCATAAGACAGAGAGAAGAGGCTGTGTTGTGACGGGTTGGTCAGTTTCAGAATCAGGAGGGGCAGAGTCAGCACAGTCTGCGAGGGATCAACGTGTCTCGAGGCAAAGCATAGCCGATGTAGCATTGCAGCTAGCAAGTCGAGGGTTTTCAAGCTGAGTGTCCCTAGAGAGAGGGAAACACAGCAACAGCATTTGAAGAGCAAGGCTACTGTAAACAAGCACGGCAGGTTTTCACTTTCGTCCGGAAAAAAAACCGAGAAAGGTGCAGAGAACGCCAAACAAAACACGGCTTCCCCGCGAAATGGATGCAAAAAAAACCAAACTCTTGGCATTGCTGTGGAAGGGGAGGGGGGGCGGGGGAGTGGGAGTGCATTACTTCGAAGTCTGATTGGGGGGAGCAGCTTGGGACCGGATTCCTTTGAAGTCTGATGCCGAGGCTCAGACAAATGGTGGTGTGCGAGCGGCTTCCTTTGAAGTCTGATGCCGAGGCCGATGGTGTTTGATATGCACGCGCCTGCCTCACATGAACTGTACGCGATCCGCAGGCTAGGTAGACTTTTCGGACTGCTTGCTATAATCTCGCCTATTCAATCCCTAACGGATAGAATAGTCGAGACCTAAAAACTGCTATAGCGTGAAATATACTGGATCAGGAAACTGGATACAATGAATCCCAAAGGACTTATTGATAAAATAGAGATGGGATGTTTCCTATGATAGACGTATCACAGTTTGCTTAGTCAATATTCAACATCCAATGCCCTACCTTCGTTGCTTAATCTCCCAAACAGAACTACACTTAAACGCCCAATTTTCCACCCACACTAAATGTAGTAACAGCTGCACATTTCTTTCCGATGTTATTGGGTCCATACACAAGGTCACCTGACTCCAATTTCATTTTTTAATACTCATTAGTATCATCTCAGTCACACTGCCACTTTACAGACATCCAGTTATATTTTATCGGTTGAGCATATTGACCACATACACAGTTCATGCATGTGGCAGTGCATCAATATGGCTTTCAGCGAGTTTGATAATCAACTCAGATGAATACACTTTGGGCTAGATGTTCGCAAGTTCATGACTTGCTGCTCTCTTCAGAAGAACAGCGACTCGTCATGCATCGTGTTCATCCTCTTTCTATACCTTCTGATAGTTCACTAGTTGCTCAGAATAGGGCTTTGGGGGGGCGGCCGACCAGCGGGAGGCCTGTCACCCCCGGGAGGTTTTGGGGCCGGGGGGGGGTAATGCCAGCACCGTACGAGGGTTGGTTTGGGCTGGGTTTTGGTAGCCTTGGGTTGGGTTGGGCTATTTTTGGGCTGCTTTTGGGCTGGTTGCCTTTAAAGCCAGCCATTTTGCGCCACAGGCCACCATTTCGGTGGAGAGTGTCACAGCAGCTGGGCTGGGGGTGGCAGATAAAATTATTTTAAGGGTGGTCGCGTCGCGTGCGGGGCACGGTCATCCTTAGTTGTCCACGGGAGGGGGCAGGGGGCCTGTAAGTGCTGGGAGGTGTGGTTGTCGGTGGAGGGAGGAGAAGAGGTGGGCGGCGCGCGACGACGACCCGCGGGCCCTGGAGGGCCGGTGGGGTGAGGCTGCGCGGCGCGCCGCTGGCGCTGCTGCGGTGGCCGGATTAGCAGTGGTGCCGCCGCGTGCAAGCCCAGGTGAGAGGGGGGTGGGGTGGGGGGCATCGCGGGCCTGGCGAGAGTGGTGCGGGCGGGACGCGGCCGGGTAGTGGGGCAAGTGGGAAGGGGTGAGGCATTGCGGCGCATAGGCGGAGGGGGGTGCTGCATGGACACCACTGCCTGGTACGTCGGGCCGGTCCTGGTGCCGTATGTGGCGCCTACGGTTTACTAGGGCTCGGGGGTATGTGATGGCCGGCATGTTGTTACGGGCAGTGCCAGCGGAGCTAGCGCCTACAGGGGGCAGCGTCTACTTGTGCTTGGCGGGAGGACGCGCAGCTAGGTACGACGGAGATAAGCACGTGTAGAGCCCTATTCTGCCTGGCTTTTACTTGACGAGCTCGCATCGGCACATCCCACAGGGCGCAGTTAACAGGTGCACAGGGGAAGGAGGGGATTAAGTTGTCACGCCGGAGCTGGCACAAACTAGGGGCCGATAAGGAGGGGGAGGGCTGGGGCAGTTGTTGCGAGCCTGGGGGGGGGGCAGTTTTGCGCCACGGTACGAATGGGGGACGGGTTGGGGGGAGGGGGGCGGACCGTGTGTGGGGGTGGAGGACTGCGAGGGGGGGGGCTTTCAGCAGCAGCTGGGTAGGTGGGGAGGGGGGGAGGCGCGATGGGCGCGGGGGTACGACGGGTGTGGAGGGGGGAGGGCTTTTGGGGAGCGGGGGGTTGTTGCTCCCCCGGCTGGCTGGACCAAACCTCTTGTGCTAACAGGGACGCTGAGATAGGCGCTCGGGGGGCAGCATGCGGCCCCACTCGACCGAGGGGATGGGCCGGCTCTGCCTGTACGGGCGGCCACGCTCCCACGAGGGACCATGCTTGAAAGCGCGAGGGGAAGCAGGGCGGTGTGCCCCCCCCCCCCTCAGTTCCCCTCCCCCCGAAGGGTCGGTACGGCCGCCGGGGGTCGGGGATGGAGTGGAGAAGCGTGGTCAGATGCAGAATTTTACTTACTATTTATGCGTTGGGATGGCACAGACTTACTGGAAGGTGCTGGAGCACTTCACGATAGGGATGGACCTGATACAACGAATGAGAGAAGCGATGTTACGGTATATGAGGTGGACACTCGGGTGCAAACAAAATGGAAGTTGGAGGAATGGGATTTGTGTTCTGGGAGAAGCAATGCTACGGTATATTAGGTGGACACTCAGGTACAAACAAAATGCAAGCTGGCAAACTGTGCAGTATGGGAGGAAAGAGACTGGTGTGCAGAGGAAAAGGGGCAGGCAGCCAGGGGAGACATGATACTGCGAACAATGGAGGACGCTCGAACACCAGAGCACCGGTTGTGTGGGGAAATGGGGGGTAGCGGACAGAGTGTTGCAGGGGACCGGTGGCATGTGCGGGTGACTGGGAGTGCCAATCGCAGGTGGAAGGGTGTTATGCATTTATGGCAACCACTCGGACCACACGTACACATCGGGTCAGCACTGTCAAGGCCACGGGGAATGTCAATTTGGAAAACAAGGTCTGCCTGCAGGTATGGTGGAGGGGCAGGCGTGCATTTGGGAGCATCTGGAAGGGGGAACACTAGGAGGCCAATTTTGTCAGTCGGGGAGGAGTGGTGGTACGAGGCGGAGGCAGAAGGGGTGCCTCTGCTATTTGCGTTGCCCGGACAGGTTGGGCTGTCGACGTCCATTCACTGTAAGGGGGAGTTGCAGGCTGTGGGGTCTGTGCTTTGGGGTTGGGCTGCGCCCCCAGGGAGTTTCAGCTTTCGCATCTTTGTGTGGGGAGGGGGAGTGCGGGGCATGGTGAGGGAGGCAGTCCGGGAAATGGACCCTGTAACGAGGGGAAACCAGCGGGGGGTGGATATCGGGGTCGCTTTCTGTGGCCCCAACAGCATGTGGCCGCCGTTGTTGGCGAGCAGGCTTGTCAGTTGCATTACCTGGGAGGGTGGATGGTGTGGAGGAGGGTAGGACTCCTGGTGCACCGGGTTGTAATGCCGGGCTCCGGGAAGAACATATGGACCTCACAGTGGAGGCGCAATTGGTAGCGTGCGGGCGTTGCAAGGGGGTTGTTGGGATGGTAGATGGCGTTGTGGATCGAGTATGACTCCAAGGGAGTCTTTGCTGCCGATGAGGTGTGGGGGGTTTTCTTGTTGTGTTTTTCTTGGGCCACCCTTTACTGGACCGGGGGAGGTGGAAGTAGGGCGGAACAGAGGAGGAGAGGAGAGGTGGAAGAGCTGGACTGGGGGACTTGCGGTGGTTGTGTCGGCAGGAGGTGGGTTTGAAGGGGTCGGAGCCCAAAAGAGGGAGGGGGCGAGGGGATGTGTGGAAGGAGGGGCCCGCTGCGGGGCAGGGGCCTTGTGGCCTCCGTGCTTGGTGGAGCATGCGGAGGAAGAGGAGGTGAGGCGGGAAGCGGTGGGGGGGGAGCTGAGTAGCGTTGAGTAGGGTTTTTCAGGAATGCCCTCGGATAGGAACGCCGGGAGGACTGGACCATGGGGACAATCGGGACAGGGCAGGTTAGCCAGTCAATACCAGTACATGTTTTGCCCGTTCCCTTTCCAATTTTAAGGGATTAATATTGCTTTTCCTTCAGTATTCTTTCTCGTCCTGTCGGAATAAGGCTGCTTGGGCCCACCTCGTTTCAATGTTAGGACAACGTGGGTACAGGGGCTCTTTCAGCGGAAGGTAGAACGTACCTTTAACAGCAGCAGCATCCTTCTTGCAATGGCGATGTCGGATGTAACCTACAATCACGGGGGTTGAGGCGGGTTCGAGGGGGCGAGGGGAGGACGTGTTTCACTTATGGCTTACTTTTTTGCTTAGAACACAATCTGGCGGCTACCCCCCCTGATTGATGTGGACAAGGATTTTAAGGTCCATTATCAATGTAATCTGGAACATCGACGGAAGGCTGAGTTGGCGTAGCAGGGGTTAGAGCTGACAGTTACACACGAGTCAGGGACGCTCAGAAATTCGTCTGTAAAGAAAGGTGAATAAATGAGCACGTGTTGCTGGATTTGTGATTGTCCATTGCACCAGGATGGGCACAGCCAATAGGCCTCGCCTTGGGACCTTATAGGGGTTTAGCTATGTGATATATTATCCGGGGTGCTGTGCTAGGTACGCTGTCTCAAGTGGAGTGACGCCCGTGAGTGGAGGACAGGGAGTAGGAGGGCCGATTTCAAGGAGAGCGGGTGGCAGGGAAGCTACCATCAAGGGGTGTGCAAGGCTGCAGGGGGGGACAAGCAGCGTTGATAGGGAGGCAACGAGTGTGGGCAGAGGGTGCGGGTTGGGGGGTAGTACCGAGGTGTGTTAAAAGGTGTGTTCAAGGGGCGCATGGGTTTTTTTTGAGCTGGCGGCGTGGTTTAGACGATTCGGTTATTGGTTTCAGGGGGCTTTTCACGGTGGTTAGGCTCTGAGATGGGGATACACGAGCTGGAGGACTTCTTTCTGGGGGGACGGCCGGGTTCGACGGATTGTCAGCGGCAGCTGGTCAGTTGTGCGGGCCTCGTGGTTTGACTGGGGGTGCCCATGGCGCCAAAAAGACATACGGTTCCAGACGGTGATGTCCTGGTTGGAGGGAGCGCGATTTGGGTCATGGAAGACCGCCTGCCAGAGGAGGAGGGGGCGTCAATGTTGGCATGGGGGGCGACAGCTCTTCTCAGGGGAGGTTCAATGTCATATGCGTGGTGGGGACCAATCAGTTCTGTCGGTTGTGGGTGTTTTTCAATGGCGGACAGGCTCTGGTGGGGGACACACTATCTGGTTGACTTCTTTCTGGTGGGACGGCCGGGTTCGACGGACTGCCAGCGGCAGCTGGTCAGTTTACGGGCCTCGTGGGCTGCCTGGGGTTGTCCCCTGGCGCCAGAGAAGAGGTACGGTCCCAGACGGTGCGGTCCTTGCGTGGTAAGAGCTCGACTCCGGGCCATGGAAGCTCGCTTGCCAGAGGACGGGGGGTTGCAATTTGGCATGGGGGGTGGCAGCAGTGCCAGGGGAGGTTCGGTTTCGTTTTGCGGTGTGTGATGTTCAGTCCTTTTGCAGTGGGCTTTTTCCTGACGGGCAGGCTCTGGTGGGTGACGCACTATCTGTTTGACTTCTTTCTGGTGGGACGGCCTGGTTTTCGACAGACTGCCAGCGGAGCTGGACGGTTTTACAGCCTTAGGGTTTACTGGGGGGTGCCCCGGGCCCCAGAGAGGAAGCACGGTCCCAGTTTGGTGCGGTCATTCCGTGGTAGAGAGCTCGACTCCGTGGCATGGAAGCACGCCTGCCGGAGGACAGGGAGGGCAACGTCGTCGTTGGGGTCGGACGCTGGCGGGTTGGCGCTGCTGCATCTTTGAATACGGTGGTCGGCGGAGTTAAGGGAAGTTTGGTGGGGTCAGGCGTCGTGGGGCATTTCCTGGTGTGCCTCTAGCCGGACAGGGGAGGAGTCGCGGCGGTGGAGAACAGGGAGGCTCGGAGTAGGTGGCTTCTGCGAGAGCACGTGGTGCGGTTCAGGTAGGCTTTGAGGGCGGGGTGTCGAGTCGCCGTCGGCGGGAAATGAGGGACGTAGTTGTTGGATGGTTGGGCGGGGGTTTTGGTCGAGGTTGGAGTTGGAGAGCAGGTTGTTTCGTGGTCAGTGGCACGGTGGAGGGGCAGGCGCGGGATGCGTCGTGCCGGCTTGTGTGCAGTGGTAAAGGAGAGAGCGTGCCGGACGAGGCCTTGGTTACGGCGAGTGTTGGCGCTGGTTTAAACGAGGGAAGCGGGACCTGTTAGAGATTCGGCGCAGGTAGGCGGGGTTTTTATGTAAATTGGTCGGATTTTAGGTCACAGGCAGGTTTGGAGGGGGGTTGAGAGGCCTGCGGCCATGGATAGGCCCGGAGGAACTTTCATGGAAATAAGGGCTTTTGGAGGAAAAATCAGGTAAAAAGGATGGAGCACCCGGAGAGTAGGTGCGGGGCAGTGGCTTTTCAGGAAGAAGGGGTACACCTGGTAGTACGGAATGGAGCTTATTGATACACTTGAAGGAGCCTCTGGATTAGGCCACTGGGGGGTGCAGATACACGAAAGGCAGTAGTCCTAGTGGGGGGTCGAAAGCCGTTAGCACGGCTTTCGAGTGGCGGTTCTTCCTAATATATGGGGGAAGTGTACGAGATCTGTTTTGGATTAACGGGGGGTAGGTCAAGCACAATAAAGCATTTAGACAGGTGGAGAGGCAAATTGAAGTTTTTGCTAATTGTTTACTGTTTGTGGATTGGGGGAACCAGTTTAGGGGAGGGGGTGGGGGTTTTGTCAGGAATGTATATATTTAGTGAGGCCTAGTTTTGTACGGCACAGGCCAAGGGTTTTCATTGAGTAAGGTGCACCTGCTTCCAATAAAGCGGCCTTTATCACACCAATTTTGGAGTCTCTGGTCGGTGCTGTTGTCTCCTCCCCCCACCCCCGTTTGGCCCCAATAGGGCTTTGGGGGGGCGGCCGACCAGCGGGAGGCCTGTCACCCCCGGGAGGTTTTGGGGCCGGGGGGGGGGTAGTGCCAGCACCGTACGAGGGCTGGTTTGGGCTGGGTTTTGGTAGCCTTGGGTTGGGTTGGGCTATTTTTGGGCTGCTTTTGGGCTGGTTGCCTTTAAAGCCAGCCATTTTGCGCCACAGGCCTCCATTTCGGTGGAGAGTGTCACAGCAGCTGGGCTGGGGGTGGCAGATAAAATTATTTTCCCGCCCTCCCTCCCTGGGTTTTTTCCTTGCAGCTGAAAAAAAGGGGGATTAAAATCTTGTCCCGGGGGGTCTTGGGGTGGGTGTTTGCTGTTTTTCATGGTGGAGTGGGGGTTTTTGTGGTGGCGGGGATGTCTTTTGGAAGGAGTTTTCTTGGGGGCCGGTGCATTGGAGCTTGTTTGAAGTTTGTGTGGTTTTGTCGTGTCGCTGGAGCAGGTGTGGTGGTGATTTTCTGCCTTTGGGGGCGGTTCTTCCTAATATATGGGGGAAGTGTACGAGATCTGTTTTGGATTAACGGGGGTAGGTCAAGCACAATAAAGCATTTAGACAGGTGGAGAGGCAAATTGATGTTTTTGCTAATTGTTTACTGTTTGTGGATTGGGGGAACCAGTTTAGGGGAGGGGGTGGGGGTTTTGTCAGGAATGTACATATTTAGTGAGGCCTAGTTTTGTACTGCACAGGCCAAGGGTTTTCATTGTGTAGGGTGCACCTGCTTCCAATAAAGCGGCCTTTATCACACCAATTTTGGAGTCTCTGGTCGGTGCTGTTGTCTCCCCCCCACCCCCGTTTGGCCCCAACAGATAAAGTCTAGCATCATTTTAATCCCGCGGCATGATGCACTGGATTATTCATGTTGTTTGAAAGATATCCAAGATGGCACTTGTATTTAACGCGCAGCTTATATGCATTGCAATGATCGTATTTTGGTCTGGACAGATCCGTATGCACAAACAGATTCCAAGATGGGACCCATAGCTACCAGCAACTAGACTAGACGGGACTTTCGTCTTCATCATCTTGAATGATCTAAACCATTACACCCACCCCTTATCCGCACATCTCCGTATGACTCAGATTCTGCCGCTAAATTTAAACACGCAACGATTTGACCGGTAAGAACCTGTTGATTTGTTGTCACCACACCCTGGTTTTCGGAGCCGTGAGATCACAATTCATTTGTTTTAATTTTTTTGCAGTGCAGTTTTCGGCCGTAACTGAGGAACTTACCACATTTCTTTTGAATGTTCTGTCACAAGGTATGGACATGTTCGAATCCCTTGTATATTGTCGTAGATTGTCATGTCCATGTATGTTTTTCATCCCTCTGGTCTTTTTCTTCAGATCAACTTATCTTCCCACCTAGAAAGCAAACACTCACATGTCTACAGTGAGTATTGTCAGTAACTTGTGGATTTTGGCCCTATCGGCATGCAGTTTTTTGTTGCACATCAGTTTATCCTTGTTACAGAGGGTGAGCGATCACGTCAGCTTGTAGTGGCAATGGCATGGAACTTGGTGAACATTCCTTTTAGGTACCGAAAGAGCAATGACTTCATCACGGTGTTCATACCTTTCACTTGATGGTGTTTTTGAACATGTACACAATGCATTAAATCACTTTGACTCAGCATTTTACACCCAGCATGAGCATTCATAGCCACACATCACAATTAGTTTGGAACACACAAATGAACACAGGGCACTGCAGTGCATAAACTGGCATGTGTTTTGTTCACTGCAAATCAACCATATATGTACATTAGAACTCTTTATTTTGTTTTCATTACAGATTTTGCCCTGAAGAAGGGACTTGAATCCCGAAATGCAGTCAGCACACGTTCTGAATGTGATTTTGAAAAATTATGGATTGTTATGATTTGGATTCTTTTTATATAAAGTGTTCATATAAATGAATTTGAACACTATTTACTGCTAAAAAAGTACTCATACAAATAATATGTTAATCACTGGTTGAAACAAATGTGATTTATTGTTATAATCATTGTATGAAATATAGTCAAATCGCTAATATATTGTTTAAAAGTGGTGCATGGAACTTGGCCTTCTTTTGCATACAGCGTGTGCTAGATAGCAACCAGAAGGCGTAGCACACTGACTGCTCTCCTTGTTCACCGAGTGCCATAAACGGAACAAATAATGGGAGTGCACAATTTACACACTTCTCTTTGTAAATATAACTGAAACATAAACTTAAACAATAATGTTAAGATGTAATTAGTGTAGGTAGTTTTTAATACACGCTGATCATTTTTATGAAAGGATTGTATATACTCTCTTTTGATCCACAACAGTAAAATCCGCTCACACAACATCACCAGTAATGCTGGTGAAACATGTCACACAAAAGCTGGAACTGTGATTACCATTCCTACAGAGAATGAAGGTGCATCCAATGAAGGAGCAGTCAAAATATCATCCTACATTAGGAGACCCATCTAAAGCTATTGCTTCCTCTGCTGTAACTCAATACCGACCAACACCATCTATATCTATTTTAGAAAGATAAAGTAGGGCCTACTACTGAAAGGCCCAGAGTTAGAGAAGTCTGGGAAACTTCTCCTACTCCAGCACAATTCTATGCATTTGAGCAATCCAAGTTGAAAATTCAAAGAAATAAGCACATGGCTACCTCTGAATTGAGTAGATGGGTTGTAAACTTAGGTAGAACCATTTCTGAAAGTAATGAGCCATTAATTAGTTCATGCTTTAAAGAGATAACAATGCCTATAACAGATATGGCCACTCAGATGGATCAATTCTGCATCACGCAGGCGACAGAGGTAAACGAACACTCGCAACATTTTGATTGTTCTGTTGAAAGGATGGCTATAGCTACCTCAACTATGTGTTGCTAGCATGCAGGTGGAGTTACTACAACACAGTTGTGATGTAGCAAGGAGCCTCGCCCAAATAGGCCTAGCCCAAATAACAAACACCTTAGAGGAAATGTAAACTGTGAATGCAGGAACTAACGCAGCAAGGTTGGTTGGGAAAACTGAGGAGGGCTCAAGTCTGTGACCAGTACTTCCACTGGTGAGCTTCATAAAGGAATACTGGAAGCCTGAGTGGAGAAGGAAGAGCCACACAGCATTTAAACCAGAGACCAACTATTGGACATCAAAGGTGTCACTACTAAAACATATAACACTATTTTCAAGAAAAGAAAGCAAACACTGTTAATTTTTTGTATATGTTTCTCATCTCCAAATAAGTCTGTGAATAAACAGAAACATTTTTGTTTAGTACTCAATACACTTTGCTTGTATTTAACATGTCGGCTATGTACTATAAAAGTAGTTTTTTGTGACATCATTCCTATGTACTCATTTCTCTGCACCTCCTGCAGCATTAGGCCCAGAAGGTGGAAAGAAAAGGGATTTCTTAGATCATCTTCTTCAGAATTGTCGCTTGCAGAGTCATTTGGGAGCCTTTTGTGGATTGCCAGATTAGGTAGCATAGCATAGGTGGCTAATCATTTCCAGCACATAGCTGGATCATTTTCTAGGGCACCCATACTTTTACACAGACATCTGCTTTTAATTAAACCAAATGTCCGCTCAATAATGCTCCTTGTTTTTCTCCTTTGTCTACGTGATCGAGAATGAAAGCATGGAGTCATTGTCCATGGGCTTAATGCTTATGCAGGGACATTAAAAATTAACTATTTTCTTTTTGAAATTATTAAATATGCAAATATGGACACTCAGGTAAAGTTAAAAAAGAATTACCTAACAAGCATCCTTCTCCAAGCTCTTCTCTTCTCTTGCTGCTACTCATATAGTCCACAGTGCCTAAAGATATAGGAACAGATGTATCATTCTTTGACACAGCGCAAAGCAGCAAGCATTTACCATTACACAGCACATTTCTGTCCTTTCCTAGCACTGTTCCACTTTTGGTTGCCTGGCGCCAATGCAGGTACCCTTGTGCCATGTTGTAAGGGTGCCTGCATTGCAGGCAGGATAGTTTTTGTTCGGAAGGGGTACCATCCTGCACAAAACAATGTTCCTCTTTCTATGTGTGTTGTCGAATGCAGCATACTTAGAAAGAGGAACAAGCATTTGAATGCAATAGGTTTCGATTTTGCGAAAGTTAGAGCTATTGGCATTGTAAATGACAATGCCTATGGAACCCACACTAGGGACGGCTATGAGATACACTTGTGAACCAGCTTTGTATTTATGGCTCATCGAGGCCTGGGGCTACCTGAACGTATGGTGAGCACCGCGTAAGGGTCCTCAGAGACATCTGTTTCCACTTTACACCTCCAAAACCACCGCACAAGATAATGGCGTGAGAAACAGGAGCAATGCAAGGAGACCGTGCGGCACCTGTATTTAAGCTCTGCACTTTCAAGGACGGGTTAAAACGAAGGGATGCCAGACCAGAGTACATGTGTGTTAGAAAGGCGACCCCGGGGGAGGCAGAAGACGTCTGACTGACCACCCCTAGGTCCACCTCTCCGTCAAGTAGTAGCCGAGCGTTACGGAGGGGCCTCCTGGGTGAGGGCCCTCTCCTAGGATCGTACAGCCGAGTAACCACAACACTACAAATGGACACCACACCAGAGGTCGAGTTCGTAAGCTTTATCAGAAAATAAAGGTTGCTGGTTCCCAGCGATATGTACAAGTAGATCGAGTGGTCTTAAAAGTCTCAAAAAAGGGGGTCAGGGTAGCGGGACAGTCTCGGTTGGGGTGTAGGACGGGATACCCTGCGCACAGCTCTCAATCCTCGAGCCGGGGGTTCCGAGAGGTCGAGCCGCGGCAGCGCCAGCAGGCTCTCTAGATGGTTCGGCAAAGGTGGGCCGCGGCAGCGCCAGCAGGCTCTCAAGATGGTTCAGCAAAGGTGGGCCGCGGCAGCGCCAGCAGGCTCTCAAGATGGTTCGGCAAGGGTGGGCCGCGGCAGCGCCAGCAGGCTCTCAAGATGGTTCGGCAGAGATGGGCCGCGGCAGCGCCAGCAGGCTCTCAAGATGGTTCGGCAAAGGTGGGCCGCGGCAGCGCCAGCAGGCTCTCAGGATGGTTCGGCAAGGGTGGGCCGCGGCAGCGCCAACAGGCTCTCAGGGTATCCTCGGGTTACAGGGCCAATGAGTTCTTCTGGTGTCGGCCGTGACAGCGTCAGTAGGGCTTTCCAGTCCAGGATACAACTGCGGTCCTACTCCGGGGCTGGCCCAGATATAGGACGGGAGTCCTTTGATGTCCGGACCTTCGCGCTTGGGGGCCAGAGGGGCCGGGAAGATGGTGTCCAGACACCCAGCAGGGGGGTGGAGCCAGCACCCAGGGATGCCGGGGGCGATCGATACCAGGCATCCGGGGACGGTTGGAGGCCCATCGAAAGTCCCCTTCCTCCGGGATCTGTCGAGTGGCCACTCGACCACCTGGGTAGATCTTGGCGCCTCGAGGTCGGGGTCTGGGCCGGGGCCGAGGCCACGTGTTCGTGACGTGGTGGTCCCAAGATGGAGTCGGGCGAGTGTGGAGGCCCGTGGTGGTAACCGGACCGGTAGTGTTGGGGCGTGCGGGATCGGGCGGAAGGGGCCGCCCGGGGCTCTGGGGAGGGCCGATGTCGTCCGGGGCCCGCCACGCGGGAGGGGTAGGACCACGCCACGAGGCCGGGTCCAACACGCGTCCCCCCCAGCTGAAGGCAGGGGAGAGTCACCCATCTTCTTGGGGATTCTCCTCGCCGAGGCGGAAGAATCGGGACAGGCCGTCAGCATTGGCGTGGTCGTTGCCGGGGCGATGCTCCACAGTGAAGTCCATCCCTTGGAGGGAGATTGACCATGGCAACAGTTTCGGGTTTTCTCCCCGCATCTGCATCAACCACCGTAGAGGCCGGTGGTCGGTCTGGACCCGGAAGTGGGTGCCGAAGAGGTAGGGCCGGAGCTTCTTTAGGGCCCACACGACGGCGAAGGCTTCTCTCTCGATAGTGCTCCATCGATGTTCTCTGGCCAGCAGCCGCCGGCTGATGAAGGCAACGGGGAGGTCGGCCCCTTCAGGGTTCACTTGGGAGAGGACCGCTCCAATGCCGTGCTCCGAGGCGTCGGTTTGGACCACAAACTCCCGGCTGTAGTCGGGGGCTTGGAGCACCGGGGCGGTGCACATAGCGGTCTTTAGGGTGTCGAAGGCTACCTGGCACTCGGGGGTCCAGTGCACCCTTTGTGGTAGTCTTTTTGAGGTCAGTTCTGACAGGCGGGGCCCCACAATGCTCCCATAGTTTTTGATGAAGCGCCGATAGTATCCAGTGAACCCCAGGAAGGCTCGGACGGCGGTCTGGGTGACCGGGGGCTCCCAGGCCTGGATAGCGTCAATCTTTGGCTGGAGGGCAGCCACCTGGCCGCTCCCTACTTGGTGTCCCAGATACGTCACGGACCCTTGTCCTATCTGGCACTTGCTGGCCTTTATGGTCAGTCCGGCCCGACGGAGGGCCGTCAGGACCTCCCGGAGGTGGGTCAGGTGCGCATCCCAGTGGAGGCTGTACACCGCAATGTCGTCTAGGTAGGCGGCGCTGAACTCTTCTAGCCCGGCCAACACTCTATTCACGAGTCTCTGGAAGGTGGCCGGGGCGTTTTTCATGCCGAAGGGCATCACCTTGAAACGGTAGTGGCCATCAGGGGTCGAGAAGGCTGATCGCTCTTGTGCTCCAGGTGTGAGGCCGATCTGCCAATAGCCGGCCGTGAGATCGAAGGTGCTGAGATACTTCGCAGCCCCCAGGCGATCGATCAGCTCATCCGCCCGGGGGATGGGATGGGCGTCGGTCCTGGTGACGGCATTCAGCCCCCGGTAGTCAACACAGAACCGGAGCTCCGGGGGCGTGCCGGGTGCGGCGGCATTAGGGACCAGGACAACTGGGCTGGCCCATGGACTGTCGGAGGGTTCGACTACCCCCAGCGCTAGCATCTTGGCCACCTCGGACTGGATGCAGGCCCGCACTCGGTCGGGCACTCGGAAAGCTCGGTGTCTTACAGGCGGGCTGTCTCCGGTGTCTACATCGTGGACACACCACCGGGTGACTCCAGGGGTGAGGGAAAACAGATCTGCAAACTGCCCCAGCAGCTGCTGGCAGTCATGGTGCTGTTCGGGGGTCAGGGTGGAGGAGAGCATGACCCCTTCGATGGAGCCGTCCTTCTCAGTGGTGCTCATGAGGTCTGGCAAAGGTTCGGAGTCGTCTTCAGCTCCGGCATCGGTCGCTAACAGCAGACTTAGTTCAGTGCGGGCAAAGTGCGGCTTGAGCCGGTTAGCGTGTAGAACCCGGAGGGGGTTCCTGGGGGACTGCAAACCTTGACCCAGTCTTGAGGCGGAAAGCCGGGGCTGGAGGTACTCTGTTGTATTTTTAAAAACTGTACATTTCACTGCACTCTGTCTCTTGTGTGGTGTCACTATTTACTTGTATTTTAAAAACGAAGCACTATTCAGCGCTCGCTCTCACCTTAGCGCTCAGCTGATTTTAAAAGCTGTTCGCGCCTTCTCAGTTGCTTGCCTGCAGCCGCCATCACCAGCGGCGTGTGCGCTGACTCCGCCCCCTTGGAGGCCACGCCCCCTACTCGCCCTACTTAAACCCGCTGATTCCTAGCGGCCACCAGCAATTCTTGACCCAGTCTTGAGGCGGAAAGCCGGGGCTGGAGGTACTCTGTTTTATTTTTAAAAACTGTACATTTCACTGCACTCTGTCTCTTGTGTGGTGTCACTATTTACTTGTATTTTAAAAACGAAGCACTATTCAGCGCTCGCTCTCACCTTAGCGCTCAGCTGATTTTAAAAGCTGTTCGCGCCTTCTCAGTTCCTTGCCTGCAGCCGCCATCACCAGCGGCGTGCGCGCTGACTCCGCCCCCTTGGAGGCCACGCCCCCTACTCGCCCTACTTAAACCCGCTGATTCCTAGCGGCCACCAGCAAACCTTGACCCAGTCTTGAGGCGGAAAGCCGGGGCTGGAGGTACTCTGTTGTATTTTTAAAAACTGTACATTTCACTGCACTCTGTCTCTTGTGTGGTGTCACTATTTACTTGTATTTTAAAAACGAAGCACTATTCAGCGCTCGCTCTCACCTTAGCGCTCAGCTGATTTTAAAAGCTGTTCGCGCCTTCTCAGTTCCTTGCCTGCAGCCGCCATCACCAGCGGCGTGCGCGCTGACTCCGCCCCCTTGGAGGCCACACCCCCTTCCTCCCCCTACAAATGTGTGTGCATAGGACGCGCAGCGGACGAGCGCAGCGGGAGCGCCGTTTGCGCGCCGAAGTCGCGCCTAAGGCTAGCCCGTCTGCGCCCGTCCGCGCCAAGACCGCGACAGGCGCAGGTAACTCTGCCCAACTCACCTCCCGTATCTCCTACCAACCCAGCGATCTTCTTCAACTACAGCCCTCTAAGCATTGTCCATGTATACTCGACCCAACCGCTTTTTCAGGCCTAGTTAGTTGCAAACTCTGCCACTGGTCCACTGAGCTCCACTCAGCTGTCCCATCGGCCAATATCCTTCAGGCCCCTCTACCCTCCTTCAAAGGTGGCCTAATCAATGCTCGCTCCATGTGCAAGCACAACCAAGACATACACGACCTCATCTTGGAGTCCGACCTCGACTGCCTCATGATAACTGAGACATGGCTTACAGCAGATAGTAACCCTGATATTGCTGTTGCTCTTCCCCTGGGCTACTCCCTCTTCAGGGAAGATAGAGCCAAGGGCCGAGGCGGAGGTGTTGCAATCATCCTTAAAGATTCCTTCCCTTGCCACACCTTTAGTCTAGAGCCTCTGAAAAAGACCGAAGGACTAGGTTTCTCTATTAAACTGAACGAACATACTTCGTTCTCTGGCGGACTTATCTACCGCCCACCCGGCAATGCATCTGAGTTCCTCGACTCTCTGTACGATTCTTTAGGACAACTCTCCCTTAGATACCCTTTCTTCACCCTCCTTGGTGATTTTAACCTCCATCTAGAATCGAAAACAGATACTCATACCATCAATTTCTTACAAACCCTCGAGATGTTCAATTTTAGGCAACTCGTCACCTCACCCACCCACTCTCTGGGTCATACCCTTGATGGAGTCTGCACCAATTCCCCTTCCTTGATCACTCTTTCCCCTTTGCCCCAGATTTGGTCTGATCACTCCCTGATCCCATTCCACATCTTGAGCAAAAACCTACCCAATCGTGACAAAGTTGCCTTTCACCCTGATAATTATATCAATTGGAAAAAGGTCCAGGATAACATCACTCTTAATCCTTTAATGCAAACTCAAGCTCCTATTCTCTCCGGCAATGTCGACACTGACGCCGATCTTTTCCAAAACTGGATCACTCAAGAAATCAAATCCAGAATCCCGCCCTCACGCCCCTGCATCTCCCGGCGCAAAACCAAAACTAAAATCAATGCCCCCTGGTTCACACCAGACCTTGCAAAAGCGCATCTGCTATGTAAAAAGGCAGAAAGAAAATGGCGGAAGACATACGAGGCTACTAACCGCTCCTCCTATATCGCAACAAGGAAAAACTACCTTTCGGAAATTAAACTGGCTAAAAAAAAACACTATGTCAATGCCATAAAAAACGCAGGCCAAAAACAAAAGGTTCTGTTCACGATTGTTAAATCATTCACGCATCCAAAGGTACTTCAGCCTGAAATCCCCCCTTCCCAGAAATTTTGCGATCAAATTTCTGATTATTTCGAGGAAAAGATTGCCGCGCTCCAAATCAATTTCCCCCCCCCCATTGCTCCCCCAGTGTCCCCTCCACTGGTCCCCCCAGGCCTTGCACTAAGTCGTTTCTCCCCTGTCACTCTTGAGAAGTCGAAAAAAGCCATCTTGGCCTGCAAATCTGGCGCCCCGACCGACCCTTGTCCCCCCATGATACTTCACCAGCTAATTGATGAGGTCAACCCGACCATCAACAGCCTAATCAACTCCTCGCTTAGCTCAGGCTCAGTACCCAGCTGTTGGAAAAAAGGTATAGTCAAACCCCTTATGAAGAAAGCAAATAAACCCCTGACGGATCTCACCAACCTCCGCCCAATTTCGCTACTCCCGGCCTTGGGACAAATTACGGAACACCTAGTCCATAGCGAGCTGAAACGCTACCTGGATGATAACAACCTTCTTCATCCCCAACAATCCGGGTTCCGCCCCAAGCACTCGACAGAAACCGCTCTCATTGAACTGTCTGACACCATAAAAACTCTACAAGATCAGAGAAAAAATTCCATCCTAATCCTTCTCGATCTAACGGCGGCGTTTGACACCGTCTCCCACACCATCCTCATCAGTAGACTCAGGGACATTGGTATCTCCGACGCCGCCCTATCCTGGATTACGTCTTTTCTCTCGGACCGTTCCCAAACTGTCACTCTGGGCCCATTCCACTCTAAAGACAAACTTGTCTCCTCAGGTGTCCCGCAAGGATCTATCCTAAGCCCTCTCCTTTTCAACGTATATCTCATTCCCCTCCTTAATCTGATAGAATCATTCGGCATACCTGTCACTTCGTATGCCAATGATACACAACTCATTGTGCCACTTGACAAACTATCTACCAAAGCTGAACTCAACCTGAAACACTGCCTGACCGAAGTATTTCGATGGATGGACAACAACCACCTGAAATGCAATTCGAGCAAAACAGAGATCCTCCCGATTGGCACAAATATCTCTTTCTGTCCAGCACTATGGTGGCCGGATAACTCTGTTGCCCCCCCCCCCCAGACGGTGTCGTCAGCCAGGAACCTCGGCGTAATCTTTGACTCTGAACTCTCCTTTGACCAGCATGCCAGAACCATCGCAGGTAAATGCTTCGGAACGATCAGATCCCTGAGAAAGTTCTTCGACTTTCTCCCCATCGATGCCAGAAAGACGGTGACAGTCGCACTCATAATCTCGCGACTGGATTACTGCAACGGCTTGCTTGCAGGAGTTAAAAAGGGCACCCTCCTTAAACTGCAGAGCGTACTTCACACAGCCGCCCGTCTCGTCCTGGGCTTACCCCGCAGATCCTCCATCTCTGCAGCGCTTCATTCACTTCACTGGCTCCCCCTTCACAAAAGGATTCTCTTTAAAATCCTGATTATAGCCTTCCGTGCCTACAACAAGACAGGCCCTAAATACCTCATCAGGCGTTTTCCCCACTACGTGCCCAGCCGTCACCTTCGTTCAACCAATGACAACCTCATTCTTCTCCCGAAATACAATCTGAAAACGAAGGGTGAGAAGACCCTTAGCTTCCTTGCATCTAAAGCTTGGAACAAACTGCCCAAAACCCTCAGACAACAAACCCAGGAAAAACCCTTTAGAAAGCTGCTAAAGACATGGATTTTTAATCTTCCGGACGATTACTCCAAAGCTTCCATCTAACCCCCTAGACTGGTTCATTCAGGTTCTCAAGCGCCAAGATGCTCCCTCCGGAGCGAACGTCGCGCTCTAGAAATACCCCACAAATACACAAATACAAAATACAAATACTCCATGTCCACCAAGTAAGTGACGGGGCTCTTGCGCTCCACCACCTTGAAGGGCCCCGTCCATTGGTCCTGGAGGGCGCAAGGTTCAACCGGGGACATGACCCAGACCTGCTGGCCCGGCTCGAATTCGATGGACGAGGCGTTCTGGTCATACCAGCGTTTCATCTCCTCCTGACTAGCCTCCAGGTTGGCTTCGGCCAGTTCCCGGAACTTCCGAGTTTGGTTGCGGAGGGTCAGGAGGTACTGGTAGACATCTGGTGGAGCACCTCGGACAGCCGTCTCCCAGCCTTCTTTGACCAGGCTGAGGGGGCCTCGGACCGGGTGCCCATACAATAGTTCGAAGGGGCTGAACCCCAGGGACTTCTGGGGTACTTCCCGATACGCAAACAGGAGGCAGGGCAGCAGAACATCCCATTTGCGCCGTAGTGGCTCCTCTAGGCCCTTGATCATTCCCTTCAGTGTTCTGTTAAACCGCTCCACAAGTCCATTCCCTTGGGGGTGATACGGGGTGGTGAACTTATATGTGACCCCGCACTGTTGCCACAGGGATCGCATATACTTGGGGATAAAGTTTGTGCCCCGATCACTCACGACTTCTCGGGGGAAGCCGACTCTGGAGAAGATCCCCATTAGGGCCCGACCTACTACTGGGGCCGTGATGGTTCGGAGGGGGATGGCTTCCGGATAGCGGGTGGCATGGTCCACCAGAACGAGGATGAAGCGGTGCCCTTGAGAGGTGCGGGGGTCCAGGGGCCCCACGATGTCTATCCCCACTCGCTCGAAGGGGGTGGTGACCACGGGAAAAGGCTGGAGCGGGGCTTTGACTTTCCCCCCGCTCTTCCCGCTGGCTTGATAGGTCGGGCAGGTTCTGCAGTGATTATGCACATCGTTGCGCATTTTCGGCCAGTAGAAATGAGTCACCAGGCGGCTGTAAGTTTTGTCCTGCCCCAGGTGCCCGGCGAGGGGCACATCATGTGCTAAGTTCAAGACGAAGTCTCTAAATCGGAGGGGAACGACCAGCACCCGGCTGGCCCCTAGTTCGGCAATCTTCTGCTCACTGTAGAGAAGGTCGTTGTCCCAATAGACCCAGTGGGACCCCGCCGGGTCTCCAGCGGCTTGAGTGGCGGCTTGTTGTCGAATTCCCTCGAGGGAGGGACAGGTGCTCTGTTCTTGTCGGAATTGTTCGCGGGTGGGGCCACCTTCTTGGCGCCACTGAGCTAGTTCTGGAAGGTGGCCGAGCTCGGTGATTTCTTCATGGCTGGGCCCCTGGGGGCCGGGTTCAGGGTCGGCGTCCTCGGGGACGGCGGGCGGTGGAGGTGCGGGCCACTCCGGCTCCTCCATAGGGTCTTCCTCCGTTGGGGTGGAGGCCCGGGCGGACATGGAGCGGGTGGTCGCACAGACCCACTCGGGAAGGCCTAGCATCCCCAGATGCTCTCTCCGCTCTACGCCGGCCCAGAGGGAACTTTCCAGGTCGTTCCCGAGGAGGCAGTCCACGGGGGAATCGTCTCGGACAGTCACTTTCAGCATGCCCGACACCCCTCCCCACTCGAAGGGGATGCGGGCCATCTGGCACAAACTCTCAGAGTTGTCCGCCGACCGTACTGGGCACAAGACGTTGGGAAGAATTTGTTCGGAGGTCACCAAGTGGCAGCGGACCGCCGTCATGCTGGCTCCAGTGTCCCGGAGGGCTTCGGCCCGGCGTCCATTGATGGTGACCCATTGGCGGTATTTCTGGGTGTTATCTGGGATCGGGTCTCGGGGGATCATGTCTCGATCACCCAGGCATGCTAGGATCATGGCGGCGGGCTCCCACTCGGCCCGCTCGGTGTCGTCGCCTTCTTCTTCGCCTCATTCTGCACTCAGGGCGGCGGCCGCGATCTGGCGGCTCGGGGGACCGGTGGTGCCGGGTCGCTGGTTCATCGGGCAGAGAGGGTCGTTCGCATAATGGCCCTGCCGCTGGCATCGGTGGCACGTAACATTCGGGTGGGGCCCGGGTCTTGCTGGGGGCCCCCCCTCCAACCCAGGGATGGCGACGGGGAGGTAGGGGATGACCCCGTGGGGGTGTCTCGGCCCCTGCTCTGACCTCCTCCGCCGCCTCGTGGCCGGTGGTTCCCCGGGGATCCCCGGCCGTAGTCTCCCATCGGACTCCGGGGAACTCGGGTGCCCTCCCATCTATCCGCCTCGACAGCGAGTTTTCGTGGCTCTGTCAATTTGCTGTCGAGGAGGTGCTGCCGGAGTTCGATGAAGCAGTTATTGGAAAGATGTTCCCATAGGATGAGGTCGACCAACTGCTGGTAGGTGGTGACCTGGCAGCCTCTGATCCACCCTTCGAAGGCTCTGCTGTAAAAGTTCACATACTCCACCCAAGTGGTACCGGGGATTTTTTTACAGTCTCGGAATCGCTGCCGGTACATTTCGGGGGTGAGTCCGTAGCGAGTGAGGAGGGCGGTCTTCATGTGTTCGTACGAGGTCATCTTGGCGTCGGGGAGCTCTAGCAGGGCGTCTCTCCCCTCGTTGATGAACTTCCCCCATAAGCCGGCGCCCCAGTCTTTGAGGGGTACTCGATGGGCGGTCATGGCGACCTCGTAGGCTTTGAACCACTGTTGGATGTCGTCGTTCTTATAGTATTCTCGGACGACCTCCTTGGGTATGTGCACCTTCGTGTCCACCGGCGGGGGTGAGGTCTTGCCCCCGGCGGTGCCGGTTTCGTTTGTCTTGGCCTTGATTTCCAGTTCTTTGAGGCCGCGCTCATGCTCGAGCATGAGTTTCTTTTCTTCGAGGTCCCGTTGTCTTCGCCTTTCCTCTAGGTCTCCTTCCAGCCGTAGTTGCTCGAGGGCTAATTTCCTTTCTGCTAGCTGTATCTCTCCTTCTTCTCGGAGTCTGGCGAGCTCCAACTCGTGGAGCCGGTTTCTCTCTCGTTCTCGGGCGTCTCCGTGGGGGAGGCCCGTGTCTAGGTTGGCGGGTCTTTCCCCTGCTGGGTTCGCGTCGGTCTCCGGGCGTCCGTTCGGGCCCGGGTTGTCTCCATTCTGGGGTGGCGCGTTATCGGCGTCCGCCCAGGCTTGCAGGGCTGATTTAAAGTCCTCTTTGGTGTTGAGGCCCGTGGTAGCGATGCCTAGGTCCTTGCAGAATTGTTTTAATTCCTTGTGGCTGTAATCTTCCATCTTTTCTTTCTGGAATTCCGCAGTCGGTCTGGTTTCCTGAGTAGTCATGGTCGCGGTGTGTTTTTCTCGGTAGTGAGTGGATTACTCTCTGTATGATCTGCGTCGGCTCGGATCCCGTCGCCTGCCACCAATGTTAGAAAGGCGACCCCGGGGGAGGCAGAAGACGTCTGACTGACCACCCCTAGGTCCACCTCTCCGTCAAGAAGTAGCCGAGCGTTACGGAGGGGCCTCCTGGGTGAGGGCCCTCTCCTAGGATCGTACAGCCGAGTAACCACAACACTACAAATGGACACCACACCAGAGGTCGAGTTCGTAAGCTTTATCAGAAAATAAAGGTTGCTGGTTCCCAGCGATATGTACAAGTAGATCGAGTGGTCTTAAAAGTCTCGAAAAAGGGGGTCAGGGTAGCGGGACAGTCTCGGTTGGGGTGTAGGACGGGATACCCTGCGCACAGCTCTCAATCCTCGAGCCGGGGGTTCCGAGAGGTCGAGCCGCGGCAGCGCCAGCAGGCTCTCTAGATGGTTCGGCAAAGGTGGGCCGCGGCAGCGCCAGCAGGCTCTCAAGATGGTTCGGCAAAGGTGGGCCGCGGCAGCGCCAGCAGGCTCTCAAGATGGTTTGGCAAGGGTGGGCCGCGGCAGCGCCAGCAGGCTCTCAAGATGGTTCGGCAGAGGTGGGCCGCGGCAGCGCCAGCAGGCTCTCAAGATGGTTCGGCAAAGGTGGGCCACGGCAGCGCCAGCAGGCTCTCAGGATGGTTCGGCAAGGGTGGGCCGCGGCAGCGCCAGCAGGCTCTCAGGGTATCCTCGGGTTACAGGGCCAATGAGTTCTTCTGGTGTCGGCCGTGACAGCGTCAGTAGGGCTTTCCAGTCCAGGATACAACTGCCGTCCTACTCCGGGGCTGGCCCAGATATAGGACGGGAGTCCTTTGATGTCCGGACCCTCGCGCTTGGGGGCCAGAGGGGCCGGGAAGATGGTGTCCAGACACCCAGCAGGGGGGTGGAGCCAGCACCCAGGGATGCCGGGGGCGATCGATACCAGGCGTCCGGGGACGGTTGGAGGCCCATCGAAACTCCCCTTCCTCCGGGATCTGTCGAGTGGCCACTCGACCACCTGGGTAGATCTTGGCGCCTCGAGGTCGGGGCTTCGCTGGGGCCAGGGCCGAGGCCACGTGTTCGTGACGTGGTGGTCCCAAGATGGAGTCGGGCGAGTGTGGAGGCCCGTGGTGGTAACCGGACCGGTAGTGTTGGGGCGTGCGGGATCGGGCGGAAGGGGCCGCCCGGGGCTCTGGGGAGGGCCGATGTCGTCCGGGGCCCGCCACGCGGGAGGGGTAGGACCACGCCACGAGGCCGGGTCCAACAATGTGTGTGCACACTCTGCTGCAAACCCATACAATTATGAGGACCACAATTGTACAGGTGTACATTGAATGTACACACGGAAGGCCACTGGTGGCGGACACCCTCACACACGTCACATTACTCCTACAAGAGTAATAGGAACTACTGATTAAAATAAAATATATGGAACAGCCCTAATGCAGGTGAGGCTATCCTTAGCGCAAGCACTAAGAACCAGCGTTTATTCTGTACTTCAAGATTGCTGCCCTCGTCACTCGCTTTTTACCAACTACAACCAAACCCTAAAGGGTGCAGCAAGCATGGGATGTTAAAAAGACAATAAAACCCCCTCCACAAAAAGAAACCCAAAGAGAGCCTATGTACACAGGGTAACATGAGCAGGAAATAAAAGAAGTAGTCTCCAAAGGAAAACAAACACCTACAGTGTAAGGAAGCTGTAGTTGGCCGGTGCTCCTGAGCGAAACATGGAAGTGATGTAGGGGGATCGCCAACCAATGAAGAGCCAGCAAAGAAGAACGATGCAGGAGTCAACCTATGACAAGCTGCAGGTGGGATTTCATTTCATATAGTGAATACAACGCGTCTTGCATACAGCGCATGCGTGCTGACACTCGACCTAAAAAGCAAGGAACAACACACCTACGTCTGTGAGCAGCAGTACATAGCTGTGACCCCACTCATGTATCATCTCTGTGTTACACAACCGCACTTGAATGCTAAGAATTTTGGCTCATGCTTGCCAGAGGGCAAAGGAGCCGTACATCAGCAAAATAAAACAATTTCTGCAAGCTTTGTAAAGTCAGATGCAGGCCAACAATTGTAGGAAGTTGTATGGGATGCAATTGAAATGCGAATGCGTTTTCCACTGTTTCTTTTTCCCACAATATTACTAATCAGCGTGTTCGAACAACAGTTTGAAGCTCTGACTCTCCCATTAGCCTCCCCATGGGTCTAATTACATGCTGCTATGCTTCTAATTAGCTTCAGGTGGATCGGAGTCCTCTCAAAATCTGTCCATTCCTTCCCCTCACACCATGAGACAACAATGCACACATCTGGCAAATTAATCCATCTTTTGCTCATTACCTTCAGAAAACAATGTATTTGCAGCCGGTGGCCAACTGCTAGGCGCACAGGGCCTGATTCACAGAACTAACTTAAGACAAAATCCTAAACTTACTACTCATGGTATTCACAGAATGCTCTTACAACTGCCCTAAGTTTATGTCCACACTCTGGCCGGAATTTCCGCACCCGGAGTGTAAGCTCTGCACCCGGAGTGTAGGCTCCACACCCAGAGGGGAATCTCCACCACCGGGCCGGAATCTCCGCTTCCATGCCGGAATACCCACAATGCATCAGATATAGTCAATTAACACCAGATTGTGGTATTCCGGCCCGGAAGCGGAGATTCTGGCCCGACGGTGCAGATTCCGCTCCGGGTGTGGAGCTTACACTCCGGGTACGGAATTAACACACTCGGAGTGTAAGCTCTGCACCCAGAGTGTTAGCCCCCTGTCTTTGGGTCCAGATTGCTGGGCACGTTTACTTAAGGTTTGAACTTCAGCGACAATGGTGCAATTCCTTTTAGTTTTATTTTGATGCTTCTGTAACTAGTAATGGCACAAAAAAGTTTCTAATAGGTCCAAATATAGTTTACACTTTTATATGGTTCTCGTAATGAGAAATGGAACAAACTGTGAAGTTTTCCTTGTGTAATGTAACCGGTGCTTATATAATGCATGCCAATACCCTTGGGTCGTGCTATATAAAACAGTAATAGTCAACAAAAAAACCTGCTTTTGTGCCGTACGTTCCCATTCAAAAAAGGGAATAAACTGCACTAAATAAATTGATTCACTTTTTGCACAGAAGCAAAACTTTACGGACTCTGACCCCAGATTTCCTGAACAGGAAATAAAAGTAGTCCCCAGAATAACACATCATTATAACACGTCTTGCAGACAGCGCATGCGTACTGATTCTTGACCTCAAACACGAGGAGAAATTAAGGAATTTCTCCTTGTTATGCCTCAACTGGGAAGGCTTTGGATTTTAATGCCTTTCCAGTTCTACCACTAATGGTAAATCTGGTATGCACCAAAATCCATGGGTGACATGTTGCTGTTCACCTGAGGGACATGGTGCCCCTCCACAAAAAGTAAAGTTCAACTTTATCAACTCAGGGGCATATTACCAAGCAATAGCGATAATTATCGCTATTGCTTGGTTAGAGACAAAAAATTACCGCTGAGCTGCGGCGATTTTTATCGCAAATAAACCTTGGTATTACCAAGGTTTATCGCAAATGCGATAAAAATCGTCCGCAATGCATGAATATCGCTGAAAAGTCCGCGATATTCATGCATTATCGAGCTAATGCTCTTAGCCATGTTATCCACCTCCCATTGGATAACATGGCTAAGAACTGCTCAGGGCAGGTGTTAGCTTTTGGAGATATTTGCGCTTAGCGCGAATATCTCCATAAGTTGGTAATAGGAGATAGCGATGTTAGCGACTGTTTCCAGTCGCTAACATCTTGGCACGCCCACTTTGCATGTCATTAGTGATAAATATCACTGACATGCAAAGTGGGGCCCAAGATGGTCGCTATCTCCTACTAGCTGTCGCTAACTAGTGTTAGCGACAGCTAGGTAATAGGGAGATAATTTTATCTCCGCTTTCTTGGCTTTTAAAGCAAAAAAAGCTGAGATAAACCCCCTTGATAATATGCCCCTCAGTTTTTCTATGCCCCTCGATGACGCACAAGAATAAATAACGCCCTTGCGAAAGCCACTTAAGAAGTAATAAGCTGAAAACAGAAAATCCTGATTCCCTGCTAAAATTGATGTTATGTCAACCAGAGGGAGCCGGGATTTTAAATGTGTTTGCGAGGCTAACCACATCATCCTTTTCTGGATAAAGTCTTTAACCAGCTGCCATAAAAAAATGGTTAATACATTTAGTTGAAAATCTATGAATTCTAAATTCTGATGAGATTATGCATGAAACGGTTCTTGATTCCATAAAGTCAATGCACATTTAAGGGAAAGGTTTGAGTAAAAATGCCTTCAACCAAAGACGCATAAAACATGAAAAATCCATAGAAATGGCTGTCACCAGAACTTTAATTGTAAATCACAACAGCCAATATCTGGTTATTCTTCAGTGGTAGCAACATTTCTAAAAACAAGACAGAACTGTCTTTCCCCCTTAGACCATATAAAGCTTGTCAAACTCAGCATGCAGATAACTTTTTAGGTCATGAAAACAATACATATCCACCATCATTGTCGAACCATGGCTCATTGAAATGTAAAAGGAAGATGAAGAAGGAGAAGAGATGCAACTCATGATCCTGGTGTGGATAAGAAGATCCTAGATGGATATGCCACTGTTCATATGATTACATCAGACAAGACCAATACCTTTCTGGACTATTCAATTAAATTCATTGAATACAAACAAAATCAGTTTAGTAAATCCAATCTTCACTGTATAGATGTTAACTTTAATCTCTATAAATAAGACATTCTGAAGATCTCTATGTGAGTTAAAAGAGGTACTTGTAGATGAGCTGGGCTGGCTGAAACAGTGCCAAGCAAACAGCTGCAATTCCTGTCACATGATCAAAACAATAAGGGCTTTTTCACCTACTAGCTACCCAAATAGCAGCAGCAACACATCATGGTAAAGTTGTAGTTAAGCATGAGAAACAGCAAAGACATTCATGCTTCGGGGTTGCAACTGCAACAGAGAGATGGAACACATCACACAAGTGGAAACTGACAAAAGAATGTTTCTTTTTGCTGGTGATGGTGTTGCGTAGGAAGATCATATTCATATATACTGTAGACACTTATGTTGTTGTGTTGGCTTCACAATTTGCAAAGAGCCTAAAGTGTGGGAAACTCAGGGTTGTATTCAGTGCAGGCAAATCTTTTCATATTCTTGACATTAGTGGTATGGCTGAGGCATTACAATGTATCAGCGTGTAGCCCTACCAGCCTTTCACGCACTGGTGGAATAGTGACGCATACATGCCAATAGATCCGTTTCAGAAGTGCTATTTTTTTAAGCCAAAAGTGGCGTTATTTTACCTAACTCACCCCTAAAATAGCTTCCCCTTAAATGCAAGTCAATTGGGAAAATAAAGCCCACCAAATATTTTTTCCAAAAAAACATCTTTCATGTATTCAAATGTTAGCATGTATGGTGACATACATCAAAGTTTTCAGAAGAGGCATAATAACTTTCCGGGCCACTTGAAATAATGATCCACACATTACGCCCTCTTGTCATACATTAAAGCCCACATACATTAGAAGAGACTGTAGCAGTTATGGCTGCTATTGAAAAGTTTGTCATCCTCGTGTATGACCACTGCATTATGTGCTCAGAGAAGCCCACTAACTAAGGGGGACATATTTGGGACCAGGCTCTTCAGAAATAACCTCCGCTCCGGGGCTTAAATATCTTTGGTTAGATCAAAATCTATAATCGTTGCCGTGGGAACCTCAACAGCCTGTAGGGGCCATGTCTAATGAAATAGGTGTCAAGAATTTATCGGTGCAAGTGTAAAAGTGCATGTGCTTAGATGTGCTTCACTACGCAAAAGTATGAAAGCTCTTTGTTTATATGGTGGTCGTGAATGTGAAGTTTTTTTATTTCATGAACATATTTTTTTTAATGTTTATAGAAAAATGCTTTCCAGGACACATTTTTTAGACATTACCAATTCCATTACTTTATTAAAAAATATAAAGTTTTCCAGAGACAGCAGGTATTAAAAAATGGAGAGAAATATACTCAATCGTCCATAGTTAACTTGCTTTTGATTTCTGAAATGGCCGCCGCCTCTCTTCCGTCCTCTTCTTCCTGATTCCAGTCCCACAGCAGGTTGCAGGAAGGACCCTGCTTCCAGCCAATCACAATGCTGCAATGCAGCGTTGTGATTGGTCTGAGTGCTGTGGATCGGCGCTCAGCCAGGGAATGGGGGCCTGGGATTGTTCTCCACGCAGGCTGTAAAGCAGCCTGCATTGAGATGATGTGAAGTACGCCTGACTGTTTGGCTGGTCCGACAGACCGGCCAAACAGTCATGTGCACTTAGTGGTGGGCAAACCACTCCTCACCTGCTCCTCTGTCATTGGAGCAGCCCTGCTCCAAAAGCAAAGCTGCAGCAGAAGGAAACATAAAATGATAATGTGAGTTATTATCATTTTATATTTCCTTTACTTCACTGCTGCGAAGCATTGGGTCGACACTTCTCCGCGTTAGTGGAAGAGCTGCCACGGTGTGTGAAACACTGGTGCCATATCACTTCCAGCCAGAGGCGTAGCTACTATAAGAGCAGCAGCTGGAGTGGTACCGGGGCCCATTGAACCCTGATAATTGCTGTATTTTATTACCCCAATAGCAGTCAAAAGACCATTTTGATTGCCTACACCAGGACCCATGCATCTTTGCTACTTTGCAAGATGACAAAGCAGCTATTTCTATGAAGTGAATAGCCGCACCTCCATCGCATGGACCCTTCACCATACATTCATTTCCATGAAAACCCTTATTTTGTTTAGCAATACAAGGATATGTGATAAAATGTAAGGAAAATGTGATGCATCTTTGAGCACCTTCCAAGGGGCTTCCTGATAAAGTGATTGGGACAGTCAGAGTTCCACCTTAATTCCAGTGTGCATAAAAAAGCTGTTCTTTTTCAGCCGTGACAGCAGTGCATGCATGCTTCACAGAAGCACAGTGTGCATGTGAGCCTTTCTTACCTTAATCCTTGCGCAGTTAGTGACAATTAAATTAAATAAGCATTGGCATTAGGTCACGCCTTTACTATGTGCTAAGTTGTGTAGTTTGACAATGCTTGCTTGTAAAAAACAAAAATAAAGAAAAACTTTTCAAAATGCCTGCCCCCACATTATCGTGCATACACCCATAGATACATACCATAACCCATCTGGAAATGCTCTTTATTTCATGAAACCCATTTGAAGATGGAATGAATGAATGAATGAATGAATGAATGAATAACTTTTATTGTGTGGTTACTTAAAACCATTACATTAAAACCAAAGTATAAAATTACAAAAGTTAAAAAACCACAAAGTTTCTGTAGGCAGGCTTTTGTAAGAAGATCCCAGAGTTCATAAGGGCACACGCGGTCGGGGACCTGTGGGGACCACCAGGTGTCCCACGACAAAGTCTCTATTCCTGCGTGACCTTGGCAGCTATCAGCTCGAGCCGAGTCTGTTGTACAAAATTTCCAAATGAGGCCATCTGTTTTACTATGCTCAAGGTGTATAAATGATGGATTGCTTCCTTGGCTGTTCGTGTCCCGGCGTCCCTAAGAATGGGCCTAAGGTAGAGGGTGTGGGGTGCACGTAAGGCGGGGCAGCAAAACAGTAAGTGGGCCAGTGACTCTCGTTTATAGTTACAGAGTCTGCAATCCCGAACTCCTGTGCCTGCATTTTCCGGATGATATAGTTCGTTGAGCGGCAGGGGGTGCAGTCTGTAGGCGAGAATCTTGTGGAGAGCTGAGAGGCCCACGGCCTGCGTGAGATGGTTTTGAGGATTGTGCGCGGTATGTGGCAAGCATAAGGACTCGTGGAAGGCTCTTTTCGTGAGGGACTCCAAGTCCAGCTCCCGGGAGCGTGCGCGCACTTGCCTCTTTATCGCATATTTGATGGTCGTGTAGTTGACAAGGTCTGGGTTCCACGACTCGATCGCCAGGTTCAATTGCGTCATGGCAGCTTCGATGGTGGCTGACCAGGGATTCCCTGGTTCAGTGAAAATATGTTTCAGAGCGGCCTTCAGTGTGTTATCGCGTGCCGCTATTGTGAGGTAATAACATTTACTTAGGGCTGCCATCTCTTCCAGAGTTTGTTGGTTAAGGGCCACCAATACATGATGACACAGGCGCACACCAGGGTCCATGTTACAGAAAGTCCCCCGGGGTTGCAACTGGCGTTTATGCCCACTTTTCGTGCCGCGGGGGCACTGTGGTATTACAGAAGGTGCCACAGACACTTGAGCGGCCCCTTCTGTAATACAGACAGTGTTGGTGCACATGTAGCGCCAACGCTATCGATACAGGGAGCGCCATCATTTGCAAGGGTGCGTGGCCACATTGAACTTGAGGGAATCAATTTGCCTCTGTGCCTATGCCATACTACCGCCGTGGGCAAGCATGACCTTAGGAGACGCACTGAAAGTGTCAGTGTACTCCCTGAAAGCAGCCCTCTCAAGGGATGAAAGGGGACACAATGGGCCCCCTAAACATCCCCCTTCTGGTGGATGCAGTCACTTACTGCACCCGCCAGCAAGGGGATCGCTAATTTCTTTTGAAAGTGCAGGCTCCTTGCGTGCCTTGTGTTACCCTGCGTTGGAGAGTGGTTAAATATGCCGAGTAGGGGCGTTCCCATGCATCCACCCACATATTTTGACCCAAACCCAGATTTACTTAAAGACTGTAAACATGGTTTGCACCAAAATGGTGCATGTGCCTGACCTTGGCATAATGAGCAGAAATATTAATATTTCTCCTTTTTACTTTCTCCCTGATTGTGTGCTGTGTTCTGCAGCACACAGACAAAAAGAAATACGTCTGTAGGAATACTTTTGTGCAGGAAGGTATCACTTCCCACACAGAAACCATCCTGACCACAATGCAGGCACCCTTGCGCCATCATGCAAGGCTACCTAAGTGCACCAGAGCAAGGAGAGAGCAGAAGTGTGCCATATCTTAATCAAAACGGCACATTTCTGCTCTCTCCCTTTCACACAATACAGCACAGCACCTTCCCTTGCTGCATTGCAGTGCGTGAGCGTTTAGTAAATCTAGGCCCTTATTCTAGCACTTCCCAACAGCTGTTACGTTTAAATTGCTGAGAGCTCCAACCTCCAAATACGTGCGAGTGTCACTCCTCATGACCTCTTGTTTCTCTCTCTCTGTCTCTACCTACCTCTACCTCTTTAATCCCTCTCTGCACCTCAACTGTCTCTCTTCCTCATCCTCTCTCTGCACTTCACTGTTTTTTCCATCTAACCTATCTATCTATCTTCCATTTTACCTCTCTCTCAACCTCATACCCCTCTTTACATACATCACTTGCCTCTTTCTCCATAACTCATCTCTATACTTTTCCCAGCCCTTTCTCTCCATCTCACCTCTCCCCCTACCTCACATCACTCTCTCTCTCTCTCTCTCTCTCTCTCTCTCACTCTCTCTCTCACTCTCTCTCTAGCTCTATCTCATTTCTCCCTCTCTCCCTCGCATCTCTCTTACTGCCTCATTTAAACCTTACCTCTTGGGTCCTCTTGGTTCCAGTGGTGAGTGTGTTGTGTGCATGTGTCTCAGGTGTGGTTTTATGTAGGGTTTACTATGCGTAGGAAGAGTATTTCAGATCAGTTGCATATTTGAAAGCCATCCAAGGTGAGGCTTTTACACATACAAATATGCCTATGTACAGTATTATTTGGCAACAGAGGCCAGGAAGATACTCAGTCATCTCCCTTGTGAGATAGTCTTAGATGACTTAGTTGCAATTAATGGATATGCTGTGGCTATCAAAATGCTCGACACTCGTCTTAAGCCTCATAGGAATTTCATTATGGAAAGACACATTTAACACGAGAAAACAGCTGTCAGGGGAACAAATGGAAATGTTGTGGATGCTTTCATAGTTTGAGCTGCAACTTGTGAATATAAAGAATTTTCCTAATAAAATGATCAGAGACCATATAGTAGAAAAGACATTGGCATGAAAATACAGGAAACTTTATTAATTACTGCAAAATTCACTGTGGGCAGGGTTATCAAACTGGAGGCAGACATTTAAAGTACAAGGTCATACATGAGGACCCGTCACAAGAAGGGCATAATGTTGTCAAGGAAGTCTAGACCTGTAGAGTGTTAACGTTTTTGGAGTAGAAGTCACCTAGGAAATGCCTTATTTTGTCTAGCTTTAGATAGGGTGTGCAATAAATGCAGATTCAGGGTCTCCTTTTACGATGATTGATATGGAAGATTGGAAGAAATTTGAGGGTGTGGACCTGAGGAAAACCAGTGTTAGACCAGCCTGTTATGGTGGTAACCTTATTGATATCCATGGTGAGTTTGACACATTCTTGTCTTTCAAGGGAAAATCAACTGGAACAATTTATATGGCAAGGATTGGACATACCTTTTAGGTCGGTTAGAGCAGAAGAATCTACAAATGATTATGGATCTCAAAGACCCATAGCAAGTAATTTTAAAAAGTGAGCTTCTTATGAAAAGAGGGGTGGTGAATATTTGTGAATGGCAACAAATATTCCCTAATGCTTTCAATAACAGATTGGTCAAATTAAAGGGATTCACATGTGAGATAAATTTAAAGTCGGATGCCCAACTGGTTGTTTTATAAAGTTTGTTGTGTCAGCATCTGTGCATTCAGAATTGAAGAAAGGACTGGAAAATGTGAGCTTTCAGGATGTTATCAAACCAACAGAGGCTAAGAATACCTATGCAGAGTGGTTCTGCTAATGGAACTTTGAGGATGTGAGTCGATCTATCTGATTTGAATGCCAGGATTTGAGTTGACAGACTTCCGCATTCAAATATTACAGAGATCTTTGCTAAAAAGTGTGCAAAGTGTCGATTCTAAAAGACAAAATGATCACATTGAGAAGAGTAAATTTATGTTTTTTTCAGTGGAATATGTGGGTTATAAGTTTTCTGCTGAAACTAGTAAACCTAAACAGTAGCTGGTACTAGCAACTTCTGAATTCCCTGTACCTGATAACGAGGACAAACTTAGATCATTCTTGGGTTAGAAATGCATTCTAGGTGTGGCGCCGCGGCCAGGGCGACTGACGCTGGAATCTGGGGACCACGGTTCGATCCCCGGCTCCGGCGGCAGGTTAGCCCAGCACCATGTGACTCTGGGCAATAGCTCGCTTAATCTTCCCGACGGCCCCCAGCACCTAGAGACCCTTACCTTACGGGTGATTGTGGACTTTACTTTGTTTATTGTGAGCATTCGGAGAACATCCATAGGCTATGTAGGTTATCGAAAAAAAAGTTGTGTTTTCTGAGGGATCATGCTTGTGATAGGGAGTTTGCCCCAGTTAGAATGGAGATCCCATGTGCCATTCCCATGAAACCTTTTGACACGTGCAACCCCAGGCTTTTCGTAACAGACGCTAGCCAGTACGGTCTAGCTCCAGTTTTTCTACAGGTAAGGAATGGCAAAAATGAGGTGTTTGCCAGGGAGAGAATCCAAATATTGTGCTGTAGAGCACAATATTTTGGCATGCAGGTGGAGTGTTATTCATTTTCAGCAATATTGTGGGTCACTCATTTTAAAGTTCGAGATGCCCATAAAGTTTAAACCACTGTTGATTTATTCAGCACTATAGGTTCAGGTGAGGTGACCCCAAGAATTGAGAAATGGTAGTATAAGCAGCAGGAGTTATGGACAATTATCTTACTAAGCGCCCCCTGGAAGAACCCGTTGAACAGGAAGAGGTTGTTAGTGATGACGAAATGGTGGTCTGTGCCTTCTACAGTAATACACACGTGCAATTACAGAATCAGAATGGGTGAGGGCCTCTGAAGGCCCCTATTTTCACCCTATTTTCTCGAATATCCCGTACCTTAGGGCTTTGCCTGCCTGCCCTCTGCCGTGGTCAGACCATTTCCTAGTCCCGGTAACCTTGCAAGTTGATCCTAGAACTGCCCCTTTTCCGAGGGTTTACACCTTGGAAAGAGCCTGGTCCAGGCTATCACTAGATAACTGGATCGCCAAATTGGAGAGCTCATGCCCTCTCTTAGCCTCGGACCCGGTAGTGGCTGATGCGGATTTCTACCTGTGGGTCACTAATTCCCTGGATGCCATCCTCCCGGTAAAGAGGGTGGCAAAGAAGGGAAAAAGAACGGGATCCGCCCCATGGTATTCTCCGGAATTGCGAATCCTTACGAAAGGATGTAAGAAGCTGGAGAGGGCGTGGAGGAAAGACCGGGGGGTGGCTAGTCGGGATGAATATCGTGCAGCAATGAGAGTATATAAAAACATCCTTCGGCGCACTAAGGCTCAATTCTTTGAGGAAAGAATAAAAAGTTCCTCCAACTCGTCTAAAGAGACTTTTAAAGTAGTAAAGGAGTTGCTCAAAATTCCTGAGCCCCCCCCCCCTCAATCAGGATAACCCAGCTGAGAAGTGTAGGGAGCTGGCGGAATATTTTCATCTGAAAATTGAGAACATCATAAGCGCCCTGGCTCAGACTGTGCAGAGGGCAGATATGGGTGATCTGGTAGGAGGAGAGCGTGCCCTCCTGGACACTTTTGGCCCAATATCTGCAGAGGAAGTTATGAAGGAGCTGGGGTCCATGAAGAGTGGTTCTCCGGGGGATCCGGCCCCAATGAGGTTTCTCAAACAGGTGGCTTCTATCATTGCGGCCCCTGTTACAAACTTGATTAATACGTCCCTTGCCCAGGGTGTGGTACCGCCGAGCTGGAAAAGAGCAGTGGTAAAGGCTCTCCTGAAGAAACCTAATCTGGATTCATCGGATTTGGCAAACTTCAGGCCGATATCTTTGCTGCCGGGACTGGGTAAGATCGCGGAAAGACTGGTTAACCAGCGTTTGTCAGACTTTCTGGAGTCCAACGGTCTGCTACGAGAGTCACAGACAGGTTTCCGGCCAGGGCATGACATCGCCCTATTGGCAGTCATTGAAGAAGCCAGGAGCATTTTGGATTCAGGAGGGTCAGTGGCAGTGATCCTCTTGGACCTCAGTGCGGTTTTCGACACTGTTAACCATCAAGTGTTGATCCAACGGCTGTCTAATGTGGGTGTGGCAGGAGTGGCGCTGCAGAGGCTTCGGTCATTTTCGTGCGGCCGGACCTACCAGGTCTGGGAAGGCAGCGCACGGTCATCAACTATCCCCCTCCAGTGTGGGGTGCCACAGGGCTCTTCCTTAAGCCCCATATTATTTAATGTTTACATGACCCCCCTGGAGGATGTGGTTGCCCCATTCGGGATAAAAATCATCAGCTATGCTGATGATACTCAGCTGGTGGTTTCATTATCTCAATTTGTGAAGAACCCGGAATCGCTGCGCCTATGCCTGGCTAAAGTGCACACTTGGATGTGCGAATCGGCGCTTAAATTAAACGGCTCAAAGACTGAAATAATGTTGCTGGGCCATAAGACGCCTTCACTCCCTCCAACCATCTGGCCCAGCTGCTTGGGCGATCTTCCCTGCCCTAAGCAGGAGATCAAGAGTTTGGGGGTTTGGCTAGAGCAAGATCTGTCTTTTAAGACTCAGGCGAAGAAAACGGCAGGGGTCTGCTTTGGCCTCCTCCGCTCAGCCCGTAAAGTCCTGCCGCTTCTCCCTTTGACATCAAGGAGGTTACTCATTCAGGGCCTGATTATTTCAAGGCTTGACTACTGCAACGCTATTTTCCTTGGCGCCCCTGAAGCAACCTTTACAAAGCTTCAGCGGGTCCAAAACGCCGCGGCTAGGTTGCTGACGAACGTACCAAGGAGGCAGTCAGCCAAACCAGCCCTGAAGTCATTGCACTGGCTTCCAGTGCGGGAGAGGGTCAAATTCAAGGCTCTCTGTACAGCACACAGAATCCTCCAGGGGAAGGGACCCTCTATTCTAAAGAAGCTAGTGGTGCCCTATAAAGCTAACAGAGCCTTGCGCTCTGACCAGAAATATCTGCTTCAAGTTCCCAGGGTCAATAAGGCCCGGACGGGCGGCAGAAAATTCTCGGTCTACACAGCCACCCTCTGGAACGCGCTTCCGTTGAGGATGCGTTTAGAGACTTGCACCCTTCGTTTTCGGAAACTTCTGAAAACACACTTATTCCCGACGTAAGTGTCTGATTTAGTTCTGTGTACTTGGCCGCTGCCTGGACAAGCGCTGGGATGCCCGAGGGTAACTACGCGCTATATAAAACTCCACAATAAATAAATAAATAAATAGATAAAGATGTCGTTCACACAAAAGTGTTGGCATACAAGTGATTGGGATGGCCGTCAGCGAAAGACTTAGGGCCTTATTATATGAGTTTGTTGGTCCAACTGCCGTAGGATCACGTCCACCCCCACCAGTAGCCCACAGCATTGGTGGTCCAAAGACCACTGTATTACAAGTCGACCACAGGCCGTCAGTGTGGAGGCAGGGATTTTGCAGCAGTGGTGAGTACTATTACCAAATATATTGATGCCTGTGTGTGCACTTCGACTGCATTTGTGTCGGATGCACACATATGCATGATATATGTGGGACAAGGTAATCCTGGCATTGGGTATATGGTACGAAAAGGACTCACCTATAGATCGCCACACTCAGGGTCGTAATCCTCAGGGTGAAGATCCTGCTGTGAATTAGGGGCCTGAAGAAAGGGCTCACATTGGAATCTGCCTGGGAGAAGGGGAAAGGGGTGAGTATGCACCTCAAAACCTTAGTCCCCGCCATCTTGAGGCAGGCGGTCGAACCACCATGGTACGCTCGTGGAACAGGCAATTTGTAATGCTCACAGCGGTGCAGCATCGGTGCATCTCCCCTTGTTCTGCCCTATGCCGACTGCCTTTCCCCAATCATGAACCTGGCGGTCTGCGCAAAGCTGATCTGCCCAACTCAAAATACAGCGGAAGGACTGCCGTGCTCACCATGCTCAGACCACCACTGCTGATACAGCAGTTCACGGGACCGTCAAACTTGTAATAATGCCCTCAGTCAAAGAGATGAATTGTCGTTGGTGAAGGACGTAGTGAGAATGTGTGATCTGTTTGTGGTTTCAAGAGTCCTTCATGACAAATTATTGGATCTAGCTCCCAAGGGCCACATTCATATGAAGGCCATGAAGTGTAGGCTTCTTGACAATTACTGGTAGCCAGCATTAAATAAGTGCATTGAACGTGCTGTTCAATGCACTTATTTAATGCTGGCTACCAGTAATTGTCAAGAAGCCTACACTTCATTGCCTGCCTGCACTGCTTGCCCTGTGCTGTAATGACACATATCAAATGGCCAATTTGTGTCCTGTTGAGCAGATTTCGGTACCTGACAAAGCCTGGTCTAAATTGGGCCTGCACATCATCATACGTCCTTTAAAAGTGAAGAAGGGTGTTAAGTATGACATTGTAGCCAGGGGTTACTACTCTTGGTGGCCGGAGGTTCTATTTCTGGAGTGTGCGGGCAGCAAGAGATTTTTGGGTGTGTATGTATAGTCTAGAAATGCAGTTCTTGAAAAAGATGTCACAAATAATGGTTCCCAATAACCTTCAGGGGAATTCTCGAGTTTCTTGAAAGATCTTGGTACCAGACATTTGATCACCTCACTCTATCACTCAGTTGCGTCGGGAATACCAGTTGCGAAGGCGCATTACTTATGATCCTTGTAATTAATTCGCTAGACATAGAATTTTACTAAAATGTTGTTTCACAACAAAACAAATCGAGATCTAAGCATGTACAGATATGGCTTCATGAATATTTGTTCAAGTATTTTTTGGTACTGTTTTGCTGATGGATGTTGGGGGTCTTTTGTAAACATCCGTTTTCTGAAAGTTAGCCGTGCAATTCAATCTGGCTTGGCATAACAGTGGCTTGAATTTGCTGGAAAAGAGTAATACATTTAAAGTTGCTCTGAACAAGGGGCCTTAAAATATGTCTTATCGAAGACCCTCTAAATCTGTAGGAAGCCGTTGCATAGCTGCCACACATTCCAGGTCAATGCGTGACTAGTTTGGCCAGTCTCGTTTTTTGCCTTAGAATTCAGGGACTTGTACTCTTATATTTAACTCCGTATAAAACCAGTACTACAAGCCCCACAATTATATATTTTTTTAAACTTCACTAACTGCTTATGCATGGCCTTTAGAAATTTGGCAGCAATGCACTGGCAGTATACCCAGTTGCTCCTTGCATCCATATGAGAACACTAGGAAGTATGAAAAGGGGGGGCCCTCGCCCCCCCGCACGCATGGCGGCGCGGCGACCGTCGCCCCCCCTTTCCCCTTTGTGGTCATTCGGCGGTGGGGGCGTGCCCTGGGGGCGCGGCCCACCGCCGATTGGCCGGCGGCCTTCCTGACCCGGATCCAGGGTAGTGGGTCCGGGTCAGGGGGGGCGGGCGATAGGAGGGGCCGCCCGGCCCCTCGGGAATAAGAGGTGGGGAGCGCCCAGGAGACCCCCTTGTCCCTGGACGCTCCCTCGCTGAACGTTGTGCCCCGCGCTCGGAGTTGGGCCTGTGGACGGATGCCACCGGGAGTGTGGGCTTTGGCGCCATCCTTGGGAACAGGTGGGTCGCTCAACAGTGGCCAGAAGTATGGCGAACATGGGGCCTGAACAACAACATTGGCTTCCTGGAACTCTTCCCAATATGGGTGGCACTGATGGTCTGGCCCGAACACCTATGTAATAAATCAGTGGTGTTTTGGTCAGACAACATGACGGTGGTGGAATGTATCAATCAGCAGGGGGCGCGGTGTCCTTTCATACTTCGTTTGATCAAAGAAATTGTTTTGCGGTGCCTCAAATTGAATGTCAATTTTAAGGCCAAACATGTCCCTGGTGTTCTGAACAATGCAGCTGACTCCCTCTCTCGCTCCAAAATGCAGGTGTTCAGGGAGCATCTTCCTACAGCAGACCCCTCGCCAGCGCACTTCCCACCAGTACTTTGGCAGATTGGTGCCCCAGATTACAGGACCTCGTGGTCGCTAGCCTAGCCCCCAGGACCAAGACGGCTTACGAAGGGGCGTTTTTGTCTTATTGTTCTTTTTTGGGGCAACAATGGGAAGCGCTTTGGGCAGAGGAGGATGGCTTTGCAGCCTATTTAGAATGGATGCATAAGGAGGGGCGCTCGGTGGCAGCTGCGAATAGACATAGGGCAGCGGTGTCATTCTTCGCTCAAGCTAGGGGCTTCCGGGATCCCACTAATACCTTTATGATACGTAAGGCTTTGAGGGGATGGCGCCGTATCCAGGGACATCAGAAGGATAAGAGAAAGCCCATTGGATTGGCCCGGCTGACAGCCTTACTGGGCACGCTGGACACTGTTTGTAGCTCGGAGTGGGAGGTGCTTCTTTTTAGGGCGGCATTCTCTTTGGCATTCTATGGGGCGCTGAGAATTAGCGAACTTGTGGCAGGTTCTAAGTCAGACCTACTGGGCGGCTTGCAAAGGGCTAGTGTGACGATAAGGGAGGACACCATGTGGGTGATTATCCAGAAGTCAAAGACCGACCAGGAGGCTAGGGGTCACACCATAGTTCTCCAACGGGCCCCCGCCAACCCTTGCTGCCCAGTGAGGCACGTGGAATTATTGCACGGACTGCTGGTGGGCTCAGCGGGCAGGGCATTGCTCTGTCACGCCGACGGAAGCCCCTTGACCAGATATCAATTCAGGAAAGTATTGGAGATGGGGGTTAGGAAAGCAGGTCTTGACCCTAAAGAGTTTGGCTCTCATTCCTTTAGGATTGGGGCAGCAACTGAGGCGGTGGCGGGGGGCCTCCCAGTGGAGAGAGTGAAGACAATTGGGAGATGGTCTTCAGAATGCTACAAACGTTATGTTCGGATTGACATGCTATGATTACAAGTCACTCACGCTTGGTCTCTTTCCGCTCTCTTACAGTTTCTCAGACCTGTTACGCAGGGGAGGAATTTGTCGTCGGTCACCGGCAACATACATCAGCACGGAGCGGCAGCCAGGAAACGATGAAGAACAGTGTTTGGATTGTGGGTCACTCATATGTAAAGCGAGCAGAATGTGTCTTTATGTCAGGTGACAAGAGGAAAAGGGCGGCACAACTAGGGTTGGACATCACGTTCTTTGGCAGAGGGGGGTTGTGTCTGCACGAGTTTAGGGGATTCTTCCAGGGACTCCTAGCACGCCGGCAATCTCCACCGTCAGTGGTGATACTTCACCTTGGGGAGAATGATTTGGCAACACTGGGTAGGCGCATTCTGATCGAGGAGATTATCTCAACGGCGGGTTGGATGGCCAGGACCTGCCCGGGTTGCACACTAGTATGGTCACAACTCATACCTCGACTGCAGTGGCGGGGGGGACATTCGGTCAGGGCGTTGAATCACTCGGTAAAGAGGATCAACACACGGTTGGATAAGTTGTTTCGAGCCCCCGTGTTACAGTCAGTACCTCATGGGTGCATCTGGGGCGACAAGTATTACCTGAAGGACGGAGTTCACTTAACAGAGGAGGGGAATGTCTTGTGGTCTGACAATATCTGGGCCTGGCTAGAGGGTTTTGCAAGTAGGAGGGTTTCCTTAGGTAGGGGCTAGAGAGGGGAGGCCAGATCGTTGGTTAACAATGCTGGCCTGTGGCGGTAAGGTCATTATCGGTGAGCACATATTTGAGGTCTGAGGGGGCGGGCATCATCCTATGGAGGTTCCCGCCCAGGGGGAGGGGCCTGCGGGCCACTCCCAAAACTCCAGGGGCAAGGTAATGGATGCTGCAAAGCAAAGGAGTGCGGGTAGGAGTAGTTCACGCTTTCCTTAGGCTGGTAGCCACCCCGCGTGCGTGGACTCATGACGCCACCGGCGCAGAGTAAGGGCCCTCCTTTAGTGGGTAAATGGAGTTCAGGGCGTAGACCGGGCAATTCCCGGGGTAACACTGCGCATGCGCACGTCTCTAGGGGAGGCGCAGCTTGTAGGACCTGACACCGGTAGTGACCCTGCCATATGGCCAGAAATGTACAAAAATCAAGATTAGGATGTTTAGTCTAAGTTAGGAAACAACATGTATTAGAGTTTTGTTAAGGTCAGGCTCTCAAACTTGTTGATACGAATTGTGTAACTAAATGTCCTGCTGATTTTTGTATTCATTGTTGATTATGCAATTAAAAGCCTTTTTTAATTTCATACTTTAATAAATACGGCCGGGCGACTAGCGCCCGCCTTCCAAAAAGTAAAGACGTCTCGTGTCCACGTTCCTGGGTGTTGGGTGCGGGATTGGGGGGGAGGCGGCAGCTAGTCGCTGACCATGTGAAAAGGGGGGGCCCTCGGCCCCCCCGCACGCATGGCGGCGCGGCGACCGTCGCCCCCCCTTTCCCCTTTGTGGTCATTCGGCGGTGGGGGCGTGCCCTGGGGGCGCGGCCCACCGCCGATTGGCCGGCGGCCTTCCTGACCCGGATCCAGGGTAGTGGGTCCGGGTCAGGGGGGGCGGGCGATAGGAGGGGCCGCCCGGCCCCTCGGGAATAAGAGGTGGGGAGCGCCCAGGAGACCCCCTTGTCCCTGGACGCTCCCTCGCTGAACGTTGTGCCCCGCGCTCGGGGCTTCTTTGTTTTCCCACCCACCATCCCTGGAACAAAAGTCTTGTAGCAATTCTTATGTCTGGTTGAATGGTAAGTTTTGAAGGTACGGTCCACAGGTCTCACAGGGTAGTAGAGATGGATCTGTTGGTATATTTTGTGATGCTTTTGTTTAGGAATTTTTTCCCCTTTTTAGCAAACCATGTGTGAAGTGAATTGTATTTGATGCCATGTGTCTTTAGGCCTTTTTTCCCTTTGTAGCTATATGTTGATACTGTTATTTATTAGCCAGTGTAGCTGTCCTTTAGAATTTTTCCCATAGGTCGTCGTATTTATTAGGTATGGGGCATGCGGTAAGGTCATTATCGGTGAGCACATATTTGAGGTCTGAGGGGGCGGGCATCATCCTATGGAGGTTCCCGCCCGGGGGAGGGGCCTGCGGGCCACTCCCAAAACTCCAGGGGCAAGGTAATGGATGCTGCAAAGCAAAGGAGTGCGGGTAGGAGTAGTTCACGCTTTCCTTAGGCTGGTAGCCACCCCGCGCGCGTGGACTCATGACGCCACCGGCGCAGAGTAAGGGCCCTCCTTTAGTGGGTAAATGGAGTTCAGGGCGTAGACCGGGCAATTCCCGGGGTAACACTGCGCATGCGCACGTCTCTAGGGGAGGCGCAGCTTGTAGGACCTGACACCGGTAGTGACCCTGCCATATGGCCAGAAATGTACAAAAATCAAGATTAGGATGTTTAGTCTAAGTTAGGAAACAACATGTATTAGAGTTTTGTTAAGGTCAGGCTCTCAAACTTGTTGATACGAATTGTGTAACTAAATGTCCTGCTGATTTTTGTATTCATTGTTGATTATGCAATTAAAAGCCTTTTTTAATTTCATACTTTAATAAATACGGCCGGGCGACTAGCGCCCGCCTTCCAAAAAGTAAAGACGTCTCGTGTCCACGTTCCTGGGTGTTGGGTGCCGGATTGGGGGGGAGGCGGCAGCTAGTCGCTGACCATGTTGTAACCAGACTGACCCATGTCCTATGTTCTACCACTAGATGTCACCATTTACTTATCTATAAAAGAAACAAAAAGCTAGCGACACAATGTACTTTTACTAACAGTAAAAGTACAGAGAAGTGTAAATGCAGAGAACCCCAACATCATTGTTTTTGGGTAAAGATGAATGCCTGTACAAATTCATGGTGCATTTTTTTCGGCAGAAAACATAGTTTTCTTTTAGGTCTCCATGATTTCCAAATTCAATTTTACAAGTAATTATTCTCAGATTTTTTCAACTTTTAAAGCCTCGAGATTTTCCATCTTTGCAGGAATGTTCCAGCAGGCAAAAAGCGTGTAGAAACAACAGAAAAGTATGAGTGATATTTGTAGCCAGGGAAGCCGAGACGTACTGCTAGCTAATAGCATACACCAGCAACAATGCGGCGGACGTGTGAGGTACACGTTTATTTTATCATCATACCTGCTCAGCTGAGTTACAAGCTGTGCTGAGCAGCAGGCACATGCTTGGTGAGTCTTGGATGGGAAATTATCCACCCCAAGGCACTTGGTCACCCAGTGACTCCTTTTTCCCACTGTAAAGAGAGGTCATGTGTGTCCAGTTTGGTTACACACATACAAGAGGGCTCGAGGAAAGATGCATGAGAAGGAAGAAACAGAAGTGCTTCTGTGAGCCAGCACCTTGACCTCAGGACTCAGAAATTGTGGCTTAAGAGCGATGCTCACAAGGGGGACAGAGACACTACATATTTATCTAAACAATCAGAAATGTTAAAAAGTAAATATTCTCACTATTTTAACTCTGGCCTGAGAAACACAAATATCATTTTTCACAGTTGTTTCCTAAGAATGTACCTCGCTTTTATGTAGAAATGTGACATTTGCCTTGAGTTTCACTTATTTTTCACGCTGATTTGGAACGCCTATACCCGGGCTTATATTTAAGATGGAAATTAGTATTACCCACTGTTGGACATGACCAGGGCCCGACTGGGAAAGTGATCCTTCCCCCCCAGAATCCCCAACCCCCCCGGGGGTTAGGGGTGCCACGTAGCTCTTTGCCAGGGCCGGTTTTGGTCCATTTTGTTACAGGGCCGATTTTTCAGCTATGCTGCAAAAACGGCCAATGTAAAAAAATGGCCCCCACCCGTGCGGCGCACCGTGTGATTGCCCGGTGCCTGCTACGGCCATTACGGCCCTGGACATGGCCCTTTTTTCAGGATCATCCCTAATCTGTTTGCCTTTCTCCTAGCCTTTTTTCTGACATGGGGCTGGTGGTTTTAGGACTCTTGGCACTTTAGCACTGCTGTCCAGTATAAAGTGGGTGTGCTCCTTGTGATAAATATGGTAAGATTGGTCTACACCTATCTGGCTTATTTAATTTACCTGTCAGTCCCTTGTAAAGTGGTATCTCATATACATGGGGCTGGTAAATTAAATGCTACTGGTGGGCTTGCAGCGCTGATTGCACCACCCACCAAAGTAGACTTTCAAACCTATACCAGGCCTCTGCCATTGCAGGGCCTGTGCGTGCAGTGTTACTGCCGCTGTGACGTGGCACCTAAAGTGTGTGCCACTTCTGTGACCCCCTTTTACTGCATGTCAGTCACCTCTAAGGTAGGCCCTAGCTAGCCCTATGGGCATGCTAGGTAAAAGGTAGGACATGTACCTTAAGTGTGTGACATGTCCTGAAAGTTACAAACAGCCATTTTGGTTTCTCACTACTGTGAGGCTGCCCTCCCATAGGAATGCATTGGGGATTCCCTGATAAGTTTTTCGGTGGTAATTCCTAATATAGGAGGAGCAGCGTGGTCAAGTTTGGTATATTTGGAATAGTGATAATAAATGCTATGCAATGGTGTGCACAGATTTATTATAACTATTTTAGAAATGCCACTTTTAGAAGTTGACATTTCTGTGTGCTATGTGTCTGCTTGCCTGATATGGATTGCATGTCTGGCTTTGGCGTGACAGGGGCTGGTGAGGTGTGTGTGGCTCCAGGAGGGGTAGGGTGAGTCAGCGCTAGGCTGAATAGGGCATCTGCATTTGGAGTAGTGGGAGGAGTAGTTCACTGACCCTGAATAGGGCTGTGCCTGCCTATGTGAATGCTGGCTCCGCCCCCCTGTGGTGTGTCGGATGACGAGCCCCCACCTGACAAAGGGGAAGAGGAGCCTTGTCAACAAAGTGCTCCAAAACCCCCCAGAACCAGTTTAGGCTGGTTCCCCCAAGGCCTGTGCCAGGGCAGACAAAGCAAATATGTGATATACATATAGGGGCTGTGATCCCATGAAAATGTTGTGCTATTTATGCTTCCAGGCGACTTGATGCTGCTGGGCCCCAGGATGAACCGCCACGAGGGACTACCTCCCTGCTGGAGGGCCCTGTGAGTTGGCCTGCTTGGGCCCAGCCTTTGCCCTGGGACTTTGGGGGCAAGAGGAGAGGACTACTCCTGGGGCTTGGCACACCTTCGGTACCCAACTTGCCTTCTGAGCCTCTTGGCTCTTAGCGCCTCGTGAGCGTTTATTTGGCTCCTAGAAGAGCGCTGAAGCTTTAGCAGCGCGGAGCCGTGACTGGTTTAGAGGGGATCGCTATGTGGGGATTCCCCCACATTTTGCCCAACGGAGTGGGAGCCAACCCGCTTTATGCTTTTTTGAAAGGTGGGTGCCCACCCCGCATTGCCGCTTATTTGGCAGTAGCCCACCCCGAACCTGGTTTACCCGCATTGCACCGCTGAGGACAAAGTGAGCCGCCGCCGCTGCGAGCGGTGAAACCGGAAGTCAGGCACCCCTGCCTGACGGTGGGCGGGACAGAGTGCCAGAAAAGTGGTGTCGGAAGGAGGACAAGAGCCTCCCCCACCTCAGTGACCGCAAGACACTGTTGGAGGGCGGGAGCCTACCCCGCATTCCAGGACATCCCGGGCCCAAAGAATAAGGCTGGGGAGAACCGCTTGCACCCTGGAGGCTGGCGCTGGACGGGGCTAGTCTAGGTACATTGCCGGTGCCTATGGAGGAGACCAGAGGAGCCTGCAGAGCCCCAGTGAGTGAGGGCAGACTGGAGCCAATTTGGCGCTCCCGGACACACCGTGGTGCCTGGGCTCATTTTCCAAGGGGTGCTCCCTTGTTTTTAAGAGTCGCGGAGTGGGGCTCAGGCGGCACAGTGGTGCCAGACCTTATTCTACAGCTGCACTGCACCAGCACAGGCAGCTGCAACATTGGGCACATTTGTTAGAAAGTCCCAGTGGGGACCCAGGAGGCACAGTAGTGCCAGCACCATTCTTTTCTTTGGGGGCATTTAGTGTATAATAAGAAGAAAGGGGTAAGGTGCACCCCCCTGCCCCAGTGTTTGACGTTCAGTGCTGCTGCTGCAGTGGTAGCGTAGCGCCCTAACTTTCTGGACAGAAGGCACCTTTGGGCCCATTGATTCTAAATCAGGATCCCCCCACTGACCCCTGTCCGCCTAAAATTCTTAAAGAAATTGCTGACCTGGTCAGTCCAGATCTCACAGAAATTTTCAACTCCATGTTCAGTTCCAGATCCTTTCCCTCCATCTGGAAAGATACCTCCATCTTACCTTTACTAAAAAAAAACATCGCTGGAGCCTTCGGACCCTAATAATTATCGGCCCATTGCTCGGCTACATGTACCAGCCAAATTAATTGACAAAATTATGAATTCTCAATTGACCCAATTTATTAATGATAACGACCTGCTGGACTCCTCCCAGTTTGGCTTTCGCCGTGAACATAGCACTGAGACAGCTCTGATTAAAGCTACAGAAGAGATTAGGGCGGCGATGGATTGGGGTGGCACAGCAGTGCTCATACTCCTCGATCTGTCAGCCGCCTTTGATACAGTTGAACATTCTCTCTTGCATGAGCGGCTCGAGAGAATAGGGATCGGGGGCGCAGCACTGGCTTTGCTATCCTCCTTCCTTAAAGATAGAAGACTCACGGTCGAGATTGACGCCTTCCGCACAGACTCGTACACCCTTCCCTGTGGAGTACCCCAGGGCTCCTCCTTAAACCCTTCACTCTCTTCAACGTTTATGTCTCAGAGCTGGCCCCATTAATTCAGAGCTTTGGTTTCTGCCTCACGTCTTATGCCGACGACACTCAGATTGCCGTAACAGTACATAAAAATGAGACACCTCCCACGGCTCAATTTCAAAACTGCATGCGGACCTTCAACCATTGGATGAACTCCCATTGCCTCAAATTAAACTCTGATAAAACAGAGATTTTGATCTTTGGCAACTTACTACCGAGCTGGGGCAACCTTTGGTGGCCAGTGGAGATGGATGAACATCCAAAACCGGCGGCAAAAGCCAAGAACCTGGGGGTGTGGCTGGATCATAAACTCTCTCTTATTCAACACACCAATGCTACTGTATCAGCCAGTCATTTTCTCATCAAAAAGATTAGGAAGATTCTTCCATACATTCCAGCAGGATCTAGAAAAACGGTAGTAACAGCTCTAATCCAGTCTAAGCTGGATTATTGCAAGGGACTATTGGGAAATGCTCAGAAACAATGCCTAAAAAAACTCCAAAGTGTTCAAATCTCAGCAGCACGACTCCTACTCAATATCCCTAGAAACAACTCAGACACCGCCAGAATTCGTAAGCTGCATTGGCTCCCAGTGGAGCAACGGATCAAATTCAAGGCACTGTCTTTAGCCTACAAAGCCATGAACAAAAAAGGGCCGATTTTTCTTCAGAAACTGCTCTCTTGGTACGAACCCACCAGACACCTCCGTTCCTCTGGCACAAAACTTCTGCAGGTACCAAAAATCCGCACTGGGCAATGGGGCGGGTGCAGTTTCCACTTCTATACCTCCAAGCTCTGGAACGCTCTTCCTTTCGAGCTCAGAAACGCCCCTCTCTCATCGCCTTTAGGAAGGGCCTGAAGACCTGGCTATTCCAGAACTAGCCGCCAGTGCAGACCCCCCTCGTTGTCCATAGCGCCAAGACACCCACGGGTATATGCGTGCTCTATAAATTAAAACAATATAATGACATTTCCCCTCATTGCTAACTAATCAAGCACATAGATAATTTAGTTCTGGGCCTCCTCTATGCTTACATCACTATTCTTCCTGCCAGCCTTTTCCCGGATCGCCTGACACTCCCCTTACGCTAGGAGCTACAGGCAAAGCAGTGTTTATCTCCAACAGAACCTGAAGCTGACACCATTAAATATTTTAGCATCCCTACAACATCTCTTGGTGCTTATAATACTCCCTTCCACTGTGCCGTAGTGTCCTAGACGCGGCTGCAGCGTAGGACGTGTAAGTAAACCTGGGCGGAGTTCCTGTAGCTGCGCTACGCAAGGTTACGCAAAGCGGTACAAAAACTCTGCAACCCTACAATGAGTAACGCAAGCATGCGGAGTTGCTTGTTTTCGCATGCTCGCGTGTGCTCATGTATACTCGTTAGATGTATTTGACAACACGTATTGCGTGTTCGGGGGGAATTATTGCGCAAACTTTACCACGCGGTTGCCAATGGGCATGGCCATCTTGCTTTCCCACTCTTTGTATGGTTCTGGGGCCTGTTTTTCATCCCTCTCTAAACTTTTCAATCCTTGGTTTTTTACACTGTTTTTCTGATCTTTTTTTATTTATTATCTATCCCTCTCTCTCCATAAGTGTATATTTTGCGTTTTATTTCTACTTTTACTGCATTTTTAAAACTTTTTTCTACTGTTTTATAATACTTCCTTTTTACTCTCCTATTTCTTCTCCTGACTTTATTTTTTACTCCTACAATTTATTTTCCGCCTCCTGCCCACCCAGAACCATGGCTAAGGGTAGCTCGAAGTCCAGCAATACCAATGGGAAGCCGCCTGCATCTAGGAAGAACTGCGTTCCTTGCGGCAGGTTGCGCCCAGAAGGAATGCAGGCCCGGTTACTTTTTAGCGAGGCGGAGGTGGCCGCCCTTGTTTTTTTGTTCAGCGCCACCTCCCCTTGACCTTGGCAGCAGGCGACAGGCCTGGTGCTGGGTACGCTACTCAGGAGCACCACCGTCGGTGGGCGAGGGTGCGCCGGGCAGTGTTTCGCTCCTCTGCGGTCCGGCGCACCCATAAACAGCGGACCCAGACATCTTGGACCAGGAGCAGGACCTGCTGGACCTGCTAGGTGTTGAGGTAGTGGGGCTTGGTGAGTAGCTAATAGTAGTATTGTGTGTTCTGTAGACTCTCTCACTGTTATTGTGAATATTTTTTTCCCCCAATAGCAAGAATGCTGCTGCTTACATTGCAGGTAAGTTACGTTTAAAACTCTTCTGTGATTATTCTTATAGACACTAGACAGGTGCTCAGCGCTACCAATCTTACTTGTTTGCAACTTTGCACTCGCTTGGGCTGATTATGTAAGAGAGTTTACTTTAGCAAACTTAAGTTAGGTAATGCTAGAGAGACTCTAGTCCTTTCCTTTGTCCTTCTGTCACTAAGATAGTGGTGCATTGATAGGTAGTTCAGTTACCAAGTATCAGTTGGTAATTATTTAGCGGTCTGTGTGATGCATCCTCTGTCACTTCATGTGCTGCTGAGTGCTGCTGACTCCAGTCCTTAGTAGAACCGTTTGTAGTTTGTTAGTGAGTGAGTAATAGGCTTAGCAGAACATCAGCAGCAACTAACCTACAGTTTGGTGTATGCAAATGTATGTATGCGTCCTCCATCTATGCATTGTTGAGGACTAAAATTAATAGAAATGCAGAACTTAGTGAACAATTGGCCTGTCTGGAATAGGTGGACTAGGTCAGGTGGTACTTAAGCTTAGGATTCTGGAATCAGAATGGAACACAGGATTAGTGTTCATAAATAACTTGATGGTCCACGAATCCCTCAATACTACTAGTGGATCGGATTAGATAGGTCAATTTTATTGCAATTGTTGTTTTCAAAAAATATGGATGACGATACTACGTGATCATGTTGATCGCGGTATCTACCACTAGGCAGTACGATCTTTTCACCCTCCTGAGGCGGATGCCGGGAGGTCTCTCTTTCACTTTTTCTCGTATTTTAAAAATGTTGGTGTTATTTTGACTATTGCTTGATTTAATAAGCTGTTTAACTGGTGACATCTGCTGAGACCTCGCAGAGACCTTTCCTCCCCACCTCGCTGCCTGGCCACTCTTAGCCGAGTACCGACGCTGAGAGTCCGGTCCCGGGTAGGCGAGTGATAGACGGCGGCCATATTGGGTGTGGGCTATTGCTGGGTCGCGCTCTAGCTGCGCATAAAAGGGTATTCGGAAGCCCTGCGCTTGACTAGGCAGTACGATCTTTTCACCCTCCTGAGGTGGATGCCGGGAGGTCTCTCTTTCACTATTTCTCGTATTTTAAAAATGTTGGTGTTATTTTGACTATTGCTTGATTTAATAAGCTGTTTAACTGGTGACATCTGCTGAGACCTCGCAGAGACCTTTCCCCCCCCCTCGCTGCCTGGCCACTCTCAGCCGAGTACCGACGCTGAGAGTCCGGTCCCGGGTAGGCGAGTGATAGACAGCGGCCATATTGGGTGTGGGCTATTGCTGGGTCGCGCTCTAGCTGCGCATAAAAGGGGACGGCTATGTCTCCGCGCAGTGGACACGAACAGCGGACGCGCCGGATCTGTGCCGGAGTCGTGCCAGAGTCCTGCCCGTCTGCGCCCGTCAGCGCTAAGGAGGCGCCTTGCGCCAGGGATACTGTGCCTTACAAACCAGACGGAGGTTTGTACATGAGGGAGAGCTACTTAGTATCTGGCAGCTCTCCCTACACTGTGAGCATTCCTCTCTTGATCCGTTGTGTGGCCCTTTTCAGTGTCCATGTGGCAATTTTTTACTTAATCCCCCAACCCCTATTAGAGCTTTTATTGAGCCCCCCCCACTGTTCCCCCGCCCACCGAGCCTTTGGCTCCTCGGGATCTTAACATTTGGAATCTTAATGTTAGGTCACTGGTTAAACACCATTCCGCAATCTACGACCTTATCTTGGAGGAGGCCCCTGATATTTTCTTCATGACCGAGACCTGGCTTCATGATGAGGCCTTGGCCGAACTGAACTTAGCACTCCCTCCAGAATACTCCATTTACACTCATAATCGTAACTCTAGTGGTGGGGGTATTGCAGTGGTAGTTAAATCATGCTACCCTTGTATTTGGAAGAAACTAGCTATGGATGGTTGCGAGAGTGCGCATTTCTGTATTACGGTTAATCACCATTTTACCTTTTCTGGGCTTCTGATTTATAGACCCCCTGGTAATGACACCGCTTTTAGAAAGGCTCTTCCAGAAACCGTGACCTCTTTTGCGATAGGATCGGCTAACTTTAGTGTCCTTGGTGATCTCAACCTCCATTTTGACCTCTGTCATACCCCAGCTATTGGTAGTACACTTGCAGATTTAGAGGCGCTGCAGTTAAGTCAGGTGGTTACCCACCCCACGTATGTGGGTGGACACATCCTGGACCCCATATTTACTAATTTGACAGTGGCAAATACCTTACCGCCGATTCCAGTAGCCTGGTCAGATCATCTTTTAGTGGAATTACACCTCGCGATTAGAGACCCTCCTTTTAAAATCATAGACAGAGTTGTTCTTAAACGCCCATGGAAGAAACTAAAGCTTGAGGATTTTCATCGAGTGCTCAGTGAACACCCGCCTGGCCCTTTTAACGACGTTGAGTCTGGCTATGATCTCTTTTGTGAATGGGTCTCTCTGGCACTCGATTCCCTGATCCCTGCTACGTGGAGTAAATGTCGCTCTTTAGAACCCAGTCCATGGTATGACAGCGCCTTATTGCTCCTGAAAAAATCATGCAAACAAGCGGAAAGAGACTGGCATAAAACCTATGATGCCGAGAAAAAAACGCAGTACCAAGATAAAACCAAAATTTACCATAGAGCCATATTTAGGGCTCGTGCGGCCTACTACTCCCAAGAGTTCAAACGCAGTAATAATCCCACGAAGCTGATCTTTAAAGTTCTCAAAGACCTGACTGCTAAAAGAGCCCCAGCAGCTGAGATATGCTCAGTGTTCCACTGCGAAGAGCTCGCTACCTTTTTTTCTGGAAAAGGTGCATACTATCTATCGCTCCTTCCCTAGTACCATCCCCAAGAGTGAGGACCAGAGGCCTAGTACCATCCCTCAGAGTGAGGACCAGAGGCCTAATTCTACTACTAATGTGGTTTTATCCACATTTCCTGGAATTTCAGAGGTAGAGTTTGATAGGCTGGTTGGCCAAAGTAAAATCCGGGACTCCTGCCGACCCGCTCAGACCTGCGCAGTTCAGAGAGTCGGCTGCACTTTGCCTTCCCCCCGTGCGCCAACTCATCAATCTTTCGTTCTCTTCAGGGACAGTACCAACTAAGTGGAAACAAGCCTATGTCACTCCTATTTTGAAGAAACCCGCGCTGGACCCTCTCAAACTGGAGAATTATCGTCCGATTTCTCTTCTCCCATGGGCCGCGAAGGTTGCGGAGGCTCATGCCAATGGAATCCTGACTAAACACCTTCAGACTCCAATATCCTGGATTCCTCCCAGAATGGATTTCGGGCAGGTCATAGCACAGAGACTGCTCTCCTTGCTATGACAGAACATCTACGCTCCGTGCTCGACTCTGGTCAAACTGCGGCGCTAGTGTTACTCGACCTCTGTGCCGCGTTTGACACGGTCTCACGCGCGATATTGCTGCAGCGTCTGGGAGAAGCTGGTGTCTCTGACTTAGCACTTGAATGGTTTCGGTCATTCCTAGCAGGTCGCTCATTTCGGGTTGCTACTCCTCCATTTGAGTCTAAGTCCTATTCCATCGAGCAGGGAGTGCCTCAGGGGTCGGCACTTAGCCCCACGTTGTTCAATCTGTATTTGCAGCTGCTGGCTGCGGTCGCCAAGCAATGGGGTCTGACTATGGTTTCGTATGCTGACGATACGCAGCTGGCGGTTGCACTCAGTGGGGACTCCGACTCTGAGGCCCCTAGGTTCAGGGAGGCTTTGACAGCAGTGGCTGGCTGGATGACCGCTAACTGTTTACAGCTCAATGCCAAGAAAACGGAGGTCCTTATTGTTGGTAAGCATAGCAACCTCTGGGGCGTTCAGTGGTGGCCTCCAGAGCTGGGCCCAGCTCCCATCCCGGTACCCGAGGTTAAAAACTTGGGAGTCTGGTTAGACCCCACCCTCAGTTTCTGCGGACACACAAAAAAAGTGGCTGCTACATGCTTTGGTATTTTGCGTGGGCTCAGGCCAATCCTGAAATTCTTTGACACCCCCACTAGACAGTTGATAATCCAGGCCACCATACTCTCGCGGCTTGATTCCGCGAGTTCGCTCCTGTTGGGGACCAATCAGGCAGAGGTTATCCGGACGCAGTGCGTACAGAATGCGGCAGCCAGAGCCCTGGTGGGCCTACCTAGGTTTTGTTCTGCGAAGGAAACCATCCGGAAACTCCATTGGCTGCCCATGGCTCAAAGGATTGAGTTTAAGATTCTATGTCTTTCCTTCAAGATTCTTAAACTGTCCTCTCCCCAGATCCTAGAGCATCTTCTCACCCTCTATGTCCCCTCTCGTTCTTTGAGGTCATTGGGTCAAAATCTGGCTACAGTTCCACGGTTCAAACGCTGCAGAGCGGGAGGGCATTCCTTCCGCTTTCTAGCGGCTAGGCTTTGGAACTCATTACCAGCTCACATTCACGCCCTAGATGAGTTGCTTACGTTCAGGAGGGCTATTAAAACCTATCTTTTCCCCCCTGGACCCTAACATACTGCCCCGCTGCTACTTCTCTCTGGTTTTTCTTCTGTTCTGTATGTGTATTCCTTCTGCCAGTCAAAGCGCCGGGACGCCCCTTTGCTGGGGCAGCTGTGCGCTATAGAAGTTGAGATAACATAACATAACATAACATCTTACAACGCGGGTTTTACAACGCAAGTCGTTTCAACGACTTGGGCTGGAGGGCGCTGGACTTAGGGATAGTACGATTTACTATTCCAACACCAGTCTACGTACAGTAGGGAAGTTTTTGGATGGTAACTCATACTATTCCTTAGCTTACAGCGCCCTCCAGCGCGAGTCGTTGAAACGACTTGCATTGTAAAACCCGCTTTGTAAACCTACCGCAGTGAAACTCCAGGGTAGTAAATGTCGTCTCCATTCCAAAAATGCTTTTTTGAGCGATTTTTTAAATATTTTATTTGTTTCACACCAATCATCACTGTTTGTCTTTTTCTTTATTATGTCTTACATGATCACCACCCAGGGGGAAGAAGAAGGGGTCGGAGTCGGCGGGAGCTGGAGTAGATGCCTCCCTGGGCCAGGCCCGCTCCTCTACCGAGGGCTCTGCTGCTGGCCCCAGTAATCCTCCTGTTGTTAATATTAATAATTATATTTCCCTAACTTTTACAGCACCTTTTTTTTCCAAACTATTATTTCTGCTTCCTAATTCTATTTTTTACCAAGTCATCTTCGATCTAGACTATCTGTTTCTAAATTCTTGTTATTCCTGCCTCTAACTACCTCTGATCTGACTCTCTGTACTACTACTATTAGTCTGTCTGTAGCTAAGCTTGCCCATTTGGCCTCTCTTTATTTTTATTTAAAAAGTTCTAAAACTCAGATTCACCAATAGCTCTAGCCACTGAGTCCAGTCCTTTGGGTTGTCCTCTTCTAGTCTTCTTAATCTTCTTGAGAGGTTTTTCGACAATTTCCACCAATAAAATGCCCAATTAGATATTTTACTATTTTTGATCGGATACGACATACTACTAGTAGTGTCTACTCTACTCTAGTACCCAATTTGTACTAGTGGTGTATGTGGTATATGTATGTATTTTAACTTTATTTTCAATCTTGCTAGTGAAAAAGAATAAATAGGGGGAGGTGTATAAGGCATCTAAAATATTTGTAATGTTTTTTCCAGGCGTACCGACCACCAGTGCCGGGGCCAGCAGCGGGGCAGGCGACGCCAGCCAGGAAGGAGCAGAGGATGTGGCAGCTGCCACAGGGGTGGGTGAGGCAGCAGCAGTTGCGGGTGGTGGTAAGTTATACTCATATTCCTTACTTATTGACAGTAGTTATACACTTGCTGCAAGGGTGTACACAGTATGTTGACAGAGACTAAGTTGTTGTGAACAACTGTTGAAGAAGAAGACACCCTTTACTTAGCATTAGAGCAATAGCATTAGTGGCGCTGCGGGAGTAGTTGAGTAACTAATGGCCTCTTCAATGTAACTTCAACTCAGCTGGGAAAGTTTTATGGAGAAGACTAAGAGAGTCAGATGACCTTAAGGATGGGTTGAACGAAAAGGGACAGAAGGATGGAAGGAGGAAGGACGGGCAAGATGCAATATATATGACTGGCAGAGAAGGATATGTGAGATGCATAGGTGGCTGATAGGAATCAGATGCATGAATGGTTGAAAGATGGGTGGAAGGTGAAGGAAAAGATACCTGCCTGGGTGGGTGAAACTGTATGGGTGATAAGACGAATCTTCCGGGGTGTTTCATGAGTCAAACTCAAAGGCAAGCAAGTAAGGAAGGATGCATGGGTGGTGGTTTAAAAAAATAACAATGTATGTTGTTGGTGAAACAAACTAAGGTTTGTTGAGAGATTAAGAAGAATGATAGACATGTTTACTTTGAATGGATGGATGCCTGGCATCATCATAGCATAGATGGAGACTGTCACTGGTTAAAGAGTCTTTGAAGAGAATGTAAAAGAAAAATTAACCACTCCAGAGTAGCAAAGCCAAGGAGAATAGAAGATTAGAATAAAAAAATATTTAAAGCTAGAAGAGCAATGCAATGATTGATAAATGGAAAAATTGCTGGAAGAGAAACGCAGGACTGTTATTTTGCAAGGCTTTTGATTCAAAGTTGTATTTTCAGAATACTCCCTTGACTGACTCACAGTAGTTTGCAAGCACAGCCTATAGATTGTGTATGTATGTTATCAAGCACCTCCCTCTGACTCCGAGGCCTACTCCCTACCTGTGTTAATTTACTTTCAACTGTGTCAGCCTGCCATGGATGGCCTATTAGCTGCATGGTTACACAATCAATCAAAAGTACCTCATGTTGTTGTCCCATATATAATCAATGATCATTTGGATCAGATATCTGCCTTGTTGTAGTAGTCAGGGTGAAAGTGAAATTGAGCAGTTGCCCTTGATGAGTATGGCCACACATTAATAGAAAAATGTAACATGATTGTGTAGTCAGCTTCCCCACCTGCAGACAGTAGTAAATAAAAATAACTTGAGTCTGTGACTCGAGTATGTTTGCCTAGGGCGCAAGCTGACTGAGCTGGCATGCTGGCTACAACAAGGTTATTTAATTTAGCTACACAAGAGTGAAGAAGAAGAAGACTGGTCTACTCGAGTCCACTCCATAGTGCTAGTATAATGGCTGAAACTCCCACAAATGTTAGAGGCCAAGGAAGTGGGAGAATACCACAAGTGTTATGTACTGAGCTTGCTAGTCTATGTGTAGAATTCATTTGTGTTACTATTTTGCAAGGAGTAAATTGGTTACAATAGTCTTTTTTCTTTCTTGATATAGCTACTCCTTCCCAACCAAAAAAAGGAAAACCAAACAGGAAGGAGTTAGCAGCCATGGCCCGGCCCGGAAGCTGGAGGCCATCTACACAGAATATCGGCGGCTGTTGGCTCTGATGGAGGAGGAGGAGGAGGAGGCGGCAGCAGCTGCAGCCGCCTCCAATGCCCAGGGCCCCAGCCAGGCCCTTGCAGTGGTACTCTTTTATGTCACACGGTTTTCTTAGTTGCTGCAGTGCCGCAGCCAGTTTTTGATTTAAATAATCTGCTGATTTTGTAACACACGAACAGATAGATGCGGTACCCTCAGTGAGTGACTTGTCCTACTAGTACTGTCAGTCTCTCCTCCTAGTCTATGCAGTTTGCAACTGGACTCGAAGGGTGTGGGTGTTTGAATTAATGAATTAATTTCCATTATTAATTATGCCTCCCCCAAACTTCTTCTCTTACCTGTGATTTATGTTTAAACTTAGGCAAAGCGATGGCTGCTTGGTGAAGATGGTTTGGTTTCCCTAGATGCCATGGTAGTGGTGGTAGTAGTAGATACTGGCAGTAGCATTTGCAAAAATAGAAAATGAGACAGTCAGTCGCCTGAGGGAGACTCTGGAAGGAGTAGGAGAACAAAGTATAGTATAGTACACAAGAAGACTGCCAAACAAGAAACCATAAAAATGATTAGCAATGCCAAAGTAAAATAAAACATATTGGTGGCTGGGATAGCCTAGTACAACAAGTAACAGTTACAAACTGTAGTTGACGCGAGTCACTCGACATATGAAGTGGACAGGCGTAACCTTTAGTGCTGGAAGGATGATGAATGCAATTGATGCTGGCTATTTATTATAATTTATGATGGATTATGTTCCTTTGGAAAAAAAATTACTTGCAAATACTGAGCATGGGTGGGGAAGCAGAAGAAGATCCTCGCCCTGCCTTGAAAATTAATTAGTGTTGCTTTCACCGTATCCATCCCAGCAAATGTGTGATCAATTATTGGTGTACAATTAATTTAGACACACCTCAATGAAAATCACACAGCCCGGGGGAATAGGGTTAGGGTTTGATGAATGGTTTGGGAAGGGGTATTTGAGGGAAGGGTTTAACAAAAAGATAAATACTACACTTGGACAGCACAACACACACATTCTTGGCAGATGACCATCATATTCATAAATCTGTTAAGGGAGAAAAAGGAAATGCATGCATAATGACGCCTTAATGGTTAATGATAAGTAGTACTAACTAACTAGACTTGTAGACAGTACAGTACAATATATTATTAATTATTATTATTATGCAATTTGCCTTGCCTGTCTGCCCTCAGAGAGACCCAAATTACATACATTTTATGTTCTGTTGTACCAGGCTTCCTTTTAAAGCTAGCAAAGAAAATTTTAAAAATAGCTGTAGGGATCAATTATAAGCAAAGACCAAACATGATAACAACAACACACAGTCATAATAATTGAAGAGAAAAAACAACGGTCTCACCTTTGCAAAGGTTAGAGCTATTGGCATTGTAAATGACAACATTTTTATTTATGTGTTGGTTTTGAAAACAGATTAATAAATGGCATTGTGATTTACAATGCCAATAGCTTAATCTCTCGCAAATGCGAGGCCTATTGCATTTGAAATGCAATAAGTTGTGTATTTACGCGAGTTTGAGCTATTGACATTGCAAATAACAATGCGTTTTATTTATGTTTCAAAAACACACACACACAGAGCCACACACAGCCACACATAGCCACACACACACACACACAGATACACACACAGAGAGAGAGACACACACACAGAGCTACACACACACACACAGAGCCACACACACAGAGAGCCACACACACACACACAAAATGGTGTTAAATTCCAAATCTCACTCAAGTTTTGGTTTTGCAGTTACAATGTTTCACATTCCTCTGGGGTAAATTTCATCTGTCCATTTACAAATGATTTTCAATGGTTCAGCTGGGGGATGAGTAAGAAAAAAAATGATTGGTTAATTAAAAGTGCAAGTGATATAATCAATAAACACTATCAGACACCGACAGCCAGCCACGAGAGGGGAATTAAATCAGTAACCATCAGACGTCAATAACCGGCTACAAACAGCAGCTGAAACCAGGATAACCCCAGTATCGATTCAGCGGATGTCCAAAGCCTTGTCTGCTAGCAAACGGCCCAGTGGCGACCATTTGTAACTGGGAATTTTCATGAAAGGAAAGAGCTCATCTGATTATTTTATTTAAACTGTATAAACTGTTGATTTGGGCCAAGTTGCAATTTGGCACTTTGCTGCAATTTCTAATTTTGATGTCGTCGGCCCAAGACATGTCCCGTAGCCAGAGTTTTACATCACTTTTTGGAAAAGGAAAGTGACAGATTCCCTGGATGAAGTATGGGGCACGGCTACCACTGGTGCAGCGGGTGCAGTGACACCGGGGCCCATTGAACCTGGATCATATCTGTATCTACTATCCCTAGCACACATCTTGAGACCACCATCGCCGGCGGGCTGCAGGTCCCTGTGGGCCATTGACTTGTATACCCCCTGGAACATCTGCCCTTCGTCAAAGGCTTGGCAGTTCGGGCTAGACTGTTCCCATGGGGCACAGGGTCAAGGCTGATTTGCATATGGCCATGTCTGAACTGGGGTGGTGTGGAGTGCAAAAAACGATGGATTTAGGCCCAGATCTCTGTACTGGGGTGAATGTATGACATTGTTCTGCATTCTGTCCATCAACTTTTGCTTTTGCATTTGTCACCCCGAGTGGGATGGGTATGCTCAGACGTGAGTCCCATGCTCTCCACACCACTGGAGTCAAGCTATCCTGGCTGAAGACGGCTGATAGCCAGAAATCGGTCCTAGGATGCTTGATTCCGGTCCAGGAAAGACATGGCTTGGCAGTTCGGGCTGGGCTGTTTCCATGGGGCACAGGGTCAAGGCTGATTTGCATATGGGGTGAATGTATGACATTGTTCTGCATTCTGTCCATCAACTGTTGGTTTTGCATTTGTCACCCCGAGTGGGATGGGCATGCTCAGACGTGAGTCCCATGCTCTCCACACCACTGGAGTCAAGCTATCCTGGCTGAAGACGGCTGATAGCCAGAAACCGGTCCTAGGAGGCTTGATTCCGGTCCAGGAAAGACATGGCTTGGCAGTTCGGGCTGGACTGTTCCCATGGGGCACAGGGTCAAGGCTGATTTGCATATGGCCATGTCTGAACTGGGGTGGTGTGGAGTGCAAAAACCTATGGATTTAGGCCCAGATCTCTGTACTGGGGTGAATGTATGACATTGTTCTGCATTCTGTCCATCAACTGTTGGTTTTGCCTTCGTCAAAAAATGGCCATCTGAAAAGCGCTGAGAAGCCCCCTGCAGAAATAAAGGAAGCTGCAGACCTGTCCCAACCATGGGGACTCTTGCGGGTCCCTCGTGCCAGATGCCCTCGACGCCGGGTCCGGCTCAAGACGCGAGATCCAGGCCGCCCATGGCGTTTTCATGGGAAGGTCGCCTGTCCTGTCTCCCCTATACACACTGGGCACAAGGGTAGGCAGAGAACATTCTTGACACACCCTGAGGCCAGCAGGTGTTTTCCTCAAACTGTTAGACCCATAAATGCACAAGAGGCGACCCTCTGACCTTCGGAGCAGCTGCTGGGCCTGAGTTTCTTTTTAACTCCAAGGCATCTCCCTCCCACCCTTTTTAATGCCACTCCAGCTCCACGCGTCCCTTGTTACTGGAGCCAGAGATGAATAAGGCTTCTCTGCCGGTTACGTCATTTCCGACGACACAAAATCATAACGCGGTAGCAAACGTGACATATTTTATATAATACAGTTATTTGTATTATGATCTCTTGCATGAAGACGATAAGCAACCTTCGCTTGCTTTATTTAAATAAATGAGGTGCATGTGATTTTGAAAACTGCATTAAATAGTGCCGTGAATTCTGTTCTCTAAAACGTGAGCTTTCTTTCCAAGATAAAATAAACGTTTCCTTTTTAAAGGCCTACAACAGCTGTATTGGTGTCGCACGCATTGGCCCCCGACAAGTCTTGTCCCTCGAATGTTACCCAACTCACTAGTGCTCTGCTTATCGACCTCTGAAGAATGAAAGGCTCAACAAGTGAGAGGTGACACTCGTGAGCTGAGTCTGGCTTAGGGGATGCTTGAGTGGTTTTAGATTAGTGTTGTAAACGTTTCTCCATATTGGAGGACTGAGTCTTCAAAGCGCTACTTGATAAAGCTGTAAGTGTGCAATCTTACTTGGTGACTGTGGTGAATGCAAGGAATTCTGACTAACGGAACTTCCAGATGCTGTTGGCCATAAATCCACGACCGGGGTGGACACTGTTGTGACTTCCACCTTTATGTTTGTTAAGAGGGTCGGTCATGTGCCTTGTGGTTCTGCAAATTCTGGACTCGTGCAATAATTCTGGACTCAAGAATAAAACTTCATCGTAACATGACGAATTTAGTATCAAAAGACCGAGAATGACGAGTACACCATGTACATTTTCAGTATATTCGAGTGACGATTTCACCTCGAAATCATCATTTTCGTTCTAAACCCTCGGCTTCCATTTTATGTATGGCAGCCATTTTGTGAGTTGCCCTTTACATAGGCTTTAATCCAGCTAAATTCGATCCCAAAGGACACGTACACCTTAATCGACTTTCCTGTGACCTGTGCAAGTTGGAACCATTGCCCCAGGCCGAACCTGTTAGGTCAGTTCCTCTCCAGTGGCCGAACAAGATAGCATCAAGGCTCAACAAGCCATAAAACCTTCTTATCGCACACACACCCTGCCGAATCTTGCTCACATCTTTCCCTGCTCATTTCTCTCACTTGCTTTATGATGGGGAGGTGCCCGTTTCTATTAGGGGTCCACTGATATCTGATGGAAATACCGGACCTTGCCGGGTAATTTATTTTGGGCTGGACGAAGTGAAATATGGACATGTCATCATGACTCTGCTTTTTCCCATTGTAACGAAAAATGTTAATAGTATACTGTAAATTTAAGAATGTTTGCCTGAAGCTGAACATTTTGTATAAAAAGAGAAGCCTGGTTTTGTGAATTCGAGCAGTCTCTTGAGAATATACTTCCCGTGTGTTGTACTTCTAGGACGCTTGTTACCTTGGTTGCAGCCAATAAAATCGATCCTTGACTTCACCTAGAAGACTCTGAGTTTCTGTGGTCTGAATCAGGAAAGAACCCGAGGTCTCTGGGTGTACCCTGGCACCGCTGGGTTACCGGTTTGGTACCGGTTCTTACAAACCCAGTACCTCAGTTTGGCGCCCAACGTTTGGGGCGATACCAGTGGTACCAGTCAGCCAGAGGTTCGTGAGGAGTTTCGTGTGAAAATTCTGGAGGACGGCCAACCACTTCATCGACCCCTGCATGTCGACGTGGTCCGAAGGTCTTTGCTGCGAGGTTCCACGCTTCCCGACGGCTACAGAGGACTGCTGCCCTGGCTATTGCCCTGATTTGGACCCTTGAAGTTTGATAGAGCGAAACACTAAGACGAGTCTTCTGGTGACGTCATCAATATCTCAGTTAAGTATAAGTGGAGCGTCTCCCAGTCCTTAGTTGGTTTTGATTTGGAACTTGCAAGTGCCAAAGCCGAAGGACTCGTGTATTCACGAGAAATATCGTAATCGATAATCCTTTGAAGTTTGGAGCTAGACTAGAGAGCGAAGATGCCTGGTCTTAGACTTGGAAATTTGTTTTGTCTTGGTTGTAATAATAGGGACTCCCGATTGGAGGACTCATGTCCGGTTCCTCCGGTTGGAACTCCAACTTACGAGTTATATGTGAAACATGGAGTAGGCCCCATCACATACAATGAAGTGTGGATCAAATACACCAGAAAAGATGGTGTTTTAAAATGGCCCCAATATGGTAGCTTTGATACCGAAATCTTAGATAACCTCGAAGTTAAACTCTTTAAAAAGAAAGCCCGGCCGGCGATGTTTGACTCTTTCCGCCTATGGCGTAAGGAAGCCAAACAGAAGGAAATTAAATTAGCGAAGAAAAATAAGAGAGAAGGGGGAATTTCGATAATGCAAGCTGCTATGCAGTTTAAAGACAATGAAGAAGAACAGATGTGTGAGCAGTTGCACAGGCAACGTAAAATGGTAATAGATAAATGCTATCCAGTTTTGCCACCTCCTCAGCAAGATGCAGCAAAAGGGCTTGAAAAAGATCCCTTAATGTCGCATTTATTAAATTCACCACCCCCCTATGCTCAAAATGCCACGGCTCCTCCGCAACCTTTAGTTGTGCAACCTGTGCCTCCTGTTCCTTCCTTGTCTAACCCAGGGTGGTGTGGAGTGCAAAAAAACGATGGATTTGGGCCCAGATCTTTTGACTGGGGGAGTGTGTGACATTGATCCACATTCAGTCCATCACTTGTTGTTTTTGCAATTGCCGCCCTAAGTGCGCTGGGGATGCCCAGACGTGGGTCCCAGGCACTCCACACCACTTGGAGTCAAGCTAGCCGGGCTGAAGAGAGGTGTTACCTCGAAACCGGTCCGGTCCTCGGATGCTTGATTCCGTTCTGGGAAGGACATGGCTTTTGTAGTTCGGACTGGACTGTTCCCATGGGGCAACAGGGTCAGAGCTGATTTGCATATCGCCATTGTCTAACCCAGGGTGGTGTGGAGTGCAAAAAAACGATGGATTTGGGCCCAGATCTTTTGACTGGGGGAGTGTGTGACATTGATCCACATTCAGTCCATCACTTGTTGTTTTTGCAATTGCCGCCCTAAGTGCGCTGGGGATGCCCAGACGTGGGTCCCAGGCACTCCACACCACTTGGAGTCAAGCTAGCCGGGCTGAAGAGAGGTGTTACCTCGAAACCGGTCCGGTCCTCGGATGCTTGATTCCGTTCTGGGAAGGACATGGCTTTTGTAGTTCGGACTGGACTGTTCCCATGGGGCAACAGGGTCAGAGCTGATTTGCATATCGCCATTGTCTAACCCAGGGTGGTGTGGAGTGCAAAAAAACGATGGATTTGGGCCCAGATCTTTTGACTGGGGGAGTGTGTGACATTGATCCACATTCAGTCCATCACTTGTTGTTTTTGCAATTGCCGCCCTAAGTGCGCTGGGGATGCCCAGACGTGGGTCCCAGGCACTCCACACCACTTGGAGTCAAGCTAGCCGGGCTGAAGAGAGGTGTTACCTCGAAACCGGTCCGGTCCTCGGATGCTTGATTCCGTTCTGGGAAGGACATGGCTTTTGTAGTTCGGACTGGACTGTTCCCATGGGGCAACAGGGTCAGAGCTGATTTGCATATCGCCATTGTCTAACCCAGGGTGGTGTGGAGTGCAAAAAAACGATGGATTTGGGCCCAGATCTTTTGACTGGGGGAGTGTGTGACATTGATCCACATTCAGTCCATCACTTGTTGTTTTTGCAATTGCCGCCCTAAGTGCGCTGGGGATGCCCAGACGTGGGTCCCAGGCACTCCACACCACTTGGAGTCAAGCTAGCCGGGCTGAAGAGAGGTGTTACCTCGAAACCGGTCCGGTCCTCGGATGCTTGATTCCGTTCTGGGAAGGACATGGCTTTTGTAGTTCGGACTGGACTGTTCCCATGGGGCAACAGGGTCAGAGCTGATTTGCATATCGCCATTGTCTAACCCAGGGTGGTGTGGAGTGCAAAAAAACGATGGATTTGGGCCCAGATCTTTTGACTGGGGGAGTGTGTGACATTGATCCACATTCAGTCCATCACTTGTTGTTTTTGCAATTGCCGCCCTAAGTGCGCTGGGGATGCCCAGACGTGGGTCCCAGGCACTCCACACCACTTGGAGTCAAGCTAGCCGGGCTGAAGAGAGGTGTTACCTCGAAACCGGTCCGGTCCTCGGATGCTTGATTCCGTTCTGGGAAGGACATGGCTTTTGTAGTTCGGACTGGACTGTTCCCATGGGGCAACAGGGTCAGAGCTGATTTGCATATCGCCATTGTCTAACCCAGGGTGGTGTGGAGTGCAAAAAAACGATGGATTTGGGCCCAGATCTTTTGACTGGGGGAGTGTGTGACATTGATCCACATTCAGTCCATCACTTGTTGTTTTTGCAATTGCCGCCCTAAGTGCGCTGGGGATGCCCAGACGTGGGTCCCAGGCACTCCACACCACTTGGAGTCAAGCTAGCCGGGCTGAAGAGAGGTGTTACCTCGAAACCGGTCCGGTCCTCGGATGCTTGATTCCGTTCTGGGAAGGACATGGCTTTTGTAGTTCGGACTGGACTGTTCCCATGGGGCAACAGGGTCAGAGCTGATTTGCATATCGCCATTGTCTAACCCAGGGTGGTGTGGAGTGCAAAAAAATGATGGATTTGGGCCCAGATCTTTTGACTGGGGGAGTGTGTGACATTGATCCACATTCAGTCCATCACTTGTTGTTTTTGCAATTGCCGCCCTAAGTGCGCTGGGGATGCCCAGACGTGGGTCCCAGGCACTCCACACCACTTGGAGTCAAGCTAGCCGGGCTGAAGAGAGGTGTTACCTCGAAACCGGTCCGGTCCTCGGATGCTTGATTCCGTTCTGGGAAGGACATGGCTTTTGTAGTTCGGACTGGACTGTTCCCATGGGGCAACAGGGTCAGAGCTGATTTGCATATCGCCATTGTCTAACCCAGGGTGGTGTGGAGTGCAAAAAAACGATGGATTTGGGCCCAGATCTTTTGACTGGGGGAGTGTGTGACATTGATCCACATTCAGTCCATCACTTGTTGTTTTTGCTCCTGTTCCTTCACAGCACCCACCAGCTGTTCTTCAGCTGGCTCCTGTTCCTTTGGTGCAGCCTCCTCAAGGCCCACCGATCACACCTGCTTCACCTGTGCCCTCTACGATTTTGCCTAGTGCTCCTTCTATTTCTCCTGATGCTTCCTCTGCTATTGTCTCTGCCCCTGCCTTGTCTCACCCTGTTTTTCCACCCGTTCTCCCGTCAGTTTCTCCTTCCGTTCGACAGAGAATGGCCAACACTGTTACTAATATTTTCTCACCTCTTTTCGGGTCGCCTACTACGACCCCTAACATGGGGTGAAGACAGTTGCGAAGTCAACTGCCTGACTATCAAGAGAGAGATTCACTGAATCGTTTAGCGCATAAATGGGTTATGGACACTGTAAAGTATGATGTAGAGTCTGTCATGGAACTCTTCCGTCAATGGGAAGCACCGACGCAGAGATATGTTTTTGAACAAATGTGTGTTTTTCTCTGTGAGGATTTGGAAGACAATGATCTGGAATACAACCCACAAGAGTTGTGTCGTGTGCGGTTCAATTTCGCAGAGGGCATGATTGTAGGTCGCGATGTCAAGAGAGCGGTTGAGATATTGTTGTCATATCGGAGTAAGGGAGGCCCTTCTCAGTCGCTATTTGAGCATGGTAGGAAAAAGGCACGACAGTACCCCATGAGAGAGGTTCCCCCACAATGGAGAGAGGGTGATGCAAATGCCAACCCACCTATTCAGCCTCATTTCCAGCGGGTATGGGTACATGTCCCATGGAGGCGAGCTGAAGTTTTAGCCCTTAAACAGACATTACCTGATCCCCGTAAAAATCCCGCAGGGTATTACAAAGAGTTGTCACAGACTGCAGGGTCATGTATCATGAATTTAGCCGATATCGATATGTTATTTGGGAATGTTGTTCCACAGCCTTTATGGGGTAAGATTCGTCATACAGATCATGATCAGGAATTAGGTGACTCATGGGCTAATATTACTGCTGCAGATGCCCGACAAGTTGGTGGTGCTAAGCCTGAGCCTTTAGTAGCTGAACTTCCTGGTAAAATAATTGATTCCATGAAAACGATAATGCCTGCAGTACGTGTAAATTGGGATAAGTTGTCTGCATGTAAGCAGAAGAAAGATGAAAAAGTGTCAGATTTCTTCACCAGGTTTGAGAGACTTTTGTCGACCACAGTGGTCAAGATATGAGCACAGAAGGTGGTCAGGGTTTGTTCGTCGATAAATTCGTGCACAATCTGCTTCCCGAGTTATGTAAAAAGTTAAAAGATTCAGAGAGTTCTTGGCCAGTTTCCTCCTCAGCACAGATATTGGCTACTGCACAATATTACGAAAATAGAGACAAAGACGAGAAAGATAGAGCAGAAAAGAAAACTAAGGAGCTGAAAACGAAGGTTTTGTTGCAACAAGCATATCCGCCACGTGGTGGTGGTGGCCAGAATAGTGGTGGTCAAAATAATAGTGGTCAGAGTAACTATCGAAATAATTATCAGCAGCCTCAACAGTATCAGAGGAACTCGCAAAGAGTCGAGTATACTCAACCACGTGTCCCTGTAGGCCCCAATCAGTGTTCATATTGCAAGGAAGAGGGTCATTTCAAGTATAGTTGTCCTATTTTATTAAAGCGTGCAAATGGTGCTTCTGGTGTAAGAGGTCGAGGTGTTCAGCAAGTGTCTAGAGGTAGAGGACATGGAAATTTCCCCCAGAACACACAGTCTCTTCCACCTCAAAATTCGATGAATAGGTTTGATCAGCAGAATAACGCATCTGGTAGGACAGCTCAGTACTATGCTGATGATTACTATACAGAAGATGAGCATTGGGAAGGTAATGATTGCTAGGACAGCCATAGACAAAGAGAGGGAGTTGTTTCAGTTCCAGTAGATCAGAGTGGACCTTACGTTGAGGTGATTACATCAGGTGTGTCAGAGCCTTTTCTGTTGGATACTGGTGCTACAAAGAGTTCTATTATGCACTCCAAACTCCCTGGCGCACCTTTGTCTGGCGAAATGAATGTATCTGTAGGTTTTTCTGGCGCCCCAGTTAGAAATCCGATTTCTGACCCTTTGTCCCTTTCTGTTGGACCTTGTGAATTCGAAGCACCCCTTATTCTGACAACAGGTTGTGGTGAAAACTTGCTAGGATTAGATTTGCTGAAAAGATTGTATGCGACTTTGTACTGTTCTCCTTCTGGAGTACAACTTACACTGGGTAAGAAAGTGGTTTCTCCAATGTATTTGTCAAGGGACAAACTTTCAACAGAATTGTCATCTCTCCCTAATATTCTTTGGGCTACTGGTCCTAATGATGTAGGTCTTTTAGAAATACCACCATATGTGGTAACATTGAAAGCCAATGTTAGAATGCCACGAATTCCCCAATACAGAATCTCTAGTGAAGGTGAAAAAGCTTTGCTAGCGATCGTTTACGATCTAATTGAAAAAGATGTGATTGAAGAGACAAGAGGCAACGTCTGCAATAGTCCTGTTCTGCCCGTTTTAAAACGAGTTGATCCCTCTCTGCCACCTGTTTACAGATTCGTGATTGATCTTAGAGAGGTCAATAAAATAGTTGTGCCACAATTTCCAGTTGTCCCCGACATTACTACATTATTGACTATGATTCCAGCTTCTGCCACTTGGTTTTCGGTGATTGACTTGAAGAATGCTTTCTTCAGCATCCCGATTGCTGAGGAGAGCAGGGATATTTTTTCCTTCAGTTTAGGAGGACGCAGCTTCCGCTTTAAACGCGCTCCTCAGGGCTACTGTGAAAGTCCATCAATATATAGTCAAGCTCTAAAAACACAGCTTGACACGATTGTTTTACCTGAAGGTGCTACCCTTATTCAGTATGTGGATGACTTGCTCATTGCTGCAGATACTGAGGAAATCTGTAAAGAAGCCACACTGTCATTGTTGCGTCATTTGTGTGATTTGCACCACAAAGTGTCTCTCTCAAAACTGCAATATTGTCGACAAGAAGTGACCTACTTAGGTCACCTCTTATCGAAGGAGGGAAGGAAACTGACCCCAGAAAGAATTCAGGCAATAGCGAAATTGAGTGTGCCAAAAACACAGAGAGAAGTGCGTGCTTTCTTGGGCATTACATCGTACTGTAGACAATGGATACCAAATTTTTCGTTATTAGCCAAATCTTTGGTGGCATTAACGTGTAAAGATACACCCAATCCCATTCCTTGGTCTGAAGAGTGTCAGAAAAGTTTTTCTGAATTGCGCACAGCATTATGTTCGGCTCCTGTGTTAGGTACCCCCAACTACAGTAAGCCCTTTACATTGTATGTCCATGAGAAGGAAGGTTGTGCATTGTCAGTTTTGACTCAGTTGTTTGGGGACAAACAGCGTCCATGTGCATATTTTTCGTCGACTTTGGATCCAGTAGCTAGAGCGTTGCCAAGTTGTTTAAAAGCCACAGCGGCAGCAGCTGTTTCTATTCGACAGTCTGCTGGCCTGGTAATGAACAATACACTAGTCGTGATGGTCCCACATGCAGTAGAAACGTTGTTAAATAGAACCAAGACACAGCACTTAACTAGTGCTCGATTGTCAGGTTACGAATTAACATTGTTAGCGAGTCATGTGCACATTAAACCCAGCTACGTTGTTACCAATTGTAGAGGAATTAGATGCTTCAGAACAGCATGATTGTTTTCTTAGAACAGAAGCAGAAACGAAAGGGAGAATAGATCTTAGGAACACTCCTCTCGCTGAATGTGGTGGTACATTGTGGGTAGATGGTTCATGCTTCAAGCTCCCGAATGGTGACACGACTGCAGCATATGCTGTCACGACTTTGCATACAATTGTTGAAGCTGCACGTATTCCACATAATTCAGCTCACGCAGCAGAATTGATTGCACTTACCAGAGCATGCGTGTTGTCTAAAGGTATGAAAGTGACTATCTATACCGATAGCCAGTATGCATTTGGTGTGGCTCACAGTGTTGGGCGATTGTGGAGAGAACGTGGGTTCCTGACTTCGCATGGAGCTAAGATTCAGCATGGTCAGTTGGTGAATGAGCTTCTTGAATCACTGACCATGCCTCTGCAAGTGGCGATTGTGAAATGTAGTGCTCACAAGAAGGTGACTGATGATGTTGGTCGTGGAAATGCATTTGCTGATGAAATGGCGAAAGAAACTGCAAGGAATGTGATGAGCCGAATGTATGTTGCAAGCCCTGCAAGATGGGTTGGTGATGTTGGAATGTGTGAAGACACGATAGAGAGTGTGAAGTCCATTCAAGCTGAGGCCACAGAGAAAGAGTTGAGCACGTGGAGAGAAAGTACGGGTAGAATGGATGCAAATGGTTGTTGGGTTGAATTGTCAGAGCATCAGAGATGGTTGTTACCCGATGCATATGTGCTTGCAGTGGTTACAATGGCTCATGGAATGGCTCATATCAGCGTGAAAGGGATTTGCAAGTTGTTGGCTCCAGTATGGCAGAATTCAGGGATTCCCAAGTGTGCAGAGAATGTCGTCAAGAATTGCATGGTGTGTCTGAAACACAATCCTGGTAGGGGAACCCCAACTCCAGCTGGTCATTTTGCACCTCCTACGTACCCGTTCGAGGTTTTGCAGCTAGATTTCATTCACATGGAAAGGTGCAACAATTTAAAATACGTACTCGTTGTTGTTTGTGCCTTCTCAAGATGGGTAGAAGCCTATCCCCTAAAAGACAACACTGCCTTATCCACAGCTAAAGCTCTTGTGAAAGAGTTCTTCCCCAGGTTTGGAATGCCTAGAATGGTCTGGAGTGATAATGGAAGTGAATTCGTGGGTCGTGTGATGAAGAGAGTGTGTGAAGGGCTAGGTATCCAACAGAGGTTCCACGCTGCAAATCACCCCCAATCAGCTGGATTAGTAGAATGTTACAATGGCACGCTTAAGTTGAAACTGGCCAAAATTCAAGCGAGCACAGGTCTTAAATGGCCTGACGCTCTACCCTTAGCACTCCTGTCCACCAGAATGACTGTGCATTCACAAGTGAAACTTAGCCCCTACGAAATTGTTTTTGGCCGCCCAGCCAACATATGGGGAGTGCCTAGACCCACTAAGTTCAGTGAACTCGAACACCCTGTTTTGCTTGATTATCTATATGAATTGACGGCTAAATTGCGTGTTTTGCATCAACAGGTTCACGACACCCTGCCTCCGGTCTCTGAGACTCCAGGACATCGGATCGACCCTGGATCCTGGGTGTTGGTCAAGAACTTCCAGATAACGAAGAACGACCAGCCCAGGTGGACCGGACCGCACCTCGTCCTTCTTTCCACAAGATCAGCAGTTCGAGTGGAGGGGAAGGCCAACTGGATTCACGGAATCCATTGTAAACTGATCCCTCTGCCTCTGCCATACGACCAGTGGGTCCAGAAGGGTGTCGCTGACTCAGAAACAAACACCGTGCCACGTTTCCTACCTTTCAGTGATGCACGTGTAAAAGGAACTAACTCTGAACGTGAAAGTGAGGACATTTTGCAAGAAGCTGTGCCACCATCAAAGCGGTTGAACACTTTGGAGCCTGAACTTTTGTTCCAGGATCAGACAGTACCGGGAAAGAAACGCTATAATTTGAGGCCGAGACCTATGGACTAATAAAAATCTTTTTCCCTTCAAGTGCTATTTTTGAAAGTGCACCTCTCCCATCTGAAAACTTGCTTATTTTTGTTTTTCGAACCGCCATCCGGGTTCCGCTGCTAGGGCCGCGATTGCTTAAAGTCTGTGGGGTGCAGCTGACGACGTTAGGTCGGCAGTTCTGGTTGGTCCAAGGGAGTTGCCCTAGACTGACAGAAGCATTCCTTAGCAGAATCAACCTCCCGTCGCGGGCAGCACTTTAGAGAGGATGCAGTTTTCCAAGATGGAGAGACCTGCCAAAAGAGTGAACTTTAAAACAAGGATCTGTAAAACAATGACAAGGAAAAGCTTCTTGATATTGTGCATTTGTATGTTATTCAGTGTGATGATATTTTTAATAAGTTACGTTTTGTTCTCTTTTCGTGTAACCTTTACACCCACTGCATCGCCCATACCTCCTCCTACTGTTTCCTCTCATTCTTTTCAACCCCTTCCTGAACATGAATCAGCTAGGAGGTTAGAGTTCATTAATAACTCTTTGTTCAGCTCTTGCACCAACACCAACTAGTAATGAACACAACTAACTGTTGGGTGTGCGGTCTTATGCCTCACACAACGGATAAAGGTATCCCTTATCTGGTCCTGCCATTCAGTCACAATGGTTCTGTGTGGGCATACAGGACAATGTTCATATATGCACACGAAATCTACCCCCTACGTTCTGTAACAGACAATCCTAGAAATAGTGCTCTAGTTAAGGGTATAGTGGACATGATTAAGGAAGGTATTTCTTATGAGACTATCCCGAGAGAAGAGACACTAGTGTACATAGGATGGAACTTAACCGGATATGGAGCTACTCTGAGTGAGAAACAGCAAGCTAAGAGATCTTCCCCGATTTGGATTGTACCCCATAAGGGTCATCTATGTCTGCAAGGTAATGGCACGAATCCCAGAGCTCAGTTAGGGAAGAGTATCTGCACTAAAACGTATATTTTTGCATCCCAGACTTCCCCTTCGTTCTTAGCAGCTAAGGGTACCTATTTCATCTGCCATGATAGAGCCTATACATGGTTGCCCCCTGACTTTCCGGACTCATGTTTTGTTTCATTCCTGTTGCCTCCCACCTACACAGCAGCGGCAGATTACCACAAGACAAGGGTAGTTAGAGGTGTCTTGAGCGAAGAAGACACTGCAGGTCAAGAATTTGGGGACTTTGCAAAGGGTTTTCTGCCGTTCTGGGGATCCATGGCTAACAGCAGGAACATATGGCAATTGACAAGGGTGGTTGAATCCACCGTGATTGAAACTGCTGGTGCCCTTAGCAACTTGACTGCTGAGCTCCAGTCGGATCGACTTATGACCCTTCAGAACAGGGTCGCATTAGATGTCATACTTGCAGACCGAGGTGGGGTATGTAGATTGATCCAATCGAGTTGCTGTGTTTTCATTCCAGATAACGCTCCAACAGTGTACCAGGCCATCTCTAAACTGCATAAGATTTCAGAATCTATTCATGTGGATAAAGGAGATTGGTCATTAATGGGATGGTTCTGGGAACTGATATCCGCCTGGGGATGGAAAATTCTCATGGTCATTGGGATGGTCTTAGCCATTCTTTTCCTGTTCTGTCAGTGCGTACAGTGTGCTCCTGCAATATGTGGCCTCTGTGTTACATCATGTGTAAGGAAGCCTGTATCAAAAGACGAACTAAGTACTAGAATGATGTTACAGCAACATCTCAATGACTTTAGGAATATAGATCTGGACTCAGATTAGCATGAGGATAGATTAATTGCCTATGTAAGGGCAAAAGGAGGGTTTGTGCAATAATTCTGGACTCAAGAATAAAACTTCATCGTAACATGACGAATTTAGTATCAAAAGACCAAGAATGACGAGTACACCATGTACAAGCATTTTCAGTATATTCGAGTGACGATTTCACCTCGAAATCGTCATTTTCGTTCTGAACCCTCGGCTTCCATTTTATGTATGGCAGACATTTTGTGAGTTGCCCTTTACATAGGCTTTAATCCAGCTAAATTCGATCCCAAAGGACACGTATACCTTAATTGACTTTCCTGTGACCTGTGCAAGTTGGAACCATTGCCCCAGGCCGAACCTGTTAGGTCAGTTCCTCTCCAGTGGCCGAACAAGATAGCATCAAGGCTCAACAAGCCATAAAACCTTCTTATCGCACACACACCCTGCCGAATCTTGCTCACATCTTTCCCTGCTCATTTCTCTCACTTGCTTTATGATGGGGAGGTGCCCGTTTCTATTAGGGGTCCACTGATATCTCATGGAAATACCGGACCTTGCCGGGTAATTTATTTTGGGCTGGACGAAGTGAAATATGGACATGTCATCATGACTCTGCTTTTTCCCATTGTAACGAAAAATGTTAATAGTATACTGTAGATTTAAGAATGTTTGCCTGAAGCTGAATATTTTGTATAAAAAGAGAAGCCTGGTTTTGTGAATTCGAGCAGTCTCCTGAGAATATACTTCCCGTGTGTTGTACTTCTAGGACGCTTGTTACCTTGGTTGCAGCCAATAAAATCGATCCTTGACTTCACCTAGAAGACTCTGAGTTTCTGTGGTCTGAATCAGGAAAGAACCCGAGGTCTCTGGGTGTACCCTGGCACCGCTGGGTTACCGGTTTGGTACCGGTTCTTAAAAACCCAGTACCTCAGCCTGGCGAGCAAAACACACAAGATGATGGACAGAATGTTGCACAATGGCTAAACATTCACCTCTAGTCACAGATCCGGGTTTAATCCTTTGTTATTTTACTCACCAAGCCACCCCAGTTCAGACATGGTCATATGCAAATCAGTCTTGACCCTGTGACTCATGGGAACAGTCCAGACCGAACTGCCAAGCCATGTCTTTCCTGGACCGGAATCAAGCATCCTAGGACCGGTTTCTGGCTATCAGCTATCTTCAGCCAGGATAGCTTGACTCCAGTGGCTTAGTGAGCAAGGGACCCACGTCTGGGCATCCCCTTCCCACATAGGGTGAACAGCAAAACACACAAGATGATGGACGGAATGTTGCACAATGGCTAAACATTCACCCCTAGTCACAGATCTGGGTTTAATCCATCGTTATTTTGCTCACCAAGCCACCCCAGTGCAGACATGGCCATATACAAATCAGTCTTGACCCTGTGCCTCATGGGAACAGTCCAGACCGAACTGCCAAGCCATGTCTTTCCTGGACCAGAATCAAGCATCCTAGGACCGATTTCCGGCTATCAGCTGTCTTCAGCCAGGATATCTTGACTCCAGTAGCTTAGTGAGCAAGGGACCCACGTCTGGGCATACCCTTCCCACATAGGGTGAACAGCAAAACACATAAGATGGACAGAATGTTGCACAATAGCTAAACATTCACCCCCAGTCACAGATCTGGGTTTAATCCATCGTTATTTTACTCACCAAGCCACCCCAGTTCAGACATGGCCATATACAAATCAGTCTTGACCCTGTGCCTCATGGGAACAGTCCAGACCGAACTGCCAAGCCATGTCTTTCCTGGACCGGAATCAAGCATCCTAAGACCGGTTTCTGGCTATCAGCCGTCTTCAGCCAGGATAGCTTGACTCCAGTGGCTTAGTGAGCAAGGGACCCATGTCTGGGCATACCCTTCCCACATATGGTGAACAGCAAAACACACAAGATGATGGACGGAATGTTGCACAATGGCTAAACATTCACCCCCAGTCACAGATCTGTGTTTAATCCATTGTTATTTTGCTCACCAAGCCAACCCAGTGCAGACATGGCCATATGCAAATCAGTCTTGACCCTGTGCTTCATGGGACCAGTCCAGACCGAACTGCCAAGCCATGTCTTTCCTGGACCGGAATCAAGCATCCTAGGACCGATTTCTGGCTATCAGCCATCTTCAGCCAGGATAGCTTGACTCCAGTGGCTTAGTGAGCAAGGGACCCATGTCTGGGCATACCCTTCCCACATATGGTGAACAGCAAAACACACAAGATGATGGACGGAATGTTGCACAATGGCTAAACATTCACCCCCAGTCACAGATCTGGGTTTAATCCATCGTTATTTTGCTCATCACGCCACCCCAGTTCAGACATGGCCATATGAAAATCAGTCTTGACCCTGTGCCTCATGGGAACAGTCCAGCCCGAACTGCCAAGCCATGTCTTCCCTGGACCGGAATCAAGCATCCTAGGACTGATTTCCGGCTATCAGCCGTCATCAGCCAGGATAGCTTGACTCCAGTGGCGTAGTGAGCACGGGAGTGGGTGTTTGATTTGCTCAAACACTCCGTCCAACATCCCCTTTGGTATCGCTTTGTTCGCTATAAGTTAGCAGGGTATGCCCAGACTTGGGTCCCTTGCTCACTTTGCCACTGGATTCAAGATAGCCTGGCTGATGAGGGTTATGAACCTGAAATCAGTCCCAGGATGCTTGTTTCTGGTCCAGGGAAGACATGGCTCGGTAGTTCGGGCTGGACTGTTCCCATGAGGCACAGGGTCAGACTGATTTGCATATTGCCACGTCCGAACTGGGGTGGTGGAGTGAGCTAAAGAATGATGATGGATTAAACTCAGATCAGTTGCCTGGGGGTGGATGTTTGATTTGCTCAAACGCTCCGTCCATCATCCCCTTTGGTATCGCTTTGTTCGCCCTAAGTTGGCAGGGTATGCCCAGACGTGGGTCACTTGCTCACTTTGCCACTGGATTCAAGATAGCCTGGCTGATGACGGTTATGAACCCAAAACCGGTCACAGGATGCTTGTTTCTGGTCCAGGGAAGACATGGCTTGGCAGTTCGGGCTGAACTGTTCCCATGAGGCACAGGGTCAGACTGATGTGCATATTGCCGTGTCTGAACTGGGGTGGTGGAGTGAGCTAAAGAATGATGATGGATTAAACCCAAATCAGTTGACTGGGGGTGGATGTTTGATTTGCTCAAACGCTCCGTCCATCATCCCCTTTGATATTGCTTTGTTCTCCCTAAGTTGGCAGGGTATGCCCAGACGTGGGTCACTTGCTCACTGTGCCACTGGATTCAAGATAGCCTGGCTGTTGAGGATTATGAACCCGAAACCGGTCCCAGGATGCTTGTTTCCGCTCCAGGGAAGACATGGCTTGGCAGTCGGGCTGGACTGTTCCCATGAGGCACAGGGTCCGACTGATGTGCATATGGCCATGTCCGAACTGAGGTGGTGGAGTGAGCTAAAGAATGATGATGGATTAAACCCAGATCAGTTGACTGGGGGTGGGTGTTTGATTTGCTCAAACGCTCCGTCCATCATCCCCTTTGGTATCGGTTTGTTCGCCCTAAGTTGGCAGGGTATGCCCAGGCATGGGTCCCTTGATCATTTTGCCACTGGATTAAAGATAGCCTGGCTGATGAGGGTTATGAACCTGAAACCGGTCCTAGGATGCTTGTTTTCGGTCCAGGGAAGACATGGCTTGGCAGTTCGGGCTGGACTGTTCCCAATAGGCACAGGGTCAGACTGATTTGCATATGGCTATGTCCGAACTGGGGTGGTGGAGTGAGTTAAAGAATGATGATGGATTAAACCCAGATCAGTTGGCTTGGGGTAGGTGTTTGATTAGCTCAAACGCTCCGTCCATCATCCCCCTTGGTATCGCTTTGTTCGCCCTAAGTTGGCAGGGTATGCCTAGACGTGGGTCCCTTGGTCACTTTGGCACTGGATTCAATAAAGCCTGGATTCTGATGGGTTATGAACCTGAAACCGGTCCCAGGAAGCTTGTTTTTGGTCCAGGGATGACATGGCTTGGCAGTTCGGGCTGGACTGTTCCCAGTTGGCGCAGGGTCAGACTGATTTGCATATGACCATGTCCGAACTGGGGTGGTGGAGTGAGCTAAAGAATGATGACGGATTAAACCCAGATCAGTTGACTGGGGTTGGGTGTTTGATTTGCTCAAACGCTCCGTCCAACTTCCCCTTTGACATCGATTTGTTCGACCTAAGTTGGCAGGGTATGCCCAGACGTGGGTCACTTGCTCACTTTGCCACTGGATTCAAGATAGCCTGGCTGATGAGGGTTATGAACCCAAAACCGGTCACAGGATGCTTGTTTCTGGTCCAGGGAAGACATGGCTTGGCAGTTCGGGCTGAACTGTTCCCATGAGGCACAGGGTCAGACTGATTTGCATATGGCTGTGTCTGAACTGGGGTGGTGGAGTGAGCTAAAGAATGATGATGGATTAAACCCAGATCAGTTGACTGGGGGTGGGTGTTTGATTTGCTCAAACGCTCCGTCCATCATCCCCTTTGGTATCGCTTTGATTGCCCTAAGTTGGCAGGGTATGCCTAGGCATGGGTCCCTTGCTCACTTTGCCACTGGATTCCAGATAGCCTGGCTGATGAGAGTTATGAACCCGAAACTGGTCCCAGGATGCTTGTTTCCGGTCAAGGTAAGACATGACTTGATAGTTCAGGGTGGACTGTTCCCATGAGGCACAGGGTCAGACTGATTTGCATATGGCCATGTCCAAACTGGGGTGTTGGAGTGAGCTAAAGAAAGATGATGGATTAAACCCAGATCAGTTGACTGGGGGTGGGTGTTTGATTTGCTCAAACGCTCCGTCCATCATCCCCTTTGGTATCGCTTTGTTCGCCCTAAGTTGGCAGGGTATGCCCAGATGTGGGTCCCTTGCTCACTTTGCCACTGGATTCCAGATAGCCTGGCTGATGAGGGTTATGAACCCGAAACTGGTCCCAGGATGCTTGTTTCCGGTCTAGGTAAGACATGACTTTGCAGTTCGGGGTGGACTGTTCCCATGAGGCACAGGGTCAGACTGATTTGCATATGGCCATGTCCGAACTGGGGTGTTGGAGTGAGCTAAAGAATGATGATGGATTAAACCCAGATCAGTTGACTGGGGGTGGGTGTTTGATATGCTCAAACGCTCCGTCCATCATCCCCTTTGGTATCGCTTTGTTTGCCCTAAGTTGGCAGGGTATACCCAGACGGGGGTTCCTTGCTCACTTTGCCACTTGATTCAAGATAGCCTGGCTGATGAGGGTTATGAACCCGAAACCAGTCCCAGGATGCTTGTTTCCGGTCCAGGGAAGACATGGCTTGGCAGTTCGGGCCGGACTGTTCCCATGAGGCACAGGGTCAGACTGATTTGCATAAGGCCATGGCTGAACTGAGGTGGTGGAGTGAGCTAAAGAATGATGATGGATTAAACCCAGATCGGTTGACTGGTGGTGGGTGTTTGATTTGCTCAAACGCTTCGTCCATCATCGCCTTTGGCATTGCTTTGTTCGCCCTGAGTTGGCAGGGTATGCCCAGGTATGGGTCCCTTGATCACTTTGCCACTGGTTTCAAGGTAGACTGGCTGATGAGGGATATGAACCCGAAACCGGTCCCAGGATGCTTGTTTCTGGTCCAGGGAAGACATGGCTTGACATTTCGGGCTGGACTGTTCCCATGAGGCACAGGGTCAGACTGATTTGTATATGGCCATGTCTGAACTGGGGTGGTGGAGTGAGCTAAAGAATGATGATGGATTAAACCAAGATCAGTTGACTGGGGTGGGTGTTGGATTTGCTCAAACGCTCCGTCCATCATCCCCTTTAGTATTGCTTTGTTTGCCCTAAATTGGCAGGGTAGGCCCAGAAGTGGGTCCCTTGCTCACTTTGCCACTGGATTCAAGATGCCTGGCTGATGAGGGTTATGAACCTGAAACCGGTCCCAGGATGCTTGTTTCCGGTCCAGGGAAGACATGGCTTGGCAGTTTGGGCTGGACTGTTCCCATGAGGCACAGGTCAGACTGATTTGCATATGGCCATGTCCGAACTGGGGTGGTGGAGTGAGCTAAAGAATGATGATGGATTAAACCCAGATCAGTTGACTGGGGGTGGGTTTTTGATTTGCTCAAACCCTCCGTCCATCATCCCCTTTGGTATCGCTTTGTTCGCCCTAAGTTGGCAGGGTATGCTCAGACATGGGTCCCTTGCTCACTTTGCCACTGGATTCAAGCTAGCCCGGCTGATGAGGGTTATGAACCCAAAACTGGTCCCAGGATGCTTGTTTCCGGTCCAGGGAAGACATGACTTGGCAGTTCGGGCTGGACTGTTCCCATGAGGCACAGGGTCAGACTGATTTGCATATGGCCATGTCCGAACTGGGGTGGTGGAGTGAGCTAAAGAATGATGATAGATTAAACCCAGATCAGTTGACTGGGGGTGGGTGTTTGATTTGCTCAAACGCTCCGTCCATCATCCCCTTTGGTATCGCTTTGTTCGCCCTAAGTTGGCAGGGTATACCCAGACGGGGGTCCCTTGCTCACTTTGCCACATGATTCAAGATAGCCTGGCTGATGAGGGTTATGAACCCGAAACCAGTCCCAGGATGCTTGTTTCCGGTCCAGGGAAGACATGGCTTGGCAGTTCGGGCTGAACTGTTCCCATGAGGCACAGGGTCAGACTGATGTGCATATTGCCGTGTCTGAACTGGGGTGGTGGAGTGAGCTAAAGAATGATGATGGATTAAACCCAAATCAGTTGACTGGGGGTGGATGTTTGATTTGCTCAAACGCTCCGTCCATCATCCCCTTTGATATTGCTTTGTTCGCCCTAAGTTGGCAGGGTATGCCCAGACGTGGGTCACTTGCTCACTGTGCCACTGGATTCAAGATAGCCTGGCTGTTGAGGATTATGAACCCGAAACCGGTCCCAGGATGCTTGTTTCCGCTCCAGGGAAGACATGGCTTGGCAGTCGGGCTGGACTGTTCCCATGAGGCACAGGGTCCGACTGATGTGCATATGGCCATGTCCGAACTGAGGTGGTGGAGTGAGCTAAAGAATGATGATGGATTAAACCCAGATCAGTTGACTGGGGGTGGGTGTTTGATTTGCTCAAACGCTCCGTCCATCATCCCCTTTGGTATCGGTTTGTTCGCCCTAAGTTGGCAGGGTATGCCCAGGCATGGGTCCCTTGATCATTTTGCCACTGGATTAAAGATAGCCTGGCTGATGAGGGTTATGAACCTGAAACCGGTCCCAGGATGCTTGTTTTCGGTCCAGGGAAGACATGGCTTGGCAGTTCGGGCTGGACTGTTCCCATGAGGCACAGGGTCAGACTGATTTGCATATGGCCATGTCCGAACTGAGGTGGTGGAGTGAGCTAAAGAATGATGATGGATTAAACCCAGATCGGTTGACTGGTGGTGGGTGTTTGATTTGCTCAAACGCTTCGTCCATCATCGCCTTTGGCATTGCTTTGTTCGCCCTGAGTTGGCAGGGTATGCCCAGGCATGGGTCCCTAGATCACTTTGCCACTGGTTTCAAGGTAGACTGGCTGATGAGAGTTATGAACCCGAAACCGGTCCCAGGATGCTTGTTTCTGGTCCAGGGAAGACATGGCTTGGCATTTCGGGCTGGACTGTTCCCATGAGGCACAGGGTCAGACTGATTTGTATATGGCCATGTCTGAACTGGGGTGGTGGAGTGAGCTAAAGAATGATGATGGATTAAACCAAGATCAGTTGACTGGGGGTGGGTGCTGGATTTGCGCAAACGCTCCGTCCATCATCCCCTTTAGTATTGCTTTGTTTGCCCTAAATTGGCAGGGGAGGCCCAGAAGTGGGTCCCTTGCTCACTTTGCCACTGGATTCAAGATAGCTTGGCTGATGAGGGTTATGAACCTGAAACCGGTCCCAGGATGCTTGTTTCCGGTCCAGGGAAGACATGGCTTGGCAGTTCGGGCTGGACTGTTCCCATGAGGCACAGGTCAGACTGATTTGCATATGGCCATGTCCGAACTGGGGTGGTGGAGTGAGCTAAAGAATGATGATGGATTAAACCTAGATCAGTTGACTGGGGGTGGGTTTTTGATTTGCTCAAACGCTCCGTCCATCATCCCCTTTGGTATCGCTTTGTTCGCCCTGAGTTGGCAGGGTAGGCTCAGACATCGGTCCCGTGCTCACTTTGCCACTGGATTCAAGATAGCCTAGCTGATGGGGCTTATGAACCTGAAACCGGTCCCAGGATGCTTGTTTCCGGTCCAGGGAAGACATGGCTTGGCAGTTCGGGCTATACTGTTCCCGTGAGGCACAGGGTCAGACTGATTTGCATATGGTCATGTCCGAACTGGGGTGGTGGAGTGAGATAAAGAATGATGATGGATTAAACCCAGATCAGTTGACTGGGGGTGGATGTTTGATTTGCTCAAACGCTCCGTCCATCATCCCCTTTGGTATCGCTTTGTTCGCCCTAAGTTGGCAGGGTATGCTCAGACATGGGTCCCTTGCTCACTTTGCCACTGGTTTCAAGGTAGACTGGCTGATGAGAGTTATGAACCCGAAACCGGTCCCAGGATGCTTGTTTCTGGTCCAGGGAAGACATGGCTTGGCATTTCGGGCTGGACTGTTCCCATGAGGCACAGGGTCAGACTGATTTGTATATGGCCATGTCTGAACTGGGGTGGTGGAGTGAGCTAAAGAATGATGATGGATTAAACCAAGATCAGTTGACTGGGGGTGGGTGTTGGATTTGCTCAAACGCTCCGTCCATCATCCCCTTTAGTATTGCTTTGTTTGCCCTAAATTGGCAGGGGAGGCCCAGAAGTGGATCCCTTGCTCACTTTGCCACTGGATTCAAGATAGCTTGGCTGATGAGGGTTATGAACCTGAAACCGGTCCCAGGATGCTTGTTTCCGGTCCAGGGAAGACATGGCTTGGCAGTTCGGGCTGGACTGTTCCCATGAGGCACAGGTCAGACTGATTTGCATATGGCCATGTCCGAACTGGGGTGGTGGATTGAGCTAAAGAATGATGATGGATTAAACCTAGATCAGTTGACTGGGGGTGGGTTTTTGATTTGCTCAAACGCTCCGTCCATCATCCCCTTTGGTATCGCTTTGTTCGCCCTGAGTTGGCAGGGTAGGCTCAGACATCGGTCCCGTGCTCACTTTGCCACTGGATTCAAGATAGCCTAGCTGATGGGGGTTATGAACCTGAAACCGGTCCCAGGATGCTTGTTTCCGGTCCAGGGAAGACATGGCTTGGCAGTTCGGGCTGGACTGTTCCCATGAGGCACAGGGTCAGACTGATTTGCATATGGTCATGTCCGAACTAGGGTGGTGGAGTGAGATAAAGAATGATGATGGATTAAACCCAGATCAGTTGACTGGGGGTGGATGTTTGATTTGCTCAAACGCTCCGTCCATCATCCCCTTTGGTATCGCTTTGTTCGCCCTAAGTTGGCAGGGTATGCTCAGACATGGGTCCCTTGCTCACTTTGCCACTGGATTCAAGCTAGCCTGGCTGATGAGGGTTATGAACCCAAAACTGGTCCCAGGATGCTTGTTTCCGGTCCAGGGAAGACATGACTTGGCAGTTCGGGCTGGACTGTTCCCATGAGGCACAGGGTCAGACTGATTTGCATATGGCCATGTCCGAACTGGGGTGGTGGAGTGAGCTAATGAATGATGATGGATTAAGCCCAGATCAGTTGACTGGGGGTGGGTGTTTGATTTGCTCAAACGCTCCGTCCATCATCCCCTTTGGTATGACTTTTTACACGTGGCATGGGAATGTAGCAGGGTGCAGCTTTTCTGGGAAGATGTATTGCAACATCATTTAGAAATGAAGGGAAGCATATTGCTATGTACGCCTGCACTCTGTATGTTATTCCATGTACCCCATTTAGAAGGGGCTGTGGGTACATTTGCGCAAATAGCACTACTGATCGCCAAGAGCCGAGTCGCTCTACACTGAGAAAGTGTCATGACCCCGAAAATTGAGAACTGGATTAAGGATCTGGTATACTGTAATGAAAACCTGAATGTTAGAAGAACTGCCCATTGTGTCCAGGCCCAGGGATATATGGTTGCCTTAACGCCAATATATGCAACAATTAGCTATCAATAGCCCGCAGAATGAATAGAGAAGGTAATATGGTAACTGGAATGTTGTCTTGCTGCAAATGTAATGAGAAATATTAATGAGACGATTGTCATTAAGTTCATCGTGAAAAGGATGATCACAGACTGGTTGTATGTTAGTTATGGTTATGCTGCCTTGCAAGGCAGAGAAAATCACTTATTACTTGAAAAACCAATAAACTGAATTAAAAAATATATATTTTGCATTAAGCGCATTCCATAAAGAAATAAACTCCCTATTGTAAAGAACAGGGTCAGAGTTTTAGATTCAAAGAACCCATAAAGAGTTTGAAGTCAAGGAAAAGAGTCAGATCAGAGGAGCATAAAGATTCAAAGTCAAACTAGAGTTGCAGAACTTCCCATAAAGGGTAGTTCATAAGACTCAGCTGAGTCTCAATCAATTTTATTTATTTATTTATTTATTTTGAAAGTTTTATATCGGACAAGATCTTTGCAGATATCAGAGCGCTTTACATAGAAGGGGTACATGAGGGAGCATAGTCAGACAGATAAATCAATAGATCAAACAGTACAAATAGGTGGCTGCAGAGCCAATCATGTGAGTAATAAGACAAATAATACAAATAAAGAAAGGGGTCAAACATGTAGTACAGCTCGGTGCAGAGTATTAACAGAGTTCGAGATAATAGTTCAAGTGTATTTAGCCATGAGGATAGCTTTTACTTCATTTTTAAAGAGTGTAGTGGAAGAGATAAGCCTGGTTTCAGGAGGGAGTGAGTTCCAGATCCTAGGCGCCATTCCTGAGAAGGAGCGCTTATATGTTTTTTCCTTCCGGAATCTTCGAGGTTTCAGCAGAAGATTGTTTGTGCCTCTAGTGTTTCTAGCTCCGCCAGAGATTGTCAGCTTCTGAGCGAGATAGCCGGGTGAGTTTAGGTGTAACGCCTTGTGTGTCATGCAGGCGATTTTCAGATGTATTCTGGCTTCAAAAGGCAGCCAGTTCAGGGATTTCAAGTCAGGGGTAATATGGGAGTGCTTTTTTGACCCAGTGATGAGTCTCGCTGCAGTGTTTAGAGAAGCTCTTAGGGGTGCGGTTGTAGTTAGGGGGAGTCCGCAGAGGGCGGTGCTGCCGTATTCTATTCGAGGGATGACTAGTGCTTGTACTGCGGTTTGGAAGTCTTTGGCTGGGAGGAAGGGTTTAAGTTTCCTCAGAGTGTTGTTCTGGAAGTTCGCTCCCTTTGTTGCCTTGCTGATATGTTGCTGCATGTTGAGATTGGAGTCGAGTATTATGCCTAGAGATTTTGCTGAGTCCACGATAGTGGGTTGGACATTGAGTGCGGTTAGGTGTTTAAGCCAAATTTGAGTGGTGGAGATCTTCGCTGGAGGTGAGATCAGAAGGAACTCCGTTTTCAGGGCATTGAGTTTGAGATGATTATCTGCAAGCCAGGATTGGGTGCCTCTGATCGTTGAGTTCAGGAGCAAGATGTCTTTGGGGGATTGTAATTTGAGATAAAGTTGGGTGTCGTCGGCGTACATGTGAAAGTGTACATTGGATGCTTGTAGCAAGGTGGTGAGAGGTTCCATGACTAGGTTGAACAGAGTTGGGGATAGAGAGGATCCTTGGGGGACGCCTAGCGTTACAGGTATTGGCGAGGACATCAGGTTGTTGCTCTTGAATTTCTGCGACCTGTTGTGAAGAAAGGAAGTGAACCACTTGAGAACAGTTGCAGATAAACCCATTCTTGTGTTTAGTTGTTCTAGTAAATTCTCATGTTTAACGGTGTCGAATGCTGAAGAGAGATCAAGAAGGATGAGGAGGCAGGTGTCGTTTTGGTCTAGCATTTGAAGTGCGTCATCAATTATGTGAGTCATAGCAGTTTCTGTACTGTGTCCTGCTCGGAAGCCTGACTGGTGAGGGTTGAGGAGATCAAATTGTTCAATGTGTTTAGTCAATTGTAGTTGTGCGCATTTTTCCAGCAGTTTGGCGAGAGTGGGAATATTGGTAATGGGACGGTAATTGTTGAGATCAGAGGGGTCGGCTGTAGGTTTCTTTAGTAGAGGTGTGACTTGTCCAACTTTGAGGGAGTCAGGTGTGCTTCCTTGTTGGAGAGAGCTGTTGATAATTTTAGTCCAGAGAGGGAGAAGCAAAGGGGTAAAGTCTTTTACTGCGATAGCAGGAAGGGGGTCCGTGAGGTGATTGGATGGTTTCAGGGTGCTGAGCAGTTTGCCAATTTCTTCTTCCGAGTATGTGCCAAAGGTTGACCATGTAGCATTGTTTTTTGGTTCAATGGGTGCTAAGCACTGGGGTTTGGAGTAGAGGCTTGCGTCAATGAGGAGATCGCTCTTTATGTTGTCCGTTTTTTGGATAAAGAAAGCAGCGAAGTCTTCACAGGAGGGTGCTTCATGCACAGTGTTGAGTGGTTGGGGTAGATCCTTGGATTGTGATCTGACTAGCTCAAACAGTTTTCTCGGGCGGTTTTTTGCTTGGTCGAGCTGGAGGCTGAAGAAATCTGATTTTGAGCGTTTTATTTTCCTGAAGTAGGCGTTTCTCTTTTTCTTCAGAGCTTTTAGGTGCAGTGCAGAGGGAGCTGATCTCCAGGTGTGCTCTGCCATTCGTATGTCTCGTCTATCCTCATTGAGACTCCCGTCGTACCATGGATTGGAGATTTTAGTAGAGACTCTTTTTAGCTGCATAGGTGCAGCCTCATTAATTATTGAGGTCATAGCGTTGAGATAGTGGTCAGTCAGGGTTTGAACGTCCGTAGCGCCTGTCGGTGGGAGTAGGAGATTGCAACTGTTAGGGGGCAAAGAGCCTGGGTTGAGTTTTTTCATGTCTCTTTTCCAGACTTTGGGCTTGGAGAATTGAGCCGGGTTGACTTTAACTTTTTCATTGATGAAGAATGTGACAATATGATGATCTGACCAGTCACAGGGTTGGATGGACTCGAGTTGGATAGAGTCCTCTTTGGAGATGATCAGGTCGAGGATAGAGCCTTTCTCGTGGGTCGGGCTGTTGCATATTTGGGTGAGGTTAAGGGCATCGAGGAAATTTTTAAGACTATTTACCACCGCGTCATTGCGATCGTTCCAGTGGAGGTTGAAGTCACCAAGGTATATTTGGGTGAGCTGTCGTCCGGAATTGGTTGAGATCATATCCATGATGATGATGAATCCAAGCTAATTGGCATACAGTTGCAGTAGCAGCCTGCTCGAAAATCAAAAATGGGTAAAAGTTGCAACAGTAACCACAACCATCAAGGGTCTACTTAGGACTGTGCACTAATATAAAGTAGAGAAAACATGTTGAAAACATTGCATCAGGCTTCTTCCATCCATGAACCAACAGTATGGCATTCTTCTTCAGTGAGGTTCCGAGTCCTCCTTTCCCATGAAAATACATGCGGCTTGTAGACCTTGTCACAAGGTAGCTACAGATAGTCTTACATAGTTAGATTCTGGAAACACGACTTGATTCCCATTAACCTTAAAACACAGATCAACCTTCTACATCTAAGTTTGTTTCAGTGCGAGAACAATGAACTATTAAGTAAAAGTCAAAATGAGTGTTAGGTAATGCATTCCTTTCAAGCAGCATTGTTTAAAATGCACACATTATTCTATTCAAACTTTATATGAAACAAGAGCAACTAAGTAAGTTCATGATATTTAATTAATAAAATGTTGCTTGAAAGATAATACATTTGTTAAAACAGAATATTCTGTAGTTAGGACAATATTTCTAAGCATGACAACTTAAGGTCAAGTTTCTAATTCACGTTGTGCACATTTCAGCAATATTGGGTTTGTTTCTAGTTAAAGGAAAATTGCTTCATACCAGTTCTTTGGCCTACACGGGTAACTTGACTGCCTATTGTAAATCAGCACATTTTAAATGTGTGTCTTTTTCTGCATTACATTTTACATTTATTATGCACAATAAACTACTAGATTAAATAATGTTCATGTTAATTAATTAACTTTCCAATAGACAACACTTTTTCCATGGAAATTACGACTAAATTTGCACAGGAATACAATTTTACGGAAAAAACTATCCAGCGTGAAAAAGGAAAATTTAATCTGTGCATCACATAGTACATTATACTGCTTTATTTTAATCATATTAAAATCTTTGTTTTCATCATACTTCAGATTTTTAAATGAAAGTGCTTCATTTGTACTTTAATACCTTCTGATATTTTGAAATATTAGTACATTTCATTTACAAGTATTTAAGGTTTCTTGTGTTAGAAAACAAATGATATCCTGCAGCCTTTTCTTTTACATCCCTGTACCCCAGTAAGATTGACACATAGTTAAGTTTCCAAAATCCTCTCACTCTTCAGAGAAAGAAAAGTAAACATCAATCTCCATCTTCAAAGAATAAGCAGCAATGTGTCCAACTGTCAGACAATAGCGTCTGACATTTGACCTCTGTAACCAGATAAAAAACAAAATTTGGACACATCTTTATTGCTCTAGCATCTTCTGAACTCCAACATGGTTATTTTGGAGGTGGTGCAGAACCCCTGCAGCTCTACATTCAGCGCCTATGTGTCCAGGTTCAAGAAAGCCCATAGCTCAGAGCCATGATTGGACGAGATGGACTGGGGTCCGATTGACAGCCTTAGAAACGGGGGTAGCTAGACCCTGCTGACCTTGGTGAAGCAAGGCTCCCTTGGTATTTGCCCCAATGCAACGAGAATGTGTCCCCAAACCAGGGAGTGAGCGGTGCTGACAAAAGTTCTGGGTACGACAAAGTCCCCGCAATGGAAGATACAAATTGAGGCCAAATCCAGCACCAATTCAGCTCCCCAGGGACCATCTATGTGTGGCCCAAGACGACTCCAGATCAAGCATGTTTGTCATCCAAAGTGGCAAGCAACGTAGTGGGCCACCTGGCCACTATTGCCATGTTCTCTACGTTCCATGAAGGCCTGGACCAGTTGCGTCTGCCACAATAAAGAGGTGGTGGGTCGGGTGGAGGGGAGTTGGGGGAACGCGAGAGGGGGAGCGCACGTGGGTCATAATAATAAAAAATAAAAAAACTTACCTGGAGCTGCCTCGCGCCTCCCACTCGGCACAGTCCTTCCTGGTCCCCACAAGCACTGGGACCATGTCACGGACTCCCTGCAATCCCCACGCTGCTTTCACGTGAGAGCAGCCTGGGGATTGGTCGAAGCAGGCAGACCGATTGCAGCGACCCGGAGTGGCATTACGCCGTAATATAGAGAATCCTATGAAATCTAATGAACAAGACATGCCGAACTAGAATACTTACCGTTCCCAACCACCCTGAGGAAGCCCCAGGCCAATGCCCATGTAAAGGGGTGAAACACGTGTTGACTGTTCTCTCACTCACTATCACGGATATAGTGACTACACCATTATAAAAAAGCAACAAAAATTAACCAATGTGTGATTGGAATTTTTCCATAAAACATATAGGATACAAATCTTGCCCAGACAATCCTGTTCTGAACCTTACTCACATTAGGGGGTTAGGGGTTTTCCCCTGTCAAGGGCAAGCAACCAAGAAGGCTTTAGCTTAATATACGGCCATAAAGGAATCGGGACCTTTTTTTACCCCTATTCTCAATAACTAGGAAAGACGCCCTGCTCAGAGCAGGGAGTCTGGGTTTTCTGCTCAATGGAGCTGGGCTGGAGAAAACCTAAGTGCGCATGTGTGTTTTGATCAGCCTGAGAAGGACGGCCAAAACACATATGCATACTTAGGGAGTGGAGTGCACGTTGCGCTCCTCCTCCCAATGACTCGCCGCACCCTTCGCAAACTGGCTCAGAGTCGTAAAATGAAAAATAAAATTATTACATTGTTTTACTTTTTCATTTACTGCCTCTGAGTCAGGCAGTGAGGCGACACTCAACCGCCATTGTGGAGGAGCCACCACTGCTCTGGGCCAGGCGCGGCCGAGGGAATACATTAAGGAGATGTGGACCCCTCGGGTGACTCCTGTAGTGATACTATAGAGTGTGGGTGTGAGTTGTTCAGGACAGCACCCAAGATTACATCTGCACTGCACAGGAGCGTTCCTCAAACCCGGTATCTGGAAGATGATTGGCTTTCCGTGGCCTCCGAAAAGCTCGAGTCAGGTGAAAACTGTAAACAGCCGTAACCACACAGCGTGAACTATATGGGGCTGAACCACACAGGGGTACCATGCACGTCTAAACCACGAATATGCCTTAACCACGCATAGTTGCTGCTGCTGCTGGGCAGAAAAGCAGGAAGAGGAAGGATCGGGACAAGGTGGAGAGGTAGGTCGGGTTTTGAGGGGGTGGGGGTAATTTGTTGGGGTTGTGGGGTAGCTTTCAGGACTGGGGGGGTCAGGGTAGTTTTCAGGGATGACAGGGGATCAGGAGTTTTAGGGCTCAGGGCAGGGGGCGGAGGTGGGGATAGATAATTTGGATTGGGGTAGTTTTGCGGTTGGGGGGTCGGACAGTTTTCAGGGCTGTTGGGGTCAGGAGTTTAAGGGCTCAGGGGACAGGAAAGGGGCAGTTTTATGGCTGATCAGGCAGTTGGACTGGGTGGGCTCTTGTTTTATGGCTCAGGGTGGGGGCTGGGGTCGGAGTACGTTTTAGGGGGCTGAGTTGTAGGGTTCAGGGCAGGGGACAGGGTGGGGCAGTTTTCAGGTGGAGGGGGCAGTTAGGAATTTTAGGAGTCAGGGCAGAAGACAGAGATGTGGGTAGATTATTTGGAATGGGGTAGTTTTGGAGGTATGGGATCGAGTTAGTTTTCAGGGTTGGGGGCAGTAGTTTTAGGACTTAGGGCAGGGGACAGGAAAGGGGCAGTTTAAAGGCTTCGGGGCAGTTGGCCTGAGATTGGTGGGGTTAGGTTTTAGGGGGTGGGGCTTGTTTTAGGGATCAGGGAGGGAGCTGGGGTTGGAGTAGTTTTAAGGGGGCTGAGTTGTAGGGCTCAGGGTAGGGGCCAGGATAGGGCAGTTTTCAGGTCAAGAGGTGATAGAGCGCGAGAGGTCACCCAGCCAATGATTTCGCCGTTTCCGGCTTCAGGGCCCATATATTTTCAATTCACACTATTCATTGACCAGGCGACTTCACGGGCTGCTACCAATTGTGTGTGTTCCCTACTGTTATTACTTAGTGTACCCGACTTACCATCCACCGACACGGGTACCTATGACTTCAATGGATCAGGGGCCTAGCTGTAAAAGGAAAGGCAGCAAATGCAATTTCAAAATGACATTCAATACTGTTGTAAATGACCACGGACAACTGGAAGTTTTAAAATGTTTATCTAAAGTTCGTTTTCTGAAAGCATGAGATTTACAAGAATAAGGCAATCGATAATCAAGATAATGAAAAGTACATAACTATAGAGAAATAAAGTCAGGGTAATCATTAAAATGCAATTATGAGATGCAAAGGAAATATACTATGCATTCAAGGCAAGAATTCTTTAGAAAATCTAAGTAAGGTCGTTCTAGACCATATCAGGAAATGACAAACTGCAATGCAAAATATGATCTCTAAAAGGTAGGGTAACATGAGAACATATCAAGAAAAATTATGCAAAATGACTTTACGTTTCAATAGTTTGCGGCAAAAGCATGGAAAAATCAACGTATGCAAGATGTCTCTTTATTTGAGCAAAAGACAGAAATATAGAAAGGTGCAAGTTTTAAGGAACTTAGAGCAGTATTTACCTAGACTGGTGTGGAAACCAAACCCTGGCCACGGGTCAGTTAAGGACAGGAAACCCTCAAGGAAGGATACCCCTCAAAGGACAGCAGGTGCAGAATGGACACCCCGGACAGGACAGGATACCCTCAGATTAGGAATCAGGACAGGACCTCAGGACAGGACAGCAAACCCTCAGGACAGGACCGCTCAGGACAGGACCACACCCGCAGTTTGGAAGCAACGCCTGCGTTCCACCCTCTCTGCAGCTATCGATCAAGACCCCGATTGGGTCAGCGAACTCCCAGCAAAGTGCTTCGCCAGCACTTTAAGGTTCAGTAAAACCTTAGTCTATGGTCAATTTCGGACAGAGTGCTCCGCAGCGCTCTGTATCTTCAGTCACCTATTGAATACGATGGGTCAGTGACAGGTCAGCTAAACCAGACAAGTCGGACAATTCCCTAGGTGAACCCAGGGTAGATATACTCTTTTGGGTCAGTGTACCACCCCCCAAATGTTGCAAAGTGTCAGAATCCCCAATTTCGATTGGTCCTAAGGTAGGCTTTGGGTAACACACCAATCATATCAGTCTATTTAGATGCTACATTTACATATTTGGGTACCGCCTAGCGAGATTGGGGTTCCCATGAGAAACTGTGCAGAAATATGAGTGACAAATTACATTGTTGCCGAGCTAGGACAATTGTCTCTGTTTTCCTGGGTTTTTCAGGTCAGTTCTCAGGAGCATCTTGCCCATCACTGCCAGCTGGCTAAGTTCCATCAGCCAAAGTTGTCAGGTCCCTGGAAAGGCGATCATGCGCAGAAGGGACCTCCAAGATGGCTCATCGGTACAAACAGACCCCCATTCCCCGCGGTACATGAAAAGTAAGCGAAAACAAATTAATACATAGAAATAACGTTATGAAAACACATCATTTGGTTTTGAACTTTCAACTTATCACTACAAAATATACTTATGCAGTCTAAATGTTAGCTACATATAACATACACAAGAGCAGTGGCACAAGCAGTACCACGTTGCAGGCAAAGCTATGAATTACGCATGCGCATAAATTTCCCTCCACTTCTGCAGACCCGTCAGGACACGTGAGTGTGGCTGACGCATGCGCAGTAACTAAATACAAGCGGCGGCCATATTTTACAGACACGGATTAAAATTATTAGGAATACACATAGGCAAGCTTCTTAATCCTTATTTAAACTAAATATAAACGTTAGTAAGACGTACACTTATTACCTTGTTACACATAAACGAGGTTCATGACTTCGGCAAGGTCGCAAAATATGCGAAGCTTTGCTTCATCAATCCCCTCTTTGATGATATTTACTATCATCACAAATAAATGGAACCAGATGCCAACTTTTCTTTCACACTTTATACAATTCTATCTCTTCTAGCAATCGCTCCAGCTTTTCTCGTTCAGTTTTGGTAGGGTGAGAATTCTTCACCTTTTTATAGATCTGATTATTCATCTCTTCTAATTCGAGCTCATCCACACTCCGTTTCACTCCTCTTGTATTTACTTCTCTCGCATTCACCTCATACTTCTTTGTGTGCTTGCGGCATTTCCAACAGACAAATATGAAAAATAGGATGAGACCTATAATTCCAATTGGCATCAGTACTTTGAGCAATAATCCTTTACCTAATCCTTTACCTATACTAGCGAACCAATGACCTACATTTGAGAGACCATCTACCAGTCTCTTCCAGGCACTATCAACCTCGAGTGGTCTGAGTTCCTTTGCCAAATTAGTAATGTTTCTTACATATCTTTTGAGCTGCACACTTTTGTCCGGAATATAAGTGCAACAATGTTGCGCCTTCAACATCCGGCAGACTCCGCCCTCTTTTGCTAATAAGGTGTCAAGAGCAAGTCTGTTCTGCAAAACCATTGATCTGATCGCAACCATTTCGGTATTGACCAGCAGAAATCCATGAGCTGTCTCAGGCGACAACACATCCACTATAGTGGACAATTTGCAAATTCTGTGAGTGTTCAGAACCACTCCCACTCCAGGTATCAGTGCACTGAAAATACTACCCATTATTTCACCTATGCTTTCTCTTTTACTACGCACTAAGCCATTAGTATTTTCACTGCTTCCAGCAACTCCATTCACATGGTATATTTTCGGGAAGACAATGCCAAAATAGCAACTTCCATACCAGTGATCCGGCAATTTGAAATAAGCCTTGTCCCCACAAATATAATAAATTCCAGGAAACACAGGCTCTGACCCATTTTTTAAACCCCAACCTCCAATTACCTTGTAATTATGTTCGCATTCACTGGAACCAATGAAAATGTTGTTATAATAGCTAGTCTTCTCGCGGTGAAGACATAGCTTGCCTTTCTTTTCAAAATCCAGCAACAGAGCAGGACCCGCCCCACCAGTTGAGGTGCCTTCCATGTTCTCTGCCCATTTTGGCCTTTTCTGACTTTCGTCATTAGCCTTCTTTTGTATTTTAATTCTCCTTTTCTCTGCCATGTTTAGGAACATCTTTTCCTGCTCATGCAAAGAACAAGTCAAGTTATCTCTGTGTGCGTCCGCTATGTCAATGTTACCTATAGTCAGGAAATAATCCCCCATGTATCGTATTGCGTCACTTTTGGTATGTACAGGATTCAAGTTCCCACGTATAGGAAGCTCAGAAAAGATCACGTCATTATTAGAGTAATAGTACTGTAACGGTCCTCTTTTGTAAAATAAACTAGCTAAAATGCTACAGGAAATTCCGTATGTCAGTGGCAAGTGATGGTATGTCACGCCTTCAGCTACAGAAGTAGGTAGCTTCATGCAGACATAGCAATCTTCAATTTCCATAGTCTCTACATAGTGTATTAATAAGTTTGCGAAAACATTTAAGCGTGTCCTGTTTTTGATTCTATGATAGTGTAGTTCTTCCTCATCTGATGCTTCTAAGTCTTGTTTTGTTTGTCTCAGTGCTCTCTCATGTCTAGCTACACTCTGTGTTGTCAGCTCTTCACTGTCATTATTTACAATTTCAGTAGGGACAATATTAGTATCTTTGCTTACAGCAAAGGGAATGAAAATGGTTAGTCCTATCCAGAGTAATATCAGGACAACTATACTACAGACACATACCTTGCAGCATGTTTTGCAACAGCTGCGACTAGGTCTACCATTCACGTTTGAATCAGACATTTTGGCTCAGAAGAAGTTTCTCAACCCCTCTTGGTGTCTCTACACAAGTATCTTACTTTGTGCAAATTCACGGTGGCTCTTCTTCCTCTTCGTCAGAGTACTCAGGGACGGGCTCTCCGTCGCTTACGTCAGTGATATCGAGATCTTCAAGTTCTTCTAACACAAGTGTCCATTCAGGTGACTTGTACTTTTTGTTTTGTCTCTTTATCCGATCACTCCTTCTTTTGGAAGTGTCTTCTGGTTGTTCTGCTATACGAGCACTTCTCCTTTCTTCTGCACGTTTTTCTTCTACTGTTTTTATTCTCAATCTCAATTTCTTTATGTATTTAGGCTCAAGATGCTTTCTTTTCTTTAGTCTTTTGGTTGGTACTTGGACTTCGTTTTCTTCTCTTGCCCTCTTATTTTCAATAGCTTGTGGCAATTCTGCTTCAGTTTCTTCTTCTTCTATCTGACTAATTCCAGGGCTAGTATCTGTTTCTTCTGCCTGGGTACTAATCTGGCCTTGTTCAGGTATACTGTGTGTTTGCTCTTCAAGTGTCTCTGATTCTGTTTCCTGAACACGTTCTTCTAATTCTATCTGATCCTGTTCAAGCACTTCGATCTCTGGACTTTCTTCTGCTCGAACTATTACACTATGTCTAGTCTGTCCCTTCCCGATATCAGGTGTCAGTGGAGGAGTATCAATCACTTGTTCTGAATTCCTTTCTTGTTCAGGATCCTTCACTTGTTCAGTATCGGGCACTTGTTCCGTCTTATTCACTTGTTCTGTATTAATCACGTGCTCTGTCCCTGTCTGACCTTCTCCTTCCTCAGTTTTGATGTGAATCTCAAGAGTCTGAGGTTCTTCGCCTGTGCCTTGCTTTTCCTCTCTAGTCCACTCTCTACCTTCCCAAAGTCGTTCACTTGTTCGGATGGGGTCTTCGGTGAGATCAATCAAGGGAATCCACTCTTCTGGCCATATGCTTGGCAGCTCGTCTTCAGCTACTTCTGGCTCAGCTTCTTGGACCCCTTCAGCAGGCTGGGCTCCTGGTAGTTCGTTGTCAACTATTCTTGGGCCAACGTCTGCTGATTCTGCAGCTTGACTGGTACTGGGCTGTACGTCGTCAGCTACTTCTGGTCTGGCTCCTGCAGAGTCCTCTGCTGGACGCCCTTCCGCTTCAGGCACTTCGTCTGGTGGTACCTTCTGGGAGTGGCTGGCGTGTATCCAACGCGGAACCCCTGCACACTTGACTGCTGTGGTAGTAACCAGAATCACCTGACGTTTTTCTCCCCACCTTGGCTCCAGGCAGCTCTTCCGAGTATGCTTCTTTATCTTCACCCAGTCCCCCGGGACCAGTTTGTGGAGAGGAGTCGTTGGATTGAGGATGGCGTCTTCTCCGATCTGGCGAGAGATAGAACGCACTTGGTCACCCAATCTCTTGCAGTATTCAAGCACCAAATCATCAGTAATACTCAACAGTTTGCGTCCAGGCACCCATGCTTGTCTCATCACTCTTCCCATAATGATTTCATGGGGACTTAGGCCTGTCTTGCGATCAGGAATACTTCTGAGTCCCATCAGGACCAAGGGTAGGGCCTTCACCCAGGTCAGTTTAGTTGCATCACACAGTTTTGCTAGTCTGTTTTTGATAGTTCCATTTATTTGTTCCACTACTCCAGAAGCCTCTGGACGGTAGGCACAGTGAAGCTTTTGGGAAATTCCAAAGGCCTTACAGAGTTCGTCGATCACTGCATTCTGAAAATGTGAGCCTTGATCTGATTCAATAGTGACTGGAACCCCGAACCTAGGTATCAGTTCTTTTAATAAACACTTAGCTACTGTTTTTGCGTCATTTTGGGGAGTAGGGAAAGCTTCCACCCATTTTGAAAATAAACAGACCATGACAAGGACATATCGCTTTCCTTCACACCGGGGCATGGTGATGAAATCAACCTGTATCCTTACAAAGGGACCCCCAGACCTCCCAATTTTCCCCAGTTCCACCACAGTCCTCTTCCCTGGGTTCATCTTTTGACATGACAGGCACCTCTGGCAGAGGGACTCTGCTACTTTCCTGAACTTTTTACTGTACCAAGTCTGTTGGAACACTAGAATCATGGCGTCCCTACCAATGTGTGATCCTTCATGTATCAACCTCGCCATTGTGCTAAGTAAGTGTCTAGGCAATACAGGCATACCAGTTGGACCTAAGATGACACCATCCACACGTCTTGGTCTACACCCATCGTCCTTCCACTTCTCTCTTTCTTGCCAAGGTGCCGCCTGCTGCCACTCTTTCACTTCATCCCATGTAGGCACTTCCTCAAACACCTGAAGTTGGCAGCTGGTTCCTGGCCCCCCTCGTTTTGGATTTACGATATACCGATCTCTTGCGCACCATTGGGCCACTCGATCAGCATAATCGTTTCCCAGTGATACCTTGTCCATGCTCTTCTTATGAGCAGCACATATTACCACTGCCAGTTCCTTTGGTAACTGGATTGCCTCTAAAAGGTCTTGGACAACTTTTCCATTTCGAATAGGGGTACCTGATGAAGTCAGGAACTCCCTCTGTAGCCACAACTGGCCAAAGTCATGCACAACCCCATAACAGTACTGACTGTCAGTATACACCGTTATGCGTATGTTCTTCCCAATTTGGCAAGCTTTTATCATAGCAATCAATTCGGCTACTTGTGCAGACTTGATGTGATATAGATAACCTGCTTCCTCAATTTTCTCTAGGGACACTACTGCATAGGCAGCACTCAGGCCTCCTTGTTCATGCCTTAGACATGAACCATCTACAAATAGTTCTTTATCATGCTCAGGCAATGGCGTTTCCTTTATGTCTGGGCGTGGCTTGGTATTGAATTCAGTTAGATCAATACAATCATGTTCATCATCCACCCCCCCTTCCATATCCTTTGGGTCGGGTAGTAAGGTGGCTGGGTTCAGAATACTGCACCTAACAATGTTTACATTTGCAGCACCCACAAGAATCCTCTCATATTTAGTCAGCCGACTAGGGGTGAGATACTGAGTTTTTGTTCTGGTCAACAAAATTACCACTCCATGCGGAACATACACAGTTACCGGATGTCCCATGACAATTGACTCACTCTGTTCTAAACTGGCACAGGTAGCAGCTACTGCTTTCAGACAACCTGGTAATCCAGCAGCCACTGGATCTAAGGTGGCAGAGAAATATGCCACAGGCCTTCTCGTTGTGCCATGTTCTTGAGTTAGGACTGACAATGCGCAATTATCGCGAGTGTCACAGAATAGGGCAAACTCTTTGGAATAGTCTGGCATCCCCAATGCAGGAGCAGTACACAGACAATCTCGTAGTTTGGTGAAGGCTGTTAAGCTTTCATCATCCCATTCTACAATTTCGGGTGTTCCTCTCTTAGTCATTTTTATCAAGGGCCTGGCTAGGACTGCAAATCCCAGAATCCACTGCCTGCAGTATCCTATCACGCCCAGGAACATTCTGATCTCTTTCTGAGTACGGGGTAACTGCATCTTTTGAATTATCCTCACTCTCTCCGATGTCACTTTTCTGACACCTTTTTCTATCTGGTGCCCCAGATATTTCACCGATTTTGCACAAAACTGTAACTTGTCAGGGGACACTTTATGTCCCTTTTCACACAGGTGATTCAGTAGGGCAATGGTGTCAATCACACAATCCTTATGACTTTTAGACGCCACCAAGAGGTCGTCTATATATTGCACTAAGACAGAGTTCCCAGGTAGGACTAAAGTTTCCAAACATTTTTTCAAGATCTGATTAAAGATAGAGGGGCTCTCTGTATACCCTTGAGGGACCCGGTTCCAGCAATACACGTGACCTTCGAAGGCAAATGAGAAAAGAAATTTGCTATCTGGATGCAAGGGAATGGAAAAGAATGCATGACACAAGTCTATCACGGTGAACCACTCAGCATCCCAGGGAATCTGATACAGAATCACTGCTGGATTCGGGACAATAGGGCAACAGGGAACTACTATTTTGTTGACTTTTCGTAGATCCTGTACTACTCTGTACTTGCCACTAGGCTTCTTAATGCCCATAATCGGAGAGTTACATGGGCTACTCATCACCTCCTGTATGATGTTTCCTTCTAACAATTTCTGTATTTCCACAGCAACACCAGCTTTCACTTCTGCATTCATCCTGTAGGGTTTAGTATTGGGGTATACTGCATTGTCCTTTATTGCTATCTGTATTGGGTCCACATTTTTCATTAACCCTACATCTTTCCCAGTAAAGTCCCATACCTCTGGCTTTACTGCTTCTTGGAGTTCTTTGGGCAAATCCTGCATAGTCATTCGTTTAATTTCCGAGTCAGGTCTGACTAACATTAATTTATAAATGCCGTCTTCATCTGGGGTCTGAATTTCCACACCCTTTGGTGTGCAAAAGATGGTACAGTTCATTTTGCACAGCAAATCACGTCCCAGTAAATTCACTGGACTGGTGTCACAAACGACAAATCTATGCATTTCCCTAAAATTTCCAATTGAGATCTCCATGGGCTTGGTAACAGGAGTACTAATCAATTGATTAGATACACCCACTACTTGGATGGCTTCTCCCGAGAGGGGTAGGTTTGGAACGTCCACTGTTCTCACAGTAGAACGGGTAGCGCCAGTGTCCAACAGAAAGGTGACATCATTCCCGTCAACCTTTCCTTCAATGTATGGTCCGGACTGGTCTACCGGCAAGGAGGCGCCAAGTACGCACTCCTCGTCCTCCCCTCTCAGGCCCCGTCAGTACTGGTCATCACAAAGGAAGGTATCATTTAAAAGATACTGCGAAGTTGCTGCATTTCTGTTCTCATTGCTTTCCCAGACTTCTATCTCATCTCCCCCTGCCTGTTTTCCCCTGTATACTTGCTTTGGTGCTCGGGGCACCTGAACTGTTTTTACCTGTGGTTGAGTCTTTCTTGGTCTCTCTTTCTGCGTCTGTGGAGTTAAATCAGGAGTTTTGGGGTTATCTTCGGGCAAATATGGACACTCGTTACGCCAGTGTCCAATTTCGCCGCATTGATGGCAGGGAAATTTCTTCATAGCCTCTTCCCTGCTCATTTTGGGCCGGGGCTTGCCTCCTCCCCCTCCCCCAGGGCCTTCGTTCTTTGCATTTTTGACCATGTTACTCAACTGCTTTTCCTGCTGTTCTGCGAGCTTCACCTGAGCCCACATCACTTTTTCCTTGAGAGCCTTTTTCTTTTCTGCCATCTCGTCCTCGCAGTACTTTGCATACCGCAGGACTTCGTCTACCTTTTTGGAGTGCCAACAGATTTTGTTATCTTTTATCCACTGACAAATTTCAGGTCTTAAACCGTTTACAAACCTGTAAATGAAGTGCGTCATGTCCTTCATCTCGATGTTATCTATACCACTGTATGTTTTAAACACCTGCAACAGCCTTTCATAATAGGAGTGCACTGTCTCCTCTCTTTCCTGCGTTGTTCTATCTATCCTGGTCCAATCAGTTTCCTTAGCTGGCACCTTTAGTTTCAGATGCTGAATTACTTGTTCATACTTTCTCATGACTTCCTTCGAAGGTTCCCCTGTTTCTTTATCTCTTGTATACTCCTCACTAGGCCAAGCTATAGCTATTTTACACTCGGTCCATAGATCGACTGGGACCACAATGTCGAAAAACCCATCCAGGTCTTTCCACAGGCATTTCTGCACCTTTATGAACCTTTCCACTTGCCGGTACCATTCAACCGGCTTCTCGCGCAGTTTTGGGAAATCGTTAGTAAAGGACACAATATCCTGTCTGGACCATGGAACGTGCACATACCTCCCACCTGGTACTTCCCGCATGGGGCATAATGTTTCGGGCTTGTCTACTTCTCTCAGAGGGAACTCAGGGGTAGCTTGTCTCGATCGGGCCTCATCTTTCTTACGTGCCCACCTCGTTTTCCACCTTTCCACGTCTCCCCATTTTTGCAAAACTGCAAGCAACTCTTTAATCTGCAACTTCCTCCCTGACACATTCAAGTTCTCTAAATCCTTATCTGAGAACTCAGCTCGGTATGGTTTCTGCAAGGGCTTCGATCTCGATATATCTATCCCCATACTAGCTGCAGTGTCGGTCAGTTTTTCGTGGAGCACCCTAGTACTTCTGGTAAGGCTTTTACACATGAACAGCAATTCTTCTTCAGAATAGGTATTTAATCTGTCTAACCCCACATTTCCTGCCATCAATTCCTCTATTTCTACCCTCAGTTTATAGAGGTCTAAAGGTTTCGTTTGCGGAGCCTGTTTTTCTAAATCACGACTCCAATTTTCAATCTCTTCTGGCGTTACCAAGGAAACACTCCTAGTCCCTGTTGCTGATTCTAATTTAATTTCTTTCGCATCAAAAGGATTATGCCTCTTCTGCACTCCCTTTCCGGTCTGTTTGTTTGGTAGATCCAAGAACACCACTTCGGATTCGCACTCACTGGACTGATCGTCTATCAGTAGGGGCTCTTGCCTCGGCGGGGCCATTATCGGGTTCATAACCGGAGGGTTCAGACCTCCTTGATTATTCCCGTACAACGGAACCACTGGTCCGATTGTTACCGGAATAGTCAAAGCTTCAGGACTGGTATTTAACTGGGAGATCTTCTGAATTATTTCTGTCCTCTGTCTAGCTAGGGCTTCTTGCTCCCTTTCATCTAGTACTCTTCCTAATGTCCGGTCAGGTATCATCTGTGGGGTCAAGTGAGGGGTAAGACTCGGGGCAGTAGGATGCGTTTCACTTGGACCCCCACCATAATTTGGTTTCGGGAACAAAGTTCCTGTCCCCAACGACCTGCGCTCTTCCCCATATGGAGGCTGCAAAAAGGGTACCGTTCTCATAAAGAGGTCTGGGGTAAAATGTTCTTTCACGGGAATATTTTTCCTCTGAGCTCTCGGGCATTCTAGGATATATATTGCGTACCTCCGGGGGCTCGGGTTTCTCAAAATAGGGCAATACCTGGCCCCCTCCCCCCCTACATAGGGATCTGTCCTCCTCCTTAATAGATGGACGCTGGAGATTCTCTCCTGCACTGGAAGGTCGGGCTCCTTCATTATAAGGGGGCGGACTTCTCGTAAAGATGTCATCTAACAATTCATCATCTGACTCTCCAAGAGCTCCCCAATGCTTACACTTTTCTGTCCTTTTTTCTCCCCCCGACGGGGTACATGCTGGCATCATAGGAAACAGACCCTCAACAATCATGCTCTGCCTCCACTGTTTCATCCTCTTGTCCCTTGTCTCTTGTTTCAGCCTGGGGTACCATTTAGTCAGACCTTTGTCCATCCGGGGTTTCTCCCTTTCGAAAGCCTCAATCTCCCATTCCTCTAATGCCTCATACTGCGTTAGTCTCGGTCTGGGATGCAATTCATTCATGCGGGTTCTCAAATTAAATAAAATTCTGCCATTAAAAGTACCGTCTAACGGAAAAGCCAATACTCCGTCATCTTTTGTGTACTTTACCCAATTCTCCAACCACACACAGGTGTTGTACCCTCGGTCAAACATCATGAATGAGGCAGGAGTATTCGGTGGCGGGATAGTAACGCCCTCTCTAGACTTAATCGGGTTGTCCGTTTTGAAGAAATTCTTTACCCTGCTTACAAGGGACATCTTTCTCTTAGCTCCGTACATAATATCGTATCTATTAGCTTTCCACTGATCCCTTTCAAACCCTTGGTTTCTTGGATCGGGTCTAGTCTCTGGACAATACGAGTGCCACATACAATTTCTACGCTTAACTCTGTTTACAAAGTCGCCTCCAATCAGAACGCGCCTTGCAATTCCGTGCGACCAATGAGGTGCACGCGTTCAAATAATTTTGGCCAATGGGTGCGCGGCCCCTTCGTGAGACAGTTCTCACTCCTCGGCGCTTCACCCCTCCTTTACAATTTCAGCCCCGCTACCCGCCCGCTGTTTCTACCAATCCCAGCGCGGCACGGAGTGACGTCAGAGGCGCTTCGCGACTGACTCCCTCCCTTCACAAGGTAACGGAAACTTTCTTTCCTTTTAAAGTGCTCAGTGCTTGGTTATTTTACAACAAATACACATTCGCCACAGTGCTCAAGTGTCTAGACAGGAAAGATTTCTTTTACTGCAAGTAAACTACTTCCATTTACTTTTCACGCGCTGCGGGCAGATCTCTTCCGCCTACCCTTCACTCTAGCATCGGTGAACCTGTTATTCCCCTAAACTCATCCACTCTTCCGGGATATATCCGAGTCTAAGGTTTCCTAGCGGACCCCTTTGCTTTCACCCAAGCTCCGATGAACCTGCTACTCTTCCGATGTGACCCTTACTAGGTTACGCCACTATGGGAATTTTGCCAATGAACCTCGTTACTGACATTTATTCACACATATATTCAGAAAAACCCTAGTTAGTGCTTCCCGGTTATCCTAACCTGCACCTAACTTTCCTTAAGCCTGTGACCTCAGGACAATGGATTCTATTCACCACTTGCCCTTTCAATTCCCCGGGGAGTTCGGACAACAAGAAACAATACGGTTTACAAATGCATGGATTAATACATATAACAATATAAGAACAAGAATAATAACAATACAACAATTCATGAATTTCAGCAGCGTATTCACAAGAGAATGATCGGTTCCCTCGCAACAGCCGCTCTTATAGCAGCATTAATGTACTAGCAGCTTCCGGCTTAACTAGTCTAACCTTTAGCTAGTCCCTAACCATCCTCTGATCTACCAGAAAACTGATAGAGCGCGAGAGGTCACCCAGCCAATGATTTCGCCGTTTCCGGCTTCAGGGCCCATATATTTTCAATTCACACTATTCATTGACCAGGCGACTTCACGGGCTGCTACCAATTGTGTGTGTTCCCTACTGTTATTACTTAGTGTACCCGACTTACCATCCACCGACACGGGTACCTATGACTTCAATGGATCAGGGGCCTAGCTGTAAAAGGAAAGGCAGCAAATGCAATTTCAAAATGACATTCAATACTGTTGTAAATGACCACGGACAACTGGAAGTTTTAAAATGTTTATCTAAAGTTCGTTTTCTGAAAGCATGAGATTTACAAGAATAAGGCAATCGATAATCAAGATAATGAAAAGTACATAACTATAGAGAAATAAAGTCAGGGTAATCATTAAAATGCAATTATGAGATGCAAAGGAAATATACTATGCATTCAAGGCAGGAATTCTTTAGAAAATCTAAGTAAGGTCGTTCTAGACCATATCAGGAAATGACAAACTGCAATGCAAAATATGATCTCTAAAAGGTAGGGTAACATGAGAACATATCAAGAAAAATTATGCAAAATGACTTTACGTTTCAATAGTTTGCGGCAAAAGCATGGAAAAATCAACGTATGCAAGATGTCTCTTTATTTGAGTAAAAGACAGAAATATAGAAAGGTGCAAGTTTTAAGGAACTTAGAGCAGTATTTACCTAGACTGGTGTGGAAACCAAACCCTGGCCACGGGTCAGTTAAGGACAGGAAACCCTCAAGGAAGGATACCCCTCAAAGGACAGCAGGTGCAGAATGGACACCCCGGACAGGACAGGATACCCTCAGATTAGGAATCAGGACAGGACCTCAGGACAGGACAGCAAACCCTAAGGACAGGACCGCTCAGGACAGGACCACACCCGCAGTTTGGAAGCAACGCCTGCGTTCCACCCTCTCTGCAGCTATCGATCAAGACCCCGATTGGGTCAGCGAACTCCCAGCAAAGTGCTTCGCCAGCACTTTAAGGTTCAGTAAAACCTTAGTCTATGGTCAATTTCGGACAGAGTGCTCCGCAGCGCTCTGTATCTTCAGTCACCTATTGAGTACGATGGGTCAGTGACAGGTCAGCTAAACCAGACAAGTCGGACAATTCCCTAGGTGAACCCAGGGTAGATATACTCTTTTGGGTCAGTGTACCACCCCCCAAATGTTGCAAAGTGTCAGAATCCCCAATTTCGATTGGTCCTAAGGTAGGCTTTGGGTAACACACCAATCATATCAGTCTATTTAGATGCTACATTTACATATTTGGGTACCGCCTAGCGAGATTGGGGTTCCCATGAGAAACTGTGCAGAAATATGAGTGACAAATTACATTGTTGCCGAGCTAGGACAATTGTCTCTGTTTTCCTGGGTTTTTCAGGTCAGTTCTCAGGAGCATCTTGCCCATCACTGCCAGCTGGCTAAGTTCCATCAGCCAAAGTTGTCAGGTCCCTGGAAAGGCGATCATGCGCAGAAGGGACCTCCAAGATGGCTCATCGGTACAAACAGACCCCCATTCCCCGCGGTACATGAAAAGTAAGCGAAAACAAATTAATACATAGAAATAACGTTATGAAAACACATCATTTGGTTTTGAACTTTCAACTTATCACTACAAAATATACTTATGCAGTCTAAATGTTAGCTACATATAACATACACAAGAGCAGTGGCACAAGCAGTACCACGTTGCAGGCAAAGCTATGAATTACGCATGCGCATAAATTTCCTTCCACTTCTGCAGACCCGTCAGGACACGTGAGTGTGGCTGACGCATGCGCAGTAACTAAATACAAGCGGCGGCCATATTTTACAGACACGGATTAAAATTATTAGGAATACACATAGGCAAGCTTCTTAATCCTTATTTAAACTAAATATAAACGTTAGTAAGACGTACACTTATTACCTTGTTACACATAAACGAGGTTCATGACCGGCAAGGTCGCAAAATATGCGAAGCTTTGCTTCATCAGAGGGCAGTTGGGCTGGGGTAGAGGGAGGTAGGGATTTTAGGTTTAGGGCAGAGGGGCAGAAGTGTGATCTTTACCACACATGCCCATTTACCAAACATGTCTTTACCACAAAATTGCGTGGTAAATAAAGGCATGCCTGGTAAAGGCGAGGCTGGGGTTTAGACCGCGTTGTTGAGGCATTCGTTTTTCCATCACACAACTGGTGAAAACCTATGCCAGTGATTCATAACCTATGGTCCAGGGACTCCTGGGGTCCACAAAGCTTGCTCAGGCGGTCTGTGACAGCTTAGATAATTAAATAATATTAACATATTAATAAAGTATATATAAATAAAGAAGTAAAATATAAAACTGTGAATTGTAAAACGTGATGTAAATGTGAAGGAATTCGAAATTTGATTAAAAATGAAGTTTATATCCTGAGATTGATTTGTGGGAGTAGAACAAGTGCATCAAACAGAATATAGTAAGGATAATTTAATTTAGAAAAGCTTTAACCGTCCCATTAACATTTTTTCAAAATGTACTTGTGTGAATTAAATAAAATATTTGATCAACTATGCATTTGTTTGAGGAATGCTTGTTTCTGTAATTTCTTTTATATTTTACTCCTGTTTCAACCTAACGCTGTCACCTTTCCATATTTTTACAATATGAATATGCAACTTGCTAGCGTTGTAACTACATATTTGTAACATCTTAGCGTGATCAGCCTATCGCGTGTACCTGTAACTGTATATATGTAATGTTTTCGCGTGTTTAGTCAATCTTGTGTACCTTTTGGAATTTACCGGGTACTCATTTGAGGTCAACTTTGTAAATATGTATTTTACTCCTGCTCTAACCTAACGCTGCCACCTTTTATAATTTTTACAATATAAATATGCAACTTGTTACCGTTGTAAGTGCCTATTTGTAACTTTTTTGCGTGTTCGGACTACTTTATGTACCTGTAACTGTTTGTATGTAACTTGTTGGCATGTTTAGTTTATCTTGTGTACCTTTTGTAACTTACCTGGTTTATAAAGCGCTCCGACACCTTTGGGTAAAGCCACTTTGCCATCAATTCACGTGCCACCTGCCTCAAAATGGAATGCATGAAGCGGAATTTTGTTTTTGGAAAGATAGATTATATTTTCTTTTAACTTCTGACAATGTCCGGTTCCTCGGTAGGGGGTCCCTTGATGGATGGAGGGCGGGAAGAAGTACCCTGCGTGATGAAGTGCCCTGCACAAGGTGACAGTCCAGCCCCCAGTCACAGCTCCCAGCCCGCCCCGCGCGGCTCCCATTGGCTGGGGCTGTTGGGTTAGGCTAAATAACCTGATAATACAGGAATCGGAGTTTGCTTCCTGGTGCAGAGAGAAAGGAGGAGGGACCGGCTGCCCCTGGACAGGAGGGAGACCCCTTCCGTGGGGGCGAATGACTGTAAGTGAGGGTTGGGGGACCGAGGGAATCTTGAGAGGGACGAGGGTTGGACCCCAGGGAGGAGTGAGAGACAGTCCTGAACTTTAAAACAGAGAGGAAGAGGTAGAACTGAGAGGGTCGAGGGAGGTCACGGAGGGGAGAGGGAGTGAACTCGGCGAGAGGTGTGTGAGTGAGGGCACATAGAAATGCGTCCGCGAGGGACAGTTGCATCTGTCACAGCGAGGGGGCACCGGGGTATGTGTGGGGGTCATGGTCTGGAGCAGAGCGTAGAGTGTGGTGAATGAGATAGCACAGTAAGGTGAGCGAGGGAACACAGAGAGGTGAGTGAGCGAGCCCATGGAGTGTTGAGTGAGGGAACTCAAGAGAGGATATTGAGCCCGCGGAGGGTTGAGTGATATTGATTATCTTTTTACTACAACAAATCACATGGGATTTTTCAAGTTAAAAACGCTTTTAAAAAGTCTATTTGTTTACATACATTTTAGGCGCTTTTTATACTACGATAATGTAATATGAAACAATATAATTTGCTTTCTCAGAAAATGCATATATTACAGAACAAAAATGATAATACATATTTTCTTTTTTTATAAGCAGATTAAAACTTGATTGTGAAATGTAGAGATTGATCCCTGTTTCTTGTCTGGAAAGTGTCGCTTGATAATTAGGCAAGTACCTGTTCTGGAGTGAGTAAAAACCAAAAGGGAGAGGTTGTGGCGTTACGGCTAGAGTTGCCGTCTTTGGAACTGGGGAACCATAGACTGGGCGAGGGACCCCTGGAAGAGCTGACTGAGGGTGAGTTCACCATAGGGACATCTGAAGGAGCTGAGTGAGGGTGAGTTTATCGGAGGGACCCATGAAAGAGCTGAGTGAGGGTGAGTGCATCAGAGGGAGCCCTGGAAGATCTGAGTGAGGGTGAGTTCATCGGAAGGACTCAAGGAAGAGCTGAGTGAGGGTGAGTTCATCGGAGGGACTCAAGGAAGAGCTGAGTGAGGGTGAGTTCATCGGAGAGACTCAAGGAAGAGCTGAGCGGGGGTGAGTGCATCGGAGGGACCCATAGAAGAGCTGAGTGAGGGTGAGTGCATCAGAGGGACCCATGAAAGAGCTGAGTGAGGGTGAGTGCATCAGAGGGAGCCCTGGAAGATCTGAGTGAGGGTGAGTTCATCGGAAGGACTCAAGGAAGAGCTGAGTGAGGGTGAGTTCATCGGAGGGACTCAAGGAAGAGCTGAGTGAGGGTGAGTTCATCGGAGAGACTCAAGGAAGAGCTGAGCGGGGTGAGTGCATCGGAGGGACCCATAGAAGAGCTGAGTGAGGCTGAGTGCATCAGAGGGAGCCCTGGAAGAGCTGAGTGAGGCTGAGTGCATCGGAGGGACCCATGAAAGAGCTGAGTGAGGGTGAGTGCATCGGAGGGACCCATGGAAGAGCTGAGTGGGGGTGAGTGTATCAGCGGTACCCATGGAAGCTGAGTGAGTGTGAGTGCATCAGAGGGGCCCAAGGAAGAGCTGAGTGAGGGTGAGTGCATCAGAGGGACCCATGGAAGAGCTGAGTGAGTGTGAGTGCATCAGAGGGACCCAAGGAAGAGCTGAGTGAGGGTGAGTGCATCGGAGGGATCCAAGGAAGAGCTGAGTGAGGGTGAGTGCATCGGAGGGTCCTCCCATGGAAGAGCTGAGTGAGGGTGAGTTCATCGGAGGGACTCAAGGAAGAGCTGAGTGAGGGTGAGTTCATCGGAGGGACTCAAGGAAGAGCTGAGTGGGGGTGAGTGCATCGGAGGGACCCATAGAAGAGCTGAGTGAGGGTGAGTGCATCAGAGGGACCCCTGGAAGAGCTGAGTGAGGATGAGTGCATCGGAGGGACCCATGGAAGAGCTGAGTTAGGGTGAGTGCATCGGAGGGACCCATGGAAGAGCTGAGTGGAGGTGAGTGTATCAGCGGTAGCCATGGAAGCTGAGTGAGGGTGAGTGCATCAGAGGGAGCCCTGGAAGAGCTGAGTGGGGGTGAGTGCATCAGAGGGACCCATGGAAGAGCTGAGTGAGTGTGAGTGCATCAGAGGGACCCAAGGAAGAGCTGAGTGAGGGTGAGTGCATCGGAGGGATCCAAGGAAGAGCTGAGTGAGGGTGAGTGCATCGGAGGGTCCCATGGAAGAGCTGAGTGAGGGTGAGTGCATCAGAGGGACCCATGGAAGAGCTGAGTGAGTGTGAGTGCATCAGAGGGACCCAAGGAAGAGCTGAGTGAGGGTGAGTGCATCGGAGGGACCCAAGGAGGAGCTGAGTGAGGGTGAGTGCATCGGAGGGACCCAAGGAGGAGCTGAGTGAGGGTGAGTGCATCGGAGGGACCCAAGGAAGAGCTGAGTGAGTGTGAGTGCATCGGAGGGACCCAAGAAAGAGCTGAGTGAGTGTGAGTGCATCAGAGGGACCCAAGGAAGAGCTGAGTGAGGGGGAGTTCATCAGAGGGAGCCCTGGAAGAGCTGAGTGAGGGTGAGTGCATCAGAGGGAGCCCTGGAAGAGCTGAGTGGGGGTGAGTGCATCAGAAGGAGCCCTGGAAGAGCTGAGTGAGGGTGAGTACATCGGAGGGACCCAAGGAAGAGCTGAGTGAGGGTGAGTACATCGGAGGGACCCAAGGAAGAGCTGAGTGAGGGTGAGTTCATCGGAGGGACCCCTGGAAGAGCTGAGTGAGTGTGAGTGCATCGGAGGGACCCAAGGAAGAGCTGAGTGAGGGTGAGTCAATCAGAGGGACCTCTGAAAGAGCTGACTGAGGGTGAGTGCATCGGAGGGACCCAAGGAAGAGCTGAGTGGGGGTGAGTGCATTAGAGGGAGCCCTGGAAGAGCTGAGTGAGGGTGAATGCGCTGGATGGACCCCTGGAAGAGCTGAGTGAGGGTGAGTGCATCAGAGGGACCCCTGGAAGAGCTGAGTGAGTGTGAGTGTATCAGAGGGACCCAAGGGAGAGCTGAGTGAGGGTGAGTGCATCGGAGGGAGCCCTGGAAGAGCTGAGTGAGGGTGAGTGCATCGGAGGGACCCATGGAAGCTGAGTGAGCGTGAGTGCATCAGCGGTACATATGGAAGAGCTGAGTGAGGGTGAGTGCATAGGAGGGACCCATGGAAGAGCTGAGTGAGGGTGAGTTCATCAGAGGGTCCCGTGGAAGAGCTGAGTGAGGGTGAGTTCATCAGAGGGACCCCTGGAAGAGCTGAGTGAGGGTGAGTTCATCAGAGGGACCCCTGGAAGAGCTGAGTGAGGGTGAGTGCACTGGAGGGGCCCCTGGAAGAGCTGAGTGAGGGTGAGTGCACTGGAGGGACCCCTGGAAGAGCTGAGTGGGGGTGAGTGCATCGGAGGGACCCCTGGAAGAGCTGAGTGGGGGTGAGTGCACTGGAGGGACCCCTGGAAGAGCTGAGTGGGGGTGAGTGCATCGGAGGGACCCCTGGAAGAGCTGAGTGGGGGTGAGTTCATCAGAGGGACCCATGAAAGAGCTGAGTGAGGGTGAGTTCATCAGAGGGACCCATGGAAGAGCTGAGTGAGGGTGAGTTCATCAGAGGGACCCCTGGAAGAGCTGAGTGAGGGTGAGTGCACTGGAGGGACCCCTGGAAGAGCTGAGTGGGGGTGAGTGCATCGGAGGGACCACTGGAAGAGCTGAGTAGGGGTGAGTTCATCAGAGGGACCCATGGAAGAGCTGAGTGAGGGTGAGTTCATCAGAGGGACCCCTGGAAGAGCTGAGTGAGGGTGAGTGCACTGGAGGGGCCCCTGGAAGAGCTGAGTGAGGGTGAGTGCACTGGAGGGACCCCTGGAAGAGCTGAGTGGGGGTGAGTGCATCGGAGGGACCCCTGGAAGAGCTGAGTGGGGGTGAGTGCACTGGAGGGACCCCTGGAAGAGCTGAGTGGGGGTGAGTGCATCGGAGGGACCCCTGGAAGAGCTGAGTGGGGGTGAGTTCATCAGAGGGACCCATGAAAGAGCTGAGTGAGGGTGAGTTCATCAGAGGGACCCATGGAAGAGCTGAGTGAGGGTGAGTTCATCAGAGGGACCCCTGGAAGAGCTGAGTGAGGGTGAGTGCACTGGAGGGACCCCTGGAAGAGCTGAGTGGGGGTGAGTGCACTGGAGGGACCCCTGGAAGAGCTGAGTGGGGGTGAGTGCATCGGAGGGACCACTGGAAGAGCTGAGTAGGGGTGAGTTCATCAGAGGGACCCATGGAAGAGCTGAGTGAGGGTGAGTTCATCAGAGGGACCCCTGGAAGAGCTGAGTGAGGGTGAGTGCACTGGAGGGACCCCTGGAAGAGCTGAGTGAGGGTGAGTGCACTGGAGGGACCCCTGGAAGAGCTGAGTGGGGGTGAGTGCATCGGAGGGACCCCTGGAAGAGCTGAGTGAGGGTGAGTTCATCAGAGGGACCCCTGGAAGAGCTGAGTGAGGGTGAGTGCACTGGAGGGACCCCTGGAAGAGCTGAGTGAGGGTGAGTGCACTGGAGGGACCCCTGGAAGAGCTGAGTGAGGGTGAGTGCACTGGAGGGACCCCTGGAAGAGCTGAGTGAGGGTGAGTGCACTGGAGGGACCCATGGAAGAGCTGAGTGAGGGTGAGTTCATCAGAGGGACCCCTGGAAGAGCTGAGTGGGGGTGAGTGCACTGGAGGGACCCCTGGAAGAGCTGAGTGGGGGTGAGTGCATCGGAGGGATTCCTGGAAGAGCTGAGTGGGGGTGAGTTCATCAGAGGGACCCCTGGAAGAGCTGAGTGGGGGTGAGTGCACTGGAGGGACCCCTGGAAGAGCTGAGTGGGGGTGAGTGCATCGGAGGGATTCCTGGAAGAGCTGAGTGGGGGTGAGTTCATCAGAGGGTTCCAAGGAAGAGCTGAGTGAGGGTGAGTTCATCGGAGGGACTCCTGGAAAGATTGACTTGGTGACTGACCATGGGTGCGTGAATAAGGGAGAGCCGGGGAAGGCACAGGCGGTTTAGTCTGGATAATGAAAGAAAAAGGGAGGGCACAGTGGAGTCCTGGCATGGGTGGGGGTAAGGGGCGAAGAGAGTAGTCAGCCGAAATGTGTGAGTGAGTTGATGTAACCTTCATGAGAAGATGCTTTAAAGAGTGGCGAGTTAATATGCATGATGTATAGGTGAGTGATGGGTGAAGGAGGGTGCTTGTCAAAGGGAAGCATGCGTGAGGGTATGGGGTAGAGGATCCCTCCCAAACCCCATGGCCTGAGTCACTTGTGTCCCCCTCACCTCCCTTCCCAAGAAACCTGCTCTCCTACACTCAATATCACTGCTCGGGCGCTGCGGGTCAGGTGTGTCTTTTGCAAGGAGGGGGCGTGGTGTCTTAGAAGAGCCGTTGTGTATTGGAATAAAAACGTGTTGCGTATTGAAAGAGGAGGTCGTGTTTTTGAAGGATGCGGTGCTGTCTATCAGGGGAGGAGGCTGTGTTTTGGAATGATAATGTGTACTACAAGGGGAGGCTGTGTTTTAGAAGGATGAGGTGCTGTTGTATCTTAGAAAAGGAGGTTGTGTTTTGGAATAAAGATGTGTATTAAAAGAGGAGGTTCTGTTTTAGAAGTTAGCTGTGCTGTCTATTAGGAGAAGAGGCTGTATTTTGGAATAATCATGAGTACTAAAAGGAGAGGTTGTTATTTAGAAGGATGGGGTGCTGTATCTTAGAAAAGGAGGTTGTGTTTTAGAATAAAGATGTGCATTAAAAGAGGAGGCTGTATTTTAGAAGGATGCGATATGTTAGGAGGGGAGGTTGTGTTGAGGAATAATGATGCATATTAGAAGAGGGGGTTGTTATTGAGGGACTAGGTGTTGTATGTTAGGAGAGGTTGTGTTTTAGAAGGATGAGCGGCTGTACATCAGAAAAGGAGGTTGTGTTTTGGAATAACGACGTGCATTAGAAGAGGAGATTGTTTTGCAAGGGTGGGGTGCTGTATGTTTAAACGTAAAGCTCTTTTCAGAAACATGAGTTTTGTATTTCTGAAGATGGGGTATCTTTTAGCAGGATTAATGTTGTATATTGGATAATTAGGCAGTGTTTTTGAATAAAGAGATGTTGCGTATTAGAAGAGGAATTTGTCTTTTAGATGGATCTGGTGTGTTGCATATTGGAAGAGAAGGTCGTTTAGTAGATTTTGCTGAGAAGCAGACATTGCCTTCTAAGTTATCTATATAGAGCCGGATTCACGGTGTCAAAATGTGATCAGTTGCATAGTGCCACCTCCTGCATTCATGAACATGAAAAGACAATCATTTTGATTCGGAATGATTGTTTTCAGCTCTATGATTGGGACCATCTATTGTTTTAGATATTTGTACAGTGTACGTGCATACTTCTGCTACAATTGCCTGTCTATTGGTTATGTGGTTCAGTTTTAGCCCCTTCATTTCGTTTTTCTCTTTAAAGTTAGCTTGTTGATCACCATACTCTTAAACTCATTTACATATAGTATGTTCAAATTTTTTTTTAACTTTTAGAACATTCATTGGCAAGGCCAATTGGTATTGCGTTGTATTTGCTTCTGTTGCCGTTGCCATTGCTAGGTGCTTTTAAAGTGTGCCACAACTGCAAAGCCAATGGCAGTCACTAGCCATGGCGATAGTCTATTTCTTAAATGTGAAATAAATACATTTAGGAAAAGAGAATATTTATGGACCTAAACAATCAGCACGATACAACATAATCAAAAACAGTGTAAATATAACAAATGTAATGCTCAGTAGACAACCACTAATGCTTTTCAGTTTTATAAATTGATTTAAATTATCTTTTTATTATAAAGGTTATCTGATGATTATATTTATAGAACTTGGTTGTCCAGTACAACATTTTTTAATATTACTATGCTTGAATTTTATTCCTGGTTTTCACAGTTTTTGCAATTCAAAAATAACTTTCTACGTTCATTAAGTCAAAAAACACATTTACAATGTATGAACAACAATCAATGGTGTCATGGCTGTAAATTCTGGTAGTCTATTTCTTATACTTTCAAGGCGCCTGCCACATTGTGTCCTGAAACGTGGTGCGACTCAACAGTCATTTTGAAAGGACAGAAAATAATGTTCCCTTACTTTCAAGGTGGATGACACATTGAGTGGCCCAACATGGCCTAACGCACAATAGAGGGCATCTTGAAAGTATAGAAATGTTTTCGTAGTTCCAAGCTGGCAATCGGGGAGAGGATGTAGCCTTACAGCTATAGCTTCCTACTTTGGAGCTGGAGAACCAGGTTCGCGTCTCGGCGTCCGCTCAACATCGTGTGATTCTGTGCTAATCACTTAATGTCCCCGTGCCTAAAAAAAGGAATGTGTGCTTGTGTGAGGTAACTTGTAAAGCACTCTAATACCTTCGGGTCGAGTTATATAACTCTGCAACGAAAAAAAATCTAGTTGCCTCATGCCAATGGTGCAGCCATGTTAAAAGCATAAAAATAGTTTCATGTGGTCGCCGTCCAGAAAATATAACAAACGACTTCCTAGAAGGCCAAACCCCACTTTTGGCTTTGCCAATTCGGGTGCATTTTATAAGCATCTGATATTGGAAAAGCCAATCGCAGCAGGCAGCATGGAGCAGGAAAGGGCAGCCGAGAGAGGCCCAAAGGCTCAGGAAAGTGCTGCAGGGCAAGAGCCAGGGCATTTCCAAACCCATCATCGGGCGCCTGGCAATCTGCACAGGAGGCATGTCTATCTCTACTTTCAGCTATGGGGCAGAGTGAAGAAAAAGGAACAGTACTTAGAGGAAGGGTGGCAAGGGAGAGATGCTAAGGGTAAGTTCAGGGAGCAAGGGAAAGTGCCCACGTGCACTCAAAGTACACACAAAAAAAATGGAAGGAGCAAGACACGCACTCCCACGAGTGCTACATAACATTTGAAGCTTGGAAAAAAGAAAATAGTACCAGTACGTCATCAGTCGAAGGATACAACTCAACCAATCAAAAGATAGAGTACAGAGGAAACATGAGTGGTGGGACAAGCACAAGAATATGGAGGAATGCCATCCAGTATAGATCAAAGGGGTGGGAAAAGGCCACTCTAATTTTGTATGCAGCTGAAGTGTCTGTAGTGAGACCGCAAAAAGAGGCTGAATTCTAGAAGATTGTGCTATCTTTTAAAAAGAGAATTTGAATAAGAAAGGCTTGCTATATAAACATTGTAGAAGATGAGGGTGCGGTAAGTTAGAAGATAATATATTTAAGAAGATGACTATGGTTATTGTTTTTGCTGAGGCTGTTGTATTTTGAAACAGGATGCTGTATTTTAGAAGATTCGGCGTTTTTAAGAAGAGGATTCTGCATATTAGCAGAAGATGCCCTGGCTTTAGAAACGCTTGCTACGTTTGAGACGAGGAGGCTGTGCTTTAGAGCGGAGTAATATTTTGGAAAGTGTCTTTTCGAATAATGTGCTGTATTGTAGAAGACAGTGAATCACTGTTGTAGAAGAGTATGCTGAATTTTAGAATATGCCGTGCTGGAAAAGCTGACGTCTTTCGGAATACGGTGCTGTGTTTCAGAACGATTAGATGATTGGTGTATTCCATTAGAGTGCTGAATGCTAGAGGAATAAGACGATATGTTTTAGAAGAACGTTCTTTTATGAGTGACATTTTCCTGACTCTGCACTGGTCCATTTCAAAGTCGCCTCCTCCCTCAGTCTGGCCCAGCAGATGGGTTAGTGAGCGTGGGCAAGGAGGTGGGCGGGAGTGTGCTCTCTTCAACCATCAGGGCCCTGGCCTTGAGGGATAGCAGTGCGTGTAAGCGTGTGAGGGGGTCATGCTGTCCTCCCGCTCACTCAGCCAGGACCTGCCTGGATGGGTCGGCAGGATGAATCCGACGGCGGTGGGAGTGCACATGTGCTTGCTGAACCAGCAAGGCCCTGCCACGGGTTGGGGAGAAACGGGGGGAGGAGGGGGAGTGTGTGTGATGCTGTTCCCTTGCTCGTTCAGCCGGGACCTGCCTAGATGGGCAGTTGAGCGTGGGCGAAGACGGTGGGAGTGTGTTTTCTTCCTCAGCACATCTCCGCTAAAAAGTGAGTGATGTGGTCGGAGTTTGTGAGTGTGTGTGGGGGGGTGGGGGGGGGGCGGGGTGCTGCTGGTCTCCTGCTCGCTCATCCAGGACCTGCCTAGGATAGGTGAGCGCGCGAGGAGGTGGAGCGAGTGCGCATGCCACCCTCATCCAGCAGAGCCCCGCCCTGGCAGAGCGTGGGTGAGGCGGTGATGCTGTGCTGTACCAGTCCAGGCCCACTCTGCGGGCAGGCGAATACAGCTGACGGGTGGCAGTGTGCGCTTTGTTCACTCTGCCAAGCCGCGGCATCTGTTAATGATTGAGGCAGGTGAAGGGCAGCGATGGGGCTGCGAGCAAGTTACTTATCACCTCTGCTGCAGAGGAGAGACAGGAAGCCAGAGAGGGAGAGAGAGAATTAACTGTAAACTAGCCCCATGCCGTGAGGGTTACAGTTTTTTCAGTCCACAGATTTCAGAGTATGTGAGGCACTTTAGGTAGACAGATTTTGAGAACCAAAAACCAGGGCAGGCTAGAAATTAAAGTAGGTCCAGGGCTTTAAGTGGGATGAAACAACTGGGGCTCTCACAAAGGGGCGTGGGCAATGTAATTAAGGGCGTGGCTTAAAAACACTTAAGCTAAAAAAATCTGTGCTTCGCATAGTGTGCCGCCCGACTTGTATTTTGCTGTTTCTGTCATTGTATCTAGAGATATGATACAACAAGTAACATCATACCTATAACAAGTCAGGACTATTGGCTTTGTCAATGGTTGTTAGTTGCATAAGCTAAATAAGCAGCAACTATGGCTTGTATATAATATTGAAAAAGCTTCCACTTAAAGCACTGGTAACACAACGACAATGTTGCTGCTCCCGAGTTTCAAAAAGAGAAGGTAAGTCCAGAGAGAAAATGACTCTCTTTCAATGATTTCTCTTCACCTAGAACGCTCACCTTACATGACGTCATGCCATAACTTCACCACTACCCACTAGGGAGAAGTAAGCAGTGTGAGCACGCGCACATTATGTGCCTGCTGTCACTGCAGTCCAGAAAGAAACGTACCGCTTGTGCCAGAGCACAAAACAGAGCCCAATAGAGTCCCGTTTCGAGGCTCCCTCTGAAAAACTGCAGGTGCTCAGACCCGGTGAGACCCGGCCCACTTAAAGCCCAGAGTAGGACTAAAGCCTTTAATCTTACTTCTTTATTTGTCCTGTCCTGGTTGTTGCCTAGCCTTCTAAAGTGCGCATATATATATATATGTGTATGGTAGGTTGGTAAATGTGTGTGTGTGTGTATATATATATATATATATATATAAAACACCAAAGTTGCCTCCAGAATGAAGCCACAACCACGGCAAGTTGAACCTTTTATTCGTGAAATGCAGGACAAACAGACCAGCTGCTTCTTTGCAAATGTCTCGAGCCAAACGCGTTTCGAGCGTAACACCGCTCTTGTTCACTGGCAGAAGGGGAAAGGCAGCGTACGCACCAACAGCGCAAATTTAAATGTCCCGCCTCAGTGGGCGTCTGCGCTAGGAATGCTGGTAGTTGTGGTGCATAACAAATATTATCCCAAGTGGGTTGCATGTCTTGCCCCAAAATGTTCAAAATAAATACCCAAGTGGGCTGCATTGAAGTTGTCCGGAATTTCATCCTGCCCATACACCATCCACGAAGCGGACTCACCGCCCCCACAGCATCTATGATTTCCGTCGCTGTAGGCCCGCCATGTTAGCAGTGGGGCTCCATCGCGGCGGGGCACGCCGCTTAACATAAAACACCAAAGTTGCCTCCAGAATGAAGCCACAACCACGGCAAGTTGAACCTTTTATTCGTGAAATGCAGGACAAACAGACCAGCTGCTTCTTTGCAAATGTCTCGAGCCAAACGCGTTTCGAGCGTAACACCGCTCTTGTTCACTGGCAGAAGGGGAAAGGCAGCGTACGCACCAACAGCGCAAATTTAAATGTCCCGCCTAAGTGGGCGTCTGCGCTAGGAATGCTGGTAGTTGTGGTGCATAACAAATATTATCCCAAGTGGGTTGCATGTCTTGCCCCAAAATGTTCAAAATAAATACCCAAGTGGGCTGCATTGAAGTTGTCCGGAATTTCATCCTGCCCATACACCATCCACGAAGCGGACTCACCGCCCCCACAGCGTCTACTTGGGTATTTATTTTGAACATTTTGGGGCAAGACATCCAAAAGCAGCTTGGAATAAATTTTGTGCATCATACACCCGTGTGCAGGCTCCTTCGTCTTGAGGCAACTCTTGTGGATTTTGATATACATACATACATACATATATATATATATATATATATATATATATATATATATATATATATATATATATATATATATATATATATATATATATATATATATATATATATATATATATATATTACCTACTGGTTATAGTTAGGACCTATTATCCATAGGAAAGCCGCAACATTCTACTTGGAATAACTTTGGCGCCGGTTGACGAATCTTCGCTAATTCTCCGGTCCGCTCCTATCCTGAAAGTGTCGGGGTGATTCGTCAAGCAGGGGCTGAGAAAAAAGGGGGGTCCCCATACGTGTTATCCCCATGCAATTTCTCATAGGAACCTTTAATCGCAGCTACAGCCCGAACTGCTGAACAGAATTAACCCAAATTTGCAAAAAGGTAGCCCTTGGTTCAGAGTCATGCCTTTTGGTTAAATGGTGTAAATCCGTTCAGTAGTTCCCGAGAAAATCAAAATCAAAATCACATATATCTATGGCCGCTCAAGATCCACGCACCCTGCCGAGCAAGAGCTGTATGCTAATTGGCTGTCAACACTCCAAACCAGGAAGTGTTGGCAGCCATCTTGTGCCTCGGTAGAACCGAGGCACAAGAAAGCAGAAAAACAAACGCACAGAATGCAAAAAGGGGGCAGGGTACAAATGCCCTGACCCCCTAGGCCTGCTCAGGGGGTCCCACAAAGACCGCCAGGGCCAAAAAAAACATTATAAAAAAAATTTACAAAAAAAATCAGCGAGATTCGCGCACCCAGCGCGAATATCAGCCAACATTTTTTTTAAACGAAGCGCGAACTCCCGCGCTTCATTGTTAATTAGCCCCTGGGGGGGCCAAATGCCGGGGGCAATACTTATTATGTAAAGTGGGGCCCAGAGGGGCCCCCCAGCCCCAGGTACCGCCACCACCCGGGGCTTCTTTGAAATAGTTGGGGGGGCTCTCAGGCCTCCTCAGCCCCGGGGACTACCACCCCCGGGGATTATTTACATTAGGTGGGGGGGCTCTCAGCCCCGCCCCAGCCCCGGGTACCGCCACCCCAGGGCTCCTGTGCATTAGGTGGGGGGACTCTCAGGCACCCCCCTGCCCCGGGGACCGCCACCTCCGGGGCTTCTTTACATTAGTTGCAGGGGGCTCTCAGGCCCCTCCCCCAGCCCCAGGGACTGCCACCCCCGGGGCTTTCAGAAAATAATGGCAGGGGGCTCACAGTCCCCCCGCAGCCCCGGGGACCGCTACCCCCGGGGCTCGATTTAATTTTGATTGCGGGGGGCACACTGCCCCCTGCCCCCACACACCCCGGGGACCGCCACCTCCCCGGGGCTCTAAATATTTAGATTGGGGGGCTGTGACGGACCCCCCAGCCCTGGGGACCACCACCACCGGGGCTTTGAAAATGTGAGGAGGGGGACGCGTGGCCCCCTCCTGGAGCCATTGATGGTCCTGGGGACCGCCACCCCCCAGGGCCGGGTCCTGCAGTGTCCCAGGGTGCCTACCCCCGGCACACTGTAGTTTGCTATGACAGGGCGGGAGCTTGGTTTGAATTTTGATAGAGAGAGCAGGGAAACCTGCTCTCTCTTTCAAAAATTCAAACCAAATTGTTTTTCCACACGGAGAGCTGCATCTTAGCCGCTCCCTATGTGGAAAAGCAATGCCGGCTTCCGGAGGACGCGAGAAGCCGGCGGGACCGTGGGGGGATTGGGAACCCCCCACGGTCCCCAACGGAGAGGGCTAGCCCCGGAGGTTGGGGTCCCGGGGCTACAAGTGGCCTGGGAGGGGGGCCACGTGGCCTTCCTCCCCAAAAGTTGAAAATAATAAAAAAAAAAAAGAAAAGGCTATGCCCTGGGGGATGGGGTCCTCAGGGCCGATTAAGACCTCGGAGGGGGGGCCATGTCGCACCCTTCCACATATTTTCAATAAAAAAAAAAATTAGGGAGCAGGCTCTGGGGGATTGGGTCCCCGGAGCCCAAAAAACAGGAAAAGAAGGGGGCTACACAGCCCCCCTTCTTAAAAAAAAAAAAAGACCGGCATCACGCCGGAGGCCACGCCTCCTTCTTGCAGAGGGGTAACAAATTCCCCTTGAATACTGTGGGTCCCTGGGGGCCAACTAGCCCACCAGGAACTTCCAGTATGCGCCAGGGGTCTGCGTTGCAGAGAGGTGTTCTGAGGCCACGCCCCTATTTGCACCTCTCTGCAACACAGCTCTGTGGCACTTACTGGAGGTAGCTGGTGGGCTAGTTGCACCCCAGGGAACCTCAGTGGGAGTTAATCCCCCAACTTAAAACGCTCCACGGGGCGCGTTGCACAGTGCTGAAAGGAGGTGGCGGGGCCTGCATTCACATGTGTGCAAACACACCCTGTGGCGCGGTTTAAGTTGAGGAATTAATTCCTCGTCAATCCTGAGGGTCCCTGGGGTCCAACTAGCCCACCAGGTACCTCCAGTAAGCGCCACAGAGCTGCGTTGCAGAGTGCTGTAAAATGGGCATGGCCTCTGAACACCTCTCTTCAGCGCAGCCTCCTGGCGCATACTGGAGGTACCTGGTGGGCTAGTTGGCCCCCAGGTACCCACAGGATTGAGGAGGAATTAATTATCTAACTCAAATGTTTGCAGACATGTCACCTCAGGCCATGCCCCCTTCCTTCACTTCTCTGCAAAAGCGCCCCATGGCACGTTTTATGTTGAGGAATGAATTCTCTTTGAAAACTGAGGGTCCCTGTGGGCCAACTAGCCCAACAGGTATCTGCAATATGCGGCAGGGAGCTGCGTTGCTGACAGGTGTTCAGAGGGCACACCCCTTTTTACACCTCTCTGCAACGCAGGTCTGTGGCGCTTATTGGAGGTACCTAGTGAGCTAGTTTGGCCCTATGGACCCTCAGGATTCAGGGGGACTTAATCTCCCAACTTAGAACGGCCACAGGGCGTTTTTACACAGTAGGGAAGGAAGGAGACGGGGCCCGAGTTAACGTGTGCAAATACGCCCTATGGCGCGTTTTAAGTTGGGGAAATAATTCCATAAGACCATTGGCCCCTCCCCCTGGGCAGCCCCATTCGCTAATGGTGACGCCCCCTAAGGACCTTAAATTGCTGCTCACCGAATATGACCTTACCGCCACAGGCCAGCATAGTTGACCGACTATCTGCCCCCCCCAACTGCCTACATTGAAAGGTCATACCCTCCTAGCAAAACCTTCAACCCATGCTAGCATGTTCCCTATCAATAGGGCATTCCCTGACTCTGTCAAGTGGACCCCATCCCGCAAGTAGAACTGTTCCCCCCAAATGCAACCATGAGCTATACTCTGTAGGTGAGGAGTTCGAAAGAGCTTGTCTATTTTATTGTTGACCCTCTTTACCGAGTGATTCAACGCCCTGACTGATTCACCCCCCCTCCACTGAAGCCTTGGTATCAACTGTGACCACACTATAGTGCACTCCGGTAACTGTTTCACCAGCCAACCTGCCGATGAGATGATTTCTTCCAACAGGACCCTTCTGCCCAAGTCGACTAAATCATTCCCCCCCAGATGCAGGATGACCACTGAGGGCGGGGAGGTGTGTCTTTTGAGCAAATCTGACATGTAGCCCCTAAGCTGACTGAGGCGAAGCCCCCCTCTGCCATGGAAGGAGACATTGAAACCCCGCACTCCGCCCTCCGTCTACCCGCTCCTGAAAGGAAAATTGGTTTAGCACGTTTCACATAAGAATGACCGACTACCCATACTATATGTGTCCTCCTTTTGTCTTTCTGCTGTTGCCGAGATGTTGATGGTTGGTTTTGATGACCCTGTAGTAATTTCCGCCCTGCGTCACAGGCCCGAGAAACTAGAATATAAACATAGACAAAGCAGGCGTCAGGGGGCCTCTCGAGGCCGGGTCACCCCCCTCACTCGCCTGCTGCCCTGCTAGCCAGCCTCCTTGCCCTGCCTGCCTGCCTGCCTGCCGCCACCGCCGCCCCCCCAGCACCCCGAGCGGCCCAGCCACAGCGGAGCCGGCCGCTCGCCACTTTTCCCGCCGCTGGCCCCTGCGGCCCCGCCCACCACCGGCCCATTGGCCCGGACGCACGCCCAGCCCAGCAGACCCGCCCTCCCGTCCCCCTTCTTATGACGCCCCCTGAGCGACCGCGCAGCGGACGCGCGCAGCGGGAGCACCGATTGAGCGCCGAAGGTGCGCCAAAGGTAAGCCCGTCTGCGCCCGTCCGCGCCTGGACCGCGCCCAGCGCCAGGACCCCTGGCCCTCGCAGACCCCAGCCCACCCGCCGGCCGTACGACGCCACCACCCTCAACGCACTCAACGCCGGCCGAACCCCTGGATGCTACCGAGCCACCCCGAGACGCACCCACAGACCCTTCATCTGCCAGGCCTGCAAGTTCTCCTGCATCTGGACCTGCACTGCACCAGCGTCCACCAAGCAGAACACCAGCAGCAACCACCTGAAGTGCATCCTGCTCAACACCCGCTCCGTCCACAGACACGCCGTCGAGCTCTGGAACCTGCTCGACACCACCGACCCAGACGTCGCCTTCCTCACGGAAACCTGGATGAACGCCTCCTCAGCGCCCGACATCGCCATCGCCATCCCGGACGGCTACAAGATCATCCGGAGGGACCGCGTCAACCAGACAGGAGGAGGCATCGCCATCATCCACAGGAACACCATCCGCATCACGACCAACACCGATGACACCATCGCACCCGCCGAACACCTGCCCTTCCATATCCACGTCAACCCCAAGACCACCCTCAGAGGCACCCTCATCTACAGACCCCCGGGACCACGCACACAATTCAGCGAGGACATCGCCGACTTCATCAGCCCACTCGCCCTCCCCTCAGCCGACTACATCCTCCTCGGGGACCTCAACTTCCACCTGGAGAACAACAACGACCGCAACACCACCACCCTGCTGGACAACCTCGCAAACCTGGGACTCAAGCAGCTGGTGACCACCCCCACCCACTACGCCGGACACACACTCGACCCGATCTTCTCTTCCAGCAAGGACATCGCCTTCAGCCACGCCACGGGACTCCCATGGACGGACCACAGCTGCGTCCACTTCAGCTTCAGAAGGACCACGCTCCACCATCACCAGCAACAGGCTCCCCGCAGAAGCTGGAACAAGATCACTGCAGACCAGCTCACTACGTCCTTGAGCAAGAACCCTCCCACCAGCACAACGAACCCCAGTCAAGCAGCCACCAACCTCACGAAATGGATCAGCGACTGCGCAGACGAACTCGCCCCGCTGAAGACCCCGCCGAGCAGACCCGGCAGCAAGAAAGCCCCATGGTTCAACGACGAACTCAAGAGCTCCAAGAAGAACTGCAGAGCACTCGAGAAAACCTGGCGCACAGACCCAACACCGGACAACATGACTGCCCTCAAGCTCGCCACCCGAAAACACCACCAGCTGATCCGCGCCACCAAGAAAACTGCATTCAAGGAACGACTGGACAACAACGCACACAACAGCAAGGAACTCTTCAACATCGTGAAAGAGCTCTCCAACCCCAACGCCGGAAACAACGACATCACCCCTTCGCAAGACCTCTGCAACTCCCTCGCCTCCTACTTCCACAACAAGATCGCGGACATACACAACAGCTTCAGCACTCAACCAACGCACGCCACGACCGAACCACCGCCCCCCACCATCACCCTCCGCGCCTGGACCCCGATCAGCACCGAAGACACCATCCGCACGATGAACTCCATCCACTCCGGATCTCCGACAGACCCCTGCCCTCACCACGTCTTCAACAAGGCCGACGCTGTCATCGCACCCCACCTGCGGGACATCATCAACACCTCCTTCGACATCGCCACCTTCCCGGAGAGCTGGAAGCACGCCGAACTCAGCGCTCTACTCAAGAAACCATCAGCAGACCCTACCGACCTCAAGAATTACCGCCCCATCTCGCTGCTCCCGTTTCCGGCCAAAGTCATCGAGAAGACCGTCAACAAGCAACTGGCCGCCTTCCTCGAGACGAACGGCTCCCTCGACCTCTCGCAGTCTGGCTTCCGGGCCAACCACAGCACCGAGACCGCCCTGATCGCAGCCACAGACGACATCCGAGCCCTGCTCGACAACGGAGAAACAGCGTCCCTCATCCTCCTGGACCTCTCCGCGGCCTTCGACACTGTCTGCCACCGCACCCTAGTACAGCGCCTCAGCAACGTCGGAATCCAGGAGAAGGCACTGGAGTGGATCACCTCCTTCCTCACCGGAAGGACACAGAGAGTCCGCCTCCCCCCGTTCAGATCGGAGGCCACCGAAGTCATCTGCGGCGTTCCTCAAGGCTCCTCGCTCAGCCCAACTCTCTTCAACGTCTACATGAGCCCCCTCGCAGCCATCGCACGCCAGCACAACCTGAACATCATCTCCTACGCCGACGACACCCAGCTGATCCTCTCCCTCACTAACGACCCCGCCACCGCCAGAGCCAACCTGCACGAAGGGATGACAGAAGTAGCCAAATGGATGTCGAACAGCCGCCTGAAATTGAACTCAGACAAGACGGAAGTCCTCATCCTGGGATCCTCACCCTCCGCCAGGGACGACTCCTGGTGGCCCCCCGCCCTGGGCAGCGCACCCAAACCAACTGACCACGCACGCAACCTGGGCTTCATCCTGGACTCCTCCCTCTCCATGACCAGACAAGTCAACGCCGTCTCCTCGTCGTGCTTCCACATCCTGCGAATGCTACGCAAGATCTTCCGATGGATCCCCACCGAGACCAGGAAGACGGTCACCCAGGCCCTCGTCACCAGCCGTCTGGACTACGGCAACTCCCTCTACGCCGGAACCACCGCCAAACTCCAGAAGAGACTCCAGCGGATCCAGAACACCTCAGCACGACTCATCCTGGACATCCCCCGCCGCAGCCACATCTCCGGACACCTGAGAGACCTGCACTGGCTCCCGGTCAACAAGAGAATCACCTTCCGGCTCCTCACCCACGCACACAAAGCCTTACACAACCAAGGACCAGGATACCTCAACAGCCGCCTCAACTTCTACGCTCCCACGCGCCAGCTTTGATCGACCAGCCACGCCCTCGCCGCCGTCCCCCGCATCCGAAGAGCCACCACAGGAGGAAGGTCCTTCTCCTACCTGGCCGCCAAGACTTGGAACTCCCTTCCGACCCACCTCCGCCTGACCCAGGACCACCTCGCCTTCAGGAAGCAGCTCAAGACCTGGCTATTCGAGCAGTAGCGAACTCCCCACCCCCCAGCGCCTTGAGACCCTCCGGGTGAGTAGTGCGCTATACAAATGCTCTGATTGATTGATTGATTGACTGACCCTTACAATATGTGCAGCCGCACATAACACTTATAGGCATTGGAAGACCACCTCCCAATCCTCTTCACATTATTGACATTCAATCCCCTCGCAGTGACCTCGGTGGCTGCCCCTATCCGGAAAGAATGTGTCCCAAATTCCTTCGGGTTTAAACCTGCTTTAGCAATACTCATAGCTAAGACTCTTTGGAACTGAAATCTGGTCAAAGGGGTACCATCCACATGCATTAGCAATGCTCCCCTTGCCTCATCCGCCCGTTGTTTGATTAACGCTTCTACATGTGACACCGGGCAGCACGGGTATTCGGTGCCCGATGTAGCATCAAACTCTCTCCCCTGGCCTCCTGATCAGTCTTGGATTTCCGGATGGTAACCCGCATTGTGTCGCCCCGAATACTGGTATCTCTCAGCTGAAGGCCACCTACCCTGTCAAGTTTGTTGCTAGCCACTAATTCGCCTACCCGGAACGCCCCGTAAAAAGCCAGGGAAAGGCAGCCTTGAATAATATTACCTCTACTGAAGAACTGCATGTGTCTGGCAGGGCGAGGAATACTACTGTCAACCGTTCTAGACCTATCGGCCTTCTGCTTTCGGCGGTGTTTGCCTGTAAGCGCCGCCATCCCTTCAAAGCCTTTTGCATTAAGAAGCTGTTCGTAGGATCCCTGGCTCCCCTAGCTTGTGCGAAAAAGGAAACAGCTGCCTTATGTCTGCTAGCTGTCGCTGCTGAGCGCCCCTCCTTATGTAATGTGTCCATGTACCCATTAAAACTAGCCTCCTGATCCCATTTGTTCTCCCAACCCTGTCCTAGAAATTTACAGTAAGACCTGAACGCCCCTTCGTAAGCTGTCCTGGTCCAGGGAGATAGGCTGGCTGCCACGAGGTCGTGTAGTTGGGGGCACCAATCTGCCAAAGTGTCGATGGGAAGTGAGCTGGGGAGGCCTCTGCAGCTGGCAGGTGTTCCCTGAATACCTGCATCTTAAAGCGAGAAAGGGCGTCAGCTGCGTTATTCAAGACCCCTGGAACATGTTTGGCCCTGAAATGTACATTCAATTTCATGCATCTCAGCACAATCTCCTTTAACAGGCGCAGTATGAACTGACACCGTGCCACCTGTTGATTGACGGAGAAGTGTGGCTCAGGGGTTAGAGGCAGCAGACCCGGAAGCTGAGATCGGTCCTGGACCAGGGTTCAATTCCCCACCTCGGCGGGGTCTTGGGCTAAAAATTCCACGGACTCGATAATTCTCGCCCCGGTGCCTCCTCGACTCACGGGTTCACACTCTGCGACTCTGGGCAATAGCTTGCTTAATCTCCACAACGGCCCCTCGCGGTGGGATGCCTGACTTTCACCTTGTGGATACCCTGCTATCTCACAGGGGAATACCAGGAAGGGTTCCCTAAGCAAGCGCCGGGTAACCCACTGCGGGTAGCTGTGCGCTATAAGCTCAACTACATTTACATTTACATTTACATTGATGCATTCCACCACGGTCATGTTATCTGACCAGAAAATAACCGATCGATTAGCCAATTGCTCGGGCCATACATTTAACGCAACCCAGATTGGGAACAGTTCCAGGACCCCAATGTTTGCTGTCAAACCGCTCTCTTTCCACCAGATGGGCCATCTTTGTGCCACCCACTTATTGCTTAGTTTGGCACCAAACCCTACACCGCCCGCAGCGTCAGTCCATAGTCCTAACTCTGCTGAGGTCAGCGTGGGGGCACCCCACAGTACTCTGCCATTGAAATCCTCCAGGAATGCAATCCATATCCGCATGTCCTGGCGAACCTCGACTGACAGTCGTGTGCAATGATGCTTTTCCCGCAAGCCCTTCATGGCTTGCGCAATTGAGCGGGAAAATGGGCGTGCCATAGGGATGACCCTCAAGGCAAAATTTAGCTGGTCAACTGTCTGCTGCAACTGCTGTAATGTGACTTTCTTTTTCAGCAAACATAGTTCAAGGGTTGCCCTGAATTTCTCGATTTTTTTCTTTGGGTAACCTGAAACAGCCTTCCACGGAATCCAATTCAATTCCCAAGAATTCCAGACATGTCATTGGCCCTACTGTTTTCCCTTGCGCGAGCGGGACCCCAAAAGCACGCATGAGCACGCAAAATTCCTGCAATGTCTACGCGCACTCCTGTGAGCCCGCCAGACCGAGGAAAAGAAAATCGTCTAGGTAATGCATGACATACTGGTGGCCCGTAGATTGTCTCAGAACCCACTCAAGGTTTCAAAGTAAGCACATGAAATAGAGCAACCCATGGGCATACACATATCCATGTAGTATTTGCCTTCGAAGGAAAAACCTAGCAAGTGTTGGTCTGCTGGATGCACTGGGAGTAGTCTAAACGCTGACTCAATATCTGATTTTGCCATCAGTGCCCCAGGACCCAAAACTCTCAACATTTCAACTGCCTGGTCAAAAGACGCGAATTTCACACTACAAATGGACTCATCAATCGCATCATTCAAGGATAAGCCCTTCGGTGCAGACAAATTGTGTATGAGCCTATACTTGCCCTTTTCCTTCTTTGGGACCACTCCTATAGGCGAGCAGACAAAATTCTGTACAGGGATGTTAGGGAAAGGCCCCGCTACTCTACCTAGGCGCAGTTCCTTCTCTATTTTGTTTGCTACCACCCCGGGATTGTTCTTAACTGACAACTGGTTCCTACACTGTGGTGTCCCGGTATAACCCCCAGCTGGAATCCGGAAACCATGTGTGAAACCCTCTTGGAGCATCCTTGCGGAAGTATGGTTAGGGTATCTTTTAAGACAAGGGATCATAGCCGCCACTATAATAGGTGAATGCGCAATAAGGGGTGTCCTCCGCTATTCTGGTTTCCTCCTCCCTCTGTTACCTGACGCACTACCTTTTGACCGGCATGTCGTTTCTGGGTGGGAAGGGTGGCCGCATATGTAACACGCGTGCCTGAATTTTCAAGTGCCCAGTGCCCTGTTGCAAGTTCGCCTATTGAAATCCCAGCAGACTCCTTTCCCACCCGTATTCCCTCTGGCCTTATTGGCCATTTCCCCGCCTTGCGCTGGCCGAAAGGGCTGTTGAAAGGGTTGCTGGGGCTTGGGGCAATAACCTTTGTTCCAGTTAGCGCTAGTACCTGCAGGTTGCCCCCTCTCAAACTGAGAATGCCAGGAAATAGAGTCAACTTTGTCCCAGGCTAAAGATCTGTTAAACTCCCTCGATTTCCTGAAAGCTATGTCATATTCTTTCCACGAGTCCCCCCCATGATTCTCATTAAACATTGTAATCCTACTCTGATAGCAAGCCATCTCAGCTTGCATACCGGGGAAACGTTCAGCGGTAACTGCACTAAACACAGAAAAAGCCCTGATCCAGCTGATGAGCGTCTCCTCTACCCTAAATTTGTACAACTGAGACCGCCATTCACTAGGCAACATCATATCCTTCTGTGATTTAGCATATTCCCACTCCCTGTTGTCAATCAGCAATGAGAAAATATTAATATATTTGTCTGCCCAAATCAATTCCTTCACACTTTGAGATACATGCTGCGCCAAACTCTCCCCCTGGAGGGAATCGCGCCTTTGCCCAGTACTGGCAGGGCAACCTCCTTACCACATTCGGCGGGTTGCGTTGGTTCCACGGTCTTGACTGTGCCCCCATTGCTCGCTGGACCTGTTTGGGGAGAAATCGGTGCGCCCGGCGTGCTACTTTCGCCCCTAGACACCAAGATTTGAGCAACCATTCTCTGCGCTTCTGCTCAAGGGTCTGCTGCGGGAGTTAACATTCCCCCAATTCCCAACCATGGAAGCACTGCTGCTATCTGTGCCGCTAGTTCTGGTGGAAGTACCGGCGGGACAATGACCGGGACTGGGTTAATCGGTGGCGCGACTGGGGGCGGGAGAATGACGGGTACTGGGTTAATGGGTGGCATAACTGACGCTATCGGCACGCTTACTGGAAGTTGCGGGGCAGGCGTTGGTGACCCAGGTGCAACAGGCGCTCTATTCGGTACTGGCCTCGGGGACCCCTCTCCCACTATGGGCCTGGGGGGGCGACCACCAACTGTCTTAGTTCTGGCACGTTTCAGTGGTGTCTCGAAATCCCCCCTCGTTTTGGGTGGTACTATGGTCCGTTTAGGCCTTCCCGTCGGTCCTGCCTTTGCATCAACCCTCGCACCCAACTCAGCGACAGTCTTACCCAATTTGTCCACTTTCCCCAATCTCTTGTCTATTGCTGACATTCTGCGCATCGTTGTCTGAAACATTAGCTCCACGTTCGAACACCCTGCACCCCGTCTGGCAGACATACTGCTCTTACACCTACACTGCTCAGTGCGTTAGTTATTGGAACAATGTGCCTTGAACCTGTCCAAGTTGGAGGCTCACAGGCTGGCCGTAAGCACCACGCAACTGTGACCGCACACACCAGCTAGCCTGGAGTGTTTGGGCGAGCGAGCTCTAGCCCAGAAGCAGTGAAATGCAGGCCTGCCCGTGTCCTCAGAGTCCGCCGTCCACCGTGAGCTCCTCAGCTACCCGGTCCGCAGCGGCCCTTGTCTTTAAGTCTAAAATGAGAAAAATTGTTAAAACCGAATTCTGCAAAACTTCCTACGTGCTTTGCCTCAATTGTTATTGGATCACACAGCCTGAATTCAACACACCATTGATCCTACTGATCACTGCATCAAAGGCTGAAACTGGGCCGTGGTAAACAGTATGCTAGTTCAATAACGAGCTGTCTTATAAATTGTTTTCTAAAGTGCAAAATTGACCTGAAACAGCTATCAAAGGCGCTTCACTTGGCACCAACTCAGTTTACCTTGTTAAGTAACTTGCCCAGAATCACACCTTATAACAGTTGTATATAATGCACACTTGACTTGAGACCGCTATCTGGAATACATTGATAGAGAACACCTTAATTTATTAGGCGCAGTGAGTTTAAGTGATTTGCCCAGGATCACACCTTCCCCAGACCTGTCCTTTTTCCAAACTGCCTTTAACGTTTTTCTATGCAATGGACCGGTCTGCCCTCGCTAAAATGCACCGTGATCCGTTCTGTGCTACTACCAAACCCAGCACTGGTCTCCCATTCACTCGCTGCCCGGGCCGACCCTCCTTCGCCCGTGTAACTCGTTCCGAGTATGCCTTGCAGATCGCACCCGCTCTGTCGAGCCAGTCCTCTAGCGGCCGTACCGCAGAGCCCGCCACGTACCTTCTAATGATTAAACCTGGTCAAATAAAGCCCGCTCTTTGTGCCTGAAACTCCCACCGCCCCGATGGACTCGAAACTCCGGATGCAGTCCCCGATCGGCAATCCGGCTCTTCTCGCTCAATTCAAGCAAGCCGGGCTGAAGACGGCTGTAATGCCAGAAACCGGTCCTCCGAAGCTTGTTTCCCGTCCAGGGAAGGCATGGCTTGGCAGTTCGAAAGTACAATGTCCCACAGCGGATCAACTAGCAAGCACCTCGGATTTCCAAAGTCCCATAAATTGTATATATAGTTGTGCTGTAAACCTCCAGGACCTGCTGTGATTGAGTCCCACTGGAATCCCAGACGAGAAATGTCAAAAGTAAATGGAGGCAGCACCAAATTTAAAGTAAATCAATGGAGCCAGAAGTTATATTCCAAAAGTAATTTTTCTTTTTATTTTCTTATTTCTCAAGGTGCACAAGACAGCCAACGCGTTTCGCTCCCAAAAGGAGCTTCGTCAGGGCAATTATGATGAACGATAAGTCTTTCGATAGTACAATCAGGATGAATAGAGAAGTTCTAACCAATATGATAAACCACGGAAATTGATGTTCTAGGTATAGTGCATAGAGCGACGTTTGCGCAGACCTTGATAAGCTGCCACACCACGAGCTGCAAGAAAGAATTACAGCACGAACAGCCCAACGCGGAAACACTCGAATGGCTTGGCAGTTCGGGCTGGACTGTTCCCATGAGGCACAGGGTCAGACTGATTTGCATATAGCCATGTCTGAACTGGGGTGGCAGAGTGGGCTAAAGAACGGTGATGGATTAAACCCAGATCTTTTGACTGGGTGTGAGTGTTTGATTGGTTCAGATGCTCCGTCCATTACCACCCCCTTTTGTGCTCGCTCAATGAGCACGCCAACCGCCGCTCCAAATCGCCGCTAACCTGAAAATATAAAGCAAGAAAATGACAAGCCCCACAGCGGGGCGAGGAGTGAGCCTGGGAAGCGTGGGCACAAAGAGGACGCTTCCCGCGCTCCCCAGGCTCTTAAACCCCCCCTTTTCTAAAGGTCCAGCCCCTTTGACCCGGAAGTGAACAAACGGCTTCCGGGTCAATGGCGGGACCCACGGACCAATCAAGGCGGGTGAGGGGGCCGGGCCCAGCCATGTGTGCGTGGGGGCCGAGCGCCCCCCCCTTTCCTGGCACTCTCGTCAGGTCACTCAATGGCCTCTATCTGCATTTCTTCAGAAAGCTGCTGAGTGGGTGTTCACTTCATGTCAGTTTGGGCCTTTGAGGGTTGTCTCTGGTCTTGTTCGCACTTTGCAGCACCAGGCACATCACTGCAGCACGGACACGCAGGTTCGTAACCTCTAGTGGTGCAATAAAACGTCTATGCCCAAAATGGAGCCAACGTCCGTCTCAGTGAACTTCAGCAACAAGTATCTTCTCTGCAGCCCTAGGGATTTGGTTCTAACCCCTTAAAGGATGACAGCCATGGATTCTGGCTGAGTCCTTTCTCTACATAAGCTTGTAGAGCTTCAGCGAGATACAAGATGAACAGAGGATGAGGATAGGAGATCGCTTTTATTCTGTCTTGTGGATTGTTGCATCTCCATATGTCCAATCAAATGAAAAGTGTGCACCAAACGTTTGGAGGAGCCAATCTTTGCGAAATACATTCCTCTTTTATGCAGCCACATCTCCATGGCAGCCATCTGGGTGTCAAAAATGCCATTTGTCACATGTCGAGTTCCAGGTTAATGGTCTCTGCTCACAGCACAAATCAACAAGCATTTACAATGCAATGGTTTCGCCTTTGGAAAAGTTAGAGCTATTGGCATTGTTAATGACAAAATTTGTATTTATGTGTTGGTTTTGAAAACAGATAAATAAATGGCATTGTCATTACATTGCCATTAGCTTAATCCCCCACACACACAGAGCCCCCCTCCACCTAAGTGTACAATTTAGCTCATTAGGATACTGGTGGATGGAACATGGCCAGGTCAAAACAATCTGTGTTTTCCCTGCTCTGAAGTTAGAGCAATTAAGCAATACTTCAATTATTTCCTGCTGCTCCAAAGAGCAGGCAAGCAGCTTTTACTCGGGCAAAGGAGAAAAAGCCCATGAATGGTGCATTATTGTAAGCTTTCCATACAGCACTGTTTTAGTCCCACGTGATTTAATTTTATTGTCGGTTGCCTGCCAGCTGCTGCCAAGGTTCGAAGTTGGGGGGCCACAAAAACACAGGGAAGCTCTGTTAGCGCTCAGCAAAGCAATGCTTCCTGAAGGTATTTTATTCACTAGCCACACAAGAGACATTACAAAATCACCAGGTAACCATACAATAAAGCTCAACCAAAACGTAAATGGCAAGACGTTTTCTCACATTAGAAACAGAAAAAAATGAAATAAAACATGGAAATTTTACAGGGCAGTAAGCGTGTGACAAATGGAGTAAAATCAAGTTACATCTCCCACCCAAAAATAACAATAGCAAGCCCAATTCAAGAAAGCTACACTGTTCTGGTGGATGATCACTTCTGTCAGCAGCTTACATACATGTGCTAACATTGACTGCTTGATGTCCGATAATAAATCGTAGTCCATGGTTAGAAGTAAGAAAGATGTGGTAAAACACCACAAAGTTGACATACAAGTACCTTCTTTGTATTCACACAAAATGGAAATCCTATGATGATCAAGATGTCTCAGTGTCAGTCGCAAGCAGTGGACTTTCAGAGTCCTGCTTCTCTGGTGTAAAGAGGTGCAGCTAGATGGTCCTGGAAAGTCGGAAACTCCCAAAAACATGACCCATTTTCGTGTGAGAGTGACAGCAAGGAGTTGGTTTAAAATGACTGAAGGTATTGACACAGAGGATTTTCTTTTTAGGAAGGGTGATCACCACTGATCTGTGAGACTAGATAGATATTTGCTCATCAGTATTCCTGCACATTTGTCAGAATACTGCAGTGTCCATATAAATGTCATCACATTAACGTTTCTCATGCACTGATGCACTGAATAGATGCCTGACAGAAATACCCGTGATATGGTTGTAATGAAAATTTCTAAAACTTAGCTCCAATTTCCTTTATAAGCAGTGTGGTTGCTACACATTGTAAGAGTGTTTATTGCCGACCTTTGGGAGCAGCCCATCCCGGGTCTCCTCCGTGGGAGCAGGCCAGAGGAGCCGGGCTGTGCTCCCCTGGGAGGCTGGCGCTGAAGCCGGCAGCATCCATTCTCAGACAGGCAGGCAGCCCATGGCAGCGGGGATTGTCATTCCAGCACCAGCCCGGGCGGGGGTTGGGTGAGGGGCGAGCATTGCTCAAACTCCCGTGACACGGTGGGCAAACTCCGTCACTACCAGGTACCGCTATTCTTTTCTAAAAACAATGGGTCCTTTGCCCACTTTCAGCTCCACAGAGGATGGATGCATGCACAACACCAATGTATGTCCCCGCTAACTTCCATGAAAAAGTTCCCATGCCCATCACAGTTTGTGGGGAATCTCCGCCATCTGAACCCTGCCCTCCCTCAATTTAATCCCTGTTGGGTCATTATCTCCAGTCATTCCTTGGTGGACATGATGGGGGCCCTGTGCTATCTTTTGGTCTCCGCGCACCTCCCCGCTCCATTATTAGATCACAGTTGCATTTATGACGGGGGTTGTGTGTGTGGTTTCATCTCCTCTCCAGTCCCGCCGTACAGACGGATCTCTGCTCCCCTCGAGATGTGTGCGGTGGGTCTCAGAACAGCACTTATTCTAAATGATTCCCCACACACGACTCCTGTGACTGGAGTCCAGACCCCTCTTACCTGCTCTCTTCCGGGGGTGTCCAGCCGCCCTGCCACGAGAGCCCTGGCTCTCCCCTCGCGGTGGTCTCCCCACACTGCCCCCCATTGCAGGCTCAGACCCTGGGGCTCGGCATCTCCCCGCCCCGCACGGGCTCCAGGTCCCTGGGCGGGGGGGGTCTTCACTGTGCCTGCAGAGGGTGGGCGCTGCTGCCCGCCCGTCTGGGCTCCATGCACGGGCGAGCCGGGTCCTACAAACAGCGGCTGAAAGTGAAAGAATACAGACCCCTGGAGAAGAAAGTCCTGGGTGTCCCTGAGGGCATCGAAGCCCCGTCTCCTCCAGCTGCACGCTGCCCTCCCGTCGCATTTGCTGCTGATGCGTATATTGGGAGCCGTACATGTAAGGGGGCTGTCACTTCATGTGGTAAAATATCCCCCCCCCTCCTCTTGGCCCAGCGAGTGAACACAACTGCCCATAATCACTCGAAATCACTCGAGCACTGCCAGGACGAACACACGGAAAGAGCCTTCGAAAGAAACAAGTAGCTCCTCAAAGACACGGACAGCGGGAGGGGGCGGGAACAGACACACGGACAGCGGGAGGGGGGCAGGATACAACGATGCGGGACCGGGACGTGGGGGTCTTCAGAGGGGACCAGGAGCGGCAACACTACGTCCATCCCGGCAACAGAGATGTTAGCAATGACGAAAAAAACATCCCTGTAAAAAAAATTTTTTTTAAAACGCCCACCTCCGCATGACGTTGTCAGAAGGGGCTGGATGAGAAAAACATCCCACGAGTCGCCTCGCAGGATGACGGACGCCTGTGTTTGCCAATGGCTAGCGTCCATTTATGGAGCTAGCCAATGGGAAACAGAGGCGGGACTGAACATCCATACTGTAACTCAAAAGATTTCGCCCTGGGCGGGGCACTGCAAGCAGTGCCCTCGCCAGGTCGAAACCTAAAAAATGTGGAAAATGCGGGTTGGGTTATCATCCCATTTGTTTCAATGAAATGTTGCTATTTTGCCACATCACCCAGTCAAAGTTTTTGTCTTAGTAGTACTCTCTCTCGGGTCATACCTAGAAGTGCTGGAACTCGCTTTAAGTTTTCAGCACAGCGCACATAGTTCTTCATGGGAAATCGTACTGAAAGCCAGACAGAGCCCTTCCCTTCACAGTGTATTCAAAGTAGATGGAGGAAATTAAGGGAGCAGTGTGGGGGAAACTGAATTTGGCTAGCTTACAGAACATCCTACCATCAAAGAGGCTTCCTATACACAGGATATACCAAACTGCTTACCCCATCTCACATGTTCCCACATACTCCAACTAATCTGTGATTTACTACACAAATGTCCCATATAGAGTAATCCCCACAACAAGGTGTGGGTAAAACGGCCTGCTCATGATTATTAGAATCAGCTGCCACATACTTTTGATAGCGTTATAGCTTGAACATGGCATGTGGATCACAGTCAATCATGCTAAAAGGAGTGTCGCGATGGGTGGTCCCCAGAGCGTAGCATCTTTTGGTGAGAAAGAAGTTATATTCACCTAGAGCGCTGGTTCAGAGACTCGTGACATAGGTCTCTTGTACCAGAAAACAAACTGACTTTGCCAGAATTGTTGAATTAAGGTGGGCACTGAGCTAGGTACTTTCGGTCCTTTAGATATGTGCTCAGAAGAGTAAATAAAACTCAAGATGAAATAAGAGAACTGAGATGACAGAGTTCTGAAATACCCAACAAATGTTAGTCAAAGATTTAGATTTGGCTTGTATCTTCACCGTATATTAAGGGTTGATCCAGTAGAGAGACCCCACTCACAGACACCTACCTACTTGATGGTAGTGCATATAAGGCCTCTATAAGATCGAACAGCATTATGGTGTAGTACTGTTGAAGTCGCTTTTTTAAAAAACTTCTTTTTATTGTTCATTTGAGATAAAAAATGGAACAGTCGAACTAAACCATGTTAAAACACCAGCACGTGCTCTTTCCCTCTCAACTGCTTTCTTCCCACATTTGTAACAGGCCCCAAAATAAAACATAATTCCTCAGGATGTAGCCCGCCGCACTCAACACCCGCACGATCTCCTGTGTAATGTCCTACCCTTCCACCCGTGTGGCTGCCTGTCTCTCATGTCAGTTACAGAATGTTGTGTTGTTCCCGCCATTGTCCCCAGATTACTATGTATTTTGGGGGGCAGCCTCTGGATTACCACCTCTTCAGCCAGTGAGCTATAATTCATCCCTCTCAACCATTTCGCTCTCAGAGGGGCCACACTGGATCTGCAATGACCCCCAATATCCTGTTTGGCTATTATACACCCAACCCGTAGCTTCTGCCCCCGATTTGTTTGTCCCACCCTGAGAAGACTCCTAGGATTGCCAGGTTGAGATACTACTCTATCTGGATGCTGGTTGCTGTTTCAAGTACACGAGATATTGAGACCTGTTATGACCATATTACCGTATTACCATGTGTATTAGCGTGCCCCTGGTGATACCACAGTGGGGGCATTCAGGACCACTGCCAAATCCCATTTTCCATAAGCTTGCTGGGGTATAGTATATCTTATGAAAATACTTAAATTGAATCAATCTCAATTGAGCTGAGACTCCTAGCTCCCAAGCTTTCATTTTAGCCTCCATCCACGCTTCCTATTCCAGGGCCTCAGGTCAGATTCCCATTGTTCTCTTAATCTGATTAGCGGGTCTGGGACGTTGCACACCAGGAACCTTTTTAGGTCGAGGGACCGTAGGCTTGGCCGTAGGCAAAGACCGGAAGTCCGGAGAATGATTGATTCTTAGAGTGGCTGCTTTATCCCGCCTCTCTTTTCGTCTCTCCTCCATTGGCTGGCTTCCTAAACCGAGGCCAGCCATTGGAGGAGAGAGCCGTCACTCCGATTTATCCCCGTCTTTTTCGGATTTGGGGGCGTAAGTTTTGCTGTTCTTTAGACAGTGACGTTGTCTGTCACTCAGAACTACAAAACCACGCCCCCGATTCCGAAAAATTCGAAAGCTTGCGGCCGCCATTTTTTTTCACCGCAGTGAAGGTGAGCATCGAGCCTCTACCTCTGCCCCCGTTTATGCCGTTTTTAGTGCTCCTGCACCCCTGTTTGATGCTCTCTATCTCTTATGCTGCCCCCACAGTCCCTCAGCCCCCTCCCTGCTTGTTCCAGATTTCTTGCCAGGTCAGCGATCGGGGTGGAAGGAATGTTGCTCTTAGTTTCAGAAATGCTGGAGGTCTCTTTTGTCTCGTCCTCGTCTGTTCGCCTCGCGCTGCTTGAAGGGACACGCGTGCACCGGGGTCACCGCGCCCACGGAGGCCACCGGCTACCTGCAGCCACATCTGCCTGGAATGTGCGCTCACACTTAAAGAGCCCGGCTTACACTCAGCGTGCGGTGCCTCGAGGGCACGTCCTCTCGGCGCCTCGCGGGTGATTGTTTAGGGTTCAGTGTGTCCGGAACCCCCATCCTCTGCGCAGCTCCGACTGATGGTAACTACAAAGGGTTAACTCGACCCTAACCGGCGGATTGGGAGATTCCTCACGAGTGTTTGAAGATTTTTAGAGCCGATTGCATATAGTCAGGCTGAACCGCTTCCCGAGGGATGAGGTCTGGCTGATGTCTGAAATCTGAGCCCCACTCAGCCTGGCATTGAGCGAGGAAGGCTTGCCGCTCGCTACCTGTGCTTGACTCACTCCTGTGCTGGCAGCATGGACCGGGCGGTGTGGGCCCTGCTGCTGCTGCTGCTCGCCTGCCTCAAGCTACCGGGCACCAGCTCCGTCCTAAAAGGTAACATAACCTGGGCAATGCACCTGAGGTATAGAAAACGCGAAATACTAGTGATGCAACCTGCTTCGACTATCTGTTTTGCGTACGTTGGAGCTAAAGCTCACAGTGATAAAGCTATTTGCCCAGGATCACACAGGGCATCGCCTGGACTACAGCCCATGTAATCTGGTTCTACATCAACAGTTAGGCAGTTTGCTTTGACCTACTTGCAGGCTGCAAAGGATTGTTTTGGTGATTTTTAGAGACCGATGTACACTTTGCGGCTTTTAGCTGCTACAGGAGTAAAGTAAATGATTTACGTTGTTTATTTTGCATGGAGCTAAACGGGGATGGAAGATGCGTCAAAGCACTTTCTGGACGTGGCATCTCCGAGAGAACACACTGATACATATGTTGAGGTGAATGCGTACATCTTCCTTGGTTGTAAAGTAATTTGTTTGAGCAAAACATTGTATATTTTATTAAAAGGAACACGGCTATTTTGACCAGTTGGTTTCCATCAAAACGACATCATTCTCGGCAAGCTCTAGAGAGGGGCCAACAAATGAATGGGCATAACATCTAAACTGATGTGTGTCTCTTATCTGAGCTGTTTTGAGGTACAATACTACTATGTGTGACAAAATGAAACTTTCAGAATCTTCATTCAAAGTACCCTATGTCTGCCTCATCTCACCTGCCACAAATCCAGATTCTAAACTTTTCAAGCAATTCTGTGCTGCGTTCCGGGCTTTGTTACAGCGCCTTGACTCTCCGTGTACATCTGTGTGAGCTCCTTCAGGACAGAGGGCTCCCTCAGACACTGCATGCTTTTATCCGATGCAATGTTTCGCTTCGGGTTTATAGTGTCTTACAAAGTGTGTAGCCCGTTTCAAATCGCTCCTAATATTTTCAGATACTGTGGACCTGCTGCACGGAGGTACACTGAGTTGCCTAAGATCACACGCATGTCTACAGGTGCAGATTCAACTCGGGTGAGTCTCCGTATTTCGCTGTGTAACCTGCAGCTTCCACCCTTCCTTTGTTCTTCAGAAACACGCTTTTGTGCTTTTTTCTTCTTCTGCAGAACGACTTCCAAGGGGGCGGAGAGGGACGCGGAAACTATTGCATGCGTCTTCTTGTTACAAACTTTGTTTCTGGACTAGAGCATAAAACAGGAAGCGTTGCCATGGAGACCCCGCCAGGGTTAGAGATGTTGGGTTCGGTCACGGTTCTAACAGGCTCTCTTGCGGTAAAGCAGCCCGCAGCGTGTCTCTGCAGCCCGTGCTTGTCCATGCCAGGCTCCCGCGGGGCCCTAGGCTGTGACCTCAGCATGAACTGCAGGCTCCAGTGTGCATTCAATTTATATCTGCCGCATATGCGCTGAATCCTAGGCAGCGCTACTCTTCCTACATCATGATAGACAGGGGTCCCCTGGGCGGGCGGGCTCTGATCCATAAAGGGGCGAGGGTGGTGTGGGGGGCAGAGTGGCAGAGGGGAGAGTCAAGTGCTGAATGTAGGAGAAGGTGTAACATCTCTCTGTTTACACTTAGAAACAGAGAGAACCCTGCCCCCTGCTGTGCTTGCTCCCCTGCCCACTGGCTGTGCTTGCGGGCGAGCGATTAAGCTATTGGCATTGTAAATGACAATGCCATTTATTTATGATTTTTTTTTTTAAAATGTCATGAGCAATGCCAATAGCTCTACCTTTAATAATGCCGAGACCATTGCATTGTAAATGCTTGTTAACTGGTGGTGCCTTTCTCCTCTATAGCCACCATCGTCAGTCTGGCCTATAGGGGGCTATACTCTGGGTCCCTTTGGCCTGCAGCTAGTATTTGTCAAGCGAGGGCCCAAGTTGTAGATAAAGGAGAAAATTGTTATTTATGCAAATCATATTTACCTGTCCATTAGGACATCGTATGGTCAGACATCCCCCAGTTTGAAAATTTCTAGCATATCCCATTTCTGGAAACTTTGGAGCCCCACTGCTTTGGATAGCTACTTGCCCATCCATAATTGGGTCTCCCTGGCGAGCAGTCTATGCTACCTGAGCCACCTCAATATGTTATGTTATGTTATGTTATGTTAATTGTATTTTTATCGCGCACAGCTGCCCCAGCAAAGGGGCGTCCTGGCGCTTGGACAGACACTACAACATAACACACAATAAAAGAAAGGGGCAACTATTCAGAGACGGGAAACAAGAAGGTTTTAATCGCCTGCCTGAAGGTAAGCAGGTCGTCAAGAGCTCGAATATGGACCGGAAGCGAGTTCCATAACCCTGCCGCAAGCACCCGGAAGGAACGGCCACCCATTCTGCACAATTTGAAACGGGGGCATACTGCCAGGTGAAGCGACTCAGATCTCAAGGACCTTGAAGGAAAATAGGGAGTAAGTAAGTTGGCAAGTGCCGGCGGCGAAGAAAACTTCAAAATTTTAAAAGCCAGACACAGCGCTTTGAACTTGATTCGCTGTCTGACCGGGAGCCAGTGTAGGGCCACGATCGTGCCAGCCACTGAACAGTGTCTGGGAAGGCCCACAATGGCACGTGCCGCGGCATTTTGAACCCTTTGTAGTCTAGAGGCCTCTGCTTGATTCATCCCTAGCATCAGCGAACTGCCGTAGTCCAGCCGGGATAGTATTGATGCCTGGACCACAAGCTGTCTAGTGGGGGGGTCAAAGTACTTTAAAACCGGCCTTATACCCCGCAAGATGCCATAGCATGTGGCCGCCACCTTCTTGGTGTGATCCATGAAGGTGAGTGCAGGATCCAGCCAAATGCCTAGATTTCTGACTGTTCTCCAGCAACAGATGGGGAAGGCCCTGAGCTCTGGAAGTTTGGGAGGGGCCACCCCATGCAGCCAGGACCATGGGGCTTTCCCGGTTAGGGCAGTCCATTCAAGTCTCGTGGCCGTGTTGCCCCAATGTCAAATATCCAGTCGTTAATCGGGTGCAACGAGTCGTCCAATAATATAGTTTCAAGTCCACCACGCCCAGGCCGCTGTCGTAGGGGGTTTCAATGTACTTCATGTGGGAGACTTTCGGTGCCGACCCCTCCAAAAAACTTATGTGTTAATACTGGCCTGCAACTCAGTGAGCTAGTGCAAGGGGACTTTAAAGGGGTAAATGTGTAGAACATAGACCAATTGTAGAAGTCCCACCATTTTAAGGAGTGTGATATGCTTCATGATGTTCAGGGCGAGAGAGCTCCACCTGGCCAGATGTCCCTTTATGTGGCACTTTGCTTACTCTGTCCCCAAACAAAATTGCGCACATTCTATAATGCCTTTAATTGTTTATCTTCAAATTCTAACTCTCTCAACTGCTGGCTTAACATTTTATACATTTTAAGAGAATTTCCTCTGAATGCTAAGCAAGCTGTGAGATAGCTGGTATTGCAAATCTGATAATGAGATAATTATCTGCAATAAGAATTGCGGCAAAGCAGCACAGTTTCACACTCTTCTTTCGCACCAGCTCTCCTCGTGTGAGTGTAAAAATTCAGTTTCTCCACACATCGTTGGTTACCCTTGTTTGAAGCACTCCGTTTTTAGGTCAAGCCTAGCAGCAGCGCTCATTCGTTGCTCCCTCTGCGAGGCATGTAGTAGTGGAGTATGGATTTGAAGCCCCGCCCACAGTATTAATTGGCTTTTGTCATTGTCATCCGTAAACGCTAGCTTCCGATTCATTATGAGGCTTGTTAGTCCCTCCTTGGTACTGCCTTGTCTCCATTTGTTACCGCCCATAAGGACTGGACTATTTACCGGTGTCCTTATTGTATTGCTCACATAAGCCCTTCGGGAGAACTCCTTAGTTAATCAATCTAAAGACTGCTAGTGGGAGGCCAGCTTTATTTAGCAATGGCAGCCGTTTTTAGTAACTTCTTTCAGCTTTCACAATGTGCCACACGCAGCCACAGGATGGGCCGCCGCAGAGCACCCATAATCAGATCACTGCTTTTCTTTAATTTAAATGAGTAGAGCTGCGCAATAACATAATTTGGAAAGAATCGCAGGTCGTTGAGCCGACACCAAGGTTTGAACCCTAAATCCCCAGCTCAAAGTCGGCAGCTCTGGCGCTGTGCTACACGCTCTTCTCTCAATGGCCGTCTTTTTTTTGGGTAACTTTGCAACTTTCACAATGTGCCACAGGCAGCCATAGGACAGGCTGCCGCACTGCGCCCAAAATCAGAGAGCAGCTTTTCTTTCATTTAAATGAGTAGAGCTGCAGGATCGCTGCTTTTCTTTCATGAGCTGGGGGACTGAAGGTGCTTTGTGGCAGGAGGCGGCTGGGCAGAGCCCCTTCTTGGTGAAATCACAATACATCGCTAACGCAGGCGTGGTTTCACCTACAAAGTTTGTCAACCGAGAGACAATTTGCAAGTTGTCACTCACAGCACGGTAACGGCGTACACCAAGATTCCTTACAGAGGATAGTAGTCGATGAATGGCCACAAAGTCAGACTTGTAAAACGCGCATCAGGAGTTCGCACTTAAAGACAGGGTTGGTGGGGGGGAGTCACAGTGCGTGACTCATTGATGCTGCATTCAGAGGGTCGCCCTCCCCTTCGGAGCACAATGATTACTAGGCCTGTGGCAGTGACACATGTGTGCTGATCAATAACAAAGCCTGCTACTTACCTGTGAGGGAGAACCAATGAGGGGAGACTCCTGCAATGCCCCAGGCCCCATCAGGTAAGCTAAAGACAGTGTCTGTTGTTATAGCCCGGGAGTCTGACTCTGCAGGTGGGAGTCGGGCTGTAAGGGTGACCAGCTTAGACCCCCCACTAGGAGGCCTTCACCCATGTCCTGGGATTAGCTCTGTCCCTGCAAGGTAAAAGGTGCTACCGTAGTGCAATCAAAAGCGTGAGGGAGCAGCAGAACTTTAAATATCCATTATAGAACGAACGTGCGTGCTGAGAAAAGGGGATCAGATGTCTTGTCCTTTGCTTTTAGCACCCAGCAGCACGTCTTGCCTGTCTGTGATGAAGAGACGCCATTTGTAGACAAAGAGAGCATGTGAACGCAGGGGCAAAGAAACCCTCTTTTGCGTACAAAAGACTTACATCACGGCCTGTCTGGAATGTAGGTGAATACTTTATAGTTTGATTACTAAAAATCATTACAATAATGGGCGTGCATCAATAAAAAAAAACGTATATCAGACGATTGCTAAAATATTTACACATAGGGTAATAAACAAGCGTTAACTAAACTCCTGTGTCTTTGCTTACATTGTTTCCTCATGCTTTTTTAGACGCCGCCTAATTGCGGCCATTTAATACGTTAATAGCGTCACGAGCAAATGGCAAGTAATAGAAGGGTGTGAAGTTCAACAATAAATAATTGTATGAAAACCTAACAATCTATATCTGTTCATGCTGTTAAAATGTAAACTTCATCTAGACAATATGCCCTTTTTAAGAAACAGTTGAGAGACGTGGTGATCCGTCCTAGTTTTGGCGTCGACGAAGGCCATAGACATTAGTCATTGCTAAAAAGCTGATAGCTAAACCGCTAATAGTGTAATTCTATTTGTAAATAAGTAGAACCCCTACATATAATAATTAAAAGTTCCAGTATCGCACAAGACAGAGGACATTTTGTAAACAATGTGCAAAATGCCATATTCGACCGCTGTCAAATAGTACAATGGTGTAAATAGATTGACAAAACAACATCGGGCTTAAGTCTCCCCGTTATGGATTAACAGTTGTTAGCTTGCTGGCTCTCGCAGTTTATAAGTCTTTTTGCTACTCTTGTGACAAACTTGGTGAACCAGATATTAAGCACTGTATTGTACGGATTCATAGATGCAAGAATAGCTTGTCGACAAGTGTGAATGCGGAGTTTAGTCCATTCGCCCTTCAGCAAAATCTTTTGATCATTAAGAAGTGCGGGGCAAAGGCATATACCACGTGCTCAATTGTTTCCTTACTGCTCCCACACCGCCTGCACATTTTGTTGGTGTTTGTGCGGCGCCAACCTGGCAAGTAATAAAAGAATCGTCATTCACCCATTCTGAGGGCCAAAAATCTTTTTTTTCCACATCACTGAGTAGGTGCATGACATATGAGGCGCCACAACCCCTGGCTTAAACCCTGATATGATTTACCAGGCATGTTTACATTGTACCAGTTGGGTTCTGTCCAAATGGTAGGACCAGAAGCTGACATTTCTTTTGACGTAGATTTTGAGTGCCTACTGCGATGGGTTGGAGATCCAGATTTCTTCTGCATCCAGGAGTTTTAAAGAGTCTTGTAAATAACACCGGTACGATCTCCCAAGCTGACCGGTTGAAATTTCCTGCCACAAAGAAGCCTCCAAGCTTCCTTCTCCGGAAGTACGTAGCTTGTTGCACAACCTGATGAATGCTCCAGCCCCTACCGCTCGGTGATCTTGGAGACCAACCTCAAGTCGGATTTGAGCGGGGGATGAGGTTTTTGGAAGGCTCAGCACTTCTTTAAAGATCCTTGTTATTATTTTGTTCATAAGGCTGTTATCTTTCCCTTGCATGTTTTCCTGGCTGTATGTGAGGTAATTGTGGGTTTTTGCCTGCATGACACTTATAAGAGGGGTCAGGCTTGGACTGGACAACTGCCTTGCAAGGTTCTTAAATGCCACCTGGATTGTGAAAGCTTTGGCTTTTACCTCATCTCTGTGTTTTGAGAATCAACCCCTTCTGTCCATGTGGACCCCCAGATAATTATATGAAACGGCGCTATCAATACTTTTACCCTTGAACTGCCAACCGCCACCTTGGTATTTCCTTAACCCGAAGGTGATTGCCCTTGTCTTTGATAAGTTCAGTTCCAATTAATTTTCGGTGGTGTAGGGAGACAGCCGATCGAGTAGTCTCTGCAAGCCGACCCTGGTGTGGCTGAGCAGGACAAGGTCATCTGCATACAGTAAATTGCTAACTCTTACCCCATCAAGTTTTGGAGGATGAGAGTTGACTTCGTCGAGTGACTCCGACAGATCGGAAATTAAGAGATTAAAAAGGAGGGGCTCCAGCACACAACCTTGTTTTACTCCATGTGATGTTTGTATTTTTCTGGAGATATAGGATCCATCTCCAAGTTTTATACGGATCCATGTATTAGTGTGTAGCTCAATTATGGCTTGTCAAAGAACAGATGGAAACCCCCATTTCCGCAGTTTGAGCCATAGTTGGCGTCTGGGCAAGCGTTCGAAAGCGGCCTTGAGATCAACAAAACAGCCATGCATTAGTATTCCTGACGCCGCCGCTTTATCCAACAGGACAGATATTGCAAGCAGGTTGGTTATGGTACCTGATTTTGGCACAAATCCTGTCTGGTTAAAGGGTATAAGATGATGGTGGCCCAAGATGCCAGATGTTGAAGGAGCAACTTGGCGTAGTATTTGGATTCCACATCCAATAGAGAAATCATCTTGTAGTTTTTCGGATCTGATCTCTTGCCACTTTTGTAAATTGGATATATAATGACGCACGCCAAGATTCCTGTAAGACCTGATTAGTCCAGCAGTAAGTAAATAAGGGTACCAATTGTTTAGCCCAAAAGTCCGTGTCCTGTTTGTATAGAGCCTGGGGTAGATCATTTGGCCCGGGAGCTCCGTCTGAGTGGCCACCGGTTATAATTTGTGTTGTTCTTTTCGTTAGAGTTTCCAGTATTGTGGGTACCCATTGCGGTGATTCTTCATGCTAGAGCAACAATTCAGTGTCGGTTACCGATGGCATCCTTATGTTCAATTCAGTGGGTTCCTCAGGTGTCCCAACATGTATTGTACCTAGCGATTGGCGTGACTTAAGTTGAGGGGCCAGAGTTGAAGGTTTGGCCGATGGACCCTCTTCCTTTTCTGGTTTTTCAAAGTGGATCATTAGAAAGGATATCCATTCGACTTCAGGGATGTTCGCACTACTTTGTCCTCCTTGGTTGTGTGTTTTCGAGATAACAAGCGACCAAAAAGATTTTGGGTTATGGTTTTTACTTGCATGGTTTTTACTTGCATGTATCAGTTTTAGCCAGAACTGCTCGGAGCGCTTAATATTCTCTAAGAATATTGCTTGTCAAAATACTTTTTGAGTTTGGTTATATGAATTACTTTTTTGGGTTTTCGTGTGGTACATGGGAAGTTTTTAAGCAGTTCCCAGGAGAAGAGTTCCCATGATGTAGTGAGCGGGATTTCATCGATGCTTCTTAAACCTTGCAGTGCTCTGCATTTAATCATTATTGTTGGTATAATAGGATCTGACCATTTCAACCTTTTGAGGTTCTCTGTACGAATTCCTCTTGTTGTCCGGCTTGTCGCAGCATGCCGTGCTACGTGGCATGACATAGTGATCACTTGGGGTCGTTGATCACTGTCTTCTCGTGCAACTATAGTGTAATTCTCAATCAGAGGGAGCATTTCCTTGTTGCAAATGGTGTAATCTAGAGAGGAATGAGTACAACTTTTTGTTCTTGTCCAATTTGGTGGACTATCCTTTGGAAAGCGACGGTTCAGAGTTGTGTAACCCAGGATGCTGAATTGTAGCACCATGTATTTGCCAAGTTTGCTATATTTGTTACCGGTAAGTGTTGTTTGTTCCAAGATATCTGGCCATGGTGCATCATACTCTTCAGGAAGTTTTTGAAAAAGGTTTGTATTGTAGTCGGCAGATATTAAACAGGCTGTTCTTCCGTGATTACTTTGGAGGTTACACAAAATCTGGATTAGGTGATCAAACTTGGATGTTTTCTCCCTGGCGCCTGGTGAGATGTAAACGTTAATCAAGAACAGTTGTTCAGTCTGTTTGGTGTTGCCAATTCTTATACCGGAAATCCAGTTTTACGCAAATGTCAGTTGAAATATATTAGCGTTCAACTTGGCTGCGAAGTAGATTGAAAGAGGGTCGGCCAGACTTGTGCAGCCTCTGGGCTAGAGTTATATATTTCAAATATTCTTCTATTGGAAGGCTGGCCAAAGACCATGTTTCCTGCAATAGTATAACCTCATAGTGTTTTAAAAAGTTTATCACGTCTGGAGATTGAAATTTAGGGGTAAGGCCGTTAATGTTCCACGAACATACTGAGAGGCCGGGTTGAGCTCCAGTTCAATCGTGGTTTCCCCCGTCCAGGGACGCTGGCAGCCATGCCCAATCAACCACCGTGGTTTTGAACTCCTCTATTTCAGGGTGGGTAGCCCTTACGGGGGATCGACCTTTAGCTGATCTTAGTATTGAAAAAGATGGTGGCCCGTATTTGTCTAGTGAGGCCAGAGTTTTTGTAAGAATCAATGGGTACAGTGGTTCGGTTTGACGAACTATTTTAATGCCCCATTTATTAAATTGATTAGACCGTAGTATTACCTGCTCCTTAATTGCTACTGTTGAAAAAGTAATTAGCCTTGGTTTCGGTGGGTTGGTTACTTCTGATGGATTTAAATTCAATTGAAATTATATCGCTAGATTCAATATGACACAGTTCAGAAATGGATTTGAAACGTTTGAGGATGTTCCCTCTATTCAAGATGTCGTGTGGTGCTCATGTGAAGTATTCAAGGATAAATAACAATTTAGCTTTTTGGTTTGTTGCAGTATAATCATGGCCGGGGATCATGTGGTAAGTTTTATCCGTTGTCTGGAGTAGGTCGATTCTCTTCTGAATGTGTGATAGTTGTTGCTTGTGTCCTATTTGTTCACCTCGAGGTTGGTAATCCACTTTATTGGAAGGGTGTTTACCCATTTGTGTTGTATACAGATTCTTTAACAGTGTTATCTGGAAGTTCTCCTTATCTCTTGACCTAAATTCATCCTCATACTGTTCTGTGGCTTCCCTATTTTGGTTCTCCTTGGGTATGTTTGCCATGTTTATTGGAATTGTCGAGTCTTCTAGTCCAGTCTTTGAGGTGTATGGTGGTGATTTTAATTTGGTGACCTTTTCCAGCTCGTCTAAGATCAAGGGTTGTAGGGTCTTCGCTGAAACCTCTCCCCTGGCCCCGGGTAAATCTCTGTGCTCTTTACAGTGGGTAGATGCCGGTGTCGCCTTGCTAATCGGCTCTATTATTGTTTGTAGAGGTGATTGTTGTGGCAAAAGGGAATTGCTGTCAGAACTTGCAGAGCTGATCGAGCCAAGTCGTATGTTACCTTTTTGTTCTATTTTTGACGTAATTTTATTCTTATTGTCCGGTTTGGCTATTTGGAAAATACCATACTCCTTGGGTGGCGCTTGATTTGCTAGAGACGGGACTCTGCTAGGGTGTCGGTCGGTCGTCTGTCAACTTTTACTAGTGAAACCTTGTATCCTTTATTGGTTTTGCTTTGCTTTATGCTTTGGTCTTTGGCTTTCTGAGTGGTTAAATTGGTTGGATGTGAGCATAAAAGATGTGGTTGGCCTTGCGGACTTGATGGTAATTTCCCGATTCCTGTCAGGACCAAGGTGAGGAATTGGGGAAGCGAAGACAAGCTGTCGACTATTGGCGAGCAACAACATATCGCTTGGGTCAAGTTGACGCTGGATTGTACTTTTGTAATTAAGGTTTCAAACCTTCCAATTTGTTGTCAATCCCTTCCGTGAATACTGCTAGTGTATTTAGTAGGTCGACTTGTAGGTCAAGTTGATCTGAATGATAGTTTAATGCGGACACTGTAGATTTTAGGGTTTTCAAAAGCTGGGGCCAGACAGTAGCGAGCTGAAACGCTGCTGAATTGTGACCTTCAATCATATCTTTTGTCTTGTTAAATTCTGTTTTGAAAAAAGATAAATCCAAAAGAGAGCGATCATTAGGCTCTCCTGGCTTTGTTTCGGGGGTTCATGATGAGCCAAAGCAAGAGGCGTTGTTGGAGTAAGTGGTTTGATGTTGCCTGGGGAAGTCCTGGTCCACTGTGCACCTTGAGGGGTATCTTGTTTCCAGGAAAACCTGTGTTGTTAGTATGAAAATTAGTTTCCTGCTGTTAGAGTGATCTCAGGCTGATGGGAGAATCGTCACCTGAAATAGTTATTGGTGAAGAGCTTTGTTCCTTATTTGATTGTTGGACTAGGATAATGTGTGTCTCTTGACTGAGTGACTTATCTTAGCCTACTTTTTACAGGAGTAGAAAATTCGTCCCTTATAGGGTGACCATCCGGTCGACGTGCTGGTAACCTAGTTGTGAGGCTGCTCGTGAATCATGGCCTGCACTTTAATTGGAACTGAGTCTGTATTGAGGGGAGTTTGGAAAGGCAATGCTGCTGTAGACAGTGTTTCGTTAGAGTTAATTGAGGCTTGGGCTGTGTGATGTCGTGCGGGGTACATGCAATACAAGGGGGGTGACAAGTATGGGGCCCTGGGGGCTAATACTGTAGGCTGTGCAATAAGGACACGGACACTTCTTGGTTGCTTCACTGGTCTTCCACGCCATCGCCTATCTGGCGTACGTGCGTGCGTAGACCCTATTTATTTGCCAAAGGTCACGTGGGCGTGACGTGTCCAGCAGGTTACTTCACCGACTAGAACACAACATTCCTCTCCAACAAACATGAAAACAATCATTGAACAAAGAAAAAGTCTTGTATGATATCCACTATAGTCTGTCATGTTCAATTCTTCTCAGCTGGGACACAACAGATATATATAGAGGAACAGTCTTACGTTAGGTAGTCTCTCAGGCGACTGGAGGGCACCGGATTCCGACGTAACCTGTATTGGGACATCCCCGGGATCGGGGTCTCACCGACACTGGACTCGGCTTCGGATGACACTTCCTCAGTCACTAGTTCCGGACCACGTCCACTGCTGTCAACACCTTCACTCTCCACTCTGTCACTCTGGCTGGGCGCCCAATCAGGGGATTTCGGATTCTCAGTGGGAAAAACCATGTCCATTAGATTTCTAGGGCTGGCACTTTCTCGAACCGGGATCTTCTGTTGCCACAGGGGGTGTTGCGTTAACCCCACCAACTTGGTACATCATGAAGAGAGCTACATTGCGAGTCACAGTTTCCCTGCCTCTGGTGGCGATGACCCTGGTGCCTTTGACACTGACCACTGTCCAAGGGTCAGGCTCATAGGGGAGTCGGAACTTTCCACTGGTGACCCGGTTCTTCAGCAACACTACATCACCTTGGGCAATCTGGGGCACTTGGGCCCGTCTCCGCTGGCTGACTTGCGCATGTGTTCTCTGGCGCCTCGCTTCAACCTGACACTCATTGGGAGATGCGGGTCGCCACTGCGGATGGTGAGGTATGGAGTCCATGACTACACGGCCCATGGGAAGATGTCCTGGAGCGACACCCGTGGTGGTATGGGGTGTCTGACGATAGTTCAGTAAAAATGTGAATATGGCCAGTTCAATGGATTGCCCCTTGTTGTGGGAAATCCGAATTACTTTATGAAGAGTCCGCATAAATCTTTCCGCTTCGCCATTCGCTTGTGGCCATCTCAGAGTAATTCGATGATGTCGGATACTTGGTGCACTTAGATAGTTGTCTAGCTCTTGGCCTTGAAACGGAGGTCCGTTATCGGTCTTCAGTTCTCGCATCAACCCATGCGCCGCCATGATCTTCTCCAATTTCGGGATGACTTCAGTAGCACTGGTTGTGGATATGATCTCCACCTCCGGATATTTGGAGTGATCGTCAATTGCCACCATTGTGTGTCGGCCATCTGAAAGGCTGCCAAAATCAAGGCTGACGCGCGCCCAGGGAGACTTGGGCCTGGGTTCCACCAGGATCGGGGCTGGTCTGGGAGGCTCTCCTGCTACTTGACATGCGGCACAGGACCGAACTGTGGCCTCCACTAGGTCGTCCATCAAAGGAAACCATACCTTGGTCCGAAGGCGAGATTTGGTCTTGACCATGCCTTGGTGGCCCACATGAGCCAGTAGAACGACCTGATCCGTCAGGGATGAGGGTATCACCAGCCGGTGTCCTCTTAGCAGGCATCCAGTGTTGTCCTCATTCAGCTCCTCTCGCACATGATACAAGCTGTCCATAATGCATTGCGCGCCCGGAGTCAGGATCTTCCATTCCTCCTTAGCTCTGTGCCAGTTTCCACTTTGTACGGAAGCTCTGGCCCTTTGAAGGCAGTCATCCTTCCTGGTGGCTTCTGCGAGGTGTTCCATGGATATTGGCAGGGGACAGGACCGGGCGGTGACGTACCTAACATACTCTTTCGTGTCGGCCGCATCTTCCATCTCCTCCTGGGTGGCTGCTCGTGGGTGTCGTGATAGATAATCTGCGGGGTTGCGAGACCCAGGTTGATATTCCACCCTGCAATTATAATTTTGGAGCTGCAGCATCCATTTCTCAATGCGCGGCGGAGGCTTAGTGGAGGTCCCTGAAAATAAAGCAACCAGCGGCTTGTGGTCAGTGGCAACAACGAAGGGTTTTCCATACACGTATAGGTAAAAGTGACGGCACCCCCAGTGTATTGCTATCGCCTCCTTCTCAATCTGGGAGTATCTCTGCTCCGTTTCCGTGAGGGACCGGCTGGCGAAAGCCACTGGGGCCCAATCCTCTTCTGCTCGCTGTCGCTGCATCAGCACCGCTCCTAGTCCGACGGGACCAGCATCCACACCCACCAGTGTCAGCTTCCTTGGATCGAAGAATGCCAGGGTGGTGGCCTCAGAGAGAGCCTCTTTGATGTCTTAAAATGCTTTGGCTTGTTCTGTGCCCCATTTCCAGGGCGTGGCATCTTTAGTGAGCTCCCTCAGTGGTAGCGTCAAGTTGGCCAGGTCCCGCATGAACCTTCCACAATAATTCACCATCCCGAGGAAGCTTCGGACTTCCGTGACGGTGGTGGGGGGTGCAGCTTCTTTGATGTCCTTCACCTTCTCTGGATCAGGGTTCACCCCCTCGATGGAAAAGGTGTATCCGAAAAACTGTATCTTCCGCTTCAGAAATTTACACTTTTCACGATGCAAGGTGAGTCCCGCATCTCGCAATCTCCGTAGTACCTGCGTCAAACGGCTGTTATGCTCCGGGATGGTCCTCGCATGTATCATGATGTCATCACTGACATTGATTACCCCCGGGATATCTGCAGTGAGCTCCTGTATCACGTTCTGAAAGACTTCCGCCGCACTGGAAATTCCAAAACTCAGGCGGGTGTATCTCCTGAGCACTAGATGCGTTGAGAACGTGGTGATATTGCGGGAGGCTTCGTCTAACACTAACTGGTGGTAGCCTGATCGTAAATCCAACTTGGAGAACCAACTTGCATCCGCCATTTCACCTATGAGGTCATCGATGGTAGGGGTTATATGGCGTTCTTGCCTGGGGAGCCGCATGTCCACACAGATCCGCACAGCACCAGGCTGTTTGGGTTTCCGCGTGACCATGATTGGCGAAACCCATGGGGTGGGACCTGTCACCTTCTCTATTATCCCCGCATTTTCGAGCTTCTTCAGCTCCTCTTCAACCAGTGGTCGCAGGTGGAACGCTATTCTGCGGTGTCTCAGGGCCACTGGTTGGACCGTGTTGTCGATGTGAAGGTGCACCTCCTTTCCTCGGAATCTTCCAATACCCTTGGACACCTCGGAGAACTCCATCAGCAGCTGTTGGATTGATTCCTGATGGACGCCAGCAAAGGACACCAATCCTAAGCCTTCAGCCGCCCTGCATCCTAGTAGCATGCCCTGTCCATCCTCTGATACGAATACATTGGTGGTGATGGATCGATCTCCATGTGATATTGATGTCCTGAATTTTCCTCTGATCCTTAAAGGGGTATCCTGTCCATATGCAAACACCGTGATGGCTGACGGAAGTAGCACTGGCGGTGGATCTAGAGTTTGGTGTAGGCCGGAAGCCATTAGATTGATGGTCGCCCCAGTGTCCATGACTGCCATGATGTCTTGGGTGCCTACCCGGATACCACACTGGGGTAGACGTCGGGCCTTCCGAGTGGTGGTGCTAATCATGTGCACCTTGTGCACCGTCCGCTTTTCCTCCTCATCATCATCCATGTCGCTTTGGCTCGGGTCACCTTCTGGCACAGCGTTCACATCCTGGCGTGGTTTTCGGTACTTCTTTGCTCGGCAGACTTTTTCGAAGTGGTTGAAACGCCCGCAACCCGAACACCGTTTTCCTTTTGTGGGACATCCTGCCGCCGGATGTGGTAGTCCCCCACAGTAGCCACACGACTTTGGTTGTCCTGTTGGGACTGTTCCAGCTCCCTTCGTGACCCATTTTGTCGGGGACCTGACGGTCACTTTGTTGACCGGTTAAGCTTTCACTGGCGCCTGGAGGGCGGCCTCCATGTGCGTGGCTCGGGCCTTTGATAGCTCCTTGGTGCGCCCCAACGTTAGGATGTCCACTAGCGACTTGCCGGATTCTTCTAAGATTCGTTCCCTCAGCTCGGCGGAGGCACAGCCTTGAATGATCTGGCCGCGGATCTCTTCTGTGGTGTCAGAGAACCCACACGTAGACGCAAGATTCTTTAGGCGCACATGATACATGTCTAGCGACTCTTCTGGCAATTGTCTTGCCTGCCTAAATATGAATCTTTCGTAGTCCTGGTTAGCCATGGGCTCGAAGTGCGCGTTCAGGGCATTTATTAATGTGTGGTGGTTCTTCGGGGTCACTTCCACTATGGTTTTGGTTATATTGTGGACATCCTTGCTTCCTAGATGAAGGACCATGGCCCTTTTTTGGTCCTTATGAACTTTTGTGGCTTCGAAAAAGATTAATAACCGATCCACCCAGTCCTTCCACTTGGGGGTGAGTGATGAGGGGGAGCCCTCCACCACAAACGGCTCAATGGGGGGTATCGTGGCCATGGCGTGCGCAGGGATGCGTGACTGGCTATGCAGTGATTAGCGATGTTCCTTCGCTGTGTCCCTAGGGGCTGTCCCATAGGCGAAACACCCTCGTGGCGGTGACCGTGGCTATTTGGCGTGGCCAATGCTTGTTGAGATTAGGGTAGGCTTGATTTGACTTGTTGGTATTAATTGAAATGTCCCTTTTTGTGAAGCCTGTATGGTGCTCTGGATGTGTTGGTGCTTATACCTTCATTGCCTTCCACCCATCTGCCTGGGCCTATAGTGGGGCCTCCTTCCTCCTGTTCACCCCTGCTTGCTGGCCTCGTGGTGCTGGAGGGCCTGTCACCAGGGTGGAGCTGATGGAGATTCCCCTTGCAGCTGAGTCACTGGTGGGGCCTTGCATGCTGCTGTTGCTCCCTCTCAAACGAGGCCGGACACGGTTGGGGGCCACTCGCGGCACTCTCGTGACCGTGAGACAGGGCTGCCCCTCCCCTACTCGCACACTGCCACGCGGTGCCGGGCCGATTCCCGGCCGATGTTCGTCCTCTTCAGCGAGGGTCGACGCCCCTCACCTGGACCACGCGCGCTGCCGATGCAGCTGCGATTGCAGCACGTTCGCTCCGGTGCACGGAGCCAGCAGCACCGCGGGGGTCACGCCGGGCACGAGCGCCGCGAGCCAAAGGCAGAGCTTGCGGCCGCCCCTCGGCAGACGCGGCGACACACAGCGAGGACACACCACCCTCGTCGCCAGCTGTGAGGTCGTGCGGGGTGCATGCAATACAAGGGGGGTGACAAGTATGGGGCCCTCGGGGCTAATACTGTAGGCTGTGCAACAAGGACACGGACACTTCTTGGTTGCTTCACTGGTCTTCCACGCCGTCGCCTATCTGGCGTACGTGCGTGCGTAGACCCTATTTATTTGCCAAAGGTCACGTGGGCGTGACGTGTCCAGCTGGTTACTTCACCGACTAGAACACAACAGGCTGTAATTCCACGTTTCTTAAAATAATCTCTGAGGGTCCTCTTTTTTGTGCCGTTAGTTGTTTCATCTTGCGTATTATATTGTTGAATTGAGGGCACTAGGGGTGTTGTTGTTTCCATCTCTGGGGTGCAGCCTATGGAGCCAAATCCCTGTTCAGAGTACTGCAAATGCGGGGGTGGTGGCGCCGAGAACCGTCTCTGATTCCACAGGTGATTTAATGGGTTCTTTGTTCAACTTCTTGCGGGGTTTCGCTGTTTCTTTTCTGAGCCTTCCGGACCGCATTGTGGTATGACTGTAACTTGGGGCGGCTATTCCCCCCTTTCTTTGGCACTTTATCTTCCTTGTGGGTCAAAAAATGTCGCCTTCCGTCTTGTTTATTGCGAGTTTCAGTTTGCCCCAGTGGGCGGCAGCTACACTCCACTCTATTTCAGGCTACTCCTGCTGCCCGCTGTAACCTCTCCCTTGCCCACCCACAGCCCCACCTGTGCAGTAGCAAGGGGGGCTGAGGGGGTTGGGGAGGGGCGCAGTGAGTAAATACAATGCCGGGTTGGTGCAAGGCTAGGGCCTCTGTGGTTTAATTAAATTAGAGCTGCTAGGCCAGCGGGCGGACGACTGTAGGCAGCCCCACCGGCTCGCAAGCAGCACCGGCCTAGCTCCTATGCTCAAGTCGCCAACCGCACCTTAATGTCTCAGAAAGGAGTAGGGCAGTGGCAGGGCAGATGCGAGACGGGTCTGTCAAGCAGGGGGCAAAGCAAGGCAGGCGGCAAAGCGGGACAGCGTAGAGCCTGGTGTTCTTGACGGTCCCGAGATGCGTTGGGATGACGCAGTCCACACCACCCCCTCGTTCACCCCTCGCCGCTGCTGCCTGCACGCAGCTCGCTTCATACCGCCGGACCCACTCACACTCGCACATTGTGGTCACTCTGCCCCGGCTCCGGCTCCGACTCCGCTAGCTTCCGCTTCCGGTCGTGCAATCCTGGAATGCAGGACTGCACGACCCGGGCACATCAGCTGCACAGCTCCATTGCTTGAACGCGTAATTTACATTACTATTTACAGGGTGGTATTGCAAACCAAACTTTCCTTAGACTGTGTGTGCCTGGACTGAGGCGATGGTGAGGAGTAGGGAGTGATGAGCCTTAATGTCCCGTAGCTTCAAGTGTGTCATCATTACCATAGCACTGCTGTCTTTCTATCTCAAATGTGTTTGCATGTTCCCAAAGCTGGGCGTCACACCCATAGAAATATCTGTCTTGTGAGCAGCGCCATTCCCTTGTATGTAGGGCTTTCATGGGGAAAGAAAAACTGTGTCCTAAAATTGCTGTTAAAAAAAAGTCAGGACTACGTAGTATCACACGTAACATGGGTCACTTAGAAACTTTACTTTGACATTGGCTAAACAAAGCAGATTGATTTCGCGCTAAGTTTGAACAATGACTGACCATGTTATAAAGCTGGATTCCGGAAGAGCTGGACCGTTAGTTACGTTAGTTAACTTATATCATATGTCCATGCCTATATGTGCTCCTTATTCTTAAAATAGGAGTGCCTGTTTCAGGGGATTTTCTTGTAATGGTAACAACTTGAGCAAGATTTGGAAAGATGCTGTTCAATTTTATCGTTTTATACTTCGACCTATGCTTGGTTGCTTGTGTTAGATAACAGTCGGGATGGTACCTCTCAGTGGCAATCAAGAAAATAAATAGATTTTTTCCAAAGTGGCCAAAATATTTTATTGACAACTGAATCTCGCACATGTGAGTATCCAGAGAATGACGTAATGCAATCTGCCAATTTCAACTTGCACTCTCGGTTCTGTCCAATAGTCCTAAAGTACCATATTACAGTGGCCTCGCTGACAATAAATTGATATGTACAAGTCGTTAACTTTTCAGTGGCATTCTAAATATAGAAATTAGAATTTCCTTTTGTGTTGGGGGGGCGAGGCAACTGAGAGGATAAGGTCTGAGAGAGTGGCAAACTCATGCCACATCTGTTTCCCATCCACTTGGCTTGTCCAACATACATCTTCCACCAGATGAGATTTTTTTCACAGAGAGTAGGTTACATTATGGGATGTTAAGTCAGTTTATTGAAATTACATGACCAAAAAAGTTAATTTCTAATATTTATCTAATGATATGAGCATAGGTCCTTTGTTTTCTGGCAATGAAATATATGAGGAACTGAAATGTCACACATATGTAAATTCCAAACTTGGCAGGTATGAGGATAAAGTCAGTGTAGAGAAAACGTTTTGGCGACGTGGGAAATTTTTCATGAACCGTGACCCCACCAAAGTCCATGGGAGGCATTAAACATACCAAAGGATATAAATGATTCCAAGGTGAGAGAGGGCGAGCTGAAGGGCATACCCAATACAATACCCAATACATCCTGCAACCCACCGAAAACACAAGTGTCACTGCAAGTGTCCCGCATTTGGCCATTGAATGTCACTCATAAGGTCACTGAAACTAAGGAACTGTCACACATAAGCATTCTGAAACCTTAGCAGCTATGAGTTGGAGTCCTGGAGAATGAGGCTACAACACACGCCGGAGAATGATACCATACACAAGCATTTGCTATGCAATAGGTCTTGTATTTGCGAGAGTTGGCACTATTGGCATTGTAAATGACAATGTCTTTTATTTATGTGTTCTGAAAGCCTGCAAGCGCTACATAAACACACACTTTGTACTTATAGTCATTGCTTACCAGAAGCAAGGCTGGCAGTAACTGCGCCTCATTTACTGCCAACCTTGCTTCTGGGAAGCAAGGACTGTAAGTACAAATTGTGTGTTTACGTACCTCTTGCAAGTTTTCAAAACAGATAAATAAAAGGCATTGTCATTTACAATGCCAATAGCTCAAACTCTTGCAAATGCGCAACCTATTGCATTGCAAATGCTTGTTTGTAAAATATGTGAACTGCTTCACAGTGATTAGCCTGAACTGCACGCATTTATAAGACCAGGATTAGAATTTATCCACACCTAACTGCACGACCACTAGACAAACCTGTTCTACCTCAGACCTTCCGCGGAGGCATTGCCAATTAAAGCTCTGGTTTCTCAGCTATGATTAATTATAGGGGTGCCAATTCAGTGAAGCAGCCTGGAAGCAGTTTTACTTACAATATGAATTAGCATTGGGAGAAAAATGAATGGTTGAAAATACCTTTGGTGCATTCCATACATAATTGACCACTGGTAATTACTGCTGGGTGAATTCCATCAGAACATTAGCCAAGACCTTTTGATTTGGTTGTTTCCCCGCCAACACCCATGTCCGTTGTTTAATCGCCCACGCTTCACACTGTTTGTTTTTACCTTTCCGCCGTCGGTTTTTACCTCCCCCACAACCCCATTGTGTTGCTTGACCCCTAACCCTGAGTTTTTAGACATTGGCTTAAAGGGGAAAAGAAGCACTATGACATGATCAATGCTGGCTGCGTCAAAGCAATTTTATATATTTTTACTTTAAACCATGTTGTGCAGTTGCTCGTGCTGCTGTGCAACATGTAAAATTGACAAAGCCGATAGATATTCCATAAGCGAAACCTATTGGCTTTGCCAATGCTTGTTATGCCTGAGTTAATTTCCCTACGTAAAATAAGAAAATGATCTGGCCCAAGCACGCATCTTCTGTGGAGGGATTTTGTTGCTGTGAAAGCCCCTTCAATTCAAAAGTGGTGGCTGGTGAGCACGCACATACCACTATCCTGACGGAGAGGAGAAATCTACAAAGAAAAGGCAGCATGTCAGGTGGATCTGGAGGAGGAGAGTGATTTGATGACCTTATTGAAGGCTAATCACCAGGATATGATACAGAAATGCAGTATCTCCAGCATTGAATAAGCATCTTCTGGACCTCATTCCCCACAGATACCCAAAGTAAATCCCATTCTCTCGAGTATGGCTTCCTCAACATCACTTGATCGAGTGGAAGCATTGTTGGTTGATCCGGCAGATAAAAAGATGGTAAGTGCCTTGAAGTGAGTGTATGCAGAAGCACATTTTTCAGTTAGGACCAGTGAATAGTGCAACCCTTGACCCTATACCGGCAGCTCGCTCCCCATGCCGCAGCAGCACCACCTGTCTGCCCGTGTCCCAGCTCGCTGCCTCTGACGCAAGTTCGAGGTCCTCCTCCACCCGCAGGCCACCACCTGCACCTCATGCATGGTGGCCAATGGTAGGCCCTAGGTTGCTTAATTTAATTGTATTGCCTTGCTGTATTGTTTATTTTGTTCTCATTTTCGTTTTTGCTGTATTGTTTATTTTGTTCTCGCTTTTCATTCTCCTGCTGCCTCTTGTGCTTCTGTGCCCTTGCCTGCCTCTCGCCGTTCCTGCCGTGGTTCCCGCCGCCGCGTCCCCTGCGGTCCCGCCCCCCCCCCCGCTCGCCACACTTCGCCTTAGTGTTTTTGTTTTAGCACTATAGTTGCTACGCCTCACTCACCCCCCGTTTTCCTCCTGTGCTATTCTGTGCCCTTTTTTTGCCTTCTGTACTCTTCACCTTCCTCCCTTCTGTTTTTTCCCACCGCTGCGGCCCCGCCCCCCTGCTCGCCCATTCGTCTGCCCCCACCTCCCAGCTGCTCCTCCCTCCCACCTCCCCTTCTTATGGTGGCCGCGCGCAGCGGGCGTGCCGATGGCAAGCCGAAGGTGCGCCTTTGGCAAACCCGTCTGCACCCACTCCTAGACTGCACCCAGTGCCAGAACTCCTGGTCCCCATGACCGACACGACACCCGACACCGCTACGATGCCAGCACCCTCCATGCACTCAACACCGAAAGATCATACACCTGCTTCCTGGCCGCCCCGCAGCGCACCCATGGACCCTTCTCCTGTCGGAACTGCAGCTTCACCAGCACCCGACATGCCAACCCGCCCACCGGGAAAGAACCCAAATACCTCAGATGCATTCTTCTCAACACCCGCTCCGCATGCAAACACGCCGTTGAACTCTGGGACGTACTCGACTCAACCTTCCCAGACGTCGCTTTCATGGTGGAGACCTGCCTGAACCCATCCTCGGCACCCGACATCGCCATAGCCATCCTGGGAGGCTACATGATCACCTGCAGGGAGCGCACCAACGGAGTAGGAGGCGGAATCGCCATCATCCACAGGAACACTCTTAGAGTCTCGACCAACACCGACAACACCCTCAGCACAGCTGAACACCTGCACTTCCAGATCCACACCGACCCCAACACCACCCTCAGAGTAATCCTCGTCTACAGACCCCCAGATCCTGACCTCAGTTCAGCGACTCCATCACCGACTTCGTCAGCACACACGCCCTCGCCTCCACGGACTACATCCTCCTCGGGGACTTGAACTTCCACCTCGAGAACAACAACAACACCAACTCCACCACCCTGATCGACAACCTCCCCAACCTCGGACTAAGACAACATGTCACAGCATCCACCCACTCCGCCGGCCACACGCTTGACCCATCCTCTCCGCAATCCCTCACGTCTCCTTCAACCGCACCACCGAACTCCACTGGACCGACCATCGCTGCATCCACTTCACCTTCCGGAAACCCACCGCACCCAACAGATCCCTCGTCGCTGCTAGAGCAAAGTCACCGAAGACCAGCTAACCACCACCCTTGCCCAGAGCCCACCCGCCGACCTCGACACCGCTGCCCGCAACCTCAGACAGTGGATCAACGACTGCACCAACACCCTCGCCCCGTTCAAGAAACCCTCAAACAGCCACACCAGCAAGAAAGCCAGCTGGTTCACTGAAGACCTCCAGGCCTCCAAGCAAACCTGCCGAAAGCTAGAGAAGAACTGGCACCGTGAACGAACACCGGACAGCTAAGCAGCCCACAAGAACACCACCCACAGACACCATCACCTCATCAGATCTGCCAAAAGGGCCTCCTTCAAAGACCACCTAGACAACAACGCACACAACAGCAAAGAGCTCTTCAACATCGTGAAAGAACTCTGCAACCCCGGCTCCAACACCAACGACATACCGCCTTCGCAAGACCTGTGCGACTCGCTTGCCACCTTCTTTCATCACAAGATCGCAGACATCCACGATAGCTTCAACGCCACGACCGCCCCAACAACCACTGAGACCTCCGTCCCGACAACCACCATCCGCACTGACCGCCTGCTCTCCTGGACCAACATAAATGACGACGACACCATCAAAATCATGAACACCATCCACACCGGATCCCTGTCAGACCCATGCCCACACCACATCTTCAAAAAATCCAGCACCACCATCGCACCACATCTCCGGAAAGCCATCAACATCTCCTTCGAGACAACAACCTTCCCGGAGAGCTGGAAGCACGCCGAGATCAACGCCTCACTCACAAAACCCAAGGCGGACCCCAAGGACCTCAAGAACATCAGGCCCAGCTCCCGTTCCTGGCAAAGGTCATCGAAGACCGTCAACAAACAACTGACCCGCTACCTCAAGGAGAACAGAATTCTGGACTCATCCCAGTCCGGGTTCAACAGCACCCACAGCACCAAAACTGCCCTCATCGCCGCCACCGATGACATCAGGGCCCTCCGAGATAATGGAGAAACCGCGGCCCTCATCCTCCTGGACCTGTCAGCCGCCAACAACACGGTCTGCACCGCACACTACGCACATGCCTACACGACGCTGGGATCCAAGAGAAGGCCCTGGACTGGACCACCGCCTTCCTCTCCGGCAGAACACAGAGCGTCTGCCTCTCCCCCTTCCGCTCCGAAGCCACCGAGATCATCTGCGGTGTACCCCAGGGCTCATCCCTCAGCCCAACGCTGTTTAGCATCTACATGGCACCGCTCGCCCACGTCGCCCGAGTGCACGACCTCAACATCATCTCTTACGCCGATGACACCCAGCGGATCCTCTCCCTCACCAAGGACCCCCACACTGCTAAAACCAACCTCCACGAAGGAATGAAAGCCGTCGCCAAGTGGATGAAGAACAGCCGACTGAAGCTGAACTCGTACAAGACGGAAGTCCTCATCCTCGGATCCACCCCTTTGGCCTGGGACGACTCCTGGTGGCCGACCACACTGGAAACAGCTGCAACACCCACTGACCACGCACGCAACCTAGGGGTCACCCTCGACTCCACCCTCTCCATGACAAAGCAGGTCAACGCCATCTCTTCCTCCTGCTTCAACACCCTCCGCTTGCTCCGCAAGATCTACAAGTGGATCCCCACCGAAACGAGAAGAACGGTCACCCAGGCCCTCGCCAGCAGCAGGTTGGACTACGGAAACGCCCTCTACGCAGGAGCCTCGGCCAAACTCCTGAAACAACTTCAACACATTCAGAACGCCTCTGCACGCCCGATCCTCTACATCCCTCGCCGCAGCCACATCACACCCCACCTGAGAGACCTGCACTGGCTCCCCGTCAACAAGAGAATAACCTTCAAGCTCCTCACCCATGCACACAAGGCACTCCACAACACCGGACCAGCGTACCTCAACAGACGACTCAGCTTCTACACCCCCACCCGCCAGCTTCGCTCCACCGACCTTACCCTCGCCACAGTACCCCGCATCTGAAGAGCGACCTCCAGAGGCAGATCGTGTACCCACCTCACCGCCAACACCTGGAAAACCCTCCCCATCCACCTACAGCAGACCCAAGACATGCTGACCTTCAGAAGACTCCTCAAGACCTGGCTTTTTGAGCAGTAGCTGCATTTCTCTCCCCCCTCCCCCACCCCCCCCTGCGCCTTGAGGCCCTCACGGGTAAGAAGTGCACTTTACAAATGCTATGATTTATTGATTGATTGATTATATGCAGCTTATGCTATACAAACAATGCTAAAGCATTTTCAGCCTCTATTTGATTGCCTAGAAGGCAGCAAGACCCAACGGCAATTTTAGGAAGTATGGAGTTGTTCAGAAAATATCCGACACTACGTTGGACTGCTTATGGTCTGCATCAACAGCAACGGGGCTTCATTAGCATCTAAAAGGACACTCAGGTTGAAGTGGTGGAAGTTAGAATCCACCCTGAGAACCTTATTCCAGAAGCATTCGCTTTGTGGCCAAAAATTGGTTGGAGAAAGGCTCAATGACTTAGAAAAAAAGACAACTGAAGAAAAGAAAATTCTGCAACCATTTAGAACTTTTTCTGTAAGGAAATCCTTTTTTCAGTTAAAATTGGTGCAAGCAGTGCAGAACTCATGTCTCTTTTGGGGTTGAGTCTGAGGTCGAGGGCTGAGTACTGAGATAAAGCCAGAGCACAATGGCCCCAATTCCAAAGTCATGACTGTCAACAACTGATGGTGGGGACAATACTTCTTGCTTTTTTACAATGAATGGAAGCCCCAGGTGAACGACAAATGGGTTCTGACAGTAATAAGAAATTGCTGTTTTATAGAACTCAAAGAACAACCTCTGCAGTCGATCCGGTAAATCCCCATATCAAATAATATCATAAAGAAAGAGTACCTTTTAAAAATAGTAGACACTGTTTTATCGAAAGGAGCAATATGAGAACTTTCCTTCCTGGAAAGAAATCAAGTTTTTTATTCTCTCTTTTTCCTTGAGCCAAAACCAGACGGACCTTTTTTGGGCAGTCAGGGATCTAAACAGACTAAGGGCCATATGTAGGTGGCCAAATACCGGTCGGTAAAGCCGAAAACCGGTAAATTTCGGCTTTACCGACCGGTATTTAGCCCTGTGAGATGTACGTATTACCGAATGGCATCGGTAATAACGAATCGGTAAGTAATTACCGTTTCCCTATTTACCGATCGGAGAACACCGAAACAATGAATACCGAATCGGTAAATAAAGAATGGGTAAAATCCCAAAATGCGATGTAGCAAAAATCGGTATTACCGAATTTGAGCAAATTCGTTAATAACGATTCGGTATTTACCACTGATCCTGAGCAGGTGGTAATCAGGTGCAGTGCATAAAAACAGCCCCAAAATGCAACAGTGTGAACATAATGGCAGGCCTCTACCTCATAGCAAAGCGGCTACGCTTGAGAGCAGCAGGAGTGAGGATCTGGAGACGGGAAGAGCGGGTGTACAGACTGCGCATCACATTGTTTCAATTGACTGAACCCAAAATCCATGAAAGGTACAGGCTGCACCCACACACCATCCCTGACCTAATACGGGACCTCAAACCCTATCTTGAGCATCAGACACCAAGGGTGCACGCAATACCCACCCATGTCCAGGTACTCTGTTGCCTGCACCTCCTGGCATCAGGAAGTTACCAGGGTGTGATAGCCGCAGTAGGTGGTGTGTCACAGAGCTGTCTATCCTGTTTTTTTAACACCTTCCTCGATGCCATGATGGACAGAATGGAACATTACATTACCTTCCCCAGTACACAGGCGGAGCTGCAGAGGACCAAGCTGGATTTCTACCAACTGGCGCTTTCCCACACGTCATTGGCTGCGTCGATGGGACCCATATACCAATCTGCCCACCTGCAGCAACAGAATACATTTACCGCAACCGCAAATCCAACCACTCCATTAATGTTCAGGTGATATGCGATGCCAAGTTCATCATAACTGACATTGTGGCCAAATTCCCAGGGAGTACACACGACTCGTACATAATCCGGAACAGTGGTATCCATACACGTCTGGCTGCTGGTGATTTTGGAGAAGGATACCTACTAGGTAAATCAATATGACACACCCTGATGTACACCTTGGCTCAAGCTATTGATCACACAAATTAATGGCACTTTCTTTTGTATTTAGGTGACAGCGCTTATGCCCTCCGGCCTTACCTACTCACACCATATCTCAACCCAACCACCCCAAGGGAGAGGAGATACAATGCGGCACATAAGAGCACACGCAACGTGGTGGAGCGCACCTTTGGACTGTTCAAAAGCAGATTCCGTTATCTACACAAAAGTGGAGGTGCACGTCAGTACAGCCCCATCAAATGTTGGAAAATTATTGCTACATGTGCAATGCTACACAATCTTACCACAAAAAAAAGGAACAGCAGTGGAACTAACTGGCTCTGAGGACGAGGACGAGGACAACCCTCAGCCAGAGCCCTGCGCAGCTGGTGTTGCAGTTGAACATGATGGGAGACAGAGACGGGCAGAGATAACGTCAAACTATTTCTGAGTGAGTAACGAGACAGAGCCAGTAACAGTTTTTTGTAATGGTGTTTAATAAGCACACCACCAGTATTGTAACCAGTGTCCATTTGGACATGGGTTACATCACCCATCTAATGTTTGGCAATTGGCAGTGGTTCCTACTTCCTACTTCCTGCGTCCACGCGCTGCATGTGCACGTTCCCTGCCAACACTGTCTGTAGTGTCAGACTGTTCCTGCGCAGCGTCGTGGCGTTTGCTGCGCCTCCTGCCCTCGGTGGGAGAGGGCGTAATGCTACCACGGCTGGTAGCCTCCTCACTGTCCCCCCCTTCCATTGTGGCCGCCTTCGCATTCTGCAGGAGCTCTAATGCAGAGGTCATTGAAACCATGCCCCTGGCCACATCCCTGCTACAATGCGCCATCTCCTCCTGCATGGCGATGGACCTGCGACACATCAGTGAGGTTGCAGTGGTCAGCCGGTTCACTGCCTTGGTATAGGCCTGGAGCCTCTGCCTCTCCCTGCGCCTGCCAAGACGGTCCTGCTCCAACTGGCTGCAGAGGTTGTCAACAGAGGTTGCAACTCTCTGCATTCCCTCACACATGTTGTCTCCCATTGCACTGATGCCCTTTTCCATCCTGTGCATGTGTTTGTTAATGTGTGCCACCTCCCTGTGCAGTGATCTCATCTCCCTCCATTGCAGGCGCTGGACCTTCAGCATGTTGCCTTCCAGTCCAGCAAACACACTTTGACCCTGTTCGGATGCTTCAGGACTGTCCGGCCTTGCCCTGCGGCATCTGAATGAACTGTGGGCGCCCTCAGATGGAGTACCAGCCCTCTCCCTGTTGCCCCCCTCATGGACTGGAGACTGTTGGCCCCCTGTGCCCTCCTCCGACGACTCCTCCATCTGCTGGAGGGTGGCCACGGCATGCCTCCTGCCTGCCTGACTGTGGTGGTGGTGGTGGTGGTGTTGGTGTTGGTGATCGTCGCAGTGAGGACTGGGTATGAGGGGATGGCGGTGTTCCCTGGCGCTGTGGTGATGCCTGTGATGGAGGAGTTGGTGGTTGTGGTTGCGCGGAGCTTGTGGTCCCTGCAGGCATGCTTTCTTCCTCATGTTGCCTCCCTTCTGGCCTGGCTGTCTTTGCTCTGCTCTAATGTAGTTATACTCACTGCTCTGTCTGCATTTGAATTACATTAAACACCATGCCTACATATCACAGTGATTGTCCTGAGATTGCCTATTACTTTCACATTGACTGTCCTATACATCAGTTCCCTCGAACTACATCTCCCACAATGCATAGCAGGTAATGAGTAAGACATGGAGTGTAGTGGGAGCCCCTATGCCACTATGGGGATTGGGGTTCGGGAGGGGGTAGCACAGCATGCAGGGCATGCGTCTTACCTTGTTTCCTTGCTGTTCTGGCAGAGCTGTCTGCGTCTCCCACGCCACTTACACTCTCCGGCTGGAGGGTGGACTCCACCATCAGTTCCAGTGGTGTTGGTGCTGGTGCTCTGTTCTTTCCTCCACCAGTGTTGCTCCTGGCTCCTCAGCTCACCTGCCTGCCTCACAGTAAGCTCCAGGTTCTGTGCAGCTCCCTGGGCGTGGCCACTTCCTGTTTGGGAGGTGATTAGGTGACACAGGATTGGCTGATTCATCGAATTACGAATTTTTGAATTACCGATTCGGTATTCACAGATTCGGTAATGAATTCGGTAATTCCGATTCGGTATTGGTTTTTCGGTAATTTTTTTTACCGATTCTTTACCGATTTTTAACGAATCGGTAATGTTTACCGATTTTTTTATCTACATCGCATTTTCCAATTCCTTAATACCGAATCGGTAAAATTCGGTATTAAGGAATCGGTATTCAAGTTTTACCTACATATGGCCCTAAATCTTTTCATACAGAAGATTCTGTTCAGAATGTTGGTCCCTCGGGCAGTAATCACAGGAGGTGTCAGTAGGTGATGTGCTGATGACCCTGGATTTTCAGGACACATACATCAATGTGGCAATACACTCTGCAAGTCAACTTCTGCTTTTTCCCAGTTTCAGGGAGTCCTTACCAGTTCAGAGCTCTGGCATTTGGTTTGAGGTCCTCAACAACAGTGTTCACAAAGGTATTGGCACTAATTGTGTTTCTTCTACCTTTGAAATGTATGCGGATCTTGCCTTATCCGGACGATTAGGTAATGGTTTCTGTTGGACAGGCCACGTGTAAGGCTTGCTCCCTCCCCGCACGACCAGGCCCGAGCCCCGCTCCTCAGGCGTTACACGCAACAACCACCCGTTTCCCGTCTCCTATAGGGCCCCTGCCCCTGAACATCTCCACATCGTGGGCCCGATTCCCTACCGACCCTCTCGCCCGGCCTGGGCGCCATCTTGGACACGGCACCACGAGGCCGCGTGGCCTCCGATCAACCCTAGCCCTGGGCCTGGCCAGGCCCCGACATCCCGGCACCACCATCCACCCAGGAGGTGAGCAGACTACTTGGCAGGTCAATGGGAGAAAGAGGTGTCGATGGCTCTCCCCCGCCAGGTGCCGATCGCCCCCAGCTCCCCCAGGCGCTGGCTCCACCCCCCTGCTGGGTGTCTGGACTCCCTCATCCCGGACCTCCCGACCTCCCAGTGCGAGGGTCCGGACATCAAAGGGCGCCAGACCTATAACTGGCGCAGCTCCAGAGCAGGAAGGCAGTTGTATCCTGGAGTCGAGAGACGCAGTGAAGAACTCATCCTTGACGGACTACTGGCGCTGCCGTAGCCCTGCCTTGCGAACTACCGATCTGCCTGCTGGCGCTGCCGCGGCTCTCTGCACCCATCTTCATCGGGACCTGCTGGCTCCGCCGCGGACCGTCACTACCTTCAACCATCCCGGGACCTGCTGGCTCCGCCGCGGCCCGATCATCTAGAACGCCGAGCTCGAGGATTGTGAGCTAATTCATCTACCACCACATCCCCCAGAGTGGTAACGAGACTGTCCCGCTACCCACCTTACCCAACCAAGAGACTAGAATAGAGGGGACCCCGGAGTCCAGACCTCCCTGTACCACCTCACCGTACTTAAAGAATTGCTTATAAAGTAACGTTGAACCTTATCCTTGTGTGGTGTCCGTCAGTGGGGGGGAAGTTATTTGTCTGTACGATTGCTGGAGACGGATCTCCCCGGAGACCTCTCCCCTTATCCTCGGCCGACCCTCCCGGTCCGTCTAACATTGGTGGCAGCGGTGGGATCCGAATCAACGCGTAATCGTACAGAGAGTAGCTCACCCCACGACAAAACCACAATGTCAACCAAAGAAAGCGGATCCACCGAAAAATTCCAGATGGAGAAATTGGAAGAATACAGCCATCGTGAGTTGAAACAATTCTGCATTGAACTAGGTATCGCTACCACCGGTCTGAATACTAAAGACGATTTCAAGCACGCCATTGAGTCATGGGCAGAAACCGGGGCCGTCAGACCCCCGGACCAAAATCTCGCAACAGCAGAGGAAGACAGCACGGCTCCCGAGGAGCGAAGAACGGGTCTCTCGCAAGATGAGATCCAAGAACGAGAAAAAAACCGACTACATGAGCTAGAGATGGCCCGGCTCAAAATGGATGGCGAACTCAAATTAGCCGAACAAAAACTAAATCTGGAACATCTACGGCTCCGAGAAGAACGGGAAGAGAAACAGAGACAAAGAGAGCTTGAAGAGAAGAGACTGGCGTACGAACACGAACGCAAACTAGCTGAGATAGACTTACGCAAGCAGAACAAAGAATTAGGAGTGCCCGAGCAACCGCGCCCCCCGGGGGTGACAGAAAGGAAGGTACACATCCCCAAGGATGTCGTTCGAGAATATTTCCGAGAGGACGACATACAGCAATGGTTCAAGGCCTACGAGATCGCTATGACCTCCCACCGGATCGATCGAAGCGACTGGGGAGCCGGTCTATGGGGGAGGTTCGTCAACGAGGGTCGCGATGCCCTGCTACAGCTCCCAGACCATCTGATGACCTCCTATGACCACATGAAAGCTACCCTCCTCACCCGCTATGGGCTCACACCCGAAATGTACCGCCAGAGGTTCCGAAACTGCACTCGGATCCCGGGCACAACTTGGGTGGAATACGTCAACTATTTCAGCCGGGCCTTCGAGGGGTGGATCAAGGGAAGCAACGTAACGACTTACGAGCAACTCTTCAATCTCATGGTATGGGAGCATCTATCGAACAACTGCTTCGTCGAGCTCAGGCAGCACCTCCTCGACAGTAAATTAACTGATCCACGACAGCTTGCCGCCGAGGCTGACCGGTGGGAAATTACCCGAGTGGGCCGAACTGGGCCCCATGAACAGAACCGGAACAACCACGGTCAGCACCGTCCCCGAGGAGGAGGAGGGGGCCAGGGACGAGGGAGAGACAACGCCCCGGCCGCTCCCGCTACCAGCACCCCACCCCCGGCCACCCGGGGCAACACCCCGGCGCGGCCGGGATACAGAGCCAATGTCACGTGTCACCGATGCCAGCGAGTCGGCCACTACGCCAACGACCCGAATTGTCCACAGAGCCAGACTCCGAGACCCCGCCAGATGGCTGCCGCCGCCCTGGGGGAAGAACAAATCTACGAAGAACATGAGGAATGTGAGCAAGAACGCCAGGAATGGGAACCAGCCGCCATGGTGCTAGCGTGCCTAGGGGGAAGAGACATGGTCCCGCGGGTCCCCCTACCCGCCAACACCCGGAAGTACAGTCAATGGGTGAACATTAATGGACGCCGGGCCGAAGCCCTACGTGACACCGGGGCCAGTGTAACGGCCGTCCGATGTCACCTGGTGACCCCAGAACAGATTCTGCCGAACGTCCTCTGCCCTGTCCGTTCAGCCGACAATTCGGAGAGTCTATGTCGGATGGCTTGCGTCCCCTTCGAGTGGGGAGGAGTCTCCGGCATGTTGGAAGTGACGGTCCGAGATGATGCCCCCGTAGACTGTCTCCTGGGAAATGATCTTGAGAGTTCCCCGTGGGCCGCCGTAGAGAGGAGAGAGCACCTAGGGATGTTGGGCATCCCGGATTGGGCGTGCGTAACCACCCGGTCCATGGCTGCCCGTGCCATCCCCCGACCCGAAGAACCTGAATGGCCGGCACCTCCTCCCCCGGTCGCTCCAGACACCGACCGTGCCGTCACCCCAGAACAAACTCCCGAGGGGCTCGTTCAGCCTCAGGACCTTCCCGGCCTGGACCAGTGGCGTCAGGAGGGGGGGCCCACCCAAGAACAGTTTCGCCACGAGCAGAAGACCTGTCCCTCCCTCGAGGGACTCCGCCAACAAGCCCTCGCCCAGAGTGCAGGGGATACCTCCGGAACCCATTGGGTCTATTGGGACAATGACCTGTTGTACAGCGAACAGAGAATCGCAGAGTTAGGGGCCAGTCGAGTACTAGTGGTGCCCCTCCGCTTTAGAGACTTCTTGCTAAACCTGGCCCACGATGTCCCCCTGGCTGGCCACCTGGGTCAGGATAAAACCTACAGTCGCCTGGTGACCCACTTTTTCTGGCCCAAGATGAGGAACGACGTACTCCAACACTGCCGATCTTGCCCCACGTGCCAGGCCAGCGGGAAGAGCGGCCGCAAGCTTAAAGCCCCTCTGCAACCTTTTCCAGTGGTCACCACCCCGTTCGAGAGGGTGGGGATAGACATTGTGGGACCCCTGGACCCCCGTACAGCACAAGGACATCGGTTCATCCTAGTACTGGTGGACCACGCCACCCGCTACCCCGAGGCTGTTCCCCTGCGAACTGTGACAGCCCCGGTAGTCGGCCGGGCCTTGATGGGGATCTTCTCCCGGGTGGGCTTCCCCCGAGAAGTCGTCAGCGACCGGGGCACAAACTTTATTTCAAAATACATGAAGTCCCTCTGGCAACAGTGTGGGGTCACCTACCGATTCACGACCCCCTATCACCCTCAAGGAAACGGACTGGTTGAGCGGTTCAACCGCACGCTCAAAGGGATGATTGGGGGGTTGGAAGAGCCCCTCCGTCGCCAGTGGGATGTGCTACTACCGTGCCTTCTCTTTGCCTACCGAGAAGTCCCCCAGAAGTCCCTCGGCTTCAGCCCGTTCGAACTCTTGTATGGGCACCCGGTGCGGGGGCCGCTCAGCCTAGTCAAAGAGGGCTGGGAAATGCCCCCTCTAAAGAACCCTCCAGATGTTTTCAAGTACCTCCTAACCCTCCGCAACCAGACCAGACGGTTCAGAGAGATGGCAAAAGCAAACCTGGAGGCCAGTCAGGAGGACATGAAAAGGTGGTACGATCAGAATGCATCCTCCATCGAATTTGAACCCGGCCAACAAGTGTGGGTAATGTCTCCCACCGAACCATGCGCCCTGCAAGACAAATGGACGGGGCCCTTCAAAGTAATCGAGCGCAAGAGCCCTGTCACCTATCTCATCGATATGGAATCTTCACGAAACCCTCTCCGGGTCCTCCATGCTAATAGACTTAAACCCCACTTTGTACGCTCAGAGCTCAGCCTCTTGATGGCAACCGACAATGGAACCGAGGAGGACTCCGAACCCCTCCCTGACCTCCTACGGTCTCGGGAGAAGGACGGCTCCGTGGACGGGGTCCGACTCTCGGAGGCCCTCACCCTGGAACAGCGCCAAGGCTGCCGAGACCTCCTGCTGCAGTTCGCCACCCTGTTCTCCCTCACCCCAGGGGTCACCCCCTGGTGCTTACACGACGTGGACACTGGAGACAGTCCCCCTGTCCGCCATCGGGCCTACCGCGTACCAGATCGGGTACGGGCCTGCATCCAAGAGGAGGTGGCCAAGATGCTCACGCTCGGGGTCATCGAGCCCTCAGACAGCCCCTGGGCCAGCCCAGTGGTACTGGTCCCCAAAACGGCCGCCCCCGGCGCCACGCCGGAGCTTCGGTTCTGCGTCGACTACCGGGGCTTGAATGCGGTCACCAGAACAGACGCACACCCCATCCCCCGAGCAGATGAACTAATCGACCGCATGGGAGCTGCCCGCTACCTCAGCATCTTCGACCTGACAGCGGGCTACTGGCAGATCGGTCTCACACCCCGGGCCCAAGAACGATCTGCATTCTCCACTCCTGATGGCCACTATCACTTCAAGGTCATGCCATTCGGCATGAAGAATGCCCCAGCAACATTTCAGCGGCTAGTGAACCAGGTCCTGGCAGGACTCGAAGAATTCAGCGCCGCCTACCTGGACGATATCGCTGTGTACAGCCGCCACTGGTCCGACCACCTCCACCACCTCCGAGAGGTGCTACAGGCCCTCCAACGAGCTGGCCTCACGATCAAGGCCAGCAAATGCCAAATTGGCCAGGGGTCCGTGACCTATCTCGGGCACCAGGTGGGAAGCGGTCTGGTGGCCCCTTTGCAACTCAAGATCGCTGCCATCCAGTCGTGGCAGCCCCCCATCACCCAGACCGAGGTCCGCGCCTTCTTGGGACTCACAGGCTACTACCGGCGGTTCGTGAGGGACTATGGCAGCATTGTAGGGCCCCTCACGGAACTCACATCCAAAAACCAACCCAAGAAGGTCAACTGGACCCCAGACTGTCAAGCGGCCTTCGAGAAGCTGAAGGCCGCCATGTGCTCCGCCCCGGTGCTCCAGGCCCCCGACTACAGTCGGGAATTTATCGTCCAAACAGATGCCTCCGACCATGGCGTTGGGGCAGTCCTTTCCCAGCTGAACCCCGAAGGACTTGACCAGCCAGTGGCTTTCATCAGCAGACGGCTCCTGGCCCGAGAACAACGCTGGAGCACCATCGAGAGGGAGGCCTTCGCCGTGGTGTGGGCCCTCAAAAAGCTCCGGCCTTATCTCTTCGGCACCCACTTCCGGGTCCAGACCGATCATCGACCCCTGCAATGGCTAATGCAGATGCGGGGGGAAAACCCGAAACTACTACGTTGGTCCATCTCCCTGCAGGGGATGGACTTCACTGTGGAACATCGACCCGGGCAAGACCACGCCAACGCGGATGGCCTGTCACGCTTTTTCCGCCTCGACGAGGAGAGTCCCCAAGAGGATGGGTGACTCTCCCCGCCTTCAGCTGGGGGGGACGCATGTTGGACAGGCCACGTGTAAGGCTTGCTCCCTCCCCGCACGACCAGGCCCGAGCCCCGCTCCTCAGGCGTTACACGCAACAACCACCCGTTTCCCGTCTCCTATAGGGCCCCTGCCCCTGAACATCTCCACATCGTGGGCCCGATTCCCTACCGACCCTCTCGCCCGGCCTGGGCGCCATCTTGGACACGGCACCACGAGGCCGCGTGGCCTCCGATCAACCCTAGCCCTGGGCCTGGCCAGGCCCCGACATCCCGGCACCACCATCCACCCAGGAGGTGAGCAGACTACTTGGCAGGTCAATGGGAGAAAGAGGTGTCGATGGCTCTCCCCCGCCAGGTGCCGATCGCCCCCAGCTCCCCCAGGCGCTGGCTCCACCCCCCTGCTGGGTGTCTGGACTCCCTCATCCCGGACCTCCCGACCTCCCAGTGCGAGGGTCCGGACATCAAAGGGCGCCAGACCTATAACTGGCGCAGCTCCAGAGCAGGAAGGCAGTTGTATCCTGGAGTCGAGAGACGCAGTGAAGAACTCATCCTTGACGGACTACTGGCGCTGCCGTAGCCCTGCCTTGCGAACTACCGATCTGCCTGCTGGCGCTGCCGCGGCTCTCTGCACCCATCTTCATCGGGACCTGCTGGCTCCGCCGCGGACCGTCACTACCTTCAACCATCCCGGGACCTGCTGGCTCCGCCGCGGCCCGATCATCTAGAACGCCGAGCTCGAGGATTGTGAGCTAATTCATCTACCACCACATCCCCCAGAGTGGTAACGAGACTGTCCCGCTACCCACCTTACCCAACCAAGAGACTAGAATAGAGGGGACCCCGGAGTCCAGACCTCCCTGTACCACCTCACCGTACTTAAAGAATTGCTTATAAAGTAACGTTGAACCTTATCCTTGTGTGGTGTCCGTCAGTGGGGGGGAAGTTATTTGTCTGTACGATTGCTGGAGACGGATCTCCCCGGAGACCTCTCCCCTTATCCTCGGCCGACCCTCCCGGTCCGTCTAACAGTTTCCTTTTCTCTTTCTAAGGCGAAACTTGATCTAAAAAAGGTTTCAGTTGCCTCGACTTCATGGGATTCCTCCTCAACCTAAAGAAATCTGAGTTGGTGCTAGCACAACAGAGACTGTTCATTGGAGCCCTTTTCAACACGGAGAGGGCAGGAGTGCTTCTACTGGAGCTAAGAATTCAAGGAGTACGGGAGGCCACCTTATCAGCTATACAAAACACTGGCATAGTATTGAGAACTGGTGTAAGGTAAAGAAACCTGTTCTGCCGCCTAGTGTTCCTCCTTAGTATTTACTTACAGGGTTAAATGGTCCTCAGAAGCCCACTTTTGCACTTTTAGAGGTTACTTCTCTTCAGTAGCTTACAATTACTAGTAACAATCACGTCAGGAACACATGTAGGGTAATTGAGGGCAATTGTGGCCGCACATCCTTACATCCATTTTCTCTTGGTAGGGCTGTTCCTAAGCTAGATCCAAAATGTCGTCCCAAAGTACAATCACAGTTTCCCAGACACCAGGAATTAATACTTCCAGTCTTTCAGGTCCAAAATAAACCCTTGCATCCCTGGGCTTTGGGTGATAAAAGGGCATTGATGCTGTACTTAGAAAAAACCAAAAGAAATCAGAAAGTGTCCTTCTTTGTTCGTTGCTTTTGGCCCTCCGACTAAAGCTAAAAACCCTCTACTCTGACCATGAGTAGATGGGTGCGACAGGCTATATCAACAACCCATGTGCTAATATGGACCTTCCAGTGCCTGGTTCTGTTCAAGGCAGTCCAGAAGCGGTGTGGCAGCCTCATGGGCAGAAATTTGTGGTGTCCCGATAATGAAAATCTATAGGGCTGCCGCCTGGTTGTCAGACGAGATGTTTAACACTATAGGTTGGAATTAAATAATTCTGTTAATTTTGGCTGGGGTACTTGCATCTTCTATTGGTATAGCTGTGTACACATTAAAGCGATGAGCATGAGTATTGTTCTGTCCCCTTGGTGCTGGCATTCAGGAACTGGATATCTGTTTATTTCCTCCTACAGTGTAAACTGGGACGGGGACGTGTTTTGGGTAATGAGAAAGTTGCTTACTGATAATCTTCATTAATGAGAAGCTACTAAAATGGCTGCCTTTCACTAGGACTAGCAAATTTAAAACCTCAGTGCAAAAGATTTATGGTGAAGCGTGACATTACTATGGAAAACTCCCTTTTTTATGTCGAGCATTCGAGACCTCTTGTATATACTTTAGTATATACTTATATGTGTATGTACTTTGTGGGCTCTGGAGATCAGCCCTAGGGCTTGTCTGCTACCGCCTAGGGTCTCTATTTAACTATCTTGATAGAAAACGTCCAGTAGAGGTCAGTAAAATACCAGAATTGCTTTCTGCCTGTTCAACTACTTCTATTTAACTGTCTTGATAGAATATGACCAATAGAGAGAGGTCAGTAAAATACCAGAATTGCTTTCTGCTGAGGGACTTTCTTTATTTTGTATTTTTCTGGCAACTGCCTCTATTTAACTTTCTTGATAGAAAACGACCAGCAGAGGTCAGTAAAATACCACAATCACTTTAGAATTCTCTAGATTCCAGTCCATAGAAATTGTCTTCCACAAGCACCTGTAGACAATAATATCTTTTTCAAATCTTGTATTTTCAGTGGTATGACCTTCAAAGGCCATGATTTTAAATTAAAAACAGAGCTTTGGACTATACCATTTCCCGGAGAAAGGCAATATTTCTCTCCATGAGTTCCCAAACCTGGTGTGTCACGCAGTTTGGTGCTTACTTTCCTTCCATGTTAAAGAACAGTAGATGTTTCAGCACCCAGGCTAATGTGCTGCATAGCTAAATACATATAAGGTCCCAAAGGCGAGACCGACTGCATTGCAAATGTTTGTTTTCTTGCTGGCTGCTGCAGTTGGTGATTTACACTCCTAGTAAAAACTGCCAAATGTATGGCCGCCCTCTCCTGTACAATAAACATCTTTACTCCAGACAGGAATGAAAGAAGGAGTTCTGCCAATTTAGAAGGACGACTTTGTTGACTTGTTAAATGAAAGTAAATACGCAGATGTGTTTTGCCTCTCCCTTCATCCAGCAAGAATATCAGGTTGGCTTAGAGGCGGACACTGGAAGACTGCAGCATCCCTCTTGTATGAGCGAATAGAAGCTGGGACTAAAGAAGGCCTGTGCTAACTGCAAATAATTGTTATTAAGGCCGCACCGTCATTTTCTTTACTCGTTAGTAGGTGGGCCCACCACATACGGTCTGCGCAGCAGCGGGCATTTTCACATGCAGGGTTTAAAGTTGGCAACATTGTTGATCTCAGGGCGCCTTTATTTACGACAAAAGGATTTGGAGTGCTCGTAAAAAGAAATAACGGACTGCTTCCCACCCACGACAATCTAATCATGGGAGCGTGGTCTCACGGGAAGGAACAGAGCCCTCTGTGGAAAGGGCGAGAGGAAGGGAGTGTTGTGGAACAGCCCTGATGAAGAGGAAGGAAAGCGGGCGGGGCTGGCCTGGGGGCTAAAACAGCCTAGGAAAATATTTAACACCTATCTAATAGTTCCCAAAGCGAGCGAGTCGGACCATTTCAGGGGAAGTTTGGAGAGGTCTCCCCTGAATACATTACTTTTTGATGATTAGGCGTATCTATTCACTTTACTGTACAATCTTCCAGACGCATGGGATGGAAAGAAGTTTTCTCATGGAGACATTTCTGAACAGAATCTGGTGAAATATCCCAGTACCTCGGGGTCAGGTAGTGTGCAGGAATATTTGTTCTCTGCACGATCAAATCAGGTATGCCACACTGGCAGATGTGCCGCCCATGTCGTGTGACGCTTTAATACAGCCCTGACTGTGTTTTCAACTACTAGTCGCCTTCTGGAAACGTAGGTCTGCTTTTTACACTTAAGGCACGGGCTCGAAAATACCAGCACGCCAAATGTTGAGTAAAAATCAAGGACTGGCTGGAGGAGCCGCTTTAGTGGCCGCCAGCGCATCTGCCTAGAGGTAGACTTGTAGGACACTTCCTTGAGGATGCTGAGCCAAGTTTGTTCCAGGGTCAGGGTGGTATGAAGCTCACTCCGCATAGTTTTCTATGAGCACTGTTGTAAGTATAATAAAACTTCTGGAAGTCACGTCTGGTAGGTAAAAAGTATTTATTTACGGAGCAGACAACCAACATGCACCTCGCCAGCTGACAAGATCTTAACTGTCAAATCTGGAATCTTGCTTGGCTGAGGCAAGGCACTAGAACGTATAGAGATTCTGAATATGAAACATCCTTTACAACGAAACTTTTACAACACAGTGCTTTTACAACGCAGGTTTTACAACGAAAACCATTAATTACAACGCATTGCGCTGGGGGGCGCTCTAGGATAGGGAATACATTTAATTTCATGTCCAACGTCTTCCCTACTATCCACGGGGACTGGAGTTGGAATAGTAAATTAAACTATTTACTATCCAGCACCCCAAAGCGCTAATCGTTGTAAAGGTTTGCGTTGTAAAAACTGCGTTGTAACAGCATGCGTGGTAAGATCACTGAGCGAGTTGCACCTCAAACTGATCAAGGCCCGAATTTCAAGTAACACCAACGGGCAAGCTTGACCTCACCATGATTTTGGGCCAACTTTACTTTGCATTTTTGCTAAGTCGAGCTTTACTTAGTACCTATCCTCGGATAAACTTCTGCATTACCAAGCCTTTCTGAGCACTGGCCCGACCATGTCAGTGATCTTTGCTAAGCACAGCTTGGTCAAAGACTCCTTCGTAGAGTCTTTTCATCTCTTTCAGCCGTAATTCGGTCCATCTCCCAACACCAGTGTGGGACAGAGCCCCTACAACAGTCCAGTGATCCTGAGGGAAAGCTTCAGAATATCATGGACTTTCTCAACCTTAAAATGATGGGAAAGAATGAACATCTGAGCCAAACCTTCTACCAAAGCAATGGCACTATGCTTTTTTACATTTTTTTGAATAATTTTTATTGAGTTTTTTAATGTGCAAAATTCTTAGAGATATTCGTAGGGGAGCAGGGGCATTCTTAGGGGTGCAAAATTTAAAAAGAAAAGTGAAAGGATACTTGCCTTATCCCGGGTGCTGGCAACACCCGCTACACTGATGCATGGAACAGCGCTATGCAAACTGTAACCCATGGTCTCTGCTGTTTTGTAAACAGGATTTTTGGTGGTTTTGTTTTTTCCAAGCAATAACAACAAAACATATATTTTTCTGGGCATCTTAATTTCTTGTATACCGTTATCTTTTCCCCTCATTTTCATACTCCTCTTGTCTACCATCCTTTCTCATTATTTACTTGGGAACCGTGCTTGTGTTCCTAATTAAGATTCTATCTATGTAAGGCATGCTGTTTTGTTCTTACTTCCGGTCAACGTGGTTCATCATTCATTGTCTGTGGGTATGTCAGATAGTGTACACTGTCTCAGTGATAGTAGATAGTGTACACTGTCTCAGTGATAGTATTATTTCCTCTGACGCCCATGCACTCTTCATCTTCCCCATACCTCCTCATACTTTCGGGGTCACTCCATCCCTTTCTCCATTCCCATGCACATATCCATGTTTCTATGCCTTTTTATGATTGTGAATGGTTCATATGTTCGCCACTTTTGTACTACATCTCATTCTGCTACTACTAATCCTTGGTTTATCAATATTGTCTGAAATCTCATGAGATTCTGTGTTCTCAGAATACCCAACAGTGTGGTACTGGTTTCTAGTTCTAGAGGGCACCCACATATTGTCTCCCTTTCTCTCTGGATTCTGGACCAATTTTTGTGGATAGCTTAATATTCCCATAGTGTGTATGAAGGTCCTCTGTTACCTGTATTTTTACAAGCATGTGTTATTTCCTGTTCTGCCGAATTTCATCAGTTGCTTTCGTGTGTAATACAACCTGGGTAGGATTTTTAACTAAATGAGTCTGAAATTCGATCCTATTGATACTTCACAGTGGAGCATTAAGGCCTGCCACGCTTCATCGTCCATTTCTCCTATGTCTTGCTCCCATTGTATTTTTGGTCTCTGTTCTGTTGTGCTATTTGGCTTTAGTATAGCATGCAAATGCCACTAGTGTGGCACTGTCGGAATCTCACTGTGTGGCATGATTACATGTGAATCTGTATGTGTTTTGGGAGAGGTCAGTGGTTTTAGTATGAAATGTGGGAAGAGTTGGGTGAGGTGTATGGACCTCACATGTGGTCCGGTTGCATCATGTTGCACGCCATACTGTGTAAATGTTTAAAAAAGTATGTGAGATGATTGGTGTGCAGCTTATCCGGCATGTATTCCATGTATCTGACTGATGAGTAGTAGTTTGGTGGGAGTGCTAGCCATTCTTCTCTAGGGTGGTGGTGTGTTCTGTGAGGACCACCCGCTGGAGGGAGGCACGACTAAAGACGTCCACAGGCAGCATCTGTAGATGGGGCCCTCAAATAACAGAGATGGTACACCCATGGACAATCAACAGAAACTGACAACTCAGTATGCGGTCTACGGTGCGGTCTACGGTCAAAGTGATTTGAGGCCCTGGGTCAGGGCTAAGCAGAGTTCAGTCTAGGATCGATGCTAGGTGAAGCTTAACTAACACTTGATCCTAAGCGAAGTTCAGTCTAGGGTCAGTGTTAGGGAAAGCTCAGCCTAAGTTAAGTGATCTTCAGCCTCATGTCTGTGCTAGATGAAGTTCATGCAGGGTTAGTGCAATGTGATGGTTACTTAGGGTCAGTGATAAGCGAAGCCCATCCCATGTTAAATGCCCTGTGAAGCTCTGTACATGGTTGGTGTTAAGCAAAGAAGGCACAGAACTGGTATTAAGTTTAACTGAAGCCTGGGGTCTGTGATATGTGTAGCTTACCTTAGGTGTTACAAGAAGCTTGACACGGAGCCAGTATTAAGTGATGCTCGGTCAGTGTTGCTGATGTTGCGCCTCTCGATTCATCCTCTCCCTTCCGACAGGCCATATGTTTCCCATATACTCCAATAGGGCTCCCACTCCAATCGAGTGAAACAGTACCTAGCACACTAGGAAGGACACCGCTTAAACTAAATGCCCACCTAAGATACTGACCACTGACTGCCAAAGGGTCATATAAAAAGCTTCACATGTTTGCCACTTGTGCCATGTGTCAGTTGGATATGTTCATCTAACCACAGGATGAATATACTGACTGAGCACACAGCCTGCCTCTTTCATTCCCTCTGCCTCAAAGAATCAAAGTATTAAGACTGTTGTTATGCAATAGGGTCCAGAAAAACAACGTAGGAGCGTCACTATTGAGAATGACTACAAAATAAAGCAAACAAGTAATCTAGCACATTGTCTTGGCTGCTTATGAAAAACCTCAATAGGTTTGTTTGAAAGCCCTCACTCACCGACCTGGTCGGTGACATGCTTCATCATCGGGCCCCACCAGGAGTGGCCGAGTGCCACCCTGGTGTGCTGCAACGCCAGATTACTGCGGAGCTGGTTATTTGTGAATGTGAAGTGCAAGATAAAAAGGCCAATTGAGTCAAAAAAGGAAGTTTTATTTGTTTTGCCAATTGGACAGGGATAAAAATATATATTATATGTAGGATAACGGACCAAATTATAAGTCCACTATCATCCTAGTGTGAGGTCGGTCAACATGTGTCAGCCTATGTGGAATGTTTTATCAGGCATTCATCAGGACCAGTGAGTTTAAAATATGTACAGTGGTGTGTGTCAAAACCTCGGTGGTGTGGGCGCGCTAAGGCCCACCCTAGCCAGAGGTCAATTGTGTAAAAAATAAGAACAATTGTCTAAGATTCCAAATGATTGGGGTGGAACCGAGTTTATTGGGGGGGCGCTAAAATTTAGAACACCATGGATCTCGGGAGGGGGGTGGTAGCAAATTGGCACACCGTCCTGGAAGCTAGGCACCCGCTCGGTACCTGCAAACGCCCTCGAAAGCCGGACCCCAAAGGGCTAGATTACTTGTTTGCTTTATTTTGTAATCATTCTCAATAGTGACGCTCCTACGTTGTTTTTCTGGACCTTAACCTTTACCATGCTCATTACGAGCTACGCTCGTCATGAGGCACGGTGCTCCGGTGCTCAGCTCGTCATGAGCTGTGGAACGCTCAGGTGCGGGGAGAATTCCCCTGCTGTGCTGAGCGTTCCACGGGAGCCGGTGCACCTGTGACGAGCTCAGCTCGTCATGAGCACAGGAGCACCGTGCCTCATGACGAGCTGAGCTCGTCATGAGCATGCGGGCGCTGTGCGTGCCCCCCTTTCCCCCAGCACAGCGGCGGAATTACCCCCACAGCGAAGGGGCTAATCCAAAGGGAATAGGAGTGTTCCTTGTCTCCCTTCCTCTCTTGTTGTTACTAGTTATGCAATAGGGAACATATGACTTCCCCTGCTATCACATGTGTGTGTCATAGGCCACTTACCATGGAGCAGGCTAGCAAGTCAGCATTGTCCTCCAGATCATATGCATATCGAGGCACTGGTGCTGTCACAGCAGATTCAAAATGCTCACTTGCTGGTGTAACGCCTTGGTACGTGGCCGAGTGGATGTCTACCGATTCCTGTCAGGCCCAATCCTACTCCTGAAGCTCCTGTCACACCTACCACCATTAGAAGACTGTTATATTCCTGCTTCTCCTGTCATTCACGAGCATGCATGAGAGTCTGGAATCATCATTGTAGAATTAGTTTGATTCCAGATTCTCTGCATTCTGGGGAAGGCGGTTGCTGAGGCAGGATAACTGGAGCATCTTCTGTAAACCATGCCTATCAATAAACCCAATCTTAATCCTACAAATCTCGTTACCTGGATTCTGTATCCACAATATTTTGGCGACGGATCTCCTACCTCGTCCATCTGTGTCTACGTCCTGCTCCCGATCCACAACTTCGTGAGCTTCGTTTTTCTCCGATTTTTCATTTGCTGTTGGCAACTACCATGGAGAGCTTCGTTTCTTCTTCAGCTTTCATTCGCTGGTGGCAGCTATCCGGAAGGTACTGTTTCTCCGTGTTGTGTTGTGTTATTTGGCAATTTTCGTCCTCCACGCGCTGTCCATTAGTCGCGAGACGCACTTTGATGTGCGCGCGCAGGCAGTAAGTTGCGTTATTCAAGTTCCTGACGTTATTGCTTCACGACGCTTCGCGGCCATTTTGTGACTTTACCTTCGATTTGCCAATCATTTCTTGCCAACCACGCAACGCATCTACACGGAACCAACGTGATTTCGAAATTTTTCACATTTTTGACGTTCGGCGGCCATTTTCTTGCACTATTTGACTGTTGCCAACCAATTTGCCAACTACGTGTTTGTTAAACACTCGTTTTTGGACTGTGAATTACATGTTTGTTTTTTTCTCACGTTTTTCTTTTTGTGATATTTTACTACATTATCTCCTGCCTCAGCCTAATTCCGCGTACAGTACAGTAATATTATTCTTGGTGCATATTATACATTTACATATACTTATCTTTCATGGCTACTACAGCTAATTCTACTATTGCACCGCCACCTCCGTTTTTAATTGATGGTGATACCCCTACCATTGAATGGGAGGAGTGGCTAAGTATTTTTGAAAATTATTTAGAGGCTATTGATGGGCTTAGTTCCCTGTGTCAAGAAGGAAAGCAATTTTTTTAAATTCCCAAATTCCCTTGGTAAAGAAGGCCAACATGCTTTCAAATGTTTGCCAGAACTAGTTGGTGCGAATGGTCAACCTGTGGATAATCCGTATAATGAAGCTAAACTGAGGCTTGAAAAGTATTTTGTGAAACAAGTCAATATTGTGATGCAAAGACACAAATTTTACACTCTTCCGCAAAAAGAGAAAGAAACTGTTGACCAAATGGTAACTCGCCTAAGGGAGCTTTAGTTGAAATGTGACTTTGGTGCTATGACAGATCAGCTTATCAGAGATCAGTTGATCATTCAGTGCAAAAACAAGAGGATGCAACAAAAACTTTGGGCAGCCAAAAATCCAACTTTAATGGAAGTCATTGCTATTGCTAAGGTGGTGGAGGAATCGGATAAGTGTATGGAAGAAATGCGTACCTTGGAGTTGAAAAAGAAGGATTCCATTAATATTGTTAACAAACTGGATAAAGACTCTGCTTCTACTGATGTTAAGCCCAAATTTTCTACTTTCAAGTCGAAGCCTAAAAGTTTTTTTCCTGAAGGGAAAAATACATTTGTTGGTTGCTTTCGCTGTGGGAACATGTCTCATGCGGCGGATTTCGTAGGTTGTTTTGCTCGAGATAAAACTTCCAGGAAATGTGGGAGAAGGGGACACACCAGTAAAGCTTGTAAAAATCCTTCTGTTAATAGAGTTGCGTATGTTGAAGATGACATCGTTCCTCATGATATGGCTTTATGCATAGAGGATTGTGCTTGTGTTGGTCTTCGAAAACCTAAAGCTGTCTTTATTTTGAATGGGGTTTCTGTAACGCTCTTAGTTGATCCCGGATCTATGTTCACCATTATCCCTTTCCGCTTCTTCAAAGAATGTTGGCCCCATTTGCCGTTATCCAAAAGTGATAGTACCCCTAAGGGTTATGGAGGTGAAGTTATCAATATAAAGGGCGTTATGGATACCTCTTTCGAATTCAAGGGGATATTTTCTTCAGGGAAAGTGTATGTTTCTGATGATGGTCTTGCTATTCTGGGTTGGACGCAGCAACATGATTTGCATATCATTCTAGATCCTATATCTATAGATAAAGTTCTTGTTATTGATGATTTTCCAAATGTTGATGCTATTTTTTCTAAGTACAATGATGTTTTTCGCTCACGTTTGGGTAAATTGGAGGGTTATGTGCATGAAATTAAACTAAAAATAAATTGTTCGCCTGTGAAACATACCCTTAGAAGAATTCCCATTGCTATACGTAGTGAAGTTAAAGAAATGCTTGATGATATGCAGAAACAAGATATTATGGAGCCTGTCGAAGCCTCTGAGTGGCTTTCTCCTGTGGTCGTTACTCAAAAGAAAGATGGTAGACATCGTTTTTGTGTGGGCCTTAGGTCTCTCAACCAAAATATTATTGTAGATAAGTTTCCCCTCCCTAATATCTCGGAGATGGTACTGTTGATGGACAAGGCAACATTTTATAGTAAACTTGATCTTAGATCAGACTACCTTCAAGTTGTTTTACACCCTGACTCTAGGAAACTTACTGCATTTGTAACTATTGATGGAGTTTTTCAATTTAAAAGATTGCCGTTTGGTCTGGCCTCAGCGGTCAGCGTATTCCAACGCATGATGCATTCTTTGTTGAAAGACCTAAAACATGTTCATTTTTTTCAAGATGATGTATTAATTATTGGTATAGATGAGACTGAACATAAGGCTAACTGGGCTAAAGTTTTGCATCTATTTTCGAATGCTGGTCTTACCCTAAGGAAGAGTAAGTGTCAGTTTTTGTTAACTGAAATTGATTATTTGGGTTACACCATTTCTCATTCTGGTGTGAAGCCAAAAGAAGATTTATTGAAAGCCATTAGGTGTGCTCCCATTCCCTCGAATAAGGATCAGCTAAAATCCTTTTTAGGATTAGTAGAGTATTACTCTAAGTTTGTTTCAAATTTTGCTCACAAGACTGAAGCTTTGCGATTATTGCTTAGAAAAGGGGTACAATTTGTTTGGGGTTCTCAACAATCTGAGGCCTTTGAGAAAATTAAACTTGAGATTGTCAATGCAGTTATTCTTACCACTTTTGAACCAGATAAAGACACTTTTGTAACTGTTGATGCCAGTGCCCATGGTATTGGTGCCATTTTATCACAAAAGAAAAATGGTTTGGAGAAGACGGTTGCTTTCGCTTCACGCACTCTTAGTGCTTCAGAGCACAATTATGTGGTAATTGAGCGTGAGGCGTTAGCTGCCGTTTGGGGGGTTTCGCATTTTCGCACTTATGTGTGGGGCACCCAATTCTCCTTAAGAACTGATCACAAGCCACTCATTAGAATTTTGTCGCCAGGAGGAGCTAATAATGGTTCTCCTCGCTTAATGAGATTTGCTGCCAAACTGCAAGAATATACATATAGTTTAGTATATATTTCTGGGTGGAAAAAAAAAACAAGCGGATTGCTTGTCTCGGTTACCTATTCAGTCAGAAACACTTGATGATTTTAATGATGAAAATGTGTGTTTAGTTGCTAGCTTTGATGATGCTTATTCAGGCGGTTTCAATTCGATCTCTAGGGATGAGTGGCATCGAGCAGTGGTTGAGGATCTTGATTTTAGGGACTTAATTAGTGCTATACGTCTTGGTTGGAAACGGGAGGGTGAAGTGAAGCCTTCTCTACAGAATTTTGTTAAATGGCAAGAAGAGCTCAGTTTGGGTAGTTCTGATGATTTGGTGATGAGAGGTGAAAGATTTATACCTCCGAATTCTCTTAGAAGAAGACTTTTTCTTCTAGCGCATGAGGGTAATCTTGGCCAGAGTATGACCAGTAAACGGCTTAAGGTTTTTGGTGGCCTGGAATGGATGACGATGTTAGAAGATGGGTTGAGGATTGTTCTCTATGCAAAGAGAGTGAAAAGAGGTTAAAGATTGATTCACGTACACAGGGTTCCATTTCGTGTGATAAAGACTTACCATGGCAGAAAGTCTGTTTGGATTTTATTGGTCCTATGGATTATTTGTCTGGAGATCGTCGTTTTGCTTTGGTTTTGGTGGATGTGTGTTCTCGTTAGATGTGTGTTGAGTTCATGAAGAATATTACCACAGAAAGTGTTATTAGGCCACTCAGATCTATCTTTTTGAAGGAGAGTTTTCCTTGTATTTTGCTAACGGATAATGGTACTCAATTGACTTCGTCATCCATGCGTTTGTTCTTGTCTAATCATGGGATCAAACATATGTGTACTCCCTTGTATAATCCACAAGGTAACGGTATTGTGGAGCGTATGAATAGGATGGCGAAGGGTACTATTCAAATGTCTGTGCAAGTTAAACGTGATGTTCGTAGTGCTGTGGAAGAATTCGTTTTTATCGTATAACACTACTGTTCATAGTGTCACCAATGCCATTCCTTTTGAGCTTATGCGTGGTAGGGTTCCCAAAACCAAGATGGTTCCTCAGTGGTTATTTGAGGGGAAGATACCTTTAGATGTCAGTACTTTCAGTGGTAAGTGTGGGGAAAATTTAAATTCTTCCAGTGGTAAAGTGGGAAGAGTTGATGTGGGTAATTTCGTCAAAATTAAGTTAAGCAGAAAGGAGCATGGTGTTAATAAGTTTTCAGAACCTTTTAGGGTTAAGGAGTTTCACAAGTGGCATGTTGTTTTGGAGAATGGGCAAAATTGGAACTTCAGAAGGATTGCCTTGTATTCTAAAGGAGGCAGTGTCACTGATTCTGGTTGTGTTGCTCCTAAGAAAGATATTTTGATGAGTAAAACAGTTCTGGGGGGTAAGCGAATGAGTTCTGCACGGCAATGTCGTGTACCAAGGAAATATGATGATTTTAAATTGTATTAATTATTTCCTGAAATATAGGTTTTTATGTCATCTTTTAAAATGTTTAGGAAACATGTTAATTTTAGAATGCATTGATTGTTTTCTTGATTGTAGAATGTTTTGATTGTTTCCTTGAAAGCAAAAAAAAATTCGTTTTTTATGATGTTTCTTTCTTTTAAGTTGTAGTGCGTAATGTGCTAATGTAAATAATGCTTATAAGTTTAGTTTATAGAATGTATTTTGTGTTTTTCGGGTAAGTGATTCTGTGTCAATTTTTATTGCTTATACTTGCTTTTGTCTTATTCTTTTGTTTTATAAGGAAGGAAGATATGTTATATTCCTGCCTCTCCTGTCATTCACGAGCGTGCATGAGAGTCTGGAATCATCATTGTAGAATTAGTTTGATTCCAGATTCTCTGCATTCTGGGGAAGGCGGTTGCTGAGGCAGGATGACTGTTATTCTATTAACCAAGCCTATCAATAAACCCAATTTTAATCCTGCAAATCTCGTTACCTGGATTCTGTATCCACAATAAAGACCATGCAGAATCCTGCCTCAGGTACGTCAATGCGTGTGTGGGGGCAACTAGGAACACCCAAAAACCAGGGAACCAGAGAGCTGCCATACAGCAGCAGGAGAGAGATAGCTCCTAAACACCTCCTGCTGACAGAGGCAAAACCAGGTAGGGCCAGCAGTGTTTCCCTATTGGACCTAAATGCTTCCACAGCCCATGGTCAAAGTTAGTTGAAGATAACCACAAGGAGGGCTCATAAGTTGGATACAAAATTCACATCTAATTTTTCAGTGAATCCGGATCAACAGAGAGGCTCAGAAACAGATAGGCTTACTGAGCGTGAAGGTATATGAGGAGAGAGGCGCCTGCGCCAAGTTTAAAAGAAAGTGTCCCTTAAGATATAAATTTCCTCTCAAAAGGGTAAGGACTTTCATGAAGAGGCAAAGAATCATGTAACTTGCTTGTAAATTATAAATTGTAATTGTAAATCACATGCTTCAGTCATTCTCAATAACTTATCTGTGCTACAAGCTTCTCACAAGAAGTAATCTTTACTGGAATGTTGTTGAAGAATTGATGTCCTGGTCTAAAAACATTGGGGCATATTATCAAGACAGGTGTTGAAATTATCGCTGCCTTGGCGGCAGAAAACTGCGGCTAAAACGGCGATAATGGGCTTGATAATATGCTCTATGGAATTCCAATTGAAGCCCGTGTTAGATGTCCTTCATATCTAACATGGGCTTCAATTGGAATTCCATAGAGCATATTATCAAGCCCATTATCGCCGTTTGAGCTGCAGTTTTCTGTCGCTAAAGCGGCAATAATTTGATCAGCTGTCTTGATAATATGCCCCATTATCTTTTACAAGCTTCTTGAAGCCAATCTGAGTGAACAGATGTATCTAAAACTTCGCAAAGCCCTTCCCAGTACCTGTTTTTCTAAGACCTTTTTAAACATGTTTCCAATAACTGATGTCTTCTAAAAGCTTCTCAATGCCTTTACCTGTAACAAATACTTTCCAAAGAGCTTATGTACACACTTCCCTGTAATCACTTGACCAGAATCTTCGTCAAGCCCTTCCCAGTAAATGGTGTTTTCTAATCCCTTTGTTCTCTTCTAATAGGTTCTTGAAGCCCATCCAGTTTACTGATTTCTCCTACGGTTTTTGCTAAGCTTCTTCCATTAATCAGTCTCTTCTTGAAGTCTATCCCAGTAACCAGCCGCTTGAAGTTGCCTGCAGCTCTGAAGTCCTTGGCAGTAACCCGTTTATGTTTTTCAGCCTCAGGGGTCTGCTGATGTCCGCGATGAGCCCGGCCTGGCAGCAGGGGCCAAGGACTTCGGCCAGGGAGCCTCCTTCCAACACCCGACATCCCTCGTCCTCTGACAGCGACTCTGGCTGCCCACAAGAGGAGGTCCCCAGCATTGCATCAGACTCCACACCAGATCAGGTATGGTCAAAAAGTTCTTGTAGCAGACTCAGTGTCCTCTGGGTCAACATGTCCAGCCAAATACTGCAAAACAGGAACTGTAGCTGTGTTATGGTACTTAGAACCTCCTCGATCACTGGGTTAAACCTCACTTTAAAAAAAACGCAGTTGTATTATTTTACATATCAAACACTGTCAAACCGTGCATAGTACATGATATTTCCAAGACACTTTTCTTCATCTGCATCTCTAGCAAAATAAAACTCCTCTTGGGGAGGTATGCATTGTCCATAATGGTGATATGAGTTTGGAGGTTTGTCAGTATGCATCCTATGTTAAATCTCACCTCAGCCGTGGGAGGCGTTCCATCACTGTGCTTAAAATCCGGGATGATGACCTCTACCTTCTGCTAATCCCTGCTGTTGTGCAGGGACCATCATTAACATACTTGACCCCTTAGCCCCAATGTACCCAAGCTCCTACTATGATTGTAGTTGCATAAATTGCACTTGTGTTTCTATTGCTCTTCATACCTCTAACGAGGCACCAAGGTGCATTAGCAGAAAGGGAGTGTGCTATTCTGTAGGCATGCCACGTTTGGAAGTGTCTGTCTGTCGTGTGTCCTATATGGGTCATGCTTTGGTGGCATATGGGGTGACCAGTTACACTCTTACTGTGATTTGTCACACCAGTTGTGAGGCTGAAGGGGCCAGGGGTGAAGGACAGGACTCAAGGATAAAACTGGTGCATGGATGGGTAAAGAGTGTGTGAGTGATTTCTGGTTGTGTGTTAGGGGTTTTTATGTCATATGTACAGCTGAAAAAGCTAGGCCCATGTTTCCGTAGGAGTGAGGCTGCACACATGCAACTGTTTTAGAAGACATCTCAGAACAGACTTGGTGATGTAAACATGCAGATACCTACAGGGTTACGGTGGGTGCCATTGGTGGTACAAGGTGGTACATGCTTCCGTTGGTTATAGAAGAGCCGCTGCATTCCACAGGTGTCATGGCAGCAACTCACATGAAACAGACATTCTACAACTGGCCATGAGTGGTACGTGCTACTCCTCCCAACCTGGAGATAGCGAAACCAATGTACTAACACCTCCTGGCTCACTTTATCCAACCCCCAGTTGCATATAAAATATGTCCCATATCATTTTCTCCATTTACCTTGAACTGTAAATGGGAGATGTTGATTGAGTCTTCTGCTGTTTACTGGAGACTAGAGGAAGGACATTTTTAATCAGAAAGACCTGTAAAAAGGTCATACGATTTAGTGCCAATTTTGTTCAGAGTTTCGCACATGTCGCAGATATGAATAGTTTATTAAGATTTTCAATTTATGGAAAATGATCACTCCCAATTGTAGCTTCTTCCTGTCCCTGCAGGTGGCAGTGACGAGTCTGTCCATGAAGGATGCAGCAACCCTACCAACGAGCAGGTGCCCACATCGAATCAGGACTCTGCTGTGCCAGCTGCCACCACAAGACAGCGATGTAAGAGAGTTGGCCACTGCATTGCCCACATTCTCTCAAAATGCCCACCTTGACCCGGTCCAGCCAAATCTCTTTCTCTTCCCCCTTCATGGCCCCAAACCCCTTTGACCCACCCTTGTGACCCCGCCGGAGGCTCCACTGCTCCTTCCCACTACAACTTCATACACCCTCTGCTTCTCCACCGTTGTGAGCTGCTTCTCTATTATTTCCGGTGGCCGTGGGGGGCAAAATGTCATCATTCACACTCCACCATCTTTCACTGACTCTACTCTGCGTTCCTTGATTCTGCCCTCTCCTTCATTTAACAGCACTGTAACCGCTTTGCTCACTCTACTGCTCCTGGGTTTGGTAAATGCCACCTCACAGCGTTCTGTGAGCTTTGGCTCACGCTTGTCCCTTCTGCTTGGACAGGGCTGTAAGAACTTTGTCTAACTCCCTCACCTGCCAGTGTGCCGACATCCTTGAGTCTCACCAAGGCTGCTAGGTGAGGTCTGCCCTCCTTATTCCCAAATGCACCAGGGCTCTGTCTTCCCAGAAGAGAAGCTGTGGCGCCTGACTGCGGTGTGTTTGTATTCCAGGAGCGGTACTGCACAGCCCTGGCAGAGGAGGAGCGGGGGCAACTGCAGCAATTCTACATCCAGAGAAGACTGCAGTCCTTGGGACAAGGGAGTGTGCGACCTGTGAAGGCTGTGCATGCGGGGAACCTCTGTGAGCGGGTAAGATCCACAGACAATATTTATGTTTACCTTTAATTTACTCACAATGCTATCTTCAATCTTCACTCATCAAGCTGTAAGCCATGTTTTGCCATCAAAACACAGTTCTGGTGTCATTTTCATCTTCAAGTCAAGGAGTAGAACCTATGTTTACTCTGCAGTCAGAGGGTGGAAAGAACCTTTATGCACCCCTTGAATGCAGACTGCCACTTTTATCTGATAATCAGTATATGAAAGACACTACGGTCATCAATAGGGTTAATGGCAACTTTAACCTCCAGTGGAGAACCAGCTCCATCATTACTCTCCACTCAGAAGAAGATGCACTATTTAAATCCTCAGAGAAGAAGTCTGAAACAATATTTACCCTAAATCAGAGAGTGGAATCCATCTTTACTCTTCATTCGGATTTAGAAGGCCATCTCCCTCTGACAACCAGAGTATGAAGCCAATGTTATCCCCCAGTAAGTGTACCTATTGCATTTTTATCCTCCAACAAGGGACACGCCACTGAGAGGGCAAGATAAGACCATTGCCCTCCGACCAGAAGATGGAAGCAATCTTTACCACGCAGTCCGGAGGTGGAAGTCATACGTACCTGATGCTCACAGAGGGTGGAAGGTATCTGTACATTAGTCAGATGGATTGATGTGATCTGATTCCTCCAATCAGAAGCCAGACGTGTCTCTACCCTCCAGTTGGAGAATACAATTAATCTTTATCCTCAAGATAGAGGGTTGATGTTCTCGATTACCTCGAATCGCGGTATATATGCCTGTTCTCCTGAGTTCATTTGAATGCACATGAATTTAACAAATAAGAATGAGCACGTGCCCGATGAGTAGGCTCGTCCATGTCAAAGGCAAGTAGTCAGAGGGATGTGGATGGTACACAAGAGTAATAAAGTGAACGGGGCAGGGAGAAGATACGTACAGTTGTCTGACGTCAATGCACCAGTCCCCCACATGCAGGGACTAAAGTGATGAGGGTGGTACACAGCACCTGCCACAGGTCCGTTCACCAGGATGACTAGGAGAAAAAGAAGAGACTTCTGCTGATGTCATCTGGGCCTTCTGGTGGAACCCCGTCCACTTTGCTCACATAAGGAACATTCTAAGCATCAATTGAGTCTGCACAGCAAGTTTGCTTATTGCTGTGTATTCTGGATGCGGTTACCATAACTATTACCCCCAAGAACCAGGAAACCCTCCAGTGATACTGGAGCACTAAAAATGAATTAAGAACTATGAGTTATGGGGCTATGCCAAGGACAGAGGACAGCGCAAACATGTGCACACTCTGAAGAACACCAGGTTGGTAGGAAGGGCAGCTGGTACATGTGAGGACCATTTGAGTCCACAGATAAGAGAAAGGGAAGAATTGTGGGAATGGGAGAAAGAAAATCAGACATGGGGGATGCTTGGTGGTGAGCGAGGACAAAGGGCAAAGGGAACCATACAACTCGGAAAAGTTGTGAGGAGTCCGTCTGTTCCTGCGCTCACTGCTTTGCCTCCCCTGGAACAACTTGACCTGCTTTCAATTGGACTTTTTCTGATTGGCTGTAGGGTGCATCTTGTCCCGAAATGTCTGCCTCTGAGTCAACCTCATCCTCCATTCCACCATTCGCCACAGTTTGTAACCTCTCTTGTTTGTAACCTAAACCTAAGAGTCCTTTTCTTTGTTGAAAGGGAACAGGGGCATTATGTTCCATTGTGTGCCATAAGTTTAGATGTTTCTTGATTAATCCGGTTACAGATATCCATAACAAATATGGCATTTACCTGTTATGTTATGTTAAAAATATTTATAAAGCGCTCTTACACCAAGTGGTTTCATGGCGCTGGCAGCGGGGTGGCAACGGTAGTAGAGAGACGGATGCTTACTCGTATGCTTGTGAAAACAAGAAGGTTTTAAGACGTGTTCTGAAATGAGAATAAGAAGTTACAAATCTGAGTTCAGCTGGGAGGGAATTCAAAAAGTGGGGAGCCAGAAAATAAAGTTGACCAGGGACATAGGGTTCTCACCCATGTCATGTTAGCAGGAAGAATGTTGTGGAGGAACGGTGATGTAGCTGCTACATCGAAACAGAAGCTACATATTCCTCTACAGCAAAAACACTTATGCTCCAAATGGAACCTTGGTAGTCTCTTCTATTCTCCGATCAGAGGGTATAATCCTATAGCTATATAGCTATAGCTCGATGTAGCATTAAGAGACCAGTTCTAGAAGATAAGACAGACCCTATAGGTACCAATGGCTAAGCTGAAAATTCTGACCATAAACATTTGTGGGCAAAATGATATAAAAAAAAGACAAAGAACCACAATAAGCTTAAAATCAATCGGGGCAGATATCGTTTGTCTGCAAGAAACTCATGTTGAGGGGACTCAAATACATTTATTGAAAACATTAGGATATAGAGTTGTCATTGCTACAACTCAGACAAACAAAACTAGAGGGGTAGCTATTCTAGCGCGGGGTGGAGGGGTACAGTTTATGAGATCTGCAGTTGATAAATATGGCCGATGGGCCATCTCTGAGTGCCGATATGGAGAGGGAGAAAAACTTACGGTCTGCTCTATATATGGATGTGTCACTGATGATCCCGATCTCCTGAACTTTTTAACTAACGAACTAGCATATTGGCCGGTTCCGATGGTTGTCTGTGGCGACTTTAATCTAAATCTCCCGTCAAAGTGGTCATCTGTTCATAATTTTAGCTACCAGGGTAGGAAACCCAAAACATTTAGTGCCCTTAGGGATCTTTGTAATACACATGCAATTTCTGACTGTTGGGAAATGAGATTCCCAAGTAACCCGGGGTACACCTTTTTCTCTCATCCCCATCTTAAATTTGCAAGATTGGATTATGCTTTTGCATCAGATACCATTATATCACACTGTTCGGTTGACCGACTACCGAGGGTTTTATCCGATCACAACCCCCTAATCGTTAGCATAAAAATAGGGATTCAGCAAGTAGACCGTAGTAACTGGACATTTGAGAGGGCTTTACTGACTAACGTTAAATATTGTAACCTCATGAAAAACTGGATCCCCGAATTTTTGGAGTATAACCTGGGGAGTGCCCCGCTGGAGGTGGTGTGGGATACACTAAAGGCTGGCGTAAGGGGAGAAACCCTCAGGTTTTCTATCAAAAATAACCAGGAAATAAAACAAAAATTAATAAATCTACAGGATAGCCTTGCTAGTAAAGAAGAAGATCTGATGTTAGCTGTTCAGGGTAATATCAACATTGAAGGAGCGGTAAGAAATGTTGCAATCGCAAGAAACCTAATTTAGTAAACACTAACTACTAAAGCTATAAGTAAAGCCACTCTGAATCTGGAGAAAGTTTATGAGCTTAGCGAGCAGGTTGGACATCAACTGGCCGTCCGCACAAGACAGCAGAATAGCGATAATACAATTAAAGAAATTAGAGATCCCATTATTGGCCTTACCTGTGATTCCAAAGAAATAAGGGTTGCGTTTCATAGATATTACGAGGACCTATACACTGAGTCTGGGAAGAGTCAATCTAAAATAGATACATATTTGGATCGTGGCATGGGGGTCCAATTACTCCAAACAGATAAAGATATCCTTGAAGAGGCACCACAATGGGTCGAAATCCTTCTGTCTATTAATAGCCTCCCAACCGGTAAAGCAACGGGCTTAGACGGAATTCCGGCGGAATTCTATGCCAGATTCAACAAACAATTAAAAGAAATTTTAACCCAGCTGGTTAATCATGTCTTCCAGGGGGGTCGACCACCCAAATCGTGGGATCAGGCCAAGATTATTGTTTTTCCAAAAAAGAATAAAGATCCAACGGATCTAGGGGCCTATCGCCCCATTACATTAATCAATAATGATGCCAAAATATACTCCAAATTACTCGCCAGTAGACTCGCCCCAGTAATCCACAAAATAATTTCCGCCCGACAGCACGGAATCGTTCCAGGAAGATCCACTACCGATCATATCCAAAGGGTGATCACACTCTTTGATCACCCTTTGGATATGACATAGCAGACGATACAGGAGATCCTATGGCATTAATACTTCTAGATGCCGAAAAAGCCTTTGATAGGTTCTCCTGGAAATATCTTTGGACTGCTATGTCAAGGAGTGGGATCGGGGATGTATTTATTAATGCGGTTCGTATGATGTATGTTAAGCCAGAAGCAGTGGTTTCGATCAATGGTGAAAACTCAGCTACTATTACAATATCTAGAGGAACAAGGCAGGGGTGTCCGTGCTCCCCTTTGCTTTTTGCTATATTTATCGACCCGTTTATCCACAGGTTAGAGACGAATACATCTATCATGCCAATAAAGACACTTAATGGTGAAACTAAGTCCCTTGCATACGCCGATGACATCGCTATAGTCACTCCTGATCCAAATAATTCCGTCGATGCAATGGAACAAGAGGCAAAACATTTTGGAGAAATCTCCGGATATAAACTGAACCGGAATAAAACTCAAATCATAATCAATAGTAAATGTAATTATGCGGATGAAAGAGTGACGAAGAATGCAATGTATCTCGGTGTTAATCTTACCGCTAACTTAAATAATCTTGTAAAACTCAACATGGACCCCCTAATGAAACAAACGGAAAAAAGCCTAAAAAAACTCCATAATCTGCACCTAACAATTATCGGAAGATGTAATTTAATTAAAATGTTATTCTTTCCAAAATTCTTATACTTTTTTCGCACAATCTGCTTAAACTTTGAACCACTATTATTTAAGGAAATTGACGGTATTTTTGCCCGCTTTATATGGGGATATGGAAGAACTCGTAGAGCTAACAGATTTATCACCTTGCCGACAGACAGAGGAGGTCTCGCACTCCCTAACCTTAAAGTTTATTGGTGGGCGACAGTCCTTAAATATAGTAGACTGCTGTTAACTTCACATCAGGATAATACCCCAGACTGGTTAGTTCCAACTCCTCAGGAACTTATTCTAGGTGAGCAAGCGAGCGCACATTTGTGGCGACTGACTTACGATTGTCAATTCAAGAAAGTGCGCTTCAAAACTCTTAAAGGCATTTATGCCGCCTGGAATTATGTTATTCAGTGTAATAGAGTGAAAATTGGGGGAAAAAATAACAATTTAATTATTGATCTTCCCGATGACCTGGATAAACATACTCAGAACTGGCAGATTAAACTTGGAACTTCAGTTAGCTCCATACAGAAAGCATTTCAATGTTCTCAGTCACTTTTAATGTCCTCTAAATTGCAAGCTCAATTCTATAAAACCTTTTTCCACTTATATCACACCCCCTATAGGCAAATGGAGCACTGGTAAAGGGACTTTATGCCCCTGATGCGCAGAGCCAGAGGCAGATCTAATACACATGTTTGCTACATGTGGGGCACTCCGAACCATTAGATGTGAGATTTCTAATTTTCTTTCGGAAATATTTGCGACTAAAATGGAGATTACTACGTCAGAAATAATATTGGGGGTAGACAGTGACATCCGAGCGGACAATAGAAAGGGACTTCTGTTCGTCTCTATGGCCGTGCTTAGAATCTGTCTGGCTTCGGCTTGGCTGGACACTGTTCCTCCATCCTTTCAACAATGGCGGGCACGATTATTATCGACATATAGTCTGGAAAAAGCAATATACAGCAGGAAGGGTATGAAAAAGAAAAAGAAGGGACTAGAAATCTGGTTCCCACTCGCACATTGGATCGAATGTCTAGAACTGTAACGACTATAATTATTTTATTGAAAACTTCAGTAGTTTTGTGTTTATGTAATTGGTCAATTTTTTTATGTCTAGTATATGTAGTGTATGATGCTTTGGTTATTAGCTTCGTGGAAAATTGCCTGTATTGGAGTGGGTGGGGGGGGTGATATAAAATGTTAAGAACATTTTCTGCAATAAAGATTAAAAAAAGGAAAAAAAGAGGGTATAATCCCTCTGTACCCTTTGCATAGAGTACCTAAAACATATGTATCCTGCAAACGCAGCGTGGAAGTCAGCTGTACCTTCCAACAAGTGGATGTAAGCCATCTGCACCCTCGAATCAGAGGACCATCTGTGTTTGATTTGACAATTATAAAGCGTACATTGTGAGTCTCCCCCATTGTTCTTGGAGCTGCGAACATGATCGGAAAAAAAGTAACCGTAACTCACCCGTATTTTTGTAGAATTTTTTATGAACTACAGTAAAATAGAAATACCAGTATACCCAATTACATATCATCAAAATCTTAAGTAAGAAACTCAGGAAAATTAGTTAAAGATGTGGGCATTGACTGTCTATCTGAAGGGGAATAATTTTGGAAGTATCCACATTTCTAAGGCAATATTGCTCCAGAATGAAGATGCTTGAATCTAGAACCTACAACTTTCGATAGCCTCTCCATTTGAAATTTTATCTTGGAACAACCATGATCCCTGATTGGCCGGATCTCACATACCGCAATCGTTTGTAATTCTCTTGGTGCTGTAGCTGTTGAGTTGTATTTCCTAACGCCAAAAAAGAGGCAGCTTACACCACTCAGTGGGCAGAACCAGATAAGTGTGCTTTGGCCTCATCGAACTTGGAGTTTACCAATGAGTTAATACTTTTTCTTGCTGGATGCAGTCTGAAGCGTGGACAATTTTCACAGATGTATTAATGTAACTGCACGGAGTTAACATCCATATTGTTAGCACAGAGAACAAACAGCACAAAAAAATAACTATACTCACAGTGATCGTTTAATTTAATACAATCACACACTGCAATTAGAAATAATGACACTAAAAATACAGAAGAAAGAAAAGGTTTCAAGCACCTATTATCAGCAAGCATTAAAACAAATGAATTCCAGAGTAGGGTGTGGTTGGAATTCCAGAAGTTAGATACCAATAGTAAGAAAAGACGAAACCTTAAAGGAGCACAAGGTGGCTGATGCCATGTAAAGAGACAGAGGTAGAGTTCTTGGTAAAAGGTAATCAGATCTTAGTCTGTGAGATATGGGGAAGAGACAGAGGGTTTAAACTCATGCAGATACTACACAGAAGTCCATGCGAAGTAGGAGGTCGCTAAAGATGATACCAGGAAGGAATAATATCAAGAGGAATGAAGACCATACAGTATATTTACTGACTGAAGGGTGGATGTAAAAAGTATTAGAGTGTGTTGAGATAGATCAACATAAAGTGAACAACTGAAGTTCAGGATTTGAAACCATGGTTTGGATAATTTTGGCAGACAAGAAATCTCTTTTGAGATCTGATCTGTTAAACGTTGTATAACAAAAAGCAGCACATGCGTGTAAAAGATCAAGTTTATAATAATAGTGAAAATGTTGAAAATGACACTTTTATTACATGCTGCTGTGGGAAAAATGTAGGATGAAATCAATAAATTGGAGGACGGTTGAGAAAGACTAGCAGATGGGTTAAGACAGGAGCAGGTATTTCCCACCCAACATAGAGGTAGAGAGGCAGAATGCATGTGTGCAATACATCAGTGAAGGACGAAAGTTAAAAATAGATTTGGATGTTTTCTTTTATAATGAGAATGAAACCCAAAGGAAGAAATGATAGAAGAGAGAGATGGGAGAGGAGTTGGCCTAACGGCTAGGGCGGTCGACCTCGAATCTGGGGAACTGGTTTCGAGTCTCGCAATGACGCTGAACATCCTGTGATTCTGGGCACATCACTTAATCTCCCCTTGCCTAACAAAAATTAATGTGTCCTCATGTAATGCAACTGGTGCTATGTAAAGCACTCTGACACCCGATTCAGGTCAAGTTCGCTCTATATAAAACTCTATAAAATAAAATAAATAAAAATGATAGAGCATGTAGATACATTTAAAGTGTGTGAGATTACGAGGTAGAAAGTGAAAGAGATGCTTTCCACGAACCTTGGAAAAAGCAGCCAGACAAAAGGGAGGACCCTCTGGGATTAAACCAGGAAACAATACAGAAGAGTGGGGTGATCAACAGTATCAAAGGCAACATGAAAATCAAAAAGTGCCAACACAGAGGATAGGTAAAACTGGAGACAGCAAGGAGTGCAATTTCACTTAAACATCCTAGTCACAAGTTAGAGGAATGTAGGTAATATAAAAATTGTGAATTAACAGTTCTTTTCAAAGTTTTGCACAGGCACTATCACTAGATAATAGAGGAAAATGAAAAGTCAGCAGATGTTTCATGAAATGGGATTTAGGCGAAACTGTCGATGTTACTAAGGGTAGATAACAGTAGGATATGATAGACATAATGAATAAGTAAAGTAGCAATGGTGTCAAAGGATCGGCATGACATACCTGATTAGACATTGGAGCAAAGGACTGGAAGACTGGTTGAGGCACGTTGGGACACATTAGCTGAGGACCTAACCAAGGAGAAAGCTGGTGAAAATAAGGCATAACCCAGCTGGGATTTGGAAGCAAAGCATAATGCAACCCCCTTAGGAGCTACATTGGAAGAACATGACAGATTGGTGGAGGATGTATCAATGATCTATTCATAGTGGAGGAAAGGTGATTGGATTTTAGGAAATGAGCAGGAATGTTCTTTTTAGCAAACTTGAGCACCTGACTGTAAGGTTAGTTGAGTGAAAGAAATGGTTGTGTATTTCTAAGCGTTTTGTTCTCATTTGGGGGTGGTCCGGTTGCCAAAGTAGAATATACTAAGAGTTTATGGTGGAAGAAAACATGGCTGTGATCCTTACTAGGTGACTTTGAGAGGCTTTGCAGGTTACAGGGTATCATTGGGTTCATTTGCAAATAGATCCACTGATAGCAGGTGAGAGCAGGGGGGCATGGTAGCCTTAGAAAGTGGTAGGTTGAGCGAAGTGCCCCACCACGTTCTTAAAAAACCTATTTGAAAAAACGCCTCCCTCCAAAAGTCAACAACAACAACCCTTCCCTCCAAAAGCCCAACTAAAAACAACCTCTCTACCCAAAACCGCGAAAAAAACATAAACACTAACCTGATCACTACTTCCATGCATTACACATTCCTAAAAAACAAAATAAAATAAATTGTACTTGCCCACAAGCTCCGCGTCCTCCTCTGTGTTCGTCTGCAGTCTGATGCACGAAAGATGATCCTCTAACCAATCCAGGTTCTGCTTTCCTGCTGCTATTCAGCATGACAACAGTGCCAGAATTGGATGGAGCGCCTGGCTAGACGTCCTGGAGGCCTGTGCTTGGTCTCAGCCCAGCTGTCTATGACAGCTGGATGGAGAGCTTCAAAGTGCGCATGTCACTTTGGCCAATGCAAGACAGCTGACCAAACTGATGTGCACTTTGGTAGAGAGTCCAGTCAGCCACTAGTCTAGTCCTTTGCTGCCAATTGGCAACAGAGAACCCCCCCCCCCCCATTTCTCCTGGCTCGGGACAGGCTAACGGCTGCGGCACTCTATAGTTTTTTATTATTTATTGCCATTTTATATTTCACGTTTAGTGCGGTTCCCAGCGGGCAGGGAGGCGACGCTGGGTGAGAGCTGTAGCAAATCACACAGGGATAACGTCTGTGCATAAGATCATATGGTCAGAGAATAAGATAATGTTAGTCTTGAGGAATGTCCAATGTCCAATGTTGAAAGGATTCAGTAGAAAGTTATTAAAAGGTATGAAAATTATATTTATAGTGGTCCCTTCTATTCAGGGGTGTAGACTAGTCAATGATATTCGGAGAGCGTGAATCTTAAATTTCACAAATGAAAAAGCAGTGGACTGCTAAGAGAATGGGTGAGATGGCCACTGTTTAGAATGGACTGTTCCCAAAAGGGGCCTGTAAACTACTTATTTGCATTAGGCGGACCTCTAGGGCTGATTTAGAGTTTGGCAGACAGGTTACTCTATCGCAACGCAACGAGTACCCTGTCTGCCAAACTCAAGGTCTGACCTCCTAATTTTGAGTTGTGTGGACCACAAGTTGTGCGCCGAAAGAGTGCAATTTACTCTGCCAGTGTAAAATGTCCTCTGACGGCCTGGTGGAGCAGGGGCCGTAGGAGGTGAGCCATCTGACTGTCTGATCTTACCTACTTAGAGAGGACGGTTGATTGGCTTTTTTAGTCCATTACTGCCAGGTATATCTTTGCACTGAGCGACAGTAAAAAAAGCAAAAATTCCCCTTACACCATGGGAAATAATTCCCATGGTGTGGGGATCATTTGCTTTATTTATTTTTCAAATACAATTTCCCACTTTAGGAGTTTGTTTTTGAAAAAGAAACCTCTGGAGAAGTTTGACGGCCAGCCATCATGTTTGACGGAGCCATCCATCAGACTTTTCCTACATTAACAGGAACTTTCATGACATCGGTTCCTGCCAATGTTGCGAGATGTCCGCGAGGCCAGCGGACATCTCAAATGTGGGTGGAGTTAAGACAAGGTGGCTGACGTAAAGTCCTCCGCCACACTGCCTGCCATATATAAATATGTTCCTGGTCGAAAAAATTATATTTAAAACCTCTTAGTGAAATCAGAATGATGATAAAAGCAAACTCAGACATAGCAGATCTGACTCAGGGCTCCCAGACCTAACTGCCAAACCAAGAATACATTTATTTGGGGCGATTAGGTCCCTGCTTTTATCTTGAGGGTGTGTAAATGGGAATACGCATAAAAAGAGAAAGATCATCATTAGGGTTTCCGGAGTTGGAAAAACAGAAGCAAATTTGAGTCTTCAGAGAAGGATAGTGTGAGTCTGACTGGGAAGTAGATGACTATAAGTGGAAGCAGAACATAGTTTAGAAAGCGGCAAAAGGGATATTCAGAAGAGGCCACAGCAGGGAGGGGTATATTAGATTATTTGCATATCCACTCAGGTTATAATAAACTACCCACTGCTCCACCATTGCTGTGAGTCTTGGGAGAAGAAGAAACCGAAGACTGAGCAGTAGTAAGATTCTGTTGGTGTGTTCATGCTCTAGCTATCATCCTAGATTTTGCCTAGATTGTATTCCTTTTTGCCGTGTTCTGTCTTGTGGTATTTTTTAAACTTTATTTGTCATTTTATTTTAAACAACAATAACCAAGAAACAATGGCTCAATGCAGCAGTCCAGTGTCATACGGTATCATAAGCATTGTTCATGGTTTAGGAGCATCAAGTATGCAATCCTGTGTCGGCAACAAAGCAATAGAAACACATATCATCTTGATCACAACCGTCAGTCATGGTAGTCGTCACTGTTCCTCTCCATCACATCTAGCGAGTGAAGGGGGGTAGAGGTAGTTCCGTCCCTCCCTCCAATTGGTATCAGCATCCGCCCTGTTTGTGCCTGATCTCTGTAAGGTATTGTTATACTGGCAGGAACCATTTGAGGTCCTTGCAAGGACTGATTGTGTACCACCTGCTGTCCCCTCTATCAAATCTAACATTGCCACCCAGGTCTCCAAGTTCCTCTCTACATCCTCATCCCTGCGTGTCTTGTGGTTAAGAAACAATGATTTCTGCGTAGCGGACCTAACAGGGTCCGCTACGCAGCTTCTGTTCAGATGGCAGTAATGATCTGAGCTTCCAATGAGAGGGTGTAACCTATTAGGCAGTGGATCCAAATCCTAACAGCCTTTCTGTTTCTTGTAGTGTGGCCGGAGGATCCCAAGTGGTGCGCTGGCAGTTCTGGCAGGTGGGCTGGAGGGCCAGTCCAGCTGGCACCCCTCATGCTTCGTCTGCTGCACCTGTGAGGAGCCACTCTTCGACCTCATCTACTTTCACCACCACGGACAGATCTACTGTGGTCGCCACCATGCAGAGCTATTCAGACCACGTTGTGCATCATGTGACCAGGTAAACAAAATGAAGGGCCTGGGTTATTTACTGGTGATAAACATACACCGTTGCCAGTATAATGGCCTGCCCAATGAATGTATATGCTGGTGGTTCATAGTTTAACAACAGCGGAGACTACTTTGTTTCCGTCATGGCCAAACTTTTCTAACAGGCCGATGGAGTAGGGCCGCCAGAAAACTGGCTATATGTCCTCCCACCTAATATAGATGGGCGGACATATAGTCGTCTTTTACTGCCCTTCATTGCCATACAAAGCCTGGGGGTAAGGCACAGTAAAAAACAAAAAATGTCCCCAATGCTATGGGAGATGACTTCTATGGCGAGGGAGGATTTTTTTTTTATTTCAAAAAGAAAATCCTGCGTCAAACTTAAGAAAACATTGACAGCAACCAGGTGACAGCGGTTCTACCAATGCTTTAGAAATTACCCCCAGCGTGGAGATAATTTCTAGAATTGGCAGGTAGTTATTCCATCAGGGCGGCATAGTAATTTACTCCGTCATCCTGATGGAGTGTCTGCCAAAGAATAAATAGGGCCCTTAGAGTGTACCTTAGGGACCATGTGGGGCTAGAGGAACCAACACACTACTGGGGAAGTGAAAATTACCAGTGAGTGCTACAAACGCAGACACTGTAACTCTGGTTAGAGACCTCATTAAAAGGCACCCTACCCAAGAAAAAACACATTCGCCCCAAAGCCCTATTTAATTTTAAAGTTTTACTGAAATCCCTTACCCTAGTGCCCCGACCTCAGAGTGCCTCGATTTGATAGGCCGTATCCTAAAATTCACTTCTCCAGAGTCTCGCTACTCCAGAATTTGCCTTTTCAGGTGCTTATTTACAAGCTCCTTGAGCCACCGGTATTTCCTGTGTTAAAAGTGATGCACCTGCGGCACAAGGGACTTGTAAATAAGCCCCTGAGTGCCTGAAAACCGCAGTCACTAACTCCCCAAGTGTCCAGGTCTGAGAGCCTCCATCCCAGAGCCCATAACGGACACCCTAATCCTAGTGTCCCCACCTCTGGAACCTAAACACAAAGCCTACCCCATATAGCCACCCCATCCCTAAAACTCCTGCAAAGAAAATTCCCATCTTGAGCCATTATTTCAGATCCCCATTTATGAGAGCCTTAGTCCCTGAGCCCCACCAAAGCACATCCGCACAGCTCTGAGAGTGTCTGACAAGAGCCCCATCCCAACCCACAAATATTCCAGAGCCCTACCTCTGCTTTAAGAGCCGCATCCCAGAGTCCCCGCTTTGAGAGTTCCCATTTCAGAACCTCACCCTGGTGTCGTGTTAGGTCTTAGAGCTCATGTCCCTCAGATCCTGCTCTGACAAGTCACTTTGACACCCCCTTTGCACTGATTTTGCCCTCCCACGAGAGACCCATTCCAGCTTTGTGAGTTGCTGTTCCAGAGCCCTAATTGACATCCTTTATATGCTGTTTTTGCCCTTCAGCTCATCTTCACCAAGGAGCTTACAGAGGCTGAAGGCTGGCATTGGCACCTTGGGCACTTCTGCTGCACAGACTGTGGTATCGCCCTGGGAGGCCAGCGCTATGTGATGAAGGGGGGCCACCCTTACTGCTGTGCTTGTTTTGATAGCACCCACGCTGAGACTTGTCACACCTGTGGAGAGACGATCAGTAAGTGCTGGTTTGAAATGCTCATTGAAAGTGATGAACACTCCCTTTTTAGCCTCTCTTGTCATATGTCCTTCAGAATCCATGGCTCTGTCTTTTGTTGGGCTCTATTTATATAAAAAAAAGTGCTTGCACAATCACAAACCAGGCCTTGGTTATGTCACCATGAATTCTCAGACTAGTGACTAAAGTGCGTTGCTCTCTGTAGTAATGTGTGGTGCAATCTCAAAATATCACTATAGGGAATATCCTCTGACATGCAAATCATTTCCGAAATATCTTTCACAAACCTATTGTCCCATTGATTTTAGATTTTCTATAATTAATTCCAATGGAGCGATATTTTTGTATGCAATATTTAGGAGTCGATATTTAAGTCAGACGATATACTGACATTTGATAGTCTGGTACTACACCATAGCTCATATATTCTTATACCTTAGCGCTTTCAGTTTGAGGAATACTAAGTTCTGCCATCGGACAGTAGCAGAGAGTAGGTGCTGTGGCACTGTAACAGCTTAGAAAAGTATGCTAGAAGAGTGAGCGTGGTTGGATTTTGCAACTCCTAGGCTCTGCCACCACTTCAGCCCTCATTCTCCTCCTGTAAGCAGTATCTATCTCAAAGTTTATTTCCGGTATAAAACCATAAGACATGCATACAATCAGAATATAAGAATATATTTTTTTAAATTGTAATAAAATGATCAGTTCTTCACTTGATGCGAAATCGAAAACTGACTGTGTACATAATCTCGTGTGATAAGAAACAAAAAAAAACACGCGGCCTACCTCACGCCACTGCTATTTCATCTCTCTGGGCTCCGGCCTGATGCTTCCTGTCCCTGCTGTCACTGCCCCAAGCAGATTTTTATCACATGATATGGCTCTGTCCCGATATTACTCATTACTGGGAGCTAGTGACCGCTGATCTTACTGAGGTCCTGGGCTGGGGGGTCCCTATGAACATACTCTTGGAAGTTACTGATGGTCTGGACGGGAACAGGGCAGAGAAGCTTTGTCTCACCACGGCTCTGATGGTAGCTAAACGAGATATTGCAGCCCTTTGGATGGACCCGTTGGCCCCTTTCATGACACGGTGGCACAGGGGGGTAGATAGGTGTGTATGCTGCCCGCAGCTGCCCTAAAAAGTTTTGAAGGGTGTGGGGTGGTAGAAGACTGAACTTCCGGAGGCTTCCCTATGGACATGGTTGTGGAGACTGTCGCTTGCTATTCCTAGTCGAACTAGTGTTTGTGGGAGGCTTACTCCCCCCGTTTTGTCTGTCACTGTTATGTACTGCTCACTGAGCGATACACTAGCTGTGTTTTCATTGCTGCACATGTGTTCATTTAAAATCAATAAAATTGATTATCAAAAAAAAGAAACAAAAACGGCCAATCATGTACAAGAACAAGCTACAATTGTAATAGACTGCAGTGCTGAATGATCCAACCTAGCACATAGGGCCACCATGATCAAACATACAGTTTGCCTGTCTTGAGCAACCTGCCCCTCTCTTTCATGCATATAATGATTATCTGGAAATGGCACATACAATGTATTCAAAGGCATCTCATTGTCACACTCCTGAGCAACAGAAGGCTCTAAAACAAAACATGCACACATTCCTGTGAAGGGATCAAAACAACATAAAATAAACCTCTGTTTCTTCTAATTTCTTAGCAATAAAAACAGTGTTTTAGGGGTCACCTAGGCTGTGCATTCGCTGTCTTCGAGAAATGTGGTACTCAGTCTGTGGGCTTTAAACACGCCCAGTGCTTACCATTGGTTCTTTCATTTCGCTTTAGAAATTTCTTTGTTTTAGTTGGTGAATAGTATACATTTGTCCTGCCTTTTGACTGTTTGGTTCTGCCCTGGAGACTGCTTCTGCTACATGGATCCTTGCACTGTTGGCCATAAGTTTAAGTTTTCGCGCACTACTTTTTCTTTCCGTTCTCTCCTTGTCACTCACTGGGGCTTTTATTCCTCTACAAGTTCTCCCCAGATGCGTGCACTGGTTGGGAGTTCAACCATTGCCGTAGTATAATCAGCAGTCGTCAAGCATTTATAATTATGTTCAGTTTCGCCATTGTTTCATTGTAATGGTTCCAATGGGCAAGTTTTTTGTAGGCACAGAGAGAGCCAGCACCGAGACTTGGACCTGGCTCCTCAGTTTCAAAAAGTGGTGGGTCCTCCGCTGAGGCAGAGGAGTGTCGCCCCACTTCTATGAAAGCAGTATAGATAAAGGCAGTACGGGATACAAGAAAAATAAAATGATAACACTAAGTTAATATAATTTTATTTTGTCCTTGTTGCAGCAGTGTTGTGGGCAGGGCTGTTTTGCTGAAGGAGCAGGGGCAAGGAGGAGTGGTTTGCCCTCCCATGGAGCGCATGAATGCTTAGCCGACCATTTAGGGCCGGCCAAACAGCCATACACACTTTGCATGTTTTCCACACAGGCTGCATTAGAGCCTGCATGCAGAACATGCCCAGGCCCCCAGTCACCATCTGAGCGCCGAACCACGGTGCTCAGACCAATCACAATGCTACATTGCAGCGTAGTGATTGGTTCAGGGGAGCCTGAGTGCTGCTCTGTGCTCCTGTTCCTGAGACGATGGTGGAGAGGGCGGCAAGACGCTGCAAGAAAGTATGTGTTTTTTTTTTACCCCCTGTACCCACCACCCTCCCCCCCCGATATGTGCCAGCCGCCACTGGTCTCAAAGTCGAGAGCTCTATATGTTACACCACATCCTCTTACTTGGTTGTTTTAGCCACATATAGTTTCTTGTGTTGACTGTATATAAAATGCACTCAGAATACATTTTATGGGGAGCTTTACATTGTGTTTGGTGGCATTGTGCGTTTAAATGTTTGCTGCTAAAATGTATTTAAATAAAAAACTACTGCTGTGGGTATATATTTGCGGTTCTCTGATTTCCGTGTTTTATTGCCCCTGCTCCCCATCACAGCCATGTCTCACAGCAGCAGCACCCCTCCTCACCCCCCTCCTCGAAAGCGCCCGTCTCTTCGCCCACCATCCTGGCAGCTGCACTCTCCATTCTGCAGGACCCCACTCTGCTCTATGCTCCTTGCACAAGAACCCCCATCCATCGCCCCTCTCCTCTATATGCTCCCTGCAGTAGCCTCCTCTCCCTTCTCTTTACTCCCTGAAGCAGCCCCCATGGATACACCCTGTATTAATTACCTTTACGCAAATGTTTATTTGCTTTCTTATTTGAACACGCTTACCTATTTGCTAAGTAACTGACTTTGACCCAGCCGTACCAGCTCTTTTTTATTTAAAACGTGCTCTGTTTACCTTATGTGCGGATCTATATAATGTTTGGTCACATTGCACTTTGAATTGATAGGTGACAACAATTATTTAGAAAACACTACTGATGTGTGCTGGGTGTTTACAGTAGCAATTAAGTTGCTATCAAATAGCACATGTTGAAATATTCGTGCAAAAGCAATATCGTATGGCGTCTAAACACAGTGTTAAAGGCCATATATTACTGTTTTTGCACAAATATATAATCGTGCGTTATATAATAACACCTCATCTGCACCTGTAAAAACACAACATTTGCATTTTTGTAAATGAAGTTGTGCTGCAGCCAAGTAAAAATGCAATGCTTCAAACGTTAACGTAATGTAAAGCTCCCCATAATCCCTGCTCAGATCATGTTTTAAATAGAAAAGGCTGGAACGGCTGGGACTAAGTTACAGCCTGATTCATCAAGGGGCCGTTTTGCGAGCCCCTAATAGCGAATCATAGCGATTCGCTATTGAGGACTCGCAAAACGGTATTCATGTAGGAATTGCTAAATAAATAGCGATTCCTACATGTTCTCTATTTGCGAGTAGCAATTTGCTACTCGCAAAAAAAGGAATACCTCCCCATTCATTCCTATGGGCCAAAAGGCCCATAGGAATGAATGGGGAGTATCCCTTATTTGCGAGTAGCAATTTGCTACTCGCAAATCAGATAGCGATTTTAAGGGTGCCAGGGGTGTCCAAAGGACACCCTGTAGCACCCCTAAAATGCACATTTGAACAGGTGTTGCGCACACACATGTCCAAAGGACATGTGTGTGTGTAACATGCAAAAGAAAAAAATGCACTAAAGTGCTTTTTACACTATTTACGCAATTTACCACCAAGTCAGACCTGGTGGTAAATTGAGACCAAATATTGCAATTTCGCTATTTCTATTTGGTTGATGAATTGCATTTAAGGAATCTCTATTAGAGATTCCTCAAATCCAATTCCTCGCAAATATGCGATTTCGGTAATAGAGATTTTTGCATTTGGGATGATGAATCCCAAATGCAAAAATCGCACTCGCAAAGGGCCAGATTCTCAGAATCTGTCCCTTTGCGAGCGCAAATCAGCTTGATGAATCAGGCTGTTTGTTAGTTACTTATTAATTAAGTTAAAAACGCTTTGACAAGAAAACACATTTTTAATTGACTAAATCTAAACAATATTGGTGTAGAGTCCGTGAAGAAACAAGCAGGGTGTTTTTGAAGGGTTGATGGTGTTGGGACGGAGTAAGTGATTTGTACCAACTGTTCAGTGTGGCAGTGAGATGCATGTAAAGCAGAACTCGCGGTTTACTGACTGCATGTTTTAATGCCAGAGCAAAAATAAAATTTACTAAAACTAAATAATATTGTTGTTCAGTCTGTGATGTAAAAAGAATGTTTTTGAAGGGCTGACAATGCTGGGATATAGTAAGATACTTGTACCCACTGTTTTGGAACATTAAACTAATTCCGTCTTGAAAACATAGAAGCTTTGTGCAGAATCTGTCAGTACTTTAATCGCAGCAGTAAATAGACAACTCCCCTTTGTATGTATTATAGTATGGTTTGCCAGCAGTTGACTGAAAGAGGAGTGCCGCCAACTGTAATGTACAGCTCACCATGGACCAACATATCCGCTTTATAAATGGGAAACTCTTTGCTGAGTAAAAGTACACACCCTTAAGAGTTACCGCCAGTCCATTAGTTTTGTTGTTTTCAATAGAAAGCTTAGTGTTATAAAGAGGTCATATTGCTCCATGGAGAGCTGTATATTACAATTGACTTCATTTCCCTTTTAATAGTTTGCAGACAAGCATTATTCAATTAAGTACACATGAAGATTGCATTTGTAGAGCTGTGGTTGAAATACTGATGGATTCCGCACAGAGGTTCTCTGATTTCCCTGTTTTATTGCCCCTGCTCCCCATCACAGCCGTGTTTTAAAGCAGCAGCGCCCCTCCTCACTCCCACGCCTTGAAAGCGCCCGTCTCTTCTTCACCCACCATCTTGGCAGCTGCACTCTCCATTCTGCAGGACCCCCACACTGCTCTCTGCTCCTTGCAGAAGAACCCCATCCTCTCCTGTATTTGCTCCTTTCAGGAGCCTCCTCTTTCCTCTCTCTACTCCCTGAAGCAGCCTCCCCATCTGTACTCCCTGAATTAATGACATACAAATATTCCTCCTCCCAACCCACCACACTCTAATCTGCCCCACTCCAGTCCAAGACAAACTTCCCCACTTCTAACCAAAATAATCTTCTCAACTCCAATCCAACAATCCACCCCACTCCAATCTGTCCCAGTCCAATCCATAGCAACTTGCCCCACTCAATCCAAAATAATGTGCCCCCCTCAAATCCAAAACAATCTGCCCACTCTACTCCAATCCAACTCAACCCACACCGCCCCAGTTAATTCCACCCCACTCATTACAATTCACCCAGCCCACCACATTCCAACCCACCCCACTCCAATCCGATCAGATCCAACTCAATCCAACTCAATTCAATCCAATACACTCCACTCCAATTCAGTCCACCCCATCCAACCCACCCCTCTCCACTCTAATCCACCCCACTCCAAACCACCTACTCTATTCCAAATCACTCCACCCCAATTCAATCCAATCCAATCCACCCAAAACCAATCTAAACCACCCCACTGCAATGCACCCCACTGCAATGCACCACACGCCAATCCACCACAAGCCAATCCACCTCACCTTATTTCAGTCCACTCCAATGCAATCCAAACTAATACATAACTGTTTGTAACTGCTCTGGGCTGGGAGTTAAAGTTGCCTGGTTTAACACATTGCTTTCTTTAAATGAGTAATGAAAGGGGCCAAAGGAGATAATATTTGGGCAATTGCGCCATCCTTTTGGGTGTAAGATCAATGTCATGGATCGAGCAGGTTTACTAAGCTGTTATCGGCTTTCTCCATGATAAGACAAGTACTGTTTCTATGTCATTAAGGTAGTGAGAAGCCAATTGGCACTTATAACAGCTCTAGAAACCCTAAGCTTCAAATAGGGTCCCTGAAGGTTCCCTGTGTCTCCAGTGTTATTTAATGTACCCCTGTCTTCGCTGTTTGAGATACTAAGTAAATTCCACCATGAGATACCATCATTCCGGCAGCCAATTTTAAAGAAATGCAAGATTGCTTTAGGACTGGCTAGCATTGAACTGTGTGCAACTAAACAGTAATTAAATTAGATAATTTTTTTGTATCTTCTGAATATGTATTTATCCCTCTGATTTATTGGGATAATCTTTTAGAGTTGCCTAAAAAGTTAAAAGCTTTGGGCTTATTTATCGATGAACATGACTGTGATTTCTGCTTTGTCAACAGAAATAATTATGATAGTCGTACTCTCAGTGAAATACAGAGGTATAATTATAGATGCAGCTAAAATGCATGATTAAATTACTGTTACATGCCGTCTTACCAGCTAATACACTAAAAGGCAACATTTACAAAATGCGGCACTCAGACAGATCTTTGGCCTGGGGAAAGTATTGTGCATGCACACTGGGGTCTTACTATCCATGATGGCCAATTGGGTGTTCGCAGGCTTTTTGAATAGAAAATGTTTTGCATTCTATCTAGAGTCACTGTGCAGATTTCCAGTGGGGGCTGGTGACATTTGAAAGTGGTGGGGCGTAAAATGATAATCATACTGCACCATAGCGAGCGAGCATAGCGATCGAGCCCGAACCCCCTAAGGAGGGTTCGCGGGGATTTCCCCCGTGAAAATTTTGAAAAAAGAGTGGACACATGGTGCATTTTCAAGCAAATTTGAGAAAGCAGGAAGGTTAATAAAGCAATTGTGAAAGCTTGTCCAGCATCAAAAAGTACACTTGAGTAGGTGGCATTAAACCTTGGTTTCCAATTTTTGCAGGTAGTGGCAACTGCAGGGACTAGCACTAATTTTGGAGGAGTGGGACCAATTTTAATTTCAGACTTTCACCCAGAGCAAGAGAGAGAGAGGCAGAAAAGAGAGGAAGATAAAGATAGGTAAATAAAAAAGCTTTAATGATGAAGAACCTACAAGTGAGATAGCGAAAGATTAAGGGTAGGGTGGTCAGAGGAAGAGGCATTAGGTGGAATCACTATGGGCAGCCTTGGTATTTAACTGTGGCAATAAGCAATGGCAATTTGAATTCCTAACAAACACTTTGAAACCCTGCACAATATATATAAATAGTATACACTTTAAATGTATTTTTTTTTAATTGAGTACTGATGACGTTGTATCAATTGCAAACAGTTTCCATCGATTTCTTTCTGGTACAAAGCATTGCTTGCATTGGCGACTACACATCCTGCAGTTCTGGCACCTGGTCTTTTATGCATTCAGCAACATCAACAATAATGCAGATGTTGCAGATAAATTACTAAAGGTATACTCAGGTTTTAACCATGGCATTGTATGACAATATTAACTATAGATGTTAACAGTAGGGTCAAAGGAATAAGTAACTTGGAAGGGGGGGGGGTCTTAAATGTTTGTCCGCTCTTTTGTTTCAACTTTCCAGAACTTTCTCTTCTGACCCAACAATCTTTGAGGCTGCGAAAAGGCAAATGCAAGGAATCATGCCTTTTTCAGAATTAGTGAGTTAGGAAGTTTACATTGAAATATTCCTTTGTGCTCCCTCTTATTGGTACCCCCAACTACTACTGTTCTCCCTAAGACACCACAGTCCACAAAAACGATACACCTATTTGTTAACTCAGTTGCTTATTCATTCACTTGTTTAAGCTTTAAAATACTTCTATTTGCCTCCATGTGGTATCACTAAAGATTTCTTCTTCCCCACACAGACTGAACTCATTAATTCACTCACTCAACCTCCCAATCCTTGAAGTAGAACCCTAGTGCAAAATGAGGTAGGGATCTATGGACGGGCATCTTCCACAGGTCCTAAATTCACCCACATGCAAGTCTCAGCCCTCATCAGGGCAAAAGTATACAGGCTTTATTTCAAAAGTTATGTTGGGAGCATAGCGTGAGGTCTTAAACCCAGACAACCTAACTGGAGTTTAATCTGTGCACATGTTGCAGGCAAATGGCACCTGCAGTCATTTCTGGAACTTGGGACTTAGGTTTTACCATCAGACTTTGACCCAGAATAAGAGAAAGAGAGAGATAAGCAGAAAAAGCGGAAAGGAGGAAAAAGTGAAAGATAAACAGTGAATAGGGAGAAAGCAGGAACCAAAAAATCTGCAAGAGTGAAACAAAGAGTCAGGAAGCAGGAAGGGTAGATTTGTGGACATGTGGCTTTATGCTGCAAGGTGTTGGAGCAGCCCCAGCTGGAATGTGCCCCTGCTAGCATTTTACATCCTGTAGCACCCTTAAGGTTTGTAACAAAGACAGTGAAAGGCAGCATGGTGGGCAATCTGTGGAACTCTTGAAGTAAATAAAGGGAAGCTACTTCTTTACCCTAAAACGCCCAACTCATTGGTGGTGGGATCAGCAAGTGCTCCGTGCAAGGTATTGGAAAATTAGGCCTGTCTGGATGAATTATAGCCCTCCAAGTACAATTAAATGTTACCAGTTGTAATACTCCCCATACACCAAAGAAAAGCTATTTTAGTTTTTTCCCCAGCATCTAGCTCGCTCACTACAGGTGGCACTGTAAGGATGGCAAGTTAATGTTCCTTCTAGAAGTGCTGATTTTGGTTGTGCCTACATACACACTTGTGATTGCCACGTTTGTCAGGGAAACACACCGCCATTCGAGCTTGGTTTGGTGTCCCGGAAGGGCCAAGAGCCAGCACTTGAATAACAGTCACTGGTGGGTTTAAAATGAGTGGTGTTTGGTTTCTTTTAACACTGCAATTCTGTCTCTTTTTGCTTTAAAACGATTACGAGTCTGTACAGCGTTCGCATTATTTCCGACATATTTCTATCTTGCATTTGCTGTTTTACTTTTATTATGATCTCACACTGCCCACACTGACACGCACGGTACCACACAGTCACTCACTGGATGTCGGATGATCTTCTCCAAGTTCCAACGATCTCCACCACGAGTCGACTGCAGTGCTGTAGTAGAGAGGAGGAGGAAGGGTGAATGGCCGTGGGCCGGCCCGATTTTCCCAGCAACTGCAGAATGTTGTCCAATCACTGAATGGCTTAACACTAAGCCATTACAGTGATTGGGCATTGCCATTGCCCCACGTTGGATGCTCCCACCCCCGCGGTGCGAGACTAGACTGCACCAACGACAACCCAGTAGCCAATCCTGACGCTGCTCTCTTCAGAGGAGAGCTGCTCTCTAAAGAGAGCAGCATCAGGATTGGAGTGAGCATCAACAAAAACGCCGCTCATTTTGGGACCACTGGGGTCTGTGGCATTAGGCAAACCCCGTACTCAGCGGTGCTTGCTTTTCAAAGCCCACTGGGTACTTTGCTGAAGAAAGGCAGCCGGGCAAACACCACATGCGCAGTGCGCACCTGCAGCAGCGGCAACAGACTCAGTCAATGGGCCAGCCATGTCACGTACGTCATGTGATTTCTTTGAAGGCATGATGCCGCAGTTTTAATAATTATCGGGCAATTTATTCGAGCGGCGCGTTAATTAATACAAGTTTTTATTAATGCGCCGCTTGAATAAATTGCCCGATAATTATTAGTGGGGCAACGCCCCACCGCCCAAATGGTAAAACCGCCACTGCAGATTTCACCAGCATTAAATTATAGAAAGGATATTAAGCATAAAAAGGATCAAAAATGTGGTGACCGTTCTTTCAGCGACTCTGGAAAAGACTTTCTCTCTCTCTCTCTCTCTCTCTCTCTCTCTCTGTCTCTCACTCTCGCTCACTCACACACACTCACTCTCTCTCTCTTCGTCTGGGAATTCCCAGTATACTGGTGAGTGCAAATAGTTGTAGGACCTGCCTTACCATTTGGCCAGTCTACACCAAATTTGACAGGCTACAAGATAGCCTCATTGTCAGATACAGTTCAGGAGGCCACAGGGCAGCCAGGAGTTAGTGGCTCACAACTGTGGGGGTTGAGGTATTTTATCACTACTGTCCCGGTGTCTGCCTTACTGTGGCGGGCAAAACTGGACTTTGGCTCTCACTAGTAGCGAGGGCAAGCAGTCACAGGAAAGTTAGTTTGAGAGTTACTCATGATCAACAAGCAACACCACCCCCACAGCAGAGCAATAACATCAATTCCCAGCCCAGTGCTTCTGTTTGTGAACAAGACAAGTACTTTATTACACAGAAAACATCCCACAACACAATCAATTATGCCAAATAGTCGGTTTGTGCTCTAGGAGCTTCTGCCAACTAGTCCTTCGCATGCCTGTCATGGGTCTCTCTCTCTGGGCTCTCTCCCTCAGCAGCTCATGCTATCCCCTTTGATCTAGTTTTAGCAATCATTTTTAGTTTAATCTTTCACCAAATTCATGGTAGCAGCACCAGGCTGCATTTGGCCTTCTCTCTCGGTAGTGGGACTGTTATATCCTGTTATTATTAAGTGCCTATATTAATTATGCTTGTACCTCTTTAACTGCATGAGCCATGCTGTGTTTCCTTTTAACTCTGCATTCTTAACAGAGCTTTGCTCATACAGCATTCTCCACTGTTAGTCAGTTGTAACCTGTGTCCTGCTGTGTCAGGACTGGATGCTGTGCTGCTCAATAAATCATCTCAACTACAACTGCTTCCTTGGATCTTTACAAAATTGGCGACGAGGACAACCTTACTCCAGCCATCTACAGCACAGGAGCGGAGTTTGAACCCATTTTTGGATATATTTACTTATTTTTACAAAATTCTACTGATCTGCCTGCTTTGAAAATACCCAAGACACCCTGCACTACCTACTGGCTTCTACCAACGTCTCTACCAACGTTTCCCTGCAATTTGGATGTTTTTGTGGCATTTATTTTCCTTTTCTGACCTTTAAATGTCTTTTGGCATCTTTCAAGCTGGTACTTTATAGCGCGATCGCTTCACGAGCGTTTCTGCTGCCTTGACAACGCGACTTCTTCACGAGTGTTCCTGCTGCCTTGACAACATTCACTCGTCATTGCCTCATTCCTTGACAACGCTTTGGTTGCCAGCGCACACGTCATCGCCTTGGTTAATTAGCGATGACGCTTTGAACATCGTCGGAGTCATTTCAGCTTTCTACGCGCTCCTTAGCGACCAGCTACAATTGGGCCGTAACTTCCAGCAACGCCTCCGCGTCATCACCCTGCGTTACCAGCCACGCTATCATTGGTCTGGATCTGCTAACAACGTCTTCGCGTCATCACGCACGCATTGTTTGGACGTCTACACGCACGCTACATCACGTGCCTCCATTTTGTTTCTTGGTTGCCTAGCAACTTCACACGGCGATCAACTTTCACGAAGGAACCTTTTCCAGTCATCGTTTTACTTCGTTTCTTTTTGATTTTATCTAGTTTTTAGCCCTTTTTACTAGCGTTTCTCTTAATTACAGTTCACACTGTTTATTTACCTCGCCAAGCGCTCCACAACCATTATTAAAACCACAGCTTCGCCTCTTCTCCACTGACAAGCTACTGACCACGCTGACTTCAATTGGCATAAGTACTGTTACATTTTACCTTTTACCTTTTCTGCATATTTACATTTTGTTTTTTTTTTTGTATTTTATCATTTTATTCGTTTGTTCAATTTTTTATTCTATTTTACTATTAACAACATGCAGTTTGATCCTCCTGCAAAATTTTTACAAGTCAAGGGCGATCCACCGTTGCCTTGGTCAAGGTGGAAAGAGGAGTTTTTCAATTATATGAAAGCTATTGATGGAGAGCGTATGGGTTCAGAAAGAAAAAAAAGTATTTTGTTACATTGTTTAGGCTCTGAGGGTCAGGAAATCTTTAGGACCTTGCCTCCATTTGCTGCGCCTAGTGGTAGTGGTGACTCTGTGAATGTTTACACTGAAGCTCTTGGTAGGTTGGAAAAACGCTTTAAGCCTACCGCTAACATTGCGTTGAATCGTTTTAAATTTTATACTAGAGCACAAAAACAAGAGGAATCCTTTGATGATTTTCTTACTTCTCTAAGAGCATTAACCTTACATTGCAATTTTGGTGCCATGGCAGATGAAATGATTCGCGATCAGATCATTGTCCATGTCAAAAACAAAAAAATTCAAGATAAGCTTTGGTGTATAGGTGACCCTAATCTGGAAGAAACTATAGCTATTGCTAAGTCTACAGAAATGTCAGAGAAATGGATGAATATTGTTGTGAAACAAACATCTAATTCTCACTCTGTTAAATCCAACACTGAAGAAGAAGTGTGTATTGTTAAATCCAAAGTTGATGAAAAAAATGTTGTTCCTTTCCAATCTAAATTTAAAAATACTGTGGGTATTGGTAATAGAAGATTTGATTCTAATAGTTCATCACTTTTATGCTACAGATGTGGGAGTAAATCACATATAGCCTCTTTTCAGGGCTGTCCTGCCATAAACAGAACTTGTAATATTTGTAACAAGGTAGGACATTTCAGCAACGTATGTAGAGAAAGGAGGTACAATTCTCAACCTCGTTCTGGACGATCTGTCACTCCCTCTTCCTCAAAGGTATCTTCTGTTGGGGTGGTTGAAGTACAACATGAAGTTGAACGTGGCTATGTTGTTTCTATTCTTGGATCAACCACTAAGAAATCTCCCAAATGTACTTTTCATGTCTCAGGTATTGCTATTGAACTTATGGTAGATTCAGGATCTCCATGGACAATTATTACCAAAGAATATTTTAACGAAAAGTTAACAAGTGTTTGCAATATTTCTGATTTACAACCTTCAGACATTTTAGCTGAAAGTTTCAATGGAAATACTATCGATATTGAAGGTTTCTTTGATGTTCTTTTATGTTTCAGAGGTAGATCAGCTCAAATCAAGCTTTATATAGCTATCAAAGGAGTCAATGTTCTGGGTTGGCATGATCAATGGGAACTTGGCATCACGTTGAATCCACGTGCCAAGGATCCCATCTCTCTTTGTAGTGAACAAGATATGATCAACTCTGTTTCTGATGTTAATGGAAAGGATGATGTAATTATTTCATGGTCTGAAAAGTTCAATAAAGTTTTCTGTGACCGTTTAGGAAGATTGGAAAATTTTGCACACAAAATTGTTCTCAAGGAGGGTGCTGTCCCAGTCAAACAAAAGCTTAGGGGAGTTCCTTTAAATGTTAGGGATGAGCTAAAAGAAATGTTGGATGACCTACTCAAGGACAGTATTATAGAGCCCATTGAATCTTCAGAGTGGGTTTCGCCCATCGTTTTGGTGCGCAAACCTGACCAGAAATTGAGGGTCTGCATTGATTTGAGGGCTTTAAACTCTAATATTGTTATAGACTGTCATCCACTCCCCAATATTAATGAGCTGGTTTCCTTGTTTGATGGTGCGCAGATCTTTTCCACCTTGGACCTTAGATCTGCGTATCATCAAATTGAGCTTACTGAAGATTCCAAGAAATATACAGCCTTCATTACCCCTATGGGACTATTTCAATATAGAAGGATGCCGTTTGGATTAGCATCCGCTGCCTCCGTTTTCCAACGCATTATGTTTCAAATCTTTAGGGATCTTGATAAATTCGTAAAATGCTTTCAGGATGACATCTTAATTTTCTCAAAAAATGAGGCCGAACATAGTTCACATTTGAGTATGGTATGCAAAAGATTAGAAAAATCTGGCTTTACCCTCAAAGCACACAAGTGCAAACTTTTTAGGAAGTCGGTGGAATACTTAGGTCACACCTTGTCGGGGGAAGGTCTTGTTCCTAAAAAATCTAATGTTGAGGCCATCCTCTGTGCTCCAGCCCCAAAGAATAAGGAACAACTTCTCTCTTTCTCCGGGATGTGTGAATACTATAGTAAATTTGTTGTGAATTTTGCCACCAAGATGGAACCTTTAAGAAAACTGTTAAGACAGTGCAACGATTTTGTATGGGAAACTGAACAGGAAAAAGCTTTTACAGATATCAAACATGATATTGTTAATTCCCCGACTTTGAAACCATTTAGAATTGGGAAAAAATGCATCATCACCACTGATGCAAGTTTGTACGGTCTTGGGTGTGTGCTATCTCAAACTGATGATGTTGCAGAATGGAACGTAGCTTTCTCCTCCAGAACTTTGAGTGAAACTGAACGCAGATATGCGGTTATTGAACGTGAGTTGCTTGCTTGTGTGTGGGCCATTGAACACTATAGGATTTACATTTGGGGCAGTGAGTTTATTCTAAGAACGGACCACAAACCTTTGGTGCATATCCTATCAGCCGGGGGTGGTTGGAATTCGACAGCTAGGATTGCACGTCTTTCATCCAAGCTACAGGAGTACAATTTTAAGGTTGAATATATTCCAGGGAAGAAAAATGTCACTGCTGACTGTTTGTCACGTCTTCCGTGTGAAAGTAAAGTAGACAATGTGAATAGTCTTTCTGAAGTTGATTTTGTGTTAGGATTGACAGATTTAGTATCTCCCCAGTATCAAGATATTTCTGAACAGTTTTGGTTAGAATGCCAGAATAAGGATGAGAAATTTGTTAAGCTGAAGAAATACCTTCTAGAAGGTTGGCCCAGCAAGAATAACGTTGAATATGATCTGCTACCATTTTACAACATAGCAGAAGAGTTATGGTGTGAAGGGGATTTGTTCTTCAAATCTGAAAAATGTATTCCACCAAGTGGGGTGCAAGAACTTATTCTCAAATTAGCACACAAGACCCATCCGGGCATCTCGGCCATGAAGCGTATTATAAGGTTACATTTCTGGTGGCCTGGAATGGATAGATTCATAGACCGTACTGTCAGAGAATGCAATGAGTGCTGTAACAGCGACAAGATGTTAAAATTACATGTTCCACCTCTTAAGACAGTGAAATGGCCAGAATTTCCGTGGAGCAAGATAGCATTTGATATTTCAGGACCCTTCCAAGTGTTGCCAGAAAGTTCACGTTTTGCATTGGTCATTGTGGATTACCACTCTAAGTGGCCAGAAGTGAAATTTGTAGCCAAAATCACTTCTGAAGTTGTCATTTCTTTTTTTAAAGAAGTTTTTGCTAGGGAAGGCTGTCCTTCGGTATTGGTTTCTGATAATGGGGTGCAGTTAGTCTCCGCTGAAATGAAATTGTTCTTACAATCCTGCAACATCAAACACATGTGTACATCTCTTTACGAGCCACATGAGAACGGGCAGGTTGAGCGTTTCAACCGTGTTTTAAAGGGTTTTGTCTCTGATGCCATCAAAGAGAAAGGGGATTGGTTAAACCGTATCAGACAGAAACTTTGGACTTATCGTATAACTCCCCATAGCACTACTGAGATTAGTCCGTTCAAACTACTCAAAGGTAGGGATCCTGCGTCAGACACGTGCCCTTGGTGGTTCAAGGAAAAATGTGAAGCTCTGGTACAAAATAATGTAGATGTCAAGGAAGTTGCAAAGAAAGTAAGTGGGAAACAAAGTAAATCTGAAGTTTGGTACAATAAGAAGTGGAAAACAAGAGAGCATGAATTGTGTGTTGGGGATTGGGTAAGAATCTTAAAACCTTTCTTAGTCACCAAAGGTACGAGTAAGTTTGGCAGACCTATTCAAATCAAAAGAGTTTTCAGTAACTCAGTTGTTACTCAGGATGGCAAGGTTTGGAACTCAAGCAGGGTTGCTAAATGTCCTTCTCAAGATGTGTCTAAATTCCAACCTCACGCTGTTACTGATAGAGGTTACATTTCTGATGGTGGGTCTGATTCATTTTCTGATTCTGTAGCTTCAAGGATCAAAGACGATAGGCGAATCAGAAGAAGACCAGTTTCTTTGCAAGATTTTGTATAGCTGTTTTTTCTCTTTCCTTTGTTTGGTCTGTAGCCCTCCCAGCCTTACTCTTTTATTTTCATTTAATGAGGGAGGTGTGTTATATCCTGTTATTATTAAGTGCCTATATTAATTATGCTTGTACCTCTTTAACTGCATGAGCCATGCTGTGTTTCCTTTTAACTCTGCATTCTTAACAGAGCTTTGCTCATACAGCATTCTCCACTGTTAGTCAGTTGTAACCTGTGTCCTGCTGTGTCAGGACTGGATGCTGTGCTGCTCAATAAATCATCTCAACTACAACTGCTTCCTTGGATCTTTACAGGGACTTTACTGGCAATAGGAGCCTACAAGAAACATATATTAGCTTACTCAGAAGCCATGTGGCAGCTGGACACATAGCGCATCGCAGGGGGACGGGGGGTGGGGGTCACAGCAAGAGTGGTTGCTTCCGATTGGGGTCATCTTCAGGGCACCAGGTTGCAGATTGTGACTCACTCTGGAGCTCTGGTGTGTACTTGATTCACAACTTGGCTCATTCCAACACTCCAGTGAACACTTGGCACTTCTTGAGCGTGAATGCTACACTGCTTCTGAATCTTCGTTGCTGAGATGCCAGGCACTTACTTCGGCACACAGTGCCCCAAGTTGATGAACTTGATTCTTCACGAGGTGCCCAGAGGGTACCTCTTAGGTCCCAATCTTCCGGGTTGCCTTGGACCCAACAACCCACTTGGCATTGTTGTGGTCATGTAGTTCGTCTGTGGGAAACATATGCCACCAGCAGATGTTTATCTAGGCTTCAGTAGGGGTTACCATACAAGCACACCACTACAGGTGCCTTACTTCTACGACAGGGATAAATGACGATGGTTGCAGTGCCCGATCTGCTGATAGCACTAGTCCTTCAGTGGACTTGCTTAGCGAATTCTTGTCGGACAGAACTCCACTGGGGTCAATAAAAAACAGACACTTTCACATTCCGCTCTTCTTAAAGGGTTGATACTTTCATTCCTCACTCACAAGTAGGATATTTTAGCACCCAGAACATCCCATTAGTTCCTCCTTCAGATCGAACTCCAGGTGATGTTCCCTCACCTCTAGGGAGATGGCTGTCAGTACAACACCAGCCCTTGGCTGCATAGCATTCCCTGAGTACTCTACAAAGTACCCTTCCTCAGAAGAAGAGACTACAACAATAAACACAGATGGGTCTTGAGCTCCCATCTTTAGACCGGTCTCGCAGACAGAGGATGTGTATTCCAAATCTACTTCCTTGGAACTGGTTTTGTTCGGTTCCCCTTTCATGTCTCCTGGCCAGGCCACCTTCCACGCTTGCCTGTCTTCAAGGGTGCTGTGCTCAGTGGGGCAGTTATCCAGGTGGAGTGCCTACCGCAGAATTACAAGGAGGCAGGCGCAGGCTGCACCCAGCTATTTATGACCCCTCCTCACAGAGATCAAAAAGAGAGACAGTAATCTGTGCCCCCTTAAAGGGCTCCTTTCCCTAACAACAGATACTGCATGCCTCACCTTGTACTGCCTGCCATCTACCTAATGGCAGCTGCAATCAGAGTCATTTACAGCCCATGAACCAGGGAAGGCCTGGGCATCTCTAAAGAAAGTCCATCTCCTTTTTAGGTTTCAGCTCTAGATGGCGCACATGCATTGTCTCGAAGTGATATTTATCTACTCGAGCTCGGCGGAGATGGGTAGGTTTTTCCACGCGGACACGGGCAGAGTGAGCTGCATTCAATAGACTCATCCCCGATGTACTGACCCGCCGACCCCTCATGTGGCAAGTAGTCCCTGACCATTAGGCATAGGAGCTTCCACAGAGGTATTGTACACCACACACATGACACAAGCATGTTGTTGTAATTCTTTTTCTTCTTTACACTTTTTATAAGGTCCTGATGAATCGCGGGTGACTTTACCCTGAGCGAGAAACATGTCGACCAGTCTCACTTCTAGCCCTCTCTAGGGTCACTCGACCTAACTGGCTGATACCTAGCGAGCTAGTTTCACCTTTTAATAGCAGCCAGGGGACCCTCAGAATAAAGTTAATTCCGGTACCCCTTGCTACATTTTAATATTTTCGCTACACAACACTACATCCTGCCCACACACCCCCACTTCACCATAAGGCTGTTGGATAAAAAGATCTCCGCCAAAGAGCCCCTCTTTGAGGTGAGCCCGTCGGGGATTACACCGCCTCCCCGACGAGGAGCAAACGCCGATGATGAAGCATGACACCCTTCTGGGTGTGTGAGGCAACTAAATCCAACAAAATGGATGCCCTAGGGTGTCTCTTTCCACACCTTGGTCACGCCAGTCAAATCCCCCTAGTCTGTCTATAGGAACAGTTCAGAAACCCCTTTATTGCGCCAGTTGTCTCGAAGTGAGACATTCTGTGTCTATATTGTGGGTTATAGCCAGCCCAGTGGCTTCCTATTTGCTGGCACCATTGTCACTCCATTTTGCCTTCTCCCAATTTGTCAAAGGCATGCATACGTCATGCCTCTTCCGTTTTTAGCCCTGGCCGAGTTATTTGTTTGAATTTAATTTTATAGTTTTGGAGAGCGCACAGATACCCTGAGGGTTTCCCAGCTCTTGGCATGATGGAACAGAACTATCTAATTAGAAAAGCCATGTCTTCAAATCTTTGCGAAACGCAAGAAGCACCATAGTCTGCAGCTTTAGCCGTAACTCCGCTCACCCAGAACCTCCAACTGCAAGGGCTCAGGTCAATGTACTGCAGTACACTAAGGGGCTGATTACAATGGCGGATGGACTGGAATCCGTCTGCCATCGTGGTGGTTACCAGGACTTTGCGCAATACATGCGGCGGTCAGACACACCCAATTAGGATGCGACCGCCACTATGGGGGTCGCATTTTGCACTATTGCGGTGGGTGCTGCAGACTGCAGCACCCGCTGCGATGTTCAAAATGCATGTTGTGTATTTCACTGCACCAAGTTGCAGGCAGCGGTGCCTGCCACTTGGTGCAGTGAAATGTAGGAGGGTACCATAGGTACCCCCTCAGTTCACCCACATCTCCCCCCAACACAAGTGGGGCCCGTAACGGGCCTCCAAAGCCAATCTCCACCAGCCTTTCAATGGCGGTTTCGCCGCCACAGAAAGGCTGGCTGAGGACAGCATACTAATGTGGCGGATGGTGCCTGCTAGGCACCACCACCATTTTATGGATGCAGAACCCTCCGCCAGGCAATCGCTACGATTGCCTGTGGCTTTTTCCGTGGCGGACGCTCTTTGTATCCGCCACGGTCGCAGTCTGGATCCCCCTGCCATCGTATTGTGTTGGGGGGAAAATCACGGTTTGATGGCGGAAGGACCGCCACTGCATTGATGGTGGTGACGGTCCTTCAACCATCGTAATCGGCCCCTAAATATCTCTCTTTTTTTAAAAAATGCTGTTTTTTATAGTGCAAACACCACACGAATGTATCAGAGCTCTTTATGTGAGCGCCAGTTACTTTACACAAGAACACGTTCCTTTTTGTTGGAACAGGAAGATTAAGAGATCTTCCCAAGGATGTTGTGCAGGCGCCAAAATTCGAATCCTGTTTCTCAGCACCATAGTCAACAATTCTGGCCGTAGCTCTGCCCCTCCTGAACCTCTAACTCCTAGAGCTTGGGTCAAGGTACTGCAGTACACTTTGTATTCGTCGGTCATTTTAGTTGTTAATCGCTTTTATTGTCTTTTGGTGAATGTAAGCACTGGAAACAAGAAACTTTAGACCAGCCTTTCCTTCTTAACATAAACCCAACTTACCCTCCTCAACCCAACCCTCCTCCCTCATACCCCAACGTCCTCCCTCAGTGAAAGTCATTAAAGCTCACAGTCATTTTAAAGCAGACAGACGATCCACCAGTCTTTATGGGTTATCATTTCACAACTTAATATATATTGCCCTCTGTATCTGGCAACGCAGACTCATCTTTGAAAACCATGCAGAAAGAATGAGTTCCAGTTCTGTGGACCAGTTGAGAGATGGTGACATAGATGGAGCTGAACAGTGTTTATGTGCAAAAAAGTAACAGCCATGTAGGTAATGCAAAATGAAGCTACCAGTTTCCACATGCTAATAGATTCTGATAAACGCTGATGTGCAATGCTTGCGTGAGGTTTCCATATAAGGATTTTTTCTAGACGCAGCCGGACTGCATTTCTTTTCTCCTCTGCCTGCCTTTTACTCTCCAGTGGTCTGCAGTACCAAGGATATAACCGGAAAGCTAACATATTCTGTGTTCCTCATAACACAATCCCTATGTTGTTTTTTTGTTCCCGTCCGTTTGAAATGCATGGCTGGTTGTTGGATTTGTTGCATATTCCGTTACAACACGTAGGTTTCTTTTCATATAATGCATAAAGTGCTGAATTTGTAATCAAATATGTGTCAGTTCCCTCATCAACATTCCACAGCAGCTTTAACCACCCATTGCCCCTGCCACCACTGCCAATAAAAATACATACCCATAGCACCTACAAATGTGATAATTCACACTACTCCACGCCCCCAAAGCTATGCTTGGGCAGTAGGAATTAATCGCTCTAAATGTATATTGCATTAATAAACAGCTGTTGTTCTTCTCATCTCTAATTACACTGAGCGCCACCATGTGGTGGACTATCGTAAGTGCCGGTGTTCACAATTAAGTGCCGGAGTCAAGCACCGGAAACCACCTGCTCAAATTAAGTACTGAATACATGTAACTCATGGCTCATCTAGTTATCTCTGATTGCAGTATTTTTATGACCCAGTTATCTATCTATTTAAATACGAGGCTGTCTTCAGAAACTTGCACACGCATTGAAAATCTGATGAGAATTGCATCAGATGGCAAAACATGATTTTTTTATCTGCTGGCTCTTGTGGTGTCAACACCAATAGCTCTCGGATTGCCGACAGAAACTGCATGCCTCACCCAGTACTGCTGCCATCTACCTAATGGCAGCTCCAGTCAGAGTCATTTACAGCTCCATGAATCAGGAAGGGCCCTGGCATTTCTAAAGAGAGCCTTTCTCCTTTTTCCTCACCTTGGCGTCTAGTGCTCCCCTCCCATCTAGGAGAAGACAGCAATACACATATGCTGCTGTGAGAAAGCATCCTCTCCTCCATCGTCTATTCATGTCCATGTTGTGGGTTTTCAAGATGGAACATGCAGGCCTGTATCACTCATGCACAACACACTATCACGTCTAGCACACATGCATACGTACAATGCATGGCATGTTGCATTCAGGATTCAGGGATCATCATGAGCAGTGGAAGTGTATATGAATGGGCCTGGAAGTGCACATTCATGTCTCTCAGAAAAAAAGCCTGTCACTATAATTCGCCAACCATGGTACTCTGCCTCCACCGCGTTCCACGCATGAAACCCGCATTAGGGTTGGCAGTCCCATGAGTCACTAAGAGAGTGTGATTGGTGCATCCCTCCCGGGTCATGACTAGGTCCAGAACTTACCATTGTGAAAAGATCAGGGCTAGGTCAACACATGCCCACAGGATACTAGTATGTGGCATCACCGAAAATGTTTTTTTTTACAAAAGATGATCGCAGTCTGTGCAGTTTGTGCTCACAGAGCAGCGGACACAACTGTACCTCATGCAGGGTACATTCCTATCCCAGCACAGGTGTATCCTATTATCTCTAAAGTTAGCACAGATATGATGCATTCTCTTCCCTATTGAGCGTGGTGGCAACGTTAACACCGTGACTGCACCCCTGTGGCATGTGTGCATGCAAAACTCTAGCAGCAGCGAGGGTTCCACCCACTAGGCTACCTTCCTGCCTCTAGAAGCTGCCAGTGCGCCAGTCCCGCTTTCATGAAGCCATCTCCTTTAGTCCCGTGGAGAACAGCAGCACCCACTTAAGCAGATCCCAGACCCCCCCAGCAGAACCATTGGGCTGTGCAGTGACAAGGCATAAAGCCAGTTTCACAAATGTGTTTGTTGACCTTTGACAAGGCCCCTCGGCTGTCGCTAGCCTCTTCTGGTCCACGCCCTGCTCGGCCTTATCGGGTGACTGCAGCCCTGGAATGCGGGGCTGCAGCTCGGGCTCCCTGGCAGCCCAGCAGGGCACAGACCAGGTTACCATGGCAAGCAACGCAGTGCTTTGTATTGGTACGTCGCCTGTCGATTAATCGTATGATGTACATGGTGTGCTTCATGTGTCACGGCATGAAATGAGGGCCTGGCGAAGACCAGGGGAGGGGAGAGAGGCGAAGAGGTAGAGAGGATGCGAGGGACGGAAGCACGAAAGGAGAGAGAGAAAAATATAAGAGCGACAGAAACCGAGAAGGAAAGGAGAAGGAAAGCAATGAACAGGAGAGGGGAGGAACATCGGGATAGTGGGAGAAAGAGAAAAAGACAGAGCAGAGCAGAGGCACTGGGGGTAAAATGGACCATGCTGGACAGAAAGGAAGAAGGAGCCGATGCTTACATGACAGGAGAAGAGCAGACAAACAATAGGAGAAGGAACTCCGAGAGGGACAGCGGAACGGCGACAGGGGGAAGATGTGGAGAGTATAGAAGAGAAGGAGAGCGGGAAGCAGTGACAGATAGAGGGAGCGAGGCCGCGAGGGCAGTGAGAGGAGAGAGAAGTAAGTGGTGAGATGAAGGAGGAGTGTGAGATATGGGAGAGCAGAGTGGAGAGAGACAGAGCGTGGAGTAGAAACAGTGTGCCCTGTGAGAGCAGGGGATGCTGCGTGTTTGTGTGTGTGGGGTGGGGGGGGGGCGTTGGCTGTGTTCTGGCAGAGCAGAGATATGTGTGGATCTCACCCATCAAAGGCTGGCGGGAGCACCAAGGTAGATGCTTATTAGGATGGCGCGTGAAAGAGAACACGTGCGGGCGCTTCCTCTCAGTACTGGAGCAGGAAGGGTGCCAGGTGAAATGTTGGGCTTCAGGCTAACAACTATGTGATAAGGCAGAAGTTGGATAGATTCAGAGTTTGAGCTAAACGTCCTTCGAAGTATCATCTTACTGAGCCAAAAGTCCTTCAAAGTATCATCTTACAAAATTATAACTAAACAAACACAGCAGAATATTCTTGATTCCTTAAAGATAAGGACGGGAACAAAAAATAAGAATGACAGGGAAAAAGTGGGGGAAGTGGTATACATAGGGTAAGCCTAATTAATTATTCGAACAAATATATAAATCATGCAGCTACATTATCTATACACGTTTGCTCGACCTTTAAATGAGCAAAGATAGCAAAAGAACGAGCTCTGATCAAAAGTAAAAAAGCTAGCCATGGAAAATTATATTTTTCGACTAGATAGTTGCATTAACTTTATTCTTTCCACATATTAGCTATTGGGGACATCCTAAAAAGACATTTACGTTGACGTTAACATGTAAGAAAACATGTATGTGCTACTCCCTTGCGTTTCTACACTGTTAATGTATCCAGAACCATCTTCCAGTCTGAATGTTGGCTTCTGGGTTCATCAGTAGTATGCTACAGAATGTGGGGAAGCTTTCCCTTGCCACACTGACAGTTTTACCTCTATTCTGTACAATCACCTCACAACTTGTCATCTTATCACTCAGAACCAGCCTTGTTTTTTTATCCAAATCCAGAACATTTGGGTATCACATGGTGATGGGGACTTTCATCTTGACTATGCCATCTGTTCTCATCCAAGAGATGTTTTGTTTGTGTCATTTCTGGACATCCTGCCAAATCATTCTAAGGAGTGGGAGGTAGTTAAGCGCAGCAGTTTGAGCCTTGGAAGACGCAATCTTAGCACTTTGGCTAGGAGAATGAGTTTTAGTTCCAACAAATGGGAATCAAGTTGGTTTAACCGTTTCCTCTGGGCAGGAGGAGTGTGCAAAAGGACTGGAGAGCCTCAGACTTGGAGAGAATGATGTTATATCCTTGAGGCCTCCAATTACCGCAATAAAGAAAGGATCAATGTTGGTAGGCCTGTAAGTGACACCATGATGTTGTCTGTGAAATTGTCTATTTGAAAATGCCTCTGCTAACCTGTATCCCCTTCATATTAGTAGGATCCTTGTGTATTGTACTATTCACATGCGGCTCACTAGGAGTGATGTCCATGCTGAATCCAACAGTATGAAGGATCTTTTTTTATAACACATTTTATTGTTTTATACTAAGAAAAAGTAAATCGGAGCATTAACATAAAAACAACAACGTGGTCGTGTCTACGGCCCCAGTAGCCCCACGCCGGGGCAAGGGGCTCTACTCTGAAAGTGGTTGGTGATATATCAAATCACCAATATAAATATAAACAGCATCAACATAAACAAATAACAGCACAGGGTGCCCCTCGCCGGCAGCAAGCTTCCGCTCCACATCCTGCTTGAAGGCAGAGAGTCCTCCCATCCCTCGGCAGGGTAATTCAGCAAGGGAGCCCTGTGCTGTTTCTCCAGGGAGCCCATATGCGCTTGTAGTTATATGGGACTCCCCTATGCCTTATAGACCAGCTTCTCCATTGCGGCACAGTAGTCGATGACCCTTGTCGACTCAAGCATTGGCGGTGCCTGTTCAGCTCTCCAGTGCCAGTGGAGGAGTGTGGCTCACTGATTAGAGCAGCAGACCCTGATGCAGAGGTCTGGCCCGGGACCAGGGTTCAATTCCCGACGCGGCAGGGTCCTGAGCCCAAAAATGTCCACGGACTCGATAATTCTCGCCTCGGTGCCTATTCTAATCATGGGGTCCCACGCTGCAACTCTGGGCAATAGTTGCTTAATCTCCACTACGCCGGCCCACCCGCTGCGGGATGCCTGGCTTTCACCCTGGGGATACCCAGTAGGGGTTATCTCACAGGGAAAAAGCCAGGACGGGTTCCCAAGGCAAGCGCCTTGATGCCTTTGGGTGATACGTGCGCTATATAAGTCGCATTACATTTACATTTACAGTGCCTAGACAGGTGTTTCTTAGCTACCACATAAGCTGTGGCTATGAGGGCACATGTAGCCCACGGCTCCCCCAACATCGCCATGAACCCCAGCAATATAATTTTAGGATAGAGCGCTAAGCTACAGCAGACCACCCACCCAATCCTGTCCTTAACCTCCAGACAGAGTTTTCTCACATCCGGGGAGTGGTGGCAGCGAAGAGACTCAGTTCCCGGGGCTCATCCCAGGTGCCAGAGCCTCTCTGCAGGAGTAGTAAATCATATGAAAGTGTCTAAATTGAATCAAGGGCAAGCGCATGGAAAAGCCAGTTCATGAGTGGCCATTTTTGCTTCTACCTATTCATCATCGTCTAGGGCTCCCACGTCTTCTTTCCAAACGGGCCCTAAGAGTGAGTAAGGGGTCTGGTGTGTTATTGACTAGGATCTTGTAAAGGCGCAAGATGCTACCCCTTCCCAGTTCGTCTGAGCAGTTTGCAATCTAGCAGGCTGTATTCCGGGAGGGTGTCTAGTCTCAGTTTGTATTTATTAAGTACATGACATAGTACTTGTACAGTTGAGAAGAGTGTAGACCAAACTCGGTGGCAAGTTCCTGGAAGGATTTCATGTGCCCCCCCGCCCAGATGTCCCCAAAGGTAGATATGGCTATGAGGTTCCAGGAGCCCAATCCAACGTCCCGTGTAGCAGGGGGCTGCCCTGGGAAGGGTACAGTACCATTTACAGGGCCAAAAACCAGCATTGAATGGGGACTGGCAGATAGGCGGCAGTGAGTGTGGGGGGGGGGGTGAAGCGCCATAAAGCAATACAAGCATCCCATGTGAGTGCAGAAACTTCTATTCCAGCCTGTGGGCAGGGTCATTTCTATCTGCTTGAAACCAGTAGTTGTTGACAACTAGCTGTGACGCCCAATTATACAACTTGACATCCACGCCCCCCTGGCCCGCCTCATACGAGGAGAACCTGCATTTTGTAAGGGAGACTCTAGGTAAAATTTGCCAGCCCACAAGAAAGAGGTGATCTGAATCTAGGTCCATGAAGAAAGTGGGTGGCAGTGGGTGGGGGTAGTGTTGCAGTATATATAGGAAGCGGGGAAAGCTACCATCATAAAAAGGGCATCTCTGCTCTCGATCTAGTGAGGTAGTTTTGACCACTCGCCCATCTCCAGCTTTGTGCAGGCCAGTAATGGGGCAATGTTTAGGTCCAAGTATTGCATCCCTGTGAGGGCCACCATCACACCCAGGTAGCTGAAACTGTCTTTGGGTACGCAGAGGCGGAAGTCCACTCTCCCACTGCCCAGCACCCCTCGCATGGGCACCAGGGTCGATTTCCCCCAGTTCGCATTGAGGCATCCCTATAGATCACAAGTATCTCCATGGGCAGAGGAATCGTCTCACTGCAAAAAAATGAGCATATCAGCATAAATGGAGATGCGATCAGTATGAAGGATCTTAGACATGAATGTAAAGCTCACTCTATCAAATGCCTTTTCTGCATCCAAAGCGTGCAGCAGGACATTGTGTTTTTATCTCAATGTTCTACATTACAGGAAGTAGCTTTTTTGTGTTAGCCCTGCAATGTCAAACCTGTACAAAGTCAGCTTGGCCTGGGTCCATTATATTCAGCAAGATAGGTGTTAATTTTGCAGCTAGAATATCTGTGAGAAGTATGATACCAACATTGAGCGGTGATATAGGTCTATGAAAAAAAGCACATAGGGATTGGTTTTCCCTGGCATGGGGATCACTACGACAGCATCTAGCATGCTTGCGGTGACTGTGCAAGATTCTCCAAAGTAATTTAAAGACTTATCAGCAGCGGGGCTTATGGCTTACAAATTATTTTTTAGAATAGGTCTGAAAACCTGTCTAGGCCAACAGACTTCCCTATTTTAAATTTTATACTATTTACCAATAATCAAGTGTAGTCATGAAAAAGAAGGTTCAAACAATATTATACCTTCGAAACGCGTCGACACCCATTGACCACAAATCCAACGCTCTCAAACCTACCCCAAATACTAATGAATTTTGACAGATTGGGTGGTTTGTGTAAAGTTTTCAGCAGGGGTTGTGGAAATGAATGACAAAAATCTAATGTCTTTTTGTATCTCTTGGACTGTCTTTTCGTAAATATTATTTGTGGTTTTATTTTGTGTTTTCTGATTAAATGTTTTTAACCATGTGACATTGTTTTAATAAATACAATATATTGATACATGTACTATAAGTTTTTATGCCAGCACTCAGATCTAAGGAATGGGACAGTAGTCGCTCTAATTGATTGTAGAAAGATAGTATCTTGAATGAGGGGTGATTGTGTATGTGAAAGATAAAACTATGGTACCTCTGCTTCTGCAGGTTCCAAATAGATGGAGCGAGGCCACGCACTCTGGTCTGTTGGTCACGTGCCATTTGATAAACTCCTGTAGGACCGTCACTGCAGCAAGGAGATCTCACATCCATGGTTCATACTCACCAACCCTAAGTACCTCGTCAGTTGGGGCCTGCCCGTCTATGGGACCTCACCTCCTGGGCAAACATCGACAGCCCTCCAGCCCAGCACTGGCCCTAGGGGTGGGGCAGTGTGGGCTGAGTGTGTGCAGCCAGCCGCTTCACTCAGACCGCCTCAGCCCGTCTTGAGAGCCACCGTCCACTGGTTCCTTCTTGGTGCTGCTTGCTAGTTTTAGATTGTACTTTTGCTTCGTTCTGGCCCACTTGACAGGAAAGGCCCCAGCCATATTCAGATGGATTCAGTGCTGCAATATGGCTGCCTTCTGTCTCGCGACTCAGCCTGTCACCTTGCATCTCACAATATCAGCCAGTGAGAAAAGTTTGTTTGCGCTAAGCAGTCTAGGGTGCTGCTTAGCTTATCGCGGCCCTAAGACATGACTAGGGCGCTGATTTTAGTTGATTTAATTTGAAGGAGAGCGGAGTACTTGGGCATCACGATTGCTCCATCCCCCTGCTAGGCCACTCCCCTCAGTCAACTATATTTTGATTTATCTCCTTTCGCCGTTGAATTTACTTTCTGATTTGAGCCTCCTCATAACATAACATTCTCAGTCCTGTGAAAGCCCTGGGCTAACCAGTCCAAAAGAGTGAAATACATATTGGCTGAGGTTGTGTGAATCTCCATGATGTATAGAAACATAATGTACAAGTAAGACCTGTACTTGGGTCTTAATTGACCTCTAACTTGTACCTTTTGCCATACAGCTATCAGTACAGTATACAGGAGAATATATTTGTTATTGCTCTTATTTTACAAATAACCATTTATTATACTGAGGTAAATGGCCAAACCCAGACTTGAGCTTTTTGGACACACGTGTCTTTTCTTTAAATTGGCTGGCTATTACCTGGAAGGTAATCTATTCCCTTGGCCTTAATTGCACAAGACTCTATCCCAAACAAAGGCACACAACATTGTTATGCAGAACATCACATCCCAGACAAGTCTTCCTCCCATGACACATTCTGGATAATCCTAGAAAGAAATGACAGGTACTTCAGTTGAAAATAGCCCCAAGAAATATGGCAGGTGATAATATGAAATCAAAAGTTCAAAGTCTCGACTAATGAAGAATAAGATTAGAATTTCAGTGAAGGAATAACAGTGTTTTTAACCACAAATGTGCCCAAATACGCAAAAGCCTGAACCTTGGGAGGCCCAAAGGAATAAATGAAAGCAGGCCCAGAGCAAGTATGGGCCCAAGATTTGAAAATGCTCTGGAGAGCGCCAATCTCAGAGTGGGATCCGGGCAGGACCTGGATCACCTATGGTTGTGAAAGACACAACCTGACGGATACACCAGGAATGAGCAAAAAAAAAAACTGTTAGTTCTAATACTGCTGGACCTCTCAGCTGCTTTTGACGCGGTCGATCACACTACCCTGAGCAACCGTGTCACCAGTATGGGTATCCATCACAGGGCAAAAGACCTGCTGTTATCCTTTCTCACCAACCGCCCTCAGTCGGTAAATTTGGGCACCTTCTATTCTACCCAACTGACCCTCCCGTGCGGTGTTCCGCAAGGCTCATCCCTACATCCGACTCTTATTAACATTTATGTGTCGGACTTAGCCAGAGTCATCAAGGCACACGGGATGGGACTTACATCATATGCAGACGACACCCAGTTGGTGCTTGCAATAAACAATAACGGAGAAAGGGTAGCAGCCAGCTTTCAAAAGGGCATGCTGGCCATCAGTAGCTGGATGGCCAGCAATTGCCTTAAATTGAACTCTGACAAAACGGAGGTTATGACCTTTGGTAAGCTATCCCCCATCTGGTCCCACTCTTGGTGGCCCCCCCCCCCTGATCCCACTCACAAAGGTTAGGAATCTGGGCGTCATATTTGACGACAGACTGACCTTTGCATCCCATGCCAACTCAGTGGTTTCGGCCTCATTTATAAACTCAAAATGATGAAAAAGATTTAGCCATTTCTTCCATTGAATGCTGGAAAAACCTTGGTCAGCACATTGGTCATGTCTTCCATAGATTACTGTAATGGGCTGCTTGCAAATGCACAGATTAATGTCATTCAAAAATCTCAAACAGTTCAGAACGCGGCAGCCAGAATGCTATCTAGAACCCCTAAGTTCAAGTCCATCTCTCATGTCATCAAGAAGTACCATTGGCTTTCTGTGAAAAATAAGATAAAGTTCAAGGTGTTATGTATTGCCTATAAGGCCTCCCGCAAAACAGGACCCCAATTTTTATTAAATCTTTTAGCTACCCATATTCCGAATAGGACACTCCGCTCATCCACCGCATTTCATCTAAAAGTACCGCGTACCAAAACCGTTTCCTGGGGCGACAAGCGCTTTGTTGTCACCGCTACAAAGCTCTGGAATACTCTTCCTGTGGAGATCAGATCCTGTCAGTCCTTGCTAACCTTTAGAAAGATGATAAAGACCTGGCTGTTCAACCAATAACATACTCATTATTGTATCTGCTTGTTGTCCGTAACGCAGAGACACCCTTGGATATTTGAGCGCATTATAAATCTCAAAAATAAATAAATAAAATAGTAATGTATTTTCCTGCTGACCTGATCTATACTCCCCAGAACCCATGTATTGATCTTCTCTTTAGCATGTTTCTGCCCCCACTATTGATGACCAGCAGCAATTAATTGTTCCATACAATGAAACTCTGAGGTGGTGTAAGTGAGGATTGCAATAGAGCTCACAATCACCATACACCTAGCAAAAGAAACCTTTTACGCCTCTGCTCTAATTTTCCTGGTGAATTTCAAAGGGATCCCCACTTTCAGTCCCTCTTCAGTCGGCTTGTTTTATTTTTTTATGAATTTTGTTCCTGTATAAACGCAAGAGTTTTTCCTGACTTTATGTATTTTATATTGCTTACTGATGGATCGCATGCTTACAGTCAAAGCATGCTACATAAAAAGGTGACGTTCAATGTGATCGAGACCCCACCCCCAATATGCTCAGACAAAACATAAAGGTATTCTCTGGTTTGGCTTTCACATCATTCAGATTTCTACTAAAAAAGAGGAAGCCGTGACTAGAGACTCTGAAATGGCCTTCAGCCCTCAGTGATTGATGTGAGGCGTCTTGTCCTGAGCAGTTCACAGACAGTGTATCCAGCTTCCCCGTTAGCTCCCCGCCTTACTGTGGCAAATATACCACCATGTACCATTTGTAGAACAGGATCCTGAAAATGAAAATCTTTCCGAGGGACTCCAGTACCAGGCTGGCGATTGCAATTGATACTCCATCAACAAACCCCAGTTGATGGCAAGATTTTGTTGTTAGACTCCGATTCTTGGTTTCGCCAATGGAGCCAGGTTTTCATGACGCCCATTCTTTGAAATGCAACACAGCATGAGTGGCAATATGGTGGGTTACTTGACTTAAAACAGTATTTCTTTCTAAGGGTGGAAGGGCCAAGCCAATTCAAGTTTCCGAATGTTCTATTATTATTAACAACTGCACAAATGCTAATAAGTGGAATCTTTATTATTAATTGTGGACACCAGATGAAGGATTAACAGAGTTTAGGTAAGAGACCGGTGCACAAACCATTTGTTCAAGTTGGGGTAAAAATGAAATCATTGAAGGCAAAGAAGAACATGCACAAAAGGGGCTCCTTTATGAACAAACTTAGGCAGAGGTCCAGTCACATGTCATTTGTAGGTATAGTGTTGACTTCCTATTGAAAACATCAAGAACTGCCAATGCGCTTTCCCAGATGGTATATGAGATTACGCACCCTAGAGATTCACAGTTTATCCATCCGGCAATTTTTGATTGCTTAAAAAATCTGAGCTACATTAATGAGGTTGAAGGATTCCAGTCACAGAAACTGGTTTAGATCATAAACCCCTCCAGAAAAGAAAGATGGTTATGCAAATCATTGTTGATGCTGCTTCATTAGGAACAATCCAACCCACACAGCTAAGCGATGCCCTGTCACTATATCGACAGTACAGATTACCTTCCTGGCACATGAGTGGATTGCTACCTCGGAATGTATTGTGGTTGTACTTTATGAGCCTGTTCATTGTTTGTAACTGTGAGTCTGATCTTGTACAAGATAGCCCAGAACTAGTCACACTTTGTGCCACCTGAATACTGCGGATACAAAGGTATTAATGATGAATTGTATAACATCCCAGAGATAAAACAAACAATTTGCAGACATGATGATCTGATTTTCTATTAATAAGTGAAGATCTTTGTTGACTAACAAAAGTAATTGCATTAAGTTTCCATGAGGACAGTGGTAAGAAAAAAAATATTTTATGCTCAGTATTACTACCCAAAACTCCACTGGCGTACTTAAGTTAAAATGTTAATCCAGAGTCCCATGAATGCCAAGCACCATTTATGAAGCCTTGACTTCTGAACAGAGCCAACGACAACAGACTTGTGTAATCAGTGTGAGAGGGACAACACATCAAGAATGGAAGTAATATTTATTAGTTATAACAGGTACAGAAACCTCCAATCCCTTATGTATAATCATCATCTGTTTATGCTATTCTTGATTTTGGATGATCTATTTTGCTCAGAAAGGAAATATGAATATGTTTAAGACTGGAGTACACTGACACTTGTCTTTGGGTCTTCCTCCACAGGCCTGGACTGTGAGCGGGTAACGCATCAGGGCCAGCACTGGCACGCACATGCGTGCTGCTTCCGCTGCCATCGCTGTCATAGATCCCTCCTCGGCCAGGACTTTCTTCCATGCGGTGGAATGCTTTTGTGCTCTTCATCCTGCAGAGCACTGCCTGACTCTTCCTCTGGCTCAGACTCTTCAGACTCTGCCTTCCTGTCGGCTCCATCGCCTGTCTCCAAGCGCTCCATTAGGGGAGCCGGTGGGCCGCGCACTGCCCATTTAACACAGGTGAAGCCAACAGAGTGCAAGTGGGCGAATGAGAACAAGAAAGCGGACAGAGCCAAAGCCAAGGTATCTCAAAGCGGTGCCTTCATCTCAGCTAGCATGCATCTGGAATCAAGCCACTTTCAACCAGAGGCCCACAAATCTATTGAGGTCCTCACCACTGAGGCTTCACCATTCGGGACACAAGCGCTTGAGGGAGGCAGCACGGCCAATGGACCTGATGCACATTTGAGTGGACAAGAACATGGTGATGGAAGATGCAGTGGTATGTCATCTGCCTGCAATAAGGCCCAAGGCACACCATATAGCACCACTGAGAAGACACAGGTTGACATGCAGCAAAAACAAGGTAGAGAATGAAGTACTTGTGAAATGCATGCAGTCACATGGAAGGCTGAAGTCCTAGTCATGGTTACAGGCCCAGGTATGGGGCCCAGTGGGGAGAGTGAAGTATAAAGATGTTTTATCTCTAATGCGAGAACCACTTGAAAGGTATTCTGTTTAAGGACCACATATTAGGGACACAACAAGGGTAAAGTAGCCATTTTAGAAATGTATGAATACCAAACTATCCTGACGCCCTCTCAGTTGTTGAACCATGTACGCTGTGTACTGCTACTTAATTGTGAATCTCAGACAAAAACCTGGCAGTGAGGTGACTAAAAAAGACAAATTGAAAACTAGGTACTGTCAGGAAATATGTCTATATTTACATATGAATTAACCAACCTGCAAACCAGATACTGTCGGAAAATACATAGAGAGTTACATACACATTAACTAGTTGCACATATGAACAGAAAAATAATGCATACTGTCCAGAGGCAATGATGAATGTGTGGAAGAGAAACAAATTGCCTGAAGAACAGGGCAATGAAGAGATCAATCAGTCCATTTTCCAAAGGGGGCAGAACTCTTACAGCAAGATATCCAAAGTTTTAGATCTGGCATCACAAATCCATAACTTGAATCCATAACTTGAATCCACTTAGTCTTTTTGGAATTAGTGCTCATTTGGACTGAAGGGACTGAGGGTCTCAGGCCAGTGCGCAATAGTTAGCCTGATATCATTTGTAGCTCGACAGTATTAGTGGAGCCACAAATCTTTCTAATGGGTTCCAACTACTTCTTGCTTTTAAGGAAGAAAGTAGATATGTATATGTGATACTTGTATAGAGATAACCTAGTTGAAATGCAGAGCGACTTCTACAGAGACGCTATCAGGGAGTGACTCTAGGTAGGGTAGGTGTGTAGGAAGCTGGCTCTTTATATAGTATACCAAAAAGAGGTATGCTGTGTAAAGAGTCCAGGTATCCCTTATGAGTGGACAGGGCTTGCTCTAGTAATCCCAAGGTGCTCTATCTAGGGTACTGTGGTCAAGCAGCCTTGGGCTTATCAGAGAGGAGTGTTAGGCCTTTGTTTCACACACACAGAGTCAATAAATGATTCACACATTCTAGAAGGAGATCCACACCAATTTAGAGGTATTTTGTGTATATGTATTCTGAAACCAAGAACTTTGTACAGAGGTAAGGACTTTTTCGTAATAGACTTTTTAACAGTTTTAGAAATGTTAATCAGCAGTGTGTTTTTACGAGTAATGATTTTCTATGGGAGAAAGAACATTCACTGAATACATATACTTTCATTACTTTTTCGTGGGACAACATTTGGTCGTGAGGTGGTAGAGGGACAACGACCAAAGCTCCACCAGCAGATCAGTCTTATCTGCCCTACTTAGCCTGGGTGCAGAGGTGCAGGACAGGATGGCAGCCTTCCGCCCAACATGGCTCGGCTGCAGGGTGTTTGTAATTGGTTGGCTTTTGTGCATCAAGGTGCTCACTGTTGTTGATCAGGAGCAGCAAGAGGGACCAAAACAGGACAGCTGGGTCACTCTATAGGGTTAGCATCTGGGGTGCTGGCAACCCTTGTCGGCTGTCATTGTAGTCCGGACTGGACTTTCAACAAGCTTTGGTTGCGGCAAGGGTATTGGTACAGGAGGGCTTGTGAGGTCCTTGTATTTTCAGGCTTGGCATGAAGATGGATCAGATCTCCTTGAGTGTGCAGACCTTTTCCTGGGCGGCTACTGCTCGGTGGACATGATGGACAGCAGTTTCTATAAACCGGATGTCGCAGTCGGTGCTTGCAGGCTGCAGGGGAGTAGCTCCTCTACTCAAAGTGAGATGCTGACTGCTTGGCGAAGTGCTGGAACCCTCTGGGGCTTGTGGAGGATGCACAGCTGCAGGATGACTCTGGTCTTGCAACTGTCGAGTTTCTGTGCCGCGGGCAGGGTTTGGTGCCAAAAGTCCACAGGATTCTTCAGTTCCTGCTGGAGTTGACTCTTCATTGTAGTTACTGGAATCTAAAGTTCTGGATATAGGGGGCCACATAAGTACTACATTTAGGGACATTAGGGGAGTAAAGAGTAGTTTCCAATGGGCTACTTACCCTTGGGGTCACTACGCTCCCTATATGATCAATTCCTGTGGGAAGGGGGCATAACCCTCTCCCCATTTCCTAAATTCTGCCAGCATCAAGATGGCGGAATTTTCCTCGAGTGGGGCACGTCAGGCAGCTCACCTCAGGGGTGTGTCTGACCAGAGTGTGCTCCACGCCTACTAATTTCCCGCCTATTGTCGGGCTAAATGGGCCTCAGGGCAGAGGGTGGCATCTGCCAGGTCTGGGGGGATGCCAGGGTCACATATCAATGGTGGCAAATGCTTTGAAGCCTCTGGCCTTGGTAAGGCTGATTGCTAGCCATCCTGTGTGGAGTAGGTGTAAACACCTCCTGCTAGAGCAGGCAGTGTTCCTGACCTCTGAGAGTGGGGCTCTCACCTCCTAGGGGGTCAGAACGGCTAGGGCGCTCGACCTCGGACCTGGGGATCTGGGTTCGAGTCTCGGTAACAACGCCAAAACCTCCTGTGATTCTGGGCAAATCGCTTAATCTTCCCGTGCCTAAAATGAATGTGTGTCCTCATGTAACGTAACTGGTGCTGTGTAAAGCGCTCTGATACCCGATTCGGTTCGGGTCTAGTTCTCGCTATATAAAACTCTGCAAAAAAAAAAGCACATCTGTGGTAGCAGGCAGGACTGTACCAGTCAGCCAGCCCACTAGTGGACGAGTAGGTTTTCAGGGGGTACCACTAAGGTATCCTCTGGGTGCATGTATCAGTAAATCCATCACTGGAATCAGTGTGGGTTTATTAATATGAGATGTTTGAAATACCAAACATCTGTGGGTTTGGTGAAGCCATCCTGTAGCTGGGGAACTCATGATCACTAGTGCCCAGTACATATACTTAAGATGACTTCTCTGTTCACTTGGAACATCTAAGAATCGACTTAGACATTACAGGAGCATATCTGTTCCGAAGATATGACCACACATGTAATATAATGCACCCTACATTAGGGCTGTAAGGCTTTCTGTAGGGGTGACTTACATATATTGCATGCAGTGTTTGCAGGTATGGCATACAAAAGGCGTGACATGTTGTGTTTTCACTTGTGTCTGCACCATGTCATGCTGCCTGCAACTGCAGTTTGCATGAGTGTGGTGAGAGATCCCTTAGGGTGACACAATACATGCTGCAGCCCTTAGGGACCCTCTTTAGTACCCATGCCCTAGGTACCAGAGGTACCATCTACTAGGGATATACAGGGGTGCTAAAAGTATTGCAAATTGGGGAACAATTGTACAGTATTAAGGAAAGAGATCTGGCACTGGGGACCTGGTTAGCAGGAACCCTGTGCACTTCTATCAAAATTGCATCAATTAAGAGGCAAAAAGTGGGGAGGATCATGACAAAATGGGGCACTTTTCTTTAAAGGGTACTTAGTGGAAAGGTGGAATATTTACTTTGGCATGATATTGTGTCCTTTATAGTGGTGTCTTACACTCTCTCCTACTTTGCTGATGGGTAGAGGTGGTCCTGGAGAGGTTTTTTCAGACACGTTGGGGCAGATTTACAAGCCCTTGCAACATTTTTATGCTGCCGTTGCATCACTTTTGTGACACAGCGGCAGCGTAAACAATGCGCCATGTTGCGACATATTTACAACGTGACGCATCTAGTGAGATGCGTCACATTGTAAAGGCCTGCGCTACATTATACCTGCGTCAGTCGTAATATATGCAGGGTGGGCGTTCCGTCACAAGAAGGCCGCGTAAAAGTGACTCCGTGAAATCTACAAGATTTCACGGAGTCACTTTTACAACCCGCTGCGTCAAAACCTTACGCCTGCTTGTAACAGACGTAAGGAGTGACGCAGCACAGCAAGTACAGGGCGCCCCCAAGCAGTGCTGGAGTTGCGTCGCGCTTGCGACACAACACCAGCACTGCTTCACCTTTACGGGATCAGATGCGTCAAGCATCTGTCTATTCTTGCGCCATGGTGCGCCGCATTATAAATGCGGCGCATCCATGGTGGCGCAATGGGTTTCTGCCTTGACGCAAATTAACTGGCACATCCCTGCTGATATGCAGGAATGCGCCAGTTATTGTAAATCTGCCCCAGAGTGCATAGATGGAGAAGGCCTGTTGTCTAACTTTTTCTTTCATTGACTTTGTCTCCAGTCTGATGACAGTTCATGCTACAGAAATGCCAAGAGCCATCGTAGAGAGTGAGTGTTTTAGCAGAGAGGCCGGAATACTAGTCCTAATGATTTTGTAGACGATGCAGCAGACTTTGAAGATGATGCGAGAGTACAAGGGCTTGAATGTCAGTTATGAAATCGCTGTATGGGAGGACTGGTTACACTTCCTTCAGTGGGACATGGTAAAAAGCCATATTGGTTTTCTTGGCGAATTGTTCCAGGAGTGTGAGGTCAGTGTTAAGGGTGAATCCTAATGGCCTGGCATTGGTTGAAAATTAGGTTTCAGTGCCACCACATTAATATCATCGAGCCAGGTGTTGACTATTGCTTGTTCGTGGCAAAGAGAAAGAAGTCACTTTTGATCAAACCAGATTTTAGTTTCTTTAGGTGCTGGACATCCATATATGGATGATGTGCTGGAGGAGTTTGATGTCTGGAACGTATGAGATGTTTGTGTAGAGTTGTGTGTCTTTGCCATATTGATGTATTTTGATGCTGTTAGGCATGAGTAGGGTTTGAAGGGTTTCTATATTGAAGATTACAGGGGACAAGATGAATCCTTATGGAATTCAACTGGGGATGGGGAGCTTCTGGGATTTGGAGGAACGCAAATTAACAAATTGGTGTTGTTTGGAGAGGCAGGAGCGCAACTACTGGAGGACATAAACAGTGAATCCTATCTGAAACTGCAAGATGTTGATGAGGTTAGAATGGTCGATGATGTGCAATAGCTAAAACATTATCAAAAGGGAGAGGCCATTTTTATTTATGGTCAAGAGGACATTGTCCATGATTTGTAAAGTAGCTGTTTCTGTCCTGCAGTGTGTTTCGAAACAGGATTAGATGTCTGGAACATATGAGATATTTGTGTAGAGTTGTGTCTCTTTGGCATATTGATGTATTTTGATGCTGTTATAAATTAGTAGGGTTTGACGGGTTTCTATGTTGAAGATTACAGGGGACAAGATGGATCCTTAGGGGACTCAACAGGTGTTGGGGAGCTTCTGGGATTTGGAGGTGTGTGCATTAACACATTGGTGTAGGTTGGAGAGGTAGGAGGGCAACCACTGGAGGACATAAACAGTGAATCCTATCTGAAACTGCAAGATTTTGATGAGGTTGGAATGGTCGATGAGGCTCATTAGCTCAAACATCATCAAAAGGGAGAGGCCATCTTTACTTTTGGTCAAGAGGACATTGTCCATGATTCGTAAAGTAACTGTTTCTGTCCTGCAGTGTGTTTCTAAACAGGATTAGAAGTCATGCAGGAGACCGTTTCCTTTGATGTCACCTCAGAGTTGTGTGTAGACTCCTTTTTAGGTCTCGCCTGTCGATGCGCATGCGCATCGAGCTTGCGAGACTATGGGGGCTTAAACAGTCTTTAACCAACTTGCAAGGAATCGTGGCGATTCCTTGCAGTGCCCGTGAAATTCAAGCTCAATGCGCATGCGCATTGAGCTTAAAAGCGCGTGCACATGCCCCCAGCCGCCTGCCTTGCATGTATTTTCCCTCAGGCGCACTCCACCCACACCCCCGCTCCGCCCCCTCCCCTGCCTGCCGTGTCGCATTTCTTCAGTTCCCTCAGCCGCACTCCAGGCCCCTGCTGCTTTCACACCCTCTCCCCGCTCCGCCCCCTCCCCGCCGTGTCGCATTTCTCCTCCCCCCTCCCCTTCTCTGCCTTCCCTCCGTCTTGTCTCTTTTGGTCTTATTCTTGTTTTAACTTTTTTTTCATCTTGGTTTGCCTTTCTTCACTTTCTACTGCAGTAACACACTCAGTTTGTCCCTTCACGCGACAGCATCTCTCAAATTGCAGTAAGTCTACAGCGGGTTCTTTTTGATGCTCTACTTCGTTGCAGTTTGTATTTTAAATTTGCACACTTTTGATGCGGCCGCTGCTTTCACTTTCGCGTGCACAGGGACGAGTCCTCTTCACATCCACCCCCTACAAGTAGTGCCTCCCGCTCACGTGCTGCTGGGTGGCTCTTGTTTACCCCACACTACCCAACCCCCCATCTTCGGGCCACTGCACTGTCTCGCCCGCCAGATTTGCATTTTGCCTAGCACCCTCGCCTTCAGTTCTCGTTGACAGTAAATAATAAAGCGTTTCCGCTATGCCGGCTCTGCAGTGCAGGGCCATGAACCATGTATGATAACATCACCCAAAGTCGCCATTCACATACCGTCTATACTACCGACTTTCAAAGGCCCTCATGCTTGTCTGGCTCCTCCCTAAGTAAAGCAATCCAGAAGTACAACTCTGAATCAAAGACTCTCTGCCTCATCACCATTTGCCAGCATGCGGAGACTTCAAAGACTTCAAGCTGTGGCCATAATCAGGCCCCCTGCTTGCCATAACCCCTCCCTTTTCCCCCTCCCTCCTGGACAGCCTCGCTCTCCCAAGCACCTCGCTTAGGCACATACATACACCACTCACGTGCTCCCCACCCCCCTCCTCCCCCGATCACTTTCACGTCCGTCCGTCTCCCTAGATATAACACAATTACACGCAAAACTGAAAATGTACAGCTCAGCTGTTGATCTCCCAACTCAATGCCGTATGTGCGACATCAAAGAGTTTAAATACCTATATTCCAAGTGCTACTGTTAATGCAGGTTAAGTGAAACTACTAGTTGTTTTGAAACTGGCATAATAAACTCATGTTTTAAAAATATTATTTTAATCTGTGCCAATTGATTGTAGTTTGCACTCGCCACAGGCAGCACAGTCACACACCCAATGCCACTCACACACGCAACGCCACTCACACACGCAACGCCACTCACACACGCAACTCATCCACGCAACCCCACTCACACACGCAATGCCACTCACACACGCAACGCCACTCACACACGCAACGCCACTCACACACGCAACGCCACTCACACACGCAATGCCACTCACACACGCAACGCCACTCATCGATGCAACGCCACTCACCGACGCAACGCCACTCACACACGCAACGCCACTCACACACGCAACGGCACTCACACATGCAACGCCACTCACACACGCAACGCCACTCACACACGCCACTCATCCACGCAACGCCACTCATCCACGCAACGCCACTCATCCACGCAACGCCACTCATCCACGCAACGCCACTCATCCACGCAACGCCACTCGTCCATTTGCAAAACGAAAAAGGTCAAACTCTTCTATTGCGAGACCTATTGCATTTTCAATGCTTGTTCGTTGATGTTTCCAATAAAGTGTAGGTGAGTGAGGGCCAGCGGTGTGGGTTTCTTCTGGAGTTAGAGTTTCTTTCCTGTCTTGAGAGCTTCTTGGAAGTGCTGATGATATCAAATAAGTTAGCGGGCTCTTATAAAGGATGGGGGTACAACAGCTTTATAAAAGGTGGCTTTGAGAAAGTTAAGGAGATTGGCATGGTCTGCAAGAGGTTTGAAGGGTGTCAATTGCTGGATGCAGCACTGTGGGGTAGATCTATGAGCAGAAGCAAGCTTGATTTTCTCAATTTGATGAGGGATCCTATGATTTGATATTTTTCCCTGTAGAATAATATAAGGGTATTAAACTTGAGTGTTGGCTAATTTATTTAAGGAGTTGATATGGTACTGTTTAATGAGTTACCTGCATGTTGCACACTGGCACGTTAGTAATTGAGGGTTCTGATTTACTTCCATTTTCATCATGGTCTGTGGATAGAATGTTTGTTTGTGCTGAGGTCTCCAGAGTACAAAGGAACTGAGAAGTTCCTCCTGCACTTTAATTTTCTGTTCTGTAAAATGTCGAAAGCTTGGTCTCAATTATCCCTCAAACAAAGTATTCTTCAGTGAGCGGATTGCTTACAGGATACTTCATTAATAAGCCTAGACAAAAAGGAGCTTATTTACAAGCCCATAGCTCTGCCGGTGCATCACTTTTATTGACGCACCAGCAACGCAATGGGCTTCCCCATATTTACAAGTCAATGTAAAGTCACCCTGCGTGACCTGTCATGGCTTTGGAAATATGTTTCCCTTTCACGCATAACTGCAGCACGTATAGAAAGTGCAAAATGCCTTTAATGATTGTTTTTGTGCAGGAATCTTAACCCTCAGCGCAGGCACCCTTGCAAAATGATGCAATGGTGTCTGCGCTGGTGCATGGAGGAAGGACAGGAATGCACCGTATCTTGTAGATATGGCGCATTCCTGCCCTTTTATTTTAATTCACGGCAGTAAAACAGCAAGGCGTGCTGCTCATTGTAAATGAGGGCCAAAGTGTTCCACTAATTTACCAATAGATGTGTTGGCCTCTGAACAGCAAAATTGTCATCTTAAACGCGTATCGCTTCCCCCAACCCAATTTCCTTCCTTTCCCTCTATACCGATCTAGATGAACTTTCAGGTCTAGGTGCCTCAGTTCATTATGTATGTATCTATATGATATTTCTATAGCATAGACCTTGCCAAAAGGCAGTGGAGCCCTGTACAGGGCTGAAGGCAAGCATAAAGTCAACAATTGGTAGGCGATAGCTGGGCTGTGGACAGTTAATTAATGGTGATGTAGCATGCTTTAAAGAGGTGAGTCTTCAACACTTTCTTTAGAATAAACTTACCCCACTCTAAAAGCCAAATAAATTAATTTGTGTATGATGATTTCCTCCATCACAAGACATCATACACATCTAAAGAAAGGTTTTAATACACAATAAAAGTCACTCATACTGCTGTCTTACTTATTCAGAGTGGGTGTCTATACACTGCTGCAAGTGAGTGTTCTCAGTGGTGAGAATCACACACCACAAGACTTTGCTGCTACATTTTTCGTTTTGTTGTAAATTCTGTTTATTAGGCACTATAAAGCCCAGCACAAGGGCAATGCAAAGTAGCACATTTCTTACATGTATTATCATGTACTTTTTACCTTCAAAGAACTAATAGATAAACAAGAACAAGCAGAACGCGGTACAGGTTATATGTCATTTTGATATCATCAATAATACAGACCCAGAAAGCGGTCTCGAAACCCCTACCAGTTTCCTCAGTTTCTCATTAGCAGTCCATAGTGCAATAAGTCTACTCAGTCCACATACTCTCTGTCATCCCTCTCAACCTTTCAAAGAGCAACCCATTCGACTTTGCTGCCAATTTTGCGATTTTGTGAGTGGGCGTGACTGAAATCCTTGGTGAAAGGCACCCAAAATGAATGAGACTTTTGGTGTCTCACATTGGCATCTTGTGACCAAATTCATAACAAGTTTTTACTCACGGTTTCTTATGGCAGATTAATGATGTTGATGTTGGTTTTCATGCTCTCGTTCACAGATTCAGCAGCTCGGAAAGCTTTGCCCTCCTTATCCTCTCTCTCCATCCACAAGAACCTCTACCTGGAGGACACAACTGCAAGATACAAATATTCCCTTGTGCCAGGCCCACCTGAGTCAGATATGCAGTCTCCAGCAGAAGACAGCAAGACATCAGCATCCACTGCACTTCAGCCCTACAAGGAGCAGCAGCACCATGGCAACTCTATCAGAGCGAGCAATACGGGGCAGCTTTGGATGGACAAGATTCCTTCACAGGAACATTTTAGAACCCCTGATAACATGGTTGACCACGGGCACTGTCTCCCAGGAAAGGCAGCAAGCAGCCATGTGGGCACCAGACATGAAGAATCCAGGTGTCCCACCTGCTCCTCATCTTCGGACTCAGAGCAAGAAGGTTTCTTCTTGGGGAGGCCCATCCCCAGCTTCATGTTAGGGGTTGATTTTGGCTCTGATGGAACTAAAAGACTACATCACAAGAGCAGTCCTAAGAGTAAACACTGCACCTTGTCGTAATGGTTACGAAGTGGTTCCATGTGGGTCAGCTTGAGTAACGGTGGAGCGAGGTAGACTCCAGATCCAACTTACCCTTATAGTCCTTCCGTGACAGATACGTGAATGTGGATAAATGGACCCCTCAAAGCCAATTAGTGCATCTTGAAATTGTGACGAAAGGCAGATCTCGTAATTGTCTGAATACACCTTCTTTTTGCTAAATGGCATAAACCAAGAGGCATGAATTATATCTATATTCTGATTGAGATAAAAAAAAACATATCTGGGGTCTGAGTAACATTGGTCTTAGTAGGGTGAAACAGGCCGCTGGGGCCCCAAATAACTTCTCTTTCTAGTAAGGAACAGCAGAGGCTCAAACCATCCCTTCTCAATCATGGGACCTTTGTTTTTAGTCATAAACATTAGCCCAAGGTACGAAGCCAGGCCCTAATCAGAAGGAGGATGTGAGAGGCTGGAGACTATAGGAGAAGCTGATATACTTCAGAAGAAATAATTGATCTCACTTAAACAGCTTTTGTAGCTAGGTTTCCATGATGACTATAAAATCAGAGTCAAGATGGCGTTGTCTTGAAAAGGAATAGAATGAGCTCCAAAAGGCAGCTCTACAAATGTCATTACCATGAACATTGCTGAGGACAGCAGTAGTGGCTGTCTTTCCTCAAGGTGACTGCTTTATGATCAGTTAATCTTCTGATGGTATGGTATTTGAAGATACAGGAATCAATAGTCCTGGCAAGGTCTGGAGTTTGAAATACACATAACTCCAACAAATAGTGATGTAGGTCAAATGTAAGCACTGGCAAAAAAAGTAACACCTTTAACTCCTAAGAGAAATAAAGTATTTTTCTAAGGGTAGATACACAATTCTATGACTACCTAAGAAATCCTTAATTACAGGAGTAACAGGCTGTTATAGCATAAGAGGACCATAATGGGAGAGATTTGCAAACAGCCTTGGCAAGAACTATTGTGATAAGGAACTGCTGTCTCTTATTGACATGCCTCCAATGTGAAGACAAAAGGTAACCTTGTAGCTGGATGCAGGACCTCTTTCAGAATGTTCATACATGTAGGTAACATGTCTACCGGTTAAGTATTAAGGAGTCAGGCATTTAAGCACACTTGTAGAAGGTTGTGCTGCAGAAAGCCACTGCCCATCTTGGAGAGGAGGTCTAGTCTAACTCGCAATCTCATATAGGACCGTCCTAAGAGTAGGCAAATCTAGAATTGTTCACTGGCCTTGCAGCTTTGGAACAATAAGAACAGTTTTAGTTCTGGCCTTCTTCAGCTGGGGTATGGCCTGCTGCCAATGAGGAATGGGTTTGATGCACAAACAAATGCCTGACCAGTTGTTCAAAAATGCATTACTATTTGAGTTTGGTTTAATACCTGGACCAAAAGAGGTTTTTGCATTTCATAGTGTTGCAGAAACCTAAATATATGTGAGGTCCCAACAGGTTGAAGACTTCTGCGAGAACCTGGTAGCTGAGAACCCACTCACGATCTTCTGAAAGAGACCTGTCTTTCACATTTTTTCACCCTGGAAGTTGGGTTGATGTAATGTACAGGCATCATCAAGCCAGTGACAACTTGATAATTGATTAAGCTTCCCTCATTTCTCTGTTTGCACAGAAAACATGTTTGTTTATGTTGTTGGTTTGAACCATGATTCTCCTCAATTTTATCAGAACACGTTTGTGCATGAAACACCTCCTAAGCAGAGATTTAGCTGTATGTACATGGAAGTTTCTTGTGCCGGTGATGCCGGTGTATCTTGAGCTTCAGACGACAGAGCTCTTAGGATATCTATTGGAAATCTTGAAGAACTTTCTGGTAAGAGCGGACCTGCAGAAGCCATTTATCTAGGTGGGGGGAAGAATTAGAGATAAGCAACTACCACCAACACAGTAGCAGACTAGGCCAAAAGGCAAGTCCTAGAATTAACTAAACTGTTTATGGACTTAAAAACGTACACAAAATATTCATGTAGGAATGAAACAGTGTACGCACTAAGATGGCAGTATAGTAAGTCATGTGTTGCAGAATGCATGCATAGAGAAATGGGCAAGATGAAAGGTGACGAAACGGGTAGTGGATGGATACTACATTACATATAATAGCAGATACACATCTACATTTTACATATTTAACATTTAACCGCTTCAACGCTGATGACGAGCTCAGCTCGACATGAGGTATTCCTCTTGTACGCTCATGACGAGCTGAGCTCGTCATGAACGCATAGGTTTCCGTTTGCGGTTAGCGCACAGCGGAAATATGGGCCGCATCGATGAGGTTAAGACAAAGGGAGACAACATTATTTTCTTAGAATCAAAGTATTCAGAGTTAACAAGGTAGGCGTTCATCTTAAACATGCATCTTGTAGATCTTCTATTTCAGTCTCCCTGCAGAGATACAGATAAATATGTCAACATCCTACATTTTTTCTTTACTCGCTTATTTGGAATTTTCAGATTGACAATTGGTCTGCTGCTCTTTGGATTTCTTTCCTCACTCGGTAATTGTGGGTAAATATGAACACATTGTCCTACAGCTTTTTATTTTTGGAGTAGACACATCCCTTGAACCAACAAGTTCGGGTGAAAATGCCAGCTTGAATGCTTTGGTGGAATGCTTGTAGGATTTTCTGGATCTTTTCAAGCTGCTGCTTTTGAGTAATGGCCTCTTTTTACTAGTTTGTCTTTTTTTATTCCTAGCAGCAGTGAAGTGGGCATTTGAACCTATTAACTTGGTTTATTTCTTTCCAAGCCTCATCTCTACTAAGGTCTTACAAACTCATCTCTTTTCACAGATTTGAGTCTGTCCTTTTCAGTCTTCATCTTGTGGTTCTCCTTCATTACTGTAGTGGAATGGTTCCACACGTTTAATATAAGCAGTAGACACAGAATAAAAGCTGACTACTTACAAATCTAGGATTGCATACCAAGTGGATAAAGATGAATGACCTTTAAGATAAAAAAACACACATTTTTGCAACATACCAATACTTCAATTAATATTAGGATAGAAATTGTGCAATATTATAAAAAATGTTTCGGAGCAGAAGAGTAGTGAGTAAACACTTTCTGAAAAATGAAAATCATTCTCATATTTCATTCCACTATTCTGAACAGTGTGTTGAATCGTTATCTTTCAACCATTGAGCAAGTAATATGTTTGTGGGAAACAGTGGCAGAAAAAAGGATGATTGCATTTATGATCTGCAATCCAGGATGTGATGGTCTGCGTGTCAGCGTTTCTGATCTGACTCAACATCATGATAATGAATTTAAAGACTGTATCCTAGAATTTATAAAGGTGACCCCAGAAAACAAATACGTGGAGCTTTTAAGATATCATAATAGAATGTTTGAGAAATTCAGCAATCCCTATTTTAGGTCATTTAAAATGATTGCAGTAGTATATTAAAAAATCACACAGATTTGTATTACAGTCATTTATATTTGGATGCTGTGGGAATTAAGCACATTCAAAATACAGTCTCTTCACAGCCAAGAGGGCAATTTATCCGCCAGTAACTTAAGATTATACATCCATATAAGGCATACGTACAGATATGAAATCAAAGACCTAAGAAATGGATACTTTCAAAGTGGCATGACTGAAATAGGGTGATGCTGCTTTAGGTAGGGTTATAGGCTTAAGGAGTTATGTGTATTTCAAACTCCAGTCCGATTTTTGCTAATCAATTACAAACTGGTCTGTCATACAACTTTGAGCTTCTCTGTACAAGAGAATGTCTTCAAATATTGCAGCTATCTTCAATAACCATTGGAGAGAGTAGAGCTGTTCAAATGATGGAAGCCCCATGAAGTCTATGAATACACGTATAGTGTATCCTATGCAGGTTCTCATTGGTCACATTAGAATCAAATAACTTGGAACCTGAGAAAACCAAGTACAGAACTTTATGGTGAACAGCTAACTTAACACCTGTCAAAACCATCCGCAATATGCTCAAGAAAGAACCAATGTGGAAATAAACATGTGTTGTAGAATCTGCCACAAAAGCTGCTGCACTAACTATTTAATTGGATCAACTTGACATTGAGTTTCCAACATATTGTATATTGTGCTTCTCGTTACTGAGAAGAATCACATATGTCATGTAGATAGATAGCTAAAAACGGATCAGTTAGATCAACCCAACAAAGCAGAAGATAAACATTACGCGTTGCAGGGAGTCGCCTACTCTTCGTATATGGTCTCTGGAATTCGATGAGTGGTCATTTTAATGTTACTAAAAAGCCACCAGTGACTCTGGAGTTAGGTTTTTTTTAAGGAAAATATCTTATCAAATACTATTTTTCTTTTCTAAGACTTTATGAATAAGCGGATGGTGGTGTATGAAGTCCACCAACAGTCAAGTATCAAAACAATAAAAGCTCCAGACTTTTGGAGGTGAAGTATCTAAACTTACAAAAACCTAGTGGTATTAACCAGCTTAGTAGTGGTCATGTGGCTGAGAAGCTCTTGGTGACAACCGATCCTGTGGTATAATTAAATACTGGCTCCAAATGGAGTCTGAACTTGGACTGTAGTGTCACCAGAAAGGAGTAAGAGCTATAAGCGGCGTGACAACTTTTTTCCGCTCTGCCATAGATTCTTACGTGGTGATCTGCTTAACTTTGAATGTCTTGCATGTTCTCTTGAATGGGACATCTTCCTGAATTTTGACTGTGGGTGAATATCCCTTGGCAGAGGAGAGTCAGTCTGCTTACATTTTCAAGTAACAGCATGGGCTTTAGCTTGCAAAACTACTCCTAGATTCTAACCCCCAGATTCATCATGCTCCTCTTTTGCGAGTCCTTAATAGCGATTATTAAGGAATCGCTATTAAGGACTCGCAAAACGGGATGCATGTAGAAACCGCAAAATTTATAACGATTTCTACATCTTCCTTAGATGGCCAAAGGCCCATAGGAATGAATGGGGAGTCAATCCTTATTTGCAATTAGCAAATAGCGAATCGCAAATAAGGAAGCGATTTCAAGGGTGCACCCTGTAGCACCCCTGAAATGATGATTTTCACTGGTGTGGTTGCGCACACACATGTCCAAAGGACATGTGTGTGTGAAACATCCAACTTAGAAAAATGCACTAAAGTGCATTTTTCTAAGTTTTTGCTATTTACCACGAAGTCAGACTTCGCGGTAAATAGCGGCCAAAAATTGTGAATTCGCAATTCTCAAATGGTTCATGAATTGCATTTAAAGAATCTCAAATAGAGATTCCTTAAATGCAATTCCTCGCAATTTAGCGATTTCAAATTTTGCGATTTTTGCATTTGGGATGATGAATCCCAAATGCAAAAAAAGCGCTCGCAAAGGGCCAGATTCGCAGAATCTGGCCCTTTGCGAGCGGATTTATGCTTCATGAATCTGGCTGTAAGGTCCTGAAAGGGTGCTGATGACCTTGGTGCCTAGTTTGGTTAAATCGAAAGCAGGGCCAGAGGTAGAATATTTGTCAACCGTAACGAAACTCTCAACACCGAGGGACTTGTTGTTATGTATCTCTATGTCAAAGCCCTTGAAGTCAAACATTGATTCAAAGGTGAGCACCTCACAGAAAAAACCCTAACATTGAGGATCTGTGTGTTGAAACTGAAGATGCCATGAAGTAGCTGCTGTGATGACTTAAGTGTTCTCAGTGCAGCTTGGGGTATCAGAATAGGGTTTAGTATGGTGCGTTTTGGAGGGATCAGAGCTAATCACAGGGAAATTCACAAAATCCTCTGAGGGATACCTGGAAAGGTTCCTGATCATGTTGAGTTTGGCTTACAAATGCTGCATGACTCCTATCTTCTCAGACTCGTTTGGCAAACCTGACACTCTGAAGTGCCACTGTGAAGACATCCAAAGCATACAGCTTGGTCACCTTTTTTTAACTATCTCACAAGCTTGCTTGTCGTCTACAAATGCACATATTGTGTCGAAGTCGAAGAGAAGAGCAGTCGAAGAGAAGACAGGGCATATCATCAAGGGCATTATCGTCCCTTTAGCAGCCATTTTTGCCTCTAAAGCAGCGATAATTTTAATTGCCCTATCAACAAGGTGGCGCTAACATGCATTAGCGCATGTTAGCTGCCGAATTCCCAATGCCTGGCATCTCAGCGATAAACATCGCTTACGAGATGCAAAGTAGGCGTGGCTGGGAAAACTACATGGGAAATTATCGCTAAGGCAGCTTCGCGATCTCAGCAAAGAGCCTTAGAGATAATAATCATTGCGTTAATTATGCCTTAACACAGGAATTTAACGTCTGTTAAATTCCTGACTAAGGCATACCAACATGGGAGGTGTATTATGGATACCCTGTGTGGATGGATTCTTGCTCCAGAGAGAAGAAAAATACACCGAGGGCTAATGCTTACTACTTCGCATATAGTACCTTCTTACAGCTTGCTGGCAGAGGCCACTTTCTTTCAATGATCGGCTACCTCTTATATCGTTTTCTTGACTTTTTTTTAAATAGAATTTAAAATAGAGGGACGGATAATTGGAGCATTTTGAAATGTTTAAAGTTAATCTGTCTAAAAAAGAATGTCTTGTTCAGATCTTCATATTGTGTGAATAGCTATAGTTAACTTTGTAAAAATTGTTTGTGGGTCAAGCACTCGATCAGAGATAGCTGGGCATTCGTGGGTAATAAGGAGTCTGCCAGGAGGGAGGACATCTAGTCAACGTAATACACACTCCAAGCATACAGCGCATGATACTGAAGAGAACAACAAAGCAGACGACTGCAGGGAGGCTCATCTCATCAAGTCTGATGAGGCAGGACGTCGCAGCCTGCAGCCGCAAGATGCAGGCGGAACATGGCCATCCACCAGGCACGCCAAAAGAAATGAGTAGCAAAGAGAGAGGTGTGGAAGAAGGAAAACAAGACAATGCGAAAGTTCAAATGGGAAGGTGTAACAGGAGAGAAGTAACAATGAGACAATGCGAGTGCGAAAAGAGAGGACAGAACAGAAGGTGCGCGTTGAGGAACAGAGGTGATGGGAGCAACAGAGCGGGTGGAGAAAGGCACTTTATCTAAAAGCGGAGGAGTGGGAGCTCAGATAAAACAGGAGAGGGTGGGGTGATAACAGGATCATGCAAAAGTATTTACTGGTCCATACATTTCACTGCTCCATTCTCTTTAGGAGATCTATAAGTGATTTGATAGAGGCAGTTAGATTCCTACTGCGAACAATTACTGTGCTTGTGTTTGTACTTCAGATATTCTTGTTTGCAGTTCTTAAATTTTGTCTTAACCAATAAACCTCATTCTGAAACCCACATAGTCTTATACATTGATTAACCGATCCATAATTGGACACCCACGTTCCTTGAGCATGGGATGGTTCATGGTGTTTGTAGTGCTGGAGCCTCAACAGTGATGCAGTGGGTCCTTGGGGTGAAACTTGAACCCTTTGGCACAGTCACGTTTGGGTTGTTACTGCTTTGAACACCTGGCAGTGAAGCGTATTTTCCTTGAGGTGATGAACGGACAGAGCCTGTATCGTGTTTGCCCCATGAAGTAACACTGAGGCTCCTGGTGTTGGTAAACTTGTTTGGGTCATGCTTACATTGGTGCATGGGATGATACGTCTGCTTCAGGCATGCCTAGTTTAGGGTGTTGCAACACGCGTGCTTCTTGGGGTGGTGAGGTGTGTTGGGTTGTACAGTGTTGGACCAAAAAGGGAACTTCAAATGTCTTGTAGAGTGGCGTGTTTGAGTTGAATAACATTTTGCTCATATCTAAAAAAAATCTCTTCTTTTTTTGTGGCCATCCCAGGATTTGGCCAAAGGGATAAAACCTCTGTTCCTAGGGAAGCTCAGGGTGAGCCGTTACACTAGTAATATGACCATTATAAGATGTTTCTTTAACAAATATTAAATGATGATTTCAGAGTTCTTTAGCTTCTCAGTCTCCCTCCTTTTTCCAAAAACTGATAACGGACTAATATATGGCGAGACCCTGAAACAGGAACTGGCGTGGCATGTGTCTCCTAGGCTAAGTTCAATACAATCGGAGGGAAAGCGGGGCCCACTGAAAACCTCCCACCACTCTCGCTCCCAGTATGCATTCCGTATAGGCCCACCCTAAATAATTCTTAGACCCCACTCAAAGCCCCTCTGTACTTGCACTCCGCACTCTAATTGGTCTTCACCCAAGCACCCCACGTTCATCATTTATGACGTTGGGTTTTTAGTCATTTGTAACAAGAATGTAAACATGACTTCTTGTAATCAATATATATTTTTAGGTCTTATTTGGACAGCTGTGGTGCTTTTAAAAAATACTGTTTATTTATACATTGTATGGTTTTTACTAACTAAAGCAACAACATATTCTGAACTTCTGATTTCAGAGTGATCCACTAGATTACAGGATAAATGTAAATGAATACTAAACTAACTTTGCAAACCCACATTACTTGGTGGTATGGATGGGTGGTTGCAGCATTGAGCCTAGGAGATGAAAGTAAAGTCTTTAAAGGGGAGTTGTTTCATCATTGAGCAAATGCCATGCCACTTGCAAAAGGGTGGTCTATCTAGGCTACACTTACCGTCGCGTGGAGTCATACACCAATTCTTAAAATGTGTCTTATACGGTCACTTTAAAAAATACCTCTATTGGTAACCTAATCTTCTTCATCAAGACAAACTCCTACTTCGGCTTTTCCTTAGAAAGCTAAATGCCATCTCTTAGACGTCTCTTCTTCTGTCTTCGCCCCAGGAATTATTTTCGTTGCACCTACATTGTCTTGCTTAACATCAACTGCTTCTTTGCCTCAGCTCTGTTCGTTAGCCTTAGTGAGTGCTGACTCTTCCCATGCATACATATTCAACCATTCACCCTTCACCGTTTCCAACACTAAACGCAAGCGGGGATGGCTGAGCAAGAGCTACAGAACCCCCGAGTCTGACGTGCCAACAGCCCCGTACCTTTGGAGCCGGCTGACGGATGCCCTCTGAAAGCAGCGGGAACAGGCTTTTCACAAAGCCTTGGCTCTTCCGGTCTGTTGTCCACACACTGGCTGAACGTGGCACCCAAGTGCTACAACTGAAGTAGCTTCAAGGTCAAACGTGTAAACGACGAAACCAGCACTTTCCCTCGTATTCGTCAAGCGGAAAAAAGAAACAACCGGGAGAGCATGTCCTAAGAAACCCGCCCTGTTACATGAGGAGCCCGCAGTGTGCTGCTCTGTCCTGCTGACGCTTATTGGACATGTCAAGTGAAGGAAGACATATGCCCGTACGCGCATCAGTGCAAAGGCCCTGGCTCTCCTCCACACTCTGCCCTGACCCCAGTCGCCTCATCTTATAGAAACGGGGCCAGTGGGAGGAAAAGGGGGATTTGGGGGGGCAGCCGACCAAAGGGAGGCTTGCACACCCGGGGATGTTTGGGGCAGAAGGGGGGGGGGGGGATAGGTGTTCCAGACAGGCACCCGTAGCTTGGGCTCCTTGGGCTGGTTGGGCTCCTTTGTGCGGTTTTTGGGCTGGCCGAGGATAAATACGGCCATTTTGTTGTGTCAGGCACCATTTCAGGTGCAGTGACACGGCAGCCGGGGGTGTTCCGCTGAGAATTGTTGTCGCGTGGTGTCAGGCGGCGTGAGCGGGTGCGGTGTGGAGCGTCGGTGTGCTCGATCGATATTTTGTGAGGCGGTGGTCGATGATGGCGGAGCGGGACCCCAGAGTTGCGGAGGCGTTGCGGCTGTTGGGGGAGGCGGGCCGGCTAGATGTTCTGAGGCCGGACGTTCAGGTGAGGCCGCCGCCGCGGCGCGCTGCCAACGGCGCCGCGGCGGCCGTGTGGGCCTGCGAGCCGCCGCGGTCGCGACCGCGGCCGGCTCTGGTGGAGCAGAGGGGGGGCGGGGCGGGGGGCGGCGGCGCGAAGGCCGCGAAGCAGCGTGGTGCGGCGGTGCCGCGGAAGGCGGGGGGAAAAGGCGGGGGTAGGAAGGCCGGCCAGCGGGGGGTGCAGAAGAAGGCCCTGGATTTTGTGGAGGGTGGAGGAGGACAGGCTCCGGTGGCGGTGGGGGGGGAGGGGGCGCGGGCGGCCACTGACGGTGACGAGGGGGTGGGAGGCCGAGGGGGGGAAGGGGTATCTGCGGTACCGGCGGGGTCGGCTGCTGAGGGGGCGGGGGGGTCGGGGGAGGAGAGTGCTGGGGGGGGTTGACCCAGGAAGTACAAGGAGGGGGGGAGGGGGTGAGGGAGTGGGGGGGGCGGGGTCCCCTGAGGTAGTGGAGGAGACTGAGGTTGAGGAGATGGGTGGGGGGGCGGACACAGAGCTAGATTGGAGCTCATCGGGGTCGGAGGGGGGTGGGGGCGTGGGGGGCCGGGAGAGAGTGTCGTCCCCGGGGCGGGGGAGGGGGGGTGGGCTGGGGGCCAGGGGGAGGGGGGGCATGGAGAGCGGGAGGGGCGGGGGCGTGTGGGGGGTGGGGGGGGGCCGAGAGATGTTGGGTGGTATGGGGGAGATGGAAGGGGGGGTGTGGGGGGGGGGGTGTGGGGCTCGGCGGGGGGCTGGGACGGGGGCATGGAAGGGGTGTGGGGCCTAGTTGGGGGTCAGGCGGGTGGGGTGGCCCGGGGGGCTGGGGCAGTGTGGGTGGGTGGGGCATGGGGAGCGGAGGGGTTCCCTCGCGCCGCGGCGGTCACTCGGCGGGGTGGGGACGGGGGGCGCCGCTGGGGTGGGAGAGTGGGTGGGGTGAGTGGGGAGGGGATGGCGGGTTTTTTCACCCCGGTATGCTGGACTCCACTTTTTTCCCTTGGCAGGAGCTGCTTGCGAGGCGCTCGGGTGAGCAGCATGCGGCTCTACTCCACCGAGAGGATGGGCCGGCTCTGTCTAGTGCGGGCGGCCGCGCTCCAACAAGGGACCTATCAATGGAGCGTGGTGGATGGCGGCGGGGGTCAGCCCTGCCGGCCCCCCCCCGAAGGGTTGTTACGGCCGCCGGGGGCGGGGGAGTGGTTACGGATGCACAAATTATTGAACCTGGCGTTAGTGGAGTGGACCGGCGTGGGAGTGTGGATTTGGGTGAATTGATGAGAGTGTGTCGGGAGAGAGCGGGCTTGAGCAGGGTGGACCCCCCATGGGGGGGTCGGGACTGTGTTGAAGTGGCGGAGGAGGAGTCCGCGGAGGAAGGGGAGATCTGGGAGGACAGGGGGGAGAGTAATGTTGTTGCCAGTATTTTACAGGTGCCGGCGAGGCAGGAAGTACCGAGAGTGTCGGCCCCCTCAGCTCAACTGGTTAGGCGGCGGGATCCGGTTCGGACGCCGACCTTGACGCCAGGTAAGACGGGAGACGGGGCGGAGAGTGGTAAGCGGCGATGTGTGCAGGTTTCAGTGGGGACTGGGGGGGAGGGGGCGGAGGGTTGGAGGCTGGTGCGGGGACGGTACGTGCGGGACACCGGAGTGGGCACGGATGGCGCGGCGGACGGGGTGGCCGGCGCGCGAGAAGGGTCGGACGCGGTCGCAGGCGCGCGAGAGGGGTCGGGCGCGGTCGCCGGCGCGCGAGAGGGGACGGGTGCGGTCGCCGGGAAGGAGGCGGCGAGCGGGAAGGAAAGTTGCGTGGTGCCGGTGCGTAAGTTACCATATATGGGCATTACGAAGCCACTGGGAGCGCACCTGTCGTTGGCTACGAAGGAGAAAATTTGGAAGGGGGAGTACGTCGACATCCTCAAGCTTCTCCACCGGGAGTTGACGTCTAAGGAGGGGTCGAAGGAGGAGGAGCAGGAGTTGGCCAGGCGTCCGAAGGTGCCGTTGACACTGGACAATTGGTCGGCGGCTTTCCTTATCTACGCAAGTGTGTACTGCGAGAAGTTTCCCGATCGATCCGTGGCGCTCATGAAATACATGGATGTGGTGCGGAGGGCCCAGGTGACGTACGGCGGGTTCGCGTGGTCGCACTATGACGAGGAGTTTCGGGCGCGCATGGCGGCGGATCCGGAAGCATTGTGGGGGGAGCTGGACGCGGATTTGTACCAGCAGACGATGGGCGGGGCCAAATTTGGCCACACCATTTACACGGCCAGTGGGTTGCCAGTGGGTTCGCCCCCCTTTGCCGCGCGCCCCACCCGGGGGGTGGGGCGGGGTGAGTCCACCGGACAGGCCGCGGTTGGGGCCTGTTGGGATTTCAATAAAGGGTCGTGCGGGCGGGCAACTTGCCGTTTTAGGCATGAGTGCTCGAATTGCGGAAAGCGGCACCCGGCGCAGCGGTGCTGGGGGCTCGTTGGACAGCCGGGCCAACAGCAGGGGCACGGAGGTCCCCAGGGAGGGGGGCAGCGGGGTGGGGGGCGAGGGGGGGGAGCAGGAGGTTTGGGCAAAGGCTCGTACGCCGGTTAGGCTGGAGAGGATGGAACCCTGGTTGGCGGCGTATCCGCGGGCGGAGGATGCTGAGGTTCTGCGTCGGGGTTTTCGGGAGGGGTTCCGCCTGGGCTATGAGGGCCCTCGGATTGCCCGCTGGGCGGACAATCTGAAGTCGGTGAATGCACACAAGGGTATCGTGCGGGAGAAGTTGTTCAAGGAGGTCAAAGAAGGGAGGATGGCGGGCCCGTTCACGGAGCCGCCGATGCCTGACTTGATCATCTCCCCCATTGGGGTGGTGCCCAAGAAGGAGGAAGGGCAGTTCCGGCTGATACAACATCTGTCTTGGCCGGAGGGGGAGTCGGTGAACGCGTACATCTCGGCGGACTTGGCGTCGGTGACTTACTCGTCGGTGGATGTGGCGCGGAGGCTCGTCACGGCGGCAGGGAAGGGCGCTTTGATGGCGAAATGCGACGTCAAGTCGGCCTTTCGGCTTCTCCCGGTCCATCCGGCAGATCACCAGCTGCTGGGGATTCAATTTGAAGGGTGCATTTTTGTGGACAAGGCACTGCCGATGGGTTGTTCCATCTCGTGCTCGCTCTTTGAGCGTTTCAGTTCGTTCCTGCAGTGGGTTTTTTCCAGGCGCACAGGCTCGGAGTCAGTGACGCACTACCTGGATGACTTTTTCCTGGTGGGGCGACCCGACGCGACGGACTGCCAGCGGCAGCTGGACGGTTTGGCCGGGTTGATGGAGGACTTTGGTGTTCCCCTGGCGCCAGAGAAAACATACGGTCCCAGTACGGTGTTGTCCTTTCTCGGTATCGAGCTCGACTCGGTCGCCATGGAAGCACGCCTACCGGACGATAAGAAATCGGCTATGTTAGGGCTGGTGGCTGACATGCTGGCATGCAAGAAGGTGGTGGTGAGGGAGGTGCAGGTGTTGTTGGGGCACTTGAACTTTGCTTGTCGCGTGGTGCGGGCGGGACGGACTTTTTGCAGGCGGTTGGGACTGGCGTTGTCCGGGTTGGCTTTGCCTCACCACCATGTGAGATTGTCGGCGGGAGTGAAAGAGGACCTGCGCATGTGGCAGGCGTTTTTGGAGCGTTTCAACGGAGTGCCCATGGCGCCGGCGGAGGATTGGGAGTGGGACGTTACCATGTACTCGGACGCGGCGGGTGTTGGCGGTTTCGGCCTTTACTGGGATGGTCGGTGGTGCGCGGAGCAGTGGCCGGCTCACTGGCAGGCTGGCGGCCGGAGCATTGCGTTTTTGGAATTGTTCCCGTTGGTGGTGGCGGTCACGGTGTGGGCCGGGGAACTGGCTCACAAGCGTGTGTTGTTTCGAGTGGACAACATGGCGGTCGTGCAGGTGGTGAATAGGCAGTCGGCCAGAGACCCGCAAGTGCTGAAATTGATGAGGGTGTTTGTGTTGCGTTGCTTGGAGAATGACATCCTCTTTCAGGCACGGCACGTACCGGGTGTGGACAATGACATTGCGGATGCTTTGTCTCGTTCGCAGTGGGAGAGGTTCCATGGGCTAGCCACGGCGGCGGAGGAGGTCAGGACGCCGGTGCCGGGAGAGATGTGGTCGGTGGGCGAGCCCGGGTCTTCCAGCTGGTGAAGAGATCCGTAGCAGCGTCAACGTGGAGATCTTACGAGCAATTCTGGGAGGAATTCTTGCGGTCTGGCGCTGTAAGGCGTGGGGACCGGTGGCAGCGCGAGGAGCAGGTGGTGCGTTACATGTTGGGGCTCATGGAGAAGGGTTTGTCGCGGGTCACCATCGCGGGCAAGTTGTCAGCTGTTGCGTTCATGGGTAAGCTGTGGTGGGGCTGCGTTCCGTCGGCGGGGGAGCTGGGGGCCCGGCTGCTGGAGGGTTGGTCGAGGGAGAGGGGCGCGGCGGTCCGCTTGCGGCGTCCGGTCACAGTGGCGTTGTTGGAAAAACTCATTGGCGCGCTGCCGGAGGTGTGCAGAGATGAGGGCGAGGTGGTGCGTTTTTCCACGTTAATGTCCTGGCTTTTTTATGGTGCTTTTCGAGTGTCTGAATTGTTGGGGACGAAGGGGGCGCCAGGAGTGGGGTGGGAGGACGTGGACCTGCGCGCGCGGGAAGTGGCGGTGCGGCTGCGGCATTCCAAAACTGATCAGAGGGGGGTGGGGACATGGGTGGTCTTGGGCCCGGGGATGCAGGAGGGGGCTTGTCCCGCGGCGTGGGGTAGGCGGCTGATGGCGATCCGGAGCCGGGAGGCGGGGCAGGTTTTTGGCAGGAGTAGTGGGGGCAGGGTGACGGCGGCGCAGGCTTTGTGGGTTTTGCGGCGCGCCCTGCGGGGCTTGGGCGAGGACCCCTTGGCTTTTGGGACCCACTCCTTCAGGATCGGGGCGGCGACGGAGGCGGCGCGTAGGGGTTGGGGGAAGGAGGAGATACAGAGGCTGGGACGGTGGAAGTCGGATTGTTACCGGACGTACGTGCGGCTGCGGGAGGTAGAAGGGGTGACGTCTTTGTGATTTCGAAGCCTGATATGTGTTTCTTTGCAGGTGCTGTGGCGGGGCCGGAGGTGGCAGTTTTGAATGTATATTTGGTGAGCCACTCGTTTGTCAAGCGGGCTGAGCAAGCGGAGTGGGACAAGCATCGTGCATTGAATTTGGGATTGGATACTGGACTGTATAGGTGTCACTGGAGGGGCAAAGGGGGTATGCGGTGGCACGAGTTGTTGCCTATGTTGAATACGGTGGTGAGAGCAGGAGTGTGTCCGGATGTGGTAGTGATTCATTTAGGGGAGAATGACTTGGTGCAGTGCAAGGGGCTGGCGGTGGTGAAACAGATGATGAGGGACCTGAGGGAGATCAAGCAGCGTTGGGCGGGGTGCCATGTGATCTGGTCCGAATTGATCCCCAGGCGGGTGTGGAGGGGAGCTGAGCGCCCGGGCGCGATAGACAGGGCGCGGCGGAAGATTAATCGGGTGATGGGGGATTTCTGTGATAAGGAAGGGGTGGGGAGAATGGTTCATCCTGACTTGCGATATGGAGCGGTGTATTTTTTCAGGGAGGATGGGGTACACCTTTCTAGATATGGCATGGAACTGTACGTAGTACAGTTGAAGGAGGCACTGGATAGAGCGCTGGGGGTACTCAGGTATCCTAGGAGGCAGGAGTCCTAAGGGGGGGTCGGAAGTCATAAACGACTTCCGAGTGGCGTTTCCCTATGAGAAAAGGGGGGATTCACAGGAGGCCTGGGGCTGTAGGGGCAGTTGGGGAGCGGAGGTCAGGAAGGTCACTAAGGTCATTTGCAGTTGGGGGTAGGTTGCTGAGCGGATGTGGATACTTTGTTGCAATGTTGGGGATACAATTAGGGGTGGGGGTGGAGGGGGGCTGTTAGGCGGTTACTATTTAGAGAGTACTAGTTTTGTTCGGCACAGGCCAGGTGGGGTTTGATTGTGTAGGTGCACCTGATTCCAAATAAAGCGGCCTTTAACACACTAAGTTGGTGTCTGTTTCAGTGCTTTCCCCCCCCCCACCTACAGGTGTGCCCCAAGGGGGATTTGGGGGGGCAGCCGACCAAAGGGAGGCTTGCACACCCGGGGATGTTTGGGGCAGTAGGGGGGGGGGGATAGGTGTTCCAGACAGGCACCCGTAGCTTGGGCTCCTTGGGCTGGTTGGGCTCCTTTGTGCGGTTTTTGGGCTGGCCGAGGATAAATACGGCCATTTTGTTGTGTCAGGCACCATTTCAGGTGCAGTGACACGGCAGCGGGGGGTGTTCCGCTGAGAATTGTTGTCCCTCCCTCCCTCCCGGCGCCCGTGGGGTGGATTTGGCCAGGGTGGGCCTCTGGGGGGTTGCGAGGGGCTTTTGTTGGTTGAGGGTGCACCTGAGTTAGGGTACAAGAGTGGTTGTCGCTGGAACAGGTGCCAGGAGGGGTGGCGTTTCCCTATGAGAAAAGGGGGGATTCACAGGAGGCCTGGGGCTGTAGGGGCAGTTGGGGAGCGGAGGTCAGGAAGGTCACTAAGGTCATTTGCAGTTGGGGGTAGGTTGCTGAGCGGATGTGGATACTTTGTTGCAATGTTGGGGATACAATTAGGGGTGGGGGTGGAGGGGGGCTGTTAGGCGGTTACTATTTAGAGAGTACTAGTTTTGTTCGGCACAGGCCAGGTGGGGTTTGATTGTGTAGGTGCACCTGATTCCAAATAAAGCGGCCTTTAACACACTAAGTTGGTGTCTGTTTCAGTGCTTTCCCCCCCCCCCACCTACAGGTGTGCCCCAAAAGGACCTTACTGAAAAAGAAGAGAGGGCCGGGGCGTATATGCGAGTCTATGAACGTGCAGAAGAAATGACCTGCAGTTATTGGCAAGTAACTTTATTCTCCAGCAGGGGCTCTTTCATCGATTTCTTATGATATGATTAGATTAGAATACTTGCAGAGCGCATGGCTGCCTCGACAAAGAGGGGTCCCAGCGCAGATGCAAGGCGAAGTGAGGGACAGAGGAGGGATTAGAGTTGAGAGTACAGCCAAGTCTTCGCAAGCCGTCTGAAGACCTGGTGATCAGCGATACAGCGGATGTGTAGAGGAAGGGAATTCAATAAGGTAGGGGCCAGTCGCCTAAAGGAGCGGCCCCCAGATCTGGTCCTTTGAAAGCGTGGGATTCGCGCAAGGATAATATTAGCCAAGCGCACGTGGCAGGGAGTAGAGGGAGCACATATCGCTCAGAATGTGTGGGCAGGTGCTGGTCAGAATCTTGTGTAGAGCGCTTTGAAGTGTACAAGGGGCAGCCAGTGGAGGCGGAAAAGGAGGTTAGTGACATGCTGTACTTGGGGAGGGAAACAATGGCGCATGCTGCAGCATTCTGGACCTTTTGTAGTCGATTTAGCACTGATTTATTAAAGCCAAGGAGAAGCACATTACAGTAATCCAAACGGGCCAGTACGGAGGCTTGGATTATCAGCTGCCGCATGTGGGCATTAAATAGACCAAGTATCGGTTTGAGGCCGTGAAGCAGCCCAAAGCATTTCCCTGCCACAGATTTGGCGCGTGTCTCAAAGGTAAGCTCTTTGTCCAGCATAATGCCCAGGTTTTTCACTGCAGGTTTTGGGGCCGGAGGGGTCCAAGAGCTGGAGGCCACTATTCATTGTTCCAGAGATGGGAGTCTTTGCCAATCAGAAGTATCTCAGATTTTGCCGAGTTCAGTTGCAAGAACTTAGTAGTCATCCACTCTGCAATGGCCAGTAGGTCGTCTCTGAATTTTGCAGTGTCCTGGCTGGGATTGTTAGACAGGGTGATCACCAGTTGCTTTGGCCAGCTGTGCCAGAGGACTCAAATATATATTGAAGAGCATGGGGCTGAGCGCCGAGCCCTGAGGGACCCCACATCGCAAAGGATGGACACGGGAGGCGAAGGGAGGGGCTATAACTTGAAAGGTCCCGTCGGCCAAGAAAGAAGAGAACCATGACAAGGCTGTATTGCTAATCCCTATCTCCTCCAAACGGAGGAGCAATATTTCGTGGGAGACTGTGTCAAATGCTGTGCTCATATCCAGCAGGACCAGAGCTGAGGTCCTGCGGGCATCCACAGCAAAATTCAATTGCTCTACCACCGTCAGAAGTGCCGACTCAGTGCTATATCGCGGTCAGAAGCCATTTTGTGAACTATCAAGTATGCGATTAGCTTCCAAGAAGTGAGTTAATGTCGAATTCACAAAGGCTTCCAGAGTTTTGGACAGAAATGGGAGCAATGATATTGGCCGGGAGTTTTCTGACTTGAAGTGTCCAAAGAAGGTTTTTGAGTAGAGGGACCACTTTTGCGTGTTTCCATGATTTTGGGACCAACGCTGAGGTAAGAGATACATTGAGTAGATCGAGACATTTTGGAAGAAGGACCTGTTGTGCTTTCCTGAAAGCATCAGGTCTTAGGGGGTCGTCTGGAGACCCTGATTTGATTTTAGACACCAACCCCTCCAGGTCTTTGAGAAGAATAGTGGGTAGTGAAGTAAGATAGACGGTTTCAGAGCAAGTATGCGTGTTTCTCCCAATAGCGGATGGAGTTACAGTAAGAGCAAAGTTATGATAAATACCCTCCACCTGCTCGATGAAGACGATGGCCAGCTCTTCGCACTGTTGGCTGGAGGATATAGTGCTGCCTGATGCCGAGGGAGGGGTGACCAGGTCCTTTAGAAGAGAGAATATGGTTTTGCTGCAATTAGTGATGTTGGTAATCAGGCTGGAGTAGTGAGCAGCCCTAGTTTTACGCACTAATTTGTGGTAAGATTTGATAACTGCTCTGTATTGTAGTTTAGCGTGGAGGTCACTTTGCAGTTCTTCCTAGCTAGGGTCAGCTCCTCGTTGAACCAGGTGTTAGCCCGCATACCCTTAGAGTGAGTGAGTTTGAGAGGAATACAGATATCTAGGACTTGGCTTACCCACCTCTGAAAGAGTGCATCAGCCTCTTCCACATTGATGGCTCTATCAGGTGGATTTGTGTTCAGGGCAGTGAGGAAGGCCTCCTGGTCAAATTTATGCCACGGCCGTTTCAGTGAGGGGTGCAGGTGTGACTGGGACTTAAGGTTGGCCAGAGTTAGCCGCATTAAGATAAGAGAGTGGTCTGTCCAGATCATAGGGAGGGGAGTTAGAACTTCAAGAGACTCAAGGTTAGAGAAGACCGGATCGAGCGCTATGCGTAGCACCGGGAACCAATTTAGTCAGCTGCCAAGCTGCTAAGTCGCCAATGAAACTGAGGATATCCGTGGATTCTAGCGTCTCTAGGTGAAGATTCAAGTCACCGATAATGTTGAAGTTAGCCGACTGGAGGGCTAGTACTGAGGAAGTATTTGCCAAGGCTTCTCTAAAGGTTTTAGACGGACCGGGTGGGCGATAGATTAAAAGACCAGAGAAGGTAAAATTTGCACTAAGTGCAATTTTAAAAAGCGCGCTCTCACAATCTGGTAGGTCTTGGGGAGTAAAGCTTCAGGTGTGGACGGTTTTATAAACGATCGCTATACCGCCTCCTCTTCCCCTTGTTCTATTGATACTTCATATAGTATAGCCAGGAGGGAGGGCAAGTGCCGGTATGGCTGTTGACATCTCGGTAAGCCAGGTTTCCGTTAAGAAAAGGACCTCCGGTGAACGATCCTGGAGGAGGTTGAATACCTCGGCATGGTGTTTGGGCAGTGATCCGCAGTTGATACTCAGGATGGAGTGTATCATAGTCCTGGAACCTAAGGATATAGGGTGCCCAGGGGGTACTAGCTTAAGGCTTCACTGTCCACAGAGGGAGGGCAGTCGTCTGGGGCCCAGTTATGAGTCCCACAAGCATCAACTTTTTGTAGGTCAAGTAAGGTTTTGCGTGATTAAACTAATCTTAGTGCCTTGAAAGAGGCAGGGTCCCTGGCTCCAGGCAACGACTGGGAGCAGACGGGCGTGCCTTATGCGTGCCTTCGGCGTGCCAGCGGCTCACCTGCTGCTCGCATCCGCAGCGCGTCCTCGTAGCGGCAATCATTAATCATTAGGCTCGAATACTCCGTACACAACAGTTAGAAGCACTAGTGGAAAGCAGCAACCAAGCTTTCCTTATTTGAATATGCTCCAGAGCACTCTCTGACCTTGTGTAGAGATTATTAAAGCAATAGTGTGTCGTGATTGTGGGAGGGGTCCTGCATGTTGCAGCCTTGCAATGCCTGTGCAGGGGGTGCCACAAGAGTCGCAGGGGTGCCACCCCTGCATCTGAATGAGCCACTCTTCCAGGAGGCTTTTCAACTTCTGCTAGCCTAAGTGTTATGCTGCCCACAGTCCACTGTAATTTGACTTCGGGAAAATGTTCCCTAGGAACTTTCAGGTAGGCATTCATATTTCCAAGATTTCACCCATGTCATGTGCAGGTTCTGTAGTCACAACTCTGACTGCAATCTTGCAAAGTATAGCAATATTAATTCCTTGCTTTCTCATACACACTAAATAACAACATCAGCAATGTACTTGTATATTAACAATGTGACATTTTGGCACCCAATACAATCATAGAATCAGTCTGTTAATATTGCAAAATACTAAATCAATGCACATCCCAATATATGTACATATAATAACGAACTCGATCAACGTTGTTGAATTTGCCAGCTATGACCGCCCTCTCAACCCCGAGTCAGAAGTATGTGGTCAGGCTGGCCCTGCGACTTAGGACTGAAGCAATTGATGGACAGATCACAGGTGGGTCAACACTTAACCCTTAGACAAACACTCAAACAGGAAAACCCAGATCAATCCCACAGATAGGCAGCAATACCACAATGGTCTTAGAAAATTGGGCCCAATAAAACACTTTTGGCTGGAGGGGCATACATTCTCCAAACACCATGAAGTCTGATGCCCCACTAAGTTAGGAACACTAAGCCAATCAGAAAACAGCATGCACACTACATGCAGTGATCATGCCCTCCCCCTGCCAGACATCTGGACACGTACCCACTGGCTCCAAACTGTGTCCAAGCAAGGTCATGTAAAATGACGGCCAAAACCAGTGTGCTTTGAGACAGTCTTTAGACTCCAACTTAGGTGCCTTCTCTCCCGGACGTGGCATTTAATTAAACCAACTGTTCCTGTTCTGCCAAACGCCTCTTGTCTTTTTTTTTCAAAATAAATTCACATTCGAGCACAAGTCTTTACCTGAATTGGTTCACAGCCCGACACATTCTCATGTGCCTTATATTTCTCTAGTTGAAAACTGTAGCTCAGGTTCTCTTCCAGGGGATTCTCATCAATAGTCATAAGTATTAGAATATTCCCGCCCATGCGCGGGAATATTCTAATGCTTATGACTTTGATGAGGATACCCCTGGAAGAGAACTAGGATTACAGGTAAGTAACTAATCCTTTTTGAGCACAATAACTCTTAATCCAAAGTGATCCAGTCCAGAAACTGTTCTAATGAATTTAAGTAGTTTGCCTTCAAATCCCAGTAAAACAGTAGTTGAAAAAATACACAGAATTTCGATAGGGCTTATTGTAAGAGGTGATGAAATTTTCCTGATGTAATTCAGTGGAGAATCTATTTGAACGGGATCTGTGGAGGCCAGTTGTATGACGGAACCATGAATGCTATTACCACACATGCCTTTACAACGCCACCATTTACAACGCATGCATCTTTACCACTCATGCCTTTACCATGTAAACCTTTACCGCGCATATGCCTTTAAAATAAGAATGTTGCTTGTAAAGGCATGCATGGTAAAGCAGTGTAGCCCCCACGGGTCTATCAGCGCTCTTCACGGTAGAAAGGGCCCACAGGTACCTATGCGTAAACCCATTCCCGGCGCTAACCCACGTCCAATGCTGGCCAGAATCCTGCATTACAGAGACCAAGATCATATCTAGCAAACAGCCCGGGACACCAGCCCCATTCATTTCGATAATACAAAAATCTCAATGTTTCCGTTTTAAACACTGGCATTCCAAAGCCTACGCAATTCATTCATGGAGGTCAACGCCCTAGCCCGCGATGCAGGTTTGACATTTGCTCTTTTACTCCCTGCCAAACTCATGATCAACTACAACAGGCGTGCTTGTTTTTTGACACATCCGAGAGTGCATGGTAATGGCTGGACAGGAACATTCCTGACGATGTACATGCTATACGACCTACACAGTCACAGCCGAAACCACGGCGCCCTCCATGTGGAAGGAAGAGGGGACTCACCACGCAGAGCACGGCGACTAATACTCCATCGCAGCAGTCAGTGCTGGAGGTTAGACGTGCGGCCCTCCGTTCGGCCTCAGCGTTGCAGATTCCTCGTGCGCCTATCAGCTCTAGTCCATCAGTGGAGGTATCCACCGACTCAGACTCTGGGGGGGGGCAGCATGGCGTTATTTACTTCTGTGTCCATGCAACTTGGCAACAACCAGCTGGTTGAATAGTAGTGTGAGTGTATCATGATCTGGGGTATTGTTTCAGGTTCTCCGGCTACTGTCCGTCCGCGGAGGGAAAGCTCCGTACTCATTGACTGCCATGTATCGCCTGTTGAATTATGATCCAAACATTGCTAGCTCCACTGGAAGCTGCAGGGTATGCTCAATTATTATGGTCATGTGGCCCGGCCCGTCCTGGGATAGTCGACTCTTTATAGCCGATACTTGTGTATCCAGAGTACGCAGCCGTACTATTTGTTGCGCAATAGCCGAGAGCGATTCACAGATTGCCTGGAGTTTCATATCTAGCTTATCCACAGGAGGTAGAAGTTTAGTCCCATCTTCAGTCTGATGAGAATGTATCGAGGAGGTCTCTGAAGGTGGCGAGCCATCCCTGTCAGTGTCCGCCGTCATCTTCGTTCTGTTTCTGCCCATTGCCGTCCCCAGCTTTACAGAGTGCACTGTGTGTATGGGTTCCCTGCGATATCAAGTGACCAATTGTGCGGGCACAGAAACAAAATTCTGGTGAGAGTCAAGATAGATTGTTGGATTTGGTTGGTCCTATTAGGGCAAGCTCTGAGTAGAAGGAAAAAACAACAGTAGAAATTAGGTACTTTTCTTGACTGCGAGCTGCAGGAAAAGAAGACTTGTTCGCAGTCAACATAAAAAAAAAAGTTACTTACCTGTACACTGTGGTTCTCCAGTATTGATATCTATTATAGATTCACATGCTTGAATCTTCCCCGTCGTCATGTGGTAACAGTAAAATAGCAGTATAAAACTTTAACATTCAAATGCCCATAAGAATTCACTAGCTTTTAGCAAACTATTACCATTGTTATAAAACATACAAACTCTAGCCAATCAGAGCACAGACCATAGAGTCTCCTTCCCCCCGCAGGACCATCATACCTCAAATTTCGAGCATGAGTACCTTAAGGCAATAAGAGAGGTAAAGAAGGTGAACCTGAAAAGGGGTTCAGGGAAGGTCGCATTTGAATCTATAAAATATATCAGTACTGGAGAACCACAGTGTACAGGTAAGTAACTTGTTTTTTCTCCAGTATTGTATCTTTTATAGATTTACATGCTTGAATCAGAATAGCAAGCAGTATCAAAGGGTCAGAAACGGCGGGTAAGGTGAACCATCCCACCATGCGACCCAGAAGCCAAAATACTAATTATAATCACATGCATCATATAATGTTTGCTCACAACAAAGTATACATATATTAAAAATGTATATAGAAAATATTTGCAAAAACATATTTAATGCCTATCTCGATTATAGCACACCTACTTAGGAGAAACATTCTCAGGAAATCATACCTTATGTGAATAGACATCGCAGAGCAACTTAACTAACTTCTACATCCACCTTCTTCCAGGCGTCCAGGCAGTAATGCTTTGTGAAGGTATGGACATTCACCCATGTCGCTGCCCTGCAGATATCAGGCAAGGACACTCCTGCAAATAGGGCAGAAGAAGCTGCCATCTTGCATGTTGAGTGCGCTGCAACCGTGGAAACCAGAGGGCGGACAGCCTTTTCATGACACAAGAGGATAGTCGATGAGACACAGCGAGCGACAGACACCTTTGTCAAAGCCTGACCCTTCCTAGGGGCAGAGAAGGTGATGAGTAACTGATTAGATTTTCGGAAAGGCTTAGTCCTTTGCAAGTAGAACTTTAAACATCGTTTAATGTCCAGAGAATGGAGTGCCCTCTCAGCTGGCGAAGGTGGAGCTGAAAAGAAGGAGGGAAAAACCACCAGTTCATTTAGATGAAATGCAGAAGGTAGCTTCTGAGAAGAATATGATTGGTGCAAAGAATCACTTTATCTGGAAAGAACTGCAGGTAAGGTTCTGTTGTAGTGAAGGCCTGAATTTCAATAATGCGCCAAGCAGAAGTTATGGCCAACAGAAAGGCAACTATCCTGGAGAGGTACTTCAATTTGCACTTGTGAATTGTCTCAAACAGTGATTTCATAAGCTGCAACACGACAGTATTTAATTGCCATTGCACCGAAGGAGGTCTTACTGAAGGGTAGACCATGAAAAGATTTTTCATGAACTCTATTATTAGTCTATTAGACCACAAAGACAAACAACCAGAACGACGTCTCTATCTGGAGGTTGCAGCTCAATGCACTTTTATGGATGCATTTGCCAGACCAGCCTTGGAAAGAGATAAGAGATAGGGTAAAACATCCTCAGGTGGCGATGAGAGAGAACTGCAAGAATGTGTGGCACACCAAATGAAGAATCTTTTCCACTTGGCTGAGTAGCATTTGATCGTAGAAGGAGCTCAGTCTTTCTGTGGTATTGCTTGACATTCCTCATAAATAGTTTGCCGTTCGAATTCTGTGTGATGAGGAGCCATGTGTAGCGAATAGATTTGACGATGAAGCACCTGACTCTGGTTCATGGACAGAAGATTTCCTTATGGCTGGAACAGAATTGGAGAAAACCTTGATAGGAGATACAGCTCTGTGAACCAGTACTGTAGCGCTCGTGCCGGGGCAATTAGAATGACACAGTAAGGCTCCCGTTTGGTCTTTTGGAGAACCTTTGGAATGAGAGGAAACAGAGGGAATGTGTATGCAAACGTTCCTTCCCAAGAGAAGTGGAAGACATTCCCTAGAGAACCTGGCTGAGGAAATCTGCTGGCGTAGAATCTGCCTTTTTTGTTGAGACGTAGCGAACAGATCTAGGGTTGGACACCCCCAAGAAGGAAAAACCCTTTGCAGCAGTTCGTCGTTTAACTCCCACTCGTGTCACTGCTTCATGTCTCTGCTGAGGGAATCGGCCCAATCGTTCTCGACCCCTGGCACATGTTGAACCTGTATCGATATCCCATGGACTATCAGCCATTCCCAGATCTGCAGAGCAAGGGTTGAGAGGTTCTGGGATCTTGTCCCGCCTTGCTTCAGCAGATAGAACATGGAGGTGGTGGTGTCTGTGCGAATCAGGATGGATGACTTCCTGATTCTTGGCAATAATGCTTGGAGGCCCAGAAAAAATGCTTTCAGTTCCAGGAAGTTTATGTGACACTGTGATTCCTGAGCCGACCACCATCAGTGGATCTGCAAGTCTTGCAGGTGGGCACCCCACCCATCCATGGAAGTGCCCAACATCTTTACCAACGTTGTTTTTTTTGCGAGGAAAGAGAGACAATGAGAGAGATTGTCTCTGACTGTCCACCCGCCAAGACATTGCTGAAACCATCACCGGAGTGATTGAAATGATGTCCTCAAATGATCTCCGAGATTGAGTCCATTGAGTGTTAAGCTCCTCTTGGAGAGGTCTCATCCTTAGACTTCAGTGCGGAATTAGTGGGATACATGATGACATAATTTTTATTTATTTTATTTAAAAAGTTTTATATAGCGCTGGCTAGACCCGGAGGTATCAGAGCGCTTTACATGAGCATCAGATCATAGTTACAGGTTACATCATTACAAAGGTTACACAATTCTTAGAGAATGGCAACATATTTACATGTAAGATAGAGATAAACAATAAGCACAAATACGTAAGGGGAAAAGCAGGCAAGGTGAGAGATTCCAGGGGGGGGGGGTTGGAGCACGGGAAGTAGACAGATAATGAGGGCGGGAAAGGGGAGGGGCGGGTGAGAGACACAGCATGGGAAGAGGAGAGGAAGGGTGATGGGGACACAAACCGGTAGACGAGTCAAGGCAACGTCCAAAGTCCAGTAAGTAGTGATCCCAGGGCAGACAAGGGGAGAGATTCAGGGGAGACAGGATAGGAGCTAGGGAAGAGACAATAAGGAGAGACGAAAAGAAGTCTGCCTAAAGACCGACTGGGTAGGTGACGACCAAGGAGGGAATCCACGGCCCATCTCCCCTATAGCTAAACCAAGTAGCTCCATCGGGCGTCAGACAAAATAGTTCAGTCTCAATACATTGAGAGAGGAGGGAAGGAGAGACAAAAATAGAGGGAGGATACGGGAGGAGACGACAGGAGAGACGAAAGGAAGTGCAACAATGTGGTTCAACAATATACCAGAAAAAGAACAACAAATAAACATTAAATAGAACAGTCAGCATTACATTAGGGGAGGAGAGAAAGGAGAGATAAAGTAGTGTGGGATAGGGGAGGAGAGAGAGTGAGGATAAGGGAAGAGACAACCGTAGAGAAGAAAGGAAGTCTGTCTAAAAACCGACTGGGTAGGTGACGACCAAGGAGGGAATCCATGGCCCATCTCCCCTATAGCTAAAACCAGGTAGCTCCATCGGGCATCATACAAAATAGTTCAGTCTCAAGTGGCGAGGGAAGAGGTTCACAGAAAAACGGGGTGGGGACAAAGGACAGGCGCAAGCGAGGGCAGAGGACAGAAGCTGGAAAGAGTAGGAGCGGAGGGGGGGAGGGTTGGGGGAAGTTGGAGCACATATTGTCAGCAGCCGCAGGTTCATTTCTTTTATATAGCGCTGGCTAGACCCGGAGGTGTCAGAGCGCTTTACATGAGAATCAACAATGTAACAGAAGAAGTTCAACAATTACACAAAACATTCAAAACATAAGCAATACAATTAGGAGAGGAGAGAAGAGAGAGGAGAGAGAAACGTAGTGGAGGGGGCAGGGGAGGTGAGAAAGGGAGGATAAGGAAAGAGACAATAAGGAGAGACGAAAAGAAGTCTGTCAAAAGACCGACTGGGTAGGTGACGACCAAGGAGGGAATCCATGGCCCATCTCCCCTATAGCTAAACCAAGTAGCTCAATCGGGCATCAGACAAAATAGTTTAGTCTCAAATAAATTGAGAGAGGAGAGAAGGTGAGATATAGATAGAGAGAGGATGCGGGAGGAGCCGACAGGCGAGAAGAAAGGAGGTGCAACAATGTGGTTCAACCATATACCAGAAAAAGATCAACAAGTAAACATAATATCAAACAATCAGCAATACATTAGGAGAAGAGAGAAAGAAGAGAGAAAGTAGTGGGGGTAGGAGAGGTGAGAAAGTGAGGATAAGGGAAGACACAACCATAGAGACGAAAGAAAGTCTGTCTAAGGACCGACTGGGTAGGTGACGAACAAGCAGGGAATCCACGGCCCGTCTCCCCTATAGCTAAACCAAGTAGCTCCATCGGGCATCAGACAAAATAGTTCAGTCTCATTACATTGCGAGAGGAGAGAAGGAGAGACATAGAGGGAGGATGCGGGAGGAGCCGACAGGAGAGACGAAAGGAGGTGCAACAATGTGGTTCAACCATATACCAGAAAAAGATCAGCCAGTAAGCATAATATCAAACAATCAGCAATACATTAGGAGAGGAGAGAAAGGAGAGAAAAAGTAGAGGGGGTAGGGGAGGTGAGAAAGTGAGGATAAGGGAAGAGACAACCATAAAGACAAAAGGAAGTCTATCTAAGGACCGACTGGGTAGGTGACGACCACGGAGGGAATCCACGGCCCATCTCCCCTATAGTTAAACCAAGTAGCTCCATCGGGCATCAGACTAAATAGTTTGGTCTCAAGTGGCGGGGGAAGAGGTTCGCAGAAAAACAGGGTGGGGACAAAGGGCAAGGGCAGGTGAGGGTAGAGGACAGAAGCTGGAAAGGGTAGGAGCGGAGAGGGGGGCGGAGAGGGGGAGGGTAGGGGGAAGGGAGAGGGGGAAGATAAGGTCAGTAGAGACGCAGAAGCGTTAGCCCGAAGTCCGGCTGGGTAGGTGATAGTCAAAATAGGGAGCCAAAAGTCTATCTCCCCTATAGCTCGCGGGGTAGCTCCACCGGGCATCATACAGAAGTAGCTAGGTCTCAGCTTTCCAAAAGTATGTAGCAGCAGCTCCACGTGATTCCTGAAGCGGGTCATTGTCACCAGAAGGTCGGACTGTACTTCTGTGACAACCGTTGTCGTGACCCTTCCCCCCCTTCCGTGGCTGCTAAGTTCTGCACCTCTCGGGGGCAGCCCCTATTCAGCTGTGTGCACTGCAATCACTCGCCCAAACAGGACTTTGTTAGTAGGGCTCTCTATTCCATAAATGAACAAGATCCTGTGCATGTTCACCGCCCCTGATTGTACTCAAGGCCCAATCTGGATAGCTGCCCTAGTCTGCAGACAGTCAATTTGTAGAACTTTTCCGGTCTCGCTAGGCTAAGGTTAATTCCTTGGGTGGCTCCAGCGTTATACTTTGATGGCGCCGCCTTTGACCGCAGGTGCCATTTTAGGGTCAGGCATTGAGCTTTTATTGCCTCTTTCCTCTCCGGAGCGTGCTGCCAGCCGCAGGCCCTGTATCAACACACGGGCAGTCATCAAGGGGCCAACCACTCCGGCACGCATCAGTCAAATATTCTCTGCCAGGCCACAGCTCTCCCAGGCAGTAACTCTCGTCAGGGGGCTCCCTCACGGGTTCACGTCACCGGCTGAGTGTTAATTCCCCCGTACTTGGTTCCCGGTGGATTCCGCTACATTCTCGCTCCTCTGGGCCCCCAAGTTGCCGCCACACACTACCTTCTCCATTTGTGCCCCTCATGTACCGGCACTCGAAACCTCCATCTGTTAGGCCGCTCCTCCTGTGTCTCCACTCCTCTCCTCCACTCAGTGCCAGCAGGAAGATCAAACCTTGCTTTGAGAAGGGGGCGGCGGGGGGTGGATGAGGCCGTTATCGGATGATTAAAGCGGCAACCCTAACATTGGCTTATATGTCCTTATTGAAACAAACTTTTTTGCGGATAGACCCTGTCTTCTGCAGGCGTAATATCCTTTCTTTTGTGGGAAAGGCCTTCGAGAGCGTAGTGTCCAGAGTTGCTCCCATAAATACCATTGACCTCGACTGTGCCAGAGAGGATTTATCCTGATTGATTCTGAGCCCCTGGGAGTGAAATAACTAAACACAGGCATCTGTCGACCTTCTGGCAGCCTGTTGCAATGGGGCCTTGACTAACCAGTCGTCCCGATAAGGGAATACCTGGTGACCATCTCGCTGTAGGGAAGCCCCACTGGAGCCAAACACTTGGTGAATACTCTTGGAGCCGACTTTAACCCGAAGGGCAGTACTCTGAATTGATAATGGCACCCTGCCACATCGAACCTGAGACAACAGCGATGTTTTGGATGAATGGGAACATGAAAGTACGCGTCCAGAAAATCCAGAGAGGACATACTGTTCCCCGTTTCCCTTAGAAGCAGATTTCCTGGAGCAACAACATTCTGAAGGGTTGAGATTTGATGAACTTGTTCAATGACCTCGATCCATTATCTGCCTCCATTTTCCCATCTTCTTCTTTATCAAGAAGAAGTGAGAATAGAATCCCAGATTTCGCTGATAGGTGCACCTGTTTGATTGCCTGTTTGGTGAGGAACAATCAGATTTCCTTCATGAGAATTTGGAGATGACGATGAGAGGTTCTTCGTGGAGACAAATTCGGGGGCCGTTAAACAAAGTCTAGGTTGTGACCATGGCAAAAAATGTCTAACACCCATTTTTCGTAAGATATGAGCTTCCATTGACTGAAGAATTTAGAGCAAGCGGGGCTGAATTGAAGCGGGACAAAGTAGCAGAGGCCTGTCGATCCTCAGTGTCTCTTGCTAGAATCGTGAGCCCTTCCTCCTGATGGTGGGCGTCAACATGTTCCTGCTCTAGAGTAGGCAGGTGTTGAGGTTTGCTGAAAGGGCTGTGAAGAGTATTGGGCATGAAAGCCCTGTTGATAATAAGGCTGGAAACACTGCTGAAGCTGAGGACGAGAGAGCTATTGACCTGTGCGTCTACCTCAGAAGGAAGTCAACTTTTTCTGCTGCAGATTAGCCAAAGACTTAGCAGAGTCTGTATCTAATTTGATCGACTGCAGCGCTTCATCCACTTGTTTCCCAAGCAGAAACTCATCATTGAACGGCATATCTAAAACTTTGACCTGAACCTCAGGACGAAACATCGTAGCTTTTAGCCACCCTTGCCATCTTAATACCTCTGCCGCCGCCATCTGTCTGAAGGCCCTTGAAGAAATATCCATAGCCATATCAATCATCTCGGAAGAGGCTCTCTCTCCTTCTGACAGCACCTCCTTTACATCCTTCTTCTTATCCTCAGGAAGGAACTCCAGCAAGGCAGAGATGTCGGACCACCTCTGGCTGTCATACCTTCGAAGGATAGCCATGGCATTGGAGGCTATGATGGCAGTGGCTGCCAAAGCGGAGAACCTTTTGCCGATGTTGTCCAATCGGCACCCTTCTTTGTCAGGTAGAGCCGTACACGGTGAGGAAGGATTCTTTGACCTTCTTTGAGCCACCTGCATAATGACGGAATCAGGCCGGGGGTGTCCAATCAGGCACGCGGCACAGTCTTTGGTTGCCTTGTACTTTTTGACCAACTTCAGCACTACTGCAGGAATAGAAGCTTGCATCTTCATCAGTTTCAGGCCTTCCTGCCATAAGAAGTCTACAATGGAAATGGATTGAGAGAAGCGCTGCATAGCAGGTTTAAAATTGTACAAAAAGCACGTGGCCTGCTTGAACGGCATAGGAAGGTCAAAGCGCCTAGAAGCGAGTTCTAGGAGATCGTGCAACCAGCCAATGTCTGCAGGCGGTGAGTCGGTTGGAGTCAGAGTAGGAGAAGGTGGAGTAGGAGCCACATAGTCGTCCCACTCATCAAGGACATCCTGGTCCAACTTCAGCTCCCCCTCCTCTTGCTGCTGGTTGTCCTCATCCTGACCTTGCACAGGAACTTCTACAGGAGGCAGAACGGTCTTGCTCTTCTGCAATGGGGGTACAGTCAGTGATACAGGAGTGGGGGCCTCCTGAACGGGAGGTGGCTGTGGAGCCGAATTCGATTCAGGAAATCTCTTATAATAGTCATTCAGCATTATCCGGAGATCAGTTACCAATGAGACAGGGATATTTATGGAGGGTTCTTGAGCTTGATCTTCCTGTTCCTCATCAGGATAGTACTCCTGAAAAGCATCGAGGCGTTGCAAACTGGGATGCACCCTATCTGAAAAAGAATAGTCCCCTTCTAAATACGTAGACAGATTATCCATTATTTCCTCTTCCTCCGAGTCCTGGCACTTAACTCAGAGTACTCACATCATCTTCAGACTCCTAAAAATCCAGAAGACTAGCAGGCGGTAAAGGAGAAACTTTTGAAAAGTCTTCCAGAAGAGAAGGTGCCTGTTTTAAACGCAAACTGAATTTTTCCCTCGTCAACGGAGTCGTCGACGGGGTCGCCGATAGAATCGCCTAAGTGGTCGTCAACGGCACAACGGACTGCTGTGCTTGAACAGTCGTCGACTGTGAACAAACTTGCTCAACCGTCGACGGTAAAACCCTCGCCAACGGGCAGGCGAACAATTATCTGTCCTAAACAATGTCTTATTAAATTGTGTTCCGAGCTCCCTGTTTTGAAGAGTGGAGCTGCAGTTCCAAACGCTGTTGGCTGCATCTCTGGGAGACTCTGTGACCTGCATTTCACCCCAGCACTTAACTTGCTCAGACAGGTTAAAGCTATTGAGTTATTGATGAACGCAGAGTTGCATCTCCCGCTCTCTCCGCTGCCCATACAGGCGCTTTGATCTGCCCTCTCTTTTTATGTCTCCTTCATAACCGGGGCTCGGAGTAAGACTGGTGAAATGCGCGTAACTCATCGCTCAGGGGCCCGCAAACTTACAAAACAACAACAAAAACATAAAGCAGCAGAGATGGCCCCAGAAACAGTGAAGGGCCAGTGGGTGACAGGGGGGGCATACGATAGGGCTGGATCGCTCTCTGCGAGGGGCAGGGATGTCCCTGGACACAGCCGTGTGATCCCTAAAACTCTCTAAAATCTGTTACGAAAACTCCGCCTCGGGTCGTTTCAGGCAGTTTAAAAAATAAACTGTCTTTACAAGTTCAACATGCGCAAATATAAAGTCACGTTTCATTTCAGGTTATTGTTAGATTTTACTTGTTAACACACATACTCACGCACACACACACACATACAAATGCACACATGTGCGCACACACACACCCAAACACATGCGCCCAAGCATGAACACTCACACACACACGTCCGCACACGTGCATGCACATACTCATACACACACATACACAGACACACTCGAACGCACACATGCACACACACTCATGCACACACACAAATGCACAGACACGCGTAAGTGCATGCACATGCATGCACACACACAAATGCGGACGCGGACTGCAGAGGAGACTCGTTTATGTGGCGAGAAATACAAAGGGATGAAGTTTGGTTAGGAGATAGCTCGCGGCATCGCACACAAAACACACATGCACACACACACACATACAAATGCACACATGTGCACACACACACCCACACACATACACACACACACACACTCACACACACTCACACAAGCATGAACACACACTCACGCACACACAGGCACACGTGCATGCACATACTCATACACACACATACACAGACACACTTCTTGGCCAATCCGGGGTGATCAATATAACTTGGGCCCGGTTTTGGCGAATCTTCCCCAGAACCTGAGGAATCAAGGGTATGGGAGGAAGCGCGTAGAGGAGTTGTGAGCTCCAACTCAACTGAAACGCGTACCCAAACGCACCCTGCCTCGGAGACTGCAGAATGACGAGCAGTGCGCATTCAAGAGTGGCAAACCGGTCCACCCAAGGAGTTCCCCACGTCTGGAAGATGTGTTGAACTATCTCCGGATGAAGCCTTCACTCGTGGTTGGCAGAGAACTGCTGACTGAGACTGTCCGCATGCACGTTCAGCACCCCGGCCAGATGATTTGCCAACAATCAAATCCGATGGTCCTGAGCCCAGGACCAGAGCTGCAAAGATGGTACGACCCTACTCCTCCCTGTTTGTTGACATACCACATTGCGGCTGTGTTGTCCGTCAGGACTTGAACCGACTGACTGCGAAGGGAAGGGAGAAAGGCCTTGAGCGCCAAACGTATCGACCGCAATTCTAGAAGATTGATATGAAGCAATCTTTCCTTTGGAGACCAAAGACCCTTGATCTCCAGATCCCTCAGTTGAGCACCCCACCCTAGGGTAGAAGCATCCGTTATCACTGTGGCCACCAATGGAGGAAGGTGGAAGGGCTTTCCCTGAGACAGATTGCCCTCCACACACCACCAAGACAAATCCGCTGCAGCTTCTCTGGAGATCCTGACAGACTCAATGAGATCTCCGTTGTGCTGCTACCACTGCCTGCTGAGACACCACTGGAGCGCCCTCATGTGCCACCATGCATGGTTGACCAACAGAATTCAGGAAGTGAACAGACCGAGCAGGCGAAGGACCTTCAGAACTGGAACAACCGCTCCATTGTGAAACAAGGGAATCTTTTCCTGAATGCCGAGAATCCTTTGCGGAGGTGGGAAAGCTCGACACACAGTGGTATCAGTACTGCCCCTATGAACAGGTTGCGCTGAGAGGGCACCAAGTGAGAATTGGGCACATTTATCGAAAAACCCAATTAGTACAACAGCGGGGTTGTCACCTGCAGATGACAACGTACCATCTCTGGAGACTCTGCCTTAAACAGCCAGTCGTCCAGGTAGGGAAAAACTGGGATCCCCGACCTCCTGAGATGGGCAGCCACCACCGATATCACCTTGGTGAAGACTCGAGGTGCAGTAGTAAGACCAAACGGGAGGACCACAAACTGGTAGTGTTGCGAACCAACCGTAACCCGGAGATACTTCCTGTGCGACTTTAGGATTGAGATGTGAAAATACGCATCCTGCAAGTCGATAAACACCATCCAGTCCTCTTGTTGCAGCGCCTGAAGAACCTGCACTAGGGTGAGCATCTTAAATCTCTCCTGTTTGAGAAACAGATTCAAGATTCTGAGGTCCAGGATGGGGCGTAACCTGCCATCCTTCTTGGGTATCAGGAAATACCGGGAGTAGCACCCCTGAACACTTTCCTGCTCCGAAACCACCTCTATTGCACATTTTTGTAACAGGACAAGAACCTCCTTCTGAAGGAGAAGTTAATGATCCTCCATGCAAAACCTTTGGCAAGGAGGATAATGAGGAGGGAATTCCTTGAAGGGAAGGGCGTACCCATTTTCTACCAGATCTCGGTCCCCCGTGGTCTTGGACTAGGGTGGGGAACTGGGGTGGAAACAGAGATCGAGATCACTGGTCAGGTTATGGTTCTACTAATCCACTACCTGGGCACTCTACAAACTGGAGAGGTCCACCGCTATCCAACAGGTATGATTGCCTGGACATGGTAGACTGACCACCAACCCCATCCTCTAAAGAACATGGCACCAACGACGTACCTACTAACCCCAAATCTATCCCCAAGAAAATGCTGACGGTTAGTTTTACTCTGCCATCCTTGTCTGGTACTCTCATTGAGCCCTGCACTCCTTCACGAACCTTGATTTCACACTCATCACCTTCCACTTATCAAGATCCCTGTCATATTCAGGCAATTCCTCTCGAGGATTTATCCCCGAGTCAACATCACATAATTCCACAACTCTGTGACCCAAAACGTTATTCCCCCCTTCCTGTCCCACCAGTTCAGTCCCAACCCTTACGTCCTTCTGACGATTCTCAGATCTCAAGTCCCACTCTTCCATCAACCTGGGATCTTCCAGTCCTATACTGGAATGTAGCAGGTCTTAGATCCAAGACCCACCTTCAGTCTTGGCTCGACTTGATCAATGAGCATAAGCTAATCTGCCTGCAGGAAACCTGGACATTAGACCCTATCCACATCCTGGGGTTTAAAACCTTCCATTTTTCTGCCATCCCGTCTGCTCATGGAAGACCCAAGGGTGGTTTAGCTATCTACATTTCTAACCAAATTCCTTATACGACCATGGAAGTCCCGTCAATATCTTCAATTTTCCAAATTCTTAAATTAGTTCCTGACAAAAGTTCTTGTTTCTATTTTATTAACATGTATAATAATTCCTCACCCGCTGACTGTGTAAAATCTCTGTTAGAAATTTCATCATATTTGCATGGCCAAAAAGTTAAGAATCCGCAGATACAATGTCATGTTGTGTGGGGTGGGGATTTTAATGTTTACCTATGTAACAAATACAAAAAAGGTATCTGCGGGCTTCAAGACGAGCATGATGTCCCCCTGGCCCACTTTGCACATTGTACTACCGGGGCTGCTCTAAATAACTGTTTTTTTGCTCTTGAACTTGAATTTGCGAACGAATTAGTGAGTCCTCATGCTGAGTTTAAGCCGACCTTTCACGGTAGAGGTTTTTCTACTATTATTGATTTTATATTGTGTTCCCAATCTTTAAATAATCGCTTAAGAAACTTTATAACTGGTACCGATCCCTCTAGTGATCACTACTCCAATAGCATCACCATAATATTAAATATTCCCTCCCCAGTTTGTTCAAAAACAAGTCTTTTAATGCAGCATTCCCTGGAGATGGGTAAAATCAACGGCTACACTGTAAAATGGTCAAAGATTAACCCCATAGAGGTCATTAGCGATATTATTCAAAAAACCCTTCCCTTAATTTACCACTGTTTGGAGGAGACATCATCTCCCCAGCTGATCCTCTCTAGCTTTGCCAAGATCTTAGAAACTATACGACAAGAGCTTACACGCCAACACAAGATCCACGACAAGGACTCCAGGGGTGGTTCGATTCCTATTGCCGAAAAGCCCTTTGTGCACTAAAAAGTGCTTTACATAATCAAGTTAGGGACATGCCCCTAATAGCCTCTCTAAGAAGAAACTATAAGTTGGCTCAAAAAACCCGCAAACGGGAAATAAAAAACAACCTTTGGGCCCAATTGCACCGGAGCACATTAAACAAGGACACCACCTTGTTTTGGCGAACAGTTAGGGCCCCTTTTCTAGCTGATCCGACTGCCACTCGCCATCTAGATGTGGCAGTACCCGCCGAAAAATGGGTAGCCCATTATTCTCAGATTTTTGGGGACCCTACTCTAACAACCGAGAGTTCCAGATCTGGGGAGGCAGCCCCTATAAGTGATAATAATATCTATCCCATTGACCTCCACTTCGACCTTGTGGAGGTGACCGCTGCGTTGACTTCCTCTAAGACTGGTAAAGCCCCCGGCCCCGATGGTGTGCCACTTGACATCTTTGTGAGTAATTTGGACTTATGGTCCCCAATCGTTACGCAGGTTATGTCCGCAGTCTCCCAGATTGGCCTTATTGATTCCTGGTCCTCTTCTGTCCTTCTACCCATATTCAAAAAGGGAGACCGCGATAACCCAGCCTGCTACAGACCCATTTCCCTCCTGGATTCTCTGGGCAAGGTCGCCGGAAGACTAATCTTGGAACGTCTTCGGGACTGGGCCTCGGAGAATAAGATCATAACCGACTTACAGTTCGGTTTCCAGGAGGGATTGGGTACTGTCGAACAGGCCTTAAATCTGACCCTGCTTATGGGCAAATACGCCTGGGCCAAAGGCGGGAACCTCTATCTGGTCTATGTGGACTTGAGTTCCGCATTTGACTGCGTAATTCATTCCAAGTTGTGGGAGATTTTGAGCAACCTGGGCGTAGATCCTGCACTACTGAAATTTCTCCGAGAGCTATACACGGATGCAAAAGCATGTGTGAGATATGGCATCAATGGAGAGCTTTCGGAATCTTTTGGTATTGCAAAAGGCGTTAGACAGGGGTGCGTCCTTGCTCCATTCTTATTTAACATCTATACAAATGGGTTGGAGCAAGCGATGCTGGTAGATAACAAAGACCTCCCCTGCATAAACACCCGGCCGATCCCTGCATTATTATATGCAGATGACTCTGTCATTCTGGCAAGGACGCCGAATCAGCTCCAGGTTCAACTGGACAAGTACTGCCAATACATGCTTTCTCTTGGACTTAAAGTAAATAAGTCCAAGACTTTTGTCATGTATACTGGCAAGAAAGCCCAGAAATGCAAACCTCTGTTTATAGATAAGACTAGGTTAGAAACTGCTAAAACATATCCATACCTAGGGATTCTTATTGATAATCATTTGTCCTGGAAACCTGCCACTTCCAGTAAGAAGCTGCAGTTCCAGCGCACAACATCGGCTCTGACTTCGTTTTCAAGGAAGTTGGGCAAGCCTGCCCCTGCCGTAATTTTGAAAATTTACCAAGCTAAATGTATGAGTGTGGCCACTTACGGAGCGGGGATATGGGGCCACACCCCAGTTAATGAGCTCCAAATAATCGAAAACGATTTTTTGAAATACATACTAGCCCTTCCCCGAAGCGCTTCTACCTACGGTATCCATATGGAACTTGGTTGGGAGTATCTTACTGACATCATTAGATACCAACCGATTCTCCTTTGGCATCGTATTTGGACTCAGGAGCAATGTCTCCTTACTAGGTCATTAATAACTGATTGTCTTACGTTGACCTATTGGAAAAAGATTCCCTGGCTATTATATGTTTCTAAATTCTTGAGTGATCTGAATTGTTCAACATTTTTTACTGACCCTGTCTCACTAATGGCTATATCAAGAAAAACTTTGAAGAATATGTGTGTTGCCCATTTAAGAGACTTACGCATGTGTTCCGAAATTGGCAAACAATCAAATGTTCATTTAACGACGATACAATCCTCCTATGGCATCCAACCTTATCTGTCATTTTACCTGTCAAATTATGATAGATATGTTTTAACTAGGTTCCGATTTGATTTATTCTATCATCTTGTTTCACTTCCTGAGCCTTCTGATTGGTCACGCGAATTAGCCAGCTGCCCCTGTGATGGATGTACCCGCCAGTCTACCTTGCATGTAACCTTTTTTTGCAACTTTTATGAGACTCCGCGTAAACGCTGGTTGGTCCCTCTTCTCCGACAATTAGGTCTGAGAAGATGCAGACCTGCTCTTTTGGCTCTTCAGTATCTAGACACCCCGTCTGCTGCAAAATCTGTAGCTTGCTTCCTTAAAGCATGCTTGAAAATTCATTCCCAACTATTGCTTACTGTGTCATAAGACTCTAATCAGTTCTATATGAATAACCTGTTATCTCATCCCTTTACAGAGTGACACTGTATAGACGATTTTTTAATGATTTCCTAATGCATCGATTCATTGTGTCATGTATTCTTCAGCTAAAAATGTTTAAATTGAAACTTTTATAAATTGTTGTAATTATCTGTTTTTAATGCACTTTTATGATTGTAAATTCAATCGAAATAAAGTTTCTTTTGACTTTGACTTGACTACCAGATCTAAAACCCAAATGTCCGAAGTGACCAATTTCCAATCCTGTAGAAAATGGGTAAGCCGACCTCCCACAGGACCTGCATGATCCAGGATGGCAGATCTAGGGCTGATTGCCTGCATTACCAGGAGGGGTTGGGGAGGTAGAGGAGGAGGAGGAGGAAGAAGGCTGACGTCCGCTCCACGGAGATCTCTGCCTTTACCCCTATAGGACTTGTACAAGGGATTTTGTTGCTGTTGCTGTGGCTGTTGAAAACCACGAAAGGAAGAATTCACGAAGCCACTGTATCTTCTATAGCCATAACCCTATGCCTGAGTCTGCAGACCCAAGGACTTCGCTGTGGCCTTACTGTCTTTAAACCTTTGTTGAGCAGAATCAGCTTTCTCTCCAAAAAGTCTAGACCCATCAAAAGGTAGATCAAGAAGGGCAGCCTATACATCAGGAGAGAACCCAGAAGACCTTAACCACGCATGTCTTCTCGTTTCAGTGGATGAACCCATCACCCTGGCAACCAAATCCGCTGTGTCTAGGCCTGACTGGATGACTTGGTGAGCCACAGCCTGTGAGTCTGCAGCAGCTCACTGAAATTTCCCCTATCTTCCTCCGACAATTTTGGAAGAAGTCGTTTGGCAGAGTCCATAAGGGCATGAAGGTATCTACCCAACAACAGGTAACATTGGGGTGGAATTCAAAGCCATACTAGCCGATGAGAAGACCTTTATTGTAGATTGTTCAAACTTCTTGGAATCCCTGTCAAGCACCTGTGAACTGCTTGGAACAAGAAGCTTGTACACCACCAAACTCTCAGGAGCAGGATGAGATGAAAGGAACACCGGATCCCCTGGAGCAGGCCTATACCTTCTGGACACTGACCTTGAAACTGCAGGAGCAGAAAGAGGGTTGCGCCACACATCAAGGATTTGTTCAGACAAGGCATCATTGAATGGAAAGAGAGGCTCAATCACAGAGGACGGAGAATGAAGAACCTCCGTGAGCAAATTAGGCTTATATTCAGACATAGGGAGCTGAAGATCCAGGAGCTCCGCAGCCTTCCTTATCACTGTATGATAGGGTGCAACTTCTTTCGAGGGGAAGCCTTCTGTGAAGCAAAGTCCCACTCCGGGAAGGTATCAAGTCCACTTGCCTCACACAAACCCTCAAACATATCCTCTTTATCATAAACGTCACCTTCCTCCATCTCTTCAGCCTGGTACTGCTCCTCTTCTATCTACCTCTGCGCTTCTCTCCTCGAGCGCATCCTTGGTTGCGGCGTCGGCGGCGCCAGATGCAGCGTCGATGGTTCCGGAAGCGGCGTCGAAGGAGGATCCGCAGTAGTAACTGGCACAGATCGAATCCGAGAAGAAGGTTCACGGGATGGAGCCGGGGACTGCACATATGGCGTCAACCTCCTAGGAGCCGGAAACTGCCAGGACGGCGTTGTTGGCATGAATGGCACAAAGGGGGCCTGAGGATACTGGTGAGGCACACCCAAATTAAATGCTATAGGACCCATGTGACCCGAAGATGCACCAGAGGGGTACGAGGCCCTGGCAAACACGCCATACAGCGCATTTAATAAATGCGATGGATCCGAACCCAGCACTGGAAATTGTGGGTACTGAGCCTGTTCGAGATCCAAACGAGGTACCACCGGAGTCGGAGCCGGTGCAGGAGCCGAAGGAACCTCAGCATCAGCCGGATTCGACAAACCTTCCGGAGTCGGTGAAAATCTCGGCATCGGTGACTGCGCCGGAGTCCCCTTGTAGGATGGAGAACGAACCGGAGTGACTTGAAGAGACACTGAAGGAGAAGGAGAGACAAAGTCCTTTTCTCGAAACCGCAGCCTTCGATGAACGGCGCAGAGATGCATGCCTCTTCTTCCATTGCTTCTTCTTGGAGTCATGCCAAGTCAACGACCTTGACTTCAATCGTTTTTTACCCCTTTTTTCTTTTTTCACCTTAGCCATATACAACTTAGCTTCTTCAGAGCCTTCGGGTTCATCTTTCTGTAGGAAGAACAGCCCTCAACGTCGTGATCTGATGACAAACACCACAGACAAACCTCATGAGGGTCAGCGATCAACAATATGACCCCTGCACTCTTTATAGGGCTTAAAGCCTGACTTCCTCGGGGCAGACATGTCAAAACACAGAAAGATACGATCAAAAATACAAAGTATCAAGTCGAAAGTATGGAAAGTCCCAGAAAACCGTTAGCATCGACAGCGCGTAAAAAGGGAACTGACGTCATCACGCCGACGTGGTCCTCTAATGGCACCAGTGACATCATGCGGAGCCGCTTGCGGAGCCAAGGCATTGCGACAACCTCGTCGGCGTGAAGAGCTAGGAAAAAGTTTCTGCAGAATGCTGGCCCAGGGGATATTCATAATGTGAGGAATCCACAGGCAGATGCCATCAGAAATACCTTTCCCACCCAAAAATCCATTCCTAGACTAAACCGTAAAAATACCCTTGTCAACCAAAAACCCATACCGACCCTGAAAATACGCTTGCCACCCAAAAGCCCACACCCACCCTAAACATACCCTTGCCACCCAAAACCCACTTGCACCATAAACCTTAAAAATACTTTTGCCACCCAAAAACTCACACCCATCCTAAACCCTAAAACCACACTTCCTACCCAAAAACCCATACCCACCCTAAGCTGACCCCCATGCCACCCATACTCATCCTAAAAATACTCTTCCCACCCAAAAACCCATACTCGTCCTAAACTCTACCATTACCCTTGCCACCCAAAAACCTGCACGCACCCTAAACCTTAAAAATACCTGTGCCACACAAAAACCCATACTCACCGCTATATAAAATACACTTACCTGCGAAAAACTCACATTTTCGTAGTAAAGTCATGCATGGTAAAGGTATATTCATTGTAAAAGTCTGCTTGGTAAAGACTTTGTTGTAAAGGCTATTTTCCCAAAGAGCCCTCCTATGCTGCTTGTTGGAAATGGCCCTTTCTGCAGGGTCACCCTCAAACCTTTTGGCTTCATCCTCCCCTTTTTGCTGATGTCATTTTTGTTGGACTTAGGACTCTGTGCACTTTTCCACTGCTAACCATAAATGATTGCACCACAAACTGTCATGTACCTATGGAATTGTAATGAAAAAAATCTCTTTAATGGTAAAGTCAAATTTATCACTACAATTTTAAAAATGCCACTTTCAGAAAGATACAATTTTTGTTATTGTTAGCCTGTGTCCAATACACGTCTGGGGTGGGCGGCAGTTGGAGTTTGTTCATTTCCTCTAGACAGCCACACACAATGGGAGATTAGGTGTGACTTGCTGCGCCATCCACATCCTGATGGGCCAACATTGGGCACAGCCTCGCACTTACACCTGATTAGGCTGTATCCGGTCCCCACACAAAGGACTGCTTAGTGAGCCTGGGAAGAAAGGGAGGCCCTTCTGTGCACTTCAAAGACCTTCTTTGAAGTTCCCTACTTCAAAGGCACCACTGAGTATAAGAACTGGACCTCTGACCCTACCACTTGAGTACACTACTGGACCTGTGAAATCTCTTTCTAGATAGCGGGAGGACTGTTGTGCTGCTAAAGGACTGCCACACTAAAATAACTGCTTTTCTGTTGTACTGCCCTGCTGCCTGCTACTCCCTCCGGCCCCGTCCGACTGAGATGAACTGGAGCCATCTCACTTGAACCCAGAGTGACTCCAACAGCATGGTGGCTTGCCCCATCATCTAAATCCGAAGGACATCAAAGACTTCACCTCACCATGTTAAAGTGCCTGGACTTTGCTTGCTGCAGGTATTGCCCTGTTAAGTGGTGCCAATCCAGTTCTGGGCCCTTGGAAGTGCGTATAAAGTGTTGCTCCAGCAAAAATCAACACATCAAAACCGTTGCGCTGATTGTAACAGACACATCTCTATCGACGTTGATGCATCTCAGCAGCTGTGTGGATCGAGTACATCGCTTTGACTGTTCAACAATGTTGTGCCGCACAGAATTGGTACACCTCCATGGACGACGACGTATCGCTGCAGCTGCGGAGATCGCGTCATCGCTTCGCTGACCGCTCGATGCATCGTCTCTATACCCGACCCATCCTCGACTTTGTGCAGCTCCTCTGCTCCCAGCATTGTCTGCGATGGCAACGCACTCAATGCACTTTTACAGTGGGTGAAGGCTGCTCCCTGTATCCAACCCCCATTCCATTGTGGTTGGCCTGAATCTTTGGACCTAGCCTGGTGTAGCACGACCAGATAGCCCCAGTTGGCACTTTAAGCACTACAATTTCATTTAATCTTTAAAATATTATAAATCCGATTATATTTATTGGTTTTTTGTCATTTAGTTCTTAAAAATATACAAAAAATTCCAAAGTGGTGTGGAGTCTTTTTGTGTTGTTTTCACTGTGTTACTGTTTGAAGTATTGCACAAATACTTTACACATTACCTCTTACTTTAAGCCAGACTACTCTGTGCCACACTACCACAGGGTAAGCACAGGTTCATTTATGGTGTGTATCTGATTTACCCTGACTAGGATTGTGGTACCTGGCTGTACAGGGTGCATACCTCTGCCAACCAGAAACCTAATTTCTAACAGTGCTACAGAACCTTCCACTTGGCTGGTTCTTGCTGGTTAGTCTAAATCCCGAAGTGGACGTGTTTGCATTCGGACATTGCCATCATCACCACATTATTATTATACCTAATCTTTTTGTTGTTCTTCCCTTTCTAGAGGAAAAGACATAGGGGCCTGAATGACAGCTTTGCATAGAGCTAAAGACTTTAGCAGAAGCATGCATTTTTGTCTAGAATCGACTAGAGCCTTAAGATGTTGAAATTCACTTTGCAGTGATGGTGACGGTTCTTCCGCTGGTGATACGGGCTGAGGAAATCTGGATAGAAATATAGAATCATTTATTTGACTGAGTTGCCAGAATCGAGTGGAAATAGCACTGCTGGAGGTTGAGGAACAAAAAAAAGTATGGTCTTAGTATAGAGGATAATAATGCCTGCTATGTCTATAATACATTTCCACTTAATCTATTTTTTCCCTTTCAGGCACAAAATGTATATTTGGCGTGTAAGGCCCAGTTACTTGTCCTGGTTCATACTTGCTGAAAATGTTTTCTTCCTCTTGTCTCAATAAAGACTTTCTTCAGATTAGAGCAGGTATAAATAAAAACAGTTGCTTACCTGTAATTCAGTTCTCCAGGTATGGTATCCTTCATAGATTTAAATAATTACGAATCGTTAGACTTTGAATCCCCAGTAACTTTCAGATAGAAATTAACAGTGTTACAAAGGCCCTTGGCCCAACAATAGTGTGTGTGTTTAGTTGTACATCCGCTTCATTTAAAACAACCCAAACTTCAGCCACTGAGATGGAAGTGCTGAGCTTACTACTCTCCCCAACAGGCCACCATAATTCAGATATAACACAACTGTAAAGGATAGTAAGTATTTATTGAGCCTCTGACTGGGGATGACGGAGGATTGCAAGTAAACGTATGAAAGATACCTGTAGCAAACTGGCCTTTTTTGCAGATGCCCCCCCCCCCCACTTTTTGCATCAATTTGAACTGATAGATACTAGTTTTTGACTCTGAGAGTGCACTGGGACCTGCCAACCTAGCCCCTGTGGCAGTGCTCTTTCCCCTAAAGTAATGTGAATTGGTACACCAAATTAGAAAGGTTCTTGCCACCCCTAAAGTCCCTAGCATATGATAACTTTGGTACCCAGGGCCAGGGTGGTAATGGGGTCACCAGGGATGCAGCACCATATTGTGCCACCCTGTGTGACCCAAGTAAAAGTGGATTGGAGACAAAGGACCGGCGCAGGATGGAGGTCACACTTCTGCCCTCCCAGGATGGCTAGTGAAGAGTAATCAAGATGGTGAGCTTCAAAGGCTTCACTGCCCTTGAATGTAATTAACTTGTCACCCAGTGGAGGACAAAGCCCTTCCCGTGCTTCAGGCAGATTAGCATGCAGATAGGCGTGAAAAGTAGCCAGTCAGTAGGCGTACACCCCCAAAAGGCTAGGTATGCCTTTAGGGTGGGCTAGTAGGTCTGTACAGCCAAGGATGGGTTATACCATTTTGAAAAACCATTAAAATAGGGAGTTATGGGTAAAAAGGTGACGTACATCAACAGAATGATGTTCCCTCAAGGGCAGATAAGCCGCAGGGACTAGTAGCCAATTGTCGTCTGTCGCTCACACCCTTAACGCCTCCAAAACTAGGATTTAAGGGGCTCTGATGGCACCAGAAGTTTAGTTCTGTACAAGATTACAAAGAAGGATGCCAAGAAGCAAGCGATCACGACACAGGATTTGGACTCTGCCGCAAAGCTCAACAAGCATTTGCAATGCAATAGGTCTCGCATTAGGAAAGTTTGAGCTACTTGTACTGTAAATGACATTTTTTTTATTTATGTGTTGGTTTTGAAAATAGCGAAATTAATAGCTTTGTCATTTACAATGCCAATAGTTATAACTTTCGCAAATGTGACACCTTTAGCATTTGTAATGCAATATGTGTTGTATTTACGTGACTTACGTGTATTGATATTACAAATAACAATGGCTTTTAATTTATTTAAATAATTAATACTTTAATAAAAGTAATTATAATTTATAATGGCAGTAGCTTAAACTTTTGTAAATAACTTTAGTGAAGATTATGTTCAGTGTATTATATTTTGACGAAAATCCAAGAACAGAAGTGAAATATTAACCTCTTTTTGTGACATTTGTAATAAAGCTTGAACCATTGAGAGCACATATTTGAACCAGTTGTTGTTGAATGGTTGCACAGATTGATGCTGTGGTGGCGCTGAGTGATGTTGTGGTGGCGACGAGTGATGCTGTGGCGTTCAGTGATGCTGTGGTAGCGCATAGTGATGTTGTGGTGCCCCTGAGTGATGCTGTGGTGGCGCTGAGTGATGTTGTGGTGGCGACGAGTGATACTGTACCGTTCAGTGATGCTGTGGTAGCGCATAGTGATGTTGTGGTGCCCCTGAGTCATGCTGTGGTGATACGATAGATAGATAGATAAAGTGAGTGCGATAGATAGAGTGAGTGCGATAGATAGATAGAGGGCGACAGATAGATAGAGGGCGATAGATCGATAGAGGGCGATAGATAGAGTGAGGGCAATAAATAGATTGATAGAGGGCGATAGATAAATAGATAGATAGAGGGCGATAGATAGATAGATAGATAGATAGAGGGCAATAGATAGATAGATAGAGTGAGGGCAATAGATAGATAGAGTGAGGGCGATAGATAGATAGAGTGAGGGCGATAGAGTGAGGGCGATAGAGTGAGGGCGATAGATAGAGTGAGGGCGATAGAGTGAGGGCGATAGATAGAGTGAGGGCGATGGATAGAGTGAGGGCGATAGATAGAGTGAGGGCGATAGATAGAGTGAGGGCGATAGATAGAGTGAGTGCGATAGATAGAGTGAGTGCGATAGATAGATAGATAGATAGAGGGCGATGGATAGATAGAGGGCGATAGATCGATAGAGGGCGATAGATAGAGTGAGGGCAATAAATAGATAGATAGAGGGCGATAGATAGATAGATAGAGGGCGATAGATAGAGTGAGGACGATAGATAGAGTGAGGGCGATAGATAGAGTGAGGGCGATAGATAAAGTAAGGGCGATAGATAGAGTGAGGGCGATAGAGTGAGGGCGATAGATAGATAGAGTGAGGGCGATAGATAGATAGAGTGAGTAGATAGATAGAGTGAGGGCGATAGATAGAGTGAGGGCGATAGATAGAGTGAGGGCGTTAGATAGAGTGAGGGCGATAGATAGAGTGAGGGCGATAGATAGATAGAGTGAGGGCGATAGATAGATAGAGTGAGGGCGATAGATAGATAGAGTGAGGGCTATAGATAGAGTGAGTGCGATAGATAGATAGAGGGCGACAGATAGATAGAGTGAGGGTGATAGATAGAGTGAGGGCGATAGATAGATAGATAGAGTTAGGGCGATAGATAGATCGAGTGAGGGCGATAGATAGATAGATAGAGTGAGGGCGATAGATAGATAGAGTGAGGGCGATAGAGTGAGGGCGATAGATAGATAGATAGAGTGAGGGCGATAGATAGATAGTGTGAGGGTGATAGATAGAGTGAGGGTGATAGATAGAGTGAGGGTGATAGATAGATAGAGTGAGGGTGATAGATAGATAGAGTGAGGGTGATAGAGTGAGGGTGATAGATAGATAGAGTGAGGGTGATAGATAGAGTGAGGGCGATAGATAAAGTGAGGGCGATAGATAGAGTGAGGGTGATAGATAGATAGATAGAGTGAGGGCGATAGAGTGAGGGCGATAGATAGATAGAGTGAGGGGGATAGACAGATAGTGTGAGGGTGATAGATAGACTGAGGGTGATAGATAGAGAGAGAGTGATAGAAAGATAGAGTGAGGGTGATAGATATAGTGAGGGCAATAGATAGAGTGAGGGCGATAGATAGAGTGAGGGCGATAGATAGAGTGAGGGCGATAGATAGAGTGAGGGTGATAGAGTGAGGGCGATAGATAGAGTGAGGGCGATAGATAGATAGATAGATAGATAGATAGATAGATAGATAGATAGATAGATAGATAGATAGAGTAAGGGCGATAGATAGAGTAATTATGTAGCGTGTAATTATGTGGCACTGAGTGGTATTTGGAGTGTATGTTGCATTGAGTGCAGTGTAATTACATGGCATGTAATTATGTGGCACTGAGTGGTATTTGGAGTGTATGTTGCGTTGAGCGCAGTGTAATTATGTAGAATATAATTATGTGGCACTGAGGGGTATTGTTTGGAGTGTATGTTGCATTATAATTATGTAGCATATAATTATGTGGCACTGAGTGGTATTGTGTGGAGTGTGTGTTGCATTCAGTAGAGTGTAATTATGTGGTGTGTAATTATGTGGCACAGAGTGGTATTTGGAGTGTATGTTGCATTACGCACAGTGTATTTATGTAGCCTATAATTATGTGGCACTGAGTGGTATTGTGTGGAGTGTGTGTTGTAGTCAGTAGAGTGTAATTGTGTGGTGTGTAATTATGTTGCACTGAGTGGTATTGTTTGGAGTGTATGTTGCATTGAGTGCAGTGTAATTATGTAGCATATAATTATGGGGGACTGAGTGGTATTGTGTGGAGTGTGTGTTGCATTCAGTAGAGTGTAATTATGTGGCATGTAATTATGTGGCACTGAGTGGTATTTGGAGTGTATGTTGCATTGAGTGCACTGTAATTATGTGGCACTGAGTGGTATTTGGAGTGTATTTTGCGTTGAGCGCAGTGTAATTATGTAGCATATAATTATGTGGCACTGAGTGGTATTGTGTGGAGTGTGTGTTGCATTCCGTAGAGTGTAATTATGTGGCGTGTAATTATGTGGCACTGAGTGGTTTTTGGAGTGTATGTTGCATTGAGTGCAGTGTAATTATGTGGTGTGTAATTATGTGGCACTAAGTGGTATTTGGAGTGAATGTTGCATTGAGTGCTGTGTATTTATGTGGCATGTAATTATGTGGCACTGAGTGGAATTTGGAGTGTATGTTGCGTTGAGTGCAGTGTAAATATGTAGCATATAACTATGTAGCATATAATTATGTGGCACTGAGTGGTATTGTGTGGAGTGTGTGTTGCATTCAGTAGAGTGTAATTATGTGGCGTGTAATTATGTGGCAATTAAATACCAAAAAGGTATAGGGTGGTTTTTGCGGTTCAGGGGTGACCTACTCTGGCAGTTTGGACTACACTTTCTTTTGGAGCATTAACAAAGTTGATTGGTGTACAGTCTGTGTGTGGTGGCATGCTGGGCAAAAACGGATGGATTGGAAGCGGCTGGGATTAATTCAAGCCTGATTCCCTGAAGCACACAACAGCATGCAGGATTGTGTACAGCTTCACTTGCTTGGAAGTGCACGAGTCACGTATATACCATGCCAGTCAAGGCTAGGGTATATACTGCAGGTTTTCTACTTGTCTTTTTACTCTAGGTGGCAGGAAGGGGCACCATTTAAGTCAGGGTGAGAACAGCATTCCTTGTTTTACTGCAGTTCCTTTAGACTCAGATACTAAACAGTTTCTTTAGACTCAGCTACTAAACATGTTTTTGTTCAACACAAATACCTGCCAATGTGGCAACTGAGCACGTCTATATAATTTAATTAGTGTCACAAAGTGCGCTAGTGAATTTCAAAGACAAAGCTAAAACATGGCTAATTAAACACGTCAAAAACTTCATATTTTTAACCAGTACTAAGAAGAAACTTCATATTTTTAACCAGTACTAAGAAGAACGTCTGAAAATCAGGCCGGGTGTGTAGCTCGCTGCGATCAGCACAGGGTGTGGAGACGTGTGTATGGTGCAGGTCTCAGGTTCAAGATACTTGCAGGGACGACGCTGCCTTTCATTCTTCTGAGGTGGGTAAAACGAGTGCCGCCAGCTTCGTACTAATAAAAACCCTTTGGGATCGATTAGGCTAAGAAACCTAGCGCCTACAGCAGGCAGCGCTATATCAACACCACATGGTTCATTATTACCACTGATTTCCAGTTACTGGGAAGACCAGCCATGATGATTTGAAGCTGTCACCGGAAACAAGTCAATTACCTGCTCACAACAGAACCCTGCTGCACGAGGAGCGTGAAAGCTGCCAGAGGTAAACAACCTTTACAACGCAACTTTTACCACGCAGTGCCTTTACAACGCAACTTTTACAAAGCAAACCATTACAACGCATTGCGCTGGGGGGCGCTTTAGGATAGGGAATAGGTTTAATGTACTATCCGACACCTTCCCTACTATCCACGGGGACTGGAGTTGGAATAGTAAATTAAACAATTCACTATCCAGCGCCTAAAAGCACTATGCGTTGTAATGGTATGCGTTGTAAAAACCGTGTTGTAAAAGCATGCGATGTAAAAGCATGCGTTGTAATGTCATACATCCCTGCCAGGAACCCATTTATTCAAAGCAACGAAAGCCTGACAGGCTCCAAGAGCGTGCGAATAACGACTTTCAAACCCCTCGGCCTTACTAAACATTCAGCCATAAAAAAAAAAAAACGTTTTCCGCATCGCAGACACTTAGGAAAGTAGTATTTGCTTGCACAAGGCCACTGCATAAAATAAAGTTACTAAAATTAACTCACTGAACCTATAATGTTTACAAAATCATACATGCTGAAATAATCGCCAAACGCAATGCGATTAGTAGTAAAAAATATTGATGAAAAGTAGAGCATTTCGCCGCAAAATAAAACATGAGTTGTAAAGAATACCTAGTACCGTCAAGGAATAAACAGAAACGCTATAAAACCTCCGTTAAATTATGTTTTGATGGTTTCCTTTCAGGCCTGTAAACTCTTAACATAGAAATAATTGGGGTGGCATTTCATGCCAGAGTCAGCACGTAATGACACTAATGAATCTCAGAAAAATTGCACATTTGCCCCTCAAAAAAAAGTGTTAACTAAAAAAACACAGATGCAAAATTTACAAGAGCCTAACATTATAAAAATGGATGCATATGCTCGTCTCCAGCCCGCAAACTGCTACTTACTTCCCACACAGAATGAAAAGCACAGGGAAGCCGATAAGAGAGAATGAATAAAACAGAGGAAAAGAAGGAGGAGAGAGATATGGAGGATGAAATAAATGAAGGGGGAGAGGAAAGAGGTAGAGAAGGGAGACAGAAAAGGGAGAGAGATGACAATGAGACAGAAAGGAGATGCTGGAAACTAGAAAGAAAACAAGAAGAGAAAGGGGGATATGGATGCGGAAATAACGACGATGATGAAAGAAAAGAGGAGAAATAGGAGGCAGAAACGAAGAGAGCGAAAGGGAGAAAGAACGCGAGCCAGTAAGACAAATTGGGAAAGTAAACAAGCGATGCGCGCTCTGTGCTGGGGGAGGGGGAGGGCCATTAGCCTGTAAGAACTCGCGGCGAGATCAAAGGAAGGGTGGGAGGGACATTGGCGAGCGAGGGGTGAGGGGGTGTGCAGCCTGGTGAGCTGAAGTGACAGCAGAGAAAACACAGATGCAAAATTTACAAGAGCCAAACATTATAAAAACACTTGAGGGAAGTGCTCTGTTAAAAGGAAGCCTGGTGTCAGGCTGAGAGGGAAATATTTAAACAAACGAAAACATATGGAGCTTGTTAGGTGTTGCCTGATGTGTGCCGATTGCTATCATCATTTAGCGTTCCAACCCTCCAGTACCATTCTGTATCTCTGGCAGGGGGGGGCCGGTGAGTGCTTTGCTTACCCTTGGTGACGTTAATAAAGGGACCCGTCATTAGCCCAATTAAAAATTAGTAAATGTTCATTAAAAGTACATACAGATTATTGGTTCCTGTGGTGAGCCATAATACCTAGATAACATTTTATGAAATAATTACAGTGCGTGGAAGTACGCAGGAGGCGGACATGACTGCGGAATATTCAACTCTGTGTGAAATGTAAACAAAACATGTTGTGCTGTTAACTGTACAGGTGAGTGCCATTGAGAATGCTGGGGCTGAAAGTGACGATGCTCACCCCATAGAATATAATTGTTGCTACAGATGTATTCGATGGAAAAAATGTGAGCACATTTCTCGATGACTTTACAATTTTTCATAGCTCACTTACCGCTAGGCAGTCAGAAAACTATTACATATTTGTAGCAGAAAAAAAAAGATTTTTAATAAAAATCCCAGATGCCAGTCAAATTCCAAAATTGAATGTGTTGAAATCTTCACCCAATGAAAGATATTTTTTGCAGGAAAAAAGAAAAAGGGCCGATTCATAAAGAAATTCCGAAATCTACTCTCATAAGTTTATTAACTCATGTGGTGCGGGTTCCTGAATTTAAGAAATTCACAGATTCTTTCAGGGTACTCCTGCAAAGCTAATGTGAATTCCCACATGCATTGATGTAAAGGGCTTTTTGCAATAGGGGTTATATGTAGCTTAGCTACAGTTGCGAATGGAAACAAGCTCTTGGCATTGCTGTGGGGAGGGGGGAGGAGAAATGCGACACAGCCTGGCGGCCGTGAAAAGTGCGAAATGAAAGCCTTTGATGCAGCAGTTGGCGGAGCGGATCCCTTTCAAGTGAAGCTGCTGGCGGCAGATGGCTGGCTTTCATGTGCACGCGCTTTTTAGGTCAATGCGCTTGCGCATTGAGCTTGCTTTTCACGGGCATAGCATCAAATCGCCGATGGGAAGCTCTCGTTAAGCCCCAATATCTCTCGCAAGCTCAATGCGCATGCGCATTGACAGGCTCGACCTAAAAAGGCATACTTAAATCGCTGTGGCACCATATACTGGAACAACTTGGGTTCTGTGACTGAAAATCAACTCTTCCTGCAAGAGGGACTCATGTGGACACTAGAAATTAAGTCAAACTCCCCAGGACTGGTTGGACCTGTCCCCTGCAAAATGCAGGTAAATAGATGTGCTGATCCAGAAGAATTGTAATCCACTGGGCCTGCCAAGAGATAGCCGAAGTAAAGTGGTGAAGTGCAAGCTGGGAGTGGTAGGTGAGCTCACACCAAGTTTCGAACTGCTACCACACTCCCTTGGAACTACAGCCACTGACAAAACTTTGGATTACCTTTGTCACAACTAAGGCTTGTTGGTCGCCAGTCCGGTAACTGTCCCCTTAAGTGACATCTACAGCAAGAGGACACTTCACAGCGTCACCAACAACCCAGCTCCTGGATTTCTGCATCCTCAAACTGTTGAGGTCGGGATGTATGACATTACAACGCATGCTTTTACATCGCATGCTTTTGCAACGCGGTTTTTACAACGCATACCATTACAACGCATAATGCTTTTAGGCGCTGGATAGTGAATTGTTTAATTTACTATTCCAACTCCAGTCCCCGTGGATAGTAGGGAAGGTGTTGGATAGTACAATAAACACATTCCCTATCCTAGAGCGCCCCCCAGCGCAATGCGTTGTAATGGTTTGCGTTGTAAAAGTTGCGTCGTAAAGGCACTGCGTGGTAAAAGTTGCGTTGTAAAGGATGATTCCCTTGAGGTCGACATTGTGGTAAAAGAATCTTTGGCGCGACCCGTCCCCGGTGATTGACAGCTGAAGCTACCTCTGCACCCGGAGTCACAGATCAAGGTAGAAGAAATCCAGCTGTTGAGCCTGGGTCCCCAAACACCTCTACTCTGCAAGGGTAGACTGTAATTCAACCCCCAGTGACCAATTGTCAAGTGCTGCATTTTTGACAGCTCCCTTGGCTCCAGTTAAAAGTTATTGACAGCTCGAAGCTACCTCTGCACCCACACCCACCAAGCAAGGTAAAAGTGACCTGGCTGTTGAACCCTGGTCATGGGACCCCAAAGACCTCTAACCTGCGAGGGTGAGAAGTAATTCAACTGAGAAGTGACTGTTTGTCACAAGAGTGCTTTTTCCCGATTGACTGAAATGTTAAAAGCCCCAATTTAAAGCCCACTGACAGATCATTAGTTCCCTTGGCACCTGGGGTCCCAGAACAGAGTACAAGTAATCGGACTGTGGAAACCTGGTCCTAGGCCCCCAAAGACCTCTACCATGAGAGGGTAGAAAGTAACTCGACCCCTAAGTGACGGTCTGTCACTAGCAGTATTTCCCATTGACCGCAATATTAAATGTCTAAAGTATTTAATACATTTATTTTCCAGTGCTTTGAAAATTGATAACTCTGGTTATATGTATGATGACAAGTTCAGTTTGATGTCTAAAGTTTTATGAAAAATGAGCTCTATTTTTATAAATTGGTGTTGTCTTTCTTTCGAGTTATCTCAATTACTTGTGCACCATAATGGTACTGTAAAATGCTTTAACATGTTCCTCCAGTAATGCGGACTGCTCTTTGCAACACTACCGTGACTGAGCTAAGGATTATTGTTGCTGAATCCAAGGATCATCGCTGTATATTGTGAGAATATTGCCTCTGTTGCATGCTGTCCAGATGAAAACGCCCACAACAGCTTGAGACAGAAATTAGGCAAGAAGTGCCCAGCAAGCCCCACATTCTAGAATCCCCTACATAATGACAAAGCAATGCCATAGATAACTCTACACTTAAAGATACATACCTTTAATCTAACACACGTAGTACAGTCTACCAGCCATACTACATAATATTTCACCTTGCAACAATACCAGTGCTGGAAATAAAAAACAGACTTACAGATGATCAACCAATAGTTTTGCCAACATTAAATCTTTCATAGATTCACAAGCTAGAATCAGAATAGATGGCAGTCCAGCATTAAATTCCAAAATAGCAGAAAGCAGGCTCATCTTTAATGAAAAAGGGAGTGTAGAACTGTTTTCCACACTGAAACGTTTGTGGCTGCATTCAAATCCAGGCAGTAATGCTTGGTGAAAATGTGCCTGCTTTTCCACGTAGCTGTACGCCAGATACCCAGGTGTGGTCCTCCTGCATAAAGTTCTGCTGTCGCGGACATGCTTCTTACAGAATGTGCTCTCACTGTGTCCTGAATCAGGCTCTTGGCTTTAACTGTGGCAGAAAGTGATGAAGGCTGACAACTAGTGGGCACTGGTGGCCAATGCTGAGATGGCCAAAAGAGAAGAACAGCCAGTCAGTAGTACGTATGTCCTTTCTTCTATCAATGCATGATTTGATGCACCTGCTTACATCCAAAATAGGTTAAGCTCTTTCTGCTGATATACTTGGGTTTGTAAGAGAGAACGAAGAAGACAGTTTCGTTCAAAGAGAATTCCAAGGGTGCCTTGGGCATGAACTTTGGGTTAGCACACAAGGTGATTTTGTCTCTTTTATGGTGAAAGCTTGAAGCTCTCCCACTCTTCCTGCACAAGTCGGTGCAAGGAGAAGTGTGGTTTTCTATGTCCGGTATTTCAGGTCAGCACTATGGATAGACAGCTGAACCACGAGAAAGAAGCTTAACACTTTCATACACTGTTTGGTGATCCCTTACTAGAAATGGTAAGCAGCATCGCTCGAACTTCTGATATTCAACTGTTGCTAAGTGAACTGTAATCAATATATCTTTAGAACCATTCTGGTTTAGATGGTGGAGATTTGACAGGGTCTACTGCGGCTGAGTAGAGATGGAATTCAAACCTATAAACTCTCGCTATCACAACAACGCTTCCACTTGGCATTGTAGGTTTTTGTAGTTGCCAGGGAACGAGCTAATATTCCTACATAAGTAGATATGTCCGGGTGCCCAACCTCTAGGTGGTTAGTAACTAAGCTGTCAGTTTGAGAGGCTTCTGGTCATGATGGAAGACCTGATCATTTTGTCTGGAGAGAAGCACAAAGGGATCTTAAGCTTTATTAGTGGTATTCAGGACAGCTGTCCTAGGTTGGTGTAGGAAAACTAGTTTGGACACACTGAGAAAATCAGAGTCATAGAGCCTGACGCTGTCTTGGCCTTCCTCAGCACTCTGGGAATAGGGACAAATGGCAGAAAGGTGTAGGCAAAGATGTTCAACCACATCCTTGAGGTGGCATTGCCCCTGCAATCCAATTGACAATATCTGCATTCTGTAGTACAGGCATTTTTCGTTCTGCAGAGTCAAAGTGACAAACGGGTCTAGGTTGGGATGGCACTATTTCCTGAAGATGTGACACAGCTAATCCTGATGGAGCTCTCTCTCATGCCAGTTTGACAGAGAGCGCCGAAGAGCATTGCACACCCGTTCTGGATCTCTAGCAGGTGTTCCATGGGGATGTCTACTTTGTTCTCAATGACCCAGTCCCACGGGGACTAGAACTCCTCTGACAAATTGCGAGAATTTGTACTACCTTGTCTGGGGATGAAATACATTGGGGTCATATTGTCTGTTTTTGTCAGGGCAGCCTAATCTGTGAGCTGTAGTAGAAATGTCTGTAGGCCCAGTCTGATGGTCTTCAGCTCATAATTATTTATATGAAGTGATTCCTCCTGCTCCAACCAGAGCCTCTTGTAGCTTGCTCACCAACCGTATAACGATCCTAACCATTGTACGTTGGATGGTGAGTCCTGCATTGAGGTTGTTTGGGGATCTTCACCATAGAGTAGCAGGCATGAGGCAATGAGATGCTGCCCCTGTGTTCTCCCATTTTCCTGTTGCTGCTGCCACTGCAGGTCTAGCTCCTATTGAACCAATCTAATCCATATTTGGCAGAAATAAATTAATCCTATGCAGGAGAACTCGAGGTCTCGTAGTGACTGGTAAAGGCTGAACAGGACTGGCATTCACTGGCTGAGGTCTGCAGCCAATGTTGATAAACTTTGTCACTCACTCTGCTGATGGAAATGCTCTGCAGAGTTCTGTATCCAGGATAGTTCCCAGAAAGAGAATCCTTGTAAATGGTTGTATAGACGGTGATGGGTGACAGGCTTAGCTGATGGAAACAATTGATTCACCCTGTTGTGGAGTATGTGCTTGCTCCTCCGAAGGCGTTTTCACCTGCCGTCATCCAAGTGGAAATATCTGGTGATCTTGTTTTCAAAGAAAGGCTGCCACGAGGTCCAAACATTGTGAGAATCTTGAGGAAAATGTATGACTGAAAGGTAGAGACTTGAACTTGTAGTTCTACTCTGCCACAGAGCCGCAGGTACTGCTTGGAATGTTGGCGTTTCGGGACGTGGAAGTAGGCATCCTGTAGATCCAGGGAGGTTAGGAACGCTCTTTACTGCAACAACAGAACAACATCTTCCAGAGTGACCATTCAAAAGGAATGCTTCTTAAGGAATTTGTTGAATTCCTGTGGTCTACGGTCAGCCTCTATTCTCCAGTTTTCTTGGACACTGGCAAGAATATTAGGTAAAAGCCAAGGTTTCCATGTCGGTATTGATGTTCTGCTAAGCATAATTCAAATACGTTTCAAATAGTGTTTACATAATGAAGGGCACGTCAAGGATCTTGGTTTGTACCTCAGGAGGGACGGTTGTGGATTTAGGCCACTCTGGTCTCCTAAACACTGCAGCTCATGCCAATTGCTGAAAGCCTACATTCAAGAGTTCTCTTGCAGCATCATTGATGACTGGAAGGGTGCTGGCTCCTTATTTGGCCATGGATTTAGCATTCTCTTGCCGATCCACCAGGATCAGGTCAAGCTTTGGCAAGATATCATACAATATCTGAAAATTGTAATCTCTGAGGATAGCCAAGACATTTTCTGCTTTTATATAGGTCAAATCGACAATATGAGTATGTCTTCCATCCTAAGAAGAGGAGAAGAAATAGATGGAATTGAGTTCTTGGATCACTTCTGGACTGCTGCTGGCATAATTGAGTCTAGTTTGAGTTGGCCAGCTATACATTCTAGTTCGGAGTCAGGGCCCCTGTACGTCTTCCTCTTGTCATCAGTTTTAGTCCTTTCCACGTATTTTCCAAGATGGGCTGAATTAACAGTCTTCGCTGCTATGCCTTATATTGATAAAGGAAGCATTGCCGTTCTATTCCGACAATGTGTAGTTCACATATCTTGTTTGCTAGTTCCATTTCTTGTTTTGCCATGTTTCCTCTACATATGGATTGGTTTGAACCAATGCAACATTCCAATGGAAGGCGACCAGTGCCCCACGTGCAGGAAAACCTTTCTCAACCTCTCAAAGAAATCATTAATCACTGAAATTGTGAGACAAGATACAAGAGAAGGACCTTTAAACTATGTTGTACAATTTTAAATAAAGAAGTAGCAAACAAGATTTGGCAAAATATTAAACATAAGCTTGTATATGTCACTTCATACCAAATTCCTAGTTTTACCTGTTTCTCTCAGCAGATGCAGAAAGTCTTGCTTTACTTTACCTCCTTCAGAATATGCATATACTCTTACAGGAGGTTCTGGTGCCCATGTGTAAAGATGGGGCCGGTCCATGGTAGGTTTTACAGTTTCATTTATTAAAGTATTGTAGCGCAACACACCGGCAGGAGCGACAATGCCACAGCCAGCAGTTCAATCTATAAGCTCACTGAACGCCAGCTGATGTCACAGAGGTAAGCGTGAGGGCAGGGGACGCGCGTGAGGGGGGGACGGGTGCCTACAAGGGACACATACTATATAGTAGCGATTAGGTAAAACACAACACATCTCCTTCCCAACGGAAATTAACAATAGAACGGGGGTAAAAGGAGAAGTGTGTGTGTGGATGGAGAACATCATCCACAGAGTTAGTCGCAAACAACGTCTTTGAATTTGCTTGGCATGGCCACAGTACGTCCGCATCGACTGGTGGTGGTTTCTGCAGTGGTGGTACCACACTCAGACTCCAGTTCTTCTTCAGAAAGTCCATTACTTTCGGCTCCAGATACGTCAATGAGTTCGCTGCTGCTGAGATCTCGGTTTTCCCCAATGGACTCTATTTGTTCCTGATTTAGGGAAGCCATGTCATCACGTTTTCTATTCACTTCTTCCAACTCATCTCCATACAGCCAATCAAAGTTCATTTGTCTGTCATGGTCCTTACAAACTTCCTCCTTTGCTGGTTTGTCCGTTCCCAACTTTTCTTCCATTTTCTGTATTGTCTTTCCTTTCGCATGCAGATAGTGCAGATGCATGCCACACTTTCTCATCGCTGAGGAGGGTAGAATTGCAAAATACTATTGGTTGGGTGAATCTGTTCTGTCCTTTCTCAATGTGTCCACTTCTTTTTACCCTCACTCTATGTCCTACTTGGATAGTTAGGGGTTTGCATCCGTGTTTTATGTTGAAACGTTTTTTGTATGCCTTCTGTGCTTCTTTTACATTCTTCCTGAACTCCTCTGCTGACCAATATGCCTTTCTACTTGTCTTAAGCCACCCAATATTGTCCTTGGATAGGGCTGTTCTTCCTCTCATCATTTTGAATGGGCTGATACCCATGGTATCTTGACCTCCGGCCTTTTCGACAAATGGTCCACCAGAAGCATGATATACACTTGATCTCGTTGCTAATGTATTGGGCTCATTATATCTATGCCTACACTCTCCCAAGGCATCTCCGGGCGAAGCAACGGGTGCAAAGGTGGTTTAAGTGTCACTTGAGATTTGTCCGAGTTTTCGCATTGTGCACAGCTCCTAACTCTCCTTTCAATTTCCAAATCCCAATCTGGCCACAAGTACCAACATTTTATTCTCTGTTTTGTCTTATTGATCCCCATATGTCCTTCGTGGCATATGTCCAGAATTTTGTTTCTTAGTGTCTTGGGAGGTATTACCTTCCCCTGTCTTAAAATTACTTCACCGTCTACAGATAATTCATTCCTGAGTTCCCAGTACGGTCTCAGTTTGTTTTTAATGTGTTTTTTGCTAGGCCAACCATTGATAATGTGTTTGTTTATTTCCTGCAACATTTCATCGTGTTCATATTCCTTTACCCATACATCTTTATGAATGCTTGGAAATTCTTCGGTAATGTTTGCCACACAGAACTCATCTTCCTTACCTTCCTCCACCTCACTTCCTGGTAGGGGTAAACGGCTGGGAAAGTCTGCCACCACGTTTCTTGCACCTGGAAGGTACTGTACATTGTAGTTATAGTCCAATAACCTGACTGATAATCTTGCTAATCTGGGAGAAGCATTATACAATCTTTTCACAGTTAACACTTCAGTTAAAGGTTTGTGATCACACCTCAGAGTTACTCCTTTTCCCCAAATATATTGGCGGAAATGCTCCAAACCCCATACGCACGCCAATGCCTCACGCTCAGTCACCAAGTAGTTCTCCTCGGTGGGGGTGAGTGAACGTCATGCAAAGGCAATTGTCACTTCTTTTCCTTCTGGTTCAACCTGCGTAAGCACTGTGCCTATACCTTTTCCACTCGCATCTGCTGTGACTACGCTCTTCAGATCAGGGTAAAATCCTTGTAGGGATGGAGCTGCACAAATTTCTCTTTTCAGGTCTACAAACGCTTTGTTGCAACATTCTTTCCATTCAAATGTGTTTTTACTCTTAAGCAATAGTCTAATTTCATATGTTTTTGTTGAGAAATTTCTTAAGAATTTTGAATACAATTCTACAAGCCCTAAGAAGGCTCTTAATTCTTCCCTTGTTTGTGGTACTGGAGCACCCTCCATGGCTTTAACTAATTCTCTCTTTGGTTTTATACCTTCCGGTGTAATTTCATGCCCCAGGTATGTCATTGTTTTTTCTGCAAATTTGCATTTAGCATACTCTGCTGTTAATCCATGTTCTTCTAGAGTTTTTAGTACCATTCGATAGTTTTTGATCATGCTCTGTTTTTTTTCCCTATTACAAGGATGTCATCTTGAAAGATGATTCACAAAAGGGGGTGGTGATGGACAGAACATCTGAATTAAGGGACAGACTAATTTGCATGTAGCCAGGTTCTGAACTGGGATGGTGCAGTGAGCTAAAAAACGGTGATGGATCAAGCCCTGATCTTTTGACTGGGTATGAGTGTTCTGCTTAATTCAGATGCTCTGTCCATCACCACCCCCTTTGTGAATCGTTTTGGCCACCACAAGTGTGGAAGGGTATGCTCAGATGTGAGTCCCTTGCTCACTGCACCATCAGGATTCAAGCAAGCCGGGCCGAAGAAGGCTGTAATGCCAGAAACCGGTCCCCGGAAGCTTGTTTCCTTTCCAGTAGAGAATTGGCTTGGTAGTTTGGTCTGCCCTGTTCCCATGATGCACTGGGCCAGGGACAGACTAATTTGCATGTAGCCAGGTTCTGAACTGGGATGGTGCAGTGAGCTAAAAAACGGTGATGGATCAAGCCCTGATCTTTTGACTGGGTATGAGTGTTCTGCTTAATTCAGATGCTCTGTCCATCACCACCCCCTTTGTGAATCGTTTTGGCCACCACAAGTGTGGAAGGGTATGCTCAGATGTGAGTCCCTTGCTCACTGCACCATCAGGATTCAAGCAAGCCGGGCCGAAGACGGCTGTAATGCCAGAAACCGGTCCCCGGAAGCTTGTTTCCTTTCCAGTAAAGAATTGGCTTGGTAGTTTGGTCTGCCCTGTTCCCATGATGCACTGGGCCAGGGACAGACTAATTTGCATGTAGCCAGGTTCTGAACTGGGATGGTGCAGTGAGCTAAAAAACGATGATGGATCAAGCCCTGATCTTTTGACTGGGTATGAGTGTTCTGCTTAATTCAGATGCTCTGTCCATCACCACCCCCTTTGTGAATCATCTTGAAAGATGAGCACGTTTTTGACATCCTTTAAGATTTCATGCATGAGTCTTTGAAATAGTGCCGCTGCTGAAGCCAGCCCAAAGGGCACTCTTTTAAACTTGTAACACCCGAAGGATGATATGAAACTGGTTAGGCACCTACTTTTCGGGTGTAACGGAACCTGGTGGTATGCGACTGTTAAGTCAATTGTTGAAAATACTTTCATGCCTTTGGTCAATGATAGCATTTAGTTTATTTTTGGTAATGGGTACTGGTCAATTAAGATATTTTTGTTTAGGTCGCGCAAGTCTATACATAATCTTAAATTGCCATTGGGTTTGCGTGCGACCACCAATGGCGCAACACATTCTGATGAGGCAGTCGGCTCAATGATGTTCACCTCAAGTAGCACCCTCAACTGTGTCTTGACCTCCTCCCTTAAACTGAAAGGTATGTCTTACCTTGTGAATACATGGTACAGCATCATCTTTCAATTTTATTTTATGTTGAAATCCTTTAAGTCTTCCGATGGTGCCATTGAAAACCTTTGGAAACTTGCTTACCATATCAGAATTAATTCTCTTTTCCTTTTGTGTCAATAATACCGGCTCTGAACTGTTGGGGTTTAGCGTAATCCCTAACCTTCCTTGGTCCTTCCACCCCAATACTGAAGGTCCCTTAGCAGCCACATACAGTTTGCTGGTTGTTTCTCTGTCTTTAAATTCAAATTTGAGTTCCCTGTAACCCACTAGTTTGATTGGTTCTCCAGTAAATGTCTTCAACGTGATGTCAGGAGATTCCATATTATGTCCTAGTGCACTTTGAAACTTCTCTCTCCATACCTTTTTATCAACAATTGTACATGGAGATCCAGAATCTGCAACAATATCAATTTTTACACCCCCGATAGCAACTTTGCATATAGGCTTCTGTTTCTTTTCCGTCTCTTTACCCTTCTCTTCACATTCGTCGTTAGTCAGACTCATCAGAGGAATCCTCGTCGTATTCAGTGTTTCCCTCAACCATTCTGACCCTTCCGCTCACCTTTCTGTAACACACTTTTTGAAAATGTCCCTTTAAGTCACACTTGCTGCATTTGACATTCCTTGCCGGACACTTCCAATCGTTTGCTAAATGTCTATTGCTTCTGCATTGGTAACATTTACGCTGCTCCCGTTCTCTTTCTCCACTTTTGAGCTCATTCCTATCTCTTTCCTTGCTTTTCCTCCTGTATTTTTCTCTCTCTCTTGTCTTTCTACCACTTGTTTTTGCCACTACACTTGCTTCTTCCTCCTTCGTTTAATTGTCATTTATTACCGCTTTGGCACATCTTCCTGTTAATTCTGCATGTTTTACAATTTCAATTACGTCGTCAAGGGCTTTTTCCACTTTTGCCCATAGTGCATCCTGGATATTAGGGTTAGCCGCACACATGACTATTTGGTCATCGTGCAGCTCCCCAAATTTTCATGTTAGTGCCAAATTTTTTAGTATAGCCACATAGTCCTCCACACTTTCATCTTTCCCTTGCTTTCGGTGGTAAAATTTATATCTGTTCACCGCCACACAGACCACTGGTTTGTAATAATTATCTAAGTCTTCCAAAGCACGTGTATATACATTTCCTTCTTCACCTACTCTTACTTTTGTATTAATCTTATTGTATACTTTTAGTCCTCCAGCCCCTAAGCAATGTAACAATATCTTTTTGTTTTCTTCTGGTTTCAGTGGTTCATCCTCGTTTGCACAAGTGGATATGTAATTTATGAAAAATTCTCGCCATTCTTCCCACTTCAATGACGGTTCACCTGTTGCGGCTAGAAATGCCTGTGGTGGGGATAAGTTGTACTTATTGACACATGCCATCCTTTTATTTTCAAGACAATTGTTTTTAATGTACTGTTTACGGAAGTTCCATAATCAAACATCCAATTTCCTTTCTCTATGTTCTTTTTTTTCCTTCTTCAAAAATCTTTTTGTCTTTTAAATTTCACAGTCTTTTTTTTCTATCTAACTGTTACTATAGACCCCCCCCCCCAAGTCTTATTTGTTTGCGATGGGTGGTGTACATTTCTTTTCTCTTTTTCCCGGCTGATTTCGCTTATGTGTGCTTTTCTTGGTGCATGGGTTTCACTCCACTTTTCTTTCCGGTATTGTTTTCTATATTGGGTCACGTGAGCCTTCTTGTCATGCAAGGACTGTACCGTCAATCTTTTCCTTCCCAAGATGTCTTCCGCGCTGCATGCTTACGTCAGCACTACGCGCCAGCCATCACTTCACCGTCCTTTCAAGCTTTCCTCACGATTCCCTCAGATTAATATTTTCCGGTCATTCTGTCGACGCTTTTACTGGTCATACACGCTTTTCTCAAAAGTTCACTTGACTCACACTTGAATTAACTTTTATTCCTTACTTTTTTCCGCTTGTCCGTTTCACATATCGTCTTACTTTTCCCTTTCAATATGTCGCTCCTAATCTTTTTCCCTAGTGTATCGAAGCAGCTCTTCATATATGTTTTCACTTTCTTAAATTCCTTTTTGGTTAAGCTTCTTTCATATACTTTTTCTCTTCACCTTTCCTTTACGATTCGCGTGGATATTCCGGGTCTCGCCTTTCCTCACCTCGTCGCCATTGTAAAGATGGAGCCGATCCAAGGTAGGTTTTACAGTTTCATTTATTAAAGTATTGTAGCGCAATACACTGGCAGGTGCGACAATGCCACAGCCGGCAGTTCAATCTATAAGCTCACTGAACTGTCACACCAACTGTCAACTTGGGCATCAGCTGGCATTCTAGAACGCCAGCTGATGTCACAGAGGTAAGTGCGAAGGCAGGGGACGCACGTGGGGGGGGACAGGAGCCTACAAGGGACACATACTATATAGAAGCGATTAGGTACAACACAGCACCTTGCTTCAGACTACACTCCTGTGAAAGGAAGAGACCTGAACACCATGATTGGCAAAGATAATCCAGAACGATCACATGGTCTTGGACTGCCGGCCACCTCCCCCCTTAACACACTGACTGAATTACCCAATTCAACCAGTCAACACATGGGGTTTTTGGAAGTCAGGGGGTACAGGGCCCCCCCCTGGCCGTATTTATTAAAATATAAAAACAAATCAAAACTTTAATAAATTAAACATTTCTGACAATTATTAAAATGCACATTCCAGAACATTAGATTACATCCGTTTCGACATGGTATGATGGGCTAACCTTAACAAATATCTAGTACAGCGTGTTTCCTAGCCGAATCTAAACATCCTGAAAATTAAACTGCATTCTAATAATAAAGTCGTACGGCAAGGTCGCCAACCGGTGTCAGATCCTTTTACAGCTGCGCTCTCACGTTCGAAATGCGCATTCCCAGGGCACGTTACACCCACGTGCGCTCCCTGAACTCCATTTAACCATAACAGGAGGGCCCAGACACTCGCGCACCTTAGTGACGTCATAGTGTTGTGAGGGGTGGCTACCAGCCTGAGGAAAGCGTAGACTCCCTCCCCCGCACCCTTTAAAAACGGGATATCATATCCTGCCCCTGAAGTTCTGAGAGAGACCAATGGCCCCTCCCGCGGGCGGCCCCTTTCGTGAATGGGTCCGCCCCCCCGTAAGGACCTTAAAATGCTGCTCACCGATTAATGACCTTACCGCCAGACACACATAATAAATACGACATTGCTATTCTAAAAGGAAAAAAGGCCTAAGGAGAAAATTGTTAATACACAGCAAAGCACAAAACATATACATATACAGATACTCCTGTAAGCGGGAAAAAGGCCTAAGGAGAAAATTAGTTAAAATATCACGGTACTGCACAAAATATTTACATCTGTTCTACCTTCCAGTAAACGGAAAATACAAGGTCTACTGGATCAAGCACCCTAATCCTATAGTCCGGCACATTGTCAAACTTTATACCTACCATTTGCCAGGCCCCAAGGTCTGCTAAAAAGGGATGGAGGGTGGGGAAAATTACACAGCCCCACGGTGGGGCGAGGAGCGAGCCTGGGAGCGCGGGCACAAAGAGGCCGCTTCCCGCGCTCCCCAGGCTTTTAACCCTTTCGCCGCCGCGGCCCCGCCCCCTCGCCCCGGAAGCGCACAACTACTTCCGGGGCGAGGGCGCGGGGCAAGCGACCCCGAAAGGGACGGGGTGTGGGAGGGGCCGGGCCCCGCCATGCTTGCGTGGGGGCCGATTGGCCCCCCCTTGTCTCATGGTCTTGGACTGCCGGCCACCTCCCCCCTTAACACACTGACTGAATTACCCAATTCAACCAGTCAACACATGGGGGTCTTTGGAAGTCAGGGGGTACAGGGCCCCCCCCTGGCCGTATTTATTAAAATATAAAAACAAATCAAAACTTTAATAAATTAAACATTTCTGACAATTATTAAAATGCACATTCCAGAACATTAGATTACATCCGTTTCGACATGGTATGATGGGCTAACCTTAACAAATATCTAGTACAGCGTGTTTCCTAGCCGAATCTAAACATCCTGAAAATTAAACTGCATTCTAATAATAAAGTCGTACGGCAAGGTCGCCAACCGGTGTCAGATCCTTTTACAGCTGCGCTCTCACGTTCGAAATGCGCATGCGCAACCCAGGGCACGTTACACCCACGTGCGCTCCCTGAACTCCATTTAACCATAACAGGAAGGCCCAGACACTCACGCACCTTAGTGACGTCATAGTGTTGTGAGGGGTGGCTACCAGCCTGAGGAAAGCGTAGACTCCCTCCCCCGCACCCTTTAAAAACGGGATATCATATCCTGCCCCTGAAGTTCTGAGAGAGACCAATGGCCCCTCCCGCGGGCGGCCCCTTTCGTGAATGGGTCCGCCCCCCCGTAAGGACCTTAAAATGCTGCTCACCGATTAATGACCTTACCGCCACAGGCCAGGTAGTTGACCGACTATCTGGCCCCCCCCAGAACACACCCCTTATAGAAAGGTCATACTCTCCCTGCAAAAACTTCCACCCATGCCAAGATATTCCTTATAAAAAGGGTATTCCCCTCCTCCGTCAAGTGGACCCCGTCCCGCAGGTAGAAGTGCTCCCCCCAGATGCACCCATGAGGAATGGTCTGTAAGACCGGAGTTCTAAATAACTTGTCCAGCTTGTTGTTGACCCTCTTTAACGAGCTATTCAACGCGCTGACTGAGTCTCCCCCCCTCCATTGCATCCTTGGTATCAGTTGTGACAATACCACCACACTACCCGGTAACCGCTTCGCCAGCCACCCTGCTGCTGCCATAATCTCTTCCAGGAGGACCCTTCTACACAAACCTGTCAGATCGTTACCCCCTAAATGAAGGATCACCGCCGAGGGAGGTGTAGTATGTCGTGCTAGTAAGTCCGACATATAGTCCCTGAACTGATTGAGGCGGAGCCCACCCCTGCCATGGAAGGAGACCGTGCACCCCCTACTCTCCACCCTCTGTTTACCTGAACCTGCAAGAAAAATTGGGTTAGCACGCTTGACATACGAATGCCCCACTACCCAAACTACCACTTTCTTCTGCCTGTCTTCCTGGTTCCTCCGTGATGTAGACAAGTTGCCTTGATGATCCATGGGTAGTTTCCGTCCTGCGTCACAGGCCCGTGAAACTGTAAATAACCAGAAAAACAGCAGGTGTTAGAAATACTCCACATTGCGAGAGCTCTCACAACATGTGCAACCGCACGTAACGTTTATAGGCACTTGAGGACCATCTCCCAATCCTTTTCACACTCGTTGTGGGCAAACCCCTGGCCGTTGCTTCTGTGGCTGCCCCTATCCGGAAGGAGTGGGTCCCAAACTCTTTGCAGTTATAACCAGCCCTTGCCATACTCATGGCCAGTACTCTTTTAAACTGAAATCTGGTCAACGGGGTCCCATCCCCATGCATTAGTAGTGATCCCCCACACTCCTGCGCCCGCTGTCTCATCAGTACTTCCACATGTGTCACCGGGCAGCAGGGATTGTTCCTTGCACGATGTAACGCCAGGCTTTGACCCCTACCTTCCTGATCAGTTTTAGATTTCCTGATAATGATCCACATAGTGTCGCCCTTTATGCTGACATCCCGCAGCTGAAGGCCGCCTACCTTATCACCTTTATTGGCCGCCACCAGTTCACCCACCCGAAATGCCCCATAAAAGGCTAACGAGAATGCGGCTTTAAAGAGGCCCACCTCGGAGGTAGAGCTACATGTGTCCGGTAGGGCTAGGAGAACTGCTGATAAGCGTTCAAAACCTATTGGTTTCCTAGAATCTGTGGAAGGGGGCTGCATGCGCCGCCACCCCTTCAACGCCTTCTGCGCCAGGAAGCTGTTAGTAGGATCCCTTGCCCCTTTTGCACGTGCGAAAAAGGAGATAGCCGCCTTGTGCCTGTTGGCTGTCGCCGCCGTGCGCCCTTCTCTGTGTAAGGTGCCTATGTACCCATTGAAGCTAGCTTCCAGAGTCCACCTACTCTCCCAGCCCTGGCCCAGAAAGTGACAATAAGACCTGAACGCCCCTTCGTATGCCGTCCTTGTCTTGGGTGCTAGGCTGGCTGCCACGAGGTCATGTAGTTGGGGGCACCAATTTGCCAGAGAGTCGACGGGAAGTGGGCCGGGGTTGTCTCTGCCTCCGGCAAGTGATCCCTGAAAACCTGCATCTTAAGGCGAGAAAGGGCATCAGCTGCATTGTTTAACACCCCCGGGACATGTTTTGCCCTGAAAAGTACATTCAATGTCATGCAACACAGCACAATCTCTTTGATCAAGCGTAAAATGAGTGGGCACCTTGCGGCCTGCTGGTTGATGCATTCAACCACTGTCATATTGTCTGACCAGAAGATTACCGATCGGTTGGCCAAATCCTCAGGCCACACTTTCAGTGCCACCCAGATTGGGAAGAGCTCGAGGAAACCAATGTTCACTGTCAGCCCGCTCTCCTCCCACCAGGCGGGCCACTTCTGTGCTACCCACTTCTTTCCGAGGATTGCACCAAACCCTACACTGCCTGCCGCATCTGTCCATAAACCAAGGTCTTCAGAGGACAGCGTGGGTGCACCCCACAGCACTCTGCCATTGAAGTCCTCCAGGAATGCAATCCATATCCGCATGTCCTGGCGAACCTCAGCAGACAGCCGTGTCCGGTGATGTTTCTCCCGAAGACCCCTCATGGCCTGTGCAATTGAGCGAGAAAAGGGGCGTGCCATGGGAATTACTCTCAATGCAAAATTTAACTGCCCCACTGTCTGCTGCAACAGCCCTAAATTCACTTTCTTCGCTTGTAGGCACAGTCCTAGCGTATTCTTGAATCTTTGAATTTTTTCTTTCGGCAGTCTAAAACAGCCCTCTACTGAATCCAACTCAATGCCTAAAAATTCAAGGCATGTTACTGGCCCAACTGTCTTCCCCTGCGCCAACGGGACCCCGAAAGAGCGCATGAGCATGCAAAATTCCTGCAATGCTGAGGCACACTCCCGTGACCCCGCCGGACCCAGAAAAAGAAAATCATCTAGGTAGTGCATGACCCACTGGTGACCCGTACTTTGTCTTAAGGCCCATTCCAGAAAACAGCTGAACTGCTCAAAATATGCACATGAAATTGAACAGCCCATGGGCATACACTTATCCATGTAGTACTTCCCTTTGAAAGAAAAACCTAGAAGGTGCTGATCCTCTGGGTGGACAGGGAGCAGTCTAAAGGCTGACTCGATGTCTGATTTAGCCATCAGCGTACCCGCGCCCAAACCCCTCAGCATGTCCGCTGCCTGATCAAAGGACGCATATTTCACACTGCAAACTGAATCATCGATAGCATCATTCAAGGATATACCCTTTGGCGCAGACAAATTGTGGATGAGCCTAAATTCCCCTTTCTCCTTCTTTGGAACCACTCCCAAAGGGGAGCACACAAAATTCTGCGTGGGAATGACATGGAAAGGCCCCGCTACCCTACCTAAACGCACCTCTTTACCTATTTTTGTTGCCACCAGTGTGGGATTGGAGAGGACCGATAGCTGATTTCTGCACTGTGGTGTCCCGACATACCCCCCAGCAGGAATTCGGAAACCATGAGTAAAACCTTCTTGCAACAACCTAGCAGAAGTGTGGTTAGGGTACCTGTTCAGCCAGGGGATCATAGCTGACAACTGAATGGGCGAATGTGCTATAATGGGATGGATCTTACTATTCAAGCTTCTTCCTACCCCTGTTTCTCGAGCCACTGACAACTGAATGGGCGAATGTGATATGGTGGGATGTATCTGACTATTCAGGTTTCTTCCTACCCCTGTTTCCCGAGCCACTGTTTTTATTTCGGCATGTTGTTTCTGGGTGGGAAGGGTGCCCACATAGGTTGCACGCGTGCCTGAACTTACAGGTGCCTGGTGCCCTGTGGCATGTCCGCCTATTGAAGTCCCAACATACCCCTTTTGCCACTCCATTGGTTCTCTGTTTTTGGCCCGTCTCCCCACCCAGTGCTGATCGAAAGGGCTGTTGGAACGGTTGTTGTGGCCTGGGGGAATAACCTTTATTTGCGGTAGAGCTAGTGCTTGCTCCCTGACCCTTCTCAAATTGATTGTGCCATGAAATAGAATCCACCTTGTCCCATGACAAAGTCTTATCAAATTCTTTGGATTTTCTGAAAGCTACATCATATTCTTTCCACACATCCCCTGCATGGTTCTCATGGAACATTGTGATTCTACTCTGATAGCAATTCATAGCTGGTTGCATTCCCTTAAAGCGTTCGCCCATTACTGCGCCGTACACTGCGAAAGCCCTCACCCAGTTGATGATGTTTTCCTCCACCCTAAATTTGTACAATTTTGCTCTCCATTCACTAGGCAACAACATATCCTTCTGTGATTTTGCATATTCCCATTCTCTGTTATCTACCAGTAATGAAAATATATTAACATATTTGTCAGCCCATATCATTTCTTTCACACTTTGTGACACATGTTGCGCTAAGCACTCTCCCCTGGAGGGCAATGTTCCCTCGCCCAGCAGTGGCAGGGCAGTCTCCTTACCATTGTTGCAGGGTAACGTCACTTCTGCGGTCTTGGCACCGCCTCCATCGTTCGCTGGACCTGTTTGGGGAGAAACTGGTGCAGGCGTCGTGGCGGCCCGACCACTAGCCAACAGTATCTGGGTAACTAATGTTTGCTGCTCTGCTGTGAGGGCCGTGTTGTCCGGCAGGACTCCCCCACCCAACCATGGGAGGACAGCCGCCACCTGGGCTGCTATGTCTGTAGGCATTGGCCCCGACGCAGGGATAGGGGTAGAGGCCACACTCAAAGGCACCGTAGCGTGTGGTGTAGCCCCAGGCGGCACCGGTGCCGGAATGACTGGCACAACTGGCACTGCCACAGGCAGCTGGGGCACCGGCGCCGGGACGCCCAAGGGGACCTGAGGTGGCGGGATGGGTGCAGCAGGGGGTAACATGGGAGTAGGACTCTGTGGCCGACCCCCCGCCCTCTTATTCCTTGCCCGCCTGGGTGGGGTCACAAATACGCCCCTTGGCTTGGGCGGTACTATCGTCCGCTTCGGTCTACCAGATGGCCCCGCCTGGGCATCTACCTTAGCCCCCAATTCTGCTACAGTCCTATCCAATTTATCAAACTTCCCTAATCGTTTATCCATTGCAGACATTCTGCGCATCATTTTTTGGAGCATTAAACCCACATTAGCATTCCCGTGCCCCCTTCTTTGAGACATACTTGTGAGCACACCGTGCTCCGTACCTGACCCCTGTTGACGATGCACAAGCTGGAATACGCGGACCAAAGTCCTAGGTTCGTCCACTTCAAACACAGACCGAGATCCTAGTCTTGTTGTCCTGAAATAGAAATGTCGTTAGATTTCCAATTGCGGTAGCCTGTGCCACGTATAGCCTATATATGAGTGAAACAACCTTAATCCCAAGGGTGCCTTGAGGCTAGACCTACCACCACCGTCAGACACGGAATCAGATCATAAACATTCAGATCACATATATACCCAAGCAACTTGTAGCTAAGTCACGTCCTTGTATGATAACAGCGAAATTAAAATTGTTTGCCCTGAGTGCCTTGAAAAAGAAATCAACTTTGTACATACACTGCCTAACCTATTTAAATTGTAAATACAAAACACACATCAGAGCATTTACCTCATTAGCTTGTAATAAGCGACTAGCTAATAAATACTTAAGTTGCCACCAGTTGCATGCTATGGAGATAGTCAGCCCCAACAACGTTTACCTCAAAGGCAAGCCTCCTTGCCCCACGGTGGGGCGAGGAGCGAGCCTGGGAGCGCGGGCACAAAGAGGCCGCTTCCCGCGCTCCCCAGGCTTTTAACCCTTTCGCCGCCGCGGCCCCGCCCCCTCGCCCCGGAAGCGCACAACTACTTCCGGGGCGAGGGCGCGGGGCAAGCGACCCCGAAAGGGACGGGGTGTGGGAGGGGCCGGGCCCCGCCATGCTTGCGTGGGGGCCGATTGGCCCCCCCTTGTCTGAAACATCCTTATATTACATTCTTTCAGTTCCAAAATTGCCTCGGGAGGTAGTGGAATAGGTGGAAACGACTACAGATATTTACCTGATCGTCTTATCTAAGCTATAACCATGCCCTGAAAATTGGAAGGCAAAGCAACAGCCTTTCAAATTTGCTATGTAGTCAAATAAGTGAACAAAATGGCTGATGAGAGGCAACACAGCCAAAAACAACAGTGGGTTAATACGCAAAGAAGAGTTCTTTGGCAGGTGCTGTTGGTGTGCGATGTAACTCCTTTATTTCAAATATCCTTTAAACACTTTAGGGTACAGCCAATGGGTTTCACACTTCAAGAGGGCTTCTTCAAGTCTGTAAACACATGCAACATAACTCCTTTAAAAATACTATTGAACAGTTTAGTCATGACAGAAGAACGCTACTAAACAGGTAAAGTAAACCTGGACTGTCATGAACAAAGAAAAGAATAAGCGGAGTCAATGTCAGAAGAAGAACCAACTGTGTAGAGTAAAACTACAGATTTGTGAACTTGTTGTGATCAGTGAAAAAACGCAAAATTGTGCTTCAAACAACGAAAGTTTGTTTGAAGACAGAAGGAATTAAAAAGATTAAAACCATTGTCAGGATCCCCAAATGGAGAAGTGCATCCCTCTTGCATACCAAAGAGAAATATGCATCTCCAGCACCAGCAGCTTACCAAGGTTTTTAAGATTCATTAGTCGATGCAAGTGTTTGGATCAAAAGAAAGCCAACAGGGACAGGCGTCAGAGGATGTCACTCATAATAATCAAAATCTACAATTTCCCCAGGCCTAGATACAGATAGAGATCATTCAGGCTCTGTATGGTAAGTGCAGTAAATCGACACCTGGTCAACAATAATCAATACTAAGTCAATGAGATAGAGCATTGTCTCTTAAACCCTACATAAATAGGGCAAAAAACGATCAAATGGGCAATTAATAAGAGGCCGGTGGTATTTGTGACAGCACTTAGTAAATACATGAATCCAGCGTAAGCATACCTTAATGAATTCGGTATGTCACAAGGCCTCAGTGTTCTCCTAGTCCCTGGCGTCTCCAAAGAGTCGGTATAGTTTCCTATAAGACGAGGCAAAGGAGAAGAGAACTACTAGTTGTCACCAAACTGGCATGTAAACGGAATATCCATCAATGATATGAGAGAGGTCTGATTTAAATGACACAAGTAGACACAAATATACCCTAACAAAGTGAAAACTAGCCCAGACAACATTTAGGCTACATTGTGTAAATAACGAAAAAAAAATCTATTAACCTAGAGAAGAGCAGCCAACACGGAGGTTTTTAAAACTGAGCTTTTAGCAACTTGGGATTTTTAATCACTTGCACTGTATTTGTTAATTTGGAGGGGTCACTGGTAGCTGCCTGACGCAGAGACAGACTTCGGGGGCAGTATAAACTGTGGGATCTACATTGTAAAAACTGTGTGATCTACATTGAGCATACCTGCCATTCGCCGCATCCCAGTCACTTCTCCCCGGTCCACCGCAGATTGTGCTGTTTGTGTGGAGGGAGCGCAGAGTGTGATTTATGTGATTTAAACTTTACTGTTTAGTTAATTAAAACCATAACAAATTTCCTTTGCACTTCTAAAACAATGTTTGGATATAAGATTGATTAAATTAGATATTTAAAATTTACAACAGGGAAAAATTCTAACTCAAGTAAAACTTAAAAGGGACAAAGAAAATAAAAGTATCAAAATAATACAATGCGGTTTTAAGGGATTAGTTTGCTTTCAGGCGTTTTTCAAAAGCAAGCAGGAACTTTACAATCTTACAGTTAATTTGTGAGTCCATGGAGTCCAAGCAACCATTAATCGCTGTCCTGCAGTACGCAATCCTTTAATCAAAAAACAATTCTTTAGAAGGAGCGTTCGCTCCCGTTTCAACTTCATACAATGACAAATGATGTGAATGATGTCCTCTTTAATATGACCACAAAGCCGACAGGCAGCGGATCCCGGATGATTTCCAGACTGGTGCGTCGGCCAACGTTGGATATTTTCCGAATCTTCAAGCCATCAGCCTTTTTTTAATAAAGACTGAGTGAGTAGAATCCAAATAAGATGCCGGGGTAAGTAATTTATAACTGTTGATTACAGCCCAAGAATGCGAGCGATGGGAAAAAATTTCCTTATCAATAAGCAGTGAATGAAATTTGGCTGCTTTGTTTATTGCCTGTTCGAATTAATTAAATGGCAACGTTTTATCCCATAGCTCAGTAGTGCGTGTTAGTTCCAGTGCGCTGGTCAGGATTCTGTTTCCTTCTGATTTACTTCGCATTTCAACTTCTTGCCACAGAAATGTATTTAGATTATTATCTGTGGCGTTCATTTTAATCCGATACCATGTTTTAATGCACATATATAGTCTTCCCACTGACTCATTCATAAGACCAAATTCTAGGAGCATTTGCGCTGGTGAAGCAGTGCGAGGAAGTTGAAAGACTTTCTTATAGATTTTGGTAATCAAGTTGTTTAACAGGACGCTATCCTTGCCGTGCATTGCTGCGCTTGCATATGCTAGGGTGGGCAGGGTTTTACTAGCCATTACTGTTAGTATTGGTTTTAGAGGGGGGCCCTCAAGTTTTTTAAACAGAGAGCTAAATGCAAAGATCAAAGCTTCGGCTCGTTGTGTAAGATAATGTTTCTGGGCTTTTGATGTTAACTTGTCGTCTATGAAATAGCCCAGGTATTTATAACTTGAGACCCTTTCGAGCCTTTTATCTTCAAAGCAGATATTGTAGTCTATTGAGACCGTCCTGTGTTCCACAGACGCGGCCGCTCCTCCTCGCTGCTCCCCGACCTGCCTCCCCTCACAGCCTGGTATCGTTGCTCTCCTCAGCTGCTTGTGCACATTGCTATTTGTTTTAGAACTGGCATTACAGGACCGCTGTAATTATAAACATCGCTATTATTTATTTATTTTAGTAACATAGCAGGATCGTCTTGTTTTTAAATTACTGTTGCCTGATAGCGCTAACCACCTCGCCTGCTAAATTGCTGCTTGTACCACTGTGCCGTCCCTGTGTTACCCTGACTGCCTTTTCATTGAGTTTATTCTGCACTTTGAACATTACTGTGGTTGCCTGCTCCGTTTCGCGCTGCCGGCCATTTTGGTGTTGATATTGTTGTTTGTGTCGCCACGCCCGAGTCTCCACCCCGCTCCCGCCTTCCCAGCTGACCCTCCCTCCCACTAAGACCATTTGACCCACGTTGCAAAGATCGCGCTGTGACCGTCCTGTGTTCCACAGACGCGGCCGCTCCTCCTCGCTGCTCCCCGACCTGCCTCCCCTCACAGCCTGGTATCGTTGCTCTCCTCAGCTGCTTGTGCACATTGCTATTTGTTTTAGAACTCGCATTACAGGACCGCTGTAATTATAAACATCGCTATTATTTATTTATTTTAGTAACATAGCAGGATCGTCTTGTTTTTAAATTACTGTTGCCTGATAGCGCTAACCACCTCGCCTGCTAAATTGCTGCTTGTACCACTGTGCCGTCCCTGTGTTACCCTCACTGCCTTTTCATTGAGTTTATTCTGCACTTTGAACATTACTGTGGCTGCCTGCTCCGTTTCGCGCTGCCGGCCATTTTGGTGTTGATATTGTTGTTTGTGTCGCCACGCCCGAGTCTCCACCCCGCTCCCGCCTTCCCAGCTGACCCTCCCTCGCCCCTCCCCTTCCACCACCCTCATATGACAGCTGCGTTTGCGCGCAGCGTTCACGCGCAGCGGTCGCGCCCCAGTTGCGCCGAAGGTGCGCCAAAGGTAAGCCCGTCTACGCCCGTCCGCGCCTGGACCGCGCCCAGCGCCCGTCCCCCTGCTCTATGCCACTCCCAACCCAGCGTAACTTACGATGCCGCTACTCTCCTCGCCCTCAACCCCGGACGCACCCCACTTTGCTGCGCAGCAACCCCAGGACGTACCCACGGCCCATTCTCTTGCCTCTCCTGTAAGTTCAACTGCCTCAGGACCCTCACCAAACTCACTTCCTCCACACACAGCTCCGAACCCAACGACTTGAAATGCATCCTACTGAACACCCGCTCGGTCCACAGACATGCAACCGAACTCTGGGACCTAATCGACACCGCGTCACCTGACATCGCTTTCCTCACTGAAACATGGATGAACGCATCTTCTGCCCCCGATATCGCCATAGCCATACCGGACACTTACAAGATCATTCGGAAAGACCGCACCGATCAAACTGGAGGAGGCATCGCCATCGTCCATAGAAACACCATCAAAATTACAACCTGCTCTGACGACAATCTTGCATCCGCCGAACACCTCCACTTTCAGATCCACACCGACCCCAGGACCACACTTAGAGGAACGCTCATTTACAGACCCCCAGGCTCCCGATCTCAATTCAGCGACATCATCACTGACTTCATCACCCCGCACGCCCTCGCCTCAGAGAACTACATTCTTCTAGGAGACCTCAACTACCACCTCGACAACATTCTCGACAACAACACCACCACCCTTCTGGACAACATGGCCAATCTCGGACTCAAACAACTTGTTAACACCCCCACTCACATAGCCGGACACACGCTCGACCCTATTTTCACCTCCAGCAAACACATCTCCTTCGATCTCACTACAGCTCTCCACTGGACGGATCACAGCTGTGTTCACTTCAGCTACAAAACAACCCTGACCCACAACCGTCCACAACCCATTCCCCGAAGAAAATGGAACAAAATCACCTCCGACCAACTCCTCACATCACTCAGCCTAAATACTCCCACCCCTGCAACGGACCCAGACCAAGCGGCCACCAACCTCAGGCAGTGGATTACCCACAGTGCAGACGAACTAGCACCCCTGAAAAAACACCAGTTGAAATCATCCAGCAAGAAGGCTCCCTGGTCCAATGATGACCTTAAAAAATCCAAGAAGACATGCCGCACCCTGGAGAAGAATTGGAGAAAAGAACCAACCTCAGACAACATGACCTCCCTCAAGACAGCCACCCGCAAACACCACCAACTGATTCGATCCGCCAAGAAATCAGCATTTAAGGACCGTCTCGACAACAATTCTCAAAACAGCAAGGAACTCTTCAATATCGTCAAAGAATTCACCAACCCTCCCGCTGCATCCAACGACATCACTAACTCCCAAGACCTCTGCGATGCGTTATCCTCCTTCTTCTACAACAAAATTGCCGACATCCACAACAGCTTCAAGAATACTCCCAATGAACAACTCATCCCACCCCCTTCAGATCCCACCCTTCCAATTAACTACCTTAACTCTTGGAACCCAGTCACCATTGAAGACACCATTCGCCTCATGAACTCAATCCACTCTGGCTCACCTTCTGACCCCTGTCCCCACTACATCTTCAACAAAGCTGACTCCATCATCGCCCCCCATCTCCGCGACGTCATCAACTGCTCCTTCAACTCCGCCACCTTTCCAGAAATATGGAAACACGCCGAACTCAGTGCCCTTCTGAAAAAACCAACAGCAGACCCCTCAGAACTGAAAAACTACCGACCCATTTCCCTCCTCCCTTTCCCGGCCAAAGTCATTGAGAAAGCCGTCAATAGCCAACTCGCAGCCTTCCTTGAATCCAACAACTCCCTGGATCCCTCACAGAACGGCTTTCAAGCCAAACACAGCACCGAAACCGCCCTCATTGCGGCGACCGACGACATCCGAGCACTCCTGGACAACGGTGAAACAGTGGCCCTCATTCTTCTCGACCTCTCCGCCGCCTTCGACACTGTCTGTCATAACACCCTCATACAACGCCTCAACAACATCGGCATTCAAGGTAAAGCCTTGGACTGGATCATCTCGTTCCTAGCCGGGAGAACCCAGAGAGTCCGACTCCCCCCTTTCTACTCAGAGCCCACCGAAGTCATCTGCGGCGTACCTCAAGGCTCCTCACTCAGTCCCACCCTCTTTAACGTCTACATGAGTCCCCTCGCTTCCATCGCACGTCAACACAACCTCAACATCATCTCCTACGCCGACGACACCCAGCTAATCCTTTCCCTCACCAAAGACCCCAACACCGCCAAAAACAACCTTCACGAAGGTATGAAAGAAGTAGCCGAATGGATGAAACAGAGCCGCTTAAAACTCAACTCAGACAAAACGGAGGTGCTCATCCTAGGATCCTCCCCCTCAGCTTGGGACGACTCCTGGTGGCCTTCCGCTTTGGGATCAGCGCCCTCACCCACAGACCATGCACGTAACCTTGGCTTCATTCTAGACTCCTCTCTCTCAATGTCCAGACAAGTCAACGCCGTATCGTCCTCCTGCTTTAACGTCCTTCGCATTCTCAAAAAGATCTTCCGCTGGATCCCCCTCGAAACGAGAAAAACTGTCACCCATGCACTGGTCACGAGCCGACTGGACTACGGCAACACACTCTACGCCGGAATTACAACAAAATTACAGAAAAAGCTCCAGCGCATCCAAAACGCATCAGCGAGACTCATATTAGACATCCCGCGCCAAGAGCACATCACCGGTCACCTAAAAAACCTCCACTGGCTTCCCGTCAACAAAAGAATTACTTTCCGCCTTCTTACCCACGCACACAAGGCCCTTTATAATCTAGGACCCGAATGCCTCAACACCCGACTGTCCTTCTACCATCCCACCCGCCAACTAAGATCATCCAATCAAGCCCTCGCCGCAGTCCCGCGCATCCGAAAAACCACCATGGGTGGCAGATCCTTCTCCTTCCTGGCTGCCAAGACCTGGAACTCACTCCCCACCCACCTCCGCCTTACTCAGAATCACACCTCCTTCAGAAAAGAACTGAAAACATGGATATTCGACAAACAATGAACCCCTCCCTCTAGCGCCTTGAGACCCTCTGGGTGAGTAGTGCGCTTTATAAATGCCTGAACTTGAACTTGAACTTGAACGTCGGTTGGAAAGTAACATTGTTTTGGTCTTGGATAAGTTCAAAGTCAGCTTGTTTGTGGACAAGAAAAGTGTGAGTTCTGTTAATAGCCTGGTCATCCCGACCTTTGTTAAGCTCATGAGTACAATATCATCTGCATATGCGAGATGTGAGAGTTGCAGGTTACCTAGTCTTGGCGGGTGAGCATTACAGGTGTTTAGTTTGCCGGAGAGATCCGAGAGAAATAGGTTGAATAAATGAGGGGCCAGGACACAGCCTTGTTTTAGGCCGGTTCCGATCGGCACTTTTCTCGACAGTCGGGTGCCATCCCCTAGTTTTACTTGAGACCATGTATCTTTATAGAATACCAACAGGCCCCTTAGTATGCTCTCGGGTATGTCCCATGATCTTAAGTTTGCCCATAGTAAGTCCCGATCCACACTGTCAAATGCAGCTTGCAGATCAATAAAACATAGGTTCAGCTCCTGTTTGGTGCTTTGTTATTTATTGGCTATCATGGTTATTGATAGAATATTTGAAATGGTTCCGATCCCCGCTCTAAACCCTGTTTGGTTGATTGGGATCAGATCTCGCTCGCCTGACCAGGTAACCAAATCTGTTAATAGAAGAGATGCAAAATATTTTGCTTCCACATCCTGCAGTGCTATTAGACGATAGTTCAGTGGATTGGTTCTATCGCCACCTTTGTATATTGGCATTATTATGGATCCTTGCCAACTTTCTGGTACTTGATTGAGTGATTGGACATCAGCAAAGAGATTCTCGAGATATGGACTTCAATAGTCAGGTGCATATTTGTATACTGCTTGTGGAATGCCATTTGGCCCTGGGGCCCAGTTGCTCTTGCCCTTATTAATTACTTTTGTTATCTCTTCCATGTTGTATTTTCCGAGTTTCGAGGTCGTTGTTGGTGTTTTTCTTGGATTGGTTGGCAATTGCTGTATGCTATGTTCCACCTCATTTGTCATTTTGTTGCGGCGTTGCAGATAGGGTTGATCCCCTGGAATTTTTATTGTATTTCCCTTAAATTTTAACTGAAGGAATGTAACCCATTCATTTTCCTGCACATTTGATGTAAGAACGTTCAACGGTCTGGTTAGTTGGTTTATAATTTTCCAGAAATAATTGTATTCGAGGTTTTGGAACTACAGAGCAACTTGGTCCAGAATTTTTCCTTTATGACTTTTTTGTGCTCCCAGACGCACTTTTTATAGCTCTTCCGTAGGGCCAAGAAAGCATCCATTTGACAAGAGTCTTTGGCATGCGGTTGCAACTTTTTATATGATTTTCGGAGGTCCCTTCTTAGATCTCTCAATTCTTTCGGTAATGTTTTATTTAGACTGATTCCATTGGCCTTCATAACTGGTGATTTCATTTTCAATTTTAGTCTCCCTAAGAAGAGGGACCATGCTTGAATATTATTGTTTGTGATTTCACCTAAGTTATTCATCGTTTCCTCTATTATCGAGAACCACTCGTTTTTTTTTTAATCCAACCAGTCTATACGTTTTTGATTAATTGTGCATAGTTTGCCTTCAAGGATATATGAGGATTGACTTACGATTGTATAATCCAATGTCGATTGGGAATGCGGACCATAAAATGTTTTTTGGGGAGGTTGATCCTCGTTGGTCCTCCCATTCAGGACACGCATACCTAGATACTCTAACTCTGTAACCAGTTGAAAGCCTATTCGATACGTTCTGGACCTTGCCCCACCTTGTATCTGTTGTGGAACACTCCAGTGCATGTTATCCGCTGTTAAAATTTCATCCTCCTCCAGGGAGTGTATCAAATTGGAATTAAAATCTCCGGTTATTATGACATTCCACGATGGCTCAGTGCTGCGAAGGTCAGATATTACCTCACATAATAAGGCATTTTTAATGTTTTTCACTCGAACTTTTGGTTGCGTGTAATAATTAATCAGAATAGTTGTCATTTTGTTATTTGCAATTAATCCTTAGAGTTTGATTACTTGAATACTTGGGTCTGGGGATTTAAGTTGTTCTGAATTAATTTGTAGAGCAGATGACACGCAAACTGAAAGGCCGCCGATGGCTCTACCATAGATTTTACATTTCTCTGTGGCTACAGAGTAGTGTGTGAAGCCTGCCAGTGCAATTTCTTCTTGTAGCCAGGTCTCTTGTAAAGCGATTATATCGCAATTCGCCCAGTCATCTAGGGCTAATCCATCGTCCAGTAGTTTTTTAGCTCCGGTGATATTCCATGATACTATATGTATGCCTATTTTATCAGCTTGCTTCGTGATATGTTTTCTAGGTCAATTTTTCTGCTTCGCATTTAGCAAGCTGGGTAGCCAGTTCCAATGCTCTGTGGGTGATCTAATTTCTCCCACTCTTTCAACTTCATTCTCTTCCTGGGCGAAGACTTTATTGCTTCTGCCTTTGGCATTGTATAGGATCGAGTAGACGGCCTTGCTTTCACCGTTTTCCTAGTTAATTGCGGGCTTCTGATTTTATTTTTAATGGTAACGGATAGCGAGGGGTAACAGGCTGTGATAATTGAATACTCCATGTTTGAAATATATCTGATCTTTCCAATATTGATTGAGCAATCCCGGGGGTCTTCAATGTTGTCAATGTTTGCTCAATTATTGGGTGTGTTGACCCTGTTAGGAATTGCTCTAATTTGAGGTCTGTAGATCTAATGTTTCTTAGCTCACTTATTTCAGCGAATAATTTCAGGATATTGCATCTATTCAAAATATCGGGACGACCCTGTGTCTTATATTCCGGTGTCCAGATAATTTGATGACTCTCCACTCCGGACTTGGATCATTACATTCTATTTGAATTGGTTGCGTGATATCCTTATTCGTTATGTTGAAACTTAGCTTGCCCTGGGTCGAATTACTTTGTATTCCAAATGGTAATATCATGTTACTGGCCATAGTCGGATCTCTCGTTCCAGGTTTAATTCGTGTTTGGGAGATAGGCTTTAGTTGAACTCCAGTTTCACTTCGATACAACGGATATTGTTGACTGATAGCACTGTCTAGGACGCCTGTTTTGCCGCCAATTTGTTTTGTTATTTGCAATTTTTGTGGTATTGAATCGGATTCTATTGCCATAGTATTTATTGGCCCCTCTTTATTATCTTTTTCTAGAATTGGATTTATGTCTTCTTGGTGCTTACTCTGCCACCTATTTTTTGGCAGCTTGGTTTCATTGGGCTGAAGGTTTCTATTTTTTTTAATCAAGTTTACAGTTTTGACGGACATATTTCCAGGGTCTATGCCGGGCGAGAGGTTCACCCGCGGGATCCCATCTAGCTGATTTCTTCCTGCGTGAAAGGGAGATCTCGCACTTACTGGTAGTTGGGTGTTCTTGGATTCTTGTTTGTTCCAAGGTTGACCATTCACGTGATTGGTGTCTCTTTCAATTTCTTCTGAATGTTTTTCCAAAGTGCCATCCTTTTATTAATATAGCCTTTGCGTTTGAAAAGATGGGGAATATTCCGATTCCCAGCATTGGATCTGCGGCATGCTTCTTGTTCCTTGCCTTCCTTTCCTTTTTCCTTTGACGCTTTGTTAATCCTGGCTTTATAGGTTCTGGAAAAATTGCCTCTGTTGTAGCTGTATCATTTGAATCTTCATCCGTGATTACGCTGCCGAGCCTGGGTGTATTATCGACTGATGGTTGAGGTTCAAATTTAGGAAGGCCCGATCGGTCTGACTCTGGATCATGACTGATAAAGTGCTTATTTAAGGTGAGAATCTGCTCTAATACTGTTGGTAACGAGCTTAGCTTATCAAGTACTGGACCGCAGGTGCAGATAGGTTCTAAATGGCGAGAGTCGGCTTGTGCTCTTTTTATTAGAGAATTCAAATTATCTAATTTGGTGTTTATCCCGGCTATATAAGATGCAATGACGTTCATCAGATCGATCTGAATGTCTAGTTTATCAGATTGTATGATTAAGGCTGCCGTGGATGACTGTAAAGCTTGTAAAAAAGAAGCAATCAAATCCGGCGAGCCTGCTTCCACGCAAGATGTTTTCGTGGCATCCTTGCTCAATGGTTTGTCCTGCCTCGCTTTTGCCGTTGATGGTGAATTTTCTCCTAGGACGGTTGATCTCAGTTGATTCTCCAAATCGCGCGAGCTAGCAGATTGGTGGACTTCCTCATAACTGCCCTTTTTATCGGCTGCTACCGCCCCTGCTTGAACTGGGCTAAAGTCGGCCAAGGAATCATTCGCTTTACTTTTAGCAATCAGATTATTTGGGTTGTGCCATGTACAGGAGAGCTCATCAACGCTAGCTTGCATTGATTGTAGGTAATTTAGTTTTGCATTATAATTTTTCTCCAAACTTTGACTTCGATTTGTTGTGCCTGTGAAAGGCGACTGGCGATTAGGTGTTGTATTGAAATCGTCAGCTTCAAAATGAACTGTAGCAGTTATTGTTGAACTGTTCTTTTGCTTATTAGGATTTCTTTTTTTTTCTTTTTCATACCAACCAGCAGAGTACGATATCTGACAGTACATTTCAATGATCAGCAACATGGTACAGTTTACGTCCATTAATCACAACACAGAATCTCAGCAGTTAGGTACAGTATACAGTCTATATAATGTGGGATAGTTGCATCATAGACTATCAGGTGTTATAATTCTCTATGGCTCTGTCGAGTATTAATTTGCTCATCTCTCACGATGTTATAATAGTAGAACAATCCCCCACCTTAATTTATATGTTCATCCGGCAATCATCCCAGGGATAGATTATTTAGCTGGTATCATGTTGTAAGTATTGTATAAATGGTTCCCAAAAATCTCGGGACACTAGTGGTATGCCTTCCGCATATGTCTCTAGAGTTGTCTTGCAGTATGTCATGTCTGTTATCCAGTCCTTCAGTCTAGGTGGCCTTTTGCTTCCCCATTTTATTGCCACTCGCCGCTTCCCCAGAAGTAGTGCTACTGCCAAGAACTTCCTGTGCCTAGCGTGTTTGAGCTTCTTAATACCCAGCAGGCAGGTCAAGGGTGTATTCAGAATGCGCTCAGAGAGCATGCTACTCAATGCATCAGTGACTGCACGCCAATATGGCTGCAGGCCAGGGCAAGCCCACGCCATATGTGTAAAATCTGCCCCCGACATGCCGCATCGGTGGCAGGAATCAGTATCTTGGAGACCCAGTTTGTGTAGTTTTAGTGGGGTGTAGTAGATTTGATGAAGAAATTTGAAGTGTATAATGCGCAAATTACAATTAGAAGTTAGAAGTGTGAGTTGCGTACAGCTATATTGCCAATCCTGTTCGTCGATAAGTTCGCCCAGTGACTTCTCCCACCTATCCTTTGCCTTCGCAGGCATGTCTGCCTGTTCATTTTGAGCTGCAGTGTATAATCGGGACACTTAGTGTTTTCTGGTAGGGGCCGTCAAAAGCGCCTGGAGAGTCAACAGTTGTTCAGGCTCAGCAGGAAACGTGTCATATAATGCCCTTACTGCCGCTCGAAATCGCAGATATGTAAAGTTTTACCTCACATAATAAGGCATTTTTAATGTTTTTCACTCGAACTTTTGGTTGCGTGTAATAATTAATCAGAATAGTTGTCATTTTGTTATTTGCAATTAATCCTTAGAGTTTGATTACTTGAATACTTGGGTCTGGGGATTTAAGTTGTTCTGAATTAATTTGTAGAGCAGATGACACGCAAACTGAAAGGCCGCCGATGGCTCTACCATAGATTTTACATTTCTCTGTGGCTACAGAGTAGTGTGTGAAGCCTGCCAGTGCAATTTCTTCTTGTAGCCAGGTCTCTTGTAAAGCGATTATATCGCAATTCGCCCAGTCATCTAGGGCTAATCCATCGTCCAGTAGTTTTTTAGCTCCGGTGATATTCCATGATACTATATGTATGCCTATTTTATCAGCTTGCTTCGTGATATGTTTTCTAGGTCAATTTTTCTGCTTCGCATTTAGCAAGCTGGGTAGCCAGTTCCAATGCTCTGTGGGTGATCTAATTTCTCCCACTCTTTCAACTTCATTCTCTTCCTGGGCGAAGACTTTATTGCTTCTGCCTTTGGCATTGTATAGGATCGAGTAGACGGCCTTGCTTTCACCGTTTTCCTAGTTAATTGCGGGCTTCTGATTTTATTTTTAATGGTAACGGATAGCGAGGGGTAACAGGCTGTGATAATTGAATACTCCATGTTTGAAATATATCTGATCTTTCCAATATTGATTGAGCAATCCCGGGGGTCTTCAATGTTGTCAATGTTTGCTCAATTATTGGGTGTGTTGACCCTGTTAGGAATTGCTCTAATTTGAGGTCTGTAGATCTAATGTTTCTTAGCTCACTTATTTCAGCGAATAATTTCAGGATATTGCATCTATTCAAAATATCGGGACGACCCTGTGTCTTATATTCCGGTGTCCAGATAATTTGATGGCTCTCCACTCCGGACTTGGATCATTACATTCTATTTGAATTGGTTGCGTGATATCCTTATTCGTTATGTTGAAACTTAGCTTGCCCTGGGTCGAATTACTTTGTATTCCAAATGGTAATATCATGTTACTGGCCATAGTCGGATCTCTCGTTCCAGGTTTAATTCGTGTTTGGGAGATAGGCTTTAGTTGAACTCCAGTTTCACTTCGATACAACGGATATTGTTGACTGATAGCACTGTCTAGGACGCCTGTTTTGCCGCCAATTTGTTTTGTTATTTGCAATTTTTGTGGTATTGAATCGGATTCTATTGCCATAGTATTTATTGGCCCCTCTTTATTATCTTTTTCTAGAATTGGATTTATGTCTTCTTGGTGCTTACTCTGCCACCTATTTTTTGGCAGCTTGGTTTCATTGGGCTGAAGGTTTCTATTTTTTTTAATCAAGTTTACAGTTTTGACGGACATATTTCCAGGGTCTATGCCGGGCGAGAGGTTCACCCGCGGGATCCCATCTAGCTGATTTCTTCCTGCGTGAAAGGGAGATCTCGCACTTACTGGTAGTTGGGTGTTCTTGGATTCTTGTTTGTTCCAAGGTTGACCATTCACGTGATTGGTGTCTCTTTCAATTTCTTCTGAATGTTTTTCCAAAGTGCCATCCTTTTATTAATATAGCCTTTGCGTTTGAAAAGATGGGGAATATTCCGATTCCCAGCATTGGATCTGCGGCATGCTTCTTGTTCCTTGCCTTCCTTTCCTTTTTCCTTTGACGCTTTGTTAATCCTGGCTTTATAGGTTCTGGAAAAATTGCCTCTGTTGTAGCTGTATCATTTGAATCTTCATCCGTGATTACGCTGCCGAGCCTGGATGTATTATCGACTGATGGTTGAGGTTCAAATTTAGGAAGGCCCGATCGGTCTGACTCTGGATCATGACTGATAAAGTGCTTATTTAAGGTGAGAATCTGCTCTAATACTGTTGGTAACGAGCTTAGCTTATCAAGTACTGGACCGCAGGTGCAGATAGGTTCTAAATGGCGAGAGTCGGCTTGTGCTCTTTTTATTAGAGAATTCAAATTATCTAATTTGGTGTTTATCCCGGCTATATAAGATGCAATGACGTTCATCAGATCGATCTGAATGTCTAGTTTATCAGATTGTATGATTAAGGCTGCCGTGGATGACTGTAAAGCTTGTAAAAAAGAAGCAATCAAATCCGGCGAGCCTGCTTCCACGCAAGATGTTTTCGTGGCATCCTTGCTCAATGGTTTGTCCTGCCTCGCTTTTGCCGTTGATGGTGAATTTTCTCCTAGGACGGTTGATCTCAGTTGATTCTCCAAATCGCGCGAGCTAGCAGATTGGTGGACTTCCTCATAACTGCCCTTTTTATCGGCTGCTACCGCCCCTGCTTGAACTGGGCTAAAGTCGGCCAAGGAATCATTCGCTTTACTTTTAGCAATCAGATTATTTGGGTTGTGCCATGTACAGGAGAGCTCATCAACGCTAGCTTGCATTGATTGTAGGTAATTTAGTTTTGCATTATAATTTTTCTCCAAACTTTGACTTCGATTTGTTGTGCCTGTGAAAGGCGACTGGCGATTAGGTGTTGTATTGAAATCGTCAGCTTCAAAATGAACTGTAGCAGTTATTGTTGAACTGTTCTTTTCCTTATTAGGATTTCTTTTTTTTTTTTTTTCATACCAACCAGCAGAGTACGATATCTGACAGTACATTTCAATGATCAGCAACATGGTACAGTTTACGTCCATTAATCACAACACAGAATCTCAGCAGTTAGGTACAGTATACAGTCTATATAATGTGGGATAGTTGCATCATAGACTATCAGGTGTTATAATTCTCTATGGCTCTGTCGAGTATTAATTTGCTCATCTCTCACGATGTTATAATAGTAGAACAATCCCCCACCTTAATTTATATGTTCATCCGGCAATCATCCCAGGGATAGATTATTTAGCTGGTATCATGTTGTAAGTATTGTATAAATGGTTCCCAAAAATCTCGGGACACTAGTGGTATGCCTTCCGCATATGTCTCTAGAGTTGTCTTGCAGTATGTCATGTCTGTTATCCAGTCCTTCAGTCTAGGTGGCCTTTTGCTTCCCCATTTTATTGCCACTCGCCGCTTCCCCAGAAGTAGTGCTACTGCCAAGAACTTCCTGTGCCTAGCGTGTTTGAGCTTCTTAATACCCAGCAGGCAGGTCAAGGGTGTATTCAGAATGCGCTCAGAGAGCATGCTACTCAATGCATCAGTGACTGCACGCCAATATGGCTGCAGGCCAGGGCAAGCCCACGCCATATGTGTAAAATCTGCCCCCGACATGCCGCATCGGTGGCAGGAATCAGTATCTTGGAGACCCAGTTTGTGTAGTTTTAGTGGGGTGTAGTAGATTTGATGAAGAAATTTGAAGTGTATAATGCGCAAATTACAATTAGAAGTTAGAAGTGTGAGTTGCGTACAGCTATATTGCCAATCCTGTTCGTCGATAAGTTCGCCCAGTGACTTCTCCCACCTATCCTTTGCCTTCGCAGGCATGTCTGCCTGTTCATTTTGAGCTGCAGTGTATAATCGGGACACTTAGTGTTTTCTGGTAGGGGCCGTCAAAAGCGCCTGGAGAGTCAACAGTTGTTCAGGCTCAGCAGGAAACGTGTCATATAATGCCCTTACTGCCGCTCGAAATCGCAGATATGTAAAGTTTTTCATGGGGGTCTGATGCACACATAGGGCAGGACCAGTTGATGAAGTTATTATGTGGGAAGGCTTGGCCCACAGTCTGCAAGCCCATTTCCTCCAGTAGTGACTGCAGAGCTGGCTCTTGAGTCACCTTCAGCCTGGGGTGATGAGCTGTCGGCAGAGCCTGTGCATATATTGGGGATTTATTTGCTCTGTAAGCCAGTGCATGCCACGCTCTCAAGGTAGTTTTTGCCGGTTGAAACTTGTCATGTGGAGTGTGTCGTATTGGCTGGGCAAGTAGCGTCCCCAGCAGTGTGGGAGACACACTGTCGCTCTCCAACGCAACATGTGGAATATAGGCATGTGGTCTCGTCCAGCAATGTGCGTGTTGGGCTTGCGTGCAGATGTAGTAGAGTTGAAAGTCAGGCGCTTCAAAGCCACCTAAATGATAGGGTTGGGTCATAATTTTCCAGCTGATTCTGGCTTGTTTACCAGCCCAGGTCAGCCTCTGGAGCACAGAGCATAGTTTGTCAAAAAATGAGTTTGTTAGCCAGATAGGGACATTCCAAAATAGGTACAGGAATCTGGGTAGAATAATCATTTTCTGGAGCGCTATCCTGTCCGCCAGTGAAAGTGGCATTGTAATCCATCTTTCTACCTGATCCTCCAACCTCGACATAGCCGTGCCATAGTTTTCTCGAATGACCACCTCGGGGTCTCTGTGTATCGAGATCCCCAGGTACTTGACCGGGTCGACACACCATTTTAAGGGGTAGTCTAACTCTGGATCCACCGTACATTCAGTGAGCAGGATCACTACGGATTTGTCCCAGTTTATGCATAGACCAGCGTATTGTTCATATTGAATATATTCCCTGATCAGGGGGGGGCAGGTTTTTGTCTGGGTGGGTGGTATATAGTACCATGTCATCCGCATATAGCGAAATGCCAATCGGTCGGAGCTTGAACTGTAGAACTGCGGTAGGGTGTTTTTGTCGAATCTTGCAAGCCAATGGTTCAAGTATCAAGGCAAAGAGCATAGGCGACAACGGGCACCCCTGCCTCGTGCCTCTCGTAACCAAGAAGGGAGGAGATGTCAATCCATTGATTCTAACCCTTGCCCTTGGCGCTGTGTATAATAGGGAAATCCATTGCAGGAAGGGTTCAGGGAACCCCATCTTGCGTAGAGTGACAAACATGAAGCCCCACTCCACTGAGTCAAATGCCTTAGCGGCATCTAACAAGGCAGCTGCGGCAGGCACCTCCGGGTCCAAGTGGTGGTATAGAGAGAAAATGGTGCGCAGGTTTTGGGCCGTAGATCAGGTAGGGATGAAGCCCGCCTGATCAGGTAAGACCCGGTTGAAGATAGTGGTTGTATTCTGTTCGCAATGATTTTTGCCAATATTTTCGAGTCAATATTTATCAAAGATAGTGGCCGGTACGATTCACAATATTGTGGATCTTTCCCCAGCTTTGGGAGCGCTATCAGCAATGCTTCCGTGAGAGTGTCCGGGAGTGCGCCTTCCTCATAGGGTTCCTCGAGCATTTCGGCAAAGTGCGGCACGATCAAGTCACGGTATTCTTTATAAAATTCTCCCGGAAGTCAATCTAGGCCCGGGGCTTTATTATTAGGAAGAGAGTTGAAAGCATCAAGTATTTCCTCCTTAGAAATCGGCTCGCAAAAATACAGGCTATGATTGTCTGATAGCCAGGCAAGGCCTATGTCCTCGAGGTATTTCCATATATCTGTATCGGGGGGGGGGGGGTAGTTTTAGCCGTGTATAATTTTGCATAGTAGTTCATGAAGCATTTAAGTATGGCAGGTGTGTCATAAACCCGGGTGTTCCCAGCGTCCCTGATGTCAGTAATGAGCATCGTGTTATGTGCAGGTCTAATTTTGTATGCCAAGGCCCTGCCAGGTCTGCCACCCTCACCATACCTGCGTGCCACGCATTTGCGCGAAAGATATTTGAGTTCATCAGTAGCGAGATCATCGTATACGTCTATCTGCTTCCTTATGTCTACCAATAGTGCGTCTGAGGGCTGTATCTCATAGCTGCGCTCAAGGGTCTGTATGGCCTTTTCGGTATTGTCCAGTTGCTGCTGGATATCACGCAGTATACCCGCATGTGCAGCTATGCAATGACCGCGTATCGTAGCCTTAAAGGCTTCCCAGAGGGTTTGTTTACTTTGAACGGAGCCGGTGTTAGTCTCAAAGAAAGACTCAATAGCCTGTCGTAAGCCCTCCCTGAACACCTGATCTTGCAGCGCTGTGGGACGCAGGCGCCACGTAAATTGTCTCGGAGTATGCGTTGGGATATGTAATCTTAGTAGAACTGGTGCATGATCTGAAAGGGTCCTAGACATGTGTGTCACTGCGACAGTCCAAGTGCAAATATTTTGAGTGGCTAACCAAAAATCCAGTCTGGACCATGTGAGGTGTGTAGCTGAGAAGCAGGTACCCTCTCTTTTGGTAGGGTTCCTCTGCCTCCATATGTCCACCATATTCCAGTCTGACATCCCATCCCGTAAGATCTTAGCCGAGTTCCTGCCATACCTGTCTATGCCAGACGATCTGTCTATAGCAGGGTCCAGACATGTATTAAAATCTCCTCCCCAAATTATAGTGTCAGATTGTAATTCTCTCAATTTCGACCAGAGCTGGGCATAAAAAGTGGGGTCGTCCGTGTTCGGGCCGTACACATTCACTATTGTTATTGTTGTGCCCCCGTAGTTTCCCTGTAATATCACATAGCGCCCTTGGTCGTCCCGTATAGATTTAATGTGGGAAAATGGTATAGATCGCTTCACCCATATTGTGACACCCCTGGCATACGAAGAATAGAAGGATGACAGTCGAAATGAGGCCCACTTAGTACCTATGTGGCGTTCCCTACTTTCGATAAAGTGTGTTTCCTGCAAGCAGGCCACATCAATCTTGTGTCTATCTACATATAGCGGTACAAAAGGGGGTGGCGATGGACGGAGCATCTGAACCAATCAAACACTCACATCCAGTCAAAAGATCTGGGTTTAATCCATCACCGTTCTTTAGCCCACTCTGCCACCCCAGCCCAGACATGGCTATATGCAAATCAGTCTGACCCTGTGCCTCATGGGAACAGTCCAGCCCGAACTGCCAAGCCATGCCTTCCCTGGACCGGAAACAAGCTTCCGAGGACCGGTTTCTGGCATTACAGCCATCCTCAGCCCGGCTTGCTTGAACACAGTGGCAAAACGAGCAAGGGACTCACGTCTGAGCATACCCTGCCACACTTATGGCGGCCAAAAGCGGTACAAAAGGGGGTGGCGATGGACGGAGCATCTGAACCAATCAAACACTCACACCCAGTCAAAAGATCTGGGTTTATTCCATCACCGTTCTTTAGCCCACTCTGCCACCCCAGCCCAGACATGGCTATATGCAAATCAGTCTGACCCTGTGCCTCATGGGAACAGTCCAGCCCGAACTGCCAAGCCATGCCTTCCCTGGACCGGAAACAAGCTTCCGAGGACCGGTTTCTGGCATTACAGCCGTCCTCAGCCCGGCTTGCTTGAATCCAGTGGCAAAGCGAGCAAGGGACTCACGTCTGAGCATACCCTGCCACACTTATGGCGGCCAAAAGCGGTACAAAAGGGGGTGGCGATGGACGGAGCATCTGAACCAATCAAACACTCACACCCAGTCAAAAAATCTGGGTTTAATCCATCACCGTTCTTTAGCCCACTCTGCCACCCCAGCCCAGACATTGCTATATGCAAATCAGTCTGACCCTGTGCCTCATGGGAACAGTCCAGCCCGAACTGCCAAGCCATGCCTTCCCTGGACCGGAAACAAGCTTCCGAGGACCGGTTTCTGGCATTACAGCCGTCCTCAGCCCGGCTTACTTGAATCCAGTGGCAAAGCGAGCAAGGGACTCACGTCTGAGCATACCCTGCCACACTTATGGCGGCCAAAAGCGGTACAAAAGGGTGTGGCGATGGATAAATATAGCAGCACTTTACGTATTTTCTGTGGGTTATGTAGCCCCCTTACGTTCCACGAGAGAATGGAGAGCGGCCTACTATCTGTCAGAGTGTCACCCATGTCGTGCTTTGAGAGTAAGGTCTGAGACTATCAGGGGTATCCCAGACCCCTTATCGTCATGTTGTTGGCTCGCGCCAGTCACAAATTGTTCAAACATCCTTCTGCTGGTCAGAGTTTTCTGTCCCCAACCCCCTCCCACTCCACCGCCCCAAACTCGGCGGAGACATTGCTACCCATAACAGTCATCATGTTCCCCTTACCATCAAAATGTAAAAGACAACAGAAAAACATTAACAGTCTATAAATTGCGCAGTGCTCGCTTGGGGGTCGGAGCTGCCCACCTGTTACTTGTAATCTAAGTTACATGGGTCTGAACCCAATTCAGGATAGGTTCATCCAGTCCCTACATATTCACCCCTTAACACTTATAAAGGCCACAATATGGTAATAGAAAATCATTAAGTCTGGACAAAGTCCCCAGTGGCCCCAGCACATCTCGGAATGTAGATAGGTTCCTTAACAAAGTAAAATAGTGCACACTTATCTGGTGATGATTTTAGCCGCCCATATACTTGCATATCAACAATGTCCATTGTCTCTGCAGTGGGAGGGGTCACAGTTAGGCACCACTGTCTATCGATTCTAGTTCGTGCTCGGGGTAATGTTACTCCACATCAGATAAATTCGGCTGCTCTCCCTGTTCGCTCCGGGGCGATCTTCGTCGGGTACTCGGTTTCACCTTTTGTTTCAGGAATTTCTGCGCCTCCGCCGCGTCGTTGAAGATCCGAGTATTGCCGTCCATTGTGATTTTGAGCCTTGCTGGATATAGCATTGCATAAGGGATGCCTAGGTCTCGCAATTTCTTCTTCACCTCCAGGAATTTCTTTCATGCTTCCTGTACCGCTGAGGTGAAGTCCGGGTACAGAGATAGGTCCATCCCCTCATGAGTCAGTTTACCAATTTCTCTGGCCTTCCGCAGTGCCGCGTTGCGGTCTCTGTAATTGAGTAACTTGGCTATAATAGGTCGCGGCCGTGATCCGGCAGGCAGCTTTGGAGTCAGAGACCTATGCGCTCTCTCAACAATGAATACTGTAGAGAATGTGTCGCGACCCAGTAAGGTGATCAATAGTTTCTCGACGTATTACTCCATTGGGCCCGTGGCTGTGGTTTTCGAAACCCCCATCAGGCGGATATTGCATCTTCTGGACCTGGCTTCAAAGTCCTCCGCCTTTGCCGCCATTGCCACCATCTGCTTCTCCAGCCTCGTTTGTTTCGCAGCCATCTGCGTCTGTGAGTCTTCGGCCTCCGATATTCGTCGTTCCGCCATATCTAGACGTTCGGTGTGCTTATCCAGAAGTTCTGACATACGGTCTACTCTGTATGTTAGTGAATCTATCTTACCATCTATGTTCGCAAGGGAGGTCTGGATCCTGTGGAACATGGATTGGATGGTGTCATTTGCTGTCCCATTAGCCTCCCACGTCGCAGGCATGGACTGGGTATGCAATCCAGTGACCTCCTCCTATTGCTTCTTCGCCTGTTCGAAGGTTCATTTTGACTGGTTGCGGTCTGGCTTCCCCATAGTGTATCGTGTACCGGATACAGTCTCTGTTAGCAAACAAACAGTTCCTGGGGGGGTGCTGGGGAGGCGGTGTATCCACCTCTGCTATGGCTGTGGTGATCAGTCGGCTGCGCGGCAGTATCGTTCGGATGTCTTAGCAATCTGAGCCGTCAGCACCTCCACTATATAGTATCGTAGCTACTTCTGACCTGGTGCGTTGCTGCTCCCGGGGCTCTCGTCACGGCAATCCTCCACTTCACCGATGCAGGGATGCGTGCTGTGACTGGTTTCAGAGTACATATATCAGTCTACAATGGCGGCTCAAAAAGATTGCAGGCGTCCAAGGTAGTCAGTATGCGGCAGTTCCCTGGTGGGACCAGATCGCGCGTACCGCGTCGCGGCAGACGCGCTTCACCTCTCCACCGGGAACAGCCAGGGATCAGACCGCCGATCACAGTGCAGGGTGGGTATGTGGGATTGCTTATAGGCCCGCCTCATGCACTATATAGTTGGAGCCCGCCCATATACGTTGTCCAAGATGCACAGCACCTCCAGTTTTATTAAGGGGCCCGATGAGGCAGCCAGTTCGCGTCAACCTCGTAAGGGTACAATTTCCAGGGAAGCCGGGAGGGTCCGGAGTTGCTGCGATTTTCTCTCACCTTCACCAATTTCAGCAGGAATTGACCCATAATGACTGTTGTTGTCTCGTCCGCCCCCGTGTGCACCAGTCGAGTCTCTCACCCACCGGTCTTCTCCCGGCGTCCACTCGTCAGGTTCGTGCTCCCGGCCGCCTCCGCACAAGCAGGTTCCCCCGGCCGCCGTGCGTCGCGTACGTCACGGCAGCTCTGCTACGCAACTCCGAGGCGTCGGGCCCGCCGCGGCTGTATCAGGCCACAGGCTTTTGTCGACGTGTCTTCTCACTTGGGTCACAGCTGTTTTCCGAAACCCAGTCGTTCGGTGTCCCGCTGTTTTCCGGCTGCTGTAGATTGTGGGTGTTCACCGTAGGGAGCTAGATGAAGGATGGTAGTGCAGGATTTTATGGGCTCGGTGAGGAGCTCGCTCACTGTGCGGCCATCTCGCTTGCCAGCTAGCTCCGCCCCTCCCCCCCCACCCCCCCAGGATTTTTGATTTTATTGTCTGAGTTGGCTGCCATAAAACAGCAGATGGAGCCGACACGCAGCGGGCGCGTCAAAGGCGCGCCAAAGGCAAGCCTGTCTGCGCCCGTCCGCGACCGTCCAGGACCAGGGGCCAGATCCCCTGTTCGGCCATTAAAGTATGCACCTGAGTTTTTATGGGCACTTAAGCCGGATAGCTGTGAGCTAGAGGAAAGTGTTCACGCAAAACTGCAAGCGGAATCCCTGTTAGTGAATAGTCACTTGGAGGGGGAGGGGGCCCGGAGGACCCCCGGGCTGCCCCGAGCACCCATAGGAAACGGTCTGAAGGTAGCGGTCCTTAATACGCACTCCCTGCAGAAACATTACCTCAAAGTGTTCTCCCTTCTGCAAGAGGGTAACATCGATGTCTTAGCACTGAGACATGGCTGTGGGACACTTTTACCCCTGACATGGTGGCAGCTCTGCCTGCTGACTATGACGCGGTCTGGCACAATAGACCAGGAGACTGCAGGGGAGGGGGAGTAGCGGTTCTGTTCAAAAAGAGCCTCACAGTTACTAAAATACTTGCAGATAACTGTGATAGCGCTGACAAAAAAAATTCTGAAATCTTCCTGCTTTATATTGATAGTTGCATATCGCCCCCCCAGATCTACCCCTGATTTTAGAGAGTTTTTGGGAACTTTTGCCGGATCTATGCTCCAGATATAAACACCTCCTAGTAGTGGGGGACTTTAACTATCACTGGGACAGGGCGCATAGAGAACCTGCGGAATCTTTATTTGAGGCTAACATGGGCTCTATGGAAATGGTGCAGCTAGTAAACTGACCTACCCATATTAAAGGGCATACGTTAGACCTAATCTGGTCTTCGAAACCGCTGGGACAGATAACCGATGTTAGTCCATGTGCCTGGTCGGACCACTCGCTGTTGAGATGCTGGGTCCCCATGGACAGCCCGCTCCTGCGGCCACCACCTTTGTGGAGGAAAGTTAGACTATGGAAGAACGTCGAGGCAGACGCCTTAGTCGCCTTACTCCACTCTATCCCCGTCCCTGTGCTAATTGAGGATAACTTGGACCACAAATGCGCAGCCCTTTTCTCCCGACTACTTCAGGCCACGGATTCCCTGGCACCTGAACGGAAAGAAAGGGTTAGAGATAAAGGGAAAGGAGCCCCTTGGTACGATGAGTCCTTAAGGGAAAAAAAGCAAATCCTTCGTCAAGCCGAGAGGAGTTGGAGACTGAGGTATGACCCTTTAGATCTAATAACTTCTAAAACTCTCCTTGGCACATATAAATCAGCTATCCTAGCGAAGAAGGCAGCATTCTATGAAGCTAGGATTAGCTCGGCGGGAAATAAACAAAAAGAGATCTTCACAATACTGAAGGAACTGAGCCAAAAAGGGGACAAATACACTGTGGGAGACTTGCCGACCTGCGATAGTTTCCAGGAGTTTTTCCTTCAAAAGGTCCGGGTTATTGTCTCAGAAATCACTGCATACCCCATAGACCCCAGTCTCCTGGACCAGTATGCCCCCCAATGCCCGAGTAGCCAGCTGGCTAGTTTCCCAAAACTTGACCAGGCCACACTAACCGCAGTGGCCAAACAGATTAAATCCGGCTCGGGATTGGATCCTGCCCGCCGGGCATTTTTCAAATGGCCCTGCCGAAAGTGGAAAAGCAGGCTCTGGGATTACTCAATGAGTCTTTAGATCTGGGCCATCTACCGGCAATGTTGACGGAAGCAAGGGTCACCCCGCCTATTGAAAAAACAAGGGGCAGTTGTGTCAGCTTTAAAAAACTATAGGCCCATCTCACAGCTCCCTTTTCTTGCTAAAATATTGGAACAACATGTCCTGAAATCCCTTTAGAAATATCTAGATGATCATCATCTGTTCCACTCTAGACAAGCGGGTTTCAGGGCACATCATAGCACTGAGCTGGTGATGCTGTCGGTCTTGGACGAGCTTAGAATCAGGGCGATAATAAACATCCGAGTGCCCTGATTCTACTAGATCGGTCCGCAGCATTCAATACCGTCAGCTATGACATCTTTCTGAGCCGTTTGTCGAATCTAGGCATAAAGGGGCAAGCACTTCTGTGGCTAAGATCTTTCCTGACCCACCGTACCCAGAGAGTCCAAATGGGGGACCAGGTGTCGACCTTGGGCTCCCTGACCTGTGGAGTCCCCCAGGGCTCTGCGTTGTCTCCACTCCTCTTTAAGATCTAACTGCAGCCCTTGGTGGTGGCGCTCACAGGCAGGGATTGCCAGGTCTTTAACTACGCTGATGACACCCAACTCCTGGTCCGTTTTGATCATACCAGCCAGGCACAAGAATTCGCTAAAAATCAACCTAGACAAAACCGAGGTGCTTATTGTTCCAGCTCAAAATAGCCCTTGGTGTGAACTGTTCTGGCCCTCAGAATTAGGAGTGGCACCATTTCCAGTACCAGTAGTAAAGAGCCTGGGCTTGAAGATCGACTCTGATCTGTCAATGTCTAGCCAGGTATCGGCAGTGGTGGGTATCTGTATGGGCCTACTTAGGCAATTATGGAAACTTCTTCCCCTTCTCTCTACCTCGGTCCTACAATCAATTGTATCAGCTACGGTCATCTCCCGGCTAGATTATGGGAATGCCCTTTATTTAGGCATCCCACAGAAGCTACTGTGGAGACTACAGGTTGTACAAAACGATGCTGCCAGATGAATTTTTAGCCTTCCTAGGCACACGAGAGCCACCCCCCTGCTGCATAAACGGCACTGGCTGCCTATTGAACAGCGGGTGCATTTTAAGAGCCTGTATAGCCCATAAGGCCCTATATGGAGATGCACCAAAATATATAAAAGACAGAGTACAAAAGTATGTGCCGGGTCGGACTCTGCGTTCCTCAGAGACCTGCAGACTAGCCTCCTCCAGATACAACCTTAAGACCAAAGGGGGCAGAGCGTTCTCGGTCCTCCTGCCTGGGATCTGGAATGATCTACCAGAGTCCTTGTGCAGGGAATCAGCCCTGCTCCCCTTTAGAAAGCTGCTAAAAACCCACCTGTTTAGAGAAACACTGATATCCGTGTAAATTCTCCGCCCTGCATTCACGCAGTGCACTGCTCCTTCTTTTTAAGCGCTTAGAGACCAGTGGTAATTTGCGCTATATAAAAATAAAATAACATAACATTAGCTAGTAGTAACAATACAAGGAGCTTCAGATATTTAAAGTTGGCTAAAGACAGCCAGTACCAACCGTGTTTAAAACATAAAGCTCAGTATCCATGGTCGTAAGGCAGAAAACGTTAATGTAGCCACACCACAGTCTTCAAATTATCCGTGAAATGCTCAGGAAAAAGTCCTAACTGGCCAAGGTAACCAAACAATGAGCGTATACAATTTGCGATGTGCCCATCAAAGTAGCAACATGATCTGCTTTGGAAAGAATAAGTGTATATGGGGCTTTTCCTCAAACTTCAAAGACCGCTACAACAGTAAGTAAGACCCATTTGTGCTCTTCTTTGAGAAACCTTTTTATCAGATTCGCCTTGGTGTTTTGCTGGTGAGAATTGATCATGCGGACTTACCAAGCCAGATATCACTTTGTCTAATCATCCTTCACTTCATGCGTGTTCATATCATATTTTGTCATTGTGTTGTCTATCTGAATGAACTGGGTATGACTTGATGGATGTTAGACACAATTATAGAGTTAGGTAGAATGCTCTATTTTCCAATGTGTTTATGTAGCAGGACTGACATCACAATTGAAGTAGACATCTGCAGGGTATATTGTACATGTAGACTCCCCATCCTTGAATCAAAGGCTTCAATATGATGGATTATGTTGGATGAGACTTGGCAGAACGCTCTCAGCACCAGGTAGCCAGTGTTGCATAAACAAGCAAAGGACTAGTTCACTGCCGGAGACAGTTATTCTCCGACTACTAGCATCATTGATCCTACACATCTCTTTGAACTGGACTCAGCGTGCATTCAGCACTAGTGAAACCAATGAGGACATGCAAGCTAGTAGATACATAACTCGCCGGTTGGATTAAGTCTTGCCTCTTGCTCCTGGAAGACAATAGATAACCATCTGTTCTCAATGACACACTCTTTCAGGCCTTGTATCTACAATCAGATATTAAAGTCATTGGACTGAGGGAGAGTAGCTATCTGATGTCTGCCTTTATCAATTCTCACCTGTAAAGAACATTACGACCAATATTTCCTGATAAAGACGTTAATCTGCTAAGACGAAAAAACGTGAGAATATATAATGCATCATAAAAGCATGCAGTGTTCTAAATGATGATACGAAAATGTAAACAAATAAAATAAATAACAAGATCTACATCTGAATGTATTTACGAGTTATGAGAAAATAAAACATCGTAACAGAGAGTTGAGTGATAAAATTTAAAATATTTACAGTGCATGAAATGATATGTTAATTATTATGGCGTTTTTGTACCGTCTAACAAATAACACATGTATTGAGAGTGACTTATTAATAATTGGCTTTGAAAAATGATAACCTACAAACAAGGTTTATGAAAATTGTTTAAATAGTATCTATTAAGATGTAGAACCTAATAGAAGCTATAGCGGCTATAATGGAGAGAATCAAAATGCATACATGAAAATGTGTGAATTATAATGGTAATAACCGGTAGTGATTCAGCTAAAATTTCATGTAGGCCTTAATTGCTTCTCGCATTCTGCGTTAATGTAAAACTATGTGCGGCAGTCACCTAAGCCGTAAGAGAATTTTCTGTGGAGTTTCATTTCTGTAGCTGCTAACAAAAGATCCACTTCTCACTAAGAAGCATATTCAATAGAAATGTAACAATATTGTTGCAAACCCAGGGAAAAGCGCCTGGGAATGGACGAACTGTAAGCAAATTAAAACTCCACCTACTTCTGTAGAAATGAAGAAATGGGAACACAAATAAACTTAATGAAATTACCAAAAAGGATTACTTAATGCACTCAGATTTGTGTGTTTCGTTGACCACCCCACAACAGCCCACTATGAGTGACCAATGAGAACCCCATGGAATGATGGAATGGCTACGTTAAGGGGTGTAAACCTGGAACATTTGAGGTATAATTGCCCCATCGGAGGGATTGGGGGCTGCTGGCTATTATTTTCTTTCCTGCCTGGCATGCTGTCAGACAGACTTTTGATTCCTATTATCTTTCCTATGCCCCTTTCCCTCCACACTGGGTGAAGTAGACTTCTGTGATCTGAACTATACCTAACTGCAACCTCAAATCCTGTACTTTGCTGGCTGGTCAAGTGTGCAGGGAAATAACTTTTCGGCTGAGAGGTTATCTGACTCCGACTGTGGCATATGGTGCTGCAGATCAGACTTGGCCAGATCTAACTGAAGAAGAACCTGAACTGATCAGTTGTGCTTTGGTTTGGTTTGTATGACTAATAGATGAACCTCAAATTTGTCCTGTTTCTCTCCAGAGAGGATTTTCCAGCTGTCTAATTATGTTCTGTTTTGTTGTGTGTCAATTTAGATACCGTATATAGGTTTCCCGATTTATACCCTTATATAGACACAATATCTGTTGCCCATATTTAGGCATAGCAATCCAACCCTTATTTAGGCATTATCCATGCGAACCAAATACAGGCATGGTCACTTAAATCCGTCCAACTATGACACAACGGGTTTGTGGAAAACAAGACTCTTAAGCCTTTAGGACTTCCCCTTGCTTGGATTATTGATTGCTCCAAGAAATCTTTTATTATGCATTAACATCTATTCCTTAGGGGTTCATTTATGCCATTCCTATGCCCAACGTTTACATCAATACTGGCCTTCCTAAAACACCTTAAAGGTATAAATATACCTTCACTTGCCCTGGCCAACTATGGTGCACGGTACGGTCCAGCTGTATACTTGCAAGACGCGGTTCGCCATGGCAAGTTCGGAAGGAGATCGAGTCCCCGCCTGATGTACTGACCAGACCCTGTCCTCCTCCTCGCAGAGAATCCAGCTCCAGTGTTTCTGACTCCCCTTGCAGGGTGTTAGAGATCGTGACCCGGAAAGGGATTCCAACCTCTCTCATTCTAAAGGAATGGCGCGGACTAGAACCTAGAGAGACTTTTGGCAAATCTTGGCAAAACCAATCTAAACTATAGCCAATCTATACTATAGCTAAACAGCACCTACTTCTCACCTCGTACTACACTTAGGTGAGGTACACTGGGGTAGAACTAGCTAGATGCACCAGTTGAGTATTTATATTTTAGCCTGTGTTATTTAAGTATGTATTTTATGAATATATGTCATAGCTAAAAGCCATGCTATTGCAGTATTATTTTATCTTACTGCTAACGCTATACGTATTATACTTCGCATTCTGTCTTATGATTGTAGCAGTTCATATTTCTTGCACAAGAAATAAGACTGTTCAATAAACCCTTCTTATTGAAACACCCGTCTATCTATTTCTGCGTAACCTCTGTAGAAACAAAGCATGCACGATTGACTGAGTGAAACTGTTAGCTATTGTTTCCACGATTCTGAGAGTGTTCCGATTCTAAAGGGAAACAAAGTTGTCATGTTTATTTGGTTGTCAGAAACGAATCCCCTCTTGTTCATTCAAGAAGTTTCTAGTGACCTCTGAGTTAGCTGGCACACACAAGTAATTAAGTTTAATATACTCAATAGAGACATACTGACCTCAGTCCTATGTCAAAATTATAGTGTATATTATTCCAATGCGCAGAGCCGATCAGGGATGTAGGAACTACACTACATGGCGCCCAACGGTTTGTTAAGGCACTAATTTAACGCTAGATACTGAAGTAACTCAGTCATGCTTTTCTCAGAAACCCTCTACTGATAATACTCCATAAGACGTCTGGAGGGTGTAGAGATAATATCCGCCATAGCTGAGTAGGACGAAAATCCTATATATTAGTTGTTTGGTTTGTTCAACGTTGAAGGATACAGTGTTCCAAAACATTGTGCACCTTATCTTTGTTCCCTTGAAACTTGCCCTGCAATTTTCATTAAACAATGTCTAATAACAACACCGAAACCGGTGGAGATGCGTCTGACCAAGCTGAAGCAGCATTTAATTTTACAGGTTTTGATGAAACCGATGAGAATGCTATAATCATTCCTCCAAATTTAAGGAGAGCCATCACTCTAAAACTTATAAGACATGGTCTAACACCACGAGGTGGTAGAGCAGTTTTTGTGATAGAGGGACATGAATCTCACCAGACAGAGGTATTCTACTTATGGATAGTATTCCCTGAATCACATCCAGTAAAATGTTTCACTCCTACAAAGAAGATGATCCACCAGAGGAATATATTCCTTTCGAGGATATTGAAATTCCACTCACATACCAGGAGCATGAGCTCTGGTTTAAAGGCGCCCTAAAGCATTTAAATCACATTACCAGGCTTGGTCCACTAGGTAGACCAGGAGCAACATGGCCTATTTTAGCAGGTTACACACCTCATCCTGAAATCGATGACATGACAGACGTAGATTACTTGCTCAACTCAAAGAGTTAATCAAGATATACAGACAATTAGTCCAATATGTCATGCAGACTTTCACAGTCCAACCACCAATAGTTTTCCAAAACAAACCTCTCATCAGGGAGATACACTAAAGATCACTCCACAGACTTTACATGCAGTCATGGGTAAATTACCCACAAAACGTGAACACATTCCGTTCTGGATAGCTCAAAAAATTACTCAAATCGAAGCAGTATTTCCTGATACAAGCCCTTATGAGCAACATAGAATGCTAACGATCTGTTTACTAATGGGGATCACAAGACATCTGGAAGACTGCAGCAAAGACTGTGCCCCAAATGGTACAATCTACACTAAAACACATGGTGTTCCGTCTATGTCGGTAATACCTGATGTCCTGAAACAAATTCAAAACGAATACGGGGCAGAGCCTGCTCTGAATTTAGGTATGAAGCTACTGAAAATTTTTCGACCAGGTCTCAACAATAATATTATCTAATTTTAAAGGAGAAGCAGCATCAGTGGTGATCCGCCAGAAATTACGGTAATTTGATGTAACAGAACAACAGCAATCACTAGCCAGAATAATTGAAAAATCCTATGAAGAATTAGGCAGATACAGTTTGGGTGGGAAACCAGTTAAACCACAAATGTCTGAAAGACCTGAGAAGGCCTTTGCTAAACACAATCCTACCCCTTTCCAAAAAAAGTGGGAAAATAATAAACAACATTCAAAAGAGAAACATTCTCAATCCTGAGGTAGGTCTCCTCAAAAGGAGCCCTCTGAAAGGAGGTATAACCTCAGGAATAGGGATAATTTGAGAAAACTTGACAGGTATCAAGATACTGATACACGTTCCTCTCATACCTTTCAGATATCGTCACAGACATCTGAAAGAAGAGGACGGTCAGACAACAATGAAGAAAGTGTGAAGTCCAAAGACGATCAACACGTTGAATTGAATTGAATTGAATTAGTATTTATATAACGCATGGCTACCCGAAGACATCCCAGGGCTTGTAGAAACCAGGGCAGATGATCAGTGGGAATTAAGGGAATAGCCACGTCTTAAGAGATTTGCGAAAGGAAAGATGATTGGGTTCGGCCCGGAGTGGGAGTGGAAGGGAGTTCCACAGTTTTGCGGCATTAAGAGAGAACAGTCGGCCTCCACTTCTGGCTTTTTTTAGTTTTAGGAACAGATGCCAGCATTAGTGAGTTGGAACGGAGAGTTCTATTAGGCTCATACCGCTGTACAATGTTCTTAAGAATAGGCAGACCTAGATCATAGAAGGATTTATGAGCGATACATAATGATTTAAAATTAATGCGCTCCTGGATAGGAAGCCAATGTAGAGCCTTAAGAGCCGGTCTGGCCGATTGTATTCTGGGAACATTCAACAGTAATCGGGCAGCCTGGTTCTGGGTAGTTTGAAGTCTGGCAATGGTGGCCAGCGGGGACCCCAAGTATAGCGCGTTGGCATAGTCCAACCTGGACAGGACCAGGGCCTGTACCATGATTTTCCTAGCTTCAGACGGAAGAATAGGGAGAATTTTACGGGCAGTTTGAAGGATGCCAAAACACGTGGCGGCTGTCTTCCTAGCTTGAGATTTGAAAGACAGGTCCCGGTCCAACCAGACACCCAAGCTCTTAAGCTGGGGTTTAGGCGAATTTGCAGGACCTAAGATGGTAGGCCAAATCTCCTTCACATTGAGTGGTGAGTGGTTTCCCAAGACCATGATTTCACTCTTGTCCCCATTGAGTTTCAAGAAAGAGTCTCTCATCCAAGAGGCTATCTCTTGGAGGCACCTATAGGGATCAGGAGGGTTACTGTAAGGTGTATTGAGTCCAATCACTAGTTGCGTATCGTCAGCATACGTGACGGTATGAATGCCAAACGGGAGAACTGCCTCCGCTAGAGTGCAAGTGTAAGCGTTAAAAAGAGTAAGGCTCAAAGAAGAGCCCTGAGGAACTCCAAAGCAGAGAGGGGTTCTCTTGGAGATAGTTTCATTATGGAAGACTTGGAAGGACCTGTTCTCCAGGAACGATTGGAACCATGCCAACGCGGATCCAGAGATACCTAAATCGTGAAGCCTTTGGATTAGAATCTGATGGTTAACAGTGTCAAAAGCTGCACTGAGGTCGAGCAGCAGAATTACCGCAGTGCCGTCTTTCCACCACCGAGATCAGGGCAGTTTCTGTTCCCTGGAGAGGGGGAAAACCTGTCTGGGTTTGGTGGAGAAGATTATGAGTCTCTAAAAAGGAGGAAGGTATTGCATTGACACATTCAGAAAAACAAACCAAAACCTCAATTCTCCAAGAAGAAAGTAGCAGGTCTAAAGATCAGACATGCCGAGGATTCTGAGAACACAGCTCAAGAACGGAGAATGGGCTCAGACAATGTTGGAATGCGCAGCAGAAGTAACAATAGCTCGCCAGAACCTGAAGGGACTTCTGGATACAGTGGACCTGAATGAAGACATTCAAGTTGAAACTGCTGACACCAGGGTTAGTTCTCCACAAAGGTTATATGAAATAACACTCCGGATAGAGGGAGACATACCAAGAAAAGTAAAAGCACTCTTTTGGGAGCGACTTTCAAAGGGCTATGATATACTTCTAGCAGAACGGGACTGGCCACCAGAATCGGTTAGAGAGTGCCCACATGGCGAATACATCATTATGCCAGCCTTCTACAACCATGTTCCAGTACATTTAAAATATACCTATGTCAGGAAATGGGCAGTGGCCCAAGCCTCAGCATTATACAAAAATCATGTAAGATGGGATGAGGATTCACCTCACCACACAATCCAGTTAAGAAATCAACCAACTGCAAAAAGGCAGTATCCAATTAAGCAAGAAGCTAAAAAACAGGTCAGGGAGATTTTAGATCAACTTGAATACCAAGGGGTGATTGAAACATGCACCTCATCAATGAACAATCCTTTGTTTCCTGTTTCCAAACCAGACAATACATATTGTCTAGTTTTGGATTACAGACACCAAAACTCTTGTAAAACATTTGCAGTACAAAATGCACACAGTACATCATTAATGAATAACATTGTGCTTAAAAAATATAAAACCACATTAGATATTTCAAATGGTTTCTTTTGTCAAAACATTGCACCTGAAAGTATGTATTTGACAGCTTTCTCAATAATGGGGACCCAGCGTCAATTTTGTCAACTCCCACTGGGATTCAAGAATAGCCTGGGGCTATTCTCAGCGAGAGTAACAGAGTTACAACAAACTTATAATAACGAGTCATTGTCATATGCCGATGATATCTATCTGACAGACGATGACCTGGACAGGCACTTGAACAGGGTGAACACCATTATACTGGGCTTCGCCTCTGAGGATTATAAATTCAAAAATCAAGAATTGCCCATCTCAATGTCCTCTTCGTAGGAAATGAACTATCAAGTGAAGGCAAAAGCCTGGCAGCCAACTTTTTAGAAAAGTGTGTGCTGCTCCAACCCACAAAAACGCTGAAAACCGTAGTCGATTCTAGGTTTCCTGAATTTTAGAAGAACATACATTCAAAACAACGCAGAAAGGGTTAAACCTCTCTACGAATTAATAAAACCTGATTTTAAATTCACACATTGGACACAGGAACACACAGATATCCTGCGTTCACTTCAAGCTGACATGTTAGCAACAAATCACTGACAAATACGAGTAAACGTAGGCAACTTAGTGATCTGAATCATTCCGGGTCAATGCAGATTCACCTACTTAACTTTTAACTAAGGTGAAAAAGTACCAATTGCATACAAATCACATTTGTACACACAAGCAGAAATTAAATGTACATTGACAGAAGAAATTCTGACAGCAGTTGAAAACACTGTAGCAAAAGAAAGAGCCCTAGCACAGGGAAAACAAATTATGGTCGTAACCCCTGTACCAGCCTTAGAGGTAGTTACAAAAGCGAGCATTTCGAATACAAAAGCTTTATATCCGAGATGGATACAATGGGTTAATTCCATTGCTGCAACTGATGTTGAATATGTTTTTGATCCTTATTTGAAGACACAAGCATTCCTGCAATATGAACATGAATGTCCTCTTCGTACTGAAATTCTCCCTCTTGACCAGTACGAATTTATAATTTATACTGACGGATCTGAACAACCCGCAAAGGCTAAGCTTATAGAGCAGCATGTGCGATCGTTAAAGGTCGTATGCGCAATGGCAAATTCAGACCTATGGTCACAAAAACGCAATCTTTCGGAGATTGTACAGCTCAGCGAGCTGAGCTACAAGCATTCATAATGGCACTTGAAAATGCGGATCGTGAATTCCCCACACTCATAGTGTGCAATTCCTTTTACTGTGTTCAATCTTACAATGAATATTTATAGAATTGGCTTCAAAATGGTTTCAAAGATGCAAAAGGTGGCACAATCAAGTATAAAACGCATTTGGAACAAGTACTTCAGTTGCGAAATGGACTACAAAACACGTGATACACATGCTGAGTCATGAACGTGATGGCGTTCACGTTGAAGGGAATTCATTGGCTGATGAAGCCGCGAAGGGGGCTGTGCAAACGGCTTCCGTAGCTGCAATCACTCGTTCAAAAACGAAAATAGACAGTGAAATAATACTGGCTGTCAATGCTTCGAGCAAAGGCAGCGATGCAGCGTTACCTAAAAAATGTCCACTCATATATAATTGATGCGAACAGCATTCCGTTTGCTCGAATCCCTGGAGTGGGGGATAGTGTAATTCCAAACATGGAAAGAAGAGCAGCTTTGATTTACGAAGCACATCTGGGAGAGGGTCCGATACATCAGGGGATCTCTAAAACAATATTAATACGGGACGCTGAACGGAGTGCTAGTCACTTACTTGTTTGTTGTAGGAACTTTGGGGCAGTTTTTGGGGCAGTTTTTATCCCACGGCTTGCCGCTCCCGCTTCGCGGGAGCCGCTGCGCACAGGAGTGCGTGTCTTTTCACCAGCAGCTGATTACTGAGGGCGGAGGCAGGGGTGCGAGGTAAGGCGTGGGCTGCGAGTGTGCAGGGACTCCAATACCCAGGAGTCCCTGCGAAGACCACGGACTCACCATCCGGTCCGCTCTCCCCGCCGGCCCGCCCCCTGCACACCTGAACCTGCAAAAGGCGCTCTTCCCTGCAAAACCCCTGGGACGCTGAACGGAGTGCTAGTCACTTACTTGTTTGTTGTAGGAACTTTGGGGCAGTTTTTATCCCACGGCTTGCCGCTCCCGCTTCGCGGGAGCCGCTGCGCACAGGAGTGCGTGTCTTTTCACCAGCAGCTGATTACTGAGGGTGGAGGCAGGGGTGCGAGGTAAGGCGTGGGCTGCGAGTGTGCAGGGACTCCAATACCCAGGAGTCCCTGCGAAGACCACGGACTCACCATCCGGTCCGCTCTCCCCGCCGGCCCGCCCCCTGCACACCTGAACCTGCAAAAGGCGCTCTTCCCTGCAAAACCCCTGGGACGCTGAACGGAGTGCTAGTCACTTACTTGTTTGTTGTAGGAACTTTGGGGCAGTTTTTATCCCACGGCTTGCCGCTCCCGCTTCGCGGGAGCCGCTGCGCACAGGAGTGCGTGTCTTTTCACCAGCAGCTGATTACTGAGGGCGGAGGCAGGGGTGCGAGGTAAGGCGTGGGCTGCGAGTGTGCAGGGACTCCAATACCCAGGAGTCCCTGCGAAGACCACGGACTCACCATCCGGTCCGCTCTCCCCGCCGGCCCGCCCCCTGCATAGCACGCCCACTATTTTAAGGTTCAACACTCCCGCAGCGCGGGACGCAGCCCGGGCGAAGACAGGGCAAAGACCGGGCCGTTTGAGGCCGTTCGAGGACTGAGAGGGCTGGGCTGGGCTACCCCTTTTTTTTTTTTTTTGTTGCAATCCAGCATTATTGTCACATTTTACAGTTTTATTGTTGTGTGTATAGCTATTTATTAACTTGTACTCTGTAAGATGTGTTCTCGGGGTAGCCGGAGCAAAACTCTCATGGCGGCCAGCAACTCAAATAGATCGATAGATGATTTCCTGGTCAAAACCAATTTGGCGATTGACCAGGAGATCACCAAAATGCAGCACAAGGTCTCGTTAGAACTTGATGCTGCACGTAGGTTGTCGGCGCATATTGCTAACACCAAAAAATCCTCCTTGGGGGAAATTGCATCTGCTCGTTCCCCTGATTGCCCTGCTGCCCCACGCCCTCTGTTAATAACGGCAGTCATGCATCCTGCTCCCTCCACTATTCTTTTAGATCCCCCTTTAAAGTTCCCCTCTGACCCAGTGTTACAGAACACTGCTCCTGCCCCTATATTCAATATTGCGGGTTCCTTCCCCTCCCCCAAAACTAGCCAAGTTCCCAGTCATTTTAGCGCCAAGAAAGCTGCGGCACGCAAAAAGAAATGTCTGGCAAGAACTATACACGCCAGGAAAAAAGCCAGAATAGCAAGGCTAAAGTTTTTTAACAATAGAAGGGTCATGGGTTCGCTGGGAATGAATGACGCTAACCCCAAATTGATCAACACTGTTTTTAACGGGGAAATCCCTATTGAATTACCTAGTCGGGTTGATGATGATACTCTCACCATCCCTCCTAGTCAGAATAGCATAAACACCTTGGAGGGTCGGGGGAGTGCATCCGTACACGATAGGGAGAGTGACAGTGAATTTCTTCAACTAGTATGGGGCACGTTAAAGCAGTTACTTTCCCCTCTGGAATTGAGGCTCTCTCGCATAGAAAATAACCTCCTAGAAATGGATAGGACTATAGTGACTCTAGCTAGTTTGAGCCTTAAGGAAATGGACGCCAAGCTCAAAGGCGTAACGGAACCTACTTCACAGTCTAGAGACACACAACATGTCCAACCTCACTTACAAGGAATCCTTAGCACTCCCGAGATCCTTCCTAAGCCCATTCCTAAACCCCGTACCACTGTTCCAAACATTACTCCCCCTACTCCGAGTACAGTGACCCGAAAACCTTCTCATTCCCAGAAACCAGCACAGAGGCCGAATATAGTATCTAGGGCACCGGCTAACCACCCTTCCAGGCCACCCTCGGTGCATAACCAAACACGACAGGTTAGTCGTCACAATTTTCGCGGAGGGTTTATTGACCTCCCGCCAGAAGCAGGGTCGTACGTTATTGTTCTAGCGGGTGTTCCAGAGTTAGATCAGCAATCACAGGAAAATGATTTTTCCTTAAAAAATAAAGTCATTCACTGGCTCAATTCTAATAAACAACTACCCGATCACCAAAGAAGCAATATACTTATGGTGCGGAGAGTTCCCTGGATTGGTCATACCCATAAATCTATACCCGGTGACTGTGTGGTGGTATCTTTTGCGGACCCCCTCACAGCCCGGTGTCTATGCGCAGGGCCATCCTTTGAGCCTAACTCTACGATTGTGGTTAGGCCACTCACCTTTTTTTATCCTCCTAGGCAACAACATGTGAGGGAGGGGCCATGGTCCACTGTTAGAAACCCTGGTCGACCAACGTATAGACTGGTCGGACAAAATCAGCTCAACTGGTGGCAGGGGGCCCCCACTTCAAACAGGTACGGCTGCCTGGAGGAGGTGGATTGACTCGGGAGGTTTGGAGACCCATCTCCCCCTGAGATCGCTCCCAAGCAACGGAGTCCTTCACCGCCCAACTTATCAGATAGAATGGAGGACAGTTTGGCAACAACGCTAGACGAACCAATCCAGATGCCAGTCATGACAAATCTGTCCCCACCGAGTGTATCTAGTCCACTTGGCTTTACATTGCCTTCTTCTAATTCTACGGCCCAGCACGAATCCAACGACATGGCTGTGAGCCTGCCCTGTGCAGAAGTACCACACTTAATCATAATTTCATGGAATGTGGCTGGGCTCTCTAGCAAATTAGATTGCCCAGAGTGGGGTGCTTATGTCAGTTCCAAGGATATAATACTACTACAGGAAACTTGGGCGCGAGATCCAGTAGATCTATCTGGCTTTGCTGTTTTTACTAAAATAGCCAAGTGGGAGGGAAAGGGGAGACCATCCGGGGGATTATTGATTGGGATAGCAACGGATCTCGGTTGTCAGGCCTCCGTTCGGGAGACCGCTTCTGATGATCTGTTGGCCGTCCTATTACAGTGGCCCGGCGCATTAAAGCTTTTAGTTATCAACATCTACTCTAGGCCTACTAAAATGTATAAAGAATCACCCACTATAGACGAATTGGCAAAGTTTCTCGAAGACTTCCCGTGTGATCACCCTTGTCTAGTGGGCGGGGATTTTAATTCCCATTATGAACCCCTCTCCGGACTACGGGATGGTCCTTCTCTGGACGAAGACTCCACCTGGCTGATTCCAGAGTCGGCGGCACCACCTCCAAAGGCCTGGACCCCCTTGGCCTTACAAATAAACGCCCTCACCCTTAATTTGGCACTCCGGGCATGTAATGGGCGTTGTAATTCGGACATTCCAAGTAAACCGACTTACAACAAACCCGGTAGTGAATCCCGTCTAGATTACATTATGGTCAAAACCTTCATGTGGCCAGCAATAATTGATTTTAAAGTATGCCCAAGAAGGGATAGTGACCATAACTCCCTGGAATTGACTTATTCCCTTCACTGGAACCAGGAACCGTCACAGGGAACTGGCAGTGACAAGTCAGGCCTCCTACTTGAAAATAATCGTAGGAAAGTCAAGTGGGAGACGCTAGTCATTAGTGTAAATAAAATACCGTGCCTCTATGAAAGGCTAATTCCATTTTTTGAGTGTGCCTTCGAGCTAGGTATTAAAGACCTAGATGAAGTATCTAGAGGCGAACTAGCAACAATACACAAAAATATTACAGACTCCCTTCAACATGACTTGTTCACATCCGCCGTAAAAAAGAAGGGTTTAAAGACTAAGATCTCGTGGTATAACGCCACGTGTAGAAATGCAAAGGCGCACTTGATAGCTGCTATTAGGGGACGCCTCGGCAGGGAAGAAATTAGTGACAGGAGAAAAAACTACAAGAGCCTTGTGGTGAATGCCAAGGCGGAATGGGATCATGATTACTGGGAGACCCTTACGAAAGCACTATCAACCAGAGATTCACGTAAATTCTGGCGGGTAGTAGCGAATGGCACGACTGAGCTATCCCCTGCACTTGAGCCAAATATAGCCCCTTCTGTGTGGCAGGCCCACTTTGAAGCATTGTATGAGCAGGGTGTTTGGGATCCTACCTTCGAGCCCTCTCTGATTTCTCCAACCCCCTCTGGACCTCCTTTTACAGAGAAAGAAGTGAGGCAGGCTATTAAGAGCTTACCTGCTGGAAAAGCACCTGGATTAGATGGGGTTCCGGGGGATTTGTTCAAACAAGAACCAGGGATTTGGGCACCGTACCTCACACTCATGTTCAATGCTATTCTGGGTGGAATGACTGTACCAGATACTTGGATGGGAGCAGAGGTAGTCCCAATCTTTAAAAAGGGATCCCCTCTGCTCCCATCCAACTACCGCCCCATCAGTCTGATAGATATATCCCAAAAACTCTTTGGCAGACTGATTTTGAATCGTTTGCAGGTGTGGATCCATGATATGGACATCCTGTCACCATACCAGGCAGGATTCCGGGAGGGTGTATCTACTACTGATCAAATTTTTAGGCTTCAACTCCTTTATTGGAGAACAGCGGTTATCGAGGGCGGCAGTCTATATACCATCTTTGTAGACCTCCGCGCCGCCTTCGATTTGGTTCCCAGGGCAAGGTTGTGGAGCGTCATGAAGGACCTGAATGTCCCTGAGGATATTTTGGCAATCCTGATGAGACTCCACTCCAACAATTATGCTCGAGTCAGGTGTGGCAAAGGTGGTAAGCTAACCGAAAGGTTCCCCGTTCGCAGAGGTGTAAGACAGGGTTGTGTGCTCGCACCCACCCTGTTTTGTATCTTTGTGAACGGGGTAGTTGCCCACCTCAACAGGATTGCTAACTCCGATGCCCCAAAGTTGACTGGCAACAGGGTGCCCGCAATCATGTTTGCGGACGACACCCTGCTGCTGTCTAAATCTCCGATGGGGATCCAACGTATTTTGGACGGCTTCCTTGACTTTTGCTCTGAGAGGGGTTTGGAAATAAACCCCCAAAAAACCAAATTTATGATTCTAAATCCGAGCGCCCGAAATAGAGCCCCTCCCACCCTAGGAATGATCCAGTTAGAACGGGTCCATAACATTGAATATTTGGGCATTACGATAAATGAATATTTTGCTTGGTCACCTCACCTGGCCAAAATGACCATCAAACTGGCACAGTTGGCGGGTGGCACTTTGCGCCTGGCGAATAAATCAAGCTATCGACCTCTTGCCCCCATCATCCATATATACAAGATGCAAGCGAGAGCAGGGGTTACTTATGGGGGTGAGTTGTGGGGCTATATTCAACACCCGAAGCTGCAGGTTAGTGAGAACAAATTTCTGCGACAGCTAGCCACCCTTCCCCAGAGTACCCCATTACTTCCACTCAGGTTAGATCTGGGTATCATTCCAATCACAGAGGAACTGGGACTTAAACCCCTAAAATTCTGGAGGCGGCTGTGGTCTAGTCCTGATCTTATAACTTACAGAGAGGAATTACAGGAATTCTTGGAAGCAGGGAAGATAAAGAAGATTCCTTGGCTGACCTATGTCAAGGGAAGGCTCGAAGAAATTGGGCTCTCAGAACTATGGTCTGACCCTATTAATTCATGTACAAAAACCTCCAAGAAGGCACTTACTAGCGCTTATAATGATTTAATGCTCACCAAAGCCTTCAATAATTCCCCTGAGGGGTCCCTGACAAAATTATTCCTGAAAATTAAAGACACTTACACTCTCGAAAAGGTATTGGACAATATTTTCCCCGTACTAACAAGGAAATTGTTTCTCCAGTGGCGCTATGGATGTCTGCCTCTGGCCTCGTACACAGCGTCTTGGACAGTGTGTCCTACGACACCATCGTGCCCGATGTGCGCCTGCCCGATAGAGGATGACATCCACGCAATCTTCTTCTGTAGGGGCTATGACCGAAGTAGAAAATATTGGCTAGTCCCTATGCTCAGGAACCTAGGGTTTAGATCTTTTCATACTGCGTATAGAGTTTTAAAATCTGATCTTTCTCCTCATGTAGTTTTTGCATTATCAAAATTTTTAACTGCATTATGGATCACTCGAACTCGCATGCTGAAAAGACTGGTATAATGGACTCCTCCAGCGATTTCCCCGAATGTTATTAATATTCAATGTTTTTTTTTACCGATCACTTAATGTTTAATATGTTTTTAAAATGTTTGTCTGTCTTGTATCTTTTATGATCTGTGATCGAAATAAAGATTTTTTGAAAAAAAAAAAAAAAAAAAATATTAAAAGAGATGTACTGGTGGCCAGGGATTAATGCACATATTCACATCTTCATCAATAACTGCATAGACTGCAATAGAGATCGCAGTACAGCACGCCGCCAGACACCTGACTACAGCGTAGCCAGCCCAGTACATACACCATTGTTAGACCACATTAGACTATCTACGTGCAGGCGTTCCTTTGGACGAATGCAGTCCCACAAACACTAACGCAAGGTTCCTTTAGATGTGGCCACGGCACTTGGTTGACGCTCGAACTGTTCTAAAAGATTTGCGAGTCTTTATCGGCACATAAGCAAGAGGCACACTACACTGTGACCAGGGCCCTGCGTTTAGCTCTCGATCTTACAAAGAAGCAATGGCCAGTTTGGGCATTGAATTGCAGTTTTCTTCTCCATTCCATCCTGAGGGAAATTCTGTTGTGGAAAGAAAATACCGGGGCATAAAGCAGTCTATAACAGCTAAGGTATTAGGTTCGGGTGATGGGTGGGTCAAACATCTTTATGGGGTCCCACGTGCATTAAACAATTTGCCAAAAAATTCTCTAGGGGGTGTCACTCCATATGAGGTCCTATTTGGGACTAGAATGTTGGTTCTAGACCTTGATTGTCATGGGACAGTGGTGGAAAATAAGAATTTGATATCAAAGATCGTTTGGCTGTTTTACAGGACTTAAATGAACTAAGATCTAAACAAAGCAACGTGTTCCTGAAGCCAACCACCACTGGGGAAATTCCGGCCGTCCAAGCAAGGCCTGTCTGGATCCCAAAGCTTGGTTATCTAGTCAGAGAAAAGATCGCGGGCAAGAAGGAATTTGGGCCTTCTTACAGACAAGTACTTGTCCTAGCAAACCACGGATCAAGAACAGTACTTTTGCCGCCCCTTGCTGGTAAAAAGGAGAAAAGATTTGTGCCCATCGACCTGATCAAACCACACTATGTGGCCGATACGAAGCAGTATTCCAAGTGGACTCCGACAATGTAGCAGACGCACTCCTCTAGCTACAATCTAAGAGGTTCAAACTGAGAGACTCATCACCTTTAAAGATTCTACAGTGAGAAATGAAAGACTAAGCAACAAAGCTATGGAACTCGTCCCTCTTGAGACCCAAATAACAGTTCATCCTGATACACCTGTCTACAACGAAGTAACAAGTGATCAACAGGTTCCAGCGATTTCAACGAATCCTGATGCAATTCCAACCATTGAAAGAACTGCCTCTGGCTATTTCATTAACTTTGATACGTTTTCTAAGGATCCCAGCGAACAAGAAACGCCAGCACAAAGAACTTTCAAAGAACACGCAACAGACTTTTTTCATCACCTGAAAAAGACTTATCTGGTTTCACCATGGATTGAACTGTGGATTGTTTTGGGAATATTCTTCTTTCTACTTTGGTTAGCTCTGGTGATAACTCTGGGTATGCTTATAAATGGAAGATATATTCAAATGGACACAGCAAGTCAAAGAGTGAACTTACTTCTCCAGCCACACAAATCATCCCATCGTGAAGCAAGAGACTTGTCAGCAGTGAACATCACAGCCGTTCCTATACCAGATGGTATCGTTTGGGACTGAACTGAATATGACATTTTTGGCCCGTCTGAACATTTGAAGATTCCGAACTTATTTAAAATCTCATTAAGTGACTTTATTACTTCTAGTACCTTTTCTGATGATTGGGACTTCGAGACTGTTAATAACATGATGTCTGATCTAGAAATGTCAAACCAACAATTGATGGACAGAATGCAGAACAATGTCATACTTTCACCCCAGTACAGAGATCTGGGCCTAAATCCATCGTTTTTTTGCACTTCACACCACCCCAGGTCAGACATGGCCATATGCAAATCAGCCTTGACCCTGTGCCTCATGGGAACAGTCCAGCCCGAACTGCCAAGCCATGTCTTTCCTGGACCGGAATCAAGCATCCAAGGACCGGTTTCTGGCTATCAGATTTCATCAGCCTGGATAGCTTGACTCCAGTGGTGTGGAGAGCATGGGACTCACGTCTGAGCATACCCATCCCACTCGGGGTGACAAATGCAAAAAACACAATTGATGGACAGAATGCAGAACAATGTCATACATTCACCCCAGTACAGATGCCATCTGCCTGAAACACAGCTGAGGGAGTGCTGTTAAAGCCCCGTATTTGGAACTTTTGAACTTTTCGGCGGAGCCCCTTTGCCGACCGCTTTCCTCCTTGGATGCTTGATTCCGGTCCAGGAAAGACATGACTTGACAGTTCGAGCTGGACTGACTGTTCCCATGAGGCACAGGGTCAAGGCTGATTTGCATATGGCCATGTCTGACCTGGGGTGGTGTGGAGTACAAAAAAACGATGGATTTAGGCCCAGATCTCTGTACTGGGGTGAATGTATGACTTTGTTCTGCATTCTGTCCATCAATTGTTGTTTTTGCATTGATCTAGAAATATCTGCAGTATTCACAAATCATGAATATTTAGAGGGTTCATCAGACTATGAACAAATGTATTGTTATAACCATTATGGTCATCATTTCTTGCATAAAACTGAGTCACCTAGAAATGTATAAATGTATAACCAATGGGAACATTGTCCTACACCTCCAAAGAGTAGCTCAAAAACGTTTGCAATGAAATTTCCATATTTTTCAGGGTTCAACTTATCACATCCAGAATCGTTTTATTTTAAGATTGTGAACAAGACAGGAATGAAAAATAAGTTGACCAATACAAAACAGATTTATTCTGCAGCCTTTATTGCCCAACTGTCTAGACAGGGTTTCGACTTTTGGAAAGACAACATTGAGACAAAATCTGTCTGGGGTACAAACGATTGGCAAGTACAGGGGGTAGAAGCTTTGTTTGGAGCCTGTATCATCCCTGAGCAAATTATGTTTTTGAATGGCACTGTCCAACAAACGGCTTGCCTTGGGTTAGCCAAGATCAAAGACATGAACACACCAACCATACCTATACCTGCAAGTAATAGCACTACACGCGGAGAGGTCGATGTACATAATATTTTGCATCACAACAGATCAGATCCAGAATGGAAAAAATCGTTGTTTTGGCCCACAGACATAAACAACTGTCAAGATAGATTCCTGAACAAAACACAGGGTTTCAAAATCAATAGGCCAGGCCCAAGATATGTTCAAAGACAGCATCCAGGGGTAGTAACAACATACAGTGTAGGGAAACTTTGCCTTGATTGGCTTCACAAAGCTACACTGGAGGATGTGAAACAACACTTATCTTTACTTAAAGAAGGCGCAGACCTTAGGGAATTCTTGCTAGGACCAAGAAAACCGCGTCAAAAACGTTTCATATATCTACGCTGTTTATAATGAAATATGGAAGATTACCCAAGCAGAGACTGAAGAACGAATATGAGAAATTGATAGTATTAATTTAGAGAAATCTCTCTCTGTAGTAGACAATGGGTTAACGACTGTCGTCCGGAATATATTCATTGGACAGCATTGTGTCATCTGCCATAGACATCATGGAACATGGGCAGTCTCCATTACATTCTATCATGCTATTAGGCTGGAAGCTTGAAAAAACTTGTGTTCAGGCTATGTGCCTTGACGTTTAATCAATACTACGTCACTGTTTTCAGAATTCAATCTCACCAATAAACAGATCAAACTGGCACAAAGGGGAGCAGACTATACGGTGCTTAGTATTGAAAAACTGGAAAAGTTACCATTCACTGTGGCAGAAAAACCAGCTACTGAGTGGTTCATACATTGTACAATTACTCTGCCTATTACAACTTTCCATTTTCAGTATTGCCTAAAACATATACCAGCAGGCAAATATGAAAGGTTGGGTAAATGTTGGACCCGGCCTCGTGGCGTGGTCCCACTTCTTCCGCATAGCGGGCCCTGGACAGCATCGACCCCTGTCCTCCGGCCTAAAGCTATCCCCTCCAACCTTCACGAGAGCCGCCACCCCTGCCGACCCTCGGCTCTCCCCCTCGGGAGCCCGGCGACCCCTGCTCGCCCCACTCTGCAGATCCGACCCCAACTCCGGCCCGCCATTTCAGGCCCCGACTCCATCTTGGACCCTCCACGTCCGGACCACGTGGCCTCGGCCCGACCTCGGCCACAGCCCCAGCGAAGCCCCGACATCGAGGCACCAAGATCCAACCAGGTGGTAAAGCGGCCACTTGGCAGATCCAGGAGGAGGGGAGTTTCGATGGGCCTCCAGCCGTCCCCGGATGCCTGGTTTCGATCGCCCTCCGGCCTCCCTGGGCGCTGGCTCCACCCCCCTGCTGGGTGTCTGGACACTCTCATCCCGGCCCCTCTGACCCCCAGGCGCGAGGGTCCGGACATCAAAGAACTCCAGACCTATATCTGGGCAGCTCTGGGATGGGTCAGTAGTTGTATCCTGGAGTCAAGAGCCCTGCTGACGCTGTCGCGGCTGACCCCGAGAAGAACTCGCTACTTTGAACCCTGAACCTCTGGAGTCCTGCTGGCGCTGCCGCAGACCAACCTCGCTGAGACCATCTTTGGAGTCCTGCTGGTGCTGCCGCGGCCCAACCTTGCTGAAACCATCTTCGGAGCCTGCCGGCGCGGCCGCGGCCCAACCTCGCTGAAACCATCTTTGGAGTCCTGCTGGCGCTGCCGCGGCCCAACCTCGCTGAAACCATCTTCGGAGCCTGCTGGCGCTGCCGCGGCCCAACCTCGCTGAAACCATCTTCGGAGCCTGCTGGCGCTGCCGCGGCCCAACTTCGCTGAAACCATCTTCAGAGCCTGCTGGTGCTGCCGCGGCCCGAACCTCGCAGAGCCCCCCAGCTCGAGGATTGAGAGCTGAGCCTAGGGTATCCCTGTGCCAGACTGGTATTAAGACTGTCCCGCTACCCCTTTCCCTCCAGTTACCGAGACTCTAAGGATCCCTCGATCCGTTTGTACATATTGCCGAAAGAACCAATCGTTGGTGTTGATAAAGATTCTAAGAAGTACTCTCTTGTGTGGTGTCCCTTTGTAGTGGCGTTATTACTCTATTGTGACGATTCTAGGAGAGGGCCCTCACCCAGGAGGCCTCTCCACGGCGCTCGGCGAATTCCAAAAGGAGAGGTGGGCCTCGGGGTGGTCAGTCAGACATCTTCTGCCTCCCCAGGGACTGCCTTTCTAACATTGGTGGCAGGCGGTGCGATCCGAGCCGACGCAAATCGTACAGAGAGTGACTTACCCACTACTGACAGAAACACACCGCAACCATGACTACCAAAGAAACCAGACCAACCGCAGAGTTCCAGTAAGAACGGCTGGAAGATTATAACCACAAAGAAGTGAAACAATTCTGCAAGGACCTGGGCATCGCTACCACTGGACTAAGCACCAAGGAGGATTTCAAGCAGGCCCTACAAACATGGGTGGAGGCAGGATCAACGCCACCCCAGAGCGAAGACAACACAGGTCCGAACATACACCCGGAGACCGACGCAACCCCAGCGGGGGAAAGACCTATGAACATAGACACGGGCCTCTCCCCCGAAGACGCCCGAGAGCGAGAAAGGAGCCGGCTCCACGAATTGGAGCTCGCCCGACTCCGTCTGGACGGAGAACTATAACTGGCCGAGAAAAAGATAGCCCTTGAGCAACTACGTCTGCAAGGAGACCTAGAGGAGAAACGAAGGCAGAGAGACTTGGAGGAGAAAAAGCTCACGTTCGAGCACGAGCGTGGCTTAAAAGAACTTGAGATCAAGGCCAAAACTGGGGAGGCCAGCGCCTCCGGGAACCGGAGCCCACCTCCTCCTGCAGACACGAAGGTCCACATCCCCAAAGATGTCGTCAAGGAATATTATAAAAACGACGACATCCAGCAATGGTTTAAGGCCTACGAGGTAGCCATGGCCTCTCATCGAGCACCCCAGAAAGACTGGGGTGCCGGCTTGTGGGGGAAGTTCGTCAACGAAGGGAGAGACGCCCTGCTGGAGCTCCCAGACGCAGAGATGGCCTCTTATGAACACATGAAAGCCGCCCTCCTTACTTGCTATGGACTCACCCCCGAGATGTACCGGCAGCGATTCCGCGACTGTAAAAAACTCCCTGGTACTACATGGGTGGAGTACGTGAACTTCTATAGCAGAGCCCTAGAGGGGTGGATGAAAGGCAGCCAGGTCACCACCTACGAGCAACTGTTCAACCTTATTGTATGGGAGCACCTCTCCAACAACTGTTTTATCGAACTCAGGTAGCATCTCCTCGACAGCAAACTGACCGAGCCACGTAGACTAGCCGTCGAGGCCGATCGATGGGTGAGCACCCGGGTCCCCCGGAGCCCGATGGGAGACTACGGCCGAGGTTCCCCGGGGAACTACCGCCCGCGAGGCGGCGGAGGAGGCCAGAACAGGAGCCGCGACTCCCCCGCGGGGCCGCCCCCGACCTCCACTTCACCATCCTTGGCCAGAAGAGGGGCCCCCCCAGCACGGCCAGGGCCCCGCCCGAACGTTACCTGCCACAGATGCCAGCGGCCCGGTCACTATGCCAATGACCCCCTCTCCCCGATGAACCAACGACCCGGCACCACCGGTCCCCCAAACCGCCAGATCGCCGCCGCCGCCCTGGGAGAGGAAAGGGGCGAGGAAGAGGACTATGACCATGATCAGGCCGAGTGGGAGCCCGCCCCTATGTCCCTGGTGTGTCTGGGCGAAAGAGACATGATCCCCCGGGCCCGATCCCGGGCAACAATCAGAAGTACCGCCAGTGGGTCACCATTAATGGGCGCCAGGCCGAAGCCCTCCGCGACACCGGAGCCAGCGTGACGGCTGTCCGTTGCCACTTGGTGACCCCTGACCAGATCCTGCCCAATGTGCTGTGCCCCGTACGGTTGGCGGACAATTCCGAAAGCCTGTGCCAGATGGCCCGTATCCCCTTCGAGTGGGGGGGGGGGTGTCGGGCATGCTGAAAGTGACCGTCCGGGACGATGCCCCCGTGGACTGCCTCCTCGGGAATGACCTAGAAAGTTCCCCCTGGGTCGGCGTCCAACGGAGAGAGCATCTGGGGATGCTAGGCCTTCCAGAGTGGGCCTGCGCGACCACCCGATCCTTGGCCGCCCGGGTCACCACCCCGACAGAGGTCGCCCCGACTGAAGACCCAGAGTGGCCCGCACCTCCGCCGCCCGCCGTATCCGAAGACAGCGACCCAGAGCCCGACCCACTGGGGCCCAACAGTGAAGAAATTGCTGAGCTTGGCAACCTCCCAGAACTAGCCCAGTGGCGCCAAGAAGGTGGCCCCACACGAGAACAGTTCCGGCAAGAACAGAAAACCTGTCCCTCCCTCGAGGGAATCCGACAGCAAGCCGCCACTCAAGCCGCCGGAGACCCCTCGGGGTCCCACTGGGTCTATTGGGACCACAATCTCCTGTACAGTGAACAAAAGATTGCCGAACTGGGGGCCGGCCGGGTGCTGGTGGTCCCCCTCCGATTCAGAGACTTCCTCCTGAACCTGGCACACGACGTGCCCCTCGCCGGGCACCTGGGGCAGACAAAACATACAGCCACCTGGTGACCCATTTCTACTGGCCCAAAATGAAAAATGATGTGAACAATCACTGCTGGACTTGCCCCACCTGCCAAGCCAGCGGGAAGAGTGGAGGGAAGCACAAGGCCCCCCTCCAACCCTTCCCAGTCGTCAGCACCCCCTTCGAGCGGGTGGGAATAGACATTGTGGGGCCTCTGGAGCCCCGCACCTCCCAAGGACACCGGTTTATTCTCGTCCTGGTGGACCATGCCACCCGCTATCCCGAAGCCATCCCTCTCCCTCTCCGTGGTGGAGCGGGCGCTGATGGGGATCTTCTCCCGGGTGGGCTTCCTCCGAGAAGTCGTCAGTGACCGGGGTACGAACTTCATTTCTCGATACATGAAATCCCTGTGGCACCAGTGCGGGGTCACGTATAAGTTTACGACCCCCTACCACCCCCAAGGGAATGGGTGTCAGGATTTCCCGTCAAGCGGGAGAAAAACGCCGTGATCAGCGAAGTCGGACTACAAGTCCCAGGACGCCTAGCGGGAGTAGTTATGCAAACAGGAGCCGTTGCATAACACCTGGTGCAGTCACGCCCATAAAGGAGGAACTCCGAGGAAGAAACGCTGTCGGATATTGAGTTTAGTACCGGCACGTTATGCAGCTGAGTCAGAGGCGTTCAGAGTGAAGCGAAGCAGAGAAGCTGTCTACGAGAACGGAGGTAGGTTGAGTCGTTACTCCCTGGGCCGTGTCTCGAACAAACCTGTGTCTGCCTAGACGTTCACACGAGCCTTTGCCTACAGCCGCCGTAGCAAGCGGCGGATCCCAGGCTTCAACATATCGGGCGCTGGTTGGAGCCGTGGCTCCCAGCCCTACCGGCATCAAAGCGAAACCAGCTGTGACGCACACCGGGAGGTGTTTGCCGCGTCACAGCCACTGGGTGTCCAAGGCTGATCGAGCGGCTGCTCTCGCCTTGATCTGCTGAATTGTGGGGAGCAACTGAGAATTCACACCAGGTGGTGTTCAGAGTTCCAGGGTAAACGAGGAAGAGGTTGAGCGGCTGCTCCCTTCGGGTGGAGACTCCGGCTGGTGGTCTCCCCGTCTCCTCTGTCCTACATTTGAGTATCTTATCCCCCCGCGATCTCTCGAGTGGTATTGTCGGCCACTGGGATCCCTGCCCTCTGTTGGCATACGCCGGGACCGGCGTATATGCAGAGGACGGTCAGACTTTCCATAAGGCGGGGTGACAAAGAGCCTTGAGTATTCAGAGGAAGAGGTCGAGCGGCTGCTCCCTCCAGGTAGAGACCCCGGCTGGGTGACTCCCTGTTTCCTCGGTGCCACCACAGTACATCAGTGCCCTGCACAACCTTGGGGGTTCAGAACTTCTACGAAGGAGTGGTAACGTAGAAGGCTGGAAGATCCAGTAACATTTACTTGGTTTATAGTAGTTTTGTTTAACCGTCATTAAAACCCCTACTACTTACTTACGTGTTGTGTCCTCCTTGCAAGTGTGAGATACCGATCCCGAGACCACCGGGTCGTTATAAAATATCCGACCTTAACAACATTAACTGTCTCCTGGTCGGTATCTAACATGGCGTCGCTCGATGACGTACTGGCCGCTTTGGCAGCCATGCAAGTGGAGTTGACGGCCTCAAGGCAAGAAACAGCCAAAGTAAGGGACAGGCTGGACGCACTACAGAGCGACCCGTATACGCCCAGCACCCCCCGTACGACCCAAAACCCAGCGGTGGTGGTAGAAATGCCGGTGTCCATACCATTGGCGACCCCGGAGAGATACGATGGGGATCCCAACAAAGTGCAGGTGTTCCTCACACAAGTGGCGCTTCATCTATCGTGCAAGCCGAAGTCGTTCCCCACCAGCCAAGCCCGCGTGGCCTTCCTTATTTCCTACCTGGCTGGAAACGCGGCGCAATGGGCGGTCCCGCTGGTGAGCAGAGATGACCCCATCCTTTGCGACTGGGGAGCGTTTCGGGAGGAATTCCTGAAGGTATTCAACCGAAGGGCAGATTCGTACACGGCGGACCGTGAAATGCTCGAGTTACGACAAGGGTCCAGTGAATTGGTCCAGTACCTCAACGCCTTCCGCAGGTTGGTTGCGGAAACCAAGTGGCCTGTTGCAAAACAAACGGCGCTCTTCCACCAAGGCCTGTGCGATGAGCTCAAAGACGTCGTGGCGCAAATCGACCTGCAACCCAAGACATGCGAAGGGCTTATCAGCTTGGTCTTACGTTTGGACCATCGGATCAGCGATCGGAAAGGCGATCACCGGAAAAAGGGAAAGGCCCTTCCAACCTACGTAACGGTGGGAAGTCCTGAACCATCAGCAGCCACCAAGGGAGAACCCATGGACGTTAACGTCATTAGGGCTAGCCTCACGGCCACGGAGAAGGAATCCCGTAGGAAGCAGGGGCTGTGTCTCTACTGCGGCAAGAAGGGCCACTACGTACGTGAATGCCCGGCCAAGCCGAAAACAACACGTTACAGAGCCAACCGGTCAGTAACCGCGGTGGTAGATGTCCCGGCGGAAAACTAGATGACTCCCAGACCAAGGAAGGGGCCTCTCGGAGTCACGCATACATCCCTTCACTATCCTCCTCTGTCGCCAAGGGACAAAGACATCTTTTTCTCACTATACATGTGGGGGTACACGACCAGTGGATACCCGTCGTAGCCATGGTGGATTCAGGGGCTACCGGCGTGTTCATGGCCTATAACGAAGCACGCAGATTGGGGCTCATGCTTCTTCCCAAGGCCATACCCGAAGAAATCTATGCGGTGGACGGGAGGAGACTGGTGACGGGGCCCATTGGGCAGCACACGGGGACCCTTTCGGTGAGGTATGGAAGGAACCATCTGGAGCGGATTGATTTTAACATCATCAGAGCACCGCAATACGGCGTCATATTGGGGTTGCCTTGGCTTCGGAAGCATAATCCGTCGGTGGACTGGCCAACGCATCACATTGAGATGTCATCGCAGTATTGCCAACAGCATTGTGGAATGAGTCCTGAAGCACCTTTGGAAACTGCAGGACGGGGCCAGACCGTGGCCACAGCGGCAGAAAAGGATGTAACACTCCCTCCTGCTTATCATAGTTATGAGGACGTCTTCGATGAAGCAAAGGCCGAGGTCCTCCCGCCACATCGACCGTTCGATTGTCAGATCGACCTGGTACCAGGGGCAAGCGTTCCAACCGGCAGGTTGTATGCCCTGACGGAGCCAGAAAACGTGCATCTCCGAGGGTACCTGGATAAGCTCCTAAGCCTGGGATTTATCCGTCCATCTAAATCCCCGGCCGCCTCGCCGCTCTTCTTCATCCCTAAAGCCAACGGGGAATTGAGAGCCTGTGTGGACTTCAGGGCCTTGAATGCGATAACCGTGAAAAATCGCTACCCTTTGCCTCTCATCAGTGTTCTCCTGGAACAGGTAAAAAAGGCTCGTATCTTCACGAAATTGGATCTGAAAGGGGCATACCATCTGGTGCGCATGAGGGACGGCGACGAGTGGAAGACCGCCTTTAAGACCAGGTTCGGCCTTTTTGAGTACCTCGTCATGCCGTTCGGCCTGTGCAACGCCCCTGCGGCCTTTCAGTTTTTTCTGAACGAGGTATTTCGGGAGGTGTTGGATATCTACGTCGTAGTGTATATCAACGACATCCTCGTATATTCAGCCGATGAGGAGGCACATGTACAACATGTGAAAACAGTGCTCCAGAAGCTGAGGGAGAACATGCTGTTTTGTAAACTCAGCAAGTGCGATTTCCATGTTACCTCAGTGGAATTCCTCGGAGTGATGCTGAGTCCGGACGGACAGGAGATGGCGGAACGCAAAATCAAGGCGGTGAAGGAGTGGCCGGTGCCTCAAGGAGTCAAGGATGTCCAAAGCTTCATTGGCTTCGCCAACTTCTACCGGCGGTTTATTGATGGGTTTTCTGGGTTGGTGGCCCCGATCACACAGCTGTTGAGGAAGTCCCCGGAGTTCATCTGGTCCCGGGAGGCGCAGAAAGCCTTTGAAGCCCTGAAGGACGCTTTCAGTAAAGCGCCAGTGTTGGCTCACCCCGATCCGGATCTCCCCTACGTGGTAGAAGCCGACGCCTCGGATGTGGCCTTGGGGGCCATCCTATCCCAACGTAACCAGGACAGAGGGGCGCTTCATCCAGTGGCGTACATGTCCCGCAAACTCAACGACGCGGAACGCAACTACCACATCGCGGAGAAAGAACTTCTTGCGATCAAGGACGCATTCGCCGAGTGGAGGCACTGGTTAATGGGGGCCCGGCATGTGGTATCGGTGTATACGGACCATCGTAACCTGCAGTTCATGACGGCCGCCAGACATCTGTCTCCCCGGCAGATGCGGTGGATGTTGTTCTTCGCGGGGTTCAACTTCCACATCACGTACCGGCCTGGGTCGGAAAACCGGAAAGCGGATGCCCTATCGAGACAGTCGGCAGTCAGGGAACCGCTGCCGGTGGCCGAGCATTCCATAATCCCCCCTCGGATGGTGTTGGGGGTTATCCAGCCAGATTCATTTCTTAGGGGAATCCAGAGAGGGGTTCGAACCTTCGCATGGAGGAGGTGGCTCCTCAGCCACAAGGACTGGCAAGTGAAGGACGGGATACCTCTGAAAGGCAGGTGCCTACTGATACCCACGCTTCGACTGCGGAAACAGGCGTTTGTCTGGTGCCATGATTCTCCTTGTGCGGGGCATTTGGGTTTCGCGAAAACGGTGGCCTGCATGGGACGGCACTTCTGGTGGCCGTCCATGAGAACGGATGTCCGGAGGTGGGGGCAGGAATGCGCCACATGTGCTGCGATGAAAGCCGATCACACCCGAAACCAAGGGCTCCTCCGTCCGCTTCCTACCCCTGAAAGACCGTGGGAGAACATTTCACTAGATTTCGTTGTGGGCCTGCCGGTAGACCAAGGGATGACGGCGATTTTGGTGGTTGTGGACTACTTGACGAAAATGGGTCACTTTATCCCCTGCAAACGTGTCCCTACAGCAGGCGAGTTGGCTTCACTACTCCTGAAGAACGTGGTGAGGTTACATGGTTTGCCGGGGGTGATCGTGTCGGACCGGGGGTCGCAGTTTACCGCCCAGTTCTGGAAAACATGGTGCACAGCACTGCACGTCAAGACGGTCCTGTCCACCAGCTACCACCCGCAAACGGATGGCCAGACGGAGCGCCTGAACCAAACGCTCAAACAGTTCCTGCGCTGTTTTGTGGATCAGGGGAGAGAAGAATGGGTCGACTTGCTATGGGTGGCAGAAATAGCATATAACAACGCCAAGCACAGCTCCACCCTCTCGTCACCTTTCTACAGCAACTATGGACGTCATCCTCGATTCCTACCGTTTCTCCATCCTATCAAGGAGACCAAGATACCAGCCACCGCGGACAGGGTGGCGCACATTAAGGACACCTTGTTGCGTTCAAGGGCGGTCCTAATCGAGGCAAAGAGGAGGTACAAAACATCGGCGGACAAAAGGAGTAGACCGGGGCCGCTGTACAGAACGGGAGACTATGTGTGGATTTCCACAAGGAACGTGAGATTCCGTAAGAAAAGCGTCTTCCATCCCAGGTTCATGGGGCCCTACCGAATCACCAAGTGTATGGGTCCGTTGAACGTGAAGGTGTGCTTGCCTCAGTCGTTGCGCATTCACCCGGTGTTTCACGTTTCATTGCTCAAACTGGCGGCCAACAAGAAGGCAGTGAGACCTAGGCCGATTTGCGTGGAATCGGAGGTGGAGTATGAAGTGGCGATAATCCTGGATTCAAAGTGGCAAAGGGGCAAGCTGTGGTACCTGGTGGCGTGGAAAGGCTACGGCCCCGAGGAACAGTCATGGGAACCGGCCGTGGGGGTTCACGCACCGCGCTTGGTCTCCTTGTTTCATCGCCGTTTTCCCTCCAGCGCGGGCCCTGTGGGGAGCCGCTGAGAGAGGGAGGATGTACTGTCAGGATTTCCCGTCAAGCTGGAGAAAAACGCCGTGATCAGCGAAGTCGGACTACAAGTCCCAGGACGCCTAGCGGGAGTAGTTATGCAAACAGGAGCCGTTGCATAACACATGGTGCAGTCACGCCCATAAAGGAGGAACTCCGAGGAAGAAACGCTGTCGGATATTGAGTTTAGTACCGGCACGTTATGCAGCTGAGTCAGAGGCGTTCAGAGTGAAGCGAAGCAGAGAAGCTGTCTACGAGAACGGAGGTAGGTTGAGTCGTTACTCCCTGGGCCGTGTCTCGAACAAACCTGTGTCTGCCTAGCCGTTCACACGAGCCTCTGCCTACAGCCGCCGTAGCAAGCGGCGGATCCCAGGCTTCAACATATCGGGCGCTGGTTGGAGCCGTGGCTCCCAGCCCTACCGGCATCAAAGCGAAACCAGCTGTGACGCACACCGGGAGGTGTTTGCCGCGTCACAGCCACTGGGTGTCCAAGGCTGATCGAGCGGCTGCTCTCGCCTTGATCTGCTGAATTGTGGGGAGCAACTGAGAATTCACACCAGGTGGTGTTCAGAGTCCCAGGGTAAACGAGGAAGAGGTTGAGCGGCTGCTCCCTTCGGGTGGAGACTCCGGCTGGTGGTCTCCCCGTCTCCTCTGTCCTACATTTGAGTATCTTATCCCCCCGCGATCTCTCGAGTGGTATTGTCGGCCACTGGGATCCCTGCCCTCTGTTGGCATACGCCGGGACCGGCGTATATGCAGAGGACGGTCAGACTTTCCATAAGGCGGGGTGACAAAGAGCCTTGAGTATTCAGAGGAAGAGGTCGAGCGGCTGCTCCCTCCAGGTAGAGACCCCGGCTGGGTGACTCCCTGTTTCCTCGGTGCCACCACAGTACATCAGTGCCCTGCACAACCTTGGGGGTTCAGAACTTCTACGAAGGAGTGGTAACGTAGAAGGCTGGAAGATCCAGTAACATTTACTTGGTTTATAGTAGTTTTGTTTAACCGTCATTAAAACCCCTACTACTTACTTACGTGTTGTGTCCTCCTTGCAAGTGTGAGATACCGATCCCGAGACCACCGGGTCGTTATAATGGGTTGGTGGAACGTTTCAATAGAACTCTCAAAGGGATGATCATGGGCCTGGAGGAGCCCTTGCGTCGCCAATGGGACGTGCTGCTGCCCTGCCTCCTCTTCGCCTATCGGGAGGTCCCTCAGAAGTCCCTGGAATTCAGCCCCTTCGAACTATTGTACGGACACCCCGTCCGGGGTCCCCTCAGCCTAGTCAAAGAAGGCTGGGAGGGCGCAGCCCAAGATACTCCCCCCGACGTCTACCGGTACCTCCTGACCCTCCGAAATCAGACTCGGAAGTTCCGGGAACTTGCAGAAGCCAACCTCGAGGCCAGCCAGGAGGAGATGAAACGCTGGTACGACCAAAATACCTCGTCCATTGAGTTCGAGCCGGGCCAACAAGTTTGGGTCATGTCCCCGGTAGAACCCTGTGCCCTCGTATGTATTGAGACTTATATAGCGCACGTATCACCCGAAGGCATCAAGGCGCTTGCCTTGGGAATCCGTCCTTGTTTTTCCCTGTGAGATAACCCCTACTGGGTATCCCCAGGGTGAAAGCCAGGCATCCCGCAGCGGGTGGGCCGCCGTAGTGGAGATTAAGCAACTATTGCCCAGAGTTGCAGCGTGGGACCCCATGATTAGAATAGGCACCGAGGCGAGAATTATCGAGTCCGTGGACATTTTTGGGCTCAGGACCCTGCCGCGTCGGGAATTGAACCCTGGTCCCGGGCCAGACCTCTGCATCAGGGTCTGCCGCTCTAATCAGTGAGCCACACTCCTCCCCTCCAGGACAAGTGGACGGGGCCCTTCAAGGTGGTGGAGCGCAAGAGCCCTGTCACTTACCTGGTGGACATGGAGTCCCCCAGGAACCCCCTCCGGGTCCTCCACTCCAACCGGCTCAAACCGCACTTTGCCCAAACGGAGCTTAGCCTGCTGATGGCTACCGATGGGGGGCCGAAGACGACTCCGAGCCCCTACCAGACCCTCTGAGCACCTCCGAGAAAGACGGCTCCGTCGAAGGGGTCACCCTCTCCTCCGCCCTGACCCCAGAACAGCGCCAGGATTGCCGTAAATTGTTGGGTCAATTCGCAGACTTGTTTTCCCTCACCCCCGGAGTCACCCAGTGGTGCGTCCACGATGTCGACACCGGGGACAGCCCCCCTGTCCGACACCGGGCCTACAGAGTTCCCGACCGAGTTCGGAACTGCATCCAGTCGGAGGTCTCCAAGATGCTGGCCCTGGGGGTAGTCGAACCCTCCGACAGTCCGTGGGCCAGTCCAGTCGTCCTGGTCCCAAAAGCCGCCGCCCCTGGCGCCACTCCCGAACTACGATTTTGTGTCGACTACCGGGGATTGAACGCCGTCACCCGGACCGATGCACACCCCATTCCCCGGGCTATTGAACTGATCAACCGCCTGGGGGCGGCCCGCTACCTGAGCACCTTCAACCTCACCTCTGGCTACTGGCAGATCGGACTCACTCCGGGCGCCCAAGAACGCTCCGCTTTCTCGACCCCCGATGGCCACTACCACTTCAGAGTGATGCCCTTCGGGATGAAGAACGCCCCCGCAACCTTCCAGAGGCTGGTGAATAAGGTATTGGCAGGGCTAGAAGGGTTCAGCGCCGCATACCTGGACGATATTGCAGTGTACAGCCTCCACTGGGCCGAGCACCTCAAGCACCTCTGGGAGGTCCTGACGGCCCTCCGACGGGCCGGACTGACAATCAAAGCCAGCAAGTGCCAGATAGGCCAAGGTTCCGTGACCTATCTGGGACACCAAGTGGGGAGCGGCCATGTGGCTCCCCTCCAACCCAAGATCGACGCCATCATGGCCTGGGAGCCCCCGGTCACCCAAACAGCAGTCAGAGCCTTCCTGGGGCTCACTGGGTATTACCGGCGCTTCGTGAAGGACTATGGGAGCATTGTTGGCCCCCTCACCGAACTCACTTCCAAGAAGCAGCCACAGAAGGTGCACTGGACCCCCGAGTGTCAGGCCGCCTTTGAGACTCTGAAGACAGCGATGTGTACCGCCCCCGTGCTCCAAGCCCCCCACTACAGCCGAGAATTCGTGGTCCAAACAGATGCCTCGGAGCACGGTGTCGGGGCGGTCCTTTCCCAACTCAACGCCGAAGGAGTTGATCAACCGGTGGCCTTCATCAGCCGGCGTCTACTGGCCCGAGAACAACGCTGGAGCACCATTGAACGAGAGGCCTTCGCCGTAGTATGGGCCCTCAAGAAACTCCGACCCTACCTCTTCGGCACCCACTTCCGGGTGCAAACGGACCACCGGCCCTTGCGGTGGTTGATGCAAATGCGAGGGGAAAACCCAAAGTTGCTGCGATTGGTCCATCTCCCTCCAAGGGATGGACTTCACTGTGGAACATCGCCCCGGCAACGACCACGCCAACGCCGACGGCCTGTCCCGCTTCTTCCGCCTCAACGAGGAGAACCCCCAAGAAGATGGGTGACTCTCCCCGCCTTCAGCTCGGGGGGACGTGTGTTGGACCCGGCCTCGTGGCGTGGTCCCACTTCTTCCGCATAGCGGGCCCTGGACAGCATCGACCCCTGTCCTCCGGCCTAAAGCTATCCCCTCCAACCTTCACGAGAGCCGCCACCCCTGGCGACCCCCGGCTCTCCCCCTCGCGAGCCCGGCGACCCCTGCTCGCCCCACTCTGCGGATCCGACCCCAACTCCGGCCCACCATTTCAGGCCCCGACTCCATCTTGGACCCTCCACGTCCGGACCACGTGGCCTCGGCCCGACATCGGCCACAGCCCCAGCGAAGCCCCGACATCGAGGCACCAAGATCCAACCAGGTGGTAAAGCGGCCACTTGGAAGAACCAGGAGGAGGGGAGTTTCGATGGGCCTCCAGCCATCCCCGGACGCCTGGTTTCGATCACCCTCCGGCCTCCCTGGGCGCTGGCTCCACCCCCCTGCTGGGTGTCTGGACACTCTCACCCCGGCCCCTCTGACCCCCAGGCGCGAGGGTCCGGACATCAAAGAACTCCAGACCTATATCTGGGGCAGCTCTGGGATGGGTCAGTAGTTGTATCCTGGAGTCGAGAGCCCTGCTGACGCTGTCCCGGCTGACCCCGAGAAGAACTCGCTACTTTGAACCCTGAACCTCTGGAGTCCTGCTGCCGCTGCCGCAGACCAACCTCGCTGAGACCATCTTTGGAGTCCTGCTGGCGCTGCCGCGGCCCAACCTCGCCGAAACCATCTTTGGAGTCCTGCTGGCGCTGCCGCGGCCCAACCTCGCTGAAACCATCTTCGGAGCCTGCTGGCACTGCCGCGGCCCAACCTCGCTGAAACCATCTTTGGAGTCCTGCTGGCGCTGCCGCGGCCCAACCTCGCTGAAACCATCTTCGGAGCCTGCTGGCGCTGCCGCGGCCCAACCTCGCTGAAACCATCTTCGGAGCCTGCTGGCGCTGCCGCGGCCCAACTTCGCTGAAACCATCTTCGGAGCCTGCTGGCGCTGCCGCGGCCCGAACCTCGCAGAGCCCCCCAGCTCGAGGATTGAGAGCTGAGCGTAGGGTATCCCTGTGCCAGACTGGTATTAAGACTGTCCCGCTACCCCTTTCCCTCCAGTTACCGAGACTCTAAGGATCCCTCGATACGTTTGTACATATTGCCGAAAGAACCAATCGTTGGTGTTGATAAAGATTATAAGAAGTACTCTCTTGTGTGGTGACCCTTTGTAGTGGCGTGATTACTCTATTGTGACGATTCTAGGAGAGGGCCCTCACCCAGGAGGCCTCTCGACGGCGCTCGGCCAATTCCATAAGGAGAGGTGGGCCTCGGGGTGGTCAGTCAGACATCTTCTGCCTCCCCAGGGACTGCCTTTCTAACAGTAAAGGATACATCAAGACCTCTTGGGATTTACTTTACACACATAGATGTTGGAGTGGGGGCGTGAAGTGTTTCTTAGCGGTACAAACTGTAAAAATGCACTAAGCGGTTCTCTCCTTTGTCAGGGTATTAACTTACACAGGGCCTGTGATGATTCCACTACAAACTTATCCTGTCACTTGCAAGGCTATCCAGCTGCAGTGATTAATCCAATTTTTGGACAACCTTCAAATGGAAGCTACCTCATGTTGAATGATCACAGCTGCTGTGGAATGTTGCCAGGTATCCCCTATCTAGTAACGGTTACATCTAGGGCCACTTGCTGTATGCAAGTCTTGTTTCCACAAATACAGACAGGCTGGGAGTCGCCCCTCTGGCCTTTACTGAATATCTCTTCTATACAAATTGATACTCTAAGCAGAATAAAAGTCATTCTTTTGCAACAAACAGTGCCACTGACTTCTGCCAAAGAAACCTATGATCTACAAGTTGCAAGGACTTCTGCCGAGATACATGCCCTTTTGAATACAAACTGCCCTATACATTTCTCAGAAATGTTGGAACGTATCTTAAACATGTCTGATATGAGGGGTATTGTACATGTATTTAAGAACGTGTGTTCAGGACTGTTAGCACGTTTTCAAGCAGTCCTCGGAATAATATCAAACTTCGTGCACTCTGTGTTTGGCGGACTGCCGCTCCTTTTAGCACTCGTTGCAGGTATCCCGTTTTTATTCCTACTGCTACCAAATCACCAGCGACACCCAGTTCACCCTGAAGAGAGCTCTACTGGAGATGAAGTGTCGCATCGTCCAAATTTTGGGTTTACCTCGTCTACAAGATTTAAATACCACATGGTTTCTGTCATTCAGACCAATCTGGCAAGATTGCATCTTACCTGTTCTACGCTGCCTGCTTTGCGGTGAAGAATGCGTGCTAGACACCTTTCTTTTTTAGTTTCAAGTAAAAGTTTATTGAGATGAACAAGATTGTTATTACAGAAAGCAAAATGTAGTACAACAGCAGTAACATGGAAAATAAACTAGGATATCAAAAAAGTATTATAAGGCAAAATAGGTAAGGGGGGAAAAAGAAAAAAGGGAAGTAAAACAGAGATGAGGCTAAAAAATTTAAAGGTTACAATCAATGAGGCAATAGGACATGGGAAGCAATGCAAAAATACGCGGAGAATTAAATACTAGAGAGAAAGAAGGAACATAAGGTCTAACACTCCCATCAGTCACGCCTACGGATGTCGATACTCTGCTGGACCCAGCGACTACCAATTTTGATGATGGCATTCATTGAGATCTCACAGATGCAAATTGCTACTGCTGAGGTACGAGGAAACAACAGGCACACAGGTAACATCCAATACGAACAATGCTGATGTGGCCAATGCTGAAGGCGATGCTTCTCATCAATGTGCAGTTAATCTTCTAAACGAGGTAATCCAATTTACAACGGTAGATTACTTTTTGTCTATAGTATTAGAAGATTTGATGTTTTCTCCATCTCCATGCACTGACTTTTGATTTGGCACACAGTGTACTGAGATACTCTGAATTTGACCTTTATTTTTCAAAAACAAGGACTAACTTTGGAGCTTTTTTCCTAGGATTAATATTTTTCTCCAAATTTGTATTTTTCATTCTTGGCACAATATGTCACCAACAATTGATTTATGTAATCTGAAATGAAAAGGTTTCGGCCCTTTTTCTTCTGCATTTACAAGCCATTTCATCATATGTATATGTATATATATATATTACCTACTGGCGGTCGCCAGTAGGTAGTTATAGTTAGGATTGGCTACCATAGGAAATCCGCAACATTCTATTGGGAATAACTCTGGCACCGGTTGGGGAATTTGCGTGTAATTTTCCAAAATCTTGGCCAGCTCCGCTCCGCTCCTTCCCTGGAAGTTTCGGGGGGATTCGTGAAGTGGGGGCTGAGAAAAAAAGGGGGTCCCAAAACGTGTTTTCCCCATGTTAATTTCCATAGGACGGTCTGACAAGTCTACTGCCCGAACCGCTGAATGGAATTACGCCAAACTTGGCAAAATTGTAGGGACTGGTACGCAGATGTGCCTTTGCTATATTTGCTGAAAATTGCTCCAGTGTTGTTTTGGAAAATTAACTTCACAAACACATATATATCTATAGGCGCGCTCCGAGCGCTCACTGGTACGCGTACCGGGGAGCGCACCTGGCGCGCTACAGGAGTGCGCGAGCGGTAAGCTGATTGGCTATCGGGTGTCTGTCAACATTCTAAACAGTCCGGAGACCCGCCATCTTGTGTCTCGGTAGAATCGAGACACAAGAGGTGAAAAAAGAAAGGGGGATATAATTAAAAGGGGCAGAGTAGACACCCCCTGACCCCCTAGGTTTTCTGAGGGGGGTCTAGAAGGACCCTGAAGGGCAAAAAAAACGTTTTTTTTTTAAAATTCGCGGGGTAAGCGCTGGATGCGCTGCCAGGTGCGTGCTCAGGTACGCACACCCTGACCGCACCACGGGGAAAAACAGAGTAAAAAAATAATGTAGAGTGTTTAGAGGTAAGTTAGCTCTGAAAAGAGCTGTTCTGTTATGTGGGTGTTTTTTGTACCTACAAGTAGGTACCAATGCAGAGTCTTATATTCAAGAGGAAAACTCTATTCCCCTCATCTGTAAAATGCACACCATCTCTCCTATAGATGTCTTGCATGTTGTAACACAAGTTGTTGTGGTAAATGGAACCCATAGCATAGTCTCTGAGGAAAGCAGAAACAGATTTATTTACATGTTTCCTTGCTTTCTCAATCTGTGGACAAAATTGGTTGGACCAGTTCCATTTTTGCCTTTGGCATATATTAGAAAATACCAAGGCAGTTTTTGGAAAAAGTGACATCAATTGCCCAAAGATGTCCTTTAAAAGCATTTCCAGACCTACCCCAGTCGAAGTGCCTAAGTCATTTCCACCACAGTGCACAATTATAAGGTCAGGGTGTGGTAAATGCATAAAGGATTTTACCAATGGTATCAATTGGTGACTCCTCAATCCTCTCTGTCCAATCCATACAATATCCACATTTGGTAAATCAAGATTGTAAATACCTCTGTTAGCTGCGTATTTTTGACCCCAGTGGACATAGCTATGACCCACAAACCAGACATTTGTCATTTTGAAGGTAGATGTGCTTCTAGTCAGATGAGTTGTGGAAATGAAATGGCAGTTTGATTATGAAAAAAAATGTTTGAGAATCAGTGCAGATGAATAACCAGAAATGATTGGAGCTTTGTTAAAAATCTCCACTGAAAATTAGGGTGCATGCTTTTTTTTTTGTAAGAAGTCATTTCAATGGTTCAGAAAAAGTCATTTAAAGAAACATTGCATTTCATTAGCTAGTAGATTGAGAGGTCAAACCGCCTTGATGTTTTTTTTTTTGCAACATAGTATAATGAACTTGTGAACTGTGTGCTGGTTTAAGAGGTTACTTGGTGAATGAGCACTGGGGGGATGGGTGAATGTTATGTGAGTTTCAAAGTCTTGAAATCTACAACCAATTAAAATGTGCAGTTTGGTTTTGAATTTGTGTGGGAACAATTTTTATTGGCTATGTACAAGAATATGGCTCTGAAATGAGAAAGAATCTGTGCCATTATTGAAAGGCTCTAGTGAAGGACGCATTGTTCAGAGATTCTGCTTAAGAATATCTGTTGACTGTGACTGACACTGTTTGACATCTTTCAAAGCATTTTTAAAGGTGAGTAATGATTCTTTTAAAAAAAGATAGAGAGCTTAATGATTTTTGACAAGTATCATAGTGTGTGTCTGTGTGAATTAAGGAATTATATTTGTACCTTTTTCCATAATGTTAGCTGTGTGTTTATAAGGTAGACTTCTTTATAAATTGTTTTTTATGCTTGGATTCAATGCTGGTTTAGAAATTGTGTAATGGCTTCATTGGACTTGTAAATATGCTCCTTTTTTTGATGCGCCTTGTGCAACCTTTAACATGGGTGAGTGAATGTATGGAGAGGGATAGGAATTGCAGATAGAAAACCATATGAAATGGTGTGGGAGATGCATAAAGTATTTCAGTAATGGTATCAAATGAGATGGAATATAAGATAAAGAAGGGCATATTTACAAGACTGTTGCGCAATGTTTGACATGGGTGCAAGCAGAAAATGCATGCAGAATATTAAAATTGGCAGCCAGACAAGAATATGAAATGCTGTGAGAGATGTTTAAAGCTTTTTTTAAATGGCATACATTGAGATAGAATATACAAAAAAAAGAGAGGCATATTTTTACAAGCTGTGTGCGCAATCTTTGACATAGCTGTGTGTTTATAAGGTAGACTTCTTTATAAATTGTTTTTTATGCTTGGATTCAATGCTGGTTTAGAAATTGTGTAATGGTTTCATTGGACTTGTAAATATGCTCCTTTTTTTTAAGCGCCTTGTGCAACCTTTAGCATGGGTGGAAGCAGTGAATGTATGGAGAGGGATAGGAATAGCAGATAGAAAACCATATGAAATGGTGTGGGAGATGCATAAAGTATTTCAGTAATGGTATCAAATGAGATGGAACATAAGATAAAGAGGGGCATATTTACAAGACTCTTGCGCAATTTTTGACATGGGTGCAAGCCGAAAATGCATGCAGAATAATAAAATATGAAAAAAGAAGAACTACCTCCCATTCTCATCGAAGAGCTGTATTGTTAAAAAATATGAAATGCTGTGAGAGATGTTTAAAGCTTTTTTTTAATGGCATAAATTGAGATAGAATATACAAAAAAGAGAGGCATATTTACAAGCTGCGTGCCCAATCTTTGGCATGGCTGTGTGTTTATAAGGTAGACTCTCACAATGATAACATCTCTCACGGCATTTCATATTCTTGTCTGGGTGCATATTTACAAGCTGCGTGCACAATCTTTGACATAGCTGTGTGTTTATAAGGTAGACTCTCACAATGTTAACATCTCTCACATTACATAAGGTAAGGTCATGGGCTTGCCCCATGTGAAAGGATGCATTGCTGGAAATTATTCTTTTACTACAATTTTTTACACTGTTTTTCCCTGTGGTGCGCTTCAGGGCCTCATTTACGAGGCCATGCGTCACTTTCACGCCGCCGGTGCGTCACTTTCTGTGACGCAGCAGTGGTGTAAAAATTGCACCTTGTTGAGTCATATTTACAAAGTGACGCATCTAGGTAGATGCGTCACTTTGTAAAGCCCTGTGCCACATTATACCTGCGCCAGGTATAATGTATGCAAAGGGGGCATATTGACGCAAAGAAGGGTCGTACAAATGACGCAGTGAAATCTATGAGATTTCACTGCGTCACTTTTAGGACGCTGTTGTGTCAAAATCTTGCGCCTGCCTCACAGCAGGCGTAAGACTGACGCAGGCCCTTTCACATGGGGCTTGCCCCATGTGAAAGGATTCATTGCTGGAATTTTTTTTTTTAAATGGCATAAATTGAGATAGAATATACAAAAAAAGAGAGGCATATTTACAAGCTGCGTGCACAATCTTTGACATAGCTGTGTGTTTATAAGGTAGACTTCTGTATAAATTGTTTTTTATGCTTGGATTCAATGCTGGTTTAGAAATTGTGTAATGGTTTCATTGGACTTGTAAATATGCTCCTTTTTTTGAAGCGCCTTGTGCAACCTTTAGCATGGGTGGAAGCAGTGAATGTATGGAGAGGGATAGGAATAGCAGATAGAAAACCATATGAAATGGTGTGGAAGATGCATAAAGTATTTCAGTAATGGTATCAATTGAGATGGAATATAAGATAAAGAGGGGCATATTTACAAGACTCTTGCACAATTTTTGACATGGGTGCAAGCCGAAAATGCATGCAGAATAATAAAATATTCACCCAGACAAGAATATGAAATGCTGTGAGAGATGTTTAAAGCTTTTTTTAAATGGCATAAATTGAGATAGAATATACAAAAAAAGAGGCATATTTACAAGCTGCGTGCGCAATCTTTGACATAGCTGTGTGTTTATAAGGTAGACTCTCACAATGATAACATCTCTCACGGCATTTCATATTCTTGTCTGGGAGCATATTTACAAGCTGCGTGCACAATCTTTGACATAGCTGTGTGTTTATAAGGTAGACTCTTACAATGTTAACATCTCTCACATTACATAAGGTAAGGTCATGGGCTTGCCCCATGTGAAAGGATGCATTGCTGGAAATTATTTTTTTACTACAATTTTTTATACTGTTTTTCCCTGTGGTGCGCTTCAGGGCCTCATTTCTGAGGCCATGCGTCACTTTTACGCCGCCGGTGCGTCACTTTTTGTGACGCAGCAGTGGTGTAAGAATTGCACCTTGTTGAGTCATATTTACAAAGTGACGCATCTAGGTAGATGCATCACTTTGTAAAGCCCTGTGCCACATTATACCTGCGCCAGGTATAATGTATGCAAAGGCGGCTTTTGACGCAAAGAAGGGTCGTACAAATGACGCAGTGAAATCTATGAGATTTCACTGCGTCACTTATAGGACGCCGTTGTGTCAAAATCTTGCGCCTGCCTCACAGCAGGCGTAAGACTGACACAGGCCCTTTCACATGGGGATTGCCCCATGTGAAAGGATGCATTGCTGGAAATAATTTTTTTAAATGGCATAAATTGAGATAGAATATACAAAAAAAGAGAGGCATATTTACAAGCTGCGTGCGCAATCTTTGACATAGCTTTGTGTTTATAAGGTAGACTTCTTTATAAAAACAATGTATGCTTGGATTCAATGCTGGTTTAGAAATTGTGTAATGGTTTCATTGGACTTGTAAATATGCACCTTTTTTTGAAGCGCCTTGTGCAACCTTTAGCATGGGTGGATGCAGTGAATGTATGGAGAGGGATAGGAATAGCAGATCGAAACCCATAAATAAATTGTTTTGTTTAGTAATGAATAGAATTCGTACACTTGATAAGATAATCAATGTGTTCAAATCAAAATGTAAGTAGAGGAGAGTAATTAATCAAACTAATTTCTGTGATGTTTTTTCTGGAGAATGGAAGCATAGTTCAAGTTCTGAGCCATTTTTTAATGAAGAAAGTTACTTTCAAGATAATGATTTGGTGCATGCAGTTGACACCAGTGGTCGAGCATATGAGGTGAAGGACGGTTGTCCAGTTGAAAAAGAAGAGATTGTGTCTAGAAATACAGAAGAGGTGTTACCAAATGAAGTTTTAGGGAGATGTCCTAAGGCTCCAGTGTATACATGGAATTGTAGTAGTATTTGTAGTGTCCAACAGGAATCAATTGATTTGTTTCGCAATTTCTTACGGACATATACTAAGAATAGTGTGAAACAAAAAATGTACATTTTACAAGAGTTAGATCCTTGTAGACTGCGAGAAAAAACAGGTTTGCAAGGGCATTCATTGGCTTGTCTTTCAAGAAAAGTATGTCAGAGTGTTTTTCACCATTTAAGGATGTTAGCAGTGCATCATAATAAAGTGAGGAAATTAGTGAGAAGGTTGTACTATGCAAAAAGTCCAGCACTAAAACAGTTAAACAGTGCTCTTTTGCATGGAACTGAATTAGATGTCAAAAACATTTGTAATGAAATTGAGTTTTGTTACTTTGGTGAAAAAGAGGTCAGTGCAGAAATTGATACAGTAATAGAAGGTAATGTAGAAGAGAATGAAGAGATTTTAAGTACAGAAAATTTTGAAAATGAAATTATAAAGTTTCAAGTCAATTCAAGTGAGAGGCCTAATTTTTCTTGTGTTTGTTGTCGACGAACTCATTTTAAGCATTAGACTAGATTAGTTGATTTATATGTAAAAAGAGAAAAGATAAATAATAATGAGTGGAAGGATTTTGCAACTTATTTGTTGGTTGAAAATTGTTTTGATTTGGGCTCTGATCAACGTATTTGTACATATTGCTATAATAAATTAAATGAAAATAAAATGCCTGCTAGAGCTGTTCATAATAATATGGAGTTGGAAGACATTCCTTCTGAATTGATGGATTTAAATACCTATGAGTCTATTCTGATTCAATGTGTGCATCCTTTTCAGGCTATTGTTCGCTTGGAGCCTAAGACAGGGAAATTGCCTCCTTCAGATTTACAGAGAGGATTAAAGGGAAGAGTTGTTTATTTGCCTCTAGATTTTAAGAAACATATTGATACAATTGGTGTGGAAAAAGTAGAAGAGGAACCTCTGGTTATTCTAGTTAATGGTGTTCCACCAAAAAGTAAGAAAATCTGGCAAGAATTAGTGGATGTTAGGAAAGTCAAGAAGGCAACGTTGTATTTGGTAAAAAAATAATCAGTACTATAGAAATGTGTATGTGGGAGAAGAAGAAACAACTGTAGAAGAGGACACTGATGTCTCTGCTGGGCAAATAGAAAAAATTGATGTCTCTAGAAGTGAAGAAATGTATGAACATTATAGTGTTCATCCATTGCATTCCAAAGAAGTAATGGGGAATGCTATTGACTTGTTTCAGATAAAAAAAGCCGAAGGAAGTCCCATTAGTGTATGGGAAGAAAGTTTGGAAGCTTGTTGTTTTCCACAGTTATTTCCAACAGGTGAAGGTGGACGATATGACGACCGACCTGTTCAAATTCCTGCATCTGAATACCGGCCTTCAAGATTATATGCAGAAGATCCAAGGTTTCGTCAATGCATTCCATATTTGTTTCATCTACTGTTTGAGAGTAACTTGTCTGGACTTTCTTATGCAGTAAACCATATACTGAAAAGTGGACCACATATACAAAATGTTTCGGCAAGGGACTTTATGGATAAAGTCAAACTGCAAGACAGTATTTTAGAATCTCAGCTAATTAATCTCATGGCATGTCAGCGTGGTACTAACGAGTATTGGTACCGTCGTCATGGGGAATTGAAATGTATGCTAAGAAAGTTAGGAACTCCTACATGGTTCCTCGCTCTTAGCTGTGCTGAGTATGGTTGGGAAGACTTACTTGAATTTCTACGAGAGGCAAATAAAAACATTGAAAATATTAAATACAAGACACCTGGAGAACTGTGCTCTTTGGACCCAGTTAATGTATGCAGGTATTTCAATCATAGGTTTGAAGCTATGATGTCTTTTATTACAAACAAAAAAAATCCTCCGCTTGGAGGGTTGTTGGATTTCTTTTGGAGAAAGGAGTATCAAGCAAGAGGTGCTCCTCATATACATATGCTGCTATGGATTAAAGATGCACCTAAATTTGGAACAGATTCAGATGAGAAAGTGATGAGTTTCATTGAGCAGTATTCTACATGTGCTGTCGTTGTGGGAAATACTGTCGTCGTAAATACAAATCCAAGGACAAGTTCTACACGAAATGTCGTTTTGCATTTCCACGTCCAGTAACATTGAAAGGAAGAGTCAACAATGTTATGTCTTCTCTGCGGCATACTGTGATGTTATGTTATGTTATGTTATGTTATTAAGTCATATATAGAGCGCACTAACACTGATTAGTTTCTTGGCGCTAAGTTTGACAATAACACAACAAAGGTGAGAGAAGAAGATTAAAACGCCTGTCTAAAAAGCCAGGTCTTCAGTGCTTTCCGAAAAGATAGAAGATCTTGGCAGAGCCGGATTTCCAGTGGAAAGGTGTTCCATAAGCAGGGGGCAAGTGTTGCAAACCTACGTCCGCCGGAGCGTTTAAGTTTGAAGGGGGGGTCTGAAGAAGGTTGTGGAGTGAACGAAGGTTGCGGGAAGGAACATATCTGGTAATCAATTGATTGATGAATTTAGGGCTTCTGCCATGCAGTGATTTAAAAATCATACAACCTGCTTTGAAGGAACAGCGTTGTATGATCGGGAGCCAGTGCAATTTAATGAGAAGGGGGGTCGCTGCCTGCCACCTTGGTTGCTTCAAGATTATCCTAGCAGCATAGTTCTGTACCATCTGGAGACGCTTGAGTAAATAACTTGGGATACCCAAGTAGATGGCATTCGCATAGTCCAGATGGGACAGAACAGTGGCGATCACAACCTGGGTAATAGCTTTAAGCGTTAGTAGTCGCCGAACCTTCCTGATTTTTTTTAGCTGGTAAAAACATTTGGAGACCACCTGGCCCACTTGTGCCTTTAGTGAGAGGTCACTGTCCACAATGACTCTAAGCGCTTTAGCTGATGGTGATGGTTGCGGAGCTTGACCCAGATCTGAGGGCCAATAGTGAGGACCCCAGTACTTAGCACTATCCCCAGTCAGTACCAGTTCGGTTTTACCCGGATTTAATTTCAGTTGATTTTGATCCATCCAGGATTTAATGAACCTCATGGTTGACTGGAAGTGACTGACGGATTTTTCAGAGTTGTCAACGGTGAAGAGTAACTGCAGGTCATCTGCATAATTAAATACTCTCACCTGTTTGTCCCTCAAGGTTTGTATCAGGGGGAGTATGTATATATTAAAGAGATGAGGTGACAAGGAAGAACCCTGAGGCACTCCGCATGGGATAGGCTGTTTGACACCGGTTAGGTCCCCCAGGTGCACTGCCTGGGAGCGGTCCTCCAAGAAGGACCTCAACCAGCAGGCCGCCGTGCCCCGAATGCCGACCTGCTCGACACGGTCGACCAAGATGTTGTGGTCGACCGTGTCGAACGCGGCCGACAAATCCAGGAGCACCAGGGCCTGGGGAGAGCACCTGTCTGCACAGTCTCGGAGTGTGTCCAACACCGCGGTGACCACTGCCTCCGTTGAGTGTGCAGGCCGAAATCCAGCCTGATGGGGGTCAAAGCAGGACGACTCCTCCAAAAAATTAGAGAGGGTTTTCGCCACGTGTGCCTCTAGAATTTTTGCCAGGTAAGGCAACAGGGAAATAGGCCTGTAATTTGCCTTACATGCAGGGTCAGCCCCGTTTTTTTTTAGTAGAGGTATGACCGTGGCTTCTTTAAAAGCAGACGGGACTATGCCCGACGAGAGGGAATCATTAAGGAGGGCGAGTACAGGGGTAGGGTAGGCGGAGAAGCATTCTTTCAGGATACGGGGGGGCAAACATCCAGTGGGGAGCCGGATTTAACTCTCATCAATAGTTCCGTCAACTGGCCCTGAGTTATAGGTTGAAAGTTAGTAAAAAAGTGGCAGGGCCGGATTTGATTGCCATGCCAGTCGTGATTAAGGTCTTTGATTGGGCAATGCTGGACTTTATATCTGTGATTTTGTCACTAAAGTAAGTGTTGAGTGAATCACACATGCACTGAGTAGGGATTACTTTAGGACGGACATTCTCCAAGTTGGTCAATTCGTTAAAGACAGAAAAGATATCCTTAGATTTATTTGTTGAATCTAGGATACGAGAAGAGAAATACTCAGTCTTCGCTGCAGAGATGGCATTCATGTATTCCTTCCTCGCCCTGGTATATTTGATTTTTCCCTCAGTATCATAGTCGCAGCGCCACAGACGTTCAAGATGCCGGAGGGCCAGTTTCCTGCTTTTCAAGTCGGCTGAGAACCATCTGTTAGCATCTGTGCGCCGTGCTAGTCTAATTTTTTTGTAAGGGGCATGGCGATTGCTTGCCGCTTGTAACCAGTCGGTTATAGTGGAAACAGACCGGTTTATGTCATTATCCAAGGAGGGGACATCATTGGCTAGTGACTGTAAGAAAGCGGCCTTGTCCCTTGCGTTCCAATTTCTGGCTAATTTGCCAGCGGTTGGCGCAGTGGTTCTAATGTGCTTAACACATATCTTAAACCTAAGAATGAGATGATCTGACCATAGGCAAGGCAAAGTTAGCAGGGAGGACACACAGGTGGAGTTAGACCACACTTGGTCTAGTATGTGTCCTTTGTCGTGGGTCGGGGAAAGCACCAATTGCTTGAAGTTGAGGTTAGACGGGGGGGCGCTAGAGGGCGCACTGCGGAATGGCTGGCTAGTCTGTCAGCTCCGCCGGACGGTTGCATAACTAGCGGCCTTTTAACCCCTTGAAACCCCATCAAAATCGGCGGCGCTTGTAAATATGGGCATCGGAAGGTGAGGCCCACATCCCGAGTTGTAGCTGGAAGGAGCTATATGCGGAGAATGAAGGAATCAGCCTATAACGCGGACTCCGCGCTCCGACATCGCCAAAATGGCCGCTCCGGATTCCTAGCAGACCGGCGCCTACCGAAGCTCCTGAAGTAGCGAGACACTGATGCCCGCCCAGCGCCACATGGTGAGTGGCCGCTGACCACCAGCGAGACAACGGCGAGACCCGAGCGAGCCCCCAAGGTACGGCGCCGCATCAGAGAAGCGTGCGTTCCACCGCCGACAAGATGGCGGCCCCAATGAAACGCACGAAGCTAGAGGCGGCAGCGGACGCTCCTGCAGGTCGCGTAACTGCCGAGGGCTGCCAGTGCAGACCGCGCCTGTGAACCGGAGACGGAGGGAAGCTCCAGGCGATTGACACGGTGCGTGACTCGCTTAGGGGGAGACAGCGGAACAACGCAGGGGGCCACCAGAGGTCTCGGGATGAGCAGACAGCTCAGATGATACGCGGGGCGCCTATTACTTAAGCACAGCAGCGCGTGGCCATCGACATAGTAGCTCGCCTACGCTGCTAGCGGGAGCAAACCCCAGCAAGCGCAGTCTCTGACCCCAGCGCGAGTTGAGAGACTCACTGCACACTACTCCGGAGCAGAGGGAGATGCATGGTGCTTGCGCAACTGTGGTGCGAGCCTTCTAACAAAGCCGCGCACACCAAACTCCACGCACCTGCTTTGAGGGGAGGCCCCCCGACACGTTGCACCCACTAACATAACGCAATTTGGAGCCTTGGGCTGACGACCCAGAGTGGAGGCGATCGGCCTTACTCCCAGGACACGTGGCTGGCTGATGACTACACGCAAAGCTCGGTGGGGGGCTGCAGCGAAAACACACCGCGCCAGCTCCACGGCCAGTGGGACAGCGGCTAGCAGCCCCAGACCGCCGTCGACACAAACCACGCCGAAGCTGCAGATGGACATGGGTAAACCAGACAGGCAGCAAACTAAGCTCCAATTTGAGGCGCGAAAGCAAGATAAAATGGCTGCGACGGACCACGAGGCGGATGGGGGCCAGGAACAATCGAGCGCCACGGGCATGGAGTCAGTGCTACGGGCTATTCAGCAGAGCCTGCAGGAAATGAACGGAAAACTGGACAATGTTGTGCAGCGCATGGACACCATGACGGCGAACATAGAACAGCACGAAGGGCGTATAACGGAAGCCGAACAACGAATCTCACAAGTGGAAGATGACCATCAGGCCATGTCCAGGTCCTGCGGAGGTCTGGAAAAGACAGTGGAGAGTTTGCGCGCCAAAGTGGAGGACCAGGAAGCCAGGTCCAGGCGCAACAACGTCCGGATTTCGGGCTTGCCCGAATCCACAAACACGGGGAAAATGGAGACTTATATAGAATCGTTGGTGAAGGAGGTCTTTGGCTCTGAGAAAATGTCTTCGGTGTTCCTGGTTGAACGGGCGCACCGTTCACTTGCGCCTGTTCCGAAACCTGGCGCCGTCCCCCGCATGGTCATAGCTCGCTTGCTCAACTACCGGGACCGCGACACGATCCTTAGGCTGGCCAGAGAAATGGGCAAGGTTACCCATCAGGGTAATACACTAGAGTTCTATCCAGATCACACCATGGCAGTACAACACGCTCGGAAGGAATTCGCTCCAGTTAAAAAGAAGCTACGAGAACTCGGACTGGAGTATGCAATGCTATACCCGGCGAAACTCAAAATTTTAACTGGTGGGAAACCGGTCATATTGCCAACAGTACAGGCGGCGCAGGACTACGTGAAGCAACAACTGAAAAGGCGCAAGCAGCAAGATCAAAGTGCGGCCACGAGCGACGTGGAATGACCGACTCCATCTGGGGGAGTGTGTGATTCCATCCAGGTGCCTGGCAATGAGGCGCAGGCGACAGACGCTGCATTAGTGCGTAAAAGTTCACACACCCCTAAGCGACGGTGCTAGTAGCGGAGAGTGGCCTGGTGTGTCACTTGCGATTCCACTGTACTTATGGACCAGGATGGAGATACGCCGCTGCAGAGGCGTCATGACTGTGAGTATCGCTGACATAGAGGGCATGGGGTTGGCTTCTTCTTTGCCACACGGCTGGGAGGATTACGTGGACACGATCCAGTGCCGGTCACCTCTGATGACTTATGTGACTTCCATAGCTAAGCTGGTGGTCGGCACTTAGTCCATGCCAAGACTCGGTCAAGTGGCTGCGCGGATGTGGCTGATAATGAGAGACTTAGCATGCTGACGCCATGCCGAATTAGCGGCACTACTTATGCTGAGGGGGGGGGGGGTTGGGGGACCTAAAGTGCATTCACTACACTACAGCGTGATATTGCGACCGTCCACGTCCACCTTGTGGATGGAGATGTGTGACCCTGGTGATACCCCCGAGTGGGTGTTCCCCACTGAGAGTTTGACATTACAGTTGAGGGTTGTTCAGGGATGGCTTTGGCAAAGTTCGGGGGCTAAAGTGGGTGGGGGGTGGGAGGGATTTTCTACATGTTTCCAACTGCAATCTCTGTGTCTGAGACGCATGGCGAACTCCTTAGTTGTGTTTTATGATGTGACTGGTGTAACTGTACGGAGCGTACCAAAGTCAGTGCCGAGCATTATGCATTCTATGCGTCCATACGAACTGCACAAGCAGGGTGGTAAATGTAAGATGTATGCCATTGATGTCCAAGCTAGTCCACGCAACAGGTACTAATACGCTCAAGATTCTAACATGGAATGTGCGGGGGCTAGGCGACCCAAAAAAGATCAGGCGGCTCTTTGCCTATTTTGACAGATTACATATTAGCATTGTATTTCTACAGGAAACGCACTTATCCCGAGTCAGCACATCTGCACTAGGCGCTAAATGGGCCGAGTCTGTTACCAACTCGAATTACTCGTCATACTCTAGAGGAGTGAGCATACTGATCAGAAAAGGAACGGGTTTTGAGATCACGAGCACACATAAAGACTTAGAGGGGAGGACCGTTGCACTAGCTGGAGTGGTGAGACGACAAAAGGTTTTGTTAGTGAACACCTACGGACCCAATGTGGACGACCCGGATTTTTTCAAACAGGTATGGCACACTATCGTCGACATGCAGACGACTCACATAATTTGGGGTGGAGATTTCAATGTCACTCTGCTAGATACTCTAGATAGGGCGTCACATACGCTGGAACACCATGGTAAAGCGAGGTCGATGCTACTAGACGCCATGGACGACCTGCGCATGGTAGATTTATGGAGGACACGCAACCCAGCAACGACTATCGCGACACACATAAATGCGGCTAATAATAGTTGGTCTAGGCTGGACTACTGGCTGGGCACACGGGAGGTACTTTCCTGGGTCAGGGACATAACTCACCTACCGCGAACACTTTCGGACCATGGCCCAGTACTATTAGACATTGCAATACCATACTATGACCCACCACCTTTTACCTGGCGCTTCAATACGACAGCTCTGCAAGACCCTGTTTATGCTGAAACGATACACAAGGCAATTATAGATTACTTCGAACTTAACGCCCCCACTACTGAAGACCCGGGTCTGCTATGGGAGGCCTTTAAGGCAACATTACGGGGGGTCTGTATCAGCACCACCTCTGGCATCCTCAAAGACATCAGACACCAACTGCACACACGAGAACGAGCTATACAAACCCTGGAACACACGTACACCCAAACAGGTGACGCTGCTGTACTGGGGGAAATCAAAACACTCCTCACCGAATTCGATGAGTTCGCGGCGGACGAACTAAAATATGTCTCAAAGCGTGCGACGGCGAGGAGATATGGGGAAGGGGGGAGGCCGGGTAGGGAATTAGCCGCAAAGATATGCGCGGGTAGAGCCCCACAAAACATAACGTCCATTAGCACAGACGCGGGGGAGGTGATCACGGATACCAAGGGCATATTGACTGAATTCAGGAACACTTACGGGGCACTTTACACAGCGCGTCCTACACCGCCACAAGATGAGTTATTACAATACATGGAGGATATAGAGTTAGCATGGTTAGCTGACGGACACAGGCAATATCTAGAACGCCCGGTGACAGTGGAGGATGTAACTGACACCATTCGGAGGTTACCCAATAACAAAGCACCTGGGCCGGACGGATTTGCCACGGAATTCTATAAAAAGTACGCTGACACCCTAGCTCCATATTTGGTGCGGTTATACGGGGCTGCACATGAAGCTCAGAAGCTGCCAGCCTCCATGAGAGAAGCATTACTCGTGGCGCTGCTGAAACCGGGTAAAGAAGCCGATAAATGCGACTCATATCGCCCTCTTTCTTTATTGAATGTGGACACCAAAATCATAGCCAGCCTACTGGCGGACCGGTTGAAGCCTCTTATGCCGTTGCTGGTCAGGCCAGACCAATCGGGTTTTATCCCCGACAGAGCGACTACACATAACACCCGAACATTGTTCGCGCTGGCCCATTATTTAACACCGGAATCGAAGGCGGTTGCTGTGTTGTTGGACGCGGCGAAAGCTTTCGACACGATTGGCTGGCCATTTATCCACGCAGTATTGGTGCGTATGGGATTCCCGCAGATCTTTCTGGGTTGGATAGCGATGTTGTACTCCGATCTGACAGCACGCATCAGAGTAAACAAATATGTATCAGAGCCCATTCCAATATGCAGAGGCACTCGGCAGGGGTGCCCGCTCTCGCCGATGCTATTTGCGTTGGTACTAGAGCCGCTGGCGTGTAAGATCCGGCAACATCACCACTATTCGGCAATACAAATGCCCTCAAGACCCATACACATCTCACTATACGCGGATGACATGGTGCTATATGTGAAGAATCCTGAGCAACACCTTAATCCGCTCCTGAGAGAGTACTTACGGTTTGGCCTACAATCCGGGTTACAGATTAACTGGGACAAGTCCCTAGTTCTACCCCTAACGGACAGCACTCACCCGACAACTCTAGACTATCCTTTAAATTGGCAGGAAGAACCTACAAAATATCTAGGGGTATGGTTCCACAGAGACCCGGAATTGGTGATCAGGACGAACTACGGGCGGACCATATCTTCACTGGAGGACAAGGTTAAGAGATGGAACAGACTTCCCCTTTCGTTGGCTGACAGGGCGGCCATTGTAAAAATGGTGCTCCTTCCGAAGTTCCTGTATTTGTTTAACAATATCCCAATCAAACCACCTGCTGCCGTATTCCGTAATATTAACGCTCTGGTCCTTAACTTATTGTGGGCGGGAAAACAAGCGAGGATGCAATTACGTGCCATGACGCTGCCATATGCTAAGGGGGGCTTTAGGGTGCCAGACCTTTATCTGTATTACTTATGCGCGCAAGCGCAATATGCGCACCACTGGTACCATGAGGTGCCCTTCTTGTCACATGTGGCCGTAGAGGCGGGTGACGCTGACCCTATCCCACTAGCCAGCATATTGACACATACCCGCGCCAAACGACATGAACGAGACATAAATCCAGTCAATACCACGATTGAGGCGTGGCGACTGATAGGCAAGACGACACGCAGTTTACCACTGTATGCCCCAGCACTTCCTCTGGCACACCACCCAGCTCTTTCGGTTACGCAGGAGAAGGTGGGCATGGACTTGTTCCAGCGAGCGGGCTTAGACACTTTTGGGGATCTCTACGATGGCGGGGTCTTTCTAGAGCTGGATAAGCTACAATACATCACAAACCCGACGCCACTATTCACTTTCAATTATTATAGACTGCACAGAGCACTCAGGGAACACTTTCCAACACACCCGGAGGAGCCTCCAACACTGGCACCTCTACAACTGCTACTCACCACACCGACTGCGTCACATCTGGTGTCCAAGCTATATGCCGCTGTACAAGAGGCGGCGGGGGCGAATACTCACAAGGCTAGGGACAGATGGAGTGCAGGACTAGCAGAACCGCTCACTGATTTGGAATGGGATTCAACCTGTGCGCTCACTGGTATGTTAACCCCAAACGGGAACTTGAAAATAATACATTACAAGTATTTGCATCAGGTATACCACACACCTCAGAGATTGCATGGATATGGTTTGCGAGATGATTCGAAATGTTGTAGGTGTAAGCAAGAAGGAGCGGACTTCATGCATCTAGCGTGGCACTGCCGAAAAGTGGCGGGGTTTTGGGAAGGCGTAATGCAGGTCCTGAACGAGATGCTGGGGACCACTATGTTGTGCGATGCGAAAATCTGCTTGTTGGGCATTATCCCGCATTTGAGGGCACTGAAACGTAAATTTTGTGCGATAGCACTTTTACTGGCTAAGAGAAGAGTGTCTATGTACTGGAATGGCAGGAGGGCACCTGAGGTGAAACAATGGATAAATGATATGGTGTATTGTCGAGACACACTTGCAACCTACGAAGAAGAGCTGCCAGGTGGCTCTAGGCCCAAGGATTATTGGGGATACCTGCAAGTGTATTTACAGGCGCATGTTGGTTCTGGATCAGAGACGGAAGTGTAGAAGAATCTACAGTTGGGACGCTGATGACTCACCATGTAAAAGTTTAGTAGTGATGACACTGAGGAGGGAGAATGCTGTGACACAGAATGATGATTGCAGGATGTGAACCGAAGTTGGGGACTACGTTGCTAAGTTTAGTTTAAGTTAAGGTACATGATGAGAAGCAAAAGAAATTTGAAAATGTAAGATTGTTGATTTATAAGTTTGCGAAATTAGCACTGCCAAACACTGGGAGGCTATCGATCTTTACGCCGCCGGTCCGCTGGATGTCGGCTGATGGGCTGTGTAACACTAATGCACTTAAGTTTGGTTTTACAGTGCGGGTGGCCGGCCATTTATGGATGTAGGCAGCAGCACTGTGAATGTTTACCCTATAGCTTATGTTTGTATGCATCGTGCAGTGCATCGATCCTCTTACCTCAATAAACAAATAATAAAAAATAAAAAAAAAAATAAAAAAAAAAGTTGAGGTTAGACAGAAGGTAAGTCAGTTCCGCCGATTGAGAGCCCTCTGCTGGGTCTTTATACCAATAATTAAAATCTCCTACTAACATGACCCTGGTGTGATCCAAAGCCAGGTTAGCAACTTGCTCACTAAAAGCCATAGGAAACAGTGGCATTGAAGTGGGTGGTCTGTACAAGAGAACACATGCTATAGTCATGTGGGGAGCAGCGATTTTTAGTACCAGGTTATCTGTGTTGACTAGGGTCATACAGGTAAGAGCGGTAACATTCAAACTAGAGTGGATAATCGCCGCGACTCCACCTCCTCCTTTCCCGGTATCGCGGTCTGCCTGAATAATGTAATAATCAGATGGCAGTGCTGCTATAATATCGGGTGCTGAAGTAGGGGTTAGCCAAGTTTCGGCCAGAAGGAGGATGTCTGGCTTCTCCGTGTCTAGTAAAAGGAAGATGTCCATCTGGTGCTTGACCAGGGAGCGAGTGTTAAGATACAAGATAGCGAGCTCATCGGAGGGTAGAATGGGAGAGGCCGGACATGCTGCCCGAGTAGAAAGGTGACAGCCTTGGCTCAGGATACCATGCTTACAGAGCTGATGGAGTGTATCCTTTGGTAGAAGTAGGAGGTCATTGTTTGTATTACACTCCATAAGATCGACCCTAGAGTAATGGATAGGTTGGGTATTATGAGGTGCCCCTAGTCCCATTCGGTCGCGGACGGGCGCAGACGGGCTTTCCTTAGGCGCGCCCGCTGCGCTCGTCCGCTGCGCTTCCGAGGGAAGCACATGATTTATGGGAGTGTAAGTGGAAGGGCGTGGCCTCCGAAGGGGGCGTAGCCTCTGAAGGGGGCGTGGCCTGCGAGCAGAGCGAGGCGCGAGTGAAGCTTTCAGCGCCAGGTGACAGCAGCGCTTTTCCGCTTACCACAGGCGTCAGGGGGTGAGTGACCAGTTAAAAACACAGAATCACAGTACGAGGACGAAGAAAATGCAAGAGAATTCAATGCGAGACAAAATAGTCAAACTAGAGTGCTGTGAACACCGACCGGTCCGGAGACTGCCCCCCTCGTTATGAAGTCCAAACGTCGATCCTTCCGCCATCTTAGCGGCGCCGATATATGGAGGAGTGATGCAGTTCCATTCCGAGAACAGCTCTCATCAAAAGTCTCTAAAATGGGAACAACAATTAGTTCTCTCAGAGGCGGCAGCGATCGTAGGCTCGGCGATCCATTGGTGGCATCGAGTTTGTTCTTATCTTCCATTACACTGGGCAGAGGCTCCGACACATCACACAGTACGGGGTCTATGTCATCCTGCAGAGTGGCCATCTTGGGTGTGTCGGTCGTTACGGTTTCATGTGGTGGAGTAGGGTCCGGTCCAAATTGTACCAACTCAGACAAGCGTATCAACACAGTTCGTAGTGACGGGTCACTCTCGGTCCGTCCCTCTACTCTGCAATCGGGGACAGTCATGATCGCCTCCCCTTTCGAACTCGATCTCTCAGAGAGGGAACGGGCGAGTCGGGAACAGCCAACTACGGAGGGAGACTTATCAATGGTTCAGATGAAATCCCAGGTCTACAGCCGGAGGTTTCGGCCCCAACCCAGCGAACACCAGCGGGCCCTTTACCGGGTCACCGGGCAGGACCCCAGTCCGCAGCCGCGACCGTTGAGCTGTCCCCCCTCCTCCGACTTTCATTGAGGCAGCCAAACGTCATCCTTAGCAATCAAAAAAGCAAAATACATTTTTCCACTCCGGTGGACCGGGCCCAAGCTCACCACCGCAGCCGATGTTGTTCAACTGAAACCTGGGTGGGCCAGTACTCGAGACCCCGGCTTCTGGACAGATCTAAGCCGCAAACTTCCACTCGACGTAACTTCGTCAGCCGAACAGGTAAAAAGTTCGGAATAGATCCGTTAAGCTCACGGCAGGTTCATAAACACGGTGGCCGGGCGCAAGAACAGGATAAGTGACAGGATAGTCCGGCGGGAGTCAGCGGTCGGCGGAGCCGGGAGCCTACGTGGCCATCTTGGTTGCTAACGTGGCTCCTCCCCTGCAAGACATTCTTAAAACATACTATGATGTATTATTTGGAGGCAAACACATCATTGTTTTTGGAGATCTACTGCAACTAACTCCAGTGAAAGGACAGCCAGTGTTTAAAATGCTTACGCATGAAGATACCAGGAAGTGCTTAGGAAGCATTGGAAATGTTAACATATGGTTAACAATATGCAGAACTACTTCAAAATATGCGACAGGCAAAGGATGAAGATTATAAAAATATTCTACAAGATGTAAGAATTGGAAAACTAACTGAGCATGGCAAAGAAGCTTTACATGGACGATTAATTTCAAATTTGTTTCCAAAGGAAAATATTCTCCCAGAGAATATTTTTAAGAAAATTCCTGAAAACAAATCTGTCATATGCTTGATGCCAACTCTGCAAGAATGTTCAATCTTCAACACCAAAATGTTAAAGTTGGAAAATCAAGAGATTGTGAAACTGGAAGCTTTTGATAAAATAGAACATGAAGGAGCAACTATTATTTTGTCAGAAAAGTTGAAAAGAAAATTGGATTCTTTAGAGAAGACAATATCTAAAACTGCTGGTACGACAAAATTTACATGTGGAAAGAGGTTTAGTAAATGGAGCAATGGGTCATGTTCTAGATTTTGTGAATTACCGAAATAGAGATGGAATTGAAATTATAAAAATTAAATTTGATGGTATTGAAGTACAACAAATCAGTCGGTGTTCTGCTCGTTTTTTGCTAGGATTTATATGTCCGCAGGGAACAGTTTCCTGTTTCTTTGGCATATGCAGTAACTATTCATAAATCTCAAGGTTTAAGTGTAGATACTGCTTTGGTGAATATTGGAAATTCTGTGTTCAAGGAGGGCATGGCATATGTTGCTTTATCTCGAGTCAGAACTTTATCTGGATTGCACTTGATTGATTTTGATGAGACAAAGATTAATGCAGATCTAAATTGTGTAAAAGAATATAATAGGTTAAGAAGAGAGTATGCTCCAAATTTACCTCAATATCCTCTGTTTGAAAAGCGTGTGGTAGGCCGAAAAAGAAGAAATGAGAAAAATTGTAGTGAAGTTGTAGCAAAAAGAAAAAAAGTGGATGAAACAGTAATTGTAAGCAGAAACTAAATGGATTCAGTTAAAGATGTTGTTGGATTTCAGTTTGGAAATAGTTCTGGTGTCAACTGCTATGCTAATGTAGTGGTTAATGTTGTTTTTTTTTCTCCAAACTGTAAAAGAACAGATTGCTGAAAATCGTGATCAAACACTTTGTTGTTTATTAAATTCTGTATTAGAGAAATGTAGCAGTGATAGAACAAAAATACAAAGTGTTTCTGAAATTCGAAAGGTTTTAGACATATGTTCTGGTCTAAATCAATTTACACAGAATATTCAGCAAGATTGTCAGGAATTTCGAATGTATATGCTTGTTGTTTTGCAAGGTGAAGGTGTAGATGTAGAAAATCTTTTTGGCATTCCTTATAAATGGCAACATGACTGTGACAAATGCTCCTTTTCAAGTAGTACTACAGTAGACACTGAAAGATTTATATATTTGACTTTACCAGACTGCAAATCAGTGTCTTTTAATAATGTAGTTAGAGCAGCAAATCAAAACATGGTCTGTAGTCAATGTAAATCTGCAATGCTATCAACTTTATTTTTAAGAAGATATGGACAGTATGTTATTTTAATGTTCCAACGATGTAGACCTCATGGAACTAAATTGACAACATTAATGACAAATTTTGTGGCTTCTCAATTATCAATTTCAGGAAGAACCTTTACAACTGCAGCAATTATTTACCATGATGGTCCTTCAACAACATCAGGACATTACACATGTTATTTAAAATGTCAAAAAGGGTGGAAGCTCTGTAATGATACTCAATCGACTTTCAAACAATGTTTGCCTTCTGACTTACTAAATTCTTACCTAGTGTTATTACAACCGAAGTTTTAGGGAAGGTAATTGGCCTATGAAGATTGCAGCAGTTAATATAACTTAGTTTGCTCTTCAAAATTACTTTCTGAATGAGAGTGATGAAGATAATAAAAAACATGTAGTTCTCATAGAGATAGTATATTTTTATCATATAGTGTGTGCTGTGAGTATTATACAAATTATTTATAAAAAGTAAGGTAGAGGTGGAAGTAAAACTCTTGTTTCATAATGTAAAAGGTATTGGAGCTTTTTTTTCAGAAAGTCGGGTAAATGAGATATTAAGAAAACAGTGGACTAATTTACATAGAAAAGGACTTTCCATATACTATTTGGCCTCGTGAAAAAGTGGATGGATCAAAAGTGAGTTTAGATATGGTTTTTAAAATTTTACATTATTTAAGAAATTATTCAATGGTTTTTTTAAACACAATCATTTTGATTGTGGTTTTTTTTGCCCGCTGTTATATGATGAGTACTATTGAAGTCACTGTTTTAAGTGAAATTCAATATATTCTGAGAACAGCAAAAATAAACCATTTAACATGATGTTGAAATAATTTTGTAATATCAATTATTATTAAATATATATTATTTTCCCATTCTCTTATGCTCACTCACCTATTTCCACCCTCTATCACTCCTCTTAACTCACCCTCACTGGCCTTTTTTCACTCTCCCTCACCTCTCTTCCCATATTCCACTTTCCTCACTTATTCTCATTAACCACTCCTTCACTGCCTTTTCCCTCTCTCCCATTCACTACTTTCGAGCTGTCAGTCGCTCTTCTTCACTCCCCTTCCCCTTGTTTTCTTTCTGTTTCCTCAATAATTCCCTTTCTCTCACTCACCTGGTTACACTTCCCTCACTCCTTCTCTCACTTCCTCTGTCCTCTCACATCCTCACTCCCTTTCTTTCACTCCCTGTCTCTTAGCTTCAGTCTTTCGATCCTGTTATTCTCTCACTCCTCTTCCGTCATCCTTACTCCCTAAAATTCACCCACACTCCCTTACTTATCTTTCTTTGATCTCTTACTCAGTTTCTTTCTGCCAGTGTTTCCTTCACTACCTGTATGTTCTCACTCTTTCACTTCCTTTGTCCCAAGCTCATTTGCTTGTATTGTAAAATATATATTATAAATATTCTAATTTTTTTTGTCTTTCACAGATATAAAATTTAAAGGAAATATAATATTAAATTTACATTACTTATAAGGTAAGTTTGATGTACAATATTTATTTTCTCTATACTGTTTTCCATAACCTCACTACTCTTCTTTGATACTCCTACACCTCTGTTCCCTTATTGCGCTTGCCTCACTTATTCTGAATCCCCACATTTACTCTCTTTTTTCACACTCTTCTCTTACACTCACCTTCTTTCAGGCCTTCTCTTTTACTTTCTTTCCTCTCTCTTCTCTTACTTCTTTGTTTTATGTTTTTCCCTTCCTTTACTCTCCTTACTCCACTTCATTAACTCCTTCTCTTACTCCCTCTGTCCTGTTACTTCTACACTCCCCTTCCCTCAATCTCTTTCTGTTAGCCTCATTCTCTCCATCCCCTTAGTCTCTCAATTCTCTTCTGTCACGCTCACTGCCTATAACTCAGCCATACTCCCACACTCACCTTCTTTCAGACCTTCTTCTTTAGTTTGCTTCCTCTATCTTTCCTTCCTTACCTCCTTCACTCTTTTCTCTTCCCTTACTTTCTTATTCCACTGTACTAACTCCTTCTCTTACTCCTTCTGTCCTCTTACTTGTACACTCCCCTTCCCTCACTCTCTCTCTGTTAGCATCATTCTCTCTGTCCTCTTAGTCTCTCACTCCTTTTCTATCATGCTCACTCCCTATAACTCAGCCATACTCCTAAACTCACCTTCTTTCAGACCTTTTTCTTTACTTTCCTTCTTCTCTTTTCCCATCCTTCACTCCTTCACTCTTTTCCCTTCCCTTACTCCCCTTACTGCACTTCAGTAACTGCTTCTGTCAATCCCTCTGTCCTCTAACTTACTTATTCCTCTTTTCTTACTCTCTCTGTGTTACCCCCATTCTCTCCATCCACTTAGTCTCTCACTCCTCTTCTATCATGCTCACTCCCTATTAGTCAGCCATACTGTTACACTCATTTTCTTTCAGACCTTCTCCTTTACTTTCCTTCCTCTGTCTTCCCATCCTTCGCTCTTTCACTATTTTCCCTGCCTTTACTCTCCTTACTCCACTTCACTAATTCCTTGTCTTACTCCCTCTGTCTTCTTACTTCTACACTCCCCTTACCTCATTCTCTCTCTGTTAGCCTCATTCTCTCCGTCTCTTTAGTCTCTCACTCCTCTTCTGTCACGCTCACTCCATATAACTCAGCCATACTCCTACACTCACCTATTTTGAAACCTTCTCCTTTACTTCCCTTCCTCTCTCTTCCCATCCTTTGCTGCTTCATTCTTTTGCCTTCCCTTACTCATCTTACTCCACTTCAGTAACTGCTTCTCTCAAACCCTCTGTCCTCTAATTTACTCACTCCCCTTTTCTCACTCTTTCTCTGTTACCCACAAATAATTTCCAGCGATGCATCCTTTCACATGGGGCAAGCCCCATGTAAAAGGGCCTGCGTCAGTCTTACGCCTGCTGTGAGGCAGGCGCAAGATTTTGACGCAACGGTGTCCTAAAAGTGATGCAGTGAAATCTCATAGATTTCACTGCGTCACATCTACGACCCTTCCTTGCGTCAATACGCCCCCTTTGCATACATTATACCTGGTACAGTTATAATGTGGCACAGGGGTATATAAAGTGACGCATCTACCAACATGCGTCACTTTGTAAATATGACTCAACAAGGTGCAATTTCTACACCACTGGTGCGTCACAACAAGTGACGCACCAGCGGCGTAAAAGTGACGCATGGCCTCATAAATGAGGCCCTGAAGCGCACCACAGGGCAAAACAGTGTAAAAAATTATAGTAAAAAAATAATTTCCAGCAATGCATCCTTTCACATGGGGCAAGCCCCAGGCCTGCGTCAGTCTTACGCCTGCTGTGAGGCAGGCGCAAGATTTTAACACAACGGCGTCCTAAAAGTGACGCAGTGAAATCTCATAGATTTCACTGCGTCACTTGTACGACCCTTCTTTGCGTCAATATGCCCCCTTTGCATACATTATACCTGGCGCAGGTATAATGTGGTACAGGGGTTTACAAAGTGACGCATCTACCTAGATGCGTCACTTTGTAAATATGACTCAACAAGGTGCAATTTTTACACCACTGCTGCGTCACAAAAAGTGACGCACCGGCGGCGTAAAAGTGACGCATGAGGCCCTGAAGCGCACCACAGGGAAAAACAGTGTAAAAAATTGTAGTACAAGAATAATTTCCAGCAATGCATCCTTTCACATGGGGCAAGCCCATGACCTTACCTTATGTAATGTGAGAGATGTTAACATTGTGAGAGTCTACCTTATAAACACACAGCTATGTCAAAGATTGTGCACGCAGCTTGTAAATATGCCTTTTTTTTGTATATTCTATCTCAATTTATGCCATTTAAAAAAAGCTTTAAACATCTCTCACAGCATTTCATAGTTTTTTAAGAATACAGCTCTTTGATGAGAATTGGAGGTAGTTCTTTTTTCTTTTTTTTCAACAAAAACAAAAATAGGGAATGGGAAACTGCTCAACAGGAGCAAAAAAAAATCCAAATTAGGGCTGGGGACAGCAGCGGTGGTTCTCTAATGCTCGAACAATGATAATAATACTTTGTTCCCCGTTACAAATTAGGGCATCACAATGTTTGCATTTGATGGAGGCCTCATTAAAAACAGGCTGAATATTTGGGATCAGCTGCTCTGGTCGCCCCCTCACCGATGCAGTTGCTCCTGCAGTTGAAGTAGAGGCACCATCTCTTGGAGCCTCTCGTGCCAGAGCCCTGACACTCTCCCGGGCATAGTTCTGGGGGTGCCTCCTCTGGACGTGCCGAATCATAGTAGAATTACCAAAACTGTATTTGCTTTTGGGGTCTCCTCTGGAAAGTACAATATGGCAGATATTGCACTCCACCTTTGGAGCATTACATTTCACTGTCTTCTGAAAGTACACAAAATGGCGGCAATAGTGTACATTAGCGAGAGACAGTGAGAGAAAGAAGGCATGAGATGAAGAAGAGATGTGAAATGCACATTGGAGAAAATATAGTGGGAGAAGGGAAGTAACTGTGAGTAAACTTACTTTGTAACACAGAAATGTTGCACTCTATACTACAAGTCTCACTTTATACCACAATCATTTCGCTACTATCTCATAAATTACAAATAGAATAATAAAAAATGTCTCAAACAATTTATAATTTCTAAATATACATTTATTCTTCAGAATTTTCATTTCATCATTGTTTTTGGAGATCTACTGCAACTAACTCCAGTGAAAGGACAGCCAGTGTTTAAAATGCTTACGCGTGAAGATACCAGGAAGTGCTTAGGAAGCATTGGAAATGTTAACATATGGTTAAATTTCAAATATGCAGAACAACTTCAAAATATGCGACAGGCAAAGGATGAAGATTATAAAAATATTCTACAAGATGTAAGAATTGGAAAACTAACTGAGCATGGCAAAGAAGAATTACATGGACGATTAATTTCAAATTTGTTTCCAAAGGAAAATATTCTCCCAGAGAATATTTTTAAGAAAATTCCTGAAAACAAATCTGTCATATGCTTGATGCCAACTCTGCAAGAATGTTCAATCTTCAACACCAAAATGTTAAAGTTGGAAAATCAAGAGATTGTGAAACTGGAAGCTTTTGATAAAATAGAACATGAATGAGCAACTATTATTTTGTCAGAAAAGTTGAAAACAAAATTGGATTCTTTAGAGAAGACAATATCTAAAACTGCTGGTATGGAAAAGACTCTGTATGCATCTTTAAATTGTCGTATGATTTTACGACGTAATTTACATGTGGAAAGAGGTTTAGTAAATGGAGCAATGGGTCATGTTCTGGATTTTGTGAATTACCGAAATAGAGATGGAATTGAAATTATAAAAATTAAATTTGATGGTATTGAAGAAGTACAACAAATCAGTCGTCGTTCTGCTCGTTTTTTGCTAGTGAAGGATTTATATGTCCGCAGAAAACAGTTTCCTGTCTCTTTGGCATATGCAGTAACTATTCATAAATCTCAAGGTTTAAGTGAAGATACTGCTTTGGTGAATATTGGAAATTCTGTGTTCAAGGAGGGCATGGCATATGTTGCTTTATCTCGAGTCAGAACTTTATCTGGATTGTACTTGATTGATTTTGATGAGACAAAGATTAATGCAGATCTAAATTGAGTAAAAGAATATAAAAGGTTAAGAAGAGAGTATGCTCCAAATTTACCTCAATATCCTCTGTTTGAAAAGTGTGTGGTAGGCCGAAAAAGAAGAAATGAGAAAAATTGTAGTGAAGTTGTAGCAAAAAGAAAAAAAGTAGATGAAACAGTAATTGTAAGCAGAAACGAAATGGATTCAGTTAAAGATGTTGTTGGATTTCAGTTTGGAAATAGTTCTGGTGTCAACTGCTATGTTGTTTTTTTTTTTTTTCTCCAAACTGTAAAAGAACAGATTGCTGAAAATCGTGATCAAACACTTTGTTGTTTATTAAATTCTGTATTAGAGAAATGTAGCAGTGATAGAACAAAAATACAAAGTGTTTCTGAAATTCGAAAGGTTTTAGACATATGTTCTGGTCTAAATCAATTTACACAGAATATTCAGCAAGATTGTCAGGAATTTCGAATGTATATGCTTGTTGTTTTGCAAGGTGAAGGTGTAGATGTAGAAAATCTTTTTGGCATTCCTTATAAATGGCAACATGACTGTGACAAATGCTCCTTTTCAAGTAGTACTACAGTAGACACTGAAAGATTTATATATTTGACTTTACCAGACTGCAAATCAGTGTCTTTTAATAATGTAGTTAGAGCAGCAAATCAAAACATGGTCTGTAGTCAATGTAAATCTGCAATGCTATCAACTTTATTTTTAAGAAGATATGGACAGTATGTTATTTTAATGTTCCAACGATGTAGACCTCATGGAACTAAATTGACAACATTAATGAAAAATGTTGTGGCTTCTCAATTATCAATTTCAGGAAGAACCTTTACAACTGCAGCAATTATTTACCATGATGGTCCTTCAACAACATCAGGACATTAGACATGTTATTTAAAATGTCAAAAAGGGTGGAAGCTCTGTAATGATACTCAATCGACTTTCAAACAATGTTTGCCTTCTGACTTACTAAATTCTTACCTAGTGTTATTACAACCGAAGTTTTAGGGAAGGTAATTGGCCTATGAAGATTGCAGCAGTTAATATAACTTAGTTTGCTCTTCAAAATTACTTTCTGAATGAGAGTGATGAAGATAATAAAAAACATGTAGTTCTCATAGAGATAGTATATTTTTATCATATAGTGTGTGCTGTGAGTATTATACAAATTATTTATAAAAAGTAAGGTAGAGGTGGAAGTAAAACTCTTGTTTCATAATGTAAAAGGTATTGGAGCTTTTTTTTCAGAAAGTCGGGTAAATGAGATATTAAGAAAACAGTGGACTAATTTACATAGAAAAGGACTTTCCATATACTATTTGGCCTCGTGAAAAAGTGGATGGATCAAAAGTGAGTTTAGATATGGTTTTTAAAATTTTACATTATTTAAGAAATTATTCAATGGGTTTTTTAAACACAATCATTTTGATTGTGGTTTTTTTTGCCCGCTGTTATATGATGAGTACTATTGAAGTCACTGTTTTAAGTGAAATTCAATATATTCTGAGAACAGCAAAAATAAACCATTTAACATGATGTTGAAATAATTTTGTAATATCAATTATTTTTAAATATATAATATTTTCCCATTCTCTTATGCTCACTCACCTATTTCCACCCTCTATCACTCCTCTTAACTCACCCTCACTGGCCTTTTTTCACTCTCCCTCACCTCTCTTCCCATATTCCACTTTCCTCACTTATTCTCATTAACCACTCCTTCACTGCCTTTTCCCTCTCTCCCATTCACTACTTTCGAGCTGTCAGTCACTCTTCTTCACTCCCTTTCCCCTTGTTTTCTTTCTGTTTCCTCAATAATTCCCTTTCTCTCACTCACCTTGTTACACTTCCCTCACTCCTTCTCTCACTTCCTCTGTCCTCTCACATCCTCACTCCCTTTCTTTCACTCCCTGTCTCTTAGCTTCAGTCTTTCGATCCTGTTATTCTCTCACTCCTCTTCCGTCATCCTTACTCCCTAAAATTCACCCACACTCCCTTACTTATCTTTCTTTGATCTCTTACTCAGTTTCTTTCTGCCAGTGTTTCCTTCACTACCTCTATGTTCTCACTCTTTCACTTCCTTTGTCCCAAGCTCATTTGCTTGTATTGTAAAATATATATTATAAATATTCTAATTTTTTTTGTCTTTCACAGATATAAAATTTAAAGGAAATATAATATTAAATTTACATTACTTATAAGGTAAGTTTGATGTACAATATTTATTTTCTCTATACTGTTTTCCATAACCTCACTACTCTTCTTTGATACTCCTACACCTCTGTTCCCTTATTGCGCTTGCCTCACTTATTCTGAATCCCCACATTTACTCTCTTTTTTCACACTCTTCTCTTACACTCACCTTCTTTCAGGCCTTCTCTTTTACTTTCTTTCCTCTCTCTTCTCTTACTTCTTTGTTTTATGTTTTTCCCTTCCTTTACTCTCCTTACTCCACTTCATTAACTCCTTCTCTTACTCCCTCTGTCCTGTTACTTCTACACTCCCCTTCCCTCAATCTCTTTCTGTTAGCCTCATTCTCTCCATCCCCTTAGTCTCTCAATTCTCTTCTGTCACGCTCACTGCCTATAACTCAGCCATACTCCCACACTCACCTTCTTTCAGACCTTCTTCTTTAGTTTGCTTCCTCTATCTTTCCTTCCTTACCTCCTTCACTCTTTTCTCTTCCCTTACTTTCTTATTCCACTGTACTAACTCCTTCTCTTACTCCTTCTGTCCTCTTACTTGTACACTCCCCTTCCCTCACTCTCTCTCTGTTAGCATCATTCTCTCTGTCCTCTTAGTCTCTCACTCCTTTTCTATCATGCTCACTCCCTATAACTCAGCCATACTCCTAAACTCACCTTCTTTCAGACCTTTTTCTTTACTTTCCTTCTTCTCTTTTCCCATCCTTCACTCCTTCACTCTTTTCCCTTCCCTTACTCCCCTTACTGCACTTCAGTAACTGCTTCTGTCAATCCCTCTGTCCTCTAACTTACTTATTCCTCTTTTCTTACTCTCTCTGTGTTACCCCCATTCTCTCCATCCACTTAGTCTCTCACTCCTCTTCTATCATGCTCACTCCCTATTAGTCAGCCATACTGTTACACTCATTTTCTTTCAGACCTTCTCCTTTACTTTCCTTCCTCTGTCTTCCCATCCTTCGCTCTTTCACTATTTTCCCTGCCTTTACTCTCCTTACTCCACTTCACTAATTCCTTGTCTTACTCCCTCTGTCTTCTTACTTCTACACTCCCCTTACCTCATTCTCTCTCTGTTAGCCTCATTCTCTCCGTCTCTTTAGTCTCTCACTCCTCTTCTGTCACGCTCACTCCATATAACTCAGCCATACTCCTACACTCACCTATTTTGAAACCTTCTCCTTTACTTCCCTTCCTCTCTCTTCCCATCCTTTGCTGCTTCATTCTTTTGCCTTCCCTTACTCATCTTACTCCACTTCAGTAACTGCTTCTCTCAAACCCTCTGTCCTCTAATTTACTCACTCCCCTTTTCTCACTCTTTCTCTGTTACCCACAAATAATTTCCAGCGATGCATCCTTTCACATGGGGCAAGCCCCATGTAAAAGGGCCTGCGTCAGTCTTACGCCTGCTGTGAGGCAGGCGCAAGATTTTGACGCAACGGTGTCCTAAAAGTGATGCAGTGAAATCTCATAGATTTCACTGCGTCACATCTACGACCCTTCCTTGCGTCAATACGCCCCCTTTGCATACATTATACCTGGTACAGTTATAATGTGGCACAGGGGTATATAAAGTGACGCATCTACCAACATGCGTCACTTTGTAAATATGACTCAACAAGGTGCAATTTCTACACCACTGGTGCGTCACAACAAGTGACGCACCAGCGGCGTAAAAGTGACGCATGGCCTCATAAATGAGGCCCTGAAGCGCACCACAGGGCAAAACAGTGTAAAAAATTATAGTAAAAAAATAATTTCCAGCAATGCATCCTTTCACATGGGGCAAGCCCCAGGCCTGCGTCAGTCTTACGCCTGCTGTGAGGCAGGCGCAAGATTTTAACACAACGGCGTCCTAAAAGTGACGCAGTGAAATCTCATAGATTTCACTGCGTCACTTGTACGACCCTTCTTTGCGTCAATATGCCCCCTTTGCATACATTATACCTGGCGCAGGTATAATGTGGTACAGGGGTTTACAAAGTGACGCATCTACCTAGATGCGTCACTTTGTAAATATGACTCAACAAGGTGCAATTTTTACACCACTGCTGCGTCACAAAAAGTGACGCACCGGCGGCGTAAAAGTGACGCATGAGGCCCTGAAGCGCACCACAGGGAAAAACAGTGTAAAAAATTGTAGTACAAGAATAATTTCCAGCAATGCATCCTTTCACATGGGGCAAGCCCATGACCTTACCTTATGTAATGTGAGAGATGTTAACATTGTGAGAGTCTACCTTATAAACACACAGCTATGTCAAAGATTGTGCACGCAGCTTGTAAATATGCCTTTTTTTTGTATATTCTATCTCAATTTATGCCATTTAAAAAAAGCTTTAAACATCTCTCACAGCATTTCATAGTTTTTTAAGAATACAGCTCTTTGATGAGTATTGGAGGTAGTTCTTTTTTCTTTTTTTTCAACAAAAACAAAAATAGGGAATGGGAAACTGCTCAACAGGAGCAAAAAAATCCAAATTAGGGCTGGGGACAGCAGCGGTGGTTCTCTAATGCTCGAACAATGATAATAATACTTTGTTCCCCGTTACAAATTAGGGCATCACAATGTTTGCATTTGATGGAGGCCTCATTAAAAACAGGCTGAATATTTGGGATCAGATGCTCTGGTCGCCCCCTCACCGATGCAGTTGCTCCTGCAGTTGAAGTAGAGGCACCATCTCTTGGAGCCTCTCGTGCCAGAGCCCTGACACTCTCCCGGGCATAGTTCTGGGGGTGCCTCCTCTGGACGTGCCGAATCATAGTAGAATTACCAAAACTGTACTTGCTTTTGGGGTCTCCTCTGGAAAGTACAATATGGCAGATATTGCACTCCACCTTTGGAGCATTACATTTCACTGTCTTCTGAAAGTACACAAAATGGCGGCAATAGTGTACATTAGCGAGAGACAGTGAGAGAAAGAAGGCATGAGATGAAGAAGAGATGTGAAATGCACATTGGAGAAAATATAGTGGGAGAAGGGAAGTAACTGTGAGTAAACTTACTTTGTAACACAGAAATGTTGCACTCTATACTACAAGTCTCACTTTATACCACAATCATTTCGCTACTATCTCATAAATTACAAATAGAATAATAAAAAATGTCTCAAACAATTTATAATTTCTAAATATACATTTATTCTTCAGAATTTTCATTTCATCATTGTTTTTGGAGATCTACTGCAACTAACTCCAGTGAAAGGACAGCCAGTGTTTAAAATGCTTACGCGTGAAGATACCAGGAAGTGCTTAGGAAGCATTGGAAATGTTAACATATGGTTAAATTTCAAATATGCAGAACAACTTCAAAATATGCGACAGGCAAAGGATGAAGATTATAAAAATATTCTACAAGATGTAAGAATTGGAAAACTAACTGAGCATGGCAAAGAAGCTTTACATGGACGATTAATTTCAAATTTGTTTCCAAAGGAAAATATTCTCCCAGAGAATATTTTTAAGAAAATTCCTGAAAACAAATCTGTCATATGCTTGATGCCAACTCTGCAAGAATGTTCAATCTTCAACACCAAAATGTTAAAGTTGGAAAATCAAGAGATTGTGAAACTGGAAGCTTTTGATAAAATAGAACATGAATGAGCAACTATTATTTTGTCAGAAAAGTTGAAAACAAAATTGGATTCTTTAGAGAAGACAATATCTAAAACTGCTGGTATGGAAAAGACTGTATGCATCTTTAAATTGTCGTATGATTTTACGACGTAATTTACATGTGGAAAGAGGTTTAGTAAATGGAGCAATGGGTCATGTTCTGGATTTTGTGAATTACCGAAATAGAGATGGAATTGAAATTATAAAAATTAAATTTGATGGTATTGAAGAAGTACAACAAATCAGTCGTCGTTCTGCTCGTTTTTTGCTAGTGAAGGATTTATATGTCCGCAGAAAACAGTTTCCTGTCTCTTTGGCATATGCAGTAACTATTCATAAATCTCAAGGTTTAAGTGAAGATACTGCTTTGGTGAATATTGGAAATTCTGTGTTCAAGGAGGGCATGGCATATGTTGCTTTATCTCGAGTCAGAACTTTATCTGGATTGTACTTGATTGATTTTGATGAGACAAAGATTAATGCAGATCTAAATTGTGTAAAAGAATATAAAAGGTTAAGAAGAGAGTATGCTCCAAATTTACCTCAATATCCTCTGTTTGAAAAGCGTGTGGTAGGCCGAAAAAGAAGAAATGAGAAAAATTGTAGTGAAGTTGTAGCAAAAAGAAAAAAAGTAGATGAAACAGTAATTGTAAGCAGAAACGAAATGGATTCAGTTAAAGATGTTGTTGGATTTCAGTTTGGAAATAGTTCTGGTGTCAACTGCTATGCTAATGTAGTGGTTAATGTTGTTTTTTTTTCTCCAAACTGTAAAAGAACAGATTGCTGAAAATCGTGATCAAACACTTTGTTGTTTATTAAATTCTGTATTAGAGAAATGTAGCAGTGATAGAACAAAAATACAAAGTGTTTCTGAAATTCGAAAGGTTTTAGACATATGTTCTGGTCTAAATCAATTTACACAGAATATTCAGCAAGATTGTCAGGAATTTCGAATGTATATGCTTGTTGTTTTGCAAGGTGAAGGTGTAGATGTAGAAAATCTTTTTGGCATTCCTTATAAATGGCAACATGACTGTGACAAATGCTCCTTTTCAAGTAGTACTACAGTAGACACTGAAAGATTTATATATTTGACTTTACCAGACTGCAAATCAGTGTCTTTTAATAATGTAGTTAGAGCAGCAAATCAAAACATGGTCTGTAGTCAATGTAAATCTGCAATGCTATCAACTTTATTTTTAAGAAGATATGGACAGTATGTTATTTTAATGTTCCAACGATGTAGACCTCATGGAACTAAATTGACAACATTAATGAAAAATGTTGTGGCTTCTCAATTATCAATTTCAGGAAGAACCTTTACAACTGCAGCAATTATTTACCATGATGGTCCTTCAACAACATCAGGACATTACACATGTTATTTAAAATGTCAAAAAGGGTGGAAGCTCTGTAATGATACTCAATTGACTTTCAAACAATGTTTGCCTTCTGACTTACTAAATTCTTACCTAGTGTTATTACAACCGAAGTTTTAGGGAAGGTAATTGGCCTATGAAGATTGCAGCAGTTAATATAACTTAGTTTGCTCTTCAAAATTACTTTCTGAATGAGAGTGATGAAGATAATAAAAACATGTAGTTCTCATAGAGATAGTATATTTTTATCATATAGTGTGTGCTGTGAGTATTATACAAATTATTTATAAAAAGTAAGGTAGAGGTGGAAGTAAAACTCTTGTTTCATAATGTAAAAGGTATTGGAGCTTTTCTTTCAGAAAGTCGGGTAAATGAGACATTAAGAAAACAGTGGACTAATTTACATAGAAAAGGACTTTCCATATACTATTTGGCCTCGTGAAAAAGTGGATGGATCAAAAGTGAGTTTAGATATGGTTTTTAAAATTTTACATTATTTAAGAAATTATTCAATGGGTTTTTTAAACACAATCATTTTGATTGTGGTTTTTTTTGCCCGCTGTTATATGATGAGTACTATTGAAGTCACTGTTTTAAGTGAAATTCAATATATTCTGAGAACAGCAAAAATAAACTATTTAACATGATGTTGAAATAATTTTGTAATATCAATTATTATTAAATATATATTATTTTCCCCTTCTCTTATGCTCACTCACCTATTTCCACCCTCTATCACTCCTCTTAACTCACCCTCACTGGCCTTTTTTCACTCTCCCTCACCTCTCTTCCCATATTCCACTTTCCTCACTTATTCTCATTAACCACTCCTTCACTGCCTTTTCCCTCTCTCCCATTCACTACTTTCGAGCTGTCAGTCACTCTACTTCACTCCCCTTCCCCTTGTTTTCTTTCTGTTTCCTCAATAATTCCCTCTCTCACTCACCTTATTACACTTCCCTCATTCCTCCTCTCACATCCTCACTCCCTTTCTTTCACTCCCTGTTTCTTAGCTTCAGTCTTTCGATCCTGTTATTCTCACTCCTCTTCCGTCATCCTTACTCCCTAAAATTCACCCACACTCCCTTACTTATCTTTCTTTGATCTCTTACTCAGTTTCTTTCCGCCAGTGTTTCCTTCACTACCTCTATGTTCTCACTCTTTCACTTCCTTTGTCCCAAGCTCATTTGCTTGTATTGTAAAATATATATTATAAATATTCAAAAAAATTTTGTCTTTCACAGATATAAAATTTAATGGAAATATAATATTAAATTTACATTACTTATAAGGTAAGTTTGATGTACAATATTTATTTTCTCTATACTGTTTTCCATAACCTCACTACTCTTTGCGCTTGCCTCACTTATTCTGTATCCCCACATTTACTCTCTTTTTTCACACTCTTCTCTTACACTCACCTTCTTTCAGGCCTTCTCTTTTACTTTCTTTCCTCTCTCTTCTCTTACTTCTTTGTTTTATTTTTTTCCCTTCCTTTACTCTCCTTACTCCACTTCATTAACTCCTTCTCTTACTCCCTCTGTCCTGTTACTTCTACACTCCCCTTCCCTCAATCTCTTTCTGTTAGCCTCATTCTCTCCATCCCCTTAGTCTCTCAATTCTCTTCTGTCACGCTCACTGCCTATAACTCAGCCATACTCACCTTCTTTCAGACCTTCTTCTTTAGTTTGCTTCCTCTATCTTTCCTTCCTTACCTCCTTCACTCTTTTCTCTTCCCTTACTTTCCTATTCCACTGTACTAACTCCTTCTCTTACTTGTACACTCCCCTTCCCTCACTCTCTCTCTGTTAGCATCATTCTCTCTGTCCTCTTAGTCTCACTCCTTTTCTATCATGCTCACTCCCTATAACTCAGCCATACTCCTACACTCACCTTCTTTCAGACCTTTTTCTTTACTTTCATTCCTCTCTTTTCCCATTCTTCACTCCTTCACTCTTTTCCCTTCCCTTACTCCCCTTACTGCACTTCAGTAACTGCTTCTGTCAATCCCTCTGTCCTCTAACTTACTCATTCCTCTTTTCTTACTCTCTCTGTGTTACCCCCATTTTCTCCATCCACTTAGTCTCTCACTCCTCTTCTATCACGCTCACTCCCTATTAGTCAGCCATACTGTTACACTCATTTTCTTTCAGACCTTCTCCTTTACTTTCCTTCCTCTGTCTTCCCATCCTTCGCTCTTTCACTATTTTCCCTTCCTTTACTCTCCTTACTCCACTTCACTAATTACTTGTCTTACTCCATCTGTCTTCTTACTTCTACACTCCCCTTACCTCATTTTCTCTGTTAGCCTCATTCTCTCCGTCTCTTTAGTCTCTCACTCCTCTTCTGTCACGCTCACTCCATATAACTCAGCCATACTCCCACACTCACCTTTTTTGAAACCTTCTCCTTTACTTCCCTTCCTCTCTCTTCCCATCCTTTGCTGCTTCATTCTTTTGCCTTCCCTTACTCTTCTTACTCCACTTCAGTAACTGCTTCTCTCAAACCCTCTGTCCTCTAAATTACTCACTCCCCTTTTCACACTCTTTCTCTGTTACCCACAAATAATTTCCAGCGATGCATCCTTTCACATGGGGCAAGTCCCATGTGAAAGGGCCTGCGTCAGTCTTATGCCTGCTGTGAGGCAGATGCAAGATTTTGACGCAACGGCGTAGATTCACTGCGTCATTTCTACGACCTTTCATTGCGTCAATACGCCCCCTTTGCATACATTATACATGGCGCAGGTATAATTTGGCACAGGGGTTTACAAAGTGACGCATCTACCTAGATGTGTCACATTGTAAATATGACTCAACAAGGTGCAATTTCTACACCACTAGTGCGTCACGAAAAGTGACGCACCGGTGGCATAAAAGTGACGCATGACCTCATAAATGAGGCCATCAAGAGCACCACAGGGCAAAACAGTGTAAAAAATTGTAGTAAAAAAATAATTTCTAGCAGTGCATCCTTTCACATGGGGCAAGCCCCATGTAAAAGGGCCTGCGTCAGTCTTACGCCTGCTGTGAGGCAGGTGCAAGATTTTGACGCAAGGGTGTCCTAAAAGTGATGCAGTGAAATCTCATAGATTTCACTGCGTCACATCTACGACCCTTCCTTGCGTCAATACGCCCCCTTTGCATACATTATACCTGGTACAGTTATAATGTGGCACAGGGGTTTATAAAGTGACGCATCTACCTACATGCGTCACTTTGTAAATATGACTCAACAAGGTGCAATTTTTACACCACTGGTGCGTCACAAAAAGTGACGCACCAGCGGCGTAAAAGTGACGCATGGCCTCATAAATGAGGCCCTGAAGCGCACCACAGGGCAAAACAGTGTAAAAAATTATAGTAAAAAAATAATTTCCAGCAGTGCATCCTTTCACATGGGGCAAGCCCATGACCTTACCTTATGTAATGTGAGAGATGTTAACATTGTGAGAGTCTACCTTATAAACACACAGCTATGTCAAAGATTGTGCACGCAGCTTGTAAATATGCCTCTTTTATTGTATATTCTATCTCAATTTATGCCATTTTAAAAAAAGCTTTAAACATCTCTCACAGCATTTCATATTTTTTAAGAATACAGCTCTTTGATGAGAATTGGAGGTAGTTCTTTTTTCTTTTTTTTCAACAAAAACAAAAATAGGGAATGGGAAACTGCTCAACAGGAGCAAAACAAATAATCCAAATTAGGGCTGGGGACGGCAGCGGTGGTTCTCTAATGCTCGAACAATGATCATAATACTTTGTTCCCCGTAACAAATTAGGGCATAACAATGTTTGCATTTGATGGAGGCCTCATTAAAAACAGGCTGAATATTTGGGATCAGCTGCTCTGGTCGCCCCCTCACCGATGCAGTTGCTCCTGCAGTTGAAGTAGAGGCACCATCTCTTGGAGCCTCTCGTGCCAGAGCCCTGACACTCTCCCGGGCATAGTTCTGGGGGTGCCTCCTCTGGACGTGCCGAATCATAGTAGAATTAACAAAACTGTACTTCCTTTTGGGGTCTCCTCTGGAAAGTACAGTATGGCAGATATTGCACTCCACCTTTGGAGCATTACATTTCACTGTCTTCTGAAAGTACACAAAATGGCGGCGATAGTGTACATTAGAGAGAGACGGTGAGAGAAAGAAGGCATGAGATGAAGAAGAGATGTGAAATGCACATTGGAGAAAATATAGTGGGAGAAGGGAAGTAACTGTGAGTAAACTTACTATGTAACACAGAAATGTTGCACTCTATACTAGAAGTCTCACTTTATACCACAATCATTTCGCTACTATCTCATAAATTACAAATAGAATAATAAAAAATGTCTCAAACAATTTATAATTTCTAAATATACATTTATTCTTCAGAATTTTCATTTCATCATTGTTTTTGGAGATCTACTGCAACTAACTCCAGTGAAAGGACAGCCAGTGTTTAAAATGCTTACGCATGAAGATACCAGGAAGTGCTTAGGAAGCATTGGAAATGTTAACATATGGTTAAATTTCAAATATGCAGAATAACTTCAAAATATGCGACAGGCAAAGGATGAAGATTATAAAAATATTCTACAAGATGTAAGAATTGGAAAACTAACTGAGCATGGCAAAGAAGCTTTACATGGACGATTAATTTCAAATTTGTTTCCAAAGGAAAATATTCTCCCAGAGAATATTTTTAAGAAAATTCCTGAAAACAAATCTGTCATATGCTTGATGCCAACTCTGCAAGAATGTTCAATCTTCAACACCAAAATGTTAAAGTTGGAAAATCAAGAGATTGTGAAACTGGAAGCTTTTGATAAAATAGAACATGAAGGAGCAACTATTATTTTGTCAGAAAAGTTGAAAACAAAATTGGATTCTTTAGAGAAGACAATATCTAAAACTGCTGGTATGGAAAAGACTCTGTATGCATCTTTAAATTGTCGTATAATTTTACGACGTAATTTACATGTGGAAAGAGGTTTAGTAAATGGTGCAATGGGTCATGTTCTGGATTTTGTGAATTACCGAAATAGAGATGGAATTGAAATTATAAAAATTAAATTGGATGGTATTGAAGAAGTACAACAAATCAGTTGTTGTTCTGCTCGTTTTTTGCTAGTGAAGGATTTATATGTCCGCAGAAAACAGTTTCCTGTTTCTTTGGCATATGCAGTAACTATTCATAAATCTCAAGGTTTAAGTGTAGATACTGCTTTGGTGAATATTGGAAATTCTGTGTTCAAGGAGGGCATGGCATATGTTGCTTTATCTCGAGTCAGAACTTTATCTGGATTGTACTTGATTGATTTTGATGAGACAAAGATTAATGCAGATCTAAATTGTGTAAAAGAATATAATAGGTTAAGAAGAGAGTATGCTCCAAATTTACCTCAATATCCTCTGTTTGAAAAGCGTGTGGTAGGCCGAAAAAGAAGAAATGAGAAAAATTGTAGTGAAGTTGTAGCAAAAAGAAAAAAAGTAGATGAAACAGTAATTGTAAGCAAAAACGAAATGGATTCAGTTAAAGATGTTGTTGGATTTCAGTTTGGAAATAGTTCTGGTGTCAACTGCTATGCTAATGTAGTGGTTAATGTTGTTTTTTTTTCTCCAAACTGTAAAAGAACAGATTGCTGAAAATCGTGATCAAACACTTTGTTGTTTAATAAATTCTGTATTAGAGAAATGTAGCAGTGATCGAACAAAAATACAAAGTGTTTCTGAAATTCGAAAGGTTTTAGACATATGTTCTGGTCTAAATCAATTTACACAGAATATTCAGCAAGATTGTCAGGAATTTCGAATGTATATGCTTGTTGTTTTGCAAGGTGAAGGTGTAGATGTAGAAAATCTTTTTGGCCTTCCTTATAAATGGCAACATGACTGTGACAATTGCTCCTTTTCAAGTAGTACTACAGTAGACACTGAAAGATTTATATATTTGACTTTACCAGACTGCAAATCAGTGTCTTTTAATAATGTAGTTAGAGCAGCAAATCAAAACATGGTCTGTAGTCAATGTAAATCTGCAATGCTATCAACTTTATTTTTAAGAAGATATGGACAGTATGTTATTTTAATGTTCCAACGATGTAGACCTGATGGAACTAAATTGACAACATTAATGAAAAATGTTGTGGCTTCTCAATTATCAATTTCAGGAAGAACCTTTACAACTGCAGCAATTATTTACCATGATGGTCCTTCAACAACATCAGGACATTACACATGTTATTTAAAATGTCAAAAAGGGTGGAAGCTCTGTAATGATACTCAATTGACTTTCAAACAATGTTTGCCTTCTGACTTACTAAATTCTTACCTAGTGTTATTACAACCGAAGTTTTAGGGAAGGTAATTGGCCTATGAAGATTGCAGCAGTTAATATAACTTAGTTTGCTCTTCAAAATTACTTTCTGAATGAGAGTGATGAAGATAATAAAAACATGTAGTTCTCATAGAGATAGTATATTTTTATCATATAGTGTGTGCTGTGAGTATTATACAAATTATTTATAAAAAGTAAGGTAGAGGTGGAAGTAAAACTCTTGTTTCATAATGTAAAAGGTATTGGAGCTTTTCTTTCAGAAAGTTGGGTAAATGAGACATTAAGAAAACAGTGGACTAATTTACATAGAAAAGGACTTTCCATATACTATTTGGCCTCGTGAAAAAGTGGATGGATCATAAGTGAGTTTAGATATGGTTTTTAAAATTTTACATTATTTAAGAAATTATTCAATGGGTTTTTTAAACACAATCATTTTGATTGTGGTTTTTTTTGCCCGCTGTTATATGATGAGTACTATTGAAGTCACTGTTTTAAGTGAAATTCAATATATTCTGAAAACAGCAAAAATAAACCATTTAACATGATGTTGAAATAATTTTGTAATATCAATTATTATTAAATATATATATTTTTTCCATTCTCTTATGCTCACTCACCTATTTCCACCCTCTATCACTCCTCTTAACTCACCCTCACTGGCCTTTTTTCACTCTCCCTCACCTCTCTTCCCATATTCCACTTTTCTCATTTATTCTCATTAACCACTCCTTCACTGCCTTTTCCCTCTCTCCCATTCACTACTTTCGAGCTGTCAGTCACTCTACTTCACTCCCCTTCCCCTTGTTTTCTTTCCGTTTCCTCAATAATTCCCTTTCTCTCACTCACCTTATTACACTTCCCTCACTCCTTCTCTCACTTCCTCTGTCCTCTCACATCCTCACTCCCTTTCTTTCACCCCCTGTCTCTTAGCTTCAGTCTTTCGATCCTGTTATTCTCTCACTCCTCTTCCGTCATCCTTACTCCCTAAAATTCACCCACACTCCCTTACTTATCTTTCTTTGATCTCTTACTCAGTTTCTTTCTGCCAGTGTTTCCTTCACTACCTCTATGTTCTCACTCTTTCACTTCCTTTGTCCCAAGCTCATTTGCTTGTATTGTAAAATATATATTATAAATATTCTAATTTTTTTGGTCTTTCACAGATATAAAATTTAATGGAAATATAATATTAAATTTACATTACTTATAAGGTAAGTTTGATGTACAATATTTATTTTTTCTATACTGTTTTCCATAACCTCACTACTCTTTGCGCATGCCTCACTTATTCTGAATCCCCACATTTACTCTTTTTTCACACTCTTCTCTTACACTCACCTTCTTTCAGGCCTTCTCTTTTACTTTCTTTCCTCTCTCTTCTCTAACTTCTTTGTTATATTTTTTTCCCTTCCTTTACTCTCCTTACTCCACTTCATTAACTCCTTCTCTTACTCCCTCTGTCCTGTTACTTCTACACTCCCCTTCTCTCAATCTCTTTCTGTTAGCCTCATTCTCTCCATCCCCTTAGTCTCTCAATTCTCTTCTGTCACGCTCACTGCCTATAACTCAGCCATACTCCCACACTCACCTTCTTTCAGACCTTCTTCTTTAGTTTGCTTCCTCTATCTTTCCTTCCTTACCCCCTTCACTCTTTTCTCTTCCCTTACTTTCTTATTCCACTGTACTAACTCCTTCTCTTACTCCTTCTGTTCTCTTACTTGTACACTCCCCTTCCCTCACTCTCTCTCTGTTAGCATCATTCTCTCTGTCCTCTTAGTCTCTCACTCCTTTTCTATCATGCTCACTCCCTATAACTCAGCCATACTCCTACACTCACCTTCTTTCAGACCTTTTTCTTTACTTTCCTTCCTCTTTTCCCATCCTTCACTCTTTCCCCTTCCCTTACTCCCCTTACTGCACTTCAGTAACTGCTTCTGTCAATCCCTCTGTCCTCTAACTTACTCATTCCTCTTTTCTTACTCTCTCTGTGTTACCCCCATTTTCTCCATCCACTTAGTCTCTCACTCCTCTTCTATCACGCTCACTCCCTATTAGTCAGCCATACTGTTACACTCACCTTCTTTCAGACCTTCTCCTTTACTTTCCTTCCTCCGTCTTCCCATCCTTCGCTCTTTCACTATTTTCCCTTCCTTTACTCTCCTTACTCCACTTCACTAATTCCTTGTCTTACTCCCTCTGTCTTCTTACTTCTACACTCCCCTTACCTCATTCTCTCTCTGTTAGCCTCATTCTCTCCGTCTCTTTAGTCACTCACTCCTCTTCTGTCGCGCTCACTCCATATAACTCAGCCATACTCCCACACTCACCTTTTTAGGAAACCTTCTCCTTTACTTCCCTTCCTCTCTCTTCCCATCCTTTGCTGCTTCATTCTTTTGCCTTCCCTTACTCTTCTTACTCCACTTCAGTAACTGCTTCTCTCAAACTCTCTGTCCTCTAATTTACTCACTCCCCTTTTCTCACTCTTTCTCTGTTACCCACAAATAATTTCCAGCGATGCATCCTTTCACATGGGGCAAGTCCCATGTGAAAGGGCCTGCGTCAGTCTTATTCCTGCTGTGAGGCAGACGCAAGATTTTGATGCAACGGCGTCCTAAAAGTGATGCAGTGAAATCTCATAGATTTCACTGCGTCATTTCTACGACCTTTCATTGCTTCAATACGCCCCCTTTGCATACATTATATTATACACATTATACATGGCGCAGGTATAATGTGGCACAGGGGTTTACAAAGTGACGCATCTACCTAGATGTGTCACATTGTAAATATGACTCAACAAGGTGCAATTTATACACCACTAGTGCGTTACAAAAAGTGACGCACCGGCGGCATAAAAGTGATGCATGGCCTCATAAATGAGGCCCTGAAGCGCACAACAGGGAAAAACAGTGTAAAAAATTGTAGTGAAAAAATTATTTCCAGCAGTGCATCCTTTCACATGGGGCAAGCCCCATGTAAAAGGGCCTGCGTCAGTCTTACGCCTGCTGTGTGGCCGGCGCAAGATATTGACGCAACGGTGTCCTAAAAGTGATGCAGTGAAATCTCATAGATTTCACTGCGTCACATCTACGACCCTTCCTTGCATCAATACGCCCCCTTTGCATACATTATACCTGGTACAGTTATAATGTGGCACAGGGGTTTATAAAGTGACGCATCTACCTACATGCATCACTTTGTAAATATGACTCAACAAGGTGCAATTTTTACACCACTGGTGGGTCACAAAAAGTGACGCACCGGCGGCGTAAAAGTGACGCATGGCCTCATAAATGAGGCCCTGAAGCGCACCACAGGGCAAAACAGTGTAAAAAATTATAGTAAAAAAATAATTTCCAGCAATGCATCCTTTCACATGGGGCAAGCCCCAGGCCTGCGTCAGTCTTACGCCTGCTGTGAGGCAGGCGCAAGATTTTAACACAACGGCGTCCCAAAAGTGACGCGGTGAAATCTCATAGATTTCACTGCGTCACTTGTACGACCCTTCTTTGCGTCAATATGCCCCCTTTGCATACATTATACCTGGCGCAGGTATAATGTGGTACAGGGGTTTACAAAGTGACGCATCTACCTAGATGCGTCACTTTGTAAATATGACTCAACAAGGTGCAATTTTTACACCACTGCTGCGTCACAAAAAGTGACGCACCGGCGGCGTAAAAGTGACGCATGGCCTCATAAATGAGGCCCTGAAGCGCACCACAGGGAAAAACAGTGTAAAAACTTGTAGTAAAATAATAATTTCCAGCAATGCATCCTTTCACATGGGGCAAGCCCATGACCTTACCGTATGTAATGTGAGAGATGTTAACATTGTGAGAGTCTACCTTATAAACACACAGCTATGACAAAGATTGTGCACGGAGCTTTAAATATGCCTCTTTTTTTGTATATTCTATCTCAATTTATGCCATTTTAAAAAAGCTTTAAACATCTCTCACAGCATTTCCTATTTTTTAAGAATACAGCTCTTTGATGAGAATTGGAGGTAGTTCTTTTTTCTTTTTTTTCAACAAAAACAAAAATAGGGAATGGGAAACTGCTCAACAGGAGCAAAAAAAATAATCCAAATTAGGGCTGGGGACGGCAGCGGTGGTTCTCTAATGCTCGAACAATGATCATAATACTTTGTTCCCCGTAACAAATTAGGGCATCACAATGTTTGCATTTGATGGAAGCCTCATTAAAAGCAGGCTGAATATTAGGGATCAGCTCTTCTGGTCGCCCCCTCACCGATGCAGTCGCTCCTCCAGTTGAAGTAGAGGCACCATATCTTGGAGCCTCTCGTGCCAGAGCCCTGACTCTCTCCCGGGCATAGTTCTGGGGATGCCTTCTCTGCACGTGGCGAATCATGGTAGAATTACCAAAACTGTACTTCCTTGTGGGGTCTTCTCTGGAAAGTACAGTATGGCAGATCTTACATTCCACCTTTGGAGCATTTACTTTCTTGCGTCCCTCAGGTATATCAAAAAATTCCCAGATAAAATGCTCCTTAACTCTAGGCTGAGGAACCTCTTCATCTATAAATCCATCTGTATCATCACTGCTGCTGGATGCTCTGACAGCCATGATAATCCAACAAAGATTTAGCAGCAAAAAGACAGGTCTTGCAGTAACAAAAGTGAAAGAAGAAGTGAAGGAAATGGGTGGGGATTTCATTCTTTGTAAAAAAAAAAACTGTTGGCAACCAATAAAAAGTGTTATTTTAAGGTCACGTGACTTGACACGCTTACGCTGCGCGCACCGGAGCGCTTCCGGGGGCGCTTACGCGGCGCGAACGTAGGCGCTTACGCGGCGCGCCTGAGTGACGTTTTGGTAGCTTTACGGAAATGCAAAATCATTTTCATTTCGTAAATCAAAAATACTGCTTTTATAAGTATGGTACTGAATGTCTCGCATTATTATTTACTTTTCATACATATTTTTTTTTTTAATCGAACGCAGAAATAGCGCTCTCGCTGCGCTCTCGGGAGAGCTCACCGGTGCGCGCACCCTGAGCGCACCAGGAAAAAATGATTTAAAAAAAATATGCATTGAACAAATTATTATTATTTTTTTTTAAAAATATCAAATTAATAGTTATAAAAAACAGCTAATAAAAAAAAAACAATCGTAGGTTACAAAGTCCATATACAAAGGAATTAGCTTTTAAAAAAACTATGAAATTCACTGAAAAAACCATAGGTTTCACAATCGTTATAGTTAGGAATTAGCATTTAAAAAACCTTTGAAATTCACCGAAAAAACCATAGGTTTCACACTCGTTATAGTTAGGAATTAGCATTTAAAAAACCTTTGAAATTCACCGAAAAAACCATAGGTTTCACACTCGTTATAGTTAGGAATTAGCATTTAAAAAACCTTTGAAATTCACCGAAAAAACCATAGGTTTCACACTCGTTATAGTTAGGAATTAGCATTTAAAAAACCTTTCAAATTCACATTCCATTTCAATGGTTTTGTATGAGTAAAATGTTCAGCTAACTATAACTGGTGTGAAACCTATGGCTTTTTCAGTGAATTTGAAAGGTTTTTTAACCCCTTCCATGCTCATGACAAGGTCAGCTCGTCATGAGGCACACTGGAGCTGTGCTAATGACGAGCTGACCTTGTCATGAACAATGGGATTATCAATAAATCAGCACCCAGCGGGAATTGCCTTAGCACCAATGTGGTTAAATGCTAATTCCTAACTATAACGAGTGTGAAACCTATGGTTTTTTCAGTGAATATATATATATATATATATATATATATATATATATATATATTCACTGAAAAAACCATAGGTTATAGACCATATATAGTTAGGAATTAGCATTTAAAAAACCTTATTTTACTCACACAAAACCATTGAAATTCCATATATAGTTAGTTGCACTAACTATATATCGCGCACCTGCAATCCACTGCTGATGATGTCACATATTACATCATTCATGACATGGTCAGTGACATCACTGATGACATCACTGATGACATCTCAAATGACATCACTGATGACATCACTGATGACATCTCATTTGACATCAATGACCACATCACTGATGATATCATTCATGTGACAATACAATGCATCTCCTCACATTTTAATATAACCTCTGTTTCACCCAGTGTTAAATACAGAATATAATTTTTGAAACCATTGACACACCAATACTAGTTACTACATACGCACTCACTGATTCCTACGTCTACACACACCTTCACTCATTCACCCATACTATCATTCATACATACAATCACTCATCTTTACAACACTATCATATGCACTCATACACCTATACAGACACTCACAGTCTGCCACTCATCCATGGAGTTACTCACACACCTAGTCAGTCCTGTAAAGAATCAATGACACTTCCATTTTCTTGTCTATACAGTTAAACATAGAGCACCTTACATTTTCAAACATATACTAACACATACTTACCTTGTTATACAATCATTGATACAAGTACACATTGATCTGCACAGAGTCACACACCTCCCAGCCAGCCACACACACACTCAGTCTCCCATACAAATACTTGGACAATCAATCAGTAACCCATATAGTTAATCATATAGCTACTGATCAAAACATGCAGCAGTTTACAGAACAACAGACATAATGATGCACAAATTAAGACACTTTAGTCACTAACCCATGCACTCAGTGAGACACATTTAATCACTCACTCATGCATTCAGTCATGCACCTACTAAATCCTTTGTCCAGACACTTATACTTCCACTCATTCTTCAATATGTAAGACACATTTTAACTTTACAGAAACATACAGTCACTGGATGTTGTCATCAGTGATGTCATCAGTGATGTCATTTGAGATGTCATCAGTGATGTCATCAGTGATGTCACTGACCATGTCATGAATGATGTAATATGTGACATCATCAGCAGTGGATTGCAGGTGCGCGATATATAGTTAGTGCAACTAACTATATATGGAATTTCAATGGTTTTGTGTGAGTAAAATAAGGTTTTTTAAATGCTAATTCCTAACTATATATGGTCTATAACCTATGGTTTTTTCAGTGAATTTTCAAGGTTTTGTAAATGCTAATTCCTAACTATATATGGTCTATAACCTATGGTTTTTTCAGTGAATTTCAATGGTTTTTTAATAGCAAATATCATAAGCTGTCGAATGTCAAGTACGTGGTAAGTGAAAACATTTTCGTGTTTATGCACACTGATCTGCTTTGAATGGTGCCCCCCCCCCTCATTTCTATTAGGAGTACTCTCTCTTTGCAGATAGTGAAAGGTAGTTAACGCAGGTCTTTGCCCCCATTGTAATCCGTCGTGCCTGCTTCTCTCTCCATTTGATTCATTGTTATCCAAGTATTTACTGTTTTAGAATTAGTTCTCTTTGGTTCATTCTCTATTTACAAACAAACACAGAGTCGCAATACTCTGTTTAGTCTTTGCAGATAACGAAAAATCGTGTAAAAAAAAAAGAAAAGGAATCGAGCAAAATCAGTAGGCCACTAATGGGATCTCTTTTTGACCTCGCTAAAATAGAAACATTAGGAACAACCCCTCATGACAAATACAAAACTAGTGAGATGAACTGAACTCCACACAATGATGGCTGCAAAACAGCTCTGCTCCGCCACCCACCCCGCCCAAAATAACGATAAAGAACGGCTGCCATGATTGGTTGCGGAATGACCACGACGGAGCTACGAAATGGTGCTGCTCTCATGCTAACCCCAGCTTCAGTCTGAAACATCCAGAAACACTGTAGACTACCAATTCGATCAGTTCCGGTAGCGCCCCAATGTAACCCGGTAGAGAAGAACTAGCCCTCCCCTCTTTGACTGATGGTTCTTGTTGCCTGTCCCTTCTGTTGTCATTTAACAGAACTATTTAGCCTGCTGAAAGGGGTTGTGTTCCGACCGCTGGTTGGTGGAGACATTTTGACTATATTCTGTACCTGCGTTGTCGCGTAATGCGTCATATGACGCGCCGCGTTAGCGCATCCGGAAGTCATCCGGGGCGCGCAGCGCGTAACGTAAGCATAACAAGTCATGTGACTTGTTAATAAAACTTTTCATTGGTTCATTTTACTTTTCTTATTGTAATGATGAAAGGCTTGGTCATATGACCTAAAAATTACGCTTTTCATTACTTCCGAACATTATTTTTTCTTAAATATATGTTATAATGTTCCAGGCTACTGTACTTTCCCGGAAATTTTACAACTGTCCTGCAAGTAAAATATATTCTTTTTTCGAGAAAAAGAGCGTTTCTTCGTCCCATGACGGAGCCGTTGAGCAAAAGAGGGTCGACCTGCTGTCTTAGTCGCCGATACGCCTGAATATGAGATTCTTATCGATCACTTTATGTTACAGGAATAGAAAACACAACAGCCCTTGACCATTTATCTTTACTGCGTTCCTTCGTATTATACCTTTTACCCTTCATGTAATTGGTCTGCTTTATTTCACTTGCCTTTTAATGATTCTAAAACAGTGACTATTATTAAAAACTTTACCAATGTATATACTACTACCATGTTTTCTTTTAAAAACCTTTATTGTGAAAATTTCATTATACAAATACGAGCCTATAACCACGTGGGCCGGCCACGGAGCAAACTGTAATCGTATATGATGAATAGACATTTACACTGTAGAGGAACGTAACGGGCGGGCCATTAGGTTGCAAGAACTAAGGTGTCTAACAGTTACGGAATCGGTGGACGTACATTTTATAATTAAAATACGACAGGGCCAGTTACAATAAAATTATCTAGATATACATTTGCGGGCAAGTACCATGGGTGACGTTAATTCGAACTTTCAACAGTACAGTAATCAATAACACATCAGAACTTAATATCAATAGGGATGTCGAAATATTCAATCAATTCTCGTCCCCGCCCGCCATGTGCTTCAAAACTGCATACGTATCTCGTGATTTCAAGGTTCTGCAACCAGTACACAACAAGGAGTTACGAGTCCCATTTATTCTGGCGCCATTTTGGGCGAGGACGGGCAGGTCCAGGATATAGTCAAAATGTCTCTACCAACCATCGACTATGATGATGTTCATATGCTGTATTTATTAGAGTAACACTCAGATGTCCACATGAAATAAATTTGCCACAATCTAAACATGTCATTTTAATCTTTCCAAAGTTCTTCTAAATATTTGGGACCGTTTCCCTTGCCTCTGAAGCTCTCAGTGCCACTTCTTTGATGAATGTACTAGCAGGTCAGGGGTTCTCCTCCAAATCTCTCTTTTATGCAGCACTATAATTAATTGGTGCCACCTCTCCATATGACGATGCATGGTATAGTTACCACAACTATATTTTTTTTCGGTTCCTCTAGAGAGTTCATCGTGGCAGATGAAGCGTGTAACGTACCGGGCATTTACCTTTTTTTGCATGTACAGGAAAGGAAAAAAAAATCGAGCGTCCGAGTTCTAAGGTGTCCCAGGGCCATTTTAGTGGACCAGGCCCAAATCCAAAGAACAGGCCGCCATTTTGAGAGTCCTGTTGCAGCCGCCTGTCGCTGTAGCATCAAGAGCAGCCGAAACTCAGCTGAATGGCAACTGAAACGGTAAAGGGGCGCCCCACTACAGCAGACGAGCCAGGCCCAAATCCAAAGAACTGCTATCTCACAGGCTAATGGGGCGACCCACGCCGAGTTTCAGCATTGTAGGATGACCACACAAGTACAGCAACTTGCTAGACATCACCTCGGTGCCATCCGGATCTCGGCGCCCCACTGCAGATGAAGTGCCTCTCAACTATGAAACCACCACGGTGACATCCGGATCTTGGCGCGTTGTGCTGCCTTCGGCCTATTCGCACATCGGTCCGCTACTGACGCCATCTCACAGGCTAATGGGGCGACCCACGCCGAGTTTCAGCATTGTAGGATGACCACACCAGTACAGCAACTTGCTAGACATCACCTCGGTGCCATCCGGATCTCGGCGCCCCACTGCAGATGAAGTGCCTCTCAACTATGAAACCACCACGGTGACATCCGGATCTTGGCGCGTTGTGCTGCCTTCGGCCTATTCGCACATCGGTCCGCTACTGACGCCATCTCACAGGCTAATGGGGCGACCCACGCCGAGTTTCAGCATTGTAGGATGACCACACCAGTACAGCAACTTGCTAGACATCACCTCGGTGCCATCCGGATCTCGGCGCCCCACTGCAGATGAAGTGCCTCTCAACTATGAAACCACCACGGTGACATCCGGATCTTGGCGCGTTGTGCTGCCTTCGGCCTATTCGCACATCGGTCCGCTACTGACGCCATCTCACAGGCTAATGGGGTGACCCACGCCGAGTTTCAGCATTGTAGGATGACCACACCAACTTGCTAGACATCACCTCAGTGCCATCCGAATCTTGGCATCTCAACGCCTAGTGGTATCTTCCATACAAAAAATATTGTTACGCTGCCTTTGGCCCCATTCGCACATCAGTCCGCAACTTAGACATCACCTCGGTGCCATCCGGATCTTGGCATCTCAGCGCCTTGTGGTGTCAGTCAGAAAATATTGTTGTGCTGCCTTCGGCCTATTCGCACATCGGTCCGCTACTGACGCCATCTCACAGGCCAACGGGGCGCCCCACGCCGACTTTCAGCATTGTAGGATGGCCACACCAGTGCGGCAACTTGCTACACACCACCTCGGTGCCATCCGGATCTTGGCATCTCAGCGCCTTGTGGTCTCTTCTACACCGGAAATATAGTAGAAAATATTGTTGCGCTGCCTTTGGCCCCATTCACACATCAGTCCGCTACTGACACCATCTCACAGGCCAACGGGGCGCCCCACGCCGACTTTCAACATTGTAGGATGGCCACAGAAGTGCGACAACTTACTAGACACCACCTCGGTGCCATCCGGATCTTGGCGCGTTGTGCTGCCTTCGGCCTATTCGCACATCGGTCCGCTACTGACGCAAACTCACAGGCCAACGGGGCGCCCCACGCCGACTTTCAGCATTGTAGGATGGCCACACCAGTGCGGCAACTTCCTACACACCACCTCGGTGCCATCCGGATCTTGGCGCGTAGTGAAGCTGCAGCAGCTGCAAATAAGCTTCAGACAGTGTTACAACCGCTGCTCAGAACTCTCAACTATGACACCACCTCGATGCCATCCGGATCTTGGCGCGTTGTATTGCCTTCGGCCTATTCGCACATCGGTCCGCTACTGACGCCGCCTCACGTGCCAACGTATTTTCTCCGCATTTTATACCCTATGCAGCATAACAGGTCATGTGACTTGTTTATAAAACTTTTCATTGGTTCATTTTACTTTTGGTTTCCTAATGATGGAAGGCTTGATCATATGACCTAAAAATAACACTTTTCATTGGATGAAAACTTTTTTTTTCCCCCAAACGATGAAAGCCCCACCTTGTTTCTGGATGTTTCAGACTGAAGCTGGCGTCACCATGAGAGCACCACCATCTCGTAGCTCCGTCGTGGTCATTCCGCGAGCAATCATGGCAGCCGCTCCCCACCAGAAGCCTGCAGGAGTCGGGGCCCCCAAAACTTTTGATGAATTCTCAAGGCGGAGGGGACGCTTTCGAGAATGGGGTCCAAGACCTAGCAGACAAGCGTCCGATTTCCAAGGTGTCCCAGGGCCATTTCAGTGGACCAGGCCCAAAAAGGAAACAGCCTGCCGCCATTTTGAGAGTCCTGTGACAGCCGCCTATCGCTGCACCGCAAGAGTGGGCGCAACTCAGCTGAATGGCGGATTTTGACACAGTGGACCAAAAGCGGACGGAATGGCAACTGAAACGGTAAAGGGGCGCCCCACTACAACAGACGAGACTCCACCTGGAGAGGCCCGTTCACGCCGCCTCCCCCGGGGCGCTCCACGCCGTTATTCGGAGCAGCATTGTAGGATACCAAAACCAGTGCGGCAACTTACTGGACATCACCTTGGTGCCATCGTTCTGCTGCCTTGGAACTATTCGCACAACAGTTTGCTACTGATGACCCACCCCCCGCGACGCCCCACGCCGTTATTTGCTGGGTGGCAACTTACTAGACATCACTTTTGTGTCATCTAGATTTCGGCGCGTTCTGCTGCCTTGGAACTATTCGCACAACAGTTTGCTACTGATCACCCACCCCCCGCGACGCCCCACGCCGGAAATCTGGACGTTGTGCTGCGTTGGGACTATTCGCACAGCCGACCGCTACTTCGTTGTTTTTCTCTAAAAATGTTTATATGTTATTACTATTTTTGTTTTCTTGTATATATTTATAAATTATTAAAGTTTTATAATCTTACTACTTTGTCGGAGTGCTATATATTTTTAATGTGACACATAATTGTAAAAACTTTGATGTACAAAGAGTCATCCCTGGAATCTTCCGCTTCACGCTCGGTCCCCTCCCCAATCACAATACAGAATGGTTTTCAGATAATAGCAACGCTTCTGCTGTGACGGATCTCATCGAGTGTGGGCCTTGATCTACTATAACTCCTTTGAAGACGGGTGATTCTTTACAGCTGTGGCCATAAACTACATCTGCAGGGCTAGCTGATAGCCTAGGACCGGCCTGGACAATCGGACACAGAGGAAAAGGAGTGTCAGAGGGTGCGGTAGTGAATAGGGCGAAAGGGAGGTGTCGGGCGGGCACAGGGTGTGATTCTCAGGGAAGAACAGCGCAGATGGGGGGAGGTTTATTACCCATGCATAAAACAGAGAGCGGGGGTGACCACTGCCTGGGGGAGATGCTTGCGAGGGTGGGGAGCCATGCTAAGGATCGACAGCGTTCACAGAGTGGATCTGGTCAAGGCATCTAAAATGGCTGCCGTGCACGACAAAAGTGTGGCATTTGAAAAAAGACAAGATGGCGCACACAATGTTTTTCAACAATTCCTGATTTCCTTCGAATCGAACGTTAACAGACGTTGGGGCATATTACCAAAGTTAAGCGATATTTATCCCTAACGATGCATTGCAAAGATTTTTTTACCGTCAGAAATTATCGCAGATAAACCTTGCTATTATCAAGGTTTATCGCAAATACGATAAAAAACGAGCGCAATGCATTAATGTCGCTGAAAACTCCGCGATATTCATGCATTACCGAGCTAATGCTCTTAGCCATGTTATCCACCTCCCATTGGATAACATGGCTAAGAACTGCTCAGGGCAGCTGTTACTTTTTGGAGATATTCGCGCTTATCTCGAATATTTCCAAAAGTTGATAATAGGAGATAGCGATGTTAGCGACTGTTTCCAGTCGCTAACATCTTGGCATGCCCACTTTGCATGTCATTAGTGATAAATATCACTCACATGCAAAGTGGGACCCAAGATGGTCGCTATCTCCTACTAGCCGTCGCTAACTGGTGTTAGCAACAGCTAGGTAATACACATATAATTTTATCTCCGCGAAGCGGAGCGCTGTTACAGATATATATCTTGTTTTTGAACGTTAATTTCTCAAAATGCACTGAAGCACATATATTGAGACATAGCAAAGGCACATCGGGCTACCAGTCCCTAATATTTTACCAAGTTTCGTGCAAATCCATTCAGCCGTTCGATTATTATTATTATTATTTTTTTTTGCCCCGCGGGGCCCTTTTAAAACCTCCACATCAAACCTAGGGGGTCAGCGAGGATCTACTATGCCCCCTTATGGTCATCAGCCGTTCGATTATTATTATTATTTTTTTTTTTGCCCCGCGGGGCCCTTTTAAAACCTCCACATCAAACCTAGGGGGTCAGCGAGGATCTACTATGCCCCCTTATGGTCATTTGCCCCTTCGCTTTGGCCTCCTCTTGTCTCTCGATCCTACCGAGAGACAAGATGGCGGCCGCTACGTACTGTTTGGAATGTTTACAGACACCGGAGAGCCAATCAGCTTCGCTTCGCAAAGCTCCGTAACGCGAAAAGTACGCGAAGCGGTGCGCTGTTACAGATATATATTTTTTTTGAACGTTAATTTCTCAAAATCCACTGAAGCACATATATTGAGACCTAGCAAAGGCACATCGGGCTACCAGTCCCTACAATTTTGCCAAGTTTCGTGCAAATCCATTCAGCCGTTCGATTATTATTATTATTATTTTTTTTTGCCCCGCGGGGCCCTTTTAAAACCTCCACATCAAACCTAGGGGGTCAGCGAGGATCTACTATGCCCCCTTATAGTTATTTCCCCCTTTGTTTTGACCTCCTCTTGTCTCTCGATCCTACCGAGAGACAAGATGGCGGCCGCTACGGACTGTTTGGAATGTTGACAGACGCCGGAGAACCAATCAGCTTCGCTTCACAAAGCTCCGTTGCGCGAAAAGTCCGCGAACCAGAGCGCTAACCGGTCCGCTGTTACAGATATATATCTTTTTTTAAACGTTAATTTCTCAAAATCCACTGGAGCACATATATTGAGACCTACAAAAGGCACATCGGGCTACCAGTCCCTACAATTTTGCCAAGTTTCGTGCAAATCCATTCAGCCGTTCGGGCTAAAAGTGAGGCCAACCGCCCTATGGAAAACTCAATGTTAAAAACACGTTTTGGGACCCCCCTTTTTTCTCGGCCCCCACTGGACGAACCCCCCCCAAATTTTCAAGGGCTGCTCAGAAACAAAATGTGCCATTTTCCTGAAAATTTCAGCCGATTCCGTCCACAAACGCCAAAGTTATTAGACATAGAATTTTCAAAAAACCCATAGAGAAAAAATCCTAACTATATATACCTACTGGCGACCGCCAGTAGGTAATATATATATGTATGTTCATTCATTTAGCATTTCACTGTGAACATATGCTTGGAATGATACATTTGTTTTTTAGACATGTTTTAGCGAATCATACGATACTCTATTTTAGATATGTTTAACATGTTTAGGCTTTAGTAATGTCGTTCATACGAAAGTGGAGTGGGTGTTGTGTGTCGATTTAGATACCGTATATAGGTTTCCCGATTTATTACCTTATATAGGCACAATTCCCGTTGCCCTTATTCAGGCATAGCAATCCAACCCTTATTTAGGCATTTTCCATGCGAACCAAATACAGGCATGGTCACCTACATCCCTCCAACTATGTCACAACGAGTTCTTGGAAAACCAGACTCTTATTTATTTTTGAGATTTATAAAGCGCTCAAATACTCGAGGCGGTACAAAAGGGGGTGGCGATGGATGGAGCATCTGAACCAATCAAACACTCACACCCAGTCAAAAGATCTGGGTTTGACCCATCACCGTTCTTTAGCCCACTCTGCCACCCCAGCTCAGACATGGCTATATGCAGATCAGTCTGACCCTGTGCCTCATGGGAACAGTCCAGCCCGAACTGCCAAGCCATGCCTTCCCTGGACCGGAAACAAGCTTCCGAGGACCGGTTTCTGGCATTACAGCCGTCTTCAGCCCGGCTTGCCTGAATCCAGTGGCAAAGTGAGCAAGGGACTCACGTCTGAGCATACCCCGCCACACTTATGGCGGCCAAAAGCTGTACAAAAGGGGGTGGCGATGGATGGAGCATCTGAACCAATCATACACTCACACCCAGTCAAAAGATCTGGGTTTGACCACCCCCTTTTGTACTGCTTTTGGCCGCCATAAGTGTGGCAGGGTATGCTCAGACGTGAGTCCCTTGCTCACTTTGCCACTGGATTCAAGCAAGCCGGGCTAAAGACGGCTGGAATGCCAGAAACCGGTCCTCGGAAGCTTGTTTCCGGTCCAGGGAAGACATGGCTTGGCAGTTCGGGCTGGACTGTTCCCATGAGGCACAGGGTCAGACTGATTTGCATATAGCCATGTCTGAACTGGGGTGGCAGAGTGGGCTAAAGAACGGTGATGGATTATACCCAGATCTTTTGACTGAGTGTGAGTGTTTGATTGATTCAGATGCTCCGTCCATCACCACCCCCTTTTTTACCACCCCCTTTTGTACCGCAAATACCCCAGGGTCCCTCGGCGCTACGGACAACAAGCAGATACAATAAGGAGTATGTTATTGGTTGAACAGCCAGGTCTTTATCATCTTTCTAAGGGTTAGCAAGGACTGACAGGATCTGATCTCCACAGGAAGAGTATTCCAGAGCTTTGTAGCGGTGACAACAAAGCGCCTGCCGCCCCAGGAAACTGTTTTGGTACGCGGTACTTTTAGATGAAATGCGGTGGATGAGTGGAGTGTCCTATTCGGAATATGAGTAGCTAAAAGATTTATTAAAAATTGGGGTCCTGTTTTGCGGGAGGCCTTATAGGCAATACATAACACCTTGAACTTTATTTGATTTTTCACAGAAAGCCAATGGTACTCCTTGATGACATGAGAGATGGACTTGAACTTAGGGTTTCCAGATAGCATTCTGGCTGCCGCGTTCGGAACTGTTTGAAGTTTTTGAATGACATTAATCTGTGCATTTGCAAGCAGCCCATTACAATAATCTATGGAAGACATGACCAATGTGCTGACCAAGGTTTTTCCAGCATTCAATGGAAGAAATGGCAAAATCTTTTTGATCATTCTGCGTTTATAAAAATGAGGCCGAAACCACCGAGTTGGCATGGGATGCAAAGGTCAGTCTGTCGTCAAATATGACGTCCAGATTCCTAACCTTGGTGAGTGGGATCGGGGGGGCACCAAGAGTGGGACCAGATGGGGGATAGCTTACCAAAGGTCATAACCTCCGTTTTGTCAGAGTTCAATTTAAGGCAATTGCTGGCCATCCAGCTACTGATGGCCAGCTGGCTGCTACCCTTTCTCCGTTATTGTTTATTGCAAGCACCAACTGGGTGTCGTCTGCATATGATGTAAGGCCCATCCCATGTGCCTTGATGACTCCGGCTAAGTCCGACACATAAATGTTAAAAAGAGTCAGATTTAGGGATGAGCCTTGCGGAACACCGCACGGGAGGGTCAGTTGGGCAGAATAGAAGGTGCCTAAATTTACCGACTGAGTTCGATTGGTGAGAAAGGATAACAGCAGGTCTTTTGCCCTGTGATGGATACCCATTCTGGTGACACGGTCGATCAGGGTAGTGTGATCGACCTTGTCAAAAGCAGCTGAGAGGTCCAGCAGTATTAGAACTGCCGTTCCTCCCTGATCCAGAATGACTCTGTCTTCTGACGCCTTAATTAGTGCGGTCTCTGTTCCGTGGCCTTTGCGAAAACCAAATTGAGTATCATCTAATAGATGATGGTCTTCTATGTATTTGGAGAGATGACTATTCATTACTTTTTCAACTAATTTGGCCAGAAAATGCAAGCTGGCTATAGGCCTATAGTTTTTAGTGTCAGCCGGGTCCAGATTAGATTCTTTTAATAATGGGTTTAAAATAGTTTTCTTCCAGGCAGTGGAGTATATGCCTGAGGAAAACATTGCATTGCAAAACTCCGCTAAGACAAGACAGTTCACCGGTTCAGCGACTGGTGTAAGGACAGCCGGCGGACAAGGATCACTAGCTGAACCAGATTAACAATTTGGTACGGAGTAATGTTTTCAAATTGCGCCAAGAGATGATCTAAGGGGCCATTGTTCACAGACTGATTGTCTAAATTAGTTTGTGCTGCAAATTCAGTGTAGAAGTTACTTATTTTTTCATAAAAATAGTCCGCTAAGGAATTACACAGAAACTGTGAAGGAACTGAGACTGCCGCAGAGGCATAACCTGATAACTTAGTGACTAATTGATAGAGCGGTTTGTTTGAATTTTTTGCAGATTCAATCTGAGCTCCATAATGTTTACTTTTTTCTTGCGCAATCATAAGTTTGTATTTGGCAAGTTCATCCTTGTAAAGGAGTTTTTCTTCACAAGTATAGGATTTGCGCCATTGTCTTTCCCGATTTCTACATCATTTATTTTGTTCCCTAAGTGATTCCGTGAACCACGGGGCTGACGGAGAGTTCCGGTTTTTAGAGATTGTTTTGTTTGGCACCAACAGATTGAATGCATTATGCAACCAATTTGCATAGTTTAATGAGGCTAAGTTTGGATCTGAGGAAACGTCCGCTTGGGTTGAGGATAGATGTGTCTTAAGAAGATGATTATCCATAGTTTTCCAAGCTTTAATTACAACCGGACTATTTACAGAAATATTACGAAGAGAGTTATTGTCAATAAGAATGTTAAATATGATTGCATAATGATCGGTCCAAACTAAAGGTAAGATTTCCTTTAAGAAGATATTTTTAGAATTAGAGAAGAGGCCATCCAAAGTATGACCTGCTTCTTAAGCCTTTAGGACTTCCCCTTGCTTGGATTATTGATTTCTCCAAGAACTCATTTATTATGCATGAACATCTATTCCTTAGGGGTTCATTCATGACGTTCCTATGCCCGACTTTTACGTCAATACTGGTATTCCTAAAACACCTTCAAGGTATAAATATACCTGCACTTGCCCTGGCAAACTACGGTGCACGGTACGGTCAATCTGCAAACTTGCACGACGCAGTTCGCCACGGCAAGTTCGGAAGGAGATTGAGTTTCCGCCTGACCAGACGCTGTCATCCTCCTCGCAGAGAATCCAGCTACAGTGTTTCTGACTCCCCTTGCGGGGCGTTAGAGATTGAGACCCAGAAAGAGATTCCAACCTCTCTCATTCTAAAGGTATGGAGTGGATTAGAACCTAGAGGGACTTTTGGCAAATCTTGGCAACACCAATCTAAACTATAGCCAATCCAGACAATAGCTAAACAGCACCTACTTCTCACCTCGCACTACACTTAGGTTAGGTACACTGGGGTAGAACTAGCTAGAAGCACCATTTGAGTATTCATAGTTTAGCATGTGTTATTTATGTATTTATTTTATGAATATATGTCATAGCTACAAGCCATGCTATAGCAGTATTATTTTATCCTACTGCTAATGCTGTACGTATTATACTTTGCATTCTGTCTTACGATTGTAGCAGTTCATATCTCTTGCACAAGAAATAAGACTGTTCAATAAACCCTTTTTATTGAAACGCCAGTCTATCTATTTCTGTGTAACCTCTGTAGAAACGAAGCATGCACGATTGACTGAGTGAAACTGTTATCTATCGTTTCCACGATTCTGAAACTGTTCCGATTTTAAAGGGAAACAAAGTTGTCATGTTTATGCGGTTGTCAGAATCTAATCCCTTCTTGTTAATTCGAGAAGTTTCTAGTGACCTCTGAGTTAGCTGGCACACACAAGTTATTACGTTTAATGTACTTGATGGAGACATACTGACCTCAGTCCTATGTCAAAACTATAGTGTATGTTGGTCCAATACGCAGAGCCTATCAGGGATATAGGAACTACACTACAGTTTAGTGCTGTGTGACTATTTGTATTGGTAATCCTGTTATTAAATCTGAATTGGGTTTTTCTTGACTTGTCCAGGCAATACAAGGCTTTAGAAAAATGTTTTTCATGAGTTATCTTTAACAGTTTTGTCTCCTCCTTTTGGCCATATTTATTGTCTCAAGATGTGTGCATCTGTGGCTGTAAAAGTGTCTAGTTATGTTTGAGGTAACAATTATTCCAGGTTCTCATAAATAATTGCTCTTGTTTCTAGCGCCCGAGTCCCTGTCAGCTCAACAAAAAGATCCATCGGAGTACTATGGTATTTTACAAATCAGAGAAATTGAGACTGAGGTGAGACTTAGGGTGGGGATATTGAAATGGGCCTAGTGAAATCAAGTTGTTTAGATGGTGAATTAAATTTGGTGAGCTTCCTGCTGCATCAGTTTTCTGGAAGCGTGTCGGATGGTTAGTTTGGTTGAAACAGGGATATGAGGAGATGTGGTCATAGAGATTTCCAGCTTAGAGGTTCAGTACGTTTTAAATTTACGATAAAATTTGACTTAACGAGACTGGTGTGAAACTTGTGATCACAGAAGGGTCATGTCACATTATGAAATTTGTATGTTCATGTGGTCTTGAAATTGAGTACGGGTCAGTTGAGGCTTAAGATCCCTGGAGATGCACCTACGGGTGGGTCTCAGTGTGGCATACACTGAGTATGTTTGTCTGCTGTTACGAGGGTGCTGTACGTGAGATGTCGTGCCACCAGGAAGGGAACTTTTTGAGACTGTATCGGGTTAAAATCTTATTGGGGTTTCTTCTAGAGTGCACCAGGAGGAATTCGAAGGATTTTTGCTCACAGGGTGAAATCATGCCGGTCAAGATCTTCGGTTGTATCAGTATCTATAATTCTTCTTAGCGGAGCAGACAAGAATTGTTTTTTGTTGTTTTGCGTGAAATTAAGAAAAAGAAAAATGACGACGAGAATTGTAATGGGAGGGTCAGTTGCAGTGAGGAGTTAGACTGACAAAATACAAGCACAGCGCTGGGATTGGTTGTTGAGATGCAGTAGTGATTGGAAGCTGAAACAATAACACGGAAGAGAGTTCCGAAGAAATAAGATCAGACTACAGTGAAAGGAAGAAATCATGAAACTTTTTAAGAGATCAAGGGCTTTAATACGCAAGGATGAGCCAATTCCTACTAGAGAAGGGGTTCCTGAAGCTCCAGAGGGTACACCAGCTCTGCATATGTCTCTAGAAAAGAGATATCACAATGGTACCTGGTTAGAGAACTGGGTAAAATATACTGAAGAAAAGATGGTCCCTTAGCTTTCCTACAATATGGAATGTTTAATGTACGGATTTCAGAAAATTTGAGAAGACAGATGAATGACATGAAACAGACACCTAGACCCATGCAATATAAAGCTCTTGAAGAATGGGAACATGAAGCCCATCGGGGAGAGTAAAAGAAATTTTAAGGCAGATATAAAACACTCTAAATAGATAAGCGGAAGCGAAATGGGATTCACAGAAAAAGATGTGGAGACAGAAAGTAGCCATGGGTGCCTGAATGTATCCCGTTATGGTAGCTGAGGATAAAGAGGGAGAAAATGTAAACAGAAAAGGAAACCTATTGAGGAGCCATAAGCACAGGTTCTTCCATTAACGAAGAGAATTTGGATGAAATGGTTGATGAATTGTTCAGTGAGTTATTGTTGATTAGACCTCCACCTTATAACGAAGAACAGAGTAGTGCAGAAACAAACCCGTTTATAGGTATGACCCCAGAAGCACCACCTATAACCTTAGATTCAGCTCATAGAAATATATTTTTGTTTGGAGAACAGCCTTTATAAGGAGCCGGATTACCAATTTCTGCTATACCAAATAGTCCAAATGCATTATACGTTCAGTTACCATACGTCCGATTGTCTCATTATATCACACACAACGAGGAGTTTCTCAAGTATATGCTATAACGATACCTAGTGGGACGGTGGAAAATGAACGTTACCCATCAGAGATAAATAAGACGGTGGTGAATCAGGATCAGAATACCTCATTTACACAAGAGAAAACTGTAACTTGAAGTAGTGATCAGGGAATGAGGGATTAGGGAAAGGGTGAATTCCATAATGGAAGGAGTTATAGAAACATTAATTAACATGTCAGAGAAAAGTTTTGAAACACCCAATAGAGGTCCTCAGGTAATAACAGGAAATGTTTTACAAATGGGAAATCAAATATTGAATGCTCACGCAGCAAGACGAACAGGAAAGACTAGTGGGGAGTCTCAGAGAGATGAGACTGGTACATCAATAGGGCCATGACCAGAGGAATTTAATGACAGGATTAGGGACATTATTCCTACAGCTAGTGCGAAGGGAACTGTGAGTCGGAAGGAAAAATTAGCAGAGAAGGATGTCTATGCTAATATAGATCTAAGCACACTAAAAGTGGAATTGGAGGAAATTATATTGGGAACGATTAGTACAGAAAGGTTGGCGAATTACTGTGACAAAGAATTATTATTCATGTGCAAGAACATAACACCAAAGGCTAGGAATACCCATGAAAGATTTGCTGAGGTAGCTCAAAAATATGGAGCAGGTGTAGAGAAGTCTAAGGCCTTACAAAAAACATATTGATTGGATTTTAATGAGAACAATTTAGAGAGTCTAAATCCTTCAGGAAACAGGTTACAGATTAAAGAACTCTTAACTACCTTGAAACGATGGGGAGAAGTAAAAAGATGGGAAGGCAGATGGGCTAAAAAGAAAGATGTGGCAATGGTTTTGACCTTATACCCCTATGATGGAAAAAGAGAATGGAGAGGCAGAAGCGACAGCATATCCTATGAGATAAGTAGAAGGAGGTGGATATGTTCATGTCCCTCGGGACAGACAGGATATTTGGTCTTTTATTAATGATTTTCCAAGATTGAGGGAGAAGCATGTTTAGTGTTGAAAGTAAGTGGAAAGATTTGTGAAAGTTTCAAGGTTATGTTGAAAGACTTGGACACTTTATTTAATATTGTAGTACCAACTGACTTGTGGACTGAATGTAAAATTGCTGTTGATTGGCCACAAACCAAGCCTGTGAGAGATTAAAAAACTGGTGATGAGAATGTATAATCAGGTTATTACTTATTTGAAAAGGAAAGATTTTGCCGAAAGGAATCGATTGGGTGAAAATAGACAGAACTACACTGGAAATAAAGAAGACAGCGCATGCAGAATGTGTGTCATTACATCGCATACTAATACCACGCATGCCATTACAACTCAGGTATTACTACGCGATTACAATGACAACGACATGCCATTACATCACACCCTTTTATCACGAGTATGCCTTTACAACGCAAAGGCATGCGTGGTAAAGGTATACTCGTGGTGAAAGTTTGCAAGGTAAGTGACAACCCCACTCCTACACAACATACTACACCCACCTCTACACTACCCCTAACCCTAAAACACTACCCGCACTACTCTCACCCCTACACTACCCTAAACCCTAAAACACTACCCTACTCTACTCTAAAACACTACATTACACATACACACCACAACACTACCCTAAATCCTAATGCACTACACTACTCATACACTACATCACTACCCTATACCCTAAAACACTACACAAACTCTACAACAGTACCCTAAACACTACAACACTACCCTAAACCCTAAAACACTACCCAAACACTAAACCCTAAAACACTACAAAAACTCTACACTACCCTATACAAACACTACAACTCTACCCTACACAAACACTACTACACTAAAACACTACACTAAACCCTAAAACACTACACAAACTCTACAACAGTACCATAAACCCAAAACACTACATTACCCTAAACCCTAAAACACTACACAAACACTACTACACTACCCTACACACTACCCTAAACCCCCAACACACTACACAAACACTACACTAAAACACTATACTACCCTAAACCCTAAAACACTACCCTAAACACTAAAACACTAAAACACTACCCTACCCTAAACCACTACACTACACAAACACTACACTAAACCCTAAAACACTACACAAACACTATACTACCCTAAACCCTGAAACACAACACTACCCTAACCCCTAAAACACTACACTACCCTAACCCGTAAAACACTACACTACCCTAACCCCTAAAACACTAGACTACACAAACACTACTACACTACCCTAAACCCTAAAACACTAGACTACACAAACACTACTACACAAACACTACCCTAAAACACTACACTAAACCCTAAAACGCTACACAAACTCTACAACAGTACCATAAACCCTAAGACACTACACTAAACCCTAAAACACTACACCAACACTACTACACTACCCTACACCCTAACACTACACAAAGTCTACAACACTACCCTACACACACACTACAACACTACCCTAAACCCCAACACACTACACAAACACTACACTACCCTAAAACACACTACCCTAAACCCTAAAACACTATCCCAAACCCTAAAACACTACACTAAACCATAAAACACTACACAAACACTACACTAAACCCTACAACACTACACAAACACTATACTACCCTAAACCCTAAAACACTACCCTAACCCCTAAAACACTACACAAACACTATACACAAACACTACTACACTAAACCCTAAAACACTAGTCTACACAAACACTACTACACTAAACCCTAAAACACTACACTATCCCAAACCCTAAAACACTACACTACACACACACTACATTACCCTAAACCCTAATGCACTATACTACTCAAACACTACACTACCATAAACCCTAAAACACTACACAAACACTACACTACCCTGAACCCTAAAACACTGCACTACACAAACTCTACAACACTACCCTAAACTCTAAATCACTACAACAGTACCCTAAACCCTAATACACTACACTAAACAAAACAAACACTACAAAAAACACTAAAACGTTAAAAAAAACACAAACATTAAAACACAACTTTTACACTACCATAAACCCTACAATAGTAAACCCCACCCCAAGCGCAAACCCCCTTACCTCTCTCCTCGCCAACGTCGCCGTCTCTCCATCCGGTTCCTGCTTCCTCCTTCCCCGAGGGGCGGTGCACGTCTTTGTGAGGAAACAGCCTCAGTTTCCTCACGACTTGGATAGCCGCCATTACACATAACATCGCATGCGTTGTAAAAGCGCATGTGATGTAATGGTATACGTGGTTTTTACCACGTGTTTTAACATCGCATGCGTTGTAAAAGCGCATGTGATGAAATGGTATGCGTGGTTTTTACCACGTGTTGTAACATCGCATGCATTGTAACGCATGCGATGTACTAGCAACGCGTGGTAAAAACGCGTTGTAATGGCTGGTAACGGTGCATGCATATCATGAAAGGCTTTTGCAGGCATTCAAGCAATATAGTGGAATCGAGAATGTGTCGGAAAAAAGACACGGGACATTTTGTGTATCGGTTTGTGTATGGCTTTAGACCTGAAATAAGTGCCATGATACAACAACATTTGATTTGTTGGCAGAGTAAGCCCGTTGATGAAATTCTTTACTATGCATAGTATTGTGGAGACGACATTGACTTGCATCATAAGAAATTAAAAGAGAAGTTGATGTTGCCACAAATAAGAGCAGCCTAGAAAGGATTTGTGGGTTTTGAGTTGGATTTTTCAGGTTTGGTACAGGGAAATGGTCAGAGCACTACTGAAGCGCGCGGTGTAGTAGGATATCCCTTGCAGACTTTTGTGCATCAGGGAAGAGAAAGGGGGTCATAAACAGAGGCGTTGAAAAAGACTCATTTATGTCACATTTACAGCAAGTTTGGGCATTGGAAGCACAAGTGTAAGTTTAACACAGTTTATCGGGGAGAAGGGCAGATAGTCACAAATGGAGTGGTACTGCCTCAGGTAAATAATGAATTGTCGAATCAATCAGTGCAGAGAAGAGCAAGTTACTTACCTTCGGTCACAATATATCTGTAAGAAACATTAGTTAGTTATACATTCCTCATCCTTAGAATTAACCCCAGGCGTCAGACAGGATCCAAAAAGTTTTTCGTCAGCAGTACCTCTGCGCGTCGGAAGGGGGCGTCGGTCTGCTCTGCGTTCGTGGTTGTGTCGCCGGGATGACATCGCAGCTGCTACTTAGACGCCGCGCTCAAGTCAGTTCTATACAGACTTTCCGCTCCAGAAATGCAGAGCCATGCAAGACACTGACCACTGGAGCACAAAACTAGGGCCCTGAAAGGATAACCTTAACCCTATTTTTGTCAGCAGTACCCCTGCGCGTCGGTAGGTGGCGTCGTGCGGCTCCGCGTCCGTTGTCGGCATTGTGGTCGCCGGGATGACATCACGGGCGCTACTTAGACGCCGCCCACGCGCGCTGGCGTCAGTTCTGTACACAACTTTACACGCCAGAAACGCAGAGCCATGCAAGATACTGACCACTGGTGCATTGAAAACTAGGGCCCTGAAAGGGATGACCTTAACCCTAGAAATCAGTTCGGAGAATGGCCAGGATGGGTGGGGCGGTAAGGAATCTACAACTAACTAATATTTCTTACAGATATATTGTTACCGAAGGTAAGTAACTCGTGCATCTGAAAGAAATAAGTTAGTTATAGATTCCTTACCTTAGAATAGACACCCCAGCAATACCAACCCCGGAGGTGGGTCTGCGGACCAATATCACACCAGTAAGTCCTGGAGAACAGAGCGGCCAAAGAAGCAGTCTCTCCGGACTGGACTGTCTAAGCAGTAGAGCTGGGTGAACATGTGCAGCGATGCCCACATAGCTGCCTGACAGATGTAATTCAGAGAAACGCCTTGTCCCAGAGCAGTTGTGGCCGCCGTCGCCCTGGTGTAATGGGCGCGCAGCCCCACTGGAGGCTCCTTCCTCACCAGAGAATAGCAGGTTTTGATACACAAAAAGACCCATCGGGAGATAGTTCGCTTGTGTATGGCCCGACCGTTCTTAGCGCCCACATACACCACAAAGAGCTGGTCATCCACCCGCGACAGTTTGGTGTGATCCAGATAAAAGGAAAGCGCCCATTTTGGATCCAGACAGTTGAGCCTCTCTTCCTTCTTCGAAGGATGCGGAGGTGGAAAGAAGGTGGGCAAAGTGATGGTCTGCCCGATGTGAAAGGCAGGGACAACCTTGGGCAGGAAGGATGGACGGGTCCTATGGACAACTTTGTCCAGATGCACAGTTAGAAAAAGAGGCTTTGAAGAAAGCGCCTGGAGCTCACTCACTCGTCTGGCAGACGTGATGGCTACCAGGAATGCAGTTTTGAGAGTTAAAAGCCTCAAAGGACAGTTGTGAAGCAGCTCAAAGGGAGCACACATTAAATCAGTTAAACCAAGTTCAAGTCCCACTGAGGCGTAACAAAGGGAATAGGAGGAAAGAAATGAGTTCTGCTTTTCAAGTACGATTTACAACCGGGAACTTGAAAAGAGAAGGCTGATCTGGAAGCCGAAGAAAGGCAGAGATGGCTGAGAGATAGCCGTTGATAGTGCCCAAAGCAGAGCCCTGTTGGGCCAAAGAAAGGAGGAACAAGAGAACCTCAGAAAGAGGGGCAGAGAGGGGATCCACAGTCTTTGCTGTGCACCATTTCACAAATTTGTTCCATCAGGAGGCGTGAGCTGTCTTAGTGGAGGGACGCCTGGCTGGCAAGATTACATCTTAGACTACGGGAGGCAGGTCAAATGACGCCAACTGCCGCTGCTCAATCTCCATGCGAGGAGGTGGAGGCTGGACAGGTTCGGGTGGAGGGCTGTCCACTGTTGCTGCAACAGATGACCCTCACGAAGAGGCAGAAGGGTCGGAGGATCGATGGCCATGTTGAGATACCAGACTCTTCCTTTCCAATCCGGAGCCACAAGGATGACATGGGCCCAGTCGCACTTGATCTTCTTCAGGACTCTGGGCAGAAGTGGTATAGGCGGAAAGGCGTACAACAGACCGCAACTCTACTCGTGATGAAAAGTGTCGCCGAGCGAGTGCCGACTTGGAAATTCCAACACGCAGAATTGCTGACATTGCGTGTTCTCTTCGGTGGCGAATAGATCTAACCAAGGCTCTCTCCACTGTCGAAAGAGACCTTGCTCCACCTCCGAGTGAAGACGCCATTCGTGATTCATCATGCACCTGCGGCTGAGTTAGTCGGCCCTGGCGTTGAACCACCAGGGATATGCCCTTATGTTCCAGCCATGTCCAGAAGCAGGGGGCCTCCTGACATAGGGTCCACTACCCCACCCCACCCTGTTTGTTGCAGTACCACATGGCGGTGGGTTTGTCTTTGAACACCTGCACTACTCTCCCCCAGACAGAGGGAAGGAATGCCTTCAGTGCAAGACGGATTGCCCGGAGCTCCAGAAGGTTGATTTGGAGCTTGGACTCCGCCGGAGACCAGAGACCTCTGATCTCCGCCTCTCCCATGTGGCCCCCATTCCAGAAGGGATGCATCTGTCACCACTGTGTGCTCTGGTTGAGGAAGTGAGAGGGATCTGCCATTGACCCAATCCTGGTTTGTGAGCCACCACTGCAGCTGTCGCGCAGTGCTCTCCGAGATCTGAACGCAATCGGACAGATTCTCCTGATGCTGCGCCCACTGGAACTTCAGGTCCCACTGCAGAGACCGCATATGCCACCTGGCATGATCGACCAGCAGGATGCAGACGGCCATGAGGCCCAGCAGCCTCAGGATCAGCCTGACTGAAACCCGGGATAGAGGCTGAAAGATCGGAATTATAGCCCGAATATCACAGACTCGCTGCTCGGGAGGATGGACCCGAAACTGCGTCGTGTCCAGAACCGCTCCAACGAAGAGGAGCTTCTGAGAGGGACTCAGGTGTGACTTCTGCACATTGATGGAGAACCTCAGCGAAAGGAGGTCGGCCGTAGTCTGGAGTTGGGAGATGACTGCCTGGGGCGAGCCCGCCTTCAAAAACCAGTCGTTGAGATAGGGGAAGACTGTAACTCCTGATTTGCGCAGTTAAGCTGTGAACACCGCCATCACTTTCGTAAACACCTGAGGGGAGCTGGTAAGGCCAAAAGGGAGAACGGTGAATTGAAAATGCTTGTGGCCTACCGTGAACCTCAGGTAATGCCGTTGGGCAGGCAGGACAGGGATTTGAATGTAGGCATCCTGCAAGTCCAACGCTACCATCCAGTCCTGCGGGTCGAGGGCAGACAAGACCTGAGCAAGCGTCAACATCTTGAACTTCTCCTTCCAGAGGAAGTGGTTGACGGTCCTGAGATCCAAGATAGGACGCAGGCCCTTGTCCTTCTTGGGAACCAGAAAGTAGTGGGAATAACCACCACGACCTACTTCTGGGACAGGAACTCGCTCAATGGCTCACTTGGCCAAGAGAGCTGTAACTTCCTGCTGGAAAAGGGCCAGATAATCCTCCAACATGCCGTGGTATTGCGTGGCATGGCTGGAGGGGTAGCCTTAAAGGGGAGGGAGTAGTCAGACTATCTGCAAAACCCACCTGTCTGAGGTGATGGTGTGCCAGTGGGGGAGGTGCTGGCGAATCCTGCCGCCCACTGGCATTTGATGGGCCTGGAAGGTTCGACGAGGCAGGTTTGGAGGCTGCTGCAGGGGGGGGGGGGGGCGTTGATGGACTAACTAGGACAGTTGTTCCCACGACCCAGCAAAGGTTGGGTAACCTGTGGCTCTGGGCGGGACGTAGCGGGCACCCCTTCGTAGCCACGAAAGGGACGAAAAGCAGACTGCGCAGGTCGTTGGAGAGGCCCAAGGACTTGGCGTAGCCCGTGAGTCCTTGACAAGCTCTAAAGCGCTGTCCGCTTAGTCACCGAAAAGGCGACGGTCATCAAAGGGCATGTCCATGAGGGTATTCTGGACATCCCCCGAAAAGCCTGTGGATCTCATCCAGGCCTAGCGCTGAAGAGCTATGGACGTAGAAACTGTTCTACTGAGAGAGTCAGCAGTATCCAGCCTACAACGGATGGTAAACTTGGCCACATCCCTCCCGGCGGCAATAGCCTGGGAGAGCACTGTTCGGGCCTCCTCCGGACACTGAGGCAGCACCTGCGCAACCGAGTCTCACACAGAGTGGTAAGAACAGCCCAATAGACATGCGATGTTTACCGACTGCAGTCCCAAGCTGGCGGAAGAGAAAATCTTCTTTCCAAGATGATCCAGCTTCTTGGATTCCCTTTCCGGTGGAGCAGTAGGGAATGCGCTTTTGGAAGTAGAGGCTTGGACCACCAAGCTCTCAGGGGTGGGGTGTTGGGAAAGGAAAGTAGTGTCGGCCGGGCAGTGGCGTCGGGCAATCATCATATCCATGGGACATGAGTAAGGGCCTCGTTGAACGGAAGTAGAGGCTCAGAAGAGCTCGCTGCCGGCTGAAGCACCTCTGTCAGGATGTTAGTCCTGACAGCCACAGTAGGGATTTCGAGGTTGAGAGCCTCTGCTGCCCTATGCAACACCACTGCGTACGAAGCTCCCTCCTCCGTAGCCACAGTAGGAGGAGACAACATGCCAAGGTAAGGGGAGGTGTGCAGACCACTGGCATCCCCCAGTTCCTCTCTCCAGTCCTGTTCACTGTCCAACTGGTTAGTTAGAGAGTCACCTGACCCCTCCCAATCCTCTTACTTATCCTCTGGGTGCCAATCAGGTCGAAAAGGGACCCCAGGAATCAAGAGGGACACAAAAACCTCTCTCAGCACCAGATCTGGCATTAGGTGACGCTGGTCCGGATCCAGGGCCGGCCGGTGTCAAATGCAGTAATGGTGCCAGAGGAAGCCGGTCAACCGGCACCGATCCGGACCTAGGCCTGGTTCCAAGGAGGGCCTGTGGCGCCGGGGCCGTTGGTGGAGAAGACCTAGCCCCCCAACCGAGTCCACGGGGCCCACGGTACGGCGGCAGGTTCAGGCTGCCTAAAGATGGCAAGCATCGTCTCGTACAAAGCTGGGCGGTAGTCGCTCCGGGCCCCGGGAAGGGAGGGAAACGCGGAGTCGACTCTTCGGGCTCCGCACGCGGAGCACTGGGAGGGGCATCACCCACATCCCTCCTCGGGTCGGCCGACCGACAAGGAGAAGTCGAAGAGTGATGATGCTTCTTCGTCTTATGCTTCGACTTACCCGACCCCGAAGACTTCGATGACTTGGACGAATGGTGGTGGCTCCACGACCGCTCCCTCGACCTCCTTCACAACCGGACTCACGGATGGCGTGGAGCCGACTGCCGGCGCTCAAGCAGCTTTCGGGACCGCTTCCGCAAAGCCTTCGGCTCCATCGACCGGCAGCCGGAGCACTACTTGGGCTAGTGGTCGTGCTCCAGGCAAAAGAGGCACATGCGGTGCGGATCCGTCACCGACATCAGCCGGTGACAGGGGCCGCATGCCTTGAAGCCGGGCATCCCTCGTGCACCAGGAGTCAATGGACTAAAAAAAGAAGTCGAGAAAAGTAGAGAAAAAGTCAGTCAAAAAGTGACTGGAGGTACTGATCTTCCCGGATCTGCACTGGCTGGCGCAGAAAAAGAAAGAACTGATGTCAGCACGCAGTGTCGGCGTCTTAAGTAGCTGCCGCGACGTCATCCCGGCGACACAACGCCACCAGCGAACGCATAGCAGACTGACGCCCCCTTCCAATGCACAGAGGTACTGCTGACAAAAACTTTCCGGATCCAGTCTGACTCCTGGGGGTAATTTGAAGGTAAGGAATCTAAAACTAACGTTTTTCTTTCAGATTGAGAGGTCAACAATCTGAATATTCTGCAAGATCCTATGCCTCAATTGAATGGACCGGTACAGAGATACATTGCTAATATGGGGTTTCATACAAATGATCAGGTAAATTCGAGTGTCCAGGTGGCATCACAGTATTTATTGCAGACAAATAACTGACTCAGAAATGTCCCAATGACGGTGAATGAGAGGGGAGGAAGAATGCGTGCTTGGTGGATCCTTATAGGTAGATAAAAATGGTCCCTATGAGGATGGCAAGGTAAATAGAACACCTATTTCATTCCTTGTAGATACTGGTGCTACCTGTTCCACTGTGAGAACTGTGGAAATTCCTAACCTACCCCTCTTGGGAGAAAGAATCCAAGCTGTAGGAGTGTCAAACCATTGAAAATCGACCCCAGTGACACAACATGTTTACACAAGTTTGTGGTGAGTGAGTGATTCTAGTCCAGTGAATTTATTAGGGCGAGACTTATTGTGCAAAATGAGTGGTCCATCTATTACACTCCAAAGGGAATACAATTCCATACTGCAGATGAAGATGTGGTGTTTAAAATGGCCAGACAAAAGACAGAACTAGAAAGATTATATGCCTTACTTACTGAAAATAATTTACCCATTTAATTGCGAGATACTGTCTTACCAGAAGTGTGGGACTTTACAGGAAGATTTGATGAAAGGAGTAGCTCCAATTCGAATCACAGTAAAGCCAAATGCAGAATTTCCCAGAACTCCAGCATATAATTGGAGTCCAGAAACCATTGCAGGGATAACATCTCTGATCCAAACTCTGATTGAGCAAGGAATTCTGAGAGAGATTTTGGGAAGCCCGTGTAATTCACCTATCATGGGAATTTGAAAAACAAACAGGAAATAAAGGATTGTTCAGGATTTGAGAAAAATTGTGATATCATGTTGTCCAATTGTATCAAATCCTGCTGTGATTCTATACCAGATTCCTGGTGAAACTGAATGGTTTTCAGTGATTGACTTTTGTCAAGCCTTTTTCTCGATCCCTTTGCATCCGGATAGTCAATATTTGTTTGCGTTCCGGTTCAGAAACTGTCTTGGCATGATGCCGAGTTCCACAAGGGTATACAGAAAGTTCTTCGATTTTCAACCAAATACCAAAGAGAAATTTGGAATCATTGGAAATGACAAATCACTCTGTGCTGGTGCCGTCCATAGAAGATATGCCGATCGCATCTGGTACAAAAGAGGCTTTGTCTATGACACTATTGCCTTGTTGAATCATTTTGCGATAAGTGGACTGTTAGAAATGGGGTCTCAAGTTGGCAGAGGTAGGTACCTTTGTCCAAATAGGGACCCTTGCTTGCACTTTAGATAACCCCTGCTTACCCTCTTGGTAGTTTGGTATCAGCAGACAGGTTTATCCCAAAGGCAATGTGTAAAGTATTTGTACCAAAACTCACAGTAACATAGTAAAAACACCACAAATGGACACCACACCAGTTTAGAAAAATAATATATCTTTATCTAAACTTAAGACCAAAATGACAAAAAACCAACATACACGTTAAAAATATATGACTTTCAAAAGGTTTCAAGAACTTGTACCATAGAAACTATGGATGGGTGACTTTTACACAAAGTACCTGTAGTTGCGTCAAAATTCACAAGGCCAAAAAGCTGCAGAGTGAAGAAGCGTCAAAAACAAAGTGATGCGTCAGTTACTAAGACCTTGGGGAGGCGATGCAACAGTTCTGCTGCACGCAAGAGAAGTGATGCGTCGAATCCGGTCTGTAGGGGGAAGTGATGCATCGATTCTTCATGGCGGTTCCGGTCCGCAGGTGATGTGTCAGGAAAACTTGTCGCACAGGAGCGATACGTGGAATTCGGGGATGCACTGGTAATCGATGAGGCGGCGGCAAGGCAGCAGTTTTCTTCAGCCACGACCCCTCGATGCGTCGATTCTTGTGGCGGCGATAGACGCTGTGCCGGTTTTCGGCACGGCAATGTGTGGAAATTGTTCTAGTGCCGTGCGTCAGAAAAACAGCCGCAAGAAGAGATATACGTCGTTTTTGTAGTTTTTCAAGTTCCTTCTCCCTTCCAGCTCCCAAACAGCAGCAACAACCTCCAGAGGTCCAAAACGGACACAGGCACCTCTCGGCAGGTCAGAACTCACAGCAGCAGAGTTCAGGGGAGCTGGGGGTGATGTCTTTGTATCCATGAGACTTCAGAACAGGAGGCAAGCACACACAGTCCCTTGAAGATCTCCTTCAAGCAGGGTACACAGCACACAGCAAAGTGCTTCTCCTTTCCTTAGCAGAAACAGCAACGGCAGGCCAATCCCACACAGCAAAGGTGCAGTACTTCTCCTCAGTCTCTCCAGCTCTTCTCCTAGGCAAAGAGGCCTCTTGAATTCCATGGATGATCTAAAAGTCTGGGGCCCTCTTTTTATACAGTAAAGATCTTTGTCCTCTCCTGGCCCAGGGCTCTGAGCCCCGTCCTAACCAATTTCGTTACAGGAGGCCGAAAAAAGGGCAGAGATACACATCTCCGGCTTCGGGTTGCAGCACGGAGAAGAAGAAACTGACGTCTGCGTGCCGGAGGGGACATATATGGCTCCACTGACATCACATCCGGAGACTACATCACAGCGGAGGCGTACAACGCCATCCCCTGGCGCGCAGAGGTACTGCTGAAATATTTCCCGATCCACACTAGCGCCTGGGGGGGAATTCAAAGTTAAGGAATGTGCAGCTAGATGTCTCTATCAGATATTAAATTCACACAAAATCTGGAAACTTTCAACTGTAGTAGATTGGCTGTCAACTGATACTGCAGGTGGATTTCTTATCATAGATACAGAAATGGTTGCCATCTAATCTATGGTTTTACAAAACCGGCCTGCTTTAGATGTTTGTCTATCAAAAGAAGGCGGAGTCTGTCTTATGTTAACGGTTCACCAGTGCTGTACTTGTATGCCTGACAAAGGTAAAGATTTGCGGACATATATTAGCAACATTACTAACTTAGGGAAACAACTAACAGAGCTAAAGGCTGATGGTGATTGGGAAACCATTGGGAAGAGATTCTCATCTGTGGGAAATTGGTTTGCGGCACTGGGAGGAAGTCTAGTGGGAAAAATACCGACACCACTAATGACTATTCCTATTGGCTTACTAATCATAATATTGATATATTGTTACTGTAAGCATAAAGAAGTTGAAGGAGAAACTAAAGGGAATAAAAGAAATAGAGCAGAAATTGAATAAGAAAATAGGCAATGTGGTTGCGATGACTATATGAAAAATTTTAAACAGGCTAGGTTGAAACAAATGTAGACATCAGAATGTGATCAATTGACAATGAGATAAGATTGTGTGATGGCTTGAATTGCCATCAAAGGTGGGATTGATTGAGCTAGATATTATCTGATGTGTTAACCTGCTAAGACGACAAAACGTGCAAATACATAAGGCATCATTAAACCAAGCAAAGTGTTCTACATGAAGTTACGAAAATGCAAACAAATAAAAGAAATAACATGAGAACTACACCTGAGCGTATTTATGAGTTATGAGAAAATAAAACATCGTTAACAGAGTTGTGTGATAATATTTTTATATGCATCGTAACTTAAATTATATGTACGCATTATGGAGTTTTTGTAACATCTAAAAAATAACATGTTTTGAGAGTGACACGCTAATTTGTTTTGAAAAATGATAACGTACAAACAGTGTTTGTGAATTTTCTTTTTAGTAGTACCCAATATTAAGATGTAGAACCTATTAGAAGCTGTAGCTGTTATAACGGAGAGAATCGAAATGCATACAGGAAAATGTGTGAACTATAATGGAAATAACAGGTAGTGATTCAGACAAAATTTGAGAACTTTCTGTGGAGTTGCATTTCTGTCGCTGCTAACAAAGGACTCACTTCTCACTAAGAAACATTCAATAGAAATGTAACAATACTGTTGCAAACCCAGGTAAAAGCGCCTGGGAATGGACGAACTGTAAGCACATTAAAACTCCACCTACTTCTGTGGAAATTAAGAAATGGGAACACAAATGAACTTAATGAAATTTGGAAAAAGAATTACTTAATGCATCCGGATTTGTGTGTTTCGCTGATCACCCCACAACAGACCACCTTGAGTGACCAATGAGAACCCCATTAACTGATGGAATGAATACGTTAAAGGTTGTAAACCTGGAACACTTGAGGTATAATTGTCTCATCAGAGGAGGAGTGGGGCTGCTGTCTATCTTTTTCCTTTCCGCCTGGTATGCTGTCTGACAGACTTTTAATTCCTATTATCTTTCCTAAGTTCCTTTCCATCCACACTGGTTGAATAGATTTTTGTGATCTGAACTATATCCAACGGTGACCTCGAATCCTGTATTTTCCGGCTGGTTAAGTGTGCAGGGAAATAACCTTTTGGCTGAGAGGTTATCTGGTTCAGACTGTGGCATTGGTGCTGCAGATCAGACTTGACCAGATCTAACAGAAGACTAATCTGAACTGATCAGCTTTCTTTATTTGACTAATAACTGAACCTCAAATGTGTCCTGTTTCTCTCCACAGGGGATTTTCCAGCTGAAATGTTTTTTTCCTTGACTTGCACATGCAATACGAGGCTTTAGAGAAATGTTTTTCATGAGTTATCTTGATCGGTTTTGTTTCCTTCTTTTGGATAGATTTCTTGTCTCAATGTGTGTGCATCTGTGGCTGAGAAAGTATTTAGTTAAGGTCTGAGGTAATTATGGTCTGAGGTAACAATTATTTATTCGAGGTCCTCATAAATAATTGTTCACGTTTCTAGTATTTCAGTCCTTGTCTGCTCAACAAAAAAATCTACCGGGGGAGCATGGTATTTTAGAAATCAGAGAAATGATTAAGACTAGGGTGAGACTTAGGGTGAAGATATTGAAATGGACCGAGTGAAATCAAGTTTTTTATAGGGTAAATTCAATTTGGTGAGCTTCCTGCTGCATCAGGACCAACATCAATGTTGATTTATCATAATTGATCTGTAGACCTGGGCTGCGGAGAAACTCTGCTGTCATTTACAGAACCCAAAGTGCTTTGTGGCTATAAGAAGTCTTCATCTAAATAAGAATTTAAAAGGTCACGTAGCAGCTCAAAAAAGTTATCACTGCTATCACGCACTGAAAGAATTGCCTGGGAGCGACCTTCTGGCCAGACGGACACCTTGATTTGAAAGTGTTGATTCACCACGCAGAAGGGAAAAATTGCCTGCTGTTGTTTTTTCTATTAACATGACATAACAAATGCATCTTGCGGATCTATGAAAAACACCATATTCCGATGTCAGGAGTAGAAGTCAATCTGTTGGGAGTACCAGGATCTCGTTTTTTTCTGTTTTGACTGTTCGCTGTTTTGAGAAGCAGGATTGGATCCGAGTTGTCTTTTAAGCCTGGACCAGATCTAGAAGGCAAATGGAATAGATGACTGTTTGTATGCTGCTATGGAACATTCTTTATTGCACTTTTTGAAAGGAGTGCTAGAACCTTCTCCACTTGGGTGGAATGTTGGATGTAGATCGCTGGAAATCAACTCTGTAACAGTTCTGTACAATATCAAGCACCCATTTGGCTCCTGTCATACTCTGTCAAGTCAATGTCCCATTAAATTCGATATCCAGGCTCCAAAGTCTCAAACCCGCTAAGCATCCTACCCCATGTTTGATTAGTTCCTTGATCTCTCAACAGACTTAGCCTACCCTCAAGATCAACAGAAAGGGTTATTCTTGACTATTTTCTACATGTAAGGCACACACAGTCATGCCTTTCTCTTTATATCAGTATATTTTAGTTCAGTCTTTTTATGATCTCACTTCAACTGTCATAGGATCAAAACAAAATTAAAAATCAAATATTTTGGCTTTGGCAATGCTTGTTCATCATCATCCTCCACACATTAAAGGCATCTCTTTTGCTACAGGCAATGTACTAAGCAAACACGTACGTTTAGCAGCTGTCTTTTTTAAAACAAAACCAGCTTTATTTCAATATCAAAATAAAACCTACACAAAACATTGTGAAATTGTGTCCTTAGGGCAGGAGAGGTTAGCGGTTAGTGTTTTCTCCTCAACATTGAGGCCACCACTCCTTCAAATCCAACTGGTCAAAAAGGGATATTAGAGGCGTTCCCTGCCAGACAAATGACCCTGACAAGGCGGGCATAGCTGGGGCAGTCCGTCACATCCAAGTGTGACTATCTGCCCTAGCCAGTTTGACTTTTCTTCAGCATCAGGCTGCTCTGAACGCACCCTATTTCTATATGGGTTGTTGAGACTTCTAGGAAAAGATAGCTAGGTGCTCTTTGCAGTGTACCTTCCTTGTATCTTGGCAAAGAAGCTACTTCTAGAGATTTTTGGGGCCAACCATTTCTCACCCACTGCCATTTGTTGGTGTACACCCTCCTTCTCAGTGCTGAAGAGTAGCTGGCCTGATAATTCTTTGCACATTCAAGACAGTGCACCATAGCCCTAGGGCTCAATTATTTATCTGAAGTTTAGCGCCTGATGATACCCATATCATAGCGCTCAATAAAGTTCTGGAGTTCCTGCACGCACTGCTTGCTTAGTTCACGCAAGGTCTTTCTCAAAGCAGACACCACCGTCTGCTCAATCGAAGGCTCTCGCTCCAATAACATCGCTGCCACCAAGAAAAACGTCCGGCAGTTCTGCTCGTATTCCTGTGAGAAAAAGAAAGATAATTATAGGTTTAGATAATCATTGAGCAACCAATTAGATATATAAATATTTATCATGCAGCCTATTGCAGATCTACATTATCACTATATAACTATCCTAGTGCTGCAATATTACCAGGGTGTCAGTGCAATATTACCAAGTAGACAGTCACTGAGCAACAAAATATATCAACAGCCAATTGCAAATCTTAGTAATTGTTACCGTCTACATAATCCCCATGCAGCCAATCAATCCATCTAATAACCACAAGCCAGCTAATTATACATCTAAATCATTACCACACAGCCAGTTACATTTCTTTAAAATTGTCAGAAAACCAATTGCATAGCTAAACAGCAAAGGCAGTGAATGAAAGCGATGCACAAGCTTTAGGGAGCCAATCACGTGTTTACTTGATCTTCAAGCTGTCACGCAGATCTCGGAAATCATACCCAACAATAACTCAGCTGCTGATCATGCATCCACAAAATCTAATCACAATATAGTCAGTTACACATTTCTGTGTCAGGATACGGAGGTAAGATGTATGTAATTCACTGCCTTCATTTATTGCTAATCAATACCTTACAATAGAACAACAGACTGACTACATATCCAATGAGTCTTTAAAACAACAGTATCTCAGTAATCAACATTACAGGAAAGTAGGATCTGCTTCTTATGGTTACTCCCACTTTTTGCTTGATGTGATGCTATTGTTGACTAGTCTGACTGGGATCCTTCTAATCAGGGCCCTGGTCAATCTCCTTTCTCCCTAAACTGTTATGTTATGTACTTAGGTACACTCCAAAATGGATACTGGTGTACCCTTGTCAGTCCCTAGATTATGGTACCCATGTACCCAGAGCATAGGTACCCCAGAGGTCTTCTATGGGCTGCAGCACGTATTATGCCACCCATGAGAGACCATTCAAAATGAAACTACAGGCCTGCCATTGCAGCCTGTGTAAAGTGGTACATGCACCACTTACGACAGATATAGGTTTACTATATGTAAGAGTCACTGCACTTAAAACATATAGGTCACCCCTACAGCGGCCTTTACAATCCTAGGGCAGGGTGCTTGGTTCTAAGTGAGAGGGTGCCCCTGCATGAGCAGGGTTCCCCTGCAGTCTACGTAGTCCATTCTCCCAGATTGTCAGTGAAGCAGCCATATACTAATATCGAGAGGCATTACGTGACCGCGTGATGACCATCTCAAAACGGCTGCAACAAACCCTATCATGTTTGGTGTCAAACATGTTGGAATCATACCTCCACACCGTTACCGATGTGATAGGTAGGATTCCACCCACTGGGAGAGCACTCCGTTAGGCTCTCAGTATTCCCGGTACCAGCCTTCTAGTCCCGGACAGCACAAAATGGTTGCTACAGCCCAAGCTGCTGAACGGAATTACACCAAATTTGGCAAAAAAGTAGCCCTTGGTTCAGGTAGAACCCTTTTTGTTAAATGGTGTAAATTCGTTCAGTAGTTGCTGAGAAAATCAAAAGTAAAAAAGTTTCGGTATCTATGGCCACGCAGGTTCTGCGCACCCTCCAGATCACAAGCTTCATGCTACTTGGCTGTCAACACTCCAAAGCAGGAAGTGTTGGCAGCAATCTTGTGCCTCGGTAGAAGCAGGCACAAGAAATCAGTGAAACAAGTGCGCAAAACAAGAAAAGGGGGCAGGGTAGAAACACCCTGACCCCCCTAGGCCTGCTTGGCCCCCCAAAAGCAATTTTTTTAAAAATCAGTAAAATCCGTGCTGGGTGGGCGGATCCAGTCGCTGAAAAGAAAAAAAAACGAAGAGCGGACTCCGGCGCTTCGTTAATATTTAGTCCCCAGGTGGGCCAAATCCCGGGGGTAATCTTTTATTGTAATGGGGGGCCTAAAGGCCCCCCCCAGCTGCCGGGGACCGCCACCCCGGGGCTTTTGAATTCATTGGGTGGGGAGGCTCAAAGGCCCCCCCCAAGACCCAGGGACCGCCACTCCCGGGGCTTTCAGAAAATATTTGCGGGGGGCTCACGCCCCCCCCGCAGCCCTGGGGACCGCCACCCACCGGGGCTTTAATTTTTAACGTGGGGGCGGCATCCAAGCCCCCCGCCCTCCGACTCCCCCCCAAGCCCTGGGGACCGCCACCCCGGGGCTTTAATTTTTAACATGGGGGGGCATCCAACTTGTCCACCAGGTACCTCCAGTAAGCGCCACGGAGCTGCATTCCAGGGTGTTGTAGAAAGGGGTGTGGCCTCTGAACACCTCTCTGTAACACAGCTCTCTGGAGGTACCTGGTGGGCTAGTTGACCCCCAGGGACCCTCAGGATTGACGAGGAATTAATTCCCCAAATTAAAACGCGCCACAGGGCGTGTTTGCAGACATGTCATCTCAGGCCCACCCCCTTCCTTCACCATTGTGCAAAGTTGGCGAGTTGTAAGTTGGGGAGTTAATTCCCCTTCAATACTGAGGTGGTCTAGGCTGTGCCCCTTTTTACACCTCTCTGCAACGCAGCTCTGTGGCGCTTACTGGAGGTACCTAGTGGGCTAGTTGGACCTTAGGGACTCTCAGGATTCATGGGGACTTAATCTCCCAACTTAAAACGGCCAAAGGGCGTGTTTACACAGTGGTGTAGGGAGGGGACGGGGCCTTAGGTGACGTGTGTAAACACGCCCTGTGGCACATTTTAAGCTGGGGAATTAAGTCCTCTTTAATCCTGAGAGTCCCTGGGTCCAACTAGTCCACCATGTACCTCCAGTAAGCATCACATAGCTGCGTTGCAGAGAGGTGGTCCGAGGTCATGCCGCATTTTACACCTCTCTGCAGTGGAACTCTGTGGTACTTACTGGACATACCTGGTGGGTTAATTGGCCCCCAGGGACCATCAGGATTCAAGGGGACTTTATCCTCCAACTTAAAACTCCCACTGGTCGTGTTTGCACACATGTCATCTCAGGCACCCCTCCCTTCACCAGTGTGCAAACGCACCCCGTGGCGCGTTTTAAGAGGTAGTTTTGATCCCCCTGCCATATTATATACTAGGTGCTTACAGAGGAGGTTATGCTAATCACAGGAGTACCCCAACGCATAGTGTTCCCTAGTGTTTGTAGGTGTTTTCCCTGTATTCCAATTGTCTTTTAACATAACACTCGCTCTAGGTCTGGTTAGTCAGACTCCGTTACCAGCAGTACCTGTCTGAAAAAGTTGAGGGTACAGGATGATTTTGCAACAAGGCTTCTTTCTGTTCCTCTGTTTGTTCTTTCTGCACGTTTTTCTTCTTCCTGCACTTTTCTTCGTCTTTAAGGACTTCTGTTGCTTCTTTCTGCATTTCTTTTTTTTCTTTCTGTGCGTTTTTTCTTGTTTCTTCACATGTCCTACCTCTGTAGGCATAGTTAGAAACTAGCATTGTTAAATATTAGATTGCGAAGTGAACATTACCGGCGCCATCTTGTCCCACTTAGGCCCTTTTGCGAGCACGTAAATGGCAGCCATTTTAGACACTGTGACCACTTTCGTAACATTGCTGATCGCCTGCGCGTCTCCCCGACCCCGCGATCATCCCCCCCGCGCTGGCAGCCCCCAAGCACATGCTAGAGTCATAAACCATCCTCAGCGCGACCCTGCCCCGGGACCACTTCCCGTGCCGAGCCCACATACCCTTTCATCCCTGTCACATGAACAGGCCCTTCGATAATCTCCTCCCCTGCACCTGGCTGTTCGATCCGATCCCAGGCCATAACCAACCCCTGCGGATACAGTGTATTGCCCCATACAGTAGGATTCCACCTCTCATCAAAGGAGCCAGAATTAATCAATGCCACAACCCCATGAGATCCGACCGATTGCGCGTATTTCAGCTCCTGCCGGAATGCCCAGCAATGCGATAGCAATCACCTACTGTAACCGGGGTGGGGGTACAGTACTGTTGGTATGTGTGGGAACGGGCCTGAAGCGGGGATTCCAAAGTTGGTTTACAATGCATCAAAGTAATGTCAGGAATGTGTTACACTGCAATAAAACGTTACAAAACTGTATAAAAGGCCAGGCCACAGAGATGCAGTTAGAGCACCTCGAGACGACACTCTGCTTGTCCGATTTGACGTTTTTTCCTTCGAAGAATAAATCTGTTTCCTGCGTTCCAGATTCCAGCGCCCGCCTCTTTATTTGATGATTACGATTGAATTAAAGGCGACTAACGCCAAAGCAGTGCTTGAGGATATCTGGGGAAAATCTGCTTTGATTCAACAGCATTTAAAAAGCCTTTGAAATTCACTTAAAAAAACCATAGGTTTCAGTCATGTTAAAGTTAGAAATTATCATTTAAAAAAACCTTAGAAATTCACTGAAAAAAAACATACGTTTCAGGGGCGTTCTAGTTAGCTGAACATTTTACTCGTACAAAACCATTGAAATTCCCCCATTATAGTTAGTTCAGCTCACTATAACTCGTGCGCCCGCAATGCACTGCTTATGACGTCACATATTACATCACTCATGACATGTTCAGTGACATCACTGATGACCATCTTTGTGATAGAGTGGCAGACCTCCTCTCACCCTAATATAACCTTTGATACACACATACAAAAATAGAAACTTACATTTTCAAATCAATGGACATACCAATACCAGTTACAACAACCTATTCAGTAATTCTAAGATCTACATACACATCCACTCATTCACCAACAGTCCTATAAAGTCATCATACATGTACTCACTCATCATATGTACTCATACACCTATACATCCTGTTACACACCGCCACTTATCCATAGAGTTACTCACACACATAGTCACTCATGCTAATAAAGAATCCAACATCCATTTACTTGCATATACAGTTATACACACACAAACCACACTTACTTCTACAGAAACTTACACATACTTACTCTTTTGAACAATCACTTACAGAAACACATACTTATTAATACAGGAACTCCTCCAATTTCTCACTCTCACATGTACTCACTTATATACACCAATACTCACATATACTAGTTTAAAATATATGTAGTTACTTTTAAATACACTATTGAGACAGTCATTCACTCACTAACGCACCCCTACACACACTCATTCACCCATACACTCCTGCACACATACTGTCTTCAACACAGAGTGACTCACTCATTCTTGCATGTATGCACTAAGTAATACCCCCACTGAACCATACAGACACTCAGACACTCATACTGATACTCGAAAAACAAGTAATAACCCATATAGACACTTGTGTAGCTACTCACCAACCCATGTAGTCACTTGTACACAAAGTGAAACTGATACAGATATTTACATATGTAAACATTACTCACTAACCCATGTATTCACTAACTTACGTTAATCAGTCCGTTATACAATCCATTTTACATAAAAAATCATCCACTTAGATACTAATATACCCATGTATTCTTCCATCGACCTTGAGATATACATATATAAAACATATTTAATTTTCAGAAAAATACACATTTCACTGGATGATGTCATGAGTGATGTCATCTGAGATGTCATGAGTGATGTCACTAACCATGGCATGAGTGATGTAATATGCGACGCCATCAGCAGGGCATTGCGGGCGTGCGAGTTATAGCTAGCTGAACTAACTATAATGGGGGAATTTCAATGGTTTTGTACGAGTGAAATGTCCAGCTAACTATAACGCCCCTGAAACCTATGGTTTTTTCAGTGAAAATATTATATATTACTCTGAGGTAAAATGGTGAACCTAACCGGGGAGGAGGGCGGGTCGCATGTGAATCTATAAAACATATCAATACTGTAGAACCACAGTGTACAGATAAGTAACATGTTTTCTCCAGCATTGTATCTTTTATAGTTTCACATGCTTGAATCAGATTAAAGAGCAGTATTATTAATTTATAAAGGCGAACAATCCCACTATGACAGCTCCAGAGAAAAACATATATAATCAGAATTCACTTAATGCAAGTAATGATAACAATCAAATAGATCTACAGGAATAAACAAATAAGTAAATAAAGAAATTATGATGGCTACAAGCTGCCTACCTTAGGCAAAGAGATGGCGAAGTGCCGCTTGTCCCACTGCTATATCTGCCTTTCTCCAACCATCCAGGAAGTAATGCTTTCTGAACGTGCGCCCACGTAGCTAACCTGCATATGTCAGGAAGAGAAGCACCCACAAACAGGGCTGAATGAGTTGCTGTCTTTCTCGTCGATTGGGCCTGAACCCTTGCAGGCAATGGATGTCCAGCATTTTCATGGTAGAAGACAATAGTTAAAGTGACCCAGTAAGCAATACTGGCCCTAATTAGGGCGAGTCCCTTTCTGGGTGCAGAGTAAGAAATCAGCAGTTGAGAAGACTTATGAAAGGATCTTGTTCTTTGTAGATAACATTTCAAACGGCATTTGAAGTCCAGAAAATGGAGCGATTTTTCCGTCACCGAAGATGGATTTGGAAACCATATAGGCAAACTTATAGGCTTGTTGGGGTGATAAGATGATGGCACTTTTGGTATGATTGAAGGATTAGTACGTAGAATAACTCTGTCTGCCAGAAATTTAAGATATGGTACGTTTACAGTGAATACTTGAATTTCGCTGATACATCTGGCTAAGGTAATGGCCAAGAGAAAGGCCAATTTCAAGAGAGAAATTTTAAGTCACATTTGTGTATAGGCTCAAATGGGGAATGCATTAGTTGCGACAGAACTGGATTTATTTGCCACAGCTCGGGAGGAGTTTTAACCGATGTGTAGGCCCTGAAGAGGCGTTTCAGAAATTCCTTATCTAGAAATTGCATCAAGGTGGATCTTAATGGAGGAATGCGAGAGTCCCGCCTTGGCTAGGTGCAAGTGATAGAGCAATACTTGCTCCGGAGAGGATGAAAGTTGATGTAATGAATGAGCGATACACCATACACAGAACCTTTTCCATTTAGCAGAGTAACACTTGAGCGTGGAAGGAGCTAGAAAATTTTGAAAAATTGCCTTGCAATCATTAGGTATGTTTAAATTCCCAAATTCAGCGAAGTGAGGAGCAATGACGACAAGTGAAGACAGAGAATTTGAGGATGGATCACTTGCCTCTTGTCCATGTAAATAAGATCCTCTCGGAGGAAAGAGAATCGGAGTGCACTCGGATAGGCGAAGTAGCTCTGTGACCCAAAATTTCCTTGGCCCCTCGGGAGCGATGAAAATGAGACAGCACGGCTCCAGTTTCACTTTTTGGAGAACTCGAGGAATGAGAGGAAATAGGGGGGGGGGAGGCGTAGGCAAATTTTCCAGTCAAAGTAAGCAGAAGAGGGTCTCCCCACAATCCCGGTTGAGGAGTTCTGCTTGTGTAAAAGGTGCACTTTTTGTTGAGGTACGTAGCGAACAGATCTAATGTTGGGGAGCCCTAAGACTGAAAGACCATCTGCAACATCTGGTCGTTGAGCTCCCATTCGTGGTACTGTTTGGATACCCTGCTGAGAGAGTCGGCACACTGATTGTGAACCCCTGGCACATGCTCCACTTGTAGTGAGATTTGATTGAGTAGAAGTCAATCCCAAATCTGCTGAGCTTGAAGAGAGAGAGCTTGAATCTCGTGTCACCCTGTTTTTGGAGCTAGAACATGGCGGTAGTGTTGTCCGTCCGGACTAGAACCGGAGATCCCTGAATCCGAGGCAAGGAAGCTTTCAGGTCCAAGAACACTGCTCTTTACTCTAGAAGGTTTATGTGACATTTTAACTCCTGTTTGGACCACTTTCTGTGCACCTGTAGCTCTTGGAGGTCAGCCCCCGAACCCTCCATGGACGCATCCCACGTCATCACGAACTGAGGAGTTGAGTGAATGAAAGAAAGATCCTGAGTAAGGTTTTCCTTGGTCTTTCACCAAGACATCGCAGTTTTCATAGTTGCTGTAATTTGGATCATATCGTTGGATGAGCTCCTAGGAAAGTCAGAGAGTTGGAAGGAATAAGAGAAGACTTTTCTAGATGGGGGTCAAGACCCAGATATTGGAAAAGATGCAGCAAGTTTGAGCAGAGCTTCTGGCTGCCTCAAACGAAGGAGCTTTTATTAACCAGCCGGCCAGGTAGGGAAATACGTGGTGACCTGAACGTCTCAGAAAGGCAGCTATCGGACCCATGCATTTGGTGAAGACCCTGGGAGCAGATTTCAAACCGAAGGGAAGCACTCTGAACTGATAATGGGACCCCGCCACTTCGAACCTGAGATATCTTTGATGCATGGGATGAATGAGGATGTGAAAATAAGCATTGAGAAGATCGAGAGATGACAGATAATCCCCTTTTCCATAAAAAGAAAGATTTCCCGCAAAGACAACATTTTGAACGATTGGTTTTTGATAAATTTGTTCAGCAACTGGAGGTCCAAGACTTGCCTCCATTTCCCAGTTTTCTTTTTGATTAAGAAGAAACAGGAATAAAACCCTGACTGCGTTGATGTAAGGGTACCTTTTCTATGGCGCGTTTAGAAAGAAGAGTTTTTATTTCCCTCTTGAGATCTGGTAGATGACGAAGTGGAACTTTCGGAGGCGGGGTAATTGGAGGATGCTGTACAAACTCCAGGGTGTGGCCGTGATGGAAGATATCTAAAACCCTTTAGTCCGACGAGCTCGATATCCATTTTTGTAAGAAGATTGAGCATGTTGAATCGAAATGTTGTGGAACTGCAGTGGCAGGGGCCTGGGGACACTCATTGCCTTTTATTCGAATCCTGCGTTATCCTGGCAGATTGCTGCATTTTACGACCAGTGAGCTGTGAAAAGGACGATGCAGTGCTGGATCTGAAAGGTTCATTATACGTTTGATAGGTGCTTTGAGGGTAATTGTTAGAGCCGGGAGTCTCTGGTTGGCAGAGGTAAGTACCTTAGCCCAAGTAGGGACCCCTGGTTCCGGTCAGGGCGACGGAATAACCCTCTGAGATAACCCCTGCTCACCCTCTAGGTAGCATGACGCGAGCAGTCTAGGCTAAACAGAGGCAATGTGGATAACATTTGCACTTAACACAACAATAATCCCCAATCCACCACAAACTGAGACCACACAGGTAAGTATATTTTATAAAAATATATAGCTTTATCTAGTTTCAGCATGTAAATGAAGCAGTTGCATGATAATCACTTCTTTAGACAACTTAGCATTTTATCTTACAGGTTGCACTTAATTTCTAGGATGGTACTTGTAAATAGGCAGTTCTTGTCATTTAAAACAATAGTCTCAGGTTCCAAACAAAAATAGTCTCTAGTCTCTCCGATCAGGAGTCTAAAAATAATGCTCCTGATTCCTATTCATTCCACTCTCCAAAACGAGCATTAAAAAGCAGTGCCAAAGCGAAGTTATCCACCACCAACCTTCGTAGGCGCTTAGCCCCCCAAGCGCGGCAAGCGCGCCTCCCCCGGTATCCGGGGGACTTCTTTTCTGCGGTGTGGGGGCTTCCGCGTGCACCGGATGGTCTCAGGCGCCTCGCGCCTAGAAGCGCACACTCGCTCCTTGCCCCGGCCGGTCCCCTGGTGCTCTCCCGCCCGCTCTCGACAATCCAACGAGCGGCGGGGGATGCAGCACCTCGGGGGACGACAGACCCGGGGCGGGGAACGCACGCAGACTCACTCCCTCGGCGAGGACGGTCAGCCAGCTGCTCCGGCGGTCGGCTCCTCGCTGGGGGGGGGGGTAATCCGGTCGCGATTCCCTCGGCGGCTTCCAGGCTGCTCCACGCTGCGGCCAATCAGGTCGCGGCCCTCTGGTCGAGCCCCTTCAGTGCCCGGGAGTTAGCCAATGGCAGAGCGGCTCCCGGGGCAGGCTGGCAGTGACGCTCCGCTATTTTTCGGCCAATCACGGCCCACTACAGTTGATGACGCTGCGCCGCACGGGCCAATCCCGTCGCGGCGTTAGTGAGGGGGCTCGGCTCCCTCCACCAATGGGAGCACGGCGCCTTCGTTCTTTGGCGCTTCAGCTCCCCTTCGCTAGGAAATCCACGGAGGGTGTTTTCTGGCCCCGGGCCGCGTCGGTGATTTGGCGGCAAGGTTCCCTTGGGTCCTGGGATCGCTGCAGGACGTCTCTGTGGCCCCCCAAATCAGCAGGAGGGGAAGAATCCTCGTTAAAGGACCACACCACGGTCTCTCCTCGCTCCTGGAATCTGTGCCGATGAGCACAGCGAGCTCCAGACAGCTGGCAATTGGGACCCACGGGTTGGGGCCGCTCCCCACGTGATCGTTCTGTAGTTTATGGCAAAGCTTCAGGAACCTTTAGCCCTGGGTTCCAAGCAGGAGGCCAGCTCTTCTCAGGCCCTTGGAGATTCAAGTTGCAGACACAGCACACAGCAAAGTCTTGGCAGTTTCAAGTAGGCAGGGTCACAGCACACAGCAAAGCCCCTTTCTTCTCCTCAGCTTCCAGGTAGACAGTAGAACAGGTCAGCCCTTAGAGCACACAGCAAGGCAATCTTCCTTTGGTTCTCTAGCCGTCCTCCTTCCAGCTGAGGTTCCTTCTTGGTTGCAGAATTTCAGAATCTAATCTTCTGTAGTCAGGGGTCCTTTCCTTATACCCCTCAATGTCTTTGAAGTCCTTTGAAGTCTTTGTGCATGGAGGCCCTTGGTCCAGTCTAAACCAGTTCTGGGGGTTGCGGAGCACTGAGGTGTCTCTGGTTTTCTTCTTCCTGTCAGCTTCAGGGCCAGAGGTGTCAGTTGACCACCGGGAGGGAGCTAACATGGGAGAGGTAGGCCTTGGCACAGCCCAGTACTTATCAGGCATTCCTTCCTCCCACCTCCCAGGCAGGCAGATGTGCCCTTTCATCCCCGGGCTGGCTCCGACCCTCTCCTCTGGGGCTCTGCAGCCCCCCTGTCACATCCAGACCAGGCAGGCATTCCACAAACCCAGGCACACAGAAAGGTTTAGACAAGAGAACAGCCACTTTCTAAAAGTGCTATTCTCCAACACAGGATTTAAAAACACCCTTCACTAAAAGATGTCATTAAATTCTGAGTTCAGGGATATCTTTCACTTATGTCCCATCTTGTTCCTATGGGAAGATAGGCTGGTATCACATGGGCCCAGCCTCCTCCATGTTACTCTATGGAGCAAGATAGCCTTACAGCAGTGAGCACATAAGATGGCTGCAGCCCAATACCAGAGCATGTGACCTGCACTAGTACATGCTCTACCTTATCCATACACTGCACCCTGCCCAGGGGGGTACCTTGAGCCTTCCATAGGGGTGACTGATGTGCATAGACAGGGAAGGGTTAGGCCTAGCCAGTGGGGACACTGGCCAGGCTGACATGGCAGTCACTGACTGCACACAGGCTCTGCGCTGGCAGGCCCAAGTCACCATTTTAAAGCTACTCATGTGGGTGGCGCAATCTGCGCTGCAGGCCCACTAGTAGCATTTGTCATCACCAGCCCTGGCACACACAGTGCACTTTACTAGGGACTTCGTGGTGATACAAATATGCCAATCAGGTATATTCAATCAATATCACAATTTACAGAGGGAGCACTTACACTCTGACACTGATCAGCAGTGGCAGAGGGTCCAAAGCATCTAAATCAGCAAACACGAAATCCAGCACAGCATCAAAACACATGAGTCAGAGGCAAAAAGATGGGGGAAGAACCACGCCAAAAGGTGTCAGGTCTAACAGTAATGTTGAAACCGCTGTTGGAACTGCGGTCTAGGTGTATACTGCCCTCGAACTCTATCCAGAAAGGACTGGAAACTACGTTGTTGCATCGTTGCCAAGGATTTAGCAGTGTCTGTGTCTTTCTTTATAGATTGAAGGGCTTCATATATAGGACTGCCAAATAAACACTTGCCATCAACAGGAACATCTAACACCTTAGCCTGAACTTCAGGGCGGAAGCTAGTTGTCTCCAGCCAACCCTGACGCGTCAGCACCGCTGCTCCAGCCATTTGACGAAAGGAAGTTGAAGAGTTATCCGTAGCAATCTCTATAATCTCAGTACAAACCCTCACAACTTCCGATAAGATATCCCTTGCTTCCTTTTTTTTAATCTTATGGCAGTTGTTCTAGTAGTTTAGACCGGTCCAATCACATCTGTCGGTCGTACCTTCCCAGAATGGCCATAGCGTTGGAAGCTCTTATAGACGTAGCCGCCAGAGCGGAAAACCTTTTTCTGATGTTGTCCAGCCGGCAACCTTCTTTATCCGGAGGTGCAGAATACTGAGATGCAGTTTTTTTTTTGCTCTTCTTTTTGCGGCTTGCATAATTACAGCCTAGGATGCCCAATTAGGCATGTGGGTGAATTATCAGGGGCTTTGTACTTCTTGTCCAGTTTTGGTATCACCACTGGGATAGTAGCTGGTGTCCTCATCAGTTTAAGACCTTTTTGCCATAAGTAATCCACTATGGAAATTTCCCTAATGAATCGCTGAGTGCCTGGCTTAAAGTCATACAAGAAACACTCCGTTTGTTTAACTGGCATAAGCAGATCAAAGTGCTTCGATGCTTGTTCCAGCAGGTCATGAAAGCTCCCGTTATCAGCAGGGGGAGAGTCTGCTGGAGGAAGGATTCATATCCCACCACCAAAAGACTCTCTAGAGAATCTGCTGGACTCTGCTGGAGAGTCTGCTGGACGCGGTCATCTCATGATGACAGCGTGGGAACTATGTAATCATCCCATTCATCCTTGAAGTCAACATCAGTGTGCACCTCTCCTTCCTCTAATTGTTGTTGGTCCACATTTTGAGTATCGTCAGCAATAATAACTGGAGGAAAAAAAAACTTTTCCCTTGTGGGCTTAGGTGTTACTTGTCCTGCATGCTCTACAGGGTCATGATGAGGGGGCGGAGAATGTTGCGGAGCCTCAGGAAAGCGTCTGTAATATTCATTTAACATATGACGCGCGTCGGTCACCAACGATACCGGTACGTTAATAGATGGTTCTCTAAAATGGCGAGGATCTTCTTCGTCATAGGGATAATGTTCTTGAAAAGATTCCGGCTATTGTACAGTAGCCGTATCAGTGAATGAATACTCTCCTGCTAGGTAAGAGAAAGCCTCATTGTCCCCCAAGTCCTCAAGCCTCAGAGTCCTGACACTTAACCTTTACTTGAGAGGGACTATACGCAGGGCCTAGCATACCATCATCTTCAGACTCCTGAAAGTCAAGTAGATGTGCTGGAGGTAAAGGAGATATCTTTGAAAAATCCTGTATTTTTGAAGGCCCCAAATGGATTTTTTCTTCTGTCGACGTGACCGTCAACGGTGTCAATGCTGGTACCACCACCATTGGCAGAAACTAGGACACAGTTGTCAGAGCAGATTCAGAAACAGATTTTTCTTCTGGAGCCAGAGAAGCAGTCTTCCTTTCCCATCCTTGAGAGTCTTGGCCGGGAAGGTGCAGCAGTATTTGCATTCCCTGGGTTTATAGTCAGGGTGAGGCAATAGAGACATTACTTGTGGGGATCTTCTCAGAAAAGTCTAGATTTCCTACAAGTACAGGGCCTAAACAACCCTTTTTAGGTCTCGCTACGACGAACGCTAAAAGCGCGTTCTCGCAGCGAGAACTATAGTCGGTGTCTCAGCCGAAAAAAACGACGAACAGAGACAAGACCTGGCCGCGCGCAGCGGTTCCCAATAGGATAACGTTGTGCGCGGCCAGGTCTTGTCTACACAGCATTGCATGGCAGACCGGATCGCGACGCGCGCCTCGTGAACAGTTCACGAGTTTGGAATGCAGGGAGAGTTTGCATACGGGCGCCCGGCGCTGATAAACAGGCTGACTAAGACTGACCCGGGGAGGGAAATGAACACATTGTGTGCGTGGTTCCTGCCTTCATTTCTTGCAGCAAATTCGTCATCATACAACTGAGCACTGCGGGCTGTGCTGCGCGATCTTTTAAGCAGACGGAATTATTTTGTGGATTTTCCGTTCCAGTTTGATACCAGCCTCGCGCGTGATTAATCCCAGAGGACGCATCGGCGACATTTATATAGCGCTCCCAACACAATTACGGGGCTGCGAAGCGCACTACCTGGCTGCTTGCGCACCACATTTTGGTCGAGTGTGCAGTTATCACGAAAACACAACCGAGTGAAGAAGGCTGACTCTTTTAACTCATGTTTGTGTTAATGTTGAGCAAATGTTAAAATTTTATAAGCAACGTCTTGCGTAACTAGTTGGAGGCGTAACATTTTATGAAACTCGAAGGATACTGACATTAAACAGCTTGTTTTTTAGGGTCATGGTTTAAGTGCCTGCTGAACTGTGAAGTGCTGCCTACACCGTCTCCGCAGGTTCTGGGGAGGCGTGGAGGCCGCGCTGTCTGTGTCTGCACCGAGTGAGCTACCGGCGCCTCTGGATGCGAGCGTTAGATAACATACCCCTTTATAGAAACATCTCTGCCCCCTCCCGCCCCCCCCCCAAGGTCTCACGCATTTTACCCCATAACCTGAATTGCAAGGATTCTAGGTTCGGTTAATGTTTCCAATACATGCTCATAACTCACGGGCTCTTCTCAGACCAGTGCTTGAAGCGGAAATCTAAAAGTGCAGGCACTTACTATTGCGAGTATCCGTTTGCTCCTGAGAAGTGCAGGCACAGAGGCAGTCCCCATTCAATGTATTGCAGCAGTGCTGAGAAGTGCAGGTACCCACTATTTACAGTACCTGCCTACTCCTGAAAAGTGACGGTACACTCCCATTAAATATGTTGCAGCAGTGCTGGTACTCACATGAAATATATTGCAGCAGTGCCACTGTCACATTAAATATTGCAGCAGTGCCGAGAAGGGCCTGTACTCATTACTCCCCCATTAAATGTATTGCGCAGTGGCGGTACTGTCAAATGTATTGCAGCAGTGCCGCGAAGTGCCGGAACTCTTACATTAAATGTATTGCGCAGTGCCGAGAAGTGCCCGTACTCTCACAATAAATGTATTGCAGAGGTGCCGGTACTTTCATATCAACTGTTTTACAGCGGTGCCGAGAAGTGTCGGTACTCTCACATTTAATGTATTACTGCAGTGCCGAAAAGTGCCGGTACTCCAACATTAAGTGTATTGCAGAGGTGCCGAGAAGTGCCGGTACTACCCCGTTCAAATGAAAGTGCAGGTAGTAAGTAACAGACAGCACCTGCCCATTTAAAGCACGGCCTCAAGCACATTCTTAGTTTCAGAGGTCCATGTGTGTAGCTTCCACGCGCGCTTCTATTTCGCCCAAAAACAAAACACATTTTAAAAATATTTGCCGGACTCAAAAACACCCCAATAGTAGTAAACATCGGGCAGTGGGGAGAGCCCCGGTGTTAAGCAGAGCTTAGCAAACTCACAAATCGTGGCCTCACGCACCTCTGGCGCAAACCCTCCTGGAAATCTGTGCCCACCGCATCTCAAAGGCACCACCCGCCTGCGATGCCAGCTCCGCTGGCAGGTGCTTCATTCAGGGCCTTTTGCGCATCAAAATGTAAAAGAAATGAGTGAATCCAAACAGCCCCCAGAAAGTAATTAGTTGTTTACACCGACTTCTATTTATTTAAGCGCTTTACCGGCCTTGTCACTTTCCCCAACGTGCAAACATCGAACAATTGCAACGCGTCAAGCTGGAGCCGCCTTGTTTCTTGTCTTGCCTTCTGCTCTCCTGATTGCCCTCGTTTTCTTGTTTTAACTTGCTGCAGGCACTGTTATTAATATCACATCAGCCTGCTTTCTTGCCCTCCCAACTCCCTCTCACCCCGTTGCCACACACTGTTGCCCACTCCCGCAAAATAACTTGGCATCAGCGTGAGGAGCTAATCTGTGAGTGATTCCGGTGAGTTGGGAGAGGTGCAGAGATGTATGCGTTTAGGGGCAGTCATAATAACTCTGGCGTAATCCGGGAGGAACTGACCTCTAAACACAAAAGGGATTCCCTGCTGCCTCATTTTATTCACTGGAAACGGAGGTCCCATATTTCTTTCCACCTACAGTGCTATTCTGGCAAAGGCTGACTGTTCGGTACACCAGCCCTTTGTATGCATGAAATGGTCCTGTGCAGATCCGTAGCTGGTAGAATGCAGTAAGCAGTGCAGGGCAAATCTGTGTGGGCTTTATTCCGAGCCAGGCCGCTTTTCACTCTTGTTACTCGAGCATTAAAGTTTGTCAGTCAAATGTGATTATCTCAGTCAGCTGATGTTAAGGTGCTGCTGTCATTGATGACAATAGCTTCAGGTTTCTGATCTGTCTGCAGATAAGCAGCCAAAATATCAAATGAAAGAATGTCCGGGCAGGTGGGGGGGAGAACATTTATGTGGGCTAGCATCCTTCAAGGCATTATCGTTCATGTGGGCCCATGGCGCTATGGCCAAACATATACACAGCACAGTCCCGCATCCACCTAAAAACACACACGCACCCCATCTCATGCACACACATAAGCACATAGGAATTTGCCTAACTCCCGATACGCTCGCGCACAAATATAGGCTTGCACTCACAATATGTCATACACTTGCACAATCACTCACACAAGTGTGTAATATAACTTACACGTCATTGGCTAAAACACACTCAGTGACCGAGACACGCACCAATCGTACATAGAAATGGTTCGCTCACAGCTAGTAGGCTTGGTGTCCTTTTGAGAGTTTATCAGTGCACTTTGTGTCTAGAGGTTTCTTTCAAGTGTGCTTGTTGCATATTTCTCCCTGTCCTTGATTTTTGCAATCACAAAACAGCTTAGCAGAAGCCCTTTCCATCCATACAGTTTTGTGAGATGTTCATGAATACATGCAGTCTTTTTTGGTTTGAATATCAACATCTGTGGAGAACTGAGAGGAAAAAGAAGTTTTAAGGGCACCCAGTGTGTCCTCGCAAAGCATATTTATCACTCAACAATATTGGTAAACTTTTAAAATACAGAAATAATCAACAACCACAACCATGTTTATTTTGAATGTATTGCATTACACGGACGTCAGACTCACCTGCACTTGTGATGGCTTACTTCATCCCATAGTTGTAACTTGTGTGCATGCTGTCTTTTTTGAGATTATGCTGTTCTGATTTGTATAAATTTGTGTTTCTGTGATATTTTAACCTTTGTTGATTATCTGTTAGTAACATCTGCATATATGTTAAACTTTAATTGGGAATTCCTTTGGGTTTTACGACCTGTAATTCTGATTCAAGGTGTTAATTCCTTATTCCACGAGGTTCAAATTGCAATTGCTTAGAACTTGCTTATTGTTACCGCGCTGTTATGTAAATCTCGTGTGCAGCTTTACAATCCTATAAATACCGTGCAATCGTAATCAGGGCCTTAGTCTTCACTGACATCTCCCTGTCACAATTAGTAAAAACAAGCATTTGCATTTGTTTTGAAAACCTACAAGCCGTGCATAAACATGCACTTTGTACGTATAGTCCTTGCTTACGAGAAGCAAGGCTTGCCGTAAAGGAGACTACCACCCTTGCTTCTCATAAGCAAGGACTACAAGTACAAAGTGCTTGTTTAGACACAGCTTGCAGGTTTTCAAACGCATAAATAAAAGGCATTGTCATTTACAATGCCAATAGCTCAAACCCTCGCAAATGCGAGACCTATTGCATTGCAAATGCTTGTTTATCTGGCATTTAAAAAGTCACAGAAAGGAATCCCTTGAGCTGGAACCTGGAGGTCAAAAGTTGTAAAAACTAACAGTCGCTGAGCAGAGCTCAGAGAGACTCCCAATCACATGACATGCGGTAAGAAATCTGAGGTGTGGTGGTTCTGTGGAGTGGGTTACTCTGAGGTCTCTGCTGTGATTGGCTGACCTTTTGATGTTATAAAATGAGGTTGAAAGAGTACTCAATTGCATGTTATTTCTATGGAGGTCTACGTAATGTATTCAGTACTACTATTGCTACTATTACCATGGGACTCCCACCATGACGACGGGGAAGATTCAAGCATGTGAATCTGTAAAAGATACAATGCTGGAGATGGGGCCTTAATCTTTAAAAATCCAACCGCGACTTGCACATAGACTTGTACAGAACACGCTCTACATGGGGTCCCTATCTACTCATCTAGGGTGGTTCCTTGGGGTTCCAGCAATTCTCTGTCCTCTCGACATTGTCCTGACTCAAGTAGTGGTTCTTATACTTAGTATATGGTTTGGTCCCCCTCCTGGCACCCACTGTTTATTAGTGCAATTTACTGTGATTTCTTTGCTAAAGTATTGTGTGCTTCGTGTCTTATCTCCGTGTTGGAGATACTGTAATGTACTAGACAGTGTTATATCATAAATACATATTCTTATAACTTCTGTGTGGTTCTCTTTTCATTTAATCTATACTATAAGATTGCTTTCTGGTAAAACAAGCAGCTTTACATTCCTTCAAGACTAACCCTGAAGGCTGCTCTCCGCAGCTACAACTTGGATAGCTTTCTAAGGTTGTCTGAGACCTCTTAAATCACCATAAGGGTTGTCTGTTCAAGGTGCCCACTTACGTAAGTGGACATCATATACCAAGACAGCTTCTCACAACATGTTTTCTATTATAAGACAGACCTCAAGAAAAGCACTCCTTCCTTCTGCACTGCTCAGTAGCCAGATAAGTACTTTCTTGTGAACTGCTTATATGGGTAGTTGTTAGCGAGAACTGTAATGGTAATTGCATGTAATTGTGAGTTATTGGAATTCTAAAGAGGAACTGATGTGTTCCCTCAACCAGTTATTAGTGGGTAGATCAGGTTGAATGTCACTTTCCTTTCAGGGCCCAGGGAGCGAATAACAACCACTTGGCATCATGAGTAGCGCCTTTAGGACTGACAGTGGCTCGCAGGAAAGTGATTTATCTTGACCAACAGCTTCATGGCCACAGGATCAGCTTCAAATAAGGAAGATGGCTCTGCTGTTTTGTGAGCATGGCACAACCACATGGCCACTGCTGGGTGCATCAGAATGAAATGTCAGCTTAGGCATGGCCATTTTTGGCTCTGCATCACATCTCAGTGTAGAGTCCGGTGCAAGCTATTCGGGATGGAGAGCTGGCTGTGGGAATATTTCCCCAAAAGGACTGTGGTCAGAGCAGGAACAAGACATTCAACTTAACTGCCTGGAAAGGCTAGAGTGTTCTTTCGTGGTGAAGCGCCTCACAAATGACAAGGTTTCTTTCTTCATTCTTTTAAAGCTGAACAATGTATGCACTGTCTGATAGATCAAGAGGTTGGGAGAAGCAAGGTCGAGGGCCATGACAGAACTACCCAAAAAACGTTTGCTTTTGGCACTTCTGCCTGAACAATAAAATTTCACTAACAGAATATCTTTCTGGAAGACAAAATGTCGTAGAAGACTGGAACTCTTGATACTGGAGTACTTCAGTGCTTGACAGCTGAATCGAGGAGTGTTCCAGAGGATAATGGATAGGTAGGAACTGTGTCAGGTAGACCTTTTTGCCTCTCGTCTAGACCAGCAGCTTCACTACTCTTTAGCTGGAGGCCAGGATCTATGGCAAGTGACTGATCACGTTCTTTATGGCTGGAGCAAAATCTACAGGTAAGCTTTCCCACCTTCACAATGATCACAGGACCTTCAGCACAACTCAGGAAATTGAAAGCAAACTTGATCCTTGGGACATCAAGATGGAGAACGCAACTGTGGTTCCCAGTTCTGAAACTTTAATTATCCAATCCTTCTTCTTTCCCAGATTCTGAATAATCTGAGGGATACAGCAGGTCACATCCTTTGATTATGTAAGGAGCACTATGGTTGATTGCATGGGGGATTACAGTAGACAATGGGCCTTCCTCTGACTATCGGAGCAGGTCTCAATCTACAACAAAAGGATATTGAGTCCACAGTCATGCAGTTCAGCATGGCAAAGATGATCACACTGATGTTTAGGAAGAAGTTTGAATCCCAAGGAGGCAAAAGTAAAATATATCATGAATTTCCGGTCATAAATGGCCAGGAGTCATCTGCTCTACTGAATCATCAATGCCCGCAGGTTGCTAATTCAGCAGGTCACTTGTCAGCAGGCTATTTACCTTGTGGAAACAGCAGACATACCACCCTCCCAAGACCTCTGCAACAAACTCAGCATCTTCTTCCACCGCAAGATTATGAGTAATCTAGGAAAGCTTCAACAGCCTAATATAACCAAGATCCTCTCGCCCCACCCGTAATCACCGCACTCAACGACACGGCAACCCAGCAAACCCTGCTCAGCGGGACTCCCCTCGCCACTGATGACACCCTCAAGATCATTAACAGGATCCAATCCAGAGCACCCTCGGATCCCTGTTTGCACCACATCTTCAACAGAGCCAGCACCTTCATCGCCCCTGGACTCTGCCGTACCATCAATTCAGCCACATTACAGAAAGACTGGAAACACGCAGAGATCAATCCCCTGCTGAAGAAACCCTCTGCTGACCCAAAGAAGCAAACCACATCCTGGTACTCTCCCAATCCGGCTTCCTAAGCAACCATAGCACCGAGATCGCCCTCCTCGCTGCCACAGATGACGTCCACACACTCCTCCACTGAGGCGAAACTGCAGCCCTCATCCTCCTGGACCTCTCTGCCACCCCCGATACAGTCACTCACCGCACCCTAGGCACAAGTCTCCACAACCCCGGCATCTGCGACAAAGCCCAGAAATGGATCAGCTCCTTTCTCACCGGTCGAACACACAGTCAGACTACCACTGTTCCACTCTGAACCCAAAGAAATCAGCTGCAGAGTGCCTCAGGGCTCCTCCCTAAGCGTCATATTAATTTACAAAAAATGTTCTTTTTATAATAAAAACTGCACGTTTAAGGATAGTGTCATTTTCTTAAATGATGCACTCCGGGTATTGTGGTTCACCTAGAATTCTAGATTATGACGCATTAGGAGGCGTTTTAATTAGGGGCGAATAGGGAGAGAGTAGATTAGGGTGGATGGCTTTAAAAGTGTGGGCGGGAAATGGCTCGCCAGACCGGCCTGAACGATCAGGATGAGGGCGGGAGACGTTTGCAGTTCATTGAATTAGGTAAGCGATAGGGCGGTAGTAGTACACGTCTGTTTAGCAATCTGTAAAAGTAGTAAAGTGAAGGCATGTTTTATATATTTTCAAACATAATATTCACAGCGAGTAGAGCACATGTTGAACAGCTTAAGTATAAACCAGCGCGTGAGCTTTGACTTCACGAAGGTAACGTTTGGAATACAGAATGTTAAAGGGACGGCTTGTGTTTACGTTGGATGGGAGGGAAGAGAACTGGAATGAGTTATGGGATAATATACTATGTCGGATATTAGGACGTACACCCTGATATTAAGGATTAGACGCATGATGACCTAGGTAAATAATGATAGCCACATGAAAGTAGTGCTCGGGTGGGTAATGTTACGAGTATGATGATTCAATATTCATAGATGAAATTACGTTGTGACATGGTGCTTTTAAGAAATAATGTTAATTGTTTGTTTGTATCGTTATTTGTAGTGACCCCCGAAGAAGGGCACAAGGAGGCCCGAAATGCATTGGGTTTTTTAACTGCACAATAAATGACTACTTGCGAAGGACTTCTTGCATTTATCGCATTCTTTCAAAAAAGGCCTGGAATGGCACAGTTTGAATGTCAGAAACTTGAAAATTGGCACCGGAACCCGATCTTTGGACTGAAAATAGATCAGTGAAATAAATGTTTAAAAGAAGTTAAAAATATGGAAATAAATGGTTTACAGATTTAAGAATTGAAAAATGAATATGATTTAAAAGTGCACGCTAAAAGGCGGCACAGAGCTGTGCATTTGGCATAGGGGCTGTATAGTCCCTCAACTCACATGTACCATCAATTCAGCCACATTACAGAAAGACTGGAAACACGCAGAGATCAATCCCCTGCTGAAGAAACCCTCTGCTGACCCAAAGAAGCAAACCACATCCTGGTACTCTCCCAATCCGGCTTCCTAAGCAACCATAGCACCGAGATCGCCCTCCTCGCTGCCACAGATGACGTCCACACACTCCTCCACTGAGGCGAAACTGCAGCCCTCATCCTCCTGGACCTCTCTGCCACCCCCGATACAGTCACTCACCGCACCCTAGGCACAAGTCTCCACAACCCCGGCATCTGCGACAAAGCCCAGAAATGGATCAGCTCCTTTCTCACCGGTCGAACACACAGTCAGACTACCACTGTTCCACTCTGAACCCAAAGAAATCAGCTGCAGAGTGCCTCAGGGCTCCTCCCTAAGCGCCACTCTCTTTAACATCTACATGGATCCGCTTGCAGCCATCGTCAGGAACCACAGACTCAACATTGTTTTATACACCGACAATACCCAGCTGATTCTCTCCCTAACTAACGAACCCTCAGTTTCCCAAAAAAGCGTCCACGATGGGATGAAGGCTGTTGCCACCTGGATGAAGGACTGCTGCCTCAAGCTCAACTCAGAGAAGACTGAGGTCCTCATCCTAGGCTCCACCGTTTGGCCAATATTCGCCAAATTTGATCAGAGCTACTATTCAGAAAATCTTTAAAAAACTTGGCTCTTTAGCCTAGGATAGTGCCCTTGTGGCCTGCTTTCTTGTCATCTTGGCGTGCCGCCTGTTGTTTCCTCTTGCCCGGACACCTCTGTTTGAGGTAGCTGTTTGCGCTTTATAAATGTCGGAATTATTATTATTATTACGACTCCTGGTGGCCCGCAGCACATGGAACCTTCCTCCACACACAAAACCTCTGCATCATCCTGGACTCCACGCTCAGAATAAAGCGCCAGATCAACACTGTCTCATCATCCTACAATCACACACTATGCCTACTCTGAAAGATCTTCAAGTGGATCCCCACTAAGTCCAGAAAGACAATCACCCACGCACTGATCAGCAGCTGACTCTACTACGGCAACACACTCTATCCCGGCATCACCCAGAAACTCTTCAAGAAACTGCAGAACATTCAGAAAGTCTCTGCCATAATCATCCTCAAACCCCCCCCCCCACCCCACCCCACCACTCCCAGACGCATCACCGGCCACCAGAGACCTCCGCTCAGGTCAACATGCACTGGCCACAGACTCACAAATCCGAAAACCATGGCCAGAAGAAGATCCTTAACCTACATCACAACAAAGACCTGGAACACTCTACTTCTCCACCTCATGCAATCACCGTCACTGCATCCATTCAGGAAGGACCTCAAGACCTGGCTCTTCGACTGAAGCACTGTTGCCATAGATTTATCAGCAGTCTCTCCCACCCTCCCCCCAGCACTTTTGAGACCCTTACGGGTGAGTAGCTGCGTTTTACAAGACACCTGCTTGATTGTAGTGGAATGCCAATAGGGAAATTCCACTTTTGTGTAGACTGCTCTAAGTAGTCCAGCTGTCAATGTCCCAGACCAAAATATATACGTCTCTGTGACGCAAACTTGGGGCTATGCTTCTTAGAATATTTCCACTATAATCAATTCCTGCCCAGGAAGGAAATTTTAGGTAAGCTAGCAATGCTGCTCTAACTTATATCTTGCAAAAGAGTCTTCAATGTCAGGGCGTTGGATATGTCAGCTAGGATCTTCACTCCGAAGGTGTTGCATTTATTATATCTAGAATGACCATATCTAATATTAGAATGGTCCATTATCTGGCTTCTCTGGATAAGCCAAAGTTGTGTGTGGCCAGATGTGTCGGGCCTATGATGCCATGACAGAGGAGGACAGGCTTCCAGGCACTAGAAAGCTGTTAATTGCCATCAAAAACCTTATAAACCAGTTTAACTTCTCACAATAACAAGGTAAGTCAGTTGCCATGATTACAGGACATACTTCACTAAAGTACAGGAGGATGAGGGTAAGCCTGGCCACTTGCCTGGTCTGTTCATGACCCGGAGGATAATAATTTGCCATTCTGCGCGTATTATGAAACCCTGTACTATGCCTAGTCACCAGCCATGCCAGAGGAGGTCAGAAACGTTTTATCCCCTCAACAACTGTCGGTAGTAAATAGACAGGCACAGGAGACACTGGGAGGCCCGGTGACACTGCAGGAGATTCTGGAAGCTATCAATTGTATGGCCACGGGCAAGACGCCGGGCCCAGATGGCCTCCCCATGGAATTCAATTCAGTCTACGCCTCCAAGTTGGCACCACGCTTGGTGACTCTTTATGCTGAATCCTTGAAGCTTGGGTGACTTCTTTCGTCCACACGGGATGCGCTTGTGAGTCCACTACATAAGATCACAACCCCAGGTGCCCAAATTGTAGATTATAGACCTCTCTCCATGCTCAATATGGATTTTAAGATCTTTAGCAAAGTCCTGGCATTGCGTATACTTCCTTACATGTCTACAGTGATCCAACCGGATCAGAACAGATTTATCCCGTCCCGGAACACCTCATTCAATTTGCGCAGACTATACTCGGTACTATACCACCCTGAGATGCGATCCCTCCCATGAGCTGCAATCTTGATCTAGATCTGGAGAAAGCTTTCGACTCTATAGGATGAGATTATTTATTTGCAGTAATGGCGCGCTTTTGGTCTTGGAGAAGGATGGGTAAAATGGGTAAAAATGTTATACGAATGTCCCACTGCTCGGGTCAGGACAGGTAAAACTGTGTTGATCTTTCATTACCTGGAAGATCTGACAGAAGGAAATTTAGACAGGACTCTCCAGTCCCTTAAGGCATGTGTTCCTTTTTGGGGCTTGTTGCATTTACCCCTTATGGCTAGGATTTCCCCGACTTAAATGGTCATGCTACCGCGCCTATTGTACTTTTTCATCAACCTCCCAATTATACTGCCTATTTGGTGGTTCAGACAGCTGGATTCCCTGTTGCAGGATTTAATTTAGGGAGAGGGACGGCGGAGGGTCTTGTTAAAAACATGCAACGCCCCATGATTGAGTCAGGATGTCTTGTATGGGTCTCCAGCAATAGTGTTTTGAACGGGTCCCAATGAACTGTCTTGAAATAGTGTAAAAACAGACTTACATGAACTTTTTTTTTTTTCCAAAACCGTGACTTACATGAACTTTTGATTCCAGTTTCAATAATGATCTGAATTTTTTTTTGAGTGTCGAATTATACTTCCTGGCCGCTTAGATGCAGTGGCTAGCATAGTGGCTGGAGGGGGCAAAACGGGGGGAAACTACTTGATGGAACCCGAAGCACGCTCCACCCTACTACTGGCTAAAAAACTAGACCCAGCTGTACCTGTCCCTTATAGGTCAGTAGGAAGAGGTGTGGCGCTAGGGCGACTGACTCCAGAATCTGGGGATCACGGTTCGATCCCCGGCACCGGCGGCAGATTAGCCCAGCACCATGTGACTCTGGGCAATAGCTTGCTTAATCCTCCCAACGGCCCCTAGCGCCTATAGACCCTTACGGGTGATTGTGCGCTTTACAAATGTGGATTATAATTATTATTAGTTTTGCAAACGGCAGCTCTGCAGTGTTTGAAATGATGAAGGACTAAAACAGCTGGGACCCTCGGTACATACCGGTACTTCCCCCATGGGAACCCACGGACAATATTTAATACTGACCAACTGGCGGCATTGTTGGAGGTGGGTGTGGAGACATAGGGGTCTGCTGTCAGGAGAAAACCTTAATGCCATTTGAGGATGTGGTTGAGGGATGTGTCCTTCCACCGGGGGAGCTCCTTCGATATGAAGCTTTGGCCCGAACTTTCAGTGCACTGTGGGGGAGGGGCCGGGAGGAACCAGAGACCCACGCGGTACTACATTCATTGCTTACACTAGGTACAGCCAGCCACCAGGTCAGGTGGTTCTAAGCCTCACTGGTTGGTGCATCTCTGGCTCCCCAACATAAACTAAGAGGAGTTCCTGGACAGAGACTTAACTGACTGGGAATGGAACAGAATTCTGTCATCTCACAAGGGGATTTCCCGTAACACGAGGCTGAAGTACATTCAGTTCAACCACGTGCACATCACATACATGACTCCCCACCGACTCCAGGTCACATATGGAGGTGAACCACGTAAATGGCTAAGATACACTCATAATGACGCAGACTTTATACATATGACCTGGTTTTGTGCTGGAATGTGGCCATTCTGGGACGAGGTATTATTAATGATAAATACCACGGTGGGGGGCACACAACTCTACGATTGAGATATGCCTGTTGGGACTCTTTCCCCGACCTCCTAAACGAAAGGTGGGCAATAGATTTATCGACCTGGCCATGACACTTTCTAAAAGATTAGCCATGTCTTGGAAATCCACTACTGGACCATCGGTGGGGCTCTGGAAGCGAAATGTCACTTACTGGGTGGGGGCAGAGTCTCGATCCCTGAGACGTCATGCCATGGCTGAGCAATGGAAAGAAGTATTGTCTAGCTGGGAACACTTGATACAGACCCAAGAGGAAGAAGATGAGACTAGGGACGGGGATGAACCACAGGGAAATTATACTGACGAGACAAAGAATACATAATGTGTAGGGACACCTGCAAAGAAGCCTATAGGTCGTGTAGACAACAGACACTGGACGTGGGGGGAAGTGGGGGAGGTGATGGCTAAAAGAGAAGAACCATTACACATTTGTATCTGCATCCTCCCTTCACTCACTCATGCACTGACTTAAAAAGGTAGAAAATGGTGAGATAAGTATAGACTTAGTAAAGGATCTAAGTGTGACCCCCGAACGCTCGCTCCTATGACTTACATTTTCCGATTGAATACCTGAGCTACCAGGAGAACGAACCCCCTGCATGTTTTTCTATTTTGTTTTGTTTATTTGGTTGATCGTAGTTTTATTAAATAACAAACAGGTGATACCCCTGCAAATACCTCCAAGAGGTGTGTTGAACAAATATGAGAAGGCAAATGCATACGAGACACCAATTGCAAGATATATCTACTACTATAGAGGCATGAAGCGATACCACTGGGAAGGGTTAATACTTTACATAAGATTTAGCGTCAAGAGGTGGGGGATACCAGATAAGAATGGAATATTCATTTACTCCTGTGTGTAAAGCACAAGTTACTTACCTTCAGTAACGATATATCTTTAAGAATTATTAGCAATGATAGATTCCTTACCTTAGAATATCCCCAGGCGTCAGACTGGATCCGGAAAGTTTTCGTCAGCAGTACCACTGCGCGTCGGTAGGTGGCGTCGTGCGGCTCCGCATCCGTGGTCGGCATTGTGGTCGCCAGGATGACATTATGGACGCTACTTAGACGCCGCCCACGCCCGCTGGCGTCAGTTCTTTACACGACTTTACACGCCAGAAACACAGAGGTATGCAAGATACTGAGCACTGGTGCATTGAAAACTAGGGCCCTGAAAGGGATGACCTTAACCCTAGAAATCAGTTCGCAGAACGGGGAGGATGGGTGGGGAGGGAAGGAATCTATCACTACTAATGTTTCTTACAGATATATAGTTTCCGAAGGTAAGTAACATGGACATCTGAAAGAAACACATAGTGATAGATTCCTTACCTTAGAATAGATACTCCAGCAATACCAACCCCGGTGGTGGGTCTGTGAACCCCAAGATCACACCAGAAAGTCTTGGAGAACAGAACCGCCAAAGAAGCCGTCTCTCTGGACTTGGCTTTCAAGGCAATAATGTTTCTTAAACTTGTGCAACGAAGCCCATGGGGCTACCTGACAAATGTTTTTCAGGGGGACACCATGTCCCAGTGCAGTAGTGGCTGCAGTTGCTCTAGTGGAATGAGCACACAGCCCCACCGCCGGCTCCTTTTTAGCTAAAGAGTAGTAGACTTTGATGCACTAGACAACCCAGCGGGAGATAGTCCTCTTGTGCACTGCCCACCTTTATTGGTGCCAAAGTAGCTAACAAAGAGTTGGTAATCCACCCGGAACTGTTGTGTGTGGTTGAGATAGAATGAAAGTGCACGTTTTGGGTCCAGACGGTGGAGCCTCTCTTCCTCTCTGGAAGGATGCGGAGGTGGAAAAAAGGTGGGCAAGGCAATGGACTGCCCAATGTGAAAGGCTGTAACAACTTTTAGCAAAAATGAAGGACGGGGCCTCAGCACAACCTTGTCCGGATGGACCGACTGATAGGGAGGCTTACAGGAAAGAGCCTGGAGCTAACTCACTCGCCTAGCGGAGGGGATGGCCACCAGAAAGGCAGTCTTCAATGTCAAGAGATGAAGAGGACAGTTGTAGAGAGGCTCAAAGGGAGCACACATTAAGTATGTAAGAACCAGATTAAAGTCCCACTGTGGCATCACAAAAGGAATGGGATGAAAAAGGTGTGTAATGCCTTTGAGAAATCCATTTACAACAGGGGACTTGAAAAGAGAGGGCTGATCGGGGAGCCTGAGAAAGGTCAAAATAGCAGAAAGATGCCTTGATAGTGCCCAGAGCAGAGGCCTGCTGGGCTAAGGAAAGAAGGAACAAAAGAACTTCAGAACGGGGCAGAAAGGGGATCCACAGCCTTGGCTGTGCACCATGCCACAAATTTATTACACCTGCAGGCATATACCACTTTAGTGGAGGGACGCCTGGCTGCCAGAATGATATCACAAACTTCAGGAGGCAAGTCGAAAGGAATCAACTGCCGTGGCTCAATCTCCACACAAAGAGGTGGAGGCTGGACAGGTTTGAGTGGAGGCCCATCCCCTGCTGCTGCGACAGAAGATCCTCCAGAAGAGGCAGTCGGATCGGGGGATCTACACTCATACTGAGTAGCTCGGGATACCAGACTATTCGAGCCCAGTCCGGGGCCACAAGAATAACTTGTGCCCGGTCGCGCCTGATCTTCTTCAGCACTCTGGGCAGAAGTGGTATAGGCGGAAAGGCGTACAACAGGCCGCAACTCCACTCACAACAAAAAGCGTTGTCGAGCGCGTGCTGCCTTGGAAATTCCATGGCGCAGAACTGATGACATTGCGCATTCTCCTCAGCGGCAAATAGATCTAACCAAGGCTCTCCCATTGCTGAAAGAGACCTTGTGCCACCTCCGAGTGCAGACGCCATTAGGTCATCCCACACAACTTTCAGTTCCTATCTTTTTAATATGCTGAACTTCTGTGCAGAACAATTTCTACAAACAAGAGAACTTTTACTTAACCAGCATCCCATTCCCAAGCCCTTTCATTTCATATGAAGAAAGGATTAAAGGAAATTCTTGGATTATTGTGCTCTGTTCCTAAACCCTTTCCACCCCAGTCATCCCTTATTAAATGACTGATTTTTGTCAGCCTATTGTTTTTTGATTAAGTATGTTATATTAAATGTTTAGTCATCAAAATGTATCGGTGATTGTTACTCCTGTATCTAAGGTGTTACAATATTCATTAATCCCTTCCACGCTGATGACGAGCTGGGTACACCTCTCGTACGCTGATGACGAGCTGAGCTCGTCATGAACCGCGGGATTCCGCGATTCTCAGCGCACAGCGGGAAAACCCGCAGCGCGCATGCGGTTAAATGGCACGAAATTACAGGAAATGCCAATGAAAATGAGGATTTAACTTCTCCAGGAGTCCTTATCATCTAGACAGCTCACTACGTTACAAATGCTGAAAGGACACATCTGATGAAAAAAGTATATGTACTTACACGCTCAATTTCTTCTTTTTTTCTTAAAATTGCAGCAGTTCTCACATCTGGAGTGTTCTCAGCCACTTCTTGTGCCACAGTAATGAGAAAATCTTGAAGGTCAGTCCTGTCAGCGGCTTTATTTGCTTTAATATTGGCCTACAAAACAAGAAAGCCACAGGTTCATAGCAGGATACAGAGTTGCAAAGACTACACTTGGCTCAACTCAGTCGTTAGAATTCCAACCCTAAAACTGTCTGACTTACACCGGTGTTTCACAAACCTTGCTCATCACCTACATATGAGTTCCATAACTAGCTCTCTAAAATCTCAGATCTTTTTATTTTTGAGAACTTTGAGGTAAAGCTCAGATATTCATTTTTCAACTTGTTCTTTTTCTAATCATGTCAATAGACCCATGGCCACCTCACCCTTAACGTAACCATTTCCCTTACAATTTCTCCTATTCCTTACCCAATCACATTCCTAAAATAGACCATTTACCTATTTCTCACCCTCTCCATTTACCAATTCTGAATACTAAGCCAAATTTGTGCCCAATTCTCTTCCATTATTTTAGTCCTATCCCATATTCAAATACTAAACATTACTTTTGAAGGATCGAAGGTCCTGAAGAAAGGATGACTTGAAGCTGGTTTCAAAGTTGTGTATAAGATTTATTCTTATAAAAAAGATCCCATCCAGGCAGAGTATGTCATCACATCAACAGCCTCTTCTTATTTTTAAAAGAACACATTCCACACCAACGTAGCTTGGCAGCAAGAATGGAACATATGACCTAAGCACATTCTAAAGATGCCATGGCATCAGGACAACAATAAGTAAATGCCACACATCTTCCCTCCATCAAAAAACCCCACAAAAGATACAAATAAAATACATATAAATCCAGGTAAGTAAGAACATGAACAATTCAAAATTAAATTATAGAAACATACAAGAAATGCAGGTGAATGAATACATTAACAACATGAAATCTGTTGAACACAATCTCTCAAATATGAAGGTTTAACTCTTATTCTATGAGATAATCTAGGATTACCTTCAGAAATATTAGCATCTGTGCTTCTTACAAGGGAACTAGTAGTTGCTGGGCTTTGAGTACCTCTATAAGGAACAACTCTCCCAAGATTCCATACTCGATGATCCTGCGTTTTGATAGCATTTTTAAATCATTTAATTACCCTAATGGGTTTCGAAAATTTCTAACTCAAACCAGGGTGTTTGATGACTACTAATTCTCCAACTGCAACCTTGGTACTATTAACAGCTTTCCCTGAATCAAAGAGAGACTTCCTAGCTACTGCCTTTTTAGGTCTCGTGCCTAGCGTTGCACTGCGTAGCAGTGCTTCGCGCAGCGCGAGGCATTTTGTAAACAAAAAACGGGGTTTCAGCAGTCACTTTGGACTGTGAAACGCTTGTGCGTGTGCTTTTTTGTATAGTGTTACCCCATTGGCCTTTGCGTGCGTCTTATTGTAAAAGACTGCACGCAATTGGCCCAAAGCACGCGTATAGCTCCTCCCATGGCCTATTGGTGTCGATTACGCGCACCAAGCGCGTAATCGACACCAATAGGCCGTGGGAGGAGCTATGATTGTGCCCACACAGGCGTGACGTGAGCGCCACTTGTTTTATTGAGTTTCTCCGAACTCAACCACGACGTCATGCTTCATTTAACGGCTACGCCCACTTTCAAGGTAGCGGAAAAATGGAGCCTTCCCAACCTCGCCACCGCTGTTTTTTTCTTTCGAGGAGTTTGCGTGTGTGCTTTTGGTTTCATGTTTCATCATCGCGATGCGGAAAAAAACAAAACATTCCCTATCAGCTTCTCTTTATTGCGCTCATTAAACAGGGATTGCAGAAGACGATCACGGGCGGAAATTATTATTTTTTTGTAGGACACCTAGGCTCCAACCTGGTACCCAAACTCGAAAAACAGCAGGTTAGCCGTACGGAAACATCCTCACCCTTTTGTAGCGAGGAAGCGTGTAGTTGGGCGAGTCATGTGTACGCAGGGGGCCGGGGGAGGAAGGCAGCCGCAGGCAGTCGAGCCCAGAGCAGGGGCAGAGCCTCAAAGCATGGGAACTGTGCCTGGGAGCGCTCAGAGCAGGCGGGATGCGAGGCTGAGCGGCGAGGGGGATCCGCGCACACCACCGCTTCCGAGCAGCCAGCCCGGCTGCCAACATGGGCAAAGGTGCCCTCTCCTACGTTTCCCTGGGATACCTGCCGGCCCGTACCAGCACAGCTGACATGCTGTGGTACCGTGGCTCGCTCAGAGGAGCCTGTGTTTCTCCATAATTCCGGGGGCATATTATTGATACATCTGACAACAGAGGCCGCATTTCGGCAGTAAACGCAGTGGGGGCATACTTTTGCCAAATCTAACAACAGAGTCAATAACTGGCCTCAAACCGATCGAAGGGTGAGAGGGGCCTCGCACACCGGGAACAAGGGCTTAACAATGAGAACAACACGTTTTAAAACCAGCAGCCTGTTTCAAAGTAAATTTCCATACGTCTTAAACGCTTCATAGCCATCCTCGCTTGAGTGGAGATTTAATTCAATTCACTTTGCATGTCTGATATCTTTCCCACCCACACATCGCTTTTAACTACAGGGGCTTAGTAGTTACAAGTTAAATGAGGGGCCCTTTGATTGTTGGAGGGGGGTTGCCTCAAATTGTCTGATATGTATCATAATGACGAGGTCCTGACATTTGACAGGTGTACATCGGAATTCGCTTTACCCCAGAGTGAACACTACCACTATCTACAGCTTAAACACTGGGTCACAACACCTCACATTCGAGAGGCGGCTCTTAGAGACCTTACGGACATGGAAAAGTTGGTGATTTATAGGGCAGGCTCCATGAAAGGCACTATTTCTGCTCTCTAAGGCATGCTGCTACACACCTTGCATTCCCCACGGGCGCGGTATATGTCTTTTTGGGAGCGAGTTTTAGATAGGGATATATCAGAGATGGAATGGGCACACATCTGGAGGAACATTGCAAAACATAGCAAATCTATGGCTCTTCGAGAGGCACACTACAAACACTACATGATTGGTACCTATACCCCACTAAGCGCCGACGAATCTTCCCTGGCACTTCAGATCTCTGTTGGCGGGGGTGTGGGCTTCAGGGGGACTTCAGGCATATATGGTGGGATTGCCCAAAAATCCGGCCATTCTGGGACGAGATCCTATCTCATATCAAGGACATGCTGGGTTATACACTTCCGACCTCCATTGACTTTGCTCTTCTTGGAGTTAGAGATCCATCTTTGGACCACCAAACCAAAGCCGACAAGGCGATTATGTGGACATGTCTGGGGGCGGCCAAGCTTACCATAGCGGCTGCATGGAAGAAGACGGAAACGCCAGCGACATCACTGTGGCATGCCCGACTGTGGAGAATACTTTCCATGGAACATCTTGCAGATATATTTCGGCACAATTACAAGGACTTCGAGCTCAGTTGGGGGCCTCTGGTTGCCTTCCTTTCTCAGGGTCTGCCTTCTGCTGTTTGCCCTCCGACTGTGCGGGCTATGCACGTTTTGCAACTATAGGTTTGCCCTTGGTCACTATGAGCTAATGCGACCCCTAGAGTATGCTATAAGAAGGCCTTGAGCTATGCCGGGATAAACCTGCTTCATGATTTACTTTTCTTTTCCTTTACAATCTAATCACCACCGGGAAGGGGCTGGGAGGTGGGGTTAGTTGTTTTGGGGGTTTGGAGGATGGGTATTTAGAGGTCCGGCTTTGGGTTGCCAAACCTCTCCGAGTTATGTTTTCTTTAAATTAGCATCAGTCATTCCGAGGGGGGGGGGGGATCTGGGGTCCTGTTAAGCTGAACCCACCATAGCGGACTGTTTTGCAATCACTGAGCCTGCGCGCCCTCGGGTAGCTTGGAGGTCATCGACCTTTTGGGTATACTTTGTTTGATGCTCAATAAAAAGAATTTTTGGCGCAAAAAAAAGAAAAAAAAATCCCCAAGGCCACACATTTTTAGCATTGAGGTTCTAAGCAGTCTCTGGCAGTGTGTGCACGTTTTCTAACCCTCCATCACACTTAGCTTTGCAGCATCCTTGATAGAGCTGCCAGGTGGAGGCAAATTAGATTCCTTTGATTACTTGCAGTGTTTCGATCTGAGCTTTGATGGTAAGAGGGCAGCAGTCCAATGAAATTCTGTTTCAATTTAAAGCGGAAAGTATAACAAAGGAGAGAGTGAGAAATAAGAGCTTGCTTACTTTCCCGTATCAATATCTCAAACAAAGAGATGCGAGCACACTACCAAGTTCCTTTGAGATGCCCCTCACATCAGGTGTGAAAAACACCTTTAGGTTTTTTTTTAAAAGACCCCTTACCCACCAACTTAGTTGGAGGCAAGCTTCATCATTCGGGTCCCACCAGAGACACCTTGCGTGTCAAGGGTGTGCTTTGAAGCCCGATTACAGCAGCGCTGGTCTTTTGGGGGTTTTAATCATCTTAGATGAGAAAAGGAGGTGAAATAAAATTGTCTTATCGGTGACCCACTGGTGTGGTGCACTTGTTTAATAATGGTACCCTGGGACAAGGATTAACAGCAGTGGTAAATGTGTAGTGGAAAACTTTAGCTATGCACTGTGATACCGTTGCATGCTTTAACACGCACATGATTCTGGTCCGGAAGAAAGCCATACTGACCATCAGGGGCAGCTCAGACATTATGAAACATGTCTACCCATGCCAAGTATGTGAGTTCATTGGTTTCTCGCTAAGCATCCACCACTGCTTTTAATCCTTGCCCAAGGGTACCAATATTAAAAAAGTTCACCACACCGGTGAGTAACCCATAAGATCATTTTAATGTACCTCCTTTTCTCATCTGAGATAAGTAACCTGCCTTCCTCCACCCCTCAAAAAAACAGCTACATTTAAGGCCCTTCATCTTTTGGCCCTTGGGAGGCTTGGTTCCCCTAGAGTTATAGTAACCACACTCTCAGTTTTTATTCGTTCACAACCAGTGAACTCTCACTTTGGTTAACGCACTTTACTGTCATTCGCCAGAGACAGCAACATCACACTCATCACTTGGGTATTTCCTGTACGTGCACTGTACAGGCAGTTTGCCTCACAGCTCCAGTTCTTTCGGTCGGCTATATGATGTGATGCTTGTATCCAAAGTTATTGACAACCAGGGAGTTTTTTTAGGATTTCAGTGAGGATTCCTACAATACAGAATAAGGATTACAAGTACATAAGATTTTCTTCTGCATCGTAGAACCATCACTGATCGTCATACATGTAGAACAAAATAGCAAGCATAAGCCTAGTCTGCGGTCGTCAATATGCCGAATATTATGAAAGACTAGTAGAATTGACTATGGGTAACAAACAAAGACAAAGCACCTAAACAAACACATTCTTGAATCATCATGCAAACAGTAATGTTTGGTGAAATTATGTATTGATTTCCAGGGGGCTGCTTTACAAGTTTCTGTTAAGGATGCATACCTTAATTAAGCAACAGATGCTGCTTTGCTGCGTGTAGAATGAGCCCTGGGTTTCCTTAAGAGCAGTTTATTGGCTTGTTGAAAATACTAAGAAATGCAAGAAACTATCTGTGTAGCAATGGAATGCTTGAAAGAAACCATACCGGTCCTAAGTGAACTATAGTTTACAAACAGTTGGTTTATTTTGTGCAAATCCTTTTTTCTATCTAAATAAAATCGGAGGACTCTTTTAACATCTACTGAATGGTGGAGAAGTTGGATTACTAAACAATACTAGCAAAACCATAGTCTGACTATATAAAAATCTGATACTACTTTAGGTGTGATCTAAGGGCTATCCTATTGCTATGGAATATAGAGTATGGCTCGACTGCCACAATGGCTTACATTTCACTCTTACTCAGACATAGTTGCAACTGAAAAAGCTACCTTGCATGAAAGATGATGCAGGGAGGTATTACTTATTTGCTCAAAAGGTGAAGACATTAACTTTGACAAAAACAGATTTAGTTCCTAAGAAGGAGGTGGTGGTCAGAATGGATGAAAAGTCTTTTTCCATCTTTCCAAGAATTCTTTAATTACTGGAATGGTAAAGATAGATTTGAGTTAGTCCTTTTCTAGAAGATATAATGGAGAACTTTGTTTAGAGGTTGAAGTGAGCATGAGAATGGGCGAATGAGGTTCCCAAGCTTTATTAATTTAATCAAAACAGTTCCCACACTTTTCATTAAAAAAACTGTTCCTGAACGGTTGAGAAGTTTCTACTCAACTGTACTGTGAAGAGCAAGAAAGGAGAGGCATATGAACAACAAACAAGCCATCTCTAAAGGGTGCCTCCTATTTGAAAAAACTTAAATATGTGCAATTTGTAAATGTGTCCAATTGGTTAATCAGCAGCTCTACCTGGGAGCAAGCGCAGACTTTAACAGGTAGAATCTGGAATTTGTCCTATTAATGGAAATCTACAAAAACGTTTACACTAGGTACAGTTCGTGTCTTACTAAAACATTAGTTTTAAAAGCACTGTAAACATTTAAACTATATTTCGGCACATTTTGTGACAGCCCATCTATACTGTGTGCAACCTTTTACTGCGAGTAATATATTTCTTAAACTAACAACACATATTCACAGTGCAATCTGTCACAGGCTTAGACCTCGTAGTACTATAAATAAAAGTCACTATGTTCCCAGACACTGCAACAGGATTCAAATCAGTGAATGTCCGGTTACACCCATATGTATCACATTAAGCAACCAAGCCTCCCTACCCAAAAATAGTATTTACCCACTGTTAGAACTAGGGGTGTCTAGTTGGCTGAGGTAGGTACCTTAGTCCAAATAGGGACCCTTGCTTCTAAGCCAGGGAAAGGAAGGACACCTTCTCAGATAGCCCCTGTTCACCCCCTCGGTAGCTAGGCATAAGCGGCCAGGCTTATCTTCAAGCCAAATGTGTAAAGTATTTGCAAACACGCTCTCAGTAACCCAATGATAACACCACAAATGGACTCCACACGAGTTTCCTAAAAAACAATAAAAAAAAGATATACGATGAGACCACATTATAAACTTTCAACATATGCGTACATGTAATATTTCACTCTGCCGGTTATTAGGCCGACAAGCCCTTGTAGGTTCTTGCAGTATTAATGAGCAATCCTTGATGATCCAATGCAGTCCTAATGCAATGCTATGCAGTTCATAATGCAACAATCAGGCAGTTCGGAATGCAAACAGAATGCAATCCGTAATGCAACAATCAGGCAGTTCGTATTCCAAAAATAATGCAATTCGTAATGCAACAATCAGGCAGTGTGTAATGCAAAAATAACGCAATTCGTGATGCAACAATCAGGCAGTTCGTAATCCAAAAATAATGCAATTTGTAATGCAAAAATAATGTACTCCGGCACCGATCGCGTTGCTCTCGATGGTCCCTATGCCAATCTTACTGACGCGCGGTCAGCTATTGCCAAAATATGCCCCCAAAACTCTTCTGATGGAAAACAAAATGCAGCTCTACATTCCGGCCCGGTACTGCCACTCCTCTGCAAGTACGGGCCGCGATACTGACTTGAGCGGAGGCTCGCGCAGCAAAGATGGGAAAGGCCGAGAGCGTTTCTCTCGTAGCCCTCACCCCGCCACAGGTCTGCGACACACGCACGCTCGCTGAGCGTTACCTAGGGGGGTACGATCTCACTCTCCTCTCCTCTCCTCTGCTCTGCTCACGGCTTGGGCCTCCAATGCGACTTTGTTGATCTTGGGCAGTGGAACTCGGACCCCCGACAGTAATGGTTCGAGGTCTCTCCTTAGAAAAGGCAGGCTCGGGCCGGTGGCAGTGAAATATCACAGCTCCTCTGAGGAACCCAGTTCGGGCCGATGGCAATGACGATTGCAGCACTTCTGGTCACACTGTCTATCAAGCAGAGAACAAGACTTCTCCGGGACACACAGTCACAGGGCAATTTCTCACGAAGGTCTCAGGCTGCCACAGGGCACACACACACAGCGTCGCTGAGACTCACTTGAGATCTGGATGCACACGATCACGGGCAATCCTCACGAAGGCCTCAGGCTGCACGAAGCACAAGCACACAGTGTCGCGAAGACTCACTTGGACTCAGGGTGCAAACGATCACAGGATAATCCTCACGAAGGTCTCAGGCTGCACGAAGCACACGCACACATCGTCGCTGAGATTCACTTGGACTCCGGATGCACACAATCACGGGGCAGTTCTTACAAAGGTCTCAGGCTGCAAAAAGCACATGCACACAGCGTCGCTGGAAACTTTTATGTTCCTGAGTTTCCACAACAGGGAGCCAGCTCTCCTCGGGCCCTTGGGGGCAAGTTACTTCAGGACACAGCACACAGCAAAATCCTTTCCAGCAGGGGGACACAGCCCACAGCAAAGGCCCTTAGCCTCTCGTTAGTTAAATCAGCAAACTGCAGCCCAGCCCTACAACACACAGCAAGGGCCAGTCCATCTCTTCAGTCTCTTCAGCTGTTCTTCTTTGGCAGAGGTCCCTCTTGACCACGAAGTAGTTTCAATCCTTTTCAGTCTTGATCATTCCAACGTTCAGGGGTTTCAGCTCTCATAGTTATACCCCTAAATGTCTTTGAAGTCTTTGTGTTAAGGGGCAGTGACCCCAGTCCAAACCAGGTCTGGGTGTCTCCCTGCCAGTAACACCTTCTACCTTTGATAGTGGGGGTCTGGATCTTCAATCACTCAGCAGTAGATGGAGCCATTGGTTTATGGCAGCAGCCTAGGACTCTTCACTTCCAGGGGATACTCCTCCCCCTACACTCCAGATGGAGGTCAGCCTGCTGCTATCTCACCTCCTCCCCTGGGTCAAGACATTCCCCAGAGCCTATCGCATTCAAATCCAGACAGTCAATCCACAACCCAGGCAGTTACACACAGAACTGATAGAACAAAAAAAACAGCCACTTGTAAAAGCGGGGTTTCTAAACACACAATTCAAAAACCACCTGCATAAAAAGAAGTGTTATTAAATTGTGAGTTCAGGCACACTAAACTTCGCCTCTCCCTCTTAAGCCTAGGGAAACATAGGCTGGAAACATATTATAAAGCCTTCCCCATTCTGTCCTACGGGGAAGATGGCCTTGCAACAGTGAAAAACTAATTTAGCAGTTTTTCACTGTCAGGACATGGTACACACCTTAGTACATGTCCTACCTTTCACATACACTGCACCCTGCCCAGGGGGGTACCATGGGCCTAGCATAGGGGTGTCTGATGTGCATAAAAAGGGAAGGGTAAGGCCTGGCAAGTGGGTGCACTTGTAAGGACAACATGGCAGTTTAACAAACTGCGCACAGGCACTCCAGTGGCAGGCCCGAGTTCCCTCTTTAGGGCTACTTGTGTAGGTGGCACAATTAGAGCTGCAGGCCCACAAGTAGCATTTGCATTACCAGCCCTGGCACACATAGTGCACTTTACTAGGGTCTTTACTAGTAAGGCAAATATACCAATTATGGACAACCAATTACCATTACACTTTATACAGGGAACACTTGCACTTTGACATTGATCAGCCGTGGCAAAGTGCCCAACGCATCTAAGTTGGCAACACCATGTCAGAAAAAAGGTTTAGGGTGGAGGCAAAAAGTTTAAGGAACTTTAGCTAACAAGCATTGGCATAGTCAATAGGTCTCGCCTTTGGGACCTTTTAAGTGTTTAGTTATCCAGCACAATAGCCAAGCAACACTTGATGCTGTTGCACCAAGGATAAACACTTATCAGGTCCCAAAGGCGAGACCTATTGGCTATGCCAATGCTTGTTTAGGACTTGTGCTCTCCCCACGAGCACCAAGCATCCCCAGCTATTTCTAGTTGCATATCTAATCCCAACTGTGCACAATACTCATTGTTAGGTAGCAGTATGCAATGTTTGAGATACAGTGTTTTGTTTGGCATTGCAAGGTTGTGAGTGTGACAAAATCGCGGATAGCAATGACAGGAAATATGTGCAGACTGTGTAGTGGGTAATACCATTGCAGGAGCGGTCACTGCGTGTAATGCCTGCACTGCTGATGTGCTCTCTTCACCTGATCTATGTACATCTGAACGTGCCTACTCAGCCTTTGCAGATCCATGCTGAGTTGCTCTGCTGCTGTCCGTATGGGAAGGACACAGAGGCGAAGCAGACTACAGCAACCGGTTTGCGACTCTGCTATGGGGCTGGGAAGGGGCTCGAACACAGAAGCGTCTCTCGTAGAACACCGGGAAGGAAAGAGTGGCTCTACCGCGGTCATCTTGAAATGGTGAGCAAGTCTGCTAACCGGAAGACCCATTTGCCTACAACCTGCAGTGAAGACGCACATTTATATATAATTAGGAATCAGAAAAAATTGCAATCTCCTGTTTTAAAACTACAAATGGTTTGTGTTTCTTTAAAGACATACCTTTTATTATTAAAATAAAATATCCTTTTTCGGTAACGTTCTTAAAACTTACATCAAAGCTCTAATATTTTAAATACAATTAAAAAAAATAATGTTCAACGTAATCAATAAAGTTTCCCACCCAGACAGCTGTCTAAAAAACACCTTATAGACTACAGACATGTACATCTTAGCTGCACTGAACAAGATGAAAGACGGACCAACAAACTAGTTACATTTTACTTCATTTATAACATTTGAAAGCAACTATGTTGACGTGCAAATCTTGCTTAGCATTTGAAATAAAGCCGAACGAGTTTGTAGTTAAGTGTGCAGCATTACTTATTTCAATTACGGGACCCGCGCTTAGTAAAGCGCAGGTCCTGCGATTTCTGCAAAAGTAAAGAAATAGATTTTTTTGTAGCAATAGCAGCACCCGCGCTTTACCTTTAACATGGTTTAAGTAAAGCGCGGGTACCGCGATTCACCCGTGATTGCTACAAAAGTAAAGAAATAGAAAAAACATCTATTTCTTTACTTTTGGCTTAGGCAAGACCTTAGAAGCCCGGGAGTGGTGCTGTTTTTGGAAGCATTGCACTCGTGCTTGTGGCTCGCCCCTGCTCGCTCCTGCAGGCTGAATACCGCCACAAGCACGAGTGCGTGCTTCCAAAAACAGCAGAGCGACGGCTAAAGGTCCTGCATGCGCTGGGTATGCGAGCGCTGCGTAGGCGAGACCTAAAAAGGGCCAAGTCCAACACCCACGGATACATTTCAGTTGTAATTATTTCTCATTTATGGTGTGCATTATATTCCTTTCGCTGATAGTACGCGTTGCATTGAATAAGATAATAATACTGCCTAAACTATTATATCTTTTTGTTAACATCCCCATCCCACTCAACACTTTTTTAAAGACACCACGCTCTCTTATGATCGGATTTGTGTGGGCCGGGAAACAACCCAGAATAGCATGGGAGATACTCACTCTACCCCAGTCCCAAGGGGGACTGGCCGCACCGAATTTTATATTGTATGCTTATAGCACGCAGGCACACTTCTTGCACTACTGGGTGCACCCCACTCCTTTTCAACCACATGTAGTGATAGAAATGGATAGAGCAGCACCACTGTCACTAGACACAGCCGTTTTCCAACCCTTCAAGAGGCCGCAAGATGAGGTTAACACAGTGGAGGCGCTACGCTGAGCTTGGGCAGGTCTGCGTAAAAGAGCCAAGCTTGACACGCTGTACGCCCCTTTATTGCAGATAGCGAACCATTTGCAGATACCCCCGATAGGAGACCGTAGGGCCCGAGAGAGAGCTAAAGATCTGCAAAGGCAGAGACCTATTTCCCGCTAATACCTTCCGGACCATGGAAAAAATGTGCGGACGGGCTCCCCCCTCAGCGTCAGATATGCTATTATATTACCAGCTGCGCTCTTCCTGCAGGAATAAGTTCACAACATTCGACCCCCCCCACGCCCCGACACTAGCTGCGCTAGAAAATTATACTGCTGATCGACCATGGCCTAAAACTGATCACCCTATATATAACACAATGCAGAGAGAATCCCCACTGATCACCCCGAAGGTCAAAGTGGGATGGGAGACAGAGACGGGGATGAACATTTCAGATGACCAATGGAAGTCGCTCTGTGGACAGTCGCGATTGTTATGCTCTAATTACCGGCTAAGGTTGATTCACTTTAAATATTTACATCGCCTATACCGGACTCCGATGCAGTTACACCGAATTGGCCTGCGCTCGGATAACCGCTGCCGACGCTGTGGGGAGACACAAGCGAACTTCCTGCACGTGGCAAGGAATTGCCGGCCGGTTGCTAATTTTTGGCTTCGTACTTTGCCACACATTCGGGCCATTACTGGTCATCAGTTACCCTGCACGCCGCTGTCGGCATTGCTGGGTGACAACACTGATATTCCCCCCAAGCGCAGGAGGCTAACCGCGTTGTTGCTAATCATGGCTAAACTCCAAGTCGCTATTCTCAACCGCCAACCACAAGAAATTGGATCATTAGCGTTACCCATTTTAAAGCACAGTTAGAGACATATTGGGAACAGCTGCCAGCGCGATCCCGCCCCCGGGATTTCTGGGAACCACTTGTAGATTGGCTAAATACAGTGAATTTGGACGATCTTTAGTATGCACACCTGATATCTAACCCCCTCCTTGGCACTAGGTCCTGAACTCCCACTGCAGATTACTACACCATAATCTGAACGTAAAACAGCGTATATTGTTTGACATTGTGTATGTGTGATATACTGCTATTGTTTTTGTCCGATATAGGCTGTATATGATTTAGCAGGTCAGGAAACTTCTAACTTGCAGACAGTATTCTGCTTGCTGATTGGCTTGCTGATTGTAACTGTTGTTTTTCTTTTATCTTTTTTTTGTATTATAAATGCAAATAAAAATAATTTAAAAAAAAGTGTGCATTGTATTCTATATGCAGTTACCTTTAGGTGAAAGGCCAACACAATAATTATTATTTTTAGCCATTTCTCTAAATACCTCACCCAAACAAACGTTAACCTGCCCCCCACTCTACTCAGGATCCCAGTTCTTACAGTTTTGTTTATGCATTTCGACCACTGGCTTTATTTGAAGAATTCTGCAGCTTAGACTTTGCAAGATGAAGCAAATATGATACAACGTCGTCTTCTTGGCAAGTAAGGGAATCATGGCCATTGTTTCAGCGCCATAAACCAAATCTTTTTTTATTTGAATGCATTTTTGCTCTGGTGGATGGGCATTTTGCCTCGGTTTTTCAGTCTGGTGGTAAATTTAAATGGCCCTATTTTATGAATCCAGGAGCCATGTTCCCAAATTCACTAAGTGTACGTTGGAGTAGAGGAGTCCTTGCATTCTGGAAAGCAGGTTCTGTTTGTTATACAACCTCTTTTGGGGCTTGACAGACAGCTGAAGCAGCTCTGGATACCACCATTGTCTTGGTCAGTCTGCAGCTATAAAGATCTTTGTAGACTTGGAGTGTCTGAGTTTGATTAAAACTGTTGATATTAGTGGATTCAGACGAAAAGCATAAAGAAAATGTTGCGACCAATTGATCAAAAGGACACGCCCAGAAATGGTGGCTCCCATAAACTAGAGGAGTAAATTTGGTAATTTTGCTTTTGTTTCTGTTATAAAGACATCTCTATCCAGGAAGCCCCAGTCTTAGGACATATCTAATAAAACATCTTGTAATTCATGATTTTCTTGAAAACACCCGCTCAGAAGACCGACTTGACGATTATGCAATTCTGGTAGGTGAACTGCTTTGATAGACAACCCTCTCGCTAGTAACCACTCCCACATAGATTGAGATTTTAGTGATAGAATTCTGGATTTGATACTGGTGTTTGTTGAGGTAAAGCATTGTTGTGCTACTGTCTGTCTGGACTAACATTTTGTTCATTTTCAATGATGGTACAGACAGGACAATCAGTAAAATGGTGTGTTGAAAACAGTCCACTAAAAGGAATTCCCATCCATCAGGACTTTCCAAACCAAATAACAGTCACAGATGCCTCTCAGACAGGTTGGGGAGCTCATTTTCATGATGTGACCCTACAAGGGCTGCGGTCACAGAGAGGACTATACCACTTAAATTTACTAAAAATAAAAGCGGTCCATTTAGCCACCAGAGCCCACCTTCCATCCTTGAAAATCAACAGAAAGTTAGTAGGAAGGAAAATATTTTACATTTATCCATACTTGGACGAGTGAGTGATCAAAGCAAATCACACACAAATGGACTTCAATAAAAGACAGACTTGCATCCCCTGGGGACGCATATCAATTTAGAAATATCAGAGTCTACTTCAGTACAAAATGTAAATTACTTAGGAGCAACTCTAAACACTCAAAAGAAAGTATAATTTCAAGAAAATAGATCTACCAAATTCTTTTTAAAATACTACTCAAACCCTTTTCTACAGTTCGTAAGATCTCCTTGATGAAGAAGTGAATTCAGGGGACTTTATGCTACAGGTGATGTCCCACCCATTGTCTTGTGACATTAAGATGAAGCGAGCGGAGGGTTTTGAGAGATTTAGGCCCATACTACAACATCATAGAGGACGATAGCCTACCCCGTTTTAAGATAACGAGTTGAAGGAATCAGACATACATCATGAGTTTAAGAAGAGAAAACCAGTCAAGTTGATATTTTGTTTTGAATCACCTGTTGAATTCAGAGGCACAAAGATTTTAGCCAAGGTGTATGTTGCTAGTGAGCAATAATGCAGAAGTAATCACATTAGAGAAAATGTAAAATTAAATTAGACTGTCTTACCCTAAGTCTACATGAAGAACAGTGAAGAAGTTGTTCTGTCAACATTACGACTAAACATGGAAATGATCTCGCTTGGGAGTGGCTATTTAGCCCTGAGGCCTACTAGTCAGTTACAACATCTTAGCAAAGAGTGAGAGAAGAGAAAGATATGAAAGATGAAAAAAGCATAGGAGAGAGACAAAGAGAGAGTGGAAGAAATCATAATAGGGTAGAAGAAAATGGAAGCAGAAAGGCAGCAGAAAAAAGCAGGAGGTGGTAGAGGAGAATGGGAGCAGAGAAGCAACATAGGAGAGCAGTATGCAGCAGAAGAGAGCAGTGGAGAGATAGTGGAGGAGAGGAGAAGTAGACAGAGGAGAAAAGAGAGGAAAAGGAGTTAGAGGAAAAAGAGGAAGAGTACAGGTGGTGGTTGAGTGGAACAAAAGTGGAAAAGAGGAACAGAACAAACTGCGTCCATGGACACCTTGGAAAAACATTTTGAGTTCCACAGACACCACAGTTTCATCTTGGGGCTAGGGCCTGAGGCACACGTCGCAATACTTTGGGTGGGCAATACCAAGTATGCATGAGAGGAGGAAAAGAGTAATGGATGAATGACGAACACACTACACATAATGAAGTGAGAACAAGAGGGCGTAGGAGAGCACATAAAGAACTGCAAGGGATTTCTAAAACACTCTTTTGGGCTAACAAACCGTACTCATTTAGAACTGGTTTGGGGATCACAATTTCCCCAGCATCCCTGATATTTTCCTCAAATTCAGCTGAAGTCAAAGATTCCCCGATGTATCCTGAGCCATTTCAAGAACTACCATGCCAAAACAGTTGTTTTGTTCTAACAAAGTGTTGAGTGCAAAAAAAATGTATTAGGCAGGAATAAGAAGTGTGTGGGAGAGCGTTTATCCTGAGGTTTACAATGATACATTTGGGTAATATCAATGCGTTAGCACCTAAAAATATTCTTAAGAAGGAATAAGGTCCACAAGTGTATAAAGAGTTTAGTGAGCTAATGATGCCGAGGAAAAGGTGAAGGATGCATATTGGGAAGTTGTTGTTCGAGGCTATAATCTAGGAGAAAGAAGGATCAGAATGACTTACAGCCTTGTTTTGGTGAAAATATTGAATGGCAAAGTCAGAATGCATATCAGATCTGCGAGATATTAATTCTTAGATTTGGTCGGAAATTCCCAAAACATTAATTAAATGCAAGCAATGCTGCAATGTGAGTGGTGCTAGCAGCGGTGGTTCCCCCATAGAACCAAAGGAACGTCACCCCCCTCACCCTCCACACACACACACTTTTGCAGAAAGTATGAAAAATAAAATGGTCATAAAACAATTTTATTGGCATTTTTTTTTTGTACTCTCTGCAGAACGGAGTGCGAGGCGATTGCTATTGATTGGCAGCTAGAGGAAAGGCCACTTCAGTTTGAAGTGCGCATATAGGTTTGGCTGGCTATCTTGCTACGGCCAACCCGACATGCTCAATTCAAACTTCTGCAACGCAACTGTCTTAGACAGCTGGGTTGGTGAGCAGGCACAGGCCTTCAGTGACTTTCAGAGCACTGAGCCAGCCTGCGCCAGTCAATCCAGACGCTTCACTCATGCTGCTTAACATTATTTACAGCACGAAAGCAGAGTCTGGATTGGATAAGGTAGTTGGCTGTGGGACCTCACACTCTGAGGAGTTTGGACTAGAGAACATCGAAGACATGCTGCAGGCTAAGGTAAGTGAGACTTTTATTTTTTCTTTGTTAAATCTTTATTTTAATGTATGTTGGTATAGCGCCTCCCCATTTTTGTATGTCACCAACCGCTACTGGGTACTAATGTATTTCCTATCTTGGGCCTTATAATTGGTCTATCATCAGATTTGTCTCCATAATGACTAAAACAATGATTTCATTCATAGATATGGACTCCGGAGGGCATACCTTTTGGTCTTGCATCCATGGTAATTCAAAGAATCAGCTGTTCAAGAACATCTAAAATGTAACCTCCTTCCAGTATGATATTCTGATGTACCTGTTTTTTTTTGCTTGGTTTTGCTGCTTACGTGACTGAAAAGGAGGGAAATTAGCTATCATCTTTTACTAACACCAATGAACCGTTGAGCTACTTGGTCAGGGTTACCCACGATTCCAGCCGACTTGCGTTTGTTTCTGTTCTAGGCTATTTAAGAACCATCATAATTTAGGAAGGCATAAACCACCTTGGGCCTTTTGGACTTGTCTGAGCCATTAAGACCGTAGCCCTCACTTTGGTGCTTTCATGCTGGAGTACACCTCAGATGTTTAGACTGGTCAAATTCCTAAATAACTGATTATCCACAAACCATACACTTCCATCCATTCCAGTCATCTTCTTAAGTATAAACATGTTTTGCTTCGAAGGGAACATTATTTAATTTTTATGTTACCTCGCTTGCATTTGTCATCCACTTATTTGACCTTTTTTATTACCTATGTAGAGGACACAGATTATATTGAGACTAGATGGTAATTCGGTTTCTGCCTAGTCTAATTTTTTTATTTGTGAATGTAAATTAATTGAAACGGAACTCCAATAAAAACAGAGAGACTTAACGTTGGTGCTACATCTTTTATCTGGTCCAACTGTTAGTGATCCTCTGAACTAGGTGCAGCGCCCTCTCTGTTTGTACCCTGGGCTCTATAGTTGATCAATTATATTAGCCTCACAACATAACACCTCCTCTAACACTTTATTCTGTCATTTCAAAATGCTTAAGAACTTACATTTGTCCTTCCATTCTCCTGCTGCTTTCAGTAATGCAGGTAAATAATTGGATATCACTTGGATTACAGTAAAGATATCTCTCTTTGCTTACCAGCATATCTTAGGTGTGGTCTTTAGAAGGTGCTGAACTTTGTGGCTCGACTCGTACTTAGCCACCCTTGGAATTCCACAAGTTGTGATCATTTAGGTATCCTTCATCCACTTCCAATGGCCAAAAGATCATTCTTAAAATGTCCTCATATCAACCATACCATTCATGGCAATGGTCCTAACTTTATCAATTGGTCTTATTATATATAATTCAGCCCCCAGCTTATAAAGCACCGTTGCTTTTCTGTATATGTAAGCAAAGCTGAACTACTTAAACACAATGTTCAATGTCCTAGTTTGGAAAGGTTAGTATTGTATTTCTGAAGTTAAACATTAATAAATCTGGAAAAAAACAAGAAAAACGCCCAAGGAGGCCTCAGGAGAAGATTGCCTTTGGTACTTTTGATCCATTGGGATTCCTTGGGAAGTGCACCTATGCAAGCAAATGTTGTGGTAGACTACAACTCACACTGGGCAGATATGCCTTTTGTTAGTCAGGTAGATAAGAGTGTTGTGGAATTTTGTATGGTTTGTCAACAAAGGTTTTCCATTAGAACTGATTACCAACAACGGTATGGAACTGATTCTGATTTTGACAGAATTTAAAGAATTCTTTGAGTAATGAGTATTTGGCACCTATGTCTATTTATCTTCCTGCAGAGTAAATAACTGGTTGAATGGTGGTACAGGGTGGTGCGAATGGGGTGGCAATTTACCTTGTATGAAGATCTGCAGTGGAATATTGCTGTAAGAAATGTGGTTTGGGAGTATCAAATCAGACTTGATAATAGTATAGTTATGACACTGCATGTGTTAATTGGGGGATACAGACGTTCGGTCCAATTTACGGTAATGGGCGGATTTGCCACGTGTGTTGAAGGGAGAAGGAAAGATTTGAGCATTGGAAAGAAATGCAAAGGTGGATGCAGATGAAATCAATTTAAGTGGGGAATTTGGTGAGGGTCCAAATGACGGTGTTAATAAAGAAAGTATTTTCAAAGCTCTACGAGCCCTTGCATGTTGTATGGGTCAGTAATGATGAAGAGGAACTGTATGGTGACAATCTGACATTTAGCTAAAGCGGCATGTGCACCGCACTGCAAACAGTAACAAGGAATAATGGAACCAGGGTGAAGTGGGATAGATGTGCTAGCAGATACAGAGTTGAAAATATTGCAGAGATCTCGAAGTCCTGAAATGTATGTGAGACTGTAGGTCTGATTTGTCAGCAGACTGAGGGTGTGTATTGTTGGGTTGAGTGCAGGCCCCCATGGGAGGGATGCACCCCCTTTGATCGGGCGCATGTGCAACTACGTGACTGGGTAAGCCCGGGGCCCAGAGCATCACAGTGAGGTGCTGGAGGGGAAGGAGTTGTCTTGAGGGCAAGGAGGCCTGCCGTTTTCATAGCTGTGGCCACTCTTCCTTGGTACTATTAACAGCTTTCCCTGAATCAAAGAGAGACTTCCTAGCTACTGCCTTTTTAGGTCTCGTGCCTAGCGTTGCACTGCGTAGCAGTGCTTCGCGCAGCGCGAGGCATTTTGTAAACAAAAAACGGGGTTTCAGCAGTCACTTTGGACTGTGAAACGCTTGTGCGTGTGCTTTTTTGTATAGTGTTACCCCATTGGCCTTTGCGTGCGTCTTATTGTAAAAGACTGCACGCAATTGGCCCAAAGCACGCGTATAGCTCCTCCCATGGCCTATTGGTGTCGATTACGCGCACCAAGCGCGTAATCGACACCAATAGGCCGTGGGAGGAGCTATGATTGTGCCCACACAGGCGTGACGTGAGCGCCACTTGTTTTATTGAGTTTCTCCGAACTCAACCACGACGTCATGCTTCATTTAACGGCTACGCCCACTTTCAAGGTAGCGGAAAAATGGAGCCTTCCCAACCTCGCCACCGCTGTTTTTTTCTTTCGAGGAGTTTGCGTGTGTGCTTTTGGTTTCATGTTTCATCATCGCGATGCGGAAAAAAACAAAACATTCCCTATCAGCTTCTCTTTATTGCGCTCATTAAACAGGGATTGCAGAAGACGATCACGGGCGGAAATTATTATTTTTTTGTAGGACACCTAGGCTCCAACCTGGTACCCAAACTCGAAAAACAGCAGGTTAGCCGTACGGAAACATCCTCACCCTTTTGTAGCGAGGAAGCGTGTAGTTGGGCGAGTCATGTGTACGCAGGGGGCCGGGGGAGGAAGGCAGCCGCAGGCAGTCGAGCCCAGAGCAGGGGCAGAGCCTCAAAGCATGGGAACTGTGCCTGGGAGCGCTCAGAGCAGGCGGGATGCGAGGCTGAGCGGCGAGGGGGATCCGCGCACACCACCGCTTCCGAGCAGCCAGCCCGGCTGCCAACATGGGCAAAGGTGCCCTCTCCTACGTTTCCCTGGGATACCTGCCGGCCCGTACCAGCACAGCTGACATGCTGTGGTACCGTGGCTCGCTCAGAGGAGCCTGTGTTTCTCCATAATTCCGGGGGCATATTATTGATACATCTGACAACAGAGGCCGCATTTCGGCAGTAAACGCAGTGGGGGCATACTTTTGCCAAATCTAACAACAGAGTCAATAACTGGCCTCAAACCGATCGAAGGGTGAGAGGGGCCTCGCACACCGGGAACAAGGGCTTAACAATGAGAACAACACGTTTTAAAACCAGCAGCCTGTTTCAAAGTAAATTTCCATACGTCTTAAACGCTTCATAGCCATCCTCGCTTGAGTGGAGATTTAATTCAATTCACTTTGCATGTCTGATATCTTTCCCACCCACACATCGCTTTTAACTACAGGGGCTTAGTAGTTACAAGTTAAATGAGGGGCCCTTTGATTGTTGGAGGGGGGTTGCCTCAAATTGTCTGATATGTATCATAATGACGAGGTCCTGACATTTGACAGGTGTACATCGGAATTCGCTTTACCCCAGAGTGAACACTACCACTATCTACAGCTTAAACACTGGGTCACAACACCTCACATTCGAGAGGCGGCTCTTAGAGACCTTACGGACATGGAAAAGTTGGTGATTTATAGGGCAGGCTCCATGAAAGGCACTATTTCTGCTCTCTAAGGCATGCTGCTACACACCTTGCATTCCCCACGGGCGCGGTATATGTCTTTTTGGGAGCGAGTTTTAGATAGGGATATATCAGAGATGGAATGGGCACACATCTGGAGGAACATTGCAAAACATAGCAAATCTATGGCTCTTCGAGAGGCACACTACAAACACTACATGATTGGTACCTATACCCCACTAAGCGCCGACGAATCTTCCCTGGCACTTCAGATCTCTGTTGGCGGGGGTGTGGGCTTCAGGGGGACTTCAGGCATATATGGTGGGATTGCCCAAAAATCCGGCCATTCTGGGACGAGATCCTATCTCATATCAAGGACATGCTGGGTTATACACTTCCGACCTCCATTGACTTTGCTCTTCTTGGAGTTAGAGATCCATCTTTGGACCACCAAACCAAAGCCGACAAGGCGATTATGTGGACATGTCTGGGGGCGGCCAAGCTTACCATAGCGGCTGCATGGAAGAAGACGGAAACGCCAGCGACATCACTGTGGCATGCCCGACTGTGGAGAATACTTTCCATGGAACATCTTGCAGATATATTTCGGCACAATTACAAGGACTTCGAGCTCAGTTGGGGGCCTCTGGTTGCCTTCCTTTCTCAGGGTCTGCCTTCTGCTGTTTGCCCTCCGACTGTGCGGGCTATGCACGTTTTGCAACTATAGGTTTGCCCTTGGTCACTATGAGCTAATGCGACCCCTAGAGTATGCTATAAGAAGGCCTTGAGCTATGCCGGGATAAACCTGCTTCATGATTTACTTTTCTTTTCCTTTACAATCTAATCACCACCGGGAAGGGGCTGGGAGGTGGGGTTAGTTGTTTTGGGGGTTTGGAGGATGGGTATTTAGAGGTCCGGCTTTGGGTTGCCAAACCTCTCCGAGTTATGTTTTCTTTAAATTAGCATCAGTCATTCCGAGGGGGGGGGGGGATCTGGGGTCCTGTTAAGCTGAACCCACCATAGCGGACTGTTTTGCAATCACTGAGCCTGCGCGCCCTCGGGTAGCTTGGAGGTCATCGACCTTTTGGGTATACTTTGTTTGATGCTCAATAAAAAGAATTTTTGGCGCAAAAAAAAGAAAAAAAAATCCCCAAGGCCACACATTTTTAGCATTGAGGTTCTAAGCAGTCTCTGGCAGTGTGTGCACGTTTTCTAACCCTCCATCACACTTAGCTTTGCAGCATCCTTGATAGAGCTGCCAGGTGGAGGCAAATTAGATTCCTTTGATTACTTGCAGTGTTTCGATCTGAGCTTTGATGGTAAGAGGGCAGCAGTCCAATGAAATTCTGTTTCAATTTAAAGCGGAAAGTATAACAAAGGAGAGAGTGAGAAATAAGAGCTTGCTTACTTTCCCGTATCAATATCTCAAACAAAGAGATGCGAGCACACTACCAAGTTCCTTTGAGATGCCCCTCACATCAGGTGTGAAAAACACCTTTAGGTTTTTTTTTAAAAGACCCCTTACCCACCAACTTAGTTGGAGGCAAGCTTCATCATTCGGGTCCCACCAGAGACACCTTGCGTGTCAAGGGTGTGCTTTGAAGCCCGATTACAGCAGCGCTGGTCTTTTGGGGGTTTTAATCATCTTAGATGAGAAAAGGAGGTGAAATAAAATTGTCTTATCGGTGACCCACTGGTGTGGTGCACTTGTTTAATAATGGTACCCTGGGACAAGGATTAACAGCAGTGGTAAATGTGTAGTGGAAAACTTTAGCTATGCACTGTGATACCGTTGCATGCTTTAACACGCACATGATTCTGGTCCGGAAGAAAGCCATACTGACCATCAGGGGCAGCTCAGACATTATGAAACATGTCTACCCATGCCAAGTATGTGAGTTCATTGGTTTCTCGCTAAGCATCCACCACTGCTTTTAATCCTTGCCCAAGGGTACCAATATTAAAAAAGTTCACCACACCGGTGAGTAACCCATAAGATCATTTTAATGTACCTCCTTTTCTCATCTGAGATAAGTAACCTGCCTTCCTCCACCCCTCAAAAAAACAGCTACATTTAAGGCCCTTCATCTTTTGGCCCTTGGGAGGCTTGGTTCCCCTAGAGTTATAGTAACCACACTCTCAGTTTTTATTCGTTCACAACCAGTGAACTCTCACTTTGGTTAACGCACTTTACTGTCATTCGCCAGAGACAGCAACATCACACTCATCACTTGGGTATTTCCTGTACGTGCACTGTACAGGCAGTTTGCCTCACAGCTCCAGTTCTTTCGGTCGGCTATATGATGTGATGCTTGTATCCAAAGTTATTGACAACCAGGGAGTTTTTTTAGGATTTCAGTGAGGATTCCTACAATACAGAATAAGGATTACAAGTACATAAGATTTTCTTCTGCATCGTAGAACCATCACTGATCGTCATACATGTAGAACAAAATAGCAAGCATAAGCCTAGTCTGCGGTCGTCAATATGCCGAATATTATGAAAGACTAGTAGAATTGACTATGGGTAACAAACAAAGACAAAGCACCTAAACAAACACATTCTTGAATCATCATGCAAACAGTAATGTTTGGTGAAATTATGTATTGATTTCCAGGGGGCTGCTTTACAAGTTTCTGTTAAGGATGCATACCTTAATTAAGCAACAGATGCTGCTTTGCTGCGTGTAGAATGAGCCCTGGGTTTCCTTAAGAGCAGTTTATTGGCTTGTTGAAAATACTAAGAAATGCAAGAAACTATCTGTGTAGCAATGGAATGCTTGAAAGAAACCATACCGGTCCTAAGTGAACTATAGTTTACAAACAGTTGGTTTATTTTGTGCAAATCCTTTTTTCTATCTAAATAAAATCGGAGGACTCTTTTAACATCTACTGAATGGTGGAGAAGTTGGATTACTAAACAATACTAGCAAAACCATAGTCTGACTATATAAAAATCTGATACTACTTTAGGTGTGATCTAAGGGCTATCCTATTGCTATGGAATATAGAGTATGGCTCGACTGCCACAATGGCTTACATTTCACTCTTACTCAGACATAGTTGCAACTGAAAAAGCTACCTTGCATGAAAGATGATGCAGGGAGGTATTACTTATTTGCTCAAAAGGTGAAGACATTAACTTTGACAAAAACAGATTTAGTTCCTAAGAAGGAGGTGGTGGTCAGAATGGATGAAAAGTCTTTTTCCATCTTTCCAAGAATTCTTTAATTACTGGAATGGTAAAGATAGATTTGAGTTAGTCCTTTTCTAGAAGATATAATGGAGAACTTTGTTTAGAGGTTGAAGTGAGCATGAGAATGGGCGAATGAGGTTCCCAAGCTTTATTAATTTAATCAAAACAGTTCCCACACTTTTCATTAAAAAAACTGTTCCTGAACGGTTGAGAAGTTTCTACTCAACTGTACTGTGAAGAGCAAGAAAGGAGAGGCATATGAACAACAAACAAGCCATCTCTAAAGGGTGCCTCCTATTTGAAAAAACTTAAATATGTGCAATTTGTAAATGTGTCCAATTGGTTAATCAGCAGCTCTACCTGGGAGCAAGCGCAGACTTTAACAGGTAGAATCTGGAATTTGTCCTATTAATGGAAATCTACAAAAACGTTTACACTAGGTACAGTTCGTGTCTTACTAAAACATTAGTTTTAAAAGCACTGTAAACATTTAAACTATATTTCGGCACATTTTGTGACAGCCCATCTATACTGTGTGCAACCTTTTACTGCGAGTAATATATTTCTTAAACTAACAACACATATTCACAGTGCAATCTGTCACAGGCTTAGACCTCGTAGTACTATAAATAAAAGTCACTATGTTCCCAGACACTGCAACAGGATTCAAATCAGTGAATGTCCGGTTACACCCATATGTATCACATTAAGCAACCAAGCCTCCCTACCCAAAAATAGTATTTACCCACTGTTAGAACTAGGGGTGTCTAGTTGGCTGAGGTAGGTACCTTAGTCCAAATAGGGACCCTTGCTTCTAAGCCAGGGAAAGGAAGGACACCTTCTCAGATAGCCCCTGTTCACCCCCTCGGTAGCTAGGCATAAGCGGCCAGGCTTATCTTCAAGCCAAATGTGTAAAGTATTTGCAAACACGCTCTCAGTAACCCAATGATAACACCACAAATGGACTCCACACGAGTTTCCTAAAAAACAATAAAAAAAAGATATACGATGAGACCACATTATAAACTTTCAACATATGCGTACATGTAATATTTCACTCTGCCGGTTATTAGGCCGACAAGCCCTTGTAGGTTCTTGCAGTATTAATGAGCAATCCTTGATGATCCAATGCAGTCCTAATGCAATGCTATGCAGTTCATAATGCAACAATCAGGCAGTTCGGAATGCAAACAGAATGCAATCCGTAATGCAACAATCAGGCAGTTCGTATTCCAAAAATAATGCAATTCGTAATGCAACAATCAGGCAGTGTGTAATGCAAAAATAACGCAATTCGTGATGCAACAATCAGGCAGTTCGTAATCCAAAAATAATGCAATTTGTAATGCAAAAATAATGTACTCCGGCACCGATCGCGTTGCTCTCGATGGTCCCTATGCCAATCTTACTGACGCGCGGTCAGCTATTGCCAAAATATGCCCCCAAAACTCTTCTGATGGAAAACAAAATGCAGCTCTACATTCCGGCCCGGTACTGCCACTCCTCTGCAAGTACGGGCCGCGATACTGACTTGAGCGGAGGCTCGCGCAGCAAAGATGGGAAAGGCCGAGAGCGTTTCTCTCGTAGCCCTCACCCCGCCACAGGTCTGCGACACACGCACGCTCGCTGAGCGTTACCTAGGGGGGTACGATCTCACTCTCCTCTCCTCTCCTCTGCTCTGCTCACGGCTTGGGCCTCCAATGCGACTTTGTTGATCTTGGGCAGTGGAACTCGGACCCCCGACAGTAATGGTTCGAGGTCTCTCCTTAGAAAAGGCAGGCTCGGGCCGGTGGCAGTGAAATATCACAGCTCCTCTGAGGAACCCAGTTCGGGCCGATGGCAATGACGATTGCAGCACTTCTGGTCACACTGTCTATCAAGCAGAGAACAAGACTTCTCCGGGACACACAGTCACAGGGCAATTTCTCACGAAGGTCTCAGGCTGCCACAGGGCACACACACACAGCGTCGCTGAGACTCACTTGAGATCTGGATGCACACGATCACGGGCAATCCTCACGAAGGCCTCAGGCTGCACGAAGCACAAGCACACAGTGTCGCGAAGACTCACTTGGACTCAGGGTGCAAACGATCACAGGATAATCCTCACGAAGGTCTCAGGCTGCACGAAGCACACGCACACATCGTCGCTGAGATTCACTTGGACTCCGGATGCACACAATCACGGGGCAGTTCTTACAAAGGTCTCAGGCTGCAAAAAGCACATGCACACAGCGTCGCTGGAAACTTTTATGTTCCTGAGTTTCCACAACAGGGAGCCAGCTCTCCTCGGGCCCTTGGGGGCAAGTTACTTCAGGACACAGCACACAGCAAAATCCTTTCCAGCAGGGGGACACAGCCCACAGCAAAGGCCCTTAGCCTCTCGTTAGTTAAATCAGCAAACTGCAGCCCAGCCCTACAACACACAGCAAGGGCCAGTCCATCTCTTCAGTCTCTTCAGCTGTTCTTCTTTGGCAGAGGTCCCTCTTGACCACGAAGTAGTTTCAATCCTTTTCAGTCTTGATCATTCCAACGTTCAGGGGTTTCAGCTCTCATAGTTATACCCCTAAATGTCTTTGAAGTCTTTGTGTTAAGGGGCAGTGACCCCAGTCCAAACCAGGTCTGGGTGTCTCCCTGCCAGTAACACCTTCTACCTTTGATAGTGGGGGTCTGGATCTTCAATCACTCAGCAGTAGATGGAGCCATTGGTTTATGGCAGCAGCCTAGGACTCTTCACTTCCAGGGGATACTCCTCCCCCTACACTCCAGATGGAGGTCAGCCTGCTGCTATCTCACCTCCTCCCCTGGGTCAAGACATTCCCCAGAGCCTATCGCATTCAAATCCAGACAGTCAATCCACAACCCAGGCAGTTACACACAGAACTGATAGAACAAAAAAAACAGCCACTTGTAAAAGCGGGGTTTCTAAACACACAATTCAAAAACCACCTGCATAAAAAGAAGTGTTATTAAATTGTGAGTTCAGGCACACTAAACTTCGCCTCTCCCTCTTAAGCCTAGGGAAACATAGGCTGGAAACATATTATAAAGCCTTCCCCATTCTGTCCTACGGGGAAGATGGCCTTGCAACAGTGAAAAACTAATTTAGCAGTTTTTCACTGTCAGGACATGGTACACACCTTAGTACATGTCCTACCTTTCACATACACTGCACCCTGCCCAGGGGGGTACCATGGGCCTAGCATAGGGGTGTCTGATGTGCATAAAAAGGGAAGGGTAAGGCCTGGCAAGTGGGTGCACTTGTAAGGACAACATGGCAGTTTAACAAACTGCGCACAGGCACTCCAGTGGCAGGCCCGAGTTCCCTCTTTAGGGCTACTTGTGTAGGTGGCACAATTAGAGCTGCAGGCCCACAAGTAGCATTTGCATTACCAGCCCTGGCACACATAGTGCACTTTACTAGGGTCTTTACTAGTAAGGCAAATATACCAATTATGGACAACCAATTACCATTACACTTTATACAGGGAACACTTGCACTTTGACATTGATCAGCCGTGGCAAAGTGCCCAACGCATCTAAGTTGGCAACACCATGTCAGAAAAAAGGTTTAGGGTGGAGGCAAAAAGTTTAAGGAACTTTAGCTAACAAGCATTGGCATAGTCAATAGGTCTCGCCTTTGGGACCTTTTAAGTGTTTAGTTATCCAGCACAATAGCCAAGCAACACTTGATGCTGTTGCACCAAGGATAAACACTTATCAGGTCCCAAAGGCGAGACCTATTGGCTATGCCAATGCTTGTTTAGGACTTGTGCTCTCCCCACGAGCACCAAGCATCCCCAGCTATTTCTAGTTGCATATCTAATCCCAACTGTGCACAATACTCATTGTTAGGTAGCAGTATGCAATGTTTGAGATACAGTGTTTTGTTTGGCATTGCAAGGTTGTGAGTGTGACAAAATCGCGGATAGCAATGACAGGAAATATGTGCAGACTGTGTAGTGGGTAATACCATTGCAGGAGCGGTCACTGCGTGTAATGCCTGCACTGCTGATGTGCTCTCTTCACCTGATCTATGTACATCTGAACGTGCCTACTCAGCCTTTGCAGATCCATGCTGAGTTGCTCTGCTGCTGTCCGTATGGGAAGGACACAGAGGCGAAGCAGACTACAGCAACCGGTTTGCGACTCTGCTATGGGGCTGGGAAGGGGCTCGAACACAGAAGCGTCTCTCGTAGAACACCGGGAAGGAAAGAGTGGCTCTACCGCGGTCATCTTGAAATGGTGAGCAAGTCTGCTAACCGGAAGACCCATTTGCCTACAACCTGCAGTGAAGACGCACATTTATATATAATTAGGAATCAGAAAAAATTGCAATCTCCTGTTTTAAAACTACAAATGGTTTGTGTTTCTTTAAAGACATACCTTTTATTATTAAAATAAAATATCCTTTTTCGGTAACGTTCTTAAAACTTACATCAAAGCTCTAATATTTTAAATACAATTAAAAAAAATAATGTTCAACGTAATCAATAAAGTTTCCCACCCAGACAGCTGTCTAAAAAACACCTTATAGACTACAGACATGTACATCTTAGCTGCACTGAACAAGATGAAAGACGGACCAACAAACTAGTTACATTTTACTTCATTTATAACATTTGAAAGCAACTATGTTGACGTGCAAATCTTGCTTAGCATTTGAAATAAAGCCGAACGAGTTTGTAGTTAAGTGTGCAGCATTACTTATTTCAATTACGGGACCCGCGCTTAGTAAAGCGCAGGTCCTGCGATTTCTGCAAAAGTAAAGAAATAGATTTTTTTGTAGCAATAGCAGCACCCGCGCTTTACCTTTAACATGGTTTAAGTAAAGCGCGGGTACCGCGATTCACCCGTGATTGCTACAAAAGTAAAGAAATAGAAAAAACATCTATTTCTTTACTTTTGGCTTAGGCAAGACCTTAGAAGCCCGGGAGTGGTGCTGTTTTTGGAAGCATTGCACTCGTGCTTGTGGCTCGCCCCTGCTCGCTCCTGCAGGCTGAATACCGCCACAAGCACGAGTGCGTGCTTCCAAAAACAGCAGAGCGACGGCTAAAGGTCCTGCATGCGCTGGGTATGCGAGCGCTGCGTAGGCGAGACCTAAAAAGGGCCAAGTCCAACACCCACGGATACATTTCAGTTGTAATTATTTCTCATTTATGGTGTGCATTATATTCCTTTCGCTGATAGTACGCGTTGCATTGAATAAGATAATAATACTGCCTAAACTATTATATCTTTTTGTTAACATCCCCATCCCACTCAACACTTTTTTAAAGACACCACGCTCTCTTATGATCGGATTTGTGTGGGCCGGGAAACAACCCAGAATAGCATGGGAGATACTCACTCTACCCCAGTCCCAAGGGGGACTGGCCGCACCGAATTTTATATTGTATGCTTATAGCACGCAGGCACACTTCTTGCACTACTGGGTGCACCCCACTCCTTTTCAACCACATGTAGTGATAGAAATGGATAGAGCAGCACCACTGTCACTAGACACAGCCGTTTTCCAACCCTTCAAGAGGCCGCAAGATGAGGTTAACACAGTGGAGGCGCTACGCTGAGCTTGGGCAGGTCTGCGTAAAAGAGCCAAGCTTGACACGCTGTACGCCCCTTTATTGCAGATAGCGAACCATTTGCAGATACCCCCGATAGGAGACCGTAGGGCCCGAGAGAGAGCTAAAGATCTGCAAAGGCAGAGACCTATTTCCCGCTAATACCTTCCGGACCATGGAAAAAATGTGCGGACGGGCTCCCCCCTCAGCGTCAGATATGCTATTATATTACCAGCTGCGCTCTTCCTGCAGGAATAAGTTCACAACATTCGACCCCCCCCACGCCCCGACACTAGCTGCGCTAGAAAATTATACTGCTGATCGACCATGGCCTAAAACTGATCACCCTATATATAACACAATGCAGAGAGAATCCCCACTGATCACCCCGAAGGTCAAAGTGGGATGGGAGACAGAGACGGGGATGAACATTTCAGATGACCAATGGAAGTCGCTCTGTGGACAGTCGCGATTGTTATGCTCTAATTACCGGCTAAGGTTGATTCACTTTAAATATTTACATCGCCTATACCGGACTCCGATGCAGTTACACCGAATTGGCCTGCGCTCGGATAACCGCTGCCGACGCTGTGGGGAGACACAAGCGAACTTCCTGCACGTGGCAAGGAATTGCCGGCCGGTTGCTAATTTTTGGCTTCGTACTTTGCCACACATTCGGGCCATTACTGGTCATCAGTTACCCTGCACGCCGCTGTCGGCATTGCTGGGTGACAACACTGATATTCCCCCCAAGCGCAGGAGGCTAACCGCGTTGTTGCTAATCATGGCTAAACTCCAAGTCGCTATTCTCAACCGCCAACCACAAGAAATTGGATCATTAGCGTTACCCATTTTAAAGCACAGTTAGAGACATATTGGGAACAGCTGCCAGCGCGATCCCGCCCCCGGGATTTCTGGGAACCACTTGTAGATTGGCTAAATACAGTGAATTTGGACGATCTTTAGTATGCACACCTGATATCTAACCCCCTCCTTGGCACTAGGTCCTGAACTCCCACTGCAGATTACTACACCATAATCTGAACGTAAAACAGCGTATATTGTTTGACATTGTGTATGTGTGATATACTGCTATTGTTTTTGTCCGATATAGGCTGTATATGATTTAGCAGGTCAGGAAACTTCTAACTTGCAGACAGTATTCTGCTTGCTGATTGGCTTGCTGATTGTAACTGTTGTTTTTCTTTTATCTTTTTTTTGTATTATAAATGCAAATAAAAATAATTTAAAAAAAAGTGTGCATTGTATTCTATATGCAGTTACCTTTAGGTGAAAGGCCAACACAATAATTATTATTTTTAGCCATTTCTCTAAATACCTCACCCAAACAAACGTTAACCTGCCCCCCACTCTACTCAGGATCCCAGTTCTTACAGTTTTGTTTATGCATTTCGACCACTGGCTTTATTTGAAGAATTCTGCAGCTTAGACTTTGCAAGATGAAGCAAATATGATACAACGTCGTCTTCTTGGCAAGTAAGGGAATCATGGCCATTGTTTCAGCGCCATAAACCAAATCTTTTTTTATTTGAATGCATTTTTGCTCTGGTGGATGGGCATTTTGCCTCGGTTTTTCAGTCTGGTGGTAAATTTAAATGGCCCTATTTTATGAATCCAGGAGCCATGTTCCCAAATTCACTAAGTGTACGTTGGAGTAGAGGAGTCCTTGCATTCTGGAAAGCAGGTTCTGTTTGTTATACAACCTCTTTTGGGGCTTGACAGACAGCTGAAGCAGCTCTGGATACCACCATTGTCTTGGTCAGTCTGCAGCTATAAAGATCTTTGTAGACTTGGAGTGTCTGAGTTTGATTAAAACTGTTGATATTAGTGGATTCAGACGAAAAGCATAAAGAAAATGTTGCGACCAATTGATCAAAAGGACACGCCCAGAAATGGTGGCTCCCATAAACTAGAGGAGTAAATTTGGTAATTTTGCTTTTGTTTCTGTTATAAAGACATCTCTATCCAGGAAGCCCCAGTCTTAGGACATATCTAATAAAACATCTTGTAATTCATGATTTTCTTGAAAACACCCGCTCAGAAGACCGACTTGACGATTATGCAATTCTGGTAGGTGAACTGCTTTGATAGACAACCCTCTCGCTAGTAACCACTCCCACATAGATTGAGATTTTAGTGATAGAATTCTGGATTTGATACTGGTGTTTGTTGAGGTAAAGCATTGTTGTGCTACTGTCTGTCTGGACTAACATTTTGTTCATTTTCAATGATGGTACAGACAGGACAATCAGTAAAATGGTGTGTTGAAAACAGTCCACTAAAAGGAATTCCCATCCATCAGGACTTTCCAAACCAAATAACAGTCACAGATGCCTCTCAGACAGGTTGGGGAGCTCATTTTCATGATGTGACCCTACAAGGGCTGCGGTCACAGAGAGGACTATACCACTTAAATTTACTAAAAATAAAAGCGGTCCATTTAGCCACCAGAGCCCACCTTCCATCCTTGAAAATCAACAGAAAGTTAGTAGGAAGGAAAATATTTTACATTTATCCATACTTGGACGAGTGAGTGATCAAAGCAAATCACACACAAATGGACTTCAATAAAAGACAGACTTGCATCCCCTGGGGACGCATATCAATTTAGAAATATCAGAGTCTACTTCAGTACAAAATGTAAATTACTTAGGAGCAACTCTAAACACTCAAAAGAAAGTATAATTTCAAGAAAATAGATCTACCAAATTCTTTTTAAAATACTACTCAAACCCTTTTCTACAGTTCGTAAGATCTCCTTGATGAAGAAGTGAATTCAGGGGACTTTATGCTACAGGTGATGTCCCACCCATTGTCTTGTGACATTAAGATGAAGCGAGCGGAGGGTTTTGAGAGATTTAGGCCCATACTACAACATCATAGAGGACGATAGCCTACCCCGTTTTAAGATAACGAGTTGAAGGAATCAGACATACATCATGAGTTTAAGAAGAGAAAACCAGTCAAGTTGATATTTTGTTTTGAATCACCTGTTGAATTCAGAGGCACAAAGATTTTAGCCAAGGTGTATGTTGCTAGTGAGCAATAATGCAGAAGTAATCACATTAGAGAAAATGTAAAATTAAATTAGACTGTCTTACCCTAAGTCTACATGAAGAACAGTGAAGAAGTTGTTCTGTCAACATTACGACTAAACATGGAAATGATCTCGCTTGGGAGTGGCTATTTAGCCCTGAGGCCTACTAGTCAGTTACAACATCTTAGCAAAGAGTGAGAGAAGAGAAAGATATGAAAGATGAAAAAAGCATAGGAGAGAGACAAAGAGAGAGTGGAAGAAATCATAATAGGGTAGAAGAAAATGGAAGCAGAAAGGCAGCAGAAAAAAGCAGGAGGTGGTAGAGGAGAATGGGAGCAGAGAAGCAACATAGGAGAGCAGTATGCAGCAGAAGAGAGCAGTGGAGAGATAGTGGAGGAGAGGAGAAGTAGACAGAGGAGAAAAGAGAGGAAAAGGAGTTAGAGGAAAAAGAGGAAGAGTACAGGTGGTGGTTGAGTGGAACAAAAGTGGAAAAGAGGAACAGAACAAACTGCGTCCATGGACACCTTGGAAAAACATTTTGAGTTCCACAGACACCACAGTTTCATCTTGGGGCTAGGGCCTGAGGCACACGTCGCAATACTTTGGGTGGGCAATACCAAGTATGCATGAGAGGAGGAAAAGAGTAATGGATGAATGACGAACACACTACACATAATGAAGTGAGAACAAGAGGGCGTAGGAGAGCACATAAAGAACTGCAAGGGATTTCTAAAACACTCTTTTGGGCTAACAAACCGTACTCATTTAGAACTGGTTTGGGGATCACAATTTCCCCAGCATCCCTGATATTTTCCTCAAATTCAGCTGAAGTCAAAGATTCCCCGATGTATCCTGAGCCATTTCAAGAACTACCATGCCAAAACAGTTGTTTTGTTCTAACAAAGTGTTGAGTGCAAAAAAAATGTATTAGGCAGGAATAAGAAGTGTGTGGGAGAGCGTTTATCCTGAGGTTTACAATGATACATTTGGGTAATATCAATGCGTTAGCACCTAAAAATATTCTTAAGAAGGAATAAGGTCCACAAGTGTATAAAGAGTTTAGTGAGCTAATGATGCCGAGGAAAAGGTGAAGGATGCATATTGGGAAGTTGTTGTTCGAGGCTATAATCTAGGAGAAAGAAGGATCAGAATGACTTACAGCCTTGTTTTGGTGAAAATATTGAATGGCAAAGTCAGAATGCATATCAGATCTGCGAGATATTAATTCTTAGATTTGGTCGGAAATTCCCAAAACATTAATTAAATGCAAGCAATGCTGCAATGTGAGTGGTGCTAGCAGCGGTGGTTCCCCCATAGAACCAAAGGAACGTCACCCCCCTCACCCTCCACACACACACACTTTTGCAGAAAGTATGAAAAATAAAATGGTCATAAAACAATTTTATTGGCATTTTTTTTTTGTACTCTCTGCAGAACGGAGTGCGAGGCGATTGCTATTGATTGGCAGCTAGAGGAAAGGCCACTTCAGTTTGAAGTGCGCATATAGGTTTGGCTGGCTATCTTGCTACGGCCAACCCGACATGCTCAATTCAAACTTCTGCAACGCAACTGTCTTAGACAGCTGGGTTGGTGAGCAGGCACAGGCCTTCAGTGACTTTCAGAGCACTGAGCCAGCCTGCGCCAGTCAATCCAGACGCTTCACTCATGCTGCTTAACATTATTTACAGCACGAAAGCAGAGTCTGGATTGGATAAGGTAGTTGGCTGTGGGACCTCACACTCTGAGGAGTTTGGACTAGAGAACATCGAAGACATGCTGCAGGCTAAGGTAAGTGAGACTTTTATTTTTTCTTTGTTAAATCTTTATTTTAATGTATGTTGGTATAGCGCCTCCCCATTTTTGTATGTCACCAACCGCTACTGGGTACTAATGTATTTCCTATCTTGGGCCTTATAATTGGTCTATCATCAGATTTGTCTCCATAATGACTAAAACAATGATTTCATTCATAGATATGGACTCCGGAGGGCATACCTTTTGGTCTTGCATCCATGGTAATTCAAAGAATCAGCTGTTCAAGAACATCTAAAATGTAACCTCCTTCCAGTATGATATTCTGATGTACCTGTTTTTTTTTGCTTGGTTTTGCTGCTTACGTGACTGAAAAGGAGGGAAATTAGCTATCATCTTTTACTAACACCAATGAACCGTTGAGCTACTTGGTCAGGGTTACCCACGATTCCAGCCGACTTGCGTTTGTTTCTGTTCTAGGCTATTTAAGAACCATCATAATTTAGGAAGGCATAAACCACCTTGGGCCTTTTGGACTTGTCTGAGCCATTAAGACCGTAGCCCTCACTTTGGTGCTTTCATGCTGGAGTACACCTCAGATGTTTAGACTGGTCAAATTCCTAAATAACTGATTATCCACAAACCATACACTTCCATCCATTCCAGTCATCTTCTTAAGTATAAACATGTTTTGCTTCGAAGGGAACATTATTTAATTTTTATGTTACCTCGCTTGCATTTGTCATCCACTTATTTGACCTTTTTTATTACCTATGTAGAGGACACAGATTATATTGAGACTAGATGGTAATTCGGTTTCTGCCTAGTCTAATTTTTTTATTTGTGAATGTAAATTAATTGAAACGGAACTCCAATAAAAACAGAGAGACTTAACGTTGGTGCTACATCTTTTATCTGGTCCAACTGTTAGTGATCCTCTGAACTAGGTGCAGCGCCCTCTCTGTTTGTACCCTGGGCTCTATAGTTGATCAATTATATTAGCCTCACAACATAACACCTCCTCTAACACTTTATTCTGTCATTTCAAAATGCTTAAGAACTTACATTTGTCCTTCCATTCTCCTGCTGCTTTCAGTAATGCAGGTAAATAATTGGATATCACTTGGATTACAGTAAAGATATCTCTCTTTGCTTACCAGCATATCTTAGGTGTGGTCTTTAGAAGGTGCTGAACTTTGTGGCTCGACTCGTACTTAGCCACCCTTGGAATTCCACAAGTTGTGATCATTTAGGTATCCTTCATCCACTTCCAATGGCCAAAAGATCATTCTTAAAATGTCCTCATATCAACCATACCATTCATGGCAATGGTCCTAACTTTATCAATTGGTCTTATTATATATAATTCAGCCCCCAGCTTATAAAGCACCGTTGCTTTTCTGTATATGTAAGCAAAGCTGAACTACTTAAACACAATGTTCAATGTCCTAGTTTGGAAAGGTTAGTATTGTATTTCTGAAGTTAAACATTAATAAATCTGGAAAAAAACAAGAAAAACGCCCAAGGAGGCCTCAGGAGAAGATTGCCTTTGGTACTTTTGATCCATTGGGATTCCTTGGGAAGTGCACCTATGCAAGCAAATGTTGTGGTAGACTACAACTCACACTGGGCAGATATGCCTTTTGTTAGTCAGGTAGATAAGAGTGTTGTGGAATTTTGTATGGTTTGTCAACAAAGGTTTTCCATTAGAACTGATTACCAACAACGGTATGGAACTGATTCTGATTTTGACAGAATTTAAAGAATTCTTTGAGTAATGAGTATTTGGCACCTATGTCTATTTATCTTCCTGCAGAGTAAATAACTGGTTGAATGGTGGTACAGGGTGGTGCGAATGGGGTGGCAATTTACCTTGTATGAAGATCTGCAGTGGAATATTGCTGTAAGAAATGTGGTTTGGGAGTATCAAATCAGACTTGATAATAGTATAGTTATGACACTGCATGTGTTAATTGGGGGATACAGACGTTCGGTCCAATTTACGGTAATGGGCGGATTTGCCACGTGTGTTGAAGGGAGAAGGAAAGATTTGAGCATTGGAAAGAAATGCAAAGGTGGATGCAGATGAAATCAATTTAAGTGGGGAATTTGGTGAGGGTCCAAATGACGGTGTTAATAAAGAAAGTATTTTCAAAGCTCTACGAGCCCTTGCATGTTGTATGGGTCAGTAATGATGAAGAGGAACTGTATGGTGACAATCTGACATTTAGCTAAAGCGGCATGTGCACCGCACTGCAAACAGTAACAAGGAATAATGGAACCAGGGTGAAGTGGGATAGATGTGCTAGCAGATACAGAGTTGAAAATATTGCAGAGATCTCGAAGTCCTGAAATGTATGTGAGACTGTAGGTCTGATTTGTCAGCAGACTGAGGGTGTGTATTGTTGGGTTGAGTGCAGGCCCCCATGGGAGGGATGCACCCCCTTTGATCGGGCGCATGTGCAACTACGTGACTGGGTAAGCCCGGGGCCCAGAGCATCACAGTGAGGTGCTGGAGGGGAAGGAGTTGTCTTGAGGGCAAGGAGGCCTGCCGTTTTCATAGCTGTGGCCACTCTTCTTAAGTACTTGCCGACTGCAGACCCAGGGAGGTGCTCAATTAGTGTTGTACTTGTGCCCTGGGCAAAGCCCTGTAATCTGCTACAAGGATGTGACCCCTGTGGACGACGAGTCCCATAATCCCCTGCTTGGACATCCCCTGAAATAGTTCAGAGCTATATTAGTACGTGGGTGTCCCAAGGGCGGGCTCGTCCGCAGCCCGACAAGTCTGGCCTGGGCCACCCTCCTTGGGTTTTTAATAAAGGGGTTCTACATCTGAGGTTCTGTGTTATATTGTCCTATAATTTTCATACAGTTTTTTGGTAATTTTATGGTGTTACAGTGGAATTTTAGATCAAGACTCCTCTGCAAAATTCCAATGAGGAAGAGGCAAACAGGGGAAGAGGCGCCCTTATCTTCAAAAGCTAAAAAGAAAACTCCGACATCGGCCACTGGGAACTGTGTGCTGGACCATATTGATAGCCTTATTAATGAGCTATTGTAAACCCTGCCCCAGCTACTAGTGGCAACTCCCCCTCAGTTGGAGTTCCCAAGCAGATTCCTAGGATGTTTCATACATTTAAGAGGGGGTAGGGGCTACACAAGCTGACCCCTTACTACCATGCGAGTCTGAAACTCCTCTAGCAGATAATAATGAAGCATCAATTGAATTCTGAAATAGCTTGATTCTCTGCCCCGATGCGGATGTAGGTGAAGAGTCTTGTAGTGATATTTCCAGAAATCCTTCACAGGATTGTTATTCTATGCTCCGCTGTTTGATGGGTGTTATAGGGGAGTTAAGGGACCAAATAGTATCTCTTACATAGGTGGTAGTGAGCCTTGAGGAGAAGATGAAGAATAGTACTATTATCTTTGGAAATGTTTCACAGGAAAAAATGGATGCACATGTATTCATAAACCAGGTGGTCACCCATGAAAAGTTGAATTTTAAACTGTTGTTTAGGGAAACCCCAGCATTAACTTAACAACACTTTGTAGCTTCAAAATCCAAGTACAGTTCTCGCCATATTCCCTATGGTGTCAGGGCGAATGATGCATATGTGAGTGATACAGGAGTTTTCCAAAAGGAGGGGGGGGGGGAGGGAGGAGTTGTTTGGGGGGCAGGTTACCTTTTGTGTGGTGTTACCCCTCCACCCCCAGTTAATTCCCACCTTCTCTGTCCTATGGGAGTGGTGAGAAGGAAAATGCTACTTACCAGTATGCATCTGTTCTTGGCATGTAGGGCTGCAGAGTTGCAGACTGTGCATAGATCGCCACCTAGTGTTGGGCCCGGATGTTTGCAGTTTGTCCTGAAAAGTTCTTTGAAAGTCACGAGATGGGTGACTCTTCCTCTGGACCACACTGCACATGGACATCGGCTCCATCTTCAGATTGTTTTTCGCCATTAGGGAAATGATGGAGCATTGCAAGAAATGGAAGGATGTCCGTGTAAATTGTATCTAATTAAGATAGTATTGGAACAGACAAGGGTAGCCGGGGAGGCGGGTGGCCGTGTCCAACTATGCAGCTCTACATGCCAAGAACAGATGCATACTGGTAAGTAGCATTTTCCGTTCGAGGCATATGAGCTGCAGACTGCACACTGTACATAGATTGTATAGCAGTACCCACCGTTAGCCGCAACCACCCCTATCTGTTGCAGTGGTTTGAAATAATGTTTTGAGAACAGCCTGGCCCACATTAGCTTGTTGCTTGGTTTGCACATCTACACAATAGTGTTTTGTGAATGTGTGCGGTGTGGACCATGTAGCTTATCTGCAGAGGTCATCTAGGGAAATGTTACCTAGAAATGCCATTGAAGCCCCTATTTTTCTTATAGAATGGGCTTTAGGAGGAACAGATAATGTTCGTTTAGCTTTGTGGTAGCAAATTTGTATGCATTTGACAATCCATCTAGCTATCCCAGATTTTGATATGGGATTACACTTGTGTGGTGGTGCGAAAGACACAAAACGTTGTTTGGTTTTGCGAAAAGGTTTTGTTCTCTCAATGTAGTATAGAAATGCTCTTTTGACATCAAGGGTATGAAGAGCTATTTCTGCTACTGTTTGTGGCTGCGAGAAGAAGACTGGCAGTTCCACAGATTGATTGAGGTGGAAGGGAGAAATGACCTTGGGTAGGAATTTAAGATTAGTACGGAGAACAACTTTATTTTGCTGCATTTGCAAGAAAGGTTCCTGAATGGTTAGTGCTTGTAGTTCACTAACTCTCCGTAGAGAAGTAATAGCTACTAGGAATGCAACCTTCCATGTTAAAAATTGTAGTTCACATGTAAAGGTTCGAATGGAGGTCCCATTAGCCGTGTGAGAACAATTTTCAAATTCCACACTGGTGAAGGTGGTACTCTAGGAGGAATTATTCTTTTAAGGCCTTCCATAAAGGCTTTAATAGCAGGCACTCTGAAGAGAGATAGATGCTGTCTGTTTTGAAGATATGCTGCTATGGCTGCAAGATGTAGTCTAATAGATGTGTAGGCTAAGTTACATGGAGGTGCAGTAAGTATCCTATGATGTGTTGAATAGGGATGTATGACGTTACAACGCATACTTTTACAACGCATACCGTTACAACGCATTTTTACAACGCAAAAACTTTTACAACGCATACCATTACAACGCATGATTTTACAACGCAAGTACTTTTACAACGCATGCCATTACAACGTAAGTATTGGTAAGTATATAATATATTTTTTTAAATTAATTGTAATTAATAAAATTTAATTTAATTTAATTTATTTAATTTAATTTTTTTTACCTTGTACCCCTGTACCCCAAATTAACCCAGAAACCTAAAAATACCCCTGTACCCCAAAAACCCAAAACTGTCCCTAAACCCTAAAAATACCCCTGTACCCCATAAACCCCAAACTGTCCCTGAACCCTAAAAATACCCCTGTACCCAAAAACTGAAAACTGTCCCTGAACCCTAAAAATACCCCTGTACCCAAAAACTGAAAACTGACCCTGAACCCTAAAAATACCCCTTTACCCAAAAACTGAAAACTGACCCTGAACCCTAAAAATACCCCTTTACCCAAAAACTGAAAACTGACCCTGAACCCTAAAAATACCCCTTTATCCAAAAACTGAAAACTGACCCTAAACCCTAAAAATACCCCTTTACCCATGAACTGAAAACTGACCCTAAACCCTAAAAATACCCCTTTACCCAAAAACTGAAAACGTAAAAAAAAAAAACATATAAAATATTAAATATAATTATATACTTACCAATACTTACGTTGTAATGGCATGCGTTGTAAAAGTACTAGCGTTGTAAAAACATGCGTTGTAATGGTATGCGTTGTAAACGTTTTTGCGTTGTAAAAAATGCGTTGTAATGGTAGTGCGTTGTAAAAATTGCGTTATAAAGGTTGTTTACCGTTGAATAGACACGTCTAAAGGATTAATATTGTTGTTTTGACAATATATTACAAAACGTTTCCACTTAGCTGCATAGCATGCTCTAGTGGTTGGGGGTCTAGCTTCTTTTATAACATTCCTGCAGTCTGGAGGAACGTTAAGATATCCAAATTCTAGGATTTCAAGAGCCAGATCGCAAGGTTGAGCTGAGCTGGGTCCGGGTGCCTGATCTCTCCACGGTTCTGTGTTAAAAGGCGTGGAGACAGGTATAGTTTTTGGTGTGGCACTAAAGACAGTTGTAACAGTGTGGTGTACCCCTGCTGTCTGGCCCACGTTGCATCAACTAGGATGAGTGTCAGAGAGTGCTGCTGTAGTTTGCGTACTACTAGTGGCATGAGTGGCAGAGGTGGAAAAGCGTACTCAAATTTGATTGACCAGTTGATCCATATCGCATTGCCTTTGGACAGTAGGTGTGGATATCTGGCGGCGAAGCTTGGGCATTTGGCGTTTTCGTGGGGGGCAAAGAGGTCTATCTGAGGTTGTCCCCACATCTGAAAGAATGGTTGAAGAACTTTCGGATGAAGTTCCCACTCGTGAATCTGTTGTGTCTGACGACTTAACAGGTCTGCTATGGTATTTTGAACTCCTGGGACATGCTGGGCTAAGAGGAATATGTTTTGAGGTATAGCCCACCGCCATATGTTCTGTGCTAGCTGAGAGAGTTGCAGGGAGTGTGTTCCGCCCTGTTTCTGTATGTAATACATGGCTGTCATGTTGTCTGTGCGGACTAACACAGCTTTGTTCGATACTTGCCTAGCGTGGTGTGTTGAAGTAGGTGGGACCCCCAGCCGGAGAGCGATGTGTCCGCTGTTAAGATTATTTGTGGAACTGGCTCTAGGAACGGTCATCCCTTGGAAAGGTTTTTGGTGTTCCACCACTGCAGAGAGCGATGAGTCCGACCGTCTACCAACACTAGGTCTGATAATTGACCTTGAGCCTGGTTCCATTGACGTGATAAGCACTCTTGGAGAGGACGCATTTGAAGTCTTGCATGGGGCACTATGAAAATACAAGAGGCCATCATCCCTATAAGCTGCATAAACACTCGTGCTGGAAGGGAGTGTTGTGGCTGAAACTTTTTGAGAAGAGTTTGCATGCTGGCTATCCTTATTGGAGTGGGATAAGCTAGCGCTGTTTAGGTGTTTATTGTAGCACTGAGGTACTGTTGTACTTTGAATGGTTGCAGATGAGACTTGGTGTGGTTTATTGTGAACCCCAAGTTGTGGAGCAGTAGGATTGTGGCATGGGTGTGTTCTACACACTGGTTGTATGAGCTGGCTTTTATGAGCCAGTCGTTGAGATACGGGAAGACGTCGATGTGCTGTCTTCGTAAATGTGCTGCCACTACTGCTAGGCACTTGGTGAATACTCTTGGTGCTGTGGTGACTCCGAAGGGGAGTACTTTGAATTGATAGTGATACTTTCTGTGAGCTTTGTGAATGGGAATGTGGAAGTATGCGTCCTTGAGATCTAGAGTAGCAAGGAAGTCATTTTGTAATAGGAGAGGAAGGACTTGTTGAAGTGTGACCATGTGAAAATGGTCTGACTGGATGTATATGTTTAGCGGTCTGAGGTCCAGAATAGGCCTTAGAGAGCCGTCCTTCTTTGGGATAAGAAAATATAGGGAGTAAACCCCCTTGTTTTCTTGGTGCAGAGGAACTGGTTCTATTGCACTTTTTTCCAGCAAAGATATTACTTCTTGCTTTAACAGTGATAGATGTTCTTGTGAAATTGGGCGCTGTTTGGGTGGTATGTTGGGGGCGGTGGGGGGGAGGGGGGAGTTCTAGACAGTAACCTGACTGAATAATTTGTCGCACCCACCTGTCTGATGTGATGTTGATCCAGGCAGGAAGGAATTGTTGCAGTCTTTCCCCACAGGAGTGGAATGTTGGGGGGGGGGGGAAGCGGAGGAAAGTCATTGGGTAGGGATGGAGGCAGAGCGGGAGTTGTTGGCTTTGCCTCTGCCTTTGTTGTTGATACCCCTGTAACCCCCTCTCTGGTAGCCCTTAGTGAATGTGGATTGGCTAGGGGTCTAGTAGGAAGTGGAGGGGCTTTCGGAGGAGTAGCCTCTTGTGTTGCCTCTGTATGATGTGCGGTACCGCTTTGTTCGCCATAAGTTGGCAGGGAATGCTCAGACGTGAGTCCCTTGCTCACTTTGCCACTGGATTCAAGCAAGCCTGGCTGAAGACGGCTGAAATGCCAGAAACCGGTCCTAGGAAGCTTGTTTCCGGTCCAGGGAAGGCATGGCTTGGCAGTTCGGGCTGGACTGTTCCCATGAGGCACAAGGTCAGACTGATTTGCATATAGCCATGTCTGAACTGGGGTGGCAGAGTGAGCTAAAGAACGGTGATGGATTAAACCCAGATCTGTTGTCTGAATGTGAGTGTTTGATTGGTTCAGATGCTCCGTCCATCACCACCCCCTTTTGGACCTCTAATGTAAACTGGGTCCGTAGGGGCAGCTTTGTATTTTTTCTCAATGCGAGGGTTGAGGACTTCTGTTGCGTGCTTAATGACCCCTTTAAACATTGGCAAAATGGCAGTGGACCTTTGCGTATTATCAAAAGTGTCCAATAGGAAATCTTCCTCCACAGTATCGGTGTGTAAGTCAACCCCATGGTACTGGGCAGCTCTTTGGACTAGTAGGTTAAAACCTATAGTGTCCTCTGGAGGGGAAGGCCTGGAAGGATATACATCGTCTTGGGGGACGAAAGGCACATCAGGGGTGTTATAATCATCCCATGGGTTAGGTGACTGAGGGGGACTATTGGTCCCTGTTGGGTCATGTGCACCCCCACCTGTGTCATCAGAGTCTGTATATACATCATCATCTGGATTAGTGGATGGTGTAGGCGAATGATGTGGTGGGGAGGTGGTGGAGAAGAGATCCTTAATGGAGAGGTTGCAATGTCTCTCTTCTTTGTAGGAGGAGGAGGTACAGGAGTCTCTAGTGATCTCTTCTTGGAGCTAAGAGCTAGTTGGCCAGTCTTAGGATCCTTTACAAGAGTCTTTTGATTAGGATCTGGTGTAACAAGCTCTTCTGTGTCTGGCAGATACTTCGGCGTCAAAGTTTTCGGTTCCGGAAGTTTCTTCGGCACCGACTCGGTAGCTGGTATAGAGTCTTTTGGCTTAGAAGTATGACTTTTTTAAATGTCTTTTATTGGAATGTATTTTTTCGGTTCCGGCTGTTTTTTTGGGCTCCGAAGAGTGAGAGTCGGGCCCTCAGAGAGCAGTTTCGGCATCGATGAGATGGTGTCAGTCTTCGGCGCCGAGTACTTAGGTGTCGGAGCAGCGGTCAGCGTGGTTGAGGAAGATGGCTTCTTTTTCGGTGTCGGTATGGGATCGGCACCGAGGATAAGCCTGGGAATAGGCGGACTCGAGCCAGAGCCGCCTAAAGGCTTAATAGGCTTCTTTGCCTAGCCCGAAGGCAGGGCGTGGGAAGCAGTCTCGGTGTGCACCCGGGCCCGAAGGTGAGGGTGTGACCGAAGCCTTTTTAGAGGGCATTGAGGAAGGGTCGGGGTCGACTGTCTTACTTACGACCCGTTGAGCTGGAGTGACGTCCTCGACATCTGAGTCTTTGGCATCAGAGGAGCTGGCACTTTCTTCAGCCTGCTGGTGTTCTCGCACGTCGCGCCCTCTTCGAAGATGTCGTCGGGAATCGGCGATGACGAGTGAGCCATTGTTCTTCGAGCTCGTCGGTCCCGAATCGTTTTCTCTGAGCGGAAAGAGGCACAAGCAAAACAGTCTTTGGCCTCGTGCTCCGTTGAGAGGCAAAGGTTGCACACCTCATGTAGATCGGTGTGGGGAAACTTCGATCTACATCGATGACACCTCTTGAATGGCGTCCTTTCCATGAGCCAGAAAGTAAGGCCTAGGTAGGCCCAAAGGCCTTCGTCGACGACTGGAATCGAACACTTCGAAGTTGTGAAGAGTCGCGTCGATGGGGATCGTGATCGGAACAATACCGTTGAACTGGGTGAGGATTGCGGGCCGAAGGAAAATCGGTTCGAAACTGGAGCGCTTGAAACACATGCGAGCACGATGGCGGAAAAAAACAATCTGAGGATGGAGCCGATTTCCATGTGCAGTATAGTATGGTCCAGAGGAGGAGTCACCCATCTTGTGACTTCTAAAGAACTTTTCAGGACAAAAACAAACTGCAAACATCCGGGCCCAACACTAGGTGGCGATCTATGCACAGTGTGCAATCTGCAGCTCATATGCCTCGAACATGGTTATTCTGTATTAAACCAACAGAGTAATGCTCAGGCACACATCTTTCTTACAAAAGTCCTCAGGTTTCCCATTCGTGGTAAGGAAGCTCTCAAGTCCCTCATAAACAAAGTTCTTCACTCGTTTAGGGATGTTCACCAGTGTCATTCCGTTATAAGAAGTGATATTGTGGGTGCCAAAAGATTGTCAAATCTAAATGAAATAAACGATAGTCAAGGTCCTCTTCTCCTATAGGAATATAGTAGAAGGCCTAATGGCGATGGAGGCTAGAACTATATCCAGACAAAAACCCAAACTGAGATCAAATATCAGAATCAGGAACCCAGCGCTAATACCACCGTGGGTGTTCTGCACCTGGTTAGGGGGGATGTTACCCGTAAGACAAATGGGTCTATTCCTTGACTGGTTTCACCCCTGGCTGCTCTTAATGGAACTAATGGGGTTACTCCCCTGCTCTTCTATGTCCTAATAAAGCTACTGCTCATTCTCAATCAGTGAGGTGGTCCTCTACAGTCGGGAGAAAGTTAATTAGTGTGAATGCAACATGCTTTGGGTCTGAGATACTCTTGTTTACCCATCATGAGCAGATTGCTCCAGTCTCCCCTTTTCTGGCTGTAGAGCGAGTGGTTAGGGAGTTTTCTTTTATCCAGCCTAATTCTCCTCCATTGAAACTTTTGTCATGGAATGTCACTGGAATTTCAAAACTGGTACTTGACATACAATCAGGTAATTTGATGGATTCCCAAGATGTTTGACACTTTCAAGAGACCTGGGCTTTGTCACCTAGGGGGCAGACCCTTAGGTTGGTTAGGAATGTGGGTTGAAACTTACCTACAATGTCAAATTAAGAATATTCACATTAACTCACCAGATTTGATGGCAGTTAAGCGTATACTATCCTCTGGTATGGTTTTAATCATTTTTAATTTTTATAAAAGAGTGAGCCCTGGTACAGCAGAGCCAGTGGTTCTTAATGTCCTTGAAGCGGCAATCACAGAGCAAATGGAGAGGGGTTTCCTTTTGGTGTCGGAGCCTTTAATACAGCATTTGAACCCCAGACTGATAACCAACTGGAACGGACGGCAGACTAGAACGGTCAGTGGGGTATACCCCAGCTGGATTTACCTCTGGTACACTGGGCTGTGGAGAAGAGGACCAAAGGTGTCCCAACGTCCCAGAGCACCGTGAGGCCTGAGCCGAGCCCCCCTCCTGTTTGTTCAGCCCGACTGGCCTCCTAATCAAAGCCTGAAGCCTCTTTTCGTAAAGACCGATCCTTATACTGTAAACTTGGGCACCAGATGCGGTTTTGTACCTCTGCACCTGGCTGACCTAGTGCCACTAGTGGTGTTCTTCTGGTGCTGATTTGGACCTTGTCCACCACTCATCTTAACTCCTGGAGACTGATCCCATAAGTCTCTGCCTGAATGCTGTGCTTGCTTTGCCTCCCATAGAGTAAGATTGCATCTTCTAAAAACTTTGCTAAGTGTTGACTTTTTAAACTGCTCTTGAAAAATGTACTTACCTGAATGAAATAATTCTGGTGTTTAAACATATATAAAGATACTGTTTATTTTCATAAAATGGTGTGGATCTCCCTATTGAGCTGTGTGTATCATTTATTGACTATTGTATGTATTTGCTGATGTCTTGCACTGCTCTCTGATAAACCTAAGGCTGATCGACCACACTACGCCCTAGAAAAGCACCAGGCCTGGGCATAGTTTGCGGAACTCCGCGAAGTGGCAAAAAACTCTGCGAAGTTCCGTAAGTGGCGGAGTGCAGTTTGTGCTGGTCTTCCTGCTGCTCGGCTAGAAATTCTACCCAAGCGGCAGCTTGCGAACTTACCGTTCGCGAGCAGGGGAAAACCTCCACTGCACTATGCGTAGCGGAGTTTTCTGCAATCCGTGAGCTGCGCGGAGAGCTGAAAACTCCACAAATGGAGCGGAGTTCCCCCGCCAAGGCCTAAAAAACACCTTGGAATGTTCTAGAGCAAGCCCCTGTCCACTCAGAAGGGAACTCCTGAACTTTTTGCACGATACATCTCATGTTGATATATCATCCAAAGAGCCAGCTTCCTAGATCCTATGATGAAAAATAAAAAAAGGAAGAAATGTAGACAAAGCAGTAAAAATGCTTTTATATTGGTCTTAAGTCTTTGTATGCTATTCTGGAAACCGATGCCTGCCTTACCATTACCCCGGGGACAGTTTGAGTGTAGGTTATGACAGACTATACTACTGTTGATTTTTGGCTAAGGCTTCTTACTCTTCATTGATTCCAGATGTAAACCAGCCATGTCCAGTGCGGAGGTATTAGGGAAGGATACTAAATTGCTCACTTCACAAGAAACCCTTGCTCCCATAACTGATGCTCTAAGAGAACCCAGTTTTTTTTAAACTGCACCCGACTGGTGATTACTTCTTATTCTTGTCTGTTTCTGAAACATTTGCTATTCTTGTTTTCCAGATGCCCTGAAGGTGTTCCTCACATCTCATTTTAACACCTTTTGCTTCATGATCGTACCGTTTGACTGTTTATGTCTCTTGGTAGTCTTTTGCTTATCATATCTGACATTTTAAAGTCTGCGTTCACTAATTCACAGCCAATGTTGCCTGGCAGCATACTTGAGTCACAGCTGAACTGTGCTGACTGTTTCCATTTAAAAGGACTCCTTCACCACTCTTAGATGTTCGTTCCCTTACCTAAACCTAAACTGTATACATAGGTCCCCCACTTTCTTCTCTTGAGTTCTGACCAACTACTGCATGCAGCAGGCTTGCGAGTCTTTGGTCTTCATCCATCCCCATCGTATAATCTGTTTTTTAGAGGCCTAGCAAAAATCCAGATATGCCCAGTTAGTCATACCCCAGAGTTTACATTGTATTAAAATTGTATAACTTGTTCTGCTTGAGCATAGTCTGGATTGAAATGTAATAATGTTAAGAGGCTCCAAACTCTTTCCAGTTAAAAGGTTTAAATAAAACAGTTGCTTAAGTGGTGCACTTCCATAGATCTGCTTGGTGCACAGGACCCATTATAAATACAGTTTGATTGCGTGATGCTGACATGAAATGTTCCACTCTACGGTCCGCAAACAGCAAAATCTGGGCACAATGGAGTCCTATTTACCGCGAGATGTTCGAGTTACTTACTTTTGGTAACGATGTATCTGGTAGAGACGATTCTAGCCGCAGACTCCTTCATGTAGAATTATCCCCAGGTGTGAGACTCAATCCGGAAACTTTTTGCCACAGCATCCCTGCGCGCCGGGGGAGGGGCGCGCCTACGTCAGTTTTCTTCAGAAAACTTTTCCGCACCACAACCCGGAGCCATCAGACAAAAACTGTAGGAGGACGGGAACAGTGTGCGTAAGAGTAGAAAAGAGGAAGACACCATTAAAGAGCAGAGAAACACTGAGGTGTCCAAAGGCAGGGACAGAAGAGGAACAGAGCAGAGCCCTGACCAACAACCCTGCCAGTACATAGACAGCCACCACTCCCTTTCCCGTATACAAGGAACGTGCGTAAAGGGTCAGGACACATGCAGCAGGCCTACAACCCCTATGTAGAAACAAGGAGGGGAAACAGTCCCAAAACGTACAGGAACAATCAACCTCCAAGCCACAACCACCCCCCAAGGAATCAGGGCAATGCATGACCAGATGACCCGAACTCAGAGGTAGCAGAGGGGGCAGGACCCAAAGCAGCAAGAAGGAGGGAAGTGAGGGGAGGCAGAGATTGGAAGGCAAACCACCCCAACCTGGAGCGACCAGAGCAGCAGTGGACAGGAGCACCGCAACTCATCCTCCAAAGAGCCAAAGAGGAGGAATGAACAGCAACAAGACGGAGCAGCCCGGCAAAAGCAAAAGAATGCACTCACAGGAGACACAGTCCCCCACAGGGAGGCGAGTGCCTAAGACCAACCTAAGGGTCCTCGCAGAACGGGGAGGAAGGGCGGGCCGTGAAGGAATCTGCGGCTAGAATCGTCTTTACCAGATACGTTGTTACCAAAGGTAAGTAACTCGTACATCAGATAGAGACTACTAGGCGCAGATTCCTTCACGTAGAATAGATACCCTAGCAATACCCACAGGGAAGGAGGGTCTGCGAAAGGACCCCACCAGCTATGACAGGACACGGGGTCTCACAGGGGACCAGACATGCGGACTGGGCAGTAACCCGGTCCCTCCCAGGCAAGATGAGCTCCCCAAGCAGAACACCACCGACCCCAGAGGGATGGAGGAAGAAGAGAAAGAAGCCCTCATTATCTCGCCCTAGGGCAAGGCCAGAGAGGCCGCAGTACCCCACACCCCTCCAAGGCAAGAAAGCTTCCACCCAACCCAGGGGAAGAGCTTAGAGGGCCCAAGGAGACGAGGGAAAAGAAGGCAAGTCCACCCCAGAATGAAGGCAACAGGCCAGCCAGAGCGGCGCCAACAGACATAAGCCGATAGAAGCCAGAAAAAGCAGCCCAGGACCCCAGAAAGACCGGGCCGGCTACGCCTGACAAGGGAGAACACAGGACATCCCAGCCCGCAGCACAGAAGCAGGGAGGCGAGGGAAAGGCCGGACACACCACCATGAGGGGCCGCGCACACGAAGTCAAGAAGCAAAGCAACATACACAAGCGCCATGGAGAACAGGCACCCGAAGGCCACCAGAACTGCCCAGCAGATCGCAAGCTATATAACAGCTACCACTACCCCACATAGGGTACGTTAAATCCGAAGACAGGGGAATCCTCTTTGGAAGAACTTCCGCAGCAGAGGAAAAAACAAAAAAGACCACAGGGAAACATCCCCGCGAAAGGTTTGACAAGCAACCTAAAAGGAAAAAAAAGAAGACCTAAACTCAGGGCCATGTCTGTGTAACAATTCCAGGAAAAAAACAGGGGGAGGAGCCTAGCTCGCGGCCGTGATGGTCGCCCTTTAGCTCGGCTCCCGCAGCCCTCCATCCTGACTGCCTATCCTGTCTTTTATCCTGTCCCGGGACGGCACGCCTTTGGGGAATTGGAAACATTACGGCTTGTTGGTACCTACCATCTGACCCCGGGGTCCGGACGTGCAGTGGCTCCGGAGTTCTGGCCTCCGTGAGATCGGGGCCTCTGCGAGACTTGGACCGGGACCTGGCCGGTGGGATCCGACGGCTCTCGGCCCCGGCCGAGAGCGAGAACCAGTGTTGGGAGCCGATGCGCGAAGATCCCGGCGATCCTGACCCGGACCTTCCCTGGTGGTCGCGTGGCCGACGTGGGTGAGAAGCCCCAGGACCTGATTCTGAGAGGGGGTCCCCCCGCCGCTGCTTTGTCCGGCGGCCGTGGTCCTCGGGGCCCGGACTCCGCTTGTTTGGGGCACCGGTGCTGGTGCGGGCGGAGACCCGTTTGGGGCGGACATCCTTTTGGCATCGAAGCCGCCCTTGCTGGGACCCCCGGCGCTTGTAAAGTCCTACATTTGAGAACTGTTATTTCCGGGGGTCCTCGTGGGCGGCGATTGGGCTGATTCACGAAATGGCGGCCGGCCCTCTGGAACGAGAGTCACTCTGTGGCGGCGGGCCCGAGTTGCCTGATTGTGTGGGGATCGGATCTGGTGGGCCTGAGCCGACGGTCAGAGATATCCTGGAAGCCCTCAGATCCCTGCACGCTTCCCTCGCCCTGGGCGTCTCGGTGGGTCCTCCACGATCCGCCGCCATTTTGGGCGGCCGCTTCTTCTTCTTGTCGCCTTCTGTTTTCGATGCCTCCATTGCCTCACCCCCCTCGATTGACCTGAGTGTCTCCACCACTGATCGAAGATCGTGTAGTGTGCTGGTGACTTTGGGGCGCCCTGCTTTTCAAGGTTCGGACCCCGGGGACTCGGATGCTGTACTGCGACCCTGTTCGACATTGTTGCCTGGAATTATGGACGGACTTCCTCCTGCGCCTGCCTCGATGACTTTGCCTGTGTTAAAAATTGGGACAACCTCGCCCGCTCCAGTGGCGCAACTGAACTCCTGTTTCTCATGGCTCGTGCTTCATTTGTTGATGCATCGATACTTTCAATTTGGACTACTGCGCACTTGTCGATCTATCTACCCCCCACGTAACTATGCTAGTCACCATTCCACTCGATTATATGCTGACTTCATACTTAGTATGTGGTTGTACATTGCCATGTGGTGGGTGGGGTTTGTCGCTCGGAAGGGCTGGGGGTGAAATGTACGACTTCTGCTTGATTCCCGGTGTGCGATTTTGTTGCACGATTGTCTCTGATCGTAGAGGGGTGGCAGGTCCCCTTCTCCTAATATTTTGTGGCGTGTGATGGGGTGTCGTCCTGGTCTGTTTTTGATTGTACTTGTCGGGTTGGGCGGAGGGCTGCGGCCTACCGTTTGTATTATATTTATTCTGCTCCTCCCTCCTGTTTTCTTTCTCCGCCTTTGTGGCCTTTTTGTCTCGTTTTTCTTTCTTTCTTCTTGCTATATTTCGGGTTCTGGTTTAGGGCGACAGGCACGCTGTTTGAAGGGTAGGCCGTAGCCTTCTACAGGGGTGCAGGGTGGGACGGGTGGGTTGGGTTCTATTTTTTGTTTGTCTTCTGGTTCTATGGCCCTTTTGTATCTCTTTTTCGTGAGGCCGCGTCTGTCCCGACCTCCTGTGGTGTGTTTCGGGTGGGGGTATGGCATCGTTACTCCTCCTGCTACATTTCGGCTGTCCTTCCATCCGATTGCCATGCCCCACTTGGACCGCTAATCCTTTTGTCTCCTGTCCTCCCACCGCGGGGAGCCGTGTCGGCGTGTCCTTTACCTTCCTTTTTTCATATTTCCTTATCCCCTTTTATTGTTTGGTTTTTCTTCCCTCCATTTTCCTTTCTCTTCCTCTTCCCCCCCTACCTAGTCCCCCTTCCCTTTTTCCTTCCTGCCTCCCAGAGGGTACTGTGACGGGCGGGTTTTCATGCATTGTCTTCCGATCCCTCTGTTCTGGCTTGGTAGTGTCCCGGGTGGTGGGCATGTTACGAGGAAAATGCTCAGGGGCCGACTGTATCTCACATATCCTGATTTCTTGACTGCATTGTGTTGTCCCCCTGATATTTTGCCCCATGCCCCCTTCTTACTGTTGAGGTTGATTACGGGATGTCGGTTGCCTCCATATTGCAGGTGTGCCTGTCATATGTCCTCTCCCCTTATTGTAAAATTAAGCCTTATTTACTCCTGTGTATTGGCCCTTTAGTTTCTGTATTTCTTCTCCCCTATTGCGATTGTACGGCCTCTGCTTTGTATTGATTGAATATGTACTATTTGCTTGATGACTCCTGACTGTTTTATACACTGCGGCCGGCCGGCCGGCTTGGTTGTGGGCCTCGATTTGTCTTCTTTTGATATCAATAAAGGTTTAAAAAAAAAAAAAGCGCCAACAAAGTCAAGACTTAATGGCCATAAGACACACTCTACAGTAAGAGCGACCGTCCGAAAAGGTCCAGAACCAGCTCAACTCGGCCGTCACTGAGGAGGGGAAGGAGGAGGATAAGGCAGGAGGATGGAGCCCTGCCAAGAACCTTTGGATGGCGGAGTCAGTCGGGGGCATGGAACAACAGGCTGCCATCAAACGGAAGATCAATGAGTCGCTCCAGAATATTCTCGGGGAAAACTCCGTCCCAAAGCCAAGCATGGTGACAGAGAGCGACTGAGGAAGCCATGGCCCGGCCCAGCACCTCTGAGATGTCCAGAGCGGAGCGGAGAATAAAGCCTCTAGCTCCTGGCCATCCAACGCATGATGCCGTAAGTCCACCTGAACAGTCTCCTAGGAAGCTGCGGATCCCAGAGACTCAGCCGAGTCCCACAAACAGGAGGAGGCCCTAGCCAGGACACACAAGGTGTTAAGGGCCCGCAGGGCAGCGCTGGTAGAGGCAAACATGTTGCACCCCCAAGAGTCCAGAGAGCGGGCCTCCAGGGACGGGTGAGTCAACAGTGGCAGGAGGGAGGGAAAAGTAGTCCGCTAAAGTGGACTGGCGGCAGAGGGTTGGAGGGAAAGGCACGCCGGGGCACGTGGCGCCAGAAGGTGCCGGTGCAGAAGATGTTGAGACACCGGATCCCCCGAGGCAGGACGCCTCCAAGCCCCCGTCAGGGAAGAAGGAGCAAACCCTCAAAGGGAAGCAAGATTTCCCTCCCACCAGAGCCCTGGTTGAGAACCTCCAAGAGATGGTCCGCCGGAAAATCGAGTCACCCATAAGCAGAATGCCCACAGCCGTGGACACCGCGTGAGCGAAGGCCACACCCGCCTCCGTAGGGCCCCGCGGTGGAGAAAACAGCTCTTCCGTGGGCGACGGCTGCAAACTAAGGCGGCCGTCCCCGAAGCCAAGCGGAATGGGCAAATTCCAGACCTGGAAGTCGGAAGGAACCGAAGAATGGGGGGACCTGCCGCTCCTCCGACGAACACCTCTGCCTCAGAAATGGCGGGGAGCCGCCTTTCGACGACGCCAGTGAAAAAGACACCACATGGCAGCCAGTCTCTGGAGAGGACGACACCAATATGCAGCCAGCCTCCGGAGAAGAAGGAGAGTCCGAAGACGAATTCGCGGCACGACTCCTGCTCGGAGCCGTAGAGTCCGCCGCTTGAGGTAGGACGTTGACACCATCCGGCGTCGCCAGACAGGGCTCCTCCAAGTCACACCGCGTCGGGGACCAGAGTGAAGCCGGAGCCGAACTGGCCAAGGGGCGGCGCCGGAACAACGCTGACTCGACCTCCACTGAGGCAGCCGCCTGCGTGGAGGAACTAGAATGAACCTGGGGAGTGACACAAAGCCCTCCGCCAGCCTCGGGCCAGAATGTGGCGGAGGTGGTGCGACGACCCATGTGGCGGCACCAGGGACGATTCAACCTCAGACTCGCCCTCCGACGAGGCAGCCACCTGCGGGGAGGGAGGAGAGGGGCCCGGAGAGGAATGAGGGATCCCCACCCAGCCTCGACCTGGAGCGGGACGAGGAGGGTCCACCGACCCCTGTTGCACCGCCTGGACCAGCAGCTGCCGGCGCCGTAGCAGCGTCACCTCGGCCTTAGACAGGACCACCTTCTCAAAGGACCGAGAGGGGCTCGGGGATGCGACCCGAGCCACGGCGACCTTCCACGACACCACAAGGACTCCTGCGGGAGTTTGCTGCAAGGCAAAGGTGCCGTGGTCAAAAGGAGGGACCCCTTAAGGGCCGCACCCCAACAGTACCACATCCTCCAAGCCTAGATCCGAGCCAGTCAGTGCCGGGGCCGGAGCCGCGGAGGGTCCCAAGCAAGGCAAGGGATGCGCTGTCGCCCCAGGAGGGGAAGGAGGAGAAGACGCCAGCGAGGCCTGCAAAGCCGCCGCGTATGTCTCCATCTGGACACTTGAAGCCCCATCACCGGGAAACGGTGGAGACGACACGTGGGGCCGCATCACCTGCAGAGAGCCCATGCCCCCGGCAGGCCTGACACCAGCCCCCGGGGACAAACTGCAACACTTACCCACCGGGGAGCGACGCTCACGTGACTTCGGAGAAGGGCGAGGACGACGACCACGGCCGTATCTGAAGCCGCCCACCGAAGCTGACCGAGGGGAGGACGCCGACCTGGAGAGACGGGGCAAGAGTAGTTTCATCCGGCGCTCCTGCCGCGACTTCGGCTTCAACTGTTGGCACGCCTCACAATCAGTGGTGCCGTGATCCTCCCCTAAACACCACACACAAATGAGGTGAGGGTCTGTCGCCGACTTAAGATGCCCACACGACGTGCAAGTCTTGAAGCCCAAAGGCATTCGCACACTGTTCCATCAAAAGAAGAGGCAATGGGAAGAAAAAAGGGCCCCAAACAGGCCCGCAGCAAGGACCGGATCTGCATTGCACGCGGAATAGGAAAAAACTACCGTTAGTGCGCTGGGGCGGGGTTTATGTGACCTCGCGGACGACGCCTGGGTGGAGTCGCGTGATGCCGCCCTGCCCCCGGCGTGCAGGGATGTTGTGGCAAAAAGTTTTCGGATCCAGTCTCACGCCTGGGGACAATTCTACGTGAAGGAAACTGCGGCGCGTAGTCTCTATCAGATACAATCTCTTTATACACAGGTATGTCTAGGAACGTTAAAGTAGTCAGTGGTGCTATACAGTAAAAGCTTTCATTTAGGCAGAGGTATTTCCTTCAAAACTGTATACTCCATCTCCAATTGCTATCTAGTCTAGCCTTGTATGTGTCATGTCTCCAGAAGTAGGACCTATAGGATCACTCCGCTTAGCTTCAACTCTGCCAGTCTCCCTGTCAGTTTCGAACCAAGATGTCAAGTTTAAATATGTTTTAAGGGGATCTGAATCAGACTTCTGGTAGTCATATCCATTCCTAAAAGAGAAAAAACAACTGTAATTCTTTTTACATAAAAAAATCACAAAATCCAGTAGGGAGTCCTGCTTTACTTTTAAACTTTTACAGTTACATATCAAGCCTCTCGTGGATCTGCCTGTAATGGACAGTCTTTTTGCATCCGTTACTCAGCCCCATACACCCTTTGCTGTTCAACTAAATTCAGAAACCACACCACAGAGTCTTTGGATAATCTTAACAGAAATGATGCATAAGATGATGCCTAACAGAACAAGCATTTGCAATGCAATAGGTCTCGCATGAGGAAAGTTTGAGCTATTGGTCTTGTGAATGACAATTTTTTTATTTATGTGTTGGTTTTGAAAATAGCTAAATTAATAGCTTTGTCATTTACAATGCCAATAGTTATAACTTTCGCAAATGTGACACCTATAACCTGGGGTTGCACTGAGTGGTGCTGTGGTGGTGCTGAGTGGTGCTGTGGTGGTGCTGAGTGATGCTGTGGTGGTGCTGAGTGATGCTGTGGTGGTGCTGAGTGGTGCTGTGGTGGTGCTGAGTGGTGCTGCGGTGGTGCTGAGTGGTGCTGCGGTGGTGCTGAGTGGTGCTGCTGAGTGATGCTGTGGTGGTGCTGAGTGGTGCTGAGTGGTGCTGTGGTGGTGCTGAGTGGTGCTGTGGTGGTGCTGAGTGGTGCTGTGGTGGTGCTGAGTGGTGCTGTGGTGTGCTGAGTGATGCTGTGGTGGTGCTGAGTGGTGCTGTTGAGTGGTGCAGTGGTGGTGCTGAGTGGTGCAGTGGTGGTGCTGAGTGGTGCTGTGGTGGTGCTGAGTGGTGCTGCTGAGTGCTGCTGTGGTGGTGCTGAGTGCTGCTGTGGTGGTGCTGAGTGATGCTGTGGTGGTGCTGAGTGATGCTGTGGTGGTGCTGAGTGATGCTGTGGTGGTGCTGAGTGATGCTGTGGTGGTGCTGAGTGATGCTGTGGTGGTGCTGAGTGGTGCTGTGGTGGTGCTGAGTGGTACAGTGTTGGTGCTGAGTGGTGCTGTGGTGGTGCTGAGTTGTGCTGACTGATGCTGAAGTGGCGCTGCGTGATGCTGTGGTGGTGCTGAGTGATGCTGTGGTGGTGCTGAGTGGTGCTGCGGTGGTGCTGAGTGATGCTGTGGTGGTGCTGAGTGATAATGTGGAAGGGAAGGGAAGAAAGAACGAAAGAAAGAAGGGAGGAAGGAAAGAAAGAAAGGAATGAAAGGGAAGGAAGGAAAGGAAGGAAAGAAAATAAGGAAAGAAAGGATGAAAGGAAAGAAAGAAAGGATTCTAATTGCAAGTGTCAACATGAATAGGCTTATTTTGAAGATGTGTTACTTTTTTCAGCCGCTGCTTAATAAAACCCGCGATAAAGGCTGCCCTGGCGTGTCCTGTAGCCCCGTGCACTGCGCTGCTGCGTGTCACCGGAACGGCATCTGGAAGGCAGCTTTTATGATCACGTCGCCGTGTCGGGGGAATAAAATGAGCCTATGCACTGCTTACAGACCGGTGGAACAGCAGGCCTACTCGCGGGCCTTCAAAGAGGTGGCGAAGTCTGCTGGCTGGCGCGGCTCCTGGAAGCTATCCGAGCCTCTGAAATTGCCTCAGCGCCCGAAGCTGCGTGTTACATGGCATTAAGGCTGCTTATTAAAAGCCCCAAATCATTAGCCGAACTCCCCACGGGATAAAAGGCTCGTTAGAAGCGCGGCAATGTTTTTAACAGTACCGCGCTCCCATGACACAGGCAACACAAAAACTAAACTCAGATTAGGGAAAAAAGGGAAAAATACTTCAAGCAACCGGTGTGATTCATTTGGAAGCACTGAAGCCCTGCATTTATAGAAGGCGGGTTGACAGGATGACTGAAAAAAAATAAACAATCCAATTTAATTTCAGTGCAGCCAGCAAAACTGCTCAACTTTGTGACCTCTGGATAATGGTCTACCGGTCCCAAGGAATACATGTTAATTTGTATAACTGCAGGACCCCAAGAAGCAGACAAGCGGTACCAAAAAAAGAACAGCAAAAAGCTGCAATTTAGTTCTCTTCTACACGGAACGTTTAGCACAGCACAGAGATGATCAGCAACCACACAACATTCTTATTATTGTATTGAAATGTTTAAACGGCTTAACCAATCCATTTATCATACACACATTAATAATAATTAGTCAATAAATGGTAACTGCATTTCATGAATATAAATCATTTGATAATTACGCAAATTGTGACATCAGGTTTAATTGCTAATTGACATTTGAATAACTATACTGCATATTTTGTTGACTAGAATCTTCAAATACAGCGCTATATTTGCATCAACAATAGCTATCCTGTTTTGTGGGAAAAAGACTCCAGTTTAATGCAAGTTAACTAACAAAATATACATGATGTATCATTGCACACGCTGACAGAATACCACATCAATAAGTGATTTGTTTTATCCTCTTGAGATGATAGCTACGCAACTCCATATCTACGGTTAACATTTACTTTATGGATTTATTTATCATTTTTATATAGCACACTGACACCCGGACACTTATTAACGTGCTTTACACTGAACTAAACAGGTTTACATTAAGATGAGTTAGGAATTAAGGGAAGCGCAGGGAAAGGGGTGGACCCAATGGAAACAAGCTCTTGGCATTGCTGTGATTAGGGGGGAGGAGAAATGCGGCTCGGGAGCACATGGTAACGAGCGCGTGAATGGGAAGAGCAGAGGTGGGAGGGGGAAGTCCCGAGCCTCTGAAATGGCCTCATTATAATTGTATTGAAATGTTTAAACAGCTTAACCAATCCATTTATCACACACACATTAATAATAATTAGTCAATAAATGGTAACTGCATGTCATGAATATAAATCATTTGATAATTACGCAAATTGTGACATCAGGTTTAATTGCTAATTGACATTAGAATTTCTATACTGCATATTTTGTTGACTAGAATCTTCAAATACAGCGCTATATTTGCATCAACAATAGCTATCCTGTTTTGTGGGAATTGGTTAACAGAAGAAAGACTCCAGTTTAATGCAAGTTAGCTAACAAAATATACATGATGTATCATTGCACACGCTGACAGAATACCACATCAATAAGTGATTTGTTTTATCCTCATGAGATGATAGCTACGCAACTCCATATCTACGGTTAACATTTACTTTATGGATTTATTTAACATTTTTATATAGAACACTGACACCAGGACACTTATTAACGTGCTTTACACTGAACTAAACAGGTTTACATTAAGATGAGTTAGGAATTAAGGAAAGCGCAGGGAAAGGGGTGGACCCGATGGAAACAAGCTATTGGCATTGCTGTGATTAGGGGGGGGGGGAGGAGAAATGCGGCTCGGGAGCAAATGGTAACGAGCTCGTGAATGGGAAGAGCGGCCGTGGGAGGGGAAGTCCCGAGCCTCTGAAATGGCCTCAGCGCCTGCAGCTGCGTGTTACATGGCGTTAAGGCTGCTTATTAAAAGCCCCAAATCATTAGCCGAACTCCCCACGGGATAAAAGGCTCGTTAGAAGCGTGGCAATGTTTTTAACAGTACCGCGCTCCCATGACACATGCAACCCGAAAACTAAACTCAGATTAGGGAAAAAAGGGAAAAATACTTCAAGCAACCGGTGTTATTCATTTGAAAGCACTGAAGCCCCACATTTATAAAAAGCGGGTTGACATTGCACACGCTGACAGAATAGCACATCAATAAGTGAATCGTTTTATTCTCATGAGATGATAGCTACGCAACTCCATATCTATGGTTAACATTTACTTTATGGATTTGTGGCCGTGAAGCAGGGGGCGGGGCAGCGGAACCCTTTGATGTAGCTCACGGCCTGGCGGTCAAGAAAGTGCAAGCAATTAGGGGGGAGGAGAAATGAGGCCAGCGCGCACTGCGCACGCTGGGGAAGCCTGTGGGAGGGAGGCTGATGGCTTTGATGTGGGGAAATGCGCGTGCTTGTGTACACGTGATTTCACGTGAACTGTTTGAAATCCGCCCAATGGTTTGAGAACGAATAGTTTTCTTACCGGTCGGTGTAGTTTTGCAGCTTGAAGATCTTTCTGGATTCACTATGCTGTGCATTATTCCGCGGTCTTGTGGTTGGCTCCGGATTCGTAGTCTTTTCTTTGTTTTTTTTTTTTTTTTCTTAGCCCAGGTGGGCGTCGGCGTCACACCCCCATGGGTGTATTTCCGGTGACGTCGGCATGCTTCCTGCGGAAGCTCCCACTCTTGGGCGCCATCTTCGGGTTCTTTTTTTCCATGTTTCTTTTCGTTTCCGAAGTAATGGCAATGTTCTATTTAGTTGGTATTTTACCGCTTTGTACTTTTTTTTTTTTTTTTTTAAACCTTTCTTTTGTTAACCACCTCTTCTCTCTCCAGCCTCATCTTTCTGGCGGAGGTGGGTGGGTTCGCTAGTGAATCCAGAAAGATCTTCAAGCTGCAAAACTACACCGACAGCTAAGAAAACTATTCGTTTTGCAGCGTGAATCTTTCTGGATTCACTATGCTGTGCATAGATTTCGTAGCGGTTTCTCATTTCTGTGGCGGTTGGGTGGAAGATGAGCGTTGGGTATTGAATATGTGCTGTAGCACCTTCTGTCCAACTTGAGCTTCCTTGTTCATCTGTATGTCCACACAGTAGTGCTTCGTGAACGTGTGCACCGAAGCCCATGTTGCCGCCAGGCATATGTCTTGTATGGGTGTGTTAGCCAGGAAAGCTATTGTGGCGCCCTTTTTCCTAGTGGAGTGGGCACGTGTCCCCTCTGCTAGCTCTTGTCCTGCACGCTTGTGGCAGAGTTGGATTGTCTGTGCGATCCATCGTGCAATTGTCTTTTTGGTTACTGCTTTTCCCATGTAACTGTTGGCAAATGACACAAAGAACTGTTTTGTTTTCCTGTGTCCCTTCGTCCTTTCGATGTAGTGCATGACTGCCCTTCTGGCGTCCAGGGTGTGCAGAGCTCGCTCAGCGGCAGTTGTTGGTTTTTGGAAAAAACTCGGTATCTGTATAGACTGGTTCATGTGGAATTTAGATACCACCTTCGGCATGAAGTTTGGGTCAGTCCTCATCACAACCCTGTCATTGTGTATTTGTATGTAGGGTTCTTGTAGCGTCAGAGCCTGAAGCTCGCTTACTCTGCGTAGGGACGTTATTGCAACCAGAAAAGCTGTTTTCATAGTCAGCATCTTTAAGGACGCCCTGTGGAGCGGTTCAAAGGGCTCTTTCATGAGTTCCGTTAGGACTATGTTCAAGTTCCATGCAGGTGGCGGCACCCGCTTGGGCGGTGCGATCCTTTTCGCCCCTTCTAGGAATCTCTTCACCACCTGTGATGTGAAGAAACTCCTGCACGTTTCACCCCTTGTGTAGGCGACTATTGCTGCTAAGTGAACCCTCAAGGAGGATGAGCTAAGGTTCTTCTCTAGCAAGTGCGTCAGGTACTTTAGCACTGTGGAGTCCCTCTTCATTTTATTGTGAAGTCTTTCGTGTCTACACCATATTGTGAACCTCTTCCATTTCGCAACATAGCACTTCCGAGTGCTAGGCCTTCTTGCCTCCCGCAGGACCTTCAGTGTACTTTCTGGCAACCTTAAATGTGCGAACTCTATGTCCTCAGGAGCCACGCTACTAGGCTCATGCTCTCTGGCTCTGGGTGCAGCACCTCTCCGTTCTGCATGGAGAGCAAGTCTTTCCTCCTGCTGAATCTGTGGGGTGCACACTGTGTCATCTCCATGATCTGCGAGTACCATGTCTGCCTCGCCCACTGTGGTGCGACCAGTATCAGTGTCATGTTGCTCGCTCTGCACTTGCTCAGTACTCTGTGCATCAGTGGTATCGGGGGAAAGACGTAGGCAAATGTCCCTGACCAATCTATCCATAGGGCATTCCCCAGTGACCCCTCCTCGGGCTGCCTGGATGCGAAGTTTCGGCATTTTGCATTCTGGCGTGTGGCAAACAGGTCCACCGATGGAGTTCCCCATCTGTCGAATAGGTGCCTTGTCTCCTGAGCATTGAGCTCCCACTCGTGGGATGCTGAAGTGTGCCTGCTGAGCCAATCTGCTTGTATGTTGTCCTTCCCTGGCAGGTGTATGGCCAGCAGGTCTATCTTGAGAGGGATTGCCCACCTCCATATCTCCTGTGCTAGCGTTGAAAGCGGGGCTGACTGGGTGCCCCCCTGCTTGTTGATGTAGAACATCGCAGTGGTATTGTCTGTTTGTATCAACACCTTGTGATTGTACAGTCTTGTCTGGAAGGCTTTCAGTGCAAGGAAGATTGTCTTCAATTCTAAGTAATTGATGTGTTTTGTGGCATCCGTCGGTGTCCACAGTCCTCTCACCTTGAGCTCCTCCATGTGAGCGCCCCATCCCTTCAGGGATGCGTCTGTGGTGATGGTCACTGTTGGCGTTGGGGGCGTTAGAGGCTTTCCCCTTGCTATGTTCTCCATGGTCCACCATGCCATCTCCTTCTGCACTTCGTGCGTTACAACCACTAGATCCTCCCAACTGCCTGTAGCTTGTGACCATTGCTCCTGTAGCCATTCTTGAATGGGTCTCATGTGGAGTCGTCCATTCGGTACCAGGTGGATGCATGATGCCATCATCCCCATGATCTTGCTCGCAGTCCTCACTGTCCGAGCTTGTCCCTTCCGGTAGAGGCGAGTTTCCTTCACCAGCGCCCTCGCCCTCTTCTCGCTGGGGAACACCTTGCCCTGTAAGGTGTTGATCTGTGCTCCCAGGAAGATCTTCACTTGTTCTGGCTCCATTGATGATTTCTTCCAATGGATGGAGAACCCCAGGTTTATGAGCGTGCTGGTCACTGTATGTGCGTGCAGCTTGCATTTCTGGTATGAGTTTGCTTTCACCAGCCAGTCGTCCAGGTAAGGGTATACGTGTATCCCTTGCCTTCTTAGGTGCGCTGCGACTGCTGCGAGGCACTTTGTGAAAACTCTTGGTGCCGATTTCAGACCGAAGGCCAGTGTCGTGAACTGGTAGTGGCTTTCTCCGACGGTGAACCTGAGCATGTGTTTGTGCTTTCTGTTCATTGGGATGTGCAGGTATGCGTCTTTGAGGTCTATCGTGACCATGAAGTCCCCGATCTGCAATTGTGGGAGCACCTCTTGCAGGGAGGTCATTTTGAATTTTTGCGTTCTTATGAATTTGTTCATGAACCTTAAATCGAGAATGGGTCTCATTGTCTCGTCTACTTTTGGTACCAGGAAGTACGTTGAGTATACTCCTGTGTTTCTTTCCTTGAAGGGTACCCGTTCTATGGCCTGCTTCTGCAGGAGTTCTTTTGCTTCTTCCTGAAGGCACTGTAGCTGCTTGCCTGCTAGTGGCTTTCTTTTTGGTTTTTTGCTTGTTGGCCTCCCCTCCAACTCTATGCAGTATCCGAATTGGATAATGTTGAGGATCCATTTGTCTGATGTGATTTCTCTCCACTCCTGGAGGTGGTATCTTAATCTTCCTCCCACTGGTGTCCTGTGGTCGTAGGTGTCTAGTTTGTCTTGACCCATCTGTACGTGCTGCCCCCTGGGTTCTTTTTTGCGGGCGGGCACACAGAGTTTTTTGAAGTCACTTGGAGGTGGGCTGCTGGCCCCCTCTTCTATTTTGCCCCCGTCCATTTCTCCCTCGAAAGGACTGGCCTCTTTGTTGGTACTGCCAGGGCTGCTTCTGATGACCCTGCTGAGTCTGCGAGTCTGCCTGGTGCGTTTGCTGGAAAGCCTGGTGTGATGTACCTGGCTGGTTTCCGCCTCTCCCGCCGGGCCTCCGTGACGGGGTGCCCCTCTTGTTCCCTCTGAACTGCAATGCCCCCATGGATCTTGCTGTTTCGTTATCTTTCTTCAGTTGGCTGAGTTGTTCATCAACTGTTGGTCCGAAAAGCGTGCTGCCGTTGAACGGTGTGTTCAGGATGCTGTGTTGCACCTCCGGTTTGAAACCGGATATCCTGAGCCAGGCGTGCCTCCTTTCCGTGACGCCCATCATCATGAGCCTGCTGGCGGTGTCTGCCCCATCCAGGGCCGTCTTAAGGCAAGAATTTGCCGCATTCTTCCCCTCTTCAATCAGCTTTTCGGCTTTCTGCCTGGCATCCTGGGGCAAGTCCTTCACCAACTGCCCCAGTCCCTCCATGATTTGGTACATGTGCCTGTTTATCAGGGCGTTGGAATTAGCCATGCGCCAGTGGGTCGCGGCATTCCGTTCGATCCTTCTGCCCACCAGATCCATCCTTTTGCTCTCCTTATCCGGTGGTGGGCCCGAGGTAGTGGGTACGTTAGCCCTCCTCCTTGCTGTGGCCGTGATAATGGAGTCTGCGGAGACCGTGCCCTGAATGTAGGCCGGGTCCTTTGTGGCATGCTTGTACTTCTTCTCAGTTCTGGGAGTTACTGCCTTGCATGTTGCGGGCTCCCTGAAAGCTTCCTTCCCCTGAGCCAAGACGCTCTCGAGCATTGGAAGGAACTGGCTCCTCGTTTGTGTTGGGAGTAATGTTTCTAGAAGGAAGTCTGCTTTCTGCTTCTCTTCGTCGAGCTTGAGCTTGAAAGCTGCTGCGGCAGATTGTATCACCGAGTTGTAGGCCCCGATGTCGTCCGGCGGCGAGGGCCTCGAGGGGTAGGGGTCGACCACCTCCTCCGGGCTGTCGGTGTCGACATCGATGTAATCTACCTCCTGAAGGTCAGAGGGTGCCGACTCTGTGTCTGTCCTGCCCTCATCTTCCTCCCCATAGCTGTAACTTTCGTAGGGATTCTCGTACTCCTCCTGGTCGTCGATCACCTCGACGTCCTGGTCTTGCTCGGTGACTTCGGCAATCTCTTCTTCCTCCTCGACCGCCTCCATCACTGGTGGCTTGGTCTTGTGAGGGATCGTGAAGGCTTTCATCTTTGCGTCGAAATCTTTCTTCCGCTGCATGATGTTCTCCATTTCTGCCTCGAGGCGCCTTCTTTTCTTTTCCATCTCGGCCGCGTGTTCCGCGTCGGATGGGTCGGCCGCTCTCTTCGACGGATGGCTCGTCGCCGTGCCTCTCGGAGTCGAAGTTTTCGACGTCGAACCGGATTTCGGGTCTCTGGTCGTCGTCGTCAGTTTCGGGTCTTTCTCCCTCGTCGATCGATCCTTTTCGGGGACGATTTTCGACGTTTTCTGCTGATCAGCAGCTCTCGGCGCCGGGGACTCCTTCTCGGAGGATCCGCTGGGCCTGGGAGTAGTCGCGGACGCCGCCTTTTTTGGCGTCGGCGCTTTCGGGGTCTTGCCCTCGATTTTTCTAGACTCAGAGTCTCTCGGGTTCTTGGGGGCCGAAGAGTCTCCTACCTTGTCAGAAGTCTTCGTGTAATCGGTCTCTACGACCGTGTAGCTGTCGTCTTCGGCGGCAGCGTTGTCTTCTTCCTCGGAGGACATCCCCAGCTCGTAGAGTGACGGAGTCGGGGCCTTCCCCTGCAGGGCGGCGTGTGCTACCCTCTGCCTCTCTCTCACACGAAGGGTCTTCGGGGTGAAGGCGGAACAGGCGTTGCAGTCTCCGCTTTCGTGGTCCACCGGTAGGCAAAGGTTGCATACCGGGTGCTGGTCCTTCTGCGCGTACTTGTGGTGGCAGTTACGGCAGAACTTGAACGGCGTGTTGTCCATCCTCGAGCGTCCAGGGCCTCTCTGGTCGCGTGTTCGTCGACGGTCGTCGAAGATCTCGATGGAAAACGCCTTATCCTTGCTTGTTTTTCGTCGGTGAAGTCCCCTGGAGTCTTCAGATGACTTCTCCTCGTCTTCTCTGTATTTTCTTTCTTCTTTCTCCAAAAATGTCTGGAGCCCAAACGGGAACGATCCAGACCCGACCGCGGAAAAAAAGAATCTGAAGATGGCGCCCAAGAGTGGGAGCTTCCGCAGGAAGCATGCCGACGTCACCGGAAATACACCCATGGGGGTGTGACGCCGACGCCCACCTGGGCTAAGAAAAACAAAAAAAAAACAAAGAAAAGACTACGAATCCGGACCCAACCACAAGACCGCGGAATAATGCACAGCATAGTGAATCCAGAAAGATTCACGCTGCAAAACTTATTTTGCCCACTAAAATTCTCCCCTATCCATTCCTGCGGAATGGGATAGGCTCGACCTAAAAATGTGATCACTTCACTAGTCCTTTCAAAACTAGATTATTGCAATAGTCTTTACTTAAACGTGCAAGAAAAGCACTTAAATCGATTGCAACTGGTGCAAAAGGCTGCCGCCATCGAGATTCTTAAGCTACCTAAATATTATTCCATCTCACAGGGACTTCGAAAACTACACTGGTTCCCAATTCACAGCCGGGCTAAATTCAAAGCCTTATGCCTTGCTCATAAAGGACTATATAACACAGGCCTGGAGTTTCTCAGGAAGGTTTTTAAATGGTATGTCCCCAATAGAGATCTTCGCTCCACAAACTCTAATACCCTAACTGTTCCTAAATCCAAAAAAGTTAATTGGAAAGGTAGGTGCATCATCTATGGCACAGCTAAGCTATGAAACAGCCTCCTGCCACACATTAGAGATATTTTCTTCCTTGCTGTCATTCAGGAAGGAGATTAAGACCTGGCTGGCCAATAACTAAAAGGTTCTCCCTCCTCTAGCATGCCTCTTGCTCAGATAGCGCCAAGACACCCTGGAGTATTTGTGCGCTTTCAAAAACTCCTTAACATAACATAAAACATGCACATAATTCCACTTTCGACGCCAGGCACTGCCTGACAAGTCCGTCTGAATAAAACGCCCGACGCAGGTGCTGGAAACCAGGGTTCGAGCCTCAAGTTCGCGTCCACATCCTGTGAATCTGCGCAAATCACAAATCTCCCCGTGCCTGAATGTGTAATGTAAATACGGAGCTCATGTAAAGCGCTCCAATACCTTCGGGTCGAGATCGCGCTATATAAAAATATGCACACAAAAAAGCGCAGCTCGGATTTTGCTAGGATCATGCATGCCAACAGTAAAGTGAGAGATTAAGAAACAAAATCGGGCGTATGTTGTTTTCCGCTATAGCTTCTATTTCAGCAGAGGCAATTTTAGGCAGTTGACCGGTTAAATAAAGCAATTTCAGGCTTTAAAGATCTGGACTACTGAATCGGGTCTGTTCGTATGTGTGCGTCTGTCTCTTGCATAATGCTAAACGCACGCGGCACAGTAATCCACCAACAGTCAGTAGTCCTAGCCTCCCGCCGCCGCTAGGACACTCGTGATCTCCCCGAGCAGGGTGAAGCCGTGAGCTCCTTGAGACCGTCAACATGGCAGAGTCCTTCAGTTTGTCCGACTGTGACGTCATTGGCTTCGACCTGGACCACACGCTGTGCCGCTACAGCCCGCGGGCCACCAGCATGGTGAGTGAGGAGGTGCTCGCTACGCGCTCCTTCTGCCTCTGGACCTACAGTACAGTGTATGCTCTGTACACAATTGTAGGTTCTGAGCAAATTAACACTATTGTAGCGCAAGTAAACGGCCGTAGTCTCCCTGTTAAATATAAATAATAATTCCATATGCAAACAATTCAGTATTCAGTGCACTTACAGTTGAACCGTTGTGCCAGGTTCTACGGTACACCGAAACGTGCTATTTGCCGCACGCCTTCAGGTAAACGGCGCGAGTTCTCCACATCTTAGGAAAGTTTTAATCTTTAGAAAAATTACAGCATAGCCATAGTTTGAGCTTAAAAACGATTGGATGTTCTCATCAATTACAATTCATCACTGTTTCGAAAATATATGTTGCCGATGTGTACTTTTGCAATATGATCGAAATAAACGAGGTATGTGGGTTTAGCAACTCACTCCTTCATTTAATTATGCATACAACAATGGCCGCTGCGTTTACCAACGTGAAACCCTGGACTGGACAGTTCCCCGCTTCTATGTGTGCGCAGTCCAATCCTTCTTGGTCGCAAAGTAATCGGCCATCTTAGAAGGTGAAGATATTGTTGATAGTGTATGCACGTCCAATTGGCAACTGACCCAGAAGAATGCGTTCTTGGAACTGGCTTCACAGCGACGGCCACTTCCACGCTGTAAGTTTACTAATGTACGCCTAATGGAAAAATCCCATCAGTTCTAAATGCAACACGTGTTACACAGTATTTGACTGGACCGTCCTACTCTAATATTTACGGAAAAGTGAGAGTAATAAACTTTTCACAATCGAAACCGGTAGATACTGCAAGGAGAGGGGAAGGGGGGAGCGAAGGGAGAGGGCTGAAGCAAGGAGAAGCACCTGAGAGGCCATTGAGGCAAGCCACGCACTTTACTTTCGTTAAACCACAGACCCAGTTTGTCATATACAGAATAGACCCCACGACAGTGCGCATGCCTTACCTTATATACATGCACAGTGCATATTCCTGTTAGTCACACCCTTGTTCATCATCCACCAGGAAGCCTCCAGTGCGAGCGCCGCGTTCGTCACCATTTCTCGAGCTCTGTGCCTGTCCACGCATGTATACAGTGGACAACAGGAACACCGCAAAGCTGAACCAATCACAGTGCAGAGAAGCCCAGCTATACCGCGAACATAAAAAAAAAAACAAGCGAAGGATAATGTTGTGAGCATGCGCCTCAGCTGTACGGGCGCACACTCAGTCACGCTGTGCGCGTTTCCATGTACCGTGAGCGTGCACATCGGACGTCTAGGAAGCTCGTCATCCGCGAAGCCAGCCGGAAGATTTGCGGTGCGTGATCATGGAGAGCCCCGACTGCTGCCAAGCCTGCGTCGCTGACACACACCTGAGGAGGAAAGACCGGCCTGGAGAGCAGATGTCCGCAGGTTGGGGGGGGGGGGGGGGTGTGGGTGTGGGTGTGTGTGTGTGTGTGTGTCGGAGTGTGTGTGTGTCGGAGTGTGTGTGTGTCGGAGTGTGTGTGTGTCGGAGTGTGTGTGTGTCTGTGTGTGTGTGTGTGTGTGTGTGTGTGTGTGTGTGTGTGTGTCTGTGTGTGTGTGTGTGTCTGTGTGTGTCTGTGTGTGTGTGTGTGTGTATGAGAGGCATGGCTGACTGACTGAGATGTGCACGGGAGGCGGGGCATGCGCGTCCACGAGGTGCAATCTGCGCTCGTGCCCCGGTCTGTGGTCCCTTCAGAGCTAGGTGGGCAGCAATAGGTCTTTCGCTAACGCGAGACCTAAAAATGGATGAAAAAACGAGAATTGCTGGCATCAGGCAACCAAGAAAGCTTTGACTTACCCATTTTAAAAATGAACCTTTGAGTTTACATTTTTAAAATTGATTAACATTTTAGAAGTGTTCACTATACTGGGTTTAAATTGAAAGCTACAAGCAGAAAGTTCACTTGAAAATCATACCTTTAATTTGGGTGTGAATGATGGGAATTATTTTCTGGAAAATATGACTTAATACTGAAATAAAATAACGGACTCGATACACAAACAACATTCATGCATTTAGACCAGTAGATGTACTCCTGCACACAAAAGTAAATGTCGTTATTGCTTCCCAATAATCTCATATCTCAGATACCTACCCGTCCTTGTTGCATTCTTTACATAGTGAGAATGAGGTGAGTCATCACCAGGGGAGATGTAATCCACTTGTCCCATTAGAAAAAGTAAACAAAAAACTTTTTAGAATCTTTCTTAAAAATATGTTTACTCCTCCTATAAGAATCCCAAGGACTCACAAGACAACTTGTTCACTACCTAGCAGTAGCTAATCTTTAGAGGGAGGGGAACCCATGGACTGTGACAAACAAGATTTAGGGGTTGATTATGAGTTCAGTGGTCCGAGACCATCGAACCTGTCTGCTGCAACCCAGGATCATGGATCCTGCACTGGTGACACAGAGGTGAGAGGCCCTAACATGCTGGCAGTGCCTCTGCGGCACTGCGTAGCATATTGTGAATTTCCTCACCGCCACAGTTTTCATGGCGGTGAGACTGCCATGAAAACTGTGACAGTGAAGAAACATTCCGGTGCCTTTTTAATGGGCCCTGCCATGGGATCGCCAAACCACCACCCACCTGGCACGAGGAAATTCATAATCTGGTGGTGTCAGTACGGCTTGGGAGCAGGGTGCTGGCATAGCGGCCCGCTCCCACACCGCCAAACTCGTAATTAGGCCCTCAGACTTGGAGTAATGTGATTTACTGGTTAGTAATCAGGACATTGCCACCTTGTCAATCTTACTTGTTACAGCCATTATATATTGAGGATCCACCATACACTGCACTACCACAACCTTTACAGTTGCCTCCTTAATTGAAATTTGCCCCCCCCACCAAAAAAAAAAAGAGTTAAGTCTCAAATGCAGAATTCTGGTCAAAGGAAGGAAAAATACAGCAAAGGATAAAGTTAGGTTATGTGTCACCCCACAGGATACAAAGTCTTATACACGGGGCGCTAGGTGGCGCACAACCAAGATGGCCACACACCTTTGAGGATCTGGCTGCTTGGCGGCATAATCCTCCAATTATCCGCATCTATGCTCCTTTGACCCACTATCTACAACATGTCGCCTGCTCTTCCACCCATCCACTAGCTGCGGTGAAAAATCCAGAGCCCTCTAACCTTGACATGGCTGTTTTTGCTGACCTCTGCTGTCTGCGAGGTGGGGGAGGTGACACGCATGGAGCCCTGTTTGGCCACGCAAACCTTTAGTACTCCACGTGGCGACAGGCCCTCAGCCCACATCGCTCTGGGACCCAGCTCTGCATACTGCCCATGAGCTCACCTTCGGTGCTGCTTGACCCGCTGACTGGCCCCTCCTGCCACGAGGTGCTGTGTCCATGGGGTGCTGTCACCGCGCACCTTGCTACCCGGATCTTTTCTCTGCTGTGAGCGCACTTCATCGGGCCTCACCGACTGGTGCTGGAAGTACCGCCGCAATGTTCCCCGGACTACACTCCGGCCTCCTCAGCCTGACACTCATCGGGGGCAGCAACCTTCTTTACTGCGGTAAGAGAACCACCGTGTGTCCCTGCTCGTGCCACACCCCAGCCTCCATGCCGCTGCTGCAGTCCAGACGCTCTCCTGTTTTCGGCATGTCGCCCTGGGCACGAGCACCCACGCGCACCTGATAAACACCGGCGGCTCCCTTTTGTGCCCCGAGGTGCAAGCTCAACGTGTTGCCGCAGTCACGCTGTGCGCGTTTCCGTGTACCGTGAGCGTGCACATCGGACGTCTAGGAAGTGCGTCATCCGTGAAGCCAGCCGGAAGATTTGCGGTGTGTGATCATGGAGAGCCCCGACTGCTGCCAAGCCTGCGTCGCGGACACACACCTGAGGAGGAAAGACCGGCCTGGAGAGCAGCGGGGGAGTCCTGAGTCAGCCCGGTGAGTAGGGGGGACGTGTTTTGTGGTGCATCAGGCTAGCGAGACAGGAGATGGGCACTTCGAGCGTATGGATGGATGTGCGCGTGTCTCTGCGCGTGAGCAGGTTGGGGGGGGGGGGAAGTGAGTGAGTGAGTGAGTGAGTGAGTGTGTGTGTGTGTGTGTGTGTGTGTGTGTGTGTGTGTGAATGAATGAATGAATGAATGAATGAGAGGCATGGCTGACTGACTGAGATGTGCACGGCTCGGGAGGCGAGGCATGTGCGTCCACGAGGTGCAATCGGCGCTCGTGCCCCGGTCTGTGGTCCCTTCAGAGCTAGGTGGGCAGCAATAGGTCTTTCGCTAACGCAAGACCTAAAAACTGCTAATTGAGATCCAGTAAATTGCAAACATGAAGAACAAGCATTGAAAATGCAATAGGTCTCGCAATAGAAGAGTTTGACATTTTTCGTTTTGCAAATGGATGAGTGACACCTATAGCATTTGGAATGCAACATGTTTTGTATTTACGTGACTTATATGGCAGCTCTGGTGGTTATGCTACATCTCTAGATAGTTTTATCTTTTGCAAATGTGACACCTATTGTAACACAATATGTGTTGTGAGGGTGGGTGAGGGGTTGAGGGTGAGGGGTTGAGGGTGAGTGAGGGTGAGGGGTTGAGGGTGAGGGGTTGAGGGTGAGTGAGGGTGAGGGTGAGGGTGAGGGGTTGAGGGTGAGGGGTTGAGGGTGAGTGAGGGTGAGGTGTTGAGGGTGAGTGAGGGTGAGGGGTTGAGGGTGAGTGAGGGTGAGTGAGTGTGAGGGGTTGAGGGTGAGTGAGGGTGAGGGTGAGTGAGGGTGAGGGTGAGTGAGGGTGAGGGTGGGTGAGGGTGAGGCTGAGGGGTTGAGGGTGAGTGAGGGTGAGTGAGAGTGAGGGTGAGTGAGAGTGAGGGTGAGTGAGAGTGAGTGAGAGTGAGGGTGAGTGAGAGTGAGGGTGAGTGAGAGTGAGGGTGAGTGAGGGGTTGAGGGTGAAGGGTTGAGGGTGGGTGAGGGTGAGGGGTTGAGGGTGAGTGAGGGTGAGTGTGAGGGTGAGTGAGGGTGAGTGAGGGTGAGTGAGGGTGAGTGAGGGTGAGTGAGGGTGAGTGAGGGTGAGTGAGGGTGAGTGAGGGTGAGTGAGGGTGAGTGAGGGTGAGTGAGGGTGAGTGAGGGTGAGTGAGGGTGAGGGGTTTAGGGTGAGTGAGGGTGAGTGAGGGTGAGTGAGGGTGAGTGAGGGTGGGTGAGTGAGGGTGAGTGAGGGTGAGTGAGGGTGAGTGAGGGTGAGTGAGGGTGAGGGGTTGAGGGTGAGTGAGGGTGAGGGGTTGAGGGTGAGTGAGGGTGAGGGGTTGAGGGTGAGTGAGGGTGAGGGTGGGTGGGGGTGGGTGAGGGTGGGTGAGGGTGAGGGGTTGAGGGTGAGTGAGGGTGAGTGAGTGTGAGGGGTTGAGGGTGAGTGAGGGTGAGGGTGAGTGAGGGTGAGGGGTTGAGGGTGAGTGAGGGTGGGTGGGGGTGGGTGAGGGTGAGGGGTTGAGGGTGAGTGAGAGTGAGGGTGAGTGAGGGGTTGAGGGTGAAGGGTTGAGGGTGGGTGAGTGAGGGTGAGGGTGGGTGAGGGTGAGGGTGAGTGAGGGTGAGGGTGAGTGAGGGTGAGGGTGAGTGAGGGTGAGTGAGGGTGAGTGAGGGTGAGTGAGGGTGAGTGAGGGTGAGTGATGGTGAGTGAGGGTGAGTGAGGGTGAGGGGTTGAGGGTGAGTGAGGGTGAGGGAGTGAGGGTGAGGGGTTGAGGGTGAGTGAGGGTGAGGGTGGGTGTGTGGAAAAGTAAATTTTGCCATGTTCTGTGTCCCTACGTGTCCCCCATCTTATGTTATGTGTGCATGATTAATATGCATATGTATTCCCCATGTTTGATTAAAGACGCAATTACAGTTGTGTCCATCTCTAGTATGCCAGTTTCCAGTTCTCGTGAAAGCTACGAGTATTAGGCCTATGTAAAGTTACGTTGCCACGTTTCCCAGTGTGCACGTTATTTCATTGTAAAGTCCCCGTTTCTAGGCCTCAAAAGGGCCCGGACACCAGATTCAGCTCCTGTCTCCTGAGCCCTCGCTGAGGAGCGATACAGCCCCCACCTGTATCCACGACCCTTCACTTACTTCCTGCCTCACAGTGCCCGGCTCGGCCTGGCTCTGCCTGTTAGTCTGCCAAAAGTATGTTATGATTCTAGTTATCAGTCCAACCCTCCTTCTCTGCATTCCTAAGCTACTGAATCGCATCAATAGTTTCCGTCATCGTCTAGCCTTTACGTCTCCATGTAAGAGAAATACTGTATTAATGGTCATTTAATATTCCTCAACACGCACTACATGTAGAATAATGCATGCACCAGTCTTAGAGTCTGTTAGCCTTTACCCCGATAGCTTTTGGATTCTATCAACATGTTCTCTAAACATCAGATACTAGATAGTGTTAGGTACATGTCGCCCTGACTCTCCAGACTTCAGTCTCTGCTCCTAGCACAGAGTTCATAGCCCCCAGCTTCTCCTAGTAACACGTCATTGTCAGTTTGCGCGCACCATTAGGTTAGAGGTCCCGGCTCCTTAGGTAGCCCCCTCCATGTTTCCGCCCCATTTATGACATATTCTGTTACGTTTACATCACATGTCCATGTATACGCCTCCTGTTACACCCACTTTCACCCTTATCTTTCGCGACTGCTATTGACCACACCCACTGCTCCGCCTATCATATGTATTGTAATGCAACTATTTTAGTATATATGCTTGTGCATTGTTATTAAAAGTTATCCTTTTCCTTGATCCTGCCCCCGGCAGCGCTGCCATCCTGTTCCCGTGCAGGTTGTCCTGTTCCTGTCCTTTATGCTGTATTAAACCTGCAAACTCCTACTACCTCGAATCTTGACTCTTATTTATTGAGCTATCTGTTATTGCTATGTCCAGTCAAACCTAGATCCGGTATTATTTATTTATATACCACATAATGGCGCCCGAATAGGGACTTGCCCTTTCCCCACGCGCCGGTGAAGCCACGCCGGCCCCCTGACCCTCTGCAGCCGTGACGGAACCATACCGTGCACGTGCAGATATTTCTGCTTCAAGTATCCCTCAGGCCCACGGAGGAGACGGAGGTGGCGGTCCAGCATCCAGACGAGGCGGTGGAGGAACGCGGCGAGTCCCGACCAGAGCCCAAGCCGAGAGTCCAAGGTCCGAGGTATCCGGAGGCCCACCCGTAACTGAAGTCCGAAGTTCGTCCGTCCGGCATCGAAGCAGTCCCGTCCAGTCCGAGGCTTTCCGTTCTTGCTGCCCGGTGAGTACCGTTGCTGGGGTAGTATCTAGACAGGGTCAATCTAATTGTCTCTGGTCCGTGGGGTTTGGTGGTACACAGATCCCAAAACGAAGTGTCCACTTCGGTGGATGCGGGTCCTGACGTGTCTCTTTATGAGACCGGTAAGTTTCGTACAGTTTCAGCAGTGCATCTAGTTTCTGTTCTAGTCAGTTCTGTTCTCGAGGAAATTCATGTATTCTGTTTTCCGTATTCCAGGTAGTATTCTGTTCGAACTGTTATTTTAAATGTTCTTCATGTATTTTAATGTCGTGGTATGAGAGTGGTGTAATTATCGTGTTCATTGTGTATTGTATTGTGTCCAGATTACAGTTCAGTCATGCCGTTATTTTCCAGACTACGTCAGTTAAGAACTAGAAAAGGTCTGTTAGAAGAAGCAGTTCCTGTCCCGCCTAGGGACAGTCCAGGTCATTTTATGTATCAGAAGCATGGCATAAGTGCCATATTATATCTAGATTTATGGGTAGAGTATACCAAACAGTTAGAAGAAAAGTATAGATGGCCCGTATCGGGTACATGGGATGCCGAGTGCATCATGCGAGTAGAAGAAGCATTATGGAAAAAGAAAGCCGGACAGTCACAGAAGGATGCCATCGAGTTATGGCGCAAAGAATCTCATAAAAGAACCGAAAAAGAAATCAGAAAGTCAGAACTAAGTAGAGAATCCTTAGAACGAGCCCAAGAAAGGGAACTAATCGAGATAGGTGAACGAGTTAAAACCGAACAGTCAGACAGACAGAGGAATGCCCTTATTAAGGGTATGTATCCTCTTCTTGCCGAGGGCTTGCCAAAAGCAACCCCGGAGGCATCCAGTAATTTTCCGCCACCATTAGTTCCGACCAAGCTACGTCACAAACCGACCGCAGCTGATATTTTTATTTCGTCCTATTTGGACGACACGGTTCCAGAATATACAAATCCTGTTCCGCCAGCTCCTGTAAATAATGTAAATCCTGCTCCTCCAGTCACCGGAGTACCTGCTACGGTACCCCCGGTCCAGCCCACATTACAATTTCCCGCCGCGCCAGCACGAAGATTATCAGTCGACGATTCCAGTATAGGGGCCGCAGGAGGAGATCTTCCTGGTACCCCGCCACCACACCAACGAGTAACATTAGTCGAGTTACATGAAAGTGCGTTACAGCGTACGCCCAAATATAAGTCCGTTGCAGATATCCGACGAGCTCTTACTGAATGCCGCTATGATCCAGTTGCAGGTGATGATAGTACAGTTATATATTCCATCCGTGTAAGACGGGTGACCGGGTATCTGGACACCCTACCGAATATGAAAGAAGATCTAGACAGAATATATCGTTTCATCCGTACAGGGGATGATCCAGAAAGTATTGGCGAAGCCATGTCTCAAAGGAAAGCTGAGATCCAGCTCATGCTATTAAAGTTTCTGATTAATTGTTTAATAAGGGAACAAGATTATCCGACCAAAGATCCGGCCGAAATGAGAATCCTAACAAGGTGGAGTGATAATATAGCCGAGGGTAAACACAGAACTATCAGTAGTATAGAGAGTATGTACAAGAGAATTCGTAAGGAAATAATAAAGTTACATGAACAACGTAAAGCAGCACAAGTAAGCGAGAAAGAAAATGACTCTTCTACTGAAGAGGTAGAGGACGAGAATCCCGCCAGAATAGCGTATGTAGGAAAACCTAGATTTCCAGACCGCCACTTACGCCTAGAACACAAGTCAGTTTTTCATCATCCAGCACCAGAACAAAGTTCTCTAGAACAAGTATTTCAAGCTACCGATCACATTCTGAAATCACGAATCGGTTATAGTGAGTTAAGTACTATGCATGAACAAGAACTAGTCCGATCAGCAGTCCGATGGATTACTGATTCTACCACTTTTCCAGACGAAATAGTGGCACAAATGTTTCTGAAACTGCCCCCAGCCGAGCAACGACTGGTGGGTATGTATATGATCCAGCACCTCATTACTCTGTATGAGGGTCAACATTCTGATCCAGGTCCGTTACACGATGTCCTGAACGAGTTACTCCAGTATAGATGGAAAGGTTTAGGTACCGATTTAATTAGTGTCATTCTAGAACAACGCCACAAATATAGAACGTTCCTGAACCCGCATTTTGTTCATGTCTCACCTCCAGAAAGTAAACCGTTTTACATAGATAGACAGAATCCGTTACGAGAAGTACACCCAGTCAGGACAGCAGATGGTGAAATGCAACGAGTGTTTGTTTACACTCCGATTACAAAGATGGAACTCTTAGAGATGAAGAAACTAATTCCCTGTCATGACAAAGATCCAGCAGGGTTCCACCGAGAATTAAAAGACATGCTCCGTATGGGAGAATACACGTATCCAGATATAATTAAAATGTTAAAAGTCCTGTTGCCCGCAGGGGTATACGAGAAACTCAAGGAAAAAGAATGGGAGGTGGGAGAGAAAAAGATCGATTGGGCAGTTCTAGAAGCTGAAGATAAGATACGAGTACCAGGTACCGGTCTTGGAGAGAAATGTAAAGAATTACCTGAATTATTGATACAAGTTTTGCCCAGATTATTAGCCACTAAAAAGGAAGACTGGGATGCAATCTCAGCCTGTAAACAGAAACAAGACGAAGACACTAGTGATTTTTATTCTAGATTTGAAAAATGTTTTATTATAAACAGTGGCTTGAAGACGAGTAGCGAGTCATACCCTCATCTTTTTGTTACTAAATTAGTCGAGAATTCAAGTCCACAAGTTAAGAATCGAGTTTTGAAAGTCGAAAGTACATGGCAAGCTAGTACCCCGTCCCAGATGTTACAGATGCTCCAGTACCACCAGAATAGAATCAGAGAAGAGCAAGAACACGAGAGAAAACGTATGAAAGACACGAAAATGAAAGTACTAGTTGCACAATCTGTTCCTCAAGACAGTCAGAAGAGGGGTTCGACTCAAGCCAGTCATCCTGCAGCTCCCGTTAAAGGGACCTGTAATTACTGTAAACAGCCAGGTCATTTTATAAACGAGTGTGCAGTTCTGAAACATAATATAGCCACTGGTAAAACTAAAGAAAGACCACGTCCGCCTAGACAAGAACAAGTTTCACAGACTTCTCAGCCACAGAATGCACAACAGACAGTTCCAGCACCGCAGCCTATTGCTGCAACACAGCATGTTACACAGCAGATGTACCAGTATGCACAGTCCGAGTACCCAGAGTATCAGCCATATTCATGAAACAGCCTAGAGAGGGAGGTAGGCTTGCCTCTCATCGAGATACCTGTAGATCAAGAAGGTCCCTATGTTCATAGTCAAGTACTAGGGAAAGACAGAAAGTTTCTGATTGATACAGGGGCAAGTAGGACCACCATCAGTCACGCCGAAGTTCCAGGGGCTCCGCTCTCAGGCTCTAGAAATGTTTCCCTTGGATTTTCAGGAAAGCCTATTGTAAACGAGATATCTAAGCCAGTTACTCTAGAAGTAGGTCCATTGTCCCGCACTACTGATCTGTTACTTACGAAGTCATGTCCAGAAAATCTGTTAGGCATTAAGACACTGAAAGAATTAGGTGCAGTTATTTGCTGCTCCCCAGAGGGAATACGCCTGTTTCTACGTGACTTCAAGGGTCACTATGTATTACGAGATTTTGATCCAAGATTGTCTAATGTTCCGCAGCATCTATGGGCGCAAGGTCCAACTGATGTAGGTTATATGCAAATCACACCCCATCGTGTGACTCTCAAGCCAGGTGTAGTGTTACCACGAATCAGACAGTACAGATTGCCACCTGAGGCTGTAACAGCCTTATCCAAAATTATTGACGAGCTCATCGCTCAAGGAGTAGTTGTAGAAACTGACTCCAATGTATGTAATTCTCCGATCATTCCAGTCATGAAACGTACTGATCCAAATGCATCCCCAGTATATCGATTAGTGATTGACCTTCGAGAACTCAATAAATGTATTATTCCCCAGTACCCAGTTGTCCCAGATATCTCTTCCCTATTGACAGCCATTGATTCCGAAGCCTCATTTTTCACAGTCATAGACCTCAAGAACGCGTTTTTCAGTGTCCCCATTCATCCAGACAGCCAGTTTCTTTTCGGGTTTTGTTTAAATGGAAGGAGCTATATGTTCACACGAGCTCCTCAAGGTTTCACAGAAAGTCCTAGTATTTACAGTCAAGCACTTAAGAGACAACTAGACAACATTCACATGCCAACTGACACTGCCCTGCTCCAGTATGTCGATGATCTACTGATCACAGCCCGTTCTGAACGTGCTTGCGAGCGAGCATCACTTACAGTCCTGTATTTCCTTGCCGAGATGGGGCACAAGGTGTCCCCTTCAAAGCTTCAATTCTGTGTCCAGCAAGTGATCTATTTAGGCCACTTACTGTCCAAGTGGGGTAGGCAGTTGACACCAGACCGTATCCAGTTAATAGCGAGTCTTCCTCAGCCCAAGACACAGAAGGAGGTACGTGCTTTTATCGGCCTTACTTCTTATTGCAGACAATGGATTCCTCAGTATGCATTTCTAGCTAAACCACTGATACAGTTAACGACACAGGAGGCAGCCGTATCGACTGTCCTCCCTTGGACATCTGAACATACACTTAGTTTCAATGAGTTAAAGAAAGCTTTATGCCAAGCTCCAGTTCTAGCTACACCGAACTACAGTAAGCCTTTTACACTTTTCGTCACTGAACGTGAAGGTACAGCATTATCTGTTCTCACACAAGATCAAGCAGGACAATACAAGCCCTGTGCTTATTTTTCGAGCACATTAGATCCTGTAGCCCAGGCTCTGCCTGCGTGCCTCAAGTCAGTTGCAGCCACAGCTCTAGCTATCAGACAAAGTGATTCCATAGTATTAGGACATTCCTTGACAGTACAAGTTCCACACTCCGTGGAAGTTCTTTTAAACCGAACCCAGACTCAACACTTGACAATTGCACGTTTAACAGGTTATGAACTGACACTGTTCCAGCCACACATAGAAATCAGACGCTGCAACGTTCTAAATCCTGCTACACTGTTACCGTCAGTTAATTCGAATCCTGCCACACACGACTGTGTGGAAGTAGTTAACACTATGACTAAGCCAAGACAAGATCTGACAGATATTCCATTACCAGATCCCGACCTGACACTTTATGTGGATGGTTCATGTATGAGAACAAGTACAGGAGAACTAGTAGCCGCGTATGCAGTGACTACTGACACTGAAGTTATAGAAACACACCGTATTGACACCCTGTCTGCTCAAGCAGCAGAGCTAGTTGCTCTGACTCAAGCCTGCATACACGCCAAGAACCTGAAAGTTAATGTTTATACAGATTCACGCTACGCATTCGGAGTTGTACACGACTTCGGAGTGCTCTGGCAGGAGAGAGGTTTCATGACTTCTCATGGGACCAAGATTCAGCATGGTCTCCTTATTCAAGCTCTGTTAGATGCCATACATTTACCGACATCTATTGCTATCATGAAGTGCAAAGCACATACGAAAGTTACTGACATTATTTCTCAAGGTAATGATCTAGCAGATCGCACAGCCAAGCTTACAGCACAGACTCCAGACATTTCAGTTAATCCGACACAGACACATACTCCAGCTCCGACTACTTGTATGACAGTTAAGGACCCCACTCAAGATGTCATAGATATCCAGTTACATGCTACTTCCGATGAAATCAAGAAATGGTCCGAACAAGGAGGGGTCCAGACAGATCAGGGATGGGTAACGAAGGGTAGAGCCACATGGTTTCTCCCCGACTCTATGGTTCAAGTCATTATCAATACCGCACATAGTCCAGCGCATTTAGGAGAAAAAGCTATGTTAGACAGTATCCAGAACATTTGGTTCAACAAGCATTTACGAGCTGCAGCCAAGCAGAAAGTCCGTACCTGTATGATATGTTGCCAGTTTAATCCAGGTAAAAGTGTCCCGGTGGAACAAGGTGGATTCCAGCCCCCTGACCACCCTTTTGAAGTCCTCCAGATGGATTATATTCAGATGGAGCGATGTCGAGGTTTCAAGTATGTCCTTGTAGTTGTATGCGCTTTGTCCAGGTGGACAGAAGCATATCCAGTCCCAGATTACACAGCCGCGACCACTGCCAAGCAGCTGGTTCGTGAGTTCTTCCCCCGTTATGGACTCCCTAGAGTCGTATATTCTGACAACGGCCAGCCATTCTCATCTGAGCTCATGAAACATGTTTCCCTTTTGTTAGGGTACCAGTGGAAGTTCCATTGTGTACGCCATCCTGAAGCAGCCGGTCTCGTAGAGAGACATAACCAGACCCTGAAAATCCGCATTGCTAAAATATGTAAAGAGAAAGGTGTGGACTGGTTAGTAGCTCTGCCAGTCGCTTTGTTTTATATGCGCATGGTCGCACATTCCAGATCAGGTCTGTCCCCGTATGAGGTCGTATTCGGCCGCCCCCCTAATATGTGGGGTACACCTAGACCCCGAAGTATTACAGATGTTTCAAGTAATATGCTGACAGATTACCTAGCTTCCTTGATGTCTGCCCTACACTCTTGTCGTTCACAGGTTGCCGCCGCATTTCCAGACAATACCGAGGTGGCACCGCATGAAATCGTTCCCGGAAATCTGGTTCTTGTGAGGAACTTTGATCGTTCAAGTCCGCTGGAGCCCCGCTGGAAGGAGCCCAAACAGGTCCTCCTGGCCACCCGTACTGCCGTCAAGCTGGAAGGCAGGAAGGGCTGGGTCCACCTGTCACATGTGAAAAAGTTTTACGGACTAAAGACTGTTTCAAAGAACATTTCCCAGGATTTGAAAGACTGCCAAAGTACTATTCTTAAGGACTGTCCCGCAAAAGACAATGCTACTAAACCCTCCCTGTTAGAGAAAACTCCGCAACAGGAGTATAAGCTAAAATTAAGGTCTAGTAAAATAAGTCAGCCAGTTTGATTGTCTAAGTCCTCCCCTAGGTGAAACGGTTAGACCGGTTTCTGACATGTATAAAATAGACCCCCATAGTGAGAGAGTTAGTCAAAACTCAATCCGATGTATCGTTTTTCTAAGTTTCATATTGTTTTTCAGCCTCATGATTACCTGCACAGGTTATGCATTTTATTTGTGTTTTCCAGTTTCTCATGTAAATAAGTCTTCTATTGCTACAGTAGAGCACACGTTTAGTGATCTACCTCCTCATGAACTCTCATATCGTCTTGCTATGCGTAATAATTCCTTTATCCGCATGTTACATTATTCACACCAGACCAGCAATGCCACTAATTGTTGGGTGTGTGGTCGACTCCCCCCTTTCCAGACACCGAAGGGAGTTCTGCCACTCTTTCCTTATCCATTTTCACATAATGGTTCGTGTGGAGCATGGTCCACGTTAACGTCATCCTCAACAGATATGTCTTTTCTTAACAGTACATGTTTCCCAGACAAGCAAGGTCTTCCCCACAGAACAGGGTTAGATCTAGAAAATGAAGTTTACAACTTGGGTAATTATTCTTCGAAATTCATGGTCCTGAATGTTCAGTCTGATACTACTCCAGACTTACCTGCTATGTCAGTATTACCAGTCAAAGGTGAATTATGTGTCCGAAAGAATGGTTCCGTACATGTAGGACATAGTGATTGTACTACTATTGTCAAGTATAGTGACAGTGGGAAATCTATTTTCAAAACTTCACGTCATTCTTATTTTGTTTGTGGTCAGACTGCATATGTTCGTCTGCCCCTCGATTGGGAGGGAACCTGTTACATTGCCTTCCTACTGCCACCAGTTTTCCTAGCCCCACCTGACTATCATAGGAATTCCCACCTAGTACATACTAGACACAAGAGAAACCTCCCGATTGTCGATTATACTGAAACTGCTCTAGAACAATATATAGATATCAATAAAGGTGTCTTCCTTATTTAGGTACTGTTGTGAATAGTAAACTGATACGTAGATTAACCAGAACACTCGAAGCAGTAGTGATTGAGACTACTTCTGCTCTAGGTAATTTAACCGAGGAGCAATCCTTTATGAGAATTGTCGTGCTCCAGAATCGTCTCGTCCTTGACGTCATACTGGCCGATAGGGGCGGGGCATGTAGAGTCATCGGATCTAGTTGCTGCATTTTCATTCCTAATAACGCGCCGTCTGTTTATTCAGCTATAACCAGACTCCATAAAATTGCCCATATGTTACACCAAGATCCAGGCACCTGGACATGATCCGGTTGGTTCTGGAATATAATTTCCGCCTGGGGATGGAAAGTATTGTCTTTTCTAGGTATTGCAGTAGCGATCATATTCAGTTGCTGCCTCTGTATACAATGTGGCCCTGCGATTTGTGGCATTTGTGCTACCTCTTGTATTCCTAGTCCCAAGTCCCGTCCTAAATCCCGTTCCAAGAAAATTCGAGACGAGCAAATGATACTGTATGAAATGATAGATGGTATCATGAATATTGATGTTTCCTGATGGAAACGTAGTGACAAGGAGGGAATGTGGAAAAGTAAATTTTGCCATGTTCTGTGTCCCTACGTGTCCCCCATCTTATGTTATGTGTGCATGATTAATATGCATATGTATTCCCCATGTTTGATTAAAGACGCAATTACAGTTGTGTCCATCTCTAGTATGCCAGTTTCCAGTTCTCGTGAAAGCTACGAGTATTAGGCCTATGTAAAGTTACGTTGCCACGTTTCCCAGTGTGCACGTTATTTCATTGTAAAGTCCCCGTTTCTAGGCCTCAAAAGGGCCCGGACACCAGATTCAGCTCCTGTCTCCTGAGCCCTCGCTGAGGAGCGATACAGCCCCCACCTGTATCCACGACCCTTCACTTACTTCCTGCCTCACAGTGCCCGGCTCGGCCTGGCTCTGCCTGTTAGTCTGCCAAAAGTATGTTATGATTCTAGTTATCAGTCCAACCCTCCTTCTCTGCATTCCTAAGCTACTGAATCGCATCAATAGTTTCCGTCATCGTCTAGCCTTTACGTCTCCATGTAAGAGAAATACTGTATTAATGGTCATTTAATATTCCTCAACACGCACTACATGTAGAATAATGCATGCACCAGTCTTAGAGTCTGTTAGCCTTTACCCCGATAGCTTTTGGATTCTATCAACATGTTCTCTAAACATCAGATACTAGATAGTGTTAGGTACATGTCGCCCTGACTCTCCAGACTTCAGTCTCTGCTCCTAGCACAGAGTTCATAGCCCCCAGCTTCTCCTAGTAACACGTCATTGTCAGTTTGCGCGCACCATTAGGTTAGAGGTCCCGGCTCCTTAGGTAGCCCCCTCCATGTTTCCGCCCCATTTATGACATATTCTGTTACGTTTACATCACATGTCCATGTATACGCCTCCTGTTACACCCACTTTCACCCTTATCTTTCGCGACTGCTATTGACCACACCCACTGCTCCGCCTATCATATGTATTGTAATGCAACTATTTTAGTATATATGCTTGTGCATTGTTATTAAAAGTTATCCTTTTCCTTGATCCTGCCCCCGGCAGCGCTGCCATCCTGTTCCCGTGCAGGTTGTCCTGTTCCTGTCCTTTATGCTGTATTAAACCTGCAAACTCCTACTACCTCGAATCTTGACTCTTATTTATTGAGCTATCTGTTATTGCTATGTCCAGTCAAACCTAGATCCGGTATTATTTATTTATATACCACAGGTGGGTGAGGGTGGGTGAGGGTGAGGGGTTGAGGGTGAGTGAGGGTGAGGGTGAGTGAGTGTGAGGGGTTGAGGGTGAGGGTGGGTGAGGGGTTGAGGGTGAGTGAGGGTGAGGGTGAGGGGTTGAGGGTGAGTGAGGGTGAGTGAGAGGGTGAGTGAGGGGTTGAGGGTGAAGGGTTGAGGGTGGGTGAGGGGTTGAGGGTGAGTGAGGGTGAGGGGTTGAGGGTGAGTGAGGGTGAGGCGTTGAGGGTGAGTGAGGGTGAGGGTGAGTGTGGGTGAGGGTGAGTGAGGGTGAGGGTGAGTGAGGGTGAGGGTGAGTGAGGGTGAGGGTGAGTGAGGGTGAGTGAGGGTGAGTGAGGGTGAGTGAGGGTGAGTGAGGGTGAGTGAGGGTGAGGGGTTGAGGGTGTACTCTAAACAGCAATACATTGATCAAATCGTGTGTTCGACTAGTGCATGGTTTATCCACAGGAAAACAGAGCAAATCTTTGTAAATTACCAATGTGATGCACTTCCTATCGGAACATGTTATTTAGCTAAAGTAGATTCGAAGCTCGATTCGTTTTAGGGCATTTTTTTTTCTACATTTGGTCACACATCGATTCACTTGAGCAAGACTATTTGCCACAAAGCAAGGAGGAGGCACTTCGTTCATAAAGAATGAATCTGGTTTTGAACCAACTTCGAGGTTTGAACTGTTTTTAGCAATGGAAGTTGCTTGAAGAATGGACCGCAAATGAATTTAACTCATTCCTCTAACGCCCTACATGTATCATTTTAGTCTAAATTCATCGCCCAATCATGAAAAACACATTTGAACATTCTTACTGTTATCAGAATACTAATGCAAGATTTATTAATTTAGTGCACGGTTTAGCATACACTGCTGTGATCGGCCAAGGATTTAGTTAGATTAGGCGACACGGCGGGCAGGGGAGGGGGCGGAGCGGGTAAAAAAAAAAAACAAGACGGAGGGAAAGGCAGATAAGGGGAGGGGGGAGGAGAAATGCGACACGGCGGAATCTGTAAAGGGAGTTTCGCAAAGATCCACACCATGCTTTTACTGTGGCTTGATAAACGGGTGAATTTGAGAAAAGGCTTCAGGGAAAGGTGGTGTGCGCGCTGTGTAGAAGCATCGGGAACTTATCAGCTGTATTTACTGAATTGTTAACCCCTTCCAACCATTTTCCCATTTCATGCGGGCTATCGCTGTGGTTGTTTGCGGAGACACTGTGTGGAAAAAAAGACAATATTGGCTGTGAATTAAAGCCATTTCTGAGCGCTGTCGCAGCAGCTTCCAGCATGTGGAAAAAAAAGACAGGCGACTCACACGGTCATTTCAAATGTTATTGATTACAGCCTGTCGAAATGGCTGTAATTGGGAGGCTGGCAATGTCAGACAGCCCGGCAACCAAGCACTGAGACGAGCGCTTATAAAAAAGGCCTGCCTTCGCGCATGTATGCAGACTTGACATTTGTCACGGTTTTCACGATGATGACAAAAAGACCTGCAAAAGGAATGTACTCTAAACAGCAATACATTGATCAAATCGTGTGTTCGACTAGTGCATGGTTTATCCACAGGAAAACAGAGCAAATCTTTGTAAATTACCAATGTGATGCACTTCCTATCGGAACATGTTTTTAAGCTAAAGTAGAGTCGCGGGTAAAAAAAACAAGACGGAGGGCATTGCTGTGGGGAGGGGGTGGAGGAGAAATGCACACGGCGGGCAGGGGAGGGGGCGGAGCGGGGAGAGCGGCATGTGGGTGTGAAGAAGCCGGGCCTTTGAAGTGAAGCTAAGCTTCACTTCAAAAGGTGTCGGAGGAATGCGGCTGAGCGAACAGACGGCGATTGCGGCTGAGGGAACTGATGTGCACGCTCTTTTAAGCTCAATGCACATGCGCATTGAGCTTAAAAGTCACGGGCACTGCAAGGAATCGCCACGATTCCTTGCTTCTTAGTTAAAGGTTGTTTAAGCCGCAATAGGCTCGCAAGCTCGATGCGCATGCGCATCGACAGGCGAGACCTAAAAAGGTGGGTTGACTGACCAGAAACTAATGATATCAACAGAAAGCCCCAAAATAAATCACACAAAAAGAATTTATAGGGGGAGCGATAACTCAGTAACTGCATATTCAGATCTAATTCGGTTTGGTATCAAGCCTGCAATGGAGCTCTACAGGCACCCACAAAGGTTTTTACAACTTCCCAGTTGCAGCAATTTACCACACCGGTCACTCTCTGTCTGTACTTAATTATTGGTGATAGATTTGTTTATCTGCGTGCACCTCCTTACAAAGATCTCGCACAGATCTCTTTGGAAGCTGTGATGGAGAAAGACAAATATATTTGGGATTACAGATTTCAAGAATTGCAGGGTTCACTAAAGTGTCCTAGCAAACCAGTTATGCAAAAAAGAAGAGCATCCTACCTTGGTCTGAAGGGAAGTGTCTGCCTCGTCTCTTACAGGAGTGCTAGTTCGTGACGTGGTGCTATCCGAACCTGCATTCTTTCTTGCAGATGTGTCTGCGGTGTGATGGGATCTGTCAGAGTGTGCAATTGAGGCTCTGTCTAGCTTCTCCAAGGATGTTCTTTCTCTATTGCTAGATGTCCAGTCCTGCTTTCCAAGAGATGTATTTTTTTCCCTACTACTGGCAGCCCGATCAGATCTTCCCATGGATTCTCTATTGCTTGCAGTCCTGTCCGACTTCCCCAGCATTGTTCCCCTTTCACCAACACTGACAATCCTTTCAGGCTTCCCGTGGTTAATGTTCTTTTCCTTGAGGCTGCCAGTCCATGTGCTTGTGGCACTATCTGGTTTTTCCACTGCGGCTCCCTTTCTCCCCATGCTGATTAGGCTGTCCAACTCATCAAAGGGAGATCTTATCCCCTCCTCACTAGGGGTACAGTTTGAGTTCTCAAGGATCAGTCTTTTCTCGCCTTTGCTGGAGGTGCTATCCAGCTTTTCAATAGACACCACCTTCCTTTTCATACTGGGGGTTTGATCAACCTTCTCAAGAAGCAAGTCTCCCTCCAGGCTGATGGGACTAGCTGGTGTTTCTTGGGATAAGTGAATTCCAGTATTTTTTGAGGTGCTGTCTTTCTCATCAGCATATTGCTCTTTTGTGCCGTCTTTCATGGCGCTTTCCATCTTCCCAGGTAGTGCTTTATTTTCTCCGACATTCGACTCCACAGATGCTTTCGCATCCTGCACACAAACACAATATTAAAATGTCAAAACTGCACCAGAGACACAAATATTTTGGTACAACACAATGCAAATGTGCTCAGAATGAAAACATTTTGTTTTAAATGATTGACTGGCTATGTTTTTATGTTGAGTTAACATCAGGGATACCAGAGCATAGCACTTGAGAAAGTTTGCATAAAATGCATATCAGTGGTAAAAATGATAATGAATATGCTACTTACCAATATGCATCTGTTCTTGGCATGTAGGGCTGCTAACATTCATATCTATTGCATAGATCGCCGCCTAGTGTTGGGTCCGGATGATTGCACATTGTTGTCCTGGAAGAGTCTTCGAAGTATCACGAGATAGGTGGCTCCTCCCCTGGACTACAGTGCGCATGGGCATCGACTCCATCCCCAGATTGTTTTTAGCCATTGCGGCAAAGATGGAGTATGACAGTGTGAAAGATGTCCATGCTAATGATTGAATGCAAGAAGCAATCTGCAGCTGCTACAGGCGCCGGGGAGGAGGATGGGCGATATGAATGTTAGCAGCCCTACATGCCAAGAACAGATGCATACTGGTAAGTAGCAAATTCAGTTCGAGGCATGTGGGCTGCTAAATTGTTATGTTATGTTGTTATGCACTTTTATTAGGCGCACAGATGCTCCAGCGAAGGAGCGTCCTGGCGCCGCGACAAGGTAGCAGCACAACACAACGTGACAACATACAGAAAATTAAAACTAAGGGAACAAGAAGGTTTTCACCGCACGGCGAAAGGAAAACAAGTCCCTAAGGGCGTGAATCGCCGGGGGAAGGGAGTTCCAAAGCACCGCCGCACGGACTTGGAAGGAACGTCCGCCGGCTCTACTACGCTTAAAGCGAGGAACAACAGCCAGTTCTAGATCAGCAGATCTTAAAGCTCGCGCTGGAATATAATGAACCAAAAGTTTGGAAAGAATCATGGCCGGAGACCCCTTAAGTATTTTATAGGCAACACAGAGGACCTTGAACTGAATCCGCTGAGCCACCGGGAGCCAGTGCAGCGAGCGCAGGGTACTGGAAGTGGGGCATGATCTAGGTAATCCCACCACCGCTCTCGCAGCGGCATTCTGGATCCGCTGCAGGCGACCAATTTCTGCCTGGTTCAGGCCTACCAATAGGGAGCTCGCATAGTCCAGCCTAGAGATGACAGTGGCTTGGATCACGAGTTGCCTGGTGGCGGCATCAAAAAACTTAAGCACAGGACGGAGCCCCCGTAGAATGCCAAAACAACAGGCTGCCGTACGTGTGGTGTGGCAGGCAAACGTAAGGGAAGGATCCAACCATACCCCGAGGTTTTTAAGCTCAGACACAGGGGTAGGTGTAAGACCCAAATCCCCTGGCCACCATCTCCCTCCCCAAAGTTCCGGTTGTTTGCCAAAAATCATGACCTCGGTCTTACTGGAGTTCAGCTGGAGACAGTTGGACGTCATCCAGTCAGCGACCGCCCGCAGTCCTTGTTGGAATCTGGGTGCATCCACATCGGCATCCCCGCTGATCGTGACCGCTAGCTGGGTATCATCGGCGTATGACACCATTGTCATACCCCACTGCCGCACAACCTCAGCTAGCGGCCTTACGTATAGATTAAACAACGTAGGACTCAGCGAGGAGCCTTGGGGGACCCCCAGATCCAACAGATGGTATTTGGACTGGTACGGTGGGACGGTCACGCTAAAGGTCCGATTGGCTAAAAAAGACCGGAACCATTGGAGAGCGATGCCGGTGACACCAGCCTCCTCTAAACGACGCAGAAGGATGGGGTGTGATACGGTGTCAAAGGCGGCGCTCAGATCTAATAGCACCAGCGCCGCCGTTTGACCCGCATCAAGCACGGAGCGCAGATGCTCCACCATATACAGCAAATTCATATCTATTGCATAGAATATATAGCAGTCCCTCCATTAACGGCGGCCGCCCGTGCCAGCTGCAGATGTCTGAAAGAGAGTCTTGAGAACAGCTCGTCCTACAGCTGCCTGCTGTTTGGAATGTACGTCTACGCAGTAATGTTTGGTAAACGTGTGTGGTGTGGCCCATGTGGCTGCTCTGCAAATGTCTTCCAAAGGAATGTTTCCCAGGAATGCCATGGAGGCTCCTAACTTGCGTGTGGAGTGTGCTCTGGGTGGGATCGTTAAAGTGCGTTTAGCTTTCTGATAGCAAATCTGAATACATTTAACGATCCACCTGGCTATTCCCGCTTTGGAAATGGGGTTGCCCTTGTGCGGAGCTGAAAAGGCAACGAATAGTTGTTGTGTCTTTCTAAATGGTTGTGTTCTGTCAATATAGTACATCAACGCCCTCTTAACGTCCAAGGTATGGAGCATTCTTTCCGCTACCGTCTCTGGGTTTGGAAAGAATGCGGGCAGTTCAATTGTCTGATTGACGTGAAATTGTGACACCACCTTTGGAAGGAACTTGGGGTTAGTGCGGAGCACCACCCTATTGGAATGAACCTGAATAAATGGCTCTTGTATTGTGAGCGCCTGTAGCTCACTAACACGTCTGAGAGACGTGATGGCAATGAGGAAAGCCACTTTCCATGTCAAGAATTGAATCTCACATGAATGTAGAGGCTCAAAGGGTGGACCCATCAACCTAGTGAGGACCACATTGAGATTCCATACCGGAGCGGGCGGGGTTCTGGGAGGAAGGACCCGCTTCAGCCCTTCTAGAAAGGCTTTAATGGCAGGCACCCTGAAAACAGAGAGGTGCTGCCTGTTCTGAAGATAAGCTGCTATGGCTGACAAGTGTATCCGAATGGAAGCGTACGCTAGATTGCATTTGTAAAGATGTAACAAGTAGCAAATGATGTTTGGAATGGATGCATCTAGCGGATTTATGTTATGCTCTGTACAGTAGATGACAAAACGCTTCCATTTCGCTGCATAGCAAGCTCTGGTAGTGGGCTTTCTTGCCTCTGATGATGTCCATGCATTCAGGAGGCAGATTAAGGTAGCCAAACTCTAGGACTTCAGGAGCCAGATCGCCAGATTGAGCTGTTGCGGGTCTGGATGCTGAATGTCGCCATGGTTCTGCGTCAAGAGCCTGGGTGAGAGGTGCAGCCTTTGATGCGGTACCACGGAAAGTTCTAGCAACGTGGTGTACCATGGTTGGCGTGCCCACGTTGGAGCAACCAGGATGAGCGTCATCGAGTGTTGCTTTAGCTTTCTTGCCACCAGCGGAATGAGAGGTGCTGGGGGAAAAGCGTACGCAAATTTGCCTGACCAGTTCATCCATATCGCATTGCCTTGCGACTGTGGGTGAGGGAACCTGGCGGCAAAGCTTTGGCATTTTGCGTTTTCCCTTGTGGCAAACAGGTCTATCTCTGGATGACCCCACTGCTGGAAGTACGGGCGGAGTACCGATGGATGTATTTCCCACTCGTGCATCTGATGGCTGTACCTGCTGAGCAGATCCGCCATCTGGTTGTCCTTGCCCGGAAGGTGTTCTGCCATGAGGAAGATGTTCCTCTGAATGGCCCACTTCCACATGCTCTGAGCCAGATGAGACAGCTGTGGAGAGTGCGTACCCCCCTGCTTCTGGATGTAGTACATGGCCGTCATGTTGTCCGTCCGGATCAACACGACCTTGTTGCACAAATGTACTTTGAAGGACTTTAACGCCATAAAGATCGCCATCAACTCCAGACAGTTGATGTGCATCTTCCTTAGCTGTGTCGTCCATAGTCCCTGCACCGTGTAGTGGAGCACATGAGCCCCCCGCCCCTGGAGAGATGCGTCCGTCGTGAGGATGATCTGTGGTACAGGCTCTTGGAACGGTCGGCCCTTGCAAAGGATGTGTGGATTCCACCAATGCAGAGAGTTGTATGCCCGACCGGTCACCAACACTAGGTCTTTCAACTGTCCATGAGCCTGCGTCCACTGATGCGCTAGACATTCCTGGAGCGGACGCATATGCAGTCTCGCGTGCGGGACTATGAAGATGCAGGAGGCCATCATGCCTATCAACTGCATAAACACTCTCGCTGGGAGTGAGTGTTGGGGTCTGAACCTCTGGATTAGCGACTGGATGTTGTCGATTCTCGCTGGGTTTGGCTGTGCTTTAGCAGCCAGAGTATTTATGGTCGCGCCTAGATACTGCCGCACGTGGGCTGGCTGGAGGTGCGACTTCGGATAGTTTAACGAGAACCCCAGACTGTGAAGGAGGTGAATAGTGTGGGACATGTCCGCGGCGCACTGTTGAGCCGACTTGGCTTGAACGAGCCAGTCGTCCAGGTAAGGGTAGACATGTATGTTCTGTCTCCTGAGGTGCGCCGCCACGGTCGCCAGACACTTCGTGAACACTCTGGGTGCAGTGGTCACTCCGAAGGGTAGGACCTTGAACTGGTAATGCCTGTTCTGTATGGTAAACCTGAGGTACTTTCTGTGGGATGGGTGGAGTGGAATGTGAAAATAAGCATCCTTGAGGTCCAAGGTTGCGAGGAAGTCTCCCTGGTTTAATAGTGGAAGAACCTGTTGTAGTGTCAACATGTGAAAATGTTCTGAGAGTATGTATAGGTTGAGGGGGCGCAGGTCCAGAATGGGTCTGAGTGAGCCGTCCTTTTTTGGTATTAAGAAGTACAGGGAATAAACCCCTGTGCCTTCTTCCTCCACCGGCACGAGCTCTATTGCTCCTTTTTGCAGCATTACGAGAACCTCCTGCTGCAATAAGTGCAAGTGCTCTGCTGACATAGGACGTGTCTTGGGGGTATGTTGGGTGGAGTGGACGTTAACTCCAAACAATACCCGAACTGGATAAGATCTCTTACCCACCTGTCTGTGGTGATGTTTCTCCAGACTGGCAGGAACTGTTGGAGTCTCCCCCCGACAGGTGCTGGATGGTCGGGGGCAGTGACAGGGAGTCACTGTTTGGTGGCAGCAGAGGAACGGGAACTATTGTTGCCTCTGCCTCTGCCCTTGGCGCTGTTTCCTCTGTAACCACCTCTATTTTGTTTGGGGTAAGAGGCCTGGGCGCCTCCTCTATTGAAACTTGTCTGCTGTGCCAAGTGTCCTCTGGGAACACCTCTTGTACTTGAGCGACGAAAAGTGTTGCCCCTGTATTGCTGAGACTGAAGAGCACCCATGGACTTAGCCGTCTCAGTGTCTTTTTTAATCTTTTCAAGGGTGGTGTCAACCTCCGGGCCAAACAGTCTGTCTGGATTGACGGGTTGGTTGAGGATAGTTGTTTGGATCTCGGGCTTGAAGCCTGAGATGCGGAGCCATGCCTGACGCCTTAACATAACACTAGTGTTCACCGCCCTTGCCGCTGTATCTGCAACATCAAGCGCACATTTAATCGCAGCATTAGAAATAAGCTTGCCCTCCTGGATCAACATTTCAGCTCCTTCTTTGAACTGGTCTGGAAGGTGCTGCAAAAGCTGTTCCACGGTGTCATAATGCGCCCTATCATATCTAGCCAACAGGGCTTGTGTATTGGATATGCGCCATATGTTTGCTGCCTGCGCTGCCACCCTTTTGCCCCCTGCCTCCAGCACTTTTGACTCTTTGTCCGGGGGAGGAGCTTCACCCGTTGTCTGTGAATTCGCCCTCTTGCGTGCATTGGAGACGACCAAAGAGTCTAGAGGCAACTGGCCCCGTATATAAGCAGGGTCCCCAGGTGCCGGTCTGTATTTCTTTTCTATACGTGGGTTGACCACCCTTGCCCTGGTGGGTTCTTTGAAAATGTCAGTGGCATGTTTGAGAACCCCTTTAAGCATTGGCAGTGTTTTAACAGTCTTTTCCGATGCAGAGAATGTATCAAACAAAAAGTCAACTTCCACAGGGTCGGCATGCATCTCCACCTTGTGATTTGCAGCTGCCCGTTCAATTAAGGCATTAAATGCCGCCGAGTCTTCAGTAGGAGAAGTCTTTATCCCATAAAGCTGTGGGTCACTAACCACCTGTTGGTCACCCTGGTCACCAGTGTCTACCCAGGAGTCCTGCTGCTCATCAGGGTCATTATTGGCAGGAAAGTTATACTCTTCATTCTGGTCATTTCCATCCCCATCTGAGTAAGTGGGTGAAGGTGTTGGACTCCTCCCAGGCTGTTGAGGAATGGGTTCCACAAGGTCTGGAGTATCTGGTGCAGGCCTTTTCTTTTTTAGAGGGATTACATAGGATGCCACCGGCTGGGATGTAATTTTCCTCTTGTAGAGCATTAATTTGCCCGTGTCGGCGTCGATAAAATGCTCCGATTCATCGTCCTGCGAAAGTGGTCGAGCAGAGCTTCCACTACGCTGAGTCTGCCGCAGCCCCTCCGAGTCATCGGGCACCGTACGAGGTGTGAAAACCTTCGGCGCCACCTTCGGCGGCAGAGTATAGAGGATCGGCGTCGAAGTCTTCTTCGGTGGAACAGTCGCCTTCGGTACCGAGGGCGTTTTCGGCTCCGACGCCTTGTCACGTAGCCTCTTCCGGGAGTCCGCGACCTGCTTAGTAAAAGAAGCGGACGGCTTCGTCGATCCGACCGTGGGCCTCGATCCACCACCAGGTGATGATCCGAGCGGTGACGACTTCTGTGTGGGCGCGGACGCACCCTCGACAGCAAGGCTCCGGTCCGTCTTGGCCTTAGGCGTCGACGCCGCCGGCTTCGGATCGGCAGATTTTTCCCTTTGCGTCGTGGTTCCAGACTTTGGCTCGGTGGCCTTCGCCGACGCCACTTCGACTGTCCGTGTGCCTGGGGCCGCGGTAGTCTTGGGTGAAGGTGTCTCGACAGTCTTCTTCGACTTCGACACCACCACGACCTTCTTCGAGGTGGCCTCCTTGGCCCCCTTGGGTGCCGTATCGTGTTCGACAGCCTTTTTCGGCTTCGAAGCCTCCGAAGACGACGGCTTCGAAGGTGTCTCCGCTGTCTTTGGTTTCGATGGTGTGTCGGCCATCTTAGATGATGTCGAAGCCGATGGTTTCGGTTTCGTTTTCTGTAACGGAGGCTCCGCTGAAATGTCTGTAGCCGGGCCAGAAGGCGGGGCCGAGGACTTAGGGTGAGGGTCGTGGGTAAGGCCGAGTGGCGATCCCGTGACCTGAGCCTTAGTTATTGTACGGACGGGGCATAGCTCTTCCTCCGAGCTATCTTCCGCGGCCCCATAAACTTCCTCGTCGTCCCGTACCTCCTCGACGTATTCCTCTAGGTCCAGGCCCTCAACGGCTTCTCCGTAGTCGGCCTCGACCTCCGCCGATGGAGGCGAGATCTGAAGCTGAAGCTCTTGCTCGTCTGCCTCGGGGTCGTTGAAGATGTCCACAGGTGCCGATCGCTGGGCCTCGAGGCACGCCACGCGCCGAATCTTGAGCGTCTTCTTCGACCTGAACTGCAAACAGGCCATACAGTTGGCCTCGTTGTTGTCCGGCGACAGGCACTTGTTGCATACAGGATGCACGTCGATGTGTGGGTACTTCGAACCGCACACGGGACACTTTTTGAACGGACTTAGTTCCATTGTAGTCTCGTCGGGGTCTTGCTGCGTCGAAGGGCCTCGATGACCGAAGAGTCACGCGACTCTCCCGAAAACCGACTCGAAGAGTCGGAGTATACACGAGAACCGAACGCCAACAATACCGACGAGGTTAGAAAGCCTTTTGGCCTTCAGAGAACTGTTTTTACCGATTCCGACAGGAGACGTCGAAATCACATCCGAACCCAATGGCGGAAAAAAACAATCTGGGGATGGAGTCGATGCCCATGCGCACTGTAGTCCAGGGGAGGAGCCACCTATCTCGTGATACTTCGAAGACTCTTCCAGGACAACAATGTGCAATCATCCGGACCCAACACTAGGCGGCGATCTATGCAATAGATATGAATTTAGCAGCCCACATGCCTCGAACCTAAACATTAACTATTTAAAAAGGTACTAAGATGATAGATTGGGGGGATGGGTTAATGTGAGAGGTAAAGAAAGCCTGTGTGTACAGTACTTCTGGAATATACACATTGATACAAGTAGATCAACAAAGGTTGTACATCACTATAGAGACCCACTATTATATCCCATCCACTACATTCTAGGACATTAGACTGTATACCAGGAAAATCTGTATTAGCCCCACCCCCTTTTAATTTAATTGCTGTAACTCTACTTTTTTGTTTAAGTAGTTGTTATTTAAAGTTCTTTATTCCCAATGTGGTGTCGCACAATATATTAGATCCAGTATAGTGACCCATGATGTAGTGGATCAGATCCACTACATCATGGGTCACTATAGGGGGAATGCAACTTGAAAACATACAAATAAAGACTTCGTAAAACTGTGTCATCAGAAAGAAATGAAATCATGTAGGGAGCCCTACAAAGAGGCAGGTCTTACAGTTGAAGTCTGTATTCAGATTCTAAGAGACTATCGGAGGCAAGCAGATTGGGCAGAGGTTCAAAACATGTCATGCCTTTGAAAATAACGGTTATAAATGCTGTGGTTTGCTGTAGGATACTGGCAGAAGACATCATGCCACCTGTTCTGTTGCTTTGATTAACCTCAATAACGAGGTGATCCTGTTAGGAAGACTGGGATTTTTGGGGGTTTACACTACTGAAGGACTAAAAGAAAGCAGGGTATTGTTACTACCCGTCCATGATAATGTAGGAGCCAAGATCACAGCATACCGGGTACAATAAGTAACAGGGGAAGGTTCAACGTTATTGCGGACTGCTAGTCTCAGTACATTGGCACTCTGCATCAAATTAATCCTAATCACCTAAACTGTCAAATTTCACTCTACAACTGTCCAAATTTCTAGAACCAAAGAGGACGTAATGAACAAACACAACTTTTAGCATTAACCATCACAGCTAACAGGATTGCTTTTTTAATTTAAAAAAGTAGAGCAGACATGCAAATGGGATCCCTGTTTCGGTCTATAAACAGGACATTAAATTCTGGTCACAACCGTTGAAACACCTTTTTAGAACCTGCCTCATTATAAATGCATTCACGTCCACTTTGCAAGGTTCATTCTTGCAATATCAGCTATAAACAAGCATTGAAAATGCAATAGGTCTCGCCTTTTATTAAGTTAAAGCCATTTGCTCTGCTATACAATACCATTAGCAAAGCAAATGGCTTTAACTTAATCAAAGGCGAGACCTATTGCATTTTCAATGCTTGTTATTACATAGTTATCATTCCCCTACCACTGTGTTTTGCAGCAGTCCTGACCCAGGTGGACAATGTACATAAGGACCACTGTGACAAACACCCTTTATTATACCCACTGTGGCAAATCTACAGACACTGTGGAAGCTAGCTGAATTAGGAAAGAGTTTTAATGTATAACTCCTGTCCCCCAGTGAAGCACCTGTCCCCACAAGACGCAGGCCTGGTTTGCAAGTCTGCAGCTGTAACATTAAAATGTCTATGTTTTCTTGAAGAGAGCATATGGCTACAGCTCCAAAAACAGAGACAAGACACTGCTATTCATCAGCAATTTGTTGCAAACGATTTACATCACTGCAGCAAGTTGTCTGAAAGCTCGGACACTGGCAAAGATAATTCAGTGAGTTAAACTGTTATTTGGCATTTGTGCGTTGGTCATTCACGGTCACGGAAGTGATAACATCGGAAATTAAATTTCGGAAGACCAAAATGTTGAGAGAAACATCGAAATAAAAGAATGAACAATATAAAACAAGAAACGTCCCCAGCACAGACTAGTCAAAATAGGTCCCGATACACAGACCTACGCAACCCCGATGGAAACCCCCGTGCAAGGGACTGGACACATTCAAACCTCCACGGCGTTCATCTCCCTATATTTACGCACTAGCCCAGAGTATAATCCACAGCCCCATCCATCCCCAGCAGCCTGTGCCCTCCAATGTCAATACTGCACATATGGTCTGAAAACAACAGGCCTCTATTGACGGGCTCCAGCCTGCGCCCATTGTTAACTGTTTCTAGGCCGCCCTCTGGTGCACGCGACTCTGCCATGGATGTCCCAAGCCCCACTCCCCCCCCCCCCCCTCTCCAGCTCAGAGAAGCAGCCCCTGATGGAGACCCGACGGCTGAGATCACTTACCCTGCGCCGGCGAGACTGCGTCTGTGGCCTCCTCTACCGTGGCGAGCTGGGGCATCATATACTGAATATGTGGGTGCACCCCCAAATCCACATGCTCGGAGACCATGGGACAGGCGGATGCAGTTCAGGCGCGGCGTCATCCTCAAACAAGTCGACCTGGAGCGGAGAACAGCCTAAGAGACACGGGAGGGCATGAGCGTGACGCCGTGAGCGTGCACGTTAGCGTTCCCTGCGGCTCTTGCCCATGACGGCCCTGCAAAGCTAGAAGCGCGTTCACAGACCTGAGCTCTTGCCCATACTAGAATCGGCTCGTGCACAGGTCTGTCTCTGGTCTGTCTCCCTTGGAGGCAAACACGGCAGCTATAAGTCTCGTTGGCGGCAGCGCTTCGCGCTGCAACGCCAGCGAGACCTAAAAAGGCTCATTGTTAAACCCAGAAAGTTACCGCCTCAATGCCCTTTTAGATGTTGAGGCTAAATACTTTGCTTCTTTACTACTGGAGGACCTAGAAGCATGGGCAAGCTCAATTCACCTGCTCTCACTAAATCAAACCGGTTTTAGGCCCATGCTGGGCACCATGGACAATCTAGTGGAAATTAGGATGCTAGTATTAAAACAGATACGAAAAAAACAACTAATCTACAGCTGTTTTGTAGACTCCAGCAAGGCATTTGATTACGTCCAATGCTAACTTCTCTGGCAAATGTTGAAACACTAGGGCATTCCGGACAATTACTCTGGGGCATTCAACTGCTCTATTCTGAAACATGGGCTACAGTCAAATTAGACAATAACTCAACAGTTTCTAATAAGATCAGGATAGAACAAGTAGTCAAATAAGCATGCATTCTGGCACCTGCCCTCTTCAACCTATTTTTGAGAGATTTGGTCCCTGCTCTTGCTGCAATCGTCAGCGACCCACCAAAGCTGGGTCATCGACACATTACCTACCTTCTTTACGCTGATGACATTGTTCTTTTGAGCCAAACAGCTAGGGGACTGCAAAGTCTGCTTGATGTCTTATTTGCACATAGCAATACAAACAGCTTGACAGTGAAGACCAATGTCGTAATATTTGGACGGAAAAGGAAAACCTTAACAAGCACAGACTATCCAGAGCCCCCAGCTACAAGTACCTTGGATTTTTTTTTTATGTTTTAAGACCTTTATTGTTTGAAGTGCACAGTACACAGCTTTCGTCTTACAACCTGTTCGGGCCAGCCGCGTACGATTGAAACTCAATCTCATGTATTAAATGAACACAGCCACAAGGCCGACAACCCTGGGGTCCGGCGGCGTATGGGAGATTGAATAAGAATTTCACAATCATGTAAACATTCGGCAATGCAATAAAACGAAAAAGAAAATAGTGAGTGTTTTTTTTTTTACCTTTTGTTAATATGCAAACTCATAAACACAAAGCTATGTTAGCGCTCATCGATGTCATTTTGTGAGCCGAGGCCCGCTGTAACACTTGTAAGTCACATGGAAGAATGACAGACTAGCTCACTCTCTAGGAGGGCGCGGGATGGCATCAAGGGGGGGGGGGGTGAGGCTGCATAGCTTCTTGGGCGTGTTGGTTATCGGGTGATTATACAGCGTATCCGACCTGATGGGGGTGACTGGTGTCCGTAGTTGTGTTCGGGTAGGATCACCTCGACCCTGGCAGTTGCCCTCAAAGGCCCCATGATGTAGCGTGTATGCAAAGCAATGTTAAAGGGTTTGGTCCAGAGGAAGGCGGGACCAGTAGGTCAAGAACATTCAGAACAGTAACTTGGGAAATACAAATGAAAGGGAGGAGGGGAGTGGGACGGAAGTAGCCATGTGTTAGGGGGAGTGGTGTGGTGTCAGTGTGTCAGTTGCTATACAGCGGGCGGGGCAGCTCGGGAGGCGCAGCAGGGGGCCCGTCCGCGTGTCAAGCACGTAAGGGAGGGTTTCCAGCGTGAAGGCATGTCAGTTGTAGCAGGATAGTGTTGGTCATAAGGTAGTCGGTGGTAGGACCCCTGGCTATGGTATAGTGCGTGGGGGCGGATGAGGCAATACACCCGTCACTGCGAGACAGCCGGGTACGTAGCATACAGTAGCCAAGACTCGGAGTCATGGAGGCAGCGAGCAGTGCAGCATAGGCTACATTGCGATAGCGCGGCAGGACTGGAGAGGGGGGAAATGGAAAAGGGGGAATTCGCCAGGTGCGATCACGTTTCGTGTCGCCAATCACAGTGTGGGGGAAGTGGTGGTAGCCTACACCTCATCACGTGATCCCCTGTTCTACACATTTCTGTTGGAAGGATTGGAGGATAGTGTCCCAGTGTTGTGCAATCGGAAATTTCCTGAGGCCCGCTGTTTCCTCTCGTCGTAGGGCAGCGCTCTCTGCCCGTGCCCAGTTTACCAGCGATAGGCTCCAATGTCGGATGTGCGGAGGTGTGTCGTCCTTCCACCGCTTAGTGAGCAGTCGCTTGGCCGTGATGAGCCCGAGATCCCAGTATCGGGCCTGGACTTTATTCAACCGCGTACGTTTGTATAGTCCCAATATGTAGGCCTCCCAAGTTCTCGGCACTCGTTCGTCAGTGCAATGTGTCAGTAGCATGGTCACCCCGTCCCAATATTGTTGGAGGGCAGGACAGAGCCAGAGCATGTGTAGGAGATCTGCTCCTACCTGGGAGCAGCGGTTGCAGGCCGTATCCGTTACCGAGAAATACCTATTTATCTTGTCCGGAGTGAGGTATGCGCGGTGTAGTATGTAGAGTTGTATTCAGCTACAAGTACCTTGGATGTTGGCTCGATGACAAGGGAGGGCATTTAACCCAGGAGAACTCACTTAAACCAAAAGGTCACAGCACTACAATTTGCTTTCCAAACGATTTTTAATCACATGAAAACTCCCACTCTAGAACCATTGCTGAAGATAGTAAAAACCAAACTAATTCCCACATTGGGTTACGGCTCGGAAGCCTTTCCTGGTAAGCTGGGCCCCTTTCTGAATAAATGCCAGAGTCAAGTTTTTAGGACATTGTTTAAACTCCTGAATTACCCTGCAGCCACTCAGATTCGACTAGAATTCATGTTACACGATCAAGTTCTGGCACAGAAGGCCTGTATTCTTAAATATTTACATGCCATGTGTTCTGCCAAGTAAGGAATCTTGAAAAATCTAATCTGGCAAGAGACATCAGAAACAGTCTGTCAAAACCCTTGGTCCATCTTTGCACGAAGCACTAAAACTGAAAACGGACACAGACTTTGGATCCATAATCTTTCACACCAAAATTTTGAGAAGGCGTTAAATAGAGCAATTGAAGAAGCTTGGTTTCCGCAAGACCGCCGGACCTTGATGGTTAGAAAGCATGCCTGTCTAATACAGAGAAGTTATAACAAAAACAAAATGCAAAAATATCTTACAGACACTTTCACGGGGCATTTTAAAATCAATTATTGCCACATCAGGATGGGAATTTGCTCATCCCTGGACCTTTTACCGCATTGGTTCCTGCGTCCAGCATCAAATGAGTGTTGGCTATGCGGTCAATTATGAGAAAATTTAGCTCGCCTTCTCTGTATCTGCCCAGCCTTACTTGACGATCGCCGGAAATTCCTCCATCAAGTATGGATCAAACAAGGTACCCGTACAATTCAGAGAGCCATAGATTTTTTGCATAACAACCCTCATCCTCATGCCATCTACGGCCTGGCCAAATTTCTGAGCAAAGCTGACAAAATGCTAAGAGCCGTCGCCCTACCGGGTCATTTCTGGAATCTAAAATTCAATTTTTTTGTTCCCCCTGCATTATAACGTATAAATGCATGAAGCACTGCCTTACAAGTATTAACGACGTGTGTCCATCATCTGAAGGCTCTAAATGTGACCTAAGGGCTCCATGTTAAAACCCTAAGAAAGATCAGGGTAAAATTGTTTCAGTACAGAATGACCTCATGGGTCAACGCTCTAGCACTTTAACCTTCGCCATAATGGAAGAAATGGCTGACTGAGTTCCAAATGCACACAATTACCCACAGCTCAATACATCATAGTGACTAAAATGTTTGGGGTAACATACTGACTGAAGTCTGTGTGAACTACTTTTAGTAACAATGAATTTGTCATTTCAATGTTTTTATAATTATGCCATGGCAGTGTTTATCACCTTGTTTATTTATCAATTTCTATTTTGCGAGATGCATTTGAAATTTGCATTCATCATCCATCTGAATGTTTTATAACCGTCCGAGCACCAAACAAGAGTGGATCTCTCTCCTTCACGGTTTTTATTATAAATTTGCAATGGCTTTTATTAGCTGAGCATGAATAAAAAAACTTGAAACTTGAATATATACGGTGTTATCCTACACTAGAATCTATCCTCATAGTCATAAGGGACCTGAAAGGCTTGGACTAATAGGTTAATTTTTTTTGTCAGGTAAAGATATGGAAATTGTATGGAGCATCAGGGGAGATGTGACCAATATGACCAATTTGGCCCGGGACATCCTTCCATCCCAAGGAACCTGAAATGTCCCCTGCAGCAGGTATCATGACAACAGCACCTTGCATGACGTAAAGTGGTAGCTGCCTTGAGAGGTGGAAAACAGCACAATTGTGTGAGTTAACATCTGAAGGCGACATTTAGCACATTGGCATATTTACAACCATTTACACCCTTTGTTTAAACCTGCTGCCAAGACGGAGTCAGATGTAAGTCAAAATGGAGGAATACCAGCAGTCTTTAGTTTTTGTTGATTTGATAAATGAAGCAAGACATCACTATATAAATAAAGATATATATCGCCTTTACAACCTGCATATGTGTAGTGTTTAGGAAGGAAGACAAAGTTAACTAGTGCGCATTTCAGGAGTTCAACCTGCCATAGAAAGAGAAATTAAGTGATTTGCCCAAAATCACTGAATGTTCCGCTAACGCGGAGACTTAAAGGTGGTTCCCCAGCTTTAAGACTGAAAGCTTTGGCCATGGCCCTTACCACACCATAATCTCACACAGTAATATTAGTTATTAAAGAATTATTCTAAGAGTGCATCGGTACTGTGTGCCTACATTAATTTAATGTTATTTGGAGTGCATTGGACCTATAAGCTTAAATTAGCTTTCGGTTAGTGGGATTTAAAAAAAATATATATATATATATATATATATATATATATATATATATATATATATATATATATATATATATATATATATATATATATATATATATATATATATATATATATATATAATTGCAGGCAGCCGTGATAACTTAAACACAGTGTATTATAGTGCAAGAAAAGAAACGTACACATAAAGCAACAAATGAATCCGTGGGATAGGGGTTTGTTTATATTAGTTCAGCGGGAGTGACTTGGAGGCTTAAATTGCGGGCAGCTTTGTATAAAATATTATTAGAAAGCCAACTATATTAGCAAAGAAAGTCCACATATTCTTTTTAAAACATTAGGCGAAGGTACAGCCGTGGTGAGATATGGAGCCGGATGTATTCTTTATGGTCATAGGTTCAAATCCCAATGTGTTGACTGAACATTTTATCCTTATTAGGTTGATAAAATAAGTACTGTTGTGTAATATTAAATAGGTTTTATTTTGCCTAAAATGCCCACGGGTGAATGTATGCCTATAAATACAGATTATATAAACAGGGTTACCAAGATTTGCACCTTAATTAGTATGCTTAATTTGGCGACATTTATAGGACGACAAATCGTGTTACTGAATAAAATGAATATGCACGCACGAGACCAATGAAACATGAGCAGTAAAGCAATTGTGCTGAAATATAAAGCGTAGTGTATATTTTAAAAAATATCTATATAAATGTGGACGTGGTCATATATTGTGTGAAGGATTTTTTTTATTAACTTTTTTCTTTTTTTACGGTTTAAGCAACACATGTAACGGGTGTAAAACCAGTATCAGCATTCATTAAGAGCATAATCATGTGCACATCTTGCATAGTACATAGCCCCGACAGTTTACATGGCTTGGGCAATCTTGTGAGCATCCAGTTAACCGTGCATGACATCTAGTCCATATCTCCCTCTGAGCCCGTGCGACTGCCTAGTCTCATTTGACTCTGAACTTGTTTGTGGCCCCCTCATCCAAAAAATCGTGGCCATATTCCCTCCATGACCTTAAATCCTTGTCTAGCTTTTCTTATGTACCGTCTCAGCTAGCGTCCATTCACGTGCGTCTTTCAACCATGTAGTAATCTCGGGTGCCCGCACTCCCATCCAATCTATCGCTACTCTTCGCCGTGCTAGCACTATTGTTTTTTTTAAATTTAAACCTTTATTGTTCACTTCTGCAAGCATACACAGCCCGCGGCCTACAACCCGGAGGCCGGCGGTGATGGGTCATTAAGTCAATAGCAAATCTGTCCATATCTTACACAGCCATGTAGCCGACCCTGGGGTCCGGCGGCGTATCGCATTGACAGTGTAGACGTCTGACCCTTCTGAGTATAAGTGTAAGATAGCCCTTTGGTCCCTCCCAGTGAGAGTAAAAACACCTTTAGACAACCTCCAAAGCTCTACCTAATCCATCTCCATGCTGTAGAAGTTGCGCCAATTTACATCTAGAAACCCTAACCAACAAACAGACCCAGCCCACCCCCCCACCCCAAAGTCCACACACACAACCCTCCCTGCGGCACACATAGCTGTTGAGATAACATAACGCTAATCCCTGTCACCCCTGTGAGGTTTGGTAGCACAGTCATGTTCCTATATGTGCCTATTATCAACCTTCTCGTAATGACCCATCTTGGCGCTCCACAAACACCCCCCTGAGTATCCTTAGTGTCTTGCTAGGAGATCGCCCCTCCTCACCACCGATGTCCTACTTCCCTCCCTCGACGCTGCGCATTCCCAGAGCCCCTCCATGGTGTCAATGTGCTATGTACCACTACTGCTCTTCCTCGACATGAGGCATCGTGTCTGACCGCTCACTCTCCCGACCCAGCTCCTCTCCCGCTGCACTACTTGAGTCTCTGGTTCCCAAATACGTTTGGTATAAACCCCAAAAGTTCTTCGGCCAACTAGTGGGGGTAGCAGCTCGCTGTAATGTTCAGTTTGCGTGCAACAATACAGCATATCTTGTGCCCACCTCTTGGCCGTCAGTAGCAGGCCCCTCATCCAGCAGAGGGCAACCACACGCTTAGCCATGAGCATTCCCATATCGGCAAGGCGCCTTACCGCGACCGGTAGTCCGCTGGAAAGGCAGAGTAGCGCCAACGCCGGGTCCGGGGTCAGTTCTAGCTCTAGAATCCGATTCATCTCCGTAAAAATACTATCCCAGAATTTCTGGATTCCCGGGCACCACCAAGCTAAATGCATGAAATCTGCTATCTGTGCGTGGCACCGCTCACATTCTGCCGTCTGCCTGAGACCGTACCTATGGAGTCTCTCCGGGGTGTAATACACTCTTTGGAGGAACTTGAAATGTACTAGCCTGTGCCTCCCATTCAGTGATATCTTTTTAGTATTCGCACAGCAGTATCGCCACATGTCATCATCAATCGTGACCTGTAAGTCTCGCTGCCAGGCCACCCTGGCTTTCATAAGTTGTTGCTCTCTATGCGACATTGCCGTCTTGTAAAGGTTAGTAATTAACTTGCGCGGGGTACCCGTTTTAATAACATATGTGAGTTCCGGGACCTCGGGCGGTTCCGCCAGATCAGGGCCCAGAAGGTTCAGCAGCGCGCTGAGCACTCTGCGAAACTGCAACCGGAGCAGCAATTGGGCTACACCGTGCTCAGCCGCTACCTGATCCCACACTTTCACTTGGCCTTCCAAGAATAAGTCTCCCGCCGTGGAGATCCCCAGTTTTTCTAACGCTTGGACCACACCTCTTTCTCTAACTGGCGATAACCACATCGCCCACTCAAGGGGCAAGCTGGGGGAATAAAGGATCGCACAATGCTGAGCTTGCAGGAGGAAGTGCCAGGCATGATTGGTGGCAGTTATGGAATCCAGTATTCCCGTCCTACGGTCCACCGGAGTGAATACCGTAGCCGGAAGAGGGAGAGGATCCGCAAAGACACGCTCCATACGTATATGTGGGACATAATCGTCTCCATGTATCCATGTGTGTAGGTGAGCTGCCTGCGCGACCCTGTAATACAGCTCCAGATCTGGGGCACCCAGACCACCCATATCATACGGCAGAGTGAGAAGAGTCCACTTCGCTCTAGGTTGTTTGCCGCCCCACGCTAGTTTAATCATTAGCTGTGTCATAGTCCGGAAGAAAGATTTCGACAGCACCATCGGTATAGCACTGAACAGGAATAGGAATCTGGGCAGCACCACCATTTTCATGATGGCTATGCGTCCCATGAGGGATAGCGGCAGCCTGCACCATGCCTCCACATCATCTTCCAGCTTGCTGACCGCCACGCCATCGTTTTCTCTCAGTATTATTTCGGAGTCTGTGTGCAGTTGTACCCCTAAATATCTAACCGATTCCAGGGACCGTTGCAGCGGATATTCCATATCAAACTTAGTCGCAGGGGAAAGGCCACCGACTTTGTCCAATTCACCTTCAGACCTGACAGTGCTCCAAATCGCACCACTTCTCTAAGCATGGAGGACAAGTTAGTCTCCGGATCCCGAACATACAGCAGGGTGTCGTCTGCGTACGTCGAAACTACGATCTTATACGTTGGGAAACCGACACCTTCGTTGCCGTGGTACTCACGTAACGCACATGCGAGTGGTTCTGCTACTAGTGCGTAAAGTAGCGGCGATAATGGGCAGCCCTGTCTAGTTCCTCTGCTAATCGGGAAGGGATCTGTCACTATATCACCCAGGCGAAGCCGCGCCGTTGGATTGCGATATAAGACGCCAAGTATCTGAAGGAACGGCTCACCGAGGCCAAAGCGTCGCATTACTTGGGTCATGAACGGCCACTCTACAGAATCAAAAGCCTTCTCCATATCGAGGAAGACTGCTATGGCTTTCACATCCTGCCTAACATGTTGCATAGTGCCCAGCACTGTACGGATGTTATAGGTGAGGTTCCGACTAGGAATAAAACCCGCTTGTTCTGGTGCGACTAACTTAGGGGCAAGCAACGCTAGACGAGTCGCTAACACCTTCGCATATAACTTAGCATCCACATTAAGTAGCAACAGAGGTCTATATGAGCTGCACTCATCATGTGGCTTGCCCGGCTTGAGGATCGTAACTATTAACGCTTCTCTCATAGATCGGGGCATCTTGCCTTCAACGCAAATGTCGCCGAACAGAGCGGACAAGTGGGGGATCAGCTTTTCCTGGAATGCTTTGTAGAAACCTACCGTAAGTCCATCAGCACCGGGAGCGCTACCAGAACGCATGCTTGCCAATGCTTCTATTATTTCGTCTTTCTCTATCGGCAGCATGAGGAACTCCCGATGGGCATTCGTGAGCAAGTCAATATGTTCTAGGTAGTCCGCTATATCTCCAGAGAGGTCTCCACATTTAGAGGAGTACAAATCCGAATAGTAATTCCTAAACCCGTTTGCAATCTCAGTCTCATCCGTGACTACACTGCCATCTGTTGGACTTAACTCAGATATCAGTGTTTTCCCTCTAGCGCCTTTCAGTGCTCTGGCAAGTAGCGAGCTAGGACGCTCCCCCTCACCGTATGTCCGAGGTGTCGCATATTTCCCCATATGCTTAACTTCCCCGTCTGCCTCTCCGTTATACTCAGTGATTAATGTTTTCATTTCCTCTGCTACAGCGGAATCTCCCCCGCTCTGCTGCCGCCTCTCGAGTGTCGCCAGCTGCTTTTCAAATAAAGATAATCGCTGCCAAATAGATTTAAGCACACTCGAGTGTTTGGACATGGCAATACCTCTAATAAAAACCTTAAAAGCCTCCCACGCTGATTGAAAACTATCTACGGAACCTATATTGGCCTCAAAAAGGACCTCTATCTCTTCCGCTATCTCCTCCCGAAATTGTTCATCTAACAGCGCATATGGAGGAAAGCGCCACGTAAATGGCGGGATCACCCTCGAGGGGGAGTCTAACACTAGTAGGAGTGGCGAATGGTCAGAGATAGTACGCGGCAGGACTGCACACGCCTTAATGTTGCCTAACATGGAGGAAGACGCCAGCCAGTAGTCAATCCTGGTGTGTATATCGTGGTAGGCAGAGTAGTGTGTGTACCCTCCCTGTGTTGCATGCCTGCTCCTCCAGACATCTTCTATATTCAGAGTGATACACATAGTCTGTAGCGTTTGTGCAGCAGCTGAGGGTCTACGCGGCGGGCCAGCTGATCTGTCCAGTGCAGGGTTCAATACCAGATTAAAGTCCCCCCCCCCAAAGAATCTGTGCAGTAGAGTACGTGCGGGCGACACATGCCAGCTTATCATAGAATTCCGGGGAGTCAATATTAGGACCATAAACATTAATGACTATTAGATCAAACCCCAGTCCTTTGCATCGCGAAATCACAAAGCGGCTCTCCGGATCCGCCTGTAGAAGGGCCAGGGTTAACTTCGATCTAGGGTTGACCCATGTCAACACGCCCCTGGAGTGGGTCGTGAAACCAGCGACTGTAGAATTGCCCGCCACCCCCCTACTGAGTAGCATTCTGCTCGTGAGCGGTAGGTGCGTCTCCTGTAGGAGTGCCAGATCGATCTTCTGTCGCTGTAAGTAGCTCAGCACCTTCCTGAGTTTCCTGTAGTCATTGAGTCCCCTTACATTCCATGCGAGGGCCCGGAGCGTTGCTGGTGCATCATTTGAAATCACATCTTTTGTGTTAGGCATTCCCTCTACATGCGTGCGAATTGTGTGACATAACACGGCGTGAGCCCGGTGCGGGCAGTGTTCGCAGACATAATCCTAACAACCTCCCCCCCCTTTCCTTGAATAACCGAAAACCACAAACCTCCTCCACCCCCCACCCACAGCAGACCTCCCCCAACCTGGCCTTGCCGGTCCCATGCCCTCCCATCAAGCCAACCCTCAACTTTATCATAGAAAGCTCCGAAGTGCAGCGCGCGAAGGGGCCAAGGTCGCCAAGCAGCCTTAGAACACTTGTGTCGCACATTCCGCTTGTCGAGCCACGCCCCCGCTGCCGGCACGCTCTGCAGAGTGCATCATTTGAACACAGAAACAATAGTGTACAGTACGCTCATTAGGTCCCATCTCTGTCTCCCCCCCCCCCCCCTGCCCAAAAAGGTAACCCCCCCCCTATGCATCATGGAGGAAGCAGGCAGTGAGGCATCCAGCCTCCAAGTGAATCCCACATAGCAAGCGGGCTCCAGCCCCACTCCCAGGGTCAACAGTCTCCAAGTCCATGCTTCTGATCTATGGCAACACACCCAAATCCGCCATATGTACCATTACTAACTCCTCTCTCTGGGGGGTTAACATATAAAGAAATAGTACCCTTCGCCATAGGCGAGTCCTACCATACTTCTCGCGGGTGAGAGTCACTCCTGTTCATCAAGGTGGATGCTGCCTTCGTCTGCCTCCATCGTGCCGTTCGTGCCACTGGCCTGAGCTCTTAACCAGCCTTTCATCGCTTGTTGCAGTGCCCGGGGAACTGTGAATATGTGGGAATGGCCCTGCTGATTCACCCGTAGTTTGGCCGGATATAACATCGCGTAGTCCAGACCTAGTTCTCAGAGTTGCTTCTTGAAGGGAATAAAGTGCTTGCGCGCTTCCTAAACCCTGGCCGTGAAATCAGGGTATAACGATATCTGCGACCCCTTGTATTGTAGTGATGGTTTAGACCTCGCCAATCTGAGAGCAGTATCCATGTCCCGATAACTAAGCAGTTTGGCAATGATGGGGCGAGGTGGAGCCCCAGGGCGCGGGCCCAGCGAGCGATGCACTTGCTCCACAACAAACATCGTCGAGAACAACCCTTCGCCCAGAAGCGTGGTGAATAGACTTTCAACAAATGTTTCCATCGTTCCCGTGGTTTCCGGCAGGCCCGTGATGCGAAGGTTACAGCGTCGCGAGGGAGCTTCCGAATCCTCCGTCTTGTCCTGAAGAGCATGCATGATCTACTCCAGCTTCTTGTGTCCTGTATCAAGGTCCGTCTGGGCTTCCTCTACTTCTGTTATCCTTCTCTCTGACATGTCTACTCTCTCAGCATGTTTGTCAAGGCGCTCTGCCATACGATCCATCCTGTAAGTTAACACAGCAATCTTCGAGCCCAGCGCCGACATGCTCGCTTGGAGGCCTTTGCCCATGGCTATAAGCATGTTCTTTATATCAGATCTTTCCGTCTGATCCTCCTCTGCTTGCGTATGCATGTTGTCCACAGCCAGGGCTCCCTGCAGCTGCGAGCGCCTCTGTGAAAAGGGTAACCTGCTCTGTACTTAGTCCCCCTTCCCTATCTTAGCAGCTTGACCTTCGCTCATACAGGAGGATGCACTACCAGCGATAGATCTGAGGAGGCAACAACCTGCCAGGCCCCTGATACACCAGACCACAGCACCACTTGGAGTATGGAGAGTAGGCAGCTATCTCCGCTTACAAGCCCAGGGTGCCATCAGCGCGACTCTCAGCTGCAGTTTCAAATCTCCGCGGCCTGGATACCACTACCAGGCCCACCACGTGGCGAAGAAGGCCTCACGCCAAATCCAGATGCTCTCAGCCTGGTCGGGGCAGCACCCCTTATGCGCGCACTTCTCACTGCGCCTCCAGCAAACCACGGGATCCTCTGTCCCCGTGGGACCACCAAAGTCCGCCCCGCAAACGGGGGGCAGTGATCGTGTGGTGTCGCCTGCTGCGAGGTCGCCCCTCCACCCAAATGATCCGCTTCACCTTACAATAGCGCGCCAGTTCTTCAAGGGCGACCGCCACTGTCCGGCGCAGTCCCTCGCCACGCAGGGCCCAAACTCCACACACCGACTCTGCTCTGTTAGATAATCCCCCGATCACTCACCTCTGCGGCAATAGAGGCCCTCAGGGATTCACGGATTGCAGCCACAGATGTCTCCAAGCCTCAAGGGCGGAGCAGCCCTCTCTGGTCCACTCCGCCCGCACGTCGCGTTGCGTCCTCCTGCCTCCCAGCACACTTGAGGACGCGGCTTCAAGGCCTTCCGGCTGCAGCTAGTGCCGTGCGTTTCTCGGTCCGGGCAGCACCAAAGGTCGGAGGAAAAGGCTCCGCCACCTGCCCGGTTAGTTCAGAGGCTCAGCCGTGTTCCGATGCAGGATAGTGTAGGATAGGCAAGATACGTGACAGAGCTACAGGCTTAGGCGGCCATCGCGGTTGCCGGCAAGCTCCGCCCCCGTGCTAGCACTATTGTTAACTGTAGGAGCTTGTATGCTATCTTGGTTTGCCTTTCAGGTTACCATATCAGCCCCAGCAAGGAGTGGGAAGGTGTCAGCCTCTCACGGCATCTAATACTTCTCCTTACCCTTTCTACCACCGTAGTCCAGAAGAGCCGGAACCCAGGGCACTCCCACGCCAGATGCAAGAAATTTGCACCTTCCAGTGGAATCCAGTGCCATGCAATGTAACCTCTCTGTGGTCATGTAGGTGCGGTGCATATCATTTTATTGGACGAGCCTAAAGCGGCCATTGCATTAAACTGTGTGTGTGAGCGCGCCCGCTGTTCTTCATTCCCTATCCTCTAGGGGCTCCTCCAAGTCTGCGTTCCATGCTGCAAACGCCCTTAGCGGGGGACCATCTGCGTCAGCCCTCATGGCATTGTACAACAGGGAAATAAGAAGTCTCCCAGCTCCGCATGTGGGTCATATATTGTGTTAAATTATTCTGCATGGCAGCTTGTATCAGGTAAAGTATTCAGATGTAAAACAATGTTGCCTAAAGACCGGGGGATTCATTCCTGGATGGACACGGGCTACGCTGGTCCTCACCCGCCGATCAAATCCTCTACGTACAAGTTAACCAATATCGGACCTTGGTATCATTCCGGTCCTAACTCTGCCTAACTCTAACTCTTCTCTTCTGTCCCCCGGGTCACCCAAATTAGTCACCAAGGGGCATTCGCGCACGAGTGACAGCGCCAATTGAATGGAATTTCCAGTACATCACTTACCGCCCTCCTTGAATCATCAACACCAATCCAGCAACAACCAGTGACGGGATTGTTAGTGCTCACAGGCTCACGTCCTGATGATCTCAGTAATCGGAGATCGAAACGCCGTCGACCATCCCAACAAAAAACTCCAGTATTGCCCTCATTTAATAGTGGAGTTTTGAAAACCAAGATTGTTGTACAATGCGATGTAATTTTAATGTCACCCACACACCTTCACTTCACGCACTTTTAATGCCTCTGTGAGCACCCAATACCACGTAGAAAGTATATGATAAGCCAATTTATGGAGATAATACATTTGTTGTCATAACCACCCTAAATCTTGTGTCCGTGCAATTGAAGTCATTTAGTCCTCCTAGGACCCCTTATGAAAGTGTTTAAACTGAATCATTCCATTTAAAATTACTCAGCCCAGGCTGCTAGAGGACCCCATAGGCCTCTCCTTAGACCACTGTCTCCAAAAGTATCATTACAACTTCGGTAGAGCAGACAGGTCGCTTGAACGTTTTGTACAAGGTGAGTGATTCCAGCCTCCTCAATGCCCGCTTGCTTTTCAACACGCTCAGACTTACCAACAGTGGCATCTATCATACTCATCGCGCTCCCATTTTTCCCTTTTGTTTATTTAGTTTCCGTCCATGTGGCTGCTCGCAGCTTGGCATTGCAATATAGCATTTTGGCAAATTGCTTAGGATAAGAGTTCTTCGCGTTCCTGGTGAGTGTTTTCTATTTTCTTGCGGGATAGTCTCACATCGTCATGATTAAGAGCTGTCATCCACGCTATCGCATTTCGTTCTCAACACTTACATTGTGTCCTTTTCGTTTCATTCAGTTTCAGATTCCTTCCATCGATCCAGGTATTTTTCACATTCAGGGTGCATGATACAGTTTTCCCATACGTTCTGCAGTTCATACGGGTTGCTCATGCTCGGGTCTTCATTGTCCACAGGAATCCTCCTGTTACTTCAGTGTTTCATACAGAAAGATTCAAGCTGTGCATTTAAGTAAGAGGTTTTTCTATTACTTGGTACATGTCATTTTACACTGAGATTAGTGCGCACTCGTGTTTAGTATTTGGACTCACCGGCACCCAGGTTTTCTGTCGGGCATTCTTTCACTCGTTATACTTGTCTTTCATAGCACAGGATGGAAACTGATTAGGTTGGTCTCTTTATACACACCACGTACCTTTAGGCATGCGTGTCTCCTTTTACCTTGCATGTCATGCTATTTCTTTACTTTTTGGTCATTGTATACAGATGTAGGTGTCGTCTGATTTCAGTAGCTTTGTGATTTTTGCTGTACAATGTATTACAACAACTTGTGGTCATTTATTTTTTCTTTGTTTAATTCAGTGGCCCCCGAAGAAGGGACGACTGGTCCTGAAATGCATTGGGCTGCACACCTTTGATCTGCATTGCTACAGTATTTCATTTGCATTGAAGAATATGGATTATTGCTGTAATATGTACAATGTATGATTATTGCAATTATTGTAATGTGTTCTGAGTACCGCATGGAATATTTTTCAACAAAGATGTCATTTGTTTTAACTTTCTGTGGTACGAGTATTTTTTGAATAACTTTGGATTTCTCTTGAAAAGATTGTGAAAAAGTGATCTTAACTCCATGCGCGCTGCGGGTTTTCCCGCTGTGTGCTGACTTTTTCGAAAAGCCGCGGTTCATGACGAGCTCAGCTCGTCATCAGCGTACGACAGGCGTAACTCATGACGAGCTGAGCTCGTCATGAGCGTTGAAGGGGTTAAACTTTGTATATATTCAGTTAATAGTGCATGCAGTGCTTCAAGCAATCACTGTGCTTGATTTTTTTTCTACATGTACCTTAATGTGTGACGGGCAGCCCACAGATCACTACGTAGCACACATCTGTTGTTCAGTTTTTTGAAACTCTGAATTAGGACGTAAAAACTTGTCAAAACTTTGGTGTGCACCATACACCCCTATTTTTTCAAGAGTTTGCCTTGTAGCCTGTTTTGGGGCATGAAGGAATGCAGTGGCTTCATTGGGCCGGCTCCTGGCATGGGGGGGAAGGGTTTTAAAGGTGCTATTGTATGTGCTATAAACAGTAAGGGCTTTGTGTGTGCAGTCTGGGTGGTTTTAAACTAGTGCCTAGATGCGCAGAAGACAAATGGGCCGCATGCCTGGAGTGTGGTTGCCATGGTGGGAAGTGGCTGGTGTCATGGCGATAGACCGTGGGAGCATTTTTGCATTAGGTGAAGGCCATATTCCCACCTTAATATGGGGGTGCTTGTATGAACGGGCGGTATGCCGCATTGATGGTGTTGCAGCGTGGGAAGAAGTGTGTTTAGTTTGCTGGTGTGGGAGAGGACCCGGACTAGAAAGGCACCAGTAATCAGGAACCTTTGCTGTAGGTGGTAAACAGCACAATTGTGTGAGTTAACATCTGAAGGCGACATTTACAACATTCCGTGTTTAAACCTATACAAACATGCATTGGCTAGGTTAGATCGATGCTGCTATGCAGGAAGGGCTGAGTAGAGGTTTGCTACATGGCACTCAAATACACTACAAACATATAGACAGCATAGCAGCATGCCTAAAGTGTGTGTTGCATAATAACAAGATATACAGTGTAAAATTAACAAGAGCACAGGCGTGCCAACGAACCTTAGCAGCATTTTTTACATGAAAACCAACAAAATACACATTAAACAGTTTTACACAATAAAAGGAAAAATACACACAGAAAGCCAGCAAAAACAAAATACAAGTACATTACCAAATAAAGTCTATGTATTCTAACATTGGGTGAACGTATTTTCTAACCAAAGCGCATTCAGGCAAAAACAAAGAACATAAAAGCACTCAAGCAGTGTGCGAGTCACTGGTCGGTCCCGGGGCAATACTCCATGGGAGTTAAATTGTATGGAAAGGTGAGACATGCACCAACCATCAGCCATTAGCGCACTTACAATTTGAAATGACACACACAAAAGCCAATCCAATGCAAAGGAGGACTCAGACCCAACAAAGTAGATACAACAGATCACCTAACACGGCAAGCGCTGTTTAGGCTCGACCTAAAAAGGTTTTATTCTTATTTTAAACTAAGCAAAATTCTGGAAAGCGATCCAAAATCCTCTGCGATAATGTCCATAGTACAGAACACAAAATATAATTTTGGGTGTGAAACCTCCCAGGATAGGGGATGATGTATACGCGGAAGGGCTTACCTGATCTTTGTCGCCAATAGACACAGGAACCAAATGTCTAGCAGGTTTAGGGCTACCTGGATACAGAGAGAGAAAGGTAGAAAGAATTATCACTTAAGCAGAAATAGTAAATGCCGAATACACAGTAGAGTCCTAGGCCAGAATAATAGGAGCTTTTACCACGTCATCAGAGGATCTGCCATTGCCACCCCAAAAGGAGGTTTTGGAGGTTCGTAAGCTGTACCTGGAGCTGCCTCACAGGGGCTGACTGGTACATAACAAGCAGTACAGGAGTGAACGGGCAACCCAAAGTAGGGTACTCTCCGATGCCTAGAGCAAACAAGAGTATTTGCTAATCAAACACAGGGCGGTGCCTTGAAACACTAAGAGAGCCTGCTGCCTTGCAGCTTTATTGAACATAATTCCTTTCGTTTAGCGGATTTATTTGCAAAGCATAGTGAACAGCTGTTTTAGGGGCTGCAACATATCTGAGACAATCAAAATGTAGAGGTGAACTTAAAATAAATAAATACGTACAGTAGTGTGATATAAAGAGAGACAAATCACTCCCTTCAGCGCAACCATTCTTCACGTGGTCTCCTCCTTCCTTGTTCTGATTCTCCTCCTGGCCAACTGGATAACTGAGGCAAGAAAGAACAATTGTTTCTCTAAACAAAAGTCAGGCCTTCTTTCAGGGACATACCAGAAGCAGTCAGGTGGGAACATTCAGCAGGAGGACTGACATCAGATTTACCAACATGCAAAACCATGTGACAAACTGTGTCCCACACATGCTAGCCTTTTAATGAAACATGTCTCCCAAGCAGGCCAGTTAGCTTCTGACTGATTGCTCTCTGTCACCTCACTCCCTTTCTATGTATTTTTTAATTTCCTCTACAACATGAGTTTACATGAATGCTAAATGATAAAATGTAGGCTAACCTCGGGATCCCATTTTCCAATTTGAGAAGAGCAGACCATGGATTTAGAGTTTGGCAATAAAGTAATTGCAGTTAGGTATCGGAGGACTTTATGCGTGCCACCATATCTGGAGTCCACCTGCCTAATTTAGAGTTCACAACCGGCCCTGCAGTTAACTGTATGGGTTTGTATGAACCGCCATCCTGATGGTACATGCAAAGTCATTTAAATGTTTGGTGTGCATCCATTATTGGTAACAGATGCTTGCAGCAAACTTTTAAATATTTTTACTTTTCCAAAAACAATCAACCAAAGAGGCAATTTGTTTTAGGAAAAGTAAAAACTAATGTCCCCGACACCATTGTGGGTTTGTCCCATGGTGCGTGGGTCATTTTCTTTTTAACTGGCAGTGAGAACAGTAAAACAAATTACTGTGCACTCTAAATAGGGCGGATGGCTGACCTCTGATGGCCCATACTCACTCCATTGCTGGAGGAAGGTTTATGCCCATAAAGTAAATTTTACTCTGCCAGTGTAAATCTGGAATTCTTCTAGACTCAAAATTGGGAGGCTGGATCAAGAGTTTGGTGGACAGGGTATTCTGTTGCGACAGAGTACGCTGTCCGCCAAACTCTAAATTGGGCCCTATACCTTTTATCCACCCAGGGTCATACTGACATTTTCCCCATAAGAAATTATCAAATGTTTTTATCAAAAACACTGGAAAAGGATTGCATATGTGTAGAACTCGAACATGGATGTTTGTGTAATTTAGACTTCTATTTCATGAGGGATGTATTTGTAGGGCTTTTGCCTGTGATACACTTGCTGTACTGCCCCAAAGCTCACCACACCAGAAAGGATTTGGGTGTTGCTGGATTGGTCTAAAATAGCATAGATGGTGAATTTAGACAATTTTCAGTGCTGAAGATTAAAGTTTCATATTTTCGGGCAGGCAAGGACTGCCACCAAATTAGTAACCTGCTTACAATCAGGAAATGGGTCACATCTCTGTGACCAGATGAGCCTATGAATATGACCTCACAGAAGCTAAGGGTCAATTGATGGAAGGGTTCAGAATGGTGGGAGGGGCAGCCATCTGGTGGCAGACTAGCTGTCAAGATCAGTAGTCATACAATGGCCCATTATGGAAAGGGATGGAGGATGAATGCATGAAAGTTGGAATAAGAAACGTACACTTTTTTTCTCCACAGAGTTTACTAAGGGATCATGCTGAAGTACCCATGCTCCACTTATTTACACTTGACGATAAGAGGATACCACATTCCTCTCCCGCTATGAGATTGTAGCTTTACTGCTCTAATGGCACTTCAGCTCAGTTAGTGCAGCTGGGACATAGGTCAGGATGCTCTATCCTGAGTCAACCAATCAGTGGTAGTATCAGTCACCCCACCCTCGATCGTAGACTCAATTGGGTTTGTGGAAAACCTGTGGACACCAAGCTAACAATCCCACTTTAGTTCATACATCTCTCGTACTTTCACTGTCACAACATCTTTACCAACAGAAATCACAATGGCAGTGCCTGCCACATTAGGCTCACCTGACAGCGGGGTAGCCACTCCAGTTGACCCCAGGTGGTGGTACTCCAATCGGAGGGCAGTTCACTCCTGGCTGTGGGCCTACATTGGGAATCCAGCCGCTTTGGAACTGTGGTGTTGGGACTTGCGGGCATGTGTATCCCCACTGGGCGGGGCTAGGCCAACCCTGTGTCCAACCACTGCCAGCCTCGTATGCCTGTTGATTGCTGGGGAAATTAGCGCGGGCTGCTGTCCGAGGCTGTGAGGAAGAAATTAAAAAGAAACTAGCTGAAAGAAGAAAAAAAGCATGGAAAACATGGAAAACTGACAGTGAATTTAAATGCAAACATGTTAAGGGAAAGATCACAAGTTAAAACACAGAAGGTAAAACAAACAGTGGGATAATGCAGAGCACACCAAGAAAAACAAGCATTTACAATGCAATAGGTCTCGCCATGACATTGTTTTGAGCTATTGGCATTGTAAATAGTTCATTTTTTTTTTTAATCCCTTCGTGAAGAATTATTCAAATGGTGGAATGTGCTCAGTCCAGCCCCCTGCAAAGGAGGGGAGAGAGTCACTGCTGGTGAGGTTCTGTTCCGCACACACTCAGTGCCTTCTGGCTGCTCACTGTACTTCAGCCTCACGGCGCACAGACTCCTAATGTGTACCACGAACAAACAACGCGCTCACTGTCTACAGAGCGCTCATCTCACTGCACAGGACTCCAAACCCGGAGTAAACGTGTGCACATACACTTACCGTGAGCACCGGAATACAACACTCTCACTGTTTACAGGGCACCCATCCCATTTCACTTCACAGGACGCCGACCTGTAGTACACATGTGCACACGCACACACTGAGCACCATCACGCCTCACAGTGCAGAAAGCACACCTTGCTCACCACGGAAGCCTTCTGAGCACAGGCTCACATTGTGAACCATGAGCACCCGAATACAACGCTCTCGCTGTTTGCAAGGCACCCATCTCACTGCACAGGACACTATCCAGCAGTGCACGTTGCACCAAGTGCATAGATATTGTACTTGACAACAGAACGCCTCAGTCACAGAGCAGAGAACACACTGACCCTTGTTCACAAACGTCACTTACTCTTCACATCTCTCACAACGTTCCACCCCTCTGTAGCCCGCGCTGCACCCCCGTTGTTTACATCACACCCACTGCACACCCTCTCACCAGCTGTGCGCTGCGCACTTCTAACGAGTGAGCACACACATGCTGCTCCCTCCTTGTGCATTGCACACCCGTGCTTACTGTGCTCGGTGGTCTGCCAGGACTGGGCTTCTCCCCCTTTAATCCCTGATCTGCTTGGGGCTGATGGAGGGGTCAGGAAAGTTCCCAGAGCAGTGGTTTCCAGCATAGCACTCGGACTACAGTTGGGGAAGCGCGGGCTATGGGAGCCCTTATTGTGCAGGCAGAGCCGAGTAATTCATGGGACCGTCTGCAAAGAGCACCCCCTCGCATGAAGCGCACAGTCAAGGTGTTAGCCACAGCAGCCAGTGAGGTAAGGCGCCCATCCGATCTCGCTGCACAGGACGCCGTCCAGCAGTGTATGTTGCACCAAGTGCACAGACACTGTACTGGACAACAGCACGCCTTAGTTACAGTGCAGAGAGCATAAACACCCTCGCTCAGAAGCTTCACTCACTCGTCATATCTCTCAAAGCCCCTCCCCCTGTAGCCCGCGCTGCACCCGGTTGTTTACATCACACTAACTGCACACCCTCTCACCAGCTGTGCACCGTGCACTTCTTACTGTTTACTTGACTAAGCACATGCACGCTGCTCCCTCCTTGTGCATTGCACACCTGTGCTTACTGTGCACGGCGCTCTGCCAGGACCAGGCTTCTCCCCCTTTAATGCCTGGGCAAATTTAAACAAGCTAAAACAAAGTGTGCCGGCAACTCCACTAGCTCCCCCGTTCATCTTCTGCACAGTGATGTCAACGTAGATAACGAGCTGCAAATAGTACTTGAGGGAGGGAGCGGAAAAGCAGAGAGTGGGGTGGGGGAGGAGGAGGGAGGAGAGGGAAAGAAGACGCATGTGACAGCCTGGAAAGCAGATGCCTTGCTGAACTCTCCTTTGACATGCCTCCTCAGATAAAAGAACAACCATAAAACTGAGAGACGCAGTAGACTCGGTGTCCAAAGGGTGTGTACAAAAAAGCCACAGGACGGTAACGAAAAACCCAGCACAGCAATCAGAAGACAGAGTTTTAAATAAATATTGACATTGCCCAATAGAAAGCACGGGTGGGATTACAAGTCCTTATCCTAAAATAGTTTTACCCCAATATGTCTCGCTACGCGAGCAGCACATGCACGCTGCAACGCTTGGTGAGACCTAAAAACCAAAGCTCAAAAGAAACCACAGACAGACCCAGACGCTTCTGGAGACACTCAGTAACAGTGCAGGAGGTTGGAGGAGCTACCCTAAAGTGTACTTTCGACTTTCAACTAAATTACCTTAATCAGAGTAGAGAGCAACAAGCAGATTCTTCATAGTCACAATGATGGAAGTTCACAACCGGACACCAAACCGACAAGCCAAAACTATTAATTCCACAAACAGTGAAGCATAAGTAAGCAGCTGTTTTAGAAAAATGACACAATAAAATATGTATAACATAAGTATATATAACTAGGTTATGGCTGAAGGTTCTCATGGTCAAACATGATTTCTGACTATTGACTGAGCAAGAAAAATACGTATGAGTGCGTTAAAAGTTATCTGAAAATATTTCCTACCTATTGATCTGATGGCCTTTGTGATCATGACCGTAGGTATGAAAAATGAGACGGAAATGGTATTGAGAAGTCCCTTACACTATTGTTAGTACCCAAATGCCCTTCTTCTCTACTCATGTGAAGTGGGGAATCACTAATTCACAATATAAACTGAATGCATATTGTGCCAGAACCATGATAGAAGACCTATAGAGTTTCTGAGGCGCAGGTCCAGGTGCTGCTTCATCGCTAGTAAAGCCAGAACCACAATCATATCTGACAAACCACTATGCTGTGCATCATATAACTTCCTCCCTCACATTAGTGCTCCCTATACATGCATCACATGTTAATCTCCCAAACCCCTGGAAAATAGAAGGGCCTTGTCTATGGGATAGCGAACACATGTTCCATCCAGACGTTTGGTAGACTCCTCTCCATGAGAAACTGGCAAAAAGGCCTGTGCCACTCCCTAGAATTTTATCTGCCACCCAGTAGCCATATAACGTTGTTGAGGGGGTAAACGCTACCCGTTACAATGGGTTGGAGTACACTTAGGGTGCACCTGCAGTCCACAAAATGTTGTCCTCTGCTCATGACGCATGCAAAATACATGGAGCACAGAAAGTGGATTCACATGATTAGAGTCTCTGAGGTGCATTTACGGTGCACCTCAGATATGGAAGACAGAATGACAAGACCCCTACATAGGGGTAAAACACAGGGTCAGCAATAAAGTCGAACGTAAGAGCAGGATGGCCCAGTTGTCCACATATGAAAAGATCTTTCTCCCTCCATACATCACTGAAGTTTCTGGCGTCTCTGCCTCAGCCCTTCTTTGGCCAATGAAATGTAAGTCTATATTGCTTACTTTGCTATAATAGTCTTTCTTAGCTTTACTGTTTAGAAGGAAAAGATTATCTTCCAAGTTTGTATTTTTTGTCTTTTAACGCTTACTATGTATATTTGTCATTCTGGGTGGAGTAACTTTAGCAACTCTGTTTGCTCCCATCGTCCCCTCACAAGGTGAGCAAGAGATTTCCCTGCCATTGTAGCACCTTCTTAGCAAATTCCTGACCGTAGTTTACGTTTATCACTGTACTGTGCAGGGGACATGCTTCTTATTGCACACAGCCAGCTGAAATGTCTTGCTTTTCTGTTCTCTAGTGTGGTTCTCCTGGGGTTACAGATCCCTAGGTAAGAGACAGAGACTAGCTCACTAAGTGCTGCTAAGATACAAAAGCAAGAGTCTCTGGGTGCTTATATTAGACAGCGGGAGTCAAGTACGTGTTGCAAATTGCTCCCGATGAAAATGTAGCTGTGTCAGGGGAAAGCAAGGCATCAGCTTGTTATTAAGAGTACTACAGAGTGAGAGAAAGATGACAGTAAAGGACAAAGTGGGACCACAAGTTATAGAAATGTCCACACTTGGAAATTTTAAAACATAAATACTCATGTAGTGATAGAGGAAATATTGGTCTCCATAAATATAATGGGTGTTTGTGGTAACCTTTAGACTACATGATAAACAGCAGTACGATTCTATCAATTTGTATATAAGCTATCAGGAGTTTGTATCTGTGGGTGTTAGGATAGTGAGTTTATTTGGCGCAAACTGCTGCCCAGAAGGTGTCCTGGGGATAAAAGGAGCCAAATCAGGCAGTAATAAACGTTAGTAGCTGACAGAAGCCAATCAAAAAGGAGTTTTTAAAGATGTTCTGAAAGAGACTAAAAGCACTGTCTTCCTACACATACAACTCGTCCTACTTTAGATGATATTTATAGCAACATCAATTTAATAACAAATACTGCCCATTTAAAGTTACGTGGTCAGATCACAGAGCTAGCTCTTAATTTTGCATTGAACAAATACGGAAACAATAATGCTAATGCGTATTTATTACAACTGCAAAAAGAACAATTGATGGACAGAATGCAGAACAATGTCTTACATTCACCCCCGTACAAAGATCTAGGCCTAAATGCATAAATTGTTGTTGCCCATGCCATTCCAGTTTGAACACAGCATATGCAAATCAGTCTGGCCCTGTGCCCAATGAATACTGTCCAGCCGAACTGCCAGGCCAGGTCCTCCCTTGACTGGAAACAAGCATCCTAGGACCGATTTCGGGGTGTCACCCCATATCAGCCAGGATAGCTTGACTCAATTGGTATGGAGAGCACGGGACCCACGTCTGGGCATAACCGTCCCACGGATGGTGACAAATGCAAAAAGAACAATTGATGGACAGAATGCAGAACGATGTCTCACATTCACATCCAAGCACTGCCAGCCCTCAAGCCTGGATGTACATAATGGTTTATATGGGAATGGTTCAACATCGATCAAATTCAAGTTTAGTTGATATGACCCATGAGATGTCTTGCGACAGCAGAGAGTAAGGACATGACTGAACCAAGAATAAAACTTTGGTGTTGATGAAGTAGGTCTTTTTACCGGATATCAGCCAAGCTCTGGAATTCTTTTCCAAGGAACAAGGTTGTAGAAAATCACACGCATTTCAAGAAGCTTAATAAAACGTGGCTTTTCCTACAGTGAGGATATTGGTCTTGCAGGATTTTCCCTGTTTAAGCTAGGTGGCCTCATGATGTCTCGGAGTGAAGTGCACTTACAAAACTGTTTTTGTTTCCTTTCATTTCCACACCGAACCTTTTTTTTACAAATAGGTTGCTTCAAATTGTTATGCAATGCTGAGCGAACAGGGTGAGTTGGTAGGTACTTATGAAACGTCTCCTGCAGATAGGTAGAGCCCAGGTGTGTAATGCATGGTGGGCCAGGTAAAGTGCGAAGCAAACACAAAGAGATGATGGACAGAGTGCAGAAACGTTTCAGACACTCACCCCCAGGTAAAGACTCATGAAATATATCCTTCTCTCTACTGTAAGCCAAAGGAGAGTCCGCCTATAAGCGGAAATATGTGTTCTCCTTCCAAGCGTCCATTGTATAGACAGGTGAGTCTTGAAGCAGCTGTATCTTGGCAACCAAATGTTTGGGAACATTGAACTAAAATCTAATACAATATTCAATCCTATAAACAATAAGAGCTTGAGAATCGAGCTTCCTGCACTCCTGTGGCAAGAGCGCTATTTTTCAGTATTTTCAGCTGGAGGAAATATGTAGAAATATTCTTGTTCATCTGATTAGACAAAAAAACTAGGTGAGGTGAAAAACTAAGGCTTTTAACCACGTTTGTAGGAGGCAGAAGTAGCATTAGATTGGATGGCCAACAGCTGGCAGGCCAGATCATTTTGATTTGTCAAAAGACAAGAAAAGATGTCTCACCTGTGTTTAGTTTTAAGGCACTGCAATTAATCCACTAGCTACAGCTGGCAGACATTGTTTAACAGAGTTCCAATTAAGTTCCCTGGGTCCATTCAAGCAAATGATGAGCCGAGCAACATCAGCATACATCAAGAAGAAGTGTGTACCAGATGAATTTGTCCTGAAGATAGCCTGGTCCGATGTTATGCAGTGCCTTAAAAGCTATACAGAGAACCTTAATTCTATTTTCTTAGCCACTGAGAGACAATGTAGCTTCATCAAGGACTGGGACACAACAGATATTTTGATATTCCCAGTAGGAGCCGGGCTGATGCATTCTGTAGCATCTGAAGTTTAAGGATAAGTCTTTTCTGGATGCCCATAATTAGGGCACGGCCATAGTCCAATTTGGCTAGCGCAAGAGTGGTAACCACTGGTTTTTGGAGGTCTGAGCGAATGAATGAACACATTTTCCTAATAATTCTTAAGATACAAAATACTGATGAAAACAGGGTATTAACCTGATATTCATAATTGAGTTTATTGTCCAAGACAGTTCCCACAGTCTACACTTTCCGGCCTGGTGAAGGAAGTGCCCCCATTACCTGAGGCCTCTAACTTGGGACCAAAATGAGTGGTTTTGGTCTAACAGAAGTACTTCAGTTTTCCCAGAATTAAGCTTTAAACAGTTTAGCCTCATCCTATCTGAGACACACAGGAGCTAAATGTTGAAACAGTGTCTTTTGGATTACTAGATACTGATGCCACTATTTGGGTATCGTCGGCATATGACACCACCGAGAATCCAAATGATTTGAGGTCTTCCCAGTGGGCTGATGTAAAGAATGAAGAGTAGGCTCACCAAGGAGCCCTGTGTCAGCCCACATGGCAGACAAAACTGGTCAGACATGAATTCCCCCAAGGCAACCTGTTGCACTCTTTCTGTTAGGAAGGCGGTTGTGCCGATCGCTGCGGAGGGATGTGGCTCCTCCCCTCTCATTGGCATTTCCGGGGGGTGGAATTGACATATAAGTGGCAGGCAGGAGGGCTCGCGTAGCGGTTAGCAGCAGTGAACGCTGCTTTTAGTCTGAGGCTGATTTTAACTTGTTATTCCGTTTTAAACTCTGCTGCTCATTTTAAAATTGCCATTTGCACATACCTTTGACTGTGGTTATTATGGCCAGTCCCCAGTCCGCCACGGTTGTTGTGCATTTCCGGGGGGTGGAATTGACATTAAAGTGCCATGCTGAAACGTACGCACAGCAGACATGCGCCAAAGGCAAGCCTGTCTGCGCCCGTCCGCGACTAGCGCTTGCCATGCTTCCCAAAACCAGTTTTTAACTAGAATTTCCAGGTCCAGAGAAGAGTTACTCGCCTACTCCCGGGTGGGCTGTTTGAGCCCATCCTGCATTGACCTGTCTATAATGGAGGGTAGGAATGACGACCCGAGGCCACGATGTGATTACTGCGCTTTTTCTTTGGAGAGATGACCATGGAAAGATGGCAGTAGGAGCATGGCTGCTGCCTCGCCGCAGCCATCTATAGTACATCCAGAGATACCGTGGTTTCACATGCAGGCCTGCTTAATCAACTGCAGATTCCTGCCAAAACATGCAGACGAGATTTGGCTCAATCTCGAAGCTAACTCTTGGGATGCCATGTTTTTAACCGAAACTTGGTTAAAAGAAAGTTCCAACCCCGATGTAGGTCTGGCCATCCCTAATGGTTATAGGATGGTAACAGCTAATAGTGCCGGTAACAGGCGGGGGGGTGTGCTGGCAGTAATTCTTAGGAAGGATTGGGACATCTTGTTAAAACAAATTGAGTTGGCAGGATCTATAGAGGCAATGTCCTTTTGTATTAGATTCTCTCCTACTTCCTCTTATGCGGGCCTGGTGGTCTACAGACCCCCCAGACTCCATGCCCTCTCACTGGCCGGAGTTGTTTGATACAATTGCAGACTTTATCCTTAAAATACTCTAATTTCCTAGTTCTTGGGGACTTCAATGTCCATATGGATAAGGATAACTGTCCATTGGCCCTCCAACTGGCTGATACTCTCAACGGACTAAATCTGGCACAAATGGTGACTGCACCTACCCACGCAGCCGGCCACACGTTGGATCTGATTTTCTCCAATGACCACACCATGAAAGTGCTAGATCCTTTATCGATGACCTGGACGGATCATCATTTAGTTCCCTTTACCCTCAGTTTGGTCGGCACTAATCAGTCCAGTCTAGAGGCTGAAGAGAGAAGAAATTGGAGGAAGGTTACACCCGAGTGTATGGGTCCAGAATTACAGTAGTACTTATAGGAGATCCCAATCAAGATGTGTCTGCCTTTGATGATTGGATTATCTCAGCCCTTGATAAACTAGCCCCCATCAAAACCTCGAAACCGACTAGAAGAAAAACGTCAGCTCCATGGTTTTCGCTAGAACTCCGCCAGGAAAAAAGCCTATGTAAGCAACTTGAGCGTCTATGGCGAAAAAATTATTACCTAGAGGCTAGGAACACATATAGAATTGCATTAAAAGATTCCCCAGGCTAAAACGCAATACCCTGAAGGAATTTTTCGCTGATCAAATAAAAGCCTCAGACAATTCTTCAAGAGAAGTTTTTTAAGATTATGCAGGGATTTCTGAAGCTACAAGCCTTAAAGAGCACGATTGCCCCTTCTGCTAGTCTATGTGAAGAGTTAGCTAGCTTTTTCCAGGACAAAATTCAGACTATCTACTCTTCTTTCCCTAAGATAGTTCCAGCAAGTCTCTCAGTCAAGACACTGCCTACAAGCCAGCATGTGGAGAGCTGGTCGGAATTTCGGCCCTTTAGCCTAGAAGCCTCTATGCTGGAACTTTATAAACTTAAGTCCGGCTCACCGGCTGATCCCTGTCCACCTAGGTTTTATAAACTTCTTATTTTTTGGTTTCACCCCTGTGACGGGGTCCCTCCGCAGGACACTGAGGACTCTGAACTGCTTTGTAATTGGTGGGACGCCACCACCCTTTTACCTCCTGCCTTTGGTTCCAACAGCTGCCGGTACACCCCTGGACAGAAGAACAAGACTCCGGTGGCCGAGTGAGAAGGCGGACGGCGGTCCCTTTAATTCGGCAGCCTGGGTGGACGAAGCTCCGCCCCACACCCGGCCGGAAACAGGAAAAGGAAGAGCGGCCCCATGGAAGACGGACGGCGTATCCCTGGAGGAGCGAGGAGGATCAAGAGCCGAGAAGAGACCAGTGACGACGAACGAAGACGGGAGGAGTGGAGAAGCAGAGACGAAGCCCGGAGGCCAACGGACCCACAAGTCGCCCTGCCACGCATCCAGGGGAGGGGCGTGGCTACAACAGGTACGGGGCCGGGTAGCGGGTTGGGTGGCTCAGCACGTATCTCCGCCTCCGCCTCTCTAACTTGTACAGACCCGTGTACTATATTCCCCACCAAGACCCTTCCTTACACGAACACTCCTTCACTGCGTGTAGCGAAGTGCACCTTCACCTGATGTGTCCCTCACCCCCGGCCCTAAAAGCTGTTTGTATATATGGATGCCTGACTCCCGTTTCTGCTTTGTTTTGGGGCACATCGGGAGCGACGAGAGAAGAAGAGCAGCAGTCTGTCCCGAGGGTCCGGTGAAGCAACCTGGAGCCACCGCGGAAACCGCCCTTGGACCCTGCCACATTTGCAAGGGAGCGGATAACCAGTAGACAGAGACGTTGTTACATTAAAATAAAACCCTCCTTAAAAGCATTATTGAAAGACTCTGGCTCTATCGTTCCTTCTGTGCCCTTGGCTAGTACCTCCATCCTCAACACTACCTTTGAGGGTTCCCCCGACCTGGGACACGTGGTGTCAGAAGTGGGACAGTGCTCACCAGACTCAGGATACTCCCTCCCCCTCGTACCCCAGATTCCTGATTAAAAATGACCTGCTATATAGACAGGCCACCGGAACCAGCGGCTGCCAACTGTTGGTACCTACTTCTTTCCGAGAACAAGTGTTGTTTTTCGCCCACACCCATCTCACGGCCGGACATGCCGGGAAAGAGAAAACCACCGAGAGCATAACCCGCCATTTTTTCTGGCCAGGGGTCTATAAGGATGTGCAAGACTATTGTGCCAGATGCGAGGTGTGCCAAAGGAAGAACACCCATCGACCCAGAGCAGCCCCGCTACAACCCTTGCCTATCATAGGGGTTCCTTTTGAGCGCGTAGGCATGGACCTTATAGGGCCCCTACCCAGATCCACAAAAGGAAATATATACGCCCTGGTCATTGTGGATTACGCCACTAGGTTTGTGGAGGCGTTCCCCTTGAAGTCCCCTACCACCGCGGCCATTGCAGAAAGATTCGTGGAACTGTTTGCTCGCGTTGGTTTTCCGAAGGAAGTCTTGACGGACCAGGGTACCCCTTTTACGTCCAAACTCATGAGGGAAGTATGCAAAACCCTAGACATTAAACATCTAAAGACGTCAGTGTACCACCCTCAGACCGATGGTCTCGTCGAGAGGTATAATCAAACTTTGAAAACAACCCTGAAAAAGATGTTATCCTCGGAAGGCACGAACTGGGACCGATTACTACCTTTGGCTCTTTACGTGATAAGATCACAGAAACAAAGTAGTCTGGGGTGTTCCTCATTTGAGTTATTGTACGGACATTTACCCAGGTCCCTCTTGGAAATGACCCGAGATCTGTGGGAAAACGAAGAGCTCCAAGAACAGAAAGACATGCTGGAGTTCACCACTAAACTCCGGTCCAGACTGGGTAAACTGCGGAACCTGGCACATACCAGCTTGGAACACCACCAAAATCGTCACAAGAAAAACTACGACAAAGGAAAAAGACTACGAACCATTGCCGTAGGGAAGTGGGCTCTGGTACTTCTCCCCTCCATCAGTAGCAACGCAAAGAACGAATGGAAAGGACCCTTCCAGGTCATAGACAGCATAGGCCAGACCACCTACCGGTTACGGATTTCTGCCAACAAAACGCAGACGTACCATATCAATTTATTGAAGGAGTGGTTGGGGCCCGTACCCCAGGAATCCCATTGGATGGAAGCCGCTTCCCACCAGGAAGCGTCCACAGTGGATCAGCTGGTAGTAAACCCAGAATTAACTCCTGCGATGCAGACAGACCTAAGGGCGGTCATCACGCCTTATTCCGACATCTTTTCAGACCTCCCTGGAAGGACCAACAGAATAGAACATTACATAGACACTCCCGCAGGGAAAACGATAAGACAACGACCATACAGAATCCCTGCTGCTCGCAGAGAAGCAGTGCAAAAAGAGGTACAGGAAATGCTGCAATTGGGGGTGATACGCCCTTCTACAAGTCCATGGTCACCCCGATTGTTATGATACCCAAGCCAGACGGATCCAAACGTTTTTGTATGGATTTCCGAGCCTTAAACGCCATCTCTACTTTCGACACCTATCCGATACCGAGGGTCGATGAGATGATTGAGAAAATCGGAGAGTCCCAGTTCATCACGACCATCGAACTCACAAAGGGGTACTGGCAGGTGCCTCTTCGTGAGGAGGACCGCAAGAAAACCGCCTTTGTCACCGACAGCGGTCTTTATGAGTTTACGGTACTTCCCTTTGGCCTTCATGGAGCTCCGGCGACGTTCCAAAGACTCATGAACTCGGTCCTGCAGCCCTATTCCGCTTTCAGCTCGGCCTATTTGGACGACATAGTGGTCTACAGCAAAGACTGGGCTACACATCTGAAACACCTACGACTCATTTTTGAAGCCTTGCGGCAGTCGGGATTGCACATCAACTCGAAAAAATCCAGAGCAGCCTTTACTAGCGTCCGGTATCTGGGGTACCTGTTGGGAAAGGGAACTATAGCTCCCCAAAGTGAGAAGGTGAAAGCCATCGCCGAGGTCCCCTTCCCTAAAACCAAACGGGATCTCAGAGCCTTTTTGGTTCTAATAGGCTATTACCGCCGTTTTGTCCCTAATTTCGCCGAAAGGGCTGCCCCTTTAACGGATCTGCTAGGGAAGGAGACCAAAACCCGAGAGCTAGTACACCCCTCACCCGCAGCTCTGCAAGCGTTCCATCAGCGGAAGGAAAACATGACCACAGCCCCTGTTCTTATGTCTCCCGACTTTAGGAAACCATTCATTGTGGCTACAGACGCCTCTAATGTTGGCATCGGGGCAGTGTTATCCCAAACAGGAGCGGATGGTCAGGAACATCCCCTACTGTACCTCAGCAGAAAGTTGTTTCCCAGGGAATGTAGATATTCCACCATAGAAAAGGAAGGCCTTGCTATTAAGTGGGCGGTGGATAAACTGCGCTATTATTTAGAGGGGAAACCATTCATCCTGCATACCGATCACGCCCCATTGAAATGGATGTATCAAAACAGCAGCAAGAACGCTAGGGTCCTGAGATGGATCCTGTCGTTACAGCCCTACTCTTTCACCGTACAACATCGGAAGGGACGGGATAACGGAAACGCTGACTTTCTGTCCCGTGTCTTTCCTCTCCCCGACCGGGAGAGGCCAGGGGGGGAGGTATGTGACGGGGTCCCTCCGCAGGACACTGAGGACTCTGAACTGCTTTGTAATTGGTGGGACGCCACCACCCTTTTACCTCCTGCCTTTGGTTCCCAAAAGCTGCCGGTACACCCCTGGACAGAAGAACAAGACTCCGGTTGGCCGAGTGAGAAGGCGGACGGAGGTCCCTTTAATTCGGCAGCCTGGGTGGACGAAGCTCCGCCCCACACCCGGCCGGAAACAGGAAAAGGAAGAGCGGCCCCATGGAAGACGGACGGCGTATCCCTGGAGGAGCGAGGAGGATCAAGAGCCGAGAGCCGAGAAGAGACCAGTGACGACGAACGAAGACGGGAGGAGTGGAGCGGAGAAGCAGAGACAAAGCCCGGAGGCCAACGGACCCACGAGTCGCCCTGCTACGCACCCAGGGGAGGGGTGTGGCTACAACAAGTACGGGGCCGGGTAGCGGGTTGGGTGGCTCAGCACGTATCTCCGCCTCCGCCTCTCTAACTTGTACAGACCCGTGTACTATATTCCCCACCAAGACCCTTCCTTACACGAACACTCCTTCACTGCGTGTAGCGAAGTGCACCTTCACCTGTTGTGTCCCTCACCCCCGGCCCTAACAGCTGTTTGTATATATGGATGCCTGACTCCCATTTCTGCTTTGTTTTGGGGCACATCGGGAGCGACGAGAGAAGAAGAGCAGCAGTCTGTCCCGTGGGTCCGGTGAAGTAACCTGGAGCCACCGCGGAAACCGCCCTTGGACCCTGCTGCATTTGCAAGGGAGCGGATAACCAGTAGACAGAGACGTTGTTACATTAAAATAAAACCCTCCTTAAAAGCATTATTGAAAGACTCTGGCTCTATCGGTCCTTCTGTGCCCTTGGCTAGTACCTCCATCCTCGACACTACCTTTGAGGGTTCCCCTGACCTGGGACAACCCCCTACTTGATTTTATCTGGAATTCTTCTCTGGAAGAAGGCATTTATCCTACAAGGTGGAAAACACCTTTGTGCAACCAATCCTGAAGAAAGAAGATGCAGACCCGGCTGACCTAAAGGATTTTAGACCTATTTCACTTCTCTCTGCACCGGCTAAGATACTTAAGAAGGAAGTTCAAAAACAACTGTCCCAATTCTTAGAGTCCCACAATATTCTGCATGACTCTCAGTCGGGCTTTAGGTCAGGCTATAGCACTGAGACGGCCTTGCTGGAAGTGGCAGAAACTATAAGGGAAACGGTGGACCAGGGTAGCTGTGCCATGTTGGTGCTGCTGGACTTGTCCGCAGCATTCAATACAGTGTCACACCAGATCCTCCTAGAAAGACTTGCGCTCCTGGGAGTGTCTGGGACTAACTTGAGTTGGTGCCGCTCCTTCTTGGAGGGACGGTCCCAAAAAGTGTTCCTACGACCACACGTGTCCTCTTCCAGCCCCTTAGTATGTGGAGTCCCGCAGGGCTCAGCCTTGAGCCCCACTCTCTTTAATGTTTATTTGGCCCCTTTAGCTCCATTAATTGAACAACTAGGGGTGAAGGTCATCTCATATGCTGATGACACTCAGCTTGTGTTCTCCTTCAGGGAACACTCAGAGGCTGCATTTATAAACTTTAAGCAGTGTCTGCTGAAAGTGGGGACCTGGATGACTGAAAGCTGCATGAAGTTCAAAGCAGATAAAATAGAGGTCCTTTTTTAAAATCAATCCTCTCCTTCCAAGCCTGACCTTTGGTGGCCTTCAGAGCTAAATGCTCCACCTTCTCCGGCTACATCGGCTAGGCAACCTTGGGTTTAGGTTTGATTCCAATCTAACTGGCAAATCTCAAATATGCCAGGTCTCTTCCACATGTTTTTAGAAGTTGAAAGCCTTGAGAAGATTTTTACATCTTCTGCCGATGGAATGAAGAAAGTCAGTGGTCCATGCATTAGTCATTTCACAGCTGGACTATGCAAATAGACAGTACTTGGGTAAGCCAGATTATCTAATCAGGAAACCGCAAACTATACAAAATGCTGCAGCAAGGCTAATTATGAACGTGCCATTCTCAGAAGCCTACATTGGCTGCCGGTTAAAAGACAAATTGAGCTTAAGGCATTGACTATGGCATACAGAGCAATCAGAGGCTCTGGTCCACAATCCGTCAAACAAAGACTTGGGAAATTACATCAAACTAGGGTCCTACGGTCAAAACACAAGGAGCTACTGGTGATTCTGTGCTTTAGGAAAGCTAGGACTGGTGGACGAGCTTTCTCTGCAAGTACAGCTTTGCTATGGAATTCTATGCCAGAACATCTTCGGAAGGCCAAGTTGGAACGCCTGTTTAGGAAAGCATTGAAAACATGGTTATTTGACCTGTCCTAAGCCCACCTAATCACCTGGTTATGCCGCTGCTGCTGTTGCTACTGGTAGCGCCGGGACACCTCCGTCGGAGGTAGCTGTGCGCTTTCTAAACTGCATTAATAATAATAATAATAATCAAGCTGAGGGCAAGACAACCTATTCCCAAGCTTAGCAAGCCGGTCAATCATTATGGCATGATTGACCGTATCAAAGGCCGCCAAGAGGTTTATTAGTATCAGTGCAGGCTTGCCACCTCCATCTAAAATGGACCTCAGGGTGGCCAAGATGGCTGCGAGATAGGACAGTGTTTCACTGCTCCCGCCCGTCGTTGCCCAAATTACAGCACCTCCAGGGGTTTGGACCTGGCCCGAGGGCAGAATAGGCTCGGGCTTGATCTACAGAAGCACTGGGCTGATTTTAGAGACCCATGGTTCGGGGCCCCTGCGTGCTGAGACCGTGGACCGTGGGCCGCGACGGAGGAGAGAGTGGAAACGGCCTGCACACGGACGGATTCAATGCAGGAGGTGAAGCCACGCGATCGTGTGCCACCTGGCGCAAGCAGCACTAGCAAGGCCGTAGACGGCACCCTAGAGAGGATCGGAGAGGCAGCACCAGCCCAATGCGGACCCCAGAAGCACAGACTGTGCAGCAACCCCTTCTGGTTCGCACGTGTCCGGTGGCCTGTGTGAGGCGAACGGGTTAAGGTCAGGCCTGGTGGAGCGTTGAAGCTGGGCCTGGCCAGGAACAGTGACGAGCCGCCGGACTGAGCGCGGACGGGAGGCGGTAGACGGCACAGGCCCGGCTCCCCAAGAGAGGAAGAGTCGCCACCCCCCACGCCGTGACGCACGGTGCGATGATATGCACATGTAGAGATAAGCGCCTAGGCCGCAGGGGGATGCCTCATCAGACACCACCGGCCTGCAGATCGGTCCCTGGCTCCAGCAAGACATTGTCTGACAGCCACGATTGCGTGACACAGCCAGGAGTAGGATGGGACAAGCCACAGCAGGATATGAGTGCAACCGCTGCTAGAGGCAGTCGCAGAGAGTGGAGCTCGGCGACCCGCAGAGGCGGCCCAACTAGGCTTGTGGGTGCACCACGTGGTTCCCAGCTCAGCTCCTAGCTTCGGCCCAGCAAATAAGCAGCACCTCAGCCGCCCCTTCGCTTATGCCAGGCTTGGTGGAGCAATGAAGCCAGGCCTGGCTAGCAGCAGCAACGAGCCACCGGACCGAGCGCGGACGGGAGGCTGTAGATGCTGCAGACCCGGCTCCCCAATAGAAGAGTCGCCAACCCCCACGCCGTGAGGCACGGCACGAAGGTACGCCGATGTGGGGATAGGCGACTAGGCCATGGGGTGACGCCTCAACAGATGCCACCGGCTAGCAGATTGGTCCCTGGCTCCCACAAGGCATTGTCTCGCAGTCACGAGCTTGTGACGCAACCGGGAGCAGGGTGGAACAAGCCACAGCAGGACGTGAGCGTGGCCGCTGCTAGAGACGGAGGCAGAGAGTGGAGACCGGCAGAGGCGGCCCAGCTGAGCCTGGATGCGACTAAGGGTGCGGCACGAGGTTCCTGGCTCGGCTCCTGGCGTTGACCCAGCACATCAACGGCGCCCCTGCTGGACCTTCGCTGACGGACAGCGCCCGCTATGATTGACTGAACCACACTGCTGCGCACTGAGGAGCAGGGACACTAGAGATCACTGACTCAAGGGAGACCCCCAATTACCAGGCCCGCAGAGAGAGAGTAGTTTACCACGACCGGCCCAAGCACTTATACAGAGGAGAGGGCCAGCTTGTAAGACTGACTTGGGATCTCCCAGCTAGAGGACCACCTACACCCCAACAAGCGGGCGGTGGAGGTGGTCAAGTGGCAGCTCTTGTAGCCGGCAAGGTTGGGGCCCGCCCAAGCACTGCACAACACAACTGGAGCTCGTCGTGGACCATTCTAGGACCCAGACACCCCCAGGGGGCTGAATGTTGGGACTCTAGACACCCAGGGAAGTACGATCAGCTTACTGCACCCCAGATCCCCCTGGTGGCCACCTTGAGATTCGGCCGACCTCTGCACTGCGCTGCAACACTTAGACGGGGGACCTGCGGCGATCCCTGCCCCTATTAAGAACACATCGGCCTACCTGCAGCAAGAGTATGACCTCTACCTGGGGGAAGAAGGATACGACGCTGAAGGAGCTATTTGCATGACCCCAGTGTGGAGCTGCTATGGAACCCCCTCTCAAGTGAGTCTGCCCAAACACGGAGGAGATAGCACCACGGAGGAACCAGTGACACTGGCCTTTCTCGAGTCTCTCTTCAGGACCCTACGCAAGGACTTGCAAACAGTAAAGCGAGACCTCACATCAGAAATCAAAGATATTAGAAGAGATGTGGACGAAATAGGGGAGCATGTCGCTACACTGAAAAACAAGAGTGACAACATGGACACTGAAATGGCGGCCCTACAGCAAGAAGTCATCAGCATCCATGACCAACAGGTAAACTTGCAAACACACCTCGAAGATTTAGAAAATCGTACCCGCAGACATAATATCCGGATTAGAAGAGTGACAACCAATGAGGAAGCTGGGGACATCTTTGCATACACAAGAAACCTCTTCAATCATATCCTTGGTAGCCCACTTGGCATGGACCTTAAGATAGACAAAGCACACAGAGTGGGCCCAGCCCGCTCCGAGAAAGCCCTGCACTCACGCTTCAGAAGCGAAAACCTTTAAACCCGTTACTGAGCATCTCCGTCAGGGTGACATCTCCTACTCAAGGGGCCACCCATTTGGGCTAATCTTCCGACTACCTGGTAAACTTCACCAACTGTGCTCCCTCTTAGAAGCCTGCCAGCTGCTGGGCGTTGATGTTCCCGATGAAGACTATGGGAGGGCAGTCCTGCTTCTGGAGCTGGGGACTCGCAACCGAGATGGCGGCAGCAGGGCCGCAGATGACGACCGAAACGACCTGACCTGGCGGAGATCACGAAGGGACAGTAGGCGGTCCTCGAGGCCCTCCCAGGGGCACTGGCAAAGACACAAACTTTGTGAGCAATGTGATGTATGTTTCTCTTTCTCCTTTCACTGCAATGGGGCAGACAGCGGGCGGGACGTGGAGGCACACTTGGCCACACTATGGACCCCGTACAGACTGGCAACCGGTCGTCCTTGGATGAAGGACTATCTTACTTACTACTCACAAGTTGTTGTGCTTGTTTTAAAGGTTTTTTTTCTTCATTTGTTTTGGGGTTTTCCCCGTTCACTGCTTCCTGGCTTACAAGGCGCGGCGCAGCACACACTCTTCTCTCACATGCGGGTCCGAACACACAGACCCAGTTCTAGGTCCCCATATGCATTACCTGATACTAGACCAGTAGATGCCCCTTTCTAATATCAAGATCCTCACGCTAAACGTGAGAGGTCTTAATAACCCTATCAAGCGCAGGGAGATCCTCTCGTATCTAGAGAGTAAAGGAGCGGATATATGTTTGTTACAGGAGGCGCACCGGCTCCCACAAGACTGTCATCGAATTAAATCCTGCATATTCCCCACACAATTTGTCTCGTCTGGCCCTTCTAAGACAGCGGAGTGGCGATCTTAGTCTCCCAGACCTTCCAGGGGAGAGTGGGGCAGAAAGTAGCGGATATTAGGGGAAGGTTATTGGCCTATCAGTTTACAATCGGGGGACACACCCTGGTTATAGGGTCTCTGTACACACCAAATGAGGGCAGGAGAAGTTCCTCCACGAAGGTCTGATGGAGCCCACCGCCACATTCGAGTGCAAGATACTCCTGGAAGGTGATCTTAATTTAGTTTTTAATAATTCCCTAGAAAGGTCGACTCAATGCTTTGGCCAGATAGGCGCGCTCTCTGCAGCAGGCCGACCAGACTAAAGAACCTAGGCCTGGTGGGCCTCTGGAGGGGTCACCACCCCATCTTAGAGAATTACTCCTACAACGCTAACGCTCACAAAATCTAAGCTCGACTCAATTACTTGATAGGCTCAGAGGCTCTCAGAGTTCGCACAACCGAGGTCGAAATACTCGTGGCGTCGCTGTCAGACCACAGGCTCATCGAGGTCAAATGGACTCTGCCTCCCACTCGCGACAATGGCACCTCCAAGACACTCTTTTACAATGCTCAGCGGTAATCAAGCAAGTACAGCGCACCATTGACTATCACACAACGGCGAACCGGACACACCCATATCAACGCGATGCGAACCACTCAAAGCCGTTGTTAGGGGATAGCTAATAGCCATCTCAACGGCAGACAATGCGGAGCGTAGATGAAAGAGAGGACCGTACGCAGACTACAAGGGAGTTAGAACAAATGCACCAACGCACTGGGGTACCTAGACTCTGGCGCCAATTGACTACAGCCTGGGCACAATTAGCGGGTTTGGACCAAGACAAAGCGGAATATGCAGAGCTGCACCTGCGCCACTCGTTCTACGTTGGGGGGGGCAGATGTGGGCGCTTGTTGGCTAACAAGCTACGGGAGACATGACCGCTGCAGGGGATACAAGACCCGACGGGGTGACTGATCACGGAGGACACAGCTATAGCTGAGACCTTTCGGGACTTCTACACCCAACTGTACATGGGGCAGAGGTTAGAGGACACAGATAGGGATGTTTACTTAACAGAGGCACACCTCCGCACACTAACCCCAGAACAATCAGAGACACTAGAGGGAAACATCAGGGTAGGAGAGGTCATAGCGACCATAACAATACTTCAATTGGCTAAATCTCCTGGGCCGGACGGCTATATGGCGACCGTTTGCAAACAATTCTGCCCCACATTGGCACCATTACTAAATAGGCTCTTTCATACCTTTGCATCCCCAGGGGCGATCCCCTAATCCATGCTTGAGGCCAGAGTAGTGGTTATTCCCAAACCTGGGAAAGATAAAACTAGCTGCGGTGCATACCGCCCCATTTCTCTCCTGAACATAGACCTAAAATTATACACCTGAATACTGGCGCAGATTGGCTAGCCACATGCCAGGGCTCATCGACCCCGACCAAGCAGGATTTATCTCACATAGGCAACCCAGCAACAATACTAAGAGGGTCTGACACCTTGTTGAGAAAGCCTCACGGATCCTAGGGGACTTTATGCTCCTCACCATCGACGCGGAAAAGGCCTTCAAAAGGGTCCATTGGCCTTATTTGAGCAGGTGTTGACCCGCATTGGCCTGGGTGAGAAGCTAAGGACACAAATCTTAAACTGCTACCACTTCCCCACAGTGTCGGTTAGAGTCAACGGACACACCTCAACACCATTCCCCATATGCTGTGGTACAAGGCAGGGGTGCCCCCTATCACCCCCTGGTCTTTGCTATATACATGGAGCCCGTAGCCCAGAAAGTCAGAGAACCCACACATCACGGGCCCTCGATGTGGGGGAGATGTACACACAATAAGTTCATATGCTGATGATGTCCTGGTCACTTTATCAGATCCAGCGGTGGCCCTAGGGTCATTTCTAACAGTGCTCGACTCCTTCACGAAGGCCTCAAGGTTCAAGGTCAATATCAAAGTCAATCGCTCTCAACCTCTCACTGTCTCCACACACAAAGGCCCAGCACCCAATACAGAGGACTGAGGACACGTCCGCAGGATGGCTAAATCAAGTACAGATGGAGCCTAACGAAGGTGGAATGGGGATCACTGACATCCAACTTTACTATAAAGCGTCGCAGTTAAGACACCTAGTAGAATGGAACCACACTTAATCAGAGAAGCACTGGCCATTCCAGGACTGGGTGGTGGTGGGCACACCACTCCGGAAGATCCCCTTTCTGAAGAAACTGCATAGACCTCCTAACCGAGACACGAGCTGGCTACTTTTCCTTCCCCTCTCACCCCACTTTTCAATAGCCCAGAATTCAGCCCAGTGCTGGGTGAGACACACTTGCGTGCCACAGAGTGTCGTGCCCTGGGACACCGATTGGATGAACAGGGAGGGATCTCTTTCCCACAGATAGATCAGATTACGGGATTTCTGAGTCTGAAAGACTGCGCTATCTGCAACGTAGACACTGGGCACTACACACTGACAACAGGCCACAAGCAGAGAGACACCTTATCCCTTATGAAAGGTGGCTAATCACAAGAACTTAGGATAAGAAACTAATCTCAGACATCTATAAGATGCTGCTCACTCGATATACGGACACATATAATGCAGCCGCTCTCGCTGGGAGAGGGATCTAGGACGAGAACTTAGCAGAAAAGAGTGGGAGGGTGTATACCATAGAGTGCGGCACACGGCCAGTAACATGGCCTAACCGAAACACTAATCAAAATAGTCACCTATTGGTATTCACCGAGTTGACTCCACACAAAGCCCAGACTGTTGGAGACGGTGCCCACCCTCTGTGGGAATGTGAGCATATCCAACAGTATTAGTCTCAGATCTTAGATTAAGTTGACAGGCACCTTGACACTGAGCTATAGAGATTCCCAGCATACACTCTCCTGGGAGTCCCAAACCCCCTCAAGTCCAGAAGAAGGCGCCAGATAGCAATAGCCTTGGGAACGACCATCCAAAATATTCTGTGCTTGTGGCATGTATTGGAGACAGAGAAAATCACCCGGCAGGGAAAGGTTCGACCTTTGGAGACCTGTGGTAACCATTTTTAGCCATACTCGCTCAGGAGTTCAGAGAACTCACATGTCCCAGATATCTGCGTCTCCTACGCATTATCGCATCAGACACTCTCACTCAGCAGGATACTAAACAACAGTGAAACACTATATGCTCAAACATGATTTTTACATTGCAGGAACGGGGGATGGGAGGGATGGTAAGACCCCATTGTTGTTGTTTTTATATTATTTGGTTAAACCCTTTGGTAATGGCAACAGCCTGGGCTCTGCGTAGCCCAAGATTTGATACCTTCCACAAAGCAAACTGACCTGCCAGTTGTTAAATTAATAAAAAAGATTTAAACCTATAATGGACCTCAGCTCCTCTTATGTGGCTATTAGGGTTGTCTCCGTACTGTGTGTCCTTCTAAATCTATAGTGTGTACAGTCCAGCAAGCTGTTAGTATCGATGAATGACATACGTTCAATATTCAGTGCCTTCTCAAATAACATAGATGGAAAAGGTAGCCTAGAAATTGGGCTGTAACTGCTAGGCTCTTGTGGATACAGATTGTTGGATCCCAATTTGGTAGATTTCATCAAGTTAAAAACCTTGCTCTGAACTGAGCAATGAAAAAGTATCAAAGACTGCAGGTGAAGGTTGCAAACCACTGTCTGCCAGGGATATAGGCGATGCTTGATTGTTGGTTACAAAGGTGCCAAAAACTTCTTTTACTTTTGTCTGAAAGAATTTGTCTAGAGTATAGCAAAACTATTGCCTGCAGTTATTATTGCTAGGCACAGGCATATTTGCAAGGCTTTTCACAGAGTTAAAAAGCTTTTTTGCAAAGTTCAATCAATCAAGATTTGTAGATCGCTGCTGCATCCCCCATGAGTTTCTCGAGGCGCTGGGAGAGCATGCTGATTGATCTCCTATTAGTTGAACATCCAGGTCTTGAGGTTCTCTCTGAACTGCTGGGGCAATGGTAAGGCTCTGAAGTGCAAGTGAAGGTTGTTCCAGGTCTTAGTTACCAGGTGGGAGAAGGAGCGGCCTTCACGGTTCGTCCGGCGGAGGCGACGGGTGGCTGCTAAGAAGAGGTGGACTTTCCTGGTAGGTTGGTGGAAGTTCATTAGATTGCTGAGGTACACCGATCCTTCGTTGTGTTGTGCCTTGTAAGGGTGGGTGAGAAGCTTGAACTGCATCTCTTTGAGACTGGTAGTCAGGGGAGTTTTCTGAGGTGTGGGGTGATGGGAGCCTGTCTGGGGAGGTCAAGGATGAGTCTGGCTGCTGTGTTCTGGACAGGAAGGAGGTGGCGCTGGCCTGCTTCTTCATGGACACTGGCTGTCAAGAATGATGCAGAGGTTGCGGGCGTGTTTAGTGAGTTTGGGGGTCGGGCACAGCTCTGTCGGCCACCATGCATTGTTCCAAAGGGTGCCCTTTGCTTTCCAGTAGAGGAGTACCTCTGTCTTGTTGGTGTTGAGTTTGAGACAGTTGTTGTTCATCCATGGGGCCACCTCTATCATGCATCTCTGGAACTTGTCCTTGGTGGTTGCTGAGTTGCTGTTAGTCAGGGAAAGGATGAGTTACGTGTTGTTGGCGTAGGAGAGGATGTTGAGTCCGTGACTTTTGTCAATGTTTGGCAGCAGTGTCATGTATACGTTGATGGGGGAGGGAATGAGTGATGAACCTTGAGGTACGCTGCAGGCTAAGTTCTTAGGGAGCGAGGAGTATGGCAGGCGGATTACCTTCTGTATTCTTCCTGTGAGGCAGGAAGCGATCCACTTGAGGACTGCTTCTTGGATTCTGATCTGGTGGAGTGTTTTTAACAGTGTGTGTTGTGGGATATGGTGTTGAAGGCTGCTGAGAGGTTGAGAAGGATGAGGGCCGCTGTTTCTCTGTGGTCTAATAGCATGCTGATGTCATCCTGCGACTAGGGCGGTCTCGGACCTGTGCTGTGGTTGGCTGATTGGGAGGGCCCCAGAAGATTGTGGTTCTCCAGATGTCTAATGAGCTGGCCGTTGATGGCCTTGGCTGGGAAAGGAAGAAGGGATATAGGTCGGTAGTTCTTAGGTTCCCCTCAGTCCACAGATGGCTTCTTCAGCAGCGGCTTCAAGTCAGTATGTTTCCATTTCTGGGGGAAGTCAGCCATAGTGATTAAAAAGTTGAGGACCTTGGGTAGTTCTTTGCTGATGGGTTCATAGGGGAGGTTTAATGTACAACGTGGGCAGGGTGCTGCTAGGGCTCCAGAGTGGATGGATCTCATAATGGGCAACGTTTTCTTTTTGGAGAGGATGTTCCATGAGGTGAGATGAAGTGGGTATATGCCGGTCGGTGTGATGCGGATGACACGGTCCTCGGCAAGGGGTTGAGATGCGAAGTCTTGGTAGATGGTGTTGAGTTTGTCATGAAAAAAGTCGGAGTGGGTGTGGCAGAGAGCTTGCAAGGGTATGATGTCATTTTTGGTTGCGAGGAGTGGGAGAATTCCTTATGTTGAAAAGTTCCTTGCTGTTGATACAGCAGTCCTTTAAGCGTTTGACTAGTTATTAGATTGCAGAATTTTATTGGCGAAGTATTTGGTTTAGTCCTCTAATTTAAGCTTTTTATACTCTGCAATGGATTGATTATACGGATCTCTATCTTGAGAAGCATAATTGTATCTCCAAATTTGCTCTTTCCTTCTACACAGCTGTTTCTTAGCTCTCAGCCTTTCGGAGAACTATGGTTCTGAAGGAGTTTTTCTGCGACTGATATAAAGAAATTCTGGCGCTAGAGTATTGATCACCTTCCCTATCCAGTTGGAATAGTTCTGTATGGTTACATCACGATCTATCGTAGAACGAGGTTTAATTTCTAACAAGGTTTCTGATAAGGCAGAATGTAGGGCTGATGTTCTGACATGATTGACAGGAGAGAATTTTGACTGCTTGGACTTGAAGGCAGGAGGAAGCCATTTCAAGCCCTTCCTCTGACACCAATCACATGGAGCCTAGAAGTAAGAACTTCATAGAAGATGGTGTCAAAAGCGACTGACGGGGCAAAAAGGATCAAGATTGTGCAGCTACCTTGACCCAACACCCGGTGAAACTCAAACAATACTACAAGCACGGATTCAGAATTGTGCAGAGGTCTAAAACTAGAATGGGCTTGTCCCAAGATTAAAAGCCGTTTAAGGAAGGGTCATAAAATGTTTTTAAAATGGTTCTCCAGAATCCTGATGGGACCTTGCAGAAGAGAAACTGAATATTAATCATAGGGTATGGCGAGGTCAACTGTATATTTCTTTAAAACTGAATACATAAGTGACTTTCCAACTTGAAGAAACTTCTGTATAGGTCAGAGAGCCATTACAGAACGTAGTAAAGGCAGGAACAAGTGACCCAATGACCAAGTGCAAGATTTGTGTTTAGCATGGAGCAAAAGTCGAATCAGTGGGCATCTTTTTTCTATAAACTCATAAGTTCTCCCATGTGATAACTGGTTTATTAACCTAATTTAAATAAACAGAGCTTTTACAGCAAATACATCACTTTATGCATTTACTGTTTTTGACAACAAAACACTTGCAGGGTTGGCTGACTGCACACATAAATATTGTGTGGTCTGGCCAGAGAGATAAAGATGGGAGCACAGGAAAGCAGAGCTGTGGATGAGTTTCTCTCATGCAATGTATTGAGGGTGAGGTCTATATCTGCCCTGCTTCTCTGACAGAGGAGCCAGTCATGTTCTACTACAGTGGAATCTCAGATAATCGGAAACAACATGCACGCAAGCAAAAGTCTCGTCTCTGGACGTGTTAGACTTGGCTTTTTCAGCTGGTTTACCTCCAGACTTTTGGCTTTTTGGCCACTTGTTTCGGACCTATTTTTGTTGGTTTTATGACTCGGGGCACTTTACGACTGCTGATCAGTGCTAAAGGGCATACGCTCTCCCTGTAAATTGTGTTTAAGGATTGCCGTTTCCAAGGTCGGCTTATTTTTTTTTTTTACTACTAAGCCCCTAATACAGTGCACGGTGTGTACCCAGGGCCTATAAATCAAATGCTGCTAGTGGGCCTGCAGCACTGATTGTGCCACCCACACATGCAGCCTTTCGAAGAGTTCTCAGACCTGCCACTGCAGTGTCTGTGTGCAGTTTTTACTGCCATGTCGACCTGGCAAGTGCAACCACTTACCGGGACATAACCTTCCTATTTCTTACATGCAAGACACCCCTAAAGTAGGCCCAAGGTACTTCTGTGGGCAGGGTGCAGTGTTTGTGAAAGGTAGGACATGTACTGATGTGCGTGACATGTCTTGATATTGAAATGCAGTATATTTAATTTTTTACTATTGAAAAGCTATCTGTCCCATAGGATAGTATGGGAGTTTATTTATAACATATTGTAAGTATTACTTCCCATTGGGACAAGATGGAAAGATGGAGTTTAGTATGCCTGAACTCAGAATATAAAGATGCGTCTTTTAGTAACGATGATTTTTATATTGTGTGTTTAAAAAATTCACTTTTAAAAAGTGGATATTTTCTTGCTTAGCCATCCTGTATGCCTCTGCTGGTTTGTGCATCGACTGTCTGGCTTTGAAGTAACAGGAGCTGGGGATGCACATTCTCTCAGACAGCCATGTGTGCCTTGCCTTTCCTGAATGAGCCAGGGCAGGGCTGCATTTAGAGTCCCTGCACGTGAATAGGTCTGATCTGCCTTACACAATGCGGTCTCTACCTCCTGCCAGGAAGCTGGACCAGAGAGGACTGAACTGGTTTGGATTGACCACAGACACTCTCTATCACAGGAGAACAAAGGGAAACGTGGTATAAATATTGGGGCCCAAACCCCAGAACTTTAAATTACTTCTGGAATCAAGAGGAACCTCTGCCAAGGAGAAGAGCTGGGAAAGCCTGTGCTGTGTGCTGTTTGGGATTGGCCTGCAGTGGCTGTTTCTGCCAAGGAGACGACCAAGACTTTGCTGTGTGCAGTGTATCTGGCTTGAAGATCTCCAAGGGCTTGGTGTAGCGCTTGCCTCCTGTTCTGAAGCCTCAGGGATACAAAGACTTCATTTCCTCTGCCCTCCTGCATCTGGAAGTGCTATTTCAGCTTCCACAGATTGAAATTGGAACACCGGCAAGCGACACGTGACCTGCAACGAAGCCGTGGGCACCGCTCATGAAGAGCCCAACACACTGCCCCATCTTGCACCGCAGCCTCGACGCCTGCCGATGCTGCACTGTATCGACTCAGACACCGTCACCGAGGCCGCTGCCCGCATCAGAGCCGAGGGCACCGCTCGCGACACTCACGATGCACTCGCAGTGCAGCCCAGACCTCATCAACGCTGGTGCTTCATCATTGCGGAGCCGATACTGTACCTGGGCGACTTCCTGAATCCATCGACACCCCACCGTCGTAAGGAACAGACGCCTTGCTGCCACCGCGACATCAGCTTCCTGGCAACAGTAAGGAACCGACGCCTCACCTACACGACAACAGTAAGGTGCAGACACCTCACCTCCCCCGCATCACAGTGAGGAAGCGAGGCCTCACCTTCCCTGGGGTCGTAAGGAACCAACGCATCACCTCCCTGTGGTCGTAAGGAACCAACGATGCCCGGTGCAACAAAGTATCACCTTACCGACGCCGTGCACCATCTTTGCTTTCATCGTTTGCCAAGGTAATGTTCTTTGGGGGTCTGTGTGGTTCAGCGATCTATGCCATACTTTGGATTTCCATCTGTCAAGCTGTTGTAATATCTCCAGGGGGATTTATTTGTTGCTACAAGTTTTATTTGTGTGAATAAGCTAGTTTTGAGGATATATTGGTATATGTATTGTGGATTGTTGTCATTTTGGTCTTGTTTGGTTTAGATAAAGATTACTTATTTTTCTAAACTGGTGTGGTGTCCATTTGTAGTGTTTTCACTGCATTACTGTATGGATGTACACATGCTTTACACACTGCCTCTGAGATAAGCCTGTCTGCTAGTGCCAAGCTACCAAGGGGTTGCCTAAGGGCGCAACTCCCTTATCCTGACTAGGAAGAAGGGTGCCTACTTGGACAAAGATGCAACCATTGCCAACTAAAGACCCCCATTTCTAACAGGGCAGTTGCTGCATATCAGAAAATGAAAGCCAATGAACCCATATAAATACAAAATCTTGACTGCTCCCTGAAGGTGCAGAGTCCCTGTAGCTGTTGTGCTCTACTCCTGCCTGAAACTACTTTTCTGCTCCTCGAAATGCACCATGGATCACACCTTCCTCCGCGCTCTTGTCATTTTCTCTCATGCTTCAGGTATTTTTCTTCACATCGCTTGCCCCCGTGTATATCCCTCTCATGTTATCAGAATTTATTCTACCTACTCATTGCTTCAGCTCCTGAAAGGGAGACTATCAGAACAAGCATTTGCAATGCAATAGGTCTCGCATTAGGAAAGTTTGAGCTATTGGTATTGTAAATGATTTTCTTTTTATTTATGTGTTGGTTTTGAAAATAGAGAAATTAATAGCTTTGTCATTTACAATGCCAATACTTTTAACTTTTGCAAATGTAACACCTATAGCATTTGTAATGCAACATGTTTTGTATTTACGTGACTTAGATGTATTGATATTACAAATAACAATGGCTTTTAATTTTTTTAAATAATTACTTAAATAAAAGTTATTGTAATTTATAATGGCAATAGCTTAAACTGTTGTAAATAACTTTTGTGAAGATTATGTACAGTCCATTTTATTGTAACGAAAATCCAAGAACAGAAGTGAAATATTAACATCTTTTTGTGACATTTGTAATAAAGCTTGAAACATTGAGAGAACATATTTGAACCAGTTGTTGTTGAATGGTTGCACAGACTGATGCTGTGGTGACGCCGAGTGATGTTGTGGTGGCGACGAGGGATGCTGTGGCGTTTAGTGATAATGTGGTAGCGCACAGTGATGTTGTGGTGCCCCTGAGTGATGTTGTGGTGCCCCTGAGTGATGTTGTGGTGCCCCTTATTTATTTATTTATTTATTTATTTATTTTGAGAATTTGTAGAGCGCGACTGATACCTTGCAGGCTTCCTGGCGCTGGAGAGTACTCTGTTAACGGATAACCGGGAGAACAGTCAGACGGACATTTATTGGGGGAAAAGCCAGGTCTTGATACGTCTCCTAAATGGGAGAAGCTGTGAGATCTGACGTATGTCAGTGGGCAGGCTGTTCCACAGCTTGGCCGCTGCAACACTGAAGGACCTGCCCCCTGTTCTGGTTTTATAGAATCTGGGTACCTTTGTCAGACAGGCCGAGGATGAGCGTAGGTCTCTGGCAGGAGTGTACCACCGAAACAGGGCTTGCAGAGGTTTGGGTCCAAGTCCGTGCAGAGCCTTAAAGACAATGCAGAGGGACTTGAAGGCCACTCGTTGTTTTAAGGGAAGCCAGTGTAGCTCCGCCAGAGCTGCTGTGGCCGAAGCCCTCCTCGCCCATCCAAGAGCCAGCTTGGCGGCGGCAGATTGAATTCGCTGTAGTCGATCCATCAGCGTGACTGGAGACTCCAGGAGCAGGGCGTTACAATAGTCGAGGCGACTGAGTATCGTACACCTGACTATCGACGCCCTGGCTTGTGCCGGGAGAAGAGGCATAATTTTCCGCAGTGAGCGAAGCAGGGCTGTGCAGATCCCCACAGTTTTCGTCACCTGGGTTTCCATGCTTAATTTGTTGTTAAGCATGGCTCCCAGGTTGCGAACCGAGGGAACTGGCAGAGGTTTGTCACTGAACTCTGGGGGCCAAAATTAATTCGGGAACTGGCGGGGTATCTTAGTGCCTGAGCAAAACAGGACCTCCGTTTTAGCGGAGTTGAACTGGAGGGAGTTTCTGTGTAGCCATCCAGCCGTCTCTCTTAGGCAGTCGTGGAAGGTGGAGAAAGGAATGGCATCTTCACCTTCCCAAGAGAGGATGAGCTGTGTGTCATCAGCGTAATTTATAGTTTTGATCCCAAAGGATTGGATCAGTTTAATTAGCGGGATGAGGTACACATTAAAAAGGATGGGGCTGATGGAGGAGCCCTGGGGGACTCCCTGGGGCACTGGTGCAAAGGTGGATTGGAATGGGGGGAGGGAAACAGCCTGTCTTCTGTCCCAGAGGTAAGAGTGAAACCAGAGCAGTGCAGTGCCTTCCACTCCCACTTCACCAAGTCTCTGCAGCAGCCTACCATGGTTGACCGTATCGAATGCGGCAGACAGGTCCAGCAGTATCAGCGCCACTGGCTGGCCCCTGTCTGCACGCATGCGAAGATCCTCCATGGCTGTTAAGACTGCTGTTTCGGTGCCGTGGGCAGGGCGGAACCCGAACTGGTGATCATCAAGAAGGTTGTTTTGTTCCAAGTGGGCGGACAGGCACGAACTGACCCATCGTTCGGCGACCTTCGCTGGGAAAGGCAGCAGAGAGATGGGTCGGTAGTTTGAAAGACAGTCTGGGCTCAGGGAGGGTTTCTTCAAGAGAGGGGTGATTAGTGCCTGTTTCCACGGGGTTGGGACAAAGCCACTATGCAAGGACTGGTTGCATATAAGGCGCATGGTGTCAAAGAGTTCATTTCCAAAATTTTTCCAAACTTTTGGAGGTAGGGGGTCGAGTGGAGAACCCGAGGTGACACCAAGCGCCAGTCTTTCAAACTCGAAGGCCGGGATTGGGGGAAATGCCCCTGAGTGATGTTGTGGTGCCCCTGAGTGATGCTGTGGTGCCCCTGAGTGATGCTGTGGTGGTGCGATAGACAGATAAAGGGAGGGCGATACATAGAGTGAGGGCGATAGATAGATAGCTAGAGGGTGATAGATAGAGGGTGATAGATAGAGGGCGATAGATAGAGGGCGATAGATAGAGTGAGGGCGACAGATAGAGTGAGGGCGATAGATAGATAGAGTGAGGGCGACAGATAGATAGAGTGAGGGCGACAGATAGATAGAGTGAGGGCGACAGATAGAGTGAGGGCGACAGATAGATAGAGTGAGGGCGACAGATAGATAGAGTGAGGGCGACAGATAGATAGAGTGAGGGCGACAGATAGATAGAGTGAGGGCGACAGATAGATAGAGTGAGGGTGACAGATAGATAGAGTGAGGGTGACAGATAGAGTGAGGGCGATAGATATGTGTGTATGTGTGTGTGTGGTTGTGTGTGGCTGTGTGTGTGGTTGTGCGTGGCTGTGTGCGTGGCTGTGTGCGTGGCTGTGTGCGTGGCTGGGTGCGTGGCTGGGTGCGTGGCTGGGTGCGTGGCTGGGTGCGTGGCTGGGTGCGTGGCTGGGTGCGTGGCTGGGTGCGTGGCTGGGTGCGTGGCTGGGTGCGTGGCTGGGTGCGTGGCTGGGTGCGTGGCTGGGTGCGTGGCTGGGTGCGTGGCTGGGTGCGTGGTTGGGTGCGTGGCTGGGTGCGTGGCTGGGTGCGTGGTTGGGTGTGTGGTTGGGTGTGTTTGTGGGTGTGTTTGTGTGTGTGTTTGTGTGTGTTTGTGTGTGGTTGGGTGTGTGCTTGTGTGTTTGTGTGGTTGTGTGTGTGGGGTTGTGGTGTGTGGGCGTGTGTGGTTGTGTGTGTGGGGTTGTGGTGTGTGGGCGTGTGTGGTTGTGTGTGTGGGGTTGTGGTGTGTGGGCGTGTGTGGTTGTGTGTGTGGTTGTGTGTGTGGGTTTGTGTGTGGGTTTGTGTGTGGGTGTGTGTGTGTGGTTGTGTGTGTGGTTGTGTGTGTGTGGTTGTGTGTGTGGTTGTGTGTGAGATTGTGTGTGAGATTGTGTGTGAGATTGTGTGTGTGGTGTGGTTGGGTGTGTGTGGTTGTATGTGTGTGTGTGTGCGTGGTTGTGTGTGTGTGCGGTTAGAGAAGGATGTATGTGGAAGAGAGCAGCAGATCAGCACAGCAGAAGAGAACAGGGAGTTAAAGAAGGAGGCGGGTGGAAGAGAGCAGCAGATCAGCACAGGAGAAGCGAACAAGGAGTTGGAGAAAGAGGGGGGTGCAAGAGAACAGATCAGCACGGGTGAAGAAAACAGGGAATTAGAGAAGGAGGCGGTGGCAGGGAACAGCAGATCAGCACGGGATAAGAACAGGGAGTTGGAGAAGGGGGCGGGGTGGAAGAGAGCAGCAGATCAGCATGGGAGAACAGAACAGAGAGTTAAAGAAGGAGGCGGTGGAAGAGAGCAGCAGATCAGAGCAGGAGAAGAGAACAGGGAGTTAGAGAAAGAGGTGGGTGCAAGAGAACAGATCAGTACGGGAGAAGAACACAGGGAATTAGAGAAGGAGGCGGTGGCAGGGAACAGCAGATCAGCACGGGATAAGAGAACAGGGAGTTGGAGAAGGGGCGGGGTGGAAAAGAGCAGCAGATCAGCATGGGAGAACAGAACAGAGAGTTAAAGAAGGAGGCGGGTGGAAGAGAGCAGCAGATCAGCACAAGAGAAGAGAACAGGGAGTTAAAGAAGAAGGTGGGGTGGAAGAGAGCAGTATACCAGCACAGGAGAAGAGAACAGGGAGTAAAAGGAGGAGGTAGGGTGGAAGAGAGCAGCAGGTCAGCACAGGAGAAGAGAACAGGGAGTTAAAAAAGGAGGTGCGGTGGAAGAGAGCAGTATATCAGCACAGGAGAAGAGAACAGGGAGTAAAAGAAGGAGGTGGGGTGGAAGAGAGCAGGAGATCAGCACAGGAGAAGAGAACAGGGAGTAAAAAAGGAGGCGGGTGGAAGAGAACAGCAGATTAGCACAGGAGAAGAAAACAGGGAGTTAAAGAAGGAGGCTGGGTGCAAGAGAGCAGCAGATCAGCACAGGAGAAGAGAAGAGAACAGGGAGTTAGAGAGGAGGCGGGGTTGAAGAGAGCAGCAGATCAGCACGGGAGAACAGAACAGGGATTTAAAGAAGGAGGCAGGTGGAAGAGAACAGCAGATCATCGCGGGAGAAAAGAACAGTGAGGGCGATAGATATGTGTAAGGCCAGATTCTTTTTTAAGCCACGCCCTTACATTGACCACGCCACTTTGAGAGACCCCCCAGTTTATCCCACTTAAAGCCTTGCTGAAAGGAGCACCCCAACCTGCAGCCTTTATCGTATAAACTCTGCAATAAATGTGGAAATGTGTGCACGTGAGCTCAAGCAAAGCCTGCGGGTTTACAACCACCTTTAGAGTTTCAGAAAGACCACAAGACCAGCTCTTTCTGTGAGAATGTAGTGCTCCGACATTAAATGGGAGAAGCTTTGCTGATTTACTGCTGATGAGGAGGTTGCCCGGATATCGTTTGTATATTTAGCTCTGCCATCACACCACATCTTCGCCATGCATAATCATCAGTCTCTTCCAAAGAAGCTGTCAAACAAGTGGGACATCAAAGTGCTACCCTGTTTGTGAGTGCGTGTGTGAGTGCGTGTGTGAGTGCGTGTCTTTGTGAGTGCGTGTCTTTGCGAGTGCGTGCCTTTGAGAGTGCGTGCCTTTGAGAGTGCGTGCCTTTGAGAGTGCGTGCCTTTGAGAGTGCGTGCCTTTGAGAGTGCGTGCCTTTCCGAGTGCGTGCCTTTCCGAGTGCGTGCCTTTCCGAGTGCGTGCCTTTCCGAGTGCGTGCCTTTCCGAGTGCGTGCCTTTGCAAGTGCGTGCCTTTGCAAGTGCGTGCCTTTGCAAGTGCGTGCCTTGTGGTTCTTAAAAATCCGGACCCTGTTGTTCTCCCGATATCGAGGTCCAATACCCGTGTCACAAAACCTCAACGCACCAAGACGATTTTGGTATCTATGAACCGATAATAATGAGGACATCATTCCTATGTATTTGCGTCAAAATCGAGGGTTGCCAACACCCCAAAATCGTGGTTTCCGTCCCCATCCCTTAAACTCCATTTTGTGAACGGCATCCATCTTGCATCTTGCCCTCATGTTAAGTCAATTAAAGGTCGAGCTTGATCAAAAGGGACACGTCCACCTTTTCGTGACTACCCCCTGACCTGTCCCAACTGACTCCATTGCCTTAGGCCAAACCTGTTTGGGCAGCTCCTCGCCCAGTGGCCGGATAAGATAGCATCAATACATAACATTCCACAAACCATTCACTACATACAGACCATGCTTTCTGCAAACATGCACCTGTCCACATTCCTTGTTTATGGCCAGTTTTATGACTGGGTTGTACCTTTCTTTATTAAGGTTTCATCGATATCTGATGGGAGTTCCAGGCCTAACTGGGTAATCTATCAACAAACTGGACATCTAAAATATGGGCTTGCTTACATGACTCCGCTCTTTGTATTATTGTAGAAATATGTGTATAGCCATATCATAAACTCAGGAATTCTTGCTTGCAGCTATTATTTTTGTATATAAGGAGACGGCTGGTTCTGTAAAAACGAACAGTCTCCCGAGAACCTACTCTCCGTGTGGTGTACTTCTGGGGCACGTGTTACTTGGTAGCTACCAATAAAACTTGATCATTGACGGTAACTAGAAGACTCAGTGTTTCTGTGGTCCGGAACAAGGGAGAACTCAGAGGTCTTCGGGTGCTACCCCCTGGCACCACCGGGTTCCTAAAAACCCGGCACCTCAGTTGGCGCCCAACTCGGGGCGATATCAAGCGGTGACGGTCCAAGCCAGATGTTCGTGAGGAGCTTCGTGTGAAAATTCCGGAGGACGGCCAGCCACTTCAGCGACCCCTGTATGTCGACGTGGTTCCGAAGGTCTTTGCTGCGAGGTTCCCCGCGTCCCGACGGCTACGAAGGACTGCTGCCCTGACTATCGCCTTGTTTTGGACCCAGTGATCCTTGGTAGAGCGAAACGATAGACGAGTCTTCTAGCGACGTCACAGATCTTCAAATACTTCAGTTAAGTATAAGTGGAGCGTCTCCCAGTCCTTAGTTTTTGGTATCCTTGAGATACGCTTTGATTTGGTACTTGCAAGCCCCAAAGCCGAAGGACTCGTGTATTCACAAGATATATCGTAACAGATAATCCTTTGAAGTTTGAAGCTAGACTAGTGAGCGAAGATGCCTGGTTTTAGCAGAATTGGAAACTTGTTTTGTCTTGGTTGTAGTAAGGACTCCCGATTGGAGGAATCTTGTCCGGTTCCTCCAATTGGAACTCCAACGTATGAGCTCTATGTAAAGCACGGCATAGGTCCTATAACATATAACGAAGTATGGATAAAATACACCCGCAAGGATGGTGTTTTAAAATGGCCCCAATATGGTAGTTTCGACTCAGAAGTTTTAGATAACCTAGAGGTCAAACTATTCAAGAAGAAAGCCCGACCGGCGATGTTTGACTCTTTCCGCTTATGGCGCAAAGAGGCCAAACAGAAGGAAATTAAATTAGAAAAGAAGAATAAGAGGGAAAGAGGTATTTCAGTAATGCAGGCCGCGATAAAATTTAAAGACAACGAAGAGGATCGAATAAGTGAGCAGTTGCACAGGCAACGTAAAATGGCAATAGATAAATGCTATCCCGTTTTGCCATCTCTTCAGCGAGAGACAGTAAAAGAGCGTGAAAAAGATCCATTAATGGCTCATTTGCTAAGTTCGCCACCACCCTATGCACAAAATGCCACAGCACCTCCGCAACCTTTAGTTGCACCTCTGGTAGCTGTTATACAGGCTCCTTTACCGCACTCACCGGCTACTCTTCAGCTGGCTCCTGTTTCTCTGGTGCAGCCTCCTCAAGGCTCACCGATCACATCTACTTCTCCTACTGTTCCTTCTACAATTTCGCCTAGCACACCTTCCAGTCTCTCTGATACTCGTTCTACGAACATTTCTGTTTCTACTTTGCGTGACTCTGTTCTACCACCAGTTATTCCCCCACTTTCACCTTCCGTCTGGCATAAAATGGCCAGCATTGTTACTAACTTTCCTTCACCACTTTTTCGGTCGTCTAAAACGACCCCTAACACGGAACAAAGACAATTACGAAGCCAAATGCCCGATTATCAGGAAAGGGAATCATTGAATAAGTTAGCACGAAATTGGGCTATGGACACAGCAAGATATGATGTAGAGTCTGTCATGAACGTTTTCCGTCAATGGGATGAACCAACGCAAAGATACGTCTTTGAGCAGATGTGTGTTTTTCTGTGTGAGGATTTGGAAGATAATGGTCAGAAGAGCAACCAGCAAGAGTTGTGTAGTGTACGATTTAAATTTGGGGAGGGTATGATAGTTGGTCCCGACGTTGAAAAAGCAGTTGAGATATTATTATCACATAGAAGTACGGGTGGTAATTCTGGGTCATCCTCTGACAGTGGTACATCCAGCAGGAAAAGAGCGAGACAGTACCCCTTGAGAGAGGTTCCTCCGGTCTGGAGGGAAGGTGACGCAACTGCAGTTCCACCGGTTCTGCCTCATTGCCAGCGTGTATGGGTACATGTCCCCTGGAAAAGATCCGAAGTTTTAGCACTCAAGCAGACACTACCCGATCCCCGTAAAAACCCGACTAGGTATTATAAGGAGTTGTCCCAAACTGCCAGCTCATGTATAATGAATTTAGCGGATATAGACATGTTGTTTGGGAACGTTGTTCCACATCCTTTATGGAGTAAGATACGTCATACAGATCATGACCAAGAATTAGGTGACTCGTGGGCGAACATTGCGACCACAGATGCTAGACAAGTCGGTGGTTTCAAGCCTGAGCCGTTAATAGCTGAACTTCCCGGTAGAATTATTGCGTACATGAAGACAATTATGCCTGAAGTACGCGTAAACTGGGACAAGCTATCCGCGTGCAAGCAGAAGAAAGACGAGAATGTGTCTGACTTTTTCACGAGATTTGAGGAAACTTTCACTGACCATAGTGGTCAGGATATGGCTACCGAGGGTGGCCAAAGATTGTTTGTAGACAAGTTTGTACACAATATGCTTCCCGAACTGTGTGCTAAACTAAAAGATTCAGAGAGTGCTTGGGCTGTCTCTACGTCAGCGCAGATTCTAGCAACAGCTCAGTACTACGAAAACAGGCGCAAAGACGAGCTAGACAAGGCAGACAAAAAGACGAAAGATTTAAAAACTAAAGTTCTTCTCCAACAGGCCTATCCGCCTCGTATGGCTAGCCAGCCCAATTATCAACAGAATAAGCAGTATTCTAGAGACGCGCAAGGAAACGAGTCTTCCCACCAGCGTGTTCCGTATGGCCCGAATCAATGTGCGTATTGCAAGGAAGAGGGTCATTTTAAGAGTAATTGTCCGGCTCTTGCGCGACGCTTAAACGATGTTTCAGGTGTAAGAGGGAGAGGTGATCAACATGCCCCCAGAGGTAGGGGCCGTGGAAATTTCTCCCAGAACACAGTTTCTTTTCCGCCTCAGAATTCCATGAATAGCTTTGACCAACAGAATAACGCATCGTCTAGGTCAGCTCAGTACTATGCTGACGACTATTACACCGAACACGACAATGAGGGTAACGATCGCTAGGACAGCCATGGACAAAGAGAGGGAGTTGTTTCAGTTCCAGTAGATCAGGATGGACCTTATGTCGAGGTAATTACCTCAGGAGTGTCAGAACCATTTCTGCTGGATACTGGTGCTACAAAAAGTTCTATTATGCACTCAAAACTTCCTGGCGCACCTTTGTCTGGTGAAATGAATGTCTCAGTAGGCTTCTCTGGCGCCCCTGTTAAAAACCCGATCTCTAGTCCTGTATCCCTTTCTGTTGGCCCCTGTGAATTGGAAGCACCCCTCATTCTTACAACAGGTTGCGGTGAAAATTTGTTAGGATTGGATTTGCTAAAAAGGTTGTATGCGACTTTGTACTGTTCTCCCTCGGGAGTACAACTTACCTTAGGGAAAAAAGTCATTTCTCCAATGTATTTGTCGAAAGAAGGTATTCCAACCGAATTGTCATCACTTCCTGATATACTGTGGGCTAATGGTTCCAATGACGTAGGTCGTTTGGAGATAGCACCGTATGTCATAACTTTGAAAGCCAACGTCGGATTGCCACGTATTCCCCAATACAAAATATCTAACGAATGCGAGAAGGCGTTGTTAACGATCGTTTATGATTTGATCGATAAAAATTTTATTGAAGAAACAACAGGGAACGTTTGTAACAGTCCAGTTTTACCGGTCTTAAAACGTACTGATCCTTCACAGCCCCCTGTGTATAGGTTTGTGATTGACCTCAGAGAGGTAAATAAGGTAGTTATCCCACAGTTTCCAGTTGTCCCCGACATTACTGCTTTATTGACAATGGTTCCAGCTTCAGCAGACTGGTTCTCGGTGATTGACCTGAAGAACGCTTTCTTCAGCATCCCGATCGCCGAAGAGAGTAGAGACCTTTTCGGCTTCAATTTAGGAGGACGAAGCTTCCGCTTCAAATGCGCTCCTCAAGGCTACTGCGAAAGCCCATCTATATTCAGTCAGGCACTGAAAACACAACTAGACACAATTGTGCTGCCAGATGGGTCAACTTTGATCCAGTACGTAGACGATCTACTGATCGCCGCAGACACTGAGGAGATTTGCAAACAAGCCACGTTGTTATTATTGCGTCACTTATGTGACATGAAGCACAAAGTCTCCCTTTCAAAGCTGCAATTTTGTCGACAAGAAGTAACCTACCTAGGTCACATCTTATCGAAGGAGGGAAGGAGACTGACACCAGAAAGAATACAGGCAATTACAGAACTAAGTGCCCCAAGGACACAGAGAGAGGTTCGAGCCTTCTTGGGCATTACATCGTACTGTAGACAATGGATACCGAATTTCTCACTACTAGCCAAGCCCTTGCTGGCACTACTCCGCAAAGACACGCCTAATCCTATGCCTTGGTCTGAAGATTGTCAGACGAGTTTCCTCGAGTTGCGTGATGCATTGTGTTCGGCCCCTGTGTTGGGAAACCCCAACTACAGTAAGCCTTTTACATTGTATGTCCACGAAAGGGAAGGTTGTGCATTATCAGTCTTAACGCAACACTTTGGGGACAAACAGCGCCCATGCGCGTATTTTTCGGCAACTCTGGATCCAGTGGCTAAGGCACTGCCAAGTTGTCTAAGAGCAACCGCCGCAGCAGCTATCTGCATTCGACAGTCTGCTGGATTAGTCATGAATAACACTCTGATCGTTATGGTTCCACATGCAGTTGACATTTTGCTAAATAGGACCAAGACACAGCATCTTACTAACGCTCGACTATCCAGTTACGAACTTACCCTGCTAGCAAGTCACATCCACATAAAGAGGTGTGATACACTCAACCCCGCTACGTTATTACCCATCCCGACAGAGACAGACAAGATTGACAAACATGACTGCTGTTTCAGGACAGAAGAAGAGACAAAAGGGAGAGTAGACTTACAGGACACTCCCCTTCCCGAATGCAATGATACTTTATGGGTTGATGGTTCATGTTTCAAGTTGCCGAATGGTGATACGACCACAGCATACGCCGTAACGACATTACACACCATTGTAGAGACTGCACGCATTTCCCACAATTCTGCAGAGCTCATTGCGCTTACTAGAGCATGTGTGTTGGCGAAAGGAAAGCGAGTGAATGTGTACACTGACAGCCAATATGCCTTTGGTGTGGCTCACAGTTTTGGGAGATTGTGGCGTGAACGTGGGTTCCTTACGTCCCATGGTGCAAAGATACAACATGGCCAGCTAGTCAATGAGCTCCTTGAGTCACTCACCTTGCCCCTACAAGTCGCCATTATAAAATGCAGTGCACACAAAAAGATTCAGGATGATGTTGGCCGCGGGAATGCATTGGCAGATGAGGTTGCGAAAGAAACTGCAAGGAACACAATGAGTCGGATGTATCTTATGGGTCCCGCCAGATGGATTGCTGATGTGGGAATGTGTGAGGACACCATTGAAAGCGTAAAATCGATACAAGCCGAGGCAACTGAGAACGAGGTGAATGAATGGAGAGAAAGCACAGGTAGATTGGATGCGAATGGTTGCTGGGTCGAACTATCAGAACACCAGCGATGGCTATTACCTAATGCATACGTACTTGCAGTAGTAACGATGGCTCATGGAATTGCGCACATCAGTTCGAAAGGAATCTGTAAACTATTGGCCCCAGTATGGCAGAATAGCAATATCCCAAAATATGCAAAGAATGTGGTTAAAAAGTGTATGGTGTGTTTGAAGTACAATCCCGGTAGGGGAACCCCAACTCCAGCTGGTCATTTTGCGCCTCCAACGTACCCGTTCGAGGTTTTACAGCTCGACTTCATCCACATGGAGAGGTGCAATAACCTAAAGTATGTGCTCGTTGTTGTCTGCGCCTTTTCAAGGTGGGTGGAAGCGTACCCCCTTAAGGACAATACCGCTTTATCAACTGCCAAAGCACTCGTCAAAGAGTTCTTTCCGAGGTTCGGTATGCCTAGAATTGTCTGGAGTGATAACAGAAGTGAATTCGTAGGATGCGTGATGAAGAGAGTGTGTGAGTGTTTAGGCATCCACCAAAAATTCCACGCTGCAAATCGCCCCCAATCAGCTGGATTAGTAGAGTGCTACAATGGCACTCTAAAACTCAAACTAGCCAAGATCCAAGCCAGTACAGGTCTTAAATGGCCTGACGCCCTGCCTCTAGCGCTTTTGTCAACCAGGATGACTGTCCACTCCAGATTAGGACTTAGCCCCCATGAGATCGTGTTTGACCGCCCAGCCAACGTCTGGGGCGTGCCAAGACCCAAGAAACTAAGTGAGATAGAACACCCCGTACTACTTGACTATTTGTGCGAATTGACAACTAAATTGCGTGTTTTACACCAACAGGTTCACAGTTCCTCTCCACCAGCCTCTGACGATCCAGGTCACCTCATCGAGCCCGGCTCGTGGATTTTGGTGCGAAATTTCCAGCGCACCAACAACGGACAGCCGAGGTGGACCGGACCGCACCTAGTGCTGCTTTCAACGAGATCTGCTGTTCGGGTGGAAGGCAAGAAGAACTGGGTACATGGGACCCACTGCAAACGGGTCCCTCTACCCCTTCCATACGACCGGTGGGTCAACAAAGGACTTGCCGACTCCGAGACCGAATCCGTACCTCGCTTCATCCCTTTCAGCGATGCACGTTTGAAAGAAACTAGCACCGAAAAGGAGAGTGATCATATTTTACAAGGACTTGTGTCGCCGTCTATGCAATTGGACACTACCGAACCTGAGACGCTGTTTGAAGACCACACCATACCTGGGAAACGACGGTACGACCTACGGTCTAAACAAAGAGACTAATAAACGATTGACCTAATGTGATTTCCCTTTTCCCCTAAGAATTATTTTTGATTTTCCAGCTCTCTCGTCCCAGGGGAACTAGCTCATTTTTGATTTTTCGAACCGCCATCCGGTTCTGCTGCTAGGGTCGCGGTTGAAGTCTGGGGAGTGCAACTGGGAAGTTCTAGGTCCACGGTTCTGATTGGTCCACGGGAGTTACCCCGGACTGAGCAGAGCGCGCTCCCTGGGAGAATCAATCAACCACCGCGGGCAGCAACTAGAGGATGGAGTTTCCAAGGGTAGAGAGACCTATCAGACTCACGAACTTCGGAAAACAGTTATGCACAATACTGTCCAAAAGAAGATTCCTGATACTATGTGTTTTAATGTTATGTAGCATACTTGTGTTTTTTACTGGTTATACTCTATTCGTATTTAAAGTTACCTTTTCGAATGACACCCAGCCACCATCTCCTCCCACTATTCCTCCACACTACTTTCACCCTCTACCTGAACACGAGTCTGCCCGAAGACTCGAATTTGTAAACAATTCTTTCATTCAGCTCCTACACCAACACCAGTCCGTAATGAACACATCAAACTGTTGGATATGCGGACTTATGCCACACACAACCGATAAGGGGATCCCATACTTCATTTTGCCATTCAGCTACTATAGTTCTCTGTGGGCTTTCCAGACCATGTTCCTATTTCGCCCTAGAACCATACCCGACCCGTTCCACTGCGAGCGATTCCAATAACAAGGTACTAATTGCAGGGATAAGAAATATGAGTAGGGATATCGACACATATCTGACAATGCCCAAAGATGAACTCAGTCCCTACACCCGTTGGAACGTGACTAAACATGGGGTTTACCTGGTCAAGAGCCAGGCAGCAAAGAAATCCCGCCCAGTTTGGGTAGTGCCCCACCGAGGTCACTTATGCTTACAGGGTATTGGTAGGGACCCCACAGCACAGTTAGGAAAGAGCATTTGCACGGAAACATATGTATTTGCTTCCCGAACTTCCCCTATACTTTTGGCAGCCAAAGGCACGTATTTCGTTTGCCACGACCAAGCCTACACGTGGTTGCCCCCTGATTTCTCAGGTACATGTTTTATCTCATTTCTGCTGCCTCCCACCTACACGGCCAGAGCAGATTACCATCGGACAAGGACAGCTAGGGGTGTCGTGAGTAAAGACGACACCGCGGGTCAGGAATTCGCTGACTTCGCAAAGGGTTTTCTGCTATTTTGGGGGCCTATGGTGAACAGCAGAAATATTCGCCAGTTATCGAGGATAGTTGAATCCGCCGTGACTACGGCGGCCGGAGCACTTGGCAATCTGACAACCGAGCTTCAGTCGGATCGACTTATGACCCTTCAGAACCGAATTGCCTTAGACATCATACTCGCCGATCGTGGTGGTGTGTGTAGAGTCATCCAATCCAGTTGTTGCATATTCATCCCTGATAACGCACCGACAGAATACCAGGCCATCTCCAAACTACACGAAATATCTGGTTCCCTTCACGTTGAGAAATGGGATTGGTCCCTGCTGGGGTGGTTCTGGGAGCTGATCACTGCCTGGGGATGGAAAATTTTGATCTTCATTGGGATGACCTTGGCACTTCTGTTCATGTTTTGCCTATGTATACAGTGTGCTCCTGCACTATGTGGCCTCTGTGCTACCTCGTGTGTACGGAAGCCTGTGTCACAGGACGAGCTGAGCAACAGAATGATGCTACAGCAACATCTCCACGAATTTCTTCATACCGATTTGGACTCAGATTAGCATGAGTTATTGCCTTATATGAGGGCAAAAGGAGGGTCTGTGGTTCTTAAAAATCCGGACCCTGTTGTTCTCCCGATATCGAGGTCCAATACCCGTGTCACAAAACCTCAACGCACCAAGACGATTTTGGTATCTATGAACCGATAATAATGAGGACATCATTCCTATGTATTTGCGTCACAATCGAGGGTTGCCAACACCCCAAAATCGTGGTTTCCGTCCCCATCCCTTAAACTCCATTTTGTGAACGGCATCCATCTTGCATCTTGCCCTCATGTTAAGTCAATTAAAGGTCGAGCTTGATCAAAAGGGACACGTCCACCTTTTGGTGACTTCCCCCTGACCTGTCCCAACAGACTCCATTGCCTTAGGCCAAACCTGTTTGGGCAGCTCCTCGCCCAGTGGCCGGATACGATAGCATCAATACATAACATTCCACAAACCATTCACTACATACAGACCATGCTTTCTGCAAACATGCACCTGTCCACATTCCTTGTTTATGGCCAGTTTTATGACTGGGTTGTACCTTTCTTTATTAAGGTTTCATCGATATCTGATGGGAGCTCCAGGCCTAACTGGGTAATCTATCAACAAACTGGACATCTAAAATATGGGCTTGCTTACATGACTCCGCTCTTTGTATTATTGTAGAAATATGTGTATAGCCATATCATAAACTCAGGAATTCTTGCTTGCAGCTATTATTTTTGTATATAAGGAGACGGCTGGTTCTGTAAAAACGAACAGTCTCCCGAGAACCTACTCTCCGTGTGGTGTACTTCTAGGACACGTGTTACTTGGTAGCTACCAATAAAACTTGATCTTTGACGGTAACTAGAAGACTCAGTGTTTCTGTGGTCCGGAACAAGGGAGAACTCAGAGGTCTTCGGGTGCTACCCCCTGGCACCACCGGGTTCCTAAAAACCCGGCACCTCAGCCTTTGCAAGTGCGTGTTTGTGAGTGCGTTTGTAGCTGGAGCCCGTGATTGATTGAAATGGAGGGAGAGCGTTGGGTGAAAGCAGAACCAGCGGGCCGCTTTGAAATCCCCATAAAGTCTTTCAACACGGATGCCAGCAGCGCCGAAGCATTGTTTGTTGCCTTAGTAGCTCATGAGCTTAGACTCCTCCAGGAATATGATGGATAAATAAAAATCCATCCGAAGAAACATATTGAAAGTGTCTTTCGGTTACAAGTGTATATTAGTGTTTAATAATGAGCGGGGGAAGTGGGAAATGTACCTCTTGTATCGTCCTGTGGTTTGGCCAGACTCTTTAATTAATGGCCAGTTGTGTCAACATTGCAACAGACGTGGCTTCCATCTGGCGCCTAAGGTCGCAAGCGTTGATTCTTGGGAAGGGAATGAGGCCTTGTTAATTGCTCCCCTCCACGGCCATCCTTGTTGGGCAAAGGGAGGGGCGGAAGGCTGCAGCCAGAGGCCCCCCATCCTCGGAAACACACAATCGTGCAAGAAAGAACCGCTATCCCTACTAAAAGCCAAATTAATGTTGTGCCAAATGAATGTTGTCTAATCGTGCCATAGACGTGCAGTGAAATGCACTGCCACTCTCTTTGAAAGCGTTTATAGAGGAACACTCTATTAAGTAATGAGCTTTGCAAACTAAAAACAAGCCATAGTTGCTGCTTATGTATCTTATGCAACTAACAACCATTGATAAAGCCAATAGTCCTGACTTGTAGGTATGATGTTACTTGTTGTACCATATATCTGGATGCAATGACAGAAACAGCAAAGTATGCTAAGGCCAGACTTATTTTAAGCCACGCCCTTAATTACATTGACCACGCCACTTTGAGAGACCCCCCCCCCCGTTCATCCCACTTGAAGCCTTGCTGAAAGGAGCACCCCAACCTGCAACCTTTATCGTATAAGCTCTGCAATAAATGTGGAAATGTGTGCATGTGAGCTCAAGCAAAGCCTGCGGGCTTACAACCACCTTTAGAGTTTCAGAAAGACCACAAGAACAGCTCTTTCTATGAGAATGTAGTGCTCCGATGTTAAATGGGAGAAGCTTTGCTGATTTACTGCTGATGAGGAGGTTGCCCGGATATTGTTTGTATATTTAGCTCTGCCATGACACCACATCTTCGCCATGCATAAATCATCAGTCTCTTCCAAAGAAGCTGTCAAACAAGTGGGACATCAAAGTGCTACCCTGTTTGTGAGTGCGGGTGTTTGCGAGTGCGGGTGTTTGCGAGTGCGGGTGTTTGCGAGTGCGGGTGTTTGCGAGTGCGGGTGTTTGCGAGTGCGGGTGTTTGCGAGTGCGGGTGTTTGCGAGTGCGGGTGTTTGCGAGTGCGGGTGTTAAGCGTTTATAGAGGAACACTCTATTAAGTAATGAGCTAAAAAAACTTTAAAAAGAAGCGGATTTTGGTGCAGCCCAACATATACTTATGGAGCCCAATTTTAGAGGATAAACTTGTAATTCATGCTAATTATGACTTAACCAACAGTGTAGTTAATTTTCAGGTGCAATAAATACTGCACCAAAACCGGTCCGTTCGTAATGAGGACCTTGTGCGTATACAATTTTATGTGTGTTCTATAAATAATTTGCTTGGACTAAAATTAATAAATGTTGGCAATCCAGACTGCTGAAGCGTCATTTTCTACCCAAGTGAAACCATTTCGTGTCACTGAACACGCGCTGGAGTCGGCTGAGCTGAAAACCAATGAAAACAAGCGTGAAGCATATGGCGGGGAGCGGATTCTCTTCAAGTCTTCGTGGCTCGATGCTGTTTGGGATCTGGGAGGGGAAGTAGGAGGGGGGGGGGGGGGAGTGATAGGGATGAAAGCGCTAGCGGCCGCCTGCTGGCAAATGGTGACAAATGGTGGTGCGCGATGTGCATGCGGCGGGGCAGCCTTTGAAGTCTAATGCCGAGGCACAGACAAATGGTGGTGTGCGAGCGGCTTCCTTTCAAGTCTGATGCACAAATGGTGGTGTGTTATGTGGCTGGCGATGGTGTGCACGCGCATAGATCACATGAACTGTATGCGATCCGCAGCAGTTTTGGTATAATTTTCTTTTCGCTTACTATAATCTCGCCGGAGCAATGTGCATTGGCTCAGGCGAGACTTAAAAAAATAACACACGAGTGGTGCGCACATAGAAAGTAAAAAAAATGGAGTTAAAAACACCTGGCGACTGCTTATATTTTTCCATATTCAGCAATGAAAGGGAAAGTAGGTTAGTGAGAGGGTTGTTATGGGGAGAGTGAGGGAGAGCGCGAGAATGAGAGAGAACTACAGGGGAGGAATGGAGATAAAGAGAGCAAAGAGTAACAGAAAGAGCATGGGTGCGAGAGCGAGAAAGAGCGGTAGCCTTTGAAGTCTGATGCCGAGGCACAGACAAATGGTGGTGCGCGATGTGCACGCGGGGGAGCGGCAGCCTTTGAAGCCTGATGCCGAAGCACAGACAAATGGTGGTGTGTTATGTGGCTGGCGATGGTGTGCACGTGCATAGATCACATGAACTGTATGCGATCCGCAGCCGTTTTTGTAGACTTTTCTTTTCCTCTTACTATAATCTCGCCGGAGCAATGCGCAAGCGCATTGGCTCAGGTGAGACCTAAAAATGTAAGCACATTTGTTGTTTTTTTGTCCTGCGTAGAGCCCTCAGCGAAAGAAATAGGTATTGCCTTTTTGCAAGCCATTGGTATGAGGATACACTTGGATGCCAGAAGGATCCTAAGGACTGATTCCACAAGGTTGGTGGTTTTCGCAATTGCAATGTATCTACAGGCTGTATGGCCTTGGAGGTTTAGTGTATTCATGCCACTGTTGATATGGACCGCTGGGTTGAGTATAAAGGTGGGGTAATGTTATCGGACCTATTTAAGTTCCCATAGAATACAACTATGCTTAAAGTTCTGCCGTCCTGTTTGGGACCCTTACTTATATTCCCTTTTCAAAAGTCATTTTTTATCCTTTTTAATGCATTACTCTTGATGGCAATATTATGACCTTTTTATGAATTTTACGGTTTTAAATTTAGTTGCACTGACACTTTATACAAATCATGATTTGTTCCTTCCTCTATAAAAAAAGATGCGGTCACCACCCTTATCATTGTATATTATCTTTTGAGCAGTATCTTGGTTCGGCTGGAGAGGAATGGGGTGATTACAGTAAGATGTATGGATGTATATAATCAAAATGGGCAACAATTCCTTTTAAGGAATTTGCATTGTGCTTTTATGATCTGTTTTTGATCGAAATAAAGCTAATATAATGATGACAAACTTGGTTTCATTTTCACTCTGCCAACTTGCTAGTATTCATGTGAAATGTATCTCCCATTATTAGTTCGACTTGCACTGAGAAATGCTTCTTCTGGCAACCTTCTCCGTCTTCTACGTGTAATTAGTTCTCTTCCAGTTTTAGACCCCTTTACTGCTTGTCATCCAAGTACAGACGGACATTGCGTTGCTTTTCCAGTCTTCCACGTGAAGCATTGACATTGATCATATTGACATGAAATTTCAAGAGAGCAAGCGGGTTGCAGACTGCTTCTCATAAATAGCTGTGTTATTAACAAGAATATCAGTGTGGACTGCCCTTATACTATGTATGTCTCTTGCTCAGTCATGAATATACTAGTGCTTGCTAACTTGAGTCACAATCTCGTCTGCTTTATTATCTGAAAGGAACCATGAAGGCTTCTGAAGAGGCCCCCAGTGTCATCCATGAAATCCTGTTATGAATTTTCCTAATCAGATGTACACAAGGGATACACACAGACAAGGAAACATTACTAAGCCCCATTGACTACATCAATCTATCAGGCACGCAGAACACTTTTCCAGATAATGGGGTGCTGTTACCCATGACACTGCGGGCGCCGATCCAACCTATAATGTCATACACAAAGAGCACTACTTCAGGAATCTAATTCAAAACTCCAGAGAGAATGCACTGTACAAGCTGTTGTAAAACAAGTTCATTATTTCTTAGTGAGCATGTTATTTATATACGGTCACGATTAAAGTAGCTTTTAAAATCGGTTAGTTGTTTTGCATTTTATTTTTCTTTCCACAGTCTCATATCCCTCTTCCATCTGTCCCATTGTTCAGCCCATTCACAAAAGTCACCAGATCTCAAATTCTCATGGGCCTTTCATACCTGTACTCTCATTGGTCCTTCATCCTTTGATTCTCATTGGTCTTTCGTCCTTCCACTGTCAAGGGTCCTTAATTACCCCCTCGCACACATCTTTCATTCCTCCAGTCTGAATTGCCCTTCATCTCTCCACACCACATTACATTCACACCTGTCCCACATCCTATGGATCCTTATTTATTTATTTATTTATTTATTTATTCAAAGTTTTATATAGCGCGAACAAGATCCTTACAGATATCAGAGCGCTTCACAAAGACAGGGAAGGGGCAACATAGTAAACAGAGATAATGGGAACAATATAGTAATCAGTGACAAGGTAATAACATGGATGATAAAAACAGACATAACACCAATCCATATATGATCAGGTAGGTAACATGGTAATAACATGGTAATAACATGGTAAGTAACATGGTAATAACATGGATGAAAAAAAACAACATAAAACCACTCCATATATGATCAGGTACGGGAGTAGTATATAGCAGCACAGGTCATTGATCCGACTACCATGACGTACAGGTGGATCAGTAAACTAACGTGTATCATATCTTAGTCGGTAGTAATAGAGTAGCGTAATAGTGCCCCCAACAAGTCGAGGATAGGCAGAGCAGCGATACAAGCAATGCAGAGTCTCTGACACAACATCTGTAGCGGTCAGGAAATATTGGCCAGAAGCATTGTTTTCACCTCTTTCTTGAAGAGTGCAGTGGAGGTGATTAGCCGTGTTTCAGGAGGGAGCGCATTCCAGATCCTGGGTGCCATTCCTGAGAAGGAGCGTTTGTAAGTTTTCGCTTTCCGAAATCTACGGGGTTTCAGGAGTAGATTTTTAGTACTCCTATTGGATCTCGACCCACCTGATATAGACAGCTTTTGAGCGAGGTAGTAGGGTGCCTTGTGGTGCACGGCCGCGTGTGTCATAGTTGCAATTTTTAGCTGTATTCTGGCTTCAAAAGGCAGCCATTTTAGAGACTTTAGATCTGGGGATATGTGCGAGTGCTTTCTTGAGCCAGTAATGAGTCTCGCGGCAGCGTTCAGGGAGGCTCTTAAGGGTGCTGTTGTGGATAGCGGGAGACCGCTGAGGGTCGCAATTCCGTAGTCTATTCGAGGGATGACTAGAGCTTGTACAGCAGTTTGGAAGTCTTTGGCAGGGAGGAAGGGTTTAATTTTCCTCAGCGTGTTAATTTGGAAATTAGCTGCTTTTGTGGCTTTGCTGACGTGCTGCTGCATGTCGAGCTTGGCGTCGAGTGTGATGCCTAGGGATTTCGCCGAGTCCACGATGGTAGGTTGGACATTGAGTGCTGTTAGATTGTTGAGCCAGGTTTGGGTGGTGGAGATTTTCGCCGGAGGTGAGATGAGTAGGAACTCAGTTTTTAGAGCATTTAGTTTGAGGTGATTATCGGCCAGCCAGGATTGGGTGTTAATAAGCGTGGAATTCAGCTGTTTGATATCTTCCGGGGACTGTAACTTTAGGTAGAGTTGCGTGTCATCAGCGTACATATGGAATTGAACATTGGATGCTTGAAGCAAGGTGGCGAGGGGTTCCATAACGAGGTTGAACAGTGTAGGAGAGAGGGTGGATCCTTGTGGAACCCCAAGATCTGCAGGCACCGGTGTAGATAGTACATTGTCGATCTTGAACCTCTGAGACCGGTTGTGAAGGAAAGACGAGAACCATTTGAGAACAGTTCCCGATAGCCCCATTCTAGTACTTAGCAGCTCCAACAAGTTCTCATGTTTGACCGTGTCAAATGCTGACGAGAGATCAAGAAGGATGAGGAGGCAGGACTCATTACGATCCAGAATTTGGAGGGCGTCATCAATTATGTGTGTCATAGCTGTTTCCGTGCTATGTTTCGCTCTGAAACCTGATTGATGAGGGTTGAGGAGGTCAAATTTATCAATGTGTTTTGTTAGTTGGAGTTGGACACATTTCTCCAACAGTTTGGCCAGGGTGGGGATATTGGTGATGGGTCGATAATTGTTTAGGTCAGACGGATCAGCTGTAGGTTTTTTGAGTATAGGCGTGACTTGCCCCACCTTAAGGGAGTCTGGAATGTGTCCTTGTCGCAACGAGCTGGTAATGATCTTGGTCCAGAGAGGGAGGAGCAAGGGGATAAAGTCTTTTACCGCATTAGCGGGTAGAGGGTCTGTGAGGTGATTAGAGGGCTTCAAAGTGCAGAGCAGTTTGTGTATAGCTTCTTCCGAGTAGGTATCGAAGTACTGCCAAGATGCCTTGTTTTTAGGTTGAGTGTCAGCCATTCTGGTGTAGTTGGAGTATCGATTTACATCCATTATGAGGTCATTTCTTATGTTGTCAGTCTTATGTTTAAAGAAAGCAGAGAAGGCTTCACAGTGTGGAGTGTCGTTTGTTGTGCTATTAGCTTGTGTGGGTTGTGCCTTTGTTTGGGTCTTGATTAACTCGAACAGTTTTCTTGGCCTGTTCTTCGCTTGGTCCAACTGGCGGCTGAAGAAGTCCGACTTTGTGCGCTTTATTTTCCTAAAGTAGGCATTTCTCTTGTTCTTGAGCTTTTTGAGATGCAGTGCTGAAGGGACCGATCTCCAGGTGCGCTCTGCCATTCGCATATTACGCCTTTCGTCATTGAGATTGTCATCATACCATGGGTTAGAGGTTTTGGTGGAGACTCTCTTCAGTTGCAGAGGGGCGACTTCATTGACTATTGTATTCATAGAGTCAAGGTAGTGGTCAGTCAGTGATTGAACATCTGAGGCACCTGAAGGGGGAAGGAGGAGGTTGCCGATGTGGGGAGGTAGGGTGGAGGGGTTAAGATTCTTCAAGTCCCTTTTCCATGTTTTGGATTTGATTGGTTGAGTAGGGTTAGGTTTGACTTTTTCGTTGATAAAGAAGGTGATAATGTGGTGATCTGACCAATCGCAGGGTAGAATCGCTTCCAATTGAATAGCGTTCTCTTTGGCAATAATGAGATCAAGTATCGCTCCTTTGTCATGTGTTGGTTTATCGCATAATTGGGTGAGGTCAAGCGCATTGAGGAAAGTTTTTAGACTATTCACTGCAGTGTCTTTCTGATCGTTCCAGTGGAGATTGAAGTCACCCAGGTAGACTTGAGTGTTCTGCCGACCGGCGTTGGAAGTGATCAGGTCCATGACTTGTTGGGTGAATATGAGATTGTCACCAGGCGGGTGATAAATGAGATGTAAAGTACATACTTGTTTGCCCTCACTGATGATGTCTAGGCAGAGGAGTTCACAGGAGGAAAGGGAGGGGGAGGTGACTTGAGTAACGGAGATGTTGCTCTTAACAATGCATGCAATTCCCCCGCCCGTCTTGCCAGGAGACCTGTCCAACCTAATGATGTGATAATTGGGGGGGACTAGTATGTCCATAATCGGGGTGGAGGCTTCAGTGAGCCACGTTTCCGTTAGAAAGGCTAGGTCTAGCTCCCTATTTGAGACAAGATCCGCGATGTCGGAGGAGTGTCTCTGGGCCGATCTGCAGTTTAGTAGGATGCATTTGAGTTCGGGACAGAGAAGGGTGGACGAGCTTTCTAGTGTGAGGGGAACTTTCCTGAGGTTGTTAGGGACGGAGCCTCTGTTGTTGAGTGTTGGGAGCCTGAGAACGTTTGTGGGAATTGTGGGTATGGGGATGGGCGAATTGGAGAAACCTTTTACCGGACCTGGGCCATAAGAGTGTAGGAGAGAGCAAAGGTCGAGGTCCGTCAAGGGGCTGAGAACACGACGGGGGCGGTGGGAGTTATTGCGAACGGGGATAGTGGACCATTGCTGGAGTCGTCGGGGGCGAGTGTATGTAGGAAGGGTGCGTCGTTTGTAGGGTAATGGGATGGTGGGAGGTAGACTGGGCTGTGAGGAGAGAAGGTCTTTGATTGCGTGGATGTCCTTTTTGATTTGTGAAAGTTCCTCCTTGACTTGTTGGAGTGTGGATAAGGTCAAGTCAGGAGGGTTGTTGAGGTGTTCCGCGGTGCTAATGGGTGGGATGGTATTCAAGGTGTGGACGTGTTTGTGGGCGAGGGGTGTGTGTGGTGAGGGTGAGGCAGGCGGTGGGTGGGAAGCATAGATAGTGACTTCAGTGGGAGACGAAACAGGTGAGTAGAAGAGTGAGTGAAGGTTGACGACAGTGGGGGAGACAGGAGGGTAGTGAGGGCTAAGAATAGGAGGTGGGAGAGAGGGGGGTGCTAGGGAAAGGGAGGAGGTATGTTCTGTATCTTGTGTTGGGAGGGGGATGACGTTATGAGTGGGAGTGGGGAGGGAGCGGGGAAGGGAGAGGAGTCTGCCGTGGGGGGGATGGGGTTGTTGTGTGGATAAACTCCGCGTGATGGTGTGTGCAGATGTAGGCGTGTTGTGGGTGGGAGTTGTTGTGTCGGGTGTGAGAGACACGTGAGTGGGAGTGGAGAGAGAGATGGGGAGGGAAAGGTGTCTGTCGAGGGGGGGATGAGAGGGGGTGGATAAACTATGGACTATGGCTTGTTCAAATGGTGGAGTGTTGTGGGTGAGGGATGATCTGTCCGAGGGGAGATGGATGGGGGGTGTGTGGGTGGGGATAAGAAGTGTCGTGTTGGGTGGGCTACTAGTATGTGCGGCGGGGGTATTCGTGACTGTCCTTGGGGAGTGGCGTGCAGGTGGGCCATTTACTGGGGTGCTGGGGGTAGAGGTGTAATAGGTGGTGGCTGCGTGGTCAGGGGGGATAGTGCTGGCGGGCTTCTGGGTTCGGGTCCGCAGCTTGGAGAGGTGCTCTTTGAACTTGGGGAACAGGTTGTCTAGTAGTTCCAGGTTCTTGTCCGTGGCTTGGATCAGGACAATCCCGGTGTTATAGATTGTAATGGTAGACCTGCCAGGGAAGAGGTGGGAAGGTGTGATGGTGAGAGTCGAGCCATGGGCTGTTTTCTTAGTGATGGAGACTGTGAGTAGAGATAGGAAAGTTTTTCTCCATTGGGCTCTGCGTGAGGTGTGGAAGATGAAATCAGTATTCAGGGCTCCATTGCCCGATGAGAAGTAGGTGTCGGCAAAGGGTGTTTCCGGGTGCGCCCTCAAGAAGTTGTGTTTGAAACGTTTAGTGGCATTTTTGGAGAGAGGGATGGAGGGGTAGTTAATTCTAAAAGTGTGCTTGCCGTTGAGCTCCATTTTAGAGAGGCTGTGGTGTTAGGTGTCTGAACTAGGGCGGTAGTACACGCTGTCAGCCGCTAGTTACAAGGCCAAGGAGGACACTTGTGAGTGAACATAGATATAGGGGGTGGAGGTCAGTGTGATCCCCGAACAGCCAGTGCGTGGGAGCATCTTATCAGATGTATCCTATATACCAGGTAGCAGTCAACTTACACCGTGTGCCCAGCTATGCGAAGTAAGGCCTATTGGGTGGAGGCTTAGTTACATATCAGAGTGTACATGGTAGCAGCAATGTAGTCTAGGCTTAGAAAGTGGCTGGGCGCAGTTTGCCTACCAAAGAGAGAGTTGGATGAGGTAGTAATAATCAGTGCAATATCGTGACGTATCTTACAGTGAAAAACCTAGTAAGAAAATAAATAAATGTGGAAGCGGACAGTGTATGATGGGGATAGAGGTGAGATATGTGCAGCTTGTCGCATATAAAATACAGGCTAGAATAGAGCTAAACTACTAAATAGTAGTTTGAAATCCTTCAAACCAATACTCTCAATAATCCTAAATTCTTGTACAACCCTAATTGTTGTGCATGTTCACATGTCCCCATCTGCCCCTTTCGTCATCCTCCATTATAACTTGATCTCACATATCAGTCGTTACCATATTCAGTTGTATCTATAGTGCGTATTCTTCACTATTCTCACCCATTCCTTATACCTTTTTGGTGCAGTTTGACCCCACTCTACAACACTATTTCTCAATTTTCTCCACAACATAGCCTCTGCCCTTTTCATGCATTCCTCAACAGGTTAAATATCCCGGATGCCAATCTCGTGTATTCCTACACCGCGACACATCCCTATCCATTCTCATATTTCCCTCAATTAATTTTTCACATTCTACACTCCCCGTTGCATGACAAGATACTTACATCCCTGGGGTGAGGTCTGCTTCCATCCTGAGGGAAAGCGCTGCTGCTCCAACTGCCTCCTGCAGTATGTGGGAACATTGTGTTGCGGGGTGCAGAGCCTTCAGAGAAGAGAAAGAGACAAGCATGAACACAAGGAAACCGTAATTTTTTTAGGGTCCTGCTAGCCAGGTACGGCTAGTCAAATGACCATAAGGAATTCAGCTACCAAAATACTCTCACCCCTGCACTTCAATCACGTAGGCTCTTCCATATACCTCAACTTAGTGGGATGTTCCCTACACATCCATCGACAAGTGTATATCCTGCTCTTCTAAGGAGGCTCAGCATCGTTACTTTCACTGACATTCCCACCAGAAAAATTACCCATTACTACCACAGAGGATACACAGACAATACCTAGTCATGGAGATTCTGCTAACATCTCTATCCAGGATTCAACACAGTCACAAAACATTTTATCATCATTCATAAATCATAATAATATCACTGAAGGCTCTTATCTGAAAGCATGCCATTGGCCTTCATGAAAGGGGCCTCCCAAACTAACTGCAAGGTTAAAGGAGAAAATGTGCTAAATTACAATTTATAAAAATTACCAAACCATAGGAAATGTCACAGCAGAGCATAATAGGAAGGTGGTGGAGAAATCTGAACATCTCTCCTGATCTTCCCTATCTTATTAAACAAGCATTGGCATAGCCAATAGTTCTTGCCTTTGGGACCTTATGTGTTTAGCCAGAACTTTTGGCTATGTTGTAGAGCATTGTGGCCGTTGTGCATTATGTTAAAAAGTTATAATAAAAAGTGTGAAGCATTTTTGTTACCTTTATACAAACGAAGACGACATTATATACAACTGAAAAACCTGATTAAAAAAAGATTTTAACATAAAAAATGTTTTCTACTTTTTTGTACTTGCACAGCTGGCAACTTCTGCCTGCACGGAGTGGTATGGTATGTTGCATTCAGTAGAGTGTAATTATGTGCCGTGTAATTATGTGGCAATGAGTGGTATTATTTGGAGTGTATTTTGCACTGAGTGCAGTGTAATTATGTAGCATATAATTATGTGGCACTGGGTGGTATTGTGTGGAGTGTACGTTGCATTCAGTAGAGTGTAATTATGTGGCGTGTAATTATGTGGCACTGAGTGGTATTATTTGGAGTGTATCTTGCATCGAGTGCAGTGTAATTATGTAGCATATAATTATGCGGCGTGTAATTATGTGGCAATGAGTGGTATTATTTGGAGTGTATGTTGCATTGAGTGCAGAGTAATTATGTATCATTTTCTCAGAAGATATAACCGTGAACATTCACACAGTAGTGAAGGTATGTGTGTTCCCCCTACTATAATTCACAATTTCCCAATCAATGACTTTCTGTGAACTGTACATTGATGTTTTGTAGCCTGAATAGGTCATGGTAACTTCATACAGCAAGACATGCAAAGAGCCATCTACCCCTTCAAGGATTCCAAAACACACTCAACACCTTCATCCTTATAATGTTACTACATCAGTTCAATCCTCTGGAGTTTTCACTGGCCTGGGGACGTCATGTATAGGCATGCTATTCACCAAATCATTCATTTTGGAGTCTCACCAAACTAAAAACTTTTCAACAGCACCGGGCCGCCACAATGAGAGAGTGTATTGTACTTGGACTTAACTCCTAAACTGAGAAGAGAGACACACAGCAGATAGAAGCTTCTCCACAAAGCACACTTCCAGTAGTATCCATTAGCAATGACATAGCTTACAATGGAATACATAGTCTACAGCACATTGTTTGCCAGAGGATGCACGTGATGCATATTTAGACAGTGATAGAAGAAGGTTCTTTTTTATTGAAACAGCACAGGAAGACATTTGGATTTAATTCATAGAAAATGTACAGGACTATGAGGTTGGCTCAAAGAAAGTTACCGACGGTGGATATGGGCAATCTTTTCTACTGATGCTAATCTGGAAATAGATGCTTGTGTGAGAGACGCAGCTGCTTAACACAAAGCAAGCCTTTTGGCGTCCGCCTCCAGGCTACAAACAACAAATGTGGCCTCGAAGGAAGGTGAGGAATGCAGCTGGCATCCGGCCGCGCTGCTACTCGCTTCCGAGAACCCTAGGCCAGGGACAGAGAAGGCGGGACGTGCACCCGCCTTGGACCAATCGCGTGCTGTCTTTCTTTGAAAGACGCATGCACAGGCCAATTGCAGGTTAATAAAAAAAAAGTACACGCACAAGCGTGTGTTCAGAGTTCAAAAGCCCTCACTAAAAGCTTCACAGAGAAGCGCATGCGCGCTGGCTCAGGCGAGACCTAAACATTGCCCTTTATAAATATTCCTGTCAGCCAATACACACAGCATCATTGTACAAATCCTTACAAACAACACAGCCTGCGCACAAACCCCAAACGGTGTATAGTACCCACCCGCTCCGCAGTGTGAAAACACTGAGCCCTCCTCATGCAAACTAACACCTCCAACCAGTATAAGCTGCTTCCTCTCCAGAACCCTTCCTAGCCAAAATACAGTGTAACGGTTCCATCACACAACCCCAAACTAGTGTTGTAAAGTCCACACACTTAAGAAAGAAAAGGCTTAGGTTTGTTAGGCTGTTAAAGTAACACAACAGAATCAGGAATCCAGAGCCAGTCATGCAGATCAGGAGTCACAAGCCACATATATGGTTAGGAACTGTTGACACTGCGCAAGAGCAAAGTGGCTCTGCAACTTAAAGCAATTTTATAAATATGTTTTTTTCTTCACTGGAAAAAAAAAAGTTAAAGGTACGATGGTTTTGTTAGACTGTCTATTAAAACATAACATTCTAAACTTGCAAAACTACTGAAATTCACAAGTTATAGTTATCTCCGGCAACTAGAACTCTTGCCCTAAAGCCCTCACAATATACAGTGTTGCTATCAATGATGTAATCTCAGCAGTCATTAGGGATGTTATCAATGCATTAATTGAACAGGTCATGAGTGATGTAATATGTGAGGGTACAAGCAGTGCATGGCGAGGGCACTAGCTATAGTTACATTAGGGCGCAAGTTACGATTCCCTGAAATAATTATAACTGTTGGATTTCAGTGGTTTTGATAGTTTAAAGCTTTATGTTTTAACTGACATTTTCACTTTAATGTCCCATCAACCTTTTGTATTTCAGTGACTATTGAATGTTTTTTGTTTTTAATATAAAGTAAGATCTTACTGCAATTCCTAACTATAACGTCACTTTTGCCTTTGTTTTTTTCAGTGAATTTCCAAGATATTTTTTAATGTAAAGTAAGATGTCCTTCTCCATGCGCGGCATGGATTTGTGAGCAGGACCGCACCCAACCCTGGGGCATGGTGGGTTGAATGGAAATATGCTTTTCCAGACACTGCCTGGGGCACACAAGGTGCTCCATGCATAGCCCGGTTCAAACCAGTTGCTGGGGCACTCCAGCCACACTCTGGCGCTAAACTGGACAAAGAGAAAGGGGTGTAACCCCGCCCTTCTCAGGGTCCACCCATAGGAGGGACCTAGCAGGTAATCCAGCCCCTAGAATCAGTATAAAGATAGGAGCTGTGTCTAGAGACATTAGATTATCCTGGACTGAAAATCTGAAACAAAACTCTTGGACGTTCGACGTTCTATACCGACTAGAAGACTGAAGACATCTTCCTTGTGGTCAAGGAGTGACCACCCTGTGCAAACAGGTACCACCAGTAGCTTGCCGGTTTGCTTTGTGGACGCTCCTGCCGGATCCCGAAGACTCAGCGACTCAGGAACTGGACTTCCAGACTTCTCCGACTCTGATTCACATCCACAGCAAAGCTGAGACCCGTGGCGGACACGAGAGACGTGGGACCGGACATCCTGGACTACCTGCACTTTGCTAACAGTGCAACTACAGAGGCACCCTCGCAGTTGTGCATTGGGGATTGAGAAGCCCCAGACCCGAGCGCCATTTGCACCGAAGCTCAGCCCTCCACACTCCACGAGTGCCCCGTGGGGCCTGCCTTTGCATTTCAGCTCGACGCATCTTCCCGGTTGCTAGCCCGTTGGCTAGTTAGCCCTCCGAAGACTTTCTTTTGAAACTACACCGCTTTCCTGGTTGCTCCAGGCTTGCTCCAGCTTCCCTGCAGTGGAGAAGCTCCCCAAACCTTGCTGGTCTGAACTGAAGCCCATCTTCCCTTCCTGCGTGGATAGCGGTTGCTAAGGCTTGTTGGGTTCAATCCAGATACCGGCGCCGCAGTCAGCTAGATCCTTCGTGGGACAGCTCGTAACCAGCTCCTGGTGGTCGTCGACGCCTCCTGGTTTTCGTGGCTGTAGAGACAAGCTTCACCTGATTGCATCTCAACATCGCCTGGTTCCTTCCTGGTCACTGGCTAGTGACCCAGACTCTGTCCCCTCTGCTTTCAGGTTCTTCACATCTAAGATCCACCCTTGGATCCACCCGGACACTTTTCTCCTGCTCGCCTGCAGCACTTCTTTGCAGCTCTCCATAGGATACAACGACGAAACCAGACACGAAAAGACACCTATGCACCCGGCTTCCCTGGGTGAGATAACTCGAGTACTCCGGTGCTCCTGTGGGTGTTGACTCTCGCAGTGTCCTAGTTTAAAAGGGTTTTACCATAGTCCATCCGGAAGTGTCCTTAATCTACTACTTTGTAACTTTTACGTTCCCATTATAACTCTATGGTAACTCGCGACTGTGTTCCCACACTGCCCGCGTCTCCCGTGGGTCTCCTACTTCCTAACCTTTGGTTCTGTAGTGTAGCCCCAGCGATTCCCTAGGCCCTAGGCCTATTCACTATTCCCGAAGCAGTCCTTATACCACTTACTTAGTATATGGTTCGTGAGGCCCCTAGGGCAGAATTGTCTTTGTGCAAGTTATAGTATGCTTAATGAGTAACTTGTAACGTATCTCAAACTCTGACCTCATAAAGAGTGCAGAGGGGTTGTGTTAGTGATAAATACATATATATTTGATATATACCTTGTGTGGTGTCCTTTCATTTAGTATTCAAGAGATTATATATGGTAAAACAGCTGGCTTCACATGCTCTCTGAAGTTTAATCCTAAGACTGCTGGTCCATGCTACCACTAGGATAGCTAGTCTATACGGTTGATTTTACAACCACCATCAATAAGGGTCGTTTAGACTGGTGCAAGGTGCCCACTAGAATAGTGGACATCATATACCAGGCTAACTTCTCACAGTTGGCCACTGGAGCATAGCATGTTTCATCTGCCCATATTTTTTACTAAAACCCCAAACTTCTTATTCAGTAATGTCAGCTTCTTCAGGCAGAATTAAAGACAGCCTCCTGTAGGTTTTGTGAGAGATCCAATCCCTTGATTGGTCCATCTTCTACAGTATGTCTGAAATACCTCATGAATGTTGTTCTGCGACTGAACTAAGATACTCTGCACTGTATGAATTCCTACTATTAAGGTGCCTCTTTTGAGCGGGTCCACTAGGCAGGCTACTAAGCTCCCTGCTTTATCACACTAAGCATGCAATTTAGCCTTGTAATTTTCAAGATCAAAGCTTGAGCAACTTATACATTGGGCTACAAACCTTGCCTTAGTGGCAGACAACCCTCTTTCACAGGTCTATCCTGTGATACTGTAAACTGGCAGCCTATGGGTAAGAGCCGCAGGGTGATGGGCATACTTGTCCGGTAGAAAAATAAACATGAAACCCAGGAATGCTTGACCCCAAAATGTTCTGGGCTTCCGTCAACAGTCAATACTTACGGTCCAGTGCCTATGTTGACTAGTAAGGATAAATGAGGTAGCTCACAGTGTGACTGTCTCTAATTGAACACAGTGAGCAATTCTGGGCGAATCACTTCATCTTATGCTTCCTCAGTTCCTGTGGTTACCATAATTGTGAGCACATCATTATTATCAATGACTTCACAATTACATTTTACAAATAGATGAACTCTGCAGGGTCAGAGTTAAAACCTTATGGGTGAGATTGTCAAAACTATTTAAGAGTGTATATTTGAAATAGATATGCAAAATTTAGATTTTCACTCATTTAAATGTACAAAGCATAAAGATGAATGTTTGAGTAAATCTGCTCACAAGGGGTGAAGGCAGACAGGATGTGGAAATTTCAGGGCTGCATACTCGCAAGCTTATAAACTCAATGGGTATTTGCTAAATTCTCTCCAACCCACGCAGTTAGAGGCCATTAATTTACTCCTGGCAAAGGAAGGTGTAAACTTTTGTCCAGAATGGCAAAGGAGACCACTCCTTTCTAAAAATTATAAAGGTGCGGTGCAGTGAATGAAACAGAGTTTTTCGGGGGGGGGGGGGTTAACAAGTTGATTTGCACTGGCTCTGCAGATTATCTCACAAGCAAATATGAAATTAAATGAATGAAATGATATGATGATATGAAATGAAGAGGGTTCTGGTAAAGCGCATGTGTCCCAGCGCTGATACACCAGAGTGAAAGGAACCAGAAATTACGGGACTAAGGGAAGAGTCAGGTCTTCAGATACCTACGAAAAGTGAGATGGTTGGGTTGTCTACGGAGGTGAAGTGGGAGAGTGTTCCAAAGCTTAGAGGCACAGTACGAGAAGAGCCTGCCCCACTTCTAACTCTCTTGATTCTGGGGAATTCAGCTAGGTGGAGTGAATCTGAGCGTAGGTTTCTGGAGGCTTTATACGGACGAATCAGAGCTTTGATGATGGGGGGACCATTCCCCTCTAGGAACTTATGGACAACGCATAGGGCCTTAAAGTAGACTCTTTCCTGCACTGGTAGCAAGTGAAGGGAGCGAATTGCTGGCTTTTCAGAACAGCAATGGCTAGTGCCGATAACAAATCTTGCCGCCGCGTTCTGGACAATCTGAAGTCTCTTAATCACCGCCTTAGGCGACACCAGAGAGAGGGCACTGCCAAAATCAATCCTGGAAAGGATCAGGGCCTGAATCAGTGTCTTTCTTGCTGGAAATGGTAGCAAGGGAATTACTTTCCGAATCATTTTCAGCAGACCGTAGCAGGCAGCGACCGTCTTTCTAGACTGAGTTTTGAAGGAAAGGTCTTGATCTAACCAAATTCCAATACTTTTTATTTCCGGTTTAGGGACCGGGGCCGTCCCCATGCAGGCTGGCCAAAGAGCGTTAATGTTGGGGCTAAGATGATTACCCAACATCATCAGCTCCGTTTTGTCGCAGTTGAGCCTCAAATGGGAAAGGCTCATCCACTTGGCCACTTTCTATAAATAGGAGTGGAGGTCCGTAGGCGACTGGTCGGTTGGTTCAATTCTCCGACCAGCTGAGTGTCATCAGAATATGACACAATGTGGGGATGACCATGTCCGCTAAGGGAGACATATATACATTAAAGAGAGCAGGGCTCAGGGAAGAGCCCCGAGGAACTCCGCACTGAAAGGGAACGGGGTCTGAGATGACATTGTCTTCAAACACTTGATAAAATCTTCCTTCCCGGAAGGATTGCAGCCAGCTGAGAGAGCGGCCTGACACAGACAAGTTCCTGAAACGATGAGTCAGGATTTGATGGTCGAGGATCTTTCTTGATTCCTCCACTACCGCAATTAAAGCGATTTTGGTTCCTTGTTGAGGACGGAAACCTGTTTGTGATGGGTGGAGCAGATCGTGGGACTCAAGAAATGCAGAGATAATGCCATTAACATATTTTTCTGCAATTTTACTTACTCCAGGGAGGAGCGAAATGGGCAGGTAATTGGTCAAGTCCGTGGGATCCAAATGAGGTTTCTTTATAAGTGCTTTAACCATCGCTCTTTCACTGGTGGGGACCAGGCCCGAGAAGAGGGAAGCGTTGATTATGTTGAGGATGGAGGGGGCAATGGTGGATGCTGCCATTTTCAAGATGTTGAGTGGCGCAGGGTCAAGATGCGACCCACTTTTCACAGAGGCTAGAATGGGTGTGAGCCAATCCAGTGTAAGGGGGGGTGAAAATCTCCAAGCGAAGGGCATTCTCGACTAGGCATGTTTATTTTTTAAAGGTTAGAAGGATATGGTCTTTCACTGGAAGTTAAGAATGTTTTGTACTTTAGAAAAAAATAATTGAGCCAGGTTGTTGCATTGACGTCCTGAGAGGTCAGGGATCGTGGGTGGGTCTTGGACTTTTAATATTTTTTTTTGCAATTCGAAAGATTTCCCTGAGGGAGTTGCCTGAGAGGGGGATCTTTCCCTCAAAATATAAGGCTTGAGTTTGCTTTGTTTCCGCCTTATATGTTCGTAAAGAGGCTCTATATTCCAGTTTCTTACTGTGGGAAAAATCTTTTCTCCACGGTCTCTCCAACTTTTTGCGTTGTTGTTTAAGATGGTGTAATTCGGGGGTGAACCATGCTGATTTAAGAGATCTGGTTTTTTTCTGGATGCGTTTGTTAGGCAGCACCGAGTTGGGAGTGTCTTCGATCCAGGAGTTGAAGTGATCGTAGGCTGTCTCCTGATTGGGGTCTGGTATGGGTACGGCCCTACAGACTTCCGGGGACCACTCCTCAAACGGGAGTTTAGACCAAGGACGGCTAAGGGTTCGGGACATCTGAGAATGTGGAAACGGGGGACCAGGTGAAAGGGACTAGAAAATGGTCTGACCATGGGAAGGGGATGGGGGGGGGGGATTTCCAATAAGTTCATCCAGGCTAAAGAAAATAGGGTCAAGGAGGTGACCTTTAATGTAGGTGGGGTGGCAGACCTTCTGTTGTAGATGGTAAGACAGAAGGTCTTGGGTGAGATCAGTGGCGACCATAACGGACGAGTGGTCAAAGTGCAGAGCAAGATCGCCAAGGAGGGTAAAGTTGGCATTTATATTTGCTAGGTCAATGGCTGTTTCCAGCAATGAGTTGCAAAATTGACCTGGCACCCCGGGAGGGCGGTAGATAAGAATCCCTGAAAGTGTAAGTGTTGGGGTAAATTCTATGGAGAAACGTATGTTCTCGCAATCTAGGCTTGTGCTTCAGAGTAGGTGGTAGATCTTGTCATTTTGTAGATGATAGGAATACCGCCCCCCCCTTACCGGACGTTCTATCTGCCCTTTGGATTGAGTAACCTACAGGCAGCGCTCTGACAATATCGGGTTCCGAGCTAGGGGTAAGCCAGGTCACAGTCAGAAACAGTACCTCTGGGTCAAACTCAGTTAACAGCAATGAGATCTGCAGTTCAGCAGCAGCAGATTAAAATAAAAACGCTTCGCAAAAGAAATTGGGGTGGTTATGTTTATAGATGGTTTATATTGACAATGCGCACACTTGTCCAGACAATCCTCTAGCACGATAGATTGAGTGCATTGAGGATCTAGAGTTCTATTCATCTGTTTTAAGTGAGTGCTGGTATAATCACGGAGAGCTGGGGGTAGAGATGCAGGGGTACTGGCCCCTGGGACTGTTCGGGCGCAGACAGTCTTGCCTTAGGCGAGCTCGCGCCATATCTTCCTTTTTATTCACCCGTCTCGTTGTGGGAGTGAAAAGAACTAGACCGCTCCGTTTGCAAGATGGCAGAAGTGAGTCACCTCTAGTTACTTTCCCGGAATCTCCCTTCACAACAAACAGTTTGCTAATTACTGCGGTGGACCGGGGAGATTACGGGCGCAAATGGTGCTGTTCCACTCTTAAGTAAGTGTCCAAATATTCAAAAGTGCCAAGTGATTTTAGTTAAGAACAGTTAATTCACGTTAAAATACACGAGATGTACAAATTTTAAAAAAGACAATCTACAAGTCTTACTAGCAGCTGAGGTAGCTAAAATGTTACAGTAGTTTAGCCTAATGTTTTTTTCCCTTTGATGGTTTTTGCAAACATTTTATTTAGAAAGCAGATATTTGCATCTAATCAGAGCATTCTGGGAGCATTATACATAGCCTCATATTGCTAAACTTTGAAAACATGTGCTCACATTTTTATCCTGGAACCACTGTCACTATTACAGTTCAAGCTTACAACATTTACTTAGAGCGCTCATCCTGATAATAAAATGCTCTGTATTAAACCCTTTGGTGCTCATGACGGAATGGCTCCGTCATTAGCACTAGTGCGCTTGTGCTCATGACAGAACCATTCCGTCATGTGCACACTAGCACCAAATCCCTCTGCTGTGAGGTATTTCCTTTTTTTCCTTGGGAGGTTGGGGAAGAGCTTCCCCAACCCCCTAAGACATTTTTATTATTTTCAATGTAATGGCGATCTTACGCATGGCGCGCTAACGTCATTACATTGGAAATGAAACTGAAACTTAGATTCAGTTTCACTGTTTCGGGGCTCGGGGGCTATCTTAGCCCCCGAGCACCGAAACACACAGGAGAATTACCACTGGAAAGGGGAGAATCTCCACTTTCCAATTGTACCCCTACCTAGTGGATCTCTGCTTGGGGATCACAGCAGGAAGGTGATGCCCAAGCAGGGATCCATCCAGTAGACACCAGGGAGGGGGAAGCGGCCCCTTGGGCAAGGGTCTTTGCTCCCCCCGTTCCAAATGGTTGCATTGTATTTCAGCCCCCCGTGGGAAAGGCGGGGGGGAGTAGAAAGCACCCTAGACTAAAACTCCATGTCACCAAGGACAAAGTGTTCCTAAATTGTTGTTCAACAACGAATCTACTGCATTTTGGGAATTGCAATTCGGTCTTGCTTCATTTGAACGAACATACCAATAATTTGAGACTGAAAAGTCCAGGACTTAGGCATTGCGTCCTTGCTTACATAGAGTCAAATCAAATTTTAAAAAAGCTTTATTCGATTGTGAGGGAACAATCATAAAAGCACAATAGGATAATTACAGCAACAATTCATAGGTAAAACGAGTTAATATAAATTCATGTACTAAAAATGTATAAAATGTCCATAAAGATAAAACTTTGTTAAAACTGACAGAACCCCCATTTAATTTAAAGAAACATTTAGGTAAGCATTTGTTTTCTTTGACTCAGGACATTTTTCAGGAAAATTGCCGTCCTGTAGACAGAATGCACTTTGTCTAGTTGTTGTAAAGCCAAAAGTGCAAGTTGACATTGGCGAAGCCCAAACGGTTCCAATACAGGTACTAAACACAGTCTTCTAGCAAAAGAATAACATCTACAAAAAAGAATAACATGTATCGTAGTTTGTTTAGAAGTATTATCACAGGGGCACAGCTGGAGGTCATGAGACCAGTCATTCACTTTAGGGAAAGTGACTAATCTATGGAAGAGCCCCAGTCGAAATCGAGTTAATAGGCACCTATCATAAGCTTCTGCCACGCAAGTAAGGTAGGGTTGAATATTAAAAGTAATTAAGATCAACTGATTGTGTAGGACAGTGGGTTTTGCTATCTCAGCTGACAGTCTGACGGTGTCTAACAGTGACAGGCCCTCCTTTAAGTCCTTCCTGGTGATTTCCCCGATAGAGCTAGGCTTGATAAAATACTCTGAGTATCCAAGGTCTTTCAAAAAGTTTTAGATATAGCTTATTCATGGTATCCTCATGGCCCCATCCAATTTCAGGACATCCAAAAGGATGCCTCGGTTTAATTGTGCCTCTTCTTTAGTCCAGAGTCTGTGCCATAACAGTACAGGCCCAAGTTTAATTAAATCTGAAATGAAAGGGAGGCCCAACTTCGTATGACATATGCATGCTGCGGTACCATTAGGGACAGATAAAATATTTTAAAAAGGAATTTTCTACTCTTTGGATAGGAGCAGATCAATTGGCCCACAGACCCCAGTCCCGTAAACTGCAGCTGAAACGCATTTTGCTTTATAGATCTTAATATGCTCCTCATGCGGTCTTTTACCTAGTTTTTTGGCGGAGAAACTAAGGGCAGCTATGGTGTGTAATAGTGCCAGTTTTTTCGCAGCTACTGCTTGCTTCCAGGTATCATTATGGGCGAAAAGAATGCCCAGATATGCGACATTCTTGGTAAACCTAATCTTTTTCTCTGCCACAGCACATTATACAAGTTTTAGAAGAGTTAACACTTAGCCCTAAATCTTTCATAAAGTTTATGAAGCAATCCAGCACCCTCTGGAGTCCTACTTGTGTGCGGGACATAAGCACTGCATTGCCTGTATACGAGAGGGCTGGGATAGGTCGCCTTGCCACTTGGGGGGTGGGGGGGGTCATGATTATCATTTAAAAAAGCCTCCCCAATCCGTTTATATACAAATTAAAACGAAACGGGCCAGGACACAACCTTGCCTAACACTGCCTAACTTGCTGAACGTTCTCCCTTTAAACCACAGCGCACTCGTGCATTGGCATTACAATAAAAACGTTTAAGAAAATAAATAATCTGAATATCAACCCCCATTACTTCTAAAAATTGACCAGAGTTTGTTATGACTCACAAAATCAAATGTGGCTGTAAGGTCAACAAATGCTAAAAATAGATTCCCCTTTTTTGCCCGGATGTATTTGCCTACCAGGAGGGACAGATTCAGGCCCTGCTCCACAGTCCCTACGCCGGTTCGAAAATCGTATTGTAGATCAGACAGGACAGGATTCTTCTCCGCCCAGCCCTGAAAGTGTTCCAATATATAATTCTGCCTGCAAATTTTGTTGTGGCGTCCAATAGGGAAATTGGCCTATAGCACGCCGGGTCCCGTCTATCCCCCTTTTTAAAAATAGGCACAATTGTTGATTCCACCCAAGTGGGTGGAAAGACTACACTGCAACTAGCGTTCAGCACTTGTGTTTAGGGGGCCCACAGAGGAGAATTTAATTTAAACAAGTCTATCGGGACCACTTCTGGTCCGGGAGCCTTACCGCCCTTACTAAGAGAAAGGGCCCGCTCAACCTCATCCAGAGTGAACAATAAAACGTTATGTGAGGATGGAGACTTTAATTTGCAATCGCCCTGTGCACTGCTATCCATCACATCTGAGTTTCCCTCAGCCTGATACCCTTTTGTGAAGTGCTTAATCCATTGTTCCTCTGCAATTACAATTTCTAGTGACGGACCAACATCTCTAGACAACAAGCATTTACAATGCAATGGTCTCAGCTTTGTTAAAGTTAGAGCTATTTTCATAGCAAATGTCATTTTTTTTCATTTATTGTTTTTTTTTTTAAACCGATAAATATATGGTATTGTCGTTTACAATGGCAATAGGTGAGTAGTAGAGAGTATTAGCAGTGATTAATAGTTAGTAGAGAGTGACTAGTTGATTCATAGTGCCACACACAGAGACTCACACACAGAGCTCCACACACACAGAGCTCCACACACACACACACACAGAGCACCCCCCACACACACAGAGCCCCACACACACACAGAGCCCCACACACACACACACAGAGCCCCACACACACACACACACAGAGCCCCCCACACACACAGCCTCACACACACACAGAGCCCCCCCACACACACAGAGCCCCCCCACACACACAGAGCCCCCCACACACACAGAGCCCCACACACACACAGAGCCCCACACACACACAGAGCCCCACACACACACACCGCCCCACACACACACACCGCCCCACACACACAGAGCCCCACACACACAGAGCCCCACACACACACACAGAGCCCCACACACACACAGAGCCCCCCCCACACACACACAGCCCCACACACACACAGCCCCACACACACACACAGCCCCACACACACACAGCCCCACACACACACACAGCCCCACACACACACACAGCCCCACACACACACACAGAGCCACACACACACACAGAGCCACACACACACACACAGAGCCCCACACACACACACACAGAGCCCCACACACACACAGAGCCCCACACACACACACACAGAGCCCCCCCACACACAGAGCCCCACACACACACACAGAGCCCCACACACACACACAGAGCCCCACACACACACAGAGCCCCCCCCACACACACACAGCCCCACACACACACAGCCCCACACACACACACAGCCCCACACACACACAGCCCCACACACACACACAGCCCCACACACAGCCCCACACACACACACAGAGCCACACACACACACAGAGCCCCACACACACACACACAGAGCCCCCCACACACACACAGAGCCCCACACACACACACACACAGAGCCCCCCCACACACAGAGCCCCACACACACACACAGAGCCCCCCACACACACACAGAGCCCCCCACACACACACAGAGCCCCCCACACACACACAGAGCCCCCCCACACACACACAGAGCCCCCCCACACACACACAGAGCCCCCACACACACACACAGAGCCCCACACACACACACAGAGCCCCACACACACACAGAGCCCCCCCCACACACACAGAGCCCCACACACACACACACAGAGCCCCACACACACACAGAGCCCCACACACACACACACACACACAGAGCCCCCCACACACACAGAGCCCCACACACACACACACAGAGCCCCCCCACACACACAGAGCCCCCCACACACACAGAGCCCCACACACACACAGAGCCCCACACACACACAGAGCCCCACACACACACACAGAGCCCCCCACACACACACAGAGCCCCACACACACACACAGAGCCCCACACACACACACAGAGCCCCACACACACACACACAGAGCCCCACACACACACACAGAGCCCCACACACACACACAGAGCCCCACACACACACACAGAGCCCCACACACACACACAGAGCCCCACACACACACACACAGAGCCCCACACACAGAGCCCCACACACACACACACAGAGCCACACACACACACACAGAGCCCCACACACACACACACAGAGCCCCACACACAGAGCCCCCCCCACACACACAGAGCCCCCCCCACACACACAGAGCCCCCCACACACACACAGAGCCCCCCACACACACACAGAGCCCCACACACACACACAGCCCCACACACACACACAGAGCCCCACACAGAGCCCCCCACACACACACAGAGCCCCCCCACACACACAGAGCCCCCCACACACACAGAGCCCCCCCCACACACAGAGCCCCCCCCACACACAGAGCCCCCACACACAGAGCCCCCCCCCACACACACAGAGCCCCCCCCCACACACACAGAGCCCCCCCCACACACACAGAGCCCCCCCCACACACACAGAGCCCCCCCACACACACAGAGCCCCCCCCACACACAGAGCCCCCCCACACACTCACAGAGCGCCACACACACTCACAGAGCGCCACACACTCACAGAGCGCCACACACACACACAGAGCCCCAAACACACACAGAGCCCCAAACACACACAGAGCCCCAAACACACACAGAGCCCCAAACACACACAGAGCCCCCCACACACACACAGCCCCCCACACACACACAGCCCCCCACACACACAGAGCCCCCCACACACACACAGAGCCCCCCCCACACACACAGAGCCCCCACACACACACACAGAGCCCCCCACACACAGAGCCCAACACACACACACACAGAGCCCCCCCCCACACACACAGAGCCCCCCCCCACACACACAGAGCCCCCCCCCACACACACAGAGCCCCCCCCACACACACACACAGAGCCCCCCACACACACAGAGCCCCCCCACACACAGAGCCCCCCCACACACACAGAGCCCCCCCCCACACACACACAGAGCCCCCCACACACACAGAGCCCCCCCACACACACAGAGCCCCCCACACACACACAGAGCCCCCCACATACACACAGAGCCCCCCACATACACACAGAGCCCCCACATACACACAGAGCCCCCCCCACACACAGAGCCCCCCACACACACAGAGCCCCCACACACACAGAGCCCCCACACACACACAGAGCCCCCCACACACACACAGAGCCCCCCCACACACACACAGAGCCCCCCCCACACACACAGAGCCCCCCCCCCACACACAGAGCCCCTCACATACACACAGAGCCCCACACACACACAGAGCCCCACACACACACACAGAGCCCCACACACACACACAGAGCCCCACACACACAGAGCCCCCCCCACACACACACACACACAGAGCCCCCCCCACACACACAGAGCCCCCCCCACACACACAGAGCCCCCCCCACACACACAGAGCCCCCCCCACACACACAGAGCCCCACACACACACACAGAGCCCCACACACACACACAGAGCCCCACACACACACAGAGCCACACACACACACACAGAGCCCCACACACACACACAGAGCCCCACACACACACACAGAGCCCCACACACACACACACAGAGCCCCACACACACACACACAGAGCCCCACACACACACACAGAGCCCCACACACACACACAGAGCCCCACACACACACACACAGAGCCCCCCACACACACAGAGCCCCCCACACACAGAGCCCCCCACACACACAGAGCCCCCCCCACACACAGAGCCCCCCCCACACACAGAGCCCCCCCCCACACACAGAGCCCCCCCCACACACACAGAGCCCCACACACACACACAGAGCCCCACACACACACACAGAGCCCCACACACACACAGAGCCCCACACACACAGAGAGCCCCACACACACACACACAGAGCCCCACACACACACACACAGAGCCCCCCCACACACACACAGAGCCCCCCACACACACACAGAGCCCCCCCACACACACAGAGCCCCCCCCACACACAGAGCCCCCCCCACACACAGAGCCCCCCCACACACAGAGCCCCCCCACACACAGAGCCCCCCACACACACACAGAGCCCCCCACACACACACAGAGCCCCACACACACACAGAGCCCCACACACACACAGAGCCCCACACACACACAGAGCCCCACACACACACACAGCCCCACACACACACAGAGCCCCCCACACACACACAGAGCCCCCCCCACACACACAGAGCCCCAACCCCACACACACACACAGAGCCCCCCACACACACACACACACAGAGCCCCACATACACACACAGAGCCCAACACACACACACAGAGCCCAACACACACACACAGAGCCCAACACACACACACAGAGCCCAACACACACAGAGCCCAACACACACAGAGCCCAACACACACAGAGCCCAACACACACACACACAGAGCCCCCCCCACACACACAGAGCCCCCCCCCACACACACAGAGCCCCCCCCACACACACACAGAGCCCCCCACACACACAGAGCCCCCCCACACACACAGAGCCCCCCCCCCACACACACACAGAGCCCCCCACACACACAGAGCCCCCCCCACACACACAGAGCCCCCCCCACACACACAGAGCCCCCCACACACACACAGAGCCCCCCACATACACACAGAGCCCCCCACATACACACAGAGCCCCCCACACACACAGAGCCCCCCACACACACAGAGCCCCCCACACACACACAGAGCCCCCCCCACACACACAGAGCCCCCCACACACACACAGAGCCCCCCCCCACACACACAGAGCCCCCCACACACACACAGAGCCCCTCACATACACACAGAGCCCCACACACACACAGAGCCCCACACACACACACAGAGCCCCACACACACACACAGAGCCCCACACACACACACAGAGCCCCACACACACACACAGAGCCCCACACACACAGAGCCCCCCCCACACACACACACACAGAGCCCCCCCCCACACACACAGAGCCCCACACACACACACAGAGCCCCACACACACACAGAGCCCCACACACACACACAGAGCCCCACACACACACAGAGCCCCACACACACACAGAGCCCCACACACACACACACAGAGCCCCACACACACACACACAGAGCCCCCCACACACACACAGAGCCCCACACACACACACAGAGCCCCACACACACACACAGAGCCCCACACACACACACAGAGCCCCCCACACACACACAGAGCCCCCCCCACACACACACACACACAGCCCCCCCCACACACACACACAGAGCCCCCCACACACACAGAGCCCCCACACACACAGAGCCCCCCACACACACAGAGCCCCCCACACACACACACAGAGCCCCCCACACACACACAGAGCCCCCCACACACACACAGAGCCCCCCACACACACACACAGAGACCCCCACACACACACAGAGCCCCACACACACACACAGAGCCCCACACAGAGCCCCCCACACACACACAGAGCCCCCCCACACACACAGAGCCCCCCCCCCACACACAGAGCCCCCCACACACAGAGCCCCCCCCACACACACACAGAGCCCCCCCCACACACACACAGAGCCCCCCCCACACACACAGAGCCCCCCACACACACACACAGAGCCCCCCCCACACACACAGAGCCCCCCACACACACAGAGCCCCCCACATACACACAGAGCCCCCCACACACACAGAGCCCCCCACACACACACACAGAGCCCCCCACACACACACAGAGCCCCCCCACACACACAGAGCCCCCCCCACACACACAGAGCCCCCCACACACTCACAGAGCGCCACACACTCACAGAGCGCCACACACACACACACACAGAGCCCCAAACACACACAGAGCCCCAAACACACACAGAGCCCCAAACACACACAGAGCCCCCCCACACACAGAGCCCCCCCACACACAGAGCCCCCCACACACACACAGAGCCCCCCACACACACAGAGCCCCCCACACACACAGAGCCCCCCCCACACACAGAGCCCCCCCACACACAGAGCCCCCCCCCACACACAGAGCCCCACACACACACACAGAGCCCCACACACACACACAGAGCCCCACACACACACACAGAGCCCCACACACACACAGAGCCCCACACACACACACACAGAGCCCCCCACACACACAGAGCCCCCCCCACACACACAGAGCCCCCCCACACACACAGAGCCCCCCCCACACACAGAGCCCCCCCCCCACACACAGAGCCCCCCCCCACACACAGAGCCCCCCCACACACAGAGCCCCCCCACACACAGAGCCCCCCCACACACACAGAGCCCCCCCCACACACAGAGCCCCCCCCCACACACAGAGCCCCCCCCACACACAGAGCCCCCCCCACACACAGAGCCCCCCCCCACACACAGAGCCCCACACACACACACAGAGCCCCCACACACACAGAGCCCCACACACACACAGAGCCCCACACACACACAGAGCCCCACACACACACAGAGCCCCACACACACACAGAGCCCCACACACACACAGAGCCCCACACACACACAGAGCCCCACACACACACAGAGCCCCACACACACACAGAGCCCCACACACACACACAGAGCCCCACACACACAGAGCCCCCCACACACACAGAGCCCCCCACACACACACAGAGCCCCCCCCACACACACAGAGCCCCAACCCCACACACACACACAGAGCCCCCCCCACACACACACACAGAGCCCCCCCCACACACACACACACAGAGCCCCACATACACACACAGAGCCCAACACACACACAGAGCCCAACACACACACACAGAGCCCAACACACACACACAGAGCCCAACACACACACACAGAGCCCAACACACACAGAGCCCAACACACACACACAGAGCCCCCCCCCACACACACAGAGCCCCCCCACACACACAGAGCCCCCCCACCCACACACAGAGCCCCCCCCACACACACACAGAGCCCCCCACACACACAGAGCCCCCCACACACAGAGCCCCCCCCACACAGAGCCCCCCCACACACACAGAGCCCCCCCCACACACACACACAGAGCCCCCCACACACACACAGAGCCCCCCCACACACACACAGAGCCCCCCACACACACACAGAGCCCCCCACATACACACAGAGCCCCCCACACACACACAGAGCCCCCCACACACACACACAGAGCCCCCCCACACACACACAGAGCCCCCCACACACACACAGAGCCCCTCACATACACACAGAGCCCCACACACACACAGAGCCCCACACACACACACACAGCCCCACACACACACACAGAGCGCCCCACACACACAGAGCGCCCCACACACACAGAGCCCCCCACACACACAGAGCCCCCCACACACACAGAGCCCCCCCCACACACAGAGCCCCCCCCCACACACACACACAGAGCCCCACACACACACACAGAGCCCCACACACACACAGAGCCCCACACACACACACAGAGCCCCACACACACACACAGCCCCACACACACACAGAGCCCCCCACACACACACAGCCCCACACACACACAGAGCCCCCCACACACACACAGAGCCCCCCCCACACACACAGTGCCCCCCCCACACACAGAGCCCCACACACACACACAGAGCCCCACACACACAGAGCCCCCCCCCACACACAGAGCCCCACACACACAGAGCCCCCCCCACACACAGAGCCCCCCCCCCACACACAGAGCCCCCCACACACACAGAGCCCCCCACACACACAGAGCCCCCCACACACACAGAGCCCCCCACACACACAGAGCCCCCCACACACACAGAGCCCCCCACACAGAGCCCCACACACAGAGCCCCACACACAGAGCCCCACACACAGAGCCCCACACACACACAGAGCCCCACACACACACAGAGCCCCACACACACACAGAGCCCCACACACACACAGAGCCCCACACACACACAGAGCCCCACACACACACAGAGCCCCCCACACACACAGCCCCCCACACACACAGCCCCCCACACACACAGAGCCCCCCACACACAGAGCCCCACACACACAGAGCCCCACGAGCCACACACCAACACACAGAGCCACACACCAACACACAGAGCCACACACCAACACACAGAGCCACACACCAACACACAGAGCCACACACCAACACACAGAGCCACACACCAACACACAGAGCCACACACCAACACACAGAGCCACACACCAACACACAGAGCCACACACAACAACACACAGAGATACACACCAACACACATACCCACGCGGATTAAGTTGCTAGCTGCAAAGCTCTTCATGTAGGCAGTAAATCAGTTCTGCTTTAATGATTACAAATTCATCAGAGACACTTGCCCTGCCTGGGCCTTCTTTACACAATCCATGGAGACAGTATGTCCTTGGTTGCAGTTGGGTATCACTGGTGTATTGGTGGATTCATACAGAGTATAAGGCTTGCAAGGGTTTGGCTCTAGGGCGCTCCTTATGTGATATAAAAAGTATGGATGCCAGTTTCTGTCAGACTGGTCCTCCAAACTCCTGGACCTTGGGGTGGGTGTGATTACCAAATAAATGCTGCCTGGAAAAAATATTGAAAGAACATAAAAAAGAACATTGGCCTATTTTCAGGGTCACAAGAGGGTGTAGTTCTTGCTGGGGGGTGCGCCATGCTCCCCGAAGTGGCACGGCAAGTGAACAAATGTGATATATTTGTTGATACTGTCATCTTTAGCGCCAGGAAATTTGGCCAAACTGTGATGCTGGACAAGTTACTCAAACTCTGGAGCGTGTGTTCTCTTCCTTCGTGAAACAGTAAACTCTTACAAACGTATTAAGTATTGTGAGCAAAAGTTGGGCTTCAGTTATGATATTGCTGAGGCGCTCAATGTAAGCAGGGTGTCCGGGGCTATTCTGCTGAGGCTGTGACTTTCGTAGAGGAGCAGGTGGACTGGGAGAAGGGGATTGTATGGCAGCTGCTATTCCAGACCCTGGAATAGTCTGGAATGGAACGGAACGGAACCACGAGGCGGAACCACGAGGTGAGGAGGGGTGAGGTGGAACCAGAGCAGCAGCGGGGAGGCCCTTTCCTGACCAGAGCAGTCGCCTGGAAGTGTACTGCTCCTCTTTTCTCTCGTCTCTATGGGTCTCTGACGTCACTCAGAGAGGATAAACACGGGGCTTCCGCTGTTCATCTAGACCTGTTCGCAGCCTCTTAAGACATGTTGTCCAGCTCCTTGGTAAGTACTCCGCCTTACCCACCACAGTCCAACAGGAGCGAGCAAGGATTCTGTAGGTATCAGAGAGAGACCGTGCGCCCCATAAAATTATATTAGTTGATATAATTAATTAATTAATTGTGGGTTTCTAAAGCGCTAGAATCGACTCCCGAAGGAGTATCTCTGCGCTATAGACCGCTGGGGAACCCGTCCTGGCTTTCCCTGTGAGATGGTCCCTACTGGGTATCTCCACGGTGAAACCAGGCATCCCCGGCGTTTGTGGGGGGCCATTGTGGAGATGAGGCAAGCTAATGCCCAGAGTTGCCGAGTGTGATCCCTGGTTAGAGTAGGCACCGAGCCGAGAATTATCGAGTCCGCTGACCCTGGTCCACGACCCTGCCGCGTCGGGAATTGAACCCTGGTCCCGAGCCGTCCTCTGCTTCCGGATCTGCCGCCTCTAACCAGTGAGCCACACCACTCCATATATATGTGCAAAGCCCACCCTTAGCCCTGCTGCTCAGACTATCGACTGCAGCAGTGTGGTAGGTCCTAAAACCATTCAAGTGGACCGCTTCCTTTGCCCTGGTTTCCTGAAAGCACAGATCTCAAAGTGGCAGATAAATTCACCCCAGAGTTGATTATTTATCTATGAAGAGATACCAGCAATGTACCAAGAAAGAAAATTGCAGAGGGCGAGTTTATCATTCACGGGATGAATAGCTATAACTGTCCTGATTGGGTCTTCAGTTATATCACAGGTAGGTAGAGGAGCATTTAAAGTACCCAAGGGTTCAGCCAGCGCATTTACCTCCATATCTATCGGTCCCTGGACCTCACAGTCACCACACCTCCCAGCAAGGACAGGGAGAGATTTGGCCCTCCCCACCGCAAGTGAGCCGAAACATCCCTCAATACCAAACCCAGTCACCACAGGATTAGGGGGCACCGAATTCACCGCACCCAGTCAGTCAACATCCTCCAGTAAGTTTAAGGCATCAAAGCGATTATTCACTGGAACCGAAAATCTAAACTCACCGGGTCCCCTAAAATTGCCCCCAACCCCATACATGTGACCTCGGTGCTTTAGGAAGGTCAGTGGTTTATAAAAATAGCCCAGTGGTTAAATATGTATATCATTGGAGTTGTGAGGCCCATTGTTGCCCCTCTCTAAGATAGTGTGTACCAAGAGGGGCGAGCTAAAGGTTAACACAACACAATCACCTCGAAATTACAACCCACCCTATTCTTCGAGCCATTTTGAATTCAGAGAAGAGTTATCTAAGCCAGTCCTTGAGCTCAAAAAATTAAGTCATTTATTTCTTAAAGCCACCCAGTGTTCAAAGGCATTATGAGATAAAAAGGGGACATTTGCCAAGACTACTGTATATGGAGTGGCTTCTGGGGGCAGATTCAAGTTATGCAGTGGACGCTGGGGAATTTCTGGTTGGTCTCCAAAATTGGGCCTTTCTCTTTCTCCCTGTTCGTGCCAGGCGTCCTAACAGTTAATGTTCCTCGCTCTGTACTGGAGGAGCTTTTAGGGGGTACCGCAGGGATTACTTCTTTGCGGGGGAAGCGCACTGGTTCAAGCCGTTATATTTGCCGCACTTGGGTCTGTATTGATAGTGAGACTACCGACCTGTGTTTGTCCATTTGAGGCACAGCTAGATAAATTGTCATCCCCTGTTTCTGCTTCCCTGGTGTTTGAGGGACGGGGGTTGGCTTCGAGCTATCAGGTTGAGCGACTGGATGTTAAAGAGTTCCTCCCCCCTAGTTAGCCTGGCTTCCACAGTGGTTATTTTTAATTTAATGGGTTCCAATAAAGTTGAGATCATGGTTTCTGGTCTGCCCCAGAAGTTTCCAACTTGAATACTATCGGCAGGTTTGTCTGTCTGAATGGAGTTAATAGCAGTTGATTGGCCCTCGCCAAGATCTCTAGTTTTAGCAAATGTTTTGACTATCTTTCCATTTAACCTTTGCCCAGGTTTGCTCAGTTTCGGGGGATTCCTACTCGTCCTTTTTTTTGTTAAAGTTATTACAGTGTGTCCGATACCAGATTTGTCTTTTTGCCCTCGGGTAGTGACAGTGACCCTAAAAGGACTGAGCTCTAGCTCAGAGGATGACGAGGGCACATATCCCCCCGATTGGTTTACTGTGACATGTGATGTGCTATCAGGCCGTGGGGAAGATGCCTCGTTATTGATCACCGCACTTGATTCGATCAGTACAGGGGTCATAGAAAGTCTACTATGTGCGGGTAGAGGCTCCAGGGACAGCCTACGCTCAGTGAGTTTAATTTCATTCATAAGCACGGTTTCGGCCCTCTGCAGCAAAGCGTCTATGGTGCCTACTGCCCCCCTGCCCTGTTTAATCTTCACTTGCTCATTTTCACAGTGCTCCTAAACAATTAGTGATATAAGCCCAGATGCGACCAAACAAATCCCAAAATGGAAGACTACAAATATCGTCCTTAAGCGCAATAGCTTAGAGGGATGGCCCAGTCTCTTACTGTCTCTGACGGGCCGGCCCACCCTTGGTCTGGGTTGCGTCTCGTGCCGCATTGGGAGAGGCAGCGCTTTATGCGAGATCACCACGCCTCCCTCTCACTCGCTGCAGCTGTGGTGGCAAAGTTGCACCCTGAGAGTTGCAGTCCTCTCCCAGGCTGATGGCAGCAATGCTGGGGTGACTAGCATGCAACTCTGGTGCCCTCGTCCCTCCAGGGATTCCTCCTGGGATGGCTTTCAACACGAGAGCGTTCCTGCACAAACCTGTGGGCAACAGGGCAACAAGCGGACAAGAAGAAAGAAAGGTCTCACGTGCCGGGGTGGCAAAGTTGCACCCTGGGAGTTGCAGTCCTCTCTCAGGGTGATGGCGGCGATGCTGGAGTGAATGGCACACAACTCCGGGGCCATCGTCTCTCCAGGGATTCCTCCTGGGATGGCTTTCAACACAGGAGCATTCCTGCTCGAACCAGCGGGCAACAGGTCAACAAGCGGACAAGAAGAAAGGACCCCCGCGCTGCGGAGGGAGAGGCAGCGCTTTATGCGCGATCACCACACCTCCCTCGAACTCGCAGCAGCTGTGGCGGCAAAGTTGCACCCTGGAAGTTGCAGTCCTCTCCCAGGGTGATGGCGGCGATGCTGGGGTGAATGGCACGCAACTCCGGGGCCCTCGTCCCTCCAGGGATTCCTCCTGGGATGGCTTTCAACACCAGAGTGTTCCTGCATGACCCAGTGGGCAACAGGGCAACAAGCGGACAAGAAAGAAAGAAAGGTCTCCCCATCTCTCATAGAGTCATTGAATACCTTAGGCACCAGAAATATGAATCACCCTCTATAAACTGTCAGACCCACCAGAGGGAGCATGCCTCGTGTATGGTAGAGTGGGATAAGCAGGTATAATCACACAGTGATCTTTTATTGGTCCGTGTGAGAGAGGTGCATAGGAGAAGAGCTGATCCCATGTCCCCAGCAATAGGAGAGAGGTGTGCAGTCAAAGCCCCTCCCACTAAAGCACATAGCTGTGGCAGTGTTTGTACTGCTTGTGCCTTAGTATGCACAATACTTAACGAGTCTCTTGGCGTTCTTCGGGTACTAATAGTTATACTTGAGACTAAAATCACTTAAAGCAGCATTATCATAACCAAACAAACACTGATGGAGCTAGCTCGCTTAGTACATAGAAATTTTAGATATGGCTATGGTTTTCTTTAGTTTGTTTCTGCTAAAAGTTTGACGTCCCCTCTACACATCCTGTATGACCAATACAGAATATGTAAATGATGGAGCTTCATTTTCCTCCTCTAGTAGTTATCTGTGTAACCTGAGTTTATACACCAGAGTTTCATAAAGACGTCCGTCTATGAGCGTCCGTGAGCAGTGTTTGTGCGGCGTTAGTAGTGCTGGTTGAACAGGAGGTGAAGGAGCCACGTACCGATAACAACTCCGACAGCAGCACAGACAACAATTAAAGTCTGCAAAGGAGCAACAGCACTCTGTGATTGTGCAGCAGTCTCGGTGAGGAGTAGTGGAGGGTCTCTGGAGGGGTTTGAGTGGCGGAGCAACCTGCCTCATTCAGACTTGACCCGTGGTCACAGGGGCTCGCCTCCCGCCGCGGCAGTTTGCAATCAGGAAGCGGCCGCCGAGTGGAGCGCGGGCCTGCTGGACCACATTTCCCAGCAGAACCTAGCGCCCGGATACCGCGCCAGGGGTGCAGAAATTACAGCGACAGCCCCCGGGACGCGGCCGGACGAAGCGCGGGCAAGGCCCTCTGAGGCCCTCTGAGGCCCGACGAGGCCAAGCTGGGCCTATACTCTAACGTGTTGTGTAAGATGACTTTTTTTTTTTTTATTCAATTCATTTATTTTCTAATTTTTTGCTTGCCTCCTTCGCATGGCTGAGATACGAGACATACCCATTTCCGGAGGCAATGTTGGGAATACCAAGAGTACCTTGGAAAACTATTTCTTCAAGACTGTCACTGATTCTGTTAGGGAGAGTACTTTGGCTGAACGCAGAGCAGAGCGGCGTCGCTCTATTGAGTGCCTGAAAAGTAGACCTCTCTTGGATGGTCTGCCCTGTATTACATCAGTTGGTGCTACTACCCATACAGAGAACGAGGACATTCTTTCAATTGACAATGTTCCGATACTTTTACGTGATACGCCCCCCCCCACTTGATCCTCCCAATAGTTTATCTATGAATATTGTCTCTTTTCCTGGCAATTCCATTGCGGGTACAGATGTGATAGTTGAGCAGCCTGTGCCTGTATCTGAGATCGTTAAGAATAAGAAGGCTAGGAAACCAGCCATGCCCAAAGTTTATGGCCCGCCACCTAACAAGAGAAGGAAAAGGGGTGGTGAGCCGCTTAGAAGCAGGATTCACCACTCTGACTTCGGTAAAATCACTAAGGTGAACACTATACTTACATCTACACTGAAGGCCACTGCACCAAATGTCCAAACTTCAACGGCCCCCACGCACACTGCATTAATTTTAAAATCTCCTACACAGACTGAACCAACTCCCTCTGGTTTGGCTACTCCCCTGAACTCCCCGACTAAGATAACAGTGCCGGCTGTTCCTCTTGAAGGATTTGAACACCTAATTAGGTCCTTTGCTTTACCCATAATAGAGAGGTTGAAGAAGGTAGAAGAAAGGCTGGGAGTTTTAGAAATGTCCGTTAGCAAATATGCCGCACCATCTAAGGGTCCTGTGAAGCTAGCCCCACCTCCTGTAGCAGCTCTGTCATCTTCCACTCTTGCTGCTGAGACGGCTACAAATAAAACTAGTAAGCCCACAAATATAAAAAAACAGAGGGCAATACCCCCTAAATCGGTCCAACAGTTATTACCTCGCACAGCTAGTGAAGTTCCGAAGGAAGGGAATAAATCTCTCATGGGAAGTAAGCAGGAGGAGACGGGAACAACTAGTACAGCTAGAACAGAGAGGGGCAGGGGGCACCAGGTCGAATTACCCCCTGAAGCGGCCCCTTTTGTGGTTGTCCTGGCGGGGGTTCCGACATTAGAGGATGGCAAGAGGGAGGGGTTTTTCCAGTTGAAAAATAAAACCATATATTGGCTTAATCAAAACCGACCACTGCCCCCTAATGTTAATGGAGACATTCTGCATGTTCGTCGACTTTCCTGGTTGGGAAAGAGAGTGAAAAATATAAAGGGGGATTGAATTGTCATCAATTTTAGAGATCCTGGGGCTGTGAGATATATTTTAGAATGGATCCCAGGGAGCATAGGTAATTCCATTGTTCCCTGCGATCTGACGTATTTTTACCCGAGATCTCTTGTGAACCCTGTATTCCATCCCGGGGCATTGGCGTACCCGCAGATCAAACCAACTATACCATATAACAACCGGTATATGATGCAGGCACCTGATCCCATGATTGCTGAAAATGCATCTAGGTGGGAAACTGTTCCTTTTAGGCGCCACACAAATGGAAACAAGTGGTTTGATCACTTTGTAGGTAATGGGAGGATGGATCACCTGCTACCTTTCACCCCGTTGAAGGTCGCAAATAGGTTTGATGCCTTCACAGATTTTGATAATTGCGATTGACAAGCGGGACCTCCCACCAACAAGCGATCTGCAAATGTAAACCAGGACGCCAATGTCACACCTAGCCCTCCATTGCAAGCCCTGATATTAGATCAAACTATCCAACCCACTGTTGGCAGCTCTTAGGTCAATCAATCCTCACTGAACTGTGAGTTTGAGCTGGGGCAAATCCCTAGTACATCCACTATCACAATCCCCTCAAAGCAGAGTGGAAATGGAAACAATATAGAAGTGGGGGACACTTCAGATACAATTCGTATCCTCTCATGGAACATAGCAGGCCTAAAAAAACATTTGGTAATTCCAGAATGGAATGATTTTATTGAGGAACATGAGGTCTGCATGTTCCAAGAGACTTGGAGCACGACACCCCTGTATAAATCAGGCTACTCCACATTCTTCATTCCTGCTGTTAGCCAAGGTAGGGGCCGCCCATCAGGAGGTCTTATCACATGGGTGAAGGTGACAATGAACTTGGACATCACCTGGCATAATACAAATTCAGAAGATATTCTGCATTTATCCTTTAAGGGTCCACTAAAGGGCAATAGAGTAGATTTGTTTAACGTCTATGCCAGAGGAGCGCCAGCTTGTAAAAAATCAGAAACAATATCCCTTTTGGAAATGGCTCTAGAGGTTACCCCCCCCCCCCGCCATGATCTAACATCATACTGGGAGGAGACCTCAACTGCACGTATGAACCCCTAACGGAGGATGATTTATTAGGGGTTATGGAGGAGGACATTAAACAGTCTATCCCCCCATTGAATTTAAGGCCTATTAAGAGATGGTCGGTTAGAGCTTTACAGATCAATGCTCTGACATTGGAATATAATCTGGTGCTTTAAATGGCAGAACAGCTTCGGACCCAAATGGGGCCATGACCTTTAACAGCCTTAATGGCCAATCTCGTATTGACTACATCCTCATGGATATAAGGCTATGGGGGAATGTTGTCGACATGGATGTTAAGCAGATGCCGGACAGTGACCACAACCCACTCTCCGCCGAAATCAGATGGGATTTAAAAATGAAAACCCCGATTAACCGCCTATACACCAAAGAAGTAGTCCCATCTAATTGTAATAGAAGGTTAAAATGGCACAAGGTGGCGTCCCATGAGAAAACTCTGGAAAGCATAGGCCTTTTGGTAACATCAAAGGGATTGGAATTTAGTAAGCTGAATATCCTACAGGGTGAGGTCCTTAGCCCAGATCTGAGTAATATCTATAAAGATTTTATAGATAATCTGAGCTCCTATTTTAAAATTACAGGATCAAACAGACGGAAAAACACTATTTTTAAAAATGGCAACCCTTGGTTTACAGGAGATTGCAGGGAAAAGGGGAAATCCATCTCGCTTGCGATTCAGAAAAAGGACGAGCAGCTCTAAGGGTAGCTAGAAAAGAATATAAAAAAACAATAGAATTGTCAAAACGTACATGGGAGGAAGATCATTGGCAGGAACTTAGGATGGCTGCCTCCATAAAGGACTCAACTCTTTTTTGGGACTTAATAAATAATTCATCTAGAAGGGGAGGGGATCCTGTTGTACACCACATAACCGAACAGCAATGGTATTCCCACTTCTTGAATCTCTATTCTTTTGAGGCTGATTCTGCACAATTGCCAGATCCACACTTAGACTCCGAGCCAACCATCTTAAATATCGAACCAGTAGATACCTTTACTTTTCTTGAGGTCCAAACAGTTATTAAAAATATTGCCCCGGGGAAGGCTGCTGGCCCGGATGGCCTGCCCGGTGATCTTTTATTGCATGACCCGACCCTTTGGGCCAACCTTATCCTTCCGCTATTGAATCTCCTGACTCAGGGCTATCCAGTCCCAGAGTCGTGGAAAGGGGCAGAAGTGGTCACGATATATAAAAAGGGGGCTAGAGATGACCCTGCCAACTATAGACCAATCAGTCTGATTGATGTAATTCAGAAGGTGGTTGGCAGCGTCATTATATCCAGAACGGTGTCATGGCTGGAGGAGGGTGATATGCTAACACACCTACAAGCGGGTTTTAGGAAAAAGGTCGGCACGATAGACCAAGTCTTCCTTCACTGCGATTTATTGGAAGACTGTTTACGTCGGTAAAGGGTCATTATATCTGGCATTCATAGACCTAAAAACCGCCTTCGACCTTGTCCCACGCACTAAATTATGGCAGGTACTTCAGGACATGGGCTACCCCCGCAACCTCCTTGAGCTTGTTAAAAGACTGCATGATGGCACATAGGCAAGGATCCGATGGGGGAGTGAGGGCCAACTAACTGATAAAATACCAGTGAATAGGGGGGTCCGCCAGGGTTGTGTGATGGCTCCCACCTTGTTCTCCCTCTTTATAAATGGGGTGGCAGGCCATTTGAGGGAGGACCCTGTGGATGCTCTCACCCTGGCAGGTGAAAAAATACCGACCCTCCTTTTTGCGGACGACACCCTCCTCATGTCTAAAACCCCCTCTGGTCTCCAAAAACTTTTGACCAAGTTTGATGCCTTCTGTGAGGAACGTGGGTTAACAATTAACACTACAAAAACTAAATTAATGGTGCTGTCCCAAACAAAGAGACCAAGGAAGATTAATGTTGTGCTTAATGGATGTTCACTGGAGGAGGTTGATGCATTTGATTATCTGGGAGTAAGGGTAAACCGGAGAATGAAATGGGACTCCCATTTAGCAAAAATGCATTTGAATCTGAAAAGGACCACGGGAGCCATTGCCAGAGAACACCGAGCCTCGGTAAGCAGGCCCATTGCAACTGTCCTTGCCATCTATGAGGGGAAAGCATTGGCAGCAACAACATATGGGTCAGAACTTTGGGGCTTTGACAAGATTACAGTGCTAACGAAAACGGAAAATAAGTTTTTGAGAGACTTGGTGGGTCTCCCAGTCTCTACCCCCTTGAAACCACTGCTGCAAGATGTGGGCCGTTGTGCAATTAAAGATATTGTCACCCTTCGACCTCTCTTATATTGGGTACGATTGAGAAGAACACCGGAATTGGTACACTATGCTGCAGTCCTGGACGAACTTATCACCCTGAACAAGTTGTCAAGAATCGCCTGGCTGGACAACCTAAGGGACCTGATTACCAACCTGGGGCTAAGTGAAACATGGTTGTCCCAGTCACCACCCCCGAAAGAAACAATTAAAAAAATATACTGGGAATGGGTTCAAGCCAAGGAGCTCGAGAAATCAAATTGGGGAGTTTTAACTGACCATTTTTTAGAGCATAAGTCTGTGAGGAAGTTTGAATCCTTTCTCGATGTCATTAAAACACCTAGAGACAGAACCTTGTTTTTAAAATTCAGACATGGAACACTTCCCCTGAACACCTTTACCAGGCATTGGAAGTCATCTATGTCCAACCATTCTAGTTGCCCTGGCTGTTCAAACCCTAATGAGTCCTTAGCCCACTTCTTATTTGCCTGTAGAGCATATGGCGGAGCCAGGAGAAGGTGGTTAAAGCCTGTATGCAGAGAACTGGGAGTCAGGCACCATGTGACGACGCATATTGACAACGGACACAACATCTATGATGTTGTTTTGCGGAGTCGCCAAATTCTTGGGAAAGGCCTGGCAGATACGTTCAAGACTTATAAAAATGAGAACAGGGTAGGAAACTGTGTGTATTACATACCCACTAGAATATTTCCGATTCTCTGTTCTCTGCTCCAGGACTTTACCTAATCTATTTTTTTTTTAATTTTATATTGTCTCCATTGCTTTTGAAAAGATCTGACCTTTTTAAAGTTTTTATACCTCTTTTAACAATGAATTGTATGTACTTTTATGATAAAGTTTGTTTTTATCGAATAAAGTATTATAACATAACATAAAGACGTCTCAAATATAAGCTGCTAGTGACTGAATCAAAGAGACCATGCTGGGAAATAGAGTCTTCGCAGCGACTTTCATGGCTTTGAGCTGAATTGCTAGTTTCTTCTAATGTAAATTAGCAGGACAGACTGCACTGGACAAAAGGTTTTGATTCGCTGTCACACAAGTCTAGCGGAAGATCTCAACACTCAGGCCCCAGTAACTTTCACATTTTTAACTGGGAGAGAATTAATGGCAGAGTAGGCCCAATGCTATTTAAACGTTTGCCTAGCATTTAACACACAAGACAGCTGCTGCTTAAGTTACTGAGCTATACGGTTGTCCAACGACTGAAATGTTCTTCATGATGACGTTACTAACATCATCTGAAGAATGAAAAAATGTAAAATAGCACACGCACACTGTGAAGAGCACATACTGACAAGTTCATAATATTATTACGGTTTTAAAATATGCTATGGAAACCCAACATTATTAAGGAAAATGTATCAGTCCCTCTTTAAAAACTATTTGGCAAACCAAGGGTCCCTCTGTATGGAACGGTAAAATGTGCACTACCTTGGAGGACACTTTTCTGCACGGTACCAGCCTGTGCCCAGCAGGGCAGACAGGGCCCTATGAAAATCAATTGTATAGTAGATTGAGGTCTCTCGCGTACCGCGTCATGACAATCCTTAGGAGTCCCATAGAAACAGAAAGCAGGCGAAGGCTGCATCCATGTATTACCCTACAAACATGTGACCTCTTTGATCCCAATGAGGATACCAGACGGGCGCAGCTGCTAAATACGGCTCTGTCAGTATGCATGAGGCACCTCGGCGCTCACAAACAAGTTTTTAAACAATGCAGTGCACACAACTTCTGAGAACAGCCGAGCACTGAACTACATTACATACTTTTTTCAGTGCAGTGATAATACATTTGCGTTAGTCTGACAACTAATGAGTGACGACACTTGGCAAGACAGAGTACATTACAATACCCATGTTCAGTCATCAGGCTGCTGACCAGTTGGCATTCCAAACTGAAAACAAAGCTTACAGTGAGAGCCATCAACATGTAGTAATTAGTAGAATTAGGCTCAGGATGTGAGTGGCTGGCCACTGCTCAGAGTTAATAAAAAGGTGGGAGGTAGAAGGTGCTGACGCAATTAGTCTTACCAAATACAGAGCTGCGGTAATTCTTGGCCCAGTGTCTACTACAGGATGCTTTCTTTCCACCAGTTGCAGTTCTCCCCTTCTAGACTGCGTCCACGGCTGGGCCCCTCCCGGCCCCAGAGTCCAGTCTTCTCAGCAGTGTCTTTGGTCACCAGCAACTTAATCTCTGCTCACCAGGACCGTGTCTCCTCCCCGCCTCTAAACCCTTGGCCAGTCTCTGCTTCCAAGTCGTACTCTACTGGCAGGCAGCCGGTGCTTTCCAGGCAGATTTTTGCCCACCGTTTGACTCAAAACTCACTTTGCTCACAGACTGTTTCCCGGTGTATTCTCTGCCCACGAGTCTGATTCTTTATCACCCGGTAGATTTCAGGTCTGTAGATCACACATGGTAATAGCGTGTTCAAAATGTACCCGAACAGTCACTGATTTAAGAATATGGGCTCGTTCTCCGTTATTTTTTCTCTTGTAACGGAAGCCTTCTGTTCCGCAATTACATATAAGTGGGCCCAACGCTTTGCAGTGGCATCTAGGTGCTCACAGCCAATCACGTAGAAGGAAACAGTCTAGTAGAGGTGGTAAGTGTAGCGACCTTGGATTGGTTACTGGACGTCTTGTCATGTGCTCAGCCAGAAAAGCTTTTCATTGGGTGATGTTGCGTGTTCCTTTCAGTAAGGAAGCTTGAAGACCCCGAATAGTGGTATGGGATATTTATAAAAGTCTTGCTGGAATGACTTGTGGGCGCAGCCTTTCTCGAATCAATCTCGCTTGCCTCAACCGAGCACTTGAGGGCTCAGGCCAACTTATCCGTGTATCCATCCATTTCAACTATAACTGCTATCACACAGTACAGCGTCTTAACGAGGGAAAATCGCGTTTTAAGCAGTAGCCACGACTATAACATGCGACAGAAGGAGACCTTTTCGAAGATGGCCGCTAAACGAAAGCGCTAAAATAGATAGTAGATGAAAGCGACACAAGACTCGGTGGCGTTTTGAAAGGTGCCATGGGAGCCATATTGGATTGTACAGTGGTTCTATACATGCCTTTGCACCCCCGAAAAAAATACAGCACCGCGATGGTTTACTACCACGACTAAATTACACGCGTATTCACAAAGCTTCACTTTTTACTAAGCACCTTTGAACAATTTGCAATCGATATCATGTTGTCAAAGTGTAGAGTTAAAGGATAAATATATATTAAACGATTACAATAGTTTTCGACTTGCCGACCTCCTTAACATGCGTTTAAACCACTCCTTCATGCTCCAGTCACAGCAGGTGTCTCCGGTCGCTCACTCATAAATTCTTCCCTGCTTAATATGGCCATCCCATAATACAACGTGCGGTGTGGTAAGTGCCGGCCGTCTTCTATTTCAATGAACGACAGCCTTGTTTCTATAGTCATGTTCTTAAGGTCGTCAAGTCTCCTTGCATACTGACTAAGAAGAGCACGCTATTGCTAGGTTGTGCTTCAGTTGTGCTAATTAATTTAACTGTCACTACCACTGACGTGCCTGGTGGAGGTTTTGTACTTCTAAGCCTACTTTTCTCGGACGTTGCGTATTTCCTCACGTGTCTGGCATATTAGCTTGCTTGTGGGGTTGTAATGGCTGCGGGTACCGTGAGCACGAGTGGCGGTGTCGTGAAGAAGACCGTGGGGGTACAGCACTGGCTTAAGACAGCTTATGGCTTTGCAACGGACAGGAACGACTTCCGCAGGTACTACGGGAGGGGCAGCAGGGTCGCAGATCCGAAAGGACCAGTACAGCAGTATTTATTTATTTTTATTTAGTGAATTTTTATATAGCGCGGACATGTCATTACCCAAAGGTGTCAGAGCGCTGTACAATAGGGATACAAAAGGGGATGATGGACGGAGCGTTTGAGCAAATCAAACACTCACCCCCAGTCAACTGATCTGGGTTTAATCCATCACCATTCTTTAGCTCACTCAGCCACCCCAGTTCAGACATGGCCATATGCAAATCAGTCTGACCCTGTGCCTCATGGGAACAGTCCAGCAGGAACTGCTAAGCCATGTCTTCCCTGGACCTGAAACAAGCATCCTGGGACCGGTTTCGGGGTTTCACCCCTCTTCAGCCAGGATAGCTTGATTCCAGTGGCACAGTGAGCCCAGGACCCACATCTGGGCATACATGGCGCACTTAGGGTGAGAAAGCAAAAGACACACAATTGATGGACGGAATGCGAACTAATCAAAACATTCACCCCCAGTCAAGAGATCTGGGTTAAATCCATCATTCTTTTTGCTCACCATGCCACCCCAGTTTAGACCTGGCCATATGTTTTTCTTTGGTTTTCCCTTTTCGCTGTACAATAGGACCAGTTACTTTACACGAGAAACGTGTTACACAATAGAATGTTACAAGAAATAAACAGGAGACTAAAAAAGGTAGGGTACATAAACACAATATCCACCACAACAAGCAAGGGTGAGGAATGTACAAGAAAAAATTACAAATTTACTCTCCGAACATGAACAAGTAATAGTGACTTCCATGGTTCTGGATGCTGTAGCTTCTTTGTTTTTTCAACTTGCTATAGTTTATTTTACGAATGTTATTTTTATGAATTTTATATATTGTAGACTGGCCTGTAGCCATTAGTGTTTTACGATTCATCAGACCGTATCGATAAAAAAAAAATATATATACATTTACATTAATGGTGGAGAGAACACCGTGCCAGCCTCCCCATGAGTTAGAGCATTTCATACGAGTTCGTTGTAAAAACATAGCAGTGACAAGCATGTGGTACATCGAGATGGACATACAGCTTTTGTGCTTGTTGAGGTTGGTCTGCACTTGAGAGCATGCTGGCGTAGGAGCGGGATAGGCTGGTGTCTTTCTAAGAGAAGAGCTTTGAGGTCTTTTTTTGAAGGTGACATGGTGTGGTCAGGTGGATGGTGGACGGGAGAGAGCCCCATAATCTGGTGGCGCTGCCAGAGAAGGATTGGTTCATGTATTCGAGGTGGAATTTAGAGTTTTGTGAGTCTTGGTCAGTGCCTGGGATTTTCAGTTCTTGAGGTACCAGGCTAAAGTGGAATGCTGAACCATGCAGGCAGTTTTAAATTGACAGCTTTCTTCTGTGGGAACCACAGAAAGAGGGAGGCGTAGAATGGTGGAGATGTTGAATTTCTTGGGTCCTGCCACTAAGCTGGCGTACGTACGCATGAAGGGCTGCTCTGGGAGGATCTAAGTGAACTTAGGGAACATGCACTTCAACATCATTTATAGGTCACTGAATCTGCTGGTGCTGCAGCCCGCCGGGAACTGGTTAGGCGAGGCTTTATAAAGTGAATAGTTTTTAAACTTTCATGGGTGTTTAACCAGCAGCAATACCATAACGTCGTAGGTAGTTTTTCACATCACAATTTTTGGTCCTGATGAATTGCCATAGACCCAGTAGGGCTGTCAAGACAAGAAACCTGTTGACCTTGTGGAATAGAGCGTCACTTTGTTCTGATCCATTGAGTCGGACAAAGCCGCCTTCCTTTTTTCTTTTAATCAGGTAGGAACCAGAGCCTAATACACTTTAGTGGTTGACCTAACGTGTTTTAACATTCATGTTTAACACACACCTACACTTTCTAGGCCCCTCACTCAAACTCAAGGAGCGACCCAATATCTTGCCAGGTAGGTCGCTCCCCCCTCCGCTGCAGCTCCGCTCCACCAGAGCCTTGCACCCTCTGTCTCTGCTGCCCATTCCTGGGCGCTGTCTTTCCTCGCCCTCCCCAGTCCCCTGTTCGCCGTTCCCGCCGCGGACCCTTCTCCTGCCGCACCTGCAGCTTCACCTGTGACAGAACCACCAAACCTCCAAGGACTGGACCCAACCACCTCCACTGCATACTCAACACCCGCTCCGCACTCAAACACGCTGTCGAGCTCTGGGATCTGCTTGACACCTCCGCCCCAGACGTGGCCTTCCTGACCGAGACCTGGTGGAACGACTCCTCGGCGCCCGACATAGACAAAGCCATCCCGGACGGCTACAAGATCACCCGCATGGATCGCGCCATACGGAACCGGAGGAGGAATAGCCATCGTCCACAAGTCCACCCTCAAGGTCGCCACGCAGACGACACCCTCAACACCGCCGAACACCTACATTTCCAGATCCTCACCGACCCAAACACCACCCTCAGAGGAACACACATCTACAGACCACCCGGACCCTGGGCTCAGTTCAGCGACTCCATCGCCGACCTTGCCAGCACCCACGCACTCGCCTCCACAGACTACATCCTCCTCGGGGACCTGAACTTCCACCTCGAGAACAACAACGACACCAACTTCGCTACCCTGATCGACAACCTCGTCCTCAGACAACTCGTCACTGCACCCACACACGCCGCCGGCCACACTCTGGACCCCCTCTTCTCCACAAGCACCCACGTCACCTTCGACCACACCACCGAACTCCACTGGACCGACCACCACTGCATCCATCTCACCTTCAAGAAACCAAACACGCACCACCGCACCCAACAGCTGCCTCGCCTCTGCTGGAGCAAAGTCACCGAAGACCAGCTGATCACCACCCTCGCCCAGAACCCACCCACCGACCCCACCAACCCAGACACCGCAGCCCGCAACCTTAGACAGTGGATCGACGACTGCGCCAACACCCTCGCCCCGCTCAAGAAACCCTCCAACAGCCACGCCAGCAAGAAAGCCACCTGGTTCACGGACGAACTCCAGACCTCCAAACGTGCATGCCGGAAACTGGAGAAAATATGGCTCCACGAACGCACACCGGACAACCACGCAGCCCACAAAGACGCCACCCGCAGACATCACCACCTCATCAGATTAGCCAAGAGATCCTCCTTCAAAGACTGCTTGGATAACAACGCACACGACAGCAACGAGCTCTTCAGCATCGTAAAGGAACTACCCAACGCCAACGACATCCCGCCTTCACAAGAACTGTACGACTCACTAGCCTTCTTCTTCCATCGCAAGATCGCTGATATCCACGACAGCTTAAACACCACGACCGCCCCGACTACGCCAGACTCCACCTCCCCTGTGAACACCACCAGCGCCTTCCGCCTGACCTCCTGGTCCGACGACGACGAGACACGCAAGGTCGTGAACTCCATCTACTCAGGGTCTCTGTCAGAACCGTGCCCACACCACGTATTCAACAAAGCAGACGCAGCCATCGCACCCCAACTACGGAAGGTCATCAACATCTCCTTCGAAACAGCGACATTCTCGGAAAGCTGGAAGCATGCCGAAATCAACGCCCTCCTTAAGAAGCCCAAGGCGAACCCCAAGGACCTCAAGAACTTCCGGCCCATCTTCCTGCTCCCGTTCCCGGCAAAGGTCATTGAAAAAATCGTCAACAAGCAATTAGCCCGCCACCTGGAAGAAGAAAACATCTTGGACCCATCTGTGAGAAGTTGGCCTGATATATGATGTTTCCAATTCTGGAACCACCTTGTATCAGTCCAAATATCCCCTTATGGTGTCTGGTTGTAAGTCAACCTTATAGACAAGCTATCTTAAGGGTAGCATAGACTAAGCAGCCTTAAAGGCTTAACTCAAGAGGTCGTGTTAAGCAAGCTGTTTTACCAATCACAATCCTGTAATATCAAATGAAAGGACACCACACAAGTATATATTATAAAAATATATGTATTTATTACTCACAATAATCCCCAGTACTCTTTATGAATAAAGGGGCACAAGCGTTAAATCAAAAGCACAGTATAACATACAAAGTTGCACAATTATGGATGAGGGCGAGGGGCCACTCAGACCATATACTAAACAAGTGGTATAAGAGATACCAATCGAACAGTGGTTAGGCCTAGGGCCTAGGGAATCGCTGGGAGCAGTCGGGACAAGCAATGCTGAAGTCGGGAAAAGCCTGCGGGATTCGGGTGCAGCGCTGAAAGCGCACGCATGCACCAATGTTAGTCAATGGTGCGTAAAAGTTACACAAATAGAAGTTAAGGTCACTTCCGCTGAACCTAGAGGGACAAAACTTAAGACACGGACCCTAATGGTGTGTACCAGTGTGGGAACACCGGCGTTGCAATGTCACCTCACCCACAGGAAGCGGGTGCACAGGGTCGAAGTAGTGTCGGGTTTCGTCACGCTGATTCTTGGTGCTTGAAGCTGAAGAGGCTGCAGGCGCTGTGAAGGAGAAGTGTCCGGTGGGATCCAAGAGCGGATCAAAGTCGAAAAGTACCTGAAAGCAGAGGGGACAGAGTCTGGGTCACTCAGCAGTGACCAGGGTGGAACCAGGACGGAACCAGGCAATGTCGGGCGCAATCAGGTGGTTGTCGAGGAGCTTCTCTCCGCTGTCACGTGGGCTCTGGGGCATCTACGAAGTCCAGGAGCCGGTCACGATCTGTCCCACGCAGGCTCTCGCCGTCGGCGCTGTCGGCTTCAAGATTGGAGCAAACAACACTTGGCAAAAGCAATCCACGCAGAACCGGAAGATTGCTTCTCACTCGGACCAGGAGGGTCAGAGTGGGGGCTCCTTTTCAGGGGAGCTGGTGCAAATCTGGAGCAACCAGAATCGCAAGTCGTTTTTCAAGTTTCGTCGGCACAGGGGCCACAAGCCGGCTGGCAAGTGACCGGGCCAACGCGTTGAGCCAAAAGAAGCAGAAGGGCCCCACGCAGCACTCGTCGAGTGTGGAGGGCTGAACTTCGGTGCAAGAGTGGCTCAGGGTTGGGGCTTCTCAAACCCCGGTGTACAGCTTCGAGGGTCACTCGTGGGCTGCACGGTCAGCGTCTCGTGGTCTTTCCAAGATGGCGTGCCCCACGCTTCCGGTCGCCTCCACGGGTCTCAGCTCTGCAGGGACTGTGGATCGGGCTGTTAGAAGGCAGGCAAGCTTGATCTCATCGATCTCTGTCGCTCGAGTTCCGGCAGGAACTGCAACAAAGCAGACGTCGAGGTGCTGGATGGTACCTGTTTGTACAGGGTGGTCACTCCTTGACCACAAGGGAGATTCTTCAGTCTTCTACGTTGAGTAGGATGTCGAAGGGTCCAGAATTTCGTTTCTTATGTTTCATCAGGATAATCTGAAGTGCTTTGGCACTGCTCCCAGTCTTATACTAATTTAGGGGGCTGGATTACCTGCTAGGTCCCCTCCTATGGGTGGGACCCAGGAAGTGGGTGGATACACCCCCTTCCTTTGATCCCGGCCGCCCTGGCACGAGGGCTGGAGTGCCCCAGAACCGGTTTGGCCGGATTATGCAAGGGGCAGCCTTGTGCTCCCCATGCAGTGTCTGGTTTCTTTCAAACCTCCCTGCTACAATCCACTATCTCCTGTCTGGGGGGGTGTAACACCTCCCTGCGACAGGAAACCCTTTGCCCAGGCCCCCTTGGCTGAGTTTCGGTCAGCTTCAGGGGGTCAGACTTGTGTCTGTGGCAGAAGCATCCATTTTGTGGATCCAAGGTCCTTTTAGAAATTAACCGCATTTAAGTAGAGTAACCTGTCTTACCCCTCTAGAGGGGTGGAATGCTATCCCCGTCGCCAGAACTGGCGAGGGGATAGTATTCCAAATCGTATGACACCTTACACGACATGTTTTGATAAAGCCAAACCAAAGTTGCTATATAACCGCGAGGATTATAATGCACTTAAGAGTATATGGTATGGCATTATCCTGAAACAGCTTAGGGATTTGTTCCCGACGGCTGCAGACAGGCTCAGCTCATGCTAGAGCTCCATCTCACATTAAACCACGCACTCTGCCTCCAGGATTGATGAGGCCTTCCATAGGAGTGGCTCACAGGTTTATATGTGTCCAGATATAGGTTTAGACATAGGTATACTATATCTAAGCAAGGGGTGATTACACCACCTTGCCCCAGCTGAGTGATCAGCCAGTTGTGTCAATTTAAGAACCAGCCACGGGTGGCAAAAGATATGCTGCAGCCCCTGGTAGGCCTTGGTGGCTCATATGCCCTGGGCACCTATAGTGCATGGTACAGGGGCTGACAAGGAGTCCATTTCCAATTGTGGTATGTACCTAGGGTACATGGAATCCATTTTACAGAGAGAGCAGATGGCCTGGGGCCCTGTTTAGCAGGGAACCAGGTCAACTAAGTCAAAAACCAGCTAAACACAAGGCAAAAAATCTGGGGAACCATAGTCAGGTAGCCACCTTCCTACATAACCCCCCCCCCCCCCAAACGAAAGGAGATAAGGCTATCCTTGGCCAGGTAAGCCTATATTGCCTGAGTGGCCATATAAGGAAGTACCTGCACTAGCATGGGTACCCCCTGTCTCATGGTCCACTAAGCAGTCCCTCACCCTTGGGGTATTAGAGGGTCTCCACCATAGGGAATCACTACCTTGGGTGCGTTTATGCAAAGTTAAAGGCTGGTTTGAATATGGAGTATTGAAGTGAGGCTCCACTCATTTAGGGCTCAGCTTCCTCCAATTATCTTCCACCATGTGTGCCTTTCTTTCTTTAACTGAGTTGCACTGTGCTCTCAGGGACAACCTCTGGCTACCTAAAGCTGGAGGCTGGGTCCCTCTGTTTGGCTTGCTGGAGGGACAGTTCAGGTTTGGGCCCTTTGGGTCCCAGGTTTGGCTGTGCCCAACAGAATCCATCTGTGGGAGGTCCCTAACTACTTTTAAGGGGGCTCCCTCAGGAGTTTTTAAAGTTTTCACCTCACTAGGGCTACTAGTTTTGGTGCCCCTAATCTGTTGATGGGGGTGCTTTATTTGACAGGGGGCCCTCTGGGTCTCACTGTCCTTCTTGTCCTCTGCAGCCCTGGGCTGACTAGGGCAAGGTAGAGAGGGGCAGGTTACCTGCTCCAGACTAGGTCCCACCTGAGAAGGGTCCACTGACATCAGAGGCTCTGTCAGGCTAGGCCTAACCACCTCTGGGGCAGTTCCTTCATCAGGGGTAAGATCAGTTCCCTGAGGAGGCTGATCCTTTCCTAAAGTCTGGTGAGGGGGAGATTTCTCGTCCTCCTCTGTGCTCTCAGTTTGTGTGAAGTTATCCATCATTTCAGGTTTCACAACACACATATCAGTTTGAGTTTGGGCCGTGGCCATCACAGCCCCACCAACCTTTTCAGGAGGAGACTCAGTTTGGGTTTCTGCTGTTATCATAACAGCTTTGCTATTCTGTTCAGGAAGAGCTTTTTCTAAACATGGGGCAGAGAGTTGCTCAGCCTTACCAACCTTTTCAGGAAGGACATCTTGAATTGGGGCTGTAGCCATTACAGCCCCACTAACCTTTCCATTGGAATTTACCATTCTAGAATGGGTTTCCTGTTCAACCTCAGCCCAGGCTGAGATTTCCAAATCATTACCAAGTAGGCAGTCTACAGGCAAGTTTGGTGACACTGCCACTCTCTTTGGGCCAGTGACACCTCCCCAGCTGAGACTTACTACTGCCATGGGATGATTTGTTTGTATTCCATCAATGTTTGTTACCTGGTATGTGGCACCAGGTAAAAGCTGCTTAGAGGGGACTATACAATCAGCCACCATGGTGATGCTAGCCCCCGTGTCTATAAAAGCTTCAACTTTCAAACCATTGATGATGGGTTCTTGTCTATATTTGCTCAAAGTATTTGGGCAATCAGAGAAGTTGGCAAACCCCATGCCAGTCTCATAAACAAGATTATTTGGGGATGGGGACCTGGATAGGCCAGGGTCCTCCTGGGCTCCAAAAGTAAACCCACCCAGATTCCTGGGTGTGCTCCCACTTCCTGGGGGATTACTGCTGACAGTAACAGGAGGTGCTGGAGCTGGCTTTGGAGGTATATTCTCTTTATTGCCATTCTTGGGACAACAGTTGTCTGTTTTGTAATGCCCAACCTGCTTACAGACATGGCAATAGGGCTTTTTCTCAGTTGAAGTGTCTTGGGACCCACCCCCATTCTTGGAGTTTTGGGGCCCTGGGGAAGTCTTTTCTTTACTTTTATCCCCACCCTTATATTGAGGCTTGGTAGACTCCTTCCTCTGGTTATTGTCCTGATTCTTAGGCCTAATCCTGGTTCTGACCCATTTATCTGCCCTCTTTCCCAATTCTTGGGGAGAGGTCAAATCTGAGTCCACCAGGTGCTGGTGTAAGAGCTGGTTCTGACAATTACTTAGGATCTGCTCCCTCATAATCAAATTATACAATCCTGTGAAGTCGTGTACTTTGCTGCCATTTAGCCAACCCTCCAGAGCCTTAGTAGCACAATCTACAAAATCAGTCCAGTCCTGAGTCTGTGTCTTCTGGGTGTCTCTGAACTTCAACCTGTACTTTTCAGTGGTTAAGCCAAACCCATCTATCAGAACACTCTTCAGGACTTTGTAATTGTTTGCATCCTCATGTCTAACAGTGAGGAGCTTATCTCTCCCTTTCTCTGAAAAGGAGTACCATAAGATTGCTGCCCACTGTTCCTCAGGAACCTGCTGTACCATGCAGGCTCTCTCAAGAGCAGTTATCCACTTGTGGATGTCATCCCCTTCCTTGTAGGGGGGCACAATCTTTGTCAGGTTTCTACTATCATAGGACCTGGCTTTCTCTCTAGGAATATTGCTGCCACCAGTGGCATCTAAGCCACACATTTTCTATTCTCTTGCCAAGGCAAGTCTAGTTTGAGCCAGGACTACCTCCCCCCTCTCTATTTGGAGTTTGACAGCCCTCATTCTTGCCTCATGCTCTTTTTTCTGAGAAGGGGTCATCCCTCTCTGAGATTCCCTTGAGGCACTAGAAATATGAGAGTCCCCTGCTGGAGATCTCACTCTTCTGTTGCCTGAGAGAATGTTATAGGGTCTGGGGAGGTGCTGGCCCTCTCCATTCCCAAGTAGGTTAAGTTGGCCTGGCTAAGCCTGGCAACTATAACCTGACTACCCCTCTGATCCTGATCCTCTAGGGCCTCTACATCTGAGTCCCCCTCCTCCTCTACTTCATCCTCTGGAGTGGTATCAGTTACAGGGGGGTTCACTCCATCTCCTGACTCTAAGGGAACTGCATTTGCCTTTTCTAAGTCATCCTGTTCTAGAATGGCTATCAGGGAAGGACTGGTGGGACTTCTGCCCCTTTTTAACCCTCTTGAGATGCACAAGGCAACCAAGTCTTTGTGGGTTAGTTTGTCATAGCTGGAAGTTGCCTTGGTAAGGTCAACTGTCACAGGCAGAGAGCCTGAAGCTTCACCTGTGCCAGACATGACTGCTAGTGAGGTGTAAGTGGTGCACTTACCTACACTAAGTGTTTTCCTACTGTACCTTGCTAGTGAGTTGTAGTCAGGGTGTGCTAATCCCTTTAACCTACAACTACTAAGTTCAGTAGAACTTAATATGCTAAGCTTTTGATGTATATGTACCTAAGATACTTGATGTGATCTTTCAATTTGATAAAAAGATTGCAATGGTAAAACAAACAGCAAGCTCAAATCCGCACCGCTGCTCACCAATGTGAGAAGTTGGCCTGATATATGATGTTTCCAATTCTGGAACCACCTTGTATCAGTCCAAATATCCCCTTATGGTGTCTGGTTGTAAGTCAACCTTATAGACAAGCTATCTTAAGGGTAGCATAGACTAAGCAGCCTTAAAGGCTTAACTCAAGAGGTCGTGTTAAGCAAGCTGTTTTACCAATCACAATCCTGTAATATCAAATGAAAGGACACCACACAAGTATATATTATAAAAATATATGTATTTATTACTCACAATAATCCCCAGTACTCTTTATGAATAAAGGGGCACAAGCGTTAAATCAAAAGCACAGTATAACATACAAAGTTGCACAATTATGGATGAGGGCGAGGGGCCACTCAGACCATATACTAAACAAGTGGTATAAGAGATACCAATCAACAGTGGTTAGGCCTAGGGCCTAGGGAATCGCTGGGAGCAGTCGGGACAAGCAATGCTGAAGTCGGGAAAAGCCCGCGGGATTCGGGTGCAGCGCTGAAAGCGCACGCATGCACCAATGTTAGTCAATGGTGCGTAAAAGTTACACAAATAGAAGTTAAGGTCACTTCCGCTGAACGTAGAGGGACAAAACTTAAGACACGGACCCTAGAGGTGTGTACCAGTGTGGGAACACCGGCGTTGCAATGTTACCTCACCCACAGGAAGCGGGTGCACAGGGTCGAAGTAGTGTCGGGTTTCGTCACGCTGATTCTTGGTGCTTGAAGCTGAAGAGGCTGCAGGCGCTGTGAAGGAGAAGTGTCCGGTGGGATCCAAGAGTGGATCGAAGTCGAAAAGTACCTGAAAGCAGAGGGGACAGAGTCTGGGTCACTCAGCAGTGACCAGGGTGGAACCAGGACGGAACCAGGCAATGTCGTGCGCAATCAGGTGGTTGTCGAGGAGCTTCTCTCCGCTGTCACGTGGGCTCTGGGGCATCTACGAAGTCCAGGAGCAGGTCACGATCTGTCCCACGCAGGCTCTCGCCGTCGGCTTTAAGATTGGAGCAAACAACACTTGGCAAAAGCAATCCATGCGGAACCGGAAGATTGCTTCTCACTCGGACCAGGAGGGTCAGAGTGGGGGCTCCTTTTCAGGGGAGCTGGTGAAAATCTGGCGCAACCAGAATCGCAAGTCGTTTTTCAAGTTTCGTTGGCACAGGGGCCACAAGCCGGCTGGCAAGTGACCGGGCCAACGCGTTGAGCCAAAAGAAGCAGAAGGGCCCCACGCAGCACTCGTCGAGTGTGGAGGGCTGAACTTCGGTGCAAGAGTGGCTCAGGGTTGGGGCTTCTCAAACCCCGGTGTACAGCTTCGAGGGTCACTCGTGGGCTGCACGGTCAGCGTCTCGTGGTCTTTCCAAGATGGCGTGCCCCACGCTTCCGGTCGCCTCCACGGGTCTCAGCTCTGCAGGGACTGTGGATCGGGCTGTTAGAAGGCAGGCAAGCTTGATCTCATCGATCTCTGTCGCTCGAGTTCCGGCAGGAACTGCAGCAAAGCAGACGTCGAGGTGCTGGATGGTGCCTGTTTTTACAGGGTGGTCACTCCTTGACCACAAGGGAGATTCTTCAGTCTTCTACGTTGAGTAGGATGTCGAAGGGTCCAGAATTTCGTTTCTTATGTTTCATCAGGATAATCTGAAGTGCTTTGGCACTGCTTCCAGTCTTATACTAATTTAGGGGGATGGATTACCTGCTAGGTCCCCTCCTATGGGTGGGACCCAGGAAGTGGGTGGATACACCCCCTTCCTTTGATCCAGGCCGCCCTGGCACGAGGGCTGGAGTGCCCCAGAACCAGTTTGGCCGGATTATGCAAGGGGCAGCCTTGTGCTCCCCATGCAGTGTCTGGTTTCTTTCAAACCTCCCTGCTACAATCCACTATCTCCTGTCTGGGGGGGTGTAACACCTCCCTGCGACAGGAAACCCTTTGTCCAGGCCCCCTTGGCTGAGTTTCGGTCAGCTTCAGGGGGTCAGACTTGTGTCTGTGGCAGAAGCATCCATTTTGTGGATCCAAGGTCCTTTTAGAAATTAACCGCATTTAAGTAAAGTAACATGTCTTACCCCTCTAGAGGGGTGGAATGCTATCCCCGTCGCCAGAACTGGCGAGGGGATAGTATTCCAAATCGTATGACACTTTACACGACATGTTTTGATAAAGCCAAACCAAAGTTGCTATATAACCGCGAGGATTATAATGCACTTAAGAGTATATGGTATGGCATTATCCTGAAACAGCTTAGGGATTTGTTCCCGACGGCTGCAGACAGGCTCAGCTCATGCTAGAGCTCCATCTCACATTAAACCACGCACTCTGCCTCCAGGATTGATGAGGCCTTCCATAGGAGTGGCTCACAGGTTTATATGTGTCCAGATATAGGTTTAGACATAGGTATACTATATCTAAGCAAGGGGTGATTACACCACCTTGCCCCAGCTGAGTGATCAGCCAGTTGTGTCAATTTAAGAACCAGCCAGGGGTGGCAAAAGATATGCTGCAGCCTCTGGTAGGCCTTGGTGGCTCCTATGCCCTGGGCACCTATAGTGCATGGTACAGGGGCTGACAAGGAGTCCATTTCCAATTGTGGTATGTACCTAGGGTACATGGAATCCATTTTACAGAGAGAGCAGATGGCCTGGGGCCCTGTTTAGCAGGGAACCAGGTCAACTAAGTCAAAAACCAGCTAAACACAAGGCAAAAAATCTGGGGTAACCATAGTCAGGTAGCCACCTTCCTACACCATCCCAATCCGGATTCAGACTAAACCACAGCACTCAGACAGCCCTCATCGCCGCCACAGACGACATCAGGGGCCAACTAGACAACTGCAAAACGTCAGCCCTCATTCTCCTGGACCTGTCGGCCTCCTTCGACACGGTCTGCCATCGCACTCTAAAGACACGCCTCCTAGAAGCCGGAATCCAAGAGAAGGCCCTTGACTGGACCACGTCGTTCCTCTCCGGCAGAACCCAGAGCGTCCGCCTCCCACCCTTCCAATCCGAAGCCACCGACATCATCTGCGGCATCCCCCAGGGCTCATCCCGATACTGTTCAACATCTACATGTCCCCCCTCGCACAAGTGGCCTGCCATCACGACTTCAACATCATCTCCTACGCCGACGACACCCAGCTCATCCTCTCCCTCACCAAGGACTCACACACCGCCAAAACCAACCTCCACGAGGGAATGAAGGCCGTCGCCGACTGAATGAGGAGCAGCCGTCTGAAGCTGAACTCTGACAAGACGGAGGTACTCATCCTCGGACCAACCCCCTCAGCCTGGGACGACTCCTGGTGGCCGACCACACTGGGAACAGCACCAACACCCAGCGACCATGCACGCAACCTAGGAATCACCCTCGACTCCTCCCTCTCCATGACTAAGCAGGTCAACGCCTTCTCATCCTCCTGCTTAAACACCCTCTGCATGCTCCGCAGGATCTACAAGTGGATCTCGACCGAAACAAGAAAAACGGTGACACAGGCCCTCGTCAGAAGCAGACTGGACTATGGCAATGCACTCCACGCAGGAATCCCAGCCAAAGACCTACGACGACTACAACGCATCCAAAAGTCCTCCGCCCGACTGATCGTCAACGTCCCCCGCCGCAGCCACATCACCCCCTACCTGAGAGACCTACACTGGCTCCCCGTCGACAAGAGGATCACCTTCAAGCTCCTCACCCATGCACACAAAGCACTCCACAACGCCGGACCAGCCTACCTGAACAGCAGACTCCGCTTCTACACCCCCACCGCCAGCTCCGCTCCGCCAGCCTCGCACTCGCCGCGGTCCCCGGCATCCAACAAACGACCTCCAGCAGCAGATCCTTCTCCTACCTCGCTGCCAAGACCTGGAACATCCTCCCTACCCACATACGACAGACCCAAGACCTATGCACCTTCAGAAGACTCCTCAAGAGCTGGCTCTTCGAGCAGTAGCAGCACCCCCCTCAGTGCCTTGAGACCCTCAAGGGTAAGTAGCGCGCTCTACAAGTACTGTGAGTGGTTGATTGAAACTACACCGATTGGCAAGGAACAAAAGATCTCCGCCAAAGAGCCCCTCGTTGGGTGCCCATTGGGGATTGCAGCGCCAACCCAACGAGGAGCACCAATGATGAAGCATGACACCTAGCTGGCTGGTTGTGTGAGGGCCCTAGTTCCGAAGGAAGGAATTTCCCTCCCGGACCCACATTATTGGTCTAAGGTGTCGGATATAACTGTCCTCCGGGTAGGCATTCCCTTGTATCTCTCTCTCTCCACTTAACCCTTTAGGAACAGCATACTTTTCTTTGGACTATAACTTAGGGAATTCCCCATATCTAGGATGAGAGGGCGGCATCCACAATATGCAGAATTGCAGTCTTAGTGCTTTGGTCCTGATGCAATCCGGATTGACGGGAGTCAAGGAGGTTGTTGTCCTGGATGTAGGATAAAGAAACAATCAAAGAAAATACTCTGCCTAAGTAATTCTTTATAAAGTGCAATACGTCACTGATATATGCAAAACAGTCCTATGTAGGGTACCTTTCACATTAATAGTTAAAAAAACTAGTGAGTTAAGGATAGCATGTTTATTTTAGTTATTTTATCACCATAGTAGAAAAAGCATAAAGGTCAAAAGATATCCATAAACTATTACAAACATCCTAAGCTGCACGCACACAACCTTTCAGTCAGACACAGACTCAAATAATCTCAGACATTCTATCAAATAACCATATATTAACCCCTTGCATGCATCGGATGGCCCCCGGCCATCTGACGTCACAGTGGGCGTGTGGGGAATACACAGCACTGGGGCTGACAAGGCCATGCCTTGCTGTTTTTGCTCTTCGTCCTAAAATGTGGCCTCAAGAGATCCTGTACATTAACAGAAACATCAATTTATACAACTTAGTGGTTGGCACTACGAGTGGGAATACTGCAGACAACCTAGAGACTGTGTATCCTTAGCAGCTTAGAGGCACTTCTAAGACCTGCGATACTGTGAGGACAGAGTTCTGCCTGCTTGGTACAAAATGCTCTCCTTGTCCCCCTCTTTATTCAATTTTAATTATAGAATCGGTGTGGCAATACCAACTATGGGATATTTTGTGACCCCGGACTAGCTTCCCTCATACATCCAGACCCTGTGTTGTCTACTGTGGGAAACAAGTGCTATATTGCCTAACTACAACGTGATACACTGAGATCATGGTTAAGGACAAGGCACCCAATAATCGCAGACAAAGATGGAACATCATACCAGGGTGAGCTCTAATGAGGGGTCTGGGGCATCCGGGGAGGCATCAGCTGGTGCCAGGAGGGTCTTTCGCTTTCGGCTGATATGATTTAGCAAACAGTCAGTGCCACAAGACTCTCCCTTGAAGGGAAACCACAAAGTTATGCTGTTTCCCATTTATACATGCGACAACGTGAGCAACAAAGGCACTCCAACACGTCCCTCCTGTATATAATGTATACACACTCCATGTGTTTGGTGATGCATCTAGGCTGCCCACAAATAGGAACACTCTACCTATTTTCTGGTGACAGGCGAAATCCCGTATGAAAGGGAAAAGCCTGCACTCCACCTTATTATTATTATTGACAACCTCCACTTGGACATATTCATACAATGCAAAAAAAGTATATATTTACAAAACATGAAAGATAACATTGTGGTTCAAAGAGCAAAAACTAAACTCCGGTGTTCTTCCAGTGGTATTATCTACCACCCTACTCTTATTTGACATATACCTTAAAAAGCGTACATATGTATTTACTAGTGTTTTAAAACATGGTTACTTATCTTTACGTCCTCCTGGACTTTGAATAGTTGTATTGAGGTACAAACTAAATAGGGCAATCTGAAGTCTTACTTGTTTCTTCCTAGAGAAAAACATTTAAGATTCCTAAGGCCTCTGTTGCCACCCTTTTTAGGTCTTGCCTAGGCAACGTTTGTGCGGTCTCTTCGGGACATGCTTTATTCAGGATATGGGCATAAAGCTCTGCCCACTTTCCGCCCATCTTTTAAATTGGCTCCTGTCCCTGTCCTTTGTAAATGGTGGCATTTCATTGGTCAGTAGGCCTTCCTTAGTACCGCCTTGTCTCTTCTTGTACCCCCCCCCATGAGGACACCCCCTGTTGCCAAAGGCAACCAGATAATCTAGGAGATACTGCATTGCAATGCACTAACGCCTTGGTCCGCTTTCTCCCCAATCTCGGAGGCAGATCTTCGATCAATCAATCAATCATTTGCATTTGTAAAGCGCGCTACTCACCCGTGGGGGTCTCAAGGTGCTTGGGGGGGGGGGGGGGGGGGGCAGTGCTCAAAAAGCCAGGTCTTGAGCTGCCTTCTGAAGGAGAGGTGGTCCTGTGTGGCGCGCGGGTGGCTGGGAAGAGAGTTCCAGGTCTTCGCTGCCTGGTAGGAGAAGGACCTGCCCCCGGCGGTGGCCCTGCGGATGCGGGGCACGGCTGCCAGGGCTTGTCCTGTCGAGCACAGGGTGCGAGGAGGACAGTAGAAGGAGAGGCAGTGGTTGATGAGTTTTGGTCCGAGGTTGTGAAGGGCTTTGTGTGCGTGGGTGAGGAGCCTGAAGGTGATCCTCTTGCTGACTGGGAGCCAGTGAAGTTTCTTCAGGTGTCCGGAGATGTGGTGGTGGCGGGGGATGTTCAGGATGAGTCGTGCGGCTGCGTTCTGGATTAGTTGAAGTTTCTTCTGTAGCTTGGTAGTGATGCCGGCGTACAGAGTGTTCCCATAGTCCATGCGGCTGGTGACGAGGGCGTGGGTGACTGTCTTCCTGGTGTCGGTGGGGATCCAGCGGAAGATTTTGCGGAGCATGCGGAGGGTGTTGAAGCATGCCGATGTCACCGCGTTGACCTGTTTGTTCATGGAGAGGGACGAGTCCAGGATGAAGCCGAGGTTGCGGGCGTGGTCGGTGGGTTGGGGAGTGCTGCCCAGGGCGGGGGGCCACCAGGATTCGTCCCAGGCGGTGGGAGTAGGGCCGAGGATTAGGACCTCCGTCTTATTGGTGTTGAGTTTAAGCCGGCTGTCTGTCATCCAGTCCGCTACTTCCTTCATGCCTTCGTGTAGTCTGGTTCTTGCTGAGGTGGGGTTGTTGGTGAGGGAGAGGATGAGCTGAGTGTCGTCGGCGTAGGATATGATGTTGAGTCCGTGTTTGCGTGCGATGTTCGTCAGGGGGGTCATGTAAATGTTGAAGAGGGTGGGGCTTAGAGAGGATCCTTGTGGGACGCCGCAGATGACTTCAGTAGCTGTAGATCTAAAGAGGGGGAGTCGGACTCTCTGTGTTCTTCCGGAGAGGAAGGAGGTGATCCATTCCACGGCCTTGCCTCGGATGCCGGCGTTGTTGAGGCGCCGTATTAGAGTACGGTGGCATACCGTGTCGAAGGCTGCGGAGAGGTCCAGGAGTATGAGTGCCACGGTCTCTCCCTTGTCTGTCAGGGATCTGATGTCGTCTGTGGCTGCAATGAGGGCGGTTTCGGTGCTGTGGTTAGCTCTGAAACCGAACTGTGAGGGGTCGAGTGAGTCGTTGGATTCTAGGGCGGTGGTGAGTTGAGTGTTGATGATCTTCTCAATCACTTTCGCGGGGAATGGGAGGAGCGAGATGGGCCGGAAGTTTTTGAGTTCGGTGGGGTCTGCTGTAGGTTTCTTTAGGAGGGCGTTGAGTTCGGCGTGTTTCCAGTTTTCGGGGAAGGTGGCGGTGGTGAGTGATGCGTTGATGACGTCTCGTAGGTGGGGTGCGATCATGTTGTTGGCTTTGTTGAAAATGTGGTGCGGGCATGGGTCGGGTGGGGATCCTGAGTGGATGGAGTTCATGATGCGGGTGGTTTCCTCGGTGGTGGTTGGGTTCCAGGTGTGGATGGTGGTGTTGTCAGTGTCGGATTCCGGAGGTGGGTTCGTGTTGGATGTGGAGAGGCTGTTGTAAATATCGGTGACCTTGTGGTGAAAGAAAGCCGCGAGGGAGTCGCAGAGATCCTGAGAGGGGGGGGGATGGCGTTGTTTTCAGCATCGGGGTTAGAGAGTTCCCTGACGATGCCGAATAGTTCCTTGCTATTGTGGGCGTTGTTTTCGAGCCTGTCTTTGAAGGATGATTTTCTTGCTGCGCGGAGGAGTTGGTGGTGTTTGCGGGTGGCGTTCTTGAGAGCAGACATGTTCTCGTCGGTCTGATTGAGGCGCCAGGTTTTTTCGTGGGTGCGACATTCTTTTTTGGAGTCCTTGAGGGTGGGGGTGAACCAGGAGTTTTTCTTGTGGTTGTCTTTGTGTACCTGGGTCTTCAGGGGGGCCAGGAGGTTGGCGCAGTCTGAGATCCAGTTCGTGAGGTTGGAGGCCGCTTCGTTGGGGTCTGCGGTGCTGGTGGGTGGGTTCTGGGAGAGGGCTGTGGTGAGTTGTTCGGTGGTGACTCTGTTCCATTGTCTTCTTGGTGGTTGTTGGGCGTGGTGGTGTACGGCGTTTTTTTTTAAGCTGAAGTGGACACAGCTGTGGTCCGTCCAGGATAGTTTGGTGGTGTGGCTGAAGGAGATGTTTGCTGGAGGAGAAGATCGGGTCGAGTGTGTGTCCGGCGTAGTGGGTGGGGGTGTTGACCAGCTGTTTCAGTCCGAGGTTGTCCAGTAGGGTGGTGGTATTGTTGTCGGCGTGGTTCTCCAGGTGGAAGTTGAGGTCCCCTAGGAGTATGTAGTTGGTGGAGGGGAGTGCGTGTGGGCTGATGAAATCTGCGATGTCTTCGCTGAATTTTGTGCGAGGTCCCGGTGGTCTGTAGATGAGGGTGCCTCTAAGGGTGGTCTTGGGGTCGCTGTGGATTGAGAAGTGGAGGTGTTCGGCGTCGGGGAGCGTGTTGTGGGTGTTGGTCGTTATGCGGATGGAGCTTTTGTGGACGATGGCGATGCCTCCTCCGGTGTGGTTAATGCGGTCTCTCCTGATGATTTTGTAGCCGGCGGGGATGGCTATGGCGGTGTCGGGTGCCGAGGAGGGGTCCATCCATGTCTCGGTGAGGAAGGCGATGTCCGGGGTTGTGGAGTCGATGAGGTTCCATATTTCGATGGCGTGCCTGTGGACGGATCGGGTGTTGATCAGGATGCATTCGAGTTTGTTTCCGGGGGAGTTGTTCTTGTTGGGTGCGTTGGGTGTTCGTAGGCAGGTGAAACGGCAGTTGCGGCAGGAGAAAGGTCCGTGGGCTCGCTTCAGGGTGGCGCGGCAGCAACCCGGTGTGCATCCGCGGTTGAGGGCGGTGAGGGTGGTGGTGTTGTAGATCCGGCAGGGGGTGGGGGGTGGGGGGGTGGGGGTCACGGGGGCCAGGGGTTGTGGCGCTGGGCGCGGTCCAGGCGCGGACGGGCGCAGACTGGCTTGCCTTAGGCGCGCCTGCTGCGCGGCCGCCATTTATGGGGTAGCTGGGGGAGGAGGGGTCAGCTGGGGGGTGGGCGGCGGGAGGGTAGGCAGGGAAAAGACCGATTTGCGGTCAAAAAACGGCGGGAAAAGGGTGGCGGGAGGGACGGAAGCAGAACGAAGGGGAATCTGTGGGGAGAAAAAACAGTGAACAGAGACAGACAAAGATGGCAAAAACGAAGGGGAATCTGTGGGGAGAAAAAACAGTGAACAGAGACCGACAAAGATGGGAAAAACGAAGGGGAATCTGTGGGGAGAAAAAACAGTGAACAGAGACAGACAAAGATGGCAGAAAACGAAGGGGAATCTGTGGGGAGAAAAAACAGTGAACAGAGACAGACAAAGATGGCAAAAAACGAAGGGGAATCTGTGGGGAGAAAAAACAGTGAAAGACTGGGGGCAGATGGCGGAGAGCACTGGTGGCGCTGCACGAGGCAGGGGGAGTGACCTACCCTTGGGTCAAGGGTCGCTCAGATCTTCTACTAACTCTATCAAAGATTAAACCCCCTCACCTTTGTGACGTAATTACAGGCTCCATCAGTAAATCCCTAGCCAAACTGCTTTTCCTTGTTTGGACAACCAACGTAATTCATCATTGGATCAGAGCTCATTTCAGACTGCCTAAAAATGGGTCAAATTCATCCTCTCCTAAATAAACAATCTCTGGACCCTGGTGACATCAGCAGCTACTGCCAAGCACCCACTCTTCCTCTCCTAGGCAAGGTGATCTAAAGTTGTGCAGCCTCCCTACTGTCATCCTACATCCAGTCGCAGGGAAGGGGGCCCCTGATACAGATATAAGGCAGAGTGAGCAGGGGAGCAATCAAGAAACAATCATAGAAAACACTCTGCCTTAGTAATTCTTTATATAGTGCAACACGTCACTGATATATGCAAAACAGTCCTAGGTAGGGTACTTTTCACATTAATAGTACAAAAAACTAGTGAGTTAGGGATATCATATTTATTTAAGTTACTTTATCACCATAGTAGAAAAAGCATAAAGGACAAAAGATATCCACAAACTATTACAAACATCCTAAGCTGCACACTCACAACCTGACAGACAGGCAGACATAGACTCAAACAATTTTCAGCATCTAGCGTTACCATATTGGATCCTCCCCTTATGCCTCTTATCTAAAACCGCTACGTGCGGTGTTGCTGTCATCGTGAAGAATCGGTTGTGCCCTTTAACCTCCGGATAAGCTGTGACCCTCTGTCTCCACTCTATGCTGCTATGCGTGATGAGTACTTTGTTGTTATGCTGCTGTGGCCGCTTATAGTTGGATGATCTATTTCTCCTTTTCTCCATGCACCCCTAGAGATAAACTCACCCTGCTGGCATCACTTTTGAAACCATTGTGCACCTTTTATCCTAACAACTGCTTATCTGTCTATAACTTGGACCACCGTCCTGGCATCTTAATCCAGGTATAGTTGCCAGTAGTGCCTTCTCATCTATCTCTAACTATTTCTTGCCATTTGTGTCAATTGTTCTCTTTATTTTGTTCGGAATCTTTCAGCTTATATATCACTACCGGGTGTTGTCTGATTGGCATGTTCATCTTTAAACATTTCTGCGATTGTCACACCTACTGAATCACGAGGGTCGTTGGGTGATTATCTTTTTCTCTTGCCAGTGGTTCACTGGCTCCCACATATTCTTCTTGACAACTCTTCTTGCCTTGTATTCTTTCTCTATTCTATATTGTTGTATTCTCTATCGAGTGTGCGCTTTCCTCGCTTAAATAGAAATTATCTGGACCTCATTGTTTTTCAGTCCTCCTGACGGGTACCTTTGTTCTGCCTGTGATATTATATAGGGCTGTATTATGCATTTGCACCCTGTTTTATCTGCTTAGCCTACAATATACGCCCTTGTTTTATACTATTTGTTTTCATAGGCCCTCCTTATTTCCTTTGCTTGCACACAAATTGTCGCCCTGAAGAAGGTGTGACCCTAACGAGGGTCTGACACCAAAACACACGTCGGCGCTGGAGCCCCTGTGCTTCTTTTGCTTGCATCTATTCTTTGGAGAAGAAACCAGAATATGGACTGTATCAGTGCTATATATTGATAATCAACTAAGCCTGGATCCTCCACATTATCCGACATTTTCTGATGCCTCTATACGCTGCTTACCTTGTTTTGTACTACAAGACTGTGTTTGGCACTAAAATTTAACCCCTTGACCCCGGCGCAAATTCCGCCACGGTGCTGGGGAAATAATGAGTGGGCGGGGTTCGGACACCAACTGCATCAGTGCTTTAATTATTTAATGTCTTTTCTGCCTCTCACCACCCCTAAAAAAAAAACGTTGTCCATGATCAAGAAGGAGACGGTAAGGTGGCAATATACAATGTGCACTATGTGTGTAAAGCAAAGGGGACACCTTGCCCTTGGTTTCACTTCCAGAGTACTCTATCTGTCATCTAACTGTTGGCAGGCCATAGCAGAGCTCAGGTAGTCAGGAGTCTCACCAGTCAAAACTGTATGAGGAAGGGAGCCAGAACAATAAAAATACTCGCCAGTGAGGGAGGGGTGGGTCCATCCACCATCCAACTTACTTTATTGTATGCTCTTTGTTGCAGAAGTGCTCAATACTTCTATATCGCCGCCACACCTCTCTGTAACTTTGGCCCTTCCTTTCCGTACCGCAGAGCTACCATCTATTTAGGGGGGTGGGGAGACAGCATAGGAGGGGTGGCACTGCCTCTAAATCCAAGGCTGTCCACTGTCTGAGGCCTCCATCGCACCATATCTTCTCAGCTGGGTCTTGGTCTGTTTGGCTGCTGCACTAGCTCACATTCTGCTCTGTCACTATCACCTCCACTGGCCTTGTATGAACAAATCTGTGTGACAGATCTAGAGTCCCCATAATAAGCAGATTATGGTTTTCAGCTGAATTCATAATATAGGTGGCAGTAGCCACAGAATGTCTTATGGCTGTGGGGGTTGCAAAGACGCCGATTCAGGCATCTGCCATCTGGGGTCACCAGCCACACCCCCAGGATAACTTTATTCATAATTGACCCTTATCTAAATTAGAAGGTTCAGAGGCCACAGACATGTATACATGGACTCCTCCAAATAGTTGAAGAGATCGTACTTTTAGCAGTGACAACCTCATAGCCTTTTTGGTCACACTTCTGTTGTACAGATTCCAAATGCTTAGTCTTTCACCCAGTAACATTGTTTTTTTTTTTATAGCTAGGCTATATTATCTAGGCAGAAAAGTAGGATTCTAGTAGCTAGGTCTTTTTTAAAGATGGTGCTTGTGGTAAATAATCACTTATAAATAAAGTTGCAATCACAACATCAGTCACCCAATTTACAAAAATGATGTTGTTCATTGAATGATCTAGATCAGAATTCAACTCGGGCAGTAAACTATCAATCTTTGCGGCTTGTTCTTTCATTGTTTTTAATATCTTTCAGATAATCTATACATTCAGTAACCAAATTACTTAAGGTGTTGTAATCAAACGATTGTTGATGAATTCAGAATGCCTTAATGAAGTTCCCACCTTCTAGGCATATTTTTAATTAGATTTTTTGTCTGTTTCCCATCATTAACAAGAAGGTCTTTTTAGCGGAGTTCTAATATCCTGGACCTCATAGATGATGATCTTTTATTTAGAGACCCTGCCTGACATTGTTTCTAATAGCATCAACATAATTTTCGTTTTAGAAGAGTGTAGGTTCTTTGTGGCTGCTTAAGTTGATCATGTCTTCGATATCTCGTCCAAAAGAGGCAGCATTGAACCTAGACTCTCTTTTTCTGCCACTGAATCCAACACAGCTTATCTAGGCTTTCCAGTAATGTTTGTTGTTAACATATCTTTAGAATCATTTTTGTCCTTAAGGTCATGAGGTAAGTCTTTAGACAAATTGTCCTCTGACCCAGGAATATTCATTGATGAAGAGCGGAATTTAAAATGATCCAGCCCACTGCCATGTGTTTACCAGGAATATGACTTCAAGAATTGACAGATCTTGGATCTGTATTCTCAAGATGGGTGAATTTTGGTGATGACTAGTTAAGGATTGTTTCATGAATATGATATATTGAAAAAATGAAGTGAAACTACATTGTTCATACTTTACTAAGCAAACTGGAAAGGTGAGGTTTGCATTGGTAGAAGAATCCAACACTCTCCCCTCTACTCTCCTGTTGCACCCCCATAACAGTTCATGAGTGTACAAAATTATGTATTTTTGTTAGGCTTTGTTTGCCCTAATTATGGATGTATTCTAAATTCGTTTCCATGACCTGCCTCAGATTTAGTGGGCCACACCGAAATGCATAGGGCCATAACTGTATCTATAGTGGAATATTACATGATTTTATAAAAAATATTTTGTTATGTTTGAATCAGACCTAGAATAAACTGGAAACATTTTGATTATAAAGGATAAGTTGTGCGATTATTCAATATTCTGAATACAGTGAGGAAAGATAGTAAATTAGTCAACACTTGAAAGTGATATAACTGTGAGAGGGAAGTCTAATTATTCAATCTTTGCAATGCAGTACCATTGCCTTGTCACCATAACTAATGTGAGCCTATGCATTTGAGTATAAGCTTTTCAACAAGGTACAAAGTCTGATAGAAGCAGTCTTTTTCAGTGGAAGCACACAACCTCTGCACAGTCAAATTCTTTAGTTAAGGAAATGAGCATGTAGAGGGAGGCGAAGCCCCTCTCAAGTAGTACTTCTTTAAACTTGTTTTCTGTTGATCACAAGGTCAGATTACTGTTGAGCTCTCAGGATAGACATAAAATGGGACATTTCCTTTCACGACTAAACACAAGTGTGTTTTGTTATAATTTCATAAGTGCATATTTGGATGTGTGGATGTATTTATTAGGAAACCTTATTAAATAATAAATGCTGCATGTAGTTAATCCTTTACTTTGACCAAAACACCACAGCTTTGCAAAAGCTGTTGGCCTTACTGCCTAATGGACTAAACATGTGCTGGCTGAAAAAAACTGCCTGAATCTCTAAGCTATAAATGAGGGAAGAACAAACAAAAGTAAACAACTGCATACGTTTTGTCTGAGTTTTTTGACCCAGATTTGACCAGTCTACCTATACTCTTCCTTCACTCTAAACTTAGTTATAAAACTCATGTCGCTGCCAAAATGGGTTGGGATTTTACCCATTTAAAGGAGTTGAGTGCTCCTATCCCAACTAGAAAACCTATGAAAGGTTTTTCGGGCATTAGAAGGGTGTTAAATACATTTTATTTGTCTTAACTCTATCTTCATGGATGGAGCTAGCACCAGAATCCAGGACTGTCTGCACTCGGCTGTACATCCCCACGCCAAGGTAAACGTGTAAAGTGCAGAGTGTTTAAAATAGAATAGCACCAGTAATTGGAGAACAGATCCAAAAAGTCAAACCAAAGTGGTTTGGAAGAAATAGTTCTCGCTTATTTACATTGTTTTTAATATCTCCAAGCTTCCAATAAAATGTCCAGTTTCATTGTTTAGATAATTGCTCAACACATTTTTACAGTGCAAGAATTCCGTACCCCAGTCGGAATGGATTGTAGAAGTAAATGCTTATGCTGAAAGTTCTGTTTACTTCCAGGCGGAAAGAGTAATTTAGGATGAGGGAAAGTGAAGGAAGATAGGATTTAGACTCTTAAGAGTGTGAGTGTGGTCTCACTGCAATCCGTTTCTAATTAATTTTTTTTAGCTTGAGGGCTTGTTTACGCTCCATGATTTATTTTTTTCACCTCAGGTGATCCCTTTCTTCGTCCTCTTTGCTGCTCTGCATGGCCATTTTGTGGGTCCTTCTATCCAGTATATGAAGTTTATTTTTATATGTCGGGGCACCTTCTCTGCTGACGGCTGTCTCCTTTTGTTCCCCTTCATCACAATTCAGACTTCCAAAGTCATCTTTCGGTCTTTTTTTCATTCCAAAATGTATACTTCTGCTTGTGTATTCTGCAGGAAATCAGTCCTTATTTGCATTACTGGTTGTACAGTTACCCCTTTGCTGTCTCCTATCATTTTATTTCAGTGGACATGCATGTGTCCGGGAAGAAATGGATTGAATGGTCTTTGTTATTTTATCCTTTCTCTTTCCTCTAAAAATATGCATCTTACATATTAATCAATGATCATTGCCAATACGATTGACCCTCCATCTTTATCTCAGTGATGCAGAGTTGATCCTTAAGCACTTGTGGTGACTTTGTGAATTATTGTTTCTATTAGTCCTAGCACTCCTAGTAGCCCCTCCCTGTGAGGTTTCTGCATATTTTTCACGTACCCCTGCTTCCAGTATACATGCATTCATCAAACACTTATCTTGTATGTGCAAGTCTTGGGTAACTTGCATACTGATATTTCATGAATAAATATTGTGTCCATTTCGAGCATTATTGCCTTATCTTTTGAGATATGTCACCTTTTAGGCACCATGTGTTCCACACTTATCTGATTTACTCTATTTTTCAGTTCCATTATTTCTTGGAGTTTGTCAAATTTATTTTGAGGAGGCTTAGCTTGAGGCAGATCTTGGATCCATCATGGCATTTCCAAAGTAGAGGCACCTTTTAAATGTTGTGCCTTTTTTATGTTGTGAGGTGCAATTTATTACCTACTTGATCTACCACCGGAACAAAGCTACACCCCACTGATGATTCCCACTCAGGGTGAAGCAGTCTTTGGTTACTTGTGTTACAGTTCAGAGAGGACCTGACTTGGCAGTTCAGGCTGGACTGTTCCCACTGGAGCAGGGTCAAGACTGATTTGAAGATGGCTGGGTCTGAACTGAGGTGGCATGGTGGTCAAAAAAATGATGGGCTGGAATGCTACCCCGAGTGATTGCCAGTGGTTAGTCTTATTTCAAACATTCCTCCTATCACCCTTTTGTGTGTTGTGCAGCATACTTGTATTCTCTTTTTCAAGGCTGTTGTTTGTGCTGCCGTTTGGAGCTTGTCCTAAAATTAATTGAACTGTGGCTAAGGCGGTAAGAAATGGGTATGTCCACAGTCCATTTTTTTTCCATTTTTATTTTTGTCTAGGTTTTCATCCACTTCCATCTGTTGGATTCTAGGTGGGTTCAATTTATTCTTAAAACGTTCTTTTACTCTTGTACTGCAGTTATCACTTGCAGCCCACTGAGCCTTTCACAGTGTGCAATGAATTGAGATCTTCAGGTCTGAGCCTTTCACAATGTGCAATGAATTGAGATCTCCAAGTATGTCAAGGTTACTGCTCTTTCCTATGTAGATTTTCCTGTATGTTCTTTGGTAAAAATCTGATTTCTACACAAGTAGCTATGTACTCTCTGCATTCTGACCCAATCTACCTCTGTGTACCACTAGCCCACATCACACAAAGAGAATGGGGTAGCTCGATCAATTACTGTCACCTGGTGAATTTCTGGGATCTCCATGGCCTTTGGAGCCATCCCATTTGAGTATTTTAGCACCTCATTCCACATGTCTTGCAAAGACAGTACTGCAGATATTTTTGTATCTGGACCTTTTTGGAGTTTCATCTACTTTACTAATCTTCCGTGACATTTCCTCCCCAGTTGTGGAACTAATTGTTATAGGTTTATAATTATAATCCTTCTAATGTTAAAGGAAACCACCATATAGAATTCAGTGTTCATTATGTTTCAAAATGAGTAGTTGATCATGACCCAAAAGAAGTACTTGAGCCATGATTGGTGGGCCGTCCAACACGCCCCATTCCCATGTGTCAGAACACAAGCTACCACAGATGTTTTTTTGTCTTATCAAGCTTTATCATGAAATTAATTCGTACTTGTATAGCGCACTTATACCCTGAGGTGTCTTGGTGCTGTACGCATACCGCTGTGGAACCCTTCCTGGCTTTTCCCTGTGAAATGCCCACTCCTGGGCACCCCCAAGGTGTTGGGGCGAGAATTATCAGGTCCGAGGAAATTGAGCCCAAGACCCGACAAGGCGGGAATTGAACCCTGGTCCCGGGCCAGACCTCTGCATCAGGGTCTGCCGCTCTAACCATTGAGCCACACTTCTCCACTAGTAAGCTCGGCAACCACATGGTTCTTGCCGTCCCTTTAATGGAAGCTTGGGATGGCCGAACCAAAATGTGACTGCTAATTCTGCCTTTTCCCTGATTGTTCCTTTGTGCCATTACCACTTTGTCCCTTTACTTCATTGCAATCTTTATAATATGATGAAGAGGAGTCATTCTCCGTAGTATACAGTAGTGGTAGACTCATCAAAATGTTTAGCCTTTCCCTTGCAGGAGAGTAAAAATCCTGGTTGTACATTTTACTAATACTGACACTGCAATGTTCTCCTTTTTTCTATTTTGAATGTTTTGCTTTATGGGCTGTTGATATGTTATGCTTTCTTCTTGTGGTCACATCCAGGAACTGGTTTGGTTTCTCTATGCATGGGCTTTGCCAGGCAGGCTGGTATCCAGGTCCAACATGAATCTTTTTTTAGTCTTTTCTGTGAAGAGTGCTTGTTCTCCCGCCAGTAGTCCTATTCACAGAAATTACACCTTCCTTGTAGTTGGGGGTGTGTGGAACCATCTTACGTGTACATGTATGCCAAACTCTACAGGATCAGGGGGTTTGAGCAGGAGCTGTTTAATTGCTAAGTAGGACTATTCTTGTTAGCCCGAAGAGCACTGAGTGGGGGTGAATATGAGTGGGGGTGCTGGCTTGCTGCCAGTGATAACCTCTCGCCGCCCCCGCTACGCGGGAGCGACTCGAGGTTTGCCGTTCCTGGGTCTGCGGGAGGACCGGAGGACAATCTGCCCACTGCCAAGACTATTTGCATCATTTTCTTTCCTTGTGGGGAATCGGCGGGTGCGGCGGCCAGGGACTGCGAGTACCAGCATTCCCTCCCATTACCTGCAGCTGGTACTCTTCCCCGGCCGGCCCCGCCTTCTTGTCCTATTTAACCAGATCTTGATCCCGTCCCGCGGGACGCGCGCGGGCCAGAGCGCGGGGCTAAGCCCGGGCAAAGGGCGGGCCCTCTGTGGCCCTCAGAGGCCCGAGGAGGACGGGACGGGCTCCGCCACTTGGTTTTCCCGGAGGAGGTAAAGCCCATTTTACATAATGTTCCGGTCAATAGTATTACCCCAACAAACTCTATTACCTTGTCCACATTCAAGCTATATCATGACCCAGAAAGGGGTTGCCACAAAACTAGCGTCTCGGCCGACTACCTGTCTGAGGTCGCAAGATAAGTACATAAATAACATAATGCTACCCTCACCTATAGAGGCGGATAAAAATAACTGCCACTAGCCTGTAGCCAGTCCATCTTGTAATCACTCTCCTCCTCAACCAAACAATACAATGTGTAGACTCTCACTGTTGGAGGAATTAAACAGTTTGTGTAAGACCAGCTATGCCCCTGCAGGATCACCAGCCCCTCCAAATAATATTAATTTATTAACTACAAATGACAGAATGCTGGAACCTTTCCCTATATTTTCCAAAACAAATATGCAATGCCGAGTATTCGCCCGGGCCATACCTAACAAAAGTAAGGTGGACGGGGATAAATACGAGATCCAATCGAAAGTACAATTAATACAATTTGAATCCCCAACCTCGAATCCACCCCCCATCATTCTTCCCCAAACTGGAGAGGTGGTAGATAAATTAGACGACCTTGCTCCCTCCTCCCAGAGTGCCCTATTGTCAATGATCGAACAACTGATCAAATCCACCATAGACCCCCTAATTGATAAAATAAACATCCTGGGGGATATATTGACAGGGATTGAGGAAAAAATAAACTCTAATCTGTTAACCTCTACCCATGCTTCTATACCCCCCCATCCTTTGACAACTGCTACCTTAAATAAGCCCATACCTGCCATTCAAAATAAAGTTACCCAAAATAAAGTTGCCCAAATTCGAGTATCAGTTCCCACTAATCTTCCCCTAAACATTTCTAAAGCCTCTCTTAATTCCACTACACCGAAAAATTCTGTCCCCAGGGTAGAGCGAAACAGGGTTCTCAGAATGCATCTACCTCCAGAGGCAGCCCCATTTGTATGCATCCTCTCGGGAGTTCCGCAACTAAAAAAGGGTAAAATAGAGAGACAGGATGAACTGTTAAATAAGGTCCAGTTTTGGTTATCAAAAAATAGACCCGTGACTGTGACGGTGGGATTGTGAGCGTGAGGAGAGTAGGTTGGCTGGGCCCCCTTCCGAAAAACATTATTGGTGACCTGATACTAATAAGATTCAGAAGCAGAAACATTGCCCCACTTCTTCGAACTTGGCAACCTAAAGAAGGGGATGGTCCCATATCCATCTGGGACCTACATGACTTCTATCCAAGCACATTGTATACTCGCGCCGCTAGGGCAACGACTGGGGATTGTACCAGGCTGGGTAGAGGATCTTGTTTACCGCTTGTTTGTAGTATTTCCGCCCCAAATAGATCTGAAATACCGTTTAACATTTCTTAATCACTGTTACCCCTTGCACATTCCCTTTTGATGAAAAGGAAGAACTGATATCATGAACACTGTAAAGTATGCTATTGGTAGGAAGTTATATTCACAGGATGAGCAAATGTTTGTTTATTCTTTTATCTTGGAGATATCTGTGTTTCATTTGTATGTACCTTATTTTTAATTATGAATGTATTTTAAAATTGTATGCTTTTATGATTTTATACAAAAAATCGAATAAAGCTTTTTGGAATGAAAGGAAATGAGTGGGGGTGAATATGAAGAAACTCCTTGTTCATGTGGGTCGAGGGGACTGGGCTGTGCAGGTTCATAACCACCTTTATCTCCACGCTCAAGCAGGCTACAGTTGTTTACATCCCCCCCTTAATGATTGGAGATGTTGGATGTTAGGCCTTGCTGACAGTTGGCCCCCTCTTCCTTCTAATCCTCATTGGAAGCAGATAGAAACATTACCAATAACCATTCAATTGAGCTACACTAATTCTTTGGTGCAAATGTAAACCATAACCATGGAAAAGAAAAACATATCTTCTGTCTTCATTTTAGGAACCTTCTTCTCAACTTGGGTCTCTTTGCAGCTGGTGTTTGGATGGCGAGAAATTTGACAGATTTTGACCTGATGGCACCTACACCAATGGCATAGGACAGACGGTAAGGCATTTACATGATGTGTTTGAATCCTAGTCCTGGTGATGCCTATGCCTATGGAAGTAAGACTGATACATGTTTCTAATCTATGGAGCATCAGCTTGCATAGCACAGTCTTAAGACTGATGCTGAATCACCGAACTGTTGAGGCAAGTAGATATGCAAGAATTCGCTGAATATTTGGAGGTTAGGATGTTCCCCCTTGGAGGTTACTGTACGAATTTTGAAAGTGAGCAACAAAGAGGTAGAGCATCTCATAAAACGGGCGATAAAATACTGTGCACAGGAATTCTAGAATTTAAAATTCATGTGGCTACTTTGAGATCTAAAATTGAACTTTCCCTTTAAATAATGTGGAGTTGCGTGCTCTTTTTCTCCCAGGGGATTAGCATAATGGTTCATTGTAATTTATATTTGTTCCTGGTATTACTTTTTCCTCCCAACTTTGTGCTGAAGAGAAAAGTCAAAGTTTTACAGAAGTGAATGAGGTGGCCATCTATCTCTACTATATTCTGATGCAGTTGCAGAAGAGAATGCTTTTTTTCTGGTCTTCCCCTTCTTGTGCATCTTTGCCTCGAGCCTGGTGATGTTGTAGTGGGAAACGAGGTCCTCTGTAGATCAGACCTGGTGAGTAGGTAGAATTTATCATGGATTGCCTTGCAGAGTATGAGTAGGTCATTAAAGTGATATATGCTGGCAATTACAGCCAATGGAGCCCTTTGAAGATTGGTGCAAATCTGCCAAGCTTCCATAGTGCTTTGATCAGAAGGGAAGTGCTATAAAGTGCGTTCTACAAAGGGGCAAGATGAAATTCTGATATGTCGGTTAGCATGGCTTACCCTTCTTTCATATTGGATAGAATCAAAGGCAGGATGGCTGTACTGAAGGGGTATTCTGCTTGTGGAGCAAGAACATTTACTGCTAGGTCATCTTTTTCTTGTAGTAGATGTGATTCTTGAGGCTCAGTTTGGTGTCATAAGAGAAAACATAGAGATATGCTCTGCTGATGTAAAATTCCACGTTAAGACAGGCTTTTATTTGTGGTTTCTTGGCCTTTGTTATAAGGAGGAATTCAATTTCAGTTGAGTTGTGCTTGAGATAGTTTCTTGATATCATCACTTGGATAGTTCTTTAGAATAGTGTATTTGTTGAGTTGTGGTGAGATCTTAATGTAGAGTGAGGGGGCATCTGCATATTGGTGGATGCTGCTGTTCTTGTTTACAAGTAGGACTCTGCGGTGCAAAGTGTTTGAGGGTTATCCAAGGAGCCTTCAGAATGCCAACAATCCGGGGCATATCTGATTAGTGGGATAACCCCATTTGGATGAAGTGTGCTTTGCTAGTCAAGTAAAAGTTAAACTACTGTGAAATGCAACAATGGCACAGTCGTCCACCAAGCACTCTATGCCAGAACTGGCTTCAATGTCTGCACATAGGTCAGGTAGGATGAGTACCCAAGAGTTACCCTTGTTGTTGTCAGAGTAGTTGAAGATAAGCTCTATGTTGCACTTAATTCTGAAGCACGATTGGTAGTCCTATGAGAAGTTGCTGGTCCTGATTTTCTGGTGAGATTGCAGCGTTTGGACTCTCTTGGAAGGGGGTGTTGTGTTATGTGGTGTAGGAAGCCTCTGACCAATGTTGTATACTCAGAACAGTAGTTCTGTCACTAGGTCACTTTTGTAATGACTACAGGGAAAGCTGAAGTATGTCTGATTTGCGCCTGTACTTGTGCTGTTAGATCCCCACCCACCCAGTGGCTTCTCTTTTTATTGTAACGTGTCCAGGACTTAATCCATAGTAGGGAGGTCACTCCACAGGTAAACCCTATTTTCAGTTCTTCTTTCCGTCTCTTTTGTGGACGAAGTGATATACAAGTCTGGCTGCATTATGATAACTGTCCTCTTAACTCATTAGTACCATATGCTTTCATACCGGCTTTAGCTGCTTGCCAGAGCTGAGGTGATTACCTGAAAATGAGGCTTCAGAGAGGGGCTTTGCTGTACCCCATAGGTTGGTTGATCTTCTCTGCAGGTATTTGTTGTAGAGCAGTTGTTATTCCACCTATGAAGTAGTTTGATTGCTCATAACTGACAGTGTCATATAGAGTAAGGAGCTTTACTTAGTGTAAACCAATGACCAATCCAATAAGGAGGGGCTAGAAATTGTAAACTTTGTTCCAAATTTTTGGGATGGAAAAGTCCCCTGCATGGTGACAGATGTGCACCTCTGCCCAGAGTGTTCCAGCTGCAGGCAAATTTGGATCCCTGGTACTGTTTTTGGTCAAAGGCGAACACAGATATTGTGTGTGTACACCAGGACCTAGGCTTGTCTCTTGATAATGCGGTCTTGTTAGGCTGGGAGGGGCACACCAAGCGCTAATCTAGAAATGGTAGAGGCGCTTTGCCCTTGCCAAGGGTCACACAAGCACACGGGTGGCCGCATACCCTTTTTGTGTTGAGTAGCCTCTTGTTAAATTGTTAACATAATTTATTACCACCCATTAATAACATTTTCTTCAACAAGACATTACTTTTGTTATTTGCACATGCTGTAACTATTACCCACCAATGAACGGTTAACCTGTCTCTGGAGGTCGTACTCAAATGTCCACAGCCCACAATTGACTCCCCAACTTGCGATTTTAAGTGAATAGCATTATTTATTATTATTGACATTATAATTTATATTATTGGAAGAATAAAAGTCTGCTGTCCTACCAAACCACCCTGCCCCGGAGATTCAGTCGTTAATCTGCATGTTAAATACAGATTTATGGACCACTGCACAATTTAGCTGACACTATAAATGTACCTTTAATATCAGAGAGTGTCCAGTAATTTAAAATTATAGGGGGTGCCTGTTTAGGTGCGTGTCGGGGCTTAAGTGCTCAAACCACACAAAATACACGCAGGAAAGTACAAATACTGCAGGAAACTTTCCGTTGGAATGGAGATCACTGAAGCTAAATTTATAATGTAAATCTGATGAATATTGACCAGTGGGCTATAAAACCGTAGGGTAGCACGTTTTGCATAAATACTTCCGTTCAGTCAACACTAGTCCCTTTTTTCAAAACGTGACTGATATGCATCCCAGGGGTCTCTAACCTTTTCAGTAATGAGAGCTTCTTATGGCTAATGAAAATCATTCCAAGCTACTAATAATACCGCTGTAATTTTCGACGTAGACCCCAAGCGCCCAGATATGTCGAGAGGTGCTGCTCTCTATAAATTAATGTTTCACCTATTGGTGTGCTCAATGTTTTTTTAAAGATGTTGCACAGCAGCATTAACCGTGCCATGGTGCTTTTTTCTTTATTTCAAGCCCACCCAGCTGTGCAACATCTTAAAAACGCCAATATGTCTCACACTGGTGAAAAATATTGACTTGTCCAATGTTTGTTTTAATTGCAAGAGATTTCGGAAGCGCTACATAGGCATAACCTAGTAATTACAAGAGATTTCGCAAGCGGTATGTAGGTGAAACCTAATGAAGAACCACTGCTTTAAAGAATCTTCAAAGTAGCTGCAATTAAATACAACTCGCAGAGGGCAGCTTGAGCTGTTTTCTCGAATTATATCTGTTTACATAGTACTGTTCATAAAAACTAGCCCGAATATTTCTGTTTTGTTTTAAAGTACTACTCACTTCACGGAACGCGCTCCATAGGCTGATTTAAAGAGTGTGAGATGCAGATTTTTTTTTAATTACAAGAGATTATGCAAGCGCTATGCAGGTGAAACGTAAAAACATTAGTTTATTTAAAATGCATTTATATGTGTAATGCATTGCCATAATTATAGCTTAAATGCTCGTGGCACCAATGTAATAATAATAGTAATAAATGTCCCAGCGCTACATCATTAATCACTCAAATATTAACTTTAAATACATTTAATAAATGCAAGCATTTTTCTCCAAACATCAGTTTGAGTTCCGAAAATACATACATTTTCATCTCAAATACACACTTTTAAATGTTGGTGTACAGATTAATTCAGCCAAGCAGCGCTTAAAAATTAGTGGGCTGGGCTGCACACAGGGAGGCGAGCAGGAGAGCTCCCAGTAGCTCACGAGCTGCTCTTTGAGAAGCCTGCATCGGACTGAAGGCTAACATGGCCTGGTTCTGTCTCATGATTTGCAGCGCCAGCAAGTGTCAACAGTGAGCTTTTAACTTGCACAGCCATTTTGCAGATTTGTAACAGAAGGTGACTATCAGTGTGCTATACTTGAGTGGCATCAGCACAGCTCAGAATTGAAGGCTTCGGGTGCTCCAAATGCAGAAAAGATGAATCGAGATTCTTAGTATTCTATACTCCTCCCAGACCACCTGCGTTTATGAAGCCCACTTAACCTTTAACGTACAGGTTACCTTCCAGGCCTTTTACTCTGACTCTGTAAAACAAACTTGGGCAATAATTGTGATGCTCGGGCGAATGGATAGTGAACAGTAAATTTCATTGATCCACTAAGACAGGATGTTGAGTTCCAAACAGGACCCATGATTATTGGAAGGGCCTTCTGAACAACCATTTGCAATGCAATAGGTCTGGCATTTGCGAGACTTTGAGCTATTGGAATTGTAAATGGCAATGCCTTTTATTTATGTTTTTAAAACCAAAACATAAATAAAAGGCATTGTCATTTACAATGCCAATAGCTCAAACTCGCATAAAGGCGAGACCTATTGCATTGCAGATGCTTGTTTGTCCTAATGGCATGGGAAGGTTACATTCCGGCAACGACTCAGCAATCTGTGATTCTGGGAAATCACTTAATTTCCCCGTGCCATTAAAGTACCGCTTATGTGTAAAACGTCTGCTGCGCATGTAGAGCGCTTTAATGCCATAGGGACAAGTTTGCGCTATGTAAAACTGCATTAAAGAAAAGTAATTACGCACATATGAGCCAGACATGGCCGAAGGCCATAAGGGCAGGTTACATGGCACAGCCCGCACGATGAACACCATCCACTCCGGATCACCGACCGACCCCTGCCCACACCACGTCTTCAACAAGGCCGACTCCACCATCGCACCCCAACTCCGGAATATCATCAACACCTCCTTCAACACCGCTACCTTCCCGGAGAGCTGGAAGCACGCCGAGCTCAGCGCCCTCCTGAAGAAACCTACAGCGGACCCCACAAACCTCAAAAACATCCGCCCTATCTCGCTCCTCCCTTTTCCTGCTAAAGTCATCGAGAAGATCGTCAACAGACAGCTGACCGCCTTCCTCGAGACGAACGGATCCCTCGACCCCTCGCAGTCCGGCTTCAGAGCCAACCACAGCACCGAGACCGCCCTCATCGCAGCCACCGACGACATCCAGACCCTGCTCGACAAGGGGGAAACAGTGGCCCTCATCCTCCTGGACCTCTCCGCTGCGTTCGACACTGTCTGCCACCGCACCCTAGTCCAGCGCCTCAGCAACATCGGTATCCAAGAGAAGGCACTTGAGTGGATCATCTCGTTCCTCGCCGGAAGAACACAAAGAGTCCGCCTCCCCCCGTTTCGCTCCGAGGCCACCGAAGTCATCTGCGGCGTCCCGCAAGGATCTTCACTCAGCCCCACCCTCTTCAACGTCTACATGAGACCTCTTGCAGCCATTGCACGCCAGTACAACCTCAACATCATCTCTTACGCCGACGACACCCAGCTGATCCTCTCCCTCACCAGAGACCCCGACACTGCCAGAACCTGCCTACACGTAGGGATGAAAGACGTCGCCGAGTGGATGAAGGACAGCCGCCTGCAACTGAACTCGGACAAGACGGAAGTCCTCATCCTGGGATCTTCGCCCTCCGCCTGGGACGACTCCTGGTGGCCCCCAGCCCTGGGCACCGCACCCAAGCCAACCGACCACGCACGCAACCTGGGCTTCATCCTGGACTCCTCCCTATCAATGACCAGACAAGTCAACGCCGTCTCCTCAACGTGCTTCAACACCCTGCGTATGCTTCGCAAGATCTTCCGCTGGATCCCGCCCGAAACCAGGAAGACTGTCACCCAGGCACTCGTCACCAGCCGACTGGACTACGGAAACGCCCTCTACGCCGGAACCACAGCGAAGCTACAGAAAAGACTCCAGCGCATCCAGAACGCCTCCGCCCGACTCATCCTGGATGTCGCCCGACGCAGCCACATCTCCAGCCACCTGAGGAACCTGCACTGGCTCCCCGTCGACAAGAGGATCACGTTCCGGCTCCTCACCCACGCACACACGTCTCTCCACGACCTGGGCCCCAAGTACCTCAACGACCGCCTGACCTTCTACGCGCCCACCCGCCAGCTACGGTCCACCAGCCTCGCCCTCGCAGCCGTACCACGCATCCGAAGAGCCACCGCCGGAGGAAGATCCTTCTCTTACCTGGCTGGCAAGACATGGAACTCCCTCCCCATCCACCTTCGGCTGACCCAGGACCATCTCGCCTTCAGGAAACAACTCAAGACCTGGCTGTTCGAGCAGTAGCATACCCCTTCCCCCAAGCGCCTTGAGACCCTCCCGGGTGAGTAGTGCGCTATTTAAATGTATGATTGAATGATTGGCTGCTCAAACTATACTTGGCTACAATCATGTACAGTTGAAATCTGTGTGTTCAGAGTGTTGTGTGGCTAGGGAGACTCAAGAGGCGATGAGCTGAGGCACAACAGATATAAAGGGGAACCCCAGACACATGAATAAGTGATCACATGTGTGTTCGTCTCTATCCATGCCGACACAGGCCAACATACAGCGACTGACCTTGAAGAGACAAGCTAGCAGTTGCTCTCATGATCCACTTCAGTGGGCCACCCTCTGAGTAAATTATTTTTAAACTGCTTGCAGGTAATAGGTGTCGGGGGTCTGGGATGGGGAAGAAGTTCGATTTCAAAGTTGTGTATGCGTGAGAGATACTGTTGACATGCATGTTCTAAAGTGTGCAGGGTCTGGCTTTTGCTTTCCATTCTTGCTGGCAAGAAAGCTCGGTGGATTTGCATACCTGCTGCAGAGATATGCAGTCAGCTACTCGGTTAAAATTCTGACAGGGTAGCTTCAGCCTTTAACTTGCCCCACTCTGATTAAATCCATTCAGTTGAGATTGCTTGTAGCAACATGCATTACTCGTTGCAGTACTGAGAAACCCTAAGACCCTCACAAAATGCAACATTCTTAAAAATGAGTGATTACCCTTTAATATGCCCTGGTGTTTCACCGACTCTACATCATGTAAATCATTGCAACAAAGGGACATGTTTTCTATGTAAGAGAAACAGGAATCTGTAAAATGAAAATAAATATCTGGTGATAACTTCAAGTCTAGTCCAAGTGATGTACGCGGCTCTGCACAGGACACGCGCACACCTCCATCCCTAGAGTATGGATAATGTCTATTCAGTGCAACATTATGCAGAGTATTTTATATATATATATATATATATATCTCCACAGTACCTCCTTTGAAGAAAGAGAAGAGGCTGCGTTAGGGGAGACAGCGGAGACTTCTTTATTAGAGAATACACCAGATGGTAGGTGAATGCATTTCGGCATAAGATTAGCCTTCCTCAGCGCCAATGGTGTTTGCAAGGTGAGGGCGCCATCATGGATTTAAATATCCTGCCCCAACCCGAAGGTGTCAATCAGCGCCGCCCCTCAGGTGAGTACGAATGCAATGTCCGGCTGTAGGACGGCTATTTTGTTTATATATATATATATATATATATCTACGCTGCAACTGACGACCACATGGTTTTGGAGGGGGCGTGCACTCATGAATTAAGAGTGCTGCAGAGACTCACATCAGCTGGACGCACAGACTTTCAGTTGGGCAGAGGCGTCTGAAGGAAGGCTCACGCCGAAATGCATCACGCTGTATCTGCTTACAAATAAAGAACCTCGAACCAGTCCCTGTTTGTGGCTCCTTCCTTCGGCAAATCTGGAGGGTGTTTTGGGATATATATATATATATATATATATATATATATATATATATATATATATATATAGATATAGATATAGATATAGATATAGATATAGATATAGCTATACACACACCCATACCCATCAATACACAGGTGATAGTGACAGTTATAGTATAAACAATAGGAGAGAGTGAAGGGATTTTATCCACCGAGGTGGACGGAACAATACTCCTGGTCCCCTGGGTTAGGTATCTTAATTAACAAAAAGGAGTACCACCTGAAAAGATGCTAACAGAGCAATTTCGGCGGGATGATTCAATTTCAAAAAGAAGAAAGTCCTTCTTTGGTTTTTAATAACCCCTCACTCACCGACCTGGTCGGTGACATGCTTCATCATCGGGGCCACCTCGATGGCCGAGTGCCATCAAGGTGTGCTACAACACCTGAACTACAGTGGAGCTGGTATGTGGGTGATGAGTGTAGAAAAAGAAAGTGGGTGTGTTAAAAATTGTCCTGGTATGGCTTATTTTAGAAAAACTTTATTCTTAAGACTACTGGACAATAATAAAATATGTGTGTAGATACAATAACAGGTATGATTATGACCAAGTGTATCTGGAGAATATGTGGAGGGTCTACATGTTTCAAACCGTAATGGGAATTACCGGTTTTTCTTCAAGACCAAAGCAAAGAAACGGGTGGTCAGGGTACACTAACACCCTGCCGTGCCGACATTCCTTTGTGCCTAGGTAACAAAATTCGTGGTACCAGGCAGAAAAAACAAACACAGGTATAACCCGGTGGTGGTTATCCTGAAAAATAAAAATAAAAAGACTCCTAATGAGGGGTCATTGGGCAGCACGGGATTAAGAGGGAGGGGAGGCCTGTAATTGAAGACATATTAGTTTTCGCAGGTCTGACAAGGCATTGTACCGGGCGCGTGGAGGGACTCCATAGGTACCATTAGGAGTCTTTTTATTTTTCAGGATAACCACCACCGGGTTATACCTGTGTTTGTTTTTTCTGCCTGGTACCACGAATTTTGTTACCTAGGCACAAAGGAATGTCGGCACGGCAGGGTGTTAGTGTACCCTGACCACCCGTTTCTTTGCTTTGGTCCTGAAGAAAAACCGGTAATTCCCATTACGGTTTGAAACATGTAGACCCTCCACATATTCTCCAGATACACTTGGTCATAATCATACCTGTTATTGTATCTACACACATATTTTATTATTGTCCAGTAGTCTTAAGAATAAAGTTTTTCTAAAATAAGCCATACCAGGACAATTTTTAACACACCCACTTTCTTTTTCTACACTCATCACCCACATACCAGCTCCACTGTAGTTCAGGTGTTGTAGCACACCTTGATGGCACTCGGCCATCGAGGTGGCCCCGATGATGAAGCATGTCACCGACCAGGTCGGTGAGTGAGGGGTTATTAAAAACCAAAGAAGGACTTTCTTCTTTTTGAAATTGAATCATCCCGCCGAAATTGCTCTGTGAGCATCTTTTCAGGTGGATCTCCTTCTTTTTGTTAATTAAGATAGTGACAGTTACACAAAATGATGGTAATTAATTTGTCGGACCCAGGTGGATGAACGGATGAAACGTCAATTCTGTCCCATAGAGAGAACTGCAAATGGGGTTGCGCTGCGTCATCTCCGCAGCCTACTGATGTAGAGGGCCACAGACCAAGGGCCCGAGGGGTGGGTGAGGGGCGTGAAGGTTGCCCCGTACCAGTGTCAGCTGGGGCAGCAAAGGAAACTGGCAGACCGTGAGACAAGATCGGTGCCGTTGGGCAACTGGGATTAGAGTGTGGGTCTCCTGGCGACAAGTTTACAGTCCTCCACAGGAGCACATCTTGTAGTGCTAGAAAAGGGTTTGCATGGTTCACCTTTTAAAAACTAGAATTTGTTTGCAAATTTGGGTAAAAATGTTGTTAAAGACACTAAGAGAATGCTTTCATTGTTAAATGCTTGTCTGTTAGCCACGCCCCCAGATGCGCCCCTAATGGACCCTCAAGGCCCACCCCAGTGAATTTGCAGAGTGCCCGCCCTTTTTTCCATTCAAAGGCCTGCCTGGCGGGGCTTACAAGATCGGTCTGCCGTCACTCATCACGAGAAGCTATAGCAGCAGCCAGCGTCTTGAGTAGCCCATGGTGGAATACAGCACTATACATACAAACGTTAATATTGTGCCTCGATAGGAAGCACCTCATGCAAGGGAGAAAGGGAGTGCCCCCCCTACCCCCCCCCACCCATAATGTCCTTCCTTTTTCCACATTTGGAGGCTCAGTTAACCTGCATGTAGGACCAAAGTTCCTAGCAGGAAGTGCACCCAGGCAGTAAGTTTAGGGCAGAACCAAAGGAAAGAAAAGGCCACAAAATGGTCTTTCATCGTGATCATGGTAGCGCCCCAAGTACAAAATGCGTTTTGCCCAGAATGCCACAATTCCTTGCCCCGTTCCCGCCTCAGTGTGAAGGTGCCCTCTCTGCTTGCGGATCGTTGACACAACACTGGGAGTGTTGTGTGATTGTGCATCAGACCTCAGGGGTGAGCAAAAGGCGCGTCCTTTCTTTGTGCGGGATTATTGGATAGTTAGGCAGAGCGGACATCTCTGGTGGATACGTGGAAATTGGTGGGTGGAACACAGTAATTCAACAAATTGCTGGCAGTGCCACAGATAGAGCAACTTAATAAAGTTCATGAATCCACAAGTATCTGTGAGGCATATATTTAGTTGCTAATGAGTGATATATTTTTAGTGTACAATTATATTATTTCAATCCCTCAGAATAATTGCTGATTTTATATTCAGTGTCCAGTCTAGTGGTGCTGGGATAAGTGTATGCGAGTGTGTGTGTATATCAAGTGATCAACTGTCTCAGCTGCACGGCCCTTTCAAAAAGTGACTCGTGACTGACTTCCTCCACTCCTTCAGAGGCTATCCCACAACGCAAATGACTGCCCATGTTCTAGTAATGTTTGTCGTTCATCTGATAGATGACTGACCCTCAACAAGCACATCACCATATTTCCAGAGGAAACTTTTCACGGTACTGGCTCCACTAGTCAATCAGGAGTGTACCAGACTATTCCTGTTAATAAGGAGACTTGATTAGTTGGATGGCTTTGGAGTTTACGTTACATTGTATTGTTTTCGGAGGATTTCTAATTATCTGATCCTAGTGGTCTCCAGAACGTTCCTGTTTATTTTATTTGAGAGTTTTGAAATGTATGTGCGCTGCTCATGTTTACCCTTAGCTGGAAAGAGACTATATTTGTTTGAATTTAACAACTTCATGGTTTGATATTTTATAACTGCTTTCCCGAGCTGCCATTCTTCAATTTCCTATTTTTTTTGTCTTTAACTCCGCCCTCTCTTCTTCTGTGACTGTACATAGCATGCAAAAAAAACCCTAGCAGTGCGGACTTAGATAGCAGACATTTGGGAGACCCTGACAACTAAGTTTGCATTAACTGTTGATTTTTACTCTGGTATTTTTTTAACCCCTTCGACGCTCATGACGAGCTCAGCTCGTCATGAGGTACGCCTGTCGTACGCTCATTACGAGCTGAGCTCGTCATGTAACGCGGGTTTTTAAAAAACTCAGCGCACGGCGGGAAAAAGCGCCACACGCATGAGGTTAATGAAACATCCACATGCTAATAAGATGTTTTCTAAATCATTTATTGTGACAGTTGCTAGCTTGTGAAAGACAATGTCTGATAACAGTGCTGTGATTAGTTAAAATTGGTGAACAGACTATGCAATAGATTGAAGCTGGGTCAACAGAGTACCGATTGTAGATTGTCAGGTGAAATGAACCCCTTCCACGCTCATGACGAGCTCAGCTCGTCATGAGGTACGCCTGTCGTACGCTCATGACGAGCTGAGCTCGTCATGTAACGCGGGTTTTAAAAAAACTCAGCGTACGCGGTAAAATGCGCCGCACGCATGAGGTTAAAAGGACTGGATTATGTAAATTGATATGTCAAATATACAATGTTGCTATTGAGCTTGATATGTAACAGTGTGTATGTGTGTGTGTATATATATATATATATATCTCTTGTGTAGGTCAATTATTGAAACCCAGTTTGCTATAGCACAGACTTTCATCCTTCATGGGTTTGTCCCTCTCCTACAGCATGCACATCATATAACTTGTTTACTTTCTCTGCTTTTCAAGCACCATAGCGCTTTTTTCCCCCTGCACCCTCCATAATCTCTATTCCCTCAACACCCTCCCTCCATCCAGTAATGCAAAAAAAACTGGAGCAGCCTGCACTGGCTGCGTCAGAGCTGCTTTTCTTAGGTCTCACCTAAGCAGCGCATGAGCTGTCTCTTCGAGACATGCTGTGTATGGACTATGTTCTTTAGGCACCGCCCATCTTTCTAATTGGCTCCCTTTACTATCCTTCGTAAATATCTGCTTTTCATGGGTTAATAAGCTCAGTAGTCCTTCCTTTTCTACGTTTCTAACCTCCCATCAGGACTGCCCCTGTCACATGTTCTGTTACTCGTTATGTTATTTATTCGTTTTGGATCACTTTTTTTCCCCCCTTCTTTCAGCTCAGGAAGTGCATGCGCCCATCCTTGCTCCCTCTACCCCGCTGCAGCTGCCTCCTCCTCGTGGTTTTGAAACGCACGTCCTGGTCCCTGCCTTCCTATAGCTGCTGCTTCCTGGTTCTGACAATGCCAGCTTTCCTGCTGGGTAATCAGTCATTAAGTGCTAGTTTGCTTTTGATTGCCTGGGCAGGGGGCATGTGGGGGAGAACGGGGCAGCTTTGCCAGCACACACCAGCCGACCATGGCGCATTTGTGTCTTCAGGAAGCTTCTCCCGTCGCACACTGCCCCCGCTTTAATTACTGGCAGTATATCACCTTACATGGTTCCAGATAAAATCTGCTCTATGCAGGGGCCTTTCATGTACCACAGACATGCAAAGCAGCACACCGTGTACCATTCAAACGTTCATTTATGGCTGGGTAATCATTAAGTGCTCCTAGGTAGCGTGTGTGCTTGCTGAGTGGTAATCATAATTGGGTGCCTAGGCAGCACATGCAGTTGCTGAGTTTGCTTTTCATAGTTTTCTGAGTTTTACTGCTGCAGGGGCAGGCAAGACCACTCTGCAATGGAGCGCTATATAAAACCACTACTTACTTACGTGCGGGGTAGAACAGGGCAGCTTTGCCAGCACACACCGGCTGATCTCAGCACAGTGCTGTTTTCAAGAAGCTTCTCTCGTTGTACACTGGCCATCCTCCTCCCCCCCCCTGCTCTAATTATGGGCAGCGTCTAGCCTTACATGTACATACTATGTTATTATAAATAGCTTTATAATAATATGTAAACGTGCGCATTGCAGTTAGTATCCTGTTAAAAATATTCAAAACTGATATCTATCCTGTAAAAAAAAACGTTGTAGAATACTTAACTTTAATGTGCCTCTCTTTTAGCACTCCTCTCTTTCCTGTCTATCTGCCCCTTCACTGTCTTCCCACCCACCCACTTCTGCTCTCTCCATCATAAGAACACATAAAATGCCACAGTTTACTTTGTCTGGCATGTATTTTCTTTTCTTATTATTTATCGGTATCCCCGCCAGAGATTAATTACGAACCCATACATTAAGGCACATTTAATGTTTGCGGAGAGGGTATGGCCTGAAAAGGATAAATCAAACACACTGTGATCATCAAGTATTCGCCTAGTCCCCTCTGAACACACTAGCAGTGCCTTGGCTTACAAACCATAATGCATTTCTGCTCTGCAGGCTGCATTTCAGGAGACTCCCCATGGTGCGCACGCACACAAGATAAAAGAAAATAAAGTCTACTTTCATCCACTTTTAAGACTCTAGTAAATTATTTGTTAGGTTTCCTTACCAGATAAGCTACATCATAACGTTCTTCAAAACGGCTGACAAGTTAGTGTAGTGGTTCTCTGGTAGCCAGCTTTACGTTCATATGATGCATTTAGAACAGTTTCTTGTGTTTGTGGTTTTTTTTGGGATGGAGTTTGATTTTTGATTTGCAGATAGTTGGTTTGCGTTTATTGTATTCTACACATAGTATAACCGTGCTTCGAATACTTTGTTAAAAATATATATCTATATAAACTGGTCTGAGCATGATGGGTGAGCCATTTTCCTGTTTGAGTGGTTGAACGTTGGTATCTTATATGCCCTGTCCATTTCCAAGGTTTGATGATATTTTATGCCAGTGATCATGGGTATCCGGGATTCCAGAAATGCCACGCAAGACTCAGCAGAATCTTCTGAACCTTCCGGGATCCCGAAGATGCGTATGTTTCCCCTTCTATTGCGGTCCTCCAGCTCAGCTGCATGCCTTCTTAGTTCACTAGTGGTGTCTCGGAGGTACTTTATTTCTTTGTTGGCTTGAGAGGTGACATATCGCTTATCCTTTGCACTGCATCAGTAATTTTTGAGTTAATTGTGCTCATGTCTGCAAGGGGGCGGTGAGTTCCAGTTGCATTGAATCAGTATTCTGCTTAGTGGACTTTGCCAAGTCGTGCACACCGACTAATTTCTTTAAGATCATGTCCATTGTACTGTTGATATCTGGGTTGGCTTTGATCGGAGATTCTGAAATCGCTGGTTCGGCCTTAGACTTTTTATATTGAGTCCTGGGTTCTTTGTCTGCCATCTTGCACCGGGGACAGGGAACCTGTGGCAGTAGTAGGAGACGTCAGTGGGCAAGCAAGAAGTGATATGTTTGCAGCAGGACAGGAAATGGTTGGTAAAGATCGCTGTTGCCCAAAGTAAGCAGGCACGAAGAAGCACCTGTCAGTATCGATAGTATTGGTATAGTTGGTAGGAGACTCTGACTAGAAGAGAAACTGTGCACCACAAGCACCAGCAAGGAGTTATAGACTCTCACAAGGGTATCACCCCAAAGAGGGGCGTCACCGGTCAGCTTTAAGTGGTAGATACGGCCAGGTACTGGTAAGGAGATATCGGTAATTCTGGTATTAAGATAGAAAAACGGGTCTAGTCACATGGTCAGCAATGCTGTAGTGTCAGCGAAGGACTAACTATCTGCAAGTTATGAACTGTCTCTCAGCCGGTTACTCGGCTCAAACAGCAGACGCCCCATCATATGAAAACCATTGCAATACCACACAGAGGCCATCCTTAATTTCGCCAGGAAGAACCACCAGGTCTCCTGGGAAGGACAACGAATAACATTCACGCAGGACTAGTCAAAGATGACGGTGGATACGAGGAAGGGTTTCCTTTTCTTAAGGGACAAATTAAGAGAAAAGCACATCCAATTTTCTTTTGCACGCCCAGCAAAGTTCAGGATCTTTGAAAATGGCAAACCACACTTCTTCACTAATCCCAAAGACCTGGCAGAGCGTTTGGAAGCAGCTCCGGTACAGGAAATGGAACTCTCTACAGGAGCCACGAATAAAAGGAAGCCATGATATACTTTGGGTCTTGTAATTGCTCTAAAGTGTTTTCACATTTGTAAATGTCTCATGTGTATTAGTTATGTTGTACATAGATTAATTGTGGGACGCAATACTTGCCTAATCTCCTTCTTGACGCAAGGTTTTTGGGTGCAGTTAGTGAGTTATACACTATCGCGAGTGAGTTTGCCTCTTAATGCACTGGTTTTATATGTAATTGATGCAACATTCAGGCTGAACAGGTTACTTCAATCGACTATGCTTTCCAAGATATTCTCGTTCAGTTCGATCCATGCTGTTCTAATATAAGTTGATTACAGGACCTTCGCTTTGGCTGTCACAGTCGTGTATTCAGTTCCAATACACTTAGCGAGTTAATAGATTGGAAAGGTATTTTTGTCTTCCCTGGTTAGATAAGATATATTGATCTTCAATGACTCTAGTTGTAAGTTAAGTACACATATTACTAGCTGTATCTAATATATACTGTTTATATGTCGTAGGTGCTACTGATTTACAAAAAACTAGTTACTTACCTGTACACTATGGTTCTCCAGTATTATCTTTCATATATTCACATGCTTGTATCTTCCCCGTCGTCATGGTAGGAGTCTCCCGGTTAAAGAATAACCATAGCAGTAGAAGAAAAAACTGCCTGGGAACCATTGAGTAGTAAAACAATAGGCAACCTCTCCTCCTCATTATGTGGTCCAAACTACAGCCAATCAGCACCAGCCTACACCATTCCCAGCAGAGCCACCATACCTCAGATTTCCAACAGCCCAAGAGTGAACTTTGTAAGAAACCAGAGATAAAGGTGGTCTACCTAGAAGAAACGGGGAGGTGGGCGGGTGCATGTGAATCTATGAAAGATAATACTGGAGAACCATAGTGTACAGGTAAGTAACTCGTTTGTTCTCCAGTATTGTATCTTTCATAGATTCACATGCTTGTATCAGAATAGATAGCAGTCCTTTTCTAGGGGCGTTTCTAGGCTAGACCCCCTTTGTCTCAGGGCTGTGCGCCGTAAGCTCTTTTTTTAGGTCGAGGGAAAGCGGTGAGGGGCGGAGTCCCGAAGAATTAATGTTTCGGAGTTAAAGGGTTTGAACCTGCCTCTCTCCTCCATTCTCCTCCATTGGCTGGCTTCCTAAACGGAGGCCAGCCATTGGAGGAGAAGGGAGTCACTCCAATAAAGCCCCGTCTTTCGGATTTCGTTTTTTAGCCCTGTGACATCACCTGTCACTCAGAACGCCAAAACACGCCCCCGAATCCGAAAATGGCCGTGTGTTTCTCCGAGGCATTTCTGCCTTGCCTCGGAGAAACGTGGAGGTGTTTCCGGAGCTGCTCCCCTCCCTTCCTTTCTGCTTTCAGGAGCTGCTCGGGCCCGCTCCCCTTCCCTCTGCCCTCCTCCGTCGCGCTCTCGCCTCCCCCCCTCTCCCTCGGCCGCAGCTCTCCTCCGTCGTACTCTGCCGCTCCCCCGGGCCCCCACCCCTCCCTCCCGCCTCCTTAAAATTATGTTGTGACCTCCCTATTCACCCTGTCCCATTCAGTCTGTGCTCTTCCTTTGCGTCACTCACTCGTTCCCATAACTATGTTCCCGCTCTTCTCTCTGTGATAACCTTAGGGAAGCAGTAAGTCCAAGACGAAGAATACGTTTATATATTGGCAGATAGAATAGTTTGTCCCCCAGTTGCGCTCTCGCCCCCCCCCCCCCCCCCCCTCGCCGCAGCTCTCCTCCGTCGCGCTCTGCCGCTCCCCCGGGCCCCCACCCCTCCCTCCCTTTCGCCTCCTTAAAATTATGTTGTGACCTCCCTATTCACCCTGTCCCATTCAGTCTGTGCTCTTTCCCCTGCTGTCTTGCTGCAGAGGGTCCACCTCCGCCCACGCGGATAGCTTTCACAGTGCAAGCACTTTCATGAAAGTCTAATGTCTGAATGGTGCAGTGTGAATCCAGGAAACCTGTCTTCAGTCCCGGCTTCTTTGCCTCAGTTGAACAAACTGTGTGATCGGTGGCAATTAGTTTATTTTACTGTGCCTCCATTTCCTTCATCACTGCATTTGACAGCACCAGCAGGTGGGTGGGTGGTGGTATGAATGTTTATAAGTTCTCCCTAAGAAATTATAATTTCTAGGAAATTACTCTCTGGTCAGCAATATAAACTCGCATATTAAAGTGAAACGCTCCCATGTTTCAAGGAAAACCTTTTTGAAATGTGAAACTTTTGTTCTGTGTTTTACAATATGTTTGTTGCACAATTCCCTTGCCAAATATTTTGCCGGCTCTATTCGTACTTGTGCTCTTGGAGCCCAGGCCGACCCTGAGCTTGGCTCTGCTCTCCCTGTCACCACTTTAAGCAGACAAACCTTTAATAAATGTTCGTCCCCCCCTAAAACAATTTACTGCTGACGAGGCGGAAACCTGAGCACGCGTAGAAAACACCGGAAGACTCTCAATGCACCCTTTAACAGCCTTTATCTACCTCGTTTTGTGCTATAAATAAGACCGATCACAAGTTCCCTGATGTCATTAGTCCCCTGCAGGAATAATGGCATGCTAACATTAAAATTTTAATTAATGTACATATGCACTGTTCTTCATTCAATGCTGCTCTACTGCTGTTTGAAGAATTTCCGTTCAAGTTAATTCATTCAATGGTTTATCAACAATAGTGCTCTTCACGGTACCTGGGGACTATTGTTACATACTGCGCTAATTAATTTAACTAGCCTTCCGTCTAGCTTTCATATTGACGCCTTTTACTGACGAAATCCTTCAATTTATATACTATGAACATGTTAAACTCAGCAGGTACACTATTAAATTAAGGATAACAAGCCTGCAATGAAAGAGAACTCCACTTGTGGTAGTTAGATATTTATTCAATAGGATTTCTAATGTGTTTTCCTCCACTTTCTGCAAAATGCTACCCGGGTCGGTGGTACTTACATTGATAGCCCTCGGAATGGTGAAAGTCTGATTCGCCCCTTTAACGATCTAAACACGTGTCTGGCCAGCGTTTCATATCAAAAGGTAACACTATGTTACCAATGTATGTTCAGGTGTATGACACTGCATCGACACCCAATTAACACCATGAATTATTACATCGTTTTGCACTGCATAAAGTGGGTTACCGCAAGATTAATTTTTCACTAGCTAGTGGGTATGAGTGGCTCCTAGACACTTCCTGACCAACAGGCAAACTGTCCCAAAGGCAACCCTTCCCACTTTTGCATCACATCAGGTTTTCCTTACTGCAAACGATCCCACTGTGCACCATTCTCAGTAACATCCAACATGGTTAAAAACTTTCTGCACCTGTGGGTTGCACACCTAGTGTGTGGTTAAGGTAAAGAGCAGCCCCCCTACTCTTTCACTCCACACTGGTTCTGTGGCCAAATACCTCCTCCACTGATACTAAAGCCATGAGGCAATATTTTGTTTTGAGATCAAAAGACGACTCTTCTTCAACTTCCCTTTATACTAAACTATAAAAGAACAAGTCTCAACCCGGTCTCTTTTAAGGTATTTAACGTTACTGGATTCTCAAACTGCCCAGCTTGGGTGAAGCTGGGTCCAATTCCTCCCCCAAGCCACCCTGCCAGTCACAAGCCATTGTCTCTGCCCTGAGTGCAGTATTTAACACCTCCTCAACGAGACATCGAGAGGCTAGCTGCAGGCAGGCTTATGTGAAGTAGTCTTACAGGGACTTCAGGCAGGAAAAGAATAACTTTTTAACAGTTACCATTCCTGTATATTTTATCGAAAATCCACCTTCACCATTGTACTGGATTTTTAGTAATTATAAGGACAGTGATTGGGCTATTTCTGTAGCTTATTCCAAACCAAATATACAGAATTAGCACATCACTGTACTTAAGCTTTTTTTCATAGAACCTGACGTAGCCCTAACAGTGAAAATGCAAAATGAAATTGTTGCATGTTCCACGGCTCTAACGTGTGTGTGTGTGTGTGTGGCTCTGTGTCCGCAAATACTCTCTACTACTCTAATGCTCACCTATTGCCATTGTAAATGACAATAACATTTATTTATGTTTTTAAAAGAAAAAAAATGTCATGAGCAATGCCAATAGCTCTACCTTTAATAATGCCGAGACCATTGCATTGTAAATGCTTGTTTTTTTTTAAAGACTCATTAAGAAAAATATGTAACAACTTTTGTCATTAAGAAACCTTTGTGTATAAACAACATTACAGAAAAGTAATTGTAAATTTAAAAAACATGTACCTTATTTAAAAAGGTGTCATAGAACTGCTTGTCCCACTGCTGCATCTGCTTTCCATTCTGTGTCCAGACAATAATGTTTGGTAAATGTATGGACATTTGACCAAGTTGCTGCTCTGCATATGTCTGGAAGCGATACGCCTGCTAGCAATGCAGTTGCAGTTGCCATGCAATAAACAACTGATTTGATTTACGATTGTCTTTTCAATGTAAAACTTAAGACATCTCCCAATGTCCAAATTATGCAGAGCTTTCTCTGCCGCAGTGATAGGATTCTTGAAATACGTAGGCAGGATCACTGGTTGATTTAAATGAAAGGAAGAGGGTATTTTAGGGACAAATTTTGGATTAGTTCTTAGCAGCACCTTATCCGATCTGAATTGCATGAAGGGATCTTGAATTGAAAAAGCTTGAATTTCGCTGACTCTCCTGGGTGATGTGAGAGCAAGAAGTAATGCTACTTTCCATGAGAGAAATTGCAACTCAGCTTTGTGAATTGGTTCAAAAGGTGCTTTCGTGAGCTGTGACAAGACTAGGTTAAGCTGCCAAGGAGGCGTAGGACGTTTAATTGGAGGACATTTCCTGAATAAGCCTTTTAGGAATTCTTTAATTAACCTTTGAGACCAAAGAGATGGACATCCTGGAGATCTACGGTATCTGGATATTGCTGCCAAATGGACTTTAATTGAAGAATGAGAAAGTCCCGATCTGGCTAGTTGAAGCAGATATGGAAGAATTTGTTCCAGTGAGGAAGTAAAAGGATGAATCTTATGTGCAAGACACCAGTTACAGAATCTTTTCTATTTTGCAGTGTATGTCTTGTTAGTAGACATTGCTGTAGAACTTGCCAGGATTTCACGACATTCCTGAGGAATAACTAGTGACTGAAACTCATGCTCGAAAGGTTCCAAGCTGACAATTTTAGAGAGGTTAATTGCGGGTGAAGAATTTGACCCTTGTTCATGGAAATCAGAGTTTGGATTATTGGGAACTGTATCCTGGGCTCCACTGACAATTGGAGAAGTTCTGTGTACCAAAATTGCCTCGGCCAGGCTGGGGCTATTAGAATTATTTGGCAAGGTTCTGATCTCATCTTTCTCAGTATCCTCGGAATTAGAGGAAAAGGAGGCAAAGCATAAGTGAACATCCCTGTCCATCGGAGATGAAGAGCATTCCCTCTTGAACCTTTCTGTGGGAATCTGCTTGCGTAATGTCTGCACTTTTTGTTGCTCTGAGTTTGCCCCATAGATGGAATATCCAATCTAGTTGGTCTTGATTCAGTTCCCACTCGCGGATGATCTGCTTAGCAAATCCGCTCTTGCGTTTTCTACCCCAGAAACATGCTCTACTTGCAGAGCTATGTTGTGACGAAGAAGCCAAGTCCAAATTTTCTGTGCTTGCGCAGATAGGGGATTTGATCTTGTGCCACCTTGCTTTCGAAGATAAAACATCGTCGTAGTGCTGTCGGTCCTCACCAAGACCGATGAACCCTGAATTCTGGGAAGAAAAGCTTGAAGACCCAGGAAAACTGCTTTCATTTCCAAGAGATTGATGTGAAGTTTTGCCTCTTGCGGAGACCAAAGACCTTGAATCTCTAGGTCTTGCAGGTGTGCTCCCCAACCATGCAATGAAGCGTCTGATGTCATGACGTAACTTGGAGATTGAGGTTCGAATAGCAGGCCCTTTGTCAAGTCCTGATACCCCACCATGACATTGCTTGTTTGATTTGAAAGTCGATGACTAGCTAGTCGTCGAATGAACCTAGAGCTTGAACCCATTGTTTGTCTAGGCATTCTTGAAGCGGTCTCATGTGCAAATGGCAGTGGGGAATCAATGGGATACAGGATGACATAATTCCCAGTAAAGACTTGAAGATCCTGATGGAAGTGGACTTTTTTGATTTTATTGATGCTGTCAGATTTAGAATTTTCGTTACGCGTTCTTCTGATGGAAACGCTTTCACTTCCTGAGTTTTTAATATTGCTCCGAGGAATTGAAGAGATTGTGTCGGAGTAAGAGAGGATTTTTCTCTGTTTATTCGAAGGCCTAATCTTTGGAAAAGATTCATACAGATCTGTAAAGACTCTTGTGTCTCCTGGTACGATGGTCCTTTTATCAGCCAGTCGTCCAAATAAGGGAACATTTGGAGACCTTGCTGCCTTAGATGTGCTGCGATCGGAGCCATACATTTTGTGAAAACCCTTGGGGCAGACTTCAGGCCGAAAGGTAAAACTTTGAACTGGTAATGGCGCCCCGCCACCATGAATCAGAGATACCGTTTGTGCTTCTCGTGGATCGGAATATGGAAGTATGCATCCAAAAGGTCTAGAGAGACCATGTAATCTCCTTTGCGAAGTAAAAGAAGGATTTCCTGTAATGACAGCATGCGGAATGAGATTTTCTTTATGTATTTGTTCAGATCTCGGAGGTCCATTACCTGCCTCCATTTGCAAGATTGTCTCTTCTTTATTAGGAAAAAGTGCGAATAGAATCCTGTTCCTTGTTGATCTGATGGAACTTTTTCTATCGCCCCTTTCATTATGAGGGATAACATTTCCGCTTTGAGGGCTGCAAGATGTTTTTGATTTCTGCAGAGAGGTGGGTGATTTGGAGGTTTTTGTTAGAATTCCAGAGTGTGAGCCTGTGTAATGATGTCTAATACCCATTTGTCAGATGTTATGGACTGCCAATGTGGTAGGAATTGAGAGAGGTAATGGAACTGATTGATATGAGGCGGTGTCGCAGGCGCCTGAAGAATATCACTGTCTGCGACCAGAATCTTTCTTTCCTCTTGCTGCAGATTTTCTCCTCCCTTGTTGCTGAAAAGATGTATTGGAGGATCGATATTGTTGATTGAGGAGTACTGGCGGTAACCCTGTTGTTGGTACGGTTGGTACCTATTTGATTGAAAAGAGGAACGTTGTTGAAAATTTCCTCTCGATCCTCTGCCACGAAATGACTGGTAACGGCCTTGCGGCAAAGATCCCAAAGATCTTGCCGTATCGGTGTCTGCTTTTATACCTTGAAGTGCCTCGTCAATATGTTTTCCAAATAGGCTTTCTCCATCAAAAGGCATGTCCATGATTTTAGATTGGACTTCAGGCCTAAAGGATGTTGACTTGAGCCACCCGTGCCTCCGTAGAGCAACCGCTCCAGCCATTTGTCGAAAAGCTATATACACTATGTCCATCGCTACATCTATGGACTCAGATGCTGCTATGGCTCCATCTTGTAAAATTGTAGTTGCTTCCTCCTTTTTTATCATCTGGAAGATGTGACAGGATTGGTGTGATGTCAGACCACATCTGTCTGTTAAATCGACTAATAAGTGCCATTGCATTTGCCGCTTTGATAGATGCTGCTGCCATGACAGCAAAGCGCTTACCAATACCATCCATTCGTTTACCCTCCTTATCAGGAGGCGCTACGCAAGTTGTAATCGGATTTTTGGAGCGTCTTTGTGCCGCTTGAGTAACAACCGAATCCGGACGAGGATATTTCTTATGCAGTTTAGGAATTGAAGCTGGAACTGATGCTGGATTTTTCATCAATTTTATTCCTTCATCCCAGATATGCTGGATAATTGGGATAGCTCTTACGGACTTCCGAGATGACTCTTTGAAGTCATAAAGGAAACAATCCCTTTCCTTAACCGGCATAGAAAGCTCAAACCTTTTAGCGGCTTTTTCAATTAGATCATTAAAGCCGGCTATATCCTCCGGCAGAGAACTTGCTTGAGGTACTGGTGACACACGAGAAGTTGGAACGATGTATTGGTCCCATTCCTCCCCAACCACATCATCCTGGGGAATCTCTCTTTCCTCAGTTTGATCGTCATGATCAGAATCCATTAAGTCATCCCGAATAGTTATCACTTTCGGAACATCAACACGTTGAACTGGAGGAGGGGACTGAACCACTGGTGTTTCTTTCACAGGTTGAGAAACATTTGCAGGAGTACTAGTAGGGACTGGAGCATTATCCTCCGGAAAACTACGGTAATAACTGTCTATCATGTGTCTTAAGTCAGAAATCAAAGAAACAGGCACTGACATAGCCTCCACTACTACAAGGGAAACAGTCCACCCTGGCGGATCAGAAAGTGGCCCACAAGGGTCCAACATTAATGGACATACAACAAGCAACTCACCAAGAGGGTAATCGGGAGATCACACGGTACACAATAGTGTTAAATAAAAAAGTATAAAATCTTTATTTTCTTTTTGTCATATTTTATCAGTGCGACTTTAATCCATGGTATTTCATATTCAAATGTGTAATTACTTCAATTCATAAAACATATTTAAAAAAATATACATCGTACAGTCACCCCACAACACCTCTCAACCATCACACACTTCTATCTTTCAATCACACTCAAACATTCACCAGCATACTAAACATAAACTACAAATTCCTCAACGTAATCCCCAGAGTAACAAGAGTGATAATTGGATCCTGTAGGATCTACATAGCAGATTGCCAGAGATTCCAAGTTGTTGAATCAGATCCAGGACACACGTAAAGCCTCCTCTTGAACATTGGGACTTACTTCCTCTTCATTCTCAGAATGATAAGCCTGATAAAAAGACTCATAGCACTTTGGGCCTCTTACTGGACGTTCTTTAAAAGAGAAGTGTTCTTAAACTTCTTGAAAATCTTCCTCTTCTGAGTCTTGACTTTTAATATGGAGCTGCGAGGGACTATAGGCATGTCCATAAGGCCCTTCTTCTTCAGATTCCTGGCAATCCAGAATAGTGGATGGAAGCAGTGGCGAAATCTTGGGAGTGGAAAACGCTCCTTTTTTACTCGTCGACGAGCCCGTCGACGGGGCAATCCTCTTAATGGATATGTGAGTAGATGTTATCATCGTTGGAGATCCAACAGCAGACATCGTCGATGATTTTTTCGCCGTTGATGGAACCAATGATTGCATCGTCGACGGGATGGTCGTCGACGAAGATCTTGCCGTCGACGAAGGCCTGGCACTCACCGTCGACTGAGTCGTCATCTATGTCGATGAGGCTATCGTCTCGAGATGGTCGTCGTCGTCGTCGACGGCTTCGTCGGCGATCTGACTGGAATATCTGTAGATTTCGACGACTGTAATGACGACGGAGCCTTCTTTTCTGAAATAGGCTTGAGAGGAGTTGGAGGAAGAGAAGAAGAAGATTCACCTTCCTTGATTTTACTAGCTTTCTGTCTCTTCAGATCTCCTTTTTCTTCAGAGGACTCTGTCTTATGCTTTTTAGAGGTGTCCCCTTTGGCTTCACCATCAGATTCAGAGTCTGTAGATTTTTTCTTTTGAAGCCATAACAATAGGCGAACTTCTCTATCTTTAGGAGTTTTAGCAGAGAAGGTGCGGCAACATTTGCAGTCCTTAGGAACTTGCTTGGGATACAAGCAGTACAAGCATTCCTTGTGTGGGTCCTCAGAAAATAATCTGGCTTTGCCACAGGATCTGCATGATCTGAAAAGTCTCTTCTTGGAGCCTTCAGACATTTTGAAGTGAATAAGCTTGAAGAAATAAAACCAGTACCTTACTTCCAACTGTAGAAGTTCAGTAGAGCGAAAAAACTGAGCTGAGCTCAGGGAGACTCCTTCTCACACGAAGGCGGTTGGAAATCTGAGGTATGGTGGCTCTGCTGGGAATGGTGTAGGCTGGTGCTGGCAGCTGATTGGCTGTAGTTTGGACCACATAATGAGGAGGAGAGGCTGCCTATTGTTTTACTACTCTACGGTTTCCAGGCAGTTTTTTCTTCTACTGCTATGGTTATTCTTTTACCGGGAGACTCCCACCATGACGACGGGGAAGATACAAGCATGTGAATCTATAAAAGATACAATACTGGAGAAGTAATGTTTCTGTGCTAATCTAGTTTGAGATACTCCAGACTGTGTAAATCCCATGTTAAAATCCTCCCTGCTGACAGTTAAAGCTCCTATATCCGAATTCCTCAGGTAGAGGGGAGGGAGGGCAGGGGGATGGAGAGTTTGTGGGCAAAAGAATGTATGGTTGTTTTAATTTTTTTGTATGTTTATTTTATCTTTCTTCATGGTTTCACTAAAAAGACTGTTATGCACTACTATTTACATAATGACAGGATCATGGCCCTCTTTAGCCGCAATGGGAGACATCCTTACCAGATGACCAATCTTATAAAACTAATCATTTCATTGAGGGGCGCGTGGGCAGTGATTCATATCCACTTTATGTATACAGTTGATATTATAGCCATCATTAACTCAGTCGATGTCTCAAATTAATAATATTGCGGAGGACCTCAACATTGTTTCCCTAATTGTGAAGGGGCTCAATCACCCCGTTAAACAAAGGAAAATCTTGGACTACTTAGCTAAAACTAAAGGCAATGTCATATTACTTCCGGAAACTAAACTTTCAGAGGAGGATGCTGCCTATATAAAATACAACTGGATCTCGCATGTCTCCTGCTCCCCAGCAGACTATAAGACAAGCATTTGCAATGCAATAGGTCTCACATTTGCAAGAGTTTAAGCTATTGGCAGTGTATATTACAATACCTTTTATTTATTTGTTTTGATAATTAACACATAAATAAAAGGCATTGTCATGTGCAATACCAATAGCTCAAACTCTTGTGGATGTGAGATTTATTTCATTTTAAAGAAGCAGGCACCATTGTCCCGGGCTGCTTGGAAAGTGACCGTGCACATGGCACGCTGAATGTTGCAGGAAAGCACACCATGCCTGCAGTAGGAGAAACTCATTAAAGAAAATAGTGCTTACAGACTAAATAAGACATACTGTGTAACAACATAAGTATAAGGGCTAGTCCTCATGGGAGGTTACATATGAAGAGAAGGCAGTACTAAGGAGGCACTAACAAGCCTATTAACAGATCAGAAACCAGCGTTTACAAAAACAATGACAAGTCAATGAAAAATATGGGTTGGGCTTCAAGTCCATACTCTAATACAGCATGCCTCACAGAGCAACGCATGCGCTGCCCAGGCTAGATCTAAAAATCATTGGTAAAGCCAGTATGTCAAAAAGGTGAGACCTCTTGGCTTTGCCAAAGCTCGCTATGAGCAGTCTTTAATTTGATCTCTTAATAAGAAGAGCAGTGGAGCAGCAATACAACTGTTTTAATATAATGCATTATTTTTTAAGAAATTACAAACTATTTCCTCTAAATAAACATTGATATGGTCACAGAGATGTATTTTTTCCTGGTGAGTAATCCCACGAGAATCCACGTTATGTGCTGAGATTGTGTATGGTTTATTAATGTAATGAAAGGTCTGTTAAGGGAGAGTTAGCTCCTCCCAGAGGTTTTTATGTACTTTGAGGCGCACTTACTTGCCTTTGGGTGCTCATCTCCACAAAATAATCCAAAATTCAGGGCAGGTCTAAAATACAACAAGAACCTTCCACATGTCCACAATACCCATCCCACAACGAACCTAATGTATATGCAAAGTACCTATCACAGTCGAGCCCCCATTGCCGCCCAGCTACCATTAACAGAATACTCCTTTCCTCTTCTCATTCAGCACCTCTTCCAACTACCAACCTCTCTCCTGTACCCCTTCCAGTTTCTCCCAGGACAGCAGTATCAGTGTGAGCCATCACATACTCTATCTCCCTGTTTAGCAGTTCCACCAGAGCACTGAAAATGCCCACCTCGAGCAGCAGGAAGATGTTGTATCTCATCCAGGATCTGCTTCGGAGGTGCAATCCCCGAATGTGCCTGTGAGTGAGGTTATACACACTGTCAGGTAGCATCAAGCAAACTCACTTAAGGAGCTCCTAAGAAAGACATCCAAGCAAAAACACTGAAAGAACTGTGCAGTTGATCACCCTGGTTAGACTGTTCTATCAAAGTGAGCCTGCCCACAGTGATTATGCACAGAAGGAAATAAGCAAGTAAACAGCACTGTCTCTGAACGTGCTCTGTTATCGGAGACAACATCATCGCTCCTGATAAGGCAATTGCTACAGAAAGAGTGCTGGAGGGCACATTCTAGCATGTGGACCTGCCCAGTGGCCACTGTAGCTTGTGAGATAATGCAGGGGACAATATGGTATATAATATCATACAAAGGGGAGAAGGCAGCAGTTGAGAACTAAATGAAGCGGTGTAGTTGCCATTACACATCACACTGGTGCAGGAAAAACAGTGTGGAAAAGGAGTTTTGCCAAATCCTGTTTCACAAGCCCCGAACTGGACAGTGCCTGAAGGTCACGTGACAAGTCATTTCTTTGAGCAGTGTATTCTGCTTGCAAACTGGAACAAGCATTCACCATGCGAGACACATGCACATCGCCTGTCCGGGCGCGTGCACATCTACTTCATAGACTTTAGCATGCACGCGGTAGAGCAGAGATAAACACACCCAAAGGTGCACTGTACGGCATGATTATCAGCGGCTCCGGTGTCTCACCTGTGTCTTACCTGTGTCTTGTCTGTAGCGCAGAAACCACAGAATAAACAGTGCTGAGCTCACTCTCTGCGGCTCGGGGCAAGACAGGCAACGCTTCTGCGCGCACCAGCAGATGCTTGCAATCAGCTCAGATGAAATGCCTGGATGCGTGCCAACTGTTTCAACAAGCTGTCGCCCTGAGAGACATGTGCACATCGCCTGTTCGGACGCGTGCACATCTCCTGTCCCCCTTCGGAAGCAAAACTGACAACAATGGATCTCACCACGGCGTGCAGCGCATGCGCTGCATCGCAAGGTGAGACCTAAAAAAAGGGGTTTATTACCCTTATAACCAGAAAATCCATCATCTCTGTTGTTTCGCACACACATGAAGATGAGGGTAGGGTGTTAGTCACACAACTGAAAAAAGAGGATGACTCCATTCTTGTCATTAACATATGCGGCCCTAATGCCGATGAGCCCAATTTCTGGGAAAAGTTCTCTGCTACTATAGGAAACGTTCCCCAAGATGATCTTATAGTGGGTGGTGACTTCAATTTGCCTGTAGACCCCCTAATTGACCGCCAATCTAAATTTAGATATCAAACTACTCTATCTCATGAGGTCGTTAAAAATATTTTCTCTAATTTTAATCTTAAGGATCCATGGCGCCTTCAACGCCCGGACTCTCGTGACTATACATTTTATTCAGCCCCACACAACTCATACACTATGATAGATTACATTCTAATATCTGGCTCCTTCGCACATCTTATAGACCAAACGGACATTGCACCCAAACTAGTGTCAGATCACTCTTGTATCATCACCAAACTAGCAGGTACACACTCCACGCCTCCTAATAAAAGGTGGCGGTTTAATGATGAGGTCCTCTCCTGTCCGGAAGACAAAGTGAAAATTGAGAACACAATCAGGGACTATATTAAACATAACAATCTTCCTGAAAGACATTTTCACCCTGTGGGCTGCTTTCAAGGCAATCATTGAAGGTGTATTAAAGCAAAAATTAATCAAAAACGTAACCATGAACTGAGTTGGAATAGGAAATTAAACTCCTAGAAGCCTCACATGCCAATGCGATAGCTAACGACGATATCCTTAACCGATTGGTACAGAAAAAATATGAATATAATAAAATTGTAAGCGGGCGGGTGTGTGAATCAATACATTTAAGCACTTAAACTTTGTAAAGTCAATAGAGCGGGCAAATTATTAGCCTCTTACCTCAAACATAAACAGGGACAGTTTAATATCTCTTCGATAAAAGACTCCAGTAATAATACCCAGACTAAACAAAGAGATTTTGAACGCCTTTTAGTCCTTTTAGGAAGAACTGTATAAAAGCAAACAAACACTACACTCGGAGGAGTGTGCCAGATACTTGAACTTACTAAACCTACCAAGTCTGTCAGAGGCAGAAATTTCAGAGCTAGGGAAACCCGACACGGAGATAATCAACTCTATCAAATCCTTGAACAGTAATACGGCTCCAGGCTCGGACGGCTTCTCCACTTCCTTCTATAAGTCATTCGGAGGCTCATTACAACCAACCCTGTTAAAGGTTTTAAATGCTATAGCCAGGGAGGGACACACATCCAACTCAATGAAAGAAGCCAATTTTGTAGTTATACCAAAAGAGGGGAAGGATCCTTTATTACCTAAAAATGATAGGCCTATTTCACTGATCAATGTGGGCTCTACAATTTACACAAAAATTCTAGCCACAAGACTGAATGGGGTTCTTCCGAAGTTGATTAGTAATTCCCAAGTTGGGTTCCTCAAAAAACCAAATGTCTAATGATAACACCTGCTTATTATGCCACGTACTTGAGCAAGCAAAGCTGAAGCCAGAACCGTCAATTGCCATCAACCTAGACGCCGAAAAGGCGTTTGATAGAGTTTCATGGTCATTCCTGAAGCACTGCGTGCAGTTCTTTAATCTCGGAGGTTCGTTCATTAACATGGTTATGGCTATGTACTCGGCGCTTACCGCCTGCATAGCGATCAATGGGACACTATCCGAAGTCTTTACATTGGAACAAGCTACTAGTCAGGGCTGTCTGCTTTCCCCCTCTGTCTTTCTTTAGGCCCTTGAGACACTGATTCTGGACATTAAGAGTAATAGCGAGATAAAAGAAGTATGTTTTTAAGACTCATGTTAAATTGGCCGCCTACACGGATGATATTCTCATTATCACGGAGGATCCGAGTGCTTCCATTAAGGCCCTGATGCGATCCATTGAAGAATACTCATCCCATTTGGGATATAAGTTAAACGGGGACAAATCAGAAGTTAAGCCCCTTGACATCCATTGCACTGGGGAGGTACTAGGCGACTCAGGCCTTTGCTGGCAACCTGGATTTTTCAAATATATATCTAGGGCTAGAGATGGCGGTATTATACTTGAGTCTCTCCGACAGAACGAATCCATCCCTCTGGGGAAGATTAAAACTCTCTTAGACGCATGGTCACCAAGATTCATCACGTTATGGGGTAGAATCGAAACCATCAAGATGATGATCACGCCCTTACTGAATTATCTAATCACCATGCTCCCTCTTTTACTGCCGGAGGATTTTCACCGCAAGCTAGATATCCTCATAACTAAATTTTTATGGCCGGGTAAAAAGGCCAGAATTGGATTGAAAAAGCTAAGATTGGACAAATCGCTCGGTGGGATCAACCTAACCGATTTTAAACTGTATCAAACAGCGTTCTTAGCAAAATAGGGCTCCCGTAGAATATACCCCAGTATGGCTGGAAATTGAAAGATCTTTACTTAACAATCTTACCCCGGTAGCCCTTCTCCCTTCCAACTTCGCAAATGTCACTTGTTCAAAATCTATATTTAAAAACACAAAAGCAGCTCCACTGAAATTGGATGAAAAAATTAGACATCAGCATAAGACGTTCTAAATTTGAATAACTATGGGACAATCACAATATTTTATATAAAGGGAATATATTACACAATGAGGTTTGGATTGATGAGGGTATCTGTTTTCCGTACCAACTGGACGACTCCGCATACCAGTTCACTTTCATAGATCTCCAGTCTAAATATAATCTAGAAAACCTAGAGTTTTACAATTTTTTTAAAGGTTAAGGCAGCACTAACGAAGGCTAAACTAATGTCCTCATCTCCGTCCTTACCATAATATGTAGATAAGATAAACAAGCTAGGTCACCAAGTCTCTTGGATTTACAAACTACTTCGTCCAAAGCAATCTGCCCTCAATAAGAACCTTATGTCATTTTGGGATTCACACTCCTCTTCCCTGATTTCCAAAATGGAATGGTCTCAAACATGGAGCGCTGTCTCCACGAATAAAATATCCCCAGCCCTTTCACAGACACAATTTTGATCCTCCATAAGGCTTATTGAACACCAGCCCGACAACACTTACATAAGACACGGGATGACCCTACCTGCTAGAATTGTGAAGAGGGAGTAGGGGACCTGGCCCATCTGCTACTACACTGCAAATGTGTTGAACCATTTTGGGATAAGGTACTTGACTTTATCTCTCAAGTATTTTCATCTTCTCTCAAAAAGGAACAATCCACACTGATATTCGGATTCCCCTGGGTAGATACTTTAAACGATAAGGATAGAGCCCTACTGGATCTCCTGCTGATAGCTGCGGTTAAGGTGATCCTAAATAACTGGAAAGGTGCACAAAAAGCATCTTTTAAATACTGGTTAAATTGGATCTCCTATTTTAGGGGCGCTGACAATATTGCTCTCAAACTCCGCCCCCCCTCTTTTAGACATGTGGGATAGCCTTGATCTGTACTTCAACTCACATAAACCACCATGAGCCACAAAATTAAGGTGGGGGTAGGTCATCCTTCCGGCCTGTCCTGCTCAAATATCCTCTTCAAAAGTGATGCAATAGATAATTGTCAATATATCATATTAATAGTAGCATACTGTTAACTTAGTATATGTATTGTTGTATCGTATAAGTTATGAGTTTTGTCTTAGGTGGCCTGTACGTACCATCAACGATCTTTTCAGCGTGTGTTATTGCGGATCTTGTGACACAATGTTTGCAACTAATTATGCCACTTTACTGTTACCCATCATTGTAATTTTTTGTCTCTATTATTGATTTCATGTCAATGATCTGTTTGATTTCATTATTTGGAATTGTTCTTTTTTATGAAAGCAACCAATAAAAACATTTGAACATGAAACTGGTGTGAGTAACTATGTACAGAAGTGCAAAAGTAAAGCAATTGGCATAATTGTGGCGCAGTATTTTCAACCACTACATATGCTGAGATCACACTATGCAAAATATATCTGAAAACCGTTGGCTTGTTGTCCCACCAGACCATAAAACAGGCACACAAACATTCAAAACACTGGCCCTTTTATTGACCTCACAGAGCAGCCTATCCAGCACTGCATATCTGCGCTTTAGGAAGGGTCACTGGAATTATGCAGCAGGAGTGGGCTAAATTATGCAGCATAATGCGGCACACTTTTTGTAATATTATTACTTCATTATTTAGTTTGGTTAATCACTAAACATTAAATGTGTTAATGCTTAAACAACATCTTTAAGAACAGCTTGATTTCGCACATGCCCTGTATTTACAGAAAGCTCGTAGGTTTTTATACCCAGAAACTGCTGTCTAATAAGCTATAAGAAAACAAGAGCCTATGCCATTGCACCCCTTCCTTGCTTCTTGGATTATCTTTTATTGCTTATGCTGGGATATATTTTGCAAAAAAACATTACTAAGAAACATTGTCATTTGCAACCCCAATAGCTCTAACTTTCACTAATGCAAGACCGATTGCATTGCAAATGCTTGTTTAATGTAACTTTCAATTATACCGCTGTACAACATGGCTGAAAACACGGACAAAGTCAACACCTCACTTATGTAAGGCCTATTGGCTTTTGTCAGTGCTTATTCCAAAATGTAGCTGAGTATGACACAGAAATCTAGTCACTGGATTCTGCACATCCCTTCATCGCCAAACTTTAGCAGATTCAAGAAATACAAGTGATTTATTTAAAAAGACGTAATTTGAAATTCAATACACATGGAATCGGCAGGACCCGGTCCTAAATTAGCCTACAAATACAGGCTAGCAGTTTAGAAAAAATACCCAGTCACAATACAGATAACACAGCAAATTTGCATTATCCACTGATTTCGAAACGATAGACAGCATTTGTTTATGGACTTTGTTCTCCAGTTTGGAGAAAAAAAACACTACCTGCTTTCCTATGTTAGTTACACTTCCCACCCCCTTCTCTGGGATCCTTTTGGGAAAGGGAGATTTCTTGACTTAGCATTTGCCCTGTTGTGGGGTGAATGGCGGAATTGGCGGGGTGTATTTTGACCACCATCCACAATTTACGTATGCTCCGTAGGAATTCTATATGAGGTTGGCAGGAAAGGCAACCGTGCTACACACTTTATTCTGATCATTTTGTTCCACCAGAAAGAGCTTAGTCACCAATATTAAAACATATTAGACAGTGTGGAGACTGAGCAATGAAGAATGCCTAAGCTCTGGACATTTCAAATGGACAATAACCAGAGTGGGCAGCCAGCTCATCTATGGAGTCAAGCACGGTTAGGAGGGAGTTGACTGCTGTGCACAACAGAAACATTTACTCACAGCCTCAACGAACCCAGGTACCCTACTTCCTAAACACATTTACACCTGGTAGACCTAATCTGTCCAACTAGCTCTTCATGCATTGTTCCCCAAATGTACAACGTAACGCCAGGAGCCCCTGTCCATGGCACAGACATTGCATCCGTCAGGTGAGTGAAGCCCTTCGTCCTCCTGCTTAACATCACAATGGTGGTTAAGGCACTACCATCCTTCCACAATAATCCTAGGCACTCAGGTTATGAATGTAACATTGCTGATGAACTAGTCACATGAAATTAACTTTCTTTTTTCTTCATAGATTTCAAATCTTTTGAATAGAATAGCAATTCCGTGCAAGACTCCTCTTAATGGAGTAGTCAGTTGTAGCCGTGCTCTATTTCAGTTGGGCCAATGCACCCAATAAATACTTACAGTAGAAGGGATAGTACTGGGAAAGTAGTCTCTCCTCTTCTAGCCCTTCCCACTCTTAAGACGATTTCCAAGCTAGTGAAGAAGGGTTCTAGTAGGCTTTTATTTATTTAACCCATTTATATTCTGTGTTGTACTGTACCTATTTGAGCAGTCTGCTCCAAGAGTTATTTGACCGTACCTAACGTACAACTATTTGTTTCTTTGCAGGTGCTGGTAAACGCACCCATTGTCAAGCGGTGGCTTACTCAGAGAACTTCCTTGTCCATGGGTTTCTCCAACTGTTTCCTGAATGAACTACACGTCAGACTAGAGTTGGATCATCCCACATTAATCATCTGGAAAGCATCCTCACTACAATGTCATGTGCAACACATGCAGACGGCAGGGCATAACCTATCACAAAATGACCACAGCTGGAGAAAATTGGAAAACAATATGTTCATCTAAAGATCCATAAGTGGCATGTGCTACGTGAAGTGTTCTGTTATTTTTATATAATTCTAAAGCAGACGTTTGAAGTGGTTTCTGGTTTTGCCTTGCTGTCCCATTGCTGGTTTTCCCTTCGTTAACTCGTGTATCCAAATAATAACCCCACAAATACATTTAAAAGGTATTTAAATCCCTCCCCTAAATAGTTTTAGCTTTCTTCAGAACCTGCAAAATAAAAATGCAATAAAGGACTGAAAACACTTTAGAATGTAATTTTTTTTTAATAGGAAATTTAGCTTACAAAAACCAAGGTGTAAAAAGAGTAAAGATTTACAAAACAAAATCATAAAAACATGATTCATAATTAACACTCCAAAGAGAAGTCCTGTTCCATAGTATTTAAACATGGACTTGCCGGCTGTTTATTCCAAGTGAATGATAAAAATGCCTAGGAGGATGCTAACTTGTACAGGAAGTCTATACAGGCAGATTGCGGAAGCTGGTGTGCTTGAATCTCTCCTTTAACAAATCTGAACTGTTTGTTGAAATTAAGACAGAACCACACTGCTGGTTGTGGTATTTGGGAGATTTGCTCAATCCCAGGGGCTGGGCAAAGACTTCAGTATCATTCGCTCCTGAGTAGAACACAATACAAATCTGAGCTATTCTAGGGCCTAACAAAGCATCACTCAGATGGGACAACCTACTGCAAGTCCCTCCATTTACTGCTGATTGCATTTTTCGTGCTACATCAGGTAGTATTACTACATCAGATAAGCAGATGGCTATTGCATGGGTAAACGTGTTTGTTGGAGTGCGGTCAAACCAGACAGCTCATTATTTGCTAATGTCTTTAAGGCTCAGGTACATGGCTAAATAGGTCTTAAAGGAGCACACATATGGAGTACAGACAAGTGGCAGAATTGCTGTGGTCCTGTTGCTCTAAAGGATTATGTGCTCCATGCTATGGCCAGTATAGAAATAAATGTTACTTAGTTGAAAACCTGATTGTCCATTGTGAGCATCTTTATTAAATTGAGAAACAGAAGAATCTCAGAAAACTTTCTTCAAATAGATCACTTTCAGGAATATTTTTAACGTTTTGCCTTTTTTCCTCTCCTCATTAGTCAAAATCTAGCATTACTTAACACCTTGGCTGCTAAGGCTTTTCCCCTCAGGCGCCGAAAGTTTGATAATCCCATTATACATGACGAGTTGACCTTGTCATGAGCACAGCTCCAGTGTGCCTCATGACGAGTTCACCTTGTCATTAGCATGGAAAAGGTTAAGCAAGTGGATGTAATTGACCTTTCTTTAAATCATCCTTTAGAGAGAGAGGTGAATTTTGTACTATGTATTTGGAGCAGGCTCCTTGAATGTTTAATCTACACAGAAGTATGTACAAATGCCCAGGTCTCAGGGAATTCTATCAGGGGGGTTGTCTGCCTGTTCTAGGGTCAGAATCCAGGCAGTATTAACTTGCCAAAGCATTATCTAGGTTTGCTCTGTAAATTTATTTAGTTAAAATGTTCCTAAGGAGAGCAACTGTAACTTCTTTTCTTTGGTCGAATTGGCTGACTTTACGGAAACTTTCCCTCTTATTCAGATCAAACATGTTACTCTGAAGTTATTACTCTTGTGATTATGATCTTTAACTAATTAAATTGGCCTGGAAAGGTCGTCCAGCATGTTTGTTTCCTGAATATACCATTAAGGGATGGATGGTAAATCTGTGGGAATTAACTTGCCTCACAGATTTCTGCCACCACTAATCTACAACATGTGCCATTGGCTTCCAAAGACCTATCCAACTGTAGGTGAATGGCTTGTTTGACCAAAAATATCGTCATCTGGAATGTGAAAGGAGGAGGCATGCTCAAGATCTAGATATTGTAACCAAGAAAGCCATCTCAGAGTTGAGGCGTCATCAAAGTTGTGATGCATCTTCTCTGAAGGAGCCACAATGGATACTTGCAAGGTCCTGGGGAGCAGGCACTTATCGCTTTCTAAATTGGGATCCAGATTCAGATATCTTATCCAAGGCTGAAAATTAAACTACAATCCCTTCACCATTATGTATCTTTCTTTTCTTTACTGAAAAAGGATACATTCTGCCTGCTTCTGTATGGCTATTTAGTTGTAGTTCGGGCTTTAAAAAGGAATGTTTTGTCTTAAGGTAGTCAATGTTTGGAAATATTTTTGAAAATTGATGTTTCCAGTTGAATATTTTTTTTCTGGTTTCTTGTATGCAGAGATAGTTCAGTGTTTATGGATATTAATGATGCTCTCATGTTGAAGAACTGCTTTTTTTAATCTGTAGCCAAGCCTTGCTATCCCCTGGAGTTCAGCATTAGTCCTGAACAAGAACATATTCATGAGGATTGAGGGCGTAATTGAAAGGCACATCTAGGAGCATGTTCTGCGATTTAAGTAGAGCTGTCAACCACACCTTGGCTTGAACTACAGTGGCAATTTCCCCTTTACAAAGAAAAATGCATTTCTGTACCGCCTTTTGTTACTCCTGCAGGTTCCTCCCGTTTAACAGTAAAAGCTAGACAACGCTGGGTGAAATTATATTCTAGCTAATTCTGTAGATCAATAAACAACAACAGCAGCAATTCAACTGGTAAAAAGCACAATGAGACTACAATGCTTGCGGTGGTCTTGCTGGTTTGTTACGTTTGTTCCCATCCAGCTATCAAATGTGGAAATAAATAAAGTGTAGGAGCCTAAACACATGAAACAATATACTGATGGGAATCCTACCTTATTCAGAAGAAAAAAAATATTTTTCAAAAGGTCTTAAAATAACCGACACAAGGCACCTAATTCATGATTATAAATGGCTCAGCACATTTTCCTCCGACTAGAATAATTCTTATATATCTCTTATGAGCAAAAAAACTAATTTATTTTGGTAGTTGTCAGGCACTGTGTTTCCCAGAAATTAACATACAACGCTGGCACCCTTCACGAAAATTTGTGTAAAGATATTAAGCCAAGGGATGCCAAATTACATCAACAAACCACTGCCCCTCCAGGCTGGTAGCAATTACCAACCTGTACTCCATGGAATAAGGTAAATACACAGCGATCCCTTGGTTGCGCAGCCACCTCGAACACCAACTGACTGGTCAAAATGTACCTAATATACTTTAAACGTCTGAATCCACCAAAGTCAGCTAAGATAGAAGGAACAGAATATGTAATTAGATACCAGCCTAGAGCTTCAACATACACATACTGAAATAGACTCCTCCGAGTAAGACTGAAAACTTCTGAACCTGTGCGGCGGTGACCGCAGCAGTTAAAAACTGCCCGTTTATACATCTGCTGTCTGCTTCCAAATACAGAAGACTCAATGTGCAAGTAGATGATCTCATCAGGTTTGTATCCTGAAATAAGTCACATCCCTGCTTAATACTAAAACAATGTACAGAAACAGGTGTATACTGTAAAGCTCCAGCCTTTGAGCACAACTAGAGGTAAAAAAAATATTCAGCTAAGAACAAATACCTTTAGCCCACCTGCCCCCAACCTCGTGTGCAAACAGTAGGAGGGGATGAGGTGGTGAAGAAAGTAATACAAGTTACTGCTACAGACACATTCTTTGATAGCACACCAATTCATTAAGTGAAACTGCGAACAGATGTGGCATCACATCACGTTTTAAATACTGTTTAACTATAGAGGATGGGTTCCTGCCCAGGCCTCAAAACAAAAAGGTGTTAGTTGAAAGGTAAGTCTTGTTGCTTTGACAAGGCGGTGAGAGGCTCGCTTTTAAGTTCATGAATATGCAATATCATAAATAATGATGGTTAACCAAAAGGGACATGTCTGTGGGTATCCATGTAACTGCCTTTCAAAGAGTGCACAACTTGTACCAAGTCAGTGTGGCACACAATCATCCCAAGACTGCTCCTTTGCCTATCTGCCCATATTTGTAATACAGCATGGAATCAAGTCTAATTGTTTACTCATTTGCATTCGGCCACATAACCATGCAAATGGAACACCCTGTTCGGATTTTAACCTCTACTCTATTACACAAGGGGCAGTGCAAGCGTCTATGTTCCATACTGTATTTCCAAAGTGCACTGAAGGGATTTGGTGTAAAGTGGCCCCTGGAGACCAGAAAATATAGCACCTCCGGTTTAATGCTGTCGGAATTGACCCCAAACCATGTAACAGGAAGTCAGACCATATGGCCTGGCAAAGAGGACCGCTGGCTCTTGCCACACTGCAGGGGAGAGGATAGTGTTGTAGTTAGAAAACAGTGTCGGATGCAGAGGTAATGATAGAATTATGTAGTTCAGCCCTCTCAAACACAGAACTGGGCTTAAATAATATTGATTTCCTAAAGTTGTGGAGTGGTAAAATCCAAAGGCATTCTAGCAAAAGGATGTATGTAGATAAAGTAAAAGAAATGGAACCTAGTTAGACTAGTTGTCAGCACAGCAGAATTAAATACTAGGACAATAAAAAAAAAAAGTCAGTAAGTGAAATAATAATGAGTTTAACAAGTATGAGTGATCACGGCTAGATAGCATCAGTTAGGAAAGTAAAGGCTCAAACCCCGAAAAAATATTTTTTCCAAACGGAGAGAAATTATTTTCATGAAGTGGTGATGTGAAGGGTGCAGGAGGGAAAGGTAAATGATCCAGAAAACAGCTAAAAATGTTTAGCAATGGAAATTATTTAAACTAAATGTAAGCTGGCTGAAAAGCCAAACACTTCCACAGAGACAAGCAGGTTCCCGGCAGAACCTTTCATCCTTCTGCGGTTGAATGTGTAACGTTGACTTAGTTTATATGTTTGTAGGTCAGTTTGAGATGTATGCTGTAGTCCTGCTTATTGAAGACTGATGCACCAACTGGCCAAGATGAGGTAGAGTAAAAAATATAGAGGCACAGCCTACACTACTGACCATCTTGAGTATTTGAGAAAGGAGAAGGGGGGGTCGGTCTAATCCCATGTAGCTAAAATGTGAGTAAAGAACTGAAATTAACAGCCATGTCGTTAAAAATAATGGATTCACTGATGACGACGACCAGTGCGATATCATGAAGTTACAGCATTACAAAATTATTAGCCATGACAGCCAAATTAGTTATTCTTGGACTAGTAGTATTTACATCATGAAAAAGCTATGGATGTGGGCTGCTTGGATATCACTTGTTTGGTCTTACACACAAGTCTCCTGAACTAAAACTAATCTTAGCATTGACACCTGGAAGGTGAACTACATAAACGATAACCAATATGTGATTGTAAGTGGACCTCCGTCACAGGAAGACTAGAATATGTCACTTGAGATAGCCTAAAGGGCTTCTTTTTTATCACCATAATCAGTTAACTTTGGAAGTGAATGTATGCCTACTGAAACGACGTCATAAAAAGCAGGGATCTAATGAGAATGTGAGAGAAGTAGACAAGGGGTTGTGCTAAACTGGTTTGCCATTAATATGTAATATTAGTCTTTTCGAACTTTAGGGGGTTATTTTATTTGCTATGGCTTCCGAAGTCCTGTGCAAAGCACTGCATCAATTTACTAACCATTATAAAAGCCTGCGTGCCTTGCAGAAAATTATGCAGCATAATGAAAGCACCCAAACAGTCCTCAGTTATTTAAGTCCTATGTCTTTCACAAAGCCTAAAATCTGCTGCAAACATACAGGACAAGTAAAACCCTGGTGACTACTATTAATGTAGTCAAACAACCTGCTTCAGTGTACATAGTTATAGGAGCGACAGTATGGCTCCTAGCACAAGACACCTTAAGTGTTGATGTGGTCTTAACACCAAGCACACTGCCAACAACGTTGCAAGGGTACAGACTGATTTGGAAGACCGAAAAATAAGGCAATGTGCTTCCAGTTTCTTGAAACTAGGACCCATGTAAATGAATCAATGCCATTGTGTGAAATCATGTGGTGCAAATGTCCTCGAATGCCTCTGGCGCCAGTGCTATAACTCAACAAGGATACTAGTTTGCTCCAGACAAAATCTACTTTTGGGGAGTAGTGCAATTGGACAGTTGCAAGCTGCACCAAACGTTCATCTCCTAGTAGAGAAGTAGCTCCTTCTCAGTATTGTGCCTCGAACACAAAGTACTTTTCCTGCATCAGGAAAGAAACAGTGTCCACACTGGTTTCTTCAAAGGTCCTTATTGCCCTATTGCTCTGGCACAGATAGTAAGCACAGCTGGAGAGAGCATCCTAGAACTGGCCCCTTCGTGGACATCTGCTATTCTACAAGCCAATAAGGAATGAAGCGTGGATTCTGTTAGCTCTACCACAACGCCCCACCCTTGAGGAATGTAGAATTTATTGATTTGAACCTTATTCATTTGGTTGAGGAACTGAAACATCTGCCTTTGGGCAAAAAAAATTGGTTAAAGAGACAGGCTTGGTTCCAGATAACAGAACATAGGGCATTCCCACAGATGGCAAGCGTGAATCAAGCCTACGGGATAGATATCTCAGTGGTAAATTTAATTAGGATATTGACAGTTGAAGAAGAAGCTTGTTCCGGAAACAAATTCTCCAAAGTAGGAATCGGCAATAGCAATGAAAGAAGAGCTTACTCAATGGCACAATAATGAACAGTTCAGGACAGAACACCCAGAATTATAGATTGTTGTTCAGAGAAGCCACTTTATGTCTACCCCTGTGGAAATACAGAAAGTTCCTATGAAGTGTAGTTTCCCTGTGGTGAGCTGCATTAGCCTCAGTAAGATGAAGTGAGCTTTAGATTTTTGGAAAACCTACGTCTGCCAAACATTTATTTCTAAACAACTGTACATACAGACAGCCGCTCTTTAGTCACAAGTGCCAAGTCAATTTTTACTACCAAGGAAAAGGTGATACGTCCAGCCCCAACTTCTCAACCTGTGGATGGGTCAAGCTCTGATGAAGGTGTGGTAAACCACAGAAACTTAATGGAGTGCAGCTGTTGCTTAAACAATGCATGCATCTCGGGCACCTCTGCAACCTGTATTCAAACTTTCAACAGTTAAAAAATACATCCAGAAACTGACTGCTTCCATGTCTCATGGACATTAGAGTCTTGTTTTCAGAATTGGGTATATTGTGCTTTGTAACGTGTTACCACTTAGTAATTTCAAGTTAAGATGCTTCTACATCCTTGAATGTTTATAAGACTCTGCCTACCATTTCAGAATCGCTCAGGGGTGAAAGAATGGGTCAGTCATCACCTAGTCAAGAGGCACAAGGACAACTAAAATCCTTAAAGATGATCAACAATTCTGAGGAAAGGCGTCAAATGATCAAAGTAGCCATTCATTCTACTGCCCAATCTGCATAACACGGAGGAGAGTGTGACCGAGAGGGGCAAATGAGGCAGACCCGAGAGACTAACCAAAGAAGAATTCCAATATTCTGGGCAAAAGTTTGAAGACTCAGGTAGGAAATGCCATATGCCCTGCTCCACATCTGCAGAAAAAGGATCAATGTTTTCTAACTAAGAGAAAAAATATTAAAACCAAAGTGCATAACACATACTACTAACTAGAGCTTCCAGATAAAAGCTACTAGTGAGACTATTCTCACACTCTCTGAAAAAGAAGTATTTGTCCCCCTGCCCTGCAGTGGTTTTTAAAGTTACAAATCTATTTGGAAGAGATGAGGACAGAGACATTAGAGGCCAGCAGCCATGGCAGTTTCTGTCTTCCAACATCAATCTGGACAATCCACACAACTACTGCAGACCTACGTGGAATCAAACATGAACTCACCACTCAGTCAGGGCAAGAGTTGGCAGAAACCCCGAATCGGCGCTGACAGGTCCCTATAACAGTTTGGCCAGTTCAACGATGTACTAACATGGTACACACCAACTAGGGGCAGGGCTTCATATCGCAAGCAGTCAACTGTCTTAAAAACTATGGAAATTAATTTGAATATCTTTGATTTCGAAAACAATTTCTCTCTTTGACCTCAGAACCAGCGACCTCATTCTTGGACTGTAATTATTGAAAAATAATGTACACAGTTCTTGGTCATACTGTGAAGAGTTTTGTTACTTGGGAGCACTGCCAGCGACAAATAAGGGGTAAGGGTTTCGGGTTTCATGGACTGCCACGCAAATCTGAATGGCTTATGGATATACCCTTTAAAATGTAGGGAACCAGCTAATAAGTTAACGTTTTGAAAATCTGGCCCAGATGGTCACACTAAACTATAAACGTTCCAATCGGCTCTCGCCTTGAAGTCAGTCAGATGGGATTTTACATTCTCAGTGTATTCTTTAGGACAACAGCGATGAGTGCAACAAATGGACACTACAGCACCTACTCCAAGGATGCAGAAAAGCAGACGACAACCTGCAGGAATACCTCGAGGGGCATATAGTTCCTGGGAATAATCATATCCCTTTGGTGTTGCAGTTGCTAGTTCCTGCAGCACCCCAGCAAAGCCCACCTCGATCTTACAGAACACGAGTGTGGTTTCTACAGCACTCTAGCACAGGCTGATTAGTCGACTGATCCTACATAGAAGTGCCATGTTTTTGCAGCACATATTGCCTTGGGGATACCAGCTGTCCAGTCCATTGAGTACTGGAGCACAAAGTACCTCAAATATGCCTAAAAGAGAGGTGCCATGTCCATCAGCAATGAACGTTTCGATCCTACACAGGAGAAGTGCCATGTCCCTGTAGCACCTTGCAGACTAGACCTACCATGTAACACAGTCATTACCATACTGCAGAGTGCCATGTAGTTATACAATACAGAACAGAGCACCTTCGTGCCAAACAAACTGCCCACGCAGTCTGTACAGAGTGACAATTCAGCCTGTGTGATTACTGTGCACAGTAACCCCTTAGTATGTGTATATGAAGTAACATTTAGGTCAGTGGGATTTCTTGCAAAGTATAGGAGATGTTTATGCATAGTAACTACTCACAGTCTTGGGGGAATTCGGTACAAAGCAACCCTTCAGTCTATGTAATTAAAACTTCAATCTGAGGAATTGCTGTGCAGAGCCAACTATTCAATCTATGAGCTCACTGTGAGGAGTACCATTTTATTCTAGAATAAATGCAGAGTAAACTTTCATTCTATGATCTCTCTAACAACAGACTAAGTCAGGTTGTGCAACTTCTGTGGGGCGTAACCGTTCCAACAGAAATGTGCAAATTCTGTGTAAAGTAATGGTTCTCACAACATGTGCGATTCCTGAGCAGAGTAACTTTTCACACAGCCTATGGGAATCCTGTGCAGACTAACTCTTTGCACAATAACATACTAAACATTCACACAATGTGCGGGGTTACTGCACATACTACACAACATGTACTGGTATGCGCAAACTAGCCATTCATACAGTTGGAAGGGTTACCAGGCATACTAACTATTTACACAATAGGTAGGAATGCTGCTCATACCAACCATTCACACAATCCAGGTTACTGCATGTACTAACCCTTCACACAATGAGTGGGGCTACTGCACACACTAACCATTCACACAATAGGTAGGATGTCCATGCCTACTAACTATTCACACATTAGGTAGGTTTACGGCTCATATCAACCATTCACACAAACTGTGGGGTTGCAGTACAGACTAGCAATCCACACTTCTGGCAGGGTTACTTCATGTACTAGTGGTTCAGATCACCTATTGCATTACTTCAGACGAAGGATTCACACAACCTATGGCATTTACTGCAGACGAAGGATTCACACAACCTGTGGGCATTACTGCAGACAAAGGTTTCACACAACCTGTGGGATTACTGCAGGGACTCAGGATGTATACACACACACTTCCTGGGTACTACACCTACTAAAAACTAATACTGTTTTTGAGGGTATGTACCAAATAACCCGCATCCACAATAATAGGGATCATTTGGTGCCAAAAAAAACTTGAGTATGGAATTAGTTTACATATTGACCGTTTAAAGCCTTAAATTACTTCACAACAGACAGCTGCCCTACATAGCAATCCTCCCAACCCCAGCTCCTATTTCTGCACGTTCGGACAAATGCTTGATAAACTAGGCTGTTTTTTTATTTTTCTTTTGAAATGACTTCGGAGGCACTCGGTTTGTACCACCTGTGAGTGCCGCACAGACGCTGTTGCCTTACTTCAGTGGGTATGGCCAGCTCACTAAAACATCCACACGAGAAGATGTGTTTCTGCGGAGAACCCTCTGAACCTACATGGTGAAGATATGGATGAACACAGAGTTTTTTTCCTTTTCTTTCTTTTTCTATAAAAATGTTCTAGTCTGCGCAGAGTCCGACAGCTTGGCTGCCCCGTTAAGGAAGTGTCCAGTTCTCGTCACTGGTTCAGGATTGCACCTGAGCTGTAGGTTGTGTTTGCTATCCCTGTGTTGCCTTGCACACTTGACCGTTGTGTGTAGAACAGGATGTAGGCCTGTGTTCTGCAGACCTCGTCCACGCTGCACATGTTCAGCCTCGAGTCGTTGCAGTGCACCCAGAAAGCTGGAAAAAACCCAGAGATGACAGATTAGCAATTGCACAGGGTCAGCAGCTCTTCTTCCATCATGTAAACTTGAATATTGCCATTGGATGCGGAAGACATTCTATATTTAAAATGCACATCTTTTAGAGTCCATAAACAGGGCTTGCGCTTTAAGCAAAAACACAAGCATAGGCTATGCTGGAATTAGAAGCTTCGTGCTCCAGTCCACCAGTCAGGCAGCATCAGCACAGCTCGCACTCCTCTCTGAAGCACCATGAGACCCACCATACATCAAGTTCTACAACAGGTGATCATGCTTGATGAAGACCACCACGATCATCGGTTAAAAGTTACAAACCTTACCTTCAACGTCAAGGGAAGTTCAACAAAATCACTGCCTTTAAGACCATCAGTTCCAGTGCCACCTGCACTACATGACCTGTTAATTCCACTTCCAACATCGTGTACAAAACCAGAGGGCACGTATTCCTGCACCATGGTGTGCAAACTTGCTGGCCCAACAGAGTTTTTCTCTTCAATTCCCTTCTGTGAATCTTTTTTCACTCTCAGTTTCTGTTTTCCTTTCACGTTTTACCCCTTCACCTCGCTTGACCATTGTTTGCTGCACTTCTTCATGCCATCTCCTTTATCGGGACCCTCTTTTGTGTCCCTCTTACTTCACTCACTCTTTCTCCTGACCGTCATTTTCTGCCCGTCCCAATTTTTGCCACATCTTCCCTCCCCACTGGGTCTTTGTTTTCAGCTCCCAAACCGTTCTCCCAAATCCTTCACTGCCAACTGAGCTAAAGTTTTGTATCCTGCAATTTGTTTCTGCACTAAACGCACAGGCACCCTTCTGGGTATGGAGTTAAATCTCCATATCACTTGTAAATCTCACCTGGACTGCTTCTCAAGTAGTCTTCTGTGAACCAGGTTAAATCTCTTTGAAATTCATACCTACAAGTCGTTTCCTGGAAACTGATCAAATTTATACACGCCTTTTAAAACACACCTGGACTACCCATATATATATGTTCTTGATATAGGTTTTAAAACCACATATTTACAGAGTAAACTTGCTCCAGTATTGGCACTTTCATAGATTCACATGCCTGAATCATTCCCCGTCGTCGAGACAGGAGTCTCCGGTACATAAAAAAGCAATGGTTCGTAATATAGCAAACTGAAAAGAGGTCTAGGCCCATTTTCCCTTTTGCAACCCATAACCTTAGTTATGTAAAAGAGACCAAACTTCTCCTTGAACCAATCAGTGCTCCTTACCCTCTAGAACACTCCTGAGAGAACCTTTTGCACCTCAGATTTTCTACCGCACGTTGTGCTAGGGAGTCTCCTTTGAGCTCTGCTCAAACTCTTCAGTTTTCTACTCAATCTGGATTGGATTTGAGAGTTTCTTCTTCTTCAGATTTAATTATTGGGATTACTACCTACTATTTCTCCCTTTTTTACAATGGCTGACAAGAAGAAAAAAGGTTTATTTAAAGCCTGTGCCACCTGTTCGAAGAAAAGGCTCTATACAGACGACCCTCATAAGGATTGCATGTACTGCCTTTACCCAGACCATCAGGCAAAGGATTGTAAAGTATGTTGTACCTTTTCAAATAAAACTTTGAGGGATCGTGAAGGGAGGCTTTTACTATGGCTTCAAAAGCTAAAAGCCAGGAAGGAAGTCATGTCTAGTGACCGTGAGGAGGAATCTTCAACTTCTAAAAGATCTCAAAAAAGAAGTAGATCTCCTCAGGCTCATACCTCGGGGAAAGACCTGAGAAGGACCTTAAAAAGAGCACCCCTGGGTCTTCTGGGCGCAGTCCCTCTAAAACTCCTCCAAGCAAGGAGAAGGAGAGCAAGGGTCATGCTTCGGGGGTAAAACATACCAAAATGACGAGCTCAGAGCCTTCAAAATCACCCCCTAAGACCAAACATCCAGTCAAGAAGCCGGCCTCCACTCCTTCTGAGGGAAGATTGGAAAAATCAACATCGTCGACAGGAGCGTTGACGAAGAAAATGACATCGTCGTCGACGAAATCTGAGGTAAAACTCACTTCTAGAGCTTGGTACCGTCGACGACAGTGTCGATGCCGAGATCTGCGACAACGATGGCATAGATGACGGCATAGATGACGACAATGACTACGACTACATTCGCGTCGTCAGGATTGTCGACGACGTCGACTACAGGATCGTCGACAGCATCGACGACGACGACAGTAACGGCAACGTCTACGACGATATCGTCGGCGGTTTCAACGGCGATCTCTTCGACGGGCCTCTCGACGAGAGAAAACCCCCAGAAAAAAGGGTTTTTGCCAGGAAAAGGACAATTACCCCAGAACTTACCTCTCCGAGTAAGGTGACACCTCTGGTACCATCTCACCTGTTGGAGGAGGAGGAGTCAGAAGAAGGGGATGATGATGGCGGTCCTTTTGGCTACGTTAGTAGCCCGTCGCAGTTACATGTGAAATACCATTACGACACCTCCGGACAGAGAGGGTAGGAGATTGGACAACGCAGGGAAAAGGTTTTCCTCTATGTCTGCCCTTCTAGTTCGAGCTGCAAATGCCCTGGCCATTCTGGGCAGGTACGACAGGCAGATTTTGGAATGACCTCTCGCCTTTCATAGACCGACTCCCAGAGCCTGATAAGACAGGAGGCCAGGAAGATTCTACAAGAGGGGGAGAGGACTTTTGCTGAAGTCATAGATTGCACTATGGACATCGCGACTATAGCCTTCAGATCTTTGGGAGGAACGGCAGTCCTACCCAGGCAAGGATGGCTAAGAGCAACAGCGTTTAGGCTGGAAGTCCTTCCTTTCAATGGAGAGAATTTATTCGGTAAACATATAGATGAGGCACTGCAAAGTATAAAAAAAAGATACTGATACACCAAAATCATTGGGAACACTACAATATAGGAAAGTTCCTTTTCGTGACTCTAAGGGTAGAGGCCAATACAGAGGAGGATACCAGCAAGGAAGATATTCTTCTTACTCTACCTCATCTCAGCCCTACCGTCAGCAGTATATGCAACGCCAGTCAGGAGGCTACACAAAATCTACTCCTAGAGGTACAGGAGGTCGTCAGGGTAAAGACAACACCCGACGACAATGACAACCTTCAGGATGCGGCTACACCTCTCACTCTTACATCATTCTTCCCCTGGGTGGAAAGATTGCTTATTATCTCCAAAATTGGCAGCAAATAACTAAGGACCAATGGGTCCTCAACATAATTCAATTCGGACACACTCTAGAAACATCAAGAGGTCAAGTAAATACTTCAGATGTGTCGGGAGATTCAGACAATGCTCCGAAAGGGAGCAATAGAACCGGTGCCGTACTCCCAGAAGGGAAGAGGATTTTACTCCTGATTCTTTCTAGTCAAGAAAAACGTTCTCCAATGGCGTCCTATTCTAGACCTCAGATCCCTAAACACCTATCTCAAGAAGCAATCTTTCAGAATGGTCTCTCTTCAAGACATCCTTCTACTTTTAGACCCAGGAGATCATATGACCACATTAGCCCTACAGGATGCATACTTTCAACATCCCCATCCATCCTTCCCACAGGTAGTACCTTCGGTTCATGGTAGCCGGAGAACATTACCAATTCAAGGTACTGCCGTTCGGCCTGAAATCAGCCCCAAGAATTTTTACGAAATGCCTGGCTCCAGTGGCGGCTGTTCTAAGGAAACAGAAACACCAAGTCTTTCCTTACCTCGACGACTGGTTGGTCAAAGCACTATCAGCCCGATCGTCAACAGCGGCTTGCGTGGAGTTGTTTGCCAGGTTTAGTCTGACTTTAAACGAGGAAAAATCATCCCTTCAACCGACAAGGAACATCACCTTCTTGGGAGCAATACTAGACACAGAGGTGAACAAGGCGTTTCCCTCTAAAGAAAGGAAACAGAGAATTATATCTCTTTTCCAGGACTTTACAAAAAGAAAGTTTCTTTCAGTACGCAAGTACAAGTCATTGCTGGGAACAATGTCATCTTGCATTCCCCTTGTACCTTGCTGCAGGTGAAGGATGCGTCCATTGCAAGAGCAACTAGATCTACAATGGCATCAAGCGGAGGATTCTTCGAAGACATAGTCAAGGTGACGCCGATTATGGTTCAAGCGGCGAGATGGTGGACCCAAGAGCGGAACGTCTCGCAGGGTCTTTCATTGCTTACAGAGCCAGCCCCACTGGTAGTTACAACAGATGCGTCCCTAGAAGGATGGGGAGCGTTCCTTCAGGACCTCCAAGTCAGCGGCCGCTGGAAGTTGCACGAGCAACAAATGCACATCAACTTATTGGAACTCAGAGCCGTCCGCTTGGCATTGCTAGCGTTCCTACCAAGGATAAAAAGATCAGCTGTGTTAATAAGAACGGACAATACAACAGCGATACACTACTTAAACAAACAGGGAGGAACAAGATCACTCTCCCTGTCTCAAGATGCCCAAAAAATATGTTAATGGGCACGGCAACACAAGATATCCATAGCAGCAGAACATCTCCCAGGGTACCAGAATGTCAAAGTAGATACTCTCAGCAGGCTCAAATCCACATACCACAAGTGGGAGATCGGGGTTCTAGACAGCATCTTCCAAAGATGGGGGAAACCGACAGTAGACCTCTTCGCAACAGCAGAGAACAGGAAATGGCGGTTCTTCGCAAGCTGGCTTCCCCAACGGGGATCTTGGGGAATGCGTTTTTGATGGCATGGTCAGGCGTCTTTGCCTACGCCTTTCCTCCAATTCCTCTCCTGCCACGAGTTCTTGTGAAGATCAAGAAGGAGCCGTGCTGGATGATCCTGATAGCCCAGGCAGCACTGGTTCACGGAGATTCTGCTACTGTCGGAGGTACAACCAATTCGCCTCCAGCCAATACCGTCGCTTCTGACGATGTCCGAGGGACAAGTGCTCCATCCGGACCCGACATCATTACACTTAGCGGGCTGGCTCCTGAGCACTGTGAGTTTCAACATCTAAAGATCTCAGAAGAATGCAAAAACAACCTATCAAAAGCCAGAGCAGATAGTACGAACAAGACCTACAGAATGAAATGGAAAAGATTCTGTCTGTGGTGCCAAGATGTAACGTTCATCCTCTGAATTCGGCAGCACATGAGATTATTCCCATACATCTTAATGTTGGCTAAGTCGGGTTTGGCTCATGCATCTATAAAGGTACATTTAGCTGCAATATCACGCTACAGAAGGACGTCCTCAGGAATGTCTCTATGGTCTGCAAGAATCATTAAACAATTCATGAAGGGATTGTTCAGAGTTTTTCCTCCAATAAAACCTCCACCACCTCTCTGGCATTTGAATATAGTTCTTTCTAAATTAATGAAGCAGCCCTTCGAGCCAATACACAGGGCGGATATCAAATTCCTATCGTGGAAAGTGGCGCTTTTCATTGCACTCACCGGACAGGAGAGTGGGGGAATTGCAGGCTCTCACGATTCAAGACCCTTTCCTGCAATTTAAGGAGGACAGAATGATTCTCAGAACTAATCCGAAGTTTATTCCAAAGGTACCTACTGACTTTCATTTAAATGAGCCCCTGGTTCTAAAACGGTTCTTTCCTCAACCAACAACAGCGGAGGAAAGAGTTCTCCATGTGCTGGAGGTCCAGCACTGTCTCAAATTCTATTTATAAAAGACTAGACCGTTCCACAAGTCTTCACAACTTTTTGTCACCTTCAGTGCACCCAGGAAGGGCTTTCCTTTGTCATAGCGTGGAATTGCCAGATGGATTTCCAGTGTGATAGAATATTGTCATCGGGCAGCTGGAAAACCTCTGAATGCACAAGTTCCTGCCCATTCGATGAGAGCAGTATCCACCTCCACTGCCTTTTTTACGGGAGTGCCGCTCCAGGACATCTGCAGGGCAGCGACCTGGAGAAATAGATACACCTTCACCAGGCATTACTGCTTGGAGGCAGCCGCGGAGAGAGATGTGGCGGTGGGAAAAGCAGAGCTCTCTTTTACATCCCTCCGTCCTTTTTTCTAGGTTACAAATGCACATTTTTTTTCTATTACTATGTTTGGTAAGAGTGTTTGCAATACTAATATACAGTACATTTTCAATAAAAGAAAATGGGATGAGTTTGAAACATAACCTTTTTTAAGAGGAGGCAGTAGGACCACTGCCTGCTCTTAAAAAATATTTGTGTTACATTCTCAAAGGGGAAGGGGTCCCTTGGGACCTGTTCCAATTGCGGATGGGTTAGCACCAACTTTGGATTGGCGGTAAAATATAAATGTTTTGCAACCGGAATTCAGTCACAAATTATTAATACATACCACTGCAAATCAGTATTTGGAAGGACGCCCTAAACACGATCTTTCCTAAAAAAACAAATTGTAAACGAAAACTGCGATTCCGAAACAACTTACCGAATCACAATTTGCCTTCTGTACATTTCAAAAAGCATTTTTGCAGTGGCAAACAGCCCAATTCTGCAAATCAGAATGTTTGCGATCTCAAAAATGCTTTGCACATCTGGCCCCAAATCTGAGAATGCACTTTACTACATCTGATTCTAACGCCCTTTCCGTCTAGTAACGTTGTAGCCCTTCACCTAGAACTTGAATAATTCTCAACGGTCACTCTATGCAACAATCTAAATCAATTCCATAATTTTAGTTATCACTGATCCAGTAATTTAACAGCTGGATTCTGAAAACGTAGTATGTTTCTGACATAGCACCTCTGACTGAATCTTGCCAAAGGTGTTATGCCCATAGGCGAACTGCAGGAAACAGACTAGCCCTAAGCCCACACTTCATAGCAATCCTAGGTCTGACATATGACTGGAACTCCCAATGCCAGGCGCACAATATTTTACTTGCCTGCAAAATAGTGCTCGCTAGCATACGGCTGATATAAACATGCGTGAACGTGACTCCTCCAAACTTCCAATTATATATTTTGCAAATGCCTCATACACTTCCCTTTATAGACTCCTGTCTGAACTACTATCTCTTCTAGAACCAAGCTGAAATTGCCTACTAACCTATACACCTATGTGCGATATGAAATGTTTATAACAACGGAATTGAGCCCTCATGCATTCACATCATTTTCACATTCCAGTGCATGACCTGATAACATCAAATTTGTCAAGCAGACAAACATGATCAGGATGATTAGGGCCCTAATGCAAGCATAAACAATTGTGCACCACTCCCTAGTTGGCACCCCCGTACTTCAGGTGCCTCCCCAAACATTGGTTCTTGGTTTCATGACCACAAGTAGTTTTATTTCTTTCTGTGTACGGCCTTTTAAGTTTTTTTGTTGTTTTAAAAAAAAAAAAAGTAAAATGTAGTGGTGAATTTCAAAGCCTAATGGCAGGTAACACTGGTAAACGCTGGAAATGATCTAAGTAAAAATTGAGAATAGTGTTGCGGGGTGATGGAAGCAAGGATTCTAAATTAATACTTTATTCATGCATAATCATACTGGACCAATATAAATGGTCAGATAGGGTTAACAGATGGAGTAACAGGGTGTGCGCCCACAAAATATTTTCAGGAAATGTGATGATGGTGCCTTTTTATGTACACTGGGCTAGTAACACTGGTAAAAACAAACGGGGTTTGATAAAGCAATTACCACTAGACCTATAAGTTCAGTAACTTGATAATTTATTTTATTTTAATTTGTCACAATTATTGCAGTAGTTCAGTGGACTAATGCATCCACACTAGGAATCTATATTTAACACCATGTTCAAAGGTTCATATTCATGCAGGTCCACTTAGTTCTCCATTCTTCCAAGTTGCCTTGCTTTAGTATCAAATGTATGTTTGCAGATGTGCAATGCTGACCTTTATAGCTCCACAATGATCACTGGTGACTATCTCAGCCAACACCTGATCTTGTCAAGCACCAAAATCCTGCACACTGTGGTAAAACTGCACAAATTCTAAAGAGTAGAATATTAGTGTCGCTAATTGTATAGCGTACAAATCACGCATGAGGGTATCCAGTCGCATGCAAAGAGGTGAGCTGTGTCCCAGAGGGGGTGGTTAGTTGAACAGCAAGGTCTCCAGGTTCTTGTAGAACTCTAGAAGTGAATAGGAAGCTCTGATGTGCTGTGGCAGGTTGTTCCAAGCTTGAGGGGTGATGCAAGAGAAAGCATGCCCGTCAGTTTTGTTCTTGTGTATGTGGGGTACCCGAGCTAGTGAGCGTCGTGTGGGTCAGGTGATTGGCGGAACTGTATGAAGCTATTGAGGTTGATGGGGCTTATGTTGTATAATGCTTTGTATGTGTGTGAGCAGTTTGAATTGAGTGTGCTTGTGTATAGGGAGCCAGTGCAGTGTTTTGAGGTGAGGTGAGACGTGGGTACAACGAGGTAGGTTGAGTGTGAGTCTTGCTGTCGTGTTCTAGACGGTTTGGAGCCCGTTCAGGAGTTGTTTGGTGCTTCCTGGGTCGTGTATTGCTGTAGTCGAGTCTGCTGATAATGAGCTACTGTATTACTGTTTGCCTGGTGTTTTTGGAGCCACTTGAAGATTTTTTATATTTTTGATAACATCCTCATGATTTTGAAAAAGGTAGAGGTCACTGCGTTTATCTGGACTGACATGTAGGGTTTGTCTTTTAGGAGGGTGAGTGGTGGGGACTGGTGTGGGGCCAAAATCTGCTGGCCACCAGGTGGAGACCCATGCTGAGGCCTTCTTACTGAAGAACACCACTTGTTCATGTTGAGCCTTAGACAGTTGGATCTCATCCAGATTGTCACACTGGGTATGCATCTAGCTAAGTTGTTTTTGATTGCAGGGGTCTTGTCCCACAGGTAGCCATCTGCTTATGAAAGATTGTTGATGCCAGGTGATCTGATCAGGTATGCCAGTGGGGTCATGTAGTTACTGAATAGGGTCAGGCTGAGAGAAGACCCCCACATATGAGGTTATTGGCTTCGACTTGTTTGGTGGCAGGATGACTTGTAGGGTTCTTCCTGTAAAGGAGGAGGAGATGAAGTTGAGGGCAGGTCCCTGGATACCCACTTCTGATGAAGGTAGAGTGGAAGACTGTACTGAAGGCTGCAGAGAGGTCGAGCAGGAAAAGGGCAGCTGTTTCTCCCTGGTGGAGGATCATCCTGATGTTGTCTGTCCCTACAATAAGGGCTGTTTTAGTGCCGTGGTTGGCTCTGAAGCCAGATTGTGTGGTCTAAAGGAGCTGGTTCTTGTCGAGGCGGTGGGTCAGTTGCCCGTTAATAATTTTCTCCATTACCTTGGCTGGGTAAGGCTGAAGAGAGATCGGGCAGTAGTTAGATAGCAGGGTACAGTCAGCCAAGGGTTTCTTCAGTAGGGCGTTTAATGCTGAGTGTTTCCAGGTCTCTAGGAATGTTGCTGTGGAGATGAAGGAGTTGAGTATGCGGGGTGTCCATGTTGAAGACCTGGTAGAGGCATGGGTCTGTGGGGCCACAGAGTGGATGGACCTAATGATGTGGCTGTCTCTCGTGTGGTGACTTCTTGCAAGTTGTCTGGGGATTTCTGAGGTCTTCGATGGGCGGGCTGGCAGTCAGCTTGGGGGAATCTGGCACAGTGGGTCGAAATTGTTGTAGATGGTAAGTGCATAATCTTTCAAGAGGGTGATGCAGCTAGTGGTGGAGGTTGGTGTGGCAAATTTTTTGACTACTGTACAGATCTGTTTGTATCTGTTGGTGCTGGTTTCAATTTGTTCTGCTAGGGCCTTCTATTTGGTTTCTCTGATCTGCTGATGGGAGCATCTCAGGGTCGTTTTGAAGGAGTCTGTCTGCTTCTTTGCAATGCAGTCTCCATCTTCTCCCTAACTGCTTGCAGAGTTGCTTTGTTGCTCCTAATTCGTTTGTGTACTAACTTGCTTGCTTCCTAGTTCTCTTTTGGTTGCTGTTTTCGCATTGTGCCAGGGAGTTGGTACAGTTTGTGATCCATTTGTCAAGCTGCTTGACATCACAATTCAGGTTGCTGTGGGGTTCGGCTGGTTCATACGTAGGATGTGGGACCAGTCCCCACAAATGCATGTCAAACAGGGTGCGCTGCACGTCAGAAATGACTGTAACCAAAGTCAGTGGATGCACCACCAGACTTAGTCTCATCTATGTACTAGACTTGTAAGCGGTACATTTAGCCTTACAGATGTTTCAAAGAATCTTTACACCAATATGGTACTAATTCGTACACACCATATGACAGCCATGAAATACATTGAAAAGCAAAGAGGGACCCACAGCTCTCATTTTTCAAAGCTAGCACAAAAATATTAGACATGGGCCCTCACCAAATCCATCTACTAGCAGAACATTTCCTAGGGGCGGGCACTGACTTTGCAGACCTTCTGAGCAGGAATTACCTAGGGTTTCACAAATGGGAAATCAACACTTGCATCCTACAATGTAACTTCAGCCAGCAGGGAACTCCAGATACACTAATGTTCACAACACAAACCAGCAGGAAATGCCTCAGTTAAGCATTCAGATATACAAAACCCAGTCTCTAGGAAATCCCCTAGGATTTAGCTGTCCAGGGATCTCTGCATTCCCCCCCCCCATTCTCTAGATATGGTAGATGGTACAAAAAATGGTGGTCTCAATTACAATGATCCACATTTTCCCCATGTAAGCATGGCAACCATATTATTTGACCGTATTAAAAGTGTCTATATATTAGTTTCCAAAATGTCCACATGGACCCAACTTGTTCTTTCACCAAAGAGAAAAGCTGTTACATTTGAACCCCAGATCCCCAAATTTATAGAGTTGGCGCCTGAGGACTTATAATTCGATTAGCTTACACTTTTTGGGAACTCTATACGGCAGGCCTCAAGGATACAAGATACCCTCCAAACAGGGTTTTCCATGCTGTCCAATGATGTGCTTTAAGATGTGCTGCAAATGTCTGCAGATAAATCCACTCAAGTTGTCAAACAACATGTTGCTCAATACCATATGTCGTGCTTCCAAAACGTTTTAGAACCACAAACCTAATTTTTGAAATTACAAGCTTTCCCGGCCCACCTACCTTTAATGGACACAAAGGGAGTGTGGGGGGGGGGAGGGGGGCATGATTTTCAAATGTAACTAAAGCATCATATTACCGTTTACAGACAGCACATCTTCCTTTGAAATGAACATTACATTTGCACAGACACCGTTTTACTGATAAAACTATATAGCAGACAAATGATAATGTGTAGAAATCGGGTTTCTGTAAATATAAATCATTTGTGTATCACCATGTAAACTGTCTTGATTTGATTTGATCCTATAGAAATATCTGTTTCCAGCACACTCCAGAAATATAAAAATGTGCTTCGTTTTGGCTTGCTAAACTGCTTATTGCTTACAGTTAATTTACAGGTATTTACATTTTGTTGTGTGTTGGAAAAAAAAGTCATCCACAGCCTTTTCTTTCACTCTCCCTGTACTCCAGCACGTGTCACATAATTCAGTGTATAGCTCCTCTCACTTTGCATTCAGAGAAAGAAAAGTAAACACCAATCCCCATGTTAAAAGAATAAGCAGTTATTTGTCATAAGACATAGCCTGACATCTCTCTTGGAACCACCAGCAAATGTAACGAAATAAACACAGAATTTAAAGGCATTTTTATTTGTTGCTTAGACTCTCCGAACTCACCAAGGATGAAGACCGACCTATAGAACGACTCCTACGACTTCTGGAACTCGAACAAGACTGGGACAAAACTGTGGACCCGCACCGGTTTTGTTGAGAAGTCTTCCAGTGCTTAATGATGTAGCATTTTGCCTCCCAATCTCATTGATCAATGCACAGTCACTGCAGGCGTTAGAGTTGTGGTTCAACCCCAGGAAAATCTGATGCGGATCCGTCCCAGACATTTGCAACAGACCTTAAAATCTGCCATTTTGGAAGATGAAATCTCTCTTGCATACTGTAAAACAATTTTGTAATAGCGGTAAGGGTCACAAAGAGATGAGAGGTAGCTTCGGATACGCGTCTGAGGGGGTCGGAAAGTAAGGAACGGACATCAGCGTTCTGGAGTGGCGTCACCTAACAGCATGCAGAGGTACTGCTGTTCATGGATCCAGTCTGATGCTTGGGGAGTATTCAAAAGGTGAGGGCTTTGCAGATAGAAGTCTCTATCAGAATAATTATTCTTTAAGATCCCAGTGAAAGGTTTTTTGAGGATTTATAGAAGATTTAAAAGGATTATGTTACTTACCATGTAAGCATTTGTTTGTGGCATGTAGTGCTTTAGATTCAAATTCTTTGCCTACTCCTGCCATCTATTGTTTGATCCATGTGTGTGCAGGTTGGTTTTCTTTAAAGAAATCTTTTGAGTCACATGATCGAGTGACTCCTCCTCTTGGAGAAAATAGGCATGGGCATCGGCTTCACTGTTTGATTGTTTTCCCGCAGGAGGGTGAGAATGGAGAGTAACGTAATTTAAGTAAAAAGATGTCCATGCGTAGCAATAAAGGTAAAGGAAACTGCAACGGCCACAGGTGTCTGGGGAGGAGGGTGGGTGCATGTGAATCTACAGCTCTAGATGCCATGAACAGATGCTTAGAGGGTAAGTAACGAACAAGTTACTTACCATCGGTAACGATATATCTGTAAGAAACAGGAGTTAGTATTAGATTCCTTACCTTAGAATATCCCCAGGCGTCAGTCTGGATCCGGAAACTTTTGCGTAGCAGTACCCCTGCGCGTCGGTAGGCGTCGTCTGCAGGCGTCCCCTGCGGCTCCGCGTCGTCGGCGTCGTGCGCCGTGATGACGTCGCTGGAGTATATAGACGCCGCCTCCGCGCGCTGACGTCAGTTCTTTGCACACAGCTTTTCCGTGCCAGAACACGCAGAGCCATGTGAGAACTAACACTGGTGCCATTTGAAACTAGGGCCCTGAAAGGGATGTCCTTAACCCTAGGTATCAGTTCGCAGAACGGGGAGGATGGGTGGGGCGGTAAGGAATCTAATACTAACTACTGTTTCTTACAGATATATCGTTACCGAAGGTAAGTAACTTGTTCATCTGAAAGAAATAGGTTAGTATTAGATTCCTTACCTTAGAATAGATACCCCAGCAATACCAACCCCGGTGGTGGGTCTGCGAACCAATACAATCCTACACCAGAAAATCCTGGAGGACCGAACGGCCAAAGAAGCCGTCCCTCCGGACTTGACTGTCCAGGCAGTAATGCCTCGCAAAGGTGTGCAGCGAGGCCCACGTAGCCGCCTGGCAAATGTCCTGCAAAGGGACTCCCCGGCCCAGGGCAGTAGTAGCCGCCGTGGCCCGAGTGGACTGGGCCCTCAGCCCAACAGGAGGCTCCTTCCGAGCCAAAGAGTAGCATGCTTTGATGCACAGGACGACCCACCGAGAGATGGTTCGTTTCTGTACCGCCCTTCCCTTCTTCTCACCCACGTAGCCAACAAACAGTTGGTCATCCACCCGGAACTGGCGTGTGCGATCCATATAAAATGAAAGCGCACGTTTTGGGTCCAGACGATGGAGCCGCTCTTCATCTTTTGAAGGATGCGGAGGCGGGAAGAAGGAGGGTAAGGTGATGGACTGCCCGATGTGAAAAGCAGAAACTACTTTGGGCAGGAAAGAAGGTCTAGTTCTAAGAACCACCTTGTCTGGATGAATGGACAAGAAAGGAGGTTTCACAGAAAGAGCCTGGAGCTTACTCACTCTCCTGGCAGAGGTGATGGCAACCAGGAAGGCCGTCTTTAAAGTCAGAAGACGGAGAGGACAGGAATGAAGCGGCTCAAAGGGAGCGCACATCAAGAAAGTCAGAACCAGGTTCAAGTCCCACTGAGGCATCACGAACGGAACAGGTGGATACATGTGCGTGATGCCCTTCAAGAATCTCGTTACAATAGGGGACTTGAACAAAGATGGCTGATCAGGTAGCCTTAAGAAGGCGGAAAGGGCAGAAAGGTAGCCCTTGATAGTGCCCAGAGCAGAGCCCTGCTAGGCAAGAGAGAGAAGAAAGAGGAGAACCTCGGAGAGAGGGGCAGAAAGGGGATCCACAGCCTTTGCTGTGCACCATGCCACAAATCTGTTCCACCGGCAGGCGTATACCGACTTTGTGGAGGGACGCCTGGCTGCCAGAATCACATCACAGACTTCAGGAGGCAAGTCAAATGGCCTCAACTGTCGCCGCTCAATCTCCAAGCATGGAGGTGGAGACTGGACAGGTTCGGGTGGAGGACCGTCCCCTGCTGCTGCGACAGAAGGTCCTCCTGAAGGGGCAGGCGGATCGAGGGACCGACTGACATGCTGAGTAGCTCGGGATACCAGTACCTTCGAGCCCAGTCCGGAGCCACAAGGATAACTTGGGCCCGGTCGCGCCTGATCTTCTTCAGCACTCTGGGCAGAAGTGGTATAGGCGGAAAGGCGTACAACAGACCGCAACTACACTCGCGCCGAAAGGCGTCGCCGAGCGAGTGCCGTCTTGGAAACTCCAACGCGCAGAACTGATGACATTGCGCGTTCTCTTCTGTGGCGAATAGATCTAACCAAGGCTCTCCCCATCGCAGAAAGAGGCCTTTCGCCACGTCCGAGTTCAGACGCCATTCGTGATCCACCGAGCACTGATGGCTGAGTTCGTCCGCCCTGGCGTTCAGAGAACCTGCCAGGTGTTGAACCGTCAGAGTCACGCCCTGACGTTCCAGCCATTGCCAGAGGCGCAGAGCCTCCTGGCAAAGGGTCCACGACCCCACTCTGCCCTGCTTGTTGCAGTACCACATGGCGGTGGTGTTGTCCGTGAACACCTGCACCACACTCCCGTTGACAAAGGGGAGGAATGCCTTCAGTGCTAGGCGAATCGCCCGCAGCTCCAACATGTTGATATGGAGCCGGGACTCCGCCGGAGACCAGATGCCTCTGATCTCCGCCTCTCCCAAGTGGCCTCCCCAGCCCTGGAGGGACGCGTCCGTCACAACTACGTGCTCCGGTTGGGGAAGGGAGAGGGATCTGCCTCTGACCCAATCGCGGTCCGTAAGCCACCACTGCAACTGTCTCGCAGTGCCCTCCGAGATCAGGACATGGTCGGATAGGTTGCCCTGATGCTGGGCCCACTGAAACTTCAGGTCCCACTGCAGAGCCCGCATCCGCCACCTGGCGTGATGCACCAGAAGGATGCAGGAGGCCATCAGCCCCAGAAGCCGCAGCGTCAACCTGACCGAGACCCGGGATAACGGCTGAAAGATGGGAATCAAAGCCTGAATATCCCGGACCCGCCGTTCCGGAGGATAAACCCGAAACTGCGCCGAGTCGAGAACCGCTCCGATGAAAAGGAGCTTTTGAGAGGGACACAGGTGTGATTTCGGCACATTGATGGAAAACCCCAGCTCGTGCAGGAGGTTTGCTGTCATCTGAAGGTGGTGGACGACTGTCTGGGGCGAGCCCGCCTTCAACAACCAGTCGTCGAGGTAGGGGAAGACTGAAACCCCTAACCGGCGCAGATGAGCTGCGACCACCGCCATCACTTTCGTGAACACCCGTGGGGCGCTGGTAAGGCCGAATGGGAGCACGATAAACTGAAAGTGCTCGTGGCCAACCGTGAACCGTAGGTAACGCCGGTGGGCCGGCAGGACGGGGATGTGAAAATACGCATCCTGCAAGTCCAACGCTACCATCCAGTCTAGCGGGTCTAGAGCAGCCAAGACCTGAGCCAAAGTCAACATCTTGAACTTCTCCTTCCGGAGGAAGCCGTTGACGTTCCGTAGATCCAAGATAGGACGCAGGCCCCCCTTGTCCTTCTTGGGTACCAGAAAGTAGTGGGAATAACAACCACACCCTACTTCTGGCCCAGGAACGCGCTCGATGGCCCCCTTGGCCAAGAGGGCCGTAACTTCCTCCTGCAGAAGTGTCAAGTGGTCCCCCGACACACGGTGGTTCTGCGGTGGCATGGCTGGAGGAGTGGTCTCGAAGGGGAGGGAGTAGCCCCTTCGGACGAGCTGCAGCACCCACCTGTCCGATGTGATTGTGCGCCAGCGGGAGTGGTGATGGCGAACCCTGCCACCCACTGGCGTCACTTGGGCCTGAAAGCTCGGACTAGGAGGATTTGGAGGCTGCTGCGGGGGGAGGTGTGGCCTGACCTCGCCGCTGTCCCCGACCGCCACCACGGCGGAATCCACGGCCGCCACCGCGTTGAGAAGTGTTCTGCGGTGCGTGGCTGGCAGCAAGTGTGGGACCGCCCCTTCCTTGGCCACGAAAGGAGCGAAACGAACCCGTTTGCTGGCGCTGGGTCGAAAGACCCAAGGACTTGGCCGTGACCCTGGAGTCCTTGAAGCGCTCAAGCGCGTTGTCCGCTTTGTCGCCAAACAGGCGACTGCCATCGAACGGCATGTCCATCAAGGCATTTTGGACATCCGTCGAAAAATTGGCGGATCTCAGCCAGGCGTGGCGACGAATCGCCACCGTCGTGGACATCGCTCTGCCCAGCGAGTCGGTCGTATCAAGACCACACCTGATGGAATACCTCGCCGCGTCTCGGCCTTCAACCATAGCCTGGCCGAGCTTGTCCCGTACCTCCTGCGGGCATTGCGGCAGACACTCCGCGACCGTATCCCACAGAGAGTGGGTGTAGCGGCCCAAGAGGCATGTGGTGTTGCAAGACCGCAGTCCCAGACTCAGGGACGAGAAGACCTTTTTGCCATACTGGTCGTACCTCTTAGATTCCCGGTCGGGCGGGGCCGACGGGAACGCGGATTGGGAAGTTGAGGCCTGGATCACCAGACTCTCAGGGGTGGGATGGGTGGACAGGAACTTAGGGTCGTCCGAACACGGACGGTGGCGCCTGGCAACGTTCCTATCAACAGGCGAACCTGAAGCGGGCCTGGACCACGTGCCCAAAAGAACGTCCGTCAAGGCTTCATTGAACGGCAGCAGAGGCTCCTGTGGGCATGACTGCGGTTTGAAGACCTCGGTGAGGATGTTAGGCTTCACTTTAGCGACGGGGAGCTCAAGGCTCAAGGCCTTGGCAGCCCTCATCAGCACCACAGAATAAGCAGCCCCAGCCTCCGACGCCACAGTGGGAGGCGAGACAAAACCAGGGTTAGGAGATTCGTCCAGACCACTGGCATCACCCAAGTCACCTGTCCAGTCCACGTCGTACTGACACTCGCGTGACAGAGGGTCCTCAGACCCCTCCCAACCCTCTCCATAATCTTCATCATCACCATAGACTGACTCAACGATGTAGACCGGCTCCTCGGGGTCAATGGGCCCCATTGGCGCCGGACTCGGCGTCGGACGACGCCGGTCCGACTCCGCGTCCGGAATTGGAGAGGGAATGGGGGTGGCGCCGCCCGGTGCCGGCGCCGGAGCCCCGACGCCAGCCGGAACCGGCGTCGGAGTCACGGCGCCGCGCGGAGGCGGCACCACGGGTTTCCCCGATGGAATCGGTGCCGGAGAGGCCGGTTGACCAGCCGGCGACGACCCTGAAGGGCCCAGCGGCGCCGGGGCCGGAACCGCCGGCGGCGTCGGGGCAGGAGCACCCGAACCGCTCGGGCCCCCAGACGGGACCAACGGGCCCGCAGGCGCCGTAGGCCCCGCCGGAGGAGACAGCGCCCTCATGGCCATGAGGAACTCCTCTATCTCCTCGCGCGACGCGCCTTGCCCAGGGACCGACGGGTATGGAGCAGGCTGCGTCGGCGACCCACGCGGGGCCACCCGAACCCCCGGCCGCATCGCGCGAGCGTCGGGGGGAGTCGGGGGTACGATGACGACGCCCCGACTTCTTGTGTCGCTTACCTGAGGAACCGAAGGAATGGTGACGACTTCCGGAGCGCTCGTGGCGGCTCCGCGATCGTTCTCTCGACCGCTCCCTCTACCTCCGGCCGGACCGGGACCGCTCCCGACGCGGGGCCGACAGCCGGAGCTCGAGCAGCTTGCGGGACCGCTCCCGTCTAGCCTTACCCGTCAAGGCCCGGCAGTCGACGCAGGACTCCACGTCGTGGTCGGCGCCCAGGCACCGGAGGCAGAGTCGATGGTGGTCGGTGACCGACATCAGGCGGTCGCACCCGTCACAACTTTTAAAACCGGGCATCCTACCGGCACCTGAAAGAGTTAGAGTTATCAAAAACTTTGGTCAAAAGACCGGAGTACTGCTCTTCGGATCTGCGCTAACTGGCGCGGAAAAAAGAAGAACTGACGTCAGCGCGCGGAGGCGGCGTCTATATACTCCAGCGACGTCATCACGGCGCACGACGACGCCGACGACGCGGAGCCGCAGGGGACGCCTGCAGACGACGCCTACCGACGCGCAGGGGTACTGCTACGCAAAAGTTTCCGGATCCAGACTGACGCCTGGGGATATTCTAAGGTAAGGAATCTAATACTAACCTGTTTCTTTCAGATATAATCCATTCGAGGCATGTGTAGCTGTAGAATGGACTTTAAAGCAGTGCTCCCCAAAGCAGTGGCTAACCCAAAACTTGAATCAGTGTACATAGCACTGTCTACCCTCCATTAGCTTGTTGGCGTGCTAGAACATCCACACAATGCTTTGTGAAGGTGTGTGGTGGTGGTGACCATATAGCTGCTTTGCAAATGTCAGCTAGTGAATGTTGCTTAGGAAAGTCAGAGAAGCCTCTATTTTATGATTTGAGTGTGCTCTAGGGGGTGTAGGTAAAGTTATTTTGGCTGTAACGTAAGCAGTATGAATGCAATTAACTAGTCATCTGAAGATTCAGGATTTGAATATAGGCTTCTCATTTTGTGGCAGTGAAAATGCCACAAAAAGTTATGTTTTCCTAAAGGTTTTAGCTCTGTTAATGTAGTACATGATGGCCCTTTTGACATCTAATGTCCAGAGAGCCTTTTCTGCAACCGAGTCTGGTTGAGGAAAAAAAACTGGCAACTCAATATTTTGGTTGAGATGAAAGTGGTAGACTACCTTTGTAAGGAAGTTTGGGTTGGTGCGAAGGACCACCTTGTTTCTGTGGAGTTAAAAGAACAGTTCTTCTAAGGTTAATAGCTGGAGCTGACTAACAAGTCTAAGTGATGTGATAGGGATAAGAAATGCCACCTTCCGTGATAGAAATAGGAAGGGGCAGTTATGTAGGGATTCGAATGGAGGACCCATGAGTTTTGTGAGAACAATATTAAGATTCTAGGACGGTGCTGGTTGAACCCAAGATGGAATCACCCTTTTAAGCCCTTCCATGAAGGCTTTAATAATAGGCACTTTGAATAAACATAGCTGTTGTCTATTTTGGAGATAGGCAGCTATTGTGAAAGGTGTAATCGTATAGATGTGAAAGTGCATCCAGAGAACTGTAAATGCAGTAAATAAGGAATATGCTACTTACCAGTATGCATCTGTGCTTGGCATGTAGGGCTGCTGACATTTATATCTATGCATAGATCGCCGCCTAGTGTTGGGTCCGGATGATTGCACATTGTTGTCCTGGAAGAGTCTTCGAAGTATCACGAGATAGGTGGCTCCTTCCCTGGACTACAGTGCACATGGGCATCCCCTCCATGCTCAGATTGTTTTTCGCCATTGTGGCAGAGATGGAGTGTGATATAGTAAGTGATGATCATGCGTTAGAATAAGTGTGAGTGCTACAGCTGCGACAGGCACCGGGGAGGAGGGCGGGCGATATAAATGTCAGCAGCCCTACATGCCAAGAACAGATGCATACTGGTAAGTAGCATATTCCGTTCGAGGCATGTGGGCTGCTGAATTTATATCTATGCATAGAATAAATAATAGTACCCTCCTTATCGGCGGTTGCCCGTGCCAGCTGCAGCAGTCTGAAAGAGAGTTCTGAGAACAGCCTGACCTACAGCAGCTTGCTGTTTTGAGTGTAAATCCACGCAGTAGTGTTTGGTGAATGTGTGTATGGTGGTCCATGTAGCTGCTCTACATATGTCCTCTAGAGGAATGTTACCTAGGAAAGCCATGGATGCCCCTAATTTGCGTGTGGAATGCGCTCTTGGGGGAACTGTTAACGTGCGTTTAGCCTTTTGATAACCGATCTGGATGCACTTAACAATCCATCTGGCTATACCTGATTTAGAAATTGGGTTGCCTTTGTGCTGTGGAGAGAAGGCAACGAACAGTTGTTTAGTTTCCCTGAAGTCTTTAGTCCTGTCTATGTAATACAGGAGAGCCCTTTTAACATCAAGTGTGTGTAGTGCTCTGTCTGCCACTGAATCAGGATTTGGGAAGAATACAGGTAGTTGGATAGTTTGGTTAATGTGGAACTGTGACACTACCTTGGGCATAAACTTGGGGTTGGTGCGTAGCACAACCCTATTAGCATGAATTTGAATGAAAGGCTCCTGAATAGTGAGGGCTTGCAGCTCGCTAACTCGTCGTAGCGACGTAATTGCGACTAGAAAAGCCACTTTCCATGTGAGAAATTGTATCTCACAAGAGTGAAGAGGTTCAAATGGTAGGCCCATGAGCCTGGTGAGGACTATGTTGAAGTTCCAGACCGGCGAAGGCGGGTGTCTTGGAGGAATGACCCTTTTCAGTCCCTCCATAAAAGCTTTAATGGCTGGTACTCTGAAAAGGGATAGGTGCTGTCTATTTTGAAGATAAGCCGCCATTGCAGCTAAATGTATCCTGATGGAACTATACGCTAGATTACACCTGTATAGGTGCAGCAAATAACATATGATGTTTTGCGTGGAAGCATCAAGTGGATTTATGTTCCTATTGGAGCAATAGATAACAAAACGCTTCCATTTTGCCGCGTAGCAGGCCCTGGTGGTAGGTCGCCTAGCCTCCTTTATGATGTCCATACAGTCAGGAGGCAGGTTCAGGTAGCCAAACTCTATGACCTCAAGAGCCATATTGCAAGGCTCAACTGCTGCGGATCTGGGTGCTGAATGTCTCCATGGCTCCGAGTGAGGAGACTGGGTGTGAGTCTTAGGCGCTGGTGGGGAACCACGGAAAGTTCCAGGAACGTGGTGTACCATGCCTGCCTTGCCCACGTTGGAGCAACCAGGATGAGCGTCATGGAGTGTTGCCTCAGTTTGCGTGCTACCAGCGGTATGAGTGGTGCTGGAGGAAAGGCGTACGCAAATTTGTTCGACCAGTTCATCCATATCGCATTGCCCTGAGACAGCGGGTGTGGGAACCTGGCGGCGAAAGTGCGGCATTTTGCGTTTTCGTGTGTGGCGAAGAGGTCTATCTCTGGATGACCCCACTGCTAGAAATATGGTTGGAGCACTGAGGGATGTATCTCCCACTCGTGCATTTGATGGCTGTGTCTGCTGAGCAGGTCCGCCATCTGGTTGTCCTTGCTTGGGAGGTGTTCCGCCATGAGGAACATGTTCCTTTGAATGGCCCACTTCCACATGCTCTGGGCTAGATGGGACAACTGTGGAGAGTGTGTCCCTCCCTGCTTCTGGATGTAATACATCGCAGTCATGTTGTCCGTCCGGATCAGCACGACTTTGTTGCAGAGATGCAACTTGACTGCCTTCATCGCCATGAAGATTGCCATCAGTTCCAGTAGGTTGATGTGCATCTTCTGCTGTTGCGGTGTCCATAGTCCCTGCACTGTATAGTGGAGGACATGCGCTCCCCAGCCCTGGAGAGATGCGTCCGTTGTCAGTACTATCTGTGGTACAGGCTCTTGGAACGGTCGTCCCCTACAAAGGTTTTGTGTGTTCCACCAATGCAGAGAGTTGTGTGCGCGACCGGTCACCAACACTAGGACTTTTAGCTGTCCTTGAGCCTGGTTCCACTGGCGTGCCAAGCATTCCTGAAGCGGACGCATGTGTATCCTCGCGTGGGGGGCTATAAAGATGCAGGAGGCCATCATGCCTATTAGTTGCATGAACACCTGTGCTGGGAGTGAGTGTTGTGGCCTGAAATTTTGAATCAACACTTGCATGCTGTTGACTCTCGCTGAGTTTGGTTGCGCTGTGGCAGAGAGCGTGTTTATTTCTGCGCCTAGGTACGGCTGTACATGTGCGGGGTGAAGATGGGACTTCTGGTAATTGAGCGAAAATCCCAGACTGTGTAGGAGGTGAATTGTGCGGGACATGTGGCCGGCACACTGCTGAGCTGACTTTGCCTGTACAAGCCAATCGTCCAGATACGGATAGACATGGATGTGTTGCCTCCGAAGATGCGCGGCTACTATCGCTAAGCACTTCGTAAACACTCTGGGGGCTGTAGTGACCCCGAAAGGCAGGACTTTGAACTGGTAATGCTGGTTGTTGATGGTGAACCTGAGATATTTCCTGTGACTGGGGTGAATGGGAATGTGGAAATAGGCATCCTTTAGATCTAATGTTGCTAGGAAATCTCGACTGAGCAACGGCAGAACTTGCTGTAACGTGAGCATGTGAAAGTGTTCTGACAGGATGTATTGGTTTAGAGGTCTGAGGTCTAGAATGGGCCGGAGAGACCCGTCTTTCTTTGGGATTAAGAAGTACAGTGAGTACACCCCTGTACCCTGTTGTTCTAAAGGCACGAGTTCTATGGCGCCTTTTTGCAGCATGGATAGGACTTCTTGCTGCAATAAGTGCATGTGCTCGGCGGACATAGGACGGTGCCTTGGGGGTATGTTGGGTGGAGTGGAGGTTAGTTCTAGACAATAACCATGTTGTATAAGTTGTCTCACCCACCTGTCCGTGGTAATGCTTTCCCAGACTGGCAGGAACTGCTGGAGTCTCCCCCCGATCGGTGTCATATGGTCCAGGGGCAGTGACAAGACGTCACTGCTTGTTAGTGGCGGAGGATCTGGTATTATTATTTCCACGTCCTCTGCCCTTGCTGCTGTTCCCACGGTATCCACCCCTATTGTTCTTGTTATAGGTGGTTTGTGTGCCTCCCTTGGTGTATTGGGCTTGTTGCGACGCGTGTCCTCTTGAAGCTCCCCTGTTACCGGAGCGACGAAAGGAACCGCCCCTGAACTGCTGAGACTGCAGAGCTCCCATGGATTTCGCAGTTTCAGTGTCCTTCTTAATCTTTTCAAGAGTGGCGTCTACCTCCGGACCAAACAGGAAGTCAGGGTTTACTGGCTGATTGAGCAGGGTAGTTTGGATCTCCGACTTAAATCCAGAGATGCGGAGCCAGGCATGCCTCCTGAGCATAACGCTAGTGTTTATGGCCCTAGCTGCTGTGTCGGCTGCATCCAACGCACACTTAATGGACGCGTTGGAGATTAACTTCCCTTCTTGTATAAGCATTTCTGCGCCCTCCTTATAAGTATCTGGCAGGTGTTGCAGTAACTGCTCTAATGTGTCATAGTGTGCCCTGTCATATCTTGCTAACAGGGCTTGGGTATTGGAGATTCTCCAAATATTAGCAGCTTGAGCTGCCACACGTTTTCCAGAGGCCTCCAAGATCTTGGATTCTTTGTCCGGAGGAGGAGCATCACCCGTTGTCTGAGAGTTCGCTCTTTTGCGAGCATTAGCCACCACTAAGGAGTCCAGTGGGAGTTGGCCCTTGATGTAGGTAGGATCCACGGGCGCAGGCCGGTACTTCCTCTCAATTCTTGGGTTCACCACCCGTGCTTTAGTGGGCTCTTTAAAAATGTCACTTGCATGTTTGAGCACACCTTTGAGCATAGGCAAAGTTTTGATAGACCTTTCTGATGTGGAGAATGTATCAAAAAGAAAGTCTTCTTCCACGGGGTCAGCGTGCATATCTACGTCATGGTTATGTGCCGCCCTCTCAATCAGTGCGTTGAACGCAGCAGTATCTTCAGTAGGCGAAGGCTTGATAGCATATGAAAGAGTATCAGGGGTGGTGTGTGGGTCAGCAGGGTCCACGGTGTCAGCCCACGGCTGGGACTCATCTTGATCAGTATCAATGGGATAGTTAAACTGGTCCTCATTGTCCCCTCCCTCCACATCCTCAATGACATTTGTGGGAGAGTAGGCATAGTCCTGACCATATGATTGCATGGGCTCAAAAAGAATAGGAGAGGTGGTACAGTCTCTCTTTTTCTTTAGTGGTATCCTATAATGTTCCATAGGCGTTTCTGGCCTGATCTTACGCTTGTAAACGGTGAGTCGACCTGATTCGGGGTCGATGTAGAGTTTCGACTGGTTGTCGTGGGACGGTGGCTGGAATACAACGTATTCCGTCCGAGGCTGAGTGGTTGCGGCAACCGACGTCGACTTGGAAGAGTCGGTAGCTTGTGTATGTTGAACAGTTTTGGGCAGTCCGAACTTTATCGGCGCCGTAAGCATCGGTGACGGACTGACTTTCTTCGATGGAGGCGTTGTCTTTGATTCCACCGACTTCGACAGTTCAGTGCGTTTGAGGCTTTGCGGTGATCCGAGCCGTTGTTGCGCAGCAGGAACACCCTTGTGCTTCGACGCGGTAGGGTCTTTCGATCCGACTTTTGGCTTCGGGTCGAAGGCCTTGACCAACAGTGGCTTCTTTAACTTCGGATCGATGGTCTTCTGGGCCTCGTGTCCTTCGGAAGAGTCGCCATCTTTGGAGGCGGAAGTCGACGTCGACGGGAGCGTGACGTGTTTTACTGTAGACACAGGCGTAGCCGATCCGATCTTCGGTTCGACGCCCCCTTTCGACCCCGAGGGGTCGAGCGCACGTTTCGACTTGGAAGGTTCCGAAGTCGTCGAGCCGATGGTTGTTTTAACCAGTGTCGGTTTCGATTTCGTGTCTTTTGGTTTCGGTTTCGATTTCTCCACTGAATGTGGCCGATCGACCGATGGCTCTTTGGAAATGTTCTTAGTCGGGCCTTGAAGCGGGACTAGAGAAGGGTGTTGAAGATCTTGGCTAAGGCCTTCCGGCGATGCCTCGACCCGAGCCGTGGAAGAGTCTTTATGGGGCTCCGCTACTGCGGTTGGGCCTAGCTCCTCGCTGGAGTCGTCGTCGACGGCTCCGATAGGTTGTACGTCGTCTCCTACCTCGACGATGTCTTCATCATGGACGTAGAGTTGTTCCTCGTCCTCGTTGTAGGTGGAGTCTGGCTCCGACGCGGGATCCGAGTGCTCCGGATCCTCTTCTTGTACATGTTCTTCGTCGTCACCACCGAAGATGTTTTCCGGGTCTGGTGCCGATTCTCGCGCTGACTGTCGTGCAGCGCGTCGAAGACGGAGAGTTTTCTTCGACCTGAATTTCGAACAGGCCATGCAGCTGGCCTCGTCGTGGTCCGGTGAGAGACATTTGTTGCACACCGGGTGCACGTCGATGTGGGGATATTTCGAGTTGCAGACGGGGCAGCGCTTGAATGGACTCCGTTCCATCGTCGAGGGGCCTTTGGTGTCAAAAGGCAAAAAGTCTTCTGAAGTCTAGTTCAAAGAACTGGAAAGGTAAAAGGCACCGAACGAAAGACAATACCGACGCCCCTAAGGCCTTTTGGCCTCGAAAAAGAGTAACTAATATATTCCGAACGTGAGTTAAGAAGTACATCCGAACCCAATGGCGGAAAAAAACAATCTGAGCATGGAGGGGATGTCCATGCGCACTGTAGTCCAGGGGAGGAGCCACCTATCTCGTGATACTTTGAAGACTCTTCCAGGACAACAATGTGCAATCATCCGGACCCAACACTAGGCGGCGATCTATGCATAGATATAAATTCAGCAGCCCATATGCCTTGAACATAATGTTTTGTATAGTGGGATTGAATGGATTGATTTGTTTATTGTGGCAGTGTTGGGCGGGACCAGATCCTGGGCCGTCGGGAGCACCCCCTTACCTGGGACTGAAACAGCTGTCACCTGGCCAAGAGACTGATCACTCAACAAGCCAGATAACTCTTGGACCGGGACCTCTTCCCCACCGAAACACGGACGCTTGCCAAACAACTAAAGCCAATCAGGCCGAGAGCAGCAAGAAAAAAAGTCGGAGCAGGAAGAAGAGCTTGGTGACGTCGAGGAACCCGGAAGGCGGAACAGGGAGGAGTCGCGAGGAGCTGAGGATATAGAGACGGAGAAGACGTGGGGGCGAGGAGTTCGGGAGAGCCACGGAAGACTAGGAGTGGTGGATTCCCCCCAGGGATGACGTGAACGCCGCCTCAACTCAGGATAGTTACGCCCGGATGATAAGTGACACCGTATACGAGCCTAGGGCTCAAAGAGATAGGGATCAGGTGGGAGTACGAGGGAGCGGGTGGACGGGAGGGAAGGTACGGGTCACCAAAGCAACGTTGGCATAATTCAGAGGAGAATTTGTGTGAGGGTTTTTGGGCACTATCCCATTGAGTTCTTCTCCCCCTGTTTCCTGCTTTATCACCTTCCCTCACCGTGGCACGTAATCTTTGTGTTATAAAGGACCAGGAGAGAGAAGTATCCACTCTTATCTAAAGAAATGGCGTACTGAGTATTCTCTCTGGCACTTCCTTACTATATTCTCTACACACTGGGTGTGGTGACAGTCTCCGACGTGACTCTCTTACACCCTGATATCCGAATAGTGCAGAGAACTTACCGTCCTCTTTTGTCTCTTTCCAGAGCTTCCTGGGGGACGACGGACAGAGTGAACAGCCCCTGCCAAAACCAAGGAGGAGACGAGCCAAGGAACGGTGGTCCACAAACAAGATCATGCACAGAGGATATACTATTCATAAACACTCTCAATAAAATACAGCCATTGACGAGCTACTATTTGGCTTCGTAGCATACTCTTGTGGTGGGGCCTATGTGCTTCTTTGAGAATAGCATACATTCAGGTGGAAGAGTAAGACATCCAAATTCTATGACACCAGGAGCCATGTAGCTAGGTTGAGTGTTTCGGGATCTGGTTGCCTGATTCCTCCATGGTTCTGAGTGAGAAGGTCAGGGCTGATGGGGAACTACTGAAAGATCTACTAACATGTACCGTAGCTGGCGGGCCCATGTAGGGGCTACCAGTATGAGTGTGAGAGATGTTTACCTGAGTTTCTGAACCAGAAAGGGAAGGAAAGGGAGAGGCGGAAAAGAGTAGGCAAATATCCCTGACCGATTCATCCATAGAGCATTGCCCTTGGGTAGTGTGTGTGGGAACTTGGAGGCAAACTCTAGCCATTTTGCATTGTCTTCGGTTATGAACAGAAAGATTTGTGGAAATCCCCACTTGTAGAAGTAAGTGAGGACGACTTCGGGTGGAGTTCACATTCGTGGACTTGTGGCCGCATTCTGCTGAGGAGGTCGGCAAAGTTGTTGTCTGTTCCCGGAAGGTGTTCCACTAACAGATAAGTGTTGTGACAAATCACAGCACAAAATGGTCTGAGATAGGCGTGAGAGCTGTGGAGAGTTTCCTCCCTGTTTTTAAGTCGAGCCTGGGCAGCACATGTACTGCTCTGCAGGCATGCTGTTTTTGAGTATGTCCTTGAAGCGCCGCCCATTTTTTAAAAATTGGCTTGTGTCATTGTCTTTTGAAAAAGGCTGGCTTCTGAATCGTTAATAGGCTTGTTAGTCCCTCCTTAGTACTGCCTTGTCTTCATTTGTAACCTAAAATAAGGACTAGCCTTTTTACTTCTGATGTTACACGGTATGTCGTATTTAGTCTGTAAGCACTATTTTCTTTAATCAGTTTCTTCTACTGCAAGCACAACATGCTTTCCTGCAACATTCAGCGTGCCATGTGCGCTTTCACTTTCCAAGCAGCCCGGGACAATGGTGCCTGCTTCTTTAAAATGAAATAGATCTTGCATTCACAAGAGTTTGCGTTATTGGCATTGTACATGACAATACCCTTTATTTGTGTTAATGATCAAAACAGATAAATAAAAGGCATTGTCATTTACAATGCCAATAGCTTAAACTCTTGCAAATGCAGGACCAATTGCATTGCAAATGCTTGGTTATAGTTCGAAGGGGGCTTGGAGAGGGGAGGGGATAGCAGTTCCCAAAGTCTTAACCATGTCTAAACACCTTGTTATGATCTGAATTTATTGAACACAAGCGTCTCACGTTGGCACTATATCTTTGGCGAGGATTGCTCTGCATGAATTCTCTACCTCACTTTAAAACAGCCTGAACTCTCTAGCTATGTTTATTTATCATTAACCTTTATATAGCTCAGACTGTGCCGTCATTGACGTCAAAGCACTTTCCAAATATTGACGTGTATTTGCAAGGATTCACATTTTAAGCACTACGGTTTCCACAAATTTGAGCAAATATGGAAACAAATCAAGAGTTAGAAGGCATGGGGCTGGCACATGGGGTTTCTGAACACCAAAAGCTTCTTCAAACTTACTAAGGTAAGGAAAGGTGTTTCAATGTAAGTGTTGCTGCTCAATTTGTTCCCACAGGTCAGCTCTAATGTGCAAGACTAAGCTAAGACTACGATTAAGCAACTTTCAGGGTCTGTTGCTTAATACCGCACTGTTCACTTTTCTGTCTGTTTTTATTAAGGAAGTTCCCACACATCCTGGATCTTGCAAATCACAGGACAGCCAAAGTAGTTGAAATCTTACCCCCAGGGGCAATTAGTTAAACTGCTTCCGGATCAGCTTGTTCAATCCAGGAAGCTTCACCTCACGCGGGGAACAGTTGAGGCCGAGCCACAGACGTGCAGTACTTGAATCCTGCTAAAGACATTGCGCTGCTGATTCTTTTGTAACAGATGGCGTTTCATCATGTTAAAATTTTGATCGCATCACTGGTTGGTTGACAGTAACAGAGTAGAAAAGAGCAGTGTTCTCTTATTCGTAAACGCACACATTGGTGCACAACAGTCTTGAACTTACATGCAGGTTTCAATCTCACACAAACTGACTCAGAATTGTGCTGTTTTTTAGGTCGAGCATGAGCTACTCTGCGAGACATGCTGTATTCGAGTATAGACTTGAAGCTCCGCCCACATTTTTCACTTGCTTGTGTCACTGTCCGTTGTAAATGCTGGCTTTTGATTTGTTAATAGGCTTGTTAGTACCTCCTTAGTACCATCTTCTCTTCATTTGTTACTTCTGTTGTTACACGGTATGTCTTAGTGCTTACAGACTAAATATTTTCATTAATGAGTTTCTCCTACTGCAAGCATGACATGCTTTCCTGCTACATTTAGTGCTCCATGCGTGCTTTCACTTTCCAAGCGGCCTGGGACAATGGCTGCTGCTTCTTTGAAATAAAATAGGTCTCGCGTTTACAAGAGTTTGAGCTATTGGCATTGTAAATGACAATGCCTTTGTGTTAATTATCTAAACAGATAAATAAAAGGCATTGTTAATTACAATGCCAATAGCTTAAACTCCCGCAAATGTGAGACCTATTGCATTGCAAATGCTTATTATAGATAGTACATGGTGTTGTATCGTCCATCTGGACTAGAACAACTTTGTCAATGTTAGCTGAACAGTTTGAGACTTTAGTTAGTTGATGTGGAGAGTCTAGTGCTTGGAATCCCAGAGATCCTAGACTGTCAAGATGTGTAAGCGTGCACCCCAGCCTATGAGAGATGTGTCTGTTGTCAGCGTGATATGGGGAACATGGTCTGGAAAAGGCAGCTCCTTTAATAGGTCACTGGTGTTCCACCACTGTAGAGAGTGATCTGTGCAGCTGTTTATCAACACTAATCTTGTAACTGACCTTGGGACTGAGACCACTGTTGTGGTAGGCATTCCTGTAACGGATGCATGTGAAGTCGAGCATGGGGTACTATGGCAATACAGGAAGCCATCATGCCTAGAAGCTGCATGACTCTTCGTACTGTCAATTGCTGATTGGATTGATTTGAAAACGAGAGATCAATGTTTGGATATTTTGAATTCTAGCTGAAATTGGGTTAGGCTAATCCTAGTTGTATGTTTACGATTGCCCCGACATACGGTTGGATTTGTTAAGGTTGAAGGTGAGATTTTGTTATACTGACAGTGAAGTCCAGATGATGAAGTAGTTCTATGGTAGCATGTGCGTGTTGCTGGCATAGATGACAAGTACTGGCTTTGATAAGCCAGTCATCCAGATAAGGGAAAAGGAAAATGCTACTTACCAGTATGCATCTGTTTTTGGCATGTAGGGCTGCAGAACCACACACTATTGCATAAATCACCATCTGGGGGTGGGCCCGGATGAATACCCTTTACTTTTCTTGGAAGAGTCTTTGTCTGTTGGATGACTCCTCCTGTAGATCGTAGTGCGCATGGGCATCGAATCCATCTTCAGATTGTTTTCGCCACTGGGCAAATGATGGAGTTGAATGAGTATATATAAAGATGTCCATGTATTGTGTATCTGGAACAGATATAGGTAGCCGGGGAGGCGGGTGGGCATGTGTGGTTCTGCAGCCCTACATGCCAAGAACAGATGCATACTGGTAAGTAGCATTTTGCGTTCGAGGCATATGGGCTACAGACCACAAACTATTGCATCGAATGCACAGCAGTTTTCTCCCTTAGCGGCGACCACCCGTATCTGTTGCAGTAGTTTGAAATAATGTTTTGAGTACAGCCTGGCCCACAGTAGCTTGTTGTTTTGCCTGCACATCTACACAGTAGTGTTTTGTAAATGTGTGCGGTGTAGACCATGTAGCTGCTTTACAGATATCATCTAATGGTATATTTCCTAGGAATCTATCGCAAAAAAGGAGCTCAGAGGGAAAGAACAGACAGGGTTGCCCTCCACTCAAAAACTATCAACAACAAAAAACCCTGCCTTACGGACGTAAGTTATGTCAGTAGATTTTATAACAGACCAGTCAAATAGTCCTGATCACTGTTATGCTCCCCTATATATCTTATTTTGTTCCGGGGATGTTAACTGCACTACGTCCACAGTTTTAAGAATAAAAAAGAGAACCTATTGGCCAACAGTTCTTGACAGTCACATAGAACAAAAAACAGACAACTGTCTGAAACCTTAATCAATATCAAGTATCCACCACATAAGATTGCAAACAGGCAGAGTTCTACTCAGAAAATATGTGAAGAACCGAATGACACCTCACGGGAACACCACCCTCGGGGCAACTGGCATGTAATCTCCAGACTGGGCCCCTTTCTCATCATTGGTCGTCATTCAGTTTAAAAGAAAATGTGTCCAAAACAACAAACCAAAAAGTGCAAGAAAACGTGGTAGAAGAATAAATCTGCTTGTGACAACCAAAAGTGTTTAAAATCAGCAGGCGCACCTCTCCGCAACTCTATTCATAGAAAATGGGTGTGCACTGTTGAATTAAAAAGGCTGGTAGCTATTCTTGCAAACCATTACCTATCGCCGACATGTTTCTCAGCCGTAATGTCTTTGGCAGATTCATCAGGGCTACACACCTTGCTGCCACACCACTATTGGACACTTGTTCTATGTCAACTGTCAAGAAAGAGGCACAAAAGAAATGTTACAAATGTTAAAAACCCGTAAGCCACCCTTAGAAAATGTATGTGCGATGTTGTATTATCAGTATTCACCCTCAAGCAGCCCACTTTGCTCATACCAGCTGCCGAGGGCTCCAACGAATAAAATGATACTCCAAAAGTGAGTTTCTGTAGTCACAACGATTGTAATCATCAATCTAGAAACCCAGAAAGAAACACACATAGACAAACACACAATAATGTCAGCAGTGTTCAATTCTTTTATGAATAAGCTGTGAAACAATTGACAAGCCCCTAGTGCTATCTAATTTAAAAGAACAGGGTCTGCCTATCTAAGGTCTGCCACTGTGTATCAATTTAAGTTTTTACTCCAACATGTAATGTTCTAAAAATTCCCGCATATCCAAGATATAAGGACTTCAGGACATCGTTGCTAAAATTACGATGTACACAACCGTTCTCACGTGGCTTAAAGAAATATCAAACTCTAAGTCAGTATTTTTGTGTATAGGTACTAGAAAGATACTATCCAAGTGCCTGTGCATTATATGAGAACCATGGCAGGGCACACGAACACGGAACGTGACGAAATCCCGCTTCCATCTGAACAAAACAATTAATTCAACTGCCTCTCGAATCGGGCGTATAGCCACCAATGCCCGGGTGTTCTACGTCTCACCGCGTGGTTTCAGGACGAGCGCCTTGTCTCCTTCTCGTATGTCAGCGTCATTCTGCCTCACTAAAGAAAGTTTGATGAACGCTCAGACGCTGCTGTGTGAGAAACACGTGGTACAGCGTCTGCAAGCGTGGCGGCCATCTTAAGCTAGTCACAAAACGCACTAGTGGAGCCCTTTTGGAGCAATGTGACAACAATTAATGAAAAAGCCACAGTGAAAAGGACCAATCCCTTGGGAAAAAAATCATAACAATATATCCCAACATAGTTTCCTCGTCAAAATTCACAATTTGAAAGAGTAAACCCCTCTGGATAACAATGATGCCGCTGTATCCCAACAAAGATTCCTCAACAACTTCACAGTCTTTAAGGAAATGTCATCAAGGTTATATAGTCTACCCATATGACTCAGTGTGTAAAAATACACTAACGTGCTGAACACCCCTCCATGCTAATTGACGAATATCATACACGTAGATTGAAAAGGTATTGCATGTCTTTAACAAATGGAGGCGGGTGCCCAGTGCATTTAATACAGTACAAGGACTCAATATTAATTAGTCCCTTTCAATAATTCAAGGAGCTGTGAGGGCCGACTATATTTCACCAGAGCCCTGGTGATACCAAAGAGCAAAGAAAACGAAGACCCACCAGTTAGAGTCTTACTCTATAATTTCATTAAGCCCCATGTGGTCTTCTCTCTATAAATCAAACGTGCTTCTTTGGATAGCAGGTCATTCTCGATTTGGATAATTGCGGTTCACCAAATTGTTGGTAAGCTCCTGCGACTGATCCAGAAAAACATTCGTAGTAGAACAATTACGCATGTACCTCAAAAACTGTTAAATTCTATGTCCAGGTCAAGGTACACTGCCTTGTGCCTATTATGAGTCCAAGTGAAATTTAGATTTGGATCCTGGTCATTGAGCCATTGTAAGAACGTAACAAGATCTTCCTCTGTTCCTGACCAGATGCAGAGCACGTCATCTATATACCTCTTCCAGAGCCGAAGGTTGCTCTGGAAGGGATTGCTGGTGGGATAGATGACGTGCTCCTCAAATTGCCCAACATAAATACAGGCCAGACTGGGGGCCATAGTGGCCCCCATTGAAGTGCCAGAGACCTGGAGATAAGAGTTGGTCTTTGCAACTGAAGTAGTTTCTGGTCAAAGCAAGTTCGATACATTGCAGTACAAATGCTTGAGTTGTATCATAAAACCATTCCCGTTCCCCCAGGGCGAAAGCTGCTGCCACCAGCGTGGCGTCCTGGGGGATACAGGTGTAAAGTGACTCAATGTCAATCGTGACAAAGAACTCATGGATAGGATCGTACTGCATGTTATCCAGGATGTTAAGTACTTCAGTGATGTCCTTGACAAATGATTTTTGATTTACTACCGACTCTCGCAGAAAAAAATCAGCATACTGCGAGAGGGGCTCTAAGACGGACTGGATCCCCAAGACAATCGGGCGTCCAGGAGGGGGACGGGTGGGTTTATGGATCTTAGGGAGTATGTAGAAGGACGGAGTTCTGGGGTTGTTATTCACCAAGAACTCCGCCTCCTTAGCTGTAATCCAGTTGTTTTCCTTAGCTTTTCCCACCATTTCACGTATTGTTTTTAGCAATTCTTCCACAGGGTCGCGACTCAAAGGTTGATAATTGGTTCGCACCCCCAATAGGCGCATGACTTCCGCGTCATAGTCTTTAGAATTCAGGAGGACAACAGCCCCGCCCTTATCTGCTGACCTAATAGTCAGCAAACGATTATCCTGTAGGCTCTTAACGGCCAACCAGTCATCTTTTGTAATGTTCTCGTATTTTGCATGGTTATGCATACTCTCAATTCTTTCTATGTCTTGTAGAACCAAAGATTCAAATACTGCTACTTCGGGCCCAATAGACGTGGCCGGAGGACAGAATGTGGATGGTCTTCTAAGGTCAGTTCCAAAAGATCTGGCCTCATCATGTTTTTTATTTTTAAAGAATTTCTTTTGTTTGATTTTCCTCATCGTCTCATGGAACTCAATCCTACACTTGAAGGAGTCGTGTGTGGGGGGTAGGGACAAACCCAAACCCCTTATTGAGGACTGTCTCCTCACCCTTCGTGAGTGTATGTTCAGATAAGTTTACTACAATACTTTCCCTCAGTTCTGCATCCGTCCCCTGCTGCGGGTCACTCTGGGGGAGAAGATTTGCCATTGGGGGAGTTGTTGATTGGACTGATTGGACTGATTGCCTCGGCCTCTGCCCCTTCCTGCCTGACCACCCCGCGCGGGTTGTTCCTTTGGCCCTGGCCTAAGAAAGACCTCAATAAGGCTCCCAAATCTTCGTCACTGCGACCCTGCTGGTTAAATCTAACCAGATTACCCTGTGGTATATCCTCTTCTTCCTCACTGGAAGTATTGTCAAACGTCCAGTGATTTGGGGTACGTCTAGTGTGTTGCCTCGCACCTCTCCCCCTTGGGCGTCCCCCAAAATTCTGTTGTTCTTGGGATGTCTGATAGTACTCGTCTTTCACATAAGGGAAAGCCCACTCATGTGTGTATCTATCCAAATTATGGGTCAAATTAAGGGTATTTCCTAGGAATGCCATAGATGCCCCTAATTTATGGGTAGAATGAGCCCTGGGGGAATGGATAGAGTGCGTTTTGCTTTTTGGCAACAGATTTGAATGCACTTAAACAATCCACCCTGCAATGCCTGATTTTGAAATAGGATTGCCTTTATGTGGAGGAGAAAAGGACACAAACAGTTGTTTTGTTTTACGAAACAGTTTTGTCCTGTCAATGTTGTAGAGGAGTGCTCTTTTTACATCTGATGTGTGTAGAGCTCTTTCTGCAACTGTTTGTGGTTGGGAAAAGAATAGTGGCAACTCAATAGATTGGTTGAGGTGGAATGCTGAAACGACTTTTGGCATGAATTTTGGGTTTGTCTTAAGAACCACTTTGTTGTGATGGAGTTGTATAAATGGTTCTTGAATTGTTAATGCCTGAATCTCACTTACTCTTCTGAGTGAGGTAAAAGCAACAAAAAATGTAACTTTCCATGTAAGGAACTGGATCTCACACTTATGTAATGGTTCAAATAGAGGACCTATAAGTCTAGTGAGAACAATATTTAAATTCCATACCGGAGAGGGTGGTATACTGGGAGGAATTATTCTTTTTAACCCTTCCATAAACACCTTGATTGCAGGTACTCTGAACAATGACAAATGTTGGCTGTTTTGAAGATAAGCTGCTATAGCAGCAAGATGTAACCTGATTGAGGAGTACGCTAAATTACATCTTTGTAGATGAAGTAGGTAGCATATGATATTTTTATGGAAACATCTAATGGGTTAATGTTGTTATTTGTGCAATGCACAACAAACCTTTTCCACTTGGCTGCGTAGTATGCTCTAGTGGTGGGGCGTCTCGCTTCTTTAATGGTCATGCAATCAGGCGGAAGATTGAGGTATCCAAATTCTAAGACCTCAGGAGCCAAATCGGTAGATTGAGCTGCATTGGGTCTGGGTGCATGATCTCTCCATGGTTCTGTGTCAGTAGATGTGGAGAGAGTTTTAATTTTTGATGTTGTACTACTGATAGCTCTAGTAGTGTGGTGTACCACGGTTGTCTTGCCCACGTTGGTGCTATGAGAATCAGTGTGAGGGAATGTTGCCGTAGCTTGCATACCACTAACGGAATTAGTGGGAGAGGTGGAAAATCGTACGCAAATTTGTTTGACCAACTCATCCATATCGCATTGCCTTTGGACAATGGGTGTGGGTATCTGGCGGCGAAGCTTGGGCATTTGGAGTTGCGGTGTGTGGCGAACAGATCTATCTGTGGCGGTCCCCACTTGTGAAAGAATGGTTGAAGTACTTGTGAATAAAGTTCCCACTCGTGTATCTGTTGTCTTTGACGACTTAACAGATCTGCAACTTGATTGTGAACTCCTGGTAGATGTTCTGCTAACCGAAAAATGTTTTGAGGGATGGCCCACCTCCATATGCTCTGCACCAGCCGGGAGAGCTGTGTGGAGTGTGTTCCTCCTTGTTTTTGGATGTAATACATGGCTGTCATATTGTCAGTGCGGATCAGTACAGCCTTTCTTGAGAGGTAATGTTGAAAAGATTTTAGAGCTAGGAAAATCGCTAACAACTCCAGACGATTTATGTGGAGTAATTTTTGTTGCAGTGTCCATGTACCTTGTACTGTGTGTTTCTCTAATTGCGCTCCCCATCCTGTGAGAGATGCGTCTGTGGTTAGCACCACCTGTGGAACAGGCTCTATGGACGGCCGGCCCTTGGAAAGGTTTTTGGTGTTCCACCACTGTAGAGAGCGATATGTCCGGTCATCTACCACCACCAGATCTGTTATTTGTTGTTGAGCCTGATTCCACTGACTTGCCAAACACTATTGTATGGGGCGCATTTGTAGTCTTGCGTATGGTACTATGAAAAGGCAAGATGCCATCATTCCTATTCCTGGAGACGAGTTGAGCCGGTGGCAGAGGCTGACTCATTCCGCTGTGCGCTGCTACCATCAGATCCACTGCGAGCGCTGAGTTCTAATTAGCGTTTTTATTGTTTAGCGTGTCTATGCTAATTTTAATCACAGTGTATCTTGCTGATTTGTTCTAAAATAACTAACTGTACCTATTTCTGGGCTGATTCACTAGCTTGGGGGTTACTCACCTAGTTTACTCCCGCCCCAGTCCGCCGCGTCCATTGTGGGCGTTTGCTGCGGAGGGTGAGGAGGAGCCCTGCACTTCCGGGCTCAGGGCTGACAGGTCAGCGCTCTAGCGGCGCTGTGCATGTTAAATGATAAAAGGTGCAGAGAAACGCAGTCGTGGGGTGGAGACGAGTTGAGCCGGTGGCAGAGGCTGACTCATTCCGCTGTGCGCTGCTACCATCAGATCCACTGCGAGCGCTGAGTTCTAATGAGCGTTTTTATTGTTTAGCGTGTCTATGCTAATTTTAATCACAGTGTATCTTGCTGATTTGTTCTAAAATAACTAACTGTACCAATTTCCGGGCTGATTCACTAGCTTGGGAGTTACTCACCTAGTTTACTCCCGCCCCGGTCCGCCGCGTCCATTGTGGGCGTTTGCTGCGGAGGGTGAGGAGGAGCCCTGCACTTCCGGGCTCAGGGCTGACAGGTCAGCGCTCTAGCGGCCCCTTTTCCCTCTACAAATGTGTTTGGGACAGCGGACGCGTGCAGCGGGCGCGCCGAAGTCGAGCCAAAGTCTAGCCCGTCTGCGCCCGTCCGCGGCCGGGGGCCATGACCTCTGGTCAGTCCGATTCTGCCCGTACATGCTACGCCAGACAGGAGCTATTGAACCTCTGCCCTACTACTAAAGCTTCCTGCTGTCACACTATGGAGGTAACCACATCCAGGAAATGCACTGGGTGTGCTTTTAAGTATTCTAGAGCTCCGGCTATTGATGCAATTAGAGAGAGGGCACAGGCTGGCCTGCTCAACTGCCGTTCCCTTAGCAAACACTGTAATCAGATACGGGACCTTTTGGAGGATGAGAGACTGGATGTTCTCTTTTTAACCGAGACATGGCTTGGAAAACACTCTGACCCGGAGGTCATTGAAGCCATGCCGCCAGGCTATTCACTTTCAAGATTAGATAGGAAAGAGGGGAGGGGTGGTGGGATTGCAATCGCGACTAAGGCTCCCCTTGAATGCAGTCTCTTACCCTTACAGATAGACAACTCGGAGGCAGGTCTATTTACAATTAAACTCGGACCCCAACTGACGATATCACGAATCCTTCTCTACAGACCCCCTGGCAGGCTTTATGACTTTACAACTAGTCTAGTAGAAGCGGTTGCTCATCTAGCGATAAGGAAAAATAGAATCCTGGTATTAGGAGATATGAATGTTTACTTAGAAGAGGAGTCAGATAAAGAAGCACAGGATATCAGGCTGGAACTCCAATCCCTACAACTTGACCTAAAAAAGAGTGTCTCCACTCATAAACATGGCCACTTATTAGATCCAGTGTTTGGAAGCTGGAACGGGGTGACGACACAGGCGCCTTTACCGATACCCTGGTCGGATCACTTTTCCATTCCGTTCCAAATCCTCATACCAGTATCTGAGACTATCAAGGAGAATAATAGTTGTTATCCTTGTCGGAAATGGAAACATTTTGCACAACACACATTTAACAACTTACTCGAGGTAGGAGGTCCACCTGGTGGTGGGGACTGTGAAAACGCTAATAGTCAACTAAACAATCGCATATTATATGCTCTAGACGTAACAGCCCCGCTGTCTAGATCAAAGAGAGAGAACAGAAAGAAAAAATCCGCCCCATGGTTCACTCGTGAGTTACAAGCTGCGAAGACCATCTGTAAAAAATTAGAGCGAAGATGGCGCAGAGCTTTCTGTCCGCTTATTAAGATCAGATACAAATTAGCCCAGAGAGAATACTACGCCAAAGTACGCACATACAAGGCTGTGCACTACAAAAATCGTATTGGGGAAGCGGAAAACTCTTCTAGGGAGCTTTTCAAGATTTTTAAGGAGATATCTGTGGTTGCTAATGACAGTGCTACACAGAACGACTCTGTCGAAGCTTGTAACGCTATAGCAAAATACTTCTCAGGAAAGATTAATGACATCTATGCGTCATTCTCTGGAAATGTAAAACCACTATGTGACTTTGTGGAAGCTTCTGATGTGGGTTCTGTGGAGGACTGTCTCCGGTGTTTTCTGGTACCCCCTTCGGAGATATTAAAAACTATATGTAAGAGCATTAAATCTGGCTCCCCGCGGGATCCAGCCCCACCTAAAGTGTTGGGTGAGAGCCTTACGGTATTGGAGCCGCATATTAGACATGTACTCCAGATCTCCTTTACTTCAGCCAGACTGCCGGAAGACTGGAAAAAAGCCATTGTCTTTCCCATCAAAAAGAAACCGAATGTAAGCCATGATACCCTTGATAACCTCAGGCCTATCTCTCTGCTACCATACTTGGCCAAGGTGGCTGAGAAAGTGGCCAACAGTCAACTAATGTCCCATTTAGAGAATAATAACACTCTTCACCCCTCGCAGTCGGGCTTCAGGCCTAACTTCTCTACGGAGACGGCCCTCCTGAGAGCAACTGAGACCTTGAGACAAGGGGCTGATGCTGGACATACTATGGCTTTGGTCATGCTGGACCTGAGTGCGGCGTTTGACACTGTAGCACATTCCATCTTGCTACAGTGTCTAAACAAAGCGGGTGTCACCAAGCATGCCCTGGGCTGGCTGAAAGCTTTTCTCACTGATCGTAGCTTTCAGGTCCAGAGGGGATCTTGCTTATCTGAGAGGATAGCCTTAGAGCAAGGGGTGCCTCAGGGCTCTGCCCTGAGCCCCACTTTATTTAATTTGTACATGGCTCCCCTAGCGGAGGTGGTGCAGTCGTATGGCGTACAATTAGTGTCATACGCCAACGACACTCAATTAATGTTCTCCCTCTCCCAAGCCCCTACAAGTGATGCTGCTAATTTTAAAGCCTGCTTGCAGGACCTAGCGAGATGGATGAGTGCGCACTGTCTGAAGCTTAATGGCTCCAAGACGGAGGTACTGGTAATTGGAGGTAATGACTCTAGATGGACGGCCGACTGGTGGCCTACCTGTCTAGGGCCGCTACCTACCCCATGCAAAGAGGCTAAAAACCTAGGCATATGGATGGATTCCAAACTATCCTATGAGGGTCACATTCATAAAGTAGTGGGTACATGCTTCGGGGTGCTAAAAACCCTAAACCGCACCCTGGACCTACTTCCGTTGGAGGCTAGACGCACGATGACTCAAGCCCTTATAACCTCCCGGATAGACTATGGGAACGTGCTATTCCTTGGTGCCACGGAAAAAAACCTGAGACGTCTGCAGGTACTACAAAATACGGCAGCCCGTCTGGTTTTAAAGCTTCCTAAAAGAGCTGCTTCAAAACCTGCTCTTGCTGCCTTGCATTGGCTCCCCATCAAGAAACGAATTCTGTTCAAAGCCCTCCTGATGTGCCATAGGATAATCTGGCACAAGGCCCCCCAGTATCTCCAAGACCTTGTTTACATCTATGAGCCTACTAGAACACTCCGCTCTCAAGGTACTGGGCTACTCAGGACTCCCCGTGTTAACAAGGCTAGAATGGGTGGAAGGTCTTTTAGAATGCGAGCAGCAAGTCACTGGAATCTCCTTCCATCTAACCTTAGGCTGGAAGAAACTGAAGCAAAATTTAGAAAACTGCTCAAAACTCACTTGTTTAAGCTTTAGAAAGGTTCTACTCTGATGCACCTCCTCCTCTCCACAGCGCGGGGACACGCCGGGACGGCGTCACCAGGCGCTTCAGAAACCCCTTTATTATTATTATTATTATTAATTGCATGAACACTCGAGCTGGTAGTGAGTGTTGTGGCTGGAATTTTTGTATTAGAGCTTGCATACTTTGTATCGTTGTAAGATTGGGGTATGCAATTGCTTTTGAGGTATCTATTGTGGCACCTAGATACTGTTGAGATAGGGATGGTTGGAGGTGTGACTTCTTTTGATTTACTGTGAATCCCAGCTTGTGCAACAGGCAGATGGTCTGATGCGTGTGCTGTACACATTGGTGGTATGACTTGGATTTTATTAACCAGTCGTCTAGGTATGGGAAGACATGAATGTTGTCCCTTCTCAAATGTGCTGCTACTACTGCTAGACACTTTGTAAACACTCGAGGTGCTGTAGTTACTCCGAAAGGGAGTACTTTGAATTGGTAGTGTTGACCTTCTAGTACAAATCGAAGGTACTTTCTGTGAGATTGATGAATAGGAATGTGAAAGTAAGCGTCCTTGAGATCTAATGTGGCAAGGAAGTCTCCTTGTTTTAACAATGGCAGAACTTGTTGTAGTGTGACCATATGGAAATGGTCGGATTGTATGTACAGGTTTAGGGGCCTTAAATCCAGTATAGGTCTGAGGGACCCGTCCTTTTTTGGGTATGAGAAAGTATAGGGAGTAGACTGCTGTGTTTTGATGGTGTTTTGGGCCAGGTTCCATTGCATTCTTTTGTAATAGAGATGCAACCTCTTGTCTTAGAAGTATGAGATGTTCCTGTGACATGGGACGTTGTCTGGGTGGTATTGTTGGAGGAGTGGAAGTGAGCTCCAGGCAATAACCTGACTGAAATATTTGTCTTACCCACCTGTCTGTGGTGATGGAGTTCCAGACAGGTAGGAACTGTTGTAATCTCCCCCCGACAGGAGTGGAATGGTCTGGGGGGATGGAAGGGAAGTCACTGTTTGGGAGTAGAGGCATTGCGGTTGTTGTTGTCTCTGCCCTTATTGTTGTTACCTCTATATCCTCCTCTGTAATACCCTCTGCTGGGTGAGGTTTGGGTGGGCGCTTTATAAGAGGAGGTGTTGTCAGTTTGAAACCCTTTGGAGGCGCCTCTATATGAGGAGCGACGAAAGGACACTCTATGGGTTTGAGTTTGTAAAGCTCCCATAGATTTTGCTGTATCTATATCTTTTTTCATCTTTTCTAGTGCACTATCAACTAATGAACAAAAGAGATGTTGCTGGTCAAAGGGTTGATTTAAAATACTGGCCTGTACTTCTGGTTTGAACCCAGAGATGCATAGCCATTCATGTCTACGCAACAGTACTCTTGTATTTATCGATCTAGAGACTGTGTCTGCAGTGTCTAATGCACAGCGGATTAAGGTATTTGTAATAACCTTGCCTTCTTGTATTAGATCAGAAGCCCTGGGCTTATATTGCTCTGGTAAATGTTGCATGAGTGATTCTAACTCCTCATAATGAGCTCGATCATATCTTGCTAACAAAGCCTGAGTGTTAGCAATTCTCCAGACATTGGCTGCTTGTGAGATGGTTCGTTTCCCTGAAACATCTAAAAGCTTAGACTCTTTATCGGGGGTGGGGCATCCCCAGTTGTCTGCGAGTTAGCTCTTTTTCTCTTCTCGCATTTGATACTACCAATGAGTCTTAAGGCAGCTGACCTTTGCTGCATGCTGGGTCAGTTGGAGCTGCTTTGTACTTCTTTTCCAGTCTGGGGTTAATTACCCTGGCTCTGATAGGGTCTTTGAATACCTCTGGTGCATGTCTCACCACTCCACTAAGTATTGGTAATGTGGTCGTGGTTTTATGTGATGACAGTAGTGTATCCATGAGGAAATCCTCTTCCACTGGATCTGTGTGTAAGTCTACTCCATGAAATGTGGCTGCTCTATGAATGAGCTGTGTAAAACCAATAGTGTCATCTGGGGGAGATGGTCTAGAAGGGTATGCGTCATCTTATGGCAGATCTGGTGCATCTGGCGCATTATAATCCCTCCCAGGGATCATCTGATGACCCAGGAATATTGTCTGGGTCATTTGTGTAGTCTATATGATGCTCACTTTCTACCCCATGTGAATAATTTTCTTCATCCTCATCATCCTGTGGTACAATGCTGTGTGTGCTGAATGGTGAGTGTACAGGAGAAATATCTACTGGAATTCATATTAATGGTGAAGGAATTCTAATAGGAGAAGTTTGAGCATGCTTTTTGGGAGAAACTGGAGGTGGTTTTGGATAGTCCATTTTCCTCTTTTCAGACACTGTAATAACATGTCCAGTTTTTGGATTAATATGAAGAGTCTTTTGCTTTGGGTCTGGTTGGAAAAGCTCTTCTGCTGGAAAATCCTTTCTTCAGTGCCGATTTATCTTATTTGGGACCAAAATGTTTAGGTTTTACAGTGTCTATTGTCTTTGGAGCGGATTTTGGTTTCGGTTCAGAAGACTTGGTCTTTCTCGGATCTGCGATCTTTGGATCCGGAATCTTTGCTCCCAAAGTGCGTTTGGGATCATCGACCTTCGGAGCAGAAGTGTGTTTCGATGCCGAAGCAGGTTTCGGGTCGACTTTTTTCAGAACTGGAGTGGTCTTCGGTTCGGCAGACTTGGAAACATCTTTCGGGGCTGAGCTGATTTTTGGCTCGACTGGTTTCGGCGCCGATGGCTGCTTCGGTGCCGGGGTTAATTTTGGTTTGAGCACCTTTTGCTTGTCGGGACCGACAGACTGACTCAAGCCCGAGTCGACTTGAGGCTTTTTTGTATTCTTCGTTGCCGAGCCCGAAGGTGGGGCGTCGGAAGGTTTTGGTTGGTGTGCACCCGGACCCATAGGTGGAGGTGGAACCGAAACCTGTCCCGGTATGGGGAGGTGAGCGGGGTTGACGCTTGTACTCACGACCTGTTGACCAGCTGGAAGAAGATCGTCGTCTTCCGATCGGTCCTCGGCTCCGGAAGCTGAATCCTCTGCTTCGGAACTTGATGCACAAATAAAAAAACATGAAGTTGATGTTAGAGAGAGAAAACACTCAAAATTTATTAGAGATGCCAATGACTATGCGGAAGGGCGAATCTTTACGTTCGCTCGCAAATTTGATGCGATAAAGGAGCAACTAACTTGGAGCAGTGCAACAAGTGGATCAAGCAGTGCATCATCACTAATATCAAATGAAGAGATGGAGGGTGAAGGAACAAATAAAAGCAAATTTTCTTTTTTAGGGGACATGCGCCTCGTACTGCAACAAAGACATTGGGATCAAACCCACCCGATCTTTCAACAACAAGGAAAAAGGGGAGGGGGACGACAAAGATTTTTTAAAAACCCACAAGAAGGGGCAAAAGGTGCCGGTGCAAGTACGGAGACAATAGGAGCGGAGACACGGAGCATGCGCCTGAAGAAAAAATAACAATCGATGAGTTACAAGAGGTGAATTTATCCAATCGCCCAATAACGGACAATGAGATTATGTTACTGAAAAAAGGAATACAATTTTGCCCAACCAAAAGAATGGCCTTAGCACAAGTAAGAATAGATCTGTAACTTTACCTTCGAAAAATCAAATTGGCAAAATATTTTGTGGAGAAACAAAATGTGACATCACAGAGAAACCCAGCTGAAAACACCGGAGGCCTACAAGCCAAAGATGCTGGTGGCCTGTTGACATTAGTGAATCTTGATACGCTAGAAGGAGATGAAATAACGCTTGGTGAGGCTTGTGAACAAAAGGGTGGGGGTCTGAGTGGCTTAAAACCAAAATCCAAATTTTACCCACAACTGACACCTGGGAACAAAGTTGACCTGTTTCAGGAAGCCGTAATTGAAGACTTGTATAAATTAAAAGGTCGAAATCATAAGGATAATCTGTCCAAACAAGAAAGAGAAGCCCTGAAAAATCTCACAAATGACACTCAAATTGAGATAGAAATCGCAGATAAGGGCGGAAACATCGTCATTCAAGACATGGGGGCATATGTCATGGAAGCACATCGTCAGCTATGGAATGATGCCTACTACGAGAGACTTAAAAGGAATCCAACAAATGAAATAAAAGAAATGTTGGACCTGAAACTCCAAGAATGGACAATGAAAGGTCAAATCAATGAAGAGGAACGGAAATATCTAACGGTAAATCATCCTGTCACGGCAACAATTTATTTTTTGCCTAAGTTGCATAAGGATCAAAAGAAACCCCGAGGGCGACCAATACTATCTGCGAAGGGATCACTCTTGGAGCCCCTGGCAAACTTCATAGATTACTTTCTACAGCCCTACGTGACACAATTAAGTTCCTATGTACGCGACACAACGGACATACTGAGAATGTTACAGAATACACCATGGCAGGACACTTATCTATTGGTAACAATGGATGTCATATCCTTGTATACAACTATAGGAAATGACTTTGGCATGGAGGCATGTACCTTTTTCCTGCAAGAGCGAAATCTGGAATTTTATGATCACAACAACATGCTCGGACAGATGATTGAGATCTGCCTGAACAAAAATATCTTTCTATTTGGAGAAGAAGTATATCGGCAACGGAATGGCACAGCGATGGGTTTCTCTTTTAGCCCAAGTTACGCCTGCCTAACGATGGGATACTGGGAAAAGGAGGTGGCGTGGAGACCAGAAAATGATGAATTTCTGAATAAGATCATTAGCTGGAAAAGATTAATCGATGATCTTTTGATAATATGGGATGGAACAGTGGAAGAGTTTCGAGAGTACTTCGAAATACTAAATAACAGTGCCACCCAATTGAAATTCATGTTCGAGGCAAGTAAAGAGCGTGTGATATTTTTAGATACAGAAATCTACATTAGAGAAAACCAGATCCACACCACTCTGCATCGAAAAAGCACAGCAACCAATTCAACCTTGGAAGCGACAAGCTTCCATCAAGAATCCCTGAAAGCTAGTATCCCATACTGGGAATTCTTAAGAATCAGGCGAATATGCAGTGAAGAGGAGGAGTGGAAAAAACATGGTAAACAAACAGCAGAACGATTCAAGAGGAGGAAATATAACAGCAAGATAGTTCTGAAAAGTTGGGAGAAAACCAATGCAAAGTCAAGAGATGAATGTGCTTTACATCTCATCTATCACCCGCCTGGTGACAACCTCATATTCACCCAACAACTCATGGACACGATCACATCCAATGCCGGTCGGCAGATCACCCAAGTCTACCTGGGTGACTTTAATCTCCACTGGAACGATCAGAAAGACACAGTGGTGAATAGTCTCAAAACTTTCCTTAATGCGCTTGACCTCACCCAAATATGCGATAGACCAACACACGACAAAGGCTCGATACTCGATCTCATCATCGCCAAAGAGGACTCTACCCAACTGGAGGCGATCCAACCCTGCGACTGGTCAGATCACCACATTATCACCTTCTTTATCAACGAAAAAGTTAAATCTAACCCGGCTCAACCCACCAAATCCAAATCCTGGAAAAGGGACATGAAGAATCTTAACCCCACTACCCTGCCTCCCCACATCGGCAGTCTCCTCCTTCCCCCTTCAGGTGCCTCGGATGTTCAATCACTGACCGACCACTACCGTGACTCTATGAATTCAATAGTCAATGAAGTCGCCCCATTGCAACTGAAGAGAGTCTCCACCAAAATTTCTAACCCCTGGTATGACGGCGGACTCAATGACGACAGGCGTACTATGCGAATGGCAGAGCGTACCTGGAGATCTGACCCCTCATCACTGCATCTAAAAACGCTTAAGAACAAGAGAAATGCCTACTTTAGGAAAATAAAGCGCAAAGTCGGACTTCTTTAGCCGCCAGTTGGACCAAGCAAAAAACAGGCCAAGAAAACTGTTCGAACTAATCAAGACTCAAACAAAGACACAACCCTTACAATCAAACAGCACAACAAGCGACACCCCACACTGTGAAGCCTTCTCTGCTTTCTTTAAGCTAAAGACCGACAACATAAGAAATGACCTCATCATGGATGTAAGCCGATTCCCCAACCACACCAGAATGTCTAACACTCAACCTAAAAACAAGGCATCATGGCTGTACTTCGACACCTACTCGGAAGAAGCAATACACAAACTGCTCTGCACCTTGAAGCCCTCTAATCACCTCATAGACCCCCTACCTGCTAACGCTGTAAAAGACTTCATCCCCTTGCTCCTCCCTCTTTGGACCAAAATCATCAACAGCTCCCTTCAACAAGGTCTCATTCCAGACTCCCTCAAGGTGGGGCAAGTCACGCCTATACTCAAGAAACCTACAGCTGACCCGTCTGACCTGAACAATTACCGTCCTATCACCAATATCCCCACCCTGGCCAAACTGCTGGAGAAATGTGTCCAACTCCAACTAACAAAACACATTGACCAATTTGACCTCCTCAACCCTCATCAATCAGGCTTCCGAGCGAAACATAGCACGGAAACAGCTATGACACACATAATTGATGACGCCCTCCAAATCCTTGATCGCAATGAGTCCTGCCTCCTCATCCTTCTTGACCTCTCTTCAGTATTTGACACAGTCAAACATGAGAACTTACTGGAGCTGCTAAGCACTAGAATGGGTCTATCGGGAACTGTTCTCAAATGGTTTTCTTCCTTCCTTCATAACCGGTCTCAGAAGTTTAAGATCGACAATGTGCTATCTACACCTGTGCCTGCAGATCTAGGTGTTCCACAAGGATCCTCCCTCTCCCCCACACTGTTCAACCTCGTCATGGAACCGCTTGCCACCTTGCTCCAAGCATCCAATGTTCAATTCCATATGTACGCCGATGACACACAACTTTACCTAAAGCTACAATCCCCGGAAGATATCAAACTTCTGAATTCCACACTTAGTAACACTCAATCTTGGTTGGCCGATAATCACCTCAAACTAAATGCGCTGAAAACTGAGTTCCTACTCATCTCAACCCCCGGCGAAAATTTCCACCACCCAAACCTGGCTTAATAACCTAACAGCACTCAATGTCCAACCTACCATCGTGGATTCTGCGAAATCCCTAGGCATCACACTCGACGCCAAGCTCAACATGCAACAGCACGTTAGCAAAGCCACAAAAGGAGCTAATTTCCAAATCAACACACTGAGGAAACTTAAACCCTTCCTCCCTGCCAAAGACTTCCAAACTGCTGTACTAGCTTTAGTCATCCCTCACATAGACTACGGAATTGTGGCCCTCAGCAGACTCCCGCTATCCACAACAGCACCCCTAAGAGCCTCCCTGAACGCTGCCGCGAGACTCATTACTGGCTCAAGAAAACATTCGCATATATCCCCAGACTTAAAGTCTCTAAAATGGCTGCCTTTTGAAGCCAGAATACAGCTAAAAATTGCAGTTATGACACACTCGGCCGTGCACCACAATGCACCCAACTACCTCGCTCAAAAGGTGTCTATATCAGGAGGTTCGAGATCCAATAGAAGTACAAAAAATCTACTCCTGAAACCTCGTAGATTCCGGAAAGAAAAAACATACAAGTGCTCCTTCTCAGGCATGGCACCCAGGATCTGGAATGCGCTCCCCCCTGAAACCAGGCTTATCTCCTCCACTGCACTCTTCAAGAAAGAGGTGAAAACCATCCTTCTGGCCAAGATCTCCTGAACTTTATAGGTGCTGGATCTGAGACTCTGCATCGCTTTGTATCACTGATCACCTTGTCCTCTGGCACTATACTCCTACTTGATGGTGACACTACTACGCTACTCTCTTACTACCGACCAATATATGATACACTTTGGTTTATTGAATCACCCTCCCGATGCCCCCACCCAGTGCTCTCTCTATCCTAAGAAATTGGTATAAGCCATCCGCACATCCAAGGTTTACCTGAACCCTTCTGTAGTGGGATCAATGACTTGTGCCGTCTTATATTACTTGTTTACCTGATTGTATATTGATATGTTTTCTGTACGTTACTGTTATCCTACTATGTTAGTGATTATTATACTGCTCCCATTATCTCTGTTCATTCCTGCTGCCCCTACCCCTGTCTCTGTGAAGCGCTCTGATATCTGTAAGGATCTTGTTCGCGCTATATAAAACTTTGAATAAATAAATAAAATAAATAAATGTCTAATGCCGAAACAAACAGGGAATACCTCGGAGAAAGAGCCAATACGTCTAATAATGGATTTCTCAGTAGAGAGTAAACAAATTGTGGGCATACTAAGAAGAAATTGGAAAATTCTACAATTGGACAGCACAGTAAAAGAGGTTGTGGGAAAGCATCCTGTTGTAACGTATAGAAGATCAAGAAATCTGAAGGACCATCTGATCCATAGCCACTTCAAACCAAAAAAGAAAGAGGGAGACTGGCTCAAAACGAAGGGATTTGTGAAATGCTACATGTGCAAGGTGTGTCAGATAGCCAAACAAACAAAAGGGATCAAAATGGAAAAAAATCAAATTTGGGAGATCCGACAACTAATAACATGTAAAACACAGTATGTAGTGGAATGTCCGTGCCCATTACAATACGTGGGAAGCACGATCTGTGAATTAAAAAAACGCATCCTGGAGCATGTAAGAGCCACGGTACATAAAGATCATGCTAATGCTGTGGCGAAACATATGGAACAACATCACCAAGGTGACTGGAAACAACTAAGATTCTATGGAATAGACACAGTCCCACAAAAGAAAAGGGGTGGAGACAGAGAGAAAGAACTCCGCCGAAAAGAATCGTGTTATATCATGAAATTAAGGACAATGCACCCGCACGGTCTTAACCAGTCGGAAGAACTCTACATACATCTATAAAGGGAAAAAGATTGACAAATGAAAACTCACAAAATTTGGCTTCAAATCATATACATATATAAAAAAATAAGAAAAGAGAAAGAAAGACAAAAACAAAAAAGAATATAAGGAAAAGTAAAAAGTATACCAACAAACTGCAGTAAGGAGAAAATAGGGGGACTACCACAGAATACAAAAGAAAAAAAGAAATACTAAAAAGAAAACAACGAAAATCAGATCTTAAGGGACCTCCTTAACGAAAAAAAAATCATAACAAAATAAGAAAAGTTAAAATGAACGATAAGAAAAACTCCCCACCAAAGGGGCAAAAGGAGAAGCTGAATCTATAAAGTGGGAAGATAAAAACAAAAGAACGTGAAAAAAGCAAATTCTGGGAATCCCCAAATCAGAACATCAAACAATGAATTTTAAAAAGAAAAACAATATCTGTAGTTTGGTTGGAACTACAAAACGAGAAAGAAAAATACAAAAAAATAACCACAAGGGAGTAAGAATAAATATGAAGGATTGTATAAACAAGAAAAACAAGAAAAGAGAATGATTTTAATAAAAACTACAACCTCCAGAATGCTAAGAGGCAATGTAACAACAAGAAGGAAGTGACGTGTGGTCACTTTAAATGGACACACATCCTGGAATCAGGTGATCGTGAACAAGGGAGAGGTCTCCCGAAACGCGTAGATCTGTGTTGCTTTTGTTTGCCAAGAATTTATATGAAGGCTTAAAAATCTAATAAAAAGAGTAAAAGCTTTGCTGCACGCGAGTTCGTCCCGTTTATTCACCCTGCCAAAGGGGGAATTGTGGTAACATATATATATATATTACCTACTGGCCATAGCCAGTAGGTATATAAAGTTAGGATTGTTTTCCATAGGAAATCCGCAACATTCTATTGGGAATAACTTTGGCGACGGTTGAGGGATCTGCCTGTAATTTTCCTTAAAATGGTCTCGCTGCGCTCCTTCCCTGAAAGTTTCGGGGGGATTCGTGAAGTGAGGGCTGAGAAAAAAGGGGGGTCCCAAAACGTGTTTTCCCCATGTTAATTTCCATAGGACGGTCTGACAAGTCTACAGCCCGAACCGCTGAACGGAATTACGCCAAACTTGGCAAAATTGTAGGGACTGGTACGCAGATGTGCCTTTGCTATGTTTGGTGAAAATTGCTCCAGTGGTTTTAAGAAAATTAACTTCAAAAACACATATATATCTATAGCAGCTCACCCTAAGCTTACCTGTACGCGTACCGTCCGCGTACGTACGCGGACGGTACGCGTACGTGCGCGTACCCTACGTGCACGAGCTGCATGCTGATTGGCTGCCACTCTCTGTCAACACTCTAAAACAGAAATTGTGGGCAGCCATCTTGTGCCTCGGTAGAGTGAGGTACAGGAAAGCAGAAAAACAAATGTGTAGAACTCAAAAAGGGGGCAGGGTAGAAGCACCCTGACCCCCTAGGCCTAGTGATGTCATTTGAGATGTCATCAGTGATGTCACTGACCATGTCATGAATGATCTAATATGTGACATCATCAGCAGTGGATTGCGGGTGCGCGAAATATAGTTAGTACAACTAACTATATAGGAGCAATTTCAATGGTTTTGTATGAGTGAAATGTCCAGCTAACTATAACACCCCTAAAACTTATAGTTTTTTGAGTGAATTTCAAAGGTTTTTTAAAAGCTAATTCCTAACTATATAACTCCTGAAACCTATGGTTTTTTCAGTGAATTTCAAAGGTTTTTTAAATGCTAATTCCTAACTATATAAGGCCTGAAACCTATGGTTTTTTCAGTGAATATATATATATATATATATATATATATATATATATATAGGCTAGCACACAGATGTTTTAAACCTCTGTTAGTCATAATCCTTGTTGGATAGCTATTGTGAGACAGTTTTACCTGGACTCACGTATTACAGTGAAAATACTGTATGGCTCAATAATGGGGGAGGAATTCTCCACCTCGATAATTTTGTCCATCATAGGAGTCTATCCACTTCATCAACAGCCAAATGAAAGCATATAATACAGACACACAGGTTGCTTTTCTTAATTTTCACTAACTCGTAACATAGTGGAACGTGCCAATATGATATTAGGTGCATTACTGCCTGCTCTAAATCTATTTTGTGTGCATGGGATTAGATTTTTCTAATTGGCCCACTTCTCTAAATCCTTTAAGAATAGCTAAAAGAGCAAACATTCTGTAGTTTGTTACCAATCTGGAGTCCCCTTTTTTGGCAGATGAGGTGAAGAACAGAGCCCTGCCATGAAGCAGGCACAGCCAGGGTCTCAAAATCCCTAGTGTAGGGTATATTCAGAGAGGGTGCCCAAAAGTCAAGATTAGCCTTAACAGGATCAGAGAGCCCAGTGGGAATGGGAAACCCATCGGACTGAGAAGTTAATGATACTATTGATTTCACTGTCTTTTATCTCCAAGGTAGCTTTAGACGAAGAAAAGAAGTTCTCTCGGGAGCCCCAGAGGCATCCACATACACCGATTCAATAAGAGCGATCCAGCAATGTTTAGGAATTAAACTGTCAAGCTCTACAGTGTTTTAACAATCTATACATATTAGAAATCTCCCAAACGTTTTGGATAGCCAGACCGGCATATTTCAGTACTTTAAAGCTATTGGCCTTCTGTGTATTCTCTTGTAGTTTTCCCTACCACTGGTTTATACCTTTTCTTTAGGGGACTTTAACATCAAATAGAAGTTGAGGGTTAAAATGTAAGCTCTGTGGTATTGTGTAATGTTACAGTAAAATGGTTTATGCTTTTTTCCTTTCCTCAGCTACAATCCTCTCTTTTCTTTCCCCTGCCCTGCTGTCATGTGCCTCCTGCCCAGTCCATGTTCGGTACTTATCAACTTTTTAATTTAGTGCTGTGCTTTAAATTTGACTTTCCGGTCAGTTCAAGTTGACTGATGCCGCCTTGGCATCTGGTGCATGAGCCTTGGAAAAAAACCAAAACAACTTACCTACATTGCCATTGTGGCTCCTTTGTTCTTCACATAATTTTTGCGACTAGCAGATTTTTGGCAGAGTCCACGGGTTAAACGGTTGTTACAACGTGATGGGTAATTTCTTCAATTGGAGCTTCTTTGGAGTTCCTGCCTACAGGGTGCATTGAAAGGGCATCTGAGCAGATAGGATCTGATGGATGCTCAGACCCTTCCTTCATTGAATCACTGGCATCCTTCAATGTTATGACTGTTTCCAGTGTCAGGGGATTGGTCTTCCTGCTGGCATTCCTGTGTTTGCAGTGCAGCTCTTAGCCATCTCCGTGGAACATAGAGCAAGCGTACATGACATCAGTTTGTTGGGACGCATGGCAGCTTACCACTGCTGCAAAAGGAGAAAAGCTGCCATGAGCCCTCCAGCTTTCACATGGAAAACATAGCAGGCATTTTGAAAACTGTCAAAGCAAATGGAATAATTTGCTTCTGAAGTAGCGCTGATCACTTTCAAGGCCATTCACCAATTCTTTATTTGTTTTCAGTGTGGTTTCATTCTACTGAAGCGCCAATTCTGGCTCACCCTTTGCTCTTATTTCTGATGAGTTCTTCAATCATGAATTGAAAGGCAAGCTTTTTTTTAACCAAATGATATTAATTGGGATGGGAGAAAGAAAACAGACTGGCTTGGCTATTTCATTAAAATAGTGGATTTTCAAAAAAGATGTGTTGTTGACAAAGTTTACTTAACAATCGATAGCCAACAGGTGTTGAGTTAGTGCCAATGCAGAATGCATATTTTGATTAATCCAAATGCAAAAGGACCACTGTTTTGCATGGATTACTTAGATAAGGCGGAATTGTGCTCAGTTTTCTTGAATGATTATTTGGAGTTATTGTTAGATAAGTATAAGTCTTTATGAAGGAGTTAGGAAAGTTACAGGCTTTTTCCATAACATTGTTTTAAATCAGAATGCTATTGCTGTTTAAAATACACTTAGCGCATTTATCGCTCAGTCACCAACAATACCCCCAACTCCCTCTCTAAACTCCGGGATAAATGGGAGGGCTGGCTTGGGGCTCTGGAGGACGCTGACTGGAGGGACGCCCTGATGGCCTCTAGAACAATTGCGGTCTCAGCGAGGCTTCGGCTGGTCCAAATATATTTCCTACATGCTGCCTATCTTACACCGCTGCTTCTCCACCGCGCGGGGCTTCGGCCTGATGCCCTCTGCCCCCACTCCCATGCAGACTTCTATCACATGGTATGGCTTTGCCCTGCGATACAGAGGAACTGGGAGTCCTTAACAGGAGAACTTGCGGAGGTCTTGGGCTGGGAGGTTCCTCTTGATCCGAATTTGGAAAAGGGGGGTGGTGATGGACAGAGTTTCTGAATGATGCAGAATACTCTTACCAAGTCAAGAGATCATGGTTTTAATCCATCACCGTTTTTTAGCTCAATGCACCATCCCAGCTCAGAACCTGGCTATATGCAAATTAGTCTGTTCCTGTCCCAGTGCATGATGGGAACAGGGCAAACCAAACTACCAAGCCAATTCTTATACTGGTAAGGAAACAAGCTTCCGGGGACCGGTTTCTGGCATCACAGCCTTCTTCGGCCCGGCTTGCTTGAATCCTGATGGTGCAATGAGCAAGGGACTCACGTCTGAGCATACCCTCCCACACATAGTGTGGATAAACCGAATTTGGAAAAGGGGGGTGGTGTTGGACAGAGTTTCTGAATGATGCAGAATACTCTTACCAAGTCAAGAGATCATGGTTTTAATCCATCACCGTTTTTTAGCTCAATGCACCATCCCAACTCAGAACCTGGCTATATGCAAATTAGTCTGTTCCTGTCCCAGTGCATGATGGGAACAGGGCAAACCAAACTACCAAGCCAATTCTTATACTGGTAAGGAAACAAGCTTCCGGGGACCGGTTTCTGGCATCACAGCCTTCTTCGGCCCGGCTTGCTTGAATCCTGATGGTGCAATGAGCAAGGGACTCACGTCTGAGCATACCCTCCCACACATAGTGTGGATAAACCGAATTTGGAAAAGGGGGGTGGTGATGGACAGAGTTTCTGAATGATGCAGAATACTCTTACCAAGTCAAGAGATCATGGTTTTAATCCATCACCGTTTTTTAGCTCAATGCACCATCCCAGCTCAGAACCTGGCTATATGCAAATTAGTCTGTTCCTGTCCCAGTGCATGATGGGAACAGGGCAAACCAAACTACCAAGCCAATTCTTATACTGGTAAGGAAACAAGCTTCCGGGGACCGGTTTCTGGCATCACAGCCTTCTTCGGCCCGGCTTGCTTGAATCCTGATGGTGCAATGAGCAAGGGACTCACGTCTGAGCATACCCTCCCACACATAGTGTGGATAAACCGAATTTGGAAAAGGGGGGTGGTGATGGACAGAGTTTCTGAATGATGCAGAATACTCTTACCAAGTCAAGAGATCATGGTTTTAATCCATCACCGTTTTTTAGCTCAATGCACCATCCCAGCTCAGAACCTGGCTATATGCAAATTAGTCTGTTCCTGTCCCAGTGCATGATGGGAACAGGGCAAACCAAACTACCAAGCCAATTCTTATACTGGTAAGGAAACAAGCTTCCGGGGACCGGTTTCTGGCATCACAGCCTTCTTCGGCCCGGCTTGCTTGAATCCTGATGGTGCAATGAGCAAGGGACTCACGTCTGAGCATACCCTCCCACACATAGTGTGGATAAACCGAATTTGGAAAAGGGGGGTGGTGATGGACAGAGTTTCTGAATGATGCAGAATACTCTTACCAAGTCAAGAGATCATGGTTTTAATCCATCACCACCCCCCTTTTCCAAAATCGGTTTCATCCACACTATGTGTGGGAGGGTATGCTCAGACGTGAGTCCCTTGCTCATTGCACCATCAGGATTCAAGCAAGCCGGGCCGAAGAAGGCTGTGATGCCAGAAACCGGTCCCCGGAAGCTTGTTTCCTTCCCAGTATAAGAATTGGCTTGGTAGTTTGGTTTGCCCTGTTCCCATCATGCACTGGGACAGGAACAGACTAATTTGCATATAGCCAGGTTCTGAGCTGGGGTGGTGCATTGAGCTAAAAAACGGTGATGGATTAAAACCATGATCTCTTGACTTGGTAAGAGTATTCTGCATCATTCAGAAACTCTGTCCATCACCACCCCCCTTTTCCAAAATCGGTTTCATCCACACTATGTGTGGGAGGGTATGCTCAGACGTGAGTCCCTTGCTCATTGCACCATCAGGATTCAAGCAAGCCGGGCCGAAGAAGGCTGTGATGCCAGAAACCGGTCCCCGGAAGCTTGTTTCCTTCCCAGTATAAGAATTGGCTTGGTAGTTTGGTTTGCCCTGTTCCCATCATGCACTGGGACAGGAACAGACTAATTTGCATATAGCCAGGTTCTGAGCTGGGGTGGTGCATTGAGCTAAAAAACGGTGATGGATTAAAACCATGATCTCTTGACTTGGTAAGAGTATTCTGCATCATTCAGAAACTCTGTCCATCACCACCCCCCTTTTCCAAAATCGGTTTCATCCACACTATGTGTGGGAGGGTATGCTCAGACGTGAGTCCCTTGCTCATTGCACCATCAGGATTCAAGCAAGCCGGGCCGAAGAAGGCTGTGATGCCAGAAACCGGTCCCCGGAAGCTTGTTTCCTTCCCAGTATAAGAATTGGCTTGGTAGTTTGGTTTGCCCTGTTCCCATCATGCACTGGGACAGGAACAGACTAATTTGCATATAGCCAGGTTCTGAGCTGGGGTGGTGCATTGAGCTAAAAAACGGTGATGGATTAAAACCATGATCTCTTGACTTGGTAAGAGTATTCTGCATCATTCAGAAACTCTGTCCATCACCACCCCCCTTTTCCAAAATCGGTTTCATCCACACTATGTGTGGGAGGGTATGCTCAGACGTGAGTCCCTTGCTCATTGCACCATCAGGATTCAAGCAAGCCGGGCCGAAGAAGGCTGTGATGCCAGAAACCGGTCCCCGGAAGCTTGTTTCCTTCCCAGTATAAGAATTGGCTTGGTAGTTTGGTTTGCCCTGTTCCCATCATGCACTGGGACAGGAACAGACCAATTTGCATATAGCCAGGTTCTGAGCTGGGGTGGTGCATTGAGCTAAAAAACGGTGATGGATTAAAACCATGATCTCTTGACTTGGTAAGAGTATTCTGCATCATTCAGAAACTCTGTCCATCACCACCCCCCTTTTCCAAAATCGGTTTCATCCACACTATGTGTGGGAGGGTATGCTCAGACGTGAGTCCCTTGCTCATTGCACCATCAGGATTCAAGCAAGCCGGGCCGAAGAAGGCTGTGATGCCAGAAACCGGTCCCCGGAAGCTTGTTTCCTTCCCAGTATAAGAATTGGCTTGGTAGTTTGGTTTGCCCTGTTCCCATCATGCACTGGGACAGGAACAGACTAATTTGCATATAGCCAGGTTCTGAGCTGGGGTGGTGCATTGAGCTAAAAAACGGTGATGGATTAAAACCATGATCTCTTGACTTGGTAAGAGTATTCTGCATCATTCAGAAACTCTGTCCATCACCACCCCCCTTTTCCAAAATCGGTTTCATCCACACTATGTGTGGGAGGGTATGCTCAGACGTGAGTCCCTTGCTCATTGCACCATCAGGATTCAAGCAAGCCGGGCCGAAGAAGGCTGTGATGCCAGAAACCGGTCCCCGGAAGCTTGTTTCCTTCCCAGTATAAGAATTGGCTTGGTAGTTTGGTTTGCCCTGTTCCCATCATGCACTGGGACAGGAACAGACTAATTTGCATATAGCCAGGTTCTGAGCTGGGGTGGTGCATTGAGCTAAAAAACGGTGATGGTTTAAAACCATGATCTCTTGACTTGGTAAGAGTATTCTGCATCATTCAGAAACTCTGTCCATCACCACCCCCCTTTTCCAAAATCGGTTTCATCCACACTATGTGTGGGAGGGTATGCTCAGACGTGAGTCCCTTGCTCATTGCACCATCAGGATTCAAGCAAGCCGGGCCGAAGAAGGCTGTGATGCCAGAAACCGGTCCCCTGAAGCTTGTTTCCTTCCCAGTATAAGAATTGGCTTGGTAGTTTGGTTTGCCCTGTTCCCATCATGCACTGGGACAGGAACAGACTAATTTGCATATAGCCAGGTTCTGAGCTGGGGTGGTGCATTGAGCTAAAAAACGGTGATGGATTAAAACCATGATCTCTTGACTTGGTAAGAGTATTCTGCATCATTCAGAAACTCTGTCCATCACCACCCCCCTTTTCCAAAATCGGTTTCATCCACACTATGTGTGGGAGGGTATGCTCAGACGTGAGTCCCTTGCTCATTGCACCATCAGGATTCAAGCAAGCCGGGCCGAAGAAGGCTGTGATGCCAGAAACCGGTCCCCGGAAGCTTGTTTCCTTCCCAGTATAAGAATTGGCTTGGTAGTTTGGTTTGCCCTGTTCCCATCATGCACTGGGACAGGAACAGACTAATTTGCATATAGCCAGGTTCTGAGCTGGGGTGGTGCATTGAGCTAAAAAACGGTGATGGATTAAAACCATGATCTCTTGACTTGGTAAGAGTATTCTGCATCATTCAGAAACTCTGTCCATCACCACCCCCCTTTTCCAAAATCGGTTTCATCCACACTATGTGTGGGAGGGTATGCTCAGACGTGAGTCCCTTGCTCATTGCACCATCAGGATTCAAGCAAGCCGGGCCGAAGAAGGCTGTGATGCCAGAAACCGGTCCTCGGAAGCTTGTTTCCTTCCCAGTATAAGAATTGGCTTGGTAGTTTGGTTTGCCCTGTTCCCATCATGCACTGGGACAGGAACAGACTAATTTGCATATAGCCAGGTTCTGAGCTGGGGTGGTGCATTGAGCTAAAAAACGGTGATGGATTAAAACCATGATCTCTTGACTTGGTAAGAGTATTCTGCATCATTCAGAAACTCTGTCCATCACCACCCCCCTTTTCCAAAATCGGTTTCATCCACACTATGTGTGGGAGGGTATGCTCAGACGTGAGTCCCTTGCTCATTGCACCATCAGGATTCAAGCAAGCCGGGCCGAAGAAGGCTGTGATGCCAGAAACCGGTCCCCGGAAGCTTGTTTCCTTCCCAGTATAAGAATTGGCTTGGTAGTTTGGTTTGCCCTGTTCCCATCATGCACTGGGACAGGAACAGACTAATTTGCATATAGCCAGGTTCTGAGCTGGGGTGGTGCATTGAGCTAAAAAACGGTGATGGTTTAAAACCATGATCTCTTGACTTGGTAAGAGTATTCTGCATCATTCAGAAACTCTGTCCATCACCACCCCCCTTTTCCAAAATCGGTTTCATCCACACTATGTGTGGGAGGGTATGCTCAGACGTGAGTCCCTTGCTCATTGCACCATCAGGATTCAAGCAAGCCGGGCCGAAGAAGGCTGTGATGCCAGAAACCGGTCCCCTGAAGCTTGTTTCCTTCCCAGTATAAGAATTGGCTTGGTAGTTTGGTTTGCCCTGTTCCCATCATGCACTGGGACAGGAACAGACTAATTTGCATATAGCCAGGTTCTGAGCTGGGGTGGTGCATTGAGCTAAAAAACGGTGATGGATTAAAACCATGATCTCTTGACTTGGTAAGAGTATTCTGCATCATTCAGAAACTCTGTCCATCACCACCCCCCTTTTCCAAAATCGGTTTCATCCACACTATGTGTGGGAGGGTATGCTCAGACGTGAGTCCCTTGCTCATTGCACCATCAGGATTCAAGCAAGCCGGGCCGAAGAAGGCTGTGATGCCAGAAACCGGTCCCCGGAAGCTTGTTTCCTTCCCAGTATAAGAATTGGCTTGGTAGTTTGGTTTGCCCTGTTCCCATCATGCACTGGGACAGGAACAGACTAATTTGCATATAGCCAGGTTCTGAGCTGGGGTGGTGCATTGAGCTAAAAAACGGTGATGGATTAAAACCATGATCTCTTGACTTGGTAAGAGTATTCTGCATCATTCAGAAACTCTGTCCATCACCACCCCCCTTTTCCAAAATCGGTTTCATCCACACTATGTGTGGGAGGGTATGCTCAGACGTGAGTCCCTTGCTCATTGCACCATCAGGATTCAAGCAAGCCGGGCCGAAGAAGGCTGTGATGCCAGAAACCGGTCCTCGGAAGCTTGTTTCCTTCCCAGTATAAGAATTGGCTTGGTAGTTTGGTTTGCCCTGTTCCCATCATGCACTGGGACAGGAACAGACTAATTTGCATATAGCCAGGTTCTGAGCTGGGGTGGTGCATTGAGCTAAAAAACGGTGATGGATTAAAACCATGATCTCTTGACTTGGTAAGAGTATTCTGCATCATTCAGAAACTCTGTCCATCACCACCCCCCTTTTCCAAAATCGGTTTCATCCACACTATGTGTGGGAGGGTATGCTCAGACGTGAGTCCCTTGCTCATTGCACCATCAGGATTCAAGCAAGCCGGGCCGAAGAAGGCTGTGATGCCAGAAACCGGTCCCCGGAAGCTTGTTTCCTTCCCAGTATAAGAATTGGCTTGGTAGTTTGGTTTGCCCTGTTCCCATCATGCACTGGGACAGGAACAGACTAATTTGCATATAGCCAGGTTCTGAGCTGGGGTGGTGCATTGAGCTAAAAAACGGTGATGGATTAAAACCATGATCTCTTGACTTGGTAAGAGTATTCTGCATCATTCAGAAACTCTGTCCATCACCACCCCCCTTTTCCAAAATAGGTTCCTCTTGATCCTACACGTGTTCTCCTGGGCATTACAGAGGGGCTGCATGGCAACAGGGCTGAGAAACTCTTCCTCAATACAGCACTGGTGGTAGCTAAGAGGGGCACTGATGCTCACTGGTTGAATACCACCGCGCCCACATTGGTGTGCTGGCGCAGGTGGGTGGACTGGTGTGCTGCACAGGAGCGGCTTCTTTATGTGGTTCGGGGATGTCCTAAGAAATTTCGCCGAATGTGGGGCAAATGTGTCGGAGTGCTAGCAGACTAATATGCGTTGACTTATTCTCCCTTTTTGAAAGTGGATATGTCAATACTAGGCTTAGGTGTGTCTATCCTTTTATGCCAATGTGAAGTGTTTTTGCCTTGGTCTTGCCTTTTAAGATGTAGTCTTGAATGGTGCTGTTGTACTTCTTCTATTCAAAACTCAATAATATTGATAATAAAAAAAAAAATACGCTTAGAATTGTCCTGACGAGTGCAAGATATGATCTCACCACTATGGTTCAATAAATGTGTTCATCTGGTAGGAATAAACCAGTGGATGCTTTAGATTCTGGTTCTTCTATAGTTTGGCTAAAACAAATGCAGACATTTGATACAGTTTGTCACACTGAGGTCTGTGAATTAGCAAATTCTTGTGGATTGTTATCCACCTCCCTATATCCAAGATTTATCTTTAAGATTGGATGGTGCTTATGTCTTCAGCACTTTAGACCTCAGACCGGCGTAGCACCAGATTGGATTGACAAGGGAATCTTGCTGTATAACTACATTCATTACTGCTGAAGGAGTCAACAGGTACACTAGAATGTCGTTTGGGTTGACCTTTGGAGCTTCCGTTTTCTGGAAGCTAATGCACATTGAATATGCTACTTACCAGTATGCATCTGTTCTTGGCATGTAGGGCTGCTGACATTCATATCTATAGCATAGATCGCCGCCGAGTGTTGGGTCCGGATGATTGCACCTTGTTGTCCTGGAAGAGTCTTCGAAGTATCACGAGATAGGTGGCTCCTCCCCTGGACTACAGTGCGCATGGGCATCGACTCCATCCTTAGATTGTTTTTAGCCATTGTGGCAAAGATGGAGTGCAAAAGTGTAAACGATGACCATGTCTAAGAGTAAGTGTAAGAAGAAGAAGTCTGCAACTGCTACGGGCGCCGGGCGATATGAATGTCAGCAGCCCTACATGCCAAGAACAGATGCATACTGGTAAGTAGCATATTCAGTTCGAGGCATGTGGGCTGCTGAATTCATATCTATAGCATAGAATACATAGCAGTCCCTCCATTAACGGCGGCTGCCTGTGCCAGTTGCAGAAGCTTGAAAAAGTGTTCTAAGAACAGCCTGCCCTACAGCTGCCTGCTGCTTGGAATGTACGTCTACACAGTAATGCTTAGTGAACGTATGTGGTGTAGACCATGTGGCTGCTCTACATATGTCTTCCAAAGGAATATTGCCTAGGAACGCCATGGAGGCCCCCAACTTGCGAGTGGAGTGGGCCCTGGGGGGGACCGTTAAAGTGCGCTTAGCTTTGTGATAGCAAATTTGAATGCACTTAACGATCCATCTGGCAATTCCTGCTTTGGAAATGGGGTTGCCTTTGTGCTGGGCTGAGAAGGCAACAAAGAGCTGTTGTGTCTTTCTGAAATCTTTTGTTCTGTCAATGTAGTACATTAACGCTCTTTTGACATCAAGAGTGTGGAGCATTCTTTCCGCTACTGTTTCAGGGTTTGGAAAGAATGCGGGCAGTTCTATGGTTTGGTTGATATGAAACTGCGACACCACCTTTGGAAGAAACTTAGGGTTAGTGCGCAGCACAACCCTGTTGGAATGAATCTGAATAAATGGCTCTTGTACAGTGAGCGCCTGCAGCTCACTGACTCTCCGCAGAGAAGTAATGGCGATGAGAAAAGCCACTTTCCATGTTAAGAATTGAATCTCACAGGAATGGAGAGGCTCAAAAGGTGGGCCCATCAACCTGGTGAGGACCAAGTTGAGGTTCCATACAGGAGCTGGCGGGGTCCTGGGAGGGATGACGCGCTTCAGGCCTTCCAGGAAGGCTTTAATGGCAGGCACTCTAAAAACAGAGAGATGCTGCCTGTTTTGAAGATAAGCCGCTATGGCGGATAAGTGTATCCGAATGGAAGCATATGCTAGATTGCATTTGTAAAGATGTAACAAATAGCAGATGATATTAGGAATGGATGCATCTAGCGGGTTGATATTGTGGTCACTACAGTAAATGACAAACCGCTTCCATTTCGCTGCATAGCAAGCTCGGGTAGTGGGCTTTCGTGCCTCCCGGATGATGTCCATGCATTCAGTGGGCAGATTAAGGTAGCCAAACTCTAAGACTTCAGGAGCCAGATCGCCAGGTTGAGCTGTTGCGGGTCTGGATGCTGAATGTCGCCATGGTTCTGCGTCAAGAGCCTGGGTGTGAGGTGCAGCCTTTGATGCGGTACCACGGAGAGTTCTAGAAACGTGGTGTACCATGGTTGGCGTGCCCACGTTGGAGCAACCAGGATGAGCATCATCGAGTGTTGCTGGAGCTTTCTTGCCACCAGCGGGATTAGAGGTGCTGGGGGAAAAGCGTACGCAAATCTGCCTGACCAGTTCATCCATATCGCATTGCCCTGCGACTGTGGATGAGGGAACCTGGCGGCAAAGTTTTGGCATTTTACGTTTTCCTTTGTGGCAAACAGGTCTATCTCCGGATGACCCCACTGCTGGAAGTACGGGCGGAGTACTGATGGATGTAACTCCCAATCGTGCATTTGGTGGCTGTATCTGCTGAGCAGATCCGCCATCTGATTGTCCTTGCCCGGGAGGTGTTCCGCCATGAGGAAGATGTTCCTCTGAATGGCCCACTTCCACATGCTCTGAGCCAGATGAGACAACTGTGGAGAGTGTGTACCTCCCTGCTTCTGGATGTAGTACATGGCTGTCATGTTGTCCGTCCGGATCAACACGACTTTGTTGCACAGATGTACTTTGAAGGACTTCAATGCCAAGAAGATTGCCATCAGTCCTAGGTAGTTGATGTGCATCTTCTGTTGCTGCGTTGTCCAAAGTCCCTGCACCGTGTAGTGGAGCACATGAGCTCCCCACCCTTGGAGAGATGCGTCCGTCGTCAGGATAATCTGTGGCACCGGCTCTTGAAACGGTCGGCCCTTGCGAAGGTTGTGTGGATTCCACCAATGCAGAGAGCTGGATGCCCGACCGGTCACCAACACTAGGTCTTTCAATTGCCCGTGAGCCTGATTCCACTGACGTGCCAAGCACTCTTGGAGCGAACGCATATGAAGTCTCGCGTGTGGGACTATGAAGATGCAGGAGGCCATCATGCCTATCAACTGCATGAACACTCTGGCAGGAAGTGAGTGTTGTGGTCTGAACTTTAGGATCAGCGACTGCATGTTGCTTATCCTCACTGGATTTGGCTGAGCCGTAGCCGCCAAAGTGTCTATCGTCGCGCCCAAATACTGCCGCACATGTGCTGGCTGAAGGTGCGACTTTGGATAGTTGAGCGCAAACCCCAGACTGTGCAGAAGGTGAATGGTGTGGGACATGTCGGCCGCGCACTGCTGGGCCGACTTTGCTTGAACAAGCCAGTCGTCCAGGTAAGGGTAGACATGGACGTTCTGTCTCCTGAGGTGCGCCGCCACTGTCGCCAGACATTTTGTAAACACTCTGGGGGCAGTGGTCACCCCGAAAGGAAGGACTTTGAATTGGTAATGCTTGATTTGAATGGTGAACCTGAGGTATTTCCTGTGGGAGGGGTGGAGTGGGATGTGAAAGTATGCATCCTTGAGGTCCAAGGTTGCGAGAAAATCTCCCTGGTTCAGCAAAGGAAGAACTTGTTGCAGTGTCAACATGTGGAAATGCTCTGAGAGGATGTACCGATTCAAGGGCCGTAGGTCTAGAATCTGTCTGAGCGTGCCGTCCTTTTTTGGAATCAAGAAGTACAGGGAATATACCCCTGTGCCTTCTTCCTCCACTGGCACGAGCTCTATAGCGCCTTTTTGCAGCATGGCCAGAACTTCCTGCTGCAATAAGTGCAAATGCTCTCGTGACATAGGACGGTTTTTTGGGGGCATGTTGGGTGGAGTGTCTGTCAGCTCTAAACAATAGCCGAACTGGGTAAGTTGCTTGACCCACCTGTCTATGGTGATGGACTTCCACACTGACAGGAACCGCTGGAGTCTCCCCCCGACCGGTGTTGTGTGGTCGGGGGGCAGTGACCGGGAGTCACTGCTTGTTGGTGGCAGAGGAACGGGAACTGTTGTTGCCTCTGCCTCTGCCCTTGGAGCTGTTGCCCCGGTATCCTCCTCTACTCTGTTTGGGGTAGGATGACTGCGCCCCGCTTTTGTTGAACTGCGTCTGCTGTGACATTTGTCCCCTGGTAACACCTCGATTGCCTGTGCGACGAAAAGTGTTCCCACAAAACTGCTGTGACTGTAGAGCCCCCATGGACTTGGCGGTCTCAGTATCCTTTTTAATTTTCTCCAGTGTGGTGTCGACCTCAGGACCAAACAGCCTGTCTGGGTTGACCGGTTGGTTGAGGATGGTTGTCTGTATCTCGGGCTTGAAGCCAGAGATTCGGAGCCAAGCCTGCCTCCTCAACATCACGCTAGTATTGATCACCCTTGCCGCTGTATCCGCGACGTCAAGGGCGCACTTGATAGCAGCGTTAGAAATGAGTTTGCCCTCTTGTACCAGCATCTCAGCCCCCTCCTTGTACTGCTCTGGCAGGTGTTGCAACAGGGTCTCTAGGGTGTCATAATGTGCCCTGTCGTATGTGGCCAACAGCGCCTGTGTGTTTGAAATGCGCCAGATGTTGGCCGCCTGTGCTGCCACCCTCTTCCCTGACGCCTCCAGCACTTTTGACTCTTTGTCTGGGGGAGGAGCTTCACCCTTGGTTTGAGAGTTAGCTCGTTTGCGAGCATTAGAGACCACCAAAGAGTCCAGTGGCAATTGGCCCCTTATGTATGTTGGATCGCCAGGTGCCGGTCTGTATTTCTTCTCAATACGAGGGTTAACAACCCTTGATCTTGTGGGCTCCTTAAAAATGTCCGCAGCATGCTGTAGGACCCCCTTTAACATGGGAAGAGTTTTTACAGTTTTTTCTGCCGTGGAGAAAGTGTCAAAAAGGAAGTCTTCTTCCACAGGGTCAGCGTGCATATCAACGTCATGGTTCTTAGCTGCCCTCTCTATCAAAGCATGAAACGCCGTTGAATCCTCGGTGGGAGATGTTTTGTCGTTAAACACCTGTGGGTCAAGGGTCGCCTGCTGATCCCCTTGATCCCCAGTGTCCACCCACGAGTCTTGTTGCTCATCAGGCTCAGTGTGGGTTGGGAAATTATATTCCTCATCCTGCTGTTCCCCATCTTCTCCATCCGAATAGGTGGGTGATGGTGTTGCCCCCCTTGCAGGGTGTTGAATCCTGGGTTCAACCAGTACAGGAGTGTCCTCCGCAGGCCTTTTGCGTTTCAGGGGAATCCTAAAGGACTCCAACGGCTTTGATGCCGTAATCTTCCGCTTTAGAAGCGTCAGCTTTCCGGTGTCGGCGTCGATGAACTGCTCCGACTGCTCCGACAAAGAGAGTTGTGGACGCGTTAGACCCCCAGCCGGGGGAGCCGACTTCGACCTTTCTGGGTCCTTGGGCACCGACCGCGGTGCAAAGGCCTTCGGCGCCACCTTAGGTGGTAGCGTGAAAAGGATTGGTGTGGAAGCTTGTGGCGTTGGGACAGCCTTCTTCGCTGCGGAAGGGACTTTAGGTTCCGACGCGGAAGCTCTGTCCTTAATACGTTTTAGTGAGTCCGAGACCTGCTTCGTGAAAGAAGCTGACGGCTTCGTCGATCCGACCGATGTCCTCGGGCCACCCCCAGAGGAAGACTCGGGCATCGGCCCCTCCTGCGTGTCCGAGCGAGGTGCCGGAGCATCCGTCTGCGGAGCACTGCGATCCCCGACCACAGTAGCGGACGTGGACGCCGACGACTTCGCCTCGACAACCTTGACCCTTGGCGTCGTCGCGCCAGACTTCGGCTCCGCGCCCTTGGCAGCCGTTGTGTCGACAGGCCTCTTGGATTTCGGCTCGACGGCCTTGGCGTGAACGGCCTCACCCGTCTTCTTGGGCTTCGGGTCGACCGCTGTGCCTGTCTTCTTGGGCCTCGGCTCGACCGCCGTGCTCGACGCCAAATCTACGGTCTTTTGTGAGCTTGGCTCCTTGACCACTTTCGTCGCCGTCGCGGGTGCGACACTTTTCTTCGGCTTCGAGGCCTCCGAAGACGACGGCGGTGGAGCAGACGTCTTCGGTTTCGATGGTGTGTCGGCCATTTTAGTTGTTGTTGACACCGAAAGTTTCGGTTTCGGTTTCGATTTAGTTAATGGCGGCTCTGCCGAAGCGTCCGTGGCTGGGCCGGAAGGCGGGGCCGTGGACATTGGAGTAGGGTCTATGGTAAGGCCATGTGGCGATCCTTCGACCCGAGCCTTATTAAATGTTTTAACGGGGTATAGCTCTTCCTCCGAGCTATCTTCCATGGCCCCGTAGGCCTCTTCGTCGTCCCCTACCTCCTCGACGAGTTCCTCCACGTCTTGTCCCTCGGCGTCCGCTTCATAGTCGGACTCGACGACCACCGAAGGAGGCGAAACCTGAAGATGGACCTGTTGCTCGTCCGCTTCCTCATTGACGAAGATATCCACTGGTGCTGGAGCCGATCGCCGGGCCTCGAGGCTTGATGGTTTTCTTCGACCTAAACCTGGAACAGGCCATGCAGTTGGCCTCGTTGTGGTCCGGCGACAGGCATTTGTTGCAGACCGGGTGGACGTCAATGTGTGGGTATTTGGATCCACACACCGGACAGAATTTGAACGGGCTTCGTTCCATGCCGTCGAAGTCTTGCCACGTCGACTGGGCCTCGATCCTCGAAGTTTCACGACTCACGGGATATCCGAACTTGAAGAGTTGGATGAAGTGAGGCTCCGAACGCGAACAATACCGACGGGTCAGAGAAGGCCTTTTGCCTCGAAAAAGTAAGTTTCTATCGATTCCGAACCGGAGTTCACGAAACACATCCGAACCCAATGGCGGAAAAAAACAATCTAAGGATGGAGTCGATGCCCATGCGCACTGTAGTCCAGGGGAGGAGCCACCTATCTTGTGATACTTCGAAGACTCTTCCAGGACAACAAGGTGCAATCATCCGGACCCAACACTAGGCGGCGATCTATGCTATAGATATGAATTCAGCAGCCCACATGCCTCGAACACTGTTTTAGGACTCTGAAGGGGTGGTGGCATTCCAGGATGATATTCTGGTGTACACTGATTCAGATGAGAAGCACAAAGTCATACTGGAGAAGGTATTTTCTACTCTTTAGGATAAAAGAATGACCTTACAGCTAGATGCATGTTTATGGCTACAGAAGTGGAATATTCTGGGTATACAATTTCTGGAAAGGTATTTACCCAAAAGAAGATTTAATCAAGGCTAGTCAAGATGTGGGAAAGTCGGTCAACAAAGCAGTTGACATTGTTTCTTGGATTATGTGAATTTTACTCTTGATTTGTTCATTTGTTTACAAAGTCTCTGTTTTTAGCAGCAGCATTGTGAATCCTTCTTAAGAAGGGTCCCATATTTGATTATTCACATGACTAAGAGGAAGCATTTTCTATGCTTACGCAGAAAATCATCAAAGCAGCTCCTTTAAGTTAATTTGCACATATGAAAAAAAGTATTAATCCCCTTGGTGCGAGCGCCAATGGTCTTGGAGTTGTTTTCAGCTAAATCATATCTGGGAAGGAGATTACAGTAGCATCTGCTTCAAGATCCTTGGCTCAAATCGAAACAAGGTATTCTACAATACAGAGAGAAGTCCTTGTGTGTGCTTGAGTGTTAAACATTTTTAGACTTACTCATGGGGAAAATGGAATGATTAGGACAGATGATAGACCACGTATCTTTGTTAAAAGGCTATCGCACTGGCAAAGTTTAATCTTGCCTGATGAAAAGAATCATATCAAAGTTGTAGGAGTACAATTTCAGAGTTTCCTATCTTCTAGTAGTTTTCAATTTGAGGGCTGATTGTTTATCTAGGTTACCATACGTAAAAGTAAAGACATTTTAAAAGAGAGTATTTATAAGAGTGTGCAGTAGCTTCAATACATGAATGCGGGTTCTGAAAATTTGTCCGGTTATTTCTCAAGAGATGCTTGCTTGGTCTCTGGTCAAAAGGTATATTATGGGTTGGACAATAGAGAAATTGCTTAATTCTGAGATTTGTTGATGCTGGAAAGAGTGTGAGGACTTGTCTATAGAGAATGAGCTTATTGTAAAGTCACAGTGTTTTGTTGCTCCAAGGGAAAGCGATTATTGACATTGAAGATGAGGGTCACATTGGTCAGACTAGTACCAACAGAAAGATTATATCTACGCTTTGGCTGCATAGTACAGATAGGCAGATTGCCATGTTTGTCGGGAATTGTAAACTATGCTTCAACTATGTAAAAGTTAATACTCACAAGTTTCCTGAGGCACCCTGGTCCAAACTGGTTATGGATTTATTAGGCCGTACAGTGGTGTAATTACTGGTGAGATGTATGCCCTTGGTGTTGAAGAATATTTTTCAAAATAGTCTGATGCAGAATGGCGGAGTAATCCCAAAATTAAATCTGTAATGACCTTTTTGGACAAACGTTTCAGGAGAGAATGTTTTCCCTGTTTTGTTAGTGATAATGGTGTTCAATTTGCTTCTTGTCAGCTGATTGAAGACTTTATTAAACAACGGGATGGCTTTATTAAACATGGGATGAAGCATATTTGTACTGCTCTGTGTACTTCAAATATGAATGGTTTCGGTTGATAGGCTTAACAGAGTTATTGTTGAGCAAGCCAGCTCTAGTTGTCTTCCTTTTTAAGCTTTAGCTGCTGTTGCGTTATGAAAAGGCCTCTAGGCATGCTGTAACGGCAGTATTTTGCACAGTTTTGTATATCTATTTAGAAAGCATGGCACCTTGACAGCCCTTCAAAACAGACTTAGAAATCTTTGTCTTTTTTCATTTATTACCTGTATGAGTTTTAAGTGGCTCAGGACATTTAAATGAATTAATTTTGGCAAGAGTAATACCGCAAGCAGCAAATAGATGTTTGTGATTCTATTCCAAATTTACAACATCAGGATCTGTCCACATGACCTTTGTAGTTTTGGTCCTGAACCTGGTAACGACCTCAATGAATTCAATTCCATTAATGCAGCCTGAGTTTAAGTGTTTTCAGTTCGTCATGAGAGTCTGAGTATATTTCCTCTATTTAAAATGTTATGAGAAGCCCCTGCTGTATAATCAGGTGTAAAGAATTGAATTTGTGAATGTTCAACTTTTTTTTCTTTCTTGTTAAACAGACTGGAGCTGTGGAAGGTAAATTCATTATGGTGACAGACTGTTTTATCATCTTGATTTGTAAATTTTCTATGTAATTTGAAATCAGAGCTAGAGATGCTCAGTTTAGGAAGGAAGAAGCTAATAATAGAACTACAGAAAAATTAATGGACATACAGTCTTCACAAATCTTAGTCCCATCTTTTGTGGCTGATCATGGGCTCTGAGAAAGTTTGATTGCAGAAATGGTAGCGCTACTGGTACATACCCACTTTTTATGATGATGCAGGTGATTCAGCTTATGTTATTAGAGAGAATGACTTGGTACTTTTCCCTTGAAGAGTGCATAGATATAGGGTTAATAGTCTTCGATTTCTGAGAGAGGTGGTCTACTGATACATCAGTTTCCTTACTGTTTTCCTTCGCATTCTCCATGCCTTTAAAGGAGAACGGCATAGACATATTGCCATCTTGATTAAGTTAAAAACGTTATTATGCAGTTCCTAAAAAGAGTAGATTTCGAGGATGTTAGGCTTACTGTGCTTCTGCTGCCTCCTTGACATTCAATTCCCTGTAGTCAGTAGAGGTTCAAACAAGTCTGGTGGTGGTAGATCCTTGTACACAGGACCTAGATCATCCCTAGTTGTATCTGTACATGCATTTAGCTTGAGTGTTAATGCAATGTTGTCTAAGTTGTCAAATACAGGGTTATCAAGTTCTGAGTGACGGTCATCCATTAGGCAGAGTTGTTTGAGATTATAATCTCTATTTGTGTGCTAACAGCTGCAGTTGAGCGATTGGACTGACTTAAGGCTTTAATTTGTTTACATTTATTTCAAGGGTTCTTTCAAGGGTTCTACCACTGAAGAGAAGGCCAAAGAAAATTCAGCTAAGTTATCCACTAGTAGGGAACCATGACAATCAGAAACAAAAGTGTTAAGATCTTCTCTTATAAAGGAAGAGAAGTGCTTAGGCTTGACATCCTTTAGTCTATGGCTCCCACTAAAGTAATTGCATGTGTCCTGGTTGGACCTAGAAAGAAACACTGTCATTTTACATCCACATAGGTTTTTTCCTAAGTTGCCTTCACTCTCACACAATGACTTTGGAGATACACATGCATCCATGACAGAGCGGGTTCGTTAGAAAATCAACTGTTCAAGAACACTATCATGACACCTTGTACAATACATTCAAGGTTTATACAAACATTTAGCGAATACAATTCTTTGTTTTTGCCCATGCTTCGACACATCTATCTATAGCACATAAACAATGGCGGCCTAACTAGAATCTTGACCCAGGGTAAGGGTGCTTTCCAATATAAATAAACATCATTTTCGGCTTGAGGCGGAAGAGCACTTGCTGTCATTTAGGAGGGCACCACATGCTGAAATTTCAGTCCAGCTGCTTGCTGATCTGCGAAGAGGGATGTTCAATTTGTGACCATGACAGAGATCTACATACTTTCCCTTCAGGTAATGGGGTTGGATCATCCGATGGGGGATTCTTGGCAGAAGAAACACACCCCCACCCACTACACACTTAGGTTAAGGAGCGCATAATAGGAGTACACCATCCGGAGATCATTTTATATGCTAGCATATATACATTGACAAGATGGTGGAACTTTTCATTTTATTCACTGTCCTGATATTGCTAATCACTTTTATCTGCTTCTATTCATCATTTCAGCACATATACTTTATGCAAGAATCACTTGGTTCAATAAATATTGAAGACGCCCCATTTTCTATTCCTTGTACATTTCTTCGAGAGAAATGACTGCATGAAAGGGTTCTAGATCTGTTACCACGATCCCTGGGAAAGCTCGGAGTGGTCATGTTCTGTGGTTGCCAAAAAGGTGTACCACCCATCTACGTTTAGAGGGCTAATGGGGGCACTGTGGGCTAGCTGGTCTTTAGGACGACATATCCTACAGGGGTGCACAGAATCAGTCTGGCACCATCCCTATCCTTATCTTGACCAACAAACATTTGGGGAGCTGGTGCATCATATTTTTAACATGTCTAGTGCAGAAGGAATAGCAAATTTTTTCAAAAGTATAGGCTCTGGTTTGGTTTGCACCTTCAAGACAGTTTTCGAAGTCAATACATCTTGTATACACTCCATGCTAGGAAGCATCTTTCGAGGGCTTCCGCTGATCCTGTTCCTGATTGTTGAGACTGATTTTATTTTTTCTGCTCCGCAATGGATGTCCCATTTCGACATCAAATGGAGCTAGCACTACCACATGTGCTGCTGTGCCGTAAGTGCATGGTGCATTGCTTTGACACAACCTCACTTCGAGAACTGAATGAGAATTGGTTCTTATCATTTCAGCATGTGTGGCTTTACTGCGTACAGCCCGTGTTCTGTGGTCTGTTGTGCACTTTCGAGTGTGCCTTGGATTTATGCCTGGGATTGCAACTGGTTGTGCCATCGGACATGAATGTACTGATGGACCCCTTAAAGGCCCATTTGTATAGCTGTCCACTGTGTTCCGTTGCTCCTAGCTGCATTCTACAAGCCTTCCTGGGTTGCACAGGCCTGTGGTGAATTGGATCTTCACTCTGATGCAACAGGACTACCCACGGCTGTATTCACTCTCCCGGCGGCTGCTTTGGGGGTTGGATGGGAACACATTTGCTCTATAAAGCTGCTCCAAGGTGTGTGCATTTGGGATCGTCATCTGCGGATGCTGGGAACAGAAATGTTTAATTTACAATTCGGAACACAAACATTCGACCATTCCGTTTGGTGAGAACTTTTTGATTTGGCCTGTTTTTTTTTTACATCCTAAATTGTTTATAAATTGGTTTTGACTTTTTGCTTTTATTCCAGGTGGCTTTCTTTGTGCTTTTGGCTTCTAAATAGCATGATGATCTCTTCAATAGTTTTTAGCTTGATTTTATAACATGGATTTTAGGGTTGCATTTTTTATTTTGCATATGCTAATGCAATTTTTAGCTATTACTTATTGGTTTCTTTTAGATAGCTTTGTAGTTGACTTATGTTCACGGAGAAACACTGCCATTTTACATGCACACAGGTTTTTTCCTAAATTGCCTTCACTTTCACACAATGACTTTTGACACACATCTATGACAGAGTGGATCAGTCTCCATGAAACTATACTTGCTTACAAAACCAACTTCGTAAGAACATTATCATGATACCTTGAGCATAGCGTACAAAGTCTGTACATACATTGTGCAAATGCAAATGTTTGTTTTTGCCCATGAGGTGACACAGCTATCTATTGCAAAAAACACAGTTGATGGACAGAATGTACAACAATGTCATACATTCACCCCAGTACAAGGATCTGGGCCTAAATCCATCGTTTCTTTGCACTCCACACCACCCTGGGTTAGGCACTGGCTATATGCAAATCAGCTCTGACCCTCTGCCTCATGGGAACAGTCCAGTCTGAACTACCAAGCCATGTCTTTCCCAGATCGGAATCAAGCATCCAAGGACCGGTTTCTGGCTATCAGCCTTCATCAGCCTGGATAGCTTGACTCCAGTGGTGTGGAGGCTGATTTGCATATGGCCATGTCTGACCTGGGGTGGAGTGCAAAAAAACGATGGATTTAGGCCCAGATCTCTGTACTGGGGTGAATATATGACATTGTTCTGCATTCTGTCCATCAATTGTTGTTTTTGCATTTGTCACCCCGAGTGGGATGGGTATGCTCAGACGTGAGTCCCATGCTCTACACACCACTGGAGTCAAGCTATCCAGGCTGATGAAGGCTGATAGCAAGAAACCGGTCCTTGGATGCTTGATTCCGGTCCAGGAAAGGCATGGCTTGGCAGTTCGGGCTGGACTGTTCCCATGAGGCACAGGGTCAAGGCTGATTTGCATATGGCCATGTCTGACCTGGGGTGGTGTGGTGTGGAGTGCAAAAAAACGATGGATTTAGGCCCAGATCTCTGTACTGGGGTGCATGTATGACATTGTTCTGCATTCTGTTCATCAATTGTTGTTTTTGCATTTGTCACCCCGAGTGGGATGGGTATGCTCAGACGTGAGTCCCATGCTCTCCACACCACTGGAGTCAAGCTATCCAGGCTGATGAAGGCTGATAGCCAGAAACCGGTCCTTGGATGCTTGATTCCGGTCCAGGAAAGACATGGCTTGGCAGTTCGGGCTGGACTGTTCCCATGAGGCACAGGGTCAAGGCTGATTTGCATATGGCCATGTCTGACCTGGGGTGGTGTGGAGTACAAAAAAACGATGGATTTAGGCCCAGATCTCTGTACTGGGGTGCATGTATGACATTGTTCTGCATTCTGTTCATCAATTGTTGTTTTTGCATTTGTCACCCCGAGTGGGATGGGTATGCTCAGACGTGAGTCCCATGCTCTCCACACCACTGGAGTCAAGCTATCCAGGCTGATGAAGGCTGATAGCCAGAAACCGGTCCTTGGATGCTTGATTCCGGTCCAGGAAAGACATGGCTTGGCAGTTCGGGCTGGACTGTTCCCATGAGGCACAGGGTCAAGGCTGATTTGCATATGGCCATGTCTGACCTGGGGTGGTGTGGAGTGCAAAAAAACGATGGATTTAGGCCCAGATCTCTGTACTGGGGTGAATGTATGACATTGTTCTGCATTCTGTCCATCAATTGTTGTTTTTGCATTTGTCACCCCGAGTGGGATGGGTATGCTCAGACGTGAGTCCCATGCTCTCCACACCACTGGAGTCAAGCTATCCAGGCTGATGAAGGCTGATAGCCAGAAACCGGTCCTTGGATGCTTGATTCCGGTCCAGGAAAGACATGGCTTGGCAGTTCGGGCTGGACTGTTCCCATGAGGCACAGGGTCAAGGCTGATTTGCATATGGCCATGTCTGACCTGGGGTGGTGTGGAGTGCAAAAAAACGATGGATTTAGGCCCAGATCTCTGTACTGGGGTGAATGTATTACATTGTTCTGCATTCTGTCCATAAATTGTTGTTTTTGCATTTGTCACCCCGAGTGGGATGGGTATGCTCAGACGTGAGTCCCATGCTCTCCACACCACTGGAGTCAAGCTATCCAGGCTGATAGCCAAAAACCGGTCCTTGGATGCTTGATTCCGGTCCAGGAAAGACATGGCTTGGCAGTTCGGGCTGGACTGTTCCCATGAGGCACAGGGTCAAGGCTGATTTGCATATGGCCATGTCTGACCTGGGGTGGTGTGGAGTGCAAAAAAACGATGGATTTAGGCCCAGATCTCTGTACTGGGGTGAATGTATGACATTGTTCTGCATTCTGTCCATCAATTGTTGTTTTTGCATTTGTCACCCCGAGTGGGATGGGTATGCTCAGACGTGAGTCCCATGCTCTCCACACCACTGGAGTCAAGCTATCCAGGCGGATGAAGGCTGATAGCCAGAAACCGGTCCTTGGATGCTTGATTCCGGTCCAGGAAAGACATGGCTTGGCAGTTCGGGGTGGACTGTTCCCATGAGGCACAGGGTCAAGGCTGATTTGCATATGGCCATGTCTGACCTGGGGTGGTGTGGAGTGCAAAAAAACGATGGATTTAGGCCCAGATCTCTGTACTGGGGTGAATGTATGACATTGTTCTGCATTCTGTCCATCAATTGTTGTTTTTGCATTTGTCACCCCGAGTGGGATGGGTATGCTCAGACGTGAGTCCCATGCTCTCCACACCACTGGAGTCAAGCTATCCAGGCTGATGAAGGCTGATAGCCAGAAACCGGTCCTTGGATGCTTGATTCCGGTCCAGGAAAGACATGGCTTGGCAGTTCGGGCTGGACTGTTCCCATGAGGCACAGGGTCAAGGCTGATTTTCATATGGCCATGTCTGACCTGGGGTGGTGTGGAGTGCAAAAAATGATGGATTTAGGCCCAGATCTCAGTACTGGGGTGAATGTATGACATTGTTCTGCATTCTGTCCATCAATTGTTGTTTTTGCATTTGTCACCCCGAGTGGGATGGGTATGCTCAGACGTGAGTCCCATGCTCTCCACACCACTGGAGTCAAGCTATCCAGGCTGATGAAGGCTGATAGCCAGAAACCGGTCCTTGGATGCTTGATTCCGGTCCAGGAAAGACATGGCTTGGCAGTTCGGGCTGGACTGTTCCCATGAGGCACAGGGTCAAGGCTGATTTGCATATGGCCATGTCTGACCTGGGGTGGTGTGGAGTGCAAAAAAACGATGGATTTAGGCCCAGATCTCTGTACTGGGGTGAATGTATGACATTGTTCTGCATTCTGTCCATCAATTGTTGTTTTTGCATTTGTCACCCCGAGTGGGATGGGTATGCTCAGACGTGAGTCCCATGCTCTCCACACCACTGAAGTCAAGCTATCCAGGCTGATGAAGGCTGATAGCCAGAAACCGGTCCTTGGATGCTTGATTCCGGTCCAGGAAAGACATGGCTTGGCAGTTCGGGCTGGACTGTTCCCATGAGGCACAGGGTCAAGGCTGATTTGCATATGGCCATGTCTGACCTGGGGTGGTGTGGAGTGCAAAAAAACGATGGATTTTGGCCCAGATCTCTGTACTGGGGTGAATGTATGACATTGTTCTGCATTCTGTCCATCAATTGTTGTTTTTGCATTTGTCACCCTGAGTGGGATGGGTATGCTCAGACATGAGTCCCATGCTCTCCACACCACTGGAGTCAAGCTATCCAGGCTGATGAAGGCTGATAGCCAGAAACCGGTCCTTGGATGCTTGATTCCGGTCCAGGAAAGACATGGCTTGGCAGTTCGGGCTGGACTGTTCCCATGAGGCACAGGGTCAAGGCTGATTTGCATATGGCCATGTCTGACCTGGGGTGGTGTGGAGTGCAAAAAAATGATGGATTTAGGCCGCCCCCCCCCCCCCTTCCGCCGCAGCCAAGGGGTTAAGGAAGGAAAAACTGTAATCTACCGTTAGTTTAGGCAATTGCTCCTTGAGGGCCAATCTACTCCTTGTCAGCAGTTGTATGCCCAGTAGGCCTTGTGGACCTAAAACAAGTAATTCTATATAGACTATAAGACAAGAGCCACATATTCCAAAGAACAAAGGCAATCAATCTGTAGCCCACTGAACTGGTTAACTAAGTGGCTTGCAGTCAACCAGTTCAATCCCTAAACCTTACTTGCTGTGCCGCTTGGGGAGCCTTGGTGTACTGGTACTAATACGCTGTTTTGTTCTGCTAACAAATACTGCTAATGATTGGCTTCAGAAAATGACGAGTAACAGTTTGTAGGCAGAAATTTGTTCCCTAGAGCTTGCTTAGTTATCAAGTGAGTCTTATTTAAATACAGACATACCTTCCCTCTCCTATTATAAGACTGTTAGAAGGTGGTTCTGACACATCAGAGCCGCCAGGATTTTTCGCTTTTTGAGCAACTAATTGTTACGCTTTTACTCTGGGAGAGCCTCATAAGTTGGGACTCACCCACAGTGAACTCATGATGAAAGAGACTGCATGTGGATTTTACTGGTGTCCCCCTGGCCTAACTGGGCCGCTGCACCACAGCTGGAGTAAGGGGCTGGTTACATGAAGACACATATGTACATGCATGTGCACACATGTAGGGGCTGCGCAGGGGAGATTCCTGGCGTGCGCAGCCAAGGAGCAGGTGCAGATAGACTGATGTGGCAGGAGTTATGCAGAGCTGTGTGGTGACATGGAATAGGCTTTATACAGTGGGAAGAAATATGCCAGGGAAAGTCAGTGTGCTTTACTGTTTTTCACTCCATTATTCTCCTATGAGGACGGGGAGCCCATGGGCTGGTTTCACTTTCCCAGGGCCTGCAAATTCCAGAAACGCACCAAAGTCCACTGTAACTTATGTGAGAAGAAGTATAATGCAGAGTCCAAAGTCATATTTGTACTGCTTTTGGATCATCCAGAAATGTCATATTTCTCTGAGTCAGCTCATAACCAGGGCCTGGCGGGTGGCTGACACTGCCAGGCTGAATTAATTACCTTCCTCTCCAAGCTGTAGCCTCAGAGGCCCAGCCCTGCACAACAAGCATTCCAAGGGCGAGGGCTTCCACTCCAAGAAGAGAAGATGGGTGGAGCTACAGGTTCATCCATCAGCAGCTGACACACGGTGCCAGGCACCAGGCTGCTCTGGGGAGAAGGCAGCAAGGGGGGAAAAAGGGCTCTCAGAGACCATGTGGCATGAGACCCCTGGACGATGCCATTTTGAACAAACCCAGAAGCCTGGGCAGGAAGGAGGGAGCAGGGGCAGAGAAGTGATGTGTCGCTGTGTGATAGGGCAAACAGAGACTTCCTGCCAGCCCCCTCCCCAATTCTTTAAAAGAACTTACACAGGAAGAGGAGCTCTCTCTAGGGTGTGGTCTGCTGAGGCAGAGGGTGCTGGAGCCTGGCGCCATAGACAGTTGGAAGGAGGAACCCCCCGACTGTCCCAGGATCTTGAATAGCGCCAAGAGAGGAGTCCAGGACCAGTAAGCAGAAGTCTGGGCCTCTGAGCAAGAAGAAAGGCCAAGGAGGAGAGCCAGGTGAAAGGCTGGTGCAGGGAGCCAGTGAAGACCGCTCCTCGCCCAGTGCACCCTTTTAGAGACAAGGAGGGTGCTCCCAGTGGCCTGAGGGCTGAGTTATGCCCCCCCCCAGAAGGTAGGTGACCGTTGACCTCTGGCAGACCGACGACGAAGAAAAACGTGGGGTTCCGCTGATGGTCTTGGATATGCCCCCAGGGTGGGTCAGGTACCTGGGACTGTAGTGTAGTTCCTATATTCCCAATAGGCTCTGCGCTTTGGAATAATATAAACAGCAGTGTAGACGTAGGACTGAGGTCATCTAGGTCTCTACTGACTATATTAGACTAAAGGTTTGCCAGCTAGCTCAGAGGTCACTAGAAACTTTCGCGAATAACCGAGGAGGAGTTTAACCTCCCTGGATAGACAAGAAGGGATTAGCTTCTGAATACCATAAAACATGACAACTTTGCTCCCTCAGAGTAAGAGTGTATCTCTAGAGTCGTGTGAAAACAATAGACAGCTATTTCACTCAGTCAAGTGTGCATACTTAGTTTCACCAGAGTGCAGAGAAAAGAGAGACAGGCGTTTTCAATAAAAGGTGTAATTTATTGAGCAGTCTTCTTTCTCATGCAAGAGAAATGAATTGCCACAATTGCAATACTCGTAGTAAAGTAAAGTGCGTACAGTAAAAGGAGGATTATAAAATAATACTGTAAAAGCATTGATATGGTTTCTTAGCCATATGATACTTTAAAATAGATAAAATATATACATTGACTAACGTACTCAACTGGTGCTTCTAAATACGCCTAACCCGGTGTACCTGACCTAAGCCTAATACGTGGGAAGGAGTAAGTAAGTAGCAGTTTAAGTTAAGTTGGTTTTGCCAAGAATCTGACTCAAGAATTCTCTTTAAGGGTTTAGTCAGCTCCGTACCTGGGTAATAGAAAGCAGGAGGTCTTGTATCTCTCTTTCAGGACTCAATATCCCAGTAACCCGCGAAGGTATCTGGAAACGAATATATGATGTTACCACGAATACAAGTTCCACGCATGGCAATACCACGCGAATTTTAGTTCGCAAGTGGCTTTACCACGCTGGAATTTGCAACGAAGGATTATACCACGCATTTTAACCTTCGTTTAAACACAAATAATAAAGAATATTTTCTTACCTGACACCTTCCCGTCTTTCACGAGCAGCCCGTACTTCCATCCACCATCGAAACAAGCGTCAAAACACGTCTGCCAAAATTAAAAAAGGACTACTATTTTGACGTAACGGCACGTCTTTGGGGGAGGCACTTTCCTTTTACCTCGGTGGTACTGAAGTGCGTTTTTTTTAAATTTAATTAACCCGCTCCTTTGTTTATTTTTGGGGGGGAGACCCCCCCAGGCCCCCCCAGCCCCTCCCCCAGCCGACCCCCGCCAACCCCCCAATCCCACGCTGAACGACTGGAAGGAATTCCACGCCTCCCCCTAGCCAGAACGTATATGCGTGGTAAAGACTGTCGTTGAAGGCATACGCGTGGAAAAGACGTTTGCGAGGTAAGTGCCTCGTAGTAAACGTCACGCGTAGAAAAGCCTTCGTTGAAAATGATGTTTCCCTCTGGAAACACCGGAGCTGGATTTCTCGGCAGGAGAAAAGACAGCGTCTCTCTCAGTGCGTCAAAAGGGAGGGGCAGCGTCCGTGGGCTCTCGCATCAGCTGGGCTCTCGGGCAAGTAGATAGCTGCTCTGCTCCAAAACCACCACCGTGTGTTTGCTTAAGGCAACGTTGGTATATTTATACCTGAAAGGGGCCGGGTTTGACGTAAGGTTGGACATAAGACGTCAATAAAGATGTCACTAAGAACTGGCCGTTCTTATAGTGCTTCACAGGAGTTCTAGGACGAAACCAAAACAAAAGCAATGGGGATTTCCCAGGTTGCTGGAGGTTTGGTTTGTTTAGAGAACTCGTTGTGCTTTCTAGGAGTCCGGGGAAGTAGCCTTGCTTAATGTGACTGCATGGGCTACGACTAAATATGGATATGATTCCTATGCCTTTATAGGGATATTATTGATTATAACCGTACAAGGGCATAAAATAGAAATATCTATTTAGGTTCCTAGATAAAAACACAATACCCACTCCACAATCTAATGTCCATCATTACTAAAAACTAAGCAATAGTAAACATTCAAAGGTGCATGTGCATTCCAACCCACCCCAAAATACATTTTTGCATTTGAAATGGTGTAAGCGAAATACATGAAAATGATTATTGGTACTGTACGCTTTTCAAGCAGTGTAATCATTCAGTTAAAAAGATGCATATATATATATTAGCTGAATGATTTGCGAAATTTACACATGAAATGGCTCTTAATACAGAAAAGAAGGTCGAGACCATTCCATCACATATAAATACTGTTATTGTAAATGTGCTAGAGGCTGAGGTAATATATTGTCTCTAGAGTTTCCTAAAAATAGAAGCTCTGTTCTCTAAGAATAGTTCTACTTTAAGCAGAGTCCAAGTGCCTGAAAAAGGTAAATATTTTGGAATCGGGAATAAAATAATTTTGCTTTCAGGGAAAAAATAGTTCCAAATATTCAGTAGCTTTTGTTTATAAAAGCCGAAGGCCAAATTCAGAGTTCAGGGAACGCTGTGTGCTTGTTGCTTAAAAAGTTATTCTTTCTGTTCAGGGGAGAACATCATTTCAGACAGACTCGCAAAAAAGTTGTCTACGGCTTCAGGTGAAAGTTCGACCAAGTTTGAAAATGCCGCAACTGTGCAGTCTTGAGCATGATTGCTATCATCGATGTCAGGATCAGCAATGCTCACAGAAGGTCGTACCTGGGTGATGTTGCTCTCATCTCGTACTTTACTACCACCTAATCGTAGTGGCCAAGTTTCAACGAATGCCGTCATCAGAATGGGTAGCCGCTGGGGACAACACGATGCATGAGCCGTTACAGGACTTAGCAAAGTATCTGTATCCAATGGTACTGCTGATTGTAGTTTAAGACAGACGTCCAACACGCATTCTTCTCCGCATAGCATACATCGAAGCACAGGTAAGATACAATTCTGCCAGATGGGTCTGAATGAAAGAAACCAGGTCATATTCAGATCTCTTAGCCGGGCTAATCCAAGGACTTTAGTTATGCGGTCCCGATAGCGTATAGCTAGGATTGTTTCTTCCATCGTTGCTGGAGTCTTGTCTGCGACTTGGCTTGCCATATCGGAGCAGAAGTATCAAAAATTAAATTCCTGCTACGAGTCCCAAGCGAAGTGGTAGGCCGACAAAGACAGAATGGACAAAATTAGGAAAAATGCCCAGAACTGTTTTGAAGGGTGTCAACAGTCCCGAAAAAATTGTCTTAAATACATGTGGGATACCCACTGGTATCAGACATATTTAGGATTTGGCTTAGCATTTCTGCGAAATGCACGGGGCAATTTGTTGATAAAAGGCTATGTATCTCTGCCGTTGTCCTTGCAACTTGCAGATCATACGTTTCTTTTGATGACGTTAAGGGCACAGTTGTCTGTAAAAGAACAGACTTCATTCTGCTTAAAGTATCAATTCGAATAGAGGAGATATTCAAAGAAGGCCACATTTTTGCCTCCGTATCTGGAGTGCTGTTTGGATACAATACTTGCATACAGCAAGTGACCATGGAAGTAACACTCACGAGATAAGCTTTTCCTGGCACCATGCCACAACAGCTGTGGTCCACTATTAGAATATAGCTCCCGTTAGAAAGCCGTCTAAAGAATGGCTCTATTTGTGCTGCAGGTGTGCCATGCTGGTGACATGAAAGGTTATTTGAAGTCCCCTCACAGGCCCCATGCAAGTTAATACCTTGACACAGAAGTATACCGCTTAGTGATCGTTTACAATTGTTACCACTAAGAAATACATTCTGTTTCTTTTCACTTTAACATGTGTGTGTGTAAGGCAATTTCCATGATGACTTAATGTACCCTTTACCCAACCTTTCATACTGGCCCGCTGGTATATACTCTTGACAGTATTTAAATTGGAAAGTTGTTATCGGAATTGTAATTATCCCGTGTATTATCCATTCAATGACAGGTCTTTCTAACATTGTCAATGGTAATCTCTCAAGTTTTTCAATGCTCAGAATCGTATAGTCTGCTCCTTTCTGTGCCAAACTGATTTGTTTATCAGTAAGGTTAAAGATAGAGAATAATGGCGTTGTGTTGATTAAACGCCATGGGACGTAGCCTGAACGCAGATTTTGCAACGTCCAGCCAAGCTGTACAATAGAACGTAATTGGGACTGACCGTGTTGTAACATTAGTAAGTCCTGCTCTATTATATCAATAGCAGATGATACAATACTGTCCAGTGAATATATTCTGGAGGACAGAGTCATTAACCCAATGTCCACAACAGAAAGTGATTTTTCCAAATTAATACGGTCAATTTCCCGTATTTTTCTGCTGTTTCAATTTGCGTTTCTTTCCAAGCTTCGTTGTATGCAGCGTATATACCGGCCGCTGTGAAACGTTTTTGACGCTGTTTGCGTGGTCCCATTACGAAATCACGCAAGTCAGCACCGTCTTTAAGTAAAGTCAAGTGTGGCTTAATTTCTGCCAGTGTGGATTTCTGTAGCCATTCGAGGCAGAGTTTCCCTACACTGTATGTTGTAACTATCCCTGGATGTTGTCTCTGGGAGTATCTAGGGTCTGGCCTGGTCAGTATGAACCCCTGTATTTTGTTCAGGAATCTATCTTGACAGTTATTTGTGTCTATGGGCCAGATCAACCATCTTTTCCAATCAGGATGTGTTCTGTTTTGGTTAAAAATATGGGTTACGTCTAGCTCAACATCTGTAGTGCTATTACTGTCAGGCGTTGGCTTTGGAATAGACGGTTTGTTTAAGTCTTTAATTTTGGCTAGGCCAAGACAGGTTGTCTGTTGAATGGTGTCATTCAAGAATATTATTTGTTCTGGGATCATGCAGGCTCTAAATAACGCTTCTAAACCTTGGACCTGCCAATCTTTGGTACCCCAGATGGTTTTTGTTTCAATGTTGTTTTTCCAAAAATCAAAACCAAATGTAGTCATTTTTTCATAAAATGTTTCCGAATAGATTAATTTAGTGTTTGTCAGCATTGTTTCACCCGTCTTATTTAGCAGTTTGAAATAAAACGTTTCTGCTTCACTTGTGTTAAACCTTGAGAAGTATGGGAATTTTCGAACTACCTTTTGGTGGAGTTGCACAATGTTCCCATTGATTATAATTAAAAACATTTCTAGGTTGAGCAGATGTATGCAAATAATGGTGTGCAAAGTGATTGTAACAGTACATTTCTTCATAATTAGATGAACCCTGTAAGTAATCATGTTCTGTACATTTTGCTGACATTACTAAATCTGACATCATATCATTAATACTTTCAAAGTCCCAATCATCAGAGAATGTGCTCTGTTTTACAAAGTCACTTAATGAAACCTTAAACTGGTGTGGATATTTCAAGAGCTCGACCGGGCCATAGATTTCGTAATCCGTTTTGTCCCAAGCTACCCCACCGGGTATTGGATTGGCTGTGACATTCACTGATGATAGTTCTCTTTTCTCGATGTGAGATGACTTGTGTGGCTTTAGGACCAAGTTGATGTTCTGACTTGCTGTGTCCATTGTACTGTATTTTCCCTCAATGAATTTTCCCAAACAAAGAACCATGATGAGCCAAAGCAGGTGGAAAAGTACACCTAACACAATCCAAAATTCAATCCATGGAGAAATCAGATATGTTTCTTTGAGTTGATGAAAGAGTTCAGTTACTTTGTCTTTAAAAGTTTTTGTTGCTGGCGTTTCGTCAGGTTCGCTTGGATCTTCAGAAAAGTTATCGAAATTGATGAAGTAGCCAGATGCAGTTCTGTCAATTGTTGGAATCGCTTCCGGATTTTCATTTGCTTTTGGAATTTTCTTTGTTTCATTAGCATAGTCTGAGGCTACATCGTTGTAGACAGGTGTTTCTTGACGAACTGTTGCAATTTGGGTTTTAAGAGGCATAAGTTACATGGCTTTGTTGCATAGTCCTTTTTGATTCACTGTAGGTTTATCAAATGTGATTAGTCTCTCAGTTTGAACCTCTTGTATTGTAGCAAATTTTGGTACTCTGCTATTTCTTGGGAGTCCACTGGGACTACTACTTATTATTGGCCACATGAGTGTGGTTTTACCAGGTCGATGGATACAACTCGGTTCTCCTTTTTACCAGCAAGGGGCGGTAGTACAACTGATCTTGTTCCGCTGACAGCTAAGACAGGTACTGCTTTTCTGTAAGAAGGCCCAAATTCCTTCTTCACCGCGATCTTCTCTCTGACCAGATCCCCAATCTTTGGAATCCAGACAGGCCTTGCTGGGACAGGTGGTTTATCTTCAGTGGCTGTTGGCTGCTGTTTTAACTTTACGTTGCTCAGGCCTTTTCTTGTTTCATTTAAGTCCTGTAAAATAGCCAAACGGTCTTTGATATCAAAGCATTTTTCTTCTACCACTGAAGTCTGACTATCTAAGTCCTGAATATGCATTCTAGTACCGAACAATAGTTCGTACGGACTGAAACCTTTTAGAGAATTTCTTGGCAGATTATTAAGACTACGTTGGACACTTGTTAAATGTTTGACCCACCCATCACCCGAACCTAATACCCTCGCCGTTATAGATTGCTTTATGTCTCGGTTTTTTTCTTTCCACAATCCCATTTCCCTCAGGATGGAAGGGACAAGAGTATCGCAATGCAATGCCCATGCTGGTCATGGCCTCCTTATAAGCTCGAGAGCTAAAAGCAGGACCCTGGTCAGAATGTAGCATGCCAATTGCGTATGTGCCGATATAGACTCGCAAATCTTTGTATAACAGTTCTGGCATCAGCCGAGTGCTGGTGTCTACATTTTAAGTGAATCTAGTCTTAAATATTAATGGGTCGCATTTCCCTGTTGGGTTTTGCGTATAGATAGCCTCACACTATCTGAAAGAAGGGTCCTAGCATTACTCCGGCCGGTTCGCCACTGCCATCTCTGTTGCAGTTTTGACAGCTCATTGCAAATTTATGTTGTTGCAGGCTCATTCCCGGCCACCAGTATTCTGATTGTAATTCTTTCAGAGATTCCTTGATCTTCTGGTGCCTTCGACCTAATCCCATATGTGATTCTTGAATCAAGAAGATTCTCCTGTTCGTGTTTGGAATTACTCTATCCCCCACTCCAGGGATTCGGGCAAAAGGAACGGAGTTTGCATCGATTATGTATGTATAATTGAGTGGATAGTTCACGGGTAGTGCTGCACAGTCGCCTTTTGAAGACGTTTTTACCGCCAGCATGGTTTCCCCGTCTATGTATTTTTCTGAACGCTTTTTTGTGGCTACGGAAGCCTGTTTTGTTGCTTCCGCTGTGGCTGTGTCAGCCAATTAATTCCCTGCAACGTGAACGCCATCACGCTGATGACTCAGTGTATGTATCACGTGAGTCTTTTGTAGTTCTTTCTGCAAAAGAACTACTTGTTCCCAAAGCGTTTTATGCTTGATTGTGGCACCTGTGTCATCTTTGTAACCGTTTTGAACCCAGTTCTGTTTGTCATTATTGTAAGATTTGACGCAGTAATGCGAATCGCACACTATTAGTGTCGGGAATTCACGATCGGCATTTTCAAGCGCCATCTTTAAAGATCTGATTTCAGCTCGCTGAGCCGAACAGTTTCTCAGTGATTCAGTTTTGAGGATTTGTGGTCTGAATTTACCACAGCGCCAGCGACCTTTAACAATCGCGCACGCAGCATTGTAGGATTTCTTCTCTACATCGTAATGTTGTGCAAATCTGTCCATGTAGATTACACATCTGTACTGTTCGAGAGGTAGAATTTCGATTGGCATAGGATATTCTTTTTCATATGTTAAGTTTTTTAGTTTTTTCATTTCCGGGTCAAAATAGTATTTCACTTTTTCTGTAGCAAGAGAATTTTCCCACTTTATCCATTTTGGATTTAATGCCACAGTAGTCAAATTGCGTGGGCTTGCTAGTGCCTCAAAGGCTGATTCTGCTGTTAAAACAGTTATCTGTCTGCCTTGGGCTCTTTCTTTTGCTACAGCTGTTCGAACCGAATTTACAATGTTTTCTGCAAGACTGAATGTTTTTTCAGCTTGTGTGTACAAGTGTGATTTGTAAGCTATTGGTACCATTTCTCTCTCATTAGAGGTCAGGTACGTGAATCCGCATCTTCCTGGGATGACTCGGATTACAAGGTTGCGTGTGTTTTCGCGAGTTTGCAATTTTGTTTTAGCTAACATGTCTGTTTGCAATGATCTCAAAATCTCTGTGTGTTTTTGAGTCCAATTGATTGGTTTGAAATCAGGTTTTACTAATTCATAGAGAGGTTTAACCCTCTCCGCATAATTTAGAATGTAAGTTCTTCCGAAATTCCCGAAACCTAGTATTGATTGTAAGTTCTTCAGCGTTTTTGGTGCTTGGAGTACAGCGCACTTCTCTTGATAATTCATATCCTAAAAACAGGACAGTTAGATGGGCAATTCGTGACTTTTTAAAGTTGAATTTGTAACCCTCTGCTGCGAACCCAAGTATTATGGTGTTCACTCTTTTCAAGTGAGTATCCAAGTCATCATCTGTTAGATAGATGTCATCGACATACGATAATGCTTCATCATCATATATTTGTAGTAACTCTGTTACCCTTGCTGAGAATAATCCTGGGCTATTCTTGAATCCCTGTGGGAGTCGACAGAAATTTCTGCGACCCCATTATTGAGAAAGCGGTCAAATACCTGCTTTCAGGTGCAATGTTTTGACAAAAGAATCCATTAGAGATGTCTAATGTTGTTTTGTATTTTTTACGCACGATGTTATTCATTAGTGCTGCACTATGTGAGTTTTGTACTGCAAATGTCTTGCAACATGAGTTAAGGTGTCTGTAGTCCAAAACTAGACGCTATGAATCGTCTGGCTTGGAGACAGGAAACAAAGGATTGTTCATTTGTGAGGTGCATGTTTCAATCACCCCTTGGTATTCAAGTTGATCTAAGATCTCCCTGACTTGTTTTTTAGCTTCTTGCTTAATTGGGCACTGCCTTTGTGCAGTTGGTTGACATTTTAACTGGATTTTGTGAGGAGGATAGTCCTCATCCCATCCAACATGATTTTTATATAATGCAGGAGCTTGGGCTACTGCCCATTTTCTTGCATATGTATATTTTTTATGAATTGAAATATGATTTGAGAAGGCAGGCATAATCATTTCTTCGCCATGAGGGCACTCCCTGATAAACTCTGGTGGCCAGTCTTTCTCAGCTAAAAGGATGTCATAGCCTTTGGAAATGTTATCCCAAAATAGACCCCTTACTTTCCTTGTCTTATCTCCCTCTATACGTAATGTTATTTCGTATATTTTATGAGGTTTGCTAACTCTGGTATCTGCAGTTTCCACCTGAATGTATTCATTCGTGTCCACTGTCTCCAGATGATTCATCAGGATCTTGCGAGCTATTGTCACTTCTGCTGCGCTGTCTAGCATTGTCTGGGCCCACTCTCCGTTTTTCAGTTGTGTCCTCAGTATCCTCGGCATGTTTAATTATTTTAATACTGGCTACCTTCTTTCTTGGAAATTGTAATTTTTTACTTTGATGAGCAGGTTCATTGTCTTTGGACTTGACGTGCTCTTCCCTGTGTTCTGAACGTCCTCTTCTTTCCGATTTCTGCGAGGAAGTCTGAAAAGTTCGAGAGGGACGTGTATCAATATCTTGATATCTATCAGGTTTCTTCAGATTATCCCTATTTCTAAGGTTGTATCTTTTCTGAGAGGGCTCCCTCTGGGGAGACTTGTGTCCTTGGTCCGGAGATCTTTCTCTCCGCCGAGGAGACCTTCCTCTGGACTGGAATCTTTTTTTCTTTGGGAGTGGATTGTTTATTTCCATCCCAGCTCTTTTTTGGAGTGTTCAGATTATTTTTAATAAATATTTTTTTCAGGATTTTCCGTTAGTTGGGGTTTTACTGGTTTCCCACCCAAACTATCTCTTCCTAGTTCTTCATAGGATTTTTCTATGATTCTGGCAAGTTCAAATGGCTGTTCTGCTATATTTGTTTCTTTTAATTTCTGGAGGTAAGTTATTTCCTCCGTAGCCAATTGAACTAACTCTCTATATGCCTTTGTTAATTCTTTTATTTTAACTAAGAGTTCTTCGCTTGACATTTTATTAATGTCAGGATGTGGTGTGTAGCTGGCTAGAACCGGCCACGTTGCTCCTGGTCTACCTAGTGGACCGAGCCTGGTGATGTGATTATTATGTTTTAGGGCGCCTTTAAACCAGAGCAGGTGCTCTTGGTAATTTAATGGGATTTCCACCTCCTCAAAAGGGGTGTATTCTTCCGGAGGTTCCTCTATTTTGTAATAGTGGAAGTCGTGTGTCACAGCGTTTGCTGCTGGAAAGTTTATCCATGAATAGAATACCTCTGTCTGCCGATATTCATGGGCCTCTACCACGAATATGACTGTACCACCTCTTGGTGTTAGTCCATTTTCTATAAGTTTAAGAGTTATAGTTTTTCTTATGTTGACCGGAATGAGTATAGCATCCGGGTCATTCTGTTGGAGACTTGAGTCATCCGCTAGGAGTTGAGCTGCTATTCTAGCTACCTCCCTTTCATCATCACTTTCTCCCATTTTACTGACAGAAAGGTTTTCGTTGCAGATCAAGTTTCAAGGAAACAAACATTAGGTGCACAATATTTTGGAACACTGTATCCTTCAACGTTGACTAAACCAAAAACTATACATAGGAATCTCTTCCTACTAAGTTCCAGCGGATTTTAACCTTTTACCCACTCCAGACGTCTTTTGGAGTATTTACGGGAAAAAGGGTCTGTGTGAAAAAGCACGACTGAGTTATTCTAACGTCTTGCGTTAGATTTATCGCCTTACCAAACGTTGGGCGCCATGTAGTGTAGTTCCTATATTCCCAATAGGCTCTGCGCATTGGAATAATATAAACAGCAGTGTAGACGTAGGACTGAGGTCATCTAGGTCTCTACTGACTATATTAGACTTAAGGTTTGCCAGCTAGCTCAGAGGTCACTAGAAACTTTCTCGACTAACCGAGGAGGAGTTTAACCTCCCTGGATAGACAAGAAGCGATTAGCTTCTGACAACCATAAAACATGACAACTTTGCTCCCTCAGAATAAGAGTGTATCTCTAGAGTCGTGTGAAAACAATAGACAGCTATTTCACTCAGTCAAGTGTGCATACTTAGTTTCACCAGAGTGCAGAGAAAAGAGAGACGGGCGTTTTCAATAAAAGGTGTAATTTATTGAGCAGTCTTCTTTCTCATGCAAGAGAAATGAATTGCAAAAATTGCAATACTCATAGTAAAGTAAAGTGCATACAGTAAAAGGAGGATTATAAAATAATACTGTAAAAGCATTGATATGGTTTCTTAGCCATATGATACTTTAAAATAGATAAAATATTGACATACATATATACAACGTACTCAACTGGTGCTTCTAAATACGCCTACCCCGGTGTACCTGACCTAAGCCTAATACGTGGGAAGGAGTAAGTAAGTAGCAGTTTAAGTTAAGTTGGTTTTGCCAAGAATCTGACTCAAGAATTCTCTTTAAGGGTTTAGTCAGCTCCGTACCTGGGTAATAGTAAGCAGGAGGTCTTGTACCTCTCTTTCAGGACTCGATATCCCAGTAACCCGCGAAGGTATCTGGAAACACCGGAGCTGGATTTCTCGGCAGGAGAAAAGACAGCGTCTCTCCCAGTGCGTCAAAAGGGAGGGGCAGCGTCCGTGGGCTCTCGTATCAGCTGGGCTCTCGGGCAAGTAGATAGCTGCTCTGCTCCAAAACCACCACCGTGTGTTTGCTTAAGGCAACGTTGGTATATTTATACCTGAAAGGTGCCGGGTTTGACGTAAGGTTGGACATAAGACGTCAATAAAGATGTCACTAAGAACTGGCCGTTCTTACAGTGCTTCACAGGAGTTCTAGGACGAAATCAAAACAAAAGCAATGGGGATTTCCCAGGTTGCTGGAGGTTTGGTTTGTTTAGAGAACTCGTTGTGCTTTCTAGCAGTCCGGGGAAGTAGCCTTGCTTAATGTGACTGCATGGGCTACGACTAAATATGGATATGATTCCTATTCCTTTATAGGGATATTATTGATTATAACCGTACAAGGGCATAAAATAGAAATATCGATTTAGGTTCCTAGATAAAAAACACAATAGGACGGCCCCCACACGAAGTAAAGACTGGGAGCTCTGACGTCCCCCGTGAAAGTGGCCTTTGGGGGGCCTGGGATCCCAACTCGGGGCACGAAGCAAAGCCGGGGAGTGACATCACACTCCCTGTGAAGTTATGCCAAAAGGTGGTGCCAGGAGCCCAGCATGGCACCCGAAGCCATGGGAGAAGGGGTAGCGCCATTGCGCCCCCTCGAAGTGAACCCTGGATCCCCAACTCCGGGCCCGATGAAGGCGATGAGGAGGGGGTGGGCCATCCCGCGTCCCCCCTCGAGGAAGAAGATAAGCCGGGGAGCGCCGTCACGCTCCCCATAACGATTTTCTAGGAGCCCGGGATCCCAACTCCGGGCCCCGACAGGAAGAAGGAAGTCGGGGGTTGCGACACCCTGGCACCCCCCGTGAAGGCTACCCATGGGCCGGGACCCCATCTCCAACGTGAAGGACAGGGGTGCCACGGCACTCCCCCCGCAGCAGCGGAAAAGGGGGGGGGAGTGCCGTCGCCACCCCCGCCCCCTGAGGACTCGCATGGCTGGTGGAAGGCTCGTGTCTGAGCTGGCAGGCCAGAACTGTGGTGCTGGCTCCCGCAGCAGCCCAAGAGGGTGTTGGCCGGGCGAGGAGCCGGCAAGGGCAGCCGGGGGTGGGCTCCCCGGGCTGCCCTCCATCGATCTGCCAGCACGGGGTGCCCGGGTGGGTCCGGGCCCGCGCAATGTGGAGAGGAGCGGCCATGGATGGCCTCCCCGAGCAGTGGGTACAACTCAGCAGCAGCACGGGGTCCGGGTGAGACCGGACCCCCAACAATGAAGGAAGCGGTAGGAGGCCGCCTGAGATACGATTGCGCCTCTCCCCAAAGCAGCGGGAGAGCAGCTGCTACAATATTCATGGAGCAGAGTGCCCCTTAATGCCTTGCAGGCCCAGTAATTGCAACGATTATACATGTTATCAAGTCTAATAAGTACCTATTTTTAAAGGGATGCCTAACCATGTATTCTTGTTGCTGTGTTAGGTGAAGAAGAACCCAGACTGTTAGCCCCTAATGTGTAGAGGTGTATACTTCATGATGAGTATGGGACGCTCAGTCAGAGTTATGTGTCACCAGGGCAGATGTGCCTATTTTAAATGCTGGTTGAGATAATGGGGTAGGAGGCCACTGTGATGGTGTCAGTGCGCAGGGCCTTCGCTCCAGGTTAGGTTCAACTAACTGCATTAGGGAGCAAGATGATGTGCATACATGGGAGTGGTAGTACTAGACTCCACCCCCTTGCGGGAGTGGTGGAGGTGTTATACAATGTCACAAAGTAATTCCAACAGTTTAAGTATATTTGTAAATTGGTGCATAGTATTGAGTAGTGTGTGTGTGTGTGTTTAATAAATGTACTCCTCCCATTAGTAAGCCATTAGTAAGCCTTAGACTGCTCTGCAAAGCTACCCTCTGAGAATCAGGCAATACATTAGGGTGTTTGGTTCCTAGTGAAGGACAAATGTGACTTGTTTTTTGTGCAGGCCAAACAGATACTGCCTCGTTTTCCAACAAAAACTATTACTAAGTACGAACTGAAAAAATGTGTCCTGAAGTACCGCCTTCAGAAGTCCAGCATCCTGCATTATCCAGCGAGCAGTCAGGTGTGGACTTTTTAAATAATGAATTATTGTTGAAAAGATAAAACCTTATGTAATTTGAGGCACTGTGAAGTGGTATTAAAAAGCAGTAAACGGCTCAACTCACCCACCTGCTCTCTACTGCCTTTAAGCCAGGGCTCCTTGCCTTACTGAAAACTTGTGGAGATGAACAAGTTACCTACCTTTGGTAATACACTTTCTGGTGGATATTTCGTGCAACCGTAATATATTCACTAGATAGTATCCAGAAGTTTTAACAGCGATGCTCCCTTACACCACTAGGTGGCGTCGTACAGCTACGCGTTGGCCTGTGTGGGTTGCATTTGTTTGCAATAGTGTAAATAGAACCATTTGGCCTACATTAGCTTGTTGATGTGCCATGACATCTACACAGTAATGTTTTGTAAGTGTATGCAGTGTAGACCATGGGGCTGGTATACATATGTCAGCGCTATAGGTATGTTTACTAGAAAGGCCATTGAAGCTCCTTTATTATGAGTATAGTGAGCTTTTGGTGGGATAAGTAGAGTTAGTTGACCTATAGCATAACATGTTGGGATACATTTAACTATGTTATGTTAACAATGATTTGTAAAGCGCTCGTTCACCGGTTGGTTTCTTGGCGCTAGAGAGACAAGGTGGTGGCCAACCCGGAGCAGATCATTTATAAGCTGGTGTGAATAACCATGTTTTGAGAGATTTTCTGAAATTGAGTAGATTCGTCCTAAGTCTGATTTCCAGGGGGATGGAATTCCAAAGTCGAGGGGCCAGGGTTGCAAACCTGCATCCCCTTGGGGCTTCAGCTTGAAAGTCGGCACTGTAAGGAGGTGGAGTTGGGTTGAGTGGATGTTGTATGTGGGAATGTAGCGGGAGATGCGGGTATCAATGAATTTGGGGCTGCGGCCGTTTAGGGATTTGAACATCAGGCAGCCAACTTTAAAGGCACAGCGTTGGGGAATGGGAAGCCAGTGCAGTTTCCTAAGGAGGGGGGAAGCATGTTGCCACTGTGTTGTTTATATATTAATCGTGCCGCTTGTTTTTGTACCAGTTGAAGTCGCCTAGTGAGGCCGAGTGGGAGTACCAGGTAAGTGGCATTTGCGTAGTCGAGACAGGACCAGGGCAGTCACAACCTGAACCAGTGCAGCTTGAGATAGTAACCTGCTTATCTTCCTGATTTTTCGCAACTGACGGAAGCAGGTGGAGATTACAGTACCCATGTGCGTTTTGAGGGATAGGCCGTTACCAATAGTAACCCCTAGACTTTTTGCTGAGCTGGAGGCAATAGGGGGGAGCCCAGATCACTAGGCCAATAATGTGGGCCCCACTGTCTGTGTGCATCGCCCATCAGTATCAGTTCTGTTTTGCTGGGGTTCAGCTTTAGATGGTTGTGGTCCATCCATTGACGAATGAATGTCATGGTAGATTGAAAGTCAGATATTGACTGGGGATAGTTGTCAATCTTAAAGACAAGTTGGAAGTCGTCTATGTAGTTAGAAGTGGTCACTCTTCTTTCTTTCAGGGATCTTATCAGTAGGAGGAGGTAGAGGTTGAAGAGGTGGGGGGAGAGAGAGGAGACCTGTGGGACCCCGCACGTAGTTTTTTTTCTGGAGGAGTGTGGCTCAATGGTTAGAGCGGCAGACCTTGATGCAGAGTTCTGGCCAGGGACCAGGGTTCAATTCCCGCCTCGGCGGGGTCTCGGGCTCAATTTCCTCGGACCTGTTAATTCTCGCCTCGGTGCCTATTCTAATCACGGGCCCCACGCTGCAACTCTGGGCAATAGCTTGCTTAGCCTCCACACCGGCCCCAACAGCGCTAAGGATGCCTGGCTTCACCCTGGGGGTGCCCAGGAGTGGACACTTCACAGGGAAAGCCAGGAGGGGTTCCACAGCGGTATGAGTATCAGCGCCAGGAAGCCGCATAGGCGACACCGCAAGGTGACCGTCTGGTGACAGTGCGCTCTATAAGTACCATGCCATTTACATTTACATTTAGTTTTTAGTTTGGGGGCCGTGAAATGGCCAACTTGAAATGTCTGATTTAGAAATGACCTTCCCTTTGTGTGGTTTTGAGAATGCTAGAAGAGTTGTTGCATGTTTCTAAATGATTGAGTTCTATCGATATAGTACCTAAAACCTCTATTTACATCTAGTATGTCTAAAGCCCTTTCCGCTACTGGATCAAGTTGTGAAAAAAAACTGGTAATTCAATAGTTTTTTTTTAAACTGATTTTCTTTGTCAAAATAGCACGTATGATGCAGATCTCTGAGCCCCAGAGACAACTGCCGCATGTAAGATACAAATTTTAGACTTTGACCATTTTACATTAATAAAGACAGGAGAATATGAAAGGCAATACAAAGAAAATCAGATCCTGCGCAAACAACCAACTACCCCACCGCCCTCCCCTTCCCCCAATGCATCGTCTACATATCCCGCAACAACATATTACTATCCTAAGCTGCCAACAATCGACACCGGAGCTCAACATCCAGAATACCATTGTCTACTGAGGATTCACGGGCCACACATAAAAGAGGTATAGGGGACGGGAGGGGCCCACAAGTTACTCTGAGGCTTGACCCCGGTCCTCCTGCGGCGGCTCCAGCTCCAAGCACCGGTTTCAGGGAGTGAGGAAGTTCCCATCCCAGAACCTCGGAGAGACAGGCCAGTACCCCCCCCTCCAGAAGCGTGCTAGCGCTGTACAGTGCCATATAGTGTGTATCAGGGACCCCTCTTCATGCCCACAGAGGAGACACCCCGGGGAAGCCACCAGACCCGCCCTCCATAGTCTCACCCTGTTAAAATAAACCAGGTGGAGGTATTTGAATTGGATTAACTGCAGGCACACAGCTATGGCCGCGCCACATGGGGATGACAAAGCTTCTGTCCAGTCTTCTTCTTCCAACTGACCCACATCTCCCTCCCAGGCCTCCCTCAAACGCTGCATGGAGGGGGAACAGTGTGTAACCAGAGATTGATAGATTTGGGAAATTCTATTATCTAGGAGATCCCCCATAAAAACCTTAGCTTTCACCGGACTAAACTCCGGTAGTCAATCCAGACCCTCAAAGCTGGGAGCGATGGCATGCCAAAATTGTAAATATTTTTAAAAAACGGAGACTTTGGCATTTGAAAGGTCGTCTGATTGTCTTGGAAGAATTTCAACACCGTGCCACGCATAACGTCCCCCAGGGTAGATATCCCGATGTTATCCCAATCACGAAACTCGCCGAGACTCAATAGCTGCGGAAAACGACCGTTATACCATAATGGACTTTCCCTGGTCAATTTATTCCACCAGCCCATCTTCCGTAACACCTGCCGCCAAATCTGAAAGGCAATCCGTGTGGCCGACGGAAGAAGATGCCTCAGCGGTGCAGAATAAAGAATAACATGTAGAGAGTGATCCCCCATGCATCAGCGCTCCACAGCGTACGCTGGGTCTGCCCTGTCTCCATACCACCACTCATTTAAGACAAGGAGATGTGATGCAACATAATAAGACCAGATATCAGAGGTTGCCAGTCCCCCGCTATACGTAGAGAGAAAGCACGTCCGAATCGCCACCCGTACCGCTCCACCATCCCAAAGGCATCTGACCCAAAACTGAATTCACCTGCCGGAAACAACGCGGAGGAATCTGATTGGGGTGATTTTGTAGCTGGTACAATAATCGTGGGTGTGACACCATCTTAAATATGACCGACCGGCCGTAGATGGACATAGGCATGTGGGACCAGGTCTTAATGCCCTCACACACCCGCTCCCATACAGGTGCAAGATTGCGTTCCCATGCCGTGGCGGGAGAATCAGACAAGTATACCCCAAATATTTGATGCCTCCTTGTACTACTTGCTCAGACAACGCCCTGGCGGACCAAGCTCGCCCTGGCCGCCCAACACCCACAGCGTGGACTTCCTAGGATTCATATGTAGAACGGACATTTCCCCGAAGATCTGCATAATACACAACAACTGAGGGCCCGTTCGTTCCAGGTTGGTAAGAAAGAACAAAACATCATCAGCATGAAGGGCGATGCGATCGGACAGTCCCTGTGCCCATTCAAATCCAGACACCTGAGCGTCCATTCGCACACAAGCTGCCAAGGGTTCCATTGCTAAGGCGAAAATATATGGGAACAGTGGACACCCCTGTCTGGTGCCCCTCCCAAGAGAGAATGCAGAAGAAACGAAGCCCGCCACTCGCACCGAGGCCGTCAAGTCAGTATATAGTAGGGTAATATAGGACAAGAAGCGCGGTCTGAAATTCAGCCGCTGAAAGAGTGCGAATAAATAAACCCAACTCAAGCAATCGAACGCCCTATCCATATCTGCTAGCAGTAGCGCCGCCCGCTCTCCCAGACCTTGGATCATCGAGACTGCCACACGTGTCCGTCTAATATTGTGGCAGGTTGCACGCTGGGGCATCAACCCAGCTTGGTCCGGGTGTACCAGCAGAGCTATATGGGGGCGGAGGCCGTTCGCCAAAGCTTTAGCCAATATCTTGGCCTCCACATTCAGGAGGGAGATACAAGGCGTGCAGTTCCGGCGGCCTACCGGGCTTATGGAAAACCGCTATCTCCGTATGGCGGCAAACGTCCCAGGTCCCTGGCCCTCTCGACCACCCTGCGGCAGTGGGATCCCAGCTGCAAGAAATATTTTTTTTAATTCACATGGGAAGCCTTTAAGGTCCGGGGCCCTACCAGAATTAAGATCTCCCAGGGCCGCCCCCAATTCTTCGTCAGTGAGTGGGCCTTCCAATTTCTCCCTAACCGCATCCGAGATTGCCTTCGGGGGGAGATCGTCCAAAAAACGATAGATGACTTCCGCTGAGAGGCATTCCGTAGGGGCATATAATTGAGCATAATACCCTGCAAAACAGCTTGCGATAGGCGACGCGCCCGACACAGGGAGCCCATCCAGACCCTCAACACCCGGGAGGACCTGGGGGTGAAGAAAACCTTAATCGGTGCAGCATTTTACCAGATTTGTCACCCCATTGGTATATCCTACTACAGGTAGCAAACCAAGCCCGTAGAGCCTCATCCAAAGGATATGTGAATATTTCTGCCGCGCCTCCAACTCCAGAATAGTAGTTTCCGCTCTAACCAGGGCCTCTCTACGCTGTCTTTGGGTGGCGGCGCAAAAGGAGATGTCCATTCCCCGAATAGTGGGTTTCAAGCTTGAGACACACTCCTGAGGCGGAAGCCGGGAGCGATTCACTTTTAAATATTCTTAAAACTGTCACAAATTTAACGTGTGTATTGTTGATTTAAAAAACGTACTTGTTGGGAAATTGGATACTAGAGGCAGCGGAGCCAGCGCTGACCCTCCACTCTGATTGACAACACTCCTCGCGCCACGAGCCGAGGCCACGCCCCTTTTTTAGGCCACGCCCCCTGCCGTCACCTACTTATAGATGTCGAGTTAAGGGCTCTAAGTAGAAGCTTGAGACACACTCCTGAGGCGGAAGCCGGGAGCGATTCACTTTTAAATATTCTTAAAACTGTCACAAATTTAACGTGTGTATTGTTGATTTAAAAAACTTACTTGTTGGGAAATTGGATACTAGAGGCAGAGGAGCCAGCGCTGACCCTCCACTCTGATTGACAACACTCCTCGCGCCACGAGCCGAGGCCACGCCCCTTTTTTAGGCCACGCCCCCTGCCGTCGCCTACTTATAGATGCCGAGTTAAGGGCTCTAAGATGAAGCTTGAGACACACTCCTGAGGCGGAAGCCGGGAGCGATTCACTTTTAAATATTCTTAAAACTGTCACAAATTTAACGTGTGTATTGTTGATTTAAAAAACTTACTTGTTGGGAAATTGGATACTAGAGGCAGCGGAGCCAGCGCTGACCCTCCACTCTGATTGACAACACTCCTCGCGCCACGAGCCGAGGCCACGCCCCTTTTTAGGCCACGCCCCTACGGTCCCCACCCATCGAATCAGCATAAATAATGTGCATTTTCCGGTCGCGCAGCGGGCGCGACGTTTGCATGCCTAAGGCAAGCCCGTCTGCGCCCGTCCGCGACCGGCCGGGGCCAGGGGCCACCCCCCTGCCCAACTATCACGCCAGACCATCACCTATCACCCGCAATCCCTGCATCAATTAAACCAGACAGTTGGGCCATCCTGTCTACACACATGGGATCCCTCTACCCAATACTCCGTCTGCAACCATTGTGGCTTTCACCTTTCTCATGGTATAAAGAATCCCACTTCATTCTCCATGTTGTTGCTTAACTGCCGTTCGCTCCCTAAACACTCCGCAGAAATCTCTCTACTATTAGAGGAAATAAGTCCTGACGTCTTTTTCGCTACCGAGACCTGGTTACAGGAACATTCTGAACCTGACCTAGTACAAGCACTTCCCCCTGGCTATCAAATATTCCGCCTCGACCGGAAAAAAGGCATCGGCGGTGGTCTGGCTATAATTCACAAAACAAATTACACTGTCACCAGCACCCCCGTAGACTTCCCAGACTGCGAATGCCTCCCTTTCTTCATAAAATTAAGTGCCACACATACCTTTTCAGGTATGCTTATATATCGTCCCCCTGGACCACAAAGGCAATTTCTTTCAGACCTCACCTCGATAGCGGCAAGTCTTGCAGTCAGCACTGCTAATTTCACAATTCTGGGTGACCTTAACATCCACCTGGATGACCCAAACGACTCTATAGCAAGGGATCTGTCTTTGGGCCTAAGTGCCCTTGAATTGCACCAACGTGTCACCGGGCCCACTCATCAAAAGGGTCATCTCCTGGACCCCGTTTTCAGCAACTGTAATAACCTCCAAATTGGAATTTCCTCTCCCCTCCCCTGGTCAGACTACTTCCTTATCCCGTTCACCTGGACCCTGCCCGATCACTCCCCCCCCCCCAACCCCCGTTGGCGCAACGCTCACGTAACTGGTCTAAACTCCACCTAGCTGAGTGGAAGGAACTCCTACTAGGCACTAAACCCACCAATACATCTATCCCCACTCAAGACAATGACAACTTCAACCTGTGGATCACCAGTTCCCTGGATAAAGTTTTGCCACTAAAAAATTCCCACCCTAAACGGGGCAATCCTACAGCCCCGTGGTACTTAAACGAGCTACGAGAGGCAAAACGTGTATGTAAGCGACTGGAGAGGAAATGGCGCCTCAGCTACCTCCCTTCAGATAAATCATACTATAGAACAGCAATCAAAAACTACAAAACGGAAATTCACCAGGCCCAGGCTAAATACTTCGAACTCAAGATTGAAAACGCAGCGTCCAAACCCAAAGAAATCTATCGAATAGCCAAAACCCTTCTACAACTTCCGGAACCACCGAAGGACCACAACAATACTCAGGCCCATTGCGAGGAAATAGCTGAGTTTTTCCACCAGAAAATTGAAACGATCAACTCCTCTTTCCCCCTCCTCGGCACTCCTCCCACAGATTTCGTTAACACAGGTAGCCCACCAGTCCCTCCCCAGGATCTGAACAGCTTTCCTCCTTTAGAACTTACTAATTTGGAGAGACTTATGGGACAGGTCAAATCTGGATCACCCGCCGACCCTGCTCCCCCCAGTACCCTCACACAGATCACACCTTTGATCTCGCCTATTATTCTAGACCTGCTCAACTCCTCACTCCGTACTGGGATCGTCCCTTCCCTATGGAAAAGAGCAATGGTCAAAGCCCTTCTAAAAAAAACAATCTCGACCCATCTAACCCCGCCAACTACCGTCCCATCTCCCTCCTGCCATGGTTCAGTAAACTCCTCGAGAAGCATGTCAACTCCGTTCTCACCAACTTCTTAGAAGTCAATAACCATCCTCGACTCTTCTCAGACCGGCTTTAGGCCCCGTCACGGAACGGAGACGGCATTGATTGCAGTGACGGAGGAGGCACGAAGGATCCTGGACAATGGCGGTTCTACGGCCATCGTCCTACTCGACCTAAGTGCCGCCTTCGACACGGTCAATCATAACATCCTACTCCATCGTCTCGGAGAAATAGGAGTGACCGGGACCGCCCTCAGTTGGATGAGTTCCTTTCTGACTGACAGATCCTTCAAGGTTTTTGAGAGAGACTTCTCCTCTGCCAGTAGACCACTTAATTGTGGAGTGCCTCAGGGCTCGTCCCTGAGTCCCACCCTTTTTAATGTCTACCTGCGCCCCCTAGCTGATGTCGTCCACCCATTTGGTATAAAGATCGTCTCCTATGCGGACGACACACAGCTAGTGGTATCTCTGGACCCCCCCTAAACTCTCAACACAGCCTACACAGATGTCTGGAAGCAGTCGCCACCTGGATGTCCAGCTCTTGTCTTAGGCTTAATGGGGAAAAAACTGAGATAATGCTCCTGGGTAATAACATCGCCAAAACCATCGACCCCATCTGGCCCTCCTGCTTAGGCAACCCCCCGCAACCCAAGGAGCAAATCAAGAGCCTGGGCATCTGGCTTGACCACACTCTGTCCTTCAACCATCAGGCCACTAAGCTAGCTGCGACCTGTTTTGGCCTGATGAGACTGCTCCGCAAAATTCTCCCTTTGCTTCCATTCCACTCAAGACGAATCGTGGTTCAAGGACTGATCCTCTCCCGCCTTGACTGTGGAAATGCCTTATATCTTGGAGCACCCCAATCCACAATCAACAGACTCCAGGTTATTCAAAATTGCGCAGCAAGAATTCTTCTGGATATTCCCCGCCGAACGTCAGTAAGAGCCAGACTGAGAGATCTTCACTGGCTCCCGGTGAGATCTAGAATCGAGTTTAAGAGCATGTGCATTGCACACCGCTCTTACTGGGGAACAGGCCCCCCATTAACTCTCCCCTTGTGAAAACCTACCAGCCCACTCGTTCTCTCAGATCTGCGACCTCCTGCCTCGCCTCAGTACCACGCATCAGGAAGGCCAGATGTGGGGGTCGTTCGCTCTCCTACAACCTGGCCATGATCTGGAACTCCCTCCCTCTCAATCTCAGATCCGAACCCAACCTCCTCACCTTCCGAAAAACTCTCAAAACCTGGTTATTCAGCAAAACCTCTTTTTAAAACCAAACCTAGCCTCCCTCTTCCTACCCCTCCGGATTAGCTCAAGTTCCCTACAGCGCTGGGACGCCCCTGGGTAGCCATCGCGCTCTACAAATCCTCATTCCATTCCATTCCAAGGCCTCCCACAGAGTCCCAGCCCCCGAAATCGAGCCCACGTTAATGTCCAAATAGTGATCAAGTGATAGCTCCGTCCATCACCACCCCCTTTTGTACTGCTCCGTCCATCACCACCCCCTTTTGTACTGCTCCGTCCATCACCACCCCCTTTTGTACTGCTCAGTCCATCACCACCCCCTTTTGTACTGCTCCGTCCATCACCACCCCCTTTTGTACCGCAAATAGTGATCAAGGGCATCTCCCATTCGTTCCCTGTAGTCCTCCTTCTGAAGATTCCAGACTGAGAGGCGCCATTGGAATGGCCCACAAGTTCCCCCAGCTTGTTTGGTAAATGCAACTGGAGAGTGGTCAAGAAGTCTTCGTGGGAGGATTTCAGTTGCTACCCCTCTGCCATCAAATACCCATGGGATGAACAAATAATCCAGGCGGGAGAAAGAATCATGGACCGCCGAAAGGTACGTATAACCCTGTGCATTTCCATGTAGCCTGCGCCAGGGATCCACCCAATCGAGGCTCGTCACTAAGGAGTGCAATTTAGTGGGATGGTGGGCCGCAGATAGACCCCCGGACCTCCACCCATCAATGCCTGCATCCATCACATCATTCCAATCCCCTCCCACCACCGCTAAGTCCTCTGGGATATCCGTCCACAGGGTCAGAATCTTTTCTGTTAACCCCCAGGAGAGAGGCGGGGGGGTATAAACACTCCCTAATACAAATGTCTCACCCCGTATGGTTCCCTGCACAAACAAGTATCTACCCTGAAGATCTTCCCAGGTCTTAACATGTGTGTATGCAAACCTTCGATGTATTAAAATAGCAACCCCCCTGGAGCCCCTCACAAACCCGGAATGAAAAAACGATGTAAATCCGAAACGATGGAAGCATACTGCTTTAGTCCCCTTGAGATGGGTCTTCTGCAATAATAATATGTCAGTGCAAGCTCGTTTGGCTGACTTCAGAATAGCCTAACGTTTGATCTTGTCCAGCGCCCCTCTAACATTCCAGATAATAAACCGCACAAGACCAAAGGCCTCCCGCGTGCTAGCAGGCATTCCTACCCCATGCATATCCTATACAATACCATGGCAGCATCCCGGATCCTCCATCAAACGCAATATAGTCCAGAACACAAGTAGACAGTGCAGCAACCCCGCAAACCCCCCACCCCCCCAAAAAAAACACACAACCCAACAACTCCCCCCCACCTAGTACCTCCAAAACAGTGAAGTACCTGTCGCAGCAGGCAGAGCAGGCTGACCCCAACAGGAGATCCCACCCCTCACCCACCAATGGATCCCGAAATTACTGCCCATTGTCTAGTGGCCTCCTCTCCTTCCGTGGAGCCCCACAGAGAGTCTGCCAACATACACGTCCCTTCGCACAAACAGAATACTCAAGTTTAAAAGATAGCATGGACATCCTGGTGTTAGTCCGCTGAAACACATGGTTGGGACACGGACCCCTCCCGGGTCGCGGGACCGGGTTGAGGAAGAGGTGTGGCGCCGCGGCCAGGGCGACTGACGCTGAAATCTGGGGATCACGGTTCGATCCCCGGCTCCGGCGGCATGTTAGCCCAGCACCATGTGATTCTGGGCAATAGCTCGCTTAATCTTCCCGACGGCCCCCAGCGCCTAGAGACCCTTACGGGTGATTGTGCGCTTTACAAATGTGGACTTTACTTGGAGCGTCTGCCCCCTCTTCCCATCGGCCCATTATGAGTCCGGGCAGGCCCTCCCAAAACCGGGGAGAGTGAGAACGGAGCCGCACAGTTTCATCTGTCCAGTGAAACACCTCCTCCGGGGAGTCAAAGAAGTGGGTGCAGGATTGATACACCACCCGCAGCCTGGCCGGGTATAGTAGAGCGTACGGGAGCTTGAGTTCACAGAGACAGTCCTTGGCGGCCAGGAACGACTGCCGCTGCTGCTGCACCAGCTTGGTGTAGTCCGGAAAGATTAAGATGCGTGAGTTATTGAACAACAATGGCTCCTTAGCCCGGGCTTGTTTAAGGATGGTGTCCCTGATGTGGTATTTGAGGAGCTACCACATCCTCCACGCCCGGGATTCTTGTCTCCGTTTCCGTAATGCGGGCTACTGCATTCCTCAGGTCTTGGCGCAGGAGCATTACGTCGGAGCCGACCGCCACAATTTTGGCATCCAAGGCGTCCCTAGATTGCGTAATGGCCGCCATGAGGGCTGCATTATCAGGCATAGTATTTTGAGATCCCCTAGGAAGCGCCATCGGAGCCCACTGGCCCGTGAATTTGTCCATGGTACTCTGTTTAGCAGAGCCCCCACGGCCTTGTCCCTGGTCATTATGGCCCGATCACCGATACCGATCCGGTCGGAAACCCCCAGGAGGTGGATATTCTGCCGTTGAGATGGAGGTCGGGGACCCACACTCGGTTCCGCCCAGATGGAGGCGGACCACCCCCGATCCGCCCTTTGTCCAGCCAGTCCTGCCAAACCCCCTTGGAGCACTCCCGTATCACGATACCCTCCCTGCGATGCTATCACTGAATAGGTTCCAAATGGGGGGGGGGGGGAGAGCGCCAGGTCTCCAACGAGAAAGCAAGGGCACCGACCCCAGCGACGCTCCCCACCGCGACCCGACTCGGTCGCCGAAGTCCCCAACACGCCACTCTAGTTGTACCAAGATCAGGAGCATTGCCCCAGCTCCGGGGTCTCACGCTGTTTGGCAGGCAGCCGGCCGATGCGACTGGACAGTCTGTGGGGGCTAGGGAAGGGGCACAGTGGGCCAATCCAGACTGGTCAATTACCTGGATTTTCCCTCTCCCAAGGATGCTGTGACCCGTTGACCCCCCCCCCGACCCCCCGTGGCCTGACCATACCACCGACCCCCCAGGTGATTCGGGGGGGGGGGGGGGAAACGATGAAGCCGCCGCCAATCCACCCCCCAAAAAAATAATGGTGGCTCTACTCACTCTGGGGGCGCTCAAGTAACTCTGGAGGCCCCCACTCCACGATGATCTGTGCAGGCAAATGCTGTGGCCCCAAGATGGCGGCCGGCCGGCCGCGTCCCGCACTCTCGAGGCATTCACCTCACTGCACCCCGACTCGAACAGGCCGCCGACTTCAACAGCTCCCCTCAGCTCAGCTCATGTTTGCCATGCTGGCCTCCGATAGATTTATTGAAGTGGAACTGAGACCTATTTTGGTAGGAATTTGGGATTGGTAAGTAGTACCACCTTATCTTTAGCAGTTGGAAGAATGGTTCTTCTAAAGTTAGTGCCTGAGGCATACTGACACGTATGAGTGAAGTGATTACAATGAGAAATGTAACCTTCCAGGAGAGAAACTGGAGAGGCTCAAATTAAGGGCCCATTAATCTTGTTAACACAGTGTTGAGATTCAAAGTAGGGTCTTGCGGCACCCTAGGTGGAATCACTCTTTTGAAGCCCTCTAAGAATGCTTTGATTACAAGGATTCTGAATACAGAAGTGTTTTGTAAATATGCAGCCACTGCTGTTAGGTGTAGCCTATTACAAGTAAACGCTATCCCAGAGGTATATGAATGAAATAGGTAGCAAACGATATCTTTAGCGTTTGCTTGCTGTTAAAGGATCAATGCTTTTTGAATGGCAATAGTGGACAAAGTATTTCCATGTTGCTTCACAACAGGCTCTAGTAGTGGGCTTTCTTGTTCTTTAAGGATGTTCATACACTGTTGAGGTAGATTTAGACAGTGTCCCTATACAGTCAACTCATATGAATACGCCCCCCCCCCCCCAACCTGTGAGAGAGGCGTCTGTTGTTATGGTTCTCTGCGGAACTGAGTTGAGTAACGGGCATCCCTCTAGAAGATTGTTGGTATTCCACCACTAGATCTTCCAGTTGACCTTCCACTTGAGACCACTGATGCGCTAAGCGTTCTGCAACAGATGCATATGGAGACGACGTTCTTATAGGTATGCATGATACCTAGGAGGCGTATAAGGAAAATGCTACTTAGCAGTATGCCTCTGTTCTTGGCATGCAGAGCTGCAGATTTGAACACTGTGCATTAGATCGCCACCTGGTGTTGGGCTCGGATTATTGCATGCTGTTGTCGTCTTGGAAGAAGTCTTTGTAGTAACGAGATAGGTGACTCCTCCCTTGGACGATCGTGCGCATGGGCATCAGCTCCATCCTTAGATTGTTTTTCGCCATGATGGGAAATGGAGTCAGTAGAAAAAACAAAGGATGTCCATGAGTGTATACCTAATTAAGATAAAACTGGAACAGATACAGGTCCCGGGGAGGCGGGAGGGCGTGCACAAATCTGCAGCCAAGAACAGATGCATACTGGTAAGTAGCATTTTCCAATTGAGGCATATGAGCTGCAGATTGTACACTTTGCATTGATTGTGCAGCAGTGTCTCCCCTAGCGGTGGTCACCTGTGTCTGTTGCAGTAGTTCGAAAGAGAGTTTTAAGGACAGCTTGGCCTACTGCAGCTTGCTGTTTGGCTTGCACATCAACACAATAGTGTTTAGTGAAGGTGTGTGTAGTAGACCATGTTGCTGCCTTGCAGATGTCTTCTAGGGGAAAGTTTCCTAAGAAAGCCATGGAGGCTCCTAGTTTGCGTGTGGAGTGCGCTCTAGGAGGAACTGTTAATGTGCGTTTTGCTTTGTGATAGCATATTTGTATACATTTAACAATCCACCTTGCAATTCATGATTTAGAAATGGGATTGCCTTTATGTGGTGGAGAGAAAGCTACAAATAGTTGCTTTGTTTTGCGAAAGGACTTGGTCCTATCGATGTAATAGAGAAGAGCTCTTTTGACATCTAGTGTGTGTAAAGCTCTCTCTGCTACCGAGTCTGGGTTTTGAAAAAACACTGGCAACTCAACAGATTGGTTTAGATGAAAAGGAGTAATTACTTTAGGAAGGAATTTAGGATTCGTTTTTAGAACCACCTTGTTACGGTGTAATTGTAAGAAAGGTGCTTGTATAGTGAAAGCTTGAATCTCACTAACTCTTTTAAGAGATGTAATAGCAACGAGGAAAGCTGTTTTCCATGTGAGAAATTGTATTTCACATTTGTGTAAAGGTTCAAAAGGGGGTCCCATGAGCCTGGTAAGAATAACGTTTAGGTTCCACAATGGAGAGGGTGGTAACCAAGGAGGAATAATTATTTTTAATCCTTCCATAAAAGCTTATATTGCTGGTACTTTAAACAACGACATATGTTGTCTGTTTTGTAGATATGCAGCAATGGCTGCAAGATGTAAACGTATAGATTAATAAGCTAGATTACATCTTTGTAAATGTAGAAGGTAACAGATAATATTTTGGATGGAAGCATCTAAAGGATCAATTTGATTATTAATGCAGTAAATGGCAAATCTTTTCCATTTAGCAGCATAGCAAGCTCTAGTAGTAGGTCTTCTGGCTTCTTTAATGATTTTCATACAATCTGGTGGCAGGTTAAAGTAACCAAACTCTAAGACTTCAGGAGCCAGATCGCCAGATTCAGTTGACCTGGAGCTGAATGCCTGATGTCTCCATGGCTCTGCATTAGCATGGATGGTGTTAGAGACAGTTTTTGGTTGGAACTAGAGATAGTTCTAGCAGTGTGGTGAACCACGGTTGGCGTGCCCATGTGGAAGCTACCAGGATCATTTTGAGAGACTGTTGTCTGAGCTTGCGTACCTCTAGTGGTATTAGTGGGGTTGGCAGAAAAGCGTACGCAAATCTGCCTGACCAGTTCATCCATATCGCATTGCCCTTGGACAACGGGTGTGGAAACCTTGCGGCGAAAGTTGGGCATTTTGCGTTTTTGTGTGTGGCAAACAGGTCTATGTCTGGATGACCCCACTTGTGAAAGAATGGTTGAAGAACTTGCAGATGTAGTTCCCATTCGTGAATCTGTTGTGTCTGTCGACTTAACAGATCGGGTATCTGATTGTGAACTCCTGGAAGGTGTTCTGCAAGCAGATATATCTTTTGTGGAATGGCCCATCTCCAAATGTTTTTTGCTAGCTGGGACAGTTGCAGGGAATGTGTGCCTCCTTGTTTCTGTATGTAGTGCATGGCTGTCATGTTGTCCGGATTAAGACAGCTTTGTTCTGTATGTGTACTTGGAAGGACTTTAGTGCCAGGAAAATCTCCAGCAGCTCTAGGTGATTGATGTGGAGCACCTTTTGTTGAGAGGTCCATCCTCCCTGAGTTGTGTGGTGGAGCAGATGTGCTCCCCATCCTGTGAGGAATGCGTCTGTTGTCATTACTATCTGTGGAACAGGTTCGAGGAACGGCCGCCCTCTGGACATGTTTTTGGTGTTCCACCACTGCAGAGAGCGATGTGTGCGGCTGTCCACCAACACCAGGTCTGTTAGTTGTCCTTGTGCCTGATTCCACTGATGTGCTAGACATTCCTGCAATGGGCGCATTTGCAGTCTTGCATATGGTACAATAAAAATGCAAGATGCCATCATACCTATTAGTTGCATGAACACTCTGGCTGGGAGAGAGTGTTGGTTTTGAAACATTGTAACTAAGGCTTGAATGCTCTGTATCCTGGCTGGACTGGGATAAGCTAGAGCTGTATTTGTGTTTATGGTAGCCCCTAGGTATTGATGTACATGAGAGGGCTGTAGATGTGACTTGGTGTGGTTTATTATAAACCCCAAGTTGTGCAGTGTCTGAATTGTGTGAGATGTGTGTTGAACACACTGGTTGAATGACTTGGCCTTTATGAGCCAATCGTCTAAGTATGGGAAGACATGGATATGTTGTCTTCTGAGATGTGCTGCTACTACTGCTAGGCACTTTGTTAACACTCTTGGTGCAGTTGTGACCCCAAATGGAAGGACTTTGCATTGATAGTGTTGTCCTTCTAGCACAAACCTGAGATACTTCCTCTGACAAGGATGTATGGGAATGTGAAAGTAAGCGTCTTTGAGGTTTGGTGTAGTGAGGAAATCACCTTGTTGCAATAATGGGAGCACTTGTTGTAAAGTGACCATGTGAAAATGATCCGAGTATATACAGATTGAGAGGCCTTAAATCTAGAATTGGTTTTAGTGTCCCATTCTTTTTGGGTATTAGGAAGTAGAGTGAGTAGACCCCTGTTCCTTGATGTTGCAATGGAACTAGCTCTATTACATATTTTTGCAGCAATGAGAGAACCTTTTGTTGGAGCAGCGTTAGATGTTCTGTGGACATTGGACGCTGTCTGGGTGGTATATTTGGAGGGGTAACTGTAAGCTCTAGGCAGTAACCATACTGGATAATCTGTCTTATCCACTTGTCTGTTGTGATGGAATTCCAGACAGGTAGGAACTGTGTTAATCTCCCCCTACAGGAGTGGTATGCTGTTGGGGGAGCTGAAGGAAGTCACTGTTTAGCAGTGGAAGAGGATCGATTGTTGTTATTACCTCGACCTCTTCCCTTATTGTTATTACCTCTGTAGCCCCCTCTAAAGTATCCGTTATTAGAGGATGCTTGTGTATTTGTTTTAAAGGAAGCTGAATTGTCTGCTCCAGCTTGTTTGAATCCTCCTCTGTAGAAGGAGCGACGAAAGGAGCCTCTTGCTTGGGTGGACTGCTGAGCTCCCATAGACTTGGCTGTGTCAGTGTCTTTTTTCATTTTTTCAAGAGCTGTGTCTACTTCTGGACCAAACAATTGTTGTTGGTTGAATGGTTGATTCAAGATAGTAGTCTGTACCACTTGCTTAAATCCTGAAATGCCTGGTCACGCGTGAAGTCTAAGGAGGACACTGGTGTTTATTGCCCTGGATGCAGTGTCTGCTACATCTAGTGCACATTTAATGGAGTCATTAGATATAAGCTTACCCTCTTGTATGAGGTCATCTGCTTGTGCCTTATATTGGTCAGGTAGATGTTGTAAGAGCTTCTCTAGCTGATCATAGTGAGCCCTGTCGTATCTTGCGAGGAGGGCCTGTGTGTTACTAATGCACCATGCATTGCTAGCTTGGGAAGCTATTCTTTTCCCTGAAGCATCTATGATCTTTGATTCTTTATCAGGAGGTGGTGTTTCGCCTGATGTTTGTGAATTTGCTCTTTTCCTAGCGTTTGAAACTACTAGGGAGTCTAAGGGTAGCTGTCCTTTAATGTAAGCAGGATCCCCAGGAGCTGCTCTGTACTTTTTCTCTATCCTTGGGTTTATGATTCTAGCTCGTACAGGATCTTTAAACACTTCTGGAGCATGTTTAATGACTCCTTTAATCATTGGCAGTAGTTGCACAGATTTTTGGGATTGTTCAAAAGTGTCTAGTAAAAAGTCCTCTTCAGCCTCATCTGAATGCATGGTGACATTGTGATAGATGGCAGCCCTATTAATTAAGTGTCCAAACCCAATATTGTCTTCTGGAGGAGAAGGTTTAGATGGATATATATGTGGGTCAGGAATATCTGATATATCCTGTGGGTTTGGATACTCCCAGTCTGGTTAACCTGTTGGGTAGGGAAAAAGGTCATCTGGGTCTTTCCCTCACCCCATGCTATACTGATCATCATCAGCATCCTGAGGAGGTGTATGTTGTGAAGAATGAGGAGGAGAATGTTGAGGTGAAATGTTTAAAGGGAGAGCAGGAGAAGGAGATACAGGAGAAGAAGGGTGCATAGGAGATGTGGCAGAGTCCTTCTTCTTGACGGGCACTGGAGGTGTAGGTGCTGTATCTGACTTCCTCTTCCTGTATGGTGTGGTGGAAACATGTCCTGTTTCTGGGTCTATGTATATCCTCTTTTGCAAAGGATCAGGTCTCAAAAGCTCCTTCTTCTTGAGAAAATGCTTTCGGTGCTGATTTTTTCAGCTCCGGGCCTGGTTTCTGCTTGTCTTTAGCCTTAGGAGTTGTTGTATAGTCCTGTGGCGTACTTTTCGGCACCGAAGGTATTGTTTTCGGAGTCGAGGCCTGGTTCGAGGGCTTGGAAGCAGCGGAAACAGGCTTTGTGGGTTTCGGCACCGAAGATTTTGGGGTGGAAGCAGACTTCATTGGTTTCGGTGCCGTAATGTCTTTAGGAGTCGAGGGAGCTGGTAGTATCGGCACGTGCGGTTTGCTCGGTATGGAGCTACCAGAAGGCTTTAATATTTTCTTCGGAGCCGGGCTCGATGGCGGGGCTTTCGAAGAAATGTCTCGGTCTCGACTGGGCCCCAAAGGCAGAGTTTTGACCTTAGCTTTTGGTTTAGGTGTTGGGGCTGGGGTAGGGGCAGTCGTACTCACAAGTTGACCTGATAGTATGGAGTCATCGGAGTCGTCTGCCTCAGATACGATGTGGAGATAATCGGAATCTTCCTTGGGGACACTTGGACCTTCGAAGATATCCACCGGTTCCGGAGCTGATCTCTGCATGTCGCGTCGACGGGCCCTCCGACCTCGAATGGTCTTCTTGTATCGAAAGGATGCACCAGCTGTGCAGCTCGACTCGTCGTGTTCAGGTGATAAACACAGGTTACACACTGTGGAGGAGTGTGGCTCAATGGTTACAGCGGCAGACCCTGATGCAGAGTTCTGGCCAGGGACCAGGGTTCGATTCCCGCCTCGGCTGGGTCTCGGGCTCAATTTCCTCGGACCTGTTAATTCTCGCCTCGGTGCCTATTCTAATCATGGGCCCCACGCTGCAACTCTGGGCAATAGCTTGCTTAGCCTCCACACTGGCCCCAACAACGCTAAGGATGCCTGGCTTCACCCTGGGGGTGCCCAGGAGTGGACACTTCACAGGGAAAGCCAGGAGGGGTTCCACAGCGGTATGAGTATCAGCACCAGGAAGCCGAATAGGCGACACCGCATGGTGACCGTCTGGTGACAGTGCGCTCTATAAGTACCATGACATTTACATTTACCTCGCAATTTTTTTGAATAGTGTCCTTTCCATGAGGTGTAGGCCTCACCACGTGGGTAGGCTCAACGGCCCGCGTCGACGACCGGAATCGAAGTGATGAGGTCGAGTCTATGTATATTGAAGTAAAGTTTGTTTTCAGAAATTTTACGCGCTGCAGTCTTCGAAAAGTAGATTTTCAAACCGGAGCGGAAAAGTTGCATCCGAACCCAGTGGCGGAAAAAAACAATCTAAGGATGGAACCGATGCCCATGTGCCCTATCGTCCAAGGGAGGAGTCACCTATCTCGTGACAACAATGACTTCCTCCAAGACGACAACAACATGCAATCATCCGAGCCCAACACCAGGTGGCGATCTAATGCAAAGTGTACAATCTGCAGCTCATATGCCTCGAACCTTTTCTTACTGATATTTGTTGATGTGGGTGAAATTGTGGAATAAGTGTTTGGAAGGACTGAATCCTCCCAGCATTTGGATACGCCATCCCCATGTGTGAGTCGAGGATGATCCCTAGGTAAGGTTGTATCTTAAGAAGTTGGAGGTGAGGCTTAATTGCATTGACTGTAAACCCTAATTAGTGAAGTATGTTTATGGTAGTTTGAGTGTGTTGAAAACACTTCTGATATTTTGTGCTTTTGCTGAGCCAGTTGTCCAAATAAGGGAAAACGTCTATGTTTTGCCTGCATAAGTGAGCTGCAACTAGGCATTTGGTAAACACACTTAGGGCTGTGGGGACTCTGAAAGGAAGCACCTTGAACTGAAAGTACTGTCAGTAACACAAAATGTGAGGTATTGATGATGTGTTGGGTGAATTGGAATGTGGAAGTAGGCGCCCTTTAAGTCAAAGGAGGCTGTGAAGTCGCTTTGTTGTAGTAGCAGAATGACATCTTGAAAAGGACATCTTGAAGAGTGACCATGTGGAAGTGCTCCGAGAGAATGTACCTGTTTACGGGTCTGAAGTCCAGGATTGGCCTTAGTGACCCGGATATGTTGGGAATAGGGATGTAAAGTGAATAGACCCCTGTATCTTGTTGGTGTAATGGTACAATTTCTGTCGCTCCCTTTAGTAGAAGAGCTTGGACTTCCTCTTTGATCAGCTGATGATGGTCTGTTGGCAGTCTGTGGGAGAGAGGTGGAATGTTTGGAGGTGTGGAAGTGAGCTCCAGACAATAACCATGTTGGATAATATCTAAGACCCACTTCAAAGGTGATTTCCGCCATGCGGGAAAGAACTGTTGAAGTCTTCCTCTGACAGGTGTGGTATGATCGGATGGAAATGGAAGTCAAGGCTAGATGGTAGAGGTGGAAGGTTTGGTAAAACCTCCATTACCTCTGGCACTGTTTCCCCTATATGAACCCTTCTAATATCCTCTTGGGGAGGATGTTTGAGTGTGGGTTTTATGACAAGAGGTGGATGTTTCAGGGGAGGTTGTCTTGGATTCTCCATGATAGGATAAGCTATGAAAGGAGCCACGATGTGATGGTGTTTATAATGCTCTATTTGCTTTCGCCCTCTCATTATCTTTTATTATTTTTTCCAGAAGGGTGTCTACCTTGGGTCCAATAAGATGTTACCCATCAAAGGGGAGAGCTAGTAAGTTCTGTTGAACTTCAGGCTTTAAGCCTGATACCCTTAGCCAGGCATGCCTCCTAAGAATCAGACTGGAATCAATACCCCTAGCTGCTGTGTCTGCTGCATCAATGGTACAAAGTATTGTTGTGTTTGATATATACGTTTGACCTTTGAAGCTATCCGAAATGCCCACTTTTTTCAGCTCTTTGGGAAGATGCTGGAGAATCTTCTTTGTTTCGCCCCAGTAGGCCCTGTCATAGCGCGATAAGAGGCAGCCACTCTCTTATCCGCTGCATCTATCGTACTTCATGGGCTGTGGCCATCACTAGGGAGTCAGTTGTAAGTTGTCCCTTAACATATGTAGGGGCAATTGGTGAGGGCTTGTACTTTTTATTGAGTCTGGGAGAAATAACTCTAGCCCTAATGGGGTCGCTGAAAATGTATCTGAGCATACCCTTGGGCATTGGCAAATATTGAGCTGAACGCAGATTGGACAAGAGGGTTTCAAATAAATAGTAGTGCTTTATGGAATGTAGCCGCCCTCCTTATCAGGTCATGAAAAGTTGTTGTATCATCAAGGGGAGATGGTCTGGCCAGATATAGAGCTGGATTTGTATTATAAAGTGGTTCCGCGTCATATAAATCACATGGATCTTCTTGAGGTGGGATTCAGTACTGGTCTCCCCTTCCCCCCATCCCATGTGTAGGAGTGTAGTGAACTCTCAGGTGAATCAGTAATAGGGTGAACAGGTGAGAGTTGTGGCGATGGGGTGTGCACAACAGGCTGTGAGGTGGTGGGCTCGTGAAGCCTCTAAAACCATTGGTTCTACTGTTTCTACCGAGTGTTTGGCAGTCATTTGAGTTTTTGGCTCAGATGCAGGTTCAGTCAATATTATTTTCGGTGCCGATGCTTTTGGTCGCAAAGCATCGGCTTGAGGTTGACTATGTGCTGTTTAGACTGTTTCTTCGGCACCAAGCCAATGCTAGACGTGTCCGAATCAGCCAGTTGGTACGGATCATGCCCAAAAGCAGTGGTGGCCCAAAAACAGTCTTGTTTTTTTTGGTGCAGAGCTAATTGGATTTTTGTCACCGTCTGCTGTGGTCAGGGTGGATGTGGAGGGAGACCTTACTTACGGGTTGTCAAGGTGTGACGTCCTGCATTTCGATCTCGGACCCAGAGCTCTCATCAGGTGAAAGGTTGACTTTATCAGTAGCCGATGGCTGGGCCTCTTCCTCAAGTTCTGGGTCTTCCAGACCGAAGAGGTCTGGTGTTTCTTCAGCGCTGCATCGAAACATCTCGATCTCGTCGAGCCCTTTGATCCCAGAGTGTCTTTTTGGAGCGAAAAGACTTGCAGGCCTCGCATGCTGCCTCCCCGTGTTCAGGGTATAGGTACAAGTTGCACACCTCATGTAGGTTGGTGTGTGGAAACGTGGTGTGGGAAGAAGGGCAAAAGCGAGACATGACCGTTCCATCACCAAGTGGACATTTCTTCGAGTGAACGTCCAAGAGAAATTTCACCCCGCAGTCCCAAGGGGGATGCTGTCTAATGGAATCTCCAGGACTAATTCAACGTCAATGTTATAACTAGGGCGATAGGGATCGAACCGCAATAGAAACAATACCAACGATATCAAAGAAAAGACCAACGACTGTGTCGAACAGAAGCAGAGGAGCTCTGACGGTGGAACAAAAAAAATTCTAGTAATGAAGTCTGAGGACCATAAGCATTGAAAGCAAGAGGAGTAAAGCCAGCAAGATGGACAGGTGCTCATCCTGGTATAGGAGGAAGATGTAGTGGGATGGAATGGAAAAGAGGACATAACCCTGCTGGACAATTTGGAGGATTCATCTGCCAGAGGTGATGGGCTGCTACATGAAAGAAGATATTTGATCCTGCCTCCCACATAGTGGGTGTGTGCCAATAAAGGCAAACTAAAGCAGCTTGGGGGCTGATGGTGATGGAGAAACACAGCTAGTGGCGGAGGAAGGACTACTAGTTACATTCCTGAACCTTTTTAGTTGTGGTGAAAGGCTCTGAAGGAGTGCTCGAAAGAGAACCTTCTCAGTAGAGGATCCGAGGGTTTCAAATCCTTGGAAGTGATTTTCCCCATCTAAGGTGGATAAAAATGCACTATTGTCTTTCATATATCTCTTCCTGCAGTCTCTCCAGGATTGTTTTCTGAAAATCATCAGAGCTGGCAGCGGAGGAAGGTCTAATCCCCTGCGATACGGTTTTTCGCACCAATGGTGTTTTGTTGGCTGTTTGAGGCCGGCGTTAGTTTCAGTGCTGTACGCTGGGCAGACAACAATGGCTCCCTTTGCTTTGAAGGGTGTTGTAGTTTTTCTGCAGCTGGGGGTCAGTGGCAGTTGAGGTGATTGGTTGAGTACTGTTTCAGGTTTGATGTCCACCGGTGCTGACCATGATGACACGCTGGTAAGTTGTAATCCAAGTAGGTTTATTCACAGGTAATAACAATGAGTCCTTATCAACAGGTAGGTCATCATAACAGGTATAAGTCCTGTAGGGCAGCCTGTAAGATGATGTCAACAGCCCCACCAGGAGCAGCCTGCTAGCTGCTCAGCCCCTCTCATTAACTGTCACTCCTTTCCAGTCACCCAGGCATTCTACTCAAGGTCCACTCACCAACATTCCATACAGAAGACACACACACAGGATGAGTAGCTAGAGCAGAGAAACACAGGGAATAGAACATCATGCAATAATACTACATATCTCTTCCCTATTGAACAGAAAAATTAACTAAACCAATGCATTAAACCAGTGGTCCCCAAACTTTTTTGACCCAGGGCTCCCTTGACCGATTGAATGTTGGCGGTGGCTCCCCATTACATTACTTACTTTTGACGGGGGATGTAAGAGTGGTATCCCTCAAGATAACTAGGATGAATGTTTGGAGAATAGTGCGTGCAATGCAAGGATATGTCTACTATCGCTTTTCACAATATTTCTGCGCTCTCTGGCCATGCGTGACTGCATCAGTTTGCTGTTTGTGAGCGCTCAGCCTGGAGCTGGACAGATGTAGCCTAAACCAGCCAGGGACACAGTTTGGAAACCACTGCCTCACATGCTCCACTTTCCATAGTCTTCCTGTGCCTTATTTGTCCATTTTTATACCCACTCACATCAAATCTCTCCCTCTTACAGTTCCACAATAAGCACTACTATATAGCATTTCCGTACTCACTGAACTGTAAGCTTGCATCTTCACTTTTAGTCTCATACCAATGGCACTCATTTGGTGATTTTCTTCCCTGTTCTTCTATTTGTCACACTACTTGTGCCTTCCTTCTTTACCATCCTTTTTATTGGATAATTTGCAACCTTCCACTGCTGACAGAGAAATGTTTTTCAATTGCCGTTTAGCATCCCACAAGGGGCCATGGTTTTCTTCCCTTCCTCCCCAACATCCCTGTGCGTTCATCCCCACCCTAATTCATTGCTCCATAGTTCACCCCAATCGGCTTTATTTTTTGTAAATACTCTGTAGGAAGACCATCTGCTTTGCACTGCTACCAGGTTCTCACTGTACTGCTCATAACTGCTACCAGTTCATGCTTGCTTTATACTTTTTTTTAACTTTGTTAGTGAATACCCTTGGACTGCAACCTTACTATTACCAGAGTAAGATATCAAACAATGGGAAAGTGTTTCTGCATCGATACATACACTGCTATGAGCACTTGCTTTTAGGAATTGCAAATTAACAACAAATAACCGAAACAATGCTGAAAATGAAATACTCACACACAGCAGGCAGTAAGGCAATTCCAGCTTGGCAGCACCCTGCCTGTTTGATAAACATCTCCCTTATCTGGATCTAGTGGAGTACATTTCCTGTACTTTTCGGAGTGAAAAGTTTTGATTAACTCCTCTGCCTTAAAAGAGAAAGCAAGAGCGGGTTCTGCGGACGCTGTGAGGCCACCTGGTACAGCACGGACGCCATTCTCTCTTTTGTAAAGCTGAGCATAAGCATTTTTTTCACAAAATGACATGCTACCTGCATCCTGTATCCGTCTGTACATTTCTGCTTCAGATTATCAAATCAATCCAGAGTTCTTTGGTGGTTACCAGTTGATCAGTGCATGTTAGTATCCGGAAAGCACCCATAGCCCTAATATGCACCGATGGCTGAGAGACTGGCTCTTCTACAGGACAACGCACAAACAGACAGCGCTCCCTCTTGTGGTGAAAGGGAAAGTTGCTGAAGCAGAACACATTTGAAAGCTGCCTGCTTTAATGCTCCCTGCATGCAAGTGTGTCACTAAGTGCCAGTAAGTGGGCGCCTGACAAAGTGCACTCGGGTCTGCATTTCATAATGTGCTCTGCTCAGCTACTGGGACCGCGGCGCCCCTGGCTAGTTTTTGCGACGCACAGGGGTGCCGCGGCGCACAGTTTGGGAACTACTGCATTAAACTATAAACATAAAAATACAGCAATAATAAATAGTCCACAACCCAAAGATGAAGGAAAAACAAAGTCCACATCATCTAGACCCAGGGATGACGGAAACTCTGCATCATGAGAGGTAAAGATGGAACCTAAATACAATACCCATCCCCCTCCTAAAATATGTAAAATAAATATACATCAAAATGTCATGTGGACTAAGGGAACTGAAACCCAATATCCTGCCCCCTAAATAACCAAGGGACAACCAAGTACGTATATCCTCTCCATGTAGAGAGACAAGTCTTGTGGACTAAAGGGACTAAAACCCAATATCCTGCCCTCACCATTACAAGGGACAACAACGTTAAAAAATGCTCTCATACAAAGAGGCAATTAGGGTAAAAAACCTTCACAATAAAAACAAACGTGCAGCACATTTTGTCTTATGCACACAGGCAACCCTGCAACTAACAAAAAAACGTGCAGCACAAGGTGTCTTACACACACAAGGAAAATGTCTCCTTGCAACAAGTCAAAAAGGGAAAAACAACCCTTAGAGCCCACCTTCATGTAAGGGTACTGTACTACAAAGTGTGAATATTTTAATAAACTCCATCCAATCCCAATGTAAGGAATACAACATATTGAAATAAACTTTACAAAATCTGCAATAATTAGCTAAACTTATCTCACTATACATGAAGGCTGTAAAATCTGGGAAGTTTGCAAAAAAAATACAAACATGCTGATGAGCGATCTCTCACCCAAATAGTGCGAATGTCGGCAAACAAGGCACACTCTCTGCTAGTGCACCCCAGCTGTAGTCTGTAATGTAAACACAAATTGGTAAACACAGTCATTTAAACACAATAAAACAATGTTCAACATATAGATGAACGACCATTATTTAAAACTGCCATCCACTTGAAACAACTCATCCCAAAGTGAAAACCTGTAAGCAATCTCACGCATGAATGAGCAACAGTCAATAACAGGGGTAGTCAACACCTGTTAGAGATACACCTGTGAGCGTTGTCACACACAAGTTAGCATCAGTTATTAATAGGGGAGTATACTGCAATGTCCATAAGACCACTACACCTGACTCCATTTCAAAGAGAGATCATTCTTGCCCCGACTGTGCACAAATGTTCTTACAAATCCAAAAGAGGAAATGTACCTGCGTTGTTGCAACATGCTCACGACAATAACCTTTTGGTTGTGAGACCAATCTTGGTCAAAAGCGTCACTCAGTGTAGAAGAAAAACAAATTGGGAGCCATGCTCAAAGACTGCTGCCGGTAATGACTCCTCACCACACGCGGTTGGCATAAACAAACTGGAACTCCCCTCCATATGCGTGTAAAGTGCAGCATACAATCCCAAGATGGCAGCACGCTCACTGACGCCGCATTGGGTGGCTCGCGGTCACAGCGTGCTTCCAGGCGTTGCACAGCAGCGGACTGTCCCACGTAGATGAAAACACGTCACAGAGGAGATTCGAAAGTTGACGACAAACTCATGCAACCAAGCAACTTCACTCAGGTAAGCACGTGCAGTACTAGTCTCGAGCTACATATTTTCAAATATAAAAATACCGTCGGGTAAAACTGGAGACAAGAGGTCTCAGCGTAGCTCAACATACAAAGATGGACAATGTCTCACCTGAATTAATTTCTCCAGATGGTGAGAGCATACCCAAGAGCAAGTAGAAGCATTCCATAGCTTTTGACATGTCTAAGACAAATGAAGCATCTCAGTAAGCCCTGTTGAGCACAAAAAACACCTCTGCTGTTTTGTCCCAAACACTTCTTCAGTCAAACTTGCAATCAGCCAGGCACAGCAAGGAAACACACCCTGTAGCCTGTGTAATGGTTTCCAAAAGTCCATTGGGATTAAGTCTCCATGTGCAGAGACCACAGTTCCAGTGCAAGCTGCAATACATGTGTAGACACCTCATGTCTTTAGATGCAGTTTGCCAGAGACAACACATTTAACAGGCACTTCCCATGTAGCGCACAGACAAATACCAGATGAAAACTTATCATCATGGTGACTCAACATGGTACTCCATTTTTGCTCCAATGCAGAAAAACAAATCAGTTTGTAGACACTACATTCCCAGCACACACATGTCGGCAAGCTGTTCCCTTTGTCAATGTGTGCAACGTCCATAAAATAGGTATAGTTGCATACTTTACTTGAAAAAGCAGATTTTGTTGATGTTGCCACAGAATACAGCACGCTTGGGTTGGGGCCGTACGATCTGATGGACAATGGTGGGGCTGCAGAGAGTGCTGTACCAATTTCTTTTGTTCCTTTTGTGACTCCTTGGGTTTTTTTCTTTCATCTTATGGCACCTCCTTTTTATGCCTTGTTCCTATAGTTTCAGTCTGATGTCTTCTCCCTGTTGGAGCTTCTTTCCCAACATGTTGTAGAAAGCATTATTACCAACTGTAGAGTTTGAGGAGGTCTCCAACTCGTCGCCAAAATTAATGTAGTAATGATGACACACTGGTAAGTTGTAATCCAAGTAGGTTTATTAACAGGTGATAACAATAAGTCCTTATCAACAGGTAGGTCATCATTAACAGGTATATAAGTCCTGTAGGGCAGCCTGTAAGATGATGTCAACAGCCCCACCAGGAGAAGCCTGCTACCTGCTCAGCCCCCTCACCAACTGTCACTCCTATCCAGTCACCCAGGCATTCTACTCAAGGTCCACTCACCAACATTCCATACAGAAGACACACACACAGGCTGAGCAGTTAGAGCAGAGAAACACAGGGAATAAAACATCATGCAAGAATACTACACAATGTCCATGCGTTTAGCCACTAAAGGAAGAGTGACCGGGTCCCTCGTGACTCTAAAAGACTTAATCGAACAAAAACAACTTGCAACATCCAAGCACAACACTAGATGGCAGTAGTATCTACAACCACACATGCTACAAATGCAGGGGTTATCTATCTTGGGCACTGAAAGTCTTGGCATTTGATGATTAGACAGTAATGTCGATAGTAAACAGCTGGAGGGCCTCGACTTCTTTGAGGATGATGAAATAGATGCCCCTCAATGCCAATACATGCGAGAAATCATGCCTTAATAAGCGTCATCTCCTATTCCTTATTCCATAGGACGTATGGATTGGTGGGAGTTTAGTAAAAAAAGACTTAAAATGCTCATTTGATGGAGGCAGCAGCTTCACTAGACTTTTGTGCAGACTGATAACCAGCAACAGTCTTAAGAAAATCTTTTGTACTGTTTCAAACTGACTTATTTTTGGTAAACTGGTCACTCAACAGTATGACAATGCTGTAGACACAAGATACACAAACTTTGTAAATGCCACTTAAAGAACACTTAAACACTATTATTTCATGAAGTTTCTACGGATAATCTATGAAAACAATACAAAAGGCCTCCTTTAGATCTTGGAGAAAATAGTGCCGTCAGTCAAAGTGGTGGAAGACTTAACATCCACCACTCTGATGGACAGTAGAAGGACCACCAGCCATCTCTGTATGTTGAAAGGAGCCGCCAGGACGGTCTCCTCAAGGTACAAAAGGTTTGGTGGATAGCAGCCACCAGTTTTGACGGCCACCCACAAAACGTACATTTTTATTGTCTTTCAATAATAAACAACAAAAGTCAAGGTTTGCAATTGAAAAGCAAAATACTAATTACCCCACACCCTGTGAGTTTTCCGGGAGGGGCCATTATTTTTTTTTCTAGTATTTTCCTCGTGCTGACAGACAGGAGAAAAAGCTCATCCGACCGTTCACTCTAAATAGAGTGGGCAGTGTGATGGTTTTACTCCATTGGGCCATCAGAGGTAGCTTTCTATCAACTATGCCAACGGGGGCTCTAACTGCGCCAACGGAGGCTCTGCTGACGAAAAGTTAACAGCCCTCCTGTCACATTTGCAATGGAGTACCTTGTCTGCCAAACTCTAAATCACCCCTAAAACTTTAGAAAAACAACATCCCCACCAAAAGATTCACATGAGGCTGTTTAACGAAAATCTGGCAATGTTAGTCAAAATGTGAACAGAATATGCAGAGTGTAGTGTTTAGGGATCTTCACAGCATGGCAGAGGTGACAAAAATGAAAGAAGTGAATTGAGATCAATACCAGGGAAGCCTCCTGAGGAGCACCCCTCAGACACCAGTATCTTTGCTCAATATAAAGCAAAAGTTATTTTCAAAAAGTCCTAGCAAAGTAATTGCATTCATATTCCTAGACCTCTCACACACTGATCAGTAAAGATTGCAAGGTGGGAAAGCAGGCATCTGATAAAGTGAGAAAACATGCTGGTAGACAGGGAGAGAGGGTAAAATAAGAGATGCACGTGGATTGTATGATTAATTGCAGAAAAGATCTTTCCATCAGCTGGATATCTGCCAGCCATCACTGTTCAAAGGTCAAAACAGAAGTGAATGTTTCTTAGATTCGATCACCTTAGGCTAGGGTACGCAGCAAGGATATTCCCTGTCACCTTTTTACATGTGATTTGGTAAATTATTCAAAAATATTTAGGAAAAGGTCTAATCCCAAGGTCAAATGCTTTGGAAGAAGAAATATAATGTAACAAAATGTGCACTGCTTCTGGAACCATCTAAAGAACTGCAGGCCTTCTCCTACGTTTCAGGGTTCAAAAAAAACTTTAGTAAGTCAAAAGTTTTACATTGTGTAGAGACGTTTATCTTTAGTGGGAAAACTTAATACAACAAGCATTGAAAATGCAATAGGTCTCGCCTTTGATTAAGCTAAAGCCATTTGCTTCGCTATACAATACCATTAGCAAAGCAAATGGCTTTAACTTAATAAAAGGCGAGACCTATTGCATTTTCAATGCTTGTTCCTGTCTCCAGTCCCAGCAGCAGAAAGCAGCTGGAAGCACCCGGGCTGCCAGGTTTCCCTAAGCCAATCACAATGCTGCAATACAGCATTGGGATTGGACTGAGCTCCGCTGTTCGACACTCAGATGGAGACATGGAGCCTGTACATGTTCCCCACCAGGCTGTGCATTACAGCCTGGTGGGAACATGCAAAGTGCGCATGACAGTTTGGCCAGCAAAACATGCGCACTTAGAGAGTGCCACCTCTCCTCACCCCTGCTTGGCCTGCCCCAGCATGAAACAGAGCCCCTGGCTGCAATAGGAAAAATAAAATGATAATAACAATATGTTATTATCATTTAATTCTTCCTTTTATTTATTTATTTATTTAAGTAGCTTATACAGCGCGCAGCTACCCCCGGAGGGGTGTCCCGGCGCTAAAACAGAAACTCAGGAATATAGGAGCGGAACAGGACGAATTGTAGGACTAGATTCATGATCTGGAGAACAGCCAAGTTTTTAATTTGCTACGGAAGAGGGGTTCAGACGGGCAAAACCTGAGGTCAGGTGGGAGGCAGTTCCATAGTTTAGCAGTCATTACGCCAAACCCTCTGCCGCCCATTCCGGATCGTCGAAAGCGTGGAACAATCAAGAGACGTAAATTGTTAGATCTTAGTGATCTGACTGATTGAGATATTACCACTCGCTTTTTCAGGTATCCTGGCCCAAAGCCATTGATAGCACGAAAGGCGAGGGTGAGAATCTTGAATTGAATGCGGCTTGCAATGGGAAGCCAGTGAAGCTCTTTGCGATATAAAGCAACCGACTGACGGTAGGGGATATTTCCGATCAGTCTGGCTGCCGCATTCTGCACGATCTGAAGACGATCAATCAAATATTGAGGGGCACCGGCGTATAAGCTGTTGGCATAGTCTAAATGAGATGTGATGAGGGCCTGAGTGATTGTTCTGCGGGCGTCTAAGGGGAGGTAAGGGATGATCTTTTTAATCATGCGAAGTTTCGCAAAGCAGGCTGAGGTGACCTTGTTGATTTGCGCTTTACAAGAAAGTGAATCATCAAACTGAAAACCAAGGTTACGTGCCGATTGAACAGGGGTGGGCGAGGGGTTAAGCACTGTGGGCCACCACAGGCTGGGGGAAATTGGGATTTTCTGGTTAAAAAATAAGACTTCTGTCTTATCAGTATTAAGCTTTTGAGCAGTGAGGTGACGCTCCTCTGCCTTAGTGGAGGAGTAGCCCCTGACACTGGGTCATTGTCCAATCTGTCAAAGCATTGATCCTTTATATACTGAGACAATGTAGATACACATCATGATGTTACCCATGGCCTGATTGAGAGTTCTTTTATGTGGGGTGTGAGTATCTGGGACTCATAGCATGAGGGTAATGATTAACCTCAACCTCTGTATAAACTGCTTAGTCCGCTTGGCACAGTGAGCTATATCCTTGCACAATGACCAGCTCTGCCTGTTTAAACCGACCTTCCATTCGCCCTTTGACAAGTTGGTATGCTTGAGTGTACTTGTGAAATACTTAAACAGCACCCTAATAAAATTGGCTATGCCAATAAATAGCTCAGTAACACTCAGCTATATATTGGCATTACCCGGCCATATGCTTGAAGTGCTGATGGCATTTTATTATCTACCACAAACATTTTGATTTGTTGGCTGGCACATGTACCATGATGGTAATGGTTTCTTGGCAACTTATATTAAGCTGGTGTCATTTTTCTTGACATTTGATTATTAAGGGGCACCTATTTTTTCAGTGTGACCTATATCAATTATGCACTGTTTCCATGGGGCACTGGGCATTTTGTTTTATTTACATATGCGTTGCTTACTCTGGGACATATTGCTTCTGTGTATTGTGGTGAATCTTGGAGTATTAGAATATTTGAGTTTCCTTAAGAAAACCAGTATATACATATTCAATTTACGTTAATAAAATTTACTGTAAATTGCACCGTTTTCCACTATTTTTTGTAAGTTTTCCTGGGAAGATAACATACTTTGCTTGCCCTGCGTAATGCAGGGCTGGAATTAACATTTTTCAGGGCATATGTGGGCTCTGGGTCCGACCCATTAATACTACTGGTGCTTTAGTTTCAAGCGTACTATTCAAGGTTGACTATGCTCCCTTCGACACGAAAGTGTAAGCCGGCATTCATTCTTATTGCAGAATGCAGAATACACTCAGAATGCTCTAGAAAAAAAGCTTGTTAACTAACAGAAAGCAATGATAGAGGGATCAGCCAGAACGTTTCTTGTGTGATAAAAGTAAATGTGCTAGACAAGGCTGTCAGATGGAATTCAAATTGGATTTGAGGACACCGCTTACTTTCTTGGGGCATGTACTGTATATGAATAGCCATGTAATTTTATCCTATATTGCCATTGAGGCGCTGCCAACGGAAAAAGACAGTGAGGAAGTGGCTGAGCCAGGAAAGTTTGGAGGGCAGTGCCGGTGGTAATGTGGAATTGAAGCACTGCACTTGTGCTTGGGGCGGCATCCACCTTGCGGGAGCGAGCAGCGGCCATATGTTTGTAATTAATGTGTCCGCGCCGCTGCTCGCTCCTGCAAGGTGGATGCCGCACATAAGCACGAGTGTAGTGCTTCAAAAGTGAATACCCATTGCTAAAGGCCCTTTCCTAGAGCAGAGCATGCGCGCTGTCTAGGCGAGACCTAAAAAGTAACTGAGCTTAGGAATCCTAATGATCTGGGCAAGCTATACACAAAATTCCTCAATTCATCTATAATTTTAGGAGAGAACCTATAGACTATGTTGACAGTATCAGGTACGTAAAGAATCAATGTTATTAAGATTAATATTTTCCTACACTCACCCATGTTCTTTCCAGGCCCTATTGAAATCCAACCATGCATCCATAAAAGGGACTTACGGAATTCCCAAAATACGAACATTCTGTTTCTGAGGGATTAATCAGACACTGAGGTGGAAGGGAGGAGAAAGACTGTTTATCCACCAGATCAAAAAGGAGAGATGGATTACTAACACTGCTCTGTATTTTAAAGTAACCCAGGTCTGAATTCGAAGTGAAAACAGTTGGTGGCGCATGGATAGGGGTCAGCTAGCAGATTTCAATGGAGTATAATCTGGCAGTCTAAACTACGCTGACAGATCTTGAAACAGAATCTGTGTTGGAGAAATAGGACAGGCAAGTGTGGAGAATTAAACAAATAATCTAGTTATTTTCCTAGGAATGATAAAGTGAGCTTCTAGGCCTTTGAGAGAAGGAGGGGTTGGGTGTGGTGGTGTGGTGTGGTGTGGTGTGGTGCGTGTGTGTTTATGAAATCCATCTCGGTTTCTCTGCTAGTTGCAGGGGAAGTTTGGCTTCTGTCACAAACATAGGATAACGTATTTATAATGTAAACACTAACAGCTAAGAAAATTATAAGCAGCAATTAGACAACCAACAAGGTTTGAGAACACTCTTCAGCCAGTTAGGTTCACTAAGGGACTGATATCAGCCATGTAATCTAACTAGCTCGGCCCAGCCACAGGTAGTAGAGTAGCCACTCGGTGCACAGAAAAACCTGTAAAAAGGATCCTGAGACTGGAAGAAATCAATCAGGAATTACCCTATAACAACAGTATCAGTAAACATTGTTTTTGTGCTATCCCAGCTCCCACTTCAGTTAACACCAAGTGATAAGAACAGAAGTGATGCACACTGGAGGGAATATGGTCCAACTTGAACAGTTTGCTGGGGATGTCAGTTAGTGGAAGACCATGTTGGAAAATCTATAGCTGTGGTAGAAATTTATTGAAACTCATAGAAGGTATCCTAGGACAGGTCAGATGACTACGGTTATATGGTTCTCTGTTGGCTAATATCTCAATAGTAACAATGTTGGACCAACACAATTTGCAGACTATTGTGGTGTGGTAAACCAATGTATAGCAAATACTGGTGCCTAAACTCTATTCTAAAGCTATTAAAGTGAGAGAAACAATTCAGAGAAGTACAGGGATCGACGTTTTGAAAACTTTGATCCTTGAAAACAGGGATTTGCTATGTCCAGCAAGTCTCAATTAATTAAATTTGTTCATGTACTTGGTTACTTTATTGCTGCATAGGTAAAAATATAGATAGGAAGTGCAACTAAATTAGTGTAGTTGAATTTGCTCAACGTGTCTAACACAAGTGATGAAGAGCACTGTACTTCCCCTTGTGGAAAAAAGGTGGAGGGATGTGGAAATGAGATTTCAGTTGTAACTGTACCTCGGTTTGAAGGAAAATATCAATAGTATGATTTGAACAAGAAAAAAAAGCAGGGTTACGAAGGTTTTAAAAACTGCGGCTTCCTTAGAATAAACATTCAAGGTTTAATTAGCTACCCTTTAACCCCTTAATTGCTGCCGTCGGCCAACGGTCGTCACGACCACTACCTCCCCAGTGCTGCGCACGACCGTTGGACGTCCATTCAGCACTAGTTCCAATGGACAGCGCAGCACTGGGGAGGTTTATTTACAAGCTCTAAAGGGGTTAAAATAAATATGTAATTGTGCCAATTTGAAGTGGATATTTTTTAAAAGCATTATCTACCATAACACAATAGGTATTTTCTGTTTCTATCTGTATTCTCTTTTTGCTGCCCAACAAAATAGAGACGTTAGACCCCATTATTAAAGGTGATTAATCATGAGGATTTATAAGGTTTTAAAGTAAGTGGAGGAAGAAATGTCAGCAGACGAACATTATCATATAGACAAATTAACTTTTGAGCTCCCTTTTAGTTAAAAAATAAAATAATCCACTCCATGCTTATCTATTGTGGGCATGCATCCTTATATATGGAGGGGGGTCCGACTCAGCCATGCTCTTGACTGATTGCTTGCTAACCGTTTTAGAGTAGCGAATCACCTTTCTGTGGTTTAGTTAGTAATTGGGGTTTTGGGCGACAGCTGCTTCCACTTCAGATGTGTAGGGTGGGGGGAGTTGGGAGGGGCGGGGGACCGTTGTTCCACGACAGTTTGTTTTGTTTAGCCGCCTACGGGCCGCTGGTTGCAGTTCTTCTTGGTACTTATGATATTGCGCTATATAAAAACCCATCCATCTATCCATCTTTATGTATCCCTGGCTGACTCACAGTTGACACACAGATCACATCCCCCCACAGTTTGTTATTTTTGGCCGCCTACGGGCCGCCATGGGGGGGTTCTGTCGAAGGTTGAATTCCCTCCTTCTTTGGTTTTTACAGTTGAAGTGCAGCTCGCCACCTTCCATGGCTCCGCTTCTGAGCTCAGGTTCAAGGTGGGAGTTTGACTCCGGGTGGGTAGGGTCCCAGGTAGTTATCCGCCCCTCCGCAGTCCATTCCCTTAGATGACCTACACTCTCACTAGACCTATCCACATACTCTCCTGGAATGTTAATGGCCTCTTGGACCGAATTAAACATACGGCTGTCCTCCGCGCCGCTCACCGCCACGCGCCGGACATTCTCTTTCTCCAAGAGACGCATCTCCTGGGTACACAATGCAATTTCCTAGCTCGCTATGGGTTTGACAGGGTCTGCTACTCTGGTTTTACACAGGGCTCCCAGGGAGTGGCTATTTTACTTATGAAAGGGCTCCCCTTTACCCTAACTACAGCTGAGACTGATGCGCAGGGTCGCTATGTCCCGTCGCTCGAACCATTGAGGGGCGCCCCTTGAGCCTCCTATGTCTTTACATTCCTCCCCCACTTCTGCCTCCAACACTTCGCCACCTTACACAAGTGATCTCCTCTCTCCCGCAGGGTCTTATGGTGGTGGGAGGTGACTTTAACGCCGTTCTGTAGCCCCTGCGCGATACACGGGGATCCCATCCGCCGCCCGTGTTGCCTCCGCGAAGCTCCTTTCTGGCTGGTCCTCAGCCCTTGGTCTTTGTGACGTGTGGTGGGTTTGGAACCCCCGTGGGGAACAATACACCCACACGTCAGCAGCCCATCATACTCACTCCCGAATCGACCTTCTTCTGATGCTGGCCACAGACTGCCAGCTAGTTTCTGGGGCCGCGATACTGCCCAGGGGGATCTCAGACCACTCTCCCATCTCGGATTTCCTCCGACGGGCCCGAGAACGACTTGGCGGCTAAATGCCTGGTTCTTGCAGGACCCTGCAATGGTGGAGTCACTCGGTCAGGAGTTGTGCGATGTTTTTTCCACCAATACGGGCTCGGTTCCCTCGCCGGGGATGCCGTGGGAGGCGAGCAAGGCCGTTATCCGGGGGGGTGGCCAGAGGACTGGTCCATGCGAAACGATCGGAGCAGACAGCCCAACTTGTTCAGCTGGAATCCCGGGCGGCACAACTTGAAGCAGCTCAACTCACTAATGACGCGAGAGATGCCTCCCGGCAACTTGACGTGATACGTGAGGAGATCTGCCGGATCTTGTTGGAATCTGCTATGATGCTTTGGCGTTCGTCGGTGGCCTGTATTTATGGGTGGGGTGACAAGAATGGCAAGCTCCTCCACAACCTTGTGTCCTATTCCAGAGTCAACCGTATTATTCCGGAGGTCCGCTCGGACACCGGGGCCCTTCAAGTGACATCCTCGGCCATCGCACAAACCTTTGCTGCTTACTACGCGTCCCTCTACACCATTCGTTCCCCGGGCGCTTCGCTGGATGTCTTGTTGGACGGGACTGGTACCCGACTGCTGTATCTCCCTCAAGAGACTGCAGAAGCCTTGGACCGCCCCTTCACCCTGGAGGAAATCCAGGACGTGGTCTCGCTCTTGCACCCTGGGAAGACGCCTGGTCCAGATGGGTACCCGCAGGAGTACTATGCGGCCTTTCGGGATATTTTAGCCCCCCCATTTGGTGGCTCTTTTCCGCCATGTGGTGGAGACAGGGTCATTCCCGCCCGAGACGGATGTCACCACGATAGTGGTTATTCCGAAGACGCAGCCGCCCTCCCTGAACTGTGTGACTACCGTCCAATCTCACTGATCAACACGGAGGTCCAGATCTTTGCCACCGTCTTGGCTCAGAGACTCCGACACCTCCTGCAGGACCTTGTTCACTCCGACCAATGTGGGTTCATGCCTGCCAGTGGTACTCATCACTGCATTGGTCAGCTCCACCTGGCTCTGGCCCACAGAGAGCGTTTAACCCTGTACTTGGCATTGCTCTTCTTAGAATTCGAGAAGGCGTTTGATACGGTGAATTGGGATTACCTGCAAGGTGTGCTGGACAGGAAGGGTTTCGGTCCCTCGTTCCGCCATCTGATCAGAGTGCTATACACTAATCCCAGAGCCCGAGTACTCATTAATGGGGAGCTTTCTGAGGCATTCCCGATCCAACGGGGTACGCGTCAGGGGTGTCCGCTCTTGCCCCTCTTATTTGCGCTGGCGATGGAACCCCTGGCAGCCCTCATCCGACAAGACCCGCTTATTCGCGGATGGGCCTGGGATTCGAGCCAGGTGGATAAGATAGCCCTATATGCTGACGATGTTGTACTCTATTTGGCAGACCCGGATAGCTCGGGCCCCAGGTGCCTGACGGCTCTTGCTGCTTTTGAGCGGGTCTCCGGACTCCGCCTCAACCTGGCGAAGTCAACGTTGGCCCCCTACATCCCTCCAGAGACTGCTATGACTGGCAGTCAGATATCCCCCTTAGGAGACACTCGGTCAAATACTTTGGTGTTGGGATAGCTCTTCTGCCAGAACTCGAATGGGCTTTGAATGTTACGCTTCTGGTCGGGCGGATCTCAAGAGGTGGCAGACCCTCCCACTAAACCCCCTGTGTAGGAGTGCACTCTTCAAAATGATGGTCCTCCCCCGTTTTCTTTACATACTGCAAAACACTACCATCCACCTCCCGGGTAGTTGGTTCCACGAGCTGGACGGTTTCCTCACCCAGTTTCTCTGGGGAGGGGCGAGATCACGCTTATCTCTGGCGCATTGTTGTATTCCCCCCTTTGATGGCGGTATGGGGGTGACCAATCTCCATCTCTACTACCTGGCCACAAAGCTCTTTGTCATCCACGATTGGTATGCAGGCGGCTAGTCTGACCCGGCATACCGCGTGGAACTCAGCACGTCGGACTTCCCGCAGATCCAGGCGTTTTTATATGGTAGCCCAGTGCCACAGGCCCTGCCCTCGGTCACCAGGACGGTGTTTTTTGGCCTGGCGTGCGGCTCTTCGCCACATGCGGTGGGATCGGAAACTTACTCGGCAGACGCCACTTTGGCACCGGTCCTGGATGCAGGAGGTCTCGTCTCTGCAGGTGTTTCGCCGGTGGGACCTCATCGGAATATCAGTGCTCGGGGATGTCTGGGTGGGAGACCACGTTCGCTCCTTCGCGGACCTGCAACAGCGGCATGCCCTTCCACACTTCCAACACTATAAATACCTACAACTCAGACACGCCCTCCACACACACGTCTCGCCACCTGTCTCCCTTGCAGAGTTCAGCCCGCTGGAGGCTCAGGTGATGATGGGAGATCTGGGGGGTGCGGGGGGGTTGGAATCCCTTATTTATCGGACCCCGGTGAACAATGGTCTCGCTTCCCTAGATCGGCTCGCTGGGAGGGCTGGCTGGGCCCCCTAGAGGAGGCAGACTGGAGAGATGCTCTTATGGCGCCTAAGACCCTAACCACATCCTCCAAGCTGCTTCTAGTCCAACTTTATTACCTGCATGCGGCTTATCACACCCCGACTCGTCTATTCCAGGCCCAGTTGATACCCTCTCCAGCATATGCACGGTGTGCCTCCGCCCCAGCCAATATGGTATGGAGCTGTCCAGCTTTTGCGCCGTTTGGGGGGGGGGGGGGGTGGAGTGGGTGCGAACGCAGGCCCTGGGATGGGAAGTTCTACATGACCCGCTACGTTTGCTGTTGGGGGTATTTGATGGCTTGGATGGCTCTAGGGCGGACAAACGCGATTCCTTAAATGCAATTGCAAAATAAGGAATTGCACATTTTGCGATTCCTTGTTTTGCACCAGATTTTCCTTTATAGATACCATTTGGCAAATTCGCAATTCTGCGAATTTCGGCGTTTGCGAATGTGCTTGATACATATGGCCCTAAGTCACTTACCACTGGTAACAATCTTTCTGTTGGATACTCCATCTTACCAGAAGATTGCTCATTTTGTGAATAATCCTCAGCCGACAGTAAGTTCTCCTGTGAGCCATAAGTTGGCTTTGAGCAGTTCCATGCAGATGTTGATCTGCTCCGGGAGTGATGAGCACAGCTGCATATAAGTGCCAACCATGTACGCGGATGTGAGTTGCTTTCTAGGCTGTCTGCGCACTCAGTCGCAGAGCCAAACGGTACCATCAATATGCAGATTGGGACCTTTGAAGATAGAAGAGTCCACTTCACCGAACAGGGGCGGGAGGGTCAGTGATAAATGTGCAGTTAGGTGAAGTATCTACCAGAAAGATCGAACAAGTTACTAACAACGATAAGTAATTTGTTCTTCTGATGCTAATTGAATGATCTGTTAGGGTCCCACCGATGGGACCTCCTTAGAGGGATGAGGCGGAGCAAAGAATATCAGAAGGGTGATTGCATGACATGGAAAGGAGGCTAAGTTTCTCAGAGCGACAGCAGAGATAAGCTGCCTTGTTTCGATGGAATCATGACTACATATATGCGGTCTTCTTCTCTTTGAGAACAAAGGCATAAGCTGTTGTTGCTCATCTAGGGAAAAAACTTACCCCAACATTCTTTTGAAGACTTATTGTACAGGCTGCGAGAATCCGCAGGCAGAAGCTTGCCTAGATTCTTTAGGAGACAGCACTCAAGAGCTGGTCAAGCATCCTTGGGAGACACTGCACATGAACCCACCTAGCATCTTGAGCACCAGTGGACCAAAAATGACCTAGGTTCTCTGAAAGACTGAAATAAGTAGGTCTAATACATATTGGTGAGAGTCGACAACGAACACAAATAAGTTACAAAAGGGGTACAATTTTCCATTGATTCCACTTTAAACGAACAGGTTAGAATCAGTCTGCTACAGATAACCAGGCACATACCTCCTTCTGTATTGTAGCAGTATGCAGTGTAGTGTCCTGAACCGAAGCCTTTCCCATGATGCATCACCACAGCTGAGAGGTCATAAACAAATGTCTCTTTGTCAGGGGAAGCAGGGGTTTCGCCACAGCAATAAGGTTCCATGTTCAATACCTGATCAAAGAAGACATGGACCCCAATTTTCTCTCTGTGATTACGTCCTGACCACCTAAAACAATAAACATGGGTCACAAGGGCTAGGATTAATAGGATTCCAAAACTAGGTGACTGAGGAGGGAGCAACCAAAATGGAGCACCCCCAACTGTGTCATGAGTGACTGCAACACACCATCAGAAACGTATAACCAATCAACCATAGAGCCAGATAACTGACAAAATCAAAAATCAAAGACATTACGACTTGACTCATAACGGATATGAATTATGTTGCACTAACAAGCTATATCTGGTAGAAAGGATGGGTCTTACATGATACATACAGAAGGAGAACTGAGAAAACCTTAAATGTTAGAAAAGAATTAAAAAACTTTGTTTAGCTTCTATCATCACTTTTTTGTGTCTGCATTCTACTTTTGGTCTGTAATGGAACTAGTCCAAAAACCGACTTCTGGCAGAACCAGAGGAAAACAGTTGTATGCCAGCTTTAAACTTTTAACTTTATCACACTGATATACTCCTAGCACCTCCCCTCCCCCCCTCTGCCCCCCCACCCCACACTGCCCATCAAATATGGTCTACAACTCCCCATGATGCTCACCGAAATCTCTTAAGGTGCAGCCGGAGGACCTGAGGTAGTCTGTAGATCAGTAACTGCTTCCTAGCTTCACTAAGAAGCAGCGTTTTTGGGGAGGATTTCCGCCGTTTTCCTGGAAAGAGTTGAAAACACTTTGCTTCAATACCGTGCAATACATTAATTTTATTCTGACACTAAGCTTCCAGTCTCATCCAGCACAATGGCTTCAGTCTCTTCACATACGTATCGTTCTCTCTTGTTCTCTATCAATTATATGTTCCTATGTCACCTCTTCACAGCAGAACTGTAATGCCATTTACAGAGTATATAAAAAGAACAGTAAAGATTACCTAGTGGCAACGAATAGTAAGGACAAAAGGCAAATATTTGAAAAATGATAGTATGAACCGTAAAAGGTGAATCTCATCATAATGTGGTATTTTATCACATAACAAATATCGGAAAATATAGGTAAGGGGATTCTAGCAGTCTTCAAAAATGTAATGGTCTGATGTATCGTCCCATTTCTTCATGCAGCATCAGACACTGGATAGAGCACGAAAACAAGAAGATATAAAAAAGTATGAAAATACCCATATAACGTATACCATTGAATGATCGGCTTCATACTTCCATGTCACATTTTTTTCAAAACAGAGATAGATGGCTCAAATTTCACGATATATATATATATATATATATATATATATATATATATATATATATATATATATATATATATATATATATATATTTATTTATTTATATATATTGAACGAGATATAACCAGGACAGTCCTCAAGTTTGAATCGGTCGCGAGGCTTGGTCGTGGCTGGAGTCATACCGTGCTGGAACAGATCGCACGAATAAAAGCGGAAGGGAAAGACCGAAACCGATCCGGATCAGGAAATCGCAGCGCATACGCTCGCGGAACAAACTCCAGAGGGCCTTGCAGGAGGCCCGGATGGCGGATGACAAAAGAGGGGCTGTGGCCGCGACGGCGAACATTACAGGTTCACAGCAGGAGAGAACGTCGGAGGGGTCGGCCTCGGAGGAGGAGGGAAGAAAATCTGGAGACGATGACTCGTAGGCGGGGAGTACCGGGGGACCGGTGGTTACCCCACAGACTTCGGATGGAGTGTTTAATGAGTGATGTTCCGAAGCATCCAGTTACACCGGGGTGCCTGTTGGGACTGACTCTCCGGTCTTGTGGTTCATGGTCAGGTGTGGGGCGGAGGCAACAGGGTGGGACTGGGGGCGCGGGGGGGGGGAGCTCTGCTGGCCCTGGTTCGGTGCTCTATCACCCTCTAGTGGCCCCTAAGGCCTTCTGTGGTGGCGACCGCAGATTAGTGTGTGTGTGTGGTTTTGATGGTTTGGAACGGGGCTGAAGCTGGGTTAATAGGTCCTGTCCTGGGGTGTGGGGTTTGGGGTGTTTTGGGGGACGATTGGGTAGGGGGAAGCAACTGCTGCAGTGCGGGGTACAACTATTTGATGGTGGAATTGCTCAGAACTGTCTACTGTGGGGTCGTTACCTAATGTGAAATGTATTACATGGAATGTTCGCGGAATTCAGACGATGGTGAAACGCCATAAAGTGCATGCGTATCTGGTGAGGCGGGGTGTACAGATAGCTATGCTTCAAGAGACTCATTTAACTAAAAATAAATGTGGAGCTCTACAGAGGCGGTGGCGGGGTCAGGTGTTTGGCACAACCTATTCAGCATTTGCCAGAGGGACCCTAATCTGGGTGAGAGCAGGAACTCCGTTCGAAGTCACGTCACAGCGGGTCGATCCTGAGGGTAGATATGTGGCGGTGGCGGGGCGGCTTTACGGGAGGGAGGTGGTCCTGTGCAGTGTGTATGCCCCCAATTCTGACCAGGCACGTTTTTTTGATGGCTTAACAAGCTCGCTGGCTCACTTTTTAGCTGGCCCGGTCTTATTAGGGGGCGACTTTAATTCGATCACTGATGTGGTACTGGATAGGTCGCACCCGCCGTTGGTTGACTCCCCGGTGCGCAGGCTGGCGGCTCATAGGAATGGTTGGCAGGAGGAGTGGGGACTGCTGGATGTGTGGAGGGCACAGCATCCTGGGATGAGGGATTACTCTTACTTTTCTGCAATACACGACCTACATGTTAGATTCGACGCAGTGTTGTGTAGTCGCACGTTGGCAGCGGCGGTGACGCATACTGAGTATCTGGCTAGGACAATATCAGATCATAACCCCTTATTGGTGTCAGTGCAGTGGCAACGGGCTAGATCGGCGGTCCCATCATGGCGGCTTCGGCCGGAGGCGCTGGAAGATCTGGTGTTTGGTGACATGGTTCAACAGGGCGTTGACCGCTACTTTGCGGAGAACGAGGGCTCCGCGACGTCACGCTCCATAGAATGGGATGCGATGAAAGTGGTGGTAAGGGGCGTGTGCATGGGTGGGTTCTCGAATGTGCGGGCGACTGTCCTGAATGATTTAGTGAAAGCGGAAGGGACGTTGCGTGATCTGGAACGTCGGAGGCCTGAACGGCCGGATCTGCAGGAGAGATTGGTGGAGGCTAAGGAAGTGGTGGCGACTGAAACTGAACGATTGCGGTGTTATGACTATAAGTTGTATAATGTAAGGGTGCATGAGGAACGTGATAAAGTAGGTGCGCTCTTTGCCAAACTTGCGGATCCTGAGCCTAGGGGGTGCCCGATAATGAGTATAAGAGTAGAGGGGGGGGAGGTACTTTACTCGCAGTCAGCCGTGTTGGAGTGCTTTCGGTCCTATTACACAGGATTGTATGAATGTCACCTGGAGGCAGGGAGGGACGAGATAGGCGAACACTTGGCCTTGCTCCAGTTGCCAGCGCTGGATAGTGAGGATGCTAAGGAACTGGGAGGTCCTATAATGCTAGCAGAGGTCAGAGTAGCTATCAAACAGATGGCTCGAAACAAAACCCCAGGAGTGGACGGTTTGCCGATAGAGTTTTATGCCAAATTTGTTGACGTCCTAGCGCCAAAACTATTGGTGGTGTACTCGGAGGCCAACCAACGAGGTTGCCTACCTGAGTCAATGAGGGAGGCGCTGGTGGTGCCACTGTTGAAGCCGGGCAAAGACGCGTTGAGTGTGACATCTTACAGGCCCTTATCGATGTTGACAGTGGACTACAAGATCCTAAGTCGAATTCTGGCCACCAGGCTCCTGCCGCACATGACGAGGCTAGTGCACAGGGACCAGGCGGGGTTTATCCCGACTAGAAATACCTCCATGAATATACGAAGGCTGGTCCGAATTTTGGATAGTGCCGGGTCTTCGGCTCTCGACTCCGTGGTGTTAGCGGTTGATGTCGAGAAGGCTTTCGATAGCCTTGAGTGGCTGTATTTAGATGAGGTGCTGCTGAAGTTCGGAGTTGGGGAGGGATTCCGGAGCTGGACGAGGGTACTGTACTCGTCGGCTAGGGCAAGGGTGCGCCTGGGCCCGCTGATCTCTTCGGCCTACCCTGTTTGTAGGGGGACGAGACAGGGGTGTTCATTGTCCCCCCTGTTGTTCGCATTGGCGATGGAACCGCTGGCGGCGCAGGCAAGGATGGGCGCCGCGTATGAGGGGATCACGCAGGGGTTGGAATCGCATTATATATCGTTATACGCTGATGATTTGCTGCTGTACTTGGCGGACGCTGAACGGTCATTAGAGGGAGCGGTAGATATGCTGGTTGGATTCGGTCGGCTGTCGGGCCTCAAGGTGAATTGGACTAAGACCTGTATATTCCAATTGCGGGCAGGTATGCCCTGTCCACCGTTAGCGCGGGAGGTAATATGGGAGCCTTCTGGCTTCACCTACCTCGGGGTGCGTATTTATCACGAAGCAACCGATCTCCTGGAGGGGAACGTAGGGCGATGCATACGTGCGCTGAAGGGCTGCATGGCATTTTGGGCCTCTTTCCCTCTGTCGGTACTGGGCCGAGTAGCATTGTTGAAGATGGTGGCGCTTCCCCGGCTGCTTTATTACTTCCGTACACTGCCGGTATGGATTCCGCAGCGGGTTTTTAAGGAACTGAAGATGTTGGTGACGGGCTTCCTTTGGGGCCAGGGTCGGCGGAGGGTGGCATTGGAGACTCTGATCAGGCCTAAGAGCGAGGGGGGCATGGCGGTCCCCAATTTTGAGTTATATTACCTAGCGGCGCAACTGCAGACCCTAACGCAGAATGTGGCTAGAGAATTCAGGGGTCCCGAGTGTGACCGTGGAGCCGGCATTCCAAAGTACGTCCTTTCTTATATAGTTATGCAACAGAAACTGGATTTGAGGGAGCTGACGGTGGAGGAAAGGACGCTTAGAATGTGCTGGCAGCGGAGTCTGAAAAGGGCACGGAAGGTCCGGCCGTATGCACCGGAGATACCGCTGGGGATGTTGACCGCACTGCCGCATGGGGGTGACTGGTCCAGGCTTTTGGAATGGGAGGAATTGGGTCTACAGATGGTGGGGGACCTGTACATTGATGGAGCATTGGTCCCCTATCAAGTGCTTCAGGAGCAGTTTGGCTTACCGGACGGTACCTTTCTATTGCACGCGGCGGTGGTGGCGGCGCTGCAAAAACATTGGGGAGTAGGGCTTGCCGAGCCGGAAGTGACAATGGCATGCCAGTATGTGGTGATGGCAGCGGGCACTGTTAAAGCGGTGACGTGTCTCCACATGAGAATGTTGAACGAGGGGCTGGCTCCGCTACTGGCTTTGAAATCGCGATGGGAGGATAGCATAGGCAAGCCCATTCCGGACACGGTCTGGAGTCAGGTCCTGCGGCGGACGTGGAAGGGCACGAGGAACGCACGGTTTCAGCAAGTGCATTTCTTTATACTGCATAGGGCGTACTTGACTCCGGAGAGGATAAAACGGTACTTCCAGGTGCGTGACGCTATGTGCCCACGATGCTTGGCGCCCGAGGTCGACTTGGATCATATGTTGTGGGGGTGTCCGACCCTGGGGACGTACTGGTCGGAGGTGGGGGTGCTCTTGAATGCGGTAACGGATAGGGAGGTGGACTTTGATATGGCGGCATGTCTCCTGCTCTGGTTCCCACATACGAAAAAAACGAGAATTACCAGTAACTTTATTGATTTAGGACTCATATTGGCACAAAGAGAGATAACCTGGCACTGGAAATCTAGCGCAGGCCCTTCAGTGAGGAGGTGGATGAATGAGCTGTTGAAATGGGCGGGCTGTGAAAGCATCGTAAGAATGCGACAGGCTACTAGACTTGGTAAGGAGAGCTGTCTGGACATGGCAAGAGCTTGGGAGTTGGTGGTGCAAGCGTTGCGTGATTACATGGTGGGGGATGACGAGGAGGAATGATGATCCGTGCGGCTTCCATGCACTTTTAGCGAGTGCGCGCGACTCCTGGTGGATGGCGAACCTTTGAGATGGCACGGAATTAGATGGCCCGCATTAGCAGCAGCAGCAGTAGTTGGGGGGAAGGGGATGAGGAAGGGGCGTTTTTGAGGAGGGTAGCTCGACTTAGTGGCCCGGAGTAGAATAGGAGGATAACATGTGGGTTGGACCCAGGGATCCGGGGCTCCCGGGGTAGCAGGCAGGTGTTCTGACAGTGCTGCAGGGGAGGTCTGGGAGGGAGACTCTGATACGACTTGATTGGGGCGGGCTTGAGCACGGTATGAACTGACGACGGTTTCTTCCTGGAAATTCTGAGTTTGTTCGTTGATGCATGGGGGGGGGGGGAGGTTCAGGGGGGGGTAAAAGCAGAAACTGAAAAGTGATGTTGGTCGAATAATTGGGAAAGGAGGACACGGAAGCATCCTACTGCGAAAGGTAATCCTGCAGCGCCGCCCTGCCTCCGGGATGTGGGCCAAATGGCTGTGTACGATATAACTGTAACTTTTTCAGATTGTGATGCTGCAAGTGTACTGATTGGCTAAAGATGTGGCTTTCTTTTTCATTCTGCAATAAAAATATATTTAAAAAAAAAAAAAAAAAAAGTTTGAATCGGTCGGCTGTACCCCAGAGCAGAAATATGGGTGACATCAATTCAGTGTCGACCAGAAGTGGGAATTAAACTTCAAGTGGCTGGGTACAGAATAATATGACATCCTACAATGGAGGCTATAGTGACCAAGGGACCCACCATTTCCTTTATTTTAGTTAAATGCTTTGAGTTATATTTATAAACATCTGACACCGAAACAAAACAACAAATAAGAAAATAACCAACTAAATAGAATACTCCACTACAATCGCACCAGACTGAAATTACCAACAATTTTTTTTTTGGCACATATGTCCTTTGCCATGTAGTTAGTGCATATATTACTCCGCATTCGTATAACAAGATGCAGCACCAAACCAGAAGTGCACAAAGAAGGTAACTATATCAAGCCATGCAAGGCCACTCACCACACTCACTGTTGCACTGGTCACACGCGTAGATTCTCCCTTCCAGAGCCTCGGTTTCAGTAAATTTGGCCAACATTTCTGTCAGTGTGCATTCTGTGGATGTGATAGGCAAAATCCCCTTCTCGATGTTATGATAGCGCTCTGGAAACTCCAAGGAAAGGTCCCAAAAAGGCTCCACTGTATCAGACTTATAACTACACGTTAGGCAAGTCACCTGAATAGGAAGAAACACTGTGAGGCGTGACCCAGCAGAAACACACAGCTCTTAGGATGGATACCCACTAGTAAGAGAAGTTACCACAGAAGACAAAAACTCATGCAGATATCAGTGGAGACCTCTCAAAGAAGAGAGCTGTCAAACACAAGGGGTAGAGACATTAGATAAAGAAGTGCTGTTGAATGCATGACATTAGTTTGTTAATGCTGGAGAATTCTGCTGACAAGATTGTCACTGAGAATACAGCTCACTAATCCAGAACTACTGTTTGGATGGAATAAAAACTTGGGGGCCGATTATGATGGCGGACGGACCTGAGTCTGTCCGCCACCATAGAGAAGGAGGGACCGTCCGCAGGGGCAGCGGCGGTCCCTCCGTGCAAATTAGGATGTGACCGCCACCCTGGCGGTCACATCCTGTATTTTTATCATTGTGGCGGGTGCTGCTTGAAGCAGCACCCGCCGCAATGATAAAAAAGTAAGTTGTGCATTTGCATGCACAAAGCGGCAGGCACCTCGCGGTGCCTGCCGCTTTGTGCAGGCAAATGCAGGGGGGTACCATAGGTACCCCCCATGTGCACCCCCACCCCCCTCTTCACCCCTGGGGGCCCGCAACGGGCCCCCAAACACAAATCCGTATGCCTTTACACGGCGGAAATGCCGCCGTGTAAAGGCATCTTTCCGCAGACATCCTACTCGCTTAATCTTCCCGACGGCCCCCAGCGCCTAGAGACCCTTACGGGTGATTGTGCGCTTTACAAATGTGGACTTTACTTTACTTTAATATGGCTGGCGGTGTCTGATAGACACCGCCAGCCATGTTAATGCTTTTCCGCCGCGGGCAGAATCCGCCCGCGGCGGAAAAGCAGCGGACATATAGTAAGACCCACCAGCCATCCTAATATGGCGGTGGGTCTTTCAAGGCTCCCCGGCGGATTTCCCGCATCCTCCGGGCCGGCGGTGGCTTCCGCCGGCCCGGTGGATGCGGGAAATCCGCAATCGTAATAGGCCCCTAGGTGCAGGTTACTTATCTGTATTCTTCTTTAAAATCAGGGCATTTGTTTTGTATTTATAAACAACGATATCCCTCCAGCCATGTGCAAAGAAAACAGGGCTGCGAGGGGCTAAATGTTTAGTCTTTGTTAAAAAACATAAACAAAAAAAAAATGTACACTTCTAAATTTAGGCCTAAGACTATGAGACATATTTGGCAGAGAAACAAAGCCAATTAAAAAAACGAAGAAAAAACAAAAGACACTGTTCCTAGGACTCAAAAAGTTCACCAGTGCCCAGTACGGTTTATTAGCAAGTTCACTTTTATGCGACACTCTGATCAACAGTCTAGTTTCCACATCTACCTTTATTTCCCAGGTTTAAAGGTTTGAAGCAGGATGGTTTATAAAATGAAAGAATATATACCCCAATGGAGATTAGAATTCAGCAAAATCAAATGTTCTTCTCTACTGAAGGATCCTCTTTGGTGTTCATCATACACAGCAAAACAGACAGGCAATGCCAATCTAATAGACTGAAGTGTGGAAAGCCAGGAGGCTAGGTGTTATAAAGATACTATTTAAGCAAACAGTTGCAAAGAGAGGCCTGCCCTACTAGTTTGTAACGCTGGCATTAATGCAGTAAGGGGGTAGTTCAACATTCCCTGAGGTCTCATTGCATGTTTCATACAGTGGGAGTGTTTCTCATGAGTTTGGCAAACAGAAAGTGTTTCGAAGAGCCCATTAGATATATGCTATTCTATCCATCTCACATCGGAATTTTTCAGGAAGTGAACCAAGTACACATATGTGTACCTTTTGTTTTATCACACTACCTAATAGTTCTTTTTGTAACCAAGGTATAAAGAGACCCTGGCGCTGCCCTTATATATCTCTACAATTTCAACATGTCCTAAACCTCTTGGTTGGATCCTCGTGAAACCCAGGATACTTTGAGCATAATCAGCAGGACTATAGCTAGATCACTTTAGATGAATTCTAGACAGAAATACATACATACGTATTATAATTAGGTTCGTATTGCACCTACTATAAGACAGGGATGTTATTTGTCCACCATGATCTATGAGGTTGCTAAGGAGCCCTTGACAAACACCATACCACAATACATAGTAGTAAAGGGAATTAATAACACAAGTAGAGAACAAATCATTAATTTTCCTTATGATGTTCATTACTATTTGAACATTTAATGCATTTACTGGAAACCTACTTCAACAGATCTGGTCTCTATAACTATGTACAGAAAAATAAAATCTGTCACTTCACGCTGAGTCTGTCTAGCTAATGTGGAATGTAAAAAATATATTGATATTATAATATACTTTGACAGCGATCAGTCAAAGATCACAAAATCAAAGATTACAACAGATCTCTTGGCAACAAACTTTGTAAAGTTTTAAACTTACTGGCTCAATTTGTTATATGCACTGGGTTTAAGTATCTAGAACACACTGTATTATGTACATGTGGTTTGGAAGTGCATACGTGAATATACCAATATAAAAAGCTGTCAAAGCCTACAGAAATTGGATAAGCTAGACATAAGAGGTTAGAGTGGAGTTGTTGTTATAAAACATAATACGTCTTGAGGATAAAGATTTCTATAAAGGAGGAACATTAGAAACAAGGATGCCATTTGAGTATGTAGGTAATACAGGAATGAATCAGGGTCTACATACACATTTACATGAGGGTGTTTAGTTTTAAATACAAAGGATTTAAAATTACTCACTCGCATTGAGACTCACCACTGGACACTAAATATAACAATTATTAAGGTAGCAAATTCCTAATAGTAATGTGCCTTCTAATGATTGGGACTCTGAATGCGATATTGTGAGATATGGTGAGTTTCAGAGCTCTCTAATAGCAGATAAAAAAATCTGATTTTTTTTAATAATCAACTTTGATGTTACTCAAAACTGGTTATGTGAGCAAGGGAGCAGCTAGGTAGTGGCATTCAGGTTTATACGACTAACAAAAAAAAGGTCGAGAGGATGGAGGAAGCAAAGGTTGAGCTTGCCATGAAAAGAGCATCACAGAGTGCAGGAGTATTAATGTGAAAGGGGACTCAGAACACATGGGCGAGAGAAAAAAGTACATGCACTACCACAGAGTACGAATATATATGTAAAAAGAAGTAGGTACTTTGGATGGAGCCATGGAAGGATATCACTTATTCATTCAAAAGGACAGTAAAGAAGCTATGCTCAAGGAGAGGAACAGACAAGAAGAGAAAAAAGTGAATAACAAGCAAGTTCATAATATTGACAAGAAATGCAAATAATGGTAAACCACAGGCTCACCCTAAGCCCCCTCTAAGTGCCAGTATTGTGCAGAGTACGCCTTCAACAACAGACTGCTAGCCGTCTGGAGGTGAGACCTAACGAAACATGCCAGGGCTAATTCTTGTCAGAGTGCAACACAAAAACCCAAATGTAACAGGGGTTAAAGCGTATTGCTCCATTATGTAATTAATAAAAGCATGTTTGTTGATGGGGAAAAAAGGCCCTAATAAAACAAAGCGTTGGCAAAGCCACTAGCTTCTCACCTCTGAATTTGCTAATGCAGATCTAACTATTTAGTGAAGGCTTTTGCAGATGCTGTTGGCTCAAAATCTACCATGCGGGGAAAAAACACTTTAATCCCCACAGTAAAACTGTCATGAGTGAAAAACCACACTTCCCAAGAGAAAAATGTTGTAACCCTCTATAAACGGCAAAGACGTAAAGAGTAACATTTTATTTAATAACTAAAGACGAAAAGGCAGAGCTTTCTGTTCTGTGATCTTTTCACAGCAGGAAAAAGAACTGAGTCTAACTGTCGCTGTGCTTCATGCGGGGATTGAGGTGGTCCACAGGCAGCATTAAAGTTTTCCTCTAAACAAGGCCATGTGCCTTCCACAATTTCCTTTACTTTTTTGCTTTGAAAAAGGTGAAAGAAAGAAATGTTTCAGGACAGCAAAGCTGTTGTTTTTTCGATAGCATGTTTACAATGCGATTCGACATTGTCACCAATTAGTCTTTAAGCATATAAAACAAAAGATGTAGGCATTTTTTAATTTTGCTTTCTGTGTACAGTTCTTTCTCTTCACTTTTAAAAGTTTACCGGGCTCCTGAAATTAGGCAAGACTATTCAGTGTTTAAGAATTTTTATGAAAGTCCCTTGAGAGAGAACATTACTTACCTTTAACACTGTTTAAGGCTTGTAGTGTTGCACTTCACATGCTTTGCACTCTCCTTCCATCTTGTGTTGGGTCCGGTATATTGCAAGTTGGTTTTCTTCGAAGACTACTTTCAGTTTCAAGAGTGCCACAAATGCTCATGACTATAAACCCAAAACTCACAATGCACCCAGAACTCCAACATTGATTGTAATAAGAGTTTGAGCTCACCGGCAGGTTGTTGTATCCGAGAAGCTAATGTACATGATTAAAATGTTTTAGAAGATAGACTTTCCACTACTTTGCCATATCTGGGAATGTGGGAGTATGCATGTTGATCACAGAGATGGGAGAAAAAGGGGCTATTATTTTAACCTGACTCAATCCCAGGGGTTTCTTGAGTAATTTGTTCTTAGTCCAGAGGAAGAATAACCAACCAGTGATCAAACTCACAGAGTTCAATGAGGGGAAGACTTAGTCATATTTGAAGATGTCGAAATGCCAAGGACTTGCCTCCTGAGGAACATCCCTGGGAAAGGACTGGGTGTTGAGTTTCGACCTAGGACGCCTAACTGGCGATGCCATTTATTGGCCCACAGCTTTGTTTAACATCTGTGGTCCCAGACGTTAGAGTTCAGAGTTTTTCCTTTTGGCCCCTCTTTAGCATCATGGTTTTCCTAAATACTCAGACTAGTAGCAGAATATCTCATGGCCAGAACCGGAGACTCATTTTTTTACCTTGATGATGATATCTTGCTAGACCAGACTTCAAACTTGTTAAAAGTGCATATAGGGAGCACAACTGACCTCTCTTCTGGGGGCTTGGATTTTGGATAAAGCAAAAAATCAGAATTGGTGCCTTCCTGGACCATGACCTTTCTGTTGTTCACGATAAGACTCGTTGCCAACCTCCCTTCACCATCCATGGAAGAATGTAGGGAATAAAAAGAGAAAATTAAAGAAGCCGCACCTCAAGGAGAAGATTTCACCACACTTGCACGTCTGGCTAGTGAAGCTCCTACCTTAATCGATCCAGGTGATCTTTCCAGGCCCCTTGGCTATGAGGCTCTTTAAAGGCAAAAGCAGCCCTATTACAGAAATCTTGAGTATTCAGAACTTAAGTATCTATTCAAGGAAGCCGAGCAAGAATGTTGTGGCGGATGACCACAGGTAAGTTTGGAATGGTTAGGTAATTTTTAGGATCTCATCACAGAGCTAAATCTCAACCTAAGACTTTGAGGATGTAGAGATATATCTGCTGAAGGAATCCAGTCTCCTAACAACTGACTGACTTGAACTGGTTTCTTTGAATTGCTTGATGAGGAGTAAGGTGGCCTGTTATGTTCTTCTGAGAAGCGACAACATCTCAGGGGTCAGATATACCAAACAACCAGGTGAGGCCATGTCAAAGATGTTGGTAAAAATGGCCGAAGACCAAGTAAATGTCATCCAGCTGAACATCTCTTGGGCGGCAAGAAATTTACTGTAACCCCCTAATTGGTGAAGTAAGTGAATAGTGGTTTGAGTGTGTTGGAGACACATTTGGTAAGTGCTGGCTTTGATGAGCCAGTCATCCAGGTATGGGAAGACATGGATGTGTTGTCTTCTCAGATGTGCTGCGACTACTGCCAGACATTTGGTAAATACCCTGGGAGTAAATACCCTGGGAGAAGTGGTGACTCCTAATGGTAGTACTTTGAATGAATAATGATGACCCGCTATCATAAATCTGAGGAATTTGCGATGGGCGGGATGAATTTGAATTTGGAAATATGCGCCTTTTAAGTCTAAAGTAGACATAAAATCGCCCTGCTGTAGAACCAGCAGACAAAGGTGGTGGGGTTGTGATTCAGGACATTGAACCTTACAAAGAAGAAATCATAAGGCAATTATCTAACATAGACCATAATCAGAAGTTACATACTGACCCGACACGTGAAATTCAAAATCTCATCTTGAGTATCACAGAAGAAGCTAGGACCACTGGATACCTAACCCAGAATGAATTCCTCTTTCTTAATACTAAATGCCCCAGAACTCATCTATACTCTTCCATAAATCTATAAGAGCATTGAGAGTACTCCTGGACGTCCAATCGTCTCAGGATGTGGTTCCATTCTGGAGCCTCTTGACCAGTATGTTGACTTCTTCATAAAAGATTTTGTACCCAAAACTCTTTTATTTTTTGGGAATGGTTTGGATATGGTTAACCAAGTGGAACATTACCCTTTCAACCCCGATACGAACATTCTATGCACCCTTGACATGAAAACTTTATACACAAATATTCCACAAGCAGAGGGCCTCACCGTGATTAAGAATACACTCAACACTAGACCACGCCCGCACGCCGTACCCTCATCATTCATGTTACAACTCTTAAATATATGCCTTACATGCAATTTCTTCTCATTCGATGGCCAATATGAACAACAGTTCAAAGGAACATCAATGGGGGCTGTTTTTATCCCAAACGTTGTCATACTTTACATGGATAACCTGGAAACTACTAAAATACTGACTCCCACTAATCCTTTTCATGACAATGTAACCACCTGGAAATGCTACATTGACAATATCTTTCTAATCGTGCATGGTGATGGGGGTACACTATCATTCTTTTTTGATTAGCTCACCAACAACTGCAATGGGCTAAAATTCACTCTTTCACAGAGCAGGACAGAAATTGCATTTCTAGACCTGAAAATCAAACACATAGATAGAGAACTCTTCACTAGCCTCTATAGAAAACCCACTGAACGCAATACGCTGCTATGCTATGAAAGTCACCATCCACAAGACCAACGTGACTCACTACAATTCTCTCCATTCCTTCGCTTTAGGAGAAACTGCTCATTCAAAGGAGACTATTTTTGGGAAGCCAAAACCTTGACTGACAAACTAATCTCTAGGGGCTATCCCCGCATACTGGTGTGCAGATCACTCAAAAGAGCATGGTACTGCCCACAAGAAACTTTGCTCACACCTTAAACCAACAAGCATTGGCATAGCCAATAGGTCTCACCTTTGGGACCTTATAAGTAAGTGTTTAATTATCCAGCACAATATCCTTGGAGCAACAACATCAACTGTTGCATGGCTAAACACTTATAAGGGCCCAAAGGCAAGAACTATTGGCTATGCCAATGCTTGTTTTCCTTCTTATGATCCATTTTTCTAAATCCAGCAGTGGGGGGAAAGGAGAGATTTGTGGCATCATATTTATTTTTTTGCCCATATTTCATTTACAGGAAATAAAGAATCCATCTGTGCGTTACCACTCATTCTGATATTCAGATTTTGTATTTCTGATTTTCAATAAACTGGTGCTAATATGTTTTTGTCACAAATTACACACCAAATTAGGTTACTCGCCCAGGGTTGCAGGTAAACAGAACTGCACCCCACATGATTAAATCACTCTTCATTTAATTTTCACGGTACAGTTTGTGTATACCCCAAATTCTGTGCAGCTGAGTATTCTCTTGTGAAGCAAGGAACACAAAAGGTCACTGTGCCAATGCTCACTGTACTTAAATATCACTGTGCCTATGGCCTCATGTTTGAGGACAAAACAGGCAGGGAGTCAGCAACGTGCGCACACGAGGAACAAAGGCGCATGCATCTGCAACACATTTACTACCAGGGTCAAACAGAGTGTTTCCCAGCTCAGAAAGATAAAATACGACCAATATGTTGCAGGAAAAAATGTAATGATGCGTTAGTAATTTCTTTTAAACATGATGTAACCAAATTACGAGGTACAATCTATTTCTTTGAAAATTGAAATAGTATACATATTTCCAACGTTTATATATAATGATATTCGATTTAGGGAGCTTTTCGGCCAGCACAGAACATTGTTGAGTGGGTGAACGCAGAATGTACATGCAGTATCATATATGCAGTGACACATATGCAGTAACCTATATGCAGTGTCACATAGGCAATGTCTTAATGCGCTAGGCAGTGATCATGGACATTAAAAGGCCTTGTTAGAGACACCCTCAATTATAGAAATTATGGCCTTCTACTAGACAATAATGCAGGCTTTATGGTACTACTTTTGAACGTGTGAAGGGCAAATCAGGTACAACTAGGAAAGCATGACGTCACTTCTACTAGACTCAAAGTGCCAGATTGCCTATCATTGCGTGTTCAAATTGTGCAGTTTAAGAATACTTTCAGCAGTCCTCTCTTAAAATAGTCAAAACACGACTGTCGGAGAATGCTGCAACCGTGTGTTATCAATTAGAGCTCAGAGGAACGCTGATGCACTATCACATCAACTTCCTTCCCAGCGTAAGTTTGCAAATTCCAATCGTGGCCATTGGGCATTCCGTTGCCACCTTTCGCGCTGCTGCCTGCCAGCGGGGCCTCTCCTGCAGACCGCGGCTGCCCGCCTGAGCCAGGGCTGCAGCTCCTGCACCGCTGCAGTCATTTAACACACATCTCTCTCCGTCCTTAACCACGCCTGGGGTGACCGTGTGAGGCACGCTGACGGCTCATCAGCTCGCTCGTCGCAGTTTTTTTCCCCGCGAAACCTGTGAGGAGAGGTTTAGGGCAGCAAATCTACACCGCGCAGCCTGTCGGTGTTATTCTTATTTTTGCAAAGGAAGGGAGCGCGTGGAGGAGGAGGATTTCTTGAGGCAAGGGGAGTTGATAGAGCTCTTCAGGAGGTGTTTTGGAGATGGGACTGCTGTCCTTGCAGTAGACGCTAAGGAAGGTGGTTTGTCAGTCTCTGACTTGGGGTCCCCTCACCTGAGCCACCCTTTATCTAGCGTAAAATAAAGAGACAAAGTATCCATAACGGACTTGTACAAAGCACTGAGAATAGGCAGAAACTGGGCTGGCGCTACAATCCAAGTGGACTCACCCTAAAAGCCCCAACAGCGAGCTGTAAGTAGCTGAATTGGAATTTAAAAAACAAGATCAGTGACTCCTACTGCAACAAGCCCGCGAGTAGTAGACGCGCGCGTGCCACAGCGAGCGATCTGTTTACAATTTCACGCCAGTGTCTGGGCACCATAATTGCAAACAGATGTGGCCCGTGCAGGTAACCGCAAGCAATAGGCCTTGGGCGGAGCAAAGGCGGGACATGCGCCCGCCTTTGCCCAATTGCATGCTGTCTTTCTTAGACAGATGCATGCAAGCCCAATAGCCTGTAACTAAAAACAAAACGCACGCACGAGCATGTGGTGAGCTTTTGAAAGCCTCTTACTAAAAGTCTCGCCAGAGCAGCGCACTGACACTCAATGACCATTGAGGCCTCAAACTCCTTGTGGGGCATTCTAAATGTGGGAATTGTGTGGCATTTCAATTTACTATTGAATGTAAAGAATTCACCTACGGCACTTTGAAAATACCCCCCAACCAGTTTTCTAACTGTAACCCTTCTGATGTGATATATGCTGTCCTGTGCCCATGTAATCTGATCTACATCGGACAACCTACTAAAAAAGTGCGTATTCGCATTTGCCAGCACTGAAGCCGCCTCCGGTGCAAGACACCCAATGCCCCACTGGTGGACCATTTCACTGCTAAAAGACACACAGAGAATGGGATCCACTGGTTGGTCATCAGTGTGATCAAACCTCCACCTAGGGGTGCAGACATCAACCAGATCCTGAACAAGGAAGAACTAAGATGGATTCTGCGCACTGGGAGTCCTCACACTGGTTTAAACCGCATGGAGGACTAGACTGCCTTGCTGTGATGAGACTGTTATTCCTTCTTACGCCCTATACTGCAGTTGTTTCTGTTTTTCGATGAGTCATGGTTTAATTGCAACACTCGTCTCAATTTTATGGTTTTTTTTAAATTCTCAACGAAAAGACCAGTAACCTCCGAGTATTTGAGTTATGAGATGATCCATTTGAACCATTTTCATGTTGCACACTTTTCCCCTATGAAATTTTTTACTGCACTGTACTATCAGTTGTTCTTTATTAGTAATTTCTTGATGCACAGCCTACTCCTTCAATTTTTCATGCTGAAATTTTTCTCCGATGAAATTTTTTACCTCTCTACATTATTGGTCTCTTGATCTGCTGGTGCTCTCCTTACTCAACACTACCAGTGTTCACACACACTTGGACTAATGTGTGCAGAACTATACGACCAGTTACGATTTGTTAAATAGATTTGAATCATTATAGGGCGGATCCAACCATTCGCTATTTAGATAGGGACTAATGTGGATGTAAGAATTGTACCAAATGATATGCTTTCTATAATTTCTTCAATAATATACACATAAACTAATCTAAATGAGGTAGTAATACACCAACATTATTTAATGATGTGCAGTTTCTCTCCACGTACTGGTATAATCCTTACAACTGTATCTTCTGTCCTCTCTTCACTTTGAGCAATAACCAGCCACAACATGCCGCCCCTTTTTCTGACTTGCATGCTCACACCTTCTAGGACTTTGTCACTTGCTTGAGCACACCCTTGATGACATCACCACGTACACATTCTTATTCACCGCTTCTCATCCCCTACTCGCACAGGACACAGCACATCTTCGGATGTTCCCCCAACAGCGCTATCTGGTAAGACTTGTGGACTTTGACGGAACTCTTCCGCCTATTTAATTATTTTATATTGGCGCAACATCATTATTATTCCATCGCCATAGGTCCCGATGCCCTGCATGTTGCCTTCGCCATTCCTTGCGGTGGTGCCCTAGATTATACTCACAGGACCATTCGTTCGGTAAGGAGTCTTCGCTTTTTTCACTTCACTGCTGCCCCTTCGTAGTTATCTAAAATTCACTGAGAGTTGCTTCTCTTTAGATTCTCCCTTGCTGTTGCCGCGTGTCAATTCACTCACTGCTACAGTAAGGAACTGGATGTATTTTTCCTCGCAATTTAAACTGAAGTAAACGCTGGTCATCTTCAGCTCGCTCTTTATAGCGTTCTTTATATAGCCACATAATATGGCCACTGAATCCCTCCCCTGACACCTTTCCTCACAAACACCACTATCCTTCGAATGTAATATCTGTCTCGGTTAATTACGGCCGCACAATTTTTTGTGCGCGCACAATGCACACCAGCTTCTAGTATTGCTACACACCAAACTACACACAGTGAGTGTGCAAATCTGAATCACACATTTTGTGTATGTCTATAAAATAATTGACATTTGAGTTATTCATCTGCCCTTTTTGATTTTGGTTTTACCCTTGCCCCTTCCCTCCCCCACCCTTCTCTCCCCACTGTTTCCATCTATATTCCTGCAGACATTAGTCTCAGGCATTTACTCAAATGTCCTGATGATGATCCCATATCTTGTTCTAAGGGATTGAAACGCTGTCGACTGTGTACACCTTGACACAACTACTAAAATTCTATAGTGTAATATGCTATGGTGTTGTAATGCATCTTTGCTTGACCTACTAAAGAATTGTTTTTGACCAAGCTAATGTCAATGTCTGAGGCTTTTTTAATCCTCTAGGGTGTATGTGTTCCCACTTTTTTGCCTCTTCTATTTTTATGAAGTAATATTAAAGGATTCTGTCCAATTGGACAACCCTATATAGACATCATTGTATTTCTATATACATTCCTTTCACATTACCTTTTGTTAGGGACTGTTATTTCTAGAAAATAAAAGTAGAAGTGGAAGTGCTTGAAGTGTCACCAAGTCGAAATGCTCAGAAAGTATGTAGAGGTTTAGTTCTCTGAGGTCTAGAATAGGTCTCAAGGAGCAAACCTTTTTGGGGTTCAGAAAGTACATGGAGTACTCATCTGTCCCTTGATGTTGTAATGGCACAGGTTCTATGGCTCCTTTACACTAGAGACTGGACCTCTTGCTGAAGTAGATGTACATGTTCTATTTTGTGAGAGTGTGGTGGAATGTTTGGAGGATAGTTGGTAAGCTCCAGGCAATAACCATGTTGGAAAATTCCTAACACCCATTTGTCTGTGGTGAGAGATTGCCAAATGGGGAGGAAGAACTATAGTTACTTACCTGTAAACTGTGGTTCTCCAGTATTGGTGTCTTTCATAGATTCACATGCTTGAATATTTCCCGTCGTCGAAGTGGGAGTCCCACGGTACATAAAATAGCAGTCATATATGCATGTATACATGAAAATAATAATAAATAAAAATATACATACATATAATGCAATAAATTGTAAATTCTAAAAAGTACCATAGAACACAATAGGCTCATTGAAAAGCCTAAGGGAGAACTCACTTTAGTAGCATATCAGTGTCATTATGTGTTGGATCACATTCCAGCCAATCAGGCTGTAGCCTCCTCTAGAACCTTCTCCTCAGAAGCCCAAGTCCTCAGATTTTCGTAGCACAAAGTAAGTAAAAGTGCCTGAGGAGAAGAGAGCCTCTGAGGGGAGGATGGGAGGGTCGCATGTGAATCTATGAAAGACACCAATACTGGAGAACCACAGTTTACAGGTAAGTAACTATAGTTCTTCTCCAGTATTAGGGGTGTCTTTCATAGATTCACATACTTGAATAGAGTAGAAAGCAGTAAATCATCACATAAGTCATAAAGGTAATACATCAAGCAAAGAAGTTAAATATATTAGGCAATATGCACTAAATACCAAAACATTATTATTAAAAACAAAACCTTTATGACTGGAGGCGGGTAGCAACAGAGGCTCACCTTTATTGGAAAAGATTCCGCAGCACCGCTAGACCCACTGCCGCATCCGCGGCGTCTGTTGATTGCAGGCAGTAGTGCTTAGTAAAAGTATGGCTGCTCGACCAAGTCGCAGCTCTGCAGATCTGTCGTAAGGGTACCCCCGCAAAAAGGGCAGCCGAAGTAGACACTGCTCTAGTTGAATGAGCTCGAACTGGAGCAGGAAGGGGCTTTCCAGCCCGTTGGTGGCAGAAGGATATGGTAGAGGATATCCACCTAGTTATGGTCTGTTTGGTAACAGGTTGTCCCTTGCAAGTTGGACCATAAGCCACAAACAATTGATCTGACTTTCTGATAGTTGCAGTTCGTTGAATGTAGAATTTGAGACAACGTTTCACATCTAATGAATGCAATGACCGCTCAGCTGGAGTTTGCGGAGCAGGAAAGAAAGTTTTCAGAATTACAGGTTCGTTGAGATGAAAGTCACTGGGAACCTTTGGGATGAACTTAGGATTAGTTCGTAATGTCACAGCCTCGTTGGAGAATTGTAGGAAAGGAGGCTGTATGGTAAACGCCTGGATGTCACTGACACGTCTTGAGGACGTTAAGGCGAGTAAGAGAGCAACTTTCCACGTGAGAAATTTAAGATTTGCCGAGTGAATAGGCTCAAATGGTGGTAGAAGTAGTTGAGACAAGACCAAATTCAAGCGCCAAGCAGGCGGAGGGCGACGGATAGGTGGAAACATCCTAAAAAAGCCCTTGTAAAATTGCTTAATGATCCTTGAAGAACATAGAGATGTGGAACCATCATGGCGGAAACGGGAAATCACCGCCAGAAACACTTTAAGAGTTGAGTGTGACAGACCTGATTTTCCCAGGGATAAAAAGAAAGGTAAAATTTGTTCAGGTTTTGCAGTCATTGGGTCCAAATCCTTGGTGCGGCACCAGACACAGAAACGCTTCCACTTAAGTTGGTACGTTTTTATGGTGGAGGGTGCGCGAGCCCGCGCTAACACCTCCCTGCAGTCCCTGTCAATAGTTAAACGTGCCAATTCATTGTACTCAGGTTCCAGGCATGGAGTTGAAGATATGCCGGATCCGGGTGACAGATTAGTCCCTGCTGCATAGTGAGGAGGTGCGGTAGAGGACAAAGCGGTAACGGATCGGACTGCGAGAAGAGGAGCAGGTCCGTGAACCATGGACGTCTCGGCCACTTGGGTGCGATCAGGATGATGCGACAAGGTTGGAACCTCATCCTGTGTAACAAGCGAGGGATCAGAGGAAGTGGAGGGAAAGCATAGATGAAGTCGTTCGACCAATCGATCGAAAATGCATTCCCGCTCAACTCTCTGTGGGGATGCCGACTTGCAAAGCGTTGGCATTTCCTGTTGACAGCAGTCGCGAAAAGATCCATCTGTGGCCGGCCCCACCGCCGGAAGATGAACTCGACCGTCGGCTGATTGAGTTCCCACTCGTGATTGTCCGACGATGCTCGGCTGAGTGAATCCGCCAGAACATTGGCCACACCTGGCACGTGAATGGCTGTGAGATGAATTTGACGTTGAATCACCCAATCCCATATTTCTTGTGCCAGTTGAGAAAGTAGAAGAGACCTCGTGCCGCCCTGCTTGTTGAGGTAGTGCATGCTGGTAGTGTTGTCCGTCCTTACCAGCAAAGTGTGTCCCTGCACTAACCTCTGGAAAGATTTGAGGGCTAAGAAAATCGCCAAGAGTTCCAGACGATTGATGTGCCAAGTTTGTTGGATTGCCGTCCACTTCCCTTTCACAGACATGCCGTCGAGATGCGCTCCCCAGCCTTCGAGGGACGCGTCTGTCGTAAGCGTCAGAGTTGGAGGTTCGTCCTGGAATGATCGGCCCTCAGATATGTGCGGAGGGTGAGCCCACCACTCCAGCGCTTTCTGGATGCGAGGTGTTAAAAGGACCTTGTCCTCGAATGACCCCGACACCTGTTTCCACTGCCTGTCCAGTTCCTCCTGTAGAGCCCTCATGTGCAATCTGCAATTTGGAATAAGTTGGATGCACGAGGAGGCCATGCCAAGGAATGATTTGAACATTCGGACAGAAACGTACAGTTTTTGATTGGAGGGAGCGCACCATCTTTATCATGCGGTCCTGTCTTTCCTGGGAAACGAACACCTTTCCCTGCCGAGAATCTAGCAAGGCTCCGAGAAAATTTCTCCTTTGCGATGGTTGAAAGTGTGACTTCTGGCAACTGATTGAAAGCCCCAAGGCGTGGAAAAGGGAGACGCAAACTTGAGTGTGCTGCTCCGTCAGGTGAAAAGTTCTTGCCTTGATGAGGCAGTCGTCCAGGTATGGGTAAAATTGGATACCTTGGAGACGTAGGAAGGCAGCTACGGGGGCCAAGATCTTGGTAAAAACCCTTGGTGCTGATCGGAGGCCGAATGGCAGGACTTTGAATTGGAAGTGTAGCTGCCCAACCGTGAAGCGGAGATACTTCCTGAGTCTGGGGTGGATTGGCACATGGAAGTAAGCGTCCTGAAGGTCGATTGTTGAATAGAACTCGCTTGGATTGAGAAAATTCAGAATTTGGAGCAGAGTTAACATCTGAAAAGTTTTTGAAATTATAAATTTGTTTAGGGCTCGTAGATCCAATATTGGACGCCATTCCCCCGACTTCTTCTTGACTAAGAAAAAGCGGGAATAAAAAACCTTGCCGCGTTGACCTTGCGGCACGAGTTCGATGGCTCCTTTTTTGATCATCAATTTCACCTGGGCCAGAAGGTCCTTGAAATGAGGAGGTGGTGGCCCCGAAGGTGGATGAGTGGGTGGAAATTTTGTGAATTCCAGGGTATGTCCTTTGGATATAACGTCCAGGACCTATTGGTCGGAGGTGATTGTGGACCATTTGTAAAAGTACTTCGAGATGCGACCTCCAAGATTTACGGTCGGCAAAAGGAAGGGTCTGAGGCAGTCACTGTTTTTTGGTGTTTGATCCACCTCTATAAGTGGATTTCCTTTGGTAAGGTCTGGAGGTGGATTGTCGAGTTTGAGATTGATAGGCACCCCTCTGTCTGTTATCGTTGTAGGTGTTGTATGAACGATATTGACTTGATCCACGAAAAGTAGAGGAGCCTCCGCCTCTACCCCGTGCACCCCGAAAGGGTCGTTTCTTGTACTGTAGGGTAGCCAAAGATTTCGCAGTGTCCGTGTCCTTTTTGATCGCCTCAAGGGCATCATCCACATGTTTGCCAAACAATAATTCTCCGTCATACGGTAAATCTAGGACTCTTGTCTGTACTTCTGGACGGAAAGTGGTAGATCGCAGCCAGCCTTGACGCCTCAAGACTGCAGCCCCCGCCAATTGTCGAAACCCCGTGGAGGAAATATCGAGTGCACAATCAATGATTTCGGATGAAATCAACTCCCCCTCGTGTATAATCGCCTGTGCTTCTGCCCGGATTGCCTCAGGCAGCTGAGGAATCAATGCAGCAACCTCGGACCACATCTGGCGGTCATAACGGCCCAGTATAGCCAGAGTGTTTGCCGCCCTCACCGTAGTAGCCGCCATGGTCGTGAATTTCTTTCCTATAGAATCCAATTTGCGGCCTTCCTGATCAGGAGGAGACGTGAGTGGCGTAGCAGGATTGCGCAATCTTTTTTGTGCAGCCTGTGTAATTACCGAATCTGCTTTCGGTTGAGACACCAAGCAGGCCGGGGAAGACGCCGGAGCCTTGTATTTCCTGTCCAATCTGGGCAAAACCGCAGGAACAGAATTTGGACGTTCCATCAATTTAAGGCCCTCCTTCCAAATATAATCCACGATTGGTATAGTGTGGGATTGCCTTTGTGATAGGTCCTTAAAGTCATATAGAAAGCATTCACTTTCATGCTGTTGTTGTTCGACTTTGAGATGAAACCGTTTTGTAGCACGGATCATCAAATTGTGGAAATGTGCCATGTCCACTGGGGGCGAATGTAGAGGTGAGGTGGGCGGAGTGGAAGGTGTTTGAGCCCTGTAATTGTCCCACTCAGCCATGTCGGCGTCATTGTCGTCGTCATCAGTATTGTGAGGATTCGGATCCTCGTCGCCAGTGTCAGGACGAGCACCATCCGGTGAAGCGGGTGAAACTGGTGTAGGTGCCTGAGGAAGTTGCGGTTGAGGCTGCGGAGGAGGCAGTGGTGCTGGAGAAGCAGGTGTAGAAGAAGGAAACCTGCGGTTATAATCATCCAGCATGTGCTGAAGGTTCATCACCAAAGATAGAGGTATCTGAGTAACAGGTTCTGAAGGCATCGGTTCGGACGTATCAACAGGAAACAATTCAGTCCCATCTTCGACATTGTCCACCACATCACCCTCGTCACTATATTCCTGGCACTTAATGTGTAAATCCGAAGGGCTGGTTGCCTGTTTAAAAAATCCTTCCACCTCTGAATCGTTTCCGGATTCATCCTCACCAGACTGGAACAATTTGTCTGGAAGACGAGTGCCGCTCCTCACAGGACTCAGTTGGATGAGTGGTATTGTCCGCAAAGAAGAAGCAGTAACCACTGTGTAGACGGAAGCTGTTTTTGGTAGAGGTTGGTGCGACGCCAACGAGCCCGTTGGCGTAAATGCGGCAGTGTCAGCAACACCCTGAAGCGGGTGCGTCGTCGACAAAGAGGCCATCGGCGTTGACATGAATGGAATTTTCTTCGTCGACGAGGATTTCTTGTCCGTCGACGGGGCCGTCGACGAAAGCGGGGCCTTGTTCGTCGACGAGATTGGAGCTTTGGCCGTCGACGACGAAGGCGTCGACGGGATGACAGTCGTCGACGAGGCCGTCGACGAGGCCGTCGACGATGTAATGCTGGTCGACGGAGGCGCCGTCGACGAGTGCGCCGTCGACGGGGCCGTCGACAGGGCGCTGGATGAAGGCTTGGTCTTCGTCGACGGTGTACGCGTCGACGATGGATGCGTTGACGGCTTCGTCGTCGACGGTCTCTCTTTGGCGGTCGTCGACGAGATCTTCACCACTGAAGAGATGGGTCTCACCTTCGTGGTCGTCGTCGACGAGGTGGTCGTCGTCGACGTAGAGCTGGTCGACATGGAACATGTCGTCGTCGACGTGGAGATGGCAGATACAGATTTCGTCGACGCTGAAGATGTCGACGGGCGCGTCGACGAGCCAAAACCAGATTTTTTAATGGTAGGCAAGGCTTTGGGCGCAGACGTCAGAGAACCAGGTCCCGTAGACGTGCCCTGAAGCGAATCCTGTGGGGAGACAATCCTAGAGGACTCCAACAGTCTACTCTTCTTAAGAAAAGGAGAAGGAACCTCGGTCTCAGACCCACGCTTCTGAGAGGTCTTTGAAGCAAAAGATGACAGGCTCTCCACATCAGAAACCACAGACTCCGAAGTCTTCAACTTCTGTAGCCACAGAAGGAGACGGGCCTCTCTATCTCTCAGAGTCTTAGGAGGGAAAGTGCGACAGTACTTACAGTTTTTCACCTCATGGTCTGGGTAGAGACAGTAAATGCATTTACTGTGTGGATCCTCGTGGAAAAGGCGCAGTTTACCACATGAAGGGCAGGCTTTAAACAGAGATTTCTTGTTTGAAGACATTTTCTTGAAGAAAAATCAGGTAAAGTTGAAGAAAACTGAGCAGAGCTCAGGGAGACTCCCTTCACACGACGTGCGGTAGAAAATCTGAGGACTTGGGCTTCTGAGGAGAAGGTTCTAGAGGAGGCTACAGCCTGATTGGCTGGAATGTGATCCAACACATAATGACACTGATATGCTACTAAAGTGAGTTCTCCCTTAGGCTTTTCAATGGGCCTATTGTGTTCTATGGTACTTTTTAGAATTTACAATTTATTGCATTATATGTATGTATATTTTTATTTATTATTATTTTCATGTATACATGCATATATGACTGCTATTTTATGTACCGTGGGACTCCCACTTCGACGACGGGGAATATTCAAGCATGTGAATCTATGAAAGACACCCCTAATACTGGAGAATTGTAGAACACGTCCCCGACAGGTGTTAAATGATTTGAGGGGGGGCAGGGAGTGTAGGCAAGTCACTGCTTGGTGGGGGAGGGGGAATTACGTTGTGTGGAAGCCCTGTCTCGACCTTTGTTGTTGTTGCCTCTGTATCCTCCTCAAAAGAAGCCCCTTGTAGCAGAAGATTGGCTGTTGCCTTAGTAGGAGGCGGCAATATTGTCTGAGGACATGATTTTCATCCCTCCACGGTAGATGGATCGACGAAAGGAGCCCCGATTAGAGGGAGACTGCAGAGCTTCCATAGACTTGGCTACTTCTGTGCCTTTTTTCATTTTTTCTAATGACTTATCTACTTTGGCCCCAAAGAGATGTTCCTTGTCAAAAGGAGTATTTAAAATAGACTGTTGTACTTTGGGTTTGAAACCAGAAATCCTCAACTATGCATGTCTCCTTAGTACACTAGTGTTGATTTCTCTAGCTGCGGTGTCTGCTGCATCTAAAGCGCATCTAATTGAGGAATTGGATATGAATTTCCCTCCCTGGACTAAATCCTAGGGTTTTGCTTTGTGCTCATGTGGGAGGTGTTGTAGCAACTGCTCCATTTCGTTTCAGTGTGCCCCATCATATCTGACAGGGCCTGGGTGTTGGCAATGCGCCAATGATTTGCTGCTTAGGCGGCTACTTCTTTACCGGAGGCGTCTAATAGTTTTGACTCTTTATTTGGAGGGGGGGCATCCCCTGTAGTCTGTGTATTGGCCCGTTTACGGGCATTAGAGACCACCAAGGAGTTTAATGATAACTGTCCTTTAATAAAGACTGGATCTGAGGGAGCAGGTTTATATTTTTTATCAATTCTGGGGATGAGAATGAGAGCACGCACTGGATCTTTAAAGATATCATCAGCATGCTTCATCATACCTTAAAGCATAGGTAGAGTGTGGCTGGCCCTTTATGTGCAACTGAGCGTTTCAAATCGGAAATCTTCCTCTAGAGATTCCTTTTTAACTGTACCCCTTGATATTCTGCAGCTCTAGCAAAATAATTCTAGATATCCTACATTGTCGTGAGGAGGGGAAGGCTTTGCAAGGTAAAGATCTCGGTCATTATCTATAGGTGCATCTGTGTTATAATCCTTTCAGGGGTCTATTGGTAAAAGAGTATTCCCCCCCCATCTCCATCATCAGGTGGTGGAGAGTTAGTTGGTGTAATCAGTAAATGCTGCAAAGGTGGAGAAGTTGGTGTAGGGCAACGTGGTGGAGGTAGGGAGGAGTTAGTACTTACATTCTTCCTGTTTAAAGGAATATCGTAAAGGGTGTCTTCTTGCTCAGGTTTGCGTTTCTGAGGTGATTTAGTAAGAACACTTCCTGCATCTGGATTTAAATAAAGTTCCTTTTGTTTTGGGTCAGATTTGGGTGTTGGAGCGTCGAAAATCGGATCCAAGAGCTTTGGAGCTTTCGGTCTTCCCGAAGATCTTCGCTCGAAATAGAGGTTTTCCTTGACGGATACGATACGTTGAGAAATGGGATACGCATTTGAAACAATACCAACGCATGTAGAGTGGATTGCGCACCAAGGGGAACCCGAAGAAACGGTTTCGAAGCGGAGCGCAGCAATACACGTCAGAACCCGTTGCCGGAAAAAAAAAATCTTAACAATGGAGTCGATGCCCTTGCGCATGATCACCAAAAGGAGGAGTCACCTACTGTTACGTATTATTTTAGGACCCTATTGTCAGTTTCCCGATTCATGCCCTTATATAGGTATAAATCACCATACTCTTATATAGGCATAGAATTCATAACTATATTTAGGCATAGCTCATGCAGTCCAAATATGGCAGGGCTACTTCCACTAGTTCCGATAATCCACAACGATTTCTTGGAAAACTCAGCTTCAGCAGCTAGGGACTTTCCCTTGCTTGAATATTGATTTGTCCAAGAACTCATGGAGTTTTCAAAGAACTGAGACTCTTTGATGACGTTATTATGTCCAACTGTACGCCAAACTCGGCACCTTCAAGGTATAAATATGCCCACATTCGCCCAAGCAAACACACAGTGGTTTGGATCAGTTCGACTATCTACTTGCCCGACGCGCCCGGCTACAGCAAGTGCCGAAGGAAGCCGACCCTCTAGCAGATGCACTGAGAGAGACGCTGTCTTTTCTCCTGCTCAGAAATCCAGCTCCAGTGTTTCCAAGCTACCCTTGCGGGTTGTTGGGAAATCGAGTCCCGAGACCGACCTGCATTCTAAACTAAGGTACGGAGCTGATTAGGCCCTTAGAGAAATCTTGGGCAGATTCTTGGCAAAAGAATACTACATTTATGCTACACCTCACTTACTTCTTCCCTCGTACTAAGCTTAGGTTAGGTACACCGGGGTAGGCGTACTTTAGAAGCATCAGTTGAGTACTTTTAGCCTCTGTTATTTATGTATCTGTTATTTATGTATAAATCTATATATGGTTTAGGAACCATACAATGCTCTTACAGTATTATTTTATTCTACTATTTATACTGTATGCATTATATTTTACAACCAGTTTTACGATTGTAGCAGTTCATTCCTTATGCTTCAGAAAGAAAACTGTTCAATAAATCCTTTTATTGAAAACACCCTGTCTTTCTACTTTCTCTGCACCTCTAGTGAAACGAAGCATGCACAATTGACTGAGTGAAATATCTATCTATTGTTTCCAGGACTCTGAAAATACGTTTTATCTTGGGGAAACAAAGTTGTCATGTTTATGCGGTTGTCAGAGACTAATCCCTTCTTGTGAATTCGATAAAGTTTCTAGTGACCTCTGAGCTTGCTGGCACACACAATTAAGTCTAGTATATTCGATAGAGACCTAGTCGGCCTCAGTCCTACGTCTAATCTATAGGATATATTATTCCAATGCGCAGAGCCTATTGGGAATATAGGAACTACACTACCTCGGGACTGGAAGGACTTATTCAAAGAAAACCAACTTGCAAAAATCCAGACAACACTAGATGGCAGAAGTATGAACAGCATGTGATCTACAGCCTCGAACTGTAAAATGTCCTGCCACTTGTAACAGAGGCGATGATTATCCCACCCAACCTGCACAGGGAGCTGTGATCCGTAAAATGTAAAAAATATGCTTCTAGTTTAAGTGATAATTCAGGTTTACAAAATATACTTCCATGAAGGAACATCTTGTATTTGATCTGCCAGGTCTTTGTGTAATAAAGTATTACTCTCCTTAGGAATATTTTGTGGGTATGTATAGTGATTTTAGAGAATATGGCTTTCGTGAGTGTAGCTCTCTTTAGAAGTTAGGATCAGCTTTGCACATTAGTTTTGACATTCATGATGCCAGGGGGTTTAAGTACCACAAATCCGCCATGAAAACGGAGTCTTTGTATTTAACCGAAAAGATACCTCGTGGAGACTCAGTAGTCAGTATTGTTTCATGAGGGTGTTATGTTCACACCATCTATTTCTTAAGTGTGCAATGGTCTTTCAGCATAGCAAAGCATTTAGCCTCATTGTGATCCTTCAGTAAACAGAGCTGTCCCATTCATTGCTAGTCTGAGAAGTTTTGTATTACAACTGGGGCACAACTTAAGTGGTGTGTTTTTTATGATCTCCCATAAAGTGAGTCAATCTTATATGACTTGTTGGTGAAACAATAATGCCAAAACTCTTCTCTACTTCATGTGTTGTCCCATCACTGTTCAGGTTGCCGACCAATGCTCAGATGTAGATTCATTTTCTCCTGCTTTGGCGTTTATGTATACAGTGTTGCCCAGTTTTCTAAAGCTTCAAATATGGATCAGAGCCAGATTGCAAAAACAATAAACCAGAGGTGGAGTTTGTATCCAGGTGCATTGCAGGTTTCAAGTACGTATACATGAGTCCTTCCAATCATACTTTAAACCGAATGCACCCTTTATTGGAAATCAAATTGGAATATTCCAAGCGTAGCACTAAGTGGCAAAAGAGTGCACAGCAAGTGATCTACAACAACAAATGCTGCAAACAATACACAGCTTGCCTCTGTAAATGTCCCATACAACATCCATCAAATTGGTGAACACTGTAAACTGCTGCAACCACAAGTTTTCTGTGACACTGCCAAAGGGACACACAAAAATACTTAATAATAATAATAATAATAAATGACTTTCTAAAGCGCATGGTTATACTACCCAGTATGTCCTCGCTCTGCAGCAAGTTACCCATCCCTGGACAGGACGCGCAGGATGAAAACCGTACCTCACAGAGGTATTATATGTGGAAGAGCCATGTTTAAAATTTTTTTCGTAAGATCCCCTCCGATGGTTCAGAATGATTGACTGCGGAAGGTCATTCCAGAGTTTAGCAGCCAGCCATCTGAAAGATCACCCCCACCGCATCCGCGCTCTTTTGATTACTGGTAGCTCTACCCTTTCTGTTCCCACAGATCTTAGAGCCCTGGTAGGTATGTGAGGGGTCAGTAGATTGTGTAGGTAGCTAGGGCCCTCTCTCTGCAGGATATGGTGACTAATGCATAGTGTTTTGAACACAATTCTCTCCCTAACAGGGAGCCAGTGTAGCGTTGCAAGAGCGTTCTTGGATGGAGCTCTTCTGGGTAGCCTCGGAACAAGGCGAGCTGCCGCATTTTGAATGTCTTGCAGTCTTTGGACGCACCTCCTATTTGCCCCAAGGTACAGAGCATTCCCGTAGTCCAGGCGCGATGTCACCAGTGCACGGACCAGTGTTTTTCTGGCGGCTGCAGGGAGCACATCTAGTGTCTTCCTGAGGACCTTCATTATTCCGAAACATTTTCCGGCAACCACCCTGGTGTGGTGGTCGAAGGAAAGTTTCAGGTCCAACTATATCCCCAAGTTCTTAACCTGTTCCACGGGGGTGGAGCCCAGGGACTGAGGCCACCACCTTGAGGTCCATATAGAAGGAGTCCTGCCAACTATTAGAACCTGTTTCCATTCAATTAAAGGCAATTGCTAGCCATCCAGACCTCTAGCTCCTGCAAGCAAGTGGAGAAATTGGTGGCTGCCTTGTCATAGGCTTGCGATAGGGATACCACTAATTGCGTGTCATCCGCATATCACACTACACTAATGTCGAATTTTGCAATTAGGTCTGCTAAGGGGGAAATATATAAATTAAAAAGAGTGGGACTAAGGATAGACCCCTGGGGTACTCCTTGTGTCAGCCTAAAGCTTTTCGAGTAGAACGGCCTCTGAGACACTTGGAAGCCCCGATCTTGTAAGAAGGATCTCATCCATTCCAAGGCCCATTTGTCCTGCCCTTCATTTTTGAGGCATCACAGGAGCAACGAGTGGTTGACGGTATCGAAAGCGGCGCTGAGGTCAAGCTGCACCAGCGCAACCGTCTTGCCGTCATCTGCATGCCTACGTATTGTTTAAGTAGATACCAGCAGAGCTGACTCCATTGAATAAGAGTCCCGAAAGCCTGATTGAGTGGGATGTAGTAAGTTGTGCTCATTCATATATGAGGATAGTTTTATGTTAACCACCTTCTCTGTGATTTTGACAAAACATGGAAGGAGTGAGACTGGTCGGTAATTATCCAACTGGCTTGCCTTCACCCCTGGCTTTTTCTTAATTGGGATGACGACCGCCTCCTTCCATTGCCTAGGGACCGTCCCTGATTCATAGGAGAGTTTCAGAAGGTAACCAATATAGGGAGCCAAGATTTCCATACTCTCTCTTAGGGTCTTAGGTTTCGTGGGGTCCTTGGGTGAGCTGGACTTGATACTTAAGGCAATGTTTTTAAGCTCCTCCAATGATGGGAGGACAAATCTAGAGAGGCTCTGGCTTTCTCTATTCTCTGCTCCTCATCTCCCAACCCCCCCTCCGTTCCTTGCCTCGTCCGGGAAAGTGGAATATATTTTTGCTACCTTGTCTGAGAAAAAATCTGCGATCAGGTTGCAGGTTTCTACTGAGCAACTATTTGGCGGCGAGATTCTGGTAAGTGAGGATATGTCCTTGAAAATTCCAAATAATTCTCGGGACGAGTTTTCCGCCTGCTCAATTCTCGAGTTATAGTAAATTGCTCTAGTCCTTCTGATTAGTGAGTGATAGGTTCTAAGTTTTGTTTTGTATTCGGCCTTCTTAAGATCGGAGGAGTCTCTCCTCTAGACCCGTTCAGCGGTTTTACATGAGGACTTGATTCTGCTAATCTCATCATTGAACCAAGGCGCAGATTTTGACTGTCTCCTGGGGCACTAGTCGACCAAGGCGCAACTTGATCTAGTGCCTTGGTGATCCTGTTGTCTAGAGCAGTGCATACAGTATCGATGTCATTGCCACCTGGTGGACCTCCCAACTGAAGGGCAGCATTGAAATTGGCCGCGGAGAACTACGCCCACTTCCTCTGTAGTCTACCAGTCCCCACCTTCATACGGGGAGTGGGCTTGGGAACTGCCGCACTGAAGGGGATCAGATAATGATCTGACCAAGGCACCGCAGTGGGTCTCTCAATTGTTAGCCCCCTCCCAGTTGGCGAAAATGGGGTCCAATAAATGGCCCTGTTGGTGGGTAGGGAGTGAAGATTGCAGACCCATCTGTAGTGTAGCCAGTTCTTGCGCTGTGGAATTCTCCTTATCATCAAAGTGCAGATTCAAGTCCCCCAGCACCAGCAATTTAGAATACCGGAGTGCCGGGAGTATGACTTGTTCCTTGAGGCTGGGCACAAACAATGAGCTCGGCCCCGGTGGTCTATAAATTAAGTATCCCTTAATGATAGAACTGTCGGTTGCCCTAATTGTGAAAAAGCCCACCTCACTAGTCTCAATTTCCACCAGATCTAAGGAGCAACGTATCGTTAGATTATGAATGATTGTTCCCACCCCAACACCCCCCCTGTTCCCTTTGCGGTCCAGGCTGTTAATCCTGTCATTCATAGGAAGGGCCTCAAGGATTTCAGGTGCAGAATACTCACTAAGCCAGGTTTCGCTGAGAAACATGATATCCGGCTGACAGTCAGTCAGGTAATCATAGATCTCCTGTTTATGCCTACTGAGGGATCTGCAGTTGACCAGAACTAAATTACATTTCTGTTCCTGTCTACCTAATTCTAGTTTTTTTCTCAGTTTAAATGGGCAGTGGTTGCAGTTCTGCGCGTTATGTCCCACTTGCACATTATGCCTACACTTAGCTGCAATGCGAGGGCACAAAGTGTGCAATTGTTCGGAGGAGTATTTGATGGTTTCCATGGGAGGAGCAGGGGTTCTGGCCTCCCACCCGAACGGTCCAGACGGGCTTGCCTTTGGCGTACCTACAGCGTACCTTCGGCGCCGGCGGCGCGCCCACTGCGCGTTCGCTGTGGTATGTGCCTTAAGTAAGTATTTTAACCTCCCCACTAAAGCGCCAACTGCAGCTCTGCCTGGGGAAACCGGAAGTGCTCCGCTCCTCTTCCAAGCCCTCCGTACAATCGGCACAAGATTGCCACGATGGACCAGGGCGGGAGAAACCAGACTGTGACTCAGCAACCTAGCCGAGCTACCAGTCACAAGTAATTGCAGTAGCGAAATCCCCCAGCAATTCAGTGCGGATTCAGACTTATTGCACCTCTACAGATGCTAGCCAAATTCCAGGGCTCACCACCATGATCATTTTAAAATTCTGCTTCCCAAGGAACCTGCTTTGAAAGAGCAGATCTGAAGATGTGTACAACCTACTCCTTTCCTTGTGCAATAGGAAATAATAGAGTAGCAGCCTATGCCCAATTCTGAAATATAACCTCTATTGATGGTCCCTTAGGCTATCAATGTCATCAAGATAGCTTTGAGAAAATACAAGAAGGAAGTGAAATGTGGGCACCGGTTTGATTATCTCCAAGTTCCACAGGTTCAAGGTAATTTCTCTCAGTCTCATCAGACATTCTGACAATCTTCCTCACACAGAGGAATCACGCACCTTCAGGATTAACTTGGATTTTGAGTCTAGTATGCACTCTGTTTAGTCTTTCTGTGATTGCACTGTGCAAAGGGCAAACATTGGGGGACTACTGTGCTTTTGTTGGTTCTTCTAGTTTAAAGTGATTCATACAGCATTACCTTCAATATTATTAATAGATCTGCCTTGTTCAGAGAACAGCTCCAAAGAATAGTTGGACGTCACATTTTTACAAAAAAGGGCTCACTGTCAAAAGTCTGATGTGCTCACAAGAAAGGAATAGCTTATCCCTATCCAAGCATGCCTGTGTATAACCATATTGTGCCTCCTGGTCCAACTGCTGCATTTACAGTGTTTGGGATGGTCCATATGGCCTATTTTAACTCATCTATCACAGCTGTGGTAAGTGGCCCTGCATGTGGAATAGTCAATGTTATGTTGTCAACTCTGCAATCTCCAATAAATTCAAGCAAACCAGCTTTTTGGTTGCCTGCACGGATGCTAGTGGAATTTCTATAAATAAGTCACCCTGTGCAGAAATGAAATAAAAATCTCAGCAATTAAATGGTGCCAATTATTTAGTCTAGGACAACAGTATTATCAAATATATGTTGCCACTAAGCACAGTGACCAGTTGATATGAAACATAAGTACCCATGACAGATAACCATATAATCCCAGTGAATCACGGACACTTTTACCAAAAATGGATTTGGGGGGGGACCACGGTTCAGCCAGAATTTATGAGCTGTACTAATTGTATCACACAGGGCCCCGGGTAAAATTCATGTTTTAGGTTGCAGGTACTTACCGAATTTAGGCAGTCAAAGCGAGGGTGATGAAACAAATCATTAAAGTCTACTAGTTCAGGAATCAACGCGAGTGAGGCGGTTATAAATCCTAGGCGTGATATCATCAACCTCCCTCCTGCTGTTTGCCCTTGTGGGGCGATCTCTGCTACATCAGGGCCGAGGGAAGGACGGGAGAAGAATTATACAATAAGGTATTGAACTGGCTTGTATGCTAAAGAGATTTTGCCTTTTCAGCTGCTAGAGAAATTCTGTTGACACGAAGGGTCAGATAAAATAGAGGCAGCCCTAAAAACATACACGGCAACTGAGTTATTGTAAATTTTGGGACACCTCATTTGGCGCAAAAAGTACTGCACAAGACCTTTGGTTTAGGGTATTCCACAACCTACCTTTCCTTTGATGGTTATGCTTGTTATCACAATCTTGCAATGCCTTCCCAACAAGGTAGAACAAAAGGTGGCCTCTCAATTTCCATACAACTGGACCTCAATGTTGATGTATCTATATTAGATACAAAACGTTCTGCTCTTCAAGCTATGCTTATTAAGGATAATCTGTGCTCTTTTTACTTCTATTTGATTAATTTTTATAATAATGTTTTTTTAAATACTGTGGGCATTCATTTTACAAAGTTGTTTTCTTTTTGACCTTATCTTAAACCTTTGGGTGCTGAAATTTTGACCCAACCTAAGTATATTGTTAGTGAGGATTAGTGAGGATTTCAAACCTAAATTAATGCTAAACACTGATGTGCTGGGGGCCGTGGGATCTAAAGGATATGTGGGGAATCCAGACCACAGAGGAAAGGGGTTTGGCCAGTATATAGCTACTGCCAACCTTGTTAACACCGTTCAAATGTTTGAAGGGGGTAGACCCATTGTGGCTACTTTCAGAGGAAATGGCTGCACCTTGATTACTGACCATTATATTTTCAATGAGTAAGCTCTCTATCTGTTTCCGCTAGGGTGCTGTTCTTGAAACAGAGTGGGGGGACCACAATGTTTTAATCAATGTAGGGTACTTTCCAGTGTATAGGGAAACAAAGTCTCTCAAGTCATTATTGCTCATGCAACCCTCTGATGATGGCCTAAGGCTTATTGGGCATTTCAAGAACCCAGGGGCCTTTCTTGGTTACGTTTCGGCAAAGCATTTATATAAATTGTCTGGCCGATAAGAGCAGAGACATTATATTAGCCAGATTTGTGTGTATGTATCAAGAGTAGCCTAATAAAGCCTACCAGGATTGCCAAAGAGCAGCCTAGATGGTTTGATCAACATTGTTCTCTAGCGAATCGTCAGTTAAGGGGGGGCCTTGTCCGCCAAACCAAGAGACCCATTGGTGGTCAGTGTAGCACGCAATAACTATAAATGTACCTTAAAGCTAAGGAGGAGGAATTGAATAAAAAAGATTGGGAACGGCTAGAGAATGCGGCGATTACAAAGAACAGTGATATATTTTGAGACACTGTAAATGGATTCGCGCAAAGAAACACTCCAACCAATTCTTTGTGTTAAGATATACCCAGCTCAGAGTAGGCCAGACACTTTAAATCGATTTATCAGCAAGGGGAAGTGGGGGACTAAGGAGTGATACTTTTGAATAAACTGATCAAATCCCCAAATCTGTCTGTCACTTTATTGTAAGTGGAGAAGGGTATCAGGCAAAGCCTAGACAGAAAAGCTCCAGGGACATATGGGGTCCCAATGGACCTCATCAAATGCAATCATGAGCTCTTGGGCCCCTTGCTGAAAAACACTTTTAGTAACTTGTTGTGCCATAGGACTCCAGTCTTGATGGCTCTCTCAACTGCACTGCTGTTTTTCTTTTAAAGTGAACGTATGTCAACTAAATGCTATTGGACTATATCTTTAATCAACAGCTCTGTTAAGATCCTTGGATGGGGGGTTTTCATCCGCCTAAGACTTTAGGGGCATCAACACAATGGGCCCCTGTCAATATGGTTTCCTGCCAGGGCTGGGTATAGTCAACAGTACCTGAACCTGCATTTGATTATTGGCAAGTCTACAATTGGCAGGCGCTGCCCACTGTACCTGGCCTTTAGGGATCTCTCAACAGCTTTCAAGTGCATAAATCGTTTGAAGCGTAGGTTGATGCAGCTAGATTTAGGGGTAGAGGAAACGCTGGTGAACTTCCTGTACATTCTGCATAAAAATCTAGCTGCCAAAGTTCTCTTTGGCTCATCAGGAGAATTGACAGAGCATTTTTCATTGGCATGGTGAATGGGTCAAGGTTGCATTATTGCTTCGTTATTATTTATTTTATATATCGATCTGAATTCCTCCACTGTTAGTCCCACAAGTGACGTAGCGAAGATAGGGAGTTAACAAATCCCAGCGTAACTCTGAGCAGAGGGTGCTGTACTTGTGGCACGCACACTGAGAGCACTCTGCTGTTTGGTGGGGTCCTTTGTGACTTTTATGAGCAAATTAGACTTAGTCACCAACTTTGGAAAGTGTCATATCATGGTCTGAGGGTCAGGAACAAACTAGTTACTTACCTGTACACTATGGTTCTACAGTATTGATATTTTTCATAGATTCACATGCTTGTATCTTCCCCGTCGTCATGGCGGGAGTCACACGATAAAAGAATAACCATAGCAGTAAAACAAAAAACTGCGTAGAAAACCCCATAGGGAAGTATAGAGTTTGTTAGCTTATCATCATTATTATGTGGTCTAAAAACCAACCAATCAGCTGCAAGCCCTAAGATCACAATCCCCAGCAGAGCCACCATACCTCGGATTGCCAGCCCATAGTGTTAGCCAAGGGTGTATCCAGAGATAAAAGTGGTCTGTCTGAGAAAAATGGAGAGGCGGGCCGGCCGCATGTGAATCTATGAAAGATATCAATATTGGTGAACCATAGTTTACAGGTAAGTAACTAGTTTTTTCTCCAGTATTGAATCTTTTATAGATTCACATGTTTGTATCAGAATAGACAGCAGTCCGTATACCATGTAGCGTTTCTAGGATAGACCCCTTTTCTTAGGGCTCTGCTTCCTTTGTACTAGAATATCATATTGTCTTATACTGACCCAAAAACAAAGGTATGTGTCTCAGTGCATGTTACCCTGGTAATATGGTAGATGAAACAAAATATCGACAATGCATATAAAAGTAATTCCAATTGAAAAAACAGTCATATAGCAAAGGAATTAACAAACACAACTAGTCTCTTGAATATGTGTAGATATGTAAACATACAAATATACAAAAAGAGAAGCACGTTAGTGGAACAGGTGCCGTAGAACTGCTTGCCCCACTGCGGAGTTTGCTTTCCACGCTGTGTCCAGACAGTAATGCCTGGTAAACGTGTGTGCATTTGTCCATGTTGCCGCTCTGCAAATGTCCGGGAGCGATACTCCCGCAAACAATGGGGTTGACGTTGCTATTGTTCGTGTCGAATGGGTGCGAACTCTGGCGTGCATAGGCTTTCTTGCCTTCTCATGACAAAGTGATGGCAGAGGCTATCCATCTTGAAATGGTAGACCTTGACAGAGCTAAGCCTTTCCTAGGTCTAGCAAAAGCGACGAGCAGCTGATCTGTTTTCCGAAAGGATTTTGTTTTGTCAATATAAAATTTGAGGCATCTCTTGATGTCCAAAGTGTGCAGAGATTTTTACGCTGCAGAAGATGGGTTTTTGAAATATTTGGGTAATACAATTGGTTCGTTGAGATGAAACGCAGTATGGACTTTGAGATAAATTTAGGATTTGTCCTGAGAATGACTTTGTCTGACTTGAATTGAAGAAATGGCTCTGAGACGGAGAACACCTGGATCTCACTGACTGTCCTGGCTGAAGTGAGGGCGAGTAATAAGGCCACTTTCCAAGAGTCGAACTGTAAGTCAGCTTTGTGAATCGGTTCGAACGGGGGTTTCATGAGATGTGACAAAACTGTATTGAGCTGCTATGGAATGGACGGCTGTTTAATAGGTGGAAACACTCTGAACAGTCCTTTTAGGAACTCCTTTATTACATTCTGAGACCAAAGAGATGGACGTTTTTGTGTTATGCGGTATCTCGACAAAGCCGCGAGATGTACTTTTATCGATGCAAGAGAGATCCAGCCTTGGCTAGTTGTAGTTGGTATCTGCTCCGGCGAAGAGTGAAAGGGATGCAGATCTTGATCAGAACACCAATGGCAAAATCTCTTCCATTTTGCTGTGTAAGTCTTATTGGTAGATACTGCTCAAGAGTTCGATAAGATATCCCGGCATTCTTGAGGGATATCTAAGGAATAAAATTCATGCTCATGAGGTTCCAGGCAGACAAGTTCAGTGAGGTCAACTGCGGATGAAGAACTTACCCTTCTCTCATGGAGATCAGATCCTGAATCAATTGGAACTGCACTCTGGGATTCACTGACAGCTGGAGGAGTTCCGAGTACCAGACTGTCTCGGCCAAGCCGGGGCTATTAATATTAGATGGCACGGTTCCGATCTCATTTTCTGTAGTATCCTCAGTATGAGAGGAAACGGGGGAAACGCATATGCAAACATCCCCGTCCAATGGAGGTGTAGCGCATTTCCCAAAGACCCCGCTTGAGGGAATCTGCTTGCAAAATGTTTGCATTTCTTGTTGTGTTGATTTGCAAACAGGTCCAAAGTTGGTGTGCCCCATAAACTGAATATAGTAAAGAGTTGGATTTGATTTAGCTCCCATTCGTGGCAGATTGAGGCTGACCTGCTTAGGCGGTCTGCCCTCATATTGTGTACTCCAGGGGCATGTTGAACCTACAGAGAAATGTTGTGTTGTAACATCCAGTTCCAAATCTTCTGGGCTGGTGCCGAGAGGAGTTTTGATTTCGTGCCCCCTTGTTTCAGTAAGTAAAGCAGTGTTGTCGTACTGCCTGTCCTGACTAGAACAGGCGAGTTTCGGATTCTGTGTAGGAAAGCTTGCAGGCCCAGGAACACTGCCTTCAACTCGAGCAGGTGGATGTGTAATCAGGCCTTTTGCTCTGCCCAATGGCCCTGTATTTCCAGTTTCTGAAGGTATGCACCCCATCCTTGTAATGAGGCGTCTGTGGTCATGACGTAGCTTGGGGATTGGGGTGCGAAAAGCAGACCTTTTTATAAGTTGCTCCTGATGCCTCACCATGACAGTGCATGGTTGATCTGAGGGTTGATAGTGATTCGGTCCTCGAAGGATCCTAGGGCTTGTACCCATTGCTTGTCGAGAAGTTCTTGCAGGGGCCGCATGCGTAGTCGACAATTGGAGACTAAGGGAATGCTGGATGATATAATTCCCAGCAATGATTTGAAGATTCTTACTGAAGTGAACCTTTTTGATTTTAATCGTGCTGTCAGCTCCATTATTTTTTGTGTGTGCTCTTCCGAGGGGCACGCTTTTGCTTCCTGAGTTTGTATTTTGGCTCCTAGGAACTGAAGCGACTGCGCTGGAACGAGGAAAGACTTTTCCATGTTGATCCGCAGTCTTAAACTTTGGAACAAATCCATGCAGCATTCTTGAGATTGCAGTGCGTCCTGGAACAATGCGCCTTTTATGAGCCAGTCGTCCAGGTACGGATATATCTGGTGGCCTTGCTGTCTCAAGTGCACCGCGACCGGCGCCATGCATTTCGTGAATACCCTCGGCACGGATCTGAGACCGAAGGGTAACACCTTGAATTGGTAGTGGCGCCCCGCCACCACGAATCTTAGATACTGTCTGTGTTTGATGTGAATCGGAATATGAAAATAGGCATCCAAGAGATCGAACGATGCCATGTAATCTCCTCTGCGCAACATTAGGAGAATCTCTTGTAGCGACAGCATACGAAACAACATTTTCTTGATATATTTGTTCAGGCCTCTGAGATTCATTACCTGCCTCCATTTGGTGGACAGCTTTTTTCTAATGAGGAAAAATGTGAGTAGAATCCTTTCCCTCGCTGTTGAGGTGGAACTTCCTCTATTGCTCCTTTCTCAATGAGGGCCAAGACTTCTGCCTTGAGTGCGGAGAGATGGCTTTGATTCCTGTGAATGAGAGGTCGAGCTGGTGGTTTTTGTATAAACTCCAGGGTGTGGCCTTGGTGTATAATATCCAACACTCATCTGCCCGATGTTATTGACCTCCACGGATGATAATAGCGAGAGGGGCGTGACGAGATGGACGGCACCTGGATATCGTAATTGTCTCCTATTGGAGTCCTGTGCCTTTCCCCTCGCAGCAGGGTTTCTTCTAGACTGCTGTTGGTAAGAGGTGTTAGAGGAGCGATACTGCTGGTTGTGGAATAATTGACGGTACCCCTGTTGGTGATAAGGTTGGTACCTGTTAGATTGAAAGGAGGATCTTTGATTTAACTGGCCTCTTGATCCTCTTCAACGAAAAGACTGAAATCTTCCTCGCTGTAGGGAACCTAAGGCTTTCGCGGAGTCTGTGTCCGCTTTTATTACTTGCAACGCATTATCGATATGTCTTCCGAAAAGGTTTTCCCCAACAAAGGGCATGTCCACGATCTTTGTCTGGACTTCGAGCCTGAAAGATGTAGCCTTCACCCACCCCTGTATTTGAAGCACTACAGCTCCAGTCATCTTTCTGAATCCTATCGATGAGATGTCCATGACTATGTTGATGGACTCAGAAACTGCTCTAGCTCCGTCTTGCAGAATCATTGCCGCCTCTTCTTTTTTGTCTTCAGAAAGATGAGACAAAAGTGTAGCGATGTCCGACCACATCTGTCGGTTATATCGGCTGACAGGTGCCAATGCATTTGTGGCTTTGATAGAAGCTGGTGCCACTACTGCAAAGCCATCCATCTTTTTGCCCTCCTTGTCAGGAGGAGCTGACAAAAGTAGAAGCTGGGTTCTTGGAGTGTTTCTGCGCTGCCTGCATAACTACTGATTCAGGTCGGAGATGACCGATCCGGCACGCTGGTGATGTTTAGGGGGCACAATACTTTTTCTCATTCCTAGGAACCGAGGCTGCATAATCTTCAGCCCCTCTTTCCTGAGGTTGTTGATTATTGGTATTGTCCTTATAGATTTTCTTGAAGTTTCTTTAAAGTCATAGAGGAAACACTCATTTTCCTTTACCGGCAAAGGAAGTTCGATCCGCTTGGAAGCTTTCTCCATTAAGGCATGAAAGCCACCGATGTCTTCCGGCTGTGAATTTGCCGGAGATGGCGATGGTGATGGTGAAAGAATAACATATTGATCCCATTCATCGACCACTGGGTCGTCTTGCAACAATTCCCCTTCCTCTGGCTGCTCCTCCTGCTCGCTTTCCACAAAGTCATTCCTAATCGTTATTATTTTAGGGGTACGAACTTTCTGCACCGGAGGCGGAGATTGAATCACCGGAGTCTGAACCACTGGCTGTGCTATACTTGTGGTGTTGGAGGCAGGGGCATTGGCATCTAGGAAACGGCAATAGTAGTCGTTAATCATGTGCCTTAAGTCGGAGACTAGAGAGATAGGCATGGATATTGCATCTTCCCTGACATTATCATCCTCTTCTTCGTCGTAATCGTAGGCTTGCTGGAATGATTCATACCTTCTTGATCCTTGTACTGGGCGATCTTTAAACAACAGTTCTTCCTGAACTTTCTGGTATTCCTCCTCATCGGTCTCCTGGCTTTTAATTTGGAGTTGCGAGGGACTATAAGCCACTCCGTACGGACGTTATCTTCTGACTCCAGTAAATCCAGGAGTTTGGAAGGGGGAAGCGGCGAGATCTTGGTCCATGTGCTGAATTCTGTTGTTTTCTTGTCCGCCGACGAGCCCGTCAATGGAGGAAATCTCTTTATTGTGATGGTTGATCTGGTCATCGGTGATTTGAAATTCGCCGTCGGCGGAGCGCCGTTGACAAGAGCGAGGACGGTGCAATTAGAATGGCCGTCGACGAGTTTTGTCGACTCATCGTCGATGGCCCATCAGATGTCGTGATGCAGTCGTCGTCGATGTCTTCGTCTGTGTCGTGACAGAAGATACTCCGGTCTTCGTCAACGGGAGCGACGACGGAGCCTTCGTCTCTGAAGGCTTTTTGAGGGGTGTAAGAGGCAAAGAAGATGACGATAATTCTTTGACTTTAGCTTTTTCTATTTTCTGTTTCTTCACCTCAGCTTTTTCCTCAGACAACTCCCTCTTATGTTTTTTAGAGGAGTGCCCTTTAGATCCTTCATCATAATCAGAGTCTGAGGTGGTCTTCTTTTTCTGCAGCCATAATAACAAGCAAGCTTGTCTGTCTGTCAGGGTTTTAGCCGAGAATGCCCGACCGTGTTTGCACTCCTTGGGGACCTGCTTGGGGTAAAGGCAGTATAATCATTATTTGTGAGGGTCCTCAGAATATAATCTAGCCTTCCCACAAGATCTGCAAGGTCTGAAAATCCTCTTCTTAGAGCTGTCAGACATGGTGAAGAAATAGAGGAAAACAGTTACTCAATCCAAAACTGTAGAGGTCAAAAGTTCAGTTTTTGGTTACTTGGTGAGCAGTGCTCAGGAGACTCCTTCTCACACGACGGCGGTTGGAAATCTCAGGTATGGTGGCTCGGCTTGGGATTGTGATCTCAGGGCTGGCAGCCGATTGGTTGGTTTTTGGACCACATAATAATGATGATAAGCTAACAAACTCTGTACTTCCCTATGGAGTTTTCTTTGCTGTTTTTTCTTTTACTGATATGGTTATTCTTTTACCGTGAGACTTCCACCATGACGACGGGGAAGATACAAGCATGTGAATCTATGAAAGATTCAATACTGGAGAAGGAGAAATACTCTTAAATTATCGATTGGGAGTCAATCGCTGTGTTTTACCAACTTTCTTTACCTGGGAGAAGCTTCAACTCCTCGCTTTCTTGGCATACACAGATAAGAATGTCTTGCCTGAAGCTTAGGAAGTTGGTAGTAGAAATATTCAATCTCCCACAGTCTGTAGGAAGGGTGACTCTCTCCCCTCTGTTGACTATTTACATATATCAGTGGATCCCAAAAGCTTGGTATGAAGCAGGGTTTTTGGGGTATTCCAAAGTGCTTCACAGAGGAAAACGTATATGTGTACAACCCATCTATCTTCTTCCTACCAGCTCCCATAATGACATTCACTCAGAGCTAAGTCTACAGTATATCTCAGAGAAAGTGAAGCTGGCCCCCTCTTTTGCTGTGGGTAATGATCTAGGTCAATAAGGGGACTAGTCTAAACAGGGACATTATACAGGACTGTCTTACTCTAGGAAGAGTTTAAAGCTCCCTTGGTTGGGTTATGTCCAAAAACCTTCAAAGAATTAGGTCTGTCCCATTTGTTCGAATCACCATCCTCCTTAACCAAGGTTGACAAGCAGGTGGTATGGCTCTGATTCTTAGCCAGACACAGAGATTACACACAGAATGTGAGTATAATATGTAATGGAGCTTTTATTAGCAGGTTCAGATGAGCCTGTGTTTTATTTAACCTTAGATCTGACTTTCTAGGACAGCTCACTCCTGTTCTGTTTTAGAGCAGGTACGGTGGGGCGCCTTTTATGTTTTTGGGAGGGTCAGAATGCTTTTGGTAGCACTGTATTGGCGTGTCCATGTGATGGGCTATCCGACCAAGCTTTGTTGCACTTTGTGTTTTTGTCAATTTTATTTGATTTTTTATCTCTTTTTTTAAACTTATTTTAAAGCACTTAAAGTTTCAAAAGTGCAGAGATGCAGCTTTTAGGTAGCTCTGAAGTTTGTTTCAGAGTGTGCTTCTTTTTAAAAGAGGAAGTGAGGTGGTGAAAAACAATGGAAGGTTGACCTCCTTTCTCATTAATTAGCTATTGCATCTTATATATTTTCTTTTGTTCTAGCCTAAAAGGACGGTTTAAGTTGCCAGGGTTAGATCATGAGGTGAGGTGTACACAGGTTTTAGGGTGACTTAGGCTTCTAAGATTCCTAGCGGACTCTGGGAGGTTTATGATTTTTGTATAGTTAAAAATCTGCAGGATATCCTACATAAGAACCGATCTGTCACAATTGTTTTGAATATATACTATTCACCTTTATGCTAAAGAGTGTTGACTTTGTTACCTGCACTGCTGCTTGCTTGGAATGTAAGCACTTTATTTTGATAATTTGTTCTTGTACTACTATAGACATTTATTTTTAAGCAGTTTTATTTATGTGACGTATTGCTGGTTTCTTTTATGATTTTATTTAAAATAGAATAAACTTACATGAGCTGAATTAATTTGAATTATGGTTATATTAATGGCCTAATTTTCAGCAAAACTTTAAGGGCTGCCTATACCCATTATCTATTTCTAGCAGATCAGAAGCACTGAAGGATTGAAGGAATCAGATGGCTGCACATCACGGGGATCTGTGAGGAAGATGTCAGGATGGGATTCGGCCTACAAAATCTGGACCACCAACCTTTCCAAAAGAAGTGGGTAGACAGAAATCAGGGGTTTGAGGTATTTGGGTCAGATACCTCCCCAACAGTTGAACTGTGCTAAAAATTGATTTTCACTTTGTCAACCACACCTGAAAGGCCAACACTCTTCTAAAGAAAGTGCAGATGACAAACATAACAATACACTGACCTCAGGCAAGGCACCCAGGTTACTTCCATTCTAAACCTCCAGCAATCAGTCCAATATTTAAGTTCAGTGGAGGCAGGAGACTGTCAACCTTACTGCAGACATTCCTTTTGGATAGTGTTAATGGAAGTCAATAAAACCAAAGCAGGAACCAAAAAGCTTCTCAACGCATGCACAATTTTTCAAGGCTTGCCATTTCTGACAATTTGTAAAATGAAGCTGCTACCTTTCTTCACTATTAAATCACTGTTAAAAACCCTGAGCCTATGATGGATTCAGAGGAGGCCTAGCCAGAGCAAACCTTAATGCCAGTAGTATTGCAACTCACGCAGGACCAGGAATGTAGTCCAATTATTAGAAATACTTCTGGAGTATGATAAACTTCAGAAAAAGTATGCTTTACAAATATGCTTCTTATACTGTCACAAGACATAAACTTAGATATATCAGATAGGGGAATAAAAAGGACAAGGGAAAACTATGGACAGATGGCACCATCAATGGTTTAAACAAATACCAGGACTTTTTAGAAGGTGGGGCACTGTACCTCGGAGAAAGGAGAAATAGCCAAGTACAAACTGTTAACAATTGCCCCACTCTGATTAAGTAAGGCACCACAAGTAGCAAACCAGAGCTAGGGCAGCTTCAGATGGTGCATGGGTTTCTCACAAATTTTAGCATGAGCAAGCTCCAATAAAAATGGCAGAAGCTGTGCATCTTGGAGGTCCTCGTACCAGTTGTCCTCAAGGCTGGGCAATCTCATCCCTAGTATCATAGCACCCAATATCTGAGTCTGTGCATGAAGGTCATGAGCCCTTCCAGGAGGTAGAGAAACTGTGTGATTATCAGAAGGGTAGTAAAGACGTTGTGGCTCAGATAAAGAAGTGTGTGGTTGCACTTGAGATCAGCGCAGAGCTATCTTGGTGTCGGACAGTACTTTAGGTTGGCCGGTGTAGTCTGGCGTCAATGGCACTGGCATCCGTGCATTGTGTTCCAGAGTGGATTGTGCTACTGCGTAAGAAACTGGTACCAAAGTCTGTCTGGAACCCTGAGCAGATCCAGAGGGCTCAACTGGTCCAGCTGGAAGACCTCTTGTCTGCCTGGGGCATGCAGACCCAGAGGGAACTGTTGACACATCAAAAATCCATAGCATGGCTTCGCAAAGTTGCAGCAGACAACACTGAAAAGTTCGGTTGATGCAGAATGAGAGTCAGCATCGACTCATAAGTATAGTGACTTCAGATGCACGAACTGGAGGCCCAATGATGCCCTTGTGCCTTCTCGGAAGATCAAGAGAGGTGGGGCTGGCTTGGACTTCTTTCACTGCTTGGATTTGCCCAAAGAGTAAGATTGTGAAATGAACCTCTGGCGGGAGCAAACTCGGGAGAGGAGCTGAGACCTACCTTTAGACATCAACCAATCTTGGCAAGGAGTCTTGCAGTGCTTCGCCACAATGATCTTCACTTGCCAGTCTTGAAAGACCTTGGGGTGCATCAAGGCACAACCAATGCCTAAAATGAATGCGTGTCCTCATGTAACGTAACTGGTGCTATGTAAAGCGCTCTGATACCTGATTCAGTTCGGGTCTAGTTCGCGCTATATAAAACTCTGCAAAAAAAAAAATGCAGGCTTGGAATCTTAGTCTGACCCAGGCACCACAGTCAAATCACATTACGGCCCATGCCCAGCTCTCGACCTACCCCTGTTGGCCACCCAGGCAGCTCCAGTAACCACGTTCTCCCTCCTACTCCATCAGGCCCTCTTTCCTCTGCTGCATTCTTTCTTTCCCCTTTTTTGCTTTCTCTCCATTTGCCTGCGTTTTAATTTATTACTCTTTTGCTCTCTTCCTGCCCTTTTTTTTAACTGCTGCTCCGTTCTTTCACTCTCCATTTTCAGCTTTTTTCTAATTGCTTTGCTGTCACTATATCCTTTCTTTCTTTTGCTCCCTTTTGCTTTCTCTCTCTTTTTACCCGCCCTTTTGCTGCTGCTCTCGAACGTTTTTCACTATCCATTTCAACTTCTTTCCTATTGCTTAGTTGTCACTATATCCTTCTTCCTTCGTGCTCTTTTTGCTCTTAGCCCCCCTTTTTTAGGTCTTGCATGCGCTGCATTGGAGGGCCTTTAGCAGTTGCTCTGGTCATTTTCAAGCACACACTCGTGCCTGTGGCGGCATCCACCTTGCGGGAGCGAGCAGGGGCGCACCACGAGTGCAGTGCTTGAAAATGAGCAGCCTGCACGAGCACGCACCACTCCCGGGCGCTCTCTCTCTTTTACTCGGTCTCTCCCTCTCTCTCGCTCTCTCTCCCCCCCCTCTTTCTCTCCCCCTCTCTCTTTCTCACTCTTTCCCTTTCTCTCTCTCTCTCTCTCTCTCCCTCCAGCCCCCTGATGGCAACTGAACCTTCATGCTGCTGCTGGCTAATCAGACGTCGCTGGTTGCCCTCAGAGTTCACATCTCTTGGTGAGTGCAGAGGGACACGTTTGCTTATTTTGTCATTATGAATAGATTTTTATTTTTTGATATAACGGTTTAATTACAGAATGTGTTTGAGCTTGGTTAGAATGTGCTTGTTTGTTTCTAAGTCTGGCCAGTTGATGAGCTGCACGTCAGGTCGCTAACAAGGCATCGTGAGTGCACATCAAATGCGGAGTCTGCATCTTATTGCATAGACCCAGTGGGTACCCACTTGAATACCACTATCATCCTAGGGGTTACTTCGGTGTCGGACTCTGTAGTCCGTTTAGGTGGGCCATGTCTCCGGCAGCCATGTGTGTGATGGCGTTGGTTACTATGGCAACGATCAGCCAATTATACCACATGCGGGTGGCTCTGCCCAGCTAACAAGCATTGGCATAGCCAATAGGTCTCGCCTTTGGGACCTTATAAGTATTTAGTTATGCAGCATAATATCCTTACTGCAACAACATTGCATGGCTAAACACTTATAATCAAAATGGTTGCACCAACACGGTATGTGTGAGTGTCTCCTGGGGCACAGAAGTGTGCTATAATTCTGCAGGAAAACTTATAAGGTCACAAAGGCAAGACCAATTGGCTATGACAATGCTTGTTTTTATACTGCTCTCGACCGTCATTCACTGCCTGTTGCCATTTTCCCGCTCTTCAGCTGCCTCAACCTTTCCCTCTACCTCTGTGTCTCCTCCCGCTGCCCCCTCCTTACCTGCTTCGCATTCCCGCCTTTACCTCAACAACGCCCACTGCCTCTCAGTGCCTCTCTAACCTACCAGGACCTACTTAATGCAGGACGCGCAGCTGTTGCGCCCATCTGCGCCTGTACTGCACCCAGTGCCACGAACCCTGGGCCTCACACCACCCACAGCTGCATCTCAGCCGCCCGCCATGCCCGGGAAGCCTTCTCAACACCTGCTGCACCGCTCCACACTCCACGGTAGGCCCTTTTACCTGCAACCAATGTCACTTCACTTGTGAGCACGCTCTCCCCCACCCTCTCACCTTCACCCAGACCACACGGCACGACACACCCCACCACACCAACAACCCACCACCAGCTTGCATGCGTTGTCCTCAACACTTGCTCTTTCTACAAACATGCCACCAAGTTCTGGGACCTCCTCAACCCTCCCGCACCAGACAGTCTTCCTCACTGAAACTTGGCTCTATTTTGTGTCGGCCCCAGATATCTCCACTGCCATACCGACAGAATACAAGATCACCCACTGCGACTGCATCAACAAGCCTGGAGGAGGTATCACCATCATCCACAAGGAATCCATCAGATGCACTACCACGGACGACACCATCCCAGCAATGGAACATATCAACTTCAGAATTCATACAGAGAAACCTACCATCAGGGGCACGGCTGTCTACTGTCCACCAGAGCCTCGAACCACTTACTGCAACCCCATCACCGACTTTATCGCCCCCTCGCCATAGACTCCAAAGATCACATTCTCCTGGGCAACCTCAGTTTCCACCTCGACAACAAAACAAACCCAAACGCCGCCAACCTCATCGACTGCCTGAACAACATCGACCCACACACATCGCAGGATACACGCTCAACGCTACATTCACCGTAACGGACTGTGTCAAATACAGCTACACCACCGAACTCACATGTACTGACCACTCCATTGTCCACTTCAATGTAACCACCTCAAAGCCCCCTCCCCTGCCCAACACCGCCACTCAATTAAGGCCTCATAGACCAAATGGACCGACGCTCTTGCCCTCAACCACCCAAACACCACAACGACGTGAACCAGGATGTCAGGAGTTTCAACACCTGCATCACAGACTGTGCCATCAGTCATCCCCATCAAAAACACAAAACACAGAAGATCCCACAAGCAAGCCAGCTGGTACACCATAGACCTCAGGGCCACCACACGCCACTGCAAGTACCTTGAGAAAAGCTGGTGCACTAGCAAAGACACAGCAGACTGAACCTCCTACAACACAATACTCAAACTATACCACTACCAACTTTGTAGGACAAAGAAGAAAGCCCTGGCACTGTGCATCGAAGCAAGCTCCAACGACTGCAAAGAGCTCTTCTGCATCCTTAAAGAATTCTCTAAACCTGCAGCTGCAACAAGCGACATCACTCCCACTCAGGACCTCTACACCAGCCTGACAAACTTCTTTTACAATACGATTGCCAAAATCTACAGAAACTTCAACCCCCAACCCAAGGCCCTAGGCTTCAATTGTCAACTCCACGCCTGTGTCTGACCCAAGGCTGACCGCCTGGAGCCACCTCACTACACAGGGCACCATCACTATCATGAAATCTATCCACTCAGGCGCCCCCTCCGACACTTGACCCCACTACATCTTCAACCTAGATGCATCCAGGACCAGACATGAACTTACCACCCTACTCAAACCTCGCTGGACACACCTACCGTCTCTGAAGACAAGAAGCAGGCCTGAGTCAAACCCGTGTTGAAAAAACCCTCAGAGAACCCCAACGAACTCAACAAATATAGACCCATCTCCCTGCTCCCTTTTCCGGCCAAAGTCATCAAAAAAGCAATAAACCAACAGCTCACCATCCACCTAGAACATAATCACCTCCTGGACGACTTCAGCTTCCGCCGCAACCACTGCACTGAAACAGCCCTAAAAGTGGCCACCAACTACATCTAGGCTCACCTCGACCAAGGGGAGACAGCGGCGGCCCTCATCCACCATGATCTCTCAGCAGCGTGCAACATGTTCTCCTACCACACGCTCATCACCAAACTACACGAAACAGGCATCCAAGGAATCGCCCTCTAATAGATTGTCTCCTTCCTCACCAATAAAACTCAATGAGCCAACCTTACACTTCCGAATACAAATCGATCATATGCAGAGTCCATCAATACTTGTCACTCAGCCCCACTCTCTACAACATCTACATGATACACCGGGCCAACATAGTCAGATTCCACAGACTCAACATCATTTCCTACCCCAACGACACACAACACAATCTCTCCCTCTCTGAAAATTCCACCTCCTCTAGAACCAACTTCCACAAATGCATGACCAGCATCACCAACTGGCTGAGGAACAACTGCCTTAAACTCAATACAGACAAGATGGAAGTCCTGATATTTGGCAAAAAAAAGAATCCCCCTTGTAAACCTCCTCGATGCCCAAAGAACTCTGACCCATTTCAACCCTGACTGAGCACGCCAGGAACCACTGTAGCAAACGTATCATAAGATCTTAAGTCAATGCCATATCATCCTCCTGGTTCAAGATCCTGTGCATGCTACGCAAGATCTTCACGTGGCTCCTTATGCGGGAATCAAGGCCCACCTCATCCAAAGACTCCAGACCATCCAAAACGCTGCAGCAAGACACATACTTGATCTGCCTTGTCACACCCTACTCACCCCCCCCCCCAATGCCCTCTTCCCCACCCCCACTCAGTGCTTAATGTGAGCCAGTGGCTTCCGGTGCTCGGCACATACACTTTAGTCGTCAACACCGGTGCAAACTTGACCCAAATGTATTGGAGCGCTTTTCATAAGCACCAGTTAAGGACATATTCTTTTTTTTTAGCCACGGGCCGATTAATGATTTGCCCAGAATCAGAGGATGTTGAGCCTACACCAAAGCTCAAACCTGGTTCCCCAGCTCCAAAGTTGGCAGCTCTGGCCGCATCCTCTCCCCATTTGTGGGGTTTCACAGTAAGAAGTTAGTTTCGTTACAGGTGGCGCTAATAGGAGCAATGGGCTGGTGCAAGCGGCCTTCTGACGAGAGCCTCTGCACTTATTTTTTCACAAATTAACCACTACGCCCACCTAAGAGCGCTCCATTGCTCCCCGTGCTGAAAGAGATTCTATTTCAAGCACTCACTGGTGCAGGATCCTGCACGACACCGGGCCCTGACTACATCAACCACCGCCTGAGCTTACACAAACCTGAAGGACACCTACACTTCGCCTCCCTCTTGCTGGCACACACACCCTGCATATGCCGAAGCAAGACAAGAGGACACTCCTACTTCGCAGCTAGGGCCTGGAACGGCCTCCCCTTCCACTTAAAGACCTCTCCCACTCTACAAGAATTCCGAAGGAAACTGAAAACCTGGCTATTCAACTGATGCACTTGACCCTGCCAGCACCTGGATACCCCCACGGGTGACAAGTTGCGGTCTTCAAATCTATTGATTGATTGGTGTAAATCAGGTACAGAGATTTGTTTGTCACCTTCCCCTCATGATCTGAACCCTGTAGATTTGGGAGGAGGCATATCCTTTGCATACTAATTTTAGTAGATTTTTTTGTTTGGTAAAAGGGGGCTCAATAAAACAAGGGGTAGCTCCGGATCAACGTCTGATGGTACAGAAAGAAAGGAAAGAACTGATGTCAGCAGACCTGGGTGGTGCCTAGACAGGCCCACGCACATGGACAGACATAGACGTGGAGCTACCGCCGTGCACAGAAACTGCTGAAGATTTTCTAGATCCAGTCTGTTGTCTGGGGGAGTATTTCAAAGGAGAGAAACTGCAGTTATATTTCTCTATTGGCACACCTGCCACTCCACATTTTCAACAAGAAAGCGAGCCATAACATGGAGAAAATCTCTAGCTCAGTGAATTTCACATGTTTGGCTTTTTCTCAGGCTTTTTCTCCTTTTGAATTTCAGCAGATTCAAACTGCCGGAATCTATCAGGAAAAAACAGCAAAGGTGTAATAATTATCACACAACATGTAATTCCGATCCCTGTAAAAATTCCTGCTTGCACCGGGTTTAGAATTTAGCCCTGACATTATGAAAGCTTTAGTCAAGAAGGAGCGAGGTCCATATGAATCCTGAGTAGCTGCCAACTGTGAGGATAAACAACATTACACAGTTCACGTTTATTAACCCAAACAGTAGTCACTAAAAATTTTTTTTTAAATCACCAGAGATTTCCATTAAACAACCCTAGGATCAGAGGCAATGGCTATTTGAGACAATATTGGCTGGGGCTTCATCGAATAAACAAAGGGTTATAATAGGTAACAAGGTAACTCTACAATCTCAACAGACAACTAGAAAAGAAGATGATGTGTGTTGGCATACAAGTCTGACAAGGTACCTAGCACGTGAACAGCACCATCAGAGAGTATATATGGGAAACAGTTCTTTTACACACAAATACCTGACTGAGTAGCTGCCCATGAAAGATGGTGTTCACCACCTTGAGAACCTGCTTGGTAAGTTTCCTCTGTGAGAAGGGGATGAGTATTCTGCGCTTGGTTCCCTCGGACTCCAGTTCTTGCTGCACTTTGTCCAAGAGCTCACATAGGAACTCCTGAGCATCCTGCTGGTCATAACCCCGAAAAGCTGGGATGAGGCTCCAGACAGAGTGCAGCATAGCGAAGGGAGATACCAGTGCCCACTTTCCCGACCACATAACACGGAAAAGGGTGTGCAGTTCATTACAGAGGGAGATGTGCTTGGTTGTACGCTCCTTAGGTTGGATCAGTTCTAGACTACGGTCGATGGAAGACCCTCCATTTAGGCCAGCTGGCAAACTTTGTTTCACCAGAGATCCTAGTTTGACATTCCGACCAGTCCCAATACTGGAGGCCGGCTCATGCACTAGCTTGCTTGGTAATGGAGGTTTCCCAATGGCAGTTTTGGCCAATAACTCTTCAGTCTCATCTGGGTTAAGAGTCAAGAAGCATTCCCTAAATTTCTGCAGGTGGCTAAGCACTTGGAGAATCGAGTTCATGTAGCAGGTGTTGCCCAAGTTACGGAGGCCAGTCACACCAGGTGTGACCAAAGGCTTCCGCCGAATGGAGTAGAACTGGCTGAACCTGCTGTTGCCCACTGGTTTTGAGGTAGGAGCACTTGCTGACATCTGCCTGAACTTGGGAGGCAGAAGACTGTCCCTGTGAGCATGAGATAAGAGCCTTGCACTCTTTCTGGGTGGCGTATTGGCGAGTTCTTCCAGAAGGCGTCTTTTCACCTCCTGCCTGCGTTGTCGGGCTACTTCCTTCTTCCTCTCGTGTTCCTCCCATTGTTTCACCTGCTCTTGTCTCAGCTGTCCCACAGAGCTCTTCTGAAACCATATCCTCAAAGCTTTGGCCAAAAGGAACCTTCGTCTGTGCCAGAGAGCAGTAAGCATCTGAGGTTTCCTGGGAGGGGCCCTGCTGTGTGTGTACATGGATCCCCCCATTGATCTCAAGGTCCTTCCACCATGGGGCAGCAGGCCATGCTTTTGATTCCTTACTGCAGTCAATGTGCTTCTCAGCAGCTTCAGGTCTCCCTCCGGGTTGTCATTAAGTACATAATCCTCACACACATAACAGAAAACATATAGTTCATACACCTCCATTGCCAGAGGATGTCTGGTCTCCTGGAAGTGCTTAAGTGAGTGCTCCTCAATGTACCGTCCACAAGCTACGTGTGAGCATTTCAAGCAGGCCCAGACAGCTTCTGTAGTGTCACAGTCAACACAGCGCCACTTCTGCGGGTTCAGGATGGAGTGATCCTGGGCAAGTCTTAACCGCCCTACATGCTTGCATCTATCCATGACTCACAAAAGTCTCCACAGATTTACTCTGGCAAAGAAAAGCAGGAGGAAAAACAGCATTAGTGTCTAATCAAAAGGCAAAGAACACAGTTTGTACCTAACAGTTTTAAATTTCAACTTCCCTACATCAACATAAATATAAACTCCAACAAAAATAGTTTAGAGTGAGGAATGAAACAACGCCTCACCTGTGTTGGTACGAGTAATTAAGATAAACAAAACATTGGGTCTGTGTGGAAGCCATCTGATCCAACTTTCAATTACTCAAAAATAAAGTAAATACAATTCTGGAAATTGCACTGTTCTTCATGTGAATTGCATACTTCAGTTATCTGGCAGTCTAATACAGAAAAATCATTAAAGCAATGTAAAACTACAAGGAAGCAGCAGGGGTCGTGTGTTTTTAACCAAACTGGAGATTAAATGAACAGGAATCCTAGTGTTTCTCAGAGATGCTAAATTGATTTTGCAATCCATGACATCGAGAAAGAAGCAGCAAACGTTCTGGGATGCAAACGAAAAAGAAATCTTGGCTGTAATTCTGGTTCTCCATTATGAGCATCTTCATTTAATTCATAAACATTGAATACATCAATCTAGCCACGAGTATCCCAACATTCTTAAATAAAAAAGAAAAACATATCACGGTTTCCAAAATAAAAATGAAAAATGATAAATTAAATGAAAATGCCTGTTTTTTTTCTATGCATGCAAATAGAATAACATAGTGTACCAAACAGACACACCAGCATTAACTACGAAATATACAGTATTTGCATTATTAGCCAGCTGATGAGCTACTATTCGATAGGGCGGAGCCCCCTCCAAACTGTTGCAACTGGATCCAAGACTTGGTACTGGTATCCTAGTAACAGCCCAATCCAAGCCTAAGGATATCTGGACGAAATTATGCACGTACTTAGCTAAATGCAACTCTGCATCACCCAGGTTGACGCAAAATGATTAATGTTAAATCTCATGCATAAATGAGAAATTGCCAGCATTGTACACGACTTGAATGTACTTATTAGATATTGTGATTACCTTCTACCTTGTGTATCTTTTTGTAATGTGCCAAGAATTGACACCACTGTGTAGGTGAAACTAAATTATGCTTGCACTGGCATATTAGTTGGCTTACTCGTATAAACGCACTGTTGATACAACTGTGTTATGATTACAAGAGATATATATATATATATATTTTAAATAGTATACCAAACGAATGGGTTAAACCCTTATACATTTCTTCTTTTAAGGTTTTTTACACTCTTACATGTGGATACTCTAGCTGTAGATTCCTCACCTTAGAACACTCCCTAGGCGTCAGAACGGATCTTGAAAACTTTTCTCCAGTAAAGCTACTGCACACCATTAGGTGGCGCACTGCAACTCTGCGCTTACTTCTTACCACTTCGGAAGTGGCAGTATAGAGGCGCAAATTAGCGCCACTCATGCACACTAATGTCAGTTTCTTGCTTGTCTCTTTCTGTGCCCTCAGATGCAGAGCATGAACAATTGGTAGAACTAGTGTACACATTCCTTTTTAGATGTTAAAAAGAGGTCACACCACAGACTGAGGAGGAGAAATCTACAGAGTATTCAACAGAAAGTGTTAAATTGAAGTTAACTAACTTGTTCTTCTGATAGATACTTCTAACAGCAGACTCCTCACCTTAAACACCAAAGCAGCATCTCTACAGGTGGCGGGTCTGTGGGAAGGACTTAGACCCAAAAGTCAAGCAGGACCGAGAAGGCAAAATGTCTTTCCCGCCAGATCTGGCTGTCAAGGCAATAGTGCTTAGTGAACTTATGTACTGACGACCATGCTGCAGACAGGCAGATGTAAAGAACAGGCACTCATCGTGCCAATGCATTGGTAGCAGATTAGGCATGGTGGAATCTTTTATCAGACCTTTAGGTGGCTGCTTCTTGGCCTTAAGCAGCTCTTAATGCAGAGGACGATACACTTCCTAAACAGGGTCCTATTCTGCACTTCTTCCATTTTCTCGTTGCAGAGAACACAAAGAAAGCCGATTGTCCAAACAGTGTTCCTTGGTAAATTCAATCAAAGATCTTTCAAGGGGTGAGGAGAGGCAAAAGATTTAGGCTTAGCAACAGGGAAAGTAATCAACTTTAGGCAAGAAGACTGCCGAAACATCAACACCAGTTTGTCTGGAAAAAAGGTCTTGTACGGCAGATGCACCAACAGTGCCTAAAGCTCATTCAAGTGGCAAATATTCGCAATAAGGAGGACAGTCTTCAAAGTAAAGAAACACAGCAAATAGCTATGCATCAGCTCAAAGGGCATGCACGAGAAACATTAAGACTAAATCAAGGTCCCACTGCAGCATCGCAAATAAGTTCAGAAAGACAAGTGCATCAAGACTTTCATAAGCCTCCTCACAACAGGTAGTTTAAACAAGGACAGTTGGTCCAACATGCGTAAAAAGGTTGCAATGGTCAACATATAACCTTTAATAGTGACAACAGCACAGCCTAAGGTGGCCAAAAATAAAACAACAAAATAACATTCAACTGCTTGGATTGTAAAGGACAACCCTGCAGTTACCATAACAAGCCACAAACTTGACCTATGGCCCAGCATAAATGGACTTTGTAGAAGGGCGTCAGGTGGCAAGGAAGACATCCACCACTTCTGGACATAGATCAAATGCAGTTAAATGCAGCCTCACATTCTCCGTGCATGGAGGTGCACACGGCATAGATTCAGGTCAAACACCATGCCATTTTCTTGAGACAGAAGTCCACCCTTAAGTGGCAGCATGATCGGGGGACAGGTACTCATACACAGAAGCCCTGGGTACTACACTCTCCTGGCCCAGTCCAGACCCACTAGAATGACTTGGGTTCAGTTGAGGCTGTTCTTTTTTTTTTAAACTATGGACATACGAAACAGAGGTAGGAAGGCATACAGGAGTCCCGGGTTCATTCTAGCTAAAACGCATGTCTTCTCATTGAAACTTATGTAAATGCATGTTTGGTGGTGGCATAGTGATCTAGCCAGGGCTCACCAGACTGTTGAAGATCCCCTGCACCACCTTGGGATGTAGTCATGGTCACCCAGACACAGTTTGCTGAGCTCACACACTCTCAAGGACCCTGTCAAGAGGTTCACACACAGGACGAGGCCATGACACTCAAACCAACTCCAGAGGTACAGAGCCTATGGCAAAGTTCTTTTGCAATACCACATGGTGGTGTTGTCTATGAGAACCTGCACCAACCTTGCTGTTGTTTTTGATAGGACTGGGTGTCAGTGGTGGTGGTTTTGGGCAACCCTTACCCTTATATATGCAAAACGACTGTTGCCTAGGTATTGTGGACTATAAAACCACCATGGATGATTCGTAGTTTCAGTATTCTTTTTTATTATTTCTAATCGGGCATCTACCTCAAGGCCAAAGAGATGTTCCTCATCAAAAGGAACATTAAGTAGGAGTTACCCTACCGCTGTTTAAATCCATAAAATTTGCAGGCAGGCGGGGCTATGCAGCATAATTGAAGAATTAACTTGTGCAGCAGTATCGACACTATCGAGGGCGTATCTGATCGATGCATTAGAAATGTGTTTGCCAACAGTAACTAGTTGTGACCCTCTTTAGTAATATTGGTCTGGGAGGTGTTGTAACAGCTCCTCCATGTCATCTCAGGTGGCTCTGTTATAACGTGAAAGCAAGCCTACTGAACTGGCTATGGACCAGTGATTGGCATGTCCAACTGCCAAGTGTTTAAATGCCACATCTATCCGCTTGCTCTCCATATCTGGAGGAGGAGCGTCACCTGTACTCTGGGAAGCCGCCCTCTTCCTAGCTGTAGTAACCACTAAGGATTCCGCTGTGGGGTGTCTCCAATATAAAGTAGGTCAGTGGGAGAAGGCTTATATTTGTGCTCAATTCAAGGTGTTAGGACCCATGTTTTGACAGGCTCTCTAAATATCTCTTTAGAGACCTAACATTGACCCTATCATGGGCAAATATTCAACCAACCGTTCGGTTTTATAGAGCGTCTCGACTAAGAAATCGCTTTCCTCCTCAGTGGTGTGCATCTAAACCATATGGTATTCAGCTACTTGCTGAAGGACACTATGGTAGGAAGAGGCGTCATCTGGTAGTGATGCTTTGACTGGGACTAGAGAATGGGTAAATGAACGAAAAGGGAATCATTTGGAAATCTATATCCTTAAATTCAGTTCAGTTCAGTTCAACTTTATTCGGATACAATAGTACCCATAAAAGCACAAAAACATAAATACATCACAATAGTTAGTACAAAAATTAAAATTCCATATCATATATCCAAAGTGCCTAGTACAGAGACAGCCATAATTTTAACATATAGTTAAAACAATTCTCAAGTTGTGTCACATATAATCAAGGGTCCATCATAGACTTACGCGCCCTTATTGCAGTCTTAAGAAAAGTGCCAGTGTGGAGAACTAATTCAACATCATCTAAATCTAATATGCGCCGATACGCTGCATCCAAGGTGATTGGTCTTCTCTTGTTAAAATATGGATAAAAAACTGCTTAGAATATTTAAGATAATATTTACAGAAGAATATAAAGTGCATAATAGATTGCTCACTCCTCCCATCACAAGAGCACAAATTTTGGTTAAAATTTGGGCTATAACACAGTGGAAAGCAAAGTGCAAATCGGATTGTACCAGCTCTTAATCTAAACAAAAGGCTCCTTTCCCAACAACTCATCGGTAAGGTCAAATACATGTGGAGCGGATAACAGTGCTGTTCAATGGCCATGTAGTTGCGCACAATTGTTTTCCTAGACTCCACCACATCCCGCTCGTTGTTATATAGGGAGTACAGAGCATTCTGCAGTTTCTTTTTTGGGACTGATTCTGCTACTATGGGACCCAGGAAAACATTTTCTCTTTTTACACTGCGCAAACTTTGGAGCACACCACTTAGCCATGGGATTTCTAAGCCTTTATCGCAATGTAAACAATCCATAATAATTTGCTGTGTCAGAGATGCCGCTTTGTTCTTCCACACGGATACCCAAAAAAGTGCTGGTCGTGCACGAATAAAATCATTGATAAAATTGATATTGAGCTCCTTGTGACATATATATGTTGAGATTGGAGTGGTCAGTAATTTTCTGTAAAATCTATTTTCTTCCTTCTGAATAACTAAGGAATTAACTGTTCCCCAAATCTCTGCGCCATATGTAGCCACCGGGGTGCACTGGAGTTTGTATATTTTCTGGACTACTAAAAGAGCCCCAGTGGTCTTAGGGCGGGGTAGGCTTAAGATCGAATTGGTGGCCTTTGAGAACTTGCTCCTGGCGTGAGCTAAATGCTCACTCCAGGAGCCGTTCGCAGCAAAGGCCAACCCTAAATAAACAAAAGATCTTACAGAGGTCAGTTTTTGACTATCTATTGTGATCGAGCCTATTTCACGCTTCCCTGGGCCAGTACACATTAAAAAAGATTTCTTAAAATTTACCCGCAGATCTAACTCCTTCATATAATTGTGAACATTTTGGACAACAAGACGCAGGGAATTTGGAGTGCGGCCTATAATGACCGCATCATCTGCGTAAAGGAGCACGGGGATGGACTTCTTATTAATGTATGGGACATCTCAAGTAACCATTTTCAAAGAGCTATTCAGCCCATTAATATATACAATAAAAAGCAGGGGGGCCAACACGCATCCTTAAATGAAAAATTAACTGATTGCCCAAATAGGGGCAAATAAAATTAGACCAATTATTTAGGCATACATCAAGTTATCATATAAAGAAATCTAAAGAAACCAAGAGTACACAATGATCAAAGTGTGAAGAACTCTATATTCTATATATGTAATCAAGAGGTAGACAGCTGAAAAAATCCAAACATACATTGACCATGTCCATCTAGATCACATTAGAAATCAATATTGTAAATCCATAGGTTAATGTATGAGGAGTCTATTCTCTTGTAATAAGTATCTGTCCACAATGAGGAATAAACAATTTATGGATGGAGATCCATGATTCTATGTTAAGAAGTGGACTTGGCGTAGGCGTTTCGGTCGCAAATGTCCGTAGTACACAAGACCAACATCAGGAAAGATAAGGTTAAATGGAAATGCGAAGATGACCACAAATGAACAACAGGTCACTACTAGACGAATTATGGGGCAAGCTCTGTCGAATTAATGATAAGGGGGCTAACGGTCTGTCCATGTGCTATCAGCGAACTTTTTTTAGTTTGACAAGGACTGGCACATCAAGGTCAGGATCTGGAGGCAGGACATCATATGTACCTAAGGATCCAGACTATCTGGGGGCACTCCTTGAAAGTCAGTGTCTTGAGAGTAGGGTGTAGGACTCCCTGGGTCTACATCATCGGAGTGTGTGGAAGACTGTGACATGGATTGTTGAGGTGGTTTACAGTCAAGTGGCACAGAGATGATACCCTTATGCCACATATTCTCTTTGGAGGAGGCTGAGGTACAGCAATGTCCAGACTCTTCCTCTTATGGGTCATTTTGTCAAGTGGTTATTCCGCCTCTAAATGTCATTTCTTCTCCATAAGCCCTAGGAGGTTTTCAAAGACATTGTCCTCCTCATATGGATTGATTGTCCTATAGGCTTTCAGGGGTGCCATGTCTTTGTTAGTTTGTTTTGTACAATGCTCCTATGGAGCGGTGACTGGAAAGGACGTTGGCTTCGATATCAATGTTTTTTTTTCTTGCATCGGTGGGTGAGTCGGCATCAGTGGTGTGTGTCAATGCAGTATGTCTGCTCTGCTCAAACAGCTTTGCCTGCACTGAGAGAGTGCGCGGCATCGATGGCTTCGTAGGCACAGAGTGCTGCTGCAAGGCTGTGCTTCCCTCCAAATTGGCCCTTAGGCCAAATTGGGACCAATTGAGGTATCTACTTGTCTCAGCTCGGAGGCGTGCTCCTAGTGTTAACCAGAACCCGTAGGCTGTTGCGCACCAAAAAGGAGGTCTTGAGGTGGTAAATGCAAGTGTTTTGAGTATGTGATGGTCTAGTGACCCTGGGGACTCATAGCTCTTGGAGTGGTCTTCGTCCTGGGTCCGGATCCCAAGTTTGCAGATTTCTCGAGGAGCTCCACAGTTGGAGGCGACGATTCCTCCAGGCCCTCCTCCTCATGTTGATCAGAGTCATCAGATGCGAATTAGTGCGGACTGCACAGGATGAAATCACCTTCGGCACCAACGTCTTCACCTTCGGTGCCTACCTGTTGTTCCTCCTCTGTGGAGAATTCCGCTTCTACCGTCATCTCAATGTTGTGAGTTAGATGTCGGTCACATCAGGAGTGAAGGGCTTTCTTATTCTTGAACAGGTTGCAGGCTGTGCAATCTTGTTCGTTGTGCTCCGGCGTCAAGCAAATGTTGCAGATGTCACGTTGATCTGAGGATGTGCACTTCACCCCGCACTTTGGTCACTTTCGGGAAAGTCTGCCTCTCTTACCTTCCATCATCCAGAGCCAAGTATTCTCGGCAGCACAGGGGGAGGGGTACGCACAAGGCATGCCTCTCGATAGATGTTACAGCTAAGGTCACCCGATGCGAATTTGATGGTGGATGAAGTTGATAGAGAACAAGAACGAAGTATAGTCGTGGAGAACATGCTCCCAGTCGGTATAGTCATGAGGGCACTAAATTTGCTTGGAGCTTTAGTGCTATCCGTCCAAGTCTGATGGCAGAAAAAAACAATCTAACAATGGAGCAGTTGAACATGTGCATTTACTCGAAGAGGAGACTCATCACATCAGTAGCAAAAGACTTGTTTGAGAAAAACAAGTTTTGGAGTCTGAGCCCAACTCTAGATGGCAGGAATGTGCATACAATGTGTATCAGCAGCCAACACATGCCACAAATATATTTGTTTCCAAAATGCCTTAATCCTCTTAAACTCCCTATCCAGTGGAGTAGTCCTGAATCAATTGGGGTTCATCTTGCTGTTTCCAGCTTGAACAATCAAACTCTCTGGAGTACGATGTTTAGTGAGAAAAGAAGGGTCGCCAGGTAACAGTCTGAAACATCTGTCCACCCATCTCTGGAAGGGTGGAAGAAGGCACTGACAAGGTGCTCATTAGGATATCAGTATTATCCTTACGTATTGGCCTCTTAAGTATGTGGCAAATTCGGCCAATAGACGTTTGAAATAATCTGCCCTCTGACAGCTCAGTTTACACAAATAATGGTCATTGGAGCCTTTAACCTCTAAATAAAGTCTCATGACTTAGACTGAAAATGTCTAGACTTTATAGATTTAATGTCATCACTAAGATTCCAACAACATATAACGTAGCATACTCATATAAAAGGTCACTCGTTGGATTTAATTTGGACACTAAATTTGGAGGAGTTCAATATAACCATACAACCATTTGTCTGGTCAGACCATTATTTGATAGAACTCTGTCCCTATGCTAAAGTAGTCAGGTAGTCAAACTACAGAGATTATAAATACATGGAAGTAGAGACCACTGAATGATGGAAACTGTGCTTCAGCAGACCACACCCACACTATCTGAATCTGTAACTGAGGCAGAACAAAGTTTCACAAACTGGTAAACGGCAGCAGTATTGAGAAAGCAATGACTAACTAACCGAGTAAAACCGGCATCCTGGTTCACCATAGAGATAAAAACAGCCAAACTTAAACTGAATAGCAGAATACAAAGCAGAGTTAATCTTGGTGAAATCTAGCTTTTACAGAAGTAAGATTGTGGAAGCAAAAATGAGCAGAAAGAAACTTTTACGGTCTCAGAAGACCTCACCTCTCCAAGAAGGGTAATGCCCTAGGTGAGATGCACACAGGACAAATGCAACTTTTTCTTTATAGACAAAATAAAGATAATTAAAGAGAGCATTTCTACTAGCCATTGATTCTTACTGGGGAGTCTAAGAGGGAGCCTAACAGTACAGTATTAATCAGTTTTTCCATAATTGTTGAAATCAGTTTGGGTGAGTTAATAACTAAGATTAAATATGGATCTAGAAAAGGACCATTGCCCACCAGCCATCTTTAAAGAATTTGTCACAGTAATAAACAGCCCACTGATAACCCTTCTTAATAAATCACTACAACAAGGCATTGTGCCTAATGCTTTTAAACATGCAAAGTAATTCCACTATTGAAGAAATAAGGGGAGAACTGAATTGTATTGAAAACCTATTCATCTATTTCACTATGCTCATTACCAGCAAAAGTATTAGAGGCTCATGTTGCCTAAGAACTATTTAGACATTTTCAGAACACTGCTTTCCCCTTCCTGCCCAAGTTGACTTTAGACCTTTTCCCAGCACCAAGTCTGTGATCACTTAAGAAGGGAGGGAGACCAAGGGAAGATGCTTCCTTGATGCTGCTAGACTTTTCTGCAGCCTTCGACATGGTCACTCATAAGATCTTGATCAATCGCGTAATCGCGGCAGGGTTGCAAGACAAATCCTTAATTTGGATCAAATCCTTACTGGGAAATCGCACACAGTAGGTAAACCTAGGACATTTTCGAGCAAAAGAGTTTGGGAGGGAGCGCGAATGTTGCTGCACCCATTTTATTTATACAGTAACCCTTTGATAACAGTGGTGACAGCCTCGGGTTGTAGTGTACACAACTATGCAGATGATTCCGAACTGATATTTCATGTAGATGATACTCCATTTTCATATGAATAAAATTCAAAATTCTATGAGACTTCTTGCCAGCTAAATGAGAACTAAACAACTGAAACTCAACGCAGACAAGACTACAAAAGCCCTGCTGAATAACAGAACCATTATTTAAAATAATCTTTACTGGCCAAGGGAACTCGGTCCAGCACTGACTCCTAAAACGTCTGTAAAGAGTTTAGGGGTCATGGTCGATAGAAACCTGGTTGATGGAACCCCCCAGACCCACTACTAAAGTTTGACATCACTTATGCCTACCCTACTATCTACTCATATTTTCGTACCTAGTGTATCAAGCCATCTATTTGATGTAGCATTTGTAAAACGCTTTGATACTATTCCAGGGTCTAGTTCACGCTATATAAAACTTTTTAAATAAATAAATAAAATAAACCTTATGCTACACTCTCTGGTAGGATGCACAGTGTCCAAATTCTCCTTCCTATTAAAAATGTTGAGAAAAATTGTACCTTTGCTGTCTGTTTAGGCAAGCAAACTTATAGTGACAGCCGCTATCGCAACAAGGCTTGACTACTCTACTGTTTATGCTGGATTACAAAATGTTTCCCGTCAAACTTGAAGCTATTCAGAATGAGGCAGCAAGGCTGATATTTCTTCTGCCACGACATAGCCATAGCTTCCGATAAATAAACAAATTAAATTTAAGCTGTGCTGCATGCTGTTTAAAAACATGAATTGAACTGCCCCATAATTTGTGTAAAGAATAAAAAAAAATACATACCCATACGTAATCCAAGATCAATCAAGGCAAATCGACTTGTGATCCCAGAGTTTCATAAACACAGGTCAGATGGACGGAGTTATTCCATGGTGGCCCCTGTCACTTGGAATGGCCTACCAGACATCAGGAAATGGACTTTAGGATGTTTCATAAATTGCTACAAACATGGCTTTTTTTAAACAGGTCTACGAAAGAAAGTCCTTTTTTAAATATCATATTTCAGTTTAAATGTATTGTGTGCAAGCACCAAGAAACCATTGGTGAACACGTAATCTATAAATAACATCAACATAACAACAGTGAGGGCCATGTTGAAAGGGAGCAAGGGTAGTGCTATGGCAGACCTGATTGCAAGATTTGCCTGAGAACATTAGTTTTAGTCTCCATAGAGGGCAGTTATAGGTCCAAGTGCAATGATGCACTCTCTCCTGCTGGTGGTCCAAATGGAGAGTTCAACCCTGTACTAGGAAATTTATGAATTCCACTGCCCTCTTTTAAGTCATTTCTTAACACACCATCAGTAAGGGTCTGTCTCGCGATTCGGGATCAGACATCAGAATCGGCACCGGATTCTCCCCCACCAGTAACAGTGATGACAAGGGAAGAACTGGTGTAGGTCATTGTCACTGAAGTCTGTGCCAGAGTCTGTACGGTGCCAGTAATAGGGCCAAGACAGTCAGATGATGCGGAGGACAGACCTTCCAGCGGTAACCCAGTTGAGGGCCCCTGCAGATCCTTAAAGCCCAAAGGCAAATCAGAGGGACACAGAAAAACACCAAAAGTCTGCAGCATGAGCCGTCTATGTGCTGCGGACTTGTCAAAGGCCCAGGAAACTCTGGGGCACTTGGATCAACTGTGGAATCTGCCCTGCAACCAGAAGTCTGGAAGGAAATCGACTTCCATAGTGACACCTATGTGCTTTCTCAAGAGTGGCGGGATGGGGTTGAGTCCAGTTTTGTGTTTTTTGTGCTTACATTTGGACTTCGATTTTGATGTACCGGGGGACTTCAACCTAGAAGCTGACCTCTTGCAGGAGGGGCCTCTGGAGCAGGAGAGAGTCCACGCACTCGACTTGGAGCGGCAGCATGACCTATGTGAGGCCTACACTTCTTGAGTTCAGCAATGTACATCTTTGCTTCTCGGTACCGGATTGCATTCAGGTGCATGAGGGCACACTTGTCGCTCTTTGAGTTGTGTCCCCACCTGAAAACCAGAGACACACCTCATGCGGATCCATGACTGACATCTATTTTCAACTAACACAAATAAGTACGGCAGCTCAAGGGGGGAAATACCTGCTGTCATCCTAATGGAAGAGGAAGCCTCACACACATAATTGTGACATGCGTCATCATCTGCAAACTCTTCCCAACCTGATAGGACAGTGCCACCAGGGCGGACTCAACCTCCGGTTAGACTCTGCGCAGGAGGGAGTTCTTTGATAAAAGACTACTAAATAAATGCGAGGTCCAGATCCGTTAATTAAAAATACCTTACAGCTTCACAGCAGGTAGCCTTTATTAAATGGAGACCACAAGTAAGGTTAAAAAATGGGTGAGATGGTAACTGAGAAGCAATGACTCACACAATCTCAAAAGCTAGGCCAACATGTTTCTGCCCTCAATGGAACATTCCTCAGGGCTAAGGATCCCTAACAGTCTCCTAGTGGCCATAAGGATGGCCTTCCTTTCCCTTCACTCTTGCACAGTAATTCTGTGAGCATACAGGATTGAAAATCATCTATCCTGGGGTGAGAATATAGAATCTGGTATTCCTCTTTGATCTGCAGCACCTATTTGTGTTAGCTGTATTTTCTGAGGAGGAAGCATGGTAGCTTACCTCCTTCTCTCCCTTACGTGTTATGAGTAACATCGATTTTCTACAACTGCAGCATGGTTTGAAACCTGTAGTCTTAGAAGGGGACATTGTTCCCTAGAACACTGATTTTTGTTTGAGTTTTAGGAGTCACTGGAAGACCAGCGAAATGTAAAGCAGAGCTCCATATCCACATCTGAAGGTGTGTAAGGAAGAAAGCCGTGTCAGCATGCAGGGATGGTGCCTGTATCAGTTGTGTCACTTCTGAGTGGTACAGAGACAATTAAGATCGTTTGAAAACCACCTGGCAGTATGCAGGAGTACTGCTGGAGAAAAGACTTTGGGATGAGGTTCTGGCATACGGAAAGTATTTCAAGGTGATGAGTATTCATCAGAAGTCCAAAATACAAAGCATCATAGTCATTATAAGAGGAGGTCCGACACTTACTTCAATGCAATAAACAGTAGCTTCACGCCACAGAACAGTGCAATGAAAATTATTGAGAACTCTGACAATCAGGTGCAGCATCTCTGTCAACCAGACTGTTATCCAAGAAAGAAGCGTGTTCCTGTTAAATGACTGGTAAGTCACTTTGTCTTTTGCCGCTGTGGAGAGGTGTGTGTAGTGGAATCAGGCCTGGTGGTGACCAATCATATTCTAGGTTATTCGGAGAGCAGCCGCTCACTCTAGTTTATCTTTGGTCCTTGAGAGTCACATTTGCCTGGCCGAGGCGTTAGGTAGCACTACAACAGGCTTTTTTTTCTATTGGAAACTAGAAATTATCCAATGGTGCAGAGGCTTAGGATGCATTATTTTTGCTTCTGTTTACGATTGCTGCTACCATCTTGAAATTAAGACATCAGTGAGTGTTGTTACAACCCATCTTTCCTTTAACAGCATGTGTTTTGCATCGGTTTTTGTGCCTACTACTTGTTCTGAGTAAGGCTTCTTACAGATCTCTTTGCCCATCATGAACAAGCATCTGTGAAGGAACACCTGATCATTGAGACACAATGGGTTGCAATATCTCTATCTATGTGGGTGCAAAGGTGTCTTATTTCAACCACATACAAGCCAGTGTCACCAGAACTCTCAATACAAGGAAGCAAAGATAACAGGGGGAGGGGGAGGGAGGGGAGAGCCAATATCTACCACTAAGAAAAGCGCCACTGTTTGCTATGGTATAGAAGCAGAGGAATAGATGACGGAACCTGTAGCGCTGTGGGTGTCTGCTGGCAGTAACAATAAAGAGGTCTTTGGAGGGTCGAATGCAAACACATTGGTCACTATCCCCATTAATTAAGCCTCTAAATTCAGTCTGACTCAGTTCACTTTGCAAAATCCCCTCCTCACACAACCAAAGTGATGAAAAACAGGCAACTGTATTACTAAGTTGAATGGTGGCACAAAGTCAGGGTCGTCTCCGGATCCTGAACAGTTTTTGTCATACTCTGTTGATAACACCTGCCAGATTTTGCTGTGAGGTGCCAACAAGTTCAGCCATTGTATCATACTAAAGGTAGCTGAAGACCGAGTACAATGACAAGGTTTAAAGGCGAGACAATTCCCTGAACCCATTAAAAATAAAATAGGACTTGTGACAGAAGCCTGAAAACAATGTTAACATACATTCATACTATTAGTCAATTTACTGTTTTCAACCTTTTCTGGAGCAATGCAGAAAATGTTATTTGAACTACCTTTTTCTTTTACACCTCCCCTAACAACTGTCATGTTGCATCAATTTGCATTCAGGCAACTGGAGGTCACTTCTCTTTTACTCCCTTAAGGTTCCATTACATCTTCAGCGCAGAATCTGCTTTACAGCTCCTTGGAGCTTCCTACCACCTGTAGTGTGCTGTCTTTAAGGCATCGAGCCCAGATATCATTCAGCCCCTTCTCTGGGGTTTCCAGTAAACATATACATTTTATGGTCCAGGGTGATCATTACTATTGTTCTAAGCATAACTTAATATATGTTTAGTCACCTTTTTGAGACTATCACTCAAAGGTGACTATGACAAGCATATTGTTCTGCGTTCTACACTGTCAGAGAAGGAATCAGCGACAGGTTACCAAAATCTGTCACATATGTCTTTTCCCTGTCACTCATACTCCCTAGACCATGTGATATTCTGGATGAATTTTCTACGCATTTATTTATCATCAGTATAGTGGAACTGTATGATAAGTCATGCTTTGCCTCTGAGCTATGTTCTCATGGGTGAATTCCCATCTTGGACTATATCTTCAGAGCCAACATCCTGGTTCTGGTCAGAGAGCCCATAAAGTGCTTACTTCACCCACCTGTTCATGATTAGAAGTCATGTAGAGGACGCCAATTTGTTCATGAAACCATTACAGGCCATTTTCTTCTCGCCAACACCAAGGCTTCCAGTGCTCAGGAAGACAGCTTCTAAGACTTCTTTGAACATGATTGTCATTACCTCCATTGCATTAAATGTAGGAACCATGAGGCTGACAGGAACTGCCCCGCCATGCAAAGGCCCATGTCATTTACACAGCCAAATCAGCGCCCTTCCTTGTTTTGTTTGTGTTCGCGCAGGTATTGAAGCAGCTCCAGTTCAGGTATGATGCACTGGTCATTATTTCTTGCTTATGGGCTTAGCAGCTACACTAGTGGCATTGTCACCTCATATACAGTTCTCAAATAAGGGAGGGTTTATTTAGAGTGAATACTCGGGAGTGTGTTTATTGAACATGATGAAGGAAACCCATGGAGGGTTCGGTTTGCTAGACATCTCGATGCTAGCAGCAGTTCTGGTATTTTATGCTGAATAAAGACACTCTGGACCTCAGGGTATAGATGGTTTTGGGAAGAGGAAAGAAATCGATGGAGGGTTGGGAGGCGCCCGTAGGAAGAAAACCAAAAACAAATCCCGTAACTCAAGTCCGACAGCAGGGTGGGCATGTTGGATAGAATCGACAATCTATTGTTCAAATGTTAGGAGCCTCTAGATCCAATTGTTACTGATCGCGCATAAAAGACCAAAGTCTCACGCACATGTTAGCCCAGCGAAAACTGGGAGTATCCCAAGTATGTTCAAGGGGGTAATCAGTAAGAAAAAGAGTCTGGAAGCTACAGATGTGCCTCCCATTAACCAGTCGAGTAATGACTGTGACTCTACTGTGTTTACAACTGATTTCCCATGTAGGAATAGATTCTTACCTCTTCTAGACCCACCAGAACCCCTTGGCTCCACCATCATCTTGGGTGAGCAGGCGGTTAGGGAGGACAGAGACCAGCAGACATTGTCATATCTAGCCACCACACAGAACATTCAGCACTGGAAACAGGCACCCTGGGGATAGTGAACAATGTAAATCTTTTGATCCACATCAATTCTGAATCCATGCTGACACGTGATCGACTTAGTGGCACCAAGCATTCCCCACCTAGAGCAGCCCCACTCAGACAGACAAGCTTCCGAGCAAAACAACTATTGTCTCAGAAACAGAGGACCCATCCATAAAGCATTTAAACCACAGATTACAGCTTTTGTACAGGGAATTAGTACACTTAAAACAATGGTTAGTAGCCTCTCTGATTTATTAAATAAAGTACTTTCTGATGTACATCATATTAAATATCAGATGGGGGTTACAAAGTTAATGACCGAAGGGAGGTCCACACTGAAAGTCAGACCAGTGTGGCTACCAAGGGCACTATAGGACTACCCATGCATGAAGAGCGCAGGGATCCCTAGACAGAGCGAAATACATCCGATTGTCTACCAGCCACCAATTCTTGTTGAGCAGCCAAAAGCTCTCAGGTCATCGGCAGTCTGTAAATGCGATTGTGGACACAAGGCTCTTAACAAGATTCTCTTCCATTCAGGCAAACGCAAAGCAAGTTCAACACGAAGTAGCGAGTACACCCGATACAAGATCCACAGTGAGCCTAACAAATGTACCCAAACTTCCGTCCAGGTCGACCTATGAAGAGGAGGGCTCCTGAATAAACAAATGCACCCAATGGTTTCGACATGTGTGGGGCTGTGGCTTGATAATAAGGGGCAACATTAAAGGGGCAAAGAGATGGTCCCCACAAGGGGCTCTCTTGGATTCTATTGCACTAACTCTCTCACGCTGAGACCTAGTTGAAATTTAGTGGCTTTTGACGCTTGCACTCTTCATCGGGTCAATACTAGCATACAATTTAAGTACAAAGAGCCTGAAACAACTTCATTGACTAGCATACCCACCCACCATCTCTCCCCATAGCGATGACGCCTACATGGGAGCTAGATTGATGCTCAGCGACACCCTCCCTAGTGCATAGCCAGGCCATGACCCCTGCATGAACAGGTAGGATCAATGAGACATACTCACTAGCAGTCCCCCCACCCCCTGGAGATCATCAACACAACTATAACCATGAGTCAAAAGAATCAAATCCTATTATGGTATCCCCTTTGGGCTAGTAAGTATTAGAGTTGTACCCTGTGCCACGCCAGCTATTATTTATGTCTTGGAATATAGTAGGGTTAAAATCTAAAGGGGGTTCCCCTAACTGGAATAGATTTGTGGACCTGCATAACATCTGCATATTCCAGGAAACCTAGCCAGTTGACCCACTAGTCCATCCTGGGTACTTAAACTACTATGTCCCCGCAATCCATTGTAGTAAGGTTCGACCAGGCCTCGCACTCCTGCTGCAAAGCGTGATACAGAACCCTGCTGACTCTGCAGGTAAGTTTGCGTACCTTCATGTCACGATGGGCTTTGTGGTTGCGCAGGTGTTAATAAAGATTTCTCGTGAAGAGTGGGCGCTCTTCAGACACTGGTGTACCGTAGGGTTCTTCACACTATTTAGCACTTAGCGCGAACTGAAGCTCTACCATCAATGGCGCTCGAGAGGGTAAACTACTTATGTCAAGCGTCTTAAACAACGTGCCGAGGATTGAGCAGCGTTGCTCAAAAGCAACGTTATTTTTTACCATTTTAGAGTTTAAAGCATACAGGCCTCTCCTCTTCAGACGAGGAATAATATAACTGCACTCCACTAGTTTTAGCTCCACTCGTAGAATTTGGCAGGTTCTGCAGTAAATTCATTCAATGGTATCTTTTTCACTCATGGCACTGAGGAGAGAGCCAGCATGTCGGACGCACCCAGTCATGTGCCATTTCTTTGTCCAGTTTTACGTTCTGTAATTATTCACGGATTTTAAATTATTACGCCAAACTAGTAGCCCAAAATTCAGTCTTCTATGCATTTAATGCACTCGCTACAAGGGGAATTTAGTAAGGTATCTGTCAACTTTTTGGACCTTACGGTTTTCCTGGCGGATGGCAGACTGTGCACTTCCTTGCACAGAATTCCCACTGCAGAGAATTCCTTGCTACACACGAGCTGTTGCCATCCTGGGAAAACAATAACAAGTATCCCGTATGGTGCATTATTGAGAATAAAAAGGAACTGCTTGCGTACCTGTGACTAAATGGCAGAAGCGAATGAGAGCATTAAGAGATTTGAGGTCAGAGGCTATCGAAAGGAGACAGAGGAAGCCATGTCCAAGGTAGATAGAAAGCCCAGAATGGACCTGATAAGTTGTAGTGACCCTACTGTAAAGAAGGAGAAAGATGCAAAATCCAAGAATCTGAGTATGATTACAGAGTATCCTAGTGATGCTTCGGATATCAGAAGAATCTTTGCAAAGAATTGGCACATTCTAAAATCTGACCCAATAATAGGGAAATAATTGCCTAAAGCACCTCTAATGACATTTAGGAGAGCCAGATCACTACGTAGCAGTCTAGTCCAAAGCCATTGTGTTAATGAGAACAAACCCCCATCATTTGGGAGGTTAGCTGGGTTCTATCCATGTCTTAAATGCAGGGCATGCAAAAACAGTGAAAAGGTGTTGGAGTATGCAGCGCCCGGGATGAAGGAACCCAAGAAAATCAAGAGGCTTATGAATTGTGACACAAGCCACACGGTATACTGCTTAGTGTGTCCGTGTGGTTTGTGTTACATTGGAAGCACGATCCACCCAACTAAAATACGAATTTTGGAACATCTCAGGGCCATTCAAAATAAGGACGCCACCTACCCGGTGGCTAGGCATTTTGAGATGTTACATCAAAGCAATAGGGACTTGTTGAGTTTCTTCTGTATTGACCAGGTGCCCATCAATGTGAGAGGTGGCGATAGGCAACAGCAACTACATAGATTGGAGTCAAGACATATTATTAACCCTTTCGACGCGCGTGACAAGGTCAGCTCGTCATGGGCGTTACCTGCGCTGCGCGTGTGACGAGCTGACCTTGTCACGTAACGAGGGTTTTTGCGAATCGCAGCGCGCAGCGGGAAAACCGCTAGCGCGCATGCGGTTAACAACCAAACGAAAAGACCGGGAGGGCTAAAGAGTGGTGAAGAGATGGCTGTGCATTTACAACATCTTCATAACCATTAATGTAAATATACATGCTGCGTGTGAATCTAAATTTTGTGCTATTAACAACTGATGTTGAGAATGCCGTTGTGCTGATGAATTGTGGCTTGTTACGTACTATCCATATTGGATAGAGTGATAACGTGGAGAACATAAGCCCATCCAGGGCAAGATTTCTTTAGGATCTAAATTATGGGGCAAGCAAATGCAGCACTATAGAAAAGCCCATCCAGGGCGAGATGTAATAGTTGTTGTTGTGTTCCTGCATAATGTAAGGTTCTTTTGTTGCCAACAAATCATATGCATGTTTACAAATGGCCGACACCTTAGACTGAAGTAAGTCGGGTGTCTTTTGTTTTTGTTTAGCAGTTGAGAGTACTTAAGGTTATCAATAGTGACTGGGCCCAACATAAAGCAAAGGCAACAGCCGAAATGTGTCTGGTCGTGTTAAGAGAAGCCCAATAAAATCTGGGAGATCTACGTTCCTGTGAGTGCTGGTATTTGTGTTGTACCGTGAGCCTTGGATTTTGAATCTGCGCGGTGTCCGTCACCCCGCTATAAAGCACCCGGCTGTGAGTGAAGGGGAAAGCAAGACGGTAACTGAGCACAATATACATATATATATATATATATGAGCCCGAAACGCGTAGCTGCTCTCTGTTTGGGTAAAATAAACATCGAACCTGAGCTTTGTGGTCTGTCTCCTTCCTCGCCAGTTCCTCCAAGTTTTCCTCCCCCCAAAGAAGGAAGGAATGGTTGCACTCGCGTGGTCAGATTGCAAGTTTTCAATTTATTAACAGAAAAGCAGGACGCGCTTCGGCATACGTGCCTTTTACCACTGTGTCGATGCAAAATAAACAAACGCCATTTTATTTACAAATTTACAAGTTTCTCGCGTTGTTACTCGAAGCCACGCATGGTCATAGAAAGTGGACTGCTACTCGCCTTCGTTACGGGCGCCATATTACAGTGTAGATATATACATTATTTATATATGCAACAGTTATATACACAATATTATCAATCGAATTAAATTCATTCGTTGCTCTTATGGTGCAGAATTGAGCCCTGGATGGGCTGTTAATTTAAATAACAATATTCCTTGCAAAAATTGAAATCATTCGGTTTTGGAGTAGCAATTCATTCCACCTTATTTTGTCAAAAACATAATTGAGCCCTGAATGAGCAAACTCATTACTCAAAAGAAATCCTCAATTAATTCATTTTTATATGTAGTTAATGATGTCTTCATTCATCACAGCATAAATTTAAATCACATATGGCGATCCTATGCAGATCAAAGAAACCCCTTTAGAATTTTACTATTACATCTTCAGTGTCATAAAGGAATTTCACTGCCTCCCCACTCCAATCATTACAGAACATTTGCTTAACCCAAATGTATGCACAATTCCTTTTCAGTATTTAGGCCAAATGGTATATTTGTATGTAAATCGATTATGTATCTCGATTCAAGTCTACGTAATCTCAATTCTCTGTCTCCGCCATGCTCACTAATAGGGACGTGGTCGATACAGAATAATTTGAGGAGGTTACGGTCACTGTTATGAAGCTGAGAGAAATGCCTCGCTACTGGGTATGAAGGATCCTTGTTTTCAACTGCTCGGGCATGCTCCAGGATTCTGCGCTTTGTGGGGTGTATAGTGCTGCCTATATAGATTTTCATGCATGGACATACTAGGCAGTATACGCAGTACGGTGTATTGCACAATAAGAATGTATTAATTTTCTTGGTGCTTTTCATACCTGGAACCTAATATGATAACACTTTGGGACTATTTTTGCATGCTTTACATTTTGAGCAGGGGAAAAGCCCCGTCAGTGTACTTAATCTCGGGACAAATGGGACTGGTTCGTAATGACTTTTGACTAGGGAATCTTATAGTGACCTACTGCGTTTAAAGGTTCTCTGTGGATATTTAGGTAGGTCCTTCCCTATTATTTGGTCTGTTTCCAGGATATGCCAATTACGACATAGGATTTCTCCAAGGGTCTCTGACTCACTTGAGAAAGTGGTAATAAATCTGCAAGATTCCTCCTCACACTTGGTAGTTTTTTCTTTTTCTCTTAATAGATATTGGTAGTTTTTTCTTTTTCTCTTAATAGATATCTGCGTGGAATTTCTCTACTTTTTCAAATGTTTTGGTCAACAAATCCTGTCTGTATCCTCTCTCCTGAAACCTATGGATGGCATCAGATGCTGCATTTACAAAGTCATCTTTGTTTGAACAGTTCTTTTCAATCGGAGCAGTTCGCCATACGGTATATTATTTTTAAAGCTTTTTTGATGACTACTACTAGCCTCCAGAATCGTATTTCCAGCTGTTGCCTTTCTAAACAGTGTAGTGCAGATCTTACCATCTCTAATAAAAACTTTTAGATCTAAAAAGGAGACTTCTTCCTGGCTCATCTGTCCACTGAAGTGGATATAAGTGAGATCCTATTTAGTTTGTCAATGTATTCTCCTGCTTGGGATTTTGGACCTTTCCATAAGATAAATAGGTTGTCTATATACCTATAATAATAATAATAATAATAATAATAGTAAATTTTATAAAGCGCCTGGTTACACTGGGAGCAGTGTGTCCCCGCGCTAAGGGTGACTGGCCTAAACAGCAGATGGATCAGCCCCACCAGGTACTCCCCAATTATCCTCCTCAATTTCTAGCCAGAGGAAAGAGGTAGGTTTTAAGTTGTTTCCGGAAGATACGTTCCGAAACTTCAGATCGCATTTCATATGGGAGTTTATTCCAATGTTGAGCAGCTTGTACTCGGAAGGAGCGTCCACCCATCGAGCTCTTCTGAACCTAGGAACCTTCACCAGCCCTTTCCCGGCAGATCTCAAGACCCGGCCCGGGATGTAAGGGTTCAATAGATCCAGCAGATAGGATGGCCCCTTTCCCTGCATGATATGGTGACTGAGCAGTAAGGTCTTATAGAGCACCCGTTCTTTAATCGGAAGCCAGTGGAGGGATTCCAGGGCTTTCTTAGATGATGCTCTTCTGGGTAATTTCAGGATCATGCGGGCCGCCATATTCTGTATCCGCTGAAGCCTAGTGATACATCTGTTATTGGCTCCTAAGTACAGAACGTTCCCATAGTCCAATCTCGAGGTAACCAGAGCATGGACTATGGTCTTCCTAGCTGTCGTGGGGAGTAGGTCCAATGTTTTCCGCATAGTTCTCAAAATGTCGAAGCATTGGCCAGCCACCCAAGTGGTATGCTGCTCAAAGGAGATCTTGCTATCTATCCAGACACCCAAGTTCTTCACTTGTTCACTAGGTGAGGGTAGAGGCCCCAGCACCTGCGGCCACCATGCCGAAGTCTACACCGATGGTGCATGTCCCACCACCGGCACCTCTGTCTTACTGCCGTTTAATTTCAGGCAGTTATTAGCCATCCAAACTGCTATGGCTTGAAGGCACATTGAAAAGTTGTCCGCTGCTGCCCCGTCTGACTGTGCAAGAGACACCACCAATTGGGTGTCATCTGCATAGGTAACTACTTGAACCCCAAACCTCTCCGTAATCTCTGCTATAGGTGTTACATAGAGATTGAAGAGAGTGGGGCTCAAGCTAGACCCTTGGGGCACTCCCTGATTAAGCATGATACTCTTAGACCGATGAGGGCCTTGGGTGACTTGAAAACTCCGGTCCCGTAGGAACGATTCTAGCCACTCCAAAGCTCTGCCCCTTACTCCTCCTTTTTTCAGACACTGCAGCAAGATGTGATGTGCTACAGTGTCGAAAGCCGCGCTCAGGTCTAACAGAATCAGCGCTGTGGTATTTATTTATGTATAAAATTTCTATAGCGCACAAATACCTTCCGGTGTCTCGGCGCTGGAGTTCACAGATTGCAGGGGGTTCCTATTTAAAGTTTACTGATTAAAAAGCCAGGTTTTAAGGTACTTTCGGAATATTAGTAAAGATGGGCTAAATTTAATATGGGGAGGGAGCAGGTTCCACAATTTCGAAGCAGCAACCACAAAGCGTTTGTCTCCCCATGTTGATTTCTTTGTACGTGGAATTTGGAGTTGTTGAGCTGCAGATGAACGTAAGGATCGACTAGGTTTGTAAACACTAATGGATTTAAAAAAAAAATCTGGTCCAGTGTTGTTCAATGCCTTATATATAATACATACGGCCTTGACCTTTGTACGGCTTCTAACCGGCAACCAATGTAGTTGACGAATAATGGGAGAGATAGATGAATATTTAGGTGTGCCTGTTAGGATCCTTGCGGCAGCATTTTGAACAAGCTGTACTTTGTTCAGAACTTGCTCCTGCGCGTTCAACAATAGACCGTTGCAGTAGTCCACCTTAGATAATACCAAAGTGGACATTACGGTTTTACCTGCATTTGAGGGAAGAAATGGGAGTAGTTTCTTTACCATTCTCATGGTAAAGAAGGACGCTGAGACCACTGCGTTAGCATGGCTAACAAAAGCTAGCTTGTTGTCAAATAGAACTCCCAGATTTCTAACTTTAGATACTGGTAAAGGGGGGGTTACTAGTTCCGAAGGCCACCAGACTGGGGACCAAGACGGGGTCAACTCACCAAATACCATAACCTCCGTCTTGTCAGAATTTAATTTTAAACAGTTCTGATCCATCCAGGTGCTGATGGCTCTCATGCCCTCCTGGAAGTTAGCGGCCACTGCTGCTCCATTTTTGTGGATCGTCAGGACTAGCTGGGTGTCATCGGCATATGAGGTTAATCCAATGCCAAATGACTTGATCACCCTCGCCAAGTCCGACACATAGATGGTAAAAAGTGTCGGACTTAGCGAGGAGCCCTGAGGAACTCCACAAGGCAGGGTGAAATCAGGAGAGTAATAACTCCCCATTTTCACAGACTGCTCTCTGTCAGCTAAAAAGGATGCCAGGAGTAACCTGGCTTTGCCCTGAATGCCAATTGCAGCGACACGGTCGATCAAGATGGTATGATCGACCGTGTCGAAAGCTGCAGACAAATCCAAGAGTATTAGGACCGCTGCACCACCCTGGTCCATAATAATCCTGATCTCCTCTGCTGCCTTTATCAGAGCAGTCTCAGTCCCGTGGCCCTTCCTGAACCCAAACTGGGTATCATCCAGCAGCTCATTCTGGTCAATATGGCTATGGTATGGCCTTCGTCCACCAACTTACGTATGGTTTCAGTGGACAGGAGTAGGGCAGATTCGGTCGAGTAAGATGCCCTAAAACCAGATTGAGTGGGATGTAGGAGTTTACAGGTTTCAATGTGCTCTGTCAGTTGTTTATTGACAACTTTCTCAGCGATCGTAGAGAAATAGGGAAGAAGGGAGATAGGTCGTAGATTGTCTAATTGCTCCGCACTGATGTTGGGTTTCTTTTTTAGCGGAATTACCACTGCCTCTTTCCATACTGGCGGAACACTCCCTGAACCAAAGGACAGATCCAGCAGATGGCGTATGTGAGGTTCCAGTATGTTAATACTTTCTCTAAGTATTTTTACAGGTGCTGGGTCCTTAGGGGAGCCTGATTTAATTTTGGAGGCTATATCAATTAGGGTGTCTTTTTGAGGAGTACTGAAGGATACTAGTAACTCAGTTCCTTCACAGTAACTGGTGGTATCTTCTATCACAGGCTTTGTTCTAGCTTCCACTGGAAATGAGGAATACATTTTCCCCACTTTATCAGCGAAATATTGGGCCACTCGGTCGCATGATTCCGCCGAGCATTCCAATGGGCCCGCGCTGCTTGAAAGGGAGCCCACTTCCTTGAACACCGCAAACAGTTCTTTTAATTGAGTTCTCCGCACTCTCTATCCTATCTTTATAATATGCCGTCCGCTGCTTCCTAATCGAAGCATGATAGCCCTTAAGCTTAGTTTTATAGGCCAGCCTGTCTACCACCGAATATCCTTTCCTCCAGCGTCTCTCGAGCTGTTTGCAAGCCGCCTTTTCCTTAGTAAGCTCAGGCCCAAACCAGGGTGCTGATTTAGATTGCCTCCATGGTCTGTTATTTGTCCAAGGGGCTGTATGATCAAGAGCTTGCAAGATGCGATTATCCAGTATTTCACAGGCAGCCCCTATCTCTTGACCTGCTGGGGGTCCACCCGGTTCCATAAGGTCATTAAATTTAGCACTGGAGAAGCCTACCCATTTCCTGCGTTTAGTTATCTCGTCGGCCTTGTGTGCTTTCCCCTTTCGTACCACAATCTGATGCCAGGATATGATACAATTCACCCATTCGCTGTACTTATCCGGCCAGGCCACCTGCTTCTCCCACCAGCACACGAATAAATTCGCGTAGGCCATCGCGGTACCCCTTATTTGGCGGTAATTTGCTTTTTGAAAAGGAAGATATTGTTATTGAGAACAAACTCTGCAAATTCGAATAACATTTCGTTATGTTCAGACAATTGAATTGACCTTCCCTTGAGAAAATATCGTACAGCTTGTAGTCCCTTCTGATGTCCAATCACCGTATATAGGCTAGTTATGTCTAGTACAATCATGATCATATCCTGTTCCCATGTTATGTCCATGATACTCTTGATGAAATGCATAGTCTTGTATATATGAGGGTAACGTTCTGACAAAGTCCGACAGGAAATGATCTACGAATTGAGACATTGCCTCAGTCAAACATCCTATGGAGGAGACGATAGGTCGACCAGGTGGCCTCTTCGCATCTTTGTGAATTTTGGGTAGGTGGTAGATGTTACTGGGTGTGGGCAGGAAAGAAATTTGTATTCATTATCGTTAATCATGTTCCTGTCTGCCCATTTCACAATAAGATCATGGTATTGGTTGATACTCATGGCATATTCGCCCTTTGTGATCTTCTGGTAACAGTTTGAATCTGACAATTGGCAAATTGCTTCCTGAGTGTAAAATTCTTGTGTCATCAAAACAATATTACCACCTTTATCTGATGGCTTGTATATTATATCCTGGTCGTCTTGTAGTTCTTGTAAAGCTTTTTGTTCTCCTCTTGTTAGGTTGCCTCTCAAATTAGACACTGAGGCAGTTCTCATTGTTAGTAGATCTTGATTTACTGCTTCTTCAAACACATCGATAGTGTCATATGTGGACATCGGTATAGAAGTAGACTTTGGTTTAAACTTTGTAATTACTGTTTTTTGGTTAATGCCAAAGGTCCTTAATTGCAACAGATTTGATGTTTCATCCTGGGAACCTGTTGGTTCTTGGCTTGAAAGCAATTGGAGTGTTCTGAGATCTTCACCGGTCAATGGGGAAGTGTCTGAGATTACGCTTTGTACTGCAGTGGCGGGTAATTGTTGTTGTCCCCTTAATTTGAAAAATTTCCGCAGTTTAAGTTTTCGAGTGAACAGGTACAGATCTATGCATGTTTGGGTGTACTCTAATTTCTTAGCGGGGCAAAAGGTAAGTCCTTTCTTTAGAACAGATTCTTGATCTTTGGTCAATTTCTTCTTGGTTAAATTGATTATTGTAAGATCGGTACATGGCTTTATTTCTTCAGGCCTCTTTTGCTCCGGGTTTGACTGGCCACTCCTTGTTGTTGTCCTGAAGCTTCCACTTCTTCGCGTCTTTGCCTCTTTGTTCCTGTGGTCTGCCCCTCCCTCCTCGTTGTCGGGAGTTGCGCATCAGTTGGAATTCTTCTAAAAAACGCCCCTTGGCACTCAGATTATACGCTGCAGTACCAGAAGATTCCTCCCCAGATAAGTCTGTATTTTTGCTCACAGCCGACTCTGATGTTTCCCTTGTTTGAATATTTTTTTGACCGGCACCTCTCAGTACTCTCCTTAGAGCATCGAATTTAAGGGCAAAATCCTGCCTTGCTCGTAATCTCTGGCATTACGGTTAAATTTGGTATGTTTCCTTTGTTTGATTTTGTCCTGGTATGCAATAAGACATGCTTTCATTTTTTCACGTTAGTCGTCTTTTGCCACTGTGTCTGTGTTTGCGTCAATTGCTGCTTCAATCTCAGCGATTTCCTTTAGGCACTTCTCACGGTTGCTCCAGGCAAACTTGATAAGTATCTTCAGCATGCCGGCAGATGCCTCGGAAGTGAACTCCGACCACTCTTCTAATAATGCGGGGTCGGGATTCTCATAGAATGGAATGGTGTAAATACGTAACCCGCGTGGGACACGTTTCACCTCCAAGTAATGCTGAAGTAAGGTTGCCTCCCACCACTTGCGGATTTCTCGTTCCATGAGGCGTTCCAGCTTGTTAAATTGCGCCTTTAAAGTATTTGGAGTGCCGTTGCCATTACTTTTTTCAGCGCGCTGCATTGGGCTGCATTTGAAGACATCTGCTGCTTCTTCATTACGGGCGGCGTCCAAAAACATGATTAAAGTAAACGGGCCTGATTTGCAACGACTTTGTCTATTATTTTACTTTTCAGTTCACTTTTGAGACCACTCACTCCAGCTACAGTCAGTAACATACAGCGTTGAATACGGAAATGCATATATATATATATATATATATATATATATATATATATATATATATATATATATATATATATATATATATATATATATATATCTCAATCATCTTTGTTCTACATGTACTTGTTTCCATTGTGCATCTATGTACCTCCATGTACTTGGATCTGTGTGTCTGTTACTTTTCTCCTGAAAAAGCATATCCAATGCACTACCCTATTTCTCATCCTGTACCTCTGTTAATATCTTTAATCTACATATACGTACCTCCTTAATGCATCTATATACTTCCAATGTACTTATGGATCTATATATTTATCACTTTCTTCTAATTTGGCATTTCCAATGCACTTCTCTATTTCTCAGCCTATACTTCTCTCAATATATCTTCTAGCCGAACCATTTTTAATGACTCATCTCAAACTACTTTCTACTACTCTTTCCAATGCACTACCCTATCTCTCACCCTATACATCTATCAGTATATCCTCTACATACACTCTGTCATACTCCACCCCTCCTTGCATCATTGGACACCTCTTTTACTATACTGATCCCCAAAAACAAATCTCTCTAAACTCTTCCCTCTGACTCTTCCCCTCCAAAAACCCTTTTTACTCATCCAACCGCCTCCTCCTTTTGCTGTGCCCTAAAAATTCACTCTTCTATCCCTCCACTATCCTTTTCAATCAAAATAACAGACTAACATGTTCACTAATCAAATTCCATATTTTACTATACTAACTCATCACTAATGGGTTTCAGAGTAGCGTGCTACTCGCCAATAAAGCGTTTCAACACCCCATAAGGGTTACAAGCGCTATATAAATGCAAACCTTTTCTCCCTTTTCTACCCCTCCCCAACCTTTCCCAATCCAAATAACTGACTAACATATCCACCACTCAAATTAATTTCATGTTTCACCATACTAATTCAACAATAATCCTTATGGGTTCCAGAGTTGCGTGCTACTCACCAAAAAAGTGCTTCAAAACCCCATCAGGGGTAGCAAGCTCTATATAAATACAAACCTCTTTCCCTCTTTTATCCCGCCCCTTCCCCTTCTCTATCCAAATAACTGAATAACATATCCACCACTCAAATTACTTCATATTTCACTATACTAATTTTCAACACTAATCCTTTATGGGTTCCGGAGTAACGTGCTATTCGCCAGAAAAGCGATTCAACACCAATCAGGGGTAACAGGTGCTATATGCATGCAAACCTTTCTTCCCCTTATATCCCTCCGCTGTCCTTCTCACTCCAAATAACTGACTAATATCCACCACTCAAATTACTCTCATATTTCACCATACTAATTCACCACTGATCCTTTATGGGTTTCCGGAGTAACGTGCTTAAACACCCCATCAGGGGTAACAAGTGCTATATAAATACAAACCTTTTTTCCTCTTCTATCCTTCTGCTATCCTTCCGAATCCAAATAACTGACTAACCTATCCACCACTTAAATTTTACTTGCATGTTTCACTGTACTAATTCAACACTAATCCTCTATTGGTCCCGGAGTAGCATGCTACTCGGCAAAAAAAGCGCTTCGACGCTTCGTCAGGCGTAGTAAGCGCTATACAAATGCAATTACAATACAATACAACACATAGCGGGATAGCCGTGCTATCCGGCTGTTGAATGCTGCACATGGCAATATTAACATTTACAACATTTCCGCAAGAGGTCTCAGAGGTGGGCAGAGGTCTACTACCGTTTCCGCCCTAGATGAGCGGCTAGACAAACAATCAGGCGCAGCTTCAGTAGTAATAGCTGGGGATTTTAACTCAAACTTCGAGGCACTTGACAGTGATGATAACAATCTAGCAGGGGAAGAAGATGCACATTGGGGTAGATCTGGTCTTGAACTAACACTAATTAAAAGATGGACAGAGGCGGCTAACCAACTCAAAGCTATTTATTTGTCTGGGAAAAGGGGTAAGGACAGAACTATTTCAGATAGGCAAGGGGCTACATATAACAACGATCATCCCTCAAGTCGTACTGCCTACCTCCTAATGGATTTAAAACTATGGCCAGCCCTTAATGATATGGCTATAATAGAGAGTGTGATCATAACCCATTGAGTGCAACTTTTCAGTTCGAGATATCAAAGGAGCCAAAAAATCCCCTGGTTTTAACATTCATCAGAGATCTGCTATCCTCCGATGACATGCGACGAGATGAATGGTCAAAGATAATGGAAAAACCTGAGGTATTGATTAACACCACAAGGGATGTAGAGCATGCTTCTGCTGAAATTGAGGCGCTTTGCTCACCTCAAAATCGCAACATGCCATAACAATTGCCCACAAACAAACATTTTGATAAAATACAAACGTACTTTCGTAGACCTCACTGCGCTAAGGCCAATCAGGCCAAGGCACAGCACCACTGGTTTAACAAAGAGTGCAAACATTCACGTAGGTTCTTAGTGGAAGCCATTAGATCAAAAAATCCGAGCAGTATTAAAAAAGCCAGAAAAAACATAAGATAGCGCAGGACAGTGCCAAAAATAAGTGAGATGAAAACAGATGGCTAGACCTCAAAAGGGCATGCACAAGCAATAGTCTCCAACACTTTTGGAGTCTAGTAAAATGGGGTAGGAGTGGTCTTTCACAACCACCGCAAAATTATGTAGCACCTGATGCTTGGGTCAAACATTTTGTAAAACAATACACCATAAATGATGGGTACGAATGTGAGTTGCCTGACTTCCCTCAACATACAACATAATTGGCTTTTGACTTTGCAGAAATAAGAGCTGCCCTTCGTGTGAGGGGAGAGCCCCAGGTATTGACAGCATCCGGGGCGATGTCTTTTTACATGATACGGAAAAGTCGGCAAGGTACATTATGCTGTTTGCCAATGCTATTGACCGCGGTGCCCCCATCCCCGATTCCTGGAGGGGTGTGGAGATCATACCAATATACAAAAAGGGTGATAGGTTTCTGCCAGGATATTATATGCCCATAACCCTCAGACTCTATTCTAAACGTGGTGGCCTGTCTAGTCCTGGCAAAGGTTCAAACATGGATAGATACCAATGACATCTTAACCCCTTTGCAATCAGGCTTTCAAGCACACGTCAGTACAATTGACCAAGTTTTCAGTTTTTGTTAATTTACTGGCGGACTGTTGTGATAGGCAAGGACAGCATCAATGCTGCTTTTGTAGATCTCAAATCAGCCTTTGATTTAGTCTCACGCAAAAAGCTATAACTGTTTCTCCTGGAATTGACAATACCTATGGATCTGTTCTCTTTTATTGTTCGACTACACAAGACCAATTTTGCACAAATTCACTGGGGTTCATAGGGTAACACAACCAATCCATTCCCAGTAGACAAGGGACTGCACCAAGGGTGTGTAATGGCCCCCAGATTATTTTCCCTATTTATTAATGGAGTATCTCATTTTTAATCTGCACTTCCCACAGACGCCTCTGCATTAGAAGGTACATAGATTCCGATCCTCATGTTTGCTAACGACACGCTTATTATTTCAAAAACTCCTAGCGGGTTGCAGCGTGCGCTAGCCAGATTAGAAGACTTCTGTTGTATCCAAGGGCTAGAAATTAACACAGCCAAAACTACATTTATGGCTTTAATAAGCATAGATCTTTCAGAGGTAAAATTGATCTAGATAGGAAACCCTAGAACAGGTAGACTCATTCACATACTTAGGAATAATATTAGAAAAAGAATGAATTGGAGACCACTCGAAATAATGGCATCGAAACATCGACAGCTAGCAGGTGTATTGAACACTGAATTTAAAACCTCTCTGACAAAGCCGGTTAGTCCGGTGCTACAGATTTATAATGCTAAAGTGGTGAGCTCAGTTCTATTCGGGTCGGAACTTTGGGGCTTCGAGAAAAAGACTCAGCTTGCCACAGCAGGGAACAGATTTCTAGGAATGATAATTCGTCTACTGCAAAGCACTCTAGTGACACCCCTGCTTAACGACTTAAGTAGAAAATCGCTAGCAGACATAGCCAGATTACGCCCTATTTTATATTGGCGTAGAATATGGTCTACACTCGAGTTGGCTATCTATGCTAACGTCCTCAGTGATGTTATTGAGGCTGATCGCTCCCTAAAAATTGGCTGGCTATGCAACATAAAAGGTACTTTGTCTAATATGGCTATGCTGAACCTATGGGAAAACCCATATAGCACCAAGTTCCCCACTAAAGATCTTATGAAGGAATGCTATTGGGAAATGGTCACCCATAATACCATCAGAACATGTGAGAGCCCCAAAATCACAAGGAGATTTTTAGAATTCAAACCCTGCCCAAACTTTGAGCCCTACTAGGATACAATCCTGAAGCCCATTGATCAAAAACTTTATTTCCAATTTCGAGTGGGTTCACTCCCATTAAAATCATTCACTTCTGAGTGGTCCACTTCTGGTGATAACAAATGCCCCCATTGTCTAGACCATATTGAAACCTATTCTCGTGTGCTTGTTGTTTGCCCAGCCTATGTAGCCCAGAGCAAGAAATGGCTCCTGCAGATTATCAAGAATTTAGGAAGGAGACATGGGCTGGGGAAGGTGAAGCCGGACCAGATAGGGGCCCATGCCAAAAGTTTCTTGGAGGCGGGAACCCCCCTCAAGCCCGCAAAAAGGGGGCCCCCAAGCTAGCCGCCCAAGGGGGCAAGCGGCTGGGGAGTTGAAACTGGGCATAGGTTCACCTTTGGGGTCACTAACCTCCCCCCCCCCAAATCAAGACTGAATCGTCATCTGTTTATCTGGGGCTCCGGAGTCATCGCCGCTGAGGAGCACCGCCGCCGGAAGACTAGTTGCCATGGGCACCCAGAAGACAGACGGCAGCAGGAAGGAGGCCCCGCTCACCCCACTAGGCTGCCAGGAACGAGTCGACAAAGTCCCGCCAGCTTTCAGTGAAGGAGTAGCTCACCAGGGAACGACTGGAACGGACTACAACCAGCGGTGACAGACTTTACCTCAACCCTGTAGAAATCGCTGTACTACTGATGTCCTTGAGACGCCGCGCAGGAAGAAAGGAACATTCTGGAGGACGATACTTACTGCCAAGACTACCTTGCAGAGAAGCGGAGAAAGAATCTGCATCCTACCGAAGCGAGTGGCAAGCAACAAAAATTGCACATGTCCAATCGGACCAGCAGCGGTGCTCAGGCGCCAGCAGTAGCGATGGGTCGACGGGCCAGGAGGGCAGGTCTCGCAGGGGAGCCCAGGGCCAACGCCAGTCATGAGGAGAACGGCACACATAGATCGCAGGGTAGTATGTCCGGAACTGCTAACAAGAATCGGCCAGGCCGGCTGGGTCGCACAGCACTGGAGGTTAGTGCGGGCGGCGGTGCCCCCGAGCCCGGGGTTGAGAGTAGGCTTGCGCAAAGCGCTACGCTGGCGTAGCTTGCGAAGTTTGCGCTACTTCGCACTACGCGAACTGCACGTAGCACAGTGCAAACACACATAGCATAGCGTAGTGCAGCGTTTTTTTTTTGCTTGCTCGCGGTCCTTAACGTCAAGTTGGCGACCGCGAGCAAGCAAAATGACATCCCGGCGAGACTTTTTCCTCGTCCGCGATCAGCAACATCAAGATGCTGATCGCAAGCGTGGAAAATAAACCTCCCGGCGAGATTCTCAACGCGGGGAGGTCAGGTTTCTCATTGCGAGTGGTTGCGTATGCTCGCGACCGCTGGCGATGAGAAACTACCAGTCCGCGTTGAGAAAGCTGCCGCTCGAGTAAAAATCTACTCGAGCGGCAGAAAACTACAGATCGCACTGTGCAAGATGCCGTTTTCAATGATTGCACAGTGCTGGATGCTTGTCCGCACTGTGCAATAATTGAAAACGGCATCTTGCACAGTGCGAACAGGGTACTGAATATGCTACTTACCAGTATGCATCTGTTCTTGGCATGTAGGGCTGCTGACATTCATATCTATAGCATAGATCGCCGCCTAGTGTTGGGTCCGGATGATTGCACATTGTTGTCCTGGAAGAGTCTTCGAAGTATCACGAGATAGGTGGCTCCTCCCCTGGACTACAGTGCGCATGGGCATCGACTCCATCCCCAGATTGTTTTTAACCATTGTGGCAAAGATGGAGTGTAACTGTGTGAGCGATGGCCATGCTAAGAGTAAGTGTAAATTCTGCAGCCGCTACAGGCGCCGGGGAGGAGGGCGGGCGATATGAATGTCAGCAGCCCTACATGCCAAGAACAGATGCATACTGGTAAGTAGCATATTCAGTTCGAGGCGTGTGGGCTGCTGAATTCATATCTATAGCATAGAATAAATAGCAGTCCCTCCATTAACGGCGGCCACCTGTGCCAGCTGCAGACGTTTGAAAAAGTGTCCTAAGAACAGCCTGCCCTACAGCTGCTTGCTGCTTGGAGTGCACATCTACACAGTAGTGTTTAGTAAATGTGTGTGGTGTAGACCATGTGGCTGCTCTACAAATGTCTTCCAAAGGGATATTACCAAGGAAAGCCATGGAGGCCCCCAGCTTACGGGTGGAGTGGGCTCTGGAAGGGACCGTTAAAGTGCGCTTAGCCTTGTGATAGCAAATCTGAATACACTTAACGATCCACCTGGCTATACCTGCTTTCGAAATGGGGTTGCCTTTGTGCTGGGCTGAAAAGGCAACAAAGAGTTGTTGTGTCTTCCTAAATTGTTTGGTCCTATCAATGTAATACATCAAGGCTCGTTTGACATCAAGAGTGTGGAGCATTCTTTCAGCTACTGTCTCTGGGTTTTGAAAGAACGCGGGCAGCTCAATGGTCTGATTGACATGGAACTGCGAAACCACTTTAGGAAGAAATTTAGGGTTAGTGCGCAGCACCACCCTGTTGGAGTGAATTTGAATGAATGGCTCTTGTACAGTGAGCGCCTGTAGCTCACTTACACGTCGTAGAGACGTAACGGCAATGAGAAAAGCCACTTTCCACGTTAAGAACTGAACATCACAGGAATGTAGAGGCTCAAAAGGTGGGCCCATCAACCTGGTGAGGACCACATTGAGGTTCCATACAGGAGCTGGCGGGGTCCTGGGAGGGATGACCCTCTTCAGTCCTTCTAGGAAGGCTTTAATGGCAGGAACTCTGAAAACGGAGAGATGCTGCCTGTTTTGGAGATAAGCCGCTATGGCGGATAAGTGTATCCGAATGGAAGTATATGCTAGATTGCATTTGTAAAGATGTAACAAATAACAGATGATGTTGGGAGTGGATGCATCTAGCGGGTTGATGTCGTGGTCATTACAGTAAATGACAAACCGCTTCCATTTTGCTGCATAGCAAGCTCTGGTGGTGGGCTTTCTTGCCTCCTGTATGATATCCATGCAGTCAGGAGGCAAGTTAAGGTAGCCAAACTCTAAGACTTCAGGAGCCAGATCGCCAGGTTGAGCTGTTGCGGATCTGGGTGCTGAATGTCACCACGGTTCTGCGTCAAAAGCCGGGGTGTGAGGTGCAGCCTTTGATGCGGTACCACGGAGAGGTCTAGAAACGTGGTGTACCATGGTTGGCGTGCCCACGTTGGAGCAACCAGGATGAGCGTCATCGAGTGTTGCCTTAGCTTTCGTGCCACCAGCGGTATGAAAGGTGCTGGGGGAAAAGCGTACGCAAATCTCCCTGACCAGTTCATCCATATCGCATTGCCCTGCGACTGTGGGTGAGGGAACCTGGCGGCAAAGCTTTGGCATTTTGTGTTTTCAGGTCTATCTCTGGATGACCCCACTGCTGGAAGTACGGGCGGAGTACTAATGGGTGTATCTCCCACTCGTGCATTTGGTGGCTGTACCTGCTGAGCAGATCCGCCATCTGATTGTCCTTGCCCGGGAGGTGTTCCGCCATGAGGAAGATGTTCCTCTGAATGGCCCACTTCCACATGCTCTGAGCCAGATGAGACAACTGCGGAGAGTGTGTACCTCCCTGCTTTTGAATGTAGTACATGGCCGTCATGTTGTCCGTCCGGATCAACACGACTTTGTTGCACAGATGTACTTTGAAGGACTTTAATGCCATGAAGATTGCCATAAGTTCTAGGTAGTTGATGTGCATCTTCTTTTGCTGCGTTGTCCATAGTCCCTGCACCGTGTAGTGGAGTACATGAGCTCCCCATCCCTGGAGAGATGCATCCGTCGTCAGGATAATCTGTGGCACAGGCTCCTGGAACGGTCGGCCCTTGCAAAGGTTGTGTGGATTCCACCAATGCAGAGAGTTGTATGCCCGACCGGTCACCAACACTAGGTCGTTCAACTGTCCTTGAGCCTGAGTCCACTGATGAGCCAAGCATTCTTGGAGCGGACGCATATGTAGCCGCGCGTGCGGGACTATGAAGATGCAGGAGGCCATCATGCCTATCAACTGCATGAACACTCTTGCTGGAAGCGAGTGTTGTGGTCTGAACTTTTGGATCAGTGACTGAATGCTGTCGATCCTCACCGAGTTTGGCTGAGCTGTGGCTGCCAGAGTATCGATCGTCGCACCCAGATATTGCCGCACATGGGCCGGCTGAAGGTGCGACTTGGGATAATTGAGCGAGAATCCCAGATTGTGAAGAAGGTGAATGGTGTGGGACATGTTGGCGGCGCACTCCTGGGCCGACTTTGCTTGGACAAGCCAATCGTCCAGATAAGGGTAAACGTGAACGTTCTGCCTCCTGAGGTGCGCAGCTACTGTCGCCAGACATTTTGTGAACACCCTGGGCGCCGTGGTCACCCCGAAAGGTAGGACCTTGAACTGATAATGCCGACCCTGAATAGTGAACCTGAGGTATTTTCTGTGTGATGGATGCAGTGGAATGTGGAAATAGGCATCCTTGAGATCCAAGGTCGCGAGGAAGTCTCCCTGATTGAGCAACGGGAGAACCTGCTGCAGCGTGAGCATATGGAAGTGTTCTGATAGAATGTACTGATTCAGGGGCCTGAGGTCCAGTATGGGTCTGAGGGATCCGTCCTTTTTTGGGATTAAGAAGTACAGGGAGTACACTCCCGTGCCTTCTTCCTCCACCGGCACGAGCTCGATTGCCCCTTTTTGTAGCATGACGAGTACCTCCTGCTGCAATAAGTGCAAATGCTCTGCGGACATAGGACGGTGTTTTGGTGGCATGTTGGGTGGAGTGGATGTTAACTCCAGACAATAACCAAACTGGATAAGTTTCCTGACCCACCTGTCTGTGGTGATGGATTTCCAGACGGGCAGGAACCGCTGGAGTCTCCCCCCGACAGGTGTAGTGTGGTCGGGGGGCAGTGACAGGGCGTCACTGTTTGTTGGTAGCAGAGGAGCGGGAGTTGTTGTTTCCACGACCTCTGCCCTTGGCGCTGTTGCCCCAATAGCCGCCTCTACTCTGCTTGGTGTAAGAGGACTGCGCCCCACCTTTATTGTATTGCGTTTGCTGGGAAATCTGGCCTCTGGAAACACCTCTATTGACTGGAGAGCCCCCATGGATTTTGCAGTTTCGGTATCCTTTTTTATCTTTTCTAATGTGGTATCCACTTCAGGACCAAATAACCTATCAGGGTTTACTGGCTGATTGAGGATGGTGGTCTGTATCTCCGGCTTGAACCCGGAGATTCTGAGCCAGGCCTGGCGTCTCAACATGACACTGGTGTTAATGGCTCTGGCCGCGGTGTCCGCCACGTCCAGTGCACACTTAATTGAAGCGTTGGAGATAAGCTTCCCTTCCTGAATAAGCATCTCCGCTGCCTCCTTATACTGATCTGGAAGATGTTGTAACAGGGCCTCTAGAGTGTCATAGTGTGCCCAGTCATATCTGGCCAGCCGTGCTTGAGTGTTAGAGATACGCCAGACATTGGCCGCTTGAGCCGCCACCCTCTTCCCTGATGCCTCCAGCACTTTAGATTCCTTGTCAGGGGGAGGAGCATCACCAGTGGTCTGCGAGTTCGCCCTCTTCCGGGCATTAGAAACGACCAGAGAGTCCAATGGCAACTGTCCTTTGATGTAGGTGGGGTGCTACCTTCGGCGGCAACGTAAACAGGAGTGGCGTCGAAGACTTTGGCGCTGCGGCAGCCGGCTTCGCGGTGGAAGCATCCTTCGGTGCGGCCCCGGAAGCCTTGTTCCTGATGAGCTATAGAGAGTCCGACACCTACTTCGTAAAGGAAGCGGACGGTTTCGTCGACCCGACAGACGTCTTCGGACCACCAGCGAGTGAAGACTCGAGCGTCGATGCCTTGTTCTTATCCGGCCGAGGCACAGGATCAGCCTTCTTCGGCACACTGTGCCCTCCTTCCGCGCCGACGGCCTTCGGCGCCGACGTTGACTTGTCGGTGGACTTGAGAACTGGGTGCGGGGCCCCAGTCTTCGGATCGACGCCTTTGGCCGATTTTGGCTCAACGCTTTTGACCGACTTTGACTCGGCGCCTTTGACCGACTTTGGCTCGGCGCCCTTGGTCGACTTCCCCGGGTCGACGGCCTTCTTCGGTTTCGGCTGCCCCGACGTGTCTGAAGACGAGGAGGCGGCCGGAGGGACAGACGTCTTTTGTTTCGACGGCGTCTCTATTGGTTTCGTTTTCGTCGACACCGAAGGTTTCGGTTTTCGTTTTTACCAAGGTAGGCTCCGTGGCGATCCCTCGACCTGAGCCTTAGTAATTGTTTGTTCGGGGCTTAGCTCTTCACATGAGCTATCTTCTGTGGCCCCGTAGGCCTCATTGTCGTCTCCTACCTCGTCGACAACTTCTTCCTCGACCACTTCGACGTCCACGTCGTATTCGTAGTCGATCTCCTCCGCCGGAGAGGAAATCTGCATATGAACTTCCTGTTCGTCTGCCTCTTCTCTGTCGAAGATGTCCACCGGTGCCGGGGCCGACTGCCGGGCCCCCTGGCGCGCCACGCGCCGAAGTCGAATCGTCTTCTTCGATCGAAACCTGGAACAAGCCATACAGTTGGCTTCATCGTGGTCCGGCGACAGGCACTTGTTGCACACGGGGTGGACGTCGATGTGTGGGTACTTAGATCCGCACACGGGACATTTCTTGAACGGACTCCGTTCCATGATGTGTCGTCGAAAGTCTTGCTGCGTCGACTGGGCCTGAGCACCGAAGAGTCATGCGACTCCCCTGGACGTCCGACTCGGGAACTGAGCCGGAACAGAGCTGGGCACCGAACGCAAAACAATACCGACGGTATAGGAAAGGCCCTCGGGCCTTAGGAAAAGTCTATTTCGATTCCGAACTGGAGATGTCGAATATACATCCGAAACCAATGGCGGAAAAAAACAATCTGGGGATGGAGTCGATGCCCATGCGCACTGTAGTCCAGGGGAGGAGCCACCTATCTCGTGATACTTCGAAGACTCTTCCAGGACAACAATGTGCAATCATCTGGACCCAACACTAGGCTGCGATCTATGCTATAGATATGAATTCAGCAGCCCACATGCCTCGAACAGACAGTTCGCGCAGTGCTACACGTAGTTCGTGAAGTGCAAAGTGCACTTTGCATAGCTTCGCGAAGCGCTACTTCGCAAACTACGCCCAGCCCTAGTTGAGATCAGATGGAGGAGGTAAGCACAGGGCTGGGGACGGGCTGCGTCAATCCCAATCACCCGTCCTGCGATTAATTCCGGGCAAAAATCTGTGACTTAATTGCCCAGTGCCTATTAAAAAATGAAAGTGTCTTTAGGAGGGTTCGCACTGGGCAGTGCAAGCAGCAGCGGGGAAAGGCGGGGAAAGAAGGGGAATCAGTAGGATTGCAGCATGGGTACATTGGGTGTTTGCTGGTGTGCTCGTGGGAGAGCAGGTTCGAGACTGAATTGGGCTCAACAGCCTGCGATTCAAAAATAAAAATGTCATTGTGTGATGTAACTGGTGCTTGTGTAAAGCGCACCAATATATTCGACCGAGTTTGTGCTATATAAAAGGGAAAAATGTGTCTCTTTGAAGTACATAAAAGCAGTGAAGGCTGGTACTACTGCAGTTAAGTTTTGTTTCAGAATGGACTAAATGGAGAGAACAATGCTGTATTACACAAGGATGGCTCGCACTGGACAGTGGAAGCAGCAGCGGGAAAAGAAGGGGAATCAGGAGGATCGCTGCATGGGTACATTGGGTACTTTGCAGATTATCAAGAATTTAGGGACTAGATGTTGTAACGTTGCCCTGCGAATACTATGGACAAACCCTACTGCACAATATGCAATTCCTGTTGCTAAGTTCCTAAGTTGGATGTGCATCATAAGATCAAAATTATTGTCTCCCATAGTGCAATAGTAAGGATCTTATTTTTGCATTTAATCTAAATTACCATGCATGACCAAGCCGTAGGAAGGATTTACTACCACCAACAATGAGAAATAGGCCAGCGTCTTTTTAATCTCTCACATTTTATGTATTCATATAATATGCAACTTTTTATGAAATGGACTCTGCTTCCCTGCACTGTGGCGAGGCAATGTCTTATGTCTATTTTTACATATATAAATGATATTTAATTCTTTTTATAATAATATTTTTAAAACTCTTTTATGTAATTCTGCTTTATGACATGTACTGTCCAAATAAAGCTGATTGATGATGATGAAAATAATTAACTACAAAGAACTAGATGCCAAACACTCACTATTTCAAATATAGCATGAATTCTATTAAAAAGTACATATAATTTCAAATAAGGCACCAACTGGGTCCAGCTCATCAAAATAGACTTGGCATGCCTCCCTGCTATCCAAGCATTTCATGCCTATTTCTGGCTCAGGTCAAGGTTCTCCCCGACCTTTGAGGCCAAAATGAACCGAGCTTTCATGTGGCTTCTGCCTGCCACCCACACTCTCACCTTATGCACAAAGACCTAAAAATAAAGTAGGGACCGCAGATATAAACAAATAAGAAAAAGTGATGAATTGCACTAAGTGAGACCAGAAAATATGGGATCAATCCTGGCTGCCCCGCTTGACCAAACTGTGTGATCCTACGCAAATATTTTATTTCACTCAGCCACCTGTTTCAACTTTAATACATCTGAGAACATTTTCAAATATGTGAAATCAGGATGGGTGGTCTGGTTAGTGTGGCCTTTTCCTTTCTGCCAAGCTGGTGACAAACAACTCTATCTTCGTTTTAATATATCCCCGTGTGTAGTGCGTAATTGCTTCTAATGTGCTATAAATTATTTCATAAAAATGAATGCCCTGGCCGATTTGACAGACATAAACAACGCAGGAAGGGATGGGTCATGGAATTGGAAGACAGACTGCAGGGACGCTCAAATGGTCCCACAGGTGTCAGCTATCTACACACGCTTTAGACTGATCCAGCTCCATTATCTTCACTTGACTTACATGACCCCGGTGCGACTCCATCGACCGGCATGAACCAACCGGTCCAACTGCTTCCGGTGCTCTGTGCCTGATGCAGACTTTTATCATTTGGTTTGGGCCTGTTCTGTGATAGTTTGCTACTGGCAGAGGATAATGCAAGAACTCTAGATCGACCCCAGGATCTTTCCCCTAAGGAAGCCCTACTGGGTATATTGAACGATCTTGGCGGTTCACAGGTGGAACGGATGTTGGGGTCACCGCTCTGGTTGCCAAACACAAACTGGCCCAGAGGTGGAAATCTTCATAGGACCCCTCCTTGGCAGAGTGGAGAGTGGGTGTGGACTGGAGGGCAGCAAGAAAAGTCAATTTACGCTGTGTACATGGGAGAATTAGGGGCAATGATGGGAATACCATGCCCTGGATCTGTACGCTTGAACTGTGACAACTGTACTGTGGTGCTATTGCTATAATTGGGGTAGATATTTTGTGTATTGTTGTTTCGAAACAAAAGCTCACGGCCAATTTTAATTTTGTTTATATAAGACCAGAGAGAAGCCACCAGGTGCCAGCAGCTCTACGAGCACACACCAACATGGGCCCTCACCGTAACCACACCGCTTGCCCTGCCTATCCTACCTTCCCTAGAAGAACTCATTCTACCAGTTCTGTTAGTTCTGTTGTCAGTTTTAATTTAGGAGAGACCTTGTTCCAGAGTAGTGAAGTGCTTGGTTCCATAATAAATATTCCTTCTTCCCGCAGTTACTTCAGCAGGTTTTGGACTTGGTTGCAAAGGCTACTTTAAGCATCTCAATCATGTCACAACTGCATTTAATATGAAGATATCTTTTGTTGTTCAAATAAAGATGAAGTGGAATTCTGTTAAAAGTGTTTGGATTCCAGCAATAACTTCTGTAGAGATCCCAGGTCTCTGTCTCAGCCCTTTATAATCTTCAATTTTCCACCTTCATCCTGTTGTGTCAGACAGATGTGTAACAATGTGCCTTAATGTCGAATTTAATACCACACTGCAGTATTACAACAGATAGGCACCTGTTTTTCGGACAATATATTGTAGGGAGTGGAATTATTCCTAAGTGCTCTGATCCCAATAAGGAGTAAGTGCAGATGTCTGGGCCATCCAGCAAAGAACGATGATCGGCATGCATGAGGTACAATTGCTGAAGCTCACTTATAAATGATAATGGTTCCACTCCTTCTCAGCTGCCGTCATCCTCATGGAATCACCAAGTGATTGGCAATCAAGAAAGGTGATCCCAACGGAATTCCCAGGATACAAAGATACATATTAGCCTCATTTGTGTTAAAAAGTAAGCCTTTTTGATTGTTGTTAAAAAACATCAGTAGTATAGTAGAACAATGTATGAATGAATGAATACAAGCTTTATAAAGCGCGAACTTAGCTCAGGGGCATCAAGGCGCTGCAGAGAGGGCTCAAGATCAGAGATGTCCGTAGGTAACAGGGCTTACATGTGTGCTAGAATTTCGACAAAAAGAGGAATATGTTCATAATTTACATTCTTCCATCTTTCGGGGGTAGGCTGACTACTACTTGTTGGTGCTGAATCTAGCATAATTTGTGTAAATTTAATTGGGTTGCAACAAGGTATAGTTCTGGTTTTGGGAGCATGCACACGAAGCTGATTAAACAGTTCACTGGATTTCCCTTGTATTCTTAATTTTTTTTATTGACTATTCCATCCTATTAAGTGATCTGATCAAGGACGAGCAAGTTTGAGATGTCAGTCTTTGGGCTAATATGTTTCTTTTATCATGCAGCCTCCAAAAAAAGTGGGCTGCTTCTGCTTGGTTCTGCCTTGTCGTATAGTCAATAAATCCCTCTACAGGGATATACATTTACAGAGTGAGCACACATTAGGAACTGGCAGAGCAGCAACAATTTTATTAAGATGAAATTGTGGAAATATACAAAAAGGCCAGAGAAGATCCCTAGTTGTGGAAAGGAGGGGGAATGGCTGTGGTAGGAGTAACATGGAAAAGTAAATATGAGAAAATGATGGAAGCAAGTAACTAAGGTGTGAGCAGATAACGGGAAACAGGAGCTGCGATGCAAGGAGCATTTAGGACTTGAGAATACATCTGTAAAGCAGTGTTTGACAGTCCTTTTATAATGTAAAAAAAAGCAAATCTCTGTCTTTGGGTTACTACCAGTAAAAGAACACTTAGAAGCCAGGCACAGTTTCTGAAACAATACACAATTATTATTCCCATGTTCTGATATCCTAAATAGCCATCTATATATGAAGGCAGCATTCCTCCTAATCTGCCATCATCCAAATGCAAATCTCAGTTTTCCATGACCTAGAGTAGATATTGAAAAGTGTGTTGCAGCTCCCAAATCTGTAGCATTCCATTCTGATTGCAGATCCGCACAGCAAACATCCAAAGATTGTGGGCAAGAATTATGGGTGAAGGCAAGCAGACATATATATCATCCGTGCTAAAAAGGACATTAAAGGATTTTCAAGCTGGTTATCCACACTGGCATAAAATTGGGAAAAAAGTTCATTATGATCATAGAGAAAACTAATTCCAGATCGCAAACGAGAAATTTAAGGATCAGGCCTTCGTGTGCCTGCTTGGGTTTTGATGAACAAGTTACCTGCCTTCGGCAACTGTCTTACCTGGTAGAGACTATCTAGATGCAGATTCCTTATCTAAGAATAATCCCTAGGCGTCAGACTGGACCCGGAAATTGTTTGCAAGCAGTACCCTGGCATGCCGGTAGGTGACATCATTCGGCTCCATGTGGCATTGCCCGCACCGGAAGCGACGCCTCTATTGGTGCCACCCCAGCGTACTGAAGTCAGCTTCTTTTCAAGACTTTCTACGTCAGAAGCGCGGAGCAATGGCGAACACAGACTAGTGGTGCATCACACTAGGGCCCTTGAAAGGGGAAAAGCGCTTCACTCTGAATATGTTCACAGAGTCGAGAGGCTGGGTGGGTCAGTAAGGAATCTGCAGACAGAGTCAATACCAGATAAGAGTTACCGAAGGTAAGTAACTTGTTCATCTGATAGAAACTTATAGCCGCAGATTCCCTAACTCAGCATAGATACCTAGGCAATACCTCCACGGGGGAAGGGGGCGTCACAGATTATACTAGAAAGTCCTGTAAGACCAAACATACCTCACTATCAAGGTAGTGCTTCATAAACATATGCAGGGAAGCCTGCATTGCTGCCTGACAGATAGCCAGGACCGTTACTCTGAGCTTAGACAGTGCTTACAGCCTTGGTTCTGGTACAATGAGCTCGCAAACCTGCAGGAGGTTTATTTTTTGGCAATGTTTAGCAGATTTTGATGCAGGGCACTATCCATCGTGAGATGGTCCATTTCTGCACCACTTTTTCTTTTTTGGCTACAACGTACCCATACCCCACAAAGAATAGATCACCTACCCGGAACTCTTGTGCGGTTAAAGTAGAACAACAACGCTCTTTTTGGTTCCAGGAGATTGAGTCTCTCCTATTCTTTAAAAGGATGAGGCAGAGCACAAAAGGTAGGCAGGGTGATGGACTGGCCTACATGAAAAGGAGAAACAACGTACTGTAGGAACGATGCTCTAGTCCAAAGGACCAACGTGTCTGGTTAGATATTAAGATACAGAGGCTAACATGACAAAGCATGTAGCTCACTGACCCTCAGGGCACGTTATTGCCTCTAGAAAGGTCGTTTTTATTTTAAGAAGCCTGATGGGCAGTTGTGTAACAGCTCAAAAGGAGCACACATCAGAATATTTCGGACTAAATTGAAGGTCCACTGAGGCATAATGAAGGGTGAAGGTGGGAACATTTGTTGGAGACTTTTCAAAAACCTAAGTCTAATGTACAATTTGGACTTGAACATAGGTGGCTGACCTGACAACCACAGAAATGCCAAGATGGCAGAAATGTAGCCTTTTCAAGGTACCCTGCTGGGCTACAGTAATAAGAAGCAAAATTACCTGGGAAAGGGTTGGAGATAGGAGGTCAACTCTACACCATGCCACAAACTTGGTCCAACGGCAGGTGTATACCATCTTGATTTGATTTGATTTGATTTAGAGATTTATAGAGCGCAACGAATGCCCGGAGGCATCTTGGTGCTGTGGGCACAAGGAGTGTGGGACTAGTGACAGGTGAAAACTAAATGTCGGTTTGGAAGAGCCAGGTTTTTACTTTTTTTCTGAATACTAAAATGTCTGAGCTATCTTTGATTGTTGGCGGGAGAAGGTTCCATAGCCTGGCAGCTCCCAACAGAAAGCTCCTTCCTCCCTAGCGACTCTGTCTTAACCTAGGCACTTGCAACAGCCTGCGTTGTGCAGATCTAAGCCTCCTAGAAGGGGTGTAGTATTTTATACGTGAGGTAAGGTAAGCAGGACCCTTTCCCTGCAGTGCCTTAAATGGAATGCAGAGAGGGATGGAGGTGGAGGGATGCCTGGCTGCCAAGATAAGACTGCAGACTTAGGGCAGCGATAGGTCGAAAGCCCTCAACTGGTGCCACTCAATCTCCACGCATGAAGGAAAAGCATTGTCAGGTTTGGGTGCAGAATCCTGCCCTGTTGCTGCAACAGAAGATCCTCCCGAAGGAGCAGCCTGATCGGAGAAACATGCTCATGCTCAACAGCCTAGAATAAAATACACTTTGTGCCCAATCCACAGCCACCAGAATAAAAAGTGCCCGGTCTTTCCTGATCTTCTTGAGAACTCTGGGCAGGAGTGGTATGGGCAGAAAGGAGACCTGAGCTCCATTCAAGAAGAAAAGTGTCTATGAGTAAGAGCTGCCTTGGAAACTCCAGCGCACAAAACCGCCGCGTTCTTTGCAGAGGCGAAGCGATCCAAAGAAGGCTCTCCCCCATTCTTGGGAAAGAGCTTGCGCCACCTACAGAAGGCGCCACCTACAGAAGGAGACACCATGTATAATCAGCTAGGCTTCGGCAGCTGAGTTTGTTTGCTCTGGCATTCAGAGAGCTCGCCAGGTGTTGAACCATCAGGGAGGGATGTGCCATGATATTCACACCATGTATAAAGGCGCAAAACCTCCTGATAAAGAGTCCATGACCCCATCCCTACCCTGTTTGTTGCAACATCATGTGGCAGTGGTGTTGTCTGTGAATACCTGAACCGTCCTTCCCTTAAGTGAAGGAAGAAACACCTTCAATACCAGTTGGATTGCTCAGAGCTCCAAAAGTTTGATGTGGAGTCCAGATTCCGCCAGAGATCAGAGTCCTCTGATCTCCACCTCTCCCAGATGGGCGACCTATCCCAGAAGTGATGAATCTGTCAACAGAGTCAGCTCTGGGTGGGGAAGAGAGAGGGGTCTGCCACTCAGCCAATCACGGTTTGTTAGCCACCACTGAAGGTCTTTTGCGGTTTCCTCTGAGATCTGACCGATGTCGGACATACTCCTCTGATGTTGTGCCCTCTAGAACGTCAGGTCCCACTGCAGATACCTCACATGCCAGCTGGCATGTGTCACAAGAAGGATGCAGGAGGCCATGAGGCCCAACAGCTTCAGAGTCAGTCTCACCAAAATCCTGGACAGAATCAGAAACATCAATATCATAGCCTAAATATCCTGCACTCACCGCTGTGTAGGATAGATCCGAAGCTGCACTGTGTCCAGAACAGCTCAGATGAAAAGGAGCATCTGAGAGGGAGTTTGGTGTGACTTCAGCATGTCGATAGTGAATCCCAGAGAATTCCGAAGGTTCACCGTAGTCTGGAGGTAGGAGACAACTGCCTGGGGCGAGCCCGCTTCAACTGCCAATCATCGAGCTAGGGAAAGACTGAAATCCCTGTCCTTACAGATGAGCTGCAAACACCGCCATCCCTTTCGTGAACGCCCGTAAGGCACTGGCTAGGCCGAAAGGGAGCACACAAACTAAAAAAAATGCCCTTGGGCGACCGTGAACAGCAGGTAAAGTCTGTGGGCAGGCAGGACGGGATGTGAAAATAAGTGTCCTGCAAATCCACTGACTCCATCTATTCTCCTGGGTCCAGGGCAGACAGGACTAGTGCGAGCATTTTGGATTCATCCTTTCTCAGGAAGAGACTGAGAAGGAACAGGTCTAAAATAGGACAAAGTATTCCGTCCTTCTGGGGCAATAGAAAGTAGCTGAAATAGCAACCACAACCTATTCTGATTTCGGCACCTTCTCTATAGCTACCTTGGTCAAAAGAGCGAACACCTCCTGACGAAGCAAGGAGTGGTGACCCTCCGTCAGCTTGCTCTAAATGGTTGGCATGGTTTGGGTGGTCACAAAGTGAAGGGAGTAGCCCATTGAGACGAGCGGCAAAACCCAACGCTCAGATGTTATTGATCCAATGGTGAAGGCCTATCCTGACCCTACTGGATGCCCATAATGGTCAGAGGGCATTCTAAAGGGGTTTGGAGGCTGTGGCTGCCGGGGTGATAGGGTGGACTGGTTCAACATCCAATTGCCTGACCCACGTGGTCTGTGGGAACAGTGTCCTTGGCCACAAATAGATTGTGAAGATTCCTGGCCAGGGTGGCTGGGTGGGTAAAGACGTGGTTGGAAACCCCTCTCGTGGACACAAAAGTAGCAGAAAAGAGACTGGGGTTGGCAGGAGGTCAAGGAAAGGCCCAAGTACCTGGCTGCAGCTCTGCTATCCATCAAACCCTCGAGTGCAGAGTCTGCCTACTCGCCAAACCACAGAGAGCCATCAAAGGGCATGTCCATGAGCGAGGCTTGGACATCTACCAAAAAAACTGTGGTTATCAGCCAGACGTGGTGCCTAAAGGCCACCGACAAAACCGCTATGCCCAGAGAGTTGGCTGTATTCAGTCCATTTTGGATGGTGAATTTACCTGTATCTTTCCCATCAACAATTGCTTGAGAGTGTGTGGCTTGAGCCTCCTCAGACACCATGGACAACATCTGCAACTGAGTCTCAGATGGTATGGGAGTATAGGCCCAAGAGGCACGATGTGTTCACTAGCCGAAGTTCCAGGCTGGTGGAAGAGAACATCCTCTTCCCAAAGGTATCCAGCCTTTTAGATCCCCTGTCCGATGGAGTGGTAGGAAATGCGCCAGAGTTCATTTTAGGGGTGGAGGTGTGGACCACCAAGCTCTCTGGGTGGGATGCTGGTTGCAGAAACTGGGGTCTCCTTGGGCAGGATGATGCCAGCAGGCAATTCTCCTATGTACAGGAGCCCCTGTGCAGGGCTTCTGACCATGCCCTGAGGAGGACATCAGTAATTGGAGTAATGGTTCAGAAGGGGTAACTCCCGGCTGAAGTACCTCTGTTAAGATGTTCTCAGGCTCCTCTAGCTGGTATCCATTAGTGTCTGCCGACCTATTTGTCTCCCAATGCAGCCTATCTTAGGAATAAGACACCTGCTATGTCATGGGGTGTCTGCCCCTCATTGGCACCAGAGCTGGAGTCGGCCAGCAGGGATGACGGTAGGGATGGTGCCGACGTAGGGTGTCAGCAGCGCAAGGGGTGTCGGTATTGGAACCGACGCAAGGGCAGGTAGAGGCGGCTCAACTGGTGCCGCTCCAAATCCATCCACGGATCCAAGTTGCCCAACTGGTGCTGCCGGGGGCAAATCCACTGGTGGGAGGCCAGTAGGGGGCCCCTTCAAAGCCCACTGGGCCCTAAGGCGCTCTGTAGTGTAGTTCCTATATTCCCAATAGGCTCTGCGCATTGGAATAATATATCCTATGGATTAGACGTAGGACTGAGGTCGACTAGGTCTCTATCGAATATACTAGACTTAATTGTGAGTGCCAGCTAGCTCAGAGATTACTAGAAACTTTCCTGAATACACAAGAAGGGATTCGTTTCTGATAACCGCATAAACATGACAACTTTGTTTCCCAAGAATAAGAAATGTATCTCTAGAGTCGCGGAAACAATAGATAGTTATTTCACTCAGTCAATCATGCATGCTTCGTTTCACCAGAGAGGTGTGGCGCCGCGGCCAGGGCGACTGACGCTGGAATCTGGGGACCACGGTTCGATCCCCGGCTCCGGCGGCGGGTTAGCCCAGCACCATGTGACTCTGGGCAATAGCTCGCTTAATCTTCCCGACGGCCCCCCAGCGCCTAGAGACCCTTACGGGTGATTGTGCGCTTTACAAATGTGGACTTTACTTTACTTTTTACTTTACCAGAGGTGCAGAGAAATAGAGAGACGGGCGTTTTCAATAAAAGAGTATTTATTGAACAGTCTTCTTTCTCATGCAGAGGAAATGAACTGCTACAATCGTAATACTGGTTGCAAAGTACAATGTGTACAGTACGAAGAGTATTATAAAATAATACTGTAAAAGCATGATATGGTTTCTAAGCCATAAAATACATAGAATACATACATTTATAATAAAGACTAAAAGTACTCAACTGGTGCTTCTAAAATACGCCTACCCCAGTGTACCTAACCTAGGTCTAGTACAAGGGAAGAAGTAAGTGAGGTGTAGCTTAGTTTCAGTATTCTTTTGCCAAGAATCTAATCCAAGAATTCTCCAAGGGTCTAATCAGCTCCGTACCTTGGTTTTAGAATGAAGGAGGTCTGGTATCTCTCTCTCAGGACTCGATTTCCCAACTACCCGCAAGGGTAGGTTGGAAACACTGGAGCTGGATTTCTCGGCAAGAGAAAAGACAGCGTCTCTCAGTACCTCTGCTGGAGGGTCGGCTTCCTTCGGCACTTGCTGTAGCATGGCGTCGGGCAAGTAGATAGTCGAACTGCTCCAAACCACCGTGTGTTTGCCTGGGCAAGTGTGGGTATATTTATACCTTGAAGGTGCCTAGTTTGACGTAAGGTTGGACATAATAACGTCATCAAAGACTCAGTTCTTTGAAAACTCCATGAGTTCTTGGATAAATCAATATTCAAGCAAGGGGAAGTCCCTGACTGCTGAAGGCGGGTTTTTCCAAGGAATCGTTGTGGATTTTGGGAACTAGTGGAAGTAGCCATGCCGTATTTGGACTGCATAGGCGAAGTCTAAATATGGTTAGGATTTCTATGCCTATATAAGGATAGGGTGATTTATACCTATATATGAGCATGAATCGGGAAAATTACACTAGGGTCCTAAATTCATATACAACAGCTCCAGCGGGGACGGGTCACCCAAATATGAGGTGAAAGGGCTCGTTACATTCACGTAACGGGGGCCAGGGGGATTGCAGGGTGGATTGGTCGTTCCAGCTCCTAGTAACTCTGTGAGGCATAGAGAGCCAGGCGCAGGCTCCACCACAGAGCTACGCCTTAAGTGCTTACATTTCTGCATCTCGCTGGATGACTTTGATGGAGGTGGTGAAGTCGAAGATCAACTTCTTTCTCTTCTTGCATCTGTGAGACCTCCCCAATGACCTCATATGAGAAAGTGCCCTCTTTCTGCATGGTATGCCTCCCCTTTTTGCTGACTTTCTGATGTTCTTTGACTGAGTGTGCCCTGGGCTTCTGCTAATCAGGGCCTATGCTCCTTCCCTAAAATTGCATTGAAGCCTAAACCCAATTGGCATCTCTGGCCACATGTCAGTCCCTGGTAAATGGTTATGTTACCAAGGATTTGTAAAGCGCTCGTACACCAGCTGGTTTCTTGGTGCAGAGTACTAGGGCTAGGGGGTTGCCGACCTGGAAACAGTTCATTCATATGCTTAGGTGAATAGCCAAATTTTGAGAGACTTTCTGAAACTTAGTAGGTCAGCGCTTGACCTGATTTGGAGTTCCACAGGCGGGGGGCCAGATTTGCAAACATGCATTCCCCTTGGCGCTTCAGCTTGAAGGTAGGGACAGTCAGAAGTTGGAGCTGGGCCAAGCGAAGGTTTCGTGAGAAGTGTAGCGAGGGATGAGATTATCTATGAATTTAGAGCTCTGGCCATTCAGGGATTTAAACACCAGGCAACCAACTTTGAAAGCGCAGCGCTGGGGAATGGGGAGCCATTGCAGCTTCCTAAGAAGGGGGGAAGCTTGTTGCCACCTGGGCTGTTTGTACATCAGTCAAGCCGCTTGGTTCTGTACCATCTGTAGCCATTTTGAAAGGCCAAGTGGTAGTCCAAGGTATGTTGAATTGACATAGTCTAGACGAGATAGGACCAAGGCTATCAATACCTGTACCAGAGCTGCCTGGGTCAGTAGCCTGCTTATCTGTCTGATTTTTCGCAACTGAAGGAAGCAGATGGAAATCACCATGCCTACATGCGTTTTTAAGGAGAGGTCCTTGACTATGGTGACCCCTAGACTTTTTACTGAAAGGGAGGGAACAGGGGGGGGCCCAATTCGATTGGCCATTACTGTGGGCCCCACTGATTGTGGCCACCACCTGTCAGTACCAGTTCAGTTTTGCCTGGATTTAGTTTTAAAGGATTGTGGTCCATCCATTGACGGATGAATGTCATGGTGGATTGAAAGTCAGATGTAGACTGGGGGAAGTTATCAATTGTGAACATAAGTTGGGGATCGTCGGCACAGTTGAAGGTGGTCACTCTTCTATCCTTCAGGGATCTAATCAGTGGGAGAAGGTAGAGGTTGAACAGGTGCGGGCAGAGCTAGGAATCCTGTGGGACCCCGGATGTGGTTTTGATTTTGGGGGCTGTGAACTGGCCAATACGGACTGCCCGAGTGCAGTTTTTCAGGAAGGAGGTGATCCATCTAACGGCTGGGCCCTGGATGCCTGCCTCACTGATATGGTCTGCCTGTATATTATGGTCGACCGTGTCAAATGCGTCCGAAAGAACAAGCAGCACCAGGGCCTGGGGGATGCCTCAGTCTGCCTTTTCTCGTAAGGAGTCCAGTACCGCCAGCATCACCGTTTCTGTGGAGTGAGCGGGCCGAAAACCAGCTTGGCGAGGGTCAAGGTACTCAGTCTGTTCCATGAAATTGGACAGGCATTTTTCCACATGGGCTTCTAATAGCTTGGCCAGATAAGGGAGCAAGGAGATGGGGCTGTAACTTGCCAGCATCTGTGGATCGGTGCTATGTTTCTTTAAGAGGGGGACCACTATAGCCTCCTTGCTTTTAAAACAAAAGGGGGCGGTGGTCCAGAGGGAGCCAGATCTGACTTGTGCTTGTAGGTTGCGTAAGGTCTCTGAGTCAATTTGCGGAAATGAGTCCAGGGAGTGGGGATTCCTGGGTGTGGTAGGGGTGATTTTTAGAGACGTACGAGAGGGAATACTGGCTTTGATGGCAACAATTTTATCGATGAAAAATGTGTTCAGAGAGTCAAAGAGGGCCTGTGACTGCTTGGGTTTGCTTAGTACTCTCTCTGGAGTTGACAGTTCGTCTACAATAGCAAAGATTTCTTTGGCTTGGTTGCTGGAGGTTAGATTTCGAGGAGAAATAAGCTGCCTTAGCTGTGGAGATTGCCTTTATATATTCCTTCAAGGCCCGTAAGTAGGTAATTTTACCAGCCTGTAAATAATCCTGCCTCCACTTCCTTTCTGCTTGGCAGAGGGAGAGTTTTTGTAGTTTTAGTTCGGGGGAGAACCATCTCTAAGCCTCATGATGGCGGGTCAGTCGAATTTGTTTAAGTGGTGGCTGTTCATTGCTGGCCTCTAAAAGCCAGGCCGAGATGGACTCCTCATGGAGGTTGACATAGGGTGTGGGATAGGGAGCTGTGTTGAACAGTGTGGCAATGAAGTCGTTATTGTCAATGGAGTTACATTTTCTTGCCATACCCCCCTAGAAGTAGGCATTTTTCCAGTAGTCGGGTGCTTTAAAGTGAATTTTACCAGATGATGGTCAGACCATATACAGGGTATAATGGATAGGGCTGATACCACCAAGTTGGTGGTCCAACCTTGGTCCAGAGTGTGACCTTTTAAGTGGGTAGCAGAGAAGATCTGTTGGGTGAAGTTCATGTTTTTTAGCAATTCAGTCAGCTTGATGGAATGTGGCCCTCCTTGAGGGTCGTTTGCCCAGTAGTTAAAGTTGCCTATCAGGAGGATTCTGGCGCGGTTTGTTACTAGGTGTGCAATTTGTTCTCCTATAGAGTGGGGGTATAGGGGCGTGTGCTGAGGAGGCCTATAGAGTAATATAAGAAATAAGCGGGGCCGAGTCGGACACATGTTTTATCATGGCGTTATCTGCTGCGGGGAGGCATAGTGGGGTAAGGGCAGTGAAATTTAAATCCTTGTGGATGCTGGCCCCTACTCCACCGCCCATCTTGCAAGGAGGGGGGGTTTGTTTGCAGAATATAGTATTCATTAGGTAGAGCAGCTAGAATCTCGAGTGAGGATTCAGTGGTGAGCCAGGTGCCGGTGAGCAGAAGAATGTCAGGTTTTTCTGAGTCTAGGAGGTTAAAGATTTCTAGCTGGTGTCTAACTAGGGATCGAGTATTAAGATAAAAGATTGATATAGCCTTGTGCTAAAAAAAATTCCGGTTACCTAGGGCACTGGGACCAGAGAAGGCCTCTAAGGGCTGCAGCACTTATTGTGTCACCCTTAGAGGCCCTGTACCCTGACACTCACACACTGCCTTTGCAGGCTGCATGTCTTGGTGCAGAACAAAGTGAAGAGTCGACATGGCACACATCCCTGTGTGCCATGCCCACAAACCACTGCCCTGGCATATGTCAGTCACCCCTCTAGCTGGGTGCCCTATGCCAGTGGTGAGGGTTCAGGTTGTAGCGCTGGGACGCTCCTGGGCAGCCATGCGCTTTATAAATCAAATTTCATTTCATTTCATTCATGAGCCCTGTACCCGTACAGTGCCCAAGTCCATTCCTGGGCACTGTAAGTGCCGTGATGCCATTAAGAGTATATGGTGCCGGGAGTTTGTCATTACGAACTTTGGCACTTTGGGCAGGAGAGCCGGCAGGAAAAAACAAGTGGGCGAAAGAGGTTTGCCCACCTTTGCCAACTCCACCCCTCCGGTGGGGGAGGCGAGGCGAAGCACAATTCTGAGTCTCCGCCATCTTGAGGATGGGGGACCCACCCAATCAGGAACAGGCTCCTGCCCCCCTCCCACGGGAGGGTGGCACGATAGGGAGTGTACCCACCGCAGGGAAGGGACCCACTGGTCCCTGCCCTATACCTACCTGTAACGCCCCTAAATCTAGTATTTAGGTGACATCCTGAACCTGGCTTCCTCAGATCCAGCAACAACCAGAAGAAAAGAAAAGAAGAAGAACCGAACAGTCGTGCAGCCAGCTAACAAGAAGAAGACGCCCACTGACTTGGCCCCAGCTCTACAGGCCTGTCTCCCCTCGAACCTACTCCTGCGAAACCCCGGTGTGTCCTGCAGTCAACAACATCGAAAATCCCGGAGGACCTGCCTGCCTTCACTTCCAAAGACTGCTTCTCCCATGAGCAGCCAGAGACCGCAAATCCAGCCCACTCTGCACCCGCTGAACCCGGCCAGAGCTCGAGGGGAAATCACCACGAGGAGGTCATTCCAGCGGTACTGACCCGAGGTCCAGCGACCCCCCATAACCAAGACCAGGAGCTGGTAAGAAGATCCGACCCCAAAAGGCACCCCTGCACACGACGACCCACGGCCTTGTGTGCCCAAACTGACGGTGCCTAACCAACCCTTAACTTCCCAACTTACCTCTCCAAGTGGTGGTCGCACCCAGGAGTCCTTTGTCTCCCTGCCTGCAGTGCTTCTACAAACCCAAGGTTCTCCATCCATCATGAGTGTGGAGGCGCTCGAGTTACAACTCCCTCAAGGCTTTGGGGTGCATAGGGCAGGTAATCAACACAGGCCTTGGTGTCATGGTCACACTCCACACACCAAAGGAGCACCAGTGGGGGTCCATCACCGACATCGGTCAGTGACAGGCATCACGCGGCTTGACGCCAGTTTCCTTAATGACTTCCTTGACGAACCAGGAGGCAAGTCTCTAAACTTTTTTGACAAAAGTCGAAAAAAGGTCAGTCAAAAAGACTCTGGGTAGCTCCTCCTGGATCTACGCTAACTGGTGTGGAAAGAAAAGAACTGACATCAGCACGCTGGGGTGGCACCTATATAGGCACCGCACATGTCACTTCTAGTGCGCACTATGTCACATGGAGCCTGACTGGATCCTAAAATATTTTCCCCCGCACATCCGCGCATCGGAAGAGGGAACCGCTCGACTCTGTATTGATGTCATGACATCCTTTTAAACCCATCACCGACGTGTTGACGTCAGTTCCATCTTTTCCGCGCTAACAGAGCATTTAGGGGGCAGTCGTAGGCCCAAATCCACTTTTTTGTGTGTGAAACAGTGTGCTCTTTGCGATGCCTTTCCTTCAGGGTTTAAACCCTGTGGATTTTGGGACAGATGTCGGTCACAGATCCTCATACAATCTGTTTGTGGTGCCTATGAGAATACCATGACTTTAAGGAGTCTGGTTCCTGTCGGCATCTTCGGCCAAAGGCGTTGAGAGAACATCAAATGAAACTTCTGGCAGCACAATTATCTGAGGCACTGCGGTGTCGTCAGTCCTCAAAGTCCAGAGACTGGTCGAGGAGCTGTTCGGGTGAGGGGCAGTCTCCGTCGATCTCAAAGGAGGCTCCGAAGAACCAATGTTTGAAATTAAGGTTAGTTTTTGATGCTGTCTCCCAAACTTCTGTTGCTGAGTGTTCTTCCTAGACCACCCTGCGGCTCTCTAAATATCCTGGAGCCAGAGCGATTTTAGCCCAAATGCAGGATTTTTATGTTTTCCTGCAGAAAGTTTGTGGGCCTCAATTCCCCTTTGGCATGCTTTCTAGCCCCAAAGAGGTGGGAGGAGCCCCTACTGGATCCTCGCTGGTGGCCTTCTGAATCAATTATCAGATTCGAGCCACACCAGTGTACAGCCTTCGGAATCTTCACCTTCAGTGGCTGAGCCGGGTCAGCCCATGATGTTGGTGGCGTCAATCGACGCAGCACCAAGTTGACGCAGCACCAAGTACTTTTCCCGACAGACACTTCACTGAAATGGCGCCGCACAGCGCCGAATGCGGCGCTGATGGAGTCGTCCACTTTAGACAACGCTCCATCTGCCCGTAGACAGCCTGTTTCTGTACCTCCTATGGAAAAGCACACTTTGAAAGGTAAAAGGGAGATACTAAAGGGTGTCAATACCCTTGGAGGAAAATTGCCCACTAACCTGGGTGAGGCTAGTGGTCTTCAGTTCTGCTCAGTTTCAGATTTGCTTTCTCCACGTGGTATGGCAACAGAGGTGAGCTCCTCTAATGCTGAGCTATTAAGGAGGGCAGCTGTTGTCTTACATTGCCAGCTCCCCCAGTGGAATTGTCCACAGACCCTTTGGTGGATGTTCTTCACTAGAGTGAGACAGGAATAGAGCCCTTATTTCCATATAATGAGTTTCTCCACAACATATGGTTAGGGGCTTAGGTAAGGCCAGTAACTGGAATGCCTGTAGACGGGGCTATATCCCATAGGCATTGGCCCGCCCCGGGGGACCGTGATCGTCTCCTAAAACATCCCTTCACAAAAGGCTTAATTGTGCAAGTAGCTACAGCCTAATGTCCTCCATCTGGTTCCATCATCAACTGAGTTGTGAGAGGAATGTTTTCTCTTAGGTTAGTGCAGCATTACGGTTTTCAGCAGGTTTTCCTAGGTGTTATGGGACTCATTGGAAGCCTGAAGTGAACTACTACCGTTGGTGCGTGATGGCCGAGAGGCAGCGCAATTCACCATAAAATATGGTATGGACACAACTGATTCCGTGGGTAGAACTATGGCTCAGTCAGTTGGACTGTGCTGACATTTTTGGCTGGTTCAGTCTGGGGTTTTCAGAGCGTGTACAGAAAAGCCTGAAAGATATGCCGTCTGATGGTATTCATTTCTTTGGTGTGCATGCTGATTCAGCTTTGCAACGATTTAGAGCCACAAGGTGGGATAAAGACACTTAGACATGGTGTAACAAAGACACTTGGACATGCCTTTGGAGGCTGTGCTTTCTTTCTTTCCTTCTGACTTGTGTAAAAAGAAGTGTTTATTCATCGCTGGCTTGCAGCCTGTATTCTCCTACTCGTGACTGGTGTGGTGTTTCTGCTTACTGCAGGAGTTTATGGTTGTTTCACTAACCTTCTTTCCACATGTTTGCCTTGCCCTTACTCTGGTCAGTTGTGATTATAGTAGTGCAGTTATTCTGTAGTACAGTTTTGTTCTTTACACTATATTCCACAATTTGTGGCTTTATGGATTGTATTACTGCTTGGCGCATAAGTTGTGCCTTTCTCCTTCAGCTCTATCGTAAACAGAGAGACGGCGACCGGGAACCTAAGGAGGAGGGAGACCATAATACGGCGCACCGCCAAACTAGAAACGCACCCGTTTCCAGTGTTCTTGCGACCAGAAGGATCCCCTCCCGGTTTCTGCCTGACGCACACCAATAGTCAGAAAGGTGAAGATTCCTGACAACCAACTAGGCAGACTGCCTAAGAATTAGTACTTTCTTCGTGACTACCCGTAAAGAACGCACAGTTTCTATTTTAGTCACTGATATTCTAAACATCGTCTCTCTATGACATAATGATCTAACACTTGAATACCAGTCCAGACCTAATCGCCAAGATTATACTGAGCTTTAAGCCCTGAAGAGTCGTGTTGACTCAACTGCACACGACGAAACACGTGTCGGCTGGCTTTGTATGAAATTTCAAGAGTCTGGAGAAAATAAACATCTTCTTGCTGTAACCAAGAAAACACCAAAGAATCTGCTTCTGTCTCTATGAATAACTACCAGTCATTGTACTGTCTGTGTGATAAAATACTGTAGTAGCGAGAGCGTAACTGTATCTATCGTAAACAGTTTTTCAGCAGGCCGTTTTGTTTTTTGATTATTACTTGGTATATAGGTCTTGCAGCTTGCTTTACTCTACAGAAGGGATCAAGCTGACACCTTCAAGATATGTTTCTGCACTCTATATGGAGTACTTTTTGATATATATATATATATATATATAGATATATAATATATTTATTTATTTCTGTTGTGCACTACTGGACCCTTGTTTGGGGGTACAGAGTTCCACTCTCTGTGTCGGGTTATTTATCTGGCTTGCAGTTATCATACATTTGTGAAGTTTGGTACCCATTGTTAGGTGTTTGATATTTGATTCTCTATGGGAGTATAAGTATATATGGTGATTGTTATCCACAAGATTATCTTGTGAGCCTTCAAACACTTTGTGTTTTGCTATTCAGGGTCTGTCTTCTAGCCATTGCTATTTGATTGGCTTTTTCACCCTTTCATGTAGACATGATTGGTTTGTCCATGTCCCTTGGTCAGGATTTTTTTCCCTGGGATTATGTCATCTTATTATTGGTCTCCAGGGAGACGTGTCTCTCCGCCGATTCTACTCCTTCTCTTATGAAGAGTCCTTAATACTCTTGACTCTTTTCGAGTTGTTTTTAACGCTTTGCAGTATTACTAAAATTTCTTCTTTCTGAAGGTCATTCCCCTCTCATGATGTACCTTTTCTTCTTTCTGAAGGTATTCCTACATGTGCCTCATAGCTTCTACTGTTTCTGAACGGATTTTATTATTTTCTTCCTGCATTGTTGCTTTTTTAAGGGACAAATCTTCATCATTTACCTAACTCTAGTTGTTGTAATTAGGATTGCACTTGCGAACTGTGGTCCCTAAATGGCATATACATCTAGATGTTTATTTCATAGATCGCTCAGATTCTTTTAATATGGAATCCTTGTAAAATTCCACAGCTTCAGCAATGGGGATTTTTTCCACATCATCTGTAGATAGGTCTCTATTCATATTGTAAGATTACGTACTAACTTTGCGTTTCGTTAAGCCTCAAGGTTTCCAGTTCAGACTTTATATCTTATTCACCTTAATACTCTATTGCTTGCTGATGCTGTCTCAGGCAATTTGCATAATGCGGACGTTTTGGATGGCTGTTGCTTTCCTATGTGGTGTAATGGCCCTTATGGTTTCCAAACTATTATGTCAGCATTGTCTGGGTGATTATTCGGCTTTACTTTCATTGAACAATTTATATTTTTTTCTTGTCTATACATGGGTGGTTATTTATTTAATTCCTCTAATGTCAGTGTACTTCTTGGAGATATCCTAGCGATCTCTGTAATATCGATCGTCGCCGTGGTAGCAGTCGCCATCGAGACCGTCGACGTTATGCTTGAAACTGCGGTCTCAGCTGTAGATTCTCCAGACGAACAATCAGTCTAGAAGGCTCTTTGAAAGGGGTGTGAGGAGCAGGCAGAAGCGCCAAACTAGATCTCTGATGAGAGGAGGAAGGGCCAGCTTGGTCCTTCTTATATCTTTTCTACTCAGATATCTATTTACCCTGAGACTTGGATATTTTAAGGTCTCTGTGGCAGAGGACGATTCTCCCTCTTTTCTTTTTATGGATGAGGAGTGAGCTTTCTCCTCATGCTCAGAGTTTGAGTCAGATGCCTTTTTCCTCTGGAGCCATTAAAGTAATCTATCCTCTCTGTCCTTATGGGTTTTTGCAGAAAATGTCTGACATAACATGCATTCTCTGGGTTTATGGTCCGGATAGAGACAATATAGTCATTCCTGAAGAGGATCCTCAGGAAAGAGTCTACTTTTTCCACAAGTCTTGCAGGGCCTTTTTTAGACTGACACGCTGTGAGAAACACAGCCAAACACAATCTTCAACTGTACCTCAGATGCTGGTATGAGGTGAAGTGATAACTGGAAGTTGGAGGTCAAAAGGGTAACAGGGAAACACTGTGGCTGAGCAGAGCTCAGGGAGACTCCCTAACATATGACTTGTGGTAATAAATCTCAAGTATGGTGGGTCTGCAGGGGATGAGTATACCAGGTCTCAGCTTACGTTTGGATGTTTTAAAACAATGTAAATGGTTTAATAAATACTACTGTTGTTCACATACTGTGAAGATTCAAGCATGTAAATCTATAAAATATATAATACTGGAGAACTTGGGTACCTTTTAGTTGGGTGATTTAAACTTCTGTTACTCTGTGCCAAGTTACCCTTGCAGTGAACATGCGCCTTACGACTACACTCTATGTGTGATGTTGTTTGATTTTTTTTATTCTATTTTTTAGTACAGCTTTCGTTATCCTTTACCACAGGCGATAGACTTCTCTTGCTGCGTCAGTTCAGGTCTGGCTCGGGTAGCACTCTTGTGACACAGAGGTTTTCCTCCGTGATTTCACCTGCTGTTCCGTCTTATAAGTATCGAACGCGCTGTTTGAGTCTATATATGTACGATAATAGCTTTATTTGTAGAGTGTTTTGGCAAGCTGTCCTACAATCATGGGCAACGTTCTTCCTATGCCTTCTGTGTCTTTAAGACCTTTCTTATTGTGGTTCCTTCCGCAGTGCTTATGCAGTTAGAATTCATGGGTTTGGATCCCCTTAAGGACGCAAGAAGTTTTCTGTTCATCTTGTTGGTTGGCTTCTAACACAGTTATCATGCCAACATGGATAATTGTATTCCCATGCTTCTTTAATGTCTTGTGACTTTCCTCATCTGTGGTTCTTCCACATGTGTTTTTTTTTAACTTGTAAAGTAGGTTATTGCTCACCTACATTATTATGGAGGTACCATGTTTTTCTCTGGTTCTAGACCGGTTTTGTTAAAGCTAGCAGCTTTTAGAGGTCTCAGTTCACAGACCCTCCGGGATGGCATGCTTTGATATCGGATTCTAAAGTAAGGAATCTGTGGCTAGATGTCTTTTTGATCTCTATACTTTAGTTGTAAGACTTCACATACAGAACTAAGGACTCATTTATTTAGACTGAGTCCTCTTTCATCTCCATGTTTTTGTTATTATATCCATATAATGAATTATATTCAGTGCTTTTTTTGACACAATGATGTCTTTCATTTTAGCACACTGTTTCAATAGGCAGTTTCTATATGTGGCTCCATGTTTCGAACGGTGAAAATAGTAATGGAAGAAACGGACGTCAGCGTGTCGGCGAGGGGACTATATGGAATCTGTCAACGTCACTTCGCGCAACGACGTCGATACGGAGTCACGCTGCGCCCTTTCCAACACGTGAGGTGCTGTGGAAAACGTTTCTAGATCCAGTCTAGCGCCTGGGGGAGGATTCTAAAGTAAAGAATCTACGACTTGATCCTGTGTCTACCAGATAAAGCGTTACCAAAAGATATATAACTTGTTCATCCCTCCCTTGGACACTGACAAAAAGTGTCAGAACTGGAGTGATGGTACCTAATATTAGCCAATTTATTCATACCCAGCACTCAAATAAATCATTGACCTGTGTATAAATTTTGTTTATCAAAGTCCATTCAATACGAAGTTTTGTTCATTCCGAATATTGATTTATATGTGTGATGAAAACGAGGTAGTCCAAAATGCAAAAACCACCGAAAACCTAATCTCCTCATGAAATGAAACTCACATATTATATGCCTATCATCATCATAGGTATTAACTCGCGCTCAATATTAGAAGAGATATTTTTTAAATATGTTAATATTGAATATCTTTTTGTATACATTTTTGTAGCCCTGAATAAGACCTAAATGGACGAAACGTGGCGGCTTTAATTGGAGTTTAAACACTGATAAATAAGATTGAGAAATAAAGAATGGAACGTTTTTGCAGCTTGGACTACCTTGTTTTCTTCATACAGATGAAATAATATTCAGAATGAACAAAACTTAATAATAAGTGGACTTTGATTAACCAAACCGATACACAGTTCAGTGATTGATTTGATGTATATGATTAATTTGTTTTTGATTAAGAGGTACATGGTGACTGTTCTTCAAATACTTACGCACTAGGTTAAAATGTTTTGAATTACTTTGGTTTTTGTTGTAATAACAAAGGATAGTGGGTATGTGTGGTGTTTTTTCTTTGCCTCAGCCATTGATTGTAAATCACTTGTTACCTTATGATAACATTTGTATAGTAGAGATCTCCAACTCTAGTCTTCAGGCAGGCCAATTATATTTAGTCATAATACAGTTGGTAACATTTAAGCCAAAATTAAAATTTATTCAAGATCATCTCAGTGAAAAACCATTCTATGTCAATACAAACTGTTTCATTACTGCAAGAGTACAGTACAGTGGATTCATTTTTTATGCCGGCTGCACAAATTAATCATTGGGTACATTTTTTCAGAGGTTTATTTGACCTTGATTTGTTACAACTAGAAAGGGTGTACAGTTTACAGGAGGATGTTCTCTACTATCAAAATCTTAATATAGATCATGATGTTGAAGACGGATTGTAGAGTCTTCTAAAGTTTGGCAGAGTTAGTAAGGCCTTAATAACCACCTAGCTTAACAAGAGTATCTAAAAAACTGACTTACGTTTTTCCAGTTGCAGAGATAATTTATCTACAGTGGCATTACAAAAAAACAGTACCAAATCCACCTCGGCCTGGAATTTTATTTGGTGAAAATGGTACAATGGCTACAGAAACCCTTGCTACAGCAATTTTGGTCTATTCAACTAAGAGACAGGAAAATGACAGTTGTGCTTATTGTCCAACTAACATTCACCATGAAGACACCAACTCTCTGTATTGTGAAACTGAAAAACTTTTACCTATTCTCACTAAGAGCCCTTTCGGTTCCGTATAGATTTCATCTGCTCCTTAGCCTTCAAATGTGTGCCAAACGGATGACTCATCTTGTTATCCTTTCCAAAATACAATTGTTTCAAGACTATCGGAATGCTCGCAGTACTGTCTGCCAGGATGGCCTATAGTTTCCCAGGCCTGGTGAACCTTAAAATTCCATGCAGTCCTCTGAAGTTCTTTTTCAATATAAATGTGCTAGCTTTACTTCCTTTTCTACGACATCTAATTATGCTAATGTATGTCCCTCTGATTAAAACTCTGCACACATCCTTTACCTTGTGTTATCGAACATCAACTGCATCAATTATCTGAAGTCACTGCTACGTATAATTTTCCATCTCAATTAGTACCATGTGTAAGTGATGAGTGAGGACATACGAAACAGCATGATTTTTTTCTTGCCTATGCTTGGAAGTACCAGCTCTATACTAAGCTGAACGACAAATGCTACTGTGATATTGTTAGTTTTCATAAATTACATTGGCAAGATGCTGTGTTTTTTTTTAGTTTTTTTTTTAGCAGAGCCAGCAGTGTCATCCGCTTTGTAATGTATCCATTGTCAGTGAAATTATCAAATTGTTTAAGATAAAGCGTCAATCTACCAAGTGGGAAACATAAGGGAATGATCCTGAAACTGCTCTTCTGCATGTTCCTTCCTTCAATTGCCTTGTATTAAAATGAAGAAAGAAAGCATTATAGCTTTGTTATCGGGATAGGACATGGTGTAATATTTGAGTTTAGGATTGTTCATCCTGAAAATGAGAAGGCTTTCTTATCTAAGCAGTTTAAGTATATCTTGGTTTTAATTGACATAAATCAGATTATACCAAACAGTATCATGAAATTATCCCTAATGTCTTGCGTTTTGCCAGGTGCTAGACATGGGAGGTTTCCTAGAACCACAGATGAGATCTTTTTCCATGTGGCAATTTTTCTCCTCACTCTCTGCTCCTCAGGAGGAACAAGACTGGTATTTATTAATGCACTAGTGCCAGAGCACTCCTTTCCACTAAGCCTCGAATGGATGCAGGATCTCTGCACGTCTCGGATTTCAGGGCACTCTTGCATGCAGTAATCAAAACTCACCAGTCTGCTATAGGTGCAGCACTTCTCAAAAGAAGACCTGCATCAGGCAGTCTTTCCAGTGCTGGCTGCACAACCCAATGCAAGCATGCTTTCCATTCCAGGCTATCTACCAACTATGAACCCCTGGCTCACCAGTCCTGGACACTGTATATACTTTAAGTGTTATCTTCTGTGGTTGCAGGAGAGGCTCCAATGAACTTCCAAGTGCTCCCTCCCCAATGACAGCTGACTTGGTCTAGTGGTAGGCCCACATGACTGCCTTTACCTTTGAGCTTCCGCCCTACCGCTCAAGAACACCCAGACAGCAGAGGAAAATGCTGGTATGTCTCGAACACTTTTAAAAGAACAAATTATGGCTTCTTCTACTGATCAGTCAGTAAATGTCACATTGTCCCGAGACAGTGAGTAAAGGGGCAGGAGAAGACAGACATCAATCAACTGTGCTAAGAATCTGCAATATTCCAAGAAAACAGCTTACCCCTCCACGAATTGAGGATGTGTTAAAGACTTCTCTATAGTTGATGTCCTTGGGTGTTAGTTTGAACTGAGCCCTGAAAAATACTGAGCCGGTCAATGCTCCATCCAGAGTACCTGCATGCCGATTTAAGGTTGGTTCAGTGAGCTGGTAAAGGGTGCTTTCACATGGCACTCTGCTCTGCCATACACCCTTGGTTTTCAATTCTGTACACCCGACCCTGAACCTATCACAGCCCGCAAAAAAGTAATACATAGTCTTTAAAGTGATTGGTATGAAATATACACTGTGATTTTCAGATCAGGAAGTTTACTATTTTATAATGTATCTCCTTGTGAGCTCTGTTAATGTAACCAGCTAAGTCTGTTGCTCAGTTGTTTGGAGCACCTGATAAATAGAATATGAATACAGGGGCAGAAATCATATTTTATATTTAGTACAGTTCAACTAGTCTTAATTTTGTAAAACAATCCTAGTCCAGAACTATGTATTTGGTTTGCAATGCAAAATGCACACAGACTTTTTTTCTCCATCAACAATGAAATAGGACAGAGGTGTGTAATCTAGAAGATTCCATTAATCCTTATTGACTTCAGATTTTGTGTGAGCTTTTCAAGAATATCTGGATCTTGTCACTGGTAAATGGTTAATAACTCAGCTTAAGCTGCATCTAAGAGCTACAAACAACAGATATCAATCACTGTTACAGAAATTAAGGCTACTCAATTGGTATTCAATGTATCGACCTAATTAGCATAACAAGCACTTGCAATGCAATAGGTCTCGCATTTACGCAAGTTTAAGCTATTGGCATTGTAAATGACATATTCGTTTTATTTATGTTTTAAAAACCAAATCATAAATAAAAGGCCGTCATTGACAATGCCAATAGCTCAAACTTGCGTAAAAGCGATACCTATTGAATTACAAATGCTTGTTTCTTATGGCGTTAGATCCACAGGTGAGGGGCACCTAGGGTGTCCATGGGGAGGAAGATGGTGTGGCATCAATGCCCTCCCCATAAGATGCCAAGCCTGGGAAGTTGTGAGGCATGGGTTCTGAATATGGCAGAGGTGTTCGCGCCAGTGCTGGTAAGTGGAGGCGTACCTTGATGGGAGCCCGTGCAGCGCCCCAGATGAAGTCACTAGGTCTCTGGTTACCGTTTGAGCTGAAACAGCGCTGGTTCCAGTTCCGCCGAGGTGCTTGTGACAACCCTGGTAAATATGCTGTGCGTCAAACTAGCCATGTTCAGTATCATGCACACCAGCTCCCAACACCGGTCTCAGTTGGTTCCCCCGGCCTCGGCTACCACCAATCGGCCGGGCAATCGTTGTCCCCCCCCTACAGCCACCAACACTGCAAACTGCCCCTCCGAAGGTGAAGGCACCGCTGGTGCGGTCCACTACCTGCAAGTGATGAGTAGGGGTGTAGGGCACGGAACAGGTGATGTCAGGTGCTGCTGTCTGGGCCTCTCATTCACCAGTGTGAAGAAATTGCCGCAGCCGCCATGTTAAGGCCGCAACCAGCACACACTTACTGTATATCGCACGTTGTGAAATGAGGCAGCATCCAAAGGAGGTCGGAGTCAGTTCCCGACAGTCACCAGCAAGGGCCCCAGCAGTGGGTGGTCAAATACGGGGCCCGAGGAGCGCTCCAACCAGCCCGTGCAATATTGAAACTACAGAGTTCCGAGAAAACGCTGTTACTTGGCCACCCTTAATATTGCTTTAGTAGCATCATTCAGTGAAAAGGTTTTTGTAATATAAACATTATATTTATATTACAGAATGGCTTTTTTCCTCCACACCAGAAATAAGGCTTTTGAAGGGGCTCATTATCTGAGATATTTCCAGTAAGTGTATGGAGGTCAGAAAAATGCGATTCCCAACATCAGGAAACGTGCGTTTGCAATATATGCACAAGAACAAAAATCATGGGAACAGAAAACAAGCGTGGCCGCAAAGTGAAAGCGACCGCGCTGTGTTTCATTAGTAACATGATCCACAACAAGGGAGGAATGCAGCTGCTACAAAGCGCGTCGCTGCTCGCTCCCAACTCCAAAACACCATGCGAGTGAACATTTAGAGAAAAGGTGGGACATACACCCGCCTTTGGCCATTTGCCTGCTTTCATTATTGAAAGCCACACGCAAAGGCCAATGAAATGTGTGGGAGTTGCCAAACCCACACTGAGAAGTTTCGGGGAAGTTTGGAGTGCTCACAAGAAGCCTCCCATAGAGCAGCGCATGCGCACTGCACTGCGCTAGGCTCGACCTAAAAAGGATGACTTATTTCAGCTAGAAATAGAGGCTGTGACCTGTAAGTCACAAGAGGTTTTTCAGCAGGAGTTTACTTCACTAAACCAACTTGCCAATTTAAGGTTGGCAGAATAAACAAAAATCAGTGATTCGGGGGGCGCGGCCAAGATGGCGACCTGAGCAGACGCAGGATCGCTTGGCTCCCCGGCCCTGATCCTCCATTGTAGCCCATACCTTGCATACGAACCCCTGAACGCACGAGCACTCACCACCCTGTGCTGTGGAGGCAACTGCTCAACCCTCGGTGACGAGGCGACGGTGGCGCAGCCCCTTGAGACGCCTTGGCCGCACCGTGGAGGCTCGACAACAGCCCGGACAACAGGGCGGCCTGACCCAGAGAGCGCGGACCCGGGCAGCAGAAGTCGGAGAACCCCAGAGACGGGCAACCCAGCAATAGAACCGACGACAGGGACTGAACTCCGGCGTCGGGTGGCCTGACATTGGCAGCGGTGAGTGCAGAGGCCGCAGCGGAGACCGATCACCGGCCGCGACAGCGCCCGCCCGGGCGGCAAGCGCGAAAATCGAGGCCCCGGTCCCGAGGCCTACCCGGAGCAGCTGCGTCTGGCCTCACCGGAGCTCCTACGCTGCAGACCGGACACCGCGAGGGCACCTGCCAGCGCTCCCAGCCGCAGGACATTGCTGAATACCACGAGGCTGCACCAGCAGGGTGCCAGTGAGAGCGGGCCCGGAGGAGGAGAAGCACCGGGCCCAACAAGCGCCGCAACGAGGGATACAGACGTGGAGCCCCGTGATCAGGGGCCTCGCCGAGCCGATTAGCGCGCCTGGAAGCAAGGCCGCGATTCACCCCCTGGCACCGGCGGAGGGCGTCCGCGCTGGACACAACCCCTCAGTCTGTTGGCCCCGGATGGGCTTCTCCCAGCAACGCATGGGCCCGGGCATAGAGAGGCCCAGCAGCCGAGCTCGCGCCAACACGGGCGCTGAGGTTCCAGACCGGACCCCACTCAGCATCTCGGGCGGCGAGCGCCTGCTACAGGGAATACGACGCGCGGGTGGAAGCAGCTGGAGCGCAGATCCTTGACCCGGGGGCCCACATAAACAAGACCGATGCGGGGCGGACACAGGGCCTGCTCAGCCCATAGGCAGTGGCGGAAGACTGGCACCGAACTGGGACACGGCAGACCACAGCATTTGAGGTGGGGAGCAGCAGATCAGGCGCGCAGCGGGGGTGTCAGCGCTAAGGCAGCACACAAGCGAGACCCCGGCGTAGGGCCCGGAATAGCCCACAATACAGTGGCGAGGTCCCTGGTGCAGAGCTGGCACGCAGGCTGGGCGCCCTGCAACACTGTCTGTCCACTCACTCCCAAGCCAGGGCGAGCAGTGGGAGACGAGCGAGACCGGGCTGGCGAGGATAAAGGACCGCGAGCAACGAGCCACCACCAGCACTGCCTTGGGCCCCGGAGGCGCGCAGGACACAAGCCCCGATTTATGTTGCCGGACTAGGGGTCAGCGCAAGGCGGACTTAAGGCATCACACCTCACCCCTTAGCAGCCACAGGGTGACACGCACCGGGACCGCCATCCACCACATCGCCGCCAGCAGCAGAGAAGGCCAGACCCACGACTAGGGTGGCTAGAATAACGGGTGGCGAATCTCCCGCCCAGAGGTCTTCTGCCCGAGCGGGTCCCAAAGCAAGAGACAGCGGGCACGTCATGGCTCACACGAACAGGAGGGGCAGCCGCACTATTACCGAAATGCTAGCCAGGGGTTCACCTAAGGGAGAAAAGAGCCCGTCTCCCCCGGCAGCTACAAGAGACAACCCCGAGCAGGACGATGGAGGGGCTCCCATTACTAAAGTCTTCTTAGAATCACTTTTCAATTCCCTAAGGGACGACTTTCAAACACTCAAGCAGGACATGGCCGGGGAACAAAAGGAATTAAGGCGGGACGTGGACGGCCTAGGAGAACGAGTAGCAGCTGTAGAGGAAGCGGACCAAGCCAGGAGCGAAGAGGTGGAACAATTGCAGCAAGAAGTGGTTCGCCTTCGTGAGCAGCAAGTGGACTTACAGGCACACGCGGAAGACCTCGAAAACCGCTCTCGACGTAACAACATTCGGGTTCGAGGAGTGCCGTCCAAATTGGAGGGGACCAACGTAACCGGCCTCCTACAGAGGCTGTTTTGCGAGATCCTGGGGGAATCAGAGGACTTTGAGATCCGCATTGACAGAGCGCACAGGGTGGGCCTGGCGTCGAGCACCGGCTCCCCCACCTGATATCCTGGCCTTCCTCCCTGACTTTACTCTGAAAGAAAGAATCCTGCGAGAGGCCCACCAGAAACAGCCCCTGCAGTTTCAAGGCCACTCGGTGGCATTATATCAGGACCTCTCCGCTATCACCCTGCAAAAACGGAAGGCTTTTAAGGTGGCAACGAAATTCCTACGAGATAACGGGACTCCCTACTCATGGGGCCATCCCTTTCGCCTCATCTTCAAATGGAAGGGAGCTCTACACCAACTACGCTCCCTGCGGGACACTTGCGCTCTTCTGGGCATCGACCCCGAAGATGACACGCACACAGAGGGGGCCTCGTTGCGACCATCCCAAGGCAAGTCTCCAAACGCCTCCCGACAGGAATGGCAAAGAGTCGGTCGCCAGCGCCCACCCCAAACTGCCCTGAGACCGGATCTAGCAACGATGGCTCAAGAACAAGCGGCGGCTGTCCAAGAAGAATCTAAGGACACAGCACCCCTGAACTGATGTAGCGCAGAAAGAGGGGGGTTTCATCAACGCATAGTTTCTTAGCGGGCACGACGGGGGACGGGCGGGGGACCAGCGAGGTCGCCATTGCCACACGCTCCTCCACTACTAACGGACGGTAACAACCCGAGAGACTACATTCCCGATCACCCCGGAGGGTGATGGACTATGGACCACAGGTTTTTGGGGGGGGGGGCTGGGGGAGTAGTTGGGAGGTGGGAAGGGGTTTGGGAGTTTACTGGGGGGGGGGTTTCGGAAGGGGGAGACGGGGGGAGGAGGAGTTTGGGGGGGTTAGGAAGGGGAGGTAAGGGTTAGTGGTGGTAGCAGGGGTCCGATCACTGATGGTACAGAGCTAGTTGAGGGGTCCTCATACACTAGATGATGCAGCTAACTCCAGGGACGTGGAATGTTAAGGGGCTAAATTCTCCCCAGACGCACCAAAAGATTTGGAAATATATCATTGACCACCAGCTGGATGTCGTGGGCCTTCAAGAGACCCACCTGACTAAATCGGAGGACTCACGCCTTAAGCACAAACAGTTCCCACTTATTTATAGGTCTTCCACCTCCACGAAGCAGAGGAGAGTGGCCCTTATGTTCCACTCGGCCCTGCACTTTCAACCTACGGGAGTACAAAGTGATAAAGAGGGGCGCTGGGTCATGGTGAAGGGCCTCCTTCAGGGTAGACTATGCACCTTTGCCGTATTGCATGCACCCAACACTCGCCAAAATGGCTTCCTCCAAACCCTCTTAGGGAAGGTCATAGATTTCGCTTAGGGGCCATTGCTTATCATGGGGGACTTCAATTTGGTTTGGCAGAAAGAACTGGATAGTACTCATTCACAGATCCTGATATGGGCCTTTTCGATGCGTGGCGGTCCCTGTACCACCAATCTAGAGACTACACTTTTTTCTCACACGTTCGTCGCTCTTACTCCCGACTTGGTCACTTCTTCCAGAGTCAGTCTCTCCGAGGCGACCTTCGCGAGGCCAAGATTTTCCCATTGTCCGTGTCCGACCATAGCTTGCTCGCAGTGTGCCTTTATTGGGGTGTGAAGAGCAAGACTAGCCCTAGGTGGTACTTCCTGGCATCCTTGGTCCGGGACAAAACCTCCTGTAACACTTTGAGGGGAGCGATAAAGGAGGTTTTTGTACTTAATGACACAGGGGACACTTCAGTCTTTACCACCTGGGACGCCCTTACAGCTTGTATTCGAGGGCAGTGCCTGGCCCTGAAGGCTGCGCTTAATAGACAGCCAGGTCGGGAAAGGGAGCAATTAGAGGAGGAACTCTCCACTTTGGAGAAAGCACACAAGGCAAACCCCTCCAGGCGCACATTGCGACAGCTCACGGCAGTTAGAGGTAAGCTTCGGGCGCATTACAATAACAGGGCAGAATATACTCTGCTAAAATTACGGCGTATGTCCTACTCCCAGGGCAACAAGGTGGGGAAGCATCTTGCCAGGCAGCTCCGGGACAAGAGAGAACGGGAATACATTGGGGGGATTCAGGACACTCAGGGGGTGCTGACACACCAAGACGAGTCTAAAGCCGAGCTTTTCGGTTCCTTCTACAAAACTCTCTACTCTGGGGATTCCCTTGATGCCGCCGCGCAAAAAGAATATCTGCAAACATTACCGTTACCCCAGGTGTCAGCGGAGTGGAATGAGAAGCTCTCTGCTCCCTTCACTAGAGAAGACGTGATGGCGGCCATTAAGGCCTTGAAACCCCATAAGGCCCCGGGGCGGATGGGTACACGGCCATTTTCTTTAAAACCTTTGCCTCTGAACTCAGCCCGTACTTAGTCCGATTGCATGGCGGACGAAGGCGAGACATCGGGTACGATGGCTGAAGCCCTGATATCTATCATACCCAAACCCGGGAAAGACCCCAGTAAGTGCGCCTCTTATAGGCCGATTGCCCTCCTGAATCTAGATGCGAAACTCTATTCCTCCATCATTGCTCAACGACTCAATGACCTAATGCCGGCACTCATACATCCGGACCAATCAGGGTTCATCAAGGGACGACAGACCCACGACAACACGAGACGGGTGATACACCTGACTGAAAAGGCCAATAGGTTCAAAATCCCGGCAGTCCTGGTGGGGCTTGACGCCGAGAAGGCGTTTGACAGGGTGGATTGTTTTTTTTTATTCCAGACATTAGCCGACTTTGGCTTCTCCTCTAAATTTTTGACAATGATTCGGGCAAATTACCTCTCCACCAGGTCCAGAGTAGCGGTAAATGGGCATACGTCCTCCTTCTTTGAACACTCACGGGGCACTAGATAGGGGTGTCCCTTTTCGCCTCTACTCTTTGCCCTAAGCATAGAACCTTTGGCACTAGCGGTGAGGGCCAACCCCGACATCCACGGCCTACCCTTTACTGGGAAGACGCATAAGATCACTCTTCTCGCGGACGATGTCTTCTATCCCTCTCTGACCTGGCCCACTCTCTCCCCCAAGTGCAGGCGGAACTGGAGCACTTTGAAGTGGTGGCGGGGTTCAAGGTCAACTATGATAAGTCCTACGTACTTAACCTCACACTCCCCCGATCTGAAGTCCTCCGTCTCACGACGCTGACACCCCTTCCATGGGCCAGTTCCTCTATTCTATATCTGGGGATCCACTTAACTCCCACGCTGGGGAAACTATACTCTGCCAACTTCCCCCCGTTATTAGCCAAGATTCAGGCCGACTTGAACCGCTGGAAGCCAATGTTCATATCATGGCTGGGGAGGATCCATGCTGTTAAAATGTCCCTTCTTCCCAGACTATTATACTTGTTCCAGGCCCTGCCCATTGACCTCGACGGGGAATTTTGCCGGCGAATGAAATCCATCATGTTACGCTTTATCTGGCAGGGGGGGTTGAGCACGCTTCTCCTTCGCCGTCCTGCGCAAACCGAAGAAAGAAGGGGGCGTGGGGCTATCTGACATTCACCTGTACTATAAAGCGGCGCAATTTCGAGTGCTAGTAGAATGGTCGCAACAAGAGTCAGAAAAACACTGGCTGCACATGGATCGGAGCGTGGCTGGGAGGACAATATGGGACCTGGTATGGAAGCCCAAGAGTGACAGCCCCAAAAATGCTTACATCAGTACCCCCACTTGCACCACTTTGAAGGTTTGGGACTCTGTCTCCAAGGATGATAGGTGGACTACATTCCCCTCCCCCTTTACACCCCTACACTTAAATCCCGCTTTTCACCCAGCGTTGTCTGAGGGCACCTTTGATGCTTGGAAGGAAGTGTGTTTTGATGTTGTTCATGGGCATCCCTCATATCGCTTCTTCCATGACAATGCCTACCAGGGGACTTGCAAGTGGAAGCTCGCCGTTTAACCTAGCGTAAGGTGGCGGCTGTTAGTTTCTGCCTGGGGCACGTAGGTCTCAGCCGAACTGATATGGAGGCATCTGCCCTGACTTTCATTGATCTCCCACTTACCTCACAGGCCGTTTGGAACGCCCGTCTATATCAGGGACTGCACCTATTGAAGCGTTATTCTGTATGTTAAGGGTCTGATTAGAAGGAGCTCTGGCCGATTTAACGGGATGCCGGTGGGCGGATTTCAATGGCACCCCCTGCGTGTGACGATGTGTGGGATTGTCGCATTTTTTCTCTGTGTTTTAAAATCAATAAACATATCTTTGGGGGAAAAAAATCAGTGATTCATGCTGTAAAACCACAACACATTTTGAATGATCTGCAGGGACAATAGTGCACCTCGAGCACACTTTGAAGCCAGCAAATGCTAATAAAGGAATGAGACAGGGTACCAAACAAAGACAGACATAGGTCGCCACATGAAAGGAGTGAAAGGGCATCAATCAAAAAGCCAGCTACATAATACCACCCCTAAGGATAGCCGCAGGGGATCACCTCAAAAGAAAGTCACATGGCACCACTTAAAGTCAGCCTCATGCACTATCAAAATCAGCGGCTGATGTCAAATTTAAGACAATCTAACAAATGAGTACTCTTTTAAGCCACCATCTGCCATTATCAAAAGACAGCCTTAAGTAATTGATGAAAGGAAGACACTCCATACTCACGAAGTCCTGATGAAACATTCTGCTTCTCGGATCTCTGAGACTGCAGCCTTAAGTAGCCCCATATCAAGACAGGAAAGAACCTGCCACTTCTTCATTGATGGAGTTTGCATTCACATTTTCATGAGTGGAAAACCAGCTTCACTTCCAACTCTAAAAGAAAGGAGAGTAAAGGGTCAATAGAATCAACAAGGATTGGCAGCTGTCTGCTAGACAAATTTGTACCAGTTTTTTATAGATGAAAGGTAATTTCACTGTGCACAAGCTAGAATGGATTCCCAATCTTATGCTACTGGCTGTTTGGTGTTTCTTTCCACCTCTTATGGGAGTGCTTGCACTGCAGTCCCTACGGGACTTTAATTTACATCTTAAATAAGCACATATATGTTTATCTCATATAAGCAATATATATAGCAAGCAACTGTTTTTGTTGTTTCACTGCTGCATACTCATTTCATGTTTTAGTCAGATATCTAGCCAGATCTATTGACTTTGCCTGTCCTTATTTCTGAAGCATGCATCTGCAAAGCCAATAGGTCGGCTTTTTGTTAGGGGAAGTGTTTGGTAATGGTTGCACAATTTTGCTCCTATAATCAAGCAAACTCTTGGGCAACACCAACGTGGATGAAGCAAGTAGGGCCTTTTGTTGAACAGGCTGTATTAGCAGAGTATTTAAAGTGTACCCTCAAAGAAAAGTGGTATAAAAACGAGTCAAGGAGGACGTTTGTATTTTGAGTGGTGAACTCAAAAGGCATACACAGCAAAATGCTGCATACTAAATATTTTTAACAATAGGCACAAGAGCTCTATGGACTACGGTTCCAGGGTGCAGCCCCAAACACTCCCCAGGAGGAATAGCTAAATGATAACCGTTTATACCATTTGGCCCTACCTTATTTACATACGATGCAACTGTTGTAAATCATGTCCATCGTCCAGTATGCCTAGCAATCCACTGCAACTAACCACTTCAGTCATATATTTAGTACGTATTTCAGAGTGAAGAGATCTGCTACACAGTCCTGGCCTCAGAAGGCCGTGCAGGTCTTGACACTATGTGCTAACGATCCTTACTCCATTCATAGAAGAGATGGCTGTAATGCAGTCCTTTCTAGTAGATCTTGGACCCTTCGACTCCTCCCATCCATACCTGTCCCAGAACATGCGTCACAGAATGGTTAATCCTGTGCTGTAACGAGCAAATTGGATTTAATGCAGTAAAAAATTATAAAGGCACCTGCAGAGCTGATAACATCTGCCAACATACCATAACTGCACATCCATCCCATCACTACGCACTGCTTCCCATAACCGCACCTCGGTGGTCATCATGCACGACATGAAAACCCTTCCTACATAGGATCAAAAACAAATTCACCGCCCTACGAGCCACACATTCTTCAGGGTATAGCATGCTACCAGTGCTGGCAAGTGCTTCAGTGCCTCACATAAGCGTAGTTGATGCCATGTTAACAGCACAATACAAAACAATGGACCAGTATTTTCGATGCCTCTCGAGGAAAGCTCATGTATGTGCACATCTTTACAATGGGAACAAACTGTAAATAGAGCAACATATTATTATGTCAGATATGTAAATTAAAATAATGCACTAGGGTAAATAGTGAATTGCATTAATCTGGCGTAAAGATAAACAGGAAACACTTCCTAAACAAAAAGACATAAATCAACAATAAAAATGTCCTGATGTGAGTAAAGAAAATACTTCCAAGAACGAACAATGACTGAATTACAAGAAACTGAATTAACAAAATGACTGCTAATACACCACTAAAACCTAATGAGAACACAAATGAGACAATGTATGCATCTACACAATGCAATGGCCTGCATGGAAAGCCAGTCCAAACAATACCAAACATCAAAGAATTCTTCAAAGCCAATAAATGGAGTGGGCCGACAAAACCCTAATCTCTCTGTGCTACTTCATATATATACTTTTTAAAAATACTGGTATCTATAGGCCAGCTAAAGCCATCGAATCTTAATGGAAAAGAAATAATTTAGACACTGTACAAATGTAATCAGTTTGCTTATTATTTTGTCATTTGTTGTAGTGTAAAATATGTTCAAATTGATGTGAACACTTAACTACATTCTCTCAGTCCAGCATATATGGGACAAAGTAAAACAATTAAATTACACTACACTGACAATTTATGTACTCTTGTTGGCGCCTGTTCATTAGGAAACAGTTAACAAACATAACATCTCTTTTTGAGTGTAATACACAATATGCTTAATGGCACTCAGTGTAAACTAGCCGAATGGGAAGTTGGAGGTCACTTACTAATCCACAAAATTTTCAAATATCTGCTAACGTTTCCTTAGTTTCTCTGCATCAAATGTTCTTCACATGGTTTCCTCAGTGCGACAAGTCTCTTGGAATAGGCCCTATTCAGCACACTTGCAATACGGAAATATCAGAGTCATAGTCTCTAAATTAAGTATAGGGCTATCTGGATATCTTTGGATCGAAAAAGAGCTTACCAAAAGCATTTACTTTTTAATGAAAACATTTAATATATAGCTCCTACACCTCAAAACGCAATGTAGTAACGTACAAAAAGATAGTACAAATAAGAAAATATAATTCACTAAAATACACACTATGAGAACAACAGAAATAATAACAGTATGAAAAATGTAGCCAGAATCCAAGATTATCAATGTCTTATAAAATGTAAGGACTGGGAAGGACACACATTAATCAAAAGAGCATTCCAGTCTTGATGAGCAGTAACAGAAAATCTTACCATGAGAACCCGATGTGCTGAAAGGAGTAGTGAAGTATCCACTGTCCAAACTATGCATCATTCTACCCCAGTACACCGTCAACTCCGACAATCGCAACTGATGCTGCTACTCAGCCAAGTTGTAGGCCTGCCTCAGGATGAGCACCCTAAAGGTTATTGTAAAGTTCACTGTCACAGCAGGTAAGTACATTTCAACAAGTTTATTAGTTATATGTAAGTAATATCTTGTCAACTTTTTCATAAATTGCACTTCATACCACAAATGATACCATTTTTTAAGTGACGTAAATAAAGATGGTACTGTCACCTAAGTTATGCTACTAAAGACATAAGGATTTAAGGCTAAACTTGTGACTTTCAGATCCAGGATTATGTCAGCAACAAGTTTTCCACTAACGGAGCCATGCTAGCTACATTTACAGTCGTCTTCTTTATACACACCTACTCGAAGCTATGATGTTCAACTTTACTCAGTCTATCTGAGCCCTGCAACTGAAACCAGGAGGTACTCTCACTCATCCAGACACACTGACATCGTACATTCTATCACTCAGCCAAAATGCTCACATAAACTCAATCAGAATTATGCAGGAAAATGGTAGAAAATAAAGATAAACTGGAACAGAAGTGATATGCAACTAAAAACAGCTAGCTGTGTGCCTGAATGCCAAACACATTTGTATAAGGGCAAGGAAGGCATCGATGAAGCAGGTAAAACAGACAAAATGACATTACTATGGACTAGTTTGTAAACAGCACATGTCTAAACGACTGTCTGAAAGTCTGAGGAAGAAAGAAAATAATATCTTCTGAGTAGAGAGACAGAAAAGAACAGGCTGTACAGTGGAGAAAAAATAATTAAAACTAATCAAGGATTCCAAGACAACAATTTAGAAAGTGAATGAAGACACCAGAATGGAAGAAATTGCCACATCTAATAGGATAAAGCCTTCTTTATGAACAAGCCGAAAATACATTTCCACTTGTGTGCCATCTGCCTTACCTGCACAGATCAAGCTGAAAATGTGTTTAAATTCATCAGGTAGTGTCTGTCTGTTATTAAAAGTGGGGAAATAATCTGTAAAAACCTATTCAGCTATTATCTTTCCTGTAGTTTAATTTGAATTTCCAGGGGAGGTTTGGCAGAAAGCAGAAATGTATGTGACTCCACCATGTCTGAGTACAGGAGAACTAGACCGGTCTAGCAGGGGAAGGGTATCACAAGTACCAGAATGCAAGGGAGCTGCTCACGCGGGCACAGAGTAGGGCAGGGAGAGTGCAAGAAAAAACAAGCATTTACAATGCAATGGTTTTGCCTTTGTTAAAGTTTGAGCTATTGGCATTGCTCTTGACATTATTTTTATTTATGTTTTTTTTTAACATAAATAAATGGCATTGTCATTTACAATGCCACTAGCTTTATCTCTCGCGAATGACACACAAACACCCACAGAGAGCCCCCCCACACACACACCCACACCGAGCCCCCCACACACACACCCACACCGAGCCCCCCACACACACAGCCACACAAAGCACCCCCACACAGAGCCCCCCACACACACCCACACAGAGCCCCCCCACACACTGCGAGCCCCCCACACACTGCGAGCCCTCCCCCCACACACTGCGAGCCCCCCCACACACACCCAATGCCCATCTGCTTTCAACTGTGTCCACACGCAATACAGTAATTTCCTAACAAACCCACCCATGCCCCTACCTAGCTGCCTTCATTCTAACCCAAAAGCACTTCCCAATTCCCCTCTCGAGAACTGTCCCTCAGCACCACATAACCACTCCTACCCAAAAAAAAAAAATATATATATATATATATATATATATATATATATATATATACACATATACATATATTGCAGTTTTATATAGCTCGAACTTAACCCGAAGATATCAGAGCGTTTAACAGACAAGCACATTATTTTTAGGCAGAGGGGATTACGTGATTTGCACAGAATAACAATGTTTAGGCCTGCCGCCAGACCGTAAACTGGTTCGTTCCCCATCTTAAAAGTTGGCCGGCCCAGCCGTTAAGCCACAGCCTCTAGCACCCTCTATCTTTACATCATTAATCTCGTGCCCCTCACCCCTCCGGTGGCTCCCTCCATCGTCTCGGGATCAGCAGGCTGCGCACTGAGATCTCCAGACGGCTCCATCACGAACAGTATCTTCTGGGTGACGTCACGCCGCCACCCCCACCTTGAAAAAGAGCTTGGGCTGGCAGCGGAAGAGGAGAATAGAACACCGCACAGAACACTAAATAAAAATCTTCCGTTGCTGAGAACAATTGATACCTCAGAGACATTTTAGTATGTTAAAAAAAGTAACATTTTCGGTAATTTATAAAAACATATTTAGTTTAAAATATAATACAACCCAGCAAACACATTTTTACTCCTATGAGTGGGGCTTTACCATCGTTTACCAGGTTTTTCAATATACCCTATATTTGTTTTTGTTTTTGCTTTGAGAGGTCACCTAAATATCCCGATTCATTCCAACCGCTCCGTCATCGTTTTTTTAATCCATCAAGTGAGCGTCCGTCGTGCTTTCCCTTCCAGAACTCTTCCACCTGTGATCATGTGCAGCAGAGGTTTGAGATCCATTCTGACCCTAGTGGGAAGAGCCCCATAGACGGTCCCTAAAATGAGTGATTCCCCAGCGGCGGACGGTGGCCTCGTTTGCTATTATTCTTTCATGGCCTTTCACTTTTGTGCAGCTTTTAGCCCCACATGACTGGCACCTGCAGTGACACACGCTCCCTTGTAGACATTGGAATGGCCCTTTCACGTCTGCAAAGACACTTTCAGGCTCCCCCATAGAAATACACTTCTTTAGGACTCTCATCGGTACAGCCACTTCCACAAAGGTATACACATATATTGAAAAAAATTCAGCCAATCCAAAATCGCTCCTTTTTCTCCGGTCGAGGAGTCGCCTCATTTGTCTTCTTAATAATCTTTTTAGGCTTGATACCATTCACAGAAATATTAAACCCCAAAACAGGTTACTTTATCTTTCTGTTCCTGAAGTGTGCTTCTTTATTGTCAATGTACGCCACTCTGCTCCGCTTACAAAATAAGTCCTACGGGCTCAAAGATTTCCTTGAGATGCCTATGCTCTCTCCAACAAGGCTGCTGAGTACTCTGGAGTTTCACCTCATCCTATTTCATTCACCACCTCGCATTCCCAGACTCGTACCTGCTCTCTCCTGATATCACACTTTCGCCATCGTTCATTTCCTATTATTTTCTACCTGATCTGCATTCTCTTGTCTTCAGCCCGCAGTCATCAGCACACACAGGCCAGAGAAGGCACCAGAGCATCATTTCACATTAGCAACACCCAGTGGCAGAGCACAGGAGCTTGGCAGCACCCTGAGGGAGGACAGACTGAGAGTCCACAGAGAAGGCACCTCGAATGGTGGGTCCTCTAGCCTTGTCCTGCACTCGTCTCTCCGGGTGGGACTTGCGTGGATTGCAGACCTGAAGACACAAACGGGAGTCGGGATAGGGACAAGTCTCTCTCCTTAAGCATGACTTGCCTAATATGAACTAGTGTGACCTCACACAAGTGTGAACTCAGAGTTTGCTTCCTTGTGCAGCACTCCGTGTGTGCGCCATCTGCAACCAGGGACGCTCAGTTCACCTCTGCCCGTCTATACTCTGCAACTAACAGTGTTTCCCTTGTAGAAAGGAATCTCACCTAAGTTGATTTACTTTAAAAAACAAGCACCTACGAGGACACGGGGGGGGGCGGGAGAGGACACGGACGGCGGGAGGGGGGCGGGAGAGGACGAGGGGGCGGGAGAGGACACGAACGGGGGGAGGGGGGCGGGAGAGGACACGGACGGCGGGAGGGAGGCGGGAACGTGCCGGCAGGATCAAAATTCCACCAATGAGCAGGAAGGCAGGTGCCGGCAATGCCGGACCAGATTCGGGGGCGTTCCCGGCTTTTGGCTGACGTCGCGTGACGTAGCCAAAAGGGAAAAATTCTCGGGAACGCCCCCGAATCTGGTCTGGGATTGACAGACAGAGCCCTCTACCAATGGCTAGCCTCCATTTATGGAGCTAGCCAATGGGAGGAGGGGGCGGATACCCGACCCCACATAGAGATATCATTAGATTTTGCTAGCGCATGCGTACTTCGTACGCATTGCGTAGGCAAAACCTAAAAAGGGAACAGAATGAACAAAAGGTTTGAGATACAAAACAAATTTAAAAAGCTTGACACTTTAAAAAAAAAATTTAATATACAACGCTTCACGAATTTGCGTGTCATCCTTACGCAGGGGCCATCCTAATCTTCTCTGTATCATTCCAATTTTAGTATATGTGCTGCCAAAGCGAGCACGGAAAAAAAAAAAAAAGCTTTACACTCGGTCTCCAAAAACAAAGGTTCCGCAAAAACGAAGGTGTTCACTAACTTTACAAGCAAACTCGAAAAACAGAAGGACCGAACGAGGAAAAGTTTGCTGATACAAAACTAAACAAACAGCAAGAGTTTGTATATGGCAGAAAATATACACAAACACACAAATGAAAGATTCGCCAACAAAAGAAGATAATTCCTACCACAAATACAGACAGAAACACACACAAAATAGGTGCGCACAAAAACATCTTCGGCCAATTCTTCTAACAACCTCTGCTGCCACACCTGTGAGAAGATTCATCAATTCTTTAACTACGGTGAGATTTGCAGAAAAAGTCATACATATGCCCCTCTGGGATGACCTTTAGAACACATTTGACCGCAACAGGGATGCTGCACTACTTCTCCTGAACATCTCAGCTGTCTTTGACATAGAAGACCATGACATTTTGATACAAAGACTCTACGATGCCGGCATAGAGAAGACTGCTCTAGACTGGATTACATCCTACCTTCACAACAGAACTAATGTCATCCATAACCACCTTTCTCGTCCAAACCATACTTCACAAAAGCAGGGGTCCCTCCAGGCTCTATCATATCACCCATGCTTTTCAACATCTACATCAAGTCGTTACCGGCACTGATCAAAGTGGAGCCGTGCAGAGCAAAGTGGAGCCGTACAGAGCAAAAAGGAGTTGGGCAGAGCAAAAAGGAGTTGGGCAGAGCAAAAAGGAGCTGGGCTGAGCAAAAAGGAGCTGGGCTGAGCAAAAAGGAGCTGGGCTGAGCAAAAAGGAGCTGGGCTGAGCAAAAAGGAGCTGGGCTGAGCAAAAAGGAGCTGGGCTGAGCAAAAAGGAGCTGGGCTGAGCAAAAAGGAGCTGGGCAGAGCAAAAAGGAGCTGGGCAGAGCAAAAAGGAGCTGGGCAGAGCAAAGTGGAGTAGAGTGGAGTTGAGTGTAAGAGTTTGGTGTTGTAGAGAGGAGTAGTATCAAAATAGAGTGCAGTGGCACAGAGTGAAGCAAATTGTTGTATAGTGTCATAGCGTGGTGCAGAGCGTAGTGGAGTGTCAGACAGTGTTGGTGGGTGGAGTGGCATAGAGTGTCATAGAATAGAATGAAGTAGCACAGGGTAGCAGAGGCAATTGTATAGAGTGGAGTAGAGTTGTCAAAATGCACAGAGTGTGGTAGAATGCGTAGGGCGTAGAGTAGAGTTTTGTAGAACGGCAGAGAGGAGTAGAGTGTTAGTGGAGGGGACTGGAGGGGTGTGGAGTACTGCATAGTAGAGTGGCGCAGCGTAGATTGCGTTGGTATAGAGTGCAGTGGCGTGCAGGAGAGTGCAGTGGCACAGAGTGTAGTAGAGTGGCAAACAGTGCAGTGGTGTAGAGTATAGTGGCATTGAGGAGATTGTTTCAGAGTAGAGGGAAGTGGCGTAGAATGGAGTGTTGCAGGGTAGAGTGGCATAGAGTGGTGTAGTGTGCAGTATTATGTAGTGCAGTGGTTTGAAGAAGATTGGCATTGAGTGGCACAGAGTAGAGTTCAGTGTATTAAAGTGGTGCACCGTGGAGTGGTGCAGAGGTGAGAGGAGTGGTGTAGAGTGCAGTGGTGCAGAGTAGTGTGCCGTAAGGAGCATTGCCAATGAGTAGAGAGATGCAAAGTAGAGAGGCGTAGAGTGCAGTGGAGTAGTGTGGGTGGTGTAGAGTAGAAAAGAGAGGCATAAAGTGGAGTATGCATGGTGTGGTAGCACAATGCCTTTACAGACAACACATTTCCAATTGAAATGACCATTACATTTGCACATACCGTTTTACTGATAAAACTTACAGCGCACAAAGGATAACGTGTGGCAATGGCATCCACTAGTGCACTGGTTTGTGTGGTCGTATTAAAATACTGGTTTCTACCACACATGCAAATTGCAAAAAAAATGCTTCATTTTTGCTTTCCTAATTCCGATATATTTTGAATAATTTGCACAGTTCATGTATAGATATTTAAATTTTGTTGTGTGCTAGAAAAAAAAAAGTTTCTTTCCCAGAAAAATTCCCAATATTTGAAGGCCTGTATACAGAAAGTGAGGACTCGTGGAAGAATACAAGGAGCGATGGTAAACAAGATTTGTGCCTCCAGAGGGACAAAGACATGCTGGACAACCTAAAACAAAGTCAGCAAACAGAAAGCCAGAACATTTGAGTTACAAAATACAAAGCCCATGGTAAGCAAAGGGGGGGCAATGCATTCCTAGGGAAGCTTTCAGGAATGCTCACACAAAGTCTTTTCGCAACCAGACAGTGTAGACTTCAATCTAAAAATTCGCTACATGAATGTAAATTCATTTTTGGAAATTCACCCTAATAACTGCCCCTCCCATTTACCAATCTATGCAAAGCAAACTTTGCAAGGATCAACTATACTTTCGTGTACACATTTTTGGGGAACTTGTGCAGATTTGTCAAAAATTATCATTCATAAAAAAAAATCATAAAAGGTTTTTGATAACCAAAAGCAGTCCTCCACGGTTTGTGGGCGACTACAACTCCCCTTCATGCACTGCTATTGCTGATCTTTAATCAAGTAAGACATACAAACAGAAAAAAATCCCTTATACATCTGTTGATGGGCTGGTATTCTTATAATTCAAAAACTGAAAAAAATGGGTAATTCCTTTGTTATTGTTAGGTGCGCATTCCTCAATCCATTATTCATAACCTTACACATGACCATAGAGGACATCGAGTAACATATATTCATTCTCTGACGTTCCTTCATGACACTGGATGGTGTTGAAAGGCTGCAGTATCACTGGCCTTAGACTTAGACTGGGTAATCTCTAGAGTCAAGGATATTACAATTCACTCAATTGTTCCTTGCGATTGGTTGGATTATCATGCCATAACCTTCCATATATCCACCATAAGAAAAGACCACACAACCTGTCAAACTCAAAAAATGGACATGGGACACCAAAGACCATAATATTGAGCAATTAGTAGCACGATGTGAGAAGGATCTAAATCTGCCTAACAACTTGCTGAACGTTTGCGAACTCACTGATCACTACACCACATCAATGACGAATATAGTCAACTCCACTATGCCGCTAAAACTGAAAAGAATCTTAGAGAAAGATAAAAATCCATGGTTCAATGGGGCTCTGAATGAAGACAGGAGGAGGCTAAGACTAGCAGAAAGAAAGTGGAGACAGCACCCAGCATCCCCCCAGCTAAAAACACTCAGGAAAATTAGAAATGAATACAACAAAAAGTGTTCTCAAATACAGCAAGCATTTGCAATGCAATAGGTCGCGCATTAGGAAAGTTTGAGCTACTGTTATTGTAAATGACAATTTTTTTATTTATGTGTTGGTTTTGAAAATAGCGAAATTAGTAGCTTTGTCATTTACAATGCCAATAATTATAACTTTCGCAAATGTGACACCTATAGCATTTGTAATGCAATATGTGTTATATTTAATTGAATTAGATGTATTGATATTACAAATAACAATGGCTTTTAATGTTTTTAAATAATTAATATTTAAATAAAAGTTATTGTAATTTATAATGGCAATACCTTAACATTTTGTAAATAACTTTTGTGAAGATTATGTTCAGTGTATTTTATTGTTACGAAAATCCAAGAACAGAAGTAAAATATTAACATCTTTTTGTGACATTTGTAATAAAGCTTAAAACATTGAAAGAACATATTTGAACCAGTTGTTGTTGAATGGTTGCACAGATTAATGCTGTGGTGGCGCTGAGTGATGTTGTGGTGGCGACGAGTGATGCTTTGCGTTCAGTGATGCTGTGGTAGCGCATTGTGATTTTGTGGTGCCACTGAGTGATGCTGTGGTGCTGCTGAGTGATGCTGTGGTGATGCGATAGAGTGCGATAGATAGAGTGAGGGCAATAGATAGATAGAGTGAGGGCGATAGAGGGAGGGAGGGCGATAGATAGATAGAGGGAGGGCGATAGATAGAGTGAGAGCGAAAGATAGATAGATGGATAGATAGATAGAGTGATTGCAATAGATAGAGTGAGTGCGAAAGATAGACAGATAGAGTGAGTGCGAAAGATAGACAGATAGGGTGAGGGCGATAGACAGATAAATTGAGTGAGGGCGATAGATAGACAGATTGAGTGAGGGCGATAGATAGACAGGTAGCTTAAGTGAGGGCGATAGACATATAGATAGAGTGAGGGTGATAGATAGGATCCGATAAATAGAGTGAGGGCGATAAGAGTGAGGGCGATAAATAGAGTGAGGGCGATGGATAGATAGAGGGCGATAGAGTGAGGGCGATAAATAGAGTGAGGGCGATAAAAAGAGTGAGGGCAATAGATAGATAGAGTGAGGGCGATGGATAGAGTGAGGGGCGATAGATAGATAGATAGATCGATAGGGGCGATAGCTAGATAGAGGGCGATAGATAGATACATAGATAGATAGAGTGAGGGGTGATAGATAGATAGATAGATAGATAGATAGATAGATAGATAGATAGATAGATAGATAGATAGATAGATAGATAGATAGATAGATAGATAGATAGATAGATAGAGTCAGGGGCGATAGATAGAGTGAGGGCGATAGATAGATAGATAGATAGAGTGAGGGCGATAGATAGAGTGAGGGGCGATATATAGATAGAGGGCGATAGAGTTAGGGCGATAGATAGAGTGAGGGGCGATAGATAGAGTGAGGGGCGATCGAAAGAGTGAGGGGCGATCGATAGAGTGAGGGGCGATCGATAGAGTGAGGGCGATAGATAGATAGAGTGAGGGCGATAGATAGATAGAGGTTGATAGAGTGAGGGCGATAGAGTGAGGGCGATAGATAGAGTGAGGGGCGATCGATAGAGTGAGGGCGATAGATAGATAGATAGAGTGAGGGCGATAGATAGATAGAGTGAGGGCGATAGGTAGATAGATAGAGTGAGGGGCGATAGATAGATAGAGTGAGGGGCGATAGATAGATAGAGTGAAGGCGATAGATAGATAGAGGGCGATAGAGTGAGGGCGATAGATAGATAGATAGAGGGCGATAGAGTGAGGGCGATAGATAGATAGATAGAGGGCGATAGAGTGAGGGCGATAGATAGATTGAGGGCGATAGATAGAGTGAGGTGCGATAGATAGAGTGAGGGGCGATCGATAGATAGAGTGAGGGCGATAGATAGATAGAGTCAGGGGCGATCGATAGATAGAGTAGGGTGATAGATAGAGTGAGGGCGATAGATAGATAGATAGATAGATAGAGTGAGGGCGATAGGTAGATAGATAGATAGATAGATAGATAGATAGATAGATAGATAGATAGATAGATAGATAGATAGATAGATAGATAGATAGATAGATAGATAGATAGATAGATAGAGTGAGGGCGATAGATTGATAGAGTGAGGGCGATAGATTGATAGAGTGAGGGGCGATAGATAGATAGAGTGAGGGCGATAGATAGAGTGAGGGCGATAGATAGATTGATAGAGTCAGGGGCGTTAGATAGAGTTAGGGTGATAGATAGAGTGAGGGCGATAGATAGATAGTTTGATAAGAGTCAGGGGCGATAGATAGAGTGAGTGCGATAGATAGATAGAGTGAGGGTGATAGATAGAGTGAGGGCGATAGATAGATTGATAGAGTCAGGGGCGATAGATAGAGTTAGGGTGATAGATAGATAGAGTGAGGGCGATAGATAGATAGTATGATAAGAGTCAGGGGCGATAGATAGAGTGAGTGCGATAGATAGAGAGAGGGCGATAGATAGAGTGAGGGGCGATAGATAGAGTGAGGGGCGATAGATATATAGATAGAGTGAGGGCGATAGATAGATAGATAGATAGATAGATAGATAGATAGATAGATAGATAGATGGCGATAGATAGAGTGAGGGAGATAGAGTGAGGGCGATAGATAGAGTGAGGGCGATAAATAGAGTGCCAAGGAGCTGTTGCTGCGACCACCCATCTTCCAGAAGAAGAAAACATGATCGAGCTTTCTCTGGAGCAGCCCCCAAAATCTGGAACTCACTCCCTCCAAACATTAGGAAAATTCCAAACACGGAAACATTTAAGAAGGAAACTAAGATCTTCCTGATGAGTAAGTTCCTACCATAGACAAGACAGCTCTCCACTAGCACCGTGGCGTGGATGTCACCAAACAGAACAGCCTGGTAATTGAAAGAGAAAGTCACCAGAGATACTGGAGAGAAACATTAACGGACTCAGGGAGTGAGATTGCAAAGAGAAATTACACTCCAGAACTATTAGGAACTAGAAATCATTGTACTCCTGTGATTTCAAGATGTATCCAAATACCTACCTCATATGTCTATTTATATATATGGTTAGGTTAACATTGACGACTGTATATGTGATTTCAAGATGTTTCCAAATACCTACCTCATATGTCTATTATATATATATATATATATATATATATATATATATATATATATATATATATATATATATTGCAAAACAAATTGCCCAAAAGCAGCGAGAGGGCACACCACGGCACTTCACCATTCCAGCCTCGCTGCAGCTCGTCTTCCGCTTCTTTGGGAAGCGGAAGACGAGCTGCAGCGAGGCTGGAATGGTGAAGTGCCGTGGTGTGCCCTCTCGCTGCTTTTGGGCAATTTGTTTTGCAAGATTATTCACGGCTGCTCATACCGTGGAGAGGAGCTCCGCTTCAATGAATTTGAAAGACTGCAGGATGGAACCCTTCCTACCCGATGCAGCACGGTACTTTTTTTGCAGAACTAGCCCGTCTTTCCAGTTTCCCTCCCTACTAAGGGTTATAAAACGGCTTGTGAATCAAGTATAAGGACACTGAACCTACTATAGGAGAAAAAATTGCACCTCCCAAGGGGACTACAATTCCCAGAAACATCACGCTGCTAATTGAATGATGCTACGCCCACTGTGGGAGCTACTTTAAATAAAATGGCAAGTTGAACGGAGGTGCGTGATCAGTGTTATTTACTGCCAGCCCATGAAGAAGAGGCGTCCTTGGCCTCGAAACGCGTCGGCAGAGGCAGATTGTAAATCTTTGGGAAGCGGAAGACGAGCTGCAGCGAGGCTGGAATGGTGAAGTGCCGTGGTGTGCCCTCTCGCTGCTTTTGGGCAATTTGTTTTGCAAGATTATTCACGGCTGCTCATACCGTGGAGAGGAGCTCCGCTTCAATGAATTTGAAAGACTGCAGGATGGAACCCTTCCTACCCGATGCAGCACGGTACTTTTTTTGCAGAACTAGCCCGTCTTTCCAGTTTCCCTCCCTACTAAGGGTTATAAAACGGCTTGTGAATCAAGTATAAGGACACTGAACCTACTATAGGAGAAAAAATTGCACCTCCCAAGGGGACTACAATTCCCAGAAACATCACGCTGCTAATTGAATGATGCTACGCCCACTGTGGGAGCTACTTTAAATAAAATGGCAAGTTGAACGGAGGTGCGTGATCAGTGTTATTTACTGCCAGCCCATGAAGAAGAGGCGTCCTTGGCCTCGAAACGCGTCGGCAGAGGCAGATTGTAAATCTTTGGGAAGCGGAAGACGAGCTGCAGCGAGGCTGGAATGGTGAAGTGCCGTGGTGTGCCCTCTCGCTGCTTTTGGGCAATTTGTTTTGCAAGATTATTCACGGCTGCTCATACCATGGAGAGGAGCTCCGCTTCAATGAATTTGAAAGACTGCAGGATGGAACCCTTCCTACCCGATGCAGCACGGTACTTTTTTTGCAGAACTAGCCCGTCTTTCCAGTTTCCCTCCCTACTAAGGGTTATAAAACGGCTTGTGAATCAAGTATAAGGACACTGAACCTACTATAGGAGAAAAAATTGCACCTCCCAAGGGGACTACAATTCCCAGAAACATCACGCTGCTAATTGAATGATGCTACGCCCACTGTGGGAGCTACTTTAAATAAAATGGCAAGTTGAACGGAGGTGCGTGATCAGTGTTATTTACTGCCAGCCCATGAAGAAGAGGCGTCCTTGGCCTCGAAACGCGTCGGCAGAGGCAGATTGTAAATCTTTGGGAAGCGGAAGACGAGCTGCAGCGAGGCTGGAATGGTGAAGTGCCGTGGTGTGCCCTCTCGCTGCTTTTGGGCAATTTGTTTTGCAATATATATATATATATATATTGTGAGGTCAACTTTTATGACCGTAAATTAACCTACCTTATAGCATTGTGTAATGTCCGTTATACAAGATATATCTTGAAATTTAGGTTAACATTTATGACGGTATATGTGATTTCAAGATGTATCCAAATACTTACCTCATATGTCTATTTATATATATTGTTAGGTCAACTTTTATGACTGTATATTGAACCTACCTAATAGCATTGTTTAAGGTCTGTTATACAAGACGTATCTTGAAACTAACTCATATAATGTGAAGCGCTCTGATACCCAAGGGTCACGTTCGCGCTATACCAAACACTTTAAATAAAAATAAAATAAATAAAATAGATAGATAGAGTGAGGGCGATAGATAGATAGACAGAGTGAGGCCGATAGATAGATAGATAGATAGATAGAAAGAAAGCTGCCGCGGCTGCAGCAGCTGATGCCAGCGATGCTTCCGCCACTTTGTAAAACGGGGCCTCTCTCACGCCTCTGGCAGGCGCGCATGTATCCACTCCAAACACTCACACCGGAATAGTGCACTCTGGGAACTAGTCTGGACTACTGTGGGTGTGCAACCTCTTGATCTGGGGTCAAGACGCTCCCACCAATGGGGGTGGGGCAGGACATTTAAAGGCGTGTTAGATGCTTTATCCTGGTAACAGCGGCATCCGACGAAGGCTACTTGCCGAAATGCATCATGCCTAAGCTGTCAAAATAAAGGTTTCCAAAGTTCTTCCCCGAGTGGCCTCTCACCTTTCTTTATTCAACTCGCGGCCCGGCCGACACCTGCATTAAGGGCTGGAACGTTTAGGGGACCGGAGGAAGCCTTAGGACACACAAAAGTAAAGTCCACATTTGTAAAGCGCACAATCACCCGTAAGGGTCTCTAGGCGCTGGGGGCCGTCGGGAAGATTAAGCGAGCTATTGCCCAGAGTCACATGGTGCAGGGCTAACCTGCCGCCGGAGCCGAGGATCGTACCGTGGTCCCCAGATTCCAGCGTCAGTCGCCCTGGCCGCGGCGCCACACCTCTTTCCAGGACTTTCCATTCGGACACACCGCGCCTTGGTCCTGATTAGCAAATGCCCATTGGGGTGAAAAATCGACTTTGCTTACCCTGTGCAACACTCACACCGGAACAGTGCACTCTGGGAACAGTAGTTGCGTCTGGACTACTGTGGGTGTGCAACCTCTTGATCTGGGGTCAAGACGCTCCCACCAATGGGGGTGGGGCAGGACATTTAAAGGAGTGTTAGATGCTTTATCCTGGTAACAGCGGCATCCGACGAAGGCTACTTGCCGGAATGCATCATGCCTAAGCTGTCAAAATAAAGGTTTCCAAAGTTCTTCCCCGAGTGGCCTCTCACCTTTCTTTATTGGAGGGGTTTGGAGTGGATACATGCGCGCCGGCCAGAGGCGTGAGAGAGGCCCCGTTCTACAAAGTGGCGGAAGCTTCGCTGGCATCAGCTGCTGCAGCCGCGGCAGCTTTCTTTCTTTCCAAGGACTGGAACTTACTTCTGCCCGCCCTGCGTGTAAGCCAAGCCATGGGCTGCTGCCAGGTGCAGCTCGTGACCTCACGAGGAGCCAAATTCACTGTAATTTTCGACTCGCGGCCCGGCCAACACCTGCATTAAGGGCTGGAATGTTTAGGGGACCGGAGGAAGCCTTGGGACACACAAAAAAACCAGGACTTTCCATTCGGACACGCCGCGCCTTGGTCCTGATTAGCAAATGCCCATTGGGGTGAAAAATCGACTTTGCTTTCCCCGTGCAACACTCACACCGGAACAGTGCACTCTGGGAACAGTAGTTGCGTCTGGACTACTGTGGGTGTGCAACCTCGTGATCTGGGGTCAAGACGCTCCCACCAATGGGGGTGTGGCAAGACATTTAAAGGCGTGTTAGATGCTTTACCCTGTTAACAGCGGCATCCGACGAAGGCTACTTGCCGAAATGCATCATGCCCAAGCTGTCAAAATAAAGGTTTCCAAAGTTCTTCCCTGAGTGGCCTCTCACCTTTCTTTATTGGAGGGGTTTGGAGTAGATAGATAGATAGATAGATAGATAGATAGATAGAGTGAGGGCGATAGATAGATTGATAGAGTGAGGGGCGATAGAGTGAGGGCGATAGATAGATAGAGAGATAGAGTGAGGGCGATAGATAGATAGATAGATAGAGTGAGGGCGATAGATAGATAGAGAGGTAGAGTGAGGGCGATAGATAGAGAGATAGAGTGAGGGAGATAGATAGATAGATAGATAGATAGATAGATAGATAGATAGATAGATAGATAGATAGATAGATAGATAGATAGATAGTGATAGAGAGAGTGAGGGAGATAGAGTGAGGGCGATAAATAGATAGATAGATAGATAGATAGATAGATAGATAGATAAAGTGAGGGCGATAGATAGATAGAGTGAGGGCCATAGATAGAGTGAGAGTGATATAGATAGAGTGAGGGCGATAAATAGATAGATAGAGTGAGGGCGATAAATAGATAGAGTGAGGGCAATAGATAGAGTGAGGGCGATAGATAGATAGAGTGAGGGCGATAGATAGATAGATTGATAGAGTGAGGGGCGAAAGATAGATAGATTGATAGAGTGAGGGGCGATAGATAGAGTGAGGGCGATAGATAGATAGAGCGAGGGCGATAGATAGATAGAGAGGTAGAGTGAGGGCGATAAATAGAGAGGTAGAGTGAGGGCGACAGATAGAGAGATAGAGTGAGGGCGATAGAGAGAGAGATAGAGTGAGGGCGATAGATAGAAAGATAGATAGATAGATAGATAGATAGATAGATAGATAGATAGATAGATAGATAGATAGATAGATAGATAGATAGATAGATAGATAGGACAGATAGATAGATAGAGTGATGGCGATAGATAGATAGAGTGAGGGCGATAGATAGAGTGAGGGCGATAGATAGATAGATTGATAGAGTGAGGGGCGATAGATAGAGAGATAGAGTGAGGGCGAAATAGAGAGAGAGATAGATAGAGAGAGATAGAGAGATAGATAGAGAGATAGATAGAGAGATAGATAGATAGATAGATAGATAGATAGATAGATAGATAGATAGATAGATAGATAGATAGATAGATAGATAGATAGATAGATAGAGTGAGGACGATAGATAGAGTGAGGACGATAGATAGAGTGAGGGCGATAGATAGAGTGAGGGCGATAGAGAGATAGAGTGAGGGCGATATAGTTAGATAGACAGATAAATAGAGTGAGGCCGATAGATAGATAGATAGATAAATAGATAGATAGATAGATAGATAGAGTGCGGCAGATAGATAGATAGATAGATAGATAGATAGATAGATAGATAGATAGAGCGAGGGCGATAGATAGAGCGAGGGCGATAGATAGAGTGAGGGCAATAGATAGACAGATAGATTGAGTGAGGGCAATAGATAGATAGAGAGATAGAGTGAGGGCGATAGATAGATGGAGAGATAGGTAGATAGATAGATAGAGTGAGGGCGATAGGTAGATAGATAGAGTGAGGGCGATAGATAGATAGATAGATAGATAGATAGATAGATAGATAGATAGATAGATAGATAGATAGATAGAGTGAGGGGCGATAGAGTGAGGGCGATAGATAGATAGAGAGATAGAGTGAGGGCGATAGATAGAGAGATAGAGTGAGGGGCGATAGAGTGAGGGCGATAGATAAGAGTGAGGGCGATAGATAAGAGTGAGGGCGATAGATAGAGTGAGGGCGATAGATAGAGTCAGGGCGATATAGATAGAGTCAGGGCAATTAATAGATAACTAGATAGAGTGAGGGCGATCGATAGATAGATAGATAGATAGATAGATAGATAGATAGATAGATAGAATAGATAGATATAGATAGATAGAGTGAGGGCGATAGATAGATAGAGAGATAGATAGATAGAGTGAGGGCGATAGATAGATAGATAGATAGATAGATAGATAGATAGATAGATAGATAGATAGATAGATAGATAGATAGATAGATAGATAGATAGATAGATAGATAGAGTGAGGGGCGATAGAGTGAGGGCGATAGATAAGAGTGAGGGCGATAGATAAGAGTGAGGGCGATAGATAAGAGTGAGGGCGATATACATAGAGTCAGGGCGATATAGATAGAGTCAGGGCAATAAATAGATAGATAGATAGAGTGAGGGCGATAGATAGATAGATAGATAGATAGATAGATAGATAGATAGATAGAATAGATAGATATGGATAGTTATAGATAGATAGATAGAGTGAGGGCGATAGATAGATGGATAGATAGATAGATAGATAGATAGATAGATAGATAGATAGATAGATAGATAGATAGATAGATAGATAGATAGATAGATAGATAGATAGAGTAAGGGCGATAGATAGATAGAGTGAGGGCGATAGATAGAGTGAGGGTGATATAGATAGAGTGAGGGCGATAAATAGATAGATAGATAGAGTGAGGCTGATAGATAGTTAGAGTGAGGGTGATAGATAGATAGATAGATAGATAGATAGATAGATAGATAGATAGATAGATAGATAGATAGATAGATAGATAGATAGATAGATAGATAGATAGATAGATAGATAGATAGATAGATGGATGGATGGATAGATAGAGTGAGGGCGATAGACATATAGATAAAAGTGAGGCGATAGATAGAGGGCGATAGATAGAGTGAGGGCGATAAATAGAGTGAGGGCGATAGATAAGAGTGAGGGCGATAGATAAGAGTGAGGGCGATAGATAGATAAGAGTGAGGGCGATAGATAGATAGAGTGAGGGCGATGTGCACGCGCTCCCACACATGCACTGTAGCCAATCCGCCCCGAAAAACATTTGGGTGCAATTCTGAAAGTCCCTTTACACAAGTCTCGCAGACAACGCATGTGCATTGTCTAAAACGAGACCTAAAAATGGCCTTTTGATAAAAATCTTCTTTGGGGCAGCAGTCCATTGTATCAAAGTTATGCAAGAAACCTGAAACATCTGCATGAGCATCTAGAGCCATGAAACAACACTAGTGTGCTTGATGTCGGATATTGTTTGCAGCACTCACGTTTGAGTTGCAGTCTACCACTGTGGGGGCAGTTACACCTAAGTAGGTATTCTTGAACACCTCGGGGGCTCCTATCTAATTAACAGCCCATTCGCTGATCCAAACATTTAAATACCACTTGCTGAGCTCCTGCAATCTCAATAAACTGTTTTTTTTTAATTTGTATCTAGTAATCACACAATTACGGTGGCCATCTGCCCTTTACAAGTACATTGACATATTTTCAGATTACTTCTATATTGCGATGGTATTATTATTATGTCTAATTTCTTTTAATAGATACTAGAACACATTGTAATAGCTCTGTCCTGTCTACCTCGTAACAAAGGATAGGACTCCTTTATCAAACTCCACTCAATTATAGATATGTGAATAGAACTATATAAAGCTGTAAATAGATTGTTGACTGGCTAACTAAAATCAGCATTGTAGGGAAGTTTATCTGTGTCCGTGGCGCAGACTGGCTCCCGCAACAAATCCGGGCTCACTGTCTAGTCAGTGCAATCAACTTTGCACCTGCCTCCTCGCAAAGCGCCCTGAGGCAGCTGGCAGCAGCCTCTTGCACTTTACCAAAACCCTGAAATATCTAAAACAATCTAAAAGGGTATTCAGATTATTGATTGAATGCGAATTACTGGAGTCATAAATGTCATATAGGCAAAGAGGCGCACAATCGGTGTCTTGTGTACTTGTGCAGAGGCAGCGAGTGTACGTTACAATAACGAGCAGCAATCAAGTACAAACTAATCGGCCCCTCTTTCGCTCAACACACATTTTGAGGTGTTTGGGTTTATCGGTTTTCAGTAGAAACCCCAACTGAGCCAATCACTGATATACCAGGAGCCGGATTAAATGCACTGCACTCATTGGCTATTTGAAATAACAAACAATTGCAAAACAACACGTGTAAGTACTAGCCGTAAGCAATAAAAACAGTGAGAGAGGACGAGCAGAGCCGCGCATAATCTGTCCACCCCTCCTCCACCTCACTACTTGCTGTTTATCTGTAAAATGACTAGCTTTTATAAAAGAAAGTATCTCCAAAGTGAACAAAATGTCTAGTTGCAGGAAGAGCCGTGCACGAGTGAATAAGCAATGCTGATAGAGGTGACGAGAAGGGCGGGGGGGGGGGGGGGGAGTACAAACAAATGAGCCTGATTAAATCTGAAGAGAAGGGAGGGGGAGTGCGAGCAAACGAGCCATTAGAACAAGCTCTGGCATTGCGCGGAGGGGGAGCGGCTTCCTTTAAAGTCTGAGTCTGATGCCGTTGGTGTGCGATGTGCACGCGCCCAGCTCACATGAACTGTACCCGATCCGCAGTTTGGGTAGACTTTTAAAAGCCTTACTATAGTCTTGACAAACAAGCATTGCTAAAGCAATGCTGAAGTCGAGACCTAAAAAGGAATTCTTTAGATCGGAATTGGATAATGCCAAAAACAGAACACGGAAACTTTTCGAGATGTTAAAACAACAATCCAATAAACTGGCCAAATCTGCTCAAGAAGAAACAAAAACTCAACTGAGCTGCGAGGAATTCTCAACATTCTTCACAGACAAGGCCAACACCCTAGAAAGAGAACTTAGGATGGCAGCCAACAATCTGTCTAGCCAATTATCATCACAGAACGATGCTACCATGAAAAACGCTCAAGATATAACAAAAAAGAAAGCACAATGGTCGACCTTCAAGTTATATGACCAAAATACCATTGCCAAAACTCTCTCGGATATCAAACCAAATAGCCCCTACAGTGATCCCCTCCCCTCTAAATGCCTTAAAAAAAATCAACCATATCGTTGTCCCAATATGGACAAAAATAATCAATGCCTCAGTATCTCAAAGAGTGCCTAAAAACAGGTCAAGTACTACCCATCATCAAACAACATACAGCGGACCCGGCAGACCCAAATAACTTTCGTTCAGTGACCAATATTTCATTACTTGCCAAACTAATTGAAAAATGTGTCCAAAATCAACTGAGGAACTACATCACTAATTTCAATCTGCTGGACAACTGCCAATCTGGATTCAGGCCAGGCCACAGTACGGAAACAGCAATCCTACATATAGTGGACAATGTGCTACAGGCCCTGGATCATAATCAAACATGTCTACTAGTTCTTCTTGACCTGTCTTCTGCATTTGACACGGTAAATCATGAAAAATTACTAGCCCATCTCAAAGACAGGATGGGATTATCTGGAAATGTTCTGAAATGGTTTGAATCCTTCCTACAGAACAGAACACAAAGATTACTGGTCAACCAGACGTAATCCCCATCATGCCCTAATTCGATTGGAGTTCCACAAGGATCAACATTATCTCCATCACTATACAACATATATGTCGTACGCCTTACAGTAATTCATCGACACGCAAACATATCCTATCACATGTAGCCAGATGACACTCAAATCTCTACAGCACCACTAAAAGCCTGTCTCAATGCAGCCGCAAGACTCATTACAGGTTCTAGAAAATACGACTGCATTTCCCCACACCTGAAGGCATTAAACTGGCTACCTTATAAAGCCAGAATCCAACTTAAACTGCCATGTATTACCCAAAAAGCACTCCATTACAAAACACCAATGTATTTATCCCAGAAACATTGAGCGATCAGGGGGAAGCAGACCATCCCTGAAAGCCAGAGACCTGTTGCTGAAACCTCCCATCTTTCAGAAGAAGAAAACGTATGACAGAGAATTCTCCGGAGCAGACCCCAGAATCTGGAATTCACTCCCTACAAATATTAGAAAAATTCCAAACACAGCAACATTCGAGAGGGAAGCGAAGATCTTCCTAATGATATGGACACATCTTGCACGGGGGGTGGCTTGGACGCCGGAGGGAATGGCGGCGTGAGCTCTGCGCCCGATCCCCGTATTCATCCTGAAAAACAGCGCAGAGACGCCCGGGGCTGCCCTCATCTGTAAGCCGGAGACAGGGGGAAACACAGAGGCACCCCTGGGAGCGCACACGGAGCCGACCGAGGGGGAGCTGGCCGGGAACGGAGGTCGAGAGCCGGCACACGTAGGAGCACAAGATGGCAGATGCCGTGTCTGCTGGAGGGAGCTGATGAGCGGCCTTGGAGGTGGGACGCGTCTTTGAGGGGGGCGCACCCTGGAGAGCGCGGCGGACCACCTGGTGCACACAGACGTTGGTGCGGCGAGCCCCAAAAAAAAACAGATCGTGACACCAGCTGGCACCTACGACGAACCGGGCTGGAGGAAACTCCGTAAGATGGCGGCATGAACGGAGAGCTGGGCCGCTGCCAGGGGCCGACTCGAGGATGGCCGTGGAAGGCCTGAGTGAATGAGACGGCCAACGGGCTCCATTGTGATGAAGGCGGAGGGGCGAGGCGCGGTGAGGACAGTGCAGCAGCAGATCTGAGAGGAACTACGGCATGGTGTGAGACACCGGAGTCGGGGCACGTATGTCTGGACTGAGAGGCTGAGGCTGGGCCAGTGGCGAGTGAGGAGCTGCCGGGCGCTGGAGAGAGTCGCGGAGCTCACCCGAGGCAGGAGTCCCAATCCACCCGCAGGACGACGGTTGGACTGCAGACTTGGGAGGGGGGGGCGGCTTGGCGGGCCCCCCGCTGATAACGGAGGAGAGCATAGCGCCTCATCGGCCTCCCCTTGTGGTTGGGAGACCCCGGAGGTGGTACACGGCACAGCGAAGCGAGGTGCGGCCTGAGGCGACCTGGGGGAGTGCTGTTGGTCGACGGGTGGAGGGGTGCAACGTCGGAGCAGTGGCCAAGCCCTCGGAGAGCTCCTGGACCCGGGAGCGCCCTCGGATCGCTCCGGGGGCTGCGGCAGTGCATGGAAGCAGCGGTGGAGGGGGCTGGCGAGCGGAAATGCTGACGAGACGGCCCTGCGGATGGTGCCCAGTAAGAGGAGGGTCCTGGCTTTGCGGAGGGCCTGGAAAAGGAGTGGACCCCGCGGCCCCTTGGTGTTGCCGGCGAACGCTGCACGAGCCCCCCGTGACTGTGAACGAGTGGACCTGTGCTGAGAGGCGCTGAGGAGAACCCCGGGCCGGCAGGGCGGTGCGGGCTGCGCCCGCAGCAGCGGGAGGCTACGGGACGGTCAGGGAGCACCAGCGCCCGAAGTAAGTGGATACGTGGAGACCGAATTGGGCTGCAGGAAGTGCCCAGATCCCCGGGAACGAGCTGCCTGAACAGAGTGCCGCGAGTGAATGCACACAGTGCCCGCTTGCCATTCATTGCCCTGGGGAGTGCTGCCGGAGCTCGGCGCCCGCTGGGTGCAGCGAAGAGGTGGACTGGCCCTCACGGGCGCCACAGACTGCGCGGGCCGCAATAGAGGGGTCTTCACGCTGAAAGCGGGCCGGAGGGAAGGACGAGACGCCACTGTGCCCTAATACTGTTGGGGACTGGAGACCCGAGCGGGAAAGCGGTGGTGCGCCTTGGCGGACCTGGGCCCTGCGGCCGGCGGCGCCTTGAAGGCTGAGACACGCTCCTGGTGGGTACGACTGACTGAGAGGCACGGAGGGGCGAAGTAAGAGGACCTGGTGGTCCTGCCGTGCTGCTGTGCGACTGCGGCCCGGTGGACAATTGAGGCGCTGGAGGCCGAGCTGGGAGTGTCGGTGCCCTACTGAGGGGAGCCTTGCGCCCCTGACCCCTGGGAGTAGTGGGGTCTGTGAGGTGAGAGCGGAAGCGGCTACGCACTGGTTGGCTACCTGACCCTTATGCACTGACTTGCTGGGAGAGCCGCGGCTGCATTGGAACTCCGGCTTGGGAGGACACTAGCACGGGGGGAACCCCTGCCGAGCACTCACCCCATCGAGGGGTTACCTGTGACCCACTGGTGCTGGAGGGCAACACGAGTGGCTGGCGCAGAGGCACGATGGGGAAACCCAGGGGGAAACAGGAGGGGGCCACCGGCTCCGACACACCGGAGAGCTTCGTGCCGGGCCCTGAAGACCTGCAGCAACTTCAGGACCGCATTCTGGAGGCCATAGCAGCAACAAAGAAGGCATTGCAGCAACAAAGAAGGCATTGCAGCAAGACATTGCGCAGGTGTCAACGGGGCTGGGGATCCTTCGCGCGGACCACGCTAAACTAAAAGACAGAGTCAAAGGCACAGAAGATGCCTTGCAAGAGCTGGTCCCGGCTCATAAATCGGTGGAGGTGAAGCTGGCGGACGCACTGCACAGGATACAAGCGCTCGAAAAACGAGCAGAGGACGCCGAAAATCGCAGCAGGCGCAATAACGTCCGCCTGGTGGGCCTGCCGGAAAAAAAGGAGGGTGGAGATATGGTTGGATACTTAGACGAGTGGTTTCGATCGGTAGTTGCTCCAGAGGGACTCTCTCCTTCATTCACCCTGGAGAGGGTGCACCGGGTCCCGGCCAGACCTCCCAAGCCGGGCCTGCCTCCCCGACCGGTGGTGATCAAGTTACTAAACTATAGGGACAGGGACTTGCTGCTCCAGAGAGCCAGGGACGCTGGCCCATTTCAAGTGGACAATTGTAACGTGACACTGTTCCCCGATTACACTATGGAAACCCAGAAACTGCGGGCCTCCTTCTTATCCATTAAAAGGGAACTGAGAGCCAAAGGCATCCGATACTCACTACTCTTCCCGGCCAAGCTCAGAGTGGTAGTAGATGATAAAACACTCTTTTTCCCTACGTCGGCCGATGCCTGGACGTGGTGGGAAACGTAAAAAGCAGGAACGGACTGAGCGAAATTCAGGGAGGAGGAGGAGCGACATCGGCTACCAGAGCGCAAATCAAAGAGGCTCCGCAGGCGCCGACAAGGATTCAGAAAACCCACGGGGTCTCAGACAGACGAAGAGAGGAGGGCGGCGCTGCAGGCGGTGGTGGATCTGGCGGGAACTGATGCAGCCCGGTCACACCGAGGCACAGACTCGGAAGCCATCGCCACGGGTTCCGAAACGGACCTATCAGATATTAATAGCGCTAAGGGACCGATAGTAACACCGCAAACATCAGAGGAAATCGTGGGAACCTGATACGGACACTGGTCGAGAGAGCCACTGGTTGTAACTGGGGGGGCCTGCTCCTAATGATGTAAACTGGGCGGCAAAACGGTTTGGGATTACTGCATGCAATTATGAGGGGATTGCGAGGCGGGGAGATGGGATTGTAGTAGCCACCCTCGGGCCCAAGTTACACCCTAGTAGCCCATAAGGCTACCGCGGCGACGACTGCGGTTTAGGGAGCAGTTGCATTGTTTTTCTTGTTTTTGGAGTTTGGATGGGAACTGATGCTTTGAAATTGGGACCTGTTCTGGGGGGGAGGGCAAGGAGGGCGGTTGGGGAGGCTTTCCGATGGAGTTCGATTGGTTCTGATCGGGGTGGGAACTGTTAAAAGGAGGAGCGAGCCCTCCAGAAGTTTTGTTGGGTAGAAACCGCCACCTGCGCTAGAGCTCGAATCTGGACTGCACTTTTCTGGTCAATGTGGGGCGAGAAGGCATAGGATTCACGCTTACCTGGTTCGAAGAGGAGTACATATTGCGTTCCTGCAGGAAACACATCTGACGAAACAGGAGGGGGTGGCGCTGCAGCATAGATGGAGAGGGCAGGTGTTTAGTACCGCGTACTCCGCATATGCAAGGGGCGTATTAGTCTGGATCAGAGCAGGCATTCCATTCCAGGTGGTAAAGCACATAACAGACCCTGAAGGCAGATACGTGGCTGTAGAGGGCAAACTTACGGGTCGAGATATAGTCTTATGTAGCGTATATGCACCAAACGCTGATCAGCTATCCTATTTAACGAGAATTTCTGGAGCGCTTGCGACATACTTAGCGGGCCCTATTATGATGGGAGGAGACTTTAACTCGTGATGGAGCTGATTTGGACAGATCCCACCCACGGCTCAGAGACTCCCCGGTGCACCGACTGGTGAAGGGCAGGCTTGACTGGCATGAGAGGTGGGGACTGACGGACGCTTGGCGAGTTCAACACCCGACTGTACGAGACTACTCGTATTATTCTAGCTTGCATGACCTCCATGTCCGACTCAACTCGATATTAAGTTCCCCGCTTGTGCTGCCTGCCGTGGCGCGCACCGAGTACCTCACCCGCACGCTCTCTGACCATAACCCCATGCTAGTGACGTTGGACGGGATGACTGAGATACCGCGAGTACCTACCTGGCAACTGCGCCCGGACGCGCTAGACGACCCACTACTCAAGGCGGCGCTCGAGGAGGGGATCACGCATTATTTTGCCGAAAATGAGGGCACCACCACATCGAGAGCGATAGAGTGGAATGACTTCAAAGTAGTAATTCGAGGTCAATGCATAGGGAAAATCGCAGGGGTACGCAGGACCCTATTAGATGACCTTGACAAAGCCGGAGAAGCGGCTGCGTGAAGCGGAGGTGGCACGGCCGGGTCACCCGGAACTTCAAGAGGTTGTTGGAGCGGCCAGGGAGGAAGTTGCAGGTGAGATGGAGCGCCTCCGTAGCTTCGACCACAAGGCCTACCTGCTGCGAGCGCATGCGGAAGGGGACAAGGCCGGGACCCTCCTAGCATGGTTAGCTAACCCTGACAAGCGCAGCCCCCCGATCCTAACGCTAGACGGGGAGGGAGGACACACACTCTATACCCAGAAGGAGATATTGAACAGTTTCCACACTTACTATGAGACTCTATATAGAAGCGCTTTGGAGAATCGGGAATGTGATATTGACGCCTTCCTTGGGGGGCTCTAATTGCCACAATTGGAGCAAGAGCAGGCCGATGCCTTGGGCAGGGATATCGATGTAGGGGAGATCAGGAGTGCTGTGAAAAAAATGGCCCGTAATAAAACCCCGGGCCTAGATGGCCTACCCATAGAATTTTACAGTAAATACCTGGACCTACTCGCTCCGCGCCTCCAAACAGTGTACAATGAGGCCAAGGCCAATGGCCGATTGCCCCAGTCCATGTGTGAGGCTGAAACCGGGGAGGGAGAGCCACAGTCCGGCTTCTTATCGGCCACTATCTATGCTGACCACCGATTACAAAATTTTAAGTAGCATACTAGCGACCAGACTGCTGCAGTACATGACTGGGTTGGTCCATAACGACCAATCCGGATTTATCCCCACGTGCAATACTACCATAAATATTTGGAGACTCATACGCCTACTGGATGATCCACTTCCAGAAACCCAAATGCCCTTGGTGTTATCAGTAGATATAGAGAAGGCATTCGATAGCTTGGAATGGGAGTACCTGTACAAGGTTATGCAACGATTCGGCATTGGCGACGGCTATATCCGCTGGACGAGGGTGCTGTATACATCAGCAGTGGCGAGGGTGCGGGTGGGCTCCCTTATATCGCACCAATACCCGGTGGGCCGGGGCACTCGATAAGGTTGCTCCCTATCACCCCTGCTGTTTGCCCTGGCAATAGAACCCTTAGCGGCTGAAACCAGGACGGGAAATCATTATAGTGGCATACTAAGCAGGAGGGGTCCACAGTTCATCTCACTATATGCAGATGACCTCCTCCTATTCCTCGAAAATGCAGAGGAGGCGTTGGAGGGCGCAGAGAGGCTTCTCTTGCTCTTTGGCAGGCTATCAGGGCTGAAAGTCAATTGGTCCAAGACTTGCCTGTTCCCTCTGAGACAGGGAGTGGCGCGTCCCGACAACTACCCAGCGCTCAAGTAGGAACCCACCTGCCTAAAATATCTCGGAGTGCACGTGTACCACACGGCAGCGGATATGTTGGAGGGCAACGTGGGCCGCTGTATCCGAGCTCTGAAGGGAAGTATGTCTTTCTGGGCCACCCTACCACTGTCGGTTACAGGTCACATTTCTCTATTAAAAATGATTGTGTTACCGCGCCTTCTCTACTACTTCCGTACGCTCCCAGTGTGGGTGCCCGGATCCATCTTCAGACAATTGAAATCGCAAGTGACATCGTTTATTTGGGGTGCGGGCAGACGCAGAATAGCGTTAGCTACACTCACGCGCCCGAAAGACGAGTGGGGACTGGCGGTCCCTGACTCCGAGCTTTACTATTTCGCTGCACAACTGCAGATCTTTACGCAGGAAGTAGCGAGGGTGTTCCGAGGCCCAGAACAAGAAAGGGATGTAGGCACCCCACGCCATATCTTGGCTTACATCACACTGCAGCAAAAGCTCGCCCTCAGAGATCTGTCCCTAGAAGAGCAAACGTTCAGGCTTTGCTGGAACCGCTCACAGCGTCGAGCGGGAGTGAGCCATCCGTACGCGCCTGAGATACCACTGGGAATGGTGACAGTGCTTCCCCACGGCGGAGACTGGTCGAGGTTACAGATCTGGGAGGATGCAGGGTTACAAATGATTGGCGACCTGTACGAAGATGGTGTGCTACTACCGTATCAGGCGCTACAAGACCGTTTCGACCTGCCGAGGGGGAGATACTTGCTGACCAGGGCCATGCAGGCACATTGGGGGGGGAAGGGCTCATGGAACCCACGACATCCATGGCCTGCCAATATGCCATGATGGCAGCAGGCACATATAAAGCAGTGACATGCCTCTACTCTAGGATGCTCCGGGAGACCTTACAGCCGCTGTCAGTATTGAAAGCTAAATGGGAATCGGACCTTGATACGGAGATCCCCGACACAACTTAGACACAGATAGTGCGGCGAGCGCGAAAAAGCACTAGAAATGCACGCTTCCAGCTAATACACTTTTATGTTCTCCATAGAGCTTACTTAACACCTGGTAAAATTGGGAGATATTTCGGAGTGGCTGACGCGGCATGCCCCAGATGCACTGCGGAACGAGTGGAACTGGGCCACATGCTATGGGACTGTCCACACCTACAAGAATAATGGCAGGAAATTGGTGAGACACTCAACGAAATAACAGACAGACGCCTACAGTATGATAAGGCCGTTAGTATACTGCACTGGTTCCCTCACACGCCGAAAAATAAGATTACCAGTAAATTTGTAGATATGGGCCTTCTCTTGGCTAAACGGGAAATAACGAGAAACTGGAAAGCGAGAACGGGCCCCACATACAGGCGATGGGTGACTGAGTTCCTGAAATGGGCAGCCTGTGAGAGCACACTACGATATCAACAGGCTCGCAGAAAAACAGATGACAAAGCGCTAGAGGTAGCAGCTGCTTGGGAAACGCTCGTGCAAGCCTTACGCGACAGCGCAACCCTAGACAGAGAGGGCACTCTCAACGCAGATGCCACAGCCCCCGACACCACACAGGATACATCTACCACTTAGACACTTATTGACTCCTGACCATACTCATGCATGCAGGCTAACAGCGAGCTCGGGCGTAGGAGGCGAGACCAATGGGGGGGTGGGAGGGGAGGGGGAGAGTTGGAAATTTAAATAGACGTGGGGGTGTGGGTTTTGAGAGGGGAGAAAAATAAAAGCTGACGAGGGAAGTCCCAGCGAAACATCTGCAACTATCAATGCATCACTGTGATTAGAGTTACGTTGCGTGACGCCGCCCGACCTCCGGGTTGTGGGCTTAAAGGCTGTGTTCACCAGGCAACGAATTTCGCGGAGCGCTGACAACAGGGGGACGATATCCAACTGCATGTACCCTGTATATCATAAGTCTGCAATAAAACTGTTCTAAAAAAAAAATGGATACATCTTGCACAAAAGACCACTAAGATACTAAACCAACCAAATACTGATGCCAACTAGATCTGTTGTAGGTGGTACATCAACAGGTCAACAACTAATGTAAAGATAAACTCACCAGTTAGCTGCGAAGACTTCTTAGACTGTACATTACTACAGTTAATGGATCATTGTAGTTTGATGTAAAAGACACGAAAGGTACACATCGGAACCAAATGTATAATACTAATGTTGTACCTTGTGTACCCCATACCGATCCTAATCTTGTTATTGTTGAAACTGATAAGAAAGGCATGTACCGGAACCAGATTTATATTATTGTGTGATACCCACTGTATTACAAACTATCTATCTCATGTAACTGTGAAGCACTCTGATACCCGTGGGTCATGTTCACGCTATGTAAAACTCTATAAATATAATTAAATAGGTAAAATAAACTGGCCATGAACAGAACGGATAGAGAGAAACACATTGCAGCACAATTGTTCATTAGGAGGTGTCCTTGAAGGTGCTGCATTTGCTTTAAATGCTACAGTAGTCCTGACAGGTAAGTGTCATCAATAATAGTATTTTGTAGAAACCACGGATACAAGATAAATGTAGGATCTGGTTTATTGCAGAATAACAGGCAGGTACAACCGCACTCCAGCTCAACTAACAGTAACTGAGCTTACTCCCCAACACTCTAGAACAGGTAGCATCTAGTCACTTAGGAACGGGTAACTAGGATACCACAGATACCTCATCCTCCCTCTTTACCAGAATATAATATATAAGAAACAACATGATAATGTTATACTCAATTATAAAGAAAGGATAATCATTAATAATACAAAATACATAAGTTAGAGAATGAGAATTAACAGAAAGAAATGCATTAAAAATAAGCAATGCAAATGCAATTAAGAGCAATACATTATGCAATAAACAATACATATGCAATTAAAGACTAGCAATACATTTATGCAAATAAACCAGTGCAAATAAAGTCTACAATCTCCAGTCACCCCCTCTTCTAAACTAAACAAATCAAAACGAAACAAGAAACAAGTTACATTACAAAATCTTTAAATTTCTTAGGCAGAACAATTTGTCTACTTCTTGAGGAAGAAGCAGCAGAATTCCCAACATGACAATCTATATTATCAACAGGTGAAGATATTTCATCTTGGGTATTTGAAAGTGAAGTACTTGGAGCACTCCTTACAGTATTTGAGTTAGTAACCTCAACCCACAACCAATTGGTGGAAGAAGTGACTTTGTCCTCATGAACACTACCCCAATTCAAAACTTTGTTGCACCTTGACATCCTGCCAAAATGCCACACTTTACCATCACTTATCTTGGCTGATTTAGAATACACTTCAATTACTCTTAAGGGATTGGAAAATTTGCTACTACCTTTCTTGGTTTTGTGTGCAAATTTTACTCTAACCCAGTCGCTTTGCTTAAGAAACACATCCTACGTATTATGTTTCTGATCATACTGAGTTTTACACTTTTCCTGTACTTTTTTCAAATTAGATCTTACAACAGCAGGAGACCACTTGCTACAAATTTTCTTTTGATTCCAAGCCACATTATCCTTTGTAAAAGGTTCCCTACCTAAAATTCTGAACGAACTGTAACCAGTTCCTGTGGGTGTAATCCTGAATGCCCAAACGGTTTGAAAAAGTTCTTTCTTCCAATCCTTACCAACACTAATTGAAGCCTGAACACTATCCATTATCACTCTATTGAATCGTTGTACGATTCTGTTTCCGGCTGGATGATAAATAGGTGTCTTTTTCCCTTTAATACCATATCTGGTCAAAAAAACAATTGAACTTCTCAGCACAAAATTGAGTACTATTCTCACTTAAACTGACTTTGGAGATCCCTTCTCTTTAAAACAAACTTTCCAAACAATCTATGATGGTACTGCTTTCAATATTATCAATTGCAAACAGTTCAGGCTATTTTGAAAAATTATCTATAATAACAAATAGATAGCACGGTTTCACATCCGTATCAGAAACAGGACCTAACAAATCAACACTCAACTCTTCCCTAGGACCATTTGGAATATTCCTCTCAACTAAAGATGGTCTGAATAAAAGTTGTGACTTATCAGAGTTAGAACAAACACAACATGATTTAACTAAAACTTCAATATCTTTGTCCCAAAAACTCCTGTGGTGAGATAAAATGTCTTTCGTACAAGGCCAACAATTGAGAATAAATTCCTTAATAACTTTGAGAACAGTGTCTTTAGTATATTCCTCTGTCCGCTCAGATTTTGAAATAGCCTTAGGATCTAAGTTAGGACCTACTTCATGAATAGTTGATACACCACATCTTCCCATTCTACAAAATTAGAATCGGAAATGCACGCTAGACTAAAATTGTCCCATTCATTCTAAGTATTGACGAGTGTGGTAGTGGAGCTCTGCTCAAAAAATCCGCTACCTGATTTTTCTTACCAGGTAAGTAAACCACATCATATATAAAATCCAAAAGACGTAAGGTCATCCTAGCAATTCTAGATGTGGCTTTCATGAATCCTTCCGTGGTAAGAACCTTCACCAATGGCTTATGATCCGTGCGGATGGTAAATCTTGCACCCCAAATATACTGTCTGAACTTTTCCGTAGCCCAAACAGTGGCTAACATCTCTTTTTCAATAACAGAAAATTTGTTTTCAGAAGAAGTTAAAGATCTGGACGCAAAAGCCACTGTACATTCCTCAAATAATTCATTCTTTTGTGTAAGTACAGCCCCCCTAAACCTTTACCCCTTGCATCATTTGATGCGGTGGGCCAGTGGATTGAATCCCTGCAAAGGAAGAGCACAAAATAATTCATTCTTAATGGTATCAAAGTCTTTTTGTAATTCAGGATTCCATCTGAATTCTTGTTTAACTTTCAGTAATTCCCTGAGATTGTGAGTTTGAGGCAAAATTATTAACACATTTGGAATAAAACTCTGTTAATCCTAAAAAGGATCTTAGATCTTCTTTTGAAGTCGGAGATGGAGCTTCCTTTATAGCTTTGATTAAATTCTTTTTGGGTGAAATGCCATCTCCCCCAACCTCATTACCTAAATATGTAACTGAATTCTTGGCAAATTTAAATTTTCTCAACTCAGTTGTCAAACCATATTCAGAAAGTTTGCCTAACGCCATTTCTAACTGTTTGTCATGTTCCATTTTATCTCGACCCATGACCAGGATATCATCCTCAAAGGACGTTACCCCCTTGGTGCCCCTAAAATTTTTATACATCAGCCTCTGAAAACCCGCAGCGGCTGATGCTAACCCAAAAGGCATGCGTACAAATCTATAGCATCCAAAAGGGGTAATAAATGCAGTTAGGTTCCTACTTTCAGGATGTAATAAAACCTGGTGAAATGCCGAGGTCAAATCTATTGTAGAAAATCATTTTATACCTTGTGACTGAGCTAATAAAAATGTCTGCTCTTGGAAGTGGAAACCTATCCACAATGATGTTCTTATTAAGGTCTCTCAGGTCAATGTATAGACGAAGACGACCATCTGATTTCCTTGTGACGACCAATGGGGCCAACCACTCTGCACATTCAACCGGCTCAATTATTCCTTTTTGTTCCAATGAGTCAAGCTCAGCCATTACACCTTCTCTTACTGCTAATGGAATATTCCTAGCTTTATGACAAACTGGAATAAATAGCTCATTCCTTTAAAATGATTTTATGTACAAAGCTGTTCAGTTTCCCACCATTTCCGGAAAATGCATTTGGATTTTTTTTTTTAAGGGAATCTATCAAAACCTGGTTTTGATCATCCAGTAATAAAACTTGGTCACTTTTATTAGGGTCAAGTATGATTCCTAAAAGGCTCCTTGGTCCCTCCACCCCAAAACTGAGGGACCTTTCTCAGCTACATACAGTTTCCCCATTGTAGATCTGTCATTGAATTCAAAGGTTACGACAGTAAAACTAACCATGGGAATTTCGACGCCAGTAAATGTAACAGGGTGAATATCAGTGGGCTGTAGCTCTTTCTTAAGGGTATTAACAAGTTTTTCCTCCCATACGTTTTTTTGAATGATGGTGTACGGGGAACCCGAATCTGCAATAAATTGAATCTGTACACCATCGATAATTATGTCACAGCGAGATTTCTTTTGAGTCTGACCCTACTACTAAAACAATATTGTCATAACAATTCTCATCCACAACACACCATCCTCATTTAATGAATCTTCTTTGTCATTATCTTCTCCACCGTTATCCCATACACACATTACTTGTTTACAACCTAGTATGTTTAGTCTCCTTCTGCACATTTGGGCTAAATGACCTGTAAATCCACAAAATGTGCACTTTTGATTTCCATGCAGGGCAATTCCTACCTTTAGCATAATTAACTTTATTGCCGCATCTATAACAAGTGAGTACCCTATCCCCTTGACTCTTGTCATTCTGTGTTACTTTGGGTTTGTTAGAATCTTTAAGTTTTGGTTTATCAGATTTTTTATTCTTCCATTTTGAAACATTGGACACTTTTCCTACCACTTCACTTTTTTTTTTAAAGCAGCTTTGGCGCACCACTTCGACATCTCTGCTTTTTTTTATTAAAGCAATAACTTCTGATAAAGGTGCTTCACCAACCACCCAAAGTTTATCTTGGATACCAGAATTAGATGAATGCATGACTAATTGGTCTCTGATGAAATCATCATGTAAATTTCCAATTTTGCATGTGACAGCTAACTTTTTCAAAGCAGCAACGTAATCCTCTACACTTTTATTTATTTATTGTTTCCTTTGGAAAAAGGTGTATCTGTCTATTCCAACACATACAGTGGGATGATAATGTAAGTCTAAGTCTTCTAGAGCTTCTAAAAATACATTAGCGCTACCAGCTCTAGCCTTTTTATTTGATAATACATGCGTAAACCTTCAGGACCCAAATTATGTAGAAGGTGATATTCATCTTCGCTTTCTTCTTCTAAAGCAGAGATGTAATTCAAAAAGTAATCCTTCCATTCCGGACACTTTAAAATGGGTTCTCCAGGATGTGCCAGAAATAGAACAGGAGCTGTAAGTCCAAAGTTTTGTGCACTCGTCTTTAATTCACACCAGAATATAAGTAGTATTTACTTACGAAGAAAATCTTTCAGCTGTGTAACTTTTATGGTGATTCAGAACAAAAAGTAATCAGGAGTTTACTTCATGAAAGTTCTCCTGTGGTGATTAACTGTTCCTGCAATTACAGCGTATACAACTCACCGTGTATTAACACTTCCGGTGTGTGTAACGGTGTACAAATTGCTTTCGGTAACTATTCCTGCAATTAAAGACACCTCACTGTGGATTAACACTTCCGGTGTGCATGTAACAGTGTACAAATTGCTTCCAGAATGACGAACACAATAACTCTGGTGTGCATGTCACCGTGTATCTTGCACTGAATGAATGTGGAAAACTGTCCCAAGATGGCGGCACGTCACATAAATGCGTGCGGACGTCACGTCGCAAATTCAGAGATGGCACGTGTTGGATGTCTCGAGCGCTTGAGTCAGCAGGCACGACTCGCGCAACAGTCTTGCGCTCACCAACGGTCACACAAGCCCCAAACTGCCCCGTACCTTGATGATCCACTAAACTCAGAGAACAAGGAACCGGAACATCTTGTGGGCGAAGAGACCGCAACTCTAACCGGTAAAACCGTTTTTCTTCTGGGTTTTTTCCCGGTAACAGAATGGAAGACGTGCCGACTCCTCTTTTAATCTCTCACTCTGCCTGTTTGCTCGTAGAGAAGTAGTGTGGTTCGTATCCCAAATTGTCGCCAAATTTTAGGAACCACGGATACTGGTTTATTGCAGAATAACAGGCAGGTACAACCGCACTCCAGCTCAGCTAACGCTTACTCTCCAACACTCTAGAACAGGTAGCATCTAGTCACTTAGGAACGGGTAACTAGGATACCACAGATACCACATATATAGAGATGCAAGATTACTATAGCAATGCCCAGTATAAGAGGTCTTCAGGGTAATATTATGGAGAGGAGACGTTTCAGTATCACTCAAGTTAAATGATGCCCCAGATTTAAAGGGTGCAAAAGGAGTTCAGATAACTCAACAGTTAATAAATATCCTATTAGTCAAAACAAGCAGGCGAAGAGGATGCAATCAAATGCTTAGTTGAGTGTGCAAGACCATTGCAAGCATTTAACCTTTGCAAAAGATATGCCACTGCACTCCACGTTTGGCCTATAAAACAATTTTTTTAACGTTTGAGCTAGAAATATTTTTTAGCTAAAATCTGCAAGTTATGTAACAGATGTGAGATTATGTGGCAAGTGTGATAAACCCATATGGCACGAAATGTGAAATATCACAACATTCTACTGGCCTTAGTTTTATGTAAAGCATTACTGATATGCCTAAGGGCTTCTCAGAACAAATAGGAAAAATGTTTAAAAAACACATAAACAAACATTTTTTAGGATCCCTGGCTGTGACCCCTAAAAGATACAGAACCTACGAGTCTTTTTGTAGGATTAAACAAGTACTATGAAAACTGAACTGCATCACAATTCCCAACCCCAAAGGGACTGGTCGGAGATTCAGGTTTTAAGATGCCGTCATAAATGCACAGGGCCTGGTAGGTCATTCCATAACTTCAGAGTAAGAAATAACTGGAAGCCACAACCAACCTTCGTGTGTTAGATATTGGGCATCACTAACAAAACAGAATGAGTGGCGTGCATTAAACAAGAACATGAAACAAGAACACTGATAGCACTTACATTTTGAGATTTCAGTTTTCTGTTCACCACAGACAACCAACGCCCATTTCTAATGGGCAGAAATAAATGTGACTGCTAATTCTGAGACTCATACAGACAGTGGCATTCTAAATAATTTCTAAGTAAGAGATTATTTCCGACAGTCGGATGATTTTTTAAAGGCTCTTAAACTTAACAAAACAAATAAGAGACTCTTTGCTTTACATGAGGCACCAGCATACTCTGTGCATCCAAAAGGAAACTACGGTGAAATGAACAGTCTGGCAGAGACAGGACGTTGTCTTTACTGTAGTACACTATCAAGGAACTTCTCAGTTTCAGTCTGCCATGCAGAGTTCCACTAACAGACTGAAAAGTCAGTAACAAGGGGTGACTAATTCGGAAGGCCAGAAATCTTTTGTCCAAGGGATCGAAGGGCTCCTAGAATTAGGACCTGTGCTTTCTTAAAGTTTAATTGGAGTGTGTTGGTAGACATAATAGCTAACAAACTCTCTAGAGTCACAGGCAGTCTGGTACGACACTACTCTGTCCAGCCAACCGATCTAACACTGAGTTGTAAAGCATGTATGGCATTTTATGATGGTAATGTGGAGTAGGCTGAATCGTTAATGATAGACTACGGAAATGGCCATATGTACAGTGTACCTCTGCACTAAAGTGGTCAGTTTAGAGTTCTCTGTTACTCCTTCCCCACTGGGGGAGCGGAAACATGGGTATGCGCCTTTAGTGAGGTACTGTTCTGTCTGCTCTCTGCTGCTTGTATAAGTGTATGTTTCTTCATGAGGGTATGTTTGTTGAATTGAAGTATTACAATGATAACCTCCAACTGGACAGCCTAGGCGGTCTCCCCTTTTTAGGTCTCGCCTGCTAATGCGCTTGCGCATTGCTGGCGAGAGATATTGGGGCTTAACCAGAGCTTAACCATTGGGCGATTCCATGCAGTGCCCGTGAAAAGCGCGGGCACATCAAAGCCATCTGCCTCCCTCCCACAGGCATCCCTCAGCGTGCGCTCTGCCTCAGGCATTTCTCCTCCCCTAATTATTCACTGCCCACGGCCGGCCGGCCGTACCTTCACTTTCACGGCCGCCAGGCCGTGCGACAGAGACGCTCTTATCAAAATGTAACTTAAGTTCGGCATCCTGCTGCTTGTTTCTAACTATCCCCATTTTTTCACCGGAGTTTAATTAGACATTGTTCGGCTTTTTATAGTACGTTGTTCCTGGTTTCCGTGGAGCCATGAGGCATCTCAGCCCCTCCCACTGCCCCTTGTGCCCGGTGCTCCTGCCCTGTTCCTCACCCCTCCCGCCACATTACTTGCTTGGTGGGAGCCCCCCCCGAGCTGGATTCAGGAGTGTGCAGCCACTCACATGTGTACAATAAACATAAAGCAAACATGTTTGCTCATTTTTACAGCGTGCAGCACAGTAGTACTTCTGCTAGTGAACAGCCACACAAAGCAAACTCTTTCACTTTCACGGCCGCCAGGCCGTGCGACAGGGACGCTCTTATCAAAATGTAACTTAAGTTCGGCATCCTGCTGCTACTGCGCTCCTTCATTCCCGCAGCACTCCAGGCTTGTTTAATAGGAGTCCTTTTGTTTCTAACCATCCCCATTTTTTCACCGGAGTTTAATTAGACATTGTTTGGCTTTTTATAGTACGTTGTTCCTGGTTTCCTTGGAGCCATGAGGCATCTCAGCCCCTCCCACTCCCCCTTGTGCCCGGTGCTCCTGCCCTGTTCCTCACCCCTCCCGCCACATTACTTGCTTGGTGGGAGCGCCCCGAGCTGGATTCAGGAGTGTGCAGCCACTCACATGCGTACAATAAACATAATGCAAACATGTTTGCTCATTTTTACAGCGTGCAGCAAAGTAGTACTTCTGCTAGTGAACAGACACACAAAGCAAACTCGTGCTGCCTTGGCGCCTTACACAATTCCCCACGGCAGCGCTTGCAGCCATGTCTGCTTCATGGGTTACAACCAGCGGCCTGCGGGTTTACTACAGATCTCTGCAGTAATGCCCGCTTCCTGTGACCGCTGTAACAGAGCGTCCCATGCAGCTTCAGTGCAGCCAAGTAGTTTATTCCTGTGTGCCTTTGTGCCTCTGTGTTTTGCATGTGTCGAGACTGTGAGCCTGCCGCTTTTGTCCCCAAGTACTTGGAGAAGGTCTTCAGAAATGCACTCTCCTTCACCTGGTATTTGCTCTATGCTTACGTGACTATCTGTGAAAACTCACAAGAACTTTTCGCTATACAAACGTCAGGCTTGTACATCTTCCTCCCGGGTGATGATCTGACACGTCAGCAGCATAGATGTCTAATCCTTAATGGAGTTTCCTAACGGAAGAGGTGAGAGTTCCTGCGGCCAGTTCCTGTGGTGAAGCCAGCGCAAGAGCCTGCTACAACAGCAGTGATGGGTTTTCTGGGCTTCGGTTTAAGCTATCTTGGTGACGTCTTAGGATTTGATGACGCTGAAGCTACACTGATTATAGGTCACTTAGATATTTCAGGATAGAGGTCAATCGAGACTACATCTGTCATGTTAGTCGAAGGCACATTTTGTGGTTTGGTCTGATGGCTGAGTTTTTTTTTAATCAAAGACTCGGTTTTTGTGCCTTTGTGCCCTCTTTTAGGCTCGGTTTTTGTGCCTTTCTGCCCTCTGTTAGACTCGTTTTTTGTGCCCTTCTGCCCTCTGTTAGACTCGTTTTTCCCTTGTTTTTCTGCCCTTCTGCCCTCTGTTAGACTAGTTTTGTGTGCCTTTCTGCCCTCTGCATCACCACATCATCACTCAGCGCTACCCCAGCATCACTCAGCACCACCACATTATCACTCAGCACCACCACATTATCACTCGGCACCACCACATTATCACCCAGCGCCACCACAGCACCACCCAGCGCCACCACAGCACCACCCAGCGCCACCCCAGCATCACCCAGCGCCACCCCAGCATCACCCAGCGCCACCCCAGCATCACCCAGCGCCACCCCAGCATCACTCAGCGCCACCCTAGTTTCACTCAGCGCCACCACAGCATCACTCAGCGCCACCACAGCATCACTCAGCGCCACCACAGCATCACTCAGCGCCACCACAGCATCACTCAGCGCTACCACAGCATCACTCAGCGCTACCACAGCATCACTCAGCACCACCACAGCATCACTCAGCACCACCACAGCATCACTCAGCACCACCACATTATCACTCAGCACCACCACAGCACCACTCAGCACCACCACAGCATCACTCGGCGCAACCCCAGGTTATAGGTGTCACATTTGCGACAGTTATAACTATCGGCATTGTAAATGACAAAGCTATTAATTTAGCTATTTTCAAAACCAACACATAAATAAAAAATTGTAATTTACAAGAACAATAGCACAAACTTTCCTAATGCGAGACCTATTGCATTGCAAATGCTTGGTTGTTTTTTTTTTTTACAAACTTACGGAACTGGATTTAGACATGGCTACTTTATGTCAATGTATTGCCTTAACATGCCTTGAAACTATAATGCCTCCTAATGCCTTTCTTGCTGTACAGATTGCAATAAAAACAAGTTACATGCAAATTCCTATTAGAGAGTAAATAAACATGCAGGGTCTCGGACAACAGTTTTCAGCAAACAAGAGTATTTACTAAAGAGAGAACGTCAGAACCTGCCTCGCCCTGCAGCAATACATGTCTATAAAGAAGTAAAAATAAATACATTAGATGAGGTGAGAAAAAAAATAACTGCAATATCTATCACCGGGATCCTAAAGATTCGATTCTTATGGTTCCTCACGACCACCTTTATTTGCTTCCCTGCCCCCTTTCTTGCATCTCATTTACTAAGACTGTATTAATTTTTACATTCCCCGTGCAGGAGAAGTTGGCATAAATTGCGCGTTGAAGGGAAGCATGTGCTCAAGGAACACCGGGAGAGCCTTCATTTACATAAACAAATACTTATCATATCGCATCTTCGACATCTGCTCCACTCACTATCATACCCGCTGTGGCAGAGCCAGGACCTCATCTTCATCACATCTACGTACGACACCATATTTTTCCTAGGTCTCACAGAAAATAGGCTCCCATAGGATAAATTAAAATACATTTGTACGCAGTAGTTACATCTTACCATCGTACCATGAACCCCCTTTGAAATTCTGGCTGTCTTGATAGCCTGGGAGGGGTCGGGGGAGCAAGGACCACCTTAACAGACTGATGCCCCAATCGCTGGGCTCCCAAGGGCAGTGTGGGAAGTGGATGCATCCTGCTCCCCGCACGGCAGGCAAGCCAGGATTCATCAGATGCATCTGCAGGGCAATGATGAGATTCCATGTCAAACTGAAAATTATTTCAAAATTAGCACCCCGATTCAGAAAGGCTGAGAAAGGAACGCATATAAACCAAAGCCGTAAATTAAAGTGGATCCTTCCCTTTACTTCGCTGGGATTGGGGGCTTTGGGGGACACTGAAAACTGCAAGACTCTATGGAAAGAGGGAACAGGTGCTTGAGACAGTCAATGAGTCAAATATACTGCTCAGTGAATTAACGCAAGAAACATACTGTGATATGTAGATCCAGTAAAGTCCATAACGGATGGAAAACGGAGTATCATTACATTCAGTAATAATAACACTTGCACACCGAAGAGCATTTTAGTTGAGCAACATACCAGTGCATTGAAGTGTCATGGATGGAAGACTGTGTTTTTAACAGGTATATATTGTGCGTGAAGAGAAGAGTTGTGTTTATCACAGTATGCTCAGTCTCTTGTACAACGAGCGGGTAGGTGCGCCTTCTCATGCCTGCGGAAAAAAGTGCGAAGAGAGGCCCGTCAACCGTTACTAATGACATCAATATAATAATCTAAAGGGAAGGGATTTTGAGTAGGGGTGGGCATAACTTGCGTAATTCAGTGTAGCATTATCAACGCAAAATAACTAAAAATTCAGCAAGATTATGCAGAATTATGCAAGAGGGGTAATTCTACATTTAGTGCAGTTTTCTTAGCGCAAAAATGACCACTCGTGTCAAAAATAGATGGGAGGATGTATTTTGTGCTAAGAAATAGACCTAAATGCAACAGAACCTTAGGAGAAGTGCAAGCAGGCGCTCACCAAATGTGCTCTTGCTTTAGGATATATCCCTTTCCCCCCAAAATTACTCATAATTACGTCACCAGACGCAACCTCATTATTATTGCTAATTATGCATCAAAGAGTAACACAGGATTATCAAAATTACTCTTAATACTCCGGCGTAATTAAAATTACTGCCAGGCCTAGTTTTGAGAGAAAAAAGTCAACAGAGGCTGCTAACAGGTCAGAAACAAGTTCAGACCGTGTAGAATATATGTAGGGCAGGTTCAAGAATAAGAGAGCTAAGGTTGTGTAAGGACTAGAGGCTGGTGGCACAGCATTAATCAGTAAATCAGGATTTATAAAGCGTGGCTAATCACCCTTTAGGGTATCCAGGCACTTGAAGGCCCCGGAGGCTTATTCGAACAGTCAGGTCTTGGAGCCATTTGGAATTTATTTTATTTATTTTTATTTATTTGATGTTTTCTATAGCGCGAACATGACCCAGTGTAGGGTATCAGAGCGCTTTACAGTAGCGTATCATCAAAAGAGTACATTAGTGGAAAAACCAGAACATACGAGGACAAAACCAGTCATTACAGAATCACACTTCAGTATAGCATATCAACATATATACAGTCAATATTTGAGTGACCAAGGCATATCTAAATAACAGGATCATCTTTGTACCAACATTGGATAGCGGAGCACTGAATGCAAGTGAGCAATTTATATATAAGTGATCAAATTATAGACAAGCTGTCGTCCAATCAGTCCTATGGGAGAAATTTGCTCATATAGAATGATTTTGCTTCCTTTTTGAAGGTTGCGATGGATGTGATTCTTCTAATGTTTGGTGGGAGTGCATTCCAAATTCTTGGTGCTGCTCCTGAGAATGCTCGGTCATAAGTCTTTTTCTTGCGGAAGCGAGCCGGTTTCAGAAGTAAGTCTGTTTTGCTCCTAGAGGGTCGGTTAACTCCGGAAAGAGTAAGTTTTTGAGCCAGGTAACCTGGAGTATTGTGATGGATTGCATTATGGGTGATGCATGCCAACTTGAAATGAATTCTTGCTTCGAAAGGCAACCAGTTTAGCATTTTCAAGTGAGGGGAGATATGGTCGAATTTTTTGGAACCCACAATCAGCCTTGTGGCTGCATTAAGACAGGCTTTCAATGGGGCCGTTGTGATTTTGGGGAGCCCTGCCAGGGTAGTGCATCCATATTCAATCCTTGAAATGACCAGTGCTTGAACTGCAGTTTTAAGGTCTGTTTTGTTCAGGAAGGGTTTAAGTTTTCGCAAGTAACTTAAATGGAATCTGGCGTTTTTTGCCATTGTATTGATATGTGTTGACATGTTCAGGTTTTTATCTAGAGTAATTCCCAGTGATTTGGTAGAGTCGACAATCTTTGGAGTACAATTTAGAGCAGTGATAAGGTTGATCCATTCTGTTGTTTTTAATTTGCTTTTCTGCGGTGAAATAAGTAGGAATTCAGTTTTCTGAGGGTTTAGTTTCAGATGATTCTTGGTTAACCATTGGAGGGTTCTTGATAGTGCATGGTTCATTGTCTTTATCTCTTCTGTTGATACAACCTTGATGTACAACTGAGTATCATCTGCATACATGTGGAAAGCAATATTTGCTTTTTGTAATATTTCCGTGAGTGGTTCAACGTATAGATTAAAGAGCGCTGGCGAAAGTGTTGATCCCTGTGGAACTCCGATTGTATTATTGGTCGGGCCAGAAAGGGTTTGGTTGACAATGAATTTTTGGGATCTGTTCTCAAGAAAGGAACTGAACCAGTTGAGTACTGTACCCTCTAGGCCCATTCGGTTTTCCAATCTATCTAGGATTTTGGCATGGTTCACCGTGTCGAACGCCGACGACAGGTCCAGTAAGATTAAGAGGCAGGTTTCATTGTGGTCAAGAGCCAGCAATGCGTCATCTACTATGTGCAAAATTGCGGTTTCTGTGCTGTGGTTTGGACGGAAGCCCGATTGGCAAACATTTAGCAGGTTGAATTCGGAAATGTGTAGACTCAATTGTTGTTGGACACATTTTTCCAATACTTTGGCTAACATGGGAATGTTAGTTACAGGTCTGAAATTGTTTGGCACAGAGGGGTTCTCTGTTGGTTTTTTTAACAGAGGAGTGACTTGTCCTGTTTTAAGGCAGGCCGGGATTTGTCCTTGTGATAGTGAGGCATTTATGATCTTCGTCCAAACTGGGATTAACAGGTGGTTAAAGGTGGACCAACATTTTGCTGGTAGGGGATCGTTGTAATGGTTGTTAGGTTTAGTGGTCGACATGATCTTTGCAATGTCTAATTCACTGACCGCTTTAAAACCTGACCATCTTGCATTGTTTTTAGGTTTCGTTAATTCTTGTTGAACCAGTTCTTCGTCATCCATATCCTTCCTACTTTCCATGTCTTCGGCTGCTTTTTTTAGTTCCCTCTCCAAATCGTTAGCTTTATTTGTAAAGAAGACTGAGAAATCTTCACTATTTAGACTTTTTGTAGTAATAGATGGTGCTACTTTAGCTGATTTGTTAGATTGTTCTTTGAGTAGATCAAAAAGTTTCCTGGGTCTGTTTACAGCATTATCCAGTTCTTTCCTGAAAAATTCTTTTTTTGATTTGATAATGCTTTTATTGTAAGCTTTTCTTGATTGTCTCAGAAGGGATAAGTGGGGCGAGGACGGGTGCTGTCTCCATTTGCGTTCTGATAGTCTCATTGATCTTCTTTCTTCATTAAGGGCATCATTGAACCACGGGTTTTTGACCTTGTCAGTGATCCTTTTCAGTTTTAATGGGGCTATGTCCTCAAGAATAGTTGACATAGATTTGTTATAGTGCAGAGTGAGATCATTGACGTCAACCATGCATTTGGGAGCTTGCAAATCTAATGTACAGCGTGCGGTTATATTTTCCATATTAATTCCTCGAGTGTCCCTGATCCATTTTTTTGGTTTAACCATTTGTGCAGATGATTTGATTTTTTTGAAGGGAATTTCGAAAGTGATTATATGGTGATCTGACCAATCACATGGTGTGATTACAATGTTCTCTATCGCTTTCTCTTTAGCTATAATCCAGTCTAAAATGGATCCTTTAGAATGGGTGGGAAGAAGGCATCCTTGGACTAACGATTGCTCTACCAGGAAGGTTTTAAGGATTGAGATATGACTATCTGTCTGATCTTCCCAATGCATATGCATATGGAATTCCGGAAGTGGGGTGATGGTCCAGAGTTACGTGGGGAGGCTGTTCCAGGTCTTTGCTGCAATGTGGGAGAAGGAGCATCCCCCACTTCTGCTCTGGTAGATGCGGAGAGTATGGGCAAGAGAAAGGGAGACAGAGCGTAGTCTTCTCAATGGTTGGTGGAAGTTCAGGTGGTGCTTAATGTAGGCTTGTCCTTGTTTGTGTAGAGCCTTGTGAGTGGGTTAGCTGCTTGAATTGGCATCTCATGTATGGGGAGCCAGTGGAGTTTCCAGAGGTGGGGTGTGATGTGGGTTCCTCGGGGAAGGCTGAGGATGAATCTGGCTGCAGCATTCTGTATTCTTTGAAGTCTTTGTCGAAGGTGTGTGGCGATTCCTACGTATAGGGCATTGCCATAGCCTTGGCGGCTGGTGATGAGAGCCTGTGTCATGGTGCGTCCCGTGTGTATGGGGTAGCCACTTGAAGATCTTATGTAGCATGTGCAGAGTGAGGACGCAGGCAGAGGAAATGGCAATGATCTGTGATTTTATAATGAGCTTCGAGTCAATGATGATTTTGAGGTTTCTGCCGAGGTCAGAGGGAGTGGGTGCAGGTCCTAGGTCTGATGACCAACAGGAGTCGTTTCTTGTTTTGCTGCTGTTGCCAAAGATCAGTACTTCCGTCTGGTCTGTGTTCAGCTGCAGGCAGTAGTTTTTCATCCAGTCGGCGACGTTTATCATGCATCTGTGGAAGTTGGTTCTGATGGTGGTGGGGTGAGTGTGTATTTAAAGGTAAGTGGGGTCATCGGTGAGTGACAGGATGAGTTGGGTGTTGTCTGTGTAGGAAATTATGTTGAGACTGTAGGATCTGACGGTGTTGGTCAGCGAGGTCATATAAGAATTGAAGAGTGTGGGCCTGCGGGATAAGCTCCGGGGGACACCACAGGAGATCCCCTTGGGTTCAGAGGTGAACGGTGGATCCTCTAGATTCTTTTGGTGAAGGAGGTGGTGACCCCTCTGTACGTGTCCCCCTTGGATGCCGATGTGGTGGAGTCTTTCAATCCGTGTGTGACATGTATAAATCTAATCCTTCTATATGGTCAATTGCCCTTACAAATATTTTTAATATAGCCAGCATTGACAAAAGTAGACTGCCATCGACCTGGTCACGGTCTATAATAGTCCCCATCTTCAAGAAGGGCCAGAGGGGGGACGCAAGATGTTATAGGCCGATATCATTGCTGGATTCGTCTTTTAAAATACTAGGGAAGGTGATCCTAAATAAGATTGCAACGTGGGAAACCGGTAATGATATCTTGTGCGATGCACAGTATGGTTTCAGATCTGGCAGAGGCACTGAGGACCAGTGCCTCAACCTACAACTAATAGTCAGCAAATACACTGTGGCTGCAGGGCGGTCAATCTATCTAGCGTTTATGGACCTGTCCACAGCTTTTGACCTAGTTAATAGGTCAAAGCTGTGGACCATGCTCCTGGATATGGGCCTAGACCAGGCACTGGTGTACTTCATGGCCGATTTGCATAGGGACCTGAAAGCGGCTATACGCATGTCACAAGATGGGAAGTGCACGGCTGATTTTAAATCTGGGAGGGGAGTACGACAGGGGTGTATTTTGGCCCCAATGTTATTTTCTTTATATATTAATGCATTAAGTGCTAATTTGGCGGCGGCATCTGCAGACGTCCCATGTATGGGGGGTACTAAATTACCAGTATTACTATATGCTGATGATACAGTGCTGCTGTCCAGGACTCCCATAGGCTTGCAACGCCTCTTAAACTCCTTTGGGAATTTTATGCAAAAGCTGGAACTTGTAATTAATGTGGAGAAATCGCATGTGATGTTTGTGGGGAAAGGGAGGAACAATACCAAGACGCTCTTGTGCAATGGCTCAGTAATATCAAAAGTAAGAATCTTCACATATCTGGGTGTGGTGTTTGATGACCTGGGTAGCTGGGCCCCCCAAGTGGCAAATAAAAGAGTAGCAGTGAAAAAGTCATCGGCCGCAATACTTGGCTTTGCAAAAAGATTGGGTGGGAAACCTCCTGAGGCCATTTTGGCGATTTATAGAGCCAAAACTATGGCCATAGCCAGGTATGGGGCAGCAATCTGGGGTTATAAAGATCTAACTTTGATTCAGAGAGAGGAAAATAAATTTTTACGATCTCTCCTGGGCCTTCCCCAATCCACTTCATCTTTTGCGGTCCATGTAGAGCTGGGTATGGGCTATATTGCGGACATGTTAAACATGGCACCGCTTTTATTATGGATCAGAACTTGGCTTAACCCCAAACTTACACTGAATCATAAAATTATTAAGGATTGTTTGGGGCGGGATAGAGTGGCTGATATCAAATGGTTGGCATACATCAAATCATCTACTGCACTCATGGGTCGTCCGGAATTATACTCAAATCCGGAAAATTTGACCAAAGATGATATTAATTGGGTAAAACTGAATTTCATTAGGTCCCGTGAAATGGATCGAGAGTCGATTGAAATCTCTAAACCAACAGTAAGATCACATTTTTTGATTCAATCAGGCACACTTTCTGTTGGGAAATTATGAAAATTGGTGTTTGCCAATGGAAAATGCCCCATGTGAATGTGATAATTTTTCCGATCAGGATTTGACACATTTTATCTTTTTTTGTCCCTTCTTCTCTGAAGGCAGGGCAAAGTATATCAAGCCTCTTTTGAGGGAAATGGGGTTTTTACAGCTGAAACCAGCATTGTTGTTCTTACAATTAATGGAAAATCATCGGGTGATGTTCTGTGTAGCCAATTTTTTGATTGCATCTATTCGTGCTAAACGGAAGAGACACCATAGGACTCTAGATGGAGTTAATGTAAATGTTTGCCCTACACCTGGTAGTATGAATTAATTTCTAAGTTTTGCTCCAATTTACATATATTTTTTAAAAAAAAAAGGAATATGAACTATTTCCTGATAACAGTGCAATTATTGTGTGCTAGGCCATTCTATATGCATTGTTAATGAATTTTAAAATGTACAGTGTTTTTAAAGCTTTGTAAGATGTTTTTATGTATTTGTATAGCATACTTTTATGATTTTTATTTAATCGAATAAAGTGAGTTTTGACTGACTGACTGACAATCCGTGTGTGGTGGGATAAAATATGCCAGGCTGCCAAGAAGTTGAGGGGTATCAAATCTGCTGTTTCTCCTTGGTCGAGGAGGGTTCGGATGTCGTCAGTGTCTGCGATCAGGACGGTTTCGGTTCCCTGACTGCTGTGGAAGCCGGAGACATCGAGTAGCTGGTTCTGCTCCAGGTGTGTCATGAGGTGACTATTGTTGATCTTGTCCAGTACCTTCTCTGAGAATGGGAGCAGCGAGATTGGCCAGTAGTTTATGAGTTTGCTGGCATATGCGAAGGGTTTTTTAGGTAGTGTCCTGACTATGATGTGTTTACAGGTGTCAAGAAATGTTGCCGTGGTGATAGATGTGTTGAGTAGGGTGGTGAGTTCCTGACCAATCCTTTTGTTAAAGAGGTCTGAAGATGTGGGGAGGGATGGGTCTGTGGGAGATACTGAGTGGATGGATGTCATGGTGGAGGTGGTGTCCTGGGTGGAGAGGATGTTGCAGGTGGTCAGTGTTTAGTTCATGTCGGTTACGGTAGTGGCGTGTCTGTAGAAGAAATTGTAGGTGTGGGTTCTAAGTTTCTGTATATGGTTGCGATCTTGTTGTGGAAGAAGTAGGCACGGTTGTAGCACAGCTCCTGTTAGGGTGTGATGTTGTTTTCGCTGGCAGCTGAGTCAGAGAATTTCTTAACAATGTTGAAAAGTTCCTTGGTGTTGGTGCAGCTGGTTTTGAAGCGTGCAGCAATGGCTGTCTTCTTTGTTGCCCTCAGCTGGCAGTGGTAGAGGTTGAGGGAGATTTTGAAGGCTGCCCTGTCAGAGGTCTCCTTGCTGGTGCACTATCTCCTCTCCAGCTGTTTGCTGTCTCGTTTTGCTGTTCTGAGGTCTTGGGACCACCAGCTGGTTTTTCTACAGGATTTTCGCTGGATGTTGCTCTTGATGGGGATGATGCCGTCTGCGCAATTGGTGATCCAGGTGTTAAATTTTTTCACTCCCTTTTCGAGGGTGGTGGTGGTAGCAGGGTTGGAGGTCTTGAGGGCGTTGGCCCAGCTGGTCTCTGAGATTATATTCCACCTCTGGTGGGGTTGTTCGTCATCTTGGGGGTGGCGGTGCAAGGGGTGGAGATGCTGAAGTGGACAATGGAGTGATCAGTCAATGGGAGTTCTGTGACATGGCTGTGTTTGACGTGGTTGCTGGAGGTGAAAATTGGGTCCAGCATGTGTCCTGTGTAGTGTGTAGGTTCGTGGACGATTTGGGTCAATCAGAGGCTGCTTATACTGCCGATGTGGTGTGCAGTGTTTTTGTCATTGGGGTCACCAATGTGGAAATGTAGGTCACCGAGGAAGATGTAATACTTGGAGTCTAAGTCTAAGGGTGCAATAAAGTCAGCAATGGTGTTGCAGAAGCTGGAGTGAGGACATGGGGGTTGGTATGTATGGGAGCCTCTGATGGATGGCTTGTCGTCCGTGCGGAGCTTGAAGTTAAGATGTTCCATAGGGAAGGTGATATAGTCAGTGGTGGTACAGGGCCGGCGCTAGGCATGGGCAGCGTGGGCAGCTGCCCAGGGCCCTGAGCCTGCTCGCAGCCATGGGGCCTCGCACAGCATTTTCAATATTATATACAAGGAAGCCGTAAACGTTGCTTATTCATATTAAAAACTAATAACCACTGACAAAGCCAATTGTCCTAGCTTGTTGTAGGTGTCATTTTCCTTGTTGCAATATTTATTTGAAAGCAATGACAGAGGAAGCAAAATATCAGTCGGGCGGCATGCTATGCTAAGACCAGATTTATATAGCTTACATGTTTTTAAGATACACCCTTAATTACATCAGCAATACCCCTATGAGGGGCGTGGCCAGCATCATGGCCGAGTAAGACGTGCTTTTGCCGAGCTCCGGCAGAAAGCACTATCCGACAACTAATCCGGTGACCCGAAGAACATCTGCTTTTATCCCCTGAAAGCCGAGGAGTACCCCGGTATCGTCAGAAGCCGACTTGAAGGTCTCCAAAGACTGCTGTCTGCCGAATCGCAACATAAGCTTGTGAGCGCAAGCGCACTCAAAATTGCACCTGGAGTGGAGCTGAACCAGCACGGAGCTCCTTCCAGTTTGGAGCAGGACCGCGAGATCGCGGGCGCCCGGGGACTAGCTTCGGGAGGTGTATCAACCTCCGTCCCCCTCCTGAGCTAACAGCTACTGTGCCGTGTGAGGCACTTGCGAGTGGGTCCACAGGCCCTGAACAACAACAAGGGCCGGAACCCACCTTCCCCGCCTAGGGAGTGCGTCAGAAGATCACCGGAGGCCCGGGATGTTGGGTAATGGTTCGGGACAAACGCAAGGCCAAGGCGTAATCGTCAGCCCTGAGTGCTCCCGGAGGCAGGGAGGCATTGTCCTGCCTGACAGAGAGGCCTGGGAGAAGAGAAGCCCCGGGCACTGGTGGGATACGGCGCTGCATCCTTGCGGAGGAGGTGAGGCTCTTGGGTGCTCAAGGGCGTGGAGGTGGAACTGTAAGGCCTGATATTCGGAGCGGTCTTGGGTGGTACATCGACCTCCGTACCTCCCCCGCAACTGACACCGGTATGCCACGGGGGCTGAAAGACTGTCAACCCAGGCGGTACTTCTGGCTCTGAAACGCCACGCTAGCACCGGGGGCCCTGACCCCCTCTTGTAGTATAGTTCCTATATTCCCAATAGGCTCTGCGCATTGGAATAATATATCCTATAGATTTGACGTAGGACTTATGTCGACTAGGTCTCTATCGAATATATTAAACTTAATTCGGAGTGCCAGCTATCTCAAAGGTCACTAGAAACTTTCTCAAATACACAAGAAGGGATTAGTTTCTGACAACCGCATAAACATGACAACTGTGTTTCCCCAAGAATAAACGTATCTTCAGAGTCGTGCAAACAATAGCTAGATATTTTACTCAGTCAATCGTGCATGCTTCGTTTCATCAGAGGTGCAGAGAAATAGAGAGACGGGCTTTTTGAATAAAAGGATTTATTGAACAGTCTTCTTTCTCATGCAAGTAAAGTGAACTGCTACAATCGTAATACAGGCTGCAAAGTATAATGCGTACAGCAAGAAGAGTATTATAAAATAATACTCTAAAAGCATTGTATGGTTTCTAAACCAGATGAATACATCCATAAATAAATAAGGCTAAAAGTACTCAACTGGTGCTTCTAAAATACGCCTACCCCAATGTACCTAACCTAAGTCTAGTACGAGGGAAGAAGTAAGTGTGGTGTAGGATAGGTTTAGTTTTCTTTGCCAAGAATCTATCCAAGATTTCTCTTTAGGGTCTAATCAGCTCGATACCTTGGTTTTAGAATGAAGGAGGTCTGTTATCTCTGTCTCGGGACTCGATTTCCCAACACCCCGCGAGGGGAGCTTGGAAACACTGGAGCAAGAGAAATGCAGCCTCTTGATCAGTGCGTCAGCTGGAGGGTCGGCTTCCTTCGGCACTTGCTGTAGCGAGCTGCGTCGGGCAAGTAGATAGTCGAGCTGCTCCGAACCACCGTGTGTTTGCTAGAGCAAGTGAAGGCATATTTGTACCTTGGAGGTGCCTAGTTTGACGTAAAGTCGGGCATAACAACATCAGTGAAGAACCCCAAGGGAATGGTAGTTCTTTGAAAACGCCATGAGTTCTTGGACAATTCAATATTCAAGCAAGGGGATGTCCCGGACTGCTTATGCCGATTTTCCAAGAAATGGTTGTGGCTTTTTGGTACGGGTGGAAGTAGCCATGCCTGTATTTGGACTGCATGGGCCATGTCTAAATATGGGTATGATTTCTATGCCTATATTAGAGCAATGTAAATTTTACCTATATAAGAGCATGAATCGGGAAATTTCACTCTGATCCTAAAACGCCATACAACACCCACTCCACTTTATTATATTCGATTATACTAAATTCTATGCATTTAAAACATATAAAAAACAATGATGTGTAAAAACCCCACCCAAAATACATAAAATGCATTCGAAAAGGTTGTACACGAAAATGAGCATTTTGTGCTGTACGCATTTTTAAAAGCAATGTTTTCATTCACAGCATATAGTATGACATTGAAAATGCTATCCGAAGGAATCATGGAATTACATTTATGGAATGCCTCTGAAATACAGAGGAAAAAGGTGAGACCATTCCATGACAGAATATATAAATTGTTTTGGTTGTGGACAATGTTTGGTTGTGGACAACGTCAAATATTCTCTCTTGGAAGTATTCAAAGAATTCTTGTTCTCTATGAATAGTTCTACTTTAAGCAGATTACTTTGTGCCAAACAGTTAAAATTTTGGAAAAAAGTCAAATCGTAGAAAAATAGAGTTCTAAAGTTAGAAGTTTTGTTTTTGAAAAGTGAAGGTCGAATACAGAGTCCCTTAGAACGCTGTGTGCTAACTTCAAAAGTCAGTCTCGTTGTTTGGAGAAAACATCAAGTCTTCTAAGCTGGTAAAGAATTAGTCTACCACAGTAGGTGAAATTTGGATCACTTCGTTAAGTAGACCGATTGCACAAAAATGTGAAGCATCGCCGTCAACGTTAGCCGCATTAGCAATGTTCGAAGGAGATGGAGATGATACCTGTGTGCCTGTCGATCGACGTATCTCACTGGCAGCAGATTGCGTCTGTGAGACCTCAATGAATGCCGTCATCTGGATTGGTAGCCGCTGGGGACAACGCAATGCATGGGCCGTTACCGAACCAAGCAAAGTATCAACATCCGTTGACAGAGCTGATGGGAGTGTTAGACAGATGTCCAACACACATTCTTCTCCACATAGCAGGCATCGTAGAACAGGTAAAATGCAATCTTGCCAGATTGGTCGGAATGATAGAAACCAAGTGGTATTCAGATCTCTTAAACGAGCCAAGCCCAGAATCTGTATCATGCGCTCACGACACTTCATTGCCAGGAGAGTGTTCTCTATGGTAATCTGGGTGTCGCTGGTGACCGGACTTGCCATATCGGAGCAGAAGGAACAAGAATAGTATTCCTGCTACGAGTCCCAAAATGAGAGGCAGGCCGCCGAACACAGAGTGCACGAAGTTTGGAAATATGCAGAGGACTGTTTCAAATGGTGCTAACAGTACCGAAAAAACTGTCTTAAATACATGTATAATACTACTGGTAACAGACATGTTTAAGATACGACCTAACATTTCTACGAAATGTACAGGGCAGTATGTCGATAAAAGGGCAGGTATCTCTGCAGAGGACCTTGCAACTTGTAGTTCATACGTCTCTTTGGACGAGGTCAGTGGCACAGTTTTTTTGTAAAAGAATGGCTTTCATTCTGCTTAAAGTATTAATTCGTATAGAAGAGATGTTCAGTGAAGGCCATAGCGGCAACTCCCCGTCTGTCTTAGTTTTTGGAAACAATACTTGCATACAACAAGTGACCCTGGCTGACACAGTTACGAGATAGGATATTCCTGGCAACATGCCAGAGCAGCTGTGATCATTCAACAAAATATAGCTTCCGTTAGAAAGCTGCCTGAAACTTGCATCGAACACTGCAGCTGGAGAACCTTGCAGGTGGCGGGATAAGTTGGTCGAAGAACCGTCACAGGCTTCATTTAAATTAATACCCTGACATAAAAGTGTACCGCTTAGTGCGCTTTTGCAGTTTGTACCACTAAGAAATACTTCTTTTCCCCCACTCCAGCATCTGTGTGTATATGGTAATTCCCAGGTTGACTTAAGGTATTCTTTACCCAACCTTTCATACACGCCAGCTGGTATATGTTTCAAACAATATCAAAAATGGAAAATTGTGACATGCAGAGTGATTATTCCGTGTATTAACCATTCTGTTGCAGGTTTTTCCGAAACAGTTAATGGTAATCTTTCCAGTTTCTCAATGCTCAGCACTGTATAGTCTGCTCCTCTTTGTGCCAAAGTGACTTGTTTATCTGTAAGGTTAAATACAGAAAACAATGACGGGGTGTTGATTAGACGCCATGGCACATATCCAGAACGAAGATTTTGCAAAGTCCAGCCTAAAAGCATTATAGAACGCAATTGTGACTGTCCATGCTGTAGCATGAGCAAGTCCTGTTCCATAATGTCTATGGCAGAGGATACTATGCTGTCCAAAGAATAAATTCTGGATGACAGAGTCATTAACCCATTGTCAACCACAGAGAGAGCTTTCTCTAAATTAATACGATCAATTTCTCGTATTCGTTCTGCAGTCTCTGCTTGTGGCGCTTTCCAAGCTTCATTATAAATGGCGCATATACCCGCGTATATAAAATGTTTATATCGCCTTTCGCAGGACCTTGTAAGAAGTCCCTTAAATCAACACTATCTTTAAGTAAAGATAAGTGTTGTTTTACCTCTGTTAGCGTGGATTTTTGTAGCCAGTCAATGCACAGTTTTCCTACACTGTATGTTGTTACTATCCCTGGATGTTGTCTCTGGACATATCTTGGATCTGGCCTAGTGAATGTAAATCCTTGTGTCTTATTCAGGAATCTATCGTGACAGTTTTTAAGTAAAATAGTTTTTACGTCGACCCCTCCTTCTGTAGTGTTCTTACTATCAGGTGTAGGTGTGGACGGTTTGTTCAAATCTTAACCTTGGCTAGGCCAAGACAGGATGTCTGTTGCAGTGTTGTTCAAAAACATTATTTGTTCAGGGATAATGAAGGCTCTAAATAAAGCTTCTAATCCCTGCACCTGCCAGTCTTTTGTACCCCAGACAGTTTTTGTCTCAATGTAGTCACTCCAAAAGTCGAAACCTAACGAGGACAGCTGAGCATAAAAGGCTGCAGAATAAATGTGCTTAGTATTAGTCAACATACTTTTCGTTCCTGTCTTATTAACACTTTTAAAGTAAAATGTTTCCGGATTTGAGGTATTAAAACCTGAGAATTATGGACATTTTTCATAGAATGTTTTTGAGCTACCCTTTGGTAGCGTTGGACAATGTTCCCATTGATTGAAAGTATAAACATTTCTAGGGTTTGCAAATTTGTGCAAATAATGAGGACCATAGCGATTATAACAGTACATTTGTTCATAAGCTGATGAACCTTCTAAGTATTCATGTTTTGTAAATTTTGCAGACATCTCGAAGTCTGACATCATATTATTAACAGTCTCAAAGTCACAATCATTGGAAAATGTGCTGGGTGAAACAAAGTCACTCAATGAAACCTTGAATTGGTGTAGAATCTTCAACAGCTCTGCAGGGCCAAAGAGGTCATAATCAGTACTGTCCCATGCTATACCACCAGGTTTAGGACTGGCTGTGATGTTCACTGATGTCAAGTCTCTTTATTCAAGATGAGATGATTTGTGTGGCTTGAGGAGTAAGTTGATGTACGTACTTGCTGTGTCCATTTTACTATATCTTCCATTTATCAGCATTACCAAACTTAGTACCAGGATTAGCCAAAGTAGGAGAAAAAGTACACCTAGAACAATCCATAGTTCAACCCATGGTGAAACCAGATACGTTTTTTCAAGTTGCTGAAACAGTTCTGTTACCTTGAAATCACTGAAGTTACTGGATCCTTTGTCATAATAGTATAGTCAGATGCGACATCATTGTAGACAGGAGTGTCTTGGCGTGCTGTAATTTGGGTATCAAGAGGCTTTATTGCTTAGTCCTTCTTTTTGCACTGCAGATTCCTCAAACGTGATGAGTCTCTCAGTTTGAACCTCTTGGATAGTAGCAAGTTTTGGTCTTCTACTACATCTTTGGAGTCCACTGGGCCTACTACTTATGATTGGCCAAATGATGTGGTTTGACGAGGTCGATAGAGACGAACCTGTTCTCCTTTCTTCCAGAAAGGGGCGGCAGTAACACTGTTCTTGATCTGTGTATTGCTAGCACAGGTACTGGTTGTCTGTAAGAAGGCCCAAATTCCTTCTTATCCGCGATCTTTTCTCTGACTAGATCCCCAATCTTTGGAATCCAGGCAGGCCTTGCTGGGACGGGTGGTTCCCCTTCAGTGGTCGTTGGCTTCCGTATTGTGTTGCTTTGACTTCTCCTTGTTTCATTTAAGTCCTGCAAAACAGCCAAACGGTCTTTGATATCAAAAGGTTTTTGTTCTACCACTGAAGTGCGACGATCAAGGTCCTGGACAATCATTCTAGTACCAAAAAGGATTTCATATGGAGTGATTCCACCCAGAGAATTTCTTGGCAGACTACTTTGGACACTTACTAGATGTTTGGCCCACCAGTCACCCGAGCCTAATACCCTAGCTGTTATAGATTGCTTTATATCCCGTTTTTTTCTTTCCGCAACAGAATTTCCCTCCGGATGGAATTGACTAGAATACCACAATGCAACGCCCAGATTGGCCATGGCCTCCTTGTAAGCTTTGGAGCTAAACGCAGGACCCTGGTCAGAATGTAGCATGCTGACTGCGTATGTGCCGATAAAGACTCGCAAATCTTTTATAACAGTTCGGGCGTCAGCCGAGCGCTGAGGCCACATCCAAATTAATCTTGAGCATGAATCCACTGCAACCATGATATATTTATAGTTACCATCCCTCTGTAAGGGACCACAGTGGTCCAGATAAACGCAAGCTAGTAGTTTATCTGAAATTAAAAGGGGCGCCTGCGCCGCGCATTTCACTGTTGAAACCTTCATTTTTTGGCAGATTTCACATTCCAAAACATAGTTTCTGGTTTGTTTCCTCATGCGTGGCCACCAGTGTCTTTGCTTTAATAACGACACTGTAGCGGAAACACCTGCATGTGCAGAGGCGAGCCCTTCATGTGCTGCTAAAATTAGTCCTAATCTATGTTCCATGTTTGGAATCACTCTATCCCCCACTCCAGGCATTCGAGCAAAAGGAACATTATTTGCATCAGTTATACATGAGTACTTGAGTGGAAAGCCTTTTGGTAACGTTTTACCGCTGTCTTTATTGGAAGCGGCGACAGTCTGCATTATTTTGCTGTCTATTTTTGATTTCAAACGAGTGATTGCAGCTACCGAAGCCATTTGCACAGCTGCCTTCGCGGCTTCATCAGCCAATGAATTGCCTGCAACGTGAACGCCATCACGTTGATGACTCCGTGTATGGATCATGTGAGTCTTTTGTACGTCTTTCTGTAATTGAACTACTTGTTTCCAAAGCAACTTATGCTTGATTGTGCCACCTTTTGCATCTTTGAAACCCTTTTGAACCCAGTTCTGCAAGTATTCATTGTAAGATTGAACGCAGTAATAAGGATCGCACACTATGAGTGTGGGGAATTTGCGATCGGTATTTTCAAGCGCCATCTTGAATGCCTGTAGTTCAGCTCGTTGAGCTGTACAATCTCCAAGAGATCGCGCACGCAGCACTATAAGCTTGTTTACCCCCAATTGCGGGCTGTGCTGATCCGTCTGTATAAATTATACATTCGTACTGTTCTAGAGGCAGAATCTCAGTGGGCAGAGGACATTCTTGTTCGTATTGTAGAAATTCTTGAGTTTTCAGATAGCGGTCAAAAACGTATTCAACGTCTGTTGCAGCAAGAGAGTTAACCCATTGTATCCATCTTGGATGTAAAGCCTTTGCATTCGGAATGCTTGCTTTTGTCACTGCCTCAAAGGCAGGTACAGGAGTGACGACCATTATGCCTTTACTCTGTGCGAGGGCTCTCTCTTTTGCTACTGCAGTTTGAACCGCTGTCAAAAAAATTCTGTAGAAGTGAATTTCATTTCAGCTTGTATGTAAAAGTGGGATTTATAAGCAATTGGTACTTTTTGACCTTCATTAAAGGTCAAGTACGTGAATCCGCATCTTCCTGGGATTATTCCGATTACAAGCTTGCGTACATTTACGCGTGTCTGTAAATGTGTTGTTGCTAACATGTCGGTTTACACTGAACGCAAAATTTCTGTTTGTTTTTGATTCCATTTAGTTCTTTTGAAATCAGGTTTGATTAATTCGTAGAGAGGTTTAACCCTTTCTGCGTAATTTAGAATGTATGTTCTTCCAAAATTTAGGAAACCTAGAATGGACTAAGTTTTTCAGCGTTTTTGGAGGTTGGAGCACCGCACACTTTTATAAAAAGTTGGCTGCCAGGCTTTTGCCTTCACTTGATAACTCTTATCCCAGAAAAAGGACGTTGAGGTGGGCAATTCTTAATTTTTTAAAGTTTAATTTGTACCCTTCAGAGGCGAATCCAAGTATAATGGTATTCACTATGTTCAAGTGCCTGTCCAAGTCATCGTCTGTTAGATAGATGTCATCGACATAAGAGAATGGCTCATCATCATATGTTTGTAGTAACTCTGTTACTCTAGCTGAAAATAACCCCGGACTATTCTTGAATCCCTGGGGGAGGCGACAGAAGTGACGTTGTGCCCCCATAATTGAGAAAGCGATCAAGTTCCTGCTTTCAGGTGCAATGTTTTGACAGAAGAAACCGTTAGAAATATCTAATGTGGTTTTATATTTTTTACGCACAATGTTATTCATTAGTGCTGCACTGTGTGCATTTTGTACTGCAAAGGTTTTGCAACAAGAGTTTAAATGTCTGTAGTCAAAAACTAGATGATATGCATTGTCTGGTTTGGAGACAGGAAACAAAAGGATTGTTCATTGACGAAGTGCATGTTTCAATCACCCCTTGGTATTCAAGTTGATCTAATATCTCCCTGACCTGTTTTTTTTGTTATAAGTCTGTTTTATTTTAGAACAAGACCCCTGGGAGGGGCACAATAACACAGCGTTAAGCCTACAACCTCTATCCGAGGCCGGCCGCGAAGAGTGGGCAATGAATTTTGCGTAGTCTAATTGTCTAACAGAGCGCCTTGCCTACAACCCCAAGGGGGCCGGCCGCGAGGTTTAGGATAAGCTGTTAAAGTTGGTCAGCATCAATAGAGCCCCAAGAACGGGTCAGGAAGGGTAAATAAGAGGGTAACAAACCCAACACACAGGAACGACCCAAAAGAGGCCCGTGAGCACAGAGAAGAGCTGCAGGGGAAGGAGTGAGAAAGGAAAGAGAAGAAAAGAAGAAAGAGGCCAGAGACAGGAGATAGAGGAGATGGCGCGCTAGCAGGGGGGGTCAGGCTGATCCGCTGTTAAGGGGTGGCATCAGGCAGTGAGGGTCGGCCTCTAGAGCTCAGATGTTATGGAGGTCATCTATGGGAGCAACCTAGTGGGATCTGCAGGGACGACAGCGTCCTCAAAGAGATGCAGGGTTCGAAGCCTAGTGGGCATGTGTCGTGCATGTTCCATTGAGCACAGGTAGCGCACCAAGGGCTTCTAGACTGACTCGAAGCGAGTGTGACGCAACTGTAGCCGCGCCGTGAGAAGCTCCATTGCCAAGACATGCCACAGCCGTACAAACCAGGCAGCTCTGGACTCTTCTTCCAATACAAGGCTATGAGCTGTTTGGCCGCACCTAGCATTTGCAGCGTTACAATCCAGTCACTGTGGGTGAGGGCCTTAAGGTTCGGCGGCCTGACACCCAACAAGATCGTATCTATGGCTTCAGGCAAGGGGAACCCCACTACCCCCCGTATGTGGCTAAGGACCTCCTTCCAGAAGACAGTGAGGAGCGGGCATGTCCACCATACGTGCACAAAGTCCCCCGTCGCAGTTCGACACCTCCAGCACAGCGGCGAGACATTGGGGAACATCTTATGAAGGCGAGGGGAGTGTAATACCATTGAGGTAAAAGTTTATAGGCATTTTCCCTCTGCGAGATGCTCCGATAGACCTTGGGGATGTCTCTCCACACCGCTTCCCACTGCGAGGGCGTAATGTCCGTATCGACCGCCATCTGCCATTGGCGCTGATATGGGTGAATGGGTGTGAGTGGTGGATGCTGTAGAATGTGGTAAATCTTAGAGACCAGCCGTTTCAGTCCCCCGTGGGTGCGCGCCAGACGTTCGAAGGGGGTGAAGGCGCGCGTGGCAGCTTGGTAGGTATCACCATCGGAGGCCCAATGTCGCAATTGGGCATATTGCAGCCGCGCAGTGGGCTGCAAGAGGAATTTCTCTCGACAGTGATCGAACGATTTAAATGAGCCCCCGTCAAACAGGTCGCAGAGCACCCTACAGTCCCCCTGCACCCAATTCTCAAATGCCTGAGTTTGATAGGCCGGCAAAAAGTGAGAGTTTGCCGCTATGGGGGTATGCGGGGACTGGAACGTGGTGAGACCCCTGGATATAGCGGTAGCGTCCCAGATATCCAGTACCGTTTTCGTGGGTACTGCAAGGTAGGCATTCTTGGAGCGGGCCGCTCGATGGAGCCACGGCAGGTCCCAGATGGTACGCCCCGTCACCGCCCTGTCCATGTGCAGCCACCCTTTTTCACTTTCTCTCACCCCCTATTCTATCACGAACCGAAGGTGTGCGGCCCAGTAGTAATGGTCCAGGTTGGGGCAAGCTAGTCCTCCCCTGTCTCTCGGTGCCATGAGAACTTTCTGGGAAAAACGGGGACGTTTACCACCCCAGATGAAAGAGGTGAGCTCGCGTTGTAGGCCGCGTATGCAGTGAAGCGGGATGGGAGTGGGAAGGCATTGGAACACGTAGAGAATTTTGGGGAGGATCGACATTTTGATAGCGTGAAGGCGGCCCAACCAGGACAACATTAGGGGCTTCCACCGCCGCAGGACCTCCTTTCGGCAGGCACGCCAGTTGACTGAGGTCCAGTCGTCTAGTGAGGGGGTCAGGGTGAGCCCTAGATATCTAATATGACGCTCAGCCCACTGGTAGGGCACAATTCCCCTCAGGGCGGATAGGTCCCTCGCCGGGATGGTAAGATTAAGAGCCCAGGACTTGTCGTGGTTGATCTTGAGGCCGGAAGCTCTCTCGAAGAGACAGAGCGCCCTATGAACAGCCAGCAAGGATTCTCGCGGGCGCGTGAGAGTAAGGATCAGGTCATCCGCAAACAGCGCCACCTTGTGGTCCCGCCCACCGTGCGCTATCCCGTGGATGCCCGAGTCAAGCCGTATTAGCTCTGCAAGGGGTTCCACTGCAAGGGCGAATAAGAGGGGCGAGAGGGGGCACCCCTGCCTAGTGCCCCTGTGGATCGCCAACGGCTGTGTTAAGACTCCATTAACCCGAATTCGGGCTTTGGGCCCTAGGTATGGAGCCATGATCCTCGCAATCATTTTCGGGCCCAGCCCGAGTTTACGAAGGACCGCCCCGAGGAAGGCCCAGTCCACCCGATCAAACACCTTCTCTGCGTCCAGGGAGAGAAGGCAGGCCGGGATGTGCCAGTGTCACACTTTCCCTACGAGGTGCGCAAGTTTGCGAACATTATCCGCCCCCTGACGATCGTGGATAAATCCGATCTGATCGGGGTCCACAAGCCATTGCATATACGGGTCTAGGCGTTGAGCGAGGAGCTTGGTGTATATTTTGAGATCCGTATTAAGCAAGGCGATAGGGCGGTAGGACGCACACAGTGTGGGGTCCTTCCCGGGCTTCGGTATTAACGCTATCTCGGCCATGCCCATGTCAGAGGATGGACCCACCTCTGCAGAGAAAGAGTTGAACAGTCGCAGGAGGTGGGGTCGAAGCTGAGTCTGAAATGTGCGATAGAAAGATAGTGGCAGACCGTCTGGACCCGGCGTCTTCCCCAAAGGGAGGTCCTTAATCGCCGCCGTGATCTCGTCCTCCGTAATGGGACCTTCCAGCGCCGCTGCGTCCCCAGCTGGTACCGTCGGTCCTTCGTAGTCATCCAGGACGGCCGCCATCGCATCCACCGAGACAGGTTCTCTCCCATACAGGGAGGTATAATAGTCCACAAATGCAGTCTGCTTGGATTTCTCCGAGACTACTTTCGATCCGTCCTGCATTTGAATACTAGTTATGTGAGCCTTGGCAGCGCGCGCTCGCAGGCGTCCCGCCAGCAGTCGGCCCAACTTGTCACCACCTTCAAAGTATTTTTGCTTCAGGGCCAACAGGACACCCTCCACCTTATTGGTGCGCAGGAGTCTGAGTTGCCCTCGGAGATTGGCCAATCTCCTCCTAGTGTTTTGCGACGACCGCTCCCGGTCCTGCTTCTCGGCACTCTTAATGTCCTCTGCCAAGTCAGCTTCTAATTTACAGGCCGCGCGCCTCCGTGCAATCGCCAGGGAGGTGATGTGCCCCAGGATCGTGGCCTTGAAGGCATCCCAGACCACCGGGAAAGACATATCCGGGGTGTCGTTAGAGGCAAAGTAGGCGTCTATAGCTTCCCGAATGCTATCCACATCGTCAGCGTCTCGAAGAACGCTCGGTGGAAAAGACCAACGGGCGACATGCGCAGGGCGCGCCGCCGGATCCTGGAGGGACATCTCCACATGGGAATGATCCGACAGAGAAATGTCCGAGATGGAGGTTCCCAACGCGTCTCGGAGTATTCCCAGCGACGCAAAGAGGAAATCAATACGGGAGTAAGACCTGTGGGAGTGTGAATAGAATGAATAATCTCTTAGATCCGGATTATGATAGCGCCACACGTCTAGTAGGCCCAGATCTGCAATATGCTTGCGCAGTGCTGAGGACATCGCCCCGGAGGCGTTAGAGGCAGCACCACAGCGATCCAGGTCAGGGTCCCACACTAGATTGAAGTCCCCCCCCCAGTATCAGGTGCGGGTCTCCACAAGGTATCTGTTGCCTCAGAAGCTGCTGAAGATATCGGTCCTGCAACTGGTTAGGAGCATACACGTTACATAAAGTGAACCTGCGCCCTCCCGCGTACACCGTGACCCTGAGGAAGCGCCCATCCCCACTCTTATAGGGTCTGGAGTCTCCCCGCCTGAAGCCAGCTCTGCATAGTATGGCCACCCCGCAGTTTTAGTGTCCGCAGCCGCCCAGAACTGAAGAGGGTATTTGGGATGGGCCATGCGAGGCGTGTCGCCCTGTAGCAGATGGGTTTCCTGAAGGTAAATAATGTCGGGTTGCTGCTGGAGGAGATAGCGCCACACCTGCTTGCGCTTATTAGGGGAGTTCAGGCCCTTAACGTTAAGTGACAAGACCTTCAGGGTTCTAGGCACAATTGCAGCCATAGCAAGAGACAAGCAGAACCCGCCCACGTTCCCCGCACCCACCAGCGCAGGGAAAGGCACCCACAGGGGTCTGTCAAAGGATCCGCCCCCCCCCCCAGAGGGTAGCTGCCACCCCAATCCCGCCCCATCACCCGCCAGCCCAGAGGAAAGGAAAAGAGAGGAAGGCCAAAGGAGGGAACGCAAAAGAAAGAAGAGTAAGAGAAAGAGAGGGAGAGAGAGAACAGCAGGAGGCCAAACACGCCTCGCGTTTACCAAGAACAACAACGGCCAACAGGGCCATTTCGAACTACCCCAGTTACCAGGTATCCTCTACCCGACGGTTTGGACGCACACAGGAATGTCACTCCCTATGGGGCAGTACAGGGGGTACTCACAGGCAGGATAGGAGATCCCGACCCCGGTAACCCCGCCACTCAAACCAAGTCCAGGGGCACCATACAGCTGGGCAGAGCAGTTGGGCATATCAGCGGCCATCGCTCAGGTCCTCATGGCGAACCAGTTGTTGTACTACAGGGAGAACCCCTACAGGTCCAGATCCACCGCGGGAGCGGCTGCACAGGGGGCCCACACGCCGTAGGCAGGAGTAGCTGAGTCCCCAAGTGCAGGGCAGGGCGCCGCAGGGATGCAAGCCGCCTGCAGTACAGGGAGACTGATGTTCTGGCCGGCGACTGCAGCCAAGCAAGGAAGTCCAGGCGTCGCCAGGAGTGGCTGTATAGGCAGCGCGTCAAGACAGCACCTCAGGGCAGGAGGCAAAGAGGCGCCCCACAGTGCCAGGGGGAGCCACGGAAGAATATGTCCCAACGAGGTCCAGACCATGGGGTGGGCTGTTGGGAGGACCGGCCATCTCGGTCACCCTCCAGAGAGCGGATGTGCGCTATAATGTCTTGCTTGGCCTGCGATGCGGATTTCTCATCCGGAGGAGATCGACGATAGCGCCGAACCTTGGTCCAGTCCGGGCGGGCTCTTTCGTTGAAGTGATCGTGACGGGCTGTGGGTCGGCGATTCCGGTAGCTTGAGAAGTTGCGTTGCCTCATGGTACGACCGGATGACCCTGCGCTTGTCCTCCCAGCGAAAGATAAGGGCAAAGGGGTGACCCCACTGGTAGGCAATGTTAAGAGCTCTCAGCTTCTCCGTCACTGGCCGAAAAGCTTGTCTCCGACGCAGGGTATGAGGAGCTAGATCCTGAAAAATCTGTATTTTATGGCCTCCGTAGGTGAGGTTGGGCTTGTCCCGGGCCGCTTTCAAGATGGCTTCCTTTTCCGTGAAGTAATGCACCCGCGTCAGGATGTCTGGGAGGCCAACCCGCCGGTCCGTATACCCGGTGAGCACGATCCAAAGTCGGGGGAGGCGTCTTCATCTCCCCATACCTCATTCAAGAGCTGCGCCACGTAGGTCAAAATATCCGTCCCTTCCTCGTCGAGCGGAACGCCACGGATTCGGAGGTTGTTCCGACGGCTCCTGTTCTCAAGGTCCTCCTGTTTAACCTGCAGTTCAATATTCTGCCCCTCCAGGGCCGCCACTCTCTGCCACAGCTGTTCCTGGTCTTCCGTGCGCGCGTCGACTAACTTCTCCAGGCCGTCCACTCTGTCGCCCAGCTCCGTGACCTCCTTGCGCATCTCCTTGACACATGTTTGCACCTCCGTGCGTAGTGAGCCTATCTCCGTCTTGAGTCCGCAGCTGCCTCCGTGGGCCCGTCGGTCGGCGCCGCCGCTCCAGTCTTGCCCCTCATAGCCATCACCGACGTGTCTTTAGCCGTCGCCGCCGGGTCCTTGTTGCCTCCTTTGGACCGTGTCATGATCAGGCCTGCAGGTGAGGGCCACGTGCCCGTGTCTCTGCAAGTAGGAGGCAACCCCGTAGACTCAAGGGGATATGCAGCAGGGGAGGGATCCACACCAGGCCTCGTCACCACAAGCCCTCTCCCTTCCCTCTCAGTGTGTCGAAGCCTCAGGCCCCCCCAGATGGCAGCAGCTCAGTGGCTAGAGGCTGGGGCCCCCCGTCCACCACAGGCCCCGGCGGAGGGCACACCGAGGGCACCCCCAAGCTATGCAGACAGCAGACTGGACCCAGCAGTGCAGAGTGCTGCCCAGAGCGCCGCACTCAAGGCGGGAAGGTCACAGGTCGGAAGGAAAGATATGGGAGCGCTCACAGTATAAAGAAGCAATGCCCCAGGTGATGCAGCTTCCTTAGCTCCGCTTGAAGACGTTGTAGCCCACTCGAGCAGGCCGTGGGAGGGACACCTCCGCCGCTGAGGGCCCGGGTCTAGTAGCACCAGTAGTCCCCCCGGTCAGCTCCTCCACCCAAACAGGCCAAAGTCCACTCCACCTCACCAAGGGCAGGGCTCTCGAGCGGCAAGGCGCAGGGCAACTCTCAGTGGCAGGCAGTTCCCCCCTCCAACATCCACCAGCGCCCAGCAACAGTTCCAAACTTCTGCAGGGCCCTTGCACCCCCCTCCAAGTTCACACCACCAGTCAGGGGGGGCAGGCTGTAATTAGTCAAGGCCCAGCCGAGCGCGATGGTATACCGCCGTTGGTTTCAGGGATGGCACGCTAGTCGGGGAGCATCGCAAGCCCCCTAGGCCCCAGGCCAATTCACACTCCCCACAGGAAGGGCCCGTAGCATCCCACCGTGCCTCACCACGTAGGCCGCCTCCCGAGGCCCACAGCCGAAGCAGTCCAGGACATGTAATAGGGCGGTCAGTAGATAGACAAAAGGCTCAGTCTCTCAATGCGGTTCCCGCTTCAGAGGGCTGCAGGGCCCCCACGCTCCCTCGCCGGGCACGACGTCTAGATCAGGCCCTAGGCCACAAGAGGGGAGGGGCGCAGGGCGACGGGCGCATCCCTCCAGCAGCACTGGGGGCGAGGGGGCGCCCACCCCGTTCAGCCGCACCCCCTGCAGCCCCCAGCAGATGCAGCTCACTCCGCCCCTGCGCCAGTGCCCCAGGGCTCCCCACCTCAGCAATGTCGCCGCCGGCCGTGTCCAGGCCTGCGTCTAAGATGGCGGCTGCAGCGACGCTCCGGACCTGCCTCGCTCCCGCCGACAATCCAGCTCCCGAGTCCGCCGCTGCTTCGGGCCTCTCCGCCAGCCACCGGGAGGCCGACACCAAGGCTCGCTGCTCCCGCAGGCCGCTCACAGGGGCAGCCCGCCTCCGAGGCCGGCGCCCGCCCCAACCGCAGGGCTTCTAGGCTTCCTCCGGCCGGGACCACCGGCAGCCGCTCCAAGTCTCAGCGCTGCAGCGCTAGGGCAGAGCCCGCGCCCGGGCCGCTCTGTGGGACCCACCAGGTTGTCGCCGACAGTCACCCAGGGGTCCGGGCGAAGGGGCTCGCCTCCGGCCTCTCGAGCAAAATGGCGGGTGCGACCACCAGCCGGGACCCCGCCGTCACACCGCCTAGTCGCAGTCCGTGTTCGGGGGCCCCGTCGTCGCTCACACTGCACCCCACGCAGCCAGGGGCTCCCCTAGCCCCAGAGATGTTGAGTAGCCCCCAGAATCCGCTCTACTCAGCCCCCTACTAGACAAAGCAATTAAGCTAAGGGCAAAGTCACATAAGTTAGAGAAAGGGAGCGACCTATTCCCAAGCGGTGAGTTTTTAACATTGCCAAACATGTGCGGCCCGCAGACGCTCACCGCATCTGACACACTATTATATTATCAGATCAGAGCGGCATGTAGGTCCCAGGATAAGGAGTTTCCGAGCGAACCACCTACCCTGCCTGCGCTGGTGAATATGTTGTCAAATCCATCGCCCCGGAAACTCATCACACGCATTTACAGCATCACATAGGGAGAATCCCCAATTACATACACTACTTCCAAAACAGAATGGGAAGAGGAGGCCGGATTGACAATCACTAACAAGCAGTGGCAGTTCTGCTGCCCACAGCTGGAACACCTCTCACCGAATTATAGACTTAGGCTAATCCACTTTAATTTCCTGCATAGATTGTATCGCACACCGTCACAGCTGCTTCGTATGGGCTTGAACCCGGATGCGAGGTGTTGGAGATGTGGCGCTCAGAACGCCACGTTCACCCACCTGGCTTGGGATTGCGGACCTGTGGCGCACTATTGGGCAGACATTTTTAGACACATAGAACGCATAATAAATGCCTCGCTGTCGGCTGCACCGATGATGGCACTGTTGGGATATGTACAGGAAATTCTAAAAGAACACCGCAAACTTGTGGCCATGTTGTTGCTGTTAGCGAAAAGGCAGGTGGCTATTCATTGGAAGAAACCGAACCCACCTACGATAGCTGAGTGGATCAGGGCTGTTACGTACTGCAAGGATCAATTATCCGTATTTTGGGAACTAATGCTGAGTGGATCTAGACCATCTGACATTTGGGAACCCTTTGCTGCCTGGTTGCGATCGGAAGGGGCTGACCGCCAGAGGAACTAGAATGTCTATGACAGAGTTATGGACTCACATGGCTGGTCATTGAGGGCGACATGATCGAAGGCAGGACACGAGTGTGCCATTGTACACTGGTTAAATGGGATGCGAGACGTTGAGTGCAGATTTGTTGAATGGATACGGCGCAGTGGACTGAGTGACGTGTGTTTGGATAGGCTTACCTCTTGTTTTGATGGAATGGCAGTTGGGGGGCGTTGAAAGGTTTAAGCTGACTTTCACGTTGTAGTATACTTAATTACATTGCAGATTGCTTTTCATGTTGTGATGCATACTGGTAAAACCTCGCTGCCTGCCCCTCGGGATGTTGGCAAACAAAGCTGTGTACTGATATCCAGATAATAAGCAGCCGGCCTCATAGTTTTAGGCAAATGGCAGTGTGAATTGAGAAGTATGCAATAAATCGTTTAAAAAAACAAAACAAAGCTAAGGTGCACAATATTTTGGAACACTGTATCCTTCAATGTTGAACGAACCAAAACTAATACATAGGATGTGCGTCCTACTCAGTTATGGTGGATATTTTATCCGTTTACCCACTCCAGACGTCTATTGAAGAATTTTAAGGGAAAAAGGGGTCTCTGTGAAAAGCACGACTGAGTTACTCTAGTATCTAGCGTTAAATTAGTGCCTTACCAAATGTTGGGCGCCATGTAGTGTAGTTCCTATATTTCCAATAGGCTCTGCGCATTGGAATAATATATCCTATAGATTTGACGTAGGACTTATGTCGACTAGGTCTCTATTGAATATATTAAACTTAATTGTGAGTGCCAGCTAGCTCAGAGGTCACTAGAAACCTTCTCAAATACACAAGAAGGGATTAGTTTCTGACAACCGCATAAACATGACAACTTTGTTTCCCCAAGAATAAACGTATCTTCAGAGTCGTGGAAACAACAGATATATATTTTACTCAGTCAATCATGCATGCTTCGTTTCATCAGAGGTGCAGAGAAATAGAGAGACGGGCGTTTTCTTTCTTGATGCAGTGATATCTTTTCTTTGGTCCTCCACTGTTGAAGGAGGCGTCTTTTCTGAGAACGCTGCAGGAGTTGGAACTTGTGGCATAAGTTGGGTTTAGGAAAGGCGATAGACCTCCACCACCCTAATGATCATCCTGGAGCGACTGCCACGGAATGCGACATCGTGGAGGAGGGAGGTGGGGTGGGTGTTGAGATTGGGGGGTTTTCAACCGTTCTTATTGTATGGTTTGTGTTATTTTGTTATGTTTCGTTGCACAGCAGTCACAATCTTACAACAGCGTGCGCAATCACCCACTTCCCCGACCCGGGGTATAACATAGCCATCCATGCTCATGGGTCCAGTGATTGATCATTGGCACCCCGGTATTGAGTCGGAGACTAGCCCCTTCACTATACTCACCTGGAAGGTGAACGGCCTGGGGGATAGAATTAAGAGAGGGCTGTTGTCCTCATACGTAAAACGGGTTCACCCAGACGTGGTCCTCCTACAGGAGACCCACCTTAGGGGCACAAAATGCGGGTTTCTGGTGAGGGGAGCCTACACAGTCCTAGCGCGTGCAGGGTACACCTTTGGTTCTCGGGTGTAGCCATTCTGATTAAAAAGTCTCCCCCTTACAAGGTGACATGTACGATGACGGACCCCCAGGGAACATACGTGGAAGTAACAGGCACATGGGGGAGACGGATGGTCACTATTGTATTAGTTTATGCTCCTCCAAGGCTTACGCACTCCAACGTCTCCAGCTAGTGCAGAACCAGGCAGCCCGATTGGTATATGGCCTACCCAAATTCCATCACTCCTCCCCGCTTCTTTCTTCCCTTCACTGGCTCCCCATTAAACAGCGAGCCCTTTTTAAACTTGGGTGCCTCACTTTTCAGGCCAGGGCGGGCACTGCTCCTGCCTTTATCAACTCGGCTATTACTAATTACTGTCCATCCAGAGACCTTCGTTCATCCTCCAAATCTTTATTAGCTATTCCCCGGTTCAAGAAATCTAGGTCGGGAGGCCTGAAATTCTCGGTCCTGGCACCCACCTTTTGGAACACCCTCCCGCCCTCAGTCAGACAATCCCCTTCCTACACTGAATTCCGTAAGGCCCTTAAAACTTTCCTATTCCAGCAAGCTTTTAGTTCTTAATCCTGCGCCTCTCTACCCTCACCCTTATCCAAGAAACTGTATAGTGAACGTGCGCTCTATAAATCCCTAAAAATTCAAATACAGGCAAGGACTCTCCATGGGGTGACAGCCATCCTACTGGGGACAACAGGTACATTGCATATTATTGGGGGCGATGTTAACGAGTAATGTCCATCCCTAAAGACCGTTCCGGGGACCACGTTGAACCCCTCACACCCCCTCCCCCGCAAATACACAATTGGCTCGGCTGACAGACAACCTAGGTTTGGTGGACGTATGGCGATACTTACATCCAGACAAATGACAGTACTTGTATTATTCTGGAGCGCACAGGGTTCACTCACGACTGCTCTACGTCTTCCTCCCCAGAGGTGCTTTTGGGAATATCTACGAGGCGGAATATCTGGCCTGTGGAATCTGACCACTCACCCCTGCTTGTTAATGGGGAGGGAGGCCCCGGGTGGGACTAGGGCATTGGAAACTATTGGTCTGTGATCTGCAGAACAAAGAGGTGTTACAGGGATTCTGGGCTGACACAAAAGTTTATTTTGCCGAAAATCTGGGTACGATGCAATCAGGCGTCATATTGTTGGAGGCTTATATGACGGTGCTACGTGATAGGGCCCAAAATCGAATAGCTTGGGAAAAGCAGAAGGTGCAAGAGGAGCTAGCCACATTGGAAACTCAAATTCTGGGGCTAGAACAGAGCAACCTTACAGGCAAAGACCCGTATGTTCTCCGATAACTGTCGGACACGCAACAGCACTACAGGGCTCCGTCTACAGAGGAGGCTAAAACACAGGCACAGGCGACCCTTCATAGGCTATATGATGTGGGGGATAAATCTGCAAAGCTATTGGCTTGGCTTAGTCGCAAGGAAGTGGAAGCCCGGTGGTTGGAGAAGGTAGTAGCTCAACAGGGAAGGATGCAGACGGGAGACGCACAAATAGTACAGACGTTCGACTCCTATTTTCAGAATTTCTATAAGGCCCGGGAGCTGGGAAACCCATCGGAGGTTTTAACATACTTGAAAACTATCCGGACCTCGTGTCTGGATGATGATAAGAGGGAAGGGCTGGAATCGGACATAGCAGTTGACGAACTTAAAGACGCAATAACTAAATTGCGTCCTGGAACGTCCCCAGGTCCGAACTGACTCCCTGACGAATTCTATAAGAAAGAAGCAGACCTCTTGGCCGTGCTCTTCTTGGCGCTGTTCAGAGACGCGGCTCAGGAAGGTGTCCTACCTCTAGATCTCCGAATGGCCACGATTATCCCCATCTACAAACCGGGGAAACCCCCTGAAGATTGCACTTCCTACCGCCCAATCTCACTCCTCAACATAGAGGTCAAACTCCTGGCGACTATACTGGCTCTCCCTCTCCGCCAGATCATAACGGCCCTGGTGCACCAGGACCAGACTGGTTTCCTACCGGGTCGGGCAACTAGACAAAATTTGCGAAGGACCCACAATTGGTTCATGGAGGTGCAGGATCGTGAAGATCCCCATATGTTCCTCTCCTTAAACGCTGAAAACGCGTTTGATGCTGTGCACTGGCCTTTTCTTTGGGCTACCCTAGTTAAGTTTGGGATTGGCCCCAAGTTCCGAAAAAGGATAGGCCTCCTGTACGCGGATCCTCGCGCTCGGGTTAAGGTGAATGGACTACAGTCCGAAGACTTTCCCATCAGACGGGGTACCCGGCAGGGATGCCCGCTGTCCCCCCTACTTTTCGCCCTCACAATAGAAATAGTGGCATGCGCGATTCGGCAGAGAGCGGAGATACAAGGGTTCCAAATCACACCGACTAACGTGGGGGAAGAGAAGATTTCACTCTATGCAGACGACATCTTATTATATGTTACCCGACAGGATGACACAATCCCCGCCCTGTTTGAGCTCATTGGTAAATACGGGTCCTTCTCAGGATATGCCATAAACTGGCATAAATCGGTCATATATAGCCCAAGAGTCTTGGAGGTCTGGCCCTCTCTTCCTGGGGTCCTTCAGGTAGCGCAGACGGGGTTTACGTATTTTGGGATTTATCTCACCACGGACAGAAAACTCTCATATCAAAATAATATTCAGAGGGTCATAACTAACTTTGCAACTGACACGCTGAGGTGGAAAGCACTCTCTCTCACTATCCTTGGTCGGGCGGCGATGTTCAAAATGATCACCCTGCCCAGTTTCCTATATGCCCTTCAAAATGAGTATTTGCCCCTCTCCAGGCAGACATTCCGGGTGATGGACGTGGAACCGTGCTCCCTGCTGTGACTCAGGAAGCAACCGAGGGTTGCAATAACCACGCTACAGCGGAACCAATATAATGGGGGGATAGCCTTGCCAGATATTGAGCGGAACGTTTGACACCGGTGAATGAACGGATCCATACTTTGACAGACCACCCCAACTATTGGCTAGAGAGAGACACCATGGCACAACGTACATGCTTATATTTCCTCTATGGGGGGGGCGAGGTAGGGGTCGCCTACTCCCGGCCACACAAATTACACTAGAAGTCTGGGACAGAGCGACTAAGGTGATGGCTGGGCACGCAAACCAACAAAGCAAACGCCGATCTGGCACTGCTCCTGGTTGAAGGAGCTTCGCAAACTTAGGGACTTTGGTGGATGGGATGCCATTGGCATCTCCACCATAGGGGACGTAGTGGGCAAGGGAGAACTCAAAAATTTCAGGACACTAGCTACAGAGTTTGGTTTACACACTTCCCAATTTTTTAAATATGCGCAGCTGAGACATGCTTGGACAGCCGAAAGCTTGCTCTCCTCTTCTCTGCCGGACTATGCACCGCTGGAGGAGCGCCTACTGCAAGAACAGGTATCCCACAAGGCAATTTCCCTAACATAAAAGGACCCTGAATAACAACATGCCAGTCAGACTGAGAAACTGAGGGAATTGTGGGAACAGAACCTGGTTGCGTTAAAAACTGTTGACTGGGAGGCGGCCCTGATGCACCACGGAGAAGTGGCCATTAAATCTTGCCTCTGACTTATCCAATATAAGTATACTACAATACGGCCCGACTCCATCACATGGGTCGAGCCACCAAACCGCATTGCCTGAGATGCAGACAGCCACGGGTGGACTACTATCATACTATCTGTGACTGCCCCGTCATCCACGCATACTGGGAACAAGTGTTGGGAGAACTGGACAAAGTACTTGGCGAAACATTACACCTAGATTCCAAATTCATACTATTGGGCATACACGGAGATGTTGATTTGGGCTGCCGCAGCTTATCTCTGCAAATTTGGCACTGGTGGTAGCAAAACGAGACATGGCCCGCACTTGGGGTGGGGGCGACGTTACCTCCCCAGCTAAGAGAGTGGAAGATGGGGATGGACATGTATATGGCGGCAGAAAGTCTCATACAAAGCAAGAGGGTGCCCGTGGAAGTTCCGTAAGGTGATGGGGATATGGAGAAAATACTGTTGGATGGATGGAGTGCTGGGAGCCGACTAGCAAGCCACGGCTTGGGGCGATGCTGTATTTCTGCCGAAGGGGCCACTAGGCCTGTCTCTCAGACCCTCGGGGAAGACGGGCGATGTGGGGAAGGCCTTTGCTAGAATTAATAATTGCTGGGGAACTGCAGATCTCCCCAACCCGAAGGAGGTGAAATGTCTTATGATATGGATCGTATAGAACAGTCTCTGCGCGACTATAACCAAATGTGACATGCTTATTGTATTGTGCTGGTTTAAAATGCAAATATTTTTTTTTTTTTTTAAAAGCAATGCCTTTTTGAAGGACACCCCCAGTTTTTTTTCATTCCATTTAAAGCCCTTCTGTCAGGTCAGTATGTAGGCCGATTTTTTGGTTAGTTGTCCACCTGCTTTATGGTCAGGTGAGCCGGTTTTTACTAATGATTTTTATGATATTAAAGCAAACATTGCCTGCACCAAACTCAAAACAGTGCAGTCTTCCATACCTTACAAAAAGCTTACACAGCATATCTTTACAAGTTTGAAACTGCCCTAGTATGCAAACGTGGGACACTTTTCTAGCTAACTAACTCACTAATGGGGGCCATTTTATTTTGGTACTGGGCCTATTTTCTTTCCCAGTCAGATGCTGCATGTTTGGCAGGGCCACTAGAATAATGCGATTGTGCGGCAGCGGCGACTTCTGCAGAATTATCCATTTGACGCATCTGCCACATAATCCATTATCTGCTGCATAATCTACAGATTTTAACAACAAAATTGCCTTCTATTCCAAATAGTTAAAAACGTACTAAAAATGCAGCGACACGTCTTGCAGAATGTGGGAAGGCTCTTTGAAAAGCTGGAATAGTCAACTTTGTTTTCCACTGCTAAATGTGGGTGTTAAATTGGTACTAATGGGGGACAACCAGTGCCCAAACAGTGTTTTCAAGTTTAAAAATGGCAAACAGATGAAGTAATACTATTTCAAAATGTGCCGGATTATGCCGCATAATTTGCCTTTTCTTGCCACATAATTTACCCACCCTGCCACATAATTTAGCCCTCTCCTGTCGCATAATTCCAGTGGTCCTGATGTTAGGGTAACCCATGGCAGTCATTTTGTTCCTGTTCATGTGTGTTTCTGTATTTCATTTCACAGAATTTTACTCTTGGATGATATACCCTTTGTACTGAGCCACATCCATGTGTTTATAACAGGCTACAGTTGAGCACTTTGGAGTAGAGGATGCATGCAGCACAACTTTCACACTGCCTGTAGGTCAAAAAGGTGTTCAGGTTACATGATCATTAAAAATATGGCCTCTCTGCAGAGCACAAAGAGCAATGGCCCTGCATTTCAGTTGTGATCCAATGGAAATGTGTGTGAAGGACTACTTATTGGTCAAAACAACAAGGTGAAAGGAAAATAATTTATTTTTGTTACATATTTAGCTTAAACAGCTTACAACCATTGACAAAACCCAGTCGCAGCCAGCATGAGTTGCGGACGTGGGGATTGGTTTAATTTTATTATAAAAAAAAACTTTCTTTAGCCAGCCCGATCCGATCCCACGTCGTCTCTGATTAGGGCCTCACATGTTCTTAATCTGCCCGGGGCCCCACATAGCCGAGGACCGGCCCATGAGCTGCAGTTAGCCACCTTGTAATGGGCCATCACGAACAACATTTGTCATTTATATCCTGACTGGGAGTATGTGTGACAAGCATTTGCAATGCAATAGGTCTCCCATTTACGAGAGTTTGAGATATTGGCATTGTGAATGACAATGCCAATAGCTTAAACTCCAACAAATGCAAGACCTATTTCATTGCAAATGCAATTTTTGTACAAGCGCACCAGGTAGCGATTTCACATTAATGTCGGCCACGCCACTCACTTTAGACAAGCCATGTCTAAAGAAAGGGGCGCGGACGCCAATAAAGAGAAAGCACGGTATGGGACTCTTTCACAAAAAAAAGCATCTGTTTGTCAAGTTGACAAACAAATGCTTTTTTATTTTAAAGAGCCCCATGTCACGGTTTCACTTTAATAGTGGCTGCATCCCTTTCTTCAGACAAGTCGCGCGTAAAGAAGGTGGCGTGGCCGAAATTAAATTGAAAATACTGTATGGGGCACTTTTATCGAAAAAATATTTGTAATGCAATATCAATCAATCAATCAGTACATTTATATAGCGCACTACTCACCCGTAGGGTCTCAAGGCGCTAGGAGGGGGGGTGCCGTTACTGCTCGAACAGCCAGGTCTTGAGCTTCTTCCTGAAGGTGAGGTGGTCCTGGGTCAGGCGAAGGTCGGTCGGGAGGGAGTTCCAGGTCTTGGCGGCTAGGTAGGAGAAGGACCTTCCTCCTGTTGTCGCTCTTCGGATGCGTGGGACCTCGGCGAGGGCGTGGCTGGTTGATCTGAGGTGGCGTTTGGGAGCGTAGAAGTTGATTCGGTTGTTGAGGTAGCTCGGGCCTTGGTCGTGCAGGGCTTTGTGTGCGTGGGTGAGGAGACGGAAGGTGATTCTTTTCCTGACGGGGAGCCAGTGCAGGTCTCTCAGATGTCCGGAGATGTGGCTGTTTCGTGGGAGGTCGAGGATGAGTCTGGCTGAGGCGTTCTGTATCCGCTGGAGTCTCTTCTGGAGCTTGGCGGTGGTTCCGGCGTAGAGGGCGTTGCCGTAGTCCAGTCGGCTGGTGACGAGGGCCTGGGTGACGGTCTTCCTGGTCTCGGTGTGGATCCACCAGAAGATCTTCCGTAGCATGCGTAGGATGTTGAAGCATGACGAGGAGACGGCGTTGACTTGTCTGTCATGGAGAGGGAGGAGTCCAGGATGAAGCCCAGGTTGCGTGCGTGGTCCGTCGGTTTGGGTGCGTGCCCAGGGCGGGGGGCCACCAGGAGTCGTCCCAGGCGGAGGGCGAGGAGCCCAGGATGAGGACCTCCGTCTTGTCTGAGTTCAGTTTCAGGCGGCTGCTAGTCATCCACTCGGCTACATCTCTCATCCCTTCGTGCAGGTTGGTTCTGGCGGCGGCGGGGTCGTTGGTCAGGGAGAGGATCAGCTGGGTGTCGTCGGCGTAGGAGATTATGTTGAGGTTGTGTTTGCGTGCGATGGCCGCGAGGGGACTCATGTAGACGTTGAAGAGGGTGGGGCTCAGCGAGGATCCTTGGGGGACGCCGCAGATGACTTTGGTGGCCTCTGATTTGTACGGTGGTAGGCGGACTCTTTGTGTTCTTCCGTCGAGGAAGGAGGTGATCCATTCCAGTGCCTTCTCCTGGATTCCGATGTTGCCGAGGCGCTGTACTAGGGTGCGGTGGCAGACAGTGTCGAACGCCGCGGAGAGGTCTAGGAGGATGAGGGCCACTGTTTCTCCGTTGTCCATCAGGGTTCGGATGTCATCACTGGCAGCGATGAGGGCGGTCTCTGTGCTGTGGTTGGCTCGGAAGCCAGACTGTGAGGGGTCGAGGGATCCATTCGTCTCGAGGAAGGCGGCCAGCTGTTTGTTGACTGTCTTTTCGATGACTTTGGCCGGGAACGGGAGGAGCGAGATGGGACGGTAATTCTTGAGTTCGGTGGGGTCCGCTGTAGGTTTCTTGAGTAGAGCGCTGAGTTCCGCGTGCTTCCAGCTCTCCGGGAAGGTGGCGGTGTCGAAGGAGGTGTTGATGATGTCCCGCAGGTGGGGTGCGATGACAGCGTCGGCCTTGTTGAAGGCGTGATGAGGGCAGGGGTCGGTTGGAGATCCGGAGTGGATGGAGTTCATGGTGCGGATGGTGTCTTCGGTGCTGATCGGAGTCCAGGCGCGGAGGGTGGTGGTGGGTGGCGTTGCTGTGGTCGTGGCGTGCGTCGGTTGGATGCTGAAACTGTTGTGTATGTCCGCGATCTTGTTGTGGAAGAATGAGGCGAGGGAGTTGCAGAGGTCTTGCGACGGGGTGATGTCGTTGTTTCCGGCGTTGGGGTTGGAGAGCTCTTTCACGATGTTGAAGAGTTCCTTGCAGTTGTGTGCGTTGTTGTCTAGCCGGTCCTTGTAGGCATTTTTCTTGGTGGCGCGGATCAGTTGGTGGTGTTTCCGGGTGGCGCGCTTGAGGTTGGTCATGTTGTCCATTGTTGGTTCCCTTCTCCACGCTTTCTCGAGGGCTCGGCAGTTCTTCTTGGAGCTCTTGAGTTCGTCGGTGAACCATGGGGTTTTTCTGCTGCCGGGTCTGCTGGGCGGGGTCCTCAGAGGGGCGAGTTCGTCCGCGCAGTTGCTGATCCACTTGGTGAGGTTGTCGGCGGCCTGGCTGGGGTTCGCTGAGCCGGCGGGAGGGTGCTGGCTCAGGGAGGCGGTGAGCTGGTCGGCTGTGATCTTGTTCCAGCTTCTTCGGGCAACCTGTTGCTGGTGGTGGTGGATCGTCGTTCTTTTGAAGGTGAAGTGGACGCAGCTGTGGTCCGTCCAGTGGAGTCCTGTGGCGTGGCTGAAGGCGATGTCTTTGCTGGATGAGAAGACGGCGTCGAGAGTGTGTCCGGCGAGGTGGGTGGGGGTGGTCACCAGCTGCTTGAGTCCGAGGTTGGCGAGGTTGTCGAGCAGGGTGGTGGTGTTGCGGTCGCTGTTGTTCTCCAGGTGGAAGTTGAGGTCCCCCAGGAGGATGTAGTCGGCGGAGGGGAGGGCATGCGGGCTGATGAAGTCGGCGATGTCCTCGCTGAATCGTGTGCGTGGTCCTGGGGGTCGGTAGATCAGGGTGCCTCTGAGGGTTGTCCTGGGGTCCGTGTGGATCTGGAAGTGCAGGTGTTCAGCGGTGGTTAGGGTGTCCTCGGTGTTGGTCGTGATGCGGATGGTGTCTCTGTGGATGATGGCGATACCTCCTCCCGCCTGGTTGGCGGTGCGGTCCCTTCGTGTGATCTTGTAGCCCTCTGGGATGGCGATGGCGATGTCGGGCGCTGAGGAGGCGTTCATCCAGGTCTCAGTGAGGAAGGCGACGTCAGGGGCTGTGGTGTCGAGGAGGTTCCAGAGTTCGATGGCGTGTCTGTGGACGGAGCGGGTGTTGAGCAGGATGCACTTGAGGTGGTTGCTGCTGGTGATCGGCTTGGCGGGTGTTGGTGCAGGGTAGGTCTGGATGCAGGAGAACTTGCAGGCGTGGCAGCTGAAGGGTCCGTGGGTGTTCTTCGGGGTGGCTCGGTGGCATCCTGGGATGCCGCTGGTGTTGAGTGCGAAGAGTTCGGCGGCGTTGTAGGATCGTCGGGGCGGCTTCCGTCGGTGGGGGCCAGGGGTCCTGGCACTGGGCGCGGTCCAGGCGCGGACGGGCGCAGACGGGCTTACCTTCGGCGCACAATCGGCGCGCCCGCTGCGCGTCAACGCTGCGCGTTCGCACGGTCGCCATATATGGCCAAGTGCGCGGGTGGGCGGAGCAGCTGGGAGGCGGGAGCGGGGAGGGTACAGAAAGCAAAAGGGGCGGGGCAATCGGCGGTGGCGGGAAGCGGGGAGGGGGACGACGGGCAGAGCAGCACTAGAAGGCACTAACAACACGGGGTAAAAAGATACAGGCAGTAAAGAATGGCAAAACAAAACAAAACAAACAGAGAAGAATGCAGAAGGCAAAAACTACCGAGGCCGGTCAGGCGAGCACGGCCCCGCCGCGCGAAGGCAGGGGGGCGTGGTCACGCGGATCAGCGAGGCAGCTACGAGGCAGTCAGGCAGGGTGAGCGCACACAGCAGCTGGTGGCCGTGCGGCGCGGGGGTGTCCCAGAACCAGGACACACTCACCTGCGTCGCACGGTCGCCATATATGGCCAAGTGCGCGGGTGGGCGGAGCAGCTGGGAGGCGGGAGCGGGGAGGGTACAGAAAGCAAAAGGGGCGGGGCAATCGGCGGTGGCGGGAAGCGGGGAGGGGGACGACGGGCAGAGCAGCACTAGAAGGCACTAACAACACGGGGTAAAAAGATACAGGCAGTAAAGAATGGCAAAACAAAACAAAACAAATAGAGAAGAATGCAGAAGGCAAAAACTACCGAGGCCGGTCAGGCTGTGGAAAAGTAAATTTTGTCATGTTCTGTGTCCCTACGTATCATCCATCATATGTTATGTGTGCATGACCAATATGCATATGTTATTCCCCATGTCTGATTAATGACGCAATTATAGTTGTGTCCACCTCTAGTATGCCAGTTTCCAGTCCTCGTGAATACTACGAATATCAGGCCTATGTAAAGCTACGTTGCCACGTTTCTCAGTGTGCACGTTATTTCATTATAAAGTCCCCGTTTCTAGGCCTCAACAGGGCCCGGACACTAGATTCAGCTCCTGTCTCCTGAAGCCTTGCTGAGGAGCGATCCAGCCCCCACCTGTATCCTCGACCTTTCACTTACTTCCTGCCTCGCAGTGCCCGGTGCAGCTTGGCTCTGCCTCTGAGTCTGCCAAGACTATGTTGTGATTCCAGCTATCAGTTCAGTCCTCCTTCTCTGCATTCCTAAGCTACTGAACTGCATCAATAGTTTCCGTCACTGTCTAGCCTATGCGGCTCCATGTTAAGAGAAATACTGTATTTAATGGTCATTTAGTATTCTTCATCACGCACTACATGTAGAATAATGCATGGTCCAGTCTTAGAGTCAGTTAGCTTTTCCCCTCATGACTTCTAGTTTATATCAACATGTTCCCTAAACATCAGATACCAGATAGGGTTTAGGTACATGTCGCTCCGACCCTCCAGACTTTAGTCTCTGCTCCTAGCACAGAGTTCATAGCCCCCAGCTTCTCCTCGTAACACGTCATTGCCAGTTTGCGCGCACCACCAGGTTAGAGGTCCCGGCTCCTTAGGTAGCCCCCTCCTATGTTTCCGCCCATTCATGACATATTCTGTTACGTTTGCATCACATGTCTATGTATACGCCCAGTTACACCTACTTTTACTCTTATCTTTCGCGACTGCTACGCGTCACGCCTTCTGCTCCACCCACTGCTACGCCTACTGCAATGTAATGCTATGTGTTTGCGTTATGTATATATGTTCATGCATTGTTATTAAAAGTCAGCGCGCTCATCCCAGACCCAGCCCCAGCAGCTGCTGGGCCCTGTCATCCTATTCCTATGCAGGTTGTCCTGATCCTGTCCTTTATGCTGTAATAAACCTGCAAAACTCCTACTACCTCGAATCTTGACTCTTATTTTATTGAGCTATCTGTTATTCATTCATTCATTCAAAAATAGATCCGGTATTATTTATTTATATACCACATAATGGCGCCCGAACAGGGACTTGCCCTTTCCCCACGCGTCGGTGAAGCCACGCCGACCCCTGACCCTCTGCAGTCGTGACGGAACTCTTCTGCGCAGTGGCAGATATTTCTGCTCAAGTATCCCTCAGGCCCACGGAGGAGACGGAGGAGGCGGTCCAGCATCCAGACGAGACGGTGGAGGAACGCGGCGAGTCCCGACCAGAGCCCAAGCCAAGAGTCCAAGGTCCGAGGTATCCGGAGGCCCACCCGTAACTGAAGTCCGAAGTTCGTCGTCCGTCGTCGTAGCAGTCCAGTCCAGTCCGAGGCTTTCCGTTCTTGCTGCCCGGTGAGTACCATTACTGGGGTAGTATCTAGACAGGGTCAATCTAAATTGACTCTGGTCCGTGGGTTGGTGGTACCCAGACTCACAAACGAAGTGTTCACCTAGGTGGATACGGGTCTTGATGCGTCCCTTTATGGGACCGGTATGTTCCGTACTGTTTCAGCAGTGCATCCAGTAACTCTAGTCTGTTCCGTTCTCGAGAAAATTCTTGTGTCTCTGTTTTCAGTATTCCAGGTAATATTCTGTCCGAACTGTTATGTTATGATGTTGTTCAATGTATTTCCAATGTCGTGGTATGCCTGAATTGTTCTCCCAATTGTTATTGTTCCTCGTGTATTGTATTGTGTTCCGATTCAAGTTTACAATGTCTCTCTTTTCGAGATTACGTCAGCTAAAAACTAGAAAAGGTTTGTTAGAAGAAGCAGTTCCTGTTCCGCCGAGGGACAGTCCAGGTCATTTTATGTATCAGAAACATGGCATAAGCGCCATATTGTATCTAGATTTATGGGTAGAGTATACCAAACAGTTAGAAGAAAAGTATAGATGGCCCGTATCGGGTACATGGGATGCCGAATGCATCATGCGAGTAGAAGAAGCATTATGGAAAAAGAAAGCCAGACAGTCACAGAAAGATGCCATCGAGTTATGGCGTAAAGAATCTCATAAAAGAACTGAAAAGGAAATCAGAAAGACAGAACTAAGTAGAGAATCCCAAGAACGAGCCCAAGAAAAAGAACTAATCGAGATAGGTGAACAAGTCAAAGCCGAACAGTCAGACAGACAGAGGCATGCCCTTATTAAGGGTATGTATCCTCTTCTTGCCGAAGGCTTGCCAAAAGCGACCCCAGAGGCATCCAGTAATTTCCCGCCACCATTAGTTCCGACCAAGCTACGTCACAAACCGACCGCAGCTGATATTTTTATTTCGTCTTATCTGGACGACACAGTCCCTGAATATACAGATCCTGTTCGCGCTCCGCCAGTCCCTGTAAATCAGGCACATCCTGCTCCTCCAGACACCGGGGCACCCCATGCAGTACCTGCTACGGTACCCCCGGTCCAGCCAGCATTCCAATTTCCCGCTCCGCCACGAAGAATGTCAGTCGACGATTCTAGTTTAGGGGCCGCAGGGGGAGGTCCTCCTCAAACCCCGCTGCCACACAAGCGTTTAACGTTAGCCGAATTACATGCACAAGCGTCACAGCGTACGCCTAGACATCAGACTGTAGCAGAAATAAGAAAATCCCTTGCCGAATGCTGCTATGATCCAGTCCCAGGCGAGGATAATATGGTTTTATATTCATTCCGCGTAAGAAAGGTGGCCGAGTATCTAGTCACCTTACCGAATATGAAAGAAGATCTAGACAGAATATATCGTTTCATCCGTACAGGGGATGATCCAGAAAGTATTTGCGAGGCCATGTCTCAAAGGAAAGCCGAGATCCAGCTCATGATATTAAAGTTTCTGATAAATTGTCTAATAAGAGAACAAGATTACCCGTCTAAAGATCCTGCCGAAATGAAAATCCTGACAAGGTGGAGTGATAATATAGCCGAGGGTAAGCACAAGACCGTCGGTGCTATGGAGAGTATGTACAAGAAAATCCGTAGGGAAATAATAAAGATACACGAACAACGTAAAGCAGCACAAGTAAGCGAGAAAGAAAGTATCTCTGATACTGAAGAGGTAGAGGACGAGAATCCCGCCAGAATAGCGTATGTAGGAAAATCTAGATTTCCAGATCGCCATTTACGCCTAGAACACAAGTCTATTTTTCATCATCCAGCACCAGAACAAGGTTCTCTAGAACAAGTATTTCAAGCTACCAATCACATTCTGAAATCACGAATCGGTTATAGTGAGTTAAGTACCATGCATGAACAGGAACTAGCCCGATCAGCAGTCCGATGGATTACTGATTCTACCACTTTTCCAGACGAAATAGTGGCACAAATGTTTCTGAAAATGCCCCCAGCCGAGCAACGACTGGTGGGTATGTATATGATTCAGCACCTCATTACTTTGTATGAGGGTCAACACTCTGATCCAGGTCCGTTACATGATGTCCTGAACGAGTTACTCCAGTATAGATGGAGAGGTCTAGGTACCGATTTAATTAGTGTTATTCTAGAACAACGTCACAAATATAGAACATTCTTGAACCCGCATTTCGTTCATGCCTCACCCCCAGAAAGTAAATCATTCTACATAGACAGACAGAATCCGTTACGAGAAGTCCACCCAGTTAAAGGAACGGGTGGCGAAATGCAACGAGTGTTTGTATACACTCCAATAACAAAGATGGAACTCCTCGAAATGAAGAAATTAATTCCCTGTCATGACAAAGATCCAGCAGGGTTCCATAGAGAATTAAAAGACATGCTCCGTATGGGAGAATACACTTACCCAGATATCATTAAAATGTTAAAGGTCCTGTTGCCCGCAGGGGTGTATGAAAAGCTAAAGGAAAAAGAATGGGAGGTGGGAGAGAAAAAGATCGATTGGGCAGTCCTAGAAGCAGAAGATAAGATACGAGTACCAGGTACTGGTCTTGGAGAGAAATGTAAAGAATTACCAGAATTATTAATACAAGTTTTACCTAGATTATTAACAACTAGAAAAGAAGACTGGGATGCAATCTCAGCCTGTAAACAGAAACAAGATGAAGATATTAGTGATTTTTATTCTAGATTTGAAAAATGTTTCAGTATCAACAGTGGTCTCAAGACAAGTAGTGAGTCATACCCTCACCTTTTCGTTACTAAATTAGTCGAGAATTCAAGTCCACCAATTAAAAACCGAGTTTTGAAAGTCGAAAGCACCTGGCAAGCAAATACTCCGTCTCAGATGCTCCAGATGCTCCAGTACCACCAGAATAGAATCAGGGAAGAGCAAGAACACGAGAGAAAACGTATGAAAGACACGAAAATGAAAGTACTAGTTGCACAATCTGTTCCTCAAGACAGTCAGAAGAGGGGTCCGAATCAAGCCAGTCATCCTGCAGCTCCCGTTAAAGGGAACTGCAATTATTGTAAACAGCCAGGTCATTTTATAAATGAGTGTGCAGTTCTGAAACACAACATAGCTACTGGTAAGACTAAAGAAAGACCACGTCCGCCTAGACAAGAACAAGTTTCACAGACTCCTCAGTCACAGAATACACCACAGACAGTTACAGCACCGCAGCCTATTGCTGCAACACAGCATGTTACATCGCAGATGTACCAGTATGCACAGTCTGAGTATCCAGAGTACCAGCCGTATTCATGAAACAGCCTAGAGAGGGAGGTAGGCTTGCCTCTCATCGAGATACCTGTAGATCAAGAAGGTCCCTATGTTCACAGTCAAGTATTAGGGAAAGACAGAAAGTTTTTGATTGATACAGGGGCAAGTAGGACCACAATTAGTCATGCCGAAGTTCCAGGGGCTCCGCTCTCAGGCTCAAGAAATGTTTCCCTTGGATTTTCAGGAAAGCCGATCGTTAATGAGATTTCAAAGCCAGTCACTCTAGAAGTAGGTCCATTGTCCCGTACTACTGATCTGTTACTTACTAAGTCATGTCCAGAAAACCTATTAGGCATTAGGACACTGAAAGAGTTAGGTGCAGTTATTTGCTGCTCCCCAGAGGGAATACGTCTGTTCCTACGTGACTTTAAGGGTCACTATGTATTACGAGATTTTGATTCAAGACTGTCTAAAGTTCCGCAGCATTTATGGGAGCAAGGTCCAACTGATGTAGGTTACATGCAAATCACACCCCATCGTGTGACTCTCAAGCCAGGTGTAGTGTTACCACGAATCAGACAGTACAGATTGCCACCTGAGGCTGTAGCAGCCTTATCCAAAATTATTGACGAGCTCATGGCTCAAGGAGTAGTTGTAGAAACTGACTCCAATGTATGTAATTCTCCGATCATTCCAGTCATGAAACGTACTGATCCAAATGCACCCCCAGTATATCGATTAGTGATTGATTTACGAGAACTTAACAAATGTATTATTCCTCAGTACCCAGTTGTCCCAGACATCTCTTCCCTATTAACAGCCATTGATTCCGAAGCCACGTTCTTCACTGTCATAGACCTCAAGAACGCATTTTTTAGTGTTCCTATTCATCCAGACAGCCAGTTTCTTTTCGTATTTTGTTTAAATGGAAGGAGCTATATGTTCACACGCGCTCCTCAAGGTTTCACAGAAAGTCCTAGTATTTACAGTCAAGCACTTAAGAGACAACTAGACAATATTCACATGCCAACTGACACTGCCCTGCTCCAGTATGTCGATGATCTACTGATCACAGCCCGTTCTGAACGTGACTGCGAGCGAGCATCCCTGACAGTTCTGTATTTTCTAGCCGAGATGGGGCACAAGGTGTCCCCTTCGAAGCTTCAATTCTGTGTCCAGCAAGTGGTCTACTTAGGACACTTACTGTCCAAGAGGGGTAGGCAGTTGACACCAGACCGTATCCAGTTAATAGCGAGTCTTCCCCAGCCCAGAACCCAGAAGGAGGTACGTGCTTTTATTGGCCTTACTTCTTATTGCAGACAATGGATTCCTCAGTATGCATTTCTAGCCAAGCCACTGATACAGTTAACGACACAGGAGGCAGCCGCATCGACTGTTCTCCCTTGGACATCTGAACATACACTTAGTTTCAACGAGTTAAAGAAGGCCTTATGCCAAGCTCCAGTTCTAGCTACACCGAACTACAGTAAGCCCTTTACACTTTTCGTTACTGAACGTGAAGGTACAGCATTATCTGTTCTTACACAAGATCAAGCAGGACAATACAAGCCCTGTGCTTATTTTTCTAGCACATTAGATCCAGTCGCCCAGGCTCTGCCTGCGTGCCTCAAGTCAGTTGCAGCCACAGCACTAGCTATCAGACAAAGTGATTCCATAGTTTTAGGACACTCCCTGACAGTACAAGTCCCACACTCCGTGGAAGTTCTTTTAAATCGAACACAAACTCAGCACTTGACAATTGCACGTTTAACAGGTTATGAATTGACACTGTTTCAACCACACATAGAAATCAGACGCTGCAACGTTCTGAATCCTGCTACACTATTACCATCAGTTAGTTCAAATCCTGCCGCACACGACTGTGTGGAAGTAGTCAACATTACGACAAAGCCAAGACAAGACCTGACAGACATTCCGTTACCAGACCCTGACCTGACACTTTATGTGGATGGTTCATGTATGAGAACTAGTACAGGAGAACTAGTCGCCGCGTATGCAGTGACTACTGACACCGAAGTTATTGAAACACACCGTATTGATACCCTGTCCGCTCAAGCAGCAGAGCTAGTTGCTCTGACACAAGCCTGTATACACGCCAAGAACCTGAAAGTTAATGTTTACACAGATTCACGCTACGCATTTGGAGTCGTACACGACTTCGGAGTGCTCTGGCAGGAGAGAGGTTTCATGACTTCTCATGGAACCAAGATTCAGCATGGTCTCCTTATTCAAGCTCTGTTAGATGCCATACATTTACCGACATCTATCGCTATCATGAAGTGCAAAGCACATACGAAAGTTACTGACATTATTTCCCAAGGTAATGATCTAGCAGATCGCACAGCCAAGCTTACAGCCCAGACTCCAGACATTCCAGTTAACAAGACACATACTCCAGATCCGATTACATGTATGACAGTTAAGGACCCTACTCAAGATGTCATAGATATCCAGTTACATGCTACTCCCGATGAAATCAAGAAATGGTCTGAACAAGGAGGGGTCCAGACAGATCAAGGATGGGTGACGAAGGGTAGGACCACATGGTTTCTCCCCGACTCTATGGTTCAAGTCATTATTAATACCGCACATAGTCCAGCACATTTAGGAGAAAAAGCTATGTTAGACAGTATCCAGAACATTTGGTTCAACAAGCATTTACGAGCTGCAGCCAAGCAGAAAGTCCGTACCTGTATGATATGTTGTCAGTTTAATCCAGGTAAAAGTGTCCCGGTGGAACAAGGTGGATTCCAGCCCCCTGACCACCCTTTTGAGGTCCTCCAGATGGATTACATTCAAATGGAGCGATGTCGAGGTTTCAAGTATGTCCTTGTAGTAGTATGCGCTTTGTCCAGGTGGACAGAAGCATATCCAGTCCCAGATTACACAGCCGCGACCACTGCCAAGCAGTTGGTTCGTGAATTTTTCCCTCGATATGGACTCCCTAGAGTCGTATATTCTGATAACGGTCAGCCATTCTCATCTGAACTCATGAAGCACGTTTCCCTGTTGTTAGGGTACCAGTGGAAGTTTCATTGTGTACGCCATCCTGAAGCAGCCGGTCTCGTTGAGAGACATAATCAGACTCTGAAAATTCGAATTGCCAAAGTATGCAAAGAAAAAGGTGTGGACTGGCTAGTAGCTCTGCCAGTCGCTTTGTTTTATATGCGCATGGTCGCACATTCCAGATCAGGTCTGTCCCCGTATGAGGTCGTTTTCGGCCGCCCCCCTAACATGTGGGGTACTCCTAGACCCCGAAGTATTACTGATGTTTCATGTAATATGCTGACAGATTACCTAGCTTCCTTGATGTCTGCCCTCAACTCATGTCGTTCACAGGTTGCCGCCACATTTCCAGACAATACCGAGGTGGCACCGCATGAAATCGTTCCAGGTTCCATGGTGATGGTCCGAAACTTTGACAGATCAAGTCCGCTAGAGCCACGTTGGAAGGAGCCCCGTCAGGTCCTCCTCACCACCCGTACAGCCGTGAAGTTGGAAGGACGCAAAGGATGGATACACCTTTCTCATGTTAAACTTTTTAAAGGACTGAAACCGGTCTTCAAGAACATTTCCCAGGATATCAAGACTTGTCAAAACATTGTTCCTAAGGACTGTCCCGCAAATGACATTGACACAACCCCTCCCCTGTTAGAGAAAACTCCGCAGCAGGAGTATAAGCAAAAACTCCGGTCTAGTAAATTAAGTCAGCCAGTTTGATTGTCTAAGTCCTCCCCTAGGTGAAACGGTTAGACTGTTTCTGACATGTATAAAATAGACCCCCATAGTGAGAGAGTTAGTCAAAACTCAATTCAATGTATCGTTTTTCTAAGTTTCATATTATTCATCAGCATAATGATTTCCTGCACCAGTTACGCATTTTTCCTGTATTTTCCAGTTCCTCATGTAAATAAGTCTGCTAATGTTACAGTAGAGCACACGTTTAGTGATCTGCCTCCTCACGAATATTCATACCGCCTCGCTATGCGTAATAACTCATTTATCCGTATGTTGCATTATTCACATCAAACCAGCAATGCCACTAATTGTTGGGTGTGTGGTCGACTCCCCCCTTTCCAGACACCGAAGGGAGTTCTGCCACTCTTTCCTTATCCTTTTTCACATAATGGTTCGTGTGGAGCATGGTCCACGTTAACGTCATCCTTAACAGATATGTCTTTTCTTAACAGTACATGTTTCCCAGACAAGCAAGGTTTCCCCCACAGAACAGGTTTAGATCTAGAGAATGAAGTGTACAATTTAGGTAACTATTCTTCGAATTTCATGGTCCTGAATGTTCAGTCTGATACTACTCCAGACTCACCTGCTATTTCAGTACTACCAGTCAAAGGCGAATTATGTGTCCGTAATTATGGTTCTGTACACGTAGGACATAGTGATTGTACTACTATTATCCAGTATAGTGACAGTGGGAAATCTATTTTTAAAGCTTCACGTCATTCTTATTTTGTTTGTGGTCAAACCGCATATGTTCGTCTGCCCCTCGATTGGGAGGGAACCTGTTACATTGCCTTCCTACTGCCACCTGTTTTCCTAGCCCCACCTGACTACCATAGGAATTCCTTCCTAGTACATACTAGACACAAGAGAAACCTCCCGATTGTCGATTATACTGAAACTGCTGCAGAGCAATTCATTGATATTGATAAAGGTGTTTTCCCTTATTTAGGTACAGTTGTAAACAGTAAGCTAATCCATAGGTTAACAAGAACCCTTGAAGCTGTAGTAGATGAGACTGCCTCCGCTCTAGGTAACTTAACCGAAGAGCAATCCTTTATGAGAATTGTTGTGCTCCAGAATCGTCTCGTCCTTGACGTCATACTGGCCGATAGGGGCGGGGCCTGTAGAGTCCTCGGATCTAGTTGCTGCATTTTCATTCCAAATAACGCGCCGTCTGTTTATTCAGCTATAACCAGACTTCATAAAATTGCCCATCTGTTACACCAAGATCCAGGCACCTGGACATGGTCCGGTTGGTTCTGGAATATAATTTCCGCCTGGGGATGGAAAGTCCTGTCCTTTCTAGGTATCGCAGTAGCGATCATATTCAGCTGCTGCCTCTGTATACAATGTGGCCCTGCGATTTGCGGCATATGTGCTACCTCTTGTATTCCTAGTCCCAAGCCCCGTTCTAAATCCCGTTCCAAGACAATTCGAGACGAGCAAATGGTACTGTATGAAATGATAGATGGTATCATGAATATTGATGTTTCCTGATGGAAACGTAGTGACAAGGAGGGAATGTGGAAAAGTAAATTTTGTCATGTTCTGTGTCCCTACGTATCATCCATCATATGTTATGTGTGCATGACCAATATGCATATGTTATTCCCCATGTCTGATTAATGACGCAATTATAGTTGTGTCCACCTCTAGTATGCCAGTTTCCAGTCCTCGTGAATACTACGAATATCAGGCCTATGTAAAGCTACGTTGCCACGTTTCTCAGTGTGCACGTTATTTCATTATAAAGTCCCCGTTTCTAGGCCTCAACAGGGCCCGGACACTAGATTCAGCTCCTGTCTCCTGAAGCCTTGCTGAGGAGCGATCCAGCCCCCACCTGTATCCTCGACCTTTCACTTACTTCCTGCCTCGCAGTGCCCGGTGCAGCTTGGCTCTGCCTCTGAGTCTGCCAAGACTATGTTGTGATTCCAGCTATCAGTTCAGTCCTCCTTCTCTGCATTCCTAAGCTACTGAACTGCATCAATAGTTTCCGTCACTGTCTAGCCTATGCGGCTCCATGTTAAGAGAAATACTGTATTTAATGGTCATTTAGTATTCTTCATCACGCACTACATGTAGAATAATGCATGGTCCAGTCTTAGAGTCAGTTAGCTTTTCCCCTCATGACTTCTAGTTTATATCAACATGTTCCCTAAACATCAGATACCAGATAGGGTTTAGGTACATGTCGCTCCGACCCTCCAGACTTTAGTCTCTGCTCCTAGCACAGAGTTCATAGCCCCCAGCTTCTCCTCGTAACACGTCATTGCCAGTTTGCGCGCACCACCAGGTTAGAGGTCCCGGCTCCTTAGGTAGCCCCCTCCTATGTTTCCGCCCATTCATGACATATTCTGTTACGTTTGCATCACATGTCTATGTATACGCCCAGTTACACCTACTTTTACTCTTATCTTTCGCGACTGCTACGCGTCACGCCTTCTGCTCCACCCACTGCTACGCCTACTGCAATGTAATGCTATGTGTTTGCGTTATGTATATATGTTCATGCATTGTTATTAAAAGTCAGCGCGCTCATCCCAGACCCAGCCCCAGCAGCTGCTGGGCCCTGTCATCCTATTCCTATGCAGGTTGTCCTGATCCTGTCCTTTATGCTGTAATAAACCTGCAAAACTCCTACTACCTCGAATCTTGACTCTTATTTTATTGAGCTATCTGTTATTCATTCATTCATTCAAAAATAGATCCGGTATTATTTATTTATATACCACAAGGCGAGCACGGCCCCGCCGCGCGAAGGCAGGGGGGCGTGGTCACGCGGATCAGCGAGGCAGCTACGAGGCAGTCAGGCAGGGTGAGCGCACACAGCAGCTGGTGGCCGTGCGGCGCGGGGGTGTCCCAGAACTAGGACAATAGGTCTTGCATTTGCTAGAGTTTGAGCTATAGTCATTTATAATCGCAATTGCTAAAACGCTTGTAAATGCAAGCATTGTTAGGCAGCGGCAGCGATTGTCATGGGCTGCTTTTTTTTTTTTGAAAACCTTTATTAAGCAATCAGAGCAATACACGCGCGGGCCTACAACCACAGGGGCCGGCCGCAAAAGCAGGAGATCAAAACATAGCAGTTTAGGTGTGCACGATACAAGGAAGAGGCACAACATAATCAGAAGACGTGATCGCAACACAAGAAAGCGCTAGGATAAAAGAGGTTACATTTTTATAATTTTTATAATAGGGAGAGGGGGCAGCGGCTATATCAACAAAGGCGTCACACAACTCAGTCAGACCAAAGAGACGGGAGAGGTATGCCCCTCCGTACAAGCAGAAAGCAATCAGGAGTGACGGGGCCAAATACACCCAATGCCCGCCGAAGGCAGGCCATGAGTAGGGGTCAAACAATAACATGCAGTTAACGAGATGTCGTGTAATGAGCCCACCCACGAGCCCACCCACTGTAGACCATAAAGAAAAGCATGTGCGGACGCCGGATAGATGAAGGACGGAAAAAGAAAGAAGAGACACAGCCAACCCCCTAGAGAAAAAGGAGAAAAAAGGGACCATAGAACAAAACAAACTAAAATAACAAACCCCCCCCCATCACCCACCACCCTACATCACCGTAATGGCTATGGCCTACCCCACTAACAGCGTGCCTGTCGCCCCAGAGTCACCCGAAAAAAGGAATAAAGAAAGGAAGGAAACAAAAAAGAAAAAGAAGAAGAAGAAGAATGAGGAGAGGAGCTAACACCCGGACCCCTCCATCCCCGCAGCCAAAAGCATAAAGACCGAGGCCAGAGAAAACACAGAGAGCCATTGCACAGGATGAAAACAGCAGCCGTCTTACAAAATGGGTCCCAAAGTCGCCATCCACTAGGAAGAAGTCCCGCCAGGATCCAAGCGAGATCACCCCTGGCCACTCCTGTGAATAGTAGAACTGCTAAACGGCCTTGTAGTCAAGAGACAGTCCGACAGAAAAAATCCACACCAGCCAGGCAAGTCAGGTGGCACCTTCGCACAACATTGTCCCGGCAACCAAGAAGCAGCCAACGATACATGGCGGCCATCTGAGTGCAACCATACGCCGAACATCAAGGAGGCCAGGTCCAAAAGCAGGTCTGCCAAACCTGGAGAGGAAGGCACAGGATATGGAAGGCAGTGCAGCACAGGCGCCCGGTCCATTTGCACCCTCGAAATCGCAGAATCATCCGGGGATCCCGGCACAACAACCGGAGGAGATGCGATGGTAGCAACTCGAGGGAAGCCACCATACCACAAAATGGCGGACCGACAACGGCAGCAATCCGCACCTCCAAGTCTCGGGAGGTCAGAAGCAGAGCAGTCCGCAGGTGGACCAGTGCAGCCAGTACATGACTACGTGTAAACACCGACTCATGCAGCAGAGGGCCGGAAGTTTCAAATGCAGCAACGTCTCCGTCTCCAGGAGGGATGCAATTCAGGTGGTCGTCCGCCATCTTAACAACAACGTTCTCTGCCACTGTCCCCTCCATCTCCGAGTCACGTCCGACCCGGCACGGAAAGGAGAGTCACCAGAAGGCCGGACGTGCTCCCCGCAGCCCTCCGGGAGCCAAGCGCCGGCTCCCAGACGGGACCATCAACATGAGGGGGCATCACACCCAAGGGGGACCGGGCAACACGGCCCCTCTCCGGCTCACCAGCGCTTGGGTATACGGGACGACCCACTATTGGGAGCGGGTCCGTTCCATCTCTCCCGGCTCGCAGCTCCCAGGCTCACATCAACCAGCTTCTCTTCCGAAACAGGGCTGCCAACACTCCGAACACCGCTGGGCGGGCACTGCACTCGAGGCCCCGGCGCCGGGGCCGGGAAGGCCAGCAAGCAGACCGGGGCAGATCTTAGGAGTCCCGGCACGACGGAGCCCCAAAATCAGACGGTAAGTGAGCGTTTTTCTCCCACAACAGAAATCACGAAGCCTCGGTCAGGATTATTGACAGGATAGGCAAGCGGGGAGGAAGGGACCTCAGAGCGATGCGTTCATGCGACTGTTCCGATCGCCATCTTGGCTCCTCCCCCTCATGGGCTGCTTTTAAAGTGAAAGCGTGCATGCCGCGCTGCACATAGTGCCTGTAGGACCAAAATCTCATTCAAGAAAATCGTGCTTCTGACTAAAATAAACATACGGTCTAACAGAAGTAAAAGGGTCAGTCCTCTTGGGAGGTTACAAATGAAGACAAGGCAGTGTTTAGGAGGGACTAACAAGCCCATTAACAAATCAGAAGCCAGCATTTACGAAGGACTCTGACAGAAGCAAATTAATAATATGGGCGGATAGTGGGACGGGCTCCATTTCCATACTCTAATACAGCATGCCTCACTCTACTACAGCAGGCCTCGCAGAGCAGCGCATGCGCTACGGTGACCAACTGGCATGGGTGCAAATTCAGGACAGTGAGTGCAAAAAATTAGGACAAAGGGTCAAAATTAGGAACAAAAATTCAGGACAGAAGGTCAGAATTCAGGACGAAAATTCAGGACAAAAGGTACGTTTTGCATACACATCAGAGGAAGTCGTGCAATATTGCATAAGTAAATAGACAACCAACACAAGCACAAGTCAAAATAAGTTTATGTTAGGTTCAGAGAACCTTGCACTCACTGCATCTGTTGTGTATGCTAGTGAAACACACCTGCCTTTCCATATTAAAAAAAAAAGTGAAGAAAAAGATCAAAGCTGAAGGCTTCTCAGAGCTTACATGCCCCTCTCCCCCACTGAAAAAAACCCACCAGATACGAAATGGTGCCACTGGGCAGAGAGGCCCATTATCATTCTGTATGTGATAATTAGGCCAACATACAGAATGATTATGGGCCCGATAGCAGTCTGTGCCAGGTCAGGGTGGGGCTGCTGCAGGCCACAGGAGCTTGAGCTGGCCCCCTGCAGTGAGAGTTACAGGCTGCTTGCAGGGGGCAGCTCACGCCAAGGTCTGAAATTACGGACAAAAGGTGTCCGTGGAAGAAACCCTTAAGGACAACGGACAAGAGGGCCCAAATTACGGGCAGTCCGTGAAATGTACAGATGGTTGGACATCCTAGCATGCGCTTCCAGGAGATGTTGATGTGAAATTCACGGAAGGGCCTCATAAACCAGCTATACAAAGCATCGAATCGAGCTAGGCCAGATGTTCAGGAAGGTGCTGTATTCTCACAGGATGTCTCAATGCTTATTGCAACCTCAGAATAATACATTTCAAATACTCACAACAAACATATTACACCCCCAGTCAATTGCATAGATATGGAGGAATCGCCATCGTCCACAGGAACACTCTCAGAGTCTTGACCAACACCGACGACACCCTCAACAGCGCCGAACACCTGCACTTCCAGATCCACAACGACCCCAACACCACCCTAAGAGGAACCCTCATCTACAGACCGCCCGGACCCAGACCAAAGTTCAGCAACTCCATCGCCGACTTCGTCAGCACACACACCCTCGCCTCCACGGACTACATCCTCCTCGGGGACCTGAACTTCCACCTCGAGAACAATGACGACACCAACTCCACCACCCTGATCGACAACCTAGCCAACCTCGGGCTCAGACAACTCGTCACAACACCCACCCACTCCGCCGGTCACACGCTTGACCTCATCTTCTCAGCAAGCCCCCATGTCTCCTTCAACCATACCACCAAACTCCACTGGACCGACCACCACTGCATCCACTTCACCTTCAAGAAACCCACCACGCACGACCGCACCCAACAGATGCCTCACCGCTGCTGGAGCAAAGTCAACGAAGACCAGCTAACCACCACCCTCGCCCAGAGCCCACCCGCCGACCATACCGACCTCGACGCCTCCGCCCGCAACCTTAGGCAGTGGATAGACGACTGCGCCAACACCCTCGCCCGATCAAGAAACCCTCCAACAATCATACCAACAAGAAAGCCAGCTGGTTCACTGAAGACCTCCGGGCCTCCAAGCTAACCTGCCGAAAGCAGGAGAAGATCTGGCTCCATGAACGAACACCGGATAGCCACGCCGCCCACAAGAATGCCACCCGCAGACACCATCACCTCATCAGATCCGCCAAAAGGGCCTCCTTCAAAGACCGCCTAGACAACAACGCGCACAACAGCAAAGAGCTCTTTATCATCGTGAAGGAACTCTCCAACACCAACGACGTTCCACCCTCGCAAGACCTGTGCAACTCGCCGGCCACCTTCTTCCACCGCAAGATCACAGACATCCATGACAGTTTCAACGCCACGACCGCCCCGACAACCACTGAGACCTCCACCACCACGACCACCACCTGCACCAACCGCCTGCTCTACTGGACCAACATCAACGACGATGACACCATCAAGATCACGAACACCATCCACTCCGGATCTCCGTCAGATCCATACCCACACCCCATCTTCAACAAAGCCAGCACATCCATCGCACCCCATCAACACCACCTTCGAGACAGCAACCTTATTGGAAAGCTGGAAGCACGCAGAGATCAACGCCTTACTCAAAAAACCCAAGGCGGACCCCAAGGACCTCAAGAACTTCCGGCCCATCTCCCTGCTTCTGTTCCCGGCAGAGGTCATCGAGAAGACCGCCAACGAACAACTGACCCGCTACCTCGAGGAGAACAACATCCTGGACCCTTCCCAGTCCGGGTTCCGCAGCAACCACAGCACCGAGACTGCCCTCATCGCCGCCACCGATAACATCAAGTCCCTGCTGGACAACAGAGAAACGGCGGCCCTCATCCTCCTGGACCTGTCAGCCGCCTTCGACACCTGTCACCACACACTACGTACATGCCTCCACAACGCTGGGTTCCAAGAGAAGGCCCTGAACTGGACCACCTCCTTCCTCCCCAGCAGAACACAGAGCGTCCTCCATCCCCCCCTTCCGCTCCGAAGCCACCGAGATCATCTGCGGCATACCCCAGGGCTCATCCCTCAGCCCAACTCTGTTTAACATCTACATGGCCCCGCTCGCCCAAGTCGCCTGTCGGCACGACCTCAACATCCTCTCCTACGCCGATGACACCCAGCTGATACTCTCCCTCACCAAGGACCCCCACACCGCCAAAACCAACCTTCATGAAGGAATGAAGGCCGTTGCTGAATGGATGAGAAACAGCCGACTGAAGCTGAACTCAGACAAGACGGAGGTCCTCATCCTCGGATCCAACCCTTCGGCCTGGGACGACTCCTGGTGACCGACCGCACTGGGAACGGCTCCAACATCCACCGACCACGCACGCCACCTAAGGGTCATCCTCGACTCCACCCTCTCCATGACTAAACAGGTCAACGCCGTCTCCTCCTCCTGCTTCAACACCCTCCGCATGCTCCGTAGGATCTACAAGTGGATCCCCACTGAAACGAGAAGAAGAGTCACCCAGGCCCTTGTCAGCAGCAGGTTGTACTATGGAAACGCCCTCTACGCAGGAGCCTCAGCCAAACTCCTGAGACGGCTCCAACGCATCCAGAACACCTCTGCACACCTGATCCTCGATATCCCTCGCCGCAGCCACATCACACCCCACCTGAGAGACCTGCACTGGCTCCCGGTCAACAAGAGGATAACCTTCAAGCTCCTCACCCACGCACACAAGGCATTCCACAACACCGGACCAACGTACCTCAACAGACGACTCAGCTTCTACAACCCCACCCGCCAGCTCCGCTCCGCCGACCTCGCCCTCGCTACAGTCCCCCACTTCCGAAGAGCGACCTCAGGCGGCAGATCGTTCTCCCACCTCGCCGCCAAGACCTGGAACACCCTCCCCATCCACCTACGGCAGACCCAAGATCTGCTGACCTTCAGAAAACTCCTCAAGACCTGGCTTTTTGAGCAGTAGCAGCATTCCCCACCCCAGCGCATTGAGACCCTCACGGATGAGTAGTGCGCTTTACAAATGATATGATTGATTGATTGATTGGACGCGAGATAATTCCCGCTGTGTGAGATGCGGTAGAATAGATGCGGACTTCATAACACTTGGCGTGGGACTGTGCTCTTGTCTATAATTTTTTGTCAAAGGTGGATGGTATCCTGTCAGAAATACTACTGGAGCAGGTGGAGTGTTCCCGCCTGCTGGAACAGGTCGCAGCTCTACAGCCATGTAACCGCAGGCAAGTGGCAGTCACCAGGCTTCTGGACAAAATACTAGTGGCAAGGAGCTGGGGGGGGCGCTCCTAAGCTGGACCAATGGTAGAAGAATGTGGTATACTGTAGAGATCAGCTTGATAAATATGCGGAGGTCTAAAGATATGTGGGCACCTGTAACAGCCTATTTGATCGCACACCCTGATGTGACATGACAGATAAGCTAAGGATAAATAGTAAACAATTGTAAATGTGGATGGTGAAAGGATGAGATGGGGAGGGGAACTGGTTGACAGCAATCCCAGCTGAATGGACTGATATTGGCCTCATGTGTCTTGATATGATATGTGCTCTGCAGTTAGGTGCCCCGTTGGTTCCTTGTAGGTTTGCTTTGGAGTGTTGTACTTCAATGAAAACGCTGCAATAAAGAAATCATTTTAAACAAACAGAGACTTAGAGGCAAACCAGATGAAACAATGTGTAAGTCCCATGCAAGATATTTAGGTTCTTCTAATAGGAATTCCTTGAGTGCTAAGACATAGAATTTCTAGAAGGGTCCCTCACTTTGTGATCTACACTTTTAGGGAACTAATCCGCAGCTAAATAGCAACTGGATTGCAGCCATCAAATAACCCTTTCATAACAAGCACTGGCAATGTTAATAGGCCTTGTTTATGAATGAAAGTACCTTTTTAGTCTCTGATGGGTTTAGGCACTCAATAGGTCATCATACATGCACTCTGTCACTCATGCATCCATTCGTCCACTCACTGACTCGTTGCATTCACCTACTAAATAAATCATATACACCAACTCAAAAACATATACAAGATAAATTAAAAGAATGTAGAAAAAAGAAAACATGCACAAGGTGGACATTTGCTTGCAACAACAAATGAAATTAAACAAGGCAGCAGATGGCCATGTTGAAATGGTATGTAAATAATGTATAATAGTTTGAAATTTCCAGCATGACTGGCACGTTTACAAACGTGTTGACCATCTTGGAATGGTAAACACTGATACACTATGCATTTGTTGAGTGTGACTTTCACCAAACTGGTATGGACAATCCCATTTCATGACAGTCACCTGTTTTAGCGGCAGTGGCTATTCGGGATGCAGCATAACGTAGATAAAAAGCATGGGGAGCTGTAGTCTGCTTAAAAATGTTACATGAAGAGAAGGAAAGAAATGAAAGGTGACTATAAAGAGAAAACAGAAAAATAAAGGACTGGCCCATGATGCCTGGCACTGAAGTGCATTTACAGGCAGATGTGCACATGATGAGACAAATGCAATCACTCTCAGGGAAAGAGACCCAGTAGCTGAAGTGAACTGATCCATTGCACCATAAGATAATGGATGGAAGAATGGAAGCAGAGTGTAAATGATACTCATACAGACCAATGGCAAAAGAGGAGTACAGCGGAAGAGAGAGAGAGATTTGTTTAAAAAAAATAATATATTAAGGTTTAGATTAGAAGATCCTAGCAGGCAACTAAATATGTTGGTTCTTTCAAAGAGATATTAGAAAAAATTACGGTGTAAACCTGCTACCACCTGGGTTTACCAGCGAGGGACACCAACACCAAAACTCTTGCCAACTAAGGCAATCAGAGATTTCATGCAACAAAACACCTGTTTACAGCTGGTAACAGTGATAAGCCACAATTCATGGTCTATTGGCTTTAACAAATGCTTTCCACAATAAATGAGCCAGACTACTGCCTTTGTGATAACTTTTCATAATAAATGGATCAGACTGGACACCCACAATAGCTTTTCCCAGGGAACTATTCAGGCCTGTATCCTTAATCATTAACTTGTCACCAAAAGTGACTCAGTCCTACAGTATTGCATGTAAGTCTTCACAGAAAGGCCACAATCAAACAATTACAAATGTATACAAAACTATGATTGGCAAAGTAAAATACTCTCTCCTAATCTTCTATCAAAAGAGTCTGTCAGCAGAGTAACCAACACCTATTACTATATCTACTATGGTAACCTGTAAGATTCCATTTCATAAAATACTGCTCTGCAGGATTTAAGACAAACTAATAATAAGAATAAACAGATCCGGTCTATAGCTTTGCCACCATAACCAACTCAGTTGTGCTGTATTGAGTAAATGCTTTCCCACAAGGCAAAAAGTAACATACAACTAATCTTTTTCAACACAAGTACATATTTGCCCAATGAAATGCAGCACTCAAGGTAACAAATGTGCCAAGCCCATTTCTCAGTAGCATTTCTGAAAGCTCTTTGCTGATCACATAAGGCCTAGCGAGAGAAGCACTAACAAGCCAGACCTAAAAAACAACCTGCAAACACTCTCAAAGGTAGACGTGCAGTGAAGGGCACTAGTGCCTCTCACTACAAGGAAGACCCAGCATTGGTACATGTTATTCATTTATCATGCCCCAGAAGAGGAAAGCATGTGCCCATTGAACGCAGGGAGTCTGCAAACTGAGCACCCCTGGTTTAATGGAAGATCCTCCATCCAGTAGTTGCGCACCAAAAACCCAAATTTTGTTTAAGGAACCAATTCTGGTTTAAAGAACTAGACTACCGCCCCAGGTTTCCTGACCGGCCCGAACAAGCTCTCAACCAATTCGACCATGATCTAAGTTATCCTCCACCAGGGTTTGAGCATACCCCGTCAAACGCTCAGTCAGCCACTCCAAGCCCCATTCCAACACAAAAAAGCTCTCCACCCTTCCAATCTACTTGCCAGGCTACTCAGGATCTTGAGAAGAAGGGCAGGGCACCAGCCTAATTCATAGATATAGGCTAATAATTAGAAGCCATACATCACGCGAGTTTGTGACCTGAAGTACAATTAATCTCATGTCCTGAACTTAAACAAGGCTTTTACTCTCACTAGTTCTGTCCTCATGTTCCCAGAAGTATTCATCCATCCACAGAAATAGCTAGGAAAGTCAAATCAATCAGGATTTATAAAACGTGACTAATCACCCGATGGGGTATCCAGGCGCTTGCAGATCCCAAAGGCTTATTTGAATAGTCTTGAGGGCCATCCGGAATTCCAGAATTGAGGTGATGGTCTGGAAGTGCGTGGGGAAGCGTGTCTTTGCTGCGATGTGGGAGAAAGAGCATTCCCCACTTCTGCTTCGGTAGGGACGGGGAGCATGGGCAAGTGAAAGGGAGGTGGAGCATAGTTTTCTCGATGGTTGGTGGAAGTTCAGGCGGTGGTTAATGTAGGCAGCTTCTTGGTTGTGTAGAGCCTTGTGTGCATTTGTCCGCAGCTTGAATTGGCATCTCTTTTGTATGGGGAGCCAGTGGAGGTCCCTGAGATGGGGTGTGATGTGGGTTTGTCAAAGAAGGCCGAGGACGAGTCTGGCTGCTGCATTCTGTATGATCTGAAGTCTCTGTAGGAGGTGTGTGGCGATTCCTACATAGTTGGCGTTGCCTTAGTCCAGTCGCTGGTGTTGAGGACCTGTGCCACGGTGCATCTTGTGTAGGGGTAGCCACTTGACATTCTTACGTAGCATGCGCAGAGTGAGGAAGCAGGAGAAGGACGAGAAGACAGTGTTGATCTGTGGGTTCATGGTGAGCTTGTTGTTAATGATGATTCAGAGGTTTCTGGTGAGGTCGAAGGGAGTGGGTACGGGTCCTAGGTCCGATGGCCTCCAGGAGTTGTTCCATGTGTTGCTGCTGTTGTCAAGACCAGAACTTCCATCTTGTCTGTGTTCAGCTGAAGGCAGTTCTTCATCCAGTCAGCGATGTATGACATGCATCTGTGGAAGTTGGTTCTGGTGGTGGTTGGGTAGTCGGTGAGTGGGAGAATGTGTCTGCATAGGAAATTATGTAGACTGTGGGATCTGACGATGTTGTCCAACAGGGTTATATATGCGTTGAAGAGCCTAGGGCGGAGTAATGAGCCCTGGAGGACACCGCAGGTGATCTCCTTGGGTTCAGAGGTGAAAGGTGGGAGGTGGAGGTGATTAATCTGAGCGCGTCTCCTTGGATGCCGATGTGCTGGAGTCTTTCGATCAGTGTGTGGTGGGATACGGTGTTGAAGGCTGCCGAGAGGTCGAGGAGGATCAGGGCTGTTTCTCCTCGGTCGAGGAGGGCTCAGATATCGTCAGTGGCTGTGATCAGCGTGGTTTCGATGCTGTGATTGCTGCGGAAGCCAGATTGGGATGTGTCGAGTAGCTGGTTCTGCTCCAGGTGTGCCATGAGTTGATTGCTGATTATCTTTTACAGTACCTTCGCAGGGAATGGGGACGAATCAAGCTGTTCAAACTAGGCAAAGTGGCAAACGCACTGTGGTGCTTCTACTGAGTGCCTATACAACTGTTCACCGTCTGGGGCTAGATTGGCCTGGTGACCTAAGCAAACAAGGAACATGGGCGACAAAGAAAATAATAAAGGCCTCAAACGCCCTAAGGCTGAGCCACCAAACCCGTTGTCACCTTTCAAGGGTTAAGAAAGACTTTAGTGAAGCCATGGATACCATCTTGAGTAGGCTGGAGGAAGTACGAGATTTGGCTAGGTCCACAAAAGAAGAAGTAGTGGCCATCAGGCAAGATATTAAAGATATCAACTCTAAAATCACTGAAGCTGAATCGAGGATCAGTAGGCTCGAAGGCACAGAGGTCAAGACATGTGGAGCTCTCAAACATCTCACTATAGCCTCCGACCAAGTCACGAGGAGACTCTCGGAATTAGAGGACAGAAACCGGAGGGGTAACCTTAGAATCTTTGGCATTCCAGAAAATTCAGAGGAGCCCCATGGTTCTTGTATTGCCTTCTTGGAGACTTGGTTCACACAAGCAACCAACCTTACTTTTGCCCAGCCGCTGGAATTTGACAGGGCGCATAGAGTCCCAGGCAGGATTACAAAAAGTCAAAAAGGTCCAAAAGCTATCATTTGCAAACCATTGAGATACCAACACGTAGAACAAATTCTTGCATTTGTGCGTAAAAGCAACCATGTTCTGTGGAAGGGAAACAAGATCTACATAGCACAAGATAACATTAAAGAGACGGTAGACATAAGGAAAGCTTTCCTTGCACTACGACCACAACTGCGATCATTGGGTCACCAGTATGGTTTTGTAGGTCCAGCCAAATTCAAAGTGACTATCCAAGGAGTATCCCACATTTTTACGGATCCGATTAAGCTTAAACGCATGCTGAATAACTCAGAAGAAGCGCGTATGGACGTATCAGCAACAGAGGCGGCTGGTGCATCTGGTACTGGCTAAAAGTGACTAGAAGTGTATAGAGCTTGATACTCATTTGATACTCCTTTTTCTTTCCAGGTTGCCTCTCTTCCTCGAATGTTTGTGCACTAAGGTCTACTTTAAGGTTGGCAACACTTTACGAACTTGCAGATTAACCCTTACTGTTTAGGGTTCTAGATTGCTAACTTATCTTGTAATGGTGCGGTAAGTTACCACACAATAACACAGTAAAACGGTGGCAACAGGACTGTTTGTATTGGTAGCATAATTTAACAAGTATTGATGTACCATATTGTGATTTCTTCCTAATGCATATCAGCAAACAGGTTATCATATAATGTCTCAACTAGGCCTACACGGGATGTTGTCTTTTTGGGAGTAATGCCAATGCTACCTTACTTACATTTTGCATAGTACCGTTAGGCTCTCTCAGGCACTCAGATACTCAGGGATCATCTAGAGTACCAAAAGCTCGATAGACTGTATAAGTTGTGCACTATATGTCCTAAATATAGATGCAATGGGCTGCCCGAGCCATATAGGATTCCAGTTAAAGTTGTTTGAGACCTAGAAATCTAATGTAGCTCTCATTGTATGTCAATTTAAAAGTTGCTATGGAGGCGAAGTTCGCTGTTGTTGTTCCTGAATCGCCATGTCCTATTTCTATAATTGGGGTGGGAGGGGTGGGTTGAGGGAGAGGGTGGAGGGAGTTGGGAGGGGAGGAGGGAAGGGGTTGGGTATGAGATGTTTTTTTCTGTTCTTTTTTGTCTCAACTATTACTTTAATTCGTACTGGTACTTACCCTTACAAGTCAATTTGGATGCACATTAGCCCCAGAGTTTCTGACCGAGCCTTACCGGATAGACGGATCATAGTGGGGAAGTCGCAGTGGAGGTTGACAAAGGGATTGTATAAGGAGTTTGTCAAAAACCATGATAGTAGCAGCCAAAGGTCTGATATACTCAGACACACATGTTCAATCGCTGACCATATATGTTCTGACACACAATTAAGATGACACAAGTAATTGATACACCCATAGGAACTACAAAACTCAGTAACTTGAAAATACTATCACTTAATGTGAAAGGCTTAAACCAACCTGTTAAACGACAGAAAATTCTAGACTACCTTCGTAGGCAGAAAAGTGACATCGCCTTGCTCCAGGAATCGAAGCTAGAGGCCAAACTGCTTCACACACTAAAACACATTTTTCACAGAGGTGGTGGGATCCGAAGCTATTAAAAAGAAGAATGGGGTAGTGACATTGATCGCTAGGAAGGCTAATGTAGAAGTCATCTCATCAACGACTGACACTAAAGGCAGATGGGTCACGTCCAAATTACTTAAGGATGACACCGACTTCTATATTACGAACGTCTAAGCCACAAACACATGCGATCTATCATTCTGGTCAGAGCTCACAAAGCAGATGGACACTATCCCCGACACAGTGGTACACATTCTCGCAGGTGACTTTAATTTACCGGTTCCACCCTAGACAGGGACTCTAAATGCCCGTTCCGCAGCAATAGTGTACATAAGGCCTTCACCAAACTCTGTAGCAGGTTCAATATGATAGACCACTTTGGTATCTGTGACTGACGACTTACACATGTACCAAGACAGGGGCTTTTCAGTGATCCTGGTTTTGTTAGATCTATCAGCGGCGTTCGACACCGTGTCACATTCCATCTTGACAGAACGGTTGTCGAACGCCAGGATCAAAAATAAAGCCCTTGCCTGGCTTGAGAGCTTCCTATCCGACCGCACCCAGAGTGTCACCATGGGTGCATACCGGTCAGCGGAGGTAGAGATTTCCAAAGGGGTGCCACAGGGCTCTTGTTTGAGCCCTACTCTTTTTAACATCTATGTGGTACCCCTGGCAAGAGTGATGCGTAAGTACGGTTTCATCCCCGTGTCATATGCTGATGACACGCAGCTCCTCTTCCCGTTCAAAACTATCTCCGCTGAAGTGAAGAGCTCCTTCTCAGCTGGTATGAAGGCAGTGGCACAATGGATGTCGGCCAACTGCCTTCAATGCAATGTCAGTAAAACTGAGGTTATGTTGTTTGGGGAAGCTAAATTGCTTTGGTCCCCGGACTGGTGGCCCAGCGACTTGGGTGTTGTTCCCGAACCCAAGTCGATTGTAAAGAACTTAGGGGTCCGTCTGGATCAAGATCTGACACTCAAGCAACATGTTAATTATATCTCAGGTATATGCTTTCATACCATCAGCCTACTGCGCAAGGTTTTTCCTCTTTTGCCTGATTCGGTGAGGAGAACTCTAGTCCAGGCACTTGTTTTAAGCAGGATTGATTACTGTAATGGTCTACTGCTTGCTGCCAATGAAGGGGTATTGGATAAACTACAAGTCATCCAGAATACTGCGGCCCGCCTGGTTTTTAATGCCCCTCCCAAAACTGCCTCCAAACCCCTTCTTGACCAACTACACTGGCTTTCTGTCCGGCAGAGAACGAAATTTAAAACATGCTGCCTGATTCACAAGTGCCTAAATGGCCAAGGACCTGCTTATTTGAAAAAGAAATTTGTCCCTTAAGCCCCCACTCGATCTCTTAGGTCCAGTAATGACCTTCTTTTGCAGGTACCACGGGCTAAGAAAGCCAGACACGGGAGCAAGGCACTTTCCATAGCAGGACCTACTCTCTGGAATAAACTCCCTCTGTTACTCAAACAATGCACAGACCATCTAAAATTTCGAAAACAATACTGTTTAAAAATGAAATTTAGCTTCCACCCCCATTTATTTCTTGGTGTTCTACAGGTGTCAAAGCGCAGAGATACTCCATTGAGAGTTGATTCCAGCCCTATACAAACCAATAAATAAATAAAATAAAATAAATAAATAAAATGGCGTATACAAAATCCGGATGGCAGGGACTACACATTCTACTCCCCTCCACATGACTCATTCTCAAGAATCCACTACTTATTCATCACTAAAAATGCCTTAGCTAGAATTGAAGATACAAATATAGAACCGAGGGTCATATCAAATCATTCATGCATTTCACTCACGGTATCTAATATAAAGCCGACTCTTCGCCAATCCTTATGGCGGTTAAATGATGAAATTCATGGGGATGAGAAACACGTAAAATCAATTGAAGATGCAATAAAGGATTATCTAACAGACAACAAAAGAGGGGAAACTATTGATTACGGCCGTTGGGAGGCCCTAAAGAGTACCATACGTGGCGTAATCATTAAACTCAAATCCGCCATAAATAAAAACTACAACGCGGCCTTGGAGACATTAGAGATGGACATTGCTGCATTAGAGGCCAGCTATATACAGAACAGGTCTGAAGTGACTCTAAATAAACTAACTAACCAAAAATACGCATACAACAAAATTATAAGTGAAAGGGCTGGGGTATGGCTGGATAGAAGGAAACGCTATACGGTCTGCGAATCTAACAAGGCAGGGAAGGGTTTAGCGGCGTACCTGAAATTTAAGTTACAGAAAAACACAATCAACTCACTATTGGATGACAGGGGGACGTCCTGGACCGATCCACTTAAAATTGCCGACATATTCAAGGTTTTTTTATGAACGCCTATATGCGAAAAACAAAAATATAGATAAAGATAAGGTTAAACGCCACTTAGATAAATGTGATCTGCCCGCCCTCCCTCCAGAGGACCAGGAGGCGCTTAACATCCCGATAACACAGGCCGAGGTGACAGAAGCTATAAAATCACTTCGATGCGGTAAAGCCCCAGGACCTGATGGGTTCACGGCTAAATTTTACAAATGCTTCTCCTCTACATTGGCACCGCCCTTGCTTTATATGTTCCATGAAATTAACGAAACGGGAGAGGTTAAAGGTACACCGGCGGAGGCAGTCATAGCGGTCTTGCCAAAGGAGGGCAAAGATCCGAAGTTCCCAAAAAACTACAGACCCATCTCGCTCATCAATTTAGACTGTAAGCTTCTAGCCTCGATCCTAGCAAACCGAATCCAGAAAATCTTAACGAAAATTATCCACCCCTCACAAAGCTGGCTTTCTGAAAAACAGACTCTCCAGCGACAATACTAGAATATTGGCACACGTCCTTCAAAAGTCAAAACTCCTCTCCACTCCCACTGTAGCGATAACACTTGACGCAGAAAAAGCCTTCGACAAGGTAGACTGGACGTTTTTGGAGGCAGTATTAAATAAATTTAATTTAGGTCCAACATTCATAAAACTGGTCATGTCCCTCTACTCCTGTCCCTCGGCCAGAGTTCGAGCGGGTGGTGCCTTCTCCTCTCCTTTCAAATTACAACAGGGTACAAGACAGGGTTGCCCCCTGTCCCCCTCGCTTTTCTTATTGGCCATAGAACCCTTCCTGTACCAAATGCCTAATAACAATACAATCCCCGGAATTCCCTTTAACAACTGCGTCATCAAACTTACAGCATACGCAGATGACGTTCTAGTCATGTCTGAGAAGGCGGATGAGGCAATACCAGCCCTGATGAACACCATTGAGGAATTCTCGGCGGTTTCTGGATACTCCTTGAATAAGGACAAAACTGAAGTTAAACTATTGAATAGTATAGGAAGTAAGGAGATCTTGGGGAACTCTGGTTTAACGTGGCAGCCGGACTGCTTTAAATATCTGGGATTAGATTTTGACAAAGACCTAATTACGACACTACAACGAAGAGCGCCTCCTAAACAAAATAACAAAATTACTAGATGGTTGGTCCCCTATGTTTTTATCGTGGTGGGGGAGAGCTGAAACGCTAAAGATGATGGTAACACCCTTGATAAATTATCTGGCGAGCATGCTCCCCATGACGTTCACAGATGACTTCCTGCGCAAAATAGATAAACTGTTTGGAACATTTCTGTGGCAAGGGAAGAAGCCCAGGGTATCTATGAAAAAGCTGCAGCTTACTAAGGAAAAAGGCGGCCTGGGGCTTCCCAACTTTAGAAACTACCAGACAGCATTCTTGTGCAAGCAGGGAGCAGCCTGGTTTGTCGAAGGACCATGCTATACCCCATTGTGGATAGATATAGAGAAAGCTATAGTAGGCAAGGCACCCCTCAAAGCACTACTTACCATGGATTTAGCGCATCTCCCTCACTCTAAATATATCTTATTAAACCCTAGAAGACCTCTTCTAAGACTAGATCAAGCTCAATCGTCCGGTCCAAAAATAAAAAACACTACCTCCATTGCCTTATGGCATAACCCAGCCATTCAAATTAATGGGGAATCACTCCACTGGGAACATTGGTCGTTGAAAGGCATAAACATGGTCTCTGACCTATATGATGGACGCTCACCACTTCCATATTCGGAGATTCAGGCAACTCACTGCCTTACACCAATGGACTTCTACGCTTTCCTAAAGCTGAAGACAGTCCTTGCCCCACGTCCACTTAAACCCCTTGAGCCATGGCTTAAATCACAACTAACGCGTCTCCAAGCTGCGGGTCATTTTGTATCTAAGGTCTATAAACTACTTATCCCAAAAGCCGGGAAAGCACAAAAACGTAATGAAATAAAATGGGAGGAGGAACCCAACAACACAGGTATTCAATTTGACTGGGACAGAATCAATGCAACAGCTCTTGTGAACAAAGTTTCCCCAATCCTATCGCAAACAAAATTCATGTTGATCAACCGGGTGTTTTGGACACCCCAAAAACTATTTAAACTTAAACTGAGAGATTCCCCAAAATGCTGGAACTGCAATCAGGCCGAAGGTGACTTGTCCCACATGTTTTTCCATTGCCCCTCCCTAAAATACTATTGGAATAACATTTTCGACTGCATAGAACATATTTTTAAAATCAAGCCACGGAGAGAATTTATCTATGTCATTCTAGGTGCTTTGGATCCAACGGTCACTAACGAGTATGATAGACAACTGCTAGACCTACTTCTCACCTTAGCATGCAAGGTCATACTGTGTAAATGGAAGGCTGCTGGGGAAGTCTCCTTTAAGATGTGGCGTGAATGGGTCTCTTGCATCAGAGGAGTAGACAATAATGCCCTTCAATCCTCTCCTTGGCGTGCATCAACAAAAAACTCTGGAAATCCCTTGATGCCTCCTCCTTCTCGTTTGATCCTCCCTAGAGGGATACTAGTCCCTCTTGCTTTTATGCATGTGTATATGCTCAGGGCGATGTAATTGCTAGCTTACTTCCTCCTACACTTACTACTGCGACGCCGTCAGAAACCCAGTATGGGCTATACTCGAATTCTTAAGTAATGCACCAATGTATGTATCAATTGAGCATTCCTCGTAAGTATCTGCGTATTTGTACTATGAAGTATGTATTTTGTATTTTTTATTTTATTTACTTACTTACTTATTTACTTATTTATTTCATTTATCCACTTACTTGATATATGTTTGGTTCAGAGTATGGACCATCCACTTGGCTGTACGCTACAAGCATGACGTCATAGTTGTACATCTTCACAAGATCCTTTAGTACACCATCTGTGTAGTTAAGCCGGAGCCAACCATACCCACATGTACTGTATGTAAATTTTGTATTATGCTTATCGTTCTTTTTCTCTGTGTGCTTCTTATGTTTTATTTTCAATAAAAAAGATTTGAACAAAAAAAAAAAAATTCCGGTGTGTGATATACGATTTCACACAATTGTTCTGCGTTACGCAATCCTACATTGTGCTAATAAGTACTCAATTCGTAAAAAAATATAGTCACATCTCGAATCTTCTAACATTAGATTAATAAATGAAAAAAAATACTATTTTTGTTGAACGATTACAATATTGTTTTGCTTAGACAACTCAGCATTTGAAAAAGAGCATTGAATGTTGAATTAAAAAGTGCGTCAGCTGGCTACTTAAGTACCCGTTAGTTGCTTGATATGCAACAGTTTCAATATTTCAGAGTCTTTTCGTGGCTGTGTGCATCTTAGACTTAAAACGTCTTTGCCCACACCGATTGAACTTCACAGCAAAACGCGCCATTAATAGTACACTCCAGAACATGGGTCGTTTCTCAATAAATTCACGACACTTAGGGCAACCCATGTCATCAGGGAAGTAAGTCCCTCTTTCTATTTCACATTGTTTACTTCATTTTGCAGTCACTCAGATTGTTTACAATTTACAGATATTTTGTGTCTGTAGATTTTTCATGGTACGCATGACTCTTCCACAGAGCATGCACTGAACGGAACCTCTAGATGTCTAGGTGATGTCAGGTCATGAGTGGGTGTTCAAAGGCCCCCATTAAGCGAGGCAAAAGAAAGGGCGCGTTTCATGAAGGGGTGCAGATTGCATGTTCATGCAATTATTTGCATCTCAGAGCGATGTTCGATTGTGTGACACAGCGCGAGTCTGTTGCACGTGTTGTTAGTCTTTGTGTGTGTGCGAGGGCATAGTGAAGGGGTGACACAGGTAAGAGTCTGAAAAAGGTCTGAGTGACCAGACCGTGATGAAGAAGAGGGAGCTGATGTGTGAAATATGCAGTGGCGCATTTCAGCAAAATATGGATGCAACAGAAAGAGAGAATGCATGGACAGAAGGAAGAACTGGAGTTAACCGGTAATTGCAATGCTTTACCACACTCTTTGGTGAAGTCAGAAAGCAATCAGAGCTTGAAATAAATACACTTTGAAAGCCATCTACTACAAGTTAATTTACCAGCTTCACTAGTGTCCACTACTCAAAGAATTTTCTAAATGTAACATTTATCTGAATCCTTCGACCTAATTAACTAAATTGAATCAATACTACATGACTTAATTTGTGTTTCACAGCAATACAGTAATATGTTATTACTATATTAATACAGTACCACAGCGTATAGTACTACATTGTCGTAATAGAATGATATAGTGTTCTGGAGACCAGCTTTATGTTATAGTTGCATTAAATAAATCGTGCCTCAGAGAGAGAGAGCGATGCAGTTCATCTCGTGTTGTATAAGTAAGTAACTTAACCACCTGATAAAATCTCCCACAATACATTACAGTTGCCTTTCATGTATCCATTGCTGGGTACCGTCTCAATCCTGCATCTTAATGCAGAGAGCCGTGACCAGACCACGTGACTGAGTGCACAGCTGTGAATCCCTGGACCGCGGATAGAAAGGGACAACAGACTTCTCTCCACGGAAGAGAGAGCCCTTTGTAGACTGCATGGCACAAGAGGAGACAGAAATCTAGTACGAGGAAGCAGGGAGGTACCAGGCAGGAAAAATAAATTGGAAATAACATTAAGAGAGAAGTAAGACGCTTTACACAGTGTTTATGCCGGGGGTTGCAGGCAATGGGTACCTGCGCTCATTTATGAGAAGTGGGTCTTGTTTTTCGTCATCAGCCTTTGATCCAGAAAGAAAGAAACACAGAAAAGTGAGAAATTAGGAGGAAAAGAAAGGTAGGAAATAGAGACAAACAAATGCATAAGAATCTGCAAAAGTGAAATAAAAGGACAGGACGGGTAGGGTGGAGGAGGCAAAGGGAACATCAAAACTAAGCAGGAGTGGGAATCCTGACACTTGGCAGGGGACGCATTAAAAACAAGCGATGCGCGCTCTGAGCTGGGGGAGGGCCATTAAAGGAAGGTGGCGGAGAGGAGCCTGTGAGAACTCGGGAGATCAAAGGAAGGGGGCGAGCGAGCATACGGGGGGTGATGGGGTGTGCAGCCTGGTGAGCTAAATGCGTGTGGCAGCAGAGGCGGAGCGCGTGCACGAAGTGTCTGGTGGCACATGGAAGCTGTGCACAATGCGCGTCATTGTGCTCACATGCACTGTACCCGATCTGCACTTTGGGTGCACTTTTGAAAGCCCTTACTTTAATGTCGCCAAAGCATCCCTAACGGGATAGCTTCAGTGAGACCTAAAAAGGTAAATCTCCACCAACAAGGTACTTCCTCTTAACTATATGAAGTAAATGCTTCATTGTTTGGTGGAGATGTCCTCATTCCTCAGCATGAACACACCAACAAAAATCAAAGGGAAACGTGCTTGGGGCCTGTTGGTAAGTTGTCCATCATCCTGACAAAAGGCGGGATAACCAATGCATACTATGAGGGTGAACGGGGCGGGGCCAAAAGGGCAGCGCTTAAGGTTATTTTGAACATTTGTATTCTCAGTCATTTAAAGACGGAACCATGGACTCTGCTCTCACCAGGTAAGGACAAGAAAAACCCACTTGTCACAGTCGCTACAGATTGCGCTCCATTAGATCAACAATGCATTAACCTCAACAAAGCTTTCCAGATCGTCTTTCAATGTGGAACTGCCGAGAAAACAGACTTGCTTAGCCTTCATCAAGCATAGGTGGTCAGGATAATTTCTCCTTTACAGAAGTGGAGCATCAACTGGGGCACCTGCTAGGTTTATATCTGTAAGTGATTTCCTTTGAGGTTTAGTTTTTGGTGAATGAGCATCAGGGACAGACCAGCTTGCCAAAACGTAATGAGGGTAGAGAGGACGTTTGGCACCACTTTCAGCCCCGGGGACCTCATCCCCTGCAGCCTGGACAAAATTCAATGGGCTTGGGGGGGGGGGGGCTGTGTGCCCCCCACTCCCCAGGGCGATTTCGGCTCCGGGAACACAGTCTCTCAGGGGCCCGGCCACGTGTACCTGGGTGCCCACAGAACCCAGTGTGCTTTGATGGGAACTGCGGGGAAGCCTTAAAGCCCTCGCAATCCCAGCCGGCTCCCCAAGTCCTAGGGGAGCCAGCATTGCTCCTGCTTGCAGGAATCTGCTAATTATGCGGGAGCAATCTTTCATCTGTTACCCTGCCCGCATTGGAGCGGGCAGGAAACCGATAAAAACTCTGCTGCCAACGACCAGGAGCAATTTTGACAGCTTCTTCTTGCTGGAAGCAGAATTAGTATTTTCTCTCAATTGGCGCGAGCTGTCACAAGGAAAAACACAAGTTCAGATCCAAAGAGGAACACACTTTATGGGGAAAAACCAGAATCACAAGGGCAGACAAAGTGAAAGGTCATGGTGGTCTACATTACAGCCAACAGCAAAGATCACTAATGCGCACATGAATCCATATTGGAAGCTCAGCATAGAAGGCATTCCCCCTAATACTGATAGAGGATCCGGTCTCCTTTAGTAGGAAGGGATGAGGCCATCGGAAACATGAAGCTTGGAGCGAAGTCAGCTGACGTCACGTGAGGTACTCATCTGCACTGACAGCATCAAACAACTGCAAAGAAATTTCTAAAACATATGGAAAACAAGGCTAGCCAAATAGCTCAGGGAGTTAAACACTCAAGACTAACATTTGGGTGTGTGTCATGCAAGTTGCCAGTTCAAATTTCTCTAATTCAAAGTTCGACAGATCTGACTGAGCCATTCATTTTAGCAAAGTCAATAAAGGCTACTGCTGTGTTACGTAATACAGATAACAGTACTTGTTAGTAACTTACTTACCAAGGAAGTAGCCACTTACTTGATAAACTGTATATCGCTTTGGGGGACAAACCAAGGGGTAAAGAAAGCACTGTAGATATGTTAAAATACAACCTGCCAGCACAACTTAATAGCTGGACCAGAGAAAAAAACATGACCTGCCTGCAACAATAATTTATTAGCTAGGGTAGGAGTATCAGAAATAGATCCTGGAGGACAAATCATCAAGAAACCTGCTTAAATTGAATTTGATCAAAATGAAGTTTGATGAACTCTGTTTATTTAGTCAGCTGTAACCCTAAAAAGCAAGCATGCATCCATCCCTCCCAGACCTATATCAGACACTCTATCTATAGGCTATCCTATACTCAAATGCAATGAAACATCCCTTTTGTAGCACAGCAAATTGGACTTGGTCTTCAGGTGAATCACCAACATTGCAAAGCGAACCCTGATAGATGTGCAGCTCGCCAGTATAATAAATGTTGTGTAGAAGCTGTAAAAGTTGTGCTGCTTGTTTTTACTGATAAAGGGATGATCTGCTTTCCCTTGGCTGTGAAACGAGCAACCAGAGTATAAGACTTAAGGAGCCATGCTGCCAAGTTCTGGACTAGAGTCTACATAACCGAAAGAACTTAAAAGCATCAGAATAAACTGTGTTTGTGCCAAAAGCTTCTCATACTGCTTGGCAGACATGCTTATCAAACGCAAGAGCCACAATGCCTGGCCCGCAGACACAAACTGACTCATGTGAGACAATGTGAAATTCTTGGCCACATGTGGAATGAGCTGCACTAGGGAAAATGTTAACTGAAGTCACATATCAAAAAAAGAATTAGGTACTGACTCTTGACCTCAGTTCTGGCTACGGTGTGGTCTGGCACTATTTTCAATTGATGTTATTAAATCAATCTGCTGGAGGCTCAATTAGGAAAAAATATCTTGTAGAATGGGTTTATTTATCTATCACGCGTGAATGTTCAACTTATCCAAGTGCATTACAATGTTGTTGTGGTCTTCTAGAACAAAATGGATCAGTAAGCAGATCTTGTTCCTGATCACCCAAACATAAACTTTGTGTTTATTTGGCAAGAAGGATCAAATCCAACAGCCTCTTCACCTTGTTCCCGTGGAAAATAGCTAATGTGTGTGTTGCACATCAAAATGTGTGGCACCTTGTTCTAAATGTGGGGCTAAGAAACCCTTCAAGGCTAAGCCAATGATCTGTAGCCTGATCAAATTAATAACTTGGACGATGCTGGCGGACATTTTCCTCAGACACTGTCCAATATATGCACATCCCGGAGAGCCTTCAGCTTCTTGTAGAATTCAAAAGAGCGGAGGAGGTTCATAAGTGGAGTGGGAGGTTGTTACATGCTTTAGGAGCAATGTAAGATAATGTCTTCCCTCCTGCTCTGGTTCTCTGAATGAGTGGGATGTGTGCAAGTCGGAGTCCAATGGAGAGGAAGCGTCTGGGTGATTAGTGGAAGGAGATGCAACTGTTCAATTAGGTGAGGCAAAAGATATGTAGTGCCTTGAATGGGTGTGTGAGGAGTTTGAAATGAGCACATGAGTGTATCGGGAGCCAGTGAAGCTCCCTGAGGCGTGACGTGATACAAGTTGTGCGTGGGAGGTTGAGTGCAGCTGCACAGTTCTGAATTGTTTGTAGTAGTTCTGGTGAAATTCTTTGTGATCCCGGCGTAGAGGATCTTCCTGTAGTCCGAGTTGCTGGCCACTCTGGCATGACAGTTTTTCTGGTGTTGCTCGGAAGCCATTTGAAGATCTTCCTCAGCATCTTCAGAGAGTGGAAGCAGGATGCAATGACTGCGTTTACTTGTGCGGGAATATCCAGTTTGCGGTCAACAAGGATTCCGAGGTTCCTGGCATGAGTGCTGGGTGTGGGTCCGAGTTCATCCAGCTACCAGTTGGAGCACCATGGCAAAGTGCTTCTCCCCAAGGTCACTACTTCTGTTTTGTTAGTGTTGAGTACCAGACAGCTGGTTTACACTCATTTAGCAACTTCAGTCACGCAGGTGGTGAACTTGCTTCTTGTATTGGTGGACTTGTCTAAGTGAAAGAGTACACATTGCGTGTCGTCTATTTTAGAGAGACTGTTGATGTGTCTGCAGATGACATCTTAGAGGATTCATGCATGCATTGAAGAGGGTGGGGATGAGCAATGAACCTTCAGGCACTCTGCAGATAAGTTTGCAGGCTTCCGAGGAGTAAAGCATCAGGATGACAACATGTGTTCTAGCCATTAAGAGGGATGACAAGGTGCCCCTAAGAGGATGGTCTTCATGGTAGCTGCGGTTTCAACATGCTGAAGGTAGGTCACAAGGTCAAGATTCATTCTTAGTTCATGACGGGAAGAGGAGTTGTGATAGTGATGGGGTATGGTTTAGTGTCAAAGTTGCCGGTTATTGAGGTTGTTTTGTTACTGAAGAATTCTGAGAGCTTGTTGCAAAGGTTTTGTGAGCGGGTGATGGTGCTGGAGACAGCAAGGGGTGCAGGGACAACTCTAATAATAGCAACAATTGTACTCATGCTGTTTGTGCCTGTGTCAATGCGGTCTGCAAGTGTTGTGGGTTTGGTGTTTGTTGTCTGCTGGTGGTAGTGACTTAGAATGGATTAGAACATGTCTTCATCTGTGGTGTCCTGACTTGTTCTCCATTAGCGCTCCAGTTGCTTGCAGTGGCCTTTTGTCAGCTTCAGTTACTTTGTGTACCAGCTGACCTGAGATCGACCCATTGCAACTGGGTTGCGCTTGAGTTGAGCAGGGCGTTGACACATGCAGAGATACAGCTGCTGAGATTCCTGATGATGTTTGGAAAAATAGATATTGTTTCAGGGCGATGTGCAGAGAAGGGGGGGGGGCGCATTTCTCTTCTGTGATGCTTTTCCAGCTGTGACTGGCTGGTCCGGTTGAGGTAGGATGAATATACTGAAACTGACGAGGGCATGGTCTGTCCAGGTTATAGTTGCTGGCTTGTCAACTGTGATGTTGCTGATTAAGGAGAAAATCGGGTTCAATAGGTGTCCGGTAGTGTGGGTGGGTTCAGTAACATGCTGTGTGGGGAAGAGGTTTTCAAGAGGGCCATAGATTTTGAGTTGGTGTGGTCTTCTAGGTGAACGTTAAGGCCTCAGAGGAGGAGGAAAGTGCTGGCGTTGATGAGGGAGTGTGACAAAGTCTGGTATGTTGTATCGCTGACGAAATTGGTGAGGGGTCCTGGTGGTCTGAATATGAGGGTTATACTTAGAGAGAAGTTGGCTGTGATGCGTATCTTGAATGTGAGGAATTCCATGTAGATGTAGGGGTGTCCCTGTAGGTGGTGCAGCTGAGGGGTTCTTTAAATATGACGGTCACTCCGCCTCCAGGCTTGTGCTGACGGTCTATGCCTGGTGATTTATAGCCGGCGGGGATGGCTATAGCGAGGTCCAGTGCAGAGGCTGGGTTTAATTATGATTTCTATGAGGAAGAACAAGCCTGGAGCATGGCTCTGCAGTAGGTCTCATATCTACGTGGCATGACTGGTGAGCATTTATTGGTGAGCATTTGTATGGAAGCAAATCATAACCATACATCATGTACTTTCCATAGTTTGATGCCAGACCACTTTGTCTTGATAAGTTGCCTAGAGAAACACACTGGACAAGACAGTTGACAGATATTCAGCATTGTTTTCCCCTTACAACTTGGTTGCGTTTTATTCAGTCTTCCTCACAAATGAACATACCTGCAAGGGCCTAAGCCAAATCTGTCATCAGGGTGTGGGGTTGTCAGACATGTGGATTTTCCATGGATGAGTGTCCAGCAGCACACACCAGCCATCAAGAAATGTTTTTGATGGGGTTGATTTTAAGGTATATGTCAGTAGAATTTGGACTGAGCGTCAGCCGGTGCCTGGAGGGATATACCAACCCCAGATATATCCGAAAAACGAGACGCAGAGGGGAATACACAGTAATGTGACTTGCATGAATCCCAACTTATGTTATTATCCAGAATCTCCAGCAAATGTCAAAGCATGGGTAAAACAATAATCACAACGTTTTCATTGTTTTGTGGCAGAACTCAAGAACCTCAGGCAAATGGAAAAAGTCCTAAAATCCAAGGTTTCCATACTTTCCGCAGTAAAACCTGTACCCAACATGTGGGTAGACCTATGAAAATTTCGACCATGTGAAGTCCATATTTACACTAAAATTACTGTCACTGATTTGGTCTATTCTTGTCAGATATGATAGGCCAGCACAATGTGAGGTACTGTTTTTATTGGCAGGAAAAGGGGAACACTGGGTGGCAAGAGTTTTGCTATTCCCCAAAAATTGCACAACTTTGTCACAGAAATGTGAGGAAATTACTATTTTAACCAATGTTCAACATGCGTATGAAAAAAAGCGGATGTTTGGATATTTTTTCAGCCTGAAAAAAGTAATCCAAACAACCTCCAGCTACTAGCAGGGGCAAAGACGTGGGTCTGTATGCCAGCAAGGAGCCAGATGCAGTCGCATTTTTTTCTCATGTTAAGAAAGAAAAAAAACAGCATCTAGCTCCTTGCTGAGGCACATGTCTATGCCCTAGCAAGGAGTCATACCCTATCTGCATTTCTACTTAAGCTAAGAAAAAACCCAAACATCATCTGACTCCTCGCAGCACCACAGAAGTTTGTACCTGTACCCGAGACAGAGGTAGCCATCGTATGAATATTGTCCTTGACTATTTGTTTTTGTAAAAGAGTGCCTGGCTGTTTGCCAGGGTACAGACATAGCCCCTTTGTTATACAATGCTCATCTTGGACAGAGAAGAATTGTGAAACAGAGGGGAGTGAAAGTGAACCAGAAAGTAGGGATTAGAAGGTGAGGGACTAGGGATAATTATAGTCTATCCACTTGCACTCCCCTTCTCCTGGTTCACTGCTTCTATTTGTGGTCTGGGGGAGGTGATGAGAGGAGCTGGGTGTCTCCCACCTCCCTATCTCCCACTAACAAAAAGAGTAGATGAAGCTGGTGGGTATAGCTAGAGAGATGCTATGGACAGTAATATCTGTCCATAGCATCTTCCGTGGGAAATCAGTCAGTCAGTCAAACAAGCTTTATACGACAGTTGTCATAAAAGCATTACAGTTAGAAATATATTTATAAGAATAGAGTTAAAATGTACACAAGGATTTAAAAAATTTAGAATTCATTACAATAAAAAAAATGTCATCATGTTAAAATACATCAAGTGTTCAGGAGGAAGGTAATCATTCAACAACATTTCCCTTTAGATTTTTATTTCTAATGATCCAGGTCCATCCTAAAAATGTTGCCACAGCTATATATATTAAAGGACTTGGGTTTGAACAGATGATTCTAACAGCCACTATTCCACTCCGAGTACCCAGCAGTTTAGCCATGGGCCGCAACCAGACTCTGCGCGGAGCAGAGTATGCAGGGCACACAAAAAGTAGATGGCTGTTTCTTTAGAATCTAGGCAAGAAGGGCAAAAGACACTTCCTCCATTAGACCACCTGGATGTGAATGCTCTGACAGGGATACTGCCGAGTCTCAGTTGGAAATAGAGCTTTCTGTCCAGTGGCTTCGTTATGCCGTCCCAGAATGACTCGAAGCGAGTCTCATCCTTGAACTCCATAAACACCCCCGTGAGTGAAAGCGGGGGAGTGGCCCTGAACAGTTTTGAGGATATCATCCCCCAGTACAATCCCTTAATTGCCTTTTTCGAAGGGAATATAGCATTGGTTGGATCTTCCCAGGTCTCCGCCAGACCTAGCTCTCTGAGAACCGCTCTAATTCCAGAGAGCCATTTTATCTGGTGAAAAACATCACTTTTAATAATGTCCAGAAGTCCCATGGCGAATATTTTCAGCTCCGGCGTTGCCCATATTCGCCTCCAGTATAATACTGGGCGGAGGTTTGATATAATCTCAATTGGTTTCATGCCAAGGTCCTGAAGAACCGGGCCCATGGGGGTACTATGTGGTAGCATGATAAGATTACGTAGGAACCAATTTTCAGAAACTGTTAAATTACTTAAATTCCCATGCCCCCTTATCGCTACCCCATAGAGTGCTGCGCTCACAGCCTTCGCATTGTAGACCATGATTGCGGGGGCCACCGGTTTTGTCAGAGACTTGGCATGTTCACTGATCAGTGCCCCTGCGATTTGCCTATGCTTTAGGGTTACTAGGTCAATTTGTTCGTTCCATCGGAGATCATGCTGGATGGTTACACCCAGATATGAGAATGATTTTACTTGTTCCAGGGGTAGGTTATTCATCAATACCTTCCCTCCAAATGACTTGTGTTGATTAAAAGACATACATTTGGATTTTAAAACATTAATTTCCAGCCCGTGGTCAATGCAAAATGTTTCGAAGATCCCAAGTGCTTTTTGCAAGCCACTTGGGGTCTTGGAAATAATGAGACAGTCGTCGGCAAACATTAAGATTGGTATTTTGGCGCCTGCTAAAATTGGAGCATCAACATTTGCCTCTATCAAAACCTTTGCCACATTATTAATGTAGAGAGAGAAGAGCGTCGGCGCTAACACGCACCCTTGGCGCACTCCTCTCTCTACCGGGAACTGGTTTGTGACACGTCGAGGGGGGCCCCATCTTATCTGGGCATAGTTATGCTCATGCAGTTTGACAATCAAGGAAAGAAGGGTGGGAGGCATGCCCATGTCGTTCAGTACAAGCCAAAGATTTGTACGCGGGACAAGATCAAAGGCTGCCCTCAGATCAATGAAGGCAGCATACAGGCTACCTCCCCCCCCCCCCCCAGTTGGACAACCTTCCAATAAAGCATGGCAAAGTGTAGGACTTGGTCGACTGTACTTATACAGGCTCTAAATCCCGCTTGAAGGTGAGACAAGATATTCATCTCACGCTCCCACTCGTGGACTTTATTTAGTACCAGTCTACCATAGATCTTCTGGATGGTATCAATTAGACTGATCGGGCGGTAGTTGCCTGGGAGCGATTTATCGCCCTTTTTGTAAACAGGAATTATTTCCGCCCCATTCCAGGATTCAGGTATTGGGGATCTGCTGGCTATCATATTTGCCAGTAATAATATATACTTTCCCCAGAGTTCTCTGGTGTTTAGGAAAATGTCAGCCGGGACACCATCTATTCCTGGCGCCCTTCCAGGTGTGATAGAGTCAAATGCATGCTGGATATCCATAATAGTAAACGCATCTTCCACCCATGGGGTATGTACAATCCCTTCACTCTGTTCTGAGGGTAATTCCAGCCCTTTGGCGTATTGGGTCTAAAGTGAGCTACCCAGTCATTCTGTTTGGTATTCTTGATTGAACTAGCCTCTTTAGGCTCCCCCCATTTTTTTACATCCCAAGCGCGCTTAGATTTTTGGATGACATTTTTATACGTGGTCCTAGCTATACGGACACTGGCGCTGGATCCGGTTTTAATGGCCTGACCTAGTCGTGCCTTCCTACATTCTTTGTTATACCACCTTGGAGATTTATCAGTCATAGTTTTGTTTGGGTTGTTTGTTTTAACAAATAGACCTTTTATTTGTGAAAACAAGGCTTCATGCACCTTGTTTGCGCTATCTCTCTCTGGGGTTGAAGGTTCAGCATTAGCGCAGGCACTTAATTCCATAGTAGCTTGCTCTAAATTCTTTAAAATAAAGTCAATGTTTGACTGGCTTTGGGCGACTTTGGCCCACTTCAAATGGCGCATATAGTTTGCAAGAAGGACGGCTTGGGAGCTTCCATCACTTGGGCCCACTGTTGTCACTGGCACTTCCCAGTAGGAAAAAGTCATACATAGGGGGTTGTGGTCACTCTCAAGGCGGTCAACAACCATCATATCCTCCAGGTGGTGCCACAACTCAAGATGGACTAGTATATAATCAATTCTACTTTCTCGGTTACCGCTCTTAAATGTGACAGCACCCACCCTATCTTTAGGGGTTCTGCCGTTGGCCTCCCTTAATCCTTTATTTAAACAGGTAGAGTTAATCTGGATCACCAGATCAGTCCACCTTTTCACTGGGTCCAATTCTAGCTTAGGAACCCCCCACTGGCTGTCTTGTTCATCTATAAAATAAGAGTCGCCACTTGACAAAGGTTCAAAGTTTACATTAAAATCTCCTGCAACAATCAGACGCGAATGTGCAGAGAATTTTTCGATAAGGCCATCAAGGACAGCAATGGTATCAGACTTCCGCCCCCCTGTGCTCCTAGCGTACACATTGTAAATGTCTAATGATTTAGCCCGATTAAGCGTAAGGGACACAATCTGTATATCCTTATGATTCGAGATGAGCTCATTTACAATGATTCCAGAGTCCTGTTTGACCCAAATTGTTAATCCACCAGATGGTCGTCCTCTATCGCTTTTTTCAGCGGGGACACTGAAGTTTAGGAACCCTCGGAAGTGCAGGGGGTCAAAGAGCCACGTTTCTTGAAATATACATACGGTAAACTGGCTGCCAAACAAAGCCCACTCTGGGCTTTGTACCTTAGCACTCAGCCCCGCAATATTCCATGACATAATGGAGCCAAATGCATAGAAATCTGTCACCAAACTTACATCAAGGCTCTGATCTAAGGGGCTACCCTCCCCAGTGTACACCCCTAGATCTAATGTTACACTAAGTGTTCCCATGGGGGTGTCCTGTGACGCGGTTAGGGTGATTGATGATATATCATCAGGGGGTTTGGAATTAGTGTCATCTGGCATTAGTCAATCATTGGATTCCAAGGACGACCCACCCACACCTACCCCCTGCAATTGAGTTCCCCTATCTTTCAACCACTGTTGGGGGGGGGGGGGGTGAGGATCTAATTTGAATGGATGAATGATCAGGGGAACAGGACCTGGACTTCAATAGTATCAAATTTTGTGCCATGTTTTCACTTTTAAGTGTGAGTTCAATGCAGTCGGCTCCGTATCCTGGTTGCGAGAGCCTGGTGGCCCTAACTATGTCTTCCCTTATCACTGATCGGCATCCTCTGGTATGCCTGATCCAGTGGATAGTTTTGTTTGTCAGGGAATCTTTTGTTTCTACGTCCTTCCCTTGGCTTATTTTTGGGACATTTACCATATATACTTTAGATAAATCAGGGGGTGTGGGTCGAGGCAGGGAGGGACATCTGCCTGTCCAATTTTTGGGGGTATACCTGGTAGTATTGAGGATATTAATAGGCCTAGCGTTATGCTTTGTGTACCCATTATTTTTTGCTCCGTCAGGAGATTTTGGTTTAGGGGTTTTCGCAGGCAAGGGATTCGCTGGCGCCTCTATATCTCTACCTGCTTTATTGTGAGGCGTGTGTACTTTTGTCAGGGTACTACCCCTAGGTTGCTGTGTCACTGGGTGCGGAATTATTGCCTTTTGCTTCTCCACAGTAACAATGCTCGACTGTTTTTTATCTAGGCTACAATTGGAGCATGTATTTACATTAGTAATTACCTTGTGCACTTTAGAAGTTAAAATATCAACTTTATCTTGCATGCAATGAATAAAGTTACATAAACGGTTCACAAGGCTACATAACTCAGAAATGTCATTCCCGGTTCCAGAAATGGGTGTGTACGAATTTAATTCCAACCCCTGCCCTTGGGAAGCATCAGATGGAATTAGCTGAATCAAGGGGTCCCCGTTCTCCTTATTTGAACAGTCAATGTCAGTGAGAGGAGAGAACCTATTTGAGCACAGTACAATTGAATCAAGCTAGCTTGTGGGAGCTTTTTCAGCGTCTACATCTACTCTTGTTGACCCAGCATTTAAAGCATCCCCTATGCCTTCATCGGTATTGCGACTGTTCTTTTTCTTCAAGAACATCCCAGGGACAACAGTCGCTCCCCGTTTGCCGTTTTTCTGCGAAAAATCAATTACATCTTCCCCATTGTTCTCACTCAAGATATGCTCTGAAGGGGGCTCGGATGTGAGAATAAGGCTACAGTCTTCTATCAATTCTTCAATGCGTGACATTACACAGTTCTCCCCCGCATGTTTAGGTACTTTGGTGGCCTTGGACTTTCTCCTTTTCACCCGAGTGCTAGTACCGTCTGTGACACCCTCCATACATTTCCTCTTCCCCATTGCAGTTATCCGTATTGATACAGTACCGTAGTATGTGGTGGGGCGATGCAGATGTATATGGCGTGGCCCTGCCCTGCCTCCTCCTGCCCCGGACGGCGGGAGGCACCCCTTGCACTTGTAGCGCCTCCGGGCGCAGGGATGCCGTCACAGGTGCAGCGCCGGAGGCCGGGGCAGGTGGGGGCATGTAGTTCCTGCTGCAACCGGTCCGGCAAGAAGGAGCCAGCAGCCGTTGCCCTCACGGCGCGGAAACGGGAGAGGAGGTGTTGTTTCCCCTGGGACAGGTGGGATGGACAGGTAGGACAGCTAGGAGCAAGCCGTTCCCCTCACGGCGCGTGTCCACAGCTCAGCGTCCCACCAGCGCGCTCGGCACCCCTTGCACTTGTAGCGCCTCCGGGCGCAGGGATGCCGTCACAGGTGCAGCGCCGGAGGCCGGGGCAGCTGGGGGATGTAGCTCCCGCTGCAACCGGTCCGGCAAGAAGGAGCCAGCAGCCGTTGCCCTCACGGTGCGGAAACGGGAGAGGAGGTGTCGTTTCCTCTGGGACAGGTAGGACAGCTAGGAGCAAGCCGTTCCCCTCATGGCGCGTGTCCACAGCTCAGCTGGGAAATATCCGTTAGGACGAAGCCGGAATCACGCTTTGACTTCACAGCACTGGCAACAGTTTGGGGGGGCGCAAAGGTGGAGTGGTGTTGGAATTAAAGTGCACCACCTTCCCTACTGTTGCGCAGACAGAAGTTGGAATAGTAAATTTACCCATTCAAATATCCAGCTTCCTCCTAAGGCATGCTGTTAAAGGACTTGCATGAAGAACAAATGCCTGCTAAAGACGCATTCATTCAAATGATGGAGTTCATAAGGAATGCGTGAAAAATGCATGCAGCATTCCGTCATACATTCACTTCCGTAGATTCGCACACCAGATTAATCCTTGCATAGACCATGTGAGGGATATTTAAGCTTTTACTTCGCCCGCATTTATATTTTTAAAATAGCCTGCATAACCTTATTTCTCTAGGAGCGAGGGATCTTTTAGCTACCGCTTGACTTTTAAAACGTACCTGCATTTTTGCACTTTTCTCTCCCGGGTTGCGTCCTTGGTCTGCCGCAGCAGTCTCTGTCGATTGAGCGGAGGGACACAACTCCTCCCCCACTGGCTGCACCCACTTACGGTAGGTACGGTGACGCTCAAGTGGTTGCGAGCTTCCTACATAAACGGCATGCTATGCCAGAAGCAAAGCGGACACGCCCAGCGGGCATGCCAAAGGCAAGCCCGTCTGCGCCCGTCCGCGCATGGATCGCGCCCAATGCCAGAGATGCTGGTCGTCGCCTTAGCCACCAAACTGACCGTCTATCATATTCAAGCAGTGATCTGCAGATTCTGAATCACACTTTAGCTTCAAATACTGGAAATTGTACATGCTTCATCTTGGACAAATTGCACACAAACATGCCGCTAAAGTGTACCAATTGCGGTTTTCTGTTTAAGTTTAGCCCAACTCCACGTAAACAATATTCTAACAATTGGCCCCGCTGGAACTGCAGATCCAAGCCCAAGCTAATACCTCGAGGAGCACTTATAAATTCATGATCTTTGCCCAAACATAAATTAGACATCGCTGAGTTACTCGATACCCAGGGCCTAGATTACCGAAACCTGGGTCGACCAGGCATTAGGTCCGGACTTCTGTACTGCGGTGACTCCAGGCTACACAGTTTTCAGACAAGATAGGAAGCACAAAAAAAGGGGGTGGTCTTGCTATCATTTATTGAGATACTTATTTAGCCTCCTTTGAGACCATTTCCTCCTCAGATTGTGAGGCCTTATCTTTCCGTTTTAAGACAGCCAATCGTCTTTCATTCAAGGGACTGTTATTATACCACCCAGGGGGAAAGAAAATATGTTCCTTGTTTTCCTCAATACACTACTTGAAACATGTGCTCTGGAGAACAATTTTGCTTTTCTGGGCGATTAAAATTTTCATCTGGACGCTGTCATGGACTCAAACACTATCTCCTTACTTGATACCATGACACTTACTGGGCTAAACCAAAGGGTTAAGGGCCCCAGACATCAGGCCGGCCATATCTTGGATGGTAACTTTACTAACCAGGATGCACTCAAGATCAAGGAGATTCTACCACTGATCTGGACCGACCACAGCGTCATTATCTTTGGGCTTGATAACTCAGTCAGGGGCCAAACAAGCCAATCCAATCAGTCAGTAACTGGAAACAGGTAGAGAACAACCAGCTTAACCTCCAGCTCACATGTTTACTAACAAAATCACAGCAAGAAGCTTAATATGCCTCTATCCACTTCAATCAATGGGTCACAGCAACTGCCAATATGATAGCCTCCCTTAAAAGATCCTCGGGCAGTAGGACTACTCCATTAGCCCCCGGGTTCTCTGACACCCTTAGACTTAAAAAAACAGGAGTGCAGAAGACAGGAGAGATGTTGGAGAATTTACTATGATGAACATAAACTCGTAAACTACAAAATCCTACTAGACGATTATAAAAAGGGTCCCTAATTCTCTAAGCAAATTAAGGAGTCAGAAAACTCCTCCAAAGAGCTCTTTCGAATGGTAACTAAATTGTCTACACCCCTTGATAGAAAGGGGAATGATCATTCTCAGGAATTCTGTAATGCCCTTGCACAGCACTTTCAAAATAAACTGGAGCAAATCTTCACCACCCTCGACAATGGGGCATATTCGGATACTCATAACACCATAAGGTTAAAGCACCCGAGTGCCCCCACCTTCGCAGAATTCAGAGCAGTAACAATTGATGAGATAATTACTCATATTTTAAAAATAAAAAATCGGGCTCTCCCCATGATCCTCTCCTCCCTATGATATTTAAACAAGCCCCGGAGATCCTTGGACTAAGTTTAACCTCCATTTTTAACTCAATGTTTACAGAAGGTGTCTTTCCCTCCATTTGGAAGAGCACCTCGATTCTACCCCTTCTGAAAAAATCCAACCTGGATGCACTAGACCCAGGCAACTATAGGCCTATCTAGCGCCTTTCAGTTCCAGCTAAATTGGCAGAAAAAGTTATGAACAACCAGCTCACATCATACCTATATGAGCATAACTTGCTGGATGAGTCTCAATTTGGTTTTGGGGCAGAACGTAGTACCGAAACAGCGCCAATAAAGGCCACCGAGGAAATAAGAGCAGTAAAGGACGCAGGGGGCGCTGCGGCTCTTGTCGTGCTTGACCTGTGAGTGGCATTCGGCACGGTTGACCATAAAACCCTGCTTAACCATCTGAATGCTCACGGCCTTTCGGGAAAGGCATTGGTCTCATCCTTTCTAGCTGATAGGATACAATCAGTTGCCCTGGGTAATTTCACTTCCCCGTCCTTCACACTTCCATGTGGAGTTCCACAGGGTTCCTCTTTGAGTCCTACGCTCTACAATGTATATGTTACCACACTGGCATTAATAATAAGATCTTTTGGGATGGCACTAACATCCTACGTGGATGACACCCTAATTGTGGTATCCATCAATAAAAATATCCAACCACCAGTAAAAAAGATTTAGGGACTGCTTGACAGCATTCAGCTCATGGATGAGATCGCACTGCCTTAAACTAAATTTCGGGACAACCAAGATGATTCTGTTCGGTAACTATTCCCCATGCTGGTCTCAGATTTGGTGGCCAGATGACCTGGCAACAGCATCAATCCCAGTCCCCAAAGCAGAAAATCAGGGTGTGATGATAGATCAGGTACTAGACTTTGAAGCCCAAGTCAAGACAGTTTCATCATCAAGTTTCTTCATTCTTAAAGCGATCAAGAAGATCCTACCTCTGATTCCAACAGAAAGTAGGAAAACTGTAGTTACATCCTTACTCCTTTCCAAACTGGATTATTGTAACAGGTTCTTATCTTGGTATACCCATGAAGCAATTACGTAGGCTCCAGATGATCCCAAATGCGGCTGCAAGGCTCCTTCTGGGGATTTCCAAATTTCAGTCTGTGAGAAAACACCTCCAGAGTCTGCATTGGCTGCAAAAATCGTATCAAGTTCAAAACCTTGTGTATCACATACAAAGCACTACACGGGACCAGTTCTCAGTTTTTTAAACAGTCACTCTCCAAGCAGATGCCTTAGATCACAAGGGGCAAAAGTGATACTCTCTCAGAGATTTTATAAATCAAACTGGGGAGGTAGAAGCTTTGTGGTGGGAGCTACAAGGCTCTGGAACTTCTACCCACTTACCATCAGAAATCTTCCCTCCTTGACATTGTTCAGGAAAGTCATTAAGACCTGGCTGTTCCTTGAATAGTGCTCCTGCTCGCTTCTTCTTGTTCTGCTGGCGCCAAGACACCGTTTGGTATTTGTGCGCTGTATAAATGTATAACATAACATACCATAGAAAACTCTCAAAATAAAATAAAATAAATAAACATGACGTCTGTGAGTCCCTAATAACATCACAGCATATTGAGGCTGTCCAGAAGCGAGCAGCCTCATTTGAGAGTTTGCTGGGCTCAGAAAGTGTCAGGTACCAGTAAACTCTATCCCACCTCGCACATAACAAAGAGTAACGTGTCCACCAAAAGTGACAAAAAAAAATAAATAAATTGGGTTTGGCGGTCTCTTGGCTGCCATGATGTACATATGTACATATGCAACTTAACATCCTAGAGAGCTTTTAAACATATACAAATATGGTAGCTATGGGGTTAAAATAAACCATCAACATAGTAGTCCCAGTACCACTGACTTTTCTCAACATGAGCACACATCCCCGAGTAAATTAGCATGAACAAAGGAGCACATGACTGGTCCAAAAATTGTCCATGTCTATACAACTCTGGATCAAATACAGATGGCCATGGAGAATAAATCAGATACTGGGGCCTCTGCAAAGATGAGATACTACCAGTAGCAGTCTAAATTAGCCCAAGATAGCCAAAATTAGAATTGAGCTCTGAGGAACAAGTATTGGAGACCGATGTCTGCCCTGGTGGTTTGGAGGTTTTTGTTATCATAATATGATAGGTGATAGATTTAACTGTTGGCAAAGATAAACTGTGCAGCGTTAAATACAGGGATTTTTAAGTGCAACAGTCATCACCATATTGCCCTCCTACTGTGGACATTTAAAGGTTAGGAAGTAAGTGTAAGAAATGTGCAGCAATACATTACAGATGATGCGGTCATCAGCTACTCCGATATTTTAGGGAAGCTTGTTATCGATTTAGAAGACAGGATGGTTAAAGTACAGCCCCTAACCTAACTAGCATGAAAACAAGTGCTTGGGCAGACTTTTTGCGTAAGAATAAATTTCATTTATTAGTAATAGGCCTGGTGAGTAATGCCATGAAACGTATTCACTATCCCTGGCAACATGTGCCCAGTGTAGGGCTGCCATGGTCAGCCATATTTAGTTCTTTTGGCAGGCAAAGGTGGAGGAAGGTGTGGTCTTCAGGACCCTGTAAAATTAAGACAATGCTTTGAGAGATGGCAGTCTGGAAGTGGTGGTATTTGTCCGAATCACGTGGTGGAACAGGTTAACATAAAACTCTCCAGTGAATGGAAGTGAAAAGTGTAGGTGGCAACACCAAAGAATGTCTCAGGAGCAAAGGAAACTCAGGGTCAAAGTGGTTCCTGTGGTTCTCTATCATCTGTCCAGTCCAAAGAATCTTATGCTAGATGGTCAAGGGGTGAGCAGCCACAACTAGGTATAGTGGATGCTAAGATTCCATTTGATTTAGCCTGCATTATGTTTGTGTCAGTATCATCACGGAATGTTAGATGTTGTCAGTGGTTCTTCAGACATTCTACTCAAGCACAACTAGAAATGAGTGTTGTTGCCATATACAATACCTAGAGGGTTTGAACAGCCTGACAACTGAGGCTGAGATTAAGAAAAATGGGAATGCAAATAACAGTTCAAGGACTACATAGGTGAGGGGGTGGATCCTGTGATATAAAATAAGTTAGAGAGTAGAAAGACCAGGTTCTGAATTAAGACAGGATTCACCCAAGTGCAGAATCATTACCCCAGATGGACATAGGAGGGAAAACAGCAGGTGGCCGACTAAGTGAAACACTTCAGAAAGGTCCTGTGTCAAACACTTCAGACTATGTTCTGAATTATTATTCATGTTAAGTGACAGGATGCACACCTTTCTAGTCAACAGTCAGTTTTTGCAACAAGCTCATAGGCAGAAATATTTGCGCACAGACTGGTGTTGTGCCGTGCCCCAACAACACGAGTGAGTAACTTCAAAACCTTTGGAGCGCCATAATGCACAACCAATTGAGGCTATATTCGGAAGACTCCATTATCGGTTCAATTATCCATTTTAATCCTTGTTTTATTCCATAACTTTCTCTTTACTTTCTCCATTCACATAAAAAGCTGCTTGTGTCCCAATTTTTCAAATGCTATACATCTGCCTATCTAGGCCTTTTTCTGCAGCACATGGGATACATAATTCATCATGGGCAGCTGTATTCGCTTGGAGCAAATGCATTTCGGGCTGGACAGCCCTTTGTCAGGGGTAGCTATGATTTCAAATTAAAACCACTATGAATAAGTTGTTACATTAGACATCAAGCATAAGCCAAACTGTAATCCATGCTTATTTAGAAATAAAATAGTGCCTAAACACATACACGCCAACCATTATCTTAAACAATAAGGATAAAAATAAAAACCTGAATACGCAACATCCACCACATTCTTCTCTTGTGCAACTAAACAGTGTGTCTGTCTCAACCTGTATAATGTAATAACTTCCCCAAACCAAATCATCATTATCTGTACCTGGACATGCTAAACGTTATTCCTAGTAGTGAAACCAGCTCCTTTCCTCCACGTCACATCACCGTGCGGATAATAAAACATCACACTGTTGCTTCGTGATAACATTTAACCCAACCCTCCTGCGTGCTTTCCAACAAATCACCTGATTCTAATTTTCAATTTCAAAATCAAACACTCAAAATTTCAAGTTGAGTCTAGTCGCTTGGGTGTGTGACTGGTGAATGGGGTGTCATGGAGCTCCAAAGGTTATGATGTTACTCACTTTTGCTGCTGGGGCAGGGCACGACATCAGTCTGCACACAAATATTTCTGCCTATGAGAATGTTTCAAAAATGGACTGTTGACCAGAAAGTTGTGCATCCTGTCACTTTACATGAATATTGAACCGATTTTGCCTCGTGGACTGCTTGCACCCTGGATTATAATAAGGATTAAAAGATGAAAGAAAAGCAACAATATTGCGTAAAGGGCTGCTTAGAAACACCAAAATTCACAAGAGAAGTCCATTTCGCATTTTGAAAACTGCTGTAAAGCCTTTGTTGAAGGACTTACCATTTTTAAACATCGGTGGACATTTGATGAACAAAAGACATCTGGCACAAGCAATTTCTTAAAAAACATTAGATATCGTTTATAAACAGCATAAGCAAATTAATGGGTTCGAGTAGTAAGAGTGGGTGTTTAATGAAGGGCACGCGATGGTTAGTGGGACTCGTAGTTTGAATAAGTTTGATTTTGAAACTGACGATTAGAATTGATTGGTTGGAAGGCACGCAGGGGTGTTTGTTTAAATGCAATCACGAAGCAGCCGTTTACTCATTTAGTACTCGCACGGTGAAGCGACAAGGAGAAAAGGAGCTGGTTTCACTGCTATGAATTTATTAGGAAGTTATTAGGCTATGCACGTTGAGAAAGACACACATTTTTTAGTTGCACAGGAGAAGAATGTGGCGGATGTTGCTTGCTCAGGTTTTTATTTGTATTATTATTGTTTGCTAAGATAATGGTTGGCCTGTATGTGTTTATGCATTATTTTACTTCTAATTAAGCATGGGTTACAGTTTGGAATATAGGTCATGATACCACAGCTTATGCTTGATGTCTAATGTAACAACATATTAATAGTGGTTTTAATTTGAATTCATAGCCACCCCTGACGAAGGGCTGCCCAGCTCGACATGCATTGGGTCCAAGCTAATACAGCTGTTCAGGATGAATTTTGTATCCCATGTGCTACAGAAAGGATGAATTTTGTATCCCATGTGCTACAGAAAAAGGCATTGATAGGCATATTTATAGTATTTGAAAAAATTGGGAAACATGCAGATTTTTCTGTGAATGGAGAAAGTAAAGAGAAGGTTGAATGGAGAAAGTAAAGAGAAGGTTATGGGATAAAACAAGGATTCAGATGGATAACTAAACCACTAATGGAGTGTTCGGAATATAACCTCAATCCGCTACGCGACTGTTGAATGAAGTGTTATGGCGCGCCAAAGGTTATGTAGGGTCTGAATTAAGACATGATCCGCGCCCAAGTGTGGAATCTTCAACCCTAGATGGCTACAGTAGGGAAAAGAGCAGGAGGCTATCAGGTCCATGAGGATGACAACCAGGGAGACTCAGTGATCACATATGGGAAAAGTCAGAATAGCCACTGGTGGTAACAAGTAAAGATTGCACAGTTCAAAGATAAACTAGTGAAAGAAGCTTAAAGAAATGTCGTTCTTCAGGCATTAAACGCCAAGGGACACTGTCACCGGTGAATGCATCAGAAAATAAATTGCCAACGAGGCACCAAAAAGATTGAGTACCAACAAAAGTGGGGCGTATTCGCACAGACCGCTGGATCTTGGGACGGGGAGGATACAATAGGGCACTCTACACAAACCCCCGCAAGCTTCACCACACGGGACCCACAGCACTCACAGTGAAGGTCTGGCAACGAATCAATAAGAAATGGGGGCTGGCATAACAAGCTTACAAAAGCCACACCACTCTGGGAACCGGATATGCTGGGTCAGCTTAGCAAATGTCCTGGATTTGACAGGTGGGACACGATAGGCATCTCGACAGTGGGGGACGTGTGGGTGAGGGGTAAACTAGTCACGTTTGCAGACCTGCAGACCAAGTATCAACTAGCGCAAACTGAGACTTTTCGATATTTACAGATTAGCCATGCAGTTACAGCTGCCTTGCCCAAGGATCTTCCTCTGCCCGTCCACTCTCCTAGAGGACAGGTTGATACTGGACCCTATGTCCACAAAAGCCATGTCCCTTACCTATAAAAAGCTGTTAAATAATCTGCCTGATCCTATGCAACGCCTGTGGCAGGGTAGGGAGGCGTACCTGGGGGCATAGATGAGGAAGACTGGCGCGACACACTGGCTTCTCCCAGAGAAGTGGCTATCCCAATGAGACTGCGCCTTGTCCAACTGAAAATCCTCCACTGTGTATACTTCGACACAAAGCTCTTGTTTAAATTAGGTAGAAGGCCTGACCCCCTGTGCCTTCGGAATTGCAACCAGCCGGGCACTTTCTTCCATATTCTATGGGACTGCCCTATAGTGAGACAACACTAGGATAGGGTGGTGAGAGCGTGTGGTAAGACTCTGAAGGCCTCCCCCCAGTTGTGCCTCCTTAATGTGTGGGAAGCCACAGACCTCAGGCAAACTGAGTAAACATGGGCCTCAATGGGGTGGGCCATTGCAAAACGCAACATTGCGCAGAAATGGGGGTTGGGGGCGGCCCGTGCTTGCGGGATTGGGCTATTGACATAGATAGGGCAATGATTGCCGAAAAGGATGTGTTCAAGCATAGAGGGTGCCCGAAGAAATAGGATCATAAGTGGGGGAGGTGGAATAAATACAGAGATATATATGTCTATCTCCTTCAACTGAATTGCAGCGTGAAAGACGTTTATTGTTGGACGCTCCTGGGATGGATGCGGTGCTCTCGCCCTAAGCCACACAAGGTAACTGCTTGATTACAAGATGCCAACTGGTGTGCGTGCCTCGTCTGCATGCTAATCCACCTATGTACTGGATGCTTAATGGACAGGCTGGGCATTATCATTCTGTTTAAACATGGGGAAGTGAACTGTGCTTATCGAACGCTCTCTGTATCGCACAATGTGACTCTGTACTGTAGACCCAACTATTGCTTTATCATTGCCTTGTACTTTTTCTTTCATTTTCTCAATAAAAATTGTTTAAAAAAAATAAAAGTGGGGCGTCAATGCTTCTGCGGTTGCCATTATAACAATTAATTCTTGCAAGTACACTCAATAAGGAGCAGGTGAAGATTCGGTGGTTTACAAATTATGGAATTAATGGATTGAAGGAGTTTATGAGTTTTGAGCTTCTCGGTTTTCCAGAAGTTACAAGAAAAATGCACTCTGAGGAACAAAGTTAACACCAGACTACCAGTGCCAGCTCAACAGCCCATCTAGATAGCTCCCTTGCTCTGCTGGATACCACAATACAACCCGAGCACACTGCTCCTCCTCTATACAGCCTGCATACATTTGTCATGTAGTATGGGATAAGCCCGTCTGCACATTTTTTAATTTACTCCTCTAAACAACTGCTGGCACTCCAGGGCAACTGGCTGCCCAATGCCCTCACCCTTGCTCGCATTGGAAATCTTGGCATACTACAATCAAATCCAACTATATCATGCCCTCAGACATCTGGATTACCGGATTCCTCTTTGCCTTCCGCTACCCCTGAGACACTTTCCCGGCCCCCCTCTACCCACTATTCCCCTCCAGCAACAATAGTCTATCTTCTCAATACCAGCTCAGCGGTTAAACATCAACTGGAGCTCTTTAATTTTTTAGATACGGTTAAACCAGACATTCTGTTTCTTACTGAAACCTGGTTTTCATCCGACTCTCTGCCTGACGTCCTAGTGGCCCTCCTTGACTCATATTATGCTTTACGTGCTGACCGCCCCGAGGGGAAGATTGGCGGCGGAGTGGCCCTAATTGCCCGCTCTGAACTCCAGTTCCAGCTCTGATCATTTCCCTCTATTACCGCTGTTCATTTTTTAGTTGTTCGCTCTATATCTCCTGCGGTCCCATTTACCTGCGCACTCTTCTACCAACTTCCTCAACCTATGCCTCACTTTATCCCTGCAGTTCAGGAATTGCTGGACACTTTGGTGGTCAACAATTCCTCTGTTCTGGTACTAGGCGATTTCAATTTCTGGCCTACCGACCCCCATGAAGATCATATGTCTAAAGATTTTATAGAATCACTCTGCACTCTGAATTTTACCTCGCATATACATCTCCCAACTCACACTCACGGCCACATCCTGGATCAGGTATGGTCAGCCAACTTATCTATCTCCTCCCCTCTAGTTACCCCTTGCCCTTGGTCTGACCACTTCCTCATCTCTTTTTCCCTCCACCTAGGAATCGACACAAAGTTTCCACTCCCTAGCAACATCTGGGCACGCAATTGGAACCATGTGGACCCAGTCACACTTTGTTCTTCCCTCTCAGCTTTACTCCCTATCCTAGCTGATACTTCCCCCCAACTCTCAGATTGCCACTATTAATAGCTGGCTCTCCACAACCTGCGATCAAGTGGCCCCCCTCAAACTGGTTAGAACTCGTCGCCTTCACGAGGCTAACAGATGGTTCACCATCGAACTTAAAGACAAAAAACTTGCACTCAGGCAGGCTGAGCGCCACTGGAGCCGTGGATATTGCTCTGCATTAAAACTGCAATATATTACTCTCTTCCGGGACTTCAAGAAAGCTATCCTTCACGCCAAATCGGAACACTTTTCATCCAAGATTCTTCTTGCGGTAAACAAACCTAAGGAAATTTTCACTATTGTCCAGGAGTTAGCCACCTCTTACAGAGCTACCCCCAAGCCAATTCCCTCACAATTCCTCTGCAACTCCCTCAATGATTATTTCATTGGGAAAATAACAATCAAGCGTGATATTCCCCCACCTTCCTCTTCCTTCTCACATCCCCAACTGCCGTCTAACCCTCTCTTCCTAGATCAATTTACCCTGATTTCCAAGGAAGTTTTTTCCACTTTGCTTAAGAAAGTCAAATCAGGGTCACCGTCTGACAGCTGCCCTGCCCGCATCTTAAGAGAGATTTTCTCCATTTGTCCTGAGCCCCCACTAACTCTCCTCAATAACTCTCTCACTCAGGGCATCGTCCCTGACCTGTTCAAAGCAGCCAAAGTAATTCCTATTTTAAAAAAGCCAGGCGCTAACCCCACTTCCCTTTCCAACTTCTGTCCTATTTCCTTACTCCCGTTCCTGGGAAAGATTTTGGAGAGCCCCGTTACCACACACCTCAGTGCCTTTATTGAGGAGAGCCACTTCCTGGCTCCTCACCAAGCAGGCTTTCGCCCATTACACTCTACGGAATCTGTCGTCCTCTCCGTCCTGGATGAGCTCAGAGGGAGTGCTGACATCAACTCCCCTCAGGCTTTGGTCCTCCTCGATTTGTCCGCCACCTTCGACACGGTCGATCATTCTATTCTTCTCGACCGTGTCGAGGGCGCCGGGATCCGGGGATCTGCCTTGGCCTGGCTCACCTCCTTTCTAGAGAACCGCACACAGGCCGTTCAGCTGGCGGACTTCTCTGCTCCTACTCGCTCTGTTCTCTGCGCGGTCCCCCAGGGTTCCTCTCTTTCCCCTCTTCTTTTCAATCTCTATATCCTCCCCCTTATATCTGCTCTGCAAAAAATGGAGGTCACGGTATTTAACTATGCCGATGACCTCCAGCTCATCTTTAATCTTCTCCCCCTTCCAGCTTCAATTCTTAACTTTCAAACCATCATGACCTTCATCAGCGACTGGATGAATGGTAACCATCTAAAGCTAAATCCCGACAAGACCGAGTTGGTACTCACGGGTGGCTCCCCCAGTCCCTGGACCTCCGCCTTCTGGCCTCCCTCTCTTGGTCTTCCCCCTCAACCCTCAGCCTCTGTAAAAACCCTGGGAATCAAAGTCAGCAAGGACCTCACAATGCGTCCTCAGATCAGCACTGTGGTTTCATCATGCTTCCTGACTCTCCGAACCATACGCAAAATCTCTTGCTTTTTTCTTTTTCAGCTCTCAAACTTATTCTCCTTGCCATGATAATGTCACGCCTTGATTATGGCAATGGTTTATATGTAGGTGCTCCTGCATACGAACTCCGGCGCCTACAACTAATTCAAAACCAGGCTGCCCTTCTGATCTACCGACTTCCTAAAGTCCACCATGTCACCCCCCTGTTAAAAACTCTCCACTGGCTGCCAATACTCGAACGATCCCTATTCAAGATAGGCTGCACGATTTTTCTGGCCCTGGCTGGCACTGCGCCAGCCTTTATCAATTCCAAAATTAAAGCTTACGTCCCCAACAGAGATCTCCGTTCCTTCTCCCAGCTTCTCTTATGTGTTCCTCGTTTTAGGAGGAAAAACTTGGAGGCATGAGTTTCTCTACCTTGGCCCCCCCCTTCTGGAATGCCCTTCCCTTTTCTATCAGGTCTACTCCTACCTACCTGGACTTTCGTAAAGCTCTTAAAACTTTCCTCTTCTCCTGCGTTTTCTCAGACTAAGTGGCCTCCTCTGCCCCCTCCCGGAGCCTTCCGTCCTCAGCGCCAAGAAACCGCACGGTGATCGAGCCCTATACAAAATTCTTAACTTCAACTTCCAAGCATCCCAGATGATATTCCTGCAGAAGTGGATACCTGTAAGCAGCTCACAAGTTACGACATCTCAAGAAGATACTTTGGCAACCTAAAGACATTACTCCTGCCAAGCAAGGACCCAAGTATCTAAAGTGCATTGCCACAGTGAATACACCAAAGAAAACACAGATCTTGCCACTGCAGTAATGTGTGACATCATTAAACTAGCACAACAAATACACTCGTAATCTATGAGTCACTGGGTGGGTGAATCATATCGCCCGACGCCCGAACCATGTAGATTTTTATAATGGGCAAGAAGATTTAATGATTAACAAGAAAGGGACTCAGTTGTTCCTAGACGAAGAGTAATAATAATAATACTACTACGGTCAAGAGGGGAGGAAAATTGATGAGGGGGTAGTGCTCAGTGGAGTGCTCCCCTGGGCATCCCATTAGTTGGAATGAATGGCCTCACACACTCTTGCGAGTGTCATGCTTCATCATCGGCCGTTGCTCCTCGTTGGGCAGGCGGTGCAATGTCCAACGGGCTCACCTCTAGGAGGGGCTCTTTATCGGAGATCTTTTTTCCAACAGCCTGTGGGTGAAGTGCAAGTGAGGGGCCAGGTAAGAGGTGGATAGTGTGGGTGGGTGTATTAAAATATAGCAAGGGATACCGGAGAGCAATTTATTCTGGTGGTTCCCCTACTATAAGTAAAACCAGTGGGTGGCCTACGATCGCCAGAAATTAGGTTCTGTATCACGATCTAGGACTACACAGCGTTACGTGAGGTCAACATGTTTCTCGCTTCTGCGGTTGTGCTGCGATTCTTCAGGACCTTATCTAATTTACATCTATCACAAAGGGGAAGACCTTAAAGTATCAACCAACGAAGGAGCAAAGGTACTGCCCATAGATGTACCCTGGGTCTGTTGGTAATATTGTCCTTTGAATTCAAAGAAGTTCTTAGTCAGGGCAAGTTCCGCGCATTCCATGATAAAGGAAGGTGGTGTTGCCGATGTCCATACTTCCATATTGAGAGTCCTCTCTATCACCCCGAGTGTGGCCCTCTGTGGGATGTTAGTGTAGAGGGCCTCCACGTCTAGGGTAATGAGGAAGTCTATATGGGTGCCCTCCTGCAGATTGTCAAGGAGGCATAAGACATCTTTGGTGTCCTGCACGTAGGAGGGGATTCTCTTCACCAGCGGTTGCAGGAACCGGGTACTGTTGACACCTGTACTCCTTGACCTATAGGTGAGTATCCAATGAATCCGAGAGGGGTCAATATTTAAACACCTTGAATTGAATAACTGCTGCTATCATGTTTTTAGTTTAGTTTTATTTTATTTTAACTTTAGTTCATTTTATCATTAATTTTCTACTGTGTTGGAGATGACTTGTGATACATGTGAATCAAGTGGATACTTACAGGTCACTGCTCACAGAATGCCACAGACACCTAGTCACTTCTCTTCACCTAATCACAGTGTGCTCACGGTCGAGAATGGATAATTGTTGTCCTTGTATTTTGGTAACTCTTCCTTTTGTCTCCTCCAGGCAAGAGCGGTTACGCCCAGGTAGTACAACAGTTACAAATTGATGGTTACAGGTTGATACTTTAAGGTCTTCCCCTTTGTGATAGATGTAAATTAGATAAGGTCCTGAAGAATCGCAGCACAACCGCAGAAGCGAGAAACATGTTGACCTCACGTAACGCTGTGTAGTCCTAGATCGTGATACAGAACCTAATTTCTGGCGATCGTAGGCCACCCACTGGTTTTACTTATAGTAGGGGAACCACCAGAATAAATTGCTCTCCGGTATCCCTTGCTATATTTTAATACACCCACCCACACTATCCACCTCTTACCTGGCCCCTCACTTGCACTTCACCCACAGGCTGTTGGAAAAAAGATCTCCGATAAAGAGCCCCTCCTAGAGGTGAGCCCGTTGGACATTGCACCGCCTGCCCAACGAGGAGCAACGGCCGATGATGAAGCATGACACTCGCAAGAGTGTGTGAGGCCATTCATTCCAACTAATGGGATGCCCAGGGGAGCACTCCACTGAGCACTACCCCCTCATCAATTTTCCTCCCCTCTTGACCGTAGTAGTATTATTATTATTACTCTTCGTCTAGGAACAACTGAGTCCCTTTCTTGTTAATCATTGCTACATGGGGCTCCGACTCATGTTGGACCTTCCATTCTAATTTCTTGGAATGGTAAATTGAGCCTTAGGATCAACTCTTGATCTGACTCCTCTACCCCCCCTTTTTTGATACAAGAAGATTTAATGTCTATTTTGTCCGACGGACTAGAAGACATTAAATCACTAAACACGGGTCTCTGCCCTCCAGCTCCCTCCCTCTGTGATTTGGAAGCGCAATGCCGCTGTCCCAGAAGTGGAGCTGCAGGGCTGACACAGAGATAGGCAGAGAACTGCAATGTCTCTGCAGCTGCTGGCAGGTAGAGGCCAGTGTGCGCAGGAGCAGATGGACAGGCACAGGGCCCCAAGAGTGGAGCGGGGCTGGGACATAGACAGGGCCCGTGAGAGGGGCTCGGGAGGCAGCAGACACAAGACCCCAGTACACTGGAAGACAGTGGCCGGGCAGGGGGCTCAGAGACAGACCCCCGAGAGAGGAGGATCAGGCCTGAGGCTGCCTAGCGGACAGACGCTGTCTGGGGTACTTAGGATGGTGGGAGGAAGATGCGGCTGTCTGCCTGGGGCTGCGGGAGAATGAGGCTGGCCACGGGGGCAGAGACAGAGACAGGCTCACAGTCGCTATGATCGGAGCAGTGGGCAGGCTGCTCAGAGGGAAGGCCTGGAAGAAATTATCCGAGGGTCAGAACCGGGTGGAGCGAGAGAGGCAGCTCCGGGAATTACATACCAGACGGGCTCGGTAGAGCCTGTGAACGGGGATAGGAGCCTGTGAACGGGGATAGGTGTGCCTCCCTGTCAGGGCGGCCTCAGGGAGGGGCTGACGCTGGGGAGGGAGAAAGGGGCAGCCACCAGAGGAGGAGAACCTGCAGCATGGAACAGGAAAGAGACACCGAGGCAGCCGCTCTGCAGTGCTTAATTTGTCAAATTTGAAGAGCAGGTGCTCAAATCTTTGTCGGAGGCACACCTACTTGTCTTTGGCTCCAGTGTATGTAAGTGTACGTGGTTCTATCTATATGTCTTTGAGTGCGTGTCTGCCTGTTGTGTTTTTGTCTGTGCACGAGTATTTAAGTTTGGGTGGGAGTGTTTAGGACTGTGTATGGAAGTATTGTGTCTGGGGTGTGGGCATCTATGTATCTGTGTGTCTGCCTGTATGAGTGTGTTATGCATGTCCAGGTTAATGTTTGCATGTGTGTTCCAGTTGCGACTAATGAATGCTCATGAAGTGCCTTTCTGTTGTAAAAAAAAAAACTGCGTGCTTCTTGGTCCAGATGTTCCAGTGTCAAGAGGAGGGCGCAGAGGTCGTCCCTTTCCCTCCCACATGGTTCTTCCATTCCTTCCATTCCCAGAGACCCTGCTCCTTCCTTGCGTGCCTCTATTTCTCTCTTAACAGGTGTCTGCCCCGGCCTGTTCTGTGAACCACCAGCGCCCGGCGCTCAGCCGCCTAGAAAGGACTTGCAAGTGCCTTAGGGAGCATGAAGGATATTTCATGCAGCAGGGGATTAAAATCTCAGCTCTTGAGAATGAGTGGGGTGTCTCTAAGAAGTGAAGGAAGTCATATTGGCAGACAGTGTCTCCGGACGAGGAGTAGTTGAACACTTGAGTTCAACAGTAACACTGTGCCACTGGCAAGTCACGTAGCAATAGCTAAGTATCGAAATTACTGTACATCAATTACGTGCAACAGCATGTGAAAAACCTGGCCCTGCTAATTAGGTGCCGGTGTTAAGCACCGGCACTAATTAAGCACTGCTGCTCTGGTCCTGCCACTGAGCAGAGAGAAGAGGCTGCAGTTAAGGGACTTCCAGGGATGCAGCTGTGGAGCAGATACATTACTAGTGCTAGGATCATCCTAAACCTGCAGTATGTCATGCGGCTGTAGGAGTGGGGGCATCCACCCGCACCCCAATCTTGCGATCTCCCCATATCCTCGGGGGATTGGCCTGTCCCCCGTTTACCGACTCTTCCCTTTTACCAGCCCTAACTAAAGAACCAACTCCAGCCCCTACCTGTAACCCTTCTCTGGTACCAACTACCTCCCTCAGTTTCAAAGACTGTGCTATAAATCCAGCCATAACAGGGGCCTTCCCTAGCACTAACTTCTTCAAACGTCTCACAGCAGAATTCCTCGCTTTTTGAAAGATGCTTCCCAGTCTGCCTCTCCTCTCCTCTCCTCTCCTGCAATTCGTGCAAGGGCTTGTTGGATCTGTTCTTCCCAGTACAGAATGTAATCATGCTTACAATGATTATACCTTCAGTGATGTACAGTCTTTGTGCGTCTTTCTCTAACCTGTGTATCCCTGATTCAGGCAGGATGAACCCCTTAATGCGCCTGTCTTTTGGGTGGAGTGAGTAGGTCTTCTCCTACTCTCTGTACACACCTCATATACTAACCCCTCTCTAGGAGTCAGGGAAATGGTCCCCTCCCCCTTGCCTCCCTGTGTACACATCACATTCACCTTAGTGTAGGGACGCAAGCGTTGTGTCTGTCCTATTGACCCTTCTGATCCGGATGGTTGCAGGGAGAAGGGTTCCACCTGCTCAGTGCGTGCTGCATATTCCCACTTCTGGGTGCAGGGGGTGAACTGTCCCTTACCTCGTATCTCTCAAACTTTTCTCCTTTGCGCAGGTTGTTGGTTGTCCACTTTTACCTGTCTCTAATTGGATGGGCTCTGTTCTCCAGTTCTTATACTCATTCACTTTATTTACACCCCTTGCTTGTGGTATCACATGTAGTTTCAGTTGTGAAATTTAAGTAAGTTGTGTGTCCCTCCCCCCCTCACCTTATAAAGGGTAAATTCTGCGTTTGGGGAATGCTGTTGAAGTCTTGTAAGTTTTCAGCTTTTTTTTATGTGGAATTACAGTGATGTCAAGAGGGACAACACACACAAATAAGGGGGAGTTGATGTGTGGTTTATGCTTTTCATCCTTCCAAATTTTCTTAATTGAGAATTAATTCCCATCATGGTTGTAATGTATATATTCTTCCAATTGTGTGCAAGTAGGCAGCTTATGCTCTTGGCTGCTTTTCCCTCCCGCAGAAGTTACCTTTTTGGCTCCAGTCCCCTGTGCGCTGGAGTAGCAGACTTCAGCTCTCTTTTCTGTGATCATCGGTGAGTTCTCGGTCCAGTATGCTTGCCTGCTTCCTCATCTGTGGACATGTGCACAGTGCAGACTGTCCAGCTGTAACTTATTTAGGCACATTGCTCCCTCTGACTAGTTTAGAGGAAATTCTTGCTCCTGGGCCGTGTTTCGGAGGGGGGGTGGGGGACGCTTGCTTCTTGACCTTGTGTTTTAGAGGAGTAATACAGTGGCAGATCAGCCTGTTTTAGAGGGCTGGCGAAACAGTCTTATTGGCCTTACTTGACTGTAGGTATGGTGGCTTGTAGGCCTGAGTTATTTGGGTGTGAATGGGGTGCTGACTTGTGGCCTTGTTTGGGAGGGAGGTTGGGTGCTGATGCTGGCTTCTGCGTCTGGTTTAGGGAGTAAAGGCTCAACTTTGTTGCACGGTTGGAGACTCCTGGGCCTTGTTAATAGACTGGAGTCTCCTGTGCGTGCTCTAGAGGTGACTGAAGACCCCTGGTTGGGCTTTAGAAGGCTCTGGCTCGAGGGACAAAATTAGGGAGCCACTGGTGTATAGTTCAAGTTCAGAAATTTGTATAGCGCACTACTCACCCAGAGGGTCTCAAGGCGCTTGAGGGAAGGGGGGGGGGGGTACTTTACTTATCGAATATCCAAGTTTTTAGTTGCTTTCGGAAGGAGAGGTGGTTCTGTACAAGGCGGAGGTGGGTGGGGAGAGAATTCCAGGTTTTGGCCGCTAAGTAGGAGAAGGTTCTTCCCCCCATGGTGGATCTATGGATGCGCGGAATTGCGGCGAGGGATTGATTGGTTGATCGTAGTTGGCGGGTGGGGGTGTAGAAGGACAGTCGCGTGTTGAGGCATTCGGGTCCTAGGTCGTAGAGGGCTTTGTGTGCGTGGGTGAGGAGACGGAACGTTATTCTCTTGTTGACGGGGAGCCAGTGGAGGTCTTTCAGGTGACCGGAAATGTGAGCTTGACGGGGGATGTCCAGAATGAGTCTAGCTGAGGCGTTTTGGATGCGTTGGAGTTTTCTCTGTAGTTTAACTGTGGTTCCGGCGTAAAGGGTGTTTCCGTAATCCAGTCGGCTTGTGACCAGCGCGTGGGTGACCATCTTTCTTGTTTCGGTGGGGATACAGCGGAAGATTTTTTTGAGCATGCGTAGGATGTTGAAGCATGAGGATGAGACGGCGTTGACTTGTCTGGTCATCAAGAGGGAGGAGTCCAGGATGAAGCCCAGGTTACGTGCGTGGTCCGTAGGTATGGGTGCGGTTCCCAGGGCCGGTGGCCACCATGAGTCGTCCCAGGCGGTGGGGGATGATCCTAAGATGAGGACTTCCGTTTTGTCCGAGTTTAGTTTTAGACGGCTGTTCTTCATCCATTCGGCTACTTCTTTCATTCCTTCGTGTAAGTTGGTTTTGGCGGTGTTTGGGTCTTTGGTGAGGGAGAGGATCAGCCGGGTGTCGTCTGCGTAGGAGATGATGTTGAGGTTGTATTGGCGTGCGATGGATGCGAGGGGACTCATGTATACGTTGAAGAGGGTGGGACTGAGTGACTATCCTTGTGGTACGCCGTAGATGACTTCGGTGGCCTCTGATCTGAAAGGGGGGAGGCGGACTCTCTGGGCTCTTCCGGCGAGGAACGAGATGATCCAGTCCAATGCTTTTCCTTGTATTCCGACGTTGCTGAGGCGTTGTATGAGGGTGCTATGACAGACTGTGTCGAAGGCAGCGGAGAGGTCAAGTAGGATGAGGGCAGCTGTTTCTCCGTTGTCCAGTAGAGTTCGAATGTCGTCTGTTGCTGCGATGAGGGCGGTTTCGGTGCTGTGTTTGGCTCGGAAGCCGGACTGTGAGGGGTCGAGGGATTTGTTGGATTCGAGGAAGGCGGCGAGCTGACTGTTGACGGCTTTCTCAATAACTTTGGCAGGGAATGGGAGGAGCGATATGGGGCGGTAGTTCTTAAGTTCAGTGGGGTCTGCTGTGGGTTTCTTCAGAAGGGAGCTGAGTTCGGCATGTTTCCAGCTTTCCGGGAAGGTAGCGGAGTTGAGGGAGCAGTTGATGACGTCTCGGAGATGGGGTGCGATGATGGAGTCTGCTTTGTTGAAGGTGTGGTGGGGACATGGGTCGGTTGGCGATCCTGAGTGGATGGAGTTCATCAGGCGGATGGTGTCTTCAGTGGTGATTGGGTTCCAGGCGCAAAGGTTGATAGAGGGGGGTTTTGGTTCGGAGGTGGGTGGAGTGCACTGATCTCCGGACTGGTTTTCAAAGCTGTTATGTATGTCGGCGATTTTGTTGTAGAAGAAAGAGACTAGGGAGTCGCAGAGGTCTTGGGAGGGAGTGATGTCGTTGGTGCCGGCGATGGGGTTGGTAAATTCTTTGACGATGTTGACTAGTTCCTTGCTGTTGTGAGCGTTGTTGTCAAGTCGATCCTTGAATGCTGATTTCTTGGCGGATCGGATCAGTTGGTGGTGTTTGCGGGTGGCGTTCTTGAAGGTGGTCAGGTTGTCAGTGGTTGGGTTTTTTCTCCAGGCTTTCTCGAGGGTGCGACATAACTTCTTGGATTTCTTAAGGTCATCGTTGAACCAGGGGGCTTTTTTGTTAACTTGCTTGATTTGATTGTTTTTCAGGGGTGCTAGTTCGTCGGCGCTGTGGGTGATCCATTGTGTGAGGTTGGTGGCTGCTTGGTTTGGGTCCGATGATTTAGCAGGAGGGTTTTGGTGAAGCGATGTGAAGAGCTGGTCGGTAGTAATTTTGTTCCAGTTTCTTCGGGGAATAGGTTGTGGGGGGTTGTGGGTCGTGGTCTTTTTGTAGTTGAAGTGAATGCAGCTGTGGTCCGTCTAGTGGAGAGCTGTGGTGATATTGAAGGAGATGTGCCTGCTGGAGGTGAAGATTGGGTCGAGCGTGTGTCCGGCATAGTGGGTGGGGGTATTGACAAGTTGTTCGAGTCCGAGGTTGGCCAGGTTGTCCAGAAGGGTGGTGGTGTTGCAGTCGTTTTTCTTTTCCAGGTGGTAGTTGAGGTCTCCCAGTAGAATATAGTCCTCGGAGGGAAGGGCGTGTGGGCTGATGAAGTCAGTGATGTCATCGCTGAATTGTGTGCGGGGTCCTGGTGGTCTGTAGATGAGGGTGCCTCTGAGTGTGGTCTTGGGGTCGGTGTGGATCTGGAAGTGAAGGTGTTCGGCGGTAGCGAGGTAGTCGTCAGAACTGGTCGTGATGCGGATGGTGTTCTTATGGACGATGGCGATGCCTCCTCCTGCTTGGTTGGTGCGGTCCTTGCGGATGATCTTGTAGCCGTCCGGGATGGCTGTGGCGATGTCGGATGCTGATGAGGCGTTCATCCAGGTTTCTGTAAAGAAGGCGACATCCGGCGATGTAGTGTCGAGTAGGTTCCAGAGTTCAATGGCGTGTCTGTAGACCGAGCGGGTGTTGAGCAGGATGCACTTTAGGTGGTTAGTGTCGGAGCTCTGATTGGAGTCTGTGGACTTGGTGTGGGTCCTGATGCAGTCGAACTTGCAGGAGTGGCAGGTGAAGGGTCCATGGGTGTGTTCTGGGGCGGCTTGGTAGCAGTTTGGTGGGCGGCCGGGGTTAAGGGCTGAGAGGGTTGCGGCGTCGTATGTTATGTGGGCGGAGTGGATTTTGCGGGGGTCTGGCGCTGGGCGCGGACGGGCGTAGACGGGCTTACCTTTGGCGCACCTTCGGCACGCATGGGGCGCGACCGCTGCGCGTGGACGCTGCACGCAGATACATCTGTCATATGTGGATAGTGGAGGGGCGAAGGAGGAGCAGCTGGGAGGCGGGAGCGGGGTGGAGAGCCGGGCTGGGAGGCACAACAACAAACAACAAAATGGCAGCAAGCCAAAAGCAAAACAGGACGAGATTGGGGCACGACCTTAGTTAATTAAGCGCTATGAACTCGGCAGCACAGTCAGGCAACAATTATCAGAGCAGGCAAAGCGAGTGGCACAGTAAATAACAATGGCACAGTAAATAGCAAAGCACGGTCTAATGGTGAAGGGCTACGATCACTTAATATTCAGCAGTGCGAGCAAGTCTGGCAATAAGCGCTACGGTGACAAACAAATTCTAGCCGTGCGAGCAATGCGTCCAATGCGTGGCAATCAGAGCGCTACGATACCAGATGGAAGCAGGGAGCAGCGAGGGGAGCGACCGCTTCTGAGAAGCTCAGGACGGTCACAGCGCTATTGCAGGACGGGTAGAGCCTACACTCTCTGTGGGTGGGAGGAGCAGCTGGGAGGCGGGAGCGGGGTGGAGAGCCAGGCTGTGAGGCACAACAGCAAACAACAAAATGGCAGCAAGCCAAAAGCGAAACAGGACGAGATTGGGGCACGACCTTAGTTAATTAAGCGCTATGAACTGGGCAGCACAGTCAGGCAACAATTATCAGAGCAGGCAAAGCGAGTGGCACAGTAAATAACAATGGCACAGTAAATAGCAAAGCACGGTCTAATGGTGAAGCGCTACGATCACTTAATATTCAGCAGTGCGAGCAAGTCTGGCAATAAGCGCTACGATGACAAACAAATTCTAGCAGTGCGAGCAATGCGTCCAATGCGTGGCAATCAGAGCGCTACGATACCAGGTGGAAGCAGGGAGCAGCGAGGGGAGCGACCGCTTCTGAGAAGCTCAGGACGGTCACAGCGCTATTGCAGGACGGGTAGAGCCTACACTCTCTGTGGGAGGGAGGAGCAGCTGGGAGGCGGGTGCGGGGTGGAGAGCCGGGCTGGGAGGCACAACAACAAACAACAAAATGGCAGCAAGCCAAAAGCGAAACAGGACGAGATTGGGGCACGGCCTTAGTTAATTAAGCGCTATGAACTGGGCAGCACAGTCAGGCAACAATTATCAGAGCAGGCAAAGCGAGTGGCACAGTAAATAACAATGGCACAGTAAATAGCAAAGCACGGTCTAATGGTGAAGCGCTACGATCACTTAATATTCAGCAGTGCGAGCAAGTCTGGCAATAAGCGCTACGATGACAAACACATTCTAGCAGTGCGAGCAATGCGTCCAATGCGTGGCAATCAGAGCGCTACGATACCAGGTGGAAGCAGGGAGCAGCGAGGGGAGCGACCGCTTCTGAGAAGCTCAGGACGGCATATGCTCATGCTCAGCTTAGGAGTTGAATGGCCTAGGGGTGCTGGTTTCTGAGTCCAGTTTAAGTCGAGAGCGTGTTGGTTCTTGAGGCCAGTTTAAAGGTGGCGGGGCCGATTCCTGGTCTAAATATTATAGGAGAGGCTGCTGGTTCCTGGAGAAAATGTATCCATCATTAATTCTGCCCTCACATAAAGCGGACTGTGATATCATCCTGCGTATATGGCGAGCAGTGGGAAAAGTACGTATTTTCCCATAAACTAGACAGTTGTTTCTCGGTCAGCCCTTATAATTGATTTATGGAGTAGGTGGGACAAGTGGATTTTACAGGACATGTAGATCTCAGTACCATTTTGTCCCTTGGCCAAGTAGATTATTCAAAAAATTCCACACCCCTTGAGTGACTGCCACAGAATGGAGAAAACCCAGGAACGCTGCATGGTTAGACAGATATTCACGGTCCCCAGCAAGCCCATTAAATACCTTAATTATGATTGTGACACTTCTAGACAGCTGGAAGGAACAACGAAATAATCTTTCAGGACCAAAGCAGTTATGCCTTGGGTCAAACAAAAGAAGACCAAGACAATCACAAGCCATCAGCAAAGGACACGCACATGCTGGCTGAGATCTAAAGCAGACGTCACCTACAGCGCAGGGAAACAGAGGAAGGGAGGAGATCCTTAAGTGCTGTGCGGTGGAAAATAAAGCAAAGCATTCTCTGAGCAGGATTTATAGAAGGCTGTATCAGTACAGCTGCCACACTAGGGAAGTTAAAGTGGTGCTGCATGCATTCATTAAAAAACCTGGCCTAGAAACCCCTCCGAAAGCCTCAAGAAGCAAAAGCATGGGGCAGATGACAGAAAAAGGTGCGTGCACAGCGGCAGAAGCTCGAATGCATTTTAACCGAATTAAAAACAAAGCTTTCTGCTTCCAACTGCTCTTATAATACAGCTTACAAGCAATAAACCGTTTACTAAGCCGCTCCAACCTGCCCAACAGCCCTTTCCAGATCATACAAAACATTAATGTAATTATCTGCTTCCTTACCAATTTTCTGCATAGCAACTCCAATGCGATCACAAAGGACACGTACCCCACAGATCTCGCACACTAAACAGAATTTTTAGTGATGCAATTACACGCCATGGCTGTAAGAGGGAGGGCCTGTCTACGCACATCAATTTCCCAATTATTCTTCGAAAAACATGCACGATTTTAATTAATTAATTCCCATTCTATCATCTCCTCGAAGAAAAACCCATTTGAAGAAACGAGCTGACTGTGAAAAAATGAAAAGGACCAGATCACAAAAATATTCTTTCAACATACATGAAAATAGATAAGAGGGAGAATTGAACAGCGCAGAAATTTCATTTTCCTGTTGCCCTTCCAGTGAAGTGGAGGATTATTAGAGAGTTGACTAAAAAATATATGTGTTTGCTTAAAAATAGGGCGCTTTCCTCAGAAGTGTTGGAATTTATTTTAAAATTTCCATTCCCTGCATTGTCAAAGGCTGTTCAGTGCAACGTTTGCTCAAATTTATCAGAGGAGTGTGCCACGTTTTATGGAGAACACTTGAAAAGAGACTAATGAATGACTCGGCCGAAGCCATGAATACTGGACTATTGATCTTGCTGGTAAATTATAAAGCCCAGTGGCGGTACTATAGAAGACAGGCAGTGTCGTTTTGAATTTTTTGCCTTGCTCACTGAGATTCTCTTTACTCCCACCAGCTCCTGCCTAAGAGTGGCTCCTTATCCATTGACTAACATATAAAAATGATTTAGGACACAGACTGTCTGGGAAAATGAAAAGCATTCGGATTACCGTTCTTCTGTATGGAAGAGTTCCCACCACAAATTTCCCTTCTACAGCATCAAACGTTCAACATCACTCAGCTTTGCTTGGGCAGTTAACGACCTGTTATCATTTAATGAGAGAGTCCTTTGTGCTGGGATTAGAGACGGTTTTAAACAGTTGGTGGCCAAGGCAATGCACTCTTCTGTACAAATCCTTAAAAGTTGGTGGACTCCAACGGATACCCACCATATCAGGAAGACCCCAATGTAAGAACGGGCCTACAGACACACTGCGCTTAAACCTATCACTTGATGACCTGCTTTTCAACTTCACACATGGGATGTTTCGCAGCCTCGCCCACTTATTGTGGTGCGTCAGTATGATGCTGCTGTCAGCCAAGTATGTTATGTTATGTTATGTTATGTTAATTGGCTCTTCTATAGCGCAACGGCTACTCACAATGGAGTGTCCCGGCGCTTTGGCGAAGAGGACCTTTAATGGAAAGGAAACATAACTGAAAATAAAAGACAACACGATTCCTAAATAAAAAGCCATGTTTTTAATGCCTTTCTAAAAGACAACAGACTAGGGGCCTGTCTAAGAGCAATTGGAAGTTCATTCCAAGCACGTGGGGCCAGGTAATGAAACGAACGCCCCCCTTGTCTGGCTCGTTTGATGGATGGAACGCGCATTGTAGACAAGGAGGCGGAGCGAAGAGCTCTGCTCGGTTGGTACAAAGCAAGGCGCTTTCTAATATACCTAGGGCCCAAATCATGGAGGGCCTTATAGGTAAGCGTCAGGCTTTTAAACAGCACCCTTTTGGCTATAGGAAGCCAATGCAATTCCTTCAGCAGATTGGAAGCACTAGCTCGTCTAGGTAGACCATAAATGGCCCGAGCAGCTGAGTTTTGCACGACCTGAAGTCTTCTTACAAGATACTTAGGAAGACCTAAATAAAGGACATTAACATAGTCCAGGCGCGACCCTACCAATGCCTGGACAATAACCCTTCGATGATTCACAGAAACCAAAGGGAGGAATTTCCTAAGCATCCGTAGGATACCAAAGCACTTCCCTGCAAGACAGGCTATTTGAGGTCCAAAAGTCAACTCGTTGTCAACAATAATACCAAGGTTTTTAGCCTTGGTACTGGCATTGGCAGGGGGAAAAAGATCCTGAGGCCACCAGTTCTTCCAGTTTGGTTCGGAGACACACCCGAAAAAGAGCAGCTCCGATTTATCGGAGTTGCATTTCAGGCCATGCCTCCTGAACCAATCAAAGACTGCCTCTAAGCAGCCTCTGATGCGGGTCCCATCAAACACCTCGTTCTTATTCTGAATGAACAAGAGCTGGGTGTCATCAGCATAAGACACGATCTGGGCGCCAAACAACTCCGCAACCTCTGCAAGGGGGGCCATAAAGATGTTAAAAAGCAGGGGGCTAAGAATAGACCCCTGAGGGACCCCCACTTCCAGGGCTGACATAGCTGCGGAGTGAGGTGGCGCCCAGATCGTTTGTCGACGGTTGGCTAGAAATGATTTAAGCCATTTCCACACCGTCCCCCTTAGACCACAATCCCAGAGTCGAATTAGGAGAGTGTCATGGGGAACGGTGTCGAACGCCGCCGACAAGTCTAACATAACCAACATGGCCTTTCCTCCTGAGTCTAAAACCTCCCTAATGGCAGTGGTGACTTCCAGTAATGTGGTCTCGGTGCTATAATTCGCACGAAACCCAGATTGAGTACTGTGCAATAAGTTGTTAATCTCGATAAAATCGGAGATGGATCGATGCACATGTCTTTCCGCCACCTTTGCCAAAGCAGGGAGTAGGGAAATAGGCCTATAGTTGGCATGTATGATGGGATCCAAAGTTGGTTTTTTTATTAAAGGAATAATACAGGCGCTCTTCCAGGCCTGTGGCACAATGCCGGCGGACAATGAGGAATTTAGAATGGAATTAATGGGACTATTTAGCACAGAGGCTATTTTGTTAAGACACGAGACCGGGCAAGGATCAAGGGGAGAGCCCGATTTCAAGCTTGTCAAATGATCCAGTGAAGCAGTAAGGCTTAGCTGCGGAAATTCCCAAAGAGTGGGAATAGCAAGAGAGATAGCATCAGGATCCACAGCCCGAGGCTGAATGGAATGAGTGGCAAGGTCGGCTTGAATAGTGGTTATTTTCTCAACAAAATAACGTGCAAGTTCATTCAGCCAAGATTCTGAATGACACTGCACATACGTGGCTAAGGATGGGGAAGTGAAGTCTCTAACAATTTTAAAAATTTCCTTACAGGAATTATCCGATTCATCTATCCGCCGTTCAAGAAAGGATTTTTTTTCACTCCAGATCATCCTATGATAGGATTTGGTCAGATCTTTAAATTTTTCTCTCTCACGAGGGTTATAGTCTTTCCTCCAAGTTCTTTCGGCTCTCTTGCAATTTTGACGTAATTCTCTAAGCTTAGATGAGAACCAAGGAGCAGAAGAACGTTTCATTCCAGGTTTGACAACTTTCTCAGGCACGAGATCCGCCAGTATGGCCGTGAGCCACTCCGTATAACGGGGTAGGTCAACTTCCACCTCACCGGACAAAGTGCAGGGTGAACGAGCCAAGACCTGGAGTAACGTGTCACTAGATAGCAGATGAAAAGGCTTAAACAAACGTTTGGCAGAACTAACGGGGTTCAATCTGGCAGAAGAGACACTTGAAAGACTAAAAGTGATTAAGGAATGGTCTGACCATAATACGGGTTGGGGGGCGAGTACATTAATCGAAACAGTGGAAAATACTTGGTCCAAAGTATGACCCTTATTGTGAGTAGGATCATGAATGAAAGGAGTAAGTCCTAATGTAGCCGTAACCTCCAGAAGTTTCATCGTGTCGGGGTTTACAGCCTCATCCATATGTATATTCAAATCACCCAAAAATAAACAATGTTTAGATTTGAGACATGGGACTGAAAGAGCAACCTGTAGCTCGTCCAGAAAAGAACCTAATGGACCAGGGGCACGATATACCAAAATGCCAGTACAAGCATAATGAGGAGACAAATGGAGAGTGAAACCCAGCGCCTCGGTGTTCTGGATGTTATCTACCGTAAAAGTGGTGCAGTGCAGCTTATTGTTAACAATAATTGCTACACCGCCCCCACGCCCAGATGTTCTATCTCTCCTAAAGATGGAATAATTAGGTGGGATGGCGTTGGCTAAGTCTGGGGCCGAGGTATCACTCAACCATGTCTCCGTGAGAAAAAGACAAGATATGTCGGAGTTATCAAGTAAATTCCATATATCTAAGGCATGACAGCCTAATGAACGTGTATTAAGGAGTAAACAAGTAATAGTAGTTTCCGAGGAAATATGTTTTGGTCTATTACATGAAGGGGCTCGCCAACCACAAACCTGACACCCTTTCCTTAAGGTTCGATGTCCCGGAAAAACCGAGTGGCAGCGCCCTAGCGGCGGACGGAGATCAGAAAGAGTCTCAGAAGAATAATAATAGCACATTATAAGACTTTAAGAAACGTACAGTACCAGCTACTTAAAAAGAGCCTGCCAGCCGTCCTGCACCGTCCGCTGCCGGAACGCTGACGGGCGCAGACGGGCAGGACTCTGGCACGACTCAGGCGCAGGGAAGGCGCCACCTTGCGCGTCACCGCTGCGCGTTGAATAGGGTGGAGCTTTAAGTAGGCCGGCGGAAGTAGAGCAACCCAGGCGCCACGACCCGCACCAAGATGGCGGCGTCAGGCTTCGCAGGCTACACCAACATGGCGCTCCCTCACCACCCCAGAACCGGGCCCACCAAACGGCGGTGCAAAATAATGTTTTAAATGCAGGTGAGGGGCCAGAACAAGCGCTAAGGCAGATGGATAGTATTTGTAGTAAAATCACAAATTATACACACAAAAAATGAAACGTTATGTTACATTTAAAAAAATAAGCGCGTTAGCGCAAAATCGCGCAGCCCTTTATCACAGCGTCTACCTCCTACCCTTGCAGGCACCAATTTGCCAAGCACGCCCATGCCGAATCCTTGGGGGAGGAGATAATTCAGGAGGTTGGGGGAGGAAGGGTGGTTAGGGTAGGGAAACAGGTTAAGGCTCTGCCTAGCCTGAAAGAGCATTATTTGAGCAGGGCCTGGTGGGGCGAGCGGCTGCAACAGGGGCCCAGGAGGGAGCAGCAGCAGTGGACGGTGTGGACCCTGTCATACAGGGCTTAGAGGCGCCTCAGGGTGGCACTGTTCTGAACACGGGGCAGGCACTTGACCAGGTACAGGTATCACTCACTGCTCAATTCAGGGAGGCAGTAACTCTAGGGCCAGGTACTCCTTGGCAGGGAGGTCCCGCACCAGGCCAAAATAGTGATCACATGGAAGATCCCAAACCGGTAAAACTACTGCAACAGGCTCCACACTGGAAAGCAGCTCATAGGTTTTTCGCCTATGCTGAAGGGCAACAGACCAGGGCAGAGAGGGTTGCTATAGAAGTGCCTGAAGAAGTGTTTCTCTCTGCCGCATGCAGTCCATTGGCTCCAGGCCTCAGTGCATTGTCCAGGCCCAAAGGGAAGCAAGCAGGGAAGAGGGCGCCGGCCCTACTGCTGTATGGCACCCGGCAAGCTGCTCATTTGCTTACAGAGAGGACAAGCCAGGTAGGACAAATTACCTTCAGCATACTAAAGTTTCCTTTCAGGGAGACGAATTGATCCAGCAGGGAATGATTCTTGGAGGTTGGACTTACATTACGTAACAGAAAATGTGGGAACATAGTGGGGAGTGAGACCAGGAGGAATAGTGCAGTCACTCACAAAGGGTGTGCGTCATAAAACATCTGCAAGCCAAAATACTGAACCTTACAATACGCACACTTAAAATAGATAAGGGAAATCAAAGTACAAAAAGAGATACCTGAAAATGAATGCATAAAAATGAATGGGTGTACATATGGCAAAGAGCCACCAAGTCCTCAAAATGCACTAAGTACAAGAAGACCACATATAATAATGCCTCAATGGTCCCTGAAACATGTAATATTAACCAGTTCGCCACAGGAGAAAGACTTCATGCCGTCCTCCGCACCAATCCTCGGGTGCCGAGGATGGTTCCAGGCTGTCCGCGCACCAAGGGAGGAAACCTTTCCTTTTATTTATTTTAGCTATGAGAGTTGGGGAAGAACTTTCACAGCACCCAATGTTGTTTTTTTTAGTAAGTAATGATGATCGACGCCATGATGCGCTGACGTCATTACATTGAAAGTGCAATGAGCTGATCGCCTCATTTCGCTTTCACTGCACCAGTGCTCAGGTGGGAGGTATCTCAGTCGCCCGAGCACCGACAGACAGGAGAGAGATCATTGGAAAGGGGAGAATCTCCCCTTTCCAGTGGTACCTTTCCCCAGTGGATCCCTGCTTGGAGATTGCCACAGTACGGTGATCCTTAAGCAGGGATCCACCCACTAGATCACTAGACTATTTTTTGAGGGGAGGAGCTTCCTCTTCCAGGTCTAAAAAGTTTTTCTGCCTCCACCATCCCCTGGGGGCAGAATCAAGGTTACCTCCAATCTGGGGGGTGAGCGGAGCGGAAAGAAGCCCACTAGAGACCAGGGTTTGTATTTTTTTTACTAAATGGGTGGGGAGCGACCCTCCCAGGAATTGGGCCTATCCTTCACCCGTTGAATAAATCCCAGCAGTTTATGTCCCCCAACCCCCCTCCACCCTCCAGTCGAGGGCAGATAGGAGCCATTTTCCTTCAATTTTCCCCCGGCGGGGGGTAGAAGGGCCACTACATGACCAGGTATTTTATTTATGGGGGGGGGGGCTCCCTGGCAATGGGCTAATGCTCATCCCTATCCCCAGGCCCAAATGTCGTTCTGCCCCCAGGAGAGGAGGAGGGTGCAAAAAGCCTACTAGAGAAAGTATTGATTGCCACCTCTCTTCCTTTTTAATATTGAATGATTAATTTTTTAGTATTGTAATAATTGTTGATTTTGTTACTGTTTATGCAATTTTGATATGTATTATTTATGATTTTAAAAGAAATATCATTAAAAATAATAGAGTTTTTTACTATATTTGTAGGTCTTTGTTGTACCTTTCTTCCCTGTTGATCGTTTTGAATGTCAAAACTTTATACACAGTTTATTTCCCATCAGGGGGTCCTTGATGTTTACATTATAGAAAGCCCACTAGACACCAGAGATGATTTTTGGGGGGAGAAATCGGGGGTGGCGGCCCGCCTAAGCATTGGGCCTAACCCCACCTCTCAAAAGACCTGCAACAGTCTTTCTCCCCACACCCCATCCCCCTGTCCCTCCCTCTGGCAACAGATATGAGGCCTTTAACTCCAATCTGCCACAGTGGGAGGGGCAGAAAGCTTGCTAGACACCAGGGAGTTATTTTATTGCTTCAAGGTGTAGGGGTGGCCTGCCACCTGGGAGTAAAGCGTCCCCATCTTTTTGGCACAAAGGGAAATTCTGATTTTGAATGCTTTTGTTTTTTTAATACTTATGGGTAACAGAGTTTGGCTACGTCCCAATCTCGTCCTACGTCTATGCTGAATGGCTGCACTGTTCGGGCTTGAGTCAACTGTCACCTGGGGAAACCTGCCAAACCCAGACATTTCTGAAAACTAGACATCTGGGGGACTTCAGGGTGGTATGCCTTGTGTGGATCCCATAAAGTTTACTTACCCACAATGACCTGCAAACCTCGCCTAACATTGGACATTTACCTTGTATTTCTGTGATGTAAACTTCTGGAGCCAGCAAGCATTCACAAAATTCCTACCATCCAGCATTCCTCCTCTTGTCCCAATAATACGGCTACCCCACTTATGTGGCTTGGCCTAGTGCCCCCGAAAGGCACAAATCAAACCAGGGTAAATGAGAGTCGCGCCCAGAGACTCCTACTGACCTTGGTTTGATGCCTATTGTGTGTACCAGGCCCAGCCACAAAAGTGGTGTAGCATTTTTATCTGTACAAATGGGGAACAGTGGATGGTATGAACTTCGAGGCTTCCTATAGATTGCAGAACTTTCAATCACAGAAATGTGAGGGAAATGTGTTTTTTTAGTCAAAGTTTGAGGTTTGTAAGAGATTCTGGTTCACCCCATCACGGATTCCCCTGGGTGTTTGGTTTGCAAAAATGCACGTTTGCTAGGTTTCCCCAGATGCCTGCTGAGCTAGGGCCCAAAATCCACAGCTATCCATTTAGCAAAAAACAGGGCAGTTTGGAGTGGAAAAATGTGATGTATCCATGTTGTGTTTTGGGCCGTTTCTTGTCGCAGGAGCTAGGCCTACCCACAGAAGTTAGGTACAACTTTTATCAGAAGACTTAGGGAAATGCTGGGTGGAAGTAAGTTTGTGGCTCCCTGCAGATTCCAGAACTTTCCAACACAGAAATGTGAGGAAAATGTGTTCTTTACACAACGTTTGAGGTTTTCAAGGGATTCTGGGTAAAACAACCAGGTGAGAGCCACGGAAGTCACCCAATCCTGGATTTCGCAAGGTGTTTAGTTTTTAAAACTGTATAGGTTTGCTAGGTTTCCCTAGGTACCAGCTGAGCTAGTGAACAAAATCTCCCGTCACCCACTTTGCAAAAAAAGTTGCAAGTCTTGAGTTGAAAAATGTGATGTGTGCATAATTCATTTAGGGCTGTTTCCCGTCGTGGGAACTAGGCCTACCCGCACAAGTGAGGTACCGTTTTTATCCGAAGACATGTGGGAGCATGGAGTAGTAGGATATGTTTTATTACCATTTGGATTTCACTGAATTTTTCCTTCCAAATTTAAGTCAGAAAAAAAGACATTTTGAAAAATACCCTCTAGATTATATGCTTGTACGGGTACCCACAAATTCAGAGATATACATATAACCATTGCTCCTAAACAGCATATCTTGTGCCCATTTAAGAAATACATAGGTTACCTTGATACCTTGATACCTATTTTTCACTTTACATAGTTCACCATAGAAATTGGTCTATACTCAGTTCACAATGAAAAACCATGGTACGGTGCAGCTCAGTTGTTAGTTCGGAGTACCGAGGGTTCTTGGAGAATCTACAAACCTAATATATCCCCAAAACCAAAAGGGTCTAACAATGTAATGGTACCTTGCTCTTGTAAATCTGCTATAGTGAAAAAAAGAATTACAGAAGAAAATACTGTCACACATGGCCGTTTTATTCGTACTCGTTTTGTATATTAATACATTTTCAGCAGTTAGTTTCTTTGGTAAACCCCGAGTGATCTACACCCCTTGCTAAATTCAGAATGTTGTCTACTTTTCAGAAATATATAGCTTTCCTGGATCACCCATGGGTTTCACAATGGTGTGTACCACAAACTGGAAGTAGTTTGAAAGGAAAATAAATAGAAAAATGGCCTACCTCTTTGAAAAATATCAAAACTGTGGTAAAAAATAAATACAAAAATCAGTTTTTTTTTTATTTAGCTCTGCATATTCCTGAAAGCTGAGAAGATGGTAACTTTAGCACATCAAACCGTTTGTTGATGCTATTTTAATGAAAAGCAAAAAAAACACACGTATCCAGCACTTTTCTATTTTCCCCCCAAAAACTCAAAATGCAGATATATTTGAGCTATTTTTTTCTGTCCCCTCCAGCAGAATCCCCAGGATGTTGGGGAAAAGGGATGCAAATTTGCCATGGATAGCTTATGTTGACAAAAAGTTATGGAGGCCTAAGTTGAAATTACCACAAATTGTAAAAAAAAAAAATGAAAAAATGAAATTGTTTAGAGGGATGTGGGGAAGGGTTAAAAGCAATAATCAAAAGCTCAGACCTATGTTAGAGGGAATGTGAGGTTATGGATATCTATTGTCATATGTAGGGGTAATGGGAGGTCGCGCAGAACTTCTAGAAAGGAATTGGCTTAGATAAAAGAAATACCCAATATAAAACTTCTCCTAGAACCCAAGATGTTATTACCTGGAGTCACAGATGAAGAAGGGCTACTCCCACTATCTTCATTTACAAGTAAAATCATTTTGCATTTGCTGTTGCCAGTAGGGTGACTACCCAGCATAGAGTCATATTCTGGGCAGTGACCAAAAACTCATGACAAAGTGTCAAAATTCTGTAAAAAAATTCTCTCCAAAAGATCCATTTTATTGCCACATCTGAAAAGGTCAAGTAAGAATATAAAAGTAAATAGACCACAAAATCAAGTACAAGTCAAAATAGGTTTACATTCTTTGTTTTGTATAATATAAATCATTATTGAACAAACATTCATATTTACCTGGGCTTATTTGAAGCCTACAAAACCAACAAATACTGCTGGTATGGAAATGCCCCCTGCTTGTGTACATGTTTCCTGAGTGAATAATTGTATGTTTGCAGATTTCTTGAGTTATTTTGGTCCAACGTCATGATAATCTAGAGTAAGAGCAGAATTGTAAGCTTGTCCAAGAGTATATGAGGTCCTATATCCTGCAGAGGTGCACTAAACATGACCTCCTTATTGGCAGTGGGATACTGTTCCCTGTCCTGCATGTAACACATACAGAGGGGATGGCAGCATAAAATGTATTTAGAAGAGATCAGTAGTGTGAGCATACATTGTTCATCTGTCTTACTAAAGTAAGGCCTACTGGCCCACTTGTAGAAAGTTCCTGTAATTAGGTGTATGCCCAGACCCATGCAATAACATTCTCGATTGATGTCTAGTGGATATGTAGTACATGCAACATGCTTGGTAGTAAGCCTCAAGATGGTAGTCAGGAAGTGCTTTTAAACAGTGTGAGTGTATTCCCTGCATTCCTGTATCTGGAGGAAGGAGACTGGACACTGAAGTGAGGAGGATGGAGACAAGGCTACTGTTAAAAAAATCAATGAGGTCTTTTGTTAGCAAGGAGCTGCTACTAAGGCTTTCTGAGAATTGCAATTTGGTGGTTGGTAAGGGTGGGGAGTGGACTGCAGTTTATTTTGTGAGAGGTAAGGAAGTTTATAGATGAGGCCAGTTCTTTTGTTTGTCCACGATTAACATATCATCTTAGCTGAAGACAGCCAGATGCGGATGCTTTACAACTTTTTGTCCCTCTATTGCGAGAGCTCTAGGTTTGAGACCACACCAGTGCTACCTGTTGTGAGACTCACACAATGACTGTGTCAGGACAATAGCCTGAGGAGGAAACTTGAAAAAAGGATCACCCAACCTTGTTGTACAGTTTTGAGACAGAGGATGGAGTACTTAGTTCCATTTCCAATGGAGGTAGAGGACACGGTGAGAGACCTATTAAAGGGAGTGGAAGAGCTCCGTCAGACCCAGAAAGATGTCCTCTGGACGATGCGGAAAACCGAGCAGGTAGAAACAGCCTCTGTTCTGTTAGGTTCCAGGAGGGGGTTGAGGGAACAAATGCTCCAGCATTCCTTGCACAGTGGTTGAAGGATATCCTTCCACCTGAAAAATTCTCAACGTGCTTTATAATAGAGCGTGCACATGGGGCAATGAATCGCATGCCCCCTCCAGGGACACCTCCTAGGCCCATTATAGCCAAATTCCTCAACTTCCTAGACTGGGATGTGATTCTACTGGGAGGTGCGCCAACAAGGTGAAGTGAAACATGTGAACGCTCAAATAATGGTATTCTCGGATTACAGTCGAGAAGTCCAGTGATTGCGACGCACATTTGAATCAATAAAAGTGAAACAGAGCAGTCCAACTCCAAAACACGCTTTTATTTCCCGCCAAGCTTAAGGTACTTATTCAAGACAAATCCTATTTTTTTTATCAGACACTGGAGGAGGCATGGGAGTGGATTGAGGAACGGCCTGTAATTCTCCTGCGGTTGGCGCCGGACTCGGAGCCCCAACAATAGACTTCCGGAAAAAGGTCTAAGGGCAATGTACATAAAAAGCGGAGTAATGGTTGAGGTCTCCGACTTTAAAGAAGAGGGACTCCATACACACAAGAATGGTTTAGACGTGGCCTCTCCACAGATATGGAGGGAGACCGAGACTATCCGAAGAACAAGAACAAGAAAACGCCTAGTGAGCAAACCACCCACTCAGACTCCGAAGAACCCGACCTATCCTCTGAAACGGAAGGTTTGCACCCATTGGCTGCCTCAATTACTGCCATGGAGCAGGATGGAAGCCAATAAAACAGATTGCCACGTGCAACTCAGAACGGCCAATACCGTGACTCGTCATCTCAGCTGTAGCCAGGGAGACCTATGAACGCATCAGGCGACCTCAATGCCCTGATCGGGGGTTGAACTGGTGCAAGGCCTTACTAGAGCAATAACGTTTTGTTTTTCTGTCTGTTCTATGCTTTAGGAAGTTACTTGCATAGCTATACACTATTTTGGGGGGTGGGAGACAGACCTCTCCTTCTGCACAAGGGCTACAAAAGCTTTATAATTACCTGCAGCATATTTACTTTTTCATTGTAAAGATGTGCTTGGTAAATGTATATGCGCGGTAAACAAAAAATCGCGGGTAAAAGGCATGCGTGGTAATGGAATGCGTGGTTACGACATACATCCTAATCAACCACATAACTGACTGTCAACAAGCAACATGAAAATTATGGACAAACGCTGTCCATGTGTTAGGTGTAAATAATGGACAGGTGGTCATCCTAATTGGCAGTCAAGACGCACTATAGAACACTGATGGAAAGCTTCTGAGCTGCCAAATCGGACTCTATGGTGGAGAAGGGTGTGAACTTATATATTGTGGAACTATTAACTGTGATAGTGGGAGATCAAATGGCTCATATGGTTTGGACCTCAATTCAGGCATATATTCAGACACCGTCATATCTAGCATGCTTGTAACAGCCACCATAATTATTAGCTAAACAACAGGCATCCCACCTTACCCATGAACAATCCTCAAGATTAGGAAAGATACAGAAATACAACAGGTACTGCTTGAACAGGCTACTGTACAAGCAGAACATATAGGTCTAAACCATGATATGTAAATCGATAGCTATGAAGACGTACATGTAGAGTTAAGAAACATCGACCCCCCTTCCCTGGTGCTGTAATCAGCACTATTTCCCTCTTTAACAGCTGTGCAAGTGTCTGCAGGCAAAATGCCATCACTCACAGAGTCCATAGCAATAGAAGAAGTGGTCTGACTCTTTATCCTTGACTGTGAGGAAAGCGGATGAAGAGTGCCGGCTGAAAGAACCTCTCCTGTTTTAAAGTTTTTTAAAAATAAGTCTTAGCTACTGCAGACTTGAAAATAGGTCTTTATGAACGCTGAAATGGACTTTAAATATGTAAATACAGTGAAATAAATATTTATACTGTGGGGAGTGACTAGGTGGCAAACATGACTAACGCAAGCTTTTGAGCTTTACCCCCACCTGTCTGGCAAATGAATCTAAGGTGTCTGTTGGGATGGAAAAGTCTCTGCATTGTAAAGATTTGTACCACTGCACTGAGTGCCCAAATGTATTTTTGTCTGGATCACTAAAGCGGATTTTATTTGTCATGGGTGAACGCAGATCATGTGTGTGCGCCATGACATACTTCCGTCACACGATTGCTATCCCGTTGGACAAGGAGGTGCGCCCCAAGCGCTAAGGTCATTGTTGTGGAAGGCTGCTGCCTTCATCTGGAGTAAAAAAGCTGGAGTTCAGCGGAGGCAGCATACCATGTAATGATCAGTAGTAGTGACCTTTTTACTCTGCGTCATTGGAGTGAGGCCTACAGACTCACTCCAATGACGCTTCTAAAAAGTTCAGCCGTTGTGTGTTTAACTCACCCTTGGCCTACATCATGTTAATGCAGAAGTAAATGCTTAGTGAAACCATGTGCTGAGAGCATTAGAGCCTGCAAGACACTACAAAGAGGGTGCAGTGTGGGACAGTAGGCACATGGTAAATGTGTGTGATCTGACAGGATGCCTTTAAAGTGACACTAGTGCAGTACAGAGAGGCTGCAATATTGAACAGCGTGCGCAGACTGAGTGCGTGTGATGCATGTGGAAATGCTGGTGGTAGCATGGTACATGGGCACCACAACACTCGACAGTGAAGTGTGCTGTGACTGCAGAAGTGCCTGCTCTGGTACATTACAAGGAGGACCTTGGGATCCATTTTTGGAAGCTCAGGCCTGCCAGGTGGAAACCTGAGGAGTAAAGGAATCTCCCCCAGACAGAATTGTATATTATAAGGGTTCTTTGATTCAGTCATTGATCATAAGGAAAGGGCCTGGAAACATCTTAAGAAGATGAAAACAGGGTTGATAAAAGTTTCATAAACCGCAGGACTGAGGACCCAGGATTAACCTTTGATGCACAGCTCACTGTCGGTGACATCCAGGTGTGACCTCTGATCACTCCCATGAATCCTGTTGTGGGCTAATCAGCTTCAGAGTACTGCCTGCTGTGACAGACATCTTTCAGGAGGAAGAAGAAAGGGGAGCGATGTCAATTTCAAACCTTCAAAAGGTCCAGACCCTAAATAACATTATGTGCCTGGAAAAGTACTATAAGTCGGGGAGTATGAGACCCTATACCTTGTCATCTGCCGAGCAGCCAGCCAGGCTGCACGAGGAGGGGGAAGCTCTGCAAGACTTCTGCTTGCGACCAGGACTAGGGGCCTGCTAGTCTCTCTACTGGGTGAGGGGAGATCAGATCACCAAGATCACCTGCCTTGGAGTCTGGAGCACCAGTACCTGCCTGCTCGCCGAGACCTGTGTGCCCGGGAGGGAGAGGAGCGAGATCCAGAGAGGAGCCCAGATGTGTGGGGCTACTGAGCAAGGTGTGAGGAGCTGTGCCGCACTGTTTGGGCCGCTGTTCATGTGCCACATTGTGCCATTTGGCGACCCCGTATGCCAGGATGGACCGCTGTGCACCAAGGATAGTACCACATCGATCGGACCATTATGCATTTACAAGAATCAGAGCTCCCAACGGGTGGTCGCCACAGTCGAAGGCATTGGATATCTGATTTATTAAAGGCACAGAGTGCAGACTACTCTTGACACAAAGCCAAGATGGCAGCAGCTATGCAAGGTTAGTTTGAAGACCGCAGAGGGTGAGCAATCTCAGCAATACAGAGCCTCCACTAACATGCTGATCCCTGCCTGACCCTAAGGAGTCAGCAAGGAGTCTGGCACCAGCAGAAATCCAGGGTGAGCAACTCAGACTCCAAGACTTTAGACTCGACGACCATGATATCCTTCACAATGTATTTCGGTGAACCCTCCATTATAAAAACATCCTCCAAAAATCTCAACGCATTCCTAGTGGTTGCTGAATCAATAAAAAATAAATCCATCTTGAGCAGTAATCTACCAATACTATAAAAAATCTCATCTAACTGGATGGCAAATTGAAAGGACCAGTGAAATCTAAAGTCACTTTCTACTATAGCCTCTCGGGTACAAGCACAGGACATAATGGTCTTTCTTGAACCTTCCAGTGATTGAACGAAACTAAACATTCTGGACAAGAATCCACCAACCAACCTACTTAACCCCATGCCCGCTGCGGGTTTTCCCGCTGTGTGCTAACATTTGCGAAAAGCCGCATTACATGACTAGCTCAGCTCGTCATGAGCGTACGACAGGCGTAACTCATGACGAGCTGAGCTCGTCATGAGCGTGGAAGGGGTTAAGCATCCATACCTGGCCACCAGTAAAATGGACACAATTGTTTGCAAGTGGAAGATACACCTAAGCGTTCACTATGAGCTAATCTCATAAGACTTGCTGGTAAGGAAGCTGGAGGTATAAAAGAATTATGTCTTACTTAAACACCATTGTCACATGCAAGTTCAGTGGCCACCTGTGGATACGTTTTGAGATCATTTGTTAAACATCTTCCACCCTTCTTTTATAAACTTCATAACTTGTTTAAGAATAGTCTAATTCAGCTGCATTGATCCAGTCAGATTTTGAAATAATAATAACACTTACCTTTGCCGCCACCGCCGAGAGTCAGTCGGAATCAGCTGCAGGGAGCACCAGGAAGCTCCAATAGCCATCGCCGCCACCGCCAAGAGTCCCAAGGCACCGGACTCCGCGCCGCCGCTCCGGGAGACCACAAATCCCGGCAGGCAACGCGGCGGCGCGTGCAGAGTGACGCGCCTCGCGCCCAGAGAGCGCCAACGTGGGCTTAAAGACCGGCAAACCCGGCAGAGCGGGGGGACACACTTACCTTTGCCGCCACCGCCGAGAGTCAGTCGGAATCAGCTGCAGGGAGCACCAGGAAGCTCCAATAGCCATCGCCGCCACCGCCAAGAGTCCCAAGGCACCGGACTCCGCGCCGCCGCTCCGGGAGACCACAAATCCCGGCAGGCAACGCGGCGGCGCGTGCAGAGTGACGCGCCTCGCGCCCAGAGAGCGCCAACGTGGGCTTAAAGACCGGCAAACCCGGCAGAGCGGGGGGACACACTTACCTTTGCCGCCACCGCCGAGAGTCAGTCGGAATCAGCTGCAGGGAGCACCAGGAAGCTCCAATAGCCATCGCCGCCACCGCCAAGAGTCCCAAGGCACCGGACTCCGCGCCGCCGCTCCGGGAGACCACAAATCCCGGCAGGCAACGCGGCGGCGCGTGCAGAGTGACGCGCCTCGCGCCCAGAGAGCGCCAACGTGGGCTTAAAGACCGGCAAACCCCGCGTCGCGGGACGCGAGCGGGACGCCCGGGGCTAAGCCCGGGCAAAGGGCGGGCCCTCTGAGGCCCTCAGAGGTCAACAGTGGTCGGGCGGGCCACCCCACCAACACTTCCGAAGAAGGTTAGTCCCTAAATAGGTCTCCAATAATGGCTGATTGTACCGCTACATGCATAAATGTTGACATCCTTACTCAAGATGCAGAGTCCCCTGTAACATTGCTAACGTCGTTTGAGGCATTGATAGACACTGCATTCAACGAGATTGTTGAGACTGAAAGGAGATTTTCTATGGGTCCATTGAGCATAAATCAACCACATGCCGTGAGCAGTCTCAATGGCAATACCCACACCCATATAAATCCTGAAATAATCGTCGTAAAATCCTCACATCCTATTGTTGAAGTACCAATTGTCTTAGACGATGAGGACACCGTCACGTATATAGCACCAGAAGTGACTCTTGGCCATGCCCCAGAAATAACATCTATTGAGGCTGCTAACAAGGTACCTGGTAAAGTTGCAGCAAAGAGAAAGAGGGGCCCTGCTAAAATAACCTATAATAAACGGAAGCAGTCACTAAGGACTGTCAACCAACCAACTCCACAAAGCATGTGGAATAAGGGGAAGAGACAGAAGTTGGTCCAACACATAGCACCTATACAGGATCAACCGCATCTGGGTGATATGGTCGTTATAAATAACGAGGGGTCAAATCATATATCTATCTCCACCCAGACTGAGCCTCCCCACGGAACTGACAAACTTAGTCATTATGCTAAATCAGAGGGGAACCTTATCGAGACTATTGCAGAGACAATTTTTAAAAATTTGGAAGGTCAAATGATCAAACAATTTAATAATATTTTTAAAAGACTTGATAAATTGGAGAATTTAATCAAAAACGAGGATGCAAAGAGAAAAGGCATAGCGAACTTGGACAAAATGAGAGTAGAACGTCTGTTAAAAGACCTTGAATCCACTACTCGTGTCACCACCACTGGTGACCACGGTAATATCAGGACAGTGGAACAACAAGCCATTTCTAATCCAACACAGTCTGTTACACCTAAGGCGACTAAAAATAAGGGTACAACTGGCAGTAATCTGCCTGATCGTCAAACCAACATTCCCTTATTACCATGTAACCCTATACATGGGAATGTCACTTCATCCAAACCTTCTGTCTCCACTAATGATACAAGCGGAGTATTTATTAATTCCATAAAAAAGGGTATTACAGTGAAGCAGACCACACTAGTACAGAAGGGTCCTGTTAACTCCAGCCAGCACGATAAAAAGATCACGCATGAGGACAATAGACCTAATAAACACCAAGGCCCGGCCCTACATCTCCCACCTGAGGCATGTCCTTATGTCCTAGTTCTGGCTGGTATCCCACCGCTTAAGGAAGATCAAGGAGAATCATGGGTTCAACTCCACAATAAGTGTATAGACTGGTTAACGAAGCACAAGGGAGTGGGGTATGATATCTCAAAAGAAATCATAACCACACGGCGTGTAACCTGGATCGGTCCCCTTTACAAAAATATCAATGGGGACTGTATTGTAATCAATTTTAGAAACCCGGGCACTGCAAAATTCCTGTTGAACTATAATCCTGGTCGACACGGCCCATCCACTGTGGTGACACCACTACCATTAAAATATTTCTACCGTCCTCCACACAAGATGATGCAACCCCCTCCAGTTTTCCCATTGCAGAATAGGTTTGGAATCTTCCAGGACCTGGACACATTGGACTGACTGCCCACTAAAAAGACCAAACTACTTCCCGTGTGCCCTGAGGCAGTCCAGTTAAAGGAACCATCTCGAGAGGCGGACCCGTCAACACAGGAGATTTCTCCATCTAGTCCATTATGTGTTCAACAGGGACATGTTACACCTAAATCCGCCTCAAGTACTTACCAGGGTCCCAGTCCGAGGAACAATAAAGATAATAACCTAAGTATCCTCAGTTGGAACATTGCGGGCCTGAAGTCCAAGTTGGGAATTCTTTCATGGAGGGACTGTGTCAATTGTTATGATATATTGATGTTCCAAGAAACTTGGTGTGTGGAGGATCTATTGTTTGAGGGGTATAGCTGTCATAACAGGACTGTCCCGGTCCCTTTGGTTGGTCGTCCTAGTGGTGGATTGTCCACTTGGATAAAAATTTGTGCTGGAACTAAAATCGACGAACTACAGACAAATTGTCCTAGTTTTATGGCACTCTCGTATACCGAGCGGATAAAACTGTGTTTAATCAATTTCTATAATAATGATTTTTTGTCTCAACCTAACCGAAATTTTATTCTCTTATTTGATTTTATTAATGAAATCATGGATGGACAGGTACATGGGAAATTTGATGGCATTTGTTTAGGGGGGGATTTTAATGCACATGTACATCTAAGGAATCCCCCATGTAAAAGAGGAAAAGAACTGTTAGATCTTCTTGCTACTAGTGAACTTGTCAATTGCATGGAACATGTAGGTATGGAAGACTATGCATCCCCATTCCCTACTTTTATTGGACATGGGGGTGGTACAACAATTGATTATGTTTTCGTTTCACATGCCATTGCAAATTCATTAATAAGGGCAGAGGTAGTGTGTGAAATTCACAGTGACCACTATCCAATTGCCATCCATTTATCATTGCCGAAGGGTAAATGTCCAAGACGTGAAATAGGCGCAATGGGTTTGGAAGCTTCGACAGATAAGTTAAGGGTAATCTGGAAGGGAGTGGACAATAAGGGAATCCTGGCAGGAGTATGTAAAAAACATCCAAGTTTGATCAAAGATTGTCTAAGCACAGAGGACCATGGGACCAACGCGGTTAAAGCGTTCTCTGAACTCTGCACCACAATTAAAGGCGAAATTTCCAGACCAGCCTCTAGTAAGGCTGCGGAATCACCTAGATGGTTTGATGCCCCATGCTCAAAAGCAAACAGGATGCTTAGAGCTGCCTTAAAAGCTGAACCGAGGGATATACCACGGGTAAGGTTGCTCAGAGCAGAGTACAAGCGTGCTTTACGCACTAGATCAAATGATCTACTGAAAACCCACTGGGATTCCCTGGCACGATCTGCTGACCTAAAAGATACCACTGGGTTCTGGAAGGAGGTAAAGGAAATAAGATCTATCGGTTCGATCCTGACCGAAATCAATTGCAATATTACTGGTCCCATCTGGGTTGCACATTTTGGTAAAATCTATGCAACACCAGACAATCCTCCTTTACTGTTACCCCCCCCACACCCAATGTCTATTTCCATATCTGAGGTATTTGATGCCATTTTAGAAAGCGCCGGGAATAAAGCGCCTGGATCTGATGGGCTCTCTATAGACCAGTTAAAATGTGAGCCAGATTTTTGGGCCCCATTGCTGTGCAATGTTTTTAACAATTTAACTGAAGGGGAGATCCCGGAAACATGGTCACGTAGTATTATTGTTCCTATTTTTAAAAAGGGCGACAGGCTGGACCCTGGGTGTTACCGCCCAATTTCTTTAATTGATAATACTTTAAAAGTATTGGGGCGGATCTTATTTAAAAGGATAAGAACATGGACCGATGAGAATAACATCCTACATCCGAGCCAGTTCGGGTTCCGTAGCAGCGTCGGAACGGTGGAGCAATGCCTGAACCTGAACCTGATCATGGCAAAATACAATATCGCAAAGAAATCCCCTTTATATTTTGGTTTTATGGATCTGAGCTCGGCTTTTGATTTTGTTAACCGTTCCCGGCTTTGGTCTACCCTTCTTGAATATGGTTTAGATGACCATCTGGTACATTTTTTAGCTTTTTTACATCGTGATCTTAAAGCTTGTGTACGTGTGAATCAAATGGGTGAAGTTTCTGATGATATTAGCATTGGTAGGGGGGTCAGACAAGGGTGTGTGCTGGCCCCTCTCCTGTTTATTTGGTATATCAATAAGCTAAGCAGCACTTTGAGCACCTTAACTAGTGATGTGCCTTACATTAATGGAGTCCCTATACCCACACTTCTTTATGCGGATGATGCGGTCCTGATGGGCCGCACTCCCAAGGCACTCCGTATTTTAATTTCAGGTTTTGTCCTTTTTATGGCCGATTTAGGCCTAACAACTAATTTTAAAAAATCATTAATCATGAGCTGTGGTCCAAAAAATCACAAAATCCCCCAGATCATTTCAGGGTCAAATGTTTTAAAAAGCACCAGCACTTTTCCCTATTTAGGGCTGCTATTCTCAAATAGTGGTACGTGGCATGCACATGTTTCTTATGCCAGGAACAAGTTGGGCAAGTCTATTAATTGTGTAACCTCTTTGAGACAGCCCAACCAAGCTGATGTAATAACTTCCCTGGTCAAGATATACCAAACCCAATGTATGCCAACCGGCACTTACGGCGCTGAGGTTTGGGGTTATACCAACTGCTCCCCTATTCAAATAGAAGAGAATAGATTTTGTCGTAAGGTATTGGGGGGGGTTATCTGTTCTTCAACCTATGTATGCCACAATGAATTAAATATCCCTTACATTGAGGATTTTGTGAGGTCCAGACCAGCACTATTCTGGATAAAGATCTGGAACAACACGGCTGCTACATTAACCCGTGAAATTATTTTGGATTGTTTAAAGTGTGATAGGGGACACCATATACCATGGCTGAAAGCAGTAAAAGAGTGCCTTGTAAGTGTGGGTTTGGCTTCTCTGTTCACATCACCAAACCTAATAAACCGCTCCCATAAAACCATCATTTCAAGGGCATTGTATGACTTATATAGAGAAGAGCGTGATAGAAAGAACCTGACTAAATGCACGGTTGTAAAATATTTGGCCTATTCTGAACCACACGTCAAAAAACCTGGCCCACCGTATAGATACTTGCGTTTGCATCTTGGTAGATGGGTAAGGGGTTTACTGTTTCGCTTCCGAGACGGGAGTATAGTCAATCTATTGAACTTCCCGATGGGATATAATAAACATCTCGAAACCTTAAATTGCCCCTGTAACCCTGACCAGAAGCAAAGTCTTATGCATTTCTTGTTCTTTTGTGGTTTCTATAAAAAATTCACTGCACATTTTCTTATGCCCTACTGTAAGAAAAATGGATTAACTAATTTTAAATTGGCACTCCGGTCCTTTTTGGTATTGGGATCAGATGAAGTCATTTTTAGGATGAGTTGTTTTCTCAAAGCTGCTGTTAGATCGAGAATCACCCTTAACATTGATGTTTAACTATTGCACACTGCACTTTCTATTTTGATACCCTTTTTTTATAATGGTTTAATAATGGTTTTAATAATTTTAATAGTGTTTTTAAACAGCGTTTTTAAATAATATTGTAAGATATTCTCTTCTTTTATAAAAATTTAATGATTTACTATTACGAAGGGACATATGTTGTATAGCTGGGACATTGTAAATGGATTCTGATTTTGCTCGTTTGTTCTCGGATAATTCTCCAATTGCAACTATTGATGAATGTTTTTAAAAATGTATTGTGTTTTTTCTGTTTGTACTTTTATGGATGTTTTTTTACTCCGAATAAAGATCTTTTGACTTGACTTGACTTGAATATGTTTTTAATCACCTATTGCATCAATAGTTGCCACAATACACTCCTCTTCCTCTTTCTTTTCCCACTTCATCATCATAGTTTTCTCTCAATGGCATCCTTCACAGACAATCTGCTCTAAAGTTTCTTAACACATGTACACACTTGATAGACATGTTATATTCTTGGAGCTTAGAAAGTACGCTGATTAAATGAGCCAAAGCTTTACCCCAAAAAATAAAAATAGTACCCCAGATGTAAGTTTTAGACTTGTGTACTGCCCACACACACACACACACTAATGCTTCTCTCTTTATAGTACTGTAATGTGTCTCTGGCTCGGGGAGAGCTCTAGAAGCAAAAGCCACGTTACTCTCCTTGCTTTGACTCAGCGGTCCTAAAACTGCCCCAAGACCACACATGCAGACAGCAGCACTAATGATACATTTATTGATAGACAAATGGCTGCAAAGCAGGTGCTTTAACTACGAACTAGCCTTTTAACTTCTTTAAAAGCATTATTCAAAGAGGATGACCATTCAAATGTGACACCTTTCTTTATTAAAGATCTTAAAAGGTTGTACCATTAGAGCATATCCCAGCACAAATCAAGCATATTACTTACATAATCCTACAAAAGAGCATAAATCATCTTTGTCAGCTGGTAGGGGTGCCTCAAGATTACAGGATCTACGACTGTGACCTAAATAATCCATGTCTGGAGTAAACGGTTTACACTTTTCAGGTCTAACCGTCATCCCTTTGTCTTTGAGAATGTTCTAAACTCACTCAAGAACCAATAAAAAATTGTTCAGGTTCCTCAGTATAAATTAAAATAACTCCTGAAATGCGTGAACATCAGGCACTTTGCTGAACAATGTGTCTATAATAAACACACTTGCAGCAGAAGCAAGACGGAAGGGAAACTATAACTACATATTTTTCTTTTATAACAGATTTTTATTTTGTCATGTCTGACATCACATAAAATGCATAGTCCCGAAAACCGGGATCTTCTGCGAACATCAAGAGTAAGCATAGCATAGCAGACATTACAGAACAAACTAACACACCCCCCACCCCACTTCTCCCCCAGTGCGCTGCTGCTAACAGGGAAATAAGATCTGCATTTAACGAAAACATGCAAAGCCAGTTCAACACACGCCACAGCATTACTAAATGCCCCCAGTTTCAGGGCGATGGGAGAGCCGCCGCGGCAGGCGTAGGGTCCAAGTCCAGCCCTCGGTACTCAGCCCATCTCTTCCAGATTTTGAAGTGTTTGCCCGGGCACCCTCTGGCCAAAAATTCAGCCTGCTCAAGTCCCATGCAAAAGTCCACGCCGCTTTTCCAGGCGGCCAGGGCGGGGCATGCGGAGCATTCCAGGCCCTGGCAATGTCTCTCTAAGCCAGGACAAGGCCCAGGAGCAGCAAGTGTTGTTTGTACCTATTGCCCCCTATGCTCTCTATAACATTTAGTAACGCCAACCTAGGGTCTCGCGGAAGCACCCAGGCCAGCACCTCAGACAGGCATCGAAAGACCCCCTCCCAAAACCGCTGCAGTGCGGAGCATCCCCACACAGTATGAAGGAATGTGCCCGCTTCCGAGCCACAGCGGAGACAATCCGGGGATCCCACCATCCCAGCCCTCCATAGGCGCTGTCTAGTAAAGTACGCGCGATGCAGGTATTTAAATTGGATTAAGCGCAGACGGGTGGAGATCGCTGCTAACCGCGGACTTGCCAGAGCCTCATTCCAGTCCTCCTCCTCCAAATCCCCAAGATCCCCCTCCCACGCAGCCTTGAGTTTGTGGAGATCGGAGGAGCAGTGGTGCACCAGGGTCTGATAGATACGAGAGAGTTTCTTATCGGGTAGGTCTCCCATAAACAATTTGGCCTCCAGCGGACTAAAGTCAGGGAGCTGCTCAAGGTCGGCTAAATAGGGCGTCAAGGCATGCCGAAATTGTAGATATTTTAAAAATTGAGATCGGGGCATCTCAAATTCGGTCTGCAGGTCCTGAAAGGATTTAAGGGTACACCCTGTCATCACATCACCCAACGTGGAAATGCCTATAGCATCCCAGCCCCGGAAACCTGATAGGGCAGCCAGTTGGGGCAGGCGGCCATTGGACCAGAGGGGGGTTTCCTGAGTGAGCACATTCCACCACCCCATTCTACGCAACGCTTTCCGCCAGACGCAAAAGACTACCTGCGTGACCGAAGGGAGACACCGCCGGAGCGTAGCCGAGTACAGCAACGTGTGGACCGATGCCGAACCCACGAGGAACCGTTCCACCGCATAAGCCGGGTCTCCCCGGTCGCTATACCACCAGTCATTCAAGACCAGCCGATCGGCTGCCTGATAATACGAAAGCACGTCAGATGGGCCCAGGCCCCCAGTAAACGTCCAACGGAAGCATGTCCACAGCGCCACCCGAGCAGTCCCCCCCCTCCCACAGAAAGCTACTCAGTACCGAGTTGACCTGTCGGAACCAGCTGGGCGGGATCTCGTGGGGATGGTTTTGTAGTTGGTACACAAGACGGGGAAGTGCGACCATCTTGAAAATGGCCGGTCTGCCGTATAGAGACAAAGGCAAGCGGGACCACACCTTAATATCCTCGCGCGCACGAGTCCAAACCGGGGTGAGCTTACGCTCGCGGGAAACTGTAGCGTCCTCTGATAAATACACACCCAGATACTTCATACCACCTGAAGCCCTCTGGAGGTCCGAAGCCCAAGCCCCCACCCGCCCCTGACCCCGAGTATCCACTGCGTCGATTTAGTAGGGTTCATACATAAACCGGAGGTTTCTCCAAATATCTGCAGGATACGCAAAAGCCGAGGCCCCGAGCGGCCCAGATCAGTAAGAAAAAACAAAACATCGTCAGCGTATAACGCAATTTTATCCAGCAACTCTGCTGACCACCGAAAGCCTTTAAGTTGGGCATCAATGCGCACCCATGCCGCGAGGGGCTCCATGGCGAGCGCGAATAGGTAGGGGGACAGGGGGCAACCCTGCCGTGTTCCCCTCCGGACCGAAAAGGAGCGAGAGACCGCACCTCCGACGTGCACGGAGGCCGTAACATCAGTGTATAATAACTGAACATATGCCAAGAAGCGGGGGCCAAGATTAAGGAGTTGCAGCAGAGCAAATAGGTACACCCAGCTCAACGAATCAAAGGCGCGATCCATATCGGCCAAAAAGAGCGCCGCCCGCTCCTCCAGCCCCTTCCAAGCGGAGATCGCGACATGAGCATGCCTGATATTGTGGAGGGTGGCTCTGCAGGGCATGAAGCCTGCCTGATCAGGGTGGACCAGGTCGGTTATGTGCAACTTAAGCCTATTAGCCAGAACCTTGGCCAGGACCTTAGCCTCGGTGTTCAGTAACGATATCGGGCGGTATGACGCGTGACTATCAGGGGGTCTGCCTGGCTTGAAAAAGACCACGACCTCGGCATGCCTCCAGTCAGGTGGGAGCGCCCCCCTCACGCGCCTCCTCCGTCACCGGTCGGAGTCGCGGGCCAAGCTGCACATAAAACCGGCGAAAAAATTCGGCGGGGAAGCCATTGGGACCCGGCGCCTTACCAGGGTTCAGCTCACCCAGAGCCGTACCAATCTCATCGTCCGAGAATTGTTTATCTAAGGGATCCCGCACTTCATCGGAGACAGCCCTGCTGGGGAAGGTCATCAATAAATTTCTGAATCATATCAACCGACAAGCACTCCCGGGGCGCGTAGAGGCCCTCGTAGTAAGCAGCAAAACTCTCTGCAATAGCCCTAGGTTCGAGTATAGGTTCCCCATTAGGGCACGTAAGTTGGGACAGCGGTTGGGAATGAAAGGTGCCCTGACAGAGGCGGTGCTGCATTTTGCAGGATTTGTCCCCCCACTGGTACACCCGACTACGAGTGGCCAACCAAGCCAGTCGGGCATCCTCCATAAGAACGGCTGTGTATTGTTGCTGAGCAAGTAGCAGCTGACGTCTGACGGGACCTCCATCCACCCCCCGACTCCTATGCTCTAAGTCTTCAAGCGCAGCCTCGCGCCGCACTAAGTCTCTCTTTCGCTCCGTACGGGCCGCTGCGCACCAGAAAATATCTACTCCCCGCAAAGTGGGTTTTAGGGCCTCCCAGAGAGTGGTGGGGGGGGAGGTCACGGAACCAACATTGGACCGCAGGTAGTGATCTAGTTCTTTGGCAATGTGCTCCCGGTAGTCATCCTGCGTCAAGTGCCAGGCCGACATACGCCAGTGAAACGGCTGCCTGGCTGGGCCCATAAGGAACGTAAGGGCTACCGGGGAAGGATCTGACAAGGCTCTTGGTAGAACATCCGCCGAGTGGATCCTATGGGCCAACCCCCTCGGCACAAAGATGTAGTCCAACCGAGAAAAGGATTCATGGACAGCTGAGAAGTATGTGTAGTCCCTACGCGAGCCATGGCGATACCTGGATGGAGTTTGGTGGTGTTGGCCCCCTCCCCCACCCCCCCGGCAACCTGTCCCACCCGCCACCTATCGCTACTCAGGTCCATGACATCGTTCCAATCCCCCCCCACCCCCCAACTATAGACAGGGCATCCGGTATGGCATCCCAAAGGGCCGTGAGTCTCTCCACCAGAGGCCACTGCCGAGGGGGCGGGGCATATACGCTACCCAGGGTCACCCTGTCCCCCCCCTACCCTGCCCTGCACAAAGACATATCGGCCATGTGGTTCTGTCCAGAGTGTATCATGCACATAGGAGATCCTGCGATGCACAAGTATAGCAACCCCCCTACACCCCCTCACAAAGCCTGAGTGGAACACCTGTTTGTACCCAAAGCGCTGGAGACATGGGACCTTAGTGCCTAACATATGAGTTTCCTGCAAGAACAAGACATCCACCCCCGCCCGCTTAGCATATTGGAAAACCGCACCCTTTTTCACTTTGTCCAACACCCCCCACACATTCCAGCTCAAAACGCGTAAAGATCCGGAGCTCACCGGCCTACTGTCCCCCGCAGCAGATATAGGGGCAAGTATGAATGTAGCAAACATGAGTCATGGTGACTCCGCACATAAACAGCACCACAAGCACAGAGCAGCTTAACACGCACAAACAGTCCCCCCAACTCTAACCCAAAATAGCAACATCCCCCACCCTGCACCTCCCAAACATGGAAGCACCTGTCGCGGTTGGAGCGCAGCCCGATCCCCAACGGGGGAACACGAACCCCTCCTCCCAATGGATCCCCGAGCAACAACCCATCAACAGGGTTCTCACTCCCACCCACCCAAAACAGTTGGGGTAGGCTCCAGCCCCGAGTACCTAAGCACCTGAGCGTCTATTGTTGCAGCGCACAGAGTTCAGGATAGGAGTCTCACACATCAAGGGACGTCCTGGTGTCGTTGCTCCAGAGGCAGATCCCCCTGGCGGGACGCGGAGCCAGAGCGCGAGCCACGGCAGACGTCGAACCCTTGCGCCGACGCCGCTGACTCCGCAGGCCCTCCCGGGCCTTCCCACCAGAGGAGGAATCCGATTCACCACCTGGAGCCGTGGTGACGCGAAGTTTCACAGTTTCGTCGGTCCACTGGAAGACCTCCTCGGGGGAATCAAAGAACAGCGTGCAGGACTGGTAGATGACCCGCAATCGTTACGGGTAAAGCAGAGCATACTGGATGTTAAGGCCCCGGAGACGGGCCTTAGCTGCAAGGAAGAACTGGCGTTGCTGCTGCACCAGCAGCGTATAGTCCGGGAATATCAGTATGGTGGCATTATTGTACGTGAGGGGGGCCCTCGACCGAGCATGTCGCAGGATGGCATCGCGATCAGCATAGTTAAAAATTTTCGCAATGAATGGGCGTGGGCGCGCCCCGTCGGGGGTTTCTGCATGAGGGCCCCATGAGCCCGTTCCACAACGAAGCAGCGGGATTGAGCGTCCGAGGGTAGCCAGCCCTCCAGCCACTGAACCAGAAAGCGCTCTGCGTTGTTACCCTCACAATCCTCCGGAAAACCAACAAAGCGGAGGTTATTCCGTCGTGCACGCCCTCCCACATCGCGAGGCCCTTCTGAATCTTTTCCATGGGGGCAACCTTTTTCTTGAGCACAGACACGTCGTCCTCAACTTCGGAGACGCGAGTCTCTGCTCCGGTGATCCTTTCAACAGCATTCCGTAGATCCTGTCGGAGCAACATAACATCAGACCCAACGGCCCCAATCTTGGCGTCAAGCATGTCCCTTGATTGCGTAATGGCCGCCATTATCGCAGCATTATCGGGTCCCGCGTTGTGCGGCCCTCCACCACCAGCCGCCTGGCCCGCTTCAGTAAACTTATCGAGGGTCCCCTGCTTAGTATGTCCGCCACCTGCTGCACCCCGCGTCATGGTGCCCGTAGACGAAATGCATGGGACGGGGCCCCTCACAGCGACACCTTTTTCACACCGGAGATCCGAGGGGCCAATCTGGAAGGCCACGGGCCTGGTCACTACTCCAGCCAGGGGACCCGACCACCGTCAGCGCGCCGTGGCCCGAACCGACCACCGATGTACACACTTAGGGGTCCCCGTCGCTCACAAATAGCCTCTCCAAAGCACTGCGACCAGCCACCCCTAGGCACCACAGCCCGATGAGGCCACCTCCACACCACCAGGCAGGATATATGGACGAGAGAGGGGGGGGGGGGGGAATTCGAGCGGGCGCCTCAATCCCGGGTGTCAACCCCCTAGCCCCTCTGCGACCAACTCACCACCGCCGACGTCAGCACGAGGAGTCCGTGTCCACTAATCAATAGCTGGCCGCCATCTCACGCCTCCTAGGAGCCCCCAGAGAGCGGCAACCGTAGACCGACGAGGCACACCAGGGTCCACGGGGGGGTGGGGCCAGCAATCCAGCGCTGGCCCCTCTGAGCCGCCGCAGTCGTCCACGCTGTGTCCGCAACACCAGGATCCCCACCAGGCCAAAGTCACAGGATCTTTGAGCCAGCCGCACTGCTCACAGCGGAGGGCCGACTCGGCAATATGGCCGCCGTCCTTCAGAGGGCCGGCCGCATCCACCACCCCACGTGGCCGGCGCAGGCAGTCCGGTAGGGCCTGTGAGACCGCCAGCCACCTCACGGTCCTGTAGCTCGGGCTCTCCCAAGGCCGCAGAGCTCCGCGACCCACGGGGCACCAGCACTCCGCCGCCTGCGCGACGTCAACTTCCCCGGCAGGATGCAGAACCAAAGGTCCCGGCTTCAGCTTCCCGGGCGAGTACTGGGCCCCGCCCCTGCCGCAGACCGCCTCGCGGCGTCCCCGCCGCCCCAGCAAACTATTGGAGGTGACCCTCGAGCTGCGGTGAGACTCCGGAGCGCAGCTGGGCAACGGAACAAGCTCAGGTGAGGATGGATGTCTAAAACGCTGCCGGCCAAGCCACGCCCCCATAAGTACTTTTTTTTTTGCACTGTTTTTATTTTATTTTTTAACGTTAGCCATCACAGGAGCAGTTGAGTCATGTATGCAATACATTCAACATTTTTACCAATAAGTACTACGTTCAGGAATACAGAGGTTGACTTACAATAGTATCTCAACTGGCACCCCTCCTCCCACCTCTTATGTGGGCTAAACATGGCCCTATCCAATAATATCTTCTTGGGAAACAAGATTATCGACCAACAGGTTAGGAGTCCAGTGTGTAGGGCCTTGTATTATCTGGTTCAGCCCCAGTCATCTCTAGGTTGAAAAATCTTAACCATGGTTTCCAAATTGTACTAAACATTTTGGGCACCCTCTGGCGGCATATGTAATTTTCTCTGCCCCGCATATATAAGTCCATGCAGGCGTGCCATTCCGCCGTAGTAGGCAACTCTGTTTTACCCCAGTATCTGGCAATGTCACGCCCCAAATTGCTCAATAGGAGTTTATACCTGGGAATACCTATATCTGTGGGAATGCCCAAAAGGACATATTTTGGATCCATGGTGATCTGCAGTCCCAAATATATCAATTAATTTCTTAAGTATTCGTGACCAGTAGCTCTATATTTGCTGGCAGTACCAGAGGGTATGTATGTAGGTAGGTACCTTGGTCCGCTCTACAGCGCAGGCAGTTTAGGTTTTTCTGCCCTGCCCACTGTGTGAAGTCGCGCTCTGTCATAGTACACTCTGTGCAGGATTTTGAACTGTATTAGCCGTAGACGGAGCTTCATTGCTACTTCCCTCGGTGCATCAGCTCCACCTCCCAATCTATGTCCTCGAGTGTGCCTGTGGTTTCCTCCCATTTGTCCCTAAGGGCTGATAGTCCATCAGGAATATTATTTATGAGGGTTCTATATGTCCAGGAGACTTACCTTTGAGGATATCTATAACTGTAAGTACTTATAAGCACCAAACTGTGTAACAAATCTAGTAAGATCTTGAGATTTTTTTTATAAAGAGCAGTCTGATAGTATGCTGAATGGAAGACAATTATGGAAAGATATTTCAGTTTTTCAAAATTTGCAAACTATTCCTGAATGTATGGTTGTGGGTGACAATCTACCAAAATATTTTTGTTTAATGAGTTATGGTCAACAAATAAACGCAAATCACCAGAGCGTTTACACGTCGGAACTATAGGAGACATCCAGTCAGAAGAATCAGTAGACACAATTATGCCTTTTCCACACTAATGTTCAATAACACATTAAAATTGCTTTTTACACTAAGAAGCACAGGTATGACTACGCAGTGAGTGTGGCATTTACTTCACCTACTCTTTTGTTGAAAATGTCAAGACATTTTACAATAAGAACTTGACAATAGCCCTCACTAGTAGTGTTGATTTCAAAGACAGGAAGATCTTACAAGACAATGGGGTCACCTGAAACAGGCTTATTATACAGCCCCAATCTTGCCAAAACCCATCCAAACACTTAGGTCACACCATTTAACTGCCACATAGACCTTCGTCTCAATTATCCCATTAAACAATGCTTACAAAATAACCATGCATTTTAATGTCTTATTCTCCAAAAGCTTTGGGATTAATGTCAGGAAGTTGCAATGTTTTACTTTGTGGTCAATGTTTTAGAAATGTGGTGTTTGCTAGAATAGTAATTAACGTTCAAGAATCCCGTGTCAGTCTAGACAGCCAGGTGCATTGAACAGCAGCTCATCTAGTGTCGGAGGGGAACAATCCCAGCAAACAATGCAAGCGGGTTCTGATGGTGGGCTCCTCAATCCTCAACACTATTGTCACCAAAATGTGGTTTGGAGGATGAACATCACACAAATTCTGAAGTTTCAAGAACAGTATTTATTGAACAAGAAGCCCACATCTGGCCGGAGGAAGCCTAAAATCTGAAACACACTTGATCCTCTGAAGTACCCGCAGCAACTGCCACATACCATGTAAACATTGAGAAAAAAAAACATTAAGGTGGGCATTGGTCAGTGATGTGGTATTCCAGACTAACGGCTGAACCTACCACATACAAACTATTGAAGAAGGTCTTAAAATAGTGGGAAGACGAAACAAGATACATGCTCACAGACAACGTGGAGGTGGGAGAGAGGGCAACGAGGATGGTTCTCTCCCCCACCACTTCCGATTCTGCCGGCAACACCGAAAAGACAGCATAGAACTTACGAAAAAAAAAGACAAAAATAAATGCCACTGGTAAAGGTACGTATGTAGTCTGACCATGTACCTATATAGTTAAAACTCAAATCTTTCACACAGCCCAGGGAAAGGATCTGGAGACTTAGGAAAAACTTACTTCAAGACTTCACCAATAGAGTAGAAATCGCTACAGCCATAGAAGACAACACAATCACAAAGAAGATAATAGACACCACTCTAAACACATATTGGGACACCTTTAAAGTGGCAGTCAGAGGCAACATGATAGCCTTGGCTGTAGCTGGCAAAAAAGAAAGAGCACCGACACAAACCTGATTAGACATCAACTTATCAACAGGTAAGAAAGAAAAAAAGAAAAGGCTCTAATTAAAACCTAATCTCTCTACAGCAAAAAGAGGTCAGTTATTCACCCTGTAGATCAATCAAGCATAAAAGCTGTTCTTCTATTTACAAGTAAAGTATACAAAAACAGACAAGAAGGCCCATCGATTGTTGGCCAACAGACTTCAAGCCACTGTCAATAAAGACAATAAGATAATGTTAGGACCCCCGAGGGCCATACCGTATATGATGCAAGAGAGAAAGCAATTTTATTTAGAGGGGTTACTATACAGAGGCTGTTCACACAAGTTCACACTGGTGACGGAGCGGTATCTAGACAGGTTGACATTCCCTAAACTTTCAAAAGCACATGTATACCAACTGAAGAACTCAAGATTAAAGCAGAAATGAAAAGCCTCAAATTGGAAAAGTCTCCCAGTCCCGACTGATTTAGTGGGGAATTGTACAAACTATTTGGCCAAATTGACACCATTACTAAGGACATTATTGCAATCCTTTGAGAGTTCGGTACCTTGCTCCAGACAAATTCCACAAAATGTTTCCTATAACCACAGATAGGTGCTTAAAAGAGTGTTGGGAGGTGGGAATTCCCCCAAATAAGTATATATTGGAAATATGTCCTAGCTGCTATTAAATAAATGGGGGCCCCCGTATGAGAAAGCCTAGATGTTACAATATTAGGCTTAAAACTACGAAACTGGTAGCAGAATCTGCATGGAAACTGGAAACTAACAAACCAAATACTACTCGTAGCAAGACGGACGCTTGCCAGACAATATAAACAAAACACTAGCCCCACTAAAAACGCCTGGTGCTGGCAAAATTGAACGACATTGGCAGTAGGCAGCTGGTGGGATATATTCACTAAAGTCTGACAACATTTCTTAAAATTTAGGGAGGGAGAAAATAGAGAAATGACGTGCCCTCCTAAGTTAAGCTCTTAGAATGTTTGATTTGAAAGGAAACATTGATACGACATGTTAACCAAGAAACAATCAATGAGAAATAAGTGTGGTACTATTGTTTTATTAACATGGAGTTTGCTATAGATAAGGAACACAGTGGGTCCGATGTACATGGATAAAGCAATCCGGTGATCAGAGAAGAGCAAGAGGGAGATATGTTTTGTTAGTGTTAAAATATTATGACCGAATGCATTTGTATATGATGATGTTCATGTACAATGGAGTGCTCAGTTTTAAAACTCAATGAAGCACAAAAAAAACGAAAAAGAAATTACACTATTGCCTGAAAAGTACCGCCATATGAGTATCTAACTGAAGGAAAGGTTTAATAGCAAATGCTCATCAAAAATGTGACCTGAAATATCTACCATAAATAATAAATACCCAATTACTGGCAAACGTAGGAGAAAGACTGCAAAAATCTGCTACTTGAGTAGTAAAAATGCATAAAGTGGATCTAGTGTATTACGCAAACAATACTATCTTTGAGTAACTAGTAAAGGCACCTAGAAAGGCAACAGATACATTATGAACTTATCACTAGACCAATATCTTAATAGACACTAAGGATAGTTTTTATTAACCAGTAACTTAGAGGATAAACAAATATAGAAAGGATTGTAATCAATAAACATATTTCAAATAGTCCTCTTACTCTTTCTGCTAGTTAAAATGCACATACTACTATTCCAGAACATGTAATCTATGAATCCAAGGAACTGGGCTTGTGCTGCAATGTAATGAGAATTGTGTGATTCGCTGCCTGAATTCTGTAGAACAGAGAATGACTCTTATGTAGCAAGCAAGCAATTTAGCACAGAAATCGTTTACAAAATAAGATTCACATATTTGTGCTCACTGTTGAAGATAAAATATCACATTCACTAATCTTTCAAGGTATTAATACCAGTTGTAAACAGACTCTAAACTTTCAACGTCTTAGCACAGAATGTTGATAGGAAATTTCAGCAGTTTGTAAGATGAACAATGCATTTCACATTTAGTAACTTTCTAACTTTTGGTCTGCTTCTGCTATAAAGAATACGCCTTTTGCTTTCATCAGCAAGTTATGTGACATTTTGGCCTGTTTCCATGATGTCATGCTCAGAACCTAATGTCAGAAATCTCAGCATCCTAGATAATTTAATTTGACTTTGAAAGCTCCGACTGGGGCTCTATTAAAGTTCGATTTTTATTATCCTAAACTGGTAATTCAATTTCTGCCTTTCTCTCATCAGGCATGGGCCAATTAATGTATTGCCTCACATCGTTATCATGGAAACTAAGTACTCGAGGTCTATCCAACTATACCACATGTCCAGAAAGTTTAAGCCCCCAAAAAAAGGATATTTTCGTACACTCTTTGCACTAGCTCGTAATCACAAATTAAAAGGTTTCAAAGTCCTCAGCATTGTGCACATGGCCCACAATTTCAAAAAAACATTTCTTAAACAGACCTACAGGAAAAATCGTGATTTGCCTTCAGTGGCCTGCTAGTCACCCATTCATTTTGATGTATCATGCTTACAGTCTGAACTATCCGGCTAGTGCCAGCAGCTTGAGGCAGAAACCCTTTATGAAACACTATCTTTCTTACTTCAAAATCTGCTAATTTGAGGCTTTGAATGTCTCTCAATGCCTCGTTATTCAACCAACAATTAAACGTTTTCACTGTTCTCTTACCAACAGCGACAGGTAAACTTGCAGAGTTTAGGAGTGCTGTATAAAATACTGTGATAGTTCTGCACAAAATACCCACAACGCATGAAAAAAGTCAGACAAATTGCTAAATAAGACGCTTGCTTTGTAAACAAGCATGTATGCAATGTGCCTGTGTAGACCATTCGCTCCAACCAAGGTGTCACTCAGGCCCAATGCCCACAGAAATGTTAAGCCAGGTGACATACTTTCATAAAGCTTGTAAACAAAAAAATCAGTAATACGTCAACAGTTCAAGTAAATGTTGTCATACAGTGCCTACAGGCTACATTTCATTGGCAGGTTGAACAATGACACCTCTTGTTCCCCAAGGACATCCTTACAAAACGAATTCAAGCATGATCCCATATTTTCAAGATATTTAGTACTCTACAGCGAACACTAGCAGTGGAAGCTACTGCCACATAAACATTTACTTTTCAATTTGCGTGTATCACTAAGCAGCAGGTACAGACCATTAGTTAACTTCAAACCATTGTGTACACACAATAAAGCCCTTGAGCATAATCACACTATGTACTTAATTCCAAAGACAAACCGATACCATTAAAAAAGAAAAAAAATGATTCGAGAGGGTCCAGGTCTGGTATCCTTTTGGAGACTGCTGCAGTGTCTACGTCGGATTCTTTGGTCAGGCCAGGTACCAGAGGACATTCATATCAATACTATTCAACTAGATTGTGCGGAATAAATATAGGACACGCCTCACGTAAGGAAGCATCACAAGCTTCTTGGCTGTTATTCAGCAACTCACTTTCTCATCATTGGCAGCTTTCCTATAAAACGAAGGAACCAACACCTAGACTGAATGAGATAGTACTGCTCGTGTTTGCCTCTGGAATGTGTAAGCTCAAACACACAGATAAGCCTACGTTAGCTCCTCATAAAGGAAGAAAGACTATACTCACTTCCTCATAAAAACTTTTAAAATGAGTTAAATGTGGCATCTAGCAAATGTCTTTATTCCATGCCAATACTCATGATTCTATTGGTATTACTCATGATGGACACTTTTCCAACTGTGCTTACAGGCATTTGCAGCAGAAATAACGTACAGGTTACTTGAGCGTATGGTGTGATGGAGACTTAAAAATGATCATACAGCTGCCTCGGTGCCAAGACAAGAGGTTCTTCATGGTTCCAATTGTCTGGGAACAAAGTTTGTTTGCAGAGTCCATGCTAGAAAAAAAAGGGATCTTATACTTTAGCTGTGCACAGTCACCAACCTCACTCAGCACAAGGGAGAGGACAGTTAAGGCTCCCAAGCAAAAGCAGCATTCCCCCATGTTTTTGAGGTACCAAGAATGCAGCTACACAATCCTTTCTGATAAACCCCTTGAAAGTGATTTGCAGCACACTACTTCAAAAGAGATGACCAAATACCTACATTTAATGGTCTATTAACATGGGTGACAACTAGCGAGAGTGAGGACAGAGCAGTGTTTGTGTTCAGGTTACAGCTCTCCGCTCACTTTTCTCATAACCATGTTAGTTTCCTCTATAGATTACAAGGCTAGGATGAAAGGAGGATCAGATACATTGAGCGAGAGGGTAAAAGTGAGCCACAAAGATGAAAATGACTTAAAAGAACCAGGTGTAATTAGAGAGAAATGATAACTGTTAAGGAGCGACAGGCAAAAAGGGTGGGCGGGAGAGGGGAGCGAAAAAAGTACAACAAAGAGCTTGAGAGAGTGAAGACAACCTCAGAAACGAGAATGACAGGTCCCAGTGTATAAGAGTGTGTCAGGGATCGAAAATAATAAAGTCAGATAATGAAGCAGATCTCCAGGGAGGATAAAAAGGCGGGACACAGACAGAGTGTGGGTTACAGATTGAGTTTAATACCATGTAGGGAATGAAATAGAATGTCTGCAGGACAGACTGAAAGAATCCCAGAATGAATGATGGAGCTGAAGGAAAAGTTACAGTAAAAGACAAAGACTTACTCCAGAAGGTGGTAAAGGAATTAGAACTCAAATATAGTATTAATAGTAATCACACTCCGTAACAGGGATGAAGAATTTGTATCGCTGAACACCCAAGACATCTAGATTTCTTAAAGGGATACAAAGTTTGAGTGCCTAGTTTCTCCAAAGGACAAGAAGAGACCAACTTACAGTAGGTTAATACAAAGCTGTCCAGTCCTATTGTTCACAACCAGTCAGTAAGTATGAAGCAGATGCCACCAGAAGATGAAATGTGTAATGGCCTATGGCTCGTCAAATTACAATCTTTGAAGTTACAACTGGGATCGGGGGTTGAGCATAACCCTCTGGTAAACCTTGCCTTCCTATTGGAGAATCCAGGTTAGGGAGTGGGTTCTGAGCAGTTGGTCACTGAGGAAAGGACAAGGTAGAAAAAAGGGCCTGCTCTTTTAGTTCCCCAGGGCAGAAGATTAACAAGATGGAGCAGAGCTCGAAGTTGCAGCTCCGTAAAGAACACCAACAGCACTGTTGCTTATCTCCCTGGGCTCTCATGTGGCTTCCGGGTCCTTCCTTTAAACCTTTAATTTCTTTTTAATAGCACAAGGCTAAGTGTAGATGGGCCCAAATAAATCCTCCTCCTGCTATTGGATTGGACAGTGTTAAGGCCCCATGTTCCTTCACTTCAACATTCCTTTTGCTGCAAATGTCTACCCGGGCTTTTGAATTAGATCTACCATTTCGTCCCAGTGCCTCGGATTCTGTAGAACTGCTAGATCTTGCAATATAGCTGAATTTTAAATCACACCAAAGAGCTAAGGCTTTTATCCCCAATCAAGAAGGCAGTATTTCTTCTGCTGGAGTAAACACACATGCAGGACAAGTGAACCAAAGAATATCCAACAGTGCACACCAACCACCTCAGGCCAGATCTAAGAACCTTCTTTTTTTCCCTTGCTGTCTCAGCAGCCTGACATTTTTTTCAAACTTCCGGTCTAACTGATCTCCATTCTCTTGCTTGGTTTACGACCTCTCCTGTACCTCTATTTCCCATCTCAGCTCTCTGCTTTCTCTTGTTCTCTCCTTCCCACTGGTCTGGACACCCGTCTCTTTTCCCAGTCTAAATCCCATGCAATGCCTGTCTAAGTCCTTCTGCTTCTCTTCCTTTATTTGTAAGCCCTAGACCATCTCTAGCCAACTCCCTTTCCTCCTCTCGAACCCTCACTTCTGACCCATCTATATAGCAGCACTCCCACTGTCCTTATATTAACCTGCCTTACTGCCTTCCACCACCCCTCTAGTTCTGTCTTACTCAGTCTCTCTTTTCGGTGTATAACCCACAACCATAATTTTCTCTTCTGTAAAGGTCAGTCTCACCTACATGTACTCCCTCTCCCCAAGCTATGAATTGTTCTGTGTTTAAAACCTCTTTCACCTCCAGCTGTACACCCATGAGCCATCACTGGCTCCTGCTGTAACACCTCTGGCACCCTATCGTTTTTCGAGAGTGAGTACTGGTGAAATCATCAACTATTAATCTTGGGGCAAATGTGAGTATTGTGTTATCGTAAGTTCTCTTTTTCATCCTGGCTACTTTTCCATCCCTCTTTGTTCTAAATACTCTAAAACAGCCACTCTTTTAATCTCTCCATGTGTAATCTTTCCCACTCCCAGCTATGCCGCACCCTTTAACCCTATACCCAAGCCTCCCTTCCACCACGTCTTTTTGCCTCCGGACTCATGAGTTGGTAATCTTGTACAAAATGAACCCAGTGGACAACTGCACAGTACAAAGTAAAAATAATTCACAAACTGCTGTGTACGTCCAGCGTCCCTGATGTCTGTACCCATGCCATCAACATACCCCCAACATTTTCTAGGTCACTGTTCAGTATCCGGCTGAGAAGCTAGGGAATGTTTGGGAAACAAACATTTGCTGCTTTTTTCATAATGCCCATTGGCTCTTTTGATAGATTTGTCCTGCCAGAAACCTTCTTCGTGTTTCTTCCAGGGCCTCCTCCCATACCAGCGTACTTTATTGAAGAAATACAAATCTGCTGGGTCCCAGATTCCTGCATGGACTTCAGGTGTTTTGTAGATATTATCTTGGTTTTTATTGATGTTTGTGGCTGTCTTTGATATTCTTTACGAATACCTTATGCAAAGATGTATATCATATAAATATTTAATATTGATTTACCAGTACACTGTCCACCATGTACATTTCTGATTCCTAAATGTACTCTCTTTAGGGACAATAGTCCTCCAAATGGAAGCTTCAATATATGAAGCTCTTGGATGTATGAAATATGCGTCTAAAACCAAATTTACACTTTTGCCTATCCATCTAATTGATATAGGGAATGGGTATGCCAATTAGATTTATTTGCTTTACAAGTAGATGTCTGTACACTTTTGTTCCCAAAACATGTAGATTTTTTTTTAACAATCCCATGCCCCTGTCCATAAACTCAATCTCCAACTGAGTTACATCATTTAAGAAAGACTCAATTAGACGAGGATGAATTAAAATTATACCCCAAAAATGTGTTACAGGACATATAGTCCCCGCACCCCAAAAGCGTCTACTGATACTGAAGCACGCAAAGTGTACTACTCGGCAGGGCTTTAAGTGGGCCGGGTCTCAAGGGGTCTGAGCACCGGCAGTTTTTTACAGGGGGTCTCGAAACGGGTCTCTATCGGGCTCTGTTTTGAGCCCTGGCACAGGCGGTCCGTGTTTTTTTCCGGACTGCAGTGACAGCAGGAAATCCTTTAAAGAGTCATTTTGTTTCAGAATTTCCCTTCTCTTTCTGTAACTCACGAGCAGCAACATTGTGGTAGGTTCACCAGGGCTTTAATTGTAAGCTTTTTCAATATTATAAGTAACAAGCCCTAGTTGCAGCTTATTTATCTCATGCAACTAATAACCATTGACAAATCCAATAGTCCTTACTTATTGTAGGTATGATGTTTCTTGTTGTATCACGTCTGGATGCCATGACCGAAACAGCAAAATACAAACCGGGCGGAACACTATCCTAAAACAGATTTTTAGCGTGTTTTAAAGCCACGCCCCTAATTACACTGGCCACGCCCATTTGAGAGACCCCCCAGTTTTTTCATCCCACTTAAAGCCCTGCTACTCGGGATAATGGAAAGTTGTTCAACCTAGATAGTGAGAAAAGGCGAAGAATTGTCGGAGCAATTAGTAAATTTAAGCGACCTCAGATCTCCAAATAGTGAGATGAAAGGTCCTAGAAAGCAAAAAGGTGAAAAAAGAAAGAGTGGGAACACAAGCAAAATGTGCATTATGAGAGAGAGCGAGAAACAGAAAATAACCCCAAAAAGATGATAACTCCAAGTCAGCGCGGCGGTTCAGAGTACATGTCAGAGGTGCTCTCCTTCCTCACGTCGCACGTACTTAGGACGACAAGCAAGTAGTCTCGTGGAAATAAAAGTAAAGTTTCTGTGCTCTGGCACAAGCCCGGTTTACGCGTACTTCGTTGTTCTAATTGACCTCCGCGCCGTCCACAACAACAAATCAAAAGAAAGAGAAATAAAGAGCCCCCAAGAGTAGAAATACAAAGAAAAGTTAAAAAACACGGAAAAGTTAAGAGAGTCAGAAGTGATGAAAGAATAAAGAACCCGTAGTTTACTGTGTTTCAGCTCAGTTTTTATTTTTTTATTCAAGCACCGGAAGTGGGGGTCCTTCTAAAGCAGCGTCAGGTTCCAAGTGCGCAGATCTAACAAGTCCAGCCTTTCTCTTCATTTTCCCTAATTTCAATAAACGAACACTGTCGTCAGTGCCCGGCTTCACCCTAGGCATTTCATTTGGCTCTGTTATTGGGGTTTTACAACATTTTACTTTCCTCCCATGCTTTCTATATAATGTGTACTTTATCAACTGGCCCGTGGGCGCAGACGGTAAGTCCCGAAAACTTTTTATGCCTACTAATGGACACCAAGGAAATTCCAGATCACACTTCAACTGATACTGCTTATCCCACACCTCTGGTGGCTGGTACCCTACCGAGGTATGCTTGGAGAAGAGTTTTCAACCTAGGGGGGGGGGGGGGGACGAAAATGGATGCCCTAGAACTCTGTTAAGCAGTATATTTGACGTGTCTAGTATAAGGGATTTGTCATGGAAGGTTTTTCCTAAATCAGTCAAACCCTCTGGATTAAAAGCAGGTAGCGGGGTTCTAAATACTGGAAACAACGCTATACAGGCCTTCCACTCAATAAGGCACAATAAAGGGAATGGGGCAGGCGGTAGCCATAGCCCACGGAAGGTGAGATGCGTTATGTTTAAGACCAACAATCTTGGGTGAGAAAATACTCTACCACAAGGGGCGCTCCCATCAGAGAAGAGAAGGAAAGCGCTTACCCCTGGAGAAGGCGCTACAGTCAGAGGAGCTATGGTACACACATGACAAACCTCCCCAATCAAATGGGTGGTTCCAGAACATAAGCCTTATATCCCTCCTCCCGAAAAAAGATTTTAAAAAAAATATATTACCTCTGCTTTGTTTTCGACTCTAACCGACTTCAATAGATGAAGGCAGGGAGCGGCAATAGAAAAGCTAGTTTATAGTGATTGACATGTTAAGAGACGGTACTAGGCGGGTCTTGATGTCTGTACAGCCCAATAAATCCTGTGATTGGTTAAGTGAAAGGGCCCGCCCCGGAAAAGATGGCCTACCCGCTCCGGAAGAAATAGCCAATACTGCAAGCCCGCGACAGAGTGTCTGTCTTTCAGGAAATAATCGCGCTGCCGCCCCGGAAATGATCCCCAATCCGTATTCGAGCCGGTGATGCAAACTGAACTTTTCTGTGTAGGCTGTATTATGCACTTCAGACAGAGGGACTGGGAGTACTTGAAAGAGTAATCCGTACCGGGAAGACCTTGGCTCCGGTGCAGACAGACTGAGCGTCAACTGGAGAAGGAAGAACATAGGTGTATTTCCATCAGGCTGCCGAAGATCACGAACACTTTAACCAGGAATCCTGCATGCCCGACGGAGATGTTCATCTGATCCTCGTCCGGCTGGCCTCAACTGAGCGACAACAGTTGTCGGGCCTGGGTCTCAGTGTTATAGATCAAAACAGACAGGAGCTGGTGTTGGTTTTTGTAATGAAAGGTGAAAGTAATCCTCATAGAGTTTGTGAAAAGTAGCACGCAGGAGAGGAGCGGTCATTTTACTAATTTTAGGTTTATTTCATCGAGGAAACAACATGCATATACAATTCACGTCAAGCAGTTGAATACCAACCGACAGAAGGCTCCCCCATATTTATACTATGTCCGTTTTAAACTATTTTCCCTCCCCCTCATATGAAGACGACACGAGCATCACGGGTGTCAGACTAGTACAGTCAGTTTTCAGTTTTAAATCACGTTTATTTGGACCATTGGTCCACAAACAATACATATCTTGTTAAAAATACATCTAAAAGAACACTTCATTAAACACACTAAAATACATCTTAAAACACATTCCATGATATGTGTCAAACTAATAACACAAAGCTCTGGTAGACTGATCAGTGAGAGCATATTTACCATATAGTTTCTCTCTGCCCTTCAACACAACTGCCAATACCAGGCTACCAGAAGCTTTCTTTAACCTGCATTCTAGTGCTTGAAATGCCCAAGTGACCTTCATGAGCCAGTTCGGTAATGTTCTCTCTCAAATGAAATGGACGCACAAATTTGTCCCTCCTAACAATAATACCATTGTCTATTGCCAACTCTTCCGGTACCTTGAAATAACCAATGATATCACCATTTATTTTCCTTTCATAAGGCCATCCACGTAAAATGCAAGGCAATACAAATTTAAGTTAATCATTTTTTTCCATTTCCTCCACACATTTTCCTTCTTGAACGATAGGAAACGTGCTACCAATCAAATTTATGTCTTTTAAAGTGAAAGGCCTCTTCACAATCTTTATAGTCTACCTCATCATGTTCAGCTGAAGGTAACAACAATATAGCCATGCATTCAGCATGTACGCTACTTTCCATTCACAAATTCCAACTGACATTGAAAACTCTGTAGTCTGGAGGCCAATCTTGCGGACATAGTACGGCCTCCACCTGTTGTCATCATGTGAACCTAAGGCTTATGGTCTGTCTTGATTAAAACTTTAGTGCCCCTCAAAAAGGTTCTGAAAAGTTAGGCACCCCAAACACAGGCTAGCAACTCACTTTCAGTCACAGAGTAATTCTTTTCTGCACCCCTTAATGCCCTAGAAGCATATGCGAGAATCCATTCCTTACCCATGTCTCTTTGCATTAACACGCCACCTAGCCCATTGTTGCTGGCATCCACCATTATTACACATTGTTTGCCAACAATGAAAGGTTTCAAATGGCGCCTTCACCACAAATTCTTTCAAACTGGTAAATGCAATAGTCCTCTCTTCAGTCTAGATACATTTGACATTTTTCTTTCCTAAACATCTGAATATCTCCACCTTGGATGTATAATTAGTAATACATTTAGCATAAAACTCAATCAGCCCTAGAAACACCACAAGCCCCATAGAACTTGGTATAGGAGCATTGATGAGGTTTTAATTTTTTTGGTTTGATACCATCCCCACTGATATTGTGCCCTAAATATTCCACTTCCACGTTTTTAAATCTGCATTTATCAACTCGTAAAGTGAGACTCTTTGAAAAGAAAGCTGAAAAAACCTTCAGGTTATAGTCATGCTCCTCATCATCCTTTCCAAAAACAATATCATCCTGAAATGCTACAGCACCTGTCAACCCTTCAAGAATCTCTTTCATGCGCCTCTGAAAAACAGAGACTGCACTGGCCAGACCAAAAGGCATGCAACAAAATCTGAATAAACCTTCAGGCGTAATAAAGGCAGTCAGATTTTTCATCCAGGACAACTTGGTGGTAGGCACTTGCAAGATAACACTTACGCCCCCACCAGGGTAGTCACCATTTTGTGCTAATTGGGAAGGGGATGTTCATCAACACATATGGCGCTGTTGAGACTGCGCAAGTCAACACACAATCTCAATTCACCGGAATGTTTGACCGAAATCACCACTGAGATACCCATGGTGATGATTCAACAGGTTCACTGATGTTTTTGTTGCACAGATCACAAAATATATACTTAAGTTTACTTCCGTATGATAAGGGCACATTCCTAACCCTGTATCAATTTGATACAATGTTTAAATCCTTGATATTCTCCTAATTTATCACTAAACATGTTAGAGAATGATGTTTTTAACTCCTGAATGAACTCCGAGTCATCATCACCATTAGTAGTGTGGGAACCAATAGCCAAGACCGGGGGGGATCTAATCTTACCCCTATCTCCTCTTGGTGTGGCCATCCGAAAAGGAATTGTCCCTTTCTTGCCACATACATTTTGTCAAATGTATGACGTCCCGTAAATTCCAGTGTAGCTCAAAGGTACCCTATTAAATTAATCTTGTGGGCAGTATAACCCCCTGGAGCAATTAAAATCTTTTCAGGCCAGTTCTTCTTGACAATATCTAGGGAAATAATGGTTTACCAACCACACTAGTACATGTATACTAATACCATTAATGATGATGTCACATGAAGGAAAATGTATAACCTTCTCATTCCCACAAATATTGAGAACTGTTCATAGTGGTCATTTAGACTATCATCTTCATAATCCTGCACACAATTTACTCTTCTAGGAGCTAATTTCTAAACCCTACTAAAGGGCCCTTTCTTGGCACACCCAGAGCATATCTTATCAACTGCCGGACATACCTTTGCATTGCCTAAATGACTACTGCTACCACATCTAGAACACAAATTTATATTCCTCCTGCCTTATTGGCTTACCCCTTTGTACTTTTCTAATGTATTTCTCCGTGTAACATCACTCTTGGGTAGACAAAACTACCCTTAGTGACAATATACACCTCATTTCTCTCTGTACCTATTATTTCCTGTACACATTTTTCTGAATGCTCAATAGATTTTGCAATGACAATAGCAACATTCAAGGACATATCAGGGGAAGTCCATAGTCTCTACTGAATTTTCTTATTGTTAGTTCTCCTTAAAACTTGGTCCATTAGAATTTGATAATATGAGATGTGCGCAAAATCACACGTGAGGGCAAGGGATCTCAAAACAGAAACATAATCCTCAATGGATTTATCAGTGTGTTGTTTTCTTGAGTGAAATATAAACCTCTCCATAACAATATTGGTTATCAAAGTCAATTGTTTAGATGCATATTGGTTTATATTAATATTGCCAGGATTAATCAACGCAGGTACATTTTTTAACTCCTTTAGCCCCATTCCACCCAAACAGTGATTTAATAATTCCAATTTCCTATCAGGTTCACATTCCTCCCCTACTAATTCATCAACATAAGCTAGAAAAACAGGTTCCCATATTTACCAATACATGGGTGGTTCCCCAGGAACAGTAAGAAACGACGGGGGTGGTACAATACATGACATAATGTTAAATTCCCTGAAACTTCTGTGTCAAATAAACAAATAACGATCCAATTGTATATAACTTCCTAAAAATAAATACATTTTAAATTACAAATGTAGGTCACCGTTGCCCAGAAGAAAAAAGCTAGGAAGGTGTGTTTATCACTTTAACAGTAACACACAATTAGTAACAAATCCAATTGTACAGACTTCCAAACGTTGCTAATCACATGCATATAACCACCCCAAAAATTCCACATGTATCTGACTGAAACTGGAAGAAAAGAAATGTATAGTTCGCCTAGCAAAGCTCCTATACATTATGCACTTTCTCTTTTTGGGGGTCCAACCTCGTAAGACTAAATCTGTAAATCCTTACTTACTGACTGCAACAGAGTAGGAGCAGCATATAAGTAGAAGAGATGCCACACACAAACTGCTCAGTTTCCAATGATAACAAGGAAGCAACACTGCTCATGAGGATGACGTAAACTGCAATTCTCAAATGAATAAGCAGGAGGAAACGTCCAATACTGCCAACCAAATCAATGAGATGAAAATAGCCTCAGCCAATTCCAATAATTCATGTTCCGTTAACCAATCCGGGGTGAAAAAAAAAAAATCCAACTAAGAACTCAGCCAATTAAGATGAATGTTCGCTGCTCCGTGACCAATCCAGAGAAGGGATCAAAACACAACTTCAGCCAAAGTGAATGAATAGCTGAAGAAAAACACAGCTCAGTAACAAATCCAAATAGATCAGCATAAAACAAAATATCCAACAAAGTGGCACACGGAGCTCCGTCCGCTCATCGCCAGTGTAATGAAAGGTGAAAGTAATCCTCATGGAGTTTGTGAAAAGTAGCACGCAGAAGAGGAGCTGTCTTTTAACAAATTGTAGCTTTATTTCATCGAGGAAACAGCATGAATATACAAGTAAGGTCAAGTAGTTGAATGCCAACTGACAGAAGGCTCCCCCATGTATATCCTATGTCTATTTCAAAACCTGCACCTCCCCCTGAGCCAGCTCGTTGCAACTGCTGCCGCCACATATGAAAATACCCCGATCCAGCTCGTTGCAACCGCTGCTGCCACATATGAAGATGACACGAGCATCACAGGAATGTCACGCTTGTGTCAGACTCCCAACGTCAATGAGATGCAAACAATAACACAACATGTGAATGCATGGAAATTGCGCTCACGAACATGTAACAGTTTCGTTCCTCCTTTCATTGCCCAGAATGAGGAGAGATGCCTAGATTGGTAATAGTCATATAGGGCGAGGGAAAATAATGTGAATTTTCAACCAGCCGTTGTAGCAACGTTCTAATCATATTGAAGATGGCGTGTATTATGATATTTTTCTTGCTATTTAATTACATAGCTCCCAGATAACAATAGGACAAAACTGAGTCCACCTTTCATCTTTCTTGGTCCTGTAAAGTCAGTTCTGTGTTATCTAAAAGGGGAATAGAATAAAGCAGATGGTCATCAACAGGAAAACATTATCCACATGATTGAGACTGTTGTTTGTGGCACTGAGAAAGAATACTAAGTTACTTCTAGAAAGAACAGTGAATGGATTCAAAATTATCACAATGTCCTAATCAGAGTTATGAGGTGGAATCTTTACTTCTCTGCCTTTAATAAAATTAGGATTTTACAGCAATAGCCCTTTCCTACCTTTTTTTCCAAAGAAAATTAACCACTTGCAGAAAAACATTACTAATTGGTTTGCATAGAAACATTTGACGATAGAAACAGTAGAACAGTCAGCTCCTTTCAGATTGCTTTAAAGTCTAGTTAGAGCCCAAAAGGCTTTCGAAGCCATGGTCAGCATGGAGGAATGAACTCAGTAGTATCAATACCTATTTAAGACATCATCCCTTTGACCCATCTCGTTAGGGTAGCGGATAAGACAGGATAATGAGGTTTTACAAAGACAATTAGAAACTCAGTTGAGGACGTTCTGAGCTCAGCAGTACAAGATTCATACTGTTGAAGACAGCTTACGATGCAAAGCTTTGGATTCTCTAGGAAAGGAGGATACTCAACAGTGCAAAGAAGTGTCAGGGTTCTTTTAATATTAAAAAGAAAGCTAGTTGGAGTAAATTGCCTGCACAATAAAACCAAAGCCCTGACAGACACTTTTAAAAGAAACAATAACATTGTTAATTTCACAAATAAAGCTTGGAAGGGTAATCATGAATTGTCAATCCACACATTAAATAGGTTAAGGACCTAGGTGTCATCCCATACATAATTAGATTTGGTAGAAGGAGGTATACTTATCCAAATGCAACAAAGTAGTATGCATATTAATGAGGGCGCTTTTCAAGTCATGTATTGATGATGTAAAGAGATGGCAGATCAGTGAATATTAACTGTTCTAGAAGACTTACCTGAGGCAGCTAAGTAATCCATATATATTGCTATGATATTGACATTCACTGAAATGGGATTTTATTCTGATTCCATACTCTAGTGAGACCACTGGGCCCAAGCTTATTTGTAGACTTTGAAGTTCCTGGGCCTTGTCAGTTGCACAAGGAGTTTCTGGCGAAATTGCTGGTAGACACCAGAGATTTCGGAATTCCTTTAAGCCAATAGTTGGAGGTAGTCTTTATTTAGCAGATATAATTAATACACTCTCAAGAGCAGGAGACTTCCTATCAAAGCTAACAGATACAACAATTCAAGTATTACAATACGCATATTATACTATATTACTAGATCAAACACCTGTATGCCTTCGAAGAACTCTGGACACGCTCGTTACTTTCTGGAACTCGAATAACCTCAAAATCAATAGTGCAAAAAAATATAGGGCTACAAAGTAATCAAAAAGTGCGTATGGTAGCTGGAAAATGAAAGAATGGTGTCATATAGATATGCTTTGCCTTCACACTGTGCTAAGTTAGAGTGAGCTTATTAGAAGTTTAAACGCCATTTTACCTTTCTGCTGCTTCTGCACACGGCACATATTGTTATTAGAGCTTTGAGCCTAGTAGAATATTTTGCTTCACACGAGAATATTATGTTTTGCTATTGTATCAGCTTTGCTTGGTAAGCTATGTCTGAACAGTGAGTGCAGAGGCCTTCAAGGTTTTTTCAACACAGTGGTTGTTGTGAGGCCTGATCTTCGCACGTTCTAGACATAACACATATGCAGCTGCGGCCAACTCTGGCTTTAGGCGCATTTTAATAATGCACTGCGCAGAGCATGCACACACACTTGATGAATATTCGCATGCAGAGAGCTGGTGGAAGATGATGTGATCCCTATCCACTAGGATCAGAGGTGTGGGGCCACCCTTCAAAACCCAAAGAGACCTTCTTTAGATATAATATAATGTACTAGCAAGGGAGGGTAAGACTTAGGTGCCATTTAGCCTTCTTCCCTTTAGCATTTTAACATGCTTTCTCCCTTTGTATTTTATGGACTAGTAACTATGCTGATAACCTTGTTGCTTATAATATGTTTGCTTGTATTAGCTAAGATACTGCGCTTGAGAACACTGCATTAGAAATAAACATTTCAAACCTGCACGTGTCTTTATTCACTCCTCGTTTTGGACTGGTATGATAGTATAACGAAAGAGTGTTCATGTGTTCCACGTTACCTGAGGTGTTTTAAGTCCATGTTCTGGGTTGTCTAAACATTGGGAGTTTGTAAGAACCAATGAGACACTGATTGCTAGTCTGGTATGGGTATTTTGGGTACTAAGGTGAGTTTTGGCACACCCTAATTCACTGAGGTTCCAAGTCTCTATGCACAGTTCTGTGTGAGAGCAGGATCCCTGCGACATGGCGCCCAACCGTTGGTGGTCTTATTACATGACACTTGAGTAGTACTTTGTTCAGTCCTTAACCCCTTCGCTATTGTTTCCGGTTAACAGTGGTGTCGGACAAACCTACCTATAGTTATATAGGTCTATTCAAGCTCGATTCTTTCTAAACGGTTTCCTTGAATTGCTACCCAGTTGTGCTACATAGTTTTTCTTGTACCACTTTCTTACTGTGTCACTATGGCTAATGCCATTGATATTCCACAGCATAGTCGGATTGCGATTCGCAATCATTTGCAGACTTATAATGACCCCGTGAATGGCATGGCTGTGTTCATGGGTGGTGAGTGCGGAAGTAGCTTACCCATACGAAATTCTTTACTCATGGGTGACCTTACCGGCAGTGAATGCAAATACTAATGTGTTCGACACGTACACTCCCACGCCACAGGAATATGTTCCCTATACGACACAGGAAGTTCCTATTAATGCTTGGCAGCACAGAGTTTGGTTTAATGGCGCCCTACCCCACTCTTTGTTAACTCTGAGGTTAGGTCCTTTGTCCATTCCAGGCGCAACTTGGCCGGTGTTGGCTGGATTTACACCGCATCCTCAACAAGGGGCGTGTCCCCTTGCAGATTTAAGATGACTACATGTAGTCGCAATTGGCGTGATTAGGTCGTTAATGCAGTACATTACCCGCAATCTCCCAGGCGGGGCCCCAGGTGTTGCGGCGCTTCCAGCCGGACAGGGCGGAATGAAGCTCAGTCCTGTGATCGTGAACGCAGTAATGGGCAAGCACCCCCAGAATAAGGATGATTTTCCTTTCTGGCTTGCCGAGAAGTTTGACCATCTGGAAGCAGTATTTCCTAACACGTCTCCTGGTGAATAACACAGGATTCTGACAATTAGCATGCCAAAAGACTTGGTCCCGGAAGCTGGTGACTGAGTCTTGGGGTAAGATCTTTGCGGTTGTGTATACGAGGTGCTTCCGCTCTCATGTGTTCCCCTATTTTTTCACGTAATGTCCCTATGGTGCTACCCACATATCTTTTGTCACACCTGCACTCGATAATGTATACAACAAATTTAGTCAGGCAGTTTATATTGGTAACAATTCTGTACGTTTGGTCTCCTGGGCCCTTAAAATGTGTCTTTCTGCTACAGGCCCACTTACATGCACTGCAGTGCCCATAGCCATAAAAACCTTTTGTACATTACGTAAGCCTACTCTCTTTCATCCCAATTCTACGATAACTAGGGCTCAGTAATTTTGTCAGTGAGACTCCTCGTCTATAAGTAATGTCTGGTCTGTCTGAAATCGCACCACTGAGTGATTTGTCAGCTCTCAGAATGTGCCAGTGCTTGTTGAGACTGCGTACTAGCACCCCGACCAAGCATTGTACCCAGTCACCATACGTATATTCTCATTTTTCTCACTAGGTTTGGTGCGTTTCCTCAAAGTGCCCTGTCTCTTTACACCATTTATTCTCTGTTCAGCTTTCCTGAGTGTAATTTTGCCATAGCCCTTTCTCTGGAAGCGGGCCAACACACCTTTCTTACTTTCCTCAAATTCCGGATCTTGGCTGCAATTTCGTCTAACCCGGATTAGTTCTCCAAAGGGAATAGACCTAATTTGGTGAGCAGGATGAGCACTGGACGCAGGCAACAGTGCATTGTACGCTGTCTTTTTACGAAACAATCTGCTCTCTCTGGATCTTGTTCTCCTTGATATAAAGTTCAACATCTAACAAGCATTGGCTTAGCCAATAGGTCTTGCTTTTGGGACCTTACAAGTCATTAAATTTTTTTCTGGGAGTAAAAATCCTTTTTAAAAAGTGGCCACATCTCCACAAAGTAGCAGTACCAAAATACAGATTCTGATAATTGGCTGTAAACCTACCTTGATATGCAACTAAAAAAAGAACATATAAAAGTAAAGCAAGTTCTAAGTGGCATCAAATATAAGACTAAAACGAAGCTCGAACTATGAGAACAATACAGAATAAACATTTACCTTAAAAACGGTTTTGTTTTACTGCAGGACAGACAGGGTGTGGGAGCACCAATGGTGTAAGGAATAAAACTACGATTATAATATGGCGCAAAACAGCTCATTTAAGGTGCCAGATGAAACAACAAGAGAAATATAGTTCTCTCCTTGTCAGGCGCGCCACTACCGTTGGGTTGAGAAGGCTTTAGCCCCCCAGTCAAGTTCGTGGGGCTGGGGCTGCTGGCCTGACCTTCACCCACAAAAACAAAGCGTCTCCCGCAAGGATAGTTACAGCCCTGACGCAATTGTTTCATGTCAACAAGAAAGAGTTGTGACTATATTTGAAGTAAACAGGTGAAATGAGTCAAAGGTGCAATTATTGCATCCCACACTCCCCAGCAAATAACAACAGGCTTCCTAGCAACACTTTTACTCCAGCCAAAGAGCTAGAATAAGTACCTGTCAAAAGGGAGTTTAAAGACAGACAGTGCCATGCCAGAAGAATTCTGTCTAGCAATAAAGTCTTCAAAGTTAGCCTGGTATATTAAAGCATAACACACATTTTATTACATTGGGTCTGCTTGGTTTTGTGAAGATATCGATATTGTGCAACACTATTTAAACAAAGTGCACAAACTATATATTGCATCTTGACACCAAGGAAAAAAGAATGTTCCATTCTGTTTAATACACATTATTGGCAAGTACATATGATCAGTAATATGGCCCATTATTGGGCCACTGCACACATCTACACAACCTGCATAAATCTACAATATGATGCACCAGCAGTGTGTGCAATCAGATGTCGCACCAGTGTACAATAGTGTTACTAAAAGTTTTGTCTATGCTCAACTTCAAAGAACCCACTGCCCTGCAGTCACTGACAATCCAAATAATAACAAATGACAAGCATTGGCCGCGCGGCCGTAAAAGTAACGCGGCTGTGAAAATATTGGCTCACGATGAAGAGCGGCGAGCGATGAGCTTAATGAGCATGACGAGGAAAGCCATATCGCGCCTCTGCTCCTAAGTGCGCGCCCGCACACATGCACGCAGGCTGTAGGCCGGCCATGGTAGCATTTTTTGAAGCCCTTACTAAAAGTCTCGCCAGATCAGCGCATGGGCTGGGTCAGGTGAGACCTAAAAAGGAGATCTTGTTTGTGCTGAACTCAAAGGTGAATCCGATGTTATATTCATTTTCATTGATGTATTTGAAAAAATCATCAGTTTTTTTGTTGTGCCTGTTCTTTAATCAATGCGGAACAAAAGGGGGAGCATCTGAACCAATCAAACACTCACACCCAGTCAACAGTTCTGGGTTTAATCCATCACCGTTCTTTAGCCCACTCTGCCACCCCAGTTCAGACATGGCCATATGCAAATCAGTCTGACCCTGTGCCTCATGGGAACAGTCCAGCCCGAATTGCCGAGCCATGCCTTTCCTGGGCCAGATAAGTGTCATCTAGCCTTTTCACTTTGTCGTCACAATTATTTTTTCTCCATCCCCAATCACCAGGTGATCAGGGATTTCACTTTTTTACCCCCTATATTTTGACTTAATAATAAGGTTGGGCCCTCGATTGGCATGAGTGTCATGTTCATTTGTTCTAGCTTGTGCGTTTTACCACACGTTTCTCCTTAGAGGTGTATAATTATACCTGTAGACATGGGGAACATCTAATGTGATAATGTACACCTGTGTATGTATAGTGTTACATCAGTCTTTTGTTTGTGTTTATACAGCTTTGAGAAAGTCGCGGGTCGATTTCCCAGTGTATGCAAAGAAACACATGTCAGCTGAAGAGAAACTATAAGAATAAAGAAAGAAAAACAGGAAACTCAAAATACTGTGTTAATATTTATGCATGTAATGTGCAGAGAAATGTTTAGATACACTACAGACGTGTGCTGAGGATTACCTTTGTGTATTCGGTGGCCGTGGCCTCAATTTTAGGGGAGGTTGGTGGTTCTCCCCACCTTACAGCACCGTTTAGAATTTAGGATCTATTGAAACTAATATATGTGCGATTTTCCTGAGTGGCGCCGTTTCACCTAACTCAATACCACCGTCCATTCAAAGGTCTGTAAATTAATATTACACATATTTCAAAATATATCCGGAATTACAGAAGCAAATTTTTTTGTAATTAAGAAGTGTGATGCAAGCAGAGTTAAATAGGAGCAAAACAGAACACTTTACTTCGTGATGTGCAAATGACACATATTTGCAGAAACTATTTCCAATCATTACTGTGTGTACACTATATAGTGATATCAGTAAAGCCCATGTCAGTGGGAAGGTTTGTGGTAATTTCAATGTAAAACCTGCTCATTACAAATGTCAGTGTGCTACCACTTCATGCTTTAGTTATGTATTTATTAAAAGTGATAGTTTTAAAACATGATTTGAGAAATATTCCTGCCCCCAACCTGATGGAAATGCTGTTAATGAACTAGGAGGCAAGTCAGGGGGTAATGTGTATCCTATGTGTGGCTAGATTTGTATTATATATGGAAAAAAAATTAGTTTATTAAATCAAACAACAGGGTTTTCTGTACAGCAGACATGCTGAACTTGCACATTTGAAAGTGCTCTCATATGTAATAATGAAGAAAATGGCATCTCAATTAACTAAATCATTTGCCCACGATTACATCATTTGAAACCAGTTTATGGGTCAAAAGCATTACAAATAGGTCAAGTACATTATTTAAGTCACTAGACCTGAAGGTCTAGTAACTTTTTCATGATTTTTGGAGGCCTGGATGCTGTGTTAGAGGAACTGCTTTCCCGAGAGGCTGCTCTGGATTCTAATGTGACTGAGCAGTGGTGACTTGAACCACAAGTGGGAGCCAGGTAAGCGGTTTGCTCTGTGAGGCGTTCCTAGCATTACATGCTACCTGGAGAAAAAGCGGCAGGGCTGAAAATGAAGCACTGCACTTCTAAATTATAAGCATGCATGTTACAAGTAATATTATGTCGAAGTAATCAAATTCGTCAAATTAATGTAAAGACTTCGAACATATCTAAAAGATAGCAGCAATAAAGAGGTGTATTGAGTTCCTACAAAAATAGCAGGACTGTGTATTAGACCAAGATAAACTTCATAGTATGAAACTTAGTCCACATATACCATCAGCGAGTGTTGGTGGGTTTTGGCTAGCTCACAGTAACACATCTAACCGCTAAACCAGGGTTATCCAAAGTCTGTCCTGGAGGGCCGGATCCATGCCAGATTTTTAATATAAGTACATTTATCTAAATGTGGATATGCTAATAATCTGGCATGGATCCAGTCCTTCAGGACCCACTTTGGAGAACCCTGCCCTAAACCAACCAGAGTAAAAGATGCTGTTGGCAGCCTCCAAACATGCCACTCTGATTCCCAAAAAATCAGTGGGAATGGATCTAAACCTTTCGTTTGTCACTCTTGCACACCAAGATAAACACAAGAAAGCTACAACAATGCATTTTCAAACATTTATTTAAATGATTGTATTTTTGCATATAAAAGATTGAGCTGCAATTAATTAAAAGATGAGGCATGTTAGTATAATCAGCATTATAATGGTAAACAATACGAACAATTCAACCATGTTAATTGTTGGCAATGTTTGCCTACTCCTAGCTGTATCTAACACTACACTAAAGAGAACATAGCGGTAGCATAATTCTTCCAGATCAATTGGGATAGCCTATCCCCCATACCTTGGTCTTAGGTATCAGGAAGCTGGTTGTGATGCACAGGTTATCTTCCTCAGCAGGATGGAGGTTGCAGTAAGCATGGCTGCAACTTAGTCTGCTACGGTTTCGTGATAATTCCAGCATGGAAACACTCCTCTCAAAGAGCTTCAGCATGGAAGCTATTTATATAATAAAACTTTGTTCTTATCAACCTATGGCAGAGGCGCAGAGCAGCTCATTTGGTTTCATCCAGCTAAAATGAAGTGTCTCCTAGCAAGCACAGAAGAGAAAGAAAAACAATGACATTGTGTTCTTTATGTACAACCCTGGAACTAATTGTACAGACTACAGGGTGTCAGTGCCTATCAAAGATGCACATACAGCATATTTACACATCAGCAGGAACTGTGGCAAAGGGCACCACAAGAAAGAGATGTCCACCAAAGGAGTCGAATCTAAAATGTAGAATACTTATGCACCATGCAACACCTTCCCCTTTGTCTGAAAACATACTCATTCACAGGTAGCCACTCTAAAGCATTTGAACATCATAGCATTACTTAGTTTTAAACTTTAATAATATAAGTGTTATAATAGCCATTAGAAAATGTCAATAAAAAAAATTACCACTTTTTTTTAAGGAATAAAAACAATGTAAAAACAAAAAAACTGAATAAAAAAGTGTTTGATGCATCCATACTACAGAATAGTAGCCCGGAAAGGTCCACCTAGTCCAGAAAGTCATTTGGGACCTGGAAGGAACCCGCAGGTGACAGATTTACATTAGCCTGAAGAGCAAGTTCCAAAGAACCAAGTTGGTCCGCACCAGCCTCGTCAGCCAAGCCGAGGGCAGGGGTGCCAGAAGTGTAGCCTCAAGCAAGAAGTCAGACGGCAGAGACCCTGGAGTGGAGAGATCCATCCAGTCAGGTGCGGGCACCTCATAATAAGCATTTTCCAGCAACATAACACAAGAAGGTCCGTGTTCGTAGTTTGTGATAATTGCGTAGCAAGGCATATGTAAAGTGCACATTAGAATGAGCACCAGAGGAAACTAAACACAGGCTCTACACAAACCAGTTTTGATTTGATCTTACTACAAGAAACCTGGGAAGAACAGGAGATCTCACTACAAGACTACACAACCTTAATCCATCCGGCAATTAGAGGCTCCAATTACGGCCACTGCTCAGGTGACCTGCGTCATTCGCCTCAATATCAACCATTAGAGCAATGGAAGAAATTGCGATAAAAATCACTCCCCCCAGTGCGGTTCAGGCACTAGCTATAACAACCATAATTAATCAGACTATTCAATCATTATTTATCATAAAGACATACATACATACCCAAAGCACAGACAACCGGCGGCAAGGGAACATGTCAGCGAATTGGCAAGACTTATGGCGGAAAGGGAAATGGATAACATACTCGTAGCTGGCGACTTTAACCTTCATCTTTTCGGAAAGAAACCAGTCGACGAGATGACAAAGACAATGAATCTCGCATGGGAGATCCCGAACCAAGCAACTCCCTTACCAAACAAACATACAAAAACCTCAAACCAGCTACTGATCTATCTCGAGCAGTTAAACTTGAGAGTTCTTAACGGTCGATTTGTAGAGGACACCCCACCAGCTCCAACATATCTGTCTTCAACCACCTCCTCTTACCTCGACTTTGCTCTCGCGACCCTACCATTGTTTGAAAAAATCAGTTCCTTCAAAGTAGGAGACAGTGGCCAAAGTGACCATCTGCCGCTAGAAGTGAAACTGGCCATGTCCTGTAGGAATCAGGTGGCGGAAAGAACAAACATCTGTACAGAGTACACCTCAAATTACATGCGAATAAGTTGTAAGATAGACGAAGCTGAGGAACTATCAACTAGAGCTAAAACACCAGATATCTAGCGCAGATAAAAGGTCACTAGATGCCTGGGGTGAATTCATAGCGGAACTTGTGGCGAAACATGCCAAAGAACAAAAGATCGTCAAAGGGAAAACATCACGGAACATAGTCGGCAATGTAACAACACCAGAGATAAAAACCTTAAAAAGTGGAATTAACCAGACTTTGAGACAGCTCCGTAAAGATCCAAACAACGAAGGTCCACAAAAGACGCTGCACACCCTAAAAGCACAGCTAAAGAACAAAAATGGGAAAGGAAAAGGCAGCTGAACCTCTGGACAAAAATCTTACACGACTCTAAAGAAAAGAACAGCTCTAGATTCTGGAAACTAATTCACTCCTCCCAGATCATAAGGGAATCAACTCAAACATCTCGGAACTAAGTTGAAGTTAAGGTATGTATTGAGCGCACGACTACCAGGCGGTTCCTTGGCGCTATGGATGCAGATCCAGGAGGGCAAAGAGTGGATGCTTAGGACGGGAAGGCTTGTGAGAAAAGTAAAGTCTTCAAGACTTTGCGAAAGTCAAAATAGGATGGCGTGGATCTAATAGTGCGGGGAAGGGTGTTCCAGAAGGTGGGTGCAAGGACGGAAAACTTCACGCCCCCAGATTTTTTCTTCCTGAAACGGGGTACAACTAGTCTGGGAAAACTACCTATGAGCTCATTTCAATACCGAAAACCTAGTGGGGTGCTCGCCCAGAGGCAAAGCCCAGAAATCTGGTCTGGATCAGGCCCCTGACAAAACAGGCACAAACAACAAGGAACTGATCAACGTCCACACAAGGAAACCATCCCCACACTACATTGGTACACTGAACGAGGAAGCAACAACAAGACTCGCACCAATCACAGAGAGGAATACACATATTCGGACATAGCGGCTAGGATCAGATCACAAATTATAAAGGGCAAACTTGAGGGTGCCCCGGGCCCTAACGGGATCCCGTCAATAATATACAAACAAGATGCTGACTTTTGGAGTGACATCATGGCACCAGTCTTCCAGGAAATAAGGGAAACAGAAATATGTACAAAAACCTGGAGAGGCTCCATAATAAGCCTGGTTTACAAAAAGGGTGAAAGGAATAACCCAAGCAGCTACCGACTGTGAGAAGTTGGTCTGGTATATGATGTTCACTATTCTAGTGAGCACCTTGCACCAGTCCAAACAACCCTTATGGCGATGGTTGTAAAGTCAACCTTATAGACCAGCTATCCTAGTGGTAGCATGGACAAAAGCAGTCTTAGGCTTAACTCAAGAGGGCATGTGAAGCCAGCTGTTTTACCATTTGCAATTCCTTTAATACCAAATAAAAGGACACCACCCAGGTTATATATTCAAAATATATATGTATTTATTTCTAAATCAATCCCCTGAACTCTTTATGAGAACAGAAGCACAAGTGCATGACAAGTTACTTAATATAACATACAAAAGATGCACAAATATGGATAGGCCCTGGTGGCCCGCTAAACCATATACTAAAATAGTGGTATAGAACCACGTCACGAACAATGGTAAGGCCTAGGGCCGTGGGAATCGCTGGGGCTACACTGGACTAACAGTTGTTAGGGAGCAGGAGGCCCACGGGATGCGTGTCCAGTGTCTAATTGCGCACGCATGCACACATAGATGTCAATGGGTGCGTAAAGTTACAAAGTTAAAGAATTAGGAGTCTTCCGACTGGACTAGAAGCTAACCACTTGAAACTAGGACACTAGGAGAGTTACTCTTTACAGGAGCACGGCAGTACTCGCGCTACCTCACCCACAGGAAGCGGGTGGATAGGTGTCAAAGTGTGTCGGGTTTCGTCGTGGAGTTCTATGGAGCCTTGGAGAAAAGGTGCTGCAGGCAACCAGGAGAGAAGAGTCCGGTTGGATCCAAGGGTGGATCGAGGATGAAGAGTACCTGAAAGCAGAGGGGACAGAGGTCTGGGTCACTAGCCAGTGACCAGGAAGGAACCAGGCGATGTCGGGAAGCAATTAGGTGATGTCGTGAAGCTTGTCTCTGCAGCCACGTGGACCAGGAGGTGTCAACGACGACCAGGAGCTGGATACGGACTGTCCCACAAAGACTCTCGCTGTCGGCGGTGTCGGTTCTCGATTCGGAGTCAACAGGCCTTGGCAAATGCAACCCACGCAGGAATCGAAGATGGCTTCTTACTCAGGCCAGCAAGGACTGAGGGGTTTCTCCTTCGCAGGGAAGCAAGGGCCAGTCTGGAGCAACCAGACCAGTGGTGTAGATTTCAGATTTCGTCGTCACAGAGGCCACTAGCCAACGGGCAAGTGACCGGACAGACGCGTCGAGCAGGAAAATGCAAAAGGGCCCCACGCAGCACTCGGTGAGTGTGGAGAGGTGATCTTCGGTGCAGTTGGTGCTCAGGGCTGGGGCTTCTCAATCCCCAATGCACAACTTCGAAGGTGCCTCAGAAGTTGCACGGAAAGCAATTCGCTGGCTTTCCAAGATGGCCGGTCCCACGTCTCTCGTGGCGTCCACGGGTCTCAGCTTTGCTGTGGCTGTGGATTGGGCTGTTGGCTGTCTGGAAGTTCGGGTCTTGTCAGGCTCTGTGTTCAAGCTCCGGCGGGAGCAACGACAAAGCAAACCGTTGAGCGCTTGATGGTGCCTGCTTGCGCAGGGTGGTCACTCCTTGACCACAAGGGAGATTCTTCAGTCTTCTATGTCGAGTAGGATGTCGAAGGTCCAGAGTTTCGTATCAGAGGTTCAGTCAGGACATGTCTAAGGACACCGCTCCTACCTATATACCAAATCTAGGGGCTGGATTACTTGCTAGGTCCCTCCTAAGGGTGGGACCCAGGAAGGGGGTGGTTACACCCCTTTCCCTTTGTCCAGTTTCGCGCCAGAGCTGGGGCTTGAGTGCCCCAGCACCGGTTTGAACTGGACTATGCATGGGACACCTTGTGTGCCCCAGGCAGTGTCTCCTTTCATTCAGCCCTCCCTGCCCCAATACACTATAGCCTGTCTGGGGTGGTGCTAGCACCTCCCTGTACAGGAAACCTATTGTCCAAGCCTCCCTCGCTGGAAGGACTCCCAGCAGCAGGAGGTCAGACTTGTGTCTGTGGCAGCAGCATCCATTTTGTGATGCTGAGGCTCTGGTTAACTTTAACCGGGATTAATGGAAGTAACATGTCTTCTCCCTCTAGAAGGGTGGAATGCTACCCCCGTCGCCAGAACTGTCGAGGGGGTAGTCATCCAAAGCGTATGACACCTTACACGACATGTTTTGATAAAGCCAAACCAAAGATAGCATTTAACCGCGAGGTTCATAATGCACTTAAGAGAATATGGTATGGCATTATCCTAGAACAGCTATAAGGACATGGTTCCGAAAGCTGCCGACAGGCTCAGCTCATGCTAGAGCAGCATCTCACATGAAACCAAGCACTCTGCCTTCAGGGTTGTTAAGGCCTGCCATTGGAGTGACTTATAGGTGTATATGTGTCTAGATATAAGGTTAGACATAGGAATACTATATCTAAGCAAGGGGTGATTACACAATCTTGCCCCAGCTGAGTGATCAGCCAGTTGTGTCAGTTTGGATGGCCAGCCAGGGGTGGCAAAAGATATGCTGCAGCCCCTGGTAGGCCTTGGGTGCACCTATGCCCTGGGTACCTATAGTACACTGTACAGGGACTCATTAGAGTGACCCAAATCCCAATTGGTGATATACCTAAAGTACATGGTCTGAATTTAGAGAGAGAACAGCAAGGCTGTGGTGGCTCTATATCGACTAATAGCGCTAGTCGATATAGAGGCAAAGTATTATGCGGCCCTCGTTCTGAAGGATTTAACAACTTGGGCAAACAAAAACCACATCATCTCAGCTACCCAGACCGGATTCCGCAGAGGTCAGGGTACAACTACCAATATCATGGCGCTAACTCTTTTGACAGATGCAGTAAAATCCATCAAGAGCTCACTATACCTATGTTACATTGACTACAGCGCCGCATTTGACCATGTAGACCGGAGCAAACTCTGGCAGAAGCTGGAAAGATGGGGGATACCAAGCCCACTCCTACAGCAGTTGATCATGCTACATACCAACGCCTGGGTAAGGATCAAATTGGGCTCCGGAACACACATTTCAAGGCAAATCAGTACCACCAAAGGCTTGAAACAAGGCTGTGTCCTAGCCCCAATGCTGTTAACCTCTTTCTGGCAGATCTCCCGGGGAAACTAGAGAAAATCAAATCCCATGCCCCGCGATTAGGCGATATCACACTCTCAAACCTTCTATACGCCGACGACCTGGTCCTTATCAGCCGGTCCCCTATTGGTCTCCAAAACCTTCTGGATACAACCAGCATATTTTCCATAAATAACTCACTAAACATCAAGTTAAAAAAAACTAAAAATATGACAATGAACTACAATAAAAAAAGGAAACTTGCATGGTTTCTGGACGGACAGAGGCTAGAACAGGTAGCAACCTATAAATACCTAGGCGTCCTTATAGACAGCAAAGGCTCATTCAAGCCCCAACTAGAGGCCATTTGCCGGAAGGGCACGACTTTCTACTTGTCAATTAAACCCCTGAAGAAAGTTCTCCCAGATCGGTCATTCGGCCCCCTTTTGCAGGTGATAAGGGCACGATTGCAACCCATGCTTACGTACGGCAGCAAATCCCTGCAAGGAAAAGATGCCACGATATTAGACAACACCATCAGTCACGCATATAGGGCAATATTCCAACTACCCACCTACACTTCGCCCGCTCAAATTCGTCTCGAATTCGGGCTCCAGAAACAAGCGGTGGGAAGGAGGGGGGCATATATTGAAACGTGGCGGAAAATCAGAGATGCTGACCACGGATCCCTAAACGCCCATCTCTGGAGTGAATTATCCACCAGAGGCAACTCACCCGCAAGGAAATACCTCCAAGACTCATTGGCGAACCTGGACCTAACAAACCTCTGGGAGTCGTCAACAGATCTTAAAACTTTCAAAAAAGTGGTAACGAAAGTAACCAAGTTGATCTCATCTATAGAGGATAAAGCCACCCTGACTAAGAGGGCCCACGGATGGGCCGTGTTGAAAGACTACAGTGCCCTGAAACCACAAGAATATTTAAAAATGGGCCTCACGTAGGCAACTAAAAACAAGTTCTTAAACATGCGCCTTGGCATTATACCCATACTATCGCACCTGGCACCTTGGAAAAGGGGAAGCTCAGCAAGCTGCTGCCGACTCTGCCTATCAGGAAAAGAGGATCTTATCCATATAATCTGCATCTGTTAAAAACGTATGGACATAAGACGATCCCTACTCCGGGCCCTATGGAACCAGAAGGGCATAACAAGTTGCAGGCAGGCTGTGATGCTGTGCTTTAACCCGGAGAAGACTCAGTTAAACTGTAGACTAACTAAATTCTTTGACATAGTGGCCAGAAGGCGTACGATCCAGACACCTGGCTCACACTAAGCACTAGCCAACTCAATGCTGAGCTAAGCCCCTTGGAGCACCTTGTTTCCTTAATCCCTATGGTTTAGAACAATACACATTGTGACTTTTTATGATCTCAACAAGCAAGCCCACTTGCTTTTTATATTTTGACTGTAACCATGATTGCTTTTATTACACATTTGTATGTTTTATATTGAGTTTTTATTAACTGTACAATAAATCTTACTTACTTACAGTTGTCGGTTAATTCCAGAAGCAAAGGTAATCCAAAGTACTGCACCAAGTGTTCACGGCACAGATGGACATATGGTAATTCCATCACCATTTGGCCTTGTTGTGGAACATCCATTGCGGAGCAACAAAAATAAAACCAAGATAGCAATCAACAGGAATAATACCAACAGAATGCCTCCAAAATGCTTGAAAACAGTTAGTGTATAAAAGAGGGAATCACTCCAAGTACAGACTGAAATGCTGATACAAAATCAGACCCAAGCGTTTAAAAAGAAAGTGTAAAACACCAGCGGTTTTAGAAGCATTAAAAATGTGGTGCACAAGTTCACCAAAATAACTTGGACAGCAAAAGTTTCTCAAGCAGATGTCAGTGCCACCTCTTTTTGAAACAATAAAGCTTTAAGTTCATTTAACCAATCAAAGTTAACATTAGAAAGGGGGACTCTTGGCCATAAGAATTTCCCCACTCGTGTGTGTAGCTGGATATAATAAATTCATACAATTCACGATCATGGAAACTGTTACAATGTAAGGGACACCAGGCTTCATTACACAGCAACCTTGTTTCGTCAGTATCGAGTAACTTCTGTTCGAAAGTAATGAAAAAGCTGACTTGATCAAGGGTACGGGAACTCCCTTCAAATAATACGCCGAATTGGCCATACATACTTTGTTCGCTCCATGCAGTGTTATCTCTTTATAAAGTAAAAATTTGGCTCACGGAAACTCTGTTCTCATTTCCACCAAGAAAAACCTCTGTCACCACTCACACTTTTGTAATCGAAAGGAAGAAACAAAGTCTCATGCATACATTTATCCCCCTTCTGTTCATATTTGCCTACTTGAAAAGGTTTCAGACAAGACGAGAAATGAAATGAAGAGATTCTTAAAGGAATTAAACCATGTATTAGTCATATATCTGAAGGTGTTTCAGCTACAATAAGGGGCAGTTTCTCTAAACGTTCTATAAGAAGCATTAAGTTGCGTTTTTCTTTAACATATCCGGATGCATATGTAACAGTTACACAGCAAAAACCATTCTGTAGCTTTCAGATATTTCCATGGCAGTCTCAATTGCAAAATTGATCTTAACTGACTTTGACAATGTAAAAGAGCAGGCATGTCATTTTTGTATGATATCAAATGCAGAAGACACAATATTATTCAATTAATAAACACGAGTAAACAATGTGGTCATTCCATCATCGACATCAGCTAATGCTTATTCTGAATTTTCCTTATCAATTTGTCGCAACCTTTCAGCATCTTCTTGTTGTGAAACCTTCTAAAGTTCATTATATGTTGCATATCTGAAACGTTTAGAATGAGGAGATCTGGAACCTAAAAAGAAATCTTGCAAGTCCTGTTGTCTGAAAGAAGGTATAAATGTTGCTTAACAGCAGACCCTGTAGAGCGCTCTAGCCACTGCTGGCATAACTTAACTACACTTTGGGATAGTTACCACACCCGAGTATATCTGGGGTCTGGTCTGCTAGTTTTAAAACCCTTAAAGGAGTTTGAACACTTGTATGATAGCCATTAAAGTCAAGGGGCCACATTAACTACCCAACTGAACCATAAAGGGGAGAGTTATATATACCATTCTGCACCATTTCACCAAGTTGCTCATCTGTAATATTAATGTATTGTTGACATTTATCAAAACGTGCAACAAAGGGAATGCTAAGATCTTGGCATTAGCTAGTCCAAAACACACAGTCTGTTGTACTGTTTTGTTTAAAAATATGATTTGTCTAGGGCTCAAACAAGCCCTAAATAAGGCATCAATGCTAGTGTCTTGTACCCCAAATTGATTTTAAAGGAATATTGTTTTTCCAATAATCATAACCCTATACAGTCAATTTTGAAATAAACTAATGAGTAAAGATACATTTTGTTTGTGTCAGCATTTTTGTCATTGCTGGGGAAGGTTGAAGCTTATCACCTTAGGAGCTTCGTAAATAAACCTCCCCAGTGCTGCGCTGTCCATTATCCAGTGCTGAACTGGACGTCCAGCGGTCGCACGCAGCACTGGGGAGGTAGTGCCCGTGACGACCGTTGGCCGACGGCTGCACTGAAAGGGTTAAAATAAAACAAAATTGGGTCTGTGGGTAAAGGACTAGAAAAGTAAGGAAACTTTTTCAAATACTGTTGGGGACTCTTTACAGGTGGCACTAGGCAGTGGTCCCATTGTGTATAGTTTAAAAAACAACACACAGTATATATACTAGCTCTGTGGAAGTAATGAGCAATGACAGCAAAGTAACCAGAGGCACAAAACAGGAACCTTATTAGGCCACGGCTACCATGTTGGCAATTCCAAAGGCGGTGATAATATATTATTTCATTGTTTGCTGCCGCTGTAGAAATGGGCACGAGTGCATGTGCAGCATCACAAGTCCCCAGCTGGGGAGTAGTTAAATTTGGACTGCTTAGTGTCTATATTAAGGGATCCTGCGCAGTGTAGGGATAGGAGATAAGGAACTTCCTTGATACCCTCGTTGCTTACTGTTTAGGACTGGCACATGATGGAGCTTAATGAAATCAATGGAAACTTGTCATGTCTGTTTATAAACTGCAAGCTGTGGCAAAATCACAATTTGAGTACCATGGACACCAAGTACAGGCATCGGGCATGGTAGGATGGTCTGAACTCCCTTTTATCTGTAATCTCCCTGACCCAACCCCCAACTTTCGGAATTCAGCCAGAAGTCGCTGTTTGCTCATTCACGTTGTCAGTTGCAGAACGGTTACTATTCCCATTTGAGCTTTTCCCCGGAAGTCGTGGAATTCCTGTAAGACAGTGAAACTTTCATTGATGTCATAGTGAGCATCAGCTGCCACTGTGCCAGGGTTATCATGATCTGGAACATACATCTGCATTCCAAACAGGACCTCGTATGGGGTCTGACCAGATAAAGATCTTCTAGGCAGATTTAAAGCTTTCTGACCTGCATACAGGTGATGGATCCAACTACAATCTAACACTAAGACTCTAGCTGCTAAGGACTGCTTTAAGGCACGTTTTCTGCTATCAACTTTCCCTCAGGATGATAGGGTGAGGAATAATGCATAAAACATCCAGGGTTTCCATGGTATCCCACTAAGCTTTAGAGGCAAAGGCAGGATCCTGATCCAAGTGGAATGGCGCTAATGCATATGTACTGATGAAGATCTGCAAATCTTTAATAACAGTTCAAGCGTCAGCCAATTGCTGTGACCGCACCCATAGCAATCAAGAACATGAACCAACAGCCAATAAAATACATTTAAATGCACCATCCTATTGGAGTGTTCCTCAATGATCCTAAGGACTTAGTGGTTTATTCGAAACTAGAAGGGTGTATGCAGTGGGCAAGCAAAGGTGGAACTTTTAATTTGTTGGTAAATGTCACAGCAAATGACATTTTGTTTAGTCTGTTTATAAAGCCCTGCCATCAGTAGTATTTCTGTAAAAATGTAACAGTTGCAGCCACACCAGCATGGGCAGACACTAATCCTTCATGTGCAGCAATTATTAGCTCTAACCTGCCATCCTGATTGGGCATCACTCTATCACCCACCCAGGATATGCGGACAAAAGGAATGTTTTGAGAACTCAACAGGGAGTATTTTATTGGAAAAGTTTTTGGTAGGGGCGTGCCACTAGCTGAAGCAGTGACTGCAGCCATAATGTCCTCATCTATTCTCGTATGTAAACGTGAAATCGCAGATACTACAACTGTCTGAACTGCCACCTTGGCAGCTTCATCAGCTAAAGAATTCCCTCCAACATGTACACCAACCTGTTGATGGCCCAAAGTGTGAATGACATAACTCCATGGCAGAGCATCATTAAGAGCTGCCACCTTTCCCCCAAAGCAACTTATGATTAATAGTGTCACCTTTAGAGTCTCTGAATCCATTCAAGCGCCAATAGTGTAAATTATCATTAGAGGACTGGACACAGTAATAGGAATCTCACACAATCAGTGCTTGAAATTCGGGAGCCGAATTCTGCAGTGCCAGAACCAAAGCTTTCAGTTCAGCCGGCTCAGCAGTAGTCACCCAAAGTTTCTGTATGTTTTTTGCCTAAAATTCACCATCTTTTATGACACCCTTAACGGCAGCGCATGCTGCTGAGTATTTATGTCTAGTAGTAACCGCGATGATTTATAAAAAGGGGGTAACCCTGTGTCCCTCAGAACCTGGGTATATGCGATTAACAAACAAAATGGTTCTGTTGGGTAGCAAAAACAATTCCTTTGGGAGAGGCTTAGAACAGCTCAAAAGACAAGCAACAAGCACACACTTTCTGATATACAAAGTTTTTATATATATTAAAAACCGAACAAAAGACAATATCCTGGAATTACTTCATTCCCTTACATCGCTAGTAAATGCATTAACTTTGTGAAAAAGTGACAATGGTGATTAAGGTGACAAGTGTAATGTATACAGTGACACTTATATACACAACAATTATTTACAATAAAACCTTAAGGAGAAATGACCAGGGGCGGTGGGGGGATTGGTTTGGAGAGGAAGGAGGAAAACGAGGTATTTTTTGTCGTTTAAGAGGCCAGTTTTTTCAAGTAGATATTCCAAGGAAAACAAAATGGTTGTTATCCAAGTTCCTGGAGTTTTAACTTGGCCAAGGTAATAGCGTCGACGTTTCGACCCTCGTTGCACCCCAGTTGGTGGTTGCGGCGGGTCTTTATCAAGACAGGGGAAGGGCTGGAAGGAAAAGGATAGGGATCAGAGAAGTGCTTGTAAATAGCGTCAACAATGACGAGAATCGCTCAAGGTTACTTACACGGGGATCGGTCAAATGGTGAACGTATTCCTGAAGGTAGCCCGATGGTCAACCTAAATAGAAAAAGCCTTTTAGGTCCATGTGTTTGAGGTACACATGTATGTCGGGCATTGGTCAAAAGACATATTTAAGGTGACTAGGTGGTTATGGAGCCAGGTAATCTGATTCCTTCAGTAACTCAGTGTAATGGAATTTGCAAAACGTGCCTCTGTGATTTCGGGGCTGGCAAGGGATGTGCCTAAGTGATTTGAAATTAATTAAAACCGGGTGCAAGTCCGATTTCGGAAATGAAACCCGAGCCCTGACAATGGGTTAGATTATTCCGGATATCACTCGGTAGGTATCCGAGTTCAAGGGAACTTGGATAACAACCATTTTGTTTTCCTTGGAATATCTACTTGAAAAAACTGGCCTCTTAAACGACAAAAAATACCTCGTTTTCCTCCTTCCTCTCCAAACCAATCCCCCCACCGCCCCTGGTCATTTCTCCTTAAGGTTTTATTGTAAATAATTGTTGTGTATATAAGTGTCACTGTATACATTACACTTGTCACCTTAATCAGCATTGTCACTTTTTCACAAAGTTAATGCATTTACTAGCGATGTAAGGGAATGAAGTAATTCCAGGATATTGTCTTTTGTTCGGTTTTTAATATATATAAAAACTTTGTATATCAGAAAGTGTGTGCTTGTTGCTTGTCTTTTGAGCTGTTCTAAGCCTCTCCCAAAGGAATTGTTTTTGCTACCCAACAGAACCATTTTGTTTGTTAATAGTAGTAACCGCGGGCTGGGCTGAACCATCAGCATAGATTATGAAATCATACTGGCCTAGAGGCAAAATTTAAATCAACATGTGATATTCTTCATACTGGAGAAATTTTTGTGTTCTTAATGTAGGGTCAAAGGCATAATTTACACTAGTAGTTGTCAAGGAAGTGGCCAACTGGCTCCATTGTGGATGCAAGGCTTTAGCATTAGGGATGCTTGCTGTTGTGATAGCCTCTAAAGCTGGAATGGGAGAAACCAAAACCATGCATTTCCCCATAGCCAGTGGACTCTCCATAAGAACAGATGTTTGAACTGAAGTCAGACATTTTTTTCAATTGATGCAAAACGCATTTTTGCAATGGAGTATAGATACGAATTATATGCAAGTAACACTTTTGCACCTTCATTGAAGGCGACCTATGTATAGCCGGTGGAACCCATAATGATGCAGATGACTAAATTAGTTTTGTTTACACAAGTGTGAAAGTGTTTGGATGTAAGTATGTCTGTTTGCAGCGCTCTGAAAACAGTAGTATGTTCTGAAATCTAATGTTTGTCTAAAATATCAGGACGCATTAAATCGTACAACGGTTTAACCCGCTGTGTGTAATCTGGTATGGATGTTCTACCAATGTTTAGAAAGCCTAAATATAATTGTAACTTTTTCCTTGTAAAATTGAAATTATCGGGGCAGCAACATTTCCTTTGGGTCCCTAAAGTGCTAAATGCTGTCAATTCTCTGCTTTCAGGTGCTATATTTTAACAGAAAAAGCCATTGGAAATGTCCAATGTAGTTTTTATTTCTACAAACAGTTTCTTACATTAAAGCTGTGCTATGTGAATTTTGTTTTGCAAAGGTGTGTGTGTCACTGTTTAAATGTCTATAGTCCAATAGGAATGATTTGGTTTGGCTACAGGAAATAAAGGATTATTCATAGGAGAGATACAAGACACAATCACACCTTGATATTCTAATTGTGATAGAGTTTCCCCAACAGGTTGTCTAGCTTCATGTTTAATAAGGTATTGCAGTTGCACTTGCTGGCTGGACCTCATGGGTAGAATATGACAAGGCGAGACCTTATCCTAGCCTACTTGATTGCGATATAACACAGGGGCTTGTGCAAGAGCCCATTCCGTGGCATATGCTTCTTTAACTTCCTCGGGAACAAAAAATGACAAGGATGAAAATATTACCTCCTTCCCTTGTGGGACCTTTCTAACTCTGGAGGCCAATCTATCTAAGCCAAGAAAATGTCATAAGCTTTTGACAAATTCTGCCAGAATATTACTTTATAGTACGCAGTATGTCACCCTCAATTTGGGTGTCCAAATCATAAAGTCTGTCAGGAGGGCTCACCCGCTGATCTGGAATTTCAACTTGAATATAGTCATTAGGTGGTTTCGCCACCAGAAACTCTTAAAGATCCTGGCAAACTACTGTGACCTTTGCTGCGCTGTCTAGCAGTGTTTTCACCCATGTCCTGTTCCAGAGAAGCTTCTTGAGTATTTTTGGTATGTTTAGCAGATATTCCTGCACCTGAATCTTCTTCAAAGAAGAAGTGGGATAATAAGAAAAACAAGAACAAAACTAAATCGTGGGGTGGGTCTCCTAAACAGGAAGTTACTGCGAAGTGCTACAACCTGCATAACCGTGATAATATTAGACCAGTCAACATGTATCAGGCTCCAACGAAAAACAGCCCCTTCTGCGGTCAAAAACCTTAATGAGAAGACAATCATCGCTTCTCAAGTACAACTGTTAATAGAATAAGCTGAGCATACATACAGCGTTTTAAAATAATCAAATTGTTTTATGTTGTGCATCCATTACAGAGAATACCAACGCTGCTAAAAATCAAAAGCCCGACGAGAAACCTGGTACCCAATGCCCAGGATTTGAAACGCGTCGGCATATGATAAATACACTGAGGAATGCTTGAATTGAATTCCAGCCTTGAATTGAGGAAATAATTCCCCTTTTTAGAAATACTAAACAAATGTTTCCCTGTGTTATTACTGTTGCCATATATAGATTTTGTAAGAAAATCTAGGAACACTAAGTCAGTATATTCACCGATTTGGTGTAAAAGTATTTATGTATTGGATGTCTTTTTTCTTTCCATAAATGTCGATTGTGATGTATGTTGTAAAGTAGGTCTTATTATTGATGTTTATGTAAAATGTCTTGTAAAACGATTTTGTATAAAATGTAGATATGACTGTCTTTTTCACGCTGAAATAAGCAAATGAAGAACAAAAATAAATTGTGAAATAAAAGGTATACATAAAATACTGGTAGCAACAAAAAGAAATGTGTTTGGCCATAAAGCGATAGTATCAATGCTTAAAAGAAAGTGAGGTAAAGGTCTTTCCCTTCGTCTAATATACAAGTACGGCCCTACCTGCACCTCGTTCCTTGGGCCTAACTCCCCCTTTTAAATCAGTTGATAAGAATAGCATTTTTTATATGAACACATTCCGTGCTAGAGCTCTTTAAGAGGAGCATTTCCATGCTGGAATTATCACAGAACCGCTGCAGATTGTTACTGAGAAGCAGCCCTACTGACTCCGATCTGTCCGGCTACGGAAAATAACCTGCGCACTACAATCAACTTCCTGACACCTAAGACTAAGGTATGGGGGGGGGTTAGGCTATCCCAATTGATCAGTCAAAATGAGGCTACCGCTATGCTCTCATTAATATAGTGTTAGATACAGATAGGTGTAGGCAAACATTTGCAACAATTTACATAGTTGAATTGTTCATATTGTTTATCACAATAAATGCCGATTACAGTAATATAGTTCATCTTTCTAATAATCCCATTGTTGTAGATTTCTTGTGTTTACCTTGGCATGCAGGAGTGACAAACAAACGTGTTAGATTTGATTCCATGGGTTTTTGGGAGTCAGAGTGTCATTTTCGAGGTTGCCAACAATATCTGTTACCCTGGTTGGTTTAGAGGTTAGATGTGGTACTATGAGCTAGCCGAAATCCACCAACACTCACTGATGGTAAATGTGGACTAAGTCTCTATACTATGAAGCTTGTGTAGGTCTAATACACAGTTGTGCTATATTTGTAGGAACCGTATAATATGGCGCCACCAATGTTTTAGGTCAGGTACTTATTTAATGGGGCTCCCGAGTAGTTTTCTCACATATGCCAAGACTCCTTTTCACCTCTACACGGAGATGCCTGTGGTGACAAGAATTTATCCTCATCAGCTTAATAGGAAGCACCTATTTTTGTCTTTAGGTTGCTCAAATTTGATCCTGCAAAAGGATCACCCCACTATAGCATTAACTTTAGAATTCGATTCATTAAACATGGTGCTAGCAGTAATTATTCCTGTTAATTGTAGACAGGTAGTAACTGCTCACTTAACTACACATGGGCTCGCCAATCGCAGGGCAGATGTTACCTTCATGATCGAGGCAAACGAAGGTCACTAATGTGAAGTTTACTGTGCTTGGGTAAACCTTCCTGCAGTCGATGCTAACAAACAAACATTTCATACATACACTGAAGCAGTACCTCAGGCTGCATTTTGACCTTGTGAATACTTAGAAATACCAGGAACATCGTAATTGGTCCAAAGTGCCCTCCCAGACATTCCCAAAATAGTAGAACTAGGTTCTCTCAGTAATGAAGGGGCATCCTGGCTAGTCTTAGCCCCATACACAATTTCCAAATAGAGATGCCTTAAATATTGTAGAAATACATGCTTTATATAATCACTTAAGTTAGACAGTATTGATGCCTAATGCAGTTTTATGCTCACAATAACAACTGCCCCAGCAGTGCGTGGCTATGAGAGTCGAGATCGCGGTCGCACTCAGTGCTTTGGACCGCTCACATCCATACAGACCTCCGGGAGCGCGTGCGGGTGCTGTCGTTGCCTAGGACTCCTGTGTACTGCGGAGGTGGCTGCTGCACTGGCCAGCGATCGTGAGGGAGCAAGATGGTGTTGTCCTGACCAGGGCTTGTGGAACTCGCCTGCCGCGTATTGCTGAAACCCCCACAGGGTTCAGGAGACGGACAGGGCCTCTGGTGGCCTGCCCCCATCTGACCAGGGTACTGTGGTCAGTGCTGTGCCGCTTCAGATCACCAGCCGCATACCCCAGGTGGGCCAGTCATTCGGCCTGCAGATCGGCGGCACCAGCGCCCCATGGATCTCTGCGGTAACACCCGTGCAGCGTTGGTGGCGCCCTGCCAGGGCAGACTCCTCAGATGCATCCTTGCAGGTGAGGAGGCCTAGAGAAGTGGATGCGAGATCGGGTGAGGCCCTCTGGCCACGCCTGAACGGGGCCACCTGCCAGATGAACTAAGCCCTCACTGGCGTAGCGGTGGTCCCTACCTGATGAAAAGGACGATAGGGCCGAGACCCAGGCACCTGCGAACCTTTTAAGACTTTCAATACATATACTTCCTTCATTCCACTCAGTTCTATAAATACCTACAGATCTGGCACACTATCACCCTCAACGTCCCCACGGACACTGCACTCCCTGAATTTAGCCCACTGGAAGCTAAGCTCCTCATGTGTAACCTACGGAAGGAGGGGGGGGGGGGGGTCCCAAAACTACAGCACTCTCATCAACAACTCCCTAACCATCTTAGACACCGTTGGGAGCAATGGCTGGACCCCTGGAAGAGGAGGACTGGCGAGATGCCCTTATGCCGACCGACTGCCCCTTCTACCCCCCACCGCCCCACCCCGGTGATTACCATCTCGGCCAGGCTCTGTCTCATCCAGGTTTACTATCTTCACTGCGCTTACCTCACCCCAATCAGATTGCACAAAGCTGCCTTTCTCCCGGCTCCATGATGAAGCTGTCTTTCTCCTGGCTCCATGATGCCCTTAAGACAAATTTAGAATTTTTTGTGGCTTCTACTTGGGATGGTTCCCCCCAATTGAAGATTGTGAAACATAGCGTACTACTTTTGCTGTCATATATATCATAACACACAACACCCCATCAATTGCTGTTTTGCCAGAAGTGCTAAAGCAAATTCAAAACAAATACAGGGCAGCGCCTGCCTCGAACTTGGGTATGAAATTAATTGGCAACTTTGCCACAGTATCCTCAATGATTTTAAGCAGCATTAAAGGGGAGGCAGCAGCGTTGGCAATATGCCAATAGCTAGGGAATATTCCTGTTGCATATCAGGATTGCGAGCTTCTGAAAAATATTTCTGAGACCTACGCTACTATAGGTCATGAGAACTTGGAAACCAGGCCTGGTAAGCCACAACTTAAAACAAAATCAAATTCAGATACCACCAAGCAGACACCTCAGTATTCTAAAAAAACACTGATTAAAACAACAAAAAAGAAAAACAGATAACACAAAGTGGATCTCCCAAACCGGAGTCCACTGAAAAACGCTATAGTTGAAGTAACCATGATACAATTAAACAGCCCGACAAGTATCAGTATTCTGATACACATCCCTCTCGTTCCTTTCATGACTCTTTAGACAGTCACAGAGTGGGGGATGAGACAAGGAAGAGTATATGAAACAGAAAAAGACAATATTCCACAGCAAAAACAATACTTTAACACTACACATTCAACTCGGGAGCCCATGGTAGTCTCTCGCACATCAACTATATCTTCACCTTGGTACATCGACTCCCCCGCTTCCGAGGTGCCCCACTTGGCCAGAGGAACCTTTGACTCACTCCTGTTTTTTGGGATATCTATAGGTAGGTAACAAGCAAGAGCGCTGATGTGATTACGCTGTATCCCTAGTATTTCAAAATTCACAGAGTTAGAAAAAGGCCTCCTGGAGGCAACAGAATACCACTTCTCGAAAACGAGGATTCTGTAGACTCAGCACACACAACCTGTGGGAGGAGTAAAAGACAGTCATTAGGGGACGAGGTCGCTCTTTAATAGTAGGGCATAGCAAGGATAAAAGAGCTCGATTGGAGATGCTTGAACCGGAGATACTTGACCTTGAGGCTAAACTGACAGGCCTAGACAAGATAGATGCTAAGAATACCTTGGACCTAAAACAACACAAATATAGAGACATAGCACCAGAGGCCACTAGGGCCAGACATAGAGCAATGCAACATCGCAATTATGAAGTGGGGTAAAAGGCAGGAAAACTCATAGCTTGGTTGGACAGACAGGAATGGTCAGGTCATTGGGTACTGGAAATTCATACTAAGGATGGAAAATGTGAGGGGCTGACGAGATAGCTGAAGCCTTTTCCGCCTTTTATGCTCATCTCTACTCCCCAGCGAAGAGCGCTACGGCGGAGAAATCCTGCAAATCTCTGGCCGACATACAGCTCCCTACTCTCTACAGTGACAACAGAAAGCTCCTAGAGGGCGATCCCACTGAGGAAGAGATTTTCCAGGTGATACAGAATTTGAGTTTGGGTAAGGCAGTAGGCCTCAATGGCATACCAATCAAGCTTTATAAGCTTACTGCCCCGAAGCTCACTCCGCACCAAGGGACCAAAGACTGTCTTCCATAGTTGCTATTCACAAGGAGGGCAAACAGTCAGAATGCTGTGCTTCATATAGACCCATCTCACTGCATAATGTGGAAGTCAAAATCCTGGGTAAACTAATAGCTTCTTGGCTAATTCATGTAGTCTCTAAACTTGTGCATCCAGATCAAACCAGTTTTATGCCATGGCGCAGCACTGCCCACAAACTGCGGTGACTCTAGGGGGTGTTGGGCTAGCTGGAGAGGATTGACTTGTACTATCGCTGGACGCCCATATGGACTTTGACACAGTTGAATGGCTGTATCTTTTTGATGTAATGTGCAGGATGGGCTTTGGCCTAAGATTTTTAACATGACTGCAGCTCCTATACACTGAGCTCTTAGCGCAGGTCACTGTGAATGGAGGGACCGCCTGTGTCTTTGGGCTCCAGCATGGCACTAGGCAGGGCTGCCCGCTCTCTCTGTTGATCTATGCCCTTATATTAAAGCCCTTTGTGGCCTGCTAGGACAGGCCCGCTGATCTGCAGTCTGCGCTGGACCGAGCAATGGGAGTACAGAATTTTGCTTTATGCTGTTGACTTTCTGCTCTATGTAGCAGACCATCTGTTCTCCCTTGATAGACTGATGTATATACTGACCCTGTTTGGTCACTACTCAGGATATACAATAAAGTGGTCAAAATCTATAATTTACGTCCTACATGCCCCAGTGCCACAAGGCTGTGATTGCTGTAGACGGGTTCCTATACCTAGGTATATAGGTCACCAAAGCTCCAGGCCTGTTCTATGAAGAAAACCTGCAGGCCCCCCTTGCCTCCAGCTCCCACGGACACGATTACAGTGTGATGTCCAGCACTGGAGGTGTCGATCACTTTCCTTACTCGGCAGAGCTGTACTGTTCAAAATGATGGCACCACCCGCTTCCTCAACGCCTTACACAATACACCATGCACCGTCCCTGTAGCCTACTTTAAAAGGGCATAGAGAGTGAACTTAAAACACTGCTAAGGGATCGAGGTCCCACACACCTCTACACTAGCCTGTGACGCCTGCTTCTCAAGGATCCCACAGCAGTCACAGTCAAACTCTGGCATACAACACTTAAAGTGCTTGATTGTGAGGGCAAGATGACTCAAGTCACCCCCCTCTGGGACATAGAATTAGGTTTTGGTAAGTGGGATCTTAATGGTCACTCCAAAGTGGGGGACCTGGGGACTAAGGGAAAGATTATAGCCTTTACTGATTTGCAACAAGACTACCAGTTGCTCCCACTGAGACCTTTCGTTACCTACAACTGAGACATGCACTACAAGTGACACTTACCCAGGGGGTGGACCTTCCTGAATCTTCGCCCCTGGAACACAGATTGCTTGATGACCACATTGCCTGCAAAGCAACTTCCCTCACATATCGAAAATTGATTAACAACCTACCAGACACATTCCCACACATGCAAAAACAACAGGACCAAGAGCTGGGGTTTTTGGGCGACTACAAATAGCCCGAGGCCCTGGCATCCCAGAGGGAAGTGGTGATTAAAGCTTGGTTTTGCTTAGTGCAGCTCAAAATTCTACACAGGCCATACCTTACATACGTACCTGTTCTCTCGGTCCTCTGAGAAATCTCTCCTTTGTATAAATGCTGACAGATCTTCTCCTGCCCTGCGCACGTGCCCTGATTCAATTCTCAGCCTAGGAGGGCATTGCTGCAAAGTTAGTATATCCACAGGGTCCCTGCCATGAGTTGATACGGAAGGGCCACCACACACGCATACCAGTTTTCCTCTGCAGTGTCCTCATTTAGTGGACCATACACCTCTGCCTTATCTCCTTCAGTAAATAGGCAGCAAGTCAAGGTGAAGGTAGGGCCTGGATGGGGCCAGCATTGACGTGAAGCAGTGCCGGGACAGCACCTGGTTGGCGTAAGGAAAAAGGATTGGCTTGTCGTCGAGCAGCACCGGATAGGATGGAGCCTGGGTGGATGAAAGCACAAGCATTGGCGTCAATCCAGATCCTGGAGCACATCCCAGTGAGCCAGCTGGCATGGAGTGTGAACCTATAGACGATAACCAGCAGGGGCACCTCTGAGCTCCATGGCACCCAAAGGTGCACCTAAGGAGTCAGTGGTCCAAAGATGGCATGCATGGCATCATATAATTCGTTTAGTTGGACAAGCGTTGCTCTGGCACAGGGAATCGGTGTATCTCGGAGCGGGCCCTAAACTTGACTCTGCAGTTTGAGTGCAGGAGCAGGGCCTACAAGGACGAGACTGAGAGGGTGAAGCTGAAGAACGCTTTGACAACGACTTCTTTTGCTCCTTCAACTTACCAGACTTTGACAAAGAGTGGGAAGATGAATGGTTCCAGGAATGACCCAGAGATCTTCCACAGGAACGGGAGGAACAGTAGACAGCCTTCTTTTGCCCTGCACCGTGAGTTGCACAGCCTGCTCGCAAATCACCTTTGGTGGCATCGACTTGTTCTTAGCACAGGGTTTGGCACTAGAGACAGACCAAATGGGAATCAGACACAGACATCTGCCTGTGACAATCCCCGCAATGCTCAAACCCTGAAGGTTCACTGAGGACATGTCCATAGCACACTTGAGCAAAAGCTCATAAATGTCAACAAAAAGTTGAAAACAGAGGACGTTCTTCAGCTCTGTGAGGTGGCAAAGAAAGGAACGGATGTCAAAGCACTAGGGTGGAGCCTACCAGTGTACCACATTGTCAGTTCCAATGCGGATGACGCTGAAGCGGAGCCAAACGATGGCATCTACAGGCATGCAGAGGTACAGCTCAAGATTCTTTGGATCCAGGCTTTCGCTCGGGAAGTATTCTAAGGTGTTGTATCTCGAGTTAGAATTCTCTGTCAGAAAATGCGAGTGCATTTTCATCGTGAAGATAAAATGCTCAAAGCTAACACGTATGACTTTAAGGATTCATTGGAAGCTTCGATCGGAGGCAAAACTTGTCTTTCTAGAACAATATTGGCATAATCAGTGAAATGTAGCCCAAGACAAGGGATTCCACAAATTTACTGTAATTTCCAGAAGAAATACCAGAAGGTACTAAACATCTAGTCAGGTGTTTAAAGAAAGTTTGTGATTCTCAGTGTTAAATTCAAAAGCAATGCAATCTTCCTTTCAATATCAAAGGAGTTGCATCAAAAGCAGTCAAATAGTTATTAAATAATTTTGGAGCACATTTCGCACTTCATACTTGGCTTACTGGATCCTCTAAAAGAAGTGGTGATTGACTGCAGCTCTGCAGGATGGCCAGCCTGACACCTGGAATGGATGGAAGATTTTCGATTCCCATCCGGAGTCAAATGCCAGTCACCTCGGTTGGGGTGCCAAATTCGGCACCATTTCTATGGGAAGAAATAAACGCTGATGGAATTAAATGAGTAAAAAGGATGAGTAAGGCGCCAGAGTCTCAGCGACGAAGAAAGGTGCTTAAACAGAGAGAGCTCCAGTGGCCCTGAGGAGAGTCACTGCACCTACGTCATCATCATCTGCTACCATCCACAGTCTCATGGCTTTGAGGCACTGTTAGCAGGCCGCTGTGCGCGGCAGGGGCTCCTGAACCATGGCACTGGGGAGGCGTTCCGGTGGGCTTTTGATGGGTGTAGCACTGTCGTGTGATGCATCCCTTACTGATTAGCAGCTGTGACTACCAGGTTCTGCCTGGCTGACTTTATCTGCTTGCACTTTGGAGAGGCCACCCGCTACCTGGACCTCGCTGCTTACAGCGGTCCCCCACTGTGGTCTCTCTCCAGTCCCTCTGCCTCTTGCAACTGGGCACTCCTGGGGATCAGGGCCTGTCAGTTCCTTTAACCAGGGTCGTGCGGCCATTCCCAAAGTCAGCTGGGGAGGTCTGCAGCCAGAGGCTTTTTCTTTGACCCCCACCTAACAGCCTAACTCGCCACCCACCACAGACGAACAGCAACCAGGTACTGCATACCTCAGTGCCCACACTGTGCGAGGCTGGGGACTGTCGGGCCATTCTATGTCAGGACTGGCGGTGAGGATTATGCATTACTTTCTTCACCTTTATTAAAAAGCTGGTTCAAAGTTCAAAAGTAAAAACATCACTGCACAAGCACTACAACTCCCATAAACCACAGGGAGTAACTGTGGCAACCATAAGCCAATCATGTAACAGTTTGTTAAGTCCATATAGTATCAACCGGACCTTAGTCCTTCCTCTTTCTTCCCTGCTTTGCGTCAGTTGAGTCACGTTTTCTTCTTAGTCGGACTAAAAGTGTAGTAGTGGGAGAGTGGGGCTTACGGTTGAATGATCTTCATTACAGAGGCTTCATTAGCAATCTATTCCTTGTGGAGAAATAAAAAAACAAGGGTTTCCGTCCAATGATCAACCTCAGATCCTTCAACAAATGGCTTTACGGCCATTTCAAGATGGAGGGGATCCTCAGGGACCTTCTGCTTCAAGACAATTGGTTAGCGTATCTAGATCTCAAGGACGCCTACCTAACGGTTCCCATATTTCCTCCACATTGCAGGTTTTCCAATTTGAATGGAAAGGCCAAATCTTTAGATGTCAGACCCTCCCATTAAGGATATCATCGGCACCATGGTGCCTTACAAAGCTCCACAAACCTGTGGTGGAACACCTCTGGACTCTGGGCATCAGGTTGATAATCTACCTCAACGATATCCTTTTGATGGATCAATCATGCAATCTTCTGGTATCCCACCTGGACACCACCATTACCTTTTCTCCAGAACTTGGGTTTTGTAATCAACCAACAGAGGTCGGTTTGGTTCCCCAACAGAGCAGGACATTCCTGGGCTTTTGTATAGACTCTAAAGCGGCAACCCTGAGCTTACCAGACCAGAAGATTGTCAAGATCAAGAAGGAGATGAGCAAAGTTCTCAGGAGGGACAGGATTGCTGGGTTCTCTTCTTTGATACAAGCCATTTTCCTGGGGCAAATTTATTACAGGGCTCTACAACAACTGAAGGCGGTCCAACTTTGGAGGGGTCTTACTTATTCAGATTTGTTTTCCCTGATGCCAGGACGTAGATCCAGTGGTGGATAGACCACATAGAGGCCTGGAATGGATAGAAGATTTTCGATTCCCATCCGGATCTGGTGATCGAGTCAAATGCCAGTCACCTCGGTTGAGGTGCCAAATTCGGCACCATTTCTATGGGAGGCAAATAGACAAAGGAGGAATTGAGTCTGCACAGCAATTGCCTAAAATTACTGGTGTGGTTGTTTGCTAATCGGTCCCTCATGAGGGACAAGGTATAGTGCTGTGTACTCCTGAGAATGCCAGTCAAGTGTATCAACCGGCTGGGAGGGACACACTCATGAGCTCTGGCGGATCTAGCCAAGGACTTCAGGCACCACTGCCTCCAACGGCAGAGTTCTGTGACAACAGAGTACCTTCCGGGATCTCTGAACTCTGTGGTGGATTGGAACTTCAGGTACCTCAAGATTGTCAGCGACTGGGGTCTCAACCCGAACATCCTTCAGGCACTGATAGCTCAAGGGGGCCCGCGCCAGATGGACTTGTTTGCCTCCAGATGGAAGACACAGTAGTTTCCCTGTTATGTCAGCTAGAGACTGGATCCAGGAGCTGAGGCGGTGTAGGCCTTCCTCCAGAACTGGTCAATGGATCAAGCTTATGCCTTTCCATCCTTTCTTCTAAATCAGAGAGTGGCGGCTCAAGTTAGTCGACAGATGGCATCTCTGGTACTGATCACACCAGTATGGAGATCATAAAAATGGTTCTCATTTCTCCTGGAGCCCGTGTGCGCCACTCTGCAGCTCCTGCCATTGCTTCCAGAGATTCTGACGGATCCCCTGGGCCATCCACATCCTATGGTTCTTCAGGACCATTTTCCTCTCAGGGAGCGGATGATTTCAGGGGATGTTGGAAAGACGTCAGGCGTTCGCAGGGAGCTAATTTCCTCATTCAACAGGTGTAGGCTCTGGGAACTACCAAGAGTTATAGATCGTCATGGAGGAGATGGATTTGTTTGTGTGTCGAGAGACTCCTGGATCCTGTGGGCACCAGTATTATAGACACCTCAAATTTCCTAGTGAAGCTCTTCCAGGAGGGGCTAGCATATTGCACTATTAATTCATTCAAAACCGCTATTTCAGTTGGTCATGTGCCAGTAAACAATATTCCAGTGGATGAACATCCTTGGTTAAGTAAACTTCTGAAGGGTGTCAGGATATCTCGACCCCCCCAGAACCTCGATTTTCAGGTCTCTGGTACATCAACCTGGTCTTACGACTGTTTACCTCCTGACAAGACAACCAGTACCTTTCTAGAAAGGAGATCTCAGCGAAGCTGGCAATGCTGCTCTGTCTTATATCTTGTAAGAGAGCTTTGGATGTATGAGCCTTGGATCGGTCAGAGAGGGCCTTTACCCCAGAAGGGGCTAGCTTCACCATCTCCAGGAACACAAAGAAGAGTACCAGGTCAGTATCTTATCCATCTTGTCCAGAGGTACCCAAATTGTGTGTGGTTAGATGCATGAAGGCCTATGAGGACATGACAATGGAGATTCGACCTCCAGGGGAACGATAATTGTTGACTGCCATCAAGAGACCATTCAAGGTGGTGTCCTCTCCGGCATTTGTTAGGTGGGTAAGATGGGTCATGGCGGAGGCCGGCATTGATACAACTACTTTTGAGGCTCACTCGGCTGGGGGAGCTATGGCTGCCAAAGTGTTTAGGTAGGTGGCAGGCTTGAGGATATAATGAATGAGGCGGATTGGTCTTCGGTGTCTCCCTTCAACAGGTTTTATTTTAAACCGACCTACGACTCTGCAGCACTGGTGGTAAGTAACCTTTACACATGCATGATACTCGCCTCCGGTCCTGACAGAGAATTAAAAGTGTCCTAGTTCACATGAAGAAAAAATTTAATTCTATTAAGGACGCGGGGCGAGGATTATCCCCTCTAGCATGTTGTCTCTCCGCTATCCTGCCTAGGAGGAGTTACAGTGATATATATATTTACTAATTTGAGACGGTAAGGCAGATACCAATATTTTTTTGATAATCAATTTTATCGATTTTTAACAAGGAAGAAAAATGTAAACCAGCAGTAATCAAAAGCAGCATGTTACAGAAGTTGTAAACAAATTCTCTCATGTTACATGTGAAGAAAAGGCACCAACAATACCTAATCTTATTAAGTCTTGCACACTGCACAAGTTTCCTACAGGGGGGTGCTGTTATGCTACCTGCCCCAGCCATTTGCCCCAGGCTTTAGGTGTTTCGCTGGGCACCCTCTGGACTCATACAAAGACTTCTCTTGTGTGGCCACCAGTCCACCCTCCTGGCGGGTACTGATATTAGCAGGAAAGTACTGTTGATTTTGTTCAGAGACAAAACTGTAATTCTTTATTGGTTATTTAGATGTTATTACTTGGCGTTACAAGTTATACATTGTGATGTGCTCTTGTACTGACCATGCAGGCTTTGGTCCGAATTTGTATAGATCAGAGTTAAAGGATGTTCATGTTATTCATTGTATCTATTGAATGATGACTCTAAAGTTGTGAATCTTGACTGTCTTTAAATGTGAACTAACATGTTCAGTTGGAGGCGTCTTAAAGATATTTACATTCTTTTAGGTTCTGATTCAAAGACGGATTGCGGTTTCGTGTGCTTAACTTCCTACAGTGAAGAAGAGGAAGGACTACGGTGCGGCTGACATTATATGGACTTAATGGACTGTTACATGATTGGCACATGGTTGCTCCCTGTAGTTAATGGGAGGTGTTGTGCTAACGCAGTGATTTTTTACTTTTGAACTTTAAACCTGCTGTTCAATAAACGGGAAGAAATTAATACATAATCCTCCCCTCAGAGTCTTTAATATAATTGAAATTTTCCTTCATGATAACTAAGACAATTTTCATTTCCCACTTTCACGTGGCCAACTGACAAGTTTCTCAGTCTCCATTGCATTTGGTCCCTTCTTCTTCTGCGGACCTACAATCAAGGGCAGAAACGCTGGGGCTCAGGGCTGGGGCCGGACTGCTGCGCTTAAGCGGCCAGGCTTCAGTTGCCCGTTGGGGTGCAGGCGGGGACAATCCACTGCTTGGCTGCAGCGCCGGCTGTGACTTCCTGGTGCTGGAAGACCAACAATGCCCCTCATTGCTTCCTAGGGCCGGGACCCATTGGAGCTGCCCTCCGCTGCCGCAAAGTCAGCCTGCCCAGCCCCCCACAGCACCCTTCCTCCCCGGCTATGGTACAGCCATTGCAACTGGACGGTCTTGCAGTGCCCGATTTCCACACTTACTACCTAGCAGCACAGGCTCACTTTTTAAAATACTGGATCATACACCTACCCATGTCATGTTAAAGCGGGCTTTAGCTCGCACGCACTCATTACTGGTGCAAATCTGTGTGACACTACGAATCGCACAGCATGATGTTGATATTCTGGTCCTGACTTGTCGAGCCTTGTGGACTGTACCAATCGCACCCGTACTCACCCTTGCAGACAATCCTATGCTACCACCTACTCGTGAAAAAGCCATGAAGGGACTCCTGCGACAGATGGGTCTACTCACGATGAGACATGTGTGACCAACTTATTTATTTCAGAGCAAGCCTTCTGTTCACGCCAAGGCACAGTTGCCCTGGTACCATTCTCCTATCGTCGACTGCAGTCCGTGGTCCAGGAAGCAGTATCCACATTTCCCGTTGTACCACTGGAAACAATGCTCTTTGCTGCTTAAATAGGGAGGGTAGACATGGGATACTATCTTCTATCTGTACATCAAGTATCTAACCTTCACAATAGATGTGCTTCCGAAAACTAGGCGCAAATGAGAGACCTCCCTAAGTTATCAACTTACGGATAAAACATGGGCATATTGTTCACAAGTTAAAAATACCCCTTTTAAATATAAACATAAGCTAATACAGTTTAAATATCTGCATCAGTACTACTATACACTTGTTGGAATCTCACAGTTTACTGAACATAACACTAGCGAATACTGCACGTGGCCTCATCAAAGCTGACTTTATACATATGTCATTGCACTTTCTGGCACAATATATTTGTCACTCTCCGACATCTTTGATGTCCAAATCATACATCCTATATTAATTGCAAACAGAACAGACATTTTCACTTGCACCAATGCAGATAAATTAAAACAGTCTTAAGCACAAAAGCGACTGCTTAGCACTTTTCCTCAAGTAGTTATGACAATTGTTTAAGGAAGCTAACATTCATTTGTGGGGTTCCTAGTATTCAGTATCACCTACAATGCAAAAGACTGAAGCAACGCAATGTGGGAAGCCAATGAGGAAGAAAGTACTCAAAATAAAAACAAGTTGTTTAACAGCTCTGTGTCGAAACGTACAGTGGGATTCATTTTGTAGTTGGTGGGAGAAACTTGCTGAAGGCTGAGGTGGTCCAGCACAGCTGCATATCAGCACAGGATAAGGCATGGGGGCCCAACCGGGAAGGTGGGGGCAAAAACAAAGGAGTGCTCAGCTTGGTAGGAAGTGATAGAGCGAGGGTAAAAACAAAACTTTTTGTATACACCTCGTGAAGTCGCCTTCTCATAACTGTAATATGTATTAATCGGTTGGTTTTATTATTAACCAACGTAGAATTGAAAGTACACATACAAATATACGTGGGATACTAATATGCTTGTGTTGCAAACAGTAATCCATGAATTATGTGAAACTGTCTTGCTAATATAGTGCGAACATGCTATAATCTAATGAAAGGCTATGCATGAATGCTTTCTAAATGTATAATTGTGGCAGAAATGATGGAGAATGGTAAGAAAACAATGCATAATTGTGGCTTGAAAGCTAGGTAACCACTAACAAGGTGAACTTAGATTGAGGGGAAGTAAACAGAAGGTTTTTTATCCGAAATCTAACATTTAATTGTGTTTGTTTCTACAATAGTTCCCATTATGGCCCATGCAGCCTAGTAAAACATGGAGGGTTTGCCAGACTCCAAGTGAATGTCTCTCTACGCATGCGCAACTGTGCTCGAGAGATGTGCAAGCAGCCTGTGCCTGTGCGGCTGGTGTCAAGGTCGGCGTGGCCTGAAGGGCAGAATGGTGCCAAGTTAAAGATGTCCGTATCGTGAGCCTGGGAAAGTACATGAAAGTGACAAGTTAAAGGACAAGGGTGAAAGAGTGTAATAATGAACAATCGGAACCTTGTTGTGTATGAAGCAATGACTAGGCGGATAGATAGTTAGGGAAAAAGGGTATAAAATAGGTTGTTTGGAAGAGGAAAAAAAAGCGTGTTTTTGAATTACTTTTCGCACCACGACATGCTGTCGGACTAATCCATTTTTCCATGGTGCAAAGACTTTGAAATTTTTCCTGACTAACTTTTGATGGGGACGGAGTCTGGATGGAAGGTGAACATCGAGAAAGAATAGAGAGGCTGGTTTTGGGAACTCTTCTGCTTTAACCCGGATTTCTATTGCCGAGAAGATTGATAATATGTCTTTGACTTATCTCTCTGAACTATTCTGTTAAATAAATGTAAACTGTTTGAATTTAAATTTTCTTTTGTCTTTAGGTGAATTTATAAAATGGTTAATGGTATTCTAATTAAAAGGTTTTTTAAAATAAGGTCATGCTAGGAGAATACATTTTGAATAAAAATTTAAGAAATCGAGAATTAAGCTGGTCTTGTTGTCCATTAGTTAACTTTTACTAGCTGATCCATTGACCAAACAGTGGGGTGTCTTAATGTTTCCTTGCGAATTAAAACCATGGTAAGACCTAATAAACTGCAGATGTATTTAATGTATAGAATTTAGATTAATTAGATGAAGTAGGACACTCCGCTATTCCAGCAGCTCATCCTCTGGTTTTCACTGATCTTGGAAGCAGGGTGATTTGTGTGAATGAATGACCTGCGGTGTAATGGGCCCACCGACGAGTAAAGTGTGATAGCTCCTAGGATATATAGTGATGGTTTGGAGGTTTGGTTTGAAGCAGCGCTGGATCAGAAGCATAGCACTCTATGCATTCCAGCTGTGTGAAGGCAGATAAAACAACTGTACAAGGGGCAAGGCTGCATAGCGGAAAGGGCAACTAAAATCGCTGCACTAGGTACATATTAGTTTTAGCAGGCAAGCAGGACCATAGCCACTTCGTAAGTGACAGCACAAACACGTAGAACAATTGGTTCCGGATTCGTCCGGATGTACAGTAGAGGGGACTGGAGGGACTGCAAACAGTAATTCAGTTGGTACTGAAGGCAGTTGGAGGCAGGCTTGTCGATCATTCCGATATGCAGACAAGACTTGCAGTTGGGAATATTTTTAAATTGTAAGCCTTCAGCAGACTGTCAATATGGTACTTCTTACCTCAGCACCCACTGTTCTTTTTAAGACCAGCACGAGAAAGAACACCCAGCATCCCCAATAAAGGCACTAAGCATGCATGCACACGACAATAGGCATGGGAAACAACGCATGGAAAAGAATAAAGGAAACATCGGGGGCACAAGACAATGGATGAAGTGCTGGCACAGAACACCTGGTAGAAAGAGGGAAGAATTACAAAAAGTAAACAGAACTGGGGTGATGGTCCACTATAACACAGAGCATCTTCTCACTATTTGCAGAAAGTGGAGCTATAATCATTTTCTGCACTCTCTAGACCTCCCCAGACCCTATTTTTCGTAGTGTGAAAATATCTCCCAACATCTCCAAATCTTTACTCCTTCCATACTATTGCATTTCTTCTAAAGAAAGGGGTAAATACTAATGTGGTAATAGTTTTGCTTTTGTATCATGACTGGCAAAACGAGTTGCAGAAGAGAAAGTCCAAGGTAGCGTGAAATGGCTGATGCTATATTTTATTTGAACCGGAGTTTTTTTCAACATAATTTATAGTAACATTTTCACAAAAAAGGTAAACACCCACAAGTCACACAATGTACGATTCTGCACTTCTAGGCGAGGAACCATAGAAATTCCTCAGCTTGGATACCTATAACGAGCAGAATGAACTACTGAATGCTATCTAAGAGTAACTGAGAATAAGGTTTATTCGGGTATACTAAGCACATCCCCCAGACAACATGCCAGCTGAAGAAATTGGTCTTCCCTTCTCCTCCTTGCTTTCAATCTCTCCTCTATAATCTTAATAAGAGTTACTTCTAGTTATCTAATTATTACAGTATCTTGTACTTATATGTCAAAACCAAATGTATCCCATAACTTGTTAAACCATCCTGAGGAACTCATACCACTCTATTCTTGAATGCTCTGCAACCGCTTCATTATGAATTATTATACGGTCCTTAAAAAAAAAGAAAGTCCCATGTATTTAGCTGTAAATAAACAAATTCGCTGAAGTCTGGGCTTACTCTAGTCTCCTGAGAACACCGGTTGGATCCCTCTTTCAATCGAACTACAAAAAAAAAGAAAACCACTTCCACATGAGTGTATGGATTCTCAAACAAAATGGATAGAATGCAAGAGAAAATGTTAGGCCGGGGAATATTTACAGTATTGTACAAAACGTCTGCCTCTCATCCTTGTACAAAGACACTTATTGACTATCCTCAGCAGGCCATGTATCCTTCCAGTGTCTGCTGGAGAGAAGTCTGGTAGATCACTCAATACCAGAGACAGTCTCTTGTGAACTTCATCAGCTGATGCACATTCTGATGAATATTCAAATGGTAGCGATACCTCTATTGAAGACAGAGTCCCCTTCCTGTGAATCATCTAATACCAGAGCCAGGCCCTTGCTGCTGCTTGCGGATCTTGTTGAGAAGCTCCATATACTGGACCATAGTGTCTGCTGGGCTGTAGACGGACTCATGCTTATTGCTGAATACAGAAGGGAGGCCAGGAGCATGGCTTCCCATAAAGCTTTGCATGAACTCCACCATTAGGTTCCAGCAATCGTTGACAATCACACAAGGGCAGTAGTCCACCTAAGAACAAGAAAAGAAAAGTAAGCAAAAGTAGCACTATGTAGGATTCAACACACAAGGCAATGCTAAGATGGCTCAATGAGAAGATCAAAGACTTTTCAAAAGAAATAAGCATAACCACTATTGAAACAATTCTCCAGAAAATGATACATATGTGTTTAAAATGTACACATTGATGAATTGTAAAAATCTATAAAGTTAAGACGCTAGATAAGATGATATGCCTGGTTTCAAGCTGATAATTATCCCTAATGTGCAAATTTGCAATTCATTTAGGAGGTTGAGTTGGAGTTAAAAATGAATCTATGCAGTAGCATTCAATGGTGGAACAAAAATTATTAAATCTGTTTCTCATTCAAATCTAATGTTTTTTTGGGTTTTTTTGGCAGAAGAAGTTATGTTATGTTATGGGTGTCTTATATAGCGCTCGGCTACTCCGAAGAGTGTCCCGGCGCTTTCAAACCCACAACGAACTGCATAGGGCAAACACAAGAAGAGAGAGGAGCAAATTACTGACCAAAAAGCCACGTCTTCAGACCCTTTCTGAAGGCGAGCAGATTAGATGTACCGCGAAGCGGCAAAGGTAGGGCATTCCAAAGCTGGGCGCCAAGCGTTTAAAAGAACGTCCCCCCATCCATGCTTTCCTGATAACAGGAACAACGGCAAGGCAGAGAGATTCCGATCTTAAGGTTCTAGCCGGCTTATAAAAGGTAAGCCGTTTCTGAATGTATTCCGCTCCCACATCATGGTATGCCTTATGCACCAGCGTAAGTGCTTTAAAAACAATCCGCTTCCGGACAGGCAGCCAGTGTAAGGAGTGTAAAAGGTCCGAAGCTCTAGCTCGGCGAGGCAAGCCAAAAATGGCCTGGGCCGCCGAGTTCTGGACCACCTGTAGTCTTTGGAGAAGATATTCGGGCAAACCCAAATATAAGACGTTTGAGTAGTCCAGCCTCGAACCAATAAGGGCCTGGACCGTAATCTTTCTATACGCCAACGGTAGCAGGGTAAGAAACTTTCGCAACATTTTCAGAAGGCCATAGCAGGTGCCAGCCAACCCAAGAATCTGGGACTTAAGTGTCAAGCCGTTGTCAATCCTGACCCCCAAATTCTTGGCAATCAGAGAGGATGACTTAGGAGGGAACATATTCACCGGCCACCACTCCTGCCAATTCGGATCAGACTGACACCCGAAGAAGAGCACCTCTGATTTATCAGGGTTGCAATTGAGGCTGCTTCGCTGAAACCAATCGAAAACAGCCCCAAGGCAACCCCGGATGCCCTCTTCGTGAAACTCGGCCCCCTTCCCACAAGTGAAAAGGAGCTGAGTATCATCGACGTATGACAGGATCTGAGCTCCAAAGGACTCAGCCAGCACTGCCAGAGGGGTCAAAAAGATATTAAAAAGAGTCGGGCTCAACACCGAGCCCTGCGGGACTCCGACCTCCAACGGTGGTACTTTGGCAGAGTACGGAGGAGCCCAGACCACTTGACGGCGACCAGCCAAATAAGATCGAAACCAGCTCAGCACCGTCCCTCTCAGACCAATCTCATAGAGCCTGCTGAGGAGGCCCTCATGAGGGACGGTGTCAAAGGCCGCCGACAGGTCAAACATCACCAGCATAGCTCTTCCTCCGGCGTCCAGCACCTCCTTAATAGCCTCATTGAGCTCTAGAAGCACCGTCTCGGTGCTTAGGTTGCTCCGGAAGCCCGACTGGGTGGAATGCAGCAAACTGTGGGTTTCCAGAAAGGTAGAGAGCACAGTATGCACATGCTTCTCCACTATCTTTGCTAGAGCAGGCAAAAGAGAAATCGGCCTATAATTGGCATGAAGCTCAGGGTCCAGGCCCGGCTTTTTAACACCTTGGCTGCTAAGGCTTTTCCCGTCCTGTGCTGCAAATGTAGGATCCCCATTGTTCATGACAAGGTCAGCTCGTCATTAGCACAGCTCCAGTGTGCCTCATGATGAGCTGACCTTGTCATGAGCATGGAAGAGGTTAAGTAATGGAACAACCATCGCCTGCTTCCAGGCCACAGGGACCACACCCCTAGTCAAGGACAAATTAAGGATGGGATTGATCAACGGGTTCAGAGCTCCCGCCACCCTGGCCAAAAATTTAGCAGGACAGGGATCAAGAGGTGAGCCTGATTTAAGTTTAGTCAGGAGATCCAGAGATGCGTAGTCAGAGAGAAATGGAAACTCCGAGAGAGTGGGTCCAGAGCCAGCTATCCGGCTCACCTGATCTCCCGGGCTGACGGCATCACTAGGGCCCGAAGAAGAAAAAGACTCCTGGATCCGTTTGATCTTGTAAGTAAAAAAGCAAGCTAGCGAGATCACCCACGTCTCAGAGAACTCGTGACGCATCGCATTAGCATTAGGGGTCACAAACTCCTTCACAATGGTAAAGATTTCCCTACAGGAACTCGAAGCAGTCTCGATTCTCGCAGAGAAATAATTCTTCTTAGCAGACAAAATGTCTACATGATAGGCTTTGATGGCCGCCCTATAGGCAGCCTTAGCTCTAAGTTCATACTGCTGGCGCCAGAGCCTCTCTGCTACCTTACAGTTGCGCCGGGACAAAGCCAAAGCCTCCGTATACCAAGGGGCAGAAGTTCGTCTAGATGTTTTCCGAGGAGCGGTCTCAGGTGCTAGTTCGTCAAATCGCTCCATTAACCACCACTGCAGCAGATCGAGATCCCTCTCTAGGTCTCCTGACATCAGGCAGGGATGATCCAAGCACGCCTGGGCCAGACTTTCTGGAGTCACCCGATGAAATGCCCGACAGGTGTGCCTAGGGTGACTCGGCATTATAGGAGGTGGTTTGCTCATACCCAGGATCTGGAACCTAATTAGAAAATGGTCCGACTAAAGGACAGGGACTGGGTTGGCCATGTCAACAGGGATGGTAGAAGTTACAAAAACGGAAGAGAAAATCATAGAAGTGGTGGTATCTATGCGGATATTGCTGAACTGGTCACGTACTTACAAAACTGAAATCATTTGGCAGAGAGGTTGGCTATGAAGAAAGCAGGGAAAATATGCTATAATTTTACCTTAAAATGACCGTCAGGTGCATTGATGTATTATCTGGGCTATCTCAGACCCCTACTGGCCACTATGTTTCGTTTGCAATTGACTAGTTAAAAAGCTTGGGAAAGTTAATAACTGGAAAACAATGACTGAGATGTACTATCACTCCTCTGATTTAGAAGTAAATTTCCATGTTTTAGCAAAGTTTAGATAATGATAAAAAGAAACTACCATCAGGATAGGCCATGTATATTCAGACAATAGTGGTAGATAGTAAGCATTAACATTTTTATGAAAGGTAATTCATTTTAACTGTCATACTGAAGTCCATATCAACAATTTATTGAAAAGTATTTAATTGTATAGTTATAATAGGAAAGGGAATTGTTCTGATAATGACAATAAATTTGAGTTTGTGGGAAAGGTCTGTATCTGAACAGGACAGCAAAAATTGAACGGGACAGCAAAAATTGAACAGGACAGCAAAAATAGGTCAGCCCAAATGTTTTCAGGGTGTGACGTTTCTTCACAAAATAATGATTCGACTTGAAATTATACACAATCTGAACTCTCTTAAACAGATCATTTCTGTGTGTTTGTGGCATGGAGAAGTGAAATCATTGGCATCTTTTTTTTTTTTATAAGGGTGAGGTAGCGAGTCTCAGAAGGGATATTCACAAGCAGTGTCATCCACAGCCCTATTCATAGGACTGCCTCGTTACAAGATCTAGCCTGTGCAGAAGATCAATAGCAGGTTTTGACCTGATGAACCTTCAGTAATATAGGTTTGTCCCCCTATTTATTCAAATGGACTCAACCCTGCACCTCCCAAAATATATTGTGTTGTTAATAAGTACCAGTACTAAAAGCATGGAGTCATAAGTACAAAGAACCATATTTTCAGTCAGGGAATCGCCTATTTTGATCAATTTAAATGTGCTTTAGACCAGGTCAGAGTGTTGGAAACAGGAGGTCTCAACGTCTCTACTACAGTTAGTACTTACAATCTACAGAAAACAAACAGGCAGATGTTTATCTAAGATAAATACAGAATAAAGAGCAAATCATGTTTCAAATTGCTCTCAAGAGGCCCCCTCCTTACACATTTTATATACCCCTTTCACACAGTTAATGATCTTCTTTCAATGTCCTTTGTACAGCTACAGATATAACATGGCACCCCTTGCATATTCAGTGGTATTCTGTAGCCAATGTATGTAGTTATTACTGCATTAAAAAGTCCTCAAGTACTCTTCGTTATCCAGCAGTACTGGCAAAAACAGATTGTCTTGGCCCCTAGGATTAAATCAGTGGTACTGGCACATTTTTCTCCCATCATAACACCACACTGCTGGTCGTATGCCTTCACCAATACAATCTGTGCACAAATATGCCATCAGCTCATTTGATTATTCAGTAGCAGTAGCACCTCTTCAGATATTTCCTGCCCCTTGGTGGTTAAGTAATGACTGCTCTACAGATAGTCCTTGGCCCCAATTAGTTAACTAGCAGCATGCCACCAATGTTTTGCCTTTGTGTCTTAACTGTAGCACTACAGATATTTCCTGAGACTCCACTGCTATGCCGCAAACTCTCCACAGATACCTCTTGTACCCCTCTGGTTAGCTTGCAAGCCGAAATCCTAAAGATATTTCTTAAGACTATTAACAGTACCTCCACAGATATTCCTCGGGCGCTGGGCCCCATGGCAACAGTTCCAATCTTTATCAGGAAGTCACAGTACTGATAGCGGGTACCTCGGCTCTCAATTTTGTTGGCCTTAGCATTTTGGAAGAATCCCTTCAGCTTCACCATCAGTACATCAAAATTGGCATCTGCAATCAAGCAGGGACCGTTTTCAAAGAGGGCATAGCAGCTGAGTGGGGCCTCAGAGCTATGCATCACGTACATAAGTTTACCTTGCTGCCCTGAAATGATCAAGAACATGTATTAAACTGATGATATTTTGCATTGTATACAGTCACATACATCCAGAGCCTACTATTCAGCCAATGCATGGCTTTGAACTCCAAGTTGACACATTTTTTATAATCATCTGTAAAATATGGCCCAGTTATAGATCCCCTACACAGCTGGCCAAACACAGGCTGAGAGTCATCTTATCAATTTGAGACAGTGAACGTGGCGCACTGTAACACATGAACCAACTGCACATGAAGCTGGTACGTTCTGGGCAATAACCAGTCCAGTGAGACTTTTAAAATTATCAATTGGTTAGTGAGCTCCAAAAATGCTTTCACCACGGATGGACACACTCAAGTATCCCCACTATATATACACATTGTAAGACTTTATTAAAATGAATGTCCTAAGCTAGAACAGTAAATGAGTATAAATGTACCTATAAAAAGAAACACTATAGTGGCAATGAAAGCAATTAATATACAAATTCTTTAAAAGAATGGAAACATTGTGATGGTGTTTCAGAAGTGCATTGCACTGAATGATGAACCTAGCCTTTTTTTAAATTTTGTTATTCAACCCCTCCCTTCTAGCCACTCCCTAAACTGTCTTAGCACCAAAACAGTGGTTTCTTGAGGTGGCCTCTAGCCTGCATATCTTAGCTGAAAAACAAGCCTTTTCTTTTTTTCAGGACAGTCTCTCTTTGTCTTTCCTATTTGCGGTGTTCCTAGCGAGCTAATAAGGCCAGACAAGTTCTGAAGAACTGATGGCCTTCACTGAAGAGGTTTAGACCTCATTCGACAGGAACCAAATCTCCCAGGAAGTTGTATATTCCCCACTGCCCAAGACATGTCTGCACCAAGCTTTAATACACTTTTCTGAATATTTTGCAAAAGGCAGTCTTCATGTTAAATGATGTAAAATGCAAGAATTTGCGTATTAGTCTTGTTGCACCTTAACTAAATTCGATCACTCACTATAAATCATATGAATACATACATATGAATGATTGATTCACTATCACACCATATAATAAAGCAAACGTTAAACCTGTGCAATCAATACTAAATGCAGAACTTGTTTATAAAAGAAAATGTGCACTCAAATAAAGACTTATATGAAAAATTCAAACTTTACATCAAAGTGAGTAGCTATAAGTGAGTTACGCTGGCTCTCCTTTCACTCAGGGTAGTGAGCCTGATTCCCTATAGTGGTGGCTCTACGTTCAAACTGACCAGGATGTTGCTGTTCTACATTCTTCAACTCTCTTGACAGCACTGACTAGGGTTCTGCTTCATTCATTTCCTCATGGTGGTGGGCCTCAAATGTAATGGACCAAGATTAATTTGCCCCTTTTTGTCATTTTGTTGGAAGCCTTGCAGCGGGATGGCAAGCCTACTGTGGTCTTTCGTGGCTTTTGGATGGGAAGAACCAGGCTGTTGCACACTTGTATCTCTGCTGCAAGGGCGATTGAAAGTGGGTGTTTTGCTAATAGAATGTAAAGATCTCTTAAATACTCAGGGGTGTGGAATTTGATAAAATATCTACTAGTCCATGGGGCAGGTTGCTTCATAAATCTACTTGTCCTGGAACAAAATCCACTTGTCCGTTTGGTGCCATGTAATGCGGTGACAAATTATGGCAGCAATCTCATTATATAAGAGCTCTGATATAGCCTATCTGATTATGCCAGGGCTCATACCATAGTGGTGTCTGAGAAGTAGCAATCCCCTATGTTGCCACGTTTCCGCAGATATACATACTGGGGCTTAAGGTAGTGGTAAGCAATAGTTCCCTGGGTGGAATGCCCTTTTGAGTCTGTGCAAACCTAACACCTCTTCTCTAATCTTTTCCCATACTGAGAAATGTTGGAAATGTACTCTACAATGGCAGACATAAACCTTCTTCCAGAGTTGGGGGAAAAATGGTGGGAGGGTTGTGGACTTGTAAAAACTCAGATTTTCGCTGGAGCAAATCTACACATGCATATTTGCTCATGCTAAAATGCAGTACACAAACATTTTCTAGGGGTACCATTTCTTGCTCTACTTCTGTAAATTCTTGTGAATTCACGAAAGCTGTATAGTTACACTAAATGCAAGAACACATACCATGGGTGCACTTTTGAGACTTTAATTGGGCCCCTAATTTGGTCTGGCGTTAACCATGACCACCTGTGTTTATTAAAATTCGTATTCTCTCTCTCACTCTGAATCGGCAGGCTTCACTGTGAGTGACAGCAAAACACACAAGATGATGGACGGAATATTGCACAATGGCAAAACATTCACCCCCATTCACAGATTTGGGTTGAATCCATCGTTATTTTGCTCACAAAGCCACCCCAGTTCAGACATGGCCATATGCAAATCAGTCTTGACCCTGTGCCTCATGGGAACAGTCCAGACCAAACTGCCAAGCCATGTCTTCCCTGGACCAGAATCAAGCATCCTAGGACCGGTTTCTGGCTACCAGCCGTCTTCAGCCAGAATAGCTTGACTCCAGTGGCATAGTGAGCACGGGACCCACGTCTGGGCCTACCCTTCCCACATAGGGTGAACAGCAAAACACACAAGATGATGGATGGAATGTTGCACAATGGCAAAACATTCACCCCTAGTCACAGATCTGGGTTGAATCCGTCGTTATTTTGCTCACCAAGCCACCCCAGTTCAGACATGGCCATATGCAAATCAGTCTTGACCCTGTGCCTCATGGGAACAGTCCAGACCGAACTGCCAAGCCATGTCTTCCTTGGACGGGAATCAAGAATTCTAGGACCGGTTTCTGGCTATCAGCCGTCTTCAGCCAGGATAGCTTGACTCCAGTGGCGTAGTGAGCACGGGACCCACGTCTGGGCCTACCCTTCCCACATAGGGTGAACAGCAAAACACATTTTACTAAATGATGCTGCAAAGAAATCGTACCTGAAATTTTACAGTAGTTTAGCTAAAAAAAGAAAAATTTGCTTTAATTTTTTTATGAACATTTTATTTTGAAAGCAAATTATCAATCTTGCTTTCAAGCTGCAGTAAATATTTGCATCTTATTAGAGAGCATGTAAGGATCATTATACATAGCCTCATATTGCTAAACTTTGAAAACGTGTGTACACATTTTTATACTGGAATGACTGCCAGTGGTGCAGTCAGAGCTTACAACATTTATTTAGAGCGCTCATCCTGATAATAAATGCTTTCAATTAATGAACCATGATTACAAGTTTGAAGAGCATTAGCATATGGACACAAATATTACCTTGACTTCAGACAGAGCTCTTCCCTGATCCATAATGTGGTACTGCAAACTGGCAGCCAAAGGGTTTGTGCTGCAGGCGGTTGGGCCTACTTGTCCCAAGGACAAAATACACTTGAAGACGTGTTGCCCTTGACCTCAAACAATATGTCCCGGGCGTCAGGCTATAGGAATTCCACATCCCTATATACTGCATTAAGTCTGGGTGCTTTGCTTGTAGAATGTAAAGATCTCTTAAATACTGCATGAAGTCTGGCGCTGTACAGTAATAAATGCTTTACATTTTGAATTTTTCTAGTAATTTGAAAATGGATTTAGTATGAATATCAATTCCTGCTTTGCATTTTTATTGGCCTTCCAATTTCACAAAAGGATGCACTTAAATGTTATGAGGATTTGCACAGAGCGCTTATCACCCTTTGGGTATGCAGATGCTGGAGTAAATAAGTATTCCATTCAAGTTCCTAACTTAATAGCCAGGACTTCAGTTTCTTGCGGAACTCTAGTAAGGATGGGGAGGATCTGATATGGTGTGGAAGGTAATTCCAGAATTTGGCAGCAATGCGGCAAAAGGAGCATCGTCCTAATATGCTGATATGCTTCTGCGGATGTGGGGGATTTGGGCGAGGTAGATTGTGGCTGAGCGCAGTTGCCTGGTGGGTTGGTGGAAGTTGAGGTAGGCAAGTCTGAAGCTGTGGAGGGCTTTCTATGCGTGGGTGAGCAGATTAAATTGGTAGCCAGTGTAGCTCTCTGAGGTGGGGCGTGATGTTTGCACTGCGGTGGATGTTGAGGAAGAGTATAGCGGCGGCATTCTGGGTGGTCTGGAATCTTTGTATGAGTTGATTTGTAATGTCGGCATAGAGTGCTTTGCTGTAGTCTAGTTCGCTGGTGATGAGGGCCTGGGTGACGGTGCATCTAGTGTCAGTGGGGAGCCACTGGAATATTTTGAGAAGCATACGTAGGATGATTGGCCATCAAGAGTCTGTCGTTTAAGATGATTCTAGTATTTTCGGTGTGGTCAGTGGAGATGGGAGTGGGTCCCAGGTCTGTTGGCAACCAGGAGGACTCCTATGGAAATCTCTTGTGCCCAAAGATCAGGCCTTCTGTTTTATCATTGTTGAGTTTTTGGCAGTTCTGTTTAATCCAGTTTGCTATGTTTGACATGCAGGTGGTGAAGTTGGTCCTAGTGGTGTGGTTGTTTTTTGTGAGGGAGAGGTGAGCTGGGTGTCATCTGCGCAGGAGACAATGTTGATTCAGTGGGATCTTATGATGTGGGCAAGTGGCGTCATGTACACATTGAAGAGGGTAGGGCTGAGCGAAGATCCTTGAGGGACTCCGCAGATGTGGTATTTAGGTTCGGAAGTGTACTGCGGGAGCCTGACTCACTAAGTCCTGTCAGAGAGAAAAGAGGCCAGCCATCTCAGGGCAGGCCCATGTGCCCTAGAGTTGTGGAGTTTTGTGATGAGGGTGCTGTGAGGGACGGTGTCAAAGGCTGGGGAAAGGTTGAGTAGTATGAGCGCTGTGCTTTCCCCCTTTGTCCCTGATGGTCCAGATGTCGTCAGATGCTGAGATGAGAGTAGTTTCCGTGCTGTGACAGTAACCAGACTGAGATGTCTAGTAGGTGGTGTTATTACAGATGGGTGAAAAGTTGTTTGTCGATAACTTTCTCCACGACTTTGGGTGGGAACGGCAGGAATGAGATGAGTCTGTAGTAGCTGAGCTGTTTTGGGTCTGCTGTGTCTTTTTTTTTTTATAGAATACATGTGATTTCGGCATGTTTCCAGTTGTCTGGAAAGATTCCACGTTGGATGGAGGTGGTGAAGTGCGAGCTGATCAGAGTTCCTCCTTGGTTGTAGATTTAGTGGGGCAAGGGTCGGTGATGGCCTCAGAGTGGATTGATTTAATAATTTCAGAACAGTCGTCTGGGGTGACGGGTTTCCAGTTTATTATCTGGTGGTCCGATTTAGTGGTTGTGGGCAGCTGGTTGATGAGTTCTTGTGTCTTGAGTTTGAGGTCGAATTACTGTAGATCTTGAGAATTTTGTTGGGAAAGAAATCGGAGAGGTTGTTGCAGAGTTTTTACGAAGGGTGGAGTTGGTGGCCGCTGGCAGGTTGGAGAACTCTTTTATGTTGTTGTAGAGCTTTTTGCAGTTGTTGCAACTGTTTTCCATTCTGAGAGGTAGGGCTGTTTTTCTTTCCTCGTTGAGCTGGGTGTGATATTTCCGGACGTTAGACTTGTGTTCCTTATAGTAGTGTCTCAGCTGATTCTCCATTTTCTCTCCAGCTTTCTGCCCTGGAGTTTGGAGTTACTAAGGTCTTCGGTGTACCAACCGGCTCATGTGTGGGTTCTGGACTGTCTGAAGTTCTTCAGGGGGGCTTGGGTCTCTGCGCCAGGAGTGATGATGCACTTGTTGCAGGCTCTGATGTTGGCATGCGAGTCACCGATGAGGTTTGGTTGGTGGGCATTGTGGGTGCTGGTGCAGTCTGTGTCCTTAATCTTGTTTCAGCTAGGTGCAAGTGATGGAGCCCTTGAGGATGGCGCTAAGTTGTCCTCTTGGCTTGTTCACTCTGTCCGGGCACAAGATCTTGTAGCCCGATGGAATGGCTTTGGCGATGGCGGAAATGTCAGGAAGAGGATGTCCAGGGAGTGCATTTCGATGACGTCCCAGATCTCTGTGGAGTGTTTGCAGAGAGATCTGGTGTGGAGGAGCATGCATGACAGATGTGAAGAGGCATGTGTGGTAAGTTGGTGAATGTGAAAATACAGTGTATAAATGAGAAAGGTTCCTACCATGGAACAAGACAAGGCATTGAAGCAGCTGTTGTGGCAGCACCCGGTGTGGAGTGCATGTAGAAGGGAGTCTGTGTAGCTGCGACGTTCAGTCGAATCAGGGTCCGTGGCACTGGTTGCGCTCCAGGCACAGACGGGAGCAGAGGGGCTTGCACAACCATTACGTAGGTCCTGGGAGGGGATGTTGGGAGCGTGGAAGGTGGGGCAGAAGGGCGGGAAGAAGGCACAAGGGAGTCAGCTAAGGCGCGGGGGAGAAGGGAACCCCCCAAGGTTTCGCACCTCCAGTCTCCCCTGCTCCTGGAGAGGTGGAAAGCACAGAGGGAACCAGAGGAGCAAAGGAAGAGTCGGAACAAAGAAAATGGGCATAAATAAAGTGTGTAGAGTGGAAAACGGGCACAGAGAGAGGAGAGGGGAAAACGGGCACAGAGAAACACAAAGAGTGTAGAATTGAAAACAGGCACAAGGAAGAAGGCAGAAGAGTGGGAGACAGTGAGAGTAAAACGGAAAAAGAGAAGAGCACAGTACTGACAGGGGAGAGGAAAGAGCAGAGAGCGATAGCAGAGGAGCGCAAGAATGAAGCCAGGCCTCAAAGCAGTGACGATGGGGCCGAAATGGCCTTAGACTGGTCAGAGGACCAGTCCAGCTAAATGGAAGCTGGGGTCTTAGCACCAGCTCAATGGGGTCATGTAGCGGCTGTCATTTAGTGGGTCCTGCATAGACCGAGATTAGAAAACGGGCACAAAGAGAGAGTGGAAAAAGGGAACAGAGAGGAAAAAAGAGAGAATGGAGAACAGGCACAGGAACAAAGACAGCAGAAAAAAAGTGAAAATAAGAAAGAGAAGGGAACAGGAGTGAAGGGAGAGAGGAAGGAGCTGAGAGAGAAGAAGGAGCGCAAGAACAAAGCAGGGCCTCAACTGCAAGCCCAGGTCCGAAAGGACTTTAGAAAAGTCAGAGGACCAGTCCAGGTAAGGGGGAGCTGGGGCGTAGGTACCAGTTATAATACATTGATCTAACAGTAAATGCATGATATTGAATCTTTCATGCATGTGTATTTCTACAGGGCACTACCAAGACAGATATAGTTACCCTGAATGCAATCTATGCACTTTACAGAATAGCCATTGCTGTTCCTTACCTTGGTTCCCCATGGTGGGTGCCGCTGTATGGTATGTTTCACAATCCACGTAAAAGGTGCCCTGTTTCTCAGCTCCAAGTAGTTCCAACTTTCTGGTAAGGATCTCCACGGTCTGTTGAACACTCTTCCCCTCAGCCACAGGCATCTGACAAACACTGGCACAATAACAACATATTTATTAAAACTGGTTAAACAGAGGTCCTTATAGACAAAAGCCTCATTATAGAGATCATGCACGTTGATGACAACATAAACATGTCACTTATACCCCGTGCTCATTTAGTACGACTAAGGATCCAATTTACAAACGTTCTTCAGTGTTATAATCCAGTCTTAAGACTGGAAGCATAGGACTGATTATCAAAGGGTTTGTACTGTATAAAACATGTGCTACTAAAAGGTGGCCCAAAAAACAGCCTTCAATGACACTCTCACAAGGCTTTAAGTTAAGAATAATGAAGCAAAGCCATTTGTAGCAAACTCACTTGTACAATAAGGCCCGGACAACATCTATGTGCTCATTTCGGAGAGTACCTTTAAGTAACGACTCAGAGACCTATCTCTGTGACACCTCATTTGGTCATCACTTATGGACTGCTTTTTAACTCTGTTGTAGAGAGCCTTTTCTCAGTGACTGGAGCGGTAAAGAAAGAGTTGATTGGTGATCAACTAATAGCTCAGTTTGACGAGTCTCCTGGTCACTGGGTGGGCCTTGTGGCTGCAGGAGGAAGCATGGCAGGTGTGGGTACTTTACCTTTCTTAGGTCTGCTCTACCACTCATTTGACACCTTTTTTGATGTCTCCCTCTTCTGTACAACGGCTTGTAGGGTCTACTCCAGATACACTTGGTCACAAGTATTAGAAAAACATATGTCAGACTCTGCAGAGACAGAAAAAGATCATACTGAGGGAGGAGCTACGCTAGCAACCAAGATGGCCGCTTAAGCTCCCGTCTCCGCCGACCTCCGCCGGATGCTCATAAATCCTGACTTCCATCCTGATTTCCCACCGGACTCCCGTGCAGCTGAAGTGCGCCTGACTCCGAAGGTGCAATCCCGGAATTTCTAGCTGCTCAAATGATGAAGATACGCCGTGCGCCATTCTCGGCCTAACCCGGAGTTGAAGCCGGGGCCTGGAGTTCTAACCCAGCCGGGTTGGAGTTGAACAACATCGGCCGCAGGACGTGGGTGGTTCCGGTCTCCCGAAGTGGCGTCTTTCTTTTCCGTTTTGGATGGTGATCCGGTGGCTTTATCCCGCAACTGCGGCGGCTTGATATATCGACTGCTTTGGTCAGGGATCCGCTGCCCGGAGGCCCCGCTGAGCTCCCGGGGTCGATGGGCTTGGTTCCTCGCTGGCGGCGACGGTGCTGAGATCGTGCTTTTGAAGTGCCCACAGTTGTCATCTGCGTTGCCTTTGCCTGGTGCCCCGGAGAAGTCGACCTCCGGGGTTCAGTTACCTGCCCGGTCGCTCACTGAGGGGCGATGGAGCGGGCCGAAAGGACACCGTCGCTGCACACTATAATGGCCGCCATTGGGGAGCTCCACATACGAGTCACCACCACCGTCCAGAGGATGGTTGTAACGGTTGATAACATCTGCCAGAGACCGGACTCCGACCCTTTGTTGGCTGTGAACCAAGATGCCGTACCCGCGGAGCAAGCTCCGATTGCTACCGAGGACCCTGTGCGGAAGTCTGACTTTGAAATTTTTTGCGACCCCCAGATGGCGGCGAGCGAGCCCGAACCTATCGGATGTGTGTTTTGCCCTATGTCGATATCGCCCGAGATAGATGTGACTATTCCTGTACTTCAGTGTGAGTTCTCCAATGAATGTCGGATTAATACCTCGCCCCTTTTCTCTCAGAGTGATCAAAAACGCTTTGCTGACTTATTGCTGGTGGGCAGTGAACTTTGTTTGACTTTTGGACTTTGTAAACGTCTATCCTGGTATCACTCCTTTCGTGTTGACTTTGGAACTTTTCTATTTCTGGATATCCTTTCTGTGATGGCGGTTCGAATGGACAGGGCTCGCATGAAGAATCGTAGCGGCCAGGGTTGACTTTGACCGTATGGGTTTGGAGAAAGACTTCATTTGACACGGGATTGTACCTCATGATTGCACGGGAGGGGGGTGGGTTTTTTACACGCTTCCCCCGTTGGATTTTACTTGTTGCGTTCTCTTATCCTGGAGACTTATGGGGTGGGTTGCGGCTGGCGGGGGGCAAGGGGGGCCGGAGGGGCATGTTCGATATTTCCTCCTCCACTTTCTTCTTTCCTTCTTTTAGGTACAAGTTCGGGGGCGACAGGCACGCTGCTAGTGGGGATGGGCCGTAGCCATTGCAGAGGTGTAGGGTGGGGGGAACGGGGAGGGGTTTATTATTTTATATTAGTTTAGTTCTATGGCCTTTTTTTTCTTCTTCCTTTCTTCTTTCACAAGAGACGGGTCGATTATCCTGTGCCGATTTTCCTATTAGTCGGGTGTCTAATTTGGTTTTTAATATCCTGTATCATGGGTGGGCTGGCTTTGTGGAATACTGTTTTGTCGGATTGCTGTTATTTTTTCCCCTGAAGTACATATCGTTGCCACAATTGCATCCGTCGGTAAAATTTTTTCTACGCATTGTTTCCTTGCTCACCTATTGCTGTATCGTTCTAGGAGTATGGCACCCGATTTATGTATATTCTCTTGTTCTTCTTCAATAAAAACCTTAAAAAAAAAAATTTAAAAAAGAAAAAGATCATACTGGTATGAGAGTGAGGGATACCTTTCCCTGGGGTCCCAGGGCAGTCATGGTTATCGTAATTCACCACTGGTATTCTAAAACCACAATATTGTTACCATCAAACAAGATCAGCTACTCTCTCTGTAGCAGCGCCAACCATCATTGCTTACTACAAGAAATAGTGTGCTAGTAGGAAGCCAGAAGCAACCTAAAACGTTTGATATCAGTTTTTACTTTGGCAAAACAAAACCTAGAAAGTCTAGCACCTTGAGGACCAGAGGTACAACCCCTCAAGAATTTCACTTTATGCTAGATGCTCTAGTTTTACTTAATATTGGGCCCTATGCATACCGAATGTTATCCCATTGAGGGACTTTCATGGGAAATCCGTCTAGCTGGAAGTGTTGGTGTGAGTCAGACAGTATGATCAAAGTTCGAAAGGTCTGGCTCTCAGTGAGCTAAAAAAAAGATGGAATCAACCCAGATCTGTGACTGACTGGACTGTTCCCATGTGGAACAGCGTCAAGACTGATTTGCATTTGGCTGGGCCTGAACTGGGGTGCCGTAATGAGCTAAAGAACGATGATGAATTAAACCTAGATCTGTGACTGGGAGCGAGTGTCTGAAAAGTTTCAGCCCTACGTCCAGCATCTCCTTGTGTTTGCTTTGTTCGCCGTATGCCCAGACATGGGTCCCTTGCTCACTTTGCCACTGGATTCAAGCTAGCCTGGCTGATGAGGGGTGTTACTCCGAAACTGGTCCCAGGATGCTTGTTTCCGGTCCAGGGAAGACCTGGCTTGGCAGTTCGGGCTGGACTGTTCCATGAGGAACAGGGTCAAGGCTGATTTGCATATGGCTGGGTCTGAACTGGGGTGGCGAAGTGAGCTAAAGAACGATGATGGATTCAACCCAGATCTTTGATTGGGAGCGACTGTCTGAAAGGTATCGGTACTCAGTCTATCACCTCCTTGTGTTTGCTCTGTTCCCACTAGACAATAGCTGAAATTGTGGATAACCTTTTTTTATTCAATGACTTTGAAATGAATCTCTGTGAATCTTTTCTAACCCTAGAAACCCAACATAATCTACTAATCAAATTAAGATCACACCTCTACAATGTTTTAGAAGTGCTTTCAGGGACTGTTTTGGTGGTATCAGGGTGGGAGTGAGAAGGTGTCCAGTGAAGAAACAGTCACTAAAGTCCAGTGGCTGGTGGCCCTGGGTTGGAAACAGTGGCTGGCAAAGATTCCAGTATACCATAGGTGTCTCTGAACAGATTTTCAAGAGGTATGCAAGTCAGCAACCCTCGGCTGCAGTAATGATTTTACACTGGTGGGACATCCATGGGTTAGGAGTACACACAACAGGTAGCGGATGGTTCAGTGGTCTGCTGGCTACTGGCCAGGGCAAAGGGGTGTTACTCTGGGCTTCAAAACACAACGTCTCCAGAGCTGCTACACCTAGGTCGATGATTCTAGTGGTTCTGGAATAAGGATGACCTACTACAGTCAACCAGATGGGACCCCAGGCCAGGGAACAAAGTCCTGATTTCTTAGGTCCTTGGAGTCAGCTTGAGAACTATGTCGAAGTATCTATATCCCACTCATATTAGTAGGAGTCAAAGATTAGACAAGCTCAGCATTCTTGACTGTGAAGAAAACTGATGTGCTTATTAATCTAGATGTATCCGGATTTGCTGCATGGGGCAGCCTCACTACTCCTGAGCTGTCTCAGGCTGTCAAAATGTCCTCCAGGTCAGTCCTTTCAATTAAACAGCTCTTGGCTGTTATTGGGAGATCAGGTCACGTCCCACTAGTGGGTGCACTCCTACTCCTCATGCAGGCAGATACATTCTTCCTTCTCTCCAAAGGTCCAACAGCAATGTTGTTCTGCAGGATTCTCAAACTTAGGCTCAGTCTGGGAGGAGCATGGCAATAGCACAGCAGTTCCAGTCCTGGTTCTTCTATGTTCTTCTATCCGGTGTTGATATACAGAACCTCCCTAGTCAAAACAGACCACACCTATCTTCACCTGGTAGCCAGGGTTCTTGAGCTCTTCTAATCTTATGGTAGCCTATTCTCAGTGTGATGTCTACCTGTCGTGGGTATGCTCCTGTGATGCCGTTCCAGAGACATGCTTACGCTGGCTCAGGTAGATGGAGAATGGATCCAGACAGGGGCCACTTGCATGGAGTTGACTGTCAAGAACAGGAAAGGGGTGTGTTTTGCAATGGAAGAGGACCTCTGATACATCAAAAGGAAGACCTGGCTACCGCCCCAATTCGCCTGTCATTTTGGGAAGGGGGACAAGTGATGTGTAGATTGTTGGCTTGCACATCCAAATGGTAACATTAGCACTGCACAATGGAGATCACCATTTTGTGAAGAACAAACAGATGAAGCCCAATGGACTCCTCCACTCACCATTACATGCCCAGAGTAAACACACACACAACTCAACACTGCATCCTGCAATGGATGTAAACGATACCTTTCATAGAGGATTTTAAAAAACGTAACACCTATACCTGGTCAGCAGCGAATCCATAGAGATTCAGGTAACAAGGTCTGTATTCCTAACTATGAATCAAACTGACACCACTGTCAATTGCCAGATAGCACAGCGGATGGAACAGTAGACGCCCTTGCAGAAAGGTGCGCATTTTGGGTACCCATTATCCAAGCTGGTGAACAGGAGACCCTGCACGTGCCTGCCAGATTGTCACAGAGGGAAACATTCACAGGCTGGGTAGTGTGAAAAGTTAACTCACCGAATGAACATACTCTGCCTTCCATAATTCACAATACGGGCATGAATGTTTCAATGTGAACTGTCCAGAATAATATAGTAAAGACACTAGCTCCTGCTTTGTGAAAATGGCTGAGATTACAGTTCCACCCAACACTCAAAGCTCTTTGGTTTGAAGGCTACTCTAGATTTTTTTTTTTTTTAATTAATGAATGACATTTGTTTAATCAGAGAGAATCTAGGAAATGAAGCAATCTTTTGACAAATTGAAAACCCAGGTGATGGACCTTTTGGGTAGAAGCCTTCTTGCTCTCGACGGGACGAAAGAGGCCACCAAAAGACTGTAATTACTGACATGTAACTAAGCACAAAGAACTATGACTGATGAATGACGGATCCAAAGAAAAATTAGAATATTGGGAAAATAGGAGTCAGAACAACAACCGTAGATTTATCAGAACCCTTTGAGGGCTCAATGGTGATACAGCACCCAAAGCATTTCCTCATCACTTTGCTGAAATACATCATCCTCAAATCAGATAAAATTCTGACAGACAAATGCAGGTGGCTCATTGATTCCACTCTTTTACAAGAGAAAATGTAAATATGGTGTTAGCAGGTTTGAATCCCTTCCACTTATGATAGAATATTTTCGCCTTAGTGAGGAAAGTGATTTAATAAAAAGCCAAGGAGCTCTCTTAGTTTGTCAGATCTGATATCTCAAGAGAGAGATGGAGGAGACTGGGCGAAAGGCTGAAGAGGATAGGGCAGTGTATGGATTCTGTTAATGCACTATAAGTCACAGCCAATATCGAATTTGTAGGCAAATTCAAAGTTATGTTAAGAAATCAGATGAGCCTGTTATCAGTTGAGAATGTGGCAGAATTCTCTTCACTGAAAATGAAAAGGAACTGTTAGATTTGGCTGGCTTTTCTATATTGCTGATAAGAGGTCTGGAGCCAAGTTGAAGGAGTCTGGGAGGATCCCTCCAGAAGTGCGGTGTTGCATGTGGGTATCCAGGAAGGACAGAGACCACTCAGAGGAGAGTCGGACTGAATGACTCCCATATATGCCTCATTTAGAGATACTACCCGGGGGTATGGGGTAAGGGAGGGGATGTTGAATGGTGGCAGGTGATAAGGGCAGGTGATAAACCAACTTATGGAGTTGATGCTTTGCAACTTATAGGAATAAATCCCAAAGTAGAATTAGGGAGCGTTTATTTTGTGGGAAAGCAGGCAGAAGGCGAGCACCTTACCAGTGGAAAAAACGTGACTTACTAATCTTTATTTTAGGACAGCCTTTACAACAAAGAAAAATACCATGTTGATATTAAAAAAAAAAACACGATGGCTTTTATATCCACTCTCCATTTAAATCAGCTTCGGATTTTGATTTGAGGGAGATTGTTAGCTCAAGGTAAAATACTGCAGTCAATCAAAAGGAGTGAAGGATCTGGGCTAGGCAACATTTGTTTAGAAGTACACAAGGCCCTGGGTGATCTGCCGCCTCCCGTTTTTTGTGCATCTTTAATTTCATTATACATCATCCCGTCATAGTTCATACCTAAATGACAATTTTAAGCTTTGTGATAAGATCTTGGCAAACCGACTTCATCCTGTAACACCATGTGATATATTTGTAAGTCAGAAGTGGTTTGTCCTTAGGAGATTTATCAATACACAAGCACAGAGCCCTGTTGGTGACTGATCATGCCACCATGCACATCAACCTACTTATTTTATCCAATTAAGTAGAAAGGAAAAAAAAAGTTGGCTGGGTTTGCTAATATTCAGTTACAGAAAATCCACATCGTTATTATATTAAGTAATGGCCAAATTTCTAAATCATTCTCCATCATTTGGCGGATATCATTCTATTCATATAACTCCTCCATCTCCCCTGATAGATACTTTTGTCTTCTCCGATTCTTCCCCTTCACTATCCTGCCCACGCCCTCCAGTGCTTTGAGGCAGCCTCATAGATGCATTGGGCTTTTTACAAGCGGTCAGTATAAAATGTCTCCCCTACTGTTCAATGTTTTATCGAACCCTTAGCAGAATCCGGAATACATGCACTAGAGATCCATCTACTCATTCTCAAACGGGTCTTTTATTATAAGAATTCTCATAGAATACTTGCTATGATTGATTGTAGATTTTGTAAAGCGCATGGTATCTACAAGATGTGATAGTAGTAATATAAGAGTTTTAAGTGGTTTCCTGATATACAAATGATTTTGAAAAAGAAAGCCCAAGAGGTTGTTTTTTGCAAAAGCAAACAGCCAGGTAGATTAAAAGAAGAGAGAAGATTGGGATCAATACGTGAACAAGGCTACGAGCTCTCATTTTTTGTTGGGAGTAGGAAGGTGGGATGGGTAGGCTGTACATCAACGAATACCCCAGTCAGAAACCCAAGGACTGAGGGGGTGGGACAAACAAGGTAATTAACGGGACTTTCTCCGGTAGCTGCAGGATTTATTCCCAACTCCCAGCCCGGGTTTGTGTCCGGAGCAGAAGGGGATGGTGAAAGACACTTGCCAGGCAATAGGTATGTGTACAATTCGGAACCAGACTCAATAACTGTGTAACTAAGTCTCTCACATGCACATATTTTACAAAAAAATGCTGTATCCATGGGTAGCTCTTAATCAAAGAAATGCATGCTCTCTGATTATGTTGTATAACGAAAGAAGACTCCAAATCCGGTAAGATTGCAGGTAAGCAGTTTAATACAGCAGACAGAAAAGTAACAGGACCGTAACCTCATCTGGCCAGGTAGTAACTGCCACAGAATGGAATGGCAGACAGTGACACAGAGAGAACTATGCAAGCAGTCTAGAAGGTTGGAGCCAGAGCATGCAGGGAGAGGACAGATAGGGAAAAGCTATGTACAACACATCTCCCTCCTTTGGGAACAAAATGAAAACAAGGGAAAGAAAGAGCAAAATAACAATAACAGCTGTTAATGAACATAGTCACTCAAGTAAGCTGGAGGATGACGGGAACGTGGACACCTTGAGGAGACATTGGAAGAAGAAACACCAGAGGTAGTATCAGAACACTCATGCATATCATCACACGCAGACGAAGGAGCATCGCCACCACCCACCTCCCCCCGTACAGCAGGTGAGTCACGCGACTCGGAGTCTTGTCGAGCAGACAACATATAGCCACTGCAGCCTGTCTCAGAAGGAATAAGATCGGAATCATGGGTATTGGAGACCTCCTTCTGATATAAGGCAACCCTTCTGTAGTTCCACTTAGCACCATTCTCAAGAAGAACAAAATGGGGAAAAGCTTTCTTAACCCGGAAGGGACCAGTGAACTTAGAAAGGCCCTTGGAGCAGCGACCCGGCTTAACCTTGACCAAATCGCCAGTGGAGATGGGAAGAGGGGAAATATCTGAAGGGGAAGAAAGCTTGTTATCATCCCTCAACCAGGAAGGAGTTAGCTTGGACACAGGGGAACGCCCTCGCATCAGTTCAAAAGGGGATTTTCCAGCCTGCCCATGGGGTGTTGAGCGGTAAGCCCAAACCAGCTCTTGTACACGCTCATCAGAAAAACACCCACTAGCAACTGACATCTGTATAACACCCTTGACTAGTCGGTTGACCCTTTCACACAGACCATTGCTTTCGGGATTATAAAGACAGGTGCGGTGATGAGATATACCACATTCACGCAAGAAACAAGCCATTTTGGTAGAGGTGAGCTGGGTGCCGTTATCTGTAATGAGAACTGAAGGATAACCCTCATTCACAAAAACAGACTTGAGGAAAAGAATGGTGGAGTCAGTTGTAATCTCCTTCATGAAACGTACAGTCAACCACTTAGAGAAACAGTCAACAACAACCACCGCAAAACGTTGATTTACGGGCAATTCGCACATAGGGCCAATGAAATCTAAACATATTGTGTGCCAAGGCAAGCTTTTAAAGGAAATGCTGCCAACAGATTGAGAACCAATGACCTTGAGACGCTTCTCTCCTTCCATGCACAAGGAGCATTTGACAACACACTCCACAGCATCACTGTTGATTGAGGGCCACCAGAAATTTTCTTTTACACGCCGCTGAGTAAAAGTTTGACCCAAATGGCCCTCATGAGCTAAACCAAGAATCCTGCCCCTCAAAGAGCTTGGAGGAACATAACGATCGCCCCTCATGAGAACATTTTTCCCACACACAGACAACTCATTGACAACCTTAAGAAAGGGTCTGACAGCTGGTTCCACGGCACTTTCTCTTCTCGCCCCCTTGAGAACAAGATCAACTACAGCTTTCAAAACATGATCATCATCCATGCCTTTGGACCACTCCTCAGCTGAAAAGGAACTCTCACACAAAGACACGACATCATGTAAGGAGGCAACAGCCTTGTCATCGCCCTGTTCACACAAGGAATCCCCGGGGTTGGGAAAAGAAACCGGGAGACGCGATAAACAGTCGGCTTGTACATTCCTCCAGCCGTGAACAAATTCAACTTCAAACTGGTAATCCTGAAGGCGAGAAGCTAACCTGGCCAGCCTAGGGGAGCCCTTGCCTGTACCACCAGGTGCCAAAACATTTACTAGGGGTTTGTGATCCGTGCGAAGAACAAACCGAGAACCCCATAGATATGTTCTAAAGTAGTTAACGCCCCATGCAGCCGCAAGAGCCTCTCGCTCAATAACAGAATAGTTGACCTCAGAGGTCGACAGAGGCCTCGAGGCAAAAGCGACAGTTTTCTCACCACACTTATGTTTCTGGAGGAGAACAGCTCCGAGACCAACACCACTGGCATCAACCATCAAAATAGAAGGACGTCTAATGTCAAAGGGTGTGAGAACACCTGAAGACTTAAGTTCAGTTTTGATACAGTTAAAGCAAAACTCTTGCTCACTCGTCCAAGAGAACTTGACCCCTTTCTTTAGTAAAACTCTTAAGGGAGCAGTCTTTGAGGAAAAATCTTTGATAAACTTAGAATAAAACTCAATTAGCCCCATGAAGGACCTGAGTTGTTCTTTATCTACAGGAGGAGGAGCCAGCTCTATCGCTTCTAAGAGATTTTTCTTAGGCCTTACACCCTCAGCAGAGAGACAGAAACCCAGATATTCAACCTCTTCAACCAAGAACGCACACTTCTCTCGGCGCAACGTGAGACCCGCATCCACAATTCTACCTAAGGCATTGCGTAAAACATCATTGTGCTCCTCCAAGGTATTGCCAAAGATGAGGATGTCATCTTGGAAGAAGATAATTTTATCTAGCCCCTTGAACACTTCAGAAACCATGCGCTGGAAAACACTGGCAGCAGAGATTAGACCAAACGGTAAGCGAGTAAATTGGAAAGTTCCCTCACCCGTGATAAAAGCCGTAAGATGCTTTGAGGCATCATCCAGACGAATCTGGTGATAGGCATGCTTGAGGTCTAGCTTGCTGAAAAACCTAGCTCCCTTAAGGGTGGAAACTAATTCGCCTATATTAGGTAAAGGGAATATATCGGCCACCACACATCTGTTCAAGGAGCGTAGATCCACACAGAAACGAATCTTGTTGTCAGGTTTGAGCGAGATGACAACAGGAGAAACCCATGGGGAGGCTTCAATCGGTTCGATAATACCCCCCTGTAACATCTCATCTAAAACAGCCTTGACCTCAGCCCGCAAGGCAAAAGGAACACGCCGCGCTTTGTGCTGTACGGGAATACTGCCCTCTTTTAACAGTATCCTGTGTGTGTACCCCTGTAGCTCACCCAGTTCCTCACGAAAAACCTGACTGTGACTGGCAAGTATGTCATCCACGTAACAATCATCCACAACAAGAACGGGATCATCAGCTCTGGGATTGACAATAATGTGTAGATCGTACTGGTGAGAACGACCCAGTATTGCGGGACCATCCACAGACACATAAATCTTGCCCTGGGTTGACCTGTTCTTGAAAACAATCATTGCATTGAAGTAACCAAGGAGGTTAATTTTTTCCCCTTGGTAACCGGATGGAAAGATGTCACAGACCTCCAAATGTTTGTTACCCCAAACCTCATACAACATAGACGAGGGAATGATAGTCCACTTGGACCCAGTGTCAACCATCAAGTCAACGTTTTTTCCATCAACTAAGACCTTTGCTTTAATAATACGCTCCCTCTTCTCATCACACGCGCACACTGAATCATACAAAATCAGTATTTTGTTGACATCACGCTTCAGTTCATTGTAATCACACACCACAGTAACCCTCTGATTGGCTCTATTCTTACACACTTTTGCAAAGTGGCCTATTTTACCACATTTTAAACATTCTTTGTTATTAGCGAAACAAAATTTTGCATCAGAAGAATGAGAATAACTCCCACATCTAGAGCACATTTTAGACACAAACTTGTTACTAGGTTGCGACTGTGATCTACTGAATGGCTGTTGAGACATATTTTTCTTTTGTAATACATAACCTTTCTTTCTGACAATCGCAACAGCAGCAGTTTCATCATCACTGATATCGCTATTAGTTAATTTATAAGATACTTCCGCAACCTTGGTATCCGAACTAGATTTTGATAACTCTTTAATACATTTTTCGCTCTCCTCGACCACCTTAGCAAGATCGATTGCTACCTTCAGAGTAGGGTTCTTAGCGGCCCACAAGCGCTCCTGAATTTTTCTATTGTTGACCTGTACCACCAACTGATCCCTAATATGCTCGTCAGCCATTTGACCGAAGTTGCATTTGACTGACAACTCACGAAGGCGAGCAACAAAGTCATCAATACTTTCGCCCTCAAGTTGTTTATTTTTGTAAAACCTATAACGTTGAAGAATTAGGTTTTCTTCCCTTCCAAATCTGTTCTCCAGTCTGGCAATGGCCTCTTCAAATTCATCCAAAGGTTGTGACGTGGCGGAAAGAACTTGAGGTAAATATTTAAAAAGTCTTTGCCCTTCCTTGCCTAATGTGGTCATCAGGATGGCCTTCTTACGTTTGGCAGAGAAGCCCTCACCATCCAAGGCTTCAATGTAGTCATTAAACATAATGACCCAGTCTTCCCAAGGAGTGGAAGGACTGCCAGGTTCAGTTAGAAACTGAGGAGGAAGAGCGATGTTTATAGATTGCGCCATTACAGACCAGCAGCCAAAACAATATGAATACCAAGCACAGGGAGTTCAGTGTCGCAACGAAAGTACAATTCTTTTGTACTTTGACTAGTAAAAAGATTCAGCGCTGCACTTCCTAGCGTTAGGAGTAATCACCAAATGTTAATAAATATCGTATCATTCTTATGAACTTTGACCAGTAAAAATGTTCGGCGCTGCACTTCCTAGCGTTAATGTTAATGAATAACGTGCTTACTTGTGTGGAAACGTTGCGTGCCAACGACTTTAACTTGAAATGAACGAACTGCTCGCATCGGACTGATGAACTGCACAGATCGGACTGAGGAAGTAAACAAAGATGGCCGCCAGCGTATGTTGTCACGAAGGTCACGTTAATGACCTTGCGTAGACACCACGCAACAACCGGAGGTCCGTGCAGTAGTGCGCAGTCAATGCGCGAGACTCAGCTCGAGACTCCGCTCGTGGAAGCAGATCCAGCAAGACCGTTGCTATGGCCACGCGGGACACACACAAGTGACGTTCAACTCCGTTGCTACGCACCTCAGGCTTGTGACGCTGTGGGTAGCAACCACGGAGGCAAAGAACAAAAACGCTGTTTTAGGAAGTTGAATCCATAAATTTTCGACATCAGACGGTTGCAGAAGGAGAAGACATCGAGAACTCAAAGCGCTGACACTCGTGGATTCGTCGAGGAACGGATCGCTGTTGTAGGATAATCTTTTCTTAGGCTGTAGCAAACATTTGGCCAGATGCTCCCATCCTGAAGTCGCCAAAATGTTGTATAACGAAAGAAGACTCCAAATCCGGTAAGATTGCAGGTAAGCAGTTTAATACAGCAGACAGAAAAGTAACAGGACCGTAACCTCATCTGGCCAGGTAGTAACTGCCACAGAATGGAATGGCAGACAGTGACACAGAGAGAACTATGCAAGCAGTCTAGAAGGTTGGAGCCAGAGCATGCAGGGAGAGGACAGATAGGGAAAAGCTATGTACAACAGATTACTTCCAGGAATTCTGTGTTTGCGCATGCACAAACATACACAGAAAATCTCTCCTCCCCTACAATCCTCCTTACAGTTGTTGGCATATATACAGGATCAAACAGTTCTACACATAGGACCTATCTCAAAGCACCCACATGCAAAGATAGACAAAATAGATCCTGGTGCATGTACGTACAAAAATGCCCATTCTCCAGTTGCTCCAGTCTTCTCAGTGTGGCATCTTTGCGTAATTGCCTGATAACGTGCAAGGGAGAGGAATCAAAAATGCCCAATATTAGGAGCGGAGGACCTCCAGAGCCTGAAGCATCTGCCGGAAGAGGTATGCTGAGCTATGGTGGGAAGAAATAAGTTGACTTGGGGACAGCAGCATGCCAAAGCGCAGCCTGAAACAGACGCACTCAAGCTGGCGAAAGGGGATACGATGAATAGGCAAAAGCGATACTTTTGACGAAAGCGGTGGAAAAGAATTCCAGATTTCAATCTCTCCAAAGGACTCTAAATCGAGCGCTGCATTATATTTTAATGAAGCATCCCATAATATTTTTTAGCTCAGATGTATGGGATTATGTTGCCTCCTCAGGGCAATATCAAAAAGTGAAAGTTATCACAAAAGCTAACTGAATGGACAGATTTAATACTAACTGTGTACCTTGAAAAAAAATGTGCTTTTCTTTTGTAACACGTTACATACACTTCTGCATCGAGTTTGAGACTAAAATAAAAAGTGAGAAAAACGTAGTTGCTCTAACAGAACCCATTAGTATTGACAGAGAGAGATAGGTCACGCAGTGAAGACCAAAGTTGCCATTGGAGTCTTGAGCAGTATTACACCGAGTACTTTGGGTGGAAAGAGGGACTTCTCACATCTTAGTACATGCATTTGGAGGTATGATTTGATGGATAAAATGTGCTTCACAAGATTGCTAAAACTAAAATTATTTTAAAATCTGTACTACAGGACATGAAATAGGTTTCCTTTCCCGTTTCCCTGTATGCACATCTGCGTGATGAAGAAATAGTGACGGTCCCAAAATGCATGTATAGAACTGTTGCTTATGATTATAATGTATTTATTGGACACAGTCAATTAAATTTGAGCATTGCAAAATAAAAATCAAGAAATGAAAGGACGTTGATCCAGTAAAGGTGTGGACAGTTTATTTTTTTCATTTGAATGGAGTTTGATTTTTCAGACCAGGTTTAACTGGGACTTCTGGAGAGGATAGCTATGAGTTAAGACTGGACAGAACATAATGGAGGTAGCGGAGAAAACGGAGCCGACCTGTTGCAACAGATACGAGGCAGGTATGGTTGGAACTGAACTTCTGTCCAGGTAAGGAGCGACGGGAGGGGGAGGAGGGCAAGGATTGTATGTTCCCTTACTTTTGAAAGGTTTTATGGGGACAGTAGGGCAACGGTCTTCCAAGTTTTCATATTAACTACTTAATATACTTGTCTAACCACATTGCAATAACCAAACATTTCTTTCCTACTACTGCCTTCACCCAAAACAGACACCGAACATCCCCAGAGCCACTACATTATGGAAAACCAAGACCACTTGCATCCAACACACCTCTGATAACATATTTGGCACTCATCAGCATTCTGTGTGTGTTCTTCCGAGTAGCCAATGCCATACATCATGAAATGGCAATCATTTGAACAGAAAAAAACACATCAGTCAACGGTACATTTACATCACAGGAGTACCAAGTAAACATACCAGGAAGACTTCGGGTAATGTGCATCAAAACAGCACAGGGCAATAGGTATAAAGTGAGTACTGGATGCTGAGCATTAGGTAAGAACTGGAGGTCTGTACAATCCAGGCGCGAAAACGCTTACAGCTGATCTCACAAACTGCTTCAACCACTGGCAGATACCCACGTATTGTTCCTTAAGGCTGGAAACATTCTTTAATTAGTCTTTACTACATGACAGTGATCTGATTTAAGAAAAGTAAAAGTTTGTATCATTTCCTTAGTATTGGCAGGACAATGCAACAGAACGAAATTTATTTTACAGTAAATAATAGATCCAGCCTCATGTCCATTGAAGCTTGGTGGGTCACATAAGTTTGTCGTTTTAAGAATTGGGCTATGGTTCTAAAAACTCTGGGACAAACTAGTCTAGACAATTTGTTAAGACAAGCTATGTATCAAAACTGGTTTTATTCTGGTTCCTAGAAGACCTTGCTCCTCAGGATCGTCTGTCACCAAAATGGTTAATGTGACTCTTTTGAACAGATACCTGGCCATAGTAATTCCTTAATACATCTCCAGTCTCTGAGTGGTGCAAAATACATGTCAAGCAAGTCTGCCTCGCAATGTTTGTATGCAGCTTATTTACGCTTGTGTCGCGGAGCCCTAATGGATCTAGAGAGAAAGGCCCTCACTCAACAATGCTCAAACACTTCCAATGTAAATACATGAGCATAGGTCTGGCAAGCAAATCAGATCGTGAGCTACATGTACTCTGGAACTACCCGAATGGGAGTAGGGAGACTGACTAGGGGTGCAGTAATAGGCTGTGTAGACTCCAGAGGGGTGCTGCTTGCAATAAAGACTCAGTGAATTAGGTTAGAGGACAAAAATGTCAAACTTCACTTCGTTAATATTATATTTGTTCAGAAAAATTTGTTTGGCAGAGAGGATTGATTGAAAGCCTTATGTGCAAGGGATCCATGAGGAATGTGTTAAAATGTTATACAAGTCAAGTTCAAACAGGTTATTGGGTCTGCTTTTGGGTCATGCAGTAGATGTTCTTTACAAATATACCATTAACAAAGAGAAGTTTGAAATATGTGTCCTTTAACCTAATTCACTGATAACGTCATAGCATGCTCCGATTCCATTGCCTTTTTGATCCCGGGCTGCATTTGTGAAGAAGTCAGCGCCTGACTAACCAATCCACTATCCCTGGCAAACGAGATGAAAAAATGTGGAGGGATGTGCAAATCTTGCACAGCCCCAGCCTGGAATCCAGGAAATGCGTGAACGAGTAGGCAAAACGTCCAGCCGCCTTCCACACCAGGTCTTCAAATCTTTTGATGCCAAGACCCCCTTGTCAATTTTTTTTAGGGTTAAGGAGCCCCTTCTGACAAACAATTCTAGAACCTGGTCCACAATCAACAACTATCTACAACCACAAAACCCCCTAATTCCAAAAGCAAATAAAACCTAGGCACTTGCGTACATATATAAAGTTAGGGGTTGGAGGTACTTTTCACTGTCAAGATGCAACACTGTAAAATCCGCGCCACTCGGCGTATGCCCTCTAAATTGGCTCAGGAAGTTAAGCAATCACCATAAACATGTGCTATAATCTGCAAATCTCAAACTGTACACCCGATAATACTTATAAACTTCCCGTCTGTCAGAGGATGGTAAATTGAGTACTATTTCGATACCAATTGCAAATTATGAGATATACAAATGTCAAATGGCAGCAACTATTTGAATGAATATTAGTAAATCCTGTTAAAAACAGCAGGAATGAGGTATGAAACACTATGTAAAAACATACCGATAAGCGTGAGCTTCATGGTTAAGCATACTGCGGGAAGGATTGATGGAACACAATCTCTTCCTAACACCTCTCCCCAATCGTTTAGACCAGTGGTTCCCAAAGTTTTGGCTCCTGAGGACCCCCATTGAGTCAGCACTGGAAGCCGGGGACCCCCTAGCAATCTGTATAATTTAAATTTTAAACAGTAATCCGAAAAAAATAAACACAGGTGTGAACAAAAAACAAATAGTCGCATTTCTAAGGATTTTAGTATTTTATATTGAAAGAATCTGCAAAAAACAAAAAACTTTATTGGGAAGGTTGGTGCTGCATCTCCATGAATAACTTCCCTGTTGGACCTGTTGCTGCCGTGGTCTCTCTCCTGCACTCGGATTTTCCCTTGCTACCGCAGCTCCTTGCCGGACCCGCTTCGCGGGTCCCGCTTCGCTGCGTGGTGCGAGGCGCTTTGTGATCTGAGGGGCATTGTTTCCTGACATTGGACTTGGGAGTAAGGACAGGCAAGTTCAGGGCTGCGAGCGGACCCGCAGGGACTCTAACTTCCAGGATTTCCTGCGTGAGGTCAACCCACAACACCTGGGTCGCTCTCCCTGACTGCCCCGCCCCCCTGCCCCACCTCTTCCGCCTTATTTTTGCACTGTGATTCCGCTGCGCGGGAGGGCGCCGGGAGAAGCCCGGGACAAGGGCGGGACCGTCTGTGGCCGTCCGGGGCCGTAGGAGGCCGGGCCGGGCCACCGCTCTGATAAGTGGACTAGATTTTTATGTGGTAAATTGTTGTCCCTCATATCTGTTACCCTTATTGGTTCTTTTTGTTTTATTTGAAATAATATACTGTTATTCTAATCTCTCTTGCACTTAACCTTATATTCTGTTAAAGGATGTCTGCTTCTACCCCAAAATCTCTACCTGACCATGTGAGTACTTCTATACTCGGTCCTTTAGATAAATTCTTTGCTAAAGCCACTAAGGACATTGACCGTGAACTGTTACTGGCGGAAAAAAGGGCCGAACGGCGTTTATCTGTTGAGGCACTTAAAAGACAGGCTTCTTCTGTTAATAAAGGGATACTCTCTGCATCCATAGTAGAACAGGCGGATATAGATGCAGAGCTTTTTAATACAGATAGTATACCTTTAATTTTTCAGGAAAGTCAGCCACCCCTGGGGGACCGAGGTATGACGGTGGAAAGTTTGAGCGACTTGTCCACGGTAATATCAAACAATCTTATAGACCTTAACACCCCGTTACCCCAGGAAATTGATACTGATCGTCACACTAATGCTATTCCTCCCCCCTTGAAGATACAAACAGAGGTTGTTTCGTTGCTTCCTTCTCCCTCTTCCGCTGGAACGATCAAGGTGCACCATGGTCAGAAGCGTAAAAATGGTGTATCCTCCCCAGCCAGGAAAAGAAGGAGGAAGGGAACCCAAAATAAAAATAGGTCTCTTAACCTATGGAAACCCTCTGAGATGGTATCCCCTAGACCAACTTCGCTAGTAGATATGGGGGATAAGGTATCAGAGGGAATAGAAACAACACAAAGGAATGTAGATGGGGAGGACAAAAACAGCTCTAATGTTGAGCTCCTGGAAGCGCTTGAAAAAATGTTAAAAGCTCTTTTCCTTCCTCTTGTAGAAAGGTTAAAAAGGCTAGATAAAAAGTTAGACTGTCTTCTTCCCCAATCTATACCCCCAGAGAATGTAGCACCAATTACCCCGGCTATTAAGCCTAGGGAACAAAACACTAGTAAACCTTCTAGTCAACATAATTCCCCTAATAAATCAAAGAAACTAGCTGCTAATAAAAACCTTCCCCCTTCATCAAATATACAAGTAACTCCAGCCTTAAAAAACATGGAAAAAGGAAAAGCATCTGCTGTGGTCTTGAAGCCTACCCAAATTAATAAAGCAACTAATCCAAAAACAACGCACATTAACAAGGCTAAATTACAATACAAAAATACGGTACAATTACCCCCAGAATCTTTTGGTTTTGTTATTGTTTTAACGGGAGTCCCAGTAGTTGGGGACGGGGATATTGAATCGAACACAAGTCTAAAAAACAAAGTGATTCATTGGTTGTGCATGAATAGACCATTGCCTGCATATTTGAATGGGGACATTGTATCTGTTAGGAGGTGCCAATGGGTAGGCATACGCCCTAAGGATATAGATGGTGACTTGATTATAGTGAATTTTAAGGACCATAGGGTGGTATCTTACATAAATGATTGGTTTGTTGGTAGCAATGAGGGTGGAGTTTCCACACGAAGCCTGACATATTTCTACCCAGAAAATATGATGTTTCCACCAAATAAACATCGGCAGAGATATGGTTTAAATTTTAACCATTATCAGAAACCACCCACAAAAAATCCAACTTTTAACTATTCAAATAGAAACTCCAGATTCCACCCTACAGTAAATTACCCAAATTTTTACTCTGATTCAAATAATCATTATCCGACTGATCCTAGGGAATTCTGGAATATTCCATTGTCAAACATGTTCTACCCCCTGACTCCACTGAACTTAAATGATTGACTCCCTCTAACTAAATATCGAACAAGCGATTCTGACTTAAGATGGGGGGATATGACAGTCATTTGTAGAGCTACAAACATGGGCGAGGAATTGGATGTGGGTAATGTTGATAAGGATACCCACATAAATGAGGCACATGAGGTCGCTGATCTGGGAACTAACGTTATAGGAACTAAGGCAGATCAATGTGCCCAAGCCCTTTTCCCAGATAGATTGCAAGTGGAAAAAGAGGGTAATTGTGAGAAGGTTTGTAATACTTGTGAGAAGGTTAGTAATTTCTGTGTACTTTCTTGGAACATAGCGGGTTTTGCCAATAGGGTGGAGGATCCGGCCTGGGTAGAATTTGTAGATTCCTTTGATCTAGCCTGTTTACAGGAGACCTGGAGCATAGTGGATTTGAGTTTGGATGGTTTTCAAGCTTTTAACACCCCAGCAATACCATCAAATTCAGGGCGAGCTAAGGGTGGACTTATGACAGCAATCTCTGTAAAACATAATCTAACAACGTTAACCTAGTGGTGGAAAGACCTTGGTACCAATTATTTACTATTAAGAACCTTTTCATAGAAACTGTTCTTCTTATTAATTGGTATTATAACATATTTGACCCTAATGAAACGGAAATTATTGATAATTTGCAGGAAGAGATTGCTAAAGTGAGAAACAGAGTCTTCCCCCTCCTTATTATGTGGTTAGGTGATTTTAATTGTGAGTTGTGTAAATTTAGTGGGTCCAGAGCCTGTGGGATGATGGACTTAAATGACCATCCTATGGCCCATTTTTCCCATACAAAACAAGGCGAGGCCTTAAACAGTATTCTAATAAATAATAATTTATGTATTCTCGATGTGAATAGTTTTTCGGGTAATATGAATATACCCACCTTTCAGGGCACAAGGGGCAGAACAAGCACAATTGATTTTGCAATAGTATCCATGGGACTTTTTAGTCATCTAAAAGACTTTAAAATTGAGGTAAACCCGGCTAGCGACCATAACCCCCTAACCCTGAGTTTTACTATTGCTTCTGACCTAAAATCGTATCAGGAACAACCAATAGTATATAATAAGAATCAGGGTATTACAGTGAAATGGAATAAAGTAGCCGTGAGGGAACTGGAGATGGATATTTTTAAGGAAAATGTGGCTCAGGTAGATATTTGCCTATCATCTAATCCTGACCCAGTCCATATAATCACGAGCTTTGAGAAGCTAATGGAAAATGTAGCTACACATTTACTAGTAAAGGTAGGGGGGAAGAATCAAGATCAGGGGCCCAAATGGTTCAACGCAGAATGTTCTGCAGCCCAAACTATCTTAACTAAAGCTTTGCGCCAAAATCCTAGAGATAGAAATATGGTTATACTAGCTAGGAAACAATATAGGCAGGCAATTAAAAAAAGGAAAAATGAACTGAAGTCTAAAGCATGGGAAGATTTAGATAAGGCAGTTGATTTAAGGGATAATAGACTCTTTTGGGAAGTAATAAATAGGCCCTTTTTAAAATCAGGGGACGAAAATACCATTCGAGTTCACTTACCAGAGGAAACCTGGGTAACTCATTACAACAAAATTTTTAATCCCAAAGAGATATTATATACTGCTACCTCGGAGGAGGATGATTCCTGTTATGTTAATATGGATTCAGCTAAGAAGTTTAGTGAATCAATAATGCTTGCAGAAGTAGAGCTAGCTCTGACTATGGGGGCATCCTCAAAGGCCCCCGGCCCTGATTCAGTACCTTTAGATCTTTTTAAATGTAATCGAGAGTTTTGGTCTCCTCTACTTATGAATGTTTTTAAGGCACTAATACTTGGCCCTATTCCGACCTCTTGGAAAGAGGCCGTTTTGGTTCCAATTTTTAAAAAGGGTGACAAGCATGATCCAAGATGTTACAGGCCAATATCACTAATAGACTCAACATGTAAGTTGATGGGTAGGGTGATATTGGCACGGCTGGAAACATGGGCTGAGTCATCAGGGGTAATTGTAGAATCGCAATATGGTTTTAGGAAAGGGAAAGGAACTAACGAGCAGTGTCTGAACCTTGCTCTGATTATGGGCAAGTACATGGGTGCCAAGAATGGTTCTATACACTTGGCATTCATGGACTTGTCCAGCGCCTTTGATACAGTGTGTAGGGAAAAATTATGGCGTATGATGGACTCTATGGGTTTCGAAGAACCACTGGTCACCCTGCCCCGCAGGTTACATACTGCCACAACGGTTAGGGTTAGATATGGCCGTGGTGGAGAGAAATCAAAACCTATTTTATCCACTGAAGGTGTCCGACAAGGATGTATTTTAGCACCCTTTTTATTTTTGGTCTATACAAACGGCTTAGAGGGCTTCTTGTTAGAAACATCTGCTGATTTTCCAAAGATAAATGGAAGAAGAATCCCAATGTTGTCTTATGCAGATGACACTGTTTTAATGGCACTTACCCCCAATAGCATGCAGATTTCCCTGAATGCTTTTGACACTTTTATGGGCAAACTAGAATTAGGTGTTAATTTTACTAAATCTTTTGCCATGACCTGTGGTCAAAAAAATGTTAAAACACGCAAATATGTGGTGAAGAACGCTACTATTGAGAAAGTGGATAACTTCTGTTATCTGGGTAACCTCTTTAACAAAAAAATTAGCTGGGAACCTTTGCTGATAGCACGGGTTCAGAAGGTTGCACAGTTAATTGAAGCTCTTTTCCGCTTTGCTAGCAAATTAGGCCAGCGACGTGTAGCAGAAATTAGATCATTATATAAAGCCAAGTGTGTTTCTGTCTTGACCTATGGTGCAGGGGTTTGGGGTTCGCATAAATGTGAAAAAATACAAATTGTGGAAAACAAGTTTGTTAAACGTTTATTATCTGTCCCAATGGGCACATCTAATATATTTTGCCATGGAGAAGTTGGTATCGAGTTTATAAGTGATATTATTCACGTTGCCCCTTTAACATTATGGGCTAAGGTTTGGCAATCTGAAGATCTGAAATTAACAAAATATATTATTCAAGATTGTCTTAAGCTTGATTATTACACCCAAATCCCGTGGCTACGATATGTTAGAGAGACTTTTTATAATATAGGTTTAGGTAAAATGTTTACAAATCCCGAATTGCTTGGTAGGGATGCCAAGGAGATTATTAAAAATGCTTTCAATATTAGTTTAGGTTCTTTTAAGACAAATGACCATGTATTAAGTGTACGGGGAAAACCAGCTTGCCAGTTATATTTGTCATATATTATGAACACGCAATGGCGTTTTTATCTTACAAGATTTCGCCTTGGCACCCTACACTTTTTGTTTGCTTTCCCAAAGCAGGGGGGTTGGTGGGAAAAGTTACCCCACTGCCCCTGCAACAATAGGGTTTCACAAAATACTCTCCACCTTCTGCTTTTTTGCACTTTGTATAAAGTGCCAAGAAACACTTTCCTTAAACCATTATTAGAATCTTTTGAAACGCGTTATTATAAAGAAGCGTATGATTGCTTGTTATCCCTGTCAACTGCACGTATTTGTAATGCCGTTTTAAACTTTATTAGATCAGCTTTGGTGATTAGAAATAGATATTGATGGAATTTGGTTTTAAGAAAAACTATGTAAACATGTATTGTGATTTTATGGTTGATTAATTCTACTGTCCTTTTAAAATTGTCTATGTATACTTTTATGGTTTTTATATGAAATCGAAATAAAGTTTTGAAACAAAACGAAACGAACGAATAACTTTTAAATGGTTGGTTTTATTTCATATTACGAGGCTCCTGCTCCTGCCAGGGCCAGTCTGGAAACCCAAAGCAGCCCTGGCAAATGTTTTCAGACCAGTCCCCACAGGGTGCACACCAAGTGCAGTGAGTGAGTCGAACCACTACAAAGGGGACTTTCGGAGGTTCTCCCTCCAAGACAATTTAGGAAACAATAGTGCATTCTACAACACATTTATCATTATATATTGAATTGTATTAGCTTTAAAAGAATAGTAAACGATGACTTTATTATTCACCAGGATACGATAATCTTTGTTCGGGTTCTTCAGTGATTCCCTTTTTATCACACTCCAACAGTGCCTCTCGTCTCTCCATAGTCCCTATGTCACATGTATTTAATTTGTTTTATAGCATCTCTCATACCATTGTAGGATGTCGGAGCACTTTACAACACACACACACATAGGGCAGATTTACAAGACCCTTGCGCAACCGGTGCGTCACAAAAAGTGACGCTCCGGCGGCGCATTTTAGTGCCCCATATTTATAAGAACAGGAAAAGCCACCCAGCGTGACTTTTCATGTTCTTATAAATATGGCCCCTTTGCACACAGGACTTTGCGTGAAAGGTGCGTTTCATGGGTTTTGCTGTGAGTGTTCCAAGCAACACCCATGAAACCAGACACATTTCCAGATTTACGAGAAATCATGGATCTGGAAATGCGTCTGAATGCTACACCTCCCCAAGGGAGGCGTAGGGAGGTGCAACAAGAAGAAATGTATTCATTTCTCCTCGTTGTTTAGGAAGATGAAATCTCCTCTAGTGATTGTTTATGTGCAGAAAGGGAATCCTACCTGAACATAAACAATCTCCCCACAACGCAGGCATCCTTGCAGCATGGTACAAGGGTGCCTGTGCCGGCGAATGGCAGCAGTTTGTGCACCAGCGCAGGGAGAGCACTGAGATGCAACATACTGTGGTAAATATGTTGCATCCCTGTGCTTTGAAAGTGACTAAGTGCAGCACAGCCAAATGGCTTGCAGCACTCACTGAGTCACTTTCCTTGTAAATCTGCCCCATAGTGACAATGAATCATACATGTAATAACATAAGGCAAAGGTGACTACTAGTTGTAGGATTCACATCATTCATATTGGTAGGCATAAAACAGTGTTTAGCATCGACTTAAACAATGAAACTTTATTTCCATTCAGTTAAACCTTTTTAGCAGCATCAGGATAACGAAAGACTGGGAAGAAACTTAAGTTACTATCTTGTACCATGCAGTTTGCAAACATCTTTTTGATGCCAGTTTATACGTCTCTGTGCTAGATCACAATTGTCACTTATAAACTGCACAGTAACTAAAGAATCTCTGTGACAAAAGCAGTAACCCACTGTTCTATGCAGACCAAACAGTTAAAAAAATAAATATAGGCACACTTTCTTTGCAAGAGGCATATTAACCCTCTGTGCTACATTAAATAAGTCAAGCTGCCACTGGACAAAACTCATCTCTCTACAGCAGGAACATTAATCACTGGTGTTATCTTGGTCTTGACACTTTTATTGTTGCTCGAAAACTTCTAATTATACTTGGAACATTTGCAGTGCTTTTAAAACTGCTGCCTGAGGACCCACTGGGAATGTGTCACGGACCCCTAGGGGTCCGCGGATCACAGTTTGGTAAACACTGGTTTAGACTATGCCCTCTAGTCTTCTTCAATTATTGCAACATCTCCTCCCACACCGAGGTGTGGCGGTGTAGTTTAGCAGCAAACATATTGGTACGAGGAGAGCTGTTTTGAGTCCCAGCTTTCCCACTTTATCAAACTGTATAATTGCGAAAACACTAATTTGCAAGATTTTCAAACGGACTAATTGTAGAACAATATTGTGCATTGCCAAATTTGTGCAGCCCCAGCACTACAAATAATAGCATAATTCTTCTCTTTCCAAAGAAAATGTATGCAATGGGGTACGCAATCCCTTCGTGTTGAAATCGGCCTGTCCCTTGTGTTTCATTTCTTTTGTATGCCAAAACTGTGAGCTTCGTCAAAGGCGGTTACATTTTCGGAGTCCTTGTTGACATAATGAGAAGTTATTGGTCCCTCACACAAAATGATGTCGTACTTGTGAGATAAGACTGTTCACACTGCTTTGGTGCTGTCTAACAGAATACTTATTTGGCACAACTATGCTATCACATGGCGACACTCTGCACATCAAACGTACAATACAAATCAGATGCTACGTAGCAGCTGTACCTCTACCTAGCTGCATTGACAACGCCCTCGATTAGTAAAATCCCCAAACCTTCTTGAGTTTATCCACACACTTGCCAACTCCAGCAGTTGCTCCGCTGGGAAGGTTAGAACGGAGAGGATAAGTGGACTCTCGCGGCTTGAGGTTGCAGCCAGCAATGAGCTCTGGGGAGCAATTATATCGGAATATTACACGATCTAGTGTCTTGTAGTTGGGCGTGGAAATCGCCTTAAATTACAGCCTTATAGTCTACTAAATTCTTTGCATTCGCGAGACACGCAAATAATCAAATAATGAAACTGGGGCTTCGCGCGCACGTCGTTCTCATCAAGCCTCATTCGCTCAGCACTTCCAAAATGTCCAAATGCTATAAAGCGCTATAAAAACGCCAGCCTGCTTTAACACCGTCTTCGACGTTCCCTCTTTCTGTTGTGTCTATACAGTCTCCTGTCCATTCCTTCGTCCAGCGAGCTGCAACAAGCTAGACCTACTAAAAGCACCAACATCATTTAACAACTTAACCTGAAATACGAACTTTGATAAGAGTCCACTGGTACTCTCTCAATCATAAAACATTGAGGAAATGTTCATTAACGACAGCCATCGTTATTGACCCACTCAGAGCCCTACCAGGTCACCCCCATCGCTGCATCCACGAACACTTTTAAGCAGAAACCACATTTACAGTATTTCCGGAAAAATCGTCAAGAGGCCACGGATGGAATAGAAACCAACGGAAGCACACGACAAATGAGCCCTATCTCCGACAAAATAAGACCGAAACAAGCCTGTCATGAATAACGACATGAGAGGTACAAAAGTGAATGTTGCCCATGGCCAATCTGGCATACATTTATGGCCCATAAATGAATTGCTCATATCGTAATTAGTTATCCTTTATTTTTTTCACCCATTTGCATTTTCTCTCTTTGTATTATTCTTGCCGTTTATATTGTTTGTCCATCTTGAATTTCCTTTTTTTTAAAAAGTTTTTTATTGTTGACAGGCTGACAAGGAAGAAATTCATTAAAGCATTGAAACATAAGTTTACATTCATGAATTATATCGTATGGCATATAATAACGTGGGTAGGCCATGAAATATAAAAGAAAGAAGAAAAAGCAAACAATAAACAGAAAAGAAGCAATAGCAGTTTCCTTCAATAATCATGCAGGTTATATTGTCCAAAAAACACAAAATATCAATTCATGAAATTGTATAAAAAAAATTCCCTATATCTAAAGAAGAAGGAAGAAGGAAAAAAAAAAAAGGAGAAAAAAAAGAAAGAAAAAAAAGGAAAAGGGCATAGCAGCGTCATTCCATGAAAGATCCCCAATTTTTTTCGTGCTTTCTCAATGTGCGTGTTCCCCTAATGTGTGCTAAGGCTAATTCCATTGAGTGTATTTCGGTTACCAATGCCCACCAGTCCCGGACCGTTGGTGTTTCTGAGCTGGTCCAAGCTCTAGCCAGAGTTAACTTGGCGCAAGACATAAGTACCGTGGCCAAGGCGGCCTGTGGAAAAGGAACAGGATAGGTGTCTAACAGAACAGAGGCAGCCGTGAGCATAGGTAGCTGGACCTGTTTCATTTTCAAAATATTTTGATTATCGCACCAGAAGGTCTTAAGATTAGGACAGGAAAACAGCATGTGTATCAAATCAGCTGCTTCAGCAAGACATTTGGGGCATTTTGTGCGTTCGCTATAGGTAGTATTGGGGGACCATTTAGAAATTCTTTCCGGGGTGTAATATAACATGCAGGTTGTTCTGAATTGTTGAAGTCTTAGGCTGGATGACCGTACTCGTTTATTTATATTTATCAGGGAGCGCTCCATCTGTTTAGATGTTATATTAGAACCCAATATTCTGCTCCATTTGCCAGCCAGTTTGGTACAATCGTTTATTTTAAAGTTGATTAAAGTTCTATATGCATCGCTTATTGCTGACTTATTTTTTAAAGAATATAAACAAGTCCAGATATCACATTCAGAAACCTCCAAGATTTGTTTTTTATTAATCAAATAATCATGTATCTGTAAATGTTTGTATCTCATGTTTTCAGGTAAATCGTATAACAGTTTAAGAGTATTAAAGTCTAGGAATCCATGTGTGCCATATAGGTCCCCTAAAACAGTAATACCTGACCTAAGCCAACCAAATCTAGCATTATCATTAAAAATACATGGAAGACCCGGATTACCCCACAATGGAAGCTTTGAATGAAAAAAGTTAGTTTTACAAAAAGAAAGTATATTGCCCCAAATCTTTGTTGTGTCTCTTGCGGTCTTAAACCTAACCCTTTTGTAGAAGTTGGGATTGTTAGTTTTGAATAAAAACATATTTGAGTCAGATTTTAGCATGAAAGAGTGAAAAAACAGAGCCCCTCCTTCATTTAATAAAGAGCGGAGGCGAATGACAAAAGCGGACCAAAAATATAATTTGAAATCGGGAAAATTAAGCCCTCCTTCATTCGTGTTATTTTTCATAACGTTCAATGACCTTCTCGATTTTTTGTACCCCCAAATAAACCCACTAAGTACACCATCGAGTTTCTTGAAAAATTGGTTGTTTAACGCTAGTGGGATAGATCGGAATAGGTACACATATTTAGGCAATACCTTCATCTTAATTAAATTAATTCTGCCTATTAGATTCAGAGGTAGTCTGTGCCATTTTTTTTAAATAATAAGCTGATGGACTTGGTTAATTCATTATAGTTTATATTGTTAATTTCCTGTAATTTGGCCATTATTTTAACCCCTAGGTAAGTGGCGATGTTGCAAATCTCAGGCACTGTCACAGCTGGAGTGTAGTTAGCGATGACTTGTGTTTTTTGTAGATTAAGTCTATAGCCTGCCACCTGCCCAAATTTCCCGGCCTCTAAAGCTATTCCCTTTAGTGCCTCAACAATATCTTCTGAGTAAACCGCGATATCGTCGGCGTATGCGGTTATTTTTAGCTCTTGTGAGTCTGATCGGAAAGGTACAATCTGAGTTTGGGAATAAAGGGCAAACAAAAAAGGTTCCAATGAAAGCGCAAATAAAAGAGGTGATAGTGGGCAGCCCTGACGGGTTCCACGTTGAATTGGAAAGTCTGAGGATGTCAATCCCCCATAGCTGGTATAAGCCGTTGGGTTATCATACAATGCTCGTATGCTCCGAAAAAATTGTCCCCCGAACCCTATTTTAGACAGTACCCACCAGAGAAAGTCCCACCCCACTCGGTCGAAAGCCTTTTCAGCGTCTAACAAGATCATACCGAGTGGGGTGGATTCAGTCTCTGCTACATCAAATGCCGTAATAGCCATGTTAACATGTATAGTAGTGTCTCTCCCAATTATAAATCCATGTTGTTGCGGATTAATGATTTGGGGCATGATAGGAGCTAATCTTAGTGCTAAGATTTTGGCAAAAATCTTTGCATCTGTGTTTATTAAAGAAATAGGGCGGTATGACCCTCTTTCTTCCTTCGGCTTGTCTTTCTTCAAGAAAAATATTATTTTTGCCCTGTTCCAGGATTTTGGTGCTTTGCCATTTAAGCCTACAGATTGAATAACTTTCAGCAATAATTGTTCTAGTTCTTTTAAGCATAATTTGTATATTTCTAAGGGTATAGTGTCTTCCCCTGCCGCTTTTCCTACAGGTAGTGAGGCTATGGCTTGATGTAATTCAGCCATTGTTATATCATCCGATAGTGAATCTATCTCTGGTATTTTCAGAGTATCTACTATATGATCTTCGACATAATTCTGTATGTCGTCTAGATTGGGCACCAATTCTGGGGTATATAAAGTTCTATAAAAATCGGCGAATTGTTCTAAAATATCTTGTGGTTGATTATAAATTTTGTTACCAGCCCCCCTAATGTTCGTGATTGTAGAGTTTGCTCTATTGTGGTAAATAAATAAATAATACCTCTATTTTTGACTAGATATACAATAACAGATAGCTCAATAAATAAGAGTCAAGATTCGAGGTAGTAGGAGTTTGCAGGTTTAATACAGCATAAAGGACAGGAACAGGACAACCTGCACGGGAATAGGATGGCAGCGCTGCACGGGGCAGGGACAAAGGAATGGAATGGCAACTTTTAATAACAGTGCACAAGTATATATACTTAAACAAAATACATGGTATTCAATACAATAGGCGTAACAGTAGGCAGGGCCTATAGCAGTCGCGAGAGATAAGGCAGAAAGTAGGTGTAACAGGAGGCGTGAACAGGGCGTATACATAGACATGTGATGTAAACGTAACGGAATATGTCACAAATGGGCGGAAACATGGAGGGGGCTACCTAAGGAGCCGGGACCTCTAACCTAGTGGTGCGCGCAAGCTGGCAATGACGTGTTACTAGGGAGAAGCTGGGGGCTATGACTTCTGAGCTAGAAGGAGAGACGAAAGTCTGGAGAGTCAGAGCGACATGTACCTAAACACTATCTAGTATCTGATGTTTAGAGAACATGTTGATAGAATCCAAAAGTTATCAGGGCAAAGGCTAGCAGACACTAAGACTGGTGCATGCATTATTCTACATGTAGTGTGTGTTGAGGAATATTAAATGACCATTAATACAGTATTTCTCTTACATGGAGACGTAAAGGCTAGACGATGACTGAAACTATTGATGCGATTCAGTAGCTTAGGAATGCAGAGAAGGAGAGCTGGACTGATAACTGGAATCATAACATACTCTTGGCAGACTGGCAGGCAGAGCCAGGCCGAGCCGGGCACTGTGAGGCAGGAAGTAAGTGAAGGGTCAGGGATACAGGTGGGGGCTGTATCGCTCCTCAAGGAGGGTTCAGGAGACTGGAGCTGAATCTGAGTCCGGGCCCTTTTGAGGCCTAGAAACGGGGATTTTCAATGAAATAACGTGCACACTGAGAAACGTGGCAATGTAGCTTTACATAGGCCTAATACTCGTAGCTTTCACGAGGACTGGAAACTGGCATACTAGAGATGGACACAACTGTAATTGCGTCTTTAATCGATCATGGGGAATACATATGCATATTAATCATGCACATATAGCATAAGATGGGGGAACACGTAGGGACACAGAACATGGCAAAATTTTACTTTTCCACATTCCCTCCTTGTCACTACGTTTCCATCAGGAAACATCGATATTCATGATACCATCTATCATTTCATACAGTATCATTTGCTCGTCTCGAAATTTCTTGGAACGGGATCTAGGACGGGACTTGGGACTAGGAATACAAGAGGTAGCACAAATGCCGCAAATCGCAGGGCCACATTGTATACAGAGGCAGCAACTGAATATGATCGCTACTGCAATACCTAGAAAGGACAATACTTTCCATCCCCAGGCAGAAATTATACTCCAAAACCAACCGGACCATGTCCAGGTGCCTGGATTCTGGTGTAACTGATGGGCAATTTTATGAAGTCTGGTTATAGCTGAATAAACAGACGGCGCGTTATTAGGAATGAAAATGCAGCAACTAGATCCGATGACTCTACATGCTCCTCCTCTATCGGCCAGTATGACGTCAAGAACGAGACGATTTTGGAGCACGACAAATCTCATAGCAGATTGCTCTTCGGTTAAGTTACCTTGGGCAGAGGCAGTCTCATTCACTACTGCTTCAAGAGTTCTTGTTAACCTACGGATTAACTTACTATTCTGGATAGGTCCTATAAAGAAAAAGAATCCTCTATTGAAATCTGTATACTGTTCTAGAGCAGTTTCAGTTTGATCGACAATCGGGGACTCGATCTCCCTTCTATGTCTAATGTGTACTAGATGTGTGTTTCTGTGATAATCAGACGGGGCTAGGAAAACTGGTGGCAGTAGGAAGGCAATGTAACAGGTTCCATCCCAATCGAGGGGCAGACGAACATATGCGGTCTGACCACAAACAAAATAAGAATGACGTGAAGCTTTGAAAATAGATTTCCCACTGTCACTATACTCGACAATAGTAGTACAATCACTATGTCCTACATGTACGGAACCATTATTTCGGACACATAATTCGCCTTTGACTGGTAATACTGAAATAGCAGGTAAGTCTGGAGTAGGATCAGACTGAACATTCAGAACCATGAAACTCGAAGAATAATTACCCAAATTATAAACTTCATTTTCTAGATCTAACCCTGTTCTGTGGGGAAGACCTTGCTTGTCTGGAAAACATGTACTGTTCAGAAGGGACATATCAGTTGAGGATGACGTTAACGTGGACCATGCTCCACATGAACCATTATGTGAAAACGGATAAGGAAAGAGTGGCAGAACTCCCTTCGGTGTCTGGAAAGGGGGGAGTCGACCACACACCCAACAATTAGTGGCATTGCTGGTCTGGTGTGAATAATGCAACATACGGATAAATGTATTGTTGCGCATAGCAAGACGATAGGATAGTTCGTGAGGAGGCAGATCACTAAATGTGTGCTCTACTGTAGCATTAGAAAACATATTTACATGAGAAATTGGAAAACATAAATGAAATGCATAACTCGTGCAGGTAATCATCAAGCTTAAAAACAATATAAAACTTAGAAAAACGATACATCGGATTGAGTTTTGACTAACTCTCTCACTATGGGGGTCTATTTCATACATGTCAGATACCTGTCTAACCGTTTCACCTAGGGGAGGACTTAGACAATTAAACTGGCTGACTTATTTTACTAGACCGTAGCTTACTTTTATACTCCTGCTGCGGAGTTTTCTCTAACAGGGAGGGCTTGATATCAATGTCATTTGCGGGACAGTCCTTAAGAATAGTATCTTGGCAGTCTTTAAAATCTTGACAATCCTTGGAAATGTTCTTGGAAACCGTTTTTAGTCCGTGAAATTTCTTGACGTGTGACAGGTGCACCCACCCCTTCCTGCCTTCCAACTTGACGGCAGTGCGGGTGGTTAAAAGGACTAACTTCGGCTCCTTCCAACGAGGCTCCAGCGGACTTGAACGATCAAAATTGCGGACGAGGACCAGGGTGCCGGGAAGGATCTCGTGTGGCTTGACTTCAGTATTGTCGGGAAATGCAGCGGCAACCTGTGAACGACAAGAGTGTAGGGCAGACATCAAGGAAGCTAGGTAATCTGTCAGCATATTACTGGAAACATCTGTAATACTTCGGGGTCTAGGTGTACCCCACATATTCGGGGGGCGGCCGAATACGACCTCATAAGGGGACAGACCTGATCTGGAGTGTGCGACCATGCGCATATAAAACAAAGCGACTGGCAGAGCAACTAACCAGTCTACACCTTTTTCTTGACAGATTTTGGCAATGCGGATTTTCAAGGTTTGATTATGTCTCTCTACGAGACCGGCTGCTTCTGGATGGCGTACACAATGGAACTTCCACTGGTACCCTAACAAAAGGGAAACGTGCTTCATTAGTTCAGATGAGAATGGCTGGCCGTTATCAGAATACACGACCCTAGGGAGTCCATAACGGGGGAAGAATTCACGAACCAACTGCTTGGCAGTGGTCGCGGCTGTGTAATCTGGGACTGGATATGCTTCTGTCCACCTGGACAAAGCGCATACAACTACAAGGACATACTTGAAACCTCGACATCGCTCCATCTGAATATAATCCATCTGGAGGACTTCAAAAGGGTGGTCAGGAGGTTGGAATCCACCTTGTTCCACCGGGACACTTTTACCTGGATTGAACTGGCAACATATCATACAGGTACGGACTTTCTGCTTGGCTGCAGCTCGTAAATGCTTGTTAAACCAAATGTTCTGGATACTGTCTAACATGGCTTTTTCTCCTAAGTGTGCTGGACTATGTGCGGTATTGATAATGACTTGAACCATAGAGTCGGGGAGAAACCAGGTGGCTTTTCCCTTCGTCACCCATCCCTGATCTGTCTGGACCCCTCCTTGTTCGGACCATTTCTTGATTTCCTCGGGAGTAGCATGTAACTGGATATCTATGACATCTTGAGTAGGGTCCTTAACTGTCATACAAGTAGTCTGTTCGAGAGTGGATGTCGGTGTCTTGTTAACTGGTATGTCTGGAGTCTGTGCTGTAAGCTTGGCTGTTCGATCTGCTAGATCATTACCTTGGGAAATAATGTCAGTAACTTTCGTATGTGCCTTGCACTTCATGATAGCGATAGATGTCGGTAAATGTATTGCATCTAACAGAGCTTGAATAAGGAGACCATGCTGAATCTTGGTTCCATGAGAAGTCATGAAACCTCTCTCCTGCCAGAGCACTCCGAAGTCGTGTACAACTCCGAATGCGTAGCGTGAATCTGTGTAAATATTAACTTTCAGGTTCTTGGCGTGTATGCAGGCTTGAGTCAGAGCAACTAGCTCTGCTGCCTGAGCAGACTGGGTGTCAATACGGTGTGTTTCAATAACTTCAGTGTCAGTAGTCACTGCATACGCGGCTACTAGTTCTCCTGTACTCGTTCTCATACATGAACCATCCACATAAAGTGTCAGGTCGGGGTCTGGTAATGGAATATCTGTCAGGTCTTGTCTCGGCTTAGTCATAGTGTTAACTACTTCCACACAGTCATGTGTGGCAGGATTTGAAGTAACTGACGGTAACAGTGTAGCAGGATTTAGAACGTTGCAGCGTCTGATTTCTATGTGTGGCTGGAATAGTGTCAATTCATAACCTGTCAAACGTGCAATTGTCAAGTGCTGAGTCTGTGTTCGGTTTAAAAGAACTTCCACGGAGTGTGGAACTTGTACTGTCAGGGAATGTCCTAATACTATGGAATCACTTTGTCTAATAGCTAGTGCTGTGGCTGCAACTGACTTGAGGCACGCAGGCAGCGCCTGGGCTACTGGATCTAATGTGCTCGAAAAATAAGCACAGGGCTTGTATTGTCCGGCTTGATCTTGTGTGAGAACAGATAATGCTGTACCATCGCGTTCTGTGACAAAAAGTGTAAAAGGCTTACTGTAGTTCGGTGTAGCTAGAACGGGAGCTTGGCATAAAGCTTTCTTTAACTCATTAAAACTAAGTGTATGTTCAGATGTCCAAGGGAGAACAGTCGATACGGCTGCCTCCTGTGTCGTTAACTGTATCAGTGGCTTGGCTAGAAATGCATACTGAGGAATCCATTGTCTGCAGTAAGAAGTGAGGCCGATAAAAGCACGTACCTCCTTCTGTGTCTTGGGCTGAGGGAGACTCGCTATTAACTGGATACGGTCAGGTGTCAACTGCCTACCCCACTTGGACAGTAAGTGGCCTAAGTAGATCACTTGCTGGACACAGAATTGAAGCTTTGAAGGGGACACCTTGTGCCCCATCTCGGCTAGGAAGTGCAGAACTGTGAGTGACGCTCGCTCGCAAGTACGTTCAGAACGGGCTGTGATCAGTAGATCATCGACATATTGGAGCAGGGCAGTGTCAGTTGGCATGTGAATATTGTCTAGTTGTCTCTTGAGTGCTTGACTGTAAATACTAGGACTTTCTGTGAAACCTTGAGGAGCTCGTGTGAATTTATAGCTCCTTCCATTTAAACAGAATCCGAAAAGGTACTGGCTGTCTGGATGAATGGGGACACTGAAAAATGCATTCTTGAGGTCGATTACTGTAAAAAATATTGCCTCAGAATCAATGGCTGTCAATAGAGATGAGATATCTGGAACAACTGGGTACTGAGGAATGATACATTTATTGAGTTCTCGAAGGTCAATCACTAATCGATATACTGGGGGTGCATTTGGATCAGTACGTTTCATGACTGGAATGATAGGAGAATTACATACATTGGAGTCAGTTTCTACAACCACTCCTTGAGCAATGAGCTCATCAATAATTTTGGATAAGGCTGCTACAGCCTCAGGTGGCAATCTGTACTGTCTGATTCTTGGCAAGACTATACCTTGCTTGAGGGTCACACGATGGGGTGTGATTTGCATAAAACCTACATCAGTTGGACCTTGCGCCCATAGATGCCCATAGATGCTGGGGGACATTCAGTAATCTTGGATCAAAATCACGTAATACATAGTGACCTTTAAAGTCCCTTAAAAACAAACGTATTCCCTCTGGGGAACAACAAATTACTGCACCGCGGCCAGGGCGACTGACGCTGGAATCTGGGGACCACGGTTCGATCCCCGGCTCCGGCGGCAGGTCAGCCCAGCACCATGTGACTCTGGGCAATAGCTCGCTTAATCTTCCCGACGGCCCCCCAGCGCCTAGAGACCCTTACGGGTGATTGTGCGCTTTACAAATGTGGACTTTACTTTACTTTACTTCACCTAATTCTTTCAATGTTTTAATGCCTAACAAATTTTCTGGACATGACTTCGTAAGTAATAGATCAGTAGTTCGGGACAATGGACCTACTTCTAGAGTAACTGGTTTGGAAATCTCGTTAACAATTGGCTTTCCTGAAAATCCAAGGGAAACATTTCTAGAGCCTGAGAGCGGAGCCCCTGGAACCTCGTCGTGACTAATGGTAGTCCTACTTGGCCCTGTATCAATCAGAAACTTTCTGTCTTTCCCTAATACTTGACTGTGTACGTAGGGACCTTCTTGATCTACAGGAATCTCGATGAGAGGCAAGCCTACCTCCCTCTCTAGGCTGTTTCATGAATACGCTTGATACTCTGGATACTCGGATTGTGCATACTGGTACATCTGCTGTGTAACATGCTGTGTTGCAGCTATAGGCTGCGGTGCTGTAACTGTCTGTTGTGCATTCTGTGGCTGAGAAGTCTGTGAAACTTGTTCTTGTCTAGGCGGACGTGGTCTTTCTTTAGTTTTACCAGTGGCTATATTGTGTTTCAGAACTGCACACTCGTTTATGAAATGACCTGGCTGTTTACAATAATTGCATGTCCCTTTAACGGTAGCTGCAGGATGACTGGCTTGATTCGGACCCCTCTTCTGACTGTCTTGAGGAACAGATTGTGCAACTAGTACTTTCATTTTTGTGTCTTTCATACGTCTTCTCTCGTGTTCTTGCTCTTCTCTGATTCTATTCTGGTGATACTGGAGCATTTGGAGCATCTGGGACGGGGTACTAGCTTGCCAAGTACTTTCGACTTTCAAAACTCGATTTTTAACTTGTGGACTTGAATTCTCGACTAATTTAGTAACAAAAAGATGAGGGTATGACTCGCTACTCGTCTTCAAACCACTGTTTATTATAAAACATTTCTCAAATCTAGAATAAAAATCACTAGTGTCTTCGTCTTGTTTCTGTTTACAGGCTGAGATTGCATCCCAGTCTTCCTTTTTAGTGGCTAATAATCTAGGCAAAACTTGTATTAATAATTCTGGTAATTCTTTACATTTGTCTCCAAGACCGGTACCTGGTACACGTATCTTATCTTCAGCTTCTAGAGCTGTCCAATCGATCTTTTTCTCTCCCACCTCCCAATCCTTTTCCTTGAGTTTTTCATATATGCCCGCAGGCAACAGGACTTTTAACATTTTAATTATATCTGGATACGTGTATTCTCCCATACGGAGCATGTCTTTTAATTCTCGGTGGAACCCTGCTGGATCTTTGTCGTGACAGGGAATTAATTTCTTCATCTCTAAGAGTTCCATCTTGGTAACTGGGGTGTAAACAAATACTCGTTGCATTTCACCACCCGCTGTCCTAACTGGGTGTACTTCTCGTAACGGATGCTGTCTATCTATATAAAACGGTTTACTTTCTTGGGGTGAGACATGAACAAAATGCGGATTTAGGAACGTCCTATATTTGTGGCGCTGTTCTAGAATGACACTAATTAAATCGGTACCTAAACCTTTCCATCTATACTGGAGTAACTCGTTCAGGACATCATGTAACGGACCTGGATCAGAATGTTGACCCTCATACAGAGTAATGAGGTGCTGGATCATATACATACCCACCAGTCGCTGCTCGGCTGGGGGCAGTTTCAGAAACATTTGTGCCACTATTTCGTCTGGAAAAGTGGTAGAATCAGTAATCCATCGGACTGCTGATCGGGCTAGTTCTTGTTCATGCATGGTACTTAACTCACTATAACCGATTCGTGATTTCAGAATGTGATCGGTAGCTTGAAATACTTGTTCTAGAGAACCTTGTTCTGGTGCTGGAAGAGGAACAGTTTTCTTGTGTTCTAGGCGTAAATGTCGGTCTGGAAATCTAGATTTACCTACATACGCTATTCTGGCGGTGTTTTCGTCGTCTACCTCTTCAGTAGGAGAGTCATTTTCTTTCTCGCTTCCTAGAGCTTCTTTGCGTTGTTCGTGTAACCTTATTATTTCTTTACGTATTTTCTTGTACCTACTCTCTATACTATTGAGTGTCTTGTGCTTACCCTCGGCTATATTATCACTCCACTTTGTCAGAATTTTCATTTCGGTCGGATCTTTAGTCGGGGAATCTTGTTCCCTAATTAAACAATTGATCAGAAACTTTAACAGCATGAACTGGATCTCAGATTTTCTGTGAGACATGACTTCACCAATACTTTCTGGATCTTGTCCTGTACGAATGAAACGATACATTCTGTCTAGATCTTCTTTCATATTCGGTAGGGTGTCCAAATACTCGGTCACCCGTCTTACACGTAATGAATATATAACCATACTATCATCACCTGGGACCGGATCATAACGGCATTCGGTAAGAGCTCGTCTGATATCTGCAACAGACTGATGTTTGGGCGTGCGCTGTAACGCACGTTCATGTAACTCGACTGACGTTACACGTTTGTGTGGCGGCGGGGTTCCCGGAGGACCTCCTCCCGCGGCCCCTAAACTGGAATCGTCGACTGATACTCTTCGTGCTGGCAGAGTGACCAGTGTAGCGGGTACTTGTAATGTAGGCTGGACCGGGGGTACCGTAACAGGTGCTGTAACAGGTGCCCCGGTGACTGGAGGAGCAGGATTTACATTATTTACAGGAGCTGGCGGAACAGGATTTGCATATTCTGGGACTGTGTCGTCCAAATAGGACGAGAGAAAAATATCAGCTGCGGTCGGTTTGTGACGTAGCTTGGTCGGAACTAAGGGTGGTGGAAAATTACTGGATGTTTCCGGGGTTGCTTTTGGCAAGCCCTCGGCAAGAAGAGGATACATACCCTTAATGAGGGCATTTCTCTGTCTGTCTGACTGTTCGGTTTTAACTCGTTCACCTATTTCGATTAATTCCCTTTCTTGGGCTCTTTCTAAGGATTCTCTACTTAATTCTGACTTTCTGATTTCTTTTTCGGTTCTTTTATGAGATTCTTTGCGCCATAACTCGATGGCATCTTTCTGTGACTGTCTGGCTTTCTTTTTCCATAATGCTTCTTCTACTCGCATGATGCACTCGGCATCCCATGTACCCGATACGGGCCATCTATACTTTTCTTCTAACTGTTTGGTGTACTCCACCCACAAATCTAGATATAATATGGCACTTATGCCATGCTTTTGATACATAAAATGACCTGGACTGTCCTTAGGCGGGACAGGAACTGCTTCTTCTAACAGACCTTTTCTAGTTCTTAACTGACGTAACTTTGAAAACAATGGCATGACTGGGCTGGAGTCTAGACACAATTACAATACACAATGAACACGATAATTACTGAGGGTACACCACTTTCATACCACGACATTGAAATACATGAATGACATTTAAAATAACAGTTCGGACAAAATACTACCTGGAATACTGGAAACAGAATACATGAATTTCTCGAGAACAGAACGGACTAGAACAGAAACGAGATGCACTGCTAAAACAGTACGAAACTTACCGGTCTCATAAAGAGACACGTCAGGACCCGCATCCACCTAAGTGGACACTTCGTGTTGGATCTGTGTACCCAAACCCACGGACCAGAGACAATGCAATTGACCCTGTCTAGATACTACCCCAGCAACGGTACTCACCGGGCAGCAAGAACGGAAGGCCTCGGACTGGACTGGACTGCTACGACGACGGACGGACGAACTTCGGACTTCAGTTACAGGTGGGCCTCCGGATACCTCGGACCTTGGACTCTCGGCTTGGGCTCTGGTCGGGACTCGCCGCGTTCCTCCACCGCCTCGTCTGGACGCTGGACCGCAACCTCCGTCTCCTCCGTGGGCCTGAGGGATACTTGAAGCAGAAATATCTGCACGTGGCCGGTATGGTTCCGTCACGGCTGCAGAGGATCAGGGGGCTTGCGTGGCTTCACCGGCGCGTGGGGAAAGGGCAAGTCCCTGTTCGGGCGCCATTATGTGGTAAATAAATAAATAATACCTCTATTTTTGACTAGATATACAATAACAGATAGCTCAATAAATAAGAGTCAAGATTCGAGGTAGTAGGAGTTTGCAGGTTTAATACAGCATAAAGGACAGGAACAGGACAACCTGCACGGGAATAGGATGGCAGCGCTGCACGGGGCAGGGACAAAGGAATGGAATGGCAACTTTTAATAACAGTGCACAAGTATATATACTTAAACAAAATACATGGTATTCAATACAATAGGCGTAACAGTAGGCAGGGCCTATAGCAGTCGCGAGAGATAAGGCAGAAAGTAGGTGTAACAGGAGGCGTGAACAGGGCGTATACATAGACATGTGATGTAAACGTAACGGAATATGTCACAAATGGGCGGAAACATGGAGGGGGCTACCTAAGGAGCCGGGACCTCTAACCTAGTGGTGCGCGCAAGCTGGCAATGACGTGTTACTAGGGAGAAGCTGGGGGCTATGACTTCTGAGCTAGAAGGAGAGACGAAAGTCTGGAGAGTCAGAGCGACATGTACCTAAACACTATCTAGTATCTGATGTTTAGAGAACATGTTGATAGAATCCAAAAGTTATCAGGGCAAAGGCTAGCAGACACTAAGACTGGTGCATGCATTATTCTACATGTAGTGTGTGTTGAGGAATATTAAATGACCATTAATACAGTATTTCTCTTACATGGAGACGTAAAGGCTAGACGATGACTGAAACTATTGATGCGATTCAGTAGCTTAGGAATGCAGAGAAGGAGAGCTGGACTGATAACTGGAATCATAACATACTCTTGGCAGACTGGCAGGCAGAGCCAGGCCGAGCCGGGCACTGTGAGGCAGGAAGTAAGTGAAGGGTCAGGGATACAGGTGGGGGCTGTATCGCTCCTCGGAGAGGGTTCAGGAGACTGGAGCTGAATCTGAGTCCGGGCCCTTTTGAGGCCTAGAAACGGGGATTTTCAATGAAATAACGTGCACACTGAGAAACGTGGCAATGTAGCTTTACATAGGCCTAATACTCGTAGCTTTCACGAGGACTGGAAACTGGCATACTAGAGATGGACACAACTGTAATTGCGTCTTTAATCGATCATGGGGAATACATATGCATATTAATCATGCACATATAGCATAATATGGGGGAACACGTAGGGACACAGAACATGGCAAAATTTTACTTTTCCACACTATCCTCGGCAACTTTATAAGCCAAAATTTTTCCAATTTTGTCCCCCCCCTCATATTGTGTTATTTTAAATTTGTGTAAGTTGTTAATGCTTTTCTGAATGAATTTTGTCTTTTAAGTGAACAGAGTTTAAGACCAATTTCTGTGCTCGTTGGCAAATTTGATCGAAGTGCTGAAGATAATAATTCTTCTCGAATGGTTATTTTTGATATCAATAAATCATTGTGTTTTTTATGTTCTAAATTTAATCTAATCACGTAAGCCTGGGTAAAGCCCCTGATACTTGCCTTACAGGCGTCCCATACCGAACCGAGTGAGGCGGAGTTTATGTTTATGTCTATAAATTCAGTAAGATGTGATTTTAGCTGCGTCATGTAACTTGTATCTGATATCAAGTGTCTGGGGAAAGAGAATGGTCTGGGAGAAGCCCTAGTGTGTGTTGTTTTAAGTATCAACATAATTGCATTGTGATCAGAAGAGATTCGGGGGAATAGAACATTGGAGCTATCTTTCAGTAAATTGTCGCTTATTAGTGCCATGTCTAACCTTGAGCATAATTTGTGAGGTGCGGAATAGTAAGTATACCCCGGTTTGTTTGGGTATAGATATCGCCAGGTGTCCTTGATGTTATGTATGCGACATAGATCAAGAATAGATGTCCTGGTTTTGTGCATCCTTTGATAGCTACCAGATCTGGTTATGTCTATTCTGTAGTCCATGATGCAATTAAAATCCCCCTTGATGATAAGCCCTCCCTCCCAACCCAAGAGTTTAATATTCAATTGATCAAATATAGTGGGCACGTCTGTATTACAGCCGTAAACCACGCATAAAACAAATTTGGAGTTCTCAAATCTGATCTGCGCTATTGCCCACCTACCATCCTTGCCACAGGAAGTTTGTAATGTTTCAGCCCTGAATCGCCTGTCCTTGAGGATAGCAACTCCTCTTATAGAGTGCTCAAAGGTAGAACAAACTATGATGTCGTACCCCAATTGGTTAAGTAGTTTTTTATCCTTCCCCGCAATGTGTGTTACAGATAGAAGGGCCACGTGAGGGTTATGCAATTTCAGTTCTTCTTTTATCAAACACCTTTTATTTTTGCTGTTTAGCCCTGCTACATTCCAGGCTAAGCTTTTTATCTCATACATTTAAAAGTAAAAAAAGAAAAAATAGAAGCCTTAGGTTTTAGGCCTATCTCAAATTGTCCAAGGTATAGTCCAAAGCGTCCACATATCCTCATATACTGCCTAATTCTAATGCCGAAAATGCACAAAAAGATTCTAATAATATTGCCTAAATCTACCCTCTCAGCCTGAAAACATTTTTTCTCCCTAGTTTTTCCCTCCCCCCCTCAACCCCACATTCTGCGGAGAAACCCCCCCCCCCCCCCAGCCCCCCTCCCCCCTAGCTCAACAGGGGAAGAACCACCCTTCTGCATCTGCTGCCGCTGGAGGGGCAGCCTACGTAGCCAGTCACCTTGGGAGGACCCTACCCTCCCTCTCCTTTTCATTGAAATTTTTTTATCAGTTTGGTGCATAGAAAGTCAGATAACCGTTTTACTAGGATATAGTGATGCAAATAGCATAAGTCTAAGCTAGGTATAAGCCCCCCAAGTAACCAAAGTTTCTTGAAAAATAGAGATTTCTAATAGAGGGTTATTTTCTAGTTAAACCAATGTTATGGATTATGGGTTGTGCTAAACCTTGCTCTTGTCCGCACCAGTGTCAGCTAAGTACGCTTCTGCTTCCTTTACATCTGTAAAAAAATAAGTGCGTCCATTTTTGATAACCTTGAGGTGGGCTGGTTCTTGAAGAAACGCTTGACCTCCGCTGGATTTAATTGGGTCTATTAGTTTACGTAGCATCCATCGTCTGTCCGTTGTTTCTTTACTTAGGTCGGAGCAAGCAAAAATTGAGATCTCACCAATAGCTACTGGAGTGTTAGGGCGAGCTCTCTGCCAGATGGCCTGGCGCAGTAGAAAGTTGACAAAAAAAATTAGGAAGGGACGTGGGAATTGATTCTCCCTGTTTCTCTGGATCAGGGGGAGACAATGGGCTCGCTGAATTTGGGAGTCCCAATCCCAGTCCGCTAGGTCGGGAAACGCTTTCTGGAGCAAACCTACTAGATACGCCCTCGGATCAGATCCTTCTACTCCCTCCGGTATGCCAAAAAGTCTTAAATTTGATCGTCTCTGTCTATTCTCCAAATCTCCGTTCTTTTGTTGAAGTGTTACTAGCTAAGTCTCATGCTTGTCAGCTGCAAATGTTGTTTTGTGCTTGTTTCTTCGAGCATCACCACCCGTTGTTGCAATTCCGCAATGTCCTGTGACACCCCCCCAAATTTAGTAGTAAGTTCTTGTAAAGATGATTGTACTTTACTATTGTCCTCCCTCAACTGTAAATAATGTTCTTGTGCTTCAGCCCATTGACTGCCCAGTAGTTGTAATATTATATCTAGTGGGGAGGAATCAGCTGGTTCTTGTCTTTGGTTAGATCTCTCTTTAGAGATAGTTACAGTTACATGTTTATTTATCTCCAGACCGGTAGTGAGAGGTGAGGATTCAAAAGAGGAGCCCCCGAGGGAGGGGGGAGTGACAGCAATCACTGTCATTGTGGCAGTAGAAATTGCGTTCGATTGTGGAGTATCATCTTCGACTATAGATGAATCTAGAGAATCTGCCATAGGCACTTTTGGCAACAGTAATACTTGATCAGTTAATCCGTCCAATGATAGATTAGATGGTTGATTGGGTGAAGTACTTAGAGGACGACTTTCCAAGTTGGCAGAGCAGGCTGTGATGCTGGGCACTTCTTTATTAAGTGTTGGTTCCGAGGGACTAGCCCCTGATAGTCTCTGTGTGATGTTTTTAACTAGACCTTTTGCTTCAATCCATCTCCTTAGTGGATTTTTATCCGGTATAGCCTTTTTCAATATTTGACTGTTGTTTACGAGGGATTGGTTTAATAAAGCGCCGGCCTTGCCGGTCTTGCTGCATTTCTTTGCTCTAGACTTATTTTTTTGTTTGCGCCCTTTTTTAGCACTTATTTTTGTCAGATTGCCAGAATAATCATCTTTTTCCCCCTTCTCTCCCAACTCGTCCTCTGTTTCAGCGTCGAGGTCTTCGAAAGAGCCTTGCTCTGTCAGCTCCACTGGCCCGCCAGCCTCTATCTCAGCCGTGGGCGCAGTAGTATCTAATTCGGTGGGAGGAAGTAAGCCTATGTTATCAATGCCCGCTCCACCAAAGAGAGTCTGTATATCCGTGCTCGAATTGGGGCTTGGGCAATCTGGCGTTCCGGCCTCTCCAGTAGTAGTAGATTCGTTAGTCTGTGTTGTTAACTGCTCGGGGTTGCTGGAAGACTCTTCAAAAGTCCCATAAGTATTGCCATTCCCCCCACAGCATTGGCTGCAGCAGTTATTTTCCCAGTCACTGTAGCATAAGAAGCGCTGGGTGGGTCACCCCCAGTCACCCCCCCTTTCACAGTCATTTGTTTGGTTTTAGCTGTAATCTTAGTCCCACTCTGACCAGGTTTTTTATAACACGCGCTTGAAGGTAGTTTAGTAGGTCTCTGTACCTGACTGCCGGCGTCTCCAACGTCTCCGCTCTCCTGGCATTGATCTCCCAGCATGTTAGGGGCCATTGCAGTCCCCATCGGCTCTCCAGGCAAAGCGGGTGTTACCTTTTCTTTTTTTTCCCCCGCGCCTTCCGTTTCAGCAACAGCAGATGCATTTCCCCTCGAATTACTCCCAGGGGCAGCCGACGCCACAACGGCCAGGGGCGTCGCCACCACCATCGCTGCAGACGTTGCCAGCGAGGTTTGTATCGTGATCTGCGCCGGTTGTGCAGCCGGTGGGGGTAGAGGCGCTGCAGTACCTGCTGGCTGTCTATTGTTTCGCGTGGTACGCGGAGGATTTTTCGGAGACATTCTCCTCGGCCACCAGGTATACGAAGCTCGGAGTTTGAGGGCAGGCCAGCCGAGCGCAGAGCTCCCGAGCAGACCGTAAATCACCTGCTGGAAGAGTTTAGCTGTGGCAGCAAGATGGAACATCGGTGAGGTGAGGTGTCTCACTCGTTATTTCTTGATAGCGTTTCTCAAGTGTTTTCCTCTGCTTTAATGCCCGCTCCTTTTTTTGTATTCCAGCACAGCAGTAAGCTATCGTATTTTCAGTAAAGCTATCGCATCAGTATTATATTACTCCGTAGAGGGTAGGGAGAGGAACCTCCAGGCGAGCTGCTCGGTGCAGATCCTCACTCCGCCATCTTGGGTCCGCTCCGCCGGAGCTAAAATCTTGAATTTCCACCCTCTTTTTTTTCGGTACTTAAGTATTTTAGCCACTCTGGGTTTTTTGAACCTCTTATATTGTTAATCTTTGGGGTATTTTTCTGAGTCACGCAATTTTAGAACTTATTGTGTTTTTGTAGATCTTTTCATAGTTTTTGAGTGTCATAATTTATATTTGTTATCTTCGAGAGAACACACAGTTTTGCTCCAGGAGAGATTAGATGTAATAAGTGTGATTATATACGAAAAAAGTAAAATCCAGGAAAGGTTGGGAAATGCATATTAATAATATAAAGTGGTGGGAGGAGGAGCTTGGCGGGCATCCGTGATGGCCGCGTGAGCACAGCGCTCTCCGGACCCCCGCCACTCCCGGCATAATATCCTGAACATATCCTGATTCTTCACGAGGATTTGTGTAGAGGACGCTGGGCTGATCTTCCTATGGTTTTTGGATTTTGATTCTGACCAGGGGCACCGAAGATACGACGACTCGAACTTTCGGGGTCCGCCCTGGAGGTGCGCCCGGGTCTGGGTGAGGCACTGTGGCCGTGTCTGAGTTGAACAACAGCGGCTGGGGGATTCGACTTGTGGGTCCCCCTCTTAAGTTTTGGTTTCGATTCTGCCTCGGACTGCGACGTCTGGCAGAGGAGTCTGGCCCTTGCTGGGTCCAGCGGCACGAGACTGCTGTTGTGCCTTTGGCTTGCTTATTGTCCTTCCGGGCTGGCTCACGCCTAGAGGTACCCTCGCCGCTGCTTTCTGGCTACAGAGCCTTCCTCCCCTGTGGCCATTTTCACCTGATCGAGTGAGTCCCCTGGGATGCGGTCTCCAACATGGCGGGCAGAGGGGACCGAGAGACTCGGAAGACCAAAACGCCCCTTCGCGGGGGCCCGGTCCAGTCTAACGTCATGGACCGGTACACCCATTCGAAGGGGTCCCCTGGAACCGCCTTGCCTGGCCCGAGTGCAGTTGACCACACTGTGGAAGCGTTGACGGAGCCGTCCTTGCAGGACATCATGGGCGCCATTTCTGGCATGAAGGAAACAATAGGCCAACAGTATGAAGCTTTGGCCCACAAAATCGACACCGTGGCCATTGATGTGAACTTGATTCGGGCCGACCTATCTAAAACCAATGAGAAGGTGAAGTCATTGGATCTCAAGTCATCCAGCCTCACGACCGACGTCTCGGAGATACAGACGGAGATTGGCAATCTCCGAAGGGTGAACGATTTCATGACCCGGCGCTTGGAGGACTTTGAAAACAGAGCACGTCGTTGTAACGTGCGTGTGGTTGGCGTTCCGGAAAATCCGGACCCGCATTCTGTCGATCTCCTGGTCGAGGACCTGATACAGAACTACCTCTCTCCGTCTGGGTTGAGTAAATTCTTCGCAGTGGAACGTGCCCATCGTGTTCCGGGAGGCCAGGGCAAGCCGGGCGCCCCGCCGAGGCCTATTGTTGCGAAACTCTTTCACTATAGAGACCGGGACGCTATCCTGCAGGCATCGCGAGTGAAGGGCCCGGTGGCCTTTGAGAATGCCACGGTGAATTTCTACCCGGACTTTTCTCAATTGGTGCAGAAACAGCGTATGGGCTTCCGTGGAGTCAAGAAGCGTCTCCGGGATTTGGGACTGCGCTACGCTATGCTTTTTCCAACCAGGCTGCGAGTTGAATACAATGAACGGACCCTTTTCTTTGATCGGCCTGATTCCGTGAATGACTGGCTGGACTCTCTGCCGGACCGACCTCCTGAGACTGAGCCCGCCGAACACCTGGGTGGTGCCGAGGGTGGTATAGAGAGCTGAACTTATTGTCTAAGCCCCGGTCTCCGTGCCACGTAACTTCTTCAGGGATTTTATGCCTAAGTGCCTCTATTTTCTGTGTGTTTTCCTCCTTCTTTATCTTGATCGGGGTAGCGGGTGGGACAGGGCCTTTCCTCCTCCGGGGTCTTTTTGTAGAATGGGGGTTCTTGGGCGACAGGCACACTGCATTTTGGGGTGGCTTTTTAGCTTCTTGCAGGGGTGCAGGGTGGGGGGTGTTTTCTTGGTCGTTGGGGGGTGGGTAGATGGGAAGTTTGATGTTTGTGTTTTGTTTTTTCAAGGCGATTCTATCTTGCTAATGGTGTTTTCGATGTCATGCTCATTGGGGGAGGGTTTCGGCATCACGGTGTGGGATGGGGGGTAGCGGGTTGAGGTTTATTTCGTGGAATGTCAATGGTCTGGGGGATCGTATAAAACGGGGTGTGGTGTTGCGATGTCTACGACGTTTGTCTCCTGATATTGTCTTTCTGCAGGAGACTCATCTAGTGGGCAATACTTGTCGTGCAATGAACAGGTGGGGCTATCGCCTCGTCGCACATTCGGGGTTTACCACGGGTTCCAGGGGGGTGGGTATCCTTGTCCGGGCTTCCCTCCCCCTGGCAATTGATGATGTGATTCTTGATGATCGGGGGCGCTACGCCGTCCTCGTGGGACGCTATGAGGGTCGGACCCTTTCCCTGTTTACCGTTTATGTGCCCCCCGGTCTACAGACCTCTACCTTTTCCGATTTGGGCCGAGTGTTGTTGAACCTCCCAGATAGTGCGCTTTTCATTGCAGGTGATTTTAACTCTGTGTTCTCCGGTCTACATGATCGTCACCCCCCTAGGGACACTCCTTCGGCCCAACAATGGCTGGGTGGGTTCCTGGATACTTTTGGTTTAGTGGATTGTTGGAGACTTATGCACCCTACTCAGCTTCAATACACTTTCCATTCCGGGGCCCATGGGAGTCTGTCTAGACTGGATTATTTCCTGATGCCTGCGGCGCAGTCGTCTGCTGTTCGGGAGATTAGACACCTCCCCCGGGGCATCTCCGATCATTCTCCGCTTTGGCTTTGTTTTGAGGTGGGGGTGGAGGCGGCGGGCCGGGTGGCTCCCATCAACCCATGGTATCTGACCTCCCCCGAGACCCGTGGTCTCTTGATCAAGTCGTTGGACAATTATTTTTTAGACAACGAGGGGTCAGTCTCCTCTGCGGTGTCCCTATGGGAGGCCTTTAAGGCAGTGATCCGCGGGCAGGCCCTTTCCCTTATTGCTGAATCCAAAAAGGCGAGAAATCGGGAGGTGGTGGAACCCGAGAGGGAAATTGTTGGGATAGAAGCTGACTTGGAATCGGCTGTAACTCCTGATAAACTCCACGCCTTGGGTCTGAAACAATTTGCGTATAGGTCTCTGGTTACGGACGCGGCTAAAATGATGTTTCGGGAGCAACAGGGTCGTTTGTATGATGTGGGGGACAAGGCGGGTAAATTGCTGGCGTGGTTGGACAAGAAGGAGAGGGCGAATCGTGTGGTGCCGGTGATCCAGACCCTGAATGGTGTGAGAGTGACTGACCCAGTGGGAATAGTGGACTGTTTTGCGGACTATTTACGTGTGGTTTATTCCCCTGTGTCTGACCGGGATGTGGATGACTCTCGCCTCTTGTTGCCTGATGTAGCTCTGCCCTGTGTCTCCGATTTAGACCGAGTCTCTTTGGACTCCCCTTTTTCCACGGACGAGATAGCGACTGCCATTCGCTCACTCCGTTCGGGCAAGGCTTTGGGCCCGAATGGATTGCCGATTGAGTTGTACAAGCTAAGTCCTGACAGGGTAGCGCCCTATCTTCGTACCATGTTTTTGGAGTCCCGGGAGCGGGGTATTCTCCCATATGATCAGCGTCTGGCTACGATCGTTGTTATTCCTAAAGAAGGTAAACCCCGGGACCTTTGTTCGTCTTATAGGCCCATCTCCCTGTTGAATGTTGAGCCCAAGGTTCTGGCTAAGCTCCTGGCTACCCGCCTCCTGACGGTTATTAGCAGTTTGATTCATCCAGACCAATCCGGATTTATCCTGCATCGTAACACGGCTCTTAATCTGCATCGTCTCCACGGAGCCATTGCGAGGGCGGGGCTTCTGACAGAGCCGACCATTTTGGCTTCGCTAGATGCCTCGATGGCCTTTGATACGATAGAGTGGCCCTATCTTTGGGCGGCTCTTGAGAAGTTTGGTTTCGGTCCTGGGTTTATTGGTTGGGTGAAGTTGTTATACGCCGAACCCTTGGCGCAGGTTGTGGTTAACGGTCGAGTTTCTGTTCCCTTTGGCCTTGGTAGGGGGACCAGACAGGGGTGCCCCTTGTCTCCTCTACTTTTTGCTCTTGCTTTGGAGCCGTTAGCTGCGTGGCTTCGATGGGAACCTTCACTCAAAGGGATCCGTTGGTCACCGGATTTTGAGGATCGCGTCTCGCTTTACGCGGATGACATTCTTCTTTATCTTACTTCCCCGCGCAAATCTTTAAATGTCCTCTTTGACGTTCTCACTTCGTTTGGCGCTAACTCTGGTCTGGTTATTAAGTGGGCTAAGTCCTGTGTGTATGTTCTTTCGGGTGTTCTGCCCCCGTTGCCGGATAGATTTCCTATCCAGGTTGTCCAGTCCGGCTTCAAATATTTGGGGATCTTTATTACGCTGGACTCCTCACTCCGGTTTGAATGTAATCTCCTCCCCCCGCTTCTTAGACTGCGACTGGATGTGGCCCGCTGGCGTAAGTTACCCCTGTCTCCTCTGGGCAGGGCTGCCCTTTTCAAAATGATGTCTTTGCCACGATTCCTATACGCACTTCAGAATTCTTATGACGACGTTCCCGCTACCTATTTCCGAGAGATTGAGAGTCTCCAAAGGCAATTTATTTGGGACGGGCGTCCACGTATCGCCCTTGCGAAACTTACCATCCCTTGGTATGACGGGGGCATGGCGCTCCCTGATGTCAAAAGATATTATTGGGCTACCCAACTGTCTGCCATTAACCACGCAATGTATTCCCCGGGTCGGGATCCGGCCTTTGAAATGGATAGACTCCAGCTACCGGGAGGGGATTTTAATAGAGCGCTTTATTCCTAGTCGGCTGGGCGCCATCTTACGGGCCCGTCCAGGATTGCAGTCAGTGTGTGGCGCGCCGCGAATGTGAGTCTGGGATGGGAGAATCGGCTGACACTGGCGACTCCGCTTTATGCTTCTGAGCGTTTGGGATGTCTCTGGTCTACTAAGGGCTTTGACCGCTGGGATATGATTGGAATATGTAGAGTGGGAGATGTCTGTGTGAACGGTAGAGTGAAGTCCTTCGAGGCCCTTCGGGCCGAATATGACTTGAGTGATAGGGAATTTTTTCGGTATCTGCAGGTTCGCCATGCCCTGGCCTCTGTTCTGACTCCTGGTGTGGCCCTCCCCGAGTCCTCCCCCCTCGAGGATCGCATTCTGGATGGCCACCTTCCAGATAGCACTATCTCCCTGATTTACAAGAAGCTGATTAATAATCGCGCCGACTTACTTGTCCGACTTAGGGAGGTTTGGGTCGGCGACGGGCTGGAATTGGATGACGAGGATTGGCAGTCGGCACTCTCTTCTCCGAAAGAGGTCGCCATCCCTGCCCGTCTCCGTTTGGTTCAGCTTAAGATCCTCCACCGGGTGTATGTTACGGGTCCGCGTCTGGTTGTGATGGGTTTTTCCCCGGACGGTCTATGCAAACGCGGATGTGGGATGAGTGCTACATTTCTGCATATTATTTGGGAGTGCCCGGGGGTGGCGGCCTACTGGACTGATGTGCTTGCGGTGATGACTGTTGTGACTGGGATTGCCCTACTGCCTGAGGTCCGACGATGCCTGTTGAATGTGTGGGAACCCACCGACTATTCTGTGGCCCAGACCAGATGGGCGACCTTGGGATACATGGTTGCAAAGCGGGACATTGTGCAACTCTGGGGCGCATCTAGACCTCCTGATGTCTCGGCATGGGAGGACAACATGGACTGGTCCATGTTCCGCGAGAAGACTGTCTATGTAGCTAGGGGCAGACCCAGGGCGTGGACGAAGATTTGGGGTCAGTGGAACGAATATCGTGGGAATATTTGTACTCCTCCCCTGGTTGACGCACCCGATGTTACCCTGTCTCCCTAGGCTGGTGTTCCCGAAATTTCTCATGCTGTTCTATGATTTGCCTATCCTCCCCGCTGTCCCCCCCTCCCACCTTGCCGAGTCCCATCGATTGTGATTTCGTTTCTCTGATTAGTGAGTTTCCCCTCCGCCTTCTGGGCTGACTTTGATTAGTATGCATTCGCCTTTTTGTAGTTCGTTGGTTTTTGTATGTATATAACAGAAAATGGTTGTGTCCTGTTCTATCTTTCGAGTAACATTTGGTATCTGATTTATGCCTGACCACGGGAGTGATCGTATGTTTTTTATATTGTGCCTTGATTTTAGCGGCCGGCTCGTGTGGTTGTAGGCCCATCCTTGTGACCCTTATTTGATTACTCAATAAAAGTTTTTTAACCCAAAAAAAAAAAATAATAATAATAATAATATAAAGTGGTAATTGTGTATCCATTTTAAAGTCCTCCCCCATTTATTTTGAGCATGGTGCTAATTTTTAGGTTGAGCCTGGGCAGCGCATGCGCTGCTCTATGAGCCATATTGTATTGGAGTATGTACTTGAAGCTCCGCCCACGCTCCGTCCCTATGTATTGTATTGCAATTGCATTTTTATAGCGCTTACTACCCCTGACGAGGCGTCAAAGTGCTTTTTCTGCGAGTAGCACCCTACTCCGGGACCCATAGAGGATTAGTGTTGAATTAGTATAGTGAAACATGCAGGTAAATTTTAAGTGGTGGATAGGTTAGTCAGTTATTTGGATTCGGAAAGATAACAGAAGGATAGAAGAGGAAAAAAAAAAGTTTTGTATTTATATAGCGCTTGTTACCCCTGATGGGGTGTTGAAGCACGCTACTCCGGAAACCCATAAAGGATTAAGATGGCTGCTTTATGTTCTCACATGCAAGAAGCTTGCACTGCTGCTTTAGCCAAGCTGTTCGTTTTGCCTAATTATAATGCAATAGATAAAAATAAGGTAATGGGTATAGAATAGAAGTTCATGGTATACAGTGAAATCATTTATTCTGTGTTCTAAAACTGTTTCCTTTTACTTTTCATGTATCGTAATCTTTGGGCCTGAGGGACGGGAATACGCCATTTTGAAAATCATTCTGCACACGGCACTCTACAAGATGTAAATGTAAATGTATAAGGAGGGCTGAAGTCATTTGACATTGAAACCCAGCCAAAAGAGCCACAGCCAAGATACGCCTGAGAAGCTGAACTTTGCCCTTGCTCGCAGAAGCCAGAGTGTACCTGTTGAATTACAATGTATTTATTAATAAAGCGACCATTGTTACGTGAATTACTGAAGTAATGTGAACCAGAAATTGATGGGCGGGAATGTAAAAATTAATATTCAGTGCGGAAGTATAAAAAATTTAGGTGGTGTGTCGACCTCTCCTCCTCTCTTGTCCAATCGAAATTGGGGATCCTTACACTTGCAACATTGGGGTACACTGACCTGGAAAATTATATAACTAGGCCTAGGTTTAGATAGAGAAGTTGTCCAACTTGTCCGAATAGCTGACCTGTCACTGACCCAACGCACTCAATAGCTGATCGAGAACAGAGGTGCTGCGAAGCACTCTGTCAGAAGACTCGCTGACCCAATCGGGGCTCTGGGACCTGAAGTGCTGGCGAAGCACTTTGCTGGGGAATTCGATAACCCAATCGGGGTTTTGACTGGTAGCTTCAGAGAGGGAGTAGCGCAGGCGTTGCAACTGAACTGTGTGTGCTGGTCTCAACTTTCGGTGGTCCGGTTCTGATCCAAATCTGGCTTTGCTGTCCTGTTTCTGACCTGCACTTTCTGGCCTACTGGCGTTTGCAACTTTCGGGGTTTCTGTCCTTAACTGACCCGTGGCCAGGGTTGGTCTTCACTCCATCTAGGTAAATATAAATCTGTATGGATAACAAATAGTATCAATTGCGTCCTTTTTCCCTTTCTGAATTGCTAAAGTCTTATTTGCATATGTTCCTTTTCTTACCCTCCTTTGTAACAAATAAGAAAGTCGTAAATCTTGTCGTTATTAGCAGGTTTCCCCCCTTCCTTAGAGTTGGATGTTAAGTACTGTTCATGAATAAATAGATGATCTTTTTCTTTCCCTCCCTTTAAGGAAAGTTGAAGTGATTACTCTGAATTATTAGCGTGTTCCATTTTCTTACCTTCCCTATAGTTACATGCTAAATTCAGTTACGTCATTATAATTTGTGTTCCCTCTTTTACCCACCCTGCTGAAATCGATTAACTGTGACTTATAGCATGTCCCTTGTTTTACCGTCCTTTAGAAAATACCACTTCAAGTCTGATTTCTATAGGTACATTTCAGTATGTTCCTTGTTCTTACCTTCCCTTTAGAATTCTAAATGGTTGGCATAATATATCTTTTGCATAGTTATATGCTGTTTGTAATCCTGATTATAGATAGCTTGCTTGTTGTTAATCTTTGGCTCATGACTTTTGATGAAGATTAGGTAAAGGTTTTCAAAACTTCTCGAGTCTGTGATTATTATATGAGTGCATATTGTTGTCTTGCTACCATACTTATTATGCTAAACTCCCTGACCCCATAGGTTCACAGATACTGATGACCAGGAGAGTAAGTCAAAAGGTATAGGACCTAGGAAGTACAAATATCTGATAGTTAGTGCCCAGGTTACCTGATCCAAGAAATTGTGGGTTAATTTGAATATGGGCCTAGGTGAGCATTTGGTAAATTTATAGTCGGGTGACCTGCACGCTTTATCAGGTGTTTAAGCGCTTTTCTGGCAAGTAGGACTCTACTCTGGAACCCATAAAGGATTATTGTTGAAAATTAGTATAGTGAAGTATGAAGTAATTTAGTGGTGGATATGTCATTCAGTTATTTGGATAGAGAAGGGTAGGTTGCGGGATAGAAGAAGGAAAGAGGTTTGTATTTATATAGCGCTTGCTTCCCCTTGATGGGGTTTTGAGGCGCTTCATTGGCGAGTAGCACGCTACTCTGGAACCCATAAAGGATTAGTGGTGAATTAGTATAGTGGAATATGGAAATTGAGAAGTGAATATGTTAGTCTGTTATTTTGATTGAAAAGGATAGTGGAGGGACAGAAGAGAGAGATTTTTTTTAGGTCATAGCAGTAGGAGGAGGCTTTTGGATATGTAAGAGGGTTTTTTGAGGGGAAGAGTCAGAGGGAAGAGTTTATAAAGGTTTGTTTTGGGGGATCGGTATAGTAAAAAGAGGTGTCAGATGATGCAAGGAGGGGTAGAGTAGGAGAGAGTCTAGGAAGGGTTCTTTTGGGGATCATAATAGTGGTATGGGGTTTGGGATGCATGAGAGAGTGGATGCAGAGGATATATTGATAGATGTATAGGGTGAGAGATAGGATAATGCATTAGAAAGAGTAGTAGAAAGAAGTTTGAGATGAATCAGAAGGTTGGGCCAAAGGATATATTGAGAGAAGTATAGGCTGAGAAATAGGGTAGTGCATTCGATATGCTAAATTAGAGGAAAGTGATAAATATATAGATCCATTAGTACATCGAAAGTATATAGATGCATAGAGGAGGTAAGTATATATAGATTAAAGATTTTGATAGAGGTACAGGATGAGAAATAGGGTAGTGCATTGGATATGCTTTTCAGGAGAAAGGTAACAGACACACAGATCCTAGTATATTGAAGTTACATAGATGCACAATGGAAGTAAGTACATGTAGACCAGAGATGATTTTTATTTAATTATTTATTCACAACAACATAATCATTCTACAAGTTTATACAAAGCAATACACAAAGATAGATACATATCTATAGTGAAAATAAATGCTTATATACAGAGGAATATGCTATCAATTTCTGTTTGCTTATGGTGCTTATGTGGGGAAGAGCCAATTCTTGAGTAGTTTTTTGAAGATAAGGTGTTTGTCGGTGGATCTTATGTTGGGGGGTAAAGAGTGCCATAGTTTGGCTGCTTGAACAGAGAAGGATGTGTCACCCATGTTTTTTACTTGTATCTTGGAGCGTAGGTTCCTTTGTTGAATGTGTTTGGTGATTTTATTCCTGATGAAGAGCGGTCCCATTTCATTGTGGGTGATACAAAGCAGCTTGAACGTGGATCTTCTGGCAACCAGTAACCAATCCGGGACTTTCAAGGCAGGTGAGATGTGGTCTCGCGGTTTGATATGCAAGAGTAGTCTGGCAGCCGAGTTCTGAATCCGTTAGAGGTGATCCGTGGTAGAGGCTATTGGCATAAGCAAGTTTGGACAGAACAAGGGAGATGGTAGCTTGGACCTTGTGTGAAAATCCCAAATGAGGGAAAATTAGTTGCAGCGTTTTTTTAGTGACAAAGCTTGATCTTGCTAGTTTGTCCACTTGGGCATTCATCAGCAGCTTGGAGTCCATGGTCATTCCAAGGTTTCTTACTTCCTTCGATACTTTAGGTGGTGATCCCAGTTCGACAGGCCAGGCGGCAAGCGGGTCGTAATGTTTCCAATCGCCACACGTGAGTATTTCCGTTTTTGAAGCATTCAATTTGAGATGGCTCCAAGTCATCCACTGATCCACGGCTCTGAGACAACTGAAAATTGGAGATTTTTCAATGTCTTTGGGGCATTCCGGTTGAAGGAGTATTTGCGTGTCATCTGCATAGTTATGAAAGTAGGGGCTAGGTGGCTGGATAGCCTACTAGACTCAGGCACGCACTACTATTATTGATTTACTTTTCTTTACACAAGTTTACATATACAATTTATGATCAAGTTCTCAAGTGTTTCAATTTATTTTAACAAAGTTATATTGAAACAATTCTTTTGCTTAGGTTTGAGCAAATCAAAGCCCCTACTTTCATTTACATTAGGAGTATTTTAGGTACACTCATTCAGACACAGCACACTGATCGAAAGATAGATCCATAAACAGGGGTCAACGTTTAAAAACAAGGAGTGCACAGACCACCTTTCTTTATTTATCTGCATAGTTATAGCACGAGTTGAAATTGATTGATTAGTACCAGTAATGACTTCATGTAGATGTTGAAAAGCATGGGCGAGATGATTGAACCTTGAGGGACCCCTGCTTTTGTGGAGTATGGTTTGTACGAGAAAGGTGGGATATGGATGACATTAGTTCTGTTTTGAAGGTAGGACGTGATTCAGTCTAGAGCAGTTCCCTCTATGCCGGCTTCATAGTGTCTTTGTTTCAGAGTGTCATGGTCAACCTGTGTCAAAGGTCCAAGAGGAGTAGTGCAGCAACCCTGCTGCGGTCAACTGTATTCTTCAGGTCATCCCAGATGGCAAGGAGGGTAGATTCAGTGCCTCTTCCCGGACAGAATCCTGTTTGGAAGTCTGAGAGTATGTCATTCTCTTCAATGAATTGTGACATCTGGGCGAACGCTGCTCTTTCTATCAGTTTGCCCAGGAAAGGTCCATTTGTAAGGGGTCTGTAGTTATCATTGGGTTGTGTCAGTGTCCTTCTTAAATGCTGGCTTCTGATTTGTTATTATACTTGTTAGTCCCTCCTTATCTTTATTAGTAACCTCCCATGAGGACTGACCCTTTTACTTCGGTTGTTATACAGCAGGTCTTCTTTAGTCTGTAAGCACTATTTTCTTTAATGGGTTTCTCTTACTGCAGGAGAACAGAGGGTCTCTTGTGCGCAGTTGTGACCACCGGCTTGTTTAACTCATAGAAAACGGGTGTGCGAAAGTGCCATCTTTCTTGCATTGGTATGCCCCCACTTTTTTCTGAACTGGTGATGTACTTTGACTGAGTGTGCCCTGAGCTCTTGCCAACCAGGTGCCCAGGGCCTGTGTTCCTTCCCTAAAACTGTGTTGAAACTAAAACCCAATTGGCATCTCTGGCCACTTGTCAGCCCCTAGTAGATGGTACCCTAGGTACCCAGGGCATGGTGACCAGAGAATACCCCTAAGGGCTGCAGCACTTATTGTGCCACCCTTAGGGGCCCTGTACCCTGACACCCACACACAGCCTTTGCAGGCTGAGTGTCTAAGTACAGTACAAAACAAAGAGTCGACCTGGCACACATCCCTGTGTGCCATGCCCACAAGACCCACTGCCCTGGCATACCTCAGTCACCCCTCTAGCTGGGTGCCCTAGGCCAGTGGTGTGGGCACAGGTGCACAAGCCCTGTGCCCCTACAGTACCCAGGGCCATTCCTTGGCACTGTAAGTGCAGTGATGCCATTAAGAGTATATGGTGCTGGGAGGTCGTCATTACAAACTCCACAGCACCATAATGGCTACACTGAAGACTGGCAAGTTTGATATCAAACGTCTCAGCACATTAAACCCGCACTGATGCCAGTGTGGGGTTTAATGTAAAATGCACCAGAAGGCATCTTAGAGATGCCCCCTGAAAACCTACCCTACAATCCACGTCTGGTCTGAGAGGCTGCCTAGGCTACCACACAGCAGACATGTTGCTGGACCCCTGGGTGGAGAGCCCCCCACTCTCCTGGCCCTGCAACAATGCACATCCTGGGCGGGGTGCTAGGTCTCCGCCCCCAGGATGAGCAGGGTGAAGCTTCAACGGTCTGCCGCCTTTGAGAGCTTCTCCAGACCACTTGCTGTACTCAGCAACTGGCCGGAAACCCTACGTCAGGAAGAGGGGTGTGCCAGTCTGAGCCAACCCCACCCCCCAGGTGGGAGAGGCGAGGTGAAGCACGACCCCGGGCTCCGGCCATCTTGAAGATGGGGAGCCCTGCCCAATCACAGCTAGGCCCCTGCCCCCCCTCCCACAGGAGAGGAGCAGATTAGGGGGTATACCCACCCCAGGAGAGGGACCTATTGGTCCCTGCTCTTGCCCTACCTGTAACGCCCCTAAATTCCGTATTTAGAGGCACCCTTAACCTTCCTTCCTCAGATCTCGATTAAAAAACAAGAAAGAAGATCAAGAAGAAGAAGACCTGCCATGCAGCTGCTAACAACAGGACGACACCAACTTACTTGGCCCCAGCCCTACCGGCCTGTCGACCCTGGAACCTGCCCCTGCTGAATCCCGGCGACTCCTGTGGACAGCAACCTTGGAAAACCCGGAGGACCTGCCTGCCTTGGCCCTCTTAAAGACTGGGACTCCCCTGAGCAGAGGCTCTGCTCCAACAACCATACCCTTGGTGCCAGCCAGGAACCGCAAATCCAGCCCACTCTGCACCCGGCTAGCCCGGCCCGTGCCCGAGTGACCCAAGACCACGAGGATGTCCCCCCGGCGACTGGGACCCCCAAAGACCCTCCTCAACGACCCAGACGATGCCTGCAGCCTCAGAACCAGGGACCCCACCAACCGCGACCAGCCGAGGGTAAGATTTCCTGACACCCAAAGACACCCCGGCGCTCCACTGCCCCCTGTGCCCTCCTTTGGGGTACTCACCTCTTCTCCAAGAACCCAACTTACTTCTCGAAGTGGTGGTCGCACCTGAAGAATCTCCGTCCCGAGCCTGCAGCCTTTGTTCACCTTGTAACTTTCCCATTGGATAACATTGAGCGCCAGACGGCTCAAAACCACCCTGCACCCAGCCGCCTGAGTGCCGCTGGAAGTGCAACTACTACCCTACTCTACTTGAGTAAGTGACCAGGAGCTCAGCTCCCACAGCCGCGTGGCCTGCCTGTTTGCAGCCCCCAACTAAAGGCCCCCTACCCTCCATTGGATTGCATTGGGCCTACTCTCTCTGCACCTGGCTGCCCCTGTGCCGCTGAGCGTGTAACAACTGTCCCTTTCCGACCCTGGAGCCCCTGAGTCTATGCCCAGAACCTTAACCTCACCAGTCGAGTACTCACCTGAAAGCCGAGAACTCACTTTCCTTCCATAGGCTAACATTGACTGGTTTTCACTGAAATTTCTTCTACGTGTCGATTTTTGAAACTTTAAAATATTCCTCTAAAATCAGCCAAATAACGATTTCTGAAATACTCACCTGGGATCAGGAGAGAAGCCAGTGCTTTACTTTCTAGTTCAGTATTGAACCGCAAAAGTAATCTTAACCATACTTACCAGTTACCTGTATTTTCTTCCATAGGAAACCATTGACTGATTTTCTCAGAAATTTCTTTTAAGTGTCAATTTTTGCAAATATTCTTTAAAAATGGTACCAACTACTGAAACGTAATTACTTACCTGTCTTAGGCAGAGGTCCCAGTGCTGAACCTAGGAGTCCAGTACTGGATTACAAAAATAACAAGAACCTACTTTACCTGTGACTTGAATTTCCTTCCATAGGATAACATTGCTAGTTTTTCTCTGAAACATTTCTGTCAACTTTGAAAATACATTTATATCCTTTAAACATTGCAACTGTAACCAAAACACTTTTACTTAACTGTTTACAGCTTAGGTCCCAGAACTGAATCCAGGATCCAGTCCTGTGGTTAGAAAAGTAATCCTGAAAATAATTAACTGCAATTATGTAGAAAAACCCATTGAGCTCAATGTTATATTGTGTTTGTAAATGTAAATGTACAGGAATTTATATAGCGCAAATCACCAAGCGGTTTCTAAGCGCTTGCTTAGGGAACCCGTCCTGGTATTCCCCTGTGAGATAACCCCGGCAGAGTATCCGCAAGGTGAAAGCTAGGCATCCCGCCGCGAGGGGCCGTTGTGGAGATTAAGCAAGCTATTGCCCAGAGTCGCAGAGTGTGAACCCGTGAATCGAGTAGGCACCGGAGCGAGAATTGTCGAGTCCATGGACATTTTTGGACTCAAGACCCCGCCAAGCCGGGAATTGAACCCTGGTCCCGGGCTGACCTCTGCTTCCAGGTCTGCCTCCTCTAACCAGTGAGCCACACTTCTCCACAAACTGGGGTTCTTCACTTTTCCACAACTGGGGTTGCCTATTGCAACCCCAGTAACTATTATATTTACCAAGTCTATTGCCATTCTGCAAAGTAATTGCAGAATCCTAAAGTCACTCATATTGAGAAAAGTATATTTTGATACCTGTTGGTTCTAAAATAAAACAACAATATCTTTGGATATAAAAACAATTGGCCTAGAGTTCAGTTCTTGAGTGTGTGAAACCTTTTGCCGACTAAGTGTGTACAACAAATGCTTTACACTCTCCTCTGGTACTGCCTTACTGCTCGACCAAGCTACCACTTTAGATAGTAATGTCAGATCTGACTTTAACCTCTGTTCTACCTCTGGGGATTGGGGACTCTATACACCCTGTACCTGACTTTGGTCCAGTATATATAGAGACACTTTCTTGCAATGATGGATCAGCGGTGGGATACAAACTTGCATTTGTTGGACTACTTGGTTACCATCTGATCACATGACAGAACTCATAAATTGCCTTTATAATTCTGAAATTGGTTTTCCCAAAATACTAAAAGTCTGGTAGGGCCTTGCTTAAGTCCCAGTAGAATTTTTGAAAAATTAAAGTCACTATAGTTAGGGTAGAGGGTTAGAACTGTCAAGTTAGAATGCCTCAACAGAACCCAGCTATTAGTGAAGATGACACCATGGACCTGGTTGTTGAGTAGCTCGACCTCACACCTTACTTACACTTGTCTTTCAAGGAATTGAGGTCCCTATGCAAAATTAAAAAGATAGTCATGGACCTGCATCCAACCAAACGAGGGCTCCAGGAGCTTGTGGCTAAGTATGCAAAAGGCCACCCCTCTGAACAGGGTGCCACCCAGTCAGAGGAAGAGGAGGAGGAGGAGGATAGTGCCCCCCCATCTCTAGGGAAGTGAGGGTCCCCATACCCTTAACTCCAAGAGTCAGCTTCTGGGAGCCCAGGAACCACACAGGTGGACTAGGCCCCAGAGAACCCATTGGGGAGAGCCCCAATGAAGAGGACAACTTTTTAGCAAAGTTGGCCAAGAGATTAGATCTAGAGACCAGACTCCTGGCTCTGGAAAAAGAAAGGAAAGAGATGGGTTTAGCCCCTATCTCTGGTGGCAGCAATACCAATAACAAGGATAGAGAGCAATCTTATGATCCTAAAAATCCCCAAAGGGATTGTCCCTAAATTTGAGGAAGGTGATGATATCACCACGTGGTTCACAGCCTTTGAGAGGGCCTGTGATATGAGAAGATTAAAAACCTCCATGGGGGGGCACTCCTGTGGGAACTGTTCTCTGGAAACTGCAGAGACAGGCTTCTGACCCTCTCTGGGCCAGATGCAGGGTCTTATGACCTCATAAAGAAAGCTCTGATTGAGGGATTTGGGCTCACTACTGAGGAGTACAGAATTAGGTTCCGGGGGGCTCACAAAACCCAGACCCAATCCTGGATAGATTTTGTAGACTACTCAGTAAAGACACTGGATGGCTTGTTAACTGGACACAATGTGCATGACTTTTCTGGACTTTACAATTTGTTTATGAAGGAACACATTTTGAGTAATTGCACAAATGAAAAGTTGCATCAGCATTTGGTAGACCTAGGTCTAATTTCTCCCCAAGAATCGGAAAAGAAGGCAGACCATTGGGTTAAGACTAGGGTGACAAGGACAACCACTGGGGGTGACCAAAGGAAAGTGGTTACAAGACCTCCCCAGGGAAAGGTGGTGAGAATCCCCAAGATAAAAAGTCTGAGTCTTCCAAAGGGCCCCAAAAACCTGTACAGGGGGGTGGGTCCCAAAATACTCGCTATGTGCCTCAGCCCTATAGGGGGAAGAAATTTGATCCCCTCAAGGCCTATTGTAACAACTGTAAGAAGTTGGGACATTTAACTGTAGACAAAAATTGCCCCTACAACAAAGCCCCTAAGGCACCCAGTACAGCTACTCCTGGCAGGCAAGTCTACAAATTTGATCAGAGGAGTGCCCAGAGCAAATATGGGAATACACTCAAGCTAGTCTAGTCTCCTTGGGGGACATGGAGTTTGCCAATGTAGCTGAGTTACCACCCAACTTAAAAAAGTATTTGCAATACTCCTCTATCAATGGAACTAGAATAGAAGCCCTGAGGGATACAGGTGCCAGTGTCCCTATGGTGAGAGATATACTGGTTTCCCCAGAGCAATACTTGATTGGGAAAACTTACCCAGTCACCAATGCTGACAGTGTTACCACTAATCGTCCTATGGCTATGGTGACATTAGGTTGGGGGGAGGTTACTGGCCTGAAACTGGTAGTGGTCTCTCCACAGTTGCCAGCTGACTGTCTGCTTGGAAATGACCTAGAAACCTCAGCCTGGGCTGAGGTTGAACAAGTAACCCATGCAGCCATGCTGGGTATCCCTAGACTGGTGTGTGTGCAAACCAGAGCACAGAGCAAAAAGAAGGGTGAACAAGTAACCAAGAGAAAATGCCAGAAGACTGGGGGGCCAGCTTCTACACAGCAAAACATTCAGGCCCCTCTCCCCAGGGAGAGGACTTGGCAACCCTAGAGGGAACTGAGCCCATGGAGCTTGAGCCTTACCAGGTTGAACTCTTGGGCCTAGGGGGACCAACTAGGGAAGAGCTGTGCCAAGGTCAGCGAGACTGTCCCACTCTTGAAAGCCTAAGGCAGCAAGCTGTTTCAGAAGCACAGGGAGGTGTCAGTGGTACCCACAGAGCTTATTGGGAAGAGGGATTACTGTACGCTGAGGCAGGAAACCCCACTCCTGGAGCCATCAGGAGAGTGGTAGTGCCATAGAAGTACAGGGTGTTCCTCCTAACTTTGGCTCATGACATCCCCCTAGCTGGGCATCTGTGGCAAAACAAAACTTGGGAAAGGCTAGTCAGTCACTTCTACTGTCCCCAGATGCATCAAAAGGTGAAGGAGTTTGTGAGCTCCTGTGTTACCTGTCAGGCCAGTGGCAAGACAGGTGGCCACCCAAAGGCCCCCCTGATACCACTGCCAGTGGTGTGGACATTGTGGGTCCCCTTGAACCTCCCACAGCCTCAGGGAACAAATTCATTTTAGTAGTAGTGGATCATGCTACTAGGTACCCTGAGGCAATTCCCCTTAGAGTTACTACAGCTCCTGCAGTAGCCAAGGCCCTTCTGGGTGTCTTCACCAGGGTAGGGTTTCCTAAGGCGGTGGTTTCAGACTGAGGTTCCAACTTCATGTCTGCTTGCTTACCTGAAGCACATGAAGAAGGAGTGTGGGTTCCAGTACAAGTGTACTACCCCATACCACCCACAAACCAATGGCCTTGTTGAGAGATTCAACAAGACATTGAACGGTATGATCATGGGACTCCCTGAAAAACTCAAAAGGAGATGGGGTGTACTGTTGCCATGCATGCCTTTCACTTATAGGGAAGTGCCACAGAAAGGAGTAGGGGTTTCCCCCTTTGAACTTCTGTTTGGTCATCCTGTAAGGGGACCACTTTGCCTAGTGAACGAGGGTTGGGAAAGGCCTCTCCAGGGACCCAAGCAAGACATCGTGGACTATGTGCTTGGCCTAAGGTCCAGAATAGCTGAGTATATGGAAAAGGCATCCAATAATCTTGAGGCCATCCAGGAGCTTCGGAAGCACTGGGATGACCAAAAAGCTGCACTGGTTGAATTTCAACCTGGGCAACAGGTGTGGGTTTTGGAGCCAGTGGCACGAAGGGCTCTCCAGGACAGATGGAGTGGCCCTTACCCTATCCTGGAGAAAAATAGTGAGGTCACTTACCTAGTGGACCTGGACGCAAGCAGGACACCCAAAAGGGTTATTCATGTGAACCGCCTTAAACTCTACAACGACAGAGCTGACATGACCATGCTGATGGTGACTGATGAGGAACAGGAAGCAGAGAGTGAACCTCTCCCTGATCTCCTCTCTTACAGCCCAAAAGATGGGTCAGTAGATGGAGTAGTCTTTTCAGATACCCACTCTGCCCAACACCAGACTGACTGCAAGCAAGTCTTGCAACAGTATGCTAGTCTAATTTCCCTGACCCCTGGTCTGACCAACTGGTGTACCCATGATGTGGAAAAACAATCAGACCAAGTCAAGGAAAGCATCAAAGCTGAAGTCAGCAAGATGCTGGTGTTAGGGGTTGTTGAACCCTCTGAGAGGGATGTATGACATTACAATGCATTATTTTACCACGCATGCCTTTACAACGCGGTTTTTACAACGCATGCCTTTACAACGCATAGTGCTTTGGGGCGCTGGATAGTGAATAGTTTAATTTACTATTCCAACTCCAGTCCCCGTGGATAGTAGGGAAGGTGTTGGTTAGTAAATTAAACCTATTCCCTATCCTAGAGCGCCCCCCAGCGCAATGCGTTGTAATGGTTTGCGTTGTAAAAGTTGCGTCGTAAAGGCACTGCGTGGTAAAAGTTGCGTTGTAAAGGATGTTTCCCCTCTGAGAGCCCCTGGGCTTGCCCAGTGGTTCTAGTCCCCAAACCTCACCCACAGGGTGGAAAGAGAGAGATGAGGTTCTGTGTGGACTATAGAGGGCTCAACTCTGTCACCAAGACAGATGCTCACCCCATGCCAAGAGCAGATGAGTTGATAGACAAATTGGGGGCAGCCACATTTCTCAGTACCTTTGACTTAACTGCAGGGTACTGGCAGATTGGCTTGGCCCCAGGAGCAAAAGAGAAAACAGCATTCTCCACCCCTGATGGGCACTATCAGTTTACTGTAATACCTTTGGGTTACAGAATGTCCCTGCCACCTTCCAGAGGTTGGTGAATAAAGTCCTGACTTGGTTGGAGTCCTTTAGTGCAGCTTATCTTGATGGTATTGCTGTCTTTAGCTCCACCTGGCAGGATCACCTGATCCACCTTGGGAAGGTCTTACAAGCCATGCAATCTGCAGGGCTAACTATTAAGGCATCCAAATGCCAGATAGGGCAGCACGCTGTGGTGTACTTGGGCCACCATGTCGGTGGAGGCCAGGTACAACCCTTACAGCCCAAGATCCAGAGTATCATGGACTGTGCATCTCCAACAACCCAGACCCAAGTCAGGGCATTCCTTGGCTTGACTGGGTACTACAGGAGGGTTGTGAAGGGATATGGGTCCATTGTGACTTCCCTCACAGAACTCACCTTCAAGAAAATGCCCAAGAAAGTAAACTGGACTGTTAGCTGCCAAAAGGCTTTTGACACCCTGAAAGAAGCAATGTGCTCAGCATCAATTCTAAACGCACCAGACTACTCCAAGCAGTTTATAGTACAGACTGATGCCTCTGAGCTAGGGATAGGAGCAGTCCTATCCCAGATCAATGAGGAAGGCCAAGACCAACCTGTTGCTTTTATAAGCACAAGGCTACTCCCCAGAGAGCAGTGTTGGAGTGTCATTGAGTGGGAGGCCTTTGCTGTGGTTTGGTCCCTGAAGAAGTTGAGACCCTACTTGTTTGGGACTCACTTGCTGGTTCGAACTGACTACAGACCTCTTAGTTGGCTAATGCAAATGAAAGGGGAAAATCCAAAACTACTAATGTGGTCCATCTCCCTATAGGGAATGGACTTTGAAGTGGAACACCGACCAGGGACTGCCCCTGCCAATGCAGATGGACTTTCCAGGTTCTTCCACTTAGACAATGAAGACTCCCTAGGGCAAGGTTAGTCTCATCACCTTTCGTTTGTGGGTGGGGGGGTTGTGTGAGAAAGTGCCATCTTTCTTGGTATGCCCCCACTTTTTGCTGAACTGCTGATGTGCTTTGACTGAGTGTGCCCTGAGCTCCTGCCAACCAGGTACCCAGGGCCTGTGTTCCTTCCCTAAAACTGTGTTGAAACTAAAACCCAATTGGCATCTCTGGCCACCTGTCAGCCCCTAGTAGATGGTACCCTAGGTACCCAGGGCATGGTGACCAGAGAAGACCCCTAAGGGCGACAGCACCCTTAGGGGTGCTGTACCCTGACACCCACACACTGCCTTTGCAGGCTGAGTGTCTAAGTACAGTACTAAACAAAGAGTCGACCTGGCACACATCCCTGTGTGCCATGCCCACAAGACCCAATGCCCTGGCATACCTAAGTCACCCCTCTAGCTGGGTGCCCTATGCCAGTGTTGTGGGCACAGGTGCACAAGCCTTGTGCCCCTACAGTACCCAGGGCCATTCCTGGGCACTGTAAGTGCACTGATGCCATTAAGAGTATATGGTGCTGGTAGGTCGTCTTTACGAACCCCACAGCACCATAATGGCTACAATGAAGACTGACAAGTTTGATATCAAACTTCTCAGCACATTAAACCCTCACTGATGCCAGTGTGGGATTTAATGTAAAATGCACCAGAGGGCATCTTAGAGATGCCCCCTGAAAACCTAACCTACAATCCTCGTCTGGTCTGAGAGGCTGCCAAGGCTGCCACACAGCAGACATGTTGCTGGACCCCTGGGTGGAGAGTCCCCCGCTCTCCTGGGCCTGCAACAATGCACATTCTGGGCGAGGTGCTAGGTCTCCTCCCCCAGGATGGGTAGGGGGAAGCTTCAAAGGCCTGCCGCCTTTGTGAGCTTCCCCAGACCACTTGCTGTACTCATCAACTGACCCCCACCAGTTCTGACCCCCACTCTGGTGGGAAGGCTGTCTGGAAACCCTACGTCAGGAAGGGGGTGTGCCAGCCTGTGCCAACCCCACCCCTCAGGTGGGAGAGGCGAGGTGATGCACCACCCCGAGCTACCCTCCTACCCTTTCACCCCACCCCCTTACTCCTCTATGCTCCCTTCTTCTCGCCCTCTTCCCCTTTAATGATTTTCTGTTGAGACCTAGCCATGTGACCGATGCCCAGTGGACCTAGCTTATAGCTGAAGAGAAGATGGACCGAGGATTCCCCCTCGGCCGTCACCTACCCAGCCGGACCTTGGACAAACTTTCCCTTTGTCTCTCCGCTGTATCTATACACTACCCCTTTTGCCCTCACCCCCTTTCCATTCCTCACCCCATTTTCCTTTTCTTCTATGCTCCTAAAAGGTTTTTTATGGTATCTTTTGTAACTATTTTCCCCTCGTCTCTATGTCCTGTCCTCCTCCTAGCCCTTTACCCTATCCCCTTACCCTTCCTGCTCGATTCACCTTGTTCCCCTATGTTCTTTAAATGCTTTTGTTGATACTTATGTAGCTTTTAACTGATGCAATTTGCAACATTATTGTCCCTCATGTAAAGCGCTCGGATTCCATCGGCTCTAGCCAGCGCTATATAATATCTCATTAATTACATTTGTTCCCATTTAGTACTATTACTCCCTTTGTCTACCTCCCTAGCTCCTAGCTCCTTTCCTCTCTCCCCTGAATCTCTCACCTTACCTGCTAATCTGCCTAGCCCCCTGTCCTTTGTGCCCTTTGACTAAGCACTCCTCCCCTTGTTGGGGAAACTTCCGATATTTATACTCTGGAGTCTCAGCTTACCCGCTGAGAGAGTCCACTGCGCCAAGGTAGCCACTCACAGCAGAGGTATGGTATGGCACCCCTTGCCAAAGCACTCCCTCTCCCCTTTTTGTGGAAGGATCCAGTATGTAGGCCTGGAGTCTCAGAGACCCCTCTGAGAGAGTCCACTGCGTAAAGGGAGCCTCCCGCAACAGAGATATGGAAGTGATACCACTTCACCTCGGATCACAGCTTACTGAACTTTGGACGTTGCTTTGACTCGTCTACCGGTTTGTGTCCTGGTCGCCCTTCCCCTCTTTCCATTCGGTGTCCTTCACCCTCCCCTCCTCTTTCCCACCTTCATTACCTGTCTACTTTCCCAGCTCCTTCCCCCTCCCCTGAATCTTTCCCCTTGCTTGCTTTTCCCCTTTCGTATTTGTGCTTATTGTTTATCTTGACCTTACAAGTAACTATGTTGCCATGCTCTAATAACTGTGTAACCTTTGTAACGATGTAACCTGTAACTACGATCTGATGTTCATGTGAAGCACTCTGATACCTCCGGGTCTAGCCAGTGCTATATAAAACCTTTAAAATAAATAAAATAAAAATAAAATAAATATGGGGAGCCCTGCCCAATCACAGCTAGGCCCCTGCCCGCCTCCCATAGGAGAGGAGCAGATTGGGGGTGTACCCACCCCAGGACAGGGGCCAATTGTTCCCTGCCCTTGCCCTACCTGTAACGCACCTAAATTCAGTATTTAGGGGCACCCTGAACCTTTCTTCCTCAGATCCCGATAAGAAAACAAGAAAGAAGATCAAGAAGAAGACGACCGGCCGTGCAGCTGCTAACAACAGGACGATACCAACGGACTTGGCCCCAGCCCTACTGGCCTGTCGACCCTGGAACCTGCCCCTGCTGAATCCCGGCAACTCCTGCAGACAGCAACCTTGGAAAACCCGGAGGACCTGCCTGCCTCGACCCTATCAAAGACTGGGACTCCCCTGAGCAGAGGCTCTGCTCCAACAACCATACCCTTGGTGCCAGCCAGGAACCGTGAATCCAGCCCACTCTGCAACCGCCGAGCCCGGCCCGTGCCCGAGTGACCCAAGACCACGAGGACGTCCCCCCGGCAACTGGGACCCGAAGTCCAGTGCCCAAAGACCCTCCTTGATGACCCAGACGACGCCTGCAGTCTCAGAACCAGGGACCCCTCCAACCGCGACCAGCCGAGGGTAAGATTTCCCGACACCCAAAGACACCCCTGCTCCCGGGGGCCCCATGGCCCCCTGTGCCTTCCTTTGGGGTACTCACCTCTTCTCCAAGAACCTAACTTACCTCTCGAAGTGGTGGTCGCACCTGAAGAATCTCCGTCCCCGAGCCTGCAGCCTTTGTTCACCTTGTAACTATCCCATTGGATAACATCGAGCGCTTGACGGCTCAAAAGCACCCTGCACCCAGCCGCCGAGTGCCGCTGGAAGTGCAACTACTACCCTACTCTACTTCCCCACTTGCCCTGAGTAAGTGTCCAGGAGCTCAGCTCCCACAGCCACGTGGCCTGCCTGCTTGCAGTCACCAACCAAAGGCCCCCTCCCCTCCATTGGATTACATTGGGCCTACTTTCTCTGCACCCAGCTGCCCCTGTGCTGCTGAGGGTGTAACAACTGTACCTTTTCGACCCTGGAGACCCCTGAGTCTATGCCCAGTACCTTAACCTCACCAGTCGAGTACTCACCTGAGAGCCGAGAACTCACTTTCCTTCCATAGGCTAACATTGACTGCTTTTCACAGAAATTTCTTCTGTGTCGATTTTTGAAACTTTAAAATATTCCTCTAAAATCAGCCAAAGAACAATTTCCGAAATACTCACCTGGGATAAGGACAGAAGCCAGTGCTGTACTTTCTAGTTCAGTATTGACCCGCAAAAGTAATCTTAACCGTACTTACCAGTTACCTGTATTTTCTTCCATAGGAAACCATTGACTGATTTTCTCTGAAATTTCTTCTGTCGATTTTTGCAAATTACAAATATTTTTTAAAAATCGTCCTAACTACTGAAACCTAATTACTTACCTGTCTTAGGTCGAGGTCCCAGTGCTGAACCTTGGAGTCCAGTACTGGATTACAAAAGTAACGAGAACCTACTTTACCTGTGACTTGAATTGCGATTCTCCTATTTACATGACCAGAGAATCTGGATTTCATTAAAGACACGGAGGCTAACATTATGCATACAACTTTTAATGCAGTCCAAGCATAGCCGCATATGTCACAAAGCAAAAGTTCCAACTTAGAATACATATGAATCAACAATAGCATGAATCACTAGGCAATCAGCCTCTTTTAAATGTGGTGACAATGAAAAAGGAAAAGTCCAAACAAATCCAATGAAACATCAAACTTGAAGAAGGATGACGTAAGAAAACACCATCCACGATTGATACACAGGTGTGAAATCAAGAAGACAAGTTATCTGCAAGGCAAAGAAAGGTTGTTAATAAATCCAAATAAAAGTATTACGGACAAGAATAATAAACAATCATCTAAATAACAATTCCTGACAAAGGAAAGGATGTAAGTAATCCTGCAAAGGAAAATAATGTTGGTTTGTAAGTAAAAAATTCAAATAAGCATATCATAACATATATTATATATATATATATATATATTATATCATTTAATCAACCACCCAGGGAAGGGTGGGAGGGATAATGTTAGCCTCCGTGTCTTTAATGAAATCCAGATTCTCTGGTCATGTAAATAGGAGAATCGCAATTTCATTACAAGACCGGAGGCTACCATTATGCATGTTGGTAGCCATGTAAATCAACATCAGACATGTGAGAAACAGGTTTGCAATAATGATGAGCAAAGGTTCTAGAATTAGACCAATCAGCAGCCATTAAAATATCATCTAACTTACCACCTGAGCAGAATGACTTACTGGCCATTGCGCCACAAATAGAATGTGGTTTAAAAATATTCAGATTGATTCCAGGAAGTTTCATGACTGTTTTAACCCATCCAGCAATAGAGCTAGAAGAAATTCCTTTATGGGGTTTAACAAAAGAGAGGAGTAACTGAGATACATTCAAAGGACGAAGAGAGTTCATTCTCACATCATATTCTTTCATACATTGAACAACACAGAGTTTAGTGCAAGTATCAAAACGAGGATAGAAAATAGAATCTGACATGGTTTTAGTTCTTCTATGTATTTCAAATTTGACTCCAAACATATCGTAAGATCTAAAAGAAATATCTAGAGCTTTAACATCAGAGACTCTAATGCATGAAATTAAGCAAAGAAGAGTAGCTAATTTGATAGAAAGATTCTTTCTGCTGAGAAGAGAATTAACTGGCCAAGAACAAAAAAGGTCAAGAATTAAATTAACATCCCAAAGAGATTGATAGCTAGGTTGAGGAGGTCTTCTAAGTCTGATACTTTTAAGTATTCTACAAATATTAGGATTTTTACCTACCGTTTTATTGTTAATTAGAGAATGTCCTGCAGAAATAGCAGATCTAAAACAATTGAGAGATCTGTAACTTGAACCTCTATCGAATTGTTCTCCAAGAAAATTAACTATATCAACAATAGGTGCCTCCACGGGATCCAAGTCCCTTTCCAAGCACCAACGTGACCAGACTTTCCAAATGTTGTTGTACCCGTAATGTGTTCCAGGGGCCCATGACTCTCCAAGGAGAGTTGAAGCTGTTGACGAAAGTCTAGCGAGATCGTTAGACATGGGATGGCCAAAAAGGAGTTACTAGGACAATTGAGGATCGTTCTTGTCTCACTTTCTGAAGGAGTCTCTGGATCATTGCAAATGGAGGGAAGGCATAAGCGTTGATCCCTACCCAAGGTTGGAGAAAGGCATTCACTGCTAGAGCACCAGGATCGGGCATCCAGCTGAAATAAGATATCAATTGGGTAGTCAATCTGCTCGCAAATAAATCTATTTGGGATGGGCCCCAGAAATGATTGAGGGAGTTGAAAACAGAAGTGTTGAGCTTCCAGTCGCTGTAATCCAAGATGAATCTTGAATTCCAATCTGCGCAAAGATTGGATTTCCCTGGAAGGTATTCTGCTCTCAGAGAGATTTTGTGTTCTAGGCAGAAAAACCAAAGCTTCTTTGCTAGAATGGAGAGTTCTTCTGACTTGGTCCCTCCTAGACGGTTTATGTAAGCAACGGCAGACATATTGTCCATTTTCAATATGACTGATCTTCGGGGACTAGAATGGATTTTTCCCAGTTTATGATAAAACCCAGACTTTCTAAGAGGTCTATAACTGTCTTCAGATCTTTGATGATTTGAGCATAGTCTTGAGAAAGAATCAGGATGTCGTCTAAGTAAATGATGAGACAAATCCCTTTTTCTCTTAGACATGAGGCAACTGCTCTCATTACCTTGGTGAAACACCATGGGGCAGAAGAGAGGCCGAAGGGAAGAGCCTGAAATTGAAAGAGATGGTTTTTCCAAATGAACTGAAGAAAGGGTTGGTGTTCCTTTGTCATGGGAATTGTAAAGTAGGCGTCCGTCAGATCTAATTTGACTAGCCAGTCTCCTTCTAGTAAGAGGTCTCTGAGAAGATGGATGCCCTCCATCTTGAAATGACGGTAGACAAGGAATTTGTTGAGTTCCATGAGATTTATAACCGGTCTCCAACCCTTGTCTTTCTTTTCCACAAGGAAGAGAGTACTTATGAATGTCATAAATTCCATGGGTACCTCTAGAATTGCTCCTTTTTTTAGCATTGAGGAAATTTCTTCTTCTATGATTTTTTCTTGATCTAGTGTAAGGGGTGTCGGTCTTGGAAGAGAGTACTGTATTGGAGTCTTGGTGAAATCTATACAAAAACCTTGAACGGTGTTCAGAACCCAGGGATCTTGTGTGATAATTTTCCAATTGTGGTAAAAGAATCTTAGTCTGCCACCTACTTTTGGATTCAAAGAAAGGGAAGGGGAAGGAGTACTCACTTGAGGGGTGGAGTCAGCAGGTGCTCCTCGTGCTCGGAATTCTCTGGAGCGGAAACCTCTTCCTCTGGGTGGATAAAACTGTGGTTAGTTGGGTGGTTGGTACCCTCTACCAAAATTGCCTCTGTTTCTTGGGAAGGGGCGTCGATTAAAGCGGCCGGAAGATTGCCCCCTTCTTCCAGCCCTTCCAAAAAGGTTGCTGTTGTAGTTAAAAACTTTTTTCATGTTTTGATGCGCTCTATCTAAAGCGGTAAAGGTTGATACATATTAAAACTTCTCCAAAAAGTAAACCTTTTGGATTAATGGAGGTTTCTTTTTCAGCCATATCGATTAATTTTGGACTAATTTTATTGAGGACTACTCTTCTTCTTTCACAATTAAGTCCTGCGTTGGCATTTCCTAAGAGGACAAGTACTCTTTGGCTCCATCCTCGAATGGAGTGTGTGTCAAGAGGGGAACCATTAAGGTAACTCTCCTCAGCTGCGTCAATTATTTTAGTAAGTGGACCTAGGATGTCGAGAACTTTATCTTGGCAGAGCTTAAGCGACCTTTCCAAGCCTTTGCGTGGGTCTCTTCCTAATTTAAAAAGATAAGTAATTAGTTCCGGATCAAGGTTATGAGTTTGACAGACTTTACCTTCAATTGAAGGTCTGGTGCATTCTGCCCTCAAAAGATTGCAAGTTTCCCTTTCTAAAGGGTTCCTAATCCATTTAGATATGAATTTAGAAACCTGCTCATGTGGAGTCCACTCTGAGCTTCTAGGATGTTTAATGTTAAAAGGGGAGAACATTTCTTCCCCTAAACGGTCCAAGATACTATCTTTAGAAGATGAAGGACCATTGTCGTCATTCAAGAGAAAGGAATCAATATCTTGATCGTCCTCATCTAGGTCAAGAATATATTCGTCAGGAAATTCTGAGCCATCAATATCACTTGGATCATTATCTAGAGCACTTTGGTGAATTGTGCCGCGAGGGACACCCATCAAATTTGTGCCGCTAAGGACACCTTTCAGATTTGTGCCGCTAAGGACACCTTTCAGATTTGTGCCGCTAAGGACACCTTTCAGATTTGTGCCGCGAGGGACACCTGAGGCAAATGAGGTGCGAGGACCTCCTGTAAAATTTGAGGTGCTACGACCTCCCGTGCTCTCTGGGGTATAATCAATATTATTACTTTTTTTATGCTTCTTACCCCTTTTTTCGGTGAGATCATTAATCTCAGCTATGTCCAAGTCAGATAGGTCATCATTATCATGGATCAAGGGTCTCTTAGATGACCTAACTTGGGAGAGAGTAGAAAACATACGTGATCTCATCTCCTTGTGGATAAGTTTTTTGATGGCATCATTATTAAAATCAGATTCAACAGTAATACTGTGAATTGAATCAGAATCTGACTCAGACATATTTTGAATTGAAAAAATAAATATATAAGAATGTCTGAAGCTTATATTGAATTCTTAACCTTTCTCTATAAACTTTCTATATATGTACAGCCTTTTTTTTTATATGTTTATAGTAATCTTTTCAATATATATATATATCCTCTCCCTTTTTTTAATTTTTTTTTATTTTTTAATATTACCTTCAAATTAGTTTGTAAATATCAATCCTAATAGACTGATTATGGGAGGGAGGCGAGGGTAACACGGATAAATAATTAGATACATTCACAAAGCGTCGTACCTCACAAGGTTTTGACAAAGTCTTAGGTATTGGGCACAATTATGAACGTCTGGGAGATTGTTCTGAAAATAAAAGCGGGTCACTGGGTTTTTTGAATAATTCGCGCGCGAGAGGAAAGAATTATAACTTTAAAATAAAGACAACTACAGGAAAGGAAAGCGGAAGCCAACCTCCGTAAATTGGAGGTTGGGGGTCTGGGTATAAGGAGTAAAAAAGTGTTACTCTACCTTATAAGATGGTATATAAAACAGGTACATTGTATATATATATAAATATTACTCCTGTAGGGATTAAGGGGTTAATCAGTATATAGTAACAAATATAGATTAATAATAAAATACAAGTCTTAGACATGAAATTACAATATTATAAGAGCTAAGTAAGGAGGTGACTTATCTTGCTTGGAGCCGCATTTAAAAGAGGCTGATTGCCTAGTGATTCATGCTATTGTTGATTCATATGTATTCTAAGTTGGAACTTTTGCTTTGTGACATATGCGGCTATGCTTGGACTGCATTAAAAGTTGTATGCATAATGGTAGCCTCCGGTCTTGTAATGAAATTTCCTTCCTTAGGATAACATTGCTAGTTTTTCTCTGAAAAGTTTCTAAGTGTCAACTTTTAAAATACATTTATATCCTTTAAAAATTGCAACTGTAACCAAAACACTTTTACTTAACTGTTTTCAGCTTAGGTCCCGGGAATGAATCCAGGATCCAGTCCTGTGATTAGAAAAGTAATCCTGAAAGTAATTAACTGCATTTATGTAGAAAAACCCATTGAGCTTAATGTTAAATTGTGTTTAGAATTGTGTTGCCTGTTGCAACCCCAGTAACTATTATATTTACCAAGTCTATTGCCATTCTGCAAAGTAATTACCTAAAGTCACTCATATTGAGAAAAGTATATTTTGATACCTGTTGGTTCTAAAATAAAACAACAATATCTTTGGATATAAAAACAATTGGCCTAGAGTTCAGTTCTTGAGTGTGTGAAACCTTTTGCTGACTAAGTGTGTACAACAAATGCTTTACACTGTCCTCTGGTACTGCCTTATTGCTCTACCAAGCTACCACTTTAGAGAGTAAGTGTAGAATTGTGTGAGGTAGTCTAGTGGTTGGGGGGCGGAGTTATGGGAGGAGCAGGAACAGGAGGAGCCGGGGACAGGAACCGGACAGTTAGAGTAGGGACAGGGAAGATACTGGATGTGATGAATAAAGCTCCAGTTAAAGACCAAGCAGAGTCTGTGTTTATTTGTAGCACGATGCTACAACTGGCGACGAGGGTGGGATCTGCATGACTGCAACCCACAGAATCTCAGGAGAATGCCCCTGTGCCCCTGCAGCGTCGAGAAAAGGAGCTCGCTGCCGCGTGGTGCTGCTGCCTGAAGACAGAGGACAGCAGCAGGTGACCCTGCTCCTCCGGTGACCGTGAGGAGCCCAGAGGGAGCCACTGTGATGAGCGCTGAGACGCTCGAGAGAAGAAACTGTTCGCGCTGAAAGCGCTAGTCCCGCCTGATGCGTGCAATTTGGCACCCTTAAAGAAACAGGAGTCGGAAAACCTCACGCCCGATGCGTGAGCTTTGGCACGCTATCGGCGTAGAAGAGCGGGAACTGGAAAAGTAAGGAGAAATCGGGAGCCCACCCCGATCCTGCCTAGTACCCTGGTGATCAGAAAGTGCCTGGGGCACTGCGGAAGCCCCGTGGGTGTGCCCCGAAGCAAGAGCGCTGTTCGCGCCAAACGGAAGGAAAAGCTCACCCCGATGCGTGAGACATTGCAGGCGCGCCTATCGAAGAAAGTCGGGAACTCACCCCAGTCGTGCCTGGTTGCTCCGGTACCCAAGGAGCGTGTGAGGCGTCGCTGGAGCCTCAGGGAAAGGCCGACAGAAGAGCGCTGATACGCGCTGAAGCTGAGAGCTCACCCCCAGATGCGTGCAAAACGGCGCACGAGTAAAGGAATAAAGTTAGGAGCTCATCCCGATCCTACCTGGATGTCTGAGTGGCCCAGGGGTGTGTGGGACGTGGATAGAACATTGCTGCCTGAAGAACCCGGCTGCCGGTGAGTGCCGAGTGAATCTCTGTGTGCCTGCAGGTTGAATACAGCCAAATCTCGTGAAGAATGAGATTTCCAGACTGGCGGCCATCTTAGAGTCAGGCACTTCTCAGGACAGACCCCTTGATTGTTGTAGAGCGGCCATCTTAGAGCCAGGCATAAAGAAATAAACAAGCATTGGAAAGAAGAAATAAACAAGCATTGGCGAGCAGAATTAAACAAGCATTGCTAAGAGTAACTAAACAAGCATTGGCAAGAAGGAGTAAACAAGCATTGACGCGAGCAAATAAACAAGCATTGGCAAGAAGGAACAAACAAGCATTGGTGAGAGCAAACAAACAAGCGTTGGCGAGAAGAGACAAACAAGCATTGACGAGAGCAAATAAACAAGCATTGGCGAGAAGAGACAAACAAGCATTGACGAGAGCAAATAAACAATCTTTGGCGAGAAGAAGCAAACAAGCTTTGATAAGAGCAAATAAACCAGCATTGACGAAACACGAGCGAGTGCAGGAGGTGCAACAAGGAAACAAGCACGAGTGAACGCAAGAGACTGACACCGAGCAAGCACGAACACCTGCATGAGGTGCAGTAAGCAAACAAGTGTAGGCAAATACGAGCAATAGGTAAAGGTGATCGTGAACACATACCGAAGAGCGCAAAAAGGGAGAAGAACTGCAGGACAAAATCGCATGAGAGTCAGAAGAAGGCAAGACTGTGAAGGACGGTCCCAGAAACAAGCACAACATACACGGAGGTGACTGAAGGACTTGCACTAGGGTAAAGGGAACGCCCGAACGAACAAATATGTCAAACACGCCCAGCCTCACCGCGGAAGAGTCAGTAACCACCTGCCACTAGCATGCGATTCGAAAGAGAAGGAGCCCTGTGACTAGCACAGTGCGGCTGGATAGTGGACATTTCGGAACGCAAGAAATCCAAGTTCTAGTCACTGGCGCATACGGTGGTGGTTGCAAGGATTAGTAACGCCCCAGCAGATGACCAGACCGAAGGCCTCGACTAAAGAGGATCAACTAAAACAACGAGAAGCCGAGTGAACAGCCCACCCGAATACAATCAATCAGAATCCTCCTCTCATGGCGAGGAAAGAAGTAGCACAACGACGCAACCCTTGCATCAAAGCACCACCCCCAGGAATGCAGTATGATACTTGGAGTCTGTGTCTCGAACGGAACCAATGGCTGGCGACATTGGGTGACTTCCTGGACGCCAATGGTGAACAAAGAGAGAGAAAATGTCTGATGCTACTCCTCCATCTGGTGGGTCATGAAGGCCGATGCCCAATCAGAACATTCTCCAAAGAAGACACAGAAATCTATGAAAGACTCCGAGAGAAGCTATGTGCCCGTCTCTCCGCACAAGCAGAGGTGGATCATGATCGCATCGTTTTCAACACAGCTCGGCAGGAACCAGGCGAACCATTGCCAACTTTCATCATTCGGTTGCAAAACCTGGTACAAGGCTGCCATTTCAACACTTTTACGAATGAGGACGCAGTTCGACTCCGGATAATTGAAGGCTGCGCAAACCCCGACACAAAGCTCAAGATCTTGCGAGGAAATTGGTCGTTAGAAGAAATCATTAGGAAGGCTGAAATTGGAACACACGTCAAGACAAGAGACAAATCAAAGGACCTACCTCTGACGGCAAAATATCAAGACGCCTGGACTGATGAAACTCAGAAAATACACAAAACAAAAAGGAGAGAGAGGGAAGGCAGACCAGTGAAAAGACAACGGGAGAGACACAGTAACAAGGAGCACTCCGAATCAATCAGTCAAAGGACAACCTCAAGGAGTTCTTCACCCTCAAGGTGTCATTCAAAGTCCGACGAGGAGGGAGCGTCAAGTGGGACAGATCGCACCCCTGGACAAGATGGCAACCTACACAACAAGAGAGTAAGGAAGACAAACTATAGAAGGAGAGATCAAAATGGTCAAAACTGGAAGTCAGCGCAGGAATACTCTTTGTCAAGTCGTGAAGATGAGTCTGAGGGAACATCCAGCAGGAGAACACATCACACCCGTATCATGGGTGTCCGAGCACCAAACAAGTGGGAAGAAGAAATAGGTTGCATAAGACGAACTGGTCCTCCCCAACAACGAACAGGAAAAGACCAACGCATCAATGGCACCCAGGACAATGAAGAAACTGAGAAGAAGTCGTTGATATGTGAGAAAGGCAAAGATGGAAAACCTCAAGACCAAACATAAAGAACGAGCACGTGGTAATTGAACAACTTCTCAAATGAAACAACGTCAAAGACAAGTAGACGAAGTCGCTCGGAGAAGCGTCTTAAAGACAACCCTGAGTCAAGGAACAACGTGTCACGGCCTATCCATTGCAGAAATCCATTACCTGATACCCTCTCTAAGGAACGCTTTAAAAAGGACATGGCCCGGAACTCCTCTGGTTCAGAGAGCGCGTCTGTCCGATCCTTTAAAAGGGGTATGGCCAGGAACTCCTCTGATTCAGAGAGCGCCTCTGTCCGATCCTGGAAGTCGACAAGAGACTTCTCTGAACCAGAAAGCACGCCTGTTCAATCCCGTGAGTCGACCGAGTCATGGTCCCGACAACAGACATGGCGTCAACCACCCGAACGCACCACGGAACCAAAGGACATCCTTCCCGTCAAGAGCAACATGTCACACACTAAGGTCTCTGAACACTCAGTCACTCCACAGGACAACCTGTCATGTCAGTCACAAGTATATCCAGACACAGATCAGACACCGTCACCCCTGAAGGGGTCCGCGAGGCTGACTCAAAGGACCTACAAAAGGAAAACAGAGACAGTGGACCTTAGTCACCGGATGGGAAGGGACCAGCCAGTCACTCCGCAAGGAAAGCCGGACGTGTTAGTAGAGAGAGATTATCAGATGAGAGAGAAACATGCCTATGCACAGATAGCTCACGAGTTCGCCAGACAACCCGAGGCCGTGAATGAGTTATCGAACCAAACCAAGACAGTCTCATCAGATAACACCGTACTGTCTGGCATACATGACCCTGAATTGGAGGGCAGTGTTGGTCTCAACCGGACTAGACAAAAGGAAATAAAAGTAGATGCGGCGAATGAGTTACCGAACCAAGCCAAGACAGTCTCATCAGATAACACCGTACTGTCTGGTATACATGACCCTGAATTGGAGGGCAGTGTTGCCCTCGGCCGGACAGGACAAAAGGAAGTAAGAGTAGATGCGGGTGCTCGGAAGAGGACCAGAATATTATCCACTCATGAAAGAGATCGAGCATCTGAACCAACCGTAGTTACACCACCGGAAGGAAACATGAGGACTGCAGACTGTGAGAGTAAACAGTTTACACGCAACGTGGTCAAGAATGCCCTGATCAAGATAACGGAAAGATTGACCAAAGCCAAGCTCACCACTGATTCGACACTACTGAGGCTTGAAGAACAGGCTGTCCGTCAACCCGTGTGGTGGATTGAAGAACTGCGAACATTGAGGACATTAAGCTCACTTTGTTAAGAAAGGGGGAGATGTAGAATTGTGTGAGGTAGTCTAGTGGTTGCGGGGCGGAGTTATGGGAGGAGCAGGAACAGGAGGAGCCGGGGACAGGAACCGGACAGTTAGAGTAGGGACAGGGAAGATACTGGATGTGATGAATAAAGCTCCAGTTAAAGACCAAGCAGAGTCTGTGTTTATTTGTAGCACGATGCTACAGTAAGGTCAGATCTGACTTTAACCTCTGTTATACCTCTGGGGATTGGGGACTCTATACACCCTGTACCTGACTTTGGTCCAGTATATATAGAGCCACTTTCTTACAATGGGGAGCTCTTCAGGGGCCATGGGAGACAGAAGGGAGCAACTCAGTGATGGCTTCAAGCATTTGGAATGCAATAGGTCTTGCATTTGCTAGAGTTTAAGCTATTGGGATTCTAAAATGACAATGCCTTTTATTTATATTTTAAAAACCAAAACATAAACAAAATAAAGGCATTGCCATTTACAATGCCAATAGCTCAAACTCGGGTAAATGTGAGACCTATTGCATTGCAGATGCTTGTTTATAATACCACGAGAAAGGGAGAAGAAGAAGGTCCTTAAATTCAGCAGTAACTTTGTAATGGCGATTTTACAGGAAGACAGGACGTATGTTTCTATTTAGAGAAAGGAAAATATGACTCAAAATGACTCAAAATAACCTCCTAGACCAGTGGTTCCCAAAGTGTGTGCCGTGGCACCCCGGTGCGCTGTGGTGAGACGCCAGGGGCGCCATGCCGCCGCGCAGGATGTGGATCGTGGAAATTGCAGCCGCAGCGCAACATGCGGGGGGGGTTTGAAATGCCACCTTCATTATGGTTTGGCCCAAGAGTTCACTGCCGCCCTACACATACGTGCGTATGTACGCACGTGTCGTACTTGCTTTAAGACATTGGCGCAGAGTGTTTTCTGTCTACTTCCTGCTTTCAATCTTGTAATCTGTCGCATCACAGTGAATATGGCTGGGAGAAAGAGCAGTGTGTCCTGAAGCATTAACTTGGACAGCGAGCGTGCTGGAAATGCAATAAATGGCTGCAATGATTGGAGAAGAGCTAGAGGGGCTTTAAATTAATTCTGACTGTTGTGCGCATTGCACTTCATCGATCTGTTTTAGGCCGTGCTGCTGTTTGAAAGGGACCCTGTAGCTCTGGTTTTGCATTACAGTTCAGCACAATTACACTTGGAAGTTATTTTGCCAAATTGTTAGTGAATAATCATTACACCAAGAATTTGAGGGAGAAAAGGGGGCTGTGGGGTGGGAGAAAAAATACGACATTCAGTGCTAATGTTACCTTTTAAAAGTAACTGGAAAAAGTGATCACATACTGTGCATACTGTTCAAAAGATTTGAATACTAAGCAGCTGTGCAACACGTTTAGCTCAGGTTTACAGCTGTGCAAAACATTTAGTGAAGGTTCACAGATAATTTAGAAAGGTGCTAAATATGGCTTTTTAAAGGCATACATGTTTGTCTTTTCTTTTAAACACCATCTAACGCTTGTGCGGCCACTCATACTGTTGCCCAGTTACATTTTTCTTAAGACTAAGTGGTGGGAAACAACTTTGTAGGCATATGTGAGATTTGACCTATGTGCAGCCTGCAAATCGTGTGCTCCTAGAACAGCTTTCTTTTTCATTTTTCTAGCTGCCCGTGCAGTTTACACTTATTTAGCGGGTACCAGGTGCAACATAGGTTAGGCGAACCTTCAGTGGAGTGCAATTGTGCACTTGCAATGACACCATGGCATGCATACTGGTTCTCCAGAGTACATGTGCAAGGCCTTCATAACACACAATGGCTGCATAGGTCACATGCAGCGACTCCATAGGGCACATACCGATGCACAGGAATACATACACTGGAGCTCCGTGACACACACAACTGAGGTTGGGCAGAAGATCGGCATGGCATTTTTAATAATAGTAGTATCACCAGCATTATATTTCCACTGAAAAGGGGGCTCCACGGAGCTCGTTAAAGAAATAATAAGCCTTATTATCACAATTTCTTTATTTTAACGAGCTCCGTGGAGCCCGCCTTTTTAGTGTAAAAATAATGCTGGTGATACTGATTACGACAGACCAAACTCAATGTTCCATTTTCTCAGAGTGGGTCTCAGCACCAAAAGCTACTGAAAGCAGCAGCTGGCATAAATAAGGGTTTGGGACCAGGGACACAGTTTGCATCACTGGAGCATGTGTGTGCTCTCTGTTGCATCTGCTGCCTTTTCATTAACTTACATGTGCTCCATTGCACTTTTGCAGTGGTGTGTGTGCTCCACAGCATGTGCTGAATTGGTGTGGGTGTTGTTACATTTGCTGCAATGGTGTGTATGTGTATGCAGGGCTGTATTTTCAGCATTTGAAACTATTGTTGTGTGGTTAAAAAAAGTTGCATGAAAACATATTTGGCTATTAATCTTGTATCGTTTCTCACTTAACGAGTTTTTATTAAACAACTGTTAACTTTTTATTTTGTTACACATATGATTATAATACCTTCATTGCATCCCAATTAATTTAAGGAAGGCAACAGGAATTACTCCCGAGGTCTGGCTTACATCCCCCCACCGGTAAACAAATGGTGGGGAGCCACGGTCTACTGCCAATTAGGTCAAGGGAGCCACGGGTCAAAAAAGTTTGTGAACCACTGTCCTACACGGACGGCACTCAACTCATCCTCTCCCTCACGGAGGACCCCATCAACGCCAAAACCAACTTGTGTAACGCCATGACCGATGTAGCCAAATGGATGAGAGATAGCTGCCTCAAACTCAACTCCAACAAAACAGAAATACTGATCTTTGGGAAGAACACCTCTGCGTGGGACCACAGCTGGTGCCCAGCAGAACTTGGACTTATACCCACACCGACAGACCATGCACGCAACTTCAGCATCATCCTCAATAGCCAACTGACCATAAAAACAATAAGTGAACGCAGTTGCCTCGTCTTGCTTCCACACCCTTCGCATGCTCCGCAGAATAGTTAGATGGATCCCAATCAACACCAGGAAGACTATTAAGCAGGCCCTCCTCACAAGCTACCTCAACTATGGCAATGCTCTCTATGCCGAAATTTCCACCCAGGTCCTCAAAAGACTCCATACAATACAGAACATCATAGCCAGACTCATCTTTGACCTCGCCAAATGAACCTGCATCACCCCTCACCACAGAAACCTCCATTGGACCATCCTACATCAACCATCGACTGAACTTTTACCTACCCACAAGACACTTGTGCTCCTGCTCACTTGCCCTTGCACACATCTTCCATATCCATCATGCACACAGCACGGAACGCTCCTTCTCCTACATAGCGGCCAAGACTTGGAACGACCTTCCCCTCCACCCCTATACATCACCCTCCCTGGCAGACTTCAAAAAGAAACTCAAGACCTGGCTTTTCGACAGAGACACAGCACCCTCAGCGCCCAGATATCCCTAGGGGTGACAGTGCTGCGCTACCCAAATGCTGTTTGAGGGATTAATTAATATGAGTCTCGAAGACGTCAGCCCTTTGCCAGTAAAGCTTCACAGGACAAAATTCAAAGCCAAAATCATAACGGTTTATCAAAACTTACGAATCATTATGTAGGAGGGAAAGGGTGGCTATAAGGACGTGGAGGCTCTATTGATTTGCTAATCTTGTTTTATTTTTATCGCAGTAATAAATTAACATATGCGGAGGACATTACGCATAAGTCTTCTAGATAGAAGAGAGTGGATGTCCGTATTGATGCAGATTTTCTTTTCTTCTCTGTAGGTTTTCAAGAAGTTGTCGGCACCAGTACTCTCAGCGAAATAGGTAAAAAGGGGCTGTAAGTATTATGGCCTTAGTGTACTAGTTTGTATTACCCCTTCATTAACACCCTAATGTGACTAGTTTTCCTTGGTTTTCTATTGGTCAGTTTTAGGGGATATTACTGCGACCAGCGAAAATAAGGGGTTTATCAGATTCTCCCTCATTTACACCGCATGTTTTTTTAATAGGTATGTAAAGGGACAGAGAGCCCAGGCATGTTACATACAGACATCCCTTCATGCGTCCTAATCCAAAAAGTACATGACTTCATATGCCTTAAGAAAAATGAAGAAAGAAAATAGAGACAACGCAGTGCCCCGTGTTCAAAATAGTAATGAGCCAAACAATGTGGAAATCTCACCACAAAAGATATTCTCCCCACCCTTGATTCTTATCAAACACCAGTCAGCCCCTGTGACAGTGTTTTCAATACCCTCTTCCTAAGATACTCACTGAGTTGACACAACTCTTCTGAGTTGTGGCTGGTGGATGCCTATCTAGCGGCATCCACCACTCCTCAGACCACATCTCTAGAACCTCCTCAAAGGTGTCGCAGAGCGGATCAGGTGCTGGATACTTCGAGTCTTCCTGATGTCCGGCGCTTCCTCTCGATACTCTGCTTGCCTTCTCTGCACTCGCTGGACTCCACCCTGCTGCGCACCCTTTCGTTCCTGCTATTGGTCTTTTGGAGGCATAGCTCAGCCCCATGAGTAGGAGAGTGGGGTCTGCTTCCTATGTTTACCCCCACGTTTTGCTGTGTTTCACTGGTTTTTCGACTTTAGTATTGCTGGGGCCCTGCTAATCAAGCCCATAGCCTAGCTGTTCTCTCTCTAAATTGATACCATGTACTTTAGGTACATATCAGATTGGTTACTGGGTCACCCTTATGAGTCCCTGTATTTGGTACCTTAGGTACCCAGGGCATAGGTACCCGAGAGGCCTACCAGGGGCTGAAGCATGTATTGTGCCACCCCTGGTTAGCCTTCCAAACTGACATCACAGGTCTGCACTTGCAGCCTGGGTAAGGTGGTGTAAGCACCCCTTACTTAGATGTAGTATACCTATATCTACCTCCACATATAGACACATAGTAACCTATAAGTCACTCCTATGGCAGGCCTTGACAATCCTGATGGCAGACTGCTTGGTTTTGTGTGAGTGGGTGCCCTAGCATGCGCTGAGCCCCTCTGCAGCTTTCGGAACAATCTCCTTATAGCTGTTCTATGATATAGCCATACCATATACTCTTAAGTGCATTATAATCCTCGCAGTTAATGCTAACTTTGGTTAGGCTTTATCAAAACATGTCGTGTAAGGTGTCAAACACTTTGGAATACTACCACCCCTCCACCAGTTTTGATGGTGGGGGTAGCATTCCACCCTTCCAGAGGGAGAAGACATGTACATACTGGTAAACCCGTTTAAAGTTAAACAGAGCCCCAGCATCACAAAATGGATGCTGCTGCCACAGACACAAGTCTGCCCTCCTGCTTTTGGACGCAACTCCGGCAGGGTAGGCCTGGACAATAGGTTTCCTGTCCAGGGAGGTGCTAGCACCTCCCCAGACAGGCTTTAGTGTATTGGGGCAGGGTGGGTTGCATTCAGTGAATGCTTTTCAGACACTGCCTGAGGCATACAAGGTGCTCCATTCATTTCCCAGTTCAAACCGGTTGCTGGGGCACTCAGCCCCAGCTCTGGCGCGAAACTGGACAAAGGGGAAGGGGTGTAACAACCCCCTCCCCAGGTCCACCCATAGGAGGGACCTTAGAGTTAGTCCAACCCCTACACTTGCTATAAGAATAGGATCCCAGTCCCTAGGACTTTAGATTACCCTGGACGAAACTCTGCAACATATATCTTGGACCTTCGACATTCCATATCAACTAGAAGATGGAAGAAATCTCCCTTGTGGTCAAGGAGTGACCACCCTGTTCAAACAGGCAACAAAAGCATATTTGCCGGTCTGCATTTTTGAGGCTCCCGCCCGATCCCGAAGAATCTGCGACACAGGGCACAGACTTCCAGACATCTCTGAAGCTGACCCGAGCTCCCAGCAAAGCTGAGATCCGTAGCTGACACGAGATTTGTGGGACCGGAACTCCTGGACATCCTGCATTTTTGCACCTGCACCTACTCCCCGAGGTATCCCGAAGTTGTGCATTGGGGTATTTGAAGCCCCTGCCCGAGCACCTTTTGCACCGAAGTACAGAGGCCAGCACTCCACGAGTGACCCATGAGGCCCCTTCGCGGTCCCTAATCCGTGGGCTAGTGAGCCCCCACAAAGACCAATCCTTGATTTCTTGAGCTTCCCTGGTTTCTGCAGACGTGCTTTGACTCCCCTCTAAAGGAAGAGTCCCCCCAGACCTTGCTGGTCTGAACCGAAGCCAATCTCGACATCTTGCGTGGGTTGCTGTTGCCAAGGCTTGTTGGGTCCAATCCGGATTCTGACGCTGCAGCACTCGACATCCTGTGTGGGACAGCTCAAATCCAGCTCCTGGTTGTCGGTTGTCGTCAACGCCTCCTGGTCCTCGTGGATGAAGAGTCAAGCTTCACCTCTTTTACATGAAAGCACCCGACACTGGTTGGCATCTTCTCCTCGCCATCCTGGTCACTGGCTAGTGACCCAGACTCTGTCCCCTCTGCTTTCAGGTTCTTCACAGCTCTGATCCACTCTTGGATCCACCCGGACACTTTTCCTCTGTCGCCTGCAGCATTTCTTCACAGCTCTCCATAGGAATCAACAGCGAAACCCGACACCAAAAGATACCTATGCACCCGGCTTCCCTGGGCGAGGTAACACGAGTACTCCGGTGCTCCCGTGGGTCTTGACTCTCGAAGTGTCCTAGTCTTAAAGGGTTCCATCGTAGTTCACCTCCAAGTGCCCTTAATTGTAACTTGTTCATTCTCCATAGAAAGTCAGTGGTGATCCGTGGCTGTGTTTAGACACTGCACGCGTCCCCCGTGCACCTCCTGTGTCCCTACCTTGGTTGGTTCCTGGTAGCCCCAGCAGTTCTACAGGCCCTAGGCCTGCTTTCTAACCCTCACGTGGTTCTTATACCACTATTTTAGTATATAGTTTGTGAGGCCTCTAGGCCATAACGTATACTCTGCAACTTATCGTATGCTAATTAAGTTCCTTGTATTGTACTTTTACCTCTGACCTCATAAAGAGTCCAGAGGGGTTGTGTTTAGAATAAATACGTATATATTCGATATATACCTTGTGTGGTGTGCTTTCATTTGATCATTCAAGAGATTATAATTGGTAAAACAACTAGCTTAACTCGCCTCTAAGTCTTAGCCTGAAGGCTGCTCTCCACAGCTACCACTAGGAAAGCTTTCTATAAAGATTGACTTTAAACCTACCATCAATAAGGGTCGTTTGGACTGGTGCAAGGTGCCCACTAGAATAGTGGACATCATATGTCAGGCCAACTTCTCACATCATGAACCAAAACATAGAAGTTCTTCTTCAATGTTTGTGTTGACTTGGTTGACTTAGTCCCCTCCCCTCCTCACAGTCCATTTTTTTCTTTTCCTTTCCAGGGATGCCAATGATTCCTGCCATCAGAGGATTGGTTCCCGGTCTCGTTCTGCAGGTGAGTGGAAGGAGGGGTTCTCCACATCTCTCCTCCCCTACTTTCTTCCTAGGAAGAAATACGCCCTGTGGGTACTGTAAAAGATAATCAGCATTATTTCTGTCCCCTTTCTATAGTAGGTGTGAAACCGAAAAGGCTGCAGAGCCAAGAACCATCACAGAGTGCAATCGTTGTTCCCTTTGTTATGGGACATCCATTATAGAGGGCATGATCCGTATAAAGCAAACATTTGCATCCCTCTAGATATCAGAAGAATTGGATTGCCCATTTGATGGTCAGGGCTTCCTTCTCAACTACAGCGTAGTTCTGTTCTCTTGGGAAGTGCTTTCTGCTAATGTTCCTCCGGGAGTCGATTCTAGCGCTATACAAACCAACAAATAAATAAATAAATAAATAAATAAATAAGTCTTTTTTTCCCCAGCATCATCAGTTTGTGAAAGGATTGCCCCACGGCTCATGCCAGAGGCGTCTGTTTGGAGAATAAAGGCTTGGAAAAAATCAAGGTTCCAAAGCACTGGTTCTGATGTGTGGGAGGTTTGCAGTATCCAAAAGTTAAGGTAGGCCTGCACCCAAACCATCCTGACCTACCAAGGACATAATATAATAGTTTTCCCAGTCTACACAAGGGAGATCCAAGCTCAACCGCGCTCGTACACGGATGTCAAGCAAAAACTACAGGCCCTAAACCTCCAGTATAGACTGCTCTTCCCGGCCCGCCTTCTCCAGGTCGCTTACCAAGATGTGACGGGGTGGGGCGTTATCATGAGGGACAGGACCAGATAAGGGAATGGTGGGCGGTAGTCCCCCTCTCACCGGCTTCTGTCCCCTCTCAACAGCAGCCCGATCCATATTGCAACGAGGAATGGCAACCGGAGAATCAGCCCCTATGGAGTCAGGAGGAAGGAAATGGACAAGGTTCCTTTAAGTGGGACGACACGCCTTCCCTGGTGGACGTTATCGCGCCGAGCTCGTCAAAAGAAGGAAGAACCAGGAAGAAGACGGACGGACGGGAGGAGCGTGGCTTGAACAGGTACGGGGCAGGGTAGCGGGTTGGGTGGGACGTCGTAAGCAGCCTGCCACTTAAAACCCGCCTGTACATAGTTGTGTATATCCTGTAAAGCCTGAAAACCCCTTACCCTCTTCACGAGCACCTGAGCACACCTGACGTATTTCTGTGAGCACTCAAGCACTCGGTTTCCTTCACTACCGGCCCTCGCACACTTTGAGTCAGGACATCCGTCCTAATCCCTGTGTTTGTTCTTTTCTTTTTGGTTCCGGTTTGGCACCTCGTTACGGAGGGAGATCCCCGAACTACGGAGGGCCCCACCTCTTTTCTGCACCTCCTACAGCCTGGATCCCCTAAGAAACACCAAGGTGGACCCGGCGGCCTTCGCCAGAGAGAGGCTCACCAGCAGGCGGAGAAAAGTGTTTATGAAAATAAAGCCTTCACTAAAAACCCTCACTCAGGCGTCTGACTCAGTTACTCTTGCCCCGCAACAACTGGTGTCAGAAGTGGGATTTCCACCACAGTCCGTCTGTAGCAGCGAGATGAATGCCCTCATCCAGCACATCATAAAGGGGCAAGAGAAATTAGAATGGGCAGTCGAACGACTCACCTCTGCCCAGGCAGACAGGGAGATGTTCCAAAACACTATTTCTGCACAGATTGAAAGCCTCCAGAAAGCCGTACCAGTCCCAAACGTGTCGGTACCTGTAGAAGGCAGAGCTCCTGTCCCAAACCCTTCTGGAATTGCGTTACAGAAATTCATGCATGGAGAAGACCCTGACGCATTTCTATTGAATTTTGAGCGGGCCGCTAGAGCGTTGGATTGGCCAGAGGAGAAATGGCCCTTCTTCTTAGCCCCACTACTGACAGGCGAAGCGCAATTCGCCTATCAGGTGGCCAACCCCATGGGAAACACCCCATATCACATTATTAAGGAGGTAGTACTAGACCATCTAGGACTGGACGCAGAAGCCTACAGAGTCCGTTTTCTGAAAGAACGAGGGACACCTGGCAAAAAACCCCAAACCTTGTTTTTTAGACTTAAAATGGCCGCAGATAAGTGGTTAAAACCCGAGACCAGCACCAAGGAACAAATAATGGCCAAAATCTATATAGAGCACTCCCATATGCCTCCCAAAGGTGGCTGAAGCAACATTCTGGACTCACCATAGAACAGGCCATAGAGATGGCAGCTAACTACGCAAGGGCTCAACCACGAACCCTGAGCTGGGACCATGAGAAAAGCAGTAAGAGCCTACCTCCCGCCAAAGTGGAAAAGAAACCAAAACCTGGGTTGGATCACTTAAGACCCAGACAGATCAGGATGGACTCTCCTCTTATGCGTGGGCCCCAATGCTTTGAGTGTGGCGAATGGGGCCACATCGCACGCCTATGTCCCCGAAAGCGACCGACGGAAGAGCCTATGGAAGTGGGGTATCTTCCCAAGACGGTTCTGTACTCCGCAGAGATGGGAACATCCTTTTATGTGAGTGTGAGGATGAATGGCTACTCAGTAAAAGCCCTTCTAGATTCGGGATGTAGACAATCAGTGGTCCAAGAACGCTTTGTTCTCCCCAACCAATATGTCCCAGGGGCGGTGGTACACATACGCTGCGTACACGGGGATGTCAAACCCTATCCCCTTGCACAGGTAACCATAAGACCTACCGACAAAGAACCATGTACAGTAAAAGTAGGGGTGGTAGATTCCCTTCCTGAAGACCTGATCCTGGGGGTGGATAACCCGGAGTTCCCCTCCCTTTTTCAGAATACCATCAATAGGCCAGCCAAAGCTGTAGACGGACCGATACCTACACTGATAACTCCTGAACCTTGGGTCCTAGACCGTAGTTTTAGGTTTGCACAAGCAGACGACACAACCCTATATAATGCCTGGGAAAGTGCACACGTATCCCAAATTGTCCATCCTCCTACTTATCCACGATTTTTGATACAGAATGACTTACTGTATAGGGAGACTGAAGTAGGAGGTAAAGCTCAGCTATTGGTGCCCGTATCCTTCAGAGAACAAGTATTATTCTTTGCACATGCCCACCTCACGGCTGGTCATTCAGGGAAAGAGAAGACCACTGAGAGCATTTTGCGCTAATTCTACTGGCCTGGAATATATAAAGATGTACACAACTATTGCATGAGGTGTGAGATATGTCAAAGAAAGAATACACACAGACCTCCGGCAGCACCCCTGCGACCCCTACCCATTATTGGCACCCCTTTTGAGAGAGTGGGTATGGATTTAATCGGTCCCAGGCCAAAATCATCAAGGGGACATATATACGCACTAGTAATAGTCGACTATGCAACAAGGTTCATAGAAGCCTTCCCCTGGAGGGCCCCCACCACATCTAACATTGCAGAGAAGTTTGTGGAATTGTTTTCAAGGGTCGGATTCCCGAAAGAGGTCCTAACGGACCAGGGGACCCCTTTTACTTCACGCCTGATGAAGGAAGTCTGCAAAACATTAGACGTACGTCACATACGGACTTCAGTCTATCACCGCAGACGGATGGACTCGTAGAACGTTACAATCAGACACTAAAGACCACGCTACAAAAAATGTTTACGGCAGAAGGACCGGGTTGGGATCGCCTACTACCGCTGGCCCTGTATTTACTCCGGGCCCAGAAACAGAGCAGTTTAGGCTGCTCGGCCTTTGAGCTGCTGTATGGACGCCATCCGAGGTCGTTGTTAGAAATGACGAAAGACACATGGGAAACTGAGGAGGAACAAGAACAAAAATCCCTACTCGATTACACACTCCAACTGAGGTCCAAGTTGGGTAAATTAAGGAATCTCGCATATTCCAATCTAGAACAACAGAGGAATAAACAGAAGAAATATGACCGCGGGAAGAAGCTAAGGAGACTGAAGGTCGGAGATTGGGCATTACTCCTCTTGCCATCCTCCTCCAGCAAAAGCAAGAATGAGTGGGTGGGCCCCTACTTGGTGACAGGTACAATAGGGGATACAACGTATAGGCTACAGCTCTCCCGCTCTAAATCCCAATGTTACCACGTCAACTTGTTAAAAAAATGGATTGGCCCTGTCCCTAAGGGAACGAACCTAGCAGTACCTGCAATACCAAAAACCCTGTCTACAGTAGACCACCTGGTTGTAAACGAAGAACTATCTATCCCGATGAGAGAAGACCTGCAGAATACCCTGTTACCCTTTTCAGATATCTTCTCCGACTTGCCCGGGAAAACAACGTTGGTCAAACACAACATTGAAACACACCCTGGTAAAATGGTGAAACAAAGGCCCTACAGGATCCCAGCAGCTAGAAGAGAGGCGGTGAGAAGTGAAGTAAGGGACATGTTAAACCTTGGGGTCATCCGCCCCTCGAAAATCAATTGGGCGTCCCCAATCGTGATGGTTCCAAAACCCGATGGGTCAAAACGCTTCTGCATGGATTTCAGGGCCCTTAATGCCATATCTACTTTTGATGCTTACCCCATTCCGCGGGTCGACGAGCTGATTGAAAAACTTGGGGATGCTGTATACATCACCACCCTGGACCTCACAAAGGGATACTGGCAGGTGCCCCTCCGTGAGGAAGACGGGAAGAAGACGGCCTTTATAACCGATGATGGATTATATGAGTTTACGGTTCTTCCTTTCGGTCTTCATGGAGCACCTGCCACGTTCCAGCACCTCATGAACAACGTATTACAGCCATACCCTTCGTTCAGCTCGGCGTACCTGGACGATATAGTAATCTACAGCAGAACTGGGAAGAACATTTACAACATCTGTCCATCATCTTAACAGCCCTAAAGCAGGCCGGGCTACACATAAACGCCAAGAAGTATCGAGCAGCGTTCAACAGAGTGAAATAACTTGGATATGTGTTGGAAGACGGTACCATTGCCCCACAGACCGAAAAAGTGAAGGCTATCGAAAGAACACCCTTTCCAAACATAAAGAAGGACCTAAGAGCTTTTCTAGGGCTGATAGGCTATTACCGCAGATTCATTCCCCGGTTTGCTGAGTTAGCTGCCCCACTGACAGACCTCCTACGAAAAGACGTCAGACCCAGAGAACTACAGCAGCCCTCTCAAGAAGCTATGACCGCCTTTGAGAGCCTAAAACAAACACTCACTACCAAACCCATCTTGATATCACCCAATTTCACCAAGATCTTTATACTAGCAACAGACGCCTCAAACGTAGGGATAGGGGCAGTCTTATCACAGATGGGGGAGGACGGGCTAGAACATCCTGTACTCTATGCTAGTCGCAAGCTATTCCCAAGGGATAGTAAATAAATACCCCACGATAGAGCGGGAGTGCCTGGCAATTAAATGGGCCATCGACAAACTGCAGTACTATCTGGAGGGGAAGCCATTCATCCTCTATACTGATCATGCTCCCTTGAAGTGGATGTACAAAAACCAGAGCCACAATCCAAGGGTTCTCAGATGGTTCCTGTCCCTACAGCCTTATGCCTTTACTGTACGACATCGGAAGGGCTCTGATAACGGGAATGCGGATTATCTGTCCAGAATCTTCCCTCTCCCCGTTCGGGAGAAGCCAAGGGGGGAGGTGTGTGATGGGGTGGGGCATTATCATGAGGGACAGGACCAGATAAGGGAATGGTGGTCGGTAGTCCCCCTCTCACCGGCTTCTGTCCCCTCTCAACAGCAGCCCGATCCATATTGCAACGAGGAATGGCAGCCGGAGAATCAGCCTCTATGCAGTCAGGAGGAAGGAAATGGACAAGGCTCCTTTAAGTGGGACGACACGCCTTCCCTGGTAGACGTCATCGCGCCAAGCTTGTCAAAAGAAGGAGGAACCAGGAAGAAGACGGACGGCGTTTCCCAGGAGGAAGAAGGAGGCGAAAGTGAGTGGAGGAGGAGAGAGAACCCGACGACCCAGAAGGAAGCAGAGGAGACTTGCCAGGCTTGGAACATCCCCGACGTCTCCGACAAGCCAGGAGGCCAACGATCCCACGAGCCGCCCTGCCACGTTCCCACGGGAGGAGCGTGGCTTGAACAGGTACGGGGCAGGGTAGTGGGTTGGGTGGGACTTCGTAACCAGCCTGCCACTTAAAACCCGCCTGCACATAGTTGTATATATCCTGTAAAGACTGAAAACCCCTTACCCTCTTCACGAGCACCTGAGCACACCAGACGTACTTGTGTGAGCACTCAAGCACTCGGTTTCCTTCACTCCCGGCCCTCGCACACTTTGAGTCAGGACATCCGTCCTAATCCCTGTGTTTGTTCTTTTCTTTTTGATTCCGTCTTGGCACCTCGTTACGGGGGGAGATCCCCGAACTACGGAGGGCCCCACCTCTTTTCTGTACCTCTTACAGCCTAGATCCCCTAAGAAACACCAAGGTGGACCCGGCGGCCTTTGCCAGAGAGAGGCTCACCAGCAGGCAGAGAAAAGTGTTTATGAAAATAAGGCCTTCACTAAAAACCCTCACTAAGGCGTCTGACTCAGTTACTCTAGCCCCGCAACACAAGATAAAGCCCACTTCTTTGAATTGCCGGAGCTGGCATGGACCTGGCTGACTGAGGAGCGTCACCTCAGACCTCGGGCCACAGCCTCCCCTCTGAAACCCTGGGCCAGAACTTCTCCACCGACATCCTCTGGAGCCCGGAGAAGGCGCACCTGCTCACGCAGAGGCCGTGGTACCCAGGGAGAACTTCGGCATCGACCGACTCGGCCATCCAGGGCCCGAGGGCCCACTATGAAGTTTCAGTCACCCAGACGCAGTGACTTAGCCGATCCTTGGAAAGGCCGATCATCGGGTGAAGCCCCCCATTACTCTGAACACTGCTTACACAGACCTCTCCTGGCCTGTGATCTGAAACGGGCGATCTGACCGTAACCGTACACGGAGTCCTGGCCTGTCCGGGAGGTTGAGACAGGATCCAATATCGACTCAATGTAATTAGATACTTTCTTCTAATGCTGCAAACACATCCAAACTTAAGGAGGGGTCCACCACACAACTGCCACGGTAAACACAACAGTTTAGCCTGTTAACTTTGAAGTTGTTCGGGCGACAGATGCTTCAGTTCCAGAAGTATAGGGTGGGAGGTGGGGGGTGGTGTAGGACCATTTCCTATGTTTTGGTTTACCTTTATTAGGTTCTCACAGCATATATCCCATTCACCTTCGCAAACGCACGCTAGTCTCACAACACACACACCTGGAGACCACTACCCACTTGCCCATGACCCAGCTCATCCCTTCAGGATGGCGAAGATGCCCATTCCTCTGGCCCCCATGCAATACCCATGACGCACACAAAGTATATCGGGTCTTTTCATGGAACGTCAGTGGACTCAAGCACACTGCGGTCCTGAGGTATGCCCAAAGACACGCACCTGACATGCTATTGCTTCAGGAGACTCACCTGATGGGGAACCACTGTCCTTCCTATTTAGATATGGAGCGAGGTTCACGTGGGGTGGCAATTCTCATCAGGAGAACCCTTCCCTTCGTACTCGGGGGGCGCTAGGTGGCGCACGGGCAAGATGGCTCCTCTGAAAATGCAAAAGCAGGTGGCACAGATGGACAAGCTGCTCAGGGTCATTGCTGCCAATAATGAGGACCTTGAGGTGCGCAGGAGGCGCAACAACATTCGCGGTATTGGTATTCCGGGGAGTACCAATACAGGTCGGATGGAAGAATTTGTCGAGAGGATGCTGCGTGAAATAATTGGTGCTGAACCTTTGTTCTCGCAATTCATAGTCGAAGGGCACACTGCTCTCCGTGATCGTGATGTGGCCCTCAAAGTGGCTTGGGATAAGAAGCATCTCATGTTCGAGGGTAATGCCTTCACCCTCTACCCCGACTTTACAGCTGCTGTTAATGCGAAATTCATTGCAGCCAAGCAAAAACTTCAAGTGGCGCAAATAGACTATGCATTAATGTATCCGACCAGACTACGAGTAACACACCAAGGCAAACATCATTTTTTCACTAATACGCAACAAGTGGACGACTTTCTGAAGCACATCAAACGACCTGGTGCTCCTCGCACCACACAGGAGCCCTCATCGAGACCTTAGTCTTCGGTCATGAAATAAACATGAACTCCGACTCAATTGGAATATGTATCAGGAAACCAGCACACACATTCCCTTTCTCCACTCCACCCAGCCATGGACTTTACCTCCTGTCCTTTAATGGGACTATAAAACAATGCCATAAGCCCACTGCAAGTTGTTGCTGCTGAGACATCATATGTAGATAAGTGCCTCCCTGAGACTGTGTAACAAATTATACTGGGCACCCCTTTCCCCGATTGGTTTTATTTAATCACCCGGTAACTCGGAGGGAAGGGTGTAATCATGCATGAGCCTAGGATTACCCCCCTACGGGCGATCCCCTTACTGCAGGTTAAAATGCAGGATGTTTCTGTTGTTTCGGGTACTAGGGGTGGGGAGGGAACGATTACTCTGGCATGATTGGGATGCTACAGTTGGTGGGGTGGGAGGGGGTTTATCAACGAAGAATGTAACACATGATAATAAGGCAAATGCGGAGTTTTTATTGTATGCATTTTATCGGAATTGTAGATGTGGAACACACAACACTTCTCGCATTAGAATGCATTCACTCTTATGGCTCACTCTGAACCTAATCAGAAATGACATTTTTTGACATGGAATGTCAGGGAACTGGGGCATCCATACAAAAGTAGACAGGTCTTGGCATACCTGGATCGACATCAGGTCCAGATTGCAAAGCTTTAGGAAACTCACCTGGATCCTCAGCATTCCCCCTCATTTGCTTGCAAGTAGGCAGAACACAGAGTATTCTCCTCATATTCTAGGCGGACAGCAATACTGATAAAAACACACTCCATTTACCCCATGTGGCGCAGGAGCAATCAGGGCGCTACTGCATGATGTGGGGAAGGCTGGGCTCGCCATCCACCACACTGGTCTGCTGCTATGGACCTAATGTGGATGCCCCCAAATTCTTTGCCACACTGTGGGGCAAGGTTCTTGTGATAGGATCTACTCATATAATATGGGGTGGGAACTTTAATTCAACTTTAAACCAAGAGGTGGACAGATCTAATCCTGGCCCACATCTTTACACTAGATCACACAAACTGCTGCGGGACATAGTGTCTGATAATGGGCTGCAGGACGCCTGGCGACACGTTCACCCGAACAGGGCTGAAGGCACACATCATACAGCACTGCATGCGTCATGGGCTAGACTGAACTAGTACTTGGTGTCTAGGGGCCTGGGTCCATCAATCAACACAACAGAATATTTTACGAGAACATACTTGGTGTGACCCTCAGATGCTAGAGACTAATGCCTCTGACTCTACTTGACACAGTGTTTTGAAATGAATTAGGGCAGGAAATCACTGATTTCTTTCAGCTCAACTTAGAATCAGTGGACTGTGTCGCAGTGGTTTGGGAGGCCTTTAAGGTCACAATTCGTGGCTTTTGCATCTCTAAAAGCTCAGGAGTCCTGCGCGAGATTCAGAGTACCCTGCAGAAACTAGAAGGGGAACTTAAGAGACTGAAGGCAGTGCTTGCTGCTGGTGCAGACGGAGAATCCCAACGAGATTTCAGGGTGAAACTCTCGGAATATAAAGAAACGGCAGAGCGAGAAATTCGATTCAGGGGCAAATACTTTGTAGCCCGTAGATACTGGGAGGGGGAGCGACCAGGTAGAGCCCTTGTGGAAGAAATTTGCAACCCCCACTTTTCCAGTTATGTGCTAGAAATCATAGATACAGACAGCGTAAGGTATAGAGATAGAGATAATGCCGACATACTGACCACGTTCACCACTCACTACACTACTTTGTATTCTACTGGTAAGCAAGGCCCACTTGCTTTGGCCAGATACCTAGAGAACGTGGCCCTGGGTTGGCTGAGGGACTCACAAAAGGAGTTCCTTACAGCCCCTTTTGAAGAAGATGAGATCCGTGAGACTATCATGCTCATGAAATCCGGTATAGTCCCAAGCTTGGATGGGCTTCCCATAGACTTCTATAAAGCATATATTGACCAGCTCACTCCCATTCTGTAAGCTGTTTACGAAGAACTCAAGCAAATAGTATCCTCACGCTCTCGATGAGTGAAGAGATTATTACTTCCCTGCTAAAGCCAGGAAAATCTGCAAACCAATGCGACTCTTACAGGCCGCTATCCTTCATCCATAACGATGCTAACATCCTGTCTAAAATACTTAGCAATAGATTAAACCTGTTGATGGAAAAATTGGTCCTCCCTGACCAGGCGGGGTTTATTCCGGGACGGTAAACCTCCTACTATCTTCGTACATTTTTCTCCAAATTGCAAAATGTAGACCCCGATTTGGCGCTTGTGGTGGTCTTTCTAGACGCCACAAAAGCGTTCGATTCAGTTGAATGGGACTACTCACTGGGAATATGACAGTACAGTGGGTTCTTATCATTGATAGGTCTTTTGTTTAAATCCCCAACAACAAAGTTCTTGATCAATGGGCACGCAGCATTGCATCACTGCAATGCAGCGTGCACAAAGTAATTTGTTTTATTTATTTATTTACTTACTTACCTCCGTTCGGCCGTATGCCAGAGTTTACAACCCTTAAACTCTGCCCCTCCCAGCCTCACCGCACCACGGCACTCCCTCCAAGAGCCGCCACTGTGTTATCCCCTTCGCACTAGCCATATAGCCACTTGCGACTAAACTGCGACAACTTCACCAGGATAAAGCATTAAGATGCCCCATGCATCGGGTACTCATTTCCCTTTATGCAGATAATATTACCCTGTACATTATAGACCCACAGCAGAACCTAAATCCCATCTTACGTGAACTCATTATTTTTGGAAGACTCTCAGGGAGTCACATCAACTGGTGGAAGTCACAAGTATTACCGCTCACCTCTGCAGCCACACAGTTTCCACTTGATTTTCCCATAGAGTAGTGCAACTCTGAAGTAAAATATCTAGGTATTCACATTACCAAAGACAGGGAGGAATGAATGTGCCTTAACTTCGAGAACATCACAGGCTGTGTTACACGTTGGATTTCCCTACCCCTATCAATGGCAGGGCGTACCGCTCTTATTAAAATGGTGATCCTCCCGCAGCTACTATACTTATTTATGAACATACCATATTACCCAGTCAGACATTTCTTCACAGCTTTGCAGTCTGAACTGATCAGATTGGCATGGGGTGGTAAACAACCAAGACTGCAATGGGACATAATTACCAGGCCGTATTCTCACGGGGGTTCGATGTCCCAAACTGGGAACTATACTACATATGTGCCCAGGCTCATTATGCCTACTATTGGTTCCATCTGCCCAGATACACGCCACAAATTGCAGTAGAACAATGGCTCGCAGATTCAATACCATTGGCAGGCATGATATACAGCGCTCCCCAGCCCCCTGAGACAGACGCTACGATGGTCACATATACAGAGACTGTGTGGCTCCGCATTACTACATTTTTACAGGCTCCCATGATTTATTCTCCCCTGCTTCCACTGACGTATCACCCGTGCATACAGCTGTTGCAGGAGACTGTTTTCAAAAGACTCATGATGAAGGCCAACATAACATGTTGGGGTGACCTATATCAAAATGGGAAATTCCGCACCCTAGAACAGATGTTCAGAGCCACTACGCCTACGCCATTAGATGTTTTTTATATGTGAGGCTTAGGCAAGGCATCAAAGACAATATTCCAGCATACCCATTAGAGCCTCCCACCTTGGCCCCACTTCATATGCTACTACAGTTCACATCCCCTGAACACGCTGTCTCAACACTATACCATGCAATACACACTCAGCAGTTGATGGGTCAATGCCCTGCTTGATTACACTGGGATAAGGAATTGGGGCGTGAAATATCGGACAAGCAATGGTCCTACTGTTGTTTACAAACAGAACAAGTGTCAGCTAGCAGCAGATTGAGGATTATCCACTTAAAATGTTTACATCGTCTTTATTATAAGCCAGCCAAAATGTATAATTATAAATTAAGAGATAATGATATATGCGATAGATGTGGCATGGCAAGCGCTGATTTCTTCCATTTGGCATGGAACTGCCCGGGTGTTGATGACTACTGGCGTCAGGTTTTTGGAGCACTGGAACAGATGACATCATTGAAATTAGAACTATCTCCACTGCAGGCATTACTGGGGTACACTGAACTTATAGACAAACCCTCCCGCAGATATGTTACTCTTGCACAACTGATGGCCAAGCGCAGAATTGCATGTAGGTGGGGACGAGGTAGAGCTTCCAAGCTCAAAGAGTGGGTCAAGGACTTAATATTCTGCCAAGAACAGATGCTCAACTATGCGGACTTGCTCCCCCTGGCATCTCGTCCCAAAGACACTTGGGAACCTTTGAAAACAAAACATACCTACTATCCCACCCAATAGACCCAACTGCTGAAAATTTGGAGTAATGATACTGGGGATAATATTATATTATGTTATGTTACATGCTCTTCGAAGGAACTATATACTCAACAGAATCATCAATACCCCAGGAATACGGGTAGACAATTGAGGTATGACTGTGACTAGCCCGCAGGCCTTACTACGCTTTGATATGCTCACTATGTACAGTTAATCATAATGCTGTTGCTTGTTAATAAGGCAATCATAGTGCACATTCCATCTTATTACCATTATTCAGGATAATGCTCATATATGAGTGTCAAAGATGTAAGGATTTACAAAGTGTTGAAAATGACACCTCTATGATGAATGTATATGTCTATATATGTTTTTGATTTTTTTTACTTTGAATGTTTTATATAGCGTAAACAAGACCCTTGCGGTTATTAAAGCGCTTTACAGGGAAAATATAGGTGGTAGACATAAGCATCAAAATACTATGAATTAGATTAATACAGAAATGGTAACTAATACAGATTAGCATATATATAGATGACTGTAAAAAATAGTTCAAATGAATATATACTATATGGATACTGCATATATACTCTGGTAGCGATCATCTTTCCTACGGATGTCGTTCTCTACAAAACGTAATAAATACATTTTTTTAAAAACCTTCCCTTCGTACTCGCCCATGACACAAGGGACCCTCTCGGCTGCTTTGTGGCTTTGACCGAAACATTAGGTAGGAACAATGTCAATTTAGTGTCAGTATATGTCCCGACAGCCACCCTTACAACCACCCTGACCAATGTTAGCGATGTTGTCACCACCCTGCCCCTGGGCAAGACAGTGATTGGGGGTGACTTCAACGCGGTGATGCGCCCAGACCTTGACACTACAGCTTCACCCACTACTAACAGGAAACAGTCCGCTAAAAAAATGGTAGATTGGGCGTCGACACTGGGTATATTGTCAGAAGGCTACTCCAAGTCCATCGAATCCGACGATGCTCCCAATGCCCCACCACCTCAGCAACAGCCAGAACTTATCTAAGCCACGTCTGAAGCAAAAGGGAAAGGGGAAGTGGATTGAAAAAGAGAGACAGCCTGGTTGAAGGTTTTCTTCACTGGTCTTCTGCCAACGTCGAAGAATAACACTGGCACCTGCAGTAAGACACACACTTAACCTTCACAGATACTTCAAACAGTTTGCAATGAATTAGCAGTCTAATTATTACTAACGTTACCTGGAAGACCTGGCTATATGCTTCTCTCTTATATGATGAGTGACTGACAGCTACTCGTTAGATTTGACTGTTCTATGTCTGCAAAACATATATGTATAAGATATTATTATCTATACTTCAGCTATGCATGGGTGACTTACTTCACTTCAGAATTTTTATTCCTGAACCTTACTCACCAACTCTATGTGTTTTGTTGCCTTGTAGGTTACCAGGAATTAACTGAGAGTGCCTGGTATATTAACTTCAACTGAAAAATGATAAGTCCTGATCACTGAGTGAAACTCTGGAATATCTTGGAAGAGTTACGCCTCACAATGTCAATACCCAAGAAATACTCGCAAAGACCTCTGTATGAAATTGTTCCTTCAGGAATGAAATGAAACCAATACTAGTCTTTTGACGAACTGTCTTTTGAAAAGTACCTGTGAGTGACACCAACGTCCTGTGCCTTAAAACTGGTTTTGAAAACGCTTACTTGACTCCGAACTGCAAACGATGCTGGTGATCCCACGTAGCGCATGCGACTTGCTTGAAGAAGCTTCCGTGAACTGTAGAAACCTTGGAAGGGGAAGTCTTGACAAGAAACAGAAAACTGGAACAGCGGACTTCACAGATAACGCAACCGCTACGGTGCGAATTCAGTTGAAGTGCGTCATTCCTTAGTTCGAAACGGAGCTTCAGCTGTACTGCCTGCGTGAGCTCTTGAGCGCTAGACCGCTGCCGCTGAACAGCGATCACTGGACTTTTGGCGGCCATATTGCTGAGGATTACATAGTGCCCTTAAACATAGTCTCCACATAAGATTGGACACTAGGAACCCTCTTCTCCCCCGGGGAACTAATGGCACCTTTTTGCGCCGTCTCGACCTTGCTACAGAGCCTGACCTAGAGCCCCGGACAGTACCCATAATCCTGACAGTACCTCCCTCCAAAGGGGACCCTCCCAATTTTGGCTTCGAGGGATTGGTCTGATGAAATTGTCTAACTAACTTGGGAGCATGAACATTACTGGAAGGCTCCCATGATCTTTCCTCTGGGCCAAAACCCTTCCAATCAACTAGATAGAACAATTTCTTCCTGGAGATTTTAGAATCTAGGATTCTACTAACTTCAAATTCCTCATTTGATTCTACTCTGATTGGCGCTGGTTTACCCTTGTATCAAACCTTAGGAGGACTTTTCTTTAGCAAAGATAGATGAAAGGCTGGATGAATTTTTAAACTGCGGGAAAGTTGCAATTTGACTACTACTGGGTTTATTTTTCTCTGTATTTTAAAAGGGCCAATAAACCTAGGCTGAAACTTCCTATTATCTTTCAATCTAAGATGTTTAGTGGATAACCAAACCTGATCACCTACCTCAAAATGTTCTCCTACCCTCCTCTTTTTATCTGCCTGCTGTTTATAGGAAATCTTCGCTTTGGTGAGGTTTAGCTGAGCCTGCTGGTAACATTTTTTTAAGTTTGCTACCCACTCTACTACAGTTGGATTTTCCTCAATAATTTCCCCCAAAGTTATCTTAGGGTGACGACCATAGTTTAGATAGAATGGGGTAAAACCTGTGGAGGCATGAACAGCATTGTTGTAGGCGAACTCAGCCGACCATAGCAGGTCTGACCAGTTCCCTTCTTGCTCCATTAAATATAATCTCAGGTATTGCTCCAACTCCTGGTTAACTCGCTCAGTCTGCCCATCTGTCTCCGGATGGAAACTAGTTGAGAACCGAGTGTCTATGCCAAAACTGTGCATATAGTTCTTCCAGAAACGAGACACAAACTGAGCGCCTCGGTCCGAGATTAGAATCTGAGGAATACCATGAGCTCGCACCACATGCTGGTTAAATAATTTCACCAACTGCGGTGCGGATGGAACTTTTTCCAAAGGAACAAAATGACCCATTTTAGAAAAGGTGTCTACCATCACCAAAATGGCAGTGTACCCCTGACTGAGTGGTAGATCAACAATTAAGTCTAATGATACTGTGTGCCATGGGCCTGGGGCATTTGGTAGAGGTTGTAGTAACCCCTGTGGACTCTGTCTGGAAGGTTTTCCTTTTATACACAGTTCACAGGTTGCGACATACTGTCCCACTTGAGCTGCCATTCCTGGCCACCAAAAATGCCTCTGTAACAACTGCAAAGTCTTCTTACTGCCTTTGTGTCCAGCCAGCGGATCATCATGACAACTGGCCAATGCCTTTTCCTGTAATTCTCTGGTGGGCAAATACAAAGCTTCTTCATAGTATGGCAAAGAATGTTTTATTGATTTTTTCACATCGTCTGCTGCCCACTTTTCCAATTCGTGCCGCGAGCATTTTTTCAATATCTCCTTGGTGAAGTCTTCTAACTGAATGGCTCCCACAATTTTCTCTCGAGGAATGATTGGTTCATCACCCGGTACTCTTTTATCTTCTGAACAATTCATTCGTGATAAAGCGTCAGCTTTGCCGTTCTTCACTCCTGGTTTGAAAGTTATGACGAAATCGAACTCAGAAAAATATAACGACCACCTAAGTTGACGAGGAGTCAGAGTTTTGGCTGATTTTAAAAATTGCAAATTCCGATGGTCGGTGTACACAGTTACCTTGTGCCTAGCCCCAAGCAGATAGTGGCGCCAATCCTGAAATGCTTCTTTTACTGCTAGCAACTCCTTGTCTGCAATGGTGTAATTAAATTCAGTTTCAGACAATTTCCTCGACCGATAAGCCACAGGATGAAGTTGTCCAGTAAGCTTGTCTCTTTGCGACAAAATTCCACCAGTAGCGAAATCTGACGCGTCTGTTTCCACAAAAAATTCCTGCGCTGGGTCTGGATGCATTAAGATAGGTGCTGTGACAAACGCCCTCTTAAGGAACTGAAATGCCTCTTCCGCTTCAGGGGACCACAGGAACTCCTTCCCTTTCTTTAGGAGTTGAGTAATGGGTTGAACCTTGGCCGAAAAATTCGGAATAAACCTCCTGTAAAAATTGGAAAAGCCTAAGAAGCTCTGTACTTCCTTGACGCTCTTAGGAGATGACCACTCCTGGATGACTTGTACCTTGGAAGGATCCATGGCCACCCCGTCAGCCGACAGGATGAATCCTAGGAACTCCACTTTTCTCACGTGAAAAGAACACTTCTCCAGCTTGACATATAAATGGTTTTCTAGCAATTTTTTTTAAATTGCTCGCACCTGAAGAACGTGATCCTCAACGCTGTCCGAAAAGATCAGGATATCATCAATGTAAACGACGGCTACTCGATCCAAAAATTCTCTTAAAACATCGTTCACAAAGTGTTGAAATGCCGCCGGAGCATTACTCAATCCAAAAGGCATTACCTGATATTCGTAAAGGCCGTACTTGGTACGAAAAGCTGTCTTCCACTCCTCGCCCTCAGCAACTCTTACCAGATGGTACGCCCCTCGTAAGTCCAATTTAGTATATATTTTCGCTCCCTTCACTTGGTCTAGTAGCTGCGAGATGAGGGGAAGTGGATAGCGATTTTTTTACTGTCACCAAGTTCAACGCTCGGTAGTCAAGACAAGTGCGTAAGGTACCATCCTTCTTCGGCCGAAAAAACAGAGGCGAAGAGACGGGTGATTGAGAGGGTCGTATGAATCCGATCTTCAAATAATCATCCAAATATTTTTTTTAAAACGTATTCTCCGCTTCTGTAAGTGCATAGATTCGACTGCACGGCAACCTGGCACCGGGTTCAAGCTCAATTTTACAATCGTACTCACGATGCGGTGGGAGTTTTTCTGCATTGCCTTTATCGAACACACTGGCCAAATCCTGATATTCTGAGGGGATTTCCATTGTTTTCAGTGCACACATCTGATGGGTAAGTTGAGCCAATTCCCAAGCCGGGGAACCCTCTGTTTTCTGATGAGAAGGGGTAAAGCAAGACTGACGACAATGTGCCGAGATCATTTCCACTGATCTCTGTTCCCAATCGATTTTTGGATTATGCTCCGTGAGCCAAGGCAATCCCAATATTAATTGGAACTGTGGAGCATCTATTAAATTGAAACGAAGGAATTCCCGATGGCCTTGTAATCCCAACAGCTCTAACGTTTCAGTTTCTTTAGTGATGGGTCCCGAGGTGAGATTAGTGCCATCCACTGCTTTGACTATTTCCGGGTGTTTCTTAGTTACCGTCTGAATTCCCATTTCTTTGGCATAAGACAGATCACAAAAATTGCCTGTGGCACCGGAGTCAATCATGACTGATACCCCAGAAATTTCTTTAGTGCCGAATCTCACAACAAATGAGACCGTCAAATGTGGAGCTGCCGACTGAAGGGTGTTTATTAACTGCTGCATCTCCGGAGTTGAATTTTGTTCTTTTCCCACCAGAGCAACTCCCTCTACTGGTGGGATTTGGCTTTTAAACTTACACTGACCTTAGGTTTTTTCAAACAATCTCTTACGAAATGACCTGACACACCACAATACAGGCACAAGTTGTTGGCTCGCCTTTTTTCTTTTTCCTCCTTAGACAGCGGTCCCCTGATGGAGCCAATTTGCATAGGTTCCTCCCCTGCACTGTTTTCAGATCAACTTGTTTCACTCTTAACCCGGTCAAGACGTGGGAAATAGGTTCGAAAATCTTTTTTTTTCTCTGACTTCCTTTCTGAAAGTCGATGTTCCAGCTGCAAAACCAGGTCTATTAATTCTGATATCTCTTGTGGTCTCTTAGGTATCTGCGCCAAAGCATCTTTTAGCTCGTCCCTCAGGCCTCTGTAAAAAATGGCGGAGCGTTTACTTTCAGGCCACTCAGTCTCTACGATTAGTTTGTTAAATTGAGCTATGTAGGCAATTAATTCCCGGTTTCCTTGTTTTAGGTCTAAAAGTTCATTGTCGGTGGCCTGTTCTGCAGTTCTGCGATCAAAAATCCGTAAAAATTCTTTTTTAAAGACATCAAAGCTGTACAGGGCTGGGTCATCTCTAGAAATCAAGGGCATTGACCACGCGGCCGCATCACCGCTCATGTAGGACAGCATGAACGCAACCTTAACTCTATCATCTTTAAAGACAACCGGTCGACAGAGAAAGTGTAGCGAACACTGTGTGAGGAATATCTGGGCCTTGTGTGGGTCTCCCCCAAATCTCTCTGGATTAGCTAGTGGTACTACTGGAGCAACGGAATGAATTACCTGAGTAGCTGCTTCCGAGGCAGAACTTCTACTCGATTCCGGGGACCTTCCTGCTATGAGTTCCTCCATTTTTGACCTAATTATATGATTCTCTTGTTGGGACCTTTTCATTTCCTCTCTTAATACCCTATTATCATCGACGGACTGAGTCAACTGACTTTGCAGTCCATCCAATATTCCTGCCAGGGTTTTCAAATCGAATCCCTCTGCCATCGCGGCTTAGATGGAAAGTTGGCACTTCAATCTGTCAGAAGGCTACTCCAAGTCCATCGAAGCCGACGATGCTCCCAATGCCCCACCACCTCAGCAACAGCCAGAACTTATCTAAGCCATGTCTGAAGCAGAAGGGAAAGGGGAAGTGGATTGAAAAAGAGAGACAGCCTGGTTGAAGGTTTTCTTCACTGGTCTTCTGCCAACGTCGAAGAATAACACTGGCACCTGCAGTAAGACACACACTTAACCTTCACAGATACTTCAAACAGTTTGCAATGAATTACCAGTCTAATTATTACTAACGTTACCTGGAAGACCTGGCTATATGCTTCTCTCTTATATGATGAGTGACTGACAGCTACTCGTTAGATTTGACTGTTCTATGTCTGCAAAACATATATGTATAAGATATTATTATCTATACTTCAGCTATGCATGGGTGACTTACTTCACTTCAGAATTTTTATTCCTGAACCTTACTCACCAACTCTATGTGTTTTGTTGCCTTGTAGGTTACCAGGAATTAACTGAGAGTTCCTGGTATATTAACTTCAACTGAAAAATGATAAGTCCTGATCACTGAGTGAAACTCTGGAATATCTTGGAAGAGTTACGCCTCACAATGTCAATACCCAAGGAATACTCGCAAATACCTCTGTATGAAATTGTTCCTTCAGGAATGAAATGAAACCAATACTAGTCTTTTGACGAACTGTCTTTTGAAAAGTACCTGTGAATGACACCAACGTCCTGTGCCTTGAAACTGGTTTTGAAAACGCTTACTTGACTCCGAACTGCAAACGATGCTGGTGATCCCACGTAGCGCATGCGACTTGCTTGAAGAAGCTTCCGTGAACTGTAGAAACCTTGGAAGGGGAAGTCTTGACAAGAAACAGAAAACTGGAACAGCGGACTTCACAGATAACGCAACCGCTACGGTGCGAATTCAGTTGAAGTGCGTCATTCCTTAGTTCGAAACGGAGCTTCAGCTGTACTGCCTTCGCGAGCTCTTGAGCGCTAGACCGCTGCCGCTGAACAGCGATCACTGGACTTTTGGCGGCCATATTGCTGAGGATTACATAGTGCCCTTAAACATAGTCTCCACATAAGATTGGACACTAGGAACCCTCTTCTCACACGGGGAACTAATGGCACCTTTTTGCGCCGTCTCGACCTTGCTACAGAGCCTGACCTAGAGCCCCGGACAGTACCCATAATCCTGACAGTTATGCAACGTTTGGAGAATGTTTAACTCCAGAAGCACTTACTATACCCACACATCCACAGCGCACTACACCCATGCACATATTGATATGATATATATGCCGGCCCGAGTGTCAGAGAGTGGCCAACATTGCCATCCTCCCCCACGGGATTTCGGACCACTCACCACTACTCCTTCAACTGGGTGACTACGCAGGGATAGCGACACCCACCTGGAGACTGAATGCATGGTTCCTTGAAGATAATAAGATCCGGAAGACAATTGGAGAAGAACTCCGGCAATACTTCCTCACTAATCAGGGCTCGGTTTCATCCCAGGGCACTCTCTGGGAAGCAGGTAAGGTCACCATCCGAGGTTTCGCCACGGGACAACTCAAACGTAAGCGACAGGCTCCACCCCTTCTTGTACATGATGTGGGCTGGAACCAACAGATTTATTTCACATGGTATGGGCATGTCCACATCTCACCCCATACTGGGAGACACTGGTAGCAGAACTGACAAATGTTGTGGGATCGGTGGTGGCACTTAGACCTTTGAACTTACTCCTGGGTATCTCAAATGGCCTAGATGGGAACAGGGCAGACAAGCCTTTTCTGGGCACCTCCATCGTGGTGGCCAAACGGGACATCGCTGTTGAATGGCTGAATCCTACCCCGCCTAGTATAGCCAAATGGTGGCAAGGTGTAGACTGGTGCGCATCGCAGGAGAGACCACTGTACCAGGCCAGGGGTTGTCCAACCAAGCATGGGAGGTCCGCGGGGAAGTGGTTGGGCCAGTCTGAGTAACGGGGTTCCCCCTCTCTCCTTGGTATTGAGTCTAAGCGCGGCCTTAGGGAAGGATGCAGGCCACAATGTGTGTTGGCGCTTATTGGTGATGACAATCAATTAATGTACTATTCTTTTTTTTAAAACATTTTTTATTGGCATTTACAAAGACATACAATGTCAAACCCTAATTAACATACAGATCGTTGCACAACAGCATCCATCGTCCAGTTGTGACAATACAGTGTAATTGCGATTCTCCTATTAACATGACCAGAGAATCTGGATTTCATTGAAGACACGGAGGCTAACATTATGCATACAACTTTTAATGCAGTCCAAGCATAGCCGCATATGTCACAAAGCAAAAGTTCCAACTTAGAATACATATGAACCAACAATAGCATGAATCACTAGGCAATCAGCCTCTTTTAAATGTGGTGACAGTGAGAAAGGAAATGTCCAAACAACTCCAATGAAACATCAAACTTGAAGAAGGATGACGGAAGAATACACCATCCACGATTGATCCACCAGCGGAATCAAGAAGACAAAATCAAGAGGTTATCTGCAAGGCAAAGAAAGGTTGTTAATAAATCCCAATAAAAATATTAAGGATTTGAATATTAAACAATCAGCTAAATAACAGTCCTGAAAAGGAAAAGAATGTAAGTAGTCCTGCAAAGGAAAAGAATGTTAGCTTGTAAGTAAAATATTCAAATAAGCATATCATAAAATCAACCTGTACCGTATTATATCATATAATCAACCACCCAGGGGAAGGGTGGGAGGGATAATGTTAGCCTCCGTGTCTTTAATGAAATCCAGATTCTCTGGTCATGTTAATAGGAGAATCGCAATTTCATTACAAGACCGGAGGCTACCATTATGCATGTTGGTAGCCATGTAAAACAACATCAGACATGTGAGATACAGGTTTGCAATAATGATGAGCAAAGGTTCTAGAATTAGACCAATCAGCAGCTTTTAGAATATAATCTAACTTACCACCTGACCAGAATGACTTACTGGCCATTGCGCCTCTAATAGAATGTGGTTTAAAAATATTCAGATTGATTCCAGCAAGATTCATGACTGTCTTAACCCATCTAGCAATAGAGGAAGAAGAAATTCCTTTGTGGGGTTTAACAAAAGAGATGAGTAATTGAGATACATTCAAAGGACGAAGAGAGTTCATTCTAACATTGTATTCTTTCATACATTGAACAACACAGAGTTTAGTGCAACTATCAAAACGAGGATAGAAAATAGAATCTGACATAGTTTTTGTTCTTCTATGTATTTCAAAATTAACCCCAAACATATCATAAGATCTATAAGAAATATCAAGAGCTTTAACATCAGAAACTCTTCTGCATGAAATTAAGCAAAGAAGAGTAGCTAATTTGATAGAACGATTCTTCCTGCTGAGAAGAGAATTAACTGGCCAAGAACAGAAAAGGTTGAGAATTAAATTAACATCCCAAAGAGATTGATATCTAGGTTGAGGAGGTCTTCTAAGTCTGATACTCTTAAGTATTCTACAAATAGTAGGATTTTTACCTACCGTTTTATTGTTAATTAGAGAATGTCCTGCAGAAATAGCAGATCTAAAACAATTGAGAGATCTGTAACTTGAACCTCTGTTGAATTGTTCTCCAAGAAAATTAATTATATCAACAATAGGTGCCTCCACGGGATCCAAGTCCCTTTCCAAGCACCAACGTGACCAGGCTTTCCAAATGTTGTTGACCGGTAATGTGTCCCAGGGGCCCACGACTCTCCAAGGAGAGTAGAAGCTGTTGACGAAAGTCTTGCAAGATCGTTAGATCTCCTGACGCCTTCCAAGCAAGAAGGTTCAAATTCCCTGTCTGAACAAGAGGGTGAATTTGACTATCTGCGTCTGTGAGAAGATCTTTCAGAGGAGGAATTAGGAAGGGAAAATCGTAGGTTAGTTCCAGGGCTGTTGGGAACCATGCTTGGGATGGCCAAAACGGAGTTACTAGGACAGTTGAGGAGTGTTCTTGTCTCACTTTCTGAAGGAGTCTCTGGATCATTGCGAATGGAGGGAAGGCATAAGCGTTGATCCCTTCCCAAGATTGGAGAAAGGCATTCACTGCTAGAGCACCAGGATCGGGCATCCAGCTGAATGGGCCCCAGAAATGATTCAGGGAGTTGAAAACAGAAGTGTTGAGTTTCCAGTCGCTGTAATCCAAGATGAATCTTGAATTCCAATCTGCACAAAGATTGGATTTCGCGGGAAGGTATTCTGCTCTGAGAGAGATTTTGTGTTCTAGGCAGAAAAACCAAAGCTTCTTTGCTAGATTGGAGAGGTCTTCTGACTTGGTCCCTACTAGACGGTTTATGTAAGTGACGGCAGACATGTTGTCCATTTTCAATATGACTGATCTTCCTTGAAGAAAGCGTTTGAAGCTCATTAGAGCATAAAGCCCTGCAGTTAATTCTAGATAATTGATGTGGTGCAGGGACTCTTGCTGCGACCAAATTCCTCCAGTGTTCTGGTTCTGTAGACAAGCACCCCAGCCATGAAGGCTGGCATCCGATTCTAGAATAAAATCTGGTGCTGAACCAAAGATCGCTCTCCCATTCCATGCATCTAGATTGTCTAACCACCATGTTAGTTCTAAGATTGCTTCTGGGTTTAAGGAAATTCGATCTCCGTACCAAAGACCTGACCTGAGAGCTTTTGCTTTTATTCTCTGAAGGGCTCGATAATTCAGTGGTCCCGGAAAAATGGCCTGAATGGTAGAAGATAGAAGGCCTAAAAGTGTGGCTAGTTCTCTTAGGGTGAGTTTTTTTTGTTTCAATACATGCCTTATCTCCTTTCTGATTTTGGCAATCTTCTTGGGAGGGAGAAGGAGAAGACATTTTGTTGTGTCTACTGTGAAACCCAGGAATTCCATCTTCTTTGAGGGAATAAGAATGGATTTTTCCCTGTTTATGATAAAACCCAGACTTTCTAAGAGGTCTATAACTGTCTTGAGATCTTTGATGATTTGAGCATAGTCTTGAGAAAGAATCAGGATGTCGTCTAAGTAGATGATGAGACGAATACCTTTTTCTCTTAGACATGAGGCAACTGCTCTCAGTACCTTGGTGAAACACCATGGGGCAGAGGAGAGACCGAAGGGGAGAGCCTGAAATTGAAAGAGATGTTTTTTCCAAACGAACTGAAGAAAGGGTTGGTGTTCCTTTGCCATGGGAATGGTAAAGTAGGCATCCTTCAGATCTAATTTGACCAGTCAGTCTCCTTCTAGTAAGAGGTCTCTGAGAAGATGGATGCCCTCCATCTTGAAATGTCGGTAGACAAGGAATTTGTTGCGTTCTCTGAGATTTAAAACCGGTCTCCAACCCTTGTCTTTCTTTTCCACAAGGAAGAGAGTACTTATGAATCTCATAAGTTCCATGGGAACTTCTAGAATTGCTCCTTTTTTTAGCATTGAGGAAATTTCTTCCTCTATGATTTTTTTTTGATCTAGTGTAACGGGAATCGGTCTTGGAAGAGAGTTCTGGATTGGAGTCCGGATGAAATCTATTGAAAAACCGAGAACAGTGTTTAGAACCCAGGGGTCTTGTGTGATAATTTTCCAATTGTGGTAAAAGAATTTTAGTCTCCCACCAACTTTTGGGTTCAAAGAAAGGGAAGGGGAAGCTGCACTAACTTTGAGGGGTGGATTCGGCAGGTGCTCCTCTCGCTCGGAATCCTCTCGAGCGGAAACCTCTTCCTCTTGGTGGATAGAACTGTGGTTGGTAGGTTGGGTGGTTGGTATCCTCTACCAAAATTGCCTCTGTTTCTTGGAAAGGGGCGTCGATTGAACCGGCCGGAAGTTTGCCCCCTTCTACCGGCCCTTCCAAAAAGGTTTTCATGTTCTGGTGTGCTTTATCTAAAGCGGTAAAGGTCGATACATATTTTCAAAAGTTTTAATTAATACTTCTCTAAAAAGTAAACCTTTTGGATTAATGGAGGTTTCCTTTTCAGCCATATCGATTAGTTTAGGGCTAATTTTAGTGAGGACCACTCTTCTTCTTTCACAATTAAGTCCCGCATTCGCGTTGCCTAAGAGGACTAGTGCCCTTTGGCTCCATCCCCGAATGGAGTGTGTATCAAGAGGGCAGCCATTAAGGTAACTCTCCTCTGCTGCGTCGATTATTTTTGTTAGGGGGCCTAGAATGTCGAGAACTTTATCTTGGCAGATCTTAAGCGATCTTTCCAGGCCTTTACGCAGGTCTCTCCCTAATTTAAATAGGTAGGTAATTAATTCTGGGTCAAGGTTCGGAGTCTGACAAACTTTACCTTCGATGGAAGGTCTGGTACACTCTGCTCTTAAGAGATTACGAGTCTCTCTTTCTAAAGGATTTCTAATCCATTTAGTTATGAATTTAGATACGTGTTCGTATGGGGTCCACTCAGAGCTTCTAGGGTGTTTAATGTTAAAAGGGGGAGAACATCTCCTCACCCAAAGGGTCCAAAATACTATCCTTAGAAGATGAAGGACCATTAATATCATTTAAGAGAAAGGAATCAGTATCTTGATCATCGTCATCGAGAACATAAATATATTGGTCAGGAGATTCTGAGCTATCATCAATATTAATAGGATCATTGTCTAGAGCACTTTGATGAATTGTGCCACGAGGGACACCCATTAAATTAGTGCCGCTAAGGACACCTTTCAAATTTGTGCCGCAAGGGACACCTGAGGCAAATGAGGTGCAAGGAGCTCCTGTAAAACCTGAGGTGCTAGGACCTCCCGTGCTCTCTGGGGTATAATCAATATTTTTACTTTTTTATGCCTCTTACCCCTTTCTTCAGTGAGATCATTAACCTCCGTTATGTCCAGAACTGATAAATTATCGTTTTCATGGATCAAGGATCTCTTAGATGACATAACTTGAGAGAGAGTAGAAAACATACATGATCTCATCTCCTTATGGATAAGTTTTTTGATGGCATTATTATTAAAATCAGATTCAACAGTATTACTATGAATTGAATCCGAATCAGAGTCAGACATGTTTGTTAAAAATATATATATATATATAAATGTCTGTAATAAATAATTCTGTAAATGTAAATAGACCTTTTTTATATATATATATATATATATATGAGAAGAACTCCGTTTAGTCCAAAAGCAACTTCGGAACAGAAAAACGAATCCGGACCCAAATGGAAAATTGTAAAATTTATTTATTCATCCAAGTGCAAAAAAACACACACGCCGCCATGATGCGTTTCGGGACCTCGGCCCCTTGATCACATGACATGGTCTCGCAACCCACCAATCAATTTAAAGTGCAAGTGCCTCGTCTGCTGACCCTTCAGCCTGTGGAAATAAAAAACAGACTTCAGCCTGGTTTCAGGAAGAAATACTACATTACATCGTAAGTCACTTTTCCGTGCAAAACAATTATTGATCATAGTCCACTTGTGTTGATCACAAACATGTATAAATAAAATTTCCAACATTTGAGAAATTATAATTTTTTTCTCTATACATTTGTTGACTTCTATTTCTCAGATCATGCCTGTCGTTTATTCCCATTAATTGAATTGACTCGAATAAAATCAATTAAGAAAATAAATTAATATTGTATAATGCATGTTAAAATCATGACTAAAAATTATACATTCTCTTATATTCTGTGCAAATTCGCTGTATAAAGTGCAAATATTGTAAATGGGAAAATTACAGGTATTTCGATGAAGAATACATGTTAAGGGACCTTTTGATCATCAAGTAAAGCCCAAGTGGGCATATCAACTCCTGTTACCACTGCGTCCACACTGCTGATTTACTTAGGGACAGCTTCTACTGCACTCTAAACTGCATCAATTTTTTAGTTATGTCCAGTAAATAACCAATTTTTGAGAGAGATTCAAAAAAATATATATCACACTCAACCCATCACCATAAAATCTGTCTGTTGAGTAGACCATCGAACGTTCATCATTGTTGCTTGCCTATCCTATGCAACCAAACCCACTACCAATCCAGAACCTTTCTTCGATCAGCCCCATCCCTTACAAATTCTGTTCACATTTCATACAAGCATGAGTGAAGGTCCTCAGTTTGGTTCAAACCGTTCGGGGTCTTTGAGTTGAGCTCTAGGATGTACCGGGTCTCCAATATTCTCAAACGTGCCTCCCTATCTCCCCCTCTACGAAGGGGTGGCACCATATCTATGGCATAATATTGGAGACACCTAATGTCACCCCCATGGCAAGAGTTTATATGCCTCGCAACTGGGTAGGTCTCATCCCTGTTGTTGACTGCCCTCAGATGTTGCAGAATGCGCTTATGGACCTGCAATTTCGTGCTCCCCACGTATCTCAGTCCACAAGTGCACTCCAACACATAGACTACAAAATCTGATTTGCAGGTGATTTTCTTGTTAATACTTCTCACCTCTTCACTGAAAGGAGTAATGTAGGTGGTACGGCTTTTCCCTATTCTACACGCCTTACACACTGCACATTTGATAAAGCCTTTGCTCTTCCCCAGCCAGTTGTCCTCCACCACTTCAGGACTACTACTAACCAACATGTCGCTCATGGATCTGGCCCGACTGAATGTTAATGCTGGCCTATCCGCTAGGATCCCCCCAATTACAGGATCTCCTTTGATGACCTGCCAGTTTTTGCGAACTATGTTGTGTATCTCCTTATGTTGTCGGCTGTAGGCTATTATCAACCTGGGCTGCCCAGTCTCCTTGTTCTCCCGTGTCTGTGTTGAAACAACATCTGGACTCTCATTTTGCACAGGGGGTTTGTTTGCTCGTCTTATTGCTCCCTCCACCATTTCTCTTGAGTACCCTCTCTCTATAAATCTTTCTTTACTTGCATTTTGGGCTCTAGTACAATTCTCATCTGTGCTACAAATCCTCCTGATCCTTAGCATCTCCCCATATATATATATATATGACTATTAACTAAAATTGTAAGTATCAGCTACTCCAAGATTTCAATTGGTCAAGGATGGTTTTCTAAATATTAAAATTGATCAATTTAGCATCAAAAAGCGAAGTGCACTGAAAAAACAACCGATTGAACGCTCGAGCAGGCTTGAAGTCCGTTGCTCGCGTCTCAATCAGCTGTTTTTGCCCGAAGACAGGACGAGAAAGGACCCTTGGGAGCCAGCGCACGCTGCGCGGCTGTCTGCAAGTGTCATTCCTCTAATCCATGATGAAGTCGAGGTTTCGTTAAATCGTGAAGCATCGACAGGAGCGAAGCTTCAGAATAAATAGAAATGTCCTCAAAAAGAGTGGGGAGAGGTATCTACCTGGGCGACGCTCTCCCAAAATCATCATTAATGCGGGTCAGTGCGTGCTTTATAGTATTAAACGCGCAATTTTTAAAAGCTTACTTTCTTTCAAATGTAAATAAAGACAGACATGAAGGGAAGGAAATGGAAGCCAACCTCCGTAAATTGGAGGTTGGGAAACCGAACATAAGGAGTGAAAGGTTTTAGTCTACCTTACCTTATAATAGTGTATATATGTATATATACTAACTCCTGTAGGGATAAAGGAGGGTTAGTCAATAGACATTCTTTACAAAGATAAAATAATATTAATAAAATACTAGTTATAAACTTTAAATAATAATATATACAAGACTTTTCAGGAGCTAAGTAAGAAGTTGACTTATCTTGCTTGGAGCCGCATTTAAAAGAGGCTGATTGCCTAGTGATTCATGCTATTGTTGGTTCATATGTATTCTAAGTTGGAACTTTTGCTTTGTGACATATGCGGCTATGCTTGGACTGCATTAAAAGTTGTATGCATAATGTTAGCCTCCGTGTCTTTAATGAAATCCAGATTCTCTGGTCATGTTAATAGGAGAATCGCAATTACACTGTAGCGTTGCACAACAGCATCCATCGTCCAGTTGCGACAATACAGTGTAATCCATAAATACAATTATCATTAGTGCAGCTGATACATTCAGTTATTCAACTTTGTGCGTTTTCAGGTATTCTATTAAATATTTCCAATAATCTCTAGGTCTCGAACCTGCAGGTAATTCTTCTTCATATGTTTGCAGGGTGTCTCTACAGTACACCAGATCTTGAATTGAGTGCTTAACCCTCGGAGCCTTCCTACTACCCCAACTCAATGATACTCTGCGTTTGGCCAGCAGTAAAGCAATGGCGCAAAATTTGCGCTGGACAGCGCGTACATCTGGCACCAGACCCAATAGGTATGTACGAACATCACATACAATAATCGTATCTACCATGTTCCCCAACATTTGCGTGATCTGCACCCAATAATCCGCCACTGTTGCGCAATACCACACAAGGTGTATACAATCTGCATTTTCAGCATTACAACGTTGACACCTGGAGTCCATGCGTAGTCCATATCGGCAGAGTATAGTATGTCTGATGAAGATATTTAAAATGCGAGATAAGCAAGTTCCCATTGGGTGTTAGCAAGCCTGTCAATGTGCAAGCTGTGGCCCATTCTTCCTCAGACAAAGGGGTAGCTAGACATACATCCCATTTCTCCTGTGCCCTGTGCGTAGTGTCTGCTATATCTTCCTGCAGTTTAACATACAATTTGGATACCATGTGGTTAGGCGTGGGAGTGGTGAGTAGTAGTTGCTATGATGTCAATTGTTGTGGCTCCGCAGGGTAAGATGGGTAGAGCTTCTTTATCGCCCCCTGCAGTCTGTAATACGTAAACCTAAACAGTAGTGTTTGATTGCTAATGAAGGAAAGGTCATCTGTCGATTTAAACACACCATTGCAGTATAAATCCCCCATGGTGTCAATGCCCACTTGCTTGAGTAAACCTATACCCACCTCTTCCTGGGTCACTGATATGTCTGGATGGTAATGTAGTGGCAGTGCAGGAGCATATAGCGGCATCTTGTGTGCCTTACGGGCCATTGTGAGCCAAGCATTGTTGATGGTGTCTATACAGACCCCCCAGGATATAGCGGCATGGATTGGCAAATTTAGCGGCACAAAAATGAAAATTTAGCGGCACAAAAATGAAAATTTAGCGGCATTTAGCAGCATTTTATTTTGGGTTGTTTTCGACAACAATCACAGATATCTTACTGTTTGAGTTATTTGCAAACATGGGCTGCCACACACGACCGCCCGCCTGCCTGACACCGCCATGCCTGTTTCAATGACAGGAAAACTCGCCATGGCCCCCGTGCACTCCCTGAGCCTCGTCATTAGTGATCAAACTTTCCTGCCGATCATTGGTTGTCGACAGTGCCACGTCATCTTCAGTTCTAAGGAGAATGAGGGCATCAGAGGACACAAGAAGCGATTATAAGGTTCCCACAGTCCCAATAACGCAACTCTGCTCTCACCCGTCATTTCCCCTATGAGGGCAGGAAGACAGGAACGCCCCCAGGGAGCTTTTAGATTTAATGATTTAAAAACGCCCCCTCTTCTTTATCTTTAGTGGTGATGGGTACATTCACCCTGACAGTTTAACAAGGCGCATGTCTCACCTTCCAGTCACAGCCCTGGGGCCTTTGGTGCGCCCCAGTCTGGGCCACACCTGCGAGGGGGAGGGGCCGGCACCTTGCACAGGCCTTTCTTCGAGCATTGAGCAACAAAGGTACATGATGACTTCGATTCTCTTTGGAAAGTACAAGGAGTAGTTATTGATACTGCAGCAACAGTGGAATGGGGCCCCAAGGCATGAGACGCCCCAGTAATGGCTGTCTATAGATTTCAACGGGAGGGACCAATATCCATGCAGAGTTGAGCGAGCCCAAGAATTCACGACCCAAGCCGAGTCAGAGCAGAGCCAGGAGTCCGGCTTGGCTCTAAGAGCCCAAGTACGAGCCGAGCCCATGAAAAAATCAACATAGGAACCATGCAAATGTAACTTACAGATTCCTGTCCTGCAAAAGCTGAAGAATGAGTGGGGCAGGCTGGTTATAAGTAAACAACATAGTCCTCCCCCTGGGGCATTGGGCAGGGGGGCAGTGAGGGAAGCCAGTAAATTGTTTGCCATATTATTGTGCTAAAAGGCGTGATGTAATTAATACACTTCCCCCCTCGCCCCCGACATTGGGCTGGGGATCCGTGGCTATGTTCTAAAAGGCAGTGCCTTCCTTCATCTAATGGTTATTGCTGTAGTTTTAGCACAATGCTGTTTTTCTCAGTCTGTGATAACCAACATTCTGATAGAACTTTTCCAAAACAAACCAACCCAGGTTGGCGCATTGTCTTGCAGGCTATGTTAAAGGCAGTGCCTTCGTGTTGATGTATTTAGAGTTTTTGCCCAATGCTAATTTTCACAATCTGTGAATACCAACATTTATTTTTGGGGATTTTATACAGCTCGACTTCGACCCGAAGCGAAGGTATTGCCGCTCCCGCTTCCGTGTTCCTGGGCTGGGGGCTGGAGAAGAGTCGTCGTGCCTGGTCTCCTTCCTGCTCTCCGCTCTCCTCGTATCCGCTGCCGCTTCTCTCTCCCCCTGGTCTCCTTCCTGCTCTCCGCTCTCCTGCTGGTTGTGATTGGGCATTTAAGAAGCAGGAAACGGCGGATTTCGCGGGCGTTTGTGTAAATATCGCGGCATTTGCACGGATCAGCCGATTTAGCGATTTTTTTGCAAATCGCGAAATCGCGATAAGCTGGAGGGTCTGTCTATAGTATTAATATCACGATTGTGAAGCGGGGGTCTTTGATTCGTTATGACTGTGGTTAGTGGAATTGGTAGTGCGTCACATTCTTCAATTGCAACATGAGTGAGGAAAGGAACTCTGTGATACCAAAAGTGAGCAAATTGTGCTTGCATGCATAAATAATACAACAAACAATCTGGGACTTTAAACCCACCGTGTGAGTAAGGTAACGTTAATACGCGCATTTCGATCCGGGCCTGTTTGCCCTCCTATATCAAACGTAGCACCATAGCGGTTATCCTGCGAAACACTTCCGCGGGTGGTTTAATGGGGATATTAGTAAAAAGATAGAGAAGTTTTGGCAGAATGACCATTTTCACAATGACCAAACGATCAGTCAAAGACAGTGGTAGATGGATCCACCTCTCAATCTTTTCTTCCAGCGTGCTGACCGCCCTACCATAATTCGTGCGAATGACTACTTCTGGGTCCCGGTGATACCAGACTCCCAAGTATTTCACTGGTTCCGATTACCACTCTAACGGGTAATCTGATGGATGTGGGTGGGTGGTGTCCGTCAGTGGTATGATTAGTGATTTTGACCATTTGACTTTGAGTCCTGACTGTTGCCCAAATTTGATATACTCCCTCAGTAGAGGATTGAGATGTTGCGCAGGATCTTATACAACATCATGTCATCTGCGTATAGTGATATATGCAAAGGTCTTTGCGGGAATTGAAGTGCTTAGTAGTGGTGCCCCTGTCTTATTTTACAAGCTAACGGCCCAAGCACAATTGCAAATAGCAGGGGGGACAGAGCGCAACCTTGTCTTGTCCCCGTGCTATAGGTATAGTGTCGGATATGTATTTGTTATTCTTGATGCGTGCCACAGGCGCTGTATACAATACTTGAACCCATTGCAGAAAAATAGGGGGGAAACCCATACGCCGTAAAACCGTATGCAGATATGGCCATTCTATTGAATCAAAGGCGTTAGCCACATCCAGCAGAATCGCAGAAGCTTTGGTACTAGGAATTAAATAATGAGATAATGCAAAGAGAGTTCTAGTATTGTGAGCTGTCGATGTTGACGGGAGAAATCCTGATTGGTCTGGCAGAATTAGGTTGGGCATCAGTGGCTGCATTCGGGTGGCAAGTAATTTGGATAAAATCATTGTGTCTACGTTAATTAGGGTCAGGGGTCTATAGGAGTCACAATACTCTGGATCTTTATTTGGCTTCAATAGGGCTAATACAGGGCTTCTATCAATGTTTCTGGTCAGTAACAATGTATCATGGGCAAGCCCATACATTTCCACCAGATGTGGAGCTAATTGATCAGCAAATGATTTATAAAATTCACATGTAAACCCGTCAGGGCCCGGCGCTTTCCCGTTAGGAAGAGACTTAGTAACCTCAGTAACCTCTTCCACAGTTATCAGCAGTGACAGATAATCTCTTTGCGCATCTGATAGCCATGCTATCGACACGTCTTCCAAGTAGTTTATAATTTCCTGCGGGGAGGCAGTGGGTTGCGAGGTGTATAACTCCCAGTATGTGGACATGAATTCTCTTAAGATACCTTTTGTATCATGTTGCAGGGTTGCCTTTTCATTCCTAACCACCTGGATTACATGTGGTGAGCGTCCTGCACATATTTTGGCTGCCAATGCCCCTCCGGGTCTACCACCTTCACCGTAAGATCTCGCCACCTGACGTTTCGTAATATATTTAAGTTCGTCTTCAGCGTATGTTTGATATTCTGACAGCACAGACCTGATGTCCCCTAAAATCTTAGCGTCTTGAGTGTGTTCGTACTCGCATTCTAATGTGCATAGCCTGTCCTCCGGAGGGAGAGTTGACGTTGAATATCCTTTAGAATACCAGCATTGGTGCTTATGCAGACCCCCCCTAATTGTGGCTTTGAAAGCTTTCCATAACAGGCCCGGGTCTTCAGTGGTGGGTGCATTGAGCTCAAAGTATTCAGTGATGGCTTTACTAATGGTGTTGGTATATACTGAGTCGAGTAGTGCTTTCGCATTGAACCGCCAGCTGTAAGGGGGCGGCACATAATGCGATATATTTATTGTGAGTAATACTGGATTATGATCGGACAATGTCCTGGGTAAGTGAGACACGGACCTTGTCCAGTGAGAAATGTCATTAGTGCCACCTTCACCGTAAGATCTCGCCACCTGACGTTTCGTAATATATTTAAGTTCGTCTTCAGCGTATGTTTGATATTCTGACAGCACAGACCTGATGTCCCCTAAAATCTTAGCGTCTTGAGTGTGTTCGTACTCGCATTCTAATGTGCATAGCCTGTCCTCCGGAGGGAGAGTTGACGTTGAATATCCTTTAGAATACCAGCATTGGTGCTTATGCAGACCCCCCCTAATTGTGGCTTTGAAAGCTTTCCATAACAGGCCCGGGTCTTCAGTGGTGGGTGCATTGAGCTCAAAGTATTCAGTGATGGCTTTACTAATGGTGTTGGTATATACTGAGTCGAGTAGTGCTTTCGCATTGAACCGCCAGCTGTAAGGGGGCGGCACATAATGCGATATATTTATTGTGAGTAATACCGGATTATGATCGGACAATGTCCTGGGTAAGTGAGACACGGACCTTGTCCAGTGAGAAATGTCATTAGTGCCTAGCTAATAATCTATACGAGACCAGCAATTGTGTGCAGCCGACGTATGTGTAGCCTCCATGCGTGCGGGGTGTCGCGCTCTCCAGAGGTCAATGAGCCGCATGTCTGCTACAATATCGTTCAGTTTACTTAATGCTCTTTTGTGGGGTTCTATCGACGCATCAGATCTGTCCAAGGCGTCATTCAACATTGCCTGTGGAATACGAATTGTACATCAGGATTGGCAAATGTTTTTTTCTTAACATATAGAACGTTACAAAACTGAGCAATCACCATAATTCCATGCAGACAGCATATTAAACGATAATGTTGAACACAAGTTTGTAAACGAGTCATGGGACAGCAACTCTTTCATTCAAAACAATATGCACTCACCGCCGAATGCCCCGAAGAGTGTATCCGTGGGTCTCACGCCATCAGTGGAGGAGTGTCCCACGATCACAGTATCATATGTGCGCTAAAGCAGATGGTCTACCTAGTGGTACCTTGTCGAGATTCACAGTGAGAAGCAGCACAGTTCCTGCAAGGCTGAAGCACTCTTATCTCGTGTAGGTGGCTTCCTTTGCATGAACTCTGAGACGACTGCAAGTGAGAAGTTGTAGCAACAACCTAATGTTCAATGTTATGCCCACCTTATAGTATAGAGCAGTGTCAGTACCATCTCAGGGGACTCTGTCGTTGCCCCCAAATGATTGGATCTACAGTGCTGCACATACTTGACTTTGAAGTTCCCTCCAAGAATAATTAGCAAATTTTCTTTTTGGGCTTACCAGTTTGTGACGAACAGAGACACAGGTGTCCTACCCTCCTTAGTAGTGTTCATTCCGAGTCCTGGTTCTGCTCCGCACGTTTATGTTCACGTCGTCTTGCGCTCCCTTCGGAGTTGGAAGAATCGTGGAGCGGCCATCTTGTGTTACTTTCAGCTGAGCTGGGTAAAGCATGGCGTACTCTATTCCCAGCTCACGTAGTTCCTTTTTTGCTGGGTTATACTCTTTACGCGCTAGTTGGACTGTCATGGTAAAGTCTGGGTAAAACTACAGCGCGTTTCCCTGATAATTTATTTGCTGCTTCTCACGGGCCATCCTCAAAATTACATCGCGGTCCCTATAATTGAGAAGGCGGGCGATGATGGGTCGTGGAGGCGTGCCTGGTTTCGGTCTCAGGGCCAGGGATCTGTGTGCGCGCTCCACTAGTAACAGTGAGGAAAGATGTTCTGTGCCAAAGATGTTGCGGATCAGCTCCTCCACGTAATTTTCCATCTTCCCTGTGTTTGTGGATTCTGGAATTCCCGCGATCCTGATGTTATTGCGGGGGGGATCTTGCCTCCAAATCTTCCGCTTTATTTTTTATGACATCCAAGAGTTTTTCCATTTCCGCGCATTTCTGGGTTGTAGTATGTGATTCATCCTCCACTGCAGAGATCCGGGTCTCAGCCTCGACGAGGCGCTCCCCATGTTTATCTAATTTTGCCACCATGCTGTCGACTCTATGGGTAATAGTATCCAACTTCCCGTTTATATTTTGGAAAGTTTGCTGAATAGCCTGTAGCACGGTTTCCATGCTGTTGGGCGCCACCGTTTCGCTGTCAAGTACAGTATCGGAATGCGCCGTTGCCCCTTTAGTGAGCCTTTTTGCTTCAAATGTGACCTTGGCCTGTTGCTTATTTGGTTTCCCCATTTTTCCCACTTAGTGGGCCACTGGCACAGAGGCGGAAAACAGGGCTTCCCGCGCCGATAAGATGCAAAGTATCTTGAGGCAGACTCACGCCGTCTCACCCACTCAGCTGCCCGTGACTCCGTGCAACCACCAGTACACGACAATACACATGTGTAGCCTGCGACAGAGGCGACACCCCACCCGCAGCCAAATATGACTACAGTTAGAGCCCCCTCCACCACAGGAGCAAAGCACACGGCAAGGGGCACACCTTGGGGTTCCAAGCGGCAGAGGGAAACTGCTAACGTGAGGCACACAATCCAAGAGTTATTTCATCGCGCGCACTTGTGCTCTCTGTAACAGTCGTGCAGAGCAGGGTCTCCCCAGCACGGTGATTGCAACTAATGTAGGCCGCCCTCCTCACCGCTGTACAGGCGGGTAGATTATAGTAGCTGCACCACTCCCAGTCACAGGTGTATGGTCTTGGCCGCAAAGAGGGGTGTCAAGTAGCACACACACCGGCGCAGCTTCCCAGTCACAACTTTATAAGCGCCACAGGCCAAGCGATCCTGTCATAATCGGGCAATACTGCGCATGCACACAATCTCCAGCCAGGTCAGCGCATCCAGCAACTGCATACGTTTTAGGGACTCCAACGATAAATCAGGTGACACCGGCACTTGAACGCAGGGGCTATATGTTTCCAATCATGCCATAAGAAATTTCATGTCGTGTCGTAAGCAATAACGGTCGCCGCCATTAGTAGTAGCTGCCATTTTATGCTGATGTTTCGCAGCTCGTACTGTATACGATATGTGGGTGCCGCTACAGCATTGCCGATGTACCGGGCACCTAGTGATCCTTATGGCGCCATGCCCTGTGTAATTAAGGATCGCTCTTTTGCACTAAAAATCACCTCCCAGCCGCCCGACAAGGTCGTTCCCGTCTGATGCCGTATCAGGGCGCCGCCATATTGTTCGCACGAGTCCCGGCTTGCGCCCCACTGTCCTCGCAATTTAGCAGTAGATTCAAGATTCAAAAACCACTTTATTCGATTTAGTTAAAAATCATAAAAGCATACTACATTCATATAGAAGCAACAGTATTACAGCTTGAGAAAATACAAATTCATTGAGTCAGTACTATATACAAAATCACACTGTTAAAAAGTTAAAAAGCATCAGTTAAAAACATATGAATCGTAAGTTAAAAATACAGCTAGAAATAGGAGTGCAATATTACGCTTTTAGCAGATTATAAATACACAGAACTTTATCAAATTTTGCCTTCCACGCAAAAACCCAAGTATTAAATTTTAAGTCTTTTCCTCCTGATCCTGACTGCAGCAACAAGGTAATTGGCCACGCTAAACATAGCCAACGCAGAATCCAAAAGTTGAAGATACAGGAGGGCTGGTTTAGCCTGTTGGAAGGCTTTGTCCTTCAATAGTGGAACCAAATATTTCTGCCTGGGCACAGTAAAAAAATGACAGAACAACATAAAGTGCATATTGTCTTGTGCTGAAAAGTTATCACAATTACAGACCGGGGCGTCCTCCTCCCTATACCAGCATTGACTATCACAGAGCACCATATAAATCTGATTAAACCGAAGTTTAACCAGAAGCCACCTGTGAAAGGGGATGTTAACAGTAGTAAGGTATGGTTGTATAGAGAGGGAAGTAATGGTCAGATAATGAGCTCTGACCATAGTTTTGGACAGTTGTCGTTCCTCCCTCTCCATATTTTTGATTTTAATAAAGTTAAGCTTAACCCAATCCAAATCAGATTTCCTTAGGTCTTGGTGGGCCGTAAAAATAGCGGGACGTCCAAGAACCATAGAACATTTCTGAATATAAGAAAGCCAAGCTATTTTATTAAAATTATCCAGTTTTAGAGAGTCCACCAAAATTTTATGGTTCAGGCCTAGATTGGTGTTGATCCAGGTCCTTATCCATAACAAAATTGGGGCCATAAGAAGGGTGTCAGAAATGTACCCTAGACCAAGTTCCTGGTGGACTGAAAACGTGGCTGTGGACTGTGGTAACCCTAATATTGATCGAAGGAACTTATTTTCTTCCCTCTGGATCAACTCACCATTCACATACCCCCACAGACCTGAACCATACCTGGCTATTGCCACAGATTTCGCCCTGTAGATGTTTAATAAAGCACCAGTTGGTTTTCCGCCCAGTCTCCTGGAAAAGCTTAAAATGGCGTTAGCCGAACTCCTAACTGCTTTAGTTTTAGCTGTAATTTGGGGAACCCAGCTTCCTCTGGAGTCAAAAATCACACCCAAATAAGTAAAAGATTTGACGTTAGTGATCACGTCGCCATTACAATAGAACTGTTTAGAGTTATTTTTAACAGTCCCAAAAGTCATGACGTGCGATTTAGAGTTATTTATCACTAAGTCCAGTGAAAACATAAAATCATTAAAACCATTTAAAAGTCTTTGTAAGCCAATGGGCGTGCGCACTATCAAGGCTGCGTCGTCCGCGTACAGTAGAACGGGAATTCTAGTCTCCCCTGCACGCGGAATGTCCAAGGTGGCATTTAAAAGGGTTTCCTCAAGTGAATTTATATAAAGGGTGAACAGCATGGGAGCAAGAATGCAGCCCTGCCGCACCCCCCTGCTTGATTTGAACCAGGCTGTACAATTCCCCTTTTGATCCATCCTAATAGAGGCTTTTAGATCCTTATGTAATTCAGCCAAAAAATATACAAGGGGTGGATCCAGACCCAGTTTTAATAACATGGTCCACAGCCGGGCTCTATTGACTAAATCAAAGGCTGTGGACAGGTCCATAAACGCGACAAAAATTGATCCCTTCTTAGCAATAGTGTATTTCGAGATTATCAGATGAAGATTGAGGCATTGATCCTCTGTCCCTCTACCTGTCCGAAACCCATACTGGGTTTCTGCAAGGATGTCATTTTCTAGGGACCAGGTATTAATTCTCGCTAAGAGGACCTTGCCCAATATCTTCATTGAAGAATCCAATAAAGAAATTGGTCGAAAACACTTGGGGTCACTTCTTTGGCCCTTTTTAAAAATGGGTACTATAGTTGCACATGCCCAAGTTTTTGGGAAGCCCCCCTCATGTACACAATTGAAAACATTAGCCAGGATCTCAGCCCACAACTCAGGTTTGCTTCTGTAGAGGTCCAGTGGAACCCCATCCGGTCCCGGAGCCTTGTTGGCAGCAGAACCCAAAATTGCCAACTCTACTTCTGCTTTACTAAAGGTTAGCTTGGTGGGGTAGGATAAGGAGTAAGGTATTGCAAAAACCTCCACTGTATCATCTGAGCCATATATATGGGAGAAGTGGTTTATCCAGACTGCTTCCGGGATATTTATATCAAGGTCCGAGTTATTGGTGTTAGCAAACAAGGGATTATTAATAATGGCCCAGAATTTGGAGCTTTGATTGAGAGTTGTAGAATCCATTAAAGAATCCCAGGCTTCATCTTTAATGGCTTTTTTCCGTGATTTAACCGCCAAAGCATATTCTCTTCTCAGCTGTGCCACCAGAGGCCTATTTCTGGGCAATTGTTTAAGTGCCCTCAGCAGAGCCGAGTGAGCCTTTGAACAAGTGTGGTCGAACCACCTAAACACTGGGGCTGGGCCCCTCCTAGGTCTTTCTGTAAGCTCTTTATCTATTCTTGTACAGATAGCTTCAAAGGCACCAACAACATCCCCCCCCCTACTCACTCCATCCCGACATTTCTCGATTTCTACTGCCATATGTTGTTCAATTTGGCCATGAAAGTCCTTCGGACATACCTTGCACCATTTCAGGCGCCTTCCCTGGTCACTACTCCTTACATCCCTAACAGAGCTAGACATTTGTTCCCCTTTACGTAAACCAGAAAGAGTATCCAAAACCAGCAGCACCGGATTATGGTCACTGAACCCACTTACAAAAGCATTGTAAAACACAACATAGCGTAAGAGCCCCGGGGACATAAAAAAATAATCAATGATTGTTTCGCTACCCCTTGCGTTATACGTGGGAACTCGAGTTGTATGGTCTTCGAACCCTGGCTCATATAAATCGTTGGATGATAACAGAGTTTCCATTGCCATGCCCTTAGGGCTATGTTCAAAATGAGGCAATGACGTGTGATCTGGGCCGGTATCATCTACAATGTGGCAATGAAACTTACATAAGTGTACATTAAAATCACCCATCATAATTAACTGAACAAAAGTGGTTTGATTTGACATATAATTCGTTAAAAAGGCCGATAGGCCATCTAAGACAGCATTGGGGGCCCCCCCTTGGGTTGTGTTATAACAATTTATGAACAAAATCTTGTTCTTGTCTAACAGACAAATTTCCACCAACTGGAAGGAAGGAGATGAACTGGGTATTTCTCTAACCTTCCCTGCCAATTTAATTGAGACAAGCAATAACAGGCCCCCTCTGTCCCTTCCCACCACGGAGCTCTGGGCATCAACAAAAAAAGATCTATAACCATGTAGCCAGAACCCCTTTCCTTGCGACCAAGTTTCTTGCAAGGCAACTATGTCATTTTCCTTCAATTGTTGTATCCAGATAGGATCATCCTGCTTTGCCCGTAGGCCCGCAATATTCCAAGATAATAACCTGATATGCCCTTCGCCCACTAATAGTGGGGCATCTGTAACAATTGTGGCCATGTCCTCTGGTGTGTTGGCCTCTGCAGAACCTAAACATGGGGGAGTCAGGTTTTCATGTACGGGCACTAGTCATTCAGTATCCATACTATCAGTGAGGGCCGCAAACCTATTTGATAACAATAAATCGTTTGTGGGGAAGCTCCTCTCAGCATTAGGTAACCCAATCCCCTTAGTTGGCTTAGTAACCCAATCATTAGTTACCGCTGATGAAATAAGTTTGTCCTCCGCCCAGGATTTTTCAATAGGGTATGTCGTATTATTTTCTACACCTCTCAAACTATGAGCTCGGGGATAAAAAAAGCCAAGAGGCATAGCCCGGACACCTTTACTTACAGGGTCCAAATGGGAGTCATCCCAAAAGAGTCGACAAGCGACGTTTCTGGATTTGAAATTAACAATGACACAGTCTCCCAATGCCTTTTTCTTACTTGTGCCCACCCAGTTAACCCTTCTGCTTGACAGAATATTGTCAGCAATATTGCTTTCACCTGTGCAATTAGCATTACACCATTTTTTTTACATGCCTAAGAAGGGTATCATGTTGTTCCACCTCCCCCTCTTTGAGTTTTGGCACGTTTACAAGGATTGCGACAAAGGGTGTTGCCTCTGGCGGTAAATTTACTGGGGGTACCCTTTTTGCCACAGCCTCCTGGTGGCTGCTTTGGATTGCGGGGGGAATTACTTGGCGGGCAACCTCCATTGAGGGAATGTATATTCCCTTATCCACTATCCCTTTTTTGTGAACAGGATTATCAATATTAACTATTGGGGGGCTAGCCAACCTAGTTATGGGTTGACCCCCGCCCTTAGGGGCAGACACCTGCACAGCTACTGGGAGAGATGGTGGGGATGTACAAAGGGGTGGGGCCCGTGAAATGAGAGCATCGTTAATACGATCACATTTAGCCATGAGATTCTTAACACAGTCCTTCAAAGTCTCGTTAATGTCAGAGGCAATCTGGACCAAGGCAGATTCCAGTCTTTCTGTGAACAGTTTTTCTAGGAGGGCTGCGATACAATCCTCAGTTACATAAGTTGGCTGTTGAAGACCAGACTGACCAACTGGCGGCCGTTCGACACCCCCCGTGCTCGATGGAAAAGTTGGTATCACAGTTTCGGGCAAAGCCGGGAACGGAAGAACTGTGGCAGATTGAGGCAAAGTAGGTCTACATGACTCAATAATGACCCGTGGCTCCAACGGGATACAGTTTAATGTAGAGGCTGATACATTAGATGAATAGGCAGCCCCAGGCCTGGGAACAAGCCCCAGCTCACGCTCGGACTCAGCGATCTGCGTAGACAATTCTCCCACCTTAGATGTTGAATAAGTGATGATGCTGGTGGTGTATTTAGGTACCTTCGCATTACCCTCACCTGCCGCAGCTGTAACAATTTTCCGCTTACCCATGATGAAAGAGACGTTGCCCGTCCCGTCCCTGGTCGTCCTTGGACGGCCTTAGACGGCCCGCCCTCTGCCCGGGCTCCGCCCGGCGCCGCCCGCGCGCGTCCCCGAGGCGGGAGGAGAGGCTCGCTCTTATGCGCCTCCGGGCGCGGGAGTGTTACGCTGCTGCCGGTGTCCCCGTGTGAGAGCAGGGGACGCTGGGTGATGTAGTCTCGACGCTCCCCCCTCTCGGCGGCCGCGGTGCTGGAGCGGCGGCGGGGGAGAGCGGAGCAAGTCTGCAGGGTAGCTGAAAATGCGGAGCAGGTAGGACTTGAACAAACAATGCCCCCAAGCTGGCTGACACCCCCGCTCGCCCGCAGGAGAGGCTCGCTCTTATGCGCCTCCGGGCGCGGGAGTGTTACGCTGCTGCCAGTGTCCCCGTGTGAGAGCAGGGGACGCTGGGTGATGTAGTCTCGACGCTCCCCCCTCTCGGCGGCCGCGGTGCTGGAGCGGCGGCGGGGGAGAGCGGAGCAAGTCTGCAGGGTAGCTGAAAATGCGGAGCAGGTAGGACTTGAACAAACAATGCCCCCAAGCTGGCTGACACCCCCGCTCGCCCGCAGGAGAGGCTCGCTCTTATGCTCCTCCGGGCGCGGGAGTGTTACGCTGCTGCCGGTGTCCCCCGTGTGAGAGCAGGGGACGCTGGGTGATGTAGTCTCGACGCTCCCCCCTCTCGGCGGCCGCGGTGCTGGAGCGGCGGCGGGGCTGACACCCAGCAGTAGTAGCAGTGGGGGAGTGGACTTGCGAACCGCTCTGGTCAGTGCCGGAAATCTCCGATGTATTTTTCTGCCCTTTGTTGGCAATTCCGAGCCTGCTAGAGGCCCTTTTGCATCGCGTCTCGGACATGTCCGGCAGAGCTATCTCAGAAGGCAGCCATTCCGCTGTGCGCCCTCTAGCGCCCCCGATGAATGTACTATTCTTGCAATGCAATTATAGGGCTGTCATTTTTATTGTTTTGAAAACAATAAAACTGATTAGCAAAAATAAAATTAACTCCTCAACCCCAGAGACAATACCCAAAAAAAATGACGCTAAAAAAGAAGTCAGGGAAATCCTAGAACAACTTGAATAACAAGGTTTGATAGAAAATTGCACTGCATCAATGAATAATCCCTTGTTTCCCGTAATAAAACTGGACAATCTAGTCTTAGACTACATACATCTGAACACTTTCACACGCACATTTGCAGTACAAAACAACATAGTGCCACATTAATGAATAACATTGTGCGGAAGAAAACCAAAACAACACTAGATTTCTGTAATGGATTCTACTGCCAGAATATTGTGCCTGAAAGCGGATAGTTGACAGTGTTCTTAGCGCTCTCTTCACAGTGTAAAATTTGTCGTTTACCTCAAGGGTATAAGAACAGCCTTGGCAGAGTTACTTAAAAATTTAGATGAGGAGGCATTGTCCTATGTACACGATATTTATCTGACGGACGATGAGTTAATAGATCACTGGCTAAAGTGAACCACATCGTTTTTGGGTACGCTCACAAGGGTTACAAATGTAATAAAAAAAAATCAAAAATTGCCAACGTCAATGTCCTGTTTCTGGGATATGAGTTGTTAAGTGAAGGCAGAAGCCTGGTGACACATTTTTTTTAATGCATATTGCTCCAACCTCCAACGACTCTGAAAAGACTACAATCCATTTTAGGATTTGTAAATGTTGGCAGAACATACATTTTGGATTACGCAGAATGAGTATAAATGTTCTACAATATAATTAGACCTGATTTTTCAATCAATCATTGGACACAGGAACACACAGACATCCATGTTGTTCAAGCCAAAATGATAGCTTCCAAACATTTACACACAGGTATAAACACAACTAACCTAGTGATCCATGTATGTTGCTGGAACCACCGCGTACACTTATATCACTTTCAATGAAGGTGATACGGTACCTATTGCATACAAATCTCATTTGCACACAAATGCTGAAATGTATTTTGCACCCACTGAAAAAATTCTCACAGCAGTACAAAAAGCTGTAGTGAGAGAGAGAGCACTGGCTCAGGATAAGTGAATAATTGTTGTTACCCCTGTACCGACCTTAAAGGCCGTTACAAAAGCTAGCATTCTGAATGCCAAAGCATTACCTCCACAATGGATTCAATGGGCTAACTCTATCACTGCAACATATGTTGACTACAGATCTGATTCTACACTACAAACAAAGCATTCCTACAGTACGAACAAGAATATCCTCTGCCAAACTAAATAATGCCTCTATATCGATATGAGTACATCATTTATACCAATGGATCTACTCAGTCTGCCGTACAAACACATCACCAATATTCTGCAGTATGCGCAATCGTAAAGGGGCGCAATCATGACGGAAAGTTCCGGCCTGAAAAAAACACACATTCAATCCCATGGGACTGTACAGCGTAGCTGGCAGAACTCAAAGCTCTAAGTCTGTCAACTACAAAGTATGGATTACGAATTCCCCACACTTATAGTGTGTGATTCTTACTACTGTGTCTAGTCCTACAATGGACATATTCACTGTTGGGGCCAAAATGGATTTTGAGATTCCAAGGGTTGCACAATCAAACACAAACTGCTTTGGGGACAAGGGGAAAAGCTAAAAGAATGCTTGCCACAGGCTCATGTTAACCACACACTGAATCATCAACGTGTTGGCGTTTATGTTGAATGGAATTCCATGGCTGATGAAGCTGCCAAGGCAACAGTCTGCACTGCTGTCGTTGCTGCAATCACTCCTTCAAGTACGAGAATAGACAGAGACATCATGGTGGCTGTCAATGCTGCTCACAACGACACCCACCTGCTGAAGGGCTTTCCACTCCTGCAAATTAGATGAAAAAAATCTGTATGCTCAGATTCGGGAGTGGGGGATAGAGTTATACCAAACACTTATCGCAGATTGGGATTAATACTAGCCGCACATGAGGGTCTGGGATCAGCACACACTGGGGTCACTGATTGAGCTCATTATTGAAGCATTGCTATTGGTAGCCTAGTCTTACAAAACATATGTGACAACTGCCAGCAGATGAAGGGTTCCACCATAGCACGTCCTCCACAGACATCTCTATTGATTAAAGGCAAGCCTCTGGTGGTTGATTATTTGGATCACTGTGGCCCCTTACACTCAGATGGGGCTTACAAGTACATCTTGGTGGCAGTGGATTCATGCTCCAGATTCACATTGGTCTGGCCGCCGTGCTCGTCTGGTGCTCGAACTGTTATAAAGGACTTGAGAGTCTTCAACGAGACATATGCAATTGACACACTACATTCCAACCAGGCATTTAGCTCTTGGACTTACAAAGAAGTCATGAGGAGTTTGTGTGTGGCCTTGCAGTACTCCTCTCCCTACCATCCTTTTTTGTTTGTTTAAAAAACACAACAAAAACATTATTTTATTGGTTTTACATGACATGCTGCAGTATTACAGTGCTTTAGCCAATGGTACATTATAACATTGTTTTGAGCTTTGTGGTTAATACATTTCAGCAATACCCTGCCATATAAGTAACACAGGTACATCTGCACCTCCTCTTATTGTACATTTGCTTTGTAAGTTTTACAGTTGGCATTAGCTGTTACAATTGTACTCTTCCAAACAATTCAAATAAAAAACTTAACTTCACATAACCACCCATCTCCCACCCACTTGGCTGGCTCACCTACTGATCATGTGATTCGGCCCACGGTAATACCTATCATACGCAGAAGTAGCCTATGGGGAAATTATAATGTTTTAGCAACGGCTTTCAAGAGGGGTAGCCTAGCATTCAGAAAGGGCTTGTGGGGGTGACTATACTACAGCACTGCGGGAGGGGGCGACATGTTTTGTGTATCATAGGGCATAAAGGGGTCAAAGGCCTTGAGTGATTCTAACATCTGGTCTCATTCCTCCCCCTACCATCCTGAGGGAAACTCGGTAGTTGAGATGAAAAACCATGACTTAAAGCAGTCCTTAACAGCAAGAGTATGAGGCATGGGTGGCAGTTGGGTCAATCACCTATATGAGATCCAGAGGGCACTCAATTACTTACCAAGAAAATTCCTAGGGGGTTGTACTCCATACGAAGTCCTTTTTGGGGCGTGAATGTGGGTACCAGACCTCGAATACGTCAGCACAGTGCCGGCGGAAACACCATTTGACATCAATGAACGTTTGGCTGTTTGACATGAACTTAATGATTCCGGGGCGCACAAAGCAACATCCAAGTGAAATGCACCACCACAGGAGAAGTGAAGGTTGTACTGGCAATAACTGCCTGGGTCACAGGGATTGGGGACCTGATCAGAGAAAAACTTGTGAACAAGAAAGAATTTGGGCCATCTGGCCTGGCTGTCGAAGGTACTAGAACTATACTTCTTCCGCCCCTTGCCGGTCGCAGAGACAAAAGGTGTATTTCCATTGATCTGATCAAACCACACTATGTGGCTGTTACTAAACAGTAGGCCGCGTGGGCTCCTCGGTAGCCACAACACTCCTCTTGCTGTTCAGGAAGTTCAGATGGAAGTTTTAATAACTACAGAAGATTCAAATTTCCAAAGAGAAGCTGTAAACCACAATGAAGTATTACTCTTTCCTTTTGAAACAACAACTACTGTACAATCAACAAGTACAGAAACTCACATTTCTATTAAAAGAATTGACGATGTCTATGTGAATATGCCACAGATCGAGTCATCTCCCAGTTCTACAAAACTAGCTGATCTGTCACAAATAGACAGGACGGCATATGGCTACTTAGTGCATTAGGAATACTTCTCATCAGATTCAAGTGAACCTGAGCTGCCAGCACCGCCTCTCCCTCTCCAGTTACGAGCATATGTTCTATATCGTTTGCTGAAAAATACATACTTTGTTGCTCCTTGGATACATTTTTCGATTACAATAGGATTACTAATCCAGGACCTCTGGATTAGTTTGGTGACTGTCTTTTTTCTACTTCTAAACGGACACTATCTCCCAGAACACTCTGCAGTCAAACTTCTGAACTTAGTTCTGAAACCACATGCATCATCGCACTGTGAACTAAGGGACCTGTCCCTGGTAAACATTACGGTAGTTCCAGCTCCGTTTGGAATAGTTTGGGCTTGGGTATCATATAATGTGTATGGTCCTACTGAACTTTTACAAATACCATATTTGTTTAAGATTTCCTGAAATAATATCATCACCTCTAATACTTTATCTGATTATTGGGACATTGAAACTGTGAGCAATGTGCTTGCAGATCTAGAGCAATCAGCTGCATTTTCTAATGATGAATTGTATGATGGTACATCTAATTTTGGCGACATGTAATGTTATCAACATTATGGTCACCATTTTTACACAAAGCTAGTATTCCTCTCACTCTTTACAATTCCATTCAATGGGAACACTGCCCAGAACCGCCAAAAGGTAGTTCAAAAAATATTTCACAAATGTTTGCTTATTTTTCTGGTTTTTACACATCAGATCCTGCCTCTTATTACTATAGGCTTGCACCTACACCTGCAAAGAAAAATATGCTAACAAACACCAAGATGATATATTCTGCTTCCTTTATATCCCAACTGTCTGTACAGGGTTTCGACTTTTGGAAAGACACCATAGACACAAAATATGTCTGTGGTACAAAAGAATGGTAGGTTCAGAGAACTGAGGCCTTAATCAGAGAATGCCTCATACCTCATCAAATAATTTGCCTGAATAAAACTATGCAACAGACCTCCTGTCTAGGAATAGCTAAGATTAAGGATTTGAACACACCTCGTATTCCCACATTCTCACGCTTTGAGAACTGGCTGCACTTTACACACTATAGTGAGAATACACCAGATACAATGACACTAAACTGTTATTTTAATTCATCAGATCCCAGTTTGAAGAGATGGTTGATTTAGCCGGTGGACACAAATGGGTGTCACTCTAGATTCCTGGGCAACACCGAAGGGTTTAGGATCAATAGGCCGGATCAGAGATATGTACAAACAGAACACTAGGGGTGTTGACATCATATAGTGTTGAGAAGTTGTGCCTTGATTGGATAAAAACCTCAACACTTTCTCAGGTGAAGCAACAGTTTTCCCTTCTTTCTGATGACATGGTTCTCAGGGATTTCTTGTTAGGTCGCGGAACTCACGTCAAAAGCGCTTATTGAATGGAATATAGACTAAACTGTGGAAAATTTCCCAGCTGGAAGCTGCTGAGAGACTGTGCAAGTTCGACAGCGTTAACTTAGAAAAGGCTTTGGCTGTGGTTGACAACGGTATGACCACATTATCATCCAGAATATAATCACTGGGTTATAGCCGGTATATTGACCCGGTTGGTACATTTTCGGAGTCACTTAGCCAAGCGGTTTCTCCTATTGCCACCAGATATAAGCATTGTGTGGTGCTAGGAGACTTTAATATCCATATGGGTAATCCAGACGATTTAGAATGCATTAAATTGCGCGACTCGTTACAGATTTTTAATTTTGCCCCCTATGTTCATCTCCCCACTCATGAGAAGGGACATATTTTGGATCAGAGTTTCTCCAATATTGTTCTACAGATAGATACCCCTCTCCCGTTGTTATGGTCCGATCACTTCCTGATAGGTTTCAGAATTCAGAAGGAATCGGCCCGCCCCTTCTCCCACGCCAAACCATCTTCACATAGTTTTTGACCTTTCTGCCAGATGACACCAGAAGCCATGATGAGAATGTTGAGCCACCACACGATTCCTTTCTGTGGTGACCTCGAGAAAGATGTGCTTAGCCTGGATAACTGGCTAGAAGATCGGGCACTTGAATTAGCCCCCATTTCTTCTTGCGCGGCCAAATCTCCGTACGCCTCCGCCCCTTGGTTTACTGAAACTCTTAGGAAAAGTAGAAGTATGTGTAAGCGGCTGGAGAGAGTGTGGAAGATTTAGTTTGACCCAGAGGCTAAAGCAAGATACAAATCAGCTTTGAAAGCCCATTATAAGAATATCCTAGAGGGCAAGAAACACTTCTTCTCCTCTAAAATTGAAAGAGCTACAAATAAGAGTAAGGAAATATTTAAGATTGTTAAAGAATTTTCCTCTCCGAGTGCGGTGAGTACCCCGCTTACCCCCTCGTCTATCTGGGCCAATAACATTGCTGACCATTTTTATAATAAAATCTGTATTATTCAACAGTCTTTGCCATACCCTCGTCTGGTATGCAAGATAAGCTAAGTCTGGTGGGCTCGGCCATCCCTAGCATTAGTTACTCTTTTACTGAGTTCTTGCCTATGTCCCTTGAAAAATCCCTTAAGATCATGCACTCTTTAAAGTCCGGATCTCCTTCAGATCCGTGCCCTGCAAAAACTTTCTTGGACATTGCAGAGATCCTAAATCCTGCGATCAATTTGGTTCTGAACTCCTCATTGGAACAGGGGTTGGTTCCTGGCCGCTGGAAAAGGGCCAAAATCACCCCCTTGCTGAAGATGCCTTCTGCCGACCCCAAAGTGGCTGCAAACTACAGGCCCATCTTACTGCTGCCATTTCTCTCAAAAACCTTGGAGAAATGTGTCAATTTACAACTGACTGAGTTTGTAGAGGCTACCCATATTCTCCGTGATAGTCAGTCTGGTTTTAGGACTATTCTCAGTACTGAAACAGCTTTAATGGAAGTCTCTGAAACTATAAAAGAGCAACTGGACGGTAGAGGAATTGCTGTGTTGATACTTTCAGATCTGTTCGCAGCTTTTGATACCGTGCCCCATGACCGGCTTCTGCAAAATCTATTGGATTGTGGCATCAGGGGCACGGTACTTAAGTGGTTTGCCTCCTTCCTTACCGACTGCCATCAAGAAATCTGGCCCCCCTCTTTTTCGGCCTCCATCCTTTTTATGAAAATGGGGGTCCCGCAGGGGTCCATTTTGAGTCCATCACTTTTTAACATGTACATGGCTCCTCTTGCTCTTTTAGCAGAGTCGCACGGCGGTAAGATAGTATCTTACGCCGATGATACTCAACTCTTATTCATCCGTGATAAAGGCTGTGATTTCAATAGTGAGGAGATTAACATCTGTCTGTTGAAAGTTTTCTCTTGGTTGCGGCTCAATCAACTGAAATGCAACCTTGAAAAATCAGAGATTATCTTTTTTTGGCTGTCTTCCTTGCGAATCATGGCTTAATTGGTGGCCTGGTACATGTCTCCTCCTGCGGCCCCTTTAAGTGTTGTGAAAAAACCTAGGGGTAAAGTTAGATATCACCTTAACCATGAAAGCCCAAATTCAGACTGTTGTTGGTACGTGCTTTGGCATATTGAAAATGCTAAACAAAATTCCTCCCCTTTGCTGCCTGTTGAGCACCGGAAGACAGTAGTGCAAGCCTTGGTCACCTCCAGCCTTGACTATGTCAATGTACTGTACTTGGGTCTTCCAGAATACTTACTGAACCGCTTGCAGGTGGCTCAGAATGCAGCGGCCAGAGCTCTTCTTATGTTGGCACCTAGAGCACACATATCCACTCATCTGAAAACCCTGTACTGGCTCCCAATACGCAGAAGGATCCAGTTTAAGGCATTGGTCTTGACGTTTCGGGCATTTCACGGCATGGGTGCTGTTTACCTTAGGAGACGGGTACAACATTATGTGCCACATTGTGCCCTGAGGTCCTCTGGACAGGCCTTGATACTTACGCCTGAATTTTGTCGCTCATGGGCAGGCGGACGCTCCTTTCAAGTGCTGGCTGCCCGCCTATGGAATAGGTTACCCCTTCATCTTAGGTTAATTCAAGACCTGCTTACTTTTAGGAGACAGCTAAAAACTTGGCTTTTCCGGACATAATGCCCATGTCTGCTGCAGTGTGACTGTTGTGAACTCTGACTTCTTTTGTCTCTAATTGGTCCTGTAGCGCCGGGACACACTGTTGGAGTAGCCGCAAGCTTTATAAATACCACTTTTCATTTAATTTCATTTCATAGTATCATCTGCAATTGAGGTAACAAGCAAGACATGTTGATTTTTCAACATGGACAATCACAACTCCGGTCCATTGTTATATAAAGCTGAACTCATCAAACATTACGTACTGGCCATATGACATGGCGTTACATCAATAGTATGAGTCTATTTTCTGCAAATGATCTAACGGAATGATGCAAAGTATAACATGATGCACATTAAAAAATTAGACCAATTACCTTTTACCATGGCTGAGACACCATCCACAGACTGTATAATCCATGGTTACATCACCCTACCGGTCACAACTTTCCAATTCCAATATTGTCTAGGGCCACCAGGAAGGCAGATATTAAGCGCTAGGGAAAGGTTATGTGCATGAGTACTGGGAATTACCATTCAGGTTTGGATGCAGGAATGGGGACACAGACGTTATCCATAGTGGTTCCGACTGTGAGGATGTCTTAAGGGGGTCCTTAGTCTGCAAGGACATTTCTCCTCACGAGGCATGCAATGTTTCGGTGGCAAACTTATCCGGTTATGTGAAGGGTTACTCAGCTGCTGTGATTCTTCCGGTGTTCAAGCTGCTCTCGAATGGGAGCTATTTGTTGCTGAATGATCAAAGTTGCTGTGGAATTGAACCAGGCATCGGTTATCTGGTAACGGTTAACTCCATAGTCACTTGTTGCACACAAGTACTGTTTCCACCCACCCCCGCAGTTAGGGAGGCAATACTATGGCCTTCGATTAATGTTTCCAACATATGCCTTGATTCTATGAGCAAACTGAAAGCCATGCTTTTTCAAAACATTGTGGCCTTAACCTCAGCCAGAGAGACGTTTGCAGGTTGCAATGTCCTCGTCTGAGATACAGACACGACTCCACACTAACTTCCCGCTGTATTTTGGGGAGCTGGTCCACAGTATCTTTAGTATGTCTGATACGAAGGGAATACTATAAAACATTTAATGTATCCGCTCTGGGCCGGTTAGCACCTTTCAGACGATATTTGGAGTTATACCATCTTTCATACACTCTGTGTTGGGAAGCATTTTTGGAGGTCTCCCGCTTGTTCTGCTACTTGTGGAGGGAATCCTGATTTTAATTTTTCTACTCCTCAATGGACATCCCAGTTAAACCCGGAATGGAGACAGCACTGCTTGTGCTGCAATGCTGTGAGCCCATGGTACACTTCTTTGGCACACCTCAGCTAGAGAACTAAATGGGCACTGGTTTTTTCCTTCAGGCCTGTTTGGCTTGCCTGCGTACAACCTATATTCCACTGTCTGCTTTTTAGTAACGAATGCGTATTGGATCTATGCCTCAGATCACAATCGGTTGCGCCATTGGACATTGAAGTACTGATGGACCCCTTAAAGGGAGGTAAAGGGTAGTGTGGGGGTGTAGGAGAATGGCAAGGTGTGGAACAAGAGTGAGATTGTTGTGGCCAGGTTCAAAAGCTAGTTTTGTATGTGGAAAAATTGGGAGCAGATGTGTCGAAGTAGAGAGAGCAAGGTACGTGCATTGGAGAATGTCGCCTTGCTTCTCCGTGAAGGAAATGTGCACCTAAAAGATTTTGTTAAATTGTTATGTATAAGTAGGTACCCGTTGTACATGCTAGGGAGGGTCTCTTTTTTTGTGACTTTACAGGTTGAATAGACTGTACTGTATAACTTAGCTAATTTCTGTTAGGCATATTGTATAAAATGTTTTATATTTTCATCGTTCTGTTCCATTTTCTTTTGCAGTTTTTCCCTTCATTTATTGATCAGTGGCTGCTGTATTTGGTTATTGCTTTAATATTTGGTTATTGCTTTATTTTTGTATTGTAAGGGAAGGGAATATTTGGGGTTTGTATTGTGAGGGTCAGCGCACATCTTTGCGCGGAATGTAGGGAGTATGGAATGTAAAGGGGGGTTCTCAGCTTGGCTGTTGCTGCCTGAGTCTCGGTGTTGCCAGATGTACAAATAAACTGTTTTTCCTTACCGGTGCCATCTTCTTTTCACAAAGCCCCCACCAAGGATGCCTGGTTAAAAGACTTGATTCATTGTGGCAGCAACAGAGAGGTCGATTCCTCATTGGAAACTCCAACGTCCAGACCAAAGGACATTTGGCAGACTTTACGTAACTATCTGCTAGATGCATCAACGTTCGATTTTGCGAGTCCTCAATTGCGAAGTTTAAGGATTCGCATTTAGGGACTCGCAAAATCAGATGCATGTAGGATTTGCTAAAATATTAGAAATTCCTAAATATTCCTTATCTGCAACTCGCAGAGTGCAATTCGCAAATAAGGAATGGCATCTCATTGATTCCTATGGGCCAAGAGGCCCATAGGAATGAACAGGGAGGAATTCTCAATTTGCGATTAGCAATTAGCTAATCGCAATTTGAGAATGCTATTTCAAGCGTAATGGGTGTCCACAGGACACCCTGTTGCGCCCCTTAAATTGACCTGGACACTGGTATTGCACACACACATGTCCCAAGGACATGTGTGTGTGTAACATACAACTTTGAAAGATGCACTTCAGTGCATTTTTCACAGTTTTCGCTATTTACCATGAAGTTTGATTTCACGGTAAATAGCGATCCCTATCAGCGAAATTGCTAGCTATTTTACATTCAATCATTGCATTTAAGGAATCTCAATTTGAGATTCCTTAAATGCAATCGCAAATAGCGATTTATGCATTTGGGATGATGCATCCCAAATGCATAAATACCGGTCGCAGAGGGACAGATTCTGAGAATCTGCCCCTTTGCGAACGGTATTTCGCTTGATGCATCTAGCTGTATCTTGCTAACTCTGGAAGAAAATGTTTCTGAAGGTGGGGCCAGCTCAGACCCACAGCCATAGATCCACATGTATTCAGTGTGTGCTTGCTCCTTTCCATTTAAGCATAGATACTCGGCCCCACACTGCTTCTCCCCAATGTTTATATTTTGCTTATATGGTATCCCATGCCCATTCAAGTCTGCATTTTTCTCCTTTTTTGCTGCCACATTATGACATATGTATGACACACATATGTGTTCACAGGTGTGCAATGTATGTTTTTAGTAGCATTGTTTTATGTTTTTCCTTTTGAAAATCAAAATAAAGTCCTAAAAAATACACCTGGATGTGACTCAGTTTAAATTATGCACTATAAAAGAGTTATATGACGCCTGGAAAAAAAAAGTAACATTACATGCTGGAAAAGCAAACACTCATAGGTAATGCAAGATTAAGTAAAGCATGTGAAATATAAGCAGGAATGAACGACATGGATTACCTTAACATTTATTACGTTCATTGTTCAAAAAGCAATTAGTATTTTAGAGAGTTAAGGGCATGAGTACAGGGCTCGAAAGGGACCTGTTTCAATATTTGTTTTAAAACACTATCGTTCCTGAGACCCGGCGTGACCCAGCCCACTTAAAGCCTGTTATAAATGGGAGACAACTCTTATTTATCTTCATAATTAACTTTATTGGCACACCGGGCAACTGTCGTCGCGCAAGCAACATTCCTCGCAGTTGGTGATCTCATCAATAGTACAGAATTATACCTCTTAACATTTTTTTATATCTATAACAAAAGAAATAGCAAAGACTTAATTACATACTTTGTATGTTACTCCTAATACACACCTGTAGAAATGGAAAATAATTGAAACAATATTGCCGTCACATCATTATACAAAGTGTCACAAATTTACCCCCATACATAATCTCCCCGCCATGCTGGTGGTCTGCTGACACAAGCAGAATGAGAACTAGTGCTCTGACTTGCATCAGCTGCATCAACACAACCCTCATCACCAGGAACACACTCTTGAGATTGGTTAAAATTGCTGTCTTTCATCTACAACCATTCTATACATCCCTTACAGGTTTCAGTTGGCTTATTAAAACCTTTCCCTTTCTTCTGGAATAAAGCCACTCTTCTAAAATTCCACGTCTGACCATTCCCTTATTTAATCCAACTCCTTCCAACTTTTGTAACTTCATAAGGTCCACACAATTTGGACAGCCCACCACTCACTTTACCAGGTTTCACTTTCACCCAGTCACCTACTTCAATGAATTGTTTAGCTCTTGAATCATCAGCAACCTTGCATCAATTTCATTTCTCTTTCACGCAACCAAGAGGGAACTTATTTAGTTTGTGGCTGTCTACCACGCATCAGCTCAAATGGTGCTTTCCCAGTACTTGCATTCAAAGTGGTTCGATATGCCCATAACATATCCTTGACAGCTTTTTGCAAATTCAAACCTGCTGTGTGTGCCAATTCCATAGTGCCCTTCACTAACTAATTCAATTATTCAACCTGGCCATTACTCTGAGGATTGTAAAGAGAAGTACAAATAAGTTGCACTGCCAAATCAGACAAAAATTTCTTAATTTAAAAAGAAGTTAATTGTGAACTATTATCCATAATTAACTTTGAAGGTAAACCTTCCCGCCTAAATATCTCTCCCAATACAGCTATAGTCACTTCAGTAGTGCTGTTCCTCATAAAAACAACTTCTAGCCACCTGGACTTCACATCAGCTAGTACTGCTGCATGCCTCTCTTGTTCAGGATGACAAAGAAAAGGACCTATAAAATATAAACATGGTTTTGTTATCCCACACCATTTCTGCATCAGTAATTGCTTTATTTTGTTCTGTTACTCCGAGGCCAACTTTCAGCCTTTTCTCTGAGTTTGTGCATACTTTGCAACTCTCAACCCACTCTTTGATTTGTGCATCCATTTTGGCCACCAGAATTTCTCTTTAAGTTTTTTGATGGTGAGGTTTTGTCCTAAATTACCCTCATGGGCTATTTGTATGAGTTTATCTCTAACCAATGCAGGGGTACAAACCTCTTTCCTCTCATGACCAATACATTTCAACTCCCCTTGAATTTTATGGAATGGTCTAATCGCCTCAGGACAAGTACTCTCTCTCTTCATCTCACCCCTAAGGATTTTCTTCCCCACCCCCAAAGTGAGATCTTCTTCCATTGCTACCATCCATTCATCCATAGGCACACAACCTTTCAATCCCTCAGTTGAATCTTCAACATCCACTACCACTTCTTCAGAATCAAACATAGAATCATCTGACGCTTTGTCAGGCAATCTGGACAGAGAATCTGCTATTTTGTTTTTCCAGCCTGGCAGGTACTCTATCTCAGAATCAGAATCATGAATCTTGCCAACCTAGACAATCAACCTGAACATTTGGTTGTTCCATTTCGTCCCAAAACTCACAATAAATAATTCTTAAAGTGAACCTTTCACCCCAAATAAATATACAGAAATAGTTAGTAGTCCAGGCAGCTGCCAATATCTCCCACTCAATGACAGAATAGTTATCAACTATATCAGACAATCAGCGAGAAACAAAGTCCACTGTTTTTTCTATTCTACCATGCATTTGTGTTAGTACAACTCCTATTCCAACAGCACTTGCATCAATTGTAAGAATCATTTTCAAACCAAACTGGAAAGGAACTAACATTTTTGCATGTGCAATATCTGTTTTTAATTCATCAAAGGCTTCTTTCTGTTCCTCTCCCCATTCAAATTTTCTTCCTTTTTTTAGATCTCTAAGCAGAGCAGATTTGTTTGCAAAGTCTCCAAAAAATGTGGCATAGTATTGCGAAAGTCTAATGAATTATCTCAATTTCCCTTTGTCATTAGGAATTTGTGCATTCACTATGGAACTGACCAAGTCCATTTTAAGGCATTAGCTCTTCTCCTGTGGTGAGATGCCCTAGACATTCCTCTTCTTTAACCAAAAACTTGCATTTGTCTTTTTGTAAAGTCATGCCAGCCTCAGCGATTCAATTAAAAACTTTCCATAATGTGTCATAGTGGCCTTCTACATTTTCACCATAAACCAAAATGTCATCTTGAAAGGAGATCACATTAATTATTCCAACCAATATGTTAGTCATAAGCCTTTGAAAGCCACTGGCCGCTGAGGTGGGACCACATGGAAGTCTATTGTACTGATCAACACTCTCGGTGGTAAGAAATGCAGTCAAATGTTTAGAATCCCGATGCAATTTTATCTGATGGTATACGCTTATGAGTTTTATTTTTGAAAAATACTAACAATTTGACTATTGAAAAAGGAGCTTGTTAATATTAGGCAGGTGAAAGCAATCCATAATCACTGCCTAGTTTAAACTGCGCTGATCCACACAGAAGCAAAGAGAACCATCAGCTTTCTTTGTGATCACAACCGGGGACAACCATTGCGTCACCTATACTGGTCCAATGATCTGATCTTTAATCATTTGGTCCAGAATTGCCCTTACTTCGTTGCGAGCAGCCAAAGGTACTTTCCTTGCAGTGTGTTTCACTCGGATACCGTCTTTCTTTAAAATGATATTATGTTGATAGTTTTTGCCTCTCCCACTCTATCTCCAAAAACTTTCCTAGCTTCTTTGAGCAATCCACCTAATTCTCCACCATCGATTACAGAGACTTGGTCTGTAGCATGAGGATTTATGATTATGTGTAAGTCATATTGGTGGAACCAACCTAATAATGGAGGACCATCACTTGCCACTTAGACTTTGCCTTTTGCAACGCATTGTTTAAATTGAATATCTGCAATGAAATATCCCATCACACCATAATCAGCTCCCTGATAACCTTTTAAAATTACATCAGAAGCATTCAATGTTTCGTTAGGCCACACAGCATCAAACATTTGTTTGGGGATGATAGTGTACAAAGATCCTGAGTCTACCATCAAAATAACTTCTTTAATATTAATTTGGAAGTCAGCCTTTGGACACAACTTCCTGTTTCCTGTTTTTGTTGTTGAGCCTCAATTATCAATACTCTATTATCCACACCATCGTCTGCCTCTTCACGAATTCAAATTCTTTTGTTAGGTGCTCTGCAGATAGGTGCGAAATTACTTTTTTCCCGCAAAGACAACACTCTTTGCCAATACCAAAACAAAACTTTGAATTAGCCATGTGCGAATAGCTTTCACATCTGTAACACAAACAATTTACTTGCACTTTCTACATATTTGTTAAAGAATTAAGCTTCTCATTGGCAGCTTTCTCATTGCTCTTTAATTGATTGGTGTTTGAGACATCGAGTTTTCTCTTTACCACATTGACTAAATCCGATTAATTATCAAATTTAGCTACAGTCTGTTCAAAGTAACTCCCTGACTTTTGCATCTCCTCCATACATTTCTCTGACTCCTCTATAATATTTGCAATTTTGATAGCCTCTTTCAACAAAGGATCACTTGCTGCCCAAAGTTTATCTTGTATCTTTTTACTACTGCATTGAACAATTAATTGATCTCTGAACATTTCTTCTGCCATCAAATCAAATTTGCATTTCTCAGCTAGTTCCCTCAATCTAGTCACAAATTTATCGATTGACTCCTGTGGTCTTTGAGGTCAAGTATAAAACTTGTGATATCTCATTGCCACATTAATAGTTTTTGCAAAACGGTTTTGCAGCCCTAGTTTAGCTTCTTTGTAAGCATCTTCTATCTGGTCACCATTCTCTTCATGCACCTCTGGCAAGTACTTGAAAACATGTTGTCCTTCAGTGTCTAAACACCCCATTAAAATTGCTTGCTTGCGAATTGGTGAAAAATGTGTGCAATCCAATACCAATAGATCATGTTCATAAATTTCAGACCAATCCTCTAATTCAATGAGTGGATCACCTTCTTGCATAAGAAAAGGAGGCGGCACAGTAAAGGAATGTCTTACATTCATGTTGTAGGAAATTACTGAGACGTAGCACAACAAACTTAAGTTATGACCACTAGATGGCACTGTTGGATTATGTGAAGCAACTGTAGAACTGAAGACTCTGAGCCACTCTTGAAACAGCTCCCTCTCAGCACCAATCAAATGATCTCTGGGAGTAGAAATGCAGAACTTTGCCTTTTGCAAGGCATTGTTTAAATTGAATATCTGCAATGAAATATCCCATCACACCATAATCAGCTCCCTGATAGCCTTTTAAAATTACATCAGAAGCATTCAATGTTTTGTTAGGCCACACAGCGTCAAACATTTGTTTGGGGATGATAGTGTAAAAGGATCCTGTGTCTACCATCAAAATAAATTCTTTATTATTAATTTGGAAGTCAGGCTTCAAACGCAACTTTCTGTTTCCCCTTTTTCTGTTGTTGATCCTCAATTATTAATACTCTATGATCCACACCATTGTCTGCCTCTTCAAGAATTCATATTCTTTTGTTAGGTGCTCTGCAGATAGGTTCCAAATTACTTTTTTCCCGCAAAGACAACACTCTTTGCCAATATCAAAACAAAACTTTGAATTACCCACGTGCGAATAGCTTCCACATCTGTAAGACGAACAATTTACTTGAACTTTCTACATATTTGTTAAAAAATTAAGCTTCTCATTGGCAGCTTTTTCCTTGCTCTTAAATTGATTGGTGTTTGAGATATTGAGTTTTCTCTTTACCGTATTGACTAAATCCGATTAATTAGCAAATTTAGCTAGTCTGTTCAAACTAACTCCCTGACTTTTGCATCTCTTCCATACATTTCTCTGACTCCTCTATAATTTTTGCAATTGTGATAGCCTCTTTCAACAAAGGATCAATTGCTGCCCAAAGTTTATCTTGTATCTTTTTACTACTGCTTTGAACAAATAATTGATCTCTGAACATTTCTTCTGTCATCAAATCAAATTTGCTTTTCTCAGCTAGGTCCCTCAATCTAGCCACAAATGTATCAAGTGACTCCTGTGGTCTTTGAGGTCGAGTATAAAACTTGTGATGTCTCATTGCCACATTCATAGTTTTTGCAAAACGGTTTTGCAGACATAGTTTAGCTTCTTTGTAGGCATCTTCTATCTGGTCACCATTCTCTTCATGCACCTCTGGCAAGTACTTGAAAACATGTTGTCCTTCAGTGTCTAAACACCCCATTAAAATTGCTTTCTTGCGAATTGGTGAAAAATGTGTGCAATCCAATACCAATAGATAATTTTTATAAATGTCAGACCAATCCTCTAATTCAATGAGTGGATCACCTTCTTGCATAAGAAAAGGAGGTGGCACAGTATAGGAATGTCTTAAATTCATGTTGTGGGAAATTACTGAGACGTAGCACAACCAAACTAAAGTTATGCCCACTAGATGGCCCTGTTGGATTATGTGAAGCAACTGTAGAACTAGAGACTCTGAGCCACTCTTGAAACAGCTCACTCTCAGCACCAATCAAATGATCTCTGGGAGTAGAAATGCAGAACTCAGCGTTTGTAAGGAGAAATCTGCATCAGCTTAAAACAGTAAGAATTTTCTTTGACAATTTCCCCCTTGGACAAAGTGCTGAAAGTAGTATCTCGAGAAGTATTCCTGACTGGGAGTTATGCAATTCCGAGCTGCCCTGAGTAGTCTTACCAAAGTGGTATGTTTAAAGTGATCAGAAGATCATGAAATGGAGCGCGATAGTCACACGCTCAGCTGACTGAAAAACGTTCTAGCTATTGCGTTAAGAATTTTCAATTCTATCAAGGGCATGGAGGCGAGGATTATGCTTCTCTTTCTTTACTTACGTAAAACAGCAGCCAATCAAAAATTTATAAATGAAAGAACCACATTTCCCATGAGTCACAGTAGCCCAGTCTCCACCAATCACTGGGGTATACACCAAATAAAAGCCCATGAAACTATAACACTTCCTCTTGTCGCTGCAAACTCCAAACCTCGAACCATCACGAAACCCGGATTCGCACGCAAAACATGTCAACCGTGTGAACTTTGAAGGGACAGCTTCTCCGATGGATAGACGTTTGTACCGAACCAAAAGGGACTCAAGTCTTCAGGTTGCTTTAGCCTCTGTGCCTGTAAAAAAAAAGGAAAGCAGTAGTACAGCCCTCACCAATTCCGTAACTCATCTCACAGGGCGGGAAAATCACTTTCTAGGTAGAATTAAATTAACATTAGAGATAACATAATGCAATGAACAAGTATGAATAAACAGTCATGCATAAACCACCAATTTAGGGAGGGATAATCCTCGCCTCCGCCACTTTCCCCAGTAGAGATGGGCGTAGGTACTCTGAGCGCAACGTATTGCGCACTTCCCTCTCAAAGTCTTGACGTAAATTAGCCTGCACATAGTGTGCCACCTCCGTACAGGGGACCCATTCCGTAGACAGAGGGTGGATAATTTCCCTGGGGCCAAACAATAGATTCTTGTTGGGTGGTAAATCAGGCTTTACATGTTGTACCTTATGTTTACACTTGGCAGCTGGTTTAGAATCTCTGGAAGTGTCTCCTTGTCTGAAGGGGAATCTGAGGAGGACGTGAAAGGGTCCGTCATGACAGTGGAGCTCCTGGGGAAACCTGATGGGTCAAAATCATCAGTACTTCCATATTCATAGTCCCGTAGGACTGACTGTGCCAACTATGAGAGGACCTCAGTAGAGGACTTTGGTCTTGGGGCCCGACCCAGACCTCCCACCCCTCCTTTTAGGCAGTTCAGACACAAGAAGTTGCTCTTTTCTCTTCTTTCTTTTATTGCGCTAAAGGGTATGCTAACAGCACATACTCCATATAAGTACGTATTTTTAAGTCGGGGGGGGGGGGGGGGTTAGCTAGGTTGGGTCCTTTTCCTTGGCTCTTCTTGTCTCTGGGCTCCTGGCTTCTTCCCCGGAGTGTCAGGCGAGCGTTGACCCAAAAAAAGAAAGAAAACACAAAGGGGCTCAGACTACTGTTGTGATTTTCAACAGAGAAAGGGGAAGGGAAAAAGTGCATCACCACCAGAGCCCTAACATTGTGGGTGCCTAGTGTAGGGATATCGATGCTCAATCCCTGGTGCCCTTTAAACATGCCCACAACCCTTTAACAGAAAAAGTGCATGCGCTTGGCACTTTCCTGATCCCACGACCCTCCTAGGCCGTCCCCTGGGTAAGCAGCAGTCTTGTGCGCAGTGCTCCTTGAGTGGTATTGGTCTTCTCCTTCTTCCTCCCGGTTGGTGAGTTCGTCCTGCTTCTTCTTCCTGCCTCCACTCCAGGCCCCGTCCACCTCCTCTGCTTGACTCCCTTCGTTCGCTCTCGCCTCCCACCACTCCTCTTCACGGGAAACGTCCATCCAACGTAGCATGTCAGCTAGACCACCTCCTCCACTTTCGGGTTGGTCGATAGCGGCGGCAATGTTGGGTTGGTCGCCTCCATCCGATGGTCCTGAACCATCACAAGGACCCATTGGAGAAAGTACTGCAGGCAAACCCCACCTCATGCCAAGCCAGATCCCTTTTAGCAGTGCACCCTGCTGTGCCCATCAGATCACGATGGCCATAATGAGCCAGGGGTTGGGCAAATGGTCGTAAGGCTTTAACTAGCGCTCCATTCACCGAGCTCTGCACTTGAGTATCCAGTGCCTCAACTAGATGCTCTTCCATATCTTGTTTAAAAGGGACTTCCGTGTATTCCAGATAGTCCTCACCCTCATCTTCCTGATATTATATTGTCAACAACTTTGCTGAGGGTCAGAAGTAGGTTTAAAGGCACAGAGAGAGAGCCCTGATCAGGTGCAATCCAAGTTCAAAGAACTAATTACCAGGGTCAAGTTACCACTAAAGTTGCCAAAAGTTTGTGTGGAGTGAGGCACCTGTCTCTCCTAAGGCAAAGCATTTGTAATTTGTTTATTTCGACCCGTCGGGCATTCTCTGGGTCCTAAATGATCAAGCGTCTCTCTCTGTGGCCGTGCGGTGAACTGATCAGTAATTTCCCCAATTTCGGTCTCACCGTGCATGCACCAGCAGCCTCAGCGAGAGGACATGATTCACAAGCGTGTACACTGCATGCCCCACTCCACGGCAACCGAACAATGGGTGGCGTAGCCCCAGAACATGTGCGCATTAGAATAATCACAATTTTGCAATAATAGCGTTATACTAGTCAAAGCAAATACATCGTAATTAGCAAAGAAATACATTACTTAACTTCTGCTGCTACAGCAGCAAGGAAGAAGAAAGTATAGTGATCGCGCTGCAGTTAACAGATCACCTTTGACACATTTAGGTATTCAACTCCTGATTTATTCTCCCGAGCGCAGGGAATGCAACTGCTTTCAACCTTACGCTCGCGGCATACAAAATGGCCGCCGCACGCTCCCAGCATGCCCCGGGTGCATGCTCGTAAAGATTAGAGCGCGTCACCACATATCTCCCCCCTTTGCCACGGAGGGAAAGGACAGGGAAGGGGGGGCTGTGAACTATACGCACATAACTGTCTTACTTGACAAAGTCCTCGAACCTCTTCGGCAACTTGACCAGTCTACCCAACCTTGTTCGTGATTGTGTCGGGATAACGCCTGCACGTTGGTCACCTACTGGAAGTTTTCCTCCCATCTTCGCCTTCACTTGCTGCCCTCTATCCTTTCCATTGGCACTTGGGCTCCGTGGTGTAGGCTGACTGGTTGCTTCCTTGCCCTCATTCTCCCCCGAGGTGTATTGGTCTTCACTACCTCGGCTGGGAGTAGTGGTTCCTTGCACGGTTCTCTCCAGTGCCTGCGCTGTTTCGGGCTCATTGCTTTCTTCTTGGGTAGGCGAACTTATATCTTCCGGGTCTTCCCACTTCATGATTCTGTTGCATCTTGCCATCATATCTTGCGACCACACCTTCCCATCGCTCAAAAGGGCTGACCTGGCGTAAGGCTCCACTACTTGTAACAGCGGGCTAAACTTGCTGTCTCCTTTCTTCTTTAGTACTGCCTGTTTCACTCTTACCCACTCGCCCTTTTCCAGGGTTACTTCCTTGACGTTTCGGCTTTTGTTGTAATACTCTGTGTTTAAAGCTTGTGCCTTGTCGAAGTTGCGACGTACCACAGCCGGGGACCACTTGCTTTGGACAATGAGTTATTTCCATGCTAGATTGTCCCTCGTGAAGGGGTTCGTCCTCGTAGTATTTTGAATGGGCTGTATCCGGTGTTTGCTGGGGTGATGCGATAAGCCCATAGCATCCTTTGGAGTTCTTTTTCCCAGTCTTGTCCTGCACTTATCACTGGCTGCACTGACCCCATAATTACCCGACTGAATCTCTCTGCAAGTCCATTTCCTGCCGGGTGGTACACTGGGGTGTGTTTGACTTCTAATCCATTGCGGTCCATGAACGCTTTCCATTTTGTTGAAATGAACTGTGGTCCATTGTCACAGGTAATTACCTTTGGGATCCCTTCTCTCAAGAATGTGGAGGTGAGGAAAGACAACACCGCCTCTGTGTCAGCCACTTCACACACTTCCACTTCTGGCCACTTGGAGTATCTATCTACCAATACTATGGCATATTTGGGCACACCATTTGTATCCAGAATAGGACCCAAGATGTCCACCGAAAGCATTTCCCATGGACTGGAGGGGCAAGCGAATTTTCCTAGCGGTGGGCGTAGTAGGACTCGTGCTTTGTCTGCTCGGTTGCATTGTTTGCACATTCTGATGTGTTTCTCTACTTGCCTGTCCATAGCTGGCCACCAATATGCCTGTTTCACCCTTACTTTGGTTTTCATGATCCCTAGGTGTCCTTCGTGTAGAATGGTTAGGAGATGATTCACTATGGGCTGTGGAGGAGCCAACGTGTCTCCTCTTAGTAGGAATACTGTATTGTCTCCAATGGATAATTCCTCCCGGCCTTCCCAGAACCTCCTCAAATTGCTATCTAGGTACTTCTTGTCCGGCCACCCTTGCGTTACATAACTCTTAACGGTTTTCAGGGTATCATCACTGGCGTACACTTCCTCCCACTCCTGCACACTTATCACTCCTTCGTGTGAACGCCACCATATATCCCTCCCATTCCGAGGGCTCTTGATCCGCTGCCGGTTCCTTCGCTGCTGCTCTGCTCAAGAAATCAGCCGCTTTGTTCTTGGTGCCGGAAAGGTCCTCCACCTCGTACACATAATCAAGTAGCCTCAGGGTCATCTTCGATATGCGGGGAGTCGCGTATGCATGCCCACAAGAGGTCAGGACTCTCACCAGTGGTTTGTGATCCGTGCGGAGTAGGAATTTCGAGTCCCATAAGAACTGTCTGAACCGTACCATGGCCCAGACTGTTGCCAACATCTCCTTTTCAATCACACTGAATTTCTCCTCGTTGGGTGCCAGTGACCGTGAGGTGAAGCTGATCATGGTGACTTCTCCTCCCTGAGATCTTTTCATTAGCACCGCTCCAAATCCCTTGTCGCTGGCATCTGTGGTTAGTATGGATAGGGCCGCTTGGTCAAACCCCTTGAGAGGAATGGTGGCGCAGATGTCTCGTTTTAAAAGATCAAATCCTGTTTGCTCTTCCTCTGCCCATTTGAAGGTGTTATTCTCCTTCAGGAGTTGTCTCAAATGGTGCGTTTTGGACGCAAATTGTGGAACGAATTTACCATAAAACTCCGCCAGCCCTAAGAAGGAGCGGACATCTTCCTTTCTCTTGGGTGTGGGTGCTCCTTTGATGGCAGCCACGTTGGCTCGTTTCGGCTCTATTCCCTTTTCGCTGATCTCGTGGCCCAGGTATGCCCCTGATCCCACGCCGAACCTGCATTTCTCCCATTCTGCGGTGGGACCGTTTTGTGCCAGTATGGTCAAAACTGCATTTAGTTTTGCATCATGGTCGCCTTTTGATTTCCCCATGACGAGCATGTCGTCCTGAAAGTATTGCACTTCTTCCACCTTCTGGAACAATCGGTGCATGAGCTTTTGGAATACTGCAGCAGCGGATGCTTATCCGAACGGCATCCTCAGGAACTTGTAGCATCTGAACGGGGTGATGAACGATGTCAGGTGATTGCATGATGGGTGCAGGGCGATTTGATGGTACGCGGAGGTGAAGTCCACTGTGGAGAACCACTTGACTCCCTTTGTTTTTGCCAGCATTTCGTTTATCCGGAGTAGCGGGAACTTGTCCACCACAATGTTCTTGTTGAGTTCCCTCAGGTCCACGCAAAGGCGCACCTTTCCATTGGGTTTCTGTGCGACCACCAATGGTGCGAGCCACTCTGCACTTTCGTTGGCTTCTATGACTCCGTTTCTTTCCAGGTGTTGTAAATCTTCCTGCACCGCCTCCCTGCTTCTGAAGGGAATGTTGCGAACCTTGTGGCTTAGTGGTTTTGCTCCGGCCTTAATGCATATCTTGTGCGTGAATTTTGTTAGTCGACCTATCGTCCCCTTGAAGACTTCAGGATATTCCTTCTTCCACGCGTTTTCTTTGTATGCTTGGACTGTGTCTGTCATCAACACTTGGATAGACTCCCCCCGGGTTGAGTTGGATTCCTAGAGCTCCTTGATCCATCCATCCTAGAACTGAGGGTCCTTTCTCTGTGAGGTACAGTTTTCCTTCCGCTGTTCGCACCTTGAACTCGAACGTCAGTGGGCGATAACCCACCATGGGTATGGGTTCACCTGTGAACGTGACTGGGTGTATGTCTGTGGGATGCAGGTTTGCACCCACTCTGGGTTCAAAGTCTCTTTCCCATATGGTTCCTTGAATTATGGTGTACGGGGAGCCTGAATCCGCCACCATGTTCACCTGTATTTCTCCCATCGACATCTGTAACGCCGGCTTCCTGGATCTTATGCAGTCTACTCCGAGAACTTGGTCATCTATACACAAGACTTCATCCACTTCATCTTCCCCTTTTGGGGCCTCTTCATCTCTGTCCAAGTCCTGGGTGACGTACTTCACTTCCGTCCTTCTAAGCTTGCGCCGGCAGACCTTTTCGTAGTGTCCCATTATTCCGCAGAAGGAGCACTTGGCTCTGAACGCCGGGCATCCCTTGTCGTTCCTTGCTTGTGTCTGGCTACTGCATATGTAGCAGGTATTTCTGCTTTCTCCTTGTGGTCTCTGGGTTTTCGTGGACCTCTGAGGGTATTTCTGATACCTTGTGCTTGACGGTGTCTGTTGCTGTGTTACTTCTTGTTTGTTTTTGTCTGATATCTTGCATACAGGAGTTCTATTGAAGCTCTCCCTTTTCGCTGCTTCTGGGGATCTCTTGGATAGTTCTGCTTTCTTCACGAGTGCCACAACTTCCTTGAGGGGTGCTTCTCCGTTGACCCACAACTTCTCTTGGATCGCTGTGTTGGCGGTGTGCATTATGATCTAATTTCTGATGAATTCATCATGCAGTGTGCCAAACTTGCATGTCACAGCCAACTTCTGTAGTGCTGCCACGTACTCATCTATCGCTTCTCCACTGCTTTGTTTCCTTTGGAAGATATTGCATCTGTCTATTGCCGTGCACACTACTGGGCGGTAGTAGGAGTCCAGATCCTCCAGCGTGTGTTGGAACTCGTCCGTTTCATTTGGTAGTCTGGTCTTCTTGACCAGGTTGTCATACACTCTGATGCCTTCTGGGCCTAGGATGTGCAGAAGTTTTTTCTTCCTCCTTGAATTGGAGAAAGCCCCTTCACCTTCTTCCTCTAGCGCGGATAGGTAGTTCAGGAAATACCGCTTCTAGTCTTCCCATGGCATTGCTGGCTCGCCCATTTTGGGTAAGAAGGGGACTAAGTTGGTGAGGGAGGATGACTGCGCGCACATTTTTCCCGCGTTGCGTTGCACTGGAACCTGCTGTGTGGCAACCCCTGGCGGGCTCCCTGGGGCTTGCCTCTCTCTTGGCCCGCTTGCTTGCGTGTATGAAGGGTTTCCCTTCCCTTCTCGTGATGCACCTTGGACCTCCAGTACTATGCTCCTGTAGGGGCGTATCTACGGACTCCTGTGGAACCCTGCTGGTGTGTGCAGGGACGTGCCTCTGTGGTTTATGGCGCGCAGCTGTGTCACTGGCCACTCACTGTTTATATGGAAATACTGTCTCCAGCTTTAGGTCCACCAGTGTGGCTTGTCCCTGGGTGTGCCTTCACCTTGCTGATGTGCTCGACTTCTGGCAGTGCACCTGGGCTCCCCTCTCCCTTGCACTGGTCTCAGGGTGCCTTCATTGCTGCCTCTTATGCTGTTTGGGCGTCAGGGGCACCTGCCTGCCCTTTGGAGGTTGTTGCAGATGCGCCCGCTGGAGCGGAGGCTCAGTGCCGATGCGGGGCGCTTGTGGACTCCGGAATGTGTCCCCCCACGTGATGTGGCTCACTCCTCTGCCGCGCGCGGGTCCTTGATCGCAGTGTGGTGGGTTCTGGACGTGCACCGCTTGGGAGGTGGTCGCGGCATCCTCTCAGCCTCGTCGCCAATGATGGCGCTGCAGTTAACAGATCACCGCTGACACATTTAGGTGTTCAACTCCTGATTTATTCTCCCGAGCGCTGGGAATGCAACTGCTCTCAACCTTACGCTTGCGGCATACAAAATGGACGCCGCGCGCTCCCAGCATGCCCCGGGTGCACGCTTGTAAAGACTAGAGCACATCACCACAGGAAGTGTTATAGTTTCATGGGCTTTTATATGGTGTATGCCCCAGTGATGGGTGGAGACTGGACTATCGGGACTCATGGGAAATGTGTTTTTTTCATTTATAAAGTTTTGATTGGCTGCTGTTTTTATGTAAGTAAAGAAAGAGAAGCATAATCCGAAGCTTTCGTTACTGACATAGAATGCAACAAATGTAGTCCGACAGTGCGTCGGTCCACGCGCTGCTGCTGTCCCCGGGAAGGCCACTTCTTGACACTTTCCTGACCGAGCAAACGGCCCTAAACGAGGCGATCTCTTTACGTCAATCAACACATGAGGGGGACCACCCACTCACCACCTTACACCGTAAGAGCGTAAATAAAGACCACTGCTGCTCCACTTACTGCCACAATTCCTCTGATGTGGAAATAAAATACCTACACTGCTCCAATCACTGACACAGCAGTGTGAAACAGGTCATTCTGCAAATTTCACCACAGGTGACTGGGGTATCAAAACGGAAGACAACACTGTAGATAAAAAATTATTGAAGCATTAATTTCAAAACACTGTAATTGCTCAGGTCAGTGGGGGAACAAGAGGTGGGTCCGTTCAGCTCAAGTCAGCAGATGTTATCTGGCAACATTCCAGAACGTACAGTTGATAATTTGACAGGGTGCTGGGGTACGGTGTCTCTGAGCGGACATAGGCCTAATAAATCAGAACACATCTTCCTCCTTACAGAAAAGTAAAAACAAAAAATAAAGACAAAAGAAAACTAACAATGAAGGTATACAAGAAGATGCACCATAAGGGAAGTGCATGGAATGTGTCCTATTTGAAGAAAGTAAGAGAATTTCCCAAGCTTGGGAGAAGGAGTTAATTCCTGTGGGAAAAAAAACTAATTACCCAACAAAACAAAGACGGGCACTAAAGTGGAAATTACAAAAGTAAAGAAAAGGTTACTCGCATACATAATCTGTCAGTCTCCTGGATCGGACTACAGGACATCCCACTCTGCTGGATTTGTTACAGGACGACTCTCCTTCAACAACAGGAGTGGATCCAGAACAAGATATGATTTTTTGCTGAGTCGCAGGAGTATGCACGCACTCACTGTCATATTATTTGTCCCACCACCAGCCCCCTTCGCAAACAGAGGCATGAACACCACCTGTGTGAACAGTGTTACAACCACGAACAGTCGAACCATGGTCAACCTTAGGCATTGCAACATCCATGCGTTTACACAAGGCCAAAGTGGAGAAGTGCCAAATGCTGCCATAACTCAACAAGGCGGAATTGCAAAATACCTTGCTAACAGTAAGGGGTTGAGAAAACTTATTCTGTCCCTGCCTGTATGGTCACTTTTCTTGCCTCTTACAACATCACCAAGTGAACAGGCTTGATGCTGTGTTTCTTGTCAAAGCGCTCCTTACATTCAAACTGAGCTTCTTCCAATTTACTTCTCACTTCATCTGCAGGCCAATCTACTCTTCTTGCTGCTGCCAACCAACCCACATTGTCCTTGGACATGGGAGTTCTGCCCCTCATAAGATCAAAAGGTCTGAGACCAGTGCTGTTGCATGGGGTGATATGATATGCCCACAAAGCTTTCCAAGCTAGATTGTTATTACAAGCCAACTGTACAATACCCTTGATAATTTGGTTGAAACGTTCCGCCGCACTGTTACCTGTGGGATGATAGACAGACGTGGTTTTGTGAACAACCTTATTTCTGCTAAGATAGGCCAAAAAGGATTTCGAAGTGAATTGTGGACCGTTGGCACTGACTATGCACTTAGGTAAACCTAAAGATATCATCCAAGAACCTGACTATACTGCAGACATCTGCTTTATTCACTAAACCAATTTCTGGCCACTTTGAAAAATTATCGATTAGGACAATGGCAAACACTTGCTCACTCTGTTCCATAATAGGCCCCATAATGTCCAACCTACTCTCTCCCATGGCATAGTCGAACAAATGATAGGATGCGGAGCAGGCCTGAACGTAACCTGTGTCTTGTCCGAATTCAAAAACAAAAAACAGCCCCTAACTGTCCTTTCTATTGCAATATTAACTCCAGGCCATCAATACCAATTCTTTACCCTGCATTTAGTCTTACCAGTACCCAAATGTCCCTTGTGACAAATTTCCAGTATTCTGATCCTCAGCTTGGAGGGGGAATGACTTTACCACTCCTCAATAACAACCCATTTTCCTGTGTTAATTCATGTTTAACCTCCCAAAAACGACACAATTACATAGGGATACTTTTTTTCCCATCAACCTCTAGAAAGCATTCTGAGAACCTTACTCAGTAAAAAATACTTTTTTTGCTCCAACTTCCACTCATCCATAGATATTACATGCAATTCCTCATGAATGTTAGCCACACAGAAATCTTCCTAGGCGTCATTGTTGGAATCATAAAGAAGAACGGGCATACAATCAAAAAAATCAGCAACCACATTTTTCCCGACAAGTACATATTGAATCTCAAAATTAAAATCAAATAATCAAACAGACATCCGGGCAAGTATAGGGGATGCAGCAAAGAGACCACTAGTGGTTAAGACTTTCATTAAGGGCTTGTGGTCACTGCACAAAATGACCTTATTTCCCCAAACGAATTGACGGAAATGTTCGAAGCCCCACACGCATGCTAAAGCTTCCCACTCTATGACGGAATACTTTTCTTCAGCAGGTGTCGGAGAGTGGGAAGCAAATGCAATTGTACATTCCATACCACGTGCATCTTTGTAGGTGAGGACAGCGCCCTGGCCTTTATCACTAGCATCGGTGGTGATAATGTTACATAGAGTGGGATCCAAATCTTGTAATGGGGTGCTGTCCACATTTCCTCTATTAGAGAACAAAATGATTTCTGACATGCTTCTGACCACATAAACTTGTTCTTATTTTTCAGTAGTTGCCTCATATTGTACGTTTCGCACGAGAAATTTGTAATGAATTTTAAGTAGAATTCGACAAGACCCAAAAATTAACACAGTTCATCCCGGTACTTGGGTTTAAGGGAATTCCATGTGGCATCCAGTAACTCTTTCTTAGGCATAATACCATCCCCAGTAATTACATAGCCAAGATATGTTACTTCTTTACAAGCAAATTTGCACTTAATGTGCTCTGCGGTTAAACCCATAGACTCAATGATGTTAAGAACCCTTGACACCTTCTTGTTGTGATCTTCTCTGGTTTTTCCCATAACTAAGATATCATCCTGTAACAAGTATGTGCTTGACTCCTTTGAAAATATGGTGCATCAACCTTTGGAACATTGACGGCAGAGGCTGGACCAAAAGGTACCCTCTTGAATCTGTAACATCCAATACGTGTGACAAATGTGGTAAGGATTTTACTGTCAGGAAGCAGACGGACTTGATGGTAGGTCGCTTTGAGATCTATGGTGGAAAACCACTTGACACCCTTAGTGAGGGCCAACATTTTGCTGATGCGTGGCAGAGGGAACTGATCAACAATGATGTTGTCGTTGAGGTTGTGTAAGTCAATACATAACCTTAATTTTCCGTTAGGTTTCTTTGCCACCACCAAGGGAGCCACCCACTCTGAAGACTCCACCTGTTCTATAATTCCATCTTCAAGTACCTTCTACAATTGTACCTTAACTTCATTCTTAATAGTAAAAGGAATGTTCCTAACCTTGTGAATTTTAAGTATTGTCCCTTTCATGTCACAAAGTCTGTGTTCGAACCCACTCAAAAGGCCTATTGCTCCTGAAAGGATGTATGACATCACAACGCATACTTTCACAACGCATGCCATTACCACGCAACTTTTACAACGCATACCATTACAACGCATAGTGCTTTGGGGCGCTGGATAGTGAATAGTTTAATTTACTATTCCAACTCCAGTCCCCGTGGATAGTAGGGAAGGTGTTGGATAGTAAATTAAACCTATTCCCTATCCTAGAGCGCCCCCCAGCGCAATGCGTTGTAATGGTATGCGTTGTAAAAGTTGCATCGTAATGGCACTGCGTAGTAAAAGTTGCGTTGTAAAGGTTGTCTCCCTCCTGAAAATACCCTTGGGAACTTTTGTAGCACACCCTTGCTTAACTCTTCATCAGACTGGACAGTGAGGACCAGATCCAAAACAATACCCTGATCCATCCATCCTAAAACGGACAGTCCCTTCATGGACACATACAATTTTCTCAAAGATTCCCTGCCCTTAAAAAGCAAACTTGAGCTTCCTGTAGCCACAAACATCTATAGAATCGCCTGTAAATATCTTGATGGTAATGTCAAACCTCTCTAACTGTTCACCCAGGAATGGTGCAAACTTCTCTTCCCATACCATGTTGTTAAGAATTATGTAGGGAGAACCAGAGGTTACCACAATGGAGATGTCAATTCCACCTATAGACATATCACAAACTGGTTTCTTCACCCTGGCTCCTTGCACGCTATCAACTTGCATCACAAGGTCGTCTTCGATATTGAGAACACACATGTTTTCTTTTGCCTTCATCTGAAGTAATAGTTGCAGTTTCACGATCGCTCTCAACCAACTCAACAGAACAAGAAGGTTTTTTTCTGGCAAATCTTTTGCAAATGCCTAATAACCCCACAAAATTAACATTTCTGCTTCCTGGCAGGGCAGTTCTTATCATTAGCCAAACGGCTGAAACTACCACATCTGAAACAATGTTTCCTGTTGCTAACACTAACAGACTTGTTATTATGCACTTTCTTCATCTGTTTGATAAAGGGTTTTGTGTCCTTAATTTTAGCCACAATACTTTTTTTCCTTTGTTTTCAGCAAGGACAGCTTTTGTGCATCTACCAATAAGCTCAGCCCTTCTAACAATGTCGATTACATTTTGTTCAGGGCTCTCACACTTGACTCACAAATTCTCCTGGATATTAGAGTCAGAGCCCTGCATTACTGTTGATCCCTAATAATATCATCATGAAGACCACCGAAACAACAAATGAGAGCCAGATTTTTCAAAGCTGAGACATAGTCGTCAATCGGTTTCTTCTTTGCCTTGCTTTTTTGTGGAATAATGTATACCTGTCCACAGCCACAAAAACTGAGGGTTTATAGTAACTGTTCAAATTTTCAGTATCATTGGTGTAAACATCACCCTTCCCTGTGGCCCTTGTTTTTAGGTCTCACACCTGCAACGCAGCGCGAAGCGCGCTGCCGCAGTGAGACCTATAGTTGTCGACTATGCTTTCAAGGGCTTGCAAGGGAGACAGGAGATGGGCACGCGCAGGCTGCAGATCGAATCGGAACGCTCGCGTTCACCACGTACAGTTATGCGCTGTGGCCATCTCCTGTCTCCTTTGCAAACCTCCTGCAGTTACTTTCCCTTTCCCTCCCCCCTCCGCCGTCGACTCCACGGCCCGTCAACGCGCCCCAAAGTGCTCCCTTCTGCTATCGCAGCACACCAGCACAATTGAGAAGGGCTCACCCACCCCACCGCCCCCCAGCACCCAGATCTGTCCCATCCGCAGGGGTCGAAGCTCTCCTTACCTGTGTAGGTCTCGCAAGTAAAGTCCAGAGGATCGCAGCTAGCGCCCGTGCCATGGCTGCTGGCGGCAGTGGGAGGCGCCCCTGTGCCCCGTCGTTCCACCCGCACATCTTCCTGAGGCTCCGGCTCCCTCTCGGCTGCCCGCGTGCCCCCCGCACACCTCCTTGCTCCGCCAGCAACTCTTTGCCCGCGCGCCCGTCTTGCACTCCAGCTGCCTCCAAGCCCAGGCGGCCCCGCTGCTGACGTCAGCCGCGTGCGTGCGCACACAACTCCCGCTTGTTTACAAAAGCGATCGGTGCCGCTGGTTTCATTTATGCAGTCTGCCCTATGATGTAATGTAGTGGGACGCCGGACCCAGCCTCAGTCCAGATGAGAAGACGAGGTAACAGATGGTGAGGCACTATTTTTTCTACGAGCATAATCAACGGTGGGGACCTGTATATTTGCTGACAGCCACCCTGATGAAGTTTGAGAGTATGCCAATATTTTCCCAAATAAAAGATAGGGTTTACTTTCTTAACACATGGTGTCCAGAGCGCGCGGACACGCCGGCCACTGCTCATGACCGGTTAGTCGGTGAAGCCTGGCTCCTTTGCTGTTCAAAGTAGTCGCGGGAGGAGAGAGCGTTTCACCCTAAAAGTCTGTTTGTCTCAAACAAAGACAGCCGGGCCGGCAAGACAGCAAACGGGGTTAAGTTTACTCTCCTTTTAATCACGCACACACAATGAATAATAAGGTTTGAAACACATACATTTTTTTTTTGTAAAACAGTTTTTATTGCAGAGGTAGTGCGGGTCACATCATATATACACCAGTTCGGTCACATAATCGCTTCCACATCTGTGCTTTCCTCAATTACTTACACAGCCATACAACCCACATCCCGGAGGCTGGGCGGCAGCTAATCACGTAACGTGGCGTACAACCTCCAGTCACAGATGGCTCAGTGTGTCAATCCCCTCCGCTTTTGGGTGTTCTGTCCTTCGGAGCATCCCCCCGTTCCGTTGTGGTGTATGAGCTCCCTACATAATAGTGATCAGTTTCAACGTTTTCCCCCGCCCCCCTCCCCGCGTCCCTGGTGTCTGAACCAATATGCCATGTTTGCAAACTCGGACGAGTTGGTGTAAGAAGGATCTTGGAGATAAAACTCAAGTGTGCGTGTCTGGTGTTAGTGCTGTGTCCTACCCTGTTTCTTCAAGGGCCTCCCCGGGTGGTACTTCTCCTTCATCCTCCCTCGTTTCTACACTGTCCCTCAGCTCTTGGACTAAGGTCTCCCACGCTAGTGCCGCTTCCTGTGCTTTCTCGTTTGCCGTGCGCCGGGCTAGCTGATACCGGAGCGTGCTCTCTGCCGTCGCCCATTTTAGAAACTCATGCAGCCATTTTTGGTGCGTTGGCGCTGTTTTAGATTTCCACCCCCTGGTGAGTTCCCTCTTCGCGATCAGTAGGCCCATGTCAATAAATTTGCTCGATATTTTCGTTTTGCGTGTGTGTGGGAACCAGTGTAGGAGGGTGACCGCGCTATCGTAATGGAGGGATCTTTCTGTGACCTCATTTAGGGTGTCCCCGATCCCCTCCCAATACTCCTGCAGTTGCGGACAGTCCCTGAGCATGTGTAGTAAGTCGGCACCTAGCAGTGCGCATCTGGGGCATGCTGCATCTGTCGCGCCAAATTATTGTATTATTTTACGTGGAGTGAGGTAGGCCCTGTGCAGGATGTAGAGATGTATTAATTGGAAACGGGCATTTCTGGTGCTTTTCCTGGCCCGTTGGATGAGTTGGGACCACGTCGCTTCCGGGATCTCTCTCTGCAGGTCAGTCTCCCAGTGGTTTTTGAGGCGTGTTAACGGCAGGATGTTTTCGGTGCTCATGCGGGAGTAGAGACACGTGACCGCCTTGAAAGTGCCTGCTGTCATCATTGTGTATTGACACGCCAATGACAATTTAGGTTCTGTCAGTCCCTTCCCCCAGTGTTTTTGAATTGCTCCCACCACCGCCGCATGTAATAAGTAGTCCCCACGTGGGAGGCCATACTGTTCCTGCAGAGTTTGGAAGCCCGTCAACACCCCGTCGGCATATAAGTCACCTACCACGTGAAGGCCCGCTTCCTCCCATAGGTGGAGGTTCGACCAGTCCCCCCCGTGCGGAAGCGCCGTCACCATTCCCAACGGAATCTCGGGCGCGTAAGGATGGTCCAGACCCGCACGCCGCTGCATGCGATTCCAGCACAGACGTAGAGTCCTTTCCTCCAGGGTCAGCCCCTTTAAGAACAATTTCTGTTGCAGGGCTATGTATGCCAGTACGTGGCGGGGGGTGCCCGCATCCCTCTCCTGGTCGGGTCCCCGGTATACCCTTGCTACCTCCTGCGTAAAGAATTGAAGTTGTGCCGCTAGATAATAGAGCTCGAAGTCTGGGACTGCAAGCCCCCCCTGGTCTTTGGGGCGCATGAGAGTCGCCAATGCAATTCGCCGCCTGCCTTCTCCCCAGAGAAATTATACCACATTCGATTTTAATCGCCGGAACACTTCTCCCGGTATCCATATCGGAAGGGTCCTAAAAAGGTACAATAAACGTGGAAGTGCAACCATTTTGAGGAGGGACACACGTCCCGTCATTGACAGGGGGAGGGTAGCCCAGAAGGCCATGTTGCCCTTCAGCGATCGGATACAGCGACCAATGTTCCCGTCAAGCAAGCTGGTGGGCTCATGATAGATGTAAACCCCAAGGTAGTGCAGGCAATCTGGTTCCCAGCGCATGCCAATGTCTGTTGGCGGTTGTTGCTCTTGCTTTCGGAGCGGGAAAAGGCAAGTCTTCGCCCAATTCACCTTTAGGCCCGATAGCGCCCCGAATCTCCGTAGTAGTCCCTCCGCGCCTCTAAGCGCCTCTCCGGTGTTATCTAAGAATAGCAAGAGATCGTCCGCATATAATGATATATGATGGTGCACCCCCCTAGCTACAAGTCCACAATATGCATCCCCCCTCCGAGCTAACATTGCAAACGGTTCCATGGCCAAAGCAAACAGCAGAGGTGACAGAGCGCAGCCCTGTCTCGTTCCCCTGTTCACCTCGTAGCGATCTGATATTAACGCTCCCACTCTCACCCTGGCTCCCGCCCGCGCATATAGCACCCTGGTCCATTTTATGTAGTCATCCCCCAGGCCAAAACCCCGCATCACCGCGTAGAGATATTCCCACCCCAGACTATCGAACGCTTTTTCAATGTCGACAGATAACACCACCGGGTGCCTTGCAGCATGCGGCGGGTCTGCCAGTAATCTGAGCAGTCGTCGAATATTGTGGGACGTGTTTCTGGTGGGGATGAATCCCGATTGGTCCTCGTGGATTAAACCCCTCATATGTGCTATCAGTCTCCCTGCCAGGATCGTACTCAAGATTTTGTAATCCGTCGTCAACATAGATAACGGGCGGTATGAAGCTGGATCTGTGCCATCCCTACGCGGTTTTAGCAACGGGATCATGATTGCTTCGCGCATCGATTGGGGCAACTCTCCCCTCTCTTTGGCTTCATTATACACCGTCCTAAGTTTTGGGGCTAGTATCTCCGCAAACTTCGCATAGAACTCAATTGGTAGGCCATCTATCCCCGGGGTTTTGTTGCGTGCCATTTTCTTAATGGCTCCTTTAATTTCTGTAAGGTCGATTGGACCACCGATCGCCAGAGCGAGTTCCGGGTCAAGAGTGGGTAGATGGATCTCAGTCAATAGGGCTTCCGTTGCTTCGGGCGGAGCCTCCGTGCCCTTCCTATATAACCTGCTGTAGTAGTCTGTGAAGCATTGCACTATGCCTGGTTGGGTATTGTGCACTATCCCGCTCATATCAGTCAGGGATAGTATCGGGGAAGAGCCTTTATGGGGGTTGGCCAGCCAAGCTAGGAGTGTTCCCGTTTTGTCCCCCTCCGCGAGAGTCTTAGTTAAATAGGATTTGTAGTCAAAGCTGCGCAAGTTTTCCATTTCGACTGCTACCGCCTCGCGCGCTGCACTAACCTTGTCCTGCAATTCGGGATGGCCGGGCCGCAGTTTCTCCGCGTCTCGCAGCGTTCGTTCCGCCTTATCTAGGTCCTCCACCAGCGTTCGTCGCGCGCCTGCAAACTTCCCAATACAGTGACCCCTTACCACCACTTTGAATGCGTCCCATTCGGTGGCCCTGGAGGAGGCGGTCTCCTCGTTTTCTACAAAGTATTGGGTGATCCTAAGATCTAGGTCCGCCCTGAACGGCGGGTCATCCAGCGTGTCTGGTCGGAGCCGCCACGTCGGAATTGGCGTGTTTCCGTTCATCCAGGCCAGGGTGAGTAGCAGGGGATTGTGGTCTGAGATCGTGCGTGTGAGGTACTCCGTGCGGGTGACCAAGGGCAATACGTGTTGGGAGCAGAGGAACGCATCTATACGAACATGTAGGTCATGCATGGAGGAGTAAAAGGAATAGTCCCTGTCAGTAGGGTGTTGTGCCCGCCACACATCCGTTAGGTCCCATTGTCCCTGCCATTGCTGCCTATGCTTCGCTAACCTGTGCACCGGGGATGCATGTAGCGGTGGGTGAGACCTGTCCAATGTGGTGTCCTCAATAGAGTTGAAATCCCCCCCCAGTAACACCGGGCCCGCAAAGTAGGTCGCTAAGTGCTTGGACAGTTTGGTGAAGTAGGGCGCTTGATCAGTGTTCGGTGCGTAGACGCTGCAAAGCGCTATGTGACGGCCCCTCAGTAACCCCTCAACCGCCACAAATCGGCCCTCCGGAGCCGCAGTATGCCTAGTGACCTTGAGTGGGACCCCCGCCCGAATCCAAAGCAGCGCACCCCTAGCAAATGCGGAATATGTGGTGTAGAACAAGTGCCCCCTCCATCTCCTCTGTAAAGCGGCCCCTTCCTTTTTGGTCAGATGAGTCTCCTGCAGGAAGGCAATGTGGACCCCCCTGCAGACCAGGTAAGAATGAACCTTGTGCCTTTTATTCATTGAGTTTAGCCCCCGCACGTTCCAGGACACACATTTTAAGGAACCCACACTATCCATCATCTCGATTCTGTTTGCTAAGGACTCTGTCCCTTAGCGGCCAGACACCAGTAACACCCCCCCGTCCCCCATCCCCAACTGCATTGTCACGTTTCCCCCCCACTTTCCATCTCCACTCCGCTCCGCCCCTCTCCCCCCCCTCCCCACCCTGTCCTGAGTCACCCCAACATCTCTAGACATCCCCCCCCCCCTAGAACAGGACCCAACTACAAAGAGTCGCCCCCGTCCAAACAATAGAGCTAAAGTGCTCTCAAAACTGTCTACTCCACAGTCTGTACTGTGGCGGCCTTAGGGGCCTCTGGGTGCGTTAACTAATAGCTTCAGCAAAATACGCCTCCCTTGTCCTTTTCCGCCCCACAATAGTCATCCAAACTCACGGTTAACCAGTCTCACTGCTGCCTGCTCCAGTGTTCGAGCTCGCCAGACAATCCAGGCTGCCACCACCAGTCCCCCCACGCATTAGCCTCAACTGCCAAATACTTCTTCCGCCGTTTGCGGCGTCACAGTCGGGCCCATCGTGCTGTCCACCTCCGACAATTCAGTTTCCGATCCTGTCCGTTTGTCCTCTGATGGCGATTCCTCCCGCCGCCGAGGCGGCAGCTCTCCAGAGACTTCTTGCACCGCTTGCAAAGCTGCCTTCCGCTCCATTGCCGTCTGTGATTCCGGCGGCCGCTTATGGTGTTGGCCACGTTTCCGAAGCCGTTTGGATCGTCGCACTGACCTCTGTTGGAAGTCCTCCGCAGCTCTGAGGCGCGCCCCATCCGAACCTGCCTTATAGGAGTCCCACCAATCCGAGGCGTCTGCTGACGATGTAAGGAACAGAGCTTTCCCATCCAAAGAGATTCGAAGCCTCGCTGGGAACAACAGCGAGTACTGCAGGCCCTCAGTACGCAGTTCTTTTTTAATGGAAAGGAAAGAGGCCCTTCGTTTTTGTGTTTCAAAGGTGTAGTCTGGGAACAGTGTTACTCTGCTATTTTCGACCTGGAAGGGTCCCGCTTCTCTTGCTCGTTGTAGGAGCCAGTCTCTGTCCCTGTAGTGGAGTACTTTGATCACCACCGGTCGCGGGGGAAGTCCCGGTTTCGGGGGTCGAGCAGGCACGCGATGCGCCCTCTCCAGCGTGAAGAATGGGGATAGGCCCTCTGGTGCCACAACAGTCCTCAGCCAATTGTCCACGTAGCCCAGCATGTCTGTCCCTTCACTTTTCTCCGGAAGGCCCACCAGACGTACGTTGTTCCGCCGGCTTCGGTTTTCCGCATCCTCCGCTCTCCTCTCCAGTGTCTGTATGCGCTCCAGGGCGTCCGTCAGTTTACTTTCCAAAGCTTTTTGACCCGGTACAACTTCTTTCAGAGTGACTTCTGTTTCTTTGACCCTGTCGGCGAGTTTTCCATGATCTGCCCGCAAGAGCCCTAGGCCCGTCGACACCTGGGCAATGTCGTCTTGCAGAGCGGTCCTCGTGGCCGCTATGGCTTCCAGGATTTTGTCTTGCATCGCCAGCAAGTCCGACTGGGGTGGTTGCAAGGAGTCCGGGGTCTCCGTAGCCGTGCCTGTTTCTCCTTTTGGCCCCTTCGGTTTCCCCATTGCCCCCCCTTGGCTGTCGCCGGATCAGCGGGGTCAGACGTCACCGGTAGGATCTTCAGTAGGACGACCGGTCGCAGCTCCTAGGCCGATTCAGTACCTGCAAGATGGGGGCAGTCCGCGGGTCGAGCGGTCAGTGGCAGCTGTGTCCCAGGGGTCTCGCCGCTACACCCGGGCGTACTCTGTCCACCACTTCGGCGGTGGGGCAGCCGTCCCGAACCGGCCTCCTCTGCAGCGCAGGGCCGCAGTGATCCGCCCGCCTCCGTCGGTCCGGTGAGGTTCTTGCTCCGCACCCCAGTGCCAATCACCACGCTTCCTCTCACCTCGTGGGTCGCCAGTAGATCAGTTTGTGTGCTGGGCGACTGTGCGCACGTTTCCGCGCTCCCGTCGATGCAGCTCCACCAGCGGGGGGCTGGGATATCAACTCCTTGGCGGGTAGCCAGTCTCCGCCGCTATATGCCAACTGGGTCGCTCATCTGTGCAGCCTGGGATCGCTAGGCCGCCATTACCTCCAACTGCCCGGGTGGTTATTGAGCCCCCTGTCCGGGCCCGTGTTGTTCAGAGCTTCAATGCTCGCTATTAGCGACCCCCACTTTGATGGCGCACCACCACGCCTCACCCGATGCCCACAGAGCAATGACTGCTTCCGCGGAGGTACCCAGGAGTTGGAGAATGGGGGAGCTGGTAGTCCGGGCGGGCCGAGCTGCAGGGACAGGGGTGCACCTCCCAGAGCTGGTGCGGCCTAAGAGCGGTAGTCGGGCCCCCCCCGGGCTTCCAGGGAAAGGCGGGCGGGCTGCTCAGTTGGACCTGCGCTCAGCTCTCTGCCGCCGGGCACCCTCACAGACGGCCTCCCATCTACCTCCGCCAGCCCAGTTCCGGCACCTCAGGCGGTTCGCGGTAGTGTTCCTTCCGTGATCCGGGTATGGCCACTCACCCGGTATCCTCCCTTGGGTCCGCCCGCACGTCTCCTGTGTGCGTCCCAGCCTGCGCCGAACTCAGAGGGGAGCAGGCCCAGAAGCCGGGATCTCGATTTCTGGTCTCCCCCGGGCTTCGGTCCTCACCGCGCTCCACAGCGCCTCCGTCACCGCTCCGCTGACTTCGGGCACCAGTCCGCCCCACGAGGGCAGCCCTCTCCCTCTGAAGGTGTCGGAAGGGGATCGCCAAGCTCTGGACCCCTTCGCTCGGTGTGGTGGGGTTAGTCACGTCCTCACTCCGCCATATTGGTTGGGGCCGTCCCTGGGTCCGGAGGAACCCCAGCGCCGAGCGCGGGCAGCCTGCAATCCCGACTCAGACCCTGAGCAGGCGCCGATGATTAGGGCGGAATCGACCCGATTACACGGGGATTTCGCTTCAAATTACGGATAGTAGAGCGGATTAATGGGGCAAAGGACGAGAGCCTCGCTAGGCTGCGTCCGCTCGCATCGGCTGCTAGCCACGCCCCCCCTTTGAAACACATACATCACACACAAACACACGCGCCCCCACACATACAAACACACACAATGAATAATGAGGTTTGTAACACACACACAAATACACATCACACAAAAACACACAGGCACACACACACGCACATACACAGACACAAAAAAAATGAAGTTGGAAACACACACATACACATACACACTTTTTCTATGTCTCCAATGGAATTGTGGGGTGTGTGCTACGACGGAGGCTTTCTCCACCCTGGCCCCTAAATGGTGGAATGATCTCCCTCTGGATCTCAGGTCCCTACCCTCCCTACAGAAATTCCGAAGTGCCCTTAAAACTCGCCTCTTCCTGCAAGCCTATGTGTAAGGATGCATGTTTCCTTTTTTAGATGTTATTGTTAGGCGCCTTGATACCTGCGGGTTATTGTTTTGCGCATTATAAATTTTTATCAATCAATCAATCAATCAGGCATTACGGGGTTTCCCGCCCAGGCACGAGGTGACCTTGGTCCCTGGGTCGGACAGGCCACCGGCAGCCGTGGTGCCCCCACTCTGTCGAGCATTGAACGTCCCTTTGCCCCGCCGGTCCTGTAGGTGAATCGGCGCATAGTGGAACCAAGCTTACTTGACCCCTGCCTTTATGAGCGCCCCAGTGTTTGCCTAAAACACGGGCCTGACAACAGAGACTGCTACTGTGTGACACGGCCCATTTAACAGCTAGATGTCCACTGCCACACACCACCAAGGCGGCATCGCAGCCAGCTTAAGTATTTGTTCCAAAAGCAGAAAAAAACGGCATAGATTAATGACCGAAGGAGGAAGGAAGGGAGGGCTGCTTAAAAGAAATTGTAGGAGTGTTTATATTTGCTGCGTGTCTCGAGACATCTTTCCTGGAACATGTTTCAGTGGCTCAAACAGAAGAACGGGGACAAACAATGTGAAATCAAAACATTCCCACACGGTTCACACTAATTATGTGGTGTGTGTGGCAAACATTTGGAAGACAACGATACTGTTCAGAACGTGAAAAAGACAACGCAAGGTTGCACAGAAACGCCCCATTAGGCAAGTGAAATTCAATAAAAGCAGAAACATATTAGTTAAAAAAAATATTTACCAATATATTTTTAAAATATCGAAATTTGAAGTGCAGTATAATAATAAACACGGGCCACTGGTATAAAATTCACAGAACCAACCCAAACAGAAGCTATTGGCATTGTAAATGACAATGCCTTTTATTTATGTTTTAAAAACCAACAAGTAAATAAAAGACATTGCCATTTACAATGCCAATAGCTCAAACTCTCACAACTGCGTTTGGCATTGCTAAATAATGCAACACCAATAGCTCAAACTTTAATAATGCGAGACCTGTTGCATTGTAAATGCTTGTTTCATTAATGCCATTGTATACTTTAATACCACCAGTGCATAAGCAATGCAAAAGTATTATGAATTTCTTGTCAGAGGAGAACTCCTCATCATCATCGAAAGTTGAGATGTAATTCGTGAAATATTCTCTCCATTCCGTCCACTTAAGTACAGGCTCGCCAACAGCAGGAAGAAATGTTTGGAGAGAAGGCAGATTTCACAGATACCCAGAAGCCATGTGTGTGAGGAAATGGGCGCTACCCCAACTGGAGAACAGACATTTGTAAAATACAAAATGTAGATGAGCCTTTAGAGTACAATGACTACCCAATGCGCCGCGCCAAAGAAGCGACGCACTAAAATGGCTGAAGAATGAACTATACAAGTTCAAAATGAGTACATGCTGCGGTAGTCTCATAAACAATAAAAGCTGTGCCTGCCAGCGGGGGCAACTTGCGTAACCCAGTTTATGGAGTAGAGTGATGCAGAAATTACCAGGCAACAAAGTAATCTGTGCCCATCAGCGACGACAAGCACGGAGCAGCTGTACTTGTCAGCGAAGTTTTAACGGCATCCCTTGGAAGGACGCGATGAGTACTCGACAAACTGTAGGCGCTGCAAGATTGAGCTGTGCCAATCAGTGAGTATGGCCACTGTAGTAAGGACCGCAAAGTAGAAAGTAGATGAGCTTTTGGATAAAGGCTCCTCAATGACAGAGATCCATCTCCATCCGGTAGCGTAAAGTGCCGCATCAGCAGGTGAGAAACAGAGCTTCCACAATGGCGGCACTTAACGTAAGCACGTAGTCTCAACAGTATCCAAGAAACAAAAACGTGCACTTGGCCAGCTGTAGATGATTGACAGTTGGGTATCCCATGCAGCAAGCAGCTGACGAATGCAGGCATGCACAAGCTAGGAATGGCAGTTGAACTGTCACAAAGCCACCAACGCTTGATTTATGGCACATTAAACACACAAATAGCCAAAACACTGACCTGAGCAAAGAGTCGATGGTTCGGTGAACAAGCTCCCACAATTAAAGCAAGACGAGAGCCAAAAAGGAGCGAAAGACCCCGGCAAAAAGTTTGAAGATGAACGCTGAAGGTCCGGTGTGTTGGAAAAAACGTCACCGATTTGTAAGGACATAGTTCCACATGGTTGCACAAGAATAAAGAATTTATTAAAGCATAAATTCCCAAAAACTGAAATTGCTCAGGTCAGGGGAGGACAAGAGGTGCGTCTGTTCAGCTCAGTCATCAGGTGTCATGTGACAACATTCCAGAACATACAGCTGATGACGTGACAGGGAGCTGGGGTACGGTGTCCCTGAGCAGACATAGGCATAATAAATCACAACAAACACTTAGGGGGCCGATTACGATGGTGGGTACACTTAAGTCAACCCGCCATTGTAGCAGGATAGTGTTGCGCCCGCCGCAAAGTTAAATGGCCATGTTGTGCGTTTCCCTGCACAACATGGCAGGCATCGCGTGGTGCCTGCCAACTTGTGCATGGAAATGTATGGTACCCCCCCAGTGCACAACTGCTCCCCCCCAGAGGGGGCTCGTAACAGGCCACCCGAAGCCAGCCTCCGCCAGCATTGTGATCGGGCGGGCGGTGCCTGCTAGGTACCGCCACCATATCCCCAGTCAGATCCGCTCCACCAGGCAATCACAACGATCGCCTGTGGCAGAAGCGTGGCGCGTGCTCTTTCCGCATGCCACGCTTGTGGCACGATTCCCCCGCCATCCTAATGTGGCAGGTGGAAATGGGAGCCAGATGGCAGAGGGACTGCCACCGCCGGCCCAGTGGTGGGGTCTCTCCGCTATCATAACGAGCCCCTTATTTATCTTCTTAATTAACTGTATAGGCAGAGCAATAAAGATGTGCCCATCACACCAGACAACTGTCATCCCTCTCGCAACATTCTAATTCCCCAGAGCTGGTGAGCTCATCAATAGAACTCCCCTGCGTAATTGGTGACATGCACAGCGTTCCTTTCCAAGTATAACGCTTGTTCAAATTGTCTATATTACAACAAAGCCCTGATTAGTGTTATTTGGCCAATACCAAGGCAAACCGAGGACATACAATTTTACATACAGAATCAACCCACAAACACGTTTATGCTCCTCAAAACTGCACTAAAGGGTATTGCTACGGAAGACTGAAAATATAATTTTCTCCTAAAGCGTTGTTATAATCAGATCTTTAAATATACAGTATTAACCCGTTGCGTGTTGGTGTCGGCCAACGACCGTCGCGAGCACTACCATTGGAGTGCCGCGCACGTCCATTGGCCCGACGCGGCCCTGCCCGCGCACGGAAACCTCCGCACTGCAGCGGATTCTACGCTGCAGTAAAGGGGTTAAACAACAGAGCTATAGTATATTGTAAAAGTGATAATGGATATAGAGACATTTAAACTATATGACGAATATTACTAATATGAGTATATATTTCTGTTTAAGTATCAGGTGTAAATATGCATTAACAGAACAGTACCAATAATATCTCTTGATTTGTGTAATGATGCACTTATTCCATAAATTAGATTCCAGCTTTATTCAAGAAGCACAATAAATACAGGTGAGCAACAGGGAGCAGCCGCTATCCAACACCACAGCTCTACAACTGTTCCCTCATTCTAAAGATGCAACCATACATTCTACCTGGCATCATAGCATTCTCACCCTACAGCTCGAGCCTTAAAGGCATACACAACACATCCCCCTCTCTTCGATAAAGGAAAAAGGAATATACACAAAAAAAACCAACAAAAAAAAAACAAAATAAAAACAAAACCATAACACTAATACAGTATAACTAAATACAATAATAAATTATTTCATAACATAGTCTTTGAGCCAAGAGGGTAAGGCACTTGTTCTTTTACCATAACCCCTCTCAACACAAATAGATTCACCATTAGATTTATCTTTATCATTGTCAGAAACACCATTGTTACAATCACTAGTAACCCTCCCCCCCCCCCCTTCACAGGAGGGTTGACCCACCGAAGGTAAGTCAAATACAACTCCATTAGTGACGATCCAGATATGGTGGATTACATTTGTTCTTGGCCTGCTCTGGCCAAGAAGGGAGGGATTGACGCACATCGTCTCTCCTCCTTCTACCCTTATGAACGTAGCCACCAGAATATGCCAGCTCCTAATTGGGTCCACCCTCCTGAGCGTCAGCACCCGACAATACCAAACTGGGCTCAACCACCTGAGCGCCCGCCCCCGATAGTTCCAACCTGGGCCCAACCATCCGAGCGCCAGTACCCGATAGTCCCAAATTGGTTACAATCACTCGAGCAGCAACACTCGTTAGTACCTAACTGGGTGCAACCCCTGAGCGTCAGCTCCCGTTAGCTTCTAACTGGGTACAACCTCCCATGCGTCAACATTCATCAGTTTCAAACTGGGCGCAACCACCCGAGCGCATGTGGAACAACATAGGTTCTTGGTACCCACAGAAGAATAGGAGTTGAGAGTGGGGTCAGCGGCCATGGCACCCTAATAGTGACCATTCTACTGCGGGGGGATGGCGGGGCATCCCCGATAGTAACAGATTTGACTGCCTGGAAATGGTCGATTGACCATTGGCCACTTCTGATGGGGATAACCTTATCCAGGGGGACCAGGGTTCAGATGCAATGATAGGCAGTATCTTAGCTACCCACCAAGAAACCTGTATAGCTCCAGATTTATTTACCGATTCAAATTCCATTATAAATTTGGCAGGTACCCATCCCCCAAGCAGAATCTTAGACATGGAAGTAGCTCTCTTAGTGCCTCACCAGGAGCCATCTGTAGTGTCCATAGATGATCAGCAGCTTGCCCCTGACATATTGCCCGCCCCATATCGAGATAGGACTACACACACAGTAGCGTTATTGGCGGGGCTTAATTTTGTCACCTGGAATATAGCAGGTATTACAGGTAAATTGAACACCCCTTTTTGGGAGGAATTTATAGGGGCCGGTTATGACATTATTTGTCTTCAGGAGACGTGGTGCCAAGAACCAATTTACGTAGAGGGCTATACATCATACTGCCTTACTGCATCTAATTCCCCATCAGGTCGAGCCAAGGGCGGCTTACTGATGCTAATTTCTAACAAGTTGACTAACTTTTATACAAAAAGTTACTCCTTTATTGAACCACATAGCCAGGTGTTACGGTTAGAGGCCAGTAAATATAGAGATCTAATCCTTGTTAACTTTTATAATAACATCTTTGATGCTTCTAGGGGAAATATTTTATTCCCCCTGGAATCTGTTCTCAAGGGTGTATTGGCATCCTCCCGTAGAGTGGCAGTCATACTATGGGCTGGCGACTTTAACATCCAGCCATGCCCTTTAGCACCAGGTAATCCATGTGGTTTCAGGAGAGAGTTGGGCAATAACGGGGTGGCTGACAGAGTGGAATCTCTTCATTTTCCACACTGTAACTATGGTAGTCTTTTAAACAACATGATAGCTAAATTCGACCTAGACCTGCTTAGCTGTAATAGAAATGAGCTCAACCATACTTGCCCTACATTTACAGGCAGGCATGCGAACACTAACATCGATCACATCCTGCTGTCAAATACTAGCGAATTTACCAACTTGAGGGTTAGGGAAGAATCCCATAGTGATCACAACAGTATCCTTTTGACATTATTGGGCTGGGGATCTAAGCCATCCAATAAAGAATTCTGTTCTACTGATATTGTCCCCATGAGACCGAACGGCCCAAGAATTAAATGGGCCGGAATTGACCCCGCGACAAAACTTAAGGAGGTCGTGGAAAAATGTAGGAATGAGATTTTCTATTGCCTTGGAGAAGTCACTAACTCAGAAACCCTGCTGTCAAACTATATCATGATAAACACAGCCATAGAAGCTGCTTTTACCAAGAAACAGTCTAAAACCAGAGTAGCCAGGATAGGATGGTTCGATAAACCATGCACTCTGTCCCTACGTGATCTCAAAAAGGCACTGAGTCTTAAACCACGCGACCTTAATAATATCCAAATTTTACGTGTCAAATACAAGGAGGCCCTCTCTAACAGGAAAAGGGCCCTGCAAGAAGAAGCTTGGGATAATCTCTATCGAGCAGCGGAAACCCAAAACAGTAAACTTTATTGGGAGACAATAAATAGCCCTTTTTTAAACACTGATGTGATTCCGGAATTGACATCGTATGTAGCATGTAATGCATGGATTGAACATGTTTCCAACATTTTTAACCCTGAAGGGAAACCCCTAGAAATCCCGGACCAGGAGGTATCAGCCTGGTTGCCCCTACCACTGGGAATTAACCTGGAGGAGGTTTATGAAGGCCTGTCCGATAGTAAAGGAGGTAAGGCCCCTGGCCCCGATGGAGTGCCTATAGACCTTCTCAAAACTGAAACGAATCTGTGGGCGCCCATCCTGGTGAGGGTCTTTAATGCTGCAGCTGAGGGATGTCCACCACCATCTTGGGGCCAATCGGTCATCGTCCCCATATTCAAGAAAGGCAGTAAATCGGAGGCAGGTAATTATCGCCCCATCTCCTTATTGGATGCCTCAGTAAAGGTGATGAGTCGAATTATGCTGCAGAGGCTAGAAACCTGGGCAAATGAAAAGGAAATTTTAACTAGGGTCCAATATGGTTTTAGAAAAGGTATGGGGACACTAGAACAGTGTGTTAATTTAGACCTTTTAATTAACAAATACACAAAAGTTAAAGAAGGGAACTTGTTTTTATGTTTTGCGGACCTGAGTAGTGCGTTCGATTTGGTTGACCACCGTATATTATGGCGGGTCCTGACAGAGGCAGGAGCACCAAAGGAGATTGTACATTTTTTGGCCAGGCTATATGAGAGACTGTCATGTAAGGTGCGATATGGTTCCCTAGGCGAATGTACCCCCTTCTTCAAAGTTTAAAGAGGCATCCGCCAGGGTTGCGTTTTGGCCCCTCTTTTATTTTCTCTTTTTATTAATCAAATTGATCTTACTTTGTGCCAGACCCCTGCAGATGCACCTTTGATCGGAGGTAAACCGGTGCCAATTTTATTGTATGCGGATGACGCTGTGCTATTATCCCGTACACAGATTGGTTTACAGCGCCTCATTGATAGATTTATGATGTTCATAGATAGTAGGAAGCTACTAGTAAACAAATCTAAAACCTTTGCAATGTCCTGTGGGATGAAAGCCAAGAAATCCAATCTCAGCTTTTTTATTGGTAAGGACAAAATGACATTAGTAAAAACTTTTTGTTATTTAGGAATTACTTTTGCCAATAATGGGTCCTGGCAACCTGAGTTTGAAAATATTAGCCTAAAAATGAAGAGTTCCACCAATAGTATCTTCAGATTCTCATGTAAACTTGGGGTGAGGAGCATCAAAGATATGATGAATATTTACAACGTAAAATGTGTGTCCTCAGCCTTGTATGGTGCGGGGGTCTGGGGTCATTGTGTTGGTACAAATGCGCAGAGAGACGAAAATAAGTTCCTCAGAAAACTGTTATGTGTTCCACCGTCAGCATCGGTGGATCTGATCCATGAAGAAGTAGGAATAGAATTTATTTCGGATTTGGCAGCACTACGCCCTTTGCTGCTTTGGCGTTCAATTTGGGCCAAGCCTGAAACCGAATTTACGCAGGAGATAATCCTTGATTGCCTCAGGCTGGATCACTTTACTCGTATACTATGGCTTAAGTATATTCATCACTGGTTTTATCTCCTTTTTCAGTTTGACACTTTTCTTGACCCCAAATCCGTGGTATCAATCCCTAAAAAATACATCAAACAAAGGTTTCTAAGTTATAAAAAAGAAGGTCGTGCAAAGGTGTCTGGAAAGCTGCAAACCGTGATGACCTACCGGGACTATAATCTACCTACTGGTTTCCAACCCTACCTCTCGGATGTTACTCGTAATTCCCACCGGTTTGTTTTAACCCGTTTACGATTGGGAATTGTTCACCATCTTGTTGCATTCCCCACATTGAACTGTAGATCTGACTTAGCCTGCCCTTGTTATAATGTCTCTTGCCAGAGCTGTTGCCATTTCTTATTGTTTTGTAAATTTTATAATTTCCTTAGGGTAACATATTTAAAACCAGTCTTTTTAAAATCTAATGTTCGTTCTACGAGGAATGCCTTACATTTACTTAGTTCCTTAGAGAATATGGATATTTGCTTCTTCGTAGCAACATATATATTAAAATGTACAGCTGCCAGGAAAGCCATAGTTTTATGATATTTCGGACTGTGTTCTGTTTTACTATGGCTTCCTGTCTGTATATTTTATTAAATATACAGCTGCCAGGATAACCGTAGTTTTATGATATTCCGGATTGTGCTCCGTTTTTACCTTGGTTTTCTGTCTGTATATCTATTTATTCATTTATTTATGTGTAATATATCATAAGTATAATGTATGCTCATGTTTCCTTTTTAAAATGAATTTAGTCTTTTAGGATCAACAGCTTTTGTACAGTATCTATTCAACTTTGGTCATATTATGTTCTTTGAACGCCCCCTACTATGTATTTAATGGTTCTCTTCTGATCGTATTAATTGTCGTGTCCTTGATGCCTTTTTAGTAATGTTTGTTATATACGTATGTGTTCTGCTTGTATGGTTTGTGCTACAAATCGAATAAAGCTTTGAAACTGAACTGAACTCCATTAGTGTCCCCATCTACATCTGCCAACTGTGCTTGTAAACAACTATCATCAAAATGGTCTTCAATCCAATCAAACATATTTGGGCTATTCATTACCTCTGCCTCCACATCATCACCCTGATTTTGACAAATAGCAATACTCTTCATATTCCATACCTTTCCATCACTCAGTCTCACAGCATTCCTTAAAACTTCAATCACCTGTTTTTTAGGCTCAAATTGACTATCACCCTTGGGTACTTTATAAGGTTTCCTTACCCGCACCCATTCTCCAACTTTAATTTCCACATTTTTCGTGCCATGGTGGCTATCATAAAACTCTTTACTCTTAGAATGGAGTAATTCTAAATCATTCTTCACCACGGTAGGAGACCACTGTGTAATTTTACCCTCCATTAACCAACCAGGATTGATTTTGCTCCTTGGTGACCTTCCTCTCATCATAACAAAAGGAGACATTCCTGTGCTAATCTGTGATGTAGTTCTGTAGGACCACACTGCCTTTTGCACTTGAACTTTCCAATCCATCTTTTTATTAACTGCCGCCTGAATCACACTTTTGATTACTCTATTGAATCTCTCAACAGTGCCATTACCACTTGGATTGTATAATGCCGTCGTTTTATGTTTAACACCACACTTTTGAAAATAACTAGCAGCCATGTGTGATAAAAATTGTACCCCATTGTCAGTAAGGATACAAACAGGTAAACCCTCCATAATAAAAATCTTATCCAAAAATTCTAGCACGCTCTGTGTGTCCGCTTTTTCTACAAATCTTACAATTGGCCATTTTGTAAATAAATCAATAGCCACCAACCCGAACTCTTTTATTTCCCCAATAGGCCCAATGATGTCCACCGCAATAGTTTCCCAAGGAAGTTCCGGAATCAACCCCTCACTCATGCAAGGTTTCAAAGTCCTGAGAGACTTATCTGCTGAGCTACAAACCTCACAATTCCTGACAAACATTTCTGTGTCCTTATCTACACCTGGCCACCAAAACATATTTTTCACCATTATTTTGTTCCTCCTAATGCCAAAATGTCCTTCATGACATAATTCCAAAACCTTCCTCCTCAAAGAAACCGGAGGAACAACTCTGTCACCCCTGAAAAGTATATCCTTTTCTAAAGACAACTCCATTCTGACCTCCCAAAATGCTTTTAACTTCCCTTCCATAAAACATTGTCTTGGCCAGCCCTTACATATATATTCTTTGATCTTTTTAAGTTCCACATCCTTATCCTGTTCATCCAACCACTCTTTGTTGCTAATAGCAAGGGCACCTGAATCGTGAACTAAAGCGATACTGACAGTTCCCCACGGGTCATCTACACATTCCTCCAGTGGAGAAGGCAATCTAGATAGGCAATCTGCAAATATATTGTCTCTACCTGGCAAGTAAATCATCTTATAAATAAATTCCTTCTGTCGTGTATTTCTATAGGTTCTGAATCGATCCCCCTATTCCTGACCCTATTCTGGTTAAACTTACTAGCTAGTTAACTAACAGTCAGCCCATGAGGCAAGAAAACCCCCATGATGCAGATACCGTTATCTGACGCAGTCACACTACGGCACAGGAACGTGTTATCTGATTAGGTCATAACGCTTGAGATCTAATTAGACAAGCGACATTCCTCCAGCCCCTGATAAGGCATACGACGTTCTCATAACAAATCAAACCTATGACAACCTGGATAATCCGTGCGGCCATTGTTTTGATTTCACAGAGAACTTTAGTAAAGAATGTGCTAACGAGCAAGTCGTATGACATCTTTATTGACGTACCTATGTCCATCCTTACGTCAATCCCGGCACCTTTAAGGTATAAATATTGCCGACCTTGCCCTATGCAAAACACACGCGTGGTGACAAGACGGAGCAGCCATACTTGCCGAAGCAGAGAGCAGGCAGCAGCCCCGCCTTCCTGACGCGCTGAGAGACGCGCTGCTATCTCAAGCCGAGAGACCCAGCACCGGCGCTTCCGGGTAGCCCTCGCAGGCAGCCTGGAATATCGAGAGCAGAGAAAGAGATACCATTCCTCATTCATCCTAAATTCCAGGTACAGAACTGAATAACCCCTCCTAGAGAATTCTTTAGTTATTCACTTGGCAAAAACAAACTTAACTTAAACTGTAACTTTCTATTCCCGCCCACGTATTAGACTTAGGTCAGGTACACGGGGTAGGCGTATTTAGAAACACCAGTTGAGTGCGTTTAGTCAAATGTATATGTGTATGTAAATATATTTTAATCATTTTAAACAATCATATGGCTCAGAAACCATATCAATGTTTTTACAGTATTATTTTGTACTATTGCTTTTAACGTATGCACTTTACTTAACTATAAGTATTGCAATAATATCGATCCATTTCTCTTGTACGAGAAAAGAGACTGATCAATAAATAACACCTTTTATTGAACACGCCCGTCTCTTCCTTTTCTCTACATTCTGATGAGACTAAGAATGCACGTACTGACTGAGTAAAATAATTGCCTTGTGCTCACACGACTCTTGAGATTGACTCTTGATTAGGGGAGAGCAAAGTTGTCATGTTCTATGGTTGTCAGAAACTAAATCCCTTCTTGTCTAATCAGGGAAGTTAATCCTTCCTTGAACATTCGAGAAAGTTTCTAGCGAACTCTGAGCTTAGCTGGCAAACCCAAAAATTAAGTCTAGTATCGACAGTAGTAGACCTAGTTAACGTCTGGCCTAGGCCTTTACTGCTGTAGGTACTATTCCAATGCGCAGAGCCTATTGGGAAAATAGGAGCTACACTACATGGCGCCCAACGCGTTTGGAAAGGGCGATAAAACTAACGTAAGACATTTAGAGTAACTCAGTCGTGCTTTCTCACTCAGACCCCTTTTCCCAAATACTCCAAAGACGTCTGGAGTGGGTGAAAGGTTATAATATCCTCCAAAACCTCGCAGGAGGGAACTCCTATGTATGGTTCTTGGTCTAGTCAACGTTGAAGGATAAAACAGTTCCAAAATATTGTGCATCTAATCTCTGTTTCCATAAAGAAACCTGATCTGCAAATAAACATAATACCATCCTGTCAGCAAAATGGACAGCGATGAAGAACGAGAGGTTACTAGATTAGCTACTGAAATAGCAGATGCTGATGCTACCATGCAAGCAGCAGACGCGGATATAATACTCATTCCGGTCGCCAAAAGAAGATCTATAACCTTAAAACTTATAGAAAATGGACTGACACCTAGAGGTGGCACAGTCATATTCGTAATCGAGGCACACGAATATCGGCAGACAGAGGTATACTATACATGGATACATTTTCCAGCACCTAATACTATAACAAAGTACTTCCACTATTACAAAGTAGAGGAACCTCCTAATGAGTACACTCCTTTCGAGGAGGTGGAAGTACCACTCAAATTCCAAGAGCATTTGCTCTTATTTGATGGCGCCCTAAAACATAATAATCACATTACAAGGCTCGGTCCTTTAGGAAGACCAGGAGCAACGTGGCCGGTCTTAGCCGGATACACACCATATCCAGACATCGAAAGAATGCCTGCAGCAGAGCTGTTAATACAGCTAAAACAACTACTAAAAATTCACAGACAATTAGTTCAGTATGTAATGCGGACTTCAACAATTCAGCCAGCGATTAAACTTCCACAGCTGACCCCTCACCAGGGGAACACAAATAAAATTACACCACAGAACATCCAATCCTGCCTAGGTAAAGTTCCAGCTAAACGGGAACAGATACCATTCTGGTTGGCACAGAAAATTACCCAAATAGAGGCGGTGTTTCCTGACACCACCCCATTAGAAAAACACAGAATTCTGACTATATGTCTCCCAATGGGAATCGCACCACACATTGAGGACTGTGACACTTGGGGTACAGTCTTTGCTTCCATCTACACAAAAACACACGGTGTTCCATCCATTTCGGTAATACCAGATGTGCTAAAACAAATTCAAGATGAATATGGTCCAGAACCTGCTTTAACTCTTGGTATGAAATTACTAAAAGACTTCAAGCAGGTCTCGGCTATATTACTAGCCAACATAAAGGGTGAAGCAGCAAACGTGGCGATCCGCCAGAGGTTAAAAGAGACAGATATAGCAGACCAACCAGCTGAAATTGCCAGAATCATAGAAAAATCCTATGAAGAACTAGGCAGAGATAGTCTAGGTGGAATACCAGTAAAACCGCAACTGACTACAAGTCCAGAAAAAATGTTTTTTAATAATAATAATAATTCACCAAAAAAGAACTGGGATGGAAACAAACAATCCAATCCAAAAGAAAAGAAATTCCAGTCCAGAGGAAGGTCTCCTAGGCGAAGAGAGAAATCTCCAAACCCGAGACAAAGGTCACCTCAGAGTGAACCCTCTGGGAATAGATATAACCTTAGAAATAGGGATAATATTAAAAAACCTGATAGATATCAAGACATTGATACACGTCCCTCTCAATCTTTTCAGAATTCCTCGCAGAAATCGGAAAGAAGAGGACGATCAGAAGAGCACGCCAAGTCCAAAGACAAGGAACCTGCTCAACTGAAAAAGAAATCACAATTTCCAAAAAAGAAGGTAGCCAGTATCAAGGTAGTTAACAATGCCGAGAATACTGAGGACACAACTGAAAAACGGAGAATGGGCTCAGACAATGCTAGACAGCGCAGCAGAGGTGAGCATAGCTCGCAAAGTCCTTATGGATCATCTGGAGACAGTGGACACGAATGAATACCTTCAAGTGGAAACTGCAGATACCAGAGTTAGCAAGCCCCACAAAATATACGAGATAACATTACGTATAGAGGGAGATAAGACTAGGAAAATAAGGGGACTATTTTGGGATAACCTCTCAAAGGGTTATGACATCCTTTTAGCTGAAAAAGACTGGCCACCAGAGTTTGTCAGGGAGTGCCCTCATGGCGAAGAAGTAATTATGCCTGCCTTCTCGAATCAAATACCGATTCATAAAAAATATACACTTGCTAGGAAGTGGGCAGTGGCCTTAGCACCTGCTTTATATAAAAATCATGTAGGATGGGATGAGGATTCTCCTCCTCACAAAGTCCAGTTAAAATCACAACCAACTGCACAAAGGCAGTACCCAATTAAGCAAGAAGCTAAAAAACAAGTAAATGAAATACTAGATCAGCTAGAATACCAGGGGGTGATTAAAACTTGCACCTCACAAATGAACAATCCTTTGTTTCCGGTCTCCAAACCAGACAATTCGTACCGTCTAGTTTTGGATTACCGACACCTTAACACATGTTGCAAAACTTTTGCAGTGCAAAACTCACACAGTGCTGCACTAATGAATAACATAGTGCGCAAAAAATACAAAACAACCTTGGACATCTCCAATGGATTCTTTTGTCAAAACATAGCACCAGAGAGCAGATATTTAACTGCATTCTCAGTAAATGGCACTCAAAAACAATTCTGTCGGTTAGCCCAGGGGTACAAGAACAGCCCGGGGGTATTCTCAGCGAGAGTAACAGAATTACTACAACTATATGATGATGAAGCATTATCTTATGTCGATGACATTTACTTAACAGATGATGACTTGGAGACTCACTTGAAAAGAGTGAACACCATAATACTTGGTTTCGCTGCAGAGGGTTACAAATTCAACTTCAAAAAGTCCAGAATTGCCCATCTGACGGTCCTATTCTTAGGATATGAGTTATCAAGTGAAGGCAAAAGCCTGGCAGACAATTTCCTAGAGAAATGTGCCGTAATCCAAGCTCCTAAAACACTAAAAAACCTACAGTCAATTCTAGGCTTCCTAAATTTCGGAAGAACATATATTGCAAATTACGCAGAAAGGGTCAAACCCCTTTATGATCTAATTAAACCAGACTTTAAAAGATCCAGTTGGACTCAAGCACACACAGAAATTTTGAGATCCTTACAAACGGACATGCTAATTAAAACAAAATTAGAAACCCGTGATAATACACGCAACCTTGTGATCCGAGTCATCCCAGGGAGATGCGGATTCACATACCTAACCTCTAATGAGGGAGATAAGGTACCAATTGCATTCAAATCACATTTGTACACAAAAGCTGAACAGAGATTCAACAACAAAGGAAAAATTGTTCAAGCAGTTCAAACCGCAATAGCTAGAGAAAAAGACATAGCTGACGGTAGACATATCACAGTCAGAACAGCAGAATCAGCCTTTGAGGCATTAACAACACCGTGTAATTTACCAACAACAACATTGGATCCAGAATGGTTACAATGGGTAAATTCAATCACAACGGACAAAGTATATTACTTCTTTGATCCAGAACTAGAAGAATTAAAAAATCTAAAATATGAAAAAACGTATCCTCTGCCAATCGACATTCTGCCTCTACGACATTACGCCTGTGTAATCTATACAGACGGACATGCTCAACCCTCCGTTTGGGGAGAACATGCATACAATCCCACATGTGAGATTACAAAAGAAGTGTGGCACGGAGGTAAACTAAGACCTCTATTAACGAAATCACACTCAGTAGAAACTAATTCAGAACTACAAACTGAAATATTAGCTTTGAAAATGGCGCTAGATAATGCGGATCGCGAATTCCCGACACTTATAGTGTCAGATTCATATTTCTGCGTCAAAGCATATAACAAGGATTTGCAGACATGGATTCAGAACGGTTACAAAGATGACACAGATGCACCAATAAAACAGAGACTGCTCTGGGAACAAGTAGCTCTTTTGAAAAAAGAACTACCAAAGACTCACGTGACACACTCACTGAGTCATCAACGTGATGGCGTTCACGTTGTAGGGAATTCATTGGCTGAAACAGCCGCAGCGGCAGCCAGTAAACCGGCTCCCGTAGATCGAAAAAAGCGTACATTAAAATACATTGACGGCGAAACATTGCTGGCAGTAAAAACGTCATCAAAAGGCGACTGCTCGGCGTTACCGATCAACTATCCACTCAATTACACATACATCATAGATGCAAACTCCATTCCTTTTGCTCGAATCCCTGGAGTGGGGGATAGAGTGATTCCAAACATGGACAGGAGACACTTGTTAATCGCAGACGCACACATGGGCGAGGGTCTCAGACACCTTAAATTAAAAGATTCTCTGGAAGAATTACAATCACGGTACTGGTGGCCAGGCATGAGCCTGCACTACACCATGTTTGTAAAAAACTGCCCAAACTGCAACAGAGATCGCAGTGGGGAGAGAAGCAGTTTAATACCTCGTCGTATCAAGGCAGATAACATCACCACTAAAAAGAATGGCTTGCGATTAACATATACAGGCTAGTTCCCACTTATAATGTAGATCCACAGCACTCGGCTGACGTCCGGACTGTTATACAAGATTTGCGAGTCTAAATGGCATATACGCTAAGAGCATGCTACGTTCGACCATTTTTTTCTTTTTCTCAGGCAATCCAGCCTGGGGGGGGGAAAGAATGGCCAAATGAGCACAGCCCAGCGGGAATCTTCTCACTTCCTTCCTGAGGGTATGGGATGGTGTAAAGAAAAAACCAAGACAGAAAGCAATCTATAATAGAAAGGATATTAGGTTCGGGAGCTGGGTGGGTCAAACATCTAATAAGTGTCCAACGTAGTCTAAATAACTTGCCAAGAAATTCTCTGAAGGGATTCAGTCCGTACGAATTATTATTCGGAACTAGGATGTTGATCTCTGACCTTGATAGTCAGACTTCAGTGGTAACAGAAAAAAGCTTTGATGTCAAAGACCGTTTGGCTATTTTGCAGGACTTAAACAAAACAAGAAAAGACCTGAGCAACATACAGTTGAAAGAACAGCCAACGACCACTGAAGATTCACCACCTGTCCCAGCAAGACCTGTCTGGATTCCAAAAGTCGGGGATCTAGTCAGGGAGAAGATCGCGGTAAAGAAGGAATTTGGGCCTTCTTACAGAAAAGCAGTTCCTGTATTGTCTGTCAACGGGACAAGATCAGTTGTACTACCGCCACTTGCTGGAAAAAAGGAGAACCGAGTTGTATCCATCGACCTGGTAAAACCACAACATGTGGCCGATAACCAACGGTAGGCCAAGTGGACTCCCAATAAGTAGCAGAACACCAAGGTTTGCTACCAGTACAGAGGTCCTAACGAAGAGGCTCATCACATTCGAAACGCCTACAGAAGAACAACAAGGACTATGCAACAATGCAATAGAACTAAGACCTCTGAAAACCCAAATAAAGACATTTAGCAGAGACACACCAATCTATACAGAAGTACCAAGTGAAAATGCAAGAAACAAAAATCCTGAACCAATTGGAACAATTGACAGAACTGCATCCGGTTACTTCATCAACTTCGATGATTCCTCTGACGGTTTCAGCGAACAAAAGACACAGCCATCATCAAAATCCTTTAAAGACAAAGCGAAGGAACTTTTGAAACAACTAAAAGAAACATATCTGATTTCTCCATGGATTGAATTTTGGGTGGGTTTTGGTGCATTTATCCTCATACTTTGGCTCATCATGGTATTTACCTTGGGACGCTTCATTGAGGGAAAATATGCTAAAATGGACACAGCAAGTCAGAACATCAACTTGGTCCTCAAACCACACACATCTTCACACGTCGAGAAACGAGAACTTTCTTCAGAACTTTCTTCAGCCAACTTCACAGCAATTCCAATACCTGGTGGGGTAGCCTGGGACAACACTGACTATGAAATTTATGGTCCGGTCGAGATCCTGAAATATCCACACCAAATCAAGATCTCCTTGAGTGACTTTGCAAAACCAAACTCATTTGCTGATGATTGGGACTTTGAAAGTATTAACAATATGATGTCTGACTTAGTAATGTCTGCTAAATTTACAAAACATGATTATTTGCAGGGTTCTACAAATTATGACAGCATGTACTGCTATAACCATTATGGTAACCATTTCTTGCATAAATCTGCACAACCTAGAAATGTTTTAAATTATAATCAATGGGAACATTGTGCTACACCTCCAAAAGGGAGCTCTAGAACCGTTTATGACAAATATTCATATTTTTCAGGTTTTAACATAACTAATGCTGAAACATTTTATTACAAATTGTCAAACAAGACAGGGATGAAAACCATGATAACCAACACAAAATTGATATATTCAGATTCATTCTTTGAAAAAATGAATACATTTGGATTTGATTATTGGGACAAAAATGTTGATTTGAAAAGTGTTTGGGGTACAAAAGAATGGCAAGTACAGGGTATAGAAGCTTTGTTTAGAGCCTGCATGATCCCAGAACAAATGATATTTTTAAATGACACTGTTCAACAAACTACCTGTCTTGGCTTAGCCAAAATCAAAGATTTAAATAACCTGTCTATTCCAAAGCCAACAATGTTTAGCAATAACTCTGATACAGATAAAGAAATAGACATAAACCATATACTTAACCAAAACAGAACACATCCTGATTGGAAACAATGGTTGATCTGGCCCACAGATACAAATAACTGTCAAGATAGATTCCTGAATAAAACACAGGGTTTCAAAATGACCAGGCCAGACCCTAGATATCCCCAAAGACATCACCCAGGGATAATAACAACCTACAGTGTGGGCAAATTATGCCTTCAATGGCTACAAACTTCCACACTGCCTGAAATTAAGCAACACCTAACTTTACTTACTGATGGTGCTGACTTGCGTGATTTCATACTGGGACCACGCAAACAGCGTCATAAGCGTTTCATAGCAGCCTCTGTATATGCAGCATACAATGAGGCCTGGAAGGTTACTCAAATTGAGTCAGCAGAAAGAATACGGGAAATTGACCGTATTAATTTGGAAAAATCACTTTCTGTAGTGGACAATGGGTTAATGACTCTGTCCTCCAGAATTTTTTCATTGGACAGCATTGTGTCTTCAGCAATCGATATATTATCGCAAGACTTACTGTTATTACAACATGGTCAGTCACAATTGCGTTCTATTGTACAGCTTGGCTGGACGTTACAAAATCTGCGTTCAGGCTACGTGCCTTGGCGTTTAATCAACACAACGTCACTATTCCAAATCTTTAACCTTACTGATAGACAGATCGGTATGGCGCAGAAGGGTGCTGATTATACAATCTTGAGCATTGAAAAACTAGAAAGATTACCAATGACAATGTCAGAACGACCTGTCAGTGAATGGATAATCCACGGAATCATAAATATTCCAATCTCAACCTTCAGGTTTCAATACTGCCAAAAATATATACAGGCTGGCATGTACGAGAAATTGGGAAAGGGGTACCTTAAAACAACTTGGAACCTGCCCTATTCACATGCATGTGTCAGTAACAAAGGACAGAGAGTGTTTCTTAGTGGCAACAATTGTGCTATGTCACTAAGCGGCACGATTCTGTGTAACGGTATTAGTTTGCACGGAGCCTGTGAAGGGAATTCATACAACCTTTCATGTCACCAGCAAGGCGCACCTGCAACTGAAATAGAACCATTCTTTCAAAGACTCTATAATGGGAGTTACATTCTTATTGTAGACCGCAGATGTTGTAGTCTTATGCCCGGGACTCCTTATCTCGTCACTACGACGGCGAAGGTCAAGTGCTGTGGACGTTCTTTGTTCCCCAGCTCCTTTCCAGACAGGGAGGCAAGGGCATGGCCCGGTCTGAAAATTACTTCTATTCGAATAGACACTTTAAGCAGAATGAAAACAGTGCTTCTTCAGACGCCTACAAGGCTCACGTCATCAAAAGAAACGTATGATCTACAAGTCGCAAGGACGACTGCAGAGATACATACATTATTATCAACTAATTCCCCCGTACATTTCGCGGAAATCCTGAGCGAAATCTTAAATATTTCTGATACCACTGGGGTCTCAAAGGTATTTAAGACAGTATTTTCGATGGCATTAACACCATTCAAAGCCATACTGGGTATTTTTCCAGATTTCGTCCATTCGATTTTTGGCGGACTTCCCTTGATCCTGGGACTAATTGCAGGAATCCTATTCCTAGTCCTTATTTTTCGTTATGGCAACCCATGTCACAGAACAAAATCTCACGACAATGGAAGATACGATCCTAGCCATTGGATACCGGGACCGGATATCAAAAATCCTGGGACTCTCCCGGCTTAGAGACCTGAACATGACTTGGTTTCTATCATTTCGACCAATGTGGCAAAGGTGTGTTTTACCTGTACTAAGGTGTCTGCTATGCGGAGAAGAATGCGTGTTAGACACCTGTCTGACGCTACAATCGGATGCGCCGGTGGATGCAGATACACTGTTGGTTCCTACCAAGGTTCACGCACTGTGCTGCCCTCAAAGGCTGCCAATTCTGATGACGGCATTCCTGGAATCTTCACCACTGCGATTGAAGAGTAGTGAAGTTCAAGATGAAAGCAGCATCGAACAGGTACGACCTTCTGTCAGCAATGCAAATCAGAATGTCAATGGAGACAATCATGCACACGAATGCATGGTTACCCCTATTTCCGACTTAGTGGAACTTTCCCATGAAGCTGTTGACAGTTTTTTCGAAAGCCTGAATGATATGATGTTCTCTCCGGAACAGAAATAGAGACTTTTGAGTAAACTCGCACACGGCGTTCCCTGAATTCGGCCTTCAACTTTAAAAATAAAGTCACATGAACAATTACAATCCAGTTCACGGACAGCAACTTTTTTCAGCAAGCCCCTAAAATATTTTTATATATATTTTTTCCCGGGACACTGATCTTCTGCTTAAAGTAAGAAACTATTCCTAGAGAACTAAGATTTCTATTTTTTTAGATACTTTATAGACTTTATAGAGACTTTAGCTGCCCGCTGGTATGTTCACAATATATTTTATGTGATGAAATGGTTTCGACTTTTTTTCTGTATAGCCATATTAAGAGCCATTTCATGTGTATTTCTCATATACCAACAAGCAATAATGCATAAAATGCGTGTTTACTTTTGCATTTAATTCATAGCTTAAGTGCATACAATATATATGACTGCAATTTTTCAGTATATTTGAAAATTTCAAAATGCATTTATGTATTTTGGGGTGGTAAGGTATACACTATCCTCTATAGTATGTTGTACTATGTTATACTATGCATAGATTAGTAGATATGACCATAGTTAGCGTGGAGTGGGTGTCGTGTATTTCTATAGGTTCTGAATCGATCCCCCTATTCCTGACCCTATTCTGGTTAAACTTACTAGCTAGTTAACTAACAGTCAGCCCATGAGGCAAGAAAACCCCCATGATGCAGATACCGTTATCTGACGCAGTCACACTACGGCACAGGAACGTGTTATCTGATTAGGTCATAACGCTTGAGATCTAATTAGACAAGCGACATTCCTCCAGCCCCTGATAAGGCATACGACGTTCTCATAACAAATCAAACCTATGACAACCTGGATAATCCGTGCGGCCATTGTTTTGATTTCACAGAGAACTTTAGTAAAGAATGTGCTAACGAGCAAGTCGTATGACATCTTTATTGACGTACCTATGTCCATCCTTACGTCAATCCCGGCACCTTTAAGGTATAAATATTGCCGACCTTGCCCTATGCAAAACACACGCGTGGTGACAAGACGGAGCAGCCATACTTGCCGAAGCAGAGAGCAGGCAGCAGCCCCGCCTTCCTGACGCGCTGAGAGACGCGCTGCTATCTCAAGCCGAGAGACCCAGCACCGGCGCTTCCGGGTAGCCCTCGCAGGCAGCCTGGAATATCGAGAGCAGAGAAAGAGATACCATTCCTCATTCATCCTAAATTCCAGGCACAGAACTGAATAACCCCTCCTAGAGAATTCTTTAGTTATTCACTTGGCAAAAACAAACTTAACTTAAACTGTAACTTTCTATTCCCGCCCACGTATTAGACTTAGGTCAGGTACACGGGGTAGGCGTATTTAGAAACACCAGTTGAGTGCGTTTAGTCAAATGTATATGTGTATGTAAATATATTTTAATCATTTTAAACAATCATATGGCTCAGAAACCATATCAATGTTTTTACAGTATTATTTTGTACTATTGCTTTTAACGTATGCACTTTACTTAACTATAAGTATTGCAATAATATCGATCCATTTCTCTTGTACGAGAAAAGAGACTGATCAATAAATAACACCTTTTATTGAACACGCCCGTCTCTTCCTTTTCTCTACATTCTGATGAGACTAAGAATGCACGTACTGACTGAGTAAAATAATTGCCTTGTGCTCACACGACTCTTGAGATTGACTCTTGATTAGGGGAGAGCAAAGTTGTCATGTTCTATGGTTGTCAGAAACTAAATCCCTTCTTGTCTAATCAGGGAAGTTAATCCTTCCTTGAACATTCGAGAAAGTTTCTAGCGAACTCTGAGCTTAGCTGGCAAACCCAAAAATTAAGTCTAGTATCGACAGTAGTAGACCTAGTTAACGTCTGGCCTAGGCCTTTACTGCTGTAGGTACTATTCCAATGCGCAGAGCCTATTGGGAAAATAGGAGCTACACTACACTTCATGCGCATTGACAATCTTGCCAATCTTGCCATTCTTGCCGAAGCACCCGCAATACCATCAGATGACAGAATTTTAACTAACGGACGATGATCTGTCCTAATTGTAACTGGTTTCCCCCACACAAAAGCTCTGAAATGTTCCAGCGCCCACGCACATGCCAACGCCTCCCTTTCGATAATGGGGTACCTGACCTCAGCTGGGGAAAGTGCTCTTGATGCAAAAAGAATAATCTTCTCCTTCCCCTTCCTATCATTCTGAGACAACACTGCACCAATACCTTTATCGCTCGCATCTGTTGTCAACAAGCATTCAACATTAGGATCAAAAGAGGAGGAGCTACGCGCGGATCCAAGATGGACGCGTGAGCAGAGGGCTCCCGAGACCCCTTCCGCCACCCTCATCTATCCTGACATTTATCCTGACTTGGTCGACGGGTACTCCTTGCTGATGCCCTGCTGATATTATTGGCACTTTTCGGAAATTGATTTGGCTGCCGGGAACTGGACTTGCTGCGCCCTGCAATCTGAGGCCTACGGTGCCGACCATCCGGGGGTTTGAGTTCCCGAGGTGCCCAGGTGGCAAGTGAACAACAACGGCTGAACTGACGCCTCCGTTGCCCCTGTGGTACTTTCGGTTTCGATTTCGGTCATCGCTGGTGCAGCCTCATTGTTGACCGATACCGCTGCCCTGGCTGGATCGTAGTACCTAACTGGGTGCAACCCCTGAGCGTCAGCTCCCGTTAGCTTCTAACTGGGTACAACCTCCCATGCGTCAACATTCATCAGTTTCAAACTGGGCGCAACCACCCGAGCGCATGTGGAACAACATAGATTCTTGGTACCCACAGAAGAATAGGAGTAGAGAGTGGGGTCAGCGGCCATGGCACCCTAATAGTGACCATTCTACTGCGGGGGGATGGCGGGGCATCCCCGTTAGTAACAGATTTGACTGCCTGGAAATGGTCGATTGACCATTGGCCACTTCTGATGGGGATAACCTTATCCAGGGGGACCAGGGGTCAGATGCAATGATAGGCAGTATCTTAGCTACCCACCAAGAAACCTGTATAGCTCCAGATTTATTTACCGATTCAAATTCCATTATAAATTTGGCAGGTACCCATCCACCAAGCAGAATCTTAGACATGGAAGTAGCTCTCTTATTGCCTCACCAGGAGCCATCTGTAGTGTCCATAGATGATCAGCAGCTTGCCCCTGACATATTGCCCGCCCCATATCGAGATAGGACTACACACACAGTAGCGTTATTGGCGGGGCTTAATTTTGTCACCTGGAATATAGCAGGTATTACAGGTAAATTGAACACCCCTTTTTGGGAGGAATTTATAGGGGCCGGTTATGACATTATTTGTCTTTAGGAGACGTGATGCCAAGAACCAATTTACGTAGAGGGCTATACATCATACTGCCTTACTGCATCTAATTCCCCATCAGGTCGAGCCAAGGGCGGCTTACTGATGCTAATTTCTAACAAGTTGACTAACTTTTATATAAAAAGTTACTCCTTTATTGAACCACATAGCCAGGTGTTACGGTTAGAGGCCAGTAAATATAGAGATCTAATCCTTGTTAACTTTTATAATAACATCTTTGATGCTTCTAGGGGAAATATTTTATTCCCCCTGGAATCTGTTCTCAAGGGTGTATTGGCATCCTCCCGTAGAGTGGCAGTCATACTATGGGCTGGCGACTTTCACATCCAGCCATGCCCTTTAGCACCAGGTAATCCATGTGGTTTCAGGAGAGAGTTGGGCAATAACGGGGTGGCTGACAGAGTGGAATCTCTTCATTTTCCACACTGTAACTATGGTTGTCTTTTAAACAACATGATAGCTAAATTCGACCTAGAACTGCTTAGCTGTAATAGAAATGAGCTCAACCATACTTGCCCTACATTTACAGGCAGGCATGCGAACACTAACATCGATCACATCCTGCTGTCAAATACTAGCGAATTTACCAACTTGAGGGTTAGGGAAGAATCCCATAGTGATCACAACAGTATCCTTTTGACATTATTGGGCTGGGGATCTAAGCCATCCAATAAAGAATTCTGTTCTACTGATATTGTCCCCATGAGACCGAACGGCCCAAGAATTAAATGGGCCGGAATTGACCCCGCGACAAAACTTAAGGAGGTCGTGGAAAAATGTAGGAATGAGATTTTCTATTGCCTTGGAGAAGTCACTAACTCAGAAACCCTAAACAGTTATCCACCAAGCACTCGTCTTTCAATTATAGTCAATAAGATCCAATGTTCATGCGTTTTTATTCCATCTTATCATCACTTGATTTCTTCATCCAGTGCGTTACACAATAACAGCCAACACGTGTTTCGTCTTGTCAGTCTATGACATGCAGACTTCTTCAGGGCTGCAGTAATACAATAACCAATATTACATATCACAATCATGTACTTAATACTAATACATGACTCAGATGCACCGAACAGTGTAAAATAGAAAAGAGTAACCAAGGAAGTACCAATCACCAGGAGAAAAGCCAGAAATATCCAAATCGTGCTTATTATCCAAGTAGGAGTACCAAACACTCAAAAGAAACAGTTATAACTTAAATAACGTACCACGCTTCAGTTCAATGTTGCAAAGTAATGGTAAATAACCTAAAATACCAAATGAGACCCAGTCAAAAACTATACAGACGTATTCATCATCAAAGTACAGCTAAAACCATATTAACTCACCAATAATGTGAATAATAGATCATGTAGCACGTAAATCCCAAATTCAGTTCAATTTCATCAATCCAAAACGAGCGAGAGTCTAATCTGTAAACAAAACTTATTTCACTTTATATTGTCAGATAACTTATACTCAACTAAACACTCGCTAAGCACCTTAGTCATATCTCAAAGTCCTAACTTCATAAGGCACATACTATTAACATTATTATTCAAATAGTTAGAGCCAACACATATCGTTTTTAACAGTACAATTTACTGGACTTGGACAATGCGGGTCCAATGAATACAGTTAATCTGTCTAAATATTAGGTTTGCAACATTGAACTGAAGCGTGGTAGGTTATTTAAGTTATAACTGTTTCTTTTGAGTGTTTGGTACTCCTACTTGGATAATAAGCACGATTTGGATATTTCTGGCTTTTCTCCTGGTGATTGGTACTTCCTTGGTTACTCTTTTCTATTTTACACTGTTCGGTGCATCTGAGTCATGTATTAGTATTAAGTACATGATTGTGATATGTAATATTGGTTATTGTATTACTCTAGCCCTGAAGAAGTCTGCATGTCATAGACTGACAAGACGAAACACGTGTTGGCTGTTATTGTGTAACGCACTGGATGAAGAAATCAAGTGATGATAAGATGGAATAAAAACGCATGAACATTGGATCTTATTGACTATAATTGAAAGACGAGTGCTTGGTGGATAACTGTTTATGATTAAGTCACCTGTTGACTATAATTTGAGTAGTGGTAACCTACTCTTTCCACTTAGAGCACCAATTGGACTTGAAGTTGTAATTACATTGACTTATACACGCAGTGCGCTCCGTTATAACTGTTACCCATTATTGTTAACTCAGAAACCCTGCTGTCAAACTATATCATGATAAACACAGCCATAGAAGCTGCTTTTACCAAGAAACAGTCTAAAACCAGAGTAGCCAGGATAGGATGGTTTGATAAACCATGCACTCTGTCCCTACGTGATCTCAAAAAGGCACTGAGTCTTAAACCACGCGACCTTAATAATATCAAAATTTTACGTGTCAAATACAAGGAGGCCCTCTCTAACAGGAAAAGGGCTCTGCAAGAAGAAGCTTGGGATAATCTCTATCGAGCAGCGGAAACCCAAAACAGTAAACTTTATTGGGAGACAATAAATAGCCCTTTTTTAAACACTGATGGGATTCCGGAATTGACATCGTATGTAGCATGTAATGCATGGATTGAACATGTTTCCAACATTTTTAATCCTGAAGGGAAACCCCTAGAAATCCCGGACCAGGAGGTATCAGCCTGGTTGCCCCTACCACTGGGAATTAACCTGGAGGAGGTTTATGAAGGCCTGTCCGATAGTAAAGGAGGTAAGGCCCCTGGCCCCGATGGAGTGCCTATAGACCTTCTCAAAACTGAAACGAATCTGTGGGCGCCCATCCTGGTGAGGGTCTTTAATGCTGCAGCTGAGGGATGTCCACCACCATCTTGGGGCCAATCGGTCATCGTCCCCATATTCAAGAAAGGCAGTAAATCGGAGGCAGGTAATTATCGCCCCATCTCCTTATTGGATGCCTCAGTAAAGGTGATGAGTCGAATTATGCTGCAGAGGCTAGAAACCTGGGCAAATGAAAAGGAAATTTTAACTAGGGTCCAATATGGTTTTAGAAAAGGTATGGGGACACTAGAACAGTGTGTTAATTTAGACCTTTTAATTAACAAATACACAAAAGTTAAAGAAGGGAACTTGTTTTTATGTTTTTCGGACCTGAGTAGTGCGTTCGATTTGGTTGACCACCGTATATTATGGCAGGTCCTGACAGAGGCAGGAGCACCAAAGGAGATTGTACATTTTTTGGCCAGGCTATATGAGAGACTGTCATGTAAGGTGCGATATGGTTCCCTAGGCGAATGTACCCCCTTCTTCAACGTTTCAAGAGGCATCCGCCAGGGTTGCGTTTTGGCCCCTCTTTTATTTTCTCTTTTTATTAATCAAATTGATCTTACTTTGTGCCAGACCCCTGCTGATGCACCTTTCATCGGAGGTAAACCGGTGCCAATTTTATTATATGCGGATGACGCTGTGCTATTATCCCGTACACAGATTGGTTTACAGCGCCTCATTGATAGATTTATGATGTTCATAGATAGTAGGAAGCTACTAGTAAACAAATCTAAAACCTTTGCAATGTCCTGTGGGATGAAAGCCAAGAAATCCAATCCCAGCTTTTTTATTGGTAAGGACAAAATGACATTAGTAAAAACTTTTTGTTATTTAGGAATTACTTTTGCCAATAATGGGTCCTGGCAACCTGAGTTTGAAAATATTAGCCTAAAAATGAAGAGTTCCACCAATAGTATCTTCAGATTCTCATGTAAACTTGGGGTGAGGAGCATCAAAGATATGATGAATATTTACAACGTAAAATGTGTGTCCTCAGCCTTGTATGGTGCGGGGGTCTGGGGTCATTGTGTTGGTACAAATGCGCAGAGAGACGAAAATAAGTTCCTCAGAAAACTGTTATGTGTTCCACCGTCAGCATCGGTGGATCTGATCCATGAAGAAGTAGGAATAGAATTTATTTCGGATTTGGCAGCACTACGCCCTTTGCTGCTTTGGCGTTCAATTTGGGCCAAGCCTGAAACCGAATTTACCCAGGAGATAATCCTTGATTGCCTCAGGCTGGATCACTTTACTCGTATACTATGGCTTAAGTATATTCATCACTGGTTTTATCTCCTTTTTCAGTTTGACACTTTTCTTGACCCCAAATCCGTGGTATCAATCCCTAAAAAATACATCAAACAAAGGTTTCTAAGTTATAAAAAAGAAGGTCGTTCAAAGGTGTCTGGAAAGCTGCAAACCGTGATGACCTACCGGGACTATAATCTACCTACTGGTTTCCAACCCTACCTCTCGGATGTTACTCGTAATTCCCACCGGTTTGTTTTAACCCGTTTACGATTGGGAATTGTTCACCATCTTGTTGCATTCCCCACATTGAACTGTAGATCAGACTTAGCCTGCCCTTGTTATAATGTCTCTCGCCAGAGCTGTTGCCATTTCTTATTGTTTTGTAAATTTTATAATTTCCTTAGGGTAACATATTTAAAACCAGTCTTTTTAAAATATAATGTTCGTTCTACGAGGAATGCCTTACATTCACTTAGTTCCTTAGAGAATATGGATATTTGCTTCTTCGTAGCAACATATATATTAAAATGTACAGCTGCCAGGAAAGCCATAGTTTTATGATATTTCGGACTGTGTTCTGTTTTACTATGGCTTCCTGTCTGTATATTTTATTAAATATACAGCTGCCAGGATAACCGTAGTTTTATGATATTCCGGATTGTGCTCCGTTTTTACCTTGGTTTCCTGTCTGTATATCTATTTATTCATTTATTTATGTGTAATATATCATAAGTATAATGTATGCTCATGTTTCCTTTTTAAAATGAATTTAGTCTTTTAGGATCAACAGCTTTTGTACAGTATCTATTCAACTTTGGTCATATTATGTTCTTTGAACCCCCCCTACAATGTATTTAATGGTTCTCTTCTGATCGTATTAATTGTCGTGTCCTTGATGCCTTTTTAGTAATGTTTGTTATATACGTATGTGTTCTGCTTGTATGGTTTGTGCTACAAATCGAATAAAGCTTTGAAACTGAACTGAACTCCATTAGTGTCCCCATCTACATCTGCCAACTGTGCTTGTAAACAACTATCATCAAAATGGTCTTCAATCCAATCAAACATATTTGGGCTATTCATTACCTCTGCCTCCACATCATCACCCTGATTTTGACAAATAGCAATACTCTTCATATTCCATACCTTTCCATCACTCAGTCTCACAGCATTCCTTAAAACTTCAATCACCTGTTTTTTAGGCTCAAATTGACTATCACCCTTGGGTACTTTATAAGGTTTCCTTACCCGCACCCATTCTCCAACTTTAATTTCCACATTTTTCGTGCCATGGTGGCTATCATAAAACTCTTTACTCTTAGAATGGAGTAATTCTAAATCATTCTTCACCACGGTAGGAGACCACTGTGTAATTTTACCCTCCATTAACCAACCAGGATTGATTTTGCTCCTTCGTGACATTCCTCTCATCATAACAAAAGGAGACATTCCTGTGCTAATCTGTGATGTAGTTCTGTAGGACCACACTGCCTTTTGCACTTGAACTTTCCAATCCATCTTTTTATTAACTGCCGCCTGAATCACACTTTTGATTACTCTATTGAATCTCTCAACAGTGCCATTACCACTTGGATTGTATAATGCCGTCGTTTTATGTTTAACACCACACTTTTGAAAATAACTAGCAGCCATGTGTGATAAAAATTGTACCCCATTGTCAGTAAGGATACAAACAGGTAAACCCTCCATAATAAAAATCTTATCCAAAAATTTTAGCACGCTCTGTGTGTCCGCTTTTTCTACAAATCTTACAATTGGCCATTTTGTAAATAAATCAATAGCCACCAACCCGAACTCTTTTATTTCCCCAATAGGCCCAATGATGTCCACCGCAATAGTTTCCCAAGGAAGTTCCGGAATCAACCCCTCACTCATGCAAGGTTTCAAAGTCCTGAGAGACTTATCTGCTGAGCTACAAACCTCACAATTCCTGACAAACATTTCTGTGTCCTTATCTACACCTGGCCACCAAAACATATTTTTCACCATTATTTTGTTCCTCCTAATGCCAAAATGTCCTTCATGACATAATTCCAAAACCTTCCTCCTCAAAGAAACCGGAGGAACAACTCTGTCACCCCTGAAAAGTATATCCTTTTCTAATAACAACTCCATTCTGACCTCCCAAAATGCTTTTAACTTCCCTTCCATAAAACATTGTCTTGGCCAGCCCTTACATATATATTATTTGATCTTTTTAAGTTCCACATCCTTATCCTGTTCATCCAACCACTCTTTGTTGCTAATAGCAAGGGCACCTGAATCGTGAACTAAAGCGATACTGACAGTTCCCCACGGGTCATCTACACATTCCTCCAGTGGAGAAGGCAATCTAGATAGGCAATCTGCAATTATATTGTCTCTACCTGGCAAGTAAATCATCTTATAAATAAATTCCTTCATGCGCATTGACAATCTTGCCAATCTTGCCATTCTTGCCGAAGCACCCGCAATACCATCAGATGACAGAATTTTAACTAACGGACGATGATCTGTCCTAATTGTAACTGGTTTCCCCCACACAAAAGCTCTGAAATGTTCCAGCGCCCACGCACATGCCAACGCCTCCCTTTCGATAATAGGGTACCTGACCTCAGCTGGGGAAAGTGCTCTTGATGCAAAAAGAATAATCTTCTCCTTCCCCTTCCTATCATTCTGAGACAACACTGCACTAATACCTTTATCGCTCGCATCTGTTGTCAACAAGCATTCAACATTAGGATCAAAAGAGGAGGAGCTACGCGCGGATCCAAGATGGATGCGTGAGCAGAGGGCTCCCGAGACCCCTTCCGCCACCCTCATCTATCCTGACATTCATCCTGACTTGGTCGACGGGTACTCCTTGCTGATGCCCTGCTGATATTATTGGCACTTTTCGGAAATTGATTTGGCTGCCGGGAACTGGACTTGCTGCGCCCTGCAATCTGAGGCCTACGGTGCCGACCATCCGGGGGTTTGAGTTCCCGAGGTGCCCAGGTGGCAAGTGAACAACAACGGCTGAACTGACGCCTCCGTTGCCCCTGTGGTACTTTCGGTTTCGATTTCGGTCATCGCTGGTGCAGCCTCATTGTTGACCGATACCGCTGCCCTGGCTGGATCGCTGACTAGACTCTGGCTGTTGTTCCTCGGCCTCCCGACTCGCTGTGCTTGCCGTGCAGTGATTCTTTTTGACCAGTTCCCGGAGGACCAGTCGGTGATTTGCGATCGCCATGGCGGGCAGGCCAGATGCTGAGAGACGCAACACCAGAGGCCCGAATCGCGGGGGAGCCGGTCAGACCCAGATTATAGAACGCTTTACCTGCCCTAAGGTGTCCCCAGGCGGCCCAAGCAAGACCCTTGGAGAAGTTGGCGACGGTACTCCTGTGACTGAGGAGCCGACTCCCACGGACGTCATGGGCGCCATTGCAAATATCCAGACTGCGATGGGTCACCAGTATGAAACGTTAGCCACTAAACTGGATACGTTGCGATTGAGGTCAACCTTATCAGGACGGACCTGGGGAAAACTAATGAACGGGTCAAATCCTTGGATGTTAAAACAGCGAGCCTGATTACGGATGTTTCGGATCTTCAGACTGAGGTCTGTGACCTTCGCTTGGCCAGAGACTCGTTTACCCGTCGGCTGGATGATTTTGAGAGCCGAGCCAGACGGAATAACGTTCGCATTATAGGTGTCCCGGAGACTTCGGCGGACGTGCCAACAGATCTCTTGGTGGAGGATCTTATACAAAACTATTTGACTCCGAAGGGCCTTAGTAAACTTTTTGCGGTGGAGCGTGCTCATAGGATTCCGGGTGGGAAGCCCAAGCTTGGGGCCACCCCGAGGCCTATTATAGCCAGGATTTTTAACTTCCGTGATAGGGACGCTATCCTGCAGGCCTCCCGTACTAATGGTCCTGTCAAGTTTGAAAACGTGTCGGTCAGTTTCTATCCGGATTTCACACAGGATGTACAGAAGCAGCGTATGGCCTTCATGGGGGTGAAACGTCGCCTCAGGGACATGGAACTGAAGTACGCCATGCTTTTTCCGGCTCGCCTGCGGATCGTGCATAAGGACCGAACCCTTTTTTTCGATCGACCTGATGTAGCCAGTGACTGGCTAGACACTCTGCCTGCACAGCACGCTGATCCGGAGGATTCGAGGGGTGCCAAAGGCGGACTGGATGACCAGGAGTAGTGAGTCGGTGCCGACGAGCCATTATTGGACGCTTTGCAGTGGCTCTGTAATAGTGATGTTTTCTAAGTTGTGGATACCCAGATGTGGGGGAATTCGGGACTCTTCCTCCTCAAGGGACGTTTTTTTCTCTCTTCTTGTAGGTTAGTTTAATGGGGCGACAGGCACACTGCAAGTTGGGGTGGCTTTCTAGTCTACCGCAGGGGTGCAGGGTGGGGAGTAGTGTGATAAGGGTTCTTTGGGGGGCGGTGGGGGGGTCTTTTCTTGTTTGTTTGTTTCGAGGCTTTGAGCTGGTCGCTATTTTATCCTTTATGTCTGCTTTGTGGCAGGGAGGACTGTTGGTTTTTGTGTGGGATGGGGGGTAGGGGGCTGAGGGTATTGAGCTGGAATGTTAATGGACTCGGAGATAGGTTAAAACGGGGGATTGTTTTACAGTATCTGAAGCGACACTCCCCTGACATTGTTTTGCTGCAGGAAACGCATCTAGTAGGCAATACATGCCGCGCACTGAACAGAAGAGGCTACCATTTGGTGGCCCACTCTGGATTCACCACTGGATCGAGGGGGGCGGGTATCTTGGTTAGGAACTCCCTCCCACTAGAAGTAGATGACGAGGTGTTGGATGATAGGGGACGGTATGCTGCTATCGTGGGCCGATGGGAGGGGAAGACGATCTCCATTTTGTCTGTGTATGTTCCCCCTGGTCTACAGTCTACCACGTTTTCCGATTTGGGGGGGTGGTCCTGGGGCTCCCCGATGGTTTGCTTGTGGTGGGTGGCGATTTTAATTCGGTGGTCAGTGGAGAGGAGGATCGTAGCCCTCGTAGAACCCTCCCCACGTCACAGCTATGGTTGGGCAAATTCATTGATACGCTGGGATTGGCGGATTGCTGGAGACACCTTCACCCTGGACAGCTCCAATACACCTTTCATTCGGGAGCCCACGGTAGTCTCTCGAGACTTGATTACATTCTTATACCAGCGGCACAGATGGTTTCCGTAAGAGAAATTAGGCATTTGGCTAGGGGGATCTCTGATCACTCCCCAGTGTGGCTTATTATTGATGTGCGGCTGGAGTCCGGGGGTCGTGTTGCTCCTATTAATCCGTGGCATCTTCAAAACCCTACCATTAGTAAGGAAGTGGTTAAGTGTATAGATTATTACTTCACTGACAATGAGGGGTCAGTATCCTCTTCCGTGACCCTATGGGAGGCGTGTAAAACTGTGATTCGGGGTCTGACTCTCTCTATGATTGCTGGGGAGAGGGTGCGTAAAAATGTGGAAGTGGTGCGGATCGAAAACGATATCACTGAGTTGGAGGAACGCATGGGATCTGTAACTACGCCTGCTGATCTGCACTCCTTGGCGCTTAAACAGTTTGAATATAGAGCTCTGGTGACCGATGAGCTAAGGCGATGCACCGTGAACAGCTGGGACGTCTGTATGATGTGGGTGACAAAGCAGGGAAATTGCTGGCTTGGCTTGACAAGCGGGATAGAGCGAGTCGGGTGGTGCCTGTTATTGAGCGAATGGATGGTGTGTGAGTTGTGGACCCGGTCGAGATAGTTGAGGTCTTTGCCCAGCATTTTCGGAAGGTATACTCGCCGGTCTCGGACAGACCTGAGGAGGACTCGCATCTGTTGCTCCGCGATATCGCGCTGCCTAGCCTGTCGGACAGAGAGCTTATGGAGGCGGATTTTTCTACCGATGAAGTTGCGCTCGCTATCCGTGCACTTCGCCCTGGCAAGGCTTCGGGCCCGAACGGTTTGCCAGTCGAGCTGTATAAGTTGTGTCCCGACAAAATGGCGCCACACCTTCGCCGGACGTTTTTGGCGTCACGTGACCTTGGGCTTCTTCCCCGGGATCAGAGACTGGCGTCCATTGTTGTCATTCATAAGGATGGGAAGCCCCGGGAGCACTGTTCGTCGTATCGCCCGATCTCGCTCTTGAATGTAGAGCCTAAGGTTCTTGCTAAAATCCTGGCGAGCCGCGTGATCACGGTGATCGGCGATCTGGTGCACCCTGATCAGTCTGGATTCATCCCCCACCGTAATACTGCACTCAATCTCAGACGCCTTCATGGTGTCCTGGCGAGGGCGGGGTCTCTTGCTGAACCGGCCATTTTGGTTTCCCTTGACGCCTCAATGGCCTTCGACACGGTGGAGTGGCCTTATTTGTGGGCTGCCCTCGCTAAATTTGGCTTTGGTCCTAAGTTTATCGGATGGGTTAAACTTTTATATGAACAACCGCTTGCACAGGTGGTGGTCAATGGACATGCTTCGAAACCTTTTGTTCTCGGGCGTGGCACAAGACAGGGCTGCCCTTTGTCGCCTCTCCTTTTTGCACTCGCTCTTGAACCCCTTGCTGCGTGGCTCCGTTGGGAGCCCTCGCTCAAGGGCATACGATGGTCCCCTACCTTTGAGGATCGAGTGTCACTTTACGCTGACGACATATTATTATACCTCACTTATCCCCGTAAGTCGCTGGGTGTCCTGTTTGATGTCCTGAGCTCTTTCAGCAGGAACTCTGGTCTGGTAATTAACTGGACTAAATCCTGTATTTACCCACTTACGGCTGAATTGCCTTTATTGCCTCGTTTTTGCCCTATACCTGTCTCCTGTGTTGGTTTCAAGTACTTGGGGATCTACATTTCTATGGACCCTAAGGTCCGCTTTGAGCGGAATCTGCTGCCTCCACTTGCCAGACTTCGGTCGGATGTGGCGGCATGGAGTGGATTGCCTCTTTCCCCCCTGGGGAGGGCGGCCTTGTTTAAAATGATGTCTCTTCCCCGATTCTTGTATGCCATCCAGAACACGCTTGATCTGGTTCCAGCCGGCTATTTCCGCGAAATCGAAGGCCTTCAGAGAAGGTTGGTCTGGGGCGGGCGGCCACGCATCGCGCTGGCGAAATTGACTTTGCCCTGGTACGACGGTGGCATAGCGTTGCCCGATGTCAAACGCTATTATTGGGCGTCCCAGTTGAGTGCTATCAACCACGCCATGTATGGGCCTGTCCCTAATCCTGCTTATGATATGGATAGGTGGCTACTGCCGGGAGGCGATTACAATAGAGCGCATTATTCTAGGATCGATAGGAGGCTTCTAATGGGCCCCACTATGGTGGGGATACGTGTGTGGGATAGTGCAACATCGGCCACGGGCTGGACTGGTAAGCTCACCAGGGCTACTCCTTTATACGCAGCTGAAAGATTGGGTGGTTTGTGGTCTTCAAAGGGATTCGATAGATGGGACCTTATCGGTATTAGCAAAGTGGGGGATCTTTGGGCCACCGATAGAGTCAAAACCTTTGACGAATTGAAAAGGGAATAGAAGCTGAGTGATAGGGAACACTTCCGCTACCTTCAGATCCGCCACGCGCTTGACTCGGTCTTCCCCGCCGGTACCTCGATCCCTGAGTCATCTCCCTTGGAGGATAGGGTGCTGGATGGGCATGTCCCTGACAGCACTATATCCCTCATATACAAGAAACGTATTAATGCCCGTTCAGACCTTCTTCTACAGCTACGGGAGGCGTGGACTAATGATGGGTTGAAGCTAGATGATGAGGACTGGCAGACTGCAATATCCTCTCCAAAGGAAGTCGCTATTCCGGCGCGTCTCCGACTGGTGCAGCTAAAGATTCTTCCTCGCATCTATGTCACGGGTCCACGTTTGATGCATATGGGCTATTCTGTGGATGGGTTATGTCGGCGTGGGTGTGGTTTGCTTGCTACCTTTCTCCATATTATATGGGAATGCCCGGCTGTGGTGGTTTTCTGGAACCGTGTGCATGCGGTTATGAGAGAGGTGACGGGCGTCGGGCTCCTCCCTGAAGCCCGGCGCTGCCTGCTGAATGTTTGGGAACCGAATGACTGCACGGTTGCTCAGACCCACTGGGTTACGTTGGGCAATTCTATTGCGAAAAGAGATATCGCTCAACTCTGGGGATCTAATAGGGCACCACTGATTTCTGCATGGGAGGAGAACATGGACTGGTGCATGTTTCGAGAAAAAATCGTATATATCTCCCGAGGTAGGCCCAAGAAGTGGGATAGGATTTGGGGTCCGTGGAATTCGTATCGTGGAGGGATTTGTGACCCACCCCTGGTTGAACCACCTGATACCACTGGATCTCCTTGACTCTGCATTCCAGTAGTTTGCTTTTCGGTTCTTGTGTGATGCTGCTCGCTCCTGGTCCCCGCCCCACACTTCCATGATCCTTTGATGCTTGCTTTTTATTGTCTCCCCCATACCGCATGTAGCAGCCCTCATTCTGATAATTTTGCCTCGACTCTTTCTTTGTGGGTTTTCTTTTTGTTGTTTGTTTGTATTAAAATATGAAAACCTATTGTTTATCCTCCACTGTCAGATGCTCCTACCTTCATCCTGCTTCTATGCTGCCGGACCCTCGGGTTGTCGGCTGATGAGCTGTGTTTTGATTTGTTTTTGTCGACTCATATAATTGACCGGCCTTGATGGTTGTAGGTCTGTATCTGTACACTTTTTATGATGATGATAATAAAGGTTAAAAAAAACAAAAAAAAAACATTAGGATCAAAACTTGCTAGTGCATTGACTTTTTGCAAATCCACTTTCACTTTTTCAAATTCATCTTGGCATTCTTTTGTCCATACAAACTTCGTGTTCTTCTTAAGTAAATTCTGAATATTAAACACTTTTGACGCAAAATTGCTCACAAACTTCGTGCAATATTCCGCCATTCCAAGAAATGCTCTCACCTCCTCTTTTGTACTTGGCACTTTTGAATTCACAATATTTTCAATTAAAGCCGGCTTAGGTTTCACTCCTTCCTCACTTACAGTGTGCCCCAAATAAGATACGCTTCTTTGGCAAAATTTACATTTTGATAACTCCACTGTCAGTCCTGCCTTTTCAAGGACCTCCAAAACCTGTCTTAACTTTGAGTCATGCTCCACCCTGTTCTTTGCAGCAACCAAAATATCATCCTGAAAAAATGCAATCATATCCATACTTCCCAATAACCTATACATCAACCTCTGAAAGACAGCTGCAGCTGACGCCAATCCGAAAGGCATTCGCCTAAATTGATAACACCCAAAAGGCGTGATAAAAGCGGTTAGATGCCGTGACTCTGGTTCTAACTCTACCTGATGGTATGCGGCAGACAAATCTATGGTAGAGAATCATGTGGCACCCTTGAAAGAAGACACCATCTCGTTGATCTTAGGTAATGGGAATTTTTCTACAATAATATTGTTGTTCAGATGGCGTAAGTCTATGCATAGGCGAATCTTGCCATTAGGTTTCCGTGCTATGACAATGGGACTAACCCACTCAGAAGCCTCCACCTCTTCTATGATTCCCTTTGCCAGTAGGCCTTGCAACTCCCCCTTTACCTCATCTCTGATTAGCATAGGAATGGGTCTAACTTTATGCACTTTTGGTTCCGCATTAGCCTTTAACAATATTTTATGCTCAAAGCCATTCAACTTCCCTAACACAGCACCAAACACACCAGGGAATTCTTCTCTCAAAATATCACTCAACTTGCTCTCTTCATCAATAACCAACACTTTTTCTTCCCTGTTAGGGTCCAAAATTATATTTACATTTTTCTGATACAACCATCCCAAAACCGATGGTCCCACCTTAGACACATATAACTTCCCTCTTGTACTCCTTCCTTTGAATATGAACGTGAGCCACCTATAGCCCAACATCCCAATTCTCTTCCCCGTATAGCTTACTGGACAAATGTCCCAATTCCCCAATTGATCTCCAATTTTATCCACAACATTTTTCTTTCACACATCTTCATTTACGATAGTCCAAGGTGATCCGGAATCTGCATACACTTCTACAACTACACCACCTAAAGATACTTTACATAAAGGTTTCCCTTCCAATGCTTTATCCGAAATGTTGATGACGTAATTACCTCTCACACTCTTAACATATTCTTCCTCCTCATCCACAGCCACTTCATCCTCATCCCAAACATACTTGACAACACTGCGCCGGCGGCACATTTTCGAAAAATGTCCCATTATGCCACATATACCACATTTCTTATTAACAGCAGGATATGTCCTATTAAAAGCCAAGTGTTCCTTGCTATCACAGCGATAACATCTTCTTTCTTCTCCTCTAGTATCTTTCTTCGGATATCTTGTAGGTTGACCAGTCCATCTTCCTTGTAACCCTTGCTGCGAACCCTGCTGATATTTCATTTGAGGTCTGTTATGTTGTTGTAATTTACAAACAGCACCCAATGTTTTTTCCTGTTCTGTTTCTTTAACCACAGAAGAACATCTCCCAGACATCTCTGCCTTTCTCATAATCGCCAACACATCTTCCAATGGTGCGTCACCATTCACCTATAGTCTATCTTGTAACGTTGAGTTATTATTATGCATAACTAGATGGTCCCGTAACAACTCATCGTGAAGAGTTCCAAATTTACAATCTATAGCTAGTTTTTTCAAATAATCATTCCACTCATCAACTGTCTCTGTTTTGACTTGCTTCGTTTGAAAGAATTTGTGTCTAGTCACTCCCATGCACACCTTTGGTGCGAAGTATTTATCCATATCCTTAATACAATTTTCAAAGACATTTAAATTCACATCCTCCACTTTACTCATGCGTGAGTGCGTTTTCAGACCAATTGCTCCTAAGGAATGCAATACAATCCTTTTCTTTTGTTCTGGTTTCATCTTTTTATCTTCATCAATTGCCTCTATATAATTAATAAAATACTCCTTCCACTCAATCCATTTTATCTCTGGATGAGTACCTGTAGCCCAAAATGGTTGAGGAGTGCTTATAGTAAAATTCTGTTGTGCCATTTTATCCTCTATGTTTCTACTTGTATTACTGACTATATCTTCATTAGAGTCTCCTCTCTCTATCAACTTCTCCCCCTCTATTTTTTTTGTTTTTAATATGTCTTTACTTAAAGTCTCTTTACTGTGTTTTAAATACTAGCCCCCGACAATCTCACCTGTATTCTTTTTAAAATATATCTTATTACTTGAATTCCATTAATCTTCCATCGATGATGCTTCTTGTAATGTGTACTTCCTTCGATTTCCGATGCTTTTCGAGATAACCTCTTCCGCTATTCTAAAATTGCCGCGGCGTAAGGTCACGTTGCGTGACCTTGCGCTATTGCATCATTTCCTACGCACAGAACTTCGTCTGATCAGCTTGCAGTCTCGCGCACAGCCCGTACCGAACCTCGCCACTCGTTTGTAAAACGCAAGTAAGCGGAGACTCAACGGACACTGTGCTTACTCCTCCAAAGCTCTCCATACAAGGGGTATGTAGTTTTAAATCATTTTTTGCTTACCGCCGATCATCTGGTGAATTTCGATTTAAATTCAACTTCTTGACCACCTTGTATAGCAAAGTTCCACACAGCGTTTCTTCAACGGTTATAAATCCACAAATCCAGTCAAAATAAATTCTTTACCCCTGCATGGATTCTTCTCCACGTTCCATCGTCGCCAATTGTAATGATGCACTTATTCCATAAATTAGATTCCAGCTTTATTCAAGAAGCACAATAAATACAGGTGAGCGCCAGGGAGCAGCCGCTATCCAACACCACAGCTCTACAACTGTTCCCTCATTCTAAAGATGCAACCATACATTCTACCTGGCATCATAGCATTCTCACCCTACAGCTCGAGCCTTAAAGGCATACACAACAATTTGTTCTCTTCTTGTATCCAATTTCGTGGCTGCTAGATTACCATCCTGTTGTGACACGAAGTAGTCACATGCAATGAGGCAAAAAGGCCTGCAAGCAGCCAACAGGTGAGTTTGGCTCATAAGAGTAAATCAATGGCTCATCTGAGCCCAACGTTCTGTGGCATCACATAAATACATAGTAAACATTCCAACATGACATAATAAAACAATCAGGCTGACAAAATGTTTGTCAGAGAAAGCAAACTATATTACATGCAATGTTTGTTAGACTGGAGAAATACTCCTGGAATAGCTGCACGGGAACAGAGATGCTGGATCCCAAATCCGCCCAAGGCAATGAACCGGAGCTCAGGTTAACAAGCCTCTAGCTAATTACCACAGAGGGAAGGGGGAAAGTGGATAAAATAACAAACAACAAGAAGAGACTCCCTTGGCTGGTTCCTCTCGACAGTCCGACCCGCAGACCGCTACCATTTGGAGAAACACCTGGGGGAAAATAACACTATTAGTCTTCCCTAAACTGCTCTACTCTACAGATGTCTATATGTTAACTTCCTCTAACCTACCGTATCCTACCAAGAGATTTCCCTCTCTTCCTTCTTATTTCTTGTGTGTTAGCACTGGCTGAAGACTTGTCTTTTTGTAGTCTCCTGCAAATCACAATTACACAACTGGTTAACTTTACCTATGTCCTTTCCTATTCCTTTCAGGTTAATTGCTCTATTAATGTTACTCACTATTTTATTGCCTCTGCTGTCTCTCTTCCTGTGCCTCTTATTAATTCTGTTGCCAACTTCTCTAATTGGATGGTTAATTAATTATTATATATTCTCCTTCCTTCTCTTATTGGTGTTTTTTTCCCTATTCTGTTCGTTCTTCTCCTTATTCTTTCCTCTAGGAAGGTTTCTATGAACATGGACCTTATCACAATCAGTCTTTTCAGTTCTTAGTCTCTGGTAAGTATTTTCTAATATTTCTATTTACAATGTCTTTTACGTTAATGGTACTATGCTTCTAGACACTTAGCTCTGAACTTGTCCTTTTCCTTCACAGACGCTGCTCGTTGGTCTGCTGCTCGTCGTGAACACGAACGCTGATAACAGGTGAGACGTCGTTCTCAGTATTGTTCAACTGTCACCCGTAGTCGCGCTGGAAGGCTTTTCCGACTTCACTTGTCAGGTCTGTACTTTAAATTACCCGAAACGAACCTCGCTACGGTTCTCGAGGCTTGACTCTTTTCAAGAAGTGAAATGCTAATACCTTTACTGAAGCGTTTCTCGCTATGATAATTTATTTTCTATTTCTGTCATGAACTCCTAGAAAACTCGACTCCTCACAGCCAATACTCTGGTGAAGTGCGCAGATCTCATTAGGCGTGCGCTTCACCTGGACCCAGCTGCCTCTGGGGGACAATACACTAGACAGCCAACCCCTGCCCACAGGTTGGGGCCATCTTGGAATTCCGAAATCATATTCTTTCGAACCAAGAACCTGCAGGCTGATAGGGTTTATGTAAAATCGATGCCAGCCGCGATTCTAGGGTCCTGACAGTACCCCCCAACAAGGTGGGTCCTCCCAATCTTGGTTTTGTTGGGAAACGTTGATGAAATTATTTGACCAATCTCGGAGCGTGTACATCCTCGTTCCGCTCCCAAGATCGTTCCTCCAGGCCATACCCTTTCCAATCCACCAAGTAGTACAATTGTCCTTTTGAGGTTTTAGAATCCAAGATTTCCTTGACCTCATACTAAGTACCTGTCTCAAAACGGAGAGGTTTTGGAGGTAGTAACTTTCTTAAATTAGTCGGTGCTTTCTTCAAAAGAGAAACATGGAACACTGGGTGAATCTTAAGTTTTGATGGCTAGGTAATTCGGTAAGTAACCTGGTTTATTCTTTTCTCTACTGTATATGGACCAATAAATCGGGGTTGAAATTTCCTGTTTCCCTTTAGTCTTAGGTTCTTGGTATTTAACCAAACCTTGTCCCCAGTTTCTAATGGGGGGGCTTTGCGTCTCTTTTTATCAGCATTGATCTTATACTTCTCCTTAGCTGTCGTTAGGTTTTCTATGGCGTCTCGATGAATTTGTTCCAGATGTGACACTAAATTTTCAACTGCCGGGACTGAAATGTCTATCTGTCTAAGAGTTGAGTTGGGATGCCTTCCATAATTCATATAGAAGGGAGAGAAGCCTGTGGATAAATTTTTTGCATTGTTGTGAGCAAACTCAGCTGCCCACAAATGCTCTGACCAGTTCCCATCTTGCTTTAGCAGAAACAGCCTTAAATATTGCTCTAACTCCTGGTTCACCCTCTCGGTCTGACCATCGGTTTCTGGATGATAACTGGTGGAGTATCTTACTTCAGTCCCTAGACTTTCCATGAAAGATTTCCAAAAATGTGAAATGAATTGTGGAATCTCGGTCGGAGATTACCACCCTGGGAATTCCATGTATTTCCACTATTTCTGTGCTAAAGTGAGCAGCTAACTGTTTTGCTGTAGGAACCCCTTTTAAAGCTCTAAAATGGGCCATTTTAAGAGAAGGAATCTACCACTACTAATATGGTGTTGTAACCTTGACTGAGTGGAAAGTCAGTAATGAGATCTAAGGTAACTGTGTGCCAAGGATAAGGTGGTGTGGGCAAGGGTTGCAGCAACCCCTTAGGGGCCTGCCGTTCAGATTTTCCCTGGGCACATATCTCGCAAGTTTTAACATAATCCTCAATGTCCTTAGTCATCTCCGCGCACCAATAATGTCTCTTGATTAATTCCTTGGTTTTTGCTTCTCCCTTGTGTCCGGCTAACCTTGCATCATGGCATTCTCGTATCACCTGTTGCTGTAGCTCCTTTGTGGGAATATATAAGTATTCCTGAAAGTAAGGGAGTTGGCGTAGAATCCTTCTGCCTTCTTTTTCCTTAACCAAGTTTTGCATAGCCTCCAGACTCATCACTTCAGATATACTGCTTTCTAGGTTGATGGAACTCATTACTCCGATTATTATTTCCTATGGAATGATGGATTGATTTTCCAAGGGTGCCTTTTGATTTTCAGTATCAATTCTAGATAGGGCGTCAGCCTTTCCGTTTTGTGTTCCTGGCCGATAAGTAATTACGAAATCGTAATCGACAAAATACAACGACCATCGTAACTGCCGTGGAGTTAAGGTTCTTGCCGTCTTCAGAAACTTTAGGTTTCGATGATCTGTAAATACCGTCACTTGATGCTGGGCTCCCATTAGGTGATGTTGCCATTCCTTGAACGCGTCCTTTATAGCCAACAGCTCCTTTTCGGTGATAGTATAATTAATCTCAGCTGGGAACAACTTCCTGGATCTAATGGCGACTGGATGCAATTGCCCTGTAAGCTTGTTCCGTTGAGATAGAACTCCTCCCACAGCTTGGTCGGAGGCGTCAGTCTCGACATAGAAGGGGTCCGTAGGGTCAGCATGTTGAAGAATTGGGGCTGATGTAAAGTCTTGCTTCAAGGAATTGAAGGCTTCCTCAGCTTGTTTTGGCCACTCAAATTGGATTCCTTTCTTGAGCAGTTTCGGAAGCGGTAAGATTTTCTGTGAGAACTCGCCGATGAACCTTCGATAAAAATTAGCAAACCCGATGAAGTTTTGCACCTCTTTGACACTCACTGGGGATTTCCAGTTCACCACTGCCTCGATCTTACGCTGGTCCATAAGTATTCCATTCGGGGATATGACAAAGCCCAAGACTTCTACTTGAGGGACATTAAAGGTACACTTCTCCAATTTAACAAACAGTCTGTTGTCTCTTAATTTTTGTAAGACCCCTCGCACTTGGTTCTGATGTTTTTCTTGATCCGTGGAATAAATAAGAATGTCATCAATGTATACTATGGTGCATTGGTCAATAAATTCCTTTAATATATCATTGATGAAGTGTTGAAAGGCGGCTGGTGCATTACAAAGACCGTAAGGAATGTCACGATACTCGAACAATCCGAATCGGGTCCTGAAGGCTGTCTTCCATTCATCGCTTTCCCGCATTCTGACCAAATGGTAAGCCCCTCTCAGGTCTACTTTTGTATATATTTGGGCGCCTTTCACTTGATCCAGCAGAACTGATATTAGAGGTAATGGATACATGTTCTTTTTTGTGATCCTATTTATCGCTCTGTAGTCTATACAAGCCCTCAAATCCCCTTCCTTCTTTGGCACGAAAAATAGAGGCGATGAGACCGGGGACTGGGAGGGTCTAATGAAACCATTTGGAAGGTACTTGCCCAAGTATTCCTTTAAGTGGTGGTTCTCTTTCTCGGTTAGTGCATACACTCTACTGCAAGGTAGATTGGAGCCTGGTTCTAGTTCAATCTTGCAATCATAAATTCTGTGCGGAGGTAGCTGTTCTGCTTCTACTTCATTAAATACATCTTGGAAATCCTTATACTCTTCCGGGATCTTTTGTGCATTGATCACGCATATTGAACCTCCCGTTTGACACAAGGAGTGGGCTGGATTGAACCCTTGCGCATTCTCTTTTTTCTCAAAACAATTTTCTAAACAGTACTTGGAATTCATCCTTATGGTTCTACTGTTCCAATCAATCGCTGGGTTGTGCTCTGTAAGCCAAGGAAGACCAAGTATTAATCCAAACTGTGGAGCATCAATTAGGTTAAATTGGACCCTTTCCTCATGACCTTCATTTGAAATGAGATGAATTATTTCAGTATGGCTCGTTATAGGTCCGGATGACAAATTGGTTCCATCTACAGCTCTCACAGGTTAACTTCTGTCTTTATTAATTGCCTGGATTCCTGCTTTTGCTGCAAACTTTAAATCACAGAAGTTCCCTGTGGCCCCTGAGTCTATCATTACTGAGACTCCAGTCAACGTTTCATGTCGGAACTTAACCTCCATTGAGAAAATCAAATGAGGGGCCGCAGACTGTAAGGTGCTGTGTTCTTCTGGAGTTTTTTCTAATCTCGCATCCAACCGTTCCACTCCTCCAACAGATGGTGCCTCTAGTTTTCCTTCAGCTTGAAATTCATTTTGGGCTTCTTTGGACAATTTCTGACGAAATGACCTCCGGCACCACAATACAGGCACAGGTTACTTGTCCGTCTCTTTTCTTTTTCTTCCTTTGACAGAGGACCCCGTATTGTGCCAATCTGCATAGGTTCCACACTCAATGGCTCGTCGCCACTTCGGCTATTTTCCGACCTCACGCGAGCAAACCTCGGAACCGTTGGCCTGAATTCTCTCCTCTTCTCGCCCTTTCTTTCTCCTTGTCTAAAATCGATTTCTAAGACTAGGTCCACCAAGGCGGAGATTTCGGTGGGTCTGTTTGGAATTCCGGCCAATGCATCGTTTAGTTCGTCTTTTAGGCCACGATAAAAAACTGCAGCTCGCTTGCTTTCTGGCCAATTGGTTCCCACTATTAGTTTATTAAATTGTGCCAAATAGGACACCAGATCTCGAATCCCTTGCTTCAAGTCAAGCAACTCCTTGTCCACTACTTGAGATATTCTTCTTCGGTCGAATATTCGAAAAAATTCCTCCTTGAACTCTTCATAGTTCCTCAATATCGGGTGATCTCAGGTTATCAGTGGCAAAGACCACGATGCGGCATCTCCACTCAGATAGGATAATGCAAAAGCGACCTTTGATTGCGCATCAGGGAAAATTGAAGGGCGACACATATAGTGTAATGAACATTGTGTAATGAATATTTGCGCCTTTTGTGGATCCCCACTGAAACGCTCCGGGGCCGCTAGGGGTATTACTGGGGACAGGGAGTGGATAACTTGAGTGGTCGTTCTACTTGTGCTGTCTGATAAGGAACTTGATGCATCCTGTCCTAAACTGAAAGGCTGTCTAAATCTCTGTGCTAGTTCTACCGTTTCCTTTCTAGAATTTGCCATCTCTAATCTTAAATGTTGATTCTCCTCTCTGACTGCGCTTATCTCCTTCTGAATGGTGTCTAAGATTACTCCTAACCCTTGTAAATCTAACCCTTCCGCCATCTCTGTTCAGGTGCAAGGTGCTACTTGGGCACTTCACTCTGTCAGACTGCAGAAATACTCCTGGAATAGCTGCACGGGAACAGAGATGCTGGATCCCAAATCCGCCCAAGGCAATGAACCAGAGCTCAGGCTAACAAGCCTCTAGCTAATTACTACAGGGGGAAGGGGGAAAGTGGATAAAATAACAAACAACAAGAAGAGACTCCCTTGGCTGGTTCCTCTCGTCAGTCCGACCCGCAGACCGCTACCATTTGGAGAAACACCTGGGGGAAAATAACACTATTAGTCTTCCCTATACTGCTCTACTGGATTGGTGTCACTATATCGCGGATTATTACAACGCATTCCGTTACATCGGAATTTTTACAACGCAGGATCTATTACATCGGATGCCATTACAACGCATGGCATTACATCGCAGATGCTATTACAACGCATGGCATTACATCGTAAGTATAGGTAAGTATACTTTTTAAAAAAAATGTAATTAATTTAATTTAATTAATTTAATTTATTTAATTTAATTAAAATACATTTTAAAATAGTAATTAATTTAATTTAATAAATTTAAATCTATTTATTTAATTTAATTTTAATAAAAATTGTAATTAATTTTAATTAATTAATATAATGAAATTATTTTAATTTAAATATGTTTAAAATTGTAATGAAATTAAATTAATTAAAATAATTTTTTTAATTTAATTAAAAATTTAATTAATATAATATAATTAATTTAATTTAATAAATATATTTTAATTAATTTATAAATGGTAAATATAATTTATTTAGCCCTAATCACAAACCCAACCCTGAACCCTAAAAACACCCCTGTACCCCAAAACCCAAACCCTACCCTGAAACCTAAAAACACCCCTGTACCCCAAAACCCAAACCCTACCCTGAAACCTAAAAACACCCCTGTACCCCAAACCCAAACCCTACCCTGAAACCTAAAAACACCCCTGTACCCAAAACCCAAACCCTACCCTGAAACCTAAAAACACACCTGTACCCCAAAACCCAAACCCTACCCTGAAACCTAAAAACACCCCTGTACCTCAAAACCCAAACCCTACCCTGAAACCTAAAAACACCCCTGTACCCCAAAACCCAAACCCTACCCTGAAACCTAAAAACACCCCTGTATCCCAAAACCCAAACCCTACCCTGAAACCTAAAAACACCCCTGTACCCCAAAACCCAAACCCTACCCTGAAACCTAAAAACACCCCTGTACCCCAAAACCCAAACCCTACCCTGAAACCTAAAAACACCCCTGTACCTCAAAACCCAAACCCTACCCTGAAACCTAAAAACACCCTTGTACCCCAAAACCCAAACCCTACCCTGTAACCTAAAAACACCCCTGTACCCCAAAACCCAAACCTAGCCCTGAAACCTAAAAACACCCCTGTACCCCAAAACCCAAACCCTGCCCTAAAACCAAAAAATACCCAAACACCCCAAAACATATACCTCAGTACACCAAAACATATACTCCTATACTCATACTTATTTAAAAAATTACTTAAATTAATAAATTTAATTTATAATATTTAAAAACATAAATAAATATTTTTATTTATTTTTATTTATAATTAATAATAATTAAATCAATTATATAATATTAAATAAAATTAAAACATTTTATATACTTACCAATACTTACGATGTAATGGTATGCGTTGTAATAGCATATGCGATGTAATGCCATGCGTTGTAATGGCATCCGATGTAATGGATCCTGCGTTGTAATAGCTGCGTTGTAACAGCATTACGACGTAAAAGTTGCGTTGTAAGTGTGCATCACCTGCTCTACTCTACAGATGTCTATATGTTAACTTCCTCTAACCTACCGTATTCTACCAAGAGATTTCCCTCTCTTCCTTCTTATTTATTGTGTGTTAGCACTGGCTGAAGACTTGTCTTTTTGTAGTCTCCTGCAAATAACAATTACACAACTGGTTAACTTTACCTATGTCCTTTCCTATTCCTTTCAGGTTAATTGCTCTATTTATGTTACTCACTATTTTATTGCCTCTGCTGTCTCTCTTCCCGTGCCTCTTATTAATTCTGTTGCCAACTTCTCTAGTTGGATGGTTAATTAATTATTATATATTCTCCTTCCGTCTCTTATTGGTGTTTTTTTCCCTATTCTCTTCGTTCTTCTCCTTATTCTTTCCTCTAGTAAGGCTTCTATGAACATGGACCTTATCACAAGCAGTCTTTTCAGTTCTTAGTCTCTGGTAAGTATTTGCTAATATTTCTATTTACAATGTCTTTTATGTTAATGGTACTATGCTTCTAGACACTTAGCTCTGAACTTGTCCTTTTCTTTCACAGGCGCTGCTTGTTGGTCTGCTGCTCGTCGTGAACACGAACGCTGATAACAGGTGAGACGTCGTTCTCAGTATTGTTCAACTGTCACCCGCAGTCGCGCTGGAAGGCTTTTCCGACTTCACTTGTCAGGTCTATACTTTAAATTACCCCAAACTAACCTCGCTACGGTTCTCGAGGCTTTACTCTTTTCAAGAAGTGAAATGCTAATACCTTTACTGAAGCGTTTCTCGCTATGATAATTTATTTTCTATTTCTGTCACGAACTCCTAGAAAACTCGACTCCTCACGGCCAATACTCTGTTGAAGTGCGCAGATCTCATTAGGCGCGCGCTTCACCTGGACTCAGCTGCCTCTGGGCACAATACACTAGACAGCCAACCCCTGCCCACAGGTGGCGGCCATCTTGGAATTCCGAAATCGTATTCTTTCGGACCAAGAACCTGCAGGATGATAGGGTTTATGTAAAATCGATGCCACCCGCGATTCTAGGGTCCTGACAATGTTAATATGCTAATATATCATAAGGTAATATGCAACATCTCCCGTTCTGCAACAAAGAACTTAGAATAAAATAAAGTCCTGAAATTTCATAGGAATTCTTGAAGCCTTACCAGAAGAAGTGGATACCCCAGCAAGAACATTCTGTGAAACAACCGTACAATTTTTAGCACTACCGCTACTTTTGAACATATTTGCTTCTTCAGAAATAGTGGTACCCTGTTTGAAAGCAGAGTGGTTATCTTCAGGTGAAAAATTAGTTCCTGAAGGTTGCCACGATTTCACGCCGACCGTCATCCAACCGCCAGTGAGTGAGCGAGAGAGGACTCCGAACTGCTGCGGTTTCGCGGCTCGCTGCTCCTGCTGATTTTTGCTTTCACAGTGAGGGCATCAACGAACCGGCACCAACGAACCGGTCAGCGGGGCAATTCAGAGCACTCAGCCCCATTCTGGGCCCCCTCACATTGCCCTCACTGAGGAAAAGTGTTTTTCTGATCGACATCATTTGTACCGGGACTCCATTATTTTTTTCATTGCCATCTCGTGTCAAACACTTCCACACGACCCACCTGGTCGTTTCTCCTGATGCCTGAGAAAAATCTAAACTGACACGAGAAAGACCATCTTTCAGCCTGCATTTCTGCCCAGGAACTGTTGCACACCCAACCCCCTGTTCCTTGCAGTTCAACAGAAAGCCACGAGATACCCACGCCCTGTGTAAACAAGCTTGTTTTACATCTCCTGCTCCCAGCCTGGTAAACATCCTTGACACCGTGATCAGGTTATCTGGACAATGGTCTGACTGTTGGGCCCTGATCAGGGTGATTAAACAATGACTTTAAAGACCGGCTTTGATCAAGCCGAGTGAACAATGATCTGTGTACGAAGCCTTGACCAGGTCACCAACTACAAACATCGTCTGGATCTGGTTATCAACTGCAAACACTGAACACTGCCCTGACTGAACAATGGACTAACAACCAAAAGACTGGGATGAAAAATGTATAAAAGGCTTGTAAGCTACAGAGTGAAGTAGCAGCCACCTCTGTCTTGTCTCTGACTAGCTTGGGACTCTGTTCCATAGCCCGGGCTATTGAAATAAATCTGGGTTCCTCCTGCAGATGAAGGCTCCTGTGTCTCCTTTTACTAAGTATGGAAAGTATGGAAGACTAGGGTGGTTCCCCCGCCGCCGAGACCCAGTAAGTGGCTTTAACCGGTTCTTCAAATGGCTCCTCAACAGGGACTCCACGAGCACGAAGGTCAGGCCCGGTTGATGTGAGGAGGTGCATGGAGAGACTCCGACGGAGGCACCCTACCCGAGGGATTCTTGTATTCCGGAAGACCGAACGACTCGCCCGCTGTCCCTCCCCATCTGATCTGGGCCACATGACCGCGTCCTCGCTGGAGTCCCGTAGCAAATAATTTCTGGAGCAGGACACAGCAATACGTCTGCAGAAGAGAACTACCCCTGTAAGGTAAGGGTGGACCATATTTCTTTAAAGGTATAAATATTCCCATTATTTATCCAACATTCACACTGTTGCTTCTGTAGGTCATTTTCTCGAAGGGACGAAAAGCTGACTGCAGAGCGCAGGGAGGCCAGTCAGGGGGAATTCAACAATTTATATAAATCCTGCTTAACTGTAGACCACGGGGAAGTAGGAAAAGGGCGGGTAGGGGTAAAGCCGCAGGGGTTGGGCGGATGGAGACTTGTTTTCATTCCCGCAGCGAGACAGGGTTAACGGGCGTGGTTGGTGCCATAGGAAAAGTCGGGAAGGTCGGTGTGACAGGGAGAACAGTAAGAGGGGCAGTGGGGGCAGTGGGGGCAGAAGTGGGCGGTGGCGGGGGGACATGCGGGGTGTGAGGCGTCAGGGCAGGTTACATTGGGGCATATGCAGGAGGGCTTTCTAGCATGGTATCAAGCAAGGAATCACTTTCTTCTCCCCCTTCCATATGGCCCTTTCCTTTCTCCTCACGGGCTGGATAACATGTTTGTACCCGGGCCCCATGCTCCCTATCGGCTATTTCTACTGATTTTGTCATTTGAATTTGTAAATTTTCTCTGGCGTGGTCGGCCATTGACGTACATTCCTGTTTTCTTTCTTGAGCCTTCTGTTTTCTAGCTCTCTGCTCTATCTCTTTCCTTCAAAATCGGACAGGTTCAAACATAGACGGGCGCGTTTTTCTATTCATTAATTGTTCCTCTAAGTTGGCAAGAACTTGGGAATTAAAGGAGCCATAAAGTGGCTACTGTAATTCCGCGTTACTTTTTTTTGTACGTGTTACCCAGAATGAGGAAAACATTATGGCAGAAGGTCCATGTTTAACATACATCGTATGGCCAGGGGTCCCTTCTGGAGGAAGCGGACAGGCCGCCTCCAGCTGGGAGTCCTGCGTACACATACAACAACATAATCTCTTGAACTTACTACTGACTGGCATGCTTAAAAACAGATAACAGACACCAGCGGGTTTTTTAAAACTCACCTCGCTTGCTTGGCTTTTGCAAAAGTCCATAACAGCAGAATCATACAGAACAGACACCAGCAGGTTTTTAAAAGTTCACCTCGCTTGCTTGGCTTTGGCAAAAGTCAATAACAACTTGGCTTTTGCGAAAGTCAATAACAGAATCATACAGACTTAGTGGACGATTATGGAACAGGCCACCTGGGCTGAATACATGTGTACTTTTGTCATGCAAAAATTTGAGAATGCGCTTATGCAGATATCCACCGGATAAATGGACCTTTGGTCGCAAATAAAAAGAGGTGATGTTCAGGGAGAGGGGATGTTTGGCGCTATGTCTGTTTTAATGGCTTACCGTGGTATGACCGCTTTTTCCAACACCCCTCTAGAAACAGCTATGCCAATGAGATAGGCGGCACCTGTCTTTGTTAACGCACTTACCGATGCCCAAAATAATGGCCGAGGGGCTGTTGAAGCACACTGGCGCAGGCTTTGGGTTCATGTTCCTTGGAATAGGTCAGAAGTAATGCAGTTAAAAGGACAATTACTAGAACCCCGGAAGAATCCGGCTGCCTTTTACAGGGAATTAGGTCAGATTATATCTGCAGGAACTCTAGTTCTTGAGGATATAGATTTACTTTTTGGTATGGTTGTCGCCACTGAAATTTGGGACAAGATTCGACATACTGACCATGAAGTGGCATTGGGAGGTAAATGGGCTGACCTAGAGGCTATGGAAGAAGCAAGGGTTGGAGGGACTAAACCAGAAGCTGCCATCCTGACTTTGCCCGGTAATATAATGACGTTTATGAAAACACTTTTGCCCGAAACTGTCATTGACTGGGTTAAAATAAACGCCTGTAGGCAGCGAAAAGATGAGAATGTGGCTGACTTCTTTACCCGTTTTGAGACAGAATACAAGGGACATAGTGGTTTGGATCCCCGGACCCCAGGTTCTGGGCCAGTGTTTGTCGATAAGATTGTAGGCAACCTGCTTCCTGAGATCTCCGCCAGGCTTAAGAAAGTTGAAAGTACGTGGTCTGCCCAAACTATGACTGGTATCTTGGCTATGGCACAATATCACGAGAATAGGGAGAATGAAGATAGAGACAGGGAAAGTAAGAAGGTTAGGTATCTTAAGACTAGGGCACTTCTGCAGCAGGCTTACCCTCCCCATGGTACCGATGCCCGCGGGAATTTTAGACCTCAACTCCAACCCCTTCCGAGGGCTCGCCAGTCTACCCCCTCCAGCCCTCAACGTACGGGAGCCCTCCAAACAGATCAGTGTGCTTATTGTAAGGGGTACGGCCATTGGATAGATGAGTGTCCCGTGTTAGCTGAAAACATAAGAACAGGGAAGACTCAGCCTTGCGCTCCTAGGGAAGCGAGGCCGACTAGGGACCATGGCCCGCCCCATCCACAGGATAAAGAACGTAGGCACAGGGATGATGCTCCCGTCCGGCTGCGCCCGACCAATAGGTTTGATGGGTACGAAGCAACACGCACTTATTACAATGATGATTATGACGAAGTTGATGAGACAGGATCCTACCAAGCATAGTACAGCCAGGAAAGTGGTAGTATCAGAGTGAAAATTCCAGTGGATCAAAGGGGCCCGTATGTTCAAATGTCAGTTGTGGGGAATGATAAGAGTTTTCTTCTGGATACTGGGGCCACCAGGTCTTCTATTGCACGTCTGTCAGTCCCAGAGGCAGCCCTTTTTGGCAATATGAATGTCTCCGTGGGTTTTGCAGGGACACCCGTGACCAGTCCTGTCTCTGAACTCCTCCCTCTCGATATTGGCCCTGCGCATGTTGATGCTCCCTTGGTTCTTACTACAGGTTGCAGTGAAAACTTGTTTTGGATTTACTGAAAGCTCTGTATGCCACCATATCATGTAGTCCCCAAGGTGTATCCCTAACAATTTCTCCCACCACAGCTTCCTATATGTATCTGTCCGGTCCCCTCCCACCAGAGTTGCAGTCTTTACCTTCCTCCCCCTGGGCATCATCAGACACTGATGTAGGGTGTCTCAACATACCCCCTCATGTGGTATGCATCCAGCCAGGTGCACTTCTCCCCCGCCTCCGGCAGTATCGACTACTTGCGGAAGGAGAATTGGCCCTTTTGACAATAATATCTGAATTGATGGACAAGGGCGTAGTGGAGGAGACACGTGGCAATATCATTCTTATACATCCTGACAGCAGACAATTCTTTGTTTTCTCCCTTGGTGGCCAGAGCTTTAGATTCTGCCGTGCCCCTCAAGGTTTCATCGAGAGCCCCAGTATCTATAGTCAAGCCCTAAAAAGTCGACTAGATTCCTTGGCACTCCCTAATAATTCCACACTATTACAATATGTATATGACCTTCTCATTGCTGCAAATTCTGCCCCAACATGTAAAGAAGCTACTCTCTGTCTGTCACGCCACCTTGCCCTCCATAACCACAAAGTCTCTTTGAAAAAGCTTCAGTTTTGTCAAGAGAAGGTGACCTACTTAGGTCATCTCCTCTCGAAGGAGGGAAGGCAGCTCACCGCTGATCGTGTAGCCATTATCAATGCTATGACGGCCCCATGAACACAAAAGCAGGTGCGAGCCTTCATAGGCCTAACCTCATACTTTAGACAGTGGATTCCCAATTTTTTGGTCATGGTCAAACCTCTTCATGCCCTCACCACTAAAGACATATCAGACAGTTCCTTTCCATGGGCTACAGAGCATGCGCAGGCCTTCCAAGATTTGAAGAGGGCCCTGTGTACTGCTCCAGTCCTCGGTACTCCTAACTATAGAAAACAATTTTTTCTTTTTGTACATGAGACAGACGGCTGTGCATGCGCTGTCCTGACCCAGATGTTTGGAGGTCACCAACGGCCATGTGCCTATTTTTCAGCCACCTTAGATCCTGTTGCAAGGGCTCTCCCAGGATGTCTATGGGCGACAGCTGCGGCCGCCCTCATGGTCCGTCAGAGTGCGGGAATCATCATGAACTCGCCCCGGACTCTGATGGCCCCCCATTCTGTAGATACCCTCCTTAATAACACCAAGACGCAGTACCTCACTAGCGCACGACTTACAGGATATGAACTGACACTCTTTGCCAGCCATATTAACATCAAAAGATGCACTGCACTAAACCCCGCCACATACTCCCACTGGATACTCAGGATGCCCGCTTAGACCCACATGGATTTTCCTTACTTCCCATGGGACCAAGATTCAACATGGCCCCCTAATTCATCGACTGTTAGACTCCCTGACACTCCCCAGAAAGGTGGCCATTATAAAATGTAAGGCCCATAAGAAAGTGACAGATGATGTTGGGAAAGGCAATGCTCTGGCTGACCAGACGGCCAGACAAACAGCTCTTAGGAAAAGGGAAGGAATGTATGTAGGAGGTCCCGCTAGGTGGGTGGCAGACGAGGGCATGGTTGAAAACACAGTACAGAGTGTGATTGATATTCAGTCCCATATTACTCCTGAGGAACTTAGGGTGTGGAAGGAGCAATTAGCAAAGGAGGGAATTGATGGTTTCTGGGTCCGTACAACTATGGAAAGACAATGGATGTTACCTGACAGTCATGTGCTAGCAATAGTTACGATGGCCCATGGTCCTGCCCACATTAGTGCAAAAGGGATTTGTAAACTGTTGGAACCTACATGGTACTACTCTAAGATACCAGCATATGCTGAAAAGCTGGTTAAAACATCTATGATTTGCCTAATGTATAACCCAGGAAAAGGCACAGTTACTCCTAAGGGATGATTCTCTCCTCTTACCTTCCCTTTTGAAGTCCTCCAAATGGATTACATCCAGATGGACAGGTGAAACAATTTAAAATATGTCCTGGTGGTGGTCTGTACCTTCAGCCGATGGGTGGAAGCCTATCCCGTCAAAGACTGCACCACTATCACTACCGCCAAAGTGCTATTAAAAGAGTACCTCCCACGATTCGGTTTGCCCCGCTTGGTCTGGAGTGACAACGGGACACACTTTACGGCTCAAATTATGGAATATGTCTGTACAGCATTGGGTATAAAACAAAAATTTCATGCAGCTAGCCACCCCCAGTCAGCAGGTCTAGTGGAGGTGTACAATGGCATCCTAAAAACTAAAATGGCCAAAATAGTAGCCAAGACAGGTGTCACTTGGGTTGATGCTCTGCCTTTGGCCCTACTGTCCATAAGAACAATGGCCCACACCAGAATAGGATTATCTCCCCATGAGGTTGTGTTCGGGAGGCCTGCCAATGTATGGGGTGTCCCACGGCCTAAGAAACTGCCTGACGTTGAATACCCTGTATTAACTGATTATCTGTACAGTCTAACTAATACTTTTCGTACTCTTTATCACCAGGTGCTCAAGGCCATACCTGACAAAAGCGTGGGCCCATGACACGTTATCCAACCTGGTGACTGGGTCCTGATCCGGAACTTTCAACGAACTAAGAGAATCGAGCCCGCTGGAGACAGCCCCGTCAGGTGTTACTGGCCACCCGCACCGCTGTGAAAGTACAAGGTCGGAAGAATTGGGTGCATGCGTCGCATTGCAGGCGTGTGCCTCTGCCCCTCTCCTATAATCAGTGGGTAAGGGAAGGACAAAGAGACGCAGAAACAGAAACAGTCCCGACGTTTGTCCCGTTCAGCGATGCCAGACTGCATTCTACATCTACGGAAGCAGAGAGTGACAGCATACTGAAAGGAAGGGTGGAACCCTCCCTTAACTCTGCTCAACACCAAGAACAATTGTTTCCCGACCATACTGTTCCTACTTCTCACCGATATAACTTGCGTCCCCGAGGGAAGGCTTGCCCTTGACTTCGTCAAGTGCCGATAGGCTGTAGGGCTGTGATCTTCCCAGACAAGAGTAGTGCTGGTGTGTCAGACTAAGGTATACCATAGGGCTCCTTGGCACCTGCGCCCAGTGAAGCAACCACCAATCACAGACAGCCACTAGAGGTCCCTGGCTTAGCACAATGGCAGCCATCCAAAACACCCGAATCCAGAAACCAGATGTCAGGCTCCGACATAGTAAATGCTTCATGGCCACCGTGGTGACGCTGTTTGTCTCCCTCATCCTGTCTATCCTTGGTTGGCTGTTACTAATCTACCATCCTGTTACCTCACCAACTCCTACAACGACTCCTGCAGAGCACTAATATTACACGCTACTAGCTTACGAATTACCCACACCTTCATCCAAATGTTGCATCATCACCAGCTGATCATGAACACTTCCAACTGCTGGGTGTGTGGACTGATGCCACAATCCTTGATACACCCTGTCCCATTCTTTCCTTACCCATTTTCCATCTCTGGGTCTTGTCTTGCATGGGGGATGTTGATACAGGAGGCCTATACTGTCAATGGTACTGCCAATTCTGTCCATGGGACATTCCGCGATGACTTCTGGAGGAACAGAACTGGCAATGCCAATGCTCCTTTTTGCCCGACCAGCTCTTTCACATTGCTATTACCACCAGATGAACTCGGTGAGAGGGTAGTATTCAACTTAACCACTCGAGGACCATTTTCTAGATTCCGCACCAGAAGGATACTGCCTGATGAACGAAACACTCTGAATGTCATAAATGTGCAAGGCCATGTCTGCATCCATGGCCTAGGGAGTAAGAAAGTTGGTACCAGTACGTGTGATATCACTAAAGCCTTAAAATATACACCTCCTCAGAAGCTGGTGGCATCCCCCAACACCTATTTCATCTGTGGCACTGCCGCCAACACTTGGCTCCCCCGTAACTGGTCTGGTACCTGCTATCTGGCCTTCCTCCTTCCACCAACGTATTCTACCCATGGAGGTTACCACATGTCAATGAAGGGCGCCTTGCGCCGCTCACGTGAGGGCGTCGTATCAGCCGAGGATACAGCAGGCCAGGAAGCCGGGGACTTCTTTAAAGGTTTCCTTCCATTCTGGGGCCCCCTGGCAAACAGTTGAGCTGTACGAGGACTGACCAGGGTCCTTGAGGCCACATCACAGTAACAGCTGGTGCCCTCTCCAACATCACTGCAGAGCTACAGGCGGACCGCCTAATAACGCTCCAAAACCGCATGGTCCTCAACGTCATCCTTGCTGATAGTGGTGGTGTGTGTAAATTGATCGGCTCCAGCTGCTGCGTGTACATCCCATACAACGCACCTACAGTGTACGATGACATCCAACGTCTGCATCGCCTTACTTCTGAAATTCATCTGGATGAAGGGAACTGGTCCCTCACAGGCTGGATCTGGGGTCTTTTCTTTCCCAGTGGGGTTGGAGGGTCCTCATCTTCCTTGCATTGGGAGTAGCTGTCCTGGTCTCTTGCTGTTTGTGTTTTCAGTGCCTGCCAGTGCTCTGTACAATGTGTGTCCAGACCATCAAGCCTCCACCCTCTAACATTCACAACACCAATATGATGATGATGCTCCAACAAGAAACAGATGGTCTTATGAACATTGACATTTCTTAAAGTATTTGCCACTCAATGGCAAAAGGAGGGTCTGAGGATAATTGTTTTTCTGATCGGCATCATTTGTACCGGGACTCCATTGTTTTTTTCATTGCCACCTCGTGTCAAACACTTCCACATGACCCACCTGGTCGTTTCTGCTGATGCCTGAGAAAAATCTAAACTGACACGACAAAGACCATCTTGCAGCCTGCATTTCTGACCAGGAACTGTTGCACACCCAACCCCCTGTTCTTTGCAGTTCAACAGAAAGCCAAGAGACACCCACACCCTGTGTAAACAAACTTGTTTTCCATCTCCTGCTCCCAGCCTGGTAAACATCCTTGACACTGTGATCAGGGTGATTAAACAATGACTTGAAAGACCGGCTTTGATCAAGCCGCGTGAACAATGATCTGTGTACCAAGCCTTGACCAGGTCACCAACTACAAACATCGTCTGGATCTGGTTATCAACTGCAAACACTGCCCTGATTGAACAATGGACTAACAACCAAAAGACTGGGATGAAAAATGTATAAAAGGCCTGTAAGCTACAGAGTGAAGTAGCAGCCTTCTATGTCTTGTCTCTGACTAGCTTGGGTCTCTGTTCCATAGCCCGGGCTATTAAAATAAATCTCGATTCCTCCTGCAGACGAAGGCTCCTGTGTCTCCTTTTACTAAGTATGGAAGGTATGGAAGATGAATGTCTGACAAAATATCGACATTCACAATATCGACGTACAAAAATATCGGAGCAAAAATATCGAAATCAAAAATATCGGCTTCCTATACTTAACTAGATATATACACAAATATCGATTTTTTTAATATCGATATACAAAAACATCGTTTACTTTTATATCGACTACATTAACATCGGAAAACAAAAATATCGCTATCTACAAAAAATAATGACATTAACTATAATATCGACATCAAAAATATCGTGCACTTCAATATCGGATTATCAGCTATATCGACTTTTATATGCATCTGTTTGCATAATTAATTAACGTTTTATATGTTTTCACATCTAAATAAACACACAATACTTAAATTAATACTATAGACACACTATTAATTTGTCAAAAATATCCTATTGGTATAATTATATCACCTACACATATAAAAATATTCTATACTACTTTGTATAATTTTATAATTTTTTTTGGTTTTTCACTTCTATTACAAAGTAATCACAACTGAAATTCAAATATACTAACTAACCAATCACAAACCTAATTTTTTAAATGAACCAATAGCAAAGTAATTACTACTGACACTCCCCTATATAAACAATTAAAATCTAAGCACAAACTACTTGCCAAAAGTCACTGAAGGAGATTCATCTCTATCCGAATTGCTGCACAACAACTAGAAGAACCAGACTATCAACCTACTATCACATCTTCTAAGTAAGTAAATAAAATAGAAACTGCATTATTTGCTATTACTACTTACTTACCTGCTAAATACCCAGTGCCCCTTTGCTATTCATACTACTTAACAAGCTAAATAATTCTATGAAACTATTATTTTTAGATACAACAACTACTGAATATTCTACTCAAAATAACTGTGAACAAAGCATAGGAATACAGATTCTAATAACTATGTAAGTAATTTCACATTGTTTCATTATGTGCACATACATCTAAACACACAGAAATAATGACTTTTGCCCCACATATTTCTTTTTTTCTGTAGATTCTACTACTGAAAACTGCACTACTAATGAACTAAGGACATCAGTACTATTTCTCCAATACATTTTACTAAGTAAGTATTATGCAACTGAAATAAATGTGGAAAAACAATACAAACATTTAGAACTGTTCTAATTATTTTCTATTATATATTGTTTATTTACAGAGCAAACACAACGAATAGATATACAGACATAATACAGAACTCCACATTCTGAATAATACAGATACTAATCACAAAGTAAGTATATTAAAGAACATAATTACCAGATAATCTATTAAAAAACATACCAACATGGTGATTATTCTAACACATATGTTCCTTTTTTATTTAAGATAACACTACAAACTACTCTCCAGAAGCTGAAGAAACAACTATACTGGCAAAGACCAACCTAAAAAAATATGTAAGTATCTTCACAATGTGAATCATGAAGATACACTTTTGTAGTAGAAATGAGCTCTAACATTGCAAATGTACCGAAACATTAATTAATAATATACTACTTTCATGTTTTTCATAACAGCTACAACAACATCACAAACAATTATCCCCAACAAAAGAAGCAAGCAACTCCTAATTTTGCTGTAAATTCTAAAACACGTAAGTATAAACATTCCTACTTATCACTAACATATATTATTTATCACATTTAATTTGACATTAACTATTATATATATATTTTATAGATATACAAAGTACAAAATGACCGAAGGAGCCGAATTTGTGACCAGCCAGAAAGGAAAACTATTACTATGCTACATGGGTTACACTTATACACAAGAAAAGCAATATGGCATGAAAGTTAATTGGAAATGTTGTAAATATTATTCTAACAAGTGCTATGGCAGAGCAACAACTAGAGAAGCTACAGTACTGTATACTACGGAACACAATCATCCACCTAATGTTACTGAAATAGAAGTTAGAACAGCTTTGGAAAATATAAAAGAAGCTAGTACAGGTTCCCAAAAGCAAACAAATTTCATTTTAAAAGAAGCCATTCCTAAAATCCCCAAAACTGCCACAACTCAAATGCCAAATATCCTCTCCTTAAAAAGAACTATAGCACGTACTAAAAAAGCTACTACTGCTACAACACCATCTCCCAGAACATATCAGGATATAAATTTAACTGCTAACCAAATAATAACTTTAAATAAACAACCATTTATAGTTTACGACAACGAAAACAATGACAAAAGGCTTATAATTTTTGGTACCAATATGAATTTAGTTAAACTGCAGCAAAGCCAATATTGGATGATGGATGGAACATTTAACATCTGTCCCAAACCATTTTTCCAATTATACACAATACATGGCCTCTACCACAACTGCAACATACCTTTGCTATATGCACTATTACCAAACCAAAAATAATTCCACATATATGGAATTAATAAATATAATTAAACAAAAAACTAATGATTTTTCTCCTGAAAAAATCATTCTTGATTTTGAGCAAGCAACGCTCTCAACTATCCTAAAAATCCACCCCCATACCTGCATTCAAGGCTGCTATTATCATTTAAACCAGTGTTTATGGAGACACCTTCAAAAAACTACCCTAAGTGTCGAATATGCTACAAACTCATCTTTTGCTTTCCAAATTAAAAAACTCATTGCACTTGCTTATGTCCCTGAAACAGACGTAGCTGAACACTACAACATTCTTATAGACAGCCCCTTCTACAAACAAAATGAAGCTAAATTAAGTCCATTTCTCGACTACTTTGAAGACACCTGGGTAGGCAGACTCCACAGATCTGGCCACAGACGAAATCCCAAATTTCTCATACCCTGGTGGAACGTTTACAGAAGTACCCTTAACGGAGAATCAAAAACTAACAATGCAGTGGAAGGTTGGCACAATGCATTTGTACAATCAACTGGCAGAACCAAACAAACTCTAGAACATTTCATTAAATGCCTACAGAAAGAACAGAGCTACCAGGAATTTAGAATGGACCAATCTGTAACTGAACTTGTCCCTAAAACATCAAAGCAAAATAAACAAATGCACAAGTACCTGGAAGAGCAAGTTAAACTTTACCCTAGTACAAAAGGCATAGAATACCTAAACATCATTGCCAAAACACTACTCTAATTAATTCCCAAAATGTTATAAAACACTAAAAGTATCACCTAAGTATGCAAAAATATGTAACGTGAGCTTCTAAAGTATTTAATGTATGCAATATATAGAGATATTATAATAATATATGCACACATTAAAACTCAATAACAAGTAAAAAACAATTCCATAATAAAAATAACATTACCCACCCACACAAAATAAGAAAGCAAGGACTTACCAATCATGTTGTCAATCCAATAACGTCCTTCTCCACCAAAGTAATCCAGGTAGTGCAAAATTAAGCAAAAAAAAATGTAAAAATACAACTGTTCCAAAATTAAGACATCCACGTTGTCCAGAGCCATCGAATAACCATAAAAAACCCGAAAAATTGGAAAAATAGAAAGAATCGCTCCAGCAAAACCGAAAAATGTAAAGAAGTGTTTGTAAAGCAGTGTTGAATTAAACAAACAAACACTTCCTTTAAAAAAAACGGAACTTCCGATGTAGCGTACACCTATGACAAAAACATAGAAAACAGACATTCCCACCCACATTAATTAGCTAGTAATTAGGTACAAACATATTAAAATTGATGATTTCACTTGTAGATATACCGTAAAAGACTAAAGTTCACTCTATATATAATGAGTTAACTAACTAACACTACGTGTACATACCATAAGTAATTATCTGTTTTCGAAATCTAAAACATAACTCCCTCACATTCAACAACACAAAATATAAGGTCACTAGTCTCAAAACATCATTAAAATACACATAAAACATATAAAATAAACCTTACCTGAAGCGACGTGAAGTGTCTCCCAACCGCGATCAGCCCTTCTTCCAAATAACCCAAAACGACCTAACCCGGTTACAAAATAAAGCACCCAAATGCAATAAAATAGTCCCAAGTATAAAATATAATATCTATACTTAACTAAATAGGCAAAAATAAACATTAAGTTTCTATTATTGTAAAGAAATATTTACTTTAATCCTACAATGATTTGATTAACAAATATATAAATGAATGTAATAAATACATATTATAAAAACAATAATATTTATGTTAACAATGTCTAGAAATATAAGTACATTGTCACAAACTATAATAATTGAAAAATGTGTTAAAAATGTGTGACTTATATAATAAATATTTGATGTATTGAAATGAAGTGGAAAAAATACTTTTGTTATTTCTACATTTCTTTCTGAAATTACAATATGTAAAAGAGATAATAAATAATTTTCTTTTTTGTACAAAAAGTATGAAAATAATAATGCTTCTGTATAGTTGCTTATCATTGTGTTTATAAAATATGTTTATAAAACCAAATGTAATAAAAAGATTTTTGTTATGAAATAACATTTTATTTGTGAAACATAAATAAAAATAATGTTTCTACAATCATGTTGAACTATTTGTATCATTATCTTACTATAATGTAACAATCTTATTAGAAATTTTGCACTGTATATTAAATGTGAGTATATGTTGGACTCTAATAATTTAATTATTACTATACCAAATCCAGCGTACATTAAATTAAAACTGACCCTGAACCCAAAAAATACCCCTTTACCCAAAAACTGAAAACTGACCCTGAACCCTAAAAATACCCCTTTACCCAAAAACCCAAAACTGACCCTGAACCCTAAAAATACCCCTTTACCCAAAAACTGAAAACTGACCCTGAACCCTAAAAATACCCCTTTACCCAAAAACCAAAAACTGACCCTGAACCCTAAAAATACCCCTTTACCCAAAAACTGAAAACTGACCCAGAACCCAAAAAATACCCCTTTACCCAAAAACTGAAAACTGACCCTGAACCCTAAAAATACCCCTTTACCCAAAAACCCAAAACTGACCCTGAACCCTAAAAATACCCCTTTACCCAAAAACTGAAAACTGACCCTGAACCCAAAAAATACCCCTTTACCCAAAAACTGAAAACTGACCCTGAACCCAAGAAATACCCCTTTACCCAAAAACTGAAAACTGACCCTGAACCCTAAAAATACCCCTTTACCCAAAAACTGAAAACTGACCCTGAACCCCAAAAATACCCCTTTACCCAAAAACTGAAAACTGACCCTGAACCCTAAAAATACCCCTTTACCCAAAAACCCAAAACTGACCCTGAACCCTAAAAATACCCCTTTACCCAAAAACTGAAAACTGACCCTGAACCCAAAAAATACCCCTTTACCCAAAAACTGAAAACTGACCCTGAACCCAAGAAATACCCCTTTACCCAAAAACTGAAAACTGACCCTGAACCCAAGAAATACCCCTTTACCCAAAAACTGAAAACTGACCCTGAACCCAAAAAATACCCCTTTACCCAAAAACTGAAAACTGACCCTGAACCCAATAAATACCCCTTTACCCAAAAACTGCAAACTGAGCCTGAACCCTAAAAATACCCCTTTACCCAAAAACTGAAAACTGACCATGAACCCAAAAAATACCCCTTTAACCAAGAACTGAAAACTGACCCTGAACTCTAACAATACTCCTTTACCCAAAAATAATTATTATTATGTAATTACAAATTAATTATTAATTAACAATAACAATAAAGTAAATATATTAGCACATTAGCTGTAAATATTTTTTTTAAATTAATAATATTATTTTTTCCTAATTAATGTACAATAAGTAAAAAATATATATTTAACTAAATGAAGCTAATTAATATAATTAACTAATTAATATTAATTAATTACCAATTAATTATTATTTAAAATTATGTAAAAATGTATATTAATAAATTAACTAATTAATAATAATTAATTACCAATTAATTATTATTTAAAATTATGTACAAAATTATATTAATTAAGTAACTAATTAATATTAATTATTTACCAATTAATTATTAATAAAACATTTTTACAAACATATATTAATTTATTAATTATTTTTTAATTACTTCCCACCCTTATCCCCTATAAACCCAATAACCCGCTCCTAAAACTTGATATCTATTATTATTTTTTAATATTATTAATTTAAATATTATTTTAAATTTTATCTTTTTTTTAATATTTTTTATTATTTTATGTATTTTTACATACATTTTAATACACTCCCCACCCTTATCCCCTATAAACCCAATTACCCGCTCCTAAAACTAGATATGTTTTTTTAAAATATTTTTTAATTAAATATATTTTAATTTTTTAATATAGACCTTTTTATCAAATTTTTATGTACAATTATTATATTTTTTCCTATACTATTTATTTTTTCCATTACTACACGATATTTTGTATTGTCGATATTTTGTCATACGATATTATTATTTTCGATATTTATACTTACTTACCTATTTTTGTATCCGATATTTTTGCTTCCCAATATTTTTTACCTTCGATATTTTAACTTCGATATTTTGTCTTTACGATATTTTATTTTCGATATTTTGTCTGAGTACCATGGAGGACTAGGGCAGTTCCCCCGCCGCCAAGACCCAGTAAGTGGGTTTACTGGTTCTTCATCACATTACACCTGGTGGCCACATTTCGCCCCATTCACCCTATGGACCTTTGGACCTGTGGATCCTCGACCCTTTTGTTATCGCCGCATCTTCCCCCGTCCTGCACCGCATTCTTGCTGCAGAGAGGCTCGGAGCGGACTGGAACCGGACTCTCTCCCTCTCTCCAGTGGTTGGAGGGTTGAGGCTATCATTGCGGCCGCAGTGATTGTGTAGCGATTGAAGCGAGCAGCAGCAGGCAGCTTGACGCATACAAATGCGAAGGCTGATGTTGCGTTTGCTTGTGAGCACTGGGTGCACTCCCTTTGCTAGCAGGTGGGCTTTTCAACAGCCCTGACCCACGCTGCTCTACCGGCCGCCTACAATTTGTGGTTTTGCCATGTCCAGTGGGTAGTCACCGTGCTATGTTTTGTGCTGCTGTTGCCCTCCTCTAAACAAGACACAGGCCTGGTTTGTGGAGTTGTTGGAGTTTTGGAGTTGTTTACAGTCAGGTACCCACTTATGGCTACCGCATAATTTTGCACCAGCTATTACCCTCCTCTCAGGAAGTCAAGGCAAAAGAAATAGTGCAAAAAAGTAAAAGCGTAAAAGTGCTAAAGTCAGTGATTCCAGTTGCACCAGTGGGCAGAAGGCGAGCGTGGCAGTCATAGTTTGTCTGCTGTCAAGGGTGTGTCCCTGTTTCCTCCTGCAGAAGCAGCCCAGCAAGTCCACGGCTTGCGGGAGGTGAACTTGGGTTTCGGGTCCCTGGTCCCTTAACTTCCTAAGCACCAGGGAAGCTCCTTGAAAGTTTAGCACACCATGACGCACTGACGTAGAGTTTATACACTAGCAGAACTGGGAGCAATTACAGCGGGGTGTGGTGTGTTGTGACCGGGGGGGCAGAGTGACAAAAGCCAAGCCGAGCCCCAAACAGCCGGGGGGCAGAGTGACAAACAGCCGAGCCTCAAATGGCCCCTCAAACGAGCCTCAAGAGCCAAGGAACCACACCTGTGGAATCACCTCCCGCTTGACAGTTTGACAACAGCCCTGTCCTGCCTTGATCAACCCAGCCCAGCCAAGTCTAGCCTACAAAAAGCATACGTTGACCTGAAGAGTACAGAGAGGGGATTGTGTAGAACCCCTGCGCATTGTTCCCCCGTTGTTCCCAGTAAACCAGGGAATTCGCAAAATCAGGGATCTGGGGTAGTGACCAATTACCAACATTAACTACCACCGACTACTATTAACCTCCAGTATATTTGGTCTCCAGTAAAAAAAAAGAGGCCTTTTTCCAGAGTGCCCACCATGAGATCGGGGAAATCCAGGGATGCGAAACCGGTGGGCAAAACAAAAAAATGCAGAGGCAACGACACAGACACTGACAGGGGGATGGCATCCCCCAACTATCTATCCCAGCCAGTGACCGAAACGGAAACAGAAACCAAGCCTGTGATCGGCCCAAGGAAACATATCTTGAAAACTTCAAAATTTCAAAACAATTCAGAGCAAGGGGAGCTAGGGGAGTCAAGCCCTGACCTCAGTGCGGCCAAGGATTTCTCAGCAGTCGGTGCAGAAGGCAGCTTAGTAAAAATTTCAGCGGGAACAAAAGTAGACAAACCAGTTGTACCCTCCACCCACAACATCGGTCTTAAAGCCAGCAAGTGGGCTCTAATAACAGATTTTTTAAAAGTCTGTCACAGACTATCCTCAGGAAGCTTTAAGGATCACATGAAATGCGCAGAAGGAGATGACATAGAGGATCTTAAGGAAAGCACACCTAGCAATACTAAAAAAAATATATTATGCAAAAACAAAGAGTGCAGCAGCTATATCAATATCAACTATGGGATTGGATATCCAGTAAGTTCAGGGAGCATTGATATCGCCCCATTCGAACTAGCGGATCAGCCCATCACCACTCACAGCGTCAGATCCTCCTTCGCAATTGTCACCTCCTCAAGCTCAAGAAGTTCATCACCACCAGCCAGCACTCGTTCTAGTCCATAGGGAGCTGGGACTCCCTTCTTTAACAACAACTTTAGACGCAATCACAGCAAAAGGCAAACACAGAATCTGAGAGGGTCGGGTGGATAAATACAACAACTTTTTCTTGCCATCAGGCTCAAAAACTCCCACAACCCGCCTCTCAAGAGATCCCAAAGAGCCCGAACATTTCATAGAAAGCAGCCACCAGCCCCAAGATACTGTTGAGCCAAGTAACTTAAAGGCGAGGGCTACGACACCCAAAACTTCACAAAGAAACCGACAGCAGAGCGAGCACAAAGAACAAATGGAGCATCTCGACTACTCACCTCTTTAAGTCAAATGCTCCAGGAAGTACCGATGAACCAGTCTACGGCTTCCGTATGGCCCCAACTATTAAACACAATGGACACGATCGGGAAAGCAATGACACATCATGCAGACAAACTTGACATCCAAGTTGAACTGTTAAATCTTCTAGCTATCCATGTGCAAGGGATAGAAGCAAACTTGCATGACCTGAACTCAATGATTAAGAAGGTTCAACAAGACAGGGATACAACTTACCATATGTGCCACTGCCCCCTGATAATCGACAAATTGGCAACAGTTCCCACCCTGATGTCGCAGATATTAAATGCCGTTAAACAATCTCCTCAAGAGTCCAACAAAACCCCTAAGCCGGCATTGGACGAACAACATGGCCAGCAGAGGAATGGCAGCACTGATGGAGACCTGATAGCAGTAGAGGGACCACTGACTACAATGCACTGAAGTGTCACCGCTACAAATGACTTAAGGAGACTAGAATACTTGATCAAACAAGCGCACCCTGGAGTACAAGAGGCTGCGTTACTTAATAAATCATTAGAAATGCCTATCAAAGCAAGCCCAAAACAATCCAACCGTCCGAAAAAGCTAGCCCCAAACAATCCTCTTCATCAATTCCCCTCACTAAGAGGGAAAGAAAACGCCTCAGAAAAGAGAGAAAGAGCAAAACAAAAAATGGAGGGTTGATCGATTTACTCCATCAAGAAATTAAGCCCGAGACAAAAGATAAGGGTCCGCCAGAGAGAGAAAACTCTGAAAGTAACATTGGGCCCAAGACAGGGTCAAAGATCCCCTACAACTCCACCACAAAGGAGGACAAAACCACAGCAAGCGCAATTCAATGCATCAGCAATAATCAACAATTGATGAAAAAGTATAGTATATTCTACACTCAGGAAGGGAAAGAAAAGGTTAAACCACCCAGCCTTGATTCTCAGAAAAACCCTCCGATACCAACGGGTGGACGTGCTAATATAGAAGAGACTGCAACTAGCAGACAAGTGGATATAGTTGAGAGCAGCAGGTGCAAAGGAGGGGAGAAACGGAAGGAATCGATGATTGGAATCAAGGGTGTTTCTGCCATGATCCCTAGGGGCACCGCAGGCTATAGCTCCCACTACCAACCAAATCCTGCCCCCACTGATCAAGATCTAATCTGTGCTGCAACTGGTAAATCAAGCAACGGGGCAAAAAATCATCGCACAGACTCACTACGCTTAACCACAAGCAATAAAGTAGATCTTATCCCGCAATACAGTTCAAGGGGACCACATGACATCTTGAACAGGGGATCAATACTAAAACTACTTGAAGAACTGCCTTCTATGAGTCACATAAAATCCAGTGACTTAGAAAGTATAGAATTCAAACCAAACCCTCTCCTAACCGGTACAGACTCCACAATTTTAACATGTACCGACTATAGCCTCACAGACCTGATCCTGCAGCATAGGGAAGACTTCTTAAATTGGGGCATAGAACTAAAAAAGGTCGAACCTCCGCGGTACCCTAGCCCATTACAACAACAACAAACACAGAAACAGAGCCTTTTAAATGGCGCAAAAGGCCTTGATCGAACCTGCAGCAAGGAAGAAGAGGGCCAAACAACTAGACAAATAAGAATTACAATAGCACAAAGAGAAGTAGCGGATCTTGAGGCACCTCCCCAGAACATATTGGGACTTAAGCAGCGGGGAAAAGTATGAACCAGTTCAAGTAAACCTTCAAGGAAATCAACAGGCATCAGGATCTGCTCCTGGAATGTTAATGGCGTAAGTCCAAAATTAGAAGAAGATTTTGTGGACTTTATCCATCATCATGATATACTTCTTTTTCAAGAAACCTGGCAGGCAAAAATTCTCCACTAGTGGGTTACAAAGAATATACCATTCCAGCAAAAAAGGAGGCCCAGCACGGAAGGGCCAAAGGTGGGTGGTCGACTTATATATCTACGGACCTCTCCTCGAGAGACATAAGCATCGATCTCGACTCCTCATGGATGCAATGTACCAAAGTAGATCTTTCACCTTCAAGGGACCTACTAATATTGAATCTCTACATCCATCCAGCAAGAAAGGAGAAGGAGCAAAGAATTAAGCAATTAATAGCGGCAATTGAAACACTGAACAGCACCTACCCAAGTGCCAACATAATAATAACAGGGGACTTTAATATGAACTTACTCCAAGGCCAAGAGCACAACCTACCGAGCTTTATACAGCCAAGGCAGGGTAACCGAAGTAGACAAGACCTTATGGGCAAGAAATGTTCTGCAAAATTAGATGACCTTTTCCTACACACATTAAACAGTAGAGGCCCCTCGGACAGTCCTGCTACATTCACGAGGGTTACATCTAAAACGGGATCAACAATTGATTTTACGCTAGCCGACTCCGATCTATTTCCATACATAACAGAGCTTCAAATTCAGGATCGATTTGAAAGCGACCATTATCCTCAAACTTTTACATTAACCATTACTCCAACTGTGTCAGAGCAGGCAAATCCCCTTACATCAAGGATACAACTTTACTCTAAAACGGCTAATTTGGGATGAAAAAAACATAGACAAAATAATGGAGACATGCCGGTCGTTGCTAAAACCTATAGAAGCAGCCCACGCTGGAGATTTTACAGGGCTATGGGAGTCTTTTACAAACAACATCAATAAAAAATGTCAACCTACCCACAGAGATCATAAAACACCCAGAACCGGAGGAGGGCCATGGTATATGCCAAACATACGGGCAATCAAAACGCGATTGAACAAACAACTAAGGTTAATTCGAACTAATGGTCTCCGACCCTTACAACAGTCTCTCATAATTATAGAAAAACCAAAAAGGGAACTAAAACACGAAATAAAGGTGGCCAAACGAATATACAAGGAACATTTTGAGGCCATCATGCTCCACGCAAGTAAGCAGAGAAACTCGAAACAGTTTTGAGTAAAAATCAATTTCCTGCTAAATGGCAAACATCGCCAATTTACCTCTGACACTACTGAACATTCTTGGAGCATTCATATAGAAGAGACATACAATTTCAGAACTGAACAGACAACAGGCAGCACTGGGGACAACATAAACGAGACTATAAGGTGTTCCAGTCCGGAGAAAATATCAGAGGCTAGTAGTCCGAGTAGGGAAAAACGGTCATCGGTGGACACATCAGTCACAGATTTAAAGTCTTTATCCAACCCCATACTCCAAACCGAATTCAGAGCTGAACAGAAAGACAGCAGCATTTTTATCAGGCACGCGCAAAGAGTTGTACCTGTAGAGATAACACAACAGCAGATTAAGCATACAATAAAACACTTAAGATCGGATGGGGCCCCCTGGCCCCAACGGAAAACAGCCATGACAACGCAGGGATTACCCCGCACTGCCATTACAACACGGGGATTACAACAAAAGTCATTACAACGACTTTTGCTGGAGGGCGCTGTTGGATAGGGAATAGTTTAATTTTCTATCCAACACCTTCCCTACTGTCAACGTGGGCTGGAGTTGGAATAGAAAATTAAACTATTCCACTATCCAGCGCCCTCCAGCGAAAGTCGTTGTAACGACTTTCGTTGTAATCCCTGCGTTGTAATGGCATGCGGGGTAAAAGCCCGCGTTGTAATGACATACAACCGGCCCCAACGGCCTACCGAATGCACTGTTCAGGTACGACCCCGAGGTAGGTACCTAACCCCTCTTCTCCAAAAGTTTGGAGACTGGAAACATTCCTGACTCCTGGAGGGGCAGCATCATTCAACCTATTTATAAGTCAGGAACACGCTTAGACCCCAGCAATTACAGACTGATAGCCCTTATAGATGTAGCGGCAAAGATCTACAGAATAAACCTACTGGCAGATTTGGAGAAATGGGTAAGCTGCAAAAGTCTAATCCCGAAAACACAGACTGGGTTCAGAGCCAGCATGGGGACTTTAACAAATATTTCAGCACTTCCCCTCTTAGCAAAGAAAGCTATTGCCAAATCAAACATCCTCTACACATGTTTCGTAGATCTGAAAGTGCCAAGAGCCAAGCTATGGGCTAAAATGAAAGCTTGGGGAATCCCCTTCAAATTATTAGAAGCAATCACCAACCTATATTCACAAACCTGGGTTCAGATAAAAAAAGGGGATGGCCGGAGTTTAACTAAGAAATTTCCAACAAAAAATGGATTAAAGCAAGGATGCGTTCTGGCGCCGTGTCTTTTTAACATTTACAAGAAAGCAACCTTAGTCTCATTCATGTTGCCCACCCAAATTGGGAAAGACACCAATAGTAAGTCTGCAATATGCGGACGACATCATGTTACTCTCTCAAACCCCGCTTGGTCTACAGCGCCTGATCTCTCAATTAGCAATATACATCTCAAAAGATCAACTGATAATTAATTTTAAAAAATCTAATTTTTTAGGTTTTTCAAGCTCTCAGAAAAACGCCCCAAATTCATCTGGAGGATAAACTCAAGTATTTTATCGCAGGTAGAAGTATATAAATATCTGGGGGTTCTTCTAGATCGCCACTTAAGTTTCAAACAAAACCTAGAACATGTCAACATAAAAACCAAACAATTATGCTTTGCTTTTAAAACTTTACAGCAAAGCCTAAGTAGCAGCTCAACAAACCATCATCTCCTAAAGGTAGTGGCTGCAAAGTTTTTGCCAGCGATAACATATGGCTCAGAAATTCTGCACATTAAGGACGCCCAAATGCTAAATCTAGCTCAGTCTAGACTGTATAAAAAACTGTTTTCAATCCCACAACACATCTCTCAGGCGCAGATACGCCTGGATTATGGATTAACGAATCAGATGCAGGCCAGACAAGGTGTCCTGGCCAAATATTACTGGCGTATGAGGGCTGCGGAAGACAACACGCTTGCCCACCACTGCTGGGACGAGGTAGAAATACAATCAACAAACAAAAACTCGATATGCCAAATTTTGAATCAAGCGCTTCAAACGCTAAATCTGGAGGAAGCCTGGCAAACACCCATGTCATACTCTGTTTTTAAAAAAATCACAAACAAATCAATAAAAACATTATCGTTTCAATCCGATAAAACCATATTCGCTGGTAAAAGTCATGCATGTTCGGTGACTCCATCCTATAAGCATATGAAACCAAAACCCTATCTGCAAGAAAGCTTCAGAGACCTCTACAAGCGGAAATTGTCCTTATTGAGATTGGGTTCATTTTCTACAGACCTGGCCATCCCTAGACTGCCGCCTCTGTGGCAACGGAGCAGAGTCATTACTACATCTATTATGCATCTGTCCGGCACTACATAACCTAAGGATGTCATTTTTAAGGCCAATCCTAAGAGAAACTCAAATCCGGAGTTGCGGAGCAGCCGTCATAAAATGCCTCAGCGGTTCTTCAGTTCAACTGTCTTGCAACACCGTTACATTTTTGAACCTAGCAGCACAAGAACTAGAAAAGAAAGAAACAGCACGAAACCTTGGAAAGATTGGAACACCAAAATAAGAACTTGGCAGTAGGGTATAAAGTATCCGGCCTAAGTCTTTCTCAGACCTGTTTCTGTACTCTCTTTCTTTCAAAGCCTCTTTCTATGACAAGCCCTAGGCACAAACATGACCTCACCTGTAAATGTTCCAGGAAATGGAAATATAGTGACTTAAGAAACTGGACAGAAAATTATGCATAACAGTTTCGAACTTTGCTCCCTCTCCATTTTCCGTTGGCATCAACATATTAATTTCACCAGAAACCATGGACATGTTTTCATTGCTGTTATGGTAATCCGCTGCTCTTTGGTTCCATTCCACACAAGGGTTACAATAACTAAAATGTTTTAATGTCATTTTTATCTGTACCTGTTTTGTGACGTTTTCATCATGGTGGTATGTTCCACTCTTTTTATGATTTTAACAGATCAAATAAAAGTATTTTTACTACTACTAGTTCCTGAAGGTTCTAAAGGCTGAAAAGAACTATTAGAGTCATTTAAACAATTCTCCATACATTTGGGACTTAAACCTTCAGCAGAAAAGTTTTCACAAACAGACCCGAAGGATCCAACATTACCCTTCTTAACACTTTCAAGTTCATTCCAGTCCAACCCTTCTACCCCCTCAAGAAAATAGGATTTAGAATTTGCTAACAGTTTGTGTTGTCCAGGTTCAATTTTCTGACATCACTCTTGTTCAACCATCCTTTATCTTTTAAAGAGATAGAACCACCAGACACCTCCTCAACTAAATATGGTTTCATATACAAAGATTTCCCCTTCTGAACCTTTATGGGCTTTTTAACAATAACCCAATTTCCTACCTCAAAATGTTTTTGTTTTGCTCTGTGCACCTTGTCATGATATCACTTTGCCAAAAGTTGTTTCTCCACAATATTATGATGAACATTTACGGCCACATGCATCATTGTTCCCGTTTGCGATTTCTTAATTGCGAAAATTAAGGAATCGCATTTAAGAAATCGCAAACGGCTTTGCATCAAGAAATCGCAATTTTTATTGCGATTTCTTAAAATTCCTTAATTGCGATTCACAAGCGGATGTGTTGGCACAGACTATGGGAAAATCGGAGAGGCATTTTGGTGACAAAGTTAATGTAGTGTTAGAACGCCACAAGTTTTTTAAAAGGGTACAAGGAAAACAGGAATCAGTTCCTAATTACATTGCAGCATTATGGGGCCTAACACAGTTATGTGAGTTTGGCAATCTCACTGATTCTCTTATAAGAGATCAACTGGTGCGTTGTACCAATAATCCACGCATTCAGGAGAAATTGCTAGTGAAGAATCTTGGGTTAAGAGAGGCAGTAGAGATTGCAAAATCTATAGAGCACACTGCTAAATGCATAAAAGAGATGAAAGCTAATGTTGAAGTTGTTGCTAGTATTAAGGAAGATGAAGAAAAAACTGATGCATACAGAGTAAAACATAAGGAAAGCATGAGCAGCAAGGTAAATAACAGAGAAAAGAGTTCCAAATGTCACAGATGTGGGAGTAACAACCGTTTTGCTCACTTTTTCCAATGCCCCGCAAGATATGTTACCTGTAAAAAAATGTAATAGGAGGGGGCATTTCGCAAGAGTATGCAGGGAAGGTGATCATCACCCAAAAGATATCGAGAGGGACGCGTTCAACCTTGTGGGCGAATTGCTGCCTGAAGTGCTGCTGGACATTAGAGGGGGGAGGTGGGGCTCTTCCTGCTCTCGTCGGTGTTTGTCATCCCGGGAGTGCCCCCTCTGCCTTCCACGTTGTACGCTGGGCTGCGCTGCATTCTGGTGGGACTGCCGGTCCCAGAGTGCACCACGGGAGCTGAATCACCCGCAGCTGAGAGAGAGGCGTGTCCAGAGGCCTCTAAAACCGATGCTACTACCCCGTGGCACGGGACGCGCTCAACCTTGTGGGCGAATTGCTGCCTGAAGTGCTGCTGGACATTAGAGGGGGAAGGTGGGTCTCTTCCTGCTCTCGTCGGCGTTTGTCATCCCGGGAGTGCCCCCTCTGCCTTCCACGTTGTACGCTGGGCTGCGCTGCATTCTGGTGGGACTGCCGGTCCCAGAGTGCACCACGGGAGCTGAATCACCCGCAGCAGAGAGAGGCATGTCTAGAGGACTCTAAAACCGACGTTACTACCCGGCGGCGCGGGACGTGTGCGGGCGGCGCTGGGCAAAGCCCGGGTCAAGGGCAGGCCCGTCCTGCGCCCGTCATCGCCAGGAAGAGGCAGGGCAAGGCCCCCCCCTCTAACATCTTGAATTGGAACGGCCCCGGGGACTAGAAGAAAGGTACTGAGCATATACCTCCCCGTGCACATCCCGCCTCGTGAGTAACCAGCGGCTCCATTACTTTCTTTTGACTTACTTTAGACTCAGGCAGTACTACTCCTCCCTGAAGTACTGTACCCTAAAGACATTAATGCTGTGAAACACTCTTGGACCAAGTAGTGTTTAATGCTAGTCTTTAACGGTTTTAATAGTCCAATTTATTTTACGTAGCGTAAATATTTCATGTGTTCTTAATCGTACTACTTCCTGTTTTAAGTGAACCGTATAGACCACCCTGCCCCCCAGCTAGCTCGAATTGTTATTTAGCATAAGCAATTTTAAACAAACCCCCTTTTTAACGACAGCAGAGAGGCACGCGTTACTTTATTCCAGGTGATTTCATATCGCACTTTATTGCTAGTAGCAAAGCACGTGACACTTTAATCTTGCACTTTATTACTAGTAGCGAAGCACGTCTCACTTTAATCTTGGTCAATACACCCGGCACTTTATTATTAGTAGCGTAGCACGTGTCACTTTAATCTAGCCAAGTTAAAACACACAATAGTGATAGTAGCGAGGCCTGTAACTGGTGCTTCCCCTATCTTTCTCACTATGGCAAGAAGGAAGCTCGCCAAGCCATATATTGATAGATCTTGTACAACGATTGATACATATCTGGTCAAAGCCATAAGCGTCCTTTCAGAAGAGATAGATCGTACTGAAAGACGCTTGTCTATGGGTTCTAGTCATTTGGGGGTAGATCAGGGGCCTGAGGTCAGGATTGCCCCCAGTCCCTCAAGCCAGAACTTGTTTGAGAAATCAACCAATCCCAACCTGTTAGTGGAGGATACAGTTCCTGACGATCATAGAGATAAAGGTACCAGTGGAGATCATACCCGATTTTCTTCGACCCCCCACTCTGATTATTACGGGAAGTCCCGCACCTAAGAAAATGACTAGGGGATGCAGGAAATATCATATAGACTCAGAGAAGACCAATCACAAGACAAAAATAGACAAAAAGAATTATAATACTGAGAAAGTAGGTCCTTTGGCTACCTTTGATCCCCACCAACGTAGCCCATCCTTAGCGGATATTTCAGAGAAGGTAATAGAACTATTAAGACCGCTTTACGATAAGCTAGATGCCTTGGCAAGTGAAATACATAAGATTAGTGGATCTCTGGATAACATTAAAAATACATTTCAAAACGAAGTAAATAGAACCTTAGAGAAAGCTGTGGCTGTCGGTCCCCCAAACCAGATTATTACATATGACAGTAATTGTTTTAATGCCACTAAGGAAGGGAATAGTACGGTTGAGGGTGGAAACCAGGAGAAGGGTATTAATTTAGGTAAACATTCTAATAATAGTTCCAGACCGGCCCCAAAACAACAGGCTAGTGTTGGGATCAAGCCAGCTAATCTTACTAGATCTGAGAATGCTAAGTCTGATAGCGGAAGGGCCTTAGCCCTAGAGGATGGGAAACCTGCTACATTCATAAATCTTCCCCCTGAATATAGTGCATATGTTGCAATACTGGCCAATGTACCTAGACTCCAACCTGGCCTGGTAGAGGACCATGACTCACTCTTGAAGAAAGTAGTGTTCTGGTTAACACATAATTGCGGGTTTCCTATGGAAGGGGTGAGTCAGATTTTGACCACACATAGAGTAGGTTGGATCGGGCCCCTTAAAAAATGTTTCGATGGGGATTGTATCATTATTACTTATAAATGCCCCACTACCGTCCCCGTTGGAATTCAATACTACCCTCCTCCCTCTAGGGTATTTCTATAGGCATGTGATGGCGATGCATGGAAAGGGTAACCGGCTCAGGAATGGATCTTTGGTAGCTCCTGTTCTGACCTCTGCTTTACCCAATTCTGCTATCCCAGTCGCCAATAGATATCAAGCCCTGAGTAACCTCGACTTTAATGATTGACGCAAGGGGATTACTCAGTCTAGGCAGTTAGTTCAGGATTGTAATGCATTAGAAAATCTTAAAATGGGTAAAAGGCCCAACGGTAGTTCATCCGATATGACTACATATCGTTTGATCGAGCAGGGGAGGGTGCTACCAAGAAACGACCTACGGACCCCAAATATCTATAATGATTTAGCCCATGATATAGTAGAATTAACTATTATTAGCAATCTGGGGGGTCGTGAAGTACCCCCCCCCGGAAGTTAATGAAACCAATACGTGCAACGGATATCAAATAACTACCTGGAATGTCTCCGGTATTAAAAGCAAATTAGGCACGCCTTCTTGGTCTGATTTCTTAGCGGCTCAACACGATATCATATGCCTACAAGAAACATGGAGCACTGATTCAATCTATGTAGAGGGTTTCACCTCTCACTGGCTTCCAGCCCAGGCCTCCCCCTCAGGTAGAGCTAAAGGGGGTCTACTGATTCCAGTTTCTACTACTCTGATAAAATGTAGGATTACGAGCTGCACCAATGTTGGTACCCATTCCCAGATTATGTGGCTGTCATCTAGTGTGGGTAAGGATGTCATATTGATTAATTTTTACAATAATGTGTTTAAGTCTCCAAGAGGGCAAGTTGTTTATGCCCTGGAAAAGGAACTCGATAGGTTGACCAATACCAGTAAAGAACCGCTTAGACTCCTTTGGGTAGGTGATTTTAATATTCGGGCATGCCCTTTTCCTCTAACTAAAGTCTGTGGGACCAGGAGAGGGGATTTTGATGATGATAGCTACATACATTTTCCTCACTGCGAATATGGATTAGCACTGAATAACATAATGGAGAAGTTGGACTTAGAATTGTTGTCATGTGCCACAGATAAACAAAAGGTGAAATGCCCCACTTTTATAGGAAGGAATGCTACATCTAATATTGACCACATTGTTATTTCATGCAATAGCTCATCTTGGTTTTGCCTACCCTGGATAATGACCCAACCTTCTAGTGACCACAATAGTGTTTCTCTTTATCTATTTTGTTGGGGTTTCAAAAAAGTAACTGAGGTCCTTAATAGCCCACCCATAGCTCCTACTAGACTGAATGGTGTTCGTATAACATGGGCTGGTCTAAGTCCCATAAAAATTCAGTACGAGTTCATCAAATATTGTCAAAGTGAAATTTAAGTATGTCTAAGTGACGAGGTTGAGACCCGATCAATTCTTTTTTTTTTATATATATTTTTTTATTTTAACAGTAAGACAAGAGTAGGCAATACTGTAGTGTAGTTCCTATTATCCCAATAGGCTCTGCGCATTGGAATAATACCTTCAATAGTATAGGCCTAGACCAGACGTTAACTAGGTCTTCTATTGTCGATATTAGACTTAAAGTTTTGGGTTTGCCAGCTAGCTCAGAGTTCACTAGAAACTTTCTCGAATAGGCAAGGAGGAGTTGAACCTCCCTGGATAGACAAGAAGGGATTTAGTTTCTGACAACCATAGAACATGACAACTTTGCTCTCCCCTAATCAAGAGTGTATCTCTAGAGTCGTGTGAAAACAAAAGACAACTTATTTTACTCAGTCAGTACGTGCATTCTTAGTCTCACCAGATTGTAGAGAAAAGGAAGAGACGGGCGTGTTCAATAAAAGATGGTATTTATTGATCAGTCTCTTTTCTCATACAAGAGAAATGGATCGATATTATCGCAATACTTATGGTTAAGTAAAGTGCATACAATAAAAGCAGAAGTATAAAATAATACTGTAAAAACATTTATATGGTTTCTAAGCCATATGAAGGTTTAAAATGGATAATAATAGATACATACATATATACATTTGACTAAACGTACTCAACTGGTGTTTCTAACTACGCCTACCCTAGTGTACCTGACCTAAGCCTAATACGTGGGCGGGAATAGAAAGTAGCAGTTTAAGTTAAGTTTGTTTTGCCAAGTGACTGACTCAAGAATTCTCTGCAAGGGGTTATTCAGTTCTGTACCTGGAATTTAGGATGAATGAGGGATGGTATCTCTCGTCTCTGGTCTCGATATTCCAGGCTGCCTGCGAGGGCTACCCGGAAGCGCCGGAGCTGGATTTCTCGGCAAGAGAAAGCAGCGTCTCGTTCTCAGCGCGTCAGGAAGGCGGGGCTGCGCCAGCGGGGTCTGCTCTGCTCTGGGCTTCGGCAAGTCTGGCTGCTCCGATCTCGTCACCACCGCGTGTGTTTGCTTAAGGCAATACCGGTAATATTTATACCTGTAAGGTGCCGAGATTGACGTAAGGATGGACATAGATACGTCAATAAGGATGTCATACGAGCTGGTCGTTAGCACATTCTTTTGCTGAAATCAAAACAATGGCCGCAGGGTTTTTCCCAGGTTGTCATAGGTTTGATTTGTTTTGAGAACTCCGTATGCCTTATCAGGGGCTGGAGGAATATCGCTTGTCTAATTAGATGGCAAGCGTTATGACCTAATCAGATAACACGTTCCTGTGCCGTAGTGTGGCTTAATCAGATAACGGTTTCTGCATCATGGGATGGCTGCTAGTTAACTTGTTAACCAGAACAGGGTCAGGAATAGGGGGATCGATACAGAACCTATAGGAATACATCACACCCACTCCACGCTAACTATGGCCATGTTTACGAATCTAGGCATAGTAAAACATACTGTAGAGTATCGTGTATACCTTACCACCCCAAAATACATAAAATGCATTTTTGAAATTATCAAATATACGGAAAAAACAGTCACATGTATTATATGCACTCAAGCTGTAGAATAATGCTAAAGTAATCACGCATATATATACATTATTGCTAATAGGTATATGAGAATTTACACATGAAATGGCTCTTAATACAGAAAAAAGGTTTGAGACCATTTCATCACAGAATAAAATAATTATGAACATACCAGCGGGCAGCTAATGTCTATAAAGTATCTAAAAATAGAAATTTTAGTTCTCTAAGAATAGTTCTTACTTTAAGCAGAAGATAAGTGTCCCGAAAAATCGTAAAAATATTTTGGGGCTGCTGAAAAAATCGCTGTCCGTGAACTGGAGGGGAAATTGTTCATGCTACTTTATTATTAAAGTTGAAGGCCAAATTCAGGGAACGCCGTGTGCTAGCTTGCTCAAAAGTCTCTATTTCTGCTCTGATGAGAACATCATATCATTTAGACTGTCGAAAAAGCTGTCAACAGCTTCCTGGGAGAGTTCCACTAACTCGGAAAAAGGTGTAACCATGCATTCGTGCGCATGATTGTCTCCATTGACGTTTTGATTAGTATTGCTGACAGAAGGTCGTACCTGATCAATGCTGCTTTCATCTTGAACTTCACTACCCCTCAATCGTAGTGGTGAAGTTTCCACGAATGCCGTCATCAGGATTGGTAGCCGTTGAGGGCAGCACAAAGCATGAGCCTTTATTGGACTCAACAATGTTTCTGCATCCATTGGCGCATCCGATTGTAGCGTCAGACAGGTGTCCAACACGCATTGTTCTCCGCATAGCAAGCACCTTAATACAGGTAAAACACATCGATGCCACATTGGTCGAAATGAAAGAAACCAAGTCATGTTCAGGTCTCTAAGCCGGGATAGTCCCAGGATTTTTGATATCCGGCCCCGGTATCCAATGGCTCGGATTGTTTCTTCCCTTGTCGCAGGTGTTTTGTCTGTGACATGGTTTGCCATAACGAAATATTAGGACCAAGAATAGGATTCCTGCAATTAGTCCCAAAATGAGGGGAAGTCCGCCAAAAATCGAATGGACGAAATCTGGAAAAATACCCAGTATGGCTTTGAATGGTGTTAATGCCATCGAAAATGCTGTCTTAAATACCTTTGAGACTCCACTGGTATCAGAAATATTTAAGATTTCATTCAGGATTTCTGCGAAATGTATGGGGGAATTAGTTGATAACAATGAGTGAATCTCTGCAGTCGTCCTTGCGACTAGGAGATCATACGTTTCTTTTGATGACGTGAGTCTGGTCGGCGTCTGAAGAAGCACTGTTTTCATTCTGCTTAAAGTATCTATTCGAATAGAAGTAATTTTCAAGTTAGGCCATGCCCTTGCCTCCCTGTCTGGAAAGGAGCTGGGGAACAATAAGCGTCCACAGCACTTGACCTTCGCAGTCGTAGTTACGAGATAAGGAGTCCCGGGCATAAGACTACAACATCTGCGATCCACAATTAGAATGTAACTCCCATTATAGAGTCTTTGAAAGAATGGTTCTATCTCTGTTGCAGGTGCGCCTAGCTGGTGACATGAAAGGTTATTTGAGTTCCCTTCACAGGCTCCACGCAAACTAATTCCATTACACAGAAGTGTACCGCTTAGTGACATCGCACAATTATTGCCACTAAGAAACACTTTCTGTCCTTTATTACTGACACATGCATGTGAATAGGGCAAGTTCCATGTTGTCTTAATGTACCCTTTTCCCAATTTTTCGTACATGCCAGCCTGTATATATTTTTGGCAGTATTGAAACCTGAAGGTTGATATTGGAATATTAATTATCCCATGTATTATCCATTCACTGACAGGTCGTTCTGACATTGTCACTGGTAATCTCTCGAGTTTCTCAATGCTCAGGATTGTATAATCAGCACCCTTCTGTGCCATACTGATTTGTTTATCAGTAAGGTTAAAGATATTGAATAGTGACGTTGTGTTGATTAAACGCCAAGGCACATAGCCTGAACGCAGGTTTTGTAACGTCCAGCCAAGCTGTACAATAGAACGCAATTGAGACTGACCGTGTTGTAACAACAGTAAGTCTTGCGATATTATGTCGATTGCTGAAGACACAATGCTGTCCAAAGAAAAAATTCTGGAGGACAGAGTCATTAACCCATTGTCCACTACAGAAAGTGATTTTTCCAAATTAATACGGTCAATTTCCCGTATACTTTCTGCTGTCTCAATTTGAGTCACCTTCCAGGCCTCATTGTAAGCTGCATATACAGAGGCTGCTATGAAACGTTTTTGACGCTGTTTGCGCGGTCCCATAATGAAATCACGCAAGTCAGCACCATCAGTAAGTAAAGTTAGGTGTTGCTTAATTTCTGTCAGTGTGGAAGTTTGTAGCCATTGAAGGCATAATTTGCCCACACTGTAGGTGGTTATTATCCCTGGGTGTTGTCTTTGGGAATATCTAGGGTCCGGCCTGGTCAATTTGAACCCCTGTGTTTTGTTCAGGAATCTGTCTTGACAGTTATTAGTATCTGTGGGCCAGATCAACCACTGTTTCCAATCAGGATGTGTTCTGTTTTGGTTTAATACATAGTTTACGTCTATCTCTTCATCTGTAGAGCTATTGCTGTTCATTGTTGGCTTCGGAATAGACGGTTTATTTAAGTCTTTGATTTTGGCTAGGCCAAGACAGGTAGTTTGTTGAACAGTGTCATTTAAAAATATAATTTGTTATGGGATCATGCAGGCTCTAAACAATGATTCTATACCTTGTACTTGCCATTCTTTTGTACCCCAAACACTTTTTACTTCAACATTTTTGTCCCAATAATCAAAACCAAAAGTATTCATTTGTTCAAAAAATTAGTCTGAATATATCAATTTCGTGTTTGTTAGCATGGTCTTTGTCCCTGTCTTATTTGACAATTTGAAATAAAATGTTTCAGCATTACTTGTGTTGAAACCTGAAAAGTATGAATATTTGTCATAAAAGGCTCTTGAGCTTCCTTTTGGAGGGGTTGCACAATGTTCCCATTGATTATAATTTAAAACATTTCTAGGTTGTGCCGATTTATGTAGAAAATGGTTACCATAGTGGTTGTAACAGTACATACTATCATAATTAGTCGAACCCTGCAAATAATCATGTTTGGTAAATTTAGCAGACATCACTAAGTCAGACATCGTATTATTAATGCTTTCAAAGTCCCAATCATCAGCAAATGAGCTTGGTTTTACAAAGTCACTCAACGAGATCTTGATTTGGTGTGGATATTTCAGGTTTTTGACCGGACCATAAATTTCATAGTCAGTGTTGTCCCATGCTACCCCACCCGGTATAGGATTGGCTGTGAAGTTGACTGAAGAAAGTTCTCTTTTCTCGACGTGTGAAGATGTGTGTGGTTTGAGGATCAAGTTGATTTTCTGACTTGCTGTGTCCATTTTAGCATATTTTCCCTCAATGAAGCGTCCCAAAGTTAGTACCATGATGAGCCAAAGTATGAGGATAAATGCACCAAAGCCCACCCAAAATTCAATCCGTGGAGAAATCAGATATGTTTCTTTCAGTTGTTTCAAAAGTTCTTTAGCTTTATCTTTAAAGGTTTTTGTTGATGGCTGTGTTTTTTGATTCACTGAGGTATTCAGAGGAATCATCGAAGTTTATGAAGTAGCCGGATGCAGTTCTGTCAATTGTTCCAATTGCTTCAGGATTACTGTTTCTTGCATATTCGTTTGTTACTTCATTGTAGGTTGGTGTGTCTCTGCTAAATGTTTTTATTTGGGTTTTCAGAGGTTTAAGTTCCATTGCATTGTTGCATAGTCCTTGTTGTTCTTCTGTAGGCGTTTCGAATGTGATTAGCCTCTTAGTTAGGACCTCTGTATTGGTAGCAAACCTTGGTGTTCTACTACTTATCGGGAGTCCACTTGGCCTACTATTTGTTATCGGCCACATGATTGTGGTTTTACCAGGTCGATGGATACAACTCGGTTCTCCTTTTTACCAGCAAGCGGCGGTAGTACAACTGATCTTGTCCCGTTGATAGACAAGATAGGAACTGCTTTTCTGTAAGAAGGCCCAAATTCCTTCTTTACCGCTATCTTTTCTCTGACTAGATCCCCGACTTTTGGAATCCAGACAGGTCTTGCTGGGACAGGTGGTGGTTCTTCAGTGGTTGTTGGCTGCTGTTTCAACTTTATGTTGCTCAGGTCTTTTCTTGCTTTGTTTAAGTCCTGCAAAATAGCCAAACGATCTTTGATATCAAAGCTTTTTTCCTTCACCACTGAAGTCTGACTGTCGAGATCTAAGACTAACATCCTAGTTCCAAACAATAATTCGTACGGACTGAATCCCTTCAGAGAATTTCTTGGCAGGTTATTTAGACTACGTTGGACACTTATTAGATGTTTGACCCACCCAGCTCCCGAACCTAATATCCTTTCTGTTATAGATAGCTTTATGCCTTGGTTTTTTCTTTACACCATCCCGTATCCCTCAGGAAGGAAGTGAGAAGAATCCCGCTGTGCTATGCTCATTTGGCCATGTTTCCCCTCAGGCTTGAGGGCTAAAGTGAAAACATTGGTCAAACGTAGCATGCTCCTAGCGTATATGCCATTTAGACTCGCAAATCTTTGTATAACAGTCCAGACGTCAGCCGAGTGCTGGGGATCTACATTATAAGTGGAAACTAGCCTGTATATGTTAATCGGACGCTTTGCTTTTTACTGTTGATCTTTTCTGGAGTGAAACGCCACGGTAGTATACCGTTTCTCTCGCCACTGCGATCTCTGTTGCAGTCCGGGCATTTTTTTACAAAAATGTGATGCTGCAGGCTCATGCCTGGCCACCAGTACACTGATTGTAATTCTTCCAGAGAATCTTTTAGTTTGAGGTGTCTAAGACCCTCGCCCATATGTGCGTCTGCTATTAACAACGTTCTCCTGTCCATGTTTGGAATTACTCTATCCCCCACTCCAGGGATTCGAGCAAAAGGGACGGAGTTTGCATCGATTATGTATGTATAATTGAGTGGATAGTTGATCGGTAGCGCTGAGCAGTCGCCTTTTGATGACGTTTTCACCGCCAGCACTGTTTCACCGTCAATGTATTTCATTGTACGCTTTTTTCTAGCTACGGAAGCCGATTTAGTTGCTACCGCTGTGGCTGTCTCAGCCAATGAATTCCCTGCAACGTGAACGCCATCACGTTGATGACTCAGTGTATGTATCACGTGAGTCTTTGGTAGTTCTTTTTGTAACAGAACTATTTGTTCCCAAAGCAGTTTTTGCTTTATTGTTGCACCTGTGTCATCTTTGTAACCGTTTTGAATCCATGTCTGCAAATCGTTGTTATATGATTTGACGCAGTAATATGAATCGGACACTATAAGTGTCGGGAATTCGCGATCCGCATTATCTAGCGCCATTTTCAATGCTATTATTTCAGTCTGTTGTTCTGAATTAGTTTCTACTGAGTGTGTTTTTGTTAATAGAGGTCTTAGTTTACCTCCGCGCCACACTTCTTTTGTAATCTCACATGTGGGGTTGTATGCTTGTTCTCCCCAAACGGAGGGTTGAGCATGTCCGTCTGTATAGATTACACAAGCGTATTGTCGTAAGGGCAGAATGTCGATTGGCAGAGGGAATGTTCTTTCATATTCTAGATTTTTTAATTCTTCTAATTCTGGATCAAAATAGTAGTATACTCTGTCCGTTGTAATTGAATTCACCCATTGTATCCATTCCGGATTCAATGCTGTTGTTGGTAAATTACATGGTGTTGTTAATGCCTCAAAGGCTGATTCTGCTGTTCTGACTGTGATACGTCTACCGTCAGCTTTATCTTTTTCTCTAGCTATTGCGGTTTGAACTGCATGAACAATGTTTTCTTTAATGCTGAACTTCTTTTCAGCTTCTGTGTACAAGTGTGATTTGAATGCAATTGGTACCTTTTCTCCCTCATTAGAGGTCAGGTATGTGAATCCGCATCTTCCTGGGATGACTCGAATCACAAGATTGCGTGTGTTATCACGTGTTTCTAATTTTGTTTTAATTAACATGTCTGTTTGTAAGGATCTCAGAATTTCTGTGTGTATTTGAGTCCAATTGGTTCTTTTAAAATCTGGTTTTATTAGATCATAAAGGGGTTTGACCCTTTCTGCGTAATTTGCAATGTATGTTCTTCCGAAATTTAGGAAGCCTAGAATTGACTGTAGGTTTTTTAGTGTTCTAGGTGCTTGGAGTACGGCACATTTCTCTAGGAAATTGTCGGCCAGGCTTTTGCCTTCACTTGATAATTCATATCCTAAGAACAGGACTGTTAGATGGGCAATTCTAGATTTTTTAAAGTTGAATTTGTAACCCTCTGCTGCGAACCCAAGTATTATGGTGTTCACTCTCTTCAAGTGAGTATCCAAGTCATCATCTGTTAAGTAAATGTCGTCGACATAAGATAATGCTTCGTCATCATATGTTTGTAGTAATTCTGTTACTCTTGCTGAGAATACTCCTGGGCTGTTCTTGTACCCCTGGGCTAACCGACAGAATTGTTTTTGAGTGCCATTTATTGAGAACGCAGACAAATATCTGCTCTCTGGTGCTATGTTTTGACAAAAGAATCCATTAGAGATGTCTAATGTTGTTTTGTATTTTTTGCGCACTATGTTATTCATTAGTGCAGCACTATGCGAGTTTTGCACTGCAAAAGTTTTGCAACAGGAGTTAAGGTGTCTGTAATCCAAAACTAGACGATATGAATTGTCTGGTTTGGAGACCGGAAACAAAGGGTTGTTCATTTGTGAGGTGCAAGTTTCAATCACCCCCTGGTATTCTAGTTGATCTAGGATTTCTTTGACCTGTTTTTTAGCTTCTTGCTTAATTGGGTACTGTCTTTGTGCAGTAGGTTGTGATTTTAACTGGATTTTGTGAGGAGGAGAGTCCTCATCCCATCCTACATGATTTTTATATAAAGCAGGAGCTTGAACTACTGCCCACTTTCTAGCAAGTGTGTATTTTTTATGAATTGGGATATGATTTGAGAAGGCAGGCATAATTATTTCTTCGCCATGAGGGCAGTCCCTGACAAATTCTGGTGGCCAGTCTTTTTCAGCTAGAAGGATGTCATAGCCCTTGGAGAGATTATCCCAAAATAGTCCCCTTATTTTTCTAGTCTTATCCCCCTCTATACGTAATGTTATTTCATATATTTTGTGAGGTTTGCTAACTCTGGTGTCTGCAGTTTCCACTTGAAGGTATTCATTCGTGTCCACTGTCTCCAGATGATTCATAAGGACTTTGCGAGCTATGCTCACTTCTGCTGCGCTGTCTAGCATTGTCTGAGCCCATTCTCCGTTTTTCAGTTGTGTCCTCAGTATTCTCGGCATTGTTAACTATTTTAATACTGGCTACCTTCTTTTTTGGAAATTGTAATTTCTTTTTTAGATGAGCAGGTTCCTTGTCTTTGGACTTGACGTGCTCTTCTCTTTGTTCTGATCGTCCTCTTCTTTCCGATTTCTGCGAGGAAGTCTGAAAAGATTGAGAGGGGCGTGTATCAAAATCTTGATATCTATCAGGCTTCTTTATATTATCCCTATTTCTAAGGTTATATCTTTTCCCAGAGGGATCACTTTGGGGAGACCTGTGTCCTTGGTTTGGAGATCTTTCTCTCCGCCGAGGAGACCTTCCTCTGGACTGGGATTTCTTTTCTTTAGGATTGGATTGTTTGTTTCCATCCCAGCTCTTTTTTTGTGATGTTAAATTATTATTAAAAAATACTTTTTCAGGACTTTCAATCAGTTGTGGTTTTACTGGTATTCCACCTAAACTATCTCTACCTAGTTCCTCATAGGATTTTTCTATGATTCTGGCAATTTCAGCTGGTTGTTCTGCTATATCTATTTCTTTTAACCTCTGGCGGATCGCCACGTTTGCTGCTTCTCCCTTTATGTTGGCTAATAGTATAGCCGAGACCTGCTTGAAGTCTTTCAGTAATTTCATACCAAGAGTTAAAGCGGGTTCTGGACCGTATTCATCTTGAATTTGTTTTAGCACATCTGGTATTACCGAGATGGATGGAACGCCATGCGTTTTTGTGTAAATGGAAGCAAAGACTGTACCCCAAGTGTCACAGTACTCCACGTGTGGTGCGATTCCCATTGGAAGACAGATAGTCAGAATCCTGTGTTTTTCTAACGGGGTGGTGTCTGGAAACACCGCCTCTATTTGGGTGATTTTTTGTGCTAACCAGAATGGTATTTGTTCCCGTTTAGCTGGTACTTTACCTAGGCAGGACTGTATGTTCTGTGGTGTAATTTTATTTGTGTTCCCCTGATGAAAAGTCAGCTGTGGAATTTTAATTGCTGGTTGGATTGTTGAAGTCCGCATTACATATTGGACTAATTGTCTATGTATTTTTATTAATTGTTTTAGTTGTACTAAAAGATCTACTGCAGACATTCTTTCGAAGTCTGGATGTGGTGTGTATCCGGCTAGGACCGGCCACGTTGCTCCTGGTCTACCTAAAGGACCGAGCCTGGTGATGTGATTATTGGGTTTTAGGGCGCCATTAAATAAGAGCAGGTGCTCTTGAAATTTAAGTGGTACTTCCACCTCCTCGAAAGGAGTGTACTCTTCAGGAGGTTCCTCTGTTTTGTAATAGTGGAAGACCTTTGTTACAGCGTTCGCTGCTGGAAAGTTTATCCATGAATAGAATACCTCTGTTTGCCGATATTCGTGTGCCTCTATTACGAATATGACTGTGCCACCTCTAGGTGTCAGTCCATTTTCTATAAGTTTTAAAGTTATAGATTTTCTTGTGTTGACCGGGATGATTATTATACCCGGGTCTGCTTCTTGCATAGCATTATCAGCTGCTACGAGTTCAGCTGTTATTCTAGCTGCCTCTCTTTCTCCTTCACTGTCTGACATTGTACTGTCCAGAAGGTTATTTTGTTTGTTTGCAGATCAGGTTTTCTTATGGAAACAAAGATTAGATGCACAATATTTTTGGAACAGTGTATCCTTCAACGTTGACTAAACCAAGAACCATACATAGGAGTTTCCTCCTGCGAGGTTTGGCGGATATGACCTTTCACCCACTCCAGACGTCTTTGGAGTATTATGGGAAAAAAGGGGTCTGAGTGAAAAAGCACGACTGAGTTACTCTAATGTCTTGCGTTAGTTTTATCGCCTTTGCCAAACACGTTGGGCGCCATGTAGTGTAGTTCCTATTATCCCAATAGGCTCTGCGCATTGGAATAATACCTTCAATAGTATAGGCCTAGACCAGACGTTAACTAGGTCTTCTATAGTCGATATTAGACTTAAAGTTTTGGGTTTGCCAGCTAGCTCAGAGTTCACTAGAAACTTTCTCGAATAGGCAAGGAGGAGTTGAACCTCCCTGGATAGACAAGAAGGGATTTAGTTTCTGACAACCATAGAACATGACAACTTTGCTCTCCCCTAATCAAGAGTGTATCTCTAGAGTCGTGTGAAAACAAAAGACAACTTATTTTACTCAGTCAGTACGTGCATTCTTAGTCTCACCAGATTGTAGAGAAAAGGAAGAGACGGGCGTGTTCAATAAAAGATGGTATTTATTGATCAGTCTCTTTCCTCATACAAGAGAAATGGATCGATATTATCGCAATACTTATGGTTAAGTAAAGTGCATACAATAAAAGCAGAAGTATAAAATAATACTGTAAAAACATTTATATGGTTTCTAAGCCATATGAAGGTTTAAAATGGATAATAATAGATACATACATATATACATTTGACTAAACGTACTCAACTGGTGTTTCTAACTACGCCTACCCCAGTGTACCTGACCTAAGCCTAATACGTGGGCGGGAATAGAAAGTAGCAGTTTAAGTTAAGTTTGTTTTGCCAAGTGACTGACTCAAGAATTCTCTGCAAGGGGTTATTCAGTTCTGTACCTGGAATTTAGGATGAATGAGGGATGGTATCTCTCGTCTCTGGTCTCGATATTCCAGGCTGCCTGCGAGGGCTACCCGGAAGCGCCGGAGCTGGATTTCTCTGCAGGAGAAAGCAGCGTCTCGTTCTCAGCGCGTCAGGTAGGCGGGGCTGCGCCAGCGGGGTCTGCTCTGCTCTGGGCTTCGGCAAGTCTGGCTGCTCCGATCTCGTCACCACCGCGTGTGTTTGCTTAAGGCAATACCGGTAATATTTATACCTGTAAGGTGCCGAGATTGACGTAAGGATGGACATAGATACGTCAATAAGGATGTCATACGAGCTGGTCGTTAGCACATTCTTTTGCTGAAGTTCTCGGCGAAATCAAAACAATGGCCGCAGGGTTTTTCCCAGGTTGTCATAGGTTTGATTTGTTTTGAGAACTCCGTATGCCTTATGAGGGGCTGGAGGAATATCGCTTGTCTAATTAGATGGCAAGCGTTATGACCTAATCAGATAACACGTTCCTGTGCCGTAGTGTGATTCAGAAAAGGGGGTGGTGATGAGCCGTAGTGTGGCTTAATCAGATAACGGTTTCTGCATCATGGGATGGCTGCTAGTTAACTTGTTAACCAGAACAGGGTCAGGAATAGGGGGATCGATACAGAACCTATAGGAATACATCACAATACAAACATCAGGTGTTTCGCAGTGAATATACAGAACATGGGCCAGGCGGGGGAAATATACAAACAATAATCACTGTAGGAAGTAAAAGGCCCAGCACGGGTACACATAACGGAAAAAGGAAATAAGCAATCTATGAATCAATCAAGGCAATCCCACCCGCGCGACCTCGTCCACAATGTTACAGGATAATTAAGCCAGCGAAGACACCCGGACAATAAAGGATTCATGAAAAATAGACAGCCCATCTCTCGTAGAAGGAAAAGGAAAGACAAAAGGGGCCATAGAACAAAAGAAAGGCAAAATAAAAAACCCCACCCCTAACCCCCCACCCTGCACCCCTGCAGTGGCTATGGCCTAACCCCACTAGCAGCGTGCCTGTCGCCCAAGAACTACCCTAAAGGAAGGGAAAAGAGAAAGCGGAGGAGGAGAAAGCAAACACACTCCCGGTCTCCCATACCCCCCGCCAACAGCGACCACCCCGAGACATGGTAAAATCAATATTTAGCAATTATACAAACCAATCAGGGGAGGATAAACAACAACCACCCAATTCCCGTCACAATATAGGCACAACCCCGGCATTGCTAAAAGCTATTATATCGGATCCCAGCGATAAAGTTCAGCCCTGGCCAGTACGGTCCGTCAGAAGAGTCTTTGCCACTCGAGCCGCCATTTTGAGGAAAAAGGCAAAGCGTCCATAAAAGTTCTTTTCAGCACAGGAGGATCGAATACAGGATAAAAGTTCATGGCTCGAACGAGGAAAGGTGTCCAAGAACAGCGAGTATCCGAAACCATCACCAGGGAACTCGTAGCCACATGGAAGACCGTCTATAGATGTGTTAGGCGGCAGCAGGGTCAGACAAAAGACGCTAGCGAGAAGCACGGGCTGGCTTGCCGGTGATAGGGGACCGTCAAGGTTCATGAATTCCGGGTTATGCACGGGGACCTCGACCTCTGATATGCAATGCACCGCTGGTACCATCTCTTGCTGGAGACTAAACGAGGTGTCGTCATCAGGTTCCAGGATACCGTCCACTTTCACCATCAGTGTCCGGAACACAGCAACTGTGTGCGAATGGAGCGCCCCAATGGCGGCCACAACAGCCTATAGCGATGGCGTGCCCTCCGTCCGCTCCATCTCCTCTCAATAGGCGACAGAGCCGGACTTGAACCCCGGAGGCCGGCTGCTCCGGAGTCGCAGGCCACGCAAATCTGAGAACAAATAATGGGCTCTCCTCGTCTTACAGAACACACCTTCGCCGTCAGAGAGGACCCCAGCCCGTCGACCCCGAGGGGGCAGCAAGGTCTCCGGGCACCGGGCCCCCACCACAGCAGCCGGCGTGGCACGATGACGTGTCCCGGGTGTAGATCGGTCAAAGGATCGTCACGAAAAGTCAACAATTTAGGCACTCTTCGGGAGACCGGGCTCAGTCCAGGTCTCACGGCCGATGTTGTTCAACTCGGACTCGGGTAGTCCAGAAATCGAGGCCCCGGCTTCCACACGTTGTTAGGCCGAGAATGGAAACACGGCGTATCTTCGTCAGCCGATGAGGTAGAAATCTCGGGATTGCACCTTTGGAAGCAGTAGACCTTCATAAACAAGGAAATCAGGTGTAAGGTCAGGATTAAAGACAGGATAATCGAGCTGCCGGCGGAGGTCGGCGGAGCCGGGAGCTTATGCGGCCATCTTGAGTCGTAGCGCAGCTCCTCCCCCCCCTGATCAATTCTAACTAATTTTATTAAGATCAATACCATAATTGAGAGCTTACTGACAAAACCAGCCCGAGGAAATAATAAAGCTGAGGTTAGCTGGTTTGATAATATTTGTACCACGGCCCTTTGTCACTTGAAACAAGCCTTAAGGGGGGAACCGCGTAATCCCAACACTTTTAAGGTCTTACGTGCAGCTTATGCTTTAGCTATCAAAATTAGGAAAGTGGAGCTTCAAGAAACAGCATGGGAAAGCCTTAGTCAAGCTGCCGAAACAAAAAACAGTAAACTGTTTTGGGATACGGTTAACAGTCCTTTTCTAAAATATGTTCATATCCCAGAACTCAATTCCCATATTAATTGTAATAGCTGGGTGTAGCATTTTTCAAAAAGCTTTAATCCCACGGACAGAGAGGACTCCTTGACCGTTAAACCCTTAAAGGAGCGGCCAACTATCCCGTTGTCAATCAGGATTGATGAGGTCACCGGGGCTATAACTAGGAGGAAGGAGGGGAAGACACCGGGACCCGACTGAGTCCCGATTGACCTGTATAAAAATGAAATGGCCTTATGGTCTCCGATTTTAACCAGAGTTTTTAACACTGACTGAGACCCAATTTCCCCTATCAAGGGGACATTCAATCATAATACCTATTTTTAAGAAGGGGGATAAAACCGATGCTCGCAATTACCACCCGATTTCCCTCCTGGATTCCTCTATAAAGATTATGAGCCGGGTTATGCTCTCACGACTGGAAGCCTGGGTAACCGAGAAGTCGATCCTTACAAATGTTCAATATGGTGTTAGAAAAGGAGTTGGCACATTAGAGCAGTGTGTCAACTTAAATCTACTGATCGGTAAATATACCATAGCTAAGGAGGGTAATTTATATCTATGTTTTGCCGACCTTAGTAGTGCATTCAACTTGGTAGACCATTCCATCCTATGGCCCTTATTGTTGGAAATGGGTGCACCCAAAGAGATAGTATATTTCCTGGCAAGACTATATGAGGAATTATCCAGCAAGGTGCGGTACGGATTTTCAGGAGAATATACTCCCCCTTTAAAGTTAAAAGAGGCATCCGCCAGGGCTGCGTCCTAGCTCCATTACTTTTTTCATTATTTATTAATGATGTGAACGTAGCCCTAAAGCTGATAGCGGCGGATGCCCCGAGGGTGGAAGGAAATCCTATTCCAATTCTTTTATATGCTGATGATGCGGTTTTACTTTCACGTACCCCCATTGGGTTACAGCGTCTTATTGATAATTTTACTGTTTTTTTTGCAAAAAGGAAGCTTTTAATTAATAAATCTAAAACCTTTGTAATGACTTGTGGCAGAAACCCGATTAGATCCAGATCTTATTTTATAGAAGGTTCTAAGGTTGAAACGTTTTAAACTTTCTGCTATCTAGGCATTACCTTTGCAGGGAGTGGGTCCTGGGTATACCTGTCAGTATTCGTTTCTGAACAGAGACAAGGAAATTGATTTGTCTCTGTTCAGAAACTAATACTGACAGGTATATCCCTCTTGCAGAAATGTATCTGGCCCGGTCCCTCGAGGATATTTACAACGTCGGGCAATTAAAGATAACGTAACATGTATATACATTAGACAGGCGGAGGATGTATCCAAATTTAAAGCACACTCTTTTTGTTTGACCAAGTTCGGCCAAAAGAGTTCTGATACACAACTAATATAGTCGCATAAATTAATTCCGTGTTTTCCTCAATTGTTGAGATGCAGGTGACGTTTGAAAACAACTACAATTGTATCGACTTGCGCCATCTCTTGATTGTTCCATCGTCCAGATTTTCTTCTGGTTTAAGGTAAAGATCCGCATGAGTGGTTTTGACCCAGAATGACCAGAATGATATATTCCCCCCCCCTTTTTTGCTTAAATCGGTTGAACCGCACTAGGAATGCCCCTAGTGCATGATGCAGTACAGACATAGCTCTTACTAATCAAAGCCCCAGATTTCTAAGGGTAAATGAATTTGTAATAATATAAAAAAGTGAAATAAAAAATGAGTAAATGTACAAATAAACTATGGGTTGCTTGTTCTATGTTTTACAGTTTGCATCGATCTAACAAGCAAAAGACCATTTGTTCATCTAGCTGTTCCAATTATCCAAGGTATTGCATGATCCCTTTTAGTCATGTGTATAATTGTGGTATGCTGGTATACATGGAACGATCAGACAAGACGTAATGATAGTCAAATAAGAACAATAAGTTAGATGTAACTATATGCATCGGACAATAGTAATGAATTTAATTGGATCCCACTCAAGTATATTTAGAGTACTGGGACAGTGTGAATATCAAGGCCACATTTAGGCATGTGAAAGCATAGACATTGTTTTTCTCTGTTTTGTTTAAAGTTGTAAAGAGCCAGGGTGTTATATATATAGATTGCTTAAACCCTACTGTAGGGATCAGAGAATGTCTTTTAATGACAATTCTGTTATTTTTAGGGTTTCCCAGATATGATTTTTATGTCCTGAGGATGGTCTCAGAAACACAAGAATAGAGACCGAAACGTCGACATTCGCTTTACTTACCGGATAACTGAGTAGATTGTAAATAGGTATGAAAGCGTCAGCAAATGTTGTAAAGAGGCTTCTCTAGATCGATTCATTTGAAATGTACCCCTTATAACATTGTTTATCTATCATGTACCCTTTTTTATTATAAACTGGAAGTATTAAATACAAGCATTTTTTCATATACACCCTTTGTTGCTCTTCTCCTTTCATGAGGATCACCGTTTGGTGACAGGCTTAAACAAATCTAATATTTGCTGTCACATTCTGTGCATTAGCGGTATCAAATGAGTAAGGCAGTACAATTTTTAATTTTGGAATCTTTTGTAAAATTGTATGTTTAATTAAAACCCTTGAAGGTTCATTGACCTTCCCGAGGAACATAAACGGCATATTTAGATTTGCTATTAAACTGGGCAGTCGCCGTATTAAAGATATGCTGACAATCTATGAGACTCGATGCGTCACAGCTGCACTTTACGGTGCTGGGGTCTGGGGTCACTGTCACGGCAATTTATTACTACAAACTGAAAATTCCTTTTTAAAACGCTTGTTGTGTGCCCCACGATTGGCCTCTACGGTAATTATTCACCGCGAAGTGGGCATCAAGTACATTTCGGATCTGGTTTCACTGCGCCCTCTTTTACTTTGGAAATCCATATGGTCAAAGGAAGAGACATTGTTTACACAATCTGTAATATGGGATTGCCTTAAAATGGAGAATTGCTTAAGAATCCCCTGGCTTAACTACATCTCCCACTGGCTTAAAGCTTTGTTTAATTGTGACATCCAACAAGATGCTGAATGTGTGGATTTCATTGCCAGAGATGAGATTAAAACATCCCTGCTAGCCTATAAAATAGCGGATCGTTCCCATGTCCTTCTGAATCAAACAACTTATATGTTCTACAGGCAACTGGATCTTAAACAAGGGTTCCAAAGCTATCTGCCCGTTGTAACAAGAGCATCACACCGCTATGTGTTAACACGATTAAGATTGGGTACCATACACCACCTTGTCAATTTTCCTGTTATGAAACAAGGTTCTACCCAACCCTGCCCATGTGATGGAGTCTCTCGTCAAAGCTGTTGCCATATGTTATTACTCTGTAATTTGTATTCTAATTTTAGGAAAATTTACCTAAAACCGTTTTTTTACGTCTTAATATTAGATCTAGCAATGACGCAATGAATTTGCTCCTAAGACTAGAGGAACCAGGATTGTGTTTTTATACAGCAGCATTCCTCCTGAAAGCGATTCATATTAGGAAATCAATGATCTTTGATACTTGATTGTATGATTTATAGGGCTTTTTAAGTAATTTTTGCACTTGTACGTTTATAGATCTGGACCACTCATGTTTACATAAATCTAGGGGAGTATATGAATTATGTACTTATACAGCAACAAACCTCCTGTAAGTGATACATACTAGGAAATTAATGACCTTTGCTATTTGATTGTATAATCCATAGGGCTTTTTAAGTAATTCCTGCACTTGCATTTTTATTATTTTATGTATGTGTAATTTTATCATTATAATTTTTGTGTATGGCCGTGAATAATGATGTATATCTGTTTTCGCTTATATGGTTGATTCACTTAACCGAATAAAAGCTTCAACTGGGCAACTGGGAGAGGGAGATAGAAAAGAATCCTAGTAAGAATATAAAATGCATAGGGTCCCAGTGTGAGAAATATGTCTTGCAACTCAAAGATATTTCCAGTTCTGTGAATTCCATCTATCCTAAATGTGATGTGTTACTCAATAACAAATGCATAACTATGTTTGCTGATTCATGTACTCCGTTCACACTTTTGAATAAGATTGATTTTTACACCCTAGAAGGTAAAACTAAAAGCGAGTTGAGTAAACCAGATATTTCCCCTACCGGATATAGCAAGGAACCTATACCCCTCATTGGGATGAAAGAGATACACATCTGGGTCAAATCTATTAGGTTGGCAGCATCAAAAAGAGTTAGGTATCATCTTAGACCCCAACAGTGCTGAGCAAGTCCTACTTACAGAAGCATTTCATGAGGGTGACACAATATGCGAGGAATTCAAGGAGTTATTGCAGGAAGAGTTGGGCTGTTTGCACAATTTCCAGCATAGAATTAAGCTAAAGTACAATGCGAAACCTGTGGTCAATCAATCAATCAATTAGAGTACTTGTAAAGCGCGCTACTTACCCGTGAGGCTCTCAAGGCGCTGAGGGGAGGTTGTGCCGCTACTGCTTGAAGAGCTAGGTCTTGAGGAGTCTTCTGAAGGCGAGTAGGTCTTGGGTCTGCCATAGGTGGGTAGGGAGGGTGTTCCAGGTCTTGGCGGTGAGGTAGGAGAAGGCTCTGCCACCGGAGGTTGTTCATTGGATGCGGGGGACAGCGGCGAGGGTGAGCCTAGTGGAGCGGAGCAGGCGGGTGGGGGTGTAGAAGCTGAGTCTGCTGTTCAGGTAGGCTGGTCCGGCGTTGTGGAGTGCTTTGTGTGCGTGGGTGAGGAGCTTGAAGGTGATCCTCTTGTCGAAGGGGAACCAGTGTAGGACTCAGGTGGGGGGTGATGTGGCTACAGCAGGGTACGTTGACGATTAGTTGGGCGGAGGCGTTTTGGATGCGTTGTAGTCGTTGTAGGTGTTTGGCTGGGATTCCTGCATAGAGTGCATTGCTGTAGTCCAGTCTGCTGTTGACGAGGGCCTGTGTCACTGTTCTTCTTGTTTTGTCGGGATTCACTTGTAGTTCCTGTGGAGCATGCGGAAGGTGTTGTAGCAGGAGCAGGAGACGGCGTTGACCTGTTTAGACATGGAGAGGGAGGAGTTGAGGATGAATCCTAGGTTGCGTGCATGGACGGTAGGTGTTGGTGCTGTTCCCAGTGTGGTCGGCCACCAGGAGTCATCCCAGGCTGAGGAGGTGGGTCCGAGGATGAGTACCTCCGTCTTGTCCATAAACTTGTCCTGTACCTCACCAAATGAAAGAACATTTGGAAACTGAACTGCGTAAGCTGTGACTTGGATATCATTCAACCCATAAGTTGTTTGGAATGGTTGGCCCCAGTTGTCATCGCAGAGAAAGCTAATGGCGAAGGTATTCGGCTATGCGTGGACTTACGCACCCTTAACGAGACTATTTGGGTAGAAAGACACCCCCTACCTATTATTAACAAGATGCTTAGCACCATGGGACCAGCAAAGTATTTTAGTATGATAGACTTGTCAATGGCTTACCATCAGGTTGAACTCCACCCCGAATCAAGACCACTCACTGCCTTTATCACTCCTCTACGGGCATTTATCTTTAAAAGGATGCTGTTCGGATTAGCATCCGCGGCGGCGGTCTTTCAGAAAACTATGCAAGAAATCCTGGAAGGGGTGGACCACACCATGTGTTTTCAGGACGACATATTGGTGTATGGCCAAAGTGTGGAGGAACATGACTACTACCTTAGACGCGTCTTTGGAAGACTGATGGATGCTGGATTAACAGTGAAGAGAAACAAATGCAAGATTAGAGTTTCATCTGTTGAGTATTTGGGACATTCCATCTCCGAAGAAGGTTTCAGACCCAAAGGTAGCCTGATTAAAGCAGTAAAAGACGCCCCATACCCTAGGAATAAAGAGGAACTTAAGTCCTTCTCGGGGCTCATGGAGTATATGTCGAAATACATTGACAATTTCGCCTCCAAATGCGAACCTATGAGAGTTCTCCTAAAGAAAAACAAGGAATTCACATGGAATGAAGAACATGAGAGAGTAGCAGATGCTCTCAAGGAAGAACTGGTGAACTCGCCGGCACTAGGGGTTTTCGATCCAAAGAAGAAAACCATCCTCACCACAGATGCTTCCAACAAGGGTCTGGGAGCCACCCTAATACAGAAGGAAGGAAAGGAGGAAAACATTATTACCTTTGCGTCCAAGTGTCTTACGATCCCCAAACGGAACTGCTCTCTTTTTGAAAGGGAGGCCCTGGCCTGTTTCTGGGCAGTGAGGCACCTTAAATTCTTTTTGTGGGGACTGAACTTCAATATTCGAACAGACCTCAAGCCTCTTACTGTCATCTTTACGGTGAAAGGGCTGGAAAATTGCACTCCACGCATAAGCATATGGATCCTAGGACTGGAACACTACAATTACAAAGTGGAGTACATTCCAGGAAAGGAAAATAAGATTGCTGACTTCTTATCTAGGATGCCGTTACAAGAAGAAGAGTCAGAAGAAGTATTAGACAGTCCAATAATGATGATGGAGGAACCCGCCATCACTGAACAAGAATGGGAGAAGTGCATGAGAGAAGACATTGAAATGGACACATTAAAAGGCATCATGAGAGAAGGGTGGCCTAACAAGAGGAGTGATCTTGAAGAAGGAATCACAGAATTTTGAGAAGTAAGAAACAAACTCAGCATCGTTGGGGACAAAGTATATCACCAAAGTAGAGTAGTACCTCCCAAAGGCCTGAGGAAAAGAATCATAGACTTGGCACATGAAGGTCACTTGGGAAGGAGTGCAACTAAAAGTAGAGTGAGAGTGAATTTCTGGTTTCCGAAAATGGACACAATGACAGAGCAACAAGTGAAGGATTGTGTAACATGTGCCAAGAGCAATAAATCAAAGACCCTACAAAAACTCCTCTAGCTCCTGTCAAAATACTTACTAAACCTTGGAGCAAGTTAGCTTTGGACATCATCGGGCCAATGCACAACTTAGGATTCCAAAAGAAATTCATGTTAGTTCTGATCGACTACTCTTCACATTGGATTAAACAGAAATTTGTGCATTGCATCACCACTAAAACCGTTATTGAGTTCCTCAAAGGAGTGTTCTGTGATGAGGGTTTACCCTCCACTTTATTGACTGATAATGGTGTGCAATTCATCTCAGAAGAAATGAAGGACTTCCTAAGGAAAATGAACATAAAGCACGAAACCACTGCCCTCTATTGCCCAAAGGCAAATGGCCTAGTTGAAAGAGCGAATAGACTCATTAAAGAGCACATTCAATTGGCTACCACCAATAGTCAAGACATAGAGAGTTCTCTTCGGAAGTGTCTATGGGCGTTCCATACTTCGCCTAACAAGACAGGAGTCTCCCCTTTCGTCTCCCTCCGCAGGAGAGAACCATGCACAAAGTTTTTTTTAACCAACGTAATTATGTCTTTGAGGCAGGCATCACCTTCAATCCACAACTTGTCTTGGATATTTCTTTTTTTTATTGCACATAACCACTTGGTCCTAATCATATCATCATGCAAAGACCCAAACTTGCACTTGATTCCCAAATTTTTTAAAGCAGAGACATAATTCTCAATGGATTCATTTATGTTTTGTTTACGCTTGTAGAATGTACGTCTAGAGACTGCAACGCAAACAATAGGGGAATAATGGTCATCAAGATCTGCTATGGCACATTTAAATACGTCTAAATCTCCACTCCTTTCCGTTTTTTGCATATGTAGATAAACTCTAAGACCTTCTGGTCCTAAACAATGCATTAAAATTCTCTTTTTCCTTTCTGAAGACATGATGCTGCCATTGTCTTCTAGAGTTGTAATATAATTCAAAAAAATATTCCTTCCAGTCTAGCCATTTAATATTTGGTTCACCTTGATTAATTAGGAATTCTTTAGGATCACTTAAAGTAATGCTCGTGTTACTTTTTGAATTAGAATCTGTGCTAGATTCACCATTCATTTTCTTTTAAATAAATATCAAACACTATTCTCAAGAAATAAATAGTAATGTTAAAAGTCTTACTGTGTAGAGATAATAAATGACTGAAATAGGAGTTGTTAAATCCACAATTTCGTGTTCCATACTTCGCCTAACAAGACAGGAGTCTCCCCTTTCGTCTCCCTCCGCAGGAGCGATCCATGCACAAAGTTTAATCCCAGTTGGGTGGAAGGAGGCAGGACCAATAACTTCAATCATGAAGAAATCACAGAGAAGATCAACAAACACCAAACCAAATACAAACTGTGGTATGACCAGAAATATGGTGTCAAAATCTCCAACTTGGAAGTAGGTGACATTGTGCAGGTAAAGAGATGCAATGGGGAAGGGACTAAACAAAGCAAATTCTATCCTCTGTGTAAGGTAGTTAAAGTTCTCAAAAATGTAGTCCAACTTGAAAATGGGCAATGGTGGAGCTTTGACAAAATTGTAAAATCACAGATGTGATAGAGTCCTTGTTCTTGTACCTTCCTGCCCCTTTTTCTGCCCCTCGCAGGACTATCTTTTACCACTGTAAAACGTTTGTTCTACCTTTTTCAGTTATATGGGAAGGGAGGTGTCTTACATCTTATGTTATTATAATGGTACATTCCGTTCCCCCTTTCCCTCTTCCCACTTGGCTTCCCCCACCTGAAGCGCACCTTGGAATGTTGTGTATTCTTCAGTGAGGAGAGTGGATGGCCAATAAAGAATACTCACCAGCCCTTGGTTCCTGTCATCTTTATTACTTCCAACAGTAACCAATTGCATTTCACTCACAGTAGACTTCCAGTGTTTATCAGCCTTTAAACACTCTGTACAAAAGTCAACATGAGTATTAACCTCTGTGTCCATACCTGGCCACCAATAATACATTTTTAAAAGTTCTTTTTTGCATTGACCCAGGATGTCTCCTATGTGCCGAACATATCAAACGTTTCCAACGTTTTAGCAGAGGAATGAATAAATCACCTCTTAACAACTTTCCATTTTCTATACTCAGTTCCTCTGACACCTGTTGAAGAGGCATTAAGGTGTTACACAAATTCCTAACAGGTGGTTACTTCCCAGTGACATATTCCATAACTTTTTTCAAAACCACATAACTTTTAACTAACTCAATCCAATCAGCTTCAGAAGCAGTTCCTTCTAAATCCTGTATGGCATCAATAGCTGCACCACACAATCAGTATCTTCACACAACTCTGATTCAGAATCTGAAACTGGAAGACTTGACAAAAAGTCAGCATGAATATTGTGTTTCCCACAAATATGTTTGATTTGATTATTGAACTCTTGTAACTTTGCCAAAAATCCTACAAGTCTAGATTTCCTCTTCCACACCCATCCATCTTAAAAGTTAAAGGTTTGTGATCTGTCATCAATCCAAAATGCTTGCCCCAGAGATACATCATAAGCTTCTCAACCACCCAAACACATGCCAATGTCTCCCTTTTGATTGTGTTGTAAAAGAGTTCTGCGAAGCTTAATTTCCTTGAAACAAATGCAGTCGTTTGTACTCGCCCTGTCACTCTTTGTGAGAACATTGCACCAACTCCCACTGCGCTAGCGTCAACAGTGACAATATCGCTTCCTTCTGAGTCAAACATGGTGCTTCCACAATGGCCTTCTTTATGTCTTGAAAAGACATATCCTGTTCATTTCCCCAAATAAATTTCAAACCTTTTCTTAATAAGGTACACAAAGGTTCAACCTTATCTGCATAATGTACAACAAAACGTGAATAGATTTCACTCAAACCCATGAACGATTTCAGTGAATCTTTATCCTCAAGTTTGGGAGTCTCTGAAATTGCTCTTACCAAATCAAGTTTGGGTTTGATTCCTTCTGAACTCAAAACATGGCCTAAATAATCAATTTCCTGTTTCACAAATGTGCACTTATTTTTAGACACAGGCATGCCTCTATTTGTTAAAATATCAAGAACTGTATCTAAAATGTCATTTGGTCATCTTGGATTTTTTCCTCTCCTTTTACATTCTTAAATATGACATTCATTCATTTTTAAATATGCTTGCGGCTGAAGCAAGCCCGAACGGTAACCTAATAAATCTAAAAGCTCCAAATAGAGTCCTAAAAGTTGTATAATCCCTGGATTCCTCTGACAATTTCATCTGATGATAAGCTGACTTGGTCTATCAATGAAAAACATTTTGAACCGGAAGTGGCTGCCAACATCTCCTTAGGCTTGGGTAAAGGATGGCAGTCTATGACAATACTCTTATTTAAGGACCTCAAGTCAGCACAAAGCTGAATGTCACCAGTCTTTTTTTATGATTACAACAGCCAATACCCACTCTGAAGAGTTAGTAGGTTCTATAACTTCCTCTTTTATTAATTTATCTATAAACAGAATATTGCTCCCGAGCAAAAGAACCAATTAACAATCACATTTGATCGTATCAATTTATCAGTCCAATTAGACATCCAAATTTAAGAGTTCCAAATGATATCTTTTTTATTTCCTTGTTTTCTTTATCTCTAATACAGAGGTTACACATCCCTTCATGTTGACGATGATGGCGGGAGTACTCTTCGAGAGCTGAATTAACTTCACCTATTACTGTTGGACCAGACTTATTGTCCTTCCGAAGATACTTGATTTTATACTCTATAGAACACCGAATGCTGCATATGGAATGAATATTTTTATTCTTGAGACCCATACTGTATGGGACCTCATACAGGTTATACCTGGAATGTGGTGTGGATATCTTCTCAGATTTGTTAATGCCCCGATGAAGTCGTCGGGTGATTTTTCCAAGATGAAACACGTGTCGGCTGCCTGGCTACATTTGGTGATGTCAACTACACCAATTCGTCATTGAACATCATTGCTTGAAACCTCTGTATTAGAGATTAGAGAAAACAAGGAAATAAAGGAGATATCATTTGGAACTCTTAAAATTGGATGTCTAATTGGACTGATTAATGGATACGATCAAATGTGATTGTTAATTGGTTCTTTTGCTCGGGAGTAATATTCTGTTTATAGTCTATCCTCTGTGCTTTTCTATCACAGAGGATTCTTTTGGGACGTGGGTGGCCGTTGCCTATTTGTTCCCTGGAGCATTTGCTTATGATATTTTGATCATTTGATTGTAAAATTGGTTTGCGCAAGGTGTAACCTAGCCACGCTTCACATTTATTATTAATTTATCTAGTAAAATCTTCAAATCATCCCTGACGGAGAGTGGTACAGCTCTAACTTTATGCTTTACTGGAATTACATTTAAAAAAAATGTATTTACATGTTCAAATCTATTGGCACAGCCTATACGATCCTCAAAAACATCTTCATTGTTCTTTAAAACAATTTGTAATGTTTTTAGTTCTGACTCTTCTTGTCGTCAAACAGCCACATTTCGCTACCACAGCCATGAAGGTTGGCATCCGATTAAATTACTATATCTGGGCTTGGCCTAAAAATTGCCCTTCCATTCCAGGACTCCATAATCTCCAACCACCATCTCAATTCGTTCGTTTCCGAATCTGTCTGAACTCTCTGTGAATATCTTACCCCTTCAGTGACCTTCTCTTTTCTCAGATGCTTCCTCTTCTGGGTAGCTTTCTTACCACATCTACTCGCTGTGGTATCACCAACTACCTCCTCAACTGATCAGAATTGCTCCTCGTTTACTCTCTGACCAAGTCTCCCCTTCCAACTTGTCTATATAGTCGTCCAGTTTTTTTGCCAACTGAGACGCTCAGGCAGACACTGCCTTTTCAACACATTCCTGGACTCTCACCTCCACATTATCATCATTAGTCCTATTCTGCTCCATATTCTCTAAGAAATAGCAATGATCAGCAGTTAATCTGGCCTTACTAATACAGAGACAATAATCACCAGGAATCCTCAAGTGAACTATAGTATCAGGCTTCCTGTGAAAAAATACCACTTTCTTCAAGAAAAAAACTCCAAACACCAAGCACCTGCTTGCACTTTTGACCTCAGGAAGCTGACTGAAAAAAATGGTTTCTCAGCCTCTTTTGCTTGTCCAAAAGATGGCTGACCATATTGTATGCAAACTCCCTAGGGGGAACAACCTAAAATGGCAGCTGCATCAGGTGACGCTCCTACGGTGGCCTGGGGACACATATGAGTTGCAGGAATAAGGCCCTTGGATCGGCAGAGTCGGGTAAACCTGGTCCAAATTCTTCACTTTAAATAAGACTTAAATTTAAATGTGTGTCTCTGCATTCCGCCCGCAAAAATTTGAGTGCGCCCGTACGCGCTCAACCTTCTCAGTGTCGGAAAGCGTTTCAAACAAGCATATCTTTCATCTAAAACCGGGCGCAAGGGGAAACCTCCCTCCTGCGCTCGCAAAGCTTAATTGAGGCCCAGCTAGAGAGGCGTCAAGAGCAACGATCAAAGCTCTCCGGAAAGCCAACGAAGCAAAAAAAAAACAAGAAAAAAAAAAACGATCAAAGCTCTCGATGCCTCGAGCGAAGGTCGGAGAAGACCGTGCCTTTCCTAATTATCAAAAGATCCTCGCCGCCCCCCAGTACAGCGTGCGTCAACAGAAGATACCGACCGAAGGCCCGTAGTGGGATTTATAACTTCCCTTCTCTGGATGTCTGGGATAAAACAGCTCAGTTGACTGAAACAGGCACTGTAGAGGTGCGTGATGAGTTTACAATAACATTGTTTAGCCAGACTCCATGATAGCTCGCACTCTTCTCCAGTTTCTGTTCAGAATCACTTTCGTTACTCGGCTACTCAGTAAAGCTTGGGAATGTGCGACTTGGATTTTGCGCAGTGGATTCTAATCCCACCCTTCTCTCTCTTGTCACAGATGGGGGTGGGGTTGTTAATCCCACCCCACTCTGTGATGAGATGGGGAAGGGTAGGGAGACCAGCTCCAGTCCTTGATTGAGGGGAAGTCCACTGTGCTGCAGGGCTTCTGACTTAAGCGCCCAGAGCCAACTTTAACAAAATCTCGAGCCATACCTGTCAGTCAGATGCTCGTGAGCCTCTCCCGCATTGCCCTGCTTGTGGAAATTCCTCGAGAGATGTTTCTATTTGCTTGCGCTGCTCCCTACCCTTGCTGTTTCCTGCCGCCCTCAGACTTCCTTGCTCCATATGTGCGCTGAGCTAGTCTGCGTAGCTTGCCCCCTGCGCTGCGATCTGCTGCACCCTAATCCGCCCCATTATGGCTGACATCGTCTGCTGGACTTGGAATGTCCAGGGCTTGAATGATCATCGCAAGGCCCGACTGATACACTCACACTTACAGCGACACAAAGTGGATATATGTCTCTTACAGGAGACGCACCTGTTGCTCGGATACGTCTCCAGACTCCAATCCCGCTATTGGGGGGAATCCCTCTCCTCCACCTATTCGTCGTATGCCAGGGGCGTCTCAGTTCTAATGCGCCGGGGCCTCCCTTGGCAGACGCCCGGGTACTCCTCGATCCGGAGGGCAAGTATGTGATCCTCCATGGTTTACTACTGGCTCAGCCCGTCACGATTGCCGCGGTCTCCGGCCCCTACCCTTGCTGTTTCCTGCCGCCCTCAGACTTCCTTGCTCCATATATGCGCTGAGCTAGTCTGCGTAGCTTGCCGCCTGCGCTGTGATCTGCTGCACCCTAATCCGCCCCGTTATGGCTGACATCGTCTGCTGGACTTGGAATGTCCAGGGCTTGAATGATCATCGCAAGGCCCGACTGATACACTCACACTTACAGAGACACAAAGTGGATATATGTCTCTTACAGGAGACGCACCTGTTGCCCGGATACGTCTCCAGACTCCAATTCCACTATTGGGGGAATCCCTCTCCTCCACCTACTCGTCGTATGCCAGGGGCATCTCAGTTCTAATGCGCCGGGGCCTCCTTGGCAGACGCCCAGGTACTCCTCGATCCGGAGAGGGCAGGTATGTGATCCTCCATGGTTTACTACTGGCTCAGCCCGTCACGATTGCCGCAGTCTACGGCCCCTACTCGGATGCCCCGGAATTTTGTAATCACATATGGCACCTCATCTCCTCCTGCGGCCCTGTGGCAGTGGTTGGGGCAGTGGCGTAACGAAACTTGAGGGGGTCCCCCTGCAAACTACATGTAGGGCCCGCCCCATTCTCCGCGCCATTCTAGAGCTCTCAGGCCAGCGACCAGCCATACTGCAGGGGATGCGGTGCTATTGTTACGCCACTGTCACCAATACAGCCATTATAAGTAACACTGGATGGTGGAGTTAAAGGTTGGGCTTAGTCTGCCAGCAGGCTATCATAGGTGGTGGTCCATTCATTACAGGGTCCCTGCCATCGGTAGACCGGGAAAGTTTGCCCAATGTTAGGTGGGTTTCCTGATGCAGACTCCTCTCATTATATACAACATCGGGCCCACTCATCGTTCAGTTTTGACAAAAGTGCATCCACTGCTCCTTCTCGTTTACCTTTTAAAACATTAGACAGTGTGACAATGCAGTATTTCAAAAGGAGATGTAACTACAAAGAGCACATTTTGATAATACATTTTTATTAGTAGACAATAGCAATCTTAAGAGGCATTGCGTAGCTTCATACACACTTTGACTCCAACAGGGCCGGCTCTAGGCTCATGGTGGCCCTGGGCAGGGAGCGTAGGTAGGGGGCCCGGAAGAGGGGGTCCGGGCGGGGCGGAGCACGCAGGCCAGTAAAGAGGGGAGGGGGTCAGGGTGTTTAGAAGTGGAACAGGCCGCCAAATCCCTGCCAGGGGCCACCACGCAAATATGTATCCATCCTCAGAGGATTAATATATTAAGGATATATATTGGCGTGGTGGCCCCTGGGGTTTGGTGGCCCTGTGCAGGTGCACAGCTTGCACATGCCTAAAGCCGGCCCTGACTCCAATTCCATCACAGTCTCTCTCTCACTCTGTCAGTCACTATCTCTCTTTCAGTCAGTCAGTCAGTCTCTCACTCTCAATAAGTCTCTCTCTCTCTCTCTCTCTCTCTCTCTCTCTGTCAGTCAGTCAGTCACTCTCTCAGTCAGCCAGTCTCTCTCTCTCAGTCAGTTTCTCAGTCAGTCAGTCTCTTGGTCAGTCAGTATTCAGTCTTTGAGTCAGTCAGTCAGTCTCTACTCTCTCTCCACTCTCTCCATTCTCTCTCTCCATTCTCTCTTTCAACTCTGTCCTCTCTATCTCTACTGTCTCTCTCTCCACTCTCTCTCCACTGTCTCTTCATTGTCTCTCTCTCTCCACTTTCTCTCTCTCTACTCTCCCACTATCTTTCTCTCTGTCCACTCTCTCCCTCCACTGTCTTCCTCCACTGTCTCTCTCCACTCTCTCGCTACTCTCTCTCCACTCTCTCTCTCCACCCTCTCTCCCTTCTCTCTCACTCTCTACTCTCTCTCCACTCTCTGTCTCTCTCCACTGTCTCTCTCCACTGTCTCTCTCTACTCTCTACTCTCTCTCCACTCTCTCTCCACTCTCTCCACTCTCTCTCTCTCTCTCCACTGTCTCCCTCCACTCTCTCTCTACTCTCTCTCCACTCTCTCTCCACTCTCTCTCCACTCTCTCTCTCTCTCTCTCTCTCTCTCTCCACTCTAACTCTCTACTCTCTCTCCACTCTCTCTCTATTCTCTCTCTCTACTCTCTCTCCACTCTCTCTCTCTCTCCACTCTCTCTTCACTCTCTCTCCACTCTCTCTCTACTCTCTCTCCACTGTCTCTCTCTCTACTCTCTCTAACTCACTCTCTCCACTGTCTCTCCATGCTCTCTCCACTCTCTCTCCACTCTGTCTCTCTCCACTGTCTCTCTCCACTGTCTCTCTCTACTCTCTACTCTCTCTCCACTCTCTCTCCACTCTCTCCACTCTCTCTCTCTCTCTCCACTCTCTCTCCACTCTCTCTCCACTCTCTCTCTCTCTCTCTCTCTCCACTCTCACTCTCTACTCTCTCTCCACTCTCTCTCTATTCTCTCTCTCCACTCTCTCTCCACTCTCTCTCTCCACTCTCTCTTCACTCTCTCTCCACTCTCTCTCTACTCTCTCTCCACTGTCTCTCTCTCTACTCTCTCTAACTCACTCTCTCCACTGTCTCTCCATGCTCTCTCCACTCTCTCTCCACTCTCTCTCTCTCCACTGTATATCTCCACTCTCTCTCCACTCTCTTTCTACTCTCTCTCCACTGTCTTTCTCCACTCTCTCTCTCTCTCTCTCTCCTCTCTCTCTCTCCACTCTCTCTCTCTCTCTCCATTCTCTCTCCACTCTCTCTCTCTCTCTCTCTCTCTCTCTCCCTCTCTCTCTCTCTCTCTCTCTCTCTCCACTCTCTCTCTCTCTCCACTCTCTCTCTCTCCACTCTCTCCCACTCCACTCTCTCCCACTCTCCCTCACAAAGTAGTGTGCGTTCCATGGGCGTCCGCAGACATTTTTCCAGGGGGGGGCACATTTTTAACTATATCACCATCCCCCTTACACCCTTCTCCCCTCTGCCTTGCACCCTTCTCGCCCTCCATCTTGCACCCTTCTCCCCCACCCCCTTGCACCCTTCTCCCCCTCCCCCTTGTACCCTACTCCACCTCCGCCTTGCACCCTTTTCTACCTTGCACACTTCTCCCCACTGCCTTACAACATTCTCCCCTCTGCCTTGCACACTTCTCTCCTCTGCCTTGCACCCTTCTCCCCTCTGCCTTACACCCTTCTCCCCTCTGCCTTGCACCCTTCTCCTCTCTGCCTTGCACCCTACTCCACCTCCGCCTTGCACCCTTTTCTACCTTGCACCATTCTCCCCCTGCCTTGCACCATTCTCCCCTCCCCCTTGCACCCTTCTCCCCCTACCCCTTGTACCCTACTCTACCTCCACCTTTCACCATTTTCTACCTTGCACTATTCTCCCCTCTGCCTTGCACCATTCTCCCCTCTGCCTTGCACCCTTCTCCTATCTGGCCTGCACCTTTCTCCCCTCTGCCTTGCACCCTTCTCCTCTCTGCCTTGCACCCTACTCCACCTCCGCCTTGCACCCTTTTCTACCTTGCACCATTCTCCCCTCCCCCTTGCACCCCTCTCCCCTCCCCCTTGTACCCTACTCCCCTCCCCCTTGTACCCTACTCCACTTCCGCCTTGCACCCTTTTCTACCATGCACCATTCTCCCCTCTGCCTTGAACCCTTCTCCCCTCTGTCTTGCACCCTTCTCCCCTCTGCCTTGCACCCTTCTCCTCTCTGCCTTGCACTCTACTCCACCTACGCCTTGTACCCTTTTCTACTTTGCACCATTCTCCCCTCTGCCTTACACCCTTCTCCCCTCTGTCTTGTAGCCTTCTCCCCTCCGCCTTGCACCCTTCTCTACCTTGCACCCTTCTCCCCTCCACCTTGCACCCTTCTCCTCTCTGCCTTGCACCCTTCTCCCCTCTGCCTTGCACCCTTCTCCTCTCTGCCTTGCACCCTTCTCCCCTCTGCCTTGTACCCTTCTCACCCTCTGCCTTGCACCCTTTTCTACCTTGCACCATTCTCCCCTCTGCCTTGTACTCTTCTCCTCTCTGCCTTGCATCCTTCTCTTCTCTGCCTTGTACCCTTCTCCCCTCTGCCTTGCGCCCTTCTTCTTTCTGCCTTGCACCCTTCTCTTCTCTGCCTTGCACCCTTCTCCCCTCTGCCTTGCACCCTTCTCCCCCTCCGCCTTGTACCCTTCTCTACCTTGCACCCTTCTCCCCTCTGCCTTGCACCCTTCTCCTCTCTGCCTTGCACCCTTCTCCACTCTACCTTGCACCCTTCTCCCCTCTGCCTTGCACCCTTCTCTTCTCTGCCTTGTACCCTTTTCCCCTCTGCCTTGCGCCCTTCTCCTCTCTGCCTTGCACCCTTCTCCTCTCTACCTTGCACCCTTCTCCCCTCTGCCTTGCACCCTTCTCGACCGGCCCCTTGCACCCTTCCCACACAATGGACGGGTCTGCCACCTAGAACAATGGCACAATTTCAAAAGCATGATGGACTAGGGCTGGCCCTGACTGGGCCCACACTAGAAGCACTGGCGATCCAGGGGACCCCTCTTCCTGCAGAAGCCCATAGTGGTGCATTCTAACAAGAGTGCTTACCTGAGGGCCCCATTTTGCTGCCTCGCTTTGCCCTGGAGAATGCTCTCTCTGGGGCCCCCACCCCACCCCATCCTTGTCCCTGTCTCTTCTCTTCTCTTGTGGGGTGGGCTTTGCTTATGGAGAGGAGAGAGTGGGGGCCGGGCTCTGGACTGCCTCAGAGGAGCAGCAGTGAATGCAGTCTCTGGGGCCCCCACCCCATCCTTGTCAGGTTCCCGAGCAGTGCTCTGTGCTGCCACCTGCTCTTGCTCTCTGGGGCCCCCACCCCACCCCTTCCTTGTCCCTGTCTCTTGTCTTCTCTTGTGGGGTGGGCTTTGCTTATGTAGAGGAGAGAGTGGGGGTCGGGCTCTGTGCTGCCTCAAAGGAGCAGTGGAGACTGCTGTTTCTGGGGCCCCCACCCCCACCCTTGTCCTGGGTCTGGGCTCTGACTGAAGAGAAACAATGTTGATATTTTGTTTCTCTTCAGTCAGAGGGAGAGGGCGAGGGGCTCAGAGCAGGCTGCACCTGCTTCAGACACAGACGGAGAGAGGCTTGCTTTAGCGCAAGCCTCTCTCACAGCTCTCAGAAGAGCTGAGGGGGCCGGGCCACCTTCATTAACTGAAGAGAGTGGGGCCCCCCGCACCGCAGGGGGGGGCCCCAGGGGCGTTTGTTATGCCCCTGGTTTGGGGTGGGGATTTTAATGTCACTCTTTTGGCGACCTTGGATCGTTCGGGCTCTTACACGTCCCATCCGCGTGCAGCTGCAGCTCTTACATCTATTTTAACTGACAACGCTCTCTATGATGCTTGGCGCCACCTCCGTGCGGATGCTCGTGAAGGCACCTGCGTCACTGGCGCGAGGCGCTGTTAGTCGGGAATTGATCTTCGACTGACCTTGCCGGGGAGGGGGACCGCCCGGGGCGTACTCTTGCTAACCTTCTTTGCCCTCCACGAGCTGCCTCCTATATAACGGCCCTCATGATGGCGGCCCGGACAGGACTACCTCCCCGGAGGATATAAAATCCCGCTTTCTTGATTTTTATTTACAACTCTACTCTGCCGGCACTCCTTTGCCACGTGAGGAGTTTGATCAATGCTTTGAGTCTATCGCGCTTGTCTGGCTCGTAGACTACCATCGAAAATTCCTCAATGAACCGTTTTCCAGGGAGGAAATATTGGCTGCCATCAGTAGTCTACCTGGTGACAAGGCCCCTGGCCTGGATGGCCTGCCAGTCTCGTTGTACAAAACGTTCGCTGACATTCTGGAGCGGCATCTGGCGGCCATGTACAATGAATCTTTTGATACCGGTCTATTGCCGCCATCCTTGCGTGAGGCAATGATAACCCTTCTTCTCAAACCTGACAAGCCTGCCGACCATCGAGACTCCTACCGCCCCCTTTCCCTTATAAACATAGATAACAAAATCTTTGCTAAATTGATCGCCTCCCGTCTTCTCCTTCTTATGCCCACCATTGCCCTCCCCGATCAATCTGGCTTCATTCCTGGTAGGGCAACCTCGCATAACCTTTGTACCATCTTCTCAGTCTTGCATCAAATTAATCCTAATCTGCCGGCAGTGGCGGCCCTACTTGACGCTACTAAGATGTTCGATACGCTGGAGTGGCCCTTCTTATTTTAAATCTTGCCGCGTATGTGCTTCAGTGACATCTTTCTACGTGAGGTTAAACTCCTTTATGCCAATCCCTCGGCACCTCTCCGCATTAATGGTCAGGTTTACGACCCTATTAGTATTGCCCGTGGCACACGCCAGGGGTGACCGTTATTGCCCATGCTTTTTGCCATTGCGATGGAGCCCCTGGCCGCCAGGCTCCGTCAGCACCACACTCACAGGGGTATTGGTTTCTCGTCCCTCTCCCTACTCGTCTCAATGTATGCGGACGATGTTACCCTATATGTCAATCATCCTCAGGAGAATCTCAGCCCCCTAGTCCGGGAAATCAAACGTTTTGGTGGGCTTTCGGGCATCCAGGTGAACTGGAGCAAGTCTGTTCTATTCCCCTTGATTGATGCCACTGTGCCATTCCCACCTGACTTTCCATTTGTGTGGGCTTCTGGCTCCACGCGCTACTTGGGCATCTGGCTGAGTAGGGATCTGGATGAACTGTGGAGGTCTACCTTCGGGCGTGTGGTAGATTGGCTTGAATCCAGGATTCCATCGTGGAGCCGACTTCCGCTATCTCTTGCGGGCTGAATCGCAATAGCCAAAATGGTGGTCCTTCCTAAATTCCTCTATCTGTTTTTAAACATCCCCATCCCCTCACTTCTCATTTCTTTCCCAAACTGCGCTCCCTAATCATCTCGCTCGTTTGGGCGGGTAAACAGCCGAGAGTGGCTTATGATATCCCCACTCTCCCCATGTCTGCCGGTGGGATGGGCGCACCTGATTTCAGGATCTATGCCTTATGTGCCCAGGCCAGTTTCCTGCACTTTTGGATTCACCCTACCCCTATCAGCCCCATGTCGCAGTTGAGACCGATGTAGACGCTCCCTGGCCTTTGTCCACTGCTCTGTTCGTGCCCGCAGTGCGCCCTCGGGCAGAGGTCGACACGGGCGAGATGCTGCATTGGGCCTGGTCTGGCCTGCACCGGCTTTCTAGCATCCCTCTGTTCTCTGCCAACTCTGTGCCAATAGTAAACCACCCAGATTTCCCCTCACTTCAGTTTTCCAGCATGTCTAGACATGCAACGCGATTGGGTTTGAGGACAGTGGCGGAGCTATACCCAGAGAACTCCTTGTACTCTCTCCCGGACTCCTTGGGCCGCAGGACATGCTTTTATTCTATCAGCTGCGTGCCACTTGCCGGAAGCTGCACCCCACATTCCCTCAGCCCCGCCCACCATTCCGGCTATGGACTTCATATATACTTCCCCGTCGCGCACAAATTAGTCACCAAGGGGAGGAACCAAGATGGCGATCGGAACAGTCGCATAAACGCTCGGCTCCGAGGGCCCTTCCTCCCAGCACGTCTATCCTGACGATAATCCTGAGAGAGGCTTGCTGATTTAAGTTGTTGAAAGGAAGCAATCACTTACCATCTGTTTCTGGGGCTCTGCCGTGCAGTGGATCCGAAGAACTGTCCCCGTCTGCTTGCTGGCCTTCGTGGCGCTGACGCCAGGGCCTCGAGTGCAGAGGTTGCCTGGCAGTGTTCGTAGTGTTGGCGGCCCTGGTCGGGTTGAGAAGCCGGTCAGTGGAAGCCTGAGAGCCGCGAGCCGGGAGAGTTGGTGCCAACCCACTCCCAATAGTGGGTTGCCCCGTGAACCCGAGATATCGCCGAGCCGGAGAGAGGCTGTGTCGCCCGGTTCCCCTTGGGCGTGACGCCCGGCCATGTTAATAGTCCCGTCCGGGAACCAGCGGTTGGCTCACGGCGAGCTGCGGGGAGCACACCTGGCCTTTTGTTGACTCTCCTTTCTGCACCAAGCGCCGCCTGTCGAGGTACAGCCGTGGGACCTGCTGACTTTAGTGGTCGGACGGACTCGGAGGCGGAGGTGAAGTGACGGAGAACGAGATGGCTGAAATGGCGGATGGCGCCTTGGAGTGCACCCCTCCCGGGGACGGAGAAACCGCTGAACTTGAGACCCCCGGAGTTCGGCTACATGGGGAAACGCTTACGAGTCGCCATGTACTGGCTGCACTGACAACCCTGCGGACTGCTCTGCTCCGGAGATCCCGGGACTTGGAGGGAAAAATCGTCGCCATTGCTGACCCGCCATTTTGTAGCGTAGTGGTTTGCCCCCGAGTCGGTGCCGATACATCTCCTTCTGCCGCAGTGTCATGTTCCCCGGATGAGTCTACAGTCTTGGAGGCGCTAATAGATTTGGTTCCTGAGCTTATTGTCGTCACGCCTGTTCCGCAAGTGGTTGTCTCATTGGGGCCTTTTTCTGACCAGCAAGTGGAGAAGCTCCATCGCTCCATGGTACATGAGGCCCGAACTGTGCTGTGGTGCTTCCCACACCCTGTGCTCTCCTTTCCGTGCTTGGCGGACCTGTTTTTGGACTTGGAACTGTTTGTGGTCTGGGTATTGCTGCATTCCGGCCTCCGCCATGCATCGTCAGTTGTTTCTCGGTGGCTAGGACCATGTCGGGCGGCGGCGCTACCTGGTCTACCTGGAACGATTGAACCTTTTGTATCGAATTGTCTCCCGACTGCATGGTTGTTTAACATTGCTACTGTTGACAGAAGTGGCCAGGGGTGACCTCGCTTGGGACTTGGAGGGACTTCTTGCTGGTTAACGGTGATTCAAGGGCACGTCTAATGGGGCTGTAATTGATTGCATTTTATGTGCTTGCTAATATTTGTACTTTTCTTTGGCTTCTGTTTATACGATTTCAGTATGCGGGGGTGGGAGGGACTGGGTAACCGAATCGCCGGCCCTTCTCCTCATGTTTTTCTTCTTTTTCTCTTTCTTTTCTATATTTCGGGTTTCTTATTTAGATCGACAGGCACGCTGCTGGGGGGGTAGGCCGTAGCCTTTTGCAGGGGTGCAGGGTGGGGGGTTGGGGGATGGGTTTGTCTTCTGCTTCCTTTTTTTGTTTCTATGGCCCTTTGTTCTTTCCTTTTTCGATGTCGCTGTCTCCATGTTCCCATAGTACGTCCCTTTTAGGGGTGGGGCTTGCATGCCGTGCTTGGTACGCTACTATCGCATTACTCCTATCTTTGGTACTCTTCTCCTTTCCCATTCCATCTATGTCCATCATCGGAGTGATACTGTGTTTTTAACTGACTGTATTGGGAGCGGGAATGACAACGCGATGTCGATTTTTATTTTTATCTAATTTTTGTTATTTAAAATGAACCTTTTCTAATCCTTGTTATTATGTATTATCTCGATTCTCCGCTATAACCTGTATGTGGCTTTGTTTTTAATCATCGGATTGATGTGATACTTCTTCCTCAATTTCTGCTCGATTTACATAGCGGCCGGCCACACTGGTTGTAGGCCCGTGTCTGTAATTTCATGCTAATGGAAATAAAGGTCCTTTAAAAAAAAAAAAAAAAAAAAAATTGTCACCAAACTATACGCTTTTCCCTAGTGTCTGCTCCCATTTCCTCGGATCGTGCACGGGAGGCGTGGAGTGCGGATCTCGGTATTAATATTTCGGAGGCTGACTGGCTCTGCTGTAATCAAACGAAAAAGTTGTCACCGAATTACTGGCTCCGTCTGATCCATTTTAAGTACTTGCACAGGCTGTGCCGCACCCCAGTGCAGCTCCACCGGCTTGGGCTAATTCCTGGGGATAATTGTGTGCGTTGCTCTGCTCCTGCCGCAGACTTTGCCCATTTAGCGTGGCTTTGCCCTAAGGTCTCTGAGTTCTGGCGGGCGGTGTGTTCCACCATTTCTGACATCACCGGTGCTGCAGTGCACCCCGATCCACCCCGTGCCTTCTCGGCTTCGTTAAATTTTGTCCTGATGCTTCTTGATGTCTGATCTTGATGCTGCTGCTCCTTTCTAGATCCAGGGTGGCCATGTGTTGGGGTTGTCGGCCTGCTCCTAAAGCCAAGAGTTGGTTGGAGGATGCCTCTCGGTGCCAGACTCTCCTATTGAAGTTCTGAGATTTAATGCCTGCAAGATCTCGACTTGTTGACATTTGGGGCCCCCTGGTCACCTATCTCCTTTCCCGATCCCATCCCAGTGGCGCTGCCTCTCCCACGTTCCCTGCCGGCCCTGAGTCCACGGCGGCCGCCGGCGCTGGTCAATGACTGATCTCTCCCTTTCCATTAGCGCCCCCGCTTTTTTAGTATCCCCACTGATGTGGCTCTTTGATGTGTGCTCCCCTTGGGGGGGGGGTAGGACCTTGGTACAGTGGAGCTGTGATTTCAACATTCCTGGTTTATCTAGTTGCTGTAAGATGTAATCTACCTGTAACTAAATGACCGACCTGATCTGTATTTTGTTGATGTGTGCTGCGGAATTGCACAGTGTATTGTGTCTGCCATAATTTTCCTCAATAAAGGTTTTTGAAAACTTTACTTTAAAAAAAAAACTTTAACAAAATGTCATCAAGGGGTGGAGCTTAGCCGAGAAGGCTATTGCTTTTCTAAGCTGAAGACATCACAGACCCCGAGGCTGAGAAATCGTACGCTCTCCAATCAGTTGCAGCCTCAGGGAATAGGCTGTGAATGGCCGTAAGTATTATCTCGCATGCAATGCTAATGTGTCTTTAAGATTAAGCAGTCGTCTTGATTGCTTAAGAGGGACTGGCTATAGAGCGTGAATGTGTGTTTCTTTTTTTTTAAAGGCTCAAAGCAAAACAATTTGCTACAGAAAACTACAGGGGTGTAGCCCCATAGTCCATATAGACGAACCACCCCTGCTTGGTGGTGAAGGACAGGAAGTGTTAGAAACATTTACCTGAGTTATCTACAGAGGAACAAAGGGGGTTAAATGAATATGAAATACGTATAATGCAACTGGATAGACATTATTTACCAAGAGTGAGTACAATAATGGAAAGATATTATTTTGGTTTAAGGGAAAAAGGAAAGGAAGTGTAGAGAGAATAAGACTCATGAAGAATAATGGCTTAAGGATGAGCCTCCATTGGAAGAAGTCATTTCAATAGGAAAAAGGGTTTAACACATGTTAAAATGTGTTAGTGAATTGAAGGGTGAGAAAAGTAAAGTTCAATCAAGTGTGGAAGAATTAGAGGAAAATGTATGCCTAATAAAAAATGAAAAATCAACTTTAAAAGAGGTTGTGAAAGATGATGGATTAAAAAATTTGTTTGAATGTTTTCGTTGTGGGAGAACTGGTCACAAAGCTAATTCCAAGATGTGTCTTGCTTTGAGTGTTATCTGTCTTGGATGTGGAAAAAGGGGGCTTTTTTAAAGATATTGTAGAAATAAACACACAAGATTTCAAATAAAGGAAGTTATATGTCATCCTGTTCCCAGCAGTTTACAGCATTTATTACACCTATGGGTGTGTTCAAATACAGGAGAATGCCATTTGGCCTGGTGTCTGCTGCCTCTGTTTTAAAGAGAGTAATGTCATCTATTTTAAAGGGGGCAAAAGGGGTCAAATGTTATAAAGATGACATTAATATTTGCTATATCCCAACAAGAACATGATTTTAGACTAAGAGTTGTGTTAGAAAAACTGCAAAGGGTGGGCTAACTTTGAAATATGAAAAATTTAAAATTTCAGTTTAGGAAGTAAACTTTTTGGGTCATCACATCACTGGTACAAGAGTTGTTCCAAATAAATAATTGGTGGAGTCTATTATCAAATTAGCATCACCAAATTCTAAAGAGGAAGTTGTCTCATTTTTGGTGCTAGTTGAATATTATGGAAAGTTCATAAACAATGTGGCCAGTAAGTCTAGTACTCAGGAAAAACAAAGAATTTAAATGGAATCAAAAATGTCAAAATGAATTTATTGAGTTGAAGAATGACTTGAAAGATGCTCCCAACCTTCAAGCTTTTGTTCCAGGAAATTAAACTACAGTGGTAATGGATGCTAGCTCAATAGGTTTAGGAGCAATTTTAAAGCAAACAAGAGATGGTAAAGAACAGCTCATTGCATGTTCATCAAGAAGTTTACGTGGTGCAGAGTTAAATTACTCTGTAGTTGAAAGGGAGGCGTTGGCCATTTATTGGGCACTTAACAAGTTTCGCTATTTTATGTGAGGACCTTATTTTAGGGTATGTTCGGATCACAAGCCTCTTAAAGTCATTTTTTTAAAAAAAGGTCTTGATTTTATTTCCTCTAGTATTAGACGTTGGGTGATTGGTTTGCAGGATTTAAATTTTTCGGTTGAGCACTTACCAGGTGTTGATGTAACTGCTGATTGTCTTTCCAGGTTGATTTCTGATGTTGAGGAACATCAGTTAATGGAAGATATATTAGAGGAAGAGGTTAATGTCTGTGAAATTACGTCAGGCATTATTAAATTAAGAAGAATGGAAAGAGGAGTTGTTAAAAGACAATGAGTTGATGAAAGTCATAAAAAAAAATTCAGTCAAGAAGGGCTCTTGATAAATCCTTTTCTAAAAGTTGGCAAACTATTTTTGATGAGTTGTCTGTAGACAAAGGCATTTTGTTCAGAGGAACACAATTGGTTCCTTCTTCCCCTTTAAGGAATAAAAATTGATGGAGGAGGCACACCAAGGACATTTAGGTATTGTAAAAACTAAAGAAAGATGAGAGCTAGTTTCTGGTGGCCTGGAATGGATTTAGAAATAGAATGAGAGGTTAGAGAATGTCTGCATTGCCAAATCAGTGATAAGATTCTCACTCCGCTGACCATGCCCATGGTTTGTCGCATGTTACCTGATGGTCCATATGAAGACATTGCCATAGATATTGTTGGGCCACTTAGTGGAAAACATAGTACTCCTTATTTAATGGATTAGATTGATCTTTACTCAAGATGGGTAGAAGATTCATGTGTATCGGAAGTAACTTCTACTAGTGTAATTTAGTTTTTACAGGATGTGTTCAAAAGAGAAAGTTTTCCTAAAACACTTTTGTCTGATAATGAGCCTCAGTTTTGTTCCAAACAAATGAATGATTTCTTGACAATGTGTGGAATTTAACATTAAAAAATGTCTATTTACAAACAGAAACAAATGGGGCATTTGAAAGATTTAATAGGGTAATAAAGGAGAACATACAACTGATTAGGGTTAATGCTTTAAATTGGAAGGAGGAGTTGCAAAAATGTATCATAGCTCATCGGTTGACACCTCATCCCACTTCTCGCAAGTCTCCTTTTGAGTTGTTTAAAGGAAGAACTCCTAATACTAAATTATGCCCTTGTTGGGTGACTTGGGGTAGAGGTATCAAGAATAATGGTATAGGTGCTTGGAGAGATAGAGAAAAAAGATTACAGTTAAAATATAAGGAGCATTTTAATGAAAGGAAAAGAGTCAAACAGGTTTCTGTTGGTGTAGGTGATTTGGTGCGTGTGAAAGCTCATGTAGGTACAATGTCTTGGTCTAAATATTTCCAACCTATTCGTTTAAAATGTTTTTAAAATGCTGTTAAAGTGGAAGATGGAAGGGTTTAAAATCTGAGTCAGGTGGTTGTACTCAAATCAAATCTGGAAATTGGAAAAGATGGAAATGATAAATTAAACTCTCAGAGAGGTTGTCATGTCCTTGGTATTAGATGAAGTGGGCCTAAGACAACTATACCATCTTATTTTAAAGATTATGTCAATTAGTTCTCTTTGGGCTAGATGTAGGTGGCTAAATAACGGTCGGTAAAGCCGAAATTTGGTACATTTCAGCTTTACCGACTGGTATTTAGCCCTGTGCGGTGTAGGTATTACCGAATGCCATTGGTAATAACGATTCGTTAAAGTTAAGGGAAATCAGTTACCGATTCCTTATTTACCGATCGGCCGGCACCGAAACGCCAAAATACCGAATTGGTAAATAAGGAATCGGTAAAAATTCAGTAATACGATGTACCAAAATTCGGTAATACCGAATTTGTACAAATTCAGTATTTAAGAATCGGTAATTACCACTGACCCAGAGCAGGTGATAATCAGGTGCAGTGCATAAAAACAGGCCCAAAATGCAACAGTGTGAACACAATGGCGACCCTCTACGTCATAGCAAGGCGGCTACGTTTGCAAGCAGCAGGACAGGGGGTTTGGAGACGGGAAGAGCATGTGTACAGACTGCGTGTCACACTGTTCCAAATGACTGAGCCAGAAATACATGACCGGTACAGGCTAAACCCACACACCATCCTAGACCTGATACGGGACCTGCAACCATACCTGGAGCATCAGACACCAAGGGCGCATGCAATACCCACTCATGTACAGGTAGTCTGTTGCCTGCACCTCCTGGCACCAGGAAGTTACCAGGGTGTGATAGCCGCAGCAGGTGGTGTGCACAGAGCTGCCTGTACCATTTCTTCAACTCCTTTCTGGATGCCATGATGCAGAGAATGCATCACTACATACGCTTCCCCAGCACACAGGCGGAGCTGCAGAAGACAAAGCTGGATTTCTACCAAAAGGCACAGTTCCCACATGTAATAGGCTGCATCGATGGGACCCACATAACAATCTGCCCACCAGCAACTACAGAATACATATACTGCAACCACAAATCCACTCACTCCATCAACGTGCAGGTGATATGTGATGCAGACTTCATCATTACTGACATTGTGGCCAAATTCCCTGGGAGTACCCATGACTCCTACATATTCAGGAACAGTGGGATCTATACACGTCTGGCTGCTGGTGAATTCGGAGAAGGATACCTACTAGGTAAATCAATGCGACACACCCTGATGTATACCTTGGATGAACGTATTGGTGACCCAAATTAATGGCACTTTCTTTCCCATTCAGGTGACAGCGCACATGCCGTCCAGTCATTTATACTAACTCCATACCTCAACCCATCCACTCCAAGGGAGAGGAGATACAATGTGGCACAAAAAAGCACGCGCAACGTTGTGGAGCACACCTTTGGACTACTAAAAAGCAGGTTTCGTTGCCTCCACAAAAGTGGAGGTGCACACCAGTACCGCCCCATCATCTGCTGCAAAATAATAGCAACATGTACAATGCTGCATAACCTTGCCAAAAAGAAAGGAACAGCAGTGGAACTAACTGACTCTGAGGATGAGGGTGAGGACTATCCACAGCCGGAGCACGGCTCAGCTGGTGTGGCAGAAGCACCGGATGGGAGACACAGACGGGCTGATATAACACGCAACTATTTCTGAGTGAGTAAGGAGACATAGCCTGTTACTGTATTTGAGTGATGGTGTTTAATGAACAGGGCACACCACCAAGATCAGAAGCAGTGTCCATACACCCATGGGTTACATCACCCATTTCAGTACAACCATAGCCTGGCTGGCTCTATTTCTTGCGCCCACGCGCTGCACTGCCACGTTCCTTTGCCCCACTGTCTGCACTGCCAGTTTGTCCAGGGCCAGCGCTGTGGCATTCGCTGCGCCTCCTGTTCTCAGTAGAAGAGGGCATAATGCTACTACGGCTAGTAGCCTACTCACTTTCACCTTCATCAGCTGTAGTGGCCACCTTGTCTGTTTGCAGCAGTTCAAGAGCATTGGTCATTGTGACCATCCCCTAGCCACATCCTACTACAGTGTACCATCTCCTCATGTATGGCTATTGAGCGTCTGCACATGAGAGAGGTTACAGTGGACAGGCGGTTCACCACCTTGGTGTAATTGTCCAGCTTCTGCCTCTCCCTGCGCCTAGACAGGCGGTCCTCTTCCAACTTGCTGCAGAGCTGCCTCACAGCCGACGTCACTCATTCCCTCAACCATGGTGGTGTTAATGGCACTGAAGCCCTTTTCGATGCAATGCATGTGAGCATTCATGTGTGCCATCTCCAGCTGCACTGACCTGATCCCTTTCCCTTGCAGGCGCTGGACCTTCAGCATGTTGCCTTCAAGCCCAGCAAACACACTGTTATCTTCGCCCTGGATGTGAGGACTGTCTGCCCTTGCCCTGCAGTGTTGGGAAGATGTGTGGGCACGCTCTGTTGGGGACTGTGATCTTGCCCTGTGCTGTCCTCCTCGGACACCTCCATCTGTTGGAGAGTGGCCACTGCATGCCTCCTGCCTGACGGTGGTGGTGGCGTAGATTGTGGCGGTGGTGATGGTGGCGTTGTTAGGAGCTGTGATGATGGTGTTGGTGGTAGGGTTGTGTGCCCTGCAGGCAACTGGTCCTCCTCTCCTCCTCTTGTCTCCCCTCTGGCCTGGGTGCCTTCCCTCTGCTGCACTGCGAGATGTCTCGCCTGTGAAGACATAATGTAGATATGCTCACTTATCTGGCAGCATTTGCATTGTAATAAACATTATGCCTGTCAATCACACTGACTGTCCTCTGCTTGCTAATTGCTGTCACATGCCTTTGGGTTTGCTAGACTGGCTGTTCTGAACATGTGGTACTACTGACTACATCTCCCATAATGCATTGCAGGTTATGAGTAAAACATGGACTGGAGTGGGAGTCCCTATGCCTCTCTGGGGATTGGGTGTGGAGAGGGGGGTGCACTGCATGCTGTGCATGAAGCTTACCTTGTTTGTTGGCAGCTCTGGCCGAGCTGTCTGCGTTGCCAACGCCACTCACACTCTCAAGCTGGAGGGTGGACTCAACCATGAGCTCCAGGGCTGTTGGTGCAGGTGCTCTGCTCCTCCCTCCACCAGTTTTGCTGGCCTGCTTCTGCCTCTCTGCCATCCTCGCCTTAGCAGGTCATACCATCTTTTTTTAATATCCTCAATGGAGCGCTGGGTAACTCCGATGGCATTGATCTTGTTCTGGATGGCAAGCCAGATGTGTCTTTTTGCGATTCTGGCACATGCAGGGACTGCTTGCCAAACAACTTGTCATCGTCATTGTTAGACCTGGCACCTTGGCGTGAGTCTCCCTTTCACTTTTTGCTGATGTGCCGCAGTGCAAGTGCTCCCAATGTAAAGTATATCCGTAATTGATTTCCACGATTGGCTTATTTGGTTTACTGTCAGTCCTCAGTAACGTGCACGAGGAGTGCCTGGGCTTGTAGATACAAATGCCGCTTGTGGGCTTGCAGCGCTGGTTGCGCCACCCACAGAAGCTGCCCTGTAACCTGTGTCTCGGGTCCGCCATTGCAGACCCTGCGTACAGTCTGGTACTGCCAGGCTGACTGCGCAAGTGCCCACACTTGCCAGTCCCTAAACTTTCCCTAAACCTTCATATCAGTCACCCCTATGGTAGGCCTACGGGCAGGGTGCATTGTAAGCGTAAGGTAGGACAAGCCTAGAGTGTGGCATGTCCTAGTAGTGAATTACCGCCCTTTTGGTTCTTCACTATTGAAGGGCTATCTGTTCTCTTAGGCCAAGATGGGCTGCCGGAACTATTACACGCTATAGTCCCGACAGGCTCAGGGAACACGGTGGCACGTTGAGTTTAGTATGCCTGAACTCAGAATAATAAAATACTTCCTTTAGCAAGGTTTATTTTAATATCGTGTGTTTGCAAACGCTACTTTTAGAAAGTTAGCCTTTGCTCACCTAACTATTCGGCCGGCCTCTGCCAGAATGTGTATCTGTTGTCTGGTTTGTATGAGTGACAGGGCTGGAGAATTCCCGGGGACAGTCTGGGCCTCCAGGTGTTGAATAGGGTGCTTACACCAGGATGGGTGGGCGGAGTAGTCCTTGACTCTAGATAGGGTTGTGCTCCACCACCACAATGCTGGCTCCACCTCCTGCAGAGCGTCTGATGTCCCTGCCCTGCACCCTGAAAGAAGACGGCAGCTTCCTGTAAACAGAGTACTCCAAAACCGGGTGGAACTAGGCTCAGGCCCCCTGGCCTGCAAAGACAAAAGAAACGCAGTATAAATATAGGAGCTCCGCTCCTTACAAATCAGATCCAGTTTTGACCACGACGAACCTCTGCCTGACTAGAAGGACCAAGAGAAGCTGAAGGAAGGAAACCAGTCTGAATCCTGTAAGACTGGCCTGCAGTGGTGCCTTGCTGAGAACGGAGAGGAAAGGACCAGAGAGGACTTTGTAGACTTGTGCCTGAAAGGATCTCCAAGGGTTTGATTGCGAGCTTGCCCCCTGAACGGAACCACAGGACCATTGGGTTCTATTCTGCTTGTGCCCGTCTGCTGTTGGGCCTTAGTTCTTATTCCCTCGCCGGAGTTGTGACTCGGGTGCCTTCGCCCCTCCCAAGGTCGTGACAGCTCGGAGCCTGGTCGCACCGCCGCAGAGAGCCCCGCTCACCCCCGAGTCGCTCTTCGCTTCAGTGCCGGGCCGCCCGCTCTCCTGTCACCTCACCTGCTAACGGAGCGCGTTGTGCGCCTCTCATCTTCTCCCGCCGGAATCTGCACGGAGCACATGCCATAGCCGGGGACGGTCTGTACGTCGTAACGTACCTGACAGTCTCGCTTTGTCCTCCTGCATACCAAGGCTCGTGCCGCACCTCAAGAAAGGCCTCCCCATACCGTGGTACCGGAAGCCTGGTGCTGCACCCGTCTGCCCGAGAACGTGACGCCCCTCACAGATCCACGAGTACGACCCAGCATGCTAAGAAGTAGTACGCCCGCAGGCCTGAACAGTGCCTCGCCCCGTGAGCTGCATCGACCCTGGATCGCCACAACCCTCCACAGTCCTGCTCCCACCTCGAGGGGGCTCCGAGCCGGAGAGATCCTCTGGAGAACTGTCGGCCTTGTCCCGGGTCCGCCCTCACCAGTAGCCGCGCCTGAAACGCCTCGGACATCCACGAACAAGGTACACTTGAACTCTGTCTCGAGTTCATATCGGATCCAGAGTCCGCAACGTTCTGTTTTCCCTGTCATCGTACCTTGCCGAACAACGAACATTTAAAGTACAATTGCCTATTTAAATCTGGTGGCCCTCAAATCGCTAAACGTTATATGGTCTTGTGATAACTCTGCAGCTGAAGTATTTTTACATAAAGTCTACGTATTTTAGATACAATCTTACGACTGGTGTCCATTTGTGGTGGGTCAGTGTGTTTGCTGTGTATGATCATAAATGCTTAACTTACTATCGCCCTGAAGAATAGCCTTGTCTGCTCGCTCCACACTACCTAGAGGGTGAGCAGGGGTTATTCGAAGGAGTAGTTCCCTTGCCCTGACTAGAAGAGGAGGCCCCTGCTTGTCGCAAGTACGCACTTGTGCCAACCAGAGACCCGAAGTCTAACATTGGCGGCAGCGGTGGGATTCCGAATTTGCATTTATGATTTATGTACAGTAAATTACTGATCACCACGTAATGAGAGCAGACCTATAACGAAGCCACAGATTTATTGTCTTGCAGAGAGATCTCGTATCGCCGAACCATGCCTGGTTCACTCCCCGCAAGAGCACCCTCTGTCGTCTCCGGAATCGATGATGTTAACTGGGAAGAGCTTGAAAATTACAAAGCCGAGCAGCTGAAAGCCTCCTGCTCAAAGTACCGAGTCACCCACACCGGATGCAAAAACAAAACCCAGACCATCAAGGCCCTGAGAGCCTGGAAAGAATCAAGAGAGCCAGAGAACCAGCTGGTGGTGGATCCACCGGATAGCCTTGTCGAGGTGCCCCGGGGCCTGTCGTCAGAAGAGCTGGCGGACAGGGCCGCAACCAGAGCACATGAAGTAGAGATGGCAAGATTGAATGGACAGATGGCGATGGAAGAGAAGAGACTCCAGATGGAGCACGAAATACGCATCAAAGAATTGGAGCTGAAAGCAAAGAGCTTGGACTCAGCTCCTGGTGGCAGCACAACGCCAGCGCAGGTAGAGTCAAGGGTCTACGTACCGAAGGATGTGGTAAAGGAGTATTTTAAGGGGGATGACATAGGGCAGTGGTTTCGGGCCTATGAGGTAGCCATGTCCTCCCACCGGGTCCCTGAAAGAGATTGGGGAGCGGAGTTGTGGGGACGGTTCCTGACCGAGGGGCGGGATACCCTGCTAGATCTTCCCTCTGAAGAATCTAACTCCTACCAGCACATGAAAGATGCCCTGATGCGCAGATTTGGGTTAACCCCTGAGATGTACCGACAGCGGTTTAGGAATTGTATAAAGCTTCAAGGGGGTACGTATGTGGAGTATGAGACCTTTTTCTGCAGAGCGCTAGATGGTTGAGTGAAGGGCAGCAAGGTAAATGATTTTCAAGGGCTGCTTGATTTAATGGCCTGGGAGCACTTGTAGCTTAATTGTTTTCCTGATTTACGCCAGCACCTGATCGATAGCAGGCTGTCCAACCCGAGGAAGCTTGGTGAGGAAGCGGACTGCTGGCTCAGCACCAGGGTCCACAAAGGTCCAGTGGGAGACTCAGCCAAAGGTGGGCAGGGTCCCCAGCAGCAGAGTGGGGGGGACAGGGGAAAACAGAAAGGGTTCCACAAAGGCCCCAAAGTAATCCCCAAGGGAACCAAGGGAAAGGTTCTCAGCCTCCTCCACCCCCGAAACCGAGCGGGCCCCGACAGGTAAACCTGTTCAGAGAGGGCCCATCACCTGTTTTAGGTGTGGCGACCGGGGTCACGTTGCCTCTGACCTTAAGTGTCGCCTCTTTGCAAAACCCGCACCCACTGGTGCTCCCCCCAGGCAAATAGCTAATGTTAATTTTGGGGAGGAAGTAGCCGTCCAAAAGTGTGGGGATCCCGTCCAGATGACCCTAGTCTCGCTAGGAGACAGTGAAATGGTCCCCGAAAACTACCTACCCAATAACACTAAGAAATATGGGCAGGTAGTGACCATCAATGGAAAAAGGCGGAGGCTCTTCGAGATACAGGAGCCAGTGTGACTGCAGTGAGGCAGCACCTGGTGTCTCAAGAGCAGGTGGTACCGCACGCCTACTGTAGGGTTGTCAATACTGACAATTCTGAGAGCCAGTGTCCGATGGCTCAGGTTCCCTTCGAGTGGGGGGGTCTCTGGTACTCTTCAAGTCGCTGTGAGGACCTCCATGCCTGTAGATTGTCTGCTAGGGAACGATTTGGAGAACTCCCCTCGGGGAAAGGTGGAGAAAACGACTCATCTGCGGAGGGTGGGTCTACCCGACTGGACGTGCGTGACCACGCGGTCCATGGCAGCCAGTAGGGGTGATGAAGAAATCCTGGAGCCTGAAGGAGAGGCCCAGGAACCGGCCTTAGAGAGAAGGTGCAGGGGGCGGGGACAGCCGGCTCCCGAAGTTCCCACGGCCCAGGAGGAGGCAGACCTCGAGGGGGATGCCCTGGAGCCTACCGGGGAACTGATCGCCGAACTGGGGGACCAGCCTGAGCTGACCCATTGGCAGCAGGAGGGAGGCCCCTCCAGGGAGGAATTCTGCAAGGAACAGAAAGAGTGCCCTTCTCTCGTGGGTATGCGGCAGCAGGCTGCAGACCAGGCCAATGGTGTTCAGTCCGGAAAACACTTGGTCTACTGGGAGAACGATCTCTTGTATTCAGAGCCTAAGGCTGCTGAACCTGAGTCAGCCCGTGCGCTGGTGGTACAGTATCAGGTCCTCCACGAGGAGATTCGGTAATTTTTAGCGAATCTTACCGTACATCGGAGATACCGATTCCTTAATACCGAATCAGTAAAATTCGGCATTAAGGAATCGGTATTTCACGATTACCTACATCTAGCCCTTTATTGTTTTTGAAGTTTCCTTTAGAGAACCGATTGTTTCTTGAAGTCTCATATTGGTATCTTTTCTTTGAACATGTAATTTAGTGTCTCATTATAAAATATTTATTTCATACATTTTCATTATTGTCAATTTTGGGTTTCTGTCCATTTTAATATACGAAGGGAGATGTGTGATGTCTATCTTTATTACATGTATTCACAGTTAGTTCTATGGAATATAGAACATAGAATGTAATAGAATTGTATGTATTCTGGCAGTTGCTGGCCAGATTTAGATGGATGAGGTGCTTTCAATAAACCTCCACCTGGATTACATTTAGTTGTGTCATCGATTTCATTAAGAACTTTTCATAGTAAGCGCTATATAAATGCAATTACAATACAATAGAATAAATGCAATGTTAATGTGCAACTATATTACAAGGTAATATAAAACACATCCGCATTGGAATTAGCAGTCTGTTATGTTTGGTTGGCTTATCCCACCCTGGAGAGATGGAAGGGGTGCACCACTGTCAGCACCTGTGAATTGTAACGTTATGGTAGAGGACAGGAAAGGAAGAGGCCGGGACAAGGAGAGTAAATAAAGGGGACCTGGACCCTGGCCTCGTGGTTCAGGGCCATACTATACCACGTGTGTGTGTTGTGCTTTCAGGCCATTTTCCAGTTGAGGCTTAGAATCAGTCACTGCCATTCTCCCACCCTTTATCTGAGTACGAAACAAATGGCGACCTGGGTGGTCGATCCCTAGTGCCCTGCAAGCACTCCCACCTGAAGTTGACAGCGGGGGTCTCACTCCCGTGCTCTGTCTTCTGCTAGAGACTATCCGCTACTGCCGCGGGGACATGGTGGCTGAGGAGTGCTGTCTCATCGCGTCAGCACAGATGAGAGTGTCGCTGGCATCCTACCTGCCACATGACCAGCTGGCGCCCACGCACTGGCGTAACGAAAAGAGTTCAGTGCCGAGGGGGCCCCTTGGAGCTAGGGCCCCCCCCGGACTGCGTGGGCTGCGGGGGCCTGTTTACGCCCCTGCGCCCACGTGCAAATACCCGATGCCCGGCAATTGTCTGTCCTGATGTCCAGCTACGTGGTAGCAACTTGCGTGTGTGGCGCAAACCTATTCTGTGGCCGAGCGTGGCAGCCCCATCCCCACTACATGCTGCAGAGCCGTACTTCACCTCCGGCAGGCCCTCACATCCCGGGGCCCATGCACTAGTGACCTGCACGGATCAAGGGAAGCACAGGCTGATACCAGACCAGGGTCCTTCATACCTGCAAATCAATAAAGTCCCACACTCAGATGCCAGAAGAATGGATTATCCCCAGCATTCTGACACAGTATGGTAAGTTAAATGGCTTCATCCTCTCTCCCTATTGCCAGAGATGGGATACAAGCACCTAAAGTGTTTTTCACCACCGTCCATGCTTGATGTCCCAATACTGCATCACCAGAACCACAGTAACGCCCTTCAGCATCCGCCAGGATTATCTGGAGTTTGTCAGTCTCTGTAGAGGGTACACACACACAGCATGGCTACTGTGCCACCTGTTAAATATTTTCTGCTTGATGGTCCGCCATCTGCGCAGGCCGCCAAATGGAAAGACTGGCTGGAGAGTATTGAGCCATACTTTGCGGCGGTGAATGTCAAGGCTGAACGTCAAAGCCCTATGTTACTGCATCTGAGTGGTGCTGCACTACATAAGCTGAGAAAGTCAGTGATGGAAGCTGGTCCGCCCCACATGTACGCCACTCTGAAAGCAGCCCTGACTGCACACTTTGAACCTCTAGCCAACCCTGACTATGAATGCTCCCTACTGCGGCAGGCGAGACAGCTAACCGAGGAGTCCACGGACAGTTTCTATGCCCATCTCAATGAGCTAGCGAGCACATATACACTGCCGGACACCAATGACCAAATAAGGGCGCAATTCATTCAAGGGTGTGCGTCTGCCAAACCGAGAGAACACGTACTCCAAGTTCAGGGGATGTCGATAACTGACATGCTAACAATGGGGAGGTCTAAAAAACTGTCAAAAGTGTGAGTGGCGCACATGGAAGCAGCGTTACAACGCCAGGTGAAGACGGAGCCGGTTAACGCCATAGGCGCTGGAAATTCTGACAAGAAGCCGGTGCGCAGCAAGTCGCAACCCCCTATCAGAACATGCTATAGATGTGGTGGGCTCTTCCCCCAACAAGGCCCGTACCCTACTCAAGGAAAGAGATGTTCCGCATGCAACAAACTCCACCATTTTGCGAAGGTGTGTCGCTCTGCCACACGGAAGAGACAGCAGAACAAACAGGTCAACACCCTGAACACCACCCAAAGCATGGATGACGAAGAGGACATGAACAACGACATCGTAGAGGGATCCATCCATGTAATTCACGCCATGCAACCGGACGGATGTCCAAAGAGGGGGATCCCGAAATACAGTGTACTGATTGCAGGACACCCGGTTCAGGCGCTGATAGACACAGGGGCATCCATAAATATCATGGCACACTCAATGCTACAGACTCTCCCCACTAACTGACTATAGGACACACATCTACCCAGGTGTTTGTATATGGATCCACTGCTCCTCTTCCATTGGCTGGAGTATTTACCATTAGTACCGCCCATAATTCTCGCTCCACTCGAGTCAAAGTATACGTTACCCAGGAAGGGTCCGGGATGCTGCTAAGCTGCCAAACTGCTGAGTACCTACAACTGGTGGCGTTCGCCTTCGCCATTCATCAAGAGAGCGTGGAGTCCCTTGAGGCAGAAATTAAACCCCTTTTTGAAGGCATCCGATGTCTCAAAGGCCACATGGTCCATATTCACTTTAGATTACGCTATTCAATCGGTAGCCCTCAAGCACCAATGAGTAGCCTTTCACCTGAGGTCCAAGATGGAGGAAGAACTGAGGAAACTAGAGCAGGCCGACATCATCGAACGGGTAGAGGGTCCGACTCCCTGGGTATCTCCCGTCATTGTAGCGTGGAAGCCCAAACAGCCAGGCAAGGTGAGAATTTGCATGGATATGCCGCTAACCAATCATGCCATTAAGAGGGAGCATCATCTGACTCCCACCATGGATGAGATCATGGCCAAGGTGAGAGGCTCTCAATGGTTCTCCAAAATGGATCTGTGAGCCGGATATCACCAACAACTACTGGATCCACAATCAAGGGCCATAACAACGTTCTCGACACACGTGGGGCTCTGAAGATATAAACGCCTCAGCTTTGGAGTATTCAGTGCTGCCGAGGTCTTCCAAGGCACCATCCGAGGGGTACTGGCTGGCTTAAAAGGGGTCCTCAATGTCAGCGATGACATTCTCGTGCATTCCCCCACTCTGGAAGAACACATGGACCGCCTGAAAACACATCTTTCAGCGTTTGAGAGACATTTGTCTTACTCTCCTTGGAGAGAAATGTGCATTCCTCCAGAAGGAGATAGCTTTCTTCGGATACCGGTTCTCCCAGCACAGAGTGTCGCCTGATCCGGCCAAGGTCAATGATATCCAAATGGGGTTACCTTCCACTACAGTGACCGGTGTGAGAAGTTTCCTAGGTATGGTTACATACTGTGGGCAGTTCATTCCAAATCTGACAGACCTCACTGCCCCTCAATGAGAAATAGCAAAAATCAACACCAACTGGGAGTGAGGGCCTGCTCAAGAGAAAGCTTTTCAATACACCAAGCAAACACTATCGGCTGATACCACCCTGGTGTATTTTGACCCGGCCCAGGAATCTGAACTATCAGTGGATGCAAGTCCTATTGGTCTTGGGGCAGTGCTGTCGCAGAGAACGAAGGATGGACAATGGGCGCCTGTAGCCTATAAAAAAATAAATAAATTCAGTACTTGTATAGCGCACGAATCACCCCCGAAGGAGTCTCTCGGCGCTGGGTGCCAATGGGAAGATTAAGCGAGCTATTGCCCAGAGTCGCATGGTGCTGGGCAGACCCCTGCCGCCAGAGCCGGGGATCGAACCGTGATCCCCAGCGTCCAGCGTCAGTCACCCTGGCCATGGCGCCACACCTCTCCCCGTGAGATGTTCAGATACCGAGCAACGATACTCGCACATCAAGAGGGAGGCAATAGCAGTCCACTGGGGATGTCGTCATTTCCATTTATACCACTTTGGCCAGCCATTCACTGGGACATCCTCCGGAATAGTGGACAGGGGAACAGGATCTTATGACGTCTATGTGTCTCCCGAATCCAGTGAGGAGGAAGTCCCCTCACCTGCGGTATGTGACATGGCCTCTGCAGGAAGCACAGAGACTGTCACATGCCAGACATTGGAGCCAGTTTTCCAGAGTGTGCCTTATGACTGTCAGCACCCACAAGTGATCCGAGGAGGTAATGGTTGAGGAAGTGATGGCCATTGCGGGAGTGGGAGGCACCACCTAATACCCAGTCCTGCAGCATCTTCCTGCCTGAAGGATTTTGTGTTAATTTAAAGTACTACATGGGAAATGTTTTCTTAGTATATCTATTTTATCTCTCTCTTCTCTCTCTCTCTCTCTCTCTCTCCCTCTCTCTCCCTCTATTCTGTTATGTGGGCATATTTTGTTAACTTTTGCTTTATTTAAAACAAAGGACGAATGTTGTGTTTGGTGGTCATATCCCACCCTGCTGAGATACGAGGGGTACACCACTGTCAGCACCCATGAATTGTAACATTGTGGTAGAGGCCATGAAAGGGAGTGTCCGGGACAAGGAGAGTAAATAAAGGGTACCTGGACCCGGGCCTCGTGGTTCAGAGCCATACTGTAATACCATGTGTGTGTGTGTGTGTGTCGTTCTTTCAGGCCATTTTCCAGTTGATGCCCAGAATTAGTCACCACCATTCTCCCCCCATTTATCCGAGTAAGGAACACAGTCTAGTTTTTAGGTCGAGCCTGAGCAAGCGCGCAAGCGCTGCTCTGCGAAGATCTGTGGTAGTTCAGTACGGAGAGAAACTTCGGCCACTACCCCGGCCTTATTTTTCATTGGCTTGTGTGTTTGTCCTTTGTAAATGCTGTCCTCTGATTAATTATGAGGCTTGTTGGTCCCTCCTTAGTACGGCCATGTCATCATTTGTAACCTCCCATGGTTACTGGCCCCTTTACTTGGTTCTTACACTGTATGTGTACTTTTTATTTATTGAGTTTTCCCCACCTTAGGCACCAGGGCCTGCTTTGCTTTCATTCAGTGGGCCACGCCCACTTTCATTTTCAAAGCAGCTGGGAAAACAGCTGCTGCTTAATTGCAATGCCATAGGTCTCGCATTTAAATACGAGACCTATACTGTGTGCACATAAGGAGCAGGGGCTGACAGGCATACCTCAGTCTTGGCTGCTGACCAGCGGCTTGACAACTTGGCAGTGAGACTGTCAGAAACTATAGGGTGACACCCAAATCTTGTCACCACCAGCTGCAGAACTGCTGAGCATAAAGGCTTAATTACAAAAAGATGCACCCTGAGCCCTTTCCACAGTGAAAACAGAGTCGCATTTAATGCGCACAGATTGATTGATTAATTGATGTTAATACTTATATAGCGCATGCTGTCATCCTATGGGTATCCTGGTGCTTCCGACTGGAAAACAGTGACCAGAGTAGAACAAGTCGGGCCAAACAGATAAGAGGCAGGTGATTAAGCTTTAGGGAAAGAGCCAGGTTTTTAAGCTCTTACGAAACTCTATCAGGGAGTCCATTTGTCTGAGATTCATGGGTAGTTCATTCCAGAGGCGGGCACCCGCCACATTAAATGCCCTCCCTCCAGACCTAGCTCGTTTGAACCTGGGGATCGCCAGTAGGCCATCACTGGAGGAGCGAAGTTGCCTCTTGGGCTGGTACCGCATAAAACTTTTTCTGCAATGAGACTGGGCCCAGCTCATGTACTGCTCTGAAAACCAGGCAGAGGGATTTAAAATTAACCCTTTCCTTAATGGGCAGCCAATGTAGCTCTCTCAGCTGGTGGATGAGCGTCGCGGCCTATTGAGTGCTAATTTTGCTGCTGCAGACTGTACTCTCTTCAATCCCTGAATGATCTTTTGTGGGGCCCCCAAATGCAGTAGTCCAGTCTGCTTAGCACTGTGCTTCTTACCACCAGTGGACATGACTCTGTTGGTAATAGCGGAAGTATTTTACGTAGCATGCGTATTAGGGAGAAACATATGTTGGCGGTCTTGTTTGCATGTGACTCCATCTGAAGGTTATCATCAATCAGAACCCCCAGATTACGTACCTTATTGACTGGCACTATTAGTTCCTCCTCGGGAGCGAGTTTAAACTCAAATGGTAAGGGTTTGAGCATCCTGGCAGAGGAGCAATACAACACCTCAGTCTTCCCGCTGTTAAATTGAAGGGAGTTTCTCCTGAGCCAGTCAGCCATACGATGCATCCACCGCTGGAATATATCCAGGGAGATCGCATATTCACCTTCTAGGGAGAAAGCCAGCTGTGTATCATCAGCATAGTTAACTAGGCTAACTAAAAAGGACTTGATAATAGGAAGCAATGGCTGCAAATATACATTAAAAAGAATAGGACTAATCGCAGAGCCCTGTGGCACCCCATGTACTACCGGAAATTTGCAGGAGAATGGTGCTAGGGTCACTAGTTGCTGTCTTCCTTCAAGATAGTATTCAAACAGTTAATGCCTCACCCACCTGTTCACATCCATATATAACGTGGACCGGGTAGAAGTGAATTTTCAATGCTACCTGAAATATGTCCAATAACATAAATTCAAGGGTCTGGATGTGTTCTTTAACAAAATACAATCACACAGGACCAGAGCATTCACCCAAAAAAAAGTGTGAAACATAGAGAGAGTACCTCACGGTAGAACAACCCGAGGGGGTTCCCGGTTGATGGTTCTCGGTATACCCACTTCTCATCATTGGCGACTCTCTCTATTGTGAAAAGACAAACGTGCACTCAACAGAAGAGTAGTGCGGACGTGAGAATAGTGAAGGAAGAACACAAATAGTGACCAACGTATCAAACCACTGATACCTGTTGAAAGTGTCAAGATACACACAACAGAACCCCAAACAAACCACACCAAAAAAACACAAATAAGTTGTGTAGTGGTGCTTTGCTTGCTGATGCCGTTTTATTCTGATGCAGCGAAGCACTACTAGTTAAAATTGGTTACTTATATACCATCAGGGTTTCTCTCCTCAAGCCGACATGTTTCATCGCTCCTTTTGTGGCGATTTCATCAGGGCATATGAGGGGTTTGCTATTCTCAATCTTTTCACGTTGTACTGGACCTGTGTGATAAGTGAAATAGAAAAGACGCTCAAAGCGTCATTCGGATACCTCAGCACCGAGGCATTACTAATGCAGCGTATATGGACAAACAGTTGCAGGCTAATTTACCTGGAGTACGCTATGTCAGCACATACCAGCGTCACTCCTCTGGACACCGTGCCAGATGTTCACGTGTCCGTAACCGTGACCCGAGCAAATCACAGTCACCTGTTTCAAGTTAAAACAACAGTTTCAGAATCACCACACTTGTTGAGGGTATAGTCACTCCATTATGCATGCCCGAGATGTTCACTCATGGGCTGCACAGCACTCCCCACCTTCAATGCTGTTTCTGTAATGTCTGGCCCCAAGAACTTATAAGGCGCCCGTAATGCCCACCAATGTTTGTTCATCATAACGACATACAGACCAAGCGTTTGTATATATCACACCCATTCCATATATTGTTTCGAGTTATTCGTCAGGCATGTTATATAAGTCTGCCCATCTGCGCTCCAATTTCTAAATGCGCGGCGGTACCAAAATCAAACCTGGGCGGTTCCATCGGCATACATTCACTCAGTCACAACCACGCTCTTACTAAAGCTGCGTCCCTCCGGCGCTTCCGACGGTCCACACACACAGACTGTGTGTTGGACAGGAAGTAGCACGGGGGGGCGGAGCCCTGCCCCTCACGCTGCGTGTGGCGGCCATCTTAGATCAGGTTCAAAACCTTCCCTTTGACTGCAGCGCTCGCTGTTCTTAATAGCACGGCATAGACTTTTATCTGCCCAGTTTCATCATTTTGGAATGGAATCCACTGTAAGCAGGGATCCGGGCCCCAATGTATTTAGCCTCTGTGGAATATGAAGGCCGTCAGTTACCACACTAATTTTTACTGAAATCACTACTCAAGTGCAGCATATAAGTAGGCTGCGTAAAAACAAAGTATGTGTATGTACCCCACGCTGCGTTTTCTGGTTATGTACAGACACTAGTGCAGGGGATTTGCCCGTATATACATATGTGTACCCCTGAAAGAAGGTCAAGAGCACTGGTTGGGGTCCTGACATCATGGGAGAAAAAGAGGAATCGCAGGGGAGAGTGTATCCTATGCTGGATGTCCAGTATGCAGTAACCCAGGGTAAAGAAATGGATAATGGATAGGGGTGTCAGAATGGGGCACGTGACAGAGCCCTGTCAACGCCTACTGACTTTGTTCCACTCAATATTTTCGTTGAGTCGCTCACGGTCTGCCCTCTCCAGATATATCCATTTCGCCTCCTTTTTTGCCAGGATACTCTCCAGGTTGTGTGAATCGCCCACCACTTTTTCTAGGACGGTCCACTTCAGCTCCCTAGGGTCATGTCCTGATGTGTTGAAATGTTGTACCAACCGTGTGGTCAATTTCTTTGCAAGGATGGTGCTTAGATGTTCCTGCACACGAATTTTCATCTTGCGGGTGGTAAGGCCAATATAATATAGACCGCAACTACACATCAATCTATAAATAACGTGTGTCGTATTGCAGTTGCTAAATCGGTTGAGAAACCAAATCCGGCCACCGCGTAGACTGACAGTCTTAGTTGCTTCTGTGAGCCCACAGACAGAACAATTCCCAAAAGGATAATGTCCAGCGGGTATGTTGCTGGTATTGGCAGTGCTCCGATTCCGTGTGTGGACCAATTTATCCCGTAGATTAGGGGCTCTTTTAAAGGCAAAACGCGGAGTGGGCATCTTATTCTCCGCTGTGTCGAGAATAGACCAATTTTTCCTTATGATCTGCCTGATTTTACTTGACAAAGGATCAAAGGTAGTCACTACTGGCAAGCACACTTGTTTCTCTTTCGCATTGCGCTCCAGTAGTGATTCTCTCGGGGTGTTCAAAGCCCTCTTACGTGCATGTCTAATGACTTTGGCTGGATAGTCCCGCTGTTGCAGCTTAGTGACCAATTCAGAGGACTGCTCTAGAAAGGTTTCAGTGGATGAGCAGTTCCGGCGGTATCGCAGAAACTGTCCCACCGGGAGGTTGTCGCGTAACGACCTCGGATGGACCGAATGGTAGTGGAGGAGGGAGTTCCTATCTGTAGCCTTGTGATGTACGCTGGTTACCAACTTGAAATCAGTCGCAGTGATGTCTACATCGAGATACACTGCAGAGACGTTACTGATAGACCAAGTGAACCGGAGACTCGGGTCCACCTGATTCAACCATTGTAAGAATGTCTTGAGCCGGTCCTCTGTACCTGTCCAGATACAGAGGACGTCGTCAATGTAACGTCTCCACAGAGAAATGTTTTCTCTGTAAGGATTGGACTCATGGAGGACCACACTCTTCTCCACCTGGCCCACATAGATGCAGGCCAGGCTCGGAGCAAATGTGGCCCCCATAGATGTCCCAGACGTCTGCAGGTACAGTTGTCCCTGGTACTCAAAGAAATTTCTTGTAAGTGCTAACTCAATGCACTGCATGACAAACGTCTGAGGTGTGTCATAGAACCACTCCATCTCCCCCAGGGCCCGTGCTGCTGCCACCAGCGTGGCGTCCTGGGGGATGCTGGTATACAATGACTCAATGTCAATTGTAACCAGTAGTTGATTATCAGGGTCAAAGGATATATCTTTCAAAATATTCAAGATATCCGTTGTGTCTTGTACGTATGACTCCTGAGTCACCACCGCCTCCCTCAGGAAGAAGTCGGCGAACTGGGAGAGGGGTTCAAGGATGGACTGAATCCCTGAGACAATGGGACGTCCCGGGGGCGGACGTAGGGGCTTATGAATCTTTGGCAAGATGTAAAATGCCGGCACCCTAGGATTGCTGTTGATGATAAAGTCCGCCTCTTTGGGTGCGATCCATTTTTTTGTCACTGCCTCTGCAACCATCTGCTTGATGGTATTAGCAAGTTCAGGTGTAGGGTCCCGCATGAGAGGATGGTAGTTAGTTCGAACACCCAATAGTTTAAGGATTTCTGTCTCATAGTCTGTGGTGTTTAGTACTACTACCGCCCCGCCTTTGTCGGCTGGTTTGATGGTAATAGCCAAGTTTCTTTGTAAAGTGCCGACTGGCTGCCATTCTGCCTTCGTCATGTTATGACACAGATTTTGTCCGGTGGTTTGTTCCAGGGATTCTATATCACGGATGACACGTTGTTCGAATACTGCCACCTCAGGTCCTACAAGTGATGAGGGGGGCAGAAATTAGAAGGCCTATGAAGATTGGTGTCAAAGAGAGAGAGGGGCGTACTGTCTTTACTCGCAAAGAATTTATGAAGTTTTATTTTTCTCATCATTTCTGAGACCTCTGTTCTGCATAGAAAAGGATCATGGTTCGGTGTGGGGACATAACCAAGTCCTTTGTTTAACACGATCTTTTCCGTGGGTGTTAATTCGTAGGAAGATAGATTTACTACGATATCATTGGCAGTCAGAGGGAGCGAATGATTCATTTCCCCTAGTTGCGGAATGTGTTGGCCCTGCTCCGTGTGATGCGGGGTGAGCATGATTGCCATGTTTGTTGTGTCCCCCTGCCTCGTCCCTGTGGTTGACCTCTTCCCCCCTGAGCCCCTCTCTGAGGTTGACCTAAAAAAGACCTCAGTAGAGCTCCCAAGTCCTCGTCAGATCTGCTTTCAGGGGCAAAATGGACCCTGTTGTTTGTAGGCGCCGTTTGACGTGCTGGGCCCTCCTCGTCCTCGCTGCTCGTGTTGTCAAACCGCCAGTTGTTGGGGGTTCGTCTGTTGCCCCCTTGTCCCCTATTGTTTCCTCTCTGATGGAATTGTCCCCGCCTCTGATATGGTTGGTTCCTTACATGCTCTGGTGGTCTGTCATAGTATTCATCCTCTGTGTAAGGAAATGCCCATGTATGGGTGTACCGTTCAAGATTCTTTTTGAGGCCTTTGATTTTTTGATTAACCATGTATGTTTTGTATTCTGCCAAATCTGCCTGTATGCGTGAAAGCTGATCCTTGGCGTCGGTGAGGGCCTGGTTGTTATTAAGGCTATCCTCCAACTCCAATATTTCAGTGAGTAATGCCTCACTCAATCGTTTCGCCGTGTTGATTATCAAGATCAACCAATCGCGGGTGCATTTATTCGCAATGCAACTCCAATCCACCCGAAATTGTTTGTCCTCGAGAAAGATCTTAGGCTCGAGTCGAACTATCAAGCTTGGAGGGGAGGCGCCTGCCCGAAGGTATTCAGTCATAAGCGCTCCATGTAGAGCCACACGGATTTGGCGCTTCTTTAACACGCTGAGTTTATCCCACTCTTCCCTGGCTGTACCCTCTGTGCTGAGGGGTGCATCAGGTAGTAGTGAGGGACCGGCTAAGATAAGGGCAATTTGCTCTTCAGAGAAAGCAAGGCAATTCATCCCAGTGGTGCAGATCTACCAAATGGAACCGAGTGATATAACTACTATTTTACTGGGGATACACAAATTATATTCTGAGCAAAACTGTGTGCCTAATAGCCGCTGCAAAAGTAAAAAAGTATCTAAGAAAAGGGGTCACTTTCATGTACCACTTCTTTAAAAAGGTAAAACCCTCACGGCTGAACCGCCGTACTAAATCTGCATAATCTAAAGGGGTAAAGGGGGAAGGGAATGGGCGAGGCAGCCCCCCACTCAAATAGTATTCAAACAGTTAATGCCTCACCCACCTGTTCACATCCATATATAACGTGGACCGGGTAGAAGTGAATTTTCAATGCTACCTGAAATATATCCAATAACATAAATTCAAGGGTATGGATGTGTTCTTTAACAAAATACAATCACACAGGACCAGAGCATTCACCCAAAAAAAAGTGTGAAAGATAGAGAGAGTACCTCACGGTAGAACAACCCGAGGGGGTTCCCGGTTGATGGTTCCCGGTATACCCATTTCTCAACATTGGCGACTCTCTCTATTGTGAAAAGACAAACGTGCACTCAACAGAAGAGTAGTGCGGACGTGAGAATATTGAAGGAAGAACACAAATAGTGACCAACGTATCAAACCACTAATACCTGTTGAAAGGGTCAAGATACACACAACAGAACCCCAAACAAACCACACCAAAAAAACAAATAAGTTGTGTAGTGGTGCTTTGCTTGCTGATGCCGTTTTATTCTGATGCAGCGAAGCACTACTAGTTAAAATTGGTTACTTATATACCATCAGAGTTTCTCTCCTCAAGCCGACATGTTTCATCGCTCCTTTTGTGGCAATTTCATCAGGGCATATGAGGGGTTTGCTATTCTCAATCTTTTCACGTTGTACTGGACCTGTGTGATAAGTAAAACAGAAAAGACGCTCAAAGCGTCATTCGGATACCTCAGCACCGAGGCATGACTAATGCAGCGTATATGGGCAAACAGTTGCAGGCTAATTTACCTGGAGTACGCTATGTCAGCGCATACCAGCGTCACTCCTCTGGACACCGTGCCAGACGTTCACGTGTCCGTAACCGTGACCCGAGCAAATCACAGTCACCTGTTTCAAGTTAAAACAACAGTTTCAGAATCACCACACTTGTTAAGGGTATAGTCACTCCATTATGCATGCCCGAGATGTTCACTCATGGGCTGCACAGCACTCCCCACCTTCAATGCTGTTTCTGTAATGTCTGGCCCCAAGAACTTATAAGGCGCCCGTAATGCCCACCAATGTTTGTTCATCATAACGACATACAGACCAAGCGTTTGTATATATCACACCCATTCCATATATTGTTTCGAGTTATTCGTCAGGCATGTTATATAAGTCTGCCCATCTGCGCTCCAGTTTCTAAATGCGCGGCGGTACCAAAATCAAACCTGGGCGGTTCCATCGGCATACATTCACTCAGTCACAACCACGCTCTTACTAAAGCCGCGTCCCTCCGGCGCTTCCGACGGTCCACACACACAGACTGTGTGTTGGACAGGAAGTAGCACGGGGGCGGAGCCCCGCCCCTCACGCTGCGTGTGGCGGCCATCTTAGATCAGGTTCAAAACCTTCCCTTTGACTGCAGCGCTCGCTGTTCTTAATAGCACGGCATAGACTTTTATCTGCCCAGTTTCATCATTTTGGAATGGAATCCACTGTAAGCAGGGATCCGGGCCCCAATGTATTTAGCCTCTGTGGAATATGAAGGCCGTCAGTTACCACACTAATTTTTACTGAAATCACTTCTCAAGTGCAGCGTGTAAGTAGGCTGCGTAAAAACAAAGTATGTGTATGTACCCCACGCTGCGTTTTCTGGTTATGTAGAGACACTAGTGCAGGGGATTTGCCCGTATATACATATGTGTACCCCTGAAAGAAGGTCAAGAGGACTGGTTGGGGTCCTGACATCATGGGAGAAAAAGAGGAATCACAGGGGAGAGTGTATCCTATGCTGGATGTCCAGTATGCAGTAACCCAGGGTAAAGAAATGGATAATGGATAGGGGTGTCAGAATGGGGCACGTGACAGAGCCCTGTCAACGCCTACTGACTTTGTTCCACTCAATATTTTCGTTGAGTCCCTCACGGTCTGCCCTCTCCAGATATATCCATTTCGCCTCCTTTTTTGCCAGGATACTCTCCAGGTTGTGTGAATCGCCCACCACTTTTTCTAGGACGGTCCACTTCAGCTCCCTAGGGTCATGTCCTGATGTGTTGAAATGTTGTACCAACCGTGTGGTCAATTTCTTTGCACGGATGGTGCTTAGATGTTCCTGCACACGAATTTTTATCTTGCGGGTGCTAAGGCCAATATAATATAGACCGCAACTACACATCAATCTATAAATAACGTGTGTCGTATTGCAGTTGCTAAATCGGTTGAGAAACCAAATCCGGCCACCGCGTAGACTGACAGTCTTAGTTGCTTCTGTGAGCCCACAGACAGAACAATTCCCACAAGGATAATGTCCAGCGGGTATGTTGCTGGTATTGGCAGTGCTCCGATTCCGTGTGTGGACCAATTTATCCCGTAGATTAGGGGCTCTTTTAAAGGCAAAACGCGGAGTGGGCATCTTATTCTCCGCTGTGTCGAGAATAGACCAATTTTTCCTTATGATCTGCCTGATTTTACTTGACAAAGGATCAAAGGTAGTCACTACTGGCAAGCACACTTGTTTCTCTTTCGCATTGCGCTCCAGTAGTGCTTCTCTCGGGGTGTTCAAAGCCCTCTTATGTGCATGTCTAATGACTTTGGCTGGATAGTCCCGCTGTTGCAGCTTAGTGACCAATTCAGAGGACTGCTCTAGAAAGGTTTCAGTGGATGAGCAGTTCCGGCGGTATCGCAGAAACTGTCCCACCGGGAGGTTGTCGCGTAACGACCTCGGATGGAACGAATGGTAGTGGAGGAGGGAGTTCCTATCTGTAGCCTTGTGATGTACGCTGGTTACCAACTTGAAATCAGTCGCAGTGATGTCTACATCGAGATACACTGCAGAGACGTTACTGATAGACCAAGTGAACCGGAGACTCGGGTCCACCTGATTCAACCATTGTAAGAATGTCTTGAGCCGGTCCTCTGTACCTGTCCAGATACAGAGGACGTCGTCAATGTAACGTCTCCACAGAGAAATGTTTTCTCTGTAAGGATTGGACTCATGGAGGACCACACTCTTCTCCACCTGGCCCACATAGATGCAGGCCAGGCTCGGAGCAAATGTGGCCCCCATAGATGTCCCAGACGTCTGCAGGTACAGTTGTCTCTGGTACTCAAAGAACTTTCTTGTAAGTGCTAACTCAATGCACTGCATGACAAACGTCTGAGGTGTGTCATAGAACCACTCCATCTCCCCCAGGACCCGTGCTGCTGCCACCAGCGTGGCGTCCTGGGGGATGCTGGTATACAATGACTCAATGTCAATTGTAACCAGTAGTTGATTGTCAGGGTCAAAGGATATATCTTTCAAAATATTCAAGATATCCGTCGTGTCTTGTACGTATGACTCCTGAGTCACCACCGCCTCCCTCAGGAAGAAGTCGGCGAACTGGGAGAGGGGTTCAAGGATGGACTGAATCCCTGAGACAATGGGACGTCCCGGGGGCGGACGTAGGGGCTTATGAATCTTTGGCAAGATGTAAAATGCCGGCACCCTAGGATTGCTGTTGATGATAAAGTCCGCCTCTTTGGGTGAGATCCATTTTTTTGTCACTGCCTCTGCAACCATCTGCTTGATGGTATTAGCAAGTTCAGGTGTAGGGTCCCGCATGAGAGGATGGTAGTTAGTTCGAACACCCAATAGTTTAAGGATTTCTGTCTCATAGTCTATGGTGTTTAGTACTACTACCGCCCCGCCTTTGTCGGCTGGCTTGATGGTAATAGCCAAGTTTCTTTGTAAAGTGCCGACTGCCTGCCATTCTGCCTTCGTCATGTTATGACACAGATTTTGTCCGGTGGTTTGTTCCAGGGATTCTATATCACGGATGACACGTTGTTCGAATACTGCCACCTCAGGTCCTACAAGTGATGAGGGGGGGCAGAAATTAGAAGGCCTATGAAGATTGGTGTCAAAGAGAGAGAGGGGCGTACTGTCTTTACTCGCAAAGAATTGATAGATTCGTTATCTTTTTGTGCTCTTGAGTAAAACTTAAAACGCTCCATGACAGTATTTACTTTTTTTCCAAATCTAATAGTAAGTTGCTTAACAGCAATCTGAAATACATCAGATTCATCATCAGAGTCTTCTAAAGGGGGCAAATCGGACAATTCTTTGATGCCTTGACCACATAAAGATAAGCGTAAAAGATCCAATTTTCTTTTAGAAGAACAACCATCTTCTTCCAAGACATTTACATAAGCTAAAAACATCGGATACCATAAATCCCAATCCATTTTAGGATCTCCAGCAACTGGCAAAAAATGGGGTGGAACCATTATGTTAGACATGACAACAAGTTTTAAATTTTGAAGACTCTTTAACAATTTATGAATTTAAAAAACAGAGAGAGAAAAAAAACCGTTTCGTTAAACCAAGAATAGCATGTAAAATTTATCACAGGCTAAATATTATTTTTCAAATTATATTGTAAATACACACTGATAAGCGTGTGCATCGCTGTAGGTACCTTTGTGGATTTTCCGTGTATTAGATAGAAAATATCGTTCTTGAAACGATCCAGACGCTGTCTTGCACGAAGACAATATTGTAAGTGAGAGTAAGAGTAAGAGTTTTTTTTTCTCAATGGGGGGAGGTGTGTTGTATGCTACTTGTTTGCTTCTTGGCATACAAGCTGCATGGAACTTAGAATGTTCCTTCTCTGTTCTGACTCTGTGGTTCTGTGAGAGTCAGTTGGAGCCTGACTGCGTTTGATGCCAGTCTGTGGTTGTTAAGCTGTTTCTAGAGTCAATGAATAAAACCTATTCCTGGAACAAATCTTCTATGTGTGGACCCGATTCTTCACAACACTCTGGTGAGCCTCTGGCGCGCCATTGGCGTGCGCGCTGCGCGCTTGCATTTCCCCATTTATATGTGCTGACCAGTGAGCCCTGCCCAGCCCCTGGAGCGCCTTGCAAGATGGCGCCGAAAAAAGGCAACAAGTCTGTTCCTCCCTCACCCAAGATGGTGCAGCTAGAGTGGGCGAATGTTTCAAGTGTTTTAACCCCGCTCGAACAGCGGGTGAAAGAATAAACATTTTTATTGTGCAGATAAGTAGCTATTAGTTCGAGTGGTCAGTCCGAAAATATCCCAGCTAAAATTTAAAATAAAGAGCTAACAGCTCACGACGATTTAAAAAAAATGTATAATCCCTGTAGATTTGATCTCTTCCTCCTAATTCAGCGAGGTACAATTTCTACAGTCAAGCCAAGGATACAGTGTAGGCTTGCTTCTGCAATGTAGTGTGGAATTTGTAACACGAAGCTGGGGACGGGCAAAGGGAGGAGGCCGACATAACTGATGAGCAAAATGAAGAGGGAAAAACATGCGCCGCACTGAGGGGACAAAACCTCTTTTCTCTCACCCTGCTACCCTGACTTTTAAAATGTGGATCAGGCAGATGTTTCCAAAACATTTACAACGCTATCAGATTTTCTGGATGCAATGCTTTAAAAAACGATTGTCAACAACTTCGTTATCACGGACAGAGCATTTAAAATCTGAAAGTCCCAATACAGAGGTCTACAGGGTGGCATCAGAGGAAAAGGGCTTGCTAGTGACTTCCACAGTTGGCTCAACCGCACTGTAACAAATATTGTTTTGCCGGTCTCTGCCTTAAAAGAAAAGCTATGTTTAAGACAATATTCATAGATCGGAAACCCTAAAAAGTGATAAACGATCACAAGATACTGGTCAGTAGATGCATTCTTAGTAAAAGCAGTTTTCAAACTATTGTTGCTACTTATTTATTTATTTAATTTGAGTGTTTTGTACAGCGTGAACAAGACCCTTGAGGGCATCAGAGCGCTTTCCAAGGCAGATACATTTTTGCAAAAGTAAGTCAGACTTACTTTCGTAGATATTTATTTTACTTATTTAACAATTCTTGAGACTGCTAAATGCTGCGTAGGTGTCTCAGTGCTAAAGGAGACAAGGGAATGCAAGACAGGCAAAATGTTCTACTGACCTGAATGAAGTTAATGATGATCGGTTCTAGGCCAGTCAGGCATGCAGGATTATCCATCGAAAAGGCTTTGACACTGGAGGAGGAGCTTGGCGGGCATCCGAGATGGCCGCTTGAGCGCAGCGCTCTCCGGACCCTCGCCGCTCCCGGCATTTTATCCTGACTGAATCCTGATTTCCTGCAAGAATTCATGTGGAGGACGTTTGGCTGATGACCCTGGCACTTTTCAGAAATCGATTTGGACATTGGATTCCTGAGATATGGTGATCTGAACTTTTGGGCTCCGCCCTTGAGGTGCGCCCGGGACGGGGTGCGGTTCTGTGGCCGTCCTGGAATTGAACAACAGCGGCAGGAGAACTAGCCTTGTGGGTCCCCCTCCTAAGTTTCGGTTTCGATTCTGTTTCGACTTGGGCCGACAGTGTGCGTGTCGTGCAGGGACTGATACTTGGAGGCGGATCGGCTGTTGGGCCTTCCTGTGGACTATTTGCTGGTTTGGCGACCTCTACCCGTGTGGTGCCCTTTTTGGAACCTTTGGTCCTGCGATTTGGGTGTTGGGCCCGTTGACCCTGGTGGCTCGCCTTGTGACGCATCTTCAAAATGGCGGGCAGAGGGGACAGGGAGACGCGCAAGACGAAAACACCTCTGCGCGGAGCTCCGGTTCAATCAAATGTTATGGACCGCTATACCCATTCTAAGGGGTCCCCCGGAGCTGCCCTGCCTGATCCTATAACAGCGTCCGATCGAGTTTTGGAGGAGTCAGCGGAGCCCTCCCTGCAGGACATTATGGGCGCCATTTCGGGCGTGAGGGAATCCATCGGCCTACAGTACGAGGCCTTGGCCCATAAACTTGACACTGTGGCTATTGAAGTGAATCTGATTCGTGCTGATCTCGGCAAGACGAATGAAAGGGTGCAATCATTGGATATTAAATCATCCAGCCTCACGAAGGACGTATCAGAGCTCCAGACGGAGGTTGGGAATCTCCGTCGGGTGAACGACTTCATGACCCGACGCCTGGAGGATTTTGAAAATAGGGCACGTCGCTGCAATGTCCGTCTGGTTGGTGTACCGGAGAACCCAGAACCCCACTCGGTGGATCTCCTGGTTGAAGATCTGGTCTTGAACCATCTTGCCCCTTCTGGTCTTACTAAGTTTTTCACAGTGGAACGTGCACATCGTGTTCCGGGGGGCAAAGGTAAGCCGGGAGCCCCGCCGAGACCTATTGTGGCGAAGCTTTTCCACTATAGAGACCGGGGCGCTATCCTGCAGGCTTCGCGGGTGAAGGGCCCGGTGGCCTTTGAAAATGCCACGGTGAACTTTTACCCGGACTTTTCCCAACAAGTTCAGAGACAACGGATGGAATTTCGTGGTGCCAAGAAACGTCTTCGGGACCGGGGCCTACGCTATGCTGTGCTCTTTCCCACCAGGCTTCGGGTCGAGTATAACGAGCGTACCCTTTTCTTTGATCGACCAGATGTTGTTAATGACTGGCTGGACTCCTTGCCTGACCGTCCTCCTGAGACTGAGCCCGCCGCTCACCCTGGTGGTGCCGAAGGTGGTGCGGAGATCTGACTGTTCGGCTCTCATGTCTTACTTTGAACACGTTTTCAGGAGTGTTGGCCGGCGTTCCTCTACAGCATAATTATTTTGTCTTTAGTTTGTTCCTTTTAGTTCTTGGTGTGGTCGGGGGGCGGGTGGAATGGGGGCCTTTCCTCCTCCGGGGTCTTTGTGTAGAATAGGGGTCCTAGGGCGACAGGCACACTGCAGGTTGGGGTGGCTCTTTAGCTTTTTGCAGGGGTGCAGGGTGGGGGGTGTTCCTTTTCAGTTTGGGGGAGGGGGGTTGGGAAGTTCTTTCTTTTCTGTGTGTTGTTTTCAAGGCGGATTGCTCCTGTGTTTGCTGCTGTTTCTGATGTCGTGCTCATGGACGTGGGGTCTTGGATCGGGTGGATGGGATGGGGGGTAGAGGGTTAAAATTCGTTTCCTGGAACGTTAACGGTCTGGGAGATCGTATTAAGCGCAGTGTGGTTTTGAAATGTATACGACGTTTATCACCGGACATTGTTTTCCTGCAAGAAACTCATTTGATTGGAAATGTTTGTTATGCAATGAATAGGTGGGGCTACCGCCTTGTGGCACACTCGGGGTTTACCTCTGGTTCCAGGGGTGTGGGTATCCTTGTTCGAACCTCCCTCCCCCTGGCAATTGATGAGGTGATTCAAGATGACCGAGGGAGGTATACGGTCTTGGTGGGTAGATATGAGGGCCGCACCCTATCTCTCTTCAATGTTTATGTCCCCCCGGGTTTGCAGACTTCTACTTTCACTGATTTGGGCCGCGTCTTGTTAGATCTCCCTAATAGTACTCTCTTCCTGGCTGGTGATTTTAATTCGGTGCTTTCCGGCCTTCACGATCGCCATCCCCCTAGGGATACTCCGGCTGCTCAGCAGTGGTTGGGTGGGTTTCTAGATACCTTTGGCCTTGTGGACTGCTGGCGACTGTTGCATCCCACTCAGCTTCAATACACATTCCACTCTGGGGCACATGGCAGTCTGTCCCGACTGGATTATTTCCTGATGCCCGCGGCCCAGTCGTCGGCGGTCAGTGAGATTTTGCATTTGCCAAGGGGTATCTCTGACCACTCGCCGCTCTGGCTTCGTTTTGAGGTTGGGGTGGAGGCAGCGGGCCGAGTAGCTCCCATTAACCCATGGTACCTTTCCTCCCCTGAGACCCGTAGCCTCTTGCTCAAGTCCATGGATGCGTATTTCCTGGACAACGAGGGGTCGGTCTCTTCGGCTGTGTCCCTGTGGGAAGCTTTTAAAACGGTGATTCGTGGACAGGCCCTTTCCTTGATTGTTGAAGCTAAGAAAGCCGGGAAGAGGGAGGTGGTAGACCTTGAGGGGGAGATTTCGGCTTTGGAGGACGAACTGGACTCTGGTGTCACACCTGAGAAACTTCACGCCCTGGGTTTGAAACAATTTGCCTATAAATCCCTGGTCACGGACGCTGCAAAGGTGATGTTTCGAGAACAACAAGGCAGGTTATATGATGTGGGTGATAAAGCGGGTAAACTCCTAGCGTGGTTGGACAAGAAAGAAAGAGTTAATCGTGTGGTGCCCGTGATTCAGTCTGCGAGTGGTGAGAATGTGACTGACCCGATTGCTATTGTTGACCGTTTTGCCGAATACTTCCGTGTTGTGTATGCTCCCGTGTCTGTGAGGGATGTGGCTGATTCTCGCCTTCTGTTGCGTGATATAACTCTGCCCTGTGTCTCCGACTTGGACCGTATTGCTTTGGACTCCCCTTTTACGGCTGATGAGATAGCTACTGCTATCCGTTCGCTCCGCTCGGGCAAAGCATTGGGCCCGAACGGGTTGCCTATTGAGTTGTACAAGTTAAGTCCCGATAAGATGGCGCCGTATCTCCGCGATATGTTTTTAGAATCCCGAGAGCGGAACATCCTTCCCTACGATCAGCGTCTGGCGACGATAGTCGTCATCCCCAAAGATGGTAAACCGCGGGACCTTTGTTCCTCATATAGGCCTATATCCCTGTTAAATGTTGAACCCAAGGTTTTGGCGAAACTTTTGGCGTCCCGTCTTCTGTCGGTTCTTGGTGACCTGGTCCATCCAGATCAATCTGGCTTTATCCCGCATCGCAACACTGCTTTGAATCTACGTCGCCTTCACGGCGTGATAGCGAGGGCGGGGCTGTTGACGGAACCGGCCATTTTGGCGTCTTTGGATGCCTCTATGGCCTTCGATACTGTGGAGTGGCCCTATTTATGGGCGACTCTTGAGAAATTCGGATTCGGGTGCGAGTTTATTAGCTGGATTAAATTGTTGTACGCGGAACCTCTGGCGCAAGTTGTGGTGAATGGTAGGGTGTCGGCTCCCTTCTCCTTGGGCAGGGGCACCCGCCAGGGTTGCCCCTTATCTCCGCTGCTGTTTGCACTCGCTCTTGAACCATTGGCGGCCTGGCTTCGGTGGGAACCGTCCCTTAAAGGGATTCATTGGGCCCCGGACTTTGAAGACCGTGTCTCGCTTTATGCGGACGATATCCTCTTGTATCTTACCTCCCCTCGTAAGTCTTTATCCGTTTTATTTGACGTTCTCGCGTCCTTTGGTGCTAACTCGGGCCTTGTAATTAACTGGACCAAGTCCTGTGTATATGTTTTATCTGGTGTCTTGCCTCCGTTGCCGAGTAGACTTCCCATTCAGGTGGCCCAGGATGGCTTCAAATACTTGGGGATTTTTGTTACTTTGGACTCGTCCCTTCGCTTTGATCGTAATCTCCTTCCCCCGTTGCTTAGACTACGTTTGGACGTTGCCCGCTGGCGTAAACTTCCCTTATCTCCTCTGGGTCGGGCGGCCCTGTTTAAAATGATGTCATTGCCGCGATTTCTCTACGCTCTCCAGAACTTTTATGATCCTATCCCTAAGACCTATTTTCGGGAGATTGAGAGTCTTCAGAGACAGCTTATTTGGGATGGGCGTCCGCGCATTGCTCTCGCGAAACTTTCCATCCCGTGGTATGACGGGGGCATGGCGCTCCCCGACATTAAGAGATATTATTGGGCCTCCCACCTGTCTGCTATCAATCACGTTATGTTTTCGCCGGGTCGTAATCCGGCGTTCGAGATGGATAAACTTCAGCTTCCGGGAGGTGATTTCAACAGAGTGCTTTATTCTCGCTCCGCTGGGCGCCATCTTGTGGGACCTACATTGACTGCTTTGACTGTGTGGCGCGCTGCGAATGTGAGCTTGGGCTGGGAAGATCGCTTGACGTTGGCGACACCGCTTTATGCTTCGGAACGTCTGGGCGGTCTCTGGTCTACCAAGGGTTTCGACCGTTGGGATGTGATTGGGATTTGTAAGGTGGGGGATGTGTACTCTAAGGGTTCTGTGCGGTCGTTTCAGGCCCTCCAGGCTGACTATGGCCTGAATGGTCGGGAGTTCTTTCGTTATCTACAGGTCAGACACGCCCTTGCTTCGGTATTTGCTCCTGGTGAGATTCCGCCTGATTCTTCCCCCCTTGAAGACCGTATCCTTGACGGGCATCTTCCTGATAGCACTATCTCCCTGATCTATAAAAAGTTGATTAATAATCGGGCCGACCTACTGGTCCGACTTCGGGAAGCGTGGGTGGGCGATGGGTTGGAACTTGATGATGAGGACTGGCAATCGGCCCTCTCCTCCCCGAAGGAGGTGGCTATTCCGGCTCGTCTCCGTCTGGTTCAACTTAAGATCCTTCATCGGGTGTACGTTACGGGACCGCGTCTGGTGGTGATGGGCTTTTCCTCCGACGGGTTATGCAAGCGTGGCTGTGGTTTGAGTGCAACTTTTTTGCATATTCTTTGGGAGTGCCCGATGGTGGCTGCTTATTGGACGGCTGTGCTTGATGTGATGGCTGTGGTGACAGGTGTGTCCTTGCGTCCGGAACCTCGTCGCTGTCTTTTGAATGTTTGGGAACCCACCGACTATTCGGTGGCCCAGACCAGATGGGCCACCCTGGGTTATATGGTTGCGAAGCGGGATATCGCGCAACTCTGGGGGGCCTCTAGGCCCCCTGACGTCTCGAAATGGGAGGATAATATGGACTGGTCCATGTTGCGTGAGAAGACTGTCTATGTGGCCAGGGGCAGACCCAGGGCGTGGACGAAGGTTTGGGGTCAATGGAATGACTACCGTGGCGACATTTGTACTCCTCCCCTTGTAGGCACTGTTGAGATTACCCTGTCTCCCTAGGCGAGCGTTCCTGGAATCCTTTATATAGGGGTTGTGCTGGTGCTTCCGGTTCTCCCCTCTGATCTCCTCGCCCCTCCCCCCCCCTCACCCCCCGATCTCCTTGGAGCTTGGAGCTCCGTTTATGTTCTCCTGCTGCTATACCCCCTTTACCTCCTTTGGGCTGACTGACAGTACTATACTTTCGCCTTGTTGTGTGCTTGTTCTTTCATATAAAATAAAATCTGTTTTGTCCTGTATTTCGTGGGGAGTATTGCATTGTTGGTCGATTGTTGCCTCTGCGGGCAGGTATCTTGTATTTCGACTCCTCTTTAGCGGCCAGCCCGTGTGGTTGTAGGCCCATCCTTGTATTCTCTTGCTTACTCCAATAAAGGTTTTTTAAAAAAAAAAAGAAAAAAAAAAAAGAAAAGGCTTTGACACTGAATGTAATTTGAAAATGCAGGTTAAATAGGATAGAATTAAACTAAAGTCCAGTCGAGAACAAAGGGACTTAGGTTGCAGTCTAGTTAGCCGTAAGTAAAGTTTAGAACAGTGTTCAGTGGTGAAAAGGAGACGGTTTTGGCATACTTCTTAAGTGACACTTTTTTGGATGATGTCACCCTTCCTGAACTCATCTCCACCCTCCAACCAAGCAAAATGACTCCCATAGACTTTAATGGGATCACTTCCCTTAAAACCTTCTGTTGAAAAGTAGAAGTCAAAGATGACCAGAGGTAGCCAGGAGGTATAACACAATCAACAAGGTTTATTGGTTGGTTCAATAGAAGTATGTTACAAGTTTCATAGACGTCCCACCAGGAGCAGCAAGGTTGCTGCTCAGCCCACTCTCTCCGACTGTCACTCTCTCCACACAAGCAGGCACACAAACATTCCACTCTCTCTCTCTCATCATGCATTCCAACAGTCCATGCAGTCATCACATGCATTCTGACTGAGCAGTTAAGAAGAGGATGCACTTGAGGGAATTAAGGTACAACATATCCCCTTCCCTTGGCAACTATAAACAACAATAATTGCGACATTGCAGAATAAAAATAAGAATGAACATGCATGTAACATCTCGCACAATAAATATGGAGTAAGGATGAAAATACAGTGAGAGAGAAGTAAGAGGTGAGGAAATAGCAAAAAGCAACTGGAAAAAAAATCAACTTGAATGAAGGAAGTGAAAGTTAGCAAAGATTCACATGTGAAAGTTAGCAAAGATTCGAGTTCGAAAAGATACAAGATAGCCCTTCCCATTCCCTTGGGAAAAACAATAGAAAAGGTTAGAACATTGCATGTAAAACAGCGTGTAAAAGCATTCAAGTAAAGTATGATAAAAGTAAAGAGAGAGAAAAAATAGAATATAAGGGGATAATAAGAGAGGGTAGAGAAATCAGAACAATGAAAGTAAGTAAAAGGTGCAAGGCGGCAGCGTAAATGAAAGCTGGGGAAAAGGGAGACCAAAAGGTCTAACACCCCAACTACGTTTCTACACACGCACAATAGAGGAGATAGTGCAGGACTGGGAGAGTGAAGAACTCCGGGAAGATGTAAATACCTATGCACTCATCCTCTTTTGCACGCCTCATATACTAATATACTAATGTACCATTGCGCATAACAAACCGCAGAGTGGATACACTGCTCATTGTGCATTTCAACTTAAAAGTGGGTGCACAGCCCAATTAAAGTATGAGTACACTGCCCATTGCGCATTACCAATAAAGATGGGTACACTGCACATTGCGTATTTTAACTAAAGATGGGTACACCGCCCATTTCATATTTCTACCTACGGACTATTGCGCATTCCAACTAAAGATGGGTACACTGCCCATTCCGCATTTCTAACTAAAGTATGGGTACCCTGCCCACTGCGCATTTTAACTAAATATGGGCACACTGCCCATTGTGCATTTTAACTAAAGATGGGTACACTGCCCATTTCATATTTCTACATAAGGTACCATTGTGCATTCCAAATAAAGATGGGTACACTGTCCATTACGCATTTAAAAGTAAAGTATGGGTATACTGCCCATTGAGCATTTTAACTAAAGATGGGTACACTGCCCATTGCCAAGTAACCACTGCTAGATAACAATCTAAAGGGTAATGCAAGTGTAGCACTACTGCTAGGCACAAAAGATGTGTAGGGTAAAATCAGTGTAAAGGGTGTGCGCATTACCCTCACTGAAGAATGAAAACAAGTGTAAGAAGACCAGCTCCTAAACAACAAATACCCTAAAGAAAGTGCCTGATACCCTGAAAGTATCTAAGTCGGGAAAACCCAATAAGATATACTCCCAATGGCGCAAAAATGAGATTAAAAAAATTGACCCTTAAACACACCAAATAACAATAAGGCGAAGCATAACTCTCTATGAGGTGTCACAGGAAACCATAATGTAAGTATTAAGAAGAGTGAACAGCTCACCGCTGTGAGATGTCACTAACATTGTAGTATAACTAATAAAGCATACATTACAGACAAAGAAAGCATGTAAACATAGGAAGTAACCACAGTGCAAAACACATGTCAAGAAACACTGTCCATTGTAACACAATAAACGGAAACAACTAAAGTTTTATTTTTTAACTTTAGTTTTGGAAGTTTTGGAATAAAACACAGTCGTACAAGTCATCTAGCGCGAGATTGAATTACAGCAATTGGATCAATAACCAGCGGTGTATAATTATTACATAGGTGATGCCCACAAACATACGTAACTTAGTTAGATACACAGCCTGTTATGCAATGTAGACAGGAGGTACACCATCCCTCAACAATACCATAGCCAACATAAGTTCCTTATAGCAGTATGTATCATGTAGGTGTTACCCCGTTTCCGAGGTAGGGCCGTAGCCTCTTAGCAGTACAGTTTTGTCTACCCATGGTATCCCTAGCAGGCAGTATTGCACTCAGTAACCTCTTCCGGCCCTCGGGATTCAGGGGTGTGTACCTCATCTGGCGTTGTCTCCTGTTGTAGCAGGTAGGTCTGCAATGGCCCCCAGATATCTTTGGGTCTAGAGGTCATGGGTTGAGTCTCTGCATGGATCCTACTCTGGTCTTGGCAATATACCATATCCTGAACCCATTCCTTAAATTTAGGGGCGCGGCAACTCCCCCATCTACAGGCAAGACGTCTTTTGGCCAACAATAATGACACATCCACAAATTTCCTGCTGCTTTTCGGTATCTGTGCCGTGTAGCCTAATAACAATATCAGTGGGTCTTTGGGAATACTAGTCTCAAGCATCAGCTCTAGTGCGTCGTGCACCTGTTCCCAGTACTGCCCCACTTGAGGGCATTCCCAAGCCAGGTGCAAGAAGCCGGCCCCGGGTCGCCTACAGCATTCACAACAGTCTGTGTCAGCTAGGTGAAACCTGTATTTACGCGCAGGGGTGTAATATATTCTATGTAGAAATTCATAGTGAATTATTTTGAAACAACAGCTGGATGTTATGTGCCCCGTAACTCCACAGCAATATTCCCATTGCTCATCAGTTATCTCCCTGTCAAGATCTTCATTCCAGTGTCCCCTAGCCGTGCCTGTCACTTCCTGGGTATGGGTGCGAAGACTATCGTATATGCGTGAGACCATGTGTGCGCCATCAATAATACAGCAACGCAGATAGGCTCCTTCGTGTACTCTGGGAGTAGAGTCCTCATACTTTCCCTCAGTTGTATATAATAAAAAACCTTCAGGGGGTTAGGGGCATGTTCGCCAAAGAAACATTCTCAAGAGCGGAATTCACCTCCAATAAATAAGTCTCCCCATGAAGCTATGTTAAGTGTACGGCACATTTTCTGAAATCCTACTTCTTGTAGCAGTTCTACCCGAGGATGATATGTAAGAGGCATTTGTGGCGCATAAAGCTGGGGCACCTGCACTCTACGTGAAATTCTCTGCCAGGCATCCATCGTGCATGATACCGTGGTCAGAGGAGTGTCCAGTGCACTAATGGGCCCATAAACAATGCCATTTAGGGGTTTGGGGTGAGCAATCCAGTCTTCAACAGCAATCTAGGGCATATATCGAGCGGGTTTAAAACAGTGATACAAATAATGGGCCTGCGCACCAAGGTAGTATGCCTCAAAATCTGGTATATCAAAGCCCCCCTTGTTATATGATTGTGCCATTATAGCCCATTTAAGTCTCGGTTGTCGCCGCCCCCATACTAATCTAATCAGTTCTGATTTCAAAGTCTTAAAGAAAAAAGCACCTGGGTAGTAAGGGATGTTAAGAAAGTAATATAGGAAGCATTTTATTAAGGGAAACTCTGCCAGCCATTGATAAAGGAAGAGCAATCCATCGCATGATAGTGTCAGTCAATTTCGTAATGGCCATTCCATAATTTAGCCGCAAAGTCTCTTCCCTGTCTCTGGAAATCTGAATCCCTAAATAGCGCAAATCAGAGTGGCACCACTCCAGGGGGAAGTCCAATGGAAATTCCATCACCGCTGGAGTTAACGGGAAGAACTGCGATTTTCCCCAATTAATGGCAACTCCGGATAATCTACCAAGTACTACAAATTCACGCAATAAAGCATTCAATTTATTTTGAGGGTCCGTGATATAGAGGGTGACATCATCAGGGTACATTGAGATGGATATCTGATGCTGGAAGCATCGGAAAGCGCTGTCCTGATGCAGCTGTCGTACACGACACGCTAATGGTTCAATCGCGATAGCGAATAGTAAGGGGGATAGTGGGCACCCCTGACGGGTGCCCCTAGTGATCGTTAGGGACGCCGATAGGTGTCCATTTGCAAGTACTTTCGCCGTAGGCTCAGTGTACAGCAACAGCACCCATTCCAGAAAAACTGAGGGAAAGCCCATTTTGCATAAAACTGTAGAAAGATAGCGCCACTCCACGGAATCAAACGCCTTAGAGGCATCTAAAAACACTGCGGCGAGCGGGAACTCGGAGGCAACTGTTTGTATGAGTGAAAAGAGAGTTCGTAGATTATGAGATGTCGCTCTTGTCGGAACAAAACCTGATCGATCTGGAAGTATTATTCTAGTCATGAGGAGTGACAGCCGTGTGGCCAATACTTTGGCTAGAATTTTTGCGTCACAGTTTATCAATGACAATGGCCTGTAGGAGTCACATTGCGTAGGGTTTTTGCCCGGCTTCATTAGGGATATGATCACCACTTCGCGCATAGACCAGGGCAGTAGTCCCACCTCCAGGGAGTCTTCAAACACCTCTTTCAGTACTGGCACCATAATGTCAATATAACATTTATAGAATTCAGAGGTAATCCCGTCTAAACCTGGTGCCTTTCCATTTCCCAGAGACATTATGGCTTCCCTAATTTCATCCAGTTCTCACGGGGCACTTAAAATGTTCTGTGCACGTCACTCGGCCAGCACAATGCCACCTCTCCTAAAAAGCCATCTAGATCTATCTCCCCCGTGGATTGTGTAGTATATAGGAGCGCATAGTGTGTTTGAAGGGCATTCAAAATTCGGTCGTTGTCCCTGCAGGCCTCTCCTCCCCGATCGATAATTTCTAATATCTTGTTAGTGCCCCTGGCAGTCCGTACCACCTCAGACAATGCTCGCCCTGGCCGTTCCCCCTCACTATATTTGCGGGCAACCCAGTATTTACTCCTAAATTTCGTTTCGCGAAGCACCTCCTCCTCATATTCTGACAATTTAGTTCGAAACTGTTAATGTGCAATCCCTCCATCCCGTTCCGCCATCTGTCTCTCGAGTGCCTTCAGCTCTCCCTCTAGTTTATGCAGTGTGCGGTGAACATCTCGGAGTACCCCAAAGCTTTTGGCAATACACCACCCCCGGACTGTGACCTTAAAGGCCTCCCCCACCATCTCAACACTGTCTACCGTGCCTTTATTACGAGTAAAAAAGTCCTTTCTGTCTTCCCCCAATTCCTCGCGAAAAACAGCATCCAGGAGGGCAGTTGGTTGAAGCCGCCAGGTGCGCCTAGGACGGTCATATCCGGGTATAGCCATTGTGACCAATACAGGACAATGATCAGACTGAGTTCTGGTCAGATGTCTGGCCTCGGTAACGCCAAGAGCTAGGTCTCTGGATAAAAAGCAGTAATCGAGTCACGCCCATGTACCTGTGTAAGAGGTGAAGTGTGTACCCTCCTGAAGCGTGGGATGCAAGTATCTCCAACTGTCTACTAGGCCGCCCTCCTCCACAATGCCCTGTAATGTCTCTCTCATACTGGGATGATATTGTGCGTGGCCATCCGCTCTGTCTAACGTGGGTGTCACCGGCACATTGAAGTCGCCTCACCAAATGATGTGCCGAGAGCCGACATCCAATACCTTCCCCCATAGTAGTGTGAAAAACTCTGGAGTGTCTGTATTTGGAGCATAACAGTTGACAATGGTGACTGTATCCCCTCTCAATCTCCCCCACAATATCGCATAGCGTCCAGCCTTGTCCACTTGTTGCCCCAGTAGTGTGAAGGGAACCATACGATGTATCAGTATGGCAGTGCCCCTGGCGTATGAAGAATAATTAGAAAAAACTCTGACCCCCGCCCATTTGCCAGCAAAAGAGGGATTAGTCAGAGGGGGCATATGCGTCTCCTGCAAGAACACCATGTTTACCTTATGTCTATCTAAGAAGGCCAATACCTGTCTACACTTTCGAGCGTCCATAAGTCCTCTTATATTCCAGGATAATACCGTATATGTGTTTGTAGGGGGTTCACTCATCAGGATGACACATTATGTGTGCGACATACAACCACAATATCCGGAATGGTACCACCATCCACCAGAATCCACCACTGACCAATAGTTTTCCTCGTGCATCCAAAAACAACAGGTCAACTTGATACAGTACCCTCTGTCCCCCTCCCGCTCTGAGGCTCCCCCAACTTGCCAACAGTTCCCTCCCCCGCCCAATACAACAACATTCCATTTTCCCCTCTGCCGCCCATCCCCCTCCAACTGAAGCAACTCCAATTTGCCATAATATTCTACCCGTCCCCCTCCCATTCCCCCCCCCCCCCCACGAAAACACCATCGCTATCCCGATGATATAGTTCAACCTAGGGTAATACCCACAGGGGAACAGCATTAGACAGTCACACAGCGCTTAGATACCTCTGGGTGATATAGCACTCTACAAACTTATAATAACATAACATAACATAACAGCCACCGTCCCTCCCAAGCCCTGGAACCTGTACGACCACCGGGCTCTATCTGAGGTGGGGCGGTGGGGCCTGGAATACGTTACCTCTGGAACAACTGTAAGCGTCTTTGGCCTGTTAATTATGAAGTGTCCCCAGCCACTCTGCTACCTTGTGTTGCACCAGCGCCATATGTGCTGGCCATGGGTTAGGGTGCCAACAGTTCAAGCATCCTCATCTTCTTCTTGCATGTTGTCACGCTGCGCCGGGTCTCGCCTAGTCACTCCCCATTGCGTCCGCTTCAATTGTCGTAGATAGTCCTCCACTTCCTGCGGGTTTGTAAAAAAATGCTGTTTGCCTCGGTGTGTCACGCGGAGTCTTGTAGGATAAAGTAATGCATAATCGATATGTGCTGCTCGCAGTTTCTTTTTCACATCTAGAAACTTGCGTCGCTCTTCTTGCACTAATGGAGTGAAGTCCGGGAAAATCGAGAATGAAACACCTTCATACAACAAATATTGCTTCGTTCGCGCACAGCGCGCAGGGCCACGTCGCGGTCGCAATCATTTAGCAATCGCGCAATTTTGGGTCTTGATGGCTGTCCAGGTTTCGGTTGTAGGCCTAGAGACCTGTGTGCACGCTCAACGATGAATTGCGTGGAGAAAGCCTCAGCTCCAATGGTGGTCAGGAGAAGTTTTTCGATATAGTCCTCTATACGGCCAGTGTTGGTGTACTCCGGAATGTTGGTCACGCGGATATTATTGCGCCTACTACGGGCTTCTAAATCCTCATTTTTTGCCGCAACATCAGGCATTTAAACAGTGTTCCCGAGCTTTCTGGACCCCCATGCGCCTGTAATAGGGCCTTCCACGCCCTTGGTGTACACGAACAGCAGGGGGTACCATCCACGCCAGCACACTATTGGATTACTGAGTAGCAAAAAGTTGTGGCCACAGCAATAGCCGTCCCCGTCTTCCCGCGGCCTCTGCCCTGATCCTTAATCTGATAGTTACCGCGTCGCGGTGCTTTTTAACCCTCACCTCGCGTCTTGCAGCATAAGCCGCCAGCCAATGCAACACCATGTACGGGGGATAATACGAATAGTCCAGCTTTGCCACTGTTGATTGTCCGCAATACGTCCACAATTCCATCCGGTGTGACCACAGTGATAAAGCCCAGCTCTGTCGTGGACCACTCAGCGCTACGTTCGAGGGCCTCAGCTCACCCCTGCAGCGATCCAATGCTAGGTCTTCCTGACTTATTGGCGCCGCAGTGTTCTCACCGATATGTCCCCACAAATGCGTCTTCGGCACCCGTCGCTTCAGCTGCCAAGTGCTCCAGGTGCTGTCCGCTGCCTTAGGGGCCACAATATCGCACTCCGCTCGGATGTGGAGCTCGCTCGTGTGGTCCGCTGTCAGTGCGTCCCCGTAGGCTGCTCTTGTCTTCGTAGGCCCGCCGGGTTCCGTCACTCCGATGTCCGCCTCCAGCTGGCCGGACCTACCTCCCTCGTGGCAAGCCGCGGGCTCTCCTGCCGCAGAGCGCCGCTCGCTACACTCCCCGCTGCTCCAGCGCTGCACCCGGGGGAAACTACCACTCAGCAGTGTTCAGGCTAGAAGCATCGAATCGGTCCCAAATCACCACCGAGGCTGGGGATCAGGTTCATGAACATGTATGCCTCGTTACGTCCAGATGGCAAACCATTTAAGGAGGATAAGTGAAGGATATATGGTCCAGGCAGCGGGAGCCTCACCAAACGGCGGCCATTCCGCTTGTGCGCCCTCTAGCGCCCCAACTGAAACAACTAAAGTTGTCACCGTAGTTCCATTTTCAAGGATACTTCTCTGCAACTGTTGCAAGTTAGTCCCAAAGGTTTTTTGCTCCAGTGCAACATGTCTGTTTATTACTTGATTTCCACAGAGCATCTGAGCAGGCATGCACTTGAAGAATTAGCAGGATACGATGTCCTGATGTTGTTCGGAAAAACTTTATTGTCCCCCTAAAGAAAAACAAACGTGGTTGGCAGAAGCAGCAGCAAGGAGGGAACACCGGAAGACAGCGTGGCTTAGGTGCATGACTCTGGTGGTGGAAACACAATATGGCGGCCCGCTTCGTGACTGCACGCCGGGTGGCTCACAGTGCTTCTGTGCACACAGGCGTCCAGGTGCAGCTCTGACAGGCATGAAAGCAGAGTCACCTCGCGAGGAAATGCAGGTGTGCAGATGCACTTGAGAGAATTAAGGTACAACAATATTGAAAAGTAGAATTCAAAGATGACCAGAGGTATCCAGGAGGTATAATACAAGTAGAGGGTTTATTGGTTGGTTCAGTAGAAGTATGTTACAAGTTTCATAGAGGTCCCACCAGGAGCAGCAAGATTGCTGCTCAGCCCACTATCTTCAACTGCCACTCTCTCCACACAAGCAGGCACACAAACATTCCACTCTCTCTTTCTTCAGGCATTCCAACATTCCACACAGTCATCACATTCATTTTGGCTGAGCAGCTAAGAAGAGGATGCACTTGAGGGAATTAAGATACAACACCTTCCTCATCCTCCCAAAAGTATTTAATCCTATTGATTTAATGGGCGCACCATCTAGAAACTATGGGGCAGATTGACAAGCCCCTTGCTCCACTTTTGCTTCACTTTTCCCATGTTAAAAGTGACGCAAAAGTGGCGCAAGGGGCTTGTAAATCTACCCCTATCAATCTTACCCTCCATGGAGTCTATAAGATTGAGAGGGGTTGTGCAGGGGTCTTAAATGACTACTTCGGAGAAAACAGACCATAATCCGAGTATTGGGAGAGTCAAATTTATTCTGAACCTTAAGAAGTTCAATACGAGTCTCAAGGAGAAAGCTAAGGAGTTCCAGAGGGACTAATTTTTGTATACAAAGGGTATTTACACCACAGTCTTTTTAGTTTGTATGGGAATACTAACAATAGACATAGGCCAATCGTAGGTTTTCTGAGTGGTGAAATAAATTGACGAGGTTCTAGACATTTTCATGTACTACACAAAAGGTCTTGAATTGTGATGGCTCCTTTAACTGAAGCTTGTCCAGGCACATCAATGCATTCTAGATCTGCCCTCAAACCTTTTTACTTCTAAATGTCTATAATGTAGCTGAAAAAACGTGTCACCTTTGTGTCCAAAGATCAAACTGTTTCATTTGACTAGGTATTCATTTTTGTGTGTTTAAGGGTAGCTTCCATTTCTGCTGCCTTCATATATTTCTTTTGCATACTCGAGGATAGCGTTTGTTTTTGCTTCCTCTGTTCCATCTGTTTTTGTATGAGGGTGGGCTTCAAAGCCAATACTTTGTCAATGTTGTGTATATGAGGGAAGCTTGAACAATTGCTGTCTGCTTGACCCATTATGTGTGTGAAAAGTTTTGATTACTTACAGGGCTGTATCCTTTAGGTGTGAGGGAGTGATATCTAGGATGCTTTTTCCTGACTTATGTGTGAGTGAAATCTGCACAACTCCATAGAGAGAGAGAGAGAGAGAGAGACAGACAGAGAGAGAGAGATAGAGAGTGTGTGTGTGTGTGTGTCTCTCTCTAAAGGAAGTCTGCTTCCAATTCCCATACCTATTTTGAGTGTGAAACAACTTTGCATTACTGTCAAGTGTGCTTTACATGTTGTTTGTTTTGAGAAGTTTCCATTTCTGCTCATCGCGCTGCTGCTATCTGGGTAAAGAAAGCTTGCAGTGCCAGTGCTGTATACGTTTTATGACAGAGTAAAGCTTTCACGGCTCTCCAAGGGAATCTAACATTACTGCTACCCTGTTTCACCTGTTTGCCGTGGGAAGATATTTTCCATACCAATATCGTGTGTGCAGGTCTTTAAAGTGAGGCATGGCAGCATGGGGTGCTGCTACGTATACCGGTCCGCTCGTAGTAACACGCGGACACGTTAGGGTTTGTTTAAAGTTGTATTTATTGAGCGCCGGGAATGCAACTTGCTCTTGGGTGTGCTTCACGCCATCTCCCGGTGGCCGCCGCACATTCCCAGCATTCCCTGGCGCACGCTCTGAGACACTAGAGCGCGTCGCCACATTTCTCCCCCCTTTAACATCACACCCAACAAATGTGCGAACAATATGAATGACGTCATAAAAGTCCAGGGACTACCTTAGTAGTCGATGGAGTAAGTACATTACAGTCTTACTTGATCTCCATGTTATAGTCCTCAAACCTCTTGGGTGCTCTGATCAGTCTTCCCAGCCTGGTGTGTGTCTTCGTCGGGCTGCTCCCAACTCGCTGGTCACTGTCAGATGGGCCGCCACTCACCATCATCTTCCTCCTCTGCCCACCTTCCTTTCCCTTAGCATCTGGGCTGCGAGGCGTGCTTTGATAGGCTGATCTCTCACCCCCACTCTCCGCTGGCACGTACAGCTCTTCTCCGCTCCTCTTTGTGCTAATGGTTTCCTGCATGGTCCCTTCCGACGCTTGTGCCCTTTCATGTTCTGGGCTTCCTTCAGGGGTGGGGGAGCACCAAACTTCCGGGTCTTCCCACTTCTCAACTCTGTTGCACCGTGCCATTCTATCCTGTGACCATACCTTGCCATCGCTTAGCAAGGCCGACCTGGCGTAAGGCTCCACAACTTGTAGTGGAGGGCTGAACTTGCTGTCACCTTTCTTCTTCATCACAGCCTGCTTCACTCTCACACACTCACCCTTCTCCAGGGTCACTTCCTTGACATAACGACGTTTGTTGTAATATTCAGTGTACACCTCCTGTGCCCTGTCCATATTGCGACTTACTACCGCCCGGGACCATTTGCGCTGTACTACCAGTTGCTTCCATGCTAGATTATCTTTCGTGAAGGGGTCTCTCCCTCTGAGTACTTTGAATCTGCTATATCCTGTGTTGGCTGGGATGATGCGATATGCCCATAAAATTCTTTGTGGTTCCTTCTCCCAGTCCTTACCCACACTTACTGCTGCTTGAACGGAGCCCATTATCACTCTGTTGAATCTCTCCGCTAGTCCGTTTCCTGCAGGATGGTACACAGGAGTGTGCTTGACTTCTATTCCGTTGCGGTCCATGAACGCGTTCCATTTTGCAGAAATGAACTGTGGCCCGTTGTCACACGTAATTACCTTGAGAATCCCTTCTCTCAAGAATGTGGCAGTGAGGAAGGTAAGTACTGCATCGGTGTCCGCCTCCTCGTGTACCTATCTACCATGACGATTGCATATTTGGGTATGCCATTGGTGTACAATATGGGGCCCAAAATGTCTACAGAAAGCATTTCCCATGGGCTTGAGGGGCAAACGAACTTCCCCAATAGTGGGCGGAGTAGGAATTGAGCTTTGTCTGCTAAGCTGCAACTTTCGCACATCCTGATGTGTTTTTCTATTTGATTGTCCATTGCTGGCCACCAATAGGCCTGCTTAGCACTGGCCTTAGTCTCTATTATTCCTAGATATCCTTCTTGTAGAATTGCTAATAGGTGATCTATTAACGACTGCGGGGGCACCACTTTGTCCGCTCTGAGCAGGAACGCCGGATTGACTCTAATGGATAACTCTTCTATGACTTCCCAGAATTTCCTCAACTGGCTGTCCAGGTGCTTCTTGTCAGGCCATCCTTGCGTCACGTAGCTCTTCACTGTCTTCAGCATTTCATCACGGGAGTACGCTTCTTACTATTCCTGACTGCTGATCACTCCTTCATGGTCTTGCGTGAGCGCCACCATGTAATCCTCCCACTCTGAGTGCTCTTGTTCTGCAGCAGGTTCCATTGCAGCTGCTCGACTCAAGAAATCGGCTAACTTGTTTCTTGTCCCGGGGATATACTCCACTTCGTAGACCTAATCTAGTAGCCTCAAAGTCATTTTTTCTATTCTCTGCGTCGCGTGTGCATGCCCACTCGAGGTCAGAACTCTCACCTGTGACTTGTGATCTGTGTGGAGTATGAACTTCGAACCCCACAAGAATTGCCTGAACCGTTCAATGGCCCACACTGCCGCCAACATTTCCTTTTCTATAAAGCTAAACTTTTCTTCATTTGGAGCCAAAGATCTGGAGGCAAAGCTGATGGTGGTGACTTCTCCTTCCTGGGAAGCTTGCATCAGCACCGCTCCCAACCCTTTGTCGCTGGAATCGGTGGTCAGTCTGGATAGGGCTGCTTGGTCAAATCCTTTGAGCGGGATGGCTGCACAGATGTCTTGCTTGAGTAGATCAAACTCTGTCTGTTCCTCGCTTGTCCACCTGAAGCTATTCCTTTAGGAGTTGTCTTAAATGGTGCATTTTGGACACAAAGTGGGGAACAAACTTGCTATAAAACTCTGCCGTGCCTAGGAATGAGCAGACATCTTCCTTCCTTTTTGGCGTTGGTGCTACTTTAATGGCATTCACATTGGCACGTTTCGGTACGATCCCCCTTTCGCTGATCTCGTGGCCTAAGTATGTTACTGATCCCACTCCAAATTTGCATTTGCCCCATTCCGTAGTGAGGCCGTTTTGTGCTAGTATGGTCAGGACTGCATGTAATTTGGCATCATGATCATCATTATTTGATTTGCCCATGACGAGGATGTCGTCCTGGAAGTACTGCAGCCTTACACTTATTTAAACAATCTGTGCATCAGCTTTTGGAACACTGCGGCAGCAGATGCAAGCCCGAACGGCATCCATAGGAATTTGTAACATCCGAAAGGTGTAATGAACGATGTAAGGTGATTGCACGAAGGATGCAGGGCGATTTGATGGTACGTGGATGTGAGGTCCACTGTGGAGAACCACTTTACTCCTTTAGTTTTTGCTAACATCTCGTTTATCCGGGGCAGCTGGAACTTGTCCACTATAATGTTCTTATTGAGTTCCCTCAAATCCACACACAGACGTACCTTCCCATTGGGTTTCTGTGCTCCCACCAACGGTGCGAGCCATTCAGCACTTTCTATGGCTTCTATGACTCTGTTTTTTTCCAATCTTTGGAGCTCTTCCTGTACTGCTTCTCTGCTCCTGAAGGGAATATTGCGCACCTTGTGGCTCACTGGTTGCACTCCTGCCTTCAAGCATATTCTATGTGTGAATTTCGTCATCCGGCCGATCGTTCCCTTGAAGACTTCTGGGTACTCTTTTTTCCACGCCTCTTCTTCATATGCCTGTGCTGTGTCTGTCATCATCACTTGGTGGTTCCTCCCGGGTTGAGCTGGATCCCCAGAGCTCCTTGGTGTATCCATCCTAGGACTGAAGGTCCCTTCTCAGCAACATAGAGCTTCCCTTCAGCTGCTCTTCCTCTGAACTCGAACTTGAGGGTGCAGTAACCCACCATTGGTATGGGTTCTCCGGTATACGTGACAGGGTGTATGTCTGTTGGAAGTAAGTTCCTGCGCGTCGGTGGTTCAAAGTCTCTGTCCCACACTGTTCGCTGTACAATGGTATATGGGGAGCCTGAATCTGCCACTATGTTGATCGGCACACCTCCTATTTCCATTTGTAACACCAGTTTTCTTGATCTTGTGTAGTTTACTCTCAGAACTTGGTCATCTACACACGAGACTTCATCCTCTTCCTCTTCTCCTTCCGGTGCCTCTTCCTCTCTGTCTGTCTCTTGGGCTACATACTTGTAGTGTCCCGCTCCTTCGTTGCCAATTTTATACCGGACCGCTTGTAATAACACGCGGACACGTTAGGGTTTGTTTAAAGTTCACGGCATCTCCCGGTGGCCGCCGCACGTTCCCAGCATTCCCTGGCGCACGCTCTGAGACACTAGAGCGCGTCGCCGCACTACGCATGCTACAATACCTGTTAACTTCATCCAGAGAAATGCATTCCCATTCCTGACACAAACATTCCAGAGTTATAGGGCAAGTAGGAAGTCCGTATCCAATATAAATGTACCATGGGAACGTAGGTACGTACACTCAAAATGCTTCCACCATGTCCAATACAAATAAGCATTTGCAATGCAATAGGTCTCGTATTTACGCGAGTTTAAGCGATTGGCATTGTAAATGACAATGCGTTTTATTTATGTTTCAAAAACAAGTAAAAGGAATTGTCATTTACAATGCCAATTGCTCAAACTCCCGTAAATGCGAAGCCGGTTGCATTGCAAATGCTTGTTGTTGTTGTATTAGAACCCCGAGAGTTTTGTCTAGACTCATAGACGTGCAGGGGTGTGTTTCTTGTCTTGACGTCTGTGCTGTGGGCGGGATTAGGGGAAAGGGAGGAACGATTCGCTGGTCGCCGAAAGTGACGTTATCAGAGTGCGCAGGGCACGTGTGTTTACTGGGGCAAACGGAGATGCCGAAGGAAGGCCGTAGCCGGGGTCGAGGAGGCTCGCGGGCCGGCGCCGCCGTGCGCGGCCCAGGCCTAGACCTCGCCCAGCAGATACTGCAGGCCGAGGCTCCGCGTGAACCGCGCGCCGGCCGTTGGGCCCAGCCCTCTGGTCCCGAGGAGAGCTACGTGGATGACAAACTGAGTGGACGCATCCTGCGCCAGGCTAGGGCGCAGCAGAGAGAGCTAGAGGAGGAACATGGCCCGGGAACAGGCACCCCAGCGAGAAGAAGCACAGTGCTGGGTATGTTATTTTAATATGGGAGCTACTTCTTAGGCAGAACAAGTGTCGGGTAAAAAGGAATGAGGAGATAATAGGGCTTATAGAGGTATGGCAGAGCTGAACATGTGTTGCAGATTTAAGTTCTACCTTGAAGCCAGACCAGAGGAGGATCAGGGGCCAGAGGGCTGAATATGTGATAAGGAGATAACTCGTCCACTGTCGTCAATTGAGCGTCCCCATTCTTCAAGGATTCTTACAGTGCATGACATGTTTCATTGTAGGAGTGTAGTTGTGCATTATTGCTGTAGTACGTAAGTTGCTTAGCAAGGGCTTTAATTCGGAAGAGAATGTGGCGTTACCGCCAGAGCTGCCAGCTTTCTGGAGAACGAGGTTCGACTCTCGGAGCCGGGCCAGTACCCTGTGATTCTGGGCAAATCACTTACTTAATCTACAAGCTGAGGAGCGCAAAGTTTAGAAAATATAAAGAAACTTTTTCGAATTCTCAAAGTTTCTATATTATTTATAATGGAACATATGACAGCAAAAACGTCTACAGATTTTTTTCAGATTGTTTTTCCATCGTCTTTATTCACAAAGTCTTCAAGTGTTTAGATAAAACTGGATGCCATACACATGTCTGTCCAAAACAATCAGGCTATTTGTTTTGGGCATGCCATCCTGTTTTATCTAAACACTTGTTCCATTATAAATAATATATCATCTTTGATAGTTAGAAAAAATCTCTTTAGATTTTCTAAACTTTGTGCTCCTCAACTTGTGGAGTTGTATGTATTGATTTTATTTGGTTTTTTTCTTCGGTTGACCTAAAGAGTGAGCCCAACTCAGACATTTGGGACAGACAGTGTACAGGCGAAGTTTAAACCATAACTGTTTTGCTGCTGTGATATAAATCGCCTAATCTCCCTGTGATTAATAAACTAATGTGACCTTGTGTAATATAACTAGTGCTCATGTAACTAGTGCTCATGTAAAGTGCACACGTATCTTAGGTTGAGTTTGTGCTGTGAACTAAGAGAAGAAAGGGTGGGTATCCTAAGAGATGTGGTCAAGAAGCTAGGAATCCTGTTGGAGAGGGCGTCATTTAAATCATGTTAACTAAAGTCCTTTGGCTCGGTCAAGTTGTATCCTGACCACTCTTTGGGCACCTCTCTGAGTTTTGTTATTGCGTTCAAATATATAACCAAAAAAATAACCATGCTTCTAAAAAAAACCAAAAACAATTCTATTGGTTTTGCTAAGGCTTGTTCCTAGCAAATAAATGCATAAACCATGTTTTTTTTTTTAATTAGAAGTGAAAATCTTTCAGTTCGGGAAATATGAAACTGAATTAAAAATGTCTCTGCATTGGACTAGTGAGCTTTGAAGTTCCTCACAACTTCAATCTCTTGCTCTGTTTCACAGCTGTCATCATTGTCTTTTCACTGTAGACTTCTTCATGTTTTTTGTCTCGGCTAGACAGCGTATGCGCTGTCTCAAAGAGACACGTGTTATATATGTAGTCTGCCCATTTCCTACCATTGGTAAACTTCAGTGTCGCTCTTTTATTTGAAGCAATTCTTCATTCAGGCGTCATGTCCTCTTCTTGTGTTTGGCACTCTCATAGTGCATGGACCAAATACATGTCTCCTTACACTATTTTGACAGCACATGTTTTTCTCATTGTTGCTTGCCCATCTCCCCATACTTGCCTGCTTGACCTGTCCTCCCACTACCTCCCTTGTTGCTGTTTTCTTTTGTGGACAATCCAATGGTATTTATCTTTCCTCCCATATTGCCATAGTGCTAACACCAGCCAACGGCATTGGAGAGATTTCAGTGCTCATCAGTTACATTACACTGACATTCGTTTTTGTGGGCGTGGGGAGCACAAGTGATTTCCACAGAATCAAATTGTTCAACCAACCCCGAGATTCGAACCTGGTTCCCTTATCGGTAGCTCTGGCTGTTACGCCAAATCCTCGATTCACTTCAAAGTCCCTCAACTGTTTCTCACCATCACTTCCACATTTGTCCAGCAAGACCCTGTCAACACTGAACAAACAGATCTTGGCAATGCCTGAGTAATTGGCCTTGTTAATGTGAATTTCTTTTAGGCATGTTGTGTGGCAGAATACCTGCTACTCAGCATGGCTGATAGTCACTGAAAAAAGTTTTATGATGCTGCCAGCGCAGGCCATGTCGTAGCGCTTTGTTCTGTTAGAAGGGGCGAGACAATCAACTCAACATGGGGGACGAATGGACTTGGCGTCGGCTCAACATCTTTTGATTATGGGCTTTCAATAACTTTCAGACATGTTGAACAGCAGATGTGCTGCTAGACAACCTGGCTAAAAGACAGTCACATGACCGAGACCTGTTGGCATTCCATTGTTGTATTGTTACCTCCACTTAATTACCCCAGATCTAAAACCTACACATTCACCTGCAAACATTGCATTATCTTTTCCTTCTTCACTGTCCATATTTCAGCAGCAGTGTAGCTCCATACGCTTTCGATTCCTATCACTTGGTGCGCTCTGCAGAGAGGCTACGGATTGGATTTGCATGAAATCGGAACTCTTTTATGACCCACTAGCAAGCACTGTGAGAAACTCACAATGCCTTCATCCTCAACTCGAGTCTGTCCTTGATAAACACCCACCTACTTGAACTCGCCCAGACATCTAGTTGTGGTTCGGTTCACAGTAAGCACTTTACAAGAGTTGCATATTGTATGGAAAAGCCAAAGAGATGCATCTGGAAAAACAAATACTTTTTAGGGAATGCAAGATGAAGTATAACTTGAAATCTAAATGGGGGCTGCATATCTAACCTGGGCAACAAGGTGTTTAGTCACTTTTGAAAAATTGATCAGTATTTTGCGTGTTCAGTTAAGGGTATGAACATAGGGGCCTTTTAAGGGCCAGTTTAAAAAGAATTGGATCTGGTGTTAACCCAGACCTATTTGTTGATTTTACTAAAAGTAGACCTGAGAAGACACACTGCTTTAAAGCCCTCTGTTTAGCTACACCAGAGTTGAGTGGTGTTGCGGCATAAGGATGCATTGTCAAAGCGATTTGTGAGACAATTTGAAAATCTGTTTCAGTAGAATGCTTAACTGTCTCTCAAAGAATTGAATAACTATTATTAAAACTGTTTAGATCCTTTTTTCCAAACTTTGTCCCTCAAGGAAATTTGGTGAGAGTCTGCGCCCTGGAAAAGATATGCAAGCTCTTTTATTGAGATTGAAAGTTGTGGCCTCCAGCAGGCACATTCATTTACAACTCCCCAAGCTGCCCTACATGGATTGTAGAATGTTGCTGGCAGGATAACAGATCTTTCAGGAAGCAACTGTAGCTACCTTACTGTAAAGCGGTCAATGAGTTGCATTTGTATATTTATTAGCTAAGCTCTCTATCTACAGCAGGTACATCAACCGGAGTAGGAATCCTATTGCCATTGTAAAGTGCATCCTGCAAGTTACTAGCTTATTTCTGCTACGAGAGCATTAACCCACCTGGCCATATTATACTAGTGTTAGATATTGTGATCTTCAAATTACACACAGCTTTGGCAGAAGTGCTCAGAACCCTATGTTACCATATTGTGCTGCAGCTTGAAACCTGCAACTTACACAGTTCTGAACAAAAATAATCTTAACTGACAGAGTTCAAATGTATCCTAGGCTTCTTACATACAGCAGTCAGTTGTCTCAGTGCTTGGTCTTCTTCCTTTGCTTGCATTACGTGTTTCTTCCCCTTATCCTTCCTTTACTGAGTCTCCCTCTCACAATCACAACCTACTTTTCCTTTCTCTTCTTATTCCATTGCTTACTTCCTATTTTCCCATTTCTCATCAGTGCACATCCACCCTTCTCTATCCCTTCCCCTCCTCATTCTTCACCCCTGCGAAAGAAGTGAATAGACCGCGCATGAACGGGAGGTGAGACTTGGGATAAGGGAGGGCAGGAGAAAGGAAGATCAGTCTTCCATTCTCCTGCCCTCCCTTATCCCATATCTCACCTCCCTTTCATGCGCTGCCTTTACTTTTCCCTCCATTTACAATGTCCTCGTCGGCTCCCTTGCTTATAGTATACCCTTTTTCTGTCGCTATCAATACTTGCATCAATCCCCTCTACCATTCACACACTTCCTCTTCTGTCCCTTCTTACCTTATTTCTCTCCCGTTCACACCCAGAACTTGCTTTACCCATCCCACTCATAGCCCCATTCCCCTCGTCATGTGTCCTACCCCATCCTCTAATCATCTATCATGTGCCACATTCTTTACCTTTGTGCAGTTGCCAGTGCCCTATCCTTCAATCCACCATTGTAATCTGCAGACCCATGGTGCATGTTACCATCTGTCTCCTACCCAAGCTGTGGCTTGGAAAAGTAGATGTGGAGCAGTGACTGGTGGACTGGGGAAAGGGAAGTAGTTGGTTATTTACCTCGTACATCATGACCAACCTAATTTCAACATTTCATGTCTGAGCTAGACTTCTCTATGGGGTCCCGATGCACAGTTTGCTTTATAATTCCTGGTCTGGAAATGTCTCGTCTTCCTATTTTATTTACATTTTGAGCGACGGGGCCACCCTCTTCTCGCATGCATGTCCTAGACAAATGTAGTGGGTGTTGCTTGAAAAAAGAATCCTGGAATAACAACTGCTGTACTTTTCTGCTGTATGTGCCCCTTTTCCCAGCATCAGCCCTAGGCTCCTTACTGTACATGGACCGGCCTTTGGGCTGACTTTAAGCTGGCTGAAGACTGGCGAGATGAATGCAGAGTTTGTAATCTCAGTGGCTCAAGAACCCCCACCCCCCCTGATATTTAGTGACCACAATGTAGGACCCGCATTAGATATCAATCCAACACCGTCTGCACCTTCCTATAGCACCATGATTTATAATCCCTGACCTTGATATATTAATCCATGGCTCCTGTTTCAGGTACTGGGGCGAAAGAAGATTCTGACTCAGATGATGAGTGGCCTTCGCTGGATAAAGCAGCAAATATGGATCAGGGGGATTACTGCGAGGACCTGCAGGTAAACCCCGAAGATGAGGCTGCCATTGAGATGTTCATGAACAAGAATCCACCTATCAGGTAAAGAGTAAAATATTTATTTTATGTGTGGTTCTCCATATTAAGCTAATACACTTCCAGATTCTGCCCATTGTCTTCTAAAGAGGATCATTGTAAATAAACCTGGGATTTCTGCCTCAGAACCAAATAATTCTTGAATGACCTTCGACACAGTGTTGCCAACAGGACATGGGCGCCTTAACTTCATTAGACCTGTCAGCAGCGTTCAATACTTCTGACAATGCCATCCTGCTCTCCAGATTACAAAAAACACCTGTGCTGTGACTGGTTGTCAGTATGCTGGTTTGAGCCATTTCTGACATGCTGCACACAAACCATTTTCCTTCCACATTTTAAGCTTGAGTCCAAGTCATCATCTTTAAGGTTCCCGCAGGGATCAGTATTGTCTGTTACTTTTTAACATCTATTTGATCCTCTATCTGGTCCATAGACATGAGCCCCTATCATACATATAGACAATTGTGTGGGTCAGCAAAGTCTCACTGGAACTCGGCAGACAACTGTGAGGGTGAGATACTCGGCCATTGTTGGCTGGTGAAAAAATAAAATAGACCATGAGGTGTAAAACAGAAAATGACTAACAAAGAGTTTAAATTAAAATACTAAAGTATGCAAAACGTCTAAAGGAGTTTTTGCTAGTTTTGGAGGAAGGAAAGGGGTTCAGCACATAAGGTGGCAACTGGATGCTTGAATTTCCTTTCATGTTGAAATCATTTTTTACTAAAGAGCACTGTAAACCAGTGGTCGAAGTGGGGGAAAAAAAAGTAGGGGAACTGTGGGTGGAGAATCAGGGGGCGGGAATAACCGAAGATTGAATCAGTGGGCGGAGTCAGGGGTGTGGCTAGAAATAACAAACCATACCAATTTTTAGTACGTTTAACATTTCACTGACCAGTTACAGCTTATAACGTTATTTAATTAAAACAATGGATAAACATGTTTATTTGAGGTTTAATTCAGGAAAAAGCAAACACTCGTAGGGAATACAGGTGTATGTAAAGCATGTGAAATATAAGCAGGAACAACATGTTACCTTAATGCTTTTACTCTCCTTGTTCAGAAATCCATGATTAATTTTTGTCTCAAACATTGAGGTCATGAATACAGGGCTCCTCCTGTACACGTGTGTTAAGCAGGGCTCAGAAGAGAAAGGGACTCTTCAGGAGAATCTAAACTCACGGAAACCCACAAAGGCTCCTTCATATTCATGTCAGCCAGCTAGCTGCTCAATCATAATATAGCAAAAAGAACAAAAGGTGGACAGAATGCAGACCAATATCATATATTCACCCCAGTACAGAGATCAGGGCCTAAATCCATTGTTTCTTTGCTCATCATGCCATTCCAGTTTGGACCCAGCCATATGCAAATCAGTCTTGATCCTGCGCCCAATGGGAACAGTCCAGCCCGAACTGCCAGGCTATATGTATTCAAGTGTCCTTTCATTCGGGAAGTGAACACAAAGCAGTACCCACTGAACTATGCACATAACATATTGCTCGTTGATATGCCTGGTACATGTTCTTTGCAGCAGGCATATTACCCCTCTGCGCTACCTTAGATGAGTAAAAAAGCCACTAGACAAAACATGCTCCCATCTCTCTCCAGCAGGTACATTGATCACCAACGTTATCTTGGCACTTGTATTGTTGACCGAAACCTGCTGAATATACAAAGAACTTTGCAGTGTTTTTAAAACTCCTGCACTTGTACAAAACCGGTCCCCCCCAAACTACACTGGCCCCCTACCCTTCCAGTCGCCCTGGGAAACGCCTCCTCCTGCCCTTTCACTGCTCCTGTTCAGTGAGTACTCCTGCTCATGCTCATGCTCGATCAACTCTCCTGCTTCATCAATTCCCCTGCCCCGTCACTTCTCCTGGCCCGTTCACTGCTCCTGCCCCGTTCACTGCTCCTGCCCCGTTTGCCGCTCCTGCCCGGTTACCACTCCTGCTCATGCCTAATCACCAATCCTGCCCCGTCGCCTCTCCTGCCCCGTCGCCTCTCCTGCCCCGTCGCCTCTCCTGCCCCGTCGCCTCTCCTGCCCATCACATCCCCTGCCTGTCATGTCATCTGCCTGTCATGTCCCCTGCCCTGTCGCCTCTCCTGCCCCATCACTTCTCCTGCCCCGTCACTGCTCTTGCATGCAAATCCTACATTGACAATTCTTGGTAAGTTGCACTACTACTGCTGAAAAGGCCAATGGAGGTACCAAAGGGTGAGGTGGACTGGCCTCAAGGGTCTTGTGACCTCAATGGGACCTCAATGTCATTGTCGCTCTAGGGATTGCTTCTTCGTATACCTGCCCGCAAGACTTGAGGTGAACTTCAGTATGGATCGTGGTGGACAGGCCTTCAAGGTTAAGCATACTTGCCACCGCAAGGGTCCACCTGCTGGTGCTAAGACACTGAGGGTTTCTAAGGTTTATCGGGCCTTCTAAGGTGTATCATGGGAATGTGCTCTTTCAAGAGTGTGGGCTGGTGGACTGGTCATGAAGGCTGAACCTGATTCTCCAGTTCAAAATTCTGCAGCTCTGGTCAGAGTGCCACATCCTCTCCCCTACTGAACACCATACTGCCCCCTGAGAGAAACTAGCACTACCTTCAGCTACAACCTAATTGCTGTGACTCAATTCAAATTATGCACTAGACAAGACTAATATGCTGCCTGAAAAAAAAGTTATGACATCCTGGAAAAAGCAAACACTCATAAGGAATGCAAGGATAAGTAAAGCATGTGAAACGTAAGCAGAAACAACATGGTTACCTGAACGCTTTTAAACTCATTATTCAGTCATCAGTGAGTGTTTGTGCCTGAAAAGTTCAGGACATGACTACAAGACCCGGAAGGGACCTATTTCATTGTCCATTGCTTTTAGTCTTACAAAACTTCAGCAGTTTGCTTTAAAAAGACCACATCCCTGAACACACAGCAGCGGTACACATTTTAAAATATAAAATAATTAAAACAGTTGAAAAAGAGCACATTAAACGATTCCCACTCCACCCATCAACCAGGTATTGCAGCCCCTCTAGGAATAGTGCCCTTACCCACCCTGGGAAAACAATGTTGTTCAAAGAAAGACGAGAAATAGAAAGTAGTCCATCACTGGCAAACTCTGTAAAGTGGCGCTAATGTGCGTGGGTGTAATTAACACCAATGTGGCCTGTCTGTGACGAGTCTTTATTGCTTTAATACGTTATTTCATTATTTTTCGTAGTTTTATACTTTTTTCTCTTCGTTCTGAGATTGTCCTTTGGAGTAGAAAGAGGTCAGAAAATAATGACATTTCTATCCTGTGTTTCGTTCTTTTTTGAACCATTTGACAGGGGAACAAATAAAGGAAAGGATGGCAAGAGGTGGTAAGTGCTGTCTCTTAAAAAAATCACGTGAGGAGTAGCGAGACGGAAAGAGAGGTAGGAATAAAGAGAGAAAGAGGAGGAGGGCAGCTGCCAGAGGCAGAGCAGGGGAAATTGACACTTCTCTGTGCAGGAAGGAAAAGAGACAGTTTTTTTCCTTTTCTGCCTGTCTCAGAAATGGCCTCACTGCAGCATGCATAATAAAGGGCAGAGGGCGAACCTTACTACAGCATATCAAAGGGCAGAGGGCGGGTGGCCTGAGGCCTCTGAGACTGAAGGCAGATCACAGGTAAAGTTCAGGGCCATTAACGTTAATGGTAGCGCTTTCGTGCGCTAATGGCACTGACAATCACAAAAGGGAGAGGGGAAGTTCTTTTGTCCGCTCGTCCCCCCCCTCCCTTGTCCCCCGTGTTCCCCCCCACTGCAAAATCTGAAGGGGATATGTCCCTGCGTCCCCCACACTTCCTACGCCCATGGGAGGGACTGCTTCTGTGCGAGCTCAGGGAGGGGCTGCTGCAGCCTCTGTAGTTCAACAGAGAAGTGCGAGCAGCCCCTGCAAGATGGGGGGGAAAAAAAAGTTCTCGTTTTAATTAGGACTATTCTTGCCGTCCCGGGATGCTTTTTTTAAAGTAAGAAGTAGGGGAACGGACTGAATTAATTTTTAGAAGTAGGGGCACGCCGTGCCCTTCCGTCCCCGCCCACTTCTACCACTGCTGTAAACAGATTCAAATTGAGGAAGAAATCCCCGTCATTCCCCGGTGTTAAAATCAATGACACTGCATCACAAAATATTACGCTAAACGCTGTTAAGCATTTAACTCTATGGTAAGTGGCCATAAGGGGCCCCCATTCTTGATTACTTTTGCAGACCATTCTCGTTGGGCCGTCACACTTGCACCTTTGCTCCCTACCTGGATCTTCAGTTTTCAACAACTTCACAAAGGAAGGATTATGCTGCTGCAAACTGAACAGTCTAAGTGTTTCCCCACCTGCTACCAGGCAGGGAATCGGACTCCATTGTCAAGTTTGCTTTTTATACTGAAACCAGTTTATGCAGAATCTTGTTGAGAGCCACTATCTTTCTCTTATGGCCCTCCATATTATTTCTGGTGGAAGACTCGAATACCTCCGACTCACTTAAGTATCGCCTACTAAACATTGTATGCGCTGTCTGTTGCATGACATATTGTTACCTTACAGTGGGCTTAGACCCTACTATGGATTACCATTGGTTGTCATTAGTTACTCGTTTATATGCTTCTTATTCGTCAGTTTCTTTGGGTTTTGCTTCGTCTTTTGTTTGCAACTCCCCTGGAGTATGAACACATTACTTGGCCTTCCACTGCTTGCTTTTCATGAACTACTTTTTTCTTTTTGTTTATGCTGTCCATGAGACTACAAGTTTTCCAGCTGTTCCCTGTGTACTTCTCCCCTGCCCCACTCCATGTTTCTCTCACCTCTGTGCTTCTCCCTCCAGCTCCGCTCTGCTCTGTTCCCTCCGTGTTTGCCTCTGCCTCCACCTGTGTCAAATCTGCCACCCCTTCGTGTTGCTTCAGCCCCTTCATACCTTGTTGCTTTCTAACATCTTAAAAAAAAACGAAACTGTCCCCCCCCCCCCCAATTTTAGGTCTTGCCTAGGCAGCGCTTGCACTGTCTCTTTGAGACATGCTATATTCAGGGTATGGGCATAAAGCTCCGCCCACTTTCCGCTCATCTTTTTAATTAGCTCTTTTCCCTGTCCTTTTAAATGGTGGCTTTTTGTTGGACAATAGGCTTAGTAGTCCCTCCTTAGTACCGCCTTGTCTCTTCTTGTATCCTCCTGTGAGGACACCCCGTTACATGTGTTACTCCCTAGATTTTAATTACAGTCTCAGAGCACTATTTTCTTAAAGGGCTTCAGGCAGGACACACACTTGGTCCTATGCAAGTCGTTACTTTACTCACTAGCAGATCTCGCATTTATATAAGACCTATGAATTTCCCATCATCAACTCCACACCTAATCCGGAATTAATATAATATTTTTGTCACATTTCAAAGCTACTAATTGTATATATGGACATAGCTATTAGAATTACTCGTAGTACAGTCTTGCATGCAATGCATTATGGGTAGGGTGGATTTACTATATCTTCTCCAGGGTGCAGTACCATATGTGGCCAAAAGAAATCCCAGGACCTCTTTTGGCCACATAAGGTACTGCGCCGTTTAAACAAAATGATTCCTGCTGTACAGATGCAAACAAAAAGCGTTGATTAAGGAATCGGACAAGATTCTTCGAGGTTTGATCTAGCTCCTTCTGGAGATCCATGTACTCTGGCACAACTGACAGTTACTGTATATAGTAGGAACTGCACCCATCCCAGAAGAGGACATCGAGACGGCCCTAAGAAATTGGAGGGTCTCGGAAATGATGAATTCAATCATTCACTGACTTGGTAACCCGATCAAACCTCTGATAATTCATATGTCCTGATGAGAACCGCTAAAAAGTCTTTCACTTCTTTACCACCTCTGTATGTACAATACGTTATGAATATTTAATGACACTTTTGTATTATATTTGTAAGTGACTACCTTGCTTAAGTGATGGCACATCACTAAGCTATTGTATGGCATTTTGTAAACCAATGCTTAATGTTCTTACAAAGAGTAAAATTAAAAGACATGTCAGTTAGGCACCACTGTTATCATGGTTGCTAGTTCCTTGAAGAAACTCAGTTGAAAAAAAGCTGTTATCCCAGAGTCTCTACACATTAGGGGCAGCAAAAACAAAGGTTGCTCTATTTATGTCAAAGAGAAGTTTCTCTACTTACCTAGGGAATAAAACCAGACTCCTCTTATACTGTGATCAATGCTACAGGACCAGACAGGAAGGCATAATTATAATTCGTAGATTTATATAGCGCGGCTTATCTCTTTTCTACTACAGGCGGACGCTGGCTGATATCATCATGGAGAAGATAACAGAAAAGCAAACTGAGGTAGAAACGGTCATGTCAGAGGTGTCCGGTCGGCCAATGCCACAGCTGGACCCCAGGATACTAGAGGTGTACAAATGTGTAAAGGAGGTAATAAACTCGAATACTGGGAGAGAGTGGCTCTTGGTCAAGAGTTTTTCAGTTGACTGTGTGACATTTGATACAGGCGGCTAGTAGCATTGTAGTGGTTGAGGCCCAAGTCCTCTTAACCTCTCTTGGGCCACCCTCTTGTCCAGCTATGCCTTTAAGCCATCTGCACCTGACTTTTCCCTTGGTGGCTGTCATAGAAGATCTGCTCATGGAAGAACATGTGATCTTTTGGTTTCATAAATAGAAAGCCATGTTTTGTTTTCTATAGGAACATAGTGTGTTATGAAGATTCGTAGAGCGCAGTTTCACCTGGCAGGGTATCCTGGCGACGAGTAGGTGAGAATGTAAGCACACCTACGGCTTAGTGGGACTACTCGAAAAAATAGGTCTTCAGCTTCTTGCAGAATTCAAGAAGTGAAGAGGCTGTTATGTGTAGCTGCAGGTTGTTTCACTCTTTAGGAGCGATGGAGGAGAAGGCTCAAGGAACATAGTGTGGGTGCTTTGTAATTCAAAGTTTGAGAGCAAGGTCTCATATAAGAGATGGGGTGTGCCAAAATGTGGTGGGGAGCAGTACTAATGCAAGTACAAAAAAACAACCTGAAGAAAGTTGGAGCTTGAACAATGAAAGAAAATTACAACGGTAGAGTGTAAATTGAGGCAAGCAGAAGCTGCAACTTAGTCTTTGACCTGTTTTCTTCAACTGCATTGTTACTAGGGACTCTTAGCAATAGGTAGTGTGGTTTAAATGTTTTTATATACATGCTGTTACAGTCCATCTTATTCTAGAATTGGACTTCTTGGGCAATGTTTTCCCAATTGCATTTGGCTGGATACTCTCGCATTACTAGCCATTGCTTCTAGGTCAGTTTCTAGTCATAAGTGTCTTGTGATTGTTTGCATTTTTTCTATCGCGATACTGTGGGGGTTCTGGTTCCAGATTTTTTTTCCCCCACTTGTAGCCACGTCATACTGGGGACCAGGTTGGTGGGGAAACACCTTTTCATACTGGTTGGGATGTGCCGCTATCTTCTTGCTGAAAATGTATTCCTTTCCCCTTCGGTAATGGAAAGTGCCTCTTCTGCAAATGCCAGATCATATTTTGCTTTCACCTTCGGTAATGTAAGGCCTTTTTCTGCAGGTGCTTTCAAAGTACAGGAGTGGGAAACTCCCCAAAGCCTTCAAGATAGTGCCTGCTCTATCCAACTGGGAACAAATTTTGTACATCATGGAGCCAGAAACATGGACGGCTTCAGCGATGTATCAGGCCACTAGGTGAGTATAAAGGTGTGTTACAGTATGTCTTTTTATAGTTGCTTATTTGGGTACTGGAAGTAGAGAGGCGAACATATTGCTGCTAGTATCAGTATTTAATGTTGAATTTTAAGGAGTTTTCCACTCTAATAATGCCATCTACCCCGGTATGAAAGCATGTATAATTTATGCATACTCTGATATCTGACCCACAAGTTTACCCTAAGCTAGCTCTTAATAGTTGAGGCAAAACCTAAGCCAATTGACATGTAGGTGTAACAACCTCCAACCCCCACCTATTTCTCCTCTAAACATAGAAGTGGTGATTCTTGGCATACCTTCCGTGACACTTTTTCCCCTAAAGTCCTTTCCTGGTCCTCCTAATACTTGCACATTTTTACATTTCGTTTGTTTCTCCAACACAGAAATGAACCGGGAGCTTCCTTTCGAAGTATAGTTTAGTAACCTGTATAATACTCAAACAAAAGTCTAGAAATCCTCTTTTATAATGTACACAATATTATCTTTGCTGCTTTCTTTTAGGATTTTCTCTTCAAACCTGAAGGAGAAGATGGCCCAGCGATTTTATAATTTGGTCCTGCTCCCCCGAGTGCGGGATGACATTGCAGAGTACAAACGCCTCAACTTCCACCTATATATGGCCCTCAAGAAGGCACTTTTCAAGCCTGGTGCTTGGTTCAAAGGTTTGTTCATGTGAAACCCTGCTTCTGAAGTAGTACTGTTGAACATAGTACCCAGTGACTGGTTTTCACACATCTAGCACACTTCATTAGTGGCCCTTTTACATGTCCTAGTATTGTTGTTTGAAAGAAACATGAAATGAATCTATAGTGCAAATTGATTAAAATCTAAACTTCTGAGCTGAAACTAATGTTGTATGGACAGAAGACCTGCTGCTGCAGTTTTGGTGTTGAACATCCATACCAATTATATTAAATAGTGCACAGACACTCTCTTGTTTTTTCTTAAAAAAAAAAATCTTTATTCGCATCTTATTGTTCTAAAAGTCTTTTCTTCCTGTCCAACGCATTTTGGCCCTTAACAGAGACTTCTTCAGGGCTTAGTATAATGTTGGTATGCGTATCAGCTGAAGAGACAGAGATCCTCGCCTCTTGCCAGATACGGGCTCAGATGCCTGCATATGCTTGGACACGACTTGCTGCCGACAGTTCTGAAGAGGGAACAGTGGAATTTTGACATTTAAATATAAGATATTCCTATATTATTAGGCCTAGACACAGATCGCACAAGAGGACATGGTCATTTTGAAAGTTCAAAGAATGCTACAAATCTTGCTAACTCACTGAGTCTCTTTGGCTGATACATATGCCAACATTATACTAAGCCCTGAAGAAGTTTCAGTTAAGGTACGAAACACGTTGGCTACAGGGAAGAAAAGATTTTAAAAGAAAACTAGAAGATGTGAATAAAGATGTTTTTATTTAATTTATTTTGTAATGTCCATATATTTAACTAGATGAATTGTGGGTGCTGACCATCTTTGTAGTTTACTTTATGGAGCTGTGTTCCTGTGTGGAAGATTTGGAGGTAGATCTTCCAGATCGATGCACCACTAGCTTTAACTAAAAACCTTACTCCAAGTGTTAAGTGTGCATTGATTGCTTCAGCCTTATTTTTGTAAATCACTCCTTTACAATTATGTTTCTGTTCGGGAAAATCGGAGAATGTAGTTTAGCCATGATTGTTCCATTAGTTAGTGACTGGTTTTATGGTTATGCTGTATGTTTTGTTTTTTTCTTCATTGTGTGTAGATGGACTGGTGGGGTGTACTGTTCTTTTGTAGATATTGTGGTAACATGAAACTTGAACCTAGTGGCTAAACTGCCAGGAAACAGTAGGGATAGATTATACTATGTTTAGTCGGTTAGACTGCAATGAATTTTACCAGTTCTTCTACGGTTTGTACACTCTGAAACTTCCAGTAGAGCTAACTGAGTTACTCTTTTCTTTTCCAGGTATTTTGATCCCCTTATGTGAGTCTGGCACCTGTTCCCTGAGAGAGGCTGTGATCGTGGGCAGCATCCTTACCAAGTGCTCTATCCCAGTCCTGCACTCTAGGTAATTACCATGGTTCTAGATATGTTATTGTCTCCTCCCCTTGAATGCCACTTATAAGTGACTGAATCTTCCTTCTACTCTTTTCACCCTTATTAATGGAATTGGCACCTTGGCCACCTTCAAAAATATCTCCCCTCCGAGAAACCGTACTCCTAATATACAATTGCATACAGGGTATGAAAGTACACACATGCAGTGGTAAGAACAGCATAGGCAGTATGTTGTATTTTTAGAGAGACTTGGTACAGGTGTAAAGCTACTTTGTTTGTGAACTGGCGTACAGACGTTTACTAGATACTGGTCTGGAGAGCTACTAAAATTATGTAATGAATCTTTCTCTTACATGTGCATATGTATTGAAGTTTCAGCAGTAGTTATGAAATTAGAGCAATTATTATTGAAAATGCCTTAAACATATATAGCTTATATCCAGGTTTGGTGGGCGTCTCTCACTTGTTGTTGTTTTGTAAATGTGGACATGGTTGGGTAGACAATCAAGAGCCAAGTTTATTTCGGTGTACATTGGTCCCCCAAACTGGTAGCAGGAATGATGGGGTCTGTATGCTAGTCGTAATGGCTATTTTCTCTCTCTCCACCCCCCCCCTCCTCAGTGCTGCCATGCTGAAGATTGCAGAGATGGAGTACAGTGGCGCCAACAGCATCTTCCTGCGGCTCCTCATAGATAAGAAGTATGCACTGCCCTTCCGTGTGGTTGATGCTTTGGTTTTCCACTTCGTGGCTTTCCGTTCAGACCAGCGGACGCTGCCTGTTCTTTGGCACCAGTGTCTCCTGACTTTTGTGCAGCGCTATAAGGAGGACTTGTCATCTGAGCAAAAGGAGGCGCTACTTGAACTACTACGAACACACACTCACCCAACGATCTCTTCTGAAGTGCGTCGTGAGCTGGTGAACTCTGCCTCGAGAGATACAGAAGGTGCCCAGCCCATGATGTTTGAGTGACCAAAGAACTATGTGCCTATCAGACTGCAAACTGATACATTATCTTCATGCTCTTTGGCGACTCAAGCCCTTGTTTGTGGTGGATTTGCTGACCCGACTGACCTTGATCTGACTACTACAGAGCTTTGACCTATACTCCTGTTGATATTTTGAGATAATAGCCGTTCTTGGGTTACAAAGTTGTGCCCCATCTGTGCGTGAGGTCATGCTAATGATTGTACCAGCAGAAGAGAGAGTCGTGGAATCTGTCTCATCTCATTGTACCAGTTTTGGTTTTGCACATTCGATGTATTCAGTTTTGCAAAACAACTTGTAAGATCTGTGGAAATGCGATGAGGCAATAAATGTTTGGACTGTTGGTGAGAATGGTGTTAAGCAGGACTGAATTCTTGAATTGTGTGAAAAAAACAGGTTGCGTGATGGGGGGCAGGAGGTTACGCTGGACAGGGATCCGTTTCTCACCTCCTCTTATATAGCCCTGCCTGATTTCTCTGGTATACCCTTGTGCAGCATACTCCTTTTTAGGTTTCGTCCTGATGTTGCAACTGCGTAGCAGTTGCAACGCTAGGACGAAATCTAATGTTATCTCAATAGTAGGGACTTGGAACCGCCCCTTCTTCCATTGGCTAGCTCCATAAATGGAGGCTAGCCATTGGAAGACACGGTTGTCCATCACTCTTTCCCGGTCAGAACGCGAATCGTGGGCGTTTCTGACTCTTTTTTTAAGTTCCGCCCTCTCCTCTTCCCATTGGCTGGAATTTTACCTTCCAGCCAATGGGAAGGGGAGAGCACGAAAAACACGCCCCCAGCTCTTCGACCGCCGCCTCGGGTGAGTGCTTGTTTAATCGGCTCATCACCTGGGTGGGTTAGCAAAACTCTCCATGTTTATAATTATCCCGAGTTTCTGAGTTAGGATGATGGATGTGCATTCCTTGCCTCGAGGCTGTGGTAATAGAGTGGCTCAAACTCAGATGAGTGATCGAGCTGCGCTTTGCTTGAGTAGCCGAGGGCGCTCCGTAGTGCTGGTGACCAGAGTACGCCTCGCATTGCCCATAAAGCGTTAAATCAACTGAGCGCTTTTAGAATTTTACTCCACATACTGGGCGTTCTGTTTCCTCCCACCTGCAGATTAATTGTAAGGTCCGCTGCGTACTCACCTGAACTGTACGCTTCACATTGGGTGGACTGTGCGCCTTGCAAGATACGCTGCGTACCCCTCTGAACAGTACGCTTCGTTCCTTCAGTACGTCGCGTACCCGTACTCACGCGTGATGCGTTAGAGTTGGTAGGGCCGTAGGTACGCGACTCACGCGAGATGCGTGAGATTTGGTAGGGTGCCGCGATTTCTCCCGTTTAGAGCGCACAGAAGCGCCATGAAGCACCCAGAAGGCCTAAGACTGGCCTGAAGTCCTAGAAACCGCCCCAGAAGTATTTTTAGTGGACTTCCAACCTTGCCAACAAAGAACTGGGGCATTATCCTGTCTTTTTAAAGTAACTGGAACTGAGGGAACTGTGTAGGAAATAACACGCAAAGAACTATTTACTGAAGTAAAGTAAACAAACTATTTTTGAACTGCAACTAAGAAGAAAAGTGCCTATTTACAACCTGTGGTGCTACAGAAACGTTATTTGGTCTTGTGATAAGTCTGTTGATATATATGTCACATTCTTCACTGTCTGTGATCAAAAGTTAAATGAAAATGCCAGGGCTCAGCCGACTGAAGCCCATCTCCAAACTCCTGTCGGCCCCCAGGGAAGAGGCAACGGGCACTTGGCGGCCGTCTACTTGAATACTGTGAAGTAACACCCCCCTGTGTCATTTGCTGCAATCCAGCGCGAGCCTGAGCACTGCCCACGTCTGGCGCAGGGCGGCCATTCATTTGTCTCCATCTGCCTTCTGTGAAGTTGTCCAGGTCTGCCTGGGAGCTGAGGGCGGCAGAAAAAGGATCCACTGGGCTTGTGTGCGCTGCATGTTGCACTATTGTATTTTCTCACTATCTGTTTTATTCGGCTCCTCACCTGGGTCGGTGGCTCTGTGTGTGTGTGTGTGTGGTAGTAGTAATTGCTGTCTGCTGAGCTCGTCCAGTAGGGTACAATAGGTCTCACATTTGCGAGAGATTAAGCTATTGGAAATGTAAATGACAATGCATTTATTTATCTGTTTTCAAAACCAACACATAAATAAAAAATTTGTCATTTACAATGCCAATAGCTCTAACTTTTGCAAAGGCGAAACAGTTGCATTGTAAATGCTTGTTTTTTTTCTTCTAAAAGGCAGAGGCAGCATCGCTCTGTTCTGTAGCTCGGTTTTCTCTTTCACCACCCCCAAGTTACCCTGTTCCATTAATTGGAAATCTCTAACAAATCACTGTAGCTCTGTTTTCTACAAAGGAGTCCCTGCAAAATAGGAGCTGTAACTGTTTCGTCTATGCACATAAATAGCTTAAACTGTAGGCTAGGGTGCTCGGCTAACTCCACACATCTAAAAATGCTTATAATTTGACATAAACACTGTCTTGGGGCCAGATGTATTAAACAGTTTTACCCATTCTGTCTATGGGAAAATGTGTTCATACACCTGGCCCTTGTTCCTAGAATGCAGACAAATTCAGGTGAAGCGTATATAGCCTCAGCCTTCCTTTATTCGTCACATGTGGACAGACTTGTAATTGGTTAGTGTGAAATTTGTTTGTTAATTAAACTGGGGTGGAAACGAAAGCTGGGGCCATTTTATTGAAAATGGTATCACAAATGTCTGTGTTGGTACAGTAGGACCCTGTAAGCATTGCTTGTGATTACAGATCAATCAGTGACTAGTTTGAATAATTAGACTGATTTATATGTGAATCTAATCAATTGATGTGAAAAACAGTTTGTTACAAGGGATGGGAGTTCAGAAAAAAACATCAGCATTTAGGGTTATGCTTTGGATGAGTGTTAGGGTGAGAAATGTAGTTTTTAACTCTTGCATTTAAAATGTGTCAATTCTGTTAAGAACACCGGTGAGAATGCCTTCTTTTCCTTTATTAGGTTTTGCTTGGCAATGCGTACGAAGTACGCATGCGCTAGCAAAATCTTATGTTTTGCAGTGGGGAAACGGTGTTGGATCTAGCCCTGATCTCTTGACTGGGTGAGAGTATTCTGCTTAATTCAGAGACTCTGTCCCTCACCACCCCTTGTTGTAAATATTTTTGTCCACCCTAAGCGTGGAAGGGTATACTCAGACACGAGTCCCTTGCTCATTGCACCATCAGGATTCAAGCAAGCCGGGCCGAAGACGGCTGTAATGCCAGAAACCGGTCCCCGGAAGCTTGTTTCCTTCCCAGTGTAAGAATTGGCTTTTGTAGTTTGGTTTGCCCTGTTCCCATCATGCACTGGGACAGGAACAGACTAATTTGCATACAGCCAGGTTCTGAAACTGGGATGGTGCAGTGAGCTAAAAAACGGTGTTGGATCTAGCCCTGATCTCTTGACTGGGTGAGAGTATTCTGCTTAATTCAGAGACTCTGTCCCTCACCACCCCTTGTTGTAAATATATATGGGAGCTGAGGGCGGCAGAAAAAGGATCCACTGGGCTTGTGTGCGCTGCATGTTGCACTATTGTATTTTCTCACTATCTGTTTTATTCGGCTCCTCACCTGGGTCGGTGGCTCTGTGTGTGTGTGTGTGTGTGTGTGTGTGTGTGGTAGTAATTGCTGTCTGCTGAGCTCGTCCAGTAGGGTACAATAGGTCTCACATTTGCGAGAGATTAAGCTATTGGAAATGTAAATGACAATGCATTTATTTATCTGTTTTCAAAACCAACACATAAATAAAAAATTTGTCATTTACAATGCCAATAGCTCTAACTTTTGCAAAGGCGAAACCGTTGCATTGTAAATGCTTGTTTTTTTTCTTCTAAAAGGCAGTGTATGCAGAGGCAGCATCGCTCTGTTCTGTAGCTCGGTTTTCTCTTTCACCACCCCCAAGTTACCCTGTTCCATTAATTGGAAATCTCTAACAAATCACTGTAGCTCTGTTTTCTACAAAGGAGTCCCTGCAAAATAGGAGCTGTAACTGTTTCGTCTATGCACATAAATAGCTTAAACTGTAGGCTAGGGTGCTCGGCTAACTCCACACATCTAAAAATGCTTATAATTTGACATAAACACTGTCTTGGGGCCAGATGTATTAAACAGTTTTACCCATTCTGTCTATGGGAAAATGTGTTCATACACCTGGCCCTTGTTCCTAGAATGCAGACAAATTCAGGTGAAGCGTATATAGCCTCAGCCTTCCTTTATTCGTCACATGTGGACAGACTTGTAATTGGTTAGTGTGAAATTTGTTTGTTAATTAAACTGGGGTGGAAACGAAAGCTGGGGCCATTTTATTGAAAATGGTATCACAAATGTCTGTGTTGGTACAGTAGGACCCTGTAAGCATTGCTTGTGATTACAGATCAATCAGTGACTAGTTTGAATAATTAGACTGATTTATATGTGAATCTAACCAATTGATGTGAAAAACAGTTTGTTACAAGGGATGGGAGTTCAGAAAAAAACATCAGCATTTAGGGTTATGCTTTGGATGAGTGTTAGGGTGAGAAATGTAGTTTTTAACTCTTGCATTTAAAATGTGTCAATTCTGTTAAGAACACCGGTGAGAATGCCTTCTTTTCCTTTATTAGGTTTTGCTTGGCAATGCGTACGAAGTACGCATGCGCTAGCAAAATCTTATGTTTTGCAGTGGGGAACAGGGACTCGCCCCCTCCTCCCATTGGCTAGCTCCATAAATGGAGGCTAGCCATTGGGAGAAGGCTCTGTCCGTCAATCTCGGACCAGATTCGGGGGCGTTCCCGAGAATTTTTCCCTTTTGGTGACGTCAGCCGAAAGCCTGTTCTCGGGAACGCCCCCGAGTCTGGTCCGGCATTGCCGGCACCCGCCTTCCTGCTCGGGGTTGTGGGCAGATGTGTACATTTGGCCTCCGTGCATGGTTCCTTTGCTGTCATGGAGCCTTTCTTTGTGTTCCCTACTCCCTATCACTTCCAGAATACCTGCGAGTATTCCTTGCCCAGACAGTGTTTGCAAGTGAGCCGCAGCGCTGACAAGAAACTCACCACAACTTCCACACGTGCAGGAGTGACGGGCACACCCCTCTCTCAACCGCTGGCAGGAGCCGCCCTCCCGCCGTTAGACATGCTACCTCTCCCCCTCCACTAGCAGCACCCTCTGCTGAGAGAGAAGCACGCTCCCTGAACTGGAATGTGCACTCCCCACTCTGTCACTACAAATACCCGCTCCTTCCCAAGAGGTGCCGACCCTCTCGTTCCAGCAGCACACTTCTCTCTTCTCCACCCAGAAGCAACTCTCCCCCCTCCCTCCCTAAGCTCCCCTCTCCTCAATAAGCAAAGCATTTAATTCCCTTACAGGAGGGGCATTTTTCTGTCACCCACCAGCAGCGTGCGTCTCTCTCCTCGACGGAAAGTGCACCCTCCTCTGTCCGGCACGAGAAGGACTCTTCCCTCTCCACTACTAGATGTAAACTCTCCATTACAAATGTACAAAAGAAAGCACCTCAGGCTCTCCAACTCTCTCTCGCAACTCTACTGAAATTCCCTCCTCCTCCCTATGAGAGGCTTACTACTCTCCACAACGGAAGCAGGCAGAAATGAGGCATAATGAAAAAACACACTCTATTGCAGGGCTAGAGGGATGTTTAAAGACCAAGCCTAAGTAATATCCCCCATTAGAAATAACTAAACAACAACAAACTTAGGGGTCTAAATTAGGAATCCAAGAGTGATCCTACAATCATAGTAGCTTTGTCAATAATACAAGGGTACAATGATAGTGAAACTAACAAACCAGATCACATGATGTGAAGAACCAGTAACGTAAGTCACCCCTGGTTGAGGATTCCCATCAAAGGTCTTGTATGGATCAATATTATCATTTGGTAATCCTTATCGGGTATTGTGTCTCTAGATCATTGAGACCAGCATACCCAGATAGCCAGTTCGGGGTAGCGACCCACAATCACTCGGTACTACCACATGATGTTGAAGTGATGGGAAGTGCAGTGCAAATTAAGATAAGTGGTGATCTAAAAAAGGATAGGGAGCTCAACCAGAAATAATTTTAATAATTGTTGGCCCCTTCCCTATTAAAAACAAGAACAGTATAGTATCGTCATCGCAGTACACACAAATAGCTGCGAGGAGACCAACATGTTTCAGCCACCATAGGTTAACTCCTCAGGCTTTCGTCAGGGTCTCTGTTCTGTGAATATACTACTGCTTATGAGTGAATAAAGTGTGAAAAAATTATACAAAAAAACACACAAGTGAAAACCAGTAAAGGATATAGTGTTCCTTCAACTGTAACAACTCCTCTCTTCGGCACCCAGAGTGTCCGGGGAGTGGACCTCACCTCTTCCTGGACCTGGCTCAGGATATGTGAGACCCCGCTCTGTCCGTCGTTGTCTCAAGCAGTGACTGAGTAAGGGGGAGGCCTTTTCACACTTTATTCACTCATAAGCAGTAGTATATTCACAGAACGGAGACCCTGACGAAAGCCTGAGGAGTTAACCTATGGTGGCTGAAACATGTTGGTCTCCTCGCAGCTATTTGTGTGTACTGCGATGACGATACTATACTGTTCTTGTTTTTAATAGGGAAGGGGCCAACAATTATTAAAATTATTTCTGGTTGAGCTCCCTATCCTTTTTTAGATCACCACTTATCTTAATTTGCACTGCACTTCCCATCACTTCAACATCATGTGGTAGTACCGAGTGATTGTGGGTCGCTACCCCGAACTGGCTTTCTGGGTATGCTGGTCTCAATGATCTAGAGACCCAATACCCGATAAGGATTACCAAATGATAATATTGATCCATACAAGACCTTTGATGGGAATCCTCAACCAGGGGTGACTTACGTTACTGGTTCTTCACATCATGTGATCTGGTTTTAGTTTCACTATCATTGTACCCTTGTATTATTGACAAAGCTACTATGATTGTAGGATCACTCTTGGATTCCTAATTTAGACCCCTAAGTTTGTTGTTGTTTAGAAATGAGGCATAACCTCAGGAACAATAATGCGTTATTTTTGGACAGGTGAACGCTGAGACTGACAGTTTCTGGAGAGGCAGCATGTTCTGTGTGCCCGCTGCTCTAGAAAATGAGGATGTGGCACAACGGCTAGAGCGGCCGACCGCGAAGCTGAGGAAACAGGTTCGAGTATGGCGGGAGGCTCAAGCACCATCACCGACTCTTCTCGTGCCTAAACTGAATCTGTCTACCCCAATGACTGTAACTGGTGCTCAAGTAATGTGCACTGATGCCTTTCAATGAAAACTATGCTGCACTGGCCTATCTATAAAGCTGCAGTGTGTTGTTTAAGGGAATGGCGGGGTGTAAAAGCAGAAAACGCATTATTTTAGTGATTTCATTTTGAGCCGTGCTATGGTGCAAAGTACTCACTCACTCACACACACTCTCACTCACTCATTCACTCGCATACTCACACACACTCACACACACACACACACACACACACTCAGTCAGTCAGTCACTCAATCAATCACTCACTCACTCACTCAATCACTCACTCCTGCCAGCCCTCCAATCATAAGGGAATAAGGCGCCAGGGTGCTTGGAGTAGTCCAACAGTGTTAATGGGATCAGGGGAAGTGACAATTCCCCCAAAGAGTGGGTCACTTTGGGGAGTGGGCTCAGGAGAGACCCCCATGCCTGGGTGGTATGGGGTGAACTGGGGTTAACACTGCCCCTCTCATGCCAGGGCAGTCACTCCTCGCCTTCAGGCATTACTGTGACTTCCCCCATCCCCTTCTCTTAGCTCCGTCATTCCCCCCCCCCGTGGCTAATAACTATCTCTCTTCGTGCTTCCTTCCACTGCAGCACCTCTCTCACCTCTCCTCCCTCCCGTCTCTTCTTCCTCTGCCCAGCCGTCTGCACCCCACCCCCCTTTCTGCTGCCCCCCCTCGATCCAATCACCCTTTTTTTAATGCTTTCTTCTAACCCCCCCCCCCCCCCCCGTGGTTGATGGCTCGGCGAAGTCATGCGTGTACCGACTGCGGGAATCTGTGTTAGACCCCATGGCCACAGGCTGAAATCCGTGCGGGGCCGCTCGGCTTATCAGCCGCCCAATGTCGATACATCCTCTATAATTCATCAGACACTGCACCGCCCTCACTGCTCAACACACACATCACTGAACTCAAATCCCGTGTGTTCGTATAAGACCATGTATTGGAAACGTGCTTTTTATGTCTTAAATCAACTCATGGTCGACTTGCACCTGGTGTTTTTTTCATACCTGCCTATATAAAGCGCTTCGAATACCCGCAGTGATGTCAGTGGTATAGTAAATACAAATACATTCTTACAATGAGCGCCGTTGAGTGGGATTAGAATAAGCATCTGTTAGGCAGCGCCAAGATACCCAGGGGTGAACATGTGCTTTACAAATGTTACCTTTACTCCTCCCTGCCCCTACAATATTACTCACACTCACCCCTTTGATACGCTTCTTTTCTATCCCCAGCATTCAATCAGTCAACTTATGAAGCACACTTTACACCCACCTCTTACACCCTCATTGTGTTTATATCTTCTGTACTCTCCTAACCCAATGTCTGACCTCGACCCATCCCCTCCAAGCTCACACCCATTTACCCCTCCTTGAACCGTCTCCTCTGACTCGTTCCTTTACTCTGTCTGCTAGATCCACTCTTTCTTTTTATTTTCCCTTACTACTCCCTCTGCTCCTATGTCTTCTGCTTTTAGTTCCTCCCAACGCTCCTTAGCCCCCCCTTTCTGCTTTCTCATTTTTTCGCCTTTCTTTCCATAATTCCTAAATTGTTTTCTTAATCCTTCCTTACCCCGGCCAGCCCCCCTTCACCACCTACTTCCGCCTTCTTTACCCACTGTAGTAATTTTCTCTTCACCATGTTTTCTTTACTTTTTTGAGTCCCTGCTCCCCCCCCCCTTCTTTACACACACCTCCCCTTGCCCCTCCTTCTGTGCCCTCCCGCTCCACGCGGTGCACTCTACCTGCCCGCCCCTCCATCCTCGGCAGGGGTGCCCTCGGGGGAGGGGTCCCTGCCAGGCTGTGGTGATCCGGGGGTGCCCAGTCCCGCTGGTGATGCTTCATTGAGCTGTAATGAACGTGGCACTGCGCCCCACCCGGGCCTGCACGCACCAGGGCACCAGGTTGGGCGTGGCCTCACTTCCCAGGTGTATTGTTGTGGTGACAATGCACGGAAGTGGCTCCTGTGGGAGTGGAGAATGGTAAACTGTGCGTGTAGGGATGGGGGCGTAGTGATCAGCCCCCTGTGATCACCCAGACATCCCGGGCATGTGTGGTGTAAACTTGGCGGGGGGGGTGGGGGGAGATGTAGAGGTACCTCCCCGCCCCCTCTGATAACCCAGGCAGCCTGGCATGTTTATTTTTTTTCAAACCGGGGTTGGGTGGGGAGGGGGTTGATGTAGTGACCCCTCCCCGCCCTCTGATAGCTCTGCAGGTCTGGCCTGGTGTTTGTTTGCCTGCCAGGTGTGTGGCTCACATTACAGCCGCAGTGACTTGTCTCCCGCGGGCAGGCTGGGAGCCTGTCTCACACCCAAGGCCTATTCTGGGGGGAGGGGTGGGGTGGACGCTAATGCCGACTGCCACAGGTCCCTACCTATGCAGCACCAAGCCACCCCCATTCCGTCCCGGCTGCCGCCACTCCCAGTCCTACTGCACCACCCCCACTACCTTGTTTCCCCTGTCCCAATCTTATCTTACTGCCCACCCCCAGTCCTTCCCCCTTACTGCCCTGTCCTCTCCCAGCCTGCCCTCTCCCAGCCTGCCCTCTCCCAGCCTGCCCTCTCGCAGCCTGTCCTCTCGCATCCTGTCCTCTCGCATCCTGTCCTCTCCTAGCCTGCCCACTCCCAGCCTGCCCACTCCCAGCCTGCCCTCTCCCAGCCTGCCCTCTCCCAGCCTGCCCTCTCCCAGCCTGTCCTCTCCCTGACTGTTGTCGTGTCCCGGCGGCACCAGGCAAGAGCGTGCACTGCGTCCCCGAAGTAACAGCCCTAAAGCAAGCAAGAAGTACGCCCCCCTCCCACCAATCCCTGTTAGGTAGTGGAAACTGTCCAAACTGAGGTGCAGACAGCCCCTCTCACCTTTCGGCCTGGTACCACTGCACCAGCCGCACTACTTCCCTACTGACCGTTCTCCACTTCAGCCCCGTCTAAATTACAATTCCTGCTTGTGACCCTTTTGCCTGCTTGTGCTTGTTTTCGTGACCCTGTTGCCTGCTTGTGCCTCCGTGTGCCCCTGTTGCCTGCTTGTGCCTCCGTGTGCCCCTGTTGCCTGCTTGTGCCTCCGTTTTCGTGCCCCTGTTGCCTGCTTGTGCCTCCGTTTTCGTGCCCCTGTCGCCTGCTTGTGCCTCCGTGTGCCCCTGTCGCCTGCTTGTGCCTCCGTGTGCCCCTGTCGCCTGCTTGTGCCTCCGTGTGCCCCTGTTGCCTGCTTGTGCCTCCGTTTCCGTGCCCCTGTTGCCTGCTTGTGCCTCCGTGTGCCCCTGTTGCCTGCTTGTGCCTCCGTGTGCCCCTGTTGCCTGCTTGTGCCTCCGTGTGCCCCTGTTGCCTGCTTGTGCCTCCGTGTGCCCCTGTTGCCTGCTTGTGCCTCCGTGTGCCCCTGTTGCCTGCTTGTGCTGTGTGGGTGTGTGTGGAAGGCTCTGTGTGGGTGTGTGGAGGGCTCTGTGTGGCTGTGTGTGGGGGGGGCTTTGTGTGGCTGTGTGTGTGGGGGGCTTTGTGTGGCTGTGTGTGTGGTGGGCTCTGTGTGGGGGGGCTCTGTGTGTGTCATTTGCGAGAGATAAAGCTAGTGGCATTGTAAATGACAATGCCATTTATTTATGTTAAAAGAAAAACATAAATAAAAATGTCAAGAGCAATGCCAATAGCTCTAACTTTAACAAAGGCAAAACCATTGCATTGTAAATGCTTGTCTTAAAATGCAGCAGCCTGTTAAAAACATCAACACACACGTAAGGATTGTGTCTTTAATAAAAAATCATAACATGACCTCAATTCAGCAGCCAGTTTAGAAGTCCCCTCACTGTCAACCATTTGTTCTCTTTTTGCTGGTAAATAGTCACATGTTGAACTTTTCACCGCGCAGTCACTCTTGCTTGTTTTTAATGCCTTTTAAAAAGATATATCACATTTCAATGTCTGAACCATATACGACAACCATTTTTAAGAGACTGTCCAGCACACAACAAAATTAGTTTTCAATTCAACGCAATATCTTAAACTTACTAGAACTGAAAAATGTCAGATGTGAAAGGTAGGCAATCTTATATTTCAGGTCTGGGTGCTAAAATTTATCACAATAAATAAGTTATTTGCGGTAATAAAAATAGATTACAACAATTGATTACTAATAAATATTACCCAGGTTAGACACATTCTTGAAGTAAAATTGCTTAAATGCTGATTTCGAAGACCAGTCCGAACATTTCATAAAATCTTTTAAGTGGATACCAGCTAGAATGGACTTAAAAGCCATAGCGCCTCTCATTGAATGTGCAGCATAGATTGCAATATAATTGCTGGCTTCTGACATAATCCACCTTACCCACCTGGCCACAGTGGATCCCAAATCCAGGGTGAAAGCGCTTTGAAAAAAAATAAGCAACTGTTTCCCATTGCTAGTTTTGTACTTACCTCAGCATGATTCACGCGGTGAAGAATTGTTCTAGGCATACGTTCTGGAAAACTCTAGTATGAGATGGATCTAGTGAATTTTTTTTCTGCTAGTAATATCGAAGATTAACCCCTAGGGAGAGAAGTCTACATTTTAATATCCCAAGCCCTAAGCTCAAACACTCAACAATATGAGCTTGAAGACTGGCAATTTTGCTGAAATTAGCTTCCTGTGTAAGTTTGCAATGACTGGCCAATAATATAAGAAACGTAATACTATATACGCGTGCCACAATCTATTGTATCTTGGTTCACGAGGCATGTGAGACGTTTACCAACTATGGATGTTGCCCAACAGGAACATAAGACCTGTAATTATTTAACGTTCTGTATTCTATTCCGGCTTATGCCAGTTCTGAAAGAACATTTAACTTGATTGATGGTGACTTTAATTCAATCGAAATCCTGTCCCAGACACTAGCTTTGCCAATGTCTCTAAGCTGAGCTGTAGCATTAGCAGGTACCATCTGCCCAAACTCATTAGAGGTAAGAGACCTTTTTTTCTGAAATTCCAGACATTTGCCAACTACTCCAGGTAACCAGTCGAATATGCTCTTCTAGAATTAACAAGTATTTCACAGAAAGAGGACTGGGCAGTTACATGAGAGCTTCAGAAGTATCTGGTACCACACCTGGGACCTCCACAGAGGGACCACCAAGACTACTTCTGTTAACTGGCTGTGAACCTGAGCTGTACCGCTTAAGGAAGAGTATGTCTGGTAATACTTGTTCTGGTCTGTGTTTCGACCCCTACTCCGCTCAGGGCACTTCGCATTGCTCTCACTGCGGCCTTACTTTCCAGTACCTTTCTCTGCCCTCTAATTTACCTACCGCTTTCTCCGCTCCTCCCAATGGGGAACCAAGATTTTTAATGTCATGTGTGCCTATCAGTTAGAGGTTGTTAGTTAAGAATGCCTTTGCCTTCCGTAAGTTTTTAGAATCTGGTAAAATTGATTTTGCTTTTATAACGGAAACCTGGGCAGATGTTTCCTCTGACCCTGATCTAGTTCTGGCCATAGCAGCAGGTTTTAAAATTCACAAAGAAGGTAGAAAAGGTGGAGGCGGCAGCATTGCTCTTATTCTCAAATCAAGTTTTAAATCTTGAATTAAAGCGCTGCTGGAGTACCGAAATTGTGAAGCACTGTAGTTTAAAATTAATTTAGATGGACAACACTCCTTTAGCAGCATTTTACTCTTATCGTCCACCTAGTCCTAAGGCCTCTTATATTGATACTCTGTCTCCTAGCTTGCAAAGCTGTGCATCCCAATTTCTCTGTGTTAGGTGACTTTAATTTTCACTAGGATAATGTCACCGACTCGGACACTGAAGTGCTTATCGATCAGATGGCCAGTATGGGATTATGCCAACTTTTAAAGCGTTCAACTGTTTTGATGGGATCCTCCACGATGATCCTCATCTAACATGGATTAGATCCATGCCTATGATTTGCTCCAATCCTAAGGCAATTCTCATTGCCGCATAAGAAATGCCCTAATGTCCTCGGTGAATCCTTTGTCAATTGTTCGTGGAATAAACTAGAGGCTAAACAGCTAAACCCCCTTCTTTTAGAAACCTTACCATCTAAGGCCAATGACCCTAATCAAGCGGTAGCTAACTACCACCCCTGGCTTGACTCAGCTATGATGCAGTAATCACTCCCCCCTCCCGACCCCCCCCCACCCTTCTACCCCCCCTCCTAAACAAATAGCTGACCTTCAAGGTGCTCACCTTCTGAACCCTGGTATAAGGACACTCGTACAGCTCAGAAACAGCTATGTTGTAAATTGGAAAATCACACCTTCATAGGTGTAAAAACCTTATCCTCAGGGTAAAGGCTTCCTATTTTACTTCGAAAATAAAAGCGGCTAATAGATGGCCTAAAGTTCTGTTTACCACGGTAAAGCACCTGTCCAAACTTCCAGCTGTGCAAGACACTGAGGCCAGTCAGAAGTTCTGTAACTCCCTAGCTGAATACTTTCAGCACAAGGTTAAGTCAGTTTTTGACATCTTTGTTCTCCAGAACAATTGTTTGGCCCAATTGATACAATCCGCAGTAGAATCGGATATTCCAGTTCTCTCATCCTTCACTGCCTCCACAACTAAAATCATTGGCTCAATCAAATCGGGTTCTCCCTCTGATCCCTGCCACCCAACATTATGCACTTGTCTCCTTAAATCATAGCCATTCACTTCACGGCTATTTTTGACACCATGTTTACATCCGGGTGGTTTCCAACAGAGTGGAAGAAAGCTTCCATAATTGCTTTACTAAAAATGTTGATTGTAAAGGAGACTCTTTATTACAGACTGATATCAAGACTTTTCTTTCCCGCAAAAGTGATTAAAAAAGCAATTAAAATTGAATTGTCCTCCTTTAATGATGTTGTTCTGGACCCTTCCCAATTATGATTTAATGCTTACCATAGCACAGAGCTGGCTCTTATCACAGCCACTAAGAAGATCAGGCTGACTTTGGATGGTGTGGGGAGCACTGCCCTGATCCTTCTGAACCTGTCAGCAGCTTTTGATACGGTTAATCATTCATGAGCTGCTGTTGGTCCGTCTAACTTCGATTGGGATCAGGGAATGAGGTGCTCTCCCTACTGGGCTCTTTTCTGTCAGAGCGATCTCGGTTGGTTGGGAAATTATGCTTCACCCTCCTTTATGCTGCTGTGTGGGGATCCACAGGGATCTTCCCTGAGTCCAACTGTCACTCCCCTGGCCAAATTCATAAAAAGCTATGGCTTTGCCCTTGTATCGTATGCAGATGATACTCTGATTATTGTGTCGATGAGCAGCTCTTCCAGCCCCACAGCTATCGGCCTTCATGACTGTATGAGCCATATATCCAATTGGATGTCAGACAACTGTCTGAAGTTAAACTCATCCAAGACAGAGGTTCTGGTATTTGGTAACAATCCTTTATTTTGGACAGATAGCTGGTGGCTGGTCCAACTTGGTCCTGTACCTACACCAGTGCCTAAAGCAGCTAAAAACTTAGGAGTCATCTTTGACACAAAGCTGTCCTTTGAAGCGCAAATCAACTTAATCACCTCTGTCTGCTTTTTTATCTTTAAAATGTTGAGGAAGATACTTCCCTCAATACCTATGGATTTAAGGAAAATGGTGGTTTCAGTACTGATAGCAGCTAGATTATATTATTGTAATGTTCTTTTCACCAGCGCCTCTAAACTTAGCATCCAAAAGCTGCAAACCGCTCAGAATTCGGCAGCAAGAGTTCTGCTATGTATCTCCCCCATCAATTCGGCTTCCTTCGCTTTATCTCATCTGCACTGGTTGCCGGTAGCTAAACTAATTCAGTTTAAATCACTTTGCATTGTCTTTACATGGCTGAACAATTTGGGGCAAACGCATCTGGCAAACCATCTTAAGCCTTCTATTCCAGCAAAGGCCCCTCATGTCAGCTGAGCTTGGAAATCTTGCCGTTCCTAGATAAAAAATAAAAAAGTTAAATACATGGTTTTTAATTTACGGCTGTGCTTGATATTCAATGAAATTGGGGATATCAAGCTATTCATTTTACTGCATTTTTGATTTTAAGAGTCAGGTGGGGTTGCAGGAGCTTCACTTCTGTAACAGCTAAACTGTGGAACTCCTGACAACCTTGCTTAAAAAGGAGACTAACCTGTTAAAATGTAGAAAGCGCTTAAAACGTGGCTTTTCAAGGCATCATTTTCTAACCTTAGTCCAGTTATATCTGCACGTTTATGGCAGCCCCTAGCCACCCAAGGATATTTGTCACACTTTATATATTCTTCATAATCATAAAGACCCAATGAAGAGCAGTTAACTGGTTTTGGAGAAAAACATCATTGCAATCGCCTTTGGATTCAGCCTCCAGACGAAGAATTGGAGCAGTTGCATTTTCCTGTGTGAGGTGAACCAGTCCATGGTAGGGAACCCTGTGGTTCATTAGCCCCAAGAAGAATTCTTGTTACAGTATCCAGCCGCTGTTGTCTTATCAATATTTTGGAATTCACGTTGGAGATCCCTGGTAAGTGTTACACCAGATAGACCTCATTTAAATAGTTTAACCATCCAGTTGTCTAGTCGAAGGTTGTCCCTTCTAATTTGAAATGTTACTTCAGTCAAGAATTGAACTCCCTAAGATGTACAACTACCCTGTGGCCTTCACCATTCTTGTCACCTACAAAGATATCTTAGCGTCAAGGGTGGGAGTAGCATACCTTATTTGTGAGTTTTATTTAGCTCAAACCTCAGCCAAAGGCATGGGAACGCTTTACAGGGTAAGCACACAATAATAACATGCGGTACATAAAGGGTAAATAGTAATGGGGGAAAAATGCATACAGTATACAATGAGCTATAGAAAAGATAGCACATACCAAGGTTACATAAAGTTCCACTCGAAATAAATTGCAACAATTGTATAAAGGAGGAGTCCGAGGGACAGTAGGATACAAGGCACTGAAAATCCTGAGGTAGATATGAAATGGAGCTGCCGTGGAAGGGAGAGTAGATGCATAGATTTGTCTGAGGTAGTGAAGGTACAAGGCATCTTAGGGCTTGTATTCAGGGCAACTAGTGCTATACAAAGTAGGGATATCAGTAGTACAAGGTACTTGGTGAGGAAAAAATAGTACACTAGGAATAGTAGTGGGACGTATGAGCAGAATAGCAGCGGTACCCGAGCGATGTAAAAGTGTAAACAGCCACGCAGCTAGTAAAAACAAGAGTATGATCAACGGTGTGCATAAAAGTACTGAGATAGTTAAGGAGGGAGGAATCCAGGTGAGTGGACTAGTGGCACAGTTATCACGGAGGCATTGATGCGTAGAATAACTGGGTGGGGCCAGTGAAGCAAAGGTCCACAAATCGGGCAAGTTATGGCAGCGAACTGAATGGGGGAGCGAGGGGCGTGGCCAAGTCTTCAGAGGACAAGTCTTCAGAGAGAGGAATTTGTTGGATGGGAATTTTTTTTACTACTTTCTTGAAGAGGGCTGAGGATAGGTTGAATCTGATCTGAGTAGGGCGAGAATTCCAGATATTAGAGGCCATTCCGGTGATAGTAGTTTTCTGCTTGAAGTTTTGTGGTGTAGGCAGTAAGGAGCTCGTACTTCTGGAGGATTTGTTCCTGCCAGACGGAGTCAGTTTCTGGGACCGGTACGATGGGGTAATGTGGTACAATGCTTTGAGTCAGGCATGCAATTTTGATGTGCATCCTGGTCTCAAGTGGCAGCCAATTCAGAGCACGTAGGTCAGGGGTGATGTGATTTATTTATTTTATTTATTTATTTTAGAGGTTTTATATAGCGCTGACTGGACCCGGGGGTATCAGAGCGCTTTACATTTTAGAGACAAGAAAGGTCAATAAGACAGGGGACATACATAGCATCAATGTATATAAACAACATATAAGTCTCCGCCTGACAGATTTCAAAATGATAAATATGGGAAATAAGCACAACAAAATGAGAAAGATGTGATAAATCAAAAATATCAAAAGGCACAAATTGAAAAAAAAGCCGAAAAATTGCAGATTCTGGATAGGGAGGTTAATGGTCTGTTAGGTTGGTAAGGAAGAGAAGCGGGAGGGGCAGAAGTGGGGGGGGGGGGTTGGAGGGGATGCGGGCTGAGGGTGGACAAGGGAAGGGGGGGAGCAAGGAGGAGTGACGGTGGTAAACCGGGAGGGGGAAGTGACGAGGAGGAAGGGCGAGGAGGGCTAAAAAAGGGAGGGCGAATGCATCTAGGGTAGGACAGATGTAACCAGTGGAAGAGAACAGATATGGATTAGGGTCCCCAGTATTTATTGAGGAGATGTAGTTTGAGTTCTTTTTTGAAACTAGAGTAGGAAGGGTTGCAGCGAAGGTCAGTTGGAAGGGCATTCCAAATGCAAGGAGCGTTGCTGGAAAAGGATCGAGACTGGGTGTTTTTCTTTTTTAGAAGGGGGGGGGATAAGAAGGAGGGTGTTAGTACTTCTCAAGGAACGGGAGCAACCGGCTTTAGTGAGTTTGCTAGCGAGGTAGGTCGGTGTATTCTGATGGAGAATTTTGTGTGTAATGCAGGCTGTTTTGTAAGTGGATCTACCTTCAATGGGGAGCCATTTAAGGGTTTTAAGGGCAGGGGATACGTGGTCGAATCGCTTGCAGTCTGAGGTAAGCCTAGCTGCAAGGTTAAGCACAGATTTAAGAGGTGCTAGGTGGATCTTGGGAATTCCGGTGAGAATGGCATTGCCATAGTCGATGCGTGAAAGAACAAGGGATTGGACTGCTAGTTTGAAATCATCGATAGGGATGAAGGGCTTGATTTTTCTAAAGGTGGCGGAGAGTGAGGAGGGCTCCTTTGGCAGAATTATTGATTTGTACCTTGAGGGTTAGGAGGTTGTCAAGGGAGATCCCTAGTGATTTGACTGAGGAGGACAAAGATAAGGAGCAGTTGAGGGCGTTAAGGTCAGAGATCCAATTCTGAATGGGGAGCTGGTTATTTTTAGGGGAAAAAAGAATAATTTCAGTTTTTTTAGGGTTTAGTTTGAGGTGGTTACTGTGGAACCAGTTTGAATCTTGATGAGAGTGTTGTTGAGGTTAAGGATGTCAGCATGAGTTTTAATCTTATAATAGAGTTGGGTGTCGTCAGCATAGAGATGGTAGTTGATCCCGGCTTGTTTAAGAATGAGTGTGAGGGGTTCCATGAAAAGGTTAAAGAGAGTGGGAGAGAGGATGGATCCTTGCGGGACTACTAAGGAGATGGAGGTAGAGTTAGGTAGGCAATTTCGGATTTTGATTTGTTGAGAACGGTGTTGTAGGTATGAGACAAACCATTTGTGTGTCATACCATTCAGGCCGAATCGATCTCTAAGAACATTTAGTAGAGCAGAGTGGTCAACCGTATCAAACGCTGCAGAGAGATCAAGGAGGATCAGCAGGCTAGATTCACCATTGTCAAGTGAGTCGTGGATGGCGTCAACAATGTTTAGCATGGCGGTTTCAGTGCTGCATCCTTTCCTAAAGCCAGATTGGAAGGGGTCTAGTAAGTTAAAGTGTTCAATGTGTCTATCTAGTTGGAGAAGGACACATTTTTCCAGGGCTTTAGAAAGAAGGGGAAGGTTGGAGATGGGACAAAGGTTATTGAGGTCGTTTGGGTCTGCCAAAGGGTTTTTGATAATGGGGTTGATTTGGCCTAGTTGCAATGAAGTGGGGACACAGCCGGTGGCAAGGGAGCTGTTGATAATAGAGGTTAAGGAAGGGGTGATGATGTGTTTGAGGTTTTGGACAAGTTTGGAGGGGAGAGGGTCTTGGGTGTGGGAGCAAGGCTTGAGTTTGGAAATGATGTTAAAGACGTCTCTTTCAGTGACTGGCTGGAAGTTAAGCCACGTGGCATTATTTTTAGTAAGAGAGTTAGGATGATTGGAGTCCAGGAAATTGGAGGGCAAGGGGGGGTGAGGGAGATCAGAGTTTTGATGGGCGGTAGTGGGTGTAGGGGGAGTTATGGTGGAGGGTGGGATATTAAGAGAGATGTTCGGATTGGTGGGAGGGATCACAGTAGAGAGGAAGGTTTGCTCAATTAGTTTAATTTTGTCTGAAAAAAAGAGAGCCATTTCTTCACATCTAGTCGTCGAGGCCAGTGGGACAAGGGGAACGGAAGCAGTTTGATTGCGCACAATGTTGAATAGTTCTCTTGGCCTATTCTGAGCTCGATCTAGTTGTGACCTGAAGAAGGAAGTTTTTTGTCTAAAGATGTGTTTTTTGTAGGACGATCTAGCAAGTCTGAGGCGGGTCAGGTTAGAAGGAGAGGGGTGCTGTCTCCATAATCTTTCAGTCAGTCTGAGTCTACGTCTTTCATTATTTAGGTCTGTGTTAAACCATGATTTGGAGGGGATAATTCTTTGTTTTTTGAGTTTGAGAGGGGCAAGAAGGTCAAGGGTAGCAGTGACAGCTTTGTTACTTTGTTCGGTTAGTTCATTCGTGTTAAGGGAGGGAGGGATAGTGAGAAGCTGGGCATGAAGTCGGGAGGGATAAGACTGAGATTTCTGATCAGTTTCATGGGTTTAATAGTTTTGGAAGGAGGGGGGAGGCAGAGGTGGTTATGGAGAACAGGATAAGGTGATGGTCGGACCAGTCAATGGGAATGATGTTAGATAGGAGGGCTAGATCTTTGCTGGTTATGATAGCGTCAAGGGTGGCTCCTTTGGAATGGGTTGGTGACTGACAGATTTGTTTGAGGTCATTAATTTCGAGAAGGTCAGAGAGGATGAAGATTGAGGGATCTTTAGTATCCTTCCAATGGAGGTTAAAGTCTCCCAGGAAGATGTTTTTAGATTTGGAAATTGAGGATTGGGTAAGAAGGTTAGATAGCTCATCAATGAATGGGTAGTGATTTCCAGGCGGATTATATATATTGTGAAGGCGGATGGGGGGGACCCCTGTATTTTGAGTTCGGCTACGAGGTATTCAAAGGAGGCATATTCAGCGTTATTGATAAGGGAGAGCTGTAGTTCGTCTTTAAAGATGATAGCTACACCACCGCCTTTTCGGATGGGTCTATCTTTCCTAATGATGGAGTAGCCCGGGGGTGAGAGTATGTCAAGAATGCTTGTAGAGTGGTCATTAAGCCAGGATTCTGTAAGGAACGCAATGTCGATGGATTCGCTAAGGATGGTTTCAGAGATTTCTATGGCATGTCGGGCAGCGGAGCGGCAGTTAACAAGCATGCAGGTGAGGGGTTTGGGAGTGGGTTTGGGAGATGGGAGGGCATGGATGGAGGTGAGATGAGGAGGGGGTCTAGGTGAGACCGGTGAAAGGGGAATACGACTAGTCCCCAATATGACGGGGATGTTTGAGAAGGGGGAGGCGTGTTCATGGTTGATGAGTATGGAGGGTAGGAATTTTGAAGGTCGGAGATCTCCCGGTGAGAGAGGGTGCAAGTGGTGCGGAGTGGTCTTAGAGCCCGGCAAAGCAAGGGAGTTGTTTTCCACGGTTTGGAGGTGGTGTGGTTTATTAGACCAGGGCTAGCGGTGTTACTTCGGGGAGGGGGATCGCTGGATTTGAGGTTGAGGAAATGGTTCCTAAGACGAGAGAGATCTCTGGTAAGAGTGGAGATGTTAAGTTCGATGTTGCGAAGGGAATTTGAGATAAGAGTGAGGGGGTAAATAGAGGGTGAGGGGGGGAAAAGGACAAATGGGGTTCGGAGTTAGCTGCAGAGGGGGGTCTGCTCTGAGGAGGCAGTGAGCAGATGCAGGCAGGAGGCCTGTTCTGAGGAGGGGATGAGCCGAGGCAGGCAGGGAGGGCTGTAGTTGAAAGGGAGAAGGAGTGGCATGTCTGGGTAGAGGGGAGATGAGACCTCTGTGGAAGAGAAGTTTGGAGATAGCAAGGAGGTACAGATGCGGAATGGTGTAGGAGTGAGGGGGTGATAATGGGAAGAGTGTAATTCAGGGAGGGAGAGGATGAGTTGGGAGAAGAAGGGTATGGGGTAGTGTGATTCAGAGGGTGTGAGGCTGAATTCGGAGGGGAGGAATGAGGGGGTGGAGGAGGAAAGGAAGGGGAATCTGGGAGAGGAGTATTGTGATTTGGCGGGTGTGAGGATGAGTTGGGAGAGGAGGAGTGAGTGGGGATGGAGGAGGAAAGGAAGGGGAATCTGGGTGAGGAGTATTGTGATTCGGCGTGAGTGAGGATGGTGGAGTAATAGGGAGGGGAATGGGAGGGCTGGTTGGGAGCAAGGGGATTGGGAGTGAGGGGGTGAGGAGAGGATCAAGGGGAGAGGGGAGGTCATAGTGAGGAAAGAGGGGATAGGTGACAACGTATGCCTAGTGTCATTGGATGTTGAAAGGTCAGGGGCGGGAGAGGTGGGCTGGTGGGGCGGGGTCGGTGGGGAGAGAGGAGGTGGAGGGTATGGGAGGCTGTTGGTGGAATTGGAAAGTTGGATGGCCAAGGATCTGAAATGGAGTTCGAAGGTGTTGAGATGGGGTACGGCCACTTGGATGAGGATGTTACCAGTTTTAAATATGGAGATGTTGATTTCCCCACAAAAGGTTGGAGAGGGAGTGGTGGAAAGTTTGTCGCCATGGGGTATTTTGGAGGTTTTAGTGACTGGGAGATGTGTGAAAATTCTTTTCCATTTAGAGGGGTGTTTGGAGTAGAAGCTGTAATTCGTTTTAATGGGGGCGTAGAGCTGTAATAGTTGTCAACAATAAGTGTTTCAGGATTTTGAATGAGGAGGTTGTGTTTGAGTTTTTTTCTAGCGTGTTTAGAAAGATTGGGGGGGGTACGGAATGGACCAGGAGTTGGGACCATGTTTAGATATAGAAAGATCCTGGGAAGGGATATTGAGAGGAGGCATAATGGGCAAATGAAAATTTAGGGGAGAGGAGAGTCAGATAGTCACGTGCGTAGTGAAGGGAGAGGCAATGGGTTGAGGCTGTGGGGGGAGAGACTTAGGAAGGAGGAGTTGGTAAAGGGTAAGGGGAGAATTCGGCAGAGGAAAAGAACAAAGAAAGGAAAAGTGAGATGATATGCGAGAAAGGGGCCGGAGTCAAGAGAATATGAGTTAAGTAAAGTACGAAGGAAGTGAGCAGAATAAAGTGCAGCGAAAACAAACAAATCACATCACCGCTACATATGGGGGAGCAAAATTAAAGCAATGTAGAAAATATCCCCAAATATCCTAGTGAGGATCGCTAGGCTCAGGAACAAAAGTACCGGGTCATCAAACTGCACATATTCTCAAGTAGGATGCATTGTTAAAAACAGTCCAGAAAATCAAATAATCATAGCACAAATACACAAGGTCATGGGCCATAGTGTAAAAAAGGGGATCAGATGAGGAAACCTAGAGGGCTAGGAAGGGAAAGGAATAGGAGGTTGTATCGAGGTTGACACAAAAATCACTACAAGATTGGCAGTGAAAGATAACTAAAGGGGTAAAAAGCATATAAGACATATTATAGCTGACGCTAGTTAGAAACATCAAAAGTAAAACCATAAAAAGCATATGAGGGGCAGATCGAAAAGTTAACAGGACATGTAGGATAAAATAAACATAGGGGGAAGAAGTTCTGGATTAGGCCACAAGGTGGAGCTCCAGGCTAAAGGAAGGGAGCAGTTTAAAATTCAAAGGAAAAATAGATCAGGCGTGTTACTGTTGAAAAAGTGGCGTTGTTATTCTAATGGAAACACGTCCATCTTGAGGGGCCTCGAAGTCGTCAGAATCTAGGCTTTGGCACCATTTTGTACGGCTAGATTGGATCACGCAATTTCGGTGCAGCTGTTACTAGTCCATTCAAGTCAGCGTTGTTTCGCTCCTGGAATTCCACCCTGCCCTCCCACTATAAATATTAAACCCCCAATTTAAAATGTAAAATTATCACTTTATTTGGATCCCGTACTGAGCCAGAATAAGGGTGGCCTTAAGTGGAGCACGTGGGGTTTTCGGGAGGCCCACCAGGGTAGCACTACTATAGTGCTATTTCGAAAGCACAAGTGCCCGAGTCAAATCAAATCAAATATAGCTTTATTCGATTTTTTGATAAAATCATAAAAGCAAACAAATACATTTTCACATCAAATTTTTAAAAATTTATCCCCAACGAATTTATAGGACTCAATAAAGCAATTTTACAAGTAATAAAAGTCAATGGTGAAATTACAATAATAGACCTCATGTAAAAACGTATGGAAAAGTTAAAAACATGTAAGGGTTACGTCATAGAACTTCTATGTTTCATCACTGACATTAAAAAACGGGAAACAACAAAAGTGACATATACCTCATCTAACAGTAGGAGTTTTTCATAGGCGTTTTTACATGTTCTTATGCCCCAATGTTTTAAAAGTGGTAATAAGTACAATTTTCTTGGGGCAGAGTAAAAGGCACAAAAGAACATAATATGGATATTGCTTTGTGATGAGTGGTCATCACATGGGCAAATTAGGTTCGGAACAGTCCATTCATTTTGTTTTGGGAAAGTAACCATGCGAAAAAAGGTGCCGAGACGCAGCCTGGTAAGAAGCATGCGACAATAAGGTGACGTTTCGGTCCTGAGATACCATTGCAGACCTTCAGTGGGAGTAATTCTTTGATAACTCAAGGTGGTATTTTTGAGTTTCTCTGCATCCCATCTAACGCCCTCCAGGTGGGTAATTAGAAGTTTTTTGAGGGACGACCTAGACAGGTTTTCTAAAGACTCTGGGTCATCATAATATTCAGGACGGCCAATCTTGGCAAACATCCATCGTACATGACACAACCATTTTATTTTTGATACAGCGTCCAAGTTCATGCAGTCCGTGATAAGTTCTCTGTTAAGTTGGCATTCCCTGGTGGTCCAAATTTTATGCCAAAGTAAACACGGTGACAGCTTTATGGAATCACTGAGGTATTTGAGGCCAGTCTCAATGTGAGTAATAAAGGTTGAAGTAGATTTACTCACCCCCAATAAATAACGAATAAAAAGATTCTCACAAATCTGGAGTGAGGTCACATCTTCAAAGCCCCATAAGCCTGCTCCATAGGTAACTGTCGCTACACACTTTGCTTGATAAATCTGTATCATTTCAGCGGTCGGTTTGCCCCCAATTTTCGTTGCAAAAGATCTCAGGGCACCAATAGCACGAGTGAAAGCAAGCCTCCTAGCTGAAACTGCATTTTTCCAGGCTCCTTTTCTGTCAAAGACAACCCCCAGATAACAAAAGGTGTCTGTGGTCTCAATTCTTTGTCCGTCAAGGTATATCGAGCATTGTGGCCTTTTGCTCTTTCTGGTACACGGCATAGAGAAAGTTTTTGAGATGTTTACTTTCAAGTGTCTTTGCCCCATATAGGACGTAAATTCTCTTACCGCTCTCTGCAACCCTAGCCTAGTCCTCGACATAATAGCCGCATCATCGGCGTATAATAGGATGGGTACAGGCCTACCATTGACGGCTGGATAGTCAATCTGGAGCTTTATCAAATGGTCTACCACAGAATTTATATAGAAACTGAATAGAAGGGGCGCAAGTATACAGCCTTGTCTGACCCCTCTATTTATAGAAAATTTCTGTGTACATTGCCCCTGGGTCCCGAACCTCACCCTAGCACCAGCATCTCTATAAAGTTCCTTGATAAATGTCACAATAGTGGGATCCACCCCAATATGCTCCAAAGTTGACCAAAGCTGCAAATGATCCACACAATCAAATGCTGAGCTGAGGTCAACGAATGTAACATACAAGTCCCCTTTTTTAGCCTCAATGTATTTTGACATTAATAAGGACAGGTTTAGACATTGCTCCTGGGTTCCCAATCCCTTTCGGAATCCATATTGGAAATCCGAAATAACCTTGTTTTCCGTCTCCCAGTGCTGTATCCTTTTTAGTACGATCCTTCCTGCAATTTTCATAAGACCGTCCAATAAGGATATGGGACGGTAGCAAGCCGGATCGTCCCTGTTTCCCTTTTTAAAAATGGGGACTACAATGGCATCTGACCAGGTGTTAATTAGGCCACATTTGTTTCCCATATTCAGGACGTTCGTTAAAAGGGGTACCCAGAATTCCAAATTTGTTTTATAGGCATCCACTGGTGTATAATCAGGACCAGGAGCTTTCCCTGAAGGACTTTCCCTGATTGCATGTTCAACTTCTAGGGTGGTAAAGACCAGATCAATTGGATACGGCAAGGCTGGGGGATCACTTGGCTGCTTTTCTCGGGTGGGATTATTTGGGAGTAAAAGTGCCTTTTGTTGGTTCATATTGTTTCCCTGTAGGTTACTATAAAGTTTCCCGTAGTGTTCCACCCAAAGGTCTGCTGTAATAGCCACATCTATACAGTTATCAGTGTGTTTATCATTATATACTGATCTGATCACTTTCCAGAAAAGGTTAGTGTCCTTATTCCTGGCAGCTTCTCCCAGTGCTTCCCAGGCTTCTTTTTTCATCATTAATTTCCTACGGTTAATTTGTCTCTTGTACTCTCGTCTAGCCTCAGAGATCTGGGCCCTATTTTTCGGCATGGCGTTTGAGACTTTCTTCAGTTTCTTTAAGGCAGCTGTGCACCCAGAGTCAAACCACCCCGAAGCACATTTCCCCTTCTTTTTGTGGACCTTAGTTAGAGCACTTTTTATGTACTCCTGTATTTTAGTGAAAGCTGCCATAATCACCTTAGGTTCCACATCTTCTTCCAAGCAGACAAAAATATCTGCAAAACAGGATGATATTAAATTATGGAAGAAGATTGTGGGGTTCAACTTCTCCCACTTAAGGACGTAACCATTTATCTTTGTTAAGGTCACCTCCAATGGATACAGTCGGCCACTAAATTCCTTTGATTTCTCCAGTTGAAGTCTAACCCCAAAAATAATCGGGTAGTGGTCGCTCATTGGATCATCCCCTATCTCCCAAGAAGTTATAAAATTGGGCGAAATGGGGGATATCAGTGCAAAATCTATTGTAGTTTCGCAACCTCTTCCATTGTATGTTGGGGCAAAGGGAACAGGTGGAGAACATGCCTGATTAACAAAAGTGAGGTCCAAAGTGAACATAATACTGTTAAGGAGAGACCCCAGCTTAGTGTGTGAGAAATGAAAAGGACAGTCCTCATCACGATCTGCAAGGCCGCACAAACCTAACTCAGAAAGTGGGCAGACCGCACAATTAAAGTCTCCCACCCATATAACTGTATGGTCTCCTATATTTCGATCCCTCACTTTATGGATACAGTTTAACATTTTATTTAGAGTAGATTCCATTTCATGTAATGGCATGTTATTATAAAAGTTCACCAGTATGACCTTTTGTGTGGAGCCCCATTTAAAAGACAGAATTTGAAAATATTGGTCAGAGTGGAAATTAAGCACTTTTGTATCCCCCACATTTGACATGTATATACACAGACCCCCTTTGTTGCGGCCATGGGTAGAGGGAGCAGCAGGTGTATGAAATGTTTGATACCCCATGATATGCTTTTCTTCTACAAGCCAGGTTTCTTGTAGACAGAGTATACCGTGCTTCTGGACAGTCTCCAGCCAAGGTATATGGTTGATCTTGTTGCCCAGACCTGCTACATTCCATGATAGTAATGAATGTTTCTCTTCATTTTCTACCTGCTGTGTATGGCCCTCACTCTCCATTACCTCTACCTGATCTTGCAAAGCAACCATGTCTAGGTGTTGTGTGACTCGCACAGGGGGCGGGTGCTGGTAAGAGGGTGGTGAAACCGCCATCAAGTGGGGCAAGTTGTTAACGATGGGTAGGGATGTGTTACTATTACTATCAATCTTTGCATGGTTTTGATCACTTGGTCGGAGTGTTTGATCGACTGTTCCCAGTCAATCCACCTGGTCTAAGCATCCAAACCTATTCATGGTGGGTGCACCCTCCCACCAATTATTAGGAGGTTGCCATCGCTGCCCCTGTCCCCTCCAGTTATGGCTGTGGACTATGGTCCAAGCCCCAGGACACTCTGCTAGCTGTTTTGGAGGGTAGAAAAAGGTTAGGGGTTTAGTGACGATAGTTTGTTCAACGTTCATGTGTTGGTCCCATGTGGTAATAAGATGGGCCGTATGAGGGTCCGCAAAAGACACCACGATGCAATCTCCTGGTATCGATTTGTAGGTACGGCCCACCCAGGGGACTCTCCTGACCATTAATACCCTGCTCTTGTTGGTATGAGGAATCTGCCTATTGGTGTTTAGCCAGTGGATCACTTTGTTTTTTAAGGACCACTGGGTTTCCACAATCTCAGGGGCAAGCGGAGGTGCCCCTGCCAAAATAGCCACATAGGGCCCAACCTCAGGGGGAAGATCAATGTAACCTCCTCGAAAATTCTGATGGTTCGGGTATAATTTTGGGGTATGTTCTAATAGAGGGGTAATGGGATTATTGACCTTCTGCTCAACTCTAGAGGGGGGTTTGGGCTGGAAATATTTTTTAGGTGGTTTTTCCTCTATTTTTGGGGGATTGTCAGCAACGTTGACAAGTGTCCTAGGTTTAGGGATCGGAGTGGGTTTGGATGTAGTGGGGGGTAAAATTGCAGTCGAGATCAACGGGGCAGGATGGACCTCCTTAAATGCTGTCGCTGTTTTGGTGCCAATGTTAGAGGCTAAAGGAGATTGGATAACATCATTTCTAGCCAGTGATGGACTCTCATTAATATGAGGATGTGTTACTTCTAGCTGTTTTAAGCTGAGCGTGGCTAGAGATACTAATGTTTTGTCCATTTCCATTAGGTGGTTCTCGATGCGTGACAGTCTGAGTTCGAAAGGTGTCAATAATTGTTTTAAGGTGACCCAGACTGTCTGAAGAAAGTCTTCATCGTTGCCCAGTTTATCCTTATCCCTCCCTGCTTCATTTGGCCCTCCCAGTGTAAGGTTATCTTCGGGGATGATAAGATTCTCTCCCATGGGGACAGTAATGAGGTTACTATCACCACCTATTTGATGGATAACTGGGGGTGATATTCGTTTAGGGTCCCCTTCGTTGTATAAAAATCTTCTACGGTTGAAAAACTGCTGCCTAGGAACTTTGGCTTTTTTTCGAGCAAAAGCGGATTTTATTTTGTTTTTCTTCTTCAAGGCTTGACTACCTGGGTTTGTACTTTTTGTTACCGAGAAGGAGGGGACACTTTTAAGCGACAAGATGGTGGGATTTCCCTGTTCGTTAGGTGGATCACCCTCACTAGGTTGGGCGGTCATAGGGGAAAAAATAAATGAGGAGTCTATTAGTGGTGGAGAAGGGAGAGTGGGAGAATGATGAACATCAACTTGGATCAACAGAGGTGGCGGACGTTCCACCAGTTGGGGAGATGCAGCGAACGCAATATTTCCCAGGGAGGATTTTTTTGAGTTTGCAAATGTTTGGGAAAGCCTGCGTGCAGCATCTAACTCCATTGAAACCCTATTCTGCATTTTAGTGATCTCGGCGTCTATTGCCAAATTTGTCTTAACGAGAAAATCGTCCAGAGTGCCTTTTGGCTTAGTTAACCCCATCGCAGTCTTACTACGACTCCCCCGAGTACACATAATGCGTGACAGTTACAGTTTCTGTGTGGTGCTCACTACAGTTACAGTCTGAGGGCAGACAACCCTATGCGGAACCAAGGGGGGTGGCCCAGTCCAGTCTCTTCCAGCCTCTAACGGCCTAAAACGGCCCAGTCTTTGTCCTGTCTTCGTCCGGGCTGCGTCCCGCGCTGCGGGAGTAGTATGGCGTTATGTAGTTGGTGATTGGGGCGGGGTGCGGGCCGGCGGGGAGAGCGGACCGGAAGCTCTTCCTTGGTCTCGCAGGGACTTCTGGGAAACGAAGTCCCTGCACGCTCGCAGCCCCGCCGGTGCCTCGCGCCCCTTACCGCCTTGCCGCCTTGCCTGTCCTCCCGCGCTGCTGCAGACGCACAATCCCTCCGACGAAGCGGCACCCGCGAAGCGGGTGCGGCGAGGAGTTCTTGCAGCTGGAGCAGGGAGCCTCGTGGGCTAGTCCAAAAAGTGCAAAGGAACGCTGGTGCAGAGGAGTCTTTGATGCCTGGAAGCCTCCGTTAACGAAGTGAGTGAGACACAAAGTGGGGGTTGCAGGGAGATTTTTAAAAACCTTTGGTGGGCGGGGGGCGGGCCGGCGGGGAGAGCGGACCGGAAGCTCTTCCTTGGTCTCGCAGGGACTTCTGGGAAACGAAGTCCCTGCACGCTCACAGCCCCGCCGGTGCCTCGCGCCCCTTACCGCCTTGCCGCCTTGCCTGTCCTCCCGCGCTGCTGCAGACGCACAATCCCTCCGACGAAGCGGCACCCGCGAAGCGGGTGCGGCGAGGAGTTCTTGCAGCTGGAGCAGGGAGCCTCGTGGGCTAGTCCAAAAAGTGCAAAGGAACGCTGGTGCAGAGGAGTCTTTGATGCCTGGAAGCCTCCGTTAACGAAGTGAGTGAGACACAAAGTGGGGGTTGCAGGGAGATTTTTAAAAACCTTTGGTGGGCGGGGGGCGGGCCGGCGGGGAGAGCGGACCGGAAGCTCTTCCTTGGTCTCGCAGGGACTTCTGGGAAACGAAGTCCCTGCACGCTCACAGCCCCGCCGGTGCCTCGCGCCCCTTACCGCCTTGCCGCCTTGCCTGTCCTCCCGCGCTGCTGCAGACGCACAATCCCTCCGACGAAGCGGCACCCGCGAAGCGGGTGCGGCGAGGAGTTCTTGCAGCTGGAGCAGGGAGCCTCGTGGGCTAGTCCAAAAAGTGCAAAGGAACGCTGGTGCAGAGGAGTCTTTGATGCCTGGAAGCCTCCGTTTATGAGGTCATCCCTGGGAAGTGAAGGTTTTAGTTTTCCAAGGATATGTAACTTATGGTTGGTTCCTCTGGTGATGGCGCTGATGTGTTTATGCATTGAGAGGTCTTTGTCCAGGGTGATACCTAGTATTTTGACAGTCAATGAGTGGGGTGCAATTAAGGGCAGAGAGAAGTGACTTATATTCTTAGACGTTGGAGGTGGCTGGAGCGATCAGTAGGAATTCAGTTTTAAGGACATTGAATTTGAGATGATTGCGCGTCAGCCATTGTTGAGTTCATTTCAGGTTGTTAGTAAGGGTGTCGATGTCTTTAACGGAGGTTATTCTCATGTAGAGATGGGTGTCGTCGACATACATGTGGTAGGAGATGTGGGAGCATTCGAGGATATTGGTTAAGGGGGTTCTATGAAGAGGTCGAACCGGTTCGGTGAAAGCATAGAGCCTTGGGGGATGCATAGCGATGGTGGGGACTGCTCAGATAAGGCGTGATTAACAAGGAAGCACTGCGACCTGTTGTGAAGAAAGGAGGAGAACCAGTTTAGCAAAGTGCTGGAGATAGACCCATCCTATGTTGTAGAATGTCGAGCTGGGTTGCATGATTGATGGTGTCAAAAGCTGCTGACAGATCCAGTTGGATCAGGAGGCACGAGTCATTGCATTCAAGCGAGTGTAGGGCATCCTTGATGATATGGACCATGGCAGTGTCCTTGCTATGACCCGATCGGAAGCCAGATTGGTACTGGTCAATAAATTGTGCACACATTTTTCTAGGCGTTTGGCCCCGAGTAGGTATGTTTGAGATGGGGCGGTAGTTGTTAGGATCGACCTGGCCGGAGTTAGTTTTTAAAAAATTAGGTATGGGGTAACCTGACAAAATTTTGAGGCAGTCTGGTAGGAAGCCCAAGGAGAGAGAGGCATTGCTAACCTTAGTCCACAGAGGGAATAGGAGGTGAATGGATTAATTTCGGAGTTTAGTTGGGAGGGGATCATTGAAGTGGTTAGAACATTTCAAGGAGGTCAGAAGATTGAGTGCCAATCTCGTCAACGGTTGTGAAGCCGGACTAGGAGGCATTGTTTATAGGTGGCTATGCGTGAGAGCTTCCTGGTTCTTGGTGGGAGGGAGTCATAGGGGTTGGGGCGGTAGAAGACTGTGGTCTGGATGTCATTGGTGATTAACAACGTTTTCTTAGCAAAAAAGGAGGCAAAAGTTTCACAGGTAGGGGGATGCTTTGGTAGAGGAAGTAGGATCGCTTTTGCTGGTGGATTTTCTGATTATTCTGCAATTAGTATCCATGTAGAGTTAATTTTGGAAGAACGCTGCTTTGGAGTACCTAATGTGCCTATTGTAGGTCTGGCATTGATGCAGGAGTGTGAGGTTGGATGAGGAGGGAGTGCGTCTCTATGCTCTTTCAGCAAACCTAAGGAGACGCCATTCTTCATTAAGATCACTGACCAGATGTTGGATGGTATTCTTTTTAGTTGTTATGGGTCAATAGTATCCATCATAGAGTTGAAATAGTGATCAGTGAGGTCTTGGACTTCTGTCATGGTGGGCGGTGAAACCAGGGTTTTACTGTGCGCAGTAAAGAATTCATGTGACTGGTGTAACTGGTTCATTGTCTGGCTTTCTTTGGTTGGCCCTTGGAGGTGACTGCTTTTTTTTTTAGGGAGGTAATGCAGTGATGGTTGGTCCAATCACAAGGGAGAATAGTCAACAAGTAAGGTGTTCTTGTTAGCTGTGATTAGGTCACGGGTTGCTCCTTTCTCATTGAACAGACCATTGCTGACTTGGATGAGGTTGCGGTCCTGGAGGAAGGATTTGAGGCCATTCACGAGCGGGTCATTGATATTGTTCCAATGGATGTTGAAGTCACCAAGGAAGATCTGGTTGGTGTGATCGTCGTTGGAGGTGGTAACCTCTATGATCTGTTCGATAAAAGAGCAACTATCACAAGGGGGGGGGGGTGATAGAACATAAGGAGGTAGCATTTGGAATAGATGGTGGTGAAGAGGTCAACCTTAAGATACTCACAAGAGGGCAGAGAAGAAGTGGGAGATTGTTTTACAGAGAGCAAGGCTCTGTAAATACAGGCTAGGCGACCCCCCAGTGTGTTTTGGGCGGTCTAGCCTAATGATTCCATACTTGGGATGGACCAAGATATCCAAGGAGTGGTTGGAGGAGTCATTTAACCAGATTTATATGAGGATGTCGAGGTCTTGGTTGAGGATAAAGGCAGCTATGTCGGCTGTGTGTTTCACAGCAAAACAGTTAAGTAGTGCACGTTTCAGGGATGGTTTAGAAAAAAGCCATGTGAGAGAGAGTGAGCACTGAAGGGCTGTCCATTTGTAAGCAGTGTCTCAATTGGCGAGCGTTGTAGCCACCGCCACCATTATTTGCTCACATCAGGGCCTGCCGGGGTCCTCCAGTATACCAAGTAGGCCAACTCATGGGGTTAGGTCTACCATCTGCCTACATCTTGGAATAACATTTGATCAATGCCCTCCCAAAACCCCCCCTGCCAAAAACCCGCCATCAGGGGCCATACAATGTGGAAAAATATCAGACTTGTCGTGAGAACACTGGAAACCGGTGGGTAAGGGGAGTTTCCAATTTTCCATAAGCGTTTAGTAAAATAAGTGGTGTGGAGGTAGTGCAGTTGGATCAGTCTCATCCTGGAAGAGATGGCTGTTTTGCAGGGAGCCATCCATGCATCCCGCCAGTCCAAGTCCTCCAGGAGGTCCATTCATCCTTCCCATTTCTGTTTGCGTGACAGGAACACCTCTGGCGCATTGTTCACCAATGTATGGTATATATGAGACACAGCACCTTTACTGAGGCGTTTGGCCTCTAGGTGATTGTGATGAGGCAGTCCAGTAGGGACCTGGATGTGATCTGATGGAGCTGTAAATACTTATGAAACTGCAGGTTAGATGGGGAGAATTGTTGCTGAAGCTCTGGGAAGGATTGTAGGTAATCCCCCTTTCCACACATCACACAAAGTGGTAATCCCAATCCTGCTACTGGGAATGTCAAAGGGGAAATGTTGGAGAGTATACATAAATCTGTGCAGGAGCATCATATTAAATATACAGGGCTCGAAAAATCATAAAATGTTTACTAGACCTGCAGGTCTAGTAACTTAAATAATCTACTCGACCTAACTGTAATGTACTTAACCCGTGAACTGGTCTCAAATTGTGTGATCCTAGGCAAATATTTTGTCTTATGGAGCTGCCTTTTTCTTTATTATCACATTAGAGAGCACCTTCAAATATGCAGGTTCAGTATTTCTGCTGTACAAAAAAACTATAGACTAAATGTTTGCTGCATGTATACCTAGAATCGAGCCCATATATAGGGTACACCTGATTCCTGGCTTGCCTTTTAGTTCACTAATAGCATTTTCATCTGGGCAGGAGCAGTAATAATTCCCAGTTCATGTTTAAAAACTCACTTTTCATAATATATTACCAAAGCATGATGTGGTAGTGCATTTACAGACAGCATATTTTCCATTGAAATGGCCACAACATTTTCCCACTAACGTAGTTTTCTTGATGATAATGCATAAACAATATTTGGAAATTGGGTTTCAGCAAACAATTTTAAAATGTGCACATCACCAAGTGTTCGAAGTTGTCTTGATCCTGTAAAAAGTTTTTTCACCACAGAATTACAAAAATGTCTTTATAACTAGTGAAATATATTTGAAATGTTTGAACAGTTAACTATGTATCTATTTCAGTGTTAGAAAAAAGCCTCACATCTTACAGCCTTTTATTTAACATGCTTTGCACAGTTCAGTTGTCACACAGTTCACATTACAAAATCCTCTAACTTAAGTCACAGAAAGAAAAATAAATGCAATAAGGTCAGCTAACTTTTGACCTCTCTCTCTGAAAGCCAGCAAATGTGACAAGATAACAAGATTTAATGGCATTTTTGTATTGCTTTTTCACTTGGTGAGCAATAAAGATGCCTTTAAATCTTATCCGTTCCAATTTGCTCTGCTTTCAGAGACAGAAGTCATAAGTCAGTTTGTCTTCCTGGAAGTTAGAGGATTTTCAACTCGCCAAAAAGGGCGAGTAGTCTCTAAAAATAGCTCGTCTTGAATAAATCTCGCTAAACAATGCGAGTGGGTGAGTGGATTTTTCGAGCCCTGATATAGCCATCTTGCCGGACAGATTAATTGGGAGTTTGTGTCATCTCTGGAACTCCTGTTTCATGTTAGAAATATGGGTCGTACGGTTAAGACTTCAGGCAAGAGGTTTGTAGAGATATAAACACCCACATATTGAAAGCTAAGCTTCTGAATAGGAATCGACTGGTGCCAGGTGACTACACCTTGATCGCCATAGATGGCAACTAAGAGTGATTTGGGTCAACTCCCTTGGAGGCACAAAGCTGCTTCAGGGTAAGTATCTCTAGGGAGCGGGGCCCCAAGACATGAGGATTGGCTAGAAAAAGGGTGTCATCCACATCCCATCTTTCATATGTTCCCGCCACTTCCACCCGTGCATCACAACGGAAGAGCTGACCCAAGGGTTCAATGGTTTGTGAAAAGCAGCCCAGAGACAGTGGGCATCTCTGGTACATTGGGAAGGTGTCCGACATTGTTCCGTTCACCTGCACTTGAGCAGTGGGGGCATTGTATAGCTGCAAAATTTGGGGCCAACCCCCATCCTCTTCAGAACCATAAACAGATAACACCAGTCGAGTGAATCAAAGGTCTTTTCAAAATGTATTAAAAAGAGGGCACAAGGACCTGTAGAGTTGACATTTAGGCCAGAGCTACTAGCATGTTTTGTATGCAGACCTTGTACTTCGGGCGGGCATGAAGCCACATTGGTCCGGGTGAGCTTGCTGGAGCCTGTTGCCAATATCTTAGCATATATTTGTATCTCTGTATTAATCAGGGAAATTAGATGAAAAGAGGAGCAGTGTTCAGGTGGCTCTGCTGCCTTAAGGAGGATCACTATTGTAGAAACATAAAGTTCAGGAGGAAACCTACCTATGTCTATTGCATCCCTATAAAGGGCCAAGAGGTGGGGAGCGACCTGGTCTTGAAATTTATGGTAACACTCTTATGGAAACCCATCAGGTCCCATGTTTTCCCAGGACGGTGATCGCCTCAACAAGCTGCTCTAGTGTGAGAGGCTCCTCAGTCTGAACATAGAGCCAACGGGAGTATAGGCAGCAGAATAATGTTTAGTGTTATAATTACATTTATATTGCGCTTAATATTCCTAATGAGGTGTCAAAGTGCAGTTCAGAGAGTAGCACGCTACTACAGAATCCAAAAAGGAGTAGTGGTGAAGTACAATAGGGAAAGATTATTTAATTTGATCGTTGGACATGTAAGTGTTAGTTGGATGGGGGCGCTAGAGGGCACCAAGCAAGATGGCCGCACTGCTGTGAGGCTCTTGCGGCTCGGGGGACGATCCAACTGTTATCCTAGCCATCCGGTGCTTGGTTGTGCTGGTAAATCAAGCTTTGTGCAGCAGAAGTGTACAGAAGACTATTTAAGCACGGAAATTGCTGGAACCTGCCTGTGCGCGGAGGATGGCTGCTGCTGACTGCTGCGGGGATCGGACTTAATATGGCGGACTGAGGAGGCTTAGTAGCTGCGGAGATTGCTGGACCTGGCTGGCGGTGCCTGGAGGTGCTGCCGATTCCGATCGTCTGCGGAGTCACTGATGGTGGGGCTACTGTGAAGAACTGCCCCCGACTGGCGCTGGCGATTTGCTCAAGTTGCGGAGATGCCACGAGTCTGCGGCCTGGGAAGCTGTGGAACTGTGGGGGCGGCCTGGTACTAGGACCGGAGCGCTGGGGGTGCTTGCTTACGGCCCCCCGACAAAGACTTGCCCTGGAGTGCAACGATGTAGACATAACATTTCTACTTATTATGCCGCCTCTATTAGGCCATGAAGTGCAAAAACCAAACACTGAAAAGGGTCAGTACGGCATTTTAATCATTGAATCATTTTTCATTCATAGTTTTTGCTTTTTTCTTATCGACTGACAACTTTGAATATGCAATAAAATTTACAAAAAACGGCGCAACAATTCAGTTTGGTGAGCAAAGTGACATAATGTGAGATAAATGTGACACAGTGACATCAAGTGATCTATATACATGTGCGTGAAAAAGGTCTATAGAAGGGGAAGAATGAATTAGAGAGGCCAATTCTCATTAAGCTGATACTCAAGACCAACAAATTATATTCAGTGGATGTATTATGTTGGACATGGTTGACTGGTCCTTTTTGTGAGTATGTCGACGTTTCTACCCTGGGACACCTTATTTATGGGTCTCTAGCGGGTCTTCTTCAGGACGGGGGCAGATAGGAGTGGTTGCGCCAGTTCTTCAAGAGTTAGACATCCTGATGTTCAATTCCATCAGTCGGTCTTCTTATATATTTGCTGAATATCTATTTAGGAAGGCATTAGTCCTTGTATAATCCTATTCACTGGCAATTTGTTATTAATTGTTAGGATCCATTTGTGTTAGTTTCCAATATCCAATAATAGCTCTGGTGATGTCTCCGTTATAATAGTTTAAGCCACGATATGTTGTAAATTCCTACGTGACTGCTCGTGTATCATCCGGTGATTTATTTAATCATCACGAAGGATTTAAACAGTGCAGAACGGGTTTCCAACGCGCGTCTGCTCTACTGGGCGGCTTCTGTCTCTGAAAAAACGCGTGTTGGAAACCCGTTCTGCACTGTTTAAATCCTTCGTGATGATTAAATAAAGGACTAATGCCTTCCTAAATAGATATTCAGCAAATATATAAGAAGACCGACTGATGGAATTGAACATCAGGATGTCTAACTCTTGAAGAACTGGCGCAACCACTCCTATCTGCCCCCGTCCTGAAGAAGAACAATAGTTACTTACCTGTAATCTGTGGTTCTCCAGTATTGGTGTCTTTCATAGATTCACATGCCTGAATCATTCCCCGTCGTCGGAGTAGGAGTCCCACGGTATATAAAAAAGCAGTAATAAGCCATTTGTACATAGCAAATAACAGTTACAATAAACCAGGAAGTGAAGTAGCCTCAGCTACCAATGAAAAACTTCCACATTAGTGACCATCCAAGTCATTATGTTAGACCAAACTGCAGCCAATCAGGCCACAGCTCCCACCTAGGTATTCTCCCCAGAGACCCAGGCTGTCAGATTTTTGTAGCACTGGAGTGTACCAGAGTATATACAGCTATATCATAACAGTCTGGGTGAGACTCTGAGGGGAGGTGGGTGGGTGCATGTGAATCTATGAAAGACACCAATACTGGAGAACCACAGATTACAGGTAAGTAACTATTGTTCTTCTCCAGTATTTGGGGTGTCTTTCATAGATTCACATGCCTGAATCCGAGTAGTTAGCAGTAATACAATATCTCGCTCTTATACGCCAAAACATAGTTATCATGCATAAACAGAAAGCAATGCAACATCATAAGAAAGCGTAAAGAGTGGAAAAGGAGGTGGGAGAGAACACCAGAGGCTCACCTTACTGAAACAGATTTCGCAGGACTGCTCTCCCCACCGAGGCATCGGTGTCGCTTGAAGAATCCAGACAGTAATGCCTCGTGAATGTGTGCCTGCTGGACCATGTTGCTGCTCTGCAAATATGCGGGAGAGGCACACCAGCAAATAACGCAGTTGAAGAGGAGACTGCTCTTGTAGAATGGGCTCTAGGTAAGGTCTGTAAGGGTTTACCTGCTTGTTGATGGCATAACCCTATTGTGGATGAGACCCACCTGGCGATAGTCTGTTTGGAAACAGCACAACCTTGTCTTGGTCTGCCATATGCCACAAATAGCTGATCCGTCTTCCTGATGGCAGCTGTTCTTGAAAGATAAAATTTAAGGCATCTCTTAATGTCTAATGTGTGTAAAGTCCGCTCAGCTGGTGACTGCGGATTGGGAAAAAATGTCTTAAGTATCACAGGCTCATTGAGATGAAAATCTGATGGTACTTTGGGCATGTACTTCGGGTTGGTGCGTAGTATCACAGAGTCAGGTGTGAATTGTAAGAATGGTGGCTTAATGGTGAATGCTTGCATGTCACTCACTCGTCTGGCTGATGTTAGTGCCAACAGTAATGCAACCTTCCCAGTGATGAACTTGAGATCGACCTTATGAATAGGCTCAAAGGGATGGCGAAGAAGCTGTGCCAGGACTATATTTAAATGCCAAGATGGAGGTGGCCGGCGTACAGGTGGAAACATACGAAATAAGCCTTTAAAGAATTGTTGTATTATCCTTGAGGAGTAGAGAGAAGTCTTACCGTCCTGACGGTATCGTGATATGGCGGCTAAGAACACTTTAAGTGTTGAGTGCGCCAAACCTGATTTAGCGAGCTGCAAAAAGAAGGGCAATATCGTTTCTGGGTTCGCAGTCATTGGATGCAAATTCATAGTTTGGCACCAAACACAGAAACGTTTCCACTTTAATTTGTAAGTCTTGTTTGTGGAAGGCGCCCTAGCGTTGGCCAGGACTTCCTGACAGTCTTGTGGAATGTTCAAGTGCGCAAACTCGTGGTGTTGAGGAGCCAAGCCGATAATTTCAGAGATTGAGGGTCTGGATGAAACACCTTGCCTTCTTGGATTGTTAGAAGGTGTGGAATTCGGGGCAGTTGAATTGGCTCGCATTCTGATAGAAGGAGAAGCTGCGTGAACCAATATTGTCGTGGCCACCGTGGAGCAATCAGGATAATTCGACACGGTTGCTTTCTCATTTTCTTGATGACCTTGGGTATTAGCGGAATTGGCGGGAAGGCGTAGGCAAAGATCCGTTCCCAATTGAGTGAGAGAGCGACCCCGCAAGAGTCCCTGTGGGGAATCCAGCTCGCAAAGTGAGTACATTTCTTGTTCTGATAAGTTGCAAACAGGTCCAGATCGGGGAGACCCCACCTCTGGAAGATCCGATCCAGCGCCGGCTGATGCAGTTCCCATTCGTGAGTGCTTTTCTTGGATCTGCTCAGCGAATCTGCCAGTACATTGGCTACTCCCGGAACATGCACCGCTGACAAGTTGATGTCGTGATCCAGAGCCCAAGTCCAGATCTCCTGAGCCTGTTGAGACAACCGGGCTGATCTTGTGCCCCCCTGCTTGTTCAGGTAATGCATGCTCGTTGTGTTGTCTGTTCGAATCAACACTGTGGAGCCTTGTAGGATTGCCAGAAAGGATTTTAGGGCGAGGAAAATGGCTCGTAACTCCAGCAGATTGATGTGCCATTTCTTCTGTTGAGCGTCCCATTTGCCGCTGATCGTCATCCCTTGAAGGTGAGCGCCCCAACCTTCTAGGGAGGCATCCGTGGTCAAGATGAACCTTGGGACTTCTGCGAGGAAGGCACAGCCGATTTGTAGGTTGCGTGCCTGACTCCACCACAGGATTGTGTCCTTCATTCGAGGCGTCAGTGTAATGAGATCCTCGAAGGACCCCGATATCTGCACCCATTGGTGACTGAGTTCCTCTTGTAATGGTCTCATCCTCAGACGACAGTTTGGAGTGAGAGGGATGCACGATGAGATCATCCCTAGGAAAGATTTGAATCTCCGAACAGAAACGTACTCTTTTCTGAGGAGTGTGGTTGCCATCGTTCTGATCTTTGTCTGCCTTTCGTTTGAAATGAAGACCTGGGCGAGCTTGGAATCCAGCGTTGCTCCTAAGAAGGACTTTCTTTGAGATGGAATTAGATCTGACTTCTCGAAGTTCACTGAAAACCCCAGGTTTTGAAACAGGCAAAGGCATTTTTGGACATGGTCGCTTGCTGTGGCGTAGGAATTGGCCTTGATAAGGCAATCGTCCAGATAAGGGTATATTTGAATTCCCTGCAATCGTAGGTGCGCCGCTACGGGTGCTAGCATTTTTGTGAATACCCTCGGGGCTGAACGTAGTCCAAAGGGAAGCACCTTGAATTGGAAATCCCTGCCAGCCACTCTGAACCTTAGGAACTTCCTGTGTCTGGGGAAGATAGGGACGTGGAAGTAGGCATCCTGAAGGTCGAGTGTTGCCAAGTGGTCCCCTTCTGCCAAAAACTGTAGGATCTCCTGGAGTGTTAACATTCTGAACGTCAATTTTTTGATGAATTTGTTCAGGGCACGCAAATCGAGGATTGGGCGCCATTCCCCTGATTTTTTGCGTATCAAGAAAAAACGAGAGTAGAAACCTGTCCCTCTCTGGTGTCGAGGTACTCTCTCGATTGCCCCTTTTCGAATCATGGAATTGATTTGGATGAAGAGCTCCTTGAGATGTGCTGGGGGCGGCCCTTTTGGAGGAGAATTTGGAGGGGTTTTTACAAATTCTAAAATGTGTCCCTTGGATACCACATCCAGCACCCATTTGTCTGTAGTAATCTTGGACCATTTTGAGTAATGTTGGGATATTCTTCCTCCAATTTGTTTTTGGCGGGGACACTTTGACGGCAGGAAGTGAACTTCACTTCTTGTTGGTGTTATCTCTTCCACGATATGTTGGTTTTCCTCGGGGCTGTGTGTAAGAGTTACGTCTTTGGCCATAAGGCTGTTGCTTATATGGCTGGAACCTCTGTGTGTTTTGAGAAGTGGTGTAGTTGCGCTGTTGGTAATATCCTCCCCTATTGGAGAAATTTCCCCTTCCTCTTGCGCCACGAAAGGAAGATTTACGAAACTGCAGAGTGCCCAAAGATCGTGCAGTTTCAGTATCCTTTTTGATGGCCTGCAAAGCTTCCTCCACGTGCGAGCCGAATAGGAACTCGCCATCATAAGGCATATTTAAGACCTTGGACTGCACTTCATGTCTAAAGGATGTAGATTTCAACCATCCCTCTCTCCGAAGGACTGCGGCTCCTGCCAATTGTCTGAAGCCTGTAGCTGCCACATCCACTGCGGCGTCAATGATCTCTGACGATGCACACTCCCCTTCTTGTAAAATTTTGATCGCCTCAGACCGGTCCGGTTCAGGCAGTTTCTTAATATAAGGCGAAATGTCAGACCACATTTGCCTATCGTATCGGCCAAGAATCGCCATAGAATTTGCAACCCTGACTGTGGTTGCTGCAATCGTGGAGACTTTTTTGCCAATGGTATCGAGTCGTCTTCCGTCTCTATCTGTAGGCGTGGAGATTTGAGATGATGGGTTTTTCGCCCTTTTTTGAGCTGCTTGTGCAATGACTGAGTCTGTCTTGGCCTGTCCAATCAGGCAAGCCGGTGAAGAAGCAGGCGCTCTGTATTTTTTATCCACTCGTGGCAAAACTGGAGGTAAAGAGTTTGGAGTGGCCATGATCTTCAGACCTTCTTTCCAAATAAACTCTATGATCGGTATCGACCAGCTCTGTCTTTGGGAGAGATTCTTGAAATCATACAGGAAACAATCATCCTGTTTTGTCTCCATGGTAATGAGAAACCGTTTGGTAGCGTTATCCATAATCCTATGGAAATTTGCAATATCCACCGGTGGTGATTCAGCCTTCGGCTGTTCATCTGGAGCAGGGGAGTCAGCCTGATAATCCTCATACTCCGACGAATCCGAGTCATCCAATTCTCCTTCTTCATGAGCCTCCTCTTCAGAGTTGTCATCCACCGGTTGAGTAGATGGTACTGGCATGGATGGGGCATGTACCGAGTCTTCCATGTTAGGAGGGACTGAATGCGGAGTTCCTCTAGGCGGGGGGGAAGTGATGTGCGATTCGCCCGATTCCGAGGGCGGAAACCGTTGATAATAATCATCCAACATGGACATCAAATTTCTAAATAATTCCATGGGCATTTGTGTCCCAGACGGGGGTGCAGGATCCAACCCTGTGTGTTGTGTCACCTGCTCCTCTTCCTCTTGTTCCTTAACGTGTATGAGCAAGTCAGATGGACTTGTAGCTGCCGGAAATAAGTCTGCACCAGAGTCCTCGTCGGAATCCAAAAGCCTGTCTGGCATCGTGAGTGGTGACATACATGCAGACTGTGATGGGCGTTGTAAAATCGCCGCAGTGGTGGCTGGAGAAAGCAACGATATGGGGTTGCTCTTTGCAGACCATACTTGAAGATCTGTGCAAGTTGACAGTTTTGGCGTCATTGGATTCCCTTGGGCCACCGAGAAGTCCTGTGGCATTGACTTTGCTGTGAGGGAGGAACTCGCCGTCGTCGATGACTGCTGGAGAGGTCTCGTCGACGATCCATTTTTCGATGTCGACGACGTCGTCGTCGTCGTCGACGGAACACCTTTCGTCGTCGACGGAACATTCTTCTTCGTCGACGGGGCCGTCGACGGCGTTAACTTCTTCGTCGACGAGGCCGTCGTCGACGACTTCGTCGACGGGGCCGTCGACGGTTGGATCGTCGACGGAGTCTTCCTCGTCGACGATGAGTCCGTCGACGGGTGCTTCGGCGACGGTGAAGCCGTCGACGGCAAGGCTTTCTTCGTCGACGGTAGTGTCGTCGTCGACGGGAAGGGATTTTTCGACGCTGAGGAGGGCTTTGTCGACGGAGGCTCGTCGACGGTTGGTGAAACTTTCTTCGTCGACGAGATAGGACGAATTTGAACCTGCACATAAGTAGGTGAGGACACCGAGGACACCACCAAAGAGGGTTTTGGTGAGGAATAGGTCACAGTAGAAGTCACTGTAGTGGCAGTCTGACAGGAAACCGGCAGAGAAGCTGCTGCCTTGGGTGTAGGCCTCTGAGGTGACAATAAAGGGACAGTCTTTTTAATGACAGGCTGTTTGACAGATTTTTGACAGGCTTTCTTCACTTTAGAAGTTGAAGGTTCCTCAGCAGTGTGCTGGGCCTGTTTCGCCACCTTAGCCTTAGGGGTAGTTACTGTACCCTCAGCTATTCTCTTCCTAGATCCCATAGAAGACATAGAGGCCAAACTTCCTACCTCAGAGAGTGGCAAGTCCTTGTCCTTATTCCGTTGTATCCATAGTAGGAGGCGACCCTCTCTGTCCCTGAGGGTTTTTGTTGGAAAAGTGCGACAAATCTTGCATTCCTTAGCCTGATGGTCTGGATACAAGCAGTAAATGCAGAGAGAATGAGGGTCTTCCTTGAAGAGCCTTGCCTTGCCACAAGAGTCACAAGCCCTGAAAAGGGACTTAGATGTGGACATGTTGGAAAGAAGAAACTTTCAAACTTTCAAAGTAGAAGAAGAAAACTGAGCAGAGCTCAGAGAGACTCCCTATCACACGACGTGCGGTAAAAAATCTGACAGCCTGGGTCTCTGGGGAGAATACCTAGGTGGGAGCTGTGGCCTGATTGGCTGCAGTTTGGTCTAACATAATGACTTGGATGGTCACTAATGTGGAAGTTTTTCATTGGTAGCCGAGGCTACTTCACTTCCTGGTTTATTGTAACTGTTATTTGCTATGTACAAATGGCTTATTACTGCTTTTTTATATACCGTGGGACTCCTACTCCGACGACGGGGAATGATTCAGGCATGTGAATCTATGAAAGACACCCCAAATACTGGAGAAGACCCGCTAGAGACCCATAAATAAGGTGTCCCAGGGTCGAAACGTCGACATACTCACAAAAAGGACCAGTCAACCATGTCCAACATAATACATCCACTGAATATAATTTGTTGGTCTTGAGTATCAGCTTAATGAGAATTGGCCTCTCTAATTCATTCTTCCCCTTCTATAGACCTTTTTCACGCACATGTATATAGATCACTTGATGTCACTGTGTCACATTTATCTCACATTATGTCACTTTGCTCACCAAACTGAATTGTTGCGCCGTTTTTTGTAAATTTTATTGCATATTCAAAGTTGTCAGTCGATAAGAAAAAAGCAAAAACTATGAATGAAAAATGATTCAATGATTAAAATGCCGTACTGACCCTTTTCAGTGTTTGGTTTTTGCACTTCATGGCCTAATAGAGGCGGCATAATAAGTAGAAATGTTATGTCTACATTGGAGTTAAAGATAATTATATGATTTAAAGCAATTTTGGTAGTACCCGACGGAGCCATTGTTGAAACTATTACTGTATTGCCCAGGTTCTGAGGGATACTGGGTTACCCCATAAGGAATTGTCTTATCTGGAGTGCAACGATGGCTGCGTGAGCCTGCCGAACCCGAGCGAGGTGGAGAGGCACCACCGGCTGGCTCTGGTGCCAGCGGGACTGCGGGCCGGATCCGCGCATTTGTAGGAAGGATGCGCCTGTCTGGTGGCAGGAGCGGGGCATTAATCCACCTGGCGGGAGCGGCTTCTCACGGAGAGACAGGTACGTGGTGCCTGTTGCGCGAGCGGGCGACGCTGCTCTGCATATGATGAGACCCCCGGCTGCCTGCTCTGTGGCCTCCCTGCTCGGGCGGTGTGTGTGGACCCTGCAGGCTGGCCTGGGAGAATCGATATAAGGCCGGAATCCAGGAGGAGCGGGACACGGCGAGGCAGCAGATTGCCGCGTGAAGCCGTGCTGGCCCCGTCCCTGGTGGAGGCGCTTGGTAGAAAGATTGGCGGTGAGTGGGGCTTACCGGGAACCGCCGGGCCTGCTGCAGTGACTGAGGCTGCACTCTAATAGTTTGATTGTCAGGGACTCCGGGGGAGCTTTGGTGCTAGACGGGAGGCGAGGGCTGTGAGAGCCTGGTTGATTGTGGGTCGGCTGCCTGGCCTGGGGCCCCCTCTTCTGGCCTGACAGGAAAAGGAGAAGTGTGCTGGAAACACGGATAGTGGGGCTCAGTGGCTGGAAGCCCTGTGGAGGTGTAGTGGCCCGTCTGGAGGCCTGTACTGGAGCGCGACTAGAGCACCTGCTGCCTGCTTGGGTTGAAGTCCCGTGAGCGGCCTGGATAACAGCAAGGGGGCCCCAGTTTGATTCGGAGAGGACCTACTTAGGGGCGCAGTTGGGACTTCTCTGCCCCACCCCTGCCGAGGAGGGCTGACTTTCTCCCCCTGGGCGCGTCTGGAGGCGGACCCTCTGCAGCACAGCGCCGGGTATTGAAGGTGTGAGACACAGAAAGGGAGCCCCTCATTTTATTATTTGGCCCGGATCTGAGTGGAGAGGAGAAGGCCTGCGCTGCGAGCCGGGCTGCACGGCTGGGATCCATGGGAAAACCCGATGGCCGCCAGCCAAAACTGAACTTTGAGGCGCGCAAAGGCACGCGCTCGCACACAGACCTTGAAGAGGAGCAGGCGGAGAACCAGGTGCCTTCGACCTCTGACCTGAAGGAACTGCTCCTGGCCATGCAGTCTAGCCTGACCTCAATAGAATAAAAAATGGACTCCATGTCTGCGTGGCTAGATGGGGTGTCGCATAAAGTAGACAAACATGAAGAGCGCCTGACGGAGGCGGAGCGGCGGATCTCGGACCTGGAGGACGCATCCACCACGACTACGTCATGCACGCTGGATATGGAGAGAATGCTGAGGGTGATTGCGGCCAAGAATGAGGATCTCGAATCCCGCTCTCGACGGAACAACCTCCGCATTTTGGGCGTGTCGGAAACAACTGCTACCGGGAGGATGGAAGACTATGTGGAGCTCCTTCTCATAGCTCTATTCGGAAGGGAGGCGTTCTCACTGGTGTTGATGGTGGAGCGAGCTCATAGGTCGCTAGCGGCTTGCCCGGTGTCTGGAGCGACACCTCGCCCAATAATTGCCCACTTGCTTAACTATCCGGACCGGGATGTGGCCCTGTGCCTCTCCAGAGATAAAGGACAACTCCTACATGAAGGGATGGACATTTCGATGTACTCCGATTTCACCATGGCGGTACAGGAGCAGAGACGGAAATTTCAGCAGGTGAAAAAGAAGCTGCAGTAACTTAACATCCCCTACGCGATGCTCTTCCCTGCAAAGCTTAAAGTGACCTACAAAGTAAGCAACATTTTTTCACCACTCCGCAGCTTGCACAGGACTTCCTGAGGACCCTACTTAAGACGGCGGCGGGGTGGACTTCGCCGCCCCATCGCTCTGATGCAGGTGGAGGCACTTTGGATGTGGAATGATCCCCAACCTCCTGTACATCGCCCATGGACACGAATTTCAACCTGGGGATCCTGATCTGAGCGGTATAGGTGAGAGGGGTAACTGCATGATTGGGGGGGGGGATTTGGGGAGGAGGGTTTCATCCCCCCATGAAGGGTCGACGTGGCCCAGCTGAATAATTCGAGATGCTGGCCGATGTCATGGAGGCATGGGCAGAGCGATCGCTTTGGAACTGGTCTTTGCCCCAACGCCTGTTTTTGCTTTTTACAAAAACCAGAAGGTTCTAGGAAATGTGTGTTGTATGTAACTAGGTTCCAGATGACCGATATATATTCTCCCGAGCACCCTCGTTATAGCGAGGAAGACCCGTGGTTGCCCTTTGGACTCCACCTCGCAGGTGGCCCCTTACTGTGATGAATGTGGGTTTAGAGCCAGTAGTTATGGAACTGGTACATATGTTTTCCCCTGTTGGGAGCCTCATTTTGTGGGTTGGGAGATGGGGTGGGTGGGGGGGGGGAGGGAATTGGGCCACGGCAGGATTGGGCTGCTGATGTGGGTGGGGCAGGGGGAACTGTTAGCTGAGACTTTACGTGATGATCGATGTCATGCCACGTCACAAGCCACTGTATTTTGTGCCACTGTTGCCACGAGCTTTGTTTACCATGATGCCGTTACATGCTCCAGGACAATGCACCACCCCAGACTTTGCCATGGATGACCGCTCAGGACCCCCTTCCTACCGTTTCCTTACCTGGAATGTCAGAGGGATGGGGGAGGCCCGTAAACGTAGAAACCTACTGGCCTATTTAGACAGACACAATGTACACTGCGCTATGCTACAGGAGACGCACTTTAACCCCACTGTCCCCCCTACCTTTGCTGCTCGATGGGCTAGTCACACATGCTTCTCTTCCTACTCTACGTATGCCCGTGGTACGTGCATACTGGTGAGGAAGTACCTCCCTTATACCCCGCTGGGAAATGGGACAAGCAGGGGTGGTATTCCATCCTCTGGGGCCTAATTGCCAATCAAACCTTCTTCCGGATGCTATGGGGAAAGATATTGGAGATTGGGTCGGTGCATCTCCTAATGGGGGGGAATCTCAATGTGACAATTGCCCCTGGTATGGATCGCTCACACCCGCAACCACATCACTACTCCCGTTCACAGGCCGCCCTTAAGTCATTACTTGAGGACTATGACCTGGTTGATGCTTGGCGGCATTTGCACCCGACTAGGCGAGATGGCATCTGCTATACCACCGCCCGTGCCTCTTGGTTGAAGATAGATGCCTGGATTATTTCGAAGGGTCTCGTCCCATGGGTTACACATTCCTCACACCTACCTCGGACCTATTCGGACCATTCCCCGGTGTTGGTCACTGTGACACTCCCGCAGCCTAACTCCCCCTTTCAGTTTGGCGTTTTAACCCACTCTCCTTATTGGACCCAGAATTCAAACAGGAATTAGAGCAGGAGATCACAGATTTCTTCCCCCAGAACGAGGGCTCAGTGGCACATTATTCCACACTATGGGACGCTTTTAAGGCCACGGTGCGGGTGTATGTATTGCAAAGAGTGGGGGAGTCCTGAGAGACATCCAATCCACCTTGCGTTGCCTAGAGACGGAACTTGGGCACATCGAAGGTGAACTGCGTCGGTGTCCCACCCCTAAATTGCAAGCCAAGCTACGTAGTGCCCTCAGTGAATATCAAGAGACCGCGGAGAGGGAGTGCAAGTACTGAGGGAAATATCATAGAGCGAGGCGGTATGGGGAAGGGGATAGGCCCGAAAAGATGCTGGCAGCTTTGGTCCAACCTCCACGCTTCTCAAACACAGTGTTAGAAATTGAGGGGGAAGATGGGCAAATGCATAACGAAGCGGCTGAGATTGTAGAGATCTTTAGGTGTTTTTACAAGTGGCTGTATAAATCTACTAAAACTCAGACAGCTGATTTTGCACTCCTCTTTGAGGATACGGTGATTGCCTGGCTGGGGGACGGGCAAAGGGAATTCCTTCTATGGCACCATGAGGATGAGAAAATCATTGCTGCGATAATGCAGTTACAGTCCGAGAAGGCTCTGGGCCTGGAAGGCCTCCCGACCGAGTTTTATAAAACCTTCCATCATCTGCTTATCCCAGTGCTGAGACACGTGTATGAAGAGGCTAGAGAGAGCGGTATACTCCCCCCCCCCCACTATGAGAGAGGAACGTATCATTTCTATACCTAAACCTGGCAAATCACCTACTCTGTGCGACTCATATAGGCCCCTGGCCAAACTCATCACTAATCGTATCAGCCCCCTTATGACGGCACTGGTGCTTCAGGACCAGTCAGGCTTCGTGCCCACTCGGGGCACACCCCATAACTTGCGGATGCTATTTGCACTCCATGACATAGATCCGAACGCCAACGCTTCTGTGGTGTTTCTTGATGCCACTAAGGCGTTCGATTCCCTGGAGTGGGACTATCACGCTTTTGTCCTTCAACGAATGAGGTTTCCGACACCCTTCCTAGAGTGGATCAACTTGCTATACTCTGGGCTGCGTGCCAGAGTGGTGGTGAATGACAGTCAGTCGGCACCCTTCTCTATCACACGCGGTACCCGGCAGGGATGCCCCCTATCGCCGCTGCGCTTTGCCATAGCTATTGAGCCCCTAGCGGCGAAGATCCGACAGCACTATCGTGAGCATGCTCTAATATATCCTGAGAGGCTGTAATGACCGGATTTTCTGACCAAGTTAGCAGCTCACCCAAACACCACAAACCCAGTCATCACGTAACTCCATCCCTTCCCAGTCCCTATTTACAACAGTACCTGGGGTACTTACCTGGGAATGGGGAACCCACAATACATACAAGCCTATACTACTAATATACTACTAAATCCTAAAGAAACTACGGAATTCCATCCTACATCCTATTATTTTATTTTTATTTTTTTATTTATTTCAATTTATATAGCGCATTATCACCCCAGGGTCTCTAAGCGCTTGTACAAAGAGAAACCAACACTACAGATAACAGATGTCTAACTTATAACGCTTACCTGTACAACCCCACAGCAATCTGGATCGGGTTGGTCTACCCCCTCTCGTCGGGGAGCAGCTGATTTATAGTGTCCCCACTTGTAGCCCCACGACAATCCGGACTGAACTACTCTACCCCCTCGCTTCTCGGGGAGCAGCAAACTTTACCACACCATAGCAATCTCTCTTCACTTGTAGCCCCGCGACAATCTGGCCCTGACTACTCTACTCTCTCTCGTGTTGGAGAGCAGCTCTAATTTATCCTATGACTTACCTAGATATCTACCATTTGAATATCTGATGAGAGCCATTCTACCTTATGCACTAAATAGGGGTCTGACCTTTCCAAACAGAACTATTTATCCAATTTAACTCACTGGAAGTTATTTCCTATCAAAACTAGCCTCTCCCCCTGTCCACAGTTACCACCTGCAAGAAGGGAGTCACATCATTCTATACAACAGCATCTGGCTCAAAAGAAAGGTTAATTCTGTCATAGTGAACAACTCCCAAGTGCAATTACTAAGTATTGGGATCTCTTTACACACTAATAGGATGACAAGGAGGAATAACAATATATTATGAAGATGCACACATACACACCTAAAAGATAATGCACATTGGGGTCTCTTTATTAGAATAGCAAAAAGGAAGCTATATTACTAGAATAGCAATTACTAACACATTCACATATAGCTGAAAGAACAGTGATTAATTATGATGTACAAGCAGATAACTGCAGATAGCTGAAAGGGAAAAAAATGAATTATAACATGACTGCATACCGCTGCAAATAGCTGAAAGAAAAGGGATTCATTATAGCTAATCATTGGGGTATTTATTAGAAAGAGAACAAGACAAAGGAAAACATTGCATTATGAAATCATATTAGCACCTAACAGTCAAAGCATAGCCTGAAAAGTAAAGGAAAGAGTTACTTCACCTAGAAAGCAAAAGGGGGGGTGAATGATTATATATAGTGCAAACTAGCTAAGAATACCTCACCCTGTTAAGAAGGGTCCAACTGTCTGTTCCTCTCTCTGGTGGAATCAGGACTCTCTCTCTCTCTCTCTCTCTCCTGCACCATCACCAACGTGCTAACTTCACTCCACTGGTTCAACTGCTCCAAAAGCTCCAACTGGCAGCTCCAACTCTTCCATCTGACTGGCAACTGCTTCAATACATTCTGACAAACTGGCAGCTCCAGCTGACAGTTCCAACTCCAAAGATCATCTCTGACTGCTTCAAATCCAAAGACCAACTGACTGCTACAGCTCCAAAGACAATCTGACTGCTTCAGCTCCAAAGACCATCTGACTGCTTCAGCTCCAAAGACCATCTGACTGCTTCAGCTCCAAAGACCATCTGACTGCTTCAGCTCCAAAGACCATCTAACTTCTGACTTCTCTGCACTTCAGTAATATAGAGTGCTCTCTACCCATGGAAATTTCCAACAGAAAGCAGCCTCCTACCGAATTTCTGTGCCAGCTCCAAGGCTCTCTGCGCAACCGCAGTGGCCACTTGCGTGTTGCGTCTAGGCCTAAGAGACAAACACATTCCTTCGATAAGAACCAGTTTTCACTGGATCCTCTCTAGCACATAACAGGCTGAACTCTAAACATCACCTTTACCCTGCAAGCGCCTCAGTCAGCAGAGGCAAGAACAAAGATGGCTACCCTCTAGTTTATGCCTCTAGGCCCGAAAAGAGGCAAAGAAGGCACAGAATCATGCCAAAGCCAATAGGCAAACACTACAAGTAGGCACACATAAGGCTGAAATAAAGGATTCAAGAATATATACTGAGATGGCGGTGGACAACAGTCACCATTAGCCCAGATAGCATAAATTATCCGGGCACCACAGAGGCAAATTTTAATTTCCCTATACACAGATGACTTAACACTCTACTTGCGGGACCCTGCGGTCAGCCTTAACCCCATTCTCCGACTGCTCATTCTTTTCCGCCAACTTTCTGGTGTTACTGTGAACTGGAGCAAGTCCCAAATATTCCCCTTCACGGACGCTACGAAGGAATTTGCGCCTGACTTTCCGCTGAACTGGTGCGGAGACACCGTTACTTATCTGGGTATCCGCATCTCTCGGAGTCGAGAGGAATTGATGCGCTCCAATTATGGCAGTGTGCTTGATACCATTACAGACCGGGTGGATGGGTGGGTTTCGTTGCCTCTTTCCATGGCAGCCAGGGTGTCTCTGATCAAAATGATAATTTTACCTAAGCTCATTTACCTTCTTACTAATATTCCCTACGCTCCGAACCGTTTTTTCTTTCATTGTATCAAAACACAGCTGATTTGACTGACATGGGGGGGAAAGCAGCCCAGATTGGCGTGAGGAATTTTGACTTTGAAGTGGCTTCGAGAGCCCGGACATGGACCTGTACTTTGCCTGCGCTCAAGTACACTTTGCAGCGTATTGGTTCCATCCCCCTCCATATATGCCTCACCTGGCTATCGAGGGCGGATATATGGCACCTGCACCGTGTACAGCATATATTAGCGCGCCCACGGTACTTAGACACTTAGCGGCCACCACGGTCCAATGCACGACTAGAGCCTGGCACGACCTTGCTCGCACACTTCAATGCCCCCTTCTTTACTCGCCGCTGAAGCCCTTGCAGGGGAGGCACGATATACCGGTCAATACGGAAGGAGGGTGCTATCGCATGCTGCAGAAACTGTCCTGCCTTACTTGGGACCACCTATACACAAACGGGAAGTTTAAGACCAGTGAGGAGTTTTTTGGCTCCTACACCCCTACTCCTTTAGAGCGCTTTTACTATGTGCGGCTTAGGCAGGATGTGCGATCACTGACCCGGGACTTCCCATCGGAGCCTCCCAACGTGGTCCCTTTACATAATCTACTGTAACAAAACCCCCCTGAGCACGTGGTGTCACGTTTATATAGTTCTACTCTGGGAGAATGGGACAGGAACCCTGCTCCAGCTAAGGGGAAGTGGGAGGAAGAGCTGGATGCTCACATCTCGGAGGAGCAATGGGCCTATTGCTGCCGTCAAACAGGGGTAATCTCTGCAAATAGTAGGCTACGCCTGTTACATTATAAATACATTCACCGCTTATATTATACACCTGCTAGGCTACATCGGTTACGCTTGCAAGACACTGACCGATGTGACAGATGTGGGGCTGCAGGTGCTGATTTTGGACATTTGGCATGGGGGTGCCCGATTGTTCGGGAGTACTGGATGGAGGTCCTGCGGGTGCTGGATGTCATGACTGGGATACCTGTGCCTGATGATCCCCTGACCGTCCAGTTGGACTATACGGAGCAAATTCCCGCTGGGGTCCGGAGGTTCGCCTCTCTAGCCCTGTTGATGGCGAAACGTCGCATAGCTTGTAGATGGGGATGTGGCAGGGCCCCCAAATTTAAAGAGTGGCTTAATGACCTTGTGTACTGCCAGGAACAGTTGCACACTTATGCTGACCTTATACCACCTTCCTCTCGCCCTAAGGATATCTGGGGCCTTCTTCGGGCATATCTCCTGGAACATACAGACACTGGGGAGGCAGAGCTGGGTTCGTAGCGGGTGGAGGGTGGGAGGGGAGGCCGGGTGGAGCTTGCGGAGGCGGGTAACTCTTCGGATGTGAGCACATACGACACTGTTGTGGACATTGGGGCGGGATGTGAGGGGTAGCAACCGTTGGATATATATAATTACTTGGGACCTGTGTGGCAACCGGAATATGGTACTGGAAAACAATGTGGCTTAACTGTGACTGTTGGCTGTTTTGCATTGATTCTGTCTAGGGGGGTTCTGGTTTACTATTTCTTTTTAAGAGACCTAAATTGACTGCTTCCTGATCTGACTGCCTACCTGACGCGGTCGGCCCATTGGATTGTAGGCGGCTTGCTGTGTACATTCCTCCCCTTGCCTTATGTATTGAATGTCATATACTGCTGTGCTGGCCCGATGGGATGTAGGCACCCAGCTGTGTTAAGAGTATGACGTCAATAAAGGTCGAGTTTAAAACCCCAAACAAATTGTCTGTTAGTTGGATATGGAGGGATAGAAGAAGGAAGGGTGTAGAAAGTGTTACTTTGGGGATCATAGCAGTAGGAGGTGGTTTGGAATGAGTAAAGGATTGATGGGGAAGACTAAGTGGATTACGGAGAAAAATGAGGTATCAGATGTGTCTAGGAGGGATACAGTATCTCCTGAGGCTCAGCCGGGAGAAGGAATCTTTGCTCATTTTTAGCCTGTTAATAATTTGTGTGTTTACCTTTTTTAAAATCTAACGATCTTTTGCACTTCTCCTCGCTCAGCGCCCTGACAGCTGACGCGGGCGGGTGACTTTCGCTAAAGCAGAAACTCCATTGGCCGATTGAAGGGCACGCCCCCCTGCCAATAGCCACGCCCCTCTATAGTACAAAGCGCGCGCTGAATACGAGCGCAACGCTTTGAAAGCAGTATCTCCTGAGGCTCAGCCGGGAGAAGGAATCTTTGCTCTTTTAGCCTGTTAATAATTTGTGTTTACCTTTTTTAAAATCTAACGATCTTTTGCACTTCTCCTCGCTCAGCGCCCTGATAGCTGACGCGGGCGGGTGACTTTCGCTAAAGCAGAAACGCCATTGGCCGATTGAAGGGCATGCCCCCCTGCCAATAGCCACGCCCCTCCATTTTCTTCTCACATAAAGATGTGTCCTTACAGGAAGCGCAGCGGACGAGCGCAGCGGGCACGACGAATGCGCGCCGAAGGCGCGCCAAAGGCAAGCCCGTCTGCGCCCGTCCGCGCCGGACACGGGCCTAGGGCCACTACCCCTGGCTCTACTAACAGCATCCGCCTCCTATCGTACTCTGACTCGATGCTCACCAGTCTTCGTCCACAGTCAAGGGAAGAATGTACTAGGTATAGTCCGGACTTAATTTCCTCTTCCACCATTTTTAAATGTAATCACTGCCAGACCACCATTCCTCTACTTAACAAGTCTATCGGTAATAACAATGGAAATCATAAAACACAAAAATTTATCATAGCACTTATTAACGTCCGCTCCTTGGTTAAACACAGGCAAGAAATTGCCGATTTATTCCAAGACAGGAACATTGATATAATGTTCCTGACAGAAACATGGATGGACAAAGCATCAGACCCAGATCTGGTGATAGCCGTACCAAAAGGGTTTAAAGCCTATAGGCTGGATAGAATAGGCAAAAGAGGAGGTGGGATTGCCATTATTGCCCGAGATACTTTTAAAATTCGCATTAAGGCAATACCTTCCACTGCATGTGAGGCGCTTCAATTTGACATCTATTTGTCTCCTTCGTATAATTTCAAAGGCATACTATTGTATAGACGGCCTGAAAGTCGGTCGGGATTTCTTATAGAAATTGCCACCATTTTAGAAGCATTTGCAACAGAGAAAGCCATAACAATGTTAGGAGACTTCAATTTCCATTTGGACTGCACCCAAGATAAAGATACTTTGTCCTTACAATCAGAAATGGAAGTCTTTGGCTTATCACAGCTAGTGACGGGTCCCACTCACAATGGAGGACACACATTAGATGGAATATTCTCTAATCTAAACAATTTGCTAGTTACGGAGGTCTTGCCAATGACTTGGACTGACCATTATTTGGTACTAGGTATGATAGAAATCAATAATAACCCCACTGATAAAACACCCACCCTTAAACAGGAATCATTTAAGGTGTGGAAAGACATTAATATCCCCAAGCTTAAGGCGGTATTAGACACTTCCAAGCCTACCTTGTCCAATGATCCAGAAATAGCCGCAGAACAATATCAAACTTGGCTGGAACAAGCCACTAATGAACTGGTGCCTGTCAAAAGAATGTCTAGGAATAGAAGCTCCCCATCAGCACCCTGGTACACAGAACAACTTAGGAAACATAAACAGATATGTAGGAACAAAGAAAGACAATGGAGGAAAAATTACGATGATGAAAGTAAAAATAAATATAAGGAGCTCCAGACCCAATATAAACTTATGATTATGGAGGCAAAAAGAAGGTATTATTACGAGCAAATTGAAAGTGCAAAAAACTCTAAAAAACTTTTTGATATAACTAGACAGCTTGCAGGAGACGTTCCCGACCTGAACCCCCCGTGTTCGCAAAGTTTCTGTGATGCACTAGCATCCTTTTTCTTCACTAAAGTGAATGATATTTTTTCAGCATTTAACTCTGCGGATAATCTAGGCACTGAGGATACGATAATGCCACTTGCTGATAATATTTTTCCCCAGTTTATAGAAATCACAGATATTCAAATCCAGGACATTCTTAAAGCCATTAAATCTGGTTCAGCATTGGATCCGTGTCCCTTGCAAACTCTCCGTCCATTAATGGACACTGTGATTCCTGTTATAACACAAATTTGTAACTCAATGTTCCGCACAGGAATATTCCCCAGCCTTTTTAAAAAAACCTTATTAAAGCCTCTTTTGAAAAAATCTGGATTAGATAAAACGGAGTTGAAAAACTACAGACCTATAGCCAATCTTCCACTCCTGGCTAAAATAGCTGAAAAGGCCATGAACAATCAACTTGCGGAATTCATCGAGCAACACCATCTGCTCGATGAAACCCAGTTTGGATTCCGCAAGTTTCATGGAACAGAGACGGCGCTCATCAAAGCGGCAGATGACATCCGATTAATCCGGGATCAAGGAGGTGCAGCACTGTTGGTGCTACTGGATTTATCGGCTGCCTTCGACACGGTTGACCATAAGATCTTGGTCAACCGTGTCGAGCAGATGGGTGTGCAAGGGTTGGCTAAAAAATTACTGGCATCCTTTTTGGCGGACAGATCCCAGGCAGTCATCCTAGGACAATTCGAATCAGCTGAGTTGTCCTTGCCATGTGGGGTACCTCAAGGTTCATCCCTGAGTCCGACACTATTTAATATCTATGTGTCGGACCTTGCTAAGACCATCAAAGCACATGGGATGAACCTTACCTCATATGCGGATGACACCCAATTGGTCCTGGCCGTCAGAGATGATGGGGATAGAGTGGCGGAGAATTTTAAGGCAGGTATGTTGGCTATTGGACAATGGATGTCGGCAAACTGCTTAAAATTGAACTCCGATAAAACCGAGGTGGTAACTTTCGGCCACCTCAGTCCCACCTGGTCCCTGGCATGGTGGCCCTCATCCTTTGGAACCTTGCCGCAACCCTCTACGAAGGTGAGAAATTTGGGCGTCATATTTGACGATAACCTGAACTTTATGGCACATGCCAACCAAACAGCTGCAACAGCATTCTATAAATTACGTTTGGTAAAGAAGGTTCTGCCCTTTCTCCCTAAAAATGTAGGCAAGACATTAGTCAGCGCTCTTGTCCTGTCAGCATTAGATTATTGCAATGGCTTGTTCGCCAATGCCCAAATTAGAGTCATCAAGAAAATGCAGACAGTTCAGAACGCAGCAGCGAGACTTCTCACAAACATTCCCAAATTTAAACCAATAACTGAAGTCTTGAGAGGCTATCATTGGCTCCCCATTAGAAATCGAATTAAATTTAAAACCTTGTGTATTGTCTACAAATCATTACATCACCAAGCACCTCAATTCCTGAGTGACCACTTGGTTCCATACATTCCTTCTCGCTCACTCCGTTCAGCTAAACAGAATGATCTGAATGTTCCACGGACCAAGTTAGTCAACTGGGGAGACAGACGTTTCCTGGTTGCTGCTCCAAAACTATGGAACACACTCCCTCAATCCATCAGATCCAGTCCAAATCTTCTTGTTTTCAGAAAGAAATTGAAAACATGGCTGTTTAACCTTTAGTACCCATTGCTAATCTCAGGAGAGTTGTTTTCATTACAGCGCCGAGACGCCTGCGGGCATTTGTTCGCGCTTAAGAAATGTTAAAAATAAATAAATAAATAAATAAATAAATAAATAAATAAATAAATAAATAAATACATGAGGGAAGGGTTTAGAAAGGCTTGTTTAGGAGATCTGAATAGTAAAAAGGTTTGAGATTATGCAAGGAGGGATAGAGGAGGGAACAGTCTAGAAAGTGTTATTTTGGGGATTATAATAGTAGAATGAGGTTTGGGATGATTCAGAGAGCGAAGTGAGAGGATATATTGAGTGAGATAATTGGGTAAAACATTGGAAAGGCTGAATATATGTATTTTTTAAACATGTGTAAATGTATAAATATATAGATACACAAGTAACATGAAAGGGATATGTCTGAGGTTCCCAATCGGTGGGGTGCAACCTCCAGGGGGCCTTGGAGTTCTGGGAAGGGGGGCATGTATTCTCCATCCTCACTTGTGCTTGGGCTGGAATCCAAAACATTTGCTTTCGTTTTGGAAAAAGACAACAGTCCCGGGATGGTTAATTTTGATCATTAAAATGCTTCAGGTGAAGTTTCATTAATTTAGTCTCATGTGCTGTTAAAAGCCGTCAGTGCTAGGGTGCCTGCTTGCCTGAACGAAATGAATATTTCAGCTATGAGTTAATCTGCAAGTGTAAAGGGTGCTTGCTAGCCGGTGCAGGCTTTGATTGATTAAATCACTCCAAGCTTTGTGATGACAAAATTTGTTTTTCTTGAGTGGTAGTGCAAAGAGTTAACAACTGAGCTGTGTAGTGCGTGCTTGTAATTGTATTTACACAGCCCTTCGTACCCCTAAGGAGGTGTTGAAAGGGCAGTGATGTAAAACTGGTTGTTGTCCCATCTACAAAAAAAGTCTCTTGGGGTGGACGGAGATTCATCTATGGAGCAGCCAAGGCTTGGAATAATCTCCCTCTATATCTTAGATGGACCACTGGTCTATTGGCTTTTAGAAAGGCCTTGAAAACGTCGTTGTTCTCTAATTAGACAGCATTTTAGTAGACTCAGGTTGTGGCTGTAAGGAGAAATAACGAGCGCCAGGACACCTCAGGATAACTGTTTGCGCTTTATAAATCACTTAACATAACATAACATAAAAAGAAATTGCATTACAAACGCTCTGGTATTACTAAACTCTATATTTTGGAAGCACCATTTTATCGTAAAACTATTTGCACATTTTGTATCAGTCTATCTCATACTGTGTGTAATGCAAGTATAAAATAATGACTTACATTTTTGCAGCGCTTTCTGTCAAAGGCTGTGACACCGTAGCAACAAAAATACTCAAGTCCCTATTCTCCGCTGCACCAAGATTTAATTATGTGGCTCTCTGGTTACACACAGACCTCTGCAGTGCATTAACTACTAGAGGTTTTATAATGTACTACAGTGCGTTTCCCACTGAGTAACAACTCTTTTATTTATTTTTCATTTAAGCAGCACATTATTTTATATGTAGTTACCTGATGGTGAAAGACCTAACAAACTTACAGAATATTTTGGGGCTTATTTACGAGAGGCTTGCACCGCCATAGCATCACATTTTTTCACGCTCCGTTGGCACAAGCATCCAAATCATACCTATGAGGCAGTGCAAAGTCACCCTGCATGGCCTCATAGATATGGAGTCCGACAAAGCAGCGCCAGTCACTGTGTTAGCTTACGCTACGTCAAGGAGGCATTCCAAGAACGTTGCGTTGGGGTTCCCACACACCAGCCATAGATTTTGATGCTCCCCAAACTTAACTTATAAGGCAGCGCAAAGTTATCCTGCATGGCTTTGCATGGCCTCATAGATATGGAGTAAGACAAAGCAGCGCAAGTCACTGCGTTGCCTTACTCTGCGTCAAGAAGGCATTGCATTGGGGTTACCGCGCAACACCTATAGATTTTGATGCTGCCCCAGGTTTACAAAATCATGTAAACCTGGGGCAACAACAAAACCTTAGGCTCCCCAGCGGCGGCGTAACAAGAAGTTATTTTTTCTACCCTTTCTTGCATAAAAACAATCCGGCCTACGTTGGTGATAGGCAGCAATTTGTGTGCCAGCGCAAAGGGGAAAGGATAGGAATGCACCGTATTTCATAAATACAGTTCATTCCTGCCCTTTCATATTGGTGTAAGGCAGCGTACCAAGAAGATTTGAGGCGCTGCCCTGCGCCAATTCCTCATAAATGAGGCCCTGTGTTTTTAGCAAAACCTTTGACCACACTCACTCATCTTTGGTTTACTAAACACTGTTTAATATTATTTCTCCACTGTAAACTTGATTTGATGTGGGAATGGGGGGCGTTTATGGTTGTCGAGGATGAGAAGTACTAGGTTCTAGACTTTTTTGTCAGGAGGGGGTTCTTACATCTAAAATATTTAGACAAGGGTTCTCGGCATTAAAAAGTTGGAATACCTCTGGTATCCGATTACACCTGTTTTCGCAAACTTCTTAAAACCCACCTCTTCCAGCTAGCCTATGAATAAACCTCACTGCCTTCCCTCTCTGCTTTGTCTATGAGCGCCATGAAACCGACTGGTGTCCGTGCGCGGTAACAAATCCTTTTAACATAACATAACATAACATAACATATATGTATAAGGACGGTAATACATCAAGATTTCAGATGCATTTAATAGACTTTCAAGTGTTGTACTTTAGGTTTAAAGCATTTTATTGAGTCATTTACAAAAACAAGAAACCATAGTCGCAAAAAGGTTTGTGTTACGTTATCGCCATGCTAAAGTGCATTTGGTGCATAAAGTCTCTGCAAACGAAGTAACCAGCCGGCTCCGTCATTGATACTTATACAGCGACAACAATACATCATAAACAATCCCCATTACAAACTCCCCCCATTACGAACTCCCTCCATCCCTCCTCCCCTTCCTATTCCCTCCCCTCCCTCCCCCGTCCAGTGCTTAGTGTGCCTCCCTGTGCACTCCTTCCTCCGCCGCCCTCTCCTTTCATCCATCCCGACCTACACTCCATCAGTCAGTGGCATCTGCAGGTGTCGTTAGTCTCAAAAGTCTAAGATATCGTGGACATGTGAGTTCTTTAAATTCCGTGACCAACAGTGAGTGAAACGGTTGCCACAGTTCTCTGAATTGCTCCACTTCACCCGCCACTGTGAGCGACAACTTCTCCATGCCCAAGACATGCCATAACCTATGTAGCCAGCCCGTGATAGAGGGGAGTGTGGTGGTGCGCCAGTGTATGAGAATGTTTTGAATGGCCGACCCCAGCGCAATTGCAATCTGTCTGCCCCGTCGGGACTTAAGGGGGTACATCAACCGGTTAGGGAGACCCAGCAGTACATACGCAGGGAAACGTGGCAATTCAGTATCAAAGTGCCTGTCTATCTCGTCCAAGATCTCCTTCCAGTAGGGGCGTAGCAAAGGGCAATCCCATAACACATGTGTAAGTGTGCCCACCTGCCCACAAGCCCGCCAGCATGTGTCCTCAACACTGTGATACATTTCGTGCAATCTCTCTGGGGTGTAGTACCAGTAGGTGGTTACCTTTGTGAATGTTTCGGTAAGTCCGGTGTGGTAATCGGAGTGTCGTGCCCGGTATGAAATCTGCTCCCACTCTGCACGACTCAATGTCCTCCCCAGTTCCTGTTCCCAACGCTCCCTACCCGGATTATAAAGATGAGAGGAAGGGGGCTGCAAAAGTTGGTAAAGATCTGAGATCAACTTCGCATCCAAAGTGCGTGTCACAAGCCACTTCTCGTAAGGTGAAAGCTTTCTGTCCGCTGAGTCTCGCACCTGCGGTTGCAACACCCAGTGTCGCACCTGTATATATCGCATTCTCTCTATTTCTGGCAGGTGATATTCGCGTTTGAAATCCTGAAATGAGATAATGCCCTCTGGGGCATACATATGGAACAGCGCTCTGCACCCCGCCGTCCACCAACTCTGAAAGGCACCCTGTTCCATCCCGGGGGTGAAATCCGGGTTCTCGACCAATGGTGTAAACGGTGAGGGGAACGTGGTGAGGTCATGAACAAGATTGGTGGCATCCCATACCTGCAGAGGGACACGTGTGATGAAGGATGCATATAGATTGGGGGGGCGCTGTGGTCTGCGCAAGAAGGGCACCTCTTGTAGAGGCCTGCCCGCTACAGCTTGGTCTTGGAAGAGCCAGTGTTTGTCTGACTCCCATCTGCTCCACTCAACGAGATAGCGCAGTTGTGCCGCTTGAAAATACTTGCGCAAGTCCGGCATACCCAGACCCCCTGCCTCCGGGGCCAGCGTGGTGAGGGCCCTCTTCAGCCTGGGTTTGCGGCCCTGCCAGATGAAGCGCGCAAGGTCCGACTGCGTCTGTTGGATCCACCCCTTGGGGGGCATGAGCGGCAGGGCCGGGAACAAATAGAGAACCTGTGGCAAGATCGACATCTTAACTGCTGCTACCCTGCCCAGCCAGGACAGAGTGCCTTTGTCCCAGCGCCCCAATTCCTCCTTAATTTTCTTTCCCAACGCTGCATAATTGGCGGTCACCATAGCGGGCAAGGTGGGTGCCAGGAGGATGCCCAAATAGGGTACAAGATCCGAAGACCAATGCATGGGGAAGAGGTTCTGAAGTTCAGTTCTCGTGGCCGCGGTCAAGGAGACGTCAAGGGCTGCGGATTTCCCCATATTCATTTTGAAGCCCGCAACCGCCGAGAAAGCCTCCAGCTCAGCAATATACGCCGGAAGCGCTCCCCTCGGGTTAGCCAGCGTCAGTATGACGTCATCAGCATAGAGGCTAATCGTGTGGGTATATCCCCCCATTTTCACCCCCGTCGCAGCCGGGTTCTGATGTATCCTTTGAGCCAGAGGTTCCATATATAAAGCAAAGAGTAGCGGTGATAATGGGCACCCCTGCCTGGTGCCCCTCTCTATGGTAAACCTTTTGGAGCTACAGCCATTCACCCGCACTACTGCCGATGGGAGTCTATAGCAGTTGAACACTAGGGTGCGGAACTTCTCCCCAATCCCCACCTTTGCCAGGACCTGCTCCAAATAAGGCCAATGCACCCGGTCGAATGCCTTCTCCGCGTCCACGGCTAACAACATTCTTTCCCCAGGGATCCGGGAGGCTTTCTCCAGGAGGTGAACCACTCTCTTTGTGTTGTCCACCGTCTGACGTCCTGGGATGAATCCCGTCTGGTCCGGTTCAATCAGTCCAGGCAGGTGAAGTGCCAGCTGAGCTGCAAGGATCCCGGTGTGTAGCTTGAGATCGACGTTCAGGAGGGAAATCGGTCTGTACGAGCCGCAGTGAGTTCGGTCCTTCCCCGGTTTGGGGATAACCGATACAGTCGCCTGAAGTAAATCAGGTGGAATAGCTCCAGGCGTGGAGAATGAGTTGAAAAGCCTGGTAAGGACAGGGGCCAGCACAGAGCAGAACATCTTGTAAAAAAGCGAGGTGTATCCGTCCGGACCCGGGGCCTTCCCATGCTTGAGATTAGAGATGGCCGTGATCACCTCTTCAATCCAAATGTCCCTTTCAAGGTACTCCGCTTGCTCCGGAGCTAAGGAAGGGAGATCGACCGAGTCCAGATAGTTCACCTCCGCACATGGCGTTAGGGGCTTACCGGTGTATAGGTCTGCATAGTAACGACGGAAAGTTTCCGCTATCTGATCGTCTTCGGTGACCGTCTCGTCGTTCGACACCCGGAGCTCCTTCACCAAGTGCCGCTGCTGCACCACTCGGAGCTTGATTGCCAGCAGCCGGCCACATCTGTCCCCCCCGGTATAGTACGCATGCTTCAAACGTAGCGCCGCATACTCCGCTCTGTCCATGTCTAAAGCCGACAGGAGTTTCCTCGCTGCCTTAAGTTGCTTCCAAACCCTAGGGACTCCCGTGCGCTGATGTACATGTTCCAGCTCGCGGACCTTGTTTGTGAGTTCGTCTCGTTTGAGCTGTCGGTCTCTATTCTCCGCAGATGATATTGCTATAAATTCGCCTCTGAGCACCGCCTTTAGGGCCGCCCATTGCGTTGCTAATGAGGTGTCGGTATTATCATTGTGGGTCTGATAATCACGGATCGAATCCGTGATATGCTTCACTACTGTCGTTTTATGCAGCAGTGTGTCTCTGAGGCGCCAAACCCCGCGTGATGACAACACCGGTGGTAAGCGAAAGGTGCCCGTGACGGGAGCATGATCTGATAAGGAGAGAACCCCCATTTCAGATGCTGTAGCTAGGTCACATACTGGCCCGTGACCAAGAGGTGGTCCAGTCTTGCATACGTCTTATGCGCATGTGAGTAATAGGAGTAGTCCCTATCGGTGGGGTGGAGGCGGCGCCAGAGATTGTGAAGATCTAGGTCCTCTAGTTGGGACTTGCCACCTTGTGAAATCTCTCCCGTTTGTGGGTACCTCTGGGCCGATCTATCTAGAGATGAGTCGAATACCATGTTTAGGTCCCCCCCTATGATGATGTGTCTATCTGCGGTGGCTGTGACATCCACTAAGGCTGAGTGAAAAAAACGCTCTTGATGCTCGTTGGGGCAATATATCGATCCTATGGTGAACACTAGACCTCCTAACCTAACCCTGTACAACAGAAGCCTCCCCTTCTGCTCTGCAAACTTATGTAAAACCTCCCCTTTGAATGTTCGGGAAATTAAGATTGCCACCCCCGCTGTCTTGGTGGTGTTGGACGAAAAAAATTGTGTAGGAAATTTGTGGGATCGCATCCTATGGCAATCACAGGCCAGCAAATGGGTCTCTTGTAAGAGACAAATATCCGCCTGGGTGTTCTCAAGCAAGGACAAGACCGCTTTCCTCTTCACGGGATTATTCAACCCTTTCACATTAAGGGTCATCACCTTAAGGGTCGCCATAATTATAGGGACAACTGTAGTGCAAGCAGTGAATCGGGACCCAGGGAGGGCGGCTCTGTGCTAAATAGTGTATGGAAGCTCTTCCCGGACAAAGCAGGTGCCTTAAAAGCACTGGACGATCCCCACCCCTCTCCCCCCAACTCCCCCTGAAATCCCCTGGCATTGTCCCCACCCGTCCTCCCCTCCCACTCCCCCATTCTTCCGGTAACAACCCCTAAGCTCCAGAGCAACAAAAACCACCCCAACATTCCCCACCACCCTCCTCCCCTTCCCCTCAACAAGTCCCCAGTTCTCATAGTCCCAGTCCGGCCCCTCAAGGACAAGACCGTGGTTGGTTACTGTAGTGGACGTCCGGCCACTGCACCCCCGTCCGCCCCCCCGTACCCCTAAACCTGCATCATAGAAAGGCTGCATCACTCTCCCCCCGGAGGCTTCTTAAGCTGTCAGCGCTACGGCATTGGTGGCTGCGCCCCTGGCTGCCTCCTGCACCACTCTGTCCATACCGGACCGGATAGTGCGTGAATCTGGACGGGTAGATGAAGCTGAGGACCGGCGGTTCGGGATCCGTTGCCAGCCGTCCCTAGTGGTGCGCCTGCGACGCGGCGTGGGTGGGTCTTCGTCCGACGCGGTGATGCCCAGTACCTCGCACATGTCCTGGAGGGAGCGTAGTTGGTGCAAGGTGCCGTTCCATCGGAAGATAAGTCGGAAAGGGTGCCCCCAAGAGTACTGCGTCTCATGGCTTCTCAGAAAGTCAGTCGCAATCTTAAATGTCCTGTGTTTTTGAAGCGTAATCGCCGACAAGTCCTGGAAAAGCGCGATCGAGTGCCCCCGGAAGCTGAACGACTGTGGCTTCCTAGCTTCACGGAGGATGCGCTCCTTAAGCGGGTAGTCCGGCAGGAAGGCCAGGATGTCTGGTGGTGGCGCAGAGGTCCGCCTCGCCAGGCCCACTTTGTGCGCCCTGTCTATTCTGATAGGAAAGTCCTCCGCTTCTCCCAGTACTTCCCTGAACATGCACTGTAGATAGGTGGCAACGTCCTCTCCTTCTTTCTTGGACGGCACTCCCCGGACACGGATGTTGTTTCGACGGGACCGGTTCTCAAGGTCTTCATTGTGTGCTTGGAGGTCCAGTTGTTGGTCCCGAAGACGGAGCACTTCCTGTTGCAGGTATTCGATCTCCTCGTCTCTGGAGTGACCAGCTCCCTCCAGGGTAGCCACCCTCTCGCCCAGGCTGTTTACTTCTCTCCACACTTCTCTGACTTCTCCGGCTACCTCCTGTTTCAGCGTCTGAAAGTCGTCCCGCAGTGAGCTGAATAGAGATTCCAGGAAGGATCTGGTGACCGGCGGCTCTCTTTCTTCTGTTTCTAACGGGCTTCTCGAGGGGCCTGGCGAGTGTTGTCCTTTGTCAGGTTTCGAAGTGCCCTTGTTCAACATCTTGGGCAGCGTCCGGTCCCCCTTCTTCGGCCCCCTGTTGCCTGCCATCACGGGGGGTGTTGGTGCCCGGGCAGGGCCGGCCAGGCAGCAAGGTCTGGATGCGAGGTGGCCGCGCGTCGGTTAAAGCCCAGCCGGGGAGGGCAGCGTCCTCAATCCCAGTGTTGCAGCCTGCTTCCCCCGTTCGAGGTTGTAGGCCGACCCCTCTCTCTGCGGGGTCACCAATCCCCTTCGGCTGCAGTCCGCCGTTTAGGGAGGCTAAGTCGGCTCAGTTGGGACCCTCGAGTTCACCTTCTCTGCAGTTCGAGGCCTCTGATCGATGCCTCGCGGCCTCCCAACGCCTCAGCAGCACCCTCTCAACAATGCGCCGTTAGCCCCCTCGCGGGGTTGAGGCCTTCAGTCTCCGCCCGTTGAGCCCCTTCAAAGGCCCGTGCCGGGGTGCCGATAATGTCTCTCCGGGCGCTCAATGTGTCTCTTCCCCCACTGATACGCAGGTCGGTCTCACCCCCAGCCGCGTTCCAGCGCGGCCCAGACCCGCGCCCACTCCCTCACCGGTCGTCGCGGGCCTAAACTCCAGGGAGCGCGGTCCCTGCAGCCCTCCTCACTATTGCGGGATCTTCACTTGTCCTTCTCCGGGATGGCGTCTGCTCAGATCGAGGTGGGGGTCGTCCCGTTCCAATGGTAGGCCGCGTCCCCGGCCTCGCGTGAAAGCCTCGCGCCGGCTGCGCCGCGTTGTGTTCCCGCCGGCCCTCTCCGGTCGTCCCTCGGGCCCAGGGACCCTCAACTCACTGGTTCAACACTGCTACCGGGGTCGGGCTGGAGCAGCCGCGCCCCGCCGTCCACTGACGCTCAGGCGTAACAAGCGGCCAGTCACTTCCCTGCGTGCCCCCCGAGCTCCACGTGGGACGGGTCCCGGGGCCTCTCCTTCCGCCAGACGCCGCCGTCGGGCAACCCACTGTGTCCTTCTCGAGTAACGCTGACTGCGGTGCCCCTCACCCCCGCAGGTGTAGCTCTGTGTGGCAGCTTTGTGATAGCCTGGTCCGCGGCAGAGGGCCGGGATGATCCAGCAGTAGGCCGCGACCCTGGCCTCGCGTGAGTGTATCCGGTTAGGCGGGACCCCTCGACGTCGTCTCTGTTAACCGCTCCCGGGCGTCACTCCCACCTCGGACTCAGCCCGGGAGTCCGCCGGTGCCCGTGTCCAGGTGTCGAGCTGCGTGGGGCGCCCGTCGCCTCTCGGTGTTGGACTCGGTGCCTTCCGCTACCCAGGCGGCCACGCTCCAGGAGTCGCCGCTCCGCTGAGACCTCCGGTCGCAAATCGCCTGTAGGACAGCCGTCCAGCGATGGACCGTCGGTAGATGTGTGACTCTGCCACCTGACCGCCACTAACCGGGGGGAGATTAGTGCGATTTCATGGCTTAGGGGCCTGAGGTCGGAGGAGCTCGCGGAGAGTGCGTCCGCTCACCTCGCCATCTTGGCCACGCCCCCAAGTGTTGTACTTTAAACAAATTTATTTGTGTTCATTTATTTATATGTGTTTTTTCTTATTTATTTTTTCTTTAATAGTTCAATAGTAAAGCAAGCAATTGTAGTTAGTTATCCTAAAAATGAACATATTGTGATGGATAGATAAACTGGGAACCATAAGCATCTAATCAAATAACTAACATGAAACTATGCGGTGACCTATATACATGTTAAGCATTGACTAATATAACCATAAGTAATACGTTCATTTGTTAAGTACCCCTAATGAATACCTATGTATTTATAAACATAATTTTTTATTCAGTGGAATACACATATCTAGACACATACATATAAGGAAATTAAAATCTTATAGACACAGGGTGGGCTGTACATTTATGTTTGAGTATGTAGGAAAGAAGTAACTCTTGAGTAGTCTTCTGAAGATGAACTAGTTATCAATGAATCTTATGTTTGGGGGTAATGAGCTCCGTAGTTGGGCTGCTTGAACAAAGAAGGATTTGCCACCTATGGTTAGGTCTCGCCTGAGCCAGCGCAAGCGCTGCTCTGGCGAGGCTTTTAGTGAGTGGGCATTCAAAAATCCAACCACACACTTTCTGTGTGGCCACGAGCGTGCAGTTACGAGCAGAGGCGCCATCTGGCTTACCTCTCTCGTCATGCGCTCCGCAGGCACACAAAAAGCGTGTGAATGCTGCAGCTGCTTTTACTTTTTCTGCTGCGCGCCCACTCGCTCCGCCCTCTGCGTCTCCTTAATGAAGACCGCTTGTTTTTTCTTCTTGTAATGTTGAGAGAACCACACATTTCATGAGTAGTAACAGCGCCTGTTAGTGTGCACATATCACCAGGCAGGCAAAACATAAACAAAACTAGCTTTCTTTGAGAGCAGCCCAGATCGATTCCATGGTGTAATCGTAGTGATCATATTAAATGAAATATAACGGCACTGTACGTGGTTGTGCATAATATCTACTGCTTGTATCACAGTGAAGAACTTTTGAGGTTGATTACACAGAATCACATTACATGAGAAAGGAGCAGGGACAAGGAAACACACATTTGTGTCTTACAGGGACAATTACTTCCAGACCTAGTTACAACCTTCAGCATTTTAGTTAAAAACGAGAGACATACCAAACAAGGTGATCATCTGTCCGTTACCTACACGGACTGTCCGCATATTCAGCCAAATAGCTGTTGTTGATCTGTTAATGGATGTCAGTACTTCCAGGTTGCCTAACTACCAATCCCACGGCTGAAAGTATTATAGAAGTCATCTAGGTGCGGATCTTAATGTGTAACGTGACATGGGATTGGAGCACAGGCTGCACCGAAGCCAATCCTAGCGTGCAGAACAGAATTTGGAAGTGCTGTTTGGCTGTTTTTTTTTTTACATGCTTTTGTATGATCTTTTGTAGCATTCTTGCAATAACTAAATCACGTACACTCGTTAATTTGAACTTAAATTATCTTCGTTATCTTCACCCCCCCCCCCAAACGATAATGTGGTCAGATGGCAATCGTGTGACTTTGGTGTTGGAAATTAAGGTTCGAGCATCGGGGTCGCTTCCACGTGATTCATGGCAAATCACTCAATCTCCCCGTGCCTACCAAAAAAAAAACTAATGTGTCCTTATGTAACACGACCGGTGCTCATCTAAAGCGGTAAAGCTCTCCAATACATTCAGGTCACGTTTCTGCTATATACATCTGCAAAAAATCAAACCAGCCTTGGCATAGCCAAAAGGTCTCGCATTTGGGACCTTATATGTGTTTAGCCATGCAACACTTGATGTTGTTGCACCAAGGATATTGTGCTGAATAACTTTAGCACAATATCCTTGGTGCAACAAAATTAACTGTTGCATGGCTAAACACTTATAAGGTACAAGGTTTAGCCACGCAATTGCTGATGTAGTTGCACCAAGGATATTGTGCTGCAAAACTAAATACTTATAAGGTCCCAAAAGCAAGACCTGATGGCTATGCCATTGCTTGTTTTTTTCTTGTATGGTGGGATTTTGAGGCGATGGTCCAATCTGGAGTGTAGGTTCCTTTGTTGGATGCATTTGGCGATTTTATTCCTAATGAAGAGTGGCCCTGTTCCATGTATTGCTTTGTGGGTGATACAAAGCAGCTGGAATGTGGATATTGGGATTGGTTCGCTCCGCTTGGGGCCTGGGTGGAGTAGTGTACACTGTACAGGGTCCGATAGTACTCTGTAAAAACTGACTCCATTTCCGTCAACTCCTGCCTGAAAGTGCCAAACCAGTCAGCAATTTCAGGACAATTCTGGAGGTCATCTTCCCTGATGGCTAACCAATAAAGTAATTGCCCGCTCTTTATCTCCCCACTAATATACCTGTTGCATTGATGCTCTACAGCAGTGCCTGGCCTCCTTAAGCGAAATTTGTCGTAAGGATGCCCTTGAAATATGGAGTTAATGGTCAAGGATTTCGGAGAGGTTTCTCCAAAATTTGATGCTGCAGGTCTATCTTCTGATGCTCTAGCATGGTAATTTGACTGTTTGGCTTCCTCTTGGCGCCTTAAGATACCTTAACACCTAGACTATAATAGTGGCTTTCCCAACTGCTCACAGAGTCCTGGCAGTAGAGATCGTGATCTTATTGTGATCAAGGTATGCTTGTAGTTCAGGCGACAAATATGCAGAAGATGCAGTGTGTACCAGACTCCAGACTGAGCTGTGGACAGCATCCACCCATGCGAACTGAGCCATTACACAGGAATGATCAGAGATTCCCTGTAGGAGGATACCAGCCCCCCTCTAATGAAGGTGCTCAGGGAGTAGGAAGGAGCATAAAGTCTATGCGTAAGGACGTATGGTGAACTTCTGAGGTTTATGTATGCTCCCGATCTCTGGGGTGCCCTACACTCCACGCGTCACATAGGCCCAGGGAATCCATCCATGCCTCAAGCTGCTTTGCTCAGGACACTCAGTTCATTGGGTCTGGGGATGCATTAAAGTCCCCTCATATTGTAGAGATCATGTAAGGAGGGTTAGGGGGACCCCAGGATGAGACTTTCTATCACCTTCAGCAGTGGGGCAGGCATCTGGAGTGCTATGTACACACTAAGGAAGTTTTATAGTTGGCCTTCCAAGAGACCTCAACCCCCAAAGACCAGCCCTGTGTCCCCTCCATGGTAGGAGTCCCCATCAATGGGAATGTTTTATGGAGGAGTTCCATTCTCAAGAAAGCCGAGGGTGCCCAGATTTACATCTGGATCAATTCTCTGCATATTCTGCCTGCCTTTCCAAGATAGATTGCTTGGTAGAAAGGAGATGGGAGACAGTGCGCTTGAGAGAGGCCAACTCGCTCTATAGGGTGAAGCCCCACCCTCCACTTCGGTCACCCTTGTTGCCATATATCTCATATCGTGGCATAAAAGGGATACGTCGACCCACACCAATTCTAGGCTCCATTGATTCCTTGGAGGATTGGATACCCTGTAAGATAGTGTCTAGATCAGTGGAGGAGGGTTCCTGCTTCAGTGTTGAGACCTCTGCTGCAGGATCAACCCCACTTGCCGGTTGCATGGTAAATGCGTCCATCTTCATTCGTTAATATGTATTGGGCACCTTGTCTTACCCCGTCATTGAATGGAGTATAGACCGTGACACAGGAAGTGGGGCCAAGATGTTAAATCTCCAGCCCCCGTAAGGAAGAGGGAAGCACAAGGCCTCTAGTCAGTGCCTTCCTTTGGTATCTGCGGGTCGACCGTCAGCACCCCACAGAGATCAAACCGGAGCACAGCAATGTCAAATAGGTTTAAATGAGATGCGGGATGGAGGAGAAAACCGGGAAAGGGGGTGAGAACAAAGGGCCACTGATTGATGCTGTTTCCCTGTATCTCGCATCGAGTAAAACGCGTCCGGCATCTAGGCCTTCTTGGCAATGGCCTCTGCTAACCCATCTTGTGTGTCATCTGATGCATTTAGTCTTCAGCTCCATAGGCCCATTTCTGGATTTGTGTCCTGTTTTGCCTAATCTCGCTATGTAACTAATCTGTAAATCCAGGCACCTATCCACTCTACTCAAATCTTAAAAAAATAAACACACTGGTGCTTTTTCTTCTCTCTCTCTGGTGATGGCCCTCTCTCCCAACACCACCTTTTTTCCAAAACTCTGTAATATATTTATTTAATTACCTCACCGTTTCAAACCACACAAACGTTTGTAATCGCCTTCAATACAAGGTTCGAATTGTTTCACTTTACAGAACTGCCCTTTGAGTGTTTCATTAACCCTATCTACCATGAAATGAAATTAAATTAAATGAAAAGTAATTTTTTAAAGCGCGAACTGCCACTCCTAACGGAGTCTCCTGGCGCTGTAACTAACAACAGATCAGATGTGTAACGTAAACCTAAATGAGCTTTAGGCAGCAAGCATCCGATATTAGGAATATCCACGTCTTTAACAGTTTCCTAAACTGCCCCTCCTGTTCACTAACTGAGCTTCTTAGGCATACTATTCCAGGCTTTTGCTCCCAAAACAGTAGCTGATCTTCCGCCTCTAGTGGCTAATTTAAATGCTGGAACCCTGAGCAGATTTGCAGTAGTAGACCTTAATGTTCTTACCGTGGTATGAGGCCTAAATCTTGCTGAAAGATATCTTGGACCCAGCTGGCGATGGGCTCTAAAAGTTGTCAATAAGAGTTTGAACAGAACTCTTTTGTGGACCAGGATCCAATGAAGGGCCATCAATGCAGCCGAGGCCGATGCCCTACGCAGTAGTCTTAAAACCAATCTGGCCGCTACGTGCTGAACCACCTGTAGTCTCCTCAGGATAGTTTTATTAATTCCAGCAAGGAGACTATTACAGTAATCTAGCCTCGATAGTATAAGAGCCACCCCTACTGTCTTCTTGGCGGCCAGAGGGACCAAATTAAAAACTTTATCAAGGTTTTTATAAGCCCAAAGCAGGTCCCGGTCAATTTCAGAACATGTGGTTTGAATGAGAGGGCAGAGTCAAACTACACACCTAAATTCTTAGCCACTTCCACCATTGATGGCGGTGCTGTGGTGTTGTCTGGCCACCATTCCTTTGGTTGAAAAAGGTTATCTTTACCAATTGGTAAGATTTCGGTCTTGTCGGTATTACAGCATAGATAATTTTTCCTCATCCATTGTAATACCGCTGTATTACTCTCAGCTCTTCTCATATTGGTTGGTTTTATTCATTTATTTGCAACATGTGATACTTAGTTTGATTCACTGCAGGCGCGCAACACCCATTGGGCTCACGGGGCTTCAGCCCCCCCCGTCGTGTGTGTCAGCCCGGGCTGACACAGCTTCCTTCGCGGCTGGCGGCGTCTAATTGCAGCCGCACCCGAAGTCTTCACAGGTCTGTTAAAGACCATTTAAATGTAAATGAGGCTTCCTAGAGAGTGAGAGACAGAGAACCCGAAAGAGTGACACAGGGAACGCTGTGATAGAGAGACACCGGGAACCAGGGGCGTAACACAGGCCTCTGCAGCCCCCGCAGTGCGTGGGGGCCCAGAGCTGCAGGGGGCCCCGAGCTGCAGGGAGCCCCCTCAGCACAGTAATGAGGCCGGAGAGCTCTAGATGAAATCTGGGGCGGGGGCCTCACTATAGTTGATGTAATCAAACCGAAGAGAAAACTACAGCGAGCACAATATACATGTGTCCAAGTATTTAAGAAAATACTTCCATTTATTAAGAAAAACGCAAATGCCACCATGCTCATGCAACTAGCATTTCCTATCTGCCATTCTGCCTAGCATTCCCCCGTCACCGAAACTATGGTAAATGAGTGTTAAAATATTCACTCTTGGAAGCTAGCTCTCAGGATCAAACTAAATCAATAGAATGGTGTTTGCCACAGCAAAACAAAACACCTCTGTGTTCGGCAAAATATTTAAGCATTGGTAAAGCCAATACATCTGGCTAAAGGCTTCACTGGCATTGCCTCTTTATTGCCGAGTTTGTGCTGTGTTTTAGTGGCTTCATTGGTGAATCTGACAATGTACAAAATGTTGAATGGGTGTGTACATGAATGGATAAATGAGTGTTTCAATGAATGGATACTTGATAGGTAAGTGAATGAATGCATGTATGGGTATTTGAATGGGCAATTGCTTGAAAGAATAGTAAAATAGGGTTGAGAGTCTGCTGTAATCATATGCGAGCAACAGACCTGCAGGTCACAAGTGCAAATGCCAGTAGTAGCCTTTTGGGTTAACGGGGCAGTAGCGAACAACACAATATAATATTTGTTTTTACACTGGTTTTTTTATCACAAATATTTACAATTTAGGGAGCATACAAACACAGAAGTTTGTCCACAATTGCATGATTTTTGACCTGATAGAAACCAGGGTTAACATCCATGTGTCCAAATTCCAAGGCTGCTTTAGGATTTATTTATTTTTAGGTGAAAAAATCTGCTTATTCACTTTAGAAAATAAGTTTCAGGTATATGCCTTTACAGTCTGACATATTATTGTAAGTAAACAATTTGTTATCACGCCTTCGCTTTAGCTCCCTATTGTGCCTTTCTTATTCTCTTTCCTGAATAGAGAACCCAGGAGCCTAGCAAACAGAATCACCTGTGATCATCAAATCAAATGAGATAATATTGAAATTGCAGGAAAACCACATGCATTGCCAGTGCTCAATCAAATGTTTTTTGTTTGCCTTTTCTGTTTGCCAAAAATTGCTGCAGACTTACTCCAAACCTTGATTGTGCTTGAATGTGTCTAGATCATGTTCGTTTTAATTCTTTTATTCCATTGTCCACGTTTTACACATTATATTGAAAAGGAAATTGGAATAAACAGCAGAGAACAGTGATCACTATTAATAGTATCATCCAATATATATTTGTTTGCAAAAGTGAATATTTAGTTCCGCAGCAATGGCATATTTTGTTTCTCACAACGTGTTGGTAATTCATTTGTGAATTCCTCACCTGCTGTCTTTTTCAGAATTTGTAAATGGCTAAGAAACACGGCATGCTCTGATTTGAGGTGAATAAACCTTGTTGGGGTTTTGTCTGATGCAGTGTGTCAAACAGTCTGCAGTGCACACGCCAATGTGTTTCAGGCATGAACACTGACGTGCATTTACAGTTCACTTCTCTGAGAACACTATTTCTCTCCAATTAGTCCAATCAGTTGTTGATACAGCATGGGGCTCTGCAGTGGCCAGGATATGATTACATCTATGTTTTAGAATACCTTCAGCTTTATCCCAATTATTTTTAGGGAAAAACATGAAAGTACTCCAGAGAATGGGCTTACATTCACCATCCGCCACAAAAGGTACCATAATGGGGAGCCGCGGCCAACAGTCAATAGGTAAAGGGAGCCGTAGGTTGGAAAAGTTTGGGAACCACTGCACTATGGCATGGGCCCAGGCAGGCGGGCAACACCCATTGGCCTCAAAGGGCTTCAGCCCCCCGTCGTGTGTGGTAGCCCGGGATGAGACACTTCCCGGGGCCTGCTCACAGCCGCACCCGGGCACTTCACAAGTCTTTGAAAGACCGTGTGCATGTTAATGGGGCTTTGTTGTTGTTTCACCCCTTGTAAGAGCCCCTGCAGCTCGACTCTGCCGAGTGCCTAAAGATTCAGCCCCGCCGAAATTTTTTCTTAGCCCCCCCCGAAATTTGACTCTAGTTGCGCCTCTGATTCACTGCACTCTAGCAAACCTTTCATGGTTGGTATCACTGGTATGGCACGTGACTGTTTTGCTGATTGTATCATTGAGCTCCTCATTCTCCATTTAGACTTCCCTCCCTGAGGAAGGTTCCACAAGGTTCACTCTTTGAGCCCCTGCTCTTTTCCCTTTGATATATCTTAACTCTTTTTGGATCCTCTTATCAGCTTTACAAGGTTGATACACAGATTGTCTTCTCATTTCCTACTTTCACTGCGCACCACACATCTTTGCCTGCCTCACAGCCACCTGCCACTAGATGGCTCTCCACTCCCTCAAGCTTAACTCATTCAAGATAGAGATAATTTACTTTCCTGTCACCTCAGCATTTTCCTCTCTTCTTAACCCTATCCATTTTATCCCAACACTCTGACACCTATGTTTTTTAACTCCGCTATGCACATGTATTCTTTCATATTGGCTCACCATCGCAGCCAGGTATATAGTATGACAAACACAAAACGAACCAAACATGATCCTCCATACAATTAAGACACTAATCTCCATACTAGTCCTAAGCAACCTCAACTATTACAACAGTGTACTTGTGGGTCTCCCTAAAAAACTCTTCAAGGCCCACTTCATGACATTGGGGTGTTTGTCAAGGCCTGGATTCCTTGGCAAGACACAAACACTTCTTGAGGGAAGAAGTGCCACTTCCTAATTCCTCTTCCGAGTCCAGGTTAGGGCCTGGATAATGTGGGGCAAGAAAGCAGATCTAGAAAGCTTCAGTACCTTAGAGGAAAAATGTGGAGTCCAGAAAAAAAAATCTATGTTAAGAAGCAGATCTAATTAGCAGGACAGAAGACACAGAATTAAGGGGCATATGATCAAGGGAGGTATCGCCGCTTTAGCGGCACTTTTTGCTGCTAAATCGGCGATAATCTTAATGCCCTATCAGCATGGACACATTAGCGCGTGTTTAATGCCTTTTCGCCATTTTCCTGAACGACCAGCTGTGCATCTCTAATGAGATCCAAAGTGGGTGTTCCTCCTCCAAATAACGTGAGAAATGTCACTAACCGACATTACTCCTATCAGCAAGCTGCTCGCTAACCTGTGTAGCAATAAGAAAAGTAGCGCTAACCGCGGTTATTGCTACTTTCCTTATGCCTGCTTTCAGTCTGACTTAGCCATTATATCCACCTTCCATTGGATATAATGGCTAAGTCTGCCCTGCCCTATCATCAAGCTCCGCCAAACATTGTGCGATTATAGCTGGATTCTCCGCAATAATCGTACATTTGGCAGCGTGCGCATGGGATTTTATCGCTTTGGAGATGAGCGTTGCTGATACCATGCTATCTCAGCGATAAAATCCTGCGATAGCTGGCGATAATTATCCTCGCGCTAAGCGCACTGAGCGATAATTATCCCCAGCCCTTGCTGATGCAATGCCCCTGAGAAACTTGCTGAGCGAAAAACAAAGTTAAAACAGCAAAGTTGCGACACATTAGACAGTTCACCATGCCCTTATGTAATATGGAGAGTTCAGAAATCTGGACGAGGAAAGGAAGGTGTGACAGGAAGCAATCTTCCCCTATTATGAATTAGAAGCCTTCTGTAGAACATTATTCTGTTAGCTTATCCTAAAGAAAAACTTAGTAGTGGATTAGTATGGCCACAAATGTACACTTCAAGGCATTTAGATTTCTAATTTTTTTTCATTGAGCCATGAGCCATGTGGTGTGAAGCGAGATGACAGCAACATAAAAACACGTAAAGCTTTTTGCGCAATGCTATGATCAAACTCCAAAGGTGGTCGGGCCGCTGCAGAAATTTAGATGGAAGGACGTGTAACCATTTGTATTGCCTGTCACCGCAAGGAAAATCCTGGCAGTAAAAAAACAAGAAATGCCCTCCTCACCATAGGAGATGACTTCCAGGGCGAGGAAGGCATTGTTTTTTTAAACCATATAAAAAAATAAATCCAATTTTCTTTTCGCATTGACAGGAACCGCTTTGATGGCAGTTCCTGCCAATTCTTTAGAAATGACAGCTGGCTTGGTAGTCATTTCTCAATTTAACGATCAGGAACTCAGCCAGGGCAAAGGAGTAATTTACTCTGTTCCCCTGACAGGTAAAACCTCTGCACACAGAAATATAATTGGGCCATGGTCGTAACTAGTCCCAAATATCCTTCAGGACATAAACCCACAACCTAATCCGCAAAGATAGTGGGGGAAGAAGACGTCCCTTCCTCATTAACAAACAAGTCTCCAATATTAATTCATTCCTTACCTCCCAAAAGGGATACATACCGTGGTTCGACTTCTTTTCAGGCCCACCATTGTTACTTACTTACTTATACACTCCAAAATAGTGTCCTTCAATGCAAAATTCCATTCCTCCTCACTGATACCTTGCAACTCTCCTCCTCCTAAACTGCAACACAAAATTCATCCCGTTCACATCTAAGAAATTCAGCCACTTTAGTTCCTTGCTCCAAGTACATATTGTACCTCATAATTAAAATCCAGGAGTTGTAAAGATAATGTAGCAATTCTGGGTGACGCATTTATCAAACCGTGTATGGGTAGAACTTTGATTAGGTTTTTAATCACAACATACCAACACACTGGAAACCCACTAAAAATGCTGGAAATGGTTCAAGCACTGCACACATTCCAAGTCTCTGTAAATAATTGAATACATCTTTTTCTTATGAGTCATTTGCTCTGGAGGCAAAATCAACAACTTAATTTTCTTTTCAATCTAGTTGGGATTAAACAGCATCCAATCCTTTCCTACTTGCAGCTGTTTTTATTGCACCAACACCTTGTAACAACGGTGCTTTACATATGTCCTTTTGATGTCAAAAGCTATTTGGCATTCAGGTGGCCATCAAACTTGCATCGAATTATCAATATTCTACAAGTGCATAAATTGCAGTGCATAAATTGAGGTAAATCTCGGCAGTTCTTTCTTGACAGCCTAGCGCATCGCCAGCAGCGCTTTACTTTCAGCGCGACCTGCTAGTAGCTAACAGCTATTTTAAAGTACCCGTTTTGTCATTTTATTTAATTTTAATTTTAAGCTTCTTACCCTGATTTTAATCCTGCCGGCCACGCATACTCGCGCTTCAGCCCCTCTTTCACGCACTGTAATAGTTTGATCACCGCACTTGGCGGGTCCCGCGTCCTCGTCTTGTTTGGCGGCCATCTTAGGTTGGGGGGGTTGTTTGCACGCTCTAGTCCTCTCTCTAGGAGGCGAGCAGTGCATAAATTGAGCCATGCTTACGCGCAGCGGTCACGCGCTGCGGGGACGCCAGAATGACGCCGGAGTTACGCCAGAGTTCAGCCCGTCTGCGCCCGTCCGCGCTGAGGTCGGGCTGCAGGTCGGGCTGGACCTGGTCTCCGCTCCTTCACACCCTGGTAAGACTCGATTGCGCTATACATTCGCGTCGCTTTTGGCTCTTAGACCACGCGCATGCCCCTTTTTACATGGTCTTACCCCGCTAGGGATACTACACTCGTGACGCTGTAGGGCCTGCTCTTCCCTATTCCACCCTCTTGATAGCGGTACGACGACTATCCCTTGTCCCTTCTCCCCAAGGCCCACTATTATTCATAATACTGGATTTCTATTAAATGCGCGTTCTTTAATCAAACACAATCTTGCCTTTCACGATTTTGTGGATGAAAGACAGCCTGATTGGGTATTTATTACAGAGACCTGGGCCTCTGACTCTTCTGGCCATGACCTTCTTTTAGCCATCCCTGAGGGCTATTCCCTACATAGGCTTGATAGATCTAAACGCCGAGGAGGAGGTATTGCTATTCTTTGTAAATCCTCCTTGCTATGTACGGTTAAGCCACTTTCTTCGCCCCAAGATCGCTTTGAAGCTCTCTACTTCTGTATCACATGTGCCCCTACAGTTTCCTTCACGGGTATGTTGATTTACAGGCCGCCTGGCTATAGAGCCAATTTTGTCTCAGACATATTGAGGATTATTGAACCCTACTTTGGAAAGCCCTCCTTCACCATTTTAGGTGACCTCAATTTCCATTTTGATGAGGTCCACGCTAAGGACACGTCATCACTGGTTGAATCTCTTGGGGCCTGCGATCTTATTCAGCTTGTTTCCAAGGCTACTCACACAGCAGGTCACATTCTTGACGGGGTTTTCTCTAATGATCCAAAACTCTCCAGCGGTACACCTCTACCGTTGGTGTGGACTGATCATTTTGCGGTCCCCCTCAAATTAGCCTTTTCCACCTCTAATCTGACTAAGAAGAGGACTAACCCTTTTGTTTCTAGGAGAAATTTTAGAATTCTTACCAATGAGGCTATTGCTCCTTTTATTCCTACACCAGAGGCCCTCTCCCTAAAAGATGCGGATGAGGCAGCACAAGATCTGCAGGACTCCATCACTAAAGCAGTAGAAAATCTTGCCCCCGCATCCCTACAATATGTAGCCCGGCGGAAACCATCTGCGCCATGGTTTTCTGACCGTCTTAGACTATTAAGACAGGGCTGCAGAAGCAGTGAGAGGAGATGGAGGAAATCCTGGGATCCCATAGACAGGGAGGCACATAAGTCTGCTCTGCGGGAGTATAAGCAAAAAGTGGTAAGAGAGAAGCAGGAATACTTCTCTAATTTGACCAGCTCACTCACTTCTTCCAGGGAGCTTTTTAAAATTGCGGACTCATTATGTTCCCTTCAACTCCCTGATCCCGTAGTTAGCTCTCAACGGCTTTGTGACGATATTGCAGACTTTTTTCATAAAAAGATCTCTGATATCCACACTTCCTTAGAGGTACAACGTCTTTCTCTGGATGAAGACAGTCTATTAGGTATCCGTTCCTCCGAGTCACTGGTTACCGCTCCTCCTAGCCTCTTCTCTGATTTTCCCTCTATGTCCCGGGAGGGATTGAATCTTCTCCTTGACAAAACGAAGTCCTCCTCTCCATTGGATCCATTGCCTCTAAAAAAGTTAAAGGAGTGCAGGGACAGCCTCCTGCCCCCTCTACTTGAGGTGATGAATAAGGCCATAGCCCAAGGCATTTTTCCATCAACATGGAAGAAGGCCATTGTGAGGCCGCTCCTTAAGAAGCCCTCACTTGATCCTGGTCTCTTGAAAAATTTTAGACCGATTTCTCTGCTCCCTGCACCGGCTAAAATTTTGGAAGCACACTTGAATTGCCACCTTTCCTCCTTCCTTGAAGCTGCGGAGTATCTTGATATTACCCAGCATGGATTTCGAAAACATCACAGCACAGAATCTGCTCTCACCTTTGTAGTCGATAACATCCGACGCAAGGTGGATGCCGGACAAACTACTGTTCTTGTGCTACTGGACCTCACGGCCGCATTTGACACCTTGTCTCCTGCCATTTTAACATCTCGGCTTAGGGAGGCAGGTGTCACGGGTTCGGCCCTGAGTCTCCTCAACTCCTTTCTCCTTGATAGGGAACAGAGAGTGATGCTCGGCAACCACCTCTCCCCAGCTAAGTCCTTGCAATGGGGGGTACCACAGGGGTCGGCATTAAGTCCGACCCTGTTCAACATCTATGTGGCCCCCCTTGCTAGGCTTGTAAGATCTCAGGGGATGGAGGTGGTATCATACGCCGATGACACCCAGATTATGGTTTCATTTACTCAGTCCTCTGTCGTATCATCTGCCTCTAGCTTCAGGTCCTGTATGCAATACGTTGCAGATTGGATGGTTGCCAACTTCCTGAAGCTAAATGGCGACAAGACTGAGGTCTTGGTCTTTGGAAAGGACCAAGATATCTGGTCGAGTGAGTGGTGGCCTACTTCTCTTGGCATCTGCCCCACTCCCTCGCAATCTGCCAGAAATCTGGGTGTGGTATTCGACACTTCACTCTCGATGTCCCTACAGGTGAATCGGACCGTCTCGACCTGCTGGGGCGTGATCAAGACGCTCAACAGAATCCGCAGCTATCTGTCTCTCCAAGCACGCAAGCAGATTGCAGTTGCCCTTGTTGGTTCCAGGCTAGACTACTGCAACTCTCTCTACATGGAATCCAACAAGGGCCTTATACACCGTCTGCAAATTGTGCAGAATGCTGCTGCACGTTTTGTCCTGGATCTTCCCAGGGCCTCTTCTGCTACTGCTGCGAGGAGAGACCTTCACTGGCTTCCTATTCAGCACAGAATTGATTTTAAAATTCTGTGTCTAACTTACAGAGCTCTCGAGGACGGCTCTAAGAACGCTATTAGTCATCTGCTCACTCGTTATCACCCTACAAGGTGTCTGCGCTCATCTGGACTACTTCAACTTGCTGTCCCTCGTTTTAAGCTCACCAGATGGGGAGCTAGGGCCTTCTCCGTCGTCGCGCCACAGCTTTGGAACATCTTGCCGATGGAGTTGAAGGTCCTCCCCTCTCTAGCGCTCTTTAAAAAGGCTTTAAAAACGTGGTGCTTTTCGAGAGCTTACACAGGTTGAGCTGCCTGGTTTTTGTCGTGAGCTGGATTTGGAATTAGGCGCCTTGATGCCCATTGGGCTAAGTCCGCGCATGATAAGACCCCTTTATTATTATTATTATTAAGTATGATACACCTTCCCTGAAAAATTACTCACAAATTTTGCCTACAACTCTGCTAACCCAAGGAAGCACAAAGATCATCATTATTTTGAGGTACTGCTGCTAATCTAATGGCTTCAACAAGATCTTTCTTAGGTAAAATACCTTTGGAACTTATTTCGGGTGCAGTCGAAGAGACAGGTTTTGAGGTCCTTCCTGAATTGCAGAAGTAATGGTGATAGCATGAGGTGCAGAGGAAGGGAGTTCCAGGTCTTTGCAGCGAGGTAGGAGAAGGATCTTCCTCCAGCAGTGGTCTTGCGGTTCCGTGGGATATTGGCCAAGGTCAGTTCAACGGAGCGGAGAGGTCTGGTGCGAGTATAGAAGGAGAGGCGGTTATTGAGGTATGTAGGTACAGCGTTGTGGAGGGCTTTGTAAGTGTGAGTGAGGAGCTTGAATGTAATTCTTGTTTTGATAGGTAGCCAGTGAAGGTTCCTCAGGTGGCTGGTGATATGGCTCTGGCGTGAGATGTTCAGGATGAGTATGGCGGAGGCGTTCTGCAGTTACTTTTGGAGTTTATGGGTGGTGCCAGCATGGAGTGTGTTTCGTAGTTGATTCTGCTGCTTGTGACCGTTTTCCTGGACTCAGTGGTGATCCACTTAAAGATCTTACGAAGTAGGTGGAGCATGAGGGAGCAGGAGGACGAAACAGCACTGATATGGCATTTAATTGAGAGCGAGATGTCCAGGATGATGCGGAGGTTTCGTGCCTGGTCTGTGAGTCGGGAGGGGGAGCAGAGGGCGGGGTTCCAAGCGCTGCGGGCCACCAGGAGCCATCCCAGGCAGAGGGGGTGGAGCCCAGAGTGAGGACTTCGGTCTTGTCTCAGATATGCCTGAGGAAGCTGTCCTTCCTCCAAGTGGCAACTGCTTTCATCCCATTGTGGAAGTTCCTCTTGGCAACTGTGGGGGAGAGAATCAGCTGGGTGTCATTGGCATATCAGACGATATTGAGTCAGTGGCTTCTGACGGCTGCAGGCAGGGCGATGTAGGTGTTGAAGAGGGCGAGGCTCAGGGAGGAGCCCAGAGGCATTCCACACCTGATCGCTGTGGGTTTTGAGTTGAATAGTTGGAGTCTGACTCTCTGTGTTTGCCCTTGTGAGGAAGGATCAGATCCATTCCAGGGCTTTGACGTGGATGCCGGCGTCGTGGAGTCTTGCACAGAGGGTGTGGTCGGAGACGGTGTTGAAGGCGGATGAGAGGTCCAGGAGGATGAGGGTAGCAGTTTCGCCTCGGTCGAGAAGGGTGCGAATGTCGTCTGTAGTGGCAAGGAGAGCAGTTTTGGTGCTGTGGTTGCTTCTGAAGCCTGATTGGGAGAGGTCTAGGATGTGTTTCGATTAACCTGGAGAGTGGGGTGTTGATGGCTTTCTTGATGACTTTAGCTGCTAAGGGGGGCAAAGAGATGGGTCTGTAGTTCTGGAGATCCGTCGGGTCAGCAGAGGGTTTCTTCAGCAGAGGGTTGATCTCTGCATGCTTCCAGTCTTCAGGGGGAGGTGGCAGACTAGGTGGAGCAGTTTATGGTGCGGCAGAGTTTGGGTGCGATGGAGTTGCTGGCTCAGTTGAAGATAAGGTGAGGGCAGGTATTCTAGGGAGCTCGGGAGTGAATCCTCTTCATGATCCTGAGGGTGTCGTCAGAGGGTGGTCCAGTTGGACTAGGTCTGCTGGGGTCTGTTGCCATTGGGTGCGTTAGCTGTGGGAGGGTTTTGGTTGATAATAAAATAAGGGGAACTGGAATCTGCAACCAACATTACGTTCAACCCTCCAGCTACTATGTCACAAATAGTTGTTTTTTCCATACAGTGCAGCCCACCCATAAAACTTCTCCATGTATACTCAACACATATGCCTCTTCCGTACTATTCTCAGAGTTATCATAACCTTCACCTGAGTCCATTACAAAACATTTGATTGCCTATTCTTTTTTGTTGTGATATACACTTACACCACATCCAGAACATTTGTAATCCAAAGCTGTACATTTTTAATCATGTGTGAAGTGATCTGCGCTCCACATCAGAAACATCTCCCTTTTAACACTTGCATTCTTCGTTTGTTAACATTGAAAATCTCCCTTTGTTGTCTCTGTTATATTACATTATTTTACTCACAACCTTACCTACTTTAAACTTATCAGAATCACTGTTTAATACAAATCTACTTGTTAATTCGGCCTTACTATTTACAACAGACCTGTGCACACATAATTCCAACCCGGTCTGGGTCTAGGATGCTGAGGAAAAAGTCTCGAGCTGAGAATATTGGAAGCCGATAAGGGGTCGATGAGGAACAGATAAGTCCTCCAAAGGGCAATGTTTGTGGGGCTAAAGTGACCAACCAGTCTTCTAAGACACAGGATAAGTGTAGCTGAGTTATGAATTGAATGTGGACCCCATATCTCGGCAGCGATGCGATCAATCCGGATTGATCGCATCGCTGCCAATATTCTCAGCACATTGACAAGTGAAGTTTATCCTGTTCCTGATACCCCACTGATGTGGATACAAGATTTACTTCTCTCCGCTACTCTGAATCTACAATACAAATCCATCATCAGTTGGGAACTCTTGACCTGTATCTCACACAAGACTTTCTCCTCAGCATCCTAGACCCCGACCGGATTGGAATTATCACCAGTATAGGGAGTACACATACTGTCTATCACGACTCGGCCCTGAAGAGTCGGAGATCACCGTTTCTCTGACGAAACACGTTTCTCCTGGCTGTTCTTTGTGCCAACGAGTATTAAAAGAAACAAGAAAACTCACAGCGATCATGGTGTTTATGTGCAGAATATAAACATACTCTAATTTTGACTTTATGTGTGCACAGGTCTGTTGTTAATGTTAAATGTGGTTGGTGTTCCAAACACAAAGTTAGGGGATAGTAGGGTCGCCCCTTTCCTGTTAGCACCATAGTAACTAGTACTATGTCCATTTGACCTCCGTATACTTTGCAGAGCGCCACTGGTTCCTTTATACTAAAACCCTTTCTCTCAGTATCACAAATTCTGCCTTACTGACAATCGTCACAACTCTGTTCAAGTCCCCCTCCCCATTAACTTAAAATCTGTCCTGTATATTTGTGTTATTACAGTGCATTATAATCTGGGCCCTGATTTTTTAAATGCAAATATATAGGTCTCCATTTTTTCATTGGCACCCTGTTTTCTATGATGAAAACGGTAGCACTCGTTAGCTATATATTTAGTTGATCAGAAGTATCTTTCAAAGTCTTCCAAGGCATAGGTAAAAAAAAAACATTCCCTTCATCTGCTGACTGATCTTTGTTTTACCCCAATGCAATGTAGACTAAGACTTCCTGGACTCACACAATAACAATGTAATAGGATTTCTTTTTATTCCAGTCGGGTGAAAAACTGTCTTCTTTAAAGGGTGACAAATAATTTACAAAATATTCTCTCCATTCGTACAATTTTATTGTCTGGTCACCCTCGGTAACCATAATGGGCTGTGGCTATGTCAAATTCAAGTTGCTCATCGTAGATGTGAGTGAATAATACAGGGCAATAAAACAAAGTATGTTTTCTTATTTTATAAAAGAGAAGACATTTCACTTCATTGGATGTTGTATAGACCCCCCCCCCTAGTTTTTTGCCATTTAGTGAATCACGTATATAGCACAAAATTTACTCAAAAGTGCAGTGCCCGCACATTCCTCCTCTGGTGCAGCAGGAAAAACTAAAACTCCCTCAGTAAGGTTTTGTTTCCTGAGAACGAGCAGCAGAAGTCGTCGTGCTTGAAACAATGCTGGTATGAGGCAGCAGAGATCTAGCCTAACTCCTCTCTGCTACTGGATTGGATTCCCTAGGGGAGGCGTGAGAGATTAAGTCAGGTCTGTCTCTGCAGTTTTTCCATGAAACTATTTAGAGAGAAGGGTATGACACAAATGAGGGCTCTTCCTGTTCTGGACCATGGTAAAGAGATCCACATATGGACCGCAATCTGGAGAATAGTATCCCCATCATTTCAAGGGGTAGTTTCCAGCGAGACGACAGAGCATCGGCTGGCACATTGAGGGCGCTTGCAAGATGAGCTGCCACTGGGAAAATTACCTATCACTGCACTTAAAGCCACATGTGAATCTCCTCCCAAACAGGGTTTCTTAGATCCACACTGCCCTCTCTGTTGGTTTAATGGACAGTAGTGGCATTGTTATGTATTTTATAGCGCGCACAGCTACTCCGTGGAGTGTCCCTGCGCAAAACCAAGATGGGTAAAACAGGTTGAACTAAATAAAGAGAAAAGTTTTCAGGTTTTTCTTGAAAGCCATGGGGGCTTGGGTGTTGCGTAACGCAAGTGGCAGTGCGTTCCAGGCCAACGCAGCTTTCAGGGCAAGAGAGCTGCCACCCAACCTTTGACGCTCAAAGCGGGGAACCTGGGCTAGAAGTTGAGACGTAGAGCGCAGATGTCTCGCAGGGGCATAGAAGGAGAACCGCTTCTTAAGGTCGGTAGGGCCTAGGCCATGGATGGCTCGATGAGCAATGACTAGGGATTTAAATTTGACCTGTTCTGCCACGGGAAGCCAGTGCTGTGAGCGCAGGTGATGTCTCACGCTGCTTCTAATAGGGATGTCAAGAAGAAACCTGGCTGCTGCATTTTGGACCACCTGTAACTTATCCAGCAGGTAGCCAGGGATGCAAACATACAGAGCGTTGGCATAGTCTAAACAGGATAATATAAGAGCACGGATAACCGGTTCTTTTGCAGCCCTTGGAAGGAGAGGGAGAAATTTCCTGAGGGTTTTCAGAAGCCCAAAGCAGTTACTGGCAAGCGTCTTGACCTGAGTGGAAAATGATAGATTCTCCTCAAACCAAACCCCCAGGTTCTTAGCGGGGTTCCCTGTCGATGAAGGCATGGATAACTCGGGTGGCCATATCGTTTCTCTAAAATTAGAGGAGGATTTTCTGTAGAGGAGTACCTCGGACTTCTCCTCTTTGCACTTGAGTTGAGCAGCAGCTAGCCACTTAAATACAGAAGTCAAACAATTTTTTGCGGAGAAGACGGAGTCCACGTTTTTACCCCAGGTAAATAGGAGTTGGGTGTCGTCAGCGTAGGCAATGATTTTAGCCCCCAAGTCCTTGGGAAGTTGGACCAGTGGGGTAACATAGATATTAAAAAGAAAGAGGCTAACGGAAGACCCCGGGGGGACACCTGTGGCCACTGTCCGAGGGGATGAAGAGAACAGCGGAAGCCAGACCTGTTGCATTCGCCCCTCCAGAAGGCCTTAAGCCAGCCCCAAGCAGTGCCAGACACACCAACCTCTGCAAGTCGAGAGAGCAGCAGTGAGTGTGGAACAGTGTTAAATGCTGGCGACAGGTGAAGCAGAAGCAGAACCTCCTGCCGGCATCCAGACACACCCGGTTGGCTTCTGAAATTTCCACCCAGGCTGACTCGGTGCTACAAGAACCCCTAAACCCTGACTGGGCCAGGTGCAAGAGGCCCGAGCTTTCGATAAACTCAGTGAGTTGTTTGGTCACCACCTTTCCGCACACCTTAGCCACACTAGGCAAGAGGGAGATGGGACGGTAGTTCCCAGAGCTAGGAGGTTCAAGAGATGTTTTTTTAGTAAGAGAAGAATCTTGGCCTGCTTCCAGACTTCTGGGACATGGGCCTCCTGGAGGGACATGCTAATGATACTATTGACTTCCAAGTTGATAGTCTCCGCAGCAGCTGCCTGCAATCTGTCTGCGCAGGCCCTTCAGAATTTTAAGAGAGCTGGGAAGATCAATGTGAGTAAAGGCAGGCAGGGAGTGCATAGGATTAGCAAGTGGAGACGCCAGGGGCAGGGAACCAACTGTGGCCCCACTGCAAGAGATAAAAGCCGCCTGAATGGTGTGGATTTTAACAATGAAGAAGCTAGAGGAGCATCGCACCAGGCCTCTGAGGATGGAGACATGCTCAATTGGGCTGTGAGGCCCATGAAGCTCTGGACGATAGCAAAAATGTCTTTGTTGTTATTTTTGCAAAGGTTAACCGGGTTCGAATAGTATAGCCTTTTAGCCTGGGCTATGGCAGAGTAGTACATTTTTTATTTTAGCCTAAACTTGCATTTAGCCAAGGGGCAGGATCCTCTGTGCCACCAATCCCGCTCTAGTTTCTTACACTCATGTTTTAACGCTTTCAAGTCGGGCGTGAACCATGGTTTGGAAGGTGACTCCCTAGAAAGCCTAAGGGGGGGCTGAGGATAATGTATCCATTGTGTTAGAAACAAATCTCGTAAACCCAGCAAGTCCCCCCTCCCCACCCCCCCACCCCCCTCAAGATCCCCAGGAAGAATGGGCCTAGAAACCTCCAAAGACTGGCTAAACACATTCAGATCAATTTTGCAGAAGGCCTGGAGGGGGGGAGATGGTCAGCGTTGGCTACCGCCCAAGAGGATGTGACCCCCTTGGTGAGTAGGGAGACTAACCCACTGAGAAAGCTGGGCAAGATGTAGGGTGTCAAGAAAATCAAGTGTGTCCCTAGAGTCTGCCTGGTGAAGGTGGATGTTAAGATCACCTAGAACCATGTAGTGGTAATAGCTAAGTGCTCAGGGTACAACAGCATCACCCCATGCTTTAAGAAAAGCCCCGGCAGGACCGGGAGGCCTATAGATCAGGGAGCCTCCCAAGGTAAAATGTGCCAAGAAGCGAATGCTGAAATCAAGGTCTTCCCCTATCCTCCCTTTCTCACCTTCCCTGTCCCCCTCCCTCTACGCTCCTTTTATTTTGCCCTCCATGTTATTTAACTGTTTCCCATTGAGACTTAGCTATTTGGCCAAGGCCCGGTGAAGCTACCTGATAGCTATAGAGGAGATGGGTTTTGGGACTTCCCCCTCGACCGTCACCTACCCACCCGGATTTTGGAAAGACCTTCCTTTGTCTCTCTGCCTTATCTCCTTCCCTCCCTGTTTTTTTCTGTGAACCTCTTCCCTCGACACTAGAGACCAAACTACTTTGTCTGATGCCTGATGGAGCTACCTGGTTTATCTATATGGGAGATGGGCCGTGGATTCCCTCCTGGTCGTCACCTACCCAGTCGGTCTTTAGTCAGACGTCCTTTCGTCTTTATGGTTGTCTCTTCCCTTATACTCTCTTTCTCACCTCCCCTACCCCCCACTTCTTTCTCTCTCCTTTCCCTCCTCTCCTAATGTATTGCTGATTGTTTGATGTAATGTGTAATTTGTTGATCTTTTTCTGTTATATTGTTGAACCACATTGTTACACTTCCTTTCCTCCCGCCTGTCGTCTCCTCCCACATCCTCCCTCTATTTATATCTCTCCTTCCCCCCTCTCTCAATGTATTGAGACCGAACTTTCCTGTCTGACGCCCGATGGAGCTACCTGGTTTAGCTATAGGGGAGATGGGCCGTGGATTCCCTCCTGGTCGTCACCTACCTAGTCGGTCTTTAGTCAGACGTCCTTTCGTCTTTATAGTTGTCTCTTCCCTTATCCTCTCTTTCTCACCTCCCCTACCCCCCACTTCTTTCTCTCTCCTTTCCCTCCTCTCCTAATGTATTGCTGATTGTTTGATGTAATGTGTAATTTGTTGATCTTTTTCTGTTATATTGTTGAACCACATTGTTACACTTCCTTTCCTCCCGCCTGTCGTCTCCTCCCACATCCTCCCTCTATTTATATCTCTCCTTCCCCCCTCTCTCAATGTATTGAGACCGAACTTTCCTGTCTGACGCCCGATGGAGCTACCTGGTTTAGCTATAGGGGAGAAGGGCCGTGGATTCCCTCCTTTGTCAACACCTACCCAGTCGGTCCTTAGACAGACTTCTTTTCGTCTCTCCGTACAGTCTCTTCCCTTATCCTCCCTTTCTCTCCTCCCCTGCCCCCTCCACTACTTTTCTCTACCCTTTCTCTCCTCTCCTAATTGTACTGCCTATTTTTTTTTGTTTTGGATTTATTGTGTAATTGTTGAACTTTTTCTGTTGCATTGTTGATTCTCTTGTAAAGCGCTCTGATACCTCCGGGTCTAGCCAGCGCTATATAAAACTCTTTAAATAAATAAATAAATAAATAAATAAAATAAAATAAATAAATTCCCCCCCATGAGCTAACATCACTCCTATGGAGGTCCCACTTATCCTCATATATAATAGCCGCCCCACCCCCACTTCCCTCTGGGCGATCCACTATAGAGATCCTATAGCCATCAGGAATGGCCAGGGTGACAATAGGTTCAGATATGGCATCTAGCCAAGCCTCCGTAATAAACAGGAGGTCCACTGGTTTGTCTGCAAAAAGGTCAAAAACATCAAGATGGTGTTTCCTGAGTGATCGCGCATTAATCATAGCTGCGAGAATTGGAGGAACCCGAGTGGGCCTACATGAGACTGGCACTCCCTCAGATGGAAAGAAGAAATATCTTCATGGCAAGGTAGATCACCTCCAGCACATTTACATAAAGATGCTGCTCCCATACAGACCAGATGCCATGCTGTGTCACATCGACTGGATAGGCACCCAAGGTCATTGAGAAGGTTTTTATGATTAAAATAGCCAGCGCTTCTTGGAGACTGAAAGGATGCGTCCACCACAAGTTTGGACTCAATCCATCACTACAGATACAGAAGAACAGATTGGAAGATCTGCATCTTAGCTGAAAGGCTCCCTTGATGCTGCATCTTCTGTTTTCCCAGGCATCAGTGAAGGACGCTAACTGATATGTGGCATCAAGGCAGAGTTAGATGTAAGATGTGCAATCCAGAAATCAGAGTCTTGAGTGAGAAACCTCAATCATCTCCCTATTATCTGTGATTCCCCAGAGGAGGTGGAACAAAGTTTTACATGTCATATCTATCTAGTATTATGACCATGAAGGTTAAACTATGCATCGGAGTGAGGTGGGCCACAACCGCCAGCCCTTTGTAAAGATACATGGAGTGGGCATCTTTCCAAGTGGTAAGAATTTGAACAGATAGTGCTAGGGCCTCAGCAAATCTCAGTAAACGTCTGTGGGCACGGAGAAATGGAAGATGAAAATAAAGATCCATGAGATTTAGGGACACCAATCATTCAAGGTGAACACGACTTGGCTAAGGAACAACATCTTGAACTTGTTCTGCCGAAAGAACAATTTCAGAAGGCATAGATTCAGGATGGATCTCAGATCTCTGTGAAGTAAAGAGAGTAGAATTCCACGTGCAGATTAGATGGATGTCCCAGCGATGTGTTATGATTACTTTTCTACTTGTGGAAAATGTCCTCCGGGAAAATGGTGGTGTAACAGGGTAGGAGGAATTCAGTGGCTTTGAGACAGCAGAGCTTTCAGAAGGTAGTGCAGACTGAATATGCCACATGTGAGGACATCCCCTAGCTTAATTCTTGCTTCAAAAGGAGAAGAACATTTCTTGGTGTGTTTAGATTGGATGAGAAGTTTTGACAGCACTTCTCTGGAATTGCCTTCAAATTGACTGTACTGCTGGTGAAATGTGCTCTCTGTGGAGGCTAGGCACAGTGATTTTGAAGCAGCCCTACAGGTTTTGAAACATTTCAGGGGGAGTCAGTCTTCTCTCCAAACAGCTGCTCACAATAAAAGAACAAGTCCATGAGGGTTACTTGCACATCTCCTGAGAAGTCTGGGGAACCATCTAATTGTGGCTGTATAACATGACATGACACTGTGCCCATGGATCGACCCTTTTACAGAGCCCAGAGTGCACTTCAGAATGTTTGGAGACACACCATCGCTGCCTGAGCTGGTAAACATTTTTCATATGGTCTACCAGGTCGAGAACTTAAGTTTTGCTGCTTTCCACAGTGCGCAAATATATCAGTCTAGGAGACAGATGGCATTTTAAATTCGGAGGGAGAGACTGTCCGGAGTTAAAACTTTACGGTCCACAATCTAGTACTTTCAACTCTATCTGGTGGTATTATGGGAAATAAATATTGATTCAGCTTTGAGGAAGAACTTGGACTGCCAAACTTTCCTGTAAAGGCTGCAAGACAGAAATTGTGGGATAACCAGGGCTGGTCCATGACATCTGGCTATTTGTCTATAGAACCAGTGACCACGGTTTCTGTTCTTATATTTTACTGGAGGTATGTTGGACTGCAAGATTTTTTCTTTATTTACGCTTGCTTATATTTGCATTTTCATTTGTTTTATTGTATACTTATCGAGGTTGCCTGACCTCACTTATTTTCAGCTGATTTATTATTTGTTGTCAGTATCTTTGTTAAGGGCACCTCTCTTGGTCGGCCCTTTTTGACCTTAGGTGGGACCAGTAAAATCACCTCGTATCTCCTGAGCTTGAGACACATCCTGGTTCTATAAAATGGCAGCCACAGTATCCGTTCTTTACATTATCTGGCTTTAACATATTTTCCTTGTAATCTTCTGAAGGTTGTCGTGCATCACCCATTTTCGATTTTACTTGATTCCTGTATCTTAGTTTTTGCCATTTTTCCTGTTGGCCTGCCTGTCAGCGGGGGCCAGTGATTTCACTTCTGGTCTCTGAAGCAAAACACAAAACTAGAGGCCAAAAAAGGCAGCTACTTGCAGCAGGCGTGCAAAAAGACAATCTTGTCTTTGTCAGCCCCTTCCACAGCTAAATCACCAAAAGTTTACTCTAGTGAGTCCATTTTGAAATGATTCTTCAGACCGAATATGCTGAAAAAAGAAGCTAAAGCCAAATTCTTCACTGACAAATTACTCCGTTTGAAGATGAGTCAAGTGGCTCCTTTCAAACCTAGCATTTCTAACCCCACAAAACTAATAATCAAAATGAAATGAAGATTAGGACTAATGGGATATTTACTGTGGAAAACAGGGATATTATTAATGCTTTAATTACAAGCAAAAACCATAATGTGCTATTCAGAACAGTGATATGACCTTCCCCAGACTCTGACCCTATTCTTGAGGACAATGAGCCAATCTCAGTCATAAATTATATTCAATTGTAAGGGCCTACTTACATTAGTAATACAGGATTGATTATGTCATCTTAAATCTGCTAGTAACTGTGAACTTGTGGTACATAAAAAATACATAAACTTGAGAAAGGGGATGGCAGAGCATTCCAAATCAAAGGCCCAAGATTGCGGAACTCCTGATCTCTTGCCCTTGAGATCCTAACCAAATCTTCTAAAATGTAGGAAACATCTTAAGACCTGGCTTTGTCACACTAGATCTCATCCACTATCAAGCACGCGTGGGCATCTTATGCTACATGTCCCGAGGCTGTATATGAGCGACACTGTGCTAGATAAGCAAACCAGAATAATAGAAATGGAAGCAAGGGCTCTGCTCCCAAGAAAGAACGAAGTTGTAATATCTCCGTCAACAAGTTACATGTTTATCACAGAGCGCAAGCTCAATTCTAAAGCTGCAGTTTTTCGTACCACAGCAATAAATGAAGAGTTTTCCTCTAAAGGCGACCAGCTGGATAAAGGATGTCCCATCCTGGTGAAAAGTCCAGGCAACTTGGTTTCAAATTCAAGATACAAGCATTAATCAGTGTTATAGTATGAGGGTGTGAGGTCATCAGCCTCTGAGAGGTCATCTTATGTGCAGCCACAATTCTTATCAAGCACTTCAAGTGAATCAAAATAGGAGTCAAGCAGTTCTTCCATTTCGGCAAATTTCAGCCCTAGGAAAGTGCTCCACCAAAGGTTCATTAATGAACATACCTTTACTTTATGCTTCGAAACAAATAATCTTGGCCAACTTTGAAGGCTCTGAGGGTAGGCACTGGTGTCAGAGCGGAAAGAGGCTCCAATCAAATAGGAGATGGTGCCTTGCAGGTTGACTTTTTTATTTTATTTTTAGGGCCCCGAGCCTGTGGAGGTGCTACTTAACAGTCAAAACCACCAAGCCTGCAGCATCATGCTCACCCTTGGGGAGTGGTCCAGATGGTAAAGGAGATATCCTACAGGTTAAGCATTGGCCGCTGGAAGGCCTTGACCCATGCAGAGTTCACCAATGGAGCAGGAAATTCTGGTCTTATTAATTTTCTCAGTGTCAGGATCTTGACCAACAAGCAAGAGTGCGTTGTCAAGACCATTTTCACAAGGTAGATAAGGACTTCTTTCTATAGTGTTTTTTTGGCAAGATTTTGGAGATTGTATGCCTGTGGGCCTTAATGGGAAATAGCCGGGCCTCAGCTCACGGATGGCCTTCGGGTGCATCAAAGAAGATTTGCAGGTCTCATCTGCATGTGGTGTTCAGAATCGGAGCATGTCATGCATTCCAGCCAAGGGCATTTTCTGGTAACACTTGCCACAGGGGTTAAACCCTGAAAGTGTTGGAGGAGACATTTGACTAAGTTGCTGTTAAAATGCTGAGGAAATTGGACAGTGGATCACCAGGAGCTCTGGACAAAGTCGATGAGATACAGAGAACCAGGAACAGGTTCCAGAGTACTGGTTACCCTCGATTATACTTGGACGTGGCCATGTCTAGTGGGCTGAATCATAGCCGACACCACATGGCACTACCATGTAATTTTGATCATGTGCCCCTCATTTTGCTTCTTTTTGACAACATGATTTTATATTAGTGGAAGTACACTGCAGCTATCTGGGTTGGAACCTTAGCTGTGGCCTATGACAAATCTTGAGATTGGGGATATAGGTGTGGTCGGTGAGGAATCTGTAGCTAGACAGAGTATCCACTAGAAAAAGTGTTACAGTAGGAAATTAACTTTCTTCTCTTGGGTAATTCTACCTGCAAATTCCTTACCATTTGAATCAATTCTAATGAAGAACCCCTTGTCAGGAGGTGGGTCTGAAGGAATGGTTAGACGAGGCAATTCTGGAGAACCAAGCATGCACAAACAGCCATTTCTTTTCACCTCTGAATCCAATCAATAATGTTTGGCAAAGGTGTAACAGGAAGCCAATTTGCCCCTGACAGACCTCAGTACTAGCCAAGGTTTTTCGAATGACTGAGATAATGACCTTATATTGGTGGAATGGGCTCAGATGGTCCTCCTTGGTAAGGCTGTAGAGCAAATGTATACGCAGTATTACTTAACTGTATAAAGTCCTGCATGTATAACTCAGTAAATGTTAGCTGTCAGGCCTGATCTCCTTGGTGCAAACAATATAAAAACGGACAGCACTTCTGGGGTTCAGCTGGTGCATGTAGCCTCTCCTCCTCCTTGGTGGGACCAGATGAAGAGTAATATGAAGGAAGGATAACAGATTGACCCAGATAGACAGGGATCACCACCTTGGGAAGGGAAGCTAAGTTTAAACCTAAGGACCAGTTTGCCCAGGATAAAGCATGTATCTCGGATGCTCCATGCTTGCAATTCACTGATGCACCTTACTGAGGTAACATCACATGGAACACGGTTTCAAACGTTAACCTCAACTAACAACTATGGGGAAGCTCAAAATGATCACCCAACAAACAAGCATTTGCAATGCAATAGGTCTCGCATTTATGAGAGTTTAAGCTATTGGCATTGTAAAGGACAATGCCTTTTATTTATGTTTTAAAAAACAAAAATAATAGGATTTGCCATTTACAATTCCAATAGCTAAATCTCGCGTAAATGCGAGACCTATTGCATTAAAAATGCTTGTTAAACTTGGTAACATTCTCTAGGGATTAGTTGCACCTCATTAAGAACAGTTTAACACACAAATATAGCAATAAGCAACAGAAAAGTGACCAGTTCAGATTTGCAAAGGGCCTTCCACTGAGCTTCAACATGTCATCGCACTTCTAGTAACTTTTGACCCATTTAGCGTTTGAGCTAGAAACAAATTCTTTTTTTTTGTTAAAATCTGCAGATTATGTGGCAGATGATGGATTATGTGTGTCAAATACCGCAAATCTAAAAATTTGCGAAAATCGACACTGCTTCACAATCACATAATTACAGTGGCTCTGGCTTTAATTAATATTACATATTTGATTTTGCAGAGTAGGTTCCCATACACTTTGTATTGCTGGACTCCAGGCATTCAGAGGATCATTTCCTTGGTTTGTTGACAGGGATTTATGTTTGTCCATTTGTGAAGTGCAGTAAAGCATTGAGCCTATCTGTTAAACATATGAAATTATCCCATTTACAATATATCTTCGAGATGTAATGAGATATTGATGTTGGGATTGCAACAATACTAAGCTTTGAATGTACCAATAAAACATTTAGTTTGGGTGCTCCCAAAGACCAAAACGTTATGTGTTTGATCAACTTAAAGCAGATACTTTGAAAAAACTCTGACACAAAGATAACTGTCTGCAAAAAATCGCATATTCAAAAAAGCAATAGTAGCAGTGCATTATGCAAAATAACTATAGACGTGGCAAATATACTAGGTTCATTTTCTGCATAAACATTGATTTATCACACTTGCTGCCTAACCTACTATCTGCTGTATAATTCAGCAATTGAAATTACGTCCATATATATTTCTAAATAAAATGAAAATAACATACCAAAAATACATAGCTGGAGACTAATTGGGGTTTAAAATACAACAGAAAGAAATTAGTCTTCACAGATGGGTTTGGTGATATTTAGGCATGATTAAATATCTATTTAACTATGTGTGAAGCATAAAATGTGTGCAAAATCTGTTTCAATACTACTTCAGTTACACACTCCATATTCCAGATGCAATTAACATGCCTTATGTCAAGCACTCGGAGTGCCCTGTGTAAGGAAATTGCTCTATGTCTAGTGCACAAAATAAATAAAAAATAAAAGTGATTTCAAGGTTTGGCAATCCAGTTCAAGTGTCAAAAACCGGAGTCGACAAATCAGACAAAAAACAGGACTAGTTGGACATATTACACTATGCATTTATTATCGAGTTAATCCAGAACTGGGTGTTAAATGCCTACCTAATACTTAACTCAACTAGTAATCATCAACACCTACCGACAGCCACAGTTTCACTTATGGCTATGCAACATGAACCCTCTAGAGCCATGTCAAAAGCTAGACAGTGCTGACGGTTGTGACATGCAAACTATACACAATCATCAGATTCCCCTCCCCCCAGACAATTCTCACAAGTAGACCTGCCGATCAATCTGTCCATTGGAGCTACAGCTGATCCTGAGGATGTAAAAACTACTGATGAAGGACCAAACAAAGTCCGAAATGCATTGGGGCCTAAAATGGTCAGATGTGATTTGAAAGGTATATCACTTTTGTGCGCTTTGAATTTGAATAAATGAATGACTACTAAGAGGGATTTATTTCCAAGTTGCATACCAATTCATTGATGTGAAGCATATTTCAAACTATTTTACAAAAAGTTGAGAATAACTTTAGGAGTATAGAATTGACATAAGGGAAAGATCCATCGGAAATAATTGTAGTGCAGGGAAAGGAACACTGCTGATGTATCAATACGAAACACGCCCATGATCAGTAGGTGATGCCCTGACCGCACACAAAATAGAGTCAATCAGACGACTTCTTTAAGTAAGGAGTGCACTCATATTCAAAAATATTAGTCGACAAATTTCACATACCCTTCCTTTCAGAAGCAGACTTCACAACATCAGTGCAACCCATGATAATTCCACCTGGGTGGCAACCCTCTGCAGCCCACCCAGCATCAATTTGGCACCCCTCTACATGCTGCGGCACGCCTCAGAAAGGGGTATTTGAATTTCAACCACATCACGCCAACATTAAAGGAGGTACACTGGCTTCCATCAAGGCCCACATCATCTCCAAGATCAGTCGAACCATCTATATGACCGACAGGAACAATCACCCATATCACATAGCCTGGGGCAGTCGGCACCATACCAACATACGATATCGCAACACTTGAGTCTAAAATACAGAAAGCAAAAAACAGGACAGGCTTTCTTCGTTAACATCCCCAGAACGCTAACCAGCATCCTAACCGACCTCAGATCTGCTCCAATTGCCTGGAGAGGCACAGACATCCATCCTTGCGTTGTTTCTGTAGCTGTGAAACCAGAAAACGCATTTGTCTGAAATATCCTTCCTGCAATTTCCACAGTCACCGATATAAAGACAAGTCAAAACGAAACCTAAGAGCCGCACGCGTGTACTTCTACCGTAGACAGCTCACGTCACTCAGCTCTTAGGTTTCGGTTTCCAAGGCGCATGGCAGAGTCGGATTCCGATGCGCGCGACCCAATCCCAAGGCGCGCGTCAGAATCCGACTCTGCCTTGCTTCTTAATGGTACGCCACCTCTTGTCTCCACTCGTTAGGTCTCGGCAAGAAGCTGAAACGATCACTATAGTTCTCTGGCGAGAACGCGCTTCTAGCCACGACCTAAAAAGGTATCACAAGATTATGATTCTGCTAACATATTGATCAGTACCTTCAGAAAACGAATCAGGATTGAGGATTTGAACAGGGATGGTTGGTCTGGAAGGCAGGCTAATGCTGACAAGGCTGCAATCTACTCCTAGATGCTGACCATTGCACAGCCCTACTGGGTCAGTAATAGCGTGATTTGGAGAATCTTATGTAGGCAAGCCTTTAAATGAGTCCACACCATGCTCTCCATTTTCTATAGTCGACTGCATTAGTGGAGGGATGGAGAGCCACCAGGAGCAGGGCAACCACCTTCACTGGCAGCTAGAAGCAGCTCACATGCCCCCCTCCAAATTATCCCCCCCCCTATCTTCAGTTATAAAGGCGGCGGCTCTGGAGGTTGAAGTGTAGCACCTTCTCAGACTGTCAAAGGAGGTCCATGCAGAGAGGAAGGTGAAGTATGGGACACGTGAGAGGCACAGGTCTGCCTCAATCACACATATCGAAAAGTGTCCCCCAAACCTCCTTGCAGCAGTTACTGGAAGGCACAGAAGTGCGGACAGAGGCATAGTCTTGAGTCGCAAAGAGATCACCTGAGAGTCGACACAATGGAGGCTCCTTTCTTGGTCAGCAATGATGACACCAGCTGAGGCGGTCAGCTCTGATGATTAGAGATATGGTGGCTAGCTGGTGTGCCTAAGCCCAGAGCCTCTACCCTTTGACGCACAAAATGAAATCCCACTCTTCCCAGCTTTTTTTTTTATATAAACTGAATTCATGTAGCCTGTCAAGATCTGGATAAACTGACTAAGGAAAGGGATGATGGCTTTGAGTGCCACCTGAATCACCCTTAGTTTGAGCAGACTGAAGTGCAATACTTGCTCTTCTAGAGACCAAAGGGCCTCTCTGATCACCAGCTCTTTCTGAGGAAAACTCCACCGGAGGATGGATGCATTAGTCATCATAGTAGTCATGGGTGAGGGGTGTTGGGGGAGGTGGGGGGACAAAAGGTGCTACTCCACCATTCATTAGGCCATCTCCCACTGTTGGAGCCACTGCCCAAGCAGGCACCACTGGATAGCCCTCATGTGCAAGTGTGTGTTCGTGACCAGGAAGATGCAGGAAGCCAACAGATTATGTAGATGAAGAGCCATTAGGACTGGAATCAGAGCTCCATCCTGAAACATTGGGTTCCTAGCCTGAATGTAATGGATCATGTGGGGGGGGGGGGCAGGGGGGGGGGGTGGCGAGTACAGATGTGTCTAGTACTACCTCAATGATCAGGATGTACTGAGAGGGTTCTAGGTGAGATTTTGGCACGTTGATGAAAAAGCCCAAATCGAACAGCAGGGACGCTGTTGCCTGCAGATGATGTAACACCAGTTGTCCAGGTTCCAGAATACAGAGACCTCCTGAGATGAGCCACAGCCACCATCTTGGTGAAGGCTTGCGGTACTGATGGCAGTCCAAATATGGGGGGGGGGTTGGAACAACCGTAAACTGGTAGCAAGTGGACCCTACTATGATGCACAGGTACCTCATGTACAAATAGAGGATCAGTATGTGGAAATAAGTATCCTTGAAGTCGAGGTAAAAGTTCAAGAGCCTAAGGTCTGAGATTGGACAAAGACTGCCACCCTTCTTAAGAACTGGAAAGTCCTCAGAATAACAACCATGCACACTTTTCTGTTCTGGTACCCACGCTAATGCTCCTTTGTGCAGCAAGGCTTTCACCTCCTGTTGCACTATTCAAAGATGGTCCTCTACCTTAAGGAAAGAGGTCTTCCGAAAGAGTAGGGCATACTACCTTTTAACAATCCAACCCATTAGTCTGATATTATGGCCTTCCAAGCCTATAGACGTGAGGATACCCATCCTGTCACAAACCGCACATGCTCTTCCAAGAGGAAGCTAATGTAGCTTTCCAGCTGGTGTGGAGTAAAAGGAGGAGGAGGGCTGCTGTTTCCAATGTCCCCTCTGTTTGCTCCTGCCTGGCTGTAATCTCCCTCTGGTGATTTGAGATCCAACAATTGGGCTGTAGCCATCCCAGTTTTGAATCTTTCCAAGGCAGCATCAGCTTTGTGTATAAAAAGATGGGCGCCACCTAAGGGCAGGTCCATAAACGTGGTTTGGACAGCTCGTGAGAAGCTAGTCAATATAAGTCACAAATGCCTGAGTGAGGCCAGCCCTGATGGAGTTTATTGACGAGTCATCACCATCATGGACAACCTCTGAAATGCTCCTTGTGGTGGTCCAGGAAATTCAGGAAAACCATGGCTGCCATGTCCCATAAAACAGGAGAATATCTCCCCAAGAGACAGGTTGCAATAAGGAAGCGAAGAGCCAGGCTACCTACCAAGAAGAGCTTCCCTACAGCCTCTAAATTTCTGGACTCCTTGTCCCAATTTTTTTATTACAGGATGAGGCTTGCCCCACCAGACTTTCCGGAAACTGTGCACTCTCAAGAATGGTCGATCACCTGGAGCTGGTTTGTGTCTTGGCGACAAGGAGGTTCACTTCCATGACTAATCTGGACTTTTTCCACATGTCCCTTCCTAGCTCCATCAGTGCCTCATTTAAAGGCAATATTGACTCCGCCAAGGAGGAGGGCAAGGATCTTTAGATGAATATTGGATTTTGACTACACAGAAAAAGGGAGGTAATACTAACACATAAGCTTCAATCCTAAGGATAACATGAAAAGAAAGCACATCCACAGAAACTTGTTCCAAATATGTGAGAGGGGCATCAATATCTATACAAGACGAAATGTCAAGTCCAATCACAGTTTGCAATGTTAAGTAGTCTGCGGCATAAGCGGAAGTGGGGTGGCAGCAAACTGGCCACCTCGGTGTCATGTGGTACCCCTTCCTTCTAGCATCTGCAAGTGATCAGAGTTTGGATCCAAATATATCCATGCATGGTCTGCTAGAAGAGCTGATGTGATGAGACATGAGCGATGCTGTACATTTGCTTCTCCTGAATCTGCTGGGCCTCTCCAACACTAGTGGTGAAGGGCCTACAGTGAAAAGAAAGGGACACTCTGTGGCAGGTGAGGGGGCCTTCAGCCAAACTTCAAGTTGAGTCCCGAACAGTCCCATGGTAACAGAGGCACACCAGAGGGGCCAAATGCAAACCAGAACATTGCTATGATGGGGTGGAGGAAAAGGGCCAAACTAGCCTATGGTGCAGCGCATTAATAACCTACAGTAGGCACCATAAAATGCCATCAGCACTGTAGGGCCCAGCAGGGGTGCTGGAGCCATATGCGATACTTTGGGCAGAATTATATCCAGGACCTATGGCTCAGAGGACATCGTCACTGGAGGCAAAGTGGGTCGAGCAGATGTACATTTTGCAATAGACTGATACGACTCCACGATTCCTCTTTTTTATGCATTTCATCCACTTTTCTTTAGAGGATTTGGAAGTCGAGGCATGAGATCTGGAGAGAGACCTCGATCTGGATCATAAATGGAACCAATCCACACATGCGATGCGTTGAGGGCCATAAAAAGGAACAGTTTCTTACCTATAACTCCTGTTCTCTCGTAGGGGTATTTCCATGATAAGTAATAAGCACTTGAATAGTTCCGCCCACATGCAGGGGAGACAGGAGCACTTCTTTAGATATATCTTCTTACGCAGATTTTTTTTCCGCCTTTCTTCAGGAAGGCCTTTAAAAACATTTAAGAGATAGACAATAATGTAGCCTAAATACATAGGCTACACTGGCCACATCGTCATCAGGAATTGCAAAATGGTAGCCAGTATACTAAATTTGTGTAGTTTTAGTTGTATTAAACACATAGAATAATCTTCACAAAATCCCTTTTTCCATGATGGAGTTGAAAGGACAGAGTAGCCCCACAGGCTGCCACTATAGGCCTTTGAAAATAGAAGCTGTGCCTTTAAGACCCAAGAGGCCACCAGTATCCCATCATGCACAGCCAGTGGCAGTTACTTCAGTTCTTTTTCAGGGCGATGAAAAGAGAATGTATGCCGTATGTGATGGATCCCTGTGTCTATTCCACCGGGGAGGAGGCCGGTTGCTTATGACTTATCATGAAAATACCCCAACGAGAGAACAGGAGTTACAGGTAAGAAGCTGTTCCTTCTCTTGTGGGGGGGGATTTCCATGTACAATCATAAGCACTTGAATAGATTAGCAAGACCATCCCTGTAGAAAGCGGTGGAAGAGACAGAGAAAGAGATATGTAGATTTAAGCAAACAGGTTTTGAAGGGAAGCCTGCCCCACTTGAGCATCTGCCTTGGTATCAGAATCCAGGCAGTAGTGCTTAGTGAAAGTATGAATTGGTTTCCAGGTAGCAGCCTTGCAAATCTCTGCAATTGGAATATTACGAAGCAAGGCCATAGTAGCTGCTTTCCCTCTCGCTGAGTGAGCTTTAGGCTTACTAGCTAAGGATTTATTAGCTTTTTGGTAACAGAGGATGCAGGAAACAATATATCTAGAGATAGACTGCTTAGAAGTCGTCTGACTAGTACCCAGTGAACCATAGTTTACAAATAACTGGTCAGATCTTCGTAGATTCTCAGTTTTATCTAAATTGAATTTTAAAACCAGTCTTACATCCAGGGAATGAAGAGATCTCTCCGCTGGAGTAGAAGGATGCTGGAAAAAAGTAGGCAAGGAGATTGTCCTCATAACCACTTTCGATGTATGAAAAACGTGTATGGCTCTTTACAGCATAGTGCCTGGAGTTCGCTAACCCTGCGGGCAGAAGTAATAGCCACAAGGAAAGCCATCATCCATGACAGATCATGAAGAGAAGATTTATGTATGGGCTCAAAAGGTTCTTGCATAACACGTGAAAGTACCACATTAAAGCTCCCAGGGAGGAGAAGGATTCTTAATGGGAGGAAAAACATTCATCAAACACTCCAGAAAATCTTTAATGACAGGAATTCTGAAAAAGGAAGTTTGCGAAGGGCATTTCCTGTAGGCAATAAGGACTGCCAAGTGAACATTAATGAAAGAAAATTGAAGACCAGATTGTGCCAGAAGAAGCAAATATGGGAGGATGACATCTTCCTTGCAAGAGGTAGGATCCTCATTGTTTGATGAGCACCAAATACAGAATCTCTTCCATTTGTGAGCATAGGCGGACCTCGTGGATGGCCGCCTAGCTTCTTTGAGGATGTCCATGCAGCTATGGGGTAAGTTCAAGTTTCCCTATTGTACTATCTCAGGAGCCATGCTGCCAAATTCAAAGAGGAGAGGCTGGGGTGCACCATCTGGCCTTTGAACTTCGTTAGTAGATCTGATCGGCAAGGAAGCCTGAGATGTGGACAGATAGACCGGTGAAGGAGGTCCGTGAGCCACCATTGACGTGGCCACTCTGGGGCTATGAGAATCATTGTGGTCCACGACTTTGCAAGCTTGATGAGGACTGCCGGGATCAGGGGTACTAGAGGAAAGGCGTAGAGAAATCTGCCTGACCAGTTGATCCATAGGGCATTGCCAAACATTCCTGGTTGGTAGTACCTAGACGTGAAGTTTTGGCATTTGCTGTTTTCTGCGGTGGCGAACAAGTCGTCCTCCAGAGTACCCCATATTCCAAAGATATCGTGGACCATGTCGTTGTTTAAGAGCCACTCGTGGTTTTCCTGGAGGAGTCTGCTTAGAGAGTCGGCCTGAGCATTTTGAACACCTGGGAGGCGAGTTGTTGTTATGGTCAAGTTTCTGGCCAGAAGCCACTTCCAGATTGTCTGGGCTTCCCGAGACAAAGGTCGGGACCTCGCGCCTCCCTGCTTGTTGAGGTAGCACATCGTCGTTGTATTGTCCATCTGTACAAGCAGGGAGTTGGAGCGGAGTGATGGATGAAAGGCTTTCAACTCCATGTGAACTGCTCACAGCTCTAGGAGATTGAGGTGATAAGTAGATTCCATGTGTGACCATTTGCCCTGGATTTGTAGTTGACCTGTATAGGCTCCCCATCCCAGGAGAGAGACATCCGTGACTATGGTCTGAAGAGGCATCTGCTTGTGAAATGGGATCCCTCGTATGAGATTGGTGGGATAGCACCACCATTTAATGGACTGGAGGGCGTGTTGAGACAGTTGAATCCGGTCTTCCCAGTCTCCTGTTCGTTGATCCCATTGTTCTTCCAGGCATTCCTGCTGAGGTCTCATGTCGAGACGTGCATTCAGAGTGAAGAATATACAGGATGCCATTGACCCCAGGAGCGAGGATACCTTTCTCACAGTCGGGCGAGAGTGCCATGAGAGCTTGAGCCTTCAATAAGAGTCTCTCCTCTGAAGGACATACATTTGTAATGGGAGTATCCATGGAAGCTCCCAGATATTGCAGGTATTGTACGAGAACCAAAAAGGATTTTGCCTGGTTGATGTGAGAACCCAGCCAAAGGAGAAGATTGGAAGTCCAATTGAAATGCAGCGGAGTTTCCTGAGCCGTGGATGTCTTGATTAGCCGATCGTCTACATATGGGTAGACAAACACTTTGTGCTTCCTCCGGTGCGAGGCCACCACCGCCATGCATTTGGAGGAAGTCCTGGGTGCTGACTTCAGGCCGAATGGAAGCACACAGTATTAGCAGTGGTTGTGCCCCACTGTGAACCTCTAGAATTTGCGATGCTTCTCTATGATGGGAATATGGAAGTATGCATATTGAAAGTCGATTGCGCATAACCAATCTCCTGAGGGTAGATTTGGGGTAATGTCTGATACTTCCCACTACCGGAGCGGGTAACGGAAGAGGGGTAAGACAGGATTCAGGGTTTTGTCTCAGCTGCCATCTTGCCTCCTTGAGGGGGCTGCTGGCCTGATCTTCCTCTTGTTTGTTTTCTCTGGTACGGCTGAGAGGAATGTTGATACTGTGATTGCGTACCTTGCTCGTGGCCCTGATACCATCGAGGGGTTTGAACCGTCTGTGTAAAGAATCGTCGTTGAAAAAGGACGTAAAGATTTGCGCTGCTCCTTAGACCTCTCGAGGCCTGAAGCTTTTAGTGACTCCTCGTCAGCGTGAGTGCCAAAAAGAGTTGTACCTGAAAAAGGGAGCTTCAGAATGCACTATTGCAATTCAGGCTTAAGTGACGTTCGGTGTAACCACGAATGCCGCCATAATGCCACACCATGGCAATACTCATGTGCAGCAAAGAGGGAAGTGTCTGCTGCTATACTTATAATTTGATTAGAAACCATCAAACCCTCTGCAAGTATCTCATTAAAATCCTCTCTCTTGTCTTTAGGTAGGTAGTCAGCAAACTGTTGTAGAGATTCCCACAGTGCCCTGTCATATCTTACCAACAAGGCTGTGGCGCTAGCGGCTTTCATGACAGTCGCTGCTGTGTTGCAATCTTTCCTCCCCGCCGAATCCATTTTGCGACTTTATCTGGTGGTACTGTCGAAGTTGGAGCCGTGGCTTGTTGCTGCTTGGCAGGCACCACAATTACAGATCCGGCAGTAGGTCTATCCTAAGGACAGCAGGATCCTGCTCTGGAGGCTGGTATTTTTTCTGCAGCCTGGAAAGAGCCGACTTAATCGTAGATGGTATCAAGAAAAACTCAATCACTGGTTCTAACAGTCCTGGCACCAGAGGAAGCAAAGGACGTGACACCTGTTTATGTTGCAAAGTCTCAAATATGACAGAAGTAGTAGGAGTGGAGACTGGAATGTTTAACTTTGAAGCACCCCTCACTAAAGCCTCTTGCAACGTTGAGATGTCAAACTGGTGAGACCCGTGGGGGAGGCGAATTCTTTAGTGTAGGTCAGTATCTGCCAGTGCTTGATGAGGATGTGTCCCTAGTATGTCTAGAATGAGACCTCAGTCTATGATGACGTGAATGAGTAGAGGATCTATGACTACGAGAACGATGCCTCCTGTGGGATCTAGACCTCAGCCGTCATGGTGAAGACGGTGGAGGAGGAGGCGGAGATCATGGCTCCACATTTGGAGACTGCTGATGAGATGCTGGGGCAGAGAGCCTTGACTGAGAATAGTTTCACGAATAATCCGAATCCGACGTGTAAATGCATCTCCTCCTCTTACACGCCTCCTGTAATTTTTAAGATGGAGACAAAGTTCCTGAGGAGGTTCTTTGAATCCCTCTCGACGTCAATATACTTGTCGACGGCGACCTTTGACGTCGTCTCGATGGAGGATCTCTCTTCGACATCGAGCGCCGCCCTCTCGGCGTCAACCAATGGTGGGAGTATGCCGGTGATGGCTCAACGTCAAGCGACTTTGCGGGTGAGACATGGTTCTCAACGGCGACCTACGAGGTGTCACAGTCGGCGGCGGACTTCCTGACACTGACCGATGTGGAATCGTCGTCTTTGAAATTGATGATCTTTTTCTCGACCTTGTTTGGACTCAGAGCCATGGGGCGATGGCGAACAGGTCGGCGCTGTACCTCCTTCAACGTCATCGGCCGGCACAATTTTTCAGCCCTTCTACTGGGGTGTCCTCTAGAGGCGGAAGACAGAGCCCTGGTAGAGGAATGACCCTCTCCTCACCCTGGATTCCCACCTGAAGACATGGCCTGTTTTCTTATCTCTTTTCTCCCTGAAGCTGGATTTTCTCTGTCACGCAGAGTATGTTTTGAGAAGGTTTTGCAGATGGAACAAGCCTCAAGAACATGAGAAGCAGGAAGACAAATTATGCACAATCTGTGAGGATCAGCCTTGGCTTTCTTCCTACCACAGTGTGGGCACTTATCAAAAAGAGATGGCATTTTGGAGTTAAAAACTGCAAAGTTTTTGTCAGAAAAAAACAGAAACACGAACAGGAAGACCAAAGACGTTGAGTGAAGCAGTTAAATGCTAAATTCAGAAGTGATTTCTGAAGAGAAACACCAAATTGGTAGAGCTCTATGCTCCAGGGTACTGAAAGCAGGAGCCAGAAAAAAACTGAAGTTACTGCCACTGGCTGTGCATGATGGGATACTGTTGGTCTCTGGGATCTTAAAGGCACGTCTTCTATTTTCAAAGACATAATGGCAGCTTAGGGGGCTACTCTGTCCTTTCCTTTCAATTCTATAATGAAAACAAGGATTTTGTGAAGATTATTCTGTGTGTTTAATACTACTAAAACTACACACATTTAGTATACTGGCTACCTTTTTGCAATTCCTGATGAGGATGTGGCCAGTGTAGCCTATGTATGTAAGCTGCAATATTGTCTTTCTATCTCTTAAGTGTCTTTGCAGGCCTTCCTGAAGAAAGGTGAAAAATATCCACTTAAGAAGATATCTCTATAGAAGTGCTCCGGGGTCCCCGCACGTGGGCGAGACTATTCAAGTGCTTATGGCTATACATGGAAATCCCCTACGAGAGAACCTTGGCCTCGTGCTCCTTTATGACCTTGGGTGTTAATACTGCGGCACTGCTCACACGAGCTAGTCTCACCCTTCGACCGAAGGCACCACAAGAAGACCTTGTGAGAGTCAGTAATGGATATTGATTGTCAAAATCATGACAAGACTTGAAACAGACTTTTTTGGAGGTGACATTCCATGAAGTACTGCACTGTAAAGATTTTAGGAGAGAAAATGCTCTCAGGAAATCATTAACGTGATCAAAATCAAGGAGAAAAGCTATGGTTCCAAGTTGAAGGATGGAAAAAAGGGAACAGATGTCTGTACTCCTGGGTGCGTAATGTAAGTTTTAAGGAACATCACTGTGTTGCTGTTTCCAGTTCCAAATAGGTGGGAGCACCCAGGCTGGCGCAGGAGAGCTATGGAAATGTTTTCGGATACAGTGCGCCGCCTGTGGATATTAAACCGGTATGGAACTTGCGATAAGACGTACCTTCAAAAAAGCAGGTTTGACCACTGTTATTGGAATGTTCCCCAATTTTTGCGATTGCCAAATTATGTTCTGTGGTATACAGAGTAAGCAATACATACCATACAACTTCTTACTTTCCATCCATAAACTCAAAGTTAACACCTGACAAAGAAGATATTAACTTATTGCAGGGGAAAAAAAAAAAATCTGACAAATGTTTCATTTCTCCAATCCAACTTTTTTTATTTGTTACAACCAGTTATCAATATGTTGCAATGAACTTACTTATAACACTAAAGGAAACATGGCCTTTCTTTTATCTGAGTTTGCACAAACCACTCTCCTACGCACCACACAATAAATTAACTTATATTGAATTTCAAATAAGAATTATTATTGCAGAAAAACAGACCGTCACTATTTGTGACGTCCAATAAACAAGTGTCCTATTTGGGAAAAAGATAGCAACTTTGGGTATTAACCGACCTAGACCTACACCTGCTCCAGACATTTGGCAAAAAGCGGCAGGCAGTTAGATATTTGCTTGCTTCTATAAATGTTAAACAAAAATGGATTTGTCCGTTGTGAAAACAGGATATTTCTTGGCAAGCCATCCTCAAAGACCATCAAACTGCAGAAAAACGACCACATCAGACAATTTTCGAAGACTTGTGCCATCAGGGAAAGTACTCTACTTCCCGTAAAGACAGAGCACCTCTGAGGGTAATTCCTGAGAGACTGATTACTTTCTAGACTGTGTAAAAGATCATTTCCCTCCCTGAACATCAGCTCTTTCCCATCACCAAAAGTGCTGGTCATCTGTTGCAGACAACGTGACTTCCATGCCTGTTCTACATACATACAAATTATAAAGTGCTTAAAATTGGAGTGAAGTTTGCAAAATCAACGACAGCTTTGTGGAAACATTAGCTTTTTTCCTTCTTGCTACGTATTGAATTCCTTGAATCCATAGCTCTATTTCTTCACTTTGCTTTACAAATACAAAAATAAACCCACATCAACACACATATGAACAAAAATGCCTTAGCTATGTTTTTCCAGGAACGCCAGCCCTATATGTCTCTGGAGCGGTGGTCTTCAGTGTGGGAAAAAGTACACTTCTTGTATAATAGAGGGACGCAGAATATACTACAAGGCCATTTTCAAATCCTTTCTTTATTCACCCAAAATGAGGATAAAATGCATTGGATTGCGATTGGTGAAGAGCTTTTGGCACCAAGACAATTTGCCAACCTTTTCTTGACTGATATCCTACCAATACGCTGGTGCCTTTTTGATCAGAAGGCAAACTCATTAGGGCCAGCAGAACTGTGATTTACAAATTCATTAAAGGTGTGTTCCAATTCTGTTCACTTGCATGGGAGCATTCTGTGGCTTGTCGACAACTGAGAAGAAAACACTATGGACTGGAAAGGTTCTTCCCAGGAGTGAAGATATGTGCAAGGTGCATCAGGATGGGCTCACACCAACCAATGGTAGGCTAGACTGGTGGCATTACCAGCGTATCTCAGCTTGGAGATACACCAAATAAATAAAAACAAAACTTACTAGACCGCATCCATTAAAAATAAATGAAGCTGCCAATTGCAACTGTTGTATGCTCTGGAAAGTCAATCATGTGAGTAAAAATTATCTAGATCAAGGCTGTAGAATTTAGTTTTTCTTGCTGCTTGAGGCAAAGCAAGGTAAAAAAATAAAGCGTTATGAGTGCACCTTATCGTACTGTCAAACAGGCTAGAACAACTGTAATTCGAAAGCTAATCATCTCATGCAAGAAGCAGCCAAGGTGCACACCAGAAATCATTGCCTGCAATCATCAATGTATACATCAAAACATAAATAAACTGAACAAACAATGAAAAGGACATACATCTGATGAAAAAGCTCTTATATCCAAGAGGTCATGCTTGGCTTCATGCTTAATAAACTATCCCTGCTTTAAGTGCTGAAGAGATCCATCCCTGGTTGCAGCTGCTTAAGCAGCTTTGATATAAAGCAGCCTTCAACACACGAACATATGCGAGACATGAGGTGTTAAGCACTTTCTCAAACATAGTGCGAAGGATGCAAAAGATGCTCTAGAAGACAGTTAAAAGGAGACCTTGTGAATTACTGGAGATCTCACTCTCCAGTTTGACATTCCTCAACAATTTAAGGCACTTAAAGAGAGCGAGGGCTGCACTGACCAGTGCCAAGAAAACCTCCAATATTTTTGCTCATCGTATTCAGTGAACTGTACATCTCATGAGTACCACACAGAAGAGACGTTCACGAAAATATGACGTATATGTCCTCCCCTTCTGCTAACTGTCACTGCTTTTCCTTTTTTGAAATTTAATTTTTTTCTGCAGTTGCATTTCATTAACATTTGATGTTATCTGTTGCACAGCATCGAGAAGACACACAAAAGTAAGAGCTGTAGCAACAGGGAAGGGGTTTAAAGACAATCATATTTCAGTCGTCACCGTGGACATCTAGGAAAGCATTACAAATATGGCAATAAATTGGGCCAGATGAGTCTTCTTCCTTGAGAATGGCTAGCTTAGAATTTTGGGATCCCACGGCTGGAAATGAAGTAAACTTGAACAAATTTTAGATGTTCAACATTTGATATAGGATCAAAACTAACATTTGTCATAATAGCACCCTTTTTTGCAAATAGGCACCTAAAGGATATGGACGAGAAACTGTTGTAATTGAAGAAAACGTAACCCATCAAATTTGATTGGAATTGGAGATTTGCAATTACATTGTGTACATTGCGGTGGGGGTTTCGCTTCTGGCTATGGAAATTGTTTTACTGATAGTGAGATTACATGTCGGCAGACTAGGCCATGGACAATCCTGTTCATAGCTCTGGATCCATCAGCTTAGCAAACAAGCATCCAACAGACGAATATCTTTTTATGAACTTGTAAAACAAGTACACCCAGGCCCACTCCAAGGTTACCACTCCTCTAAAGCTCCCTTCACATCCTATTACCTTCACAAGTCTTGCTATCAGCACGTCTCATATAAATTAAGACACCATAGAGAAGTTCATGTAGAAAGTACATAGGGGCATAAAACAGAAGCCAGAAGAGTGCATGACCACTAAAGGACAAGAGAACAGCAGCTCCAGTAATAGCAGCATTTCTCTCTCTCAGGGTGGGGCTTTTTTGTACACTTGACAATCGGTGAAAAAAAATGTTCCTTTATGTAGAAAGACACAAAATATTCAGACACATTCACAAGGACCCCAACGAGAAAAGGCTGTAAACGATGAAGGGAAATTAGCTCTTGGGAAACCTTCCTGAGCAAGCAGCAGGAGAAAACAGTGCCAGAACTGGAGGATACAACACTCCCATACTCACAAAGGGTCGACATCCAGCCAGTGATCGCAATAGAAAAACAATAGGGATCTTCTGGAATAATTCAGCAACATACACTTCGTCACCCAGCATTTTTGCCAACAACACCCATCAAACATGATGGCCCGCCACCTGATAAAGAACATCGAGTTAAGAATGGTGGCTGCCTAGAACTACGTCCCCAAAGGCACACGTGGTTTAATATATTTTTAAACACGTCATAGTTTGTGTTCTAAAACAAATAAAAGCACAAGACTGTTGGAGCAATGGTGAGCTGTGAGCTGCAGGTATTTCAACTTCATGCATACAGAATATCGATGAAGGCTACATTTTTCTCTGTTTTCTGACTCAATGTTTTTCAGACAGACATCGGTGCAGTAATATAAAGCGCCCTGCTTTCATGGTGTTGTAGGTTCACCACGAGTCCTCTCCCAAGTGTTCACAAGAGAAGGTGTGGGGAGCTCCCTTTGTATGATTGTGCTGACATGTTAAGAGCTCCATATCCTGCAGGTTATTCTGCCAATAATTAAAGTGCAATTTTCAAAGGAAGTCATGGTTCCTTAAAGTTACTAAACCGAACATTAGGCACTCACAGGTGGTACATGCAAAAGACGTTAAGAAAGCCCTCCAGAAGCCATGCTCCACAGAGGTTGATGGAGCTCTCAGAATTTCATCCCTAACGGGTGTCAGTAATCTCGGAATGTAATCTTGCATAAATGCTGGGGTACTACTGGTTATTTGTTTTCCAGACAAGCTGTGAACTTTGTATTTTTTCTTTTTAAAGAGATCTGGTGTTTCCTGGTTCACAAGGACAAAGAGCAGTAAAAAGGTGTGCAAAAATACCAAAATGTTGCATGCACAAAACTCATCTTCAATAGTCGATGGAAGGTGCTTGGGGACCAAAGAATCACTGCTATTGAAAGTATTCTACGCCACCAGGTTTGCCTACAAAGAAACTATGGCCTTAAGTAGCTATAGCACTGGAAAGAGTTTCTCCCTAGGTGCCATCAGCAATTGGGTGCTGCATATGTGAAGCTCCCACTGGCTCACTGCAAGTCTTTAGAAGACGCAGTCTAGGTGAATGAGGAAAAAAGCCTGTAGGAAACCACAAATGCCCATTTTCTTAAGTTTGGGGCCTAGGGTGTATTGGACAGTTTTTTTGGGATGGGCTGATGCTCAGATTCACTGAAGAAAGCCAACAAGTTCAGCAGCAGAGATGGATGGAGTTATGGTAGCCGCTAAACAAGTTCATACCTAATCACCCACATAAAACCGTTTGTACAAAATGGCTCGTCAGTAACAATGTCTGCCAGTCAACTGAGGACTGGCTGAAACATGCAGGTAAAAAAGGGGGCAGTGTACTGCATGGAAGAATGAGAAGTACCACTACATCTAGTACATTTGGAGAAAAGGGTAATGCACAGATTAGCAAAGGGAGGACAGCCAGGAATGCAGTCTTTCGGAACACCAATTGTGAGAAAGGGGTTCTCTGCCTACGACCGTATGTGTGGCTTGTTTATATTTATAGGAATTAATAGATCTACACTAACTCTGGTTTCTGATCTTGACATAATTGACGGGGAGATGTGGGTGATTGCTGATCATCAGCCATAAATAAAATGCATGTTCTCAGACGTCAGATTTAATTAGTTTGTGGAGAAATTTGGTAGCTTTTCTGACAAGTGGAATACCTGTATTTCTTGGTCTGAATCAGATTATGTAATGGGACCAATTTAGCCAGTCCCCCTTGCCTTTAATACGTTTATTTCCACGAGAGCCAACTTTCCAGTGTTCAAAACTGCTTAATCCAAGACTTTTTCCTGAGAGTACTTTTGCTAGCACGTTTTAGGCTAACACTTGCTTACCAGTATGACCAACAGAATCTCACTCCCCAAGGATGTTCTCTGGGCACTAATTTGATTGCACGTCCAAAGATTTTAAGGTGAGACTTTCAGGGAGCAGGGAGAGCTCTTTGATTGAGAGATGCTCTGATGTTCTGGCAGTCAGAGTACTTCTTAGTTGTATCTAACGAATACTGAAGTGTACAAATGGAGAGGCAGACTCTGCAGGACAGAGATACAATCAGATTCTACAGCTCGACTGTTAGAAATAAGACAGCGGGGTGGAGCACACCATAATTTACCAAATGTTGTCAGGCAGTGCTCGGATTATGTTTTAGGGAAGGCAAATAAAGTTATTTCTCCCAGAATGATTGGTCTGCCTTTAAATGGTGAACACGTGCAAGAGACTGGGTTTTCTTTCCAGACTGGGTCTCAGACGAATAGGGAAATAGAAAAGGCCCCTATTTTCCTTTAATACAGAGCGGCATTTGCAGGAAGAATAATTCATGACAAGTTCACATCCAAAACGTCTGTGGGAGTGTTGGTGGGATGCAGAGTTTGGCTGGAATGGCAGACAATCTTGGAAGTGGCCAGATCTTGCAAGCAGCTACCCTGCTTTAGGCTCTGAAACAGTGAAGCTTCGATCTGCTCCTGACAGCTTTTCAGACAATCCTGTGGGGAGAACAAATAGAGTTTATTTTCAGAAAGTACCGCTCAGGTCTCATACAGCTGAACACTGCAAATGGTTATAGGAAGAAGCTAAACATACCCAAACTCGCAAATATAGAGAACATAATCCCAAACGGGCAACAGTTACACAGGTAGGATTAGCACTCATCCAAACTCGCATCAACCAATGATCCCAAAATCTCTGACCATACTCATCCAAACTCGCATCAACCAATGATCCCAAAATCTCTGACCATAAACATATCGGATGAGGATTCTACTGCGCGCGAATGGTGTTCAATACTTGATGGTACGATATTCTGAAATTTTAGATTGGGCGAGCCAGATTATTTTACAATGCAGTAGGTTAGTTGATCTGGTCTTTTAGAGCAAACAGGCACATTTCTCTTTATAAATTCAGAAGATGCACAAAAATAATTTTGCATAACTCTGTAACTGATCCTTCATTGGCAAAGCAATATAATGCATCTGTAACAAATGCTCATAAAAATAGCGTGAAAAGAGTAATCTGCAACGATTTTATCATGTGTGCACATGTAGGCCTCTTGTGTTTGAGTTTATTAGTGAAACCGAATGCCATAAAATGCTGGTCTGAACTGGGGTGGCGAATTGAGCTAAAGAACGATAATGATTTCAACCCAGATCTGTGACTGCGGTGAGTGTCCGAAAAGTTTCAGCTCTCCGTCCATCATCTCCTTATGTTTGCTTCAGGTGAAATCCTAGACATTAGGTCAAATGCGCACAATCCATGCCAATTTAATTTTAAACTGAATTCCTGCTTTCATCCGAATTAACCATACAGCATAAAGATAATGACAAATCCCATAAACAATAACCTGTTCCAAATCAGAGCACAATATCCTATATGCCTCTCAAAGGAGTCTTACCCCAAGGCAATTGCACAAGGGTTTGAGCCATGTCTGCTGCGGCCTTTGGTACTCCGGGAAATTAAATAGAACATGTCCTCCCTTACACAGTTACAAAACTGACATGCTACCGTCATGGATGAATGTGATTTCCATTTGCTTGTAAATGAATTCGCTAAAAGTGTGCCCAGTCTGAACTTACAGATTGTACAGGCTATAGGTGGGTTAATATCATCTAGATAGAGTTCTTTTGCTGGGAAATGTTTACAAGCTAAAAAATCATCCTCCACCATGCCCCAGAGTGTTTTTTTCCAGGTAATAATCAATAACATTCCTTTCACAAAAAGCCTTTTTGACTATGCACTTTGCACCAGTCCCCATTGTGGAAGGATTATTCCAATAATCTCCCAGGCCAAGATCTGGTAAATGAGTGAACTTTACTCAAAGTTAGTACTTTTTCCAGGACCAATCTATAATGTCAGAGCTCTTTGGTAGACCACAGACTACCCCAATATAAAAGAGGTTTCAACATCGCCAGGTCACCCACTCTTTTTAGGTCAAGGTCAAAAGACAGAGGTAACACAGGAGTACTCTGGAGCTAGGAAAAAAAGAGATCTTATGAAATTATTTTCCTTTGTGACCAAGCTACTAACATTGGAAGCCCCCATACTTCTGCCCCATCACAGCATCACCCAACACTGCCAACTCACTAGCCTCACTTTCCCTCTTAATGGGTATTCTTGACAGACACTCTGCTCCATATTGCACTCACCAGACAGACACTCTACTTGGAAATTATGCCCCATCAACTCCTCCATCGATCTCCTGATTCTTGGAGTCAGATGATCATGATCCCTGCAAGTAAAAATCTGTACCAATAGAGGAAGATCAGATCTTGCTACGAAAGGAATTCCCCACAAGTAAAATCTGAATGTTGTATCACCCAGGCAACCAAGCCTCTTGCTCTATTACGGAGTATCGTTCCTCTGCTCCCTTCAAGGATCGGGAAACAAAAGCTACAATCCTGTGCTCTCCTTCAACAACTCGCAACAAAAAAGCACCAAGACCACTAAGGCTTCGGTCAGTTGTTAGTATAGGTTTCTTACATGCATCAAAATGTCCCAAAGCAGGCAATTTCCCAACATATAATTTGACGGACTGAAAATCCGTTTCACACTCACCCGTTCATGAGAACGCCACATCCTTTTTGCGCAGACTTCTCAGTGGTTGGACTACACTCCCAAACTTTACAATGAATTTCGAACAAAAACACAGGTAAGCCAAGAAATGATCTCACTTAATTTGTTTTTAGGGGTTGGAGCCTCAACAATACTTTTAGCCAGATCTAGTTTGGGACCAATTCTTTCCCCAGAAATCGTATATCCGAAATACATGACCGCTGTGACCCCAACACTGCATTTGTCTTTCCTGAAAGTCAGTCTGGATTCTTGCAATTTCTCTAAAACGGTTTCAAGACTTTGTCATGATCATCCTTCTCTTTGCCATACACCAAAATATCATCCTGTAAGAATAGGATTCGTGGAATCCCTTCAAACACCTGCTTCATTACCCTCTGAGAACAGGCCGCCGCAGATGCTAACCCAAAGGGCATTCTTAGGAATTGATGGGCTTCCAGAAGCATGACAAATGATGTGAAAGGTCTTGATTCTTCATGTAGGGAAACCTGATGGTAGGGTGAGGCAAAAATCCATGGCTTTAAACACTCTAACTTCGTTAAGAACGACTACAAGCTCATATATATTGAAAAGAGGTTGGCGATCGACCCAAATATGCTTGTTAAGTCCCCGAGAGCCACATACATTGGCAAACTTCTACCACCATCTTTAGGAGCAAGGACCACTGATGTTAGAGGATTCAATTTCCTCAATGATAACAAGTCTCGATAGTTGTAACAACTCAACTTGAAGAGGTTCCCTCGAATTTGGCACCTTCCTGTCCTTAAACACACAAAGCACAGCATTCTCTTTCAACACGATCTTAAAAGGATGTAACAATCTCAACCCCTCACCAAACACTTTGGGAAACTCGCACACCACATCATACTCATTTCCATTGTATGTCAACAACAAAATGGGCTCCAAGGTATTAGGTCTAAGATTGATACCCATATCCCCTTAGGTCGCCAACCGCATAAATTGTTGCTGCTGATTGCTATGTACACTTTGCCCACAGTCTCTCAGTCACAGAATTTAATTTTTATAACTATGGCCCCTAACACATCAATATTTACTCCACCATTACCTACAGGGTTGATATCAGATGGTAATAACTCAATATTTTTTAGCAAAGTTTTCACTCAATGCTGGTCACCCACTATGGTGTACGGAGACTCCGAATCAATGTGGACCTTTAATGTCTCACGCCAATGTCCACAACATCCATCAGCATTTTTAAGCCACCTCCATCAACCACACCTTCATCTGTTACTGTACACCACTTTGCTTCTAATCTTCAGTTTCCTCAATAACATTTACTCTCCCATTCTTACACACCCTCGTAGAGTGTCCCTTCGTTCCACACTTCTTGCACAGTACATTCCTGGCATAACAATTTAAACTGTTAGAAAGGAGTGCTGGACTATCAAACCTGTAACAATTCACATCCTTACTGTCTAGGTTTGTTTGAGGATTTCTAAACATTTTTTAAGTCACATCATTACTTTCCCTGACGCCACATTTCTTGCATTCACTAAACTTATATGTTCTTTAGATCAGGCTTCATGGAACTCTCAAACCCAGGTGGAAGCATTCCCCATAGCTTCCACCACTGGTATTGCTTACTTGAGGTCAGGGTCTTGGGCGAATAGTTTCTTTTACTCTCCGATCATTGGTGCACCTCACCAATTGGTCTCTGATCAGAGAGTCAGTCAATTTTCCAAAATCACACATACGGGTAAGTGTGACGCAATGGAATTTCCCCACTGTTTCCGCTTTGCCTTGTACACTTGTAAAAAACGACGTTTATCCTGGTGCCAAAAACTTTCCTGAACATAATCTTTGCCATTTTAAACGGATCCCTTGGCTCTCCATCTGCGGCACGCAATGGTAATTCTTCTAAGCTGTCCCAAATATTCCTTCACTCCAGCCAAAAATTGTGTAGTAACACGGCTTGCTCGCTAGTTGCCAAAAATCGTTCTCCACCTATGGCAACTAAGTAGGAGTCAAATAGTTTTCTCCAATGTTCACTTGATAGTATTGGTTACCCCTTTTCTGATAAGAAACTAGAGGCTGTGACATATTGGAGGTTGAAAAACACAACAGGGGCCCTTGGGTCTAGAAATGTATTTATGGGGTACTGGAGTGACCCTTTCTGGGTCAATTCCCCTCACCCACCTGTGGGTGGCATGCTTCATCTTTGGGGATCTCCTCGCACTTCAAACCTAGTAGTTGTGTGGGCTACAACACCCTCACAGAGGGAGGAGCTCAGGAATGTTTTAATAGAGATGATGAGGTATACTAAAACCTCTTGATGAGCTGGGTGTGGTGAAATAGGGGTGAGATAAAGGTGTTAGTGATTGAAACTGACTCAATGGTGTGCTAATCAACTTTAATCTGGCATTCACAGGTCAGGATTAAGACATGGGGCTGAGATAGAGGGAGATTTGATCTATCAATGTAATCGGATGGTTAGCATGTTTCAGCCCAATACTCCCGAAAGGGATGTAGCGGCTTTCATCAGGACCGAAGTGAGACAAAAGAAAAAAAGAGTGCGATGTCCACTTAGTTGAAGTGGAAAATAGTGTACATTAACAAATACATATAAATACAACAAGTAATTGTAGTGAAGGTTCACTCAATTGTAGAGCGTACTGGTCAGGAAACGCTCTAGAAAGAGAAACAAAATTGTGCTTTTATAAAGAGCATAAGCCCACCACCATGTATAAATGGCTCTAAAAAGAGTACATATTATAACATCAAATCACATATGGTGCGGAAAATCACCTATCTGAATCGTTGGGCAAGCGAACGGACACCTATAACCGCGGCATTGCAAACTCAAGGCGGTATCCAATTCCGGTTTTGAAAGCATAAAAGGTGGTGAAAAAATATGTATGACTGTAAGACAGTCATTCACACACAAAATACACAGTTGACAATGCCATGTTAAGGTGAACCACTAAAAGTATGTCCTGGAATCTCGCATGGGGTATGTTGTGTGATGGAAAAAAAACAATACACAGAAGCGTTCCTCATGGTCAGGAATCTCAAAAAAATGAAGCTAGTCATTAAACCCAACAACACTCGTTCGAACCAGATAAGACATAACCGCAAACAGTTAAAATGGTGTTACCTACGTGCAGCCTCCCACTAGTCATGTCGACTACCTAGAAAAGTTGGGGATCCAGACCCAATTGTATCGGTTATAGAGGGTAAACATCCTTTACAACTAAACTTTTACAACGCACTACCATTACGACGCAACTTTTACAACGCAAACCATTACAACGCATTGCGCTGGGGGGCGCTCTAGGATAGGGAATGTATTTAATACACCTTCCCTACTATCCACGGGGACTGGAGTTGGAATAGTAAATTAAATAAATCACTATCCAGCGCCTAAAAGCACTATGCGTTGTAATGGTATGCGATGTAAAAACCGCGTTGTAAAGGTAGGCGTTGTAAAAGTATGCGTTGTAACGTCATACATCCGTTATAGAGTATCTTAATGCTACTTCAAACGAAAAACAAAGGCAAAGAGCCGTCGCGTGAGGCTAGCGCAATGTGCCATAACACAGCGTACCAGCATTGCACGCTCCAGCTGTTTAAGATATGTCAGCAAGCGGGCAATCTACTGTTTTTATGTAAAGCCCGCCCCGCTTTAAAAGAAATGTAAAACTTGAGTCACCTGAGAGAGGGAAGTGGCTGTCTTTCTGTGGTCAGAACTCAATACTGCCATTTTACGGGCAGCCTAATGCTACTGTGCACGTGCAGTCATGGCCGGTGGGCCGTTATGTAGCTGATCGAAATCTCTGCGCTTAAGTTGCTCTGTAACAAATGCAAGTACCTCAAGTAAAGAAGACCACAGCCCTTCTGGTGCCCCGGAGTAAGTTGGCTCCGAAGTATGTTTACTGATATGTTTTACTGCATAGACGTTACTCCCTCCCAGGAATTGCAGATGCAGTGCGTGACACGTCATGCGAGTACAGCGTGCACTGCAAGAGCGCCTAATGGGAAATGTAGTGCCAGAAAAAGGTCCCTTAGTAAACTACATGACCCAATTGATAAAATATGCCAACTATTGTGTTGTGAATATGAAAACATGCATACTTAGTTATCAGCATCTCGGAGTGTAAAAATGCAGGTGAACAGGCCAAGTAAGCAATAGAAACGCAGCTGTACCAACACTATGTCGTATGTCTGCATTCTCTGCACAGGCATGATTAGAGTTAAGGTGTAAGAGAAATGTCTATAGGATGAAATGAATAACCTAAATACTAAATTAAAGGGTAATAAAAGAAAGTCACTGGCCTCAATGTTGTAGAAAAAGACTATTCGACACAGATGCAGACAACTCAGTGTGTAATACAATATGTACACATTACTGGTGGCACAATTTTCCAGAGGAGCTAGCCACAGGGCGCTGCAGCAGAGTTATAGACAAGACAAAGAAAACCATGGAATATAATCATGGAGGCCTGTACTGTCACTCTGTACACCCAACGTTGTTCCTTGTTAAACAAGAACTGTGTAATGTTTGTGATTGATTGGGGAATAGCTGGCTTGTCTAGTGCAGTCCATGCCTCATTTGTGAAAGTATGTTGTCAATTTGGTGGTAATTTTATTGCAGCCGATTGTGATCTTGTGATCAGAGATACAGATCTTTACTTTTCTGGTAGTCATCTCTACATATATAAGGCCGCAGGGACAAGTAATTAGATAGATCAAATTATAAGACTTATAGTTGGTGTGTTGTAACACCCAGGGTCTCTCTGTGCCTATATCATTGTGTGTTTAGTCGGAGTACAGACACTGCAAAAGCCACACAGAAAGTGTCCTCTGACTTGTTGGAGCTCCGAGAGAGTGTTCTGATGTATTGTGGTTTGGAGCTGTGGTCTAGTGTGTACAAGTATGTCTCGTTGATTTTTCAAGAACCGCGTTCAGATCCTAGAAAGACAACTACTGGTTCGCCATTATCCTCACAATCTGATTAAGAGGTCTGTGAAAAGATCCAAGAATAACAACTGAGAGGCTCTTTTAGAAGCTCGACCACAAAAAAAGCAAACTATCGGTTGATGTGTGAGCACTTTCAGCATCAGGTCCAGTTTAATCCAAAGGTCTAGCAAGAAGAATTGGAAGATTTTGAATAAAGGAACATGTTCACTGCCGGAACCCATGTTCGCTTTAAAACGGAGCTCATATTTGCGAAACAAACTTGTAGACACTAGACCACAGCTCCAAACCATGATACATTAGACAACTCTCTGGGACCGCCAATCAGTCAGAGGACACTTTCCGTGTGGCTTTTGTAGTGTATGTACTCAGACTAAACACACAACACATCGATATAGGCACAGAGAGACCCTGGGTGTTACAACAACACACCAACTGTAATTCTGATAATTTGATCTGATTACTTGTCCCTGCGGCATTATATGTAGCAATGACCACCAGCAAAGTAAAGATCTGTATCTCTGAACACAAGAGCACCGTCTGCTGCAATAAAACTACCACCAAATTGACAACACACTTTCACGAAATGAGGCATCGAGCAAATGATCTTACATGGACTGTACTAGACAAATCATCTATCCCCCAATCAATCACAAACATTACACAGTTCTTGTTTAATAAGGAACAATGTTGGGTGTACAGACTTAAGAGTGACAGTACAGTCCTCAATGATGATATTACATGGTTTTCTTTGTCTCGCCCATAACCTAGCTGCAGCACCCTGTGGGTAGCTCCTCTGGAAAATTATTGTGCCACCAGTACTGTGTACATAGTGTACTACACACTAAGTTGTCTACATCTGTGTATGAATAGTCTTTTTCTCCAACATTGGGCCGGGGTCTTTTATTACCCTTTCTTTACATTACTATTTAGGCTATTCATTTCCTCCCATGACATTTCTCTTACACCTCTATAACGGATACAATTGAGTCTTGAGCTCCTCTCCGCCAGCCTCGCCCCTCTTCCCCGCATCCAACTAATAACCTCCGGCGGTAGATCCTTCTCCTACCTCGCCGCCAAGACCTGGAGCACCCTCCCTACCCACCTACGGCAGACCCAAGACCTACTCACCTTCAGAAGACTCCTCAAGACCTGGCTCTTCGAGCAGTAGAGGCACCCCCTCCCCTCAGCGCCTTGAGACCCTCACAGGTAAGTAGCGCGCTTTACAAGTACTCTGATTGATTGATTGATTGAGAAGAAAACAAGTTACCTACCTGCAACTTTGGTTCCCCAGTATTGGTAACTTTCATAGATTCCCATGGTTTTGTATCATTCCCAGTCGTCTGAATGGGAGTCTTGGTAACAAAATAACATAGCAGTAGGTACAAAAGAGAAAGAAAAAGGCCTAGGCCTCATTCCCTTTTGTAGCATATCCGCCTCTTTTTGTAAAAGAGACCAAACTAGGCATCAGCCAATCAGAAGAGCCTCACCCCATAGAACCCTCCTGAAGGAACCTCAGAGCCTCAGATTTTCGTAGCCGTTGTGTAACAATTACCATATCTGCTGAAGGCTGAGCTTTCCTCGGGGAAGTGGGTGGGCGCATGGGAATCTATGAAAGTTACCAATACTGGGGAACCAAAGTTACTGGTAAGTAACTTGCTTTCTTGCCCCAGTATTGGAACTTTCATAGATTCCCATGCTTTTGTATCTGAGTAGCAATCAGTTTGCAATAAAAAACACATTTTGTGGCATAAATATACATTGCAATAGCCATCAATACATGAAGATACAAAATGTGCAGAATAAAGGAAGGTGGGATAGAAAGGAAAGCTCACCAATTAGTGGAAGAGGTTCCTCAGGACTGCCTGGCCCACAGCTGTGTCCTCCTCTGTCAAGGATTCCAAGCAGTAATGCTTCGTAAAGGTGTGCACGCTGTTCCAAGTCGCTGCCCTGCAAATGTCTCTGATCTGCACTCCCGCGAAGAGAGCTGTCGAAGTAGCCATCGATCTTGTGGAATGCGCTCTAATTCTGCTGGTCAGCGGCTTACCCGCTATCGAATGGCAATGTAGAAAGGCACTGGAAATCCACCTTGCAATACTTTGTTTTGAAAGAGGGAGGCCCTTGCGAGGACCACCAAAAGCAACAAACAATTGGGAAGATTTAGGGAATCCTTTGGTGCGATCCAAATACAATTTTAAGCATCTTTGTACGTCCAGAGAATGCAGTGACCTCTCCGCTGGTGTGGAAGGGTGAGGAAAGAAAGATTTAAGGATAACTGGCTCATTCAAGTGAAAGTCCAAGGGCACCTTGGGTATGAACTTTGGGTTAGTTCTTAAGATTACTGTATTCCTTTTGAATTGGAGAAACGGTTCCTGAATTGTGAGAGCCTGCAACTCCCCATTGCGTCTTGCCGATGTGAGGGCAAGAAGGAGAGCCAATTTCCATGAAAGGAATTTCATGTCCGTTCGATGTATTGGTTCAAATGGGTCTTTCATGAGCTGTGTGAGGACCAAATTCAGTTGCCAAGTAGGAGGCGGAGGCCTCACCGGGGGATAGACACGGAACAATCCTTTAAGAAACTGTTTAATTATCCTAGAAGACCAAAGAGAAGGTCCAGACGCAGAACGTCTGTACCGAGAAATCGCTGCCAAGTGAACTTTTATAGACGAATGGGCCAGCCCCGTCTTTGCTAAGGACAAAATATAAGGCAGAAGTTAATGAGGTTGGGAAGAGAAAGGGTCAACACCTTCTTTCTTGCACCAAATGCAACATCTTTTCCATTTGAAACGGTAAGTCTTATTCGTGGAAGGAGCTCTCGCCTGGGAGAGAACTTCTTATTTTATTTGAGATGGAAAGGTTCATGAATTCTCGCTGCTCAGGAGCCATGCTGTCAGGTGCAATGAAGTTGGGTCCGGATGCCAAATTTGCCCCTCGGACATTGTGAGAAGGTCCGGAATGGTTTGCAAGGGAAGAGGAGGAACAAGGGACAACAGATGGAGTTCCGTGAACCAGAACTGTCTCGGCCAAGCAGGGGCTATCAAGATCATCTTGCATGGCTCCACCTTGATTTTCCTGATCAGTTTCGGGATCATTGGAATGGGGGGAACGGTGTAAACAAATGTCCCTGACCAGGCTATCGAAAGTGCATTCCCCAATGATCCTTGGTGGTGAAGCCTGCTTGCATAAGACTGGCATTTCTTGTTGGTCAGTGTGGCACATAGATCTACCGCAGGCTTGCCCCACTGATGGAAAACCTTGTTCAGAAATCGCAGCTTTAGTTCCCACTCGTGACTGACTGAGGATAGCCTGCTTAGCCTGTCGGCATTCTCGTTTAAGATCCCTGGCAGATGTTCTGTCTGCAGAGAAATCCCGTGAATGATCGCCCATTCCCAGATTTCTTGAGCTTCCTGCGATAACGGGAGAGACCTGCTTCCTCCTTCCTTGTTTATGTAATGCATGGCCGAGGTGTTGTCCGTCCGGATGAGAACTTTCGAACCTCCTAGTCGAGGGAGAAAGGCTTGAAGAGCCAGCTTGATTGCCCTGAGCTCCAAGAGATTGATGTGAAGCAGACGGTTCTGAGGTGACCAATGTCCACTGACATGCAGATCCTGTAGCCCTGCCCCCCAGCCGTCCAATGACGCATCCGTCGTCACAACCTGAGGAGACGGATCGCTTACGGAGGATAGACCTTGGGACAAGTTCTCCTGCTTTGTCCACCACAAGGCAGCTTTTCTCATTGCCGAGGTGATGGTCACCTTGTCTTCGAACGAACCGTGAATCTGCCTCCACTGGATGTCCAGCTGTTCCTGAAGAGGACGCATCCTCAATCTGCAGTGTGGAATTAGAGGAATGCATGAAGAAATCACTCCTAGAAGAGACTTGTAACGGCGTACTGAAAGACACCTTTTTCTTAAGGCTAGCACCATGGTTTGCAGTTTTTCCTGCCTCTCCAAGGTTGGGAAAGCTTTCTTGAGATTCGAGTCCAAGATGGCCCCCAGGAAGCGTGCTGTCCTGGATGGAACCAGAGATGACTTCGCCTTGTTTAGAGTCAGTCCTAAATTTTGAAACAGGTTTGTACATGCATTGACCGCTTCCCTTGCGGCCTCCCTAGACGGAGCCTTCAGCAACCAGTCGTCCAGGTAAGGGAAGACTTGAAAGTGGTTCTTCTGTAGAAACGCTGCCACTGGTGCCAGCACCTTTGTGAAGATCCTTGGGCCTGAGCGAAGTCTAAAGGGTACACCCTGAATTGTAAGTGGCTCTTGGCTACTGTAAATCGTAGAAACCTTCTGTGTGCCGGGTGAATCGGTATGTGAAAATACGCATCTTAGAGATCGAGCGTGGCCATGAAATCCCCTGGACTGATATGACGTAGAATGTCCTGAAGTGAGACCATCCAGAAAGATAGGGAGGTGAGATAGGTGTTGAGCTCCCTGAGATCTAAAATGGGGCGCCATTTCTCTAGCGTCATCCTTATCAGGAAGAACCTGGAATAGAATCCATCTCCTCTTTGGGCGGAGGGAACCGGCTCTATAGCACCTTTCAGGAGCATCTGATGAACCTCCAGCCGCAGAAGACGCAGATGTTTCGATGGGATGTCGGCCGGGGTCTTGGATAGTGGGATTTGTGCAAATTCCAAGGTATGGCCCTTTCCAATGATGTTTAGCACCCAACGGTCTGATGTTATCTTGGACCAATTCTGAAGGTATTGAGACACCCTGCCTCCTACTGATGATCTTGCGGAGGTGGGCACAGTAGGAAGAGTCAGGAAGCCGCTATTGCCTCTTGGACGTGTCACGTCCTTGGCAAGCTTGTTTTCCTCTAGTATTAGATCTTGAGAAATTCGAGAATTGGCCTTGTCTTTGCTGATAAGGCTGGCGGTACTGTTGCGAACCTGAGCCATATAACGAGTAAAGTTGCTGCTGGTAAGAGCCTCTGTAAGTGGTACTCTTGCCTCTGGAACCTCTGAATGGAGCTTTACGGTACTGAAGCGTACCCAGAGACTTATCTGTCTCAGTGTCCTTTTTAATATCCTGGAGAGTGTCATCTATTAACTTTCCAAACAAAGCCTCTCCATCGAAAGGTAGATCCAGGATCTTATTCTGGATTTTCGGGTCTGAACCAAGTTGCCTGACGAAGGACTTCAGCACCCGCCAATGAACGAAAAGCTGTTGTGGCGATGTCCATGGCACAATCTATAATTTACATTGACGTTGCTTCCCCTTCTTGCAAAATCTTCTTCGCCTCTGTCTTTGATTCTGGAGGAAGTTGATCCAGATGTGGCGAAACATCACACCATAATTGGTGATCGTACCGGCCCAATATTGCTAAGGCATTTGCCGCCCATACCAGAAGACTAGCCATTGAAGAGAACCTCTTTCCGGTGTTGTCTAACCTCCTGCCTTTTTTATCTGGAGGACTTGTCAAAGGAGCTGAAGGGTTGCGCGACTTCCTTTGTGCCGCTTGAGAAATTACCGAGTCCGGTTTTGGGTGTCCCGTCAAAGACGCCGGACCATCCTCAGGTGCGGTAGAACAGGGACCACCGTCGCTGGATTCTTCATCGCCCTAAGGCCTTCATCCCAAACATGTTGGACAATAGGGATAGATCTTGTAGTCCTTTTATAATGCTCTTTAAAGTCATATAAAAACATTCGGTGGTAGCAGAAGGCATTGCTAGCTTGAATCTGCCAGCCACTCTCTCCATCAGCTTATGGAAACCCCCTATATCCGCTGGCGGGGAGTCCACCGGATCTGGACATGGTGAAGCTGGGTCTGGGATGACCTACTCGTCCCATTCTACACCTTGATTAGGTCTGCCATCAAAGTTTTGATCCTCATCCGGGGAACCATCGTGAGTGTCTAGTGGTATCGAAGACACCTGTGGAACCAGTGTCTGCGGCTGAGATGTCACCTGAGCCGGCAATTCCGGAGAAACAACTGCAGGAGCCGCAGGGACAGGCAAGGCTTGCGTAGTCGGAACCGCTGCAGGCTGTGAACATCTAGATTTGTAATCCTGCAGCATGTTGTGGAGATCCTGCAAGAGAGAAAATGGTACCGACACCATGTCTTGTCTCGAATATTGCTGTGGTTGGGCAGAATGATGGTACCCACATTCCTGTTGGTAGTCCCCTTCAGAATCCGTCTCCTGGCATTTAACTAGAAGCTGAGATGGACTGTTGGCATAACCATATGAGTCCTGATCGTCGTCCTCGGATTCGTCATCATCCTCCTCTAACAGCAAAGCTGGAGGCAAGGGGGTAACTCTTCTGGGAGACGTCATGTCAGGTGTGATTCGTCTCATAGAAATAGTAATTCTTTCCTTCAACGACAAAATCCTCGACGATCTCGTCGACGATGGTAAAAGTGCCGTCATCGGCGTCGTCGACGGAGTAGACTTCGTAAACGAGATGGGCGTCGTCGACGAGACCGTCGACGCTCCTGCTGTCGTCGTCGTCAATGTCGCCATCGAAGCCCTCGACGTTGACATAGTCGTCGTCACCACAGTCGACAAGCTCTTTGTCGTCGCTGACACTGTCGTCGATGACTCCGTCGTCGCTGACGATCCCGTGAACGTCGATTGTACCATGGACGAGCCCGTCGACTGTACCATTTTAAGCTTAGGCTTCAATGCCTTCGTCGATGAAACCTTCATCTGCGTCGTCGACGACTTGGAACTCTTGTCAGACTTCACAGAAGACTGAGAAGAAGGTGTTTTGAAGGCTGTATCAGTCTTCACACCAGAAGAAAGTGTAGATGGTCCTCCCCTCTCCTTTTCACCATGGTGAGGAGATTCGACTGGACCTTGGCTCTCAGACTCTCTGGGGGTCTTTTTTGAGGCCTTAGAAGGATGACCTTCTTGAGGATGAGGCTGAAGAAGAGTCTTCACTCTCACTGGATACTGTGTCTTTTCGTCCGCGTTGTTACCACGCATCGCATTACAACGCACGCCGTTTCTACTACTTGTACTAGATGGCGCGCTGGGCTTAGGAATAGTATAAATTACTATTCCTACTCCAGTTAGTGCAAGAGCTGGGTATGTGTTGGACTTAAAATCCAACACATTCCCTGGTGTTGCATGCTATCTAGCGCAAGTCGTTGAAACTACTTGCGATGTAATGCCATGCGTGGTAACAACACAGACGATGTAACGTCCGTGTTGTTAACAATGCGCGTGGTACTGGCGTTGTAAACGCTGTCTCCCGTCTGGTCTTCGATTTTTAAGCACGTCTAACGTCTAAACGCCACACGCCACTTTCGGCGTCTCCCGGGTTCGGTCCCCTTTTAATCTGCACTCCACGATGCCTCAGCACCGCCGGGATCCCGTGCTGGGCCAGAGTATGTTGTAAAGTGGACTGACTACCTTGACGAAGTAAGCGGTCTATTTCATTTACTGGATGGGGGTTTCTCGTGCTATTGATAATATATGGACCCTGTTTTAACTCCGGACTTCATTTCCATAGTGTGTGACTACAGGTGTCCGTCCCCCGCAGGGATCGAGATAACTGCTTAATAGCTACGTCTAAGTAAGATCTTTCAGTTTCCTTGATGTGACGTTTTTCACCAGCTGTATGAGTTTTCTCGGTTCTATAAGACAACAGATTTTTCTTGTTGGGCTGACAGAGCCCCCGCTATTTGTAGGTGTGGAGGCTCTTTCCTTTGCCTTTACCAGGAGGCTGATTTGTTTGTGCATACGATTCACTTTGTTTATTTCAAACCTGCACTTAGTGTGTGTATTTCACTCTTACGTGCAACAGGCCCCCTGCTATCGGTGGACGCAGAGGCCCTCCCTTTTGCCTACAACTAGAGGTTATTTTATTTCTGCATGCGATTTGCTTTGTGTATATTTAAGCCTCCACTTAGTGTGTGCACACAAGCTAGTCTCTGAGCCGATCATTGGGAATCCACTTGAATGGCCTGTTGGCCAACCTCTGCACTTGGTTATGGGAATTTGGGCTTCATTGAACAGAGCGATTGAGGTTTATTTACCTAGCTGATCATCATCTACTCAAGATGCTCTTATTTGAATGTTTTTCTTGCTCGGTTTTGGTTTTCCAGATCTTATACATGCAGGTGTGAACTGTAAGTATGGCAACACCCCCGCACTCACAGCACACCTTAGGGTGTGTGCAGATACCTCACAAGGCCTACTAATTTGGCCCCACTGCCAGGTCTGGTCCTGAAGAAAGCCTTTTGAATTATATTGTTAGGCTGAAACATGTAGACACCTATTTTGGATATTAAAGACCAATATAGTCTTTACAGTATCCACCTTTTTTCATCTTGTCCTGGGACCTCAAGATTAAAGCCACCTGCTCTGCTGTAATCAGGCGTCGTAGCACACCTGGGTTGCATTTGGCAGCCCAGATGGGCATCCAATGACGCATGCCACCAACTAGGTTGGAGGGTGATGGTTCTTTTTAAAACCTAATGTTTCTTTTCCCACTTCTCTCGGTACTATGTTGCAGTGCTTTGGATTCCCCTTTTGGGTCCCTTCCTTTTGTTGTTTGATTATTTATCTGGGGATAAGGACGTACCCCTCCATTCCTCACTCTCCCTTTGTTTTTTCTCGTCACTCCATGAGGACAGAAACATGTCTGGTTGTGACAGCCTGAAGTAGAGATGGCTTACCTACACCTTATGCAGTGTATGGGAAGCATGGCACACCATGCATGGGTGCCGTGTTGACGGGTGTAAATGCTGATCATCCGCCCTAAACAGATGCCTGTGCTGCCAGGTCAGACTGAATTAACCTCGGGGGAAATTTAGTTTTGAACAGGGTGCTACCCGGCCAAAAGCCAACTTAGGGTAATAGCCCGCCCAGTCACGCCTCTCAGTAACCTTGGTCTTTGCGGTCACTGCCACGTGTAAAACACTTGTCAAAGAGTAAAGCCTTGTATGAATGGTTCTTGTCTGTATTGTCATAAGATTAGTTGGTGCATAAACACATTTCACTCTCTTAAATGAGCATTCTTGCCTTCTGGCATGGATACAATTTAATGAGACATAGTGTACTCCGAAACAAGAAGGGAGTTACGGGTCTGCGATTGGAATGTGCGAGTAAGTCTGTAGTGTTCTTATTTATAAAATGTATGGAAATGTGCATTATTCTTTTGGATCCCCACCCAGTTATGTTATGTTATTTATGTTTTTTATATAGCGCAACGGATACTCAAAAAGAGTGTCCCGGCGCTTTGAGTAAGGGGAACAGGTTCAGAATAACATAACACAATTAAAATAGAAAACACCACACACACAGAGAACAAGGAAGAGCGACTAGGGAGGCCTACTGGGTAAACAACCAGGTTTTAAGACCTCTCCTAAAGTCCAAAAGACTAGTCGCTCCCCGAAGAAAGAGTGGAAGCGAATTCCACATCTGTGGGGCCAGCAAACTGAAAGAGCGGCCGCCCAAGCGAGCTCTCTTAACACGAGGGACGGCCGCCATAAGCAACGATTCAGACCGCAGAGAGCGGCCCGGCTGGTAAAAGACCACTCTCTTTTGGAGATGTTTTGCTCCTACTGCGTGGAGGCCTTATAGGCCAATATCATGGCTTTAAAAGCGATCCGTTTACGGATCGGTAGCCAGTGCAAAGTCCTCATGAGCCCGGAGGCGCTGGCGCGTCTGTTTAGACCAAAAATGGCCCTGGCCGCCGCGTTCTGCGCAACCTGAAGCCGCTGCAGCAGGTACTCAGGTAGGCCCAGGTAAAGAATGTTGGCGTAATCCAACCTGGAGCCTATCAGGGCCTGCACTGTCAGCCTCCTATGCTCCTCCGACAAAAGAGGCAGGAACCTCCGCAGCATTTTTAAAAGACCGAAGCAGGTGCGCGTCACCCCAAAAATCTGGGCTTTCATTGACAGTCCCCCATCCATCTTAACCCCCAAGTTCTTAACCATAGGGGAAGAACCGGACGGAGGGAACATGTCAATGGGCCACCAGGCCTGCCAGCTAGGCTCCGTATCGCACCCGAAAAAGAGTACCTCGGACTTATCGGAATTGCACTTGAGGCTGTGCAGTTGGAACCATGCAAACACCGCCCCAAGGCAATTCCGGATACTCTCCCCGTCAAAGTCGGCCCCTCTCTCGCAAGAGAAGAGGAGCTGGGTGTCGTCGGCATATGACACGATCCGGACACCGAAAGACTCCACGATCGCCGCCAAGGGGGTCAGAAAGATGTTAAAGAGGGTCGGGCTCAAAATAGAGCCCTGAGGGACCCCGACTCCCAAAGGCGGCATCACAGCGGTGTCAGGCGGCGTCCAGATCGTTTGCCGGCGGTCGGCAAGAAAGGATGAAAACCATTTGAGCACCGTCCCCCGCAGGCCAATCTCATAGAGTCTTGCGAGAAGGCCATCATGGGGGACGGTGTCAAAAGCCGCCGACAGGTCCAACAACACCAGCATGACTTTACCCCCGGTATCCAACACTCCCTTGATGGTTTCAGAAACCTCAAGGAGCGCGGTTTCGGTGCTACGATTTGTACGGAAGCCAGACTGGGAGTCATGCAAGATCTCATGAGACTCCAGGAAATTGGAGAGCACCGACTGGACGTGCTTCTCCAGGATTTTAACAAGGGCCGGCAACAGCGAAATCGGTCTATGATTGGCTGGGACCTTCGGGTCGAGCCCCGTTTTTTTTAGCAGCGGGATGACCATTGCCTGCTTCCATCCTGGCGGAACGACTCCCAGACTCAACGAAAGATTGAGAAGAGGGTTCGCCAGTGGGTTAACCACCTCCGCCAACTTACCCAAGAGCTTAGCTGGGCATGGGTCAAGTGGCGACCCCGATTTTAAATTGCCCATAAGTGCTAAGGAGGCAGAGGCCGGCAAAGATGGAAACTCGGCCAAGACGGCGCCCTGCCAAGCAGGAGGGGAAAGGCCAGCCGCGGGAGTAGTCGATGTTTCCTCAGGCGCTCCCGCTGGAAAAGAGTCCTGTATAAGCTTTATCTTGGCCGTAAAAAAACAGGCAAGATCCGCCGCCCAGGACTCTAGGGGCACCTCATCCGACGTGACGGTCCGAGGAGAAATAAATTCTCTCACAATAGTAAAGATCTCCTTACTAGAGTTCGAGGCTGCGTCAATTCTACCCGCAAGATAGATTTTCTTTGCGAGGCGGATATCCCGATGGTAGGCATTCACCATGAGTTTATAGGCAGACCTGTCCTCACTGTCATAATGTGCCCGCCAGGCCCTTTCGGCTACCTTGCACTGCTGCCGCGTAGCCCGCAGTGCAGCAGTAAACCAAGGGGCCGAGACCCGCCTTGATGTTAAGCGGGGAGGCAGCACCGGGGCCAGATCATCAAGCCTATCCACAAGCCACTCCTGCAGGGACTCCAAGTCTCTCTCCAGGTCCCCGACAAGAGGACAGGGGTGATCCACAGCGGCCTGAGCTAACATCTATGGGGTCACTCTATTAAAAGCTCTGGCAGCACCTACCCGTTGCTGAGGGACAGGGATGGACGACCTGACAATGCCACTGATAGAAAATTTGGCAAGGCAGTGATCCGACCACAAGACCGGGAGAATCTCTTTCACCACCAAAGGTGAAGTGGAAAAGACCTGATCCAGCGTGTGCCCCTTAGCGTGAGTCGGCCCCTTCAAGTAGGGGATAAAACCCAGCGGAGTCACGGTGTCAGAAAGCTTTATAGCAGCGGGGTCAGACGGATCGTCCATCCGGATGTTAAAATCCCCCGCTACTATGCAGTGCTCTGCTCTCAGGGCCAGTCCCAGCAGCACCGAATCGAGATCAGCAAAGAACGTACCGGGCGGGCCTGGTGGTCGATAGACCAGGAGTCCTTTCACTGAATGGTGCGGCGCTAGCATGATAGAAAAAGCAAGCGACTCCGAGCCACGGATATCCTCCGTCTGCAAGACGGTGCAAACCGTGCCCTTCTTTACCACCAGTGCGACACCTCCGCCCCTGCCCTTAACCCTGTCCTTCCTGAAGATGTTATACTCCGGCGGAATTGCCATCGCCACATCGGGGTTCGAGAACTCTCCCCACCATGTCTCGGTCAGCAATAAACAGAGAGGCTTCTCTGTCTCGAGGAGCTCAAAGATGTCTTGCGCGTGACAGCACGCCGATCTGGTATTTAGCAGCATGCAAGCATACTCTGTGCCCACGTTGTTACTAGTAGGGGCAGATGACAAAGCCCGATTGGGGCGCCAGCTACAGCCCGGGCAGCGAAGCTTACCCCTATGGCGTGCCGGAAAAACAGAGCAGCACCGGCTCTCCCGAAGGTTTAAAGAGCACAGCTCCTCAGATGTATACCGCACACAAGGCGCGCCGGGTTTGCACATGCTGGGAGACCAGAGCCCCGCCTGCCGCCCGAAACGCCTCCGGGACGCTGACGGGCGCAGACGGGCAGGACTCTGGCTTGACTCAGGCGCGAGTCAGGCGCCTCCGCTGCGCGCCTCCGCTGCGCGGAGGAAGCGAGCTTTAAATACAGCCTCCTCGTTCTCCCCGCGGAGAACTAGAGCGCTGAGTGAGGTGGCACACTGCAAGACAGCAGCCCCAAGATGGCGGCCCTACTTCCTGCCCAGAAAAATTATGCAAGATGACAACGCTCCGCTTCTGCAAGCGGTGGGGGGCACAATTATGGTGTAAGAATGTGGGCGCTACCTCGCTGATGACAAACAGCTAAAAACCAGGTGCACAATCTAAATTTAACAAAACACACAAAAACGAGTAAAATTGCCAGTTTAAAAGCGCTGCGCGCCTACTGCAGCTGAAAAGGAAGGCGCCAGGCGGTACAGGTGTAGTACTGTCACGACTGCTCCTGTGACTTGTCTTGGAAAAGGGCCTCTTTTTAAATAATGAAGCTTGCAAGATACACCATTCACATATAAACCTGCTTGTTTGTCACTATGCTGCTCGTAAGAGGGAAGCGGAGTTTGCACGGCAGGAAACCATTTGTTCTCAACATAGGAATGAAAAAAATGTAAGGCGGTAGAACGGGGTTGATCTTTCTTTAGTGAATACATCGAGTTAAACTGAAACGGATTTTCAGGAGGTTATTCAATAAAAGTGTTGCTAAATTGATTAAACATAGCTTGGTAATTACACAGTATAACTTTGGAGTGGCAGAGCAGTAATGTTTGAACCTTTCTTTATAAAATAGACGGTAGATTTATTTGGATTTACCCTCCTAGACAATTATTGCTAGGCTTACCCTTGTGTGTGCATCAAACACTCCCTTAAAAATAAGAATAAATGCTACATCTTATCTATTTAAGAAAAAACCTAATCGCCCGGAAACCCTCCACAACATTAATATGTCCCTTTTGACACCCTAATGAACTTCTTCGTGGGTAGGCTCCAAGAAGCCTCGTACATCTGGAGGGGGAAGAGAGGCCAAACATTTAATAATAATTATAAAAAATTGTTTTTAAAAATAAACCACAACTATTAAAACATCCAGTTTGCCACATGTACAACAAATCTCTACATACTCGAAAGCGGTTGGTATAGGACAGCTGTGACATGCATTGACTGCAGTTGCCTCTGTGTTGATAATCACCATCAGCTTGGAATTCCCTTAGCCAATCCCGGTAACATGCAGCGCTCGCGTCAGTGGCATGTGCCACAGTACAAAGCTAAGTGGTCTCCCAAAATGTATGGGGCAGCTCAGCCTGACTGCATGGTAATTGCAGCCACAAATGCAGGGTTAGCACCCAAGAAATGTAAACCTTGCATCTTAAATTCTGGGTGAATACAATATTCGTTTCCAATTGGCATGACTAAATGTACAAGTCTATACAAGTATTAGAAAAGTCTGATTGTATACAGTATTGCTTTCATACGAACAAGTTACTTACCTTCGGAAACACCTTTTCTGGCAGTGATTATCTAACCACAGATTACTCATCTTGTGACTTTTGCCAGGTTTCTAGAATATCTAGACACAGTCACAGCCACAGCCATTCCCTCACGCGTCGACCAGGTGGCCTGTGTCCGGTCATCCAGCTCTGTGCATGAAGTCAGGCCTAGTATATATGCACCACCTCCGCAAGGGTAGGTCGGTGCGGAATCTGGGGTTGGAGTTGCAACCAGATAAGTAACTTGTTCTTCTGATAGAGACAGCTAACTGCAGATTCCACACCTTGAGAACAGATACCAAAGCAATATCTCCCAGGTGGTGGGTTTGTGGAATGGCTCAGACCAGGAAATCCTGCTGGACAGAATGGGCAGAGTGCCCTTCAGTCCTGCAGGACAGAGTGGGCAGTGCACCCATCCCACCAGACCTGGCTTTCCAGACAGGAATGCTTTGTGAACAAGTGGAAGGATGCCCACCTAGCCGCCTGATAAAAATGTCCATGACTGGCACACTGCAGGCCAGTGCAGTGGTAGCAGCCTTCGCTCTGGTGGATTGAGCGCAGAGTATTTCTGGGGGCAGCTTTATGTACAGCCAAAAGCAAACCCTGATGCTTGGTACAATCCATCTTGAGAACATCCTCTTGTGCACTGCTTTGTCTTTTTTCGCCCCAGAGAAACAAATGAAGAGTTTGTCGTCCTGTTGGTAATCTCTGGTCCGGTTCATACAGACACTAAGTGGCCATTTATGGTTAAGGAAATTAGGCCGTTCTTTGGAGGGGTGAGGCAGTGCATAGAAAGCCGATGAGGTGATGGATCGCCTTCTGCAGAAGGGCATGACTACCTTGGGTATGAATACCGTTTTTATTTCCAATGAACTATTTGTATGGGAAGAAAGATGTATATGTGGGGGGGGACCATGGACAATGCCTGGCGTTTGCTCACTTGCGTGGGCAATGTTATTGCAATGAGGAATGCTGTTTTGATGGTAAGAAGACAAAGATCAACTGTGCATAGGCTCAAGGAAAGTGCACATGAAATAGGGGAGTCCAAATTAAGGTCACACTGCGACATGACAAATGGAGTTGGGTAAAACATATGGAACAGACCTTACATTTTTTTTTTAATACAATCACAAGAGGTGACGAAGATGGATGGCTGGTTAGGTAAATGCAAGATGGTAGAAGTGACCGAGAAGTAACCATTAACTGTTGCAACAGCAAGACTATGCTGGACTAATGACCAACATAACAGGAGAACATTAGGTAATTGTGCTTTCAGGGGTTGTAGGGCTTTGAGTTCCAAGACTGCTAGCTTGGCTCTCTAGTCGCAGATGGCATTTATGTTCATTACAGTACAAACAGTGCAGTGTCGTATTTGGAGCAGAGGCCCTATAGACAGAAGCTGTGGGTATCTGTCATCAACATCTGCTAGTGACCGTCACAACAGCTTAAACCCTGTTATTTTAGGGGTCGATATTGTCTGTACACTTGAGAAATTTGGAGAAAAATAATCTGTCAGGAGTTACAGTATTTAAGAGCTCTGGATACGTGCAGACAGGCAGAGAAAGAAAGGAAAGGATGTCAGTGAGGCACAGGATCAGAGCTGATTTGCATATAGCTAGTGTCTAACCCAGGGTGGTGTGGAGTGCATAAAAACGGTGGATTTACGCCCAGATCCTTGTACTGGGATGAATGTATGACATTGTTCTACATTCTGTCCATCAACTGTGTTTTTTGCAATTTTCACCCCGAGTGGGCTGGGTATGCTCAGACGTGAGTCCCATGCTCTCCACACCACTGGACACAAACTATCCAGGCTGATGAAGGCTGATAGCCAGAAACCGGTCCTTGGATGCTTGATTCCGGTCTGGGAAAGACATGGCTTGGTAGTTCGGACTGGACTGTTCCCATGAGGCACAGGGTCAGAGCTGATTTGCATATAGCCAGTGTCTAACCCAGGGTGGTGTGGAGTGCAAAGAAACGATGGATTTAGGCCCAGATCCTTGTACTGGGATGAATGTATGACATTGTTCCACATTCTGTCCATCAACTGTGTTTTTCGCACGTCAGTAATACAGCATGGGCGCAGAGGCAAAGGGATTCCCTCATTTGCATGTGGCTCACCCCCAAGCAAATGCGGAAACGCCCCCTTGAAGATGGAGCTGGCGCTTTATGTGCTTCAGAGCTACTAGTATTACAGAAGGGGCTCCATAAGCGTCTGCGGCCACTTCTTTAATACTAAAGTGCCCCGGGGGCATGCAAAGTTGGCACAAACACCCGTTGTGCCCCCAGGGCACTTTATGTAATACAGCCCCATGGGAAATTCACACGGTGAGGAATCAGTGTATACATAGATTTTATTCATAATTATAATGGTCTGGGCAGAATCAGTCTTCTTCATAGTCTTTTGATGTTTATGTGCCTGAAGCTTTTAAATGTTCCAGAGTGGTCTGCCCCATTTACTGTAATCTTTTTCTTTGTGGTGCTGGTGCCATCTGAAGGCTCCTTCAAACTGCTTGGGCGCATTAAGGGTGGGGTTCCAAAAAGCCTGCAATAATTGTCACATTCTGGAAATCAGAAGGTCCTCTTCAATAGGGATCGTAATATTTAGAGTGATTTGGGGCACCTTTACAGGGATTTCCTACAGTTCAAGAAGAAATGTTCGAGAGTGTGTAGCACCCACAGCCATTTTCTGGCATTGGAAAGTCACGATCTCTCCTACCTTGTCCTTCTTGGCATCAGGCCCTTTAACACTGGGCACAGGCCAAAGGAACCTCCCTACTTGGAGACGAGAAACGGGGTCTCCACATCGTACCCATTGCAGACCTCTCGGATGCCCCGGTTCCAGCCCACAGCATATTGGTCTCTAATGATGATCACCCACCCTGATTGGGTACTTTACTGCCACACCAAATTATATAAACAGGAGAGTAGCTGAGGGGCATCCTTCTCTGGTCCCATGGGCATTTGGATAAGCTTAAGAGATAGGACATGCGGTGTTGACCCTGGATGTGGAGGCAGAGTATGTCAGTTGGACCCATGTGCCACATGTGAGGCCCAATGCCATAAAGCTTCAACGCCTCCAGCATATACTCCCAGCCTAGGATATCAAAGACCTGTTCTAAGTCAATGGAGATGCATGTTGCCTCCGGCCAGGTCTATGCAGCCCCCTCCAGGACCAGATATAAATGGCTTATATTGAGGGAGAGATTAAACCATTTTGATTTGGGTGAATGCGGTGAGGAAGGAGATGAGGAAGAGGCGGTCGATTAGTATTTAACTGCGGATTTAACGTGCACTAAGAATAGATAATGGACAATAGGAGGCAACATCAGTGGGATCTCTGTTGGGCTTGGGTAATGAGGTAACAATTGCTTCTTTAGTAGTGGGAGGGTGGATGCACAGACGGAGGGCCTCCTTTTTGCCAGGGTTCTTATCGCTTGACGGATCTCTTGCTATGAGATGGGGTGTTTGGGGGGTAGTCAAGATCCTGAGCGGTCTCTGGGGAGATATGAGTAAGGGTTAGTCCCTACAAGAATTGATGAAACCTGGTGCACTCAGCAAGGGGCCTGTTGCACATAAATCTCTGTAGTAACGCACAAATGTCACATTGGTGTCATTTTGTATATATACTAATATTCCCGACTCATACTGACTGAATGTATAGGGGAGTAGCTGTCAGGGGGTTGTATTAGGCGCCCCTGCATTGTTTTGGGAGTACTGTAGGGTGGCTTTGCATACAGTTTCTCAGAACGCCAAAGAGGCCCTGGGAACAAACATGGAGGCCACCTTTCGTTCAGACCCATACCTGGGGGTACACTGTGGCCAGAAACAAAATAATTAACCGCACAGTCTTCAAATAGCTCCCAACTGGGAGGAACAAAGCCAAATGGCTACAGAGCAATACGCAATAAAGAAAAAGTTCTTTCACGTGTTGGTCAGCAACAAGAGAGAGAGAGCAAGCCACAGGCCAGCCAGCAACTCCCTGATGGTTGAATGGGTGCAACATGCAGGCAATTTTGAGACAAAATCCAACGGCCCTTCAAGTAGCCTAGAGTCCACCAGCTGGGGTGGAATACAGAGAAGTTGCCTGTACCAACAGGCGTGGAGCAATCCAGCGTATCTGATAGGTGAGGCGAGGGGGCCCCAGTCCCCGGGTGCATTCTCTACCCCAGGTCGTCAGCAGTCTCTTGTTGACCCCTAGCAAGGGCAAAGGAACACAGAGATCATTGAGGAGGATGTTGCTACTGACTCCTCGCTGGATGAGGAGTCAGGAGCAGATCTGTGGGAGTTACAAAGTGTGGCATCTGTGTCAATTGGCGACCTGGTGTTTTGCCTGTGCTTGGGCACACAAGGGGAGGGTATGCACCAAGTGTCTCCATTGGGGTCGAGACCTTTTCTGGGGGTTTTGCCATTGCTGCCACCAATTCAGTTTCTTGGGTGGTTAAGAGATCGCCAGGACCATGCGTTTCTGCCAACCAGGCCTGGGCGTCTTTGGCTTCTGTGAAGAAGAAAGTTTGTTTGCCAGATATCACTTTCAAGCGGGCGGGATATAAGAGCATACATTTCAAGGACAATTCCCGGAGCCTCGTATTGACCGCCAGGACAATACAATGGGGTACCATTCTGGTTACAGGACGTGGTCCTGGCTACTTTACTTCAAGAGTTTGACCACTATCAGTCTTGGAAAGCAGTCTAGTGGGCACTCAGGTCACCTGTTCCACCACAGCAAAAAACACAGGATGATGCATGGATTGTTGCACAATGGCAAAACATTCATCCCCAGTCACAGATCTGGGTTTAACCCATTGTTATTTTGCTCACCACGCCACTCCAGTTCAGACATGGCCATATGCAAATCAGCCTTGACCCTGTGCCTCATGGGAACAGTCCAGCCCGAACTGCCAAGCCATGTCTTTCCTGGACCGGAATCAAGCATCCTAGGACCGGTTTCTGGCTATCATCCGTTATCAGCCAGGATACCTTGAGTCCAGTGGCGTAGAGAGCACGGCACCCACGTCTGGCCATACCCGGTGCACTTTGTGTGTGTCTTTTGCTTTCTCGCCCCAAGTCCTGCAGAAGCAATGCTGGTTTAAATCCATAGCTTGATGTACAATGTGGAATTGAGTCCCTTCCTTTGGCATACCTATAATCCGTAGTTTATTACAGTGATCGACCATCCACGTCTCCGGCTCAGTCTTTGAAGGCCCAAACCCGCTTTTCAAGTTCCAGTATGCAGGCTGACGCATATTGAGGGCGAAGTTCCTTCTTTCATTCATTCATTTCCATCGCAATTTGAGATTCTTGGATCTCTGTAAGAATCAGATCCAGCTTATCAGTGGGGGATGGACGGTCCCAGTCTGGTCCCAAGTTAAGGAACAGTGCTGGGAGAACCACTCCTTGGCTGATACCTTCTTTATAGCAGAACGGAAGCATTCCATCAACATACAGAGTAGGCAGCCCCCACGATACGTTGTGCTCTAGTGCCTCTGTGGTACTCAAGAGGCAAGATTTAAATATTGCAGGTCTGTTCGCCCCTTACTTCTGTTCTTAGGGACAATGGATGTATTCACTCCATGCACAGGAGTAGGGAGGTGAGGGGGGAGGAACACGACCCAAACCAGGTAGTACTTTGTGGTATAGCACTGCGCTGAGAACCTATGCAGGCCTCCAACATCAGAAGCCCAAATAAAGTGGGACTCTCAAGCAAGTGGCTGAGGGGAACAGTCGGCTGTGCAGGTTTGTCGACTCCCTCCCCGCTGAGTCATTGATCGGGGGTGATTGGGTCAGGGGGGCTCTAGCAGCAGTCAAGATCAGGGGGTGAGCCTCCCAGTAGTGCCTCTTGTGGCTGCCACCGATGAAGGCCCTGACACCGCCTAGTCAAGACGAACCTCAGCCTGTCCGGACCCAGCCGCCAGGCGGAGCAGGCCCAGGAAGAAAGAGCCCCCATTCAACGTGCAGGGGTGCAGCAGCACCTCATCGTCAGTGCGAGGCGAGTTCTCGGCAGGCCCAGAATCCTCAAAAGAGTCCACCATCCACCATGTCCACAACCAGGAGCAGGACTGGGATCTCCAGAAGGGAAGGAGGGGCCCACCACGGCCTCAAGCCCCCCCAGGAGTACAGCACTGTCCGGCTGTAAGCCCCTCACAGGTCAACGACAGCCACATGGACCATGTTCTTTGCCACCTGTCCAGGTAGGCCAGCGCCTCGTGGAAATCACAATACCAGGCCAAGCGGGGCCAACAGCTAGCTGCAGATGCATCACAGGCATGGGGGCAAATGGGAGCTGTATCAGACGGAGGTGTAGGCTCCGGGTACAACCTGCCAGCTCGGATGTTTAAAGATAAGCAGGCCGGGCACGGAGTGGCCTAAGAACGGGTCCGCTATCTTTCTTGCTGGCCATGCCCCCCCGCTCCCCCACTGTTGATTTCCGAATGATATCCCTTCCGCTCAAACTTTCCCATTTAGTTAGAATAGCTGTTCAATCGACTAGATCTCAGCAAGGCAATCTGTAATTTTAAGGTAATAGAGCATATGGGAAGTGATCATTAGGTGACTAAGGCCAGTCTAAATTTCAGTGAAGCACCAGGACTACAGAAGGCATTACTACTTGCTGTAGATTTTTCTAGGAGACTTACTACTCAATCGGATCCTCTACACCTTGCCACGTATTTATCTTTAGACAGCATTTATGTGGATCCTGGGCTGTATGAGGACAAAATTACATGGTATACTATCCAGACAGACAATGTGTGATGTATTCGAAGTAAGTTAAATCAGCATCCATCAGGTGCATGGTGAGGATCAGGTGTACCTCGGCAGTTGTACGATTCATCCTGTAATAAATTAAACAAATTGCGGAAAGCGCAAAAATACTTAAGACAAGGTTTAACCTCCATCACTAAAGAAATAGTCAACAGGTTGAAAAGTGATTACAAATAGCATATTAGAGAAAAGAAAGTGTGGTACCTACGCTTACCAGGTCAGAGCACCTCGTGGGTCATTAGGTCTAATGAGAGAATGTGGATGTCATGAAATATGTCATAGGAGGGCCGAAAGAAAGTTTGTTGACAGGGACAGCTGCTCCAGCTGCTTGGTGTGATGGAGGAGATCTTCTCTGAGGAATAAACGAACAGCATTAAACAATCCTACATATCCTGGTGAACTTATTTTATTAGGTACCACACTGGCAGCAGGATACTCTCAGGAAGATCTCAACACGAGGGGGAGTTTTGAAGTTCGGCAGACACAGTTGATCTGTTCCGTGCGCGTCTGGACATGGCCTGCTTATTTGGTGAGATCTAACCAGTGAAATAAAATTAAAAAAACCCGATTCATTTGTGTTGGTTGTGCCAGCCTTGTGAAACCAGACAAAGGCGTGAGGCCTGTTAACTGGTACATGCAAAACAACAGTTGATGGACAGAATGCAGAACAATGTCATACATTCACCCCAGTACAGAGATCTGGGCCTAAATCCATCGTTTGTTTGCACTCCACACCACCCCAGTTCAGACATGGCCATATGCAAATCAGCCTTGACCCTGTGCCTCAGGGGAACAGTCCAGCCCGAACTGCCAAGCCATGTCTTTCCTGGACCGGAATCAAGCATCCTAGGACCGGTTTCTGGCTATCAGCCCTCTTCAGTCAGGATAGCTTGACTCCAGTGGTGTGGAAAGCATGGGACTCACGTCTGAGTATACCCATCCCACTTGGGGTGACAAATGCAAAACAGTTGATGGACAGAATGCAGAACAATGTCATACATTCACCCCAGTACAGATATCTGGTACGTCAGCAGCTTGCGTTCTTAAGTTCACCATGCGTGTCGCGCTCTGCTTTGAGTGCAGGGAAGGGGCCTCCTGCTTAGGTTACGTTTTCCTCGTGCCAACTGTAACACTCTTGTTCGGGTTTGTAAAGAGCGTTTCTTCCGCCTGGATGCAAGGGTTGTGCAGACCCGTGCATTTCAAATATCTGCAGCTTGATGCTTTCATATCCTGTGTTGAGAATTCAAATGCATTCTATTGTTCATTACGACGAGACACGCCTCCTTGCATTGGTGAAGAGGAGAGAGAAAAAAATAATTCTATTACAGGACTGGAGGCTTAGGATTATGCTTTTCTCTTTCTATTTATTCCCACTCACAGCAGCCAATGAAAAAAGTTTTAATATGTAAATAAACTAAATTTCCCATGATGCATATATTGCACATCACATCCTGAAAGACCCTATAAGAGCCACCATAATCAGAAATCTTCCTCTTTCTTTGCTGCTCACCCAGAATTCCCTATGTTTATGAATGTTTATTAATGTTTGCGCAGAGATGGTTATACATTCATGTATATATTTTGATTGTAAAGGCATCGCGCCACTACATTAAGTTGCTCGGACTAGAACGCGAGTAACGCGCTAATGCTTCAGGCATGGTTCATTTAAGGGAGCTGTGCCGTATTATTTAGTTAGCTTTCGGCATTCAAAGATTGCCTACGCGCGATCGCGCTGAAGCTCTTTATCCTGCTACGGGCAGGCGCTTGAAGTGCGATCAGATTTACAACTTCAGAAACGCTGTGAGTCTCCCGCTCTGCAGCGGTGAGTCGCGCATTGCGGGGGGCCCGATCGGGCTTTTTTGTCATGCCTCTATTAAAACATATACTGCGCTGCCGACGGCAGTTCATTAACTCAATTGCAAACGCTACAGGCTTTCTTTAATCGCAGGTGCGTTTTTCTTTTAGCCTCTTTTACCGATGGTTGTGCGTAGCCCAATTGGGCTCCTTTTTGGTAGGATTGGGCTACGCACCACGTATTCAACCCTGCAATCACTCCAGATCTCATTTGCTCGTGGTTTCTTCAGAACAAGAGACACTTTCTACGCCTGAGGTGGCTGAAATAGTGATCTGGTCTTGGAGTGTGCACAGACTTCTTTAATTGTTTGTACTCTTGATTCTCCTTACGCCCTGTGGGCTGCAAGAATATTTATACAACTTTTGCGGAGGAGCTAGGTACTTTGGTGTGTGTGCTGTGGATTGGCTCCCTCCTTACTCCTCTTCTGCCCGTTACATTTATAATTCTGCTCTGCCATGGAGGACTGGGTCAGCTATGAGGATGATAACCTGTATGAGGAGAAAGTTACTATCCCTTCCCTGGAAGATAATATTGTGGAGGCGCTGGACGCTACTGTCCAGGAGTCCGTGAATAAGACCGTGGAGAAGGCAGTCCCTGGGACTGTGCTGCAAGAGCTGGCTGCTGCATTGAAGCAGATAACTAAACAACTAGAGCGATTCGCTAATCGTCACAGGTTTACTACCCCGGTTGAGCCAGCTCAGGACACCACAGTCGGTGGACAGCAGTCCAAGTCTTGGCCCCATGCTGACGCTCTCTTCTTTGCCTCCTTCTGGCAAGACCGAATGTCCCGACACTGATACAGACCAGACACCGATACCACAGGGACTGACACCCCTGATGAGGCTCCCCCAAAAAAGAAAGCTAGGAAGACTAGGCACGTGGAGCAAGACCTATCCCAAACTCCGTTCACCTTCAATCCTGCAGACATTGTCCACCCTAAGTCTTCGGATTGGGCTTCTGTGCCTGAAGTCACAGCGTACTTGCATGATAACCTCCGGCGGAGTTTTGACAAGAAGATGCGCAATAGATTACGTTCTGAATGTCCCAGACCTGATATTTCGGACAAGGTTGCGGAGACCCCAGACATAGATGCAAACCTCCTTACCTTCCTCAAGAAATTCACTAAGCACCCAAAGAAAGGTATTGATCAGGCCTGGCGAGGCGGTCAGGACAAACTCCTGGACATGGCAGGCCCTCTCGCCAAGATTCTAGAAATCGCCCTGGAGGCGCAAAGCTCGGGCACTGCGGTGGACGCGGATGTATTGGCAGGATGGACCCAGCAGGCCATATTCCTACGTGGCAACGCAAATTGTGCCCTATCTACAGAACACTGCAAGTCGCTCCTCATGCGAATGGATTCCAACCTCACTGAATTGGTGGCAGCGGAACTGGGGCCGCTGGCTGAGGGCAATCTCTTCGGAGAACGCTTTGTCAAGGATGTCTCCTAGGACGTGTGCACGTTAACCATGCTGGATAAGGCCCAGTCTGGCATCAAGCGGGGCGAGGCAGAGGACGCTCGCCAGGCCGTCAGTTCTCCCAAGGTCCTCAACGAGAAGACTACGGAAGGAGCCGCAGAGGGTGGGATTCCACTCGTGGAGGAACCTTCTACCCCACCAGACAACGCTTCAACCAGGGGCGTTTCCACAGAGGTGGCCACCGTGGAGGCTTCCAAGCCCCAGACTCTGCAGGTAATTGCCCCCGACAGTTTTCCAATGCCTTTAGGGGGTTGCACTCAATTTTTCTATCACAACTGGTTTCGAATTTCTCAGGATGCGTGGATCTTGCAGACAATTCAAGGGTTCCACTTAGATTATATCAAACTCCCTATCAGGACAAAAGACCCAGACCGCTTTCTTTTTCCCAACTAGAATGCGATTTTATCAATTCAGAACTAGAAGAATTGTTGCAGAAACTCACCATAGCGTATTGCAACGAGGGCCCTCGCGGTTTTTGCAGCAATGTTTTCTTAGTGCAGAAAAAGGGCGAAGGTCACAGGTTAGTTTTGAATTTGAAGGCGTTTAATCAGTTTATGACCTACAAGCACTTCAAGATGGAGGACATCAATCTTTTGGCGGATCTTCTGAAAGAAGGAGACTGGATGGTCCGGCTGGACCTGAAGGACGCCTATCTGTCAATACCTATCTTTCCTCCTCACCGCCGCTTCCTCCAATTCCAACAGCAGTTCGAGTATTTGGTCCTTCCTTTCGGGCTCTCCTCAGCACCATGGTGCTTCACCAAGGTGATGAAACCGGTGATGGCTCACCTACGGGAACAGGGTATTCGCATGTTAGTTTTTCTAGATGACATACTCATCATGGCGCAATCTCCAACACTAGCTATTCAGCATTTACAACTGACCATAGCTACTTTGTAAAACCTAGGGTTCATGATCAACAAAGCCAAATCGGCTCTTGCTCCCTCCCAAACTATGGACTTTCTAGGGTTCGTCATAGATTCTCGGTCGACACAATTGAGTCTTCCCCGCTCAAAACTGAAAACCATCAGGAAGGAGCTCACTGCGCTGTTATCCAAACAAACAGTCTCACTCAGAGTATTTGCCAGGATCGTGGGTCTTCTGGCAGCATCCATACAGGCAATCTTCCCGGGCCCTCTTCATTATCGGGCCCTTCCGAGGTTAAAAATAAGACACCTTCAGAAGGGTCTTTCTTTCATGGACGTCATTCCCCTTTCTCAGGAAGCAAGAGAGGAGATACAGTGGTGCTTAAGCCACGTAGAGGCGTGGAACGGCAGGGCCATTTTCGGCTCTCAGCCAGAGGTAGTTATAGATTACGACGCCAGCCGCTGGGGCACGCTTTGCAGAGATATCTCCATGGGCGGGCGATGGTCCCTGTGCAAACTCGATCTTCACCTCAACTGCCTAGAACTCTTGGTGGGATCCTTCGTGATCTGGACACTGTCACCCAGACGAGACTCATGGTGCATCCTGCTTCAGATGGACAACACCTTGGCGGTCAGGTACATCAGCACGAGGTCCTCTCTGCTTGCAGAAATAGCGAAGGACTTCTGGCATTTCTGCCTAAATCACCAGATAACGGTGATTGCCGAATATATCCCGGGGCAGTCGAACGTGGTAGCGGATTGGAATTCCCGGCATCTCAAGGATTACAGCGATTGGCAACTACAACCCCAGATAGTCCAATGGTTGCAAACAATCTGGGGCAGTTGCGAAATCGACCTTTTTGCGTCCAGACTGAATCTGAGCGTACTAGACCTATACGACCTGTTGGTGTGGTCCAATTGTTAGTTGCATTGCAGAAACCTTATAAGCCAGGGTCTGCAGCTATTATAGCCAGATGGTTAAAATCTGTTGTGCAAGAAGCAGGTATTGATACCCAAGTGTATGAAGCGCATTCTGTGGTGGAGCTATGGCCTCCAAAACATTTATGTTGGGTTCTACTGTTCAAGATTTCATGCGTTCTGCTGACTGGTCTTCTGAACAGACTTTTAAATAGTTTTTCTATAAACCGGTGGGTGATATAGCCTCTGTTGTATTTGATAAACTAGCATAATCCGAAGCCTTCGGTCCTGTATTAGAATAAAAAATTTATTTATATTCTGTCTAAGCAAAAGTGAAGGGGTTTTTCCTCTGTTTCATTACTTCCAGGTTCTGAGACGAAGATGGAATAAGAGTACTTCTGGTTAAGAAGACGTCACTTTCCAGTTGGTTTGATTCTTCCACGTTGGAGGAAGTTATTTGGACTAAAGTTATTATTTTTGGACTTTTACTGTTCGAACAAAGAAAGCGGAGGATTTACGGTTATGGTGGCTCTTATAGGGTCTTTCAGGATGTGATGTGCAATAGATGATTCATGGGAAATGTAGTTTATTTACATATTAAAACGTTTTTCATTGGCTGCTGTGAGTGGCAATAAATAGAAAGAGAAAAGCATAATCTCGCCTCCGTGTCCTTAATAGAATTGAAAATTCTTGGCACAAATGCTAGCTAATTTTTTATCCTTGCGTGGCCACTCCACGCGCTTTGGAGCGCACTATGCTGTTCAGTTTTGTGTGGCCAAGTTTATTGAGACAACTCCGTTCTAAAGCCCAGACTGGATTGGAGTGGCGTGGCCTTCCTTTGCCATGCGGGTTGCTGGTGCGCTAACCCTTAAATCGTAATCCTCCAAGCTGCAATCAGGAGAGCTCTTCTACTGGTCTGCTGGCGGGCTATTCTTCAGTGACACGCACTCAGTTGAAGTCTCCTGGTGCGTCCTGGTTCTCTTTCCTTCAGTGACACACTCACTTTTAATGTTTGATGTTCCTGATCCTGCACCATTGCACTATTTAAATCTCCTAGGGTGTACTGCCTATTTATGACAGTGATACGCACAGTAGTTTCTTTAGTATGTTCTGCATGATTTTAGAGTGACACGCACACTACTGATCTTTGTATGTCCTGCAATATTTTATACAGTGACACACACTGTTCCTGGCGTGCTGTTTTGTCATCATTAGCAACAATGGTACGCACACTAGTCGTTTTTTTGGCATATTTTACATGATTTTGCACTGAGGCGCACACTGCTGAACCTTGCGTGCCCTACAGCATTGAATAGAGTGACACGCACACTGTTCCCCCTCGCTTATCTTACATTGGTGATTACAGTGACATGCACAGTGTTGTTCCTGGCGTGTACTATATTATTGACTATAATGACACACACACTAACTTCCAGAACAGTTCTGCTTTACGTTAATATAATAACTAGTGTTCGTGTCAATTAGTCGAGTATGCGGAATATTACAGCTCCACCTTTCTTTATGTCTAGTCCAGGCACACCTCCTAATAAGTGGAAAAAATAGTAAAAAGGTGTTTGATAGGTATGCCAAAGTGTGTGGAACCTCGTTAAGTGCAGAGAGGAAGACATCTTTACTTTTACACTGCCTGGGTTCAGAGGGCCAAGAATTATTTAATCATTTTCCAGACCTTCTGGTACTGGAAGCTGAAGATCTAAATGAATATGAGATATGCATTAAAGTAAATGGACAAACACTTTCTGCTAAACATCAATACTATCTTAGAAAGAAACCATTTTGCCAGGAGAACACAAAGGGAGGAAGAGTCTGCTGAAGGCTATGTAACAGATTTAAGGAAACTTAAATCTTTGGGCAAATTTACAGCTTTAATTGAAGAACAAATATGTGACAAGTTCATGTTTGGATGTAACATGGAGAAGGTGAGGGAGGAACAGTGGTTACGTGATGAGCCAACTCTTGATAAAGTTTTGTTAGTAGCTAACAGGATTGAACACTACACGTTTTGTGTGGCGATAATCAAGAAAGATAGTGAAAAGGACCTTAAATTGCAGGTTGTAAAATAAAATGTAAGAGATTAAAGTGAAAGGTCATGGGGAGAATGAATGGCCAAAAGCAAAAACAGTTCCATGCAGAGATTATAGGTACAACAAGATTGGTTACCTGGCCATTGACAGAAAATGTCCAGGTTGGAAATCCACATGTACAAATTGCAACAAGAAGGGGCATTTTGCTTTGTTATGCTAAAGGTACTTCTAAAGCGCACGTACACCAAACGGTTTCTTGGCGCTGGAGTCCAAGGGACACTGCCGCTAAGTGAATTACTCATATGCCTGGCGGCACAGCCAGGTCTTTAGAAATGTCCTTAATTGAGAATAAGATGTCAATGATCTAATATCCAGAGGAAAGAGTTCCAAATTTGAGGGGCCAAGACCTTGAATCTTAGTCCTCCCCCAGAAAGGGAGTCCCAGTTTGGTTGGCCCGAAGTTGGAATTCCAGGGTTTAGATGGCCCGCCAATTAGGATCACTTCTGTTTTATCTGGCTTTAACTTCAGGTGGTTACTGTTCATCCAGTCACATTAATGATTGAAAGTTAGAGGCGGAGGCGACCGACTGATCAGTGTCAAAGATCAGTAGGAGATCGTCAGCATAGTTGAAGGTGCATATAATACTTTTGCCAAGGGAGTGAAAAAAGGGAAGTAAGTACAAGTTAAACAAGCATTTACAATGCAATAGGTCTCACATTAATTAAGTTTGAGCTATTGGCATTGCTAATATTGCAACACCAATTGCAACAAAAGTCTATAAATTGTAGGCCAAAAAAATGTGTATTTATTTTGTAGCAATGGTGGCATGCTGCGCTTTAAATGAATATGTTTAAAAGTAAAGTGCGCCATACTGCGATTGCTACAATAGTTAATTGTGGATGTGTTCACAATTGATGTGTGCACTGATGGCTGGTGGTGTGTGTGCCTGTAGAAATTGTGCACTGATGTTGTGTGTGGTTGTGTGTGTGTGGGGTTGTGGTTGTGTGTGTGTGTGTGTGTGTGTGTGTGTGTGGTGGGTGTGTGTGGGTGGTGTGGGGTGTGTGTGTGTGTGTGTGTGGGGTGTGTGTGTGTGTGTGGGGGGTGTGTGTGTGGGGGGTGTGTGTGTGGGTGTGTGTGTGTGTGTGTGGGGTGTGTGTGGGTGTGTGTGTGTGTGTGGGGTGTGTGTGTGTGTGTGGGGTGTGTGTGGGTGTGTGTGTGTGGGGGGGGGGGGGTGTGTGTGTGGGGGGGTGTGTGGGGGGTGTGTGTGGGGGTTGTGTGTGTGGGGGGTTGTGTGTGTGGGGGGTTGTGTGTGTGTGCGTGGTGTTGTGGTGTGTGTGCGTGGTGTGTGTGCGTGGTTGTGTCTGTGTGTGGTTGTGTGCGTGGTTGTGTGTGTGCGTGGATGTGTGTGTGCGTGGATGCGTGGTTGTGTGCGTGTGCGTGGTTGTGTGTGTGTGTGTGTGGATGCGTGGTTGTGTGTGTGTGTGGTTGTGTGTGTGCGTGGTTGTGTGTGTGTGTGGTTGTGTGTGCGCGTGGTTGTGTGTGCGCATGGTTGTGTGTGCGCGTGGTAGTGTGCGCGTGGTTGTGTGTGCGCGTGGTAGTGTGCGCGTGGTAGTGTGCGCGTGGTAGTGTGCGCGTGTTTGTGTGTGGGTGTGTGGGTGGGTGGGGGGGGGGTGCGGGTGTGTGTGCTTGTGTGTGGGTGTGCTTGTGTGTGGGTGCATGGTTGTGCGTGTGTGTGCGTGGTTGTGTGTGTGCGTGGTTGTGTGTGCGCGTGGTTGTGTGTGTGCGTGGTTGTGTGTGTGAGTGGTTGTGTGTGTGTGCCTGGTTGTGTGTGTGCCTGGTTGTGTGTGTGAGTGGTTGTGTGTGTGAGTGGGTTGTGTGTGTGAGTGGTTGTGTGTGTGAGTGGTTGTGGTTGTGTGTGCGAGTGGTTGTGTGTGTGTGGTTACATAAATATGGCGCAGTCCACGCAGACTATGAAAATAGTTTGTCACCGTAATGTAATGCTTGTCAGCTAACAAGAGCACCTCTGTGGTCGTACTTGAAATTACACCTCAACGCGGATCCACTGTAAATCACTATTCCCTCGTCTATCTGCAAATCAGCGCACAATTACATGAATGTAGCCTTCCCCTGTGCTGTGCACGGCAGGCGCCCTCTCTGATGCAAAGTGAGTTGGTGTTGGGTTACACTTGACCACAACTGTCAAACCTGCAATAAGCCAGACTCGCATAGAAGTCTAGAGGAACCCAAACATGCCCATCTGCCGGTGCCTCATCACTCTAGCCAGCCAAGCGCGGATTGTGAACCGAGAAAATAAGTTTCGCAAACGTATAGCCAAGAGTGTCGTATTCGCATGTCACTTTATCAAACATGTCTGTCAGCTCAACTGCTTTTATTCTTGTGCAAGAGTCCATTTCACAATTTCCGCCTTTCATTACACTGAGATACTTAAAGATACATGTTTATGTACACACACGGACATATATAAATATAGAGGTATGTTATAATTACACCATGATCTACGACAAGTGACAAACGCAGCACTAGTACGTCCAATGTGGGTGAAATCAGTGTGTCTATGCACTGTGTATACAATACAAGCATTTGCAATGCAATAGGTCTCGCATTAGGAAAGTTTGAGCTATTGGTATTGTAAATATCAAATTTTTAGGTCTCGTGACCTATCAATGCGCATGCGCATTGAGCGGAGCGAGACTATAGGGCTTTAAACAGAGTTTAACTAACTATGGCGATTTGGTGCTGTGCCCGTGCGCTTTTAGGTCAATGCGCAAGCGCATTCACCTAAAATGCGCGTGCACATCATCAAATCGCCATCTGTTCCCTCAGCCGAACTCCTCCCACACCTTTGAAGTGAAGCTTAGCTTCACTTCAAAGGCCCCTGCTGCTTCACACTCTCATGCCGCTCTCCCCGCTCCGCCCCCTCCCGCCGTGTCGCATTTCTCCTCCCCCACTTTCACTTTGACGGCCGCAGGCCGTCTCTCGTGTTTCTCCTTTTTTTTTTGTTGATTCTGGTTTTTATTTTTTCTCGCATTTCTTCGGCATTTTTCTAAATCTGCCATTTATCGCATTTCTCCTCCCCCACTTTCACTTTGACGGCCGCAGGCCGTCTCTCGTGTTTCTCCTTTTTTTTTTTTTGATTCTGGTTTTTATTTTTTCTCGCATTTCTTCGGCATTTGTTTAAATCTGCCATTTATCCTATCCTTTGTCCTATCCTTCGTTCTCGTGTTACTCTTTCCCTTTGTTGCTTTCTTCCTTGTTTTGTTAATTTTGCGCTTTTGTCATGTTATGTTTTACTGTCGCGCTACATTGGTAATAACGTTACGCTTTTGTGTCTGCTACAGGGTGTCCCACAGCAGAGCTACCCCTCGATGAACATAGAGCCCAGTGTATTGTGCAGTAGGTAGCAGAGCAAGGCCTCTACCTACTCAGAACAGATGTTTAGGCCTCAGATAGCTGAACTAGCCCTAACTAGCTAACTATGCCGACCATGACGTGTTCACGGTTCTTACATTGGGATTAAGATTGTAGGTTTTAAACTCACGCAGTATCATGTTGGCGAGACCATCTGGGTAGTTATGTATGTACGTCCGAGCGCGCTCAGCATAGGGAGTGCATGTCATTTCAAAAACATCAGCTGTATTTTTATGCCCAGATTTTATGGTAGAGACCCTTGAAATAGGGTCATCCGACCCGGAATGCATTGGGTACAGGCATACGCAATTATTTGATATATTGATAGAATATTCAGTAACATCACTAGAGTAAACACAGAATTTTGATCAGCAAAAGTAAGACAAACGAAGAGTGTGAATAAATAACAGTGAAACCTAATAGACATGTGAAAAGAGTTTCATTTAAAATGTGCGTTTGTGGTTTTGAAAAGGAAACCATTTGGTTTGTATGTTCAATGCATCCAGGGCAGCAAGTGGAGATCCGCTACCTGCCCATAGGGTCGTAATATCTTTAATACCTGACCCTGCTTGATACAGGGTGATGTCCACATGAGAGAGTGTCGTCAACCCCCCTTTGTTCTTATTTTTTGCTCCGTGGGTGATCCTTTTTTGTCTGATTAAGTGGCTCCATTCTGTTCAAGTGGTCTTCAGCGCCTTCTCTCATAGCTCCCCACAGTGCTACTTGCGAGGATGATGATGATATCCTAAAGGAGTGAAATGGGGGCGTGGCTGCTGATACTCTGCCCTCTGCCGCGTCTCCTATTTTAATCAATGTTTATTATTTTGTTATAAATGGCTGTGCCCACTTACTCTCCCCACCTTTAACCTACTTCTCGTCCCTCTGCTTGTAACTACGCACTCTGTACCCTCAGTTATGGGGTCTAGCCCCCCCCCCCCTATCCGTTCCATCTTTTCTCTCTCGCTCTGTCCTTTCTCCCCTTTTCTTTCCCGCTCTCTCCAGTGTCCATCTCCTGGGCCTGTCCACTCGCCCCCCCCCCCTTTGAACACGCGTCCACCCCTCTGTCTCCTCTCGTGTTCACCCCTCCTCTCTCCCATCTCCGCTCCGTCTGTCTGTCTGCGTCTCTCTCATCCTCCTCTTCCTCCCGGTCTCTCCACTTCCCTCCCCATCTCTCCTCATCGCCCTCCCCCCACCCATCCCTGCCAGCTCTTTCTTCCTCCACGAATAGAAAAATATTCCCAGCTAAAAATACCGGAATAGAAAAAACGAGGGAAATACTCAAAATAACTCTATAGATAGGGAAGAAAATTAAAATGACATTACGAGATTCTTTAGAAATAGTGCGAAGGCTGCAGCTCCCACCAGGGCGCATTCGCTCTCTCTGTCTCTCCTTTCTCTCTCTCTCTCTCTCTCTCTCCATCTCTCTCTCGCCCTCTCTCTCTCTCCCTCCACTCTCTCTCTCTCTCCACTCTCTCTCTCTCTCTCTCTCCATCTCTCTCTCTCTCCATCTCTCCCTCTCTCCACTCTCTCTCTCTCTCTCCATCTCTCCCTCCCCCCTCTCTCTCTCTCTCTCCTCTCTCTCTCTCTCCATCTCTTTCCCCCTCTCTCTATCTCCCTCTCTCTCGCTCTATCTTTCTCTTTCCCCCCTCTCTCTCCCTCCTCTCTCTCGCCTTTCTCTCCCCCTCTCTCTCCTCTCTCTCCTTCTCTCTCTTTCCCCCTCTCTCTCTCCCTCTCTCTCGCTCTAACTCTTTCTCTTCCCCCCCCCCTCTCTCTCCCTCCCCCTTTCTCTCACTCTCTTTCTTTCTTTCTATGTGGCAGAGTTGACTTGTTTATGCAGCAAAGAAAGAAAAATTATGCTATAATTATGTGGCACCTCTTTCAGTTTAAAATCAGTGTAAAACAGCAGATCTCATTTCATGTGCCTCACTCGGCGGTGGTTTAAACTTCAGCGAGTGGGGCCCCGCCCAAGACGACGTGCAACAAGGCCTTGCACAGCTGCCAACAGGTTTGTAAAGCGGAATCCCCAAGCAGCAACACCAGCAGATTGAGTCTGAACCCTACTGAAAGGGCTGGGCGGGACGGAGGCCTGCGAGGGACAGCATACCCCGTTATGCAGTCACAGTCGCAAAATGCTCTTTTATTTTATGGATTTCAGCCTCTGCCCCTGGGAGTGAAGTGAAGCGCATTTGGGGGTCCCCTGCATGCTTTCCCCTGTCCCCACACCCTCACATTTAAAAATGCAAGTGGCGCTCGCAGACAGGGACCACTTTGTGAATGGGCACCCCCCATATAGTGATCTGAAAGTCGCCATTTGAAATCCTGGCAATGCCGACCGAGCCTGTCATCCTTCTGAGGTTGGTAATGTGAGTGGTAAAAGCAACATCTGTTATTTTACAATGCTTATTTTATTGATAAATTATTACGGTGCTTTCAAACACCAGGTCTCGTATGAAATGCTCTCTCTATATGTGCAAGCATTATAGACATACATGTTTATTACTGCAGGTTCCTAAGTAATGCGGCGCAGTTTTACATATGGGTGTGTGGGTCTCTATAGGTGGCACAGGCTGATGGGTGCTATGGCGACATCTCTCTTTTCCCTCGCGTCGTCACTGTCACTGCCGTCTCTCTTACCTTCTCCCTACCCCCTCTCTCTCTGTACCCTTTCTTTTTATGGCCCCTCTAAACGCCCTGCTATGTTGTCTCCATCCCTCAACTCTCTCACAGCATCACTCAGCTCAACCACAGCATCACTCAGCGCAACCACAGCATCACTCAGCGCAACCACAGCATCACTCAGCGCAACCACAGCATCACTCAGCGCAATCACAGCATCACTGGTTCAAATATGTTCTCTCAATGTTTCCAGCTTTATTACAAATGTAAAAAAAGATGTTAATATTTCACTTCTGTTCTTGGATTTTCGTCACAATAAAATACACTGAACATAATCTTCACTAAAGTTATTTACAAAAGTTTAAGCTATTGCCATTATAAATGACAATCACTTTTATTTAAGTATTAATTATTTAAAAAAGTTAAAAGCCATTGTTGTGTTTTGTTATGCTATGTTTTGTTTTGCTATCCTATGCTTTGTTTTGTTATGCTTTGTTTTGTTATGCTATGTTTTGTTGTGTTTTGTTATGCTGTGCTAAGTGTTATTATGCTATGCTTTGTTGTGTTTTGTTATGCTATGTTTTGTTATGCTAAGCTTTGTTTTGGTATGCTATGCTATGCTATGTTTTGCTTTGCTATGTTTTGTTTTGCTATGCTGTTTTGCTATGTTTTGTTATGCTATGTGTTGTGTTTTGTTATGCTGTTTTGTCAGGTTATGCTATGTTTTGTTATGCTATGCTATGCTTTGCTATCATATGCTTTGTTTTGTTATGCTATGCTTTGTTTTGTTATGCTATGCCAGAGGACTTCAAACTTTTGGATGCTGAGACCCCCCCTGTCAACATTTTGAGGCGCAAGGACCCCCTCCTGACAAAAATGTCTAAACCTGTAGGCAGGGCTACTAGAATTATTAGGCAAGTGAGGACCAAATTACGCAACAGGCTTGACTAAATTGTGTGGGAAGAAAATGTAAATGATGTTATGTGATGCCGCGTATTTTGGAATAGCATTGTTTCATTATTTTGACATTTTTTAAACACAGTAACACTGAGGAAAGATTTCACCCCATCAGTACCAGTTTAGGACCAAAATACAGCAATTAACATCAGAAAGATTTCTAATCAACCTTTAAGAAGGGCCTTCCACTCCGCAGGAATACGTGCTGCCACATTAGAAGCTCACCTGGCCCTGGCCAGGAGAGGCAGGGGTCCCTTAAAAACCTGGCGGTTTTGTGCAGAGTTAAGCAGTTTACCCATGCAGCTTTCCTCTCACCCCCTCCCTTCCATCCCTCTCTCCTCTCTTAACCTCGGATCCTTCTCTCACTTTGCAGGCCATTTTCTTACACCCCTTTTTTACAAGATCTGAACTCTCCCCATTCAACCTCTCACTTTAACAATGCACCTCATCTCTCTATAGCACCTTTCGGGCAAACATTTCATTTTTTTTATAGCGCTACTCATAGTTTACTCACACTCAGTTCTGTGATCTGCATGGTACATGTTCTTTGTAGCAGGCATATTAACCTTCTGCGGGAAACAACCTTTACAACGTAACTTCTACAACGCACTACCATTACAACACAGTCATTACATCGCATGCCCTTACAACGCAACCATTACATCGCAGAGCACTACAACGCATACCATTACAACGCATACCATTACAACGCATAGTACCCTTACACTATCCAAAACGTACCCTACAGTTGCACCCCCCGGAGTTAGAATAGTATTTTTTTACCCCTACACTATCCAACACTTACCCTACTTTTGCACCCCCTGGAGTTAGAATAGTAATTTTTACCCCTGTACTATCCAATACTTACCATACATGCAATGTAATGGCATGCGTTGTAAAGGTAGTATGTGTTGTAATGGAATGCGTTGTAAAGGTAGTTTTAGACAATTTGTTGTAATGGCATGCGTTGTAATGGAATGCGTTGTAAAGGATGTTGCGTTGTGAAAAATGCGTTGTAAATGCATGCCTTGTAAAAATATGCGTTGTAACACCATACAACCAGGTAAGAGGAGTGACTGCAGGGTGAGTGAGGTGGCGTATGAATTTGGGTGCGGATGCAAGTTCAGAATGGGACGAATGAATGTATGATTACTGATGGGTTTGTTTGAGTGAGTTGCTTATTGAGCAGTGAGGGGGTCAGGTGAGTGAGGTGTCACATGAGTGCAGGATGAGTAGTGCACTCGTGTGACTGCAGGGTGAGGTATAGGGTGAACAGCGCACATGCATTGTGAGTGCAGAGTGATCAGGTGAATAGTGTGAATGCATGGTGATCAGTGCGAGTGCATTGTGATTACTGTGAGTGCAGAGTGAATGGTGTGAGTGCAGAGTGAATGGTGTGAGTGCAGAGTGAATGGTGTGAGTGCAGAGTGAATGGTGTGAGTGCAGAGTGAATGGTGTGAGTGCAGAGTGAATGGTGTGAGTGCAGAGTGAATGGTGTGAGTGCAGAGTGAATGGTGTGAGTGCAGAGTGATCGGTGTGAGTGCAGAGTGATCGGTGTGAGTGCAGAGTGATCGGTGTGAGTGCAGAGTGATCGGTGTGAGTGCAGAGTGATCGGTGTGAGTGCAGGGTGAGCGTGAAAGTGAAGGGCGAGAATGAGGAGCGAGTTGTCTGAATGCAGGGTGCATTTCCATACACTTGAAGTAACTCAGCATGTTCTTGACGGCAGCGAAGGGTTTAAGATCCAAGTTAAACTACTGCGGCATTAATTGGGGATCGAGGGTGGAGGAAATAAATAATGTGCTGATCCTGCAACAAACTTACAGTCCTATGGTTAGGGTTGCCAGCGGATTATTTTGATGGCCCAGCCGGTTAAAAAATAAGCAGACACCTAAAGCTGTATTTTAAGCACTTATCTGTGCATACTTCGAACAACAAATATAAATGGAAAGCACTTTTAATTGTGTTCTAGGGCTGCCTCAATGATCACTGACTGACAAAGAAAAAAGACAGAAAAGTCACATAACTAATGCATAGATAGTTTTGTATTTAAAAGTCTATTTAGTGTCAAGAGGAGGTCTTTGCAGGTTCTTTAAACAAAACAGGCAGGTATTTTTCTTTTGGCAACCCTACTTTATATTCCTTTTCATTAAATGCATTCTCACACTACAGCAGTAATTGTAAAGTACAAATGTAAGGAACAGGCCCAGTGGGGGCACAGGGAAAAACACTAAGCCTCTGTAATCAGTTTACAAAGGCATGTAAATATGCAAATGGTCTTTAAAGACCTGTGAAAAACTCGGGCGTGCTGGCGATGACTCCAGACACTGCCCAGCCGAGCCTAAAGCAGATCGAGTTACACTGCAGCAGCGGCCGGGCTGAGAGACACGACGAGGGAGGAGGGGGGCTGAAGCCCTTGGGCCTGGGAAGAAGTAGGACTATGAAGGAGCGACCCACTTTGCATTGCTCCACGGCCCCCCTGGGGGTCGCGCCCCAGTTTGAAGACCCCTGTGCTATGCTATGTTTTGTTATGCTATGCTGTGTTTTGTTATGCTGTGCTATGTTTTGCTATGCTATGTTTTGTTGTGTTTTGTTGAGCTATGCTATGTTTTGTTGAGCTATGCTATGTTTTGTTGTGCTTTGTTTTGTTAAGCTATGCTGTTTTGCTATGTTTTGTTATGCTATGTGTTGTGTTTTGTTATGCTATGTGTCGTTATGCTACGCTAGGTTTTGTTTTGCTATCCTATGCTTTGTTTTGCTATGCTATCCTATGCTTTGTTTTGTTATGCTAGGCTTTGTTGTGTTTTGTTATGCTATGCTATGTTTTGTTATGCTATGCTATGTTTTGTTATGCTATGCTATGTTTTGTTATGCTAAGCTTTGTTTTGTTATGCTATGCTGTTTTGTTGTGTTTTGGTGTGCTGTTTTGTTTTGCTATCCTATGCTTTGTTTTGTTATGCTATGCTATCCTATGCTTTGTTTTGTTATGCTATGCTATCCTATGCTTTGTTTTGTTATGCTATGCTATCCTATGCTTTTTTTGTTATGCTATGCTATCCTATGCTTTTTTGTTATGCTATGCTGGGTTTTGTTATGCTATGCTGGTGAGGGTGTGAGGGTGAGAGGGTGTGTGGGGGGCGAGAGGGTGTGTGGGGGGCGAGAGGGTGTGTGGGGGGTGAGAGGGTGTGTGGGGGGTGAGAGGGTGTGTGGGGGGTGAGAGGGTGTGTGGGGGGTGAGAGGGTGTGTGGGGGGTGAGAGGGTGTGAGTGGGTGTGAGGGTGGGTGAGAGGGTGTGTGAGGGAGGGTGATGGGTGAGGGGGTGTGAGGGTGAGGGGGTGTGAGGGTGAGGGGGGTCTGAGGGTGGGAGGGGTCTGAGGGTGGGAGGGGGTGGGTGAAGGTGGTGGGGTGTGAGAGGGTGTGTGAAGGTGAGGGAGTGTGAGGGTGGGTGAGGGAGGGTGAGGGGGTGTGAGGTTGAGGGTGGGTGAGGGGGTGTGAGGGAGTGAGTGAATGTGCGTGAGGGTGAGTGAGTGTGGGTGAGAGGGTGAGTGAGTGTGGGTGAGAGGGTGGGTGAGAGGGTGGGTGAGTGTGGGTGGGTGAGTGTGGGTGAGTGAGTGTGGGTGAGTGAGTATGGGTGAGAGGGTGAGTGAGTATGGGTGAGAGGGTGAGGGGGTGCGAGGTGAGGTGGGGTGTGAGGGTGGGATGTGAGGGTGAGGTGATGTGAGGGTGAGGGGATGTGAGGGTGAGGGGATGTGAGGGTGAGGGGATGTGAGGGTGAGGGGATGTGAGGGTGAGGGGAGGTGAGGGTGTGTGAGGGTGAGGGTGTGTGAGGGTGAGGGTGTGTGAGGGTGGGGGCGTGTGAGGGTGGGCGTGTGTGAGGGTGGGCGTGTGTGAGGGTGGGCGTGTGTGAGGGTGGGTGAGTGTGTGAGAGGGGTGTGTGGGAGGGTGTGGGGGTGAGTGAGGGTTAAATAGTAGAAGTGGAGTGCGTGGGGTATGATTCGGATAAAACAAGGACTGGGCGAGAAGGGAGGGGGGAATGCCAGCAGGAAGGGAGGGGGTGACAAATGGTGAGCATTTCGCGGCCGCTTTGATGTCAGTGGCCGCACTACTCACTGAGAACATCAAAGCGGCCGCAAAATTGCTCCCAAAGCTGCAGGCGGACAAATGGTGCCACCGCCCGAGCACATGCACTGTGTCCGATCTGCTAGCTTTGGGAGCATTTTTGGAAGCCCTACTATACTCTCGCAGAACAACGCATGCGCGTTGGTTCTACGAGACCTAAGGAGCAGTGAGAGGGAGGAAGCCTGCGGCACCCCACGTGTCAATGTAACCCTAGGGGAGGAAAGATGGGCGAGGCGTACAGCTTGAGAGCAATCTTCTAGAAAGGATATGAGCCACTTATGAGCCATGCCCTGTATTAAAGCGTTACTGACACGGTCAGCCAGAAGTTCATGGTCGACCATGTCAAATGCTGCAGAGAGATCGAGAAGTACCAGGGCTTTGGTGGTGGCCTTGTCGGCCCCTTTCCTTATTTCATCTAGGATCGTCAAAATGACAGTCTCTGTGGAATGGGAGGGGCGGAAGCCTACCTGGTGGGGGCAAGATAGTGGGAATGTTCGATAGAAGAGCTGAGGCCACGTGGGCTTCCAGGAACTTAACTAATAGCAAGGGGAGCAGGGAAATGGGGCGATAGTTGGTAAGGGCTAAAGGGCCTGCCCCCTCTTTCTTCAAGATGGGAACGATTTCCGCTTCTTTGAATGCATTAGGAACAGTGACCTGAATTATTGAGTTGTTCAGAAGCGCAAGAGGGTTCGGACATGTAAGATAAGCTTCCCTTAATATGTATGGGGCAGCAATCCGTTGGAGAGCCGGATCTAATTTTCCTTAATATGTTAGAGAAGGCTTCTCTGGTGATGGGAGGAAACTGCTCCAGAGAGTGAGGGTTTCTAAGCAAAGATGGTTGAGCGTTAGGTGGGGCATCGGCAGATATGCTAAACTGGACGGTGGTTCTGCTCGGCGTAGGGCAAGTTTTTAAAGTTTTAAATCTTCAGAGAACCAGCGTTGGGCATTGTGGGGTCTAACTATAATAACTTTCTTAATGAGTGCGAGGCTATCACTGGCGGACTCTAGCCAGTAGTTGATGCATTCTTTAGGTTTATTAATCAGATGCTGTTCAGGTGGGCCGTAATAGCTAGCAAATTGCAGAAGTCTCCAATATTGGAGCGTCTCCAATTTCTTACCGTACGCCTTGCCTTAGTGTGGGGCTTAGCTAAGTGCTAGTTGGCGAGGGAGAATTTTATAAAATAATGGTCAGACCAGGAGCAAGGGGAGACCCTTAAATTAGAAACCGTCAAGTTGGATGTCCAGACTTGGTCATGGGTACGACGTTTGATGTGAGTGGGAGCTGTCACATGCTGGACACAGTTCAGCCCAGTGAGTAAGTTAGTCAGTTCAGCTGAGCTAGTGCCACCCATTGTATCATTGTGGTAGGTAATAACGGGGTAAACCCTTTACTCACCGACCTGGGTCAACATGTAGTTACAAGAAAGTGGTCGGTTAGATAACATTTCATAACATAATTTCATCAATAAATGTTAAGAGGTACACACAAAAACTGAGGAAATTTGAAACGGAATTTAATTCAGCTGTATTCAGTGATGTCCAGTACTTTCATATGTATTATATTTCATCCAGTACATAATAATTGATGGAGTCATTATTCAATACAGTGCTCGGTGGGTGTCAAAGAAAAGGGGGTTGGATTAAGTAAGGTAGGGTGTGGTTGGAATAGATAGGGGGACATGGAAAAAGGAATTGTGTCCTGTGAACAATTCTGCATCAAAGAACTTTTCCACTCTTACATAGATCACAAGGTTCCCTACATAAACATTACACGGTGGCCATATATGGCTAATTCTGTTGTAGCGTGTATGTTGAAGAAAATACTGTCGACGTTTCGACCCCTATGGTAAGGGCAGGTAGTACCTCAGTCTAGGGTCTTCATCAGGACTAAAGAAGTAATGAGCACCTACGGAAATAAATACGGGTGTCACTCAGTTGAATAATTAAAAAGGGGCATCCCTAAATGGCCCACAAACAGGTGTACCTACATATATTTTGAGGCGTTTGGGATGTCCCACTTCAGTTGGAGACTCGCGCAGTTGAAAGGATTCTGTAGAAGAACAATTTAACATTAAGAAGGATGACAATGGGCAAACCAAGGAAGGACGAAAATTAAATGGGACCACCAACACTTACTTATGTTCTTCTGAGAAAGAGAACTGTAGGTGTGTGTGTATGGAGTCCCAGATGAGTTGAGAACTAGCGTGGTTGAAGTGATTCTGTGGGTGAAAAAATATATATATATATGTATATATATACCCCAATCGGAAGGCTAGTCAGCATGTGAAACACTCGATGAAAATGAGTGTGACGTGTGGCACCAGACACTTACTTGGGGAACCCCTCCAAAGGGGAGTAGCTGTTCGTGTCCGGTAACTGTGTCCGTTAGTTGAGGTAGAAGGGTGTAGATCAGTCACATCATCTGAAAGAGTTAATTAAAGAGACGGTGGGGGCCTCGCTAAAAATAATCATGTGGGCTTGCCTAGAATCCGGTAGTTCTAGTGGCGTTCGTAAATTAATAAGGCTGAGTTAAAATGTAGGACCCCACCAATTCGTTGGTCAAGACGAGATCTAAAAATCAGGTTAGGTTCTCAAAGCGCATAGTTTGCTCGTATTCAAACTGTCAGCCCCTTTTACTTTATACAAAAATGGGAATTTTAACGATAATTTGAAAGGTAACAGATTTAAAGATTGCGTACTTATTGGGGCGCTCGATGGCTGTCAGAAAAAATATGGGACCCCATATTAGCTTGCCAAACCCTCTATCTGTCTTAATACTGAAGTGTGCACCTAGCGTTAGGGGACAGACATACCTGTATCGCTGCTGGAGTGAATCCACAGCGGAATCCATCAGAGCATTGGTGTTGCGACTAGAAATGCTCCCTGAGGGGGCGTGTCTATAGAGGCGTGTCGGCAAAGCAACGCGGTGCTGCAGCTAGCTGCTGGCAGAGTGAAAGTGTCTCAAATGCGCACGCGTGCTACCGGAGAACCTCTCCAAGCGGTGCTGCAGCAAGCTGCTGGCAGAGTGAGAGTGTCTCCAATGCGCACGCGTACTACCGGAGACCTACTCTTTGAGAAGTTCGGAAACCCAAGGCAATGTGGTTTATAGTGTTGAAAGAGATAACATTGAGATTAATAACGGCATGATATACTTTATGAACAGACCGATTATAACGACATTCTTGCACAGGTTATATCAGCAAGTAATATTAGTAGATGTGTGCGAGTTATCATTGGCCATTTGTGTATGATGATTTATCTATATCCATGCTCACTTATTAATAAATATGAAAGAGGTCCAATGTCTTCAACATGTTTAAAAAACATTTGTCATTACTGAATTTGACTGTAAAAGTACACATCATTGCGGACCATTGTATCTGTGAAAGGCATTAAATAATCATCAATACATTAAGGGTCAGATGTTAGACCTGCTAATTGTGAGTAAGTCGTATCAAGTTCATTAAGACCATTGTCCACAGTGTCCAGTGTGTGCATCCATTTGCATTCTCTCAGATTGAGTAGCGTATTAAGATCACCCCCTCTTGGTCCAATCACAATTTTCTCAACCACCAGCCACTTAAATGATTCTGGAGTATGGGCTTTGGACACAAAGTGCTCGACCAAAGGGGAACCGGGTGTTTGACATCTTATACAGCTACAGTGTTGGAGGATCCGTTCCTTTACATGTTGTTTGGTTTGTCCAATATACACCAAGTCGCAAGGACATACTATGGCATAAATAACATCACTAGTGTTACAGTTGGTCATGGATTTGAGAGTCACCTTATGATTCCGATAGTGCCACACCTTGGTCTCTAAGGTAAGTGGACAAGCTTTACACTTGGTGCATTTATAGTGACCCACCACTTGGGGAAGGTTCCAGATGCTCTGTAAGGTAGGTGGAGCTGGAGTTTCTAGGAGTGAACACACCACTTTGTCCCTGATATTCTTCGCCTTTTTAAAAGCGTGCATCGGGGCTTCTTTACAATCAATGACATCCGATACCAAGTTCCAGTACTTATTCACTGCCTTCTTGATCAGATTGCTCTTTGTGCAGAAAGTAGTGACGCAAACAATCCTGTCTGGGTTGGCAAGGCGTTCTCTCGGTTGAAGATCTTCGCGTGAATTAAACCATGCCCTCTTTCTGGCCCTTGTTACCAGTCGTCTCGGATACCCCCTTCCCATGAGTCTACTGATCAGGAGATCCGACTCCTTGAAATAGTCCTCTTTGAGCGAGCAATTTCTCCTCACCCGGAGGAATTGACCAAATGGTAGGTTGTCACGCAGACTTCTTGTATGATGACTCGAATACCTTAGCAAGCTGTTTCTTTCCGTGGGTTTCCGGAAGAGGGTAGTGTACAAATGGCCCTCTTGAGCCTTAATGCTAATGTCTAAGAAGTCAATAGAGGTGTTACTCATACTCATAGTAAATTGAATGTCCTGTGATTGATTATTCAGCCATGTAAGAAATGAGTTCAATTCAACTGCGTCTCCAGTCCACAACATCAGCACATCATCGATATACCGTCTCCACATCCAAATGTTGTTTTCATATGGATTTCTGGATGTTAAGATACAGTCCTGTTCGTATTCCGCCATGTATAGTATGGCCAGGTCTGGAGCGAAGGCTGCCCCCATCGCAACTCCCTTGCTCTGGACAAAGAATTCATCTTGAAATACGAAGACATTTTTCTTCATTGCCACCTCCAAGAGCTCGATAATGAAGTCTGTTGGTACCTGGGTAGGTTGGATTCTTCGGTCTAGTGCCTTTCTCATTATTGCCAGCGCTGGATCTTGTGGAATGCTTGTATATAGTGAAACTATATCAAGAGTTACTAGTAGTTGTTTATCCTGATCAAATGCGATATCATCTACTTGATTGATGATTTGCATGGTATCCCGGACGTAAGTGGGAGTCCCAACTGCTAGTGGTTTCAGAAAAGTGTCAATATATTTGCATAGTGGCTCCAGCAGAGAGCCACATCCAGATACAATGGGGCGTCCAGGAGGTTTTGTTATGTTCTTATGAATCTTCGGTAATGTGTAAATGGTTGGAGTTCTCGGCTGTGCGACATTTAGATATTCATATTCCTTGGTGCTCAGAAAACCCGCGTCCTTGCCTCTTCCTGTGATCTCTTGAATTTGCCTTCTGATATCCCTTGTGGGATTGGTGTTGATTAAAGTGTAGCTCACCCCATCTTGGAGTTGAGAATAGATCTCTTCTTTATACTGTTGGACATCTTGTAAAACTATCGCCCCACCCTTGTCCGCAGGCTTAATCACAAGTTGTTTATTGTTCCTCAGGTCATCCAAGGCTAGTCTTTCGCCTTGAGTGATGTTATGCTGTACATATGAGCGTGTGGTGCAAATGTTCATCAAATCTCTCATCACCACACTTTCGTATGTGAGGATCCTATGCGATGTCTGATGAGCCTTAGGAGTAAATGTCGAAGGAGGTCTTAATCCGGTCACTGACGTCGTAGTCGGGGGTGGCGAGTGCATAAAGAAATATTTTAGTCGGATCTTCCGGAAGAAGCGAGTTAGTTCAGACCTCATTTTGATTTGATTCGGGTAGGAGGTGGGTACAAATGATAGCCCCTTGTTCAACACGCTGGTTTCTTCCGGTGTCAGAACATGTTGAGAAAGATTGACTATAGGGCTGGATTGTCTCACCATCTGTACGTCTTGCGTCTCGTGTTGATTTCTCCGTGTCCCTCCGGTTGGAAACGGACCTGTTTCTGTGGATTGTCTTGGGGGTGTCCACCTTCCCATTGTTGTTGAGTGTTTCCACCTCTCGCTCGAATTGGCCAGGTCTGTCCTCTGCCCCTGTTCGGGTAGTTTCCTCTCCCTCGGGGCGGTCGCCATGGGTTGCCCCCTAAAAAAGGCTGCCACTCTGGCTGGGGTTGATACCACTGGTCCTGGTAGCTGTTGAAAGAGGTAGGTCCCGGTGTACCTGGGTCACTACCTGAGCTGTAGGAGGAATCGGAAAAATTGGTAAATTTCCTCCTACCTCGATAACCACCTCTTCCTCTGTTGGTAAATCTACCTTGAGTGTCTTGGTTGTAATAATCTTCTGACAGGTATGGATAAGTTTTCTTCTTATCGTAGTTTGTGATATCCTTGCTTAGTTTGTCAAGTTTTTTGGATTGGGCATCAATATCAAAGTCATTGAGGGTCTTTTCCAATTTATCTAAGGTGTCTCGTGCGTTAACAAATGCACTGTGGCTCTTTATCTCTTCCTTGAGTAAGTCAATCTCATTCATAAGAGTTTCCAACTGTATTGGTATGCCCTGACCCAATATCTGCAAGCCAATGTAATACCTACAGGACTCCAAGTCAGGAACGAACCAGCGATTTTTGTGGACAACCCCAAATTTAAGGAGGGATTTCGTTTTTGTGGCGAACACCTGTTCGCGTCACTGGATGGTGTTGGGTATAGATACAGCTAAAATACAGGTGAAACTCTTATGAATGAGATTGACTTACTTATCCATACCTGTCAGAAGATTATTACAACCAAGGAAGAGGTGGTTATCGAGGTAGGAGGAAATTTACCAATTTTCCCGATTCCTCCTACAGCTCAGGTAGTGACCCAGGTACACCGGGACCTACCTCTTTCAACAGCTACCAGGACCAGTGGTATCAACCCCAGCCAGAGTGGCAGCCTTTTTTAGGGGGCAACGCATGGCGACCGCCCCGAGGGAGAGGAAACTACCCGAACAGGGGCAGAGGACAGACCTGGCCAATTCGAGCGAGAGGTGGAAACACTCAACAACAATGGGAAGGTGGACACCCCCAAGACCATCCACAGAAACAGGTCCGTTTCCAACCAGAGGGACACGGAGAAATCAACACGAGACGCAAGACGTACAGATGGTGAGACAATCCAGCCCTATAGTCAATCTTTCTCAACATGTTCTGACACTGGAAGAAACCAGCGTGTTGAACAAGGGGCTATCATTTGTACCCACCTCCCACCCGAATCAATTCAACATGAGGTCTGAACTAACTCGCTTCTTCCGGAAGATCCAACTAAAATATTTCTTTATGCACTCGCCACCCCCGACTACGACGTCAGTGACCGGATTAAGACCTCCTTCGGCATTTACTCCTAAGGCTCATCAGACATCGCATAGGATCCTCACATACGAAAGTGTGGTGATGAGAGATGTGATGAACATTTGCACCACACGCTCATATGTACAGCATAACATCACTCAAGGCGAAAGACTAGCCTTGGATGACCTGAGGAACAATAAACAACTTGTGATTAAGCCTGCGGACAAGGGTGGGGCGATAGTTTTACAAGATGTCCAACAGTATAAAGAAGAGATCTATTCTCAACTCCAAGATGGGGTGAGCTACACTTTAATCAACACCAATCCCACAAGGGATATCAGAAGGCAAATTCAAGAGATCACAGGAAGAGGCAAGGACGCGGGTTTTCTGAGCACCAAGGAATATGAATATCTAAATGTCGCACAGCGAGAACTCCAACCATTTACACATTACCGAAGATTCATAAGAACATAACAAAACCTCCTGGACGCCCCATTGTATCTGGATGTGGCTCTCTGCTGGAGCCACTATGCAAATATATTGACACTTTTCTGAAACCACTAGCAGTTGGGACTCCCACTTACGTCCGGGATACCATGCAAATCATCAATCAAGTAGATGATATCGCATTTGATCAGGATAAACAACTACTAGTAACTCTTGATATAGTTTCACTATATACAAGCATTTCACAAGATCCAGCGCTGGCAATAATGAGAAAGGCACTAGACAGAAGAATCCAACCTACCCAGGTACCAACAGACTTCATTATCGAGCTCCTGGAGGTGGCAATGAAGAAAAATTTCTTCGTATTTCAAGATGAATTCTTTGTCCAGAGCAAGGGAGTTGCGATGGGGGCAGCCTTCGCTCCAGACCTGGCCATACTATACATGGCGGAATACGAACAGGACTGTATCTTAACATCCAGAAATCCATATGAAAACAACATTTGGATGTGGAGACGGCATATCGATGATGTGCTGATGTTGTGGACTGGAGACGCAGTTGAATTGAACTCATTCCTTACATGGCTGAATAATCAATCACAGGACATTCAATTTACTATGAGTATGAGTAACACCTCTATTGACTTCTTAGACATTAGCATTAAGGCTCAAGAGGGCCATTTGTACACTACCCTCTTCCGGAAACCCACGGAAAGAAACAGCTTGCTAAGGTAATCGAGTCATCATACAAGAAGTCTGCGTGACAACCTACCATTTGGTCAATTCCTCCGGGTGAGGAGAAATTGCTCGCTCAAAGAGGACTATTTCAAGGAGTCGGATCTCCTGATCAGTAGACTCATGGAAAGGGGGTATCCGAGACGACTGGTAACAAGGGCCAGAAAGAGGGCATGGTTTAATTCACGCGAAGATCTTCTTCAACCGAGAGAACGCCTTGCCAACCCAGACAGGATTGTTTGCGTCACTACTTTCTGCACAAAGAGCAATCTGATCAAGAAGGCAGTGAATAAGTACTGGAACTTGGTATCGGATGTCATTGATTGTAAAGAAGCCCCGATGCACGCTTTTAAAAAGGCGAAGAATATCAGGGACAAAGTGGTGTGTTCACTCCTAGAAACTCCAGCTCCACCTACCTTACAGAGCATCTGGAACCTTCCCCAAGTGGTGGGTCACTATAAATGCACCAAGTGTAAAGCTTGTCCACTTACCTTAGAGACCAAGGTGTGGCACTATCGGAATCATAAGGTGACTCTCAAATCCATGACCAACTGTAACACTAGTGATGTTATTTATGCCATAGTATGTCCTTACGACTTGGTGTATATTGGACAAACCAAACAACATGTAAAGAAACGGATCCTCCAACACTGTAGCCGTATAAGATGTCAAACACCCGGTTCCCCTTTGGTCGAGCACTGTGTCCAAAGCCCATACTCCAGAATCATTTAAGTGGCTGGTGGTTGAGAAAATTGTGATTGGACCAAGAGGGGGTGATCTTAATACGCTACTCAATCTGAGAGAATGCAAATGGATGCACACACTGGACAATGGTCTTAATGAACTTGATACGACTTACTCACAATTAGCAGGTCTAACATCTGACCCTTAATGTATTGATGATTATTTAATGCCTTTCACAGATACAATGGTCCGCAATGATGTGTACTTTTACAGTCAAATTCAGTAATGACAAATGTTTTTTAAACATGTTGAAGACATTGGACCTCTCATATTTATTAATAAGTGAGCATGGATATAGATAAATCATCATAGACAAATGGCCAATGATAACTCGCACACATCTACTAATATTACTTGCTGATATAACCTGTGCAAGAATGTCGTTATAATCGGTCTGTTCATAAAGTATATCATGCCGTTATTAATCTCAATGTTATCTCTTTCAACACTATAAACCACATTGCCTTGGGTTTCCGAACTTCTCAAAGAGTAGGTCTCCGGTAGTACGCGTGCGCATTGGAGACACTCTCACTCTGCCAGCAGCTTGCTGCAGCACCGCTTGGAGAGGTTCTCCGGTAGCACGCGTGCGCATTGGAGACACTTTCACTCTGCAAGCAGCTAGCTGCAGCACCGCGTGGCTTTGCCGACACGCCTCTATAGACACGCCCCCTCAGGGAGCATTTCTAGTTGCAACACCAATGCTCTGATGGATTCCGCTGTGGATTCACTCCAGCAGCGATACAGGTATGTCTGTCTTATAACGCTAGGTGCACACTTCAGTATTAAGACAGATAGAGGGTTTGGCAAGCTAATATGGGGTCCCATATTTTTTCTGACAGCCATCGAGCGCCCCAATAAGTACGCAATCTTTAAATCTGTTACCTTTCAAATTATCGTTAAAATTCCCATTTTTGTATAAAGTAAAAGGGGCTGACAGTTTGAATACGAGCGAAATATGCGCTTTGAGAACCTAACCTGATTTTTAGATCTCGTCTTGACCAACGAATTGGTGGGGTTCCACATTTTAACTCAGCCTTATTAATTTACGAACGCCACTAGAACTACCGGATTCTAGGCAAGCCCACATGATTATTTTTAGCGAGGCCCCCACCGTCTCTTTAATTAACTCTTTCAGATGGTGTGACTGATCTACACCCTTCTACCTCAACTAACGGACACAGTTACCGGACACGAACAGCTACTCCCCTTTGGAGGGGTTCCCCAAGTAAGTGTCTGGTGCCACACGTCACACTCATTTTCATCGAGTGTTTCACATGCTGACTAGCCTTCCGATTGGGGTATATATATATATATATATATATATATATATATATATATATTTTTTTTTTTTTCCACCCACAGAATCACTTCAACCACGCTAGTTCTCAACTCATCTGGGACTCCATACACACACACCTACAGTTCTCTTTCTCAGAAGAACATAAGTAAGTGTTGGTGGTCCCATTTAATTTTCGTCCTTCCTTGGTTTGCCCATTGTCATCCTTCTTAATGTTAAATTGTTCTTCTACAGAATCCTTTCAACGGCGCGAGTCTCCAACTGAAGTGGGACATCCCAAACGTCTCAAAATATATGTAGGTACACCTGTTTGTGGGCCATTTAGGGATGCCCCTTTTTAATTATTCAACTGAGTGACACCCGTATTTATTTCCGTAGGTGCTCATTACTTCTTTAGTCCTGATGAAGACCCTAGACTGAGGTACTACCTGCCCTTACCATAGGGGTCGAAACGTCGACAGTATTTTCTTCAACATACACGCTACAACAGAATTAGCCATATATGGCCACCGTGTAATGTTTATGTAGGGAACCTTGTGATCTATGTAAGACTGGAAAAGTTCTTTGATTGATGCAGAATTGTTCACAGGACACAATTCCTTTTTCCATGTCCCCCTATCTATTCCAACCACACCCTACCTTACTTAATCCAACCCCCTTTTCTTTGACACCCACCGAGCACTGTATTGAATAATGACTCCATCAATTATTATGTACTGTATGAAATGAAATATAATACATATGAAAGTACTGGACATCACTGAATACAGCTGAATTAAATTCAGTTTCAAATTTCCTCAGTTTTTGTGTGTACCTCTTAACATTTATTGATGAAATTATGTTATGAAATGTTATCTAACCGACCACTTTCTTGTAACTACCCATTGTATCATTGGCCCAATAATTTTAGTCCCCAATTATTAGGATTTTGGCGTAGTTGATGACTAGGTAGGAGGTTTTTTTCACCCAGAAGTTGAGAAAATGATGGCATGCGATGGGGGGGTGTCTATAAATTAGTGAGCAGATCAAGGGTGTACGTGGGGAGTCAAATCTTAAAATTAAGCAGTCGACTGATTGCATGCCTGGCGCAGCGAGAGAAGTGAGCTCTAGCTTCTGATGAACTATGGTTCCAACCCCTGCCGCTACTTTCCCTGGGGCCCTATTAGCTTGAAGAATAATAATTATAGGAAGTGCTGCCAATATGTTTGGGGTGGACTCTTCAGAGAGCCAAGTTTCGGAAAGGAAAAGTAGGTCTGGTTTATCGGAGTCAAGAAGCTGACATATTTCTAATTTGTGTGTAACCAGAGAGCGAGTATTCAGGTAAGTGACTGTTAGTTCAGTCCACCTAGGACAGTGAAGAGGGTGGAGATCTTGATTTATATTGTTATTTTGCCTGTTAAGGTTGCCCGGGCTGGGAGGCCAGAGAGTGAGTTAAGGGAGGAGCTCTCTGTGCTTCATGGTATAGAGATTAACTTTAGTTTGTAAGAGCAAGGACAAATTCAAGATCAGGAGGTTGGTGTACAGATTGACCAGGATACTGATAGCATTGATCCTATATTAGTTGAGGAAGAGGCTACTTGCATTTTATTTAACTCTGGTGTTAAAATTCCCATCATTTCTGATAAATTCTTCAATACTAAGCACCAAGATAAGGTAACCTTGATCAAACCAGATATTAAGCCCTGTGCTTATGGCGGGGAAACCAATGAAGTTGTACAGGTATTTTGTAGGGTTTATAAGGAAAAGGTTAGTTTCTGGTAAAATATATGTTTTGAAAAAAGGTGACAATATCAACAGTTGGATGCATCAGGGTGATTTGGGGATTATGCTGGACCCCAATAGTGAACCACCCATTCTACTGAGGGAGAGGGTTAAGATGTGTGCTGTAGAGAAACTCACACTGAGTGAGTTTCGGGATGTGCTAAGGCATGATTTCCCCAAAGGTTTAAGGAAAAAAACTCGGGTGTCTGAGAAATTAAAAGCACAAAATAAGACTTTAACAGAATGCTCAACCGGTTTGTTTCAAGGTCAGGAACTGACCTATTGCTCTCACAGATTAAATGCAAAGTGAAATATCGAAATTAGAAGAAAATGGGATTATAGAGAAAGTGGAGGGCACAGAATGGCTAGTTTTTGTTGTAGCAGCCAGAAAACCCAAAGGAAACTTACACTTATGGATAGACTTAAGACAACTTAATATGAATGTAATTGTGAATAGGTACCCTCTACCCAACATTACAGAATTATTATTATTACTAGGAGATAAAAGAATATTTAGCACAATTGACCTTGGAGGAATCCTCTAGGGGGTTACACAACTTTTATTACACCGTTTTGGTACATGTAGGTTTGTTAGACTTCCCTTTAGACTAGTGTCCACAGCGTCGGTCTTCAAACGGGTCATGGAAAGGGTGTTAAAGAATACTAATGGCATATGCATCTACCAGGATGATATCCTAATCTTTGGGAGGGATGAGGCGGAGCACAATATTTGTCTGAGAGAAATCTTGGGGAACTTGTGTAATTGTAACCTCCCAATCATAGTGAAAAAGTGCAAATTTCACACCGATACCATTAATTATCTAGCTCATAATATCACTGGAGAGTGAATTAAACCAAAAGACGAGCTAGTTTCCACCATTCAACACATGAATTCTCCTTCATCCAAAGAAGAGTTAATTAAGTTTTTGAAAATGGTGGAATATTATAGCAAGTTTGTTAGGAATTTTGTGGACCTTACTACAAATATGAGCAGTCTTTTGAGGAAGCGTGTGAATTTTGTATGGGAGTGTAGTTGTGAGAACAAGTTTCACATGATAAAAGAACAATCTTGCTGCTGCACCCAATTTGAAGAACTTTGATCCTAAAAACTGACCTATCATAACCACTGATGCAAGTCTAAAAGGATCGGGTGCTGTCCTACAAGAGCATAGTTCTAACGGCATGAACACCATGTTCATATCATGGAGTCTAAGGGATGTGCGGTCCAGTTACTCTGTAGTGGAAATGGAAGCACTAGTTTATTGGGCGGTCAAGAAGTTAAAAAACGTTTAGTGGGGTGTTTATTTTGAAATTAGTACTGATCATAAACCCCTGATCGAACTTTTTTTTAAAAATTTTTTTTATTGATTCAGTTCAAAGCCACAAAAGACAAACAGATTTATATAGCAATTACAGAATCAGAAATAAACAAATATTTAAAAAAACAATATCAAAGCATGATATATAAGCAACTATATCATCATATTTAACCAAACAGAGAGAGCAGTCATTTTTTTCATGGATCCAAATGATCAATCATTGCCTGCCAAATTTTATACCCTTTTTGCATTTTCCTAACAGATTTAATCCGGTAAAGGTTAAATTCTAAATAAAAAACATTGTAAAACTTTGCTCGCCACATTTCATATATAGGAGCTTCTGGCTTCAACCACATTGAATACATAGGCGAGCTACCGCCATAGCCATAAATAAAACATATCTGTTGTGTTGATACCCTGGAAACAAGTTATTATCATTAGATAAACCAAAAATAATCATCTCTTGAAATTGTGACACTATAGATATAAAGAAAGATTTTAACACTGGGCAATCTGAAAATATATGTACAATATCTGCTTGATCAGATTGGCATCTATAACATTTCCCATTGTTAGCATTACCCCATTTTATCATTTTAAATGGCGTATGATAAAGGTTAAATAAAGTTTTATAATGTTGTGAGTATAGGTTGGCAGACAAGATAATTTTATCAGCTATATAAATTGACTCTTGAAAGGGCACAGCCAGTGTGCCCAATCTGTTACACCATTTGGATTCCTGCAATCCCAAATCATCCTGTTGTAAATTCACCAAATGATTGTATATAGTCCCAATACGTGAGGGTTTTTTGAGCATATCGATGAAGTCATTATGACAAAGCGGTAAAGCATTTGGGTGTTTAAAAATAAAATCCCGTATTTGTAAGTACTTAAAAAAGTCGTGTTGGGAGAGACTATAGATATCTTTTAGCCCCTGAAAAGAGGCAATTGTGCCATCTTTAACCATATTGCCTATAGTTAACATACCTTTTTGCCCCCATGTACCCATAGTATAATCCCAGAATATTAAGGGAAGCAGTTCTATAGAGTTACATGGAGTATAGAAATGAATGCGCCCAAGGGAGATAAGCTTCCGTATGGACCGCCATCCTTTAAATGCAGACACCACCAATTTAAATCTGGTTCTTTTATAATAACTGGGTTCTAAAAAACGAAGTAGCATTTGCTGAGATTGTGAGCCAAGTAAAAGAGAGAAAATATCAGGGCTCTCAAATAGAGGGGGAGTTCCACCAATCGCAAAATACTTAATATTCTGCATAAGACACGCCAAATAATATAATGCAAAATTTGGAGCTCCCCAACCCCCACGTAATATTGGTAATGTCATAAATTTAGACGCCCTGCGTGCCGATTTCCAACCCCATAACAATCTATCAGCTATAGATTGTAGTTTCCTCTGTTGTAATACAGGTATCTCCAATGGTACTGATCGAAAATAATATAAAACTTTAGGCAAAATAGACATTTTTAGAACATTGCGTCTCCCAACCAATGACAAATGTAAGCACTCCATTTTCTCAAGTTGATTTCTAATTGATTGTAATATATCTGACCAATTCACCGTGACTAACTCTTGAAGCGACAATCTGATTTTAATGCCAAGATATTTAGCCTCTGTGGTAACCCGATTGTCATTAGGGCAAAGTCCTGGTGAGCATATAACCTGTGTTTTCTGGATATTGAGTTTATACCCCGACATATTACCAAATTCACGAGTCAGGTTTTCGATCTCGTGTAATGCAGGTTCCGGATCTCATGTTATGATCGCTACATCATCAGCGTAATCTAACACGTACATTGCCCCCGGGTAAAGCCATAGATTGTATATGTGGAGATGTCATCAGCATTTTTAACAGTGGTTCTATGTACATGGCAAATGGTAATGGTGAGCATGGGCACCCCTGTCGTGTGCCCCGAGTGACGTTAACTGCTGTTGATTCTTGACCTGACAAACAAATCTTGGCCCTAGGATGTCTATACATCACTTGTAAAGCATATATAAATCGTGGCCCAAACCCCATTTTTCCCCAAGATCGCCCCTAAAAATACCCCTGCAACGAGATCAAACTCTTTTTCAGCGTCTAAAAACACCAAACCAACGTTTGTACGATTTGCAGTTGCATAGTCTAAAGTTGTAATGACACGATGTATGTGATTGATCGTACCACGACCGGGAAGGAAGCCATGTTGTTGATTGGAGACAAGTGCCGGAACAACTTGAATCAGCCGATTCGCAAGAATTTTAGAGTAGAGTTTTGCATCCACATTAATAAGAGAAATAGGTCGATATGACCAAGGAAGATGCGGCGGCTTATCTTTCTTTTTAAATACAATTATACTAGCATCGTCCCATGATGGGGGGAGGGGATTTCCATTTTGGGCATCTAAAAACGTTGCCAACATATCATCTTTAATAATGGGAAACAGTATATGGTATATCTCTAAAGGAAGTTTATCGGGGCCGGTAGACTTCCCCAGCGCCAATTCTTTAAGGGCGCGTTCAAGTTCTTGCATTGTAATTGGCAGCTCTAGATCTTCTTTATTCACGGAGTCTAGTTGAGTTAAGTCAAGTCTATCTATATATTGATCAATTAAATCAATAGAAAAATTTTCTTGGGTATATAGATCTGTATAATAGTCATGAAACACCTGAAGAATACCTTCTGATGACTCTACTAATGTACCTTGGCTATCTTCTATAGAAGTTATACGCTGTGCTGTCTGGCACCCCCGCATTCTTTGGGCTAGACATCTTCCCACGTTTTCCCCATATTCATATCTTTCAGCACAATGACATTTATATTGGCGTGCTATGTCCTGGCTCCACACCCCATTTATTTTAGCTTTACATTTAGCAACTTTGTCTTGTGCTGCACTACTATCTCGGTGTAGGCTTATTTCATGTGTTAAATCGCGCTCTCCATTTGTTAGATCCTTCAAAAGTTGTATCATTTTTTTTCCCTTCCTGTTGAAGACTCCAGCCATAGCTACAGGTTTCGCCACGTAGGCCTGCCTTAAAGCAATCCCATACCATTGCATAGGAGGTAGTGTGGTAAATAAATAAATAATACCCTATTTTTGACTAGACATATATCATAACAGATAGCTCAATAAATAAGAGTCAAGATTCGAGGTAGTAGGAGTTTTGCAGGTTTATTACAGCATAAGGACAGGATCAGGACAACCTGCATAGACAGGGGCCCGGCAGCTGCCGGGGCTAGATCTGGGATGAGCGCGCTAACTTTTCATAACAAAACACGAGCATATATACATAGCGCAAACACATAGCATTACATTGCAGTAGGCGTAGCAGTGGGTGGAGCAGAAGGCGTGACGCGTAGCAGTCGCGAAAGATAACAGTAAAAGTAGGTGTAACTGGGCGTATACATAGACATGTGGTGCAAACGAAACAGAATATGTCATGAATGGGGCGGAAACATAGGAGGGGGCTACCTAAAGAGCCGGGACCTCTAACCTAATGGTGCGCGTAAACTGGCAATGACGTGTTACTAGGAGAAGCTGGGGCTATGAACTCTGTGCTAGGAGCAGAGACTAAAGTCTGGAGGGTCGGAGCGACATGTACCTAAACTCTATCTAGTATCTGATGTTTAGGGAACATGTTGATCTAAACTAGAAGTCAAGAGGGGAAAGGCTAACTTGATTCTAAGACTGGACCATGCATTATTCTACATGTAGTGCGTGATGAAGAATATTAAATGACCATTAAATACAGTATTTCTCTAACATGGAGACGTGAAGGCTAGACAATGACGGAAACTATTGATGCAGTTCAGTAGCTTAGGAATGCAGAGAAGGAGGACTAAACTGATAGCTGGAATCATAACATACTCTTGGCAGACTCAGAGGCAGAGCCAGGCTGCACCGGGCACTGTGAGGCAGGAAGCAAGTGAAAGGTCGAGGATACAGGTGGGGGCTGTATCGCTCCTCAGCAAGGCTTCAGGAGACAGGAGCTGAATCTAGTGTCCGGGCCCTTTTGAGGCCTGGAAACGGGGACTTTATAATGAAATAACGTGCACACTGGGAAACGTGGCAACGTAGCTTTACATAGGCCTAATATTCGTAGTATTCACGAGGACTGGAAACTGGCATACTAGAGGTGGACACAACTGTAATTGCGTCATTAATCAGACATGAGGAATAACATATGCATATTGGTCATGCACACATAACATATGATGGATGAGGCGTGGTGACACAGAACATGGCAAAATTTACTTTTCCACATTCCCTCCTTGTCACTACGTTTCCATCAGGAAACATCAATATTCATGATACCATCTATCATTTCATACAGTATCATTTGCTCGTCTCGAATTATCTTGGAACGGGATTTAGAACGGGGCTTGGGACTAGGAATACAAGAGGTAGCACAAATGCCGCAAATCGCAGGGCCACATTGTATACAGAGGCAGCAGCTAAATATGATCGCTACTGCAATACCTAGAAAGGACAGGACTTTCCATCCCCATGCGGAAATTATATTCCAGAACCAACCGGACCATGTCCAGGTGCCTGGATCTTGATGTAACAGATGGGCAATTTTATGAAGTCTGGTTATAGCTGAATAAACAGACGGCGCGTTATTTGGAATGAAAATGCAGCAACTAGATCCGAGAACTCTACAGGCCCCGCCCCTATCGGCCAGTATGACGTCAAGGACGAGACGATTCTGGAGCACAACAATTCTCATAAAGGATTGCTCTTCGGTTAAGTTACCTAGAGCGGAGGCAGTCTCATCTACTACTGCTTCAAGGGTTCTTGTTAACCTACGGATTAGCTTACTGTTTACAACTGTACCTAAATAAGGGAACACACCTTTATCTATATCAATGAATTGCTCTGCGGCAGTTTCAGTATAATCGACAATCGGGAGGTTTCTCTTGTGTCTAGTATGTACTAGATGTGTGTTTCTATGATAGTCAGGTGGGGCTAGAAAAACAGGTGGCAGTAGGAAGGCAATGTAACAGGTTCCCTCCCAATCGGGGGGCAGATGAACATATGCAGTTTGACCACAAACAAAATAAGAATGACGTGAAGCTTTAAAAATAGATTTCCCACTGTCACTATACTTGATAATAGTAGTACAATCACTATGTCCTACATGTACAGAACCCTTATTTCGGACACATAATTCGCCTTTGACTGGTAGTACTGAAATAGCAGGTGAGTCTGGAGTAGTATCAGACTGAACATTCAGGACCATAAAATTCGACGAATAATTACCTAAATTATACACTTCATTTTCTAGATCTAAACCTGTTCTGTGGGGGAGACCTTGCTTGTCTGGAAAACATGTACTGTTAAGAAAAGACATATCTGTTGAGGATGACGTTAACGTGGACCATGCTCCACACGAACCATTATGTGAGAATGGATAAGGAAAGAGTGGCAGAACTCCCTTCGGGGTCTGGAAGGGGGGGAGTCGACCACACACCCAACAATTAGTGGCATTGCTGGTCTGGTGTGAGTAATGTAACATGCGGATAAATGAATTGTTACGCATAGCGAGGCGGTAAGCATATTCGTGAGGAGGCAGATCACTGAACGTGTGCTCTACTGTAACATTAGCAGACTTATTTACATGAGGAATTGAAAAATACAGGAAAAATGCATAGCTGGTGCAGGAAATCATTATGCTGATGAATAATATGAAACTTAGAAAAACGATACATTGAATTGAGTTTTTACTAACTCTCTCACTATGGGGGTCTATTTTATACATGTCAGAAACAGTCTAACCGTTTCACCTAGGGGAGGACTTATACAATCAAACTGACTGACTTATTTTACTAGACCTTAACTTTAACTTATACTCCTGCTGCGGAGTTTTCTCTAACAGGGAAGGGGTTGTAACAATGTCTTTTGCGGGACAGTCCTTAAGAGCAATAGTTTGGCAGTCTTTAAAATCCTGGGAATCCTTGGAAATGTTTTTAGAAACGGGTTTTAATCCATTGAAAAGTTTTACATGAGAAAGGTGGACCCACCCCTTCCTGCCTTCTAGTTTGACGGCAGTACGGGTGGTCAAGAGGACCTGACGTGGCTCCTTCCAACGAGGTTCCAGCGGACTTGATCTGTCAAAATTTCGGATCATCACCAGCGAACCTGGAACGATTTCATGCGGTGCCACCTCGGTATTGTCTGGAAATGCGGCGGCAACCTGTGAACGACATGAGTTGAGGGCAGACATCAAGGAAGCTAGGTAATCTGTCAGCATATTACATGAAACATCGGTAATACTTCGGGGTCTAGGAGTACCCCACATATTAGGGGGGCGGCCGAATACGACCTCATACGGGGACAGACCTGATCTGGAATGTGCGACCATGCGCATATAAAATAAAGCGACTGGCAGGGCTACTAGCCAGTCCACACCTTTTTCTTTACAGACTTTGGCGATGCGGATTTTCAGAGTCTGATTATGTCTCTCGACTAGACCGGCTGCTTCAGGATGGCGTACACAATGAAACTTCCACTGGTACCCTAACAACAGGGAAACGTGCTTCATGAGTTCAGATGAGAATGGCTGACCGTTATCAGAATATACGACTCTAGGGAGTCCATATCTAGGGAAAAACTCACGAACCAACTGCTTGGCAGTGGTCGCGGCTGTGTAATCTGGGACTGGATATGCTTCTGTCCATCTGGACAAAGCGCATACAACTACAAGGACATACTTGAAACCTCGACATCGCTCCATCTGAATATAATCCATCTGGAGGACTTCAAAAGGGTGGTCAGGAGGCTGGAAACCACCTTGTTCCACCGGGACACTTTTACCTGGATTAAACTGACAACATATCATACAGGTACGGACTTTCTGCTTGGCTGCAGCTCGTAAATGCTTGTTGAACCAAATGTTCTGGATGCTGTCTAACATAGCTTTTTCTCCTAAATGTGCTGGACTATGTGCGGTATTAATGATGACTTGAACCATAGAGTCGGGGAGAAACCATGTGGCTCTACCCTTTGTTAACCATCCTTGATCTGTCTGGACCCCTCCTTGTTCGGACCATTTCTTGATTTCTTCAGGAGTAGCATGTAACTGGATATCTATGACATCTTGTGTAGGGTCCTTAACTGTCATACATGTAGTCGGATCTGTGGTATATGTCTGTGTCGGATTAGCTTGAATGTCTGGAGTCTGAGCTGTAAGCTTGGCTGTGCGATCTGCTAGATCGTTACCTTGGGAAATAATGTCAGTGACTTTCGTATGTGCTTTGCACTTCATGATAGCAATGGATGTCGGTAAATGTATGGCGTCTAACAGAGCTTGAATAAGGAGACCATGCTGAATCTTGGTTCCATGAGAAGTCATGAAACCTCTCTCCTGCCAGAGCACTCCGAAGTCGTGTACAACTCCAAATGCGTAACGTGAATCGGTGTAAATATTTACTTTCAGGTTCTTGGCGTGTATACAGGCTTGTGTCAGAGCAACTAGCTCTGCTGCTTGAGCGGACAGGGTATCAATACGGTGTGTTTCAATAACTTCGGTGTCAGTAGTCACTGCATACGCGGCGACTAGTTCTCCTGTGCTAGTTCTCATACATGAACCATCCACATAAAGTGTCAGGTCGGAGTCTGGTAACGGAATGTCTGTCAGGTCTTGTCTTGGCTTTGTCGTAATATTGACTACTTCCACACAGTCATGTGGGTCAGGATTTGAATTAACTGATGGTAACAGTGTAGCAGGATTCAGGACGTTGCAGCGTCTAATTTCTATGTGTGGCTGAAACAGTGTCAATTCATAACCTGTTAAACGTGCAATTGTCAAGTGCTGAGTTTGTGTTCGGTTTAAAAGAACTTCTACGGAGTGTGGAACTTGTACTGTCAGGGAGTGTCCTAAAACTATGGAATCACTTTGTCTGATAGCTAGTGCTGTGGCTGCAACTGACTTGAGGCACGCAGGCAACGCCTGGGCGACTGGATCTAATGTGCTCGAAAAATAAGCACAGGGCTTGTATTGACCTGCTTGATCTTGTGTGAGAACAGATAATGCTGTACCTTCACGTTCAGTAACGAAAAGTGTAAAAGGCTTACTGTAGTTCGGTGTAGCTAGAACTGGAGCTTGGCATAAAACTTTCTTTAACTCGTTGAAACTAAGTGTATGTTCGGATGTCCAAGGGAGGACAGTCGATACGGCTGCCTCCTGTGTCGTTAACTGTATCAGTGGCTTGGCTAAAAATGCATACTGGGGAATCCATTGTCTACAATAAGAAGTAAGGCCGATAAAGGCACGTACCTCCTTCTGGGTTCTGGGCTGGGGAAGACTCGCTATCAACTGGATACGGTCGGGTGTCAACTGCCTACCCCTCTTGGACAGTAAGTGTCCTAAGTAGACCACTTGCTGGACACAGAATTGAAGCTTCGAAGGGGACACCTTGTGCCCCATCTCGGCTAGGAAATACAAAACCGTAAGGGATGCTCGCTCGCAATCACGTTCAGAACGGGCTGTGATCAGTAGATCATCGACATACTGGAGCAGGGCAGTGTCAGTTGGCATATGAATATTGTCTAGTTGTCTCTTGAGTGCTTGACTGTAAATACTAGGGCTTTCTGTGAAACCTTGAGGAGCGCGTGTAAACATATAGCTCCTTCCATTTAAACAGAATCCAAAAAGAAACTGGCTGTCTGGATGAATGGGAACACTAAAAAATGCATTCTTGAGGTCTATGACAGTGAAGAACGTGGCTTCGGAATCAATAGCAGTTAACAGGGAGGAAATATCTGGGACAACTGGGTACTGAGGAATAATACATTTGTTAAGTTCTCGTAAATCAATCACTAATCGATATACTGGGGGTGCATTTGGATCAGTACGTTTCATGACTGGAATGATCGGAGAATTACATACATTGGAGTCAGTTTCTACAACTACTCCTTGTGCCATGAGCTCGTCTATAATTTTGGATAAGGCTGCTGCAGCCTCAGGTGGCAATCTGTACTGTCTGATTCGTGGTAACACTACACCTGGTTTGAGAGTCACACGATGGGGTGTGATTTGCATGTAACCTACATCAGTTGGACCTTGTGCCCATAGATGCTGCGGAACATTAGACAGTCTGGAATCAAAATCTCGTAATACATAGTGACCCTTAAAGTCACGTAGGAACAGACGTATTCCCTCTGGGGAACAGCAAATGACTGCACCTAATTCTTTCAGTGTCTTAATGCCTAACAGATTTTCTGGACATGACCTAGTAAGTAACAGATCAGTAGTACGGGACAATGGGCCTACTTCTAAAGTAACTGGCTTTGATATTTCATTTACAATGGGTTTTCCTGAAAATCCAAGGGAAACATTTCTTGAGCCTGAGAGCGGAGCCCCTGGAACTTCGGCATGACTAATTGTGGTCCTACTTGCCCCTGTATCAATCAGAAACTTTCTGTCTTTCCCTAATACTTGACTGTGAACATAGGGACCTTCTTGATCTACAGGTATCTCGATGAGAGGCAAGCCTACCTCCCTCTCTAGGCTGTTTCATGAATATGGCGGGTACTCTGGATACTCAGACTGTGCATACTGGTACATCTGTGATGTGACATGCTGTGTTGCAGCAATAGGCTGCGGTGCTGTAACTGTCGGTTGTGCATTCTGTGGCTGAGGAATCTGTGAAACTTGTTCTTGTCTAGGCGGACGTGGTCTTTCTTTAGTCTTACCAGTAGCTATGTTGTGTTTCAGAACTGCACACTCATTTATAAAATGACCTGGCTGTTTACAATAATTGCAGTTCCCTTTAACGGGAGCTGCAGGATGGCTCGCTTGATTCGGACCCCTCTTCTGACTGTCTTGAGGAACAGATTGTGCAACTAGTACTTTCATTTTCGTGTCTTTCATACGTTTTCTCTCGTGGTCTTGTTCTTCTCTGATTCTATTCTGGTGGTACTGAAGCATCTGGAGCATCTGGGACGGAGTATTAGCTTGCCAGGTGCTTTCGACTTTCAAAACTCGATTTTTAATTTGTGGGCTTGAATTCTCGACTAATTTAGTAACAAAAAGGTGAGGGTATGACTCACTACTTGTCTTGAGACCACTGTTGATACTAAAGCACTTTTCAAATCTAGAATAAAAATCACTAATATCTTCATCTTGCTTCTGTTTACAGGCTGAGATTGCATCCCAGTCTTCTTTTCTGGTTGTCAATAATCTGGGTAAAACTTGAATCAATAATTCTGGTAATTCTTTACATTTATCTCCAAGACCGGTACCTGGTACTCGTGCCTTGTCTTCAGCTTCTAGAACTGTCCAATCGATCTTTTTCTCTCCCACCTCCCATTCTTTTTCCTTTAGCTTTTCATACACCCCTGCGGGCAACAGAACCTTTAACATTTTAATGATATCTGGGTAAGTGTATTCTCCCATACGGAGCATGTCTTTTAATTCTCTATGGAACCCTGCTGGATCTTTGTCATGACAAGGAATTAATTTCTTCATCTCGAGGAGTTCCATCTTTGTAATCGGAGTGTATACAAACACTCGTTGCATTTCGCCACCCGTTCCTTTGACTGGGTGGACTTCTCGTAACGGATTCTGTCTGTCTATGTAAAACGGTTTACTTTCTGGGGGTGAGACATGAACAAAATGCGGGTTCAAGAACGTTCTATATTTGTGACGCTGTTCTAGAGTGACACTAATTAAATCGGTACCTAGACCTCTCCATTTGTACTGGAGTAACTCGTTCAGGACATCATGTAACGGGCCTGGCTCAGAGTGCTGACCCTCATACAGAGTAATGAGGTGCTGAATCATATACATACCCACCAGTCGTTGTTCGGCTGGGGGCAGTTTCAGGAACATTTGTGCCACTATTTCGTCTGGAAAAGTGGTAGAATCAGTAATCCATCGGACTGCTGATCGGGCTAGTTCCTGTTCATGCATGGTACTTAATTCACTGTAACCGATTCGTGATTTCAGAATGTGATCGGTAGCTTGGAACACTTGTTCTAGAGAACCTTGTTCTGGTACTGAATGATGGAAAATAGACTTGGGTTCTAGACGTAAATGGCGATCTGGAAATCTAGGTTTTCCTACATACGCTATTCTGGCGGAATTCTCGTCGTCTTCCTCTTCAGGATCAGAGGTACTTTCTTTCTCGCTTACTTGTGCTGCTTTACGCTGTTCGTGTATCTTTATTATTTCTTTACGGATTTTCTTGTACATACTTTCCATGGCACCGACGGTCTTGTGCTTACCCTCGGCTATATTATCACTCCACCTTGTCAGGATTCTCATTTCGGCAGAATCTTTAGACGGGTAATCTTGTTCTCTTATTAGACAATTAATCAGAAACTTTAATATCATGAGCTGGATCTCGGCTTTCCTTTGAGACATGGCTTCGTGAATACTTTCTGGATCATCCCCTGTACGGATGAAACGATATATTCTGTCTAGATCTTCTTTCATATTCGGTAAGGTGACTAGATACTCGGCCACCTTTCTTACGCGGAACGAATATAAAACCATATTATCCTCGCCTGGGACTGGATCATAGACACATTCGGCAAGGGATTTTCTTATTTCTGCTACAGTCTGATGTCTAGGCGTACGCTGTGACGCTTGTGCATGTAATTCGGCTAACGTTAAACACTTGTGTGGCGGCGGGGTTTGAGGAGGACCTCCTCCTGCGGCCCCTAAACTAGAATCATCGACGGACATTCTTCGTGGCGGAACGGGAAGTTGAAATGCTGGCTGGACCGGGGGTACCGTAGCAGGTACTCCGGTGTCTGGAAGAGCGGGAAGTGCCTGATTTACAGGGACTGGCGGAGCGCGAACAGGATTTGCATATTCTGGGACTGTGTCGTCCAAATAGGACGAAATAAAAATATCAGCTGCGGTCTGTTTGTGACGTAGCTTGGTCGGAACTAATGGTGGCGGGAAATTACTGGATGCCTTTGGGGTCGCTTTTGGCAAGCCCTCGGCAAGAAGAGGATACATACCCTTAATAAGGGCATGCCTCTGTCTGTCTGACTGTTCGGCTTTGACTTGTTCACCTATCTCGATTAGTTCTCTTTCTTGGGCTCGTTCTTGGGATTCTCTACTTAACTCTGACTTTCTGACTTCCTTTTCGGTTCTTCTATGCGCTTCTTTACGCCATAACTCGATGGCATCTTTCTGTGACTGTCTGGCTTTCTTTTTCCATAATGCTTCTTCTACTCGCATGATACATTCGGCATCCCATGTACCCGATACGGGCCATCTATACTTTTCTTCTAACTGTTTGGTATAATCTACCCATAAATCTAGATACAATATGGCGCTTATGCCATGTTTCTGATACATAAAATGACCTGGACTGTCCCTCGGCGGAACAGGAACTGCTTCTTCTAATAAACCCTTTCTAGTTTTTAACTGACGTAACTTGGAAAAGAGCGGCATGACTGAACTGTAATCTGGACACAATACAATACACAATAAACACGAAATCACGTCACACTCATACCACAACATTAAAATACATGAAGAACATTATAAATAACAGTTCGAACAGAATATTACCTGGAATACTGAGAGCAGAAATACAAGAATTTTCTCGAGAACGGAACAGACTAGAATTACTGGATGCACTGCTGTAACAGTACGGAACATACCGGTCCCATAAAGGAACGCATCAAGACCCGTATCCACCTAGGTGAACACTTCGTTTGTGAGTCTGGGTACCACCAACCCACGGACCAGGAGTCAATTTAGATTGGTCCTGTCTAGATACTACCCCAGCAATGGTACTCACCGGGCAGCACGGAACGGAAGGCCTCGGGCTGGACTGGACTGATGACGACGAACTTCGGACTTCAGTTACGGGTGGGCCTCCGGATACCTCGGACCTTGGACTCTCGGCTTGGGCTCTGGTCGGGACTCGCCGCGTTCCTCCACCGTCTCGTTTGGATGCTGGACCGCCTCCTCTGTCTCCTCCGTGGGCCTGAGGGATACTTGAAGCAGAAATATCTGCACTTGGCCAGTATGGTTCCGTCACGACTGCAGAGGGTCAGGGGGTCGGCGTGGCTTCACCGACGCGTGGGGAAAGGGCAAGTCCCTATTCGGGCGCCATTATGTGGTAAATAAATAATACCCTATTTTTGACTAGACATATATCATAACAGATAGCTCAATAAATAAGAGTCAAGATTCGAGGTAGTAGGAGTTTTGCAGGTTTATTACAGCATAAGGACAGGATCAGGACAACCTGCATAGACAGGGGCCCGGCAGCTGCCGGGGCTAGATCTGGGATGAGCGCGCTAACTTTTCATAACAAAACACGAGCATATATACATAGCGCAAACACATAGCATTACATTGCAGTAGGCGTAGCAGTGGGTGGAGCAGAAGGCGTGACGCGTAGCAGTCGCGAAAGATAACAGTAAAAGTAGGTGTAACTGGGCGTATACATAGACATGTGGTGCAAACGAAACAGAATATGTCATGAATGGGGCGGAAACATAGGAGGGGGCTACCTAAAGAGCCGGGACCTCTAACCTAATGGTGCGCGTAAACTGGCAATGACGTGTTACTAGGAGAAGCTGGGGCTATGAACTCTGTGCTAGGAGCAGAGACTAAAGTCTGGAGGGTCGGAGCGACATGTACCTAAACTCTATCTAGTATCTGATGTTTAGGGAACATGTTGATCTAAACTAGAAGTCAAGAGGGGAAAGGCTAACTTGATTCTAAGACTGGACCATGCATTATTCTACATGTAGTGCGTGATGAAGAATATTAAATGACCATTAAATACAGTATTTCTCTAACATGGAGACGTGAAGGCTAGACAATGACGGAAACTATTGATGCAGTTCAGTAGCTTAGGAATGCAGAGAAGGAGGACTAAACTGATAGCTGGAATCATAACATACTCTTGGCAGACTCAGAGGCAGAGCCAGGCTGCACCGGGCACTGTGAGGCAGGAAGCAAGTGAAAGGTCGAGGATACAGGTGGGGGCTGTATCGCTCCTCAGCAAGGCTTCAGGAGACAGGAGCTGAATCTAGTGTCCGGGCCCTTTTGAGGCCTGGAAACGGGGACTTTATAATGAAATAACGTGCACACTGGGAAACGTGGCAACGTAGCTTTACATAGGCCTAATATTCGTAGTATTCACGAGGACTGGAAACTGGCATACTAGAGGTGGACACAACTGTAATTGCGTCATTAATCAGACATGAGGAATAACATATGCATATTGGTCATGCACACATAACATATGATGGATGAGGCGTGGTGACACAGAACATGGCAAAATTTACTTTTCCACAGTAGAACCCCTATTAAGATTAAAAAAACTGCTGAGCCCATACTAAAACTTGTTGCAAATAAGTTTCGTCTGAAAGCAGTTTCTTATTAAATGTTAAAGACCTTTTTGTACGCTGGATTTTAAGCAGGGGCATGTCTATAACAATAGGGGCATGATCAGATGCGATACGTGGCATTACAGACATTTTAGATCCTACTGCCATATACCGAGGTAGAAAAATATAATCAAGACGCACAAATTTCTTATGAGGTGAAGAAAAAAAAAGGTAAATCCAGGATCTCTCGGATTAGCCAAAGGCCACCCATCAATCAAACCATGTTAATGTAGTAGTTGCCGTAATTCTTTAAATACTTTAGGCTTCCTACCTAGGTATCGGCTAAACCCCCAGTCCCATGTATTCAGCTCCGCATGGATATTAAAATCACCGAGTGGAAATAGTGGAGTGCCCCATAACCCTAATTCTACATTCAAAAATTCTATCACTGCAGTGTCATCGATGTTAGATCCATATACCGTACATATAGTAGCCACAACATTCCCTATGACACATTCAACGATTGCCCAGCGCCCCAGACTATCCACTTTGATTTTACCTGTCGAGACTATAGATTGTCGCCCCAATATAGCCACTCCTCAATTCATAGTAGATTGTTGAGGCCGCCAATACTGTATACCCAAGATCATTCAAAACTTTTCTATTTGACCATGGTATATGCGTTTCATGGAGACATATTATATCTGGTTGAATCAAACGTATCTAATGCATCACTCGTTTTCGCTTCTGAATGTTATTGAGGCCACATACATTAAATGAACATATGCGAAAATTACAGCTAGTCTTGGCGGTTGAATGGATTCCTTACGCAATTACACCCAAAAAGAAACAGTATATTTAGTCTAAACATTCTATGGCTTTGACTGAAGTTTTTTTCCCCTTTTTCTCCCCAACACCCCCCCCGTGCCCCCAAACCCACCCCCCCCTTACCACAACCCCCGCCCACCCCCAGTGACCCTCCCCCAAAACAAAGGCAAAGGGGCCTATCGCCCCGTTGATGCGTGTGAGATCGTCTCTCAAATTTGGGCGTATCCGTTGACCTATAAGAAAATAGCATGAGGAGTAAACCATATGAACAGATGAATATTCAAAGTTAATAATTTTATCCCTCATGCTAAAGAGTTTAGATATTCCTTCGCTGGAGACTCAGTTGTAAAAAACCGATTCTGTCCTTTATATATTGTTTTTAATGTAGATGGTTGAAGGAGAAAAGCTTGAGCGCCCTTCTTTTGAAATGGAGCAATCAGCTGGCGCATTCTCCAGCGATTTTCTACGGTGGCATGACAGTAATCAGGGCGTACAAAAAATTCAATACCCTTCCCAGAACGCTTTTTATCTGGTCTTGCAAGGTCATATACTTTGTCTTGCCAGAAAGTTATTTAGAGATATCAAAATTGCACGGGGTATTGATGACTTTGATTGCCCCGTATTGTTTGCTTGCGAAATGGAAAGCGATGTGCCCTTTGAATCTCTTGAGACCACTGCCAGTCTTTAACCTCCGGGAAAGCTTCTTCAAAAAGTTCGACCACAAACTGTCGGATGTCCTGTCCCTCGCGTCCTTCGGGTACACCCAAAACTCGCAAGTTGTTGCGGCATAGCCGATTCTCCAAATCCACCAATTTTATATTCACGTCGTCTTTCTGAGCCTTTATTCCATCAGTCAGTTCTATTAAGTGTTACTTGCTTTTCTAATGAAGAAATTCGACCTTCCGCTTCTACCATTCTATCAGTAAAATCATTACATGATTTCGCCAGCCGTCGCACGGTGTTTTGAAGTTTTTTGCAGGCATTGTGTGTTTTCAAATGTTCAGCTTTGGCCTCCAGGCGTTGATCAGAGATGGCTTTCAAAATAACGTCTACTGGGGTTTGGCTTGGAGTTCCAGGGATAAAGCTATTTTGTTCAGCGGCATTTGCTTGATCTTCCTGGCGGCATTGATCCAGATCTATTGCAGTCGTATCTCCATTAGATATTTCCTCACTCCAATTGCTGTCCACTTGTAGATTAGCTGTATTTTCCAAAGAGGAAGTCTCCACTTCGTCCTCTAACTCGCCCTCCAAATCAGAGCCCTCAGAGTGTTTTGAAAGTGAATAAAATTCGCTATCCTTACTACTGATTGGATCGCCTTCCGCTCCTTCTGCCCCTTCGATCCTTGGGGGATCCACCTCAGGATCAGCATCAGCACTGGCGGCAACATCAGTGATAGGATCATGAACCACAGTTTTTTGTAATATAATAGATGAGGCAGCTGGAGAGACTACCGGTGAGACTACTAGTTGTTCAAGTGCCTCAACCAAAGTCTTATCTTGCTCATTTTCAACGTCTAAAACCAACAGATCATCAATGACTTTATTTTTCCCCCCTCCACCTCCAGCTGACAGAGTCTTTACCACTGGGGTTTTCGCTTTCGTATTGAACATTTGTGGTATTTTCGGAGTACCTATTTGACTAGCATCAACTTCATCATTGTTCCCATTTTGTTTTGACTTTGCCGCCAGAGCAGCCGGAGTCCCAATCTGGTTCTCACCACTGGGTCTTGTTTTCCCACCACGGGCTGTTTTAGGACACATAATAGATAAGCAGGTTTATTTCAGCTATTTCAACTATTACACCAGCCCTTTTTTTTCCCTATGTTCAGCTCCCCTTCAATTGCCAGACTGAAGTTCACTAATGACTGGTGGCAAATAGCGTCGTAATATCCTCCAGTCTATAGAAGTTTTGTTTGTTTGTTTTAGTTATCTGTTATTTGCTTGTTTGTTGTCTAACGCCAGCTCTATTTCAAATCACTTTCGCAAGTTTGTTAACCCCTTAATACCTTGCTTCCGGCGTTTTCTTAACAGGTTAACAAGTTGCTTCTAAACGCTGTTGCCGTGACCTCTGAATATTTCTGTGCACTGCCGTAGCAGCAGCCGCCCGTCTCCCCCAACACGTTTCTTTCAGCTCGTCCACCTCACCTCCTCGCCTCCCACTCCTCCTCCTCTCTCCGCGTCTCAGCCGGCGTCTCGGCCGGCGTCTCAGCTGCGTCTCGTCCAGGAGCGGCAGGCACTGAAACACTGAAGCATCGGAGTACACTGTTCGCGCCGGCTTTTTTTCTTTACCAAATCGCCGCGGTTGTCCACAATATTGGCCCGGCAATCTAGAGTGCAGACGGCAGAAGAAAAAGCAGCTGGGGCTCCAATACAGCATTCATACGGATCGCCCAAACGGAGCACCTCACACACACGCCTGTCGTGCAGGCGCCATCTTGCCCCACAATCAAGACATCCCTGCTCGAACTTTTTAATGTGAAGAAAAAAAAAAAGACACGGCTTAGTTTCTCGGCATATTACAAAATGGGTCATTGCACTACAGGAATAGTTTCACTGTGAAATACATTCCTGAGGTGGAAAATGGAGAGGCAGATAGACTCTCAAGACTTGTTCCTACAGACGACTGTACTGTCATGGATAGAGATCTGTTGGAGGATGAGTGAGTGGGTGTGTTTTACGGAAAGTGAGGCCATTTATGAGCAGAGATAGCAAGAATAAATGAACCCGACCAAGTAATATCACTTCAGCTAGTATTTGATCAGCAAAGGCGGGCACAATAGAAAACAAGGGTTAAAACTCTCTATACCCTTTTGGGGTGTGAGTGTTGAGCTTAGCATCTTAAAGGACCTGCTATTTTGAGGCACAAGATTGGTGCCTCTGTGTAATCTCAGAAAGGAGTTAATAGATGCAGCTCATGACACACCAGGATGTCCCCAAAACGAAGGAAAGGTGAAGGGCATCTTACTGTTGGCTGGTAATGGACAAACAAGACGAGAGGGTCATACATGATGGTCTTCCTTGTGCCATGAGTAATAAGTCCAAGAACCCATGGGGGCAACTCAGTTATTAGAGAAAGTCATACACAGACTAGGCAAGATATTGTACTGGACATTCATGGAGGTGTATAATTGTAGTCAGACCCTTACAATGGCGCCAGAGGTCTGCTTCACAACTACTAAAGATACCAGATAACTTGTCTAGAGATGAGGCTCCAGGAACCATTCTGACTGACAATGAATGGAGTTCAACTAGTTTCTATGAAAATAGAGGAATTCTTTAAAAATAAAAGGCATACAGTATACAAAAATGTGCGCTTTATCACACAGAGACCAATGGAATGGTCAAGAGGTTAAATAAGATGTTCAAAGAAACAATAGGCATGCTCATGGAACTGGAGGAAAGAGGTACTTAAGAAAATTGGGATGTACAGATTCACACCACACAGCACTACTGGGAATACTCCCTCTGAACTTTTTCAGGGGAGGCTTCCCAGCACCTCTGTTGAACCACCATGGGTAAGCAAACAAGAGATGTTAAAATGGAAAACTTGTGATAGGTGTAACTTGCAAACTAGAGAAAAGTCAAAGGTGGAGAGCAGGAAAAACAAAATGTGATAAAAGAAAAGCAGAGAAGAAAACAAGCGGTTGCGGTAGGGGATCTAGTAATGATAAAGCGCCCTTCATTGTGTGGGGGTGGTTTTCTAAGCCTGTATGTGTGATTAAGATCTTTACTAATGCCATTAAAACTCAGGACTATTGCATTTGAAATCTCAACAGGGTTGTAGTATTCAAAAGGAAAACTGGATTCACATGTAGTTTTGGGCAAGGAGGTTGGTGTGTCTACTACATAGAAGGAGAAGAATGTTGAAACAAGAAAGTCAGAGAGTTTTAAAGCAACCTGCTGATCTAAAAGACTAGGCTTAGTTTTCGTTCATTTTATGTAAATACTTTCTCTGTATTTATTTAAGGGAGGAAAGTGTGTGGCACATAAGCTTAACAGCTCCGAGCACCTTGTGGGTGATTAGCTCTAATGGAAAGCGGTGTATATCATTAAAAATGTCACAAGAGGGCTGAGGAAAAGAATGTGTTGACAGGGACAGTTGCTCCAGCTGCTCAGTGTGATGGATGAGATCTTCTCTGAGGAATAAACAAACTACATTCAACCACCTTATGTATCCTGGTGAACTTCATTTATTTGATACCACAGAAAGATTTTTAAAAATGATAATCGTTGGGATGATATGATATAGGTAACCCTTCAGGCGACGGAAAGAAATTTTGGAAAATAGCAAATGACGTTACCAACAGTTATACCAAAGTACTACCCTCTGTATGATCGCAGAAGACACTTGGATAGCATACTTAGAAAGTTTGTTTTGTCCTCCTACCATCCAATTAGTCCACCAACCTTATCAGAGTGATGTTGCCCACATAAACAGGTTTTCAGTAAAAGAGATTCAATCAACAATTACAGCCCTCAAATTAAGTAGGGTTGCAGGTCCAGAAAATAGTAACTGGTGGGCAAGAACATATGTGCACCTTTTCTAGTGGGTAGTTAAAACGGATCTATTTCCAGATACATGGAAAGGCTTGGTAGTAAAACCTATTTTTTTTTTAAAAAGCAACAGTGGCCTACCATCAAATTATAGATTGACAAGCCTGCTTGACGTTTCTGATGAAGTATTCGCACAAATCTTATTTAATGACATAGAAGCATGGCTTGAGGACAATCTTTTCCCCATTGAACATAGTAGATTCCAGAAAGGCCACTCAACCATGGATCACGGTTTTGCCAAGTGTGCCAACATGAAGAAAGCCCTGGAAGTAAATCAGTGGCTGTGCTGCCGTTTTATTGATCCCACACCACATTGGACAGTGGAATAATAATAATCCACATTTGTAAAGCGCGAACAATCACCTGTAAGGGTCTCCAGGCGCTGGGGGCTGTCGGGAAGATTAAGCAAGCTATTGCCCAGAGTCACATGGTGCTGGGCTAATCTGCCGCTGGCACCGGGTATCGAACCGTGATCCCCAGATTCCAGCGTCCGTCGCCCTGGCGGCGGCACCACACCTCTCCACAACAAAGAGAGTGGTTTTGGGATAAAATGTTAGCTTTGAACATCCTCTCATGGTTGCCATCATTAATACAGGCACTACATACTTCCAAGTGAACACAGGCAGAACTAGATAAGTCAGGACACCTCAAGGAAAGGAAAAAAAATAACAAAAAAGAAACAAACAAACTAAAAATATTGAATGGCCGGTGTCCTGGAGCTCTCTCTTTAGTCTATATGTATCAAGCCTACCCTCTGCTCTAAATGCAACAACGTCTTTCTCCCCCATAAAATAGACGCCATGCATATTTCATGCCTTCTCGAAGCAGATGACAGTACTTCTGACTACACTGCCATAGGACTCCAAAGAAAAGTTGGCACGCTTTCTGGATAATTAAGGGATTCTAAATAAAAAGAAATTCAGATAAAACATACAAGACCCTTCACAACACCGGACCCGCATACCTGAACAACCACCCTTCTCCTTCCAACGCACCCAAAAGACACCTCTATTCAGTCCAGCTCTCTCTGGCCACTGTCCCACGTATCAACAAGACCAGAATGGGAGGAAAGTCCTTCTCCTACCTCGCAGCTAAAGCCTAGAACATCCTCCCCTTCCACCTCTGGCAATCTTTCACATTGCCCAAGTTCAGTGAGAACCTCAAGACCTGGATCCTCGGAGGACCCCAGTACTCCAGGAGAAAGCCACCTCCACCCCCCAGTGCCTGGACACCCTCACAGGTACCAGATTGAACTAGTAAGCTCCTACAAAACTTTCATGCTGCAATTATCTAAAAAGCTGCAATGGGAGTACCATATGAAGACAATTAAAGGAAAGGCATTATTGCAAAGTGTTTTTGGTGCAATAATTCAGCCATGTATATGGAGGATAGTCTATTGCCCCATTTCTTTAAACTTAGAGGGGTAAAATCTCCCCTTGGCTCTGTATGGAGAAGTTTTGAGTCTGAAAGATCGGAATATCTGGGATCCTATTGAGAGTGCAGTTTTCAAAGGTGTACTAAGTTTACTAAAGGGTATCATGGTCCAAGGTATCTGGTGTGAACTAAACCTTTGCATCACCTGGCTGATTCGGGTCTTTGGAGGTTCTTAAATAAGCTACCCTTAAGTTACCCTATTTAAAAAATAATCAGAATTTGTTGGGAAGAACTTGATACCAGTGAGAGGAATTCTTGGATAGCCAATTTGCTACTGTAAGAACATAGTACTCTTCCCCCAACAAACACTCTTTGAGAGGCTACCATATCAGTCTAGACAGGAACTTCCCATTTCAGAAATTGGTAATTATGTTATATTGAACACAATAGGTCATGCAGATCTTTTACTCTGAATGACTCATCTACCCAATCCTAAATCGCGCATAGAAGTACTCAAGATACAGCTTAGTAATGAACCTATTTTCGCTAGTCCTGAATGGTATGAGAATGTACAGGGGGAAATATGTGTGTTTTTTAAAGACCATATATTCTATTCACCTATTGTAGCATTTTGCATGCATGGTAATCGCAATCCAATACAGAGGCACACCATAGGTTTCAAACTCCATGCTAGTACACTTTGAAGATGTATATTGTTATTTATTATTCATTTTGTTTTGTCTTATCGACAGCGTTCTAATTAATAAACTTCTATTTTACATTTCAATGAAGGACGTCTAACTGCAAGTAGGCCTCCTCTTCCTCAGGCAGAAAATCAAAGGAACTCATCTGTTGCTGCTCAATTTCCATATATGGAGATGTAAGAGTGCAGAGATTTAGGTATATGACCCTCTCATAGAGGTAGCCAGATCAGAGGGCAAATGTTCAAGCTCAAGAGATCTAGAGAACACACCCCCAGCCCAATCCAGGGCTATCAATACGACTTGAGCCTGGTCTATCCATGCTTTCTTCAGAACTCGACTCAGAATGATTCTTCCAAAGACTCTCTGTGAGGAAACCCTAGCACACAAAAGGTTTTGACACTGTATGTTCTTAGCAGTGACAAACACATTCAGACAGGGCAGGCCCCACTGTTTGAAGATGCCCAGGGCCACCTCTGGGTGGAGATGCCATTCACAGACAGCCAGCGGACCACCAGGTTGGCTATCAGAAGGATCTGATGCATCTCAAAGGCATAAGACCGCATGGCACAAATCCACGGCCCTACACTGCCCTGCTTGCTGTAGTGCCACATGGCAATCGTGTTTTCAAGGCTGTTCGGGCCAACTGGAATGCACAAAGCTCCAAATAATTGATATGAAGCTTGCACTTCTCTGGAGAAGAAATGCAAACGATTACCACATCTTCTGGATAACCCATACCCTGATCCAGCAGCAATACCGGTCACAACAGTGAAATTGTGACAGATTGGTAAGAAAGATAGTCCTGCCGCAGGACAGGGTGCTGTTAGTGGTTCAGCCCTTGCCTAAGATCGATGGAGTCAGAGATACAGCCCTGGTGCTGGGCCTACTAAAATCAGGAGGTTCCACTCTAGCGCCTGTATGTGCCATCTGGCGTACGAGACAAGGAGGGCGCATGAGGCAAGATACCTCAGAGCAATCCTCAAAGAGACACAGGGCCGAGCCCAAAACATTGGGATCATATCCTGAATGTCCAGGACTCGCTGCAAGGGTAGAAATACCTTCAATGCCACAGTGTTCAAGAGTCTCTCTGAAGGAAATAGTGTGCGTGGGGCTCAGGTAGGACTTCAGCATGCTGATGGAAAACCACAAGAAATTGACAATGACAGCAGTCAGCTGCAGATAGTATGCGACTGACTGCAGCAAGCACTTATCAAGCAGTTAGTCATAGAGGTATGAGAACACGTATCCCACATCTCTATGGATGAGCTACAACAGTATATCGCTTCTGTTAATACCGGAAAGTCTGAGGTAAGGCAAAAGGGAAGCATGGCAAACTGAAATGTTCAGACCCTACCAATAACTGCAAGTAGGCCGTGAGACTGAAGGAGTGATATATAAAAAAAAAAAAATGAATGTGCATTCTGCAGCTGCAAGGACACCATAGAGTCTCCAGGGCAGAAAGGATCTGTGTGAGTAAACTTTCTCTAAAAGGCATTCAATGGCTGGAGGTCCAGTGTAGGCATGAGGCTCCATCCTTCTGCACAAATATGCAGCGAGTGTAAGATCCCACACCCTTTACCAGGTTTAGCATTTATTCAATGGCCTTCTTGTCTAGCAGGATGTGGACATTCTGCGTTAGAATTATGCTGTAGTCTGCAGTAATCCTGTTGTGGGATAAATATATGGCGGAAGGGGATAGCCCCTTTGAACCATCTGTAAAATCCACTGGTCTGACGTAAAAGATTTCCAGGGGAAGAAAAGTAGGATCCTGCCCTTGAACGGTTAGCCGTGGGTCCGTGAGGGCAATTCAAGTAGCTTGGGGGCCTTTACAGCAGGAGGAGGTGGAAGAAATCGATGAATGTTGTTCCTTCTGATGTGAAGGGGTTCGAGCAATACCATGCCCTCTGCCTAGAAAATGCTGGGCTGGTTGCTGCACTAGATCAGAAGGCGGACATTGTTGGTAAGCTAGAAATCAGGGGTAACTCTTAAATATCCTGTATTACTGATTGAAGTAGTGGTCTGGCAACAAAAACAAACCATCTTACTGTGGTAAGATCATCTTTAAACTCGGTCAAACTCCGAGGCAGCCCTTCCTCCAAAAACTCTAGATTAGACAAAGCTCACATCAATGGGACGCCTGGACGAAAATATAGGTTGGTGGGAGGGTGTGACGGGGCTCCCCAACTTGGTCTTCATTGCCGGGGCCCAGGTATGGGGTCCTGGGCTCCCTCCAGCTTCACGGTGAAGTCAAAGGCACTCCCCGGCTTTGCTTCAAGGTGGGGCCCAGGAATGGGGTCCTGGGCCCCTTCACGGGGAGTGCAATGGCGCTCCCGGACTTTCTCTTCCTTTGTGGGAGGCTAGAGACCTGAACCACCTCTGGGGCGCAGCGGAGTCCCACACGCTTCGTCGGTTCTGCAGAGGTCAAAGGTTACCTACCTTCACGAGGGCACATCTTGGGCCCTCATAAGACTGATTTAGACAATCTTGGTCTCTTTTTGCTACTGGTGGCCAGTGCTAGCCACCTGGAGCACTTTCATTCGGCCTTCTGGCCTGCAAAAGGACATACCCGGCAGGGAGCAGGTTCCACTAGCTCCCTGCACCAGTCTTTCACCTGGTTACCTCTTCTGGGCTGCTCTCCTTGCGCAGAAACCCAGGTTTTAACTTACTGGTCCTCGAGTCACTCAGAGTCCTGGGGAGGGGAACATCCTTCACAACGCAACTTTTACCACGCAGTGCCTTTATGACTCTTAACTATTACAACACATGTTATTACAATGCATAGCGCTGGGGGGCGCTCTAGGATAGGGAATAGATTTAATTTACTATCCAACACCTTCCCTACTACCCACGTGGACTGGAGTTGGAATAGTAAATTAAACTATTCACTATCCAGCACCCCTTAACGCTATGCGTTGTAACAGCATGCGTTGTAAAAACTGCGATGTAAAGGCATGCGTTGTAAAACCATGCGTTGTAATGTCATACATCCTCCTGGGGACAGTCAGGGTTTCTCCTTCCAACAGTCCATGTACTGTGGAGCGTCACCCTCTTGTCCCAGTGTTCCTCAGCAAAAACACATCCCAGAGAGAGCTCTCCCCTCTGTGCAAGACCTTTTAGGAGAGGGTATGGGGCGGGAATGCACATCTGGCCTATACTGTTGTGCTATGTCACCTCTCCACCTCTGTTTCCACCTTCCTGCACAGGCTTCTGGGATACTTCAATAAGGCATCAGCCAGGGGGTTCCATTCCACATGACCTCTGAAACACCCACTTCCCCCACTCACTGACATCCTAGCCAGGGCCTTGAATAGTCCAGGTGCCTGGCACTGGGTGACAGCAGGCTGATTGATGCCGAGCAGCTGGGCCTGTCTCTCACTGCTGGACAGTTGACCAGAGCTCAGTGGAATGTTTGCTTTGAAGGACTAGGCAATTGATGCTACAGCTTGGGGACGAAAGTAATTAATCTAGCCTGGCAGAGTTACACAAGGCCAGGGCTCTGGTTCTGAGCGGAGCCAGAGGAATATGACATTTCTCAATGACCCATAAGTGGTACAGATATGCTTTTGGACACAGCAGATATGGGTTTTTCACATAGTTTACAGTGTACTTTCATGTGCATCGGGAGTTCGTAGGTCCAAGCGAACTGAAGCTGCACCTTAAGGAAGCCTTTTCCATGGGAATATAATGGAGTGGTACTACCTTTCAGACAGTAAAACACACGGACTTCCCTACATGTGTACATGTCAGGAGTCCCCACGCGCAAAGCTCACATGGGTGTGCACATGTGTCCCAATGTAACAAGCCCAGTGCCCCTTACCCTGGCTGTGTCACAGCTGCCTGATCTCACAAGACGGACATGGCCGTTAAACACATGCAGTCCATTTTACCATGAGTTTTTCCTGGGTGAGTCCCAATTTATGAGGCTCTCCCACAGTAAAAGGTCAAAAAATCAAGTGATCAAAAAGCGAACAAACCCTGCGTCAGGACCACCTTCTCAAAGTAGGGTGATAATTGATGCATGATTAACATCAGTGTTGGAATTTTTATATTTCGGACCATTGACTTGTAAGATGACCAAGTTCCCCCAATTAAGGAACAATGGTAACAATTCAGATAAAACCTGCCACTGGAGTCGGTTTCATTTATAACTGCTCCAGTGTGGGTAATTTCATTATGTCTCATCTGCTTAAATTTTTGTTTCATTACACAGGATTATACAAGCTTGCTGACAAGGAAGAGATATTAAAGATAGTATGCCAAAAGTGAGGTGGCGTGTTGATTAGAAAGTTGGTGATTGGGTTTGTGGAAAGAAGCCTGGTTTTGAAGGAAACTGGAGTCTAAGTGGATGTACACTCGTAGGACTGTCAAGGTAGGGAAATGTCATGTCGTCAAAGGTGAGAATATATTGAATAAAGATCTCCTGGTTATGGTATTAACTTTCTCTTAGCACATATGGGTGCAACTATTTAAAGACACAGCAAACATTCTTCTGACACTAATGATTTTGTGGCTTTGGTTGAGAAGGAATTGATCACCAGAGATGTACGCCTTCCACAACTGTCGCTGAAGTTTTGGAAGACACCCATTTGTCCACAATTGTGGTACATGCTATGAAGCTAGCGCTGCTCCACAGTGTGGGAGGAAAAAGCTTCCTCAGGCACAGTATTCTGGAGTCACATGCACTGAGGCGAATCTCTGTAAAACTGCTGATTAACTCATCTACTTCATTTCTAATTTTGTGAGAATTCATGACTTCGGGATGATACTCAGCAGCACATGCCGTACACGCAATGACCAGAATAGGTCTAGTTTTCTGTATTGTTGCAATAGATTTTGAGATCATGCAGTAGACTCACAACTGCAATTATTGGAGTTCAGAAATCATTTTCTTTTCTAGTTTTCAAAGTTTAAGTGTTGAACAAGTTCCGTTAGCTACATGACAAAAGAGTGAATGTCTCCTCAGGTTTTCGTACTGTGGAGAGTAATATGTAGCGTGTTTAGGTGTCTTTTTTCTTCAAATGGGAAATAAATCATTACGCTTTGTTTCAGACCAGCATATGAATTTCAACATAGGAGCAAGGGGGTAACATGGTATCGCGCAGGGAAAAGTAGTAATTTTATTATTCCCAGAGGGGGTTACAGAATCACCCGATACACATACAGCCATGGTTGGAGGCTATGGAAGACAGGACAATGGCACTTAACTAGATTGCTATTCACAGTGGTGATGAGAACTCCCTCGGGTGAGAGTCACATCAGACTTATCACAAGCAGAGCATTACTTAATACCACTGGAAACATGGCTCGGTGCCTAGCATCATCTTGTATAGTTATACGGGCTCTCTACTCCCATATAGTTCTTCTAATCAGCCCTGCGTCCAAACACTTTTGTTTTGCTCTTTCCTTCTCGATTCCCTATCAGTCTAGTCCCTGCCCTTTTGCTTGTGGCTTTGTCTCTCTGATTTGCGGATTATTGTTAGCCTGTCTATTTGATGCTATTCAAGTCTTCCTGTTCTCTAGCCTCCTGTGGATCAGCGATGGAATCTTGGTCGATATCCGGTCTCAACACTGTTCCTTCAGGCTTAGAGCAGTGCAAGATTATTGCAATAGTCACAAAAGACCTTATAGTACCTCATACTTGCCTAGTTCACAACTTCGTTGCTTGCACTCTTTACTCAACACACTCCATTATATCATGCTGGACGTCAACACCATTCCGGTATGGGTCTCACCAACACAATACTGCAAGAGATCATGTGACTGTTTCTCTTCCCCTTCCCAGTTTTCATTATCTTTCTCCTCTGAGGGGAGGGAGGGTGGGTGGGGGGGGGGGGGGGGGGGGGAGTGTTCAATACTTCAAGAGACAGTTTGGGAAGGCTGGGATTCGCTGCGAGTCCACATCTCAATTTGAAGTCCGACAATGAAGCCCTATTGCGTTCTTCAAAGGGAGAGTTGACACCACAAGGCTCAGAGCCAATGCAGTTTGTCAGTAGGCACCTCACGTTCTGGATACCTAAAGCTTCAGTGGAAATCTCAAAACCACTTATCAATTGGCACCCTGTGGTGATCAAGGGGATAGTACCAGAGAAGCTCAATGGCAGAGGGGCACTTGCAAAGAACGATTTGGAGTCTGCAGATATTGTTAGCTGCACGATATAGTTCTGAAAAGACTTTCCTCACTCTGAACTGCTGTTTTTCAGACGAGAAGCAGTAACCAAGGCCTCAAACTGCTTTGTATATTAAGAGCTAGCTGGAGAAGTTGACATCAGGAGGATTTATTTACTGGCAATATACAACAGACCGTATCACACATGATGTACGTTTGCATGCCCAACAAGGTCCACATATTCAGACAGTAAGGGTCAATTCAGGACCTGTGTGTCTAGGGTATGGGTGAAGCCTCATGCTTTTCAGCAAGCTTGGCGAACTGCTGCTCCGCCCTATGTCCACCTACCCCATGGTTCCTTTCCAGATAGAGTGGTAAAATGTCACGCGTCATCTGAAGTGATGTGCCAAGAAGTCACAAGCCACCACTGTAACATCTGTTATACACTTATGGCAAAAACAGGCAAAGTGGATTTCTTGCACATTCTTTTCACTAATCTCCCAGTTTTTGCACTTATATTCCGGTTTTACTACATTCCTGTGGCATGGTAGCACCCACGTTTTGTTGCTGTTAACACAGATTAGAAGCGTATAAATTGTCACTTCCACTAATCCTTTGGGGCGGGGCGGGGCGCACTACCCAAGTCTGTCGCCAGCCTTCTGAGGGACTATGAATCGCCCAGGAGGTGGGAGATGGTATTGTTGGGACATTCTAAGGGCAATTATGACAGGCAAGAAGTGAACACCGTTTGTGCAAATGTTAAAGTCTCAGTACCCATGACGACGTCTGCACAGGGAGATAATAACATGAGGCAAATTGACATTTTCCTCAGTAGTGAAGTTATTGACCCCAGTCTCTTTCCACAGGTTTCGAACGGTGCGACGTGTCTGCCAGGCCTACGGGGGCTCTGTTCCGTGCAGACGGGCGCTTGGGTTTAGTTCGATGGGTCTAAGGTCGTTCCCTACCTGCCGTACATCTTCGCAAGTAGCCAGCCATGCAATAGTTTTCTGTACGTGTTGATTTGTATCCTTCGGGGGCAGAATAATATTCCTCCTGTACGGGGAGCCATTAAAAATAGTTCTAAACAAAATAAAAACATAAGCCAAACGTTTGTCAAAGTTACGCTGCTCACATCTCTAAATCCAGCAATAATCATGGGGTAATTAATCCCAGATGGTAACCGTCATAAGGCATCTGCCCCCTCCCCCCTCCTGTATTCTGCGGATCATTCAAACGAGGCCGACTGGGAGCGCTAACATCTCTGGGGGCTCGGGCTTAACCTGGTACGGGGGTGCTTCTTCCTGCCCTTTCTTCAACTTACTCATTTGCATTCGACAAGCTGGAGCGGTTTCTTATCTTTCGGCATCACGCATCGGAAACTCTCTAACTTACTAGGAATTCACGAGTCATTCTTAGAAAACGTCAGAGGATGTGGCTCCGAACAAGAATAGCAACACCCCTGCACCCCCACGACATTTCCAGTTAGTGAGCCTTCCAGCACTGGGCCCGGTGAACAGGCCGCACCGAACTGATCTGTTACGTGGAGGGCCCCGACTACTGGGGGAAGGAGAATCCTTAACAATGCATCAGATGGACAGGAAGTAAGAGAATGATATCGACACAAATCCTTATATTTTATCATTTGAAGTGGGGGACTGATACATGTACAATCACAGGTTTCGCTTTTAGCAAAGGCCGCTGAAGTCGGTCCTTTGTGTTTATATCACACCGATGTAAAACACAATTTAAGTCACGTGACATTTACAGCTATTTTTTTACTGCCACAAGTTGTAAAGAACTTACAATAAATAAGCTAGTGTTGCTGAATATGTACTTTTATTATATATCTCCAATGCGTTCATTTGATCGACAGCGGATGGTTGGCTAGATGAGGCAACTCTCCAAACATTCTAAATAGGACATGAGGGACGCATCCACATTTCTGCATCAAAGTTTAGCACACCAGCGACCAATATGACCTCTCTGTCAGTACACCACAACCCATAAAGCTTTATAAGGCAAGTAAAGGAGGAGCAATGCATATGCTCAAAGTGGCAAGTCGAGTACAAGAAGTCACTGATGCTCCCCCATAAAGCCATGGCCTCATCTGTGAGAACTACGATAATACTTTGACACAGACACAGAGACACAGAGACACACACACACACACACACACACACAGCTACCAAACAATCAAAATGGTTGTCTTCCACATCATTACATTAATTGTGTGTGTGTTTTTTAAAATTTTAAATACACAAGACCCCAATGAGGTCATTTTGGAGACTGGTCACTGCTTGAAAAATATACCACGGAGGCAATTTAGAAAGCATATTTTCTACTCCAAATATGAACACAACGTAACACCACTTGCTCCCAAGTCTTCTCTTGTTGGACTTTTTCCTGGCCATTTAATTCCATTTATATTGCACACTCTTTGAAACTGTTGGTTTCAAAACATTCATCTCTGCTTTCTTTCCGGCCTTAGCCACTACAGCCGTTGGACATTTGTACAATTTGTTATATGGATTGCAAAATGATGGGCTGGATCTTGCAGAGGAGGCTCCTGAGAGCTCTACTGGTTGAGGAGATAAGTAGGCTAGGTATGAAAGCCCTATTGTGAACTTAGTGGGCTTACGGCAAGCCAATTTCGTAGCATTGGTTGTTTTTTGTTAAATAAATAAATACTCATTTGATGGCTTACCGCCCTCTTCTTGTGTTCGTCCCTCCACTGGAGGGATAGCTAGCCTCTTTACAATCTTTTTGTCTGTTATGTATCCTTCCACTGCTCACAATATGGATGGGTGGGGGGTGGGCATTGTGGGGAGTGGGGGTTCCTAGCTCTCCCTCAAGTACCGCTTTCCCCATTCTCAAATACACTCCCCCTGCTTTACTTCTTTGCTTTTACAAACCAGCTGGGAGGAGTGGTGAGCAACAGTGATACTTTTGCTGGGGTATAGCTGAAGAGCAGATTTTTAAAGGTTGTTTATGTTTTATCTTCTGCATTCCATGTATTGCGTGAAAGCAGAAGCTTTGGCACACAAAGGCTTTTACAGTGCTAACTCATTTCTTGGAGGCCCATAAATCTGCTTCCTCTACTACTACCGATGGCCAAAAGGCTGAATCCTATGGAAAGTAAATTGAGCCTTAGCAAGTGTTTATCTTTACATTCTGATAATTATTTTAAATTCTGTTCCGAGTCTGAGTGAAAAATATTGGAAAACCATACAATGCTATTTATAAAGGATTGAAATCACTATATTCAATGTAGTTTTGATATCCAATAAAATAGGCTTGATTTCCTCCTGTTTTTCTTTAAAATGTTTCTCTTTGACTTTTTCTTTTGAAAACAACATTTTACAGACATAGGCAGCAGCTTAGCTCTCATACTATAAAGGTGAGACCTATTGGCTTTGCCAAGGATTGTTATTTGAAGAAGCCAGCTCTTCAAGGGTCAGGGTTTGCAAAGTGTACATATCCCCTGCTATTTGAACTTGCAAGTGGAAATGGGGGTTTGAGAACGAACAGACTGAGGAAGGAAATTAAGTATTTGTGTGTGGGATTTGTGGTAGAGGGGTCAGTGAGGCAGACTTTTACAAATTCATAGTTCTGGCAATTTTAGTTCCACAAGGGTGGAAGGGTCCCCTTTGTATTTTTAGCACAGCAGTGCTGCTATCGGAGCAAGTATTGTATAGCACCATAAGAGTTGGGCAAGGCAGGTAGCTCTAGCAGTAGTCAACAGGTCGTTCCACCACAACAGTAATTCCACTGCTGTGCACAAAAGCAAACCGATACAAGCATGATGTATACAAAATGAACAAATAAAAACGGTCCCTTCCACAGCCCCTCCCTTGGTTGTGGCGTGGGTTTTTCTTTTTTGATGCGGTCACTTGTGATTTGGGAAGTCATCGTGCCTTCCTTGCATTTGTGTTTCGAAGTCAATGGAGCTGGGGTTGCCCGGAACTAGTTGCTTATTATGTAGCCCAGCTTTTGTTGCCCTCCCACACCCTTGCCTTTCATTTTCTGCAACATGTATACTGTTATATTTGTTTGAATTTAATAAACTGATATTAAACAAACAAAAAAACATAACGATGTCATCTTAAAACAGAAGCCAAACGAGTCGACCTCTTTTTGGACTAACTAAGAGGGTTAACCGATCATCCCTCTTGCGTGTATTGGACTACCTCATGGTTGGATTGCTTATAAATACATAGCAACCATTCGGTTTAAAGAATGGGTAGGAAGTAATTAGTAGTGAATAGGATAGATTTGTCCATCCCCTAATGTTTGTGTAAATGTTCTAAACCCACCCACCCACCCCTTTGTGATTTATATGCAGTAATAATGTTAAAAGGATAATTATTAAAGAATAAGAGTTGCTCCAACTGGATTTGGAGGTAGTATGCGACTAGCGAAATTAACACAAATACATACTAAATGACTGTGTACCTGCTAGTAGGAACTAATTCATTCTTTATCCTACTGAGAGTTGTGCAGTATCTATTCCTCCACATCAGTCCCCTTCTTTAGTTAGGCGTTTATATAGATGTGGTAGGAGGATAAGGGCAAACCCCATTATTGTTCAAATTGTCTGTGCCCTCAGCACCCACCTGGCAGCACCAGATGCGCCAACCATAAGATTAAAGACGTACACAGCAATCCCTCCCAAGCACAGGTCCAGCTTAAGAACCGGAGCTTCTTCAACATGCTGGTCAACAAATGAATGGTGAAGTGCCTTCATCAGACAGCCCATGGACTCTTGAATTAGACTACAGTGGTGTCCAGCTTAACCTGAAGGAGTCTATTCCCAACTGGCTCACATACATACCCGCCACCTCCACATAATGTATCTCCTGATGTCTCTAGAGGAGAGTGGTCGACTGAAGCAAAATCTTCAATGGACAAACACATGTTCAAGGGAAAAACGGTAGCATGAATCGATCATTCCAGGTCAACAGGCCATCACATGTTTTAGGTTTTCCATTAACAAATCAGTGCATTTCCAGTCTTGGTTTGCTTCAAATAAACCAATTACATAAATACATCCAACAATCCTTTGTAAAGAGAACCTAGGACTGGAAAGGTGAAGTCCTGGTGCTACGGAGCATCACTCCATCAGATGAAAGACCCGTACAGAATTGTGCGGTGCACTTACCGCACATCATACCATCTGTCCTGCTCTCTGAAACACTTGGTAGCTGCTTAATCAATGCTTATTTTGGTGCCCCTAAAAACAAAAACCAGTCCATGCCGATTAAGTTGTTTTCCTGTGTTTCCCATAGAGTTTCATTTAAACATACTGTCGGTGATCAGTTGAGCAGGAAGTGAAGTTTACACAGCTCTGCACACTCTTCTCCAACGCAGTGTGCTGACTTCCAAATCACCCCACCATTTAGATGCTAGCTTTCGATCTGTAGTAACATTCTTTCTACAAAAAAAATACAGTTATACAGAGTATGCCGGTTTATAATAACCTCATGTAAATTGCTCCTAATAGAAGGTGAAGGACAGGATGTAGCAGAGGAGCCCAGATGCCAGTACTAAGCTCCCAATTCGGCGTGACTGAGCTCTATAATCCTTCACAGTACTGCTGAAGTTTGGAACATCAAATTGCTGCTGACCCAAATATAGCCAGGGCAGAATACCACCATTCTAGAAGACAAGTTCTGTGCCTGGATCCACTCGTACAACAGTGGCCAAAGAGAAGTCTGTGGTCGAGGGGAGAAGGGCACGTGAAGCACAAGTGGAGAGCCTTGCAAGGAGCAAGTGAGGCCTCTGGAAACCATAGCTGGGCGCTGGTGTACCTCTGGCTTTGTTGTGCTCACCTGCGGTGGCGTGCATCCAGCAACTGAAATGATGGAGCAAGAGGGCCACATCACAACTAGAAATGTAGAAGAGTAGCTGTGATAGCTTGATCATACTTCCTCGCTACACCGATTCGGAGGTATCCCCCACACTGACCTCTGCTTCCGGGAACGACATAGCATGGCATAAGAGAAAAACAATTGAGGTTACAACCAACCAAAACTGGAGCCATTCGCCAATCATTTTGATGCACAGCCCGGTTAAGGAGATAGTCTGATCACCAGGGAAGAAAATAAAAAATAAAAACAGATTGCATTCATCCACTGATGCGACTGTACAAGCTATTCAAGCAGCACAATCAGCTCAGAAACAGAACAGAAATCAGAGCAGTTGGAATAGATGAGACCTTACTTCAGCAGGATCTGCATAACGATGACAGATTAACAGACATTACATGCATTTCGACTCAAGGATGTAGGGCAGGAACTTGAGGCATTGACGACATGCCTTTCTGCAACATATAGGGCTTTCAAAGAGCAAACAGAAGATGCGAACAATAGGCCAAAGAGAAGCAACTTCAGATTCATTGGTTTCCCCCGAAGGACTTTTTACACTCATGAATACCATTAGATAGACTTACTTCCTGCTTCACCATAGAGCATGCACATAGTGAAATGAATTTGCAAAAGAGGTTGAGGCACCACACTACCGCATCCAACCTTACCATAGGAAAATTATTAAAATATTCATGAAGATGAACTGAACCGAAAGTTCAACCTTGTTAACTTTCATTAGGAAAACATTCCGATACTAAGCAACTGCAGTGGTTCGGCACAGATTTCAAAATGGTGTTAAATCTTATTCTCTTATTCACAGTAATTCAGCACAAGACCATAATATTTCATGCATAACTTCAATAATCCATATTCTCCATAAGCTGTGTTTTGAAGATAATTCTTCATATATATTCACATTCTTCTTCTTTATTATACAAAAGGGATAACCACAGTAGCCAACGCATTTCGTCCTGCTGGACTTCTTCAGGGCTCTATTCACAAATGAATTCCTAATGAAGATGGTAATCATGATGAACTTTTGAATTACTGAATTTGTACATGAAATATAGTTTTGACCTGAATTACCGTGATTAATACTGAACACCATTTTTAAATGAGTGCCGAACCACTGCAGTGGTTTAGCATGCACATAGTGCCTTGGCTTGAAAGCACATTTCTGGAGCCCCTCATAAAAAAAAATTCTGAATTACAGACGTAAAACAGCCAGAAATAAAGAAAATCTCATGCTCCGCTCATTACACAATCTTCCGATTACACTCTACAGAGGAAGGCGTTTTAGGAAGTCAAACAAAATATGAAGAACATGAAAATTATTAGATGTAGATGTTTGTGTTCCTTGCCAGAAGGGCATTTTCAGCTTTAAGTCTCTGTTATTTGAGATGCCAGAAGAAGACCGGGACTGAGAGAGGAAAAAAGACCCTACGTTCCACCCATAACAGTGGACCAAGAAAAATACACCGAAACCTGCATGGACATTAACCACTAGAAGACAGTGCACAAAGCTCCAGGAAAAAATAATACAGAGGGACTTCAATGGGTGAGCAAGACATGGATGGAAAGGAGCCTGACCCTGGTATCTGAATATCAAAGGCTGACAAGAAGCCTGTGAGGTGGAGAGGAGTAGAACAGAATGACCTTCAGATAAAGCAAAGACCTAGAAGAGTGGTTAGTCTTTCATTCACCACAATGCAGCCAAAGTTTCAAGTTGGCAGAAAGGTTACATCCCGAGTACATGTGCACCAATCCTTGATAAACTAGCCACTCTGCCAACTATGCTAGAAAATCTTTTAACAGACCTAAAACCAGCACCCTCGAAACAAACAAGGGAAAGTGCCACAGGCCAGGACAAAATAGTAGGTAGGACCCAGAACAGTAGAAACCTAACCTCGAGCCTAAACCAATTAACAGAGGCACCCATTTCACACACTTCTACTGAAGAGGAAGCCGGTATAATAAATCCTAAGAACGAACAAGCTCTCCACAAACAAAAAAGAAAAAGCAGGAATAGGAAGTTAGAGCTTACAGGTTACATTAGGGAATTCTCTCCCTCAAGCAGTTTCCTGGACCCTGAAGACACCATACACCTCCCCGCCCCACAACACAGAGCAAGGCACGGATGCCCAGACGCTGGACGAAAGAAAAGACCACCTGGTCACAAGACCAAATGCAGCCCTGGAAACCATCATATTGGATGCTCCCAGTGACAAGGCCTAAAAGAGCCTAAAGGAGGTCAGCTACTGCAGCAACAACCTAATTAGCCAGCCATCCATTCACAACAACTCTGCACAGATACTCTCACGTCGCAAAGGCCAATAGCATCAGCACAATCTAGTGGAGAGTCAGCTAACGGTACCAGAGTTTCTGCACAAAAGCACCCACTAGACCTTACCAAATGCAGAATTAAACAGACTGAAGGACAGACACTTATCAAGCCACAAGGAACTAGCACCCCCCCCCCCTCCCGACCCCAATCACAACTTGAAGCAAGTCAACAACAGGGTGATCCAACCAAAGACCTAAGAGTGACACATGCCATCATATTTCAGCCAGAATACAAATCAAGGGGAAGAGTGGACACTCTAAACAGGGAAGGGGGGGGGGGAGTGGTTGGAGGGAACAGATCTACTTGTTATTGAATTTTTACAAAATGATATCCAGCAGGGCCTGCAAGCAACCAAAACTATTTGGATAATAAGTGAGATAGCCAATTTGGTCATGAAGAAAGCAAACACATTTATACATGGGGGGGGGGGGGGGGGAGGGGAGAAATAGGGCTACATTGAGAAAAAGGCCGGGCTACCCAACTCTCCTGCTAAGTGGAAATACAGATGAAACCCCCCTGCATGAGCCACTCACTACCAGATCTATATTAAAAGGAGCTTGCAGTAGCTCTCCAGTGACCTATCACATAAACATCCCACAGGGGTGGGGGGAGGGGATACGAACCAAAGGACTCAATACCACTGATAGACTCCAACTGGATCCACCTACAGCAAACAATCAAGGTCGACCATACCCAAGAACTGGAAATCCCCCCCCCCCATTCTATACCATCTCTTGGCCAGCAAGACAAAGGACGCAAAGTTATTAAATTATTTTGAAGAATTCAACGTTATATTACTACAAGAAAACTGGAAGGATCAAGTATAGCATGACAAGAGTTGACGTCGCAACTGGTTCCTGTGACAAAGGGGTCCAAATACGGTCACGGGTCAGGCGGTCTGATAATTTATGCCTCAATATCCACAATAGAAACGATCCATCTAGTAAAAGTGCTTCTAGCGGTCCCAAGTGCCATACAGGCTGTAACAACAACTACTAACTACAACGAAGTAGAATGGGCAATCATAATTATCAATACATATTTACACCCGAACCATAGGTCAAAAACTGTAAAGAACTAATCAAAGAATTAACAAGAATCTCAGAAGAGGGCAACACAGAGAACATCATAATAGCAGGATACTTCAATTTCCACCTTCTTGGCACCACGGGTGAAGAGGAGCTACTGCGGGAACTATCCATAGAGTGGAAAATCCCAAGCCAAGGGCCAACTTACTCAAACAAGCAAACTAGACCATCAACTCATTTACTCCAAGAGCTCTAACATTTCAACTTTAGGGCCCTAAATGCCGGTTCACTGACTACTATCCACCGGCCCCAACTTTTTATTTAACAACCACCTCCCACCTTGATTTCACCTACGTTACACTCCCCCTGTTCCACAACATTTGTTTCTCATCAACTGGGAGATACCGAGCAAAGCGACCACTTACTGCAAGAGGCAACATTCAAAGCTAACGCCAAATACTTAATGGAGGTGAGCAAAAGTATTGGCACAGAATACACCACGGACGTCAAACGGATAAAGTGTAGCCCTGCTTCGGTTGAGGAACTATCCGAATCCACAAAGATTCTTCTTTGCCAAGAAAACGACATGACAACCCATTCCCTAACTACATGGGAGAACTTCACAAAGGCCCTTGGGGATAAATGTGCCACCAGTATTGGAACGAAAACAGGAGCAAAAAGAGATCATGTCATCTGTAAACATAATCATTCCACAGATCAGAAGGTTAAAAAAATTCAATAAACCACACTTTGGCAGTAACGCAGGAACCCTTAAAATCAAGCCCTGCAAGGCGACCTGCAGAAATTGAAGGCAACACTAAAAAGAACACAATGGGACAAAAAAAGGCAAAGAAACAAATAACTTTGGGTAGGGTTAATGCACTAATCAAAACTCAACAGTGCCTGGTTTTGGCAGACAAAGAACAGCCTCTGGCGCCCAGCACACCATATCTCAGATGAAGACTAGGCAAAATATCTACATCATCATTTCAACAATATGAAACAAGAGGTGGAGGAGACCGGGGAAGATTCCACGTCAAACAAGGGGACAGAGGTAATACATCTAGGGAACAGTCCGGATCCAAACAAAACGAGGACACAAGTGTTGGCACCGTTCTGAATAGTCATCGACATTTCAGGGTCTGAGAAGCAGCAGGCTTAGAAGCATCACAAATCAGCAAAGAGGAATGTCACGGAACAGCGCTTCAAATTAGGACGCAAATAATCAAAGGAAGGCTGGAATGTGCTCCAGGCCCCAACAGAACACCGCCAATTCTGTACAAACATGATCCAGATTATTGGAGCAATGCCCTGGTGTTAGTATTCAACAAGGTACTGGAAACACAAATCATCCAGGAATCTTCGAAGGGTTCCATCATCTCCCCCATCTATAAGCAGGGAGACATGGGCAACACAAATACCTATCGACTAGTTGCCTTAATCGACACTGAAGCTTAGTACTATGTCAGAGTAATCCTGCAAGAACTAACAACTTGAGCCTTGTCAAAGTCCATCATCCCTGTAAACCAGACTGGTTTATGTAGACAAATGGGAACCACCACTGACATCATGTCCCTGGTACTGCTGAGTAATGCAGCCAAAACAATCGCTATTTCTATGTTTTATAGATTATAGCACAGCATTCCATCACGTAGATCGTGCTAGATTTTGGCAAAAACGTAGAGAAAAAAAAAAAAGGGGGCGGGGGGGAGGGGGGTAGGAGGTGGGAGGTTTCCAATGGCCCTCCTAAGCCATCTGATTTTACTATATACTTACACGTGGGTTAAAATCAAGCTGGGACACACCTCTCTAGGCAAATTAACCCCTCCAAAGGGCTAAGTGTGCAATTGCCAAACGCAACATTGCGCAGCTTTGGGGGGCGGCTCGGGCACCCAGGGTTGGGAAATGGATGGAAGATCTAGATTGGTGCATGTTTCGGGAGAAGTCTGTGTATGTCTCGAGGGGGCGACCCCAGAAATGGGTCAAGATATGGAGCGCATGGAATGCATATCGTGGGGATATCTGTGAACCCCCTGCACTGGAGCCAACGACTGTGGACACGGAGAGTTCTTAGGCCTGGACTTTCAATTATCCGTCAAGTACTTTATAATGCCTAGCAGTCAATGTTGGAACTTTGCTATTGTGCTCTCTGCATCTCGGTCACTGTTTATATGTGTTTTTGTTTCAATAAAAATAATTTTTTTTAAAAAACACCTCCAAAGGGCTAAAACAAGGGTGTGTCTTAGCACCATTGCTCTTTACTCTCTTCATGGCAGACCTCCCCAGGGAATTGGACAAAATTATTTCACATGCCCCCAAACTACGAAAAATGCCCCTTTCCAACCTTTTATATGCAGAGGACCTGTCTTAATAAGCAGAATGCCAATTGGTCTGCAGCAACTCCTGGACACTACTATCTACTTCTCGCACGCCATGGCATTACAGGGGTCTCCAACGAGTGGCTCGCGAGCTACTGGTAACTCGTCGGTACCATCAAAGTAGCTCTCATAGGTGAAGTCAAGCCCAGTATCAAATTCAGAGAGTAGATGCCTTTTAAAGAAGGCAGCACTACTCATCTGAAGACCCTTAGAGTGACATCCAGCCAAACCTATAGCAGTAACACATACTAACATTCAAAGACACACGGTCGGCCTATAGGGACTGCCACATGACAGTCTATATCCAATCTCAATATAACTAAGCCACAAGGAGATTCACCATGCTGTAGTCCCTGCTTTATCAGTCACACCATGTGTGTGAACAGTGGACCATAAAATAAGTATGGCAGCAGTAATCAGTGCTGACCCACCAAAATATAGGACTGCAGGAGTCAGGGAGAAAATGTGTCAGTTGGGTGCATAATCAACTCAAGACCTGAGGAGAACAGGGTATGATCCAGACCAGAGAAAATTAAGAGACTTCTCAGCATTTATGTGTGCATTTATAATAAACACTACTGATTCCCGATAGCTACACCTGGTGCCAAGGACCACCAAATGTATGCTAGGCCCCATCATAAGGGTATTATTTCTGACATAATTGTGTCCGCTCCAGGCAGAATTGTGCCAATGGCACAATAATGGTCATCCTTGACTATTTTTGGTCTAGCTGTGGTATACTGGTAGCCATCACTGACATGCTCGGTGCATGACTGGCCTACATTTACCTATTCCTGGCATAATGCTCATGACTGATATATGGTGCCGCTTGAAGTTGCCAAAGGGAGAGACATTGCTGCTAGAGACCTTTTGGGAGTGCCTTTCCCCACGAAGGAACCGGGAACCAGACCGACCATCTCTGCGGGCGGAGGCATTCACAGCGGGACTGCGAGTCCCAGGATTCCTGCCGGCGCGTGCCGCACCTGGAGACTCTTCCCCTGAGCCCCCGCCCCCTCCTGGGCGTTCATAAGCGCGACTCGCGGCCCCCGCTCCGCAGGTGCCGCTTGAAGTTGCCAAAGGGAGAGACATTGCTGCTAGAGACCTTTTGAGAGTGCCTTTCCCCACGAAGGAACCGGGAACCAGACCGACCATCTCTGCGGGCGGAGGCATTCACAGCGGGACTGCGAGTCCCAGGATTCCTGCCGGCGCGTGCCGCACCTGGAGACTCTTCCCCCGAGCCCCCGCCCACCTCCTGATTGACTCCACCGCCCATTGACTATAAGAACACGCCTGCCACGCGCATCGCGGGCGGGCGCCGGGCTAAGCCCGGGCAAAGGGCGGGCCGTTTGAGAACGGTAGAGACCGGGCCGGGCTACCTCCCTAACGCCCCGTTTCCCTATCCACCTACACTGACTTGTTGGGTGCACTGTTTCGGAATCCCACAAAATGGCTAGCAGGGAATCAAGAAGTAGGGCCGTCTCTGTGGCCACAGGTACTTTGGACAAATTTCTTTTTAAAGCTAATTCTGTGCCCAACGTTGGTCCTCCTGTGCCCGAAAAATTAACCGAGGAGGGTGTAGAAAATTCTTGTTTTTCCCCATCATGTTTATCAACTAATGCTAGTACACCGATATTACTTGATGCCACCCACCTGTCCCTGATGGATAGTATTGACCAAACCATCGAGTCCGTATTACAACAGTTAAGGACACCATCTACCTCGATAAGAGACACATCACGCATTACAAGTGCTGTGGAGCTCACCCCTGCTGTGGAGTTGGTACAGTCCGGGGACCAGGGGGAGGGTTTCAATTCGCTGGAGCATACGGGCTGTAGAGAGGACCCTGTAATGAAAAGGAAGAGATCTAGAAAATCCAAAGGCGCCAAAAGGGCGAAAATTGATCCCATAATGCCCACTTCGGAAGACAATGTGGGTGTCCCTGAACCACTAGCAATGGGAAATGATATGGGAATATTGAGTACTCCACCAACCCCATTCATAACCGTGCATACTGACCCATTTATTTTTGGTGGAGTCACCCCAAACACTACAGAACTTCTTATTGCTTCACTCACCGCTGCCTTCAAAAGTCTTTTGAATCCTCTTTTTCTCAAATTGGATTCAATAGAATCAAGATCGTCAGCGATTGAGAGATTAAGTGTGGGCAACGGGGGTCAGTCTGGGATAGGAGTAAGTCCAGATGGAACACATGAGGGTGGTGCTGGAGTTTCACGTTCTTCTTCTCCGGTCACCACGGCCCACGTTCCATTACTCTCTACAACTCCTATTGGGGGAAAATAGTAACAACAATACAGTTCCCGTGACTCAAACCGCACCTGTACCACTTCCCAGGCTAGCGCCCCCGATTCCTCCCCCTAGGAAGTCGAAGCAACCAGCTTCGGCCAGCCTTCCCACCCAGGGGAGACCAATAAATCCTTTAGCTCATAGCTCTAACCAGCAGGATAGCCCTAAAATTAGGCGCAAGGCAGTTAACCTGCCCCCAGAGGCGGCGGGCTACACTGATTCTGATGGGGGTCCCAGAGCTGGCCAGCGGCGTAATGGAGTCTTATGATTCTTTACGCAATAAGGTAATTAGCTGGTTAAACATCCAAAGGCCTCTACCATCTGACCTAAAAGGAGATATCCTTATGGTTAGAAGGGTCCCGTGGGTTGGGTATACTGCCAAGAAAAGTCTGGTGGATTGTATAATCGTCAGTTTCAAGAGCCCTCAGGTTGTCACTTATATTTGCAATTGGCTAGGTAACAGGTAAAACATCCATTGAATTGGTCCCCCTCTCTTATTTCTATCCCAATTCACACAAGCCATCATTGAGGTGGGACGATGGCTGGACACGGGTGGGTTTTGCTGTGGACGGGTCAAGATACAGGCCCAGATACACCACTCATTCTGCCACTTTAAATTATGCACATCCCAATAGATTCAATTGCCTTGATGAAGTAGATTGACTTCGAAGGGGTCTTTCCTTACAATCTTACCAAGTCGTCGTAACTGAATCTATAGGACAGGGGACGGGCCCTGTAGTGACTGACATTACCAATAGAGAATTGGATTCACTCCAAGGTGGTAGTTTTAAATTTCCTAGTCCTAGGGGCCTTGTAGATACCTCATCCTTGAGTCAAATGGGCAGTATTTTAATTCCCGAAGCCCTCGGTGTCCCAAATATACTTTTTACTGCTCAACCCATCAGGGAAGTACAAGAACTGCAGTCGGTACCTCCATCTACGGGCACTGCACTCGAAACAACTGTAACAACTATGGGGCCCCTTTCTAAACCCATTACCGATACCCTGAAGGTCCTCTCCTGGAATGTGGCAGGAATTGCAAACAAAATATACACAGCTGACTGGGCTCTTTTAATAGGCACCAGTGATATCTGTCTCTTCCAGGAGACGTGGGCCAGGGACCCATTGAGTAGAGGGTTTCGCAGTTTTTGAAATTCAGGCTAGGTGGAGTGGAAAGGGGAGACCTTCGGGGGGGTCTAGCGATTTGGGTAGCTAGTCACATTGGATGTACCGCGGAAAACGTTCCAACGTTCTCGCAGGACATCCAGTGTGTACTTCTTAGGTGGCCCAATGCAGAAAAACTGGCAATTGTAAACGTATACTCCCGCCCAGTCAGTGTAGCCAAGGAATCGCCCACTTTGGAAGATCTTTCGTCCTTTCTGGGCTCACTGCCAAATGACCATAAAATTGAGATGGGCGGAGACTTTAATTGCCATTTTGAACCTCTGGAAGGCCTAAAGGAGGGTGCCCTCACCACCGAAGACGACGTTTGGGGTGTCCCACCATGCTCATCTCCCCACCCCAAATCTTGGTCTCCACTTGCGGTGCAAATCATGTCCCTCCCTTTAAACTTTGCATTGAGGGCATGTAACGGTCGCACTCCGTCAGACAGCCCCTCATTGTGTACCTTCAATAGCAAGGATCATGAATAGAGGCTGGATTACATCTTTGTCGACCTTGGCCTATGGTCCAAAGTCCAGGACTTTAGAGTATCTCCTAGAACAGATAGCGACCACAATGCACTTTTACTAGATCTGAAATACCCCGCCCCCGTTGCTGAGTCACTATTTATCAATCCCAAAGATGACCCAGGAAACCTGGCCCTTAGTTCCAACAGGGGAAGGGTAAAATGGGCTAAAATAATTAGTACAGAGGAAAATATAAGTAAAATCTTTGATATAGCACTCCCGAAGTTTGTAGAAATAGATGAACTTATTAATCAGCCCAGATTTTAGCAATAAATTGGCACACATCCATGCAAATCTAGTGGGATCACTAGCTGAGGTCTTTTACCCAGTGGCAGCTACAAGACGCAAAATGACCCGAACCTCAACATGGTACAATTCTTCCTGCAAAAAGGTTAAGTCAGAATTAATTGCCTCCATTAAAGCAGGCTCAGACAAGGGTACGGTCGCCAAACTTAGGCGTAAGTACAAGGAAGCCATGGCATTGGCAAAGAGGGAGTGGGATTGGAATCATTGGCAGGATCTCTCCTCTGCATTAGAAACCAGGGACTCGAAAACATTTTGGGCCCTGGTAAATAATGGCACAGAAGTCAAAGCAGCAGTGGAGCCTAATATTGCACCATCTGTCTGGGAAGCCCACTATGGCAAACTGTACCAAGATACTGAACAGCCCGCCTATGAAGTGGTCCCTGATGATATATCTATCCCTGCAGTTGGTTTGGAATTCACTCTGGGCGAGGTGGTTAGTGCAGTAGAGAGACTGGCAATGGGGAAGGCCCCGGGATTGGATAAACTGCCCGGTGACCTTTTTAGACAACATCCCGAGATTTGGGGCCCGTACCTCCTTATTCTTTTTAATGCCATCTTGGGAGGTATGGAGATCCCCTGTACTTGGCTGGGAGCTGAGATAGTGCCAATTTACAAAAAGGGTTCTCCTCTTCTCCCAGCCAACTACAGGCCGATCAGCCTCATAGATGTTCCCCAAAAACTTTTTTCGCGTCTCCTCCTGGACCATCTCCTTGATTGGATGGAGGCAAACGAAGTCCTGAGTCCCCTCCAGGCTGGCTTCAGAAAAAACACGTCCACCATGGACCAGGTCTTCCGCCTCACCCTCCTGTACTGGAAAACGGTGAGGATTGATGGGGGGAGGCTATACATGGTGTTCGTGGACCTGAGGTCAGCCTTTGACCTGGTTCCACGAAAAAAACTTTGGGAGGTCCTAAAGGATTTGGGTGTCCCAACCCAACTGTTGCATGCCATAATTAGGCTCCATGATGGCAATTATGCGCAGGTCAGGTGCGGGAGGGATGGAGCGCTGTCATCAAGGTTTCCTGTTCTCAGGGGGGTAAGGCAGGGTTGTGTCTTGGCCCCCACCCTGTTTTGCCTCTTTGTCAACAGCGTTATCTCACCTTGACAATGTTAAAGACAATGACGCTCCTCTTTTGGCAGGCAGGAGGGTGCCAGCTATTATGTTTGCTGATGACACCCTCCTGCTTTCCAAAACTCCAATGGGGATTCAACGGATTTTAGATGGATTTGGTCTTTTCTGCAGACAACATGGTCTAGAGATCAATACAGAGAAGACTAAGTTCATGATCTTCAATCCATCCCCAAAAACCAGACCTAATCCCACTCTCGGATCAGCTAGCCTGGAAAGGGTCACAACCTTTCAATATTTGGGGGTAACACTACATGAGAATTTATCCTGGGACCCCCAAATTGCAAGATCCCGGCTAAAGCTGTCCCAATTATCTGGTGCAATTTTGAAGGTTGTAAATTCCTCGACCTTCAAACCGATAAGTCCGGCACTGGAAATGTACAAAACGCAAGCCAAAGCGGCCGCATCCTATGGTAGTGAGCTATGGGGGCATAGAGCGGGTCCAGATCTCGCCAGAGTGGAAAACAGCTTTCTCAGACGTCTCCTGGCCCTCCCCCGTGGCACACCCCTGCTTCCTTTAAGAATGGATGTGGGTCTACCCTCTATCGCTGATGAGCTGGAGTCCAAGCCATTAAGATTCTGGCACAGGCGCTGGTCCACCAGTGAGCTTGCACATTACAGGAGTGATCTTGCCCATGTTATGGACCTGAACCAGCGAGATAGAATTCCCTGGCTGGCTTTTGTCAAGAAAGAATTGTATCGTTTAAAATTGCCTGAGCTTTGGGAGGCACCAGAACTGGGTTGTCAAAGGCTTTCCCGTAAACGACTAGTCCAAATCCACAAGGAGAAAAGCCTAGATCTTCTCCTGACTGCAACTAACCACGGCACCCTAACTGAACGTTTTTTACAATCCAAAAACTCATACGAATTCGAAAGTTTTTTGGACATTATCTTCCCTATTCTAGCCAGGAAGCTGTTTATACAGTGGAGGCTTGGCACTTTGCCTATTAAAACTTTCACTTGCAAATGGCTACGGAGGGATGATAAAATCTGCCCAGGCTGCAACTCCCATGATGAGGAAGAAACCCATCTTTTCTTTTTTTTTGTCCTGCATACCAGAGACCAAGGAAATACTGGTTGGTCCCCCTATGTAGGAATTTGGGTTTCAGGAGTCATATGCATGCGTACAGAGTATTAAGAACTAGTACTCTGCCCCACATAGTCTTTGCAGTGGCGAAATTCATCATGGCTATGTGGCAGATTAGGAAGAAACTATTAAATGCACAATTGCTGCAAATATGAAATTGTTTTTACAACTATGGATTGTGCTTTCCAATCAAATCATGTAATGTTTTTCCTAATTATGCTATCTTTAGTATGTCTGGAATAACCTGCAAACTAATTTCTAGTAATGTGTTTTTAACATAACTGTTTAAATGTATATGCAATGCATCTTTTATGGTCTAAAAAGACCGAAATAAAGAATTTTTGGATTGGATTGGATATATGGTCTTTTCCCTGACCCTTATAGTTTCCAGCTTTGGCACAACTGTGGCCCTAGTACAATGGTGGGCATTACTGGAATAATACAGGCATCCGTGGTCCTGTGGTGAACATTCGTGGCTTATGACGAATACCTGGTTATTCAAAGTAGTCAGTACATAGGAGGCATTTGTAAATGGGAGGGCTTGATGAAAGGGACCAGCTGATGTTTTGGGGCTGTGAATTTCCTAAAATCTTAAAACGGATATTTTAAAAGCAGTTTTTGGCCCCCTATCACTGCATGGAGTGCTCTAGAGCTCGCTTTCCTCGCTGCTACTCACTTATCTCAACCCCCTAAACTATTTCCTTCACCCAGTTTCAAACTTTCCAGGGCGCTTTCACTCTCATTGTTTCGCTCCTCTTTTTCTCAAGCACATCTCCACTCTCTTACCCTTTATGGTATAATCAATCCCTGAAGATCAATAACAAAGCCCTTTTTTGGAAGGAATGGATTGACAAAGGTATTATGTATGTAGATAAGATCTTTGTTAATGGTTCCTTATTGGATTTTTCTGCTATTCGTTCATCCTTTCAGTTATCTAATACATATTCTTCCCAGTTTCCTGATTTTAAACTAGCCGTATCTATCCTCATCTCGTACCACAATTCATTATCTGATATTGTTCCATCAGATTCCACTCCATTAGATTTCACCACCCCACACAAAGCTGCTACTATTTACAAAATCCTCTCCCGATCTACCCTTGACCGCCCTAATAGACTTTTCCTTACCCCTTCCGACTTACACAAGTTTAAAACCTTAGATTCCAGTCAATGGTGGTCTTGTCCTCATCCTGATGGTAATTTGTTCCATATGTTTTTAATGCCCCTTGGTTAATTCCCTTTGGCAACAAATATGGTGCAAGCTAAATGACATCTTAAGTTCCAATCACACTTTTGACATTGTTCATATTTTTCTAGGTGGTTCTTCTCCTATTTGGAATGTTTCATATACTGTTCGTAAATTTATAGATTTGTTCATAGCTATTTCTTTGAGGTATTTTTCCAATTTGTAGTAATAATCTGCAAAGATCTCTTATGCTGCATGGTGGAATTTGTTATGCCATCACCATAGACTTGATCGTGCCCATGCTACGAATACCTCTCTTTTGATTAAAAGAGATTTGCTATGGTTATCTCTAACTGATTTTCTTTCCAGGAGTGTACCTTAATATGCCTTAATTGTTTCCTTTTATCTAACTTAATCTTCTAATTTGTAATGCAATGTATGTATACTTGTAAAGTGCACGGTTACCTCGTTACGTGGCGTCCTGGCACTGTATACCGCTGGGGGAACCCGTCCTGGCTTTCCCTGTGAGAGGGCACCCCAAGGTGAAGCCAGGCATCCCCGGCGTTGCTGGGGCCGTTGTGGAGATTAAGCAAGCTATTGCCCAGAGTTGCAGAGTGGGACCCATGGTTAGCGTAGGCACCCAAGCGAGAATTATCGAGTCCGCGGACATTGACCCAAGACCCTGCCGCGTCGGGAATTGAACCCAGGTCCCGGGCCGACCTCTGCTTCAGGGTCTGCCGCTTCTAACCAGTGAGCCACACTTCTCCACAATTTCCGTTTTCATTTCTTACTCCCCCCTTCTTTCTCTTTCTTTCTTTTCCCCCTCTCTCACTTTCTCTCTTCCAAAATATATTTTTAAAAAAAGGCATTTTCTCTTAGTACATATATTATGTTTTCCCTTTTTGGGATATCTTGTTTTTAATATTCACATTTATACTGTATTTTTTCATTTCTCCAATTTTTTCTTATGGATTGTGACTCTGTTCTGATGTTTTACTTGGCATATTTGTTTCAATAAAGCTTTCTAAACTTTAAAAAAAAAAAAAGAAGCCGTTTTTGGTTTTAAAAATGGGTATTCTTCTGGAAAACAGAGTTTGTTTGCCCATCATGGATAGTGGTATTTTAAAGAAAAATTTGCTTAGTCAGAAACTGATGAATGATGATTCATGCTGAGGTGGTGAGACCTACTGCTGTACTTATGTCCTTTGTGCCACAGGGCATGCCACGATTTTAATGTTATAAATCGGGTGGCAGTATTTAATATTGATGAACTTTTTCCCGAAATTTCTGCTGGTAACCGCACCTGGAATACTTGGGTGGAAACTACTGATAATCCTGCTTAGGGTGGGCATAGTTTAATGTAGTCACTATTTTACAGTTATGAAATTTGCTAGTAGCTCGGGAAAACGTTCTTTGAGCAGAAGTAGCTCTTACTACAGAAAAGTTTAGAGACCCTAACCTAAGGAAAACAAAAACTACGGCAATAGCTATTCAAAGAAGAAAAAGCTGAATTGGTATTTAGTAGGACATCTCCTAGGACCAGCCACTGAATATAAATATCTAGTAGTCCAACTGGATATCAGAGGCTCGTACAAACCTCAGATGGAGGCCCTGTACCAGAAAGGCACTACAACCTCACTAGCAGTGAGGCCACTAAAGAAAGCCCTACCAACTTAACCCTAGATCCACTACTACAGGTTATCCAGGCCAAGCTACAACCAATGCTGACTTATGAAAGCGAATCACTGCGAAAGAGATGCAATTGCTTTGGACAAAATCCTTACCAGTGCCTACGGAGCGCTCTTTCATCTCCCGACCGAGATGTCGCCTGCCCAAATGCACCTAGAATTTGGCCTACAGAAGTAAGAACAAAAGTTACTTACATGTAAACTGTGGTTCTCCAGTATTGGTGTCTTTCATAGATTCACATGCTTGAATATTGCCAGTCGTCGAAGTGGGAGTCCCACGGTACATAACATAGCAATGTAGTAATAACAAATATATATGCATAAACAAAAGAAGAAAAAAAAAAAACAGAACTTGTCACTTCTACAATATATCACAGTCATTATGTTTGGTCCAAATTCCAGCCAATTAGGTGTCAGCACCCTCTCAGAAGGTTCTCCCCAGAGGCTCAGGCCCTCAGATTTTCATAGCACAAGAGTGATATAGAGCCAAGAGAAGAAGAGCCTCTGAAGGGAGGAGGGTGGGTCGCATGTGAATCTATGAAATACACCAATACTGGAAAACCACAGTTTACAGGTAAGTAACTTTTGTTCTTCTCCAGTGTTGGGGTGTCTTTCATAGATTCACATGCTTGAATAGGAGTAGTGAGGTGGAAATCCGATGGTACCTTGGGGATAAAAGTCGGATTGGTGCAGAGCAAGACAGAGTCTTTGGTAAATTGAAGAAAAGGCGGTTTTGTAGTAAACGCCTGAAAGTCACCGACTAGACGTGAGGAAGTGAGAGCCAGAAGTTGAGTAGTTTTCCAAGTAATGTATTTAAGATCGACTTTATGGATTGGCTCAAACAGGGGTTTTATGAGCTGTGCCAATACAATGTTCAAATGCCACGGGAGGAGGTGGTCGACGAATTGGTGGAAACATCCGAAAAAGACCCCATAAGAATTGTTGAATTACTCTGGAAGAGTTAAGAGAGTTGGAGCCATCTTGACGAAACCTTGAGATTGCTTCTAGAAAAACTTAGAGTAGAATGTGAGAGTCCTGATTTTGCCAAGTGTAAAAAGATGCTCCGGTGTGGAATGAATAGGATGTACTTGGGCATCATTGCACCATAGACAAAATCTTTTCCACTTGAGTTTGTATGTTTTCACAGTTGAAGCTGCTGTAGCCTTAGCCAGGACCTCTCTGCAATCTAAAGGAATGTCCAAATTTACAAATTCATAGTGCTCAGGTTCCAAGCCGCTAAACGCAGAGATGCTGGGTCTGGATGACAAACTTGGCCCTGATCCATGGTCAGAAGATTCGGAAGAGGGCGAAGAATGATCGGGTCGCATTGTGACTGGAGCAGAAGTTCCGTAAACCAGACTTGTCAAGGCCATCTGGGGGCTATTAGAATAATGTGACCTGGTTCCTTCCTCATTTTTTGACGAACTCTGGGAACTAGAGGTATAGGTGGAAAAGCGTAGGCATATATTTTCGACCAGTTCATCAAAAAAGCATTTCTGCATGACTCCGGTTGGGGAAGCCAACTTGCATAGAACAGGCATTTGAGGTTCAGATGTGTTGCGAACAGATCTAGAATCGGAGGACCCCATAATTGAAAAATGTGATCCAGTGTGGGTTGATGTAATTCCCATTCGTGGTTGGTTGTGGGAGATCTGCTCAGTGAATCTGCAAGATTTTTTGACGCTCCCGGAACGTGCACTGCTGAGAGGATGCCCTGATGTTGAATCACCCAATCCCAAATTTGTTGCGCCTGATGGGACAGCAGCATGAACCTTGTGCCTCCTTGTTTGTTTATGCAGTGCATGCATGCATGTTGTGGTGTCCGTTCGGATGAACACCGATGCTCCCTGTATGATGGAATGGAAAGCTTTTAGAGCCAGAAAAATGGCCAGTAACTCCAGTAGATTGATGTGCCAGGTTTTTTGCTGTATGTTCCACTTTCCCTTTACTGTTAGTCCCTGAAGATGCACACCCCAACCTTCTAGAGATTCATCTGTTGCGAGTAAAACTAGTGTCCACCAGGAATGGACGACCTGAAGAGACGTTTTTCTCGAGAGTCCACCACAGGAGAGCTCTTTTCATCCGAGATGTGACTTTGACCATATCCTAGAAGGATCCCGAGACTTGAGCCCATTGTTTTTCCAATTCCTCCTGGATAGGTCTCATTTGTAGCTGGCAGAGAGGGACTAGAGGAATGCAGGAGCACAACATCCCTAGGAAAGATTTCAACTGTCGGACAGAAGCGGACACTTTTAAAAGGAGGGAGATTTAAATTGCGAAGTCATCGACGTATTATGTGCGACACAAAAGCCTTTGCTAGCTTGGTGGCTAGGATGGCTCCCAAGAACAGTCTGAGAAAATGAGACTTTTCCATGTTGAATGTAATGCCCAGGGACTGGAAGAGGGACCTGCATAATAGAGTGTGTTCAGAAGCCTGTTTGAAGGATCGTGCAGCAGGCAGTCTAGGTATAGAAAGATTTGCACTCCTTGTAGGCGAAGGTAAGCTGCCACCGGTGAGAGGACTTTGGTAAACACATGGGGAGCGGAACGAAGACCGAATGGAAGAACTTTAAATAGAAAGCCTTTTCATAGTAAAATTGTGAGTTGGTTTAAAAGTTCTTTCAGGTGGGCAGGAGGTCGCGAATCAGGAAGAATCTTTTCAAACTCCAATGAGTGTCCTTTGCGCACAATACCCAGAACCCATTGATCGGTAGAAATCAGTGACCATTTGGAGTAGAAGTGGGAGATTCGACCTCCAACCTTTGGAAAAGCGGGAGGAGTCAGGGACGTGAGTGATGAAAGTCATTGTTGTTTGGAAGAGTCCTTTCCTCTGTAAGAGAATTTACCTCTGTATTGTCTGTAGGACTAAGAATGCGGTTTCCTGTACGATTGCTGATTCTGGGAGGAGTAACGTTGTTGCCCTTGTTTATATTGATTGGAATTTCCTCGGAAGGAAGATGTGGAGCCACGACCTCTTGCGCCTCCAAAAGGCTGCTTTTTAAACTGGAGAGTTCCGAGAGCACGGGCAGTGACGGTGTCTTTCTTTACTGTTTGAAGGGCATCGGCGATATGTTGTCCAAACAAAGATTCGCCATCGTAAGGCATGTCCAATATTTTCGTCTGTACTTCTTGACGAAAGGACGTAGCTTTTAACCAGCCTTGTCGCCTGAGGACTGCTGCACCTGCCAAGAGACGGAAACCAGTGGAAGACACATCCACAGCACAATCAATAATTTCGGGAGAAATCTTCTCTCCTTCATGAAGAATTTTTAATGCCTCTGCTTTAGAAACCTCTGGTATAAGATCTACAAGGGATGATCTGTCTGACCACATTTGTCGGTCGTAACGACCAAGGATAGCCAAGAATTGGCCGCACGAACTGTAGTTTCAGCCATAGTGGACAATTTCTTGCCAATAGCATCAAGGAGTCTACCTTCTCGGTCCGGCGGTGCAGATAATGGAGATGAAGGATTCCTAGCCTGACGTTGTGCTGCCCGAGTAATCATGGAATTAGTCTGTGGTTGAGAAATGAGACAAGCAGGTGAATTTGCAGGGGCTTTGTACTTCTTACCCAGCCTCGGTAGAGCAGCTGGAATTAAATTGGGGTTTTGCATGAGCTTGAGGCCTTCTTGCCAGATAAAAATCGATGGGAATAGAATGAACTTGTTTGAGGTTGATCTTTAAAATCATATAGGAAACACTCTTCCTCTCTTGTGGTCATAGGAAGGTGGACTCTTTTTGCCTCTCTTTCCATTAGTAAAGAAAACCACCTATGTCCACTGGTGGAGAATCCAGAGGAGCTGTAGTAGTGGGAGACTGTTTGAGTTTGGTAGGTGTCCCATTGAGAAAGAAGGGATCTGTCATCCAGCTCACCCTCTTCCCTGTCATCGTCATCATCATCATCGTCATAGTCATTGTCCTCCTCCTCCATGACCTGAGGAGCATCCTGATGTTGATCCTTGGTTTTCAACGCAGAAGGTGCGGCAACTGATTCTTTATTAGGGAGAGGTTGAAGAGGCGTTTGAGGCGCTGGAGAGGCCTGTACTGAACTTGGAAAACTGCGGTAGTAATCATCCAGCATGAATTGGAGGTTGGAAATAAGAGTTAAAGGCATCTGTGCCATAGGAAGTTCCGGCACAGGCTGCATGTCACAAGTAGAAAAATCTTCTTCTAGGTCCTCACCGTCATCAGAGGCATGACATTTTATAAGAAGTGCAGAGGGACTGCGAGCAGCCCGAAATCTTACATCATCCTCGGATTCCTCATCATCAGAAGAAAATAACTCAGCTTGAGGATGAGAAGGAGTTTGAATAGGCATTAGGGTATCCAAAGAGGAATGTCGCCATTGAAGTAAAGAGCTTGAAGATTTCAATGGTACCAAATCCATGGATGCAGTTGTTGCCGTCATCGTCGACTATAAACGCACCGTCGACAAAGCCAACGCCGCCGACAAAGTGCGCGTCGACTAAATCTTCTTCTGTTTGCTTGACACCGTCGACGAGGTCAAAGGCACCGTAGACTAAATCGGTCTCACCTTAATGGATACAAACGTCGACAGTGAAGATGCCGACGACAGGATCATAGATGTTGATGTTGAAATAGTCGACGTAGACGCGACCACTCTCGTCGACGGGATAGGCAGTTTGAGATAAAAACTGCGCAGATGGAGTCTTTGTCGCCCGAGAATCAGATCTCGGGGGAGTAGAAGGTGCAGAAAGACTGGGGGGGGAGAACTTACCCCTCTTGAAGTTGAAGGTTGAATAGTGGGCTTATCCACATGATGTTTCTTCACCACTTTAGGTTTTGGAGAAACCTTTTGATACTCACTGGTTCTCTTCAATGATGAAGAAGTCTTGACTGATGACACTCTACACATCTGAGAGGGTTCTCTGAAGTACTCAACTTCTGTAGCCACAGAAGGAGACACCCCTCTCTGTCCTTCAGAGTCTTCTGAGAGAAGGTTCTACATATTTTACAATACTTTACCTGGTGTTCAAGATATAGGCAATATATGCACATTTTATGAGGGTCTTCACAATGAAGTCCCTGTTTTCCACAGGTTCCACAAGGTCTGAAGAGGGTCTTCTTGGTGGTAGACATCATAAAGTTGACTCTGAGAAGAAAACTGAGCTGAGCTCAGGGAGACTCCCTTTACATGACGTGCGGTAGAAAATCTGAGGCTTGAGCCTCTGGGGTGAACATTCTAAGGGGGTGCGGACGCCTGATTGGCTGGAATTTGGACCAAACCGAATGACTGATATATTTTAGAAGTGAGTCCATCTATAAAAACTCTATGGTTTTTTTCTCTCTTTTATGCATATATATTTATGTTATTACTACATTGCTATGTTATGTGACACTGCCCGTAATAAACTCGCCAGTAAATTCGTAGACTAAGGGTTAGTCCTAGCTACAAGAGAGATTACTAGCAATTGGAAAGCGGTCACTATGCCTAATGCAACAAGATGGTTATGGGAATTTATAAAGTGGGCAGACTGTGAGGGGATCTTCCGATTACAAATGGCTTGGAGAACCAATAATGACAAATTGCTTGAGGGCCTGGGTGGCTATGGTGGACCTGCTCAAGAATCCGACAGACGACGGTGACTGACCTTCTGAAAGGGGGGACTTCTCCTACTGCAATGGAGCATTACCTTTGTAGTGTGGGTGGGAAGGATGACAGGTGAGGTGATGGTTATGAGAGCATCCCCCTGATCACGGACACAATGCTTTGAATTGGATGGCAGGAGTACATGCTGCATGACATAGGAGATGAGGGAGGGGAGCGACATGTCTGACGGGGGGGTTGTTGTGTTTTGTTAGTTGCTTATAAGATGTGAGGAGGAATTATATTATGCATAAGCCTAGAGCAACATGGACTTGACGTCCAGGACAGAATATACTGAATAGGCAACATTCATGAAGAAATGAGTGCCGAGGATAAGGACGGAGATAGACGGACTATGAAGTTGACATAATAGGATTACAGTCTATGAAACATTGTATGGTGGAATGTACTGTGAACTTGAAGTATAATGGTCTAAATGATTGAAAATATGAAAAAAATGTGTTTAAAGAAAAAACAATTGCTATGTTATGTACTGTGGGACTCCCACTTCTACGACGGGGAATATTGAAGTATGTGAATCTATGAAAGACACCCCAATACTGGAGAAACAGAGGCTACCTACGATGGGGGCATACATAAAAAGTGGGCATAAAATAAGAGGAGCAGAGCCAGGGTCATTAAATTCCAACCTCTGGACCAAATGGTCATGACATAGAAACTCATCCGCTAGAGAGTACCTCTTTGACGCTCTACCGAATCTAGGTCTAACTAACTGGTGGGCAACCTCTGCAACCCATCAGAGTTGCAAGAAAACAGTAACAAATGCAACAAAACTATATCCATAATCGAAGACAAAGAAACCCTGGCAACAAGGGCTCATGGCTGGTCTGTGCTGAATGATTATAGAGTTTTCAAACCACAATCACATTTAATTGCAGGTTTCAAAATGAAGACGAAAGAAACATTCTTAAAGACTACGCCTGAACATTTTACTGATCCTCTAGCACTTACAAAACAATTGTCAGTGGATAAACACTTTAATATTTTAGCTAAACGTATTCTGAACCACCATTTAGGTACCCTGCGAACAGGAAAAGCTGCCAAACCACAAACGGAAATATGGGGGGGGGTCTATGCATATGGAACATTGAACAGCTCTCTTTTAAAGGTTTTTATGGTTCTTAAAGTTGTAACAGCAATCCAATTAAAGGGGACTTGCAAGTAGACATTAAAAGCTCCATATTGGTACACTTGAAGAAAGGGGGAACGCCCTTTTGTACAGTATGAGCTGGAAGGAAAAATAAATAATAAGAAAAAAGCTTCCTTAGATTATTGATTTTACTCAACGAATGTTCCACTTAATATTTGCATAGAGGGGAAATGTATTTAGGCCCACATGCATCATTGTGTCTTTTTGCATTTCTTAATTTGCGAAAAATAAGGAATCGCAAATTAAGAAATGCAAAATGATATGCATCAATATTTTCGGTATTCTTTTGGGATTAGGTAAAAATCGCAATTTTTACCGAATCCCAAAGAAATACCGATTTCTTAACTTAATTTTCGCAATTCCCATTGATTCCTATGGGCCAAAAGGCCCATAGGAGTCAATGGAAATTGCGAGTGGCACTTAGAAAATTTCATGGGTGCAGGGGGGGGGTCCAAAGGACCCCCCCATGCACCCCTGAAATGTATTTTTCGCATCATGTTGCACACACACATGTCCTAAGGACATGTGTGTCCGTAACATGAATGTTGAAAAAAAAACATTTTACACACTTTTTCCAAATTTACCGAGTGGTTCAACCACTCGGTAAATTTGGCACCCTATTTGCGAATTTTCACTTTTAAAAAAAATGATGCATTGCTTTTAAGAAATCGCACATCTGCGACTTCTTAAAAGCACCCGCAATTTTAGAATTCGCACACATGTTACGAATTCTAAAATTGCTTCATGCATCCCAAAAAGCACTTTTGCATTCGCAAACGGCCGATTTTAAGGAATCGCACCCTTTGCGAATACAAAAATGCTTGATGCATGTGGGCCATAGAGCTTGAGCACCTTTTTACTTTTTCTATTTCCAATATTTATAATGCAAACAAACGAAAAGGTTTTAATTAATCATGCAAATAAAGTCCTACTACATGTTTACGCAATCTGCTCTTGCCTTGATAGCTGGTGATCTAAAATTATGCCTAGGGTTTTTGCAGTGTAGTGTAGGGCTCATGAGAGCATAGCACTTAAAATCTTGCTAACCCTACGAGCTGATGTAATTGCTGCAAGAAAAACTGCTTTCCACGGAAGATGCTGTAGGGACACCTTCAGTATAGGTCCAAAAGGGACCTCCATGAGATGTGGAAAGACTATGTTAAGCTCCCAGGGAGGGAGGTGGGGGGCGCCTAATAGGAGGAAAAACATTCTTTAGCCCTTCAAGAAAGATCTTAATCAATGGAATTTCTGCAACAAATGTCGCACATGTGACCCAGATAAAAGATCATACATGCACCAGTCATTTTCACATAAATCCTTCTCGACTAATTTACCAACCAACTGCCAAGATAACATGCTTAACCCCTTCCATGCTCATGACGAGCTGAGCTCGTCATGAGTTGCGCCGCTCGCATGCTCATGACGAGCTCAGCTCGTCATGTAACGCGGCTTTTTAAAAAAAGCCGCACAGCGTGAGAAAAGCCGCCGCACGCATGCGGTTAAAGAGAATTCAGATCCTCCTTAGAGGAAATTTGGATCATTCTCCAGTGGAAATTAATCTGGGTAGCGACAGAATGCAAATGCTTAGTAAAGAGCAACTCTATGTCTGGTGACTGATAGATGAAGAATTTACCCAATAATTGGGGGCAGAAATAAAAGAATTCCACAAGTTAAATAGGAGGTCAGTAACTTCTGCGATTACTCTCCGGAAGACAGTCATGTTCATTCCAGGGTATGTTCAAGATTTTTTATGGATTACTGCGATCTAGCACAAAAAGTGTCTTTATAACTGCCAGATACAACCATCTAAATTTACCCAAGCAGCAAGTGACAGACTCCTCTACATACAGTTCTTCAACTTCCCTTCCAAGAGGATCAAGTGAGCGGATGTCTGTTACAAAGAGCTAACTCCTCACAGACAGATATCCTTGCTTAACTCCACACAGACACAAAACAGCTTCATTCCATTTCTACAGGAATGAGATGATCTCTTAATAACAGTTTACTCACCACTTCTGTGCCAGTGACACCAGCCAGCAGTTCTGTCACCGCCTCGCCTGGTCCACACTGGTCCAAAATACCAAGCCCATGGAGAGCTGCACCAATGCTGCCCGTTGCTATCATCGATGGAGGGTACAGAATAAATGAGAACTCTGGAAATAAGCGTGGGAAAGGGGATCTGTTAAGTTGGATAAGGGACTACGGGTAGGACAGCAGTAGGGAATAAGGAAAAAGCAAGCCCTAAGGCAATTGGACATCATGTTTGTATGAGACAAAACAAAAACAAGAATATGTGCCTTGACTTTGTCTGGAGAATTAAGAGAATGCCATATCCAACTCAGAGCTCATCGAGGGGGTGGTGGTTTTCTCCTCCATCACATCAGGGGAACATGGAATGGCCTTTCTTTGGTCAAAAAGACAGTCAGAAAAATATGTGGTCTATTTGCGGTAACTCAACTATAACAGAGGACCTACTTTCTAAATGTGTCGGAGTTGCTGCGATGGCCATAAGAGCCTGACTCCTAGTCAGCAGACAGCAACATTTTAACAGGTTCTTCCTGATGTGCTCACCAATGCAGACCATAAACCAATAGGCATGAGAGAAATGGTAGACAGGGGAATACAGTTATCACATGCCTTTACAACTCCTTGTAAACTATCCCTTTTATCTTTTTTGCCCTTTAATTTAGCTGTCCTAAGACGCCACAATCTCTGTATCTGTTATCCCATTCTCAGACAGCCTAACTCTCCACTTCTTTTTCCTCCCCCAGTACCATCTGGCAGTCTTAAGGCAAGAAAAGTGCAATACAAGCAACCAATATTACATAACATGTTCCCATCTCCTCGTTCAGCTTTACCTTCAACCTAACCATCAGACTCTAGACAATTGTGTCAAATAAAAGTAAGCACGGATTCCCATGTTTATGCCTTGCATATGTCCACGATGGGGACAAGTTTAATCCAGGCAGTGGCTGCAGCTTTCGCTTGTGGAATGGACTACCGGTAATAGGTCAGTTAAATATCTGATAGAAATACATGGTACTATCCACCTAATAATGGACTGTTTCGGTGTAGCTAGACAGTCTATTGTGATCAGAATTCACAAATAATGGTTTCGAATATCATTGGTCCCAAAAGACCCCCCCCGATGTCTAGTGAATGACTAGACCTCTATGCTGGTGACAGATTTGGGAGGATGGTATCAAGAGAAACATGAAAATCAAACATGAAAATCAGAAACCACTTTAGTTCAAAAGGATGTGGGGGGGTTTGGGTGGGGGAGGAATACCCTACTGCCATGAAAATTTGTTCAAGGTTCGACAGCTAATCAAGCCTGTAATTCCCAAACACTTCTTGTGGTTGTAATTACAATTAAGAAAAGCTGTTCTTCATTAGAGATGCTGCAAAAGAGCTCAGTTTATAGGCTCAAATATTTGGCTCATTCGTTTTCACAGTACAATGTGACGTGCCCATGGAGCATATTGGCTTTTTATTAGTGGAAACCCCTCATTGAGAACTTCTAGAATGTTTAACCGTTGGATTCTTAAAAAGGAGGACAATTGCTTCAAAGATTTTCTTTAAGCAGTTATGACCGCTACTGAAGACCTTTGCAACTTTGATTTGGCTATATGCAGTAAGTAAGGAACATGGACATCTTCCCGGCCTGAAATGGGATTTAGACACCATATGCAGAACAGCTTTCATTTTAATGCACAAGTTACCTGTTTCGGTATCTCAATGCAAGCAGAGGGCAGATTCAAATGGCTGTAATGCCGGACCTCGGGATCAATTGAGCCAAATTCTATGAATTAAGGCTAGGCCATTGGATCAGGCCTGCATGGCAAACTGTGGTGTATTAGAGACAGTTGACGATGGTCCGGGTACTACCATCGCCACAGGTAATCTGGTGCTATCAAGATAGTCTTAAATGTTCATGGTTTTACTATTCCCATTGATAAGTGGAATGTGTGGAAAGGGCCAGACAAATGATCAGAACTAATTGATCAAAATGGTATTTAAAAAACAATATTGCTGTGATGCCCTGGTCACGAAGTCACTTCATTTTTGTGTGCCATGGTGAATAGGTCCACATACCCCATTCTGCTAAAGGTTCTACGGCTGTCGCTCAGAACCCACTTGTAATTTTTCTCTTGATGTTAATTGAGGAAATCCACCTTCTGATTCTGTACCTCTGGCAGGGATGTGGAATTCCTCTAGCCCGACTCCCAGGAAATATTGTTTGGGGTCAAGGTCAACAAGTTTAAGTGTATTTTGTCCTTGGGACAAGTAGGCCCAATCCCCTACAGCACAAACCCTTTAGCTGCCAGTTTACAGTATCACTTTATGGATCAGGAAAGGGCAATGTCTGCAGTTAAGGTAATATTTGTGTCCATGTGTTAAATGCTGTTTAAGCTTGTATTTATGGTTCATTAATGCAAAGCCTTTATTATTAGGGTGAGCACTAAAAGTAAACGCTGTAAGCTCGGCCTGCACTACCGACGGTGGTTTCAGTGTAAATGTGTATACACGTTTTCAAAGTTTAGTAATATGAGGCTATGTACAATGCTCCCAGAATGCTCTGATTATATGCAAATATTTGCCGAAGCTTCAAAGCAAGAGTGATGATTCTTTGCTTTCAAAATAAAATGTTTAAAAAAAAATGCAAGTAGGAAAAAAACCTTTTGCTACTGTAAGATTTTAGGTACCATATGTTTACAGCATCATTTAGCAACATGTTGATGTATGCTTGTATTTCCCAAAAAATATTCATAATGGAAAAATCAGTGTAACCAGTTTAAATAAGATTACCGGAAACAAAAATAAACAAGCATTGGCAATGCCAGTAGGTCTGAAATTGGTGGTCAGCCTTTTGGTTTTGTCAATGCGTGCCTTGTTCAGGCATGGTTTATGTAAAACCGTATCCGTGTGGGAGCTGCTGGGTCCTCACCATTCTAACAAGCATTGGCAAAAGCAAAAATTGTTTTTGGTCTCAAAAAGCACACATTGCCACAGCAGTTCCGGGCACTGAGCAAAACTACTTTGTGTGCCAATATGCTCCTTGTCAAAGAGCAGAATACTGTCACTGACAGTGAAGCCATCCGATAGACAGAGAGAAAAAGTGAGCGAGAGAGAGACAGAATTTTATTAAACACAATAGGTCATGGTTAACGCCAGGCTTAATTAGAAGCCTAATTATTAACGAAAGTCTCAAAAGTGCATCCATGGTATATATCCTTGCATTAAGTGCATATATACAGTGTCCATGAATTCACAAAAATTTACAAAGTAGGCCAAAAATAGTACTCTTAGAAATTATTTTTGAACTGTATTTCAGCATGAGCGCATGTGTAGATTGGCTCATGTGAAAATCTTAATGTTTCAAGTTCACTTTTCCTCTAACCACTTTTTTTCCCAACCCTGAAAGATGTTTTACGTCTGCGACTGTTGAGTAAATTTCCAACCTTTTTCAGTACGGGAAAAGATAAGAAAAGAGTTGGTGCAAACCCAACATGCACGTTGGTAGGTTTGCACAGACTCAAAAGGGCATTCCAACCCTTGAACTATTTCTTACCAATACCTTCAGCCAAGTATGTAGACCTGCAGAAACATGGCAGCATAAGGGAATTGCTAGTATGCAACCCTACTATGGTACGGGCCCTGGCATATTTCGAGAGGTTATATCAGAACTCTTATATAATGAGATTGCTGCCGTAATTTGTCGCCGCATTACATGGCACAAAAGGGACAAGTGGATTTTGTTACAAGGCAAGTAGATTTATGAAGCAACCTGCCCCATGGACAAGTAGATATTTTATTAAATTCCACACCCCTGCTCTGGGATGTTTATCGCGGTCAGCAATACATTTCTGGCCAGGTCTCAATGCCACATTGTTTGTGCTTGCAATGATTACTGTTTGGTTCTTGGTCCTTCCAATTTGTCGGTAGAATGGATGGTGGTACTGTCAGTTTCGATTATTGACAAAAAAGGAAGGAAAGCTTTGAGTGCCAAGAGCACTGCTCTGAATTCTATATGATTGATAAGACTTTTGTCAATAGTCTTGATTTGTCATATGTTCCATGTGAGCATCCCATCGTGATAAGGAGGCATCCTTGACTATTGCTTGCATCTGGATTTTCTTTTGGACTGGAACTCAGACTAGCAAATATTTTAGTTTAGCACCATGCCAAAGAGTTTAGTACCGATACCATGAGATGGTATCTTTCCAATCGACTCTTTTCCGAAACCATTGATCCGAGAGGCACTGCTGTAGGGGTCTCATGAAAAGCCTTGAGATTGATAAAATGATTATGCAGGATGCCATGGATCTTGACGATCTATAGATTGCTGGTGTGTACCTAGCCCACCCATTTGTACTTACCTGCTAATAGTCCATCCTCAAGAATATACACCTTTTCGTTTAAACAGTTTATTTTAGCTGCTAGATTATATTAGGCACTGTGCTATCTTCGATGTTGATGGGTTCACCTTGTTTTTGAGACCCAGCTTGGATAGCAGACGTGCTATGGCTTTGAAATCCTGTGCTGGTTTGGACTGAGAATCTGCTTTACCAGTCGTCGAGGTAGGAATAACCAAAGATCATACCTTACTCCCTAGATAGGCTGCAACTACTGCCATGCACTACTGCTGTGCACTTCAAGAAGGTTCGTGGAGCTGATTTTAAGCCGAACCGTAGCACTGTACTGATGATGTTCATCTTTTGCTACGAATCTGACAAATTTCCAGTAATGTGATAAAGGAATGTGAAAATAAGCACTTGAAGGCCCATAGCACAAATCCAGTTTTCCTGCATGTGCAGGTAGCTGCGAAGGAGACTCCGCATTTGGGATTTTTTACTGGCAATAAATAGGTTGACAAGCCACAGATCTAAAGAAATCAGTTGGTGTTGCTAAATCGGTTTTCTTTAGGAGTATGCTCCGTTGTTCTCTCGTTTCGATGATACTCTTTCGATCATTCACTTTTACAAGGAGTCTGTTTTGAGGGGTTGGGGAGTTGGCGGGGACACAGGCTGTGAAATAGCCCCCCCCCCCCCGAACCAGAGTACCAAGTTTGAATTGGGTTTACAACCCATCTGTCCGTGGTTCATGGTTTCCACACGAGTGGTTAACTACTGCACAGGGGCGAGAGCAGTCTTAGCTGACTCAAAGAGTATCCTTACAGGGATTCACACAATTACAAATCTGTTGCTAGGGTAGGCACAAGGTGTATACACTATAAGATATTGCTCGAAAGGGTGAATGTCACATACGTGAGTCCCTATGTATGGTAGTAGACAAGATGGAAGGTATTGCACAATGTGCAAACAGTTATTGCAACTGATTAGCTGGTAGAGGGAGTAGGCATATGCGACATCTGATGGTTTAATATAAGGTGCATATAACTTTCCACACAGACCTCATGTACATATCATTAGTTCCATTTGTGTGCAGGGAAGGATTACTTTTTAGTTACACGAATTTAGTCATGTGTGCTCCATTAATACAGAAGGGACCACTGTGGAGCCCATCTAGAGAACTCTACAGACGTAGGACATATCGAACTGAGAGTTAAACGTTTATCCCGCTAAGTGCATAGTTGGCACTGGAATAAGCCGATGAGGTTTAAAGGAGTTTATATGATTCATTTTCTATGTGCATCATCAAACTGACTTTGTCCTGATAAGACCCATGTAAATTATCTGTGGGTTGAAACATCAACACTGGAGAGGGGATTGTCTAAGCCAGAAATGATTTATTAGGTCTGGTTAAGCAAAAACGTTGGACAGAATATTGTATTTGTGAATATCTATATGGTATTTATGCATAATATTTAAATGGTTTTCACTACTGCACTTATGAGCACTGCACCAACTGCAATCCCCCCCCCCCTGATTTTAGCACGTTTTGGGATGAACATTAAATGCAAGGCAAGCTCAACAAGTTACTTTAACTTCATGGGTGATTTCGCTTTTCATTCCGAGTAGCTCTACTTCAGTGTTTTGTTCGAACAGCACAGACTCTGAAATAAAGGCAAATTAGTGATTTTCAATTGCACTTCCGCCTTGAAGGATGAAAGGCGTATTCATGAGCATCTCCTTAAAGAGATTCTGTGTCAGTAGCTAGCTCAGCAGAGTCTACCCCTATGCTTACTACTAGGTTGGAAACTACGGATCCTGCTTAAATATTTCCATGAAGTCATGTTGCCCATGTCTCTGTAAATCTGAGACTTAGAATTTCATTCATATTCCCCCATGGAATCTGCCCTGTAAGCCTGTAGGACAGGCATTTTTCAAATAAGTGGAGGCCGTACTACACATTTTATCTCCTGTCACATCCAACCTTTTGCTCTCTCTCTCGGGTTGGGCAACCAGTTTCGCTTCGGAAGCACACTTTATCTTAACAGGACTATGGCTGAACCCAGCTTCGGATTCGTCATAAGATATTCCGGTTCATGTTGAGGTAGCTAACATCTGTTTGGAAAGCGAGGGGTCATCACCTTCACAGTTGCTGGTGGCAAAAATATTTCTTCAGCAATGTCGAGTAGGCCAGGGAAAAGAAAAAAAAAAAAAGGTTTAGATGCAGCCCTTTGATGGAGTGTCTCAAGTAGGACTGACAATGCTGGCTGATGTGTCTCAATCAATCAATGCATTTCTAAAGCGCGCTACATAACCGTGAGGGTCTCAAGGCGCTGGGATGGGGGAGGGGGGGAGGGAGGGGGCTTGGAGACCGCTACTGATCGAAGAGCCAGGTCTTGAGAAGTCTTCTGAAGGCCAGCAGGTCCTGAGTCTGTCGTAGGCTGGTAGGGAGAGCGTTCCAGGTCTTGGCGGCGAGGTAGGAGAAGGATCTGCCGCCGGCGGTGGTGGTTTTTGGTTTTTCGGATCCGAGGATTTGTGGCGAGGGCGAGGTTGGCTGAGCAGAGGCTACGGGTCGGGATGTGGAAGCGGAGACGGTTGTTGAGGTATGTAGGTATGGTGTTGTGCAGTGCCTTGTGTGAGTGGATGAGGAGTTTGAAGGTAATCCTTTTGTTGACAGGGAGCCAGTGTAGGCCTCTCCGGTGGGGTGTGATGTGGCTGCATCGGGGGACGTCGAGGATCAGACGTGCCGAGGCGTTCTGGATTCGTTGTAGTCGTCTCAGGAGCTTGGTAGTTGTTCCGGAGTAGAGGGCGTTCCCATAGTCGAGTATGCTGGTGACGAGGGCCGGGGTGAAGATTCTTCTCGTGTCGGGAGGGATCCACTTGAAGATCCCGCGGAGCATTCGGAGGGTGTTGAAGCAGGATGCAGAGACGGCGTTGACTTGCCTGGTCATGGAGAGGGTGGAGTCGAGGATGACCCCCAGGTTGCGTGCGTGGTCTGTGGGTTCCGGGGCTGTGCCAAGCGATGTGGGCCACCACGAGTCGTCCCAGGCTGATGGGGGGGGGGGGTCCGAGAATGAGGACCTCCGTCTTGTCTGAATTCAGCTTCAGTCTGCTGTCCTTCATCCAGTCGGCTACAGCTTTCATTCCTCTGTGGAGGTTGGCTTAGGCGGTCTTCGGTGAGGGATATGATCAACTGGGTGTCGTCGGCGTAGGAGATGATGTTGAGGTTATGTTGGCGTGCGACTTGGGTGAGCGGTGCCATGTAGATATTGAACAGCGTTGGGCTGAGGGAGGATCCCTGTGGGACGCCGCAGATGATCTCAGTGGTTTTTGAGCGAAAGTGTGGGAGGCGGACGCTCTGGGTTCTGCCCAAGAGGAAGGATGTAGTCCAGGCCAGGGCCTTCTCTTGAATTCCGGCGTCATTGAGGCGTGCTGATAGGGTGTGGTGGCAGACTGTGTCAAAGGCTGCTGATCGGTCCAGGAGAATGAGGGCGGCCGTTTCTCCTTTGTCCATTAGGATCCGGATGTCGTCAGTGGCGGCGATGAGGGCGGTCTCGGTGCTGTGGTTGCTGCGAAAACCAGATTGGGAAGGGTCCAAGATGTTGTTGTCTTCGAGGTCTCAAGGAATGTTTAGTCACACCACTTCTATTGTAAGATCATCATGGAATCTTATAACCTCATCAACTTGAAATACTCGTGATGGAGAATGAGATGGTGAAGAGAGTGTAGGATTGTGAGTGAGGAAGACGGAAATCAGGAGAGGTTTAAGCTTCTGGAAAAAGCCGTGCTTAGTGGCACTGCAATAGTAGAAGAGAGCTTCCACTTCCTTTCTGGAGACATGGAGATTCTTTTAGAGGTCTTCTTTGGTGGGGAAATACCCAGGGATGTCTGGACTAGATGTTCAAATGGTTTTATCAGCCTCAGGGAAGTTAAGTGACTTTCTCACTTGCGGACAATAAGAGTGCTCTTATTTGCTTTACCACACAAAGGGGTGGGAGTGGCAGAAGAGAATGGAATAAAGGTGGATCTGCTTATAAGGACAGACATAAGAGCTCCTCGTTACCATGTCAATCAGACAAAGCAATGCTTAACATGTATTCTACACTGAGAAATGGAGTTGGGATTTATCTGGTGTTAGAGGGTGACTCAGGAGTTGGGATTTATCCGTAGCAAACACTGGAGGATATGGGAGGAGGCTAGATGTTATTTGTTACAAGGAGACCGATGGGTGGGGGGGGGGGGGGCTGGGATCTGGTATTTTCAGCACACATTCTTAATTAGGGTAGTATTTACATGTCGTGCCTCTACTTAATGGGAAAAAGAGGACTCGTTGCAGTTGGCGGCCAACCTTCACCTGCAGTACACAGGCTTTTTTTTGTATTGCTGGTAGGTGCTTGGTTTAGTTTTTAGTTCATAAACACGGGTGGAGAACTGAGATAGGAAATGAAAGAATGCTAAGCCTGTTGAAAGTCAAATCTAGACAAGTCTTTACTGTTAATAAAGAAAGAGTGGAGGAGAGTGAGCTGCAGTTTACTTGTAGCCTGTTCGCTGCATGCATCTACCTTAGCTTAGAGTGTTGGGCTTTATCTGCCAGTGCTCCTTACCTCCCATTATCCTAGCAGGAATTTAGTATAGTCTTCATCTCTTGTACAGAAGCAAGAGTCTACGCCTCAGCTCAAAGGAAACACTGCTCTCTAACTGTAGTACACAAGCATGCATTAAAGGATAGATATTTAGTTGTACCAAAAGTTAGGGATTAGGTGGTAAACTCTGCACCTGCATACTAAAGCCATGGCTGGTCTTTACCTTAAATGATCAGACGAAATGGAGGGCTAGTCTTTACCTGTAGCACATAGCGCTATGAAGGTATGAGTATGCTTCCTCACTAGGGCAGTCTTGTTGGAGGGCAGAGAAACACACTGTAGGATGTGTTCAATAAAGTCATGAGCAACCACGGCAGCAAGATCCCATTTGAGTTTCCCAAGGACAATCACTTCCCAAGCCTAAGATAGAAGAAAAAGCATTATCAACTACAAAATCAAAGAGAAATCTCGAACAAAGAGCGTAATTATACATCAGCTACTTAAGTTATGCACAATTTTTTTTAAGGCAATCTGCATCTATTTTAGATTCTAGAAAACAATTCCCCCCCCCCCCCCCCCCAAAAACACACTGAACACTTTCCAAAGCAGAAAAACAGAAGCTCAAATGCCCGTGGTGTCCTGCACCCTGGTTCCCCGCACCTACTATATATATATATTTATTTAGTGTGGCCTAAGCAGGGCGATCCCAGAAAGAGTTACTTATATCATTAGAGAAAACAATGCCTGTCACAAAATCAAAACAGCAAGTCTAAGATGCATACACTTTAAGATTGCAGCTTAGTGTCTTTCCACAAGTGTTCCCTCAAGATGTGAGTTTTCAGGTATTTTTGTTCAATCCTGTTGGGTGGAAGATAGCCTACGTGGGCACAGGCAAAGTGGTGCACAATTAAGGACAAGAATTGAGAAAATGCGTGTTTCATACTTTGTGATTTTGACTCTGGTCTGGTGAATTCAAGCATGACAGGTTTGTTGTTGCCCATCTGTAAATAAGAGTTTGCCCTAGCGGAGTGATGGCTGAGCCATGTATATCCTCTAATAGTGGATTCTTCCGAGCCTATCTAAAAAACTAGTTACTTACCTGTACACTATGGTTCTCCAGTATTATCTTTCATAGATTCACATGCTTGTATCTTCCCCGTCGTCATGGTGGGTGTCTCCCGGTAAAAGAATAACCATAACCATAGCAGTGAAAGAAAAAACTGCCTGGAAACCATAGAGGAGCATATCCTTAGGTAACCTCTCATCCTCATTATGTGGTCCAAACCACAGCCAGTCAGCTGCCAGCCCTGAGATACACCATCCCCATCTGAGCCACCATACCTCAGATTTTCAACAGCCCAAGAGTGAGCTACGAAAGAAACCAGAGATAAAGGCGGTCTACCTAAAAAGAAACGGGGAGGTGGGCGGGCCGCATGTGTATCTATGAACGATAATACTGGAGAACCATAGTGTACAGGTAAGTAACTTGTTTTTTTCCCAGTATTGAATCTTTCATAGATTCACATGCTCGTATCATAATCAATAGCAGTCCTTATTCCAAACAGCATTTCTAGGCTAGACCCCTTGGTCTAAGGGCTCTGCTTTGTCTTTTTTTTTTAAACGCTATAATGCATAGTTTGAAATAGCTGTAAGAAAGGACTCATTAAGAATTACGAAACAGTTTCTTACAATTGAAAATATATATATATATATTACTCCCAAGTTGCCTTGTGCATTAGAGGAGCTAACACGATGTTGGGCTATCAGAGGGAGGGCATGCTGAATAAAAACCGGAAACCAACGTGTACTGGCTCTAGGTGTGTCGTTTTCTTGCCCAAGAAGAAGGGGCGTGAGGCCCCGAAACGCGTAGGCAGTAGAAAATTACGCGTACCTTTAAAGACTGGCTGCATCGAAAATAGGCTGGATAGACAGACAAAGCACTTTGCCGAAAAACATAACAAGAATCCGAACTTAATGAAATTTTGTGTTCTGGACAGCGTTGAAAGCAATGAAAGGGGAGGTAACAGATGGCTGGAACTGAGAAAATTAGAATCGAAGTATATCATAATGTACAACACCATGCAGCCTGTGGGACACAACTTGGGGGAGGAGTTAGCCATTCACCTCCAGGTTTGAGTAATAGTCTATTTTGGTGTGGGAACATGATGCTGCTTCTTGGGTAACTGAAATTCAAGGATTTTAATTGGTTTTAATAGTACACGGATCTGTAAAGTATGAATTGTCATATACAGCTGCATTTTTTTCTTTCCTTTTCAGGAGCATGAAGTTTATTGATTGTGCCCACTTGGGCTGAATTTGGAAGTCATTCTATGGGCCAAACAGAATACACGACATATGCCCACTTGGGCGGTATTGTTTCACGAACTATTTTACAATTCTATGCAACTAATACAGTTGGGGTATTGTACGACTATTGGCTGTTAATCATGAGAAGATGAATTTTCACATGGCCATTAAGCGGGATATTTCGTTCTCTCGCAATGTTGAATTAGTTCGTAATTGATTGACAGATGAACGGTGACTTTCGTTTATAACCGATTTAGTTTCTGCATAATATATTCACTTGAAATGGCTATTTTGTTAACACAGCATGTAAATTTAAAGAAATTCTCTATGTCTATGATCACGTGGTACACCTTACAACTTAGTATGTTTCTTTAAATGAATGATGGTGCCGGTAAGCTCCACCCGTGAGCAAGAGATCGGCTGATCTCGAAACGCGTTGGGAGTGTGTTTTTTTCTGCTGAATAAACACTGATGAAGCACCGTAATACAATTGGGCTCCGACTCTGGTTTCTCCGTGTAAGGATTCAGGCCAGGAGTGTGTGTAATATATATTATATATATATATATTCGGCATAGAGACGTCCAGCAGCAGCAGCATACAGCAGCAGCAAAACAGACGAGGCAAACCCAATGTTGTGAGTAGTGGTTTTTAATTACTCATCACCATACCGCCATGACGCGTTTCGGTGCAAACAGCACCTTGATGACATGACAACGATACAAGGCAGGCGTGCTCAATTTAAAGGGCTCAGAGCCAATGGTCTGTTACCAAATGCATAGATATAGAAAATATACTGTCACGAAAAGTAACTGCATCAATGCATAATTACAGTTTTGTCACCAGTGGGCATGATTATAGCAATTCGGTTACACAGTTGAAGATATTTAGATATGATACGATATTTGTTCAGATCATATTTGTGCACTGAGTTTAAAAATAAATAGATAAATAAATACCAATATGTACATACTCATTTAAAATTCATCAATTTACATCACTAGCAGCAACAAGTAAAATTAAAACCTTTATGCAACGCTGTGCAATGTAAAAAAACTAAAGTGCATCGGGGAGGAGTTCTCTATACGTAATGTACGCACCAGGCATTATATGTGTAAATATATAAAATAATATATGCATATGTACATACAAATATAAATATACTTGTATTTTAAGTTAATCATAAATACAACCATAAAAATTCTGTTAACCTTCCATTTGATGATTCATATAGGGCTCCCCATATAAATTTAAATTTCTTCTCGCATGAAGTAACCGTATGTCATGGGGATAAATCCCTTAGTAAGATGTACTTGTGTGCCCACTTAACCTATAGGTGACTAATGGTTAACTGACATTTGGCTCATGAGCTGTTACGTGCAACCCTGTGATAATATGAAAATCAGTGTAAGTTTAAAATGTGATATTTGGTTGAGGCAGCTACTGTGTTCATTCAGGTTTGTTCCGCACCATTATAGTTTAGAATATTCAGAGATAAGTGTGGCAGTCTTCTCCCGCGTTTAATCCATTGGGACTCTGTGTCTAGCAGGATGATATGTCGTGTTTCTAGTCTGCGCAGCAATAGTTCACGGTCGCCACCCCTTCTCTGAGGAGGAACAGTGTCTATTACAAAGTAGCGCATTTCAGAGGCATTTTTGTTATGTACTAAGCCAAAGTACCTAGCTACCGGGTACACAGTGTCGCCGTTGGTGATGGCTCTTAAGTGCTGGAGTATACGCTTGTATACCTGTGGCCTCGTGCTACCAACATAGCGTAGGCCACAGGGACACTCCAGCACATACACCGCGTACTCGGTGCGGCAGGTCAGCTTATACCTGATGGTGGTCGGTATCTTGTTAAAAGGCGTAACATAATCTTTCCTGCTGACTCCATTCTTACAAGCCTTGCAAGTTGGACAGCGCAGAAACCCCTTGCTCTTGTCTAACCATGGAGTCTCTACACGTGTTTCTGGACTACTAGATACCAGGCAGTTACCAGGTGTTCTTGCTCGCTTATAGGCAACCATGGGAGCCCCCTTAAACTGATTGCCTAATCCTGGGTCACTCGTAATGAGTGCCCAGTTGCGTTTAATGATGTTCCTGATGGTACGGTGCTGGTTATTGTAGGTGAAAATCAAACGAGTTGTATTTTCCTCTTTGCGGTTGGTTGACTGCACTACACTTGTTGTGGTTCCCGTAGATTCTGTGAGATCGCAAGGTGTAATTGCTAATAGTGAGGTTCTTGCTTGTGCATTTGCACGATTCATGGCCCTTTCTATCACAGCCTTACTGTAACCTCTCTGGCTGAATCTCACAGCACATTCTAGCTGCGCCGCTAAGCAACCTGCATTAGTGCTGCAAATGCGTCTAATGCGGAGCATTTCGCCGTAGGGTATGCTCCTAATTAGGTGGGCAGGGTGATGGCTACCAAAGTGGAGGATGCTATTACCTGCTGTTGCTTTTCTAAATAGCTTGGTTTCCAGTTTCCCTCCACTCACATTTCCACATCTAGGAAGCAGATTGAAGTATCACTGATCTGACTAGTGAATTCGAGATTCATACAATTGTCATTGATGAACTCCTCTGCTTCTTGTGTGGAACCGTCCCAAATCACGAAAAGGTCATCTATGTACCTTAACCAAAGAAGAACATTGGTGGCCATTGTGTCCGCGAAGTTAACCGACAGGACCTGCTCCTCCCAGTATCCCATATGCAAACAGGCATAACTGGGAGAGAAGCAGGCCCCCATCGCTACTCCTCTTATTTGTTGGAAATATTGTTTCCCAAAGAGAAAGAAATTATTCTCCAGACATAGAGTGATCATATCGATGATCATGCGTGTGTGTTCTGTACATCCCTCAGGTCTAGAATTGAGGCAAAATTGCACCGCTCTCAGACCGTCCCTGTGGTGTATGCTGGTGTACAATGCAGACACATCCAAAGCTATTAACAGGTTACTTGTCTTCCATTTTACATCATACACTTTTTTGAGAAAATCACTTGTGTCTAACACAAAGGACGGTAATGATTTTACAAAGTCTTGAAGGAAAAAATCCACATATTTGCTGGTATTTTCCAGAATGCTATTGCATGCAGAAATGATTGGGCGTCCTGGAGGTACTTGATTGTTTTTGTGAATTTTGGGAATGAAATATATGACCAGAGTGATAGGATTGTCATTTTTCATGAACCTAAATTCGTCCATCGTTATCACTCCGGCACTTCTCCATGCCATAAGTTTGGAATAGATTATATACAAAAATACACACACAAACACAATCACATAATTAACAAACTATATAGTGAAAGACAAGTACCTTAGTGAAACAGGTGCCGCAGAACTGCTTGACCCACTGCTGAATCTGCTTTCCACTGTGTCCAGACAATGTCTGGTTAACGTGTGTACATTTGTCCAAGTTGCCGCTCTGCAAATGTGTGGAAGCGAGACACCTGCCAGCAATGCTGTTGAAGTTGTCATATTTTGAGTGGAATGAGCACGCACTCAGGTGCGCAAGGGTTTTCCTGCTTTTTCATGACAAAAAACAATGGTTGATACAATCCATCTAGAAATGGAAGTTCTTGAGAGGGCCAAACCTTTCCTGGGCCCACAACAAGCTATAAACAGTTGATTTGATTTACGAAATGACTTTGTCTTCTCTATGTAAAATTTTAGACATCTCCCAAGTGTGCAGAGATTTTTTTGCTGTAGAGGAAGGGTTCTTGAAATATGTAGGCAAGACAACTGGTTCATTGAGATGAAAAGTTGCAGGAATTTTAGGAATAAACTTCCTGGCTGAAGTGAGAGCAAGAAGTAAGGCTACTTTCCATGATATGAACTGCAATTCAGCTTTGTGAATCGGCTCGAACGGAGCTCTCATGAGTTGAAACAAAACAGTGTTGAGCTGCAAAGTAGGCGGTGGATGTTTAATTGGTGGAAACTGCCTGAACAAACCTTTTAGGAACTCTTTAATCAGCCTTTGAGACCAAAGTGATGGACAATCTGGAGATAGCCGCCAAATGTACCTTTATGAAGCATGAGAAAGTCTGGATTTGGCTAGCTGAAGCAGATATGGAAGTATTTGCTCTGGAGAAGAATTAAAAGATTGTAAATTTTTCGATACACACTAATTGCAAACCCTCTTCCATTTTGCTGTATATGTTTTGTTAGTAGAGACTGCTGTAGAACTTGTAAGTATTTCTCGACATTCTTTTTTTTTTTTTTATAAACTTTATTGCGATTTAGGCATACTATACAATTAGTACAATACATTCAGGCTGGTAGTTTCACATAAGTGTGGTGTGAGGCAGGACATATACATGTTATTTTCAAAACCTGCAGACATGACTCGTTCCTTCTCTGGTACATTCAATGTATGGTCCATCTTAGTTTCCTTTAAGATAACAAACTACACCCTCATTTCCCCATTAATTGATGCCCAACGTGGGCGACACTTCGTAAATTCCAAGTAACTCCCCCCCTTTAACTCCCGAAACTCAGGTCATCACATTTAAGTACGTTTCTCACTATTTCTCCCGACATCAAGCCTCTCCACCCCATTGTTGTTTCATAGGTAAGTTATTTCAAAACGTTGCTGCGTGTAGCATGAGTAATCGGACATCCCCCACTCTATTCGTTACTCTTCCTCTCCCTCCGAGTCCAGATCATCTCCCTCCGGTAGGGGGTCGAATATTTCGCCCCTGTAGACATTCCATGCTGACCACACCCTATTCCATTTGCGGGGGGACGCTCTAAGGACATATACAGTTCTCTCCGTGACCATCAGGACGTCCATGTTTCTAGTCCATCTGCTCGCAGTGGGCAAATCTGGAGCCCCCCACTTCTGCGCGATATCGCGCTTAGCTACCATTATGGCTAACGTAGCCCAGATTATTCCATACCTATTTAGGTCATTGGGGTCCCATATATTTAAAAGGCACTTGCGAGGTTCAGGTAAAATGGAAATTTTGAGCACCTGGGAGATTGTGCGCATGATTTGCTTCCAGTATTCTTGTATGTGAGTGAAGTCCCACAGTGTATGAAATAGTGTTCCCTCCTCCCCGCAGCCTCTCAAGCAGAAGGGATGGGGTGCTCTATGGATCTTGTGGAGTAGTGTCCTGGTGTAATAGATGCGGTGCAAAATTTTTAATTGCACTAGTCTGAACTTTGCCGAAATGCCTACTTCTTTCGGGGAAGCCAAAGCTTCGTTCCATTCCGATTCGTCCATCACCCCTATGTCTTCCTCCCACCTGTCTTTGAGTTTCAGTGTGGGATCCTCCAAGTTGTTGATCAGTTTTTTGTAAGTAAGTGAAGTTGCGCTCTGGTGCATGAAATCCGTCAACAGCCTGTCTTCAAGCGGGGAGGATTCCGGCAGAGCAGTGCCCGTTGGAATAGCTTGGAGCAGCGCGTGCCTAATCTGTATGTACCTAAACGTTTCCGTGGGTCTGAGGTCATACTGCTGCTGGAGTTGTGGGAATGGTATTACCGTGTCTTGGTCCCAAAGGTCCCCCACCGTGGAGATACCTATAGAGTCCCATTGTGTAAACCCTGCATACCTTCTAAGGTCGCCCAGTGATTTTGTGTCCCACAACGGTGTCATTTTGGTGATTTTCCCTTTCCAGCCCAGTTTCGTCTGTGCCACATGCCAGAGGGTCACCGTATGTCGTGTCGGGCCGTGCAGATGTTTGAGTTGCGTTTTATTATATAGTGTCGCGAGCATGCAGTTTGTCCCCAGCTGCGACCAGTCTGCCCTGTAGGCTGGGTCGTCCCTCGGGGTGTGTAGCCATTGGTTAATGATTTTGAGTTGGGCTGCCCAGTAATAAAGCTGAATATTGGGAAGCGCGATCCCACCCTCGTACCAACTCTTCACTAGCTTGTCATACGCTATGCGTGCTGGGCCATTGTTCCAGAGTAGATTGGAAACTAACGCAGCAATTTGTTTGAAATACCGCGTTGGGACAGGATATGGGGTGTTCTCTAATATGTATAGAAACCTGGGGAGCGCCATCATCTTATATAGGGCTGCCCGTCCCAGGAGGGTGAGGGGCAGGGTCGCCCAGTGCCTAACGTCCGCTCGCAAGCGCTCCAGTGGTGGTTGGAGGTTGTTAGCGAAGAAATCCGTTTCAGAATGTGCGATGATAATGCCTAGGTATTTGAAGGAGGCCACAGGCTCTGCCAGGAGGCAGTCGTCTCGTAACCTTGGTGCCGGACCTTTTAATGTGTATATGACCGATTTGGACCAATTCAGGGTATAACCCGATGATTGTCCATGTGTGTTGCAGATTTCCAACAGAGCTGGGATTCCGTCATCGGGATCTACCATGTAAATGAGCATGTCATCGGCATATAGGGAAATTTTGTCTTCCCAGCCACCTTCCCATTGGATGCCTTTAAATAAGGGCGTCGTCCTGATCAAGATCGCTAAAGGTTCAATTACTAACGCAAAGAGTAAGGGTGACAATGGGCATCCCTGTCTGGTCCCTCTGCCCAACGGGAACACTGGCGAGATGTGGCCATTAGCCACTACCTGTGCCACCGGTTTGGTGTAGAGTAGTCGTATCCAGGCTATATACTTCGGCCCAAAGCCCATACGTGCAAGCACCTCAAAGAGGTATTCCCATTCAACCAGGTCAAAAGCCATTTTTGCGTCTAGGGAGAGTATTACAGCCTGGTCTGGGAGTAGGTGTGAACGAGCCAGTACCCCATGAACCCTCCGGAGATTCAGCGCTGTACTTCGATGGGGCCGAAAGCCTGATTGGTCGGGGTGGATCAGGGTGTCCAGGTGGGGCATTAGACGGGTGGCCAGAAGTTTAGCAAGCACCTTGGCCTCTACATTTAGTAGTGAGATCGGGCGATATGATGTGCAGTCAGTTGGGGGTTTACCCGGCTTCGGTATAGCCACGATCGTGGCCGTGCGCTGATCGAGTGGTAATTCTGCCCTCTCCCTATATACATGTTCAGCAGGGGTCTACTGAGGTCAGATGCCATTGATTTATACCATTCCACCGGCAGTCCATTAGGACCCAATGCTTTGCCCGATTGCAGCGACTGTATTGCTAATTGAATTTCATCTTCAGACGGATCTGCTTCTAAGTCTTGTACAGCCTCAGGTGATATGCTGGGGATGTCAACATCCGTCAGTGAGAGTGCCGCCATGCGAGCTGTGACGATGTGGTCCGGAGTGTATATGTTCTGAAAATGGTTTGCTAAGGCGTGTACAATGGCTTCGGGGTGTGTCAGTTCCCGGCCGTCCGCAGTAGTTAGTCTCTGAATACCTCTTGTACCTCCCCCTCTTTTATCAAGCCATGCCAGCATTTTCCCCGCTTTGTCACCCACATCATAAATTCTATGTGTCGTGTTGGCAATGTAGCCCTGCACTGTCGTCTTGAGGTGGTCCTGGTACAGTTGTCGAAGCTGCAGTGTGTGTATCGTGTCCGGGGAGGGGTCTAGCATATGTGCCTTGTTTGCGTTGTGGAGTGCTAATTCAATTTCCGCAAGTTCCTTCTGGGAGTCCCGCTTGTGTCCCGTAATGGCCGCTATCGCATTCCCCCTAAGGACGGTCTTGTAAGCTTCCCAGAGGATCGACGGTGAGGCCACCGTCCCAGTGTTTTCAGCAAAATATTGTGTTGTCGCCAGTTTCAGTTTCTTCCGTATTTTAGGGATCTTTAAATAGTTGGTGTACACTGGGTAAACCCTTGCGCATTTCCTTTCTCTAGTGGTGAGAGCGAGAAGCATCGGGGAGTGGTCAGATATACCTCTGGGTAGGATGTCAATGCTGTCTATAGATCCCACACCCACCCCCAGGAATAAGAAATAGTCTATGCGAGATAGGCTGTCATGCACGGCGGAGTAGAAAGTGTATTGGGTCGCCGCCGGGTGTAGATGGCGCCACACATCTACAATACCCAACGCCTCCAAAAAGTCAGGGAGTGGTGCTGTTTTTCTTGAGCTGGTTCTGAAGGGGAAAGTGCCTAGTGCAGGGTCCATTATTGCATTGAGGTCGCCCCCTATGATTGTGTCACCTTCGGGGAGGTCCAGAAGGAATTTACCCAGTGCCGGGAGTGCTATGGATTGTAGCGCCGGGGGGATGTAGACTGAAACCACATTAAGCGGCCTGCCTTCCCACTGGCCATGTATCGCTGCGAAGCGCCCCTGGTTGTCCGTCGCGCTATGTGTAATTATAAAGGGCGATGACTTTTTTAGTAGTATCCCCGTCCCCCTGGACCCAGAAGTAAAGTCGGCATGCGTCGCCATAGCGTATCCGCGCCTGTTAAGCGCTTTGCACGCCGTCCCTGTGAGGTGCGTTTCTTGGAGTAGAACCATATCCGGGCTCTGGCGTTTGATGGCTTGTAAGACTAGGCCCCTTTTTATCTTGTCCCCTAGGCCTCTGACGTTCCATGTCAATAAGCGCAATGGGGGCACCCCTGTCGTCACTGGGGTCATCTCAGTGGGTGTGGTATGAGGTGGGTTGACCAGTGTCGTCGGGTGCGTGACATGAGTAACGTGTCGGTAAGTGTTGTGCAGCAGTTGCTGTCCTTGAATAGGTATAGGAGTATGTTGATGTCCAGAGTGGCAGTAGTATGTGAGAAGTGACTGATGACCAGGGATAGAAACGTAAACAATAAACTGAACTCCCCTCCCCCCTCCCTGCTCCCCTGCTCCACGGACTAAATCCCGCCCGCGTCCCCAACATTGCAGAGTGCTTTAGTCCCTCCCCAACTATCTTACTTGCTTGTGGGGTTGGTGAGTCCCCATCGGGCACTAACTGCGCCCACCTTACTCAGCCGCCTCAGGTCCAAGGTCCATTACGGCACACCCAGGTCTTCATACATATAACATGGTATTAGACCGGTGCCGGTCGCCCAGTGTCCAGTAGGTCTTGTGCAGTGTCAGAGTCCGCTGCTGCCACGTCTTCATGATGTGTCGGGCGGTCGGTCGGTCTGGCTGGACGTCTGCGTGCCGTCACGGTGAGTAGGCCGATCTCTGTGCGGACGGTGACGATGTCCCACTTGCCTCCAACCTTCCAGCCAGTCCTGCGCTGTCTCTGGTGTGTCAAAGAACCACGTCTTTCCGTCAGCCACAATCCGTAATTTAGCGGGGAAGAGCATGGAGTACGGCAGTTCTCTGTCTCGTAGCGCTTTCTTCACCTCCGTGAAAGATTTGCGGCGCCTGGCCACCTCCGCCGTGTAGTCCGGGAAGAAGGACAAGGTTGCATTTTGAATTTTGACCGGTGGGGAGGATCTCGCTGCTAGTAGGATTGCATCCCTGTCCCTAAAGTTAAAGAGTCTAGCCAGCACCGGTCGCGGCGCCACCCCTGGTTTTGGTGTCCCGCCCGGGACCCTGTGTGCTCTCTCCACCGAGAAGAAGCGGGATAGTCCTTTGGGTTGTAGTTTGGTCGTTATGAGGTCTTCGATGTAGAGGTCCATTGCCCCCTTCCCTTCCGATTCCGGAAGTCCAAGGATGCGCACATTGTTCCTTCGAGACCGCCCTTCTTGGTCGTCCAGCTTATCCTGCAGGATCTTGGTGACTTTCTGCATGCGCTCCATTGCTGTTTGTAGTTCCGACGTGTCGTCCACAAGAGATTTCGTGACCACCTCCACCTGGGATACTCTCTCAGTCATCTTTTGGAAGTCCGCACGCAACAGCGTGACCTCAGAGGAGATGGAGCCCACCGTCGTTTTGACCTCCGTGAGGGTTCTCATGATGTCTTCTAGGGTTATTCCGTTGTTCCAGTCTGTAACTGGGGCAGCGCCCGTGGAGTTGCGCCCGTTGTTTTGTGATTGTCCGTGTTGGTTGTACGCAAATTTCTCCAGCCTAGCTTGAGTGGATCCACTCCTGGTTCCTTTGCCTGCCATGGCGTGTAGATTTGCGGAGTCTGGGGCCGCCTCTTTGCGCGTCTTGTTGATTCCCTCCCCGGCGTGCAGGTCAGTAGGTAGCGGGCCGGAGTGCACTACGACGTGTGGCCTGCGCAGGTGGGGTCTTGCTCATTCACCTACCATTTCTCGCTTGGGGCACTTCCGGCCAGTAAGCGTGGAGCCTGGCGCTGTCGGTAAGGCCGTCGCAGTGGCCGCGATGATCGCAGTGTCCCGACCCCTTCCAGTCAGTGTCCAGTGCACTAGTCCGTTTTTTGCCACCGGTTGTGTCCCAGACCGGACAGAGTTAGCGACCCTGTTTGTTAGGTCTATCAGGCAGGGTCAGGTCGGGCGTGGCGTTGCCAGGCAGGATAGTTGTCGGGCTCCCCTTATCTCCAATGCGCTTCTTATGGTGGGGTCAGCTCGTGTCTGGACAGTGTCAGGGCCGTCGCAGCGGGCTAGGAACGTCACCTTTGGCCCGTGTATTCAGGCGCTACTGGTGTTCCCTGCCTCCACAATGGCGTCGATGTGTTTCTTTTCCCCCGTCCCCCGGGGGCACCAGCCTCGGACCTCCCAGCCGCACCGGCCCGGGGAGCAGACGGGGTCTGCGTCTGCCGAAGCGGCTGCCAGGCGCCAGATAAGGATGTGGAGGGCCCAACGGTCAATCCCCAGGGGGGCTTACTGTATCGCAGCTCCCAGCCGGCCGCTCCGTCCGTCTCCTGCCTCCAAAGTCACTGTATCTGGGAACGCCGTCCCCCGGCAGGCGACAGCAGCCGAATTCTGGCCTCAAAACTGTCGGCAGTATCCCCGCGGGTGTCCCCGCCATTCCGGTTACCGCTGTGGGTGGTTTCGTGTTCCAGGCGATGTGTCGGGAAGTGCTTCCTCCGCCAGGCCGGTCCGGTCTCACTTCCGCTGGGATCGTTGGCTCACTCGAGGTCGCCGCTTCAGTCCTTGACACAGGCCCCAGTGCGCCCGAGCGCGATGTGGAGGGTTCCGGCCATCGATTTTCGCCAGAAGTCGACCCGGTGAAACCGTTCTGGGCCCGGACCCGAATGCTGCCGCTTCGGGTGGGTGAAGTATCGGATAAGTGTGCCGGATTAAGAATTAGGCCGCAGTGCCTTCAGGAGCTCTCACTCTATGCTGCCGCCATACTTGGCCGGTAGCCATGCCCCTTTCTCGACATTCTTGAAGAATATCTAGTGACTGAAATTCAGGTTCATAAGGTTCCAAGCTGACAATCTTAGAGAGGTCAATTGCGGGTGAAGAACTTGACCTGGATTCATGGAAATTAAATTCTGAATTATTGGAAATTTTATTCTGTGTTCCACAGACAACTGGAGAAGCTCCGTGTACCAGAACGGTCTCAGCCAAGCCGGGGCTATCAAAATTATGTGGCATGGTTCTGATCTCATTTTTCTCAGTATCCTTGGAATTAGAGAGAATGGGGGAAACGCATATGCAAACATCTGTCCAGCGAAGGTGCAGAGCTTTTCCCCTTGAACCTTTTTGTGGGAATCGGCTTGCGAAATGTTTGCGAATCGACACAACAAGAAATGCAAACAAGTCCAAATTCGGTTTGCCCCATACCTGAATATTCGAAGAAGTTGGCCTTGATTCAGTTCCCATTGATGGCAAATGGGAGGTGATCTGCTTAAGGAATCTGCTCTTGTGTTGTGTACTCCAGGAACATGATCTACTTGCAGAGCAATGTTGTGTTGCAAAAGCCAATTCCAAATTTCCTGGGCTTGGACAGGGACTTTAACTTCGTGCCACCTTGTTTTAGAAGATAAAACATTGTTGTTGTACTGTCGGTCCGGACTAGAACCGGCGAGCCACGAATTCCCAGAAGAAAGGGTTGAAGATCCAGGAATACTGCTTTCAATTCCAGAAGATTGATGTGCAGAGTTGCCACTTGAGATGACCAATGACCTTGAATCTCTAGGTCTCGCAAGTGCGCTCCCCAACCCTGTAACGAAGAGTTGGATGTCATTACGTAACTGGGAGATTGAGGTTCGAAAAGGAGACCTTTTGTTAAGTTGTTCTTGATACTCCACCATGACAGTGCACGTTTGATCTGAGTGTTGTTTGTCCTCTAATGAACCTAGGGCTTGCACCCATTGCTTGTCTAGAGATTCTTGCAGTGGTCTCATGCGCAAGGGACAGTTGGGAACCGATGGGATGCAGGATGACATCATTCCCAGTAAAGATTTGAAGATACCAGTAAAGATTTGAAGATACTGATTTAAGTGGACCTTTTTGATTTTATTGATGCTGTCAAGCTTAAAATCTTTCGTATGCGTTCCTCAGAGGTGTATGCTTTCACTTCCTGAGAATTGAAGTGACTGCCGGAATAAGGGAAGACTTCTTTCGGTTTATCCGAAAACCTAAGTCTCGGAAAAGATCCATGCAATTTATTAGGGACGGATGCATTTCCTGGTACGATACGCCTTTTATCAGCCAGTCATCCAGATATGGAAACATCTGGAGACCTTGCTGCCTCACGTGTGCTGCAATTGGCACCATACACTTTGTGAAAACCCTTGGGGCAGATCTGAGACCGAAGGGCAATACTTTGAACTGGTAATGGCGCTCCGCCACCATGAACCGCAGATACGGTCTGTGCTTTTTGTGAATTGGGATATGGAAATAGGCATCGAAGAAGTCTAATGAAGCCATGTAATCTCCTTTGTGAAGTAAAAGGAGGATTTCTTGTAAAGACAGCAAGCAGAACAAGATTTTCTTTATGTATTTGTTCAGATCGCTGAGGTCCATTACCTGCCTCCATTTGGTAGATTGCCTTTTCCTTTTCTCTATCAGGAAAAAGTGTGAATAGAATCCTTTCCCTTGTTGTTCTGGGGGAACTTCTTCTATTGCTTCTTTCACAATGAGAGAGAAGATTTCTGCCTTGAGGGCTGAAAGATGGTTTTGTTTTTTGTGAATAGGTGGTTGATTTGGAGGTTTTTGTAAGAATTCCAGGGTGTGGCCTTGTTTTATGATATCCAACACCCATTTGTCTGATGTTATAGACTGCCAATGATTTAGAAAATGAGAGGTAATCAAACTGTTTGAGATGAGACGGGGCCGGCTGCGCCTGAAGAACTTTACGGTCTTGGACTAGAGTCTTGTGTCTTTCCTCTTGCAGCAGGTTTCCTCCTGCCCTGCAGTTGATATGATGCGTTAGAGGACCGATACTGCTGATTGTTGGAGAACTGATGGTATCCCTGTTGATGGTAAGGTGGTACCTATTTGATCGAAAGGAGGAGCGCTGATGGTATTGTCCTCTCGATCCTCTGCCACGTAAAGAATAAAAACGTCCCTGTTGTAAAGACCCCAGAGCTCTAGCCGTGTCCATGTCGATTCCCTGAAGCGCTTCGTCAATATGCTTCAGGCTCTCTCCATCCAAAGGCATGTCCATGATCTTTGCCTAGACTTCAGGTCTGAAAAATGTTGATTTCAGCCATCCTTGCCTACGAAGCGCCACCGCTCCAGTTTAAGTTTAAAATATTTATTAAGCGCAACATACACCTAGGCGGTTTCTTGGCGCTAAGTAGAAGGCGACCAACTGAGCGAGGACAGTAACTAAAGCGGCAACTGGAAAATAGGCAATTTACTAGAGAAGAACCTGAGGAAATAAAAAGGTCTTCAGAGCTTTGCGGAAGACGGAGTAGTCAGTGAGGGACCTGAGATAAAAAGGGAGAGAGTTCCAGAACATGGGGGCAAGAAAGGAAAATTTTGAGCCACCCTGTTTTTTCTTCCGGTAACGGGGCACAGCCAGGAGGAGTTGTGCCGAAGAGCGGAGGTCTCTGCCAGGGACGTAAGCCTTGATGGCTGAAGATATGAATAAGGGGGCCAGGCCAGTCCTGGCCTGGAACACCATGCAGCCTAGTTTAAACAAGGCACGTTCCCGCACCGGGAGCCAGTGAAGAGTTTTCAGGAGGGGGGAGGTGTGGTGGAATTTAGGCAGACCAAAGGCAAGGCGGGCAGCCTGGTTTTGCACTAATTGCAATTTACGGAGGCTGTACTGAGGGATACCATTGTACAGAATGTTCCCGTAGTCCAGGCGGGACAGGACCAGTGCGGACATAATTAGCTTGAGTGCCGGGAAAGAAAAGAAACGAGAAATAGAGCGGATAGTGCGGAGAGTAAGAAAGCAAGAAGAAACCACAGAGCCAATCTGGGAGTGCATAGTAAGTTGATTGTTTAGCTTAATACCAAGAGTCTTAACAGAGGAAACAGGAGTAGGAGGAGAACCAAAGGAGGGGGCCAGAAGAGAGTTCCAGGGACTGGAGCAACCACCCGTCACCACAAGTTCCGTTTTATCGGGATTGAGTTTCAGGTGGTTGAAATTCATCCAGTCCCTGATGAAAGATAGAGTAGATTGGAAATTGGAGATGGAGTCAGGGGTAGAAGAAAGATTGAAGATGAGCTGGAGGTCATCGGCATAATTATATACCGAGACCTCCAGTTGCTGTAGGGCAAAGATGAGCGGAGCGATATACAGATTAAAGAGTAAAGGAGAGAGAGAGGAGCCCTGGGGAACGCCGCACTGGACCTGGCAGGGGGTAGCTGAAAACTCCCCAAGATGGACCGCCTGGGTCCGGTCCCTCAAAAAGGACGAAAGCCAGATGAGGGCTGATCCTCCTATGCCCGCCGCCTTGACACGAGAAAGCAAGATGGAATGATCCACCGTGTCAAAAGCGGCGGACAGATCAAGAAGGACCAGCGCCTGAGGTCTACCGGAGTCCAAACCCTCTCTGAGGGTGTCTGATACTGACACCACCACTGACTCTGTCGAATGCCTTGGACGAAATCCCGCCTGACATGGGGCCAACCTCCCGTTCTCCTCGGCAAAGGAGCTGAGTGCAGATGTAACATGCCGCTCCAGCACCTTCGCCAGAAAAGGGAGAAGGGAGATGGGGCGATAGTTAGCCATCACAGAGGGGTCGGCTCCCGGCTTCTTCAGGATAGGAACGATGGAAGCGGCTTTTAACGATGGAGTGACAACCCCTCGGGCCAGTGAATCGTTAAGGAAGCCCAGGGGGGGCAACGAGCAGACAGTATAAATCTGCCGTAGGATATGAGCCGGGCATATGTCAGATGGGGAGCCGGACTTGATTTTAGGGAGGAGGGACACAAAAAGTTCTTCAGAAAGAGGAGGAAAGGAATTAAAAGAAGCTGGGACAAGGTGAGGGAGAGAGTCAACAAAAGAAGGGGAAGGGGGGGGGATGTTAGATTTAATTGTCGTGATTTTGTCGACAAAATAGAGATTCAGTGAATCGCAAAGTTTCTGGGAGGGAGGGGGCTTGAGTGTGGTCCGGTCAGAGAACGCCAACTCATGGGTGATGGCAAAGATCTCCTTTGGTTGATTCTCGGCGGCTAAGATTTTCGCCGAGAAATATGCTTTCTTGGCCTCAGTAATTTTTTGCTTATAGGTCCCCAGGAGGTGAACGTAGCTGGTCCTGGTATTCGGGGAATAATCCAGTCTCCATTTGCGTTCTGCCCTTCGAACCGTAAGCTTCAGTTCCTTCAGCTCGGTGTTGAACCACCGATTGGCGTCTTTAGGGCGCTTAATCGAGGTACGCCGGAGAGGAGCTAAACGATCGCTTCCTTCCGTGAGCCATGAATCAATGGCTTTGGCTTGGGCTGCAGAATCTAGTCCCGATAGAGGGGGAAGGGAGGCCCGGAGTGCGGTCGAGAGATCAGACAAGTTGACCTTGCCCCAGTTGCGAGCCCATGAGTTTTTGATGTGAGTAGGGGCCATCTGCCTGTAGCCCACTGACACAATGTCCATCGCTATATCGATAGACTCAGATGCTGCTCTGGCTCCATCAAGAATTGTAGTCGCTTCCTCTTTTTTGTCATCCGAAAGGTGGGACAGAATTGGTGCGATGTCCGACCACATCTGCCTATTGTATCTACTGATTAGTTCCAGTACATTTGCTGCCCCGATAGGAGCTGTTGCCATTACAACAATGCGTTTTCCTACACTATCCAACCTTTTACCTTCTTTATCAGGGGGGCCAAACAGGCCGCGACCGGATTTTTGGAGAGTCTATGCTGCCTGCCTAACAACGGATTCAGGACGCGGATTTTTCATTAATTTCAGTCCTACATCCCATATATGCTGGATTATAGGGATAGCTCTTACAGATTCCCGAGACGTCTCCTTAAAATCATAAAGAAAACCTTTGTTCTCCTTAACAGGCATTGAAAGCGGAAACCTTTGAGGCTTTTTCTATTAGATCGTGGAAACTGGCAATGTCCTCTGGCGGAGAACTCGCTTGAGGTAACTGTGATAAAGGTGATGTCAGAACAATGTATTGATCCCATTCATCCCCTACTATGTCGTCTTGGGGAATTTCTCCTTCCTCTGCTTGGTCTTCATGATCACTTTCCATTAGGTCATCCCTAGTAGTTATTTTCAGCGTGTCTACTCTTTGTACTGGAGGCGGAGATTTAACCACTGGTGTTTCAACCACAGTGAGGAATATTTGTTGAAGTGGAGGCCGGAGCATTATCCTCTGTAAAACGACGATGATAACTGTCTATCATGTGCCTTAAATCAGATATTAAGGATAAGGGCATGGACTCCTCCTGGACACTGGGATTCACTTCCTCCTCTTCATAATTATATGCTTGATGGAACGATTCATAACGTCTTGAACACTGTACTGGGTGATCTTTAAAAGAGAATTGTTCATGCACTTCTTGAAAGTCTTCTTCTGACTCTTGACTTTTAATGTGTAGCTGAGAGGGGCTATAGGCTACTCCATAAGGCCTCAGATTCCTGACAATCCATAATAGTGGATGGGAGAAGCGGAGACATTTTTGGTGTTGAAAACTCTGCTTTCTTGCCAGTCGACGAAACAAATAGTTTAAATCCATATGAATGTTGAAGATTTCATCGTCGATCTGAAAACCATCGACGGCTGGTTCATCGACGATGTACATGCGGATGTAGACTATGGCCTCACACTCACCATCGCTGTCGACGATGCAGTAGTCATCGAGATTGTCGTCGTAGACGAGATCGTTGTCGGGAGTCGTCGACACCTTCGACGATCCAACAGGAATTTCCTTAGATTTCGACGGCTGCAACGATGATAGTCTTCTTTTCCAAGGTAGTTTTGAGAGGAGTTTGAGGTAGAGAAGAGGATGATGACTCTTCCTCTTTTTACATTTTTCTGATTTCTGTTTTTCCGGTTCTCCTTTCTCTTAAGAAGACTCTCTTGTGTTTTCTAGAGGTATGTCCTTTAGCATCTCCATCGACTCAGTCTGTGGCTTTCTTCTTTTGAAGCCATAGTAACAGACGTGCTTCTCTGTTCTTAAGAGTCTTTGCAGAGAAAGTATGACAATGTTTGCAGTCCTTTGGAACATGCTTGGAGTACAGACAGTACAAGCATTCCTTGTGTGGATCCTCAGAAAATAATCTGGCTTTTCCACAGGATTCGCAAGACATTTTGAATGAATAAAGATGGAAAAAAATCAGTACCTCACTTCCAACAGTTGATGGTCAAAAGTTCAGCAAAGAACAAACGGAGCTAGGCTCAGGGAAACTCCTTCTCACACCAAGGCAGTTGGAAATCTGAGGTATGGTGGCTCTGCTGGGGATGGTTATTCTTTTACCGGGAGACTCCCACCATGACGACGGGGAAGATACAAGCATGTGGATCTATGAATGATTCAATATGGAAAAATGTAGATTGATAGAGATATCAATAAATGGTTCGAGTTTTCAGGCAGGAGTCTTATTGCATGAGGAATCACTTTGAGGGACCATTGCGGTCATCAAGATGAGATGCCAGTGCATGGCACACGACTTCTAATAGAAGACTGAATTTGTGGCTCAGTCTGCAGTTGGTATACAATTTTAGATTGGCCACTTGAATGCATGTTTATCAGTAAGGAATGTGAAGGATTTTTGCTTCAGCCACAAGCTTTAGTGCAATTCCTAGTGGTTAACATTAGTTCTGCCACGCTTGTATGTTTATTTTCTGACAAACTATAAATATGGAGGGGCGTGGCCACGGCGGCAACCGTAATGGCCGCATCGCTGTGAGGCTCCTCCGGGCGGGCGCCCGAAACGGACGGAAAAGGAATGTAAAGTGCATCCCCGCTGCTACTGCCGGCCGTGTCCAGCCTCCGGATGTTCACTGGCAGCCCGCGAGGGATTGACGAGCAGTGGGGACGGCTGCTCGCTTCGGACGCGGCGGAGGGAAGCAGAGTGTTCCGGACCTCGGCGCCATTTTGACAGCGACGCCGGTGCTCCGGGTGAGTGCTGCTCGGCCGAACGCGGCCGCGGCTTGGTACCTCTTCTCCTGCCCTTCTCTGCCTCACGCGCAGTCTCGCTGCCTCCGCTTGCTCCCGCTCTTTCCCCGTTTTTTTTCCGGGCTCTTAGGTGCGGCTGCGGCCGTGGGCCTGTTGAGGCCCGGGAGCCGGGGACTAGATTTTGGGCTCGGGCGGAGCTGGGGGACTGGCTGCGGGCGCGAGGGGGGGGGCGGGGGCGGGGTGAGCTGTGTGCCTGCTGGACGGTTTGAGGGCGCTCCCGAGCCCACATTACAGCCCCGCTGAGAGTCTGGGCGAGGTGCCGCCCTACCTTGCGGTCTGAAGGCCTTACCTGCTGCACTCCGTCGGGAGTGGTTACCGCCTACACACCGGAGCTTCCTATAGCGCTGCCTGCCACTGCTTGGTCTCCCCTGCTTCTCTGGCTGCGTGCCGGCCACTTGCCAGTAGTGCTGCCCAGCGATTCCTGGCCTTGGTGGTCTGTTGCTTGGCCTGCTCTAAGATTGATCCCTGCTCCCCGCCATTGTCGCAACGTCTGCGACCTCGTCAGCCATCCTCCACTATGGGGAAGAAGGACCCTGCTCAGAGAACCCTACAGTTTGACAAGCCTCCTCCCCCGACTACCGACCTCCCTCCGGGTGCTACATCGGGGGCCTCCGTGGCGCTGGATACAGGTGACGCCGCGACAATGATGGCTGCCATGATGGGGGAGATGCGCGCAGGCTTCAAGGCGCTGGATACTAGGTTCGACAGTCAATCAATCAATCAATCAAGTCATTTGTAGAGCGCACTACTCACCCGTAGGGTCTCAAGGCGCTGGGAGGGGGGGGGGGGTGCCGCTACTGCTCGAACAGCCAGGTCTTGAGCTTCTTCCTGAAGGAGAGGTGGTCTTGGGTCAGGCGCAGATTGGTGCAGAAGCTCTCTGCCATCAACTCTACGGTGCAAGCCCACGATCGGCGCCTGGATCTCGCGGAGTCTAGAATATCCGACCTAGAGGATGGGTCTTCCAAAGCTTTGAAGCGCCTGGAGAGGGTGGAAAAGATTTTAAAGGATGTCGCCATCAAGAACGAGGATTTGGAGGCGCGCAGCCGGAGGAATAACATCAGGATCCTTGGCGTGGCGGAGACTACAGCCACTGGCCGATTTGACACCTTCGTGGAGAACCTACTTATTGAACTGTTTGGCAAAGACACCTTTACGGCTGGTTTTGTTGTGGAAAGAGCACACAGGTCCCTGGGTCCCAAACCGCGTTCTGGTCAGCTGCCCCGACCCATCATTGCCAGGATAATGAACTTTCGTGACCGCGATGCCGCGCTTCGGGCGGCACGTGAGATGGGTGAGGTGGCAAGGGAGCAAACTGTCCTTTTTTCCTGACTATACTGTTATGGTGCAGGAGGCTCGGAGGAAATACACCAGCGTCAAGGCAGCGCTCCGAAACCTGGGCCTCAAGTACAGTATGCTCTACCCGGCCCGGCCGAAAGTGGAGGCCCTTGGCCGGTTCCGTATCTTTGACTCTCCAGCTGAGGCTCAGGACTTCTGCCACTCGTACAAAAAGGGGCCTGGATCGGCCGCGGGCTCCGGATCCACTTCTCCTGTCATTCATGACACTCAGGCGAGCGATGATTTATTTACGGACGCTGGCCAGGGCTGAATGCCCCCATCACTCTAGCTCTGTTGCATTCTTCTTCTTTGCAGGGATGACTTCCAGTTCTTCTACTAACATTCATCATTGACATTCCCACCGTTCCGTTGGGTTGCCCGCTCGGGGGTTTGCGTTGCCTCCCCCCATGGCGCGTGCCGTACTGTTTTGTTTCCTTTTCTTGGTTTTGCTAGATCGCAATATGCAGCTGATTTCGCATGTTTTCCCCATTTCGCATTTATTGTTCTGCACTACTGATTTGCAACTAATGGGGTTCTGCCTCTCATGGGGTGCTGGGAGGCTGGGTGGTGGGTTGGGTTTTTTTCCTTGTTTTTTCCTGTTTTTGGTATTTGAGTGTGAGACGCAAGACGTAGGTTTGCTAACTGGCCTCTTCACGCCCTTGATTCGACTCTATGGCCCGGTTAGGATTACAGACTGGCCCTTCTAGTTTAACGTTAATGACATGGAATGTCTGAGGCTTGAATTCCACCCGGAAGCGGAAACTGGTTTTACAGTATGCAACGAGACATAATGTTGATGTGCTTGTTTTACAGGAGACAAATATGGCTAAGTCTGACACACTTTCCTTTGCGCGGGGATGGGGGGCCCATAGAGTGTTTTCGTGCTTTAGTCGGTATGCACGGGGTGTGGCGGTCTTGGTGCACAAACGTATACCTTTTGTCTTGACGGGTAGCAAGGTGGATGGGGAGGGGCGCTATGCGATTCTCCAGGGGGTGCTCTTCGGATATAAGATAGCAACTGTGGGGGTATATGGTCCTAATGTAGACTCTCCGGCCCATCTTGAGGAGTTGCACCTATCTCTGCTACACGCTGACATTGACCTGCTGGTGATGGGGGGAGATTTTAACTTGCTGATGAACCCTGGCAGAGACAGCACTTCTATCTCCCCTGACCGCAAACCAATGTCCCGCGCTGTGATGGCTGATATCTGCTCCCACTTTTCACTTCAGGACATAGAGGCGACGCGTCACACTACCTCCCCTTCCTTCACGCACCACTCCAGCTTCCACAACACGAGGACCAGGATAGACTACTGGCTCCTTTCTCCGGGACTGGCAGGCTGGGTCACTGATCTCCGCACCCTACCGCGCACGCTCTCTGACCATTCTCCCGTGGTGCTGGCGCTTGCGGTCCCAAGGCTGGGTGGATACGAACGGCAGTGGCGATTCCCAGGGCGCGCGCTTGCGGATCCGGTTTTCACTGAGGGGATCCGCTCTGCGATCGAGGACTACTTCGACCTCAACACTGGCTCGGTGGCCACATGGGCCACTCTGTGGGAGGGGTTCAAGGCTACTATTAGGGGAGTCTGCATTACCAAACATGTCGGTGCGCTGCGTGAAATCCGAACTTCCCTGACCCGCTTAGAGGCTGACCTGTTGGCCATCGAATCCCGAATTATCGCTGATCCCTCCCCTGTTCACGAGACGAAACGCATTGAGCTCCTTTTGCAGTTCAGGGACGAGGCGGACAGAGAGCTGAATTATCTGGGCAAGTATCACACTGCGCGCCAGTACGGTGAGGGAGACAGACCTGGCAAATTGTTGGCCCAATTGCTGCGCCCGCCTCGACAAGCTGCGTACATTACACAAATAACTGATGACAATGGCATGCTGCACTACAATACTCCTGCCATATGCAATACATTCCTGACCTACTACAAACGCCTTTACAAGTCTGCCCTTTCCGACGAACACCGTGACCCGGGTCCCTATATTGATGAAATAGCTATGGTCTTCTTGGAGAGGTATATGCAGGATTTCTTGGCAGATCCCATCACACCCGAGTTGATAGTGGAGGCGATAGACTCACTGAAGGGGTCCTCAGCGCCGGGCCTGGATGGCTTTACGGCCGATTTCTATCAGACATACAAGGAGGAACTGGTGCCCATTTTGGTTGAGGTTTATGCCGAAGCTTTGGAGTCCGGTATTCTCCCTCCCACGCTCCGTGAGGCGGTTATAGTACTGTTACCCAAGCCGGGCCGCGACCCAACGGTTTGCAGCTCTTATCGCCCGCTGTCCCTCCTGAACTTGGATTATAAAATCCTAGCCACGGTGCTCGCGCTGCGGCTTGCGCTGCTGGTGAACTCTATTATTTCGCCGGTGCAGGCTGGCTTCGTCCCTCAGAGATCCACTTCCCTTAACCTTCGCACTCTCTTCTCGGTACTGCATAGAATTGACCCTGACGTCCCGGCTGCTGCAGTCTTTCTGGATACCGAGAAAGCTTTTGACACTCTGGAGTGGCCTTTTTTTTTTTAGATGTCATGCGTAGGATGGGCATGCCTGCAATGTTTGTGGCGACTGTTGAATTGCTGTACACAGCTCCCACGGCTCGCATTCGCCTTAATGGCACCATCACGGATAGGTTTACTCTATCCAGAGGTACGCGACAGGGATGCCCCCTGTCCCCCTTACTTTTTATACTGGCCATGGACCCCCTGGTCCGTCACTTTCAAGAGCAGCATCTGCACAGGGGGCTCCAGTTCCGTACTGGGCCTCTTCTGGTGTCACTCTACGCAGATGACATGGTTCTTTATGTCCGTGCCCCTGAGACCAACCTGCAACCTTTGCTTTCGGAACTTACGCGATTTGGGGACTATTCTGGTCTAAAGGTTAATTGGCACAAATCGCAGTTATTCCCTCTCACCAACGCCACGGCGAGATGGCCCTGCTCCCTCCCGCTGGAGTGGTGCCAGGACTCAGTCAAATACTTAGGGATACATATCCACTTAGATACTACGTCCATTATCCGCCTGAACTATGGCCGTGCCCTTGATTTTTTAGAAGACAACACTGATCGCTGGCTCCGCCTTCCGTTATCGATGGCTGGGCGCATAGCAATAGTAAAGATGGTGGTTCTGCCCCGGTTTTTATATCTGTTCAATAACATCCCCATCCCTTTAAAGCAGGTTTTTTTCACCCAATTGCGCACAGCCCTACTCAGACTGGTTTGGGGGGGCAAACGCCCTCGCCTCGCCTGGAGCACGCGGACACTGCCTTACGAGAGGGGCGGTTTTGGGGTACCAGACTTCCATATATACTACCTGGTGGCCCAATGCTCCTACTCCCACCCCTGGTACCACCCAGATGCCAGGATTCAACATTTAAAACCTGAGGCAGACGCGGCGCTCCCTGTGTCGCTGGATGCCGTGCTTCCCAAAGGCTTCCCCCGCGACCCTCACGACATACTCCCTCTCACTACTACGACTTGGGACAAACTCAGACGCTTGCTGCGCGTAGACATACTATACTCCCCAGCACTCCCACTTCCCAACCCACATTGGCTCCCCATTACGGGCGAGACATTGATTAGTCGTACACTTGCTAAGTACCGACTGCACACTATGGGTGACTTATTCCCTGACGGCCACGCTCTTTCTATTTCCGAAGACCCCCGCTTCACCGACCGCACTTTCATGGACACGTTTGTGTTTGCGAGACTGAGGGCACTGTTGCGGGCTACATTCCCCACTTTCCCGTTGCCGCCCACGGACACTTTGGCTCTCACATACATCATCCAGACCTCTTCAGGGGCTCACGTTGTGTCCAAACTCTACAAACTCTGCCTGTCCTCCCTTCCAGTGTCAGACGAGGCGGTGCGGGCCGCATGGGAACTGGACCTGGGCATCCAGATAACTGACGACCAGTGGGGCGCATGTTGTGCCATGACCGGGGAAGTTTCTATGAACAGCAGACACAAACTTATTCATTTTAAATTCCTTCGTAGGCTGTATCACACACCTGCGCTGGCTCACAGAATCGACCCGAATCGTCCCCATACTTGTCCTAAATGTAATGCCCCCCAGGCTGACTTCGCTCATCTTGCCTGGACTTGCCCGAAGCTGCACTCTTATTGGGTTGAAATACACGACACACTAGGTGAGATCTTGGGGCTGCCCCTATCGGTCCTTCCAGAAATTGCACTGATGGGCTACATGTCCGAATTCCCCCGCAAGCTCCGCAAGTTGGCGTCTATCTGCCTCCTTCTGGCCAAGAGAGGTCGCGCTGCTATGGTGCTCGAAACGCGCTCCCTCAGTTGCCACTTGGCTTAGGAGCGTGGCATTCTGCAATGTGAATAGTGTGGAGTATTCTGACCAAATCCCGGCCTCCTCCCGACCTACAGACATTTGGGGTCCATACCGCCAATACATTTCACGGAATACGCTGGAGGCTCCCTCCCAGTCTCTGCATCCCAACAATCCGACCGGAGTGGGCTAGACCTTGGGGCCCGCATTCCACACTTCCGCACTGGTTGTGCCTCTGCGACTGTTGGCCACTACCTTCTTGGTGTGGAGGCGGGGCCTGCTGGGCGGGGACCCGATGCTGTTCCCGATACTAGGGTACTTCGGACCTATGCAGGGGTATGTCCCATCCACGCTCACGCAGCACACCTTTCAGCTCTTTGACGACTCGGCACTATACGAACTCATGCTGCTGGTCCAACTCCTTCCTGGGTGGAAAGGTTCCGGGTATATGTTTATGGTGATGTGATCATTGGCTAGGATACCACTTACTGTGATAATGATAGCTTTACTGTACTAGTCTTGCACTCTACTTATCATTTTGTTGTCCCTTTTTTATTCTTTGTTTGTTTTCTGACCTATTGGTATTGTGTAATTTGTGTGTAGATTGCTTTATTAGAAAATGTTTTTCTACTGTAACAGTTCTCATGCTGCAACCCAGATGTCTGTCTTACGTACTCATCACTTTGCGGATTAAGCTACTTGACAATCTCCGTACAGACTCTGTAACATGGCATTGTTTTTTTTTCATTTGACACTGTGGTTTGCGACATCTGCCTCAATAAAAATGTTTAAAAAAAAACTATAAATATGGAATTTTCCCTCTGTTTTAGTGTAAACGTAAAAGCTGATATTGCACTTTGAAAATTTTCGGTTTGAACCAGAGTCTTATGTCATCTTGTCATTAGAGTCTGGTGTCCTCTTCTTATCGATTGGCCCCCATCTTCTACTAGAGGTACTATTGGTAGGTAACAGTATTGAGCCTGGAACACAGTATAGTTCAGTGGAAGGTCACATGGCAAGCCGATTTGTATGAAGTAGAATCTGCCCTTCAGAATCAATTTGAATTAATTTAGGATGCCTCAATCCTAAGAGCAATCAATTCCTCCTGGAGGTCCTCCATTCTAACAATGCTGATGGATCTTTAAGGGGATACATTACCACGGTCCATATTATGCAATGCTGCATCAAAACCCATTAAGTGAGGGTGTTCATACCGTATCTTGGGTGTAAAGTCTTATTAAGTTTTAATAGTAGCATTGAACTTTAACAAATTAGAAACTACAACCCAACTATTTTTCTACAATTGTATTCAAGAATGAGCCATTCAAAATGGTAGCTAGTTATTTTGAAGGCAGGGGAGCTAGTTATGGCATGTGTAGCACACCATACCTGGCGGATTTCAAATTTTGCTTTGGAACTTTGTCAATTAAGGCTGTATGGCACCATCATTATAGACCAATAAACCCACCACCACACAATATCAAATGACAACACAATCATTTGTACACATAATCCACATGTGCTGACAATCACTACACCCCAGCAGGCTAAATGCCAGTTGGACATAACCAATATCATACAACAACATATCCACCATCAGATGTTAACAGCAATAACAGTTCTACACCCCCTCTCAATCGTACATCAACATAACCACCAGATGCCTACACACTAATTTACACAGCACATCCATCATACGTTCACACAACTACCGCCATAGGCCTAGAAACTCACCATCATAATACAACACAGCCACCTTCCAGTGCTTCATTTGTAAAATACATAAGTGCCAGAGACCGCCTCATGAGGCCACTTCAGCTCGCACCACCCATAGTCCCTGCTCGTGCTGCCAATGACAATACAAACACAACTACTATCACACTCCTACAAGTGTGACAGTTCAGACGGTTCCAGGCACCCAAAGCTATAAGAATGGCTCCCACAGCGAGTATTAGTTCGTTTTTAATGTATATTGAATTTATAAAACAACTGTTGTGCTCATCTCAAAGTTAAATAAATAGTGCCACCATGTGGCAGACTGTTATAGGTGCCAGTGCTGACAATTTAAGTGCTGGTGCCGAGCACCGGAAACCAGCGGCTCAAGTTAAGCACTGCTACCTTCCTGCATGGATCAACCCATCATATGGCCACTCACCGATCATCATGTATGATCCACAAGTGGTCCTCATCACCACCAGTATACAGACACAACCTATACACCAACAAACCACACATACTATGTGTGCACTTATAAGTCTATGCCCACCCCCAGACAACCATGAAGCCACAATCATATGCCACATATGATGCAAACACCCAACATCAAATGCCAACACCCATCCATCATACAAACACCAAGCATCAGAGAGAATACGTATTTCCAATGCTCCACAAGGTCACTCAAAGAGCTCAATTACATCACCCATTCATTTACAAAACTATTAAACAGTCAATGATTCTCTAAAAACACATTAATGCAAGTATGTTTGTGTGTTGGCCACAAGTAATTAGGTGAGCTGTTCTTCTGTGTAAATAAATTGTTACTAGCAAACTGAGACAGTGAAAGGTATTTTCCTCGTGTCAATTTTACTGTACTGTGGAAATAACCTCAAATTTGGCCTTTGCACTGTAGTATTAAATGTGTGAATGCACACTTTAGTAGTTACTCTAAATCACGTATTATGGGGCTACATTTACTTTCACTGCTATGGCGCATATTAAATAGGAACATACATACAAAAACCAACATGCGCATTTATCAAAGTTAACATTGCATCCGAATTTGAAGTACCATGCAGATTGATTACAGAGAACAAGGCATAGCTCTTAAGGCTGTTTTCTGATTAACTCACTAGTAAGGAACCCATAGAACAATACCGAGTACAGAACATCAGTGAGTTAAAAACACCCATATATGCTACTTTAATGCTAGATCTGTACCTAACCACAACATATAAGTGTGGGACACAATTTCTAGTTAGACCCCAGATCTATGGTGGATTACGGAAACTTGGCTTAATGCCTCAAACCCAGAAATCTCTATTGCAGTGTACAGAAAATGGGTGGAGGGCTTGCTAGGATTTAAAGACTATAAATACTAGTGTATTACTCTACATACCATTTGCGCCACCAACTATGAAATTAGTATGTTTTTCTACTCCTTGCTGCTTTTGGGAAGAGCTTTGATTTACAGACCCTCTTCCGAGGTGTACCACAACAAAAAACTAGCTACACCCTAACAGATATATTGTTCCCCTATACCATTAAGTATGACAAAGTCCTTTTCCTAGGAGACCTCAACTTCCATTATGAAAACATGGGGTATTTGGCCCCACTCTTCCACAGGACCCTTGAGCTGAATTGCTCTCCATTTTCAATGCTGGCACAGTAGAATCTCTTCCTGGTACTTACCTGTACAGATCATTACCTACTTAATTCCTCGATTGCTTTAAGTCATGGACTCCCTAAAACTCCTAGTTATCGATCCAAATCCTGGAATGTTATACACAATACCTTGACTAGACTAAAGGTTTCCTCTTACCAACTTGGGGACCAGCAGATAACATCAACATAGTGGCAGCTACATATAATGCTGCCATTGAGGCCATAGACAATATAGCTTGTAAATCAAGCAGAAGAAGATCTACTGTTGCTAGATTGTATGCCCTGATGTGTGAGAAAGTGCCCTTTTTCTGCATGGTAGCCTCCACTTTTTGCTGAACTGCTGATGTGCTCTGACAGAGTGTACACTGGGCTCCTGCCAATCAGGTGCCCAGGGCCTATGTTCTTTCCCTAAAACTAAAGGTAATGATTCTTTTTTTTAGATTTCTTTTTATTAAAGGTAACTATTCTTGGTTGTTTTGAAGCATAGTACCTAGGATAACCCAATGTAAGAAGGAAAGAGTAATAACACAAGTCCAATTACCCTTTTAGGAAAACACACAGGCTATGACATTTAAAACCAAGAGATGTGGGGATATCAGTGATGGAATAAAATAACATGAAATAAGGTAAACTTACAATCTTCTTCGAGAGTAACCCCATTTAAATACTGCAATATGGTCCCTAAAGATAAGGGTAGGTTCTCCCTTTTCCTTATAATCACAATTATGTTCCTACTACTCTAGATGCATGGACAGGATAGATATATCCAATGGCGGACTAAGGGCCCTAATAGTAGGTTATGGGGAATTAGTAAGGAAAATAGCTCATCTATTAGAATGAAAAGAATGACAATATTAAAATTATTTGGGGCAAATGTGCTAAAATAATAAGATATAGGACGCTTAGATAATGTTACGCCAACAAGTGAATACAGTATACATAATGTAACTTGTGGTAGAAATGGGGTGATGATACTCTGCATTATGAAGAAATTGTATAGTATAAAGGAGCGGCCTATAGAACCTGTAGACGTACTAGGTTGATAAAACCATGTTTGTATAAAAAGAAATGTATAATATGGGACAAAGTCTGCTGTTCTGCTCAAACCTTTTTTTTTTTTTACAGACATATGAGGTGGATAAAACTATGTTCTTATAAAAAGAAATGTAATATGGGACAATGAAAGTCTGCTGTTTTTGCTAAAAACTTCTATTCAATTATGTGTACTTGCAGGAAACAAATGAAAGTGGCAGCCAACCAGTGCCCACTAAAAGAGAGACATATATAACTGTCTTGACAAAGATGGCCTATCATTTTCAACCATCGAAACGCGTCGACGCCCTACTGTACACAATTAAGGGACACAGCCTATCCTGTAGACATAAAAGATTAAAGGGTGTCTAGGATTAGCCAAGAAGTATTTTTTCCCTGATGTGTTATTTGATGACAAATAGTAGTCTGTCTTTTGTCGCTCTGTTGTGGTGTAGTGTCTATGAGGAATACATTGGGCAATGTTATTGTTAATGTACAAAAAAACGCTGTTTTTTTGATAATCAAATGCTTGTACTAATGAAATGTAGCCAGATACAAATGTATTTGTGTTACACATGTTTTTAACTGGATTGAAAACATTTTTTTTTTTTAGAATTGATTGTTGTAATACCAAGGATGTTGTTTTTAATCAAAAAAAATATAAAGAAATTTTAGCATCTACCTAAGTTGTAATCGATGGTATTCGTATTAGAGGTCATTTCTAATAAATGGGCTATAGTTGGTGCGATAAGCACACATAGCAGCTATTGGAAACAGTGTCCACCAAGGGATCTCCCTCCTTTCTTACTTTCCCTAAACCTACATTAAAAACAAAACCCAATTGGCATTTCTAGCCACACGTCAACCCCTTGTAAATGGTACCACAGGTACCAAGGGCATCGTGACCAGGGAAGACCGCTAAGGGCTGCAGCACTTATTGTGCCACCCTTAGAGGCCCTGTACCGTTACACTCACACTGCCTTTGCAGGCTGCGTGTCTTGGTGCAGAACAAAGTGAAGAGTCGACATGGCACACATCCCTGTGTGCCATGCCTACAACCGACTGCCCTGGCATAGATCAGTTACCCCTCTAGCTGGGTGCACTATACCAGTAGTGAGGGTACAGGTGCATGAGCCCTGTACCCCTACAGTGTCCAAGTCCATTCTTAGACATTGTAAGTGGAGTACTGCCATAGAGAGTACATGGTGCTGGGAGTTTGTCATTAGAAACTCCCCAGCACCATAATGGCTACACTGAAAACGGAGAAGTTTGGTATCAAACTTCCCAGCACATTAAAAGACCTACCACTAGTGTCCAGGTTGAGTGGCTGATTTCAGCTGCCACCACCAGACATGTTTCTGGACCCTTGGGTCGAGAGCCTGCTGCTCTCGGGGGGCCTGAAACAATGCACATCCTGGGGCGAGGTGCCAAGCCTCCTCCCCCAAGATGGGCAGGGTCCACGATGGAGAAGCTTCAAAGGCTTGCTGCCTTTGAGAGCTTCCCCAGGCCACTTGCTTTCAGGAACTGGTCCCCACTGGTTCGGATCCCCACTTTGGGCGGCAGAACCGACGGGAAAAACAAGTGAGGAAGAGGTGTGCCCACCTCTGCCAACTCCACCACTCAGGTGAGGGAGGCAATGTGAAGCACAACTCAGTCCCCACCATCTTGCAGATGGGGGAACCCAGACAACCAGGGAAAGGCGTATGCCCCCTCCGACTGGAGGATGGCATAATAGGGGGTGTACCTACTCCAGGGAAGATACCCATTGGTCCCAACCTTTTACCTACCTGTAACGCCCCTAAATCTAGTATTTAGGGCCACTCCTGAACCTTGCTTCCTCAGACAAGAACCTGCAAGAAGAAAAGAAGGAGGACCGAACAGCTGTGCCAAAGCTAACAAGAGGAGGACGTCCACTGACTTCGCCCCAGCCTTACTGGCCTGTCCCAACCTTGAACCTGCTCTAGCGAAATCCCGGTGTGTCCTGCAGCCAGCAACCTCGCGAATCTCGGAGGACCTGCCTGCCTTCAATCTCAAAGACTCAGTCTCCTGGATTTGTTCAAACACCAGACTCCAGATCCGTGAGTTTGCACCACTCTACACCCAACACCCACGGCCAGAGTTAGAGTGGCCCAACACCAAGATCCCAACCTAAGATTAGGAGACCCCTGACCTGCCTCAAGCCTCCAGCTGACACCTGCAGCCTCAAATCGGCAGGTCCCCCCAACCTCGACCAGGAGCTGGTAAGAAGATCCGACCCTAAAAGGCACCCCTGCACTAGACGCCCCACGGCCTTGGGTGGCCCAACCGACGGAGCCTAACCAACCCCCAAGATCCCAACTTACCTCTCCAATTGGTGGTCGCACCCAGAAGACCTGCGTCCCCAAGCCTGCAGTGCTTTTGCAAACCGGAGACTTCCCACTGAAATCTACAAAGCACCCGACGCCCAAACAGCACTCTGCACCCGGCCGCCCCAGTGCCGCTGAGGGTGCATCTTTTGTGCTGGCCTTAATCCCCATTTGCCCTGAGCTTAAGTCCAGGAGCTTTGCTACCACAACGCAGTGGCATGCTCGTCAACAGAAACCAACCGGAGGCCACCTATCCCCCATTGGATAACATTGGGCGTCAGCACTCTGTACCTGGCCGCCCTAGTGCTGCTGTGGGTGTAACAAGAGTGCATTCTTGTCCCTGGGTGACCTCGGAGTCCAACCCCAGAACACCAACTCTCACAACAAAGTACTTACCTTTAAACTGATAACACTATGTTCCTCCTTAGGATAACATTGACTGTCTTTCTATTTAAAGTTTCCAAGTGTGGAGTTGGAAAGAATAAAGAAATTCTACGAACAAAAACGATTTTACTTGCCTGTTTACAGGAAATGTCCCAGTGTAGTATCCAGGTATACTACACTGTAAGAAAAGTAATCTACTGTTCATTTTACTAAAAAGCCCATTCAGAGTATGTACAATTACAGTTTGGATTGTATTACAACTGTATATTTACTGCAAATTATTTATAACTTACCTGTGCCAGGCTTGCTTGGTTCTAGGAAATAAAATAACTAAAATAATATTTTTATACAAAAACAATTGGTCTGAAGTTCAGTCTTTGAGTGTGTGAATTAATTTGCTGAGAGAGTGTGAACAACAAATGCTTAACACTGTCCTCTGATAAAGCTTTACTGCTCGACCAAACCACCCCAAATAGAGAGTGAGGTGCTATCTACTTTACCTCTGCCTACCTTTTGGGTTCATCGGACTGTGCACACTATACTTCACTTTGGTATAGTATATACCAAACCAGCTTTCTATACCTGAATTATGGGAAAACAAAAGACTCGAAACCAGTTTGAACGTACCTAGCATCCCTACAAACTAGAAAGACAAAAGAGCTTGCAGAGTAGCCCTTTGCGCTTATCACAAAGATATTTGGATGTCACCCCAGAGCTACCTCACGGCACGCAAGGAGTGAAACAAACACTCCATTAGTGAAACTTAAAATTGCAAGAGTATTTACCCAATCAAATGTTTCCACTCAAGCCATTCCTGCATCACAAGCACTGGGAAGCACCATCCACTTCCTTCCATGATAAAGTCAGAAACATCGAAACTGATTTCACGACCTGACCTCCAACTTTCTCCCACCTCCATAGGTCCCCCAATGCAATTTTCTCCCTGGCTGGGTTTAGTATGCAGAGGTGGAAACTGAGATGCATGCATTAAGCTGAGGAGTCGGATGACCCCCCTATACTCTCACATATACCTGCCAACACCAGTGTGTTCAGTGCTCCCAATGCCAATCTATTTATGGTGCCCTTCTCGGATGCAGACGCCCTGCCATCTTAGAAACACGCCAATGTTCTCCCCTTACTGAAACAACCCTCTGCTGACCCCTCCATTCTTTTTAACTACTGGCCCTTATCACTCCTTCCCCATCAGGTTAAAGTCCTTGGAGAACATGGATGTCTAGTTGACTTCCTAGCTAGAGTGTAACAACCTTTCAGAAACCCCTCAGTCTGTCTTCTGGGCTTGCCATTGCACTGAAACATAGCCTATCTGCATCTGACCTAGTCAGTGGCAGCCAACAGGGAGCAATGTAGACTGTTGGGCCTCATTCTGCTAGACCCCTCAGCAGCATTCAATACGGTTGCATGCCATACCTATCTATTGAATGAATGACAATTTGCATTTTAAGTCCCTGCAATAGTTCCAGGCCTTTTCTTACTGATAGAACGTGACCCATCCAACTTTCCCATCTTCAAATCAGACCTAGTTCCCATAAACCAGGTAGTCCGCCAAGGAACATCCCTTAGCCCGACTATCTTCAATGTTTATATGACACCACCCGCTGCCATTATTAGAACATGTGGCTTTGAAACCATCTCATGTTGATGACATTCAGCTAATTATCACTGAAGAGATGAGACCGGTTTCTGAACTGAATTTGAAACTGGATGAAGGATAATGGTCTTAAGCTGAACGGTGATAAGCCAGAGGTCATTTTCAATAAGGCAAACACCACTTGGGCTACAGATTGGGGACAAAGCAGTATCAACTGTCCTTTAAGTTTCCTATCCAATGACCACCAAGTCATAAGGTTGGACTAAATCCCTTGCCAATTTGGACTGGGTCTAGATGCCTGTTTTAGCTTAGTTTGAAACTAGAAACTCAAGTTTTGATGAAGTAATGCTGACCTCACCACCTATTTGCAGTCTATGGAAAGGAGATAGCAACTCAACAAACATCTCATTCTCCCCTCCTCTACCTAGAAATATTCTACAGCAAAGATCCCAAAATCTTGAAGAATCAAAACCCGACCCTTAGAGAGCAGTGAGCAAGACGATGTACTGAAACAATACCATATTAATAGTATCCGCTTTCTTCCAAAGAGTCAAAGTGAAGTTTTCATATGTCAATAAGTATCTTCATATTCTGATAAACTAAAGAGGGGTGGATTGGTAAATTTGTACCAACACTCACAGTAACACAGTGAAACCACAACAAGTGGACACCACACGATTTAGAAAAATAAAGTATCTTTATCTAAACTTAACAAGATCAAAACAAAAATCCAACATACAAGTATTAATAAAAAATATTTTCAAAAGGTTTTAGCAACTCAGTCCATAGAAAACTATGGGTGTGTGATTTCTTGCAAAGTACATGTTGCTGCCCCAAAATTCATCAAGCCAAACAGCCGCAGCGATGGGAAGCGTCAGAAAACAAAGGTGCGCTGATTCCTGAGACCTTCGTGGGTGCGATGTGACGAGGGGAGCAGCGCTTCGAGGGAAGCGATCTGCGGGTGAGGAGTCAGGGAAAACTTGCCGCACAGGGACGATGTGTAGAAATACGGGGTGCGTTGGCTAACGATGCGGCAGTGTTGAGTGGCGCTATGTCGTTTTCTTCAGCCGCAATCCCTCGTTGCGTTGATTCTTGCAGCGGCGACAGGTGCTGCGTCGGTTTCAGCAGCTGCACGGGAAGATTTCTCGCACCACGGCGTTGCGTCGGAAAAACTGTCACAAGAGCGAGGCATCAATTTTCTTTTTGCAATGCTTTCCAGCTCCCAGCAGCAGAAACATCCAGAGGCCCCACACAGTCACAGGCACTTCTTAGCAGGTCAGAACTCCCAGAAAGGAAGTTCAGGGGAGCTGGTGGGTGGGGGGTGAAGTCTCGGTGTTCCTGAGACTTCAAAACAGGAGGCAAGTCCTACTCAAGCCCTTGGAAACCTTCCTCAAGCAGGGACAGAGCACACCGCAAAATCCTTCTCCTTCCCTTGGCAGAAACAGCAACTGCAGGCCAACCCCAGACACACAGCAAGGGCAGTACTTCTCAGTTTCTCCAACACAGAATGTAAAAATCACCCTCATTAAAAGATGCATTTAAACATATCAAGTCCAGTCATACTAAACATTATTTTCCTACCTTGTTACCAGGCGCAGTTATTTTTATAAGATGATATAAACAAACTCCCCATTCTGTCCTATGGCAACAGGTAGCCTTGCAATAGTGAAAAACAAAATTGGCAGTAATTCAATATCAGGACATGCCACACACATCAGGGCATGTCCTACCTTTCACATACACGGCACCCTGCCCACAGGGGTACCTTGGGCCCACCTTAGGGGTGACTGACATGTAAGAAAATGGAAGGTAAGGGTGGGTGCACTTGCCAAGTCGACATGGCAGTTAACTGCGCACAGACAATGCAGTGGCAGGTCTGAGTTACCGCTTCAGAACTACTCATGTGGGTGGCACAATCAGTGCTGCAGGCCCACTAGTAGCATTTGCATTTACCAGCTCTGGCACACTCCACGCACATTACTAGGGATTGACTAGTAAATCAAATATGCCAATAATGGATAACCAATCATGTTCGCAATTTAATCAGAGCATGGGCACTTTAGCATGGAATGGCAGTGGTAAAGTACCCAGAGTCAGTAACAGTAACATTTTATTTGATCCAGACCTCAACTGAGATCAACAAATACAGAATAGACACTCATAAAAATGATTAGACAAAAGACTTGCTTTTTAGGCTCACTACAAGTTGGTACAGTAGCAATATTCTACCACCTACTCATACAGCATTCGATAGGATTAGAGACGGTGAAATCTTCGGTTTTGTGCTTATAACTTAACAGCTGCAAAAAGCTTTTTAAAAACGTAAACAGATTATGACAGACAAATTAATTAACGGGAGAATTGCGCAATTTGATTAGGTCTTGGGCAGAGACTCCGTTATACTTTAATTGGCGTTATATAATGTTGACGAGCCGCAACTATGCTCACATTAGGACATATTAATAAAACGTGTAGAAAATCTTGTTGGCCACCTTTGCATAATTCGCATAAGCCTTTAGGGTTATTAGTACCGTCCCAATTAGCTAAAAAAAGTGGCTAATGGGAGTATACCCAAGCGTAAGAGTAGAATACAACGCCTTAGTCTATGCTTTAATTGAAATCGCAAATACCCAGAGTCCTAAAACCAACAACAACCGGTCAGGAAAAAAAATAGGAGGAAGAAGCAAAAAGTTTGGGGATAACCCTGCAAAAAGGGCCAAGTCCAACACGTGATTAACCAGAATGAGAATAAGAGGTTTTTCAATTTTAATCTTTAACCACACCATAAATGTACTAACTGTACTTAAACTGAATTTCTCAGGTTATTTTATTTTTTTAGCATATGTAAGGTGCTCTAACTACAGCTAAACAACTTTGGATGAAGATTGTTTTGTGTTCTAATGAATAAATGTGTATTCACAGCTACAACAAGCCCCTTCCAGTTGACCGGCTGTAGTGAGCAGTGCTCTTACCAGCAGGTCCTGTGGGTTCACCGAGTTGTCTGTGTAGATGCAAAGTTTCTCCACTGTAAGTGGTGTGGTCTCCCGCATCTTGGAGGCCAACAGCAAGCAGACAGCCCCAAGCAACTGCAAGTGACACTTCCTAGTGGGCACGCAGGACAGGTAGCGGTCTACATAGTTCATGGCCAAAGGAAAGACTTCTTCTTCACATTTCTGGTCTTCACATACCTTAGAAAAGAAGAACAGGAAATGAGTGAAACTTGTACGCACGAGAAACTTAGAGAGCATGCAAGGAAAGGAGTGATGGTGATACTAGTCTTCTAAAGGTTGACAATGGAGCCTCATTAGTATTTGCATTCATGCATTTGTTTAAGGTTACTATGTAGCAGCTTGAATGTCTCACCACTTACAATTATATGAATACCCATGGATTATAAATCAATACACAAATGAAAACATGCACATTTTAGTATCAACTTGGTGTACATCTACAGATGCTTAAGCCTCACTAGGAAACGTTCTCTTACCTCCCTTAACAGCCAATCTGCACAGCCTTTAGCTTACCAGTCATGACTGACTGCCTTTAGAAACACTCAAAAGCTTCTTAATATCCGTTTCTTAATCCAACTTTAAAAATAAATACAGACACAAAAATATATGGTTCTGATTCTATATATACACCTTTAAAGATTGAAAGAAGCCGGTGACACTGTAAACCAAATTTCAGACTAACAAGTGCACTATGAACATCCCATGTCAATGTAATTTGTGGAGTTCAGTGGGCAGTTACAGAGAGATCCAGTTGCAGTGACTTAAAGAGCGGTGCAATCCTTGGCGTTGGTTAGTCACTGCAGTCACCTTTAAGAGAATTGAGAGAACTGCAGGCATCAGTCTAATACAAAGGTTGAACAAGCATTGGCATAGCCAATAGGTCTCGCTTTTGGAACCTTATAAGTGTTTAGCCATGCAACAGTTGATGTTGTTGCACCAAGGACATTGTGCTGCATAACTAAATACTTATAAGGTCCCAAAAGCGAGACCTATTGGCTATGCCAATGCTGGTTTATAAAAGCAGGCAAAAAATACACAAACACCCGACATACCCGTCAAAGATAAATATCTGAGTGCATGAAGCCGAAAGTAAAGCGGTTGAAAATCAAACTAAAATTGCCACTCATGTTCAGAAGAAGAGTTCATAATATGGCAATAAGGACTGAACTTTCAAAAATACAAAACCAATAATGAAGTTGTGGCGCGCGCACACACACACACGAAAGAATTGTTCACTGAGGTTTAAATGTTGGGCATTTCATGCTGAGCGCATTCTTAGTGAAAAGGACAGCTGTGGTGCCGATAGTGCTTCTTCTCCCTACCCACTGGCCGCTTACAATAGGCAAAGTTGTGTGCTTTGTTATAACTGTTTACCCACATAGACATTGTTGTGCACACCTGGATAATTCTCATAGACAGCGACACATACCATAACAATGTAGTGTACGTTCAACATGTAAGGCTTGCAGAGTGCTGTTCCTGATGTGTGGGGCGGACTGAGCCAAGGTGGTCAGCGTGGCTGCGAGGAGCTCAGCGCCCCCATCAGCGGTTTTCTTGGAAATTTGGCATTCCCGTTTGCAGGTAATTTCTTCCCATGTATGTAGCAGATCAGACGAAGTTAACTCGTTTTGAAAGGTCCAGACCCTCCTGTGCTGCCATCAGGGTGGTGTGGAACGACCACCTGATGCAGACAAGTTGACATGTGGAGAAGTGCTCAACTCGGGAGTAGTTCAGTGTTTGTGCACTTTCTACTCTGTTCGAATCTGTGTGACCCTGGGTGAGATTTGGTTTCCACTTCTAGCGTGGCTCGCACCGATCACTTTGGTGTACTCAGTGAAGGGCCAAACACAAGGATTTATTGGTCTGCCTATATGACGGGCAGGTTTTGAAATATGGAACACTGTCTCTATTCCGGATTGTGGTATAAGAGTTCAAGTGTGAATTGACCAGCGTATTTGAAGACAGCGCCGTGGGCTTCTGCATTAGTTATAGAGACCTGTGCAGTTTATTGTATTGTAGCCAGAAGGCCAAAGCTATGGACGTCGACTCCTCCCAGCACCTGTGAGAGGCAATAATTGAGAGGATATGGCGTAACAGCAGAGGAAACGGGTTTGAGCCTCAAGTGTCGGCTCAAAATCGTGGCAAATCATTTAATCTCCCGGTGCCTACCAAAATTGGACTGGTTCTTGTATAATGTAACTGGTGCTCAGGTAAAGCACTCCGATACCTTGGGGTCGAGTTCGCGCTATATAAAACAAAACAAATTAACACTTACTCTCCGCACCTATAGATAAGACAAATCTAGTGACGCTGTGGGTCTTCATGCAAGCAAAGACAACAGGCCCCCAGACCCAAGCCATGGCCGGTACTAAAGCACTGTGCCCGTCTGAGCACTGGCTTTTTAGAACTACAAGTGCTTAGCACTGGTAGGACCCGGCCCACTTAAAGCCCTGCACAGTACCTACTGAAAGAATAAAAGCCACACCCTGTACATATCTCAATTACTATGTTTATGAGGTAAGTAAATGAAGTAGGTAACACCATAGGAAACAGTAGCATTTTCTTACCGAGAACATTCAATTTGGAGCTTAGAACTCGTTTATAATGTCATTATATTTTTATTGGTGTCTAATGGTATTGTGTGTTTCAGTTGATATTTAACTGTTGGAAAGTCCTGCTTTACTTCCACTCATATGAACCGATGTGCTGCAATTGGCTGAGCGGAAGCCGCGTGCAGTTTGTGAACAACGATTCATGTAACGGTCTCAAGCGAGTTGATTCTTGGGCACCGCACGTAGGACACACATTGTACTATTGGAATGTGTTTGTGGAATTTTACTGACATGTTGTAGTTTTAGATTAATAATTGTTATAGTTGTAATCCAACATTGGGTATAAGCAATGATATCAACGGCTGATATTAGTGCACACAAAATGATTGCAAGACAGAGAGGGAAATCATGAAAGCAACCGGCCATGTTAAAGATCGCAGCAGTGACTGCGAATGCCACAGAAGAGTTTCTCCAGTCTCTAAGGGAAATCTTGCCAGACCAAACTCTTCTGTGAGAGAAAACGGGAAAAAAGTATTTGAAAACCACTCTGTCCATATCCGTTCCGAAACACGAACTGGGAAACATGAGCGCCCCGTGCGCTGCACTCCCCAGAGGTACCAGCCGCTGCTGTGCACTCAACTCGAACCGGGAACACAATGGAAAGTCGTGTCGAGGTGCACCATGCTCCCAAAATTCTATCCTGGATTTCACCTTTCTAAGCACTCTTGGTGTGCCTGCACAGAATGTTTTCAGTGATATTAGTGTAGAGTCTCTTCGTCCTGTACATCTAATCTCCTTCCAAACGCCCTGCTTGGTGTGTTCACGGTAGTGCTGCGGATGCAGGTGAGAGGGGGCACGGTTTTCAACAGGTGACTCGCCCTCACTGTAGAATGTTTGAAGATGAGGCTGTTTTTGTCTGGAACAAACCTGGGAGTTGTGTACGCACGTGCTAAAAGGAAATTTTTAAAAAAGCACGCGAGTGGTGCGCACGCGATGCCAAAAGTGAAAGCAGGCCGGCGAGTGGTGTGCGATGTGCACGCAGCATGACGAGAGAGGAAAGCCAGATGGCGCCTCTGCTCGTCTTTGTGCACGTAACCGCACGCTCTATGCCAGCCAAAAAGCAGTGGTAGGACTTTTAAAAGCCCGTTTACAAAATGTCTCGCAGAGTAGCGCATGCGATGGCTCAGGAGAGACCTAAAAACACTACAGGCACCAGATGGATGAAGGAAAAAGGGTAGAATTGCCAGTGTGAGCAGCAAAGGCGCCCCTTAAACAGCAAGGGAGAGAGCAGTTGGAGCATCAGTAAGGAGTACAGAGGGGTAGTGGTCAAGCGATCAATGAAGGTGACTACAAGTATAAATGCACAATATGAAGGGGGAAGTGCCCGGAAGCACTAAATGAGGTAGGGACTCTGCGACAGTATGGTGGCTATCCAAACAGTGGGGGGGGGGCTATCTTTAAGGCTGTGGCAAGATACTTGAGGCAGCAGTGAGGAGGGGTGGAGTTCTTTAGGCCCCAGTAAGGTGGTAGGGACTGGGCGCATTATGCATAAGTAAAGGGTGCGACACAGCAGATTACTTACGAGAGTCAGACGGGGCAGAGGAAACCGCTGCAAAGAGGCAAGTGGGGAACAGTACAGGCTGTCAAGGATGACAGTGCAGCGGGCATGACAGACACTAGTGAGGACGGTGGTAAGGAGAGTATAGCAGGAGCCAGTAAGGAGGGTGGTAGAAATCTTACCAGGAATCAGTATTGAACGTGGTCGGGTGAGCCCAGTAGGAGCTAGTAAGAAAGGAACAATGCTGTAGCCATGAAGCATGCGGTGGGATACACCAGCATTAGAGTAAAGGAAAACTGTTTAGAGCAGGTGGCAGTAAGGCGATTGGGAGCACAACAGCTGCTATTAATGGGGGCACTGCAAGCTAACAGTAGGGAAGGTGAGAGCACTGCTGGCGCCAAAAGGAGGACAGGGCCAGCGCACAGCAGGTGCGGTTAGAAAAAAACTAGAAGCACTGCAGGTTCCTGAAAGGGCCCTGGGTACAGCATATGCTAGTAAGGAAGCCCTTCAGTCATCAGCACTTGAAACGTCATGATGAGGCGGGTGTACCAGCAAAGGTAGGTCATTTCAGGCACCAGCAAAGCGGGAGTTGCTGATCTAATGCCACAAGTACAAAGGAGCAAACATTTGAAGAGCATGTCAGAGGATAAGCACAGGAAGCGCAAGAAAGAGGAAGATAAACCTCTGGAGCTATCAATGAAGGTCAAAGCAGATACCAGTAAGACAGGGTGGTCAGTTCAGGCTCCAGAAGGAATGGCAAGGCCATACAGGAACACATGGGAAAATAAAGCAGCTCTAGCACAAGTAAGAAGGCGGGGAAGGAGATACAGGCATCTGAAAAGAAAGGGCCACTTCAGGCACAAATAGGAAAGAGGCAGTTACAGGTCACTGAGAAGGTGGAGCACTTGAGGCGCCTGGGACGACCATTTCAAGCACCCAGAAACGGGGAAGGGAGGCAGGACAGTTCTGGTGCAGTGGGCCCTTCAGATGCCAAGAAGAATACACCAGCAAGGAGAAAAGCAATTTAAGCACTATTATGATAGTGTACATGTCAAGGACCAGTAAGAAAGGGTGACACTTCAAGCACCAAATAAGGGGCTGGAGGGCACCTTCAGACAGCATTAAAGAGTGAATAGTGAGCACCATTAAGGAAGGGAGCACGTACAGCACTAGTAAACAAGTAATGTATTTCAGACACCAGTAAATAAGGGAGGCATTTCTGGCAGCAACCTATCAGTAGAGGCACCTCTGACACAAGAAAGCTAGTTTCAGGAGAAGGGCACTACAGGAATCCGTAAGGAGTGGACATTGCAGGTGCCAAAGGTAAAGGCGTGCTCCAAGTACTAGACAGGTGACGGGCAGAGCTTTAAATGGGGGTGGAGTCACAGATACCTAATACTGGTTCTTTATTTTCTCCTCGAATACTAGAGCTTCTAAAATTACAGGTTCCTATAGGGGGCCTGCAGTGAGGCAGGTGCTGATGCGCTCATCAACTCCAACCTTCAGAAGCACCTTCATTCAGCACATTAATGCCGGTTCAAGCGTGCCTTTCAATCATGTAGAAGCCCAAGCAAAGCTGGTACAAAAGCGCTGGTACAGCAGCGCCTGTCTCCAGGACACAGGGACCTGATTGTGCTGCAGTGGAAGTTATCAGAGGAGGGGTGTGGCTATAGGGAGTTTCCTTTATTTTTGGACCTTGGCAGTGGGGGTAGGGTGGTGGTGGAGGCCGCGTTCCTTCATACATGCAGATTCGAAAAGCCTAATGGGGGTCGAGGTGGGACCCATCGTTCTGGGCAGTTTCACTTTCTGTTGTTCCTGTTTAAATGATTATACATCTTATCCCATCAGCAAATTATTTGATGGAAACTAAATCCCAACTATCTCTACCAGTTTCCTGATTAAACTCACATCAGAGATATAAAAGGCAAAACAAACTTTAAAAAAATATATTACAGTGGTCAGGCGCCTCTCAAAACATCAACTTCTGGTTTCACATGGAAACCATACATAAACCAAATATGACAGGAAGCTCCATCGATTGTGTGACACTTTCAGACATTTCTAAATGCCTGAATGCTTTGCCTTCTGAGGCGTGTGGTTTACTTTTCCCTTAAGTATTGGATTTCAAAAAGGTCAGTATGCAAAGTGTGAATGGCAAACATCAGGGACTTGTTGAACCGGTGACATATCATGGAACCACTTGGAAGCTACTACGGTTCACATATTTTATTTGAGTCTATATGATACGTACCAAGCATGTAAACAAATATCAACAATGACCAATGCTTTGGGGGGAATCTATTATTATCCCGATACATAAAAAGGGCAGTAGGTAAAAAATTGTCGCCCCATTTCTCTCCTTGACTCCTCAGTTAAGATCATGAGTAAAGTAATGTTAGCGAGGTTAGAGGAATGGGCGGAGCAAGAGGGAATCCTTGCTGATAGTCAGTACGGAGTTAGAAAGGGCATGGGTACACTCGATCAGTGTTTAAATCTTGATTTACTGATCGGGAAGTTCACCGAAGCAAAATCCGGCTCTATCTATCTCTGCAGACCTAAGTAGTGCCTTTGATATGGTTGACCACTGTATTTTATGGACAACCCTGCTGCACCAGAGGGCATAATTTATTTCCTGGCTAGGTTGTATGGGAAACTAAAAACCTGTGTTCGCTTTGGTACCAACGGTGAATCCACCCCTAAATTTGGTGTTAAAAGAGGGATTAGACAGGGTTGTGTCCCGGCCCCCCTCCTTTTTATTTTATTTATTAACGGAATCGATGAAATTTTAAAAAAAGTTACGGCGGATGCGCCTCGGATCAATGGAGTTTCTGTGCTGGTGTTATTATATGCCGATGACGCTGTCCTGCTTTCTAGAACTCCGCTAGGATTACAGCGCCTGATCAACACATTTTCTAGTTTTATTAGTGACAGAAAATTAATAATTAATAAAGGGAAAACGTTCACTATGACCTGTGGGGCTAAAAGTAAAACTGCGAACTGTTTTTTTATTGATAAAGATAAGGTGTATCAGGTGGATACCTTTTGTTATCTTGGGATCACCTTTTCTAAAGATAGAACGTGGTCTAATGAATTTAAAAATATCAGTATTAAAATGGCAAAAAATGCCCACGGAGTTTTTAGATTCGCCAGCAAGGTTGGGGATCGACGTACTTGTGACATGCTGAAGATCTACCAAGCCAGGTGTGTCTCTATCGCACTCTACGGGGCAGGTATTTGGGGACATAGATGCGACCACAAGTTGCAGCAGGAGGAAAATTCTTTTAAAAAAAAGCTCCTGTGTTTGCCAATATCTGCCTCAACTGAGTTAATCCACCGGGAATTGGATACCAATTATTTGATCGATCAGTTATCACTGAGGCCACTTATGATTTGGCGGTCAATTTGGCTTCAGGTGGAAAAATCTCTTACCAGATCCATCATTGAGGATTGCCTCTCGTTGGATAAATACTGTAACATACCCTGGTTAAAATATGTTATTAATTGCTATTCTGAGATCTTCAACATTAATGTTGTGGTTGACCCTGGCGCAGCGTCTTCAATACCTAAGGCTGAAATGAAATCTAAATTCGGGGCTTTCGCTGCGAGAAGACGAGCTGTTGCGAATGGGTCTTTATCTACGGTCACGTTTTACAATAGTTACTCTATTGTTGAAGGCTTTCCAATTTATTTAATATGGGTGACTAGGCCTTCACATAAGTTTGTGCTAACTAGACTGAGGTTTGGTGTAGCCCACCACCTAGTTGCACTACCAACACTTAAGAAACACCCCCAGGGGCCTTGTATGTGTGATGGTATAACTAAACAAAGCACTCTGCACTCTCTTGTTCTGTAAACTGTATATGAATTTTCGTATAACCTTTTTAAAACCGATGTTTTTAAAATATGGTGTACGTACAGTTATCCAGGTAATGAGTCTTATTTTTAATTTGCAATTTATCGATGTCTGTTTTTTTACTGCCAATTTTTTAACTAAATCTATCAAGGCTAGGAAAAGTATGTGCTTTTAAACCATTCAGTCTGTCATATCGGTAGTCTTTTAACTTTAAATCATGGTACCTGTTTTATTATGCATGTGTTTTGTGCTTTTATGGTCATTTTTTATGCACCGAATAAAGCTTCATGACTTGACTTGACCAATGCTTTGGATTTTTTCTTAGGGCACTGCTTCTGGCATAGGCTTCATGCATTCATCTAGGCTGGATGTGACCCTGGTGCATGAAGGAAGTCACAGTAAAAATGCATTACGCGAATTCTTGATGCCTCAGGAATGAGACAGCAGTCCATGTTCCAGGTCAAGTTTTATGCGTATTATGAAAGATCAGTGAATGTCTTAGTGCAAGGTTAACATTTATCCAACAGACACAGTTCTGTGGATGTTTTAGTTGTGCAAAAGACTACTGGTCGGTGGTAGAGCCCGGTCAATGTTTCAGTAAAGGGATATCACTACATGGTGCAAGTTCTTGTAGAGGCGCTGTGAGAACCATGCTATTCTTTCAATAATGGAATATCACTCAATAGTGCAAGCTAGATCGGAGAGGTAGTCTGAAAGCTGCACATGTGTCCCATTACTCGCATCCTAATGCATACAGAGGTGCATTATGAATTTTGTGGATGTTTCATTTCTTGAAGACAAGAGTACTGAGAGAGTCAAACTAGAAGTACTTTGTAAAAGCTTTGTGCATACGCCAGTACTGGTAAAGGAGTACATTTCAGGACATAATTTTAGTTCCTTTTTAGAGTTCTTAGGATGTATCGACCCTGTATATCAATGCTTCAGCATTGTGATTACAGTGCATGGTGAGGATCAGAAAAATATATAAGGATTAGGATTCCTACTTGTCTGGTGTAATAGTACCATGTTTCTCAAACAGCTCCATAAATATGCCTCAGCCACAACTTATTAGCCGACAGAACTGGGACCCACAAGGCAACACCGATTGATGCCTGTATCTCCTTGCCCATTGACAAGTCAATACGCCACAAACAAAACCTGCATCGGCTGCTATAGTTTTGATATTGAGATCCATGCAAAGTCAAATCTGACAGGCTGGAGCACTTGCTTGTGCTAGACAGAGATCCAGGACCAGAGGTAAAGACCTGAGCGCTGAAGGATCTTCTCAAGGCAAATACAAATATGCACTTCTCCACATCCTTTTATATTCTCCCCCTTTTTAATTTAAACCCTGGTCTCTCCATCCTCTCCTGCATGTTAACAACTTCCAGCTCCATTTGCCTCAAATCTCTCTTGAAGCCTTCTCCATCAAAGTCTCATATTCACCCTCTGTCTTACATAACATCCATTCACACCCTCTTTCAAACTCATCTCGATCCATCATCTACAACAGTTTCTAAACCTTTTGACTTTTGTGGAGCCCCTCTGAATCACCACTGGAAGCTAGGGACCCACGCCTATGCAATTTGAAGGATTTAAACTGTAATCAGTGCCTAGTACGCAAAAACACAGAACAAAGTACACAGGAAACTGATTCACAAATTCTGATATAGATTGTTTAATTCACAAAAGTCTTATCTTAAACCTATTTTCTCTTTTTTTTTTTTAACTATGCCCCAAAGAATTTGGTAACAATGCAAACGTGATAGTAACTTTTCTGGATTACTTAATTTGTTATAACAGACTGTGTTTCAAAATATCACCTGCTACCGAGATCTTTGTGCTCCCGGCAAGTTCCAGGGTACAATGGTGGATGATAAACTTGCTGCAAAGATCTGTGTACATTCTAGTCACAGGTTCGACTTCCCATAAAAAAAGTATAGTGTCAATATTCTTGCTGTAAAGCACAGTAGCGTAGCTCAGATGGTTACTGTTTTCTTGCAGAGATCCTTGTATTACCTCACGGTCAAGTTCAAATCATTGTCATACAACTTAGTGAGTTATGACCCTGCATCAAGGAGCTGCATGCAAACTACAAGGTAGACTTACAGAACCTTTCCGTTTTAGCTCTACCGTTTGTTATTCAAACATTGCTAAAAAGGGTTATTTTAGTAGCAAACTGTTAGTAAGTGCAGTTTAAATGGTTATTAGGGCAATAACTCCTAGATACATCTCACATTCTTACAATGCATGCAGATTTCTTGCATACAAACTTTTGACAGGTCAACATCTTTATTTCTGGTCCCCTTTATCCCCGCCCCAAACTGCAACCTCAATTCACTGTTCCTTTTGGTAAGTACTTGCACTTATTTTTCCCATTTAAAGAACTGGTAATGAGGGGCAATTTCAAGCAGGCACCAAGTAAGGAGGTGGAAGGGAGTTAAGGCACCAGTAACTAAGATGGGGAGCTTTGGGACCACTTAAGTCATATTTTCATTGGAACAGTTAGGCAGGGTGGATGTACCCCTCGGGCATCAGAGGAAGGGCACTTGTGATACACTTTCGGCTGAGCATTTATAGAGGTTGAAGCCAAGTGAGAAGTGTAAAATAACCGGAGTTGTGGATTACACCATAAATGCCATTTTTTAATAGAGCTTTTTAACCATTTGTTATGTGCATTTGTAAAGTGCACTATCCTGCGAGAGTATCCTGGCACTTCAGTTTTGAATCCAACCACTGCGTTCCACTGACCCAAAGCTTCAGTTAAAAAAAATTAACTGACACAATCGTAGAGTGTAAAACGAAGAAATCCCGAGAGAACACCACACTAAAGGAGATAAAACTGTGGCAGATTCTAAAAGACACAGCAACATCATCTCCCCCGATCAAAATTTTACAGGGCACCCCTCCGAGCAAAGTGGCAGCTTTAAGCCTCTACCCAGTAAGAGGAGATATTCCACGACGTTGGGTTAGAACAGTGCATTTCCCGGCAGAAGGTTTTGGATGTATGCCATACCGTCCTCGCAGCATTTCCCGCCTAGTCTTATTCGGCTCATTCGAGTACACAGCCCACTCACTATCTGTTGATGTACACAAGTCTGGTTTCAAGATATTTGCCTGTATTAGTCAGATTTTTTAGATAAAAACAGGCTCTGGGTTTGAGATTAGTACTTTCGGCACGTTCATGTAAACCGACAGAGGTCTCTAGTTGCAGGAACCAGATACTGGTTTTGTGAATGTGTCAGTTGTGACGGACTAAAGGTTTCAGCTTATTGTTTTACACTAGTGTCTAGTTTGTGGACTGTTACCCTGCGATATGTCCTTAATTTTGGAGGCGTAGCCGTCTCCCTTTTTGGGACGAGATCCCGCTTTTACAGTGATATAATCATCTGGATTCGGGGATGTCCCTGCTTTTGCAATTTCATGTTCTGGGAATTCAGCTCCCGATTGAAGTTCAACGGATCGATGGCGTTCCGATTCAGTCCCTGTATTTTGGGGGTTAGGTTGGAAACAGTTTCGAAGGTTGCGATAGTGTGGTGTGAGAGTCACTGAACTCCGGTTTTGGGTGGTTTCGCCCTCTGAATTTGAAAGCGTAGAGTGGTCTTCCCTTCAATTTTGACAGCGCTGGCTTCAGAGGTTCGTTATCCCTCTTATTTTGACTCCCCCCTCACCTCCAACATCCAAAAAGCCAGCATTCTGCGCATGCGCGGCCGGAGCTCGCGCTGTACGCACTGGAAATATGTCGTGGCTGGGCTGTAACGCTCTTCCAGCTGCAGAAGGTTCCGCAGGACCCGTCCGTCCCGCAGCAGCCGTGGGTCAGGGACGGCACGGGGAGGCCGGGCGGCGCTCTCCACACACCACAACTCCATAGTGGCCCGCCCGGAACACTGACAGCTGCATTTGTAGTCATCGTTTATATAGAGCCCGCGCGCTTGAAAACGTCAGCACGCAGCACAACGAGGTGCCAAGCCGGAACTTATCGTCCAATCATCGCGCTGATGGGTAAGGAGAGTGGCGGAAGAGCGTCCTTTTAGCCGGGTGTCATTGCTTAGCCACCATGTTTGGTTGGGAATATTTTAGTCAGGAATTTTGTTTTGCCATTAACGCTGTGAACACTGTGCAGTGCTTGATTAATAGTTTATAATATGCCGAAACAGTGCTTAAAATCGGAAAAGACGTGCAGATACTTGTTATTCACACCAGCGGCAGACGAGATACGGCTTATGCTGACACACGCAAGCTCCTGCCGGGACTGGGCAGCGTGTGGAGAATGAATGAAAGGGGCTTGTGCACCAGTAGGCAAGAGCAGTGGTTCCCAAATTTTTGACTCCTGAGGACCCCCATTGAGTCACCACTGGAAGCCGGGGACCCCCAAGCAATTTGTATGTGTTAAATTTCAAATATTAAAACAGTAATTCGAAAAAATACACGTGTGCACACAAAACAAATATTCAAAGTACTAAGGATTTTGGGGCCAGATGTACGACCATTTCATTTAGCGCCTCCCAATTGGCGACACATTGCGAGTGGAAAATTGCGAGTCACTAAATAAAATGTACAACATTTGTGTGTTTAACACTGTTTGGGATTCCCAATGGGGTCGCAAATTGCGAGGTTCATTAATATTAATGAGCCTCTTGCAATTTGCGAGCCCATTGGGAATGCCAGCCCTCCCAGGGATGGTGGCCTGCTGGACTCTGCAGGCCACCATGTCTTGGACTGCTTTTAAATAAAGCAGTTTACAAAAAATGCAGCCTGTTACGATGCATTTAAAAAAAAGAAAATGAATCATTTTGGTTTCATTTTCTAAGGGCAGGCAGAGGTCCCTGGGACCACTGCCTGCCCTTAAAAAATAATTGTGCATACATTTGCAAAGGGGAAGGGGACCCCTGGGGATTACCCATTACCATCTACTTGAAGTAGGTGGTAATTGTGACTGTTTTGCGACCGCAAAACATTTGTACATGGTTTTGAGACTCGCTATTTGGAAGGGAATGCTCCTTCCAAATATCAAGTTGCAAAACCTATTTAGCGAGTCGCAAACAAATTGCAACTCGCGAAATAGGCTATGTACATGGCCCAATAGGTTTTTTCATGCACAAACGGGTTCGCGAACCCGCTGGTGCATATAAAAACGGATCGTACATCTGGCCCTTAGTATTTTATATTGAAGTAATAGCCCTGTCACATTTATTTCATTTGTTTTATAGCATCTCTCATCATTGTAGGATGTCGGAGCACTTTACATCACACACATATAGAGACATTGAATCATACATGTAAATCAGTGTGGGGACGCTTTCCTGTTCGTGTGTGTGCTTGCCGCCCGTACCTGCTGGGATCGGCTTCAGCTCCTGTTCTTCGCCTGGGCATTGTTATAGCCCCCAGTCCTCGCGCTGCCTGGAGGCAGCACTGATCTCTGTGGCGTTCTGTCACGGGGCGTGTGGGCTGCTCACAGGACGGACATTGTCGCGCTGCAGGGACTCACTCTCCCAGGAGTCCCTGCTCGGCCTTGACCACCTGGCCTGCGCACCTGTGAGCCCCGCCCCCGGACCACCATTTCTTCTATTTCTGTCAGTCACTCTCCACGCTTCGCGGGACGCGCCGGGCGAAGCCCGGGCAAAGGGTGGGCCGTCTGTGGCCGTCCGGGGACGGCCGAGGACGGGACGGGCCACCCCTTTTACGTCTTCATTCTCAAGGGGAAGGTAGGAGTACACCAGTATGTCTACAAACTGTGACAAACCGATAACCGCGGGGGGCAGCAAAGGTACTTTGGAGAACTACTTTACCAGGGCCTCTGTGGATTTGAATACGGATAACCTGTTGACTGAGCGCAGGATTGAACGTCGCCGCTCTATTGAGCTCCTGAAAAATAGACCATTTACTGATTTGGCGCCTATATCTGTCCTGCTGGATAGAGACACCGATATCTACAGTGAAGATCCACCGCCCTTGGACAATTTTCCCCTACTCCTCAGAGACACTCCACCGCTTCCTGGTACAGCAATCATCGGTCCTTCACCTAATATGTTGTCTTTATGCGCTCCTTGTACAGGTCCAGATGTTGAAAATGTGTCTTGTGTTCCAGCTAGGGAGTTGCCTAAAAGGAAGGGCAATATGTTACACAAGACCAAACCCCCTGGCCCACCACCATCTAAAAGGAGAAGGGGGGTGCTCCTCAGAGGGGTAAGCTTAGCCATTCCGAGTTCGGTAAATCCCTGAAAAGTAAGACCACTGCTGTAACTATGACTAAGGCCCCAGCACCATCTGACATAGTGCCAGTGGCATTAGCACCTCTAGACACAAATGTTATATTGCCCGATACTAACCTATTAGGTGGAGCTGGGGTAGTTTCCCCCCTTTGTCAAGAAGCTTTACCACTCTCTGGCACCCCGTGGGATTCCATAGATCAGCTATTTAGGTCCTTTATGTATCCTATATTGGATATTTTAAAGAGGGTGGAACAACGACTTGGCAATTTAGAGGCATTGTATGTTGATAAAGTTGGGGTAGGGCCTTCTACGAACATCCTAAGGCCCACCACTTCATCGACGATTCCATCTCAGACTCCAACTGCTCCTGCCCCTACTCTGGTTGCCTCTAAGGGTCCTAACAATGGCAATATTGGAGCCAATAAACCTTCTGGCAATAACAAACCGGGAGCAGTAGTTGTTCTCAAGAGCTCCAGTAAGGATAATAATACAGCTAATAATCCCCCCAGTAATATCCAACGGAAAACTCCGGCATCTCAGCATGCCCAGGTGCCTGTGGCAACAGTGGCAAAATCTATAGCCCTGGCTGCTAGAGAACCACAGAAGGGAGGGGAAAACCCCAGCGTCACGAACCAGCAATTGGGAAGGGGAAGGTTGAGCTTGCCCACTAATGATAAACTACAGGGCCATAATGTTGAATTACCCCCCGAGGCTGTGCCTTTCGTAGTTGTACTCACAGGAGTCCCTACTTTAGAGGCAGGTAAAAGGGAGGGGCATCCCCAGCTAAAAAATACAATTCTCCACTGGCTAGGACTAAATAGACCACTCCCATACTACATTAACGGAGAGATAGTCCACGTCAGGCGCCTCCCTTGGTTGGGCAGCAGGGAAAAAAACCTCAATGGAGATATTGTAGTAATAAACTTTAGGGACCCAGAGGCAGTTAGATGTATATTAACAGGGCCCTCGGGGAATTTGAAAACTGCCATAGTCCCACTCGATCTAACATATTTTTATCCAAGATCGTTTGTGACTCCCCCTTTTTTCCCCGTAGGGCTTGGTGATCCTCATCGCAATAAGAATGCGTACATGCCTCCCTATAACAGATACACGGGCCAACCGCCTAGGCCCTTGCCTATTGGGAACACATCGGGTTGGAATACAGTCTCTGTTGGTGGCCACAGCATGCTTCCAGGGGGGTCGGACCATTTGCATGGGAACAGGAGTATGGAGCACTTGATCCCTTTTACCCCATTGGAAATCTCTAACAGATATGGTGTTCTTTCCTGTTTCGATGGCTGTGATTGACTCCCCGTTTCCACCACCCCTCCCTTAACTAGTTCAAAGGTGGGTAAAGGGGAGCTAGCGTGGGTGGACGCACAGAGTGGGACTAGGTTGATGTCTATAGTACCCAAATCCACCACTGCTCTCTCTATTTCCCAAACGGCCAAATCACCCACATTTAGCCATGACTCCTTTAAGGGACAAATGTGCCCCGATTTAGGCGACCCAATCGTAGGAATTGCCACATCTTTCAACCAGTCAAATGAGCCATCTAGCCGACAAAGCAGACATTTAGCGGCCCTATCATGGAATGTGGCGGGTTTGGCTACAAAATTAGACAGCACTGATTGGTGTGATTTTGTGGATACTCATGGAATCTGTATATTTCAGGAAACATGGGCTACGACTGCCCTCCATAGAATGGGGTATGTTACCTACACTGAACTCGCCATAAAGGGTGCTAGAGGCAGGCCATCTGGTGGTCTGACTATATGGGTGGGTGTCCATCTTGGGTTTTCTGTTAAAAGGATTAGCACTAATAGCTGTGACTTATTATGCATTCTCTCAGCTCGCCCAAAAACACCTAAATTGGCAATCATTAACATTTATTTACGTCCTGTTCGTGTGGGAGGGACCTCACAGACTCTAGAGGCCTTAACTAATTTATTGAATAGTCTCCCTAGCGAGACTAAGGTGTTAATAGGGGGAGACTTTAACTGCCACTATGAACCACTTGGGGGGGCCATTCAGATATCATCAGACGAGGATGACGTCTTCCAGATTCCATTCCCTAATGTCTACCAAACAAAATCCTGGTCACCTATGGTCATGCAGCTCACATCCTTAACGTATACACATTCACTTAGAGCATGTAACGGCCGCTTTCCAGGGGATAGCCCAGGAAAGTGTACTTATAATGGAATGGGCCATTCGTCAATAATTGACTATTTTATGGCTAGCTTGTCCTTATGGCCAATGATTTGTAATTTCCAGGTACATGATCGCTCGGATAGTGATCACAAACCTTTGGTAGTAGAGTTGGATCTGCCGCAGTCTGAGGCGGTACCACAAGAGGCTGACGCTGTATCAAGTAATATTAGAATTATACAGGGTGGGAAAAGAATCCGTTGGGCCACTATTAAGTCCTCACCAGAAAATATGGCTTTCCTGTACAATAGTGTAATTCCCCAGCTAGAGCAGGTGCTAGCATTGAATGAGAGTGCCTCAAACTCTGCGGCAGGCGCAAAGGCTGTAGAAATCCATAAAGAATTAATGAAGACCCTGGCAGGCAATTTTTACAAATCCTCCAACCAGAGCCAACGGCAGCCACAGGACTCTAATCCCTGGTATAACCAGTCATGTAGGAGGGCAAAAACTATTTTAGTATCTGCTCTTAAAACAGGCAGTAAGACTTCCATAATGACTGCAAGGAAGGCTTATAAGGATCTCCTGTTCCATGCAAAATCTGAATGGGAAACCGAGAGATGGCAGGGAATCAAACAGGCACTGATTGTGAAAGATGCACGATCCTTTTGGAATTTGGTTCACACCGGGAAGGCAGAGGGCAAGTCTAAGATCGACCCCAACATTGCTGAGGAAGTTTGGTGTGCCTACTTCAAAGATCTTTACTCTAGTCCTGCTTCCCTAACTCTTGACCTACCAAGTTCTCCTCTGTGGTTGGATCCTAGCTGGTGCCCTCCTTTATTTTCTTTGTCGGAAGTGACACTAGCGGTACTAGCATTGAAACCTAATAAGGCCCCGGGGTTGGACAGGATTCCTGGTGATCTTTATAGAGATGAGTTGAAGATATGGGTCCCCTACTTGACTGTCCTATTTAATGCCATTTTGGACGGACAAGAACTCCCTAGCACCTGGCTGGGGGCCGAAATCATCCCGGTTTATAAAGAGGGCTCCCCGCTGGTACCATCAAACTACAGGCCAATTAGCCTTATTGATGTCACACAAAAAATTTATGCCAGACTCCTTTTACAACGCCTGCAGGATTGGATTACAGAGAATAATATTCTCTCCCACCTGCAAGCAGGGTTTAGAGCCAAAACATCGACCATCGACCAATTACTACGGCTCCAGGTACTTTATTGGAAGCATGTGGTCTTGGATGGGGGTAGCCTGTACCTAACATTTGTGGACCTCAAATCCGCCTTTGATATGGTGGATAGGAACCAATTGTGGAGCATATTAACGAACATGGGGATCCCTCTTTACCTGTACCATCAACTTAAAAGACTCCATGAAGGAACCTTCGCGAAGGTACGCTTTGGTAAATTTGGCCAGCTGTCTAGGGCATTTCCAATTGAGAAAGGGGTTAGGCAGGGGTGTGTACTTGCCCCCACACTATTTTCCCTCTTTCTAAATGGCCTTATAGAAGATCTGTCTTAAAAAATAAGAGAGTTTCCCAGAAACCAGAAAGGACCGGGTGTCAACAGTTTAAACAAGAAAAAAATCCTTTCTGTGCTAATAAACTTTAAATGGGTGACCAAAAGGCCTACACAAGAATCATGGTTAACTTTTGTCCCATAGTCAAAACACAAATTATTTAATACTACGCAACACAAGTATTTATTATTTGTTTCTCTGATTTTATTTTCTTTTCTTTAAAAAGATTTCCTTTTCAACTTAAAACATGAAAAAACTCATGAAACATTCAATATATATTGTGTGATTGGGATCATGTGCTCTGGTACATTTGAAAAACCTTGTCTAACAATTCCAATTTACGGTCGCTATCTCAGAGTCACTGATCCAGATGTTTTACACAAAATTATAACTTCAGATCACACTTTAGTAGACAAAACCTAGAATTACATTCAATTAAAATATGATTAAAAAGTCCTTAGTCGACGCGTTTCGGTGCTTTTGTAGTGTTGTCACACCTTCATCAGGACAGACGAGATTAAAAATATATTGATGCCCCTAATTTAGCTGGCGCTAAATTCCCTGCACTAATGTTTGCGGACGACACCCTGCTGCTTTCAAAAACACCAATGGGGATGCAGCGGGTGTTAGACCAATTTACCGAATTCTGTAAGAAAAGGAACCTGGTGATTAACATAGATAAAACAAAGTACATGGTGTTTAACGCCAGCACAATTAATTGCCCCCATCCGAAAATGGATGGTCGACCCCTGGAAAGGGTAAATAACTTTGTCTACCTTGGTTTGACATTGAACGACCTGAACGGGGTTAGCGACCAAGATTGGACTGGAGAACTTGTGGTCCAATCCTGAGGCTGCATGCCAAGTTATCTCGAGACAAACCCTGGCTGAGACCATAAAACATCATAATCTACAGGAAGCTCTTCAATCAGCCAGGCCCTCCAGTCTCACCGATAGCTTTTTAGATCACAAGAATGTTTACAGATTTGAGAATGAACTAGATAGGATTGAACCGGTTCTAGCAAAGAAGTTGTATCTACAGTCTAGATATGGCACACTGCCCCTGCATTCATATACAGACAAATGGAAAGAGGGCCCAGCTCGCCCCTGCCCAGGATGTGGAAACTCTAATGAGACCCTAATGCATGTAATCTTGTTCTGTCCTGCCTATTGTAACAGCAGAAAGAAATGGATTATACAGCTATGTCTGAACTTGGGAGTTAGGAATTATCTAGAGTTTTTTAGAATTCTAAAATCCGATACTAATGCACTAATAGTTACAGCCGTTGCCAAGTTTCTGTTCTCTATGTGGCTAATAAGACGTAGAATGCTTCGGAAGTAACAAAACTCCTGGGCTGTTGTTGGATAACACATCCAGGAAGACTTTGAGCTTCTACTGTATTTTAACTTTTTAAATTTGTTAATATATAATTTATTGTCTTAGGAATTTTAATGGGACTCCACCACCAAATGGAAATTTGTAGTCTATGTATATCAACTGGGATGTAATATGTGTATTTATTCAATGTCTAAAATGTGTTCTGTACTTTTATGGTTCATAAACAAACCGAAATAAAGTTTTTGAATGAATGAGTAAATCAGTGTGTATATAAAATGTTTAAAGAGTGCTTGGTCTGGAAAAGCACAAACTCAGGATTCAGAACATAACACAGTGGCTAGCACTGACTTTAACATTAAAAATGTATTTCCACCCAAATAAATCTTTTTAGCAGCATCAGGATAATGAATAACTGGGAAAAAATATAAGTTACTAACTGGTACCATGCAGTTTGCAAGCAGCTCTTTAAACAGTTTATAGGTCCCTCTGCGAGACTTTGAGGTATTGGCATTGTAAATGACAATGCCTTTTATTTATGTGTTCTGAAAATCTGCAAGTGGAGCGTACCGTTTGCAGGTTTTCAAAACACATAAATTAAAGGCATTGTCATTTACAATGCAAATACCTCAAACTTTCTCAAATGCAAGACCTTTGTGGCACTCGGCCTTTAGCTGTAAACATCGTAAGCTAAGACGCGGGTTCTGCGATTGCTTAAAAGAAAAGAAATAGAAAACAATCTTTTCTATTTCTTTACCTTTTAACCCCTTCGACGCTGATGACGAGCTGGGCTCGTCATGAGGTAGCCTCCTGCTACGCTGATGACGAGCCCAGCTCGTCACGTAACATGCGCTTTCGCATATCTCAGCGTACGAGCGGAATTCCGCCCGCACGCATGCGGTTAAGCAATAACGGCACCCGCGCTGTAGCTTATGATGTTTACAGCTAAAGCACGAGTGCCGCGATTGTAACTAAAGTAAGCAAAGAGAAAATAAAATGTCGGCCGCACTTTTCCCCCCTATTTGTTTACTTTTGTTACAATGGCAGCACCCACGCTTAGGCTTTGAACATGTTAAGCTAAAGCGCGGGTGTCGCAAATTGCTAAAAAAGTAAAGAAATAGGATAAAAAAATGCTACTTTTTCCCCATTTCTTTGCTTTTGAAGTAATCGTGGCACCCGTGTTTTAGCTTAAGTTGTTTAAAGCTAAGGCGCAGGTGATGGCAAGTAAAAAAGCGGCCCCAGATTCATTTTAATTTATTAAAACATTGGCGGTGGGCCGGCCTTCTGATGGGGCACTGGGAAGGCCATGTTTGATTTATAAAAAAAAATATTGATCAAATGTGTGCCGTGCTACACCATCATCCGCGCACCCATGCATATTAAATTAAGCCAGCGCCACAATCAAGCGCGGCACCTGTGCATATTAAATTAAGCAGGAGCCGTGATCAAGCGCGGCGCCTGTGCATTTTAAACTGAATTAATCAAGTGATAAAGCAGGCTCGATTGCATGAAAACACTTTGTACCTGCAATAGGGGAAACTCATTAAAGAAAAAAGTGCTCACAGATTGTAGATAAAACAGATCATGTAGCAACACAAGTAAAAAGTCCAGTCCTCATGGGAGGCTACAACTGCAGACAAGACGGTACTAAGGAGGGACTACTAAGCCTATTCATGAATCAAAAGCAACCATTAAGTAAGGACAGTAAAAGGAGCCAATTAAAAAGATGGGCGGAATATGGGTGGAGCTTTAAGTCCATACATGAATGCAGCATGCCTCAAAGAGCAGCGCATGCTATGCCCAGGCTCGACCTAAACACATTTCTCCAGTACCTGCAAGATTGTTACATAGACCCTCTCACTTTGAAGTCAGAGAAAGAAAAGTAAACACCAAGCTCCCTTGGAAGACAGAGCCTGACATTTGATCTCTGTCTTTGAATGCACAGCAGATGTGACAAGATAAGAACAAAATGTAAAGTTCTGTTTACAGAAAGTGAGGGCCCATGGAGGAATAGAAGCAGCAATGGTGACCAAGCTTTCCTCCTCCAGAGGGATGAAGACATGCTGGGCAGCCTAAAACAAATAAAGCCAGCAAATATAAATCTAGAGAATTTGAGTTATTAACCATAAAGCCAATGATGAGCAGTGGGTGGAATACATTTCCATGGATGCTTTAAAAAATGCCAAAAGACAACTTTACACAACCAGACAGCACTTGTTCACAAGCAACGCATTTGGACAACAAATGAAAAAATAACGCAAGGAGTGTTAGTTCCTTGCATACAAATTAGAGTTTGCAGTTAGAACGGTGAATTGTATCCTTCTGACACTGTTATTATATTGGTTCAATATGGAATCAATCAACGTTTTTGAAATTGAAGCCCACATACAACAACATTTCTATCAAGCCCACTTCAGCCAAACATCGGCGTTCCTTTTACTTTACACAGGACAATCATATGAAAGAAGAGTAAATCAATTGTTGTGTATTCACACTAAATACAAGATAAAAATTGATTGAAGTGACTTATGTGCCCCAGAGTAGTGACCATAACCAACAGTGACATATTATGCAGTGACTAATAAAAAGAAGCAGTCGGTTATTGGAGTAATGGGGGAGGTCTCTCATTGAATAAAGTTTCAATCCACTTATTAGAATTTTTTTTCTAATGTCCTAGGACTCTCCCTCCTTTTGTAGTCGACGACGGTTCAATACTCCCGAGTTACGGGGTCTCTTCAGGACAAGGGGTTCTGGGGACTGTAATGGGACAGTTGATTAAAATGACGAAGGCTTAAAGTGAGCTGTGAATTGGAAAGTAACCTAAAATGGGCTTACCCAAGGCATTTACATTTGGGCGAAGGTTAGGAAAGTTCTTCTTGATGTTGATGGTCAATGTATAGAGACCTGATGGAACAATTAGGCATTTTAGAATATGTGGAAAGTGTAGACAAACCAGACTAGGGGATAAGAAACAAAACATAGCTGGATGAGCTTACCCTATCGTGGGTCATGCAAACTCTGACAAGGAATACATCAATAATGGCTTGCAAATAGTTGTCTAGTGTCATGGGGTACCTATTGATATAGTACCCTAATTAGGTGGACATGCATCATAATAGTAGGCAATGTGTGGGAAGAAATAAGCTTCCTGTACTCACCAGGAGTCAGAAAGGCAGGTAAGTAAGTATAGGCCTCTCTCAACTATTCCTCAACTATGGAGGCTTTTTATCATTGTTGTTATATTAGACAATGGGCAATTAGCCTTTCCGTGGTACCTCTAATATGGCCGCCACCCATACGTTAGTTCTGAAGGTTCTAGAGTCCATGACGCACCTGCACGCACGTACCTCATAGCCCATCACTGGCACATTTAAACACATTGAAGCAGGTCGGAAATTAGCTGCTCTGCACCGAGAGAGACAATACTTGAGTACTGAGGTGAGCTAGACTATAATGCTGTGCTACCTTTTGGTATACCTCGAGATAAGGTTATCTTCCTTACTTTACTGCTCATTACTCATGCTGTCTTCAGACTCCTCCATGCTGATTGCAGCACAAGGGAAATGTATTACATTTCCCGGGTGACCAGTGCCTCTTCTTCCTGACTGACCCTAGCACAAGTGTGTAATCTAATTGACAAGGTGGCCAGTGCCCCATACCTTCTCACGTGCCTTCCTGACTCCCGGTGAGTACAGGAAGCGTCTTTCTTCCCATACTCTGCCTACTATTATGATGCATCTCCACCTAATTGGGGTACTTTATTAATAGGTACCCCCTGACACCAGACAACTATTTGCAAGCCATTATTGAATGATTCCTTGTCGGAGTCTGCATGACCCACGATAGGGTAAGCTCATCCAGCTATGTTTTGTTTCTTATCCCCTAGTATGGTTTATCTACACTTTCCACTTATTCCAAAATACCTAATTGTTCCATCAGGTCACCATACATTGACCATCAACATCAAAAAGAACTTTCCTAACGTTCAGCCAAATGTAAATGCCTGGGGTAAGCCCACTTTAGGTTACATTCCTATTCACAGCTCACTTTAAGCCTTCGTCATTTTAATCAACTGTCCTATTACAGCCCCCAGAACCCCTTGTCCTGAAGAGACCTTGTAATTCTAGAGGGTCGAAACGTCATCGACTACAAAAGGAGGAAGAGTTCTAGGACATTAGAATGTTTTTCTAATAAGTGGATTGAAACTTTATTCTATAAGGGACCTCCCCCATTAATCCAATAACCAACTGCTTCTTTTTATTAGTCACTATGTAATATGTTACTGTTGGTTACGGTCACTACTCTGGGGCACATAAGTCACTTCAATCATTTTTTATCTTAGTGTGAATACACATAAATTGCTTTACTCTTCTTTCATATGATTGTCCTGTGCAAAGTAAAAGTTACGCCCATGTTCGGCTGAGGTGGGCTTGATAGAAATGTTGTTGTATGTGGGCTTCAATTTCAAAAACGTTGATTGATTCCATATTGAACCAATATAATAACAGTGTTAGAAGGATACAATTTGCAGTTCTAACTACAAACTCTAATTTGTATGCAAGGAACTAACACTCCTTGTGTTATTTTTTCATTTGTTGTCCAAATGAGTTCCTTGTGAACAATTGTTTGTTGGCTGATTAGCTATACCCCATTCACAGGGACATATGGGTTGCTCTTGTTCTTTGTTAAAAAAGTCTGGTAGACTTAGACCTAAAAATACCCAAGGGTCACCATAGTATTCATTCAATATTGGGTTCTGTTGGAATGGCTAAAACTAGTGCTTGCTGGTGTTCAAGGTTTTTGTTTTGGCCCTACACCTCGGTAGTGGTCAAAATGTTTCAGCCTCTTTGAAAAGGCCACTAAGGGTCCGAAGCTTTCATCAGGACTCAGTTGCTACCCCGTGTCTTTGGCAAATTGTTATAGGTTGTCCTGTCCCTGTTTGTCTGGACAAACACAGTAACATAGAGCACATAGCCAGGATCACTTGAATGTTAATTAAAGCATCTTCTCAGTTCCCGAAACAGGTAAAGTGCAAAGAATCATGTGTCAAGTTTTTGTTTCAACACAAAACATATATCTACTGTGCCAGACTTAACTCAGACACACATCAACGTCTGTAGCTAAATTGGGAAACATATGGATTAATTTTGTATAACTTCTAAAGGATTTAAGCTGTACCTCCTGCCTTCTTTATATTTATAACTCTTGAGGATCAAAGATGGATTGTTTTTTTTCTTCTTTTATCTCACGATTTGGGCCAATGCTTTATTATTTGATGTACATTCTGAATTTATGATATATCCCTGTTATCACTCAAAAGTCTACGTTTAAGAATTTGTATTGTATATTGTTTCTTTTTCTTTTTTGACTTGCTTGCCAAATAAAAATTAAAAAAAAAAAAGAAAATTGTTGTGGTCCACTGCATCCTGCATTGTAAACGTGAATGGTGAAGAATACAATAGTTTAAGGATTTGTCTCCAAGATACTTTTAACCACCTAAGTATCTACTAATACATTTTTAGTTAGTGTTGGGGCATGCTATCATAGTCAAACATGATAATATGTATGTCCATAAGAGAAGGATATGAAATCCAGACAGGGAAGAAAGCAGAGAAAATCCTGTACTAGGTTAATTTTAGATATGGTTTAATGATATAATCTATTTGCTTGGCTTGATATATATGAATGTGAGTCATTCAGCACTCCAAATGTGCCATGCCAATATCAGTACCTCTATTGGGCCTTCTCTTTTCGCATGTGCACGCTCAGGGGCTTATTTACGAGCCCCTTGCAGCTTTGGAGAGTCACTTTTTGTGACGCTCCAGCAGTGCAAACTAAAAATTCATATTTATGAGGCCAGCAAAGCCACTATGCGTGGTTGTGGGTGGCCTCATAGATATGGAGTAAAACAGGGCAGCGCAAATCGGCAAACAGCCATTACAACGCAGATTTAACACTGCATGCCATTACATCGCAAGCGTTACAACGCATGCGATGTAACAGCGCGGACCATTACCATGCATACCATTATATCGCATGCGCTTTTACAACACATGCGATGTAATGGCTATCCACATCATTGTGAGGAAGCTGAGGTTCTTCCATCTCCTCAGGACGACGTGCACCACCCCTCAGACGTCGCTTGAATCAGGAGAGAGGAACTACGAGGAGAGAGAGAGGTAAGGGGGATCGGGGGTAGGGGGTAGGGTAAGGGTCGTGTTCAGGTAGTGTTTCAGAGTAAGGATCGGACTGGGGGTGGGGGAGGGTTGTGCTGGAGGTAGTGTTTCAGGGTTTAGGGTAGTACTGTGGTGTGTGTGTGTGTGTAGTGCAGGGTAGTGTTTGAGGGTTTAGGCTAGTGTCGGGGGTTGTGCAGGGTAGTGTTTAAGTGTAGGGAGCGGAAAGGTTGTCGGGGGAGGGTTATGCTGGAGGTAGTATTTTAGGTTTAGGGTAGTGCTGTGGTGTGTGTGTAGTGGAGGGTAGTGGTATTGGGTTTAGGGTAGTGTCGGGGGCCGTGGAGGGTAATGTTTAAGTGTAGGGAGCAGACTGGGGGTCGGGTAGGGTCATGCTTGAGGTAGTGTTTTAGCGTTTAGGGTAGTGCTGTGGTGTTTGTGTAGTGCAGGGTTCTGTTTGAGGGTTTAGGGTAGTGTTGGGGGTTATGCAGGGTAGTGTTTTAGTGTAGGGAGCGGACTAGGGGTTGGGGGAGGGTCGTGCTGGTGGTGGGGTTTTAGGGTTTAGGGAAGTGCCGTGCTGTGTGTGTAGTTCAGGGTGGTTTTTTAAGGTAGTGTCGGGGGGTCATGCAGGGTAGTGTTTGAGTGTAGGAACCAGACTGGGGGTTGGGTGAGGGTCGTGCTGGGGGTAGTGTTTTAGGGTTTAGGGTAGTGCCGTGATATGTTTGTAGTGCAGGGTAGTGTTTTAGGGTTGATGGTAGTTTTGGGAGGTTATGCAGGGTAGTGTTTAAGTGTAGGGAGCAGACTGGGGTCGGGGGATGGTCATGCTGGAGGTAGTGTTTAAGAGTTTAGGGTAGTGCTATGGTGTGTGTGTAGTGCAGGGTAGTGTTGTTGAGTTTAGGGTAGTTCTAGGGGGTTGTGCTGGGTAGTCTAAATGTAGGGAGAGTACTGGGGGTCAGGGAGGGTCGTGCAGGGGTAATAAATTAGGGTTCAGGGCAGGGTAGTGTCACTTACATTGCATAATTTTACCATGAGTATAGCTTTACCATGCATGCCTTTGCGTTGTAATGGTATGCGTGGTAAAAGCATATGCGTGGTAAAAGTATGCGATGTAATGGCTTGTCGTAATTGCAACATGTAGTAATACCCGGGTTGTAATGGCACGTATGGTATTAGTGCATGTTGTAATGAGTCATATTCACGTAAATCACTGCGTTTCCTTACTCTGCACTCTAGAGGCATTCCATGGACATTCATGAGGGTTACAGTGGGGTTTCCCACGCAACACCCAAGGATTATGACACTGCCCCAGATTTACAAGCTCATGTAAACCTGGGGCAGTGTTTAATCCTCATGCCTCCCGAGATGAGGCATAACGAGGAGAAATATCTCTAGTTCTCCTAGTTTTTTTCTCTTTCTAAGTGTGAAAACATGTTTTAGCATTTTTTCTGTGCAGGAAGGTGCCCGTTCCTGTAAAAAAAGAATCCTTCCTACAACACAGGCACCCTTGCACCATAGTGCAAAGGTGCCTGCGTTGGCGCTAGGATGCAGAAATAGCACCAGCACAGTGGGAAAGGACAGAAATGCACCATTTTACATAAATACAATGAAGTTCTGCCATTTCACGATGGTGTAGGGCAGTGCAGCAAGGTGACTTGCTGTGCTGCCCTACGCCAAATCCCCGTAAGTGAGACCCTCAGTTTAGTCTGCCAATACTTTTTATATTCTTGTGGAATCATGTTTCTAAGGAAGAACCGACACATGACAACCAGAATCAAATCCAAAGAGCCACAACCAAGGACAAGCAGTAAGTAAACCTGGTCGTTAATCTACCTCCAATGGTTCTGACCCCAGAGTTCTGGATTTTGTTCCTTCAAATTAGATGGACAAGTTCAAACTGGTGCTAATTTGCAGAATCTTTTAGGAAGATCAGAGTAAAAACCTTTTAATGACTTGGCTAAGATTTCCAAGGATCCCTCAAGCTCTGGATTGAAGGATAACTCTTTCTTCATTCCCTCCTACAACAGCTATCCCCCCAGAAACAGTGGTTTTCAAGCAGGCGTTGATTAAAGATGTTGAAGCATTAGATAACAACAAAGTATCCTACCATAATCTAACAGTGAAGGAAAAGGAAGTACTATGATCCCTAAACAATAATGACAACATTGTAATGAAACCTGCAGACAAAGGTGGGCATTGTCCTCAAAACAACATAAAACTGTGTGTTCTCTCCTCCTTACTGACTAAAGAAACTATTGAATCTTACCAGCAGATCCAACAAACTATTAATAGAAATTAAAGGCATCAGGCCAAAGCCAAGATTGGATTAACAAATATAAGGCATAGTTCCTAGTACAGAGAAACAAAAAATTCCCTAGTTTTACATTCTGCCTAAAATGCACAAACTCAGAGACCCCATCGTTTCAGGGATAGGGTATGTCCTGAAATCTTTATTAAAATTTGTAGACGGTTTTGTATGACCCCCTAATAACACAGATGCCACATTACATGAAAGTCATCAAACACCTACACAGCATATTCAAAGACACTCTTTTCGACTCTAGCATGGGACTGATTCTTTGCCTTAATGTAGAAGCACTATACACCTGTATACCCAAAGGGGAAAACACAAAAAATACAGATATGACCAGACTGCTACAGTTTGAAAGCATACACGCCAGTGGTCGGGGGGAAAATGTACCTGGAGACCAATTCCTCAGAATAAGGAACAATTATTCTGATTGATACGTTTATAGAAATGAAGCAGACAGACTAATGACAAGAAACTTTCCCCCAAAAACAGTAACAAAAACTAATAAACAAGCTAAATATAGTCACAGAGATAATCTGCTTATTGATAAAAAGAGGGATGTCCCAAAACAGTTGATATGTGTAAGCACTTTCAGTAACAACTAACAAAGTAATGACAATCACTCAAATCTTATATACTTAAATCTAATAACCTCAAATTAGAAAAACGTATGTTCGCGTTTAAGCACAATACTAGCCTGAGTGATGTGTTAGCCCACCATAGCCTAAAAAATCAGACTTCGAGATCAAAACCCATTTTGGAGTCTACCACCAGTTAAGGGACACTACCCTTGAGGACAATGCTCTTTCCTATTATGTAACAATCTCATGAAATTGAAGTAGGTCTCAGCCTGTGGGAACAAGGATCCACACAAATTGTAATTCCATGAACGTCATCTACCTGATCAAATGTTCCTATAGGCTAAAATAAGCATGACGTCCCAGAAAATCAAGATAAGAATTGCGGAACATCGTAGCAATATTAGGTGTCGCCGGAATACCACCAAAATGACAGCCTGATTTCTGTCCTGTGCCTTACAGAGAAGGATGTATTGTGGACTTACAACCAGTACGAACATGGGCAGAACACCTTTAAAATGTGAACAACACTAGGTTTACAGACTCCATGCAAAATCAGGCCTTGATAACGATATCCTGTGGAATCCTATTAATCCCTTTTAAGATCCCAGGGGAAAACTATTTATCTACAGGTCTCACCTCTAGAACCCTAGAACATCCCTTAAAATACACACAAATGGGGAGCATTGTTGTTCTTACTGATAACGCTCAATGGAGAAAAATCATTGTCACTAGAACTGAACGTCCACACCTATAGTGTTCATGATCAGGCCTCAAAAAATCATAAAACTTTTACTAGACCTGCAGGTCAAGTAACTTGAATAATTTACTCAACCTACCCGTAATGCATTTGACCCATAAACTGGTCTTATTATGTCATCCTAGGCAAATATTTTATTTTGCTAAATCAATATTTTCTTCATTATCACATATGAGAGCACATTGCAATATGAGTTCAGCATTCCTGCTGTACAAAAAAAACAATTTGGTTTGATGTAAAAGACTAAAAATTTGCTTCATGCAAAGTAAGAACCTAGCCACATATAGGGTACACATGACCCTTGACTTGCCTCATAGTTCCCTAATAGACTTGCTGTTTCTCAGCTCAACTTTAAACATTCACTTTTAATAAATATATTACTAAATCATGAGGTGGTTGTACACTGTCATTTACAGAGAGCACATTTTCCATTGGAATGGCCAAAAACGTTCCCACTAGCATGCAGTTTTACTTATAAAACTATATAGTGCATAAACACTAATCGGTGGAAGATGGGTTTAAACAAGCATATTTATCATTTGCACATCACTAAGTAAAGAGTTCTGATTTGTTTTCATCCTATTAAAGTATTTTTTTTCATCACACATAATTACAAAACAAGGGCTTTCATAACTACTGACATGCATTTCAAATGTTTGTACATTCACTCTTTAGCTATTTAAATGTGTTAGAATAAAACATGACATCCTATAGCCTTTCATTTCAAACTTTTTGTATGATATGCTTGACAGACAGTTTACTTTACAAAATTCTCAAAATTTGCAGTCAGAGAAAGACATATAATTGTCGACGTAAACTGATGTTTGACCTCTGTCTCTAAACTCAGAATAAATGTGACAAGATAAAAACAAGATTTAAAGGCATCTTAATGCTCCTTCACTTCACCAGAACACCTGGTGTTTGTCATCTCACCAGAATGGGCGAGTAGGTTGTAGATGTAGCTCGCCCGATAAAATCTGACTGGTCATAGACAGTGGAGAAGTAGATTTGTCGAGGCCTGATGATGTCAACATTCTTTGTTTGAATGTATGTGATAAGGAAGTGGGGGGAGACAGATTGCATACAGCTATAACTGACAAGAATGATTGACCCATTGTTGTAAATGCAGTCCGAATGTCTGCTGCCGTATGCAATACTCTTTGGTTACTCTGTTGGGCACCTGTCCACCAAAGGATACATTCCCTATGAAGACTTGAGCCCTGGACAGTTTTGCAGTTACATAAAACCAAAATATACACAAGCACCTCATGGCAAAACAACATTTCTCATTACTCCCACATGGTGTTAGTGAACCCCACCGCCTTCTATGGAGACAAGCCTTTCTCGCCCGCACTGAATGACAATACCCACGACTCTCTGCTCTTGCCACGCATCATGCCACATGCCAATGTGATGGTTTCACCCAACAGAACAGGGAGACATGCTTCCGATACCATAAGGGACTGGCAGACTGAACTGAGAGCACGAGGGGAGAAAAGGAACAGGCCCAGTGTATCTTCATGGTACATTTGGAGTGCTGGGTGACTCACATTCTTTTTGTATCAAGCTACGCAAGTAGATTATTATATTAAGCTCTGTTTAAAATTGACCTAATACTGGATTTTGTTTGCTTTCTTCCCTGTTGGAATAGTTTTATCCTGCGCTCTTTTACACACGTGACTATAAGGGCATGAACGCCCTACCTCTAAAGTATTTATAGATACCTGGGTAAAAGTAACTTGGGAACATATGTTTAAACAATTGTGTCATCCACCATTCACGTTTGCAGTGTAGTGCGCAGTGTACCACAACAATTTGCACAGTATATACTTTTAAGTATCTACATCTGTCAGTCTTTGTAAAAATGCATGCTGGCTCCTTGGGGCAATATCCATATGCATGCTAGTGAGCAGTGCCATGTCAGGCTGAGTTTACTGTGTTAAGACAAAGTTATAGGTTGTGTGTGACACAAGAAGTGGACACATGAGTCTTTGTGCTTTATCTAGTTCATGCACTAAATAGATGCTCTCATTAACAGGCAAGTATGCCAGGTTGTATGTTCCATGTGTTTGTCACGACAAATAGGGACAGAAAAGCTCAGAACAATTTAACAAAGACACAGGGCAGCACTGAGTCCTGACAAAAGTATCAGACCCTTAGTGGCCATTTCTAGGTGGCTAAAACATTTTGGCCTCTACCAAGGTGTAGGGATAAAAAACCTTGAACACCTCCATGCAATAGTTTTAACCATACCAAGGGAACGCAATATTACAGCAATACTGGGATGTCCCTTAGGTATTTTTATTATATAGATCCCTGTTGAATAACTATCCCAAGTGCTCCCTGGAACATGTTTATTGGGACCATGGTGAGACCCACTGATGAAGCATACCATGATAGAGTGGATTAGGGTCTACAAAAAACCTTAGAGTTCTCTCCCAGAAGGGTCTACAAAATATGTAAGTATGGTTCCTTCTCATGGGCCTACGAAGGACCAGAATAGGATTATGGGAAACCTGCATGTGCTAGACATTGATCAGAGCGACAGTTGCCTGTACCCCCAATAAACCTTTTTCTCTCTTCCTTTTCCCTGAAATAAAGTGGTTTTCTTGTGAACTTGATTGTATGAAGATGACTGTGTTGTATCTTAAGACAGGCAGCCAGAGGAAGAGCTACGCGCCTGAAGAAAATGGCCGCGTGAGTTATCGGCTCTGCTGAGTCCGCCCGCCGGCCCTAACATTCTGCAGCCCATCCTGACCCCCGAGCCCCGAAACCGATACCGAAACTGATACCGGAGAAAAGCCTGTTTTGATTCTAGGCCTGTTTGGAGCCGGAGCCGGGAGCTGGCCGCTCCTGAAGTGAACAACAGCGGGGACCCAAACCGGAAGTTGCCGGTCGGGTCACCTCGAGAAGGTGCTCCGAGTGCGGCGGCGGCCGCAGGCAACACCAACAGTGCGGCGGGACCCCCGCCCTGTCCGGGCAGTGAATTGGGGCTCTGGGGGTGTCCGGAAATCGCCGGAGCTCCAGATTTTAGCGGAGACTGGCACAGAGCATCTTGTCCTTGGCGGGGGGTGAGTGTGGGCCGTGGTTACACTGTGGCCCCCCCGAACTCTTCGCCGGTGAGCAAGCACCAGCCAGTTGTTGAAGGGGACCCGGCAAGACTGGGGGACTGTCCCGGTGAATTCAAGGACACTTGTCTCCGTGTCCACGAGTGGGGCAGAGTTGATCGTGGCCAAGTGACTGGGGGGAGGCCATTACCCCCCCAGGGAGCGGCAAAAGGATCTGCGACACACCCGTGCTAAGAATTAAAATGGCCAGAGAGGGGAACGATGGCATGGGGTGTCTTGGTACCAGTGACGGCCGACTAAGACTAAACAGTGTTTGACGTGGAGGTCCCCCACTGGTGAAAGGCTTGCCCAGAGAACCTGATCAGTCAATCAATCAATCAAGAAATTTGTATAGCGCGCTACTCACCCGGAGGGTCTCAAGGCGCTTGGGGAGGGGAGGTCCGCTACTGCTCGAACAGCCAGGTCTTGAGTTGCTTCCTGAAGGAGAGGTGGTCTTGGGTCAGACGGAGGTGGATGGGGAGGGAGTTCCAAGTCTTGGTTGCCAGGTAGGAGAAGGATCTTCCTCCCGCGGTGGCTCTTCGGATGCGTGGAACGGCAGCGAGGACGTGGCTGGTCGATCGTAGCTGGCGGGTGGGAGTATAGAAGGTCAGGCGGTTGTTGAGGTATCTGGGTCCCAAGTCGTGGAGGGCTCTGTGTGCGTGGGCGAGGAGTCGGAACGTGATTCTCTTGCTGACGGGGACCCAGTGCAGGTCTCTCAGGTGTTCAGAGATGTGGCTGTGTCGGGGGATGTCCAGGATGAGTCGAGCAGAGGCGTTCTGGATGCGTTGGAGTCTTTTCTGTAGTTTGGATGTGGTTCCGTCGTAGAGGGTATTTCCGTAGTCCAGTCGGCTGGTGACGAGTGCCTGGGTGACCGTCTTTCTGGTTTCGGTGGGGATCCATCGGAAGATCTTTCGGAGCATGCGTAGGATGTTGAAGCATGACGATGAGACGGCGTTGACTTGTCTGGTCATCGAGAGGGAGGAGTCCAGGATGAAGCCCAGGTTGCGTGCGTGGTCCATTGGTATGGGTGCGCTGCCCAGGGCAGGGGGCCACCAGGAGTCGTCCCAGGCCGAGGGTGAGGATCCCAGGATGAGGACTTCCGTCTTGTCTGAATTCAGTTTCAGGCGGCTGTTCATCATCCACTCGGCTACGTCTTTCATCCCTTCGTGTAGGTTGGCTCTGGCGGTGGCGGGGTCGTTGGTGAGGGAGAGGATCAGCTGGGTGTCGTCGGAGTAGGAGATGATGTTGAGGTTGTGTTGGCGTGCGATGGCCGCGAGGGGGCTCATGTAGATGTTGAAGAGGGTGGGGCTGAGAGATGATCCGTGTGGAACGCCGCAGATGACTTCGGTGGCTTCGGATCTGAACGGGGGAAGGTGAACTCTCTGGGTTATTCCGGCGAGGAAGGAGATGATCCACTCGAGTGCCTTCTCCTGGATTCCGATGTTGTTGAGGCGCTGCACTAGAGTGCGGTGGCAGACAGTGTCGAACGCTGCGGAGAGGTCCAGGAGGATGAGGGCCGCTGTTTCCCCGTTGTCAAGTAGGGCTCGGATGTCGTCAGTGGCTGCGATGAGGGCGGTCTCGGTGCTGTGGTTGGCTCGGAAGCCGGACTGCGAGTGGTCGAGGGATCCGTTCGTCTCGAGGAAGGCGGCAAGCTGACTGTTGACGGTCTTCTCGATGACTTTGGCAGGAAAAGGGAGGAGCGAGATGGGGCGGTAGTTCTTGAGGTCGGTGGGGTCCGCTGATGGTTTCTTCAGGAGGGCGCTGAGTTTGGCATGCTTCCAGCTCTCCGGGAAGGTGGCGGTATTGAAGGAGCAGTTGATGATGTCTCGGAGTTGGGGTGCGATGACGGAGTCGGCCTTGTTGAAGACGTGGTGGGGGCATGGGTTGGTTGGAGATCCGGAGTGGATGCTGTTCATCGTGCGGATGGTGTCTTCGGTGCTGACCGGGGTCCAGGTGCGGAGGGTGGTGGTGGGGGGCGTGGGTTTGGTGGTTGGGTGCGTGGTTGTAGCGCTGAAGCTGTTGTGTATGTCTGCGATCTTGCTGTGGAAGAACGAGGCGAGTGAGTCGCAGAGGTCTTGCGAGGGTGTGATGTCGTTGTTGCCGGCGCTGGGGGTGGAGAGCTCTTTGACGATGCTGAAGAGTTCCTTGCTGTTGACGTTGTTGTCTAGTCGGTCCTTGAAGGCTGTCTTCTTGGTGGTGTGGATCAGCTGGTGGTGTTTGCGGGTGGCATGCTTGAGGGCGGTCATGTTGTCTGTAGTCGGGTCTTTGCGCCAAGCTTTCTCGAGGGTGCGGCAGTTCTTCTTGGAGTTCTTGAGTTCGTCGGTGAACCAAGAGGCTTTCTGGCTGCCGGGTCTGCTGGAAGGGCTCTTCAGTGGTGCGAGGTCGTCGGCGCAGTTCACGATCCACTGTGTGAAGTTGTTGGCTGCTTGGCAGGGGTCCGTTGAGCTGGTGGGAGGTTTCTGGCTCAGGGATGTGGTGAGCTGGTTGGTGGTGATCTTGTTCCAGCTCCTGCGGGTAATCGTTTGTGGGTGGTGGTGGGTCGTGGTCCTTCTGAGGCTGAAGTGGACGCAGCTGTGGTCTGTCCAGTGTAGTCCGGAGGAGTGGCTGAAGGAGATGTACTTGCTGGAAGAGAAGACAGGGTCAAGCGTGGTCGTGGTCCTTCTGAGGCTGAAGTGGACGCAGCTGTGGTCTGTCCAGTGTAGTCCGGAGGAGTGGCTGAAGGAGATGTACTTGCTGGAAGAGAAGACAGGGTCAAGCGTGTGTCCGGCGTAGTGGGTGGGGGTGTTCACCAGTTGCTTGAGTCCGAGGTTGGCGAGGTTGTCCAGCAGGGTGGTGGTGTTGCTGATGGGGAGAAGTCTGTGCCTGAGCACTTGGGGTGTTGAAATTTCAGGCCCTGAGTAAACAGACTAGAGACCAGACTGTGTAGTGACCATCACGGAAGATGGCGTCCAAGCAGGATGGAGAGACACATTCCTCCATGGGACCGAGGGCCCCGAAGCCGGTGCAGTCTAATAAGTTGGACCGGTACACTTTGCCGAAGGGTTCACCATCCGGCTCGGGGTCCTCTGTTGTCTCCTCCGGGGGACCCCCAGATCCAGGGGTGGAAATCACACTACACGATGTCATGGCAGCAATAGATGGTATTAAATCCTCCCTGAGACAGCAAATGGTGACTTTGAACTCCAAACTGGACACAGTGTCCATTGAAGGTAATCTAATAAGAGCGGACCTTACCAGGGTTAAAGAGAAGGTCAAGTCACTTAACATCGAGACGACCAGCCTAGTAGACGACGTGTCCCAGCTGCAACAGGACATGCGTGCTCTTAAATCCTCACACGAACTGGCGGAACGCAAGCTGGAGGAATATGAAGGCAGGGCCCAGCGAAATAACGTCCGTATTTTGGGGGTGCCCGAGAGGTCGGAAGGCCCCGCCCCGTATTTATTTGTGGAGGACCTTGTCCTCAAGTATCTCCAACCTAATGGCCTGAGTAATTTTTTCATCATTGAACTTGCCCACAGGGTCCCGGAAGGGAGACCGAGACCTGGGGCCCCCCACGCCCCATGATCGCCAGAGTCTTGAATTTTAGGGACAGAGACATAATCCTGCAGGCTGTGAGGTCCGGGGGCCCCATCCAGTATGAGAATGCTGCCCTTTCCTTTTTCCCGGATTTTACGCAGGTGGTCCAGAAACAGTGTCACAACTTTTTGGCTGTCAAGAAGAAGCTGAGAGACAGGGGGCTGAAATATGCCATGATGTTCCCAGCACGCTTGAAGGTGGAAGCCAACGGGCGAGCTTGGTTCTTTGACAACCCAGATACTGTGGCTGATTGGATAGACACTCTCCCTCGAGATGGCTCAGGAACACCGGACAGAACGGAGGAGCAGGCGACGGCAGAACAGGAATAAGATTGTCTTTTAGTCCTCGGGTTTGAGCGGGTTTGACGGATATCGGTGACTGTGAAGCCTCCGGGCTGCCGCATGGCTCTCTGGAAGTTTAGCTGGGCGGCGGGTCGGGGGGCTCGGAAGGGATCCAGTTGTTTTTGATAGGGGGCGGGGGAGGTGAGGCCAAACCTTCTCCATTTTTCTTTCTTTGATTTTTGGGGCGACAGGCACTCTTCATTTTTCAGTGGGCAGTTTGGAGCCCAGTGGGATGTTGGGGGAAATGTTTGGTTTATTTGTTGGGTGGTTTGTTGGTCTCATAAGAACAATACTTTGGCTCAATAGACGAAATGCAGGGGTTTGCCGACTGTGCCGGGTAGACGATGGGGGTAGAGAATTAAAGGTGTTGAGTTGCAACGTTAACGGTCTGGGGGACAAAATTAAACATAGTGTAGTCCTTCAGTTTCTCAAAAGACAGGCGCCAGACATGGTCCTGCTTCAGGAGACGCATCTCGTTGGAAACTCATGCAAAGCACTACACAGAATGGGATATAACTTGGTTGCACACTCAGGGTTCACGTCGGGCTTCAGAGGTGTGGAAATTCTGATTCGTAAAGTATTCCTATTGGCAATCACCTCCACATGGGAAGATGGGAATGGTAGATATATTAGAGTCACGGGCACATGGGAGGGTCAGCACATAACCTTCCTATCTTTTTACGTTCCTCCTGGGTTACAGGGCACAACACTAGCAGATTTGGGGACGGTTCTACTTTCACTCCCTGATGGGCTTTTACTCTTAGGGGGTGACTTTAAGCAGTGGTCTCTGGTATGGTGGACAAGCATCCCCCACGGGAAACGGGACGGGCAATGCGGTGGCTGCCAAACTTTATAGACGCAACTTTATAGACGCCTAGTTGACACTTGGAGATTACTCCATCCAGATCAAAAGCAGTATACTTTCCACTCTGGGGCACATGATAGTCTCTCGCGGCTAGACTATTGTCTGGTCCCTGCCGCACAAGCATCCTACATCACAGAGGTTACACACTTAGCTAGAGGCATTTCAGACCATTCTCCACTGTGGATGCACATAGTCGTAACTCGGGGTACAGCGGGAAGGGTGGCCCCAATAAATCCGTGGTATCTGCGCAATCCCAAAATTTGCAAAGATCTCATTGCAACGCTAGATGAATACTTTACTAATAATGTGGGATCTGTGTCCTCTTCTGGGTCCTTATGAGAGGCCTTTAAAACTGTTATCAGGGGTCAAGCCCTGTCTCTGATAGCTGGCTCTAAAAAGGAGAGGTAGAGAAAGGTGGTGGAGTTGGAGACTGAAATTTGTAGGTTGGAAAGGGCATTGGAACTGGAAGTAACTCAGGCTAAACTTCATCATCTTGGCCTGAAACAACACGATTACAAGGCATTGGTCACTGAGAGGGCTAAGGCTCTTGGTAGGGAACAGCAGGGCAGGCTCTACGACTTGGGGGACAAGGCAGGGAAGCTTATCACATGGCTTGATAAGAAGGATTGGGCCTCTCGTCTAGTCCCAGAGCTCCTAACAGAGGAAGGGACACGACTCACCGAACCACAGGATATAGTGGATAAATTCGCTGATCACTTCCGGGCAGTTTATACATCGGTCTCCCCTCACTCGGAAGCCGACTCCCATCTGCTACTCCGCGACATACAACTCCTGTGTCTTTCCCCCGAGGACTGAAAGTTCATTGATAGTGCGCTAACAGCTGACGAAATTGCCCAGGCCATCCGTTCATCACATTCTGGAAAGGCACTAGGGGCCAGATGTAGGTAATTCATATTTACCGACTCTTAAATACCGAATTTTACCGATTCGGTATTTAAGAGTCTGTAAATATGAAGGGGGGAGATGTAGGTATTACAGATTCTGTAAATACCGAATCGTTAAGATTCGGTATTTACCGAATCTGTAAATACCGAATCGGTATTGCCCATTGATTCCTATGGGCCTTGAAGCCCATAGGAATCAATGGGCAATACCGATTCTGAAATTACAGAATCGGTAAATACCGAATTTGGCAAGGGTGCAGGGGGTGTCACTTTGACACCCTCTGGCACCCCAAAAATAGGCATGTGCGCCATGTGGCACACAGACATGCCCTAAGGGCATGTCTGTCTGTCACATGGCTAGGTGTGCATGCACACATGTGCATGCACACCTGAATTCGGTATTTTAACACCCAATTGGATTGTGTGTTAAAATACCGAATTTGTAGGGCCTTTGGGACTCAGAAGAGTCCCACCTACATCTGCGAATTACCGAATCGGTAAAAATACCGATTCGGTATTTTACAGAATCGGTAAATTTACCGATTCTGTAAAAATATGCCCCTACATACCAATTCTTACATACCGGTCGGTAACGGCCGAAAATACCGATTTTCGGCCGTTACCAACCGACCTACATCTGGCCCTAGGTCCCAACGGGCTCCCCATTGAACTCTATAAACTCAAACCAGATAAACTAGCGCCTTACCTGAGGGAAATGTATGTGGAATCCAGAGACAAGGGAGTTCTCCCGAGAGATCAGAGAGTCGCTACGATAGTAGTGATTCATAAGGAGGGCAAGATCAAAACAAACTGTTCTTCGTACAGGCCTATCTCTCTTTTAAATGCAGAGCCGAAGATTCTGGCCAAGCTTCTGGCGAATAGACTGGTAAAAGTCATCAGTGATTTGGTCCACCCTGACCAATCGGGCTTTATGCCCCATAGGAACACGGCCTTAAACCTGCTTAGACTGCATGGGGTATTGGCCAGAGCCCATATTCTGCCGGAACCAGCCATAATTGCGTCACTTGACGCAACAATGGCCTTTGACACGATCGAATGGTCTTATCTATGGGCAGTCTTGGTCAAGTTTGGGTTTGGCCCCGAATACATCGGATGGATACGTCTGCTGTACTCAGAACCGATAGCTCAAGTAGTGGTAAATAACAGAGCATCGGCTCCCTTTTTGCTGGGGCGGGGCACCCGTCAGGGTTGCCCGCTGTCCCCTCTACTTTTTGCATTGGCTTTGGAGCCTCTTGCCGCTTGGATACGGTGGGAGCCCTTGATTCGAGGCTTACAGTGGTCCCCAGAATGGGAGGACCGCATATCTTTATATGCGGATGATATACTGCTCTATTTGACCTCTCCCCGTAAATCCCTTATTGTTATCTTCGATGTCCTGGCTTCCTGCGGGAGCAATTCAGGACTTTCAATCAACTGGGAGAAATCCTTGTTGTTTGTATTGAAGGCAGACCCCCCCAGTTCCTCCACGACACTGTCCTATACAGGTTAACACAGAAGGGTTAAAATACTTGGGAATCTTCGTTTCTTTGGCTCCCTCGGTTAGGTATTCCCAAAATCTCCTTCCCCCTTTGCAGAGGCTTAAGAGTGATATTTCCAACTGGAGGAAGCTTCCCCTTTCATTGTTGAGTAGAGCAGCCCTCTTTAAAATGATGACTCTTCCTCGTTTTATCTACGCGCTGCAAAATACCTTGGATGTGGTGCCGTCGGGATACTTCCGTGAGATCGAGAGCCTGCCGCGGAGCCTATTATGGGAGGGCATGCCCCCCATCGCTTTACACAACTTAACATTTTCTTGGTATGACGGAGGTATCGCTCTCCCAGATATCAAAAGATACTACTGGGCCTCCCAACTGGTGGCTATTAACCACGGCACATATGGTCGGGTTGATGTCCCTGGATACGCTATGGATAAAGGACTTCTTCCAGGGGGTAGGTATAGCAGAGCCTTCGGGGAAGGGAAAAATTAAATCATTTGAGGAAATGCAGGTGGAGTATAAACTAGCAAATTCAGAATACTTCCGTTATGGGCAGGTTCGTCAGTCCCTTCTCTCAGCACTACCCGAGGAGACAGAATCCCCAGAGGCCTCCCCTCTCGAAGATAGGATATTAGATGGACACCTTCCTGACAAAACGATCTCCCTGATATATAAAAAACTGATTAAACACCGTTCTGACCCCCTTGAGGCGTTAAGGGACAAATGGATGCAGGATGGGATAGAGCTAGATGAAGAGGATTGGCAGACAGCAGTGTCCTCCCCAAGAGAAATCGCAATCCCAGCTCGCCTGAGATTAGTTCAACTTAAAATTCTACACAGGATCTACCTCACGGGACCCCGACTAGTACATATGGGACTCTCAGACATGGGATTATGCAAACGACAATGTGGTTCTTTGGTACTTTTATCCATATTATCTGGGAGTGTGAGCACATCACCACATATTGGCGCAACATACATGACATTATGCACAAAGTACTGGGGATCTCCCTGTTACCGGAGGCGAGGAGGTGCTTACTTAACATCTGGGAACCTACTGACTTAAATACCTCACAGACACAGTGGGCTACTCTGGGTTTTATGATTGCCAAACGAAATATAGCCCATAGAGGCTGTAGCCAAGTGGATGCATTCTTCGTGTCTCAGGCTCAACGGGGAGAAGACTGAGATTATGTTGCTGGGCAATCTCGCACCGACCACTCTGGTTTCCATCTGGCCCGCCTGTCTTGGTCCCCCTCCCTCTCCTAAACCCCACATCAAGAGCCTTGGAGTCTGGCTTGACAAAGCACTAGACTTCTCTGTGCAGGCCACCAAAATGGCCTCCATCTGTGTCGGACTAATGAGAATGCTCCGGAAGATACTCCCACTGCTTCCTTTCCAGGCGAGGAGAATCATGGTTCAGGCCTTGATTCTCTCCTGCCTGGATTATGGAAACGCGTTATACCTAGGAGCTCCGGCAGCAGTGATCAACAGACTCCAAGTCACACAGAACTGCGCTGCCCGACTTTTGTTTCACATCCCTCGTTGGCAGTCAGCAAGGAAGGCCCTAAAAGAACTCCATTGGCTTCCAATAGCTGCTAGAACACACTTCAAGGCCATGTGCATTGTGCACAAAGCCTTCCACCAAACAGGCCCTGCCATTTTGCTCCCTTTGGTTGTACCCTACATTCCATCAAGAACCCTTCGTTCCAGCGTCTTGTATTTAGCCACCATTACTAAAATCAATAAAGCTCGATGGGGAGGCAGGGCTTTCTCACATATGGCGGCGAAGATGTGGAACTCCCTCCCGCCGAATCTCCGGGAGATCAACAACCGGATGGCTTTTAGGAAAGCGTTGAAAACCCACCTGTTTGTTAAAGCGTGTTAACTACCCATGCCCTGGCCACAGTAATCAGTCGAAGCGCTGCGAGACCTCCGGGTATGTACGCGCTATATAAATATAATTTTTCATTTCATTTCAAATGTGGGGAGCGGAGCAGTCTCCCACTCTGGAAGTGTGGGAAAATAACTTAGATTGGTGTATGTTTAGGGTGAAGTCTACATACCTCGCGAGGGGACGCCCTCGCAAGTGGTCATTGGTTTGGGGGCCCTGGAATAGTTACAAAGGAGAAATTTGTACACCACCCCTGAATGCAGCTATTGATGATCCACTCTCCCAGTGAAGTTCCTTTACAATCGTAAGCTTTGTTTATCCTCCGACCCCCTGATGCATGCTCCGCGGATATGACGGACCCTCTGTATGTGAACTTTACTGATGCTTCTTTAATAAAAAAGAATTATTTAAAAAAAAAGACAGGCATCCAGGTAGAGTTTTGTAGGTTTCTTTATCAGTTGCAAGTTAGTATGTACATCAGTCTTGAAGCGAATATAACAGACGGAATTAAGGCAGTTGCAGTACTGGAGACTCTCTTTAACCTCCAGATCAACTGAGAGTACTAGTGTTTCAAATTTAGACAAGTCAAACAGAAGGAGTTTGAGTCACTAGATAAGTTTCACAAATGGCTAAGAGAACCAGCCATAATATCTAAAAAAAAAGAACAAAGAAACTCAAGAATACGTAATAAGAGAGTGCAAATAATACAGAGGTACAAACCAGGCATGAATTTAGAAGCCATAGTAATATTGGGTTGAACATAAGAACTCGCTCATGTTAGGACAATAAAAATGGAGTCTACCTAGCACACTTCACAATCAAAAAAGTACGAACCGACACATCTATATAATCAAGATAACTGATAGACAGATGACAAAACCTGTACCGAAGACTGGGCAACAGAAAATAGAAACAGAGAAGCCTTGAAGTGACAATGCTGAAGATGTGGTTACAAAGAACATCTTGCTGGGACAGGCTCAGCAAGTGGGAAAGTGTCTTTCACTTGTGGACAAATAGGAAGGTTTGCATGCACATACCGTGCAGCAGGTGGTGACTGCAGCATGCAAGGACTCACTTCCACATACAAAAGGGTCAGAGTTATGGAGGATTGTTTGTGCAAGTCTCACAACCCGACAGAAAATTGAAGAGGAAGACATTTTCTTACTGCAATCTTTCATTTGTACTGCCAGACCAACCCAATCACAGCCTAAATGCAGAGTTCCAGTCAGTGTTCTGGGCCTGAAGGCACTCTTTGCCCCTGGTGCAGCCATGAAACAAATGGGCCAGATCACATAATTGAAACCATGGTCAATGCTCTCTGCAGCCAAACTGAGAACATCTTCCTATAGAGGCACCAAACCACTACTGCAAGCTGGAACCTTCGAAACTGTGGTAAACCATGGAGAAGAGAAGATGATAACACATGTCCCCAGGCCTAGGAAAGCTGCACATTAAACCTCTCTGTCTACATATAGACAAACCTGGAGGCTGTAACGGGAAGGAATAATTGCAAGAGTTGAAAAAGTCTATAACATGACAAACACAGTCCAAGCAAGCAAAAGCTGCATGGGTAAGCTTAATCTTCACTACTCCAAGGCCCACTATTCAGAGTCTAATCCCCTGGGCCAATGTTAAGACTTCATATCTTTCCCCAAGCCCTGAGAAACCAATCCAGTGAACAAAAATGGGAAAATAATGCATCTCTTCTGCAGCAAATAGAATCAGGCAGGGTAGGCCATAGATCTTCACTATCGTCTTGGAAAAATGTTGGCACAAGACACAGGGAGAGGAACCTGCAAACCTAAGGAGAAATCACTTGTTCACCCTCCACAGGGCATATTGGTCTCCCAAAAGACTCTCGAAGTTCAAGACTGGCGGAATGGTGGCATGCCCTAAATGTAACAGCTTAAACGAAGATGATTTACATATGTTTGTCACGTGCCCGGCGATAAAGACCTTCTGGGATGCCGTACGTTCTTGTATATCAGCTGTACTTGCCCAGAAGATCGAGGTAAGCCCCGAACTAGTCATGTCGGGAATGTTGGACCTACAAGGTAAGGGCCTGGTTGATAAAACAAAATTTGTTTTCCATGCTATATTGTTGGCCCGGAGAGAGATTTGCAGAAACTGGGTTTCGACAGACCCTCCGACAGATTTGAGTTGGTTAAGAGCGTTGAGTGCTATTGCTAGTTTGGATATTGTGGATCGGCAAAAGAAGAGATATAATTTTTTGACTCCTTTTCTGTTATTGTTTGGGTGTAGGGCAGGTTTGTAACGGTAAAGGTAAAGGTGTTTCTGAAGTCCTATGATTAAGCTTTCTCAGATCTCGGTGGGTAAACGTCTCGTGGAAGACCGGTAAAGGTGGTATACTTCCTCCTAAGAGCTAAGAAAACCCAGCATATGAGATAAGTTGCCCCAGGGCGGTACCGCGAAATTCAGGGGCGAAGAGATGGCAAATGAGGACAAAAAGAAAAAGAAAAACACAGGGAGAGGTGTGGTGCTGCGGCCAGGGCTGCTGACTCCGTAGCAGGGGGTTAAGGTTTGATCCCTGTCAATGGCGGCAGTTCATCTGAGCACCATGTGACTCTGGGCAATAGCCCTCTTAATCTCCCCGACGGCCCCCAGTGCTTGAAGACCATAGGGGTAATTAGTTTGCGCTTTACAGTTTTTTTACATGGTCATTGAGGAAGGAAACCCTTCTCAGACAATCCACACACCCAGTCTCCATTCCCAGGAGATGTATTGCCTCAAGTAGAGAAGATTGGTTTCTGCCCATGATCCCATTTCCTCGGTCAGCAGTGCCAGACTTGTAATCTGAATCCCCCGCCCCCGCATACCCCCCCCCCCACTTTAGCAACTCACATATGCAAGACCCATCTGACTGTCCATTCGAATTCTCACTCTCAGACTCTACAAGCAGTGAGAATTCCAAAGGTATTTCATAGTTTGTTGCAAGCTCCTTCCAGTTCAAGGATCTTTGAGCCTCCTACAGACTACACTCTCCCAGTGTTGACAACTCCTAACTGACTGCCCCCCAAACTATGTTGTTGATGTCTGTTGTCAAGATTTATTGGAGTCAAAGCAATTCCTTGTTCCACATTCTCCAATATAAACCACCAGTTGAGATCTTCACTGTCGGCTCTGGCATTGGAATCTATGTTTTGTAATTCTGGGAATAGGATTTCCAGATATGTACTATTTGTTTATTTATTTATTTGTAAGTTTTATATAGCACAAACTAGACCCAAAGGTATCAGAGCTCTTTACAGAGTAAGCACATCAATAAAATGAGGTACATCGTGAATAGATAAAAATATATAGTAACAGTAAAAAGGGTAAATGGTTTACAATCGGATATGTAGGCAAAGTAGCAACAAGTGCCCAAGTTACATTAAGTGTAAATAAAAATGTATATCAACATTATATAAAAGAAGAATCCGATAGACCGAGAGATGTGAGGATGTAAAGTTCTGAGGTAGATATAGTAGAAAGTTGCAACGGTATGGAGAGTAGGTGCACAGTATTTCCCCGAGGTAGTGAACGTGCATGGCAACATAGCACTCACTTTGCAGAGTAAGCACAAAAGTAGAAATTTTAGGTACATAGAGAGAAATTAAAAATAAGTGCCAAAGGAGTAGATGAAATACAGTGGGGTATATAAGCAAGAAGTAGCCGGAACCAGAGTTACATAAAGTGTGAGTGAAAGAATGTAGCAATAATAAGTCAAAGAATACGAATGATAGAGTACATAAAAGTTCTGAGGCAGTTGAGGAAGGGAGGTGTAAGGATGGGGAGACTCGAAGCACAGTTTTCCCTGAGGTAGTTATGTATAGATTTACATGAGGAGTGCAGTGTAACATAAGTTCAGGACTCAGGCAAATTACGGAGTGGCAGGAGGCAGCAGACAGATGGAGGTTGGGGTCTAAACAGAGAGCGGGCGTGCTCCAGTCATCAGTGAGAGAGAAATTTGTTGGCGAGAATTTTTTTTGCTTCTTTCATGAAGAGGGATGAGTATTGGTTGCATCTGAGCTCAGTAGGGACAGAGTTCCAAATGTTTGGGCCATTATAGAGAAGGATCAGTTGTAGGTTTTCTTTTTCTTGAATTTTTGTGGCTTGAGAAGTAAGGTGCTTGTACTTTCGGTGGATCTTTTTCTGTCCCAAGGGTCAGTTTCTGGGACAGGTAGGAAGGGGTATTGTGGTGCAGCGCTTTATGGGTCATGCAAGTAATTTTGAAATGCATCCTGGCCTCGAATGGTAGCCAATTCAGAACTCGACGGTCAGGGGTGATGTGAGCACTTTTGTTGGAACTTGTGATGAGCCTAGCTGCTTCATTAAGTGTAGCCTTAGGGGAAGAAAGTGAAGTTTTCAGGAGGCCCAATAGGGTAGCGCTACTATAGTCTAGTTTTGAAAGCACAAGAGCATCAGTCACAGATGTGAGGTCGGCCCGTAGGAGGAAATGTTTTAGTTTCCTAAGGATATGCAGCTGATGGTTGGCTCCTCTAGTGATGGTGCTGATGTGTTTTTGCAAGATGAGGTCTTTGGCTAGAATAATACCAAGGGATTTGGCGCAGTTGACAACATATGGGTGCAATTCAGAGCAGAGAGAAGGGAGAGCCATTCTTTGGTTTTAGAGGTGGTAGTAGGCGGTGTGATCAATGAGAATTAAGTTTTAAGGGCATTGAGTTTGAGGTGATTCCAAGTCAGCCATTTTTGATTTAGTATCAGGGTGATTCAACATATCTGATACACGGAGACCGGATGCACGCACCTTGGCGGTCTACGGTACTGATTCTAGTGCCACAGCACAGTGGATGAACCCCCCCCCCTTTTTGACATTTAACAACATAATTACAGGTGCATGTCTTCAAATATTTACCAAATGTTAATGTCTGTGAACGCTTCTGCTTAGCCCATCATCCATTTTCATTGAGTTAGACTCCACATTATCTATCAGTGGGTGTGACTTCAAAATCTGGCAATTCTCCATTTCTATATGTGGATGATCTTCACGTGGCGGTATACATGCCAATCCACATGTGTGGTAGTCTGTTTGAAATATGTGAACTGATAGTTTGATACATATCCTTTCTATTAGGGGTTGACGATTTACTGATCCACACTGACTTGCTTGTCGGAGGACGACTGCTGTCGCGTTTATGAAACTCACCCGATGATATGAGCTTTGAATACAACTTTGCCTTGAAGAAGTCCATTGCTATGGACGAAACGCATTGGCTGTTTCAGCTGTAAACTTGTCGAAATATATTTTATACAAGATTACAAGAACAACAAAAAGAATAAAAAGAAGAATTACGTATACTTTGAAATGTTATTTGGAAATGTGTTCTTATTGTTATTACCTGTGATGCACCTTTACTGTGTTTCAATTTGAAATGTCCTTGCTTTAGGGCTGCACCTTGACAGCAAGTGCTGATATTGTGTGCACACACAAACTCAAATTCTCCCATTAGGTAGTGTTCAGGGACACGGCTTAGGTGCGGTGAGCTGGGGTCCGCTGCCTTTTTAGGGTTTTTGTTAGTACTAGGGTATTATTGAGGATGTGGACGTCCTTGGGTAGGTTATTCTCATGTGGAGTTGGGTGTCGTCAGCATACATACTACTGCAACTTCCTATATTTGGGAGCCCCACAATATATCCTTCAGGGGTTGCAGAGAGTCCAGTCTGCAGCAGCAAAAATAGCACTAAATAGGCAGCGCAGCGCCTCATCTACAGAAGCCTTGAGAGAACTACACTGGCTGCCTATCAAGGAAAGGGGCCAGTTTAAGGCGCTATGCCTGGTTCACAGAGCGGTACATGACATGGGCCCCATCCCCTTGCAAGAAAAATTCTCTTGGTACCATCCCAAAAGACAACTCCGCTCTTCAAGCACCAGTCTGCTGGTTACTCCCAGGTTTAAAAGATCCAGGATGGGAGGAAGGTCGTTTAGTGTGACCGCCGCTCTCCACTGGAACAAGCTTCCTCAGAATATCAGACAAATGGACTCTTTATATGAGTTTAGGAAGAACATTAAAACATGGCTCTTCCCTAAGGTTTGATCTTTCTTCTTCTCTTTAAATGCCGGAAGTTAGCTGTCGATTGGCCGACCTCTTGATCGAAGCGCCAGGTTACCCGCAGGGTGACAGTCTGCGCTATACAAGTATATATTCCATTCCTATTCCATATGGTAGGAGATGTCAGAGCATTTGAGAATATCAGTTAGGGGTTCCATGTAGAGGTTGAACGATGTCAGGTAGAGGTTAGAGCCTTGGGGGACACCCAGTGATAGGGTAGAGTGTGATCAATTAGAAAGCGCTGTGACCTGTTGTGTAGAAAGGAGGAGAACTATTTTAGCACCGTGACAGAGAGGCCCATCCTGGTTTCTAGGAGGTTGAGCAAGGTAGCATGTTTAATGGTGTCAAAAGCTGCTGACAGATCTAGTGGATCAAGCGGCAGGATTCATTTAGGTCAAGCGAGTGCAGGGCATCATTGACAATGTGGACAATAGCAGTTTCGGTGCTGTAACACGAACAGAAGCCAGATTGGCAATGATATATAAGTTGAAATTGTTCAATATGATAGAGGAGCTGTAAGTGCACACCTTTTTCTAGGAGTTTGTCAGAGTAGGTATTTTAGGGACGGGTGGTAGTTGTTGGGGTCGGAACGGTCGTAGTTGTTGTTTTTTTAGAATAGGGGTAACCTGACCAATTTTGAGGCAGTCGGGAAGGGAGTTTTGGGTGAGAGAGGCGTTGATTATCTTAGTCCACAGTGGGAGTAGGAGGTGAATGGACTAATTCAGGAGTGTGGAGGGGATCAATGAACTGAATAGAATATTTCAAGGAGGAAAAAAGATTTAAAGTGCCAATCTCATCGAGGGTTATGAAGCTAGACGAGGTGGCGTAATTTGTGGGAGAGATGAGGTGATTATGCGGGCAAGCTTCATGGTCTGGTGTGTGTGGGTTCAGCAGGGGTTGGGGCAAAGAAGATTGAGAGAGGTCTGGATGTTGTTAGTGATTGATGATGTTTTCCCAGCGAAAAAGGAGGCCAAGGATTCACAGTAAGGGAGTGCTTTATTGATTGTGGAAGCAGGATCCCTTTTGATGATAGATTGCTGTCTCATAATTTTGAACAATATATTAGGTCTATTAGAAGAAGAGTCTTGTTGGTTTTGAAAGAACATTGCTTTGGAGTTCCTAATGTGCCTGTTGCTGGCAATAGGTCTTTGACGCAGGAGTCTGAGGTTGGCCACAGAGGATGTGTGTCTCCATGCTCTTTCAACAAGTCGAAGGAGTCGCCGTTCTTCTTCATAAGACACTGTTGAACCAGGGGTTGGAACATTTGGACGAGATTTTTTTTAGTTTCTTAGTGGCTCTGGTGTCCATGATATTAGACATTGAATTGAAATAGTGATTAGTGAGGGCTAGGCATCGGTCATAGTGGGAGGTGGGAACAATGATTCATAACTAATAGAAGATAAAGAAAGTGAGTTAATGTTGCGGGTGTTGCAGAATTAATGTTTGGCTTTCTTTGGTTGCCTCTTGAAGTTGACAACTTTTATATTTAGGGAGAAAGTGATGCAGTGGTGGTCAGTCCAGTCGCAAGGAAGAATAGAGTCAATATGTAAGGTGTTCTCGTTAGCAATGATTGGGCCATGGAGGGCTCCTTTCTTATGGGTCGCAGCGTTACAGGCTTGGATGAGATTGCGGTCCTGGAAGAAGCATTTGAACCAGTTCAGGACCGGGTCATCAATATTGTTCCAATGGATGTTAAAGGCACAAAGGAAGATCTGGAAGGAATGGAGGAGATGATCTTCATTATCTGTTCAATGAAAGAGCGATTATCACCGGGTGGGTGATAGAACAAGAGACTGGAGCACTTGAGTTGCTGGAGGTGTAGATGTTGATCTTGAGGTACTCATAGGAGGGCAGAGAAGAAGTGTGAAATTGTTTCCGAGAGTGAGCCTCCTTGAATACAGGCAAGGCCACCACCCGGGCGACCAGGCGATCTAGTCTGATGATGCCATACCAAGGGGGGGCCAAAATGTCTAAGGAGGGAGTGACGGAATCGGAATCGTTAAACCAGCTTTCTGTGAGCATGAGGATGTCAAGGTCCTGATCGGAGATAATAGTAGATATGTCAGCGGCAGGTTTCACTGCTGAGCGGCTGTTTAATATTGAACATTTTAGGGGTGTATTAGAGGTAGTCATATTAGAGGGCGTGTCGGAGATGGGCACTGGGATGAGGCTTGATTTGTTTATAGACCTAGTCTTGGGATGGGATGATCTGGCTGGGAGAGAGATGATAGTCTTGATTTTGGTGGCAGGTCAGGAGAGATCTGTAGGGGAGGGGTTGTAGGAGCCTAGACGTTGAGTATATGATCAGTTGATAGCTGTCTGACAAGCCTATCGAGTTAAAATGAATGATTAAGTTCCTCCAGGTCCTCCAGGAAGTCTGAGAGCTCCTAGTGTAGGCAGGGATACTGTCCAAGTAGTGGTTGGAGATGGTGGGAGTGTTGTTAGATAGGTGGCCTTGTGTTTGAAGTTAGGAGGTGATACAAAATAGTTTGAGAATGTCTGCTCGGATCAGATACGGTTCAGAATTTTAAGACATGTTATTGAGAAGTTCCAGTATGGGGGAAGTGCTGAGGTGTGGGGGAGACTCCGAGTGATTAGGGTAGCTACCGTAGAGGTTCACCATTGAAGCCTTGGTAATAGTTGGATAAATGGCTGTGGAGGATAGGTGCAATCTATTGATAATAGTGTCCATACATGGGGCTCTGAGGGAGTGGGGAGAGATAATGTCAGACTAGTGTAGATGAGGGGGGAGTAGGAATTGATACTGGTGTGAAAAACTAAGCTTGTGTTGCAAATCATAATACATTAATCTTGTTAATTGTCATACTAATATAGTGCGAAAATGCTTTAAATTAACCAAGCTATGCATGTATGCTTATTGTAAGTATTCATTGTGGACAAAATGGAGGAGAAATGGTAAGAAACAATGCCTATGTGTAGCTTAAAAGCTAGGTAACTACTAACAGGGTATACTTAGAATGGGGGCAGGTAAACAGAAGGGCTTTACTTCGAAATCTAACATTTAATTGTGTTTGTTTTCATAATAGTTCCCGTTATACCCCGACATGGAGGTTTTGCGAGACTCCAAGAAGTGTATTTCTACGCATGCGGGAAAGCAATCGAGAGATGTACGAGTAGCTTCTGCCTGGGCGCTGATGTCAAGGCCAGTGTGACCTGAAAAAGCAGAATGGTGCCAAGATGGAATGTCCGAGTTGTGAGCCTGGGAAAATTGATCGAAGTGTCAGTATAAGAACAAAAACTATATTTTGCAATATGGACAACCATGAACGCATGAGAATTATGGAAGTGACTTGGCGAAAAATTAGACAATGAGGAGATGAGGTGATCTTCATCCACCCCTCGAATTGACCAATGAAAATTGAGTGTGGACCCTAAAAGTTTCAAGTTTTAGTTAGACAGTTAGGGGAAAAGGGTATAAAAGAGGCTGTTTGGAAGAGAGAAAAAAAATGCTTGCTTTGAATTCTTTCGCACCACGACATGCTGTCGGACTGATCGATTTTTGGGTGCAAAGACTTTGAAATTTTACTGACTTTAACTTTTGATGGGACGGAGTCTTGATGGGAGGTGAACATCTAGGAAGATAGAGAGGCTGCCTTTAGGAACTTTGCTGTTTAATCCTGATTTTCTTTTTTACCACGAAGATGGGTAATATGTCTTTGAATTTTATCATTTCTGAACTATTCTACTAATAAATGTAAACTGATTGAATTATTCTTATCCTTTACTTGAAGTGATTTAAGAAATGTTTTAACTAGATTTCCCGAATAAAGATGAAACTTCCAAGCGTAAGGTCATGCTAGAAACCTTAAAGAGAAACAACAATTAAATAAATGAAGAATTAAGCTGGACTTGTTGTCCATTAACTAACTTTTACTAGTTGATCCATTGACCAAACAGTGGGGTGCCTTTGATGTTGATTTATGAAATCTAAATACCATGGTGACATTAATAAAATGCATATGTATATAATGTATAGAATTGAACTTTTAGATGAATTAGGGTACTCCGCTATCCAGCAGCTCGTCCTCTGATTTTGCTAATCTCAGGAAAAGTGTGACTCGGGGTGCTATGGGCCCCACCGACGAGTGAAGTGTGATTGGTTTGAGGGTTGTTGGAGAGCAGTGCTGGATCAGTTTTCTTGGTAACAGGAGTCTGGTTACTATAGGTTAGTTTGGATAAACGATGTATAGATTGGTAAGGTTAATGTAGATGAAGTTTTGATGTACAGAGAATTATGACTAACATTATATGTTGAGTCTGTATCACGTTATGTGTAGTCGGAAATTTGAAGCTTCTGGGAAGTAGGAAGCTGGTTACTCTGCGTACAGAAGGGAACGTGTGACAAGTGAATTTGCACATTACATAGTCTGTTTCACAGTAGTAATATCGTTGTACATTACAAATTAGGGATTTACGTGCAAAAGTGATGAATGTATAGCGAAGGCAACCTATAAATCTTGGGCTTAAGCACAGGAATCAATTGAGTATTCTGATTAAAACTTATCCCTGAGAGAGTATTAGTGTTTTTCCCTTAGCTTGAGAGAAGGGTAAGGTAGAGGGAGTGCTACTTTATCGGCGAAACTAAAATTCTGTGGTAGAGAAGAGGTAAGCGCTGTCTACTGGAAATACAGAATTCTTGTGAGTTTGAAGAAACTATCACTTTGGTTTAGCGAAACAGATGAATGGAAATGTCTTATGTGGTTACTAACTGATGTTAGTGTATAGAAGTGTAAATACTGTGTGCTGATACATTTTGTAAAGGAGGGGTCAGCAGAAGCTGGAGTAGGGCTGACGTCAGAAGTGTCGCACTGGGATTGGTCCATGTGACTAAAACGCTTTAGGTGCTGATTGGTGTGTTAGCAGGGACTGGATAAGCATTGGTGGAAGTGATTGTGACGTATCCTATTTTGAGTGGTGCGTTAGTGTGAATCGCACTGTGATAGGAGGGTGCAGCGAAGCAGTTTGCAGAAGATTGTACGATTGGTTTGAAGTTAGAAGTTGGTAGAAGAATGGAGTTCTATTATGAAGAGGAAAGAGAGAAACCTTTATGGTTTAAGAAGTTAAAGAACCTGTTAAAAGAGGACAAGGAAATAGTCACCAGAGAGGGAAAATTGCTTCCTCCGCCTAAAAAGCCTGCATCATATGTGCTGACGAAATATGGCTATATATATATCTAAAACACTAAAATACTACACTACCCTACACTACACTACTGAAACACCTCTACACTACCCTATGCCCTAAATCACTACCACCTGCACTAACATACACATTCCCCTACTCTGCTCCCTACATTCATTCACTATCCCCGACACTACGCTATCCACTAAAATAGTAAACTACACTACACTAACAGTACTACACTACTCTAAACCCTAAAACACTACACCCAGCACGAACCTGCCCCAACCCCAGTCCTGTCCCTACCACCAAACACTACCCTGCACAACCCCCGACACTACACCCTAAACCCTACACTAACCCTACAACACTACCCTAAACCCTACACTAACCCCACAACACGACACTAAACCCTAAAACACTACCCCCAGCACGACCCTGCCCCTACCCCTACCCCCAGTCCTGTCCCTACTCCCAAACACTACCTTTCACGACCCCCTGCACTACACTACGCTGCACAACCCCCAACACTACCCTAAACCATAAAACACTACCCTACACTACACTAACCCTACAACTCTACCCTAAACCCTAAAACTCTAGCACCCATACGACCCTTCCCCTACCCCCAGTCCTGTCCCTACACTGAAACACTACCTTGCACGACATCCCGACACTACCATAAACCCTAAAAAAAACTACCCTACACTACAATAAGCCCACCACACTACCCTAAACACTAACTATACACTACCTAAACACTACCCTCTACACTACCCTACACCCAAATACACTACCCTACATTACACTAACCCCACAACACTACCCTAAACCCCAACCTTGCACTACCTAAACACTACCCTCTACACTACCCTACACCCAAATACACTACCCTACACTACACTAACCCCACAACACTACCCTAAACCCTAACCTACAGTACCTAAACACTACCTAAACACTACCCTCTATACTACTGTACACCCAAATACACTACCCTACACTACACTAACCCCACAACACTACTCTAAACACTAACCTTACCTAAACACTACCCTCTACACTACCCTACACCCAAATGCACTACTCTACACTACACCTACACAACCGTCCCTACTCCTAAACACTACCCTGCACGACACCACCCTAAAACAGTACAACCCTACACAAGTACACAACCCTACACAGCCCCTACATGACCCTACACAGCCCCACTTACCTCTTTCCACGCATGGTTCCAATCTTCTCCCCCTTCCTGCTTCCTCCGGCTTCCTATGTCCTCAGCAGCAGCAGAAGACCTGGGAGCAAATGGCCGCCGCAACGACCTCCAAAAGGTCGCTGGTTAGAAAATTGGGCAAGAAATACTAAAAATTGAGTATTGGCATTTCCAGAAGTTGGTTCATTTGTGCTGCAGTTGTCACGGCTGCTGGCTCCTCGAGGTCGGAACGATGCTCAAATGGGGTCCACCTCCTGTCGTCCCTGCACTCTGACTAGCAACAAACATCCAGAGCACAAGAGCAGTCAAGCGAGGGAAAGGTAGGGGTAGTAGCAGCAGTGGAAGGGACACCTGTAACAAAAGATGGCACATATTAGTACACACCCTCTTCTTTCTGCTCTCCTGTACTGTTATCCTGACTTTAAACAGTACCTGGTAAATATTCAGGAGATGACCCCTTCCCTCATCTGAGATACTTCTCTCATGAAACACGGTTGACCTACAAGAGAAGAACGACAACCGTGTTACTCTCGGGGCAGCATACAACCGGGCCCGTACTCACCCTCCGCCCAAATACCATACGTACCAAAAGCACTCTCACAAGGTCCTTAATAAATCAGGTCCTTCGGCCTCTCAGTTCTCCGTGGTGAATAGGGACTCCTCCCCCACGAGGCTCCAATACAAATGTACACATACTGTGTTCAGTAAATCACTACCCAAAAGTCTGGTAGTAGAGAACTGTCCACTACTGTTTGCAAACTATAAGTGGAAAGGAAAGAAGACAAAACAGCCTTACCGGCAGGTCAAGGAATTCAGATTTGCGTCTCACTGCTACTCCGCAATAAGACCAACATGAAACATCCTGGCAATGATTGGCACGAGAGTCTAGGACGGGGCAATCCGGCGTCTCCCGAATCTCAAGTCTGCAGTAAATGCACACTCAGGCAATCTACCTGATGCGGCCGGGGAGGGGGCAAATCCAGCGTCTCCCAGACCAAATCTCAGGTACCTGAACCCTACACACAATGGCTCTTCAGCGTTTTCACTCAGCCGAGTGAACAACCATACTGTTTCCAGTGAGGGCGCGGAGGGGGCAAGTCCTGCGTCTCCTAGCGCCTCACTCTCGAACCCACGCAGGAAAATTGGTAAAAGTCACGGGCGTACCTGCTCAGCCGAGCAAGCACGCAAACACCACTTCGCAGCCACGAAGTCGGAACGGCAACGTGGAAACAAAACAAAGTATCCACAGCAGCTCCGTAGGAACAGGGAGTCCGCTGACCAGCAGACTCTAAGGACAAATCACGTGCGAGGACCTCTGTCTCTCGCATAGCCAAATACCTTCCTGGTCCGCCCCCCTACCGCTAGGCATTATGGGAGATGTAGTCCTCCCTGATTAACCCTTCGGCAGGCACGTCCGTCAGGCCCTGACAGTACGCCCCCCTTCCCAGTGCCTCCTAGCACCTGGCTTCTCCGGGTTACGGGCATAAAACATTCGGACCAACCGTGGGGCGTGAACCTCCTCACTCGGCTCCCACGAATCATCCACAGGCTGGTAGGAACCACAGCTTCCCTTGACGATACCTGGAGTCCAGTATACGACGAACCTCGTATTCCACTTGACCTTTCTTCATGATAGGCGGAACGGCTTTGCGCCGCGCAGAACCAGCGGGTTTCAGCAAACTGCAGTGGAACACAGGATGTATCCTCATAGAAGCAGGCAGCTTGAGTTTGTACGCCACTGGATTGATTTTTCGGAGTATGATGTAGGGACCAATGAAGCGCGGATGGAAGATGCTACGATAGCGGAAACGGATATTCTTCGTAGACAACCAGAGCTTGTCGCCCACTCTATACTGAGGACCATCCTGTCGGTGTTTATCGGCCCACTTCTTGTATTTAGTCTTTGCGTGGTCCAGCATTTTTTGGATGCGCCTGTGTGTTGTCAGAAGAGCCTTTACTGCCACTGTGGGATGATTGTGCACCTCTCCTGGTACTGTCAAGGGCAGAGTGTTCGCGTGAAAACCAGTGTTAGCCTTGAACAGTGTTTCTCCTATCGAACTGTGCCAGGCATTGTTGTAGGACAATTCCGCAAGCCATAACAGAGAGACCCAGGACTGACTAGCTTCCTCGGAATAACACCTCAAGTATTGCTTGAGCTTTTGGTTAAGCCGCTCGGTCCGCCCGTCAGTTTGCGGATGGAAGCTGGTAGATAATGCGTCTTCTACCCAAAGGGCCTTGCACCACATGTGCCAAAACCGTGCTACAAATTGCGGACCCCGGTCCGAGACGATCACTCGTGGGATACCATGGATCCGCACCACATGGGTTAGTAACATCTGGGCAGTCTGGCTGGCCGTCGGCAGGTTCTTGCAAGGGATGAAGCTACCAGCGCGGGGACACACCAGCGGGTGTAACCAAGTGATTTATAAATTTATAATAATAATAATAATAATAATAATGAAATGTCCCATCTTCGTTAAACTGTCCACTACTACCATGATGGCGTTGCACCCTTGATCTGTTGGAAGACCAACTATGAAGTCCACACTTATTGTGTGCCATGGACGAGATGGAGGTGGTAAAGGCATGAGTTTGCCTCGACTTCTGGAATGGTCCCCTTTTGCCCGGGCACATGTGTCACATTGATGGATCCAGCTCTCTACATCTTTTGACATGTTTTCCCACCAGAACTGGCGCTTTACTAGAGGCAGCGTTTTTTTGTTTCCTGGATGTCCTGCCAGCACGTCGTTATGGTACCAATTGAACGCCTTCATCCGAAGGGTGTGTGTGGGTAGATACAGCTTTCCTTCGTGCAAGGGTATTCCGTGTTTGATAGCTCGGAGTCTGTTTTTACCCATCCATGCTTGCCACTGAGCCTGGCTCCGATCACTATGGACTTGCTCGATGAATTGATCAGTTGTAACCGAACACACGACTCTCTCCGGGGCTATGATGGCACGTTGCGTCTCCTGTGATGCTATCGAGTCTCCCCCTTGTCGAGAGAGGTAATCTGCCTTCCTTTTTTCTGATCCTGGACGGAAGGTAACTATAAAATTGTACTCTGCAAAAAACAACATTCACCTCATTTGACGGTGGGAGAGGTGACGTGCGGTCTTCATGAACTGCAAGTTCCTATGGTCAGAATACACAGTTATTGGATGTTGCGTTCCCCAAAGGTAATATCTCCACTCCTGGAACGCCCTTTTTATGGTTAGCAGCTCTTTCTCGGATATTGTATAGTTGTTCTCGGCTGAGTTTAGTTTCTTGGACAGAAAAGAAACAGGATGCAGTTGTCCCGTTTCCTTGTCTCTCTGTGATAAGACGGCCCCTACCGCCGAATCGGATGCATCCGCCTCCACCACAAATGGTAGGTCCAATTGAGGGTGTCTTACAATCGGGGCAGTGACGAACGCTTGTTTCAGTTGTTCAAAAGCTGCCATGGCCTCGGAATTCCATCTGAAGGGTACCCCCTTCCTCAGTAGTTTGGTAATTGGGGAGGCCAACAGGGAGAACTGAGGGATGAATCGCCTATAATAGTTAGAGAAACCAAGGAAACATTGCACATCTTTCACATATGTAGGTACCGGCCACGATCTTACAGACTCTATCTTTCTTTCAGCCATACGGAAACCCCCAGGAGTCAGGATAACCCCTAGAAACTCCACCATAGCTACGCTGAATTCGCATTTGCTGAGTTTACAACAGAGGTTGTTCTCCAGCAGTTTTTTCAAAATCAGGATGACAAGGCTGACGTGCTGGGCCCTGGAGACGGAATAGACCAGGATGTCATCGATGTATACTATGACAAACTGGTCTATATACTCCTTCAGCATGTCGTTGAGGAAGTACTGGAATGCCGCCGGGGCGTTACACAACTCGAACGGCATAACCAGATATTCGAAAAGATCGTATCGGGTTTTGAATGCGGTCTTCCACTCATCCCCCTCGCGAATCCCGACCAAGTGATAGGCGCCACGCAGATCCAACCGAGTATAGATTATCACCTCCCTCACTTGATCCAACAAGACGGGGATGAGCGGAAGGGGGTAACAATTCCTGATTGTTTGTTTGTTCAGCTGGCGATAGTCAATGCACCTGTGCAGCTCGCCATAAAAAACAGGGGCGAGGCTGCTGGAGACCTGGATGGCCGGATAAACCCGATCGCGCTAAAATGTGCCAAATATTCCTGTAGGTGTTTAGTTTCGGGTTCTGATAAGGCATACACCCTACAGGACGGGACTATGACTCCGTCGATCAGATCTATACGGCAGTCGTACTCCCTGTGGGGAGGGAGTGCCTCTACCTTGATTTCGCTGAACACCTCTCTATATTCTTCGTAGACCGTTGGCAGGATCTTTTCCTTTTCAACTGCCGTAGCTATGTGCAGGATCTGAGCCAATGCTAGCGTGTGGGATGGAGGTGTAGTCATACATGTGATCTGGCACTCATCGGAAACAAAGCTAACAGATTGTAACCTCCAATCAATGGAGGGGTTGTGTATTCCTAGCCATGGTATCCCCAGAATAATCTCGTATTGGGGCGCTTCGATGATGTTTAACCCTATGTTTTCTACATGGTCGACCGTGCTGCCTTTTAGGATCAACGGCACTTCTTCGGTGCGTTCTGTTATGGGACCGGATTTCAATGGCGTGCCGTCCACGGCCAGCACGGTCTCCGGGGTTGGTTTGGGAACTCGTCCCAATCCCAAACGTTGCACCAGTCCCTCATCTATGAAGACAACACATTATATGATCATTATTTTGTGGGTGCAAGTCAATGTGAAGATACTTAAATTATAAAAGCTGGGTGGGGATTTAAAGGTGGTGACAGTCCTGTGTCCCCTAGTATCTATTATCTATGTGCTAACAAAGCTTATTATAGATTACAGGACCATTGGTATGGATCCTGCTATGTAGGCCTGGTCTTCCCTAAAATTTTCCATGTAGATAGAGAAACTAATGGATTACACGAAATAGGTAAACCATTAACCCGTAGAAGAACGGAGAGTGTATTAGAAATAATAGGAGATGTTTTTGGAGCATTGATACCAGCAGTGGGCATATCTTTTAATGCAAACAAAATTCGTAAGTTGTCAACGATAGTAGATCATTTATCAACAGATACTGCAGGAGGATTTTTAATGGTAAACACAGAAATGGTTGCTATGAGAGCGATGGTAATGCAAAATAGACTTGCTCTTGATATAATATTGGAAAAGAAGGAGGAGTCTGTGGAATTCTGAAGGTACAACACTGTTGTACCTATATTCCAGATAAAAGCAAAAATATTCAAAGGTATATTACAAATATTACAGAGTTGCATAAAGAAGTTGCTCCTTTGGAGGTTGACGGTGTTCTTGAGAAACTTGGTAAGAGTTTTTCAGCTGTAAAGAAATGGTTTCTTGAAATAGGTAGTTCAATAATAGGGAAAGTATTAATTCCACTGACTGTAATGATAGTAATGATATTAATCCTAAGATTAGGTTGTAGACTTAGAAAAAGGAGAAATGTTAGAAAACCTATAAAAAAGGAAAGTTGAGGAAAGCATAGCAAGAGAACGTGAGAAGGGTGAAATAGAGCTGGAAGAGTTCAAAGAAAAACTGTATCATGATAGAAAGAAAATGGAAGATACAAGTGTTTAAAGAAATACTAACTGAAAAGAACTTGAAACATGTTTTGAAAAATTCTACAAAAATGTTAGTGTTATGTGGTGATAAATCAACAAAGGGGGGAATTGACGGAGCGAGCCTGCAGCAAACATTTTTGTATACCCCTCGTGAAGTTATTTTCCCATAACCATAATCGAGTGAAGTAAACTAACCAACAAAAAGAAAAGTACACGTGGGATACTAATTTGCCTGTGTTGCAAATCATAATACATTAATCTTGTGAATTGTAATACTACTATAGTGCGAAAATGCTTTAAATTAACCAAGCTATGCATGTAGAATATGAGATGTTATTTCGCATGCCATTACTTCGCATGCTATTACTACGTGGTTATTTACTTAGCAATAATCGTTACTTCGCAAGTTTTTACTTCGCATACCATTACTTTGAAAGTGTTAATGTATGCTAAGTAAAAACTTGCCTAGTAATAAAAATGGTATGCAGAATAACATGTCATATTTTTTTTTTAAAGTCTAAAGCATAACACTATAGAAAATACACTACCCTACACATCTAAAACACTAAAAAACACTACACTACCCTACTGTAGTGTAGTTCCTATCTTCCCAATAGGCTCTGCGCATTGGAATAATACCTACAGCAGTAAAGGCCTAGGCCAGACGTTAACTAGGTCTACTACTGTCGATACTAGACTTAAAGTTTTGGGTTTGCCAGCGTAGCTCAGAGTTCACTAGAAACTTTCTCGAATGTTCAAGGAGGAATTAACTTCCCTGATTAGACAAGAAGGGATTTAGTTTCTGACAACCATAGAACATGACAACTTTGCTCTCCCCTAATCAAGAGTCAATCTCGAGAGTCGTGTGAACAAAAGGCAAATTATTTTACTCAGTCAGTACGTGCATTCTTAGTCTCATCAGAATGTAGAGAAAAGGAAGAGACGGGCGTGTTCAATAAAAAGGTGTTATTTATTGATCAGTCTCTTTTCTCATACAAGAGAAATGGATCGATATTATTGCAATACTTATAGTTAAGTAAAGTGCATACATTAAAAGCAATAGTATAAAATAATACTGTAAAAACATTGATATGGTTTCTAAGCCATAAGATGTTTTAAAATGAATAAAATATATTACATACACATATACATTTGACTAAACGTACTCAACTGGTGTTTCTAGATACGCCTACCCCGTGTACCTGACCTAAGTCTAATACGTGGGCGGGAATAGATAGTTACAGTTTAAGTTAAGTTTGTTTTTGCCAAGTGAATAACTAAAGAATTCTCTGTGAGGGGTTATTCAGTTCTGTACCTGGAATTTAGGATGAATGAGGAATGGTATCTCTCTCTCTGGTCTCGATATTCCAGGCTGCCTGCGAGGGCTACCCGGAAACGCCGGTGCCGGATTCTCGGCAGGAGAAAGCAGCGCGTCTCTCAGCGCGTCAGAAAGGCGGGGCTGCGCCAGCGGGGTCTGCTCTGCTCTTCGCTTTGGCAAGTATGGCTGCTCCGTCTCGTCACCACGCGTGTGTTTGCATATGGCAAGATCGGTAATATTTATACCTTTAAGGTGCCGAGATTGACGTAAGGATGGACATAGATACGTCAATAAAGATGTCATACGATTTGCTCGTTAGCACATTCTTTTACTAAAGTTCTCGGTGAAATCAAAACAATGGCCGCAGGGTTTTGCCCAGGTTGTCATAGGTTTGATTTGTTATGAGAACTCCGTATGCCTTATCAGGGGCTGGAGGAATATCGCTTGTCTAATTAGATCGCAAGTGTTATGACCTAATCAGATAACACGTTCCTGTGCCGTAGTGTGACTGCGTCAGATAACGGTATCTGCATCATGGGGGTTTTCTGCCTCATGGGCTGACTGCTAGTTAACTTGTTGGTTTGTTTAACTAGAATAGGGTCAGGAATAGGGGGATCGATTCAGAACCTATAGGAATACATGACACCCACTCCACGCTAACTATGGACATATTTACTAATCTAGGCATAGTATAACATAGTACAACAGACTATAGAGTAGTGTGTATACCTTACCACCCCAAAATACATAAATGCATTTTGAAATTTTCAAATATACTGAAAAAAATTGCAGACATATATATATAGTATGCACTCAAGCTGTAGAAAAATGCCAAAGTAATCGCATTTGTATACATTATTGCTTATTTGGTATATGAGAATTACACATGAAATGGTTTCTTACAGAAAAAAGTTTCGAGACCATTCCATCACAGAATAAAATATCTTTATGAACATGCCAGCGGGCAGCTAATGTCTATAAGCTATCTAAAATTTAGAAACCTTAGTTCTCTAAGAATAGTTCTTACTTTAAGCAGAAGATAGTGTCCCGAAAAATATGCAAAAATATTTGGGGCTGCTGAAAAATTGCTGTCCGTGAACTGGAGCGAAAATGTTCATGTGACTTTATTTTTAAAGTTGAAGGCCGAATTCAGGGAACGCCGTGTGCGAGCTTGCTCAAAAGTCTCTATTTCTGTTCGGGTGAGAACATCATATCATTTAGGCTTTCGAAAAAACTGTCAACAGCTTCCTGGGAAAGTTCCACTAACTCGGAAATAGGTGTAATCATGCATTCTTGCGCATGATTGTCTCCATTGACATTCTGATTTGCATTACTGACAGAAGGTCGTACCTGTTCGATGCTGCTTTCATCTTGAACTTCACTACCCATCAATCGTAGTGGTGAAGCTTCCACGAATGCCGTCATCAGGATTTGTAGCCTTTGAGGGCAGCACAAAGCATGAACCTTGATCGGGCTCAACAATGTTTCTGCATCCATCGGCGCATCCGATTGTAGCGTCAGACAGGTGTCTAACACGCATTCTTCTCCGCATAGCAGACACCTCAATACAGGTAAAACACATCTTTGCCACATTGGTCGAAATGATAGAAACCAAGTCATGTTCAGGTCTCTAAGCCGGGAGAGTCCCAGGATTTTTGATATCCGGTCCCGGTATCCAATGGCTAGGATTGTTTCTTCCCTTGTCGCTAGAGTTTTGTCTGTGACATGGGTTGCCATAACGAAAAATAAGGACTAAGAATAGGATTCCTGCAATTAGTCCCAGGATCAGGGGAAGTCCGCCAAAAATCGAATGGACGAAATCTGGAAAAATACCCAGTATGGCTTTGAATGGTGTTAATGCCATCGAAAATACTGTCTTAAATACCTTTGAGACCCCATTGGTATCAGAAATATTTAAGATTTCATTCAGGATTTCCGCGAAATGTACGGGGGAATTAGTTGATAATAATGTATGTATCTCTGCAGTCGTCCTTGCGACTTGTAGATCATACGTTTCTTTTGATGACGAGAGCCTGGTAGGCGTCTGAAGAAGGACTGTTTTCATTCTGCTTAAAGTATCTATTCGAATAGAAGTAATTTTCAAATCGGGCCATGCCCTTGCCTCCCTGTCTGGGAAGGAGCTGGGGAACAATGTGCGTCCACAGCACTTGACCTTCGCAGTAGTAGTTACTAGATAAGGAGTCCCGGGCATAAGACTACAACATCTGCGGTCTACAATAAGAATGTAACTCCCATTATAGAGTCTTTGAAAGAATGGTTCTATTTCTGTTGCAGGTGCGCCTTGCTGGTGACATGAAAGGTTGTATGAATTCCCTTCACAGGCTCCATGCAAACTAATTCCGTTACACAGAAGTGTGCCACTCAGTGACATCGCACAATTGTTGCCACTAAGAAACACTTTCTGTCCTTTATTACTGACACATGCATGTGAATAGGGCAGGTTCCATGTTGTTTTAAGGTACCCCTTTCCCAATTTCTCGTACATGCCAGCCTGTATATATTTTTGGCAGTATTGAAACCTGAAGGTTGAGATTGGAATATTTATTATCCCATGTATTATCCATTCATTGACAGGTCGTTCTGACATTGTCATTGGTAATCTTTCTAATTTTTCAATGCTCAAGATTGTATAATCAGCACCCTTTTGCGCCATACTGATTTGTCTATCAGTAAGGTTAAAGATTTGGAATAGTGACGTTGTGTTGATTAAACGCCAAGGCACATAGCCTGAACGCAGATTTTGTAACGTCCAGCCAAGCTGTACAATAGAACGCAATTGTGACTGACCGTGTTGTAATAGCAGTAAGTCTTGCGATAATATATCGATTGCTGACGACACAATGCTGTCCAAAGAAAAAATTCTGGAGGACAGAGTCATTAACCCATTGTCCACTACAGAAAGTGATTTTTCCAAATTAATACGGTCAATTTCCCGTATTCTCTCTGCTGTTTCAATTTGAGTAACCTTCCAGGCCTCATTGTATGCTGCATATACAGAGGCTGCTATGAAACGCTTTTGACGCTGTTTGCGTGGTCCCAAAGTGAAATCACGCAAGTCAGCACCATCAGTAAGTAAAGTTAGGTGTTGCTTAATTTCTGCCAGTGTGGAAGTTTGTAGCCATTGAAGGCATAATTTGCCCACACTGTAGGTGGTTATTATCCCTGGGTGATGTCTTTGAGGATATCTAGGGTCTGGCCTGGTCATTTTGAACCCCTGTGTTTTGTTCAGGAATCTGTCTTGACAGTTATTAGTATCTGTGGGCCAGATCAACCACTGTTTCCAATCAGGATGTGTTCTGTTTTGGTTTAATATATGGTTTACGTCTATCTCTTCATCTGTATCAGAGTTATTGCTAAACATTGTTGGCTTTGGAATAGACGGTTTATTTAAATCTTTGATTTTGGCTAAGCCAAGACAGGTGGTCTGTTGAACAGTGTCATTTAAAAATATCATTTTTTCTGGGATCATGCAGGCTCTAAACAAAGCTTCTAAACCTTGTACTTGCCATTCTTTTGTACCCCAAACACTTTTCAATTCAACATTTTTGTCCCAATAGTCAAATCCAAAAGTATTCATTTGTTCAAAAAATGAGTCTCAATATAACAATTTTGTGTTGGTTATCATGGTTTTTGTTCCTGTCTTGTTCGACAATTTAAAATAAAATGTTTCAGCATTACTTGTGTTAAAACCTGAAAAATATGAATATTTGTCGTAAACGGTTCGTGAGCTCCCTTTTGGAGGTGTTGCACAATGTTCCCATTGATTATAATTTAAAACATTTCTAGGTTGTGCAGATCTATGTAAAAAGTGGTTACCATAGTGGTTATAGCAATACATACTATCATAATTTGTGGAACCCTGCAAATAATCATGTTTGGTAAATTTAGCAGACATTACTAAGTCAGACATCATATTATTAATACTTTCGAAGTCCCAATCATCAGCAAATGAGTTTGGTTTTGCAAAGTCACTCAATGAGATCTTAATTTGGTGTGGATATTTCAGGATCTCGACCGGACCATAAATTTCATAGTCAGTGTTGTCCCAGGCTACCCCACCAGGTATCGGATTGGCTGTGAAGTTGGCTGAAGAAAGTTCTCTTTTCTCGACGTGTGAAGATGTGTGTGGTTTGAGGATTAAGTTGATTTTCTGACTTGCTGTGTCCATTTTAGCATATTTTCCCTCAATGAAGCGTCCCAAAGTAAGTACCATGATGAGCCAAAGTATGAGGATAAATGCACCAAAACCCACCCAAAATTCAATCAATGGGGAAATCAGATATGTTTCTTTCAGTTGTCTCAAAAGTTCCTTAGCTTTGTCTTTAAAGGTTTTTGATGATGGCTGTGTTTTTGATTCGCTGAAGCCCTCAGAGGAATCATCGAAGTTAATGAAGTAGCCGGATGCAGTTCTGTCAATTGTTCCAATTGGTTCAGGATTTCTGTTTCTTGCATTTTCACCTGGTACTTCATTATAGAGTGGTGTGTCTCTGCTAAATGTTTTTATTTGGGTTTTCAGAGGTCTTAGTTCTATTGCATTGTTGCATAGTCCTTGTTGTTCTTCTGTAGGCGTTTCGAATGTGATGAGCCTCTTCGTTAGGACCTCTGTACTGGTAGCAAACCTTGGTGTTCTGCTACTTATTGGGAGTCCACTTGGCCTACTGTTTGTTATCGGCCACATGTTGTAGTTTTACCAGGTCGATGGATACAACTCGGTTCTCCTTTTTACCAGCAAGTGGCGGTAGTACAACTGATCTTGTCCCGTTGACAGACAAGACAGGAACTGCTTTTCTGTAAGAAGGCCCAAATTCCTTCTTTACCGCGATCTTTTCCCTGACTAGATCCCCGACTTTTGGAATCCAGACAGGTCTTGCTGGGACAGGTGGTGGTTCTTCAGTGGTTGTTGGCTGTTGTTTCAACTTTATGTTGCTCAGGTCTTTTCATGTTTTGTTTAAGTCCTGCAAAATAGCCAAACGGTCTTTGATATCAAAGGTTTTTTCTTTCACCACTGAAGTCTGACTATCAATGTCAGAGATCATCATCCTAGTTCCAAATAATAATTCGTACGCACTGAATCCCTTCAGAGAATTTCTTGGCAAGTTATTGAGACTACGTTGGACACTTATTAGATGTTTGACCCACCCAGCTCCCGAACCTAATACCTTTGCCGTTATAGATTGCTTTATGTCACGGTTTTTTCTTTCAACAATTCCGTTCCCCTCAGGGTGAAATGGACAAGAGTACCGCAATTGCACGCCCATGCTGACCATGACCTCCTTATAAGCCCGAGAGCTAAAAGCAGGACCATTGTCCGAATGCAGCATGCCAATTGCGTATGTGCCGATAAAGACTCGCAAATCTTTTATAACAGTTCTGGCGTCAGCCGTTCGCTGGGGCCACATCCATATGAATCTCGTGCATGAATCCACTGCGACCAAGATATATTTATAGTTACCATCCCTTTGTAAGGGACCGCAGTGGTCTAGATAAACACATGCTAATGGTTTATCCGAGATCAGAAGGGGTGTCTGAGCTGGACGTCTCACCGTTGATACTTTCATTCTTTGACATATTTCACATTCTAGAACATAGTTCCTTGTTTGTCTTCTCATTTGTGGCCACCAGTATCTCTGTTTTAATAATGATACTGTGGCTGAGACGCCAGCATGTATAGAAGCAAGCCCTTCGTGTGCCGCTATTATTAGTCCTAACCTATGTTCCATGTTTGGAATTGCCCTATCCCCCACTCCAGGGATTCGAGCAAAAGGAACATTGTTTGCATCAGTTATGTATGAGTATTTTACTGGAAAGCCTTTAGGGAGTGGTTCTATCGAATCCTTTTCTGAAGCGCTGACAGCTTGTAATATTTCGCTGTCTATTTTTGTTTTTGACCGGGTGACGGCAGCTACGGAAGCCGTTTGCACAGCTGCCTTCGCGGCCTCATCAGCCAATGAATTCCCTGCAACGTGAACGCCATCACGTTGATGACTCAGTGTATGTATCACGTGAGTCTTTGGTAGTTCTTTTTGTAAAAGAACTACTTGTTCCCAGAGCATTTTATGCTTGATTGTGCCACCTTTCGCATCCTTGAAACCATTCTGAAGCCAGATCTGCAAGTATTCATTGTAAGATTGAACGCAATAATACGAATCGCACACTATGAGTGTGGGGAATTCTCGATCGGTATTTTCAAGCGCCATCTTGAACGCCAGTAGTTCAGCTCGCTGAGCTGTACAATCTCCTAAAGATTGTGTTTTAGTGATTGCTGGTTTAAATTTTCCTTCGTGCCAGCGACCTTTAACGATCGCGCACGCAGCACTGTAAGCTTGCTTACCCCCCACTGCGGGTTGTGCTGATCCGTCTGTATATATTATACAGCCGTAGTGGTCTAGAGGCAGAATTTCGGTTGGCGGAGGACATTCAAATTCATATTGGAGAAATTCTTGTGTTTTTAAGTAAGGATCAAATTCGTACACCACGTCTGTTGCAGCAAGAGAATTAGCCCATTGTATCCATCTCGGATGGAGTGCTTTAGCATTTGGAATGCTTGCCTTTGTTACCGCCTCTAGGGCTGGTATTGGTGTCACGATTATTATTCGTTTACCTTGTGCCAGGGCTCGTTCTTTTGCTATAGCTGTCTGTGTTGCTGTAAGAATTTTTTCCGTTTGGCTAAATTTCATTTCAGCCTTAGTGTACAAGTGTGATTTGAATGCAATTGGTACCTTTTCCCCCTCATTAGAGGTCAGGTATGTGAATCCGCATCTCCCTGGGATGACTCGAATCACAAGATTGCGTGTGTTATCACGTGTTTCTAATTTTGTTTTAATTAGCATGTCTGTTTGTAAGGATCTCAGAATTTCTGTGTGTATTTGAGTCCAATTGGATCTTTTAAAATCTGGTTTAATTAGATCATAAAGGGGTTTGACCCTTTCTGCGTAATTTGCAATGTATGTTCTTCCGAAATTTAGGAAGCCTAGAATCGACTGTAGGTTTTTTAGTGTTCTAGGTGCTTGGAGTACGGCACATTTCTCTAGGAAATTGTCAGCCAGGCTTTTGCCTTCGCTTGATAATTCATATCCTAAGAACAGGACTGTCAGATGGGCAATTCTGGATTTTTTAAAGTTGAATTTGTAACCCTCTGCAGCGAACCCAAGTATTATGGTGTTCACTCTTTTCAAGTGAGTCTCCAAGTCATCATCTGTTAAGTAAATGTCATCGACATAAGATAATGCTTCATCATCATATAGTTGTAGTAATTCTGTTACTCTCGCTGAGAATACCCCCGGGCTGTTCTTGTACCCCTGGGCTAACCGACAGAATTGTTTTTGAGTGCCATTTATTGAGAATGCAGTTAAATATCTGCTCTCTGGTGCTATGTTTTGACAAAAGAATCCATTAGAGATGTCTAAGGTTGTTTTGTATTTTTTGCGCACTATGTTATTCATTAGTGCAGCACTGTGCGAGTTTTGCACTGCAAAAGTTTTGCAACATGTGTTAAGGTGTCGGTAATCCAAAACTAGACGATATGAATTGTCTGGTTTGGAGACCGGAAACAAAGGATTGTTCATTTGTGAGGTGCAAGTTTCAATCACCCCCTGGTATTCTAGCTGATCTAGTATTTCATTTACCTGTTTTTTAGCTTCTTGCTTAATTGGGTACTGCCTTTGTGCAGTAGGTTGTGATTTTAGCTGGATTTTGTGAGGAGGAGAGTCCTCATCCCATCCTACATGATTTTTATATAAAGCAGGTGCTAGAGCCACTGCCCACTTTCTAGCAAGTGTGTATTTTTTATAAATTGGAATTTGATTTGAGAAGGCAGGCATAATTACTTCTTCGCCATGAGGGCACTCCCTGACAAACTCTGGTGGCCAGTCTTTTTCAGCTAGAAGGATGTCATAACCCTTGGAGAGGTTATCCCAAAATAGTCCCCTTATTTTCCTAGTCTTATCTCCCTCTATACGTAATGTTATCTCGTATATCTTGTGAGGTTTGCTAACCCTGGTGTCTGCAGTTTCCACTTGAAGATATTCATTCGTGTCCACTGTCTCCAGATGATTCATAAGGACTTTGCGAGCTATGCTCACTTCTGCTGCGCTGTCTAGCATTGTCTGAGCCCACTCTCCGTTTTTCAGTTGTGTCCTCAGTATTCTCGGCATTGTTAACTACCTTGATACTGGCTACCTTCTTTTTTGGAAATTGTAATTTCTTTTTTAGTTGAGCAGGTTCCTTGTCTTTGGACTTGGCGTGCTCTTCTCTTTGTTCTGATCGTCCTCTTCTTTCCGATTTCTGCGAGGAAGTCTGAAAAGATTGAGAGGGACGCGTATCAATGTCTTGATATCTATCAGGTTTTTTTATATTATCCCTATTTCTAAGGTTATATCTTTTCCCAGAGGGGTCACTCTGGGGTGACCTGTGTCTTTGGTTCGGAGATTTCTCTCTTCGCCTAGGAGACCTTCCTCTGGACTGGAATTTCTTTTCTTTAGGATTGGATTGTTTGTTTTCATCCCAGTTCTTTTTTGGTGAATTATTATTAAAAAATATTTTTTCTGGACTTTCAGTCAGTTGCGGTTTTACTGGTATTCCACCTAAACTATCTCTACCTAGTTCCTCATAGGATTTTTCTATGATTCTGGCAATTTCAGCTGGTTGGTCTGCTATATCTGTCTCTTTTAACCTCTGGCGGATCGCCACGTTGGCTGCTTCACCTTTTATGTTGGCTAATAATATAGCCGAGACCTGCTTGAAGTCTTTCAGTAATTTCATACCAAGAGTTAAAGCGGGTTCTGGACCGTATTCGTCTTGAATTTGTTTTAGCACATCTGGTATCACCGAAATGGATGGAACACCGTGCGTTTTTGTGTAGATGGAAGCAAAGACTGTACCCCAAGCGTCACAGTCTTCTATGTGTGGTGCGATTCCCATTGGGAGACAGATAGTCAGAATCCTGTGTTTTTCTAGCGGGGTGGTGTCAGGAAACACCGCCTCTATTTGGGTAATTTTCTGTGCCAACCAGAATGGTATTTGTTCCCGTTTAGCCGGTACTTTACCTAGGCAGGATTGGATGTTCTGTGGTGTAATTTTATTTGTGTTCCCCTGGTGAGGGGTCAGCTGTGGAAGTTTAATCGCTGGCTGAATTGTTGAAGTCCGCATCACATACTGAACTAATTGTCTATGAATTTTTATTAATTGTTTTAGCTGTGTTAACAGCTCTGCTGCAGACATCCCATTGATGTCTGATGTGGTGTGTATCCGGCTAGGACCAGCCACGTTGCTCCTGGTCTACCTAAAGGACCGAGCCTGGTGATGTGATTATTATGTTTTAGGGCGCCATCAAATAAGAGCAAATGCTCTTGGAATTTGAGTGGTACTTCCACCTTCTCGAAAGGAGTGTACTCATTAGGAGGTTCCTCTATTTTGTAATAGTGGAAGTACTTTGTTACAGCATTTGCTGCTGGAAAATGTATCCATGAATAATATACCTCTGTCTGCCGATATTCGTGTGCCTCAATTACGAATATGACTGTGCCACCTCTAGGTGTCAGTCCATTTTCTATAAGTTTCAAGGTTATAGATTTTCTTTTAATGACCGGGATGAGTATTATATCCGGGTCTGCATTTTGTAGTGCAGTATCAGCTTCTGCTATGTCAGCTGCTAATCTAACTGCCTCTCTTTCTTCATCACTGTCTGTCATTTTACTGACAGGATGGTTATTTTGTTTGTTTGCAGATCAGGTTTCTTGTGGAAACAAAGGTTAGATGCACAATATTTTGGAACTGTTTATCCTTCAACGTTGACTATACCAAGAACCATACATAGGAGTTCCCTCCTGCGAGGTCTGGCGGATATAACCTTTCACCCACTCCAGACGTCTTTGGAGTATTATGGGAAAAGGGGTCTGAGTGAGAAAGCACGACTGAGTTACTCTAAATGTCTTACGTTAGTTTTATCGCCCTTTCCAAACGCGTTGGGCGCCATGTAGTGTAGTTCCTATCTTCCCAATAGGCTCTGCGCATTGGAATAATACCTACAGCAGTAAAGGCCTAGGCCAGACGTTAACTAGGTCTACTACTGTCGATACTAGACTTAAAGTTTTGGGTTTGCCAGCGTAGCTCAGAGTTCACTAGAAACTTTCTCGAATGTTCAAGGAGGAATTAACTTCCCTGATTAGACAAGAAGGGATTTAGTTTCTGACAACCATAGAACATGACAACTTTGCTCTCCCCTAATCAAGAGTCAATCTCGAGAGTCGTGTGAACAAAAGGCAAATTATTTTACTCAGTCAGTACGTGCATTCTTAGTCTCATCAGAATGTAGAGAAAAGGAAGAGACGGGCGTGTTCAATAAAAAGGTGTTATTTATTGATCAGTCTCTTTTCTCATACAAGAGAAATGGATCGATATTATTGCAATACTTATAGTTAAGTAAAGTGCATACATTAAAAGCAATAGTATAAAATAATACTGTAAAAACATTGATATGGTTTCTAAGCCATAAGATGTTTTAAAATGAATAAAATATATTACATACACATATACATTTGACTAAACGTACTCAACTGGTGTTTCTAGATACGCCTACCCCGTGTACCTGACCTAAGTCTAATACGTGGGCGGGAATAGATAGTTACAGTTTAAGTTAAGTTTGTTTTTGCCAAGTGAATAACTAAAGAATTCTCTGTGAGGGGTTATTCAGTTCTGTACCTGGAATTTAGGATGAATGAGGAATGGTATCTCTCTCTCTGGTCTCGATATTCCAGGCTGCCTGCGAGGGCTACCCGGAAACGCCGGTGCTGGATTCTCGGCAGGAGAAAGCAGCGCGTCTCTCAGCGCGTCAGAAAGGCGGGGCTGCGCCAGCGGGGTCTGCTCTGCTCTTCGCTTCGGCAAGTATGGCTGCTCCGTCTCGTCACCACGCGTGTGTTTGCATATGGCAAGATCTGTAATATTTATACCTTTAAGGTGCCGAGATTGACGTAAGGATGGACATAGATACGTCAATAAAGATGTCATACGATTTGCTCGTTAGCACATTCTTTTACTAAAGTTCTCGGTGAAATCAAAACAATGGCCGCAGGGTTTTGCCCAGGTTGTCATAGGTTTGATTTGTTATGAGAACTCCGTATGCCTTATCAGGGGCTGGAGGAATATCGCTTGTCTAATTAGATCGCAAGTGTTATGACCTAATCAGATAACACGTTCCTGTGCCGTAGTGTGACTGCGTCAGATAACGGTATCTGCATCATGGGGGTTTTCTGCCTCATGGGCTGACTGCTAGTTAACTTGTTGGTTTGTTTAACTAGAATAGGGTCAGGAATAGGGGGATCGATTCAGAACCTATAGGAATACATGACACTACACTACACTTCTGAAACACCACCACACTAACCTATACCCTAAATCACTACCATCTGCACTAACATACACATTCCCCTACTCTGCTCCCTACATTCATTCACTATCCCCGACACTACACTATCCACTAAAACAGTAAACTACACTACACTAACACTACTACACTACTCTAAACCCTAAAACACTACCCCCTGCACGAACCTGCCTCTACCCCCAGTCCTGTCCCTACCACCAAACACTACCCTGCACAACCCCCGACACTACACCCTAAACCCTACACTAACCCTACAAAACTACCCTAAACCCTACACTAACCCCACAATACTACACTAAACCCTAAAACACTACCCCCAGCACGACCCTGCCCCTGCCCCTACCCCTACCCCCACCCTGTCCCTACTCCCAAACACTACCTTTCACGACCCCCTGCACTACACTACGCTGCACAACCCCCAACACTACCCTAAACCGTAAAACACTACCCTACACTACACTAACCCTACAACACTACCCTAAAACTCTAGTCCCAATGCGACCCTTTCCCTACCCCCAGTCCTGTCCCTACACTGCAACACTACCTTGCACGACATCCCAACACTACCCTAAAACCTAAAAAAACTACCCTACACTACACTAAGCCCACAACACTACCCTAAACACTAACTTTACACTACCTAAACACTACCCTCTACACTACCCTACACCCAAATACACTACCCTACACTACACTAACCCCACAACACTACCCTAAACCCTAACCTTACACTACCTAAACACTACCCTCTATGCTACCCTACACCCAAATACACTACCCTACACCACACTAACCCTACAACACTACCCTAAACCCTAACCGTACACTACCTAAACACTACCCTCTACAGTACCCTACACCAAAATACACTACCCAACACTACACTAACCCCACAACACTACCCTAAACCCTAACCTTGCACTACCTACACACTACCCTCTACACTACCCTACACCCAAATACACTACCCTACACTACACTAACCCCACAACACTACCCTAAACCCTAACCTACAGTACCTAAACACTACCTAAACACTACCTTCTACACTACGCTACGGCCAAATACACTACCCTACACTACACTAATCCCACAACACTACTCTAAACACTAACCTTACCTAAACACTACCCTCTACACTACCCTACACCCAAATACACTACTCTACACTACACCTACACAACCGTCCCTACTCCTAAACACTACCCTGCACGACACCACCCTAAAACAGTACAACCCTACACAAGTACACAACCCTGCACAACCCTACACAGCCCCTACATGACCCTACACAGCCCCACTTACCTCTTTTCACGCGTGGTTCCAATCTTCTCCCCCTTCCTGCTTCCTCCGGCTTCCTACGTCCTCAGCAGCAGCAGAAGACCCTGGGAGCAAATGGTCGCCGCAACGACCTCCAAAAGCAGCGCCCGCCCCCGAGGCATGCATTGTTAGGACGCATGCGATGTAACAGCACGCATACTAAAGGTGACGCGTTGTTACATCGCATGCGTACTAACGCTTGCGTAGTAACGGTAAGTGAAGAAATGTTTGCGCACAAAAGGATGTTTCCCATGCATGTATGCTTATTGTAAGTATTCATTGTGGACAAAATGGAGGAGAAATAGTATGAAACAATGCCTATGTGTAGCTTAAAATATAGGTAACTACTAACAGGGTATACTTAGAATGGGGGGAGGTAAACAGAAGGGCTCTACTTCGAAATCTAACGTTTAATTGTGTTTGTTTTCATAATAGTTTCCGTTATGGCCCATGAGGTCTAGTAAAACATGGAGGTTTTGCGAGACTCCAAGAAAGTGTATTTCTATGCATGCGCGACTGCACTCGAGAGATGTACGAGCAGCTTGTGCCTGGGCTGCTGATGTCGAGGCCAGTATGACCTGAAAAAGCAGAATGGTGCCAAGATGGAATGTCCGAGTTGTGAACCTGGGAAAGTTGATCGAAGTGTCAGTATAAGGACAAAAATGATATTTTGCAACATGGACAACCATGAACGCATGAGAATTATGGAAGTGACTTGGCGAAAAATTAGACCATGAGGAGATGAGGTGATCTTCATCCACCCCTCGAATGGACCAATGAAAATTGAATGTGGACCCTAAAAGTTTCAAATTTTAGTTAGATAGGGGAAAAGGGTATAAAAGAGGCTATTTGGAAGAGAGAAAAAAAACGCTTGCTTTGAATTTCTTTCGCACTACGACATGCTGTCGGACTGATAGATTTTTGGGTGCAAAGACTTTGAAATGTTCCTGACTTTAACTTTTGATGGGATGGAGTATTGATGGGAGGTGAACATTGAGGAAGATAGAGAGGCTGCCTTTGGGAATTTTGCTGTTGAATCCTGATTCTCTTTTTACCACGAAGATGGGTAATATGTCTTTGAATTTTATCATTTCTGAACTATTCTTTTAATAAATGTAAACTAATTGAATTATTCTTATCCTTTACTTGAAGTGATTTAAGAAATGTTTTAACTGGATTACCTGAATAAAGATTAAACTTCCAAGTGTAAGGTCATGCTAGAAACCTTAAAGAGAAATCAAAAATAAATAAATAGGGAAATAAGCTGGTCTTGTTGTCCATTAACTAACTTTTACTAGTTGATCCATTGACCAAGCAGTGGGGTGCCTTTGATGTTGATTTATGAAATCTAAATACCATGGTGACATTAATAAAATGCATATGTATGTAATGTATAGAATTGAACGTTTAGATGAATTAGGGTACTCCGCTATCCAGCAGCTCGTCCTCTCATTTTGCTGATCAAAGGAAAAGTGTGAGTTGTGTGAATGAGTGACTCGCGGTGCTATGGGCCCCACCGACGAGTGAAGTGTGATAGCTCCTGAGTATTCCGTGATGGATTGTGGGTTGGTGGAGAGCAGCGCTGGATCAGGTGCCATCAGACTGGAGTAGATGATGGGGGAGACGAAGTTGACACCAGTTGGGAGGGTGTAATGTGCAATAACGATGTCAATGCACTGGCAGGTGACCACCTTGGAAGAGTGGTGGGAGTGGGGGTGTGTGTGGTGGACTGGTAGAGTAGTAGGGGAGAGGTGGTTTACTTAGGAGGGGTAGTCTGAGGGGGTAGGCAAGGGGATAGGAAGGGGAGTGGCAGCGTCAAGTTTGTGTTTGAGGTAGGGAAAGAGACTGCTGGAAAGTTCCAGATTATGATCAGAAGATTGAATGAGTATGGTGCCATTGTTGTAGATGGAGATCGTGGCATTGCTGTGGAACAGCATGGAGGGCATAATAGTACATTTATGACCATGAAGGATTTTCTTGGTTGTGTTGGTGTTGAGTGAGTAAGAGAGAACATTCCTCCATTTGGCATGTTGGCTGGTTGAGAAGATGAGGTCATTGAATAAGGTGCCCTTGTTGTGGCAAAAATAGTGATAGGTGAAAAGCGTTTCTTTCTTAAGGTGTAGGATCATAAGTTTAAGGTTTCTCTTAGAGCTTTTGAATAGGTTGGGAGAGAGTAGTTGTAGGAAATTGGCTCTATATATACAACACCAAAATGAGGTATAGGGTATATAGAGACCAAGTGACCCCAGAGGTAGGCAGAGGTTAAAGTTAGTTAGAACCTTACTCCCTTATTGTGGTTAGGCAGTATCAGAGGACAGTGTTAAGCATTTGATTTACACACTCAGTCAGCAAATGAATTCACACACTCAATAACTGAACTCTAGGCCAATTGTATTTGTATAAAAATATATAATGTTGATTTATTTTTAGAACCGAGCAAGCCTGGCACAGGTAAGCATTAAATACTTTTCAGTAATAAGTTACTGGATATAGAACATTGTGAAAATGCAATAGAAATTCTACTTTGTTTGATTTACAGGCGATGCAGTAGATGCAACACTTAGCAAATACAGTACATTGAAATGAAGAGGCTTTTTCAGTAAATTACAGGTAAGTTACTTTTTACGTTACTTTACTAACTCAGTGCTGGATACCTAGATTCAGCACTGGGACATTTCCTGTAAACAGGTAAGTAATTACATTTTGGTTATCTGCATGATTTTGAAAGAATATTTTCAGATTTCAAAACTCCACACTAAGTCATTTTTTGGAAGAAAAACAGTGCATTGAAATGAATAGGCTTTTTCAGTAAATTACAGGTAAGCCCATAGGAATCAATGGGAAATACAGATTCGGTATTTACAGAATCGGTAAATACCGAATCCTGGCAGGGGGAACGGGGTGTCACTTTGACACCCTGTAGCACCCCAATTGCAGGCTTGTGTGCCATCTGGCACACATACATGCCCTAAGGGCATGTCTGTGTGTGACATGGCATAGGTGTACATGCACAGATGTGCATGTACACTGGAATTCGGTATTTTACCACCCAATAGGATTGGGTGGTAAAATAAGAATTCCTAAGGGCCTGTGGCACTGCAAACTGTGCCACCTACATATGGATTTACAGAATCTGTATATTTACCGATTCGGTAAAATACCGAAGTGGTAAATTTACCGAATCGGTAAATATACCGATTCTGTAAATAACGACCCACCTACATCTCAAAAGCCAAATACCGGTCGGTAACGGCCGAAATGGGCCGTTACAGACCGGTATTTGGCTACCTACATCTGGCCCTTAGTGTGTTACTTTTCTTACTCAGTGCTGGATACCTAGATTCATTTACAACAAGGAGTGGTGATGGACAGAGTCTCTGAATTAAGCAGAGTACTCTCACCCAGTCAAGAGATCAGGGCTAGATCCAACACCGTTTTTTAGCTCATTGCACCATCCCAGTTTCAGAACCTGGCTGTATGCAAATTAGTCTGTCCCTGGCCCAGTACATCATGGGAACAGGGCAGACCAGACTACAAAAGCCAATTCTTACACTGGGAAGGAAACAAGCTTCCGGGGACCGGTTTCTGCCATTTCAGGCGTCTTCGGCCCGGCTTGCTTGAATCCTGATGGTGCAATGAGCAAGGGACTCACATCTGAGTATACCCTTCCACGCTTGGGGTGGACAAAATTATTTACAACAAGGAGTGGTGATGGACAGAGTCTCTGAATTAAGCAGAGTACTCTCACCCAGTCAAGAGATCAGGGCTAGATCCAACACCGTTTTTTAGCTCATTGCACCATCCCAGTTTCAGAACCTGGCTGTATGCAAATTAGTCTGTCCCTGGCCCAGTACATCATGGGAACAGGGCAGACCAGACTACAAAAGCCAATTCTTACACTGGGAAGGAAACAAGCTTCCGGGGACCGGTTTCTGCCATTTCAGGCGTCTTCGGCCCGGCTTGCTTGAATCCTGATGGTGCAATGAGCAAGGGACTCACATCTGAGTATACCCTTCCACGCTTGGGGTGGACAAAATTATTTACAACAAGGAGTGGTGATGGACAGAGTCTCTGAATTAAGCAGAGTACTCTCACCCAGTCAAGAGATCAGGGCTAGATCCAACACCGTTTTTTAGCTCATTGCACCATCCCAGTTTCAGAACCTGGCTGTATGCAAATTAGTCTGTCCCTGGCCCAGTACATCATGGGAACAGGGCAGACCAGACTACAAAAGCCAATTCTTACACTGGGAAGGAAACAAGCTTCCGGGGACCGGTTTCTGCCATTTCAGGCGTCTTCGGCCCGGCTTGCTTGAATCCTGATGGTGCAATGAGCAAGGGACTCACATCTGAGTATACCCTTCCACGCTTGGGGTGGACAAAATTATTTACAACAAGGAGTGGTGATGGACAGAGTCTCTGAATTAAGCAGAGTACTCTCACCCAGTCAAGAGATCAGGGCTAGATCCAACACCGTTTTTTAGCTCATTGCACCATCCCAGTTTCAGAACCTGGCTGTATGCAAATTAGTCTGTCCCTGGCCCAGTACATCATGGGAACAGGGCAGACCAGACTACAAAAGCCAATTCTTACACTGGGAAGGAAACAAGCTTCCGGGGACCGGTTTCTGCCATTTCAGGCGTCTTCGGCCCGGCTTGCTTGAATCCTGATGGTGCAATGAGCAAGGGACTCACATCTGAGTATACCCTTCCACGCTTGGGGTGGACAAAATTATTTACAACAAGGAGTGGTGATGGACAGAGTCTCTGAATTAAGCAGAGTACTCTCACCCAGTCAAGAGATCAGGGCTAGATCCAACACCGTTTTTTAGCTCATTGCACCATCCCAGTTTCAGAACCTGGCTGTATGCAAATTAGTCTGTCCCTGGCCCAGTACATCATGGGAACAGGGCAGACCAGACTACAAAAGCCAATTCTTACACTGGGAAGGAAACAAGCTTCCGGGGACCGGTTTCTGCCATTTCAGGCGTCTTCGGCCCGGCTTGCTTGAATCCTGATGGTGCAATGAGCAAGGGACTCACATCTGAGTATACCCTTCCACGCTTGGGGTGGACAAAATTATTTACAACAAGGAGTGGTGATGGACAGAGTCTCTGAATTAAGCAGAGTACTCTCACCCAGTCAAGAGATCAGGGCTAGATCCAACACCGTTTTTTAGCTCATTGCACCATCCCAGTTTCAGAACCTGGCTGTATGCAAATTAGTCTGTCCCTGGCCCAGTACATCATGGGAACAGGGCAGACCAGACTACAAAAGCCAATTCTTACACTGGGAAGGAAACAAGCTTCCGGGGACCGGTTTCTGCCATTTCAGGCGTCTTCGGCCCGGCTTGCTTGAATCCTGATGGTGCAATGAGCAAGGGACTCACATCTGAGTATACCCTTCCACGCTTGGGGTGGACAAAATTATTTACAACAAGGAGTGGTGATGGACAGAGTCTCTGAATTAAGCAGAGTACTCTCACCCAGTCAAGAGATCAGGGCTAGATCCAACACCGTTTTTTAGCTCATTGCACCATCCCAGTTTCAGAACCTGGCTGTATGCAAATTAGTCTGTCCCTGGCACCATCAGGATTCAAGCAAGCCGGGCCGAAGACGGCTGTAATGCCAGAAACCGGTCCCCGGAAGCTTGTTTCCTTTCCAGTGAAGAATTGGCTTGGTAGTTTGGTCTGCCCTGTTCCCATGATGCACTGGGCCAGGGACAGACTAATTTGCATATAGCCAGGTTCTGAACTGGGATGGTGCAGTGAGCTAAAAAACGGTGATGGATCAAGCCCTGATCTGTTGACTGGGTAGGAGTGTTCTGATTAACTCAGATACTCTGTCCATCACCACCCCCCTTTTTGTAATTATTTTGGCCACCATGAGTGTGGAAGGGTATGCTCAGACATGAGTCCCTTGCTCATTGCACCATCAGGATTCAAGCAAGCCGGGCCGAAGACGGCTGTAATGCCAGAAACCGGTCCCCGGAAGCTTGTTTCCTTTCCAGTGAAGAATTGGCTTGGTAGTTTGGTCTGCCCTGTTCCCATGATGCACTGGGCCAGGGACAGACTAATTTGCATATAGCCAGGTTCTGAACTGGGATGGTGCAGTGAGCTAAAAAACGGTGATGGATCAAGCCCTGATCTGTTGACTGGGTAGGAGTGTTCTGATTAACTCAGATACTCTGTCCATCACCACCCCCCTTTTTGTAATTATTTTGGCCACCATGAGTGTGGAAGGGTATGCTCAGACATGAGTCCCTTGCTCATTGCACCATCAGGATTCAAGCAAGCCGGGCCGAAGACGGCTGTAATGCCAGAAACCGGTCCCCGGAAGCTTGTTTCCTTTCCAGTGAAGAATTGGCTTGGTAGTTTGGTCTGCCCTGTTCCCATGATGCACTGGGCCAGGGACAGACTAATTTGCATATAGCCAGGTTCTGAACTGGGATGGTGCAGTGAGCTAAAAAACGGTGATGGATCAAGCCCTGATCTGTTGACTGGGTAGGAGTGTTCTGATTAACTCAGATACTCTGTCCATCACCACCCCCTTTTTTGTAATTATTTTGGCCACCATGAGTGTGGAAGGGTATGCTCAGACATGAGTCCCTTGCTCATTGCACCATCAGGATTCAAGCAAGCCGGGCCGAAGACGGCTGTAATGCCAGAAACCGGTCCCCGGAAGCTTGTTTCCTTTCCAGTGAAGAATTGGCTTGGTAGTTTGGTCTGCCCTGTTCCCATGATGCACTGGGCCAGGGACAGACTAATTTGCATATAGCCAGGTTCTGAACTGGGATGGTGCAGTGAGCTAAAAAACGGTGATGGATCAAGCCCTGATCTGTTGACTGGGTAGGAGTGTTCTGATTAACTCAGATACCCTGTCCATCACCACCCCCCTTTTTGTAATTATTTTGGCCACCATGAGTGTGGAAGGGTATGCTCAGACATGAGTCCCTTGCTCATTGCACCATCAGGATTCAAGCAAGCCGGGCCGAAGACGGCTGTAATGCCAGAAACCGGTCCCCGGAAGCTTGTTTCCTTTCCAGTGAAGAATTGGCTTGGTAGTTTGGTCTGCCCTGTTCCCATGATGCACTGGGCCAGGGACAGACTAATTTGCATATAGCCAGGTTCTGAACTGGGATGGTGCAGTGAGCTAAAAAACGGTGATGGATCAAGCCCTGATCTGTTGACTGGGTAGGAGTGTTCTGATTAACTCAGATACTCTGTCCATCACCACCCCCCTTTTTGTAATTATTTTGGCCACCATGAGTGTGGAAGGGTATGCTCAGACATGAGTCCCTTGCTCATTGCACCATCAGGATTCAAGCAAGCCGGGCCGAAGACGGCTGTAATGCCAGAAACCGGTCCCCGGAAGCTTGTTTCCTTTCCAGTGAAGAATTGGCTTGGTAGTTTGGTCTGCCCTGTTCCCATGATGCACTGGGCCAGGGACAGACTAATTTGCATATAGCCAGGTTCTGAACTGGGACGGTGCAGTGAGCTAAAAAACGGTGATGGATCAAGCCCTGATCTGTTGACTGGGTAGGAGTGTTCTGATTAACTCAGATACTCTGTCCATCACCACCCCCCTTTTTGTAATTATTTTGGCCACCATGAGTGTGGAAGGGTATGCTCAGACATGAGTCCCTTGCTCATTGCACCATCAGGATTCAAGCAAGCCGGGCCGAAGACGGCTGTAATGCCAGAAACCGGTCCCCGGAAGCTTGTTTCCTTTCCAGTGAAGAATTGGCTTGGTAGTTTGGTCTGCCCTGTTCCCATGATGCACTGGGCCAGGGACAGACTAATTTGCATATAGCCAGGTTCTGAACTGGGATGGTGCAGTGAGCTAAAAAACGGTGATGGATCAAGCCCTGATCTGTTGACTGGGTAGGAGTGTTCTGATTAACTCAGATACTCTGTCCATCACCACCCCCCTTTTTGTAATTATTTTGGCCACCATGAGTGTGGAAGGGTATGCTCAGACATGAGTCCCTTGCTCATTGCACCATCAGGATTCAAGCAAGCCGGGCCGAAGACGGCTGTAATGCCAGAAACCGGTCCCCGGAAGCTTGTTTCCTTTCCAGTGAAGAATTGGCTTGGTAGTTTGGTCTGCCCTGTTCCCATGATGCACTGGGCCAGGGACAGACTAATTTGCATATAGCCAGGTTCTGAACTGGGATGGTGCAGTGAGCTAAAAAACGGTGATGGATCAAGCCCTGATCTGTTGACTGGGTAGGAGTGTTCTGATTAACTCAGATACTCTGTCCATCACCACCCCCCTTTTTGTAATTATTTTGGATACCTAGATTCAGCACTGGTACATTTCCTGTAAACATGTAAGTAAATAAGTTTGGTTATTTGTGCGAATTTTAAAGAATATTTTTAGATTTTAAAACTCCACACTTAGAAACTTTTAGTAAGAAAATTGTCAATCTTATCTTATCTTATCTTAAGTGACATTTATAGAGCACACTGACACCATAAGTTTCCTGGCGCTAGGGTACAGAGTGCATGGAGTGTGAAGAGGCAGGCTAACCGGTTTGAGTGAAGAGACGGGTTTTAAGGAGCTTCCTAAAATTGAGTAAAGAGCAGCTAGACTTAATGAACAGGGGAAGAGGATTCCAAAGTTTGGGGGCCAGGTGGACAAATCTGCGGCCACCAAACTTGTTTATTTTGATTTTGGGGGCGACCAGCAGGTGGAGGTGAGCTGACCGGAGATTCCGCGCTGGTCAGTGCTGCTTAATCAGTGTTTTGAGGAAAACAGGGCTGGTACAGTGAAGAGACTTAAAAGTCAGGCAGCCAATCTTGAAGGCCGCACTTTGTTCAACTGGCAGCCAATGCAAATTGCGCAGCAGGTGTTTCGCAGACTGCCACTTTGGTGTTTTGTGGATAAGTCTGGCCGCCTGGTTCTGCACGGTTTGAAGACGGCGGAGCAGTGATTGTGGGAGTCCATGATATAAAGAGTTCGAAAAGTTACGGCGGGATAGTACCAGGGAGATGACACCCTGGACCAGTGCCGCATGCGGCAGTAGATGGAATATTTTCCAAATTTTACGAAGCTGGAACATGCATGCGGAAATCACCGCCCCTACCTGAGCCTTAAGAGAGAGCTCAGCGTCAATGATCACTCCTAGGCTCTTCACCGAGCTGACAGGGGCGGGAGGGGGGCCTAACTCGATGGGCCAGAACTGGGGACCCCAGTGTACTAAACTATTCCCCGGAAGGAGAAGCTCCGTTTTTCCGGGGTTTAATTTCAGTTGATTGTGGTTCATCCACTGCTGGATTTGAATCATGACTGAATGGAAACTATTGACAGCATCAGGAGAGTCAAGAGGGAAGATGATCTGTAAATCATCAGCGTAATTAAACACTGTGATATCCCATCTCTTGAGCGAATGAATCAGTGGCCGAAGGTATAAGTTGAACAAGAGCGGAGAGAGGGATGAGCCCTGATGGACTCCACAAGTCGTGGGAGTCTTGGCAGCCGTAAAAGGGCCCAGACGCACGGCTTGTTTTACTGCCGACGAGGAAGGACTCAATCCACTTGAGGGCAGGGCCCTGGATGCCGGCCTGTCTGACACGGTGGAGAAGGATGTCATGGTGTCAATGTTATCCTATGGAGGAAAACCGGTTAACGATTCACAGGTAAGTAATCGACTGTGGGAGTTAAGGTTCTGGGGTTAGACTCAGGGGTCCCCCAGGGTTAGTGATGCACTGTTGTTGCACCCTCAGTGGCCCTAGGACGGCCAGGTGCAGAGTGTTGAGGCCCAATGCTATCCAATGAGGGACAGGGGGCCTCCGGTTGGTGGCTGCTGGCAAGTAGGCCACTGGGTTGTGGGAGCAAAGCTCCTAGGGTTAAGGTCAGGGCAAATGGGGAAACAAAGTAGCACAAAAGGTGCCCTCTCAGTGGCACTGGGGTGGCCGGGTGCAGAGTGCTGTTTCGACGTCGTGCGCCCTGTTGTTTTCTATGGAGAACCTCCAGTTTGCAAAAGCACTGCATGCAGGGAGACGAAGAACTTCTGGGTGCGACCACCACTTGGAGAGGTAAGTTGGAAAGTTAAGGGTTGGTTAGGCACCATCGGTTTGGGCACAAAAGGCAGTGGGGCGTCGGGTGCAGGGGTGCCTTTATGTGGTCGGATCTTCTTACCAGCTCCTGGTCGCGGTTAGGGGGGCCTTCTGAATTTAGGTTGCAGGTGTCGGCTGGAGGCTTGAGGCAAGTCGGGGGTCACCGGATCTCGGGTCAGGATCGCCGGGGTGAACTCCTCGTGGTGTTTTTCCACTTGAGCTCGGGCCGGGTTCGGCGGGTGCAGAGTGGGCTGGATTCGCGGTCTCTGGCTGGTGCCAGAAGCTGCAGTTTGAACAAATCCGGTGTTCATGGGAGTTGCAGTCTTTAGAAGTGAAGGCATGCAGATCCTCTGGGTTTCTTGAGTTTGCTGGCTGCAGGACACACCAGGATTTTGCAGGAGCAGGTTCGAGGGGTAGACATGCCGGTAGGGCTGGGGCCAAGCCAGTGCGCGTCGTCCTCTTGTTAGCTCTGCACGGCTCTTCAGTCCTTCTTCTTATCTTCTTTCTTGTTTCTTGTCTTCATCTGCCTTCTTGGTTCAGGGCTGCCCCCTAAATACTGTATTTAGGGGGCCTTTTAGGGGTCTTGAGGTCAGTAGCCAATGTGCTACTGACCTTAGGGTGACTACACCCTTGGTGTGCTCACCCCACGTGGGGGAGTGAGCACAATCCCTAGTCCTGATTGGGGAGTGCCTGCCATCTGCAAGATGGCGAGCACTGGAGAGTGGGCTTCACCTTGCCTTCCCCACCTGATGGGTGGAGTTGGCAGAGGTGGGCACACCTCCTGAGCTGGCTAGTTTTTCCAGCCTGTCTTCCCACCGACAGGGAGGGGAGACAGGAAGGGGGCCTGCTCCTGATAGCAGGATAGGCTGAGGGTCGCATTACAAAGGCTGCCAGGCCTTTGAAGCTCTCCTGCCACAGATGGCTCTTCCCGGCCCGGGGGAGGTGTCAACACCTCCGCACAGGAAAAGGCTTTGTTTCTGGGCTCAGAGAGCATAGGCTCCCACCCTAGGTGTCCAGAAACATGTCTTGTGGTGGCAGGCTGGTGTGTACCTGTCAGGGAACCCTCCAGAGGCAGATTGTTTATCAGTGTGCATTTCTCATTAAATCCCACACTGGCATCAGTGTGGGTTTAATGTCCTCAGAAGTTTGATACCAAACGTCTCAATTTTCATTGTAGCCATTATGGTTCTATGGAGTTCGTAATGACAAGCTCCCAGCACCATATACTCTTAATGGCAGCACTGTATTTACAATGCCTAAGAATGGACTTAGACACTGTAGGGTTGCAGGGCTCATGCACCTGTACCCTCACTACTGGCATAGGGCCCCCGGCTAGAGGGGTGACTGATCTATGCCAGGGCAGTGGACTGTAGGCATGGCACATGTCGACTCTTTACTTTGTTCTGCACCAAAACACGCAGCCTGCAAAGGCAGTGTGTGTATAAAGGTACAGGGCCTCTAAGGGTGGCACATTAAGTGGTGCAGCCCTCAGAGGTCTTCCCTGGTCAGAGTGCCCTGGGTACCTGTGGTGCCATTTACCAGGGGCTGACCTGTGACCAGAGATGCTAATTGGGTTAGTTTTGGGGAAAGAACACATGCCCTCGGAACCTGATTGGCAGGGACCCAGGGCACACCAAGAAAAAGTGTATCAGCAGTCTGACAAAAAGTGGGGGGTTAGTGCAACAGAAACCCACTTTCCTACAGTAGTTTATTATGAACGAGTTATTACCTGTGGGGCCTAGCAAGGCATTCAACAAAGCGGTATCTGTTGGATCCATGATGGGGGTGGGAACAGAGGAAAGATGGGGGAAGTTGGAATGAGCCTATAAAGGTGTATGTTCAAACGAGTGGGAGTGAATGCAACAGCTTAAACAATGGAGGGACTCGTATACTTAGGATGCTACACACCCTAGTTGCTGTATTACAGGATGCAGGTTTGGAAAAGTAAACACGACAACTGACAGACAAGCGGCAGTATACCCCTGTACTTTGGGGCCTTCCCTGACTGCTGCCGACATCTGACTCAATCAACCGCTCCCTTCTTATATGAGGAAGAAATACTATTCCTAGGTCCATTGGAAACACAACCCCGGTGTACTTTAAGTTCTGTGCTGGCTCCAGCTGTAACTTAGTGTGTTTTATTAGGAGCCCATACTCCTGTAGAAGATTGCGCACTTGTTTACTATCTCCCGACCCTTAGAAAAAGAGCAAATGAGCAGCTCATCCAGATATGGGATGATCTTAATACCTAAATCATGGATAATTCCCACTACTAGGCTATCCCTTTACTAAACACTCAAGGACAATGATATTATAAAGCTAATAGCCTGAACTGATAATGTTTGGTCTCCACATAAAATTGCAAAAATATCTGATTACATGTAGATGAAGATCCAGTAAGTCTATTGAAGTCTTAACATCTGCTTGAGCTATTAGAGGCAAAATGGATTGGAGTGTCACCATTGTAAACAGTGTACGTGGCAAAACTGATTCACCTTCTTTAAGTCTAACAGAGGTCAAAAATCCCCTGACTTTTTCTTTACTAGAAGTATAAAAGAATAACATTCTTTTCCTCTTTTGGTTTCTGACAAAGGCATTTTTCCTGCTTTTGATACCAAATCTTGTATTTCCTGCCAAATTGTGTGATTTGTCTGGGGATTTTTGAAACTAAAGTTAAACAGAAAAAATGTCTGGCTCTCTAGTTCAATCCACTGTTAGAAATTGGGTCTGTAGTTGGCAGAGGTTTGTACCTTGTCCATGTAGGGACCACAATCCTACTCAGGGTAAGCTAGATACACTCTAAAAGACAGCCTGTGCTCCCCCTCTGCTAGCTTGGAACAGAGCAGTCAGGCTTATCTAAAGATACACACACACATACACACACAATAATACAATGAAAACACCACAAAAATACTCCATACAAGGTAAGAAAAAAAGATTATATTTTCGTGAATAAAACAAGTCCGAAATGACAAAAATCCAACAAATAGAACCGGTGTATTGAATGTTTAAAGAATAAAACAAAAAGTAGTGCTTAGAAGCAAATAGCACCTAAGGGTTACATGAGGTCAAGCTAGACAGGGTTGAATCCTAAGTTCAGGCTGACCTTGATGGAGGACAGGCCGGCTACATGACTCAACAGGTGCTTCTAAAAATTGTACCTTGGATGGAGCAAGTGTCGATGAAGAAGACTCGATTCCTTGGGTCTGATCCGCCAGGGCAATGAAGGCTTCATTGACAAACCCCTTTACGAAGCAGGCACTGCACCAATGTTGAGCCACAGTGTCTGTCGTTATCAAGCGTGCAGTCTGTTGAATCGATGTTGTCGTTCAGCTTCTGCTTCGGCGTCAAGGGGCAATGCGTTGGGTGCAATCAGCACAAAGTCGTTTGCGTTGATTTTGAGGGTTCTGTACAGCAGAAGTCACCTTTCAAGGGCCCAGAACTGTATTGGCACCACTTGGCAGGGCTGGATTCACAGATGACAGAGTACAGGTGCCATTTCAGGGCTGAAGGAAGGCTTTGATGGCCCTGAGACATCAGAAAAGGGGGCAAGCCCTTGGGGTCACTCTGGGTTCAAGTGAGGGGGGTCAAGTCCTTGTCCTCAGCAGGACAGTGATCAGCAGGGCAACACAGAAAAGCAGTTCTTCCAGAGCAGGACAGCAATCCTTGTAGCACAACAGTCTTTACTCCCTGCAGAGTTCTTCACAGTGCCCGTAGTATACTATCTTGTTAGGGTCAGGGTCCAGTACCTATACCCAGTTGTGTCTTTGAAGTGGGGGTGACTTCAAAGCAGGCACGTGAAGTCCACAGGTCCACTTTCAACCCAGTTATGTATGCTGTGGGGGTAATAAGCTGTCTGTGTGGGACACAGGACACTGCCTATTCAGGTGTGTCAGCTCCCCTCCCTCTTCCTTCCCAGGAAGAGCTATCAGAATGTATTTTAATGCATATGGGTTTCCTGTCACATCCACCCTTCCTGTGTTTGTGGCTGTCTAGAGGGAATGCACAAAGTGTAGCTATCGCCAACCCCAGACGTGTATTGGAGACAGGCTGCAAGGCACACAGAGCAGTTAAAGCAGAGAAATGCCCACTTTCTAAAAGTGTAATTTCTAAACTAGTAATGTTAAATCCAACTGTATCAGTAAAGAGGATTAATCATTATCATTTCAAAGATATGAAACATGATGCAGCCACATTTTTCTAATTAGGAATTACAGCTTAAAAGTAGTTTAAGGAATTCCAAATTCTAGCCTATGAGAGGAATAGGCCATAGGGCACGGGTCTACCAGCGGGGCAATTCCTGCTCCACGCATCTATACTGCGGGCATACACGGAGTCCTGGGGGGATATTCAGGAAGAGCCGCCGATACACCACCTAATGCAATACCTACACGTCATGGGCAACGGCTCCCATATCATTCGCGGGCTGGCGCAGGCCCTCCTCATGCACACACAAAGATCCACACAATCGATTCGGGACAAATGGGCGGCCCACCGAGGGAGGGATTGGACGGATAAGGAGTGGAACCTGGTTCTAGCTAGCCCCGTGAATATCCCTCGAAACTCCCGCTTCCGGACCATTCAGTTATATATACTGCACCAGGCATATTTATCACCAGACAGAATCAACAGGTACTTCATGATCAACACCGCCACCTGTCCCAGATGCGACCTGCTAGGCGCGGACATTTTGCACATGCTCTGGCACTGCCCCTCTCTAGCCACATATTGGGGGGAGGTGACGTCTCTCCTGACGCGCAGTGCGGGTCTGGGGCTACCACACACATGGGAGGCTTGCATTCTTGGCCTATACAAAAGAACCAAACTCAATAAGACACAAGCTAGGTTCTGGGATCTAGGCCTTATCACAGCCAAGCGGCTGCTCACTAAACACTGGAAACGGAGAGAACCGCCAATCCCCAAATACTGGTATGCATCCTTCACCAATTGGGCTAGAGCAGAAAGCACGGCACTACACCGGGAGGAGATAGCGGGCCTAAGACAATTCCCGATTGCACAACTCTGGGACAACATCATGAGATCCCTCCAGGGGGAGGGCACGGCCAGAGGGCTCACATAGGGATCGCCGCAAATGGGGCAACACTGCTGGGGTAACTGTGGCGAAGCCAAGGACGCGGGTTGCATCCCCCCCCCCACGTCACTCGCCTACTCGGAGTGCTGGAGACATGGCGCTTGCGACCTGGAGGAAGCCTGCCTCCCCCCAGACGCCCTGAGCAGCGGCTGTCTCATACGCTCGACACGCTGGTTGTGGACCCGGACAGACACCCACACGAAGGACCACTAATCCACAACATCTTACAATAACCTCCTAGCCCCTTTTTTGTGGCGTCGCCCCCACAAGTACACTCTCCCCCCCCCCCACCCCCCTCCCACACACACCCCCATGTTCATTGTTTCGGACTCTTGTCCCCCACATATAGCCCTTTCCTCCTCAAACGCCACACCCGGAGGGCGTACTTGGCCACATGACCGGCTACGGGGCCAGGCGAAAATGGCGTCTCCTCAATTCACAGTATGGCTATAACATTTATCCGTATGACGCATCACACACTCCATCGACGGCCCGTGGGGCCCTACCGCTCTAAACGGCTGGCGTGCGCCACGGCAAAGACGGACCGAACACATACATTGCTAACCCCTATCCCATTGTCGCGTTCCCAAGGTCTGTCAGTAAAACTTATGGGTTTGAGTACTGTGGATACCGGAACGACACGCGACGACACAGCCAAAGATTGGGACACACCGATGAGATCTGATTCGTTTGCAGAGTTAAAATGTTTACTTATAATAAAATGATAAAACAAGACGTCATTTGAAGGCATAACTGAATAATGAGCACATATGGTACGAGAGATGCAATTAAAGACTTATTCTCTAAGGTTGCAGTCGAAGGAAATGTACACCTTCCTCCTTGTTTATCTACTCTCACGATATACCGTAATGTTGCAGCCGGCCCACAGGGTTTTAGGCTTCGCTATATGTACTGCTCTATTGAACACCAATAAACGTCTTGAAAAATGAGAGGAATAGGCCACAGTAGTGAAAAACAAATTTAGTTTTTTTTGTCACTGCTAGGACATGTAAAACTTAAAAGTACATATCCTACCTCTTAGTTACACAGCACCCTGCCCTTAGGGCTACCTAGTGCCTACCTTAATGGTGAATTATGTGTAATAAAAGGAGAGTTTAAGGCTTGGCAAGTAGTTTTAAATGCCAAGTCGAAGTGGCAGTAAATTGCTCACAGCCTCTGCAATGGCAGGCCTAAGGCAGGTTTGATAGGCTACTTGTGTGAGTGTCACAATCAGTGCTGCAGGTCCACTAGTAGTATCTAGATTACAGGCCCTGGGTATATGGTATACCACTTTATAAGGGACTTATAAGTAAACTAAATGTGCCAATCATATACACACCAATGTCACCATGTTTAGGGGAGAGGTACATGCACTTTAGCACTGGTTATGAGTGGTAAAGTGCTCGGTGTCCTAAGCCCAACTACAAGATACAGCAAAAAGAGCAGGTAAGTAGGCAAAAAGTTTGGTGGAAGACCACCCTAAGGATGATAGGCCTAGCATCCACTTTGTAGCCTTGATCTGCTATCTTCAACACCCAAGCCTCTGTTATTGACCTGGGCCAAACTTGACTAAATAGTTGTAGGGGCCCACCTACTAGAGCCATTTAGTCATGATTTAGGAGGGTTGGAGATTGCTTAAATGGTTTCTAGGAGGGACCCTGTTTTATCTGTTGAAGATTCCTTCCTTGAGAGGCTGGGAATATCCTCTGCCCCAAACTGAGGGAGTAATTTCCTGTCATCATTGTACTTTTAAATAAGATCTTCAAGCTGAACTTCCTTCCCTTGGGAAGGGGTGATAATTGAGAGCAGTCTTTTGACCACGTCTGCCTTCTCATCCACAGATGGCTCCTGGCAGAGATAAATGCAACAACAGTCACTGTAAAGGGACATAAGCCATCATAGGATATAATAGATACATATCTGACTTCTTGTTCAATTGCTGATAGCCTGGCTGTGCAAGCTGTGCCCTCTACATTTCCTGCACTCATTTCTAGACATGTTCAAAGAGAGAGAAAATAGCGTATGGAGAACCATCATGATGGCAACATTTGAAATTCCATATGACCCTTTTGCGGTTACATGGTTTTCCCTCCCCTGGGGTATGCTTGGGAGGCCCTGAGATCTGTGCCTTAAGCACTGCTGCTATTGCTTCATGCCCTGCAGTGTAGCCATAGAATGCATAGTCGAGGCACATCTGTGCAATTCCTCCACCAAACTCTCTCTCAATCTTAGTATGCGTTCATTTGGATGAAAATGTCCCAGATGTAGGTACTCCTCCATTCTCCCACACTAGAATTCACTGCTATGTTAGGAAAATACGAAGTGTGCCCTGCGTTTTCTGTTTTTGTATGACCCAAGTATTTAGAGTTTTCTTAATTTCATGAGGCTAAGATATACATTCTGGCAATTATAGTATCATGTAAAAACTGGCTATCAGTTTTCCAAGCTCCAACAGCCTTTCAGGGAGCCAAGGAAAAAATAATTTTTTAACATCATATGCTTTGCTTGCTAAAGCACAGCTACATTTGTGTTGTTTTGACATTTGTTATAGAAGTAACATGATATCTGTATGGCACAGTATTTATTCTCACCAACCCAGCCACTTATGCTAGGGATTACTTGTGTGTTTACAACCATGCTCGCATTCAACAAGGTTGTGTCCAAACAAATAAACATGCCTGCCTCCTATGAGAACTTTTTATCAATCACAAACATGCTCGCTACCAAAAGGTTGCACATTACTAAAATATCAAAAACAAAGATAATTTGAAAAAATGTCTTGTTGGAGAGCTCGACCTTCCAACGTAATCTCTTAGTCAAGTCGTTAAAGGTATTTCCCCATTGGTCGTATGGACCTTTGTTAGCTCACATGAAGCATTGAAAGGGAGAAAACATCTTCAGTACATATCTCACTTGAGAAGCCCACATGATTTCACAATAAGGACCTGTAATTGCTGGGTTTGATTAAAGGGCTTTATTCAGATTACCAATCAATCCAGTATATATGCAAGACAAACCTAAATCCAATAGGTACAGCATTAACATAGGTAAAGTGAAATATCTCCGTTGGTTGAGGCGCCTCAGAATGAGATACACAATTGCCACAAAATATAGAAACAAATAAAAGTGAACAGGTGTTCCATAAAGAAACTTCCCCTCTCTCTTCTAAACATAAGTCACATATGATCATCTATCAAGGGTCTCTAAAGCCAGAGCATAGAAGGTGCGAGCATGATCAGAATTCAGTAGAAGTCTTGGAAAAAGGAAATAAGTGTTTAGCATACAGCTTCACACTTGCAAGAATAAGGCAAGCATAAGATCTGTACCTCTAAATCTAAAAGGGATCTGTTGTGACTCAAACTGTGTGAACACCAATTAAGAAGTAACTGGAGACTCAGAAAAGCCTTATCTCCCTTCACACCACCAGGGACGGATAAGACCAATACTTGAATGCATCTGCAATATTACTTTATGTTCTCAACACGTTGAGCTGAGACTGTGGTTCTCAACGTTGAACATCTTGCCATCCTGGTACATGATGAACAGAAAGCTTCTTTCGACCTTTGTTACTACATGTTCACTACCAGGTTTTCCTCCAGGCCTCTCTATCAGCAGTCTAATAGAGACAATAAACCTTTCTCTAACTAACACAATAATAAATCTACAAGAAATGAAGAACCTGCTGGCAAAGCAAAATGCAACTGAGGCCTGTATTCAGACTAACTGTAACTAAGTATATAGTGTGCAATTTGAATGCATGGTTATACATGCACATGCGTAGCTTGAAAAATAAATGTAAAACATGAGCAAAAGAGTACATGTGTACATATGCAAATATAACTTGAAGTGTAAGTGTAAAACGTGAATTAAGAATACATGGTTTCATGTTTACATTAGTGCACACAGGTATAAATCTCAAGCCTCTACAGTGAATACATTTCATCAATACGCTTAAACATTTCCCACAATTTAATAAAGCTAAGGCACACATGAATATAAATTCAAATGCAGGTATATAATTTCATTTCTGTGACGTGTAAGGGTGGGGTCTAAATTGCGCTGCTCCAAATCCTCCTCTGATGGCGATATTAGCCTTCACAATTAACATATGAATTTTATCAGATGACTTTGAATCAAAACCCTGAGGTTTTCACCATTTTTCGTCTAGAGTTTTCCAAATATTTAATTTCATCATAAAATCTGCTCTGATGCCTCTAGTTATACATCTTTTCTCCTCCTTCTTATTCCCCTCCTTTCCTGTACCTCTCTTTTTCCTTCCATACACTTGTACCCTCTAAATATTACAAACAGACAGATTGCAGAGAAGGCAATTATCACTAGGGGGTTCAAAACGGAGCCCACTATTCCACTTCCAAAGTTTCCAAACCATTTGCCTACTTTAGCAAATCAATTTCCTGGATCCTGGATCTTCTAACTCCTTTAAATCTGCCTTTAAGTCTGTAACGGTCTTAATATATTTCTTCATCTCTTCATTCTTCATTCATTCTTGTCAGTAATGTAAGAGCAGCATTGCTGAACCTTCAACATCGTGCAGACTCTGCCCTGCTTTAGGAGAAGGATGTTTAATGCAAGGCGATTTTGCATCACCATATAGCTCACAGCTATAATTTCAGGGTCCTTAGCTAACAATGAATGTGCAGTACCATTAGGTAACTTATCAACTATAGTTAACAGGTTTCTAATTCTGAAATCATTCAAAAACGACTCCTACAGAATAAATCAATGCGCCAAAAGGTACCTCCAACTATTTCAGTACCACTTCTGCTTCTTTCTGTTCCCCATACAGGATTATCTAACTGCTCTAAATGATAAATCCTCAGGAAGACTACTGCCAAGTACCATATGCCATACCAACTACAGGATAATGTGAAATATGCGTGAGCCCCACAAACATAATAGACTCTGGGAATAATACGATGCTGATCTCCCATGAATAATGGCCAATTTTTCCCATATTAAAAAATTTGGTCACAGTCGCTCTTTCCCATAAATTTAGTGTGAACTACAGATTTACCTCTAAGCATGCATAATTTTCCTTTGTGTTTCTAATCTAGAGCTAGTGCAGGCATAACTTCAGATTCTTGATGTTTTATCTCTTCTTTAGCCCACTTATTTCTATACTGTTGATCCTTCCATTATTTCAATCTAGCATTCATTGCCCTTCTATCTTCCATAGAATCAAGAGGTTCATTTTCAACTTCAGTTAAGGAACAAGTCAAATTATTCCTGTGAGCATAAGCAGAATCTAATTTTATTATGGGTTTAAAGAAACAATCAACTGTATCCATTTCTTTGGCATTGGGGTGATGATTAAAATGCTTAAACATGGGAACTTCTGAAAGCACTAAATCATAATTCGAAAAATAATACTGGAAACTACCCTTCCCATATAGAAGATTCATTAAAAGGCTATATGTAATACTATATGCAGGAGGAATGTGGTGATAGGTAATTCCCTCTGCAGCGGATGCAGGCAACTACATACAGATGCAGCAGTCCAATGCATCCATAGTGTCAATGTATTCATAAAGCAACTTAAAATAGGCGTTTGAGGAGAAATATTCTCTTGATGAATGTAGATGTAATGTCTTGAAATCAAATGTATACAAACTATTATCAGTAGGAATTGGGGTCCTAGGGGTAGTTGTAGATCTAATCTCAACTGAATTAGAAAGCCTGGGTGAATCTAATCCAAGAAGCAAAGCAATTAGTCCTACAATTACAGCTGTCAATTCACCTGTTAATATAAGTACGGCTTTTATGGTTACTAGTTTCCATGACTTTACTAGAATTAGACAATTCAACAGGAAATAGCAGCAAGCGATTTCTTCTGTATGTTTCTACTTATGCAGATGACAAAAGCAAAGTCTATAAATTGTATGATGAGTTTAGTTACAAAGTCTTCATGAGTCTTCCCTAACTCTACTCCATCTTCTTCTAAATGACACCTTTATGCTCCTTCTGCCGCCCCAGGCCTAGGGAATCTTATTCGTTCTTTTCAAAACAAAGTCCGTTTAATTATATCTAATAAAAGCACAAATCAAAGCTCAGTTCAGAAATCAGGCCAGTGACAAATTGTGTCAAACTATTCGATGGCAATGCAAAATCAAGTACAGTTAATCCACAAGCTTTAGTAAATGGAGGTTCAACTGGAATTGCATTGTTATCCTCCAAATCCCCAAACCCCTCTTGTTGTCATTTGCTGCAAGAGTGTGTCCATTCAGGGAATGAGTCCCTCCGACAGTGCACTCTTGCTCTTTTTGTTCTCCTAAGTTCAGATCGTTTGTCTTCACTATCACCCAGACCAGAATCCTCTGTATCCTCTGAGATAGTGCACATCTCTCTCTCTTGCCTTCTTGGCCAACTATCTCTGGCTCCTACTCAGCATGCCACAGCACCAGGCCCTCTTTCAGGGTCTTAATCTGGCTCAGCCAGCACCACAGTCCAGGACTCTCCTATCTCAGCCTCAACTGATCTGACCAAAATACGGGCAGAGGAGGTGGTCTAGCCATCATTTATAGAGAGCGGTACCAATGTCGTATCACCCCTACCACAACATCAGTCTGTGAAAGCTTGTTGTTTTCGTTAGAACTATCCTCTACAAACACCTTTACAGGCCTCCTGGTCTACCGACCACCCGGAACGCTAGGTCAGTTTATTTCGAACATGGCTGAATTAGTCGCCAATTTAGCGCTCACTTTGGCGAATTTTACAGTGCTGGGCGATCTAAATTTGCATTTAGATGATCCACTTGATTCCGCAGCCAACAGTCTTCGGCTGAGCTTTCAAGCGATTGATCTGGCTCAAAAGGGATTCCTTCCGACACATAATAAAGGCCATCTTTTAGATCATGTGTATAGCAATCTTGACAACCTAATCGCCTCTGCCATTACCCTGGACTGACCACTATTTAATACCCCTCACTTGGGTAACAGGGAATCCCCCTCCCGTCCAAGAACCTAAAAAACACTGGGGAAGAAAGTGGTCTAAACTTTCTTCCACCAAATGGGAATCTGCTCTTGTTGAACTTAAACCTCTGAAGGCTTCTAATCCTGACACAGCCAGTATTAACTTTGACAACTGGATCCATAATTCCCTTGATTCAGTCCTCCCGAAGGAACCCTTGCATTGTATAAAAAGGCAAAAAGTAGCCCCCTGATATACCCCTAGATTAAGGGAGATGAAACAATCATGCCGTAAATTAGAAAGGATCTGGAGACAAGATCGCTCAGCACAGGAAGGCAGACTATAGAGCCGCAATTAGGCTTTATAAAACTGAAATTAAGGCGGCTCAAGCCCAGTTTTATGAAACAAAAATTAATTCAGCTGCAAATGCTCCCAAGGAAATTTTCTTGATAGCCAAGTCACTGATTTCCCCTCCCCCAGAGCGAGCACCATTAGATGGGGCACTTGCTCGTTGTAATAATCTAGCAACTTTTTTTATCAGAAGATTCAGACCATCTATTCATCTTTTGCCTCTGACAGAATTGAACCTGATGCCGCTACAATAGTGAACGCCAGCATACTGGCCCCCTGTACGCTGGAAAAAATTCACCCTTTTAGACTCTGTCTCTTTAGATAAAATAATTCCCAAAGTCACCTCAGGATCCCCTAGAGACCCAGCACCGCCACAGTTCCTCACTTCGGTCATTGATTCAATCCGTCCAGTCATTCTTGATGTTCTTAACACCTCAATCATCTCGAGCACAGTTCCGACATCTTGGAAATGTGCAATGGTCAGGGCCCTCTTAAAAAAGCCCAACCTAGACCAAAGCAACTTAGATAATTTTCGCCCTATTTCCCTGTTACCCTGGATGAGCAAACTGCTCGAGAAGCACATTAACAACATCTTAGTGGATTACTTAGAATCCAACGATCTGCTATGTGCCTCCCAGACGGGATTTCGTACCCAACATGGGACTGAGACAGCTTTGCTGGCAGTGACCGAAGAAACAAGAACTGTGCTGGACCGGGGAGGAAAAGCAGCCATCATATTATTAGATCTCAGCGCCGCGTTCGACACGGTTAACCATGCCACTTTATTACATCGACTCAATGGCATGGGAGTGTCGGGGGCGGCCCTGACATGGCTCACCTCCTTCCTGGACAAGCGCTTCTTTCAGGTCTTTGAAGGAGAGGCTGTATCCACCAAGCAGCCACTCAGTTGTGGGGTTCCCCAGGGCTCTGCCCTGAGCCCCACACTTTTTAATGTTTACATGAGGCCCCTAGCGGAGATAGTCCATCCATTTGGCGTTCGAATTGTCACCTATGCAGACGACACCCAGCTTGTGGTCTCATTGAACCACGCTGAGGGGTCGTCTAGCACTCTGAGCCCTTGTTTAGAGGCAGTGGCCAGATGGATGGAACTCTCCTGCCTCAGATTAAATGGGGAAAAAACAGAAATCATGCTACTGGGCAACCCCTCACCTACCATCTTGGCCCCCATCTGGCCTACGTGCCTAGGCCCCCCCCCCCCCCCTCCTCCCAAACCACAGATAAAAAGCTTGGGAGTTTGGCTAGATAAATCACTTGACTTCACTTTCCAGGCCACCAAAACCTCATCTACCTGTTTTGGGCTGATGAGAATGCTCCGAAAAAGTTCTCCCTTTGCTTCCGTTCCAGGCGAGGAGAATCATGGTTCAGGCCCTGATACTTTCTTGCCTGGATTACGGTAATGCTCTTTACCTGGGAGCTCCTGTGGCCGCGATCAACAAACTCCAGGTCACCCAAAACTGTGTGGCCCGACTGCTTTTCCAAATTCCACGCTGGCAGTCGGCTAAACCCGCCCTGAGGAAGCTACATTGGCTTCCTGTGGCAGCTAGGGTACAGTTTAAAGCCATGTGTCTGGTCCAGAAAGCTATACGTAGAACAGGTCCAGCCATAATGCACCCTCTAGCCACTCTCTACCTCCCCCTCAGAGCTCTCCGCTCCAGCTCGTTACATCTGGCCACCACTACTAAGATAAACAAGGCACGCTGGGGTGGCCGCTCATTCTCACACAATGCTGCGAGAATATGGAATTCCCTTCCTCTTGCCCTGAGAGAGAATAACAATCTGCTGGCATTTAGAAAGCTTTTAAAAACTCATCTGTTCGGAGGAGCCTGTTAGCGCCCTATCCTGTCGCCTTTCTGATTCTAGCCAAAGCGCTGCGAGGCCTCAGGGTAGATTATGCGCTATATAAATATAATTTTCATTTCATTTCAACTGTCGACTCATCAAGACCCTCCCAGGCCAAGATTGTGCTGTTTCAGGTTCTCACTGATTTTCTGCAGCTTGTTCAACCTCTCACTGCAACCTTTCAGTTGCAGATTGCTCTTCTGATATAGATACTGTCACATCATCAAGGGGACATTCCCCTCTGTGAGTATGGGCAGCCTGGATCCAGTTGCAGAGACATCCACACTTAATAGAGATGTTCTTAATAATAATAACTTGAAACGGTCTAGGGCATCGAAGTTCCAGACACTTTTTCCGAATGTGTTTCTCATCAAGACCCAGTCGCCTAATGCAGTGGGGCGGTAGCAGCTCCAACCTGGTGAGAGACAAAATGACCACATCAGCTAGTCCTTTGCAGTAATCAAGAATCATGTTATCTGTAATGTTCACAAGCGCATTTACAGGCACTGCTGGTAGTCTCATTGCTCGACCCATGATGATTTGATGGTGGTACAGTCCTGTACACCTATCATGAATGCTGCAAAGACTAGTTAACACTAGGGGCAACTCCCAGGCCACTTCAGAGACGTTGAAGCATACACTTTGGGCAATCTGGATTTCAGCATTCCATTCACTTGCTCGACTATTCCTGAAGGACGGTAACTGCAATTTGGTCTTTGCTACACTTGTAATGCTACAAACAACATTTTTAGGACCTTATTACTGTTATGAGTCCCTCAACTGACTCCAGCGGAGTCAGAAAACCAAAAATGTGGATTAGTTCCCTCAACAACATCTCAGCTACTGAGACACTATAATTTCTTCTAGTCAGGCAAGCTTCAACTCTACATGAGAAGATGCACACAGTCTCAGCCCATTGCACACTGGCATCTCGATGAAGTCCAGCTGCATCCTATTGAATGGACCTCCTGATCCTCCTATGTGGCTCAGTGTCACTGTGGATCTTTTCCCTACATTCATCTACTGATACACACCATATCTGTGACACAATCCTCCAGCCATCAATCTAAAGCGGGGGTTAAACCAATTCTGCTGAAACCATTTGACCATTGCATCCCTCCCGACATGTGCAGGATCATGAAAATGTCTAGCCATTGGAGATAGCAAGCTATCTGGCAATACATGTCTTCCATCAGGTGAAACCCAAATGTCATCTTTTCTTTTGGCTCAACCTGCTCTGACCCAACTCTGCTGTTCTGCCTCTGGTACTTCCTCCTGCAACCTTTTCACTTCTTCCCAAGTATCAGCTGTTGTTAACAAAAAAGTTGTAATTGGTCTCATCTTCAGATTCATTTATATATTCGTGCTTAAATGTTCAGGTCCCATTAGCGCAATATCGTGCAACCTCATCAGCAAATCAATTGGCAAATGTCACATAGTTATCTCTGCTTCTATGGGCCAAACACGTATCAATGGCAATTTTGGTAGGCAATTGCAATGTCCCCAACAATTTCATGACATGTGCGCCATTACGTAAGGGGGATCTAGATGAAAATGAATCTTCTCTGTGACCATAACTGTCCAAAATCACGAACAACACCAAAGTCACACTGACTATCAGTAAAAATTGTCACTTTCAGCGTTTCAGAAATACAGCAAGCTCTAGTAAGAGGAATGAATTCAGCCACTAGCTCATAGATCCCCCTTTGAAGCCAGGAGGCTTCCACTGAGTAGCAGCTGCTACCAATTGGGAGTGGTGGGGTGGGGGGCATGGGGGTGGGAAGGAAATGAAAAAAAACACTTACCTGGGCCAGCCGGCCACCACTTCTCCTCTGTCTTCTTCTTCCTGTCACCTCCAGAAGCAGGACGCACCTGGGCTCCAAAGCTCCACATAACCAGTTATATTGCTGCAATGCAGCATTGTGATTGGTCTGAGTGCCGTGGTTCGGCACTCAGACAGGGGCTGGGAGGCTTTGCATACTCCTCACCAGGCTGTGTAAAGCAAGCCTGGTGGGGAAGATGCAAAGTGTGCAGGACTGTTTTGCCAGCCAGGAAGGACCCGCCAACAAGTCATGTGCATTTAAGGAGTGCTAACCACTCCTCTCCCTGCTCTGGCCAGCCCCGCCCGGAGAGCCACTAACTTTAATAGCAGTGGGGCGACGCTCCTCCGCCTTTGCGAAGGAGCCACCACTGCTTCCACTACCCCTGTGACTGTACAGACTGCATAGGCAGCTCTTCCGTTTCCTCCATCTTCCCATCAACAAACAGCATTAAATCAGACTCAGTTCATGGCTCATCTTGTATGTCCGGTCTTGACTTGGTGCATATTTCAGTGACATCGAGACAGTCATGCTCTACTTCTCCATCATCATTTTCAGGCAAAGGTAAGAGTGTAGTAGGATTCAAGAAAGCGCACCTTTTTATAGAGACATTTCCTGCTGCAAGTATAATCTGTTCACACTTGGTCAATCGACTGTTGATCAGGTGTTGAGTGCGTTTACGCGTTTACAAGATCTCTATGGAATGGGGAACGAAATCAGTAAGGGGATGACCCATGACAAAACGTTCACATCTTTCTATGCTGACGCTTATTGCTGCTACAGCTTTAAGACTTCCAACCAGTCCTGCAGCTACAGGATCAAGAGTAGCAGAAAAATAATCCACAGGTCTATTTACATTTTTCATGCATTTATTCAGTCTCAAATCCTTTTATGAGACCTATGTCCTTTCCAGAGAAGTCCCAGACTTCACTGTATCTCTGAGATCTGGTGGCTAATCATCAATTGTCATCAAAGTGTACAACACAATGTTTGACCCTTGACTGGCCAATTTAAAATCAACATCTTCCTCATGAGTTTGAAACTCCACATCTTTCGGCATGAAATACATGGTACAATTTAGTTTACACAGCAAGTCTAGTCCAAAAAGATTTACCGGACTAGAATCGCACACCACAAACTGGTGAGTCTCTTCTGATTTTACCGGACTAGAATCACACACCTTAAATGGGTGGTTCTATTCAAAGGACCCTATTCCCCTATGCCCCATTCTCATGTTACAAGATATGTAATTTTCAAATCCTACAACTTGGATTCTTTGCCCCCAGATGGGTAGGTCTGGAAATTTCGCTGTTCCAACATTGGAATGGGCAGCACCAGTGTTTATCAAGAATGATACTGGGTGACCTTTCACTTCACCTTCCATGACTGCACCAAGCATCCTAACTTTCTGCCCCTTCAGGCACGTCATAGTGACTGATCTGAACCATAACCCTCAAGTGTGTCAAACACTGGAAATTGCAGGGACGGGTTTTGGTTCTATAAAGAATTTTGATTAAAATTTGGGACCTGGTTACAATTAAATCTAGGACCATTTACATTTTGTTGAGGAATTGGGGATTGAGGAACTTGCATTACTGGTATTTTTTGTACATTAGGACTTTGCATTCTTTGCGTCCGCACATTTTGTGTCTGCACAGGGTTGGTAACATGTGTCTGTACAAACCCTGAAATTTGACCCTGATTTTCATTCATTACTCTGGTGGGATTAAGATGACATTCCTTCTCCCAATACTCTAACTTGTTACAATAAGGACATGGAGTTAATTTCTGTAATCTTTAATGTGGCAACATCAATTCCAGTACTCGTGTCAATCGGGAGACCATGTCCTCTACCCTATTGTGGATAAACATTTCTACCTTGCATCATAGGACTCCCTGTTGATACACACCGTGCATAGCACCAACCTTCACTACATACGGTTGACTTTGACTTCCTCTATGTGTGGCTTTTATCTGCACCAGCATCAATTTCTCCTTCAACAGCTTCAGTTTCATTTCCTATTCTTCACTACAGTATTTTGCATACCTCAAAATCTCATTGATCGACTTATTCTGCCAACAAATCAAATACTTTTGAATCACCAAGCTAACCTCAGGTCTCCATCCTGTTATGAACGGAGACACAAAACTACCCATATCCTTGGACTCATGATTTTTCATTTGACTGTGCTGTTTGAACACTTGCAACAATCTCTTATAAAAAGAATGCACAGCCTCCTAATGTTCCTGAGTTGTTCTGTCAGTCTTACCCCAATCAAACTCCTTTGCCGGGATGTTTTCCTTCAAAAAGGTAATCACCTGTTGATACTTTTTCATCACTAAAGTTAGTGAGGCATGAGATATCCGATTTCGCTGTGACTCCTTCTCTGTCCACTGTACAGCTCCTTTACACTCTGTACACAAATCACTTGGTACCACAGTGTCAAAAAGGGGTGTTCAAATATATCCACAACACTTGTGAAATCTTCATAAATCAATCAACCTGAGTGTACCAGTCCATAGGATTATCTATTAATTTGGGGAAATCATTTGTGAATGCCGCAAAATCACCCCTACTCCATGGTACATGAACTTAGCCTCCACCAGGCACTTCTTTCAATGGGAAATTTGAAGCACCATCCCATCTATCAAATCCAGAGGTGGATTTCACATTTCTTTTTTTGGGTCTTTTTTCTTTGCCTAACCTCCTTCACACTTGTCTAATTCACTCCATTTTCAGATGCTGCCAGTTAAATTTGGGGGGTTCTAGTTGGCACAGGTAGGTACTTGTGACAAATAGGGACCCTTGCCTCTAGTCAGGGTAAGTGGGTACACTCCTAAAATAACTTCTGCCCACCCCCTTGGTAGCTTGGCATGAGCAGACTGGCTTATCTCAGAGGCAGTGTGTAAAGCATTTGTGACCACATACAGCAATCAAGTGACAACACTACAGATGGACACCACACAGGTTTTATATAAAAAATAACTATTCTTGATATAGATTTAGCACAAGACCATAAACGACAAAAATCCACAATACTGTACTTAAAAATGGTAGTTTTAGCTTAGTTCTGTTCAGTTCTTAAAATGCAACACTTTGAGTTAATGTACCTTACGATGCGTTACGTTTCCACAACAAAAGTGTTGCAGCAATGGAAATGTGGCAAAGTTCGGGTGCAAAGAAATAAAGATGTGAGGATCTTCCAGATGTGGCACGCTTCTCCATTGATGCGAGAAGTCTCGGTTCGATGCGTCAGCTGCAGCGGTGACACCCTTGTTCCGTGATGCGACGACAACAGCTTCGGCTGCAACACTCTTCTCCGACGTTGCGAGACGCTTCTGCACAATGCGACAACTACAGCAGCAACATTCAAGATGCGAGGACAGCAGCTCCGACGGCGGTACGCTTCTCCATGGATGTGAGGTGCTTTTCTTGATGCGGTGCAATACGACAGCGGAGACATCCATGATGCGATGGCAACAGCTGCGACGGCGACACACTTCCCTTTTCGTTGCGAGACGCTTCTCTCGATGCGGTACTATACGACAGCTACAGAGGCGACATCCACGATGCGACGGCAGCAGCAGCGACACGCTTCCTCCTCATTGCGAGACGCTTCTCTCGAAGCGGTGCAATTCAACAGCTACGGCTGCGACATCCACAATGCGACAGTAGCGACGGCAATATGTTTCTTCCTCTTGAGTCGCGATTCCAGCTCCTTGCGAAACGCCGTCCCTCAGAAGGCCCAAAACAGCAGCGGGCACTTTAAAAGAACTCTGGGGAGCTGGGGGTGAAGTCTGTTGTCCCTGAGACTTCAGCAGGAGGCAAGCTCTGTTCCAAGCCTTTGGAGATGCTTACAAGTTGATGAAAGTACACAAAGTCCCTTTCTCCTCTCTTTGGCAGTCAGGCAACCACTGCAGGCCAATCCCCCAAGCAGCACTTCAGATTAGGGATAGTCTCTCCTCAGTTTCTTCTGGTTCCACTCCTCAGCAAAGGTTTCTTCTTGTTTGTCCAAAAGTGATCTAATTTCTTGGGATCAGGGTCCCAATATTTATACCCCAAAATCATTTGTCCTTTGAGGCAGAGGGGCCTTTGCCTAGTCCAAACCAGTTCTGGTCAGTCCTGGAGCACTCTGTTTACATGACTCCTTCTTTCCTTTCACAGTGCAGGGCAGAAACATCAGACGCCCCACAGGAGGTGGAGCCAGTATTGTGGAGGGAAAGCACAGCCCTGGAGCACTCTGTTGACATGATTCCTTCTCTCCTTTCACAGTGCAGGGCAGAGACATCAGACGCACCACAGGGGCTGGAGCAGGCATTGTGGAGGGAAGGCACAGCCCTATTCAGGTCCCAGGTGCAACTCCTCCCTTCCATCTAGATGCAGATCTCTCTATTCACCATTGGGCTGACTCGTCCTGTCTCCTGGAATCCCCCAGCCCTGTCACTCAAACTCCAGACAAGGTATACACAGCCTAACAGAGGCAGGCCTGGATAGTTAGACAAGAAAATACCTACTTTCTAAAAGTGGTATTTTCAAACACAGAATGTTAAAACCAACTTCACTAAAATATGTATTTTTATCACTCTGAATTCAGGCATACTAAACTCGAATTTCTACCATGTTCCCTGAGTCAGTTAGGATTATAAAATGTAATAATCTAACTGCCCATTCTGGCCTATGGAGAACAGGTAGCCTTGCAATAGTGAAAAACGAAAATGGCTGTAATTCACTATTAGGACATGCCACACACAGCAGGGCATGTCCTACCTTATACTTACAATGCGCACTGCCCTTGGGTCTACCATAGGGGTGTCTGATATGAAGAAAAGGGAAAGTTTAGGGACTGGCAAGTGGGTGCAGGTGCTCAGTCAACATCACAGTACAAGACTGCACATAGGCTCTGCAATGGCAGGCCTTAGACACATTTTACAAGGTTGCTTCTGTGGGTGGCACAACCAGTGCTGCAAGCCCACCAGCAGCATTTGGATTCACAAGCCCTGGGCACACTCAGTGCACTGTACTAGGGTCCGACAAGTAAACCAAATCAGCCAATCATGGAGTCACTAATCCATACATCAATTTACAATAGGGAGAACATATGCACTTTAGCACTGATCAGCAGTGGTAAAGTGCCCAGAGTCATAAAACCAACACAAACAGTCCAGACAGAATACAGGAGGAGGGCAAAAAGTTCAGGGATGACCCTGCAAAAAGGGCCAAGTCCAACACTGCCAATTAATTCTCTAAGTTGCATTTTCAGACCTAACACTCATATTTGTTATGATATTTTCATCAAAACATACACAGTAACTTTTCTGCAAGGATTTAGTCCCACGGCTAGGGCTAAAACACGTCAATATATATGCCAATCCTACCCGGTATGGCGGGAAACCAGACAGGGTTCCCCACTTTCCCTGTTCCTCTTTCTTCTCATGGTTGAACCCATAGCACACAGAATTAGACAGGAAGCGGGACATTTGGGGATGCCAGTTGGTAACACAATCCATACTGAATGTTAGAATACATACTGAATGTTAACAACATGATCCTGTACTTCAAAGATATCTGAGAAATGCAGACAGAGATAGCCCAATTGCTATCAGCCTCTTATGGCCTCCACATTAGTGCAGACAAATCCAATGCACACTCCTTTGCTGGCATGGATGTTTAGCTCAACCTGTGTTTTGGGGAAATATATACCAGTGGCCTCTTTCACTTTCCGCTATCTCTGGATCCAGCTATACAGAGCTATCTCTGATTTGTTAGAAGGCAACCTATCACATACAATTGCAGTGCTTAAGTCACAGGTAGCCTTTTGGACAACATTGTCCCTATCCGTGGCTGGAAGAGTAGCATTGGCCAAAATGTTAATGTTGCTGCACCTCCTATACCACTTTGTGAATTTACCAATTTTAATTCCTACTGGGATTTTACAACAACTCAACATTCTGTTGATTGATCTGTGATGGGGGCAGAGATGGCACAGAGTCAGCCTAGCTAAGCTCTAACTTCCAACCAATGGATAAAGGAGGACGGAGAGCTCCCGATTTTAAGGTGTACTGTATAGTGGGGCAACTGCAGTAGTTGTCATACTGGCTCGCTGGCCATAACCTGTTAGAAATAGAATTTATCGAGGTGCAATTGGAACGCGGCCAACTTCACTGCTTGTTGTACCTGGGCTCCCTTAATATGCCCACAAATGTTACTATTGTACATATTACTCATGTCATACTGGAAAATGGTGCTGAGGTATTCCTCGATGCATGCACCGTACGCAAGCAATATACCTATGCGTGGCCCACACACTGCCTCAGGCACTCTAACGAGTAGGAGGCTTATACCCTGGGAATGTGAAGGGGACACTTCAGTGGGGGACCTGTTTGCTGAAACCACCCTAATGACAGACACAAATTTCATATACACACACAACCTACCGTACACCCTTTTCCTGACATGTACCCTCCTCTTGCTCTATGTGCACTGACATTGGGCAGCTGAGGATCACCAACCAACGTAATTTTAACTACTGAAAGCTTTACATGCCATGGGACTTGGCCGACACTAGGTGCAATGGTTATATAAAGGACTCTGAGGTCACCTCATGACACTGCTTACAACATTAAGGGAGAGGTGGGAGACCGACTTGGGCAGGGCACTCACTGAGACGGAATGGGCAAGATTACTGGAGTACCCTAAGAAGGTGTCTCGTAATTCCAGATTTAAATTTTTTCAATTTGCAATAGTGCACTGGGCATACTTAACACATAATATCAGCCTGATATAGCTTCCTGCACCCTCGCTGTGTCCCCGCTGCCGGCTGGAGGGGGCGGACCTGCTCCACATGCTGTGGGCCTGTCCACAATTATCAACATACTGGACAGGAGTAACAAACGCACTGGATGAGGTCATGGGCCAGACCCGATGGGACACTATAGAATGTTGCATACTGGGGTTACATGTAGGCCCTGGGGGTTTCAAGGTGAATGTGTGTTTTGCAAACCCGGTATTATTTCTGGTGAAGCACCTTCTCACTAGGTGCTTGAAGTCTCCAAGGGCCCCAAGACTAACAGACTGGCGAGACAACTCATGCAAGTGGGGCCTTGCCAAAAACGTAGCCTTTAGACGAGAAGAATGTTGGGGACGCCGCAAAACCCCACTCTCTATGGAATGGGCAATCTTATTAGAGAGCTTTAAGGCACAAGCTCCCGATCTTGGAGGTACGGCTGACTTACAGTGAGCAGATATCCATTTTTATTTTATTTTATTTTTAAAGTTTTGTATAGCGCTAGCTAGACCCGTAGGTATCAGAGCGCTTCACATACATATTGTGCAAAGCCGAAGGGCCTTACATTACCTAGGAGGCTGACAGTAAGTGAATTCAGAAATGATAATACCCTAGTAAATGAAAGTATATATGACCCATTATCACCGGCATTCGTTAGGTTAATAAATATGTTGCACTACACCCACATGAGTGGCCCCGTTCATCTTCCTCACCCCTTTTTTGCTTCTTTTTATCTAATATTGATGCCACTGAAGTGACACACAATGGTCCTTTGTCTTTGATTACTACCAGTCTATGTTCTGACACAAATTAAGATGGAGACCAATGAATACATTATGTTAATATGTCACAGACTGCAGTATATTATATATGTTACCAAGATGGACATCACTCTCCTGTACTACTATCTAAAAAAAGAAACTTCCCTTCTCTCTTCTAAACATGAGCCACTTATAGGGTCATCTATCAGGGGGCTCTAAATCGGGAGCATATAAGTTATCAGCATGATCAGACTTCGGTAGAAGTCTTGAAAAAAGGAATTAAGGGCGACATGTATGACTGTCAGGTTCTGTGACTGGCATTCACAGGGATGATGGCCTCAGGGCCGGACTGGAAACTTGAAACAGCCCTGGCAAAAATTAAAAAATCAGCCCGCATGGGCAGACGTCCTAATGTGCGCTAGAATAAAAGCAACCCTTTCAAGTTGCGGCCGGGATCGGTAATGAGCACCACCATTCCGAGAGGCTGAACCCGGCCTCCAAGTGTCAATACCGGCCTCCTGGTGCTCCAGTCTACCGGGGAATTGCCCGCTTGCCCGGCTGGCCAGTCCGGCCTTGGATGGCCTAGTGGGGGTCAGCAGACCACCATGTATGTGACTGTTTATTAAATAAAGCGTTTTTTTAACGTAGCCAATTTTCCATAAAGGAAAATGGGATGCATTCCAAAAATGAAAATTGAAAAGTATTCTTTTCATTTTTTTACAGTGAGCAGTGGTCCGTGGGACCACTGCCTTCTCTGAAAAATGTAGACTCCCCATTCACAAAAGGTAAGGGGTCCCTCTACCCATGTGTGAATGGCTTACCATCAATTTTAAATTGGAGGTAAATTGTGATTGTTTTGCGACCACATTGCTGATTGCAAAACATTAATACATACCGGTGCAACTCACAATTAGGAAGGGACGCCCTTTACACGCCCCTCCCTAATAGCAACTCACAAACCCTATTTTGCAATTTGGTAATAGGTTACAGACTCTCAAAATAAGGTTGGTATATAGGAAAATGCTTCTTTGCGACAGGTAAAATGCGTCATACATCTGGCCCCAAGTGTTTAGCATAAAGCATCACACTTACAAGAATAAGGCATGCAGAGAGATCTGTAAGTCTAAAAGGGATGTGCCATGACCCTTACTCTCTAATCACCAATTTAACAGTAACAGGAGACTCAGAAAGTCCCTACCTCCCTTCACACCATCAGGGACCAATCAGACCGTTACTTGAGTGCATCTGCAACATTACTCCACTTTCCCAATGCATCAAGCTGAGACAGCGTTTGCAACCTTGAACATCTTGCCATCGTGGTACATGATGAACAGAAAGCTTCTTTCAACCATATTCTTCCACGTTCACTGCCAAATTTCCCTTAAGGCCTCTCTATCAGCAGTTTAATACAGACAATAAACCTTTCTCTAACTAATAAAATAATAAACCTGCAAGAAAGGAAAAACATGATCAGCCCTGCCAAGTGTCACACATCTCTAGTTACACTAATGCATTTGAAGTCACTGTACCGCATTACCGTAAGCAAAACCATTGTCATGCAAATCAGCTTGTTAAAAAGACCACCAGCACCACCCCATGAAGAGGCACACTAGTAAACTAATAAATAACAAGCATTTACAATGCAATAGGGCTCGCAGCATTAAAGTTTGAGTTATTGGCATTGTGTATGACAATGCGTTGCATACATTTTCCGAAAACTCTGAATTGGTGTATAAAGATGATTTGCAAACTGTCATATGTTGCTCAATAACAATGAGAGTTGGGAATAATTATGCTATGCTATCTTTTGCTATCCTGTGCTTTTTTATTATGCTGTGCTGTGTGTTGTTATGCTATGTTTTGTTATGCTAGTGAGGGTGTGAGGGTGTGAGGGTGTGGGGTGTGAGGGGGTGCGAAGGTGAGGGGGTTTGAGGGGGTGCGAAGGTGAGGGGGTGTGAGGGTGAGTGAGGGTGAGGGTGTGTGAGGGGGAGGGTGTGCGAGGGGGAGGGGGAGGGTGAGGGTGAGGGCGTGTGAGGGTGTAAGGGTGAGTGAGGGTGTTTAAGTTTGAGAGGGTGTGAGGGGGTGTGAGGGTGTTTGAGGGTGTGTGAGGGTGAAGAGTGAAGCATTGTGCAGCGTGCACATAGTAAGGGTGATGCAGTACCCCCAAAATAAACATGCTGGAATTCAGAAAATAAATGAGCAATAAAATGCTTTTATATTTTGTTTTTATTTTGTCACATTTGCTACGCTTTAAAAGATGGTCAAATGTCAGGCTTTTTTGGAAAGTTGGTACTTGTTGTTTTAACGTGGAGCGTCGAGTTTACTTTTCTTTCTCCGAATGTAAAGATAGAGGATTTTGTAAAGCAAACGGACAATCTTGCTCTGCACTCACTACTCTGCACTCACTACTCTGCACTCACTACTCTGCACTCACTACTCTGCACTCACTACTCACTACTCTGCACTCACTACTCACTACTCTGCACTCACTACTTACTACTCTGCACTCACTACTCTGCACTCACTACTTTGCACTCACTACTCACTACTCACTACTCTGCACTCACTACTCTGCACTCACTACTCTGCACTCACTACTCTGCACTCACTACTCACTACTCTGCACTCACTACTCACTACTCTGCACTTACTACTCTGCACTCACTACTCTGCACTCACTACTCACTACTCTGCACTCACTACTCTGCACTCACTACTCACTACTCTGCACTCACTACTCACTACTCTGCACTCACTACTCACTACTCTGCACTCACTACTCTGCACTCACTACTCTGCACTCACTACTCTGCACTCACTACTCTGCACTCACTACTCACTACTCTGCACTCACTACTCACTACTCTGCACTCACTACTCACTACTCTGCACTCACTACTCTGCACTCACTACACACTACTCACTACTCTGCACTCACTACTCACTACTCTGCACTCACTACTCTGCACTCACTACTCACTACTCACTACTCTGCACTCACTACTCACTACTCACTACTCACTACTCTGCACTCACTACTCTGCACTCACTACCCACTACTCTGCACTCACTACTCTGCACTCACTACTCTGCACTCACTACTCACTACTCTGCACTCACTACTCACTACTCTGCACTCACTACTCTGCACTCACTACTCACTACTCACTACTCTGCACTCACTACTCACTACTCTGCACTCACTACTCATTACTCTGCACTCACTACTCACCACTCTGCACTCACTACTCACTACTCTGCACTCACTACTCTGCACTCACTACTCACTACTCTGCACTCACTACTCACTACTCTGCACTCACTACTCTGCACTCACTACTCTCTACTCACTACTCTGCACTCACTACTCACTACTCTGCACTCACTACTCTGCACTCACTACTCTCTACTCACTACTCTGCACTCACTACTCACTACTCTGCACTCACTACTCTGCACTCACTACTCACCACTCTGCACTCACTACTTACTACTCTGCACTCACTACTCTGCACTCACTACTCACTACTCACTACTCTGCACTCACTACTCACTACTCTGCACTCACTACTCTGCACTCACTACTCACTACTCTGCACTCACTACTCACTACTCTGCACTCACTACTCACTACTCTGCACTCACTACTCTGCACTCACTACTCACTACTCTGCACTCACTACTCACTACTCACTACTCTGCACTCACTACTCACTACTCTGCACTCACTACTCTGCACTCTACAGATATAGAAAATCAGTCACCCATGCAACAAGACAGACGCAGCCCTGCTCACAAACACACATAGACACACAATTATCTGCAAGCTCTTTGAAATGCAAATGAAGCAGCTGCGCGGGTCACGTGGCCGCATTACTCACAGGCGGAGAGCAGACGCGGCCCACTTGCCATTTAAAAAGCAAACCCGTTTAAAGCAAAGCCGAGCTTCTGTTTTTATCACGAAAACGCTGCCAGTGATAGATCGACGTCTCTTCCAGTGGACACCAGCCCTTGTACACAGCTGTAGAGTTTTGTACTCGGTGGCGAGGATCACACGTAGTCTTCGGGTGTCACCCGCTGCACTATTCCTACACCTGCATGCTACGCTCGGGATTGAAGGGCTGCCCACGACGTGCTATATTTAGATCGCTGACCCTCCACTTGGCTGACCCCTGGCCTGTTCCTACGTCACAGTAATTATTATAGTCTACAATAGATAGCACAGACTGTGATTTGCGGCGTTCAGAACAGCAACCCTGCTGTATTAAGAACTGCATAAAGAGGCATTATTACTCTGTTGTTAATAATGATAATTATCCTATATTACCGACAGAAAGTATTGTCTGTGAATCAATAACGCTGATTCCATAGACACTAGAAGGATGAAAGACAGAGTCAGCCCTCATTAAAATCAAACCTGCGAAATTCAGGTTTTTGGCACTTCACTTGGATTTACACCTCGCTTAATATTAACATTTTTAAGTGGCTGAGATAGCTCAATGGGTTCGGCAGAGATTGTTCTCACTAATTGATACATAACTGCACACAAGATTTAGTATTTCATGATGATTCATGGTCTTCTCCAGCTGTTGAAGTAGCTGCGTGTGGGCCCAGCATACAGTTAATAAAAACATGCTACACATAAATCAGTGTAAATAGTATAAATCAGTGCACCATCTAGGTTGATAATTGTATTTGCTCTTCTTCTTCCGGGTCTGGTCTGTGAGGGCCTACGAATTACACTTTTTCAGACACTGCCAGAGCAGCGAGACCCTTGAAGCGACTGTGAGGCTTCGTGAATGCTATATCAGTATCAACGTAAAGGACATAGCATAGAATATCACTTACACAACCACAAATAACTAAACATAATGGCACACAACATGCAACACGTGACAGATAACACAGTAATACAACGCATCAGATGACATCATCCCTACAGTGCTTTTCCCAGGAACAGACCAGGGCGCCTTGGGTCTGAGGCGCACCCCGGCCTGGCGCAGCGGGGCCCCCATGCACGGGTCCACTCACCATTTCACCTGTTTAGTTCCCATGGTCCACGGTGACCTTTCACCTCACCAGGCCTGCCTTCTCGTGGGTCCTGGGGCCACGTGCCCCTCCACTCCGGCCATGTTCGCCACAAGTGGGTAAATCCGACGAAGGTGGGGAGGGACCCTTAGCTAACGCAGGGCCCCAAAAGCTGTCCAGACCCGGACGGGGTCTTCTTCTGCCGGCGTCAACCAAATGCGAATGAGCATATCAAAGAGCATCTCATTGAGTAAAAATACTCAAACCTTCTAAATCCTGGTGCATCTGGTTTGCAGACGTTGCACACTCAGATATGAAATGCACACAGCTAAAGATTGTCGCACAATCGCGAAAGATATACATGGAAGTCTTAGCCAGTCAAGGAAAATGCACGCTGATGAAATCACACCACAGAGAAAAAATATGTTATTTCGTTATTCCAAGAAAGATCGTGATATACAAAAAATACACATTGAAAAATCTCCCTTAAAATCCGAATGAAAGCAACCATTAATGTGGACACCCCTCCCTTTTATACGAAAAACATCCGCTGGAGACCTCGCTACCACAGGAAAAATACACGTTGACAGATCCTGAACAAGGATGTTTAAGATGTGCGGGTCAAGAGCCGCTCTTCTAGGTGAAACTGAAGCAAAATTCTGGTGCAAGGATAAGGCTGTTTATCATCAGAGGCAGGGACAGATGCCACAATGATAACCCGGAGTCCGGATCTTCTCCATTGAATAACGTAACAAGAAAGGGAATAGCCCGCTGCCTTTCAGTTAGATAAGGCCAGCAGTTTTTCACAACAGCCCACAAACTTTTTGCCATAGCTGTAAAAACAAGCTACAAACTGAAAATAAAACGCTGCGATGTGGTCACTCGTGTGTCTGTGTGCGTGCGCGTGTGTATGTGTGTGGGGGGCCTGTATGTGCGTGCGTGCATGCATGGGCGCTTGTGTGTGTGTGAGAGAATGCAGCGTGGGGGGGCCTGTATGTGCGTGCGTGCATGCATGGGCGCTTGTGTGTGTGTCTGAAAGAATGCAGCGAGCGCGTTCGCGTGCGCGTGATCGTTTCAAATCGCCTCCAAGGCGATGCGCGCGGCCAGGAATGTCTCCTGGAAAGGAGACACGGCCACAATAAGTTCTCGGCGGAGACGCGCTTCCGCGCGTTCAGCCGAGCCCTAAAAAGTGGCCTGCCAGTGCACTAAAATTAGTTTGCCTTCATGCACCGAGCCTCGTTTTAGGGTATCACAACTCACAAGTCATAAGGCCAGTAGGAGAACTGCAGCTTGGAGCATTTAAGTTCTGTGCCCTCTCTTTCCCAGTGCATCCCCTCCCATAGCCGTTGTGTGTTTTAACTATGTTGGCCCAGGGAGAGGGGCCCCATCTAGCACTCATCAGGGTCCCATGATCGATCCCAGGGGTTGGAGGCTGATGATCACTGGGCTGCTTTCTCCCCCGACTTCAATATCGATCACTACCACATTAGGCGCTACACGTTTGTCCAGCCAGCCCCCTGGGGGGCCAATGCAGCGCCGAGGTTGGCGGGAAGGGACAGTCCCAGTTGTACAACCTGTCACCATCATAGCCCGCCAATGGGCGGCGACTTCTCTCCCCAGCCAGAACAGATTTCACCGCTTCTGACCCAGGCGGTGGGACAAGGCACAAGCTGACCCAAGTTTCAGGGGGTTTTCTCCGCTAGTTTAGGGCAGTGGCTGAAATCAAACCCCCCTCCCCCAGTCTTATCAGGGGCCTTCTTCCCCAGGTGACTTGTCTCTCAGCCTCAGTTGTACAGCCAGGCCTCTGCCTCCCTCCCCTGCTGGCCCTGGATGATGTGAAGTCAGCAACTTCTCACACTTGACCACCACTGTTTGATGGGGGTTGGTTGCACACAGTTTATGTCCTGGTGCGAAAAGATATTTAATGAAAAGTGTGAATTGGGGTCACCAATGAAGCTAGTCCCTCCCCTGCCAGAGCAGCATTCTACAACCCGGCTCCTCCGCTCTGCAGAGCACGGAGTCCTGACTCACAACAGACTGAGGTACTGGCATGGAGTCCGTTCTAGAGTCTGCCCAACACAGCAAAGGGCACACCAGAGCAGCACTCTAAAGCTCAGTAAGCAGCCATTTAAGGCAGAAAGAGGTAATCAACCAATAAGTGCATCAGGCAGAGGTGGCAGTGCCTAGCGCTGCTCCAGCATTTGAAAGGCTGGCGAGAGCGGTGGTAAGTAGTGGCCACACCAGTAGTTTCTCAGCTTCTCAAGTTATGCTATGGTGGTGGTCATGATTAAGATTGTAGAGTTAGAATGAGCTCTCCTGACGTATTTACCACTAGAAGCATAAATAGTTGGTAAGTGGCCCTCTGTGGCAGAGGGTGGCTGCTCGGAGTGTCAGATGACTTCAGGACTGTGTATTGACTTTGGGTGATTTTTCTAATGTTTATACTGGCATGGGGATTAGAGTTCATTGCTTGATTTTGCTCACGAAAAAGTGTCATTCATAGTCATTGAAATGTCACTCATAATTACACTGAAATTATGAAAATGTCACACATAGGAATCTGAAACAGTGGCAGCTATCCATGCTGACAAAGCTAAATGCACTTCAAAGGAGGCCTGTAGTCAGTCTAACTGTAATTAAGCATATAATGTGCACTTCGAATACATGGTTATACATGCACACGTGTGACTTGAAAAATAAATGTAAAACGTGAGCAAAAGAGTACATGTTTACATATGTAAATATAAGTGTAAGTGTAAAACACAAATAAAGAAATACATGCTTTCATGTTTAAACTGAACATTAATGAACACCTGTATACATATCTGATTTCCACAGTGAATACATTTCATTAATACACTTAAATGTTTCACACACGTTAATGAAGTTAAGGCACACCCTGAATATAATGTCAAATGCATGTATATAATTGCATTTTTGTGACGTGTATGGGTGGAGTCTAAACTGCGCTGCTCCAGATGGTCACATGGTATATAGGGCAACATTTTTATAGGAATCAAAAACATACATAAAGTTATGTTAGAATTGCTTTCGCTTATAGGGTGTGATAAAAGAAGGATTTCATAAGAGATCCTATGTAAAGTTACGAAAAGAAGATTGCACAAAGTTAGTGCGATGAGGCAAAGCCCCAGCAATGATCATGACTGCGACGAGGAAGATGAGGGAGGAGGTAATGTGAGACTTCCTCGCAAAGTCATTGTTCGACCTGTCTGCCCTTTGGGTAGTCCCTCCTAATTAATTATTTATTTTGTCCCCTTTTTGCCCCTCAAACCTTTTTATCTTTTTATGTCCACTGGATTTTTGAGGTAATGACCTAGGGGTTAGAAGCTCTTTTGCCCTCATAGTCCTTTTCCCTGAGGCCTAGGCGCCTTCCTGACTAGATTTACAAGAAACACAAAATGGTGGCTATTAACTGCCACAACTGCCACCTTAGAGACCAGACCCATAAGGTAGAATAGGAACATTCCAGAACCTTCTGGTCCCTTCTGGACCCTTGGTGGTCAGCCTATAAAAGGCCAGGGACAGGGTAGCCTTTTTGTGATGACCAGAGAGCTTGAGGAGTGAGGCAGTGGCGTGGGGAGGTGGGCGCACAAGCAGGGGTTAGTTCATCTGTGAGATAGACAGCCTCTTCCTGAGGACGACCCCCCCCCTAGCCCTTGACCGAGCCCTGACGTCGGTTCATGATTCCTGAGGGAAGCGGCTGTGAGATTCCTGCTGACCCCCTCTGGTTCCCCCCTTTCCCCTGCCTACGAGGACACCACCTGCTGACTGTGGCAAGCTCCGCTAGACCGTCTTACCGGCTTCTAGAGTAGCGGGTCGGGAGTGAGTTGGGTGTCCTGTTCTGGCCGGAGAGTCTCTGGTGGGGAGAGTGGCGTCTGCGGAGGTTCCGCCGATCAGTGCCATGGCCCCGAAGCTGTGTGCCCGACTGCTGGTGGAGAGCAGAGTAGCGCCGATCAGTGCGCAGGCCCAGAAGCTGTGTGCCCGACTGCCGGTGGAGAGCAGAGTAGCGCCGATCAGTGCGCAGGCCCAGAAGCTGTGTGCCCGACTGCCGGTGGAGAGCAGAGTAGCGCCGATCAGTGCGCAGGCCCAGAGACGGAGTGCCCGACTGCCGGAGGAGAGAAAGGGAGGCGGCGCCTTGCTGAGACACTGTTCCCCCGCGCTTGATAAGTGACGCGATCATCGGAGGAACTGAGGAAACGACTGCCGGGAGAGGAAGTCTGGTGGCAAGGCCTGGTTGGGAGCAACTGCATGGTATTCTGCTGGCCCAAGTAAGGTGGAAGCTGGGGGCTGATGTATGACTGAGAATTGATAGTCAAGGTACCAGAAGGGAGATCTTTCCTTCCCTCAAGTTCCTTTGAATTACCTGGAAGCCCAGCTCTGGCAGGATTGGGGAAGACTGAGATTAGTAGACGTCAGAATTAGGGTTAATAGGAACAGGTGACACAAAGGAGAGCAACTGCACAGAAGAGATTAATTGTACCCTCTGAAGGCTGACAAAGATGGGGTTTGTGGCTTAATCCTTTGCTTTCTTTCAGGGGTGAAAGGGGAAGAAGACTCTGGCCTTGCCTTTATCAAACATCTGAGACTGTCATAGATAAGTTGAATGTAGTACTTAATCTGTCAATTGAAAATCCCTATAGTTACTCACCTGATCGTGGGGAAAGTGTCACCCTCTGGGTACCAAGGTGCCAATCCAGATTTATGTTGCCTGGGGGTTCCCAGGGAGTAAGAAATAGTGTATTAAGAATTAATTGTTGAAGGATTGATAAATGTAAAGCTGGAAATGCAGAAGTAACTTAGAACATAAGGAGTAGGAAAGTTTACAGAAACAAGAAGCGTAAATGCACTGAACTCACTGTAAATGTGGTATTGATTTAGCATCTGAGCACAATACAAGAAACTAGCAACACGAGAGAATATAAAGCTTTTCTACTTTTATAAAAACTAAGGTGTAGTGTCATTTTTGGATGGATGGGCACTGAGTTACTGAGTGGGTGTGACGCAAACTTAACACATGTTCCTTTGAACTAAGCCTTTCCATTTAGTGCCAAGCTACCCTATGTGACTTGGAGACCCCAGGTCCAGCAGTCATCAAATGTGAAAGGTACCTGATGCCCACCATTAACATTATCATCACTCGTTTGAATGGACCCAAATGGTTCTCTACACCAGCATAGTTTTAAGGCACAGTCAGTCACTATGGAATAATGATATATGTCACAAGCATACTGGAACATAACATCAGACTCCGACCACATCTCCAACAAATGTTAAAGAGCAGTTCATCCTGCATTCTTAAAGGACGTTTATAATTCTTCGGTGAGTTTTCTTCAATCATGGCTTTATAGCGGGGCCAACAACTGTGAAATGCATAAAGGCAAAAAGAACACACACAAATGTTACAGTCATACACAGTTTTGTATGTGACACACTTTGGAAACTTTATCCCCTAATCCAGCAAAGTTCATGGGACCATTAGGGACCTATCCAGAGCCAAAACATCATACCTAGGATCAATGCAGTCAGTGTTTGACAATGAGTTAGCTGGTGGAGTAGACTGGAAGGAAGGAGACACTAGATAGAGAAAGGAATTGCAGGAAGAGATATTAAAAGCGAAATAGTTCCAAACAAAAAATAACAAGTTTAATGTAATGGTATGAGTGACTCCTAGCACATCAGGTTACACATATATTATTTACAATGAACAGCAGACAATCATTACATACAAATCACATATCTGCTCAGCTGCAGAGGAAAAGTATACACCTGTTTGTAAAAGAATGCCAGCAGTACATACAGCTATAATAAAAGATAGACAAACAGCAGAGGCAAAAAACATTATTGTTCCACTGATACCTACATTGTACGACATCACAAAGGCAAGCATACCCAGTGCTAATGTGTTACATATGTGCTGGATGCTATGGGCTACCATGTCATTGGCATCAGAGCGTTCCTACCATCCCAACAAGCTGTGCACTTAATCTCCACATGCATTGATTGCCTTAGAAGCAATTCTAAAGTCTGTGATACACGTAGGCTAGCTCAACCAGCTACAGGTATAAAACATACATAGTCTGCTCTTTGCTCAGCACTTGAGGGTACATTTGAAGAAGTTAAGTCTGTGCATATATATACGTAAATATCAGGTGACCGCTGAACTCAGATGGCAGCAACATAGGCGTTATCATTGGCCTTGAAGAAAACAGACGTAAACAAATGTTCTGATTGTTTCAGATTCAGCATTCTGAGTTTAAGGATTCAATGTCAGTTTAAGAGAATGTCACTAAATGATTACATAGACTTGAATGGTAGAGCGATTAAAGCAAAGAAGGTTTTGTAAAAGATAGTACCATTGTAAAACGATGTCCTTTGTTATGCATGCACAACATATTGTGGAATAGAAGACTGAAGGTATAGGCACCATAGGATACACCATGGCAGACGCCGCTGCGGAGACAGCAGCAGGGTCCTGCAGATTGACTGCCTTAACTCACCCAGATGTTGCATTAGCAATATAGGCAACCCTGATAAAACAAAATCAGCTAGAAGCATTCCCAGTTAAATACTGATATATTTTGGGACCTGAGGATAAACCAACAGTTCCAGTTCCTGGAATAGAGGACCCATCCCAAACGGAGCTGGGAGGGAGAACTGAATCAAAGCAGTACACAAGGGCCTGGTCTTGGCTGATGCTGGCCCAGCGGCTACTCTAGATCTGCTTCACCAAAGATACTGGTGGTCATTGCTGCCAGCAGTCTGTCAGTTATTAAAACCCTCTTCAATTCTAAGACCTAAACAGATGGCTTCACAGCCCTTCAGTTCCGTATTGCCAAATAGCAAAGTAGGCACCGGTCTATGGGCCCCACTCCTTTTAGGGGCCCAGCAACAACAGATCAAAATACAATTTACAGTACATAAAGCTGAGACATCAAATTCACATAATTGTTTTTCTCTTAAAAAGCTTATCTTGTGGCAGCTGTCAGTTTGTACAAAAAAATCGGGTGCATTGGGAATTAGGGGGTAATTTGCGAAGGGGCCCCCGACATTTCGACTGCCAATGGGCCTCCACAGTATTTAATCCGGCACTGCAACCCTTTGAAAAGGCGTATATACATTTTATTGGCCCTTCACTTCCTGCCAATCGATGCAGACATACATTTTAGTTGCTCCTGACTCCTTAACTACATTTTTAGGTCTCGCCTGCCGATGCGCTTGCGCATTCGAGCTGGCGAGAGATCAAGGGGCCTATCCAGAGTTTAACCAAAGTGGCGATTTGACGCAGTGCACGTCCGCTTTTAGGTCAATGCGCAAGCGCAATGAGTTAAAATGCGCGTGCACAGCATCAAATCGCCAGCCATCTGTTCCCCAGCTTGGTGCCGCCAGCAGCTCTTCCCGCTCCGCCCCGCCCCCTGCTGCATCAAAGGCTTTCACGGCCGGCCGGCCGTGCTTTCAGTTTCACGGCCGCTAGGCCGTGTCTCCTTTTCTTTTAACTTTCCGAGTTATTCTTGCCACTCGAAAAAGGCAGATTGTATTTTGCCTGTTGTGGAAAATTGGACTTTAATTAGTTGCTGTGTCTGTCGTGTCTGCCGTACTTTCACTTTCACGGCCGCTATTATGCTTAGCTCCAGAAGCCTTTTAAATTAATTCCTGCACCTCAACCATCGCTAGTGATCTGTCTTTCTCATCATCTTTTGTTTACTCTCGTCTATCTCGCCTTTCCAGAAATTTACTGTCCAGATTCTAATGTCGGAAACATCTTTTTAGTACAGCTGCTTGTGAATTCTGCATTTTTAACATCCGTGCAAGGCGCTTTAAGACTCTGCATTTTAGTATAACTAGTCGTCTTTGACCAATTTCCCGTTTTTAGAACGTATTTATAGTAATTAAAATACCCTTATGCTCAGCTCTGGAAGCTTTAGACTAACAACAATAACTCCGTTAGTAGATCTGTTGTTACAGTGATTGGAATCTGCTATGTGATTGGTTATCCAGGGCACAGTCTGATTTTTAGCATTTAATGTAAATTCACCGCAAAACGTCTTGCTACTCGACAGCCCTCCCACAAGCTTCTCCCAGCGTGCGCTCTGCCTCAGGCTTTTTTTTCTCCTCCCCTAATTATTCACTACCACGGCCGGCCAGCCGTACTTTCACGGCCGCTATTATGCTTAGCTCCAGAAGCCTTTTAAATTAATTCCTGCACCTCAACCATCGCTAGTGACCTGTCTCTCTCATCATCTTTTGTTTACTCTCTTGAATCTCGTCTATCTCGCCTTTCCAGAAATTTACTGTCCAGATTCTAATGTCGGAAACATCTTTTTAGTACAGCTGCTTGTGAATTCTGCATTTTTAACATCCGTGCAAGGCGCTTTAAGACTCTGCATTTTAGTATAACTATTCGTCTTTGACCAATTTCCCGTTTTTAGAACGTATTTATAGTAATTAAATACCCTTATGCTCAGCTCTGGACGCTTTAGACTAACAACAGTAACTCCGTTAGTAGATGTGTTGTTACAGTGATTGGAATCTGCTATGTGATTGGTTATCCAGTGGGGCACAGTCTGATTTTTAGAACTGGCCGTATGTACACGGCGACACTGCTTCTTATGTATTTGATTGTAGTCTTTTTTATGCTGCTGTCACTTTAGCAGACTTGATAAAGTATTGTTATGTCAAATTCCGTCCACTTCCAGAAGCGTCCTGCTGTCTGTGCACCTGTAAGGCAAGATCTCCATTGCTAAGTGGAATAATTTCTTATTTGGAACAACGTGTTGGGATTAAAGGGACACAATGAACTTTTAACCAGGAGCACCAAGGACGTCACTTCCACCTCCCATTTCCTTCCACCTACCTCTACTGCCACATGGCCAGAGTGTTCCTGATCTGAAGAGTGCCGTCTGCTCCCTGTTCCAAAAACGTCATTTCACCACTATCCATGCTGTTAAGTGTGTTAAGGCGGCCAAAACAGTAAATAGTATTGAAAACCAGGCGCGCGCTTGGCCTCACTCACACCCCATAATCTTTCACTCCCACTCGCTCTCTCCCCCCTCAACCCCCGCCCCCCCAGGCTCTTGAAGCACGGCGCTCCACTGGTCATACACAGGACCATCTGCTCATTCCTTAGCCCTTCTCGCAACCCCTCCCCCTTTCATGTTCTCACCCATCAACCTTCTCTCCCGGAGCCCGCTGCTATTGGCTTTGGATGACCCGACTCTGCCTTACAAGCGCCCCGGGGACACAACCAGCAGATCACCTATGCGTGCATTTCAAAGGGCTTCTATCAAGGGACAGCAGTCCTTCATGGGCCCCACCATTTGGCCGAACATTCACAAACGTGCACTTCAAGATTTCATTCTGCTGAGGTCGATTACATGCTACAGTGACCAGGGATCCCACTTTTTCACGATCTAGGCCACTTTTTCACCTGGTGTATGGCCTATTTCAGGGACATCTTAACTCCAGTCCTCTGTTTGACAGAGGGGCAATTACATAATGTTGGAAGTGTTGCTTCCTTAAAGTGGAGTAATGCGTCTGTGATTTTTTTTATTATGCATCAAGCTCCTAAACCAAACGTGCCTTCCTGGTATTTTATGGTGCTGGAGTCCATAACATGGTTCTCACTCTCTCCTCCTCTATCCCTCTCCCTGCTCTCCTCTCTCTCTCTCTCTCCCTCTCTCACTCCACTCCCTCTCCTCTCCCTCCTTCCCTCTCGTCCTCCCTCTCTCTCCCTCCCCTCACTCTCTCACTCTCCCTCTCTCCGTCTACCTCTCTACCTTTCCCTCACTTTCCTCTATCCTCTCTCACCCTCTCCTTCTCTCTCTCCTCTCTCCCCCTCTCTCTCCTCTCTCCCTCTCTTTACCTTCCCCCTGCTCTCCTTTTACTCCCCATCCCCATCTCCCCCTCTGCTTGCTCTCCTCTCTCTCCCTCCCTCCCCTCTCTCTCCCCTCCGTCCTTCGCTCTCGTCCTCCCCCTCTCTTCTTACCCTCCCTCTCTCCCTCTAACCTCTCTCCCTTTCCCTCTCTCCCTTTCCCTCACTTCCCTCTCCCTCTCTCCCTTTCCCTCTCTTCCCTCTCCTCTCTCCCCGTCTCCGCCTCTCTCCCCGTCTCCGTCTCTCTCTCCTCTCTCCCCCTCTCTCTCTCCTCTCTCCCCCTCTCTCTCCTCTCTCCCTCTCTTTACCCTCTCCCTGCTCTCCTTTTTCTCCCTCTCCCCATCTCCCACTCAGCACCACCAGAGCATCACTCAGCACCACCACAGCATCACTCAGCACCACCACAGCATCACTCAGCACCACCACAGCACCACCACAGCACCACCACAGCACCACTCAGCACCACCACAGCATCACTCAGCACCACCACAGCATCACTCAGCACCACCACAGCGCACCACCACAGCATCACTCAGCACCACCACAGCACCACTCAGCGCCACCACAGAACCACCACAGCACCACTCTGCACCACCACAGCACCACTCTGCATCACTCAGCAACACCACAGCATCACTCAGCACCACTCCAGCATCACTCAGCACCACTCAGCATCACCACATCATCACTCAGCGCTACCCCAGCATCACTCAGCACCACCACATTATCACTCAGCACCACCACATTATCACTCAGCGCCACGCCAGCATCACTCAGCGCCACCACAGCATCATTCAGCGCAATCACAGCATCACTCAGCGCAACCACAGCATCACTCAGCGCAACCACAGCACCACTCTGCACCACCACAGCACCACTCTGCATCACTCAGCAACACCACAGCATCACTCAGCACCACTCCAGCATCACTCAGCACCACTCAGCATCACCACATCATCACTCAGCGCTACCCCAGCATCACTCAGCACCACCACATTATCACTCAGCACCACCACATTATCACTCAGCGCCACGCCAGCATCACTCAGCACCACCACAGCATCATTCAGCGCAACCACAGCATCACTCAGCGCAACCACAGCATCACTCAGCGCAACCACAGCATCACTCAGCGCAACCACAGCATCACTCAGGGCAACCACAGCATCACTCAGCACCACCACAGCATCACTGGTTCAAATATGTTCTTTCAATGTTTCAAGCTGTTTTCAAGCTTTCAAGCTTTATTACAAATCACAAAAAGATGTTAATATTTCACTTCTGTTCTTGGATTTTCGTCACAATAAAAAACACTGAACATAATCTTCACAAAAGTTATTTACAAAAGTTTAAGCTATTGACATTACAAATTAAATACATTATTTAAGTATTCATTATTTAAAAAAATTAAAAGCCATTGTTATTTGTAATATCAATACATCTAAGTCACGTAAATACAAAACATGTTGCATTGCAAATGCTATAGGTGTCACATTTGCGAATGTTATAACTATTGGCATTGTAAATGACAAAGCTATTAACTTAGCTATTTTAAAAAACAACACATAAATAAAAAAAAAGTCATTTATAAGACCAATAGCTCAAACTTTCCTAATGCGAGACCTATTGCATTTCCAATGCTTGTTATGGTCTTGGTCAGAATGCACAGTATGTGCTTGCAGTCTTGCATAGACTTTACTGCCTCTAGCAGCGATGGGATGAGTTTTTCTGCTGTGGGAGCGCAACTACGATTCTCACATGCCTTCTGTTCTGTTGAGAGAACCCATTGGATGCAAAAGCTAGCTTCCATTTTGTGAGTGAGTTAGAGCTTTCCTTGGTGTAATACATTTTATATAGCATATCATTCCTCCAACGATCTGTTGAGAAATTACTCCAAAATAACACCTCCTTTCACATAGAGTTTCTGTTTCAAATGTATGTGCGTGATCCCCCAAAAAGAGCCAGATTCTCAATTGCATTCAAGCCTTCAATTGTTACAGGCCCTGCAAGAGGCAGAAGACCTGTCTGGTCCCAAGATACTCTGCCAGGTGCCATCAGAGTTGCTTCAAGGACTGGATGAACTTCAAATACAGACGAGACTGTACATGAAAAATTCCATTAAAAGAGTAATTTGGTTCCACATGCATTCAACCTTATCCCATGTTAGCTCAGGAAGGCACATGAAATCTGATTTTGCCATTGATGCCTCGCTAGGTCCAACAAGAAATGCTTGCTTTTACTTAACAGTGGTTAGTCTTATCATGTGGACGCTTCTTTACAGCATGTACAGTTTCCAAAGTGTCTCAAATCCACTCCACAGCAGAGCCATGCTCTCTGTGAACTGACAATGCCCAAAGAAACAGAAGTTCCAATGACTGGTGTATGGAGTTGCACTAAACCCACAACTCTTCTGTGTGCTGCAGAAACAAACAAGGAACTTTAATATGGAGGCTTTGGTAGCCTCCAACCCACAAGTACCTGATCATGTTCCAGCAACACCAACACTGTAGCATACACTTTGCTTCAATACAAGAGTAACACCGCCTTCGCGGCACAATAATCTTGCAAGCCGCATAAAACAATTAAAGACGTGCCCACATTCAATTCAATCAAATTTATTTCGACAACCAGTGCCATAAAAGCAAGTATTACAATAAATACCTACCGTGTGTTTAAACATAATAAAACACGTCATACAATAGGTGCTAGCTCTTACTAGTAGGAGAGCCGCGGCATCACAGCATACATTGGTTGCTAAACTAGTAAACATTGTGTCGTTCTATTTCCACAATTGATGCTCAGATTGTGATCTCACAAAACCATGCTATAAATGAAGCGCAGAGAACAATTAATTACAATGAAAACTGGTATATGTATTAAAATGAGAATTAAAAGATATACTCAGAGCAGACACTAGTTGAATCAAAATAGAAGGGGCCGAGACATCACAATAAATAGAGGGGACCCGTTGTCTCGCTAGTGCAAGTTCCAAAGTCTCGGTCAAGTCACCACAGCTGATGCGCTAGATGTAATTTGTAAAACAGAGCTATAAATGGGCCCCCAAATGGAACCCAAGAGGTTTGTTTACGCATCTGGGGTGACTCTAATCACACTTTACGGAATACATCTTAGTTCCTAATAACCACATCCTACCCAAACATTTGGCAATAGAACATGCATGCAATGGCCAAGGGTCAGATCTTAGGATTCTTAGTGCAGTACAACTACTTCTAGTCCCCAGATGCTTGCAGAGAGTTTTCAGGGAGTTTTCAACAGCAGAGTACTAACCCTGAACTGAAAGTGTGGTTCCTGTCTAATGGCACAGTAATGGTGTCCCAATATGGTTCCAGGGAGCTACAAAATGTAAAAGCAAGGAACCTTCCTGTCAATGTCGATCTCACCACCGATTGAGCCTCAAATTTTGAGGTCCACAGCCAGCAGTGCTTTTTCAGCGATTCTGCTGTGAGGATGAGTTGACGAGTCAGATTTTCCCAGAATTCCTTCATTCTTTTATCAAATAGCAGCTTTTTAGTGCGCTGCAGCCACTCTATTTTGTTGTATCTGTCAGCATCCATGACGTCCTTTAGGGTCCTGGCGTAATGTGCTAATTCTGGTGCGTTCCATAGCCTGTCCCAGAATAGCAATGGGCACAATCTTACTTTACTGGCTAACTCCTTCCTATCCATGGCGAGCACCGTGGGTTTCAGGTGGATGTTAGAGGGGAGGTGAGCCAAGCTTCTCAGTAACTTGTTCTCTGATCTTATTAAAAGAACAATATTGGAAATCCCCAGAGTTCAGAACCGTGTAAAACTGAGTCCAATTCTTTGTCATCGTAGATCTGTAAAACTGGAGCAATTGGTTTGCAAAAGTACTATTATGTTCTTTGACTATAGCACAAGTAATCTGCCTATGTTTAAGAGACATTGTATCCACTTGGGGTTTCCATGACATAGTCGAGGACATTGTGACATCCAAATAATTAAAGACACCTGCCCTTTCTAGTGGTTTGACCCCCAGCATTTCTCTTCCCTTACACCAACTGTGTTGCTTGAAAGATATATACTTCGTCTTTGCCGCATTGATCTCAAGTCGCCACGCTCTACAGAACTCCTCAAAGCGGAGCAGTGCATGCTTTAAAACGCAAGGTGTTTTCGAGAGTAGCAGAATGTTGTCTGCAAACAACTATATGGGTATTTTTGTACCAGCCAAGGTGGCGGCGTCAGTAAGGAAACATGAGAGAAAGTGGGCAATGTCATAAAGAAATAAAGGAAAAAAGTGGGGGCCAAAACATAAGCTTGACAAACGCCTTCATTGATGGAAAACTGGTTAGTGAGTTCGCCCTGGCTGCCCCGTCTCCGTTGAGCATAATGGCCCTCACGCAAGCAGATTACTAGGGTTAGCAGATCCAGTTGCATGCCCATTTCATGGAGAAGCAGCCATAGCTTCTTACAGGGGCTGGATTGAAAGCTGATTTGAGATTGACAAGGCTACATACATGCTGCCCTCGCCGATTTTCATTACCCTCCAATATAAGAGCAAAAAGCAGAAGACTTTGTCTACAGTACTAATTCTCCTACGACTGGCACCTGGAAGGATGAAAGGATGCCGCTGTCGTAAGCCACTCTGTATTTTGACCAGTAAAAGACGTGAAAACATTCAATCAAACTGATTGGCCTGAAGTTACCTGTCGAACACCTATCTCCTTTTTAACAAATTGGGATATCTTCAGCACCCTTCCAGGAGTCCAGAATAGGGGCTCCACGTGCAATTGCATTTGCCAATATTAATATATACCTAGAACAGTTGGCTCCATCGTGTTAGACTATATTAGCGGGTATGCTCTCTGCTCCTGGTGCTCCACCTCCAACACAGCCAAGGGAGAGGAACAAGATGTAATCAGATCACTTAGCTCGTCATCATCCACTACATTAAGAAGCAGACCTGCAGAGTATAAGTTTGAAAAGTGGTCGGCCCAGGCGGAGTGAGGGATGAAATTATGGGGAGAGGGTAACCGGGTACTAAAATCTTGCCATTGGCGGATCAGGCCACTTTGTGTTCTTGCCACCTCCCCTCGTCCTACTTTCTTTTTGCCCGAGACTGAGTCGATTTATAGAGGTTCTTCGCTGGATAGACCTGCAGCATATACTTAGTTTTTATTGTCTTGACCAGTAGGCTAACTGCTCATCTGCTCTCCTTGTTGAACCAAGTTTTTTTTTTTTGCTTTGTCCTCATCTCACCAAAGACTTTCACAGGTTTGACAAGTCTGATATTTCTGCTTCTGGGGGACACCCTACGGCTCACTGCGTCCGTCTAGGCCCCCAGGCCTTCCTCCCGTGTTTGAGGACTGGTGTAATCATAGGACTTTGGGGAAAGGCCCGTATTGATCTATTACTCATTTAGTTAATCAAGTGCCATTGCCGCGCCCATCCTATCAGAGGCAGCCAAATGCTGGGCGGACTATTCTCTCCAGTATCTTGTTCTAAACGTGCATGTTAAGGGCGGCTTTAAGCCAATCTTCCCTACCCGGAGGAGTGGTGGCCTTCCATTTAATACAAATCTCTCTCCTTGCCAGGAGCACTAAGTATAGCAGGAGACCCATTTGTTTCTGTGGGAGCACCCCACTGGTGGAATCGTTCTTACCAAAAAACACAAGGTGCAGATCTACTTCTATGTCAATGTCAAAAATAAATGTTAACGTGTCTCCCACATTTTTCCAAAAGACAGTTAGTTCCGGGCATTGAAAAAAAATATGTATATCATTGGCATTGACAAGTCTGCATCTGGGGCAGCTTGGCGGCGGGTCAGGGGCAAATTTTGCAATCTTGGCTGGGGTGTAATATAGCCTATTTATCACAAAAAATGTTTTTTTTTTCAGGCAGGCAGGCTTTATATATTAATACAGTGTCTTAAGTGATGATTTAAAATATTCCTCAATATGAGGGGCGAGTGACGTTTGGTTCCAAACTTATGTTAGGGAGGGGACTTTAACTTCCACTGCTTCTTGGATGCTTGCATACCAAAGAGATATCTCTTTCTTCCTCGGCCGTGGATCTTGCGATAACTGCTATAGTTCCCAGCTCCCAGAGATGTCACCTACTTCTGACTCGTACCAAGATCTTAGTTGGAGATATTTGAACCATGAGAGGATGTGGCCTATCTTAGCTTGTAAGACTTCCCAGGTAAGAATGCCCTCTGAGTCCACCAGATCTGACCACCTCACTAACCCCGAACTTTTAATCGGTATCGCCAAGCTATCACCCATGCAAGGTGGGGTCCCAGGGGAGTCACAGATTGGGGCGAAGTCAGAAAAATAACATATGCCCTATATACACCTAATTTTATACCAATTTGACAAAGCTGATTTCAAAACCTTCAGCTGGACCTGTTAAAAAAACCTTGGTACACCAAATGTATACAGAAACCCTCCTTGCCAACTGCCTCCCTCAACCAACACCAATTCCCCAAGTACCCTACCCCAGGCAGTTTCCTCAGAACTAGTCAATAGCATCCTAACTCCTTTAAGTTGAAAGGCCATCAAATACCAGTTAATGTCAGGAAGGGCCAACCCACCTTTAAGGAGCTTCCTCCTAAGATTTTTCCACGACATCCTAGCATTTTTCTGACCCCAAATAAAACGACCTATTTCCCCCTGAATTCTAGTTATGTTTTTTGAGGGGAAAGTTAACAGGATTGCATTAAAAATATATGTCAATTTTGGAAGCACAGACATTTTCACAAGGTTTACCCTCCCATAGATGGTCAAAGGGAGGTTCTTCCATTTAGCGAACAGGTAATCGATGTCCCTTTCAATTTTCCCCAGATTTATCAATGGGATTTTGTTGAAAACTTTAACTAATTTAATGCCTAGGTATCTAAATTCTTTGCTAACAGGGCCACCTCTATATGAAATGTTCCAACACATTACTTCGGTCCTAGCCGAATTCACAAGATACCCTGAGACCTTACCAAATTCCCTTAACTTATGTTCCAGCTGTGGAATGGCATACCCTGGATCGCTGGTGTAGACTCTCATGTCACCAGCATACAATGCCAGTTTGCACTTGTAGCTTGATGATTTAAATGGGATGATGGTATTATCTAGTCTGATAGTTTGGGCTAGGGACTCTATGTAAAAGTTAAACAAGAGGGGAGACAGGGGACACCCCTGCCTAGTCCCTCTCTTAATTGGGAAACTTGAGGTCAAGGAACCATTCCAGAGGATTTTCGCACAAGCACCAAAATAACAATGTTTTACAGTATGCACGAACGCTGGTCCCATACCCATAGCCTCTAATATGCCCCAAAGGTACCTCCAACACACACGGTCAAAGGCCTTAGCGGCGTCAATTGCACTACTGCCAATGCGCCTGCCCCTGCCTCTGCTAGGTCGATGTTACTAATCAACAATTGGGTTTGTTCTTGGATTACTCTCCCCACCATGAAACCCTTCTGATCAGAATTAATTAGATTGGGTGCCAGTTTCGCCAATCTCCCTGCTAATACGCCCATAAAGATCTTGTAATCTGCGTTTAGCAGGGGGATTGGACGATAGAAGTCTGCCAACAAGGGGTCCTTTCCTGGTTTTAAGATTAAAACTATCGTGGCCTCACTCCAAGATCTTGGCATCACCCCATTAGAACAGTAAACTGAATTAAATAAACATATGGAGTATCGGTAAAAGATCGTCCTGTAGTAATTTGTATATTTCATTGGGAAGGGCATCGAGACCGGCAGCTTTTTTATTTTTTGCTCGCTTTATTTGATTCCTGATCTTCACTATTGTTATGGGTGCATCGAGTGCCCCCCTGGAGGCCTCCGTAAGGATGGGTAGGGACTTATTCGTTACCCAGGAGGCTATCTGGACCTGGGTAGGTTCAAGATCATCCTTATATAGATCTGAGAAGAGTGATAGAAGGGATTTTTGTATATCTTCCAGATTACTTGACTTGTTCCCACTGCTATCAATGATTAACTCATTGATGTCGTTCTTTGTCCGGACTAGCCTCGCCTTCTAAGACAGAAGGGTCCCTGCCTTTTCCCCATACTAAAAAATCTCCATATTTCTGGCTTTCCATTGAGCCTTACATTTCTGATCTAAAAAGGATCTGAGGCGTTGTTTAGCCTCCTCCAGTTTCTTGTCTAATAACTTTAGTTGCCCCAAGTCTTCTATGGTTGTATTCCTCCTTTCTGCCTCTAAAGCAGATATCTTACCCTACAGAGCATGTAGTTCTACCATCTTTATTCGATTTTTAGAACTAATTAGAGCATGTAATAGACCTCTGAAACTGGCCTTATAGGCATCCCATACATGATCAATTGAAGTTGATCCCAAGTTAAAAGAAAAAAATTATAGGGAGGATCTGCTAATGGATTGTATAATTCCTGTGTCTGACAACATTACTCTGTTCAACGTCCATCTTGGTTGTGAACAGTTGCCACCCATTACATATACTAGTAAAAGAGGAGCATGGTCAGATAAATGAGTTGGCAGAACTGAAATACTCGTAAGATTATTAATGGCTACTTTATTGACCAAGACATAGTCTATCCTTGTTGAACCAAGTTTTTAGTCCAAGGTGACAGCTATGAATGGTTGATGCAGGAATAAGAACTTTTGATAATATTTTCTTGAATAGATTATTATGTGAATCAATGATTGTTGGAACTGGTACTTTCTGGTTGGCTGAGGCGGTGCCCAAACCATGCAGAACCTACCACTCCTGTCAGCATTAGGTAATTAAACTCACTGTATAACCTGTTCTCACCCTTGGGTAGCTTCCCACTGAGCAGTCAGGCTTATCACAGAGGCAATATGTAAAACATTGGCACAGCACTCTCACACAATTAATACACTGAGAGTGACAAAAGAGACTTCACACATGGTGTATGTAAATATGGATTGTATTCAACTCACACAATAGTTAACACAACATGAATATCATGTATTTCTGGACATAAATCACACTTGGAAATGTTATTAGCAGTACTAGGCCCAACAGGGATATAATGTCATCAGTAATATGGACACTTGGGAAGAATCAGATTTAATCCTCAGCACACCTATGTGGTTGCTATACGTTGTCAGAACTGGGCCCACCCTGGCAAATAACAGAATTAAAATCCACACATTTCTAGGGTGCACCCCTGGTTAAACAATGTCAGGAATGTATACACACAGGAATTTATAATACTTTTCAGCTGCACCTTGGGCCAAAGCTGCACAAGTAAAACCAATGTCAAAAGCAGAGTATTCGTTAGGTTATGAAACAATCAAGTAAAACAACAATGATGCGCGATGCAACTATTAGAAAACTGTTATCATGCAGCACATCCTCCCACACTCACACAGCACCGTATGCGGTGCCAAGGATATCTACAAGTTCGTATGAAGCACACTCGCACACACACATACACTCAGCACCGTAACACTGTGCAAATGGTATCCTGCAGGGCAGTTGATAATATGAATGCGGACCCCGTGGCACAATCCCTCTTCGACCTCTCAGTTACCCCCCACTACTCTGCCCACAGGTTATAGTCAAAACCCCCCACCCCTTACTATACCAGTTTAAGGCCGAAATCAGACTTTGTCAAGGGCCCAGGGGAGAAGGCTGGAGTAACTATCAGGCTAACCAGGTAACAGTCGACAAATGGGGGTTTGGCCACCACTTGGGAAGTTGACCCACTTTATGCAGAGCTGAAATGGGCTAGAGGCTGTCCCAGTTCAATTGAAAGGTCCCTCAATTACCCTTCAGGCACCAGCCCAGTTCTGCGAAGCATAGGGTGGGGGGGTCATGCATTCTTCCGACCCGCCTCCGATCACTCCCGGACAGTGTTTCTCAGCCCAGTCACGTATTCTCTCCACCGAGGCCCAATCCAGTAGATAGTACCTGGCAACACCAAGTAATCAGGGTGGGTAGGACAGGGCAGTTGATTCGCCGCACTGAGGGCAGGACGGAACACTCAGTGAATGGAATGGAACATCTGGTGTGCAATGATATGAGTCACATCAACCAATCCGGCTACAATCAACCCATAGACTGGTCGCCGTACCTCCCTGGAATGAGGCACAATGTCTGGTACATTATGATATGAGTCGCATTAGACAATCAGGTTACAATCAACCCATAATATGGTTCGCCGAACCTCCCTGGAATGAGGCACAACGTCTGGTGAGCAATGATACAAGTCACACCAGAAAATCCAATCCCATACACACAGTCGCAAGTTCAGTAGTACCTTACAAGGTAGAATGAGGCACTACTGCTGATGCGCCCTCCCTCTGAGGGTTGCAACCTGTGAATCGGACACCGTACACAATGAGCATGCAGTCGGCATGTCGCACGAAGAAGATGCGGCACAGATGACGAGACGGGCCACGCTGAGTACTGCAACCAGTGAATCCACTCACAACCAACAAGACGTTTGTCTGAGCTGAGGCCCCACATTGCAGGGGCTACACTCTTTAGATAAGGGCATGGTTTTGGGGCTCCACACAAAGCAATCTAGTCTCCAGGCACAATACTTAGTTCCGCACTCACACCACTCTGCAGTCAAGATCCAGCAGACGAAGTAGGCGCATGAGAGGGCACCGCTCTCCGGGTGAAATTCGTAAACGGTGTATGTCCCTCACAGGAAGTCTTTGATGTCCTTGAAACCTCCACAAAGAACAGGGGGCAAGCCAACAAGCTTTTGGAGAGCACACTTCAGGGCGCCAAACAGCAGCAGGTAGTCAGCTCCGGCCAGCCACTATTCAGGCAGGGTGCACAGTCCCTTCCAATGGCAGTCTCCTCCTTGTGCACAACAGAATCCTTTGGCAGTGTGCACCACTCAGTCCAGGATGTCTGGTCTCACATCCCCATAAGTGTATCTCTGCCCTGTTGAAGTATGGCACCAGGAGTTTTACTGTAGTGTGCCTTTGAAGTAGGGGGTGGTTCAGAGAGGTCTCTTTGAACACAGGTCTCCCCTACATTTCAGTCCAGTCTGCCATGAGGCCTTGGATTGCAGATCTTAATCTTTAGTGGGGTCATGATCTGGCTTCCTAGAGGTCAAGTGTCAGAACCTCTCCCCCAATCCATCCAGCCTAGTCTTCAAATGACAGAGGGCTGTCATTCCAGTTGCATGCCCAATGTTTATGACTGGCTCTGGGAAATGCACATATGTGCTCCTCAGCCTCCAGAGTGGACTGGAGTCAAACTAAAAGGCACACAGAAGAGCTTAGCACAGAGAAATGCCCACTTTCTAGAAAAGGGATTTCTATGCTATTAAGGACAAATCTACCTTAACCACAAGGAAGGATTTGTCATTGTGAATCCAATGATAGTAAACTACATGAGGCTGCTCCACTGTAAGCCACCACTGCAGCTTAAAGTAATCTCAGCCATTCCCCTATGTTAACCTATAGGGGGAGAAAACCTCTTAGGTAGTGAAAACACACATGGGGGCTCTTCACTACCTGGGCAGGGAACACACAAGTGTACCTGTCCTGCCTTTGACCTATCACTTGCTTCACCCCCAGGGATCACCATAGGGGTGCTCTAGTGTTGGTGAAAGGCATCCTCAGCATTGGCCAATGATTTAGAAAGGTCAACCTGAGCAGAAGTGCAAATGCACACACCCAAACCAGCTTGAAAACACCATGAGGCTACTCCCTGCTGTAAACTAAAATGGAAGTTTAAAAGTCATTCAGCAATTCCTCCATGTTGACCCATGGGAAGAGCAGAACTCCTAAGTAGGGAAAACCCACATGAGGATTATTCACTACTTGGGCAGGGAACACACATGTGAACCTGTCCTGCCTTTCCCCTAGCACTTGCACCACCACTCAGGGCTTACCCTAGGGGTGTCCTAGTGGTAGTGAATGGCCCAGTCTGTATTGGCTAAGGGTTTAAAATGCCAATCTGAGCATAAGTGCAACTGCCCACACACAGGCCTGCAATAGCAGGCTTGTGGCATGTTTGAAAGGCTATTCTTGCGCGTGGCACACTCAGTGTTACAGCCCACTAGTAGCCAATGCAGTACCGGCCCTGGTTATGTGGTATACCTCTTTACAAGGTACTCAGAGGTAGAGCACCTAAACCAAATCAGGTAAGCCCCACTTTCTAGCTTGTGTAGGATGGGTGTGCAGGCTTTCACACTGCATTACAGTGGAAAAGTGCCCAGAGTCTTAAGGCCACAAAAAGAGTATCAGCAAAAAACTGGAGAACAAAAGCTAAATGTTTTAGGGAAATCCACTAAAAAGGGCCATGTCCAACATTGATTGCCCCTTGATCCACAATGCATGACAAACTTGTGGGCATTTCTGCTAAACAGTATATTAGGTCCTCTCTAATGGTGGACAAAGTTTCGGGGGAATTAGCTACCTGGGGCGATTTAATTCACTATATATCATTGGATGGTTGTATGTCCCTAGTGCTGGCCACCGTATAGGATTTGGCCACCATTTTAGCACAGCAAGATTCCATGGTGAGGCAGAGGGGGTTGTGGCCACTTTCCAACCTTTCTTTAATGATCATATCCCTGAGGAGTGGCCAGAGGCTCAGATCTAATAATATATAATCTATCTGACTAGAATGAAGCAGATTGTTCTAATTATTGGCCCCCTTCCTGTCGGATTTGGACCTTCCATTAGTTGCTCTAAGCCCTAACTCCAGGGAGAGTGCCGTGAGCTGTAAAGCTGCTTCTGTCCAACTTTTTATGACAAGCAAATCAAGTCGCGGAATGCCCCATGTCTCATCCTCCTCCATAGCTAGGTTGACATCCTCATTATGCGAGGCTCAAAGATGGTGCTAAAGTCCCCTGCTTCTATCAAATGTGAGTGGCTATGGTTCTTTTCCAAGTGATCTTCGAAGAGCATGATAGTTTTTTACCTCAAACCCCCCTTGACCTCTCTCACATAAATATTGTAGATATCAATGCTGGTAAAATTGTCAACCACTAGGCGAATGGCCAAGATATCAGGGCAGTCAACGTAGAGTTCCTGAAGTTTACAATCTAAATCTGGTCTAATCCACATTGTTAGCCCTCCTGATGGTCTCCCGGCTATGCCACGTGACGCAGGAATTGAAAAATGTAAATAGCCAGGTTGAAAAAGAGGGTTGATGCACCAGGTTTCCTGGAACAAACAGATGTCATACAAATCAATAAAGTTGTTCCAGTCAGGGAGTACAGCCTTTGATCTGAGGCCAGCCACATTCCAGGAAATTATAGACACCATAGCTTTAGTCTGGATACAGTGGATAGTGGTGAAAGTTAGAGAAAGGCTGACAGGGTGCCAGGGGATCAAGGCTATCAGATAGACCAACAGGTTTGCCTGCAGGCAAGTCGTCTTGCAGGACGCCCAGGGGCGTTAGCAGGGAAGAGGCAATATGCTTCTCACAGTCAGGAGAATAGAGAAACCAATCAGAATCTAGAGGGTTGTTGACAAATCATGAGTGTCAGTCATCCCGTGTAGGGTATCCTCCACCAAAAAGTATCCACATTCATTTTGGGCATATTCTTGGATTATAATTTCAAGATTTGTAGTCCTTTTGTGGATTACAGTTGTGATTATAATCATGCAGATAGCAGACAGACATTACGTATAAAAAGATCCAACTCCTGTTGCAGTTACTATGGAATTACACCCACATTTATCATCGACCCATGTTCAGAGAAATGCATTGCCAATGTTCGCATGTATTCCTAGCTGATATGACAACCTATGTATTCTTCCATTGACACTAAACAAATGGATTTATGAGTTCCAAAACCATTCACTTTTTTTCTAATATACATTTTTGAACCCCCTTTATATATATTGTACATATGTGTATGTGTCCTAGCACCCTCACATGCATGAACATTTTTGAGCATCCACTGCTACTCGCTGATTTTATCATACAGTATGTTTGTCAGAAATCCATTTACACAAAATGCATAATTTGCCTGTCTACGTATGATTCTAGAATACTGTTGTCTAATGTGATGAGGATTTCAAATAAAACCAGTCCTAGAGGCAATAGATTTGACATCTAGTATATGTCTGTCAGTATGCCGTTTTTAATTATGAAATATTTTCCTACATTTAATTGTCCATCCATGTGAATCATTGTTTCTTGCTGTCATTAACTTTACCAGGCCCGCTTTTGCTGAGTTTTAGATCACAGCATAATAAAAGTCGAGCATCCCAGTCAACAGTGACTTGTTATGTTATGTTATGTTAATTCCACGTGTAGCGCGCACGGATACTCATGAGTGTCCCGGCACGGAGCCTGAGGGGAGCAAGAGGAGATTAACAAACAAAGAGGTGAGTCTTAAGTTTCTTTTTAAAGATGGCAGGGTTCTGAGTCGACCGTAAGAAGAGGGGGAGGGCATTCCAGGCCAGACTGGCCTTCAGGGCAAGGGAACTGCCCCCCATCCTCTGAAGCCTGAAACAAGGTACCCGGGCAAAACATTGAGTAGCGGAACGAAGGGCATGAGCCGGGAGGTAAAAGGAGAAACGCTTCTGAAGATAGAGGGGACCAAGACCACGAAGAGCACGATGGGCCAGAACTAAAGATTTAAATCTGACTCTATCTGCAACAGGAAGCCAATGAAGAGAGCGTAGTTGAGAAGTCACACTAGTACTAGCAGAGAGGCCCAATAGCAATCTAGCAGCCGTATTCTGGACTACCTGAAGTTTTTTAAGCAGGTATCCAGGGGACCCGACAAAGAGAGCATTGGCGTAATCCAAGCGGGAAAGGATCAGAGCACAGGTGACAGTTTCTCTAGCCGCTTGGGGAAGAAGCGGGAAGAAGGTCCGCAGAGTCTTAAGGAGACCAAAGCAGCAGCCTGCCAGTTTCTTAATGTGGGTGGAAAAGGAGAGACTCTCGTCAAACCAAACTCCCAGGTTTTTAGCAGGCTATCCTGACACCGAGGGGAGCGGGAAGTCAGGGGGCCAAAGCTGTTTGCGAAAATCAGTGGGGAAGCTGCCAAACAACAGGATCTCAGATTTTTCTTCATTACATTTCAGCTGAGCATCAGCTAGCCATGTAAAGATGGAAACTAGACACGGTTGGGCTGCTGCAACTGAGCTGGAGGTCTTATCCCAGGTGAACAGCAGCTGCGTATCGTCAGCATAGGCCATCACCTTAGCCCCCAGCTCCACTGCCAGATGTAAAAGAGGCGTAACATAAATGTTAAAGAGGAGCGGGCTAAGGGAAGAGCCCTGAGGCTCCAGTGGTGACCAACTGAGGGGAAGAAGAGAAGGGGGGAGCCAAATCTGCTCGACTCGCTCTTCCAGGAAGGACCTAAGCCAGCCCCAAACTGCTCGGCATGCCCCAATCTCAGCCAGACGGGCCAAAAGAAGGGCATGAGGGATCGTATTGAACGCAGCCGAGAGGTCAAGCAAGATTAATGCTGCCCTCCCGCCTGCGTCAAGACACTCCCGAATAGCCTCCACCACCTCCACCAAGACAGTCTCAGTGCTGTGAGAGGTGCGAAATCCCGATTGAGCAGGATGCAAGAGACCCTCTGTCTCCACAAACTGTGAGTTGGCTGTTAACAACCTTCTCACAGACCTTAGCAATGGCGGGGAGAAGGGAGATGGGACGATAGCTCCCAGGAGTAAGAGGATCAAGAGAGGCTTTCTTCAGAAGCGGCAGTATCTTCGCCTGCTTCCACATCAGAGGGACCGCTGCAGTCTGGAGGGACAAGTTGACAATAGAGTTCACCTCAGAGGACAAGCTCTCAGTCACTGACGCCAGAAGCCTGGCTGGGCAAGAGTCGGAAGGAGAGCCCGACTTGAGCCCCTTGAGGATTTTAAGAGATTCCAAGGGAGTAACTGCTCTAAAAGCTGAAAGAGAGCAGGCAGGGGCAGCGGGTTGAGTAACCAAAAAACCCAAGCTACCGCCATTGCCCGAGGAGAAGGGAGCCTGAATGGTCTGAATTTTCTCTCTAAAACATCGGGAAAGACTATTACACCATGCGAGAGAGGAGGGAATAACACTCGCCTGGGCCCGGGGTGAAGTAAAATTCTGCCCTATGGAGAAAATTTCTTTAGCATTGTTCCTAGCTGAATCAATGCAGGCAGCAAAAAATTGCCCTTTGGCTACGGCGATAGCCTCATAGTAGATTTTTTGCGTAGCTCTCAAATTCCTCTTAGCTATCGGGCAGTAGCCGCTCTGACGCCAGGCACGCTCCAAAACCTTGCAATCATGCTTGGCGCTCTTGAGAGTCGCAGTAAACCATGGTTTAGATGGAGAATCTCGGGCAGATCTAGAGGGCCGAGGAGAGGCAGCAGAAGCTGCCGCCTTGGCAACCCAAGTAGTGAACTCAGACAAACACTCCTCCAGTACTTCAGGCAAAGCGGGTCTGGAGTGGTCAAGAGCCAGTTTAAATTTCAAAGGATCGATCCTGCCAAGGGCAGGCTTCTGGTAGGGAAAGGTCCGTGGGGCAACAGCGCTAGATAACACCCAGGAAAAGTGAGATAAAAAATTATCAGACCAGGGCACTTCTTGTGCATTACAAGGTCTGCAGCCTTTCAATAGAAGTACAGTCCTCTCCATCAATGGGAACAGTCCAGCCCGAACTGCCAAGCCATGCTTGTAAAGTGCAGCAGTCCTGCTGATAGGTTTTCTCACTGTCCCGTGACATGTATTGAAGTCAGTCACTGAGACCTGCCCCCGTCCTATTGAAAGGTATGGTAGCCCTTCTGAAAATGCCATCACAATCTCATGAAATATACGGCGTGCCTATTGAGAAGTTCCAGTTCTGTCCTGTGGGCAAGATATGAAAGTGCCAATAATGCACGAGGCCTGTCTGCTGCTTTCAGGCACACTGCAGGTTTTAGTTAGACAGATTTATTGCTTCCTTCCTGTGATCAGCGAGCACTCAGAATGAGTCGAACTACAGCTGTGCCAGTAAAGCAGGGGCTGACGTGTCTCGGCCACTGGAAGGAGTGAGTCAGAAAGCAGCCCTATTTCCAATCCCTTTCCTCTGACCCCTCTCATCTTTTTCTTTCTGTTCTTCTTCGCCCACCTTCCTGCGGGCCCAGCTCCTGAGAGTGGGATCTCTGCAACGGGGGCAGCGCTCAGCATTTCTAGGAGTAGTAGCAGCACCTTTATCTGCATAATGCTGTGGTCAGGATCTGGAAAGAAAATAACTATGCAACACAACAACACAATGAAAACACAGTAACAAAATGACACAGTAACAACAGAACACGATAAACAACACACAACACAAAAACACACTAACACGATGTAAAACGAAGCAGCGGCATGGCTGTTTGTGATAACGTGTTGTATGTTGCTGGGAAACAGTCGGTGTGTGTTTTGTCTTTATTTTGTTCCTGTGCTGTGTTCTTATGCAGTAAGCTGTCCTGGTACTTTAAGTATTACAATGGTGGTTATTGGTTAGTGAGACATATGGTGGAGGTACATGTGAAACGGCAGGTAAATTATTAACTTACTTTTTTACTCAATGTGTGACCTTTGTTATTTAATCTATGCATCCACGTACTTAAGGCTTGCATGCACACATTAATTGACCTTGACCTGGATGGGGATCCCCTGAAGGGTTAGGGGATCCTGAAGGGTGGGAGCTCCCCTGCACCACACGGGCTGCCGAGGCTTGCGGTACCCCCTGCTACACACACACTATGCAACAGAACACATTGAACAGCTCAATCTACATACTTGCCATTCAACAGAATTAGGTCACATAGCTCATCCTATGTTGGTCACAATCCTACTAACCATGAGGATACCTCCTACATAAATGTCATACTGCATATTAGAAACCACCCCATAGACATCCAACACAGCTGAGATGTGCCATATTGGCTTCCATCACGAGTGACCCGGGAAATGGGCTGGCATGCCCCTATCTCTTGAGTTACGGGTACCGGGAGACTGGTAACTTTGGGGGAAAGGAACTCTGGCCCACTATGAGTTGGACCCTGAGGGCTCACCAAGGAATGAGTAATTTCAAGGAAATCGGTAATTCCTGGTCCAATGCCCTTCGGAATGGCTCCTCTTTGCCCAGGCCCTCTCCTGCATCTTTCTACTGCTTTTGGCAGCTGAAATCTTCAGATGAAAAAAGATCCACAGTGTTCTTGTGGATCTGATCATTCCGGCGGGCGAGACCAGTGACTCAGGCGACCACCCCATCCCAATGAACTGGCCATAGTCAGCTGTCACTGAGCTCACAAGAGTGCAAGACATCAAGATTCACCTCACACAAACACTTAACAAAACACATTGTACAGAACACCTCCTGCTAAAACATATCCAGCAGAAATGAAATATAGTTGGCTAGCTCAATACTAGCTATCACAATATGTCACATACAGACATCCAACCGAACAGTAGATAGACCACCTTGCCTACATTTAACACAGCCGAGATGTGCCATATAGTTGGCTATCCAGGCTCTCAATAGTATTTGTTACTTTGAAACACACACTGCACATAAATGTGCAGCAGACACAAGAGACAGGGCACATCCAACTTTCGACCAACAGACACAAAACAAAACATGGAAAGAACACATTAGACAGTACTCTGGACATACACTCACCACAGCCACTAACTACCATGCAGCAACTCAGTGCAGATAAGACATATAGGGCGCTATCTGGTTTCCACCTACTGAACTAGCCGCTTAGAGAATCATACATCAATCTTGCATTTTAGAACAATGGATATTGGTGCTACTGTATTGCATGTGGTATGTTCAGCTGTATGTAAGTCTACATATGTTGGTAGAATGTTTTCTAATGCATTCTGTTGTATGCTGGTGAGTTAGGTTTTGCATTATCCCAACCCAAGTGAGTAGATATGCACGGATATGGTTGGACACATTTAGTAGAAGCCAGTAGCCGTCTTACGGGGAGGCTGTCACCAAAGTTACTATTTAAGGGAAGTTAGTACCCATTTCAGGGAATGGGAGGGTCTATTATTACTGTTATGCAAGATTTCCTGTGCACAACCTCCGTTGCAACATACCGCATTACTGACTTGATAATGCAAGATCCCTCTCATTTGTGAGCTGTGGTTGCTCTAGATCGCATTATTGGGTTGTTATGCAGGGTCCCCTTTATTGAGGAGCTAAGATTGCAAATAAATGCATGACTGTGTTTGTTATTAATGTAAGGTTCTGTGTAGTCCCTTTATTGATGAGCCAGGGTTGCAATAAATACAATGACTGTGATTGTTTTTTTTTTTATATTTCTTTTTATTAAAACTTTTAACAACAAGAACAAAAAAAATTAATCAAGGCAGTACAATCAATTGAACGGCAAAGCGTCCTGCGGGGAGGAAAGCATAATATCATAATACAATCATTGACAGTGCAAGATGGGAGGATTGAGGGATGTAGCAAGACCGGAGTCAGACCAGGCAACAGATTAGCGGGAATGTTGGGTCACGGGGAGGGAGGCTCTGCCGCCAAGTTTGTGAAGGGAGGTGTACATATGTCTCCACGATAGGAGTTCCATTGACCCCAAACCTTACCCCACTTGCGAGGCCTGCCACGTGCCACATACACCGTCTTCTCCCTGAACATGCACCAGTCCATATTCTCCTTCCATGCCAGAACTGTGGGTGGCCTCTGAGAGCCCCATAACCGGGCAATATCCCTCTTAGCAATCATATTGCCAAGGGTCACCCACTGAGTCTTTGCCGAATCATAGTCATTCGGCTCCCAAATATTCAACAAGCATCGTCTAGCTTCAGGCAACAACGCAACACCCGTGACCTCTTCCATTACTGCGTGCACTCGATTCCAGAAACAAACAACCACCGGGCATTCCCAGAGTAATGACTGTGATTGTTATTAATGTAAGGTTCTGTGTAGTCCCTTTATTGATGAGCCACGGTTGCAATAAATGCAATGACTGTAATTGTTATTAATGTAAGGTTCTGTGTAATCCCTTTATTGATGATCGAGGGTTGACTTACATTCAATGACTGTGCTTGTTATTAATGTAAGGTTCTGTGTAGTCCCTTCATTGATAAGCCAAGGTTGCAAAAATGCAATGACTGTGTTTGTTATTAATGTAAGGTTCTGTGTAGGCTCTTTATTGATGATCCAGGGTTGCAATAAATGCAATGACTGTGTTTGTTATTAATGTAAGGTTCTGTGTAGTCTCTTTATTGATGATCCAGGGCTGCAATAAAGTCAATGACTGTGTTTGTTATTAATGTAAGGTTCTGTGTAGTCCCTTTATTGATGAGCCAGTGTTGCAATACATTCAATGACTGTGCCTGTTATTAATGTAAGGTTCTGTGTAGTCCCTTCATTGATGAGCAAAGGTTGCAAAAATGCAATGACTGTGTTTGTTATTAATGTAAGGTTCTGTGTAGTCTCTTTATTGATGAGCCAGGGTTGCAATACATGCAATGACTGTGTTTTTTATTAATATAAGATTCTGTATAGTCCCTTTATTGATGAGCCAAGGCTGCAATATATGCAATGACTGTGTTTGATATTAATGTAAGGTTCTGTTTATTCCCTTTATTGATGAGACAGGATTGCAATAAATTCAATGACTGTGTTTGTTATTAATGTAAGGTTCTGTGTGGTGGTGAGTAGGGGTTACAAGAGATCTCATACGGCATTGGTCATGCAAGATTCCCGGTATTGGCGAGGTATGGCTTCAAGAGTCATGTTAGGAGAATTAGGGCCGGACTTATTTAAATTGAAGATGTTGTCATGAAATATTGCGTGCTTAACATTGAAACTGCAGGTTCCAGGTTGGCAGACATTTATTGTTAGTTAACATATTGTTGCATTTCAGCAAACTTAGGGCAGGAAGACTTTTCACTTGGACGGCTATGAACCTTACCTCGTCCATGCAGCATGTTCTCAGCATTGGAGGAGCTTATTATACTGATTTCATTAACACTGTCCTGGACTTCTAGCTGAACTGCCATAGAAACGTCCAACTATTTGCTGTGTTGGGCTTTTAAGGTGGCTGTCGTGTTCTTTTGATCAATTATTATAATACTTCCTACGGTAAGGACCTTTCCATGTATCTTAACATGTTATCACATTTCATGAATGCCCAACAGAATTATTTACATCTGAAAAACAAAGTGCTTCTTTCTATGATTATTATGCTAAACGTAAGTGCTAAGACGGGCACAAGAACTGATTCTGTGCTGTCGTCGGCTTGTGAACCAGAAAAAAATGTGGAGTATCCTAAGGCCCTGGTTGAAGAGTGTAGAATTGACAGTTATTTTATTACTGCTTACAATCTTATAAATTACTCAGGACAATAACATCAAGAAAGTGCCTAGATGCCCTACCTCCTTTAAGAAAGGCAGGACCTCCATTACTGATTTTTAGTTTCCCCCAACTTTTGAAATTTTGTTTATTCCTTTGAAATTGTCATCTGGCATGACAGTGAGTGATCAGAATCCCTACTGATTTTATACCATGTTTTAGTAGCAGCACTGGCTACCTTTAGGAGCATTATTTCCAGGCAGGAGAGCGTTCCAAAAGAAAGTAGGAGATTACGGTGTGGATGACGATTATGGATGGTCGGCAGAGTATTGAAGACACAGGACAAGCTGTAAGTTAGGTGCAGGTCCTAATGATAGCAATTGCATAGATCAGACACGGAAAGTCATGATACCAGCTGATCGTTGGGTCTCTCACTTTAGTAAGTTGTATAGTGTGGGCAGAGATGCAGATAAGCAGGATTTTTTGAACATCTGTACCAATGTCAACACTCATTTGTTCATTGCCCTAGATGAGGCACTGAAACCATTAAGGCTAGTTTTAGCAACAAGAGCCCTGATCCAGAAGCCATGGATAATACAAGGCTAATGAAGAGCTATGGATTCCCCCTGCTTACTAGGGATCTGAACTTCTCATACAGCACTTTTATTTTCATAAAGACGTGGAGCGTTCCTATCATTGCCATTGTTAAAAGGGGTGGTAGACAAGATCCTACATGTTATGAAACTATTTATCCCCTTGATTCCACTGTCATGATCTTGGGAGCGATTATATTGCAAAGGCTGTACGATTGGGCAGCTGGCTCACGTACCCTCCCAGAAGTATAATACAGCTTCTGCAAGGAATATTGTATGATGGTGCTGTACATAAACATTTTATAGTTTCGTTTAAATACCATCCATGTCACAAAGCACCATTCTACATTGCATTCAAGGACTCGTGTTCCACATTTAACCTGATGGATGGGCCCCTCTCTGGGTGCTTTCATCTTCCAAAGTTGTGGATGGAAATCTAGCCCCCTGGTTAGCAGCCTTGCATAATGAATTTACTGCCTCAGTCAGGTATGGCCAGGGAGGGGATGGTGTGCTCCACCTTTCAGCTCTGTTAGAGGTATTAGGCAAGGCTGTATTTTAGCCCCCTTCATGTTGACATTTTATATTAACAAAAAAAAGAGGGGTGCAGTTCCCTTGGGGGGTGAGGGAGAAATCGGGGGAAGAAAAGAGAGCTCATGATTGGAATCGAAGAAATTATCAGGAGGACCCGGTGGGGAAACCCAGTGAGCAGATCTGAATTTCCTCACACACTCAGGAGGGTGTGATGCTTCATTATAGGGCACTCCTTGTGGAGCCAACACTGCAATGCCCAACAGGCCCCTCAGTGGGGGCTCTTTAGCGGGGATCTTTTGATCTAGCCATATGGTGAAAGCAAGTGAGAGGGTATTGGTGTAGGGTGGTGCTCAGGTGATTAAGAGTCTAAGGGAGACCAAAGAAGACTTTAATATGATGCCCCCCTTGACACAGTAAAAACAGTTGGGCTATCTGTCGCAATAATGTACTGGGATAGCTAAAAGGTCAACATGTTTTATGCCTAGGTGCCAGAAGGGTCAAAGGCATTTCTTCAGTACCAGGTAACTATACCTACTCTAAGACGGATGGAACCAAGAGATACTTGCAGGTAACAAATCAAGAACAGTTCACCTGCACCTGCTGCAGTGCAGGAAGGAGGATCTAACCCCAGTAGAGAGAAAGAGATACCTCCTAGGTAAGGCAGAGGGCTGCAGTTAAACAAATAAACCAAGCAATGTGTTCGCTAGGACCTACCCTCCTATCCTACCAGTATGGGTATATCTCTCTCTCTCTCTCTGCTGAAGGGTTGAATCCTCCTTCCTGCACTGCAGCAGGTGCAGGTGAACTGTTCTGAATTCCTTAAGAGATGAATTCTTTGCAGCCCAAAATTGCTCTTGAATCTTATTACTTAAGGATGCTAGAGAAATTGCTAAAGTGGTAGAAAAGTCAGAACTGTGCATGAAGGAGATAGAAAGAAAATACACCAACTGTAGTGTGATTTCATATACAATGAAAGGAGAACCTGGTGTGGGTGATTAAGACTGGTAATAGTTCCGGGAAAACCTAGCAGCATTCCAAGTTATGTGTGGGAGTAATTTTCACACTGCAGCCTATTGTAAATGTATACTAATTAATAAGGACTGCAGAAAGTATGAACATAAAGGCCACTTTGCTGTTGTTTGTAAACAGGAGAGCAAACCAACAGTGGCCACAGTAGATAAGGAATGCACAGTGGAAGTACATGGGGACAGAATCCTTAGTGTAGGGGATGTGAAGGCGGGAAAAGGGAGGACATGTAGACCGAAAGGGAAATTTATGATCAACGGGGTGACCGTAGAGCTTATGGTAGACTCAGGCTCTATGCATGCCATTATATTTCCAAGGAAATATTTGTGGAGCATTGGTAAGGCACGGCCCTCTTGCTCAAAGATACTAATCCTGGGAGGTATCAAGTGGAAACCATTAACTTGATGTGGTACGTGGAGACTGTGAAATTGGGAGGTAGAGAGATTTAAGGAAAGTTATACTCAGCGGAGGTTGATGTGGTGCATGGAGTCGGTGAAATTTTGAGGAAGAGAGATTAAAGGAAAGGTCTACGTAGCAGAGGATGGAACACCTATATTGGATTGGTTGCATCAGTATGAGTGTAGCATTGTCATAAACCCAAGTGCACCCAATCAGGTGATGGTAGTGATGGACATCTCATTATCCAACATTCTAAATGAGGCCCGGGATGTTTTCAAAGAATAATTAGGTCATCTGCAAGGGTATGTTCACAAAATAGTGTTAAAACGTGATGCTATACCAATTCAGCACAAGGTGAGGAGAATTCCCATAGTTGCTCGGGCTGCCCTAAAGTAAATGTTGGAAGAAATGCTATTGAATGGGATGATCGAACAGGTAGAGATGTCCAGTTGGATATCTCCGGTAGTGATCACAAAGAAACTTGATAGGAGGTATAGGTTTTGTGTTGACCTTAGATCGCTTAACCAGAACATGGTGGGGGACACTTACCCATTGCTGAACATAAATGAGTTGATATTGGCTTTGAGAGGTGGGAAGTATTTTTTAAAACTGGATTTGAAAAATGGTCATCACCAGATCAATCTACATGAAGAGTCTAAACCACTGATGGCCTTTATTAACATGGAGGGTACCTTTCAATTCACACAAATGCCATTTTCTTTGTCTCAAAGAATAATGAATGAGGTGTTTAAGGGTATGACTAACATACTATGCTTCCAGGATGATATCTTAATCTTTGGTGGTTCGCTCAAACAACATAACATGGTCCACAGACATGCTTTGCACAGAGTGAGAAATGCAGGCTTGTCCCTCTGGTGTGATAAGCACATGTTTTTGGGGGAACAAGCAGAATACTTAGGTTATAAAATGACTGCTAATGGAGTAAAACCCAAAGAGAATTTCTTAAATGCAATTTGGTTGGCTCTGTTACCTACTGATAAGGACCGTTTGAGGTTTTTTCTAGGCCTCAGTGAAAATTATGGCTAATTTGTGCAAATGTTTTCTGATTGTATTAGGAAGGGGCCAGTTTTGTGTGGGGTCTCGAGCAACAGAAATGTTTTGAAATGATAAAAAAAGAAATTTGTAGCGCTGGAATCTTGGCACCAAGTTAAAATCTGTGCTCACTGTCGATGCTAGTACCACAGGCATTAGGCTGTTCTCTCAGAAATCCATGGCAAACATGAAAAAAAGTGGCCTTTGCCTCCCGAACCTTGACCACCTCTGAGAGAAATTACTCGGTTATATAACGTGACGCTTTAGCCGCAGCATGGGGGGCAGAGTATTTTAGGACTTATCTGTGGGGTACTATGTTTGTTCTATGAACAGACCACAACCCGTTGAAAAATATTTTACTTCCAGGGGGAGCCGGCAAGGGATCTGTGAGGTTAGCCCGACATGCTGCTCAACTTCAGGAGTATTGTTATGCACTGGAGCATATTCAAGTGTGGAGGAACTGTTAAGCTGACTGCCTGCCTAGTTTGTCATTGGACTGGCGTGAGGTGGATGGCCCTGCTGTTTTGGCAAGGGAGAGTGAGAGTGCGGTAGCATCGATGCAAGATGTGAATGAGGTTGGCGGCATAAGCTATCATGGTGGAGGAATGGAGGAATTAAATTGAATCTCGTCCACCCGCAGGCTCCTGTCTGCGCCTCATCCCTGGTGGTCCAGTGGGAGAGCCCAGCTCTTTTGCTGGTCCACTGGTTTTTTTTTTGATTTTTTTTTTTTAAACTTTATTTTTGTTGCATAGCTTGACATTGTACATCTTTCCAGTCTGGGTTACCCGCTAGTACATACATTGACACGTTTCATTTTCAATATAACATAAGGATAGCACAGCCATTTAGCCCACAACCCGGAGGTCGGGCAGCATCAGTAATCATTGTTCTGATCAGTAGTTGTGCGGAAAACCCCCTTCTCTGCTTTCTAATACGTCTAGCATCTGCTTTTATTAGTCCCTGCGCTCTCATTCGCCCATGCAACCAAACCCATGCTCTTAGCGGTATGTTCCTCCTAGGTACGTTCATTAAGGAGCCTCGGCCTAGCGTCACTGTCTTATCCATCATCTGTAATCTTCCAGTAACGCCTTGTCCCCAGCCACGCCCCACAATGAGTAATCAGCCTAAGTCCCCTTACTCGACAATCTATGGATTACATCCCCCGTTGGGTACTAAGAGGTCCAACTATTCCGCTTTAACCATAACTGTACCAACCACCCAACTGAACCCCCCCCCTAACTGCAGATAGTGTGGGCTTCGTCACTTACTTCTAGTGTCTCAAAATGTGGAAACCTGTAGGATTCAACTATTCTCCTGCAGCTCACATGGAACAATTCTCTTTCCCTTCCCGGGTTATTCTTCTACTGGGGATAGGTTGTCATTCAACACCCTCACTAGATCTGTCCATGCACGCGCTGCTTCTAAACTCTTCTCGTTAGCTGTACGGGCTGCCTGGTGCAATCTGACCATGCTCTCACTATGGGCCCATTTATGGAGTTCGTTCGCCCACCTCTTACTAGAAGGACCCTCCCTCGACTTCCAGTGCCAAGTGATTTCCCTTTGGGCCAAAATGAGGCCCAGATCGATTAATTTACTAGTTACCTTGGTCTTCCTGGTGTGAGGGAACCACAGCAACAAACAAGTCGCCATAGTATATTCCACTTGCCTCTCCGTGACTTCATTGAAAAGCGTCCCCACCTCAGTCCAGTGCGACCCTATTTTCGGACACTCCCATAGCATGTGCTCCAACTCTACATCAGGCGCTAGGCATCTGGGGCACACTGCATCGTGCACATGGAAATACTTCCTGATCTTACCCGGGGTTAGGTAAGCCCTATGAATAAAAAAAAAGTGTACCTGCTGAAATCGCGCATTCCTGCATCCTTTCCAGGTCATTGTCAGGATGCGACCCCAAGTTGCATCCGGTATCGGCTTCCCTATGCTCGCCTCCCACTTCTGTTTAAGAGCCGTCAACGGTTCCATACCCTCATTTAGCATTCGCGTATGCAGGCATGTGACCGCTTTGACCGTTCCCCCCGCCATTACCACATATTGGCAAGCCATCGTGGTCTGCGGTTCTGATTGCCCCATCCTCCAATGTTTCCGCATCGCATTGGTGATAGCCCTATGCAATAGGAAGCCTCCATCCGGAAGGCCAAACCGGTCTTGTAGTGCCTGAAATGACTGCAACTCACCGTCGGCATATAGGTCACCCACCATTTGCAACCCCAACTCTTCCCATTCCAGCAGTCGGGACACGTCCCCCCCCGTGTGGCAATGCAGTTAGCATGCCCAGCGGAATTTCTGGTGCGTACGGATGTGCTACTCCCGCTCACTTTTGACTCGTGTTCCAGCACATCCTCAGGGTCTTCTCTTCCAATGTTAACTCCCGGACCACTAGGTGCTGTTGCATAACTATGTAAGAGAGGACATGCCTCTGTATCCCCGATCCGCGAACTTCCTCTGGGCCCCTAAATTCCTGTGCTACATTCTGTGTTAGGATCTGCAGCTGCGCCGCCAGAAAATAAAGTTCGAAATTAGGTACTGCTAGTCCCCCCTTCTTTTTCGGCCGTAACAACATATCCAGTGCTACCCGTCTCCGTCCCGTCCCCCATAAGAAATCAATGGTAAGTGTCCGCAGTTCCCGAAAATACCGAGGTGGCACCCATATCGGGAGTGTACGAAAGTAATAAAGTAGGCGCGGCAAGACCACCATCTTGAGCAGTGCAACTCTCCCTAATACCGAGAGGGGTAATGTTGCCCAGAACGCCATACAGCCCCTCAGTGCCCTTATGCGGCGCCCTATATTTCCTTCCAGCATATCGTCTGCTGTATGAAATATCCGAACCCCCAGGTAGGTGAAGTACGAGCGCTCCCACACCAAACTAACAGCCATTTGCGGCTGGGGCGTATCTGCCCTCAATGGGAATACACATGTCTGATTCCAATTCACCCGCAGTCCCGATAGCCTCCCAAAGTTCATCAGCATGCTCACCGCCCCCTCCAGGGCAACCGTCGTGTCCGCTAGGAACAGCAACAAATCGTCCGCATATAACGATATGTAATGCTGAAGTCCTCCACAAACCAAGCCGCTATAAGCTGTCCCCGATCTGGCGCTGACCGCCAACGGTTCTATTGCTAGTGCGAACAACAGTGGCGATAACGAACACCCCTGTCTCGTACCTCTTTGCACCGGATATTCCAGCGATATGGTCGAGCCCAGACGTACCCTAGCAGCTGCGGAGGAGTACAATACCTTGGTCCAACGTCTGAATCCCTCGCCTAATCCGAATTTCTCCAAAACCCTGTCCAGATATTCCCATTCGAGGCTGTCAAACGCCTTTTCTATATCTACTGATAGTACAGCTGGTGTCGCCTCCTCCCCGAGGTCAGCACTCAATACTCCTATCAAGCGCCGAACATTATGTGAGGTGTTCTGAGTTGGTATAAACCCCGCCTGATCTGCATGAACCAGGGCAGTCATGTGGGGCAGCAACCTTGTAGCTAGAATGCGACTTAGTATTTTGTAGTCCACCGTCAACATAGACAGCGGCCTATAGGAAGTTACATCCTCACTCTCTCTCCCAGGTTTCAACAAGGGGACGACCAGCGCCACCCTCAGGGATTCAAGTAGTTTACCCAACTCCATCGCCTCATTATAAACCTCCTGTAGCTGGGGCGCCAGGGAGTCGATGTATGTCACATAGAATTCTATTGGGAGGCCATCTACCCCCGGGGTCTTGTTTCTAGCCATGTGTTTAATCGCACCTCTAATCTCAACTACAGTGATAGCCTGGCCTAAGTCTTTGACATCCTCCTCCTTCAGCTGCGGGAGCGTGATCCCCGCCAGAAAATCCTCAATATCGGGCGTTTCCGCTTCCAAGTGACTCTGATATAAGGTGGCATAGTACCGTAAGAAGCGCGAGACAATGTCAGTCTGAGAATAGAGCACATCCCGGATTCCGATCGGATACTCAAGACCATGGAGCCCCCTGCTCTCGGGTTCGCCATTCTCGCCAGGAGCGTGCCTACCTTATCTCCCTCTGCATGCACCTTAGCTCTATATTGTTTATAGTCATAACAACGCAATCTTTCTGTCTCAGTGGCCACACGTTCCCTAGCTGCCAGAAGCCGATCCTGCAACTCCCCCTGTTCCGGTCTCAGTTTCTCAACCTCCCTCAACTCCTCCTCTGCTTTCTCGAGATCATTTAGTACCACTGTCCTTTCCCCCTTATATTTGCCGATACATAACCCTCTCACCACCACTTTAAAAGCGTTCCACTCCGTTCCTCTAGCAGATGTCGAGTTCTTATTTATAGCGAAATATTGTTCAATGCCCCCACGGATATCCTCTCTAAAGGCCTGATCTTCTGGTGTGTCTGGATTTAGTCGCCATGTGGGAATCTCCGCCCTCACCTGCTGCCATTTAAAGGACACCAATTGAGGGTTATGATCGGATATTTTCCTTGCCAAGTACTCTGATTGCGTCGCCAGGGGAGCCAGAGATTGGGTGCACAGTATGGCGTCGATCCTGACATGTAGCTCATGCAGAGCAGAAAAGAAGGAGTAATCCCTATCTCCAGGGTGTTGCACTCTTCATATGTCAGTCAATCCCCATCCACTCTGCCACTCCGCTCTCTTCTTTGCTATCCTTCGAACCTGGGAGTCCCCCAACGGGGGGTGTGATCTATCTAATGCCACATCTGTGATTGAGTTAAAGTCTCCACCCAATATTACCTGGCCAGCCAGAAGATGCGCTAATTTCCCAGACATGGTGTCATAGAATCGGGCCTGTTCCACGTTCGGTGCATAGATGCTACAAAGTACCACCTCTCTATCGTACAGCCTCCCTGCCACCGCCACATATCTCCCCTCAGGGTCTACCACGGTATTTGTGGCCTGTAACGGAATCCCTGCTCGCACCCACACTAGCGCCCCCCTGGCAAACGCGGAGTAAGTAGTGCCAAACACCTGGCCCCTCCACCTCTTCTGTAGAGCAACACACTCGTGTTTGGTGAGATGCGTCTCCTGTAGTAACGCTATGTGTACTCCCCTTCTCAATGAATATGCATGTACCTTGTGACGCCTTGACATAGTGTGTAATCCACGCACATTCCATGTGATACATTTCAACTCAGGTAACGGCCCCATTGCATCCTACCCAGTCCACTTCCCCCCTTACGACTCGTGCGCCCACACCAGCGCTGCCAAACGCCAAACATAAAAACCCCAAAAAAACTTCCAAGACTCCCCCCCCCCCCAGAACAGATCCCACTAACACATTATTAGTCCCCGTCCAAACTACCATATCAAAAAACACACAGTACTATCCTGCAGTAGCCACTACAGGTTGCCTTAAGGGCAGTGGGGTTGTGGTCCGGCCCCGACAGGTGGCAGCTCCCGCGCCAGCCCCCCGCCCCCAACATCCCGCAATGATAAGGCACAGTGATAAAGGTGAGAATTGTTACCAGGCCTCCCAATGTCATTATTTTCAGTTCGGCAGCTGTGGCCTCAATCAGTGAAAAGCAACCTACAGATCATCAGCCGATCTTGGTGTCACCTCCGGGCCCTTGGTGCTTTCGTCGTCTGACAGTTCTGAACCAGAGCGTCTCTTATCTCCTTCGGAGTCTGTCCCTTTGGCCGAGTCCTCCTGCTGCGAACCAGTTATCGCAGCTGTGGCCTCCAGAGCCCCCTGCTTATCAGCCGCCATCTGTGCTCTCTGCAGCTCCCTTTGTAGTTTATTTTTCTTGCGAATACGCTGTGACTGGCACATCCGTGGCGGCTTGGGCATCCCGCCTTCTCCCATTGTCCTACGATCCGTACCTGCCCTGTATCTTTCAAGCCATGTCCAAGCTTCCTCCGGCGTCTGGAAAAACTGTGTCGTTCCATCCAGTATCACCCTCAATTTAGCTGGAAACAGCAATGAGTACTGTATTCCTTCTGCCCTGAGCTCTTTCTTAACCGCCAAGTACGAGGCCCTACGCCTTTGTATCTCCTGGGTGTAGTCCGGGAAGATCGTCACGGCACTATTATCCACTTGGAAAGGCCCCGCCGAGCGTGCATTTTGGATTAATAGGTCCCTATCTTTATAATGGAGAACTCTAGCCACCACCGGGCGGGGAGGGCGGCCAGGCGCAGGCGGCTTGCCCGGGACCCTGTGTGCTCTCTCGAGTGTAAAGAAAGGTGACAAACCCGTTGGGGCCACTGTAGTTTTAAACCAGGTCTCCATATATGCCACCATGTCCCTCCCCTCAATCCGTTCTGGTAGACCCACCACCCGGACGTTGTTGCGCCGATTTCGACTTTCCGCGTCTTCGGCTTTCTTTTCCAGGGTCTCTAGTCGCCTCAGTGCATCTTCCAGTTTACGTTCTACTGTGACAACCGCTGGTTTGAGGTCTTGTAGAAGCAGTTCGGAGTCCTTGACCCTATCCGCTAATTTTGAATGATCTGCCCTTTACAGCCCCAGCCCCGTCGCAACCTGAGTTATGTCCTGATGGAGGGACTCCTTTGTTGCCTTTATTGCGTCTAGGATCTGATCAAACCGTTTATTTAACCTCTGTTCCGCTGACGACGTCTCACCGACGTCTCCGTCTCCGTCGGCCCCCGCGGGGTCCACATCCTCCTCCTTTCTGCTTTTGGGCTTCATAACTTATCAGAGCGCAGCCCCTGTCTCTGCTCCCCCAATCTTGATCTGCGTGATCGGTCCTTGCTGGGTACTCTCTGATTGAGGAGCCGGATCTAGAGCAACATATCCCACCCGGGATCCACAATGTTCAAAGTAACTCGCTAGAGCTGCCCCTCCTCCGATTTCTCCAAGAGCATCGTTGTCCACCACCTTTCCTCAGTGCACTCCAGGGCTCCCAGCTACGTAGCTCCCAGTATGCTTATGGTTCGTCCCGGTTTCGGTACCACTCTCTCAGCTATCGCCCGTTGCAGCCACCACTCCAGGTCCTCCGGCTCTCCCAAGAAGGACCCCCGAGTTCACGCCGGCACACTTTGGCACTCCTCAAACTGAGCTGCTGCTCCACTTTCGGTCCGTGATCGCGTTGGACCCCAGTCGGTCACAGGCCGTTCCCCTCCACACTCCAGTTCTCCTATCTGCTCACTTATATGGAGTCTGCTCCTCAGTGTCAGCCGCTGCCGCATTTAGGCTTCACCATGGCCGCACGCCGCCCTCTGCACCGCTAGCTCTCCATAGCCTCCGGCTGCTCAGCGCCACGAGCCTGCCCCCGCCCCCACCTCCACAGCGCCAAGAACAGGCCCGTAGCACCGCACTCACCGGCGGCCCCAGTAAGGGAGCCTCAACGACCACAGCTCCTGTTGTTCCGTTCCGGGGCACTCCTATTTCAGCTCCGCCGTCTGTATGCCCCACGATCTCCGGGTCTCCGCTGCTGAGCCCCCGCAGACGCACCGCCCCAAAGTGTCCGCACTACAGTGCCGGGGCCCTCGCTTCTTCTTACTGGCCCTGGACCTCCGCTCTCATGTGGCAGCGCCTCCACTCACCCGGTCCGCTCTGTGCAGCACTGTCCCTCAGCGTTGGGCTCCTAAAAGCAATGCAGTTGCCGCAGCGGGCGCCATTTTGGCTGCTTCGTACTCTCGGCAGCCCCCTTTCAGGCCGATTCCCAGTCCGCCTCTACTCGCACCGAAGTCCATGCGGGGCTGCAGCAGGTCAACCGCACTTCCGCAGCTGTCCGTGCACAGGGCCCTACACCGTTATCCCGAGGGGTCCCAGACTCGTTCCCTCAGTCGGGTCCGGCCGCCATCTTGCAGCCTCAACTCCCGATGCAGCCACTGTGTTTACTACCCAGCCAGGGGCTCCCGGTGGCTCAACTTCACTTCCCGGTGGGCACCAAAGCCTCCCGCTACCGTCCGACGGCCGTTGTGTCCTTTACCACCAGTGCCCAGGCAGTCATTCAGGATAAACGGCGGGATTAGGGACGGAGCTCGCCGCTCACGCCGCCTCCAAACCACGCCCCCTGCTGGTCCACTGTTGCTGTTGTCTGTTGTTCTACTTGTGCCCATTTTTCTGTCTTTTTGTTATTGTCTGTTTTTCTTTCTTTTTGTTATTGTGCCATATAATTGTCCTTTTCTGTTTGTTTTTCCTGTTGTTAGCTTTTTGTCTCTTACTGTGCCGTTGTTGTGTCCTCTGTGCTCGTTTTCGCCACCCTTTCCCGCCACTGCTGCCCCAGAGGCCTCTCCCCCTCTCCCCTCTCCTGGTTCCCGTTCTCACCTCAAATCTGCGCTTCCCTCCCCCTTCCATATTTAATGACCAACAGTGTGTACACCTCTTTGTAAACAATGCCACCGTTCACAAACCCACAACGCACCCACCGCAAAGTAACTGGAGCAAGATCACAGAGCCCCTCAACTCCACCCTCAACCACGATCCCCCTCCCGCCTCGACCGATACAAACTCTCCAGCCAAAGAACTACACCGATGGATCACCAACTGCGCAGACAGTCTTGCCCCCTTTGGTCAACCTAGACAGGCAGCGCCCCATGAAGGCCACCTGGTTCACCACCGACCTCCAAGAATTCAGACGCACCTGCAGACATCTCGAGAAGTGATGGAGGAACAGCAAAACCACTGCAGACGAGACCACCTACAAGAACGCCATGACAGAATACCATCATCTCATCAGATCCACCAAAAGGACCTTCATCCGGAACAAAATACCGCCAACTCCAGCAACTCAAAGGAACTATTCGGTATCATCCAGGAATTCACCAAAACACCCAGCGAAGCCACAGATGTCATACCCTCCCAGGACATCTGCAACAAGCTTGGCTCCTACTTCCATCTGAAAATCAAGGCCCTCTACGACAACTACAGCGAACAGACTCCAGAAACCACTCCTTCCTCCAGCAACAACAGCCAACCTACCACTGCCACCTGGACACTGGTCACCATGGTAGATACTGCCATGACCATGAAGAGCACTCACTAAGGAGCCCCCATTGACCCCTGCCCGCCACACATCTTCCACAGAGTTGCGATGGCACCCGAGCTACAACGCAGCATCAATGCCACCTTCTAATCCGGGACATTCCCCATGACTGGAAATGCTCACAAGTCAAGCCCCTCCTCAAGAAACCCTCTGCAGACCCGACGGACCTGAAATACTACCAACCCATCTCTCTCCTTCCCTTCGTGACCAAAGTCACTGAGAAGATTGTCAATTCCCCGCTGACTAACTTCATCGAGGAGAACGCCATCCTCGACCCCTCCCAATCCGGATTCCGCAGCAACCGAGACTGCCTCATCGCCGCCACAGACGACATCCGCATGCTCCTCGACCAAGGCCACACTGCGGCCCTCATCCTACTAGACCTATCCACAACCTTCGACACCGCCTCCCACCGCACTCTCACAGCCAGACTCCATGACACCGGCATACAGGGAACCGCCCTCGACTGGCTCCACTCCTCCCTCGTCGGCAGAACCCAAAGGATCAGACTGCCGCCCTTCCTCTCTGAAACCACGGAGATCAACTACGGAGTACCCCAAGGATCATCGCTCAGCCCTACGCTCTTCAACATCTACGCGGCCCCCCTTGCCGCCATCGTCAGGCAGCATGGACTCAGAACAGTATCTTACGCCGATGACACCCAGCTCATCCTCTTCCTCACGAAGGAACCCGACGCCACCAGACTCAGCTTCCAGGAAGGAATGAAAGACGTTGCATCCTGGATGAGCAGCAGCTGTCTGAAGCTCACCTCAGAGAAGACAGAAGTCCTCATCCACGGACCTATCCCTTCAGCTTGGGACAACACCTGGTGGCCCACCGCCCTCCGCAACCCCCCCAACACCCACGGACCACGCCCAGAACCTCAGCATCATACTCGACTTCTCCCTCACCATGACCCGCCAGATCAACGCCCTCACCTCCACCTGCTTCAACACCCTAAGCTTCCTTCGCAAGACCTTCAAATGGATCACCCCTGAATCCAGAAAGACTGTCACCCATGCACTCATAACAAGCAGACTGGACTACGGAAATGCCCTCTATGCTGGAATCACCAAATCTCTGCTATGCAAACTCCAGACCACCCAGAACACCGTGGCCAGACTCGTCCTCGGCATTCCACGGCATGAACACATCACCCAACACCTGCAAGAACTCTACTGGCTCCCTGTCAAGAAGAGAGTAACTTTCAAGCTACTCACACACGCCTACAAATCCCTCCACAACACCACACCCAGATACCTCAACGAAAGAGTCTCCTTCCACGCACCCAAGAGAAACCTCCGCTCCGTCAACCTCACAGAAACCCTGCGCATCTGCAGAACCAGAGCAGGTGGAAGAGCCTTCTCCTACATCTCAGCAAAGGCCTGGAACGAGCTCCTGTTCAACCTCAGACGCTCCCCCACTCTGCACACCTTCAGGAAGAGCCTCAAGACCTGGCTCTTCGGCTGACTCAGAGCTGCACCCGTCCATCTCCCCCAGTGCCTTGAGACCCTCATGGGTGAGTAGCGCACTTCACAATTCCCTGATTGGTTGAATCTGATCCGACTATTAAGGAAGTGAAATGCCTAGTTTGGTTGGGAAGTAGGAGGCAGAGTTCTGTGGCACCCTTGGTCAGGCCCTATCTCAAGGTCTTGGATGGACTATCAGTATGTGATGATATGGTAGTCACGAGGGATGATACATTTGTCCCTCCTCGTGGGTTGTGGTCAAAACTAGCGGAGGTAGCACAGGAGGGGCACCTATGGCAATCCAAACCAAGGAAAAGACTGAGATGCAAATGGTGGTGACCAGGAATGGATGAACAAGTTGTTAGGTGGGTGGAGAGGTATATTTTATGCAGGAGGGTGCAAAACGATTGAGAGTACAAGCAGACCTGGGACAAATATCTGATCCAGGCAAGCCATGGCACACCTTGAGCTTGGATTTTATTGTGCCCATGAATGAACTGAGGGGTGAGTTGGGGTATGCAATGGTGATGGTTGATGTACATAGTAAGTGGTTGATAGTTAGGTTCATGAGGGAGATTACCACAAGCGTGTCACTTTGTTGAAAGACAATTTTAGTGAGGAGGGTGTTCCTTCTGTAACCATAACCGATAATGGCACAGATTTTCTGGAGTCATATGGAATTCGACACAATCATACCTCATTATATAATCCACAAAGTAATGTGGTTGTCGAGAGGGCAAATAGGATGTTCAAGGGTACCATTCAGATGAGCTTGGCAAATGGGCAGGATGTAGGAAGGATGGTTGTGGAGATGGAGTGGGCCTACCGTACTAGTCCTCATAACTGGCAAAATCCTGTTTGAAATGATGCTTGGGAGGCTTCCAGGAACCAAATTGGTCCTTTTCTGAATGAAAGAGAGAGTGAAGCAAGATAGAGGGAAGTTCATGAGTAGAAGGGAGGGAAAAGGTCTCCAGAAGCATCAATAAAGGGGATTAGGTGAAGCTTCGTTGTGGTCAGAACGGTGGGGGCTTGATAAAGTTCAGAAGGCCTTTCAAAGTTGAATGGGTTCATAGTTATTCAGTGGTTCTGGTTGTGAAAGGTGGAACAATAGGCGTGACTCCTTGTATCAAAGAGGTGGTCGATGTGATGTCAGCAAAGGGGGGACTATGAAGCATTGCTTCCATGTTGATATCTGATGAGGATTTGTGCCACTCAGCATTAGAGTTTGTCAATACGTAGGTGGCCGCCTGGGCTAGAGGGGATGCAAGATCGGAATTCCTGAAGGGTCAAGCCAGAGTGTAAATTTGCAAAGACATGTTAGGAGTCTCCGACCCCCTGTTTACTTAATTGTTTATATACATTAGAGTCCACTGTATTCCTTTATTTCTTTTGGTTTTCTTTAACATGTAATCTGTTATCTTGTGTTCATTTTTGTTTGTATGTTTAGTTTATTTAATTTCATCTCTGAAAGTGCTTTGACTCTGTATTCATATTTGTAAAGGAGGTGGATGTGTTATACGCCTGCAGGTAATGTTCAGTGGCTGTGCCATCTTCCTCTGGGAATGCAGGAGTGTTCTGGGCTCTAGGTACTGAGCTAATGCTCCAGCTCCAAGGATGCCAGTTGGAGTCTGACTGGGCGGGGGTTAGCTATGCTTAAGTTGTAGGGAAAGCTAAATCAATAGACATTTTACTTGCTCTCCCTTGGCTGTGGGGTCATCCAGGTGGGGTGCAAGACGGGCTCAAATCTGGAAATATGTTCCACCTGCTTGGAGCACAGAAGGATCAGGTTTGAAGTTTGACGAGCCGATAATTCAGGAGCCATAGGCACTGCCAAACCTATGGGGAAACTGCTCCTGGCATCTCATAATGAGGACCACAGTGTGTCATTGTTAATGGATGAAAGGAACTCCTATTGCTATGGGAAGTACAAAGTGCCTCTTAGCGGTAGGGTAAATGTGATTTACTGTTGCAGAGTGTACAGATTAAGGTAACTTTGACCTTGGCTTGGGCCTTTGGTCTGTATTTAATAAACCTGACATTACCTCTTCAAGATTATCTTACTGCTTTGAGATAGGTAGGCTGTGTGCGTTTATGATGGTGATTTGTGAGTGTGTGTTATTAGTTTTGTTTGCTGTGTATGTATTTGTATGTGTTAAGCATTCGTCACCCTTCTGTGTTCAGCTGTCCTTCGAAGCTATTTTGTGGAAATAAATCATTCTGATCTTTTAGCCTTGCATACTTGACTCCTTTTTTCAACGAATGTTCAAAAAGTGTTCTGTTCTGGGCACGAAGAAATTAAATTTTAGAAATGACAGGTGTATTTTTGATTTGCTTATAACTTTAGTGCTGTTTGACACATTTGCACGAAATATGACAGATGCCGAGTATGTTTAGATTACACTTTATATGCACATTTGTGCAGATTTGTCATAGATGGGCACAGTAAGAGACAATAAAAAATGACACAGTAAATAGGGAGGGGGATGGTGAAAAACGTGTTACTTTTCAAATAACAGTGGCATCATTTCACAAATTCACATGAAATCTGACAGATATTTAGCAAGTTTAGTCGTGGGAAGGGCAAGTTTCGTGCAGATTCATCATGGGGTGGACAAGCTAAGAGTAGGGCAAATTGCTTTTATGTGCTAATAACTGCTGTTTTTTATGCATCTCCATTATCAGGGTGTTAGCATGTTAAGCCCAGTTCCGAAATGCCAGATCTCATGCAGTTCAACAAGGAAAGCAAAGTTAAATGAAAATGGTCAAAACATAATTTATTTTCTAATAACTTTCTCATAATGTTGTCATAGATTTTTAGATCTGCTCAACACTTGGCAAAGACTTCACCATGTGTAACTCACTCTTGATTTTCTGACTGTCATGCAAATTCATCAAGGGAACACTTGATAGAGTGTTAAAAAATCACAGTTTTCCATTTTAAATTCCACTGTAGTCTTTGTTCCCTGCTAGATAAAAGAGTCATCGCTGAATGACCCCATACTTTGCATGAAACCAGAACTTTACTCAGGAACTTTGCATGATTTTGTGTAAATCCGCTTATTAGTTTAAAAGAAATTAGCATAAAAAATGTGCCAATGGCCTTGAAATGGTTAAAGGTTAGAGAAACCTATACTGCTAGTCTGCAGGAATTCCTCGAACCGAAATTCATATACTGTTCACGGACCTACATTTAAAAATAAAACCACTCCATTGGATAAGGAACATTTTGGCTGCTGTGCTCTTTTCATGGCCCTAGGACATGGGCCAGGCCCTACAGCCAACCCCCACTTAGTATCGCCAAAGGCTTCTTGCTGCAGGGGTTCACTAACTGTAACGGAGAGTAGGTCAAACCCCGTTGGTTGTGGCAGATGAGTGCAAAGCATGGTTGATGGCCAGGCTCAGTTGTCAAATCCCACTGCACACAACCTCCAGCCCTAGAGGTGATCCACAGGGACTAGGCTGCTCATGGCCTTCAGCCCCACAGGGCCTGGCCAACCCCTTTATCTTTACCAGCCATTTTACCTTTTCCCCAACTTGTGAAATCATGCCAAAACAGGAGATCCCTTCTCTGTTAATAGAATGCCGAATACAATGCAAAGTCAGTAGCCATCGCCCAAGTTATTAGCAAATGCCCACCCCGCCTGTAACTGTGCCCCATCTTATTGGAGTTGGATGAAACTCAATACATTAAGAGACGGCTAAACATGCTGATGGTCTGCTCAATTTCTAACAGGTCTGCGATGCAACATCAAAGATATTAGCATATCAAAGATGATTAACCCTGTCTTTTTCTTTGTGTCCCTCCACCCCTCTTGTGAGATCTCCCTGATAACAGAGATTCGTGCAATGGGCAAAACCTGTTACAGAAACATTTCTGTTGCAGCTTCCATTACCAGCATCATGCACCGAGTTGGGAAAAAGAAAAAGAAAAAAGGCCGAAGAGGGCAGGGTGAACCTACCCTGACAACCAGGCTTGTATGATGTACCACCTGCAATTAAACAAATATCAACAAAATATATTAATAGTAGGATTCTGAACTCTTTTACCAGACTGGCTAATCCTGGACCTTCAGTTGCGTATGCTGAAAGTCTGTGCGCAGATGGTGTTGACCTCCCATGGATGGTTGTGCCCCTGGCCAAGTGTTGTAGCCCACTCCAGCTTTGCACACCATGAGCCAAGTTCGACAGGGTTTGACTGCCCACAGGGGGCTGGAAGCAGGGACTGGCAGCAGGCTGGTCCCTGTAGGCAACCCCGTGCATGTATAAACCGCCCTGCAGACTGGAGCTGGTCACCCCCGGATGCCTGAGCTCATGGAACTGTTGGATGTGGTATATGATCAAAAAAACAACAATTCAATGGAAAAATCCACAGTTTAAGTGGCGTTATGGTTGTGAATTAAAACAGAAAAACTAACACAACAGACATGCACAGGTGGAGATAGTGCCTATTTGGTTATGGTTAGGCCAGACTTTTGATTGAAAATTTGTTTTTTGTTTTGATAATATTTTGAAACATTTAATGACTCTGCAAAAAACTTTCCCAAAAAAGTTCATCCACTTTGGATTCTTCATGACAAGCTTCATTCAGATCCATCCAGATTGGTCAAAGAAGGGGGGAGGCAAAATGGACATTTCCCATTTTTACTCCCATAAGAAAACAATGGTTCAACAGAACCACTGCAAACTTGGCATGAATATAGAACATTACTCACAACAATGCCTTGACTGTGTTTGTTCCATATCCGCTCCGTAGTTCACTAGAAATTATTGTTCAAAAAGTGTTCCGGTCATGAACAGGTTACATTTTAGAGATTTTTAGACTAATAACTCCAAGTTTTGTAGGCCTCTACAGGCCTAACAATAAAAACTTGAATCTTGCTAGAGCAGTGAGCTTTTTCTACTATAGCCCATCTCAAATATGAGCGGAGAGTGGGCTGAGCTTCTATTCACCTAATCCCCTAAAATAGTCTCGCAGAGAAGCACATGCGCGCTGGCTTAAGGCTCTACCTAAAAAAGAAGAGACTGGATCTCACAATGGCTGCCAGCTGACTTAGCCGAGTGTGGGCAGCCATCTGAACCATGAGGGTTGAAGGGTCCCTAGCAGCCCCAAGCAAACAGTGCTTCAGGTGCGCACTTGAGGACCATCCAAAAACAATAAGCCCAGGAGTGCCTTTACATCTTTCTTGGTTTTCAAAAGAGAGAGAATGACACAGCCACGGATGCATCAAAGAAAAGTAGCCTTAGATGACTGACAGCCCCATAAGCCCTTCTGAGGGCTTAAAAATTAGCATATTCTTCCCTGTGAGGCCCCAACGAGGGCAGCACCAACACCTTTTGCCTTGTTTTGGGGGACTGTAAGGAGTGCAGCTGCGCCCCTAATAGCACTAATTTAGTATTGTTGCTGCATCCTTAGGGAACAGAAGCTTGACCTAGGGAAAGTTTTGCGTCTAATTCAAACATTTGTGGAGTTGGCTTGAATTTGATTGGAGGCAGCTGTGTAGACTGAGAACTATTGTTAAAAAAAAGTGTAAAAGCATTCCAGAGTTGTCGAATTAAAGCTGATTTCATGCAACCTTTGTAAATAGATGATGAGAAATGATGTTGAACGCAGCAGACAGGTCCAGGAGGATGTCAGCATATTTGCCCTCATCAACCCGGAGCCCGATGCTGTCTGCCACCGCCAGCAAGGTGTATTCAGTTCTATTTTTAGCTTTAACGCTCAATTGAGAGGTGTCCAGCTGGTTGTTACTTCCAAATGATAGGAAAGCTGGCTGTTGACTCCTTTTCCCCAAAAACCTCACCAAATATGGCAGGAGAGAGATGGGGCGATAATTGTACAAATTGGAAATGTCTGCACCAGCTTTCTTCAGCAGTGGAAGAACCACTGCCTGCTTTCAGGCTGTGGGATACCCAGCTTCCTTCAATTATGTATTCAGAGGAATCAGAATAGGGGTTAGGCGGGAGTACATAAAATAAGGGTGGGGATCTAGTGGAGAGCCGACTTCACCGTTGACACAGTGTCCTCCACCATCCCATTTGTTAATTTAGAGAAAAAGTCCCAGTTGAATTACGCCAAAATGTGAGGGCTGTGGTGTTGAGGGGACAGGGATGACCTAGGCCTCGTAGTGGGACCTAACTGACGCTCTGCGCAGTAACGTGACACAGACACTATCTGATGCAGTATGGGCAAAAGACCCCGAGCGGTCTCGCGCCCGTTTATTTATACCCGAGGGCTACCCCGCCCCCGGGCTGTATGCGTGCGTGCGTGCATGAACGGGCCGAGTGGCTCCGCCAGTACATCCCTCCAAACTCACAGATGGTTAGTCCAGTCTTACTTATAGTCCATTGTAGTACGCACTCTCCAGGCGTAGTCTCTGAGTCGCTGACTGGGAGTTGGGTTTGGTCTCAGGTTGTATCTTTGGCTTCGCTGAGTCCCGGCCCCGGGTTCCTCGGACAATCCGGCTGCGGCATTCTCTGGGTCTGTTGGCGCTACATTTGGCCCGGTGCTCCCTTGGGTGGGCAACTCTTCTTTGTCGCGACGGTCGAGTGCCCCCCTCCGAGGCGACTGGCAGTCCCCCGTCAACTTCCATGTCTTCTGCTCCTTGTTCTGGCGTTGCTTCATTTATGGACACTCGTTTAAACCAGGATACATTTCTTGTCACTACTCTGGCACCCTGGGAGGCAGTCACCATGGTGCCGTGAATGTTCACAACCTCCCATATCTCCGGCTCAAACGTTGTTTGGTATTTCCAGTGATGGTGACGGGTCTTGAGGACCACACGATCCCCTACAGGGAGTGGCCTGAGTCCTGCTCCCCTCGCTCTGCTCGCTCTCTCATTTGTTCTCCGTCTCCGGTCTTGGATTGCTTCATGATCTAACTCTGGTGCCTGCCACGCGGGGCTCACTGGTACACAGTCTCGTGGGGGTCTCTTAAACATGATATGCGCTGGGGCGCACTTGGTGGTGCAGTGAGGTGTTTGTCGGTATGCATTAAAAAATTGAGACAGACATTCCTCTGCCGCTTCCCCTCTCTCCACGCCGATTTTTAGTGCCCGGTTCATTGTCCTCATAAACCGCTCCACCTCTCCATTGGCCTGCGGCCATTGCGGCGTGATCTTCCTGTGTCGTACGCCTCGCCTGGCCAAGTATGTCTGGAACTCAGTGCCCTGAAACGGTGGCCCATTGTCCGATTGTACCTCATCAGGGAATCCTAACATGGCGAACGCTCGGTCGAGAGCTGGCTTGACGTGACTGAATGCGGTGGAGGGGATCACCTCCACCACCGGGAATCGTGAGAAGGAGTCAATCAGCACCATGGCTTGGCGCCCATCAGGGAACGACCCAAAGTCAATACTTATTTTGGACCAAGGTGTATCACACAAGTCCTCCGTGATGACGAGATGTGGTGCGGGCACCTGGCTCGTGATGACGCATGAGTGGCAGTTACGGATTTCTTCTTCGACCGCACTGTTCATGCCAGGGAACCACACTCTTCCCCGTAGCCGAGCCTTCGTCTTTGCTATGCCTTGATGCCCTTGATGGGCAAGTCTTACCACTTTCTTCTGCAGGCACGAGGGAATGACTATGGAGGTGCCGCGTAGAACCACTCCATGTGGTCCTGTGCTCAATTCACTTTGCGCGCGCCACATGTGTTGGTGAAAAGTCTGCTCTTCGACCGTGAGGGCACTCACCCCGTGTAGGAAATATTTCCAGCTTCGGTCCTCCAGAGTGCGCTTCACCCTCCGAAGACATTCATCCCGGTCAGTGGCTGTCCCGATTTCCACGTGTTCCTCCTTGATCGACACGTGCTTCGCCGGCGCTACGGGTCCGTCGAGCGCGGCCTGCATGGCTTCCGCTCGCGCGTTTGAGAGCGCGTGCGACCTGGCCAGCACCAGGATCTCATCTAGGCTGATCCGTGGTTGTCGTAGGATCAGACGACGCAGTTGGACGGATCTACACCCTTGTATTAATTGTGCTCTAATCTACAGTGTCCTGTCGGGCAACTCACACGACGTTGCGAGCTTGCGTAGTCTTGCGTAGAAGACGTCGATCGCCTCCCCTTCCGCCTTGCGAGCCTGGCGTAGTTTGAACCACTCGAAATCAGGGTTTGCACGGGGGTCAAAGTGGCGGTTAAGGGCTGTGACCGCCGCCGTGTAGTCGTTGCCGTCCCCTCTGTCCGGCAGTGTCTCGAACAGTTCATATAGCTCATCACCCCGTAGCACAGCAGGAGTGAGCGTTTGACTTTGGCATCCGTTTCTCTTACACCCACGAAGTAGTGTTGTAGGCGTCCAAGCCATAAGCGCCATCGCGCTGCAGCCGTGGAAGGCTCGGCCAATTCACTAAAAGGCGGGATTGGGGCAGCCATGGCATGGCCCGGCGCGGCGGGCGCAATGATCTGCGCAGGGCCTTGAGGTGGCGGGCCTCCCTGCGCCTGCCCTACATTCTGTGGTGGTGGCGGTGGTGGAGTGGGTACACGCAGGGCAGGACCCGTGGCCGCTGCCCCTCCGGTGGCCTGAACGCTCATCTTTAGCGTGCCAGTCGGCGACTGGCAGAAGAGTGGCGCCGGTGACTCTCGGGGCTGTGCTGCAGGAGTATAACGTCTTCCCCGTACTCCCTTGCCGGGCAGCTGCTGGCCAGTGGGGCACCCCGCCCGTCGCTGACGATTCTGGGCCCCTGGTGATTAGTGGGTGGAGATGCTGTGCTGCTCCCAAAACGGCGGAAACTGAGCTCCGCGAGATGCGTGAGCACCGGTAGGGTGTCCTTCCCGCCTCCGCGAGATGCGTGAGCGTTGGCAGGGGGAGCGGCGAGGGCCGAGCCAGTCCCTCCGATACGAGCTGCACGCGTCTCCCCGCCCACGCGCGGTGAGGCCTGACGTCAGCAAATGGATGGCTGGTGGCACTGGGCCTAGCAACGGGCCTTCCCACAGGCGCGGCGCTCCCTGCAATGGGGCGGCTCACCTTGCGCGGCGCGACAGGCGTGATGTCCTTGTTGACCCAGACGGGGTCGGAGACGTACAGCACAGAGGGTGGCACCCGCCTGGGACCGCAGCGCCGGCCGTAGGCTCTAGCGCATGCAGCGTGAGCGCGGCCCGGCGGCACCGCGGGACAACAACAGGTATGTCCGCGGGGCGAGGCGTGGGCATAGACCCGCCTCGTCGCCAATGTGGTGTTGAGGGGACAGGGATGACCTCGGCCTCGTAGTGGGGCCTAACTGACGCTCTGTGCAGTAACGTGACACAGACACTATCTGATGCAGTATGGGCAAAAGACCCCGAGCGGTCTCGCGCCCGTTTATTTATACCCGAGGGCTACCCCGCCCCCGGGCTGTATGCGTGCGTGCGTGCGTGTATGAACGGTGCGAGTGGCTCCGCCAGTACAAGGGCCAGTGTCTTTAAAGAAATTCCATGCGATTGAAGGCTGGGCAACGAAGTCCAAACAAATGGTTTTTATTTTCTCCTTGAAAAATTAGGCCAGGTCTTCACAAAAAGAAGCAGAAGCTCTGGCTGTCTGGTTCAGCAACACTGGGTGAGCCCACTCCTGAAAATTTTAAAAAAGTTCTCTAGAAGATCCACTGTTTTAGTGGTCGACCAGATGTGCTCAAAAGATTTACCCATCGTTTTTCCCTCTTTCAACTCTACTGAGTACCACTTTGCCGAATTGATTGCCTAGATCAATTGCTCTCCTTCAGAGTAGCACACATTGATGGCCTCAGCCAATGTATCCACAAACTCTGATAGTGCTGTCTCCACCGACCTACTGTATATAATAACCTCAGGAGGACTGAAATTACCTCTAAAATTAGTTGTTTTAACTTTCCTCCATGATCTCCGCATTACTGGAGCCGGGTTGAAACTGGGCCGAAAACCACTCAGCAAAGAGGTGGGACCAAAAATCCCCCTTCCTCATATGTGAGCTACATTTTAGCCCAACTGATTAATGGTTGTTTGTTCGCCCAGATTAATTTAATCAGGAGAGAGTTGAGTTGAGCAAAGAATAGTTTAGTTAGTGGATTTGGAACATTCAGAAATAAATATACCCCATCATTCCTACCCTTCGTGCTAGGGAAAGAGGTAGTTTTGTCCATTTGTCTTCCGGATTGGCCAGGACGCCAAACAATTGCCATAATTTGCCTTAAGATGGGTCTCAGAATACACGTGAAACCAATTCCTAGGTATCTGACAGGTTCCGTATGCAAATGTAAAAATATATATATGTATTTTTTCCATTGTATAACAATATGGGAATTAAATAACAATGCAATATCGGTCAATAGAGTAGGAAACAAAGTTTACTATTGTCTGACATTATATACAAAGAATAGAGCAATCACTTGGGGTACAGCATACCAGCAGTACCAGAGCAAAGGTGTATGAGCATGAAGTTGCCTTGAAACCGAGCAGGCAGTCTGAACGCTACCACTGTGTTTAGGAAATTCAACATTCTAACCACCTATGGAGGGGAGATGCGAAACCTGTTTCAACAAAATGGAGTCTAATTTCACACAAGCTTTCCTGCTGCTGAGAGGGTGCTAATCTGACGAGGCCTGTAAGAACAGGTATTCTTGGAGAGGACCTCAAATGTTTTAGGTCTCGAAATAAGTAGAGTTGCAGAATATGTGTCTGACATTTTATTGCAGTAAATAAGGTCTGCAAACTAGTCCTTAACTGTATGGGTGGGTCTCTGCCCCATCTGAGTGCCACGCTTCGTTTCGATGAAGGGAACGCTAAGACTGTATTTCTTCACCCCCTTAAGAAACTTCTGCACAGGGCCAATCAAAGCTATAAGGGGAGAAGAAGCGGTTACAGTAGGATTCATGGACGGGATGGCTACAAACACTTACACCCAGTAGTGGGCAACTGGTGACAAGCAAATAATCTGCCCTCTGCATGACAGCAAGAACACACTGGGTCCCAGTCCAGACCAATCACCTTTTAGCCAGCTGGTGTATAGTGTAGCCTGTTAGGAATTTAAAGTGTATGGTTCGACGCCTACTGCTAAAGGGCACCGGCCCTGTTTGCGTGCAGCAGCAGCGTCAGTCCTCATCAGAAAGGGTAATACTTGGATCCGCCCCCGTCTGGCCTTAGCACCTGTGGCTGGCACTGGTCTACCCCCGGCAGTCACCCCTTGTGCTCGTTGTACACAATGAGTTGAGTTGAGGGTGTGTGAGTAGGGGGAAAGCAGGGGTCACTGGTCGAACAGAATGACGAAGTTTAAAGTATAGGAAAATGTCTAAGGGAGAAGACCCCCCACTCTAATTCCCCTAAAGTGATCTAAAGGCATAAATCTGCTACATAAACAGCCCTCCTAGTGGTTATGAGTCACAGAAGCTATTGTTGTACTTTGGGTTCTAGTGCGGCTTCCAGACAAGAGTTACTATGCAGGGGGATCGCAGGGGAGTACACTCCCCTCTAACCCAACACACTAGCTAGTCAACACAAGGCATGTGATATGCAGCCAAAGCGATGAATTGTGCCCAAGATTTACAGCCAGGTTTGGCAAGGACAGTGGTTAACTGGGCGGGGCTCATCATGACCTACCCTACCGTAACATGAGGGTCTGCATACTCAGGATGGACCAGCGATAGCCACATTGTGACTGCGTCACCCAAATTTAGCATTGTAATCGAGGTACCCCCAGCCTTCCCCTGTTGTATGGAGAGTCGGTACTTCCCAGCTTAACCAGGGGTGTCTACTGCCCCGAACGAACACAATGAGGAGGGAGCGCAGTTGAACAAAAAAGGATTTTGGTAGGATTATAGAAATACTGGTGAAAAGGTACTAAAGCTTTGGTAGACAGTAAATCTTAATTATCGTAATCCTACTGGCTAGGGAAAGAGGGGGATTCACCAGTGGGTGGCCATCTCTTCAGTGTTTGCCATTACTGGACAGTATTTCTCATGCTTCTACCTCTCGAGGTCTCAGGTAGCACACTGGCTCCACGCACCATTCAATTGGTCAAATTTGTCTCCACTGTCTCAGATGCAATGGAAATACATTAGGTCTTATTTGGGACTTATTTCAGTTTTATTGAAGACTGGAAAAAATCCCAAATCATATAATTTCTTTCAACAGGGGAGAGATGTTGCTGAATGGTTCTATTATCTAAAGAAAATATCATCGACATATATAGACATTAGATTATTGGTGCCCTCAATCCAGTGGCTCAGAGCAACATGAAACTCTCCAAGAATACAGGCCCTGGGCTCGAACGCTATGGCGTAAAATCTGGGATGAGAGAGCAGCACTGCCTCCAGGAAGGGACAGTATGTTTTTCATGTATTCTAATATGTGCCTGTGGTTCACTATATAGTAGAGTAATCTAGCTCAGTATATTCTACCCTAACCCCATCCCCACACGGACTGCAAACATGTAGGGCCACTCAAAAGAATCAAATGCTTTTTGTCTAAGAGGAGGGCTGTCGCAGGCTGCTCACGATCCACCCGATGAGCTACAACAAAAAAGGTACTCAAGTTTTTGGAGCTGGAAGGCAAAATTACTTTTCAGTACAGTGATCAGGTGGTTTTCTACAGATAAGCCATGTCGACCGTATGTCTATTTAAATATGCAAGTACTTGCCTAGCCTTCCTTGGGTTATTAAGACCCCTAATGTTCCAAGTCAACAACTTGATCGCGTGTGCAGTCTGGTCAGGCATCAATCAGGAAGTGGAACTATAGGAATGATCCCTAATGTTTGGGAGAGGAGAAGTGGTCAGCCACTTCACACATTTTGGACCAGAACACAGAGGGGTGAGTAGAAAAATCACCACCATATGCCTTCAGTGAACATAGACTGAAGTATCTAGGTACTATTTTTCCCACCCCACCCTCCAACACTGAAAACCTCAATCCTTGGTGAACACAACACCCTTTCTACAACATCCCCAACAGACCATTCTCAATGAGAATGAAAGGGCAAGAAGCCCAGTTAAGGAACATAGGTGGCAATTGCGCTGGGCATCGCTAAAGGGTGCAGCTGATAACATAAAGCCATCTCACTTCACTGTTCAGCCAAAGTGCATAATCGAAGGGCCGCTCCAACCAGGACACCAGCCTGGACCGATAGATTGTCAGTGTGGTGACATCAATGCAAGTAACCAACGAGTTGGATCAATCACCAAGAGACACCGCTGGGGCTCGTACGACCCACCACAACAGACATGTTCTTTCCACGTGACTGCATTACTTACAAGGATAAGGAGAAACAGTCAAGTCATGAAATTGATACAACATGAGGTGAAGGAAGCACATAGTTAATCAAAGAGCCACTCGAGAAGATCACCCATGCAGACATATATATTGGCTAGGAGGACAACTTTGAAACAAGGAACCATCAAGTTAAAGCAAAACCTGAGCCTCCAAGACCCTCAGCCAGGCCAATCCTACTCTATGAGGTGGCATCTCCCACAAGAATATGGAAGAACAATCCATTATGCAGTAATGCCCATGGATGCTATAAAAAAGAAATGGAGTCAGTTCAAAGTTAGATCTGCTGCCAGTTGCTCTCATTGTCGGGCGACAAATGGACTTCCACCCTGAGAGACTGGTTGGTCCATGAAGACGTATAGCTTGCTGTACTGCTTGATCTTAATCTTTGCATACAGTCACTCCTAGGCACTTGTTGCCACTGAATAACAGACGTTTATGGTTAGCCAACTCAATTCTGTCTGGTACCCTCAGTCATTGATATGCATTGCCCATAGTAAAAAACTGGAAGTCAATAATTCTAGAAATTGCAGTTGAGTTGCGCTTCCGGCCTACAAGAAAAAATTGTCTCATGGGACTTCCCCGTTATTCCTATTAATGCCTCAGTGAAGATGCAACTATTGTGTACTGTCCAATGTGTATTGTTCCAAGGAAAAGCACCATAACTAAATCCTCCATCTATAGCAGTCCATGAACTGCATCTGTGTAACCAGCCGTCCTCCAGTGCACACAGACACTTATTCCATGTGTTTCAGATCACTTCACATTGTGAGTGCAGATTGCGCTCTCTCAAGTGTAAAGCTGATAGAAAACCATTCCAGGAAGGAGGTGAGACCCCAATGCTGACCTAGGATCACACCATACATAAAGCCATATAGGAAACACTCTACAGCTACAGGTACACTAGGCATAGCATCCTATGATGCGACACGTGACTTCAATGAAGTATTTCTCAGGTGGTGTTTCCCTAGCTAGGCCTGACCACTTTTTTCTACAAGACACTTCTCATAGCACAAGTACTGCAGGACTTGAGGGTTTAACTTTAGGGACAAGCCTTCCTTTTCTTCATCAGGTAACCAGTGACCAAAACTTCACTGCCAAAACCTCTAGTGACTTCTGACATAACCAGGAATATAACAGGAACACATCCAGGACTTGGTGGGGTACTGCCTGCGGATTAAACTCGCCCAGAGTTTTGGTAGCCTGACAGTCATGACCTCAATACTCACCCACTTACTGTACACAGGTCACTGGTAAGGTCTGACCCATCTGTTCATTCTGTCTGGCAGTGGTGTTGGAGCTAAGGGCTGCCACTGGGGAACGAACATTCAGCTGTAGCTCAGAAAAGTCCTGGTAGTCACCTTTCCTATGCTTAGGCTAACCTGGTTGTTCATCCCACCGAACACATAACTCTCCCAAGGGGTGCAGAGCACTTTCTCCTTTAAGAAATTCCCCTTCATATCTTTGTCTCAATAAATCTTTTGGCACTGCCTCTGTCATCAAGAGCATTCCCACTCGCGCATACCTGAGGCATTCCCATCCATCCATCGAGCCACTCACTCACTCACTCTGTGCTCACTGACGGACAAGTGTGCCCATGCAGGCCCTCACACCATCATACTGTTGTTAGGTAGAAACATCAAAACTCTGTGAGTTTGTGAGTAGCATTGCCATCTAAAGGGACCAACAGGTTCATAAACAGATCACATTCACTTTCAAAACAATGCCATTCACTTGTGTTACCACTTCACCATCCAATTGCTCTGCCGGATAGGGCTCCTACACATCAAAGAGATTATCTGTAGAAAGACTACCACTTAAGCTGCGGAAAGGCTGCCACTGTTCCGCGGGGAGGCTGTCTTCATTCAGCAGATACTGAACAACTGTTCTGCAGAGTGACCGTCCTCTAATTCTGCAGAGTATGTCTCTTCAAACTGCAGACACTGTGGTTCTGCAAGGGGAGGGCTTCCAGTTGGCTCCTGCTGTCATCATAAAGCCACATCCTTCCTCACTGGGTTTTCTATCTATGACTTTGAGTGTCTGTGGCTGAGTAAAAAGATCTGTGAAGTCCTGGGCGAGATGGAGACGGCCATAGGGACTGCCCCTGCTGTGCTACAACTCCATGAATGACAGTGCTGGACTCTCCCCCTCCAACACACGCTTGCAGTATCTGCAGTAATGCCCACTGGGTACTCTTTGCATAACCAGCAGAAAGTGTGCTGACCCACGGGAATTGTACGATACTTTCGCCACACCCTGTAGCGGAACTGGTATTTGCAAGCTCCGAGCTGCAATATGGCGCCATTTGCTGCTTGTGGTGCCTTATATTGCCTTGTGATGATGAAGATGATTGCTGATTTGTACAGAGCATTGGCGATCCTGAAGATCATCTCAGCTCTGGCTAACTCGAAAAAACAGGTGAACAAAATAAGAAAAACCCCAAATAGGGAAAAATTGAACCATAAGAACCTGAAATAGAGAACAATGGGCCTCATGTACGAAGAATGCTTTTGAAAAAAGGGTTCACGATTTGCGCACTGACTTTTACTGAATGCAATCTCGTTTTGCAAACCAATCTATGTATTAATAGGTTTGTTCACAAAATACAGAATCATAATGGGTTGAAATCCAATCTACTTCATATTAATGAACTAGGCGATAAAATGTGACCCACTACGTTTGGCTACAATCACTGGGATTGTAGTCTGCTGGGGTCAGCAGATCATCATGTCTGAGATTGCTTTTAAATGATGCAACCTTTTTTAATGCAGCTCATTTTTCTAAAAGGAAAATGGAATGCATTTAAAAAAGAAACTGAAAATGTTTACAAACTTGTTTTAAGATAAGACAGTGATCCATGGGACTACTGCCTATTTCAAATAAAAAGATCATCATTCACAAGGAGAATAGGTCCCTCCTTGGAGTTTGTGGTGAAATATGAATGTTTTACAACTGGATTTTGGTCACAAAAACATTAATACATACCTTAAGTAATCGGTATTTGAAAGGAACGCATTAAAAATGCCCCGCAAATGTTTTCTAAACCCATTTAACGATCAGAAAACGTTTTACCATATCTAAAGGTTTGCGACTGTTAAAAACACTTTGGGGCAGATTTACAAGCCCCTTGCGACACGTTTACGCTGCCGTTGCGTCACTTTTGTGACTCAGCGGCGGCGTAAACCATGCGCCACGTTGCGACTTATTTACAACGTGACGCATCTAGGCAGATGCGTCACGTTGTAAAGCCCTGCGCCATATGAAACCTGCGTCAGGTTTCATGTGGGCGTTCTGTCGCAGGGTGGGCGTTCCCTCGCAGGAAAGCCACGTAAAACTGATGCAGTGAAATTTACAAGATTTCACTGAGTCAGTTTTACGACGCTGCTGCGTCAAATCCTTATGCCTGCTTGAAGCAGGCGTAAGGAGTGAGGCACCATGTTGAGTATGGGCGCCCCCTGTGCATTGCAGGAATTGCGTCGCGCTTGCGACACGACTCCAGCAATGCGCCGCCCGTGCGCCTCAAGATGCGTCACGCATCTGCCCCTCCTTGCACCATGGTGCGCCGCATTGTAAATGCGATGCATCTGTGGTGGCGCAAGGGGGGGATTACGTGACGCATCTGTTCTGGCGCATCCCTGCTGATTTGCAGAGATGCGCCAGAAGATGTAAATATGCCCCTTTGTGCGCGAGGCCCAATATTATCTGCATCAAGAATCATCAAAATGGCAAGTTTTCAAAGATTTCTTGAATGTAAAGTACTTTGCTTCTTGTTTCATCTGGAGTATTAACTGATTCCAGCATTTGGCCGTCTGGATGGAGATGCTTTGCTTCGGACTGTACCCTCTGAATTTTGGGGATTTTTCCAAAAGCATCACAGTTTTGGATCTTAAACAGTGACTAAGAATGTATTTTGAACACTATTTACATAAACAAATGGAACGAGAGTCATAGAAGGCTGGGTGAACGAGGCAGAGGCATTTGTAAGTCACCCCTTTCCAGACCGGCAGCCAGTGCATTTTGGCAAGGTGTTGGCTACCCGGCTCCTTCCTATTAAGTTTAAAAATTACCCCTGTATTTTGAATCGTGTGAAATCTGGCCAATAGATCTGGGTAGTCCTATACAGAGGAGTTAGGATAACTTAGGCACAACATGATGGCAGCTTGAATTACAGTTTTTATGCAGTTCGACGGCAACAAGGCAAAAACTGCTCAAATGTAATAATACCCTAATTTACCAACCTCGCCCTCGCTGAAACCCAGCGCATCCATAGAGCCAGAACAGGAGGAAGAGCTTTCTCCTACATCGCGACCAAGACCTGGAACCAGCTCCCGCTCAACATCAAACACGCCCCCTCCCTGAGCATCTTCAGAAAGACACTCAAAACATGGCTTTTCGGCTGAATTAAGCTGCTCAACCTCATCCCCCCTCCCTCCAGCGCCTTAAGATCCTCGCATGTGAGTAGTGCGCTTAAAATTCCCTGATTGACTAATTAATATATGTTTGGTGATCTGGGGAGCAACAGTAAGATTGGAGTTAAAATTAATTCTTACATTTTTCAAAGTTTCGAAGGAGTGTGTGCTTGCACCATATTATCTGGCCGCTACATATCGGCCCATATGTTGCCCTTATTGGCTGCAACTAACTCAGTTCTGTTTCATCCAATCACCAACAGCACTCATACATTTTAGAATAATAGCTCTGTTCTGGTGAGTCTCCCCAACCAGCCTGACTATTAATTATGTGTCATCTGCATAACCATATAAAGTGAAAACCATGCCAGCTACCTAGGGATGCTAATGCTCTCACGAGAACATTAAATAATGTTGGGCTAATGGATAAACCCTGAGGAAGCCACAGAACAGTTTTTTGGAAGAAGCGTTTTTTTCTGCCCAGCCACACTGACTGCGATCTGTCCCCCAGAAAGGAGCTGAATCAGCCGAGGACATTGCCAGCCTTGCATCTGGAGCATGGTGTCCACCTCAAAATACATGCATCTACGTTCTGAATAACCCATCCCAGACATTGTGTTTTCTGGCTGCCTGGAGCACTGTACTGACTATTCTTTTGCCCGGATAAAGTGTGTTTTGGGGCACCCAGCAGAAGTGTGCTCTCTGTGTATCTAGGGAGCTTCTGCTTTCATTACACACAACGGCAGTCTTCCCTCTAGGCGCCCCACTCCAAGGTGCTCAAACTGGATTTTCACGCTGACAATATTCTCACCAAGACTTACCTGCTCAAAACCTATGGACAAATAGCCTGGGGTATATAGTTTGTAAATGGGCAAATACCACATGTGCAATCAGTGAATTGTCAATTACCCCCTCCCAGGACTTGGATACCGTTTCAGGTGCAAGCAGCAGTGGAATAAACTGTGAGATATAATCTGAGCCGTGGGAGGAGTAGTCCTCTATTGGAGTATTCAGAGTTATGGGGATGGATTTCTGACATGAGGCTGTGGAAAAAGAACAAGGTGGGGGGGGGGGCAGTGGAGCATAAGAAAATACATATAATCACAGTTTCCGGATTCCTTAAATGATTCATTTATCCTTCCTAAACTTGTCTCTTAATTCTATTACTTGTAGTCCTTAAGCTATAATGAGATACATAGGACTACAAGTACCAGAATGCAAAGAAAAAACGGGACTGGAAAAGCTACTGGCATATTACATTGAGGTCTGAGATTTCCGCTATAGGAGACCTGAGTCAGTTTAAAGGCATCACAGGCCTGATGTGTGACTGACTGAGATCTAGATTTACATGCCTTTTTAACGGCTGCAACCTGATGAATACAAAGTTGTAGACAAAAGGCGGGGAAAAGAAGTAGATAATAACGAAATATTGAAAATGAGAAAAGAATACAAAGAGGAATGTAGAACAGCGAAAAGATCACACACGGAGAAAATTTGGGAAGATCTGCTACGGACGAGCAAATTACCTAATAGTAGTGAATTCTGGAGTATAATAAATAAACAAGCAAAAGGAACGGGCGGACAGCATAACATAGGAATTAGTGAAACCACATGGCTACATTATATTGAAAGCCTGTATAACACATTCAGGCACCAACCACACAAAGAAATAAATAATGATTCTACAAAAGGAATGGTTCAGAAAGAAGCAGCCACTGGACACGCAAAAGATGACTGGCATGAAAATTCTTCCAATGACGATCTAGAAGATCTAACTTCACTGAGAACAGTAAAACAAACAAGCATCATGATAAAAAAACTGAAAGCGGAAGGAGCATCAGGCCCCAATGGGCTCCCAAACGCACTATTCAAATATGATCCAGACTTTTGGGCAAAGTATCTTACACCATTATTCAACCAAATATTTATGGAAAAAAAGATACCGCAGTCCTGGCAGGGTAACATCTTCCAACCAATATATAAAAACGGGTGTAGAATGGAACCGGGAAATTACAGATTGATAGCCCTAATTGATGGCGAGGCAAAGCTTTTTGCATCTTGTATACTGATTCACCTTCGACAATGGATAAATAAATACAAAATAGTACCAAAATTCCAAACGGGTTTTATGTAAGACTTGGGTTGTACAACTAATCTGTCAGCACTGGCGCTGCTTATTGAAGGAGCAGGAAAAAAGAAGACCGGACTACTAGCTTGTTATATAGATTTGAGATCCGCGTTTGACCGCGTGCCAAGAGTCCGCTTGTGGAAAAAACTCGAAACATGGGGCCTCCCGCAGAAATTAACAGATATTATAATAGCTTTATATAGCGGAACGTGGGCAAAAGTAAAGCTAGGTGATTGGAGACGAATATCCACGGTATTAAAAACAAGAAATGCCCTCAAACAGGGCTGTGTGCTCTCGCCAAGCCTCTTCAACATATACTTGGCAGACTTAGAAAGCCATCTGCATAACGTAAACGGACACCCACCAAAATTAGCCAATGAATGCATCCAGTTCTTACAATATGCAGACGACATTGTGGTCTTAAGTCAAACACCGATAGGCCTCCAAAGAGTGATAACTAAATTAACTGAGTACTTTGACTTTGAAGGTATGGAACTAAACATCAAAAAAACGAAAGTGGTGAGATTGGCGGGCTCAGGCAGACGACCATTCAAATGGTATACAAAGGACAAACATATTGAAGAAACAACATCATATAAATACTTAGGAGTCACACTAAGTAAAAACATGACCATATTACACCAAAAAAGAAACATCAAAGCAAGAGCCCAATCACTGACTTTCGCGTACAGAACACTCCAAAAGAAACTTAAATGCCCGTCCTACGAACATCTTCTGAAAGTTATGGCAGCCCAAGTATTACCATCTCTGTCTTATGGGCTAGAAATATGGCACGGGAAAGAAATCGAGATTCTGAACACACTCCAGACAATGATATACAAATCGGTGTTCAACCTTTATAAAGGATCAGCTCCAGCTCAAATAGGATTGGAATTTGGCCTGCAAAATCAAACCTACCAAAGGAAAGCAGTCTTAGCGAAATGGTGCTGGAAGCTCAGATCAGCAGAACCAGGTTCACTAAATAATCTATGCTGGCTGGAAATTAAGAAACAGTATGATCAATGCGAACCAAACTCTTGGGGTATGGATTTGCGAACAACCTTGGAAACCCTTAAAATAGAGGAAATATGGAACAGCCAACTGGAAGAAGCATCCTTTAAAAAGATCTGCAAATTAAACGCAAAAGCACTTTCCCTGGTAGAAGATAAAAAGACCTTGGCCAAACGTCGACATGCATGGACTGTAATAAATCGGTATAAGCAATTAAAACCGCAACCTTATCTTGCGGCACATTTCCGTCTATCTTTAAAAACGAAATTTATGGCTTTTAGACTGGGCGACCACTCATCTAAAGACCTGATTCCATCTTGGAAAAACACACAACAAAAAACAAGATGTAGATTATGCGGATATCACACGGAAACCCTAAGCCACTCATTATGTACGTGCGAGTCAATAAAAGAGGAGAGAAGAACTTTGTTGAAATCAGTTCTAAATGCCCTTCAGATCCGTGCCTGCAGGCAGGCAATCACCAGCTGGATGGGTGCAGGCTCGAACATTTTTATATGCCGCGGAGTGAAATTTATGAAAAAAGTAGAGACTTTACTTTCAAAGGCCGAATTAACTTAAGAGTGGGGACTGTAAAATAATGTTTTACATTTTTAGAACCGAAAAAATAGAAATATATTTTAAGAAAATGAATTTTATTTTTTTTAAGTTATAAATTGTATATGTATACTTTATGGTTGTGACAAACCAAATAAAGTTAATTTTGACTGACTGACTGATGTGACTGACTCAGTCCGAGTCATACAGGTATTTTAAAAGCACCGGTATACTAAGGAACCTTCGGTTTCAATGTAAGTCAGTCTGTCTGTGTCATCTCACTTGGTCACTTCAAAGCCATGGGTCAGCAGACAGAACCAGACAGGCCAATCAGCTAAGAGAGCATTTGTCTTGGCGCCCAGCTATTGGCAGAAGACCCTCTGGTACAAGCAAGGCATCAGCAGATGCACTGCAGGTGCAAAACCAACATTTTGTTTTCCAGGGAGGGACAGCTGAACAGGTGTCAACGTGCAATGCAGCTGTGCAGGACACCGGGGTTTCGAAAGGGTTAAAAATGAGAAGTTGAATAAAACTGTGAACTGATTCCAAACGGGTGTTGCAGCACTCTGCTCTTCCTGTCTCTCGCGCTCTCTTTGTGGCAGTGACCTTTTTTTGTGTGGGATGTTTTTGTTCCTATTTCTGCCTCTCTTCCTCCCCCTTCTTCCTCCTTTTAAAGAGAAATGGAGGATACATTAAGTCCATGCAGGGCAGCGGTCTTCAAACCTTCTTATTCTGAGCGCACGTGAGTAAACACAAGTGATGCAGCCTGCTAAAATGTTGAATGATGATGAACCACGTAGAACTCTGCTGGTACACCGCATAAGAGTTAATGGAGGCCTTACCAGGACTGCGGAATAAAAAAGATTTCTAGCTAGTGCATCAATAATTTTCACTTATACAAATTATAAAAGATTGTGCTTTTCTTTCTTCACTATAAATTTCACAGCAGCTAATCAACAGTAAAACAGCAAAAACTACATTTCCCATGACCTCTCTAAACGAGTCACTTTCTAATGCACTAATCACTATCAGCCTGATTCATCATTCTCCCGTTTTGCGAGCCCCTAATAGCGAATCATAAGGAATCGCTATTAAGGACTTGCAAAACGGTATTCATGTAGGAATTGCAAAAAATATTGCGATTCCTACATGTTCCTTATTTGCGATTAGCAAATTGCTAATCGCAAATAAGGAATAACTCCCCATGCATTCCTATGGGCCTACAGGCCCATAGGAATGCATGGAGAGTTATTCCTTATTTGCGATTAGCAATTAGCTAATCGCAAATAAGGATGCGAATTCAAGGGTGCAGGGGTGTCCAAAGGACACCCTGTAGCACCCCTGAAATGTAATCTACATTGGTGTTGCGCGCACACATGTCCAAAGGACATGTGTGTGTGTAACATGCAACTTAGAAAAATGCATTTAAATGCATTTTTCTAAGTTTTTGCTATTTACCGAGAGGTCTGACCTCTCGGTAAATAGCGGCCCAAAATTGCAATTTCGCAATTTTAAAATGATTCATGAATTGCATTTAAGGAATCTCAAATAGAGATTCCTTAAATGCAATTCTTCGCAAATGTGCGAATTCTTTAATAGCGAATTTTGCATTTGGGATGATGAATCCCAAATGCAAAAATTGCACTCGCAAAAGGCAAGATTCTGAGAATCTTGCCCTTTGCGAGTGCAATTTAGCTTGATGAATCAGGCTGTATGCTTCCTCCCATGAAATGACCCTTGACATCATCTCAGTGCATTTTCCTTTGCTCCTGAGATACTGAAATGAAAGTATCCGACTGAAACTGTTCATTAACTTCATAACTATAAACTGTGTCAAACTATCTTGAAGAACACACTGCAAGCTATCAGCAAACATCCGCACAGCGAAGCGAACCGCATCACGTCTTTGCCGGATCCAACAACCTTTTCTCGTAGGATGTCACGGAAAATTACTGCCTGGATTTCAACCTGCCACATCAACGGTGTGGCTTCCAACACACCTCCTCGCCCAGGGATCTCTAATCCTGGTTCTCCTCCGTACCTGAAAATAGAAAAATGTCATAATATCCATTGCATTAAGTATAACTATCAATTCCAGGGCTGGCCATTATGATTGAAAGAACACCACAATAATAGGAATGAACATATTTGCTTTAAACTGATAGAATTTAAGATTCTTGACACAATAGCTAGAAAACATTTTATTCTATGTCAGGACCGGAAACTGATTATGCTTGTTTAAAGCTTTTCCAACACAATCAATGCAATATAAGTTATTTGCTTACAATAACATCTTTTCACTGTTGAATCCAAAGACCTACTGGCGGACCTCATAGTATCCTACAATCTGTAACCCAATTGAAATGTTTTAGATACCCTAGGCCCTCTGATAGAGTGAGTCCCAGACATACTTCCATTAATCAGATCCCTCAGGACATTGCAGCATGGATTTGCATATTTTGCGGCACAAAAAAGAAACTTTTGCGGCACACAATTTCGTTTTTTTGCTGCATTTTGCAGCACTTTATTTTATTCAGGTTTATTAGTTTTGCAGAGTTTTCGGCAGCAGAAAAAATGCAAGCTATTCCGGGAGAATATTGCCCTTTCAAAGAAGCGTACCAAAAGTAATTGGGAAGGTTGTGCTATGCAATCTTTGCTACTGAATTTTGACCCTCAAGATTTTGCAACAAGAAACCTACCTTTCTTAGTGCTGAGATGTCACCCGTAAAGCCTCCCAGACTGTATTGCATTAGATTAAACGTCAGAAACCCTTTATAGCAGGTATCTGTCTATGAGCTTCAACTGGAAATTGGTCCACAGGGAGGTTCTCATGAAGGGCTCTCGAGTGGAATCTATCATATTGTAAAAGACTATTCCTGTCTGTCGTCTTGTTATGTACTCTTGTCTCTATGCCGCTGGGCATCAACACAGAAAGGAGCGAAGGGGGAAGAAAGTCAGGCCGCCCCTCACTCAACACATTATCAACAACCAGGGCCTGACACAATGGACAGATATCCTTAACTTTCAGACACTAGAGGAGTCTATAATATTTTCTAACGACTCCCCCAATGGTGCGGTTTACTACCGCTAATTCGAGTGTCTATATGTCCAATTTATAATACAATGTCACTACACTTCAGCCAAAGAATTCCCACCAAAATTTGATTAGAAAAGGTTAGAAAAAATGTGAGAGTGGAGAGAAAGCACCTCATGGTACAACACCAAGGGGGGCTTGCTAGTTGGTACTTGCTAGCATACCCACTTATCATCGTCGGTTGCTTTCTCACCATGAAACTTAAATGTGTTCCAATGTATATTTCCTCAAAAGTAAAGGAAAGAAACAGTGAAACAAAGATCAAGTATGCACTGTAGGTGCTAATGTCCACACAAGTGCCCTACTGGTCCCCATGAGAAAGGAAATGAAATGCAATTCCCTACATTAAAAATGAGATCCTACTCACTGGCTAAATTTAGCTTTATTTAGTGCTGTGACCGTCCTCAATTAAAAAAAAATGGTTCAATTCAGACCATTGTTATGTCCAAAGCGCCTTGGACATAACAATGATCTGAGTTGAACCATTTTTTAATTGAGGACGCTAATTTTTAATGTAGGGATTTTCTTACTCAATCAAAAGTGACAAAACTAAGGAAAGATGTGTAGAAGTTTTGTCACAAGAGGGTGTTTTCATACACAACTGCTGAATTAAAAAAAATAACATTTCAGAGTTTTATATAGCGCGAACTTGAAACAAATCGGGTGTCAAGGGCGTTACATAGCACCAGTTGTATTACATGAGGACACATTCATTTTTGTTAGGCACAGGGAGATTAAGTGATTTGCCCAGAATCACTGGATGTTTAGCTTCTTTGCAGAGACTCGAACCCAGTTCCCCAGATTCGAGGTCGACCGCCCTAGCCGTTAGGCCAACTCCTCTCCCCATATTATGACAAACCACATGCACCCAACCTCAGAGACGCCAGCCAAAGTTTAGACCCAACCCCCTGAACTGGACTCAGAGACGTTTTAAGACATGGGCAAAGTGGGTTCTGGCCCAGGGCAACCAGCTATTCTGGGGCCTCCAGATAGAGACAGATTCGTTTTGCAGATAATCTTGCCCCGATGACTGTGAATAATTCTTAAACAGATTGCTTTAAATGCTGTTTTCTTCGAATTTACTTTTAATGTGGGTGATGTGTGACAGTCTATTACAGACATTTTGCAAATAAATGTTGCGTTTATGTTTCATGCAGCATCCATTAAAAAGTTTCTTTTAGATGAAAACAGGATCTCACATATGAGAAAGGGTGGGTGTCACATAGACCACTTCCAGAAATATTAGGCAGCTGCTACTGTGTTACAATATTGAAAACACACATCCCTATCCCTGAAGAACAAGTTACTTACCTTCGGTAATGCCTTATCTGGTAGAGAGATGATATAACTGTGATTCCTTTGCTTTGAACTTACTTGTGTCAGGCTGGATCCAGAAGTTTTTTGGTAGCAGTACCCCTGCGCGCTGTTAGGTGGCGTCAGTCGACTCCGCGTTGTTGGCATCGTGTTCATCGTGACGTCTGCATCGTTAATATAATCCCACTCTGGCGCACTGATGTCAGTACTTTTCACGACTTTCCACGGCAGAAGTGCAGAGCCATGAAGTGACTGACCATGGTGTGTTAAAAAACGAACAGCTAAAGCCCTGAAGGGGTACATGCCTGACACTTGAAGCCAATTCCGCAGAGCGGGGAGGATGGGTGGGTCAGTAAGGAATCTGCAGCTAGATCATGTCTCTACCAGATAAGGCGTTACCAAAGGTAAGTATCTTGTCCATCTGATAGAGACATCTAGCCACAGATTCCTTACCTTTGAACAGAAACCCAAGCAATACCATCCCCGGAGAAGGGACTGTTGAATGGTTCAGATCAGAAAATCCTGTAAAACAGAGCGACTAAAAAGGCCCTCTCTGTGAACCTGGGAGTCCAGGTTGTAGTGTCTGGCGAATGTGTGCAGAGATGCCCATGTGGCAGCTTGGCAAATATCCGATACGGGAACACCACGCTGGAGAGCCGCGGTGGCCGCTGTTGCCCTGGTGGAATGGACCCTAAGCCCTTCAGGAGCCACAAAAGGCGCGAAAGCTAGATGAAGCCTTGGGGGCAGTTGTGAGGCCCAAGAACTTGACTGTGGCCCGTGAGTCCTTGAAGCGCTCGAGGGCCGTATCCGCCTTGTCTCCAAAGAGACGGGAGCCATCAAACCGCATGTCCATGAGGTTGGCTTGGACATCCCCCAAAAAAACAGATGTTCTCGGCCAGGCAGGGCATCATGGAAATTACTCTACCTAGTGTGTCCAAGCCACATCGGATGGCGAACTTAGCTGCATCTCTTCCTTCGGAAATAGATTGGGAGAGTAGAGTCTGGTTCTCCTCCGAGACTCTGGGCAGCACCTGCGCAACTATATCCCATAAAGAATGGGAGTAACGACCCAAGAGGCACGTGGTGTTCACTGATTGCACTGATAGGCTGGTGGAAGAGAAAATCTGCCCGAAATTTCCCAGCCTCTTGGATTTCCTGTCTGGGGGTGCAGAAGGGAATGCACCTCGGGACATGGAAGCTTGGACTACCAAGCTTTGGGGAGTGGGGTGGGTGTTGAGAAAAAGTGGGTCCCCCAGTGCGGGTGATGGCGGCGGGTGATTGTCCTATTCACGGGAGGACCTATGCTGGGTTTGGACCATGTTCCCAGAAGGATGTCTGTCAAGGTCTCATTGAAAGGCAGTAGGGGTTCTCAGCTCGAAACCCCATGCTGCAAGACCTCTGTCAAGATGTTTGTCTTGACTTTCACTGTAGGATGCTGTAGGTCAAAGACCTCCGCAGCCCTGTACCACCATGGCAAAAGTTGCTCCCTCCTCCGTAGCCAGGGTAGGAGGGGGAAGCATGCCAGGATCTGGGGAGGTGTTCAGACCATTGGCGTCACCCAATTCCTAATACCAGTCCAGGTCTTGCTGACGTGGAATTTCTAAGGGATCAAGCTCCCCTCCCATTCCTCTTCCTCCATTCCAACACCTTCAGAAAAGGGAAAAAAAATTGGATGGAGCTGTACGGTTCTGTCGGTGCCTGTCTTGGCATCGATGGACGCCCAACCGGCTCTGTGTTGTCAGGAATGAGGATCAGGAAGGTGCCGCCAGTCAGTGGCAGCGACGCTGAGGACCTCTGCGCTGGACTCCACATCGGGGAAGGTTGCTGTGGAGGTGGGACCGGCGTTGGTCCGGACCTGGAAACGGGTCCGCTTGGAGGCCATGGAGCCAGGGTCAGAGACCCCGGCATGGGAACCACGTGGGCCTCTCCATCATCTAAGCCTGCAGGGCCCGAAGGCGTGCAGGCAAGTTCAGGCCGCCCACATATGATGCACATGGCATCATAAAAGTCCTTGAGTTGGGCGGGGGTTGCTCCAGGCCGAGGAAAGGGAGGGAAACGTGGAGCCGACCCAGGCACCGGCTCCACGGAGCCGAGGTTCTTCTGCTGTGTCACGAGACAGGCGGGGCAAAGTCAAAGCACGCTTCGATGAAGAGGACTTTGAATCTCCGGAACAGTGCTCGGACCTTCCTCTCGACCGAGACCGTTATCAAGACCAGCAAGGCGACCTCTGTGGTGCTGGATGCCAGGCTGCGTGAAGTTTAAGGAACGCTCCCTCAAAGCCTTTGGCGCCATGGCCCGGGAGTCAGAGTACGACTTGGAGTTGTGGTCGCATTCTAGACACCACAGACAAACTAAATGAGGGTCCATAAAAGACATGGCGCGGTGACAGGCGCCTCACGGCTGAACCCCGAGGTCTTCTTACTTGACATCCTAACACACCAAAGGAGTTGACAAAAGTCGAAAAAATCTGTCAGAAAGTGACAGGGGGTAGCTATCTTCAACGGATCGGTGCTGGCTGGTGCGGAAAGAAAAGAACTGACGTCAGCGCGCCGGAATGGGTTTATATTTATGATGTGGACATCATGGTGATGATGAACACGACTACGACAATGTCACGGCGCACAGGGGTACTGCTATGAAAAATCTTTCGGATCCAGCCTGACACCTGGAAGTTCAAAGGTAAGGAATCTTCGGCTAGATGTCTCTATCAGATTATTAGGTCTAGACACATTTAGAATTTGGAGTGTCTGTGCACTGTGAGTGACCTGGACAAAGAAAACATGAAAGTGCTGAAATATGATCATAAATTCAAAATTGTCCCGAACAGAGGCCCCAAAATATGTTTGGCCTAGAGCCCCCAAAATGGCCATGTCTGAACTGGGGTGGCAGAGTGGGCTAAAGAACGGTGATGGATTAAACCCAGATCTGTTGACTGGGTGTGAGTGTTTGATTGGTTCAGATGCTCCGTCCATCACCACCCCCTTTTGTACCGCTTTGTTCGCCATAAGTTGGCAGGGTATGCTCAGACGTGAGTCCCTTGCTCACTTTGCCACTGGATACAAGCAAGCCTGGCTGAAGACGGCTGAAATGCCAGAAACCGATCCTAGGAAGCTTGTTTCTGGTCCAGGGAAGGCATGGCTTGGCAGTTCGGGCTGGACTGTTCCCATGAGGCACAGGGTCAGACTGATTTGCATATAGCCATGTCTGAACTGGGGTGGCAGAGTGGGCTAAAGAACGGTGATGGATTAAACCCAGAACTGTTGACTGGTGTGAGTGTTTGATTGGTTCAGATGCTCCGTCCATCACCACCCCCTTTTGTACCCCAAAATCCTTAAGACATCCCTGACTGGACCTTCAGATCAGGTGACGAAAGAAGCAGTAGCAGTAGTGATGACTGCGGCCCCAGTGGGCCTCCCAGACCTTACTATCCAGAAACAACCCATGACCCACACTTCTCGTTTGGCTACTGGTCCCATCCTTACCCACAAATGCATCCAGATTTACCTTTCCAACATGGATGCCCTCCTTTTTTATACAGAGAAAGAGGCTGAGGAAGAGGGAAATAAATTAAATTAAATTGAAAAATGTTTTATGAAGCGCATGAGGTGTCTAGGTGCAAATATATACTTGCACTTCGCATGTGTTACGTCGCATGCCTTTAAAACACGGTCGTTACAACAACCACGTTGTTACAACGCAAACTATTACATCGCATTCAACGACTTGCTGCAGGGGGCGCGCTGGACTTAGGAATAGTATAATTTACTATTCCTACTCCAGTTTGTGCAACAGCAGGGAAGGTGTCGGATTGTAAATCCAACACCAGTGCGCTCCCTACAGCAAGTCGCTGAAACGACCTGCGATGTAATGGTTTGCGTTGTAACAACGCGGTCGTTAACGACCATGTTGTAAAGGCATGCGATGTAAGGCATACATTGTTATGTCTTTTTCCCCTAGGCGTAGCTTCTGAAATGCAGGTTAAAAATTCTAGGAAACTGTACTGAGTATTGATGATTGAATAGCCAGGTTTTCAAGGCTTTCCTAAAATCAAACAAATTTGATTAATTCTTGAGGGTTAGAGGAAGACAGTTCCACAACATTACTTTACGTGTGACAAAGCTCTTCCCGCCCCATCTGACTTTTTAGGTCTCGCGTTAGCGAAAGACCTTATGTCGCCCGTTTTCGGGAATGTGGACAGGAGAGGGTGCACGAGCGCAGAGCTGCTCAGTTTTGACCTTGTGAGCGCGCACGGCGCCATGCCCCTCTCCTGTCCACATTCCCTTGCGCAAACACTCACTCACGCATGCGCACATACACACACTGCATACACACACACACGCGTACACGCGCACACGCACTTACACTCACACTCCCCCCAACACTCACACCCCCCCCACCACATACACTTACCGACCCCCCAAACTCACCGTGCTCTTCGGGTCAGTCTCGGCAGCAGGCAGACTCGGAGCTCTGCATGACTTCGGTAGGCGGATCCTCAGCCTCCGTGCACGCTTACGGCGACTGCGTCACCGCACTGTGCGATCCTCAGCTCGTTCTAGAGTGCTAATACAGAGCCTCCCTTTGGAGAGTTAGACTGAGGTTGGAGAGGCCCCCGGGCCGAGACATTGCGGCTTTAATATTATTGCAGTGGCCTTCATGAGTCCTTGTTAGCGGAACCGTCACTCCCCCGGCTCACAGCGGGAGTAGGCGAGCCAAGAAGGCCGAAGTGAATGCGAGCCGGCCCGCCCGGCCTGACTCAGCAAGAAGTGGGGAATAAGCGCGCGATTCTCCGGCTCGCGCCGAGGCTGACTGGCAGCGCGATGCTGCAGCCGCTGCCACGGCAACCGAGGAGCCCTGCGGAGAGCCTTGCATTCATGCTTCAGTTGGCGCGCGCTCGGGCGGGCCCCATGTGTGAATGACTTCCATGTAAGTCAAGCGCATCTCCTTTTCTTCAGCCCCGTCCGACCGTATTAACATCATTCGGATGGGCGTGAGCCGACACAAACCCGACCGGAAACAGCCATTACGAGGCCGGCTGTTAAGTAAAGCTCCAGGCGAATGAATTCAAGAGTGCTTTATTTGTAGTGTAATGACACATTGGTAAATTAAGCAGCGCTCCGGTCACCAGCCCTCAACATGGACAGACCAACTCTCACCGCCACTCTCAAACTGGCACAACTGTCATCGGACAAGCCATCTGACGCAACATTTGCAAATTAGGTAAGTCGCGCGGCAGGGACGGGGGTACACAGGGGACAATGCGCGATATGAAAACTGTTAGAGAAAACTGTCAACGTAACACATCTCCTTCCCTAAGAAGAAGAAAACACGAACTGAAGTAAAACACGAAGTCCATGTACTTCATGAACCTGACCACCAGACGCCCATATCAACCGTGCGACTTGTTTTCTTTGAGTTTTTACAAACGCAGGTTTTACTTTTGCGCACTTCAGAGGGCGCGAGGCTGTGTTGCGTGTGATGGATTCGAGCTCGTGACCTGCATATGTCGGAGGCTGTTTTTAACGCACTGACCATTCTTGCTGGCGTACATGAAAGGTTTGAGTTCACTCTTGAAGTCATGGCCGTTTCATTTCCAGCACCACTCTTCGTTCTGCGTGCAGATTGCCACCCAGATCTTTTTACATTACTCGAGTTTGTATCCGAGGCCTTTTTGCTTTTCCCCTGACGCTGTACTCCATGGCCAGTACGCATTAGGAAATCTAATCTGTCCCAGAGAAGTGTGTTGACTTTGTCCCTGCTTGTTAAATTCGTCATGCACTGACTGATACCTGCCATTTAGAGCTGCGAAGTTTGGACACTGAAAACCGAAAATACATTGTTGGCAATCGTGATCTCCCCATAGTGTTGCACAGGAAGCTTTTTTGGTTGTGCAGTTTCCTCCATGTAGATTTTTTTACGTTATTGGACAACTGTGGTTGTAATCTTTACTTCGAGAAATTTTGTTTTTTGTGTTTATATAAATATTGTACTGTTTATACGGAACGACTGTCTGCCCAAAAACTTTGACGGGTGTGCTTGTGGGAGCATGATTAGAGGTGGCATTGCAAATGTGGTAAAAAAATCCACAACTCTGTAATTATAGTTTTGAAAACGGCCATGATATTAATGGTAAAATAATCCAGAGCACGTGTAGCCTGCTCTTATGAAGAGTGCTGTCACATTGATAACCTTAGCAAATTGCTGGCAAATTAAATTTGTCCGAACCCAGCCATAGTATGGTGTATGCTTCCCCCAGGTACTATCTCCATCTCTCCCTTTTATGTTCTTTGAAGCCCAAACTCGACATTTGCGTTCCTTGTTATATTTATTCCTGTATTGTTTTTCGAAACACTGAAGTTTGTGCAGAAATGAGTAATACAGAATACTGCGATATATTATTATAGCTTCTGGGCTTCCAAATGGAGGAGAGTTGTAATGGGAAGTTTTGATAAGTCGGAAATGGATGGCCCAGGAAAAGTGTTCTTGCTGTTTGTTCCTTGGTAACACCAGCCAGTCGTCTCGCAATCAGGCGTGCATAGAAGGCGGCTTTAAACCAGCAGATGTCCATGCTGACAGGCCACCTGGGGAGGTTAATGCACCTGTTGCCCAGACCCGCATAAAACCAGTAGGCCGAGGGTTTCATTCCTGTTAGAAAGCTCAGTAGGCTGCTGTGTCTGCTGCAAACGCTGTGTCTAACTTGTGCTCCGAACGCTTGAATCTTAGTAACATAGCTCAGGGGGTTGAGTTATTACTACAGAGATCTTTTGCTAACTCGCTGGTCACCGGTCAGTATTTAACAACAATAGTGTTAACACAAAAAATGTAAACGCTGCGGGACACTTTGGCATATGATGGCGCTTGCTTTATAATTGAGCAGTACAACGTATTATTATTTTACTATTCTAAGTAGAATAGAATTAGATAGCTGTTGCATTTATTCATATAAAAAAATGATTTGACCGAAAGCAGCTCACATTTATTTTATATAAATAACACGAGTTATTTTTTTCAGGGAAATACAGGGCTTAGGCCATAAAGCTAAGTGCACATCTCTAAGACTTGCCCAGGAATTCCTTTTGCCAGTTCCTTTTTGGTTGCACCATTTTAGTATGAAAAAGTGCATTTCTGTGTGGTCATTAAGACAACTGCACACTTGAAAAATGATAACAATATTATGCCCACGAAGAGCGCACGCAACCTCTCATACTTTTTCGGTAATGTATTGTCCCATACAGTGAAAAAAGATAATTGTACTAAATACTGTAGCCCTCAAATAAATATTTTCCTAGTTTTCGTATCTGGTTGGACTGTGAATGGTATGTTTGTGCTGAGTGCACTTTGTCGCATGTAGAAACCAGTGCGTGTTTTTTATTTTATGTGTACAGTTTTTTTTTATGTAACGCAAACTCAGCCCGAAGGTATCTGAGCACTTCACACAAGCACCCATTTCATTACAGAAGGATGTATTAATTTTTTGTAGGCACGGGGAGATTAAGCGATTTGCCCAAAATCACAGGGTGTTAAGTCGACGCCGAGATTATTCAGTCCTTGCTGACCCACAGGTTCTCCAGTGATCCACCTCCTCCTACTCGGGAAGCAGAACAGGCAGATTTAGGCAGGCATCCTATTGGCTTCAGTGGGACGTGCAGGCGATGAAATCCATTTATTGGTTCATATAGCTACTAATAGTTTCTTCAAAAGGGGTTTTGTTGCAACATATTTCTTTTTCATTTGGCATATTGTAGTGTTTGTATTCCCTTGCCCTCTTCAGCTCTCAAAGAGAAAGCAGAGTGTTTTTCCCCGAGAAAAATAAAAAGGTTTAAACCTAGAACAAAGATGGGAATTAACATCTATCTATCTATCTATCTATCTATCTATCTATCTATCTATCTATCTATCTATCTATCTATCTATCTATCTATCTATCTATCTATCTATCTATCTATCTATCTATCTATCTATCTATCTATCTATCTATCTATCTATCTATCTATCTATCTATCTATCTATCTATCTATCTCCCTCTATCTATCTATCTATCGCCCTCTATCTGTCTGTCTATCTATCTATCTATCACCCTCACTTTATCTATCGCCCTCACTCTATTTGTCTATGTATCGCACTCACTCTATCGCCATCCCTCTATCTATCGATCGCCCTCACTCTATCTATCTATCTATCTATCTATCTATCTATCTATCTATCTATCTATCTATCTATCTATCTATCTATCTATCTATCTATCTATGTATCTATCTATCTATCTATCTATCTATCTATCTATCTATCTATCTATCTATCTATCTATCTATCTATCTATCTCCCTCACTCTATCTGTCTATCTATCGCACTCACTCTATCGCCATCCCTCTATCTATCTATCTCCCTCACTCTATCTATTGCCCACCCTCTATCTATCACCCTCCCTATATCTATCGCACTCACTCTATCTATCTATCGCATCACTACAGCATCACTCAGCATCACCACAGAATCACTCAGGGGCACCACTACATCACTGAGCTCCACCACAGCATCACTCAGCACCACCACAGCATCACTCAGCACCACCACAGCATCACTCAGCACCCCCACAGCATCACTCAGCACCACCACAGCATCAATCTGTGCAACCATTCAACAACAACTGGTTCAAATATGTTCTCTCAATGTTTCACGCTTTATTACAAATGTCACAAAAATATGTTAATATTTCACTTCTTTTCTTGGATTTTCGTCACAATAAAATACACTGAACATAATCTTCACAAAAGTTAATTACAAAAGTTTAAGCTATTGCCATTATAAATTACAATAACTTTTATTTAGGTATTAATTATAAAAAAAATTAAAAGCCATTGTTATTTGTAATATCAATACATCTAAGTCACGTAAATACAACACATATTGCATTACAAATGCTATAGTTGTCACATTTGCGAAAGTTAAAACTATTGGCATTGTAAATGACAAAGCTATTCATTTCGCAATTTTCAAAACCAACACATAAATAAAAAATGTGTCATTTACAATACCAATAGCTCAAACTTTCCTAATGCGAGACCTATTGCATTGCAAATGCTTGTTTAAATTTGGGGACAACAAGATTTCTGCTTGTAGCAGAGCGGAGTGATCTTGTGGGATTGTAAGGTTTGAAGTAATGAGTCAGTTGAATAGGGCCCTGGCCATGAAGGGACTTAAAAGCTATGCACAGAGCTTTAACCTTGATATGTTTGCAACAGGTACCCAATGTAGCTGAAGCAGAGCTTGGGATGCTGACTTTATGTCTAGGGATGGCCAGAAGCAATCACGCTTCTTGTCCCCTCCTATTCCCAGAAAAGACACAGTACCCCTGAGTGCTGTGTCTTTTCTGGGAACAGGAGGGGACAAGAAGCGTTACTATATATATATATATATATATATATATATATATATATATATATATATATATATATATATATATATATATATATATATATATATATAGTAAATATAGATAAAAAAGTGCATGACTTACAGCGCATCCATTCCCTTAAAGACTGAACGCTGCTGATGAAGGGATTACACTTCCCGAAACGCGTCCAGCGTTTTAAAACGCTGATGTGATTTCCTGAACGAAGGGATTGTTCGCAGGCTGCCGAACAATAAAACACGAGCTGAATTGAAATTTCCTGTGGCCTGTATCGAATTGGGAATACCTGTATTGTTGGATATCCAACAATACAGGTATTCCCAATTCGATACAGGCCACAGGAAATTTCAATTCAGCTCGTGTTTATTGTTCGGCAGCCTGCGAACAATCCCTTCGTTCAGGAAATCACATCAGCGTTTTAAAACGCTGGACGCGTTTCGGGAAGTGTAATCCCTTCATCAGCAGCGTTCAGTCTTTAAGGGAATGGATGCGCTGTAAGTCATGCACTTTTTTATCCCAGTGGGTTGACATGACTCCTGGCATGCAACTGCCCCCGCTTTGTAGCTGTCGAATCAAGCATAAACCAGCGCCCCCTGCAAAGCGCTGGCTTACTTCCTCCCAAAAGTACCAACACTGGCATAGTGTCAGCAATGGACCCGCTCTCCTGCGGTGGGCCATTCCTCGCAACATATAACTTACCAGTAGTTGCCAGTAGGTATATTTATGACCTAGTTTCCACATGAAAGACACAACATTTTCAAAAATAGTTTGAAACTCACTTCAGCTGCTGTCTTGAAGGTTTCTAGATGATTCTTCAAACGGGTTCCAAGAAAAAGGGAGGGAAGGGTTCCTTAATGTGTTTTCCCCATGCAATTCCCAAAGGGATTTTAGACATGACTACAGCCTGAACTCTGAACTGCTGAACCGAATTATACCAAACGTGGCAGATAGGTAGATCGTGGTTGAGGAACAGTGCTTTTTGTGAGTTGGTGTAAATCCCTTTATTAGTTGCAGAGTTAATAAAGAAAAAAGAACTATAGATATCTAGGGACTTAAACCCTCCGCATATCAGAGATCTGGTGCTGAGATCCGATTGGCTGCTAACACTTCAACCAAGAAGCGCTGGCAGCCATTTTCAGACTCCGGTTCAGCCGTGTCTGAAAAAAAAGTTTAAAAAAGGAGAAGGGGGCAGGGTAGGAATATCCTGATCCCCTAGGCCTGGTGGTGAGGTCCGCCAGGGACCCTGCATAGGGCAAAAAAAATTGTTCTCAATTATGCCATGAAATCGTAGGTGGATCAGCAATTTTACGGCAAAATTAAAATAATAAAAAATGTGTGCAGTCTCATATGCTTGTTTAAAGTTGGGCCCCTAGGTGGGCAGGTCATCGGGGCTACTTTAAATATTGGTTGTGAGATGGGGGGCACGCGGCCACCCTAACCATGCCCGATATCAGCCTTGGGGACCGCCACCTCCGCAGGGCCAGGCCCATATAATAAAATTGAGGAGGGGGCCATGAGACCCCTCCCACCCCCCCGCCCAGGCCGTTTACAGACCGGGGACTGCCACCTCCTTGAGGAAAGGCAAATAAATTAAATAGTAGTTGAGGGGGGCACGTGGAACTTGCTTCCAGGACATTTACGGCCCCGGGGACCACCACTTTCATTGGCCATGGCCAAATTGTAACTGGGAGGCCCCTCCCAGGCCGATTTTGGATCCAGGGACCACCACCTCCGCGGGATTTGCCTTACATAAACGAAGGAAGAAGACCAATTGGCCTGCCGCCTGGAGCCATTAATGATCCTGGGGACCAACAACACCCAGAGCTGGCTCCCTATGTCTTGAAGTGTCCACCCTTGGGACAAAGTAGTTTGCTGTTGCTTGGCTGGAGCTTTGACAGCTTCTGCCAAGCGAGAGCAAAGAGTAAGTCCGCTCCCAGTGAGCGGGAGCAGGAAAACTGCTCCCACCTGCTGGGAGAGGACTTTCAATTTGTTTTCCTGCCTGCTGTCAAGCGGGCAGGAAAACAAATAAAATAATTGCTCCCACATGCAGCGAGCAGATTGTTTGCTGTTCCCAGTGTGCAGGAGGCCGTGAGCCCGCAGGGACGATGTTCTGGTAATATGGAAGGGTGACTCCGAATCGGTCACAGCATTTATGACATGGCTCAATCAACAGAACACGTTTCTGAAGTTCACCCACACATGCTCTAACACAAACCTTGTGTTCCTCGACCTGAATATCTATTCAGATGGTGGCAAGCTTAAAACAACCACAAATTTTAAGCCAATGGCAAAAAATTGCCTACTATTATATAACAGCTTCCATCCCTGACACCTCCGGGATAACCTCCTGTATGGTCAATTCCTCCGCTTGCCGAGTAACTGTTCAGAACTAATGAACTTCAAAAGGCAAGCCAAGGATTTGGAGAAGAAACTACTGGAACGCAACTACCCAGAACGGATCATACAGAGAGGTTTGAAACGGGCAAGGAACAACAACAAAGACTCCCTCTTTGAAGATCACGCCCCCCAAGAAAAGGAAACCAGACCTGTTTGCGTGACCACCTTTAACACTCACTCCAACCAAGTGTCAAAAATAGTGAATAAACACTGGAGGATTCTCAACTGCGGGGGTCTTAATTTCCCAAAACCCATGTTTTCCCACAAAAGAGGTAGGAACATCAAAGATATTCTGGTCCACACCAGACCACGCGTCGTACCTGAAAGAGACCCCACTATCACAACTCTTCCCCCAATCCAAGGCCATCATCCATGTGGCCATTGTAGCACGTGTAACCTAATAAAGAAGAGCACCAACATCACTTTCACTATCGGCTCAGTCTGGGAGCAAAGGAAGCTCACGAATTGTAATAGCATGAACTTGATATACTTGATCACGTGTCCTTGCAGACTTGAATATGTCGGAATGACTGCGAGACAAGTAAAGATCCGTATTGGCGAACCTAGAAGCAATGTACATCGTAGGAAGAGCACAACCAAGATGGCGAATCACTTCCCTACTATGGCCCACAGTGTGGATGATCTAAAATGGACAGTGATAGAACAACTAAGCAATGAGAATGGCCTGTTTGAGAAAGAGCAAAGATGGGTGTTCCGTCTGGGCACCCACCTTACAGACCTCAATGATGATTACCCTGGGCACAACTGACGTAGTGTCAGGTTTGAGTGTCTATAAGGGAATGCTTTCAGAAATTTCTGCTGTCCCTGACTTTTCGGTCTCCAAGCGGAAGATTTCGTGGCATAAGTAGGATAAGCTTAGTATAAGACAGGTGTCCAGACTCCCACCTTCATATTACCCTGTATAACACCTCCTTTGATATATTATATGCTTTTATAGCTATCTGAGCTCTGAGTACTAGCTACCTTTGATATGATATATTATATGCCTTTGTAGCAATCTGAGTATGGGGCATTATGACAGGGGCTGACAATCCTGTCACACCTGCGATCTTGGGACATATTAATTAATTTTTATGGGCACTAGTTACTATCTTGGGCACCTGGCGATATCACTCTCCATCTGCCGCACACTCGCTATATTTTTTCGTGAGGGACACATCCCAGTTACACCTATGCCCCTCTTTGCAGGACATCGTCGCATTGCACCATATCTTTTTTTATATATCAAGGGGCCCTGCTTTGCCTGAGTTGAGACAACTGGCATAAAAACGGCTCATACGTATGAATTCCTCATAATATGTGTTTTTTAGCCCGGTCTGTTTTTCTTTAATTTTGAACCTTCAGTCATACAGTGAAGACCGCCACCGGCAATTGGCCCATTATTTCTAAGGAGCGATAAAATCCAGAATCTATTCACTTCCTGTGGGATATTTACCACACAGGTTACCGTTCTAGTGCCAGCATGAGAAATCTACCGGAAGTGTAACAGCATTAAACTTCCGGTTCACCGCTAGTTGCGATCCAGGTGAAACCTCTTTTCTGACCCATTACCAATTACTGCCTGCATAAATAGAGCGCTCCCAGCGAATTCTATTACAGGACCGGAGGCTTCAGATTAAGCTTCTCAATCTTTACTGCAAAATCACAGCAGCCAATGAAAATGCACATTTTCTTTTGTAACAGTATAAACAAACTACATTGCCCATGATGCACATATAGTAGCCACGCCTCCATTGTCCATAAGAACCCCCTGCGTGTAGCCATCTTCCTTTTTTTTGCTGCTCACAGCAAGAGTTAAGTGCACCTTTCATGTTCCCTCACTCTGCATGGGTTTCGCTGTAATTTATGCCAATTGTAATATGTTACCTTGATTTATACATATTGATGTGGTTTTAGACACTGTTGCTATTGTGGTACCTTCGCAGTTTGTTTTCAGGGTCAGGATTCGAGGGGACTCGGGGCGACGCTCCCTTTTCTAGCGGAAATCCTTCCCCATTCAGGTAATGCCAACAGAGCACTTTATCTCCGTTTTTCAAAGCTAGCGACCTTTCAGGGTCGCGTTTGACTTCACGGTCATTGACCGGCAGAGCGGAAACCGTTATCAGCATAGGAGCCTTTTTGACCAGCATTGCGCATTAGGTGCAGGCGCTAGGTCCCCTCATAGCCCTCCTCTGCCGTAAGCGCCGGGTGGCTGTCGGCCGACGCGCGCGTCCAAACGCGATCAATTTGGGCTGGTTTTGGGCTGGTTTTGGTCGCGTTTGGGCTGCGCTCCTCGGCGCGAATCCCCGACAGACTTTTAAACGCATTTCGAAGCGTTTTACACATCGGTTGCATCTCTGTGATATTCGCCTTCCCCAAAGGTTGTAAAATTCTGGCCTGAGAGTGCGCACACGCTCTGGATATTGTTTTGGCCCAGGTCACTGACGTATTGTACTACAGCTTGGGGTTCAGTACCCTAATGAATATGGTGAGGAGGAGGAGGTGTATGATAATCAACAGCAGGAGGCTGTCTTAGAGGACAACATTGTGGAAGCGTTAGCTGCTTCGGTCCAGTCCTCTGACAACAAAGCAATGGAGACTACGGTCCCTCAGACCATCCAGCAAGCCCTCGCAGCTGCCTTACGGCCTATCAGAAAACAGTTGGAGGGCTTCGCCAAACGACATGGCTACGACAAGAAGCCACAGAAGGGACAGTCTGAAGCTTCTGCTTCTGGTGTTAATACGGGTAACCCCAAGCAATGGCCGCATGCCCAGGCCCTATCAAACCTACCTGCCAGTGGGGTAGCGGAGCACTCCTATTCAGGGGGTAAAGCAAAGGCTAAGTCAAAGGGATATGATGACACGGATACCACTACCACTAATACTGACACCGACACAGATACATCGGAGGAGCCTCCTCCCCCAAAGAAGGGGAAGACTGCGCCTCAGTCACAGGCAGGGACTTCGAACACCCCTTTTAACTTCGACCCTTCCGAGATTGTCCATCCCCGGACTTCCGAGTGGATACCGCCCCCGCGGTTTCTGACTATCTCCACGAGAATCTGAGAAAGGGATTTTCCAGAGAGGTGCGCAACCGTCTCAGATCGGAGTGCCCACGCCCGGAATTGCCAGACAAGGTGGCGGAGACACCCGAAATAGACGCAAGCCTCCTCACATTTTTAAAAACTTTCTCCAAAGACCCCAAACGTGGCATCGACCGCGGGTGGCGCGGATGCCAGGATAAATTGCTCAACGTAGTGGGCCCTTTGGCTAAAATATTAGAAATGGCATTGGCAGCCAAGGAGAGTGCTGCCCCAATTGACCTGGACATTCTTGCGGGTTGGACCCAACGGGCCATATGCCTCGTTGGCAACGCTAACCGTGCGATCTCGTCAGAGAGACGCAAGTCATTGTTAATTAGAATGGACAGCAACCAAACTGAGTTGGCGGACGCTGAGCCGGGGCCCTTAGCAAGTGGTCAACTATTCGGAGAGCGTTTTGTTAAAGACGTCTCAAAGTATGTGGGCACGTTTACTTCCCTCGATAAGGCACAATCTGGAATAAAGAAGGTCTTCCAGCAACGTGTTTTTAATCGGGCCGGACGAGGTGGGGGCCGCTCGTCAGGCCGAGGATATCAACAAGGGTCCCAACGAGGCGACTTTGGTCGCGGAAGAGGAGATTGGGACTCCACTCGTGGAGGTATCTTTTACCCTGCACGCAGAGGATTTAACAGAGGGCGTTTCCAGTCCGGTAACAACAGGGCGAGCTTCAAAAGCCAACAACCCACAGGTGAGTGTGGTAGACCACTTTCTTCTTCCTTTGGGGGGTCGTACTCGTTACTGTCTGCAACAGTGGCAAGTCCTGACTCAGGACGCTTGGGTGTTGCAAACCGTTCAGGGGTTTCAGTAGGAGTTTTACTCTCCTCCTTTGCAGCCAGCTCTTCCAGCAGATCTCCATTTTTCCCTACTAGATCGCAATTTCATAGACGAAGAGGTTGCAGAATTGCTGCAGAAGCACGCGATTGCACCGTGCGACAAAGGGCCTCACGGCTTCTGCAGCAACATATTTATTGTGGAGGTGACAACAGACTGGTTCTGAACCTCAGAGAATTCAATCAATTTCTTACGAAAAATCATTTCAAGCTGGAGGAGATCCATCTTCTGGCGGATTTGTTACAAGAGGGAGATTGTTTGGTAAGGCTGGATCTCAAGGACGCCTACCTCTCCATCCCAATCTTCCCTCCCCACCGCCGCTTTCTCCAGTTCCGGTGGAGCGGCCGGTGGTACGAAATTTTGGCCCTTCCTTTCGGACTCTCCTCAGCTCCTTGGTGTTTCACTAAGGTGATGAAGCCGGTGGTCGCCTATCTGAGGGAGAGGTGGATACGTCTCATAATATACCTAGACAATATCCTAATCATGGCACAAGATCAAGCCACGCTCAGACAGCACCTCAGTCTTACGACTACGCTGCTGCAGAGCTTAGGGTTTGCGATCAACCCGAAGAAGTCGGTAATTGTCCCGACTCGGTTGATACATTTCCTCGGGTTCACGATCGATTCACAGGCGGCTCAACTGTGCCTTCCCAAGGCGAGGTTGAGGGACCTCAAGAAGGAAATCCAGACGTTACTAAACAGTCAGACAGTCACACTCAGGGCAATTGCCAGAGTGGTAGGGATTCTAGCATCATCAATTCAAGCAATATTCCCGGGCCCTCTTCTTTACAGGGCTCTTCAGCGCCTGAAGATCCGGCATCTTCAGAGAGGACTGTCCTATGCAGACTCCATCCCAATATCACAGGAAGTCAGGACCGAATTACAGTGGTGGCTCGGTCATGTAGACGCCTGGAACGGAAGAGCAATCTTCGGCTCTCTGCCAGAGGTAGTTATCGAGTCCAACGCCAGCCGTTGGGGCTGGGGCGCGCGTTGTGGGGACATCTCCACAGGCGGCAGATGGTCTCCACAAGAACTTTCCTTGCACATAAACTGCTTAGAACTGCTCGCAGGGTCCTTTGCAATTCGGACACTGTCCCCGAGGCAGACCTCTTGTTGCATCCTCCTCTGCATGGACAATGTGTCCGCGGTGAGGTATATCAACAAGTTGGGCGGCACGAGATCGTCTCTTCTTGTAGAGATAGCCAAGGATTTTTGGCACTACTGCCTCGTGAATCAGATCTCAGTGTTGGCGGAATACATCCCGGGCCAGTCCAATAAGGTGGCGGATTGGAACTCCAGGCATCTCAGGGATTACATCGACTGGAAGTTGCTTCCCAGAGTCTTTCAGTGGGGTCCCTTCCAGATGGACCTTTTTGCCTCCAGGCTCACATGCCAAATTCCCCAGTTTTTCAGCTGGAGGCCGGACCCAATGGCACAAGCGACCGATGCCTTCCTACAGGATTGGTCGGGCGCGATCCAATATGCATTTCCCCTGTTCTTGCTGATCCCCAGAGTGATGACGCAGGTGATCAGGCAACGGGCAAAGATAGTCCTGGTGACGCCGTGGTGGACGTCTCAGCCGTGGTTCCCAAAGTTATTACAGTGGAGTTGCGACATGCCCAGGTTGCTCCCGCAGTCGGAGACGCTATTGCTGGGCCCTCTTCAGGAGAGACATCCTTTGATTTTAGAGGACAGACTCACGCTGATGGCATGGAGGCTTTCAGGGAACAATGGCACTTGTCAGGAGTTTCGGACAAGGCTTCTGAGTTTATCAGGCAGGCCTGGGCACCTTCCACCAGGAAACGGTATTCCTCAGCCTGGAAGAAATGGTTGGATTGGTGTGTGGAACGAGGTTTGGATCCCGTGGGGGCAGACTTACCCCATGTGTTGAATTTTCTGTCAGACAAGGCGGCGGAAGGTCTGGCTTACCGATCGGTGAACAACTTTCGCTCGGCCATTTCGGCGGGGCATATCCAAATAGACGGGTGGGTATGCACCCGGTAGTATGCAAGCTACTTAAAGGAGTTAGGGTTGCTAACCCACCTAAACCTAAATATACGGGTCTGTGGGACGTTTCCTTAGTCATTTCATTGTTTAACAGGTGGCCTATTAATGCACTCTTATCTAGGAAACAGTTATCGGCCAAACTGGCTTTGTTGCTTTGCGTGGCGTCGTGCAGACGTTCATCGGATGTGAGAGCACTCGACGTTACAGGTAGAGTATTTACCCCTGAAGGGGTTTCATTCACTATTACAGGACGTACTAAAACATTGTCTCGTCATATTGATTATAATGCTTTTCCAGACAATGAAAAACTATGTGTGGTACAATAATTACAAACGTATGAAGACTGTACGAAGGCCTTGAGGCCTCAAGGTTGTTCTCAGCTGTTGATTGCACTGCAGAAACCATTTAAACCAGTGGCGGCTACCACCATTGCCAGATGGCTTCGTTTTATAATGCAAGAAGCTGGTATTGACACTCAGATGTTTGGTGCTCATTCAGTAAGAGGCGCTATGGCGTCAAAAACGTACATGTTAGGTTCTAACATTCAGGACATTATGCGTTGTGCAGATTGGTCCTCTGAGTCAACTTTTAAAACATTTTATTATAAGCCGGTGGGTGATATTACTTCTGTGGTTTTTAATGAGCGTTAAACTAGCATAATCTGAAGCCTCCGGTCCTGTAATAGAATAAAAAATTTGCTAGCATTCGCGCCAAGAATTTTCAATTCTATTAAGGACACGGAGGCGAGGATTATCCCACCGGCTTTGTTAACAATACAAAAGCATGCCCGCCCATGTTCACTGTTGACATATTGGTTTATACAGTGGTTACGGTTGTATCATTTCCTTTATTGCAGGATCAGACAAGAAGTCTGAATAGAAGACGGCAGACGACAAGAGCTTAATCCTGAAGCCTTGGTTATTTCTTCCACGTTGGAGGAGTTGTACAGTTATTCGAGTTAACATTTGGACTTGCGTTCTCTGCAAAGAAAGAGGAAGATGGCTACACGCAGGGGGTTCTTATGGACAATGGAGGCGTGGCTACTATATGTGCATCATGGGCAATGTAGTTTGTTTATACTGTTACAAACGAAAATATGCATTTTCATTGGCTGCTGTGATTTTGCAGTATAGATTGAGAAGCATAATCCTCGCCTCCGTCTCCTTAATAGAATTGAAAATTCTTGGCGCGAATGCTAGCACATTTTTGACTCCTCACACAGCGTAGCTGCGGGATGGAGCTACGAAGAGAAAGGGATTGTTGATGGGCACGTAAGTATGGCATATCCATTTCAGGGACTTAGCGATTTTTTTGCTTTCACTAGCCCACTTTGCCTCGATGGTAAGGGACGTTTTCCTTTTCTTTCATTAGTACTCAGTGGCAACATCCTTTCCACCTGTTCTTGAGGCTCATGGGGCATTGTCTCTCATTTACTTAAGTATGTATCAACCAAACCTTACGCTATTTGCATACTTTTTCTCTTATGTGATTACTACAATAGACTTTGTGATAGAGTGTGTGCGTTCCGTTTTTTGTGTGTCTTTCTTTTTTGTCATTTTCCCTACAGGTTACAGCACCTCATTTGATAACGATTAAGGCTAAATAACACTATAGTCACATTGTGGTGAACTGCTTATTTTTGCGGGGACTTTGTGTTTGCACATTGAGGATGCGCAGCTATCATATAACTGTTTTTCTCTTTTACAGACATTGATTAAGGCATACCATTGGGTATTGTATAAAATGCTTGATTAATTGCATTTTCTTTTCACATTGTATATATCACATTCATATTATTTTAGATCACAATTTGAGTAACATAGTGTATACAGGAGGGATCTTTGTTTGTCCTGACGAAGAAGCCTTGATGCTTCGAAACATGTTAACTCGTTAGGAGTATCCGCACATTACGCAGGACATCTCCGAACCACGCATTTATCAGCACCAACCTCAACTGACCTATCAAATTCTGTATGTCTATGAGGCCAGGTCCTTTTTAAACTCATTCTCTTGCATTCACCTCTGACCCTCACTCTCACTTCTCTTGCACCACACATAGCATTACATTATTAGTGCTCCGCGTAGTCGCAGGTCGTAGCACGCCCGTCCCGCAGCGGGGCGCGAAGACCCCTATGATGAAGCACAACACCAAGAGCCCTTTTGGTGTGTGAGGGGTATTTAAGCAAACACAGCGTGCGTCCAACCATTGGAGGATTCACACTTTCCATAACACAGTGACAAACATACTTGACTGTACCCCCTTTTAGAGGTGGATTCTTTTGTCTTGTTACTGATTCTAAGTAGAGGATGTATCCACCTCCAGTGCCCATTTAGGGCACTACCTCTTCACTCTGGCCTCAAAAGGTAATCAGTTGAGGGCATAAAGGTCAGGGGAAATGTGGCAGTTTCTTTTGGTGCCAGTGATGAGTCTAGCGGCTGTATTGATTGAAGCTCTTAGCGGAGCGGTTGTCGATTTGGGAAGGCCACAGAGAGAGACACTCCCATAGTCAACTCTGGGAATTACTAAAATTTGAACTGCCTGTTTAAAGTCATTTGCGGGTATGAAGGGTTTCAATTTTCTCAGGGCGTTTATCAGAAATGTTGCTCCTTTAGTTGCAGCGTTGATGTGCTTCTGCATATTTAGCTTATTATCCAGGGTTATTCCACTGGATTTAGCAGAATCGATGATGAGAGGTTGACCATCAAGTGCAGTTAGTTGCTTCATCCACTCACCGATGATGGTTGTTTGGTTGGGGGAGCGATTAAGAGGAATTCTGTCTTTAGTTTGTTTAGTTTTAAATGGTTCCTAGCCAGCCAGGTCTGTGTCTTTTGGAGCGTTGAGTTAAGGGCCTTGGTGTCTTCAAGAGACTGGACGTTAATGTAGAGTTGTGTGTCATCAGCGTACATGTGATATTGGGTATTTGCGGAGTTGAGAAGCTCAGTGAGTCGTTCTATAAATAAATTGAACAGAGTTAGGGAGAGGGAAGATCCCTGGGGTACTCCCAAAGTGACTGGGGTGGTGTTAGATAAGGATTGGTTGACCTTGAATCTTTGAGTTCTATTTTGGAGGAAGGAGGTAAACCAGTTTAACACCGTTCCCAATAGTCCCATTCTATGCTTCAGGAGGTCAAGTAGGTTGTTATGTTTGACTGTATCGAAGGCTGAGGATAAGTCAAGTAAGATTAGCAAGCAAGCCTTGTTTTGATCCAGTATTTGTAATGCGTCATCTATTATGTTGGTCATGGCAGACTCGGTACTGTGCCCTGAGCGGAAGCCTGATTGGAATTGGTCAAGCAGGCTAAAGTGGTCTATGTGGGTACTAAGCTGCATGTGGACACATTTTTCAGCCAGGGTAGAGATGTTGGATATTGGGCGATAGTTGTTCAGGTCTGATGGGTCTGCTGATACTTTCTTTAGGATGGGGGATACCTGATCAGCATTGAGGATGTCTGGGATGGTTTCTTGCAGAAGAGAGGTATTTATAATCATTGTCCAAAGGGGCACTAGCAGTGGAACGAAGGTCTTTAAGTGGGATGCTGGGAGAGGGTCTGTGAAAAAATTGGAGGGATTCAAAGTAGTGAGCATATTTAGTACAGTTTCTTCGCTGTAGAAGTTGAAGGCGGTCCAGGAGGCGCTGTTCTTGAGGTTGAGCTTTGCAGAGCTATTTGGTGGGGTCCCTGGTGTGATCATTAAAGAGATTGTGTGTGGGTCGGTAAGGGATAATAGATTGTTAAGTAGATCTGTCTTTAAGTTTTCAGTCTTTGTTGTGAAAAAGGAGGCAAGATCCTCGCAATTGGGGACTGTGTCCAGATTGGCCTGGGGGGAGTGGGAGACACCCTTAGATTGAGATTTGATTATTTTGAACAGTTTTTTGGGGCGATTCTTAGCTTGGTCTAACTGTTTGCAAATTAAATTTGCTTTTGAGCGTCTAATCCTTCTGCAATAGGCATTTCTGGTGCTTCTTAGTCATTTGAGGTGGGTAGCGGATGGGGCGGCTCTCCATTGTCTTTCAATTGTTCTCAATGATCTTCTGTCCTCATTTAGTCTACCATCATACCAAGGGTTTGACATTTTTGTGGTAACTCTTTTTAATTGTAGGGGAGCTAAGGTGTCAAGCTCCTGGTTCATAGAGTGGAAGTAGTGAGGGGTCATATCATGTACATCCTTTAATCCATCCGGCGGGGGCATGAGGATGTTACTAGTGAATGCGAGATTGGCAGCATTGATGTTTTCTAGGTTCTTCCAGATTTTCGTTCTTGATGGTTGGAAAGAGAGTAGTTTAACTACTTCCTTGACATGGAAAGTCATTATGTAATGATCGTACCAATCGCAAGGGAGAATCGATTCTAGCTGGGTACAGTCTGAGTTGGAAATTACTAGATCAAGGATTGAGCCTTTTTCGTGGGTGGGGCTGTCACAGATTAGGGACAAGTTAAAGCCGGACAGGAACGCTTTGAGACGATTTACGTCTGGGTCGTCAGGATCGTTTCAGTGGAGGTTAAAATCCCCCAGGTATATCTGTGTAATCTGTTGTCCGATATTTGTGGCTAGAATATCCATCATGTGTTCGATGAAGGTGAGGTTGTTACCAGGAGGATGGTAGAAAGTGTAGTAAGCATATTGGCTTATTGCTAGTGATGTGTATGCAAAGGTATTCACAGGAGGAGAACACCGGGGCGTTGGATGGGGTCCCCAGGGCCAAAATCTGTACATGAGGACAGCCCACCTTCCGTTCTTTAAAGGACCTCTTTAGTAGAAGCAGACGCAGCTGGCACAGGTAAGAGGGGTAGGACATGGCAGGGGTGGGGGGTAAGTCAACAGACAATGGGAGTGGTAAAATAAAAAAATGAAAAATAATAAAACAACTCACCTTGCTCTCACTGCATCACCGACTTGGCCCCGCCTGGGTGGAGGTGAAAGCATCGTTGATCTATCAGAACGGAATTTGTAGTGAGTGTGACAAGTGGGTTCTGTCTTGTCCTCTACTGGTGCGAGCAGAGTTCATGGTTCTCCCTTTAAATGACTACCTGTATGCAAATGTGCAAAATCACCTGGAAGCCTTACCTGTTTGGACCCGCCCTGTCCACCTTAGTAGTATGCAAAGGTCTACCCCCCTTTTCCCAGGATGATGGACAGTTGACCAAAAGGCCCCACAGCGCATTTGCCGCAGATTTTAGTGACGCGTTCCTGACGCCGAAGAAAATGAGAACATCTCCATCTAACAAAAAAATACTTGCTTTATATATTTACCAGGAAGTACCCTTGTTTTGCCTCTTTGTAATCTCGTCGCCTTCTGTAGAGGAGGATTCATGTGTCACAGATTTCTGGTTGAAGACGCACCAAGAACAATCACATTGCCAAATGCACACATGGTCTCTGGAGACATTGCCTCATGGCCATTACGCAACTGTAGTGTACAATATGCACTAGACATTTACCTAAGGAGGTAGCACTTACTAATTAACCAGTAGAAAGTATTACAGTTGTGTGGACATTTTGTGCAAAACTGTGGACTCTTGTTGGATAAAGGGTCAGGTGAGGTTCTGTTCTGGCCCAGTCCCTCACACAGCTACTGACACACCCACACAAGCACTTAAACACCCACTCACACACCCATTCTGCCACACTAACATCCACTCACAGACCCACACAGCCACTCATTCACACACTCGCTCACACACCCACTCACACATCAAAAAAACTACTCACACGCCCAATCACAGATCCATACAGCCACTCACACATCCATGCACACACCCACATACGCACTCATACCCACATAACCATTCACACACCCAAAAAGCCACTCACAGATTCATACTACCCCTCATACACCCACTTACACACCCATGCAATCACTCAGAGACCCACACAGCTACTCACACACCCATTCACAGACCCACACAGACACTCACAGACCCAATCACTGACTCATGCAGCCACTCACACACCCACAAAACTCACACACTCACATACCCACTCACAGACCCACTAGGCCACCCACAGACCCAATCACTGACCCATACAGCCACTCACACACCCTTGAAACTATTCAAACACCTGCTCATGCACCCATAAAGACACTCACACCCACTCACAGACCTATACAGCCACTCACACACCCAGTCACTGAACCATAGAGCTACTCACACACACCCACTCACAGACACATACAGCCACTCACACGCCCACTCACAAACGGATACAGCTACAACCACTCATACACCCACTTACTCAACCATGCAATCACTCACAGAGCCACACATCCACTCACAAACGTATTCACAGACTCACACAGCCACTCACAGACCCAATCACTGACCCATACAGCCACTCACACACCCACAAAACTCACACACTCACAAAGCCACTCACACACCAACTCACAGACCCATACACTCACTCACACGTCCACTCATAAACTCATACAGCCACTCACAAACCCACTCACTGACCTGTACAGCCATTCATACACCAACTCTCAAAGGTTACAGGTTACAGTTAGGAAACACATTTTAAAAACCTTTGAAATTCACGTAAAAAAAACAAAGGTTACAGGACTTTATAGTTAGAAAATAACACGAAAAAATATAGAAATTCACCGTAAAAATAAAAGGCTACAGGGACATTATAGTTTGAAAAAAAATTGAGAAAAACGTAGAAATTCACTGACAAAAAGAAAGGTTGGAGCAAAGTTATAGTTAGCTTCGCATTTTACACACACAAAACCATAGAAATTCAGCAGTTATAGTTCCGTGAGCTAACTACAACTTACGTCCCAACAGTGCACTACTTATTACCTCACATATTACATCACTCATGACATGGTCAGTGACATCCTATATTTACCTTATACACTCACCATGCACGATAAAGGCATTCATGGTAAAGGCACCTGAGTGACAGCATGTGTGATAAAGACATCGCATGGCAATGGCTGGTTCTCCCTCCAGTCCTCAAGGTGAATAGTGTGCTTTGCTGGTGAGCCTCTCCCTTCACAAGAAAAGACATATGGGCATTCCAAAGCAAGAAAAGCCAATTAAAACAAATGGACAGCGGGGGAAGAGCCAGCACCAGTAAATTGCTGACCTCACTGTTACCCTTTGAAACTTTGAAACTTTGGCCTTATAAGAACTTTGGGCCATATGTATGAAACATTTTTGTATTTGCAAACCCTAAGATTCTGAGTTTGTGACTGAAAAAATATTTCTGGCTATGTATAAAACTCATTTTAGGAGCCGGTAACGTTTTACCAACTCCCAAAATAGGATTACAACTGGATATTGATATTGTATTTAGAATGGGCTTGTTTTGGGAGTTCCTTCAATCAGTATCAGATGTATTAATTGTTTGAGACGACCCCGATCCTTTCCACTTTGTGTATTTTGTAAAATGCATCTGGGGGAGTAGGCAGCGGTCCATGGGACTACTGCCGAATCTCTGAAAACATTTAAAAAAGAAAACCTTTTTTAGGGCAAGCCTGTTTCCTTTAAGGAAAATATGGTGCTTTAAAAAAGTACTTTATTTAAAAACAATCACAGACTTGCTAGTCTACAATCAATTGCAGGCCACTGCTCCTGTGGTTGTGGCCAATCAGATTGATTAATGAACCTTAATATGGTCGATCGGATTGCAACTCATCCCAAATCCTTATTTTGTGAACTGAAATATTGGTATATATGTCGAAATAAATTACATTTTGGTGGCAAAAATATTGGTCGCAAATTGAGACCTCTTAATGAGACATTTTTAAACTGGCCCCTTGTTCCTTGATTCAGGTACATGTCTGGAATTTCAGTCTAAATGGTGGGGCCGAGAGGGTCTGTCACATGATAGTATTTCCAGTATACTGATATCTTGTTTGTCTTTTTGCATCTCTCTGAGTGTCACTGTTATCTGTTGCTATTGCTGCCCATTCTAGAGTAATGCTAGATGGGGGTCCCCAGGTGGGAAAGAGACATGCCACTTCCTTCCGCTCCTGGGGGTTATTGAAATCCTGACTAATAGGGCAGGAAGAGTGCAAATACTTTCTATACTTTACAGTGTGATTTGGAATAGGCTCAGCATTTCACGGCTAGGACTTTGACTTTCTCAGTGGAAATCCGTACTTGTGGACAAGAAACGTTAGTGTTAAGTTACTGCTTTTGAAACCTTAATAACAAGCATTTGTAATGCAATAGGTCTCGCATTAGGAAAGTTTGAGCTATTGGTATTGTAAATGACAATTTTTTTTATGTATGTGATTGGTTTTGAAAATAGCTAAATTAATAGCTTTGTCATTTACAATGCCAATAGTTATAACTTTCACAAATGTGACACCTATAGCATTTGTAATGCAATATGTGTTGTATTTACGTGACTTAGTTGTATTGATATTCCAAATAACAATGGCTTTTATTTTTTTTAAATAATTAATACTTAAATAAATGTTATTGTAATTTATGATGGCAATAGCTTAAACTTTTGTAAATAACTTTTGTGAAGATTATGTTCAGTGTATTTTATTGTGACGAAAATCCAAGAAAAGAAGTGAAATATTAACATCTTTTTGTGACATTTGTAATAAAGCTTGAAACATTGAGAGAACATATTTGAACCAGTTGTTGAATGGTTGCACATATTGATGCTGTGGTGGCCCTGAGTGATGTTGTGGTGGCGACGAGTGATGCAGTGGTAGCCCATAGTGATGTTGTGGTGACCCTGAGTGATGCTGTGGTGGTGCTGAGTGATGCTGTGGTGATGCGATAGATAGATAGAGTGAGTGAGTGCGACAGATAGATAGAGTGAGTGTGACAGATAGAGTGAGGGCAATAGATAGAGGGAGGGTGATAGATAGATAGAGGGAGGGTGATAGATAGAGTGAGCGCGATAGATAGATAGATAGAGTGAGGGCGATAGATAGATAGACAGATAGATAGACTGAGGGCGATAGATAGAGTGAGGGCAATAGATAGATAGAGTGAGGGCGATAGTTATACGGCGATAGATAGATAGATGAAGGGCGATAGATAGATAGAGTGAGGGCGATAGATAGAGTGAGGGTGATAGATAGATAGAGTGAGGACGATAGATAGAGTGAGGGCAATAGATAGAGTGAGGGCGATAGATAGAGTGAGGGCGATAGATTGATAGATAGAGTGAGGGCAATAGATAGATAGATAGATAGATAGAGTGAGGGCGATAGATAGATAGATAGATAGATAGATAGATAGATAGATAGATAGATAGATAGATAGAGTGAGTGAGGGAGATAGATAGATAGATAGATAGATAGATAGATAGATAGATAGATAGATAGATAGATAGATAGATAGATAGATATAGTGTAATTATGTGGCGTGATGTGGCACTGAGTGGTATTTGGAGTGTATGCTGCGTTGAGCGCAGTGTAAAGATGTAGCATATAATTATGTGGCACTGAGTGGTATTTGAAGTGTGTGTTGCATTGAGTGCAGGGTAATTATGTGGCGTGTAATTATGTGGCACTGAGTGGTATTTGAAGTGTATGTTGCGTTGAGCACAGCGTAATTATGTAGCATATAATTATGTGGCACTGAGTGGTATTATGAGGAGTGTATGTTGTATTCAGTAGAGTGTAATTGTGTGGCGTGTAATTATGTGGCACTGAGTGGTATTGTTTATAGTGTATGTTGCATTGTAATTATGTAGCATATAATGATGTGGCACTGAGTGTGGAGTGTGTGTTGTAGTCAGTAGAGTGTAATTATGTGGTGTGTAATTATGTGGCACTGAGTGGTATTTGGAGTATTTTTTGCATTGAGTGCAGTGTAATTATGTGGCGTGTAATTATGTGGCACTGAGTGGTATTTGGAGTGGTGGTGGAGGTGGTGGTGGATGTGGTGGTGGACATGGTGGTGGTGGACGTGGTGGATGCAGTGGATGTGGTGGTGGTGGACGTGGTGGTGGTGGACGTGGTGGTGGTGGATGTGGTGGTGTTGGTGGACATGGTGGTGGTGGATGTGGTGGTGGTGGACGCTGTGGTGGTGGGCATAGTGGTGGTGGACGTGGTGGTGGTGGACATGGTGGTGTTGGACGTGAAGGTGGACATGGTGGTGGTGGACGTGGTGGTGCTGGGTGTGGTGTCGGTGGACGTGGTGGTGGCAGCCACGGCCGGTGGTAGGTGTAACTGCAGGGCGGTGACGTAGGGAGGGGGAGGGGCAGGGTGGGGGGGTTGTAATGTATGGATTACGGACTTTAACAGGTAAGTAAACGTATAAATAAATAAAACGAATTTAGTTGCGTGCACTGCATCACCAAATGCGATGCAGTGCGTGCAACAAAATTCATTTTATTTATTTATATGTTTACTTACCTGTTAATGTCCGTAATCCATACATTACAACACCCCACCCTGCCCCTCCCCCTCCCTACGTCACCGCCCTGCAGTTACACCTACCACCGGCCGTGGCTGGGTGGTGGATGTGGTGGACATGGTGGAGGTGGATGTGGTGGTGGTCGTAATGGTGGTGGTCGTAATGGTGGTGGACTTGGTGGTGGTGCTGGGTGTGGTGGTGGTGGCCGTGGTAGTGGACGTGGTGGTGGACGTGGCGGTGGTGGACGTAGTGGTGGTGGACGTAGTGGTGGTGGACGTAGTGGTGGTGGATGTGGTGATGGTGGTCATGGACGTGGTGGATGTGGTGGTGGTGGTGGATGTGGTGGTGGTGGAGGATGTGGTGGTGGTGGATGTGGTGGTGGTGGATGTGGTGGTGGTGGTAGTAGTGGTGGACATGGTGGTGGTGATGGGTGGTGGACGTAGTGGTGGTGGATGTGGTGGACGTGGTGGTGGTGGATGTGGTGGATGTGGTGATGGTGGACGTGGTGGTGGATGTGGTGGTGGTGGATGTGGTGGTGGTGGATGTGGTGGTGGTGGACGTGGTGGTGGATGTGGTGGTGGTGGTGGAGGGGGGTGTGGTGGTAGACATGGTAGTGATGGACATAGTGGTGGTGGAGGTGGTGATTGTGGATGTGGTGATGGTGGATGTGGTGATGGTGGACGTGGTGGTGGTGGAGGTGATGGTGGAGGTGGTGATAGTGGACGTGGTGGTGGTGGACGTGGTGGTAGTGGTGGTAAAAATGGTGGTGGTGGGTGGTGGAAGTGGTAGTGGTGGAGGTGGGTGTGGTGTTAATCCTGCAGGAGTCTGCCAGAAGGCTGTGCAAAATTCAGCAGCGCCTCTAGGCGTTTGTTGCAATGCACAGACTTCACACAGAATTTGGCATCACGGTATAGTGCACAATAAAACATTTCTTAGCACATAATTAAATAAGAAGCTCAAAAGAGCTCTATCGGCATCTCTGGCAAGTGTGAATGAACAGCACCATAAACCTCTAAGAAACGAGACCAGAACGGGTAGGAATGCGTACAGTGTAGTTTCTGTAAGACTTTCCGAAAGTGACCCTAATCAGGACATAACTAAACCTTTCATGTCTATTTTACAACATCTAGATAGCAAAAGACTGGGATCCAATGATGAAAGCGGAGGTGACACCAAAGTAGCAGGAAGCAACAATATCATTTATGGGCGCATTACCTCGGCTGTTTAATCGGGTGTGATCTTGGGCATGACAGCCTTCAGTGTTCCTTTGAAGTCTGATGCTGGCTGCAAGCAAACCAGCATGAGTGAGGAGAGAGGCAAATGGTGTGCGATGTGCACGCGTCCGCACACATGGACTGTAGGCAATCAATGCATTTTTGAGAGCCCTTACTTAAGTGTCGCTGAGAACGAATGCGCGTTCGCTCAGCGAGACCTAAAAAGGGATACCACTAATTGTGGACCTAGGATGGAAAATGGGGTCTCTCAGCCTCTTCCATGCCTCTCGCATCATCCGGTCTTGTATTAGCCAGTGTACAGATCCCTCCCTTGTTGTAGGGACCTAGCTCTCAACTTCTATGCCAATCCTCAAGAATTTTGCATTTTATTGGTTCACTGTCAGATTCATTATAATTGTGATAAAGTTGAGTTTGCCACAATTCTTGTTAATGTAGGTGGGAATACATTATCTTGGGTACCATCTTTAGTTGAGTCTTAAGACCCCTTGTTAGAAGACTATGATGGGTTTAACGCAGAAGTCAAGTCCATATTGGAATGCCAATATGCTCAACAATCCCTACATAATGAGCTTATAGACATGAAATAGGGTTCCCGGGATGTCTGGAGCCACATAACTCATTTTAAGGGGTTGGTAGTGGACACTAAATGGGCTAATGATATATAGGAATTGTATTCTATTGTGTCTTAAAAGAAGAGCTGAATGATGCTCTTTGTCAAGTGCTAAATCCTCCAGAGAATACATCCGCTTCGGGTTGCAATTAGAACAATATTTCGGTGAACTGAAGAGTGAAAGAAGATTTGTCCCTTTCTTTAAAGGCCCCGACCCAAGAGAAGTCCAGGGAACACAAGGACGGAATTTGCCCCCCTCCCATCCCCGGGTTGAAACCAAGTAGTTGAGTAGCATGCATGGTCCCTTTAACCCCCAAAAGAGTGAGAGAAGGACAATGAGCAATCACTCTTTTTATTGTGGAGAAGCAGGTTGTGCCTCTCGCTATTGCCATTGCAAGAATATAAAGGCGTGAAACAAAGCTGCCTGCCAGTGGAACGTTGTGGATACTGTAAGGTAGTTCCAAATAAATTCCACTTCTCTGTATCAGCATCTAAACACCATCTTCACCACACCATCATGTTATTCTATCCAACGTTTCCCTAATTTCGTTTTAATGCTCTGGTCATGGAGCTAGTGGTAATATTATTGACACCCACCTTTGAAGCGCATTGTGGATTACCTGTGCTGTCCAATCAGTGGATGGATCTGGAAGGACCTTCAGCCCTTTAACCCATGAGAGATAAGAACTTGTCAGAGGTTCAGATTTTCATCAAGAAGCTGATTGTCTTTGACATCATAGATGTCCCTTATATACAACTGATTTTGGGTATGCCATGGTGGTGTAATCACAACCGTCTCGCAACAAATGTGTCAAGAATGGTTAACTGGTAAGGACAAGATATAGAGGGAAGCTTGTGTTTCTAGGCATTCACGCTGGTGCCGATGGAAATTTGGAAACACGCTGCTAAGCGGTTTGGTTGCATGTTTTGTAACACAGCACATCAGGAGGCAAGCGCATATAGGAAGAATTTCCGGTTTAAGATTATAAGTAGAACCCGTGAAGACATGAAGACACCAAGCAACCCTAGATGTTGTGGGGGTTGGCGTTCGTTACAGTTCGCTCCTGTACCACGTCCCTCGCATTTTTTCATTACAATCTGATAATTAAGTCTGCTTGAATATATTCATGTTTGTCTTCTGTGCAGATTGAATTTTCTTTTCCGGTGATTGTTTTTAAACAATGAACAAGGCTTCGTAGAAATAGACATCTTCACTTCTAACTAATTGTTTTTAAACAATAAGCAAGAATGTAATGTAAGTGAACGCTGCAAGGGCTTTAACGGCTAATTGTAAAATGTTCAGTAATGGTCAGATACAATATATAAAGTAGAACAGAGTGTCATAAACTAGGGAAGAAATTTGTACCAGGGATTTGACCTGGTGGTCATTCAGAGCTGTAATCATTTAACTTGCTGAAATCTACAAGGAAGGCACATCCGGCCTTCACTTTAGCTGGTTTATCCACTGGCATGCAGATGCAGACAAGAAGAGCAGATGCTGTTTCTTTGCTTAACAATGGTTCTATTGTTCATAAGAGGTATATAGGTCTGAACCATCCCTGAAACTTGAAGGAAGCTTCTTTTTGGTCTCTGTTTAGACAATAAAACAGTTAGTAAAGGATGGGTCACATGAGACCGTTCATGTTGGTCACCCTATTGTCTTTTTCTGGTCCATAGAATTATCACTACACCTTTACTCTATGTGGGCTACAACTGGCTTGATACCTGGCTGAGTGCAAGTTTGTGGTTGCCCAATGCCCAGGCCCCTGGTGCTGAAGGAAGGTGGTGTGGTGAGGGAGTGCCACCTACGCACATTCTCTTCAACACAGTTTAGTGACCTTTGAAGTTGACTTACCATGCAGCATCCACTCGCTAAATAGCTAGGAATCATGTGGATTTGGATTCCAACTTTTTCCTTTCCATCTGTTGCCTTGAGGTTGGCTGCAGAGTTGGTCTGATGCCATCTATACGGAAACAGCCTACTGGTGAGTCAGCCTAATGTTGTCTGCCTGACCAGCCCTTGAGTCCTCAAGATGTATGTGTTCCTTCCAAGGCTAGGGTTAATCCAGAAATAATTCTGCCCTCAGAGTAGGGTTGACCAGATGAGGCCCGCACAATACAGTTCCCCCTGCAGCACCACACACTCCAAATACTGACAGACTATTCCTACCGGAACATTCTCTCTTCAGCAACTCCCAAGCAGGTGTCCAATAAATCACTCACCTACAGCAGGCAGTGGCATTCACACTTGATCCAATCAATGAGCAGCAGAGGAAGCCCTCCTACCACAAAGATGTAGTGATATCCCTCCCTTAGGTAGGACACCCCCTGGAGAGTCTAAAGGAACAGCATCCTCCCACAGCTGTACCACAGCGAATAGCTGATCTCCCTACACAGGGCCTGATTTCAATGAGGGCACCCACCTCTCTGTTCCCGCGCCTCCTTTAGAGCATGGGAAAATGGAAAAGATGAAGCTGACTCCACCCTCAGGAACCCCCTTTTCCCAGAGCCAATACCCACATATATGACATTGGTGGGGCCACCAAATTTAAGGAGCCTTTTCAGAGGAACTATGTCTGCCAAAACGGTGGACAACTAAATGTGACAGTGGCAGCCCGCTGCTGCCAAAACATAGGTTCATCGGCTGGACTTCATACCTCACATGTACTGTAGGATAGAGTTCCCTCCATTCATACCTCCCTATGGCAAGCAGTGGCCTCCACAAAGAAGCTTCTCACTCTGAGGTATCAGCTACTAGAGGGAGGCAGCATCCACTCTTCGCTGGGAAGAAGCATGTCTTTCAGTTGTTTCCCTCTCCTGTGTAGGTGGAGATGAGAAGACTCCCTGCAGCAAATGAAGGCCAATATACAGCAGAACAATCCCTAAGGGCCCCTAGGAAAGCAGGGAGTTTGTTTGTTGCAGTTTCATATATAACTTGACCCAAAGGCATTAAAGCACTTTATATATGCATTAGATTACATTAATTACACAAGGTCCTATTTTTTTTTTAGGCGTGGGTAGATTATGTGGCGATGGCGAAGAGCAATTGCATTCTAACATCCTGCTGTTGAGGATTTTTCATTCCTTAAAAATGTTTTTCGGATATACAAGGAAGAGAAAACAAGTGATATAGAAGCACTGGCTGCCAGCCTATTGGGTTTACCAGTGCTTTTATAATATTTATTTGTAAATAATTTTTACAATAGCACAAACAATGACCGCTCTTGTGGGCATCCTTGAATAGGTAGGAAGCCGTGCAAGGGTTCCCGGCCCATGCGTGTGCATGCACATCCATCTTTTTTAAGCCTTTATTCATTTGGTATTTGCTCAAGAGACTTAGAAGTAAACAATAAGCAATGGTCACTGTAAATATGTTTATCATCCAAATCTAATGATTATGTCACCAAGATGCATAGAATCGATTGATAATAGTGTCCCCCCGCTTACTGAACCAAATAAGCAGTCCAGCATGGACTGCGCTCTCTGGGTTTTCATGTGAAATCCTCTCTGGTTTTCAATTCACATCTCTCACCTGGAGTAATATTCAGCCACATTGATATCAGCCGCAGAGTGGCCCATAAGGGTGTAGATCTCTTATCTTACCAGTGATCCTCTCAGGAGATACTGGATTCCAGGACAGCTTCATTATTCTCCCACATGTGCCTAAAACACTTAAATCATTCCCAGTATACACCCCTCTTCCATGCTGTGGGATAAATGTTTTACTCACAGCAGTTAGTAGTTTCCCTACTATTGCCCAAGGCAGTGAGATTTTAGGGCAATGCCATGGGATGTGTAGTCAGTCACACCTGCGCTGTCTGTACCTCCAACAGCTAGAGTGATTTAAGATACCAGCCCTGAAAAGTCTGAATGATGTGCAGTACCACTCTTGCAGTATTTAAAGACAGAAAATTCTAGCTAGGACTCTCTTCGGTATATGTCGCGAGGCTACATTATGGAAGACCACTCTTCTTCTTTGCACTCTTTCTGTAGTTGGGTCTGTCAGTGTGTTTCGCAGTGTCTTTGCCAAAATATTTCCGTATGAGTACTCTACTCCATAGAGATTACACACCATGCCCCTGTGTTGATACCAGGTATCAAGAGAGTTCAGTTCTCAACATAGTTAAGTGTTTTACTGATCCGGCTTTCATTAGGCTATCAGTGTCAGCATGCCTTTGTCCACTCCTTCCAGTATACTGTGGACCTCTAGCGAAGATCCAAGAGTTATGCCATACAGATTCTGATTGATGAAACCATGGGTAACAATCAGTTCAGTAATACTTTCTTATGCACATTTTTCTACGTCTCCGCCATTGCTTTGAGGATAGGTTGATAAGTCTATTAAAAAATACTGGAGTTTATAAACTGAGTGTTTGTGGTGTGATGCCCAATAGATGCTGTTCAAGGCCCACCCATAAAGTTCTGCATTCCACTTGTTGCAAAAAGTGTGCCAACTGTGATAGCGTGCTTGATAATAGGACTCTGTAAGTGGCAAACTCAGTCCACTTGATAGAGTGTTGGTGAATTACCTGTCTATTTTCAACCTTAGGCAAATCCTCCCCATATGAATTCTTTAATGTCTAATATTGTACCCCTTAGAACAGATTTATATATTAGCAGCTGTAACATACCAAATGCATAGTTAAGAACAGGCATTACCACCATGGTAACAACTTCTGAGCACCCTCATAAAGATAGGTCCAGCTGTGCCCATTTTGCAAAATCATTATTCATGATATTGAGTTGTGCGGCCAAAGTACACAGGCAGCCATCTGATTACAACGTTTTAAAAAAATGACTGCCAATGGGCAGATGTAATTCAGTGTTTCTATCATAAAGCTTTACAGAAACATTCAAAGGTGACTGCCCATGAATGCACATGCAACTTGTCAATTAAAATAGACACATCTTGTCTGTTAGTCCATGGTCAATCTCAAACCTGGTGTTGGGACCCACAAGTCCTCTGCATGGTAAAGACGTGTACTCCTGCCCGAGTGCCCAACTGTATTGCTGTCTGCATACCTAATGGTGATTTTTTCGTAGTTGAACACGGATTATGCATGTGCACCATCACATAGGCCGGTTTCATGGATTGTGGTGTTGTTGGACCAGCAGGGGCGCCCAAAGCTCTACCATCATAGTGGTGGAAGGCTACTGCCTTCACCAGGAGTTAAACACAAAAAGCGCAGTGTTGGCCACATACCATGAAATGATAAGTAGTAGTGTCCAGGTCCTTTTTACCCTGTGTCATTAGAGTGAGGCCCACAGGCTTACTCACCTTTGTAATAACTCTGCTGCTGTGTGTTTAACTCACCCATCGACTACATCAGGTTAATGTAGAAGTCCGTGTGTAGTGGAACCATGTGCTCAGTTCATGTGAGCGCACAAGATATACACTTCAAAGAGGGTGCAGTGTGGGATAGTGGGCACATGGTAAATGTGTGTGCTCTGGCAGAATGTGTTGTACAGAGAGACTGTAGTATTGAACACAATCCGCCTGTTGCTTCTCTTGTGCTGAATTGTACAGGTTCGTGGTTCCCAATATCGCGCCCATTCCTGCATGCTGCTGCTGTCTTGAACAATAAAAGGCAAAAAGAATCGAGGTGTGGGTGTCCTCATTGCGCGAGCAAACTTTGTTGGAATATTACGTGGCCTGCTCTGGTCACGAGGACTACCCCTTGGCTATCCTAGCTGATCCCAGCGCTTGGTTTTAAGGGCGCGATATTGGGAACCACGAACCTGTACAATTCAGCGCAAGAGAAGCAACAGGCGGATTGTGTCCTTGGCAGCAACCCGACGGAAAAATACATATGGAGGAGAAGTAAAAGCGGCCCCTACTAAAGGAAAATAACACTTACCTGCACTACAAGAACCAGGATGCAAAGCAAATATTTTTTTGTCCACTATGGCTTTAAATGAACACCTGAGTGAACTTAATGTGCCGCTTTCTTTCTCACCAGTATGCCGAGCCAGTGAACAAGGAACATTTCCGAAACGCCTATGGCGAAAAGGCGCAATGAATTGCTTTCAACGGCCCATTCCTGCATGCTGCTGCTGTCTTGAACAATAAAAGGCAAAACAAATCGAGGTGTGGGTGTCCTCATTGCGCGAGCAAACTTTGTTGGAATATATATATATATATATATATATATATATATATATATATATATATATATACATACATGTGATCAAGCCTCTAGAGAGAGGCGAAACGCGTCATGGCGGACATGCTGGGCGATCTTTGATAATGCACTAATAAAGCACTAAATACCTGGCACCAGAAACGGGTTTACCCTTCGTCATTTTCCTGCTGGAACAAGTTGGATACGTTTTGGCGTGTAGCGAGAACTACTCAATATATACATACATATATACACATATAGCACCTACTGGCGGTCGGTAGGTAGTTATAGTTAGGACCTAGTTTCCATAGGAAAAGTCTAAACCTTTGGTGTCGTTTGACCAATCTTCATGAGATTTTCCCCAGAAAATTTCAGAGTAGGTTCTGTGTGTCATGGAAAGTTTGGGGGTGATCACGCAGTGGGAACCGAGAAATAGGGGTGCCAAAAAAGGTGCATTTTATATGTTAGTTCCCATAGGAACGCATTGTCGAACCTGCCTCCCGAACCACTGGACGGGATTACACCAAATTTGGTAGAAAGTTAGATGTTGTTACGCAGATTGTGCTTTTTGTTATTTGGTGCAAATCCCTCCAGTAGCTTATATTTCACCCGCAGATATCTCGCAGTGGTTTTGGGATGAATTGCGAATGCGCACGCCAAAGGGAAGTGTCTAATAGGCTGAACGCAACCTGAATAGAAATTTGCGACCGCCATTTTATCATCTGGGAATGGTTCCCGGGACTGAAAATTTGTGTGAAAGCTAACATCAGGGGTCAAGATAGAGATACTCTGACCTCAAGTTTGAGAAATGGGTGTCTTAGTGACACAAGTTATGTGTCCAAAATAGATCTTTTTAATTGCGCTTGATAGTTGCTGCCACGCCACGTCCGCCAGCGTGGTCCTCCATGTACAGTTTAGGGGCGTGGCGACTATCTCAACGTCATCTCCCACTCACAGATCCACTGAGACACTCATACACCCACTCACACACCCATACAGTCACTGCCACACTCAGTCACAGACCCTCTCAGAGACTTATGGATTCAGTCAATTACTCATACATTCAGAAACTCACACACCCACTCACAAACTCACTCAGATATACATGCACCCACTCACTCACTAAGTCAAGGCTCATGCATCTATTCTTAGAGCCACCCAGACACTCGCCCTCCCAGTCCCACTCAGACACTCATGCATGCACCCATTCACTCACCACTCAGAGACTTATGCTCTCACCCACAGACCTATTGAGACACTCATACACCCACTCGCAGATCCACTAAGACACTCATATGTCCACTCACAGACCCACTCAGACATTCATACTTCCACTCACAGACCCACTCACACATCCATACAGTCACTCACACTGTCACTCATAGACCCACTCAGAGACTTATGCTCCCAGTGAGTTATACACTCAGAGACTGATGTATCCACCCACAGTCGCACTCAAGACCCATGCACCTACTGACAGAACCACTCAGACACTCACAGTGCAAATCATAGACCCACTGAGAAACTCATTCACTCACTCACAGATCCCTCAGATACTCATGCACCCACTCACTCACCCACTCAGACACCCACTTAGACACTCATGTATCCACCCATAGATCCAGTCAGACAGTCATATACTAACTTATAAATACACAAAGGCACTCATCTACCTACTCACAGATTGAGTGAGAGACTTACGCAACCAACCACAGACCCATTGGGATACTGATGCACCCACTCATAGATGTACTGAGGCAGTCAAGCATTTCATTAGAGAAGTACTGATAGACTGATGCACCGTCTTAGAGATCCACTGAAAAACGTATACAGTGAATGAGAGACTAAGTGATACAGTAATGCATGCAGTCATAGAATGCATCTATATATATGTTTTACACTTTGTTTAAACCATGTGCTTTTCGCAACTACCGACAGCACTGCGATGACGTCGGTAGTCTCAAATATAATTTTATTTTGTAAAGGTGGTTTTCTCCCAAATCGATCACAGAAAGAAAAGTTAAAACAATATCTTACTAAATATTTTGACTTAAACTTTATTTTAAAAATGTCTTTAAGTGTATTTTTCAGTATGTGAAATACATCTACTGATCACAGATTCTCAACAGTAAATGCAACAATGTTGTGCTGACTCAAAAAATTGTTAAAGATAAAACTAGTTATTAATTTACTTTCTGATAAACCAAATACAAAAAAGAGCGCTATATAATATAAATATAATATACAATATCCAAGTATAGAAAGAAAATAAGAAAATCTTAGAGGCTCACTTAAAAGAAATGGATGTTACAATTAAAAACTAGATTTTTTTTTAAAACGTACAAATTCACTGAAAAAACCAAAGGTTACAAGGTTGTTATACTTAGGAATTAGCATTTAAAAAACCTTAGAAATTCACTGAAAAAAACAAAGGTTACAGGTAACCCTGGGCGAAGAACTACGCTCCGTTCGCAGAGCTTGCGGAGTTTCGGCAACTCCGCGTTCTACGGAAAACGCGAAGCTGTCGATTACTCCGCGATCCGGTGCGTAGCGTAGTTCTCGCGCGCTGAATAACATTATCGCGTGCGCGGCAATGGCTTACCTTGGTTCTGCGTTCGCTTTTTCCCGGTCGCGTGTGCCACCATGTTTGTAAACACTCTCGCACAATCCCGTGCGACTGTGCGAACGCGATAACGTCATTTGGATGCGCGATAGCGTCATAAGGATGCGCGAGGATGCTTGTTGGTAAGATCGAGTTGCCGAATACGCAGAAACTGCATTCTTGCACAGAATAACTCGCGAGCATGTTAAAACCATAATAAATTACCATTTTGGTTAGCAAAAAAATGAAAAAACCCCTTAAAGTTGTACCTTTGGCTGTATTGTTTTGGGGGAAGCAGCCCTCTTTTTGTTTCTACTCTTGTTTTGAAGAGTAAGGAGGAAGGAGGAAGGGCCCTTGAGTTTACAACTTCCTGTTCCTGTCCACCAGGCTCCTCCCAGTGCTTTGTCCATGTGGTGCTCACTTTCCTTTGGATTTTGAGCTGGAAGGATCACTTTCTGTGTGTGTTGGCTGCATTACTGATTTTTCTTGGATTTATTGAGGACTTTTGGATTTGGAATTCTCTTTTTCAAGTAAGTTTGTGTAATGTATGAGTGAGTATGATGTAGACTTGTGTTTGTTTGATTTGAGTTTTTTTTTTAACTACAGTATTCAATCCTGGAATTAAATTATTGATGGAGGCCTGTACTTTTATGAGGTCCCAACTTGTATTTTTTTTTAACTTTCATCCAGGCTACATAGAGAGGTAACAACTATGAGCAGGGGGAGCTCGCACAGCTGAGTAAATCACAGGTAAACCAAGGGTGCAGGGTGTAGTGTGCTGCAGGAGTTGAACACTGCCTGGCCTCGCAGTGTAAAATCCAAGGAACTAATGCAAGGCCCTCTCAACCAGGAGAAGGCTACTCCGAGCACTACCTGAAAGACCAACAGGTCTAGATGCTTAAATCCAACAGTTAATCATAAGATATGTGAAGGCAAATCTTCCAACTGTTCAAATCATGTTTATTTTTCACGTTGGCTGATAACCCAGTCATTGATTAGAATATTCAATATCATATCCTTGTTATCGGTTTCATCATACTGTTAACACATCCCGATGCATTTCGGGCACCGCCCTTCCTCAGGGGATTACTCTACAAAAAACAATCCAAATGCATAATGTTCAAAAAAACGTTCGTATACATGTAAGTCATAATATCAAACAGAGATACTGCGTGCACGTGTGTGAAAACACCCATTTTCAAAGTAACGTCATGTAATTAAAAACATTACTTTGGTGATGTTTTTAATTACATGACGTTACTTTGAACATGGGTGTAGGCATGCTTGAGTTCATTGTATTAACTTTCTGTGGTTGGCCTGGCCATGTGTTGGCGGCCATTTTATGTTTCCAGCCACTTTGCTCTTGCCATAGGCCTCCAACCTTGTGGCCTACTCTGCCAGTAGGCCAGAGGTACTACTCATAGGGTCATGAAAGTTAATCAACTGTTTTTGTGGTGTACCCTTAATTTGAAAATCATGGATGGCTTGGATTGATGTAGAAAATCTTATTTTTATGTGTGGGGTATTTCAGGTTTTGGGTGTGTTTAAATACTCTGTCAATTTCTGCCATTAGGTAACCCTAGGAATACAGCTTGGGTAGTTTTGGTAACTTCGCACAGTGTGAGAACGTGACCTTACATTTTTTGTCTTGTTCGCGCACTCAATGTACTTGCTCGGGAACGCGAAAACGACGTTTTATTCCATTCGCGCTGCCGAACACGCCGAAAATGTTTAATGTGTTTCTTGTGCTACAAAAAGTCCTCATTTATGTTATGTTGTCATTTGGTTGTAGTTTTCTCTTTTTGGAGCATGGACCACTTCCATTTTCTGTCCTCTAATGATTTCTTGTTTATGGGTGGGGTGACCAATTTGGGCGGTGGTGTGGTGTGTCCATTTTGTGAAGCAAAGCATTGTCCCTTTGCCATAGGCATTATTGTCTGCCTTCTCTTTCTTTTCATGTTGTTGTTGGTGGCCAGGCCATGTGGTGGCGGCCATTTTGTGTATGCTTCCTTTGTGATTTTTCCATGTTGTTGTTGGTGGCCAGGCCCTATGGTGGCGGCCATTTTGTGTGTCCTTCCTTTGTGCTTTTGCCATAGGCATCCAAGTTTTTTGACTATTCTGGCAGTAGGGCAGAGGTACTACTACTCATAGCCATAGGTGCATTAAAGTTAATCAACTCTTGACACGCGACATTACATTTTTTGTCTTGTTCGCGCGCTCAATGTACTTGCTCGGGAACGCGATAACGACGTTTTATTCCATTCGCGCTGCCGAACACGCCGATTTTGCATTCTCGCGAACAATATGTCCCGAGTTGCATAAAAGTTTCTCGAAAATGTTGCATGTGTTTCTTGTGCACCCAAAAAAACTGAAGTTGTCATTTGGTTGTAGTTTTTGGAGCCTGGAACAATTCCTGTGTCTGTCTTCTGGTTTGTGGAGCAAAACAAAGCATTGTCCCTTTCCCATAGGCATTTATTGTCTGTCTTCTCTTTTCTCTTTCTTTTCATGTTGCTGGGGGTGGCCAGGCCATGTGGTGGCGGCCATTTTGTAGGTACTTCCTTTGTGCATTTATCATTGGCCTCCCAGCTTTGGGTCTGATCTGACAGTAGGCCAGAGTCCCAGAGGTAGTAGTTAGCGGGGGTGCTGCCTTTATGTAGCTGTTTCCATTCGGTGTATTCAATTAACATCAGTAGGGCATGTGTGTATGGCATTGCATTCCAAAATGTGTTGTCTAGGCAGGGGTGTATTAATACATTTATGCCTTTGTATGTGTTTTTGCGGTGTAGGTTTACAACGTCTTAGCCATGGGGTATTTTTATTCCTTGCATTAACCTGTCATGTGCAGCAGGCATCCTCCTTTTTCTGTCCATATTGGTATATATAGGCCTGCTTGACTTTATTGGTTCTTTCTGGACTTCATGTGGCTTGGAGCTGTGGTGCTGGACTGGTAGTATTAGTCTTCTGTTTTGTCTTTTATACATTGGCCTGTGTGTCTTTCAATTGTTCATGTTGGCTTACTGCTTGTTTGACTGATGTTGTTCTGCCTTCTTTGCTTGTAGGTGCACAAAAAAAGACTGAGGAGGTGCTGGTTGTTTTTTCATCCATCGCCCGTTCTACTGCCAGACGGACGTCCTTCAGTTGTACGCCACGTGTGGTGTGTGACTCATCTGAACAGACATCTCTGCAATTTGTGCTGCTGTGTGCTGACATCAGAAGAAGATGGGCCCTAAGAAAGCTACCAGGTCCTCCACCACCAAGAAAGTTGCTGAGAAGAAGGAACAGAAGAAGGAAGTGTCACTTAAGTCTGGTATGGACCCCAAAACCTTTTTTGGGACCCCAAAAGGTACGCCTGCAGCAGCGGTGTCTGGGGTGCAAGCTGGGACCAGCACATCCGCATTAGTGGGGGCAAGCCACCATCCCAGGGCCAAGCACATGATGAGGGTCGAAGAGGTAGCCAGCCTAATGTTTGCAAGCAGTGATACTGAGCCTGAACTAAACTTATCGCTGTCTCAAAGTAGTACACAATCCAGGCAAGATGGAAGTGCTCAACAACCACCGCCAGCAGTAGATGTTCAACAACCACAACCACCGCCCGCAATAGGAGTTGTTCACCCACAACCACTTCCCGCAACAGTTGTTGAACAACCACAACCACCGCCCGCAACAGTTGTTGAACAACCACAACCACCGCCCGCAATTGGAGTTGTTCAACAACAACAACCAAATCCCACAATAGTAGTTGTTGAAGAACCACAGCCCGCAATAGTACTTCCTCAAGAACAACAACCACCATCTCCGCACGCAATAGTAGTAGTTGTTCCTCCCGAAGTCGGGGCAGTTCAGGAAGTAGAGCCTCATTCCGAGCAAGAAGAAGAGGAAGCCACTTCTGGAGGTGATCTATTGTCTTTCAATTCGCCAAGGGAAAGGAGGGTTAGTGCATCGAGTTCTTCGCCAAGCATCCCTTCCCATGACCTTGATACGGATTGGCAGCCACAACTATCTGAGCATTCAAAGGAGAGACATCCCAAGACCAGGCTAGGAAAAAGGAAGTTTCCAGCAAGGCTTGAACTTATGGAGGCCGATGTAGGTGAGCAGGATACTGCTGGTGATAAAGACGGGTCTGACACTGTCATCATCACGAGCGTTATTCCTGGTGCAGAGGATGTAGAGACCAACATTTTCACCCTATCCAGAAAGGCTGCGATTAGTGATGAGCAGGTAGCACGCATAACTCCTACACACTCAACACCCAAAGTAACACCAGCTCCCATTTTTTCATCAGCGAAGGCCCGGCAGCATCCGACATCCAGCAGAAGCGCCACTTCAACAGAAGGAGGTAGTGGCAGTACTAGGACTGAGCTGTCACATAGGGAAATTCAACAAAAATCCTCCAGTCCATCCGGCATTGGAAGTGGGTCCTCCTCTTCCTATGGCAGGAGACAAAAGTTTACCTCCCCAGTGTGGGACTTCTTTACGGTTCACCCAGATCAGGAGAACATTGCTATATGCACCATTTGTCATGTCAATGTTAGTCGTGGTAAGATTGGTACAAACTATGGTACTGGAGGCCAAACGACCCATTTGAAAAAAACACACTTAATCAGGTGGGAGAACCACCTTGCAAGCTTAAAAAATGTGAGCACTGGTGTTGGTGGGGATACAGTACTACAAGGTCCACTCATGGTTGACCAGGAGGTAGAAGAAGAGGGAGACGATGACCTTCTATCTGGGAGTGGTACACAAATGACCCCTGTCGCCAGCACTGGAGTGGTAAAGTCCACATCCTCCGCATCAGCAACTTCTCAGTGGCACCAGAGTCAGCTGGAGACACCAAGGAGTGCAAAGTCTGCGATGCAAGGTGGTCCGTCTAGCATAACTGAAAGAAATACAAAGCAGCGTACCATTACTAGCATGTTTAGGCAGGAGGGAAAGTACGAGCGGAACCACCCAATAGCACGTTTGTACAATGCGAAACTTGCACAAATGTTGGCACTGAACCTTCTCCCATTTTCATTTGTAGAGGCTGTGGGATTTCGGGAATTAGTGGCAACCCTCTGCCCAAAATGGAACGTTCCCAGTCGCTACTATTTTGCCCGAGTTGCTGTTCCAGCACTACACCACGACGTGCTGGAATTGATTGGGAAAGCCTTACAACAGAGTGTTGTCCATTGTATCCACCTGACAACAGACATGTTGAGCAGTTGCGATGCTACAGATTTCATGTGCATCACCGCACACTGGATCTCTTTTGCAGGTGTTAAAGACAAGTTAACTTCAGGCCTCCTTGACGTTGCTGGGATTTTTAATGATACGCGCAGACATGCAACTGTAGCCATGTTTGCTATGGAGAAAAGTCATACTGCTGAAAACATTTTGTCTGAGTTTAACACCAAGGTCTTTGAATGGCTGAAACCAAGAGGCCTTAAGATTGGTTTTGTTGCCACCGACAATGGCAGTAATGTAGTGAAGGCAATGAGAGAAGGACATTATTTCAGGGTACCCTGTTTGGCACACTGCATTAACTTAGTCGTGCAAGACTTTCTGAAAACTGAAGCCAAAGTCAGCAACATACTGACCATTTGCAGGAGAATATGCACGCACTTTAACCATTCTTTTAAAGGACGGAAGCTGCTACGGGTCATTCAGCGTGAGCATAACTTGCCAGTCAAAGCATTGATCCAGGAGGTCCCAACACGTTGGAACTCTACTTATTTCATGCTTGAGCGTCTCTTTGAGCAGTACATACCACTGAATGCTTATGTCATGTCAAGAAGATTAGGGGATCCTACTGTTAATCTTAAAGCCCTGACCGTTGAGATGTGGCAGTGGGACCTCATTAAATGCATCACAGAGATGCTACTACCCTTTGAGGTCTTCACACGTGCAGTTAGCAGGGAGGACTGTACTATGGGCCAAGCCATCCCATTGTTGTACATGCTTGAGCAACAGGTGAAGGAGGTCTGTGAAACATACGAAGGTGACGAACAAAAAGTTGATGCATGTACCTTGGCCAAGGCCTTAGCCAACCGCTTATCTCTAAACGCAAGGCTTCAAATGATTGGGTCAGGTGAACATTACATAACTGCAACAATGTTGGATCCACGGTACAAATTATTTGTCAGCAGTAGCGCAGTAATTCCTTTTTCAGATGAGGATGTTGCCAAGTACAAAACTTCCATAGCTGCGGAAGCTAATGATTTAGAAACTGAACGGCTGTTACTTAAAGGCCTGCCAGTGCCAGCCCAGGCCAGTCAAAGTACTCCTGACGCAAGTTCTTCAGAGCATGAGAGCAGTGCGTCTGCTTTCCAGCAGGCACCAACAGTACCAAAAGCAGCACCTACACGATCTGATTCAGCAGACCCAACCAAAAGCATAACTGCTTTTTTTCTACAGAAAGGGATGGGTAAGTCCGTTGCTGTTGCAAAGGGGAAAGAGGACCAGCAAAGCCGAGCCCCAATGAACACTGAGCGGATGGTTCAGGCCTATCTGGATGACACAACAGAGGTGTTCATGGAGCAAAGCCCATTGGTCTATTGGTATGAAAGAAGGAGACAGTGGCCAGTGTTGAGCAGGCTGGCGATAAAGTATCTGGCTTGTCCTGTAGCCAGTGTCTCTTCTGAGCGAGTTTTCAGTGCTGCTGGTGCCATTGTGACATCGAAAAGGACTAGTCTCTCCCCCAAAAGCGTGGAGAGGCTGACAATGATAAAAATGAATCAACACTTCATACCACCAGACTATAAAGTACGTGAATCAGAGCAGGATGAAGAAAGCGAGTCCGAAGACCTCATCACTACTGGGTTACATGACCTACTTCTGTCCGAACGCACAGAGTTTGAGGACGAGCTCCTCTTCCCTGACAACTAAGCTTTTAAATTGTTACTTTCTCCCTTCCTTTATTTGTGTTATTTTCTTATTAACAATGGCTTTCTGGTGCAAAACTGCAAATAAAAACCACAACCAAATCCATCCCCACCACTGATTCTTTTTATGTACCTACTGGAGTTGCACGCCTGTGCATTTATTTTCACTGTATCTTTTTATTTACCTGGCTCCTATCTTTTCTTGTACTTCTAGATTATTAATGATGTGCAACTAGTAGACTTATACATAACATATTGTATCGAAGCCGCCTCAGTCTGAAAGTCCTCTCTTTATGACTACTCCGCTTGTATTATTTTTTTGATCTTCACTGTATTTCAAATACACTTTGTTTAGGTCATTCACATTCTTTTGTATTTGCCTTTTCTTTTTCAATCCACACAGGCTGGACGTTTTTCACCCACTGCTATTATACTATGAGCATCTACTCACCATTACCACTAATCATCATCATCAAGCAATTGGATGGCGGGAAACCAAGAATATATTCAGCGTATCCTGTTTCTACGTTTATTCCTTACATTCATTGGCTAGTGGATCAAATTCAACATCATAAATCATCGTCTTCATTGTTTTGCTTTTGTTGTCTACATGCGTACTGTTTTTCTTTCTCAAACCTTTCCCAAAACCCCCGTACCCATCCATTCAACAAACCCTAACCCTCTTCCCCCGGGCTGCGTGGTTGCATTGAGGTGCGATGTTTGTTACATTAAATATACACCAACAATTTGATCACGCGCTTGCTGGGGCAGATGTGGTGAAAGCAGCAATAGTGTAATTTCAACAAGGCATGGCCGGGATCTTCTTCTGCTTCCCAACTCAAGCTCTGTGTATAATGCCAAATAATTTACCATTACCATCAAACAACGAATACGTAATGAATTGGCGTCATTGTTTGTGTTTAAGTTTACAGCATTATGATTTAGAAAAGTTTGACGTTGACGTAAGTACTACAACTACAGTTGAACTTCTTATCTTCTCTTGCACTTACTTTCCAGTCCCCAAAACCATTGTTTTGTTTCAGTTTAGCAGTTGCAAAATTGTATTGGGTCAGTCGTTTAATGTACTGTACTTAATACTTATACTACCCCCACATTGTCTATCACGCAAATGACTGCCTCTTTCTTTTTGTCTCAAAATGCTACTGGCAGGGTCTGTCTACTACTACTATCACAGAAGTTCAGAACAACAGATTCTTATCCATTGTCTTGGGAAACAAATGCAGCCCACTTCATCATCAGCAATCACAGGTAAGATAAGTTTGCTGTGAGGTACAACGCAAGACAGACTGGTAGTTCTTCTAATAGTACAAATATAACTCGGTGAGGGTTTACCGCATCTATCTGTCTGCATGTTAAAGATGTGGCCAATATATTTTTTTATTTGAAAGCACTGTCCCCTGACCTGCATGGCCAATTAAACGTTGCGATGTTGCACAACGTACATCATTTGGTGAAACAGTCCCCCCTCCACCCCCCCAACAAACACAAATGAACTTCAAATGTTTTCTTTTGAAAATAACTTTGTGTCTCATTTTTATTTTAACATAATATAAAGAAAGATGATACAAAAATAAAATATATATGAAATCTTACCCCACAGCTGTCCCTACCCTCCCCTAACCCCAACCAAATTTCAAAGTTAAATGTAAACCCCAACACCCAAATCCCACCCACCAACAAAAGGATTGAAAAAGGGGCAAACAAACAGGGTCCATCTCAAAGCCGGCGGGCTTTCAGGTGTTTGTCCACAATGAGCTTCACCCGCTCCTCTATTCCATCCTCAAGCTTCACCCGCTCCTCCTCAAGCCTCGCTACCCGGAGAATCTTTTGTTGAAATTCCCGGCACCGACATTGGCACGCATGTTGTGGGGGGGCCGCCGATGATGTAAAAATTCGGCGGCGGGCGGCTGCCTGACCACGGCGACGTACTCCTGCAGGCTTGGGGGCCGAGGCATTGGAAGAGGCAGCAGCTGCTGCCGCCGCCTCCTCCTCCTCCTCCTCGGCCTGAGCCACCAGCCGGCGGTAGGCCTCAACGATGGCCTGCAGTTTCCGCTGCCGGGCCCGGACTGCCAACTCCTTCCTTGTTGGTTTTGAAGGAGTAGCTATAAAGAAAGAAACAGAATTGTTGTGATCCAAAATCCCAGCAAATCAAGAACACAAAATTGATTCAACACATAGTGGCACAGTAGCACTAGCAAGCAAGCTGAGTACAAAAAATTGTGTTGCATCTATCTCGAACATTCTACGGCCAATACAATTAATTTGTTGGACTTTTTGGCACGGCATTATGCCTGCCCTAGTAGCATGGGTGTACTTCAACGGTCACACACATACGAACGAACACCTGTCTTTTTCATATCTCGTTTTATATTATATACTCTGCTTCCGGGGAAGGCGGGAACAGTCTCAAACTAACATTAATTAAGAGGGGGTAGCTAGTAGTAAATGTCTAGTAGAGACTATCATTCTTTATATCGCGCAACAAACCTTATTTGGTTTGTGTTTCACCAGCAACGACCCATGCATCCAGTCGTCCCCTCCTTCCCTTGCCTTTGGGTTTGACCAAAACACCGCTGCTGCTGAGACTATCCACTAACCACCGATATTGGGTGTGTCTCCCAACCACGCAGGCAGCTGTGTTTTCCCCGTTCCATGCTTCAACAACAACCCATGCATCCGACTGCTATCAGCCACCTGCATTACTGTAGTGGTAATGCTAAGCATGGTAATGACAAGTAAAGGTGGCGTCATATATTGTCCAGTAGAACTTCAAGTTCTTAATTCTCAGAGTACAGTGAGGAAGTTTTCCCCTCCCACCAAGTAATGCGGATCACTATTGAATGTAACTTACCATCGCCCACCGCTGTTGGCTCCTCCCCCACTGCTGCTGGTGCTGGTGTAGGTGCCTCTGGTCTTCCTGTCCCCTCCGGGATTGCCTCTGCTGGCGCTGCGCCGCTGTCCCCGTCGGCACTGGTGGATGGTACGGGTTCTGCACGTATAAAAATAAGTACACCTTTTTAGATGGATGTACAGCCCCCATTGTACTTGTTCACCAAGAAAGGAGTTCTGCAAAACAGTTAAGTACTACGTACGTAATAAGTAGTAGTCCACATTGCATAGTACAGCAGAGTCACTACACATATTAGCATTCATTTGTTATGGTATGGTACCCAAGCTCATCTCATCTGTACTGCTACTCTAGTCCTTGGAAATTTGAAGTGAACTATGTAACCTTTGTACATCAATGTATCCAGTTTTGCGCATGCTACCTCGCAGCTTGTTGCGCAGTATGAGAAGACGCCTTTGAGGCCACATGATTGTTCAATGCATACACCTGAAGAGGTTGGAAAATAAAAGGGCCCGTATTTACGTTTTCTATGTGGATTGTGGAATAGAGTTTGCTTACAGGTTACAACTTTTTTTTAGCATAGCTGCATAAAACTTGCCTAAATGTATTTCATACTGTCTAACGTGGACCACTTTTGTCATTATTTTTCGGCAGATGAGAAGATTTCCTTCTAGGAAGCTGAGATTTCCAGAGCTTACCAAAAAGAGGCATATGTAACCAGTATACGTTCAATGGTGAGGGGTCTCCGACATTTCCCACATTTCCCTATCGTGCACTAGTAGCTGTATTGATTACTTTATTCAGCCTTTTTTAACTCTGGATTTTTTCTGGTGGGCCCCTCGACGTATTTCACGGAACAACTTAAAAACATTGATGTTACTTACTTACTTCTAACAAAATAAAGCTTTTGAAGTACCACTTTGACTCTGAAGTTTATTTTCAGTGTCTGTTGTCTTGTAGACTTACACGAGTGAGTGAGCAAAAGGGGGTTACTTAGGTTATGGATTGTGTAATAAAAGCATTGGGCATCTTGGTATTGGGGTTCAGGAGTGTGATAATTGAATAATTGACCAATGACTGAGCCCATATAGGTTGTCGTTCAGTGAATTGTGGGTTCCTCAGAGTTCTGTGACTGAGGTGTAAGTAAGGTCCAACCTGCCTACCAGCACCAACATCCAATTTTCTGGTGCATACATAGTTATGTAATATGTATATGACTCCATAGAAGATAGAATACCCACAAGACTAATAGTGGTATACTAACGTTTACAAAATACTAGACCAACATCTGGATGCATACTTGGTTGGTGTCAATTGCCAAAGCAGAGACATTACAGAGGAAAAAGCATAAGACAGGAGTGGACCCTGTGCCTACAGCTATTCTAATTTTTATCACATATTTATGGAAAAGATTAATACCTTAACTAAAGAGTCAAAATTTCTTTAGGAAGTAAATGTAATTAATCGGTTGAAAAAAAAAAGCTCCGTTACAAAGTTAGGGAAATATCATTGTTCCAAAAGAAAGCACTGTTGGACTTACTGGGGACAGCAGCAGGATCCTCAGTAGAGGAGCTCTGTGCCTGTGGTGGTTCACCCGCCGACTCGGTCCCAGCCTTCTGCTTGCCCCTGGGTTCTGTGGTTCATGTAAGAAATAATAAACAAAGAGAAAAACATTGAGTGCTGTGAAACATAGACATCATTTCAAAAACCACTGCTAGAACATTAAAAGAAACAAACATTGATCTACCAAATGACTACTGCCTTGCAGGATTCACTGACTGTATACTTGGAGAAAACAACTCAAATGTTCCATAAACATTCTGCTTGCAGATTACTAAGTAACACAGAGGCAATAACACCTGAACAACACCACCGATTCAAGAATGGGGTAAGCAATTATCTGTAAGTAGGCATTTCTTTTTTATTTTTCCCAGCAAAATGCATAGATAGTTCGGCTAGTGACTGAATGCTACTGCTGCTAAGCCTACCCACTCACTAAACAAACTACATCAGTTCTATGGCGGGCTGAGGCAGGGGCAGCTCTAGGCTCATGGTGGTCCTGGGCATGGAGCGTAGGTAGGGGGCCCCGGAAGAGGAGGTCGGGCGGAGCACGGAGGCCAGTGAAGTGGGGGGAGTCAGGGTGTTTGGAAGTGGAACAGAGTCGGAGGCACCAAATCCCTGCAAGGGGCCGCCACGCAAATATGTATCCATCCATCCTCAGAGGATTATTAAATTAAGGATATATATTGATGTGGTGGCCCCTGGCGTTTGGTGGCCCTGTGCACTTGCACAGCTTGCACATGCGAAAGCCGGCCCTGGCTGAGGTAAAGTAACTTTAGCATTCATTGCCAGAGGAGGATTCATGCAGAAGAGAAGGCCGTGAAAAAAATGATACAATATGCAAAGTACGTACAATTATCCATCCACCGCTATTTCACTGACGGACAAAGGAAGGACAAGACTCTATTAATAGCATTAACTAACTTCAGTTCTCTACAATAAAGAAAATCTCACATCAATAAACAGCAAAAGCTAGCGCCAAGTTGAAACAACACCCAAGAGTCAGTGAAGAAGAGCAGCACAGACCAGTGTCATACAATTACAGTAGATATAACGGAATACATCGGAAATGTAACTAGGAGCACCACTCATCGCGTTACTTATTCAGCCAAGATTTAGAAAGATACAACAATACTTATACTACAATAGAGATATATATATATATATATATATATATATATATATATATATATATATATATATATATATATATATATATATATATATGTGTGTATATATATACATATATATATACAATTATACACACACTTTTTTTTGGGGTAGCCACTCACCAAGACCCACGACCTCGACACCAAGCAGGTCCAAGAGGTCCTGCTCCCGGTCCAAAATGTCTGCCCAGCGGTGGGTCAGCTGATGGTGGGTACGCCGGATACCGGAGCAGCGGAAGACGGTCCGGCGCACCTTCGCCCACCGCCGGAGACGCTCTTCAATCCGGTAGCCGGAGCGGGGCCTGCCGCCTGCTGCCAAGGTCAAGGGGAGGTGGCGCTGGAGAAAAAAGACCAGGGCAGCCACCTCCTCCTCCCCAAAAAGTTGGCGGGGCGTCACCCCTGAGGGGCGCATTCTGCCGCAAGGCAGCCGTTTTTTTTTGGGCACAGGCGCCTTGCCCTTTGAGCCGCCGATGCTGCTGGCGCCCTTCACCATGGTTCTGGGTGGAGGGGAGAAGAAAAGTTCAAGACAAAAAGGTAGGGGAAAGAAGAAGCAAGGTAAAAGAAGGAAGTAAAATAAAACAATAGAAAAGTTGAAAAAAAGTTGTAAAAGTAGAAATAAAATGAAAAATATAAACCTAGGCACAGAGAGAGATAGGTAATAACTAAAGAAAGTTTGAAAAAGTGGGTAAAAAGATCAGGATTGAAGAGATATCAGCTAGATGCTAAAGTAGGCCCAAAACCATAGCCAGAGTGTGAAATCCAAGATGGCTGTGCCCGTCGCGAACGCGTGGGTAGGTTCGCGCGATATTTAGCGCGATCACGCACTTTTGTAGTGCGAACGAGAAGATGAGTTCCCGAACATGTCTTGCACAACGCGAACACAAGCGGGCGGGACAAACCTCTTGGGTAAGTTAGCGCGCTAGCCATACCGAGCATGCAGGCAGCGCCCCGAACACGCGCACCGCGCTCCCGAAGACGAAAAACGGCACGCGAACGGGTCTAGCAAGCAACTACGCATGTCCGCGGAGCTACGCGTAGCTCGCGGAGTGCAAGTGCGTCTTCGCGTAGCTCCGCGGAGTACGGCTCCGCGAACTACGCCCAGGGTTAGTTACAGGAGCGTTATAATTAGGCTGACATTTCACTCGTACAAAGCCAGAGAAATTCAGCAGTTATAGTTAGCGCAGTTATAGTTAGCTGAGCTGACTATAACTCACGTCCCTGCAATGCAATGCGTATGATATCACTGATGACATCTCAAATGACATCACAGTTGTCATCATCCACAGAATCTCAGACGTACCCACTCATACCCCAATATAACCTTTCATACACCCACTCCAACTTCCACAATAACATTCTCAAAACCATTGACACACCCATAGCAGTGCTTACACACCCACTCACTAATTCCTAGGTCTACACACACATCCACTCAGTTACCCAGACATCCACTCATACACCAACTCACTCACTAATACAGCCACCGATATATCCACTCATACAAAGCAAACACAAGGAGATAATGGACTGAAACTTTTCAGACACTCACTACCAGTCACAGATCTGGGTTGAATCCATTATCATTCTTTAGCTCACTTCGCCACCTCAGTTCAGACCCAGCCATATGCAAATCAGTCTTGATCCTGTGCCTCATGCGAACAGTCCAGCCCGAACTGCCAAGCCAGGTCTTGCCTGAACCAGAAACAAGCATCTTGGGGCCGGTTTCTGGGTAACACACTTCATCAGCCAGGCTAGCTCAAATCCAGTGTCAAAGTGAGGAAGGGACCCATGTCTGGTCATACCCTGCCAACTTAGGGTGAACAAAGCAAACAGAAGGAGATGATGGACGGAGCACTGAAACTTTTTAAACACTCACCCCAGTCACAGATCTGAGTTGAATCCATCATCATTCTTTAGCTCACTTCAGACCCAGTTACATGGAAATCAGTCTTGACCATGTTCCTCATTGCACATCCACTCATTTATCCATACAGCCACTCACACATTGTCAGTCACTCATAGAGGTACTCACACACCTACTCACTTATCTATAGAGTGAATCACACAGCCATTTACTCACCTATACAGTTATACACACACATTCACTTATTCATACAGATACTAACACATACTCACTCACCCATACAGCCCCTCACAACACACTCACTAACCCATACAGCCACTATCACAATCCCTCACTCACACACACACACAGTCACTCATATACTCCAACACTCAGCTATACTGCCTTTCACATATCCAGTTACTCACCCATATACCACTGACACATCTATTCACTCACAACATAGCCATACACACACAGTGTCACTTATACTGTGGAAAAGTAAATTTTGCCATGTTCTGTGTCCCTACGCCTCATCCATCATATGTTATGTGTGCATGATCAATATGCATATGTTATTCCCCATTTCTGATTAAAGACGCAATTACAGTTGTGTCCACCTCTAGTATGTTAGTTTCCAGTCCTCGTGAATACTACGAATATCAGGCCTATGTAAGTAATGTTGCCACGTTTCTCAGTGTGCACGTTATTCAATTATAAAGTCTCCGTTTCCAGGCCTCAAAAGGGCCCGGACCACAGATTCAGCTCCTGTCTCCTGAAAGCCTCGCTGAGGAGCGATACAGCCCCCACCTGTATCCTCGACCCTTCACTTACTTCCTGCCTCGCAGTGCCCGGTGCACCCCGGCTCTGCCTCTGAGTCTGCCAAAAGTATGTTATAGTTCCTGCTATCAGTTCAGTCCTCCTCCTCTGCATTCCTAAGCTACTGAACTGTATCAATAGTTTCCGTCATTGTCTAGCCTTCTCGTCTCCATGTTAGAGAAATACTGTATTTAATGGTCATTTAATATTCTTCACGCACTACATGTAGAATAATGCATGGTCCAGTCTTAGAATCAGGTTAGCCTCTCCCCTCATGACTTCTAGTTCATATCAACATGTTCCCTAAACATTAGATACCAGATAGGGTTTAGGTACATGTCGCTCCGACCCTCCAGACTCTAGTCTCTGCTCCTAGCACAGAGTTCGTAGCCCCCAGCTTCTCCTAGTAACACGTCATTGCTAGTTTTCGCGCACCATTAGGTTAGAGGTCCCGGCTCCTTAGGTAGCCCCCTCCAATGTGTCCGCCCATTCATGACATATTCTGTTACGTTCACATCACATGTCTAAGTAAACTCCCAGTTACACCTCCTTTTTACTCTTATCTCTCGCGACTGCTACGCGTCACGCCTTCTACTCCACCCACTGTTACGCCTACTGCAATGTACTGCTATGTGTTTGCGCTATGTATATAAGTCAATGTTATGTTATTAAATGTTAGCGCGCTCATCCCAGACCCAACCCCGGCAGCTGCCGGGCCTTGTCCTATTGTCCTATTGCCTTATTGTCCTATTCCCATGCAGGTTGTCCTGATCCTGTCCTTATGCTGTAATAAACCTGCAGAAACTCCTACTACCTCGAATCTTGACTCTTATTTATTGAGCTATCTGTTATGCTATAAGTCTAGTCAAAAATAGGGTATTATTTATTTATTTACCACATAATGGCGCCCGAACAGGGACTTGCCCTTTCCCCACGCGTCGGTGAAGCCACGCCGACCCCCTGACCCTCTGCAGTCGTGACGGAACTCTTCTGCGCAGTGGCAGATATTTCTGCTCAAGTATCCCTCAGGCCCACGGAGGAGACGGAGGAGGCGGTCCAGCATCCGAACGAGACGGTGGAGGAACGCGGCGAGTCCCGACCAGAGCCCAAGCCGAGAGTCCAAGGTCCGAGGTATCCGGAGGTCCACCCGTAATTGAAGTCCGAAGTCCGAAGTTCGTCGTCGTAGTCCAGTCCCGTACGAGGCCTTCCGTTCCGTGCTGCCCGGTGAGTACCATTGCTGGGGTAGTGTCTAGACAGGGTCAGTCTAAATTGACTCCTGGTCCGTGGGTTGGTGGTACCCAAGCCCACAAACGAAGTGTTCACCTAGGTGGATACGGGTCTTGATGTGTTCCTTTATGGGACCGGTATGTTCCGTACTGTTACAGCAGTGCATCCAGTAACTCTAGTCTGTTCCGTTCTCGAGAATTCTGTTCTGTTTCTGTTTTCAGTATTTTCAGGTAGTATTCTGTTCGAACTGTTATTTATAATGTCGTTTAATGTATTTCCAATGTCGTGGTATGCCTTAATTGTTTTCCCAATTGTTATTGTTTTTCGTGTATTGTATTGTGTTCCGATTCAAGTTTAGAATGCCGCTCTTTTCCAAGTTACGTCAGTTAAAAACTAGAAAGGGTCTGCTGGAAGCAGCAGTTCCTGTTCCGCCTAGGGACAGTCCAGGTCACTTTATGTATCAGAAACATGGCATAAGCGCCATATTGTATCTAGATTTATGGGTAGAGTATACCAAACAGTTAGAAGAAAAGTATAGATGGCCCGTATCGGGTACATGGGATACCGAATGTATCATGCGAGTAGAAGAAGCATTATGGAAAAAGAAAGCCAGACAGTCACAGAAAGATGCCATCGAGTTATGGCGTAAGGAAGCGCATAGAAGAACGGAAAAGGAAGTCAGAAAGTCAGAGTTAAGTAGAGAATCCCAAGAACGAGCTCAAGAAAGAGAATTAATCGAGATAGGTGAACAAGTCAAAGCCGAACAGTCAGACAGACAGAGGCATGCCCTTATTAAGGGTATGTATCCTCTCCTTGCCGAAGGCTTGCCAAAAGCGACCCCAGAGGCACCCAGTAATTTCCCGCCACCATTAGTTCCGACCAAGCTACGTCACAAACCGACCGCAGCTGATATTTTTATTTCGTCCTATTTGGACGACACAGTTCCAGAATACGCAAATCCAGTTCGCGCTCCACCTGTCCCTGTAAATCAGGCACTTCCCGTTTCTCCAGACACCGGAGTACCTGTTACGGTACCCCCGGGTCAGCCTGCCATACAAGTTCAGCCCACGTTACAATTACCGACCCTGCAAGCACGAAGAATGTCAGTCGACGATTCCAGTCTAGGGGCCGCAGGAGGAGGTCCTCCTCAAACCCCACCGCCACACAAGCGTCTATCAGCACTCGAATTACATGCTCAAGCATCACAGCGTACTCCTAAAAGTAATAAGTCTGTTACAGAAATCAGACAAGCCCTTGCCGAATGTGTCTATGACACAGTCCCAGGCGAGTATAATATGGTTTTATATTCCGTACGTGTAAGAAGGGTGACCGAGTATCTAGTCACCTTACCAAATATGAAAGAAGATCTAGACAGAATATATCGTTTCATCCGTACAGGGGATGATCCAGAAAGTATTGGCGAGATTATGTCTCAAAGGAAAGCCGAGATTCAGCTCATGATATTAAAGTTCCTGATCAATTGTCTAATAAGAGAACAAGATTACCCGTCTAAAGATCCCGCCGAAATGAGAATCCTAACAAGGTGGAGTGATAATATAGCCGAGGGTAAGCACAAGACCATTAGTGCCATGGAAAGTATGTACAAGAAAATTCGTAAAGAAATAATAAGGTTACACGAACAGCGTAAAGCAGCACAAGTAAGCGAGAAAGAAAGTATCTCTGATCCTGAAGAGGAAGACGAGAATCCCGCCAGAATAGCGTATGTAGGAAAATCCAGATTTCCAGATCGCCATTTACGTCCAGAACCCAAGTCTATGTTTCATCATCCAGCGCCAGAACGAGGTTCTCTAGAACAAGTATTTCAAGCTACCGATCACATTCTGAAATCACGAGTCGGTTATAGCGAATTAAGTACCATGCACGAACAAGAACTAGCCCGATCAGCAGTCCGATGGATTACTGATTCTACCACTTTTCCAGACGAAATAGTGGCACAAATGTTTCTGAAACTGCCCCCAGCCGAGCAACGACTGGGGGGTATGTATATGATCCAGCACCTCATTACCCTGTATGAGGGTCAACATTCTGATCCAGGCCCGTTACATGATATCCTGAACGAGTTACTCCAGTATAGATGGAGAGGTCTAGGTACCGATTTAGTTAGTGTCATTCTAGAACAGCGTCACAAGTATAGAACGTTTTTGAACCCGCATTTTGTTCATGTCTCACCCCCAGAAAGTAAACCATTCTACATAGACAGACAGAATCCGCTACGAGAAGTCCACCCAGTCCAAGGGGCGGGTGGCGTAATGCAACGAGTGTTTGTATACACTCCGATATCAAAGATGGAACTCCTTGAAATGAAGAAATTAATCCCCTGTCATGACAAAGATCCAGCGGGGTTCCATAGAGAATTAAAAGACATGCTCCGTATGGGAGAATACACTTACCCAGATATCATTAAAATGTTAAAGGTCCTGCTACCCGCAGGGGTGTATGAAAAGTTAAAGGAAAAAGAATGGGAGGTGGGAGAGAAAAAGATCGATTGGGCAGCTCTAGAAGCTGAAGACAAGGCACGAGTACCAGGTACCGGTCTTGGAGATAAATGTAAAGAATTACCAGAATTATTGATTCAAGTATTACCCAGATTATTGACAACTAGGAAGGAAGACTGGGATGCAATCTCAGCCTGTAAACAGAAACAAGATGAGGATATTAGTGATTTTTATTCTAGATTTGAGAAATGTTTCAGTATTAACAGTGGTCTCAAGACAAGTAGTGAGTCATACCCTCATCTTTTCGTTACCAAATTAGTCGAGAATTCAAGTCCACAAATTAAAAACCGAGTTTTGAAAGTCGAAAGCACCTGGCAAGCAAATACTCCGTCCCAGATGCTCCAGATGCTTCAGTATCACCAGAATAGAATTAGAGAAGAGCAAGAACACGAAAGAAAACGTATGAAAGACACGAAAATGAAAGTGCTAGTTGCACAATCTATTCCTCAAGACAGTCAGAAGAGGGGTCCGAATCAAGCCAGTCATCCTGCGGCTCCCGTTAAAGGGAACTGCAATTATTGTAAACAGCCAGGTCATTTTATAAACGAGTGTGCAGTTCTGAAACACAACATAGCTACTGGTAAGACTAAAGAAAGACCACGTCCGCCGAGACAAGAACAAGTTTCACAGACTCCTCAGTCACAGAATGCACCGCAGACAGTTACAGTACCGCAGCCTATTGCTGCAACACAGCACGTTACATCGCAGATGTACCAGTATGCACAGTCCGAGTATCCAGAGTACCAGTCATATTCATGAAACAGCCTAGAGAGGGAGGTAGGCTTGCCTCTCATCGAGATACCTGTAGACCAAGAAGGTCCCTATGTTCATAGTCAAGTATTAGGGAAAGACAGAAAGTTTTTGATCGATACAGGGGCAAGTAGGACCACAATTAGTCATGCCGAAGTTCCAGGGGCTCCGCTCTCAGGCTCAAGAAATGTTTCCCTTGGATTTTCAGGAAAACCCATAGTTAATGAGATTTCAAAGCCAGTTACTCTAGAAGTAGGTCCATTGTCCCGTACTACTGATCTGTTACTTACTAAATCATGTCCAGAAAATCTATTAGGCATTAAGACACTGAAAGAATTAGGTGCAGTTATTTGCTGTTCCCCAGAGGGAATACGTCTGTTCCTACGTGACTTTAAAGGTCACTATGTATTACGAGATTTTGATTCAAGATTGTCTAATGTTCCGCAGCATTTATGGGCGCAAGGTCCAACTGATGTAGGTTACATGCAAATCACACCCTATCGTGTGACTCTCAAACCAGGTGTAGTGTTACCACGAATCAGGCAGTACAGATTGCCACCTGAGGCTGTAGCAGCCTTATCCAAAATTATTGACGAGCTCATGGCTCAAGGAGTAGTTGTAGAAACTGACTCCAATGTGTGTAATTCTCCGATCATTCCAGTCATGAAACGTACTGATCCAAATGCACCCCCAGTATATCGATTAGTGATTGATTTACGAGAGCTTAACAAATGTATTATTCCTCAGTACCCAGTTGTTCCAGACATTTCTTCCCTGTTAACAGCCATTGATTCCGAAGCCATGTTTTTCACTGTTATTGACCTCAAGAATGCATTTTTTAGTGTTCCAATTCATCCAGATAGCCAGTTTCTTTTCGGATTCTGTTTAAATGGAAGGAGCTATATGTTTACACGCGCTCCTCAAGGTTTCACAGAAAGCCCTAGTATTTACAGTCAAGCACTCAAGAGACAACTAGACAATATTCACATGCCAACTGACACTGCCCTGCTCCAGTATGTCGATGATCTACTGATCACAGCCCGTTCTGAACGTGACTGCGAGCGAGCATCACTTACAGTTCTGTATTTCCTTGCCGAGATGGGACACAAGGTGTCACCTTCGAAGCTTCAATTCTGTGTCCAGCAAGTGGTATACTTAGGACACTTGCTGTCCAAGAGGGGTAGGCAGTTGACACCCGACCGTATCCAGTTAATAGCGAGTCTTCCCCAGCCAAGAACCCAGAAGGAGGTACGTGCCTTCATCGGCCTTACTTCTTATTGTAGACAATGGATTCCCCAGTATGCATTTCTAGCCAAGCCACTGATACAGTTAACGACACAGGAGGCAGCCGTATCGACTGTCCTCCCTTGGACATCTGACCATACACTTAGTTTCAACGAGTTAAAGAAAGCCCTATGTCAAGCTCCAGTTCTAGCTACACCGAACTACAGTAAGCCTTTTACACTTTTCGTTACTGAACGCGAAGGTACAGCATTATCTGTCCTCACACAAGATCAAGCAGGTCAATACAAGCCCTGTGCTTATTTTTCGAGCACATTAGATCCAGTCGCCCAGGCGTTGCCTGCGTGCCTCAAGTCAGTTGCAGCCACAGCACTAGCTATCAGACAAAGTGATTCTATAGTTTTAGGACATTCCCTGACAGTACAGGTCCCACATTCAGTAGAAGTTCTTTTAAACCGAACACAAACCCAGCACTTGACAATTGCACGTTTAACAGGTTATGAACTGACACTGTTCCAGCCACACATAGAAATTAGACGCTGCAACGTCCTGAATCCTGCTACACTGTTACCATCAGTTAGTTCAAATCCAGACACACATGATTGTGTGGAAGTAGTTAACATTACGACAAAGCCAAGACAAGACCTGACAGACATTCCGTTACCAGATCCTGACCTGACACTTTATGTGGATGGTTCATGTATGAGAACTAGTACAGGAGAACTAGTCGCCGCGTATGCAGTGACTACTGACACTGAAGTTATTGAAACACACCGTATTGATACTCTGTCCGCTCAAGCAGCAGAGCTAGTTGCTCTGACACAAGCCTGTATACATGCCAAAAACCTGAAGGTTAATGTTTACACAGATTCACGTTACGCATTCGGAGTTGTACACGACTTCGGAGTGCTCTGGCAGGAGAGAGGTTTTATGACTTCTCATGGAACCAAGATTCAGCATGGTCTCCTTATTCAAGCCCTGTTAGATGCCATACATTTACCGACATCTATTGCTATCATGAAATGCAAAGCACATACGAAAGTCACTGACATTATTTCCCAAGGTAATGATTTAGCAGACCGCACAGCCAAGCTTACAGCACAGACTCCAGACATTCCAGTTAATCAGACACATACTCCAGATCCGACTACATGTATGACCGTTAAGGACCCTACTCAAGATGTCATAGATATCCAGTTACATGCTACTCCCGATGAAATCAAGAAATGGTCTGAACAAGGAGGGGTCCAGACAGATCAAGGATGGTTAACGAAGGGTAGAGCCACATGGTTTCTCCCCGATTCTATGGTTCAAGTCATTATCAATACCGCACATAGTCCAGCACATTTAGGAGAAAAAGCTATGTTAGACAGTATCCAGAACATTTGGTTCAACAAGCATTTACGAGCTGCAGCCAAGCAGAAAGTCCGTACCTGTATGATATGTTGTCAGTATAATCCAGGTAAAAGTGTTCCGGTGGAACAAGGTGGTTTCCAGCCCCCTGACCACCCTTTTGAGGTCCTCCAGATGGATTATATTCAAATGGAGCGATGTCGAGGTTTCAAGTATGTCCTTGTAGTTGTATGCGCCTTGTCCAGATGGACAGAAGCATATCCAGTCCCAGATTACACAGCCGCGACCACTGCCAAGCAGTTGGTTCGTGAATTCTTCCCTAGATATGGACTCCCTAGAGTCGTATATTCTGATAACGGCCAGCCATTCTCATCCGAACTCATGAAACACGTTTCCCTGTTGTTAGGGTACCAGTGGAAGTTCCATTGTGTACGCCATCCAGAAGCAGCTGGACTAGTCGAAAGGCATAATCAGACTCTGAAAATCCGTATAGCAAAAGTTTGCAAAGACAAGGGTGTGGACTGGTTAGTAGCTTTGCCAGTCGCTCTGTTTTACATGCGTATGGTCGCACATTCCAGATCAGGTCTGTCCCCGTATGAGGTCGTTTTCGGCCGCCCCCCTAACATGTGGGGTACTCCTAGACCCCGAAGTATTACCGATGTTTCATGTAATATGTTGACAGATTACCTAGCTTCCTTGATGTCTGCCCTCAACTCATGTCGTTCACAGGTTGCCGCCGCATTTCCAGACAATACCGAGGTGGCACCGCACGAGATCGTTCCAGGGTCCCTAGTGATGATCAGAAATTTTGACAGATCAAGTCCGCTGGAACCACGTTGGAAGGAGCCACGTCAGGTCCTCTTGACCACCCGAACTGCCGTCAAGTTGGAAGGCAGGAAGGGGTGGGTCCACCTTTCTCATGTAAAACTTTTCAAAGGACCGAAACCAGTCTTTAAAAACATTTCCAAGAACATTTCCCAGGATTTGAAGGATTGCCAGAACATTGTTTTAAAGGACTGTCCCGCACCGAACATTATTACAACCCCTCCCTTGTTAGAGAAAACTCCGCAACAGGAGTATAAGTTAAAGCTCAGGTCTAATAAGTCAGCCAGTTTGATTGTATAAGTCCTCCCCTAGGTGAAACGGTTAGACTGTTTCTGACATGTATAAAATAGACCCCCATAGTGAGAGAGTCAGTCAAAGCTCAATCACATGTATCGTTTTTCTGAGTTTCGTATTATTCATCAGCATAATGATTTCCTGCACCAGCTATGCTTTCTATCTGTGTTTTTCAGTTCCTCATGTAAATATGTCTGCTCATGCTACAGTAGAGCACACGTTTAGTGATCTGCCTCCTCACGAATATGCATACCGCCTCGCTATGCGTAATAACACATTTATCCGTATGTTACATTATTCACACCAGACCAGCAATGCCACTAATTGTTGGGTGTGTGGTCGACTCCCTCCTTTCCAGACACCGAAGGGAGTTCTGCCACTCTTTCCTTATCCATTCTCACACAATGGTTCGTGTGGAGCATGGTCCACGTTAACGTCATCCTCAACAGATATGTCTTTTCTTAACAGTACATGTTTCCCAGACAAGCAAGGTTTCCCCCACAGAACAGGTTTAGATTTAGAAAATGAAGTATATAATTTAGGAAATTATTCGTCGAATTTCATGGTTCTGAATGTTCAGTCTGATACTACTCCAGACTCACCCGCTATTTCAGTACTACCAGTCAAAGGCGAATTATGTGTCCGTAGTTATGGTTCTGTACATATAGGTCATAGTGAATGTACTACTGTTATCCAGTATAGTGACAGTGGGAAATCTATTTTCAAAGCTTCACGTCATTCTTATTTTATTTGTGGTCAAACTGCATATGTCCGTCTGCCCCTCGATTGGGAGGGAACCTGTTATATTGCTTTCCTACTGCCACCTGTTTTTCTAGCCCCACCTGACTATCATAGGAATTCTTTCTTAGTACACACTAGACACAAGAGAAATCTCCCGATTGTCGATTATACTGAAACTGCCGCAGAGCAATTCATTGATATAGATAAAGGTGTTTTCCCTTATTTAGGTACAGTTGTAAATAGTAAACTTATTCGTAGGTTAACAAGAACCCTTGAAGCAGTAGTAGATGAGACTGCCTCCGCTCTAGGTAACTTAACTGAAGAGCAATCCTTTATGAGAATTGTCGTTTTACAGAATCGTCTCGTCCTTGACGTCATACTGGCCGATAGGGGCGGGGCCTGTAGAATTCTCGGATCCAGTTGTTGTATTTTCATTCCAAATAACGCGCCGTCTGTTTATTCAGCTATAACCAGACTCCATAAAATTGCCCATCTGTTACACCAAGATCCAGGCACCTGGACATGGTCCGGTTGGTTCTGGAATATAATTTCCGCATGGGGATGGAAAGTCCTGTCCTTCCTAGGTATTGCAGTAGCGATCATATTTAGCTGCTGCCTCTGTATACAATGTGGCCCTGCGATTTGCAGCATGTGTGCTACCTCTTGTATTCCTAGTCCCAAGCCCCGTTCTAAATCTCGTTCCAAAACAATTCGGGACGAACAAATGATACTGTATGAAATGATAGACGGTATCATGAATATTGATGTTTCCTGATGGAAACGTAGTGACAAGGAGGGAATGTGGAAAAGTAAATTTTGCCATGTTCTGTGTCCCTACGCCTCATCCATCATATGTTATGTGTGCATGATCAATATGCATATGTTATTCCCCATTTCTGATTAAAGACGCAATTACAGTTGTGTCCACCTCTAGTATGTTAGTTTCCAGTCCTCGTGAATACTACGAATATCAGGCCTATGTAAGTAATGTTGCCACGTTTCTCAGTGTGCACGTTATTCAATTATAAAGTCTCCGTTTCCAGGCCTCAAAAGGGCCCGGACCACAGATTCAGCTCCTGTCTCCTGAAAGCCTCGCTGAGGAGCGATACAGCCCCCACCTGTATCCTCGACCCTTCACTTACTTCCTGCCTCGCAGTGCCCGGTGCACCCCGGCTCTGCCTCTGAGTCTGCCAAAAGTATGTTATAGTTCCTGCTATCAGTTCAGTCCTCCTCCTCTGCATTCCTAAGCTACTGAACTGTATCAATAGTTTCCGTCATTGTCTAGCCTTCTCGTCTCCATGTTAGAGAAATACTGTATTTAATGGTCATTTAATATTCTTCACGCACTACATGTAGAATAATGCATGGTCCAGTCTTAGAATCAGGTTAGCCTCTCCCCTCATGACTTCTAGTTCATATCAACATGTTCCCTAAACATTAGATACCAGATAGGGTTTAGGTACATGTCGCTCCGACCCTCCAGACTCTAGTCTCTGCTCCTAGCACAGAGTTCGTAGCCCCCAGCTTCTCCTAGTAACACGTCATTGCTAGTTTTCGCGCACCATTAGGTTAGAGGTCCCGGCTCCTTAGGTAGCCCCCTCCAATGTGTCCGCCCATTCATGACATATTCTGTTACGTTCACATCACATGTCTAAGTAAACTCCCAGTTACACCTCCTTTTTACTCTTATCTCTCGCGACTGCTACGCGTCACGCCTTCTACTCCACCCACTGTTACGCCTACTGCAATGTACTGCTATGTGTTTGCGCTATGTATATAAGTCAATGTTATGTTATTAAATGTTAGCGCGCTCATCCCAGACCCAACCCCGGCAGCTGCCGGGCCTTGTCCTATTGTCCTATTGCCTTATTGTCCTATTCCCATGCAGGTTGTCCTGATCCTGTCCTTATGCTGTAATAAACCTGCAGAAACTCCTACTACCTCGAATCTTGACTCTTATTTATTGAGCTATCTGTTATGCTATAAGTCTAGTCAAAAATAGGGTATTATTTATTTATTTACCACAATACAGTCCTTCACTTGCACACTTACTAACCCATTCAGCCACTGACTCACCCACTTACTCATCTATGCAGGCAGTCACACACCCCCACGCCCACCCACACAGACACTCATACACCCATACAGGTACTCAGACAACCAATCATTCACCCATACAGCCACTCATGTATCCACGCACCAACCCATACATCCACTTAGACACCATCTGACAAACTGATACAGACATTCAGACAACCTAGTCAGTGACCCATACATTCACTGAGACACCTATTCACTCACTTATACAGTCAGTCTCACACACACACACTGAATCATTGATACCAACACTCATACACCCACTAATTCATCAATACACCTTGGTATATATATATAGAACACTCATAAACTTTATAGAAACAGTTACTGGATGATGTCATCAGTGATGGCATTTGATATGTCAACAGTGATGGCATGAGTAACGTCACTGGCCATGTCATGAGTTATGAAAAGTTGTGAGGTCATAAACTGTGCATTGCGGGGGCGCGATTTATAGTTAGCTAAGCTAACTATAACTGCTTAATTTTTCTGGTTTTGTACGAGCGAAATGTCAGCCTAACTATGACGTCCCTATAACCTTTGTTTTTTCATTGAATTTCGAAGCTTTTTTAAATTCTATTTCCTAACTATAACGCCCCTGTAACCTTTGTTTTTTTTCAGTGAATATGAATGCTGTTGACAATTTGCAATGCAACAAACATTAAGCAATATTATGTAGTTCAGATTGAATACCAATTAATCCTTTTTCATAATATCACTACTGCATTGTGGATAAATCATAATCTTTGGAAAATAAGAAAAATCTTTTCCGTTTGCTTCATGTAAAAGGATCCAGTAATGCTCAACGAATATTCATCCGTTCAGGAGAGTTCATATTTCGTAATTTAAATGATCAAAGTTCCTTGTGGAGGGAAGGGAGGAACTATGGCAAGGGAGGATTTTCTGTTCTCTTAATGTTGACTTTAATTGGGTTACAGGTGACACATGAAGCATGAACAAAGAGGTATCTTTCAAAAGTCAGCCTTAAGAGAGGGCTAGCGATTGTTCTGTGGCTTAATCTGAAAGTGATGAGAAACACTGAGGACTGCTGAGACTCTGGTTTAGTCTTCTCCTTTTCTCAGATCTCTGGGATGGTTGCCACCAGCATCCTTGGAGGAACCGATAAAGGTGAGGGTAAGTATTTGTAATTTTCAAGTCAGTCTTTACTTTCTCTAGGAAAGGGGACCTGTCACCAGTCACCGGGGAGAGAACTGAGGCAAAGCAAGTTCCCAGCAGGGAAAGAAATTCAGTTATAATGCAGACTGTTTCAGACCATTAAAGGTGTTGCCCTTTTTAAATCCCCACCAACTGACGAAGGTGCAATCGCAACCTCATAGTGCTTCTATAGTGTCCCTAGTCAAGAGTACCCCATTATTCCAACCCCTCTTAGATGGCAGATGAACTGTAGTCCGGTATAGAAACCAAAACATAAGATGCCACCGTTATAATAAAATAATATAGTGCTAGGTTTAAACTGTAAGTGCCCCAAATTATGTATATAGTGCTACCCCCTCACCCCTACCCCCTTTTGAAGAAGCTCTGCTCGAGTCAGTCACCCGAGGGCCACAATTCTCCTGAGTTGTGGCGGCTAACATGCAAAGGCTGGTGGCGTCCACTGGTCCTCGCTCCACACCTCCTGGTGCTCCTCTGTCTCCTCCGCGTCGCCATTTCCTTCCGACTTGTGTTGTTACTCTAGGTTCTCCACAGTTCTCCACAAGCTTATGGCCTCAGTCTTCTCTCCTTGGTCCGTTGAGTTGCTGTCGCGTTCTTCCTAGAAGAAGGGAGCTCCACCTTCATAGTCTTGCTTCACTTTTAACTGCCCTGGCTCCTCTCGCTGTCTCTGCAAAAGAGAGTCCGTTCTTTGTGTCATCGCAGGGAGGTAGGGTTGGACTCCTCCCCTTTCTGACTCTGTATTCTTTTTGTTTTTTTAGGTCTCGCCTGAGACAATGCGCTTGCGCATTGCTCCGGCGAGATTATAGTAAGCGGAAAAGAAAAGTCTACCAAAACAGCTGCGGATCGCATACAATTCATGTGATCTATGCGCGTGCACACCATCGCAAGCCACATAACACACCACCATTTGTCTGTGCCTCGGCATCAGACTTCAAAGGCTGCCGCTCCCCCGCGTGCACATCGCACACCACCATTTGTCTGTGCCTCGGCATCAGACTTCAAAGGCTGCTGCTCCCTCGCCCCCCCACCCCCCGCCACAGCAATGCCGAGAGCTTGTTTCTGGACGAAAGTGAAAGTCTACCGTGCTTGTTTACAGTAGCCTTGCTCCTCAAATGCTGTTGCTGTGTTGCCATCTCTCTAGGGACACTCAGGTTGAAAACACTCGACTTGCTAGCTGCAATGCTACATTCGCTATGCTTTGCCTCTAGACATGTTGATCCCTCGCAGACTGTGCTGACTCTGCCCCTCCTGATTCTGAAACTGACCAACGCAGTCACCACGCAGTCTCTTATCTCTGTCTTATGATGTCTGCCCTGCCACCATTTACTTCGGACCCTCACCCTCACACCACCTCACCCTCACACCCCTACCCTCACACACCCTCACCCTCCCTCACCCCCTTCACCCTCACCCCCGTCACCCTCCCTCACCCTCACACCCCCTCACCCTCACACACCTTCACTCACCCTCACACCCTCACCCACCCTCACACACCCTCACTCACCCTTACAACCACACCCCCTCACACCCCCACACACCCTCACCCTCACACACCACATCACTCGGGAACACCACCACATCACTCAGGCACACCACCACAACACTCAGGCACACCACCACATCACTCAGGGGCACCACTCAGGGGCACCACCACATCACTCCGGGACACCACCACATCACTCAGGAACACCACCACATCACTCAGGGACTCCTCAAACGAGCCAAGAAACGAGCATGGTACCAACAAAGAGATCAATTACTGGAGGTGAAGGAGAAACCAGAGGAAACTGGCAATCTGGTATGCGTTACCACATATGATACCAAGAGTAATGATGTAAAGAAGATCATATCTAAATATTGGAACCTGGTGGCAAATGAAATACAAATGGATCAACAACCAATGTTTGCCTTTAAGAGGGGAAGGAATGTGAAAGATACAGTGGTGAAGGCGTTTCTGGAACCTCCACAAACAAGAGACATCAGAAGCTGCCTGGGCCTTCCACCACTGACAGGGCATCATAGATGTGGTAGCTGTAAGGCCTGTGACTATTGCCAAGAGGGAGGAAGCTTCACAGTTGGCGTAAGAACTTACAAACTACAACACTTCATGAACTGTAACAGCACAGACGTAATCTACGCAATCACATGCCCCTGTACAAAGACCTATGTTGGACAGACAACCCAAAAGGTGAAAACGAGGATCCTGCAACATATGAGTCGTATAAGGTGCAAGACTGTAGGGGCACCCCTAGTTGAACACTATATTGCACACAACCACAAACCTGAGGATATCAGATGGAGGGTTATTGAGAAAGTAATCCCAAGCAGTAGGGGTGGATCACTGACAAGGTCCCTTAAGTTCAAAGAGTGCAGATGGATACATTGCCTTAACTCTGTGCAGGAGGGCCTTAATGAGAGAGAGGAGACAGCTAGACAAATGGGTGAACTCTAAAGGCATAAACGTACCATATCACACAAATCTGATGGGTATGTATTCATGAACATAATGTGTATTTCGAAAACTATACCTAATGCCCCTCCTGACATATAAAAATAGGGTGTTTCATGATATTGATGTTCACAAAATGCACAAGCACCAAAGAGGTCTGGTTACATCTGTTAGAACAATGAGTATGCTACCACCAGTCGTGGAAGAATACTGATGTAATACACTAGAGTTGTACTGTTGTAATGGTTGATCAATGTGGATTGACGTTTCTGTTATTAGGCACCAGCATCACCCTACAGTATAATAATGCATAGTATATATATGACGAAACATGACTGAACGTGGATATTCAATCATTTTGTTGAAATCGTAAAGCACTGTGTTCTTCGACACAAAGTTTTTATGGTTCACTGCATGTAATGTTTTAAATGTGTCAACTGTGTAAATGATCCCCCTGAGTTGGCAAGTCTCTCATTATCGTGACACGCTAGTATAAGATCCCGGAGAACAGCTTGTTTTACGCTCTTGTGAGATAATGCATAGTATACATATGACTGAACGTGGATATTCAATCATTTTATTGAAATCGTAAAGCACTGTGTTTTTCGAAACGATGTTTTTATAGTTCAATGCATGCAATGTTTTAAATTTGTGAACTGTGTAAATGATCCCCCCCGAATTGGCAAATCATTTCAATATCGTGAAACTGTGGGGTCCAAACACGTCAGTATTAGATCCCGGTTAACAGCTTGTTTTACGCTCTTGTGAGAGGCACCATGACGTAGTCAGTTTCCTGACTGACTCGGGATGTTTACTGTTGCTAGGCGACCGGTTCCGTCAATTACGTAGAAACGTCCTCGAGGCCATGGTTACCAGAACAGACTGGTTTCACAAGCCGAGAGCTGAATGGCGGATGCATTGCGCTGTCAGCGAGAATGAAACGGGACGCTGCAACACTAGTCTGACTAACAACATCGCGAAAGGTAATTTAGAGCTTCCCTGGCTAAATAAATGCTAACATTGAATAATCGCATGAATTGCGCTTAGTTAGCTCTCCCTACTTGCTGTTATATGGAAGGTTGATCGAGCATAAAGAGGCAGTAGCTATTTTAATCATCACTGAGAGAACGACTTTAATTTTATTTCAGTTCTCAAAAGACACATGACAAATACGTACGACCTTTGAATAAAGCGATCTGTCTCACCAATTTTGACACAGAATGCATTAAGCAAACAATGTGCTGGGTGGATGTAATTAATGTTCCCCCTATTTCTTTTGAGGTACAGAAGACAAACGCATGAAGAGTCTGCGTCACTGAATTACGAACTAGGGTAAGCAACACTCCAGTCTGATATCTAGGACTATCCAGTAAGATGTTAGGGGACGTATAGTAATAAGTTCTATATGTTTCCATAGATCCCCACTGGAACCAGAGTACTCTGCCTTTTGAACCGGTGGAAATCTGGGTGTGTGCCCCATTGCGCTAGATTCTATCACACACGGGCCCCCCAGAGGTGAGTCAAGTAATATGATCAGCCATGCCCCTTGACTCATAAATTAAATGCAAATCCTGATTTCATATTAATTAATTCAACAGGCGACATCAGCCCCCTTCAACCCCAATCCCCCCAGTCCTGATGAAGACCCGCTCTGACCCACGAATCAGGCGTCATTAGGGTCGAAACGTCGACAGACAAAGAAGCCCTTGGACCAACACGGAGTATTCCACAGCAATTGCCGACTGTAGTGGCACAAAGGAATATCGCCAATCGAATACTGTTTTGGCCAACTTTTTAAACCCCAACCGTTCCTTCACTTGTACATAATTCACTGTTTCTATTTTTTCACTGCACGATAAATCACTGCACTAATATATCACTATCACTTTATCCTGATGCGCCGTTTTTGTAGAACTTACAAATGTATATATTGAATGCAGGGTAACTATGAATGACATTGAATTCATAAAATAATCTACTCATACCCTATTGGTTGTTTTGGGATTTGCATTTTTATGTTTGGTAAATTGAAAGCAAGTCGATACTGCAGTTTAAGAAACCTATGAAATAATATATGAAAACTTGAAGAAATCTTTTGCCCAACAGAACCATTGTCTATATTGCACGAGCTTGGCTCAACAGCAGGAGAGTAAATTGTGTTTGTGGTTGGTGTCAGACCTTGAAAGGCTGTTACCAGTAGTACAGGGGGGCACCCCAAGGGCGACCCCCAGTGCATGGGATCATACTTCCAACACTGGAATCAGTGTTGGTGTGATTCTAACATGTTTGACATGAAACATGACCAGGTTTGGTGCCGCCACTATATAGTTAGACATCTCGTAATGACTGTTGTCCACTATATGTATTAAAATGGCTGAACGCGCTTACAAAGCCATGAGAATTACCTCCGGGGTTTGTAGGGGTGTCCTGCTCATGCAGGGTGTTGGGCTTGGCCCTTTTGGCAGGTTCACCCCTAAACGTTTTTCCTTTTAATGTGACCTGATATTAGTAGTTTTTGGCCTGTGCGCACTTTAGCACTGTGTCCCAGTGTAAAGTGTGTGCGCACTCTAAGTGCGTGTGGTGAGATTGGCCTGCCCTCCCATTGGAATGCATGGGGGATATGTGTGACCATGGTACTTCCTGATATGAGAGGAGTGCAGGGGCGAGTTTGGTATGTGCAAACTCGTGAGAATAAATGCTGCGCAATTGTGTGCGCAGATTTATTGTGACTGGTGGAGAAGTGCCACTTTTAGAAGTTGGCATTTCTGTGTGCTGTGTGTCTGCCTACCTGAGCGCTTTATTGTGGTGCCTTTCTTTAGAGGAGCAGCGCTTCTATTTGTTGGCTGCAGCACGGAGCTGCGACCATTTTAAGGAAATCCCCGGCGTGGGGATCCCCCGGCAGTTGTGCCCTTCTCGAGCGGGAGCCCACCCGCTGAGCACTGCTTGAAAACCGATCGGGAGCCCTCCCCGCATTAGTACCTCCATAACAGGTGCCTACCCCGCATTTTCGAATCGTTGAGCGGGTGCCCACCCCGATTTTTATGGTTAAAGAAGAGGGAGCCTACACCTCATCTGCCCCGCATCACCGTTGCAGCCCAGGGAGACGGAGCACGGCAGTGGTGCCAAGACCGGAAGTCAGGCTGTGTGTTGCCTGACGTGGGGCGGGACTTCTGCTGTCCCGAGGGAAGCCCAGCGCCCACGGAATCCCCAGAGAAAAAGCCGGAAGCCGACGGGAGCCCACCCCGCGTTCCGGTGCACAACGGAGAAGTTAGCCGGAAGAAGAGTCCAGGCAGGAGCCCCCCCGCACTGGACGGTGCCCGAAGGAGCGGAGAAGTGTTGCAGTGGCTGGCGGGGCTCCTGTGCCATGAGGGAGAGCCCCACGCCTGCACCGGAGGAGGCGCCCCCAGGATTGAGGAGAGTCCCGCATGGCAAGCCTGGAGACCAGAGTAGCTTCCCCAGACAGCCCAGTGAGTGGGGCTCGTTTGCAAAGGGGTCGGGGGTGTGTTGGGGCACATTGCCGGTGTCCGTTCCCCTCCTGCCAGTACTTACTTCTTTGGGGGCACAGCTGCTGAGCGGACTCGCAGGAGGGCGAGCCGCTCCACCGTTGGGGCGTGATTTTTGTTCAAGGAGCCCCAGAGTGTGTCTGTTCTTTCTGTTCTTGTGGGGGCATATTTGTTTCAGAGCCTGTGTGCTCCAACATGAGGGCATCGAGGTGCCCATGCCCCATTTCTCCCAGCTGCCCCGCTCGCAGAGGGCAGTTGCACCAAGAGGGCAAGTGTTATTGTTCAAGAGCCCCAGAGCAGGGCTCAGGCCATTTTCCCGCTGCCCCGCCTGATGGAGGGCAGCAGCCACGGATGGCACAGATTGATTTAGGAGTCCCTGAGAGGGACAGAGTTAGCACAGGGAGTGCCAGTACCCAAATGTATGCCTTCACAGCTGTCCAGCAATTAGTGGGCAGCTGCCACGTTTAGGCCTGCGCAGATTGCGTACCCTTGACTTTCGCTGCCTAGCCAACGCGCCCTGACTTTTGGGACATAGGGCATTTGAGCCCCTTTTTGGATGGTCAGTTGGCTAGGGGGACGGTTAGATTCATAGGGAACCAGGCCCTAATGTGATTGGGGTGCTAGGAAATGTAATGTATGTTTTATGCACCCTGTTTAATACCTCTAAATGTGTTTTATGATTATGAGGTTGATTTGCATATTATGGTTTATGCTAGTGAGATTATGTTTCACAGTGTGATTTATACCCCTAATGTGAGTTACGCTTAGGAAGTTAGGGTCTAATGTGTTTAGACTTGTGAGATGATTGCATAATGTGTTTATGCTGGTGAGGTTAGCGCAGAATGAAATTTGCGCCTGATGTGATACTGTGCGTAATGTAGTTTATGTTATAGGCTGATGCTAAGTACAGTGATTACCAGTGGTTACTGGTTGTATGTTTATGATCTGTTTTACTTTTACCAAGTTCGCTTTGTGATGGTTCTGACAGTGGTTCATGTGGCCCTGTCATGTGTATGTAATCCCCTGTAGATACTGCCCAGTGCCAGTTGGCACAGTGTAAATTGTGTGATTATGAGCTAATGTGTTTATGGTAATACAAAGGCTATTTTTATATATACCCTGTTGGAGTTCCTTTTGTGGTGTGCCTAGTGTATTGCTGCTGTGTGTGTGTGCTGCGCAAACGCTTTACTCATTGCCTTCGGGATAAGCCTATCTGCTCGTGCCAAGCTACCAAGGGGGTGAGCAGGGGTTATCTTTGGCGTGTAACACCCAAGTCCTGACTAGAGTGGTGGTCTCTACCTGGCTTTGGCGCAGGCCTTAGCCAACCAGAGATCCCATTTCTAACACAGGGACACCCTCACACTTAGCACCAAGCATCCAGCGTTCATGACCGAAGAGCCTGCCATAGGGTTGACTTTTAGGTTTTAAGTGTAGTGACACCAGATATAAGGAAACTTATATCTGTTGTGATAGGTGCAAGCACTAACTCACACAAGCTGCAATGGCAGGCCCTTAGTCACAGTTTAAGTTGACACCATGGGTGGCACACTGCATGCTGCAGCCTATGGGAGACCCCTGGTGTACCTTTGCCCTGGGTACCTCAATTCCATATACTAGGGACTTACAAGGGCACACCAGTAGCCAATTGTGGATGTACAGAAATACTTACCATGGTCAACTTAGGGAGAAAGCACAGTGACTGGGGTCCTGATGAGCAGGGTCCCAGTCAGACTAGGTAAAAAACACACTGACACCAGGCAAAAAGTGGGTGTAACCATGCTAGAAGGATAGTAGCATCCTACAGGTGCTGATTTGAGGAGTTTTGCAAATGTGTTGGAAGGATGTTCCACAGTTTGGAAGTAGTGGTAACAAAACCTCTGCCTCCCCAGTTAGAAAGCTGGAATGTAGGAACCTCAACAAGATTGGAAGTGGAGGAGCGGAGAGTTCTTGATGGAACATACCAATGGAACCGGTGTTTTAAGTATTTCGGTCCAGAATTGTGTACGGCCCGAAGGCAATACACAAGGCTTTCAAAATCTATCCATTTCTTCATGGGGAGCCAATGAAGGAGGATGAGAGCATTGTTGGCAGACTAATTCCTGGTAATCCCTGTCGGGAATCGGGCAGCTGCATTCTGGAGAACCTGTGATTTGCCAAGAAGACCTTCCTGTAGACTAACAAAGAGAACGTTACAATAATCTAATTTAGAAAGGATAAGAGCAGAGACAACCGTTTTTTGGAGAACATGAGGTATAAATGGGAAGATTTTTATGAGAATTTTCAAGGTATAGAATGCGGAGGAGGTAGTAGCATTAACTTGATGTTTAAAAGTTAAGTCTGTATCAAAAATTACTCCCATTTTTTTTTGCTTTTGTTACTGGTGTTGGGAGTGTACCGAATTTGTGAGGCCACCCGTTGGAAGACCATAAAGAGATGTTTGATCCAAAGAGTAGGACCTTGGTCTTGCCTGAATTCAGTTTCAGGCAGTTCTCCAGCATCCACTTACTAACCTGTTGCATGCAGTTATGAAACCTGGCAGCTGTGTCCTGAATGTTTCTAGTCACTAAGATGACAATCTGAGTGTCGTCAGCATACAATACCATAGCAAAGCCAAAAGATTTAATAAGTCTTGTAAATTTTGAGTATTTCAATACTCACACGGCATAATGCAATGGCATTGCTCAAAATGTTGAGAACTGCCAGTGCATTATGCGCAATGGTCAGGACATATAAAAGGATAGTGAATACAATGTTGTTTTCAATAATGTTTATATGCACAGGAGGCCTCTAAAAATACATGTGTGTAAAAAGTTTTGCATCTCAAACCCCCAAGTGTTTGGTATGTTACGACTATTGTAGAGCGAGCGTCTCACCCGAGAGGTTACCCCAGTGCTAGATCAGGAGGTGGATTGCGCTGACTGAGTCTGAGGTCTAGGTATAGAGCCATGTCTTCAGTTACTTGTGCAACTCAAGGACTGAGGAGGCAGCTCTGGTATGCAGAGGGAAGGTGTTCCAGACCTTATGGGCGAGATACAAGAAAGCATGTCTGCCGCCTCCTGGTTTATAGATGTGGAGGATGTGTGTGAGCAGGACGCCAGTGGGAGGCGGGCGGAGAGGGTGAGCGGAGGTTTCTGGTCAAGGTGTGGAAACTGATGCTGCCATTGATGTTAAATGGACCTAGATTGTGCATAGCTTTAAGTAGCATATCGTGCAATTCGGGGTATGTGCGCTATTGACTTTTGCCCTATTTGGACACGATGCAAAACGACAAAAATTAATACATACAAAAATAAATTACTGCAGCTCAAGAACTATGACGATTTGTGTGGCTTTTTAAGGATGCAGGGATTAGTCCCTAGGGGTAAGCTTTGAGGATGGGAATATTAGAAGTCTAGGGGAAGGTGACATCGCTCCACATACAGTTTTTAACGCACATGTCCCCACCCCAGCGTGCACCAAAGTGTGACTGGATTATGAATGCACCCCCTATGAGAGCCTGCTTTCTACGGAAGTTGATTTGCCTAGAGGAGACAGTGCTGATACCAGGCAAAAATAGCATGCAGGGGCTTTCCAAAACATGTGCAGTTTGTTTATAAGAGACCGATTTCAGCTTCTAGTAAGTCTCATAAATCGTTTTTATGTCTGGGGTCAGGTGCGCCCCTCAGTTTAGCACGCCTACTGTCAGAGGCAAGCCCCGTGGCGCCCACTTTCAAGAGCTCCTCCTTTGAGAGAGACTGCAAAATATAATAAAAATATCACACTGGAGAAAATGAATCAGAGAGGCGGTATGGCAGAGACTTTGAAGCTCTGAAGGGAGCCAACAATGCTCTAGAAGATGCTAACAATTTCTAGATCAACCGTAGTCAACCTTAAACTCTAATGTAAATATGTAATCTATGAGATTATACATAATTTATATCTAGTGTAGTGTATGTTTTGTTTCATTCTCAACTATCTTGCCCTGGCCAGTGAGCCCACGTGTATAGCCTGCTGCTTCGAACAGTGTTTACGGACAAAAAGCTTCACATAAAAATGCAAGTATCAAAGCAGAAAGTCGTGTGTTAGCTTTCAAGAGTGGGCTCCAATTTCTTGGGTCTGGCCTCCTCCTGAGCTGGCTGTCCTACAGCTACCCCTGACTGATGGCATTCATGCAGCCGTCATTGTTTCTGTGTAGGATACTAGGGGGATATGTACAATGAAGTGGCGGAGAGAGGCGTTAGCCTGCCTGACTTTACGCCTCTCTCCGCCACTTCTGAAACGCAAGACTGCACTTTATGTACAAGAATGTGGTGCAGCCTGATGTTTCCCCCTGCCACCGTGCTAAGTTTAGCAATTTAGCGCCAACGCAGGCAACCTTGCACCATAGTGCCCCTTCCTGCACATAAACAATCCTAAAATGCCATTCTGTCACTGTCATGTGTGCTGCTTTGTGCACCACACATGAAAGTCACAAAATGGCATTTTTGATTGTTTATGTACAGGAAGTGACACCTTCCTGTACATAAACAATCCATGGCATTTGGCTTCCAAAATTTAGGACAGATTTTCGACTTTTTTTTTATTCAGTAATAATTCCAGGAGAATCAATGATAGTTTTAGATTTCTTGTAAAATGTGGATGCGTAATTTAAATCGCATACAAATGACTGTTAGTACATTTGAGTTTTTACCTAAAAAAAAAACACTGACATGTGCCCTTGACAGAAGTAAATGAGTCAGTTTCCAAGATGGGAGCCCCCTTTAGGAGACACGGGAATAAATGCCTAGACATATATACCTGTTTGTACGTGGATCCATCCAGAAACATTTACAATCTCACCCATTTTCCTAAATTCAAGAAAGTGGAAATGCCACTGTACTAGCAGGTGTGAAAATGTACATGTGGACGTTTTGCGCAAGATCAATTTAGAGGCACAAATTAGTTTGTAAATTGAGCCTTGAGTATGTAGACGTATGGTGAGTTTGTAACATCGCCCCATCCACCCACTCATGCATCCATAAAACTAAAAGGTAACTATCAAAGGCTAGGTTGTTTACAAAAGTAAGGAAACACCTCCCTCCGGTGGCTATTTCTTGTATTTAACCTCCCTGAGCAGAAAATAATGAGAAATTTCCTAGTTATCACAAAGGAAAGTTTCAATTCTATTAAGGAGGCGGAGGCGAGGATTTTGCTAGTCCTTTCTCCATTTTATTGGACAGCAGGTTAGAAGTAAGAAAAAAACAATAAGCCATGGACTACCCAAACCAACATGGCCGCGGTAGTCCTGGTAACATATCAGCCAATCAGAGTCCAACAGTTAGCATATAGGGAATCCCATCTGTTAGTCCTTCCTCTTTCTTGGGTGCTGCCGCAGGAAAGAAGTCATCCATCCACTAGTCCGTTTTTTGATCGGAGCCTAGGGAAAAGAAACAATAATAATAATATCTTGTCCAGAACAATGTAGAACAAGTCAAGAACATTGCAATGGAGCAATAGAATCGATTTGCAAAGAGGAAATAAACATCATTGCACAGATTATAAATGAGAACATTAATATATAGGAAAAAAGGTACTTCCCTTAGACGTAGTAAAATCATCATAGTCCATGTTCGGGAGGGAAGGCTCGATAAAGCCTGGGTGGGAAAATCCTCGCCTCCGCCTCCTTAATAGAATTGAAACTTTCCTTTGTGATAACTAGGAAATTTCTCATTCTATGTCAGGAAGCGGAGGCGAGGATTTTGCTTGTTCAAAGCTTACTCACCACCAACGATGCAGCTTCATGGATTGGTTTAAAGTAGAACTTTTTAAAAGTGGAATCCGAAGACCAATCCGCTGCATTCATGATATCTTCCAATCGTCCACCAACTTGTACAGCCTTAGAAGCCATTGCACCTCTAGTGAAATGAGCCCCAAAGTCAGTGATGTTAATTCCAGCTTCTGACATAATCCACCTGACCCATCTGGCAATGGTGGGAGAGGAAACTGCCTTGAAAGGTTTTTTAACCGCTATAAGCAGCTTTCTCTCGCCCGGAGGGCGGAACTCAAGAGTAACATCCTCATAGGTTTTGAGGCAGCGAACAACACAGAGCTTTGGCGAAACTGGGAAAGCTGGGTAAGTTACTGACCTGGTGTTACATTTAGTTCTTCTTGAAACCGTAAACGTAACCCCTTCTGGGGTAAAAACCCTGGCTGAGACATCCAGAGCACGAACATCGGAAGCACGCTTACATGAAATCAGGCAGAGAAGAATCGCCAATTTGGCCGAAAGTTCCTTGCGGGAAAGGTATTGATTATCCTGCCAGGATTTAAGAAAATTCAAGACCACATTAACATCCCATAATCCAGAATAACGAGGCTCTGGGGGGCGCGAAAGGCGAATACCCTTTAGGAGCTTACAAACCCAAGGATGCTCACCCACCGGAGAGCCATCAACAAGGGCATGACCAGCAGATATTGCCGACCTGAAAGAGTTGATGGTGCTGTATGCCAATTTCTTTTGGAAAAGATCAGCGAGGAAGTTAATCACATCAGTGACTGAGGAGCCCATGGGATCCAGGTGTTTTGCCACACACCAACGAACCCATCTGTTCCATGCTGATCTATAACGCTTAGTGGTGTTAGGGGCCCAGGCTCCTTGGATGAGGAGTTCAGCGTCTCTCGAAAGTGAGTCGCAAGACCAACGTCCCCTGAAATCCTCCAGGCCATGAGATGTAGATGGCCCTGGAGAACCAGGGGATGCGGGTGACCCAAAGGATCTGTCAGAATGTGATCGAACGACGGTAGTCGAAGAGGTTTGTCCCAGGACAACTCTAGAAGAGAAGGGAACCAGCATTGAGCTTTCCAGATTGGTGTGATCAGAATCAGAGAAGCTCTCTGTCTGCGGACCTGAGCTGCCACCCTCTGAATGAAAAGGAAGGGAGGAAACGCATAAGCTGGAAACCGGGACCAGTCCTGTAGGAAGGCATCCACTGCTTCCGCACCCGGGTCCGGTTTCCAGCTGTAGAAGCGGGGAAGGTGGGCGTTCCACCTGGACGCAAATAAGTCCATCACCGGAAGACCCCAAAGGTCTGAAATTCTTTGGAATACCGAAAGATCCAGCCTCCAATCGCTGGCATCTCGAAAATTCCTGGACTGCCAATCCGCAACCGTGTTCAGATCGCCTGGGAGATACTCCGCTGTGACAGAAATCTGTCGAAGAAGGCAATAGTTCCAGAAGTCCTTCGCCAGATCCGCTAGGACCTTGGAATGAGTGCCGCCCAACCGATTGATGTACCTGACCGCAGTCGTGTTGTCCATCCGAAGAAGAACACAACACGAAACTCTGGTCGTGGTGAAAGAGCGGATTGCGAAGGAACCCGCGAGGAGCTCCAAGCAATTGATGTGGAGGTGAAGTTCCTCCTCCGTCCACCTGCCGCCCACCGAGAGGGAGCCACACCGGGCTCCCCAACCCTGGCGGCTGGCATCCGACTCGATCACAAGATCCGGACGGGAACCGAAAATCGCCTTCCCGTTCCAAGCATCCATGTGATCCAACCACCAAAGGAGCTCCGACCTGGCTTCCAGGTTCAAGGAAATCAGTTCCGAGTAAGTGAGACCCTTGCGAAGGTGAAACGCCTTCAGCCTCTGAAGGGCCCTGTAATGAAGGGGGCCTGGAAAAATGGCCTGGATCGATGAAGACAGTAATCCCACAATCCTGGCCAATTGGCGGAGGGATATCCGATCCCGTCGGAGAACCTTGCGAATCTCCTTCTTGATCTTGGAGATCTTTTCGGAAGGAAGATGAAGCGTCACATCCGTAGTTATGATCAGAAAGCCAAGGAAGGTCATTTCCTGACGAGGAATGAGGTCCGACTTCTGGGTATTGATGATGAAACCCAGAGATTGAAGAAGGGTTATTGTGACCTGAAGATGGTGAAGTAGGAGATCCTTGGACTGACTCATTAGAAGAACGTCGTCCAGGTAAATTATTAGACGAATCCCCATGGTACGGAGATGTTCCACCACCGGGCGTAGGAGTTTGGTAAAGCACCAAGGTGCTGAGGAAAGACCAAATGGGAGCGTACGAAACTCGTAGACCTGATCCCTCCACAGAAACTGGAGGAACCGACAATGAGGAGGAAAGATTGGAACCGAAAGATAAGCATCTTTCAGATCCAGGCGAACCAACCAATCGTCTTGCATCAGACGGTCTCTCAAAAGATGGATGCCTTCCATCTTGAAATGCCTGTAAATCAGCCATTCGTTGAAGGAGCGGAGGTTGATTACTGGTCTGAACCCTTTGTCCTTCTTTTCCACAAGGAAGATGTTGCTGAGGAATCCGTTTGGATGGAGCACCGAGGGGATGATGGCGCCTTTTTGTAACATCGCCCGCACCTCTAAATCTATAAGTTCTTGTTCTGTGACAGAAAAAACTAGAGGGCGAGGATGAGAGAGTTGAACGGGGGAACCGTAAAATTCGATGTGAAACCCCTGAACGGTCTGTAGAACCCAAGAGTCTGAAGTGATCGACGACCAGGCCTGGGGAAACAACGCCAATCTTCCCCCCATTTGAACCAGAGATATGATGCAAAATCTTACCATTAAATCCTCTGGAGTTGGACTGGTATCCACCACGTCCCTTGCCTTGGCCTCTGCCTCCTCTGGAAGGGTAAAAGGTACCCTGACGCCCATCATTCCAGCCGTTGTTTCGTCTGAATTGGCCTCTGTTGGGGCCTTGCTGGACCTGACGGCTGGAAGAGCGACCCCTGCCTCTGCCGGCCCCGCCAAAAACCTTTTTGGGGAAAAACTTCTTCATAGAAGCCTGAGCCTTATCCAATGCAGAAAAAGTAGCGACAAACTTCCCCAACTCCTTCACAAAAGGATCTCCAAACAAAGCACCCTGTGCAACCGGGCCCGCTTCCGAAGACGACAGCTCTCCTAGCTTAGGATCAATCTTAAGTAGCAAAGATCGTCGACGCTCCGCTGAAAGTGCACAATTGGCATTGCCCAGAAGGCAAACTGCCCGTTGCGACCAACCAGCCACTTCGTCAACCGACATTGGCAAGCCCGACTCTTTAGAACGTTGGGCCAATTCAATAATTTTTGTCAGGGGACCCACGACATCCAAAAGCTTATCCTGACAGGCCTTCCAGGACCTATCTATACCCTTCTTAGGGTCCTTGATATACTTGGCGAAGAAGGTACACAACTTCGGATCAATCTCAGGGGTACATGCTACCCTAAAGGGAAGGGAAGGCGAGGGCACTCAGAACGTAGGCGAAGGCGGACATCCTGAGGTAAAGGCTGTCGAAGCTTAGCTGCGACATAATCAGCTGTAGACTGCTCAGGAAACCACTCTGATGACCTAGGTCTTACAATAGTAGATGGGTCGAACATATTAGGAGGTGCAAGATCGCCACCCGTCAGACTAGGAGCGCTAGGTTTTGGGCGCCAAGACCTGCTTACGTCAGAAAAATCCTCTGAGGAAGCGTCCTCATCCTCATCTACGTATTCGTCCTCCTCATCATCTCCCTCAACGGGGAACCCTTCTTCTGGGTCAAGGTCCTGGGTGGCAAAACCACCAGTCTCTCCGGGCGAGTCGTCCCCCCGGTAGGGTGCGCTTCTAAGCGTGCGCGCACTCTTACGAAAGACCTCAGATAATCTACTGAAGCCCTCCAGGTGCCCCGCGTCACGCTTCCTGGCCGTACGTGGTATAACACAAGGAAAACCACTGGACCCTGCCCCACTGTCCCCAAAAACACCGGAATCATTCCTGAATACATGGGCTGACAGTTTATTAACACTGTCCTGCAGAGGTGCCAGAGCCTGTGCTATCGCTGAAGAGAGAAGCCTGTCCACCTCTGCAGGGGTGTGTGAAGGGGTCAGTTGTGGTTGATCAATAGGAGCCACCACCTCAACATTAGAAGGACCGGACTGCATTTTGGCAGAATAACTGGTACCCATAAACAACACCCCAACTATATAAAAAGGGGAAAAACCCTTCACACAGGTACCAAGCAGGCTAATACCAGTCAAGAGCCTGAAACAGAAAAAAAACTGACAGAAAATAATCTTATTTATAAAATTTCTGTCAGAAAAGACATTCCTGCCGTCGAAAACGGCGTCAGTGTGAGGGAAGAGGCCAAAGAACCAATGAAGCGCAAAGCCTCAGCGCGTTTCCCCTCGAGCGCGAAGAGCGCTGAGGAGAACAGCTGGTCGGCGTCAGAAGCCGACACCAAGACCGCGCACGCGCGAAGAAGAAACGCTCGGGCTGAAAGCCTACCGCGTTATCACCAGTACACCGCCTACAACAAAGGCGAAGTCAGGATACATAAACCACATAAGAATAAAGCTGTCAATAGAAAAACACAACTGCCACGACAAGAATCAAGGAGATAGTAATAGCGTGACTTATCTTGCCGAGGCAGCAATGGAGAAAGAGGAAGGACTAACAGATGGGATTCCCTATATGCTAACTGTTGGACTCTGATTGGCTGATATGTTACCAGGACTACCGCGGCCATGTTGGTTTGGGTAGTCCATGGCTTATTGTTTTTTTCTTACTTCTAACCTGCTGTCCAATAAAACGGAGAAAGGACTAGCAAAATCCTCGCCTCCGCTTCCTGACATAGAATTGAGGCAGCATTGTTGACGATTTACAGGAACTGACATCGCATGACCTCTAAACTTAACGATATCACAGGAAGTGATGTGATTACAATACAGAAAGCAACCTCATGCATGATGAAATCTCAGCAGATGATCAATAAAACTGATTTAAAATGCCTAGAAATACTTTATATATTTCGTTTATTTGAATCCTAATTTCACCGCGCGAGCGGAATAAAAAGTGGTGTTTTACGATTCTCATTTTGGTGATTCATTCCTCTCCCTTTTATGTGTTCTCGCCTAGGCAGCTCTTGCACTGTCTCTTCGAGACATGCTTTATTCAGGATAGGATGTGAAGCTCAGCCCATTTTCCACCCAACTTTTTAATTGGTGCCTCTCCCTGTTCTTTGTAAATAGGAGCTTTTCATTGGTCATAGGCGTAGTAGTCCCTCCTTAGTACCGCCGTGTCTCTTTTTGTAACTTTCCACGAGGACACCCCCTGTTATATTTGTTGTTACTCCTTGGGTTTTAATTTTAGCCACTAAGCGCTATTTTCTTAAAGGGCTTTGTCCTGCATGCTTTTTCAGGCTGGACATGCTACCCCACACCGCTTTTTAATAGCGCAGCAGCCTCAGCACTAATACTGGCTGCTGCGCTATTCTTTTGTAACAGCGATCGTCCAGCGCAGCTGCATGCCTTTTTCCCTATTTATTTACTTTTGTTTACAATGGCAGCACCCACGCTTTAGCGACTTATTTTTCACTTATGTGACTTATTTTTCTTTGACGTCAGCAATCTTAAGGTAAAACGCAGGTGCTTCAACAGGTGCCGCCATTGTACCACAAGTAAATAAATAGAAACAAGCATTGGCGTTCGAGCAGTAGCGGCACCCCCCCCCCCAGCGCCTTGAGACCCTACGGGTATGTAGTGCGCTCTATAAATGTCATTGATTGATTGGCATAGCCAATAGGTCTCGCTTGTGGGACCTTAGAAGTATTTAGTTTTGCAGCACAATATCCTTGTTGCATAATCAGATATTGTGCTGCAAAACTAAATCCTTATAAGGTCCCACAAGCGAGACCTATTGGCAATGCCAATGCTTGTTATTTGTGGCGTTACAATATACGGAAAATATGTCAAGACGATGCAATTGCCACATAAAACCACCAGGTGTCGACCTTAGGCCGATCAAAGATTAAAAGACCCTTCTTTCCTTCCAACTTTTCGTAGTCAGTTGTGCCAACAAAAAAGCGATGTTGCTCAGTGCGGTTGTGTCAGAGTGGATGGGTGTGAGGTTGTAATTAACAGAAGTAGTTGGGGTAATCTGACATTGATGCAGGCGCGTTGTCACGTAAGCAGTTATTGCAAGGAAAGCAAGCGTGCCGCCAATCTGGGACGGCTGGTGTGTGTGTGTCGAGATCAATGTCGTCTCAATTCCACAAATCACCTTGTGTAGAAAACACCAGGAAGTGGATGTAAACACCAAGCTTCTGCTGGAAGGGGTGGATGGTTGGGGGGAGCAGACAGAGCTACGATGGAGGAGGGGGGGGAGGGGCGGGGAGAAAGAGTTCAGAAAATAAGCATGTATTGCTGAACGCATCCGGTCTCTTCAGCCAAAAAGCACACATCAACTCAAGAACTGGTAATAAGAAACCCCAAAAAAGGTATGCATATTATATAGTTTTTTTAATGGCATAATAATAATTCTAGGCGACACCGAATATATTGCATATAACTTCAGAACCCCGAGAGTATTATTTACATGTGTATTGAGCGCTGTCCCACGAACAGTGTATTATACTGTAACTCAGTAACTGTACTAATGATTATACATCCCATGGGTTGAAGTCCATATAATTCACTTCGATGTTATAATTCCTGCAAATTACAAACAAGAGGTAGAAAACGATATGTTACTAGAGGAAACAAGCTTCTCGGCATTGCTGGGTCGGAGCAGCAGGCAGATGTGAGTGGAGCGCGCACTGGAGAGGGAGGGGGTGGGAGGACTAGGCAGCGGGAGAGAGGGAGAAAGGAGCGCGAGAGCCCAAGGCAATGGCGGCAGCAGAAGAGCGAGGGAGGCGTTTTTATATAGTACGGACAACAGTAGTGATACATGAAGCAAAAATTACAAGTGAGCATGTTACAAAAGCAAATGTTACGTTACATGAGGCAATAGTGACAGTTGTGCAAGTATCAAGAGCAACAAAATACAAGAGGTAGCAAACGATATGCAATAGCATATCTGAGGGAACACGGCCTGGGGGAAGCTGGCTGGGGAGGGGGAGGAGAAATGAAAGGAAGGCTGTGTGCGGCGTAATTAGGGGAGGAGAAGCCGCAGAGCGCACGCTGGGCAAAGCCCTTTGATGTGCTGTGCGGCAAATGGAGGGAGGCTGATGCGCGTTCATGTTTGAACACGTGGTTCACATGAACTTCATGAAAACGCCAGCAAAAAGCTGGTGGTTTCATGATGTTTTCGCCGCTTGAATTCTCGTTCCGCTCGATGCGCATGCGCGCATCGATAGGTCGCGAGACCTAAAAATGTGTGTGGCCGGCATTGATTTTCTATTTGTTTACTTTTTGGCCACTTTCCTCTTGTACATTTTTGGCATGTACGTACAGACGCTACAGTTCCCTACGGTTATGCTGCCCTAACCTTAATCTTTAACAACTTGTTTTCGAAAAACAGATAGCCATTCTCCTTAGAATATAGGTGCTGCACTGGGCTGCCGGAGATGGTAGACAACGTTGTGGAGCTGTACGTAGCTGTGAAGAGATGCTTGCTCTGCAACAGCACCTGGCGGAGGCTGACCTGTGCTAAATGTGACTTATTTTTCTTTGACGTCAGCAACACCGAGATGTGAGTGGGGTCAAGGTGTAAGGGATAGGGTGTACCTGTACCCTAGGTATGGGAGGTAGATGGTGGTAACACTTTGACACCTTTCTTCCGGAGTCACTACTTTCTTCCTGAGTCATACCAGTGCAGGGTCATAACAGGCTCCTGGGATCTTGTACCACTGTTGTGAAACATGGTCCTTTGAAAGGTTACCAATTCTATCACAAAACTAGCTCAGTGTCTGTACTAACGGATTGCTCCCCATAACATTTAAAGTGCCCTTAAACATTCGGCTCAGATGTAACTTTTCCTCAAGCATACACAGTATGGCGCTGTCAGTTTCTACTGAAACTTTGTGTAGAAGTCATTGGTGTGCCATGTGTCAGGGAACTTCCAAAGGAGGATTGGCAGGTGTTAGTACAACTTCTAAAGACGTGCCCTGGCTTAGTGTACACACAAATAGGTAGAGTGACTGATCAGCTCATTTGTTGTATAAAGCTAAGATGGATACGTTATATTTTGTGGAAAAATAATTGTGGCAAGCAATGTTCCCTCAAATTTTTTCCTCCGTGCGCGGCAGCCAAGGCTATATGCGCCAAGAACCCGACCGCACATGTAGATCAGGGCTTTAAGTTGGATGAAAAAAACTAGGGGGGGGGTCTCTCAAAGCGGCGTGACAGAAGAAATTAAGTACATGGCTTAAAAGCAATTAAGCTACAAATCTGTGCTTAGCATAGTGTGTCACCTGACTGATATTTTGCTTCCTCTGTCCTTGCATTCAGTCATATAATACAAGTTACATTACTCCTACAAGAAGCCAGGACTATTGGCTTTGTCAATGGTTGTTTGTTGCATAAAGTTTTGTATAATATTGAAAATGCTTCTGCTCTTGTGGCAGAGGTTGTGGCTTAATGCTCGAGCTGCCGACTTAGGAGATGGGTTTTGGGTCTCGGGCCTGATTAACATCCTGTGATTCTCAGCAAATCAATTAATCACCCCATGCATACAAAAAAAAAATCATTTAAATCGCTCCAATACTTTTAAGTTGAGTTTGCACAATATAAAACTTGCTGCCTTTCTTTTCTAAACGTGGGGCTGAAGGTTAGCCTTTTTTAAGAATGTATGTTAAATGCAGCCCATGACGGATGCTGTGATCAGGGAGGCAACTGGTCCTGAACTTCGGGGGGGCTAACACTCCCAGCCAGGGCTGGCCCTGCACTGGTCGCACACTGGCACCCCTCCTCATTTCCTCCTCCTCCATGAAATCCCTACTACCACTCACCAACAATGCCCCTCATCTCTCTATAGCACCTTTCTGACAAACATTTCATTTTTTAAACACGCGGCTCCTAGTTTACTCACTCTCAGTTCTGTGATCTGCATGGTACATGTTCTTTGTAGCAGGCACGTTAACTCTGCGCTATGTGGGTGGCAGGCGTGCTCATGTGAATGCACGGTGAGTGATGCAACAGTGTAAGAGTAGGTAGGGTAAGAGGAGTGACTGCAGGGTGAGTGAGGTGACCTTATGAATTTTCGTGCGGATGTAATTACAGAGTGGGATGAATGAATGCATGGTTAGTGATGGGCATGTTTGAGTGAGATTGCAGACGGAGCAGTGAGGGGGGCAGGTGAGTAAAGTATCACATGAGTGCAGGGTGAGTAGTGGGCTTGTGTGACTGCAGGGTGAGGTACCGGGTGAGCAGCACAAGTGTTTTGTGAATGCAGTGATCACTGTGAGTGCAGGGTGAGCGGGTGAATGGTGTGAGTGCATGGTGATCAGTGTGAGTGCATTGTGATCACTGTGAGTGCAGGGTGAACGGGAAAGTGAAGGGCGAGAATGAGGAGTGAGTTGTCTGAATGCAGGGTGCATTCCCAGACACAGATAGTATATGACCTGAAGGTGTGAGTATGTGGTGCAAGACTGTAGGAGAAGGTGAGTGAACATGTGTGGGAGAACGTTTGTCAGTGTCTATACATTCAATGGAAATATAGTAATGGCACATTGTGTACTGTACAAAAGCTGAACAAAAATACCTAGAGCCCCTGGAATTCTGCAGCAGAGGAAAGCACAAAATTATGCAGCAGTGTTGGCTAAATTATGGAACAAGAATAGGCAAATTATGTGAGATAATACAGCACATGCTTTCATAGTGTTACTTCATTCTTTTATAATTGTTTATACATTGTAATCCTGTCTGCGCAAATATTTCATCTCCTTGGGACCAGTTTAGAAACCAAATACAGACGTAAGCAACTGAAAGATGCCCAGGCAACCTTTGCGAAGAGCCTTCCGTGCATGCAAACATATGTCTCAACTTATTTTTTTAAACTCTTGATCATTTGATTTGTTTAAGCTAGAAACTATTTTCATTTGGATTGAATCTACAGATTTTTGTTTCAGATGATGGATTATGTGGCAAATCCATAATTATGCAGTGGCCTGGTAATACCTTATACTTGTGATGCCTCAATGTGCTTAGGAACAAGCAGACCTTCTAGTCTGTGATGACGTAATGTATCACAACATGGCTTCTCATTAAAAGAATGAAAGAGTATGAGAAAATATGTATGCTACCCTGAAAAGTATGGTAAGAGCTATTCCTTCTGCTGCAAATAGTGGTGGGTTATGTAACCCAGGGACTGAATGAGGCTGAAAAACAGGTAGGCTTAAGAGCTGCTGGCTCCCAGTGTGACAATCGTTTTGTCAGCCGCTTCTGAAGACCTTCTCCATGAATTCCCTTACTACCATCCTCCAACATTACCCTTCACATCTCCAAACTTTCTCTCTGGCATACATTAATTTTTTTATAGGTCTACTCATTGTTCACTCACCCTCAGTTCTGTGATCATGGTAAATGTCAGGCACACGTTCTTTCCGGAAGGCACATGAACCCATTGAGGGTTCCAGCAGGAGCATTAATCACTGTCATTATCTTGACATTTTTAATGTCGCCTTAATACTGATGGCCACCCAAGGAAACTAGCAGCACCTGCTTTCAAACTCAAAAGTTATTGTAAAAACACCTTGACCCCACCCCACACACCTCACAAGGTCAGTGCTAGGTGCGACTGCACAAACGTCCTAAAACTGCCCTGATTGGACATGCACAAAGCAACAGCATTAATCCATCATGTGTTATGTAAAACAAAGAAAACATAAAAAAATCAGTCGTGAGCTTTTGCATGACAGCACTATTCACCGCCGTCTTCGTGCTGGTCAGTACATGGAACCGACTCCCAGCACACTTTCAAAAATGTAAATGAAAAGCAGCCCGATCCTACATTGTGAACAGGCGCGCAACGCCCATAGGGCTCAAAGGGCTTCAACCGCCCGCTCCACACTCCCCCACCCATGGTGTGTGTCGGCCCGGGCTGAGACAGCTTCTCGAGCACACACAGACAGTTCTTGAGCTGCAACGAAGAATATGTGCCTGACATTAGAAAATGTGTTGAACTTTACTGTGTCTGTAGAAGAGAAAACAGAAAACAGAAAAAATTATTTTTTAGAATGTAATAAATAAATCATTAAGCGTATGAGAAGTTGCTTTTTTATGTAAACATTTTTACATGCAGCTTAAATAAGCCTAAATAAGTAATAGGCTCGCGTACCTAATGTGCTTCTATGACTAGGCCTGAAAAATATTTAGTCGACTTCTGCTTGACATTAAAATAAAATGCCTTTCAAAAATTGGTGATCTAACTGTAAACTCGTTCATCACTTTAAAATGTGCTGCTCTGAGAGAAATGTATTTCATTGCTTCCTCACACTACATGATTTTCTCATTTCACTAAACAATGTATTCTGCTATATTTTATAATAAATAGAGTATGAGCACTGTAGAACTTATGGAAGATATTTGTTCGCATGGTCTCATCAAGACTTACTCCTTGAAATGTTTCATTGCTTTAGAATAGCTCTTTGTCTACTCATTGGGATACTGACAACAGCTAACAGAGTAGGCCTGCAAGAGGTCTCATGAAAACCTTCCCGCATGTATCTAGTGCAAGACATATAAAAAACTTGTAGATAACTGCTCACCGGCGTGGATGTTAACCAAGGGAAGTGGGAAGAGAGATGACAGACCTTCGGAAGACCTGTTCCCATTGGACAGACCGTGCTGAAACTGGCAAATGGTTTATGTTTTCATATATACGTGTTCCTAGATACAATCTATACAATTCCACACCATTCTTCCTTTTTCCTTGCCGCCTTACTCTCGATGTAGTATTCATTATTTGTCCTTATTCTTGTCCAGATTGCTGTGTGCTATTGCAATTTCCTATTTATCGTTTTGTGAGGAAACTTTCTCCTACAGCTGATCATAGATACTGCTATGATTAATGTTCTTTGATTTTGTTAACAGTTGTTACTGCGACTTGATGGGGAAATTGGCTGAGTTTCTTGAACTATTCTTTATGGGGAGTTCATTCTTTGACTAACGAAATGCTCCAGAATCTCGCGGTTTTCCAAAATAAATTTTGGGTTCTTATTTAGGTTAGGACTCTTAGACTAAGATAGGGACTATTTCCTTTATAGAAAAAGCTGTCTATATTATGCTGATCATAACAAAACCTTTTGTTGATCTTTCTGTATATTGACTAACCTGAATAAAATGACAAAAACAATACTAATATCTTAATGAGAAATAAAGCCTTAAAATTATTTCAGACCTCTCATCATTGACAGAACGTTAAAATATTGAAAGTTGATGAAAATATTTGAAATGCAATTTGTTACAGCTCCGTTCTGCCACAGTGGTCAAAGTCCATTGGTCTGAAGACGGAGTAATGCCAAATATAGGAGTCTTTTGTTGTAAGTGCTTTAGGTCTGCACTGGTCATCAAATTGCCGCCCCAAATTTTGCGCGCTAACAAATCCATTGACTTCCATTGGGGCCTGTATCGGGTGACTGTCATGTATGGGATTTGCAATTCTGCTGTTGCAGGATCAAATATTAAAACGCAAATGTATGTTTGTTTACCTGTCAGGAGCCCGGAGAAAGCAGTATGGCATGGAAGAGAGAGCGTGATACAAGTGATGTGCACTGGCCTGCAAGAGCAGGTTACTGGCAGTGCATACTCCGAGTTACACAAGACCAGGCCCTCTTATCTGAAGCCCGCAGAGTAATCAGGTTTCTGCATGCAGGAATCGGGAGGCGGGAGACTAGCCTAGAAATCGGTGGTCTCCGACCTGAATCAGGAGGGTTGGCATGTATGGCATATACTTTTTACTTAAAATTCATTACTCTTAGTTGAGGTAGTCCATAGTCTTATTAGTTTAATGGAAGCAAACCAAGACTACAACACCCAGAATGCATTGAGCTGCGACAGGAAACAGAAGAAGAGGATACAATGTCTATAATTACATGCAGAGAGGTAGTCATCCTATTCATTTTTGACCATTCACAATTTTTATCTGCCTCACCTACCTCGTTACAGACACAGCCTTTTCCCATGTCCCCATCCTCCACTCCGCACTTCCTTGATCTTCTTCCTTCCCTCGGGATTCCCCTTTAAACTCTTCTTCCATCATCTTCTCATTCATAGTCTTCCCTACCTAACTTATCTTTGTGTTCTTAACCTTTCCTCTTCCTTCAACTTCCTCTCCTCATCCCTACCTCACCACAATATATCTACCTATCCTAGGACAGGCATTTCATCCTCCTTCTATCATCAGTCCATTTCCGCTTCTTGCACGGCCTCCCTTGTGTGTTTACTCTCTGTCGTGTTCGAGACACGTATTCCCTCAACCTCATCTTCTTGTCTCTGCTGACCCTTTAACCTTCCCTCTTATCTTTATTCAGCTCCCCCTCGAATCCTATCACAGTCTCTTCTGAGCTTATTCAATCAGCTCATTTGCCACCACTCATTCTCCTCCTAAACTCAGGGCCACTGGAATTATGCAGCAGGGGATGGGCAAATTATATGACATTGTTCAGTAAATTATGCGCCAATAAAAGGAAAATTATGCAGCATAATGCCGCAGTTTATTGTTTTACCATTTTTGTACTTTCTTGCACCTCATTAGTACCAGTTTAACACTCAAATATAGCAATAAATAACAGAAGGTGAGTAGTAAGCTTTCGCAAAAGACCTTCCACTCCAGGGAAACACGTGTACCTGCGATTTTACTAACATTTGAACTGTTTGAGATAGAAACAAGTATTTTTTGTTAAAATCTGCAGATTATGCAGCAGATGATGGATTATGTGGCAAATGCAGCAAACATATACTATAAATGCAGCAGCCTCACAGTCACACAATTCCAGTGGCCCTGCCTATAAAGTATGTGAACAAAATATCAAGTTTTTAATATCAGGAGACAGAAATATCAGAAAAGAATATAGTGACACAAAAATATTGTGATGCAGAAATATTGTCACAAATATAGTTTTTTCTGGTAAGTAATATTGTTATTAAAAATATAGTTGTTAATATCATTTTCAGTAATATAGTTGTAAAGAATATTGTTTTTTAATTATTTTAATGTGTTTTAGTTCATATATTCATTTTATGTGTTATTGTTTGGATACTTGTTATTAATTTTTGTAAATATATTTTGCCATTTTAAGGGATTTCGATTTTTTTATTTAATTATTAATAATTTGTAGTGTTGTAGCTGGTTGTTGGGTTTGTAGGGGTATAGGATGGGGAGTTAATTAAGTAATACTTAATTATTGATTAATCATTTTTAAGTACATATGTGATTGCTATTAATTATGTATATTATGTAATACTGATTTAATTTACCTATATTTTAGGTGTGGTTTGCTATGTTTGTAGGGGTATAGGGTGGGAAGTTAATTAAGTAATAATTAACAATTAATGTTTTATCTATATATATATAAAAACCAAAGTATGTCCGTTTGTCCTTTATGCATTACTACACCATTCATCCGATCGGCATGAAACTTTGGGAAGTTGTTGAGTACACTCCCGCGAAGGTTTCTGGATAAAAAAATAAATACAAAAAACAAATAAAATAAAATAAATAAAAAGAAAGTGTTAAAAGTTGTTGAGTACACTCCCGCGAAGGTTTCTGGCAAAAAAAAAATTTGTTAAATATCGGCCCCCCGGCCACCCAGGGCCCTCATAATCTTTCCAATACTGAACGTTTACACTTTCCGGTGCGACTCGCTTTTGCAGTGACCATCAACAGAGCACAAGGACAATCGCTGCAAGTGTGTGGACTAGATTTGGAGAATCCGTGCTTCTCACATGGACAACTGTATGTGGCCAGCTCACGCGTCGGAAAACCTTCTGATTTATTCGTCTACGCACCAGACGGAAAAACAAAAAATACCGTGTATCCACAAGCACTCGAATAAAAAAACTGAATTAAAACAACACTTTGAAATGTTTTCCATATTAAAATGAATAAGTTTCAATAAAAATGACACAATGTAAATTGAATGTTATCATAACAAGTTTCCTTAAATTTCCTTTCTTCTGAGATCGCAGCCACGCGCAATGGGTAAGCTAGTGCATTATAAGTTCTCAATATGTAAATTGTGAAATGATCATATATTTTAGTTACATTTCAGGCTTTCCCTACTGTTGCTTAAACTGGAGTGGTAATAGTAATTTTAACCCCTCCGAAGACCAACGCTTTCCCTACCTGTGCACTGACTGGAGTGAGAATAGTAAATGTAATCCCTACGAAGCCCAACACTTTATCTACTATTGCACTGACAGGAGTGGGAATAGTAAATTTAACCACTCCGAAATAAAACGCTTTCCCTGCAGTTGCACAGACTGGAGTGGGAATAGTAAATGTTACCCCTCCAAAATCCAACGCTTTCCATACTGTTGCATAGACTGGAGTGGGAATAGTAGATTTAACCCTTGCAGAGTTCAACACTTTCCCCACTGTTGCACAGATTGGAGTAGGAATAGTAAACTAAACCCCTCCGAAGTCCAAAGCTTTCCCTACTGGTGCACAGACTGGAGTGGGAATGATCTATTTAACCCTTCCGAAGTTCTACACTTGCTATTCTGTTGCATAAACTAGAGTGCATGTACTATTCCAGATTCAAATCTATCTATATATGTAAAAACGAATGTATGTCTGTCTGTTTGTCCATTATGCATTACTACACCATTCATCCGAGCGCCATGACACTTTGGGAAGTTGTTGAGTACACTCCCGCAAAGGTTTCTGGCATAAACTTTTTTTAAATATCGGCACCCCAGGGCACTCATAATCTTTCGAAAACTGATGTACGCACCAGACGGAAAAACAACAAATCGTGTATCCACAGGCACTCGAATAAATAAATAGAATTAAAACACCATTCATCCGATCGCCATGAAACTTTGGGAAGTTGTTGAGTACACTCCCGAAAAGGTTTCTGGCATAAAAATGTTTTAAATATCGGCCCCCCAGGGCCCACATAATCTTTCGAATACTGATGTACGCACAAGACGGAAAAACAAAAAATCGTGTATCCACAAGCACTCGAATAAATAAATAGAATTAAAACAGCATTCATCTGATCGCCAGGAAAATTTGGGAAGTTATTGAGTACTGTCACGCGAAGGTTTCTGGCATAACATTTTTTTTAAAATCGCCCCCCCAGGGCCCTCATAATCTTTCGAATACTGATGTACGCACCAAACGGAAAAACAAAAAATTGTGTATCCACAAGCACTCGAATAAATAAATAGAATTAAAACAACACTTTGAAATGTTTTCCATATTAAAATGAATGTTTCAATAAAAATGACACAATGTAAATTGAATGTTATCATAACGAGTTTCCTTGAATTTCCTTTCTTCAGAGATCGCAGCAACGCGCGACGGGTGAGCTAGTATGTATTAAGAAACAATAGTATTGTATGTCTTGTAACAATATTAGTGTAAAACGATATATATATTTTTTCAATATTTTTGTACCTACCATTCTATAGGTAGGGAAACAATATTTTTGACACTATATTTATTTTACTCTGTATTGCTAGCTCCCATATTGTGTCTGTGATCCTCTCCTATACCTTTCTCCACCCTCCATCCTTTCCATCCCTCTCATCTTGTTCCTTAGGCCATACTCATTCCTTCTCTCTTTCACTTCACCCTTCACCCTCAAAAGTCATCAGAGCATCCTTTCCCTCCAGCCTGATCGCATTTCTTCTCCCCAGAGTCTTGCCTTCTCTTTTAACTCCCATCAGGAAAACTGAAACCTTCCTAGCCCCCTAATTCAACTGTTAGTCATTCCTCTACTCATCTTCTCTCCTCAATGTCTATCCTACATGGTACCTCAAAATTGCTTCTCCCTTCTCCCCCTCCCAACCCTCATCGATCCTGCTACATGAACTATGGGTGTTACCTGTAGCTCATAGGTTCAAATCACATCATCTCCCTAATCCTCCCCAGCACTTCACACTTTATTATGCATTCCCTGCCCATTTTCCTCCCCTCAGCCCTTCACGCTTTATTTCCTCCTCAGTGCTTTTCTCTTTTGTGGTCTCTAGGTCTTCGAGGGGTGGAGGCATGGCTGCCACCATATAAACACCTACATCTTGCAGTCTTGCCCACTCACCCACAGTGGGGGGTTTTCAACCTCACTGTGTGGTGCTTTTAGTTGGATGGTGCATACAGAAGTCAGGAGCCAACCTGAGCCAAACATCTGACCAGCACACACTCATGTCCCTTTTATGCTGATGCTCCCACACACTGTTCCAAGTCTGTGGTTGTGCTGCTATGAACGCCAGAGGCAGATGAGACATTTGTGGGACAGAATGTTCACAAACAGTTACATTTGTTGCCTTCGCCAGAAACTAGCCCACTGTAATATTATAGTCCTTCCTGACATCCTCCAAAGTATACATCACTCTTGGGTCATATGTGTCCCTTACCTCGTCAAACACTTCATCTGACCATACTTAAACAATGAAGTCTGGGAAAACGCCACAGGGGCATCTTTGGTGCATATACCACAGTTGATCACAACTTTTTTTTTTTTGTGTAATTTTTTTTTTTCATTTTGGGTAAAACAAGAAAACACAAGAAGGCTACCGAGGTGCCACACAGTTCCCCACGTGGGGGCACAATCTGGAGTCATGAAGCATCAATATCTCACATCAACATAAGCATAGCAGGACCGAAATCACATCATCATAATCAGATAGCCGTAGAGGAACAGTTCGATGAGTCTGTCAACGGGCTTGTGCGCTGCAAAGTCCAAGCAGAAGAGCTGTTATGCCCAAGCTCCTACATATCCAAGTCGAACAGGCTATAGACCCATCTACATGCACCTCAGTGAACCATGAACCAGGAAAGTAGAACTCCCCCCCCCCTCCCTCCCCCTCCCCCCAAGGTGGCGACTCCATTCAAACCAACTCACATTCTATCAACGAGACTAGACTTGAAACAGGTGTAGTGACCGTAAGGATGCAGGGCATACAGCTGACGGTAAGCCCTTAGAGAGGAATGCAACTAGGGGACCCCACTGAAACTGAAAGTTCTTGAAATTGCCAAGGAATATGTCCGCCATTCTCTCCAAGCTCAGGAGCTTCCAAAGTCGTGCGTGCCACAGAGAGATTGCCGGTGCCTCTTTCTGTTTCCAGGTAGCGGCCAGTGTAATCTTGGCAGCACCAAGGCAAAGCCACAGAATCTTCTTGTCTGCCCGGGTCTGATGCTCAAGGCCGGGTTCACGCAGGCCTAGTAAGACAGAGGCCATAGAATCCTCTATGGGATACTGAAGAATGTTCCTGATGTGTGAGAGGATTTCCTCCCAGTAGGGCCGAATCACTGGGCAGTCCCACCAGATGTGGCGGAAGTCCCCAAGAAACCCACACCCCCTCCAACATTTATCGGAGGTGGCCGGGTAGAAGCGGTGGAGCCTGGTTGGGCATAGGTACCATTGCATAAGGGTCTTGAGGTGGGCTTCCCGTAGGTGGAGCGAATGGTTAAACGCCGTCAAGTCCCGCCACAACGCCGACCATTCAATATCGGAGATATCTCTCCCTAACAACTCTTCCCATTGCTCCATGTATCTAGGCCTAGGCGATACCGCTGATTTAAGCAAGAGCTGATACAGGAAGGAGATGACGCCCTTCATTGCAGATGTCCGCAGTAGGAAGGCCTCGAATGGCGACGGAGGTCTCGTAGCTGCCTCTAGTACCCCAGGCGACGTGGCCCAATGAAGCAGTTGTGCATGACGATATCGGTCGGACTGGGGGACCCCATAGTCCCTCACGCAGTTAGCAAAAGTGAGGGGGTCCTGTCCATGAAACAGGTGGGTCAAGGCCCTGCAGCCTCCTACCCTCCAGGCGTCAAAGGCCCCCTCTCGATATGCCGGTGGGAAAGCCGGGTTAAAGTGCAAGGGCGTGAACGGTGAGGGGAACGTAGTCCAACGTTCGTCCGAGGCCAGGGTGTCCCACACCTTCAGTGTGGTACCCGTAGGGGTACTGATATAGGCGTTCAGGGGCGGTCCTTCTTTGGCTTCCAAACCAAGTCCCAAACCGATCTGCCAGCCACGCTCCGGTCCATGTGCAGCCAATGTTTCTCCGACGTTTGCTGTGACCACTCCACCAGCACCCTCAATTGTGCCGCTTTATAAAAGAGCTGTAAGTCAGGAAGTCCCACTCCGCCCTCGGACTTCGGCCGACGCAATACCGCAAAAGACAAGCGTGCACGGCCCCCTTGCCACACAAAACGCAAAATCTGCATCTTGAGACGCCTAAAATAGTCGCTGTCCAGAGGAATGGGCAGGGCCTGAAATAAATACAAATATTTAGGGAGGAGAACCATCTTTACAGCATGGATTCTACCCAGCCACGACAGAAATTTAGGTTTCCACCTTTCCAATTCGGCTCGGGTCTTCGCTAACACGGGCGGGAAGTTGGCCGAGAATAGTTTGCCCACTGTCGGAGTCAAGTGGACCCCCAGATAGACAATCGAACCATCAGCCCAAGCTAAAGGCGTCAGAGGTCGCACGCGTTCCATCTCTGCCTGCGAGAGAGTAAGATTCAGGATATACGATTTGCTATAGTTAACCTTGAAGCCGGCCACCTCCTCATATTGCAGCAAGGTCTCCCTAATACAAGGCAGCGAGTGTTCCGGGTCCGCAACAGAGAAAAGAATGTCGTCCGCGAAGAGCGTGATTTTATGTTGCTCTCCCGTGAACGGAAGGCCCCGAACCCCCCCATGCTCCCGCACCGCCACCGCCAAGGGCTCAATGCTCAGCGTGAACAGGAGGGGGGAAAGGGGGCACCCCTGCCTAGTGCCTCTAGAGTGCGGAAAGAACGCCGACATGTGGCCATTGACCGCTACTCGAGATCTAGGACTGCAGAAGTTAGCCCTCACCATGGTGAGAAACTTCTCCGAAAAGCCAAAGGCCGCCATCGTATTAAACAGGAAGCTCCAGTCCACACGATCGAAAGCCTTTTCGGCATCCAGCCCCACAAGGAGTGCCGGTATGCGGAACCTGTCTGCTTTTTCAATTAAATGTACCACCCTGCGCGTATTGTCGTGAGTCTGGCGCCCCTTAATAAATCCGGACTGGTCAGGATGTATGATCGCCGGCATCAGGTCTTGCAGCCTATGCGCCAGGATCGCCGAATACAGTTTCGCGTCTATGTTGAGGAGCGCTATGGGGCGAAATGAGGCACACTGGGTGGGGTCTTTCCCCGGCTTCGGCAAAACCGTTATAACCGCCTCCGCCAGGGAGCCGGTTGAAGAACCGGACTCGGCCATGCCATTGAAGAGGGACACCAAAAAGTCACAGAGGTCAGTGGCTTATGTTTTGTAAAAAACGGCGGTATAGCCATCCGGCCCAGGAGCCTTGTGTAGTTTTAGGTTCTTGATAGCCTCAAGCACCTCTTCCCTGGTAATCGGGGCCCCCAACAACTCGTTCCACTCTTTGGATATCTGGGGGAGGGGCAAGCGCCGCAAATACTCCCTCTGAGCTCTCGTGTCCAACCTGTCTCCCGCGTAGAGGTCCGCATAAAAGTGGCCAAAAATGGCCGCTTTCGCTTCGTCCCGGTGTTGCACCCCACCCGTAGCATCCCGAATCCCCCCGATATATTCACGTTCCCGTCTGTCCCTCAGTTGACGTGCCAGTTGCCTTCCCACCTTGTTCCCACAAGAGTAAGATTGCCTTCCTAACCTCAACAGTGTTAGTTCGGCCCTGTTATTGTAGTGGGCTCTCAATTTCCCCAGGACCGTGGTCAAAGGTCGGAGGGTCACTCTCGAAGGGTTGAGCTTGTGAGCCTGTTCGAGGTTCACCAATTCAGCCTCCAGATCCTCCCGATCCTTGCGCCGCATTCTATTGAGGTTCGCATTGAGGCCCAGGCATGTGCCCCTGACGGACGCTTTAAAGGCGTCCCAAGTATTGGAAACCGAGGTGTCTGACGCGGGATTAAGTTAAAAAAATTCCATGATGGCCTTCCGCAGCGCCTTATTAGAGGCATCATCCCGCACCACCGAGGCCGGGAAGTACCATTTCCGTTGCCCGTCACCGGGCGACGACCAACGGAGGCTAAGCACCAGCAAACTGTGGTCAGAGACTGAAAGTGGAAGAATGACGGAGTCAAGGACATCTCCTCTAAGAGCCTGGCTAAGGAAAATGTGATCCAATCGGGAGTAGGAGTGATGTACATGTGAGAAAAAAGTGTAATCTCGGGAGGTAGGATGGAAAAAGCGCCAGCCGTCTACCAGCCCTAGCTCTCCCACCAACTGCTGCGAGGAGGAAGAGAACACCCCCGTGTCAGCCCTATGGGCCCCAGAACTATCCACAGTCTTATCCCACACCAAGTTAAAGTCCCCCAAAAGGAACAAGTGCCCTTCAGCAAAGTCACCCACTCTCTGCAACAGACATTGTAGAAACTGATTTTGGCCAGCATTGGGGAGGTACACCACCACAAAGGTACTTAGCCGCCCCTGAACAAGCCCCTTCACCATCAGCCAGCGGCCATCCTTATCACTGCGTACGTCAATAGACTGGAAGTGCAGCGCAGAGCGGAAGAGGAGTGCCACCCCCCTATGTTTTGTGGATGCAGAAGATCTGTATATAAGGGGATACGCCCTATGTCGAAGGCGCAGCTCGTCCTTGCGTGCCAAATGGGTCTCTTGGAGCCCCACAACATCCAACTGGTGGTCAGTCACATACTTCCATACTTTCTGCCACTTCTGCGGTGAGTTCAGGCCCTTAACATTCCAAGTCCCTATACTAACAGGCATAATGGAACCACAAACCAGAACTCTCTACAGCCATCCCAGGAGCCCCCCACCCCACAATCGAGAACCCATCAGACAAAGGTAGCATTGAAGGGCGACCCAAAGTCCCCCCCCGGGCACCATCAACCTGACAGTTAGCCTCCATTAATTTCGCCAACACGCCCTCTCGCTCCACGCACGCCACAACCACCCCCCCCCATCCCCGCCACACATGCCACAAAACACCCATGTCGCCACCATCGCACCCCCATGCAACCCCCCCCCCCAGAGCCCCCCACCCACCAACCCCCCGCAAACAAAGGAACAATAGAAAGGAACTCAAGATACTACATCCAAGAGTACTTAACACTCCCAGTAGAGGGTAGAACGAAGGAGTCCTCCTGGGATGGGGCCGGGGGACCACAGCGAGTGCCACCATGGAGCATGGACCGGGGTGTCTTCTCCAAAAGTACATTCAAACCCACGGAACCGAAAGCCGTCTGCCCCTCCGGCGCCTGCCTGTTGTTGGCTAAAGATTAAGCAGCTCCTGAGCTTTGTTGGGAGAATGCCAATGTCGCCGAGGCCACCGAGGCCACCGCGGCCCCCCTCTCCTGCAGGCTAGTCGAGCGGTCAGGCCGTCCGGCATCCAAGACTGGGCCCACCCTTTGCCATGAGGAGGAGCGCCTGCGCCTCCTGGACGAAGAGCCACCCCCGTCTTGCGATGGAGACACATCCTCCAAGCCTAGGAGATCTTTTGCCACCTGGAGGGAGCGGATCTGCGCCAATCTGTTCTCCCAACGAAAAATAATGCGGAATGGGTGGCCCCAAGAGTAGGAGATACCGCGCTCCCGAAGGAAGGTAGTCACTGGGCGGAATTCCCGCCTCTTCTGAAGGGTCGTCGCAGCCAGGTCCTGGTACAACTGTGGCCTATGCTCCCTAAATTGCAGCGAGGTGATGGTTCGAGCCTTCCGCAAAATGCGTTCTTTCAGTTGAAAGTCATGAACACAAACAAATATGTCCGGCGGCGGCCCCCCTCTCCTCGGCAATTCAACTCTATGCACCCTTTCCATCCTGATTTCCTGGACGTCGTCGTCGCCCAGCACCTGCAGCAGAAGGGCCTGGACATAGCCCGGGAGGTCCCCCGCCTCACCGTCCCACGGTACTGCTCTAATGCGAATGTTGTTCCTGCGGGAGCGGTTTTCCAGGTCCTCCGTGTGGGACTGGAGGTCCAGGTTTTGTTCAGTGAGTCAGATAATGTCTTGCTGTAGCTGGTGCACATCATTAGGCACACTCAGATCGTGGTCCTCCAGGGTCGCCACCCGCTCCCCGATGCTATCCACATCCCTCCGCACCTCTCGGAGGTCCGATGCCAATTGGGCGCGCAGCTCCGAAATGTCTTCCTTGATGGAGGTAAAGAGCTCCGTCATGAAGGCCTTAGTCGCTGGGGCCTCATCATCCAACTTCTTAGGCGACGCGCTGGACCCGGGGGACGCCAGGTGCAAGGTAGACTTCGCCGCACCATCCTTCCCCGCTTTCCCTTTGTTGCGGGATGCGTTCGACATTGCGGCACTTCTTATGAGGCTCTGTGTGCCCTTTGCTGTTGGGATGATCCCGCACTCCCACTGTCCGTCTCCACTCCCCGTCGCTCAGCGCAGGTGCGTCTCCCAGATTGCGCCAACCAGACCCCTGCTATGGTCCTCACCGGTTGGCCCCAGTGTCTACGCCAGGCGTCTTCGGCACCCCTCTCTGCAGCACAGTGAGGCCAGATCTAGGTGCAGTGCCAGGTCGGGGATCCCGGCCGACGATTCACAAACGCCACTCTCCAGTCCCAGCTGAGCTCAGGTGCAACCTTCTTGCGCAGCTGCGGTAGGCTGTAGGCGCCAAATGCTCCCGCCGTGCCCCACTCGTGTGGCAATCACTCCGATATCAGCACCAGGGCTGGCCAGCCAGTCCCACACCCTATGCCCCCACTCTCACGAGGCAGCGTTTCAGCAGGATTCCCCCACCAGCCAGAGCGTCTCGGAATGCCTCAGGAAGAGCCAGGGGATGAAATCACGCATCCGGGCCCCCACAATCTGCCGGGCCTTCAACAATCCCCACCGCAGGGCGAAAGCGCCCACCCGCTCTCCCCGCAAGCTGTCCTCCCAAAACTGCAGACCAGCCAAGTCGGGCTCCAGGGGCCAGGGTCCTCCCCGCTGTAGACCTTCTCCTTTTCCCCTCCTATGAGGCGCTGCCGTCCGCTTCAATGTCCGCCTGGCTCCCACATCTCAAATCACCAGGAGCCGGGGGCCTCCCTCAAGGCGCCTCAGTTCAACAAAGCCCACCGGCGATCACCGCTCTGTGCCTGGATGCTCCCCAATGACAGGCGTAGGCGGGGAGACCGCGATCGGACCGCTCCGCCAATGTGCCAAGACCGGGCCGGGGGGAAGGGGAAGCCGCAGGCCGCAGCACTCACCAGGTCCGCCGCTCCGATCCAGAGCTCCCCCCGCCGGACCCCTCCTTCAACGTGGTGCGGAGGCGCTGCGCTGTGCCGCGAGGGCCGACCGCCCGCTCCAAGTCTCTCCTCCGGCCAGGCCTGCTCTGTTCCGCCGCGGGCCAGAAGTCCGGCCTCCCACCTCACGTCAGGCCGGGGATTGCAAGGCCGCCTCCAGGCCGCAGTTCGTCGCCGCCGCCGCTTCCTCTCCCAGGGCTCCACGGCTAGCACCGAGACTCCGGACCGGACCCCTCGTCTCCAGGCGCACAGCGGGTCCGGAGCAGGCGAAAAGCAGGCTGCGTATAGCGCTGTAACAAAGCTAAGCACGGGCTCGGCGCCGGAGGGACTCGAGAGAGCGTCCTACTCTGCCGCCATCTTGGCCACGCCCCCGATCACAACTTTTTTATATACCTTCATGGGTACCTTTGGCAATGGACTGGTCGACTTAATCTTACTGAGGAGGACCTCTCACAATGAAGTTTGTTTAATCTTTCTCTCCACACAGTGGACTCCTTATTGCCTGTCTGCTGCCCACATGCTGAAGGTGAGAAGGCAAGTAATATAATTCACAGTCTGGATCACCAATAATACCCGTAGGAAAGGGAAGAAAAACTTTCTGTAGTGTTACCCTGCCGCCATCTTTCTATATCAGGCCTGAAATCAAGGAGTTCAGTTCCCTAAAGGAACCACTGAGTTATGATAACTGAAACTTTCAAAAAGAAAGGAGGATTACCATCTTGGCAAGGGCAACTCTTGGCATCACTGACAGAGGTAAACATTTTCCATTACCTACTAATTTCTGAATAGCGTCAAGTGATTTGAGGCTAGGGGTGGGGGTGGTCAGATACAGTTATGTTGTGGGGACGTTCATAAAACTGTGTAGGAATCCGGAACAAGAGTCTCCTTCATGGTCCAGTTCTGTGGTCCAAATCCTGATTTGTATTGATATAAAATTGTGTTCCACCTCGGCTGAGGTGACAGAGACTGCTGCTGATTATTGTATGTAATCTGTTGATATGGAGGAACACCTAATAAAAAAACGTTTAAAAAAAAGTGATTTGAGGATATTCCCTACTATCAGGTCAACGTCTGAATGGTATCTGGATCCCAAGACAACGAAAGGAGGAGGATGGGACTCGGGAATTTGTGCCCCCTACCCACATGGGGGTCACTCTTAAATGAAAGAAAAATAACTTAACGAAAATAACCCTAAGCCAGATAAAACTCTAAAGTTATCTACCATTTCCATGACATTTGGTAAATTCATAGTAGAGTCTGGTTCTCGCACTTCCACTGGAAAGAATTAACCTGACCTGTGTGGAGCCTAGCTGCCAGTTCAGAGTATAGATAGGATGTCTAGCTAATTATTGTTGGACCACAAATCCATCTCCTTTAACACAGGGTGAAGAAAATCCCAATCCGTGGAATCAAAGGCCTCTGTCATCTCTAGAGAAGACACAATACAGTGAATAATCAGGAGGAGTATTCAAGATTAAAAGAAGGAGGCATCTGAAGTCTGGAGAAGTGCTGCCTCCAGGGATCAAGCTATTTGATTCATATGACCAAAGAGGTCATCACCAGCCTCTTTCTGTTTCTTAAGGGTACCCCAAATATCTTGTAGTCAAGATTCAATTGTCACCTCTATTGTCTCTTTAGCTGTCAGAAAGACTGACCTGAGGTGCCTTGCAGCACTGTAGAGTCAGAAAATGGAGTGCTACACATTTACCACAAGTGTCCTAAAATGCAAATGAAATACCATCCAAACCTTGTGTTTTTCCTTACCCATCATTCTGATCGCAGCTGGAAAATTCTAGGATGATCTGATCCAGGTGTTGTGGGATTGAAGGCTGTGAGTACCAATTCTCAAAATGTTTATTTATCTTAGTCTGAGAGTGGGCCATCAAACCCACTCGGACCCTCAAGGTGGTAAGTCCTTGTTTAGTGTGTTTGGCTTAAAGAAGCCCCACAAGGAGTTCTCGGCGTGGCTTCCTTCTTCATATATGCGTTTGGTGCAATGTCAAGGCATCTCGACCTCTCTAGCAATACAGAGTGTGATTTTGTGACCATAGGAGATTAGTATTGTGTGTCAAGTCTCTAAAATGTAGTATTTCTAATTTGCATATATTATCTTTGTGATGGGCCAAATTTTTCAAAAGAAGCTCTCTTACTCCGTCAACCGTTTATTTGACAGATTCCTCAAACCAACTATCCCTGGTTTGCCTTGAAGTAGTGACCATTTTCCTCACTGATAACATCCCTAGACACGGTGTATTGCAGTCCTGTGACTTGCATACGCTAGGAAGGAGCACACATTAGTGATTTCCTATTTGAGATGGTTGACATGAGGAGAGTATGATCGGACAATGTATCGCATAAATATAGTAAACGTATAATCTTTCTATCCATTCTCACAGTAACAAGGAATTTGTCATGCCTATTGAATAACTGGTGCACTGGAAAGGAAAATGAATATTCCCTAGAGATTGGTTGAGTATTATGCTAAATATCATTAGTATCCAAAAAAAACACTGTCTCTCTTATCTGACATAGGGGCATCCTTCAGCATCTTTGGCTATCACATGCTTGTGGAGCTAAGACACACTGGCCTTCATCCAGTGTCATCCACAATGTCCTCTAATTTTAGGTAGTCAGTGCGGAGGAATCCTCCATCCAGGCCACTGCCTCTATCTTATTTTCAAGTGCTGACCCAGATACCCAGAAAGCATCACACAGTGAGAAATTCAAACACCACATGTCTCAGGAAGGCAACATGAAGATATTGCAGCAATACTCACACATACCTGAAGACCCACTGCAGACACAGCTGATCATCTCTCAAGGCAGTGACCTCATGCAACGTGGAGCTGCAGAGGTGCACTCTCACCTTTGAAGTAAAAGTCTCCACATCGGTGGGAACCATCACACGCTGTAATGCCTATTCTCTGGCATGTGAATTGGATGCGATTTGGGATGACAAAGATGGATCAAAGAAGAGAGGGAAGGTGAGTGCAAACTTCAGGGAGTGTTATCATTATTCCAATTGTAAGTTGGATGCCTTGTCTTCTCTTGTGGACACGTGTCTTATTCGGATTGAGGCTGCATCCTTGTATTAGTTCAATCTTCCCACTGAGCCTCCTTTCACCGGCATTGTGCACTCCGTTTGTGTTCCTCTGCCTGTTCACATCAATATCCCTTGGAGGGGACCACTATCGAAGATCAGCTCTGGAACAGATTGGTGGGGTCAGCAGGCAGCCTACAAGGTCTCATCCCAGCAAGTATAATGAGGGGTCCTCACTAGGACCCCTCTGTTCACCTCATTAGCGCAATCTATAGCACGCAAAATAATCACCTCACTGGCAGCTCCAGGGCTTGGGAGAGGAGCCATCTAGCAGCCATTTGACTCCCTACACTTTCTGGCATCCCGCATTCATGCTTCGGATAACATGCTATCTAAGGGGGGCCGGCCTGTGTCTGCATGGCCTCTCTGGCCATCAAAGGTGTAATCTCTCATCAGCTGGGCAGCTGCGTGTAGCCCAGAGACATCAGACCCCCTCCCCCAAGTACGATAGTCTCTTAGTCACAAAATTGCCCATTGCAGACATTTCTTTTTACATTTTTAGGGCTCTATGAAAATGTTCAACAGAGAATAGAGTCAGATATAATGGGAGGATACCGTAAGCTATGAAGCTCTACTCTCTCTATCTCTACGCCATCGTTGTGCCAGCCACACACACCTAAAACCCCTCCTTTAACCTGATCTACTGGTCTTAACCTGATCTACTGGTCATTTGGAAACAGCAACAACCTGCAATGGTCATTGGTCTCTTCGGCATTCATCATTTATTCAAACAACATCTACCTTCCAAACTTTAACCTTCCTTGGGACCCATTACCATTAAAATGACATTGGATAACCTTCTCACCATGCAGCATGGCAAGGCTCCAACATTCATTCTGGGCAACACCCTTGACTTCATCATCACCCCCTTATCTTCCTTAACACGCCTCAAGCGACACTCATAAACTTGACAGAGTACGTCACCATCCTATTCACGTTCCACCACACACCATTTGTCTATCCATCATGCCCAACCAAAGCCAGCCAGGCAATGGTGCTGCTGCTTGAGGGCTTCTCCATCAACACACTCAAGCAAGGTCTGTTCATCCTCTTCATTACCACATAAGACACAGCCAATGTTAGCTACCTGACCCTCTCTATGTTACCTTAAAAGGCAACATTATCACCAGCGTCCATCTGCAACACAAACCATAAAGACAAAGCCCGCTACTCCTTCTATACCAATGAAATTCAACAATGAATACTCCATCAATAAACATGGACAGAGATGCGTGTTGCATCTAGAAAGGCAGGACAGACACAGTGCACATTTTAAAGTTATTTATAAATAGCTACTCTGCATTGCTTCTAGGAGATGAAACCACGGCAACTTCCACTCCTGAAATCTGTTTCTTCCCCAAAGGTTCCAGTTCAGTATCTGACGCCATCCTTCCATTCCCCAGGACCTCACCTCGCACACTTGTAGTACACTACTACAATTGTTTTTATATTATTTGTATTAAATACCATAATAAATTATTAGCCTAAAATAGTGAATAAGGATCAACATAGTCAATAGCTATGTACTAAAACATGTTGAAAAACTGGCTTACGCATATATCTGTGGGAACAACGAAGTTTATACAAAACATCATTTGACTGTATGACTGTTTAAGTACACTACAGAAAACAAAACTCTGATATCGACGCCTGTGCTTTGTGTATACTCTTACTCCAAACACTTTTCTTACTGACTCCAAACTCTCATCCATTCTTTGCAGCACTCTGCACTTCAGAGGCTCCACCTACCCTTTCCCCTTGCACCACACAGATCGATATCTTCACCACCCTAACACTATACCATATGTTACCATCACTCAATTCAAGCACTCCCCAGCCAACCCTTTTCTCTTACAATGGTTTGAAAACTTGTACAATCTTTCCCTCACATAACCTCTCAATTTTACTCCATTTCCACGTCAATCTGAACATTGCCACACGCTGTCTTCCTTCTTCCTTCCATATTCTCTTATCCCACTTACCAACCATCTTATGGTAGAACTTGCTAAATGTCCTCCCGTGATTTCAAAAGGAGTCATGCCTGATCTTTTAACCATGAGGAGTGATGAAATATGCCTAAAACATCTTCACACCTGCCTTCCATCATTCTCCTTCCTCACGCAACACTAAGTGGAGTCAAAGACTCTTCTATCTGTCAACACTTCAATGTTCTGGAAGGTGGGTAAATACTGATCATGTAATATGTGTTCTATGTCTTAGTCCATCAAAAACTCCTTCCTGTCCCTTAACACAAATTGGATTTCTTTGTGTGTCATAATTTCTTTAATCAACTCTTTTCATAAAAACGATTCTTTCTAAAACCTGGCTTCCTTCCCTTTGCCACTCACCCCACTCTTCGACAACCCGACTTCCAGCCAGCCAGGTATGGGGGAGAATACTTGTACACGCTGGCATCCCACGAAATGCCACTCACTGGGACACTTATTTGACGAAGATGGAATCATTCCTTTCCCTCAGATCAGAGCATCTTACGTGATTCCCGAGTCCGAGAGGTTACAGTACCTGCAGCTCCGCCACTGGGCGCTACACCCGCTCATTAGACCACATGCCCAACCCCACCTTACTCCCTACGAAAAATGGCTCATAACATGCACAACGGACAAGAAATTAATTTCAGATCTTTATAAGATGCTGCTTTCCTGGCGCACACACACATACAATGCAGGAGGCGCACACTGGGAGCGGGACCTTGGCCGGTCCCTCAGCCAGAAAGAGTAGGAGGGAATGTACTACAGGGCTCGCCATTCGGCATGTAACATGGGGCTGACAGAAACATTGACGAAAGTGTCTACATATTGGTACTATACGCCTGAGCGCATTCATAGTACTGGCCCCCACCAAAGTTCTGACTCCTGGCGGGGCTGTGGGAAAATGGGTACACTAGTACACCTCTTCTGGGACTGCGACCACATACAACCCTATTGGTCCCAAATTCTCGACGAGATACATAACCACCTCGAAACCCAAATACTGCATTCCCTGGGTATGTTCTGCTAGGCTTACCAAACCCCCTAACATACCCATTTAAATCTAGGCGTGGCCGCCAGATTAAGATTGTTCTGGGCTCTGCCACACAGAACATCCTTATCCATTGGAAGACCACTCATGTGCCTACCTCCACCTGTTGGTTGCATCGCTTATGGTCGGTTCTGGGGATGGAAAAGGTGACACTTACACTGGCGGGGAAAGGCTCCACCTTCGTAGACCTCTGGCAATCTTTTCTTTCTCTTCTGACATCAGAGTTTCGTGAACTAATGTGCCCGAGATACCTATGCCTCTTGCGCCTCTCTGCCACACACACTGCGGAGAACCAGGATCCACCGTTGCAAGATGCGGTTTAGTGGGGCCCTTTATTGATAATCGATTTGGTGGACGAGGTTCGGGGGGAGGAGGGGGGTTAGGGGGGGCTAGGCAGGATAAGTTTCCTTTTTTGTATTGGTTGTAATGTTTCCTTTGCTGATCAGCAGTACACTAGACACCCAGGGCCGATTCTGCTTACAAAGCAATGTATGTACGGCGCTGTTGGATCTTTTGTATTTGTTTAATAAATATCAATAAAAAGTTTTAAACCTTAAAATGTAATCACCACTTTGGAATTCATCTGATTTGTGAATTTAACAGTAATCCTATTGAACAGCAACTAATGTCCACTAACGCATACTTGCATCTGTTACCCAAAGAACTGTAAGGGCAGGAAATGTTAAATGTATTCCTGGCACATGGCTTGTTTAGACTTTCTATCACTTTTGCAGGGTATATTACTGTCCTCTGTGATATGTGACGGAATGCACACAGAACATAAATATACACCTTTGTCTCCTCTTCCAGGTCCATAGCTGACATCAAAGGTTTCATTGTATTCACCTTTTAGTGGCATACATGCTATGATGTCCCTTATGTGCAAAGCCTAAAACATGTCCCCGCAAACAATGCCACTCCATTCAGAACATCTTGGTTCAATTTCAACGTATCCGCTATACACCAATATTGTTTTACCTCGTCACCAAAACTCATTCTCTTTGGCCACCCTTCTGTCACAAATGTTATTATCCTCTTTAACACTTTATCCTCTATCACTGCCTTATCCTATTCATCCATGATGACATTACCAGGGATAATCTCTATAAAACTGTGCCACCACATATTCATCCTCTGTGATGTGCCTCTCACTACAGTTTGACAACTGGGAAAATCAGCAAAGGTATTTCTCACACCTGACATATACTTCATGCTGAAATATTACTCCTGTAACTTCGGCTGTAACTTGGCAATCCTAGGTGTTGCCTTACTTGCACCTTTTGTGGAGAACAATACACCAACTGTTTATGGTCCACCCTCAAAACAAACAATGTTTCCTACACATGTCGGAAATAATGAACCTCCTACCAGCAGGTGAGTGCTTCTTGATGTAGTGTAGTATTTACCCCCACGCCCCTAAGTGGCCTTGAGGAATATGTCACTATTGCTACTTTTCTAGTCCTCAACCTCCCCTAGACACATCACTAACATCAGTCATCACAACATTCTGGCACTTCATATCACATGGTTTTAGCGGAAGTGTACCGATAACATCTTTTTTCTACTGGGTAAATTCTCTACAACACTCATCAGTCGAATGAAACCGGTCTTCGTCAGCAGCCTTATAATTTACACTGTTTCATCAGCAACCTTTGATGTAAACTACAAACAATTTCCGACAACGCAAAAAATATCTGCCTTGGCCTTTGTCTTCTGGGACGGGTGCTTATTCAATTGCTTTAATCAAACCCTTTGAAGGCCATCCCTGTTTTAAAGTGATGTGATGGCAACCTCACCTTTTTATGGCCACCCCACTTCTATTCAAGATCTCCAACATGTGCCTCAAAGTCTCACGATGTTCTCCTTTCCTTTCGCCATACACCGAAAGCGAATCCTGGAATTAAGTCACTTTTTTACCACTTTTATCAGTTAATGTAGTGTCCTTTGGAACACCAAGCAGGCTGGGGTTGATCCAAAGTTAATGCTACAACTGGTGATATGAGCTGTGCTGTAATCCTATTTGGAGATAAGCACACAATAAATCAAGATTTGTGAACAACTTAACTGCTTTTAATGTAGCTAACATATCTTCAATGTTTGCAAATGGATGCCTGTCAAACCATATGTTATTTTTGTTTTGTTTCGTAATTCTTTATTTAAAGTTAAATGCAAACATAAATATATAAGTTCCGTACAACATAGTGGTCTCAGATGAGTCAAATGCCAATATAGATATTAGTGTGCTAATTAAAGAGAAAAACTACACACAATTGGATAGGACGGAGGGGGAGAGAAAAAAATAGGGTAGAACAGAAGACAGAGAGTAAATGACGGACGAAAGGATGGTGTGCATAGTATGGATAATAATCCAGAATCTTCATTGTTCATAATGACGAGATGAATTAAACAGATTAAATCATAGATAGAGGAAAACAGAGTTGAACCCTCAAAATATTGTATAAGTAAAAGGGGAGAGGCAATAAGGATGTTGGATGATCATGAATGAGAGAGATTATTGTCTCCTTATCCGGAGAAAGAAAGAACAGAGGAGAAAAGGAAGGAGCAGAGGGGAAAGGAGAGGAGGGAAGGAAGTAGGGGGAGGGAGAGGAAAGGGGAAAGGCACCTGCACATTAAGAGATAAGAGAAGGAAAAGAGGGATGGGGAGAAAGTGAAAAAAGGAAGAGGGAGGTGTAAAAGAAAATGTAAGAGGAGAAAGGGAAGAAGGAAGAAGGATAAAATAGTAGGGGAGGTAAGGAGTGAGGTGGGGGAGAAAACATTCAAGAGTCTTGGAGGAAAGGAGTCCATATTTGTTGGAACACTTCCTCATGGTCTTGCAGTCGAAATATTACACGTTCATGGGATGCCGTCTGAATAATTGATACCATCTAATCCTCCTGCAAGTGGGGGTTGGGCGATTACCATTGACTCAAGATACAAATTTTGGCTGTAGAAAGCGCAGTATGTAAAAGGCAACGTAATGGGCATGTAATGTTAGGTGAGCTCCGAAGATCATGCAATAGGATGATAGTAGAGGTAAGAGGAAGTCGGAGGGGAATTGTTTTCATCAGAGTATCCTCTATGTAAGCCCAAAAACATTGTATAGTAGGACATTCGCAAATTATATGAGGAAGAGCACAGTCAATTCCCAAACACCTCCAACATTTAGAGTGTGGCAATAACCTGGCTCGTTGCAATCTCGAAGGTGTCCAATACCAGTCATGCAAACATTTGAAAAGACAGAATTTCAAACGTGCTTCACCAGTACCCTTGTCTAAGGCTTCCAATATATCCGGCGAGTCATCTTCTTCTATAATAATATGAAGGTGCGCCCGCCATTTTTCTCGAAGAGCTTTAAGGAGTGTTTGCGAATATAAGTGATTAGTTAATGCACCATACAACCCCGACATCACTCCCTGATGGGATGGGTGCCCAGACAACGCCTCAGGCAGTGTTGTAGTGTCAGGTGCTGCGAGGCCTGATGCAACAGAAGATCAAATTCCTCACAGAGCAGATCAAAGGATTTAAACTCTCTGTTTAGTATGACGTGGTCTAATGTCAAGATTCCTCTCAATCTCCAACTGGACCAGTGAACTGCATGACCATTTATTTGAATGCTCTCGTTAGCCCATAGCGGAGCTTTAGAGTGCAAATGATGGGAATTCCCAAGAAGACGGTATGCTCGATGCCAGGTTTGATAGCCTGCATCACAGGATGCATAGGGGAAATTAGTGGATTACGACTTCTTTGTAAAAACTCAAGGCCATCATCAAAGTTAAGTAGTAAGTGTTCCATTGTAACCCATTGCGGAGGATCAGTCGTACCTCGAAGCAGATAGGCTCGTCGTGAGAGGTGAAAGGGCTAAAGAATAATGTTCCATAGATGGTAGTCCCAGATCAACGTGGGAGCGATGAGCCATTAGTTTGGCTGCAGCTAGACGAGGATGCATACATCCCCAGACAAAAGCCTGTATATGGGTATCTACCTAACGTAATGTGGACATCGGACCTACAATCAGAAGCATTTCAAGAGCATAAGTGTTGCGAAGTAAAGTTACTATCCTTACGGCCTGTACCCTTCCCCACATAGAGAAACCTAAAAGAGACTATTTGGCAACATCTGTTTCCATTTGCGCTATAAGGGGTAAAAGATTGTCTAAGACCATTCCTTCCAAGCCTCGATTAATCATAATTCTCAGATATTTTAGTTGTGACGATTTCCAGCAAAAGGGGTATCCATCAATTGATGCTTTTGTGGTACCCGAAGAAAGAGGTGGAGCCTCACTTTTTCTCCAGTTTACCTTATAACCGGAAAGGGCTGCAAACCTGTCAAGGCTGGTAAAGAAAGGGAAAGATCTTTTAGAATAAGGAGGATGTCATCAGACTATAGATATAGCTCAGATACGCCTTCCACTATAGGTATACCCTGAATCCGCGATGAACGGCGGATAAGTGAAGCAAGGGGTTCCATCGCTAGCAAGAATAAAAGGGGGAAAGGAGGCAACGTTGATGGGTACCTGTGACCTGGAAAGCCCGCCGACCCCCCAAAACTCCCCCAGTAGAGAATGGTGGACTGCAATACCCCCATTATCACCTTCTGTCCATTCTCTACAGGACGAATGGAACTGGTACAATACGCCACTACGTACAGCCAGAGAGGAGGAAAATGAAGCCTTTAACTGGGCTTTCCAGTATGGTGAGGCCCCGCCCTCAGCCGACGTCAGCGCGACACCATTGGATAAAGATGAGGAAGTCCGGAGGAGGGTGTGAGTCGACACCGGAGAGAGATCAAAGGAAGAAGTTCTGGCCGCATTTACGGAGGAGTGGTGAAGTCGGGAAGAAAAGGACTGGGAGGATAGAGCGAAAGACTCTTGAGGGGACCAAGGCAGAACCTGGAGGCCAACGACCCCACGCACTGCCGAGCCACGTTCCAGGAGGAGCATGACTACTCCAGGTACGTGAGAGAGTTTCGGGCTGGGTAGGGAGGCTGGGGAGCCCGACAGTATAAAACTGTTTCACTTGCGACTCACCCCCTCCCTTTTTATTCCCCTCCTGAACCATGTTCCCTACCCCTGTACACTCGCTCCTCACACGTATCCCCTCCTCACAGCCTATCATAGAGTGAACAAAGTGATTCAGAGTAAACACGTACAGCGGTGATCCCTGCACTCCCCGGTCCCCTGGGTGATTTACGCGACTTAGAATGCCATACCCGACACTCTGTCTCTTTCATCTTCGCATATCATCCACGGCTAAAGCACGAGGCGACGGTATACAGAACCTACCTGGGAAACAGAAGAGGAAAATGAGCATAGATCCCTACTAGAGTATACCCATCAATTAAGATCCAAACTGGGGAAGTTGAGAGACTTGGCATATTCACATTTGGAGAAAAGCAAGGAAAAACAGATGAAACAATACGATAAAGGGGAAAGATGGAGAAAGTTATCAGTCGGAGACTGGGTGTTGGTTCTGTTATCATCATCCACGCGGAAATTTCAGAGTGACTGGTTGGGTCCCTATCCGGTGGTAGAGACCCTAGGTAATATGATCTACCGGGTACGAACATTCCCCTCTCGAAACCAGTGCCACCACATCAACCTCTTGAAAAAATGGTTGGGGCCCATACCGAAGACCGCCCAATTCGTGTTACCAACCTCAGCGGATCATTCCACTGTCTAGCAGCTCCCAGTCAATGAGGACATTACGGACGAAATGAAGAGAGAACTCCAAAACACCCTTTTCCCGTTTTCGGACATATTCTCCGACTCCCCCGGGAGAACAACACTAACAGAACACTGCATCAAGACTATGGAAGGGAAACATGTGAAACAAAAACCCTATAGGATACGAGCGGCTAGAAGGAAAGACCTGAGAAGGGAGGTACAAGAAATGCTTAGACTTGGGGCTATTCGCCCGTCCAAAAGTAATTGGTCTTCACCCATCATAATGGTCCCCAAACCAGGACAATCCTGTTTTGTATGGAATTTCGGGCATTAAATGCCATATCCTCCTTGAATGCATACCCAATTCCAAGAGTCGACAAACTTATCGAACGGATTTATCACCACCTTCGATTTAACGAAAGGATATTGGCAGGTGCCCCTTCGGGAGGAAGACAAGCGGAAAACAGAGTTTGTAACTGAGGAAGGCCTCTTTGAATTCAACGTCCTCCCTTTCGGCCTTCATGGGGCACCTTCCACTTTTCAGCAGCTCATGAATACTATCCTTCAGCCTTACCTGACATTCTGTCCAGTATACCTTGACGACATTGTCGTCTTCAGTGCTACCTGGTGGGAACACCTGAAACACCTGAAAATGATCGTACAGGCTTTGAAACAACTGGATTACACGTACACGTGAAAAAGTCACAAGCGGCCTTCCACCAAGTCAAATACCTAGGGTATATACAGGGGGACGGAGTAATCGCCCCGCAATCAGAGAAGGTAAGGGCAATAGTCGACACCCCCTTTCCCTCTACCAAGCGGGACTTACAAGCTTTCCTGGACCTAATCAGGTATTACCGGAGATTAATTCCTAACTTTGCAGACGTGGCGGCCCCCCTGACAAACCTCCTTAAGAAAGACATCAAACAGCTACAACTGTGTCGTCCAACAGTAGATACAAAGCAGGCTTTCCAAAGATTGAAGAATGCCATCACCACCAGCCCTGTGTTAATCTCCCCAAACTTTAACAAGACTTTTTTTCTGGCCACCGATGCCTCTAACTCAGGATTGGGTGCTGCGCTATCACAATTAGGGGAAGATGGGTTAGGACACCCTATCCTATATCTCAGTAGGAAGTTATTCCCCAGAGAGTGTAAATACCCAACAATAGAGCAAGAATGTCTAGCGATAAGGTGGGCTGTAGAAAAGCTAAAGTACTACCTGGAAGGGCTGCCCTTTATTTTGTATACGGATCACACCTCTCTGCAATGGATGTGTAGGATTAAGGCTCAAAACCCCAGGGTACTCTGCTGGATTTTGTTCCTACAACCCTTTAAGTTTGAGGTTCGTCACCGTAAGGGTATTGACAACAGCAATGCCGATTACTTGTCCCGGGCATCTCCCCTCCCCGATCGGGAGGAACCAGGGGGGGTGGTGTGTGACCTGGAAACCCCGCTGATCCCCAAAACTCCCCTAGTAGAGAATGGTGGACTGCAAAACCCCTATTATCACCTTCTGTCCATTCTCTACAGGACGATTGGAACTGGGACAACACGCCACTACGTACAACCAGAGAGGAGGAAAATTAAGCTGGTGCCTTTAACTGGGCTTTCCAGTATGAAGAGGCCCCGCCCCCAGCCGACATCAGCGCGACACCATTGGTTAAATATGAGGAAGTCCGAAGGAGGGTGTGCGTCGACACCGGAGAGAGATCGAAGGAAAGAGTTCTGGCAGCGTTTACGGAGGAGTGGTGAAGACAGGGAAAAAGAGGACTGCGGAGGAAAGAGCGAAATGACTCTTGAGGGAACCAAGGCAGAGCCTGGAGGCCAATAACCCCACGCACCGCAGAACCATGTTCCAGGAGGAGCATGGCTACTCCAGGTACGTGAGAGAGTCTCGGGCTGGGTAGGGAGGCGGGGGAGCACGACAGTATAAAACCGTTTCACTTGCGACTCACACCCTCCCTTTTTACTCCCCTCCTGAACCACGTTCCCTACCCCTGTACATTCGCTCCTCACACGTATCTCCTCCTCACAGCCTATCATAGAGCGAACAAAGTGATTACGAGTAAACACGGACAGCGGTGATCCCTGCCCTCCCCGGTCCCCTGGGTGATTTACGCGACTTAGAATGCCATACATGACACTCTGTCTCTTTCATCTCCGCCTATCATCCCCAGCTGGAGCACATGGCGACGGTATACAGAACCCCGACACCGAAGAGTAAAGCAGGAAGAACCGGTCCAGGACATTTTGTAACCACCGATCCACCCCAGTTTACAAGAGACAGACTTACCAGTCGCCATAAAAAAAGTCTTTAAGAAAATAAAGCCTTACTTAACAAGACCTTGTCTCCGGTCCCTCACTTCACCCCGCCACAGTACCTCTTCGGATTGGAAAAGGATCTGAAATAAATCCACCACAATTAACCTGGGAAACAGGGTTGTCGTATAGAAGACGTACTATGGAGATAAACTGATCGCCTAGGCCAAAGCGTTTCATATAGGCAAAGAGGTAACCCTAATCAATGCAATCAAATGCCTTTTCTGCATCCAGGGAAAGAGCCACAGCATCTTCCGCCATCTTTTATGCAGCCCACAAAGTATGGGCTTGTGTTTGAAGCTGATTCCTGGAAAAGCAGCCTGGGACAAAGCCAACCTGTTTAGGGTGTATGAGAGAAGGGATAAGTTTGCAAAGCAGTGACGCCAGAATACTTGCCAACATTTTAATGTCTACATTTGTAAGGGAGATAGGGTGGTAGCTACCACAATCAAGCGGGTCTCGGCCTGGCTTTGAAATAACCGCAATCAAAGCTCTGTTAGAAATAGGGCCTAGATAGGCTGTCTGAACAGCCTCTTGAAAGGCAGCATGTAAAGTATCTATTGTCTCTTCTCCAGAACATTTATAATATACCGCAGGAAATGCATCTTCTCCCGGGGATTTATGCTATGGTAATTTGGCAATGGCTGCTGCAATTTCTTTGCTGATGTAGCCATTAAGTAGATCTCTGCCTTTGTCTGTGAGGTATGGAAGATCAATATCTGCTAGGTAGGCGGTTGCCGGGGACTTAGGGGTGTAAAGTTCCTCATAGAATGATGCACAAGTGTTTACTATTTCTTGGTGTTTAGTAAGGATCACACCTGTTTCTGTCCATATGGCAGGGAAGGCTTACAAAAACTATTTAACATGCTTAATGTTACCTAAAGAGAAAGCTTACATTATAGCTTTAGAAGAAACGCATATGAAGATGACAAAAGCAACACACAGAAAGAGAGATTAGAGAAAGTATGGAAAAAAGAGAAAAATTAAATACGAAAGAAAATAGTTTACCTAAAACCCAGATCATACTAAATTATGAAAGGATCAGAAGCTAGCTACTGTAGTTGATAAAATGGCGACAAGGACTTCTGGAGCTTTACTGCTAATTAACACAGAATTAATTGCGATACGGTTTATGGTTTTGCAAGATCAACTTGCTTTGCCCATACTACTCACTGAAAAGGGATGAGTCTGCCACATCACTGAAATTAACTCACTGATGTGTGTTCATACCGAATAAAAACAAGCAGATAGAAACTTTTGCAAGAAACATATCAGTCTAGAACCTGAATTACACAAATTGGAAACACCAAGTTTGTACCAATATTTTGGGAAAGGATTGCGCACAATTGGATATTGGTTTTTAACAGCTGGGAAGAGCATATTAAAAGCAATACTAATACCATTATAGTGGCTACATGGAATAATGAACTATGACTATATGAAATCACTTGTACATATTAGGGGAATTAAAAGAAAAAGACAAGACACATCTGAAGACAAAGGCTTTCTAAATTCGAATGTGAAACAAAATTTATACGATGGTTTAATTAATGAAAAGGGAGGGAATTGGAGGAAATTACTCTTAAAATGGAAATTCGACTTAAAGACCATGTTAGAATTTCACTTTAGAATACGTTTTTAACTACTGCAGAAATGTTATTCAAATAGAAAATGACACTTAGAAAACATTGTGCTTACTACATAAACGTGAAAGAATCCTTATTAATGCTGCAAATAATATATTAATCACTCATATATTTAGAGGAAAGAGTGTTTATTAACGTTTATACAAAGTTAGACCGAAAAATCTTTTTCTTTCAACTCTTGTTCATAGCTTAATAGATGTTTATTTAGGACATTTTGCCTAGCACCAGCAACTTACTTAAAAATGTGCTGAATTTAAGCAGACGTTTATTTAGTCTGATCACATCACATTAAATCATATACCTAATACAATCAGCTTGCTGTGACTGCTTGAATAAATAAAATGATTCATATTTTATGAATGCTTCACAGAATATGTTTGCTAGTTTACCCACATCATATCCGACTTGCTTTGTATTCACAATGGACAGTGAGCGCATCTTTTAACTTAGTTAAGAAGGTTCTCATGAGAACTTTCCTTCATGTAACAAAGGGCCAGATGTACGAAATTCCAATTTTGCATTTCCTAAATAGCGACTCTGTAGAATTGCTATTTAAGAAATGCAAAATGATATGTACAAAATTTCAGATTCCCTAATAGCGTTTCGCTATTAGGGAATTGCAAATAGGAAATGCCATTAAATTGCTGCGTATGAGCAAAATAGGAAATGGTTTGCATTTCCTAAATTGGGATTTCCGAATAGGAAATCTTAATTTAAGAAATGCTAATTCGAGGATGCGTCTGGGCTTAAGGCCCCACTGGAGGCACCCTGAATTTCCTATTGAACATGTAAGTGCACATATGTCCCAGAGGCATATATGCGCTTATGTCACATTAAAAAAATGCATTTTTCTTATTTTCCACATGGTTACCATCGACTTTGAATAGCTAGCTTAGTGACTATTTTACCTTATGGAACACTTTTTATTGATTTATGCTGTCATGAATCAATCTTTTATTGATATTTATGTAAACTGCCTAATTTGAATAAAGTCAAAACAATACTAATCCTTTAAGATAAATATAGGTGTAGAAACTTTAACATTTAAATAAACAAAAGAGGGACCCTGAGAAAACCAATTGTAAGGGAACATCCCACCAGGGAAGAAAACAGACTGTACAACATGAAAAAGATGTCCCCAACTATCATTAAGAATAGGACATTAGTTCCAAAGTATCAAAAAATTCACAAAACAGCTCAACTGAATTTTTTATTTATTTTTCATTATTCAATATTAAACCATTTTCCTTTTTTTTTTAAAAATGAATCTTAGACCAAACATATAAATAAATTCAATCAATGACAATATAACAAATACATCAGAGTGAACCAACATTATATGAATAACGCATAAGTATTCATAAAACAAGGAAAAAGCAGCCCATAATTTGCGGTATAAAGAAAGTAGAAGTAGACGTTCACACTATAAATCCAACAACTTAGAAACTGGGATCTGTGTTGGCTTACCTGTTTTCAGTTTCTATTTTTGGTAAATTCTGGATGGTTTTTACAGTGTTTTCAATTGATTTCAATACCTTAAAAAAACAGTGGTTATTAGTGGTTACAAATTTTTGTGCCCATAAAAACTACAGAAACAGTGTTTTTCCAGTGTTTATGGGAATGTTTTGCTTTTATTGCTGCTTGCTTACTGCACTGATAGCGCATGTTAAATAGACAGTGGAAGTATAGTGTATTTGAGGTCCAAATGGCTTTTTGCAATTTAAACTTATTGTAGTATACCATACAATACTTCTTCAGTGAGTCTTTGGTTATGTGTGCTCGCTCTTTCCTTCCCAAGTAAACTTCTGTGAAAAGGCCCTCTCAACATTGGCACTTGAGATGGACAATGCCAAAACAGCCAGTACACAATTTGTTAACTATAGCTTCCATGCCAATACTGATTCACTTGAAGATTGTGATTCTTAGGGCAGGTTCTGCAACAATTGCCGCTGATCTGGGCGCTTATGTGCTCAGAGTTATTGAAGCAGTCAAAAATTAAGCAGAACTTTTGAAACTACATAGGAAATTCCCCTTTACGGAAGGGATCTAGAACAGAGTACCACAGTGAGGTTTCATTGACTTCAAATGTCATTGGTGGTGAAGGGACATTTCTAGGCATCATTGCAAGCCATTTCTCATACATTGTAAAATAAAAGTTCCTGAATTGCTCTTCACCATTGCTTTGCTTACTAAGTGGCAAGCACTCTAACATGGAATATGTTGCAGTGCCAAAGTCATTAAAGGTGTCGGCCAGCCTACTCTCAAGGAGATGTTTCACATCTACACCAATTATACTGAACACTGGGCAGACCAGGGTGTTTTCAGACTGTAGTTTTTTTATTATGTCCACACCAACAGTTATGTTTTCCTGTAAAAAATTAAGAATGCAGTAGAGTGTACTTTTTTCACATCACTATCAATATGTGACTGAAGATCCTCACATTTCTTGCCTTTGGCATCATCACTCAGCGAACATTCTGTAAACGGTTGCCACATGGATAATATAGCATTCATAGCTCCTTGGACTGAGAACCATCAGCTAAGGGGCACAGTTGGGATGACTTTCTTTGATGCCACACAAAGCACGAAATGATAAATATTTACTTTTTAGTTACTGTTCATAAGTGCACCAGAAAGAACTAAAAAGTCAATAGCATTCCTCATTAACTCTGAAGATTGTAAAGAAGCTTTCAGCATACCATCTAACAAGTGGCAAGGATCTCTTACAGGGAAGCACTTCAGCTCAGGTATCAATTTTGACAAGTCATCACACAACTTTTTCATACACGTAGCTGAATCACTGCAAATACAAACAATATCACTCCAATCTTTGTTGAACTTGGAAAGAACCTTTTTTGCAGAGCATTCCAAGTGACACTGCATTCCATGATTTCCAAAAGTCTGGTGTCATGTTTTAACCACTATTCCAGATGCTTGGTGATAGCGCTCTTTTCACATATACTTGTCACTATACCTTGCATTGAATGTTTAAAGCCTGAGGTGTTTGCAAATCGCCTATTATCAATACTGACTCGCTAGAAACTGGGGGCTGATGCATTTAGAGTGTTTACCAATTCCCTGTGGGTAAATGTGATGACACATATTAGGAAAGATTCTTATGAAACCAGCAATTTTACCTATAAGTGAAAGAATCAAAGATAGGCAAAATATAAAATATGATTTTAATATTTCCAGATTCTCTACAGTTTATAAAATAATTATACAAGAAGTAAAACATGCTTCTTTAGACCAAAGACCATATTACTGAAAAAAAAGAAAAGGAAGAAGAAACAGTATTTTAGTGGCATCCCTAAACAACAAAACTCAAACAGAGAAATGTTAGCCCAGATTGTCTTACCGCTAGCTTGTATAACAAAGTTACATTGTATTGGCTCCTTCAGGAAGAAAAAAAATGACTCTTTCACTCTCTTTTTCCTTTCTTTGAATGGCACTTAGTTTGTGGTTGTGCCGGTGTTTTTTCAGTGTTTATATGTTTTCACTGGTGAGGGCTATTTCTCTTTTAGTGGGGTTTTATCAGTTAATATGGAACAAAGACCTATCTGTGTCACCCAAACAGGGTGATTAAATCAGGTAATTGAGAAAGGGTTGTGACAAGTGATGTTAGGTGATGACAGAAGTCACCACCAAGAGAAAGAACGTCCAGTAGTGAGCCAATCCACAGTTATGCCCTAGAAAATATTCAATGAAAACAAAAGCTGCAAGGCCCCTGATTATAGCACTTATGAAGCACTCTCAGGCTAACCTGGTAAAAACAAATGTCCCCAAAACCACGAAGAGGGAGCCAAGGAATGTCCTGTGAATAAAGAGCTTGTTGTAGCTCAAGAGCCAAGTGGGGCATCACAATTTGTGAGCACAATATGTCAAATTCATCAAGAGGTTGAGTTTTCTGGAAGGAGGCCAAGAACACAGGCTATATGTGGTGTTAGATATCGCCTATTTTGGACAAAAAGACAAACATGGTGGGAGGATTGCTGCTGTAGATGCCATTGATGCTGTGACCTTACATTTAACTACACTTACAAGCTGAACAATTTCTTGGTTCACAACTTAAGTTTCATTTTAATTGCCTGAACACAAATTCTTAATTTAAATGGAAACGTTTGTTAACATCCATTTTATGTGTTTCAAATGTCCACTTGCCTTTTAGTCGCTGTGCTGTACAACTAGATGCACCAAAGGGCAATAGACCAAAGTGTGTGAATAATCTACTCCCACAACAAGTACACAGAGCATAGCTATAGGGTTTTACTTGGAGCAGCGGCAGAGGTATGAGGGAACCCATGGGGTATGAGGGAAATCAGCCTGTACACGGAAATGCTCACCCTGGGCCGTATCGGGATGGGTTTTTCTGGTGCAGATTAGAGCGACTGTTTCATGTGCCCAACGGGCGTAAAGTAAATTATTTAACTCAATATTTCTTACTGCTTTATTTTCTAAACTGTTCAGAGAGAGACAAACTTTGCTCACTGTTTCCAAGCTGTACTATTTAAACATTTTATTTTTTTATTTATTTAAGAAGTTTTGCATAGCGCTAGCCTGACCGGAGGGTATCGGAGCGCTTCACAGCAATTGTATAGCAAAACATGCGAGAGCATAACATATTACAATATGCGAGCAAAGGGAGAAAATCAAATAGCAAAACAGTGAGACAGTCCGGGTGTGAGTCGGAGTAAAGGGGATGATGAGTGGTCCATTACAAGGACTTGTTATCAAACAGCTGGGAGGTACAGTGTCATTTTCAGCATTCCGGTGGATCCTATCTGATCGGTGGAGATCGATCGAGGAAAAGGATTTTGAGCTGTCTTTTGAATTTGGTGAAGGAGGGAATAGTTCTGATGTGGGGGCGATAGAGTTCCATATTTTGGGCGCGTTGCCGGCGAAGGATCTGGCCGCGGTTTTCTGTTTTTGGGGTTTTAGCGGGATAAGCAGTAAGGTATTGGAGCTTCTGAGGTTCCTGTTCTGACCTGCTTTATTGAGTCTGGACACCAGATAATGGGGTTTGCCTGTGTGGAGGGCTTTGTGGGTGAGGCAGGCCGTTCTGAAGTTTGTCCGCATTTCTATGGGTAGCCACTTGAGTTCTTTGAGGGCAGGAGAAATGTGGTCAAATTTCTTCAATCCCGTTACCATTCTAGCCACCGTATTGAGGGTTGTTTTTAGCGGAGCAAGGTGTGTTTTTGCAATTCCAGAGAGGACTGCGTTTCCATAGTCTAGTCTTGACAGTACCAATGCTTGAGTGGCTTGTTTGAGGTCATTAGGAGGAATGAAAGGTTTTATTTTGTTTAGTAGCTTTAGATTAAGGAAGGCGCTCTTGGCCGAAATCATAATGTGTTTGGTCATGTCCAGTTTTGAGTCTAGCGTGATGCCTAGTGATTTGACAGAATCGGCCAGGGAGAGGTTCCCGTTGAGCACATCCATCTCCTTTAGCCACTCCGCCACTTGAGGATTCTCTTCTTTGTTCGAGATGAGGTGTAGTTCGGTTTTGTCCGGGTTCAGTTTTAGATGGTTGCTTGATAGCCAACGTTGCGCATCTCTTAGTGTTTCATTAAGTCTTTGTATGTCTTTGGCAGAGGAGATTTCCAGATAGATTTGGGTGTCATCAGCATATAGGTGAAAAGGGATGTTAGCTTTCCTGAGTAAGGCGGCGAGGGGTTCCATATAGATGTTAAAGAGTATCGCGAGAGCACTGATCCTTGGGGGACTCCTCTCACGACTGGTTGCAGGTCCGATTCAAAGCATCTGATTTTGTTTTCTGGGAGCGGCTGAAAAGTAATGAAGAGAACCATTTAAGGACCACCTTGTTTAAACCCTCTCTTTCTTCGAGAGCTTTGTGGAGAAGTTTGTGGTCAACTGTGTCGAATGCTGCCGATAGGTCTAGGAGAATAAGGATGCAGCATTGGTCTGAGTCCAGTGATTTGTGAATATCATCAATTATGTTGAGGATTGCGGTTTCAGTGCTACATCCTTTCCTGAAGCCTGACTGATGGGAGTCGAGGAGGTTGGTATTGTCAAGGTGTTGAGTTAGTTGATGGAGTACGCATCTCTCCAGGTTTTTGGAGAGATGAGGAAGGTTGGAGACAGGTCTGAAGTTGTTTAGGTCATTTATGTCAAGGCCTGGTTTTTTTTAGCAGTGGGGTGAACTGACCCACTTTCAGACAGTCTGGAACGATTCCGGTTTTTAGGGAGCTGTTAATAATTCTGCACCAGAGTGTGTGGTTCTGAAAATCTGGACCCTGTTGTTTTCCCGGTATCGAGGTCCAATACTAGTGTCACAAAACCTCAACGTACCATGACGATTTTGGTGTCTATGAACCGATAATGATTAGGACATCATTCCTATGTATTTGCGTCACAATCAAGGGTTGCCAACACCCCAAAATCGTAGTTTCCGTCCCAATCCCTTAGACTCCATTTTGTGAACGGCATCCATCTTACATCTTGCCCTCATGTTAAGTCAATTAAAGGTCGAGCTTGATCAAAAGGGACACGTCCACCTTCCCTGACTTCCCCCTGACCTGTCCCAACTGACTCCATTGCCTTAAGCCAAACCTGTTTGGGCAGCTCCTCGCCCAGTGGCCGAATACGATAACATCAATACATAACATTCCACAAACCATTCACTACATACAGACCATGCTTTCTACAAACATGCACCTGTACACGTTCCTTGTTTATGGCCAGTTTTATGACTGGGTTGTACCTTTCTTTATTGGTGTTTCATCGATATCTGATGGGAGTTTCAGATCTAACTGGGTAATCTATCAGCGAACTGGACATCTAAAATATGGGCTTGCTTACATGACTTCGCTCTTTGTATTATTGTAGAAATATGTGTATAGCCATATCATAAACCCAAGAATTCTTGCTTGGAGCCATGTATCTTGTATATAAGGAGAAGGCTGGTTCTGTAAAAACGAACAGTCTCCCGAGAACCTACTCTCCGTGTGGTGTACTTCTGGGACACGTGTTACTTGGTAGCTACCAATAAAACTTGATCTTTGACTGCGACTAGAAGACTCCGTGTTTCTGTGGTCCGGAACAAGGGAGAACTCGGAGGTCTTCGGGTGTTATCCCCTGGCACCCCGGGTTCCTAAAAACCCGGTACCTCAGTTGGCGCCCAACTCGGGGCGATATCAAGCGGTGACGGTCCAAGCCAGATGTTCGTGAGGAGCTTCGTGTGAAAATTCCGGGGGACGGCCAGCCACTTCAGCGACCCCTGTATGTCGACGTGGTTCCGAAGGTCTTTGCTGCGAGGTTCCCCGCGTCCCGACGGCTACGAAGGACTGCTGCCCTGACTATCGCCTTGTTTTGGACCCAGTGATCCTTGGTAGAGCGAAACGATAGACGAGTCTTCTAGCGACGTCACAGATCTTCAAATACTTCAGTTAAGTATAAGTGGAGCGTCTCCCAGTCCTTAGTTTGTCCTTAGTTTTTGGTATCCTTGAGATACGCTTTGATTTGGTACTTGCAAGCCCCAAAGCCGAAGGACTCGTGTATTCACGAGAAATATCGTAACAGATAATCCTTTGAAGTTTGAAGCTAGACTAGTGAGCGAAGATGCCTGGTTTTAGCAGACTTGGAAACTTGTTTTGTCTTGGTTGTAGTAAGGACTCCCGATTAGAGGATTCTTGTCCGGTTCCTCCAATTGGAACTCCAACGTATGAGCTCTATGTAAAGCACGGCGTAGGTCCTATAACATATAACGAAGTGTGGATAAAATACACCCACAAGGATGGTGTTTTAAAGTGGCCCCAATACGGTAGTTTCGACCCAGAAATATTAGATAACTTAGAGGTCAAACTGTTCAAGGAAAAAGCCCGGCCGGCGATGTTTGACTCTTTCCGCTTATGGCGCAAAGAAGCCAAACAGAAAGGAATAAAATTAGCAAAAAAGAATAAAAGAGGTATGTCGATGGTGCAAGCTGCCGTCGCATACAGAGATAACGAGGAAGAGCAGGAAAGCGAACAGATGCTTAGGAGCAAGAAACTAGCAATAGATAAATGTTACCCGATGCTGCCAAATAAGGGACAAGGTCAAAAGGAAGGATCCGAGAAAGATCCATTAATGTCCCACTTATTAAATTCGCCCCCACCCTATGCACAAAATGCCACAGCACCTCCGCAACCTTTAGTTGCACCTCTGGTAGCTGTTATACAGGCTCCTTTACCGCACTCACCGGCTACTCTTCAGCTGGCTCCTGTTTCTCTGGCGCAGCCTCCTCAAGGCTCACCGATCACATCTACTTCTCCTACTGTTCCTTCTAAAATTTCGCCTAGCGTACCTTCTAGTCTCTCTGATACTCGTTCTACGAACATTTCTGTTTCTACTTTGCGTGACTCTGTACTACCACCAGTTATTCCTCCACTTTCACCTTCTGTCTGGCATAAAATGGCCAGCATTGTTACTAACTTTCCTTCACCACTTTTTCGGTCGCCTAAAACGACCCCTAACACGGAACGAAGACAATTACGAAGCCAAATGCCCGATTATCAGGAAAGGGAATCATTGAATAAGCTAGCACGGAATTGGGCTATTGACACCGCAAGATATGATGTAGAGTCTGTCATGAACGTTTTCCGTCAATGGGATGAACCAACGCAAAGATACGTGTTTGAGCAGATGTGTGTTTTTCTGTGTGAGGATTTGGAAGATAATGGTCAGAAGAGCAACCAGCAAGAGTTGTGTAGTGTACGATTTAAATTTGGGGAGGGTATGATAGTTGGTCCCGACGTTGAAAAAGCAGTTGAGATATTATTATCACATCGAAGTACGGGTGGTAATTCTGGGTCATCCTCTGACAGTGGTACATCTAGTAGGAAAAGAGCGAGACAGTACCCCATGAGAGAGGTTCCTCCGGTCTGGAGGGAAGGTGACGCAACTGCAGTTCCACCGGTTCTGCCTCATTTCCAGCGTGTATGGGTACATGTCCCCTGGAAAAGATCCGAAGTTCTAGCACTCAAGCAGACACTACCCGATCCCCGTAAAAACCCGACTGGGTATTATAAGGAGTTGTCCCAAACTGCAAGCTCATGTATAATGAATTTAGCGGATATAGACATGTTGTTTGGGAACGTTGTTCCACATCCTTTATGGAGTAAAATACGTCATACGGATCATGACCAAGAATTAGGTGACTCGTGGGCGAACATTGCGACTACAGATGCTAGACAAGTCGGTGGTTTCAAGCCTGAGCCGTTAATAGCTGAACTTCCTGGTAGAATTATTGCATACATGAAGACAATTATGCCTGAAGTACGCGTAAACTGGGACAAGCTATCCGCGTGCAAGCAGAAGAAAGACGAGAATGTGTCTGACTTTTTTACAAGATTTGAGGAAACTTTCACTGACCATAGTGGTCAGGATATGGCTACCGAGGGTGGCCAAAGATTGTTTGTAGACAAGTTTGTACACAATCTGCTTCCCGAACTGTGTGCTAAACTAAAAGATTCAGAGAGTGCTTGGGCTGTCTCTACGTCAGCGCAGATTTTAGCAACAGCTCAGTACTACGAAAACAGGCGCAAAGACGAGCTAGATAAGGCAGACAAAAAGAAGAAAGATTTAAAAACTAAAGTTCTTCTCCAACAGGCCTATCCGCCTCGTATGGTTAGCCAGCCCAATTATCAACAGAATCAGCAGTATTCTAGAGACGCGCAAGGAAACGAGTTTTCCCATCAGCGTGTTCCGTATGGCCCGAATCAATGTGCGTATTGCAAGGAAGAGGGTTACTTCAAAAGTAATTGTCCGGCTCTTGCGCGACGCTTAAACGGTGTTTCAGGTGTAAGGGGGAGAGGTGTTCAACATGCCCCCAGAGGTAGGGGCCGTGGAAATTTCTACCAGAACACAGTTTCTTTTCCGCCTCAGAATTCCATGAATAGCTTTGATCAACAGAATAACGCATCGTCTAGGTCAGCTCAGTACTATGCTGACGACTATTACACCGAACACGACAATGAGGGTAACGATCGCTAGGACAGCCATGGACAAAGAGAGGGAGTTGTTTCAGTTCCAGTAGATCAGGATGGACCTTATGTCGAGGTAATTACCTCAGGAGTGTCAGAGCCATTTCTGCTGGATACTGCTACAAAAAGTTCTATTATGCACTCAAAACTTCCTGGCGCACCTTTGTCTGGCGAAATGAATGTCTCAGTAGGTTTCTCTGGCGCCCCTGTTAGAAACCCAATCTCTAGTCCTATATCCCTTTCTGTTGGCCCCTGTGAATTAGAAGCACCCCTCATTCTTACAACAGGTTGCGGTGAAAATTTGTTAGGATTGGATTTGCTAAAGAGGTTGTATGCGACTTTGTACTGTTCTCCCTCGGGAGAACAACTTACTTTAGGGAAAAAAGTCATTTCTCCAATGTACTTGTCAAAAGAAGGTATTCCAACTGAATTGTCATCACTTCCTGATATACTGTGGGCTAATGGTTCCAATGATGTAGGTCGTTTGGAGATAGCACCGTATGTCATAACTTTGAAAGCCAACGTCAGATTGCCACGTATTCCCCAATACAAAATATCTAACGAATGCAAGAGGGCGTTGTTAACGATCGTTTATGATTTGATCGATAAAGATGTTATCGAAGAAACAACAGGTAACGTTTGTAACAGTCCAGTTTTACCGGTCTTAAAACGTACTGATCCTTCACAGCCCCCTGTGTATAGGTTTGTGATTGACCTCCGAGAAGTAAATAAGGTAGTTATCCCGCAGTTTCCAGTCGTCCCCGACATTACTGCTTTATTGACAATGGTTCCAGCTTCAGCAGCCTGGTTCTCGGTGATTGACCTAAAGAACGCTTTCTTCAGCATCCCGATCGCCGAAGAGAGTAGAGACCTTTTCGGCTTCAATTTAGGAGGACGAAGCTTCCGCTTCAAGTGCGCTCCTGAAGGCTACTGCGAAAGCCCATCAATATTCAGTCAGGCTCTGAAAACACAACTAGACACAATTGTGCTGCCAGATGGGTCAACTTTGGTCCAGTACGTAGACGATCTACTGATCGCTGCAGACACTGAAGAGATTTGCAAGGAAGCTACGTTGTCGCTATTGCGTCACTTATGTGACATGAAGCACAAAGTCTCCCTTTCCAAACTGCAATTTTGTCGACAAGAAGTGACCTACCTAGGTCACATCTTGTCGAAGGAGGGAAGGAGACTGACACCAGAAAGAATACAGGCAATTACAGAACTAAGTGCCCCAAGGACACAGAGAGAAGTTCGAGCCTTCTTGGGCATTACATCGTACTGTAGACAATGGATACCGAATTTCTCACTACTAGCCAAACCCTTGCTGGCACTACTCCGCAAAGACACGCCTAATCCTATGCCTTGGTCTGAAGATTGTCAGACGAGTTTCCACGAGTTGCGTGATGCATTGTGTTCGGCTCCTGTGTTGGGAAACCCCAACTACAGTAAGCCTTTTACATTGTATGTCCACGAAAAAGAAGGTTGTGCATTATCAGTCTTAACGCAACACTTTGGGGACAAACAGCGCCCATGCGCGTATTTTTCGGCAACTCTGGATCCTGTGGCTAAGGCACTGCCAAGTTGTCTGAGAGCAACCGCCGCAGCAGCTGTCTGCATTCGACAGTCTGCTGGATTAGTCATGAATAACACTCTGATCGTTATGGTTCCGCATGCAGTAGACATTTTGCTAAACAGGACAAAGACACAACATCTTACTAGCGCTCGACTATCCAGTTACGAACTTACCCTGCTAGCAAGTCACATCCACATAAAGAGGTGTGATACACTCAACCCCGCTACGTTATTACCCATCCCGACAGAGACAGACAAGATTGACAAACATGACTGCTGTTTCAGGACAGAAGAGGAGACAAAAGGGAGAGTAGACTTACAGGACACTCCCCTTCCCGAATGCAATGATACTTTATGGGTTGATGGTTCATGTTTCAAGTTGCCGAATGGTGATACGACTACAGCATATGCCGTAACGACATTACACACCATTGTAGAGACTGCACGTATTTCCCACGATTCTGCACAAGCCGCAGAACTTATAGCGCTTACCAGAGCATGTGTGCTGGCGAAAGGAAAGCGAGTGAATGTGTACACTGACAGCCAATATGCCTTTGGCGTGGCTTACAGTTTTGGGAGATTGTGGCGTGAACGTGGGTTCCTTACGTCCCATGGTGCAAAGATACAACATGGCCAGCTAGTCAGTGAGCTCCTTGAGTCACTCACCTTGCCCCTACAAGTCGCCATTATAAAATGCAGTGCACACAAAAAGATTCAGGATGATGTTGGCCGCAGGAATGCATTTGCAGATGAGGTTGCGAAAGAATCTGCAAGGAACACAATGAGTCGGATGTATGTTATGGGTCCCGCTAGATGGATTGCTGATGTGGGAATGTGTGAGGACACCATTGAAAGCGTAAAATCGATACAAGCCGAGGCCACTGAGAACGAGGTGAATGAATGGAGAGAAAGCACAGGTAGATTGGATGCGAATGGTTGTTGGGTCGAACTATCAGAACACCAGCGATGGCTATTACCTAATGCATACGTACTTGCAGTAGTAACAATGGCTCACGGAATGGCGCACATCAGTTCGAAAGGAATATGTAAACTATTGGCCCCAGTATGGCAGAATAGCAATATCCCAAAATATGCAGAGAATGTGGTCAAAAACTGTATGGTGTGTTTGAAGTACAATCCCGGTAGGGGAACCCCAACTCCAGCTGGTCACTTTGCGCCTCCAACGTATCCGTTCGAGGTTTTGCAGCTCGATTTCATCCACATGGAGAGGTGCAACAATTTAAAGTATGTGCTCGTTATTGTCTGCGCCTTTTCGAGGTGGGTGGAAGCGTACCCCCTTAAGGACAACACCGCCTTATCAACTGCCAAAGCCCTTGTCAAAGAGTTCTTCCCGAGGTTTGGTATGCCTAGAATTGTCTGGAGTGATAACGGAAGTGAATTCGTAGGATGCGTGATGAAGAGAGTGTGTGAGTGTTTAGGCATCCACCAAAAATTCCACGCTGCAAATCACCCCCAATCAGCTGGATTAGTAGAGTGCTACATTGGCACTCTAAAACTCAAACTAGCCAAGATCGAAGCCAGTACAGGTCTTAAATGGCCTGACGCCTTGCCTCTAGCACTTTTGTCAACCAGGATGACTGTCCACTCCAGATTAGGACTTAGCCCCCATGAGATAGTGTTTGGCCGCCCAGCCAACGTCTGGGGCGTGCCAAGACCAAGGAAACTCAGTGAGATAGAACACCCCGTGCTGCTTGACTATTTGTGCGAATTGACAACTAAATTGCGTGTTTTACACCAACAGGTTCACAGTTCCTCTCCACCAGCCTCTGACGATCCAGGTCACCTCATCGAACCCGGCTCGTGGGTTTTGGTGCGAAATTTCCAGCGCACCAACAACGGACAGCCGAGGTGGACCGGACCGCACCTAGTGCTGCTTTCAACGAGATCTGCTGTTCGGGTGGAAGGCAAGAAGAACTGGGTACATGGGACCCACTGTAAACGGGTCCCTCTACCCCTTCCATACGACCGGTGGGTCAACAAAGGACTTGCCGACTCTGAGACAGAATCCGTACCTCGCTTCATCCCTTTCAGCGATGCACGTTTGAAAGAAACTAGTACCGAAAAGGAGAGTGATCATATTTTACAAGGTCTTGTGCCACCGTCTATGCAATTGGACACTACCGAACCTGAGACGTTGTTTGAAAACCACACCATACCTGGGAAACGACGGTACGACCTACGGTCTAAACAAAGAGACTAATAAATGATTGATCCAATGTGATTTCCCTTTTCCCCTAAGAACTATTTTTGGATTTTTCAGCTCTCTCGTCCCAGGGGAACTAGCTCATTTTTGATTTTTTTCGAACCGCCATCCGGTTCTGCTGCTAGGGTCGCGGTTGAAGTCTGGGGAGTGCAACTGGGAAGTTCTAGGTCCACGGTTCTGATTGGTCCACGGGAGTTACCCCGGACTGAGCAGAGCGCGCTCCCTGGGAGAATCAATCAACCACCGCGGGCAGCAACTAGAGGATGGAGTTTCCAAGGGTAGAGAGACCTATCAGACCCACGAACTTCGAAAAACAGTTATGCACGATACTGTTCAAAAGAAGATTCCTGATACTATGTGTTTTAATGTTATGTAGCATACTTGTGTTTTTTACTGGTTATACTCTGTTCGTATTTAAAGTTACCTTTTCGAATGACACCCAGCCACCACCTCCTCCCACTATTTCTCCACACTACTTTCACCCTCTACCTGAACACGAGTCTGCCCGAAGACTCGAATTTGTAAACAACTCTTTCATTCAGCTCCTACACCAACACCAGTCCATAATGAACACATCAAACTGTTGGATATGCGGACTTATGCCACACACAACAGATAAGGGGATCCCATACTTCATTTTGCCATTCAGCTACTATGGTTCTCTGTGGGCTTATCAGACCATGTTCCTATTCGCCCTAGAACCATACCCGACCCGTTCCACTGCGAGCGATTCCAGTAACAAGGCACTAATTGCAGGAATAAGAAATATGAGTAGGGTTATCGACACATATCTGACAATCCCCAAAGATGAACTCAGTCCCTACACCCGTTGGAACGTGACTAAACATGGGGTTTACCTGGTCAAGAGCCAGGCAGCAAAGAAATCCCGCCCAGTTTGGATAGTGCCCCACCGAGGTCACTTATGCTTACAGGGTATTGGTAGGGACCCCACGGCACAGTTAGGAAAGAGCATTTGCACGGAAACATATGTATTTGCTTCCCGAACTTCCCCTATACTCTTGGCAGCCAAAGGCACGTATTTCGTTTGCCACGACCAAGCCTACACGTGGTTGCCCCCTGATTTCTCAGGTACATGTTTTATCTCATTTCTGCTGCCTCCCACCTACACGGCCAGAGCAGATTACCATCGGACAAGGACAGCTAGGGGTGTCGTGAGTAAAGACGACACCACGGGTCAGGAATTCGCTGACTTTGCGAAGGGTTTTCTGCCATTTTGGGGGCCTATGGTGAACAGCAGAAATATTCGCCAGTTATCGAGGATAGTTGAATCCGCCGTGATTACTACGGCCGGAGCCCTTGGCAATCTGACAACCGAGCTTCAGTCGGATCGACTTATGACCCTTCAGAACCGAATTGCCTTGGACATCATACTCGCCGATCGTGGTGGTGTGTGTAGAGTCATCCAATCCAGTTGTTGCATATTCATCCCTGATAACGCACCGACAGAATACCAGGCCATCTCCAAACTACACGAAATATCTGGTTCCCTTCACGTTGAGAAAGGGGATTGGTCCCTGCTGGGGTGGTTCTGGGAGCTGATCACTGCCTGGGGTTGGAAAACCTTGATCTTCATTGGGATGATCTTGGCACTTCTGTTCATGTTTTGCCTGTGTATACAGTGTGCTCCTGCACTATGTGGCCTCTGTGCTACCTCGTGTGTACGGAAGCCTGTGTCACAGGACGAGCTGAGTAACAGAATGATGCTACAGCAACATCTCCACGAATTTCTTCATACCGATTTGGACTCAGATTAGCATGAGTTATTGCCTTATATGAGGGCAAAAGGAGGGTCTGTGGTTCTGAAAATCTGGACCCTGTTGTTTTCCCGGTATCGAGGTCCAATACCCGTGTCACAAAACCTCAACGTACCATGACGATTTTGGTGTCTATGAACCGATAATGATTAGGACATCATTTCTATGTATTTGCGTCACAATCAAGGGTTGCCAACACCCCAAAATCGTAGTTTCCGTCCCAATCCCTTAGACTCCATTTTGTGAACGGCATCCATCTTACATCTTGCCCTCATGTTAAGTCAATTAAAGGTCGAGCTTGATCAAAAGGGACACGTCCACCTTCCCTGACTTCCCCCTGACCTGTCCCAACTGACTCCATTGCCTTAAGCCAAACCTGTTTGGGCAGCTCCTCGCCCAGTGGCCGAATACGATAACATCAATACATAACATTCCACAAACCATTCACTACATACAGACCATGCTTTCTACAAACATGCACCTGTCCACGTTCCTTGTTTATGGCCAGTTTTATGACTGGGTTGTACCTTTCTTTATTGGTGTTTCATCGATATCTGATGGGAGTTTCAGATCTAACTGGGTAATCTATCAGCGAACTGGACATCTAAAATATGGGCTTGCTTACATGACTTCGCTCTTTGTATTATTGTAGAAATATGTGTATAGCCATATCATAAACCCAAGAATTCTTGCTTGGAGCCATGTATCTTGTATATAAGGAGAAGGCTGGTTCTGTAAAAACGAACAGTCTCTCGAGAACCTACTCTCCGTGTGGTGTACTTCTGGGACACGTGTTACTTGGTAGCTACCAATAAAACTTGATCTTTGACTGCGACTAGAAGACTCCGTGTTTCTGTGGTCCGGAACAAGGGAGAACTCAGTGGTCTTCGGGTGTTATCCCCTGGCACCCCGGGTTCCTAAAAACCCGGTACCTCAAGTGGAGCAAGGGAGAGTTTAAATTTTTTGGTGAGTTGAGCCGGGAGAGGGTCTAGGGCATGAGATGAAGGTTTAGAGGTGGAAATAAGTTTGACTATCTCTTCCTCTGGAATGGGTTGGAAGAGTGACCAGGATTTGGTGTTGGGGATGGGAGCGCATCTGAGCACCTCGGCAGGGCTGCTCAGGTGAGGGGAGGAGTAGTTGATGTCTAGTGAGCGCTCGATCTTGGAGATCTTGTAATTAAAGAAGGTGGCAAATTTGTCGCACCGTTCTTTGGAGGCTTGTCCCAGGGACGTATCAGGTTTGGAGGTTTGTTGTCTGATGATCTTGAAGAGCTCCTTGGGTCTTTTTTTGCACCATCCAGTGCAGAGCGGAAATATACAGATTTTTTGTTCTTGATATGCCCGTTATATTTCTTCCTGATAGATCTGAGTTGATCGTGGTGGAAGAAAGTGGCCATGCTCCTCCAACATCTTTCTGAGGCCCTTAATTGTCTCCTTTCGTAGTTAATGTCAGAGTCGAACCAGGATTGGGACGGGATGGATCAGTTTTTTTTAAGTTTCAGGGGTGCTAGTTGGTCCAGCAAGGATGCCATATTTGTGTTGTATAGCGAGGTGAGGTCATTTGTGGAGAGATCCTTGTCACTGGGTAGGATCAGCTTTAGCCTTTCTTCCATGATGTCCAGGGGGATTTGGGTGAGGTTTCTAGACCATTTGGGGGGATCTTGAACAGGATGCAGGGATAGAGCGTTTTTGTTGATGTGGAACAGGATCATGTGGTGATCTGACCAGTCCACTGGAAGAATGTCGTCAATCGAGATTCCGTCCCGATGGGCAATAATGGCATCCAAGGTCGCTCCTTTGTTGTGAGTTTCATCTGAGCAGTGTTGGGCCAGGTTATCGTCGCAGTGGAGATTATTGAGAGATTGAATTAGTGTATTGTTGACTTCGTTCCAGTGAAGGTTGAAATCACCCAGGATTAGGCAGTTAGTGTCATTGAGAGCGCAGTGGGCAATCAAGTCAGATAAGTGATCCTCAAATGTGTGGGTGTCACCCGGAGGGTGGTAGAGCAGGTGATCAACTAATGTGCAGCTATTCTTCGTTTTGATGTTGACAGTGAGACATTCAAATGAGCTATACTTGCAGGAGTCCGTTACAGTGATGTCTATGTCCTTCTTATGGATGATGGCCCGCCTCCACCTCGTTGGTCTTCTCTATCTTTGTTGATGATGGAGAAACCTGGGGGTACCAGCATTTCCAAACAGGGAAGGGAGATCTCGTTCAGCCACATCTCCGTGATGAATGCAATATCTAAATCATGAGAGAGGATGTCTTCTGCTAATTCCGTGCATGCTTGGGGGCTGATCTACAATTAATTTGCATGCAGTTGGTGGATAATTTCCTATTGCTCGGGTACTCTCCAGGTGGGGCCCTTGGAATGGAGGAAAGCGAGGGTGGAGATCTTGTGCTTTTTGCAGGGGGTGGTCTCTTCTGAAGCCTGTAATCACTTGAATATTAGAATTCAGGGAAGCTGAGAGAGGAGAGACATAGGTGGAGGCTAGGTCCGACGCCTCTTCATCAGACGTAGCTGCTTTACTTCTGGAAGGTCTTGGTGACTGGTTCTACATACTAACAACATAACTAACTAACTCGGAATAAAATTAGGTTAAATGAATTCACGTAATGCCCTGTGGACGCATAGAAGAAGTGGCTCTGCACCAGAAAAGCCTGTTATGATGCTTCCCCCAGAGTCAACACATTGCTTTAAAATGGTGATGTAGCAGGAGCGGTTGATGTTCTGGTGGTTTGGTCAGTGGTGGCTCCTCCACTATGGTGGAGGAGCATTGCCCCACTACTTTTAAACAGTGCAAATAAAGGAAACATGAAATGATAATTACTTTGAGTTATCATTTTATTTTTCTGTGCTGCTTTTCGAGCAGGCGGGGCTGCTCTGCTCAGCAGGGGACGAGTAGTTTGCCCTCTCCTGAGTGCACATGACTGTTTGGCTGACCCTCTGGAACTGGCCAAACAGGCATGCGCACTTTCCCTGTGCGCCACGCAGGCTGCATTACAGCCTGTATTGAGAACATGCTCAGGCCCCCATTCCCTGGATGATCGTCGAACCATGATGCTCAGACCAATCACAATGCTGCATTGCAGCGTTGTGGTTGGTTAGGGGAGCCTGGCTGTGCTTCCTATTCCTGGAGTCCGACGTAAGAGAGCAGGAGAAGAGACGCGGGACCCAGCGGCAAGGTAAGTTTTTTTTTACATTGTGCCTCCCCCACCCCAGTTGCGCCCACCACCCGCGAGTCGTGCCGGCCACCACTGGTTTTGGTGCCGGCTTAAGGGGGCAGATAAACAGGCCCATACTGGTGTGCATCTGCATACACAAACAAATAATGGATGGAATGCTGAATAAATCATACATTCACCCCCAGTCAAGAGATCTGAGTTAAATCCATTGTTCTTTTTCTCACCATGCCACCCCAGTTTAGACCCAGCTATATGCAAATCAGTCTTGACCCTGTTCCTTATGGGAACAGTCCAGCCCGACCAGCCAAGCCAGGTCCTCCCTGGACCAGAAACAAGCATCCTGGGACCGGTTTTGGGGTATTACCCCCCATCAGCCAGGCTAACGTGAATCCAATGGCACAGTGAGCAATGGACCAACGTCTGGGCATACCCATTCTACTTAGGGCAAAAAGTGCTACACAAACAAATGATGGACGGAATGCTGAAAAAATCATACATTCAACCCCAGCCAAGAGATATGGGTTAAGTCCATTGTTCTCTTGCTCACAATGCCATCCCAGTTGAGGCCCAGCCATATGTAAATCAGTCTTGACCCTTTTTTTATGGGAACACTCGAGTCCGAACTGCCAAGCCAGGTCCTCCCTGGACCGGAAACAAGCATCCTGGGACCAGTTTCAGGGTATTACTCCTCATCAGCCAGGGGAGCTTGATGTCAGGTTCACTCCACGGGATCCAGTCGCTGCAATTATGGTTCCACCTCCAAATGTCACCAACACCCTGAAGTAGAAACACAGGGTGTTCGAGCCATTAGGCGAGGGAGAAAAATAACAAACTAAAATAAAAAATGTGGGATGGGTAAGGGTAGGGCCAGCAGGGAAAGGACGCCTGTAACAAAAAACAAGACATGCATCAGATAGGTGCTTGCTTACAATGGACTACTACTCTCATTTAGTCTCACTAATAAATCATGAAAAGAAGTAAGTACCTGAGCAGAAAGAAAACCCGACCTTGGATAGGAAATTACTACAGCCCTTCTGCCACAATCTGTGAGGAAGGCCTAAGGAGCACATAGATATATAGTTAACAAAAGACAGCCCTGTCATACCAGACACATACACGTTGTACTGATACACATATCCCACCACTCACAACATACCACAGATGAGCCAGAGGACACAATGTACAAGGGGTGTCCAAGGTATCCAAGTAAGGATGAAAGTTTCAACACAAGGTAAGAGAGAGACACGGTAGTGTGTAGGAAGCAAAAACTACAACACTCCGCTCAATAAAGGATGACCATACAGTAAATGTTTGGGTTATGCCAAACAGCAAATCGTAGTTGCGACCACCACAGAAATCTGCCAACAATAAACCCCCAAAAAGAGAACGCACAATGAGAGACTGGGGTGACCTGTAGTTGCCTCACTACATGCCCAGCTCTGTCTTGTCCTTGTGAGTACACAGGTAAATAACGGAGACGCGTAGTTTCCTCACTACCGCGCCCCGCTATCTTAGTTCCACAATACAATCCAGGTGTACGGTAACACGTGGTTTCGACCGCCACCGTGTTCCGCCTCACCCAACTTAGCCGGGAAAAAGAACAACAATGCTTTTCCTCAGAGAGCTGCCGTCTCCGTTCTTCCCGCAATCCCAATAACAAAAGAAAAGTGAACAGCTTACCGCAAAGGCGGTAGGAATGCTAGAACGGCAATACCTGAATAGTGCCGAGGCCCGACACCAACAGAGACCGGGATGCCGAAGTTCTCCAAAAGCAGCGTGCAAAGGGAGGGGGCCAAACAGGAGTCACAAAGGGGGACGTGCAGAGCAGCCGCTCCCAGGCCAAGCGCCACAGAACCAGAATAACGCGCACACGGATGCGCGTCTACGTTGGTGAAGTACTTCCTGCGAGACCCCGCCTGCTCATGGGAATTGTAGTTCCTGAGCTTTGGCAGGCGCGATCGCGCTGCGGGATCTGACAGTACATCCCCCCTCCCTAGCGCCTCCTAGGACCAGGGCGCAGCGGGCATCTACGGTGGAAAGCACGAATAGCAGCAGGGGCGTGGACATTCCCGACAGGTTCCCAAGAATCGTCCTCCACCGAGTAGCCCTTCCAGGATATCAGATACCACAGGACCCCTTTACTCCATTTGGAGTCCTTAATACGCCGCACCTCGTATTCAGCACCAACATCTCAAACCACCGGAGGTGTGGCCCTCCGTCTCGCCGATCGAGCAGGTTTCAGCAGGTTACAATGGAATACTGGGTGTATGCGCAAAGAACCAGGCAGCTTCAACTTATAAGCAACAGGGTTGATTCGCTTCACTATGGTGTAGGGCCCAATGTAACGTGGATGGAAAACACTACGCAGTTTGAACCGTATGTTGCGAGTCGACAACCAGACCCTATCACCCACCTGGAACGAGGGACCTTCCTTGCGGTGTTTGTCTTCCCACTTCTTGTATACCTCTTTGGCCTTCTCCAGATGCGCCCTGACCTTTTTGTGCAGAACATGGAGCTTCCGCATCTGTCCCAAAACCGAAGGCTGTCGAGACACTTCCTCCGGGATGCGCACAGGAAGGATTCGTGCATCAAACCCATAAGTAGCCATGAAAGGGGAGACTCCCACAGAACAATGCCAGGCGTTATTGTATGCCATCTCGGCCATCCACAACAAAGAAACCCACGACTCATGGGCATTCTCGGCAAAACACCGTAGGTATTTCTTCAATGTTTGGTTTAGCCTTTCGGTTTGTCCGTCCGTCTGTGGGTGGAAACTGGTCGAAAGGGAAGATTGTATGTGCAACGCCTGACACCATGCCTTCCAGAACCTCGCGATGAACTGAGGGCCTCTGTCTGACACTATGACCTCTGGGACTCCATGTAAACGTATGACGTTGTTTAGCAGCAGTTGAGCCGTCTGCCCAGCTGTTGGTAGGTTAACACATGGAATAAAATGGCCTAATTTGGTGAGGCTGTCCACGACCACCAACACAGCCGATTTGCCCTGATCAAAAGGGAGTCCGGTGACAAAATCCAGACTAATGTTCTGCCAAGGCTTCCTAGGGGAAGGCAACGGCATCAACAACCCTTTTCTCGGTCCGGTAGAGGATTTGGCCCTTGCACATGTCTCACACTGCCCTGTCCACACAGAGACATCTGTTTCCATTGACTCCCACCAGAAATGGCGTTTCATGAGATGCATGGTCTTTTGTACCCCCTGATGTCCTGCCAAAGGGGAATCATGACACCACATGAAGGCTTTTTTTTGTAATGCTGGAGATGGGAGAAACAACCTGTTATTTTGGAAAGGCAACCCGTCCACCAAAGTGCGATTTGCCCCATACGTGGCCCATCTGACCCAAGCGTCATGGTCCTTAGCTTGTCTGACAAGAGCCAAAAAAGTGTTTGCTTGTATAGCACAGACCACCTTCTCGGGACTGATTATGGACACCTTTGCTTCACCGTTGTCCTTCTCTTCCGACTGATCCCGTCGGGATAGGGAATCGGCCTTCAGGTTATCGGCCCCTGGTCTAAAGGTGACGGGGAAGTCGTACTCTGCAAAAAAAAGCATCCACCTCATTTGTCTCTGTGTTAGGTGCTTGGCTGTCTTCATATACTGAAGGTTGCGATGGTCAGTATAGACGGTGACAGGGAATCTAGCCCCCCAAAGGTATTGCCGCCATTCCTGGAACGCCCTTTTAATCGCTAGTAATTCCTTCTCAGAAATCGTGTAATTCTGTTCGGGGGAACTTAGTTTCTTGGACAGATACGCCACGGGGTGGAGCTGTCCGGTGTCCTTATCCCGTTGAGACAGAACTGCTCCGATAGCTTCGTCAGAAGCATCCGCTTCGACTACATATGGATATTCTGGTCTTGGATGTGCCAGGATCGGAGCCGTTGTGAACGCCTTTTTTAGGAACAAAAAAGCCTCTGTGGCTTCGGGGGACCACACAAACTGCACACCTTTTCGCAACAGTCTCGACAAAGGAACCGCCACCTGAGAGAACTGCGCAATGAAACGGCGGTAATAATTGGCGAAGCCTAGAAATCTTTGCACATCTTTCACGCAGGTAGGGATGGACCACTCCTGTACCGCCTGTATTTTTCTGTCTGACATTTGCAGTCCCTCGTGGCTGAGCATGACTCCTAAAAACTCCACTTTGTCCACACCAAACTCACACTTGCTCAGTTTGCAGTATAACCTGTTGTCTCTCAACCGCTGGAGCACTTCGGTTACATGTCTGGTATGTTCCTTGACGTTTTCAGAGTAGATCAGGATGTCGTCAATGTATACCACTGCACTGATATCCACCACATCCTTCAAGACGTCGTTTAAAAAGTATTGAAATGCTGCTGGGGCGTTGCACAGCCCAAACGGCATCACCATGTACTCGTACAAGCCGTATCTGGTTTTGAAGGCGGTTTTCCATTCGTCCCCCTCACGGACGCGGACCAAGTGGTATGCCCCCCTTAGGTCCAATCTGGTAAACACCTTGGCATACCGAACCTGGTCCAGCAAAACAGAGATAAGCGGCAGTGGGTATCGATTCCTGACAGTGTTTTTGTTTAGCATTCGGTAATCGACACAGGCCCTCAATTCACCATTTGCTTTTTTAATAAAGAAGAGGGGCGAGGCTGCAGGAGACCTAGATGGGCGTATAAAACCAATGTCCACATAGTGGTCCAAATACCCCTTCAAATGAGTGGTTTCAGGGTCCGACAATGCATAAACCCTACAGGAGGGTATGGTGGCTCCCCCCACTAGATCAATCCTGCAGTCATAGGGCCTATGCGGAGGGAGTTTCTCAGCCTGGCTTTCGCTGAAGACGTCCCTGTAGGCCCTGTACTCCATTGGTAGACATACCTCTTTTTCTGCTGCTGTTGCTACCATCAACGGAAGAACAGAAGGCGAGAACTCGACGTCTTTTTCCATGTGATCTTTGCACTCCTCGGACAAAAAACGGATCGACTTCTTCTTCCAGTCGATGGAGGGATTATGATGGCTGAGCCAGGGCATTCCAAGTATTACCTCGTATTGAGGGGCCTCTATGATGTTGAGCACCAACTCTTCCCTATGCCTACCGTCCAGTACAGCAACCGACAAGGTTACCCTCTCGGTTTGTTCCGTTATGAGACCAGATATTAAGGGTTTGCCATCAACTGCCAAGACCTCCTCCGGGATGTCTCTGGTTACCCGGTCTATCGACAAAGAGGACACGAGTCCGCTATTGATGAAATTCCCTGTGGCCCCTGAGTCGATCATGACCGCGACTGTATACGTAACTGGCATTCAAGCCTCATGGGCAACAGGATATGGGATTCGGATTCACTTAGAGTCAACACCGTTAAAGAGGGCACCTTCCAGGGCTGTGGTTCCTTCAGAAGGCCCTCTCCCTGGACACCAGCTTCCGCCGAAGCGTTACCCGCCGCTATGGCTACCCTCTTATTCCGAGCCCATGAACCAGTGTTTCTAGGTTTGGAAGGGCATTCCCTAACATAATGGCCCTTTTTACCGCAGTATAGGCAAAGACCGGCCACACGACGACTCTCTTTTTCTTCTCTGGTTAGGGGGGATCGGACAGCCCCGATTTCCATCGGTTCAGGGTGCGCATCTGAAGAAGGCAAAGCCCTACGTGGGCTCCATTCCGTACGAGGTGGGCCCCTGTCCCACCTTCTCCTATCCCCACCTCTGTCTGTCATTCTGCCATCCAACCGGAGGGTTAGATTCACCATATCTACACAGGTGGTTGGTTGGGGATCGATCTGGGCAATAACGTCTTTAAGACCATCCCTCAAACCCTGATAGAACAAGGACATTCTTTTTTCCTCCGGCCACGAGGTTTCTGACACCAGTTGATTGAACTTGGTAAGATACGTTATCAAGTCCGATCGCCCCTGCCTCAGTTCTAGAAGTTCCCTATCCGCGCTAAAAGTGGTTGCCCTTCGGTCAAACACCTTTTCAAATTCGGCCCGGAAAGCCGCCCAGTCTGAGAGCATTGGGTCGTCATTCCGTACCAGAGGAACAGCCCAATTGGCCGCATCCCCTGTTAAATATGAAATCGCGAAGGCTACTCTTGAATGATTGTTAGGGAACGAGGCAGGCTTACAGGAAAAGTGTAACATAATCTGCGTTAAGAACGCCTGAGTCTTGGAAGGATCTCCAGAATATCTCTCTGGACTAGCCAGAGGGATAGGAGGAGGAACCGTTACTTGTACCTGAGGTACCGAGGTAGAAAAGGGATTCCTTGATAACCTTTCTACCTTTTCTTTTAGGGATGCAGCCTCTGCTTTAGAGGAGGCTAGCTCCTGCTGCACCAAAAGCAGAGCCTGCATGATGTCATCCATGGTGGCCATGTTGCAGCAACTGGACCGGGCAGAGCAACGTTCGTGGGCGCGTTATTCTGTCAGGTTCACTCCACGGGATCCAGTCGCTGCAATTATGGTTCCACCTCCAAATGTCACCAACACCCTGAAGTAGAAACACAGGGTGTTCGAGCCATTAGGCGAGGGAGAAAAATAACAAACTAAAATAAAAAATGTGGGATGGGTAAGGGTAGGGCCAGCAGGGAAAGGACGCCTGTAACAAAAAACAAGACATGCATCAGATAGGTGCTTGCTTACAATGGACTACTACTCTCATTTAGTCTCACTAATAAATCATGAAAAGAAGTAAGTACCTGAGCAGAAAGAAAACCCGACCTTGGATAGGAAATTACTACAGCCCTTCTGCCACAATCTGTGAGGAAGGCCTAAGGAGCACATAGATATATAGTTAACAAAAGACAGCCCTGTCATACCAGACACATACACGTTGTACTGATACACATATCCCACCACTCACAACATACCACAGATGAGCCAGAGGACACAATGTACAAGGGGTGTCCAAGGTATCCAAGTAAGGATGAAAGTTTCAACACAAGGTAAGAGAGAGACACGGTAGTGTGTAGGAAGCAAAAACTACAACACTCCGCTCAATAAAGGATGACCATACAGTAAATGTTTGGGTTATGCCAAACAGCAAATCGTAGTTGCGACCACCACAGAAATCTGCCAACAATAAACCCCCAAAAAGAGAACGCACAATGAGAGACTGGGGTGACCTGTAGTTGCCTCACTACATGCCCAGCTCTGTCTTGTCCTTGTGAGTACACAGGTAAATAACGGAGACGCGTAGTTTCCTCACTACCGCGCCCCGCTATCTTAGTTCCACAATACAATCCAGGTGTACGGTAACACGTGGTTTCGACCGCCACCGTGTTCCGCCTCACCCAACTTAGCCGGGAAAAAGAACAACAATGCTTTTCCTCAGAGAGCTGCCGTCTCCGTTCTTCCCGCAATCCCAATAACAAAAGAAAAGTGAACAGCTTACCGCAAAGGCGGTAGGAATGCTAGAACGGCAATACCTGAATAGTGCCGAGGCCCGACACCAACAGAGACCGGGATGCCGAAGTTCTCCAAAAGCAGCGTGCAAAGGGAGGGGGCCAAACAGAAGTCACAAAGGGGGACGTGCAGAGCAGCCGCTCCCACGCCAAGCGCCACAGAACCAGAATAACGTGCACACGGATGCGCGTCTACGTTGGTGAAGTACTTCCTGCGAGACCCCGCCTGCTCATGGGAATTGTAGTTCCTGAGCTTTGGCAGGCGCGATCGCGCTGCGGGATCTGACACTTGAATCCAGTGACACAGTGAGCAAGAGCACCATGGCTACACAAACAAATGACAAAAAAACACTCTGCAGGCCCCAGAAGTCTCAGGCCCATGCTGGTGTGTATCTGCTTACACCCTTGACCTCACTTGACCTGATATTTCTCAGAGCTACAGCCAGATTCATCATGGTCCCGATTTGCAAGTCCTTAATAGCGATTATTAAGGAATCGCTATTAAGGACTCTCAAATCGGGATTCATGTAGAAATTGCAAAATATATTGCGATTCCTACAGCCTCCTTATTTGCGATTAGCAAATTGCTAATCGCAAATAAGGAATAACTCCCCATTCATTCCTATGGGCCTAAAGGCCCATAGGAATGAATGGGGAGTCAATCCTTATTTGCGATTAGCAATTAGCTAATCGCAAATAAGAATGCGATTTCAAGGGTGCCAGGGGTGTCCAAAGGACACCCTGTAGCACCCCTGAAATGGAAATGTAGCCTGATGTTGCGCACACACTGTTTGTGTAACATACCACTTAGAAAAATGCACTAAAGTGCATTTTTCTAAGTTTTGGCTATTTACCATGAAGTCAGACTTCGCGGTAAATAGCGGCCGGAAATTGCGAATTCGCAAATTTTAAAAGCTTCATGAATTGCATTTAAGGAATCTCAAATAGAGATTCCTTAAATGCTATTCCTCTCTAAAATGCGAATTCTGTATCAGCGATTTTTGCATTTGGGATGATGAATCCCAAATGCAAAAATTGCGCTCGCAAAGGGCCAGATTCTCAGAATCTGGCCCTTTGCGAGCGCAATTTCCCTTGATGAATCTGGCTGTTAGTCCTTTATTTTCAGACAGCAAAGCTCCGAAACAGAAAGAGGCACCCTTGCTCACACATTCTGAAAGTAAAGCACTAACTTGGAAAAAATGTCGGATTAAATGAACTCACTTAACGCTCTGCAGGCGCATAAAACAGGGGATTAGCCCTGCTCTGGGAAAGCCCCTGAGTCAGCCTAGGAGGGGAAGCACAGCGAGCTCTGTATCGGCTTTGATGCAATATCAGAAATCGCTGATCATTACTGAGTGATGTCGAAATCTAGGTATGTACTGAAGAAAAAAGGGTGCTAGTCAGAATGCACTAATGATTACTGAATGATAGGGCAAGTCTGAATTACCGAATGGTGGTGTATACCTGAACATTCACAGACGATTACTGAGTAATGGAACAATTCTCAACATGCACTTAGGTGTAGTGCTGGCACTGGCTTAATATTGGGAATGTTTTGAATGTTTTAAACCAATATTGCTAGATCTGCCTGAGTCCTTGGCCTATAAGGTTGGTGTCCAATGTCCATTGTCGGTACCCATCCACCATCACTTACTCAAACATTTATGCATGCACTCACCCATTTTTATAGTCATGAATATAATCACTCACCAATTAATTATCCAAGCACTCAGTCATACACACATTTCTCCATCCATCCGCTAATCCATCCTCGCATTCTACTCCAACCTCTGACCCCAGCAATCGCACACACACAAACCTGCCAATCAATGAAGAAGCACTTTCTCTTATAGAGTAGCCAGAAACGTTGGTTTTGCTCACGTGAGTTGAGCACAGATAGTGGTTTAGTATAGGTTATTCGGCGCCACTAAGAAATTCTCACAAATAATATCTCTTTGGGGTTATATTTTACGGTGCTAAAAGGTAGAAGGAACCACCCTAATCCTTCTTAAAGACGGCACGAGCCTTACACAAGCTATAATACTCCTTAGCACACGTAAATTGAAATGATGTTATATATACAAGTGTTTCCACATTCTGATACAATCATGAGAAGTAGTTGTTATTGGTTCTTCAATTTCTGTTTTATTCTTGTTCACTGGAAATTTTCAACCCAGCCACACAGCCGACACGTGTTTCGTCGTATCTGGGAATGTAACCCTACGACTTTTTCAAGGCTATTTCCAGATCTGTTCTTTTTCATCAGTATGCGGTGATACTTCCAACCCGCATGGGGGTTCTACGGGGGTCCTCAGCTGTATATTTTTCTATGATTGCTCGATTCTGAATCGAGCGGACACGCTGATCATAAACGGGGAACACTTCTCGGGCTGCGATATATCGGGCGAAAGCCTTCCAGCAACAATTAAAACATGGAGATAAATGGACTGCAATCATAGAAAAATATACAGCTGAGGACCCCCGTAGAACCCCCATGCGGGTTGGAAGTATCACCGCATACTGATGAAAAAGAACAGATCTGGAAATAGCCTTGAAAAAGTCGTAGGGTTACATTCCCAGATACGACGAAACACGTGTCGGCTGTGTGGCTGTGTTGAAAATTTCCAGTGAACAAGAATAAAACAGAAATTGAAGAACCAATAACAACTACTTCTCATGATTGTATCAGAATGTGGAAACACTTGTATATATAACATCATTTCAATTTACGTGTGCTAAGGAGTATTATAGGTTTTGCTCACGTGGGTTACACAAAAAGTCACATCTCCTACCCTCTTGACTCAAAGACCCACTGCTCAGATCCTTCTCATCTGTATCAAATTAATATGGTCATATTTAGGAAGGGTGTTCTTTGTGTGATTCTACTGTTGGAATGAATAATTAAAACGGCACATCTTGCTTAAAAAGCACAAAAGAACTTCAATCTTGGTAATTATTATCCTTTTTCACTGCAATTGATCAACAGGCACAGACCTCTCTCTAGATTTCAAACAATCCCCTATAATCAATGGCTCTTGGGTGTAGCCATTTGTGAGACGCGTGTCAATCATAACATTGGGTTTTGACTACTTTAGCGTGAATCCTAGAACTATCCACCCATTCGCAAACAAACATATTTAGGAAGGCGACCGTGTAACTTATACTTAATAGTATCCTTGCCCATCCTCCCAACAATATGCCAGACAACTCTAATACCCACATCCCTTTTCAAGTGGCGAAGGCTACGTTCGGGCAGCTAGTGGGCATAAGACGGATAGTAGAGTTTACCACCTTTGAATAAAGCTAAATCCAGGTGTGAAGGTCTGTTCATGTGGAAGAGAGACAAGCCCATTTATGACACTTACTTTCAACAGCAATGCATACACATACCTATGCATACCAACACCAGTTGCACTTCTTTAATCAGGTGTTAGCCAAGATCTTTTGACTTTACTAAAATTAAATGCTTAATATGCTTACTTAAAAGGGGTTAGGCACTAGCCGTCTTCATCAATTGGTCTGCTACTGCGTCATTCACATTTTTCTTCCATCCACTATAGCACTGGGCAATGGCTCAGTCCACTTCAGCCATTGGCTATCTTCTCTATGATTGACAGCAGTGTGCCCACATTCTTCCCCTTCCCAAGGCGCCCAGCCACGCACAAAGTAGTTTCTTTAAGTGCCAGAGCCGAATATGACAATGTTTGTTTTTTGAGCCCCAAGCATATTTGAACTTTTTGGCAAACTCGTTTTTACATTGAGGAGGCCACATCTTCCCCAGCAATAACATTTTGCAAAAACCAGGATAAAACAAAACAACCGTTGACAAAGCCAAAAGGCTGGAGGACTGCACCTGATCTATTGGTTTTGACAATGCTTACTTAACATGGCGCTCGTTGCCACGGTCTCGCAGATATTCTTGATCAGTACTAGAGCAAGGCATGTGCTCTGCATGTAACGTGCAGTGCCGCCACGGACTTGGGCTCTACTTATTTGGGGTGCAAGCTGGAGCTGTGAATTAGAGGCGCTCTGTGCATGGGCTCAGATTTTCCTTACACGTTTCTGTTCTACAAACACCTGTTGTTTTTCTCGTGTGCTAAACGGTAGGTTGGGAGCAGTGTTTGCAGAGCAGCACAATTAATCACATTGAAGTGTTTCTGGCCTTGTACAACACAGGGGGCCCGTCCCTTTACCCTTGTTCTGATTGGCCAGGGGCTGGGAGGTGGCTGCTAGGCCGGTCTATTTGCCACAGGTGTAAAGTCATACAGCTGGGGAGCAGAGGGGCGAGTTGGAAAGAGACGAGAGAGAAAAATACGCCATTAGACACTAATGCTTTAGATTGGCCTAAACTTTTGACGTCTCTTAGTCTTGCTTTCTTCATCACAGGCATTAAAGTCAGTGCAAGAGGTGCTCAGACGGGGAGAGACTTTCATTATCTAAGTCATTCATCCAAGACAACAGCCTTGAAGGGCTAAACCTAAAACATGTCTAAGTTAATCTATAGATGTCTCTAGTTATCTTACTAGTCTCATCCTACCTCTCAGATGGCAAGGTAAGAGCACGTTGGGGCCACACAGGCGTCAGCAAGCACTCCATAGACCTAAGGACGATACTGCAAGTCAGTCACCTACTAATATCACACACAGTACCACACGCATGAAATCCAACACCAATTTATAAAAATAGATCATATTTTTATAAATGTTTAGTAAAAAATTAGCAAAATCCACCCGAAGGTTTTCAGAGATATAGATTTTTAAACAAAATGTAGACCCCAGTTATTTTAGTCACAACCACAAACAAAAATTGGAGAGTTTGGAAACTTTTGAAAAGTTCGATAGAGTTCTGTTCGGCTAAGCCGGGCCGACTAGGGCAACAAAATTCGCCAGATAGTTCAGCGGGGGCAATAATGAGTAGTCAGACAGTTACCTGGTCACCAAAGCTTTCTCCGTGGCTGCCATTGACTTTAATGGAGTGGTCATGATGCTGGAGATGCGAGAGATGGAGGATGCTCAAGGATACTCTGGGTGCTGTGTGGTCGAGGGGGTGTCCTTGTAGTTACTCCTCGCTCCATGGGTCAGTGGGGTGACTGTGAACACAGAGTTCTGGGTCCCTCGAAGTCCTCTTTGAGACAGCAGTCAGCCAACTGCTGCTGTTTTATAGGTCTCCGGTCACAACGGGTCCATCGATATCCTTTGGTGGAGGCCAGTGTTTTCTTGATCAACCATTCTGGACTCAGACGACTCTCCCAATTCCTGGAGACTAAGGTGCAACTTTCCTCTGTCAAGGATCAGTCTCTTGGGGCATCCAACGGCGATTCTCCAGAAGTGGCTACTGACTTCCTTAGTAGGGCTAATTTGATGGCACTAGTGCTGATTCGAGGGGGTCAGGTGACTAACCCTTGGAGTCACTTCCTCGGTCTGGGGTTTGGGAGGGTCTTTTTCACAAGCCAGGAGCCACAGGCACAGTCCTCTCTTTGCTAGCCCAACATGCAGCACATGAATTCCAGCAGATGATGCAGTCTCTCTTTGCCAGGTCCAGGGTTCAGCATGGCAGTCCTTCTTCTGTCCTTTCTCTAGCCATAGACATCTGAGATTCAGGGGTGTCATATTTATGCCCAGAAAGTGCCCTGGGGGATGATGCAGTAAGTAGCTAGCATGATCCCTCCCATGACAATTTGGGAGTGTTGCTGTAAGGACAGATAAAAAGCATCTGTCCTACTTAATAATATATACCTCATTGCCTCAGGACTCTATAGGCCTTCCTTCGGGGGGACTTACATATATTGTTAAGGGAAGTGGAGGTTTTGCCCTTGGATTAAACGGCAAAGTCGAATTAGCAGTTTTAAGCTGCTCTTCCAGCCTGCAGTGGCACGCTGGGAGACATGTTGTACTTTGTGCCACACAGGGTGGCACAACCAGTGCTGCAGCCCTGGTTTGACACTCTTCCTTAAATGCCCTGGGTATCCTTGATACCATAAGCTAGGGTCTTATAAGTAAATCCACATATGCCAATTCTACATACACTTTGTACGGGCCTAGAACACTGACTTTGACGTCTGGTTAGGAGGCCTCAGTGCACTCTCAGAGTTGAAAAACTAACAGCATCAGCCTAAAACTTTGGGGGTGATCATGCAAAGAGAGGCATTTTCTTACATTCTCGAAGCAAGTTTTGTGTCCGGGGGAAGTGATACTCCAGGACACGCAAGGAAGCCTATCTCCCTGCTTGTGACAGCGCGTGGGTGGGGGGAACACTGGATCACTGAACGTGAGTACATACAACTTTGGCTGGCTCTCATGCTGGCATCCTGGACCCAAGCAGGGCTGTGGAGGGAGGCTATGGCCTTCTCCCGCAGCACCCAGTGAAACCCAGAGTGTTTGGGTGCTCTGGGTGGGATAAGGGGATCCACAATACTATTATAAAAAGAAAAGAAGAAAGAAAGGCACAGCATTATCTGCACGAAAGCAACAGCGGTAGAACTACTGCCTTAATATTCACTGCACCCAAGAGGGGCGCCTCATAATGTCCTGTGAGGGCTTTTTTTTTTTTTACTTTTAAAATATTTTTATTGATTGAAACACAAAAACAATGGTTGCAGTCAAATAGAGCATATATGGCAGACATTCGTGAGGGCAAAGCAAGTGATGAGTAAAGGGCAAATATAGTGACACATGAAGAAAAAACAAATCAAGATCATGGCAGCAGTACTTCATCCTGAGGGCTTTTATTTTGGTGACTTCGAGCTGATGGTGTCCCTAGGAGGGGCTGGGGCACCACCAACAATTGATTTAGGTGTTGTGGGGGGACTACAGGGAGTGCAGCTGCCATCCCCAGGAATGTTTTAGAAAACTCACAGTAAATTTCATGGATCATTGAATACATTGCCAAAGGAGAGGTTTCCATAATATTTAAAGCACTTTGAGCTGGAACTGTGTGCTCTTCAGCTGGAGTGTGGGGACGCCTTTTCGTTGGTCCCGTGGTTGCATTGATTGGGCTGAAGAGTGTAAAGAAAGACACCAACACATGTTTATGGTTGGTTTTCTATAAGGCGTGATTTATTAAAATACTTCAATGATAATGACTTTTAATGAACATTGAAATGAATGTATTATTAATTAATCAATTGGTTTTACTGTTAAATTATGACATGTGGTTGATTTAATAATATGGTGACCGTTTGACAAAGACAATAGGCCTGCCTTTTATATATTGATGTGGTGACCCCTTAACAGAGTCAGTAAACCTGTCTTATTGAAAGTAGCACCCCCTTATATTGTGATGTTGCATCTGGTATAGATGGTGCGGTCGGGATATTGAGAGGGTCATGGCCGTCTAGGGGGCAAATGTGATTTGAGGTTATCACCAAAGGTATTTCCATCTACCAGAAGAATGTGTATGAAATTTAATTCATAGTATTTGATAGTGTGTGTGTAGGCCTTGAATTGTCAAGTGCTACAAAAGTCATTTGGTTCTTAGTAAGGTGAAAATTGTGGATTTATTACTTGTTATAAGATCTTAATTTATGTTGAACAAAAAAACCTCTAGAAATGCCTAAAAAAACAAAGGTTAAAGTGTTGTTATGGTTAGGTATAGATAAAATACATTAACCCCTTCCACGCTCATGACGAGCTCAGCTTGTCATGAGCCACGGTTCTCGTGTGCTCATGACGAGCTGAGCTCGTCATGACAGTTAGAACGCTCACACGCCCGGCTAATTCCCCTGCTGTGCTGGGCGTTCTAAGGCACGGGCGTGGTCATGAGGAGCTCAGCTCGTCATGAGCACACAAGAAACGTGGCTCATGACGAGCTCAGCTCGTCATGAGCACCGGGGCGCTGTGCGTGCCTCCTCTCCCCCCAGCACAGCGGGAGAATCGGCCCCGCAGCAAAGGGGATAACTTTAATTTTTATGTTAAACCATAAAAACTCACTGAAATAAACAAAAGTTAATGGGACGTTATAGTTAGTGATAGTGTCAGTCACAGTTTTACGTTTAACCTTGAAAAAACAATGAAATTCTTCATAGTTCACTGAGCTGACTATAGCTTGTGCCTCCACCATGCGCTGCTTAAGACTTCACATATTAAATCAATCAGTTAATCAGGTGACTTGTAAAGCGTAACTACTCACCCATAAGGGTCTCAAGGTGCTCATGACATGTTCAATGATATCATCAATGACATCACTCTTGACAGCTCAAATGATATCATTGATGACATCACTGATGTCATTTGCAGCACAGAACCGATTCCCAGTGCTCGTGAAAGTATCTTGTGATCATCCTCTCATATTCTCTTTATGTTCGAATTTGTTCCTGGACACAGTGGGCCAATATCATCCATTAGTCATGCATCACCAACTGAGTTTGGTAGCTTGAAGACTTTCTGGAGATGCTGGCAAGTGCCAGACCTTTTGGAACAAGCTCTTGAACTCATTGACAAAACTAGGTCTGATTCAACTCACAAGAGATACAAATCGACCTGGGGCAGATGGTCATGCTGTGCATTGAACAGTTACTAAACACCACTGGGTATGGGATCCCAAGCAGCAAGGTCATACTCTGCCTTATATGTATCACAAAAAAGTTGCCAGTGCTGCCAATCTCAATTCATAACTTATTTATCCTACTCACGCATGAATAAAACACTATGTGAGAAGTGTCTGATTTTTAGAATCAATCTTTTAGATTTGCATTTTATTTCAAATTTTCATTTAGTTTTTGCACATTTAAATATTTCGACAAAACATTTCAAAACACATCACATATACAAACATTTATTGATTATTGTTACACCTCCCCTCCTGTCTCATTCATACACACTATCATTAAAGATCTTTTTCATACATACTTAACACACATTCATCCTCCTAACACTCTAATAACAAAAAACTGTATTTTGTACAATTTATATACAATTTTTGAAAGGAAACCATAGAATCAAATTTGAAAGCATAAATCACTGTGATGAAAATATTGTTGGATTTACGTATGGTTTCAACATGACAAAGTCACATGGCAAGGTCTACGCGTTTCGAACTCCTTTTAATATGGAGTTCTCATCAGGACCATAGACTGCAAGTGAAAAACAAGGGGACCTCTGTTAGTAATCGTTATTTGTTGTGAAAAAAGCTGTTGTGGGCTCAACAACCACCTCTCTACATCTTACCTCTCTAATCGTCAGACAGGTTTTAATTCCATGAATCACCAACAACCGCGAAGCGGGCCCACCTAAATGATAGATAAACATTTTTTGTTCTTTCTATTCCCACTGCATGTATCCATATTCAAACAACATCTGGGGTTTACTCACTTTAGTTTTGTGGTTTTGCGCGCTTCTCTCTGTAAAGAACAACAGGTATATTGTTTAGATAGAGCGATCCTAGTCGCCAGACTGATTCGTGGATGGACTACTCGGGGACTGTGCATCTTACCGATTTAGTTTTTGCTCTGTCCTCATATGATTTATGTGAGGAGGCCGGGGGAGTTTATTTCCGCACGGAACTCACGATGCGCCTAAAGAAAATAGAAAGGTGCATTCAATTATTGCCATTTAGGCATTCCGATTTCTAGCGTGCTCGAGGACAATTCTTGGCTAAGTTATGTCGGTGGATGGTTCTCACCTTCAATCCGTCTCGTGTTCCGACTTGCTCCCGGTCTGATCTCACGATCTCGGGCGTTCTGCTTTGTTCCACTAATATTTCCTGTTTGGAGATAGTACCACATGACTTTCGATGATTTCGCGGGCGCCATCTTTGAGTGATCAAAATCTCTCGATTTGCTGTGGAGAGTTAGCGTCTAGTTGTCATGGTGTGTTTATTAGATGTTCTTAGCCTTGTTTTTTTCAATTTGATGGTTGATTTATATGGAATTTGGAGACGAAAATTTGGATAAAGGTACCTTAGAAATTGACATGGGGTTCTTTTGGTTCCATTTAGAGTGGGGGACATTTTGGATAGGGATGTTGCGTCCACCAACCGGTGGGATGCATTCTAAATTGCCTGTAATATTTCGGCTGGATGGAAATCACATTCTTGATCTTAATTATAATTTGTACATCTCGGAAAGTTCGTTTTACCAATGGGGCATTCTGAACCTTACGTTTTATCTGTGTCAATTTAGAATGAATCCCACCGGTTGGTAGACGCAACATCCCTATCCAAAATGGTCCCGCTTCGCGGTTGTTGGTGATTTATGGAATTAAAACCTGTCTGACGATTAGAGAGGTAAGATGTAGTGAGGTGGTTGTTGAGCCCACAACAGCTTTTTTCACAACAAATAACGATTACTAACAGAGGTCCCCTTGTTTTTCACTTGCAGTCTATGGTCCTGATGAGAACTCCATATTAAAAGGAGTTCGAAACGCGTAGACCTTGCCATGTGACTTTGTCATGTTGAAACCATAAGAAAATCCAACAATATTTTCATCACAGTGATTTATGCTTTCAAATTTGATTCTATGATATCCTTTCAAAAATTGTATATAAATTGTACAAAATACAGTTTTTTGTTATTAGAGTGTTAGGAGGATGAATGTGTGTTAAGTATGTATGAAAAAGATCTTTAATGATAGTGTGTATGAATGAGACAGGAGGGGAGGTGTAACAATAATCAATAAATGTTTGTATATGTGATGTGTTTTGAAATGTTTTGTCGAAATATTTAAATGTGCAAAAACTAAATGAAAAAATGAAAATTTGAAATAAAACGCAAATCTAAAAGATTGATTCTAAAAATCAGACACTTCTCACATAGTGTTTTATTCGTGTGTGAGTAGGATAAATAAGTTATGAATTGAGATTGGCAGCACTGGCAACTTTTTTGTGATACGTGCATTGAACAGTGGCGGCTCGCAGTGGGAGCGCTGCGGGGCGGTGGGGTGGGGTGGGGGAGGTGAAGGGTGGGGGGGTAGTGGAGTCAGACATACGACGTCCATGAGTAAAGCAATTAAATAAATAAATAAATAAAACTATTTACCTTGCGCTCGCTGCATCGCCAACTTAGCAATTCAGCGAGCGCAAGGTAAATCGTTTTATTTATTTATTTACTTGCTTTACTCATGGACGTCGTATGTCTGACTCCACTACCCCCACCACCCTGCCCCTCCCCCGCCTCACCGCCGTGCAGCACTCCCCCTGGGAGCCGCCACTGGCATTGAACAAAGTTTGAATCCTGTTGCAGCGGATGTAACCTGTGTGACTAATTTCCTTGCATCTTTAGGGACAGAAGTCGTATTTTTCAAAACAATAAATTCCTATTGCTTTATACTTTCCGCTGGTTATATCCCAATTGCAAATTACCCTATCAGCAAACACCCTCTAGTTTCCAAACTTTTACCAGGTATCAGATTTTCGGTTACTCCAAAATCAAGTTACTCTGTCCTTTGGGACTGTTCACTGGTTTCAAGATTTCTTCAATCCTGGCCTGAAAATGATTTCTTATCAAGGAAACAATTTTCTGCTAAATTGGCTTTACTACTTTGTGTGACTGCATGCAAGTGAGTGTCATATGTTTGAGCACTGGCCTTAGAAGGCAGGTTGATTACGCCAGAAGGAGTTTCATTTTTTTAATATAGAAAAGAGAGAAATCAGCAACTAGGCCTGTCTCCTTTGCAGTCTTTACTGGGGACTAAAAACTATGTGTTGTTAATTGTCTTCCCACAGAAATTCCCCTTCTGGCCAACAGTTAATTAATTTTTTTATATCCACATGGACCTTCTTTCTATTTCACGTTAGCTTGTTAAATCAGATGGGGTTTTTTCGGGCATTGACACATCCAAGTTTAGTGCTCATTCGGTTTGAGAAGCATTGGCTTCAAAATCTTTCACACCATGAACGTGGCAGATTGGTCATCAGATTCATTGTTTAAGAAGTTCTATTATAGGCCATGGCTGTTGATCTGTTTTGAATGTGCACACTCTCAAGCCTCAAATCCTGTCACAGAACTGAACATTTTTCAGCTTCCTTGAACAAGACTTTTCAATTCTATGAAGGACACAGAGACAAGGATTATCCCTCCCTTAATTACTCTTGATTGTAATGGTACTGTATAACTGTTTGACAGGCTTGTAATTTAACCCATCCAGATACAGTTAAGGAAACAGTTTGCTGAATGTGTATTTAGTACATTGTTTTCTTTCAATATCAGAGCAGAAACAAGAATGTTTGTTATGGACTGTTCATGGAATGGAATTGTTCCTCACAGCAAGAAGAGGTGGTCTCCTTTTTATTGGCATTGATTTTATGTTTCCTAGGGTGGTGATTGGTGAATGGACTGTACTCATGAGAAATTAGGAAATGAAGTTTTTTCGAACTCATTTATGTGTACTGAGTTAGAAACTGAGTTAACCTACTTTGCCCATATGTTGATGGTTTGTGTTCTTTTCATGGCTGCCATGATAATCAAGCAGTGAAGAGAAGGCACAATCCTATTTTCTGTGTCTTTAATAGAATTGAAAAATCGTGTTTGTGCATTCTATAACATTTTAGAATAACATTGGTTAGGAAAAAGCCAGACTTGAGACTCATACAAGTATTTTCATGGTTGATACTCCCTGTGAAAAACTTCTGCATCTTCTCAGGAATGTTGGGAGGTTGTTTTGGACCTCCACCAATTAGAATGTTTGCCTTTTCCAATTAGGCACAAAATCTGTTTATATTTTTCAAGTGGTTAGCCAAGACAAGTATGGGGAACGCAGTGGTTTTTATCCATTCCAAGTATAACAAGACTTCCCGGAGACCTTTTTGGAGAACACTTGTAATCCCTAAATTTCTTGCAACGCTACCTAGAGAATGATATTTTGGAGTCATTATTCCAAGGTACTGAGTCTTTCTGCTAGAGGGTGTGATTTTCAGAAGATTCTGATGACTGACGCATTACCACCGGACCATCAACCAGAAGCTGAGTCTTTGCCTTTAGGTCCCTCAGAACTATATAGAATTCAAACAGTTTGTCACATTTTATGTTTGGGTGTCAAAGTCACCAACTGATATTAGTGGGGGTGTCCTCAGATGACAGTTGCAAGGCCATTTATAAGATACTGTGCTGAATGGAGGGCCTTGATCAATCATTTCCGGAGTTTAAAGTAAATACAGAGGTTTTAAGTATGGGGATGTCTGCGGTGTGCATGATTTGGTTGTATGCTTCTAGGTTTCAAAAAGCAGAGTAATCTACAAAACTTCTTTTTGAAGACTGTCAATTCGTCTCTACTGAGGCCTTTATTATAAAAAGGTACTCTGCCTAGGGAGTTTGAGTAAACAGCTGCTCCAGTACTTCTTCGTAATAAATGAATAATGGTTCAATTTTTTCTATACATTTTTAACTGAAAACAGGTTGTATGTCAGACTATGGTATAGAAAATATCGTTTGACATAAATATCAGTTCCTGAATTTTGTTTCTAAAAATAGTGTCCCATTGAGTTTTTGTACTATTGATTATAAAGGCCAACTTGTTTTTGTAAAATATATTTATGACACAATATTTATGTCAGACCATATTCTGACATTCTGACTATAATAGTCTGGCACCATACCGTGAACATATTTATTTCCAATAAATAAATAAATATCATATTGTCTAGATAACCATTCAAATAAATAAAACTAGATACATGGGACACAGACACTAACTTTAAGTCAGTGCATTGACAATTTGAACAACTATACGTACAGCAATAGTGTTTACAAACGTAATATTACCCTCCATATGAAACAGCATGATGACTGAATGTGATAACATTACAAAACTTACTCTGGACATTGACCTTTGTGGCGCAAAAATAACATTTTCTGTCACACCTGGGTCTCCATAAATGTGCTAAATGACACTACTTTGCTAAATCACCCGGTTATAGCTTTCTTAAGGCTTCTAAGCTCAAGAACCATGCACATGCACCTCACCACATCCTCAAATCCCATAGTGTAGCTCACATGATACACCCATCCACACTTCCACATGTCCACACTCTCTGCAGGTTACATACAACCCACAAAGATCTTCAATTATAGTCTATGAGGAGTTGACACCTGATTCTCTCATTGTCTAGCTATATCACCTTTCACAAACTTTGTGCTACTATAATCTTGACCCAGAGCAGATTGTAGAGATAAATATTTATTGTTGACCGTGATGTTCTGACCTTCTTCTTGATGACTGATGTGTTATCCAGCAAAACAGTGGCCATTATTTGAATAATATCCCCTGTTAGACTGCAAAGTTTGCTGAAAACTGATCTTTGCCAGTGCAAGATATAGATTGTTCCGAATATGGTTCGCACGTGGCCACTACCCTTGACCTACACACAATTTATACCCATAATAAATTGCTATTTATGTATGCTACCTTGACTATAGAATGAATAACAATATTTGGATAAAAATGGCGTAAAAGAAGATCTGTGCACATGGTTCTCAAGAACCACTATCCTGCAAGGGCTATATTTGTAAACCGCTTTTCATGAAAATGATAGGCCAACCCATACTCTTGTGAATGCATAAGGCCTGTTTTTGAAAAGCTGGCAGCTCCTTGGTCAGTCCCTTATAGAGATCACTGCTGATATAATGGGGCTGTAAGGTTTCTGATCAGTATTCAAACCTGGTCTGCTTCTTGTGCTATACATGCATGGGCTTGGTGTCCCCAAGATCTTCCCCAAACTCTTTCCATCAGCTTCTGCTCATGGCCCTTCATATCAGTAAAGTCACCTTTGCAGACAGATCCTTCTCTGCAGTAAAAGCCAAACTCTGGAACTTGCTTCCAGCCACCATCTGGTCAGAACCTTCACTAACCAAGTTTAGGAAAACCATGGAAACCAGCTTCATAACCAGTAAACTCGCACCTCCATAATGGTATATAACCATAGAGCCAAGAAGCTTGTTTGCGATAGTTTGCGCTTTACAAATAAATTTAACATTGACGAACTGAAAGGCAGAACAATCAGAATGCACATCCAGTAACGCAACACTTCAAGGACATTCCCTTCGTCATCCAAACACAGGTTGAAGTTGAAATTGATGGCCTTCCTTAACACATCATTGAACTAGTGACAGGGCCAACACTGTGGCTCTCCCCAATCATTCCTGTGCCTAAGGAACAGTATAATGACCAGAACTGCATCCATATGGAACTGCCACAACCCAATTTCACACATCTGGCTCATAATTCCCTGGAGAGGTTAGCCATAAGGAACACCTACATTCTCAAAACAAGACTTAAATAATCTATGTCATCATTTGGAACTGTCAAAGTCGGCACCATACATCATTACATTCACTACTCACAAGTCTACTTTGATGCAAGTGACTGCTTTGGTATATTTTCAGCAGCAGATCAGGGGTGGGGTGCAGAGCCCTACTAGTCTTGGAGGAAGGAGAAGAAGATTGGAATACTGGTCTGATGCACTCATACTGCCCAGTCTGGGAGTACCAGTGCAGCACAGCAGTTTAAAAACACACCCTGCGCATATGAGGTGGATGACTCCAGTATCACCCAAATCTCGCATGGCAGTGAGCATCTGTGAGGCAGAGGTGAAGGCAGTCAGGCATTGTCTAAAGCAGCTGTTTTTCCAGGACTTTGGTCGAGTAATCAGCTCGTCCGGATCTATTATGAAGGTGGAGTACATACTTCAAGGATCACAACTCATCCTCTGATTGGCTGACCTTTGATACTGTTAGACTATGAGATTAGGTTCGTGGATTTTAGTGGGACAAAGTATTTCACATGTCCCATTCTAACTGTTACCTCTTCTTTCTTCGGCTCTCGATCCTCTGCAGTGGCAGCTCGCCGAGGGAGTGCTGTGGTGCGGCGGGGCGGGCCAGGTGAGGGTCAGGGTGGTGGGGGGGTAGTGGAGTCCAACTTTCGACAGACAGGAGTAAGGTAAGTAATTCAATAAATAAAACAATCTGCCTTGAGCCCGCTTCATTGCTAAGTTGGTGATGCCTAAAGAAAAATGGTTAACCCAATATACCCCTGTAGGCTTGGGCAATACATTTAGTCAAAGTAAAAAAAGTCTACAAGGGATTTCACTTGTTTTCAAAATTTAGAAATTCACAATTGATTTTCAGTCTGTTGAACGTAATCAGACTCGTAGGTGTCCTACTGAGACAACCAAAATGAGTGTAATTAATACCGCACAAAAACTAAACAAAGCACACAGAAAGATTCTAGTTATAGAAAAATGAATTTATCTGATTTTCGCATATTTAAAAATTCAGAAGGGTACAGTTAAACAAAGTAAATATCAGCAGAAAACGTTATGACGGAGATGTACAAATGAATTTGAACACACACTTCATAACATACGCCAACTCCTGGATAAAGCAAAGCAAATATTATTCAAAAATCAATAAATATTGCTTATGAAAAACAGTTTTTTCTTGGAGATGACGTGACAGTCAACATTTCGGTCTTTGTGGCTTCAGTCCATTAGACCATCTTCAGGACAAATAACTTTGTGCAGAATATACAACCTTCTATGGTGACCGAATGAAGACAATTCAACCTAGAGTCAAAAAACCATGTAGATGGCAGCGTGGATCACACTGGCAGTGTCAAGCAGCGTAGAAATCACTGGTCATGACGGACAACAGAAATATCAAAAGGATGAAGCCAACAACAGGTCTTCATATGTTCAGGAATGATGCCCAGAACTCCAACGCCCACTCCCACATGGATATGGTTCGGCTGAAATGCGTCTTGGACGCATTTTGGCCGAACCATATCCGCGTGGGACCATTGACCACTTCTACGTGTCCCTGTGTTTGAGAAAACCTCCAGCAGTTACTCATCAGTTGATATTTATTGCTAAATTGGAGTTCTGGGCATCAATATGAAGACCTCTTTGTTGGCTTCATCATTTTGACATTTCTGTTGTCCGTCACGACGATTTACTATTTTACTAATTTATGTCCGTGATGCCACTCAAAATCTAGCATCTCTTTGGAAGACACTCGGCGACTTCGCGGAGGCCTCAGGCCTTAAGATGAACTGGGGAAATTCTACGATATACCCGCCAAGTCCCCACCTGGCCCCGTTTGAAGTGCAGATTGGATCTCAGTCCCTTGCATGGAATGCGGAGGCACCTAGATATCTGGGAGTACGATTGTTCCACACCCCAGAGGATATATATGAAGGGAATCATCGTAGGCCACTGGCGGGGCTACGATCGGCGGTGGGATTCTGGAAAACACTACCCCTAGCCCATGTAGGACGTGTGGCGATAGCGAAAATGATAATGGTCCCCCGACTACTGTATCACTTCACTAACCTCCCAGTTATTCCACCACGCTCCTTCTTTAAGGAACTGGACAGTCTGCTTACCGAACCGATATGGGGGGGAGGTCGACAAAGGGTTGCGTTATCAACACTATACTTACTAACGACCGATGGGGGATTGGGAGCACCGGCGTTCGAGGCATACTTTTAAGCAGAACAGCTACAATTGGACAGCAGGGCGCCACACAGGGGAGACAGTCACCACGGAGGGCCTCCATAGACTGTTGCTGCCGGGTACCAAACCTGTACGAACTCGGCCATTACAGATGTCGATAGCCCGCACCAGCATGATGAGAATACATCGAATGTCTAAGAATAGGCCTCCGTACTCGCCTCTGCTACAGCTGGTGGGCTTCCCCAAAGGTGAGGCATACTACACAGCGGGTGCCCTTCAAGTATGGACCGACTTGGCAGTCACGGAGGTGGAGTCCTTGTTTGAAGAGGGCCAGCTCAACACATATGCTCAGATGGTTGACGAATACGATATCCCACCCGGGCAATTTTTAATACATGGACAACTTATAGATAGCAGCCGCCAGTACTGGAATCCTAACACAGGAGAGCCTCCGACGCACCCAGTTATCCATACTGTTTTGCACATGGGAGTGGGACGCCATCTGGTCACCTGGCTCTACAAAGCCATGCGGGAACTGATCCTCCCGACCCTTCAGCCCTTACGGCAAAAGTGGGAAACGGACATAGGAAGGGTGGGCCATGACATAGAATGGAACACAGCCTTAGAGTACCCTAAAAAGGTGTCCAGGAATGCGCGATTTCGGAACATACAGTTCAACATCCCCCACAGAGCTTATCTCACACCACACCATCTACATCAGTTCTTCCCAGACACACACTTTGCCTGCCGCCGTTGTCAAGCCCCTGAGGCAGACTTCAAACACATGTTTTGGGACTGCCCCACTTTCCACAATTACTGGGATACAGTCCATCGAACACTCAGGGCAACAACACAGATCACAAATTTATCCACATGGGAGGCATGCGCTCCTGGGATCTTCCGCAGGCGGAGGACCGAGAAAGTGCCATGTCGGGCCTCCAGTGGCAGCCTGTATAGGGCCTATGAAAATATGGGGGAAAGCAGAGGAAGAGACACTCAGGGAGAAAGAACTAAAGGGAAACCGCAAACACCCTATATCCTTAGAATGGGCGCAATTAATGCATACATTCACACAAGAAACAAACCCGCCAGAGACACCCACGGCTACACAACCTCAGACCCAGCCGGTTCCTCCAACCGATCCTGATGCACAGATGCCATGAGAGACTTCGCCATTCCAGGGTCACTCCTAAGTAGTCGTCACGCAAAGAACTCCCTCCCCAAACAGCGAGGGCATGCCACGGAAGCCTAAATTCCCGACCCTTTCTCCGCACGCATACTACCGCACATCCACATCCCACTAAAGGACTAATGCCACTGATATATGTGATCCCATTAACTCTTAGTTGGACAACTCCCTCCCTCCTCCTCTCCCTATAGTTTACCCCAACAGTTGTAAAAGTTCATAAGTTTGAACTGGAGGAAGACCCTGCCAGTGATTTATTGGGAACGCATATAGGTGCGATTTGACATGACAACACTGGGAAGTTCACACAACAGCGATCCAGTCATGTGCGCCTAGAACGGCAGTCTCCACCCGATCATGACGCAGCATCGCTGACAAGCTGAGAGCAACATGTAGACTCCCCCAACAGTTCTTCTCATGGGCTGTACAGTACCGACATTGCGAAACAGTATACTATAAGTAGACACGGACTAAACAGTTATGAAATTGTCAAACAGCAAAATGTCGACTGGTAGTTATGAGTACTTGAAATGCCATGTGATGGTTGATTACAACATTGCACTAATGTACGGAGTTAAAAAGTCATAATGAATGAATGTTAAAACCCAATAACCAAATTTAAACAAAAAAAAAGGTGACTCGATATACATGGGAACAACAAAGTAATGAAGGGAAAACCTTGGTGAAATATGTATCCCACCTGGCAATCTCCAGGAGACAGCATACGAGAATTTAGAGAAGGGTCAAATGAAACAACAAACCTATCACAACAAGAAGACCAAGCTTAGGGAATTTCACCCAAGAGAGTGGGTGGTATTACTCATGCCCTTTAGTGGCAATAAACTCTTGACAATGGGCCTTATAACATCCTATAAATGATAAACCCAGTTCATTTAAACATCTGAAGAAATTTGAAGGGTCCATTCCTACAGGATCCTATGTTCGTTTTGTCGGAGAAGAACATGTTAATATATCAGCTCTAGAACTAGTGTCAACTTACAGAACACGAGAAGATAGAATTAGGAACTTTGTCAAGTTCCTTTCAAGAGATTCTTTTTTAAAGAACCAGGCTGAACTCATATTCTAGAACAATGTATTACCACCATTGAGCCTGGGAAGGTCGTTAAACAGAAACCCTAATGTATTCCTGAAGCAAGGCGTAAAGCTATTCAAGAGGAGGTAGAAATAATGTTAAGTCATCAAACCCTTTAACAGCGACTAGACCTCCCCAGTTCTACCTGCACCCAAACTGGGCAGTATTTCCAGATTTTTCAAGTATTTTCATGAGGTAAATCAGATTTCTAAATGTTATGCATACCCCTTGTCCCGTATTGATGAGTTAATTGAACAATCAGGGAAGGTGCAGTACATTACCACTCTGGGCGTTCCCAAGGGGTATTAAAAATCCCTCCAAACTCCTAGGATAAGAAAAGACAGCCTTCCCCACACCCAATGGGCTTATCTGTTTGCGGGTTTACCCATTGGCCTTCATGGGCCACTTGCCCCCTTTCAGAGACTTATGAACCAGCTACTAAAGAAACATCTGTAGTATGCCTCGGAGTACTTAGATGATATTGTCATCTATGGTAAAACTTGGGTCAACACTTGGCCGACCTTGTAGCTGTCCATAAAACCTTTAAGGAAGCAGGGCGTCACATACATCCAAATAAAGGTAAGATAGCTGCTAATCAAGTGAGGTACTCCGCATACCTAATTGATATCGGAAAAAAAGTAGCTGCCATCCAAGACATGCCTTTTTCAGAATACGAAAGGACCTCCAGGCATTCCTAGGTCCTTATTATATATTATTGAAGTGCAGCTCATCTCACGGATGTGTTAAGAAAGGAAGTCCTCAAAAAAAGTGAAAAAAACCCTTCTCCTGAGTCTCAGATAGCCTTCAAACAACAAAAATTGTAATATCTTCCAAAGTCGTACTACAGTCCCCTGATTTTACCAAATCATTTATCTTACGAATTGATGCCGTGGATGTAGGAGTAGGGACTGTGCTGTCTTCAGTCGGGTAGACGGAGAAGAGAGATCTTTTATCTTTATTAGCAGAAACATTTTCCCAAGAGAAAAGGGGTGTTCCACCATAAAAAGGAATGCATGTGTATCAAATGGGTAGTAGAAAAACTAAATTACTAGTTGGAGGGAACCTCTCTTTATATACTCAGTTGGTTCTTATCATTATAACTCTACAAAATTCCAGGTCATGCAAAGAAAGGGGAAGCGTGAGCTTCCCACTGATCTTCCGGAATGGATGAATCCAGGAGAAAAGATGTGTAGACAAGAGTACTTACCTCAGGGAAACATGGGTTTCTCACAAAATTCACAGCAGTTCAATAGCTGGCAGGGACCTGTAGAGGAGAAAACAGAACAAAGGTTAGAAAGGAAAAGGGGACTTACAGGAATTCCAGGAAGGAAAATAGCTGAAGGTTGATAAATTCTCACAGGAGGCCACCAAACTAGGGTGGAAAGCTGACCAGGTGTGCAGCCCATCAAGACTGGATTCAAGAGGAGACCTGCAGACGCCGGATGCCAGCCATGATGAGAAAGAACATGCAGGAGATGATAGCAACCCTCCACCCAGAGACTTCAGAGTCCCATCACATTTCCGAGGAGAACTGTGGCTACCTAGCAGAGGCAGCTGTTGAACTTTCAAAGTAGATGGGTGTAAAGAACTTCCTTAGCTTGGCTTCCTTTCGTTTCTCCCAGCTAACTTTGTTTTGGGAAAATTGGCATGAAGATGTACTTGTTACAGCTCCATTCCCTCATATAGAAATTTTTTTGCTTTTCCTTTAATGTACATTATTGAAAATATTAAAAGAAAAGCGTGTGTCACTCTCCTCTACCAACAAGCTCCCATCAGATAAGCAATTCAAAAGGCCTGATCACGACTGATAACATTTACGTTTGCATGCTTGCATTGCACTCTGACTCACATGTATTTAAACAAACATTTGCTCAACACATTTAGCACCCATGCTATTTACCTCTTCCGACGTGCAGGCAATGGTTTTTGATGCACAGTTCATAAACTTTGCGGGGCAACCTTGAGCTATATCAAGATTGCCGCGAGCAGCTTCTAGCTGCGGGTCTAGTGCTGGTCAAGATGGTCAGGGGCCACACAGCTCTAGGCCTCACCTAGATACCAGTGCAAATAAGAACAGCTATGATAGGGTGTGGGGAGGGGGGTGGAAGATGGAATAGCAGGATGACGAAGGGGGCCATAGGGGAGCTGATAAGGGTCCCGAGGAGAAATGTTAGTGGCCAGAGGGGGAATAAGGAGCGATGGCATAACCTGAAAGGAGATGACGCTGGGCAGAGACTCAGGCCTCCCAGGCAGCTTGACACAGGCGGCAGAGGAAATCAGTGGTGGCTCGCCGAGGGAGTAGTGGAGTCCTTTATACGACGGACAAGAGTAAGGTAAGTAATTAAATAAATAAAACGATTTACCTTGTGAGCGCTGAATCACCAACTCAGTCAAAGTAAAAAATGTCTACAAGGGATTTCACTTGTTTTCAAAATTTAGAACTTCACAATTGATTTTGAGTCTTTTGAACATAATCAGACCCGTAGGTGTCCTACTGAGACAACCAAAATGAGTATAATTAATACCACACAAAAACTAAACAAAGCGCGCGGAAAAATGAATCCGCATACAAGGACACACAGTGTATCGTGGCTGCTAGTGGGATTCCCCATTCCCCTCCTTCCCGTCGCAGGCAGGGGTTCCACCGCCAGGGCGAACAGGAGGGGAGACAGTGGGCACCCCTGTCTGGTTCCTCTTTCCACCGCGAACCCTGGGGAGATGTATTTGTCCATCCTGACTCAAGATGTGAGGTTCGTGTAAAGTAGCTTCGTGTATGCCATCAGTCCCGGATCGATGTTGAATTTTCTAAGGACCTCAAATAAATATAGCCATAACAGGGTATCAAATGCCATTTCGAGGTCTAATATTAGGCATGCCAGCGTTGGGGAACCGCCCCCCTGTTGTGTCCTGTATGTGGAACAGTCTGCGTATATTTTGCGACGTGTTACATCGCGGGACAAAGTCGCATTGGTCCGGATGGACTAATGGAGTCAGGATTTGGGCAAATCTCTCTGCCAGTGTTTTGCCTAGTATCTTACAGTCCGCGTTGAGTAGTGTAATTGGTCTGTAGGAAGACGGGAGCGTTGGGTCTCTAGGTGGTTTGAGAAATGTGACTACAATCGATTCCCTGAGGTATCCTGGTAATTCACCCCTATCAAGTGCGTTGTTATACCTCGAGTCACCTTTAATAAGGTTTCTCTATGAAGAAGAGTTCGAAAGAAGAGAATTCCAAACTAACTTGGGTTTGGCAGCATATTGCAAATAGGGTTAATGGAAGATTCAACTTCTCCCCTTCATATCACAGATTTCTTTAAGAGTAAACTTCAAGATGGCATTGTAATGCCTGGCTAGTCACCGTCTAGTGGTGAGAAATGGATGTGTGTAACTGCTTTATTCAAATTTTTTTGCAACTCTGACCCATAAGTTTAGACATAAAATCGGCACCTTGTTATGCAAGAAATCTACGTGGGAAATCTATGCAGGAACAAAATCTCAATCATAGCTGAAGGAATTTGTAGCATGCCAGATGACAGGGGACAGCCTTCTTTGTAAAGAAATGTGAGGGAGTTTATATAGATTGGTAATCCACAGTTTGTGCCTTCTTGCCAATGTTTCTTTATTTGCCCAAACATACCGGGCCAGTAAAATTATTCAAAAATAGTTTTTTTCAGTTTTTGGGGGGAGCAAAAAAGTGTATTTGCCCCCGAAAGGCTCTAGGAACTAACAACTGCAAGCCTGACCCAGGATTATTTCTTCTGGAGGAAAATCTATTCCTAATTACAAAATAGGGTCCTCCCTCTGAATCTCCTCCTTCTTCTTTGGCTTGTTCCTAGACATGCTGGAGATTAGTGTCAACTCTTTAGGCTGACTAAAATATCAGTGCTCCTACCATTGTTCTTGTGTGAGAAAGGATATGAACTCTTGGGTTCTTTTTTCTCTTATCTTCATTCCCTATCTACGGTCTCACCTAAGACAGCACATGTGCTGGCTGTTGAGAGACATTTTGTTACTTTACAGTGGGCATACAACCAGCCCATTACTTACCACTGGTTGGCTTCATTGTTGCCTCATTTGCTTGCTTCTATTTCATTAGCGGGTGTAGTTTTTAGATCCTCTTCTTGGGTTTGTCTCTCCCCATATGGCAATATTTTTTATCTCGGGCTCCGTGCTCTGGTTATGCTCGGCTACTTGTAGGTACTTGTTTCAAACGAATGAGAAGAGGAGGTCATTCATTTTTTGTCCTGGCTGCTCAGACCTGAAATCATCTTCCTTTTTAGGTCTCGCCTATGCAGCGCGCATGCGCTGGATAGGAGGAGACCTTTAGTAATCAATTTCGTTTTTGGCCCAAAAATGTGCACCCGTTGCATTGCTTTCAATGGCAACACGTGAACTTTGGCGATTCCCTTGCGGGAGAGAGCTTTGACACCATATGTTTGTAATTAACTTGCAAACATATGGTGGCCCTGCTCCTTCGCGCATGGAAAACAGGCGCAGGCCCCCTCCTCTCCCCCCACTCCTCCTCATTCAGCGCGAGGCAGGGCGCTTGTTAAAGGGTGGGCCGGGCATCTATATTTACACGCATTTTGCACTCCGCTGTCTTCGTAAATTCGAAGTGTTCTACAGTATAACATCTGCAAGAACAGTCCTCAAACAGCCCCTTCCAAGCCCCGGCGCTTACTTTACTCCCCCTGCCTGCTCGGCAGCACACTTATCGGGTAAAAGTGCCCGCTGTTCCGGGCCCTTTGAAGTCAGGTGTTGCGCAGACCTAAGCTACTGAGGTCGGGCACCAGCAGTGCTCAGCAGAACTTTCATGGAAACCGCGCCAGTGCAGCAGTGACATCGTGACGACAATATGTGCTGCTTCAATCTGGGGTCCTCCACCTCATCCCCTGGAAGTGATGGCAGCAAGAAGCAAACAGGCACCAGGAAACACTCACAGGGCGTTCTTTGGCACTAGTCTAGGAGGCAACTTGAGGAAGCGCAGAGCGCTGTGGCGTGTTGACAGTACAGCCCAATGGGCGTCTTGATCAAAGGGTCGCCATCCATCTGCAACTTCTCTATCAACTGCTGCAGTGAGAATGATTAGGGGCATTGTTGGCTGTCCACACTTGGTTGTTTCATCTGTGTGTGGTGGGGTGGACAAATAACTTCCTAAATGAAAACTTCACACAGCTTAAGGCGAGGGTCAGGCCCCTCATTGCCGAATTACCCTGTGTTTTTTTCTCAAGGTAGATGAAACAAAGCCTGCGTCCAATTAAGCAAAAGACTAATGCACATGTCTCTACGAAAACACTTACAGAACTTGAGAAGGAAGGCAAGGACAGATGAGTCAGGCTAAGAAGGTGGTGGTAGGAAAATACGAGTGTTGGGGTCGGCTTGATACTGGAGGGTGGTTTGCTGTAGCATTCAGCATGGTAGTCATTGATTTATGCATCTGCAGCTTCGGCCAGACCGTGAGGATGTGCTTCTCCTGTGCCTGCCCCTTTATTGCGTCTGTAGGCTGAGAAATAGGGCGAGTTGGGTCATCCCAGGAAATGCTAGAAATCTGTTTTTGGTCAACCAGGGTTTTACCAATGAAGAGTATCAAACCCACAAAAATGTGTATAAAATAGCCGATCCTGTTGCTCCTTGAAATGGAAATGTGATCTCCAATCTTAGCTTTCCAGTTTGACAGTGTGTGAACTTGAGAAAGATTGCTTACTTTCTGTATGCAGTGAGCAGTACAGCAGCATATAAGCAGGCACTATGTATTCTTTTTTTCTATAAGCTGCTGCTCCAAAAGTTCCCTAGGGTGGTAGAGTCACATGTTCTGCTTTTCTCTCCTGCTTAGTGCCAGTAGTATGGGCTTCAGAAGGGGGGTGTTTCTTGATGGAAAACCATGGAGCTTCTCTGCTCATTTTAAGGAGCTGGTACAAAAGATATTTGGAGAAGAGATTGTGACAGAGATTTCTTGAATTCCCTGCAGTGAAAGGAGGCCTTGCACCTGGAGTAACAATTGAAGGACGGGGACCACCTTCAATGCTCTGCTTCACTGGGGCCACCCTCAGTGATGCTCTTGAAGAGGACATGATGTGATCATGTTCATCTGCTTGTGTGAGTGATTAGTTTGCCATGAAGATGATCAAGTTGTCAATTTGGAAGGCCTAAGTAGAAACTATTATGATAGTCAATTCAGCTGTACAGGATAGTGTTCTCAATGTGGATAGGGCGTTGTAAGGGCAAGAAAAATGAGCGTTTGTCCAGGTTTTTCAATTTTATTTTAAACTCTATAGAAATAACTTCTGTGGGCATTGAAACGGTTTGATGCACTAAAATGCAAAGATCACTTTCAAAACAGAGCTAGTGTGTGTTACAGTCCCACGTCACCTGAGACATACCCACTGGTGCACTGTCTTTCAGACATGACCCAGGAGGGAGGTAAAACCATTGAAAGTCTGCCTGTCCTAACAAAAAGGTGCATCACCCGCTCACAGTTAAAAGGTGAGGTTAAATGCTCAAGTGATGTCAGCTAGGCAGCAAAAGGTGACCTTATTGGTGGGAAACATGAAAGGTGACAGCTGAGATGCAGCATGCCTACTTTGTAAGGGAAGAAGACATTGAGATTCGAAGGCCTCCAAAGTATCTTGCACAATTAATTTACATCCAAACTCCCAAAATCCAATATAATCAGTGCACTGATATCACTGACATATGTAGTAAGTGGAACAGTGTTGAAAAATAATAATAATTCAGGCTTTTCATGTAGAAAACCCCACTTTGGAGTCATCGGTGTTTAGTTGAGTTCTTCTTGGTGCTGTGTTTTAGGGTTGTTTTGTGCCATGGACAGGAGGGCAGGCTTTGATATACTGTAAGTGGGATTTTTGGAACCTGAATTTTTACTTAATACAGCAGAGAGATTGTAGGTTTGAGTTTGGAGATGGTGTTTTCGGAGCACCACATGGATCTCATTGGGCTGTTGGGAGTATCAAAGCTAAGCTCTTGTAATATGGTGCACATGAACTTTCTAAGAAACAGTGGCTGAAAACTACAGACGGTTGAGAATCAGGAAGACAGATTGTGACTTATCCTAAAACAATGTAACCATTTAATGTTCACCTTAATATCATTAGACCCAGATTCAAGCCTTGATGCTGGGCACCAAACTTAGATCCTTCATTCCCTGGGCACTGTGGAAATCTGGCACCTGTTTACACTCTTGCAAGGCAGCTCAGTGTGTGCCTTTTACTCATCCACAGCCTAGCCCAAACTCAGATCAGAACGTAGAGGAAAATCACCCCTGATACAAGTCCCAAGACTCTTAAATATCCTTGATCCAACACTGAGATCCCAACAGAAGGACCTCATCTTCAGAAGGGCTGAAGACAAGGTGTGTTCACGCAAGCCACATGTGCTTATGCACACAGACAGAGCATCTCACCAAAAAGAAAGCATTGGGTCCCGAATTTCCAAAAGTAACACTGAAATCTCCAGCCATACACTACAAATGAATAAAACAACACAGCTATTCCCAGTGCTACTAAACCAGTGCTGATCCTACCTGTGCCAGCCAAACTCCAACATATACTGGCTGTTAGATCTGGGGGTCTCTAGTTGGCAGAGGTAGGTACCACTGTCCAAATAGGGACCCTTGCTTCTAGTCAGGGCAAGGAGATAACCCTCTGAGATAACCCCTGCTCACCCTCTAGGTAGCTTGGCATGAGCAGTCTAGGCTAACCAGAGGCAATGCGTAATGTATTTGTACAAACACTCACAGTAACACAGTGAAAACACCACAAACTGACTCCACAACAGTTTAGAAAAATAAAGGTATTTAATCTAAAACTACACAAGACCAAAACGACAAAAATCCAACATACACAGTTCAAGAATATGGTTTCAAAAGAGTTCTTAAGGTTGCGCTACAATTCTTCAAGTTGCGGTAAAATAAACCACAGTTGCGTGAAAAGTTCACAGTTGCGTCACGTGTACTCACAGTACCTTTAGTTGCAACAAAGTTCCAAAAGCAGAAGCTGGTGCGGTGGAAAACAAGCGATGCGTTGCTCCTGAGACCCTGGGGAGGCGATGCGACAGCCCCGCTGCAGCAGCGGGCGTGTTGCGACGAATCCGGTCTGTATGGGGAGGAAGGCCACTTGTATGGATTCCGGTGCGTAGGTTCCGTAGGAAGTCTGTTCTCGCAAAGGCACGATGCGACGATCTCGTAGGTGCTGCGACGATCTCCGGGGCGACGATGCGCGGTCCAGCGGCGATCCTTTCTCTCGCAGCTCCTCGATGGGATGATTCTGCGACGACACTCGCAGCGACGTGATGCGGTCCGCAAGCAGCGGTGCGGCGTTCTCACCCAGCGACGCCAGGCTCTGCGACGATACTCGCAGCGATGTTCGATTCTCCCGCACCGGTCTGGTGCGTCCCGCAAACGAAGGATGCGACGTCTCTGACAGCGGCGTCAGGCGCTGCGACGATCTCGACCTCCGTAGCGGCGGGAAACTTCTCGCACTGTCGGGGATGCGCTCCGCAAGCGAGCGGTGCGACACTTTTCAGTTTCAAAAGTCATTCAAGCTTAGTTTCAAGCTTCCCAGCACAGGTACAACCTCCAGAGGCCCCACAACTGGATCAAGCACTCTAGGAGGGACAGAACTCTCTCAGCAGAGTTCAGGGAAGCTGGGGGTGAAGTCCTTTTGTTCCTGGGACTTCAAAACAGGGAGCCAGCTCTTCTCAGGCCCTTGGAGATTCCTTCAAGACAGGGGACACAGCACACAGCAAAGTCCTTCCCCTCTCCTTGGCAGCAAAGCAACAGGTCAGTCCAGCAGAGCAACAGCAGGACAATCTTCCTTCTTCAGTTCCAGCTTTCTCCTTGGCAGAGATTCCTTCTTGGTTCCAGGATGATCTAATTTTCTGTTGTCAGGGGTCCTGTACTTATACCCCTAAAGTCTTTGTTCTCTCTGTGCATGTGGGCCCTGAGCCCGGTCTGAACCAGTTCTGGGTGTTTCCTGAGTACTTTGTTTTGCTGGCTTCTGGCTTTCTTTCAGAGTGAGGGGCAGGGTCCTCAGCCGCCCAGCAGGGGGGTGGAGCCAGCATTGTGGAAGGCAGGCTCAGCCCTATTCAGCCCAGGTGCTAACTCCTCCCACTACTCCAGTTGCAAATGCAGTCATTCAGCCTAGTGCTGACTCATCCAGGGGAATTCCCTCCTGGGGAATTCCCCAGCCCCTGTCACTCTCAAACCAGACAGTCAATACACAAACAGGCCCAGGCACACAGAAGGGTCAGACAAGAGAACAGTAACTTTCTAAAAGTGCTGTTCCCAAACACAGGATTTAAAAACAACCTTTCCTAAAAGATGTGTTATTAAATTCTGAGTTCAGGGATACTAGATACTTAGGTCCTATCTTGTTCCTATGGGAAGAAATGATGTTAACCACTGTAGCCAGCATCCCCCATGTTAATATATGGAGCAAGATAGCCTTACAATAGTGAAAAACGAAAATGGCTGTAATTCACTACCAGAACATATTACCTGCACCAGTACATGCTCTACCTTTCACATACACTGCACCCTGCCCAGGGGGGTACCTTGGGCCTTCCATAGGGGTGGCTGATGTGCACGAAAAGGGAAGGGTTAGGCCTGGTCAGTGTGGACACTGACCAGGAGGACATGGCAGTTCTAAACTGCACACAGGCACTGCAGTGGCAGGCCTGAGACACCATTTTAGGGCTACTCATGTGGGTGGCACAATCAGTGCTGCAGGCCCACTAGTAGCATTTGTCATCACCAGCCCTGGCACACCCAGTGCACTTTACTAGGGACTTCATGGTGATACAAATATGCCAAACATGTATATCCAATCACAATAACAATTTACACGGAGAGCATATGCACTTTAGCACTGATCAGCAGTGGTAAAGTGCGCAGAGTCCTATTGCCAACAGCCACGGGTCAGGAAAAATAAGGGAGGGAGAAGCAAAAGGTTTGAGGATGACCCTGCAAGAAGGGCCAGTTCCAACACTGGCAGAAAATCAAAGTGTGATAGCATTATAGCCAGCTACAACAGCGATCCGAAGGGGCTGCACGTTATCTTGATGGTATCTAGATAAACAAGCATTGGCATAGCCAATAGGTCTCGCCTTTGGGACCTTATAAGTATTTAGTTGTGTAGCACAATATCCTTGGTGCGACAACATCAACTGTTGCATGGATAAACACTTATAAGGTCCCAAAGGCGAGACCTATGGGCTATGTCAATGCTTGTTATCTTAGAAACATGCTGAATGAGGAGTGTTTTCGTAAAGTGTTATAAACCCACTTGTTTAGTTTGTTATGATCTTGTCCCTTGATTTCCTTCTGCCTGTAGCACCGGGACACTCTATGAGTAGCCATGAGCTCTAGAAGTGTGCACATTCATTAATTATTTGATGCATTCATATTTTGATTAATCAATACCACCTTGATTTTTGTTTACTTTAAGCGATTAACCTTTAATAAATCTTCATAGTTTGAAACTTAAATATTATCTGCCTTTCTTGTGGAACCTAATGTGCTTAACATTTAATGAATGTATTAATTGGTTGACCAGAGTCAGTTGTTAAATTGAATCCACCTGATAGGGCTTTATGGTCTTGGATCTTGCACAAAGAAAAAACGCTAACACACTCTACCATGCACATGCCATATACTTTCTTTATCCTCCTGTAGCTTCTGTGATGGGGAAGCAATGAGAGAAATGTGACAAGCTGCTAAAGTTCAAGATTTCAGCATCAGATTTGGGTTGAATTCCAGTGTATCCATTTGAATTAATTGTGCATTACTGGGTATGGTTGTTTTCCCATAGTATTGGTGTAGGGAATAAAGAAGGGAGCAAACATAGAGAGAGAGAGGAACGTGGTAGGAACTAACAAACGGGAGAGATTGCAACACCTAAATGGGGGAGAAACAAACGGGTGAAAAAGGAACACAGAAGAGGGATTAGCACACAAGGGCATGTATGAAGCCCAGAGGCAGAGAGCGCAGCATAGGGGGAAATGCACACAAGGGAGACGTCAAAAAAACACACACTTCCGTAAAGTGCTTAAAAAGAATAAAGTTGCATCTGAAAACGGAGCACTACAATATTATTAAGTAATGGGTCCACACTTATAACCTGGCAATGAGATATTGTGGCCCTGTGCAAAGAAATGCTCAGTGAGCTAAGACCAGAGCTTTACAAGCAATTCTCCTTCTAACAGGCAGCCAATGAAGCTTTTTCAAATACAAAGAAGAGGAGGTCTCTCTGGACAGTTTAAATAAAAGACGGGTCGCCATGTTCTGCCCAACTCGCACACATATGCTGAATCAGATGATCTGGCAGACCTAGATGAAGAAGTATGCTTGAATAGTCCAGTCGGGAGATGATCCGAGCCTAAACAATTCATCTCTGTGCTTCCCAAAGGAGAAAAGCAAGAAATGTTTTTAGCACTTTCATTATCCAAATACAAGATCTCAACACCGAAAAGACCTGAGCCTTAAAGAGAGGTGAGAATAAAGCAACCCCCAAGATTTCTAGCAACCTCTGTAGGCAGGGAAGCCAGATATTCCCATAGCCAACTCCCTACCTATCCTGACAATAGGTTGGGGCCAAATAATAGAGTTTCTGTCTTATCTAGGTTGCACTGTAAATTATTTATTCTCAACCAACTCATAACTGCCTTAACAGGCTGGAGAAAGCCTCCTTTGCTGTGGCAGAATCACCCTCATAAGAGAGCAATAACTGAGTATCATCTGCATGGGAGATGATTTTAATGCCGAAAGATTCCACTAATTAGGCATTGGGGGACATATATATATATATATATATATATCTATATTGAACAAAGTCGGACTGACTGCAGACCCTTGCGGAACCCAACCTTTGAGTGTCTTGGTATCAGAAGTGTAAGGGTTCATCCAGACAACCTGCTCTCTCAGGTACAAGAAGGAGCTAAACCAATTTCAGGGCGATCCTCCCACCCCAAGGGCCGAGAGGCCTTGTAAGAGGATACCATGGGAGACAGTGTCAAATGCAGCAGAAACATCTATTAAGATCAAGGTGGTATTATAACCAAGGTCCTGAGTCATCCTAATCGAGTCTGCTATAGCAAACAGTGCGGGTTCAGTGCAGTGACGAGCCCGAATTCCAGACTGAGATGGATGTAATAGCTTGAATGTCCCCAAAAACTCTGAGAGTTGGGCACTGACATTTTCTTTCTAAAATCTTTGAAGCTGCATGGAAGAGCGAAATCGGTCTAAAATTAGATAGAGTAGAACAATCTGCTGTGGGAGTTTTCAAAAGAGGGACAACACTTGCCCGCTTCTAAATCTCAAGGGCTAGGCCCGACTGTAATGAGGAGCTAAACAAATTAAAACAAAATGGATAGATAATATCGACAACCCCTCTCAGGATATGAGGCACAGAGGGGTTCAAAGGGGAGACAGATTTGTAATTCAAAAAGCCCACTTTAATCTACTCCTGGTCAATTTATGGTTTAAATCTTTTTATTGATTTTCAAAAAGGCAAAGACAAAATCACCACCTACAACCAAGAGGCCGGTGGGAAGACGTCAGTAGTTAAGTAGAAGGGAAGGAATAGAGGCTAGAAGTCAAGTAAAGAAGGTGTGTGAGAAAGTTATGCATGGGTCAGTCCATGGTGTTATAGAGTGTGGTTAGTGGGCTTCGTCATCCATCTTGTGAGTCCGCTGCAGGGTTGTCCATTTAGCTCAGAGAGGATCTCTAGTGAGTCCAAGTACCCGTAGGTACATAGGGCATGCAGGCTCATTCTATTCTGTAGATAAAAAGTCCAAGGTTGACTTCCCGGTTTTATCGAAGCAGGGAAGATCATGAGATATACTGGCTGTGACCTTTTCCATGCCTACCACTTCCCATAGTCTATGTAGCTAATCTAACTTGGTGGGGACCCATTCCTTAACCCACCTAGGCAGTATCACCTGTTTAGCTGCCCCTAATGCTAGTGTAATGGCTCTAACCCTACAAGAGTTCAGAGGGTACGTTAAGGCGTTCAGGAGACCTAGTAAAATGTAGCTTGGAAAACGTGGTAAGTTGGTGTCATAGGTGTTATTTATGTCAGGCAGAATAGAGTCTCAGAAGGGCTGTATCTTAGGGCAATCCCACAGTAAATGGGTCAGTGTACCTATCTAGCCACAGTGGCACCAGCAAAGCGCGCTTGCCTCCAGTTTCTAGTGTGCCACCCTCTCCGGGGTGTAATACCAGCAGTGTGCTATTTTAAGGAACATCTCCTTGCCGGCCGTACTACAAGAATATGCCTTGGCCCTATGCACAATGTCGTGCCACTCCTTAAGGGAGAATTGTCGTGCGCACTCTGTCTCCCATCTGCGCTGTGCTGGTGATTTACAATGCTGTGTTGGCGTCTTTAAAAAGGCATATATGTTGGACACTAGTTTTTTGTCTGAAGTTCTAGTGATAAACCATTTCTCAAATTTTGTTAAAGGCCGCCCTGCATGTATACGGACCGCTTTATGAGCGCCATACTTTTTAGGTCTCGCCTGAGCCAGAGCATGCGCTGCTATGGCGAGACATTTAGTGAGTGGGCTTTAAAAAGCCGACCACAGCCTTTTGTGTGGCATAGAGCGTGCGGTTACGCGCACAATTACGAGCAGAGGCACCATATGGCTTTCCTCTCTTGTCATGGTGCGTGCACATTGCACACCACTTACCAGATGTGACGCTGCAGCCGCTTTCACTTTTGTCGCCGCGCACGCGCGCACCACTCGCACGCATTTAAAAAAATGTATTTTAGCGCACGCACACAACTCCCGGGCTTAGGCTTTGTGAATGTTGAGCAAGAAGGCATCTGCAATGTTGAACCCTTCATGTACATTGGTTTAGAACTGCTGCTAGCACACCTAGTGCATGCACGAGTCTGTGGTCTTTTATGACACCTTCTGCAGTCCTGTTTGTAGCCACGCTTCCTTTACGTGTTGGTATGTTTTCACACACAATAGTAAGTCCTGCCATGCAGCGTCCTGCCTTGAACAGGCCTGGACGGGGAAAGGTATCACGCGTGGCATACGGCAATAGGCCGACATGCTGGTTCTCTTGGTGATATAGCATGCTGTACTGTTCAGAGCGGTATGCCTCGGTGATTTATTTGAGCCCATCTGTTCCCCGATGCTAAAGCATACAAATACTGGTTGGACAAACATTCACAGACTGACTGCGTCGTTTATCACAGGAACAGGCATCTTTTTGTGCTTCTCACGCCCCTTGTGAACCTAGTGGCAGCAGAGACCACTGCAGTTTTCAATGTAAACGTTTTGTTTTCGTGCATTCATTCATGCTGCAGTTGGACTTATTTCCACTTTCCCATTCATTCCTAAGCTCCTCTCCTCTCTACCCCGCCACCCCCTCCTCCTCATTCACATCCCGACACCCTTCTGCGGAGCCCATTGATGTGAGCCCCCCTCCTGCGCACTGAGATACCAGGGCAGCTGCTGATGCTCCCGGCCACTGAACGAGAAACGTCACGGTGGGAGGCTGCCAATTAGAGCTCGGGTACCTCAGTTATTTGTGAGTAGGCGGATTTCTAACCACACGGGGATCCCAGGATGTTCTATCTAACTCATGCTTCAGTAATTTTGTAGGGCTGCATTCTTGCGCACTGCCTGAGGTAAGCGCTGGGCACGAAAGTAGCAACAGCTCCACAGGCTCGCCCCTCTCCCTATTCACAACAAGCATTTGCAATGCAATAGGTCTCGCATTTATGCAAGTTTGAGCTATTCACATTGCAAATAACAATGCTTTTTATTTTTGTTTTCATGCAAATGCTTGTTCTAGTTGGTTTTGAAGTATTGTCGCTCTTCAGCACACTGCGCAACCCCCGCATCATTTCACATGACTATTTTGCCCATATGTTCCTGTGCTTCCGACCCCTGCATTGCTCTTTCTTGCATGTTTCTGTTTCGTTTTTTTAAATATAACGCAAACTCGGACCAAGTGCCTGGTAGTGTTTTACATGAGCACCAGTTATTAAACAAAATTGACAGAAAGAGATCAAGTGATGTGCCTGGAATCCGAGGATGTTGAGTTGACGCCAGAACTCGAAGCAGGTCCCTCGGATAAAGGGTCTGCAGCCCTGACTGCAAGGCAACATTCTCTTATCCCATCACTAACTGTATTCCGAATTTCGTACATGTTCTTCTCAATGCTCTCACTGTTGCCTCACCCCGTCCTCTGACCCGCTGTCATTAGCTAACAATTTGTTGTGAGAGACATTCATCTTTTACTGTAAGAAAACGTCAGCTTTAAACTGAAGTTGGTCATCATAATGATCACCGGATCAGCAGACAAAGATTGCACTGCTGGCAAATAATCAATCTTTTTTTGTTGTGCTTCATCTTTGCTTTACCCACGGGCATATGTAAACATTCAAGCTTAACCGCTTAGAAAAACATTGTCTTTTCTTTTTAACAATCTCACAAAATCAAGGGGATGCCTGTTTGATCTTTGTGATACAAAAGGGGATGATGGACAGAGCGTTTGAGCAAATCAAACACTCACCCCCAGTCAACTGATCTGGGTTTAATCCATCACCATTCTTTAGCTCACTCGCCCACCCCAGTTCAGACATGGCTATATGCAAATCAGTCTGACCCTGTGCCTCATGGGAACAGTCCAGCCCGAACTGCCAAGCCATGTCTTTCCTGGACCGGAAACAAGCATCCTGGGACCGGTTTCGGATTCATAATCCTCATCAGCCAGGCTATCTTGAATCCAGTGGCCAAGTGAGCAAGGGACTCACGATCTTTGTGGCATTCCATTACCAACTTAGTTGATATTAAGATGTCAGTGGTGCCTGTCAGCTTTCTCTTGGGTAAGTTTTGTTTTGACATCCGATTTTGTAGTTAACTGAGTGCGTTTGTGCATACATTTACTTAGCGCCAAAAGCCGGCCGTGCAAAAGCAGCGACACGCTAAGTGGTCTCTGTAAATTCCTCTGGGTCAAAATCTGACCACACCTTCTCAATCCGCTCAGCTGCAAAGAGTACACTCCAGAAAAACTGTTGTGGTCTAGTGCAGGTTGCATATAAATGCTTCTCTGATGCTCTTTAGGCAGTATACGATTCTGAAGCTGTTGTAGGTCTGTTTTCCAAAACAGAAAGCAAAGCATCTCTGTTAGAATTACTTCAACTAGGCTTTTGTTAGGAATTGAAGGCTGAAGCATCAGGTTAACCACAACATGTGTCAAGTTGCAGTTTCTAAAGAGGCATTAAATATGTATGTGTAGACTTGGGTAAACAGATGACACTCGCTGTTCAAACTACACACACAGATTCCTTGAACCAGAGGAGTTCGACTCACCACAGTTCTGGAGTAAATGCTTTAGCCGCCCATCTTGGCACGGGTTCTAATTCAAAAGTTCGCACTTGCCCAAAGTGTGTGATCCACTTAATCTCCACTGGAACATTTCCGCTGATTCGGCCGCCAACCAGTTTGCCATATTTCTCTCCGGAAATAACCTTGTGCAACACAATTCTAAACCTACACATGCCAAAGTCTCCATTCTTGACATTAACATCTTCAAAGTTAACCTGATAACAGTAGATGATCCTATACCAATAGACAGGTCTGACCATTTCCTCATTCCCTTCTCACTGCACCTCTCTCATGTTGTTACACTTGGTGTTAGACTTGGCATCTTTTGGCGTGTTTCCCCTGAGTTTTTTGCTTTCTGACCTCCTGGTTCTGACTCTGTACATGCTGGCTTAGTGTTTCTGCGCACCTTCCTCCCTGCTAATCAGTGGTAAAGTGCAAGTGCAAGTGCAAACCCTATTTTGCGAGTCAGTAACCTATTACCGACTCGCAAAATAGGGTTTTCGAATAGCTATTAGGAAGGGGGGTGCCAAGGGTGTTCCTTCCTAATAACGAGTCGCACTGGTATGTATGATTGTTTTGCGACCACAAATGCAGTTGCTAAACAATCACAGTTACCACCTACTTCAAGTAGGTGGTAAGCCAGTAGCAAATGGGAAGGGGTCTCTATGGGACCCCTTCCCCATTTGTGTTGGGCAGCGAAAATATTTTTTACGAGCAGGCAGTAGTACCACCGACCACTGCCTACTCTTACACCTTAAACAAGCATTGGCATAGCCAATAGGTCTCGGCTTTGGGACCTTATAAATGTTTAGCCATGCAACAGTTGATGTTGTTGCACCAAGGATATTGTGCTGGATAACCAAACACTTATAAGGTCCCAAAGGCGAGACCTATTGGCTATGCCAATGCTTGTTCGTTTTTTTCGGTAGTGGGGTATTACTACATTTCTGTATATTATTATTTAAGCTACACAATCATTCTTCTTGTGAGAGCATGAGGATACATTATATTCATTAGACATACTCACATACACATACTTGTGAATGCACTTTACAAGACTACAGGGATTGACTGGCCTACAGAGAAATTTAGTGATTTCACAGGTTAGGGCCCCTGAAATGATGATGGGCTCTCAAAGCCAGTCATGTTTGTATTTGGCGGACATTCGGTTGACTGTTTATGCCCCTGCCCCATCCGCCTTTCTATTTGCCCGTCAAGATCGCTTTTTTTATTTAGGTTTGATGTGCAGTTACATTTGAGTAAAAGATCACCAGCCACCTTTTCCCTTTTGCCACTAATACAGGCATTAATTCGCAGCAGGCTAATATTTATTTAACATGATCTGCTAGTTACATAAAATACAAATTGAGTTGAGACAGTGTATACAGTCGTTTGTCAATTAAGACTGTTTAGGAGTTATTTCGGTGTTATGTTATATTGATTTGTATGGCCCGCTAATCAATGGAGAGGGTATCAAGACGCTTTAATGGAATCTCTAAAATATATACAACTTTCATGTGCCAGTCTGAGGAATCACTTGACAACTTGAACTCGACACTTGAAAACATGGCGGGTCGTAAAATAAAAAGCCTTACATTTCCTCTCCATGATTATGTGATGTGTTGCATTGATGTTTAACAAAATGTACCTGCTTGTCGGTGCCCACCATTCTCAACAAAGAGCCGTGTTTTAAGAAGCATTTCATATACCCTGATCCTCTCCATTTTTGTCTAGCTAATGTTTACATTAAAGTCCAGGCACAGAGTCCTGTGCAATAGATCATTTCAAAGGAATGTGTGAAAAATAACCGAGGCTGCCTGAACGTTGCTGACATCAGTCAGTGCACTCTCTGAGTGAAGGATGTCATCTCAACCAGCACCAAACAAATGTCAACAGTAAAATCAGTTGAAAGGGTACAGTGAACAATGAACATTCCAATCTTGAAGCATGACAATAGCATCACAAGCATTGGCATAGCCAATAGGTCTCGCCTTTGGGACCTTATAAGTGTTTACCCATGCAACAGTTAATGTTGTTGCACCAAGGATATTGTGCTGCATAACTAAATACTTATAAGGTCCCAAAAGCGAGACCTATTGGCTATGCCAATGCTTGTTTTGTTTAGAGAATCTGGTCAGCCTAGATGAAGACCTGTGAATTTCTCTCCACTAGTGCCTGCTCACTACTGTAAAATTAACCGGCTCCCAAACACCCTGTGCCCTAACAAGCCCTCCAATCTCATGAAAGCCTCCAAACATCAGACACGCTCCCTCTTTGCTACATGGGAACCTACAAAAAGTACTTCTAAGAGACATTTCTAGATATCAGTAAAAACCTGTTCAGCAGAGAGCACTCTGGAACAATACCATATTAAAATGATCGATTTACCGCAAACACGTTAAGTGCCACAAAAATATTTAGGAGGTCAGCAATACAAGGTAATATGTAGGATTATACTCGGTTCTTTTAGCAAGAAAAAGGAAGATCATGGTAACACATTAAGCAAAATGATCATTTTTACATAAGGCAAGCTAAGGAGCCTGGGGAGCTCACGGTTACACTGTTTTATTTGCATATTATTTTTATATATCTGGAAAAGAGAAGGTTCTTACATTCGGTTGCTTGTAAGCGCCTAGCTTGAAACGACAGCAGACAATGTCTACAATAAATTCTGCCATTTGATGCAGCATGCCTGTAATAAAGATGAACAGAAGTAAAAGTACTACAGTTTTGAATACAACCTTACGGTGTCATAAAAGTAAACATGGGAAGCTTTTAAAACATTTCTTGCATAGCAGCATGGAAGAACAGTGAAAAAATGAAAAACAGAAAACATAAGCTATATTTCTGACTTTCAAAACCTCTGCAGGCAGAAATAAAAATTAGGCTTCTTTCAAATAAAACACTCTTGGGATTTTAGAGGAACTCAGTATTTATGTATTAAGACTTGTTTACTCCAAGTGAGAGTGCCCACCAAGGGGAACTTCGCAATTACAGGCAGTGAAACAACCAGGCATTTTCACTGCAATAAGTCTCACATTGGCGAAAGGTGAAGCAATTAACGTTGTTCATTTGAACGATTTTTTTTATTTTTTTTGGTTTAGAGTAGGCAGAGCCTTTTTGCATTGATATGACCACAAATAGTCAAGAGGCTGCAGTAGGGTGACCAGAATTTAAAAGACAAAAACCGGGACATTTCCCAAAAATAGAAGCAGGGCTACAATTTTACTTCCACACAGCGCACAGAATGACAGCACTCCTCAGCAGAGAATTACAGAAGATTTAGTAAGAACGTATAACAAATGCTATTTTTAAAGCCAGTAACATGCCTGTTAATTAAATTTACCTCTTATAACAGCAGCTAACTATCCCTGCTTTGTAAAACTTAAAACGATACCTCCCATCGTTTTCAGCTGACTGTCTCTAAAAACCAGGACATGAACTTAACTTCTTGAAATTTGCCTGGACAGCTCGTGGAAAACCGGGATTGTCTAGGCAAATTCGGGACGCCTGGTCACCCTAGGCTGCAGGCTAATTCTTCAGGTCAGGAAATGAGCTGCGGCCACAACAGAAAAGTTCCAGAAGTGGAACTCCTGCTAAATTTTGCTTCAAATTCTGAAAATTAATGCATGGGTAAAAGGGCTCCAATTGAGAGCTTGTGAATAGATAAATGCCAGCGCAGGAATGTGATTCTGGAATGCTGCCAAATAAAATAAAATGTATTTGTTGATTAAATCAAAGCTGCGCATGTTGACTTCCGAAATTCAGCAAGTTTGCGTTACTTAATACACGCCATACTTTCAGAAGCAGTGCCTGTGCGCGGTGAGCTACAGTAAAAGTTGATCAGCTCTCTCTTTACTGCTTAGCCCCAGTGTCCTGCCAGGCCAGACTTTTATTTTGTCACAGAAGAACAACTGGGTTCGGCAACAGTGCGCCTGCGCTGGGTGTGTAAAGCGCAATCGGAATTACGGGTTGGGCTGGTTTACCAGGAGAGATGCAAGAGGGCCAGTTGCCTTAATGCGTTTACTTTGCTGGTGTCTTTATTAAAGAGGAATGGCTGTGATGGAGCGGCATGCAGTGCTAAAAAAAAATACATTGAGTGGGCCGAACTGCGCACAACAAAAGATAAGATGCACAGGCACCATTGTTAAATATCAAGAGCGGCATGCTGCGCTGCAAAAAAAATAAACACAAATAAAATTTTATCTTGCACGCTAATGCAACCAAACCATAGAAAAACACACCCAAAATTACAAGAACAACATGTCGGGGAAGTGCGGTTGTGGCAGTGAGCAGCTGCCTGCACTGGCAGCTAAGACAAACAAACATTGGAGAGAGGTCTGCAGGCTTCATGAGCCTTGACAGAAACCTGCATGTCGGCTGCGCCTACAAGCAATGGAGAGAGGCACGCAAGGCTTAATGAGCCTTGACAGAAACCCGCATGGCGGCTGCGCGCGTGCACGCGCGGGTAGCCGCAAGTGCTAGGCCAGCAAAAGCCTCTGGTAGCTCTTTAAAAACCCCACTTACAAAATGTCTCGCAGTGCAGAGCATGCGCAGGCTCAGCGAGACCTAAAAAATGGAACAGAAAAGTTTAAGTTTTCTTTTCTAAATGCATTATGTTTTCCTTTAAGGAAAACGAGCTGCATGTAAAAAACATAAACTGCTTTATTTAAAAACCAGTCTCAGACATGGTGGTCTGCTGACCTCAGCAGGCCACCATACCTGTGATTGCTGGCCATTCCCAATGGAATGTAAATCTCAACCTGCCTCATTAATATTAATGAGGCAGGTCCCTTGCGACCCATTTGGGAATCGCAAACAGTGTATCAGACACTGTTGTTCATTCCATTTTGCGAAGTCGTAAAAAATCGCAGTTTGTGACATGCAAAATAGAATAGTCGTACTTCTGGCCCAGGGTCCCTTGTTTGCTACGGAACAACAAATGACAAATAATAAAAGCTTTATAGCGGCTTTACTCTCCTGCAGTTCAGTCCTACTTTCCTCAGGTCACCCAGACTCATTTTCATATTTAACTTTGGCTCTTGTATTATCCACAAAAGGTCAGTGCTGGGAAGACCAGTGAGGTTAACGACTGATACTCAGTACTTGAAATGGAAAAATAGAAGTGCAGGTACTCTGTACCAGAGGGCTTGTTTCTGAGAAGTGCTGTTACTCTCCAATTAAAGTATTACATTTCTCTTGAGAAGTGTCGGTACTGTACCCTCCCTCTCAAAATAAAGAAGTGCTGGTACTGAGTACCGGACAATACAAGCCCATTTAAAGCACTGCTGATACTGCAATTGGATTGGCCCTATGCTTATCAAAGATCTTGTGTTGGTCATGAATGTTTGCTGTGTCTAGTTAAAAGACTGTGTGTGAACAATAGCAGTTCCTATACCTTAGTTTTGGAGCGGACATGTCTAAGCTACACAACGCAGGTCGATTAATACTTACTCTTTCACTTTATTGCACTGTATGGACAAAAATGCTGTGTGCTACTTCAGGTAAAGTATCACTCAGTGGGTCACTTATTGGGACTTGAAATGTCACAGTCACACGCTAAAAACAAGAATTTGCAATGCAATAGGTCTCGCATTAGGAAAGTTTGAGCTATTGGTATTGTAAATGACACATTTTTTATTTATGTTTTGTTTTTGTAAGTAGCAAAATTAATAGCAAATGTGACACCTATAGCATTTGTAATGCAATATGTGTTGTATTTACGTGACTTACATGTATTGAGTTTACAAATAACAATGGCTTTTAATTTTGTTAATAATTAATTCTTAAATAAAAGTTATTGTAATTTATAATGGCAATAGCTTAAACTTTTATAAATAACTTTTGTGAAGATTATGTTCAGTGTATTTTATTGTGACGAAAATCCAAGAACAGAAGTGAAATATTAACATCTTTTTGTTACATTTGTAATAAAGCTTGAAACATTGAGAGGACATATTTGAACCAGTTGTTGTTGAATGGTTGCACAGATTGATGCTGTGGTGGCGCTGAGTGATGTTGTATTGGCGAACGAGTGATGCTGTGGCGTTCAGTGATGCTGTGGTAGCGCATAGTGATGTTGTGGTGCCCCTGAGTGATGGTGTGGTGGTGCTGAGTGATGCTGTATGCTATGCTATGTTTTGTTTTACTATCCTATGTTTTGTTTTGTTATGCTATGCTATGTTTTGCTATCCTATGCTTTGATTTGTTATGCTATGCTGTGTTTTGTTATGCTATGCTATGTTTTGTTATGCTATGCTATGTTTTGTTGTGTTTTATTATGCTATGCTTTGTTTTGCTATGCTATGTTTTGTTATGCTATGTTTTGTTTTGCTATCCTATGCTTTGTTTTGTTATGCTATGCTATGTTTTGCTATCCTGTGCATTTTTTGTTATGCTATGCTATGCTGTTGTTTGTTATGCTATGCTATGTTTTGTTATGATATGCTGGCGAGGGTGTGTGAGGGTGAGTGAGGGTGTGTGAGGGTGAGGGGGTGTGAGGGTGAGTGAGGGTGGGTGAGGGTGTGGGAGGGTGAGAGGGTTGTGAGGGAGAGAGGGTTGTGAGGGTGAAAGGGTTGTGAGGGTGAGGGGGTGTGAGTGTGAGTGAGGGTGAGGGGGTGTGAGGGTGAGGGTGTGTGAGGGTGAGGGTATGAGGTGAGTGAGGTTGTGTGAGGGTGAGAGGGTGTGAGGGTGTGTGAGGGTGAGGGGGTGTGAGGGTGTGTGAGGGTGAGGAGGGGTGAGGGTGTGTGAGGGTGAGGGTGTGTGAGGGTGAGGGTGTGTGAGGGTGGGGGTGTGTGAGCATGAGGGTGTGTGAGGGTCTAGTAGGGATAGCTTTGCATATGACTTACTGCCAGATCTCTTGTGAGGTGTACAAAGACAGAAGGTAAAGTGTAACACACAGGAGCTAATTAATTGCACAGACACCTCAGGAACTGCGACTCCCTCCGCAATCTTGCAGTACATAAAGTAGTCAATTTGTATGCGAAATCCGAAGTGACCAAACCATTAAAATTACAAATATTTCAAAAAGGCTCAAAGTGTTGGAGACACCAGGAGTATGAAATGGTTTTTGCCAGCGGCGAGGTGTTTCTGAAAAAGTATAGTGCTTTTGGGTGCGTTGCAAGACCCTGAAGTTAAAATGTGACGTTTTTGGTCGCATTTTTTAATGCTCCTTTTTTAATCCGCCCACCCCCAAACATCCGCGCAGAGGGTCCAACTCGCATGCTAAGTTTGCTCGATGGATGTGGTATTAACATTTTCCCAGGGTTGCTTTAGGGTGCCAATCCGCAGGGCCCTTCACTGCCGCCACGGCTCAGTAAATAAAGATGCTCACAAAGGAGACAGAGACAGGAAAAGTGCACCGTTGGGCACAGGGGACCGGCAGTGTTTTGAAGACAGCAGGGCTGAGGCACTGGGTAATATTGCTATGAGGCTATTCTCTGCCACCCCCTTGTGCACATATCTCAGGGCACTGCAGGGCCCCCGAGGGCTGTACCCAGCACCCCGTCCGCTAGCTCCCTCCACCAGCACCACGTCCATCTATCGATGCTTTTGCACAGCAGGCCCTGTCTGGGACAGCCCTGCTCGGTTGCCATGGCTGCAGTGTACTGCCAGGGGGGTTGGAGAGCTCCTTGCTGCTAAGGTCGCTCCTTCCTCAGCGTCTCCGAGATTCCAGGGCAGACCCCAAAGAGTTTAAACTGCAGCGTATGGATGGAAGGGTCCCCTATACCTCAGGTCCATTTCATAAGAGCTGATGGCCTGGTCCAACCCAAAAAGGCTAGACTTTTGTGTAATGCATGCGCACAGAGAAAATACAAAGAGACCGACAACCTGCAGACACTGATTTTCACAAAATTCAACAAACCGATGCACAAAGACTAACTAAAATATTAGGGCATCAACGCCACCAATCAAGACCAGTCATGCATAACTTTATGCAGCAGGAGGCACAGGGTGGTGTGCCTCAGTGCAAAAATGAGTGATGTACTTCAGGTGAACCCTGGGTGGTGTTTCGCACAGGAGCACTACATTCTGTGCATTAGAGAAACATGGGCTGCTGTGCGACAGGCAGGTACTACGTACAGTTCATGGGAACAGGTCTGTGTGCTTTATAGGGCCACAGGCAGGTTTACAATAGGGGGTACTGGGGAGAGGATGTGGCATAACGGCCAGAGCTGCCGACTTTGGAACAGGGAACCAGGATCGAGTCTCGGCGGCGGCTCAACATCCTTTGATTCTGGGCAAATCATGTCATGTCCCCACGCCTACTAAAAACAAGCATCAATCAGCCAACGTGCAAGGACCATTACGTTTGAATCCGTTACATGACATAAATGCAAGGCCGGCATGTTTACCTTCTTATTCTGTAACTTTGTGCAGCAGACAGTTTGTAAAATGAACTCAGAATTAGCCCAGTCGCGCTTAGCTTTTAACTCTCTTTAATCAGCCCAACGCAATTGCTTTCTGACACTGCAAGTATTATACAAATCTGCTGTACACGCAATTAAAATTATGTATCGCATGCATTATAGAAGGAAAAGAATGAGAGTTTATTCTTCGTTTTCATTTCAATGCGTTTAGTACATGGTGGACACAGGTTGCATCGCTGTATATGCATCAGGTAGTGGCGCGCTTCTCAAGATGACAACACTCGCTTTGCATAAGAGAAAGGCCCTGTGTGTTGCTCTGACAAAACGAGGAAATGAACAAATGAGCACTCCTGGCATGCAGCCGGGTGGAGAGCTGTGTGCCAGAATTTCCAAAGGCTGCTAAACCGCCGGTTAACCTTGCACGCAAAGGGTAATGTTACGATGCACAGTGCAGTGATCCCTGACCTGTGGGAGGGTGGCAGACGGCTCCGGCCTGCTGGTCCCGTCCAACCCAGCATCCTCGGGAATTTCCATGGAAGAAGCGGGCCTGCTCTCACACCTCCCGCCTCTGTAACTACTGTGAGTTCTTTCCCACAATCAAAGCACCACGATCGCCCGCCTGCGAAGCCTGTACTGGAAGCTACCGATGCAGACCTAAGGGCGGACCTTGCACTGGGCTCGCATCGCACCGCACCAGTACATTTAATCGCCATATTGCAGCGACAGTCACTTTCCTGTTGATGCTCAGTTACCTTTTCAGCACTTAATAAACGATAACACTTGAAGCAAGACGTGTGCGTGAGGAAAACTGCCGTGGGGCGGGACTTCCGTTTCCTGCTGGAAGCCCGCGCCCACGGATTGGCTGGCTAGGAGAGGAGCAGTGGTGACGCGAGGCTCCCATGCCCGAGGGAGAGCCCCGCGGTGGCGGCTGAACTCCGGAGTTGCGCCGATGCGGTAAGTGGGGTTGGCGGGGGCGGGGGCGGGGGTGTGTGTGTGTGGGCGCGTGTGTATGTATATGTGTGGCTGTGTGTCTGTTAGCTGTGCGTGTGTATATGTGTGTCTGTGTGTCCCGATCCATTGTGCCTGCGTGGGTGTATGTGTGTGTGCACCTGCGTGAGTGTGGCTGTGTGTGATTGAGAGAGGCTATGAATGGGAGGCAGGGGATGTGCACGGCGCCGTGCGCGCCCTCGAGGACAAATCTGAGACAGCAGAGGCGCGTGGCCGAATGCTGTCTCAGATTCCCAGGAAAGTGAAAGCAATAGGTCTTTCGCTGACGCTCGACCTAACAATGAAAACGTCACACATAAGAAAACTCAGAATTTGAATATATGAAGCAATTTTTCCTATCGTAAAAGAAGATTTGATATTTAAATTTTCCAGAAGTGACTTGTGTTGCGAGTCACGTATTTTAAAATGCAACAGTGCCCCAAAAGTGTTTCCTCGGTGTCAACTGGGAAATAGCTTTGCGACTGCTGAGGGTGTTTGGAAGTACCCCGCAAATAGCCCACTACTTTTTGTCTTGAAAAAGTGACAGATGCCAGATTGCAGCGAGCGTATGAATTGTAATTTAAATGAGTCTCTCTATTGTGTTCTATAAGCTGTATTGGGCCAAGTTTCTACCCTGCATTTCGGCAATCTCCTAAAGCTGATGCTCATAGTAACTGCTGTACCGTTTCGTCTCTACTGTATAGAGAGCTCTGGTCGATCGTAAAATTCCACGAACTACAATTCCCAAACTGCTCACTACGCACCACGCATGCGCGACAGACTGTAGCAAGATGGCGGATCCTCAGGTGTCTGTCGGTGCTGCTGGCGGTTCAGGAACGGTAAATACTATGCGGTACCTCCTGGTTTGCTAGAACAAGGCGTGTGGGGTAGCGGAGAGTCGCAGTCACCGAAGAGGCACTCCAAAAGCCACAATTGTGTCTCTAGTGGCATCTGTTTACTTGATGTGTTCTTGCGCCAGCATAAACCCCGCCCCTGGGTCTTGATTGGCTAGGTTATGCACGCGGAAGTAATGCCTGCGCCTTCGTTGTGTTTTTGTGGGATGTGTCGTTGCTGGTCATGCTCTTATGCGGTTTAGTATCCTAAATTAATAGTAGTAACACAACTGCGAAAGGACGAGCTTACCGACTGGATAAATATGGACAAGTCTCTATTTATTGTAAAAGCCGGTCCTTTTGAAAATATCCGGAGTATGATGTGTGGTTTTTGCAGGGCTCATGTCCTAAAACAAGAAAGGGGGGGGGGGGCTCGCCAAGTTTGTCAGAATGGGTGTGACATTACAGAAAGTGACATCATTGCGTGTGACACCACTGGAAGTGACATCAAGGCGCGTGGCATCACAACCCATGACATCACAGGAAGTGACATCAGATCTTGAGATCTCACATATGTTTAGCAGGTCTATCCTAAATACCTTTGAGCGCATTACAATAATTAACACATTATATTTTGTATTGGGGTTGTGCCAAGATATTGTCACAACCACGCTGCAAAATCTGTGCCTCAATTTATACATTTTTTTTTATACCCTGCCACAAAGAAACTGGCAACAAGGAGAAACGTGGCAGTAAATCTGTCCAGCTTTCTTGGTTGCAATGTCTGTGTTTTAAAATATCTTATGGGGTTAAGGCACCTGCTGCAAAGATCTTTGTATGCCAGCTAAATCTCAGGGAATAATAATAGTAAGATAACTCTGGAGGATAACACATTTGCTGGAGAGGTCTGTTTTTTGCCTTGTCCCCAAAACTAGCATAGGGGGTTAATATGTCTCCTGAAAAGCACATTATGTAACACGAGATTATGGATTTTTATTTTATGTAAGTGGATTACTGCTTTTAAGACAACAATTATTTTGTTACTTGCAGTTCATAAATTTTAATCTTAATATAGCACAGTGAGGTATGATGGACATGTGGCTCCTACATCGTGCAACCCATGCTGTCTTATGTAACACATCCTTTATATTGATGTACACACATGATTCACTGTCAATGTATAATCTGTACTTTTGATGTAAAGCGCTCTGACACCCTTCATTGGGATGAGTAGTGCTAAAGCGCAAAAAAGACATCAAATACAATAGTGGTATTTGAATTGTTATTCGTGTAAATACTGGGGCGACCAACACATCTGACATTCTTACAGTGTATGCATATCTCTTATATACAGGGACTTTAAAAAGTCAAAAGCATTTCTCTCTTAAATACCTGTGAAGTGATGAGATCTGAGCCTTTGTTTCCCCTCTATTGCACCTGGGTGTGAGGCTCCAGATAGACCCTAGCCGGAATACTCCAATAAAAAGAGGCATAATGGCCTCACAACTCTTTTTTTATGGGGAAGTTGGAATCTGATAAGCCCTTTTCCTGTCCCACATTGCGGCTCAGAACAAAAGCATACAATGTGCAGGCGCTGCTGAAAGTGTCCCGGTATCAGAAAATGATACTGGGACGAGTTCAGCATATTTCTTTGAATTCCAGGAGAAGTAGGTAAGGGACGTGGCACTCTGCTGAAAGTGGCCAGCTTTGCAGCAGGGTAGATGGCGTCTATCCTCTGAAAATAGTGGGTAGAGGGCGTCTACCCACGACTCAAGCCCTGGGTTTAGGATTGAGAGGTGTATGTTGACCGGGTATAAATCAACGGTCGTAGTACATTAAACAATGCTGCATGCAATGGAGGCGGGGTCAAACGGTGTGGCTATAAAACCAAGATGTTCTGTAATTTGTTTTTTTTGTCTTTCACCTTCAGGTAGCTACATATAAAATAAAGCACAGCTTGAATGAAAAAGAAATGTACAAAAATTAATCAGGGAGAAATGCATTATAGTACATTATGAAACCTCTTTTAGTTAATGCACTGCAGAAGTCTGTGTGTAATCGGAGAGCCGGGGGTCTAAAGGCCAGTATTATGGCGGGCTAACTATAACTCCTTAACAGTGAGTTACAAAACAAGCATTAAAAATGCAATAGGTCTCGCCTTTGATTAAGTTAAAGCCAATTACTTTGCTATACAATACCATTAGCAAAGCAAATGGCTTTAACTTAATCAAAGGCAAGACCTATTGCATTTTCAATGCTTGTTTGGAAGAAGGTGCCATGAAGCTTTCAGTTGGCTGGCTGGTAGCTTACCCAACCACATAAAATAGCCTTGTTTTTCTTCACACACATTTACCACAGTTTTTCCCGATTTAAAATGTAAGGGAAAAACACACCGTATTCTACGTTTTGCAGCGTGATACTGGGTTGAACATGAGCAATTACCAAGTTATTCCGATTCTGACCCACGGAGATCGTAAAGGAGGTAATACCACACAGCAGGGCTACCAGAGGTCTCCAGGCGGTATTAGCTTCCGGTGTTCCAATGCATCGTGTGTGATGCATATTCGTTATAAAGCGAAGTATCACATCGTATAGGCCAAAAAATACAAAAGTATTTTGCAAATGTAATGAAATATCCAATTACAGCTCGCCACACAGCTAATTGTGCTGTGTTGTGATTTATAGAGAAAAAACTAATGCATTGTGCTACACAGTAACATGCTACCCTCCCACACGTGCAAACTCTGATATCTTTTAATTCAATGTTCATTGGCCCTTAATGGCAACCATCTCGGGTATTGTTATGGGTTTACATTCATATAGTGCTTTATACCCAGAAAAGGCGCCAAAGCGACCTGTTGCATGTCACTTTGTGGAATTGCGTTGTTTGATAGGAAATCCCATGGGGAGTGTGTTTCAGTACATTGCTCAATGCTCCATGAGAAGAGTTGTTCTCGTGCTGTGCTAAGTGCCTGCGCCTCAGCGTGTCAGTATGTGAGGAAGTGAAAATGAGTGGCAGTTATGGTTAAGATTAGAAGGCACTGATGTATTTGGTGGTTTGCTGTGTGCCATTGGCAGAGAATGCATACACCAGCTCCCTGCTAACACGTATATTTATTTTACGGAGTTTTAATTAGCGTGAACTTGACTCGAATCGGGTATCAGAGCGCTTTACATAGCACCTGTTGCATTACACGAGGACACATTTATTTATTGTTAGGCACTGGGAAATTAAGTGATTTGCCCAGAATCACAGGATGTTCAGCGTTGTTGCCAAGACTCAAACCCAGTTCCCCAGATTGTAAGAGATGATGCAGACTTTGGGAGAGTGCAGAGACTGCCTGCAGGAAAGATCAGGACGTCCTGTGGATCCATTAGTGAAACAAGAACTTAATGCTTGGATCAAACATCTATGTAAAGAAGACCAGAAGTTCTCATTGGAGCCTTCATCTAGTGGTGCAAGTCGCAGTAAAAATAATGGAATGGCCTTGCGGGCAGAGGATGTAACATTCATATAGTATCTTGAGAATTTATATATGATAACGCAGCGAAAAGTGACGGTATCTCGATAAACTACTGTTTTCTCTAATGAAAACAGGTTTAAATGTTTAATGCGAGACTCACGGATGAAATAACGTGGACAGAGAAACGCTGCAATGATAGTCTGCCATCAAGGATTGCCTTACAAGTAAAGGGACATGATAAAAACAAGGCAGCGCAGGAAGGAAGGAGAAATGCGAGTCACGGCCGGAGGCCGGCCGTGAAAACAATGCAGGCTCCTGAAACTGAAAGCACGGCCGGCCGGCCGTGAAAGCCTTTGGTGCCGCAAGGGGTGGAGCGGCAAACTGAAAGCACGGCCGGCCGGCCGTGAAAGCCTTTGATGCCGCAGGGGGTGGAGCGGCACCAAGCTGTGCAACAGATGGCTGACGATTTGATGCTGTGCACGCGCATTTTAGGTCAATGCGCTTGCGCATTGACCTAAAAGCGCACGGGCACAGCATCAAATCGCCAGTTAGTTAAAGTCTGTTTAAAGCCCTATATATTTCGCTCCCGCTCAATGTGCATGCGCATTAAGATAGGTCGTTCGACCTAAAAAGCCCAAGAATCAGAACTAGCAAAAGGAAGAGACTGTGATAAGTGGTAGGATCTAAGCCCATATAAGTAGATTGCCATCAACGTATCATCATGATCAATCTTCTCATTTGGTCATCCAACTGGCAGGATGGTGTGTCTCTTGATCATAGAGACGTACTACCATCCGACCGATGATGGGCTGGATCTCACCCAAAGTCACAATTAGACAGAAAATGTGACACTGGATAGTTGATCACAAGAAAGTTAAGTGCAGTGCAAAACATAAAAATGTGGTGAGTTAAACTAGGATGATGAGGCCGAAAATAGGAAACAATTTATTGAGATACAGACTCGTCACCTAATTGAACTTAGTTCAGCTGGGTGAGCATATCAATGAACTAAGTTCTTATATTAAAACAGGAACTTATCAAGGAAGATTATGTTTTAGGTTAATTTGTTAACTTGATTATATTGTATCTCTCGTAGATGTCATATGCATTCCTTGATGCGGAGGATTAATACATAGCAGGTTGTATTTATGCTAACCTTTATTATGGTTATTCTTTCATGACTTGTCGCATGAATTTTCTTTCATTTACTTTGTTCACCCTTTGCATTCTCACTGGGTGTGAGGAGCACTTTTGTTTTTCTTTATGCAGTAGCAAAGTTTGAGAGCAGAGGCCCTGAAGAAAGCCTAGGGATAATTTGCCAGATTAGCTGAAACATGTTGGTCTTTTCCCTGCAGTTATTTGTTTAAACTGCCCTTTGCACTGTTCAGCTTTTAATTAGGGGATTAGTTTGTATCTCAATAAATTGTTTCCTATTTTCGGCCTCATCATCCTATTTTAAATCGCCACATTTTTATGTTTTGCACTGCACTTAACTTTCTTGCGATCAACTATCCAGTGTCACATTTTCTGTCTAATTGTGACTGTGGGAGTGATCCAGCCCATCATCGGTCGGATGGTAGTACATCTCTATGATCAAGAGACACACCATCCTGCCAGTTGGACGACCAAATGAGAAGATTGATCATGATGATACGTTGATGGCAATCCACTTATATGGGCTTAGATCCTACCACTTATCACAGTCTCTTCCTTTTGCTAATTCTGATTCTTGGGCTTTTTTGTAACTTGGGTAGCCACTCACTGTTAAGGAGTTATAATTAGCCCGCCATAATATTGGCCTTTAGACCCCCGGTTTTTCTGGTGTTTACATTATAGTATTTGGGGATGTGAACCTGGGCAGGTCTTTAAAATTTCCTTTTGACCCCTTCTCTCTCGGTGGTGTTATTGTGTAATCAGAGAGCCACAGAATTAAATCTTGGTTGGTGTAGTGGAGAATAGTGACTTGTGTAATTTTAGTGCTACGATATCCCAGCCTGTGACAGAAAGCACTGTGTATATGTCAGTCATTATTTTAAACTTGCATTACACAGTATAAGAGACTGCTACAAAATGTCCAAAAACGTTTTAAGATAAAATTATGCTTCCAAAATATAGATTTTAGTAATACCCAGACTGTATGTAATGTAGTTTGTGTATAACTGTCCCTTTAACACCTCATCAGGGGTAGTAAGCAAAATTAAATTTTTTAATATAACTCTCCCTTCAACACCTCTTTTTTGTTATAAACTCATTTTTCTTGGTTTATTGTACATTCAAACAGAACATGAAGCGTGTAGAGATACAAGGGGGGTCGGTTACATGCCCCAGACCATCGCCGGTCGCCCAGCAACAAGGAGATTAGTTAAGGCACATTTATAGCAACAGGAGATGGTTCATATCATCTTTCAAACATGCTTACTCGCAATCCAAGAAGATCCTGGGCATTTATTCATAATCGATGAAACATTGCACACCCTATGTGCTTCCCACCCCTATAGTCCGGGCATAGCCCTGGGTAAGTCCTGTACAAGTGTCCTTGATCAGTCATAGAGAAATGTGAACCCCCAACTGCCCCACCCTCCCAGGCGCGTCACTCTCTCCCTTCAACACTTCATCACAGATAGTATGCACTATATAAATATAATTACAATTAAAGCATGAACTTGACAGCTCAGCGGGTAACTCTGCACTACCATTAAAAAAGAATGTATCTTTGTCGTTACAGAGCTTCACGTCATTGATCAATTAAAGCCAGTACAGGCTTACAAGCACTCTTTGCGCATATTTGCAGATTAACTAGTTGCACACATTTGCATTTATTTCTGGCGAGCAGGCAACTTGGCAAGAAGGCTTGTTTTTTGTTTACTTCTCTGCCCAGCTTCGTTTTCACACAGTACTTTAAATGGAAATCTAGAGGTACAGATACTCACTCAATAGAGTACCTGTTTGCTCCTGAGAAGTGCTGGTACTATTCAATTAAATGTATTTTAGCAGTGCAGATAATCTGCCTTTCAAATTAAAGTGCAGGTAATCAGTACTGGTTAGTACTTACCCATGTACAGCACTGGTTTCACAGCACAGGAAACTCGCTGAATAGCACTTCGGCTCAAACATTTTAACAGTCAATATTAACCTTCCTGGAACGGTCGTTTTTTCACAAAAAGTAGGGGAACGGTTTTTCATGAATCAGAAATGCATGGGCAGGTTATGCCCCTGCGATCCCGCCCACTTCGATCTCTGGTCTGTGGTTTAAATTGACTTCTAATACTCACGCATTAAGTTGATGTTTTTGGGCTATATCGTCCTATTTTTCCGCAGCCTGTTTTGCTCGCTGTCAACTAAAAGACTACACTCACAGTCCTCAGCGACATAAGTAGCCTATCTAGAGGTGGACAAGACAAGAAATTATAACAGGGAGAGCCAAGCCGAGGGTCTGGCTTGGCTGTAGCAGTTCGGAGAGGACCAGAGCCTTGAAAATATTTGGCATGTAATGTAAGCAGCAGAGTTCTTGCAAAAATATGTTAAAATCTCTTCAAAATTTAAACAAAATGTATTCCTTTAACACGCAGTAGCGTTTCACTTCAGTACATTAGATTATATTACTACATTGTGTGGCATTTATTAAAAGTGATGTTTTTTAAACATGAACTTCCTGCTACCCCCCTCGGCCCGGCGACAATGCCATTGGTGAAGTAAGATGCAAGTAAGCTTTGATGTATATCACATATATGACCTAGAGTGGTATCAAGATGGGGCAACAGTATAGTCTTTTAAATCAAACACCAGCGGTTTTTGTACAGCGTACTGCCTTGGCTCATTTATTTGAATATCTTCTCATATGTAATGATGGAAAAAAAGGAGGCCCAGTCACATAAAATATTTGCTTAGCATCTCACAGTTTTAACAAGTAGGGAAGCATAGATTGATCCTGTCTCGAATGCAGTAGATTGGCACATGAAAACGATATAGCTTCATGTTAGGTAGATACAGTGTACGGACTTTAGCATTACCAAATCGACTCCTTATGGGATTTATGGCCTTTTTTTGCTTCATTTGAACCAAGTGGCTTAACACATATCATCACAATGATTTGAAAAGTAAAGCCCTGGGCTCAATCAATCAATCAGGGGAATTGTAAGCGCACTACTCACCCATGAGGGTCTCAAGGCACCGCTCAGTTGAAGAGCCAGGTCTTGAGTGTCTTTCTGAATATGTACAGGGAGGGAACGTGTCTGATATTGATTGGAGCTCTTTCCAGGTCTTGGACGCGATGTAGGAGAAGGCTCATTCCACCTGATCTGGCTCTGCGGATGCGCTGGGTTTCCGGCGAGGTTTCTCTTGGGTACGTGGAAGGAGATTCTTTCATCAAGGTATTGGGTCCGGTGTTGTGGAGGCATTTGTAGGCATGGGTGAGTATCTTGAAGGTAACTCAATTCTCGATGGGGAGCCTGTAGCGGTTACGCAGGTGTTGGGTGACGTGTTCGTGTCGAGGATGAGTGGCTGCGGTGTTCTGTATGGTCTGGAGTTTGTGGAGCAGAGACTTGTTGATCCCGGCGTAGAGGGCGTTTCCGTTGTCCAGTCTGCTGGTTATGAATACGTGGGCATTCCGTTGTCCAGTCTGCTGGTTATGAATACGTGGGCGATGATCTTCCTTGATTCAGGGGGATCCATTTGAAGGTCTTTCGGAGGAAGCGGAGGGTGTTGAAGCAGCTGGAGGCGGCGATCATGGAGAGGAAGGAGTCTAGTACGAGGCAGAGGTGTTGGGGGCGTGGTCCGTGGGGGTGGGAGGGCTGCCAAGGGCTGTGGGCCACCAGAAGTTGTCCCATGCAGAGGGGGAGGGTCCGAGGACGAGGACCTCTGTCTTCTCCGTGTTGAGCTTCAAGCAGCTGCTGCTCATCCAGGATGCAACGCCCTTCATTCCTTCCTGGAAGTTGAGTCTCGAGGTGACGGGGTCCTTTGTGAGGGAGTCCATGCTGTCTGATGATGGCAGCAAGGGGGGCCATGTAGATGTTGAAGAGCGTAGGGCTGAGCTACGATCCTTGGGGTACTCCGCAGTTGATTTCCGTGGGTTTGGAGAGGAAGGGTGGCAGTCTGATTCTTCGGGTTCTGCCTGTGAGGAAGGAGCGGATCCAGTCGAGGGCGGTTCCCTGAATGCCGGTGTCGTGGAGTCTGGCGGTGAGTGTGCGGTGGGAGACGGTGTTGAACGCTGCAGAGAGGTTGAGCAGGATCAGGGCCACGGTGTGTGGGCTGGACACATGGTGATGTTCTCCTGGTACGTAGTGATAACACAGTCTTAGCTCAAGAAGCCTGCCAAGCTTAGATTGGAGCCAACCAAATTCCATTGGCTGGTCACTCATCTTGTGTTCTCATTTCTGTGTGGTACGATTAGGTGCGTTGTAGTGCCACAGCTTTAAAGGACATTCAAACAAAGCAAAATCTGAATGGCTGTTTAAAGCTTATGCATATTAACAGGGAAAGAAAACAAAATATCTTCAGACTAGATGATGATTAAACTAAAGAAAGTGGGGCGGCCCAGAATAGGGCTGTTTGTGCGACAGTTGATATTTTGGAGGATGTGTAGTCTTGCAAAGTTAGTCAAGTAATAAAGGTTATTTTGGAGAGCACAGTGGCCAGGTTAGGGATACTGACTGTTTCCCATAGACCGCAGCTAAAGGCTATGTGGGATTAAATCTGTGATACAATGTTTGAACTTCTCTTTCACTACATATGTTTATTCTTCAGAGATCAGGGGGGAAACACTCATCGACCCCTTCAGATAACTATTACCAGGCCCGAAGGCGCACACTACAAGTGGTGGTGAGCTCATTGCTGACCGAGGCCGGTTTTGAGAGTGCCGAAAAAGCAGCTGTGGAAACCATGACAGAAATGTTACAGAGTTGTGAGTAATATCTGTGTTACGATTGTTATGAAAATGTATGTCAATACTAATATTCAGTGTCAAAGTTAATGAATGGGCAGTGCCTCATTTTGAGAAAGTAGTTCTTTGAGACAGTACAAATTAATGAAATACCCATATTTTGTGAAGTGATCGCTGACTTAATTTCAGAACATATTAAACATTTGCAGAAAATCTTCATAATAGCAGCTCATTAATAACCATTAAAGCACAGAAAAGTTACATTTATTTTAACAATATATTTTATTGCGTTTACATGGTATATACCCGGCCGCGGCCTGAATGATACATTTTGAAAACAATATGTGTCAATGTATACATCCAATCGCAACTTCTTGATAACTTGCATATACAACAACAAAAACATTGTGCAGGTTGTCTCGAATCCCATACATCTATAATTGACTAATTGGATACCCATGCCGGAGGCTTTACATGGTAGTTTTAGTTGTACAGTGACCAATATCATTAGGGGAGCACAGGCAATCATGGGTCTGGAGTGAGGAGGGTGATAACTCTGTGCCCCGGTAATCCGCCCAACATAGCCACATTTTCCTGTGGCAACCACGAGCTTGGAACACAGCGATTTCGGCATTCCTGCATTGATCAATGGCCTTTTTCCATCTGCTGATTGTCGGGGGGGATAGACTTTTCCATTGCTGGGCGATATCCCGTTTAGGAATGCTAATGGCTAAAAACAACAGGTGTTGCATGTACTGGTTCCCACCTATACCATCAGTACTATGTAATAACCGTAGTTTCGGCTCAAGTAAGAGATCCCATGACAGCACCTCGCTCAGGCATGCCACAATCTTCCGCCAAAATGGTTGCAGTGCCGTACAGCCCCAAACAGTATGCATAAAGGTCCCATCCTTCACCCCACATATCAAACATAATGGGGATGTGAATGGCTCCAATCCTCCAAAGTCAGAATCGGGTAAAGTGTATGCAGTGTATATATTTGAATTGTTTGAGATGGTAGCGCAATCAAACTGCCGCACCTCGAGGGTTAGCCAAGGCTTCAGTCCAATCATCATCGGTTATGTCAGGATTTCCTCTAGCAATGCCTTTCTGATCCTATGCAGTGTGGTATGTTAGTGCGTCGTCAGTGTTTGATAGATCTGACGGGTCTTATGGGCACCCAAGTCACCCATCAATATCCGCCCGTCCAAAGGGTGATATTTAGGCAAATTATCAATCAGTCGCAGTAGGGGAGTAAGAGCATGCCGGAGTTGGAGATATTTATAGAATTGAGTCTTATTTAATTGAAACACTGTCGGGAGCTGTTGGAAGGATTTTAAGGTGGTGCCCTGTACCATATCCCTTAAGGTGGATATCCTCACATGGTCCCCCCATCGAATTCTCGCAAATGCCGCTACCGGATGCAGAAGTGTACCATGCCCCAGTGGGGTCGTCTGAGCCTGGCAGCCATTCCATCCCATCTGCTTGACCATAGCCCTCCAAAGTCGAATCACTGTGCTGCTGGGAGGGGGTAAGAAATCTAGATTCTGCGCACTATATAGGAGTTATAGGAGGGGAGCACCTTCCATTGCCCTGTGGTTCAGTGCAAACGCTGTGTCAGATGGTGAATTGTACCACCACTCATTGACAATTAGCAGGTGGGGGTGACATAATAAGCATATACGTCTGCAGCTGCAATGCCACTGCAATAAGTTGACTGCGAGCATGCACTCAATGCAACCCGTACCGCCCCATCGTGTCAAAGAAATTTGTTATGTATGGCATTAACTTGTACGAACCAAACCCGTGGTTGGCATAGTGGAAATTCTGTAGGCTACAAAGTATTCTGGGCAGTGAGACAATTTTAAAGATGGCAGAGCGCCTGTATAATGAGAGTGGAAGAGGGGACCAAACTGCAGTGTCATCTTTAAGGCTTAAAAGGGGTGGGTTGATATTATAAGCCCAAGAAGTCTTCGGACAAGGCTACATGAAAATACCTAGAAACTTAAATCCTGTGGTAGCGCGAGATAACTGCGCAGCCCATGTTTCACGACCCAGATTCCCGCACACCGGAAATAGCACAGACTTGGAGGGGTTAATATTGAGCCCGGTGATCTGGCCAAACACGCAATGAAAAAGAGGATGTCATCCGCGTACAGCGCGATGCGATCAGATCGAGACAGAGACCATTCAAAGCCTCTGAGCACCGGGTCGCTATGCACCCATGCTGCCAAAGGTTCCACGGCAAGGGCGAACAATAATAGGGACATCGGACAGCCCTGTCGAGTACCACGGCATATAGGGAATGAGGCAGAGCGATGTCCTGCAATCCTGATTGAGGCGGTTAGCCCTGTATAAAGTAGGCGTACATATGCTAAGAAGTGCAGACCGAAGTTGATGGCGTCAAGGAGTCGGAAGAGATACGCCAGCTGGGGAAATCGAACACCTTGTTGATATCTGCTAGAAGAAGAGCTGCGGGCCATCCGAGTTCCGGGGCTCTCGCCATTGCATTATGCACCTGTCTGATATTATGACGCGTAGAACGGTTTGGCATAAACCTGGACTGATCCGGGTGGATTAAGTCCTGCACACAGGATCTGAGGCTGTCGGCGAGAACTTTGCCCAAAGTTTGGGCTTGAAGTTAATAAGAGAGATGGAACAGTACAACGCGGGATCTTCCGGCGGGCTACCTGGCTTCAAAAAGAGGACAATCTCTGCGTGTCGCAAGTCTTTGGGGAGTTGGGATTGGTCAATAGCTTCATGTAAGAATATGTTGGAAATGGCCCTTTTTGCAGGGGTATCCCCAAACTTCTTCCTCCCTTATTTTTCCTGACCTGTGGTGGTTGGCAATAGGACTCTGGGCACTTAACCACTGCTGATCAGTGCTAAAGTGCAATTGTTGTTTAATTGTATGGATGTAGTTTTGTATGTACTTGCTTTTATGATTTTTCTAAATGGTGAAAATCGAATAAAGCTTATTGAGCCATGAGCATATGCTCTCTGTATAAATTGTTATTGTGATTGGTTATCCATGATTGGAATATGTGTGTTAACAGGAAGTCCCTAGTAAAGTGCACTGAGTGTGCCAGGGCTGGTGATTCAAATGCTACTAGTGGGCCTGCAACACTGATTGTACAACCTACATGAGTAGCCCTAAAATGGTGCACCAGGACTGCCACCGCAGTGCCTGTCTGCAGTTGCTAACTGCCATGCTGACCTGACCAGTGTCCACACTGGCCAGGCCTAACCCTTCCCTTTCTGTACACATTGGACAACCCTATGGAAGGCCCTAGGTACCCTCCTGGGCAGGGTGCAGTGTATGTGAAAGGTAGAGCATGTACTATTGTGGGTGACATGCTCTGGTAGTGAATTACAGCCATTTTCGTTTTTCACTATTGAAAGGCTATCTTGCCATTATGTGGAATGTTGTGTATAATGTTTACCTGCATATTTTCCCATAGGAGCAAGATAGAAAGTTAAAGTCTGGTATCCCTGAACTCAGAATTCAATAACACATCTTTTAGGAAGGATGTTTTTAAATCCTTTGTTTGAAAACAGCACTTTTAGAACGTGGCTGTTTTCTTGCCTGACCTTTCTGTGTGCCGTGGTCTGTTTGTGAATTGACTATCTGGTTTGTGAGTGACAGGGGCTGGGGTGGCTCCCAGAGGCTGAGTGAGTCATTCCTGGGCTGAATAGCTCCATCTGCATCTTGAGTGGTGGGAGTGGATAGCACCTGGGCCTGAATAGGGCTGTGCCTAGCTCCCACAATGCTGGCTCCATCTCCTGCTGGGCGGCTGAGGACCCTGCCCCTCTCTCTCAAAGGAAAGAAGAAGTCAAGTAAACAAAGTGCTCCAGGACTAGCCAGAAATTGTTCTGACTAAGCCAAGGCCTCTCTGCCCTCAGAGAACAAAGAGAAAAGTGGTATAAAAAGGGCTACCCAGACTACAGAAAATGAGATCATCCTGTAATCAAGAAGGAACCTCTGCCAAGGAGAAAGCTGGAAGACAGAAGAGGAAGGACTGTCCTGCTGTGTGTTTGTGGGCTGACCTGTAGTTGCTTTGCTGCCAAGGAGAGGGGAAGGACTTTGCTGTTGATGTGTCCCCTTGTTTGAAGAGATCTCCAAGGGCCTGAGGAGAACTGGCCTCCTGTTATGAAGTCCCAGGAACAAAAGGGCTTCACCCCCAGCTCCGCCCTGAACTCTGCTGATTGAGTTCTGCCCTTCCTAGATTGCTTGATACAATTGTGGGGCATCTGGAAGTTGTTGCCTGCTGTTTGGGGAGCTGGACAGGAAGAAAAGAAGAAGATCTGCAGTATTCACGCAACGCTCGACTGTGGAGCGCATCGTCGACAGTGCGAGAGAATTCCCGTCGCCCAGAAGATCGTCGCAGCACCTGTTGTCGCTGCAAGAAACGACATATCGCCCGCTGGCGGATAGCATCGCCCCGGTGCGGGAAGATTCCTGCTGCTGCGAGTATCGTCGCAGAGCCTGTCGTTGCTGGGTGAGATCGCCTGCTTGCGGTACGCATCACGTCGCTGCGAACATCGTCTCAGAGCCAACGCATCGAGGGGCTGCAGGAGGAGAAGGTCAACGCTGCGCCGCGCATCGTCGCCGCACCGGAGATCGTCGCCGTACCGAAGATCGTCACATCGTGCCTGTGCGAGAAGCTTCCTACCGAACCTGCGCACCGGAATCCATACATGGTATCGCATCCCTCCCCATACAGACCGGATTCGTCGCAACAGGCCCGCTGCATGTAGCGGGGCTGTCGCATCGCCTCCCCAGGGTCTCAGGGAAGACGCATGGCTTGTTTTTCAACGCTGCAGCTTCCATCTACAGGTACTTTGGGCTAAACATGACGCAACTGTGGATTATTTTGACGCAAACCCTTGAACTCTTTAAAATTATATTCTTGAACTGTGTATGTTGGATTTTTGTTGTTTTGGTTTGTGTAGATTAGATTAAAGATACTTTATTTTTCTTAACAGGTGTGGAGGTCATTTGTGATGTTTTCACTGTGTTACTGTGAGTGTTGGTACAAAAACTTTACACATTGCCTTTGATAAGCCTGTCTGCTCGTGCCAAGCTACGAAGGGGGTGAGCAGGGGTTATATAAAGAGTGTATCCCCCTTACCCTAACCAAAAGCAAGGGTCCTTATTTTGACATTGGTACCTACCTCTGCCAACTAGAGACCCCCAGATGTAACAGAATAGCTATATTTTAATTGTATATCAATCACAAATTTATCCCATTCAATAATAAGTCTGGTTTCGCCTGTAACAAGAGAAACCCCCAGTTGTTTCCAAGTTTAAATTCCAAAATTATGACTCCAAACATGTTTTTCAAAACCTTCCCTCAGTCCATTTTAAATGGTCATGCCTTCACACACATCTTACTGAATTTTAGTGAGCAGCTCTCCTACAGTGATCCACTCCCCTTAGCGATCTCTCCACCCTTGTTGGTTTTTGAATACCTCAAAAGTTTGCTATATCATTCTTGGCCACTGTCTAACCTAGAAATAGCAACAAACATGCTTGATGACTAAACACATCATAGTACCTCAGTCTTTACATTTTAGTGTTTAAGCTTTATTTCCATCGTAAGATAACGAGCAGCATAAAGTCTCCCCCTGCGGTGTATTGCCCCTTTGACGTATCCATTAAAAGCCAATCCAATTTAACCATTGGTGTATTCACCAATGTAGGAGTAGCATATACATTAATAATTGGCCATCTTTGTCCACTCTTGTAATTTGCAGCCATTACATAGCATCCCAGTGGGCCTATCCAATTTTCTTTCCATTTTTTCATTATTAAAACTGATACTCGCCTTCATCCTGTTGTAAACTCCACTTGAGCTAACTGTTAGCAAAATATCTTCCCAATACATAATTTGTTTACTACCAAACAGACTCTTAACAACAGCATATTAGGTTCATGTCTTTTGACTGTTTGCTGCATTGAGCCCATCCTAATTTGATGTCTTTTGCAATTCAAGTAATAAAAGTTTAGCAGGATTCACCCCTTCTCTTTCAACCCTTATCATCCATGAATTTGAATCCGTTTTGGTTTTCCTCTCTCCTTCATAAACTTCCTCTGTTTATCACAAGTCCACGTGTCATTGTAACCTCTTTTCCCTAAAAATTCCTGATAATTCCCAGTTCTGCTCACCCCACATTCCCCAGCAGTGGACATCAATCAACCACCTTCTGTTATAAGATGTGCCCATCCCCTGCAACTCCCCAAAACTTGATCCTCTTGTTCCCCTTTGTCCTCCTTCCTGTCTTAATTTATGTAATGCCTCAAGGGTTCCCTCCCGTTGCTTGACCCTCTCAGGAAGGAGAAGACTAACTATCTTTATGGCCGGCAGTGAAAAATCTCTTTCTTATCGTATCTCGTTTCTTTTTTTTCCCAGAGCCAAGCACCGTGAGAACGACCTACCCAGCACCTTTTATGTCTTCCTCTTCTTTTGCAAAACCATAGACCTCTCCCCCTCCTTTTGTTCCATTTGAACTGACCGCACCTTACCCTTGATAATAGCAAACCCTACATCTCTTCCTCTCCTTTCATCTCGGAGCTCAGTGATACTGTTTCCCTCTGCTCCTTGTGTGTTCAGTTATTCAGCCCAGAGCTTCTTTGTATAGTGCTTTCATCATATTCTCAACATTCACAGGCATTCCCTCTGTCACATTTGCACTTGCATTTCGGCGCAGAGCGGGGTATTGATAGGTACAATGGTTGGGAGGTACCTTTTGACGAATGTTTGACTACTAAGGACCCCACCCTCTCTGTGACCTTGAGGATGGTAGCACCCTGACTAAAGGTAAAGAAGAACAAGAGTTCTAACTACAAGCAGGTAATTATGATAGGACTTAATTAGGACTCTACTGTACCACTATCCAATGATTTCCAATTGGAACCTAATGGAGGTATTTCCCTAGGGATCCGTTGCCCTGACGAATGCTCCAGACAGTTTAGGCTAATGTTAGTGGGCAGAAACATGTTGGCAATAGTTTGGGGGTGAAACATTGTACTCCAATACCCAAATGTTTTTTCGCTTTTAATCTTAGCTAGTGTCCCACAAATAAAGGTAATATTCCACTGGGAACTCTAAGGTGTTTTTAAAGTTTTCATCTGGATCCCATGTTTTATGGAGTTGTCCAGCAAGATTTATGAAAGAACTCCCTCCTAACTAGTTAGTTTTCGAGAAGGTCACGTCCGCCTGGGTGGCATTGCCCTACCAGGGTGGGTAGATGATTCCTATGATGATGAGTGACTCTAATAAGTGTGTGAGGTTTTCTCTTCCATTAAGGATAACTTCCCAATAAGTTAGAAATCTGAGGTCTTGGCTCCAAAGTGGCACACCTGCACCAGAGCCCAAGCTCTGAGGCTCTATATACACCCTTGTTCTTCGTGTATCACTGACACCGTACTATTTTGTTGTGTTTACATTTGCACTTGTCCCAGCAATCACTGCTCTTTCTTTCTTACAGTTCTGTTCTGTGCTTGTGTCTCAGTATGTTTTCCATGTCAGATTTTTCCAAGCCTCCTTTGTTGCAGGCGTATTTTGACTTTCTCGGCCTCTCTCACAGTTTCTTTCTCTGGTACGTGCCTGCTGCTCTGCTCAATTTCATGCATCTAAGAGCATGTTGAAAAATACGCTTGCTTTGACATAGGACCCTTAACTTAGCATTGAACATCAATATATATTGAACCTTCGTGCCTCTCACTTCTGCTTCATCTCGTCAAATGAAGTTCACATTTTCTGCACCTGTAATGCATAGTTTGGTAACACCATTATTGTTGCTTTGTGCAATTTAAGTTGGTTATATTTTTTTACCTCTTGTCAAAATGTATTCCTTTTGTGGTGGTACAGCTTTTGGTCATTACGGCTCTAGGAGAAACAGGGAGTTTGAATGCTTCTCGTCAGAGTTGTGTGCGCCATCTCTATTATGAAACTGCAAGATGATTTTCTTTGACCTACGCAGCTAATGAACCAATGTGGTAGAGACTGCTCAGGTTATTTCCTTCTTCATCTGCAAGCAGTCACCAAATCTAATGTTATTCTTCATAGACTGTCTTTCTGCATCGTCCGCTCTACTTTCCACAAACGTTCTTTTCTTTTGTGAAGAGATCGAGTGAGTTATGGCATGTTAGTTGATAAATTAAAGCACATGGGCACCCACTTGTGTTTTAACCCCTTCCACATGGGGCTAATTCCCCCGCGGTGCGGGGGGGAGGAGGGCCGTGCGTGATGCTCGTGATGAGCCCAGCGGAACTGGGCTCATGACGAGCTAAGATCTTCACGACTCCGCCCACTCCCATGGAACGCCCGCACAGGAGGGAAATTAGCCAGCTCCACTGTGCCTCATGACGAGCTGAGCTCGTCATAAGTATCGAAAGGGTTAAAGAGCTTCTTTGGGGAGACAACTGTTTGGAGTTAGACCTAGTTCCAGCAAAACAAGAGGAGAAAAGACAAGTCTTTCAAGTATTTTTCTGAATTCGGGTAAATCTGTGATAGAGCATAAGTGGAGTGGGAGTAAGTTCCACATGATGGAGTCCAGGACCATGAAACTTCTCTCCCCACCATCTTGTGTTTTCAAATGGGGAGCTTTAGGCTGATAGAGATTAGAAGACAACTGGTTAGTAAGGAATCGACAGCACATGGAAAAGAGGGAGCCATGCCGTTGTTATTTCGGCTAGACCTATTTCTGCTCTGGAGGTATCTTGCTTACATCTTATCTGAGGAGAGTTAACTCCTCTCCAGCAAGGCCAATTTTAATTTGTAGTGTGACCCTAGACTCCTATGTGGTTTTGAGCAAATTTCCTGCTTAGATTACCATCTGCCCTTCTGCACCACATACATTTTTGCTCCTTCTTGTTTTAGTGCCCATTTAGTCATTCCGTGCTGCTACCGCCTTCCTTTGTGTTTGTCCGTATTCACCCTTTCCCAGTCACCATGAAGCTCCTGAATCGCAGTTTCCTATACTCCAATGTATTGTAACAAATGCAGGATTCTCTTACCCAAACCTGGGCTCCTGTTCCAAGGAAGTCCCGACCCTTGGAGCTACTTCAGGCCCCCTGACCCATTTTCATAAAGAATTTGTTTCTTACAAATGTTTACCAAGTTTTAGTCACCTTCCAAGTCCGCTGTAGTTTCAGTAACTCTTCGTCATTTCCTCTCCTCTTCCTTTTCCTCTTCTACCAGTTATCCACTGCAGCTTTAGAGTTATCTTCGGTTCACTGATTCATTTAATCTCGCTTCCCACTCGTGCTTCAATCCAAATCCATCTACACTCTTGCTTTCAGGCAGTCTGCAGCCACTTCCCTCCAAGTCTCAACTCGCCAATTTCAGCTCATTTTTTGTCCTTTTAGGGTACTCTGTGCTTGCTTCCTTCTCTCCCAGGCTTTGTTAGAACGCTGGTGCCTTTTGCCTTTACCAGTTACCAGTGACTTCCGATAGGTGAAGCTGGAGATTCTGAACATCCAGGGAGACCAAGGCTTTCCCAGAGGTTGCGGGCGCTCGCCTGGCCCCCTCCTGGGTATTCTCCTTTTTAGGGCTCGCCTGGCGTTGGAGCGCGAAGCGCTCCCGCCAGCGAGTTCTATAGTCACCTTCCTCCCTGTCAAGGGAGTAGCAGCTGTGAACGAGCCCGACACAGAGCTGGGAACGAGCCGACTCAGGTCCGTGAACGCGCGGGAACGTCAACGTGCACGTTCACGCGCGTCACGCTCCTGTCCTGCCGCTTCTCTGCCGAGGCGCGCTCCAGGCCGACTTGCGGTTGCGGTGTGCGTCACAGCGTGTTCCAGCGGCCGGAGGTAGGTAAGTGAGGGACGGGGGGCGGCGGGATTTGTTTGCTTTGTTGCTAGCTTGTTCCCAGTACTTTCCCAGTGAGTGCCGGCTGACCCAGGACTGAGTGACAGCCACTCCGCAGCATGAATGACGCCCCCAGTCCATGAGAAACGTGTGCTTGACGTGCTGGTCCTCAAACGCTTTTCCCGTGCAAGCAACTAACGTTCCATTTTTTTTTATATGGTTTCCTGCTAGTCACCAGTGAGTATTTTGTATTCTTACTGTCCATTAACATACTTTTAAACTTTAATTTTTGTTGGACTTTTAGGCACTGGGAAATAGTGATTTGCACAGAATCACAGAACGTTGAACAGATGCCTAGAGTTGAACCCTGTTCTTCAGAGCCAAAGCCGGCAGCTCAGACTGTTTCGCTACATGCTCTGCCCTTCACTCCATTGCTGATTTTAGAATAAACCCCCCATCACCCCTATTCTTCGTGTTGCTGCCCCCGTTTTCCTCCCACCCTCCGCAAGCCCCCGTTTTCCTCCCACCCTCCGCAAGCCCCCGTTCCGCTCCCACCCTCTGCACTTGTTTATCTAAGCAGTTAGTAAGAGGCTTGTGTATCTTTCCATGAGGCTACTTATAAAGCCCGATCTTGTAGGATTTTGCAACTGGTATTTGAGCTTGAGTTTTTAGTGTTTTCTTTCTTTCCAGCAAGTGTACATTGCTCTTGCTCACATTACATGTGACAGCAGGCTATGGCACAAGAAGGCATAGCTGCGAGCTATGTCAGGCAGTGTGTTTTAAACTCCCCGGAGGAAAGATTGCAGATGTTGGTAGGATTGCTTTGATTTCACTGAAAGGTGACTAAAAGCTGCCCAGAAGATATATCACACTCATGTCTTTCGAATTACAGGTACTAATATTTGTAGCTTATTTTTTGTAACAGTTAATGATATTTCCTTCTTCCTTAAGTAAAGGTTAAAAGCCAAACCTTTGCCAAATACTACTGTAAATTTACCCTTCTTTTGCTTCCATTTCAAGCAGCTGTCATCCGACACAAAAAGGAAAAATAGTAAACCATTTCAGTTGGTCCAGATGTGTTTTCATTACAGATAGTAACCTCTGAAAGTCGGTAGCAATAAAAAGAAACTGAAATCTAGAACATGGTTGATGTTTGCTTTCCCATATCTTAATACATCAAAAACCAAATATATTTTTACCTCAATTCATCATCATGGAACGTGTGCTTAGTTAGCTTGCCTTTGCTTTCGAATTTCCTATTTTTCTTAATATGTATACATGGTTAATGGTATGTGCTGCCATAGTTTTTATAACAAATGGTCGCTTAACAAAGATTTACAAAGCATTCCTAGTCTAGCAAAGGTATTACAGAAAATGTTGTATAGTGTAAGATGCATTATCAATCTTATTACTTGCAAGGTGTTATTTTGATAAACCTTAGAATATACTTCTGGCTTCTGCATCATTTTGACTATTCAAAATATTTTCATTGTCTTCTAATTGAAAAAGAAAGGTTCAACAGATCTAATGTTAACATAGAAATCTATTTGGATTTTAGCTCGTGCTATAGATATACAAAGCTGCTGGCTCTGCTGAATGCATTAATGTGCAAATGCGTATTTAACTGGACACTGAATACAACTATCAGACAATGAATACATTCTAATAACATATGAGCTTAATAACAGCTTTGTGAGATGTTTTTCCACAATGTAAGGGGCCAAAAGAGACTTTAAAGGACACTCCTCTTTTCTTCCCTCTTTTCTTTGTGTGGCTCATTCTAACCAAACACACATTTTCATTTCTACATAATTTGAACACTTTGTCAAAAAGCCTATGTTCCCCTCCTGAACTTGGAAGCCTGCCTTGCTAGTGAACTAGAGGTTCTGAAGCCAGTGAAAAAGGAAACAGCAATGAAGAGACTGAGCCTGCCCCACGCATGTGTGATATACTACTAATAAATTGTTTGCACATACCAAGTTATTAGCATGTTTTAATAATGTAAGCAACAAGTATTAAGGATCATCAATCCACGTCCTTGGAAAGGAGAGATATCTGAACTGATCCGATGTATCCAAACTTGTGACCCACTAGTCACACATCGATGTCAGCGCCGATGTTTACCTCATTGAGGCACATTTATATATGGAAATCTTTTAATAAGTATTGCAGTTTAAGCCTATTATCAAAAGAAAAACTGTGTCTATTTCCCCAATTTCTGAAAAAAGCACTGATTCAATACAACATTTTTAAAAATCTGTTCGACATTGTTGTAGGCATCCCCGAAACATCTGTTCCGAAAAATATCCCTCGTCTTAGAGATTTATTTAACCACTTAAAAAGTGGAGTTATCTTGACTTTTCTTCACTTCACTACAAAACATATCCACAAGAGCATTCATTTTTGAAAGTTTGTTAAGCTTTAAGCAAAGATTTTAAGGCACTTTGTGGACAGTTTTAATAATTTCTTTATTTGCCACGGCTTCAAAAGCAAAATATTTGATCTTTTAAACCCGATATGTTGATGTCAATTACAGCTCTCATGATGGTGTAAATAGAATCTGACGCCAACAGAGCACATCCTACAATTGATGTAAGACTACATTGCCCAAAGGTAACCCCCTTTCACCTCAGCAGTGGGTGTGCACCACATTTGTATGATGCAAAGAAGGTAGCTATCTACACCATATGTTTCTTACAGAGCATGTTCTACAATTGATGTAATATTATAGAACAATAGTGGGAGACGATGCCACAGGAACTAGACGAAGTACTGGACTATGAACTCCCAATGCTTCCCCCAATTTGTGATTCTAGGTATTCTGAATGATAAATATTAACCCAGACTGAAACTGGTGTCCTGCCTGTTAACCCTCCGGTGGTAAAACTTTCCCAGTGTTGACCGCGGCCCTTTGGGACAAACTTCCGAATGCCATCCGGCTGATTAAAGAGGAACAACCTTTCCGGAGAGCACTCAAAACTCACCTTTTCTGTTGATCGTCTCCGCCTCAAATAATCCATCCTAGGCTGTACTTTGTAAACAGGAGCGCCGGGACACCCCGTTGGGGTAGCTGTGCGCGATATCAAATAACACTAAATAAATAAATAAATAACCCTAGTAGTGGCGTAAAAGACATATGGCAAAAGCCTAGGGGGGGGGGGGGCGGAGTACAGTTCTGCAAATAGAAGTGCCAATGCAACAGGCTCTAAATTAAAATGCGAAACTGGCGTTATGCATACTTGTAAACTTCAAATAAACATTTCATTCTATAGCTAGATACATTTTCGCTGACAAGCTATTTTGTTTGGTATTTTTCATATGCAGTGTGATCTTGTGTGGATTCATGGTTTATTTATTGTGAAAGATATAGCCACCATTTTTTAAAGTATAATTTAATCTTAGTTGTCATTAGCTTGCATTACCATACAGTTGATATTGAATGTTTCTCTAACAGATGTTGGGTGGTGGAGGCTCTGAGACCAAGGTCCTGTATAATGAGCAATATAGCCTCCAATAAATTGCAGGTATGCCCATTAGTAAGCAGACTACTTTTACGGTTGTGGTCATAGCTGTACTCTGCATTTACCAATCATTTATATGTGGCCATTGGTGTTAATGTACAGTTTAATATACAGTACTACCATGGTGGCTGTAAAGATACCTCTCCACAACACAAAATGCCATTCCACAAAATTACACTCCATAACACACAATCCCACTGCACTTAATTCCAGTACACGCAATACCACACAATTACTATCCGCATAATTCCTCAGCACACCATACCACATAATTCCACTACATAAATCCACTCCACATCACACAATTTCATTCCACACAATTCCACAACTAATGAATCCAATTCAAGCCACATAATTCTATTACACACCTCATACATACACATACTAACGTAGGTAAAAGACATTGCCATTTACAATGCCAATATCTCTAACTCCAACAAATGCGAGACCTATTGCATTTCCAATGCTTGTTATCACACACTTTCCTTCTTTGAGAAAGAAGAGGGCGCTTCCATTCACACTGCCCACCTCATCTGTCTGATTCCTTTTCAAGTACAACACCTCAGCAGCAGTACTTTTTTATTCTCTTCCCCGTGACCTCCTCCTGAGAAATCCTGTCTCTTGCCAATTTTGTAAACCAGTTGATCTAAACCTTTTGCCTTGTGGACCCCCACTTAGTCATTACTGGAATCCAGGGGACCCCTACACAATCATTATTGTAGTCTGGGGACCCCATCTGGAGCAACTTTGATGATTTGAATGTCAAAACTATGGAAAAAAACTAGCATTCATCAGACAAATACACAAATGATGAAATATTTTATTTAATTCACAAAAAAATATTTAGAAATGATTTATTTTTAATGGGAAGGATGGAACTTTTCTAAATTCAACTGAGACCAGCATGTTATATTCTTTTTGACACACTTTAAACTCCTATTTTATGTTCCTTCAAATTTACAGAACATTTTACATTTTACATGTTGCTTCTTTATTTATCTGCACTTTATTAATCAGCTATATTTCATTATCTGAGCAGTCCTGGACCCTCCTGAGTAAGCATCGCAGACCTCCAGGGATCTCAGGACCACAGGTTAAGAACCACTGTTCTTGACACATGTTTGTTTCCTATTATACCCTTGGTTCTCCTTTCAGCGCAGCCTCCACTTCCCTCTATGCACCCACTCACACCTTAAGCAAAAAAGGAAGGGGCGCAACAGAAAGGTCAACGAGGACTGTCAAGGAGAAAACCGGAATCCCACAGCACTGGAAGGCACGGGGCCACCATTAACCGGCAAGCTTCAAAGGAAAGACAACCCCCTTTCACTGAAACCAGAAACCCCACTGCCCTCAATGGGAACGTCAATAGAAGGATTAGGAACCAACATCTCCAGCGTGGGTCCAATAAACCAACCAGCGAGAAAACAGACTGAAAGCAGAAACGAGCTAACATGCAGACACCAAATAGAGCCGGCATTAGGGCAACCGGATGGCCACTCAAGGGCAAAGATTATAAACTCGGAGGAAGAAAAAAAGGATCAGGAAGAGCCAAACTCCACCAAAGACGACGTGACACTGAACAATTCTATAACATCGTGTACTTGCAAGAAGACGAAGACGACACCTAGCAAAGCAAACTTTCAGACTCCATGTATCGTAAACCCCGTAGATAAGCATTTTAGTGATCAACCTCAGCGGGATATCTCAAACTGCAAACCAAACGAACAGAACATCAAACTCTTAGAGGGATCACGCGCAACCGAGGAACAGCCCCAACAGAAAATGCTGCCCCCAAAGGAAATAGACACAGAAACAATCTTTTTCATTCCCGAATATAAATCTAAGGGGAGAGTAGACATTCTAAACAGGGGCAATATATTAAAGTTAATCAACTCAATAGACAAACTAAAACCTATAAAATCCTCGGACCTGCTCTTAATCAAATTCCTCCCAGCAACACACCCACAAGTGAACGAGAACTCAAGGGCCATGCGGAAAACCTGGGAGGTAGCAAAAACAATCATGGAGGAAGCACCCACCTTCTCCCAGTGGGGAATCCAGCTTGAACCAGAAATAAAACCAGCTTATCCTACCCCGCTTCTCGAAGAAAGGAAGGAAGAACGACCTCGACTGGTCAAGTCAATACTTAAAGGAGCACGAAGCCACTCCCCAGGACGGGAAAAATACCCGTTGAAATCGCAAAATCTAATGTTTCAACAAACAGCTCCTTGTAAAGAAACAATAACTCGCACTATAACAGGAAGCGACACCAACTGACAAAGTCAGTTTTAGCCACCAAAACCGTGGCTTCCCTCTTCCCTCAAAAACAAAAACAAACTCAATATTTGCAGTTGGAATATTAACGGACTAACCGACAAACTGGAGGACCCCGAAATATTGAACTACTTGCAATCCTTTGACTTGATTCTCCTCCAGGAAACATGGGAGCCTAACGTCATAGCCTTACAAGGATATACAGCCTGGACACATCCGGCCCGCAAAGAATCACAGTACGGCCGCTGCTCTGGCGGCCTGGCAATTTTCGCGTCAATATCAGCTATAGGAGAAATCAAACCAACAAGTATAAATATTACCCCACCGAACGCAATACAGGCAATATCACTTACAATTGATAATAACCAAGGAAGCCATCAATTACATGTCGTAAACACATATATCCACCCTAAGAATAAGCTGACTGGGTCAAACGAACTAGTTCAAGAGTTAACAAGACTCATGGAGGATAGGGAAACGGATAACATACTACTGGCTGGCGACTTCAATCTCCATCTATTTGGTGAACCGGCAACCGACGACATGACACAGGAAATGGACACAGTATGGAAAATCCCAACTCAAACAATCCCCTCCAGACACAAACATAGCAACACTGCTTCACAGCTAGTAAAAGCTCTAGAGCAATTGAACCTGCGCGTTCTCAATGGACGATTCAAAGAGGACATTCCTCCAGCACCAACATACTACTCGTCAATCACCTCATCCTACCTAGATTTCATGCTAGTAACACTCCCGTTGTATGACAAACTACAATCATTTAAGATAGGAGACAGAGCTCAGAGCGACCACTTGCCGCTAGAAGCTCAGTTAGCCCTGACCTGTAAGAACGAAGCAGCTGAAACAAGAAGCATGTGTACAGAATATACCGCTAACTACAAGCGATTACGATGTAAGACCACGGATATGGAAGCACTAGCAACCAGTGGAAAAACAATAATACAGGAAATATCCAATATAACCGACAATCCCCTCGTCCTTTGGGAAGACTTCACAGCGGTATTAGGAGAAAAAACATGCCACAGGGAAGAAAATTCAAAAAGGGAATACCACAAGGTTCACGCTTGGCAAAGTATCAACTGCAGAAAACAAAAAACATCAAGCTTGAAATAAAAAAGACCCTCAGGCAACTCCGCCAAGATCCAAATAACACAGAAATTCAACTGCAGCTTCGCAGGTCAAAAGCATTGTTACAAAAGAAAACCTGGGAAAGGAAAAGGCAATTGAACGAAGAATTTTGGGTTAAAATTCTACATAATTCAAAGCAGAAGAACAGCTCTAGTTTTTGGAAGACCATCTACAGGCTCCAACAGCCAGTCCACAACGGCATCAACTCTGAAATACCGGAATCCGACTAGGCTAACTATTTAACAATTCACTTTAACACAAGCGACCCTGCAATGAAGAAAGCCAAAGGGGTTGACTCGGAAGAGGGAACTCTCCATCAAATGGACAAAACTGTCATACTCACCAAAAATGCAAACCAGGCGCTCAAAAAGGAAACAACCGGGTCCCACACCCCAACAGAGGACGAAGTCAGTCCAACGACAGCTAAGCCTAGAATAATCGAGAATGAACCATCAGATCAGGAAACAGCAGACACTATTCTTAAACAAATCACCAAGGGAAAACTTGAGGGGGCTCCAGGACCAAACGGGATCCCTCCGATACTATATAAACAGGATCCAGCTTTTTGGAGCATCACCTTGACTCCAGTATTCAACGAAGTAAGGGAAACAGGAAAAATACCAACATCTTGGAGTGGCTCGATAATAAGCCCAATATACAAAAAAGGCGCTAGGATTGACCCAAGCAGCTACCGTCTGATTGCCCTGATAGACGTAGAGGCAAAGTACTACGCAGGCCTCATCCTGAAGGATCTAATAACATGGGCAACAGAAAAGAACATCATCCCAGCTACACAGACGGGCTTCCGGAGGGGCCAGTGTACCCTAACAAACATCATGGCGTTAACCCTATTGTTCGATGCAGCAAAAACGGCAAAAAGCTCCCTGTTCGTGTGCTTTATTGATTACAGCGCCGCATTCGACCATGTAGATCGGCATAAACTATGGCGGAAGCTGAGCTCATGGGGAATCCCTGGCCCCCTCCTACAGCAGTTGGTAATGCTACATACCGACACTTGGGTCCAAATAAAACTGGGGTCAGGCACACATCTATCAAGAAAAATAAAGACCAGCAAAGGACTAAAACAGGGCTGCGTCCTAGCCCCAACGTTGTTCAATCTCTTCCTCTCGGATCTTCCCGAAGAGCTAAAGACAGTTACATCACACGCACCTCGGTTAGGAAATATTACGCTCTCAAACCTGCTTTACGCAGACGACCTGGTCCTCATCAGCCGGTCTCCTATTGGCCTCCAAAACCCTCTGGACAGAACCAACGCATTTTCCAAAGCAAATTCGTTAACAATCAATTTGAACAAAACCAAAGTCATGCCAATGAACCATAACAAAAAACGGAAACCCGCATGGTTCCTGGACAATCAAAGATTAGAACTGGTGACCTCATATAAATACCTAGGAGTCATAATAGATGGCAATGGCTCCTTTAAACAACAACTAGAGGCCATTCCCCGGAAGGGCATGACTTTTCAACTATCAACAAGGCCCCTGCAGAAAGCTCTCCCTGACAGGACATTAGCGCCACTTTTACAGGTAATAAAAGCTCGCCTACAGCCCATGCTCTCCTACGGCAGCGAATCAATGCGAGGTAAAGATGCAAGTACTCTAGACAATACAATCAGCCGTGCATATAGGGCAATCTTCCATCTTCCTAAAAACTCTTCGCCCGCACAAATTCGTCTCGAATTTGGATTGCTGACACAATCTGTGGAGAGGAAAGGCCAATATATAAAAAGCTGGCGCAAAATTAAAGACGCGGAGCAAGGATCCTTAAATGCCAACCTATGGATTGAACTTACCGCCAAAGAAACTTCACCAGCAAGGGCCTACCTAACTAACTCACTGGAGAGTCTAGGACTAAAAACGCTCTGGGAAACAAGAACGGATTTTGGGACCTTTAAAAAAGCAGTGTCGAAAGTCATCAAATTGGTCTCCTCACTTGAGGATAGAGCCACCCTATCCAAGAGAGCGCATGGATGGGTTGTGCTCGAAGGGTACAGAACCACAAAGCCACAAGAGTACCTATCAACGGGCCTCACACAAAAAACAAAAAATAAGTTCCTAAACATGCACTTAGGCAACATACCCATAGCACGTCATTGGGCACCATGGAAAAGGCCTAATCCATCAAACGCATGCCGCCTTTGCCAATCTGCGAAGGAGGATCTTATACATATTATTTGTATCTGCGAAGCTCTTGTGGACACAAGGCGGTCCATGCTTCGGCCCATATGGAACCAGAAGGGCGTAAAAACCTGCAGGCAAGCAGTGATGCTCTGTTTCAACCCTGAAGAGACCCAGTTAAACTGTAGAACAGTCAAATACTTCGACATAGTGGCCAAAAAACTAAATGAAACAACAGTTGGGTGGAATAACCCAATCGCATCAGGAGAATAGCAGACTCCCCTAATGGCCTTAAAAACTATAAGGCCTACAAGTACCAAAGCCACGGCAATCATAACAAAATATGAAATCACTCACAAGACTAAATGACAGTTGGGAGCAACAATTAATTATATCAGGAGAATAGCGACTTCTCCAACGGCCTTACAATCATAAGAACAACAAGTAAGCCCATGGCCAACAGGAAAAAGACTCACTAATTTACTATAGACTCTTTGTGATTTTACTAATGTGCAACACTCTTTTTAAAGACTTTTTATCTATTGCTTAATATTGTGAGTTTTTATTAACTGTACAATAAAATAACTTCAAATTCACTCACACCTTATACTCTCGGCATATCATCCGCTTCCGTCTCTGCACCCACTCAAACTTTATCCTTTCGGTGTGTCATCCGCTTCCTTCTCTGCACTGAATTTCGTCACCACCATAGGGCAGGACCGAAGGACTGAGTAGGCACTCAGCTCTCCAGCTCTGTGAGGCTGCCTGGTACCCGACTATAGACTCATCTTGTCCATCTTCCTCAGTTCACAGATAAATCGCTGGGCCCGTATGCACTTCTCCTGGTTCTTGTTCTCGGGTACTGCACAACTCATGCAGTTTGTCTACCTCCAATGAAAACCCATCAACATTTGTCAGCCTCAAAGTTACAGCACCCTGCGGTAAAGCCTCTGCAGCATTATCATCTTTCTTGACCAGAGACATTGTGTTTTTAAGCCACAGCTATGTCTCAAGTGGTTCTCCTGTGCGCCTGTTTCCTTTTAATGGTTTTATGTCTGTAGACAGATTTTTGAGGCTCTAGTGGAAACTCCACACTTAACATCCTCTGCCTGTCTTAGCCACTCCTTCGCAACCTCCAAAATTGCTCATTATTATTTATTTCATGAAAGTAAGTTGATCAAGTGTAGTCTGTGCTCCTAAAATGCTTGCTTAATCTAGAATAGTCCTTAGTAAAATTTGAGATCTTGAGATTTCAAATTAAATATGTGTGGCTGACATCTTAAAATAGTTTTAAGTGCCACATATTTGGTAAATTTGTTTTATATTGCAAATATGCTTCATGAATGATTTTTTAAAATGTTAGAGAAAATGTTATGCCTATATTTTGTTTAAATGTAACCACAAGTATACATGTATTTTCAGGTATTGGATGACTTTTGAGGATAACATGTCTCAGTTTGCAGGCATCTGTTGCGCTTTATGTAGCAGTGTGGTTTTAGTTCCTAACTAGCCTGTGGTGTGATGTTCTTCTTGCTTTTTAAATTCTCTCAGATCTTTCAGAAATTGGGCGGAGTGCCAAGTCATATTGCGAGCACACAGCCCGGACCCTGCCCACCCTTTCAGACATTGTGGTCACCCTCGTGGAGATGGGTAAGTGATCTGCCAAATAGCAATCTAACATGATGCCTCATTTCATGGAGCTGTGTTGCTGCAATGTAATTTCCTGTGATCCTCTAAAGTCCCATCCTGGTTATTCATTTATTTAATTCATACTTCATTTTTCAATTTCACCTGAGACGGTGCAAGTGCTGTCACTTGCGACGATCTTTGTTTCTAAAAAAAAAAAAGCTCTAAAAGGAGGATTGTAGCTCTCCCGTTACTTACCATTTGTTGGCTTCCTTGTCACTCTTATTTTTTTCCTTTTCATTGCTGTTTATGTGACTGTGCATTTTCGGCTTCACTTCGTCTCTGTGTTTTTGTTTTCTTCCCTGGAATATGGACCAAGTACTGAATGATTTCTTGATTACTGTTTTTCTACACTGCTGTGCTCGGATTGTGGTACTTTTGCAGACAACTTGAAGCCATCAGAGCTGAAGCTGACACTTCCGGTATATCCAAGTGCTGAATGCAAACAACTAGCAATAACAAAACTTTGTGGCATGTGACCAATTCCGAAACATAGATTTTGGCCCCCTGACGCTTTAATTGATGATGAAGCTGTAAACGTATTCTGTTTGTTTAGTACTGTTCCCAGGCAGTGTGTGTGTTTTCTGAAATAACTCTGGTTGCCACAGCGTCACATTTACTTATTTGTTGGTCACCTCCTTTATAATTTAGAGAGTGTTTTGCTCATCATCAAACATGAGCAGTTTTCATTTATGTTTAACCTTTACCTCTACACACCTCAACACCTAAAATCACACTTACCTATCCTTACCTCTACCCACCCCTTAACCCCTCAGTTTGCCCTCACCTCCCATTACCTGTACCCACCCCTGAATCCTCAAGTCACCCTAACCTCCCTTTACCCCCACAAGTACCCTCACCTCCCTTTACCTCTACCCACGTATGAACTCTCAAGTCACCCTACAATCCTTTTAATTCTGCTCACCCTTGCCCTTAAGACAATCTCACCTTCCTTTACCTCTACTCACCTCTGAGCCCTCAAGTCATCCTAACCTCCCTTTACCTCTACCCACCCCTGAGCCCTCAAGTCATCTTCCCCTCCCTGTACCCCACTCCTGAACCCTAAAGTCACCGCTCACCTCCCTTTACCTCTTCCCACCTCTGAACACTAAAGTCACCCACACCTCCCTTTAGCTCTACCAATCCCTAAACCTGAAAGGCACTGTCTGTTATGTTATGCCCTTCAGTAAGTTTGGTGGGCACCTTTTTCTCTTTGACAGTTTGCCTCACTTTCTCCTGAAAAGCACATGCATTGTTATTTGCAAGACATTTTGTTTACATAGGGGATTAAAGCCTGCCTATTGTTTACCATTGGTTGACTTCATTATCACTCTCATTTACTTGCTTCTCATTTGTCAGCGAGCGCTGGCTTAATTTCCTATTCGTGTGATTCCTCCACTGCTCCGCCCCCCCACTCTCCACATATGGCAGAGTAGCAAACGCGCAGCGTTGACGCGCAGCGGGCGTGCCAAAGGTAAGCCCGTCTGCGCCCGTCCGCGCCTGGACCGCGCCCAGCGCCAGAATCCCTGGCCCCCGCAGATACCAGCCCACCCGCCGGACCTACGACGCCACCGAACTCAACGCACTCAACACCGGCCGAATCCCGGGATGCTACCGTGCCACCCCGAGACGCACCCACGGACCCTTCAGCTGCCACTCCTGTAAGTTCACCGGCATCCGGACCTGCACTGCACCAGCACCCACCAAGCCGACCACCAGCAACAACCATCTGAAGTGCATCCTGCTCAACACCCGCTCCGTCCACAGACACGCCGTGGAGCTCTGGAACCTGCTCGACACTACATCACCAGACGTTGCCTTCCTCACGGAAACCTGGATGAACGCCTCCTCAGCACCCGACATCGCCATCCCGGACGGATACAAGATCACCCGGAGGGACTGCGGCAATCAGACCGGAGGAGGCATCGCCATCATCCACAGGAACACCATTCGCATCACGACCAACACCGACGACACCCTCACAACCGACGAACACCTGCACTTCCAGATCCACACCGACCCCAAGACCACCCTCAGAGGCACCCTCTTCTACAGACCCCCGGGACCTCGCACACAATTCAGCGAAGACATCGCCGACTTCATCAGCCCGCACGCCCTCCCCTCCGCTGACTACATCCTCCTCGGGGACCTCAACTTCCACCTGGAAAACAACAACGACCGCAACACCACCACCCTGCTGGACAACCTCGCCAACCTCGGACTCAAGCAGCTGGTGACCACCCCCACCCACCAAGCCGGACACACACTCGACCCCGTCTTCTCATCCAGCAAGGACATCGCCTTCAGCCACGCCACGCCACCGGGCTCCACTGGACGGACCACAGCTGCGTCCACTTCAGCTTCAGAAAGAACACGATCCACCACCACCAGCAACAGGTTGCACGCAGAAGCTGGAACAAGATAACAGCCGACCAGCTCGCCGCATCCCTGAGCCAGGACCCCCCCGCAAGCTCAGCGAACCCTAGCCAGGCCGCCAACAACCTCACGAAATGGATCAGCAACTGCGCAGACGACCTCGCCCCTCTGAGGACCCCGCCTAACAGACCCGGCAGTAAGAGAGCACCATGGTTCACCGACGAACTCAAGAGCTCCAAGAAGAACTGCCGAGCCCTCGAGAGAGCCTGGCGCAGAGACCCAACTCCAGACAACATGACCACCCTCAAGCTCGCCACTCGTAAACACCACCAACTGATCCACACCACCAAGAAAACCGCATTCAAGGAAAGACTGGACAACAACGCACACAACAGCAAGGAACTCTTCAACATCGTCAAAGAGCTCGCCAATCCCAACGCTGGAAACAACGACATCACCCCATCACAAGACCTCTGCAACTCGCTCGCCGCCTACTTCCACAACAGGATCGCAGACATACACAACAGCTTCATCACACAGCCAGCGCACCCTACGACCGCACCTGCACCCCCCACCACCACCCTCCGCGCCTGGCCCCCGATCGACACCGAAGAAACCCAACGCACGATGAACTCCATCCACTCCGGATCTCCAACCGACCCCTGCCCTCACCACGTCTTCAACAAGGCCAACGCTGTCATCGCACCCCACCTGCGGGACATCATCAACACCTCCTTCGACACCGCTACCTTCCCAGAGAGCTGGAAGCATGCCGAACTCAGCGCTCTACTGAAGAAACCATCAGCGGACCCCACCGAACTCAAAAACTACCGCCCCATCTCACTCCTCCCGTTTCCGGCCAAAGTCATCGAGAAGACCGTCAACAAGCAGCTGGCCGCCTTCCTCGAGGCGAACGGATCCCTCGACCCCTCGCAGTCTGGCTTTCGGGCCAACCACAGCACCGAGACCGCCCTCATCGCAGCCACCGATGACATCCGAGCCCTGCTCGACAACGGGGAAACCACGGCCCTCATCCTCCTGGACCTCTCCGCGGCATTCGACACTGTCTGCCACCGCACCCTAGTGCAGCGACTAAGCAACGTCGAAATCCAAGAGAAGGCACTAGAATGGATCATCTCCTTCCTCGCCAGAAAGACACAGATAGTCCGCCTCCCTCTGTTCAGATCCGAGGCCACCGAAGTCATCTGCGGCGTACCACAAGGATCATCACTCAGCCCCACCCTCTTCAACGTCTACATGAGCCCCCTTGCGGCCATCGCACGCCAACACAACCTCAACATCATCTCTTACGCCGACGACACCCAGCTGATCCTCTTCCTCACCAACGACCCCGCCACCGCCAGAGCCAACCTACACGAAGGGATGACAGACGTAGCCGAGTGGATGATGAACAGCCGCCTGAAACTGAACTCAGACAAGACGGAAGTCCTCATCCTGGGCTCCTCACCCTCCGCCTGGAACGACTCCTTGTGGCCCCCCGCCCTGGGCAGCGCACCCAAACCAACAGACCACGCACGCAACCTGGGCTTCATTCTGGACTCCTCCCTCTCCATGAACAGACAAGTCAACGCCGTCTCCTCGTCGTGCTTCAACATCCTGCGCATGCTACGTAAGATCTTCCGGTGGATCCCCACCGAGACCAGGAAGACGGTCACCCAGGCCCTCGTCACCAGCCGACTGGACTACGGCAACTCCCTCTATGCCGGAACCACTGCCAAACTCCAGAAGAGACTCCAGCGGATCCAGAACGCCTCAGCAAGACTCATCCTCGACATCCCCCGACACAGCCACATCTCCGGACACCTGAGAGACCTGCACTGGCTCCCGGTCAACAAGAGAATCACCTTCCGTCTCCTCACCCACGCACACAAAGCCTTACACAACCAAGGCCCAAGATACCTCAACAGCCGCCTCAACTTCTACACTCCCACACGCCAGCTTCGATCGACCAGCCACGCCCTCGCCACCGTCCCCCGCATCCGAAGAGCCACCCCAGGAGGAAGGTCCTTCTCCTATCTGGCCGCCAAGACTTGGAACTCCCTCCCGACCCACCTCCGCCTGACCCAAGACCACCTCGCCTTCAGGAAGCAGCTCAAGACCTGGCTGTTCGAGCAGTAGCGGACCTCCTCCCCCCCCCCCCAAGCGCCTTGAGACCCTCCGGGTGAGTAGTGCGCTATATAAATGCTTTGATTGATTGATTGTCCCTAGCTTGGAGTATTACCTAAGTATCCCTGCTCTTCTTGCCCAGTATCCTTCCACTGCTCGCCGTTTTCATAGGCGCTTCATTAAAAACGTAATGAAACAAGCATTTATAATGCAACGGTTTCGCCTTTGGAAAAGTTAGAGCTATTGGCATTGTAAATGACAATTTTTTTATTTATGTGTTCGTTTTGAAAACCGATAAATAAATGGCATTGTCATTTACAATGCCAATAGCTTAATCTCTCGCAAATGCCACACACACCCACACCCACAGAGAGCCCCCCACACAGAGCCCCTCCACACAGAGCCCCCCCACACACACACACACAGGGCCCCCCACACACACACCCACAGAGCCCCCCACACACACCCACACAGAGCCTCACACACACTGCGAGCCCCCCCACACACCCAGACAGAGCCCTCCACACACCCACACAGAGCCCCCCACACACCCACACAGAGCCCCCCACACACCCACACAGAGCCCTCCACACACCCACACAGAGCCCTCCACACACCCACACAGAGCCCTCCACACACCCACACAGAGCCCCTCCATCAACAGGGATGATCTGTGGTGCTGCTGCGAAAGGTCACCGCTCAGGCATGTGTGCCCCCTGGTCGGGTGCCGTGAAGATGCAGCGCCTCGTGCCTCCAGGGTGGTGCTGACGTTCACTACAATGTCACAGCAAATTAGGAAGCATAGGCTGCACACCAAATCGTAAAAATTGAAACACCACTATACTTGTCCTCCAAAAATCTTCAGCTTGGGCCTTGCAGCACTGCACCTTTTTATCACCAAGCTTAATAACACCTCCCTCAACTGCTAAATCATGCCATCACCACATACATCATAAAGAAATTTTCCTTGAACTCAGACAATCTCTCTCAATAACCAGACGATCTTCAACCCACACTCTTTTGCCAAAGCACTCAAAACCGTTTTTCTCACCAACTCACAGCCTACCAGGAAGCTCAAGGCCTCCTCAGTGATTTCCACTGACCTCAGCAATGCAGAATCTGTTCTTCTAACCTCATTAAACTAAGGCAAACCCTGGGCTTTAATCCTGTACTCATCAATGGCTTGAACCTCTCAGCTGCTATCATTGGAAATGCACTATCCTTTTACTCCTCCTGCCTAAAACACACTCATCAGATACAATTGGGCCCTTCTTCTCCTGATCTGACAGAATCAACTATGAAGTCCCACAGCACTCAGCTCTTTCACCAGTGTTGTTCAACATCTACTTGATCCCTCTCACCCGAATCCTTGATTCTTTTGTGTTAGTGTATTTAACTGCTAACAATACCCAGTACACATATGTTACACATAAAAGTTGACAGCAGCTCGAATCCCTCCCAGCAATGGCGGCAATGGCAGGCTGAAAGTTGGCATTTTTCGCGAGTGCAGCATCTAAGGAATTCATGCGAAGAATGCACTAAGAAACGCTGGAAAACTCACGGCAACAATAACATCCAGGCGGCTGTGTCTTTCGGGGACTTTCGGTGGCAGCGCGGTGGACAGACAAGAAGGAGTAGCAGAAGAACAGTGGGGCAGTGGAGTTTGTTGTCTGGCAGGAGCAGTGGCAGCAGAGCGACGCGGTAGAGCGGTGAATGCGCGTCCGCTCAACTCAGGCTAATTACTATCGGCCGGTGCTTGTCTACCCCCTCCGGTGGCTGCTTTCAAGAAGTCAGCGCTGCGAAAATAAGAACAAGGTAGTGCATGCGCGCACACAGGGACAGAGAGGCTTTCCGGGAATGCGGCTCTTTCTTCAAAGGCTTCTAATGGCGAGGCCCGTTATGGCGTCATGAACAGAAGCGGCACGGACAGCGGGGGGGGGGGAGGGGCGGCGGGAACGGCCAGCACTCACCTGGACCTGTACTTCCTCCGGCGGCGGTCGGCCAAAACAACCATGGGCGCCAAAAAAAAATAAACCCCGCCCTCGGCCGCGATGACGATGCGAAAAGGGTGGAGAGGGAAGAAATCGCGGAAACGCCCACGAATCTGGTCCGGCCATGACGGACAGATCTCTGTTCCAATGGCTAGCCTCCATTTATGGAGCTAGCCAATGGAACAGAGGGGCGGATTCCCAAGCCACTATCATTCTCATTAGGTTTCCACCTGCGTGAAAAGCCTGCGCAGTGCGCAGGCTTTCACTTAGGCGAAACCTAAAAAGGAACTTCTGAACTTTAAAAAACAATGAAAAATATTTTAGATTCAAAAACATAATTTTACTTAGTTACTATTATTAAAATATTTAAATGCCAGTGACATTTGTTTAAAATATTTATAAATTAAATGAATATATTTTAGTTATTAAATTATTCGATGAACATTTAATTTGATAAGTTAAAGTGCTGTTACATTTTATGGTATTTGTTCTAGGCTAATAATAAGGTACATTTACATTAAAATCGTTTTTGAAAGTAATTTAATAAAGCCTTTTATTTTTGCCTTTACTTTACCACAGAGAGATCTACTCCCCAGTGAGTATGATTGCCACCTACAAGTGAAAAGTTAATAGTAGTTACTCATAAATTCAGTCTTAGATGTCTCCACTGCCTGGTTTCGGGGGGTGGAGACATGCAAGACTCCACTTACTTGTAAATCTACAATGAGAAACGCATAGCTGCAAAAGTAAATTTATAGCTGAGTACATTTACAAATGTAAATTTACCTTTATGAAAAGGAAACACTCTAAATGAACATGTACACACAATCGCAAATCTGGCTCTTACTCAACATTTCGGCAATATGCATTCCACACAGTATCTTTAAATATAAACTAAAACCCTAGGTTGTTTTCTTGTTTCCTTGTATTACTACTGTCCTGTTTTTTGTTTATTATTCATCAACTACATTTATCTACCTACAAGTAAAGTTGCAGCTGATTGTGATAATGATATGAAAGTGGAATAGCTGGGAAGGCATCTCCTAGTAGGAAGACCTCAAGAGTCAACAATCCCTTGATAAATTCTTGTTCTGCTGGCGGGCTGGTATTGTGGAAACAGATATGCACCACAACAAATGTCTAATAGATGTAGTCTGATATGTAAAGCAATAAAGTTCCTAGCAAGTGCAAAACCGTGTTGAATCCTCAATCTATTAATAAAAAAAAATGTATACATGAAGTTTGAAAAAAGTGCTATTCGATCGATCTAATAAAAGAGAATAATTCATTTCACTTGTTGCTTTACAAAATGATGTGTCTCTCTGTGACAAACGGGACCGGTTGAAGAGCGGCTCAGTTAGTTCTCTGTTCCTATAAAAAGAAAGTCTTTTCGTTTACAGCCCAATTCTTGCTTATGGTAAAGATGTCTCTTTGCAGCAGCTGAGAATATGGCCCATTTTAAAGGGACTTTAATAGCGAGGGAAACACATGCACTGTTTACTGTTGTAGGGGGAGGGTCATAGTAAAAACTAGAGATACGGGATTCAAAAGGTATCTTGTGGTCTTACCTAAGGGTTGATGTTGGGCATTACATTACCCAAGAATTGTACAAACCCTCGAATGTCCATATTTTAACTGTACAAAATGCACCTAGTATCCAATCCTACTTAACCTTTCACCTAAGTTCCTATGAAAAATATCTTTTGACAAGGTTCCGATTTAACTCCTTTTTCCGTATAGTCTCATTCCCAAGACAGCAGGACTGGTCATCAATTATCACGAAGTGTCCATGTGATGGTCTATCTCCCCAATCGACGCTTCACGTAGTGCTGTTCTGTAAATACTATGAGTTCCCCCGCAAGCGCTGGATTATTCCACTGCTGCGAAAAATGGGACTGAGAACTTGCCGCCCGGCTTACCTGGCGATGCAATACTTGGAATCTGAATACTTAGCAAAGTGTGTAGCCAGCTTTTTAAAATCATGTATCAAATATCGCTGTAATCTCTGATTCAAGCAATCTATACTGCCTTAATTTCCCAGTAGTGTGTCAATGAATTTTACTTTGCTAGAATATCTCATGCAAAAACTTGTTTTTAATTTTTTTTATGGTGTATCTACTTTTTCCGCCGTCGATTTTAACTGTTCTACATTGTATTATTTACATGTTATATGTACTTTTTATGGCTACAAAAAATTATGGTAACCGAATAAAAGTTTTATGACTGACTGACTGAAGTGCAAAACCGTGTTGAATCCTCGATCTATTAATAAAAAAAATGTATACATGAAGTTTGGAAAAAGTGCTATTCGATCGATCTAATAAAAGAGAATAATTCTTTTCACTTGTTGCTTTACAAAATGATGTGTCTCTCTGTGACAAACGGGACCGGTTGAAGAGCGGCTCAGTTAGTTCTCTGTTCCTATAAAAAGAAAGTCTTTTCGTTTACAGCCCAGTTCTTGCTTATGGTAAAGATTTCTCTTTGCTGCAGCTGAGAATATGGCCCATTTTAAAGGGACTTTAATAGCGAGGGAAACACATGCACTGTTTACTGTTGTAGGGGGAGGGTCATAGTAAAAACTAGAGATACGGGATTCAAAAGGTATCTTGTGGTCTTACCTAAGGGTTGATGTTGGGCATTACTTATTCCCTAGGATGCCTAATGAGAAAGCAAGTTTATGGCAGCATAAGAGAATTATTTTCTTTTAATAGATGCATTTAATAGAGCGGTCTCCAGGCTGAAGGTATCAAATCAGTTTTGTATTAGTAGATCAAGAGTTTACTAAGGTTTCACATTTGCTATAAACACTTGTTTATTGCTTTGCTCGCCAGGCTATATAACTTGGACATTTTGTATGGTGTAGATCCTCTTCTACAATATCAGCCTGCTGGTGGAGCAAGACTTTATATGGTAAATATTGACCTTTGAGCCCTCTCTACCAGCAGATGCCAGTCGGCTATACCAGTTGCATATGATTATCACAGTAAGTTGCAATTTTAATTTTAGGGAGGTGATGAATGTCGTTGAGGAATAACAAATAGAATGGATAGTAGTAGTGCGATAACCCTACCTATTGTTTACGTTTTATGTAAAGATGCTGCATTATATGCACATTGCTCAAACTAATGAATCCTCTTATTGACAAAAGTCAGATTTGTGATTATATGTTCTTATGTTCATACACACGTTTTTTTAAAAGTCTGAGTGATTTCAACTCTCAGTGGTGATTTTGGTCTGTTTCTCACAAGTTTGCGCAATATAAATCTACTGCATACGCTAAACTAAACGTGAATGAGATATGATAGTGTGAATGACTTGAAATGGAATTACCTTGAAATATATTATTACATACACATTGACTGTCAACAGCCTAACAGGCAATTTTTCAAAATTGTAATCTTTAATTCTTGAACTAAATTAAAGTGATGCAGCACTATGAATGTTAAGGTTGCTTCATGTGTTTTGTTTTTTAAGTGGATCTACTCAATCAACATTTCTCTGTATGTTGATTTGTGGTGCTCCAAGTTGGCACTAAACTGCCATTAGATTATGTTTACGTGTGTCAGAGTAGCTGAGGAAGGGAAAGTTGAGATGGGGACCAAACATAGCACAATCTGCTTTGCTTTGTAGGCAGCGCTGGAGGGGTGGCGGCCATGTAGCCTGCACTTTAGTGGCAGGATTATAAAGATAACATCCTTTTCTTTCCCTAAGGTGTCATCTTTCAGCTTTTACTGAAGACTTAAAAGACACTGATGTTTTTCCTCCTCTTTCCTCAGGATTCAACATAGAGTCTCTTCCTGCATATGCCAAGCGGTCCCAGAGGATGGTCATTACAGCACGTAGGTTTTGAGCACACATCTCCTTCGTGGTTTTTAGGGTGCTCACCATGAGAATTGCGTGTGCATGTGAGGGTACACATTTAGCAGCTTTGTATTTGGGTTTAAGGATGATTCATCTGTTTTTTATTTAGTGTGTGACTCGTAAAATTCATCTTCACACCTATGCGTTTCTTGTCATAAACCCGGGGCTACATTTTTGCTTTTCCAGCCTGTTCATGGCAATTACTGCACAATAAACACTTTTCTATACACTCATGTTTTCTTTATACACTCCGAATATTTGCAGGTTTAATACTCACACTGCAGTCTGTTGCAATATTGCACAATGAATGAAAACCAAAACCAATGGATTGTACTAAGTCATTGTACCATGCACTTGAAATCTCGTATTTATACTAAAGAAGTAACGTGTTGTACTAGCCTCAGTCACTGCCATTCTCCAACGTGGTTGAGGCAAAAGTCTTTATGTGTAGACTGCTACTTGATTGTGGGAAAATATATGTGTGGACCCAGGCAAATTATATGATCTCTATAAATCTGTGACTACAGTACGCAGCCAGGGTAGGTTAAGTGTTTGTGTGAGATATATAATCTGACGCTCAGTTAGTGGGTGGGTGTTTGCATCTGCAGCTCGAAGGGCTGTTATTTGATGGTGTGCATGGTGTTTGGATGTGTGTGTTACATGACTACCATCTGGTCATGGTGGGATAACGCATTTTGCTCGCCTGGTTGGGTGGAGGGGGGGGTTATTGCCGTGTGGAAGATTCACCGTCTTCTGCTCGTTTGGGGTGTTATCATTTGAGGGATTGACCATGAACAATCTAAACAATCTTCAGGTAGAGGTGATCAGGGTGTCTGTCTTTCTGCCTCTTTGTGTGTGAGACCCCTGCCGCTGCTATCAACTGATCTAGATTGCGTGTATATTAAATCTGCACATTCTGGAGGGGCTAACTGGTTAACTGTGATTTTATATTGCAGCTCCTGTGACAAATCACCCAGTGGTCGCAAAGGCTTTGACTGCTGGACAGAACAAGCCACACCCATCCCACATCCCCTGTCACTTCCCTGAGTTTCCAGATCCTCACACCTACATCAAAACACCTGTAAGTGCCACATATCATAAACCTCTCTTCTTAAGAAAAAATACGGACATTTCAAAATATATATGAGACTAGAGATAACAGAGCTAATATCAAAGCCAGTGCCAGCAAAGCATCAACTGTCAGAAACCATGAGAATAGGAACATAAATAAGCAGCTTGCCCATAATCCAGTTAGGTACATTAGAATATATATGTTTTCCTTAGAAGATGCTCCCTCTGCTATGTGAGAATAGAAAACACAAAGCTAGTGGGTCTGTCATTCTCACAGTGCTGATGTAATGCTTTATAACTAGCTAGAAAGGTGTATGGGACTGTTATCTAGCAGGTCAATGCGGGAAAGACACATGGTATGGTTGATTACCCCAGTGATGAGACAAGCTCCCAATTCCCATTATGTTGGCCCGGTAACTTGGCCTGTGTCCCCTTCTTTAGGTGCATAAAAGGCAGATTGACATTCTTGGCAGACATTGCTACATGTGGGGCCAGGAGGTGCCCTGTTGATGGAGGTGACAGGCTTAGTTAGCATGTGACATGGTCGGTCTAGGGAGTGCTGTTGTGCACTACTCCTCCACCAACAAGGGGGGAAACCTACTGATTTGAGATGGGTTCACCTGCCACAAAGGTTAGCTCTGGTAGGGCTCCACCATGTCAGAGCTAAGGTTAGAATACAGCTGCGGCATTGAAGTCCCCAGGTAAGAGTTATTCAGACACATTCATTTTATAGCAAAGGGCAAGATAAAAATTGGCATTCAGTGGTCGCTTGCAGTTAAATTTGTGTTAGAAAAAAGGTTGAAAGGTCTGCCTGGTAAGATAAATTACTATGCAGTGTAATAACAGGACAGCTGGCATCGTAGTGACATTGCTCACCTGCGAGTCAGCAGAAAAGTCCCATGTGGCAAGTGGAGAATTGGTGTCTTGTAGACTTTCCTTTGTGGATATGCTGCTCAAAGTAGGTGGGCTTAAGTTAGAAGCTTAAGGAGCCTTTAATCTATTTCATAATAGGACTTTTTAGGTTAATAGGAAATGTGTTGGCAATACGGTGCCATCAATTACGAGAAATTGAGGCAATTTCTGGAAGAATTATGGGAAAAGGGAGCGGAAAAAGGCAAGGTACCATACAGTGAAGCAGCAGCACTTTAATGTTTCGATGCCATCTCTGTTGAAATTCTGATTCTTTCTTATTGTGAATTTAGCATTAATTTTAGTGTTTAATCAGAACCGGTGGGTTTAAATCCTTGTAAAATCTTTATTGGAAATTGGGAGGCTAGAGTTGGAAAACATGGCACAGGGAGAGGTGTTAGGAGCTTCCTTGATCATTTTCCTACACCTTTCTTAGTCTACTTGCTGTGCCCCTGGTCCGCCCCGGTTGTTACCATTTGAGCGGAGAGAGAAAAAGCTGGAATTGCCGTTTGGTGGACATGCCACTTGCTAACTATTCAAGGATAAGATTTCCAGATTATGTGAGGAATTTTCGCCATTGGCAGATAGGCCCAACGTACCAGCAAACTATAATGCATTGCCATCTAATGCCCCAAGATCAGGTGTGAGAAATGCTGGGTAAGGTTAGATCTGGGTCTCCGTCTGACCCTTGTCTGCCTTACATAGTCTTCTCTTAGTCTGGACTATGGGAACACACTTTTTGGTAGCTGCCAACAAGACTGTCCTTTCTAAACTGCAGGTGGTACAAAACACTGCGGCCCAACTGGTTTGTATATTTCCAGCTGGCTCCCCTCTGTACCTGTCTTAGGAGCACTACACTACACTACACAAGCGCCCTGAGACCTTTCTGGTGATTTGTTGCGCTATATACAAGTTTTTGACATTTTTTTGACACTGGCTGCCAGTCAGAAAGTGTAATCTGTTCAAGCTTCTGTATCTTAAGCACAAATCCCTTTGCTGGAATAGCCCCGCTTACCTGGGATATAGGCTCTCCTGGTATTGTCTGGGCAGAAACTTGAGGTCCAAGGATAAAGCTCTCTTGAATCCTCACCTCATTCGAGCGAACAGGTATATAGGTCGATCATTTTCCTATTTAGCTCCCATCAGTGGAATAGTCTTCCTCTTTACATTCGATCCTGTCCCGATTTTGGAAGGCTTAAAAAACTGCTGAAAAATTGCCATTACTATATATATCTGTTAATTAATTTCCTAGATCTGCTTTTCTAGCACCAAGATACTCCTTTGGGAGTGAGTTGTTTGTGCTCTATAAGCTCACCTAACATAACATAGCAACAAGATGCCACTGTATGGTGGTGTGAAATAACATGACTTGAGATGGCCAATTTCAAGTAACTAAAGACTAGTGTGGACGGTATTTTAATACCAACGAGTACAACTCAAAAGCGTAAGTGTCTGTTATATTGGAATGCTTACGTTAAAGAAGACTTTTGATAGTAAGAGGATAGTCCTTGAAAGATAATATTTTGTAAGCAAGAGAGTTAGAAGAGATATCTTTAAGTAGATTCATTGCAAATTTTGGATGCATTTTGGAAGTCGAATACTTCATGATGTTAGTAATAGAATAAAAGGTAGTGTAATAAGAAATTAAAGATGTGTTTAGAAATTTTGAAAAAGAATTGGAATATGCCTAAAGAGTGTAATGAAAGTTTTATGATTACATAAAATCCAGGTTACCCCAACTGGTGCTTAGTATAACTCGATTCCTTATAGAGTCTCGGCATTTGATTCTCCAGTTACATTTTTGTTAATATGTGAAAGTGTAGACAATATGAGAACATTTTAGTTCAATGATCAAATCTCTATAGGTATGTAAAAGTATAGAACCCCAGAAGACATCTATGAGGGGAAAAAAGATATAAATTATTATTCATCAACATTAACGTACACCATTATGCCCAGTATATCAATGGAAAGCTATGTGTACATATTAAATTCATACCTAGGAATCTTATACGTGCCATAGTATAAATAGTGCTCATGGTTACATTGTTGCATCCTTATATCTTCATAAAGTTATTAGCACTGTTTCATTATTAACTTAGTTTGGTGGAGGGAGCACTGACAGTAGTTGTCATTAGAATTCACAGATCGTTTTGGGGCCGAGGAAGTTCACTCTGAGATTATAGTGATGAAAAGAGACTAAAGGTATAGGTGGAGGAGTTTCCAGTGATTTGTCTTGTTGGCAAGAGATGTTAAGTCAAGAAAATGTTGTTGTGCTTGAGATGTTAGCTATGTAATATTAAATGTTATCTGAATATAGCCAGTGATGCTTTATGCTTCTATGTTAACACCAGGGAAAACTGTGTCTAAACTGATTATGTAGTCACCCACTTTTCTGCAAAGTTTTAGATCAATCTTGCCACCTCTGGAGAGTTTGGGTACATGGTCAGTGACAGGTAAAAGTGATTCTGATTTTAATGTTTCTTTGAAACATGTTCAGATAGTTGTAGTGTTGACCTATGTATGTTGCAGTAGTTTTCTTGATTCTGTTTTTCTCTCTGAGATTTTACTGCTAAATATAACCTTTTTTATTTTTATCGTATTTATTGAGTTTTGAAAAACACCAAACAAAGAGTCTACAGTTATTACAGACACATATATGCATTTTCTGGAATTGTATACATTTCGGGCAGAGTCATCCTGTAAAATGTAGTTTAACCTGCTCTTTTTGTAACAGTCTTTTTCAAACTTAAGACAATAGCAGAACAATTTGGTGGAATGTGCATTACTTCTTAATACTGATCGATATCCACTTTGTAACCTGTAATCACCAACATTATCTTGAATTTACAGCAGAGTATCAGAGCGAAATCAACTTACAACCCAGTTGGTAACTTGGTAAGGTGTAGGCTAATGAGTACCATGAAATACATAGTACAGTCACATTTTTAGTGCCCTAGATTGATATGGTCGCAACAGCTATATTTATCCCCTTGCAGCCGGTGTATCTACTGGATCAGTCGTGAGGTATCCTTTCAAAGGGTCCCAAAAGTCGTTAGGTCGTGATGTCAGGGGGTGCTAGATATTATCTTACAAGAAAGGTTTACCCTGGTAAACTGTCTTCAATGCTTCAATTCAATTCAATTAGTCTTTATTCGATCATAAGCAATCATAAAAGACATATATAAAAAGCTATAAAAAAATCTAAACTTAACTCATTAAAACCAATTATGGTGTTGCAAGATAAAATTCAATACAATTCCAATAAAACGAAACAGACTAAAAATACATGTCATAAAACCTTTTCTTAAAACTAATAAAATTCCTCCTAAAAAGAAAGAAATAACCATAATTACACAGATTTATATTAAAAGGATCACAATCTTATAAGCAAGTTAAATTTGAGGAGACTAGAAAGCACCATAGCTCATTGAAGTCATTTACATGATTACATAATTACATAATTACGCAACTACATAATTACATAATTACGCAACTAGCCATAGCAATGACTATGACTTCGCTGGTATCAGTTTTTAAAATACGCAAAGCCGTTTGGCAAGATCTTGTTCCTATTTTAGCACAAACTGGCTTTAGCCATTTGTGGGGAGGGGCCTAAGATGCAGGGCAAACAAAAAGAATGTGCGGCAAGGTCTCTTCCTCACATGAACAGGTGTGATCATTTATGTCTTGAACATTCCCCCACTTTTTTGATAGAGCTTCCTATCACCAGGGCTGGTAATAGTATCCCAGTAGGCCTCCAGTCTATGTTCAATTTTGTGGCCCAGAAAGAGACCTGTTAGGGATTCGCCATTCACCGCAGAAAGAGACTTCTGCCAGACCATATCCCTATATAAGGCTTTAAATTCTGATTTTGAGGGAAAGGAATTCCCTTCTGGGTCCAGCCACAAGTGGTTGAGGCTCGTATCCAATAATATAACCTTAATCCTTTGTAGCCATGAGATTTTGTTGGTTTTATCAGCTTCTCTAGTATGCTTAAGAGCTTGCGCACAGGGAGCTAACTCCAGGGTGGTCCAAAGCCGGTGCCAAAAGGCAAGCGGTCTGTAACCCGCTGCCTCCACAAAGGAAATACACCCAGGTCTAAAAGTAAGGGTCTAAGTGGTGTTGACTGGGGAAGATTGGCCAATGTCTTTCAAAACTTGTTCTGCGCTTGAACTAAAGGAACTAAGTTTTCGAAGCCCGAGTTCAGCTCCATAGATTATTGAGGCTTTAACCTTTCCTTGGTAAATAGCCAAAACCGGAGCTATAGGTTTGTTTTTTGATAAACGGTGTTCTTTTAGAAGTGCCCCTGCTAGTTGATTATGCTTTAAGATAGCAAATCCATCTGTGGCTTTCAATTCATTCTTTTGCCCATTGTAACACCCAAGTAGGTAAACAAGTCAGTTTGTTCAAGGGATCCAGTAGTCATTTCCACTCTGGCTTTCACTGTTTTGTTTTTATGCAAGACCATGAATTTTGTCTTATCAACATTGACTACAAGATCATGGTCATTACAAAAAAGACTAAATCTGTCAAGGGCTCTTTGCAGACCAGCTTGTGTTTTAGACAAGATTAAGGTGTTGTCTGCAAATATTATTAAAGGAACCCTCGAGCCAGCTAGAGTAGGAGAATCAGTGGGATATTCAGAGTAGTATGAGACAACTTTATTAATGAACAAAGAGAAAAGGGTAGGGGCCAACACACACCCGTGCCTCACTCCCCTGTCCACCGGAAAACGTTCAGTTGTCTCCCCCTGCTGACCCCACCTAACTTGGGCATAGGTGGAAACATGTAGTTTTATGATGAATGAAAGAATCTCTGCGGGCATCCCAGCTTCTTTAAGAGTGGCCCAAAGTTTGTTAGGGGGCACTAGATCAAATGCAGATTTAAGATCTACAAACGGTGTTCCAATATAACATCATAAATCTAAAAACTTGGTTGATGGTGCTAACATGGGAGCAAAATCCTGCTTGATAGGTGGATAGTATTCCATTATCATCAATCCACCTATTTGCCCTGCTTAGCACTAATCGGTTACACAAGGTGGTGGCAGCTCCTCGTTACCCGCTTGTAAGGTGGGGCAGACTGCGAGTGATTTCTCTTCTGCTTAACTTTTACCATCAGCTGTGTTTGTAAAAAACTGTTAGGAACCTTTTTTATAATTAACTTTTAAAAATTCCTGTGTTTGCTGAAATTGTTTGACCCTTTTTAATAATTGACTTTTAAACTCCTGTGCTCTGTGGGTGACTCGCTTACCTTTGGCTCGCTCCTTCCGCCCCGGTCCACCGCGGCTCTGTGTGCCGTTTGTTGTGGAGGGCAGGGTAGGGCGCCATCTTGCGTGAGGCCCGGATCCCGGCGGACCGTAGGTAGCGGTCTAGCTGGGGGAGGGTCTTGGAACATAAATTTCAAATGTTAGCTCGGGCGCGCAGCAGACGCGCGCCGCTGGCGCGCCGAAGGATCGCCAAAGGAGGCCCCGTCTGTGCCCGTCCGTGCTCCGGACGTGCTCAGTGCCAGATCCCCTGCCCCTTTATCTTCGCAGCGGAGAGCCGCCATGAGAGGGTATGCTCGCAACAAGTTAATGGCACTAAATACAGCAAAGTGTGGAAAGGCCAGCCCGTGGGTAGTTGCTGATTGTTCCTCTAGGATATGCCCAGCCAGTCATTTTTGTTTTCATCCCACTGCCATCAGCTACGTCCCGGGAAGCGTTAATAATAACATGATCTCTGCAGGGCTTATCAACGCCCGGTCCCTGGTTAAACATGCTGCTGATGTTTTTGAGCTTCTGGCAGACAACCAGTTGGACCTGTTTTTTATAACTGAGACATGGCTTAATGATTCCTGCGCCGCAGTGGTGGAGCTTGCCATCCCCAGGGGCTTTAAAATCACGAGGGCAGACCGCTTGTTAGGAAGAGGAGGCGGTGTTGCCGTGATATATAGGGATAAATGGAGTTTTTCCTATGAGCCCTCTGATGACATGGGCGAAGGGGAGATGCTTCATTTTTCCCTTGTGTTAAATCCTCATTTTACGTTGGGATGTACACTGGTGTATCGGCCTCCTGGATATGCAGGGCAGTTTATTACGGCTTTGGAGGATGTAATTGTGCCTCGTGCACTGAGATTTCCGAAGTTCCTCCCCCTAGGGGACTTTAATATCCATGCGGACGCCCCAGATTTTACGGAGGCACGGTGTCTAGCTGATGCCTTAAATCTTGCTCAACTTAAACAATGGGTTGAGTCACCGACGCATGTTGGGGGGCATCTACTTGATTTAGTTTGTTCCAATTTTCCATTTCCATGTGCCGCCCTGAAAGAGTGACATGGTCGGATCATGAGTTAATTAGGTTCTCGTGGTCTCTGGATAAATCTGTAGGGACATGCACACCCCCAGAAGATTAATTTATCCACTCTTTCAGACACCCCAACCCTGGGACCGACCACTGCTGGGTTCTGAGGTGGGTGAGGCCGTGATGAGTTTTAACGCATGGATTGAGAGGGGGTCCAGCCTCGGTGAATCAGGGATCTGTTCGCAGAATGCGTTTCTCCCCCTCCAAGCCATGGTTTTCTCATGCTTTGCGTGAAATGAAATTGGGTTGTAAAAAACTTGAACGTCACTGGAGACAGGGTTATCAGCCGGCTGCAAAAACAGCTCTGCGAGCTGCCCAGAGAGAATACTATGTTGCGATTAGGACAGCAAAGGGCAGATACTACACAGGAAGAATTGCGAAGGCTAATAATAACAGCAAATAAATTTTTTCTTTTGTAAAAAGTTTCCTCTCTCCTTGTGCTGAACAACCTCTGTTGCCTTCTTCAGAACAGTGGTGCGAGGAGTTGTCCTCCTTTTTTTATAGACAAAATTGTGAAAATCCAGGATGGTCTGCTTACTGTTTGCCTTGACCACAGGACTTCGCCTGCTTTGCCCTCTCTGCCTGCGCCTAAACTTGCCAGTTTGAGGGATTCTCTCCCTCCGCAGAAGCGGATATTCTGGCAGTTTTGAGGTCCATGAAGTCTGGGTCCCCAACCGATCCATGTCCGGCTCGAGTGTTGTGTGGAGTAGCTGAGACAGTTTGTGTGGAGGTCACTCAGATCGTTAACCTGTCTTTTCTAACCGCGACTGTTCCGATCTGCTGGAAGCAGGCTAAATTACTGCCGCTTCTAAAAAACCATCCGGGTTGGATCCATCTGCCCCGTCAAGCTACCGGCCTATTTCTTTGTTGCCGGCGTTAGCTAAGGCTAAGGTCTGTGAAAAGATGGTGTTTCGTCAACTGGACAACTTTGTGGAGACCTCCAATGCCTTGCAACCGGCCCAATCTGGGTTTCGGGAAGCCTACAGCACTGCAACAGCTCTTGTTGAAATGACTACTACTGTGGTGGATCCAATATATGACAGGGACCTACCAATGGCGGACATGTAGAGAGATGCAAAATCCCCGATGGCTCATTTTCTTGCACAAACTATTCAGTAAAATACACCCTCTAATTTTCAACATTTTCTTGGAAGAGAATACCCCTGGAGCCCCTTGAAAAAGTTGGTCTGGTGTGCACAGGTAGCTAAATCCAATCCGAGTGATGTATTTACGGCCCCACCACTTTTAACCTGTTACAGCCGCTACTGTTTCTCATTGATGATGCTTTCTTTTCAGTGTCAGAAGTCTTGCTGGTTCTTAAACACTGCTTCTTGTCTTATGCTTGTATTTATCTGATAACCGCCTCAAACAGAAGAAATATACAATGGCAAAAAAAAGTGATATTTGGTACAGAAGATGGTGAGTGAGATAAAACAAGAGGCACATAAAATGTACATTTGACTTAAGGAAGTCTGTATGATGCATGTTGTGATTATGAAGTCAACTATTGGGCCTAATGGATGTAGGGGATTCCCCAAGTTCTAGTTGTCAGTGTTTGAGTACTATTTTTGTATCTTGACAGAATGATGGGTTATGTACACTATGGAAAATGACAGGCTCTTGTGGGGAGATGCAGGGATTTTTAGGGGAGATGATTCTTTGTTGTATTTGTGATAGGCATGTGATTCGTATGCAGAGAGAAATGGTTAGTACGTGGGGGGCGGGGATTGGGTGGATGGTAAGAGATAACATGAATTTACCTAAGCAGGATTGTTAGAAAAGTTTAGTCTTCCCAGGATGTCTCTTTCGTGTGGTCCCGAAGGGCTTTGAACTCCAGGATACACGAGCAGCAGATCTCGCCACTCGGATGTCTTTTGGAGCTCTCTATTTAAAGTTTATGTAGATATGATCTTAGTGGCTTCCTTTGTATGCACCTACCTGTCTCTCTGTCTCCCCTCAGACATACCGTGAACCAGTGTCAGATTATCAGATCCTGCGTGAGAAAGCGGCATCCCAACGTCGGGACGTGGAGAGGGCCCTCACCAGATTCATAGCAAAGACTGGAGAGACTCACAGCCTGTTTAAGGATGACGTCAGCACATTCCCACGTAAGGGTCACTGTTGTCAGTGGGATCACATGCATCTCTCCCGATGTCAGTACCACAATGTTTGTACGAATGTACTGATACCCCTCTGTCCCAGCTTCTGCGAGCTTCCTTGCCTCCCTATTATAGAGAAACGTGTGCACAAGTGAAACTAAAGTTCTGACCCTATGAACCTCCCCTGCCGCAGCAGTCATTCAGACACCTCATTGACTCTCAGTGTTGATGAAACATCCTCCCCCCCTTCGTTTCAGGAAAGTGTCAAGCCCCTATCAGTCTTTTGGATTACTCCTCAGCCACCTGTCCTTCGGAAGCTTCAATAAACAATTCACCTGTGGGAAGCCTCTTGTAGAAATCCATGGGAGCCAGAGTTGTAATTAAAAGGTTGTTTATTAAGTTAGCAGATGTGAAACAACGATCCAGTCATGTCGTGGTCAAAGCCAGAGTGCTCCCAACATGGAATGCACTCAGTGAACACAACAGCATTCTAAAGAGCCATAGTAACAGAATACAGGGAATACACATAGATAGAATTGCAATGTTAAAAGTATAAAATACACAGAATATTACATCACCTCCCTTTCTCAACAAAATGAAGTAAATAAAAAACAATACTAGGGAGAGAAAACAGAAATGAAATTATTCTCTGAACCTCAAAGGTCTATTTACAGTGCGAGTACTCTTCCTAATACTCAATTCAGAGGAAGGAGTTTTGGAGGTAAGAAGATTGGTGAAAGATCCTTCAGCGGGATACGAGGTAGAAGTTCCATTAGTGACAGCTGAAGAGTTACTGATGACCTTAGCAACTTTGTTTAAATTCCACCAGAAACCTCCTTCTACTTGTACAGCATTGCCCACAATCTTAACAACTTTCACAGGAGGACCAAACTTGCTTTCTCCTTTGTGTACATGTACAGACTTCCTAATTCTCACACAGTCCCCAACCTCTAAAACACTCTCTTTCGTACCTTTTTTTACATCAAAATTTTCTTTTTGTTTGGACTGTGCAAGTAAAACATTATCCTTTACAATGGACATGAGACTCGAGACGTCAGATGTAGACTTCATCCACTTAGACATCCATCCAGGACAATACGACGTGTTAGGTTTGCGACCTCTCATTAATTCAAAGGGAGAAACCTTGGTGGAGGAATGAGTAGTAGTCCTATAAAACCAAATCATGCTCTTCAAGGCCTTACTGACCTCAACATTACTACTCCTAGCCCATTTTACACAATCTCCCACAACTCTGTTCATCCTCTCAACAAGGGCATTCCCTTGAGGATGATAAAGGGAACTCTTAATATGCCTAATACCAGATTTGGATAGAAAATCATCAAATTCACGACTCACAAACTGCTTCCCATTGTCGGAAACCAACACTTCAGGAAACCCTTCCCTACTCCAAACATCACACAAGAATTCAATGACAGTCTTAGTATCAGTATCCTTTAACAACTTAAATTCTGGCCAATTGGAAGCATAGTCAACTAGGACTAAAATAAATTTAGAACACCCACTCAAAACAGAATAGGGTCCCATTAGATCGATCCCGAGTTTGGCCCAAGGACGATCAGGACACTCAACAGGCATAAGAGGAGGAACCCAGGTTTTGAGACTCTTATCTGAGGACCTACAGATACAACAGTCGGCAACAAAAAGATCAATATCCGAATCCATAGCAGGCCACCAGAACACGTCACGAATTCTGCGCTTAGTGAGAGAACAACCCAAATGACCCTCATGGGCTTTCACAATGATGTCTTTCCTAAATGCAAAGGGAGGAATAATTTTGTCATTACGCAGTAGGATGCCATCCTCAATGGAAATTTCATGTTCGACCTTAGAAAAAGGTTGCAAAGAAGCAGACAAAACCTTCTCACGCGGCCAACCCACTTTGACAAAATTGCACACATCCTGAAGAACACTGTCACCTTCAAAAGCTTTTCTCCACTCTGTTTCAGAGCAAACATGTAATTCAGGGATGTCTACACAAGCAACTAAACAATCATCGCAGTCTTCTTCAATAAGATTGGAAAAAGAGATATCAACATCATCATCACAAACTGGAGGTGGAAATCGGGACAAAAAATCTGCTCTCACGTTTTTTCCACCTGCAATATACACCACATCAAAATTATATTGTAAAAGTCTAGTCACCATTCTCAAAATCCTAGGTGTACAACACTTGGTAGCTCCACCACCCAAAATGCTAACTAAAGGTTTGTGATCTGTTTGAAGCAAAAAACGCCTACCCCAAATGAATGGCCTAAACTTCTCAATAGCCCAGGTACAAGCTAAGAGCTCCTTTTCTATTACGGAGTATTGTATTTCAGCAGATCTCAAAACCCTGGATGCAAAACTGATAGTTCTTTCAATCCCACACTCATTTTGCGTCAAAGTGGCACCAAGGTCAACATGACTTGCATCAACAGTCAAACAACACGACAAAGCAGGGTCCCATCCTCGTCGCCAGTAAAATTATGTAGAAATCCATGGGAGCCAGAGTTGTAATTAAAAGGTTGTTTATTAAGTTAGCAGATGTGAAACAACGATCCAGTCATGTCGTGGTCAAAGCCAGAGTGCTCCCAACATGGAATGCACTCAGTGAACACAACAGCATTCTAAAGAGCCATAGTAACAGAATACAGGGAATACACATAGATAGAATTGCAATGTTAAAAGTATAAAATACACAGAATATTACACCTCTGTTTCTGCGAAGCCTTCATTGAACATTTCTCCCATAGAGGCCTCGGTGACTCTGGTTTCTGAAGAGCCGATGTGCTCAAGGTATTACATACAATGGCTCGTGGCAGGTCAAGTCATTTTGCCCGCTCCATCTTTGGGTTATCTCTGAACTCAGTCTGTTGTTGGAAAGTCTCCATGTACCCTTCAGTTCTAGGATCCTTCATGACACTTCATCCCCAGGGATCGTCTGTCACTTGGAAATTTCATAAAGCATTCTGTGTCTTCCCCCCCCCCCCCCCCCTCCACCCCCACCTCCCGAAATCTTTTTCATCTATGTGCCATCTGCCTCTAATGCCCTTAGTCCCTCTAAAGGATTTGTGCCAGTGTGCCCCGTCGAAATCTCATTCAATGTCACACAAGTTCCTGGCTTCACTTTGGGATTGCAAGCATGCAGGTGTTGCTCATAGTGGTAATTTGTTCTTGTTTAAAGGAGTCTCTCACTTAGGCCTTAACAACTAGTGGCGTGCTTGATGGTCAAAAGCAGCACAAAAGATGCAATAGGGGCTTACAGATCAAATCAAAATGGGTTCGGTGGCAATTCAATTCATGTCAAACTCCTTTGAATTTTCGCTCCACCACACCAGGGTACGCCAGTTTGAGAGATGGACTTTTATTTCAAACCTCTGTTCTTGTCTCAGATTACAACTGCACTTTGTTTTTACATTTAGAACAGATCAGCAGTTGTTGAAAATTAGCAATTTATTGAATCCTCTAAAGAGTACTTTAGCCACGACATGCCAGACAGATTGGTGAAGGCTTATACAAAAGCAGATTATCATTCAACAGTGGGAATGGATGAAAGGACTGTTGTTCCCTAAGGGCAGACATAATGTACTTATTTTCAGCAGATGAACCCCACATTTTTTTTCTTCCCATCTTCTTCTCTCCACTAAATGATTGATTACGGTTTCGTATGCAGAACCACACGAAAACAGAGTTTCTTGATTTCTCTTCTTCAACAGAACCCTTCAACCCATTCATGAAAATGGAAACTTTGATTGCACAGCAGCACCTTTCCAACTATGCTCACATCTTCTCTTGAACACAATCAAAATGCTAATTAGTTAAATCAGAAAATAGTCGTCTAATTGGCCTCCCCTCTATCTTGTTGTACCAGTAAATACGGTCCTAAGCTCTACTACCTGAACCCTCTTCATCGTAGACAAACACCTTCCCCTGCCCACCCCCTCCACTGTACACTGCTACCAAGCCAGTTTGCTCAGTCCCCTGCAGTGGGCCTGGTACAAGTTATGGCACAAATCTGCCCTAATGGTCAATCCCCAAATAACTCGGTCATTCTTTTTCAAAATACACCAAATCTAGATCTACGATCCATCAACTGCAAACCGCCTTTCACCATATACCAGATATTTGTGTTACCTAACCTCTACAAAAATTCAAGGTAGCTCTGAAGAGACATTGCCTGAAAGATGACTGCCCCCATTCTTCTGTTAGTATTTTTTATTGGCTGTATGTTTTATTAACTAGTTATGTTTTGGCATTAGTTATGTATAGGCAGGCCTTCACCAACTACAATTACAAAACTGGCCTGATTCCTCCATACAGTAACTGCAATGTCTTAAGCTGTGTTAACCACATCACTCCAATATATCTATGTAAAATATGTTTTTGTTCCAAATGTTACTGATAATAAATAGATAAAACTAAAATCTGGAAAGAGATATACATTTGCGTTGTTGAGGGGACTGACTGAGCCTATACACTACTATCGTCACCTGTCACTGGTTTATATATTGCTGAAATGATTGGTGTTTTATTATAGAGCTGACCATGACACTGGTGAGACTTGCCCACCTCTGTTGAATTATTGCTTTGCATCAGATGAAATGCTCTATAATACTCCGTGATTATCACATCTGGACAAGCTGGATTCTAAGATAAGGCCCTGTTGTAGCTTCTGTGGCCTTGATTCATAAGGGATGTACTAGTTTTCCATGTTGTGATTCCTAAAAAGTAACTATATCTTCTTTCTCTGCAGTGATTGCAGCAAATGCCTTTTCCATTCCGTACCTCAACGCCCTGCTCCCCTCCGAGCTGGAGATGCAGCAGATGGAGGAGACGGACTCCTCCGAACAAGATGACCAGACGGATACAGAGAATCTGTCATTGCACTTGCACTCGGTAGGCATTGAGTCAGAATTACCAAACGAAAGTTGTGCAGTTTATAGGGACCCAATGGGATGTAGGTAGGGGGTTGTAAATTGTCTAGATAATTTAGGCTTCATAGTATGTAAGAAGGGGAGTATTGAGGGAAATCTGTAGCATATGAGAGGATCCGTAAATGTGTTGCCTTTCTGTGTTGTCTAGTGCCTGGGGTTCAGGCCCTAGCCCAGTGGGAAGCTCGTGGGTTTTTTGAGGAGTCATGTTCTGTTTACCTTGTCACATATAGGAACTGAAGGCATGCACTGGTGTGGTAGGTACAATAATATACAGGAATGTGGCCATGGCCTGGTCTGGTTGCTCGAATAGTCCATTGGAATGAGGACATTGGATAGCCTAGTATATACCTTTGTGTGCAGGAATAAGGACGTGCACTGATCTGACAGGACTGGTAGCGTACAGGAATGAGGCTTTGGGACAGTCTCATTGAGCCCATATTGGACAGGAATCAGGCCATGCACACATCTATTAGGACTCCTAAGAGCCTATTCACAAAGCTGTTTTTGGTCACAAGCTTAAAGTTATGGCCAAAAAAACTAATTTGCGCTTGCAAGTAATTCACAAAGGGATTCCTGACAGGCGTAAATGCATTTGCTATGGTTTTCTGCACCATAAAAATGTGGAAAAGTGCACATTATTAAATACCACTCAAGGCGTGAGATGGGGGTGTTCTAAGGAATGGTAAGGAATGCACACAAACATTGTGGGCATCTCAAACTTGTCTCCCACCCTTTCTGTCCTGGCTATGGTAGGAGATTTACACCCTTGCAAAATGAGAAGGGGAACAAATGATCATCAGATTTACTGGGGAATCAGGGAAACATGTTTTGGGCACGGAGAGAAAAAAAATGAATTTGCACAGGCTACTCCATTTCCCCTTTGTAAATGTCTACTCTTAGTAGAACTCTGCATAGCTGAATATTAGCCCACAAGATTAATCACAGAACGAATCTAGCCGATTAGTTTTGTGACTAGTACAGCTTTTGAGGCATACTGTTAGTGAATACCAAAAAACGTAAATGTGATTTCAGGCAGACAGCTAAATTTGCTGTCCATAGTTTTTTACATTTCTATTAGGGAATATACCCCTCTAGAGTACAGTAATAGGGCAATGCCCTGCTCTCCTCCTTGGGTGTCAGGAAGCAGGCAAGTTGGGGTTTGGCAATATACTAGGTTGAGAAGTCCTGGTCTGACGATATCAGTACTTGACATGTTCTGGTCTGGTAATCCACACTGACCCTCCCTTTTGGACATCCTGCATGCAGCAGCACATCTAATCATAGGCCTCCAGAAATAAGACCACATAACCCTTATACTGACATACCTCTGCTGGCTTCCTTTATCAGACACATTTTGTATGGCAATATATCTAATAGACCTGATTGTACTCGTACCCAAAAGCTTTTCCAAGGATCCTGGGGACAGGATGATAATCTCTGCCCTAACACTTGCTTTTGAAAAATTCCAATAGCAGCTGGACCTGGGTGTCCACTTTTTAGACTTAATGTAAGGGCTTTAGAAATCTCACCACACGCTTGTGCGTGTGCTTTTGGTTTTGTCCCGGGCTACATTCTGGACCATCGGATTTAGATGATACATTTCAATGCCCTGATGAAATTCCCGAGGCATTAAAGGGAATGAAACGCGTTGGCTGTGCCTGTATATCTTAAAAAGAGAAAATAAAGAATCCATTAAAGAAAGAACAGAAGACTTTCAAAATCTATGAACTTCCTGTATTATTGACTTTATTGTGTGCACCAGTGATTATCTCCATGTGTGTTTTTCTCGTGGTGTTTAGTTAGAGTTGAAGGTGCTCCTCTAATAGGGCAAATGAGCACAGAATGTTTAAGATAACTTGTTTTGGTTTCATAAGTCCATGGACGAACGCATCAAGTGCTGCCCTGGACCTAGGCACGCTCTTTAGAAATAAGTGATTAATTTGTAACAGATGCGTAGCTTGGAGATCACAAACAGTGGGAGTGCTAATAGGAGCAGCAGACCCTCAAAACATGTCACCAACTACAGCACATCTCTCATTCGTGCGTCATTTCTTGCGATTATTATTCCAACGAAGGTCGTCACAAGCTGACATCTCACCACTGCTGCTCTACCTCTGAAGTTCCCAAGTGACATCGACCACTCCCCCTCCCCACACACACACCCCTTTCTTGAAAAAACGATGGGTTCAGCAAGAACCACCTGCGTCTATGATGAACTACGTTTTTTGTTTGATAACCTTACACTGATGCCAGTGCTGACCACGGCAGGACTAATGTGGGCACAGGACACACACTGAGACAGAGGGCGCGGAAGGTTAGGAAAAAGCAGTATCCACCGTGACTGGCATCTAATACCATAGAAAACGTATAAAAAGCGGCAGCAGAGCCAAGAGCCATGGGTAAGGGGTAGCCCCTGCTTCGGGGCTGAGTAGCTGCCGTGTCACGGGAGGACTTCTGCCCTCTGTGTCACATGCCTCAGGTGTCCGGGGGTGGCTCATGAGCCCAGGCCACACCCAGGCATCTAGGGTGGCCTTAGGTGGCTAAACACTTATAAGGTCCCAAAGGCGAGACCTATTGGCTATGCCAATGCTTGTTAATGTTTGGCAGTCCACCACACTTGTACCCCTGCTTGGTAGTGTATACAACAAGAAAAATATGTGAAAGGTCAGAAAGTACCTCATGTAAGCATCACCAAGGTAGCTGCTGGTAGGTACTCACCAGTTTGCTCAGTTATTCATAAATGACAGTGCCTACACTTTTGCAAATGATTACCATGATCTGTAATGAAATTGAACTGAGTTTTCAAACATGGAATATTTGAACTAAGAAATATAATAAACGATCAAGTTTTGAATATTGAATGAAAGTCGTTTTCTTATCATAAGGAAAGACAACTAATGATGAGTGCCAACCATGGGATGCAACTAGAGTACCTCTAGTCTCACGTTTGTAAAAAAAAAAAGGTCAGAAAGTACCTCATGTAAGCATCACCAAGGTAGCTGCTGGTAGGTACTCACCAGTTTGCTCAGTTATTCATCATTGGTGACTTGGTGCCAAACTTATATTTAGGAGGTGAAGAAAAAAGAAGATAAAAAGTGATATGTGGAAGGATGCACAAAGAGTGCTTGTGTCGTTCTATCCAAACTAGAGCCTGTGGTGAGAGAAAGGGTAAACTCCCTTGTCCAAGCTAAAATTAGTTGTGACTCACTTGCAAATAAGCCTAGTTCATTTAGATGCCGTGATCCCACTAAAGATTAAAAAAGGAACAGCATGTTTCATGCCACTTCAGTTAGGAAAGGCCAACATGTTTCATTGCCAAATACCTTGTGGCAATTTCATCAGGTCTCGGGCAAGTCTTCACCTCACGGGTACTTCAATATGAGCCAAGGGTGAATGACAAACAGGAAAAGAAAATAAAGATGGTGCCAACCAGTAAGGACATCTTAAAACATTAAAATATCACCAGGCATCTTTGCCCAGAAGGTAACACATGCAGCTCAGTAGTAATGGTATATTTACCAGGTGGTTGCCATCAGAGTTCATACCGGCACCACATGCAAAACACTCAACCGTGCACACACGTAGTTATTCCCATGTGTGCATATACCCACAGGCTGACGGGCGGCGACTGCCTGTGTCTACAGGGGATGTGTAGCTAACAAATTGAGAACACTCCCTAGGAGGTGTGGTGCTGGTATGGTGCTGATATGAAATGTTAATAATTTGAAACTACTTTCTCACAAATAGCTCTTTTATTGTATGCAAGTACATCCAAAACCATGAAAGCAAAATTGGTGATTATTTGCTTTAAAAATAAAATGTACCCACAAATTTGCAAAAGTGTTTAGCTAAACTATTGTGCAACTGTAAATGCCATTTCTTTGAGGTATCATTTAGTAAAATGTGTTTGTTGAATGGTAATATTTAAAAGCTAAGATTTATAATGCAGAATCTGTGTAAAACCTTTATGGTCAAGAGTAAAATAAATAATGGTATACATTTTTGAAGGAAGTCACAAAATTGCATCCCCAGGTAAAGCAAATGTCCTTGTATTTGTGCAGGTTTATGACTGCTAGGAATTCTCAAACATTTACAGAACTAGGTCTGGAAAGTGTTCTCTTAACAAACCTTTGTGATTTCCATTTTCTCATAAGCAGATATACGTAAGAATATTTGCTTCTACAAATCTGCTGAACAATTGCAAATTCACTTTCCCTCCACCCCCTATTTCCCACTGTAGTGTAGTTCCTATTTTCCCAATAGGCTCTGCGCATTGGAATAGTACCTACAGCAGTAAAGGCCTAGGCCAGACGTTAACTAGGTCTACTACTGTCGATACTAGACTTAAGTTTTGGGTTTGCCAGCGTAGCTCAGAGTTCGCTAGAAACTTTCTCGAATGTTCAGAAAAGAATTAACTCCCCTGATTAGACAAGAAGGGATTTAGTTTCTGACAACCATAGAACATGACAACTTTGCTCTCCCCTAATCAAGAGTCAATCTCAAGAGTCGTGTGAGCACAAGGCAATTATTTTACTCAGTCAGTACGTGCATTCTTAGTCTCATCAGATTGTAGAGAAAAGGAAGAGACGGGCGTGTTCAATAAAAAGGTGTTATTTATTGATCAGTCTCTTTTCTTGTACAAGAGAAATGGATCGATATTATTGCAATACTTATAGTTAAGTAAAGTTCATACATTAAAAGCAATAGTATAAAATAATACTGTAAAAACATTGATATGGTTTCTGAGCCATATGATGTTTAAAATGATTAAAATATATTTACATACACATATACATTTGACTAAACGTACTCAACTGGTGTTTCTAAATACGCCTACCCCGTGTACCTGACCTAAGTCTAATGCGTGGGCGGGAATAGAAAGTTACAGTTTTAAGTTAAGTTTGTTTTTGCCAAGTGAATAACTAAAGAATTCTCTGTGAGGGGTTATTCAGTTCTGTACCTGGAATTTAGGATGAATGAGGAATGGTATCTCTTTCTCTGCTCTCGATATTCCAGGCTGCCTGCGAGGGCTGCCCGAAAGCGCCGGTGCTGGGTCTCTCGGCTTGAGATAGCAGCGCGTCTCTCAGCGCGTCAGGAAGGCGGGGCTGCTGCCAGCGGGGTCTGCTTCTGCTCTCGGCTTCGGCAAGTATGGCTGCTCCGTCTCGTCACCACGCGTGTGTTTGCATAGGGCAAGATCGGCAATATTTATACCTTAAAGGTGCCGAGATTGACGTAAGGATGGACATAGATACGTCAATAAAGATGTCATACGACTTGCTCGTTAGCACATTCTTTTGCTGAAGTTCTCTGTGAAATCAAAACAATGGCCGCACGGATTTTCCAGGTTGTCATAGGTTTGATTTGTTATGAGAACGTCGTATGCCTTATCAGGGGCTGGAGGAATGTCGCTTGTCTAATTAGATCTCAAGCGTTATGACCTAATCAGATAACACGTTCCTGTGCCGTAGTGTGACTGCGTCAGATAACGGTATCTGCATCATGGGGGCTGTTCTTGCCTCATGGGCTGACTGTTAGTTAACTTGATAGTTAGTTTAACCAGAATAGGGTCAGGAATAGGGGGATCGATTCAGAACCTATAGGAATACATGACACCCACTCCACGCTAACTATGGTCATATTTACTAATCTATGCATAGTATAACATAGTACAACATACTATAGAGTATAGTGTATACCTTACCACCCCAAAATACATAAATGCATTTTGAAATTTTCAAATATACTGAAAAATTGCAGTCATATATATTGTATGCACTTAAGCTATGAATTAAACGCTAAAGTAAACACGCATTTGTAGACATTATTGCTTATTTGGTATATGAGAAATACACATGAAATGGCTCTTAATATGGCTATACAGAAAGGAAGTTCGAGACCATCTCATCACATAATAAAATATTTGTGAACATCCCAGCGGGCAACTAAAGTTTATAAAGTATCTAAAAATAGAAATCTTAGTTCTCTAGGAATAGTTTCTTACTTTAAGCAGAAGATAAGTGTCCCGAAAAATTTGTGAAAAATAATTTGGGGCTGCTAAAAAATTGTTGTCCGTGAACTGGTGGGAAGAATTGTTCATGTGACTTTATTTTTAAAGTTGAAGGCCGAATTCAGGGAACGCCGTGTGCGAGCTTGCTCAAAAGTCTCTATTTCTGTTCCGGAGAGAACATCATATCATTAAGGCTTTCGAAAAAACTGTCAACAGCTTCATGGGAAAGTTCCACTAAGTCGGAAATAGGGGTAACCATGCATTCGTGCGCATGATTGTCTGCATTGACATTCTGATTCGCATTGCTGACAGAAGGTCGTACCTGTTCAATGCTGCTCTCATCTTGAACTTCACTACTCTTCAATCGTAGTGGTGAAGATTCCAGGAATGCCGTCATCAGGATTGGTAGCCTTTGAGGGCAGCACAAAGCGTGAACCTTGGTAGGAACCAACAATGTATCTGCATCCACTGGCGCATCCGATTGTAGCGTCAGACAGGTGTCTAACACGCATTCTTCTCCGCATAGCAGACATCTCAATACAGGTAAAACACATCTTTGCCACATTGGTCGAAATGATAGAAACCAAGTCATGTTCAGGTCTCTAAGCCGGGATAGTCCCAGGATTTTTGATATCCGGTCCCGGTATCCAATGGCTAGGATCGTATCTTCCATTGTCGCGAGAGTTTGATCTGTGACATGGGTTGCCATAACGAAAAATAAGGACTAAGAATAGGATTCCTGCAATTAGTCCCAGGATCAGGGGAAGTCCGGCAAAAATCGAATGGACGAAATCTGGAAAAATACCCAGTATGGCTTTGAATGGTGTTAATGCCATCGAAAATACTGTCTTAAATACCTTTGAGACCCCAGTGGTATCAGAAATATTTAAGATTTCGCTCAGGATTTCCGCGAAATGTACGGGGGAATTAGTTGATAATAATGTATGTATCTCTGCAGTCGTCCTTGCGACTTGTAGATCATACGTTTCTTTTGATGACGTGAGCCTTGTAGGCGTCTGAAGAAGCACTGTTTTCATTCTGCTTAAAGTATCTATTCGAATAGAAGTAATTTTCAAATTGGGCCATGCCCTTGCCTCCCTGTCTGGAAAGGAGCTGGGGAATAAAGAACGTCCACAGCACTTGACCTTTGCCGTCGTAGTGACTAGATAAGGAGTCCCGGGCATAAGACTACAACATCTGCGGTCTACAATAAGAATGTAACTCCCATTATAGAGTCTTTGAAAGAAAGGTTCTATTTCAGTTGCAGGTGCGCCTTGTTGGTGACATGAAAGGTTGTATGAATTCCCTTCACAGGCTCCATGCAAACTAATTCCGTTACACAGAAGCGTGCCGCTTAGTGACATAGCACAATTGTTGCCACTAAGAAACACTTTCTGTCCTTTATTACTGACACATGCATGTGAATAGGGCAGGTTCCAAGTTGTTTTAAGGTACCCCTTTCCCAATTTCTCGTACATGCCAGCCTGTATATATTTTTGGCAGTATTGAAACCTAAAGGTTGAGATTGGAATATTTATGATTCCGTGGATTATCCATTCACTGACAGGTCGTTCTGACATTGTCATTGGTAATCTTTCTAGTTTTTCAATGCTCAAGATTGTATAATCAGCACCCTTTTGCGCCATACCGATTTGTCTATCAGTAAGGTTAAAGATTTGGAATAGTGACGTTGTGTTGATTAAACGCCAAGGCACATAGCCTGAACGCAGATTTTGCAACGTCCAGCCAAGCTGTACAATAGAACGCAATTGTGACTGACCATGTTGTAATAACAGTAAGTCTTGCGATAATATATCGATTGCTGACGACACAATGCTGTCCAAAGAAAAAATTCTGGAGGACAGAGTCATTAACCCATTGTCCACTACAGAAAGTGATTTTTCCAAATTAATACGGTCAATTTCCCGTATTCTCTCTGCTGTTTCAATTTGAGTAACCTTCCAGGCCTCATTGTATGCTGCATATACAGAGGCTGCTATGAAACGCTTTTGACGCTGTTTGCGTGGTCCCATTATGAAATCACGCAAGTCAGCACCATCAGTAAGTAAAGTTAGGTGTTGCTTAATTTCAGGCAGTGTGGAAGTTTGTAGCCATTGAAGGCATAATTTGCCCACACTGTAGGTTGTTATTATCCCTGGGTGATGTCTTTGGGGATATCTAGGGTCTGGCCTGGTCATTTTGAAACCCTGTGTTTTATTCAGGAATCTATCTTGACAGTTATTTGTATCTGTGGGCCAGATCAACCATTGTTTCCAATCAGGATGTGTTCTGTTTTGGTTTATTATATGGTTTACGTCTATCTCTTCATCTGTATCAGAGTTATTGCTAAACATTATTGGCTTTGGAATAGACGGTTTATTTAAATCTTTGATTTTGGCTAATCCAAGACAGGTGGTTTGTTGAACAGTGTCATTTAAAAATATCATTTGTTCTGGGATCATGCAGGCTCTAAACAAAGCTTCTAAACCTTGTACTTGCCAATCTTTTGTACCCCAAACACTTTTCAAATCAACATTTTTGTCCCAATAATCAAATCCAAAGGTATTCATTTTTTCGAAGAATGAATCTGAATATATCAATTTTGTGTTGGTTATCATGGTTTTCATCCCTGTCTTGTTTGACATTTTAAAATAAAATGTTTCAGCATTACTTGTGTTAAAACCTGAAAAATATGAATATTTGTCATAAACGGTTCTTGAGCTCCCTTTTGGAGGTGTTGCACAATGTTCCCATTGATTATAATTTAAAACATTTCTAGGTTGTGCAGATTTATGCAAAAAATGATTACCATAGTGGTTATAGCAATACATACTATCATAATTTGTAGAACCTTGCAAATAATCATGTTTTGTAAATTTAGCAGACATTACTAGATCAGACATCATGTTGTTAATGCTTTCGAAGTCCCAATCATCAGCAAATGAGTTTGGTTTTGCAAAGTCACTCAAGGAGATCTTGATTTGGTGTGGGTATTTCAGGATCTCGACCGGACCATAAATTTCATAGTCAGTGTTGTCCCAGGCTACCCCACCAGGTATCGGATTGGCTGTGAAGTTGGCTGAAGAAAGTTCTCTTTTCTTGACGTGTGAAGATGTGTGTGGTTTGAGGACCAAGTTGATGTTCTGACTTGCTGTGTCCATTTTAGCATATTTTCCCTCAATGAAGCGTCCCAAAGTAAATACCATGATGAGCCAAAGTATGAGGATAAATGCACCAAAACCCACCCAAAATTCAATCCATGGAGAAATCAGATATGTTTCTTTCAGTTGTTTCAAAAGTTCCTTAGCTTTGTCTTTAAAGGATTTTGATGATGGCTGTGTCTTTGATTCACTGAAGCCTTCAGAGGAATCATCGAAGTTGATGAAGTACCCGGATGCAGTTCTGTCAATTGTTCCAATTGCTTCAGGATTTTTGTTTCTTGCATTTTCACTTGGTACTTCATTGTAGATTGGTGTGTCTCTGCTAAATGTTTTTATTTGGGTTGTCAGAGGTCTGAGTTCTATTGCTTTGTTGCATAGTCCTTGTTGTTCTTCTGTAGGCGTTTCGAATGTGATGAGCCTCTTTGTTAAGACCTCTGTACTGGTAGCAAACCTTGGTGTTCTGCTACTTATTGGGAGTCCACTTGGCCTACTGTTTGTTATCGGCCACATGTTGTGGTTTTACCAGGTCGATGGATACAACTCGGTTCTCCTTTTTACCAGCAAGTGGCGGTAGTACAACTGATCTTGTCCCGTTGACAGACAAGACAGGAACTGCTTTTCTGTAAGAAGGCCCAAATTCCTTCTTTACCGCGATCTTCTCCCTGACTAGATCCCCGACTTTTGGAATCCAGACAGGTCTTGCTGGGACAGGTGGTGATTCTTCAGTGGTTGTTGGCTGTTGTTTCAACTGTATGTTGCTCAGGTCTTTTCTTGTTTTGTTTAAGTCCTGCAAAATAGCCAAACGGTCTTTGACATCAAAGCTTTTTTCTTTAACCACTGAAGTCTGACTATCAAGGTCAGAGATTATCATTCTAGTTCCAAATAATAATTCGTACGGACTGAATCCCTTCAGAGAATTTCTTGGCAAGTTATTTAGACTACGTTGGACACTTATTAGATGTTTGACCCACCCAGCTCCCAAACCTAATATCCTTTCCATTATAGATTGCTTTCTGCCTTGGTTTTTTCTTTACACCATCCAGTACCCTCAGGAAGGAAGTGAGAAGATTCCCGCTGGGCTGTGCTCATTAGGCCATGTTTCCCCCCCGGCCGGAGGGCTTGAGTGAAAACAATGGTCGAACGTAGCATGCTCTTAGCGTATATGCCATTTAGACTCGCAAATCTTTGTATAACAGTCCGGACGTCAGCCAAGTGCTGGTGATCTACATTATAAGTGGAAACTAGCCTGTATATGTTAATCGCAAGCCCTGCTTTTTACTGGTGATATTATCTGCCTTGATACGACGAGGTATTAAACTGTTTCTCTCCCCACTGCGATCTCTGTTGCAGTTTGGGCAGTTTTTTACAAACATGGTGTAATGCAGGCTCATGCCTGGCCACCAGTACCGTGATTGTAATTCTTCCATAGAATCTTTCAGTTTGAGGTGTCTGAGACCCTCGCCCATGTGTGCGTCTGCGATTAACAAGCTTCTCCTGTCCATGTTTGGAATCACTCTATCCCCCACTCCAGGGATTCGAGCAAAAGGGACGGAGTTCGCATCGATTATGTATGTATAATTGAGTGGATAGTTGATCGGTAACGCTGAGCAGTCGCCTTTTGATGACGTTTTCACCGCCAGCATTGTTTCACCGTCAATGTATTTTAATGTACGCTTTTTTCGATCTACGGGAGCCGGTTTAGTGGCTGCCGCTGCGGCTGCTTCAGCCAATGAATTCCCCACAACGTGAACGCCATCACGCTGATGACTCAGTGAGTGTGTCACGTGAGTCTTTGGTAGTTCTTTTTTCAAAAGAGCTACTTGTTCCCAGAGCAGTTTCTGCTTTATTGGTGCATCTGTGTCATCTTTGTAACCGTTCTGAATCCATGTCTGCAAATCCTTGTTATATGCTTTGACGCAGTAATATGAATCTGACACTATAAGTGTCGGGAATTCGCGATCCGCATTATCTAGCGCCATTTTCAAAGCTATTATTTCAGTTTGTAGTTCTGAATTAGTTTCTACTGAGTGTGATTTTGTTAATAGAGGTCTTAGTTTACCTCCCCGCCACACTTCTTTTGTAATCTCACATGTGGGGTTGTATGCTTGTTCTCCCCAAACGGAGGGTTGAGCATGTCCGTCTGTATAGATTACACAGGCGTAATGTCGTAGAGGCAGAATGTCGATTGGCAGAGGATACGTCTTTTCATACTTTAGATTTTTTACTTCTTCTAGTTCTGGATCAAAGTAGTAGTATACTTTGTCCGTTGTGATGGAATTCACCCATTGTATCCATTCCGGATTCAATGTTGTTGTTGGTAAATTACACGGTGTTGTTAGTGCCTCAAAGGCTGATTCTGCTGTTCTGACTGTGATATGTCTACCGTCGGCTATGTCTTTTTCTCTAGCTATTGCGGTTTGAACTGCACGAATGATTTTTTCTGTATTACTGAATTTCTGTTCAGCTTCTGTATACAAGTGTGATTTGAATGCAATTGGTACCTTTTCTCCCTCATTAGAGGTAAGGTATGTGAATCCGCATCTCCCTGGGATGACTCGAATCACAAGATTGCGTGTGTTATCACGTGTTTCTAATTTTGTTTTAATTAGCATGTCTGTTTGTAAGGATCTCCAAATTTCTGTGTGTGTTTGAGTCCAATTGGATTTTTTGAAGTCTGGTTTAATTAGATCATAAAGGGGTTTGACCCTTTCTGCGTAATTTGTAATGTATGTTCTTCCGAAATTTAGGAAGCCTAGAATTGACTGTAGGTTTTTTAGTGTTTTAGGAGCTTGGATTACGGCACATTTCTCTAGGAAATTGTCTGCCAGGCTTTTACCTTCACTTGATAACTCATATCCTAAGAACAGGACTGTCAGATGGGCAATTCTGGACTTTTTAAAGTTGAATTTGTAACCCTCTGCTGCGAACCCAAGTATTATAGTGTTCACTCTTTTCAAGTGAGTATCCAAGTCATCATCTGTTAAGTAAATGTCATCGACATAAGATAATGCTTCATCATCATATAGTTGTAGTAATTCTGTTACTCTCGCTGAGAATACTCCCGGGCTATTCTTGTACCCCTGGGCTAACCGACAGAATTGCTTTTGAGTGCCATTTACTGAGAATGCAGTTAAATATCTGCTCTCAGGTGCTATGTTTTGACAAAAGAATCCATTGGAGATGTCCAAGGTTGTTTTGTATTTTTTGCGCACTATGTTATTCATTAGTGCAGCACTGTGTGAGTTTTGTACTGCAAAGGTTTTGCAACACGTGTTAAGGTGTCGGTAATCCAAAACTAGACGATATGAATTGTCTGGTTTGGAGACCGGAAACAAAGGATTGTTCATTTGTGAGGTGCAAGTTTCAATCACCCCCTGGTATTCTAGCTGATCTAGTATTTCATTTACCTGTTTTTTAGCTTCTTGCTTAATTGGGTACTGCCTTTGTGCAGTAGGTTGTGATTTTAACTGGATTTTGTGAGGAGGGGAGTCCTCATCCCATCCTACATGATTTTTATATAAAGCAGGTGCTAAGGCCACTGCCCACTTTTTAGCAAGTGTATATTTTTTATGAATCGGGATTTGATTCGAGAAGGCAGGCATAATTACTTCTTCGCCATGAGGGCACTCCCTGACAAACTCTGGTGGCCAGTCTTTTTCAGCTAGAAGGATGTCATAACCCTTGGAGAGGTTATCCCAAAATAGTCCCCTTATTTTCCTAGTCTTATCTCCCTCTATACGTAATGTTATCTCGTATAACTTGTGGGGCTTGCTAACTCTGGTGTCTGCAGTTTCCACTTGAAGGTATTCATTCGTGTCCACTGTCTCCAGATGATTCATAAGGACTTTGCGAGCTATGCTCACTTCTGCTGCGCTGTCTAGCATTGTCTGAGCCCACTCTCCGTTTTTCAGTTGTGTCCTCAGTATTCTCGGCATTGTTAACTACCTTGATACTGGCTACCTTCTTTTTTGGAAATTGTAATTTCTTTTTTAGCTGAGCAGGTTCCTTGTCTTTGGACTTGGCGTGCTCTTCTCTTTGTTCTGATCGTCCTCTTCTTTCCGATTTCTGCGAGGAATTCTGAAAAGATTGAGAGGGACGTGTATCAATGTCTTGATATCTATCAGGTTTTTTAATATTATCCCTATTTCTAAGGTTATATCTTTTCCCAGAGGGGTCACTCTGGGGTGACCTGTGTCTCTGGTTCGGAGATTTCTCCCTTCGCCTAGGAGACCTTCCTCGGGACTGGAATTTCTTTTCTTTTGGATTGGATTGTTTGTTTCCATCCCAGTTCTTTTTTGGTGAATTATTATTAAAAAATATTTTTTCTGGACTTTCAGTGAGTTGCGGTTTTACTGGTATTCCACCTAAACTGTCTCTACCTAGTTCTTCATAGGATTTTTCTATGATTCTGGCAATTTCAGCTGGTTGGTCTGCTATATCTGTCTCTTTTAACCTCTGGCGGATCGCCACGTTTGCTGCTTCACCTTTTATATTGGCTAGTAATATAGCCGAGACCTGCTTGAAGTCTTTCAGTAATTTAATACCAAGAGTTAAAGCTGGTTCTGGACCGTATTCATCTTGAATTTGTTTTAGCACATCTGGTATTACCGAAATGGATGGAACACCGTGCGTTTTTGTGTAGATTGAAGCAAAGACTGTACCCCAAGTGTCACAGTCCTCTATGTGTGGTGCGATTCCCATTGGGAGACATATAGTCAGAATCCTGTGTTTTTCTATCGGGGTGGTGTCAGGAAACACCGCCTCTATTTGGGTGATTTTCTGTGCCAACCAGAATGGTATCTGTTCCCGTTTAGCCGGAACTTTACCTAGGCAGGATTGGATGTTCTGTGGTGTGATTTTATTTGTGTTCCCCTGGTGAGGGGTCAGCTGTGGAAGTTTATTCGCTGGCTGAATTGTTGAAGTCCGCATTACATACTGAACTAATTGTCTATGAATTTTTAGTAATTGTTTTAGCTGTATTAACAGCTCTCCAGTAGACATCCCTTCGATGTCTGGGTGTGGTGTGTATCCGGCTAAGACCGGCCACGTTGCTCCTGGTCTTCCTAAAGGACCGAGCCTTGTAATGTGATTGTTATGTATTAGGGCGCCATCAAATAAGAGCAAATGCTCTTGGAATTTGAGTGGTACTTCCACCTCCTCGAAAGGAGTGTAAATGTCGGGTGGAACCTCTATTTTGTAATAGTGGAAGTACTTTGTTACAGCATTTGCTGCTGGAAAATGTATCCATGAATAGTATACCTCTGTCTGCCGATATTCGTGTGCCTCAATTACGAATATGACTGTGCCACCTCTAGGTGTCAGTCCATTTTCTATAAGTTTTAAGGTTATAGATCTCCTTTTGCTGACCGGAATGAGTATTATATCCGCGTCTGCATCCTTTAGTGCAGTATCTGCTGCTGCTATTTCAGCTGCTAATCTAACTGCCTCTCTTTCTTCATCACTTTCTGACATTTTACTGTCAGGATGGTTATTTTGTTTGTTTGCAGATCAGGTTTCTTATGGAACAGAGATTAGATGCACAATATTTTGGAACAGTGTATCCTTCAACGTTGACTGTACCAAGAACCATACATAGGAGTTCCCTCCTGCGAGGTTTTGGAGGATATTACCTTTCACCCACTCCAGACGTCTTTGGAGTATTGTGGGAAAAGGGGTCTGAGTGAGAAAGCACGACTGAGTTACTCTAAATGTCTTACGTTAGTTTTATCGCCCTTTCCAAACGCGTTGGGCGCCATGTAGTGTAGTTCCTATTTTCCCAATAGGCTCTGCGCATTGGAATAGTACCTACAGCAGTAAAGGCCTAGGCCAGACGTTAACTAGGTCTACTACTGTCGATACTAGACTTAAGTTTTGGGTTTGCCAGCGTAGCTCAGAGTTCGCTAGAAACTTTCTCGAATGTTCAGGAAAGAATTAACTCCCCTGATTAGACAAGAAGGGATTTAGTTTCTGACAACCATAGAACATGACAACTTTGCTCTCCCCTAATCAAGAGTCAATCTCAAGAGTCGTGTGAGCACAAGGCAATTATTTTACTCAGTCAGTACGTGCATTCTTAGTCTCATCAGATTGTAGAGAAAAGGAAGAGACGGGCGTGTTCAATAAAAAGGTGTTATTTATTGATCAGTCTCTTTTCTCGTACAAGAGAAATGGATCGATATTATTGCAATACTTATAGTTAAGTAAAGTGCATACATTAAAAGCAATAGTATAAAATAATAGTGTAAAAACATTGATATGGTTTCTGAGCCATATGATGTTTAAAATGATTAAAATATATTTACATACACATATACATTTGACTAAACGTACTCAACTGGTGTTTCTAAATACGCCTACCTCGTGTACCTGACCTAAGTCTAATGCGTGGGCGGGAATAGAAAGTTACAGTTTTAAGTTAAGTTTGTTTTTGCCAAGTGAATAACTAAAGAATTCTCTGTGAGGGGTTATTCAGTTCTGTACCTGGAATTTAGGATGAATGAGGAATGGTATCTCTTTCTCTGCTCTCGATATTCCAGGCTGCCTGCGAGGGCTGCCCGAAAGCGCCGGTGCTGGGTCTTTCGGCTTGAGATAGCAGCGCGTCTCTCAGCGCGTCAGGAAGGCGGGGCTGCTGCCAGCGGGGTCTGCTTCTGCTCTCGGCTTCGGCAAGTATGGCTGCTCCGTCTCGTCACCACGCGTGTGTTTGCATAGGGCAAGATCGGCAATATTTATACCTTAAAGGTGCCGAGATTGACGTAAGGATGGACATAGATACGTCAATAAAGATGTCATACGACTTGCTCGTTAGCACATTCTTTTACTGAAGTTCTCTGTGAAATCAAAACAATGGCCGCACGGATTTTCCAGGTTGTCATAGGTTTGATTTGTTATGAGAACGTCGTATGCCTTATCAGGGGCTGGAGGAATGTCGCTTGTCTAATTAGATCTCAAGCGTTATGACCTAATCAGATAACACGTTCCTGTGCCGTAGTGTGACTGCGTCAGATAACGGTATCTGCATCATGGGGGCTGTTCTTGCCTCATGGGCTGACTGTTAGTTAACTTGATAGTTAGTTTAACCAGAATAGGGTCAGGAATAGGGGGATCGATTCAGAACCTATAGGAATACATGACACCACCATGCTAAAAGTGTCTATACAAAACTATCATGACCAGCACCCCTGCATATCAAGCTGATATGCTCATTATCTCCAGTGGCTCTTAGCACACTGGTTGTCAGGCACCATCAGACTTGTGGCAAACAAGTGCCATAAAGTAAAAACAAGACAATGGGTTGTCTCTAAATATGTACACAGGATCTAGTGATATTCTAGTATCTGTCAGGACCATGCCAACCTAGCTGCAATATAGGAAAGAGCTGAAGACGCAACTCTTTATAGAACACTACACGGGTAAGCAGTATTGATCTATCTACTTGTGATCCCAAAACCGGCTTTCACTCATTAACTGCATCTTTGCCTTTGACACTGTACATAATTTTGCAGAGTTTTGGCTAGGGTTGCACTCTACAAATACATCCATACACACGTAGGTCCCATGGTACATGGGTTTCAGGGTGTGGCCGGTTTTGACACACCATATACTTGAGGTGCCTCTTCTGGCAAAGGTTCACAAATAAGATAATCATTGTATCCCCACATGTCCCAGGACTTTCTGATTTCCCCACATATACATATTCTTTCCCTCTATCTGTTTTGTTTCTCCATTTGCCTTTCCTTTTACTCCCTCATTTTTGTTATTTAACTTCTTATTTTTCTGTAAATTATGCATCTTTTGTTTTAGGAATGTGGATTACTCCAGTATTGGAACTTTCATAGATTCACATGCCTGAATCATTCCCCGTCGTTGAGACGGGAGTCTCCGGTACATACAAAAGCAATGCTTAGTAGTATAGCAAACTGAAAAGAGGCCTAGGCCCATTTCCCTTTTGCAACCCATAGACTTTGTTATGTACTAAAGGCACAAACTTTTCCCTGAACCAATCAGAGCTCCTCACCCTGAGAGAACCTTCTGCCCCTCAGATTTTCTACCGCACGTTGTGCTAGGGAGTCTCCTTTGAGCTCTGCTCAAACTCTTTACTTCAACAGTATTTGGACTAGATTTAAGGTCTCTCATCTTCTAGTTTCTTCTTATTGGAGTTCCTTATTCATCTACCATGTCTGAAAAGGAGAAAAAGGGATTATTTAGAGCTTGTTCCACCTGCTCTAAGAAGAGACTTTATACAGATGACCCTCACAAAGATTGCATATACTGCCTCTATCCAGACCATAAGGCAGAAGATTGTACGGTATGTCGAACCTTTTCAAATAAAACCTTGAGGGATCGTGATGGGAGGCTGCTGATTTGGCTCCAGAAGGTCAAAGCCAGAAAAAAAATCCTCTCAAGTGAGAGTGAGGAGGAGTCTGTATCGTCTAAGAGATCTCAAAAGAGAAGTAGATCTCCTCAGACACATTCCTCAGGAGAAAGACCTGAGAAGGCCCCAAAAAAGACCACCCCACGGGTCTTCAGGGCGCAGTCCCTCAAAATCCCCTTCAGTTAAAGCTAAGGGGAAGAAGGGTTCTGCTTCTGAGGTAAAACAGGTGAAGTCCGCCTCAGAACCACCAAAATCGCCTCATAATTCAAGATTACCATCAAGAGAACTTCCTCTGCGCCTTCTGAGGAGAAAGGTAGTGTTTCAACGCTGTCGACGGGACCGTCGACAAAAAAGATGTCATCGTCGACGACTAAAACATCAACGTCGTCGACGAAAAAAGGAGTGAAAGCTGGTGAAAAGGTAGCGTCGACGATTTGCACTCACCATGACTGAGGATAAAGCGGAATGCTTTTTATACGACTTCAAGGACTCGTGTCGCTGATCGGTGCGATCCTTGCCTATAGTGAGTCATATTTGGGAGGAAGGATTAAAAGTCATGGAGACGCCAGCTACGGTGACGCCGGTTCTGGCCAGACTAGACAAAAAATATACGGCACCTATGGATGCTCCAGCTTGCCTTTTGGGTCATCCCAAACCGGATTCTGTAATTACTCAGGCGGCACAGCAGAAGTCCAGAAACCCATCTGCTCCGATCACGACACCTCCGGACAGAGAAGGCAGAAGGCTGGATAATGCAGGAAAACTGTTTTCCTTAATGTCTGCTCTGCTGGTGAAAGCCGCTAATGCCCTCGCTATCTTGGGAAGGTACGACAGGCAAATGTGGTGTGACCTGTCTCCATACATTAACCAGGTGCCGGAACCGGAACCGGAGAAGCAGGAGGCAAAGAAGATTCTCCTGGAAGGGGAGAGGACTTCGGCTGAAGTCATAGACTGCGCTATGGATATAGCGACGAAGGCTTTTAGATCCTTGGGAGGAGCAGCAGTCCTGCGCAGGCAGGGATGGCTACGGGCAACGGCTTTTAGGCCGGAGGTGCAAAACAAGATTCTAGACCTCCCTTTCAATGGAGAAGATCTATTTGGGAAGCATATTGACGATACTCTGCAGGGTATCAAGAAGGATACTGATACTGCAAAGGCTTTGGGGACACTGCAGTACAGAAAAACCCCTTTTCGTGGCTCGAGAGGCAGAGGTCAGTCCTCATATGGAGGAGGATATCAACAAGGAAGATATTCCTCTTATTCTGTCTCATCGCAGCCCTACTGTCAACAGTACAATCAACGTCAATCAGGAGGATATACGAAATCAGCTCCAAGAGGAAGGGGTGGCCGTCAGGGGAAGGACAACACCCGACGGCAATGACAACCTCCATCTTCCGGCTATGTCAGGTGCTCCCCTGGGTGGAAAGATTGCTCACCATCTTCAAAATTGGCAGAAAATAACAACGGACCAATGGGTCCTAAAAATTGTTAAATTCGGTCACACCCTAGAATTTCTTCAGACGCCCCCTTGTACGCCACCGATGCATTAGAGAGCCAACCATCTGCATCAACTCCGGCAGGAGATTCGGACAATGCTCCGAAAGTGAGCAGTAGAACCGGTACCGAAGGCCCAGGAAAACAAGGGGTTTTACTCCCGGTTCTTTCTTGTCAAGAAAAACAAGCTCCAATGGTGCCCCATTCTGGCTCTCAGATCCTTAAACACCTATCTCAAGAAGCAATCTTTCAGGATGGTGTCTCTACAGGACATCCTTCCGTTATTGAACACAGGAGATCATATGACTACATTAGACCTACAAGACGCGTATTTCCACGTGCCGATCCATCCTGCACACAGACAGTACCTTCGGTTTTTAGTAGCCGGAAGACATTACCAATTCACGTTACTGCCATTCGCCTTAAAGTCAGTGCTGAGAGTGTTCACAAAATGCCTGGCTCCAGTGGCGGCTGTGTTAAGAAGGCAAAAACATCAAATATTTCCTTACCTCGACGACTGGTTAGTCAAAGCACCATCGAAAGTACAAGCCAGAGCGTCAACACAGGCCTGCATAGACTTGTTTGCCAAACTGGGATTGACCCTTCACGAGGGAAAATCAAACCTCCAACCAACAAAAGTGATCACTTTTCTGGGGGCAATACTAGACACGGACTGCAACAAGGCGTTTCACTACGAAGAAAGGCAACTGAGGATTGTGTCCCTCTTCCAGGACTTCATAAAAAGAAAGTCTCTTTCAGTTCGCAGATACAAATCCTTGCTGGGCATGATGTCATCTTGCATTCCACTGGTACCTCATTGCAGGTTAAGGATGCGCCCATGGCAGGAGCAAAACGATCTTCAGTGGCGTCAAGCGGAGGGATCCTTCTACGACACAATACGAGTGACACCAGTGATGGTACAAGCAGCGGAATGGTGGACACAAAAAGGAAATGGGCTCTTCAACAGGGAATATCATTGTCAGCAGAACAGCTCCCGGGGGATCAAAACATGAAAGCGGATACTCTCAGCAGGCTCAAATCGTCCTGCCACGAATGGGAGCTGGACCAGGGGACCCTGGACAGCATCTTTCAAAGGTGGGGAACACCGATAGTGGACCTATTCGCCACAAGAGAGAGCAGGAAATGCCAGTACTTCGCAAGCTGGCTTCCCCAGAAGGGATCTTGGGGGAATGCGTTTTCCATGGCATGGTCCGGCGTCTTTGCCTACGGTTTTCCTCCAATTCCTCTTCTTCCCCGCGTACTGGTGAAGATCAAGAAAGAGCCGTGCAGGCTGCTCCTAATAGCCCCGTGGTGGCCCAGACACCACTGGTTCACGGAACTCCTACTGCTGTCAGAGGACCGTCCAGTTCGGCTACGACCAATTCCATCGCTTCTGACAATGTCCAGGGGTCAGGTGCTCCATCCGGACCTGAAATCCTTGCGATTAGCAGCCTTTCTCCTGAACACTGTGAGTTTAATCATCTAAACATCTCACACGAATGTAGAACAATCCTGTCCAAAGCTAGAGCAGACAGTACCAACAAAACCTACAGGATGAAATGGAAAAGGTTTTGTCTGTGGTGTAAGAGGCAGAACATTCACCCTCTTACTGCTGCACCTCATCGAATTATACCTAACATTCTGCTATTAGCAAAGTCAGGATTGGCGCACGCTTCCATCAAGGTGCATTTGGCTGCGTTATCCCGCTATAAGAGGTCTTCGTCAGGCCCGTCCTTATGGTCATCAAGGATCATCAAGCAATTTATGAAGGGACTATTCAGGGTCTTTCCTCCAGTAAAGCCTCCACCACCACTATGGAATCTTAATATAGTACTGTCACAATTGATGAAACCGCCATTTGAGTGAAACACAGGGCGGACCTTAAGTTCTTGTCTTGGAAATTGGCTCTTCTCATTGCTCTGACATCAGCGAGAAGAGTAGGTGAACTGCAAGCGCTCACAATTCGGGAGCCTTTCCTACAGTTTCAGGAGGATAGAATGATTCTTAGGACTAATCCGAAATTCATTCCTAAGGTGCCAACTGACTTTCATCTGAATGAGCCTTTGGTGTTGAAACGTTTCTTTCCTCATCCGTCAACAGCAGCGGAAAGAATGTTGCACTCACTAGACGTGCAAAGATGTATGAAGTTCTACTTAAAAGACACTAAGGCCTTTCGCAAATCTTCTCAGCTATTTGTCGCTTTCAGCGCACCCAGGAAAGGTTTCCCTCTGTCTAAAAGGGGAATCGCCAGATGGATTTCCAGTGCAATTGTCTACTGTCATCAAGCTGTTGGAAAGACTCTACATGCACGAGGTCGTGCGCATTCCACAAGGGCAGTGGCCACATCTACTGCACTATTTGGAGGAGTGCCAATCCAGGATATCTGCAGAGCAGCGACCTGGGCATCCACGCACACCTTCACCAGGCACTACTGCTTGGAGGCAGCCGCAGAGTCAGATGCGGCGGTGGGAGAGGCGGTACTGCGGAATATCATCCAGTAACGGTGAGCCTTCTTTCCATCCCTCCATCCGTAATTTCTCTTATTTTTACAAAGTCACATTTTATATATATGTATGATATTATGCTTCATTTTCGTATTGTATTACATGATTATGAAATGTATCAGAGAAATGTGCTTTGTATCTTACTGCTCGCTATTCTGATTCAGGCATGTGAATCTATGAACGTTCCAATACTGGAGTAAGAAAAGAAGTTACTTATCTGTAACTTTAGTTCTCCAGTATTGGAGGCTTTCATAGATTCACATGCACCCACCCTCCTCCCCTGAGAGGCTCACCTCGGATTTAGCACCACAAGTGTTCTTTATGCACAAGTGCGAGAAAATCTGAGGGGCAGAAGGTTCTCTCAGGAGTGTTCTAGAGGGTGAGGAGCTCTGATTAGTTCAGGGAAAAGTTTGGGCCTTTTTTACATAACAAAGGCTATGGCTTGCAAAAGGGAAATGGGCCTAGGCCTCTTTTCAGTTTGCTATACTACTAAGCATTGCTTTTTTATGTATCGGAGACTCCCGTCTCGATGACGGGGAATGATTCAGGCATGTGAATCTATGAAAGCTTCCAATACTGGAGAACTAAAGTTACAGGTAAGTAACTTGTTTTCTTCTGCAGGTGATGTGAAATCATGTGATGAGTGCTGTATTGAAAATTACTTAATATTTAAAATTCAGATTAGCATAGGGATGCTCATAATTTTGTAAAACCAAGACAGTTAGAGTTTTTCTCCACAGGATAAACTTTCTGTCAGAAATCCGAACTCTTCAAGTGCAGGCTGTCCTGGCCTTAGTTCTTTGTTTACCCTAACATTGATTTCTGTTTTTTTTCTGAAGGAAGATGCTGGTATAGAGAAAGAAAACTCAATCCTGCAGCAGAACACAAGTCTGTCAGCAAGCAAGAGCATAGATGACAACCTGATCGATAACCCCTACCTGCGCCCGGTGAAGAAACCTAAACTGCGCCGTAAAAAGTAAACAAGGCCTCTCAGAGCCATGAAAGAGGCACATAAACGGAAGCTCGATGCTCCTTCCATACTGTCTTCCCTTAGACCAATCAGCATCCTCTATAAAACATGACCGAACGAGGAATTTGGGGAAGAAGGTGCGCCTTGAAGTGCCCAGGTCACTGGCCCGATACTGCTTCAAGTTTCTTTGTGTCAAATGTGCTTGTCCCACCACTATGTACAAATCAACTGTCTCAGAAAGTAATCCACATACCAAGAATCACATCTATCTAGTCCTGCCCCTTTATGGTGTTTATAACATAAGCACCAGTTTTTGTTGATAGAGCCCAGAGTATTTATTTTTAGTTCGATTTCATAGATATTATTAGCAAATGTTGGAATTGCCAGAGGCTTGGATTCCTCCGCCTTAACATACCTACATCTCGGTCTTGTTGGCAGATGAGGATGGTTCAGTTGTTTCTAAGCCCCTCCAAACGTCCTAACAGTGCACCCCTCCAGCAAAGAGAAAGCAGTAATAAATTAGTTCACCTTTTCTTTTACAGTTCGCTGTTTTCACACTATGTTCTTTAACTGCACCAGGGAAGGTACAACACATACTACAAGAGACACAAGCTTTTGAGCTATGATGCTTTCACAATGGCGGTTGCCTACAGGGGACTCCATTTAAAAGAATGGATTGTTTAGAATGTTCCTGAAGCCTGTTGGTCTTCTGATTCTTAATGCACTCTCTTCATAGTTTTCCTAGTTATATGTAGCAATGCCTCTGTTCGTCTATGGAGACCTCCACTAGGTTTGTGTGGGCCTCCTATTTGGGAATCATTTATTTACCCTTCACTGTGATGTAGGTAATCCTCTCAGAAGTAAGAGTATAATTTCTGCGTTGGTGGCGCCAGTCTTTGCTAGAGGCTGTAATCTCTCTCGCCTGAGATAGTGAGAATTCTTCTCAAATCTTGGTACTAGAGACTACATTTTCTATAGGGAGACTTGCTGTCTCTCTGTTCGGATGGTGCACATTCTCTCTGTAAGCCCTGCAATGACTTAGTTCTTGGGAATCTGTTTTGCAGCAAGGCTGTAATCATTCTGCAGGTGGTGGTTTGAATATTTCAGAATATACTTTGTAGTCTCGATCTACTCAGTCGGTGTAGGAAATTGGTAGCAGAACATCTTTGCAGGGATGGTGTAGGAATCTCTTTGAGTGCGGTTGTCATTACTCTCTGCCATGATTGGTTAATCTTTTCCAGAAATAAGCTCTAATCCATATCCACTTCGATGCTGTGAAACCTTTCAGGAGAGAGGGTGAAATTCCTCTCCACTGAGTTGGTTTGGATATCCTTTCAGGAGGGAAGGCTGTGCTCAGTTCCTGTTGGGTCTTTGTTGGAATCCTTTCTGCCCTAAGGGGTGGTTTTCCTTCCTTTAAGGAGAGAAGCTGCAGGTGTGATTAGTTACCATTGCATGAGAATCTTTTCTCAGAGAGAATGGGGTTGTTTCTTTTGGGAACAGGTGGGAGTTTGTTTTGCAGCAAGACAGTTCTCCCCACTGGGATAATCCACTGAGAGATTCTGCAATTCATGTCATACACCCTCTCTGATTCCGCTCCGGGGGGTATGTTTCCATGGGTCTTGTATATTATTTATAAAGTTATCTTTTTCGTTCCATGGATTGGGGACTGTTGAAAGAAAAGAGTTTGAATGCTATTTTCACATTCATAATAAATTTTGTAAATTAAACATGATTGCAGAGCAGTTTCTGGATTCAGTTACAAGGAATTGGTTGAGTCCTGGAGTGAGAGAGTGCTGGAAGATTGTGGTGATGCTACAAATGGAGAGTTCTTCGTGAGGTACAGGGTCCATCGATGGGGGGCGTTCTTGATATGGAATAAATTATGCAATTGGGAAGAAATGACTGGGCATTTACTATTATAGGGGTCAGTGATGCATGGATACAAGAAAGACACTGGCTACTTGTTGCTGGGTGGAGGAATGAGTCCTGTATGTGGCAGACTACTGGCTAAACAATGTAGGTTATTACAAGTGGAATTTCACTTGGCCCCCTTCTGCACTGCGAGAAATAGCTTTTATGTTACAAAATACAATTGAATTCAACACCTAAAATCAACATTTTTAACAAAGATTGTTCCAAAATGTCATTTGCATTTTCTTTTTATTAATTGCGAAATTTGTATGTGAAATGCATCTCCGCTGCTAACACATTTTTCTCATAACACATACATTTCACAATTTACAAGATAATAAAGTTGTATAGCCATATGATACTCAGGTGGTACAACACATGACTCTCACAAAGCTCTTCCCAATGCATTTCGGGATATACAAATCCCTTCTTCATGGGTGCTGTGAAAATAAAAATACAAATTACGAGCTGTTTAAACTGTAACAGAGAGAGGATCACCAATATATTCCGCTCCATACATGCCAACCATGTGACAGTTATCTTGTTTCTTTCACCATATTAGATTTTGATATTCACATGATGCTTTGATAATAATAATATACATGCATTGTGCTGTTCCATGCAATTTGCTGTGTGTACACATCCTCATATCTAACTGCACCATTAATGTAGTTATACACACTAAACTGCTGGTGCTAGTACAACATTTATCCAAACGCATGCTCAAGAATACAATTTAGGAGAAAAACCTAAAATAAACTGCTGGTGCTAGTACAACATTTATCCAAACGCATGCTCAAGAATACAATTTAGGAGAAAAACCTAAATATTGAAGCTTACTTGAGAGTAAGTTCCAAGCCTCTCGAGCATATTGAACGTGTGACCAACCGGCTGGGTAATTACAGAGTATCCTTAAACAAACAGAATCCTCCTTTTACAATTCACACTCTGGATGCTAGCACAAACGAGTCCTTGCTACCATAGCGATTAAAATACCTGAGTTCTGTTGTGCTGTGTGTTGACTTTTTATCCTTGCGTGTGTACCAAAAAACTGTTTGTTGCATTGGATGCTGAATAAACACGAAAGTACTCGATCAGAATTCCAATATCATAATCTATACCCTTGCAAACACATAGCTTTGTTTGCAAATCACCAATGCTAACCTGTTCAGTGGATGAATCCCGCGAAGTATTACGCGTACTTTTGAAAACCGGATCCACTCTCACTAGGGTGACCAACTGGCATAGGTGTAAATTCAGGACGGTGAGTGTAAAAATTCAGGACAAAGGGTCAAAATTCAGGACAAAAATTCAGGACAGGAGGTTAAAATTCAGGACAAAACTTCTGGATAAAAGGTAAGTTTTACTGACTCATCAGAGGAGGGTGCGCAATAGTATCAGTAAGTAAATAGACAACCATTTAAGCACTAGTCAAAATAAGTTTATATTAGGTTGCAGTGCTTAATTTAAGCCGGTGCTTTCAGGTGCTCAGCACCCTCACTTAATTCGTTTCCGGTGCTCGACCATGGCACCTGAATGTCAACACCATACTCAAAACAGTCTACCACATGGTGGTGTTGTTCATCTGATTTAGAGATGCGCAGAACAAGGGTTGTTTAGGAACCCTGGGCGTAGCAGGCATAGTGCCTCAACACGTATTTCCACGAAGTTAAAAAAAAACTCTGTGGAAATATGCTACGCTCTGCTACGCCCCCTCCCAAACTCCTTAAAAAATGTTTAAAAAGCCACTTACCTGTTGTCTGCCGCCTCCACTGCTTGGCCTCTCCCCGTTCTGCTCCTCGCATCTGCTGTTCTACGTCTGACGCGCTTGAGCATGCATGTCAGACGTAGAACGTAGTGGTTTTTTTATTACAGAAGATGCGAGAAGCAGGACGGGAAGCCGCCAGGCAAGGGAGGCGGCAGACAACAGGTAAGTGGCTTTTTAAACATTTTTAAAGGGCTTTGGGGGGGGAGGGAGCAGCTAACTTCGCCATGGAGGCTGAGTTTTTTGCCTACTCCACGTTCGTCGTGGATCGCGTCGTAGGCAAATCTCCGCAACATTTGCTGGCAGAGTGGAGTTACCCACCCAGGGTTATACAATACCCATTAAAAATGCTAATACCTACCTCCACAGCCATTCCTTTAGCTTAGGGGACCTGGAATAATCTGAATTGGCACATTTACATGCAAGAGAGATGGTTTGTAGTTGTTTTGGCAGCGATGACAAGGGCGATTAGTGGTGCAAACTGTAGTGGCCTCCTTGTCTGAGCCCTGGCACTTAATATTTTACAAATTAAACACAGTTAGGTTGAAACAATAGTATACTTCACGGTTTTTTAGTATGCATGCAGCTTTGATCAACTGTGCAGGTCTTTTTTGTGGTATTTCATATGATAATAATCTATATATGGTTACAGCACTGGGTTGTCCAATCTGATATTTTGTTTACAATTCATGGTCCTGAGCAGGCGTGTTTGGTGAGAGAAATGGTCGGGAAGATCTGCCCGGATAGATAGTGTGAGATGTAAAGTGGCAAGCATAAGATGCAGCTAATCCATATCCAAACATATTCAACCATTTGCAAACCTATTCATCGTGTATCCTTCCATCCATCATTTCACTCATCCATCCCTACATCCACCCTTTTACTCATCCATCCATTATCCATCCCCTTTCACCCTATCTATCCACACACTCATCCATCCACTCTTCCACCCACCCATCCATCCATTCACTCATCCATCCAATCATTTACACTTTCACCTATCCAGGCGCCCTTTCACTTACTCATCCATCCAACCAGTCACTCATCCTTCCACACATTCACCCTTTCAGTCATCCACACATCCATCCTCCCTTTCTCTCTCCACTGACCCTTTCACTTAGCCATCCATCCTTCCTTCCATCCACCCAACCATCCAACTACTCATTCACTCATAAATCTACCCATTGACCCTATAACTCATCCATCCTTTCAATCTTCCATCCATCTTTTCTCTCATCCATCCACCTTTAGACTCATCAATCCAACCTTTTGCCCATGTACCCTCACTTTCACTCACTCATCCATCCTTACATCCACCCTTTCACACATCTGTCCATCCAGTCATCCTTTCACTTATCAATTCATCAAGTTCCCAGAGGCCAAAATTACGGACAAAAGGCGTCCGTAAAAGGGATCCTCACGGACAACGGACGTGAGGTCCCAATTACGGACGGTCCATGAAATTAACGGACGGTTGGTCTCCCCTACTCTCACGAGTGTCGCTGCCACGTAAAAAGCTATCTTGAAAGTAAACACTAAGGTAGGACTTATCAACCATTCACACTATTGCTGGTGCACCAGCGCGGCCATTTTGAACAAGGAAACATATAATCGGCGCTCTAGTGAAATACTCTGTAGCCACATGATGTTGCAAACCATATTCAATAATTCTACTGTGATAAAACACCTCCTAAATGGAATATGGTTGTCTAAGCGGACTAACAATGTACAAACTATTATGATACACATGCTGTATGAAGTGCTGACATGCTGCCCAATTGTATCTGCTCCAAGAATCGCTTCTCCTTCTTGTGGATAAACCTTATAAATGTGTAATGTACATCAACTTTCCAACTGAGACACTAATGTACAACCCGAATACACACTGTAAATGAAGCTCACAATAGATAAGCTACCATGCAATTATTCAGACCCTCCAGGATTTTGCGATTTGCAAATAAATCGGGAATTCGGAAATTTTGTAAAAATGCAGCGATTTTTACAAAACTGCCTGCGAAATTTGGAAGGTATATAGATGATGTATACATAGAACAGTGATGGGCTGGGGCGGTGCAGGGTATGCAGTGAGGTGAGAGTGGCTGGAGGCTTCAGAAAACGTGCCTCCATTAAGCAAGTAACAATCAGCCAGCAGCAAAGCAGCCATTCGAACCGGACGACATGTTTCAGTCACAATACACCTTTCACTTTTAAAAGAACCAAATAACCGCGGATAAACAATGTTTACCTTCTTTATAAACCTGCTGCTTATTGCGAGGCCTGTCTTTTTTAAACCTATGGTAATGTGGATAGAATATAGCCTTAGAGCCCCTGGAGCCCTGGTGGATGTAGGAAACTCAAGTGGCATAACTTCAGGACCTGACTCAGAGCAGAATATTGATATTCAGCCCGTCATGCTCCCAGTGGGTATTGTGTATCACCAGCCTCGAAGGTTGGTGCCAACCTTCCTCTTTTATGCACCACAAACCAGAATTAATTGCAAATCAATCGAACAAGGTACAACTGATCAGTAAACCAATCAGTAATTTTAGCTGTTCATCCTGTCTTAATTTACTTGGGATGAGGGGTATCTCTTTTGTGTTTTTTTAGGCCTTGCCTAGCGACGCAGCGCATGTCCTGCTCGCTTGGCGAGATCTATTTTCGATTTTCTGCTGAAGGGGGACAGGAGAAGTGCACTCGTACGAAGGACAGCAGATGTGCACGTCCACGGTGTCTCTTCTCTGGCGATCTCAGCTTTCACTTTGGCCCGCTCCCACCCCGCTTTCACGCGCTCGATCTCAGCCTGTCCGAAATGCAGACTGAGATTGTGTATTTCCAGCCTCCAGGATACTGCGCTTCCCAGGTAAGGCTGTCATTGCCAACAACTGCGTGTACGCACCACCAAACTACTGCGCCGCTTACACCTATTACCTGCAAATTTGCCGAAAATGACTTAGTTCCTCATTTAAAGTTGCTGGAAGCTGATAATTCACCAATTTCTGGAGGGAAGCCTTAAATCAGCAGTAGAATTACCCATGCCAAAGTCCCCTCACTAGTAGATATTATTGTAAAATAAATTCAGCCGTAGATTCTAATCCGTAGTTAGTTTCCTTCAGAAAATGGAGGATTTTCAGTCCTCTTGAAACTAAAACCCTTGATCGTAACCAGCTGCAACAAACTGGATCCAAGCGCTTCAAACATAGTCTTCTTCTCCCGCCATACGCGCATGTCCACATTAGCCACTGTTCTATCAGGAGCCAAGGTCAAGGGTGAAGGGCAGCAAGTTTGAGTGAGCCCTCCCACAGCCTCCTCGTTTCAGTGTATCTGCTCAAGCCTCAGTGCAGCTTGTCCGGGCTGCAGACCTTCAGGCGCTATTGGCCTGAGCAAAAGTGTTTGGAAGATGAAGCAAATGTCTCAGTCAAATACACTGACTCCATCCAGCCACCTATTAAAAGTATCTAAGCCATAGCTCATGGTGAGTGCGAATTTAGATCTGACCTCCAGCTGTACTGACCGACCTTCTAGTTTACTTTCCAGCTTTGTAAGGAGAAAGATAAACAAAGTACCTTTAGATTACAATGGTTACAAAAATGATTGCTTTTAAATTGATAGGTTACTTGTAGATACATATGTTCTTGGCCTCAATAGTTTTTCTTTATCAATTAGGGTCTAGATACCCTGTTTTTCTGTTCTTTGACTAAACACTAAAACGTACATTTTTGGGGGATATTTACCACCAGGAATTTCTCCTTACTGTAATGACCCAACGTTTTTTGTCGGTCTCCTCTGGTCAGATCAAATAGGACTGTGTAATCCGCATACTGCAGAATGCCCATTCGGTAATCCCCTGATTTATTAGGACCCCTTACAGCCTTTTATTTACCAGGATGTGCCTATAATCAACATCATATGTTGAACCATGTGGGTGCCAATATGTATCCCTGTTCCAGGCCTCTGTCGATATAAATTCTTCTGCGATAGTTGAGCTGTGTCCTAGTGTACATCCAAGTACTGTGAGGGAATCTCTTAATTGCTCTCAATAACCCTGGTGGAATAACCCATGGTGGCCATCTTCTTCCACGGATTACTCATGGCTAGGCCATTAGATGCTGTTTGAAGCATGCGTATGAGCATGGACAGGATTACAATGTTATCAAGCCTCCATCTAAAAAAAGGTCTTACACCATGTAAGAATATTTGCTTCAGTTACCCAGGATACTGAATTACAAAATATTTATCCTCTAACTCAGCTCTCTGGCTCATCTCAAACCTCATTCTACTACTCTCACCAATCCTCTACACTATTTCTCACCCTATCCCTCTAACAATATATCCTCTACCTCCTCTCTTTCATTTATCCCAACCTTCATACCACTACTATGATCCCCAAAATAACCCTTTCTAGACTCTTCCCTACTTCAACCCTCCTTGCATTATCTAATACCTCTTTTAATATTTAGATCTCCTAAACAAGCCTTCCTAAACACTTCCCTCTGACTTTTCCCCCACCACCTCCCTTTTCCTCATCCCAAGCCTCCTACGACTGCTATGAGCGCTAAAGAAAAAAAAAAAAATCGAAATCCTTCCCTCTTCTATCCCTCCACTAACCTTTTCAATCCAAATAACAGACTAACATGTCCACCACTCAAATTAACTTCATGTTTCACTATACTAATTCACCACTAATTCTTTATGGGTTTCAGATTAGCGTGTACTCGCCGAAAAAGTGCTTCAAGACCCCATCAGGGGTAGCAAACGCTATATAAATGTAAACCTTTTTCCCTTTCTATCCCTCCACTATCCTCCTTAATCCAAATAACTTGAGAACCAGCACTTCTCGGCACCGCTACAATATTTAATGGGAGAGAACTGTCACTTCTCAGACCTGCTGCAATACATTTAATAGAGTAATGACACTTCTCAGGAGCAAACAGATACTCTAAAGACTGAGTCCCTGCACTTCTTTAATTTTCAAGGGACAGTGCCTGCACTTCTGATCACTGCTGCAACACATTAAATGGGAGAGAATTGGCACTTCTGAGCACTGCTGCAACACATTTAATGGGAGTACTGACACTTCTCAGCACTGCTGCAATACATTTAATGGGTGAGAACCGGCACTTCTCAGTACTGCTTCAACACATTCAATGGGAGAGTACCCACACTGATCAGCACTACGGTAATGCATTTAATGGGAGAATAACTGCACTTCTCAGCACTGTACCTCCCATTCTTCACTCCTTTCATCTCCTCTCCATCAGTTGTTTCTCCCCTTTTGTTATCACCCCTTTTCATCTTGCCTCCCCCTTCTCTCTCTCTGCTGTCTTTCTTGCCTATCCCTTTACCAATCTGCTACCTGCCTCTCACTAACCTCTCTCACTTGTCACTTTCTGACTTGTTCTGTTTCATTATCGCCGCTCTAACCTGTCTCTCCCTTTCTCAGTTCTTCCCTTCTCACCTACCCGTCTTTTATCACCGCACTCTCGCCTCGTCTTTCTCATTAGTGTCTTGTTAGCACCTCTGTCTCCTGTCTTCCTCTCTGTTGTATTAACTTTCTCTTTCTCACATCTGTCTCCTTATCTTGTCTCTCAGTCTCAGCTGTCCCTCTACCTTTTTCACAGCTGCCACTTCTCACAAATCTAAGCCTTTTTCCACCTCTCTCTATTTGTATCCTCTATTATCACTCCCTCTCAATCCAATCTCTGCTCGCTCTCACTCTTTCTTTTCTCTGTCTCCCATCTCTTTTTCACTTCCATTCTTTTTTTTTTATCCCTTTCTGTATGTAACATGTTTCTCTATCAACGGTATCTGTCGCATTATCACTCTCTCTCCCTACAACCAGGGACACTAACATTAAGCAATTCCGCGGCTGCTGCGTTTTCTCCATAGTTCTGCATTTGCCGCATACTCCATCATCTGCTGCATAATCCGCATATTTTAACAATAAAAAAAATTGTTTCTAGCTCAACCGGATCATAAGTTACAAAAAAATTGTGCAACATGTCTTTCTGTGAAGTGGAAGGCCCTTTGCAAAAGTTGACTGGTCATCTTTCATTTGCTTATTGCTGTAGTTGATTGTTACACTGGTACTAATCAGTTGAAGTCTTTTCACAGACAGTGTTACTATGAGTAACAAGCATTTGCAAATACAATAGATTCACCCTATGTGATTAATAATACTTTAAAAAAAAGTTTTAGCTTGGTGAGCAGCTGTGCAATAAAAGTTCAAGAAACTCTGTAAAAATGTTATGACTTGTTTAGTGAGAAAGGCAATATATTGTGCAGTAACTGGTGGTTATATAGAGCGCTCGTGTACATTCGGGTGATGTTGGGGCTATATAAAAGTGTTCCAAAAATTAATTAAATAGAAAAGGTTACATTTCAGCACTATAACATGTTTTTTATTTAATTACCCATGGGGAACCATCAATGGCTCTCAGCCAATGTTGGTAATGACCTTTAAAAACTTCGAAGGAAACAACCTTTAATATTATCACAGCAAAACAAACTCTACTCGTCAAGCTGAGATCTCAGCTGCCCAGCTTTATCCAGGACAACTTATTTAGCATTCAACACACTACCAAAGAAAGTCATATCCCTGCAGGGCTCCACAGAATGTCATTCCACCAATCACTGTCCTAAACACAACCACCTACCTTCCCTAATGGAGTGGCAATCATGTCCGTTCTAGTATCTTCCAGTGTGTCAAATGTCTCACATAGAATAGGGCCTAGAGGATATTTGAACGTCAGTGCTCTGCTATTTAAAACATTTCCAAACATCAATATGTAGAATGAGTTTGTTGTGTTTAAAAACAATTGTAACGTATGAGCAAATCTGCATTGGCTATTCAAGAGACACTTAGTGGTTGACAACTAACACCACTCCCAACCTTCATCACATGGATCACCACTAGAGCATGGAGGCATATGTATACAGCGATGGGTCTGAAGACTATTTAACTACACCACCACCAATATATACAAGCACAGAGTTCGAAACAAGCCACAATCTAAATGACAGGTTTTAGTCTGTAAATAATGAATACAATGATGCTGAGATTGCTTCATAGCTGAGGTTGTTCTTAGATTCTATTCCCCGCTGGTGCTGAAATTGAATGAGATATTCCACTATTATATGGGCAAAGTAAGTGTTATGTTAAAATGTGACTATGTTGCAGGAACAACTTACCCAGTCACCATTTTTAAGTAACTTTATGAGCAACACCTAGAATACAGAAACAAGCTTTTGCAATGCAATAGGTCTCGCATTTACGCAAGTTTAAGCTATTGGCATTATAAATTCACTTAAATGAGAGACCTGTTGCATTGCAAATGCTTGTGTTAGCATGTTGAAGTTTTTTTTAGGTTTCGCCTGGCCGTAGCTGTTACTCTTTTCCCCGTCCCAACGCGATTCGGGGGCGTTTCTGGGTCTTTTTTTAGCCCCGCCCCTTTTCTCTCCGTCATAGGTAGGCGTTTACTCATTTCCCCCTCGTCCAGAAATCGTCCTCGGGTGAGTGCCTGTTTCCGGGTTTGAGGTGGAGTGGGACGCATCTGCGTGTTGTATTTCTGGCTGGATGGGGGAGAGGGGTGGGCGTGTTGACTAGTCGTGTTTCGGGCGGGGGTTGGAACAGGACTGTTCCCGCTTGGAGTGCGAAAAGTACAATGGGCAGCTGTTCCCCCGGCCCCACCCGGGCAGGTAGGGGTTAAGCGCCGGGCGGGCGGGCAGGCAGGGGGTGCGGTGTAACCCGACGCGCCTCCTCGCCCAGGCAGCTGCGGGGTGGGTGAGAGCTCCGGTGTCGCCCAGCCCCGCCGTACCGTGACTCACTGCGCGCTCGGGGTGGGGCCGCCTGCTTTGTGCTGTTGTCGGGGCTGCCTCGGTTAGTGTCCCGGGACAGACTCGTGAAGAGCCCATGCCGAGCCGCCCTCCCGCTCCCGTTGTGTCCCAGCCCGTCGCCTGCCTGTGTGACCGCCCGGCCTCGCCATGTACAAGTGCGGCATCGCCTACCCGCGCTGCAAGTGGATCCTGCCGCTGCTCCTGCTCTGCGCCATCATCTTCGACATCATCGCGCTGGCCAGCAATGGCTGCTGTGCAGAGAGTCTGGGGGAGACCAGTATTTCAGGGCTAGGGAGCAGGTCCCGGGGGTTCCCCCCCCCCGTCATCTTAACTGGAACAGCTCCCAGACCAAGTCCTCCAAGGTGTGGACTGCATCGCTCTCCGCCACCATCAGGGTTAACAATTTCCGCATCTTGAAAAGCGTGAATGGCTACTTAACACCCCTCCCCCTATAGAGTAAGGCCCAGGGCTAATTATCTTCCTTCGGTGGGGGAACAAGACTACCCCCTCCCACCTCCCCCCGCTTGATTTGGACACAAAACCTTGAAGCCTTTCTGAGCCACATACTGTACTCCAGTTAGCCCAATCCTACTTTTGAGCAGCCCTGCATAATCCCAGAAGCAACACGTTTGACTTCTTCTTTGCTCCCGTTTACAATTGCCCCCCCGCAACCCTCATCGATCTCCAGTGATCCGGACCCTTAGGGCACCTATCACCTGCATATCAATAAGAGGCCTCAACATTAGCCCCAGGTTTATAGGTGAGACCCCAGGCTACCCTGGAAATAAAACGAATCGGGTGTACCCCAAAATCGGCGGTGATGTATAGAGGTGTTTTGAGCGGAGACGGATTGTGAACATTAGATTATTGTTACGCTCTCAGTAACTTTGAGCATTTGGGTTTGCCTTTGGACATTCTCTGTTCTTGGGGCTGCCCTTTGAATGGGGGCCATAAAATGGGCGTGGTAGAGTTTATCGGGGTTCAGGGAGATTTGTACTTTATCGCCTGACTTCTGCGACTCCATGTGACTGAGATGCTTCTTAAGTGGGAAGCACGTTGTTGTTGTAGGCCTGTAACACGGGCAGGGCACTGCATAGTTACCAAGTGACACCTGTCAAAGAGTGGCAACTTCATCTAGTCCTGTTTTTAACCATCACCAATTTCCATTCTGAGATTTTAGAGTATATGCTTACAGTTTGTTTAATTATTTACTTGAGAGTTTTATGACGTGTCAGTTGGTCTAGTGTTCAGGTAGGTTCAAGGGTCGGAGTATTATTGTAGAGGCAGAACCTTTTCTAATATTATTCACTCGCTTTCCAAGTAAGAACAGTCAAGTTTCCTTTGTCTTTGTAAAAACAGCGAATCAATGTTTTTTCTGTGCATTTTTGGGCCACGTAGTGCTGATTTTTTCATGGAATAAAGAAAAGTGTGAGTTCGAGAATTAAAAAAAATTTGACTGGAATTGCATATAAAGTTATGCATGAACTAGAAAAACTGGAGTACTCCATCCTTTGCAAGTTAGAAATCTCAAGTGTTGGCAAGTTTGAAAAGTTCTGCTTTCAAGCGTGCTGTAGAGACAGTCTAGTTGATGCACGTCACGTCGGCGACGTGACGTGTGGGCGGTCGGTATCGGCTGCGCGCGCAGAGGCGTGTGAGTGGCGCGAAGAGCGCGGAGCAGCCAGAGCAGAGCCGGAATAGGGTAGAGGCTCGGCGCTCTTTAGGGGAGAATATAAATAAAAGCAGTTAACCATCTCCTGGCCTCAGAGTCCTTATTAGTGTATGCCTGCATCTCCACAATGGCGACGAGAGTGGGATGAAGACCCCCCAGCGAAGCAGGACCCCCAAACCGACCTCAGGACAGCAAGCAAAGCACCAGAGGCACCAGGACCACCACACAAGGGACGGAGGAGCAGAAACACCCTTGTGCAGGACAACAGGTACCCTAAAGAGCGTGGCAGAGCCAGGAACACCCAAGGGGGTGGCGCAGAGGAGTGAAAAAGGGGGGACAGACCCCAGGAACCAGAAAAAGGGCACCAATCCACACAGCCACCCGCAGGACCAGAGAACACGCGCTGGAGAACCCACAGGGAACTGAGGGGGCCGACACGGATAGTCCCCGAACCCTAGCAAGTGAAGAAGAACAGGACGACGCACCGGGGAGTCCCCGAAGCCGAGGAGGAACACCACCCACGGTAAAGAGAGAGAAGATGAGCGCGCAAACAGGTTATGCGACGGCGCCAGTACAGTTTTTACCTCGCCCAGGAGAACCCCTCATGAAGTGGGAGGACTGGAGAGAATACATAGACAATTTCATAGGTGTTCTGGAAGACGAGAACGAAGAAGTGTTCAAACCCCAGAGGAAGAAGCGCATCTTGCTACTGAACCTAGGCCCGGAAGGCCTCCGGATTTACAAGAGCTTAGTCCCGAAACAGAGAACAGCCACAGACGACGATGTGTACGCACATGCACTCGACGACCTCAATGAACATTTCAGACCGGCAGTGTGCGTGTCGGTGGACAGGTATAATTTCCAACAGAGGAAGCAGCGGCAAGGAGAAACGGTGGAGGAGTACGTGGCGGCACTGAAACGGCTGGCAGCTACGTGTAAGTACGCCAACTGGGAAGAAGAGTTCATCAAGGACCAGGTGGTGATGCACACCACGTGCACGACCGTACAAGACAAGTTATGGGCCAGCGGAGACACCACACTAAAAGAGGCGTTAGTCATCGTAAAAAGAGCGGAATTAGCACGTCGATGTGCTGAAGTGACGAGAAAAGAGGCGGCGTCCAGTACAATGGTGAACAAGGTAGACGATGAAGGGTCTCGCAGAGAGTATCAGAACAGGAAACCGTCGGAGAGAGGACCCAACAAGTGGCAAAGCAACGCAAGCACGTCAGGGAAACAAGCAGGGAGCAACAGAAAGCCATGCTACAGGTGTGGAAGCTGGTCGCACGAGGCTCACGATAGGAAGTGCCCGGCATTCCGCGCCAAGTGCATGTATTGCGGAATAATTGGCCACTACGAGAAGGTTTGCAGGAAGAAGGCCTCCAAGAGCATGGTGAGATGCGTGGGTCAAAGCAACGAAGATCCGGACGACGATACAGAGACAGAAGAGGTCACGCTGATCTACATTGAAGACCAGGTACTAAGTACGGATGGCAATGTCCTGGACAGAGAAGGAAGGCGAACGACGAAACCAGTTTTAGAAATGGCAATGGGTGGTGTCAAGATCAACGTGGTGGCAGACACAGGATCACCCTTCACCATCATCCAGAGAGCAGTATGGGAGGAGAAATTCGCACCACGTCTCGGCCCAGAGCTGGAGAAACTAGACATCCGCCCAGTCACGTACAACGGAGACCGCATACCTATGGCGGGGTTCAGACCCCTGACCTTTGAATTTCGAGGCCGGTCAGCACACTGCAAGCTCTACGTATCGGAGAGAGGCCCGTCGGTCTTGGGATGGCTGGATCAAGGCGACCTGGGCATCAAGCTGGATCCGGGAGGCAAGGAGCAAATACTTGTGACGGACCAAGAAGCAGTGCCAAGTCTGGACAAATGGAAGAGCGAATACCCCAAAGTGTTTGGAGGAACAGTAGGGAAGCTGGAAAAGTTCGCCCACAATATCATCCTGAAAGAGGACGCCGTCCCGGTGGCCCACAAAGCAAGAAATATCCCGTTGGCGATAAGAGAAGCAGTAAGAGAAGAACTCCAAGACTTGGAAAAGAAGGGGATCATCGAACCCATCACGTGCGCTGAGTAGCTCGCACCCTTAGTAGTGGTTAAGAAACCCAATGGAAAGGTCCGGCTGTGCGTCGACCTGAGAGAACTGAATAAAAACATTGTGGTGGAAAGGTTCCCCTTGCCCAGGATAGAGGAGATGCTGGCCAACACAAGGGGGATTAAGTGGTACTCCACCATAGACTTGACCTCCGCGTACCATCAAATAGCCCTGCACCTGGACAGTCGAAAACTAACATCCTTCATCACCCCTTTTGGGTGCTATCAGTTCCGCCGGATGCCATTCGGCCTAGCCTCAGCAGCGGCAGTGTTTCAGAAAATGATGCACCAATTATTCAAGGACATCACAGACGTTCAATACTTCCAGGACAACATCTTGGTGATGGGAAGAGACATACCAGACCATGATGTCAAGTTGGGAAAAGTACTGAAGATCCTAGAAAGGAAAGGACTCACGGCTGAATGGTCCAAGTGCCGAATAGGGATGAACTCGGTAACCTACCTGGGCCATGAGATAGGAGAGCAGGGAGTAACTCCCAAAGCAGAAAATGTCAGGGCGATATGCGAAGCACCATCCCCCACCAACAAGGAAGAGGTCAGGTCATTCCTGGGAATGGCAGAATACTACGGGAAGTTCGTGCAGCACTTTGCCTCCAAGACTCATCACATGAGACAGCTTACAAAAGAAAACACGGAATTCAGCTGGTCAGAGGACACACAAAAGGAATTTGAGATCATCAAAAAAGAAGTGGCCAGAGCTATACCTCTCCAAGGATTCGACCCTCAAGGCAAAACCGTACTGACCACCGACGCCAGCGATAAAGGATTGGGTGCGGTTCTCATGCAGGATCGAGGGCAAGGACAGTTGGAAACGATTTGCTTCGCCTCACGCACACTGAGTGAAACAGAAAAAAAGTACAGCGTAATAGAGAAGGAGATGCTGGCGGTGGTGTGGGCCACCACGCGATTCAGACAATTACTGTGGGGCACCAGGTTCCAGTTGCGGACTGACCACAAACCGTTACTGAGAGTGCTAACATCGAGCGGACATGCAGATGCCACGCCCCGCATATCGAAAATGTCTTTAAAACTTCTGGAATTTAGGTACGATGTGGAACATATATCAGGCAGCAAAAACAAGGTCGCAGACTACTTGAGCAGAGCGGCAGCCATGGAACCAGGTGAGGAAGACAAGGCCGGCACAGAAGAATGGGTGGCACTAATGGAGGATCACGAAAGAGTCATCAGCCTTCAAGAATGGACACAGGCGTATGAGGAAGACCAGACATTGGAAGAGGTGAAAGCATACATCACCCAAGGATGGCCAGACAAGAGACACATCCAGAGAGAACTCAATCCATACTTTGAAGTAAGGGAAGAACTATCCTTGGACAACCAAGGAATATTCGTGTATAGAGGTGAAAAGGTCATTCCCCCGACAAGCATCATCCCCAGACTGTTGGACATGCTACACGAAGGGCACCTGGGCATCGGAAAACTCAAACTGCGGTCCAAGCAAGACTATTGGTGGCCCGGAATGGACATAAGAGCATAACGGCACGTAAGGGAGTGTGCGAGATGCCAAGGTGCAGACAAGACACTAAAACCACTGCGCCCCGCATTGGGTACATTTGAAACGCCAAGGAATCCGTGGGAAGAGCTGTCAGTGGATATCCTAGGCCCGATCCTAGACACACAAGGAGTCCAGAAGTACGTGTGTTCTTGTCGACAAATTTTCGAAATGGCCAGAAGTGAAGATAGAGGAAACCATGGACACCGAAACAATAGTTAAGTTTTTGGCAGACACCTTTGTGAGGGAGGGCATACCCAAGTCCATCCTCAGTGACAATGGGCCCCAATTCAGATCGGAAAAGTGGGACAACTTCATGCAAAGAAATGGCATCCTGGCGAAACACACCCGGCGGGAAACGGCCAAGTGGAACGCTTCAACAGGGTGGTGATGGGATCAATCCAAGCGGCCATCTCGGACAACAAAGACTGGGAGAAGGACATATGGCACATGTTATGGGCATACAGGATCACTCCCACGGGCACTGGCTATAGCCCCTTTCAGTTATTGCGTGGCCGGGAACCATTCACCCAGGACAACCGAGTATGGAAAGAAAAAACGATAGTAAGCGAATGGTCCCCCGCAGTGGTGCGTGCCAACATAGAAAAAGCCCAGGCAGTGTACACAAGACATTACAACGAGAGGAGGAATGTGCGTGACACAGAGCTCAAAGTAGGTGAATGGGTGAGAGTAAAGTTGCCCACACTACAAAGAAAGTGAGAGAGCAAATACAGCAAGCCCATGCAAGTGAAGGAGATTAAGGGTAGAGCGGCCAGATTGAGTGACGGTAACACATGGTCACAGGACCGCATGGCCAGATGTAATAAGATCCTAACTTGGGACCATGGAAGAGCAGGTGGAGAAGAAGAAGAGAACGAGCTCAGGCAACAGGAACATCAGGAGAAGGAACAAGCCCCGAGAGGAGGAGAACAACGACAAGTGGAAGCAAGGAGCATCGAGCAGGAAACAAGAGCAGATGAGAATGGCGGTGACAGAAATGGACAAGGAGAGGCAAGAGGAAGCAGAAGGAACGGCGAGGAGGAGAACCACACCACCCCAGTAAGACAGACTCGGAGTGACAGAGTGGTGGTGAAGCCCATGAGGTTCAGAGACTATGATCTGAGCGACGGACTGTAAGTTACAAATGTTTGTGTGGAAAAAAGGGAGATATGTAGAGACAGTCTAGTTGATGCACGTCACGTCGGCGACGTGACGTGTGGGCGGTCGGTATCGGCTGCGCGCGCAGAGGCGTGTGAGTGGCGCAAAGAGCGCGGAGCAGCCAGAGCAGAGCCGGAATAGGGTAGAGGCTCGGCGCTCTTTAGGGGAGAATATAAATAAAAGCAGTTAACCATCTCCTGGCCTCAGAGTCCTTATTAGTGTATGCCTGCATCTCCACACGTGCTCTGTCTGCACCGCACGTTGATGAGTCGACTCTCGGGCTGTGATTCAGAACTTTCCATAGCCCGGAGTCGTGGACTCCCAGAGATCTGCCTCCGCAGGGGCGTAACAAAGGCCCCCACAGCCCCCGCGGTGCGGGGGGGCCCGCAGGCTTACCCATACTCCAGGGGGCCCCCCTCAGCCACTACTATTGTGAGGGCCCCCTTCCGCACATCTTGCAGGGGGGCCCTCTCACGTTTTGTTAGGCTGCCATGGACGTGTCCTCACTTTCCTGAAGAACAGTCAGCAGCCCCGCTGAGCCCCAAGCATATGGGAGGCAGCCAACTGAGCTTGCCTGACAAGCTGCGCGCCGGTGTCATTCATGAGCAGACTAGCTCATTACCCGATGGGCAGCCACGGGGGTCCCTTGAGAGGGTTGTCTAAGTTGTGATGTGAGAGGAGCAGTGAGGAGCTGACACAGGGGAGTAGCTACTAAAGGTACCTGAAACCGGGGTTGGAGTAGTGAGGGGGAACGACGGTTTGAGGGGGACACTGGACGCACTGAACTGACAATTTTCACTCTGCATAGAGGGATTGACCAAAGTGTGCGTCGCAGTCTCAGGCACTGTAGTCCTCTGCACTTACTGCGGGCAGAGGGCTATAGGAAGTACAGATCTGTACTCTGAATGTGACACGAAGCCATGCTAATGAAAATGTATTTGATAAAAAACGCTGCAGCATGACTAACGTTCTGTTATAGTCTGCAGCATTGGCCACCAGTTGGCGCCTCTTCTAGTCTGGCCTCCAGTGTGCGCTTCCTCGTGCCTCTTCTATGTGTGTGTCACAAACAGCTCCTTAGTTCAGTGAGTGTACCACTATGTTACACTGGCCCTTGTGCAAAATAGAAAATGGGTCCCAGTACTGGCAGCGGCTTGGGTCCGAGTATTTTAGTCGTCCTACCACCAGGACTCGACAGTCCTCACGAGGCTCAGGCTTGTTTTAAACATAACCTCTGTACGCCTGCCTCGTCACTTAGATGATAAATTCCATTTCAGTGGCAGAACATGGTGCCTCTAATAAAGTAGATTCCTCGTTATGTCGGAGTAATGTAAATGCAAGATAAGCTGTGACCAATTAAACTGCCTCAGTTTGGTCATTTGCATGACTAGCACTTGGGTGTTTTCTACTTTCCCCGCACAAGCGCCAATTTCCTCCAGTGTTTCTTAGACATTGTAATGCCACCCTCCAAGGAAAATGTTCACCCTCTTTGCAGATGTGCACCTTTGTTTCATATGTGCAGCGAGTGATAGAGAATAACAAGCATTGGCATAGCCAATAGGTCTCGCCTTTGGGACCTTATAAGTATTTAGTTATGCAGTAGAATATCCTTGGCGTAACAATATCAACTGTTGCAAGGCTAAACACTTATAAGGTCCCAAAGGCGAGACCTATTGTCTATGCCAATACTTGTTTGTACTTGAGTTGTGTTGGTGTAACACAGAGAGGGCAAGGAGAGGTGAGGTGAGGCAGAGAAAGCGTTTTGCACCAATGCACCTGCCTCTGGTCCTTTATCGGTGCTGTGTTCTGCGGATCAGTGCACTGCTGCTGTTGTGTTACGGAATCTTACATTGCTGTAGCTTTGATGCACGTAGGTGAAGCTTGCACAAACCTTTTCACAGTACAAAGTCACAATGGTTGCCTTGAGCAATGCTCATTCAACGCAGGGTTGGTTTTGGGGTGGAAAACACGGTGGCTAATCTGCGTAAAGAGCAGGAGCTCGGGCACAGTGTATCAGAAAGCTACAAACAGTTGCGGTAACGACTGTTACCTGCGCGGGGACTGGACTGTTTACAGGGGATGCACGGTAGAGAGAGGTGCAAACGCAGTGTGTGATCGTGTGCACTTTTATAGCAGCGGTACAGCCGCAAATGCACAATCTGTCCGTTCACACTGTGCAACAGACAAGTGTGTGTACCTCCAGTCAGACCTAGCATTTGCACAGAAAGCGCCATGGGCGAAAGCAAGGTTGGCACCTCCTCCCAGCTGCCGTAGTGAATTGTCTCAGTGTTGGAAAAATGGGACGGACGGGGGGAAGTGAAGGGGAAGGAGTTAGAAGAGCTGGCTGAGAAAAAAAACTAGGAAGGGCGCCAGAGGCTGTGAGTGTGGCGGTAGGTAAACTGAAGTTTATTTAAAGTTGGAGAAGTGTGCCTGCAAAAAGCAACAAAAAAACAGCAGAAAAGGCAATGCATTGGGTGGAAAGAGTTAAGGGTGGCTAATCTGCGTAAAGAGCAGGAGCTCGGGCACAGTGTATCAGAAAGCTACAAACAGTTGCGGTAACCTGCGCGGGGACTGGACTGTTTACAGGGGATGCACGGTAGAGAGAGGTGCAAACGCAGTGTGTGATCGTGTGCACTTTTATAGCCGCGGTACAGCCGCAAATGCACAAGCTGTCCGTTCACACTGTGCAACAGACAAGTGTGTGTACCTCCAGTCAGACCTAGCATTTGCACAGAAAGCGCCATGGGCGAAAGCAAGGTTGGCACCTCCTACCAGCTGCCGTAGTGAATTGTCTCAGTGTTTGAAAAATGGGACGGGCGGGGGGAAGTGAAGGGGAAGGAGTTAGAAGAGCTGGCTGAGAAAAAAAACTAGGAAGGGCGCCAGAGGCTGTGAGTGTGGCGGTAGGTAAACTGAAGTTTATTTAAAGTTGGAGAAGTGTGCCTGCAAAAAGCAACAAAAAAACAGCAGAAAAGGCAATGCATTGGGTGGAAAGAGTTAAGGCATGCACCGGCCAAGTAAACAAGTGAGCATGTTACAAAAGCAAACGTTACGTTACATGAGACAATAGTGACAGTTGTGCAAGTTTCAAGAACAACAAAATACAAGAGGTAGCAAACGATATGTGACGTGCATGTCTTGTAGAGGGGGAGGAGGGAGGAGAAATGCTTGAAGAAAAATGTGTGCGCCGGGAAAGGAAGGCAGAGAAGGGGAGGGGGGAGGAGAAATGCGAGACTGCGGCGGCGAAAATGACTAATTAGGGGAGGAGAAGCCGCAGAGCGCACGCTGGGCGAAGCCCTCTGATGTGCTGTGCGGCAAATGGAGGGAGGCTGATGCGCGTTCATGTTTGAACACGTGGTTCACATGAACTGCATGAAAACGCCATGAAAACGCCAGCAAAAAGCTGGTGGTTTCATGATGTTTTCGCCGCTTGAATTCTCGCTCCGCTCGATGCGCATGCGCGCATCGATAGGTCGCGAGACCTAAAAAGTGCGAGTCCCAAGAATGCTTTCATCTGAGCAGCTTTCAGGCAGTAGCTGTCTCAAATGCGGCTCTGCCTGAAGAAATCCCAGGCTATGAATCCTGTTAAGAGGATTCTTCCCTTCCACCAACGATACAAAGTCCAAACCCTTTCTTCCACCTGGCAGAAGAGCGTCTGGGGAGGCATGTGTGCATGCGTGAGTGCTCAGAGAGATGTGACTGTGAGTGCAGGGTATGAGGTGTGACTAACTGCAGGGTGACTGTGTGCGAGTGCCAGGTGAAAGTGCTGGGTGAATGATGTGTCTGTGAGTGGAGGCTGTGAGAGATGTCATGTGGCCAGTGGCTGTGAATGCAGTACAGTGTGAGAGGTGTGACTGTGAGTGCAGATTGAGATATGTAGCGCTGTGAGTGTACTGTGAGAGCTGAAGTTGTGACTTCAGCGTGAGAGGTGAGCCCGTCTGAGCGGAGTGTGAATGATGTACCTGTCCGAGCGCCAAGTGAAGTTTGAGCCCATGTGAGTGCAGAGTGACAGCTGAGCCGTGTGAATGCAGTGTGAAAGGGGGGCCTCTGTGAATGCACTTCAGTCTTCAGACCTTGTGAATGCAGGGTGTGCCTCTGTGAGTGCTGGTTGAGACGTGGGCTGATGTTCATGCAGGGTGAGTGATATTCCTATGTGAGAGAGTAGTCTGTGTGGATGAAGGGTGAGAGGCGTTCCTATGTTAGTTCATGGTGAAAGGTGAGTATGTGACAGTGCATGGTGAGAGGTGAGGTGAGCCTATGTGATTGCATGGTGAGATCTGAGCTCTTGTACGTGCATGGGCGCCAAGAAGAATGCAGGGGGATATTTGAGCCCTTGTAAATGCACGATGAGAGATAAACCTTGCTGAGTGCACAGGGGATGATGTTGCCATGTGAGTGCACATGGAGGGGTGTGCCTCTGTGATTGAGTAGCGGTCTACCCGTGTGAGTGCCAGGGTGAGAGTGATGCCAATGTGAGCAGAGAGTAAGTGATGTCAGTGTGTGTGTGTGTGCAGGGTGAGTGGTGGCCTGTGTGAGTACTGGGTGAGTGGTCAAATGTGTGTGCAGGGTGAGTAATGTGCCTGTGTGAGTGTTGTGCCCACGTGAGTGCAAAGTGGGAGGCATGCTCGCTTAAGTAGTGGGTGAGTCATGTGAGTTCAGGTGGAGTGTGTGACTGTGTGAATGCAGGGTGAGAGGCACGTCTGTACTAATGCATGGGAAGAGGAGGGGCTGGGTGAATGCAAAGTGAGAGACATACCTGTGTGTAATGGAGTAGCCAGAAAATTAGAATATCCTACCACTTCGAACCAAAGCTCTGATGACACCAAGCAAGCGCAGCAAGTGAGTCCAAAACACCCTCGGAGTGCTCCTCTGTCTCTTCCATCCAATCATCTATTCATTCATCCTTTCAATTTCCCATCCACTTTCTGCTATCAATCATTTCATGTTTATATTCTGTCATGCATTCATTACTTCATACAACTTTCAATCGTTCACCATCCATCGGCCATTTTATCCATCCCTCCTCTAAGTTTTTCATTTACTCTACCATCCTTTCACCCTACCACAGATTTCCATTTACTCCGCCTTACATCCATCCTCTCAAATTTCCTTTTACTCTGTCATCCTTTCATCCAACCATGTATCTATCCTCTTACTTACTTATTCTCTCACATAGCAAAACATATGTATTTGTAAAGCACATGTATCTTGGCGTTGAATAACAGATGTTTATTGTTACCCAACTTAATGGTATTCATTTTATCGACCTCAGAAGGATGAAAGGCTGAGTGGATGAGGTCAAACAAAAGCCTCTACAGTTGACACATTAGTCCTATGAGCCATCAGACCCACTCATTCAACTATCCTCTCACCAGTGACATAACAATATCACTCGCACACCCAGGGAGGCCCAAGCTCCAGAGGGCCCCCTGCATCACTGTGCATGAATGGCTGGCCCCTGGCCTGAGAGATCCTGAATGGGTCCAGAGCATGGGGGCCCCTCCATGTAGTTTGCAGGGGAGCCCTCAAGTTTCGTTACGCCACTGTGCCTCCGTCCCGAGGCCACTTAAAGGATCATTAGATGACGACGAGCTGTGCGTTGCTGAAGCAGGTTCCTGGTTGTGGAAGAGAGGGGGGCAGAGATTGTGAATACTTAGAGCCTTTCCCACTGAAGCTTTTGTGGACAGAACCCAGGACTAGATCCTTGCATCCACGAATGTTTTCACTGTTAGGATGATGATGTGGCGTTTGTTTGGGTTCCAGCACATTTTGGCAGCCTTTGTTTTGCAGTCTTTAGATAGATTCTATCGATAAGTTTCTTTGGAAACCCTGGGTAGATGACAGTGCAGTAGTCAAGGCATCCCATGGCCTGTTCTCTCAAGGGCTCCACGATGGCTGTCTGGAGCAGAGGAAGAATTTTGCGAACAGAGTTGAATGCTCATAGCGTAGCAATAATGCCAAGGGCCCTGGTGCAAGCAAGAAAATGACCCCTTTGAGTGTTATTGGGGTAGTAAAATACACCAGTTATCAGGGTTCAGTGGGTCTTTCAAGGCTTTGGGTGCCGGTGCTATTACACCTGCTGCACTATTGTAGCCACGCCTCCATGCATATTAGCCCACCTAAAAGTTAAGGTTAAACTGAAACTACTAGCCCCAAAATCAAAGTGCTGTTGGCTAAAACATTAGGTATGGCTGAAACTGGTTTTACAATATCACATGCGGTGCCTTGGGCAGCACTCACAGTGGAAGGAGAGCCGCATGTGCCTTGGGCAGCACTCACAGTGGAAGGAGAGCCGCATGTGCCTTGGGCAGCACTCACAGTGGAAGGAGTGCCGCATGTGCCTTGGGCAGCACTCGCAGTGGAAGGAGAGCCGCATGTGCCTTGGGCAGCACTCACAGTGGAAGGAGAGCCGCATGTGCCTTGGGCAGCACTCACAGTGGAAGGAGAGCCGCATGTGCCTTGGGCAGCACTCACAGTGGAAGGAGAGCGCTAGTTGACGCTGCTAAGCCCTGCAGCACTGGCAGTAAATTGCCTGAGGGAGCGTACACTTGTAGCGCCCCAGAGCACTAACTGAGGAATTTCACACAAGGCATATTAAAATGTCATGCTGTGATGTGCCAAACAACTCAGGGGCGGTGCTTCACAGGACGAGGATCTGTATTAAATGTGTGTATATATATATATATATATATACGAGATAATAAACTCTTACAGTGAAGTAGAAAACAATTCAAAACCAACATCTGGTGTCATAAAGTGATACAAACCTTGTTAGCTAATTCGGCATTAATATATAGGGCAATTTCGCTTCAAAATCTATAAATGAATGTTGCAGCACAAGTGCAGGGCCTTTAAAAAGTGCGGTCCTTTTGAACATTAACCTCTCTGACCTCCTATTTTTGACGGGCATGTCTCACACTGCAGGAGACAGTAGACCTGGTATGGCCCTAAAGGTTTCATTAAATGTGTAATGACATCTTGACTGGAGGAAGCACAAAGTATGTCTGTGTGCATGGGTGTTCGTGTGCACAGGACTGGAGCGCTGTAAAATGTACCTTTTCCCTTTCATAATTTGAAACTACAGCAAAACATTATTCTATCTGGTGTTACATTTTTGATTGAAAGTCCTAAGACCTAAAACACGTTTAGTGCTTATTCTAGTTTTCTACTTTACGTGTATTTATGATGTGCATTGTATCCAGTTCACTTATGCAAATGCCAGACTTTGTGAAAAATACACCCAACAGCATGAGCCTTTCCATGCACAATAATGGCAGAGGATGTCATGTTACAACCATTTAAAGGGGTGCAGCTTGTTTCAATTAAGGGTTGGCAGCCTGTCCGAGGCAGCTCTACTATTTTCATGAGTTCTTGTTTTTATGAAATGGGGCAAATATTTAGAAGACAAAATTGTAATTCGAAAGGGTTTGTATTTTTATTTTTCGCCTAGACAGCGCATGCACTCTCAGCCAGACTTTTGATTGAATACAGTGGACTTAGAGCCCTACCATAGATTTCCATTTGTTTGCTTCGGTGCCTCTCCTCCATATGAGTGCTTGTGTTTTCACTCCGTTTCCCATATCATCATCCATGTAGCTTCTATTCCCTCCCATCTGCCCCTTCCATGTTGCTTCTTTTCCATTCCCCCTTGCCCTGCACTCTATGCTGCTGTACTGTATTCTGCGCCACTGTACTCTGCAACACTGCACTCTACGCCACCGCAATCTGCACCACTTCACTCTGCACCACTACTCTGTCACTCTATGCCACTGTACTCTACTCTGCATTACTGCACTCTATAGGCCAGTGGACTCTGCACCACTCTACTCCTCTTCACCACTGCACTCTACTCTATGCCACTCTACTCTGCACCAATCTTCACCACTGCATTCTACTCTCACTGCACTCTACACACTCTACTTTGCGCCACTGCACTCTTAGCCAATGCCCTCTGCACCCCTCCATTCTACGCCATGCACTCTACTCTGCACCACTCTACTCTGCAAATCTGCTTGTGACCCGCTTTTCGTGTGCCTCTGTTGCCTGCTTGTGATCCGCTTTTCGTGTGCCTCCAAATGCAATAGGTGTCGCATTTGCGAGAGATTAGGCTATTGGCATTGTAAATGACAATGCCATTTATTTTTTCTTCATCCCGTTACTGTCCCTGCAAAAGCATTTCAAACAGATATGTTACAAACGTCAGCCATTCTCAGCATTTTCCTACACTTTCATCATGTATACCTTTGCTATTTTATTGCCTGTTAGGACAAACGTAGAATGACCATTATCCTGCTCTTGATGCACTCTTTGAAAGAAGACATGACTGTATATAGTTTTTCTCAAGGTTTGCAGGCTCCATTCACTATTGTTGTCTTTCCTACTGTGGAAAATGTGCTTCTTTTATGGAATAGACAGTTGCCATGTTAAATATTCTATTTAAAGTTTAATTCTCCTTATATCGGAACCGGTCTTGCTTTCATGCTGAGCAGGTTGCTATAACATACATATTTGATTTTGTTTAGAAAAAAAATGCTCCAGCTTCTCTTAAAGGCAATGTTTAGAGTTAGATGGTAAAAATATCTGGATACTTCATCCACTTCAGGAAGTTCCTCTCTCATACTATCAAAATAGCGAGGGGAGCCTCCAGGGGATTCACTCCTTGATTTGGCATTTCCTTCAGAAATTTGATTTTCTTTTTTCTGTTAACGCACATCTATAGGAAAGGACATTATATGGCATGATCAATCACTGAGACACTTGCGTCTGAAGGCATAATTTTAAACCGCACACACGTTGGTTTCCACGTACCGTTTTAATTAAATGAGAAAGTATTCTAACAAAAGAACTGTTTTCTTTTTAAACATTTTTGTGGTCTGCGCCACAAGTTACAAAAGGGTATGATTAATAAAAATATATATTTAGATTCAATGTAGTTGTTCAGGATTACGAACTAGGGGAGAAGCAATGTGAAATAGCCTGCAATTTTCAGAATGCAACCACATTTCAGTGTCTATACACACGTCATAAATAATGGTGAACATTGCAGTATTTGTAGTATTTCGAGTGGGTCACTTCAGTTATACAACTCAAAACCATTACAGTTTTCACTGACTCCAGGGGGAAGAGCTATATTACAAACAAATAAGCTTAAACCTGGAGAAGAATAGATTTGAGCACTCAGAGTCTCATTTATAGGGAATTGGCACAGGGCAGCACTGCAAGTCTTCCTGCAGCGCTGCCCTACACCAATGTGAAAGGGCAGGTCTTTCCCTCTGCGCTGGCGCTCAAATTGCTGCCTAGCGCCATCACAGACACCCTTGCACCATGGTGCAAGGGTGTCTGTGTTCCATGCAGGATTGTTTTTGTGTAGTTGGGGGCACATTCCTGCACAAAAACAATCCAGAGAGGCCTTTTTCCTCTTTCTATCTTTGCTGGAAAAAACGGGGTATAGGGTAAGATATTACAGAGAGATGGGAAAGGTAAGGTGTTACTGATATAGGTATTGGGTGATATGTTACTGAGGGAGGTTTTGGGCAAGATGTTACTGAAGGGGTATTTGGTAGATGTTACTGAAATAGGTATTGGGTAACCTGTTACTGAGATAGGTATTGGATAAGATATTTCTGAGGGGGTATTGGGTAAGATATTACTGAGGGGGGTATTGGGTAAGATGTTACTGAGGGAGGTACTGGGTAAGATTTTACTAAGTGAAGGATTGGGTAAGCTGTTATTGAGGGGGGTAATGGGTGAGTCTGACTCCTGGGAAACACCCCATGCATGGCAGAATCCTTACATTGCTTACTCCCATCACAAAACTCTAACTGCCTGCATCCAAATGGAATCTTGATGAGCTAATGAGTATGTCTCCACCTTTAAAGGAGAACTGAAACCAACTTTTGAAACATAAGAGAGGATCTGATCAGCCCCTATCATTCAAGGTTATGTATTTAATCTTATACAACTTGAGTTCCATGAAACTCTGGACACAATTAATCAAATAATAGATGGTTTCACTCCTTACCTTTTTCTACCATATCTGATTACTCATGTCCGAACAGTGAGTAAGCAGGAGGGGACTTCCCTATGCAGTCTGTCTCAGTTATTTGGATCAACCACTGATATCATGTGCCCTAGGGTGCCTGAGGAACAGGTGTCCTGCCTCACGGATCCGAGAGGCTGAGGTGCCCCGACAGGGGTGCATTCATGGGCACTAGAACATCCCAGGGAGAAATACAGCACCCTCCCAAGAGGTTAGGACATGGAGCTGTGCTTCCGCAGAGCTGCAGACACTTTAAACATGCCTATTACAAACAACAAAAACAAACTAGGGTTGAGGCAAAGAGCTTGCACCTGATTATTACAAATGGCTTATATGGTAAAGCGATGGTGCTCACATCTAGGAAGTACACACCTCTTTACTTCCTATTGGGAAAAACCCATATAATAACAGAGACAAAACTGGAATTAGCACCCATCAAAGGTTATGGCATCATTAGTCTTCATAGCAACGTATATCCATAGAAAAGATAGAAAGAGCAGGTCCAATGTCCACTTGTAGTAAAAAAAAATCGCTTTATGAATAGGTTTCAAACGTCTTTAAAACCCAAATAATAAGATATTGATTATTTTTAGCCAACGCGTTTCGTCTCTACCGAGACTTCTTCAGGACTAAAGACAAAACAATATATACATTACTTAAAATCAATATAATATACATATATACAACTATACAAAACACACAATATAGAAAGAGCTGAATAATACTGTATATACCTGGAATGCCTTCCTCTCGAGTTTAGAATTGTTATATTATTTTCAGTTGCTGCCCTGTCTAATATAATTAATTGTGCTTTGAATGATAATTAGCAATCTGGGTAATACATGAGCTATGCATATAGGACTTAGGATTTACCCATGTACTTTCTGAGTGAGTTGTGTCTTTGATGGTTGTTTTCCACTGTTGTACAAAAGGTTGTAGAAAATTATCTACTTATTTTCGCCGGGGGCTTGAAAAATGACCTGCACCCTGACACTATGGGCCTGAAAGGTGGATTCAACAAGTCTTTATGTACCTTAGACAATATGTAGAGCTTTGGCCGTCTGGGGTATGGTGTGTTCAAGAAACTGTAAGTGTTATCAGAACTCCATTCTAGTTCTCTGGCATTGTCCAGGATGGTCATCAGTGTTTTTTGATCTCCATAGTAGGGTCCTGTTCCAACAAGAGATACGTGGTCATGTCCACGATGTGTTCTTGTACTTTGGTGGTTTAAAAGGTTCAACCCATGATCACTAATGCTCCGCCTTTATCTGCGAGTTGAAATGTTAATGATTGGTCTCGCGATAAGTCTTGCAGGATCTTGTATTTATGCTTGGTCAGATTGGATCTGATCTTGGTTTGTAAATTCATGTGGGCCAAATCTTTTTTCAAACGCATCAAGTACTTTGTTCGAAATTGGAGCCATGTAGGTACTACGTGGTTTAAATTCCTTATATTCAGGGTTTACGCGTTCTGATGAACCTATGAATCCTTGTGCTAATGTTGGTGCGATATTAGTGAAGAAATGGCGTAATCGCAGTTTGTGAATGAATTTAAACACGGCTATCTCTACTTCCATTTTGTTGGTGTGATAGGTAGGTACAAAGGCGTACCTTTATTGAGAACGGAGATCTGCTGTTTGTTCAAAGTCTTGGATGAAATTTGGATTATCAAGGTTTGGTCTTGCTGTGCAGTTTCTTGCTGATGGTATCTCTTTCCCTGTCCTCTACGGATCTTTTTGAATACCCTGGGACCGGAGGCCGACCTGTAGCTTGGCCTACCTCTAAAAAAGACGTGTGTTGAACCTTAGACGTGCCTGATGCGCCTGGTGTCGCTCTCTGCGTTTTCGGGTCTGTTTGCACAATTAAATGTTGTCTATTGGCTGCCAATTTGTGTTCTGATACTGTGCTTTCTTGAGATGATGTTGCTGGTTTCTGGCTAGGTTTCCTCTGTGCATACACCTCCACCCAGGTGTAGACCCTTTTCAATTTATAGTCTATTGTATCTCACTTATAATTCCGGAGTTTGCGTTCCTGAGTTTCTTTGCCATATCGGTCTAATTTTTCGTTAGATCTTTTAAAGTGATGTTCCAGAATTCTGTTTCACATGGTGAATTTAAATCCATTTTATTGGTGATAATCTCCTCTTCAAGTTCTTTAATTGACTTGGACAATTCTTCCACTAGGAGTAATATCAAGTCCAGGGTGCATTTGTTTATAATGGCGTGCCATTTTTCCATAATATGTTTGTTAAATTGAAACCTATACAGCATTGGTTTAATAGGTAAACGTAAACCCCTTGGTATTCTCTGTACTTTTTGGTACTGTATTAGAATTGAAGCATGTAGTCTTTGATTCAAGACTCTTCGTGATAGAAATTCGAGTCGTCTAAGTTGATGTGTATATATCCGTTTCTTGGGCTTGTGTATAGGTCTTAATGTTGCCCCGATTGTATGTTAAATTTGAGGGATGCATTGGAGGCCCTGCAGTTTTTGCTGGGGAATTTTGTTTGGATAGCTGTATTGAGAGCATTGGTTAAAATCTATGATGGCTTTGGAGAAACCCTTGGATGAGCTCTGACTGGAGTAGAAAGTCTAGGATAGATGTGGCCTGAACATTAGTTGACTCACAGAAAGTGTTTGATGACTCTAAGGAATTTAGTGGGAGAGTTTGATTTTGATAATCTAGAGTTAATGTGTTAAATGTGTTAAATGTGCTCTTAGATTCCAGGATGGATATAGCAAAAGCATTTAGACAATTCTAGAATGCTATGGTTTGAGCGCTATGAGAATTGTTAGTGTTTGAAGAGTCCCAGGTAGGTTTTGGTGAAAGCCCAGCATGAATGTAGTTAGAACACTGGGCAATTCTGAGATGTATGTGGTGGGAATTTCGGCAGCGCCATGGACAGCATCACTGAAGCTTCCAGCACCATTGACCTCCTAGTATTTATTCCTCGCCATTGGACACCACCAGACTTGACCCCTCCCCCCCACAACTTCAGACAGTTTCCTGGTGCCAGTCTGCATCTGGAAGAAGGTCTTGAGGCATCTGGCCACAAAGCTGAATTTCCACACCAGAGACATCTGGGTCTCATCCATGAACAGTAACTCTGTTCTTCGTGGTACAGGGAATTCCGGACAAAGGCAAAGGGTCACTCGGGTCTCATGTTATGTTATGTTATTTTATTACTATTTGTAGAGCGCAACTGTTACCCAAGGGTGTCCTGGCGCTGGGAAAAGGTCTACAGAGGAGTCAAGTCCGAAGGAGAGAGGCGCACATCAATTTGGATTAGTTTGTGAAAAGCCACGTTTTTAGTGTCTTCCTAAATGCAAGAAGGTTGGTCAAGCTTCTTAGAGAAAGGGGAAGCGCATTCAAGGCCCTTGCCGCATTGACTGTGAAACTTGACCCCTCCCCCCCACAACTTCAGACAGTTTCCTGGTGCCAGTCTGCATCTGGAAGAAGGTCTTGAGGCATCTGGCCACAAAGCTGAATTTCCACACCAGAGACATCTGGGTCTCATCCATGAACAGTAACTCTGTTCTTCGTGGTACAGGGAATTCCGGACAAAGGCAAAGGGTCACTCGGGTCTCATGTTATGTTATGTTCTTTTATTACTATTTGTAGATTGCAACTGTTACCCAAGGGTGTCCTGGCGCTGGGAAAAGGCCTACAGAGGAGTCAAGTCCGAAGGAGAGAGGCGCACATCAATTTGGATTAGTTTGTGAAAAGCCACGTTTTTAGTGTCTTCCTAAATGCAAGAAGGTTGGTCAAGCTTCTTAGAGAAAGGGGAAGCTCATTCAAGGCCCTTGCCGCATTGACTGTGAAACTTCTACCCCACCAGTTGGTCTTCTTCACCCTAGGTACTGTCACCAATTTGGCGTCCGAAGATCGTAATGTTCTAGTTGGGGTATACCAATGAGTGAGTTGCTTAAGGAATTCAGGCCCAGTTCCATGAAGCAAGATGTTGGCTGGCGACCTTGTAATACCCAGAATGTAATTTATGCGATTCTATGTGAATGTGATCTAATTTACATCGGCCAAACTCAGCAAAGGGCTAAGGCTAGGATCCTACAGCATACTAGCAGAATCCGCTGTGAGGTAGTGGGAGCCCCTTTAGTGGATCATTTCAGAATTAAACAACATACACCAGAGAGCCTTAGGTGGGTCATACTTGAAAAGATCACGTTAGGTGCTAGGGGTGGCAGCATCTCCAATGCTTTGAATACCTGTGAAGCCAAATGGATGCACTTATTTGATTCAGTCAAAACAGGACTTAATGAAACTGACAGCACTTTTGCCCAGATGGCCAATCTGTGAAAGTTGATAGTGGTCATGCTAAGCAATGGCCATTTCACCTGAATGAAAATGTCTGCAGTGCCGGTCTTTACCATCATGCTTGATAGGTACACCGCTATACCTGCCGTACAATTGTTATTTTACTCTAATGAAAATTCTGTGGTACCGGTCTTTACCATCATGCTTGATAGGTACACCGCTATATTTGCCAGTGTGGGAATTGCCATTTCACTTTAATTTCTCTGTATCAAAAACGTTTTTGTAGTACCGGCCATTACCTCTTTGTTATATTTTAATATGTTGTATGAAAGGACTTTATGTTTAAAACAATATATCGGTGGATTGTTAAAACAATTTTTTGGATCAAACAGTTTGATGTGTGACCAAGATTCACTAACACAATATGTGTAGCTAAATAGCATTCGCCTCTGTACCTTTGGTAATTTGATAAAGTCTTCAAACCCTTCTTCACAAAATTATTACTTTTGAACTTTATGTGGATGGTGTTAAGGGACCTTCACGTTAGTCCCTTTTCTATGACTTTGTATATTACTGGTCATGTGATCGGAACTATATACAACGATATTTTTCAGGCTTTGATGGACTAGGATATACTAAATGTGCAGTTATTTAGCAGTGGTTCCCGTGATTTGGTTTCTTGGATAAATGCCTTTGAAGTCCATTTGTGAATATTATTATTTTTTGGAACTCCATTTTGAAGTTGCTAATGGATTCCTACACCAGTCCCTTTTCTATAATTATACTTTTTACCGATCACGTGATCGGAACTTCATAGGGAAAGCATTTCCTGAGTAATTTCGTCTTTGATTTGAGATGACAGCTGCCTGATTGAACTCCGCGCGTTGACTTTCCGCGCGTTGACTTTCACGGTATGTGATTATCCCAGGGTATTTTTATGATTCTACGCGCCTCGAAAAGGAAAGGTGAATATCCTTTGGCTGACAGGTTTTTTGTGACGAAGGTTTCTCTGTGTCATTCACAGATCACGGACCAGGAAGAAAATTCCACGGGCACTTTGGAAAGTTGCTCCTCGCTCATTATTACTACCTCAGGGTCGGCGATAACAACCCTTTCCCTTAGGTATGTTTATATCACTATTATGGTTTGATAAAGTTATCTACTTGTCTGCTCAAGGGTATATATATATATAATTTTAATTTAATATCCCGAAACCTTTACAGACTCTGCCCCGTGGGCGTGAGGACGACCGCCCTTTTTGGGAACATAACTCAGCTAGAACTAGCCACGGCTTTGCCACGAGCAGGTATGTCATATGCGGAATATACAATGGCAGCGTAAATGTATACATTACCATTGTAGAACAACAGAATGTGTACATTTCTCTATCCTTTTAGAGCCTTGCTAGATTCCTGCCAGCGGCTTGTAAGTTGCTCTACGATCAGAAGTGGTATCTCAGGGGCGGCTACTACACCGCCGTTCTGCCAAGTATGTACATTACTATTTTAATTTGATCAGTCAGCCACTTAAATGGGGAGCGAAAGCTCTTTAATATGACATCCCACTATCTTTATAGATTCTGCCCCGTGGGCCTGTTGAAAGACAACTCAGCGAGACTGGGTCACGGCTTTGCCATAAGTAGGTATGTCGACTGTGGAGCATGCAGTGGTAGTACAAATGTATCTAATTACCACTTTGGAACACTAGAACATGTATATCCCTCTATCCTTGTAGATTACTGCCAGAATTGCTGCCAGAATTGAAGCCTAGAGGACAGTTCCTATATAATTTCTTTACGACTTTTTGGAAGATTTCCTCTCTTTCGCTTTCTGCCATCGGCAGGTATGTTTATTTATTGGTCTAATACTTTCAATAGCCTACTTTGTAAAACTAGGTGGCACTACATTCCGCTGTTAGTGCCCTTGCCCTGACAGGAGGGCCTATGTTGTATTTGACAACTGAATTTAATAACTGAGTGACTTGTCATGACTTAAAGACCACCTCCATCCTGGTTTTTGTTGTCATCTGACATTTCCTATTGTTCCTTCGGAATACTTCTATTGTTTATGAATCCACTATCTCCAATGGGGTTCAGATTACCGATGTATACACCGGTCGGCAATTGATTAGATCCCCACTTGTTGTTTTCTTGCGATGGTCTCTCCCAATTTATTATCATAAGAGCACCATTTACCCACTAACACTCGACTCAGACCCTATGATTCCATGATTGTCGGTCCAGTATCTATGTTTAGAGAGCGTACTTGTTACACCTCTGATGTATTCCTCCTCTCCCCCTTCCCCTTCCAGGAGTAGTTCCTCTCGTCAAGATTTTTTAACTAAATTGTCTGGGATCCTATGTGACCCACGAACTAATTATTTTAATATTTAATTTTTATGCAGATCTATTGCCCCACCTTCCACTACCCTTGTCCTGATGAAGACCCTCTAGCAAGGTTTATCCACTCCTGCATTCCAACTGGGTCGAAACGTCGACACTTCCTTCTATGTTCAGTCTCTATTATCATTTATTAGTATTGTTTTTCATTGAGGCATGATGTTTTTAAATAGGAGATGATTTAACTCTCTGTATAATAATTTGGTTATATTTTGGTCTTGCTGACCTTCTCTAAAGATCTTATCCTTTCACCATCCCATCACTACCCTTCCCTATTCTCACTCTCATTGGGGCACACTGAAAAGTGATTTACTGTATTTTCTAATGTATGAATAATTGCTATACGAAACACATTGTGATTAAAAAACAATGGTGTTATAATCACTTGTGTATCTATTTTTATTTTGTTGTCTATCAATTGTGTTTATTTGTTCTCTATTAACTGGGACCACTTTGTTTGTACAGTTCCATGAAGGGCTTTGAAAACCAAAATTGCAAAAAACACAGTTGATGGACAGAATGTAGAACAATGTCATACATTCATCCCAGTACAAGGATCTGGGCCTAAATCCATCGTTTTTTTGCACTCCACACCACCCTGGGTTAGACACTGGCTATATGCAAATCAGCTCTGACCCTGTGCCTCATGGGAACAATCCAGTCCGAACTACCAAGCCATGTCTTTCCCAGACCGGAATCAAGCATCCAAGGACCGGTTTCTGGCTATCAGCCTTCATCAGCCTGGATAGCTTGACTCCTTTGAAAACCAAGCATAAGGCCTTGAATTGGGTGCGTTTCCTCACTGGCAGCCAATGCAAGGCTTTGATTTGGGCAGAGACGGATTCAGACCTAGGTGTGCGGGAGAGTAATCTAGCAGCTGCGTTTTGTAAAACTTGCAGTTTATTTAGGGTTCCATCATATAGCTGCTTTGTGGAACATCATGCTGCACTCTTTCGTCCCCATGGTTGGGAGAACAACTGCTCTGATCACCATGCACTTATAGAGACACATACAGAGAGAGGAGGAGACTAAGGATTCAATGAGCAGTTTGGGAATTGCCTTTATAGTATACCAAAAATTATACTTGTGATTATGCCACTTTCCTTAATTATTTTCCTTGTGTTCCTTTTCGCTTATCGTCCTCAAGTCATAAATATTTATGTGTAGCCAATAGTCAGTGACCAGGTGTCAGTAGTGATATTGTTTATTAATCATGTTGTCATGAGCACTTTAATTTAGCTGAAGTTCAGATTCAGGTTCATTTTTCTCAGGGCTCATGTATGTTTTGAGTTCACTAGTTTTCACGACCTCATAAGATGGCAATCCTGTCCTAGAATGTGCTGCTGTTCTTGTGGACAAAAGGGCTAATGGTAAAGCATCTGGCCACTGCAACTCTGAATCTTTGCCAATTTCAGTTTGACTACTGTTGTACTTCTCAACCAAACCTGTTGACTCAGGGTGATTCGCAGATGGAACTTCTGTCTGATGTATAGTCCCTCACAAAACGTTAAACATCTTGGTGATACTCAGAGGGCCAGAAGAATAGGGCTGCTACATACATTGCAAAACCAAAGGGGATGATGGACGGAGTGTTGAACATTGCATGCACTCACCCCAGTCAACTGATCTGGGTTTAATCCATCATAATTCTTTAGCTCACTCCGCCACCCCAGTTCAGACATGGCCATATGCAAATCAGTCTGACATTGTGCCTCATGGGAACAGTCCAGCCGGAACTGCCAAGCCATGTCTTCTCTGGACCGGAAACAAGCATCCTGGGACCGGTTTCTGGCTAATCAGCCAGGCTAGCTTGAATCCAGTGGCAAAGTGTTACATACATTAGCAGGCGTCTCCTCAACCATTCCTTTCTCAATCAAGTCTTGCACAATTTGAATCAAAGCTTATTCACCTGCCTGCGGTATCTTATACTGAGGAATGCAGGGTAAAATAGCACCTTATAGATCATAGATAATCTGTGGTGCTGCCTCATTGAAACCCTGCTCCCAAAGCCCAAAGTAGCCGACATGTGTTTGAGGGCATGCTGTTGCACAAAAGGCTCATAATCTTTCATCATATTCCACACATCCTCCATTACATGAATGGGATTCCGGGCCCACTACGCAGCCTGATTAGCTACTACCTGCTTTTCAGCCTCCTCCACGTCACATTGTATCATTGTTGCCTTAATCGGTCCTTGAATTTCATCCAGTCTCTATCTTCAGGGCCGTGCACTGGTGTCCCAATATTCTGCCATGTCGGGGAATGGAGGAAAACAGTGGGAGTGATAACAGAGGTAGTGGGCATTAACGTCGCTGCTGGCTGGGTTGCGGGTGTAAGAGCTGGTGAAAGGGATGCCGAAGCAATAGGTGTTGCAGGAATGCTGACAGTTGTAGTTGCCACAGACGCCAAAGACAAAGAAAGAACAGGAGGTGCCGTGGCCAAGGTAGACTGAGTAACGGTAGCTGAAGCAGAAACAGCAGAGGCAGAAGAACTGGGCAGGTGGACCTGTTGGGGAAGAATGGGATATACCCTCTGAGGGGCATATAGAGGTGGGGGTCAAACATCTAGCAATTCTTCAACAAAAGCATCATTCTCCTCCCGGGCTACATAAGATTTATCAATATTCAGTTGAAACCTCCTATCCTCATGCTCTATTCCCATCTCCTGTTTCTCTCTATCAAGCTTTCTGAGTCAATGTCTGCATTCTCCCCTTCCGGACCTCTTTCTCTGCTTTCATTCGCCTCTGTTCAGCCTCCTTTTGCCATGTTCTGCAGGAATCAAACATAGACAGCCTACTTCTTCTTGCAAACAACTTTTCTTGTAAAAATCCTATGTTCTAGGCATGTGAGCTGTACAGCACATGTTGTGCGTAGCCCGCCATCTAGTGTTGGGTCCGGATGTTTGCACTCTGTTTTTGTTCGAAAAAGTCTTTTCCAGTCATGAGGTAAGTGATTCCTCCTTTTGGTGATAGTCCGCATGGGCATTGACTCCATTGTTAGATTGTTTTTTCCCGTCATCGGGTTTTAATGTGAATTGCTGCGCTCTGGTTCGGCACCGTTTTTCGGGTTCCATTCAACGCGCAATCCACTACCCTTGACGGTATTGTTTCTTGATCGCGTTTCCCATTCTCTGGGAATCGTTCCGGCAAAGACCTTCGATCGGAAGACACATGGAGTGGGCCTTCCCGTGCCAGGCTCGCCAGCAGTCGATGGAACGGACTCCATTCAAGCTCTGTCCCGGGTGTCACGCTACGTTTCCACGCTCCGTCTTGCACGAAGTGTGCAACCTCTGTCCATCCCCGGAACACGACGAAAACACTGCGACGTGTGCCGATCGTTTCGATCGAAAAAGACCCTTCATGACCGCCAGGCACAACGTCATGAAATGCATCAACAAAGCGGCTCTGCACCGGATCTCGTCGGAAAGGACTCCGACCACGAGGAATCCCTCGCACAGGAAGCTAAAGTAGAGGAAAAACACATCTCCGTCTCTGATGCAGAAGACCAAGTAACACCGGGCCAACGTAACGTGAGTACTGAGACTTCCTTCCCCTACCATTTGTTACACAAAAAGGCTCAGATCCCTCGACTGCCCTCGGGCCAAGGTCAGCACCGACAAAAAGTCGGCTGAATATAAAATGGTGCCGCGAATGCTAACTTAAGGCATACAATGAGTGGAGAACTCAGCGAAAACATTTTTATCCCAACATAGGCTACCGCTAGACCACCTCTTTAGCAAGGACGGCTGATCAGCTCAGGAGTTAGAAACATAAAGATGCTGTAAGTAAGCCCTGTAATTCTTAGTCATAAGGCATGCAGGCCCTAACCATAAAAGCAACAGCTCCTGGCTGCACAGCCAGCATTTCATTTTTGTAATGCCTGCTGTTGCGGGCAGTTTCTGTCCAGAAGTACTTCCCTTTCAAGCCATTATTTCTGGTGATCACACTCTGTCCTAAACTCTTCCTTTCCTAACCAGTATACTCCAGTTCCTAGCTTTAAGCCTATTGGTTCCTAATTGCAGTTCTACAGATTGTAGGTACAGTCCTAATGACTCCAAAGACTAAATTCTTCTGTTCTTAGATATGTGCCTGGGGTTACTGTTAAACCTTTGGAATGGAAGGCACAACATTTCCATGCCCAAAGCGTTGGAAGTAAATCCACTTTTTTGGAAATCTGGCTAAAATCTGGCTAAAATGTTGGGAGTAGATGACTTCCACAGTAAATGGAAGTCAAATGTTGCGTGCTTTACCAGACAATTAAGAAACAAGGACTTGGGGCAATTGAAGGTAAAAACAGGTTTCCTACCATTTTAAGCATATGCTTGTTGCTTAAGACATGGAATTCATAATTTAGGCAGTCTGTGAAAGTATTCCGATGTCTTGCATTTGGGTTACATTTTTAGACTTAAAAAAATACTTATAACTGATGCACTGAAAAGCTGTTTTTGACACAAGTCCTAAGGTTGCTGTGCCCTGCTGTTCCTGGTTGTAAATAATCTGAATCTAGACTTTAAACATTGCATAAACCTTGCTAAACTTGGATATTTGCTATAAATTCAGCAGTTCTGAGCTCTGTGTCCCGCTCTTCCTAAAGCAAGCCCTGTAGTTCTCCAGCACTAGATCTTTCATAGATTCACTTACTTCATTGATTCCCGGTCACCAGATCGAGGAACCCAGGTAACTGTTAGTACAGCAATGTAGGTCTTACACTCAAAAACAAGAATTTCATAGGTCTTTTGTAACCCATCAAAATCATCATAGATGATCCAAACTACAGTCAATCAGAGACCAGCACCACCAGATGTTCTCATGTTGGAGGCTTCCAACTTCGTATCACAGGTTTCACTGGAAAACATCTTTTCAACAGCATGCCAGAGCTGGGCCAGAAGAAACGTCTCTTTAGGGCATCTAAGGCTAGTGGAAGAAGTTCTACATGGATGATCCACATAATAAATGCCTCTACTCTGTTCATTCAAGCCACAACCTGAAAAATTTGACATCTGCATGTCTTTCTCAAAACTTTAAAAGACAGAGCAAGGAGGTGTGAATTTGCCTTTTAGGTGGAGAAAGTTGAAAAAGTCTTGCCCTCAAAACAAGGTCAGGCTGTTATTACTCATTCAGAGAACTCAGACAAAAAGACTCCCAAGCTCGCACTGAAACTCTTTGACCCTGCAGCTTAGGGTCAGACATCAGGTCAGCCGCTAACCACTGCCTTTGCAAAGGAAAGAGATTCCTAGGAAGCCTCTTCACAAAACCAAGAGAAAGGCAGTGTCAACAGAACACCACATTACTAAACAAGCATTTGCAATGCAATAGGTCTCGCATTAGGAAAGTTTGAGCTATTGGTATTGTAAATGACAATTTTTTTATTTATGTGTTGGTTTTGAAAATAGCAAAATTAATAGCTTTGTAATTTACAATGCCAATACTTTTAACTTTTGCAAATGTGACACCTATAGCATTTGTAATGCAACATGTTATGTATTTACGTGACTTAGATGTATTGATATTACAAATAACAATGGCTTTTAATTTATTTAAATAATTAATACTTAAATAAAAGTTATTGTAATTTATGATGGCAATAGCTGAACATTTTGTAAATAAATTTTGTGAAGATTATGTTCAGTGTATTTTATTGTGACGAAAATCCAAGAACAGAAGTGAAATATTAACATCTTTTTGTGACATTTGTAATAAAGCTTGAAACATTGAAAGAACATATTTGAACCAGTTGTTGTTGAATGGTTAAACAGATTGATGCTGTGATGGTGCTAAGTGATGTTGCGGTGGCGACGAGTGATGCTGTGGCGTTCAGTGATGCTGTGGTAGCGCATAGTGATGTTGTGGTGTCCCTGAGTGATGCTGTGGTGGTGCGATAGACAAAGGGAGGGCGATAGATAGATAGAGTGAGGGCGATAGATAGATAGAGTTAGGGCGATAGATAGAGTGAGTGAGAGCGATAGATAGATAGGTAGAGGGTGATAGATAGAGGGCGATAGAGTGAGGGTGATAGATAGATAGATAGATAGATAGATAGATAGATAGGTTTAGGAGCGACGCCCCTCTTGAAGCAGCACAATTCTGACTTGCATATGGCTAGTCTCTGTGTGGAGTAGTCTAGGGTCAAAAGATGATGGGCTGGAATCATTGTGTTGGCTGGTACCGCACTAGATACATTTCCTTCTACGCACCATGTGCTTGACCTCGGGCTTGAAATCTCCCTCTGCAGCTAAAAACAAAGTTCTGCACAAAGCGCCCTCAGTGGCGTAGGTAGACCTCTGGCTGCCTGTGGCGGCCACGGTGTTTGCCGTCCTGCGACGGCTGCAGGTAAGAGCGGGGCTGCTGGTGATCCCTTGCGATGGCCACAGGTAGGAGAAGGGGTGGGGTTCTGGCAATCCCTGCATTTGCTATGACGGCCACAGATAGGAGCGGCCACCGCCCCCAAAACTTGCGCCGCTCAGGGCAGCCTGCCCCGTTACGCCATTGAGCGCACTGAATGCTCCTCGGGCAAGGTCACCCTATTATTGCTAAACTTTTGTAATGAATAAAGCAGATAGCGCAAGATAGCACAATGTTGCTAAGTTAGCATTGGTATGCATTGATAGGTTGAACAGTTTAGACCACATGTTTTCGCCAGAGACGTTTTAAGGCATGGGGAAAGTGGGCTCTGGCCCAGGGCCCCCGGGCCGCAGACTTTCAGGTGGGCCCTGATAGAGCCAGCTCTGTCCTTGCACTGATGATCTTGAATAATGCTTAAACAGATGGTTTTAAATAATACCGTTCTTCTTTAATTTATTCTGACTTGCATATGTGATTGAAGTGTGAGAGTCTATTACAAACATTTTTGCAGAACAATGTGGTGTTGTTTCATGGAACACCCATAAAAAAGTGTTTCTATCAAAACAGGACCTCACCTATGAGAAATGGGAGAGCGTCACAGAGATTACTTACAGTGCTGTGGTACTATGTTGAAAACACACTTCACTGTTCCTGAATATTAGATGAAACACATTTCGAATTTGGTCGAGTGTGCATGTACACTCTCGGCGACCTGTCCAAAGAGGGAATGAGAAGTTAAACTAAATCACAAGTTCAAACCTGTTCTGAACAGGACCCACCAAAACTTAAGATGACCCTGCTTTCGTCTGCTGCTAGGGCCAAGGAGTCACTTCAGACTCATAAATGTGGGTATTCAACATTCTCACGCCTCCGTGTGCGGGACGTCAACAACACAATATATTAACCTGTGGATGAAAAAGTCCCAGCGATGACGGTTGTCGCATTTCCTGTTTGCTCTCAGTGATTCATGGCGGTGGAGTGGCCGAGGTTGTTTGGCCCAGAATGGGCGACAATGCAGGCCCCGAGGTGGCGACCGCTCCTTGTGAGGAGTTCACGGCCTTCACTCTGCCCGGTCAGAGGGCGTGTGTGCCGCTAATGCCTCGCCGGGAGGCAGTAAACTGGCAGTGATCGCTTGCATCGTGCTTCCACAAAGCCCTCGGGATCCCCGCGTCACATCCACATTGTCTGCTGTTTACGCCTGATGTTTATAATATGTGCGTGGTGATAAAAGAGCTCAGCGGGTTTATGCACCCGTTGTGCAGATCTGTGCTTCACCTGTAAGACACCGGTTCGAATCCAACCACCAGTTAGCGCTCCTGTCGAAGGAGCGGACCGCACATATTCATAAATGCCTTAGCACACTGACATTATGGCATTTAAAGTAACTCCAAATGAATATTCCGGTTTTGGTGGCAAGGTGTTTTGATCTATTTATTTATGCATGCTTTTTTATATAGCGCGTACTTTACTAGGTGTGCGCAGTAGTCAGTCCATGGTCCAAACTATTGGAAATGAGCAGGCCGCCGGCCCAAAAAACAGGAAGTTCGGCAGCATCAAATCTGTCGTGGGGTGGGACTTCCGCCTTCTGCGGGAAGCCAGCGGCCACGGAGTGCCTGGCAGAGAGCAGCAGTGGTGGCTGCACACGTAAGGAGGAGCGGCGGACTCCTGAACCTGACGGAGCCTGTGGCCCGGTGAGCAGGGCTTAGTTGGGGGGGAGGGGGTGCACGTGTGTGGGTGTGTGTGAGTGTGGGTGCGTGTGATTGATTGATTGATTGCAGGAGGCTGACTTGCCTCGGAAGCGGGACAGGAGATGTGCACGGCGCGTGGCTGTACGTGCGCGTGCACATGCTGAAATCACCGAAAGCTCGTGCCCATCCCCTGTCTCACTTCCAGAGCAAGTCGCTAACAATAGAGGCTTCGCTGGACAGCAGCTCGCCCTAAAAAACAAATATAATTGAAAAAAGGCCATCACCCGTGAAAAAACTAAATGAAACATCAAAAAAAGCAGGCAAACGTGTCACCTGTGAGGAAAACCTCAATGTTGTTGATGACGGTTCAGCTGGCAAAAATGATATCATCGTTGATGACGGCCTCATCGATAACTCAGCCATCCACTAAAACTCCAAATGCCAAAGACCCCTCATCGACCAAAAGATTCAATCTGCAGCACCTTCAATGGCAACAAAGTGTCAACATCAAAGCAGTAGCCGACGACAAAGAAGTTCTTGTTGATAATCAGAACCATTGTGGAGGCCATAGAAACTCTTGTTAGTGGCAAATCCTTCACTGTCAAAAACACTAAAAAGATTTTTGTCGACCGTGAACACATCAGAGAAGCCATTAACTTAATTCACAGAACTAACACCAGTGGAGCTAGTAATCAGTAATACCTCCAGTGAAGCTGCTTCAAGATGCTTCATTAGGCTTGTAAGGAGAAGAGGTCAGGAAGAGTCCAATTTCAATGATATAAAGGCATTTATTAGTGAAGAAGACTAGCAGGAAGGTATTCAAAACACTCATAAGCCTTCTAATCTAAACGTCCAGTATGTTAACTTGGATGAAGAGTACGATCAAATTTGCCTGTAGACAAGTAAGCAAGAACTATGCTCACCAAGAATTTTAGGTGACCGATAAGCATAGCGGGGGTCCACCTTCATCATAAATGGTTCCAATACAGCTGGCAATGTTGAATAGCCTGCAGGATATGGCTAAAGATATTTCACAAAGTTCCTCTCCATTTAATCCTGGATCGCATTCAGAAGGGATGTTAACATCTCCACCTAAAAATTTGATCCCAATCAACGTGCCTGAAAAAAAAACTAATTACCTAAATTATTACCTCTCCAATAGTGACCTGAATGCTGATGTGTCAACTTTGGATGAAGAGCATCAAGGTACACAACCACCTAGCGAGGATGCAGATGATTAGGACAGTGATAAACCGTGTCTTTTTGACAACCTTGACGATGATGATGATACTCATATCCACAAGACAACCTAGCAGCTCCTACAAGAGACTTGTATTGGAATGATTTTGTGATTCCTTAAAATGCCAGCCCTGAGCATAAGCCCAGGGACTCTTGCACAGGCGACATAGGTTTCATGCCCCTGTCGAGAAGGCATTTCATTTTAGTCTCTCGACGTCTGCACCGGAGAAGACATGTTTTCTCTTTGACTTCAAATAAGTGCCAGATCTATTCCAGTTTTAGAACACCCCTTGGAATGAGGTCTGGCTACAATACAGAACCCAGCCACAGTAAAAGTCAACCTTTCTAGAATCGATATCTAAAGCCACATTCTTGACACTAGCTTGTATTTTAAATCACCGATTTGATTGTCTTTAATGTGATACAACAGAGATCTAGAAACCCATCAACCCTCTGTACTGTGCCCTTTGACAAGGAATAAAGTGTTAAGTGGCTTAACGCTGCCTTGTGCATAGGCAAGGCCTCTATCGCCACAGGAGCGACACAAAAAGTGACTTTCCCATGGCGATAGGGGCTTGTACATATGCCCCTGAGTTCTTGGTCTCTCAACACCGCAGGTCTCTCCCAACTATGGGGAAGAAATGAGGTGGCGGTAAAGGGCATTTATTGTGGGCAAAAACACAATAAACGGATCTTGATTGACACTTTACATTCGAATGGTGGGGGTTCAGTGGGGTCTCAGGACACAAAGAATTGAAACACACACATATTCAACTCTCGATTCCAAACATGGATCCGCGCTAGGTGTGCAGACGATAGGATACCGCAGATCATCGCGACGCGTGCAAAATGTTTTCTGCCCCATACATCTGGAAGGCCAAGCAAATGCAAACGGTGTCATGTTTTCTTATTAAATCAAGAAGTTCTCAATAACAGCTGCACGGTACGGACTGCGCATTGGCTCAGTGTAATATTTTCATCTGAAACCGATGATTGCGGTAACTTTCTTAAGAATGACATCTCTCAAAGAGACGTTCAGAAGGGACATCGTGCTTCGCCCAGCTTGCGGGTGGCCGGTATGATGCCATTATTTCGGACTGGTCAGTGTAAAGCGGAAGAACAGCCAAATAACAATTTACCAAAGTGTAACGTACGCGCGAAAATCGAACCAACGCGTTTCACTGCTGACAAGGGCATTGCATGTAACCTATGTGCATACAATGTATATCCTAGCTTGAGCGGCAGTAAAGAGGATTGCGTCGCCTTGAGGTTGGAATGAGCTCAGTGGTTGATTACGCGGTGCAAAGGTCTGAGTATCGCCCACACAGGTCACAAGTTTGAATGGCCACAGAGTCTGCTCAACTTTTCATGCTCCAGGGGTGAACATTTCAGGTAACATAAATTAGAGCAGGGATACACAAAGTACTGCCCGAGGGCCACATGCGGCCCTCCTGACCTTTAACCCCTTCGCTGCGGCGGCTATTCCGCCGCAGCGCTAAGGGGGAGGCGGGGCCGCACGGCGGTCCCGTGCTCGTGACGGAACCGCTCCGTCACGGCCCTCGGGTGAGCTATGCTTGTGACGGAACGGTTCCGTCACGGACCCGCCTGCCATAAGAACGTCAGCGCAGGCGCGGAATTCGCGCCGCGCAGGCGCGGCGAGCAGCCCGTGACGGAACCGTTCGGTCACCAGCACAGCCCACCCGAGGCTCGTGACGGAACGGTTCCGTCACGAGCATGGGAGGGGTTAATTGCGCCCCCCGGTGATCAACAGGCCTGGGCTGTTGTTTACTTGATAGAGCAGGAACATTCAGAAATCTGTGAAACGTTGCACGTTAACTCAACTAAAGGTAAAAAAAAGTCCAGTTTTTGAGAGGGTCGGTTGAGCATGCGTGGTAATATTTCCACTGGTGCCCTCTCATTTGCATTACACTGCGGACAAAAAGTTACTTGCTTAAAAGACTCACCCTGTGCTGCTTCGCCTCTCGCATGTTGATGATCAGGGGTTAATGAGGGGTAAATTGGTGGGATGGGTGGAAGGGGTCTTCAATATAAAAACGTCATTTTTTCCTTATTTTCTCTTGCGTGTTTCTTCAGGCATTTCTTTGTAAGGGCTGTAGTAGTAAGACTGGGTAAGGAGCACTGTTTTTTTGTTCCCTGCATAAGAAATGCAAATCATTTTAATTAGGGGAAACCCTTCACCACCTTCTTTCTTTGTTGGGCTTCTGAAAGCCTTCTGAGATGGAATAAAGCAACCAGCCTCTGCTATTCTTTAAATATATCCAGACTGTTTCATAGTCCGTTTCAGTTTATCCCTTTTACACGAGTGTGTGCTGTGAGTGTCCAACGTATGTCCAGGAGAGCTGCTTCTGTGCCAAATCTGCAGGGTTATGTTATGTTATGTTATTTCCATTTTTTAAGCGCACAGCTGCCCCAGCAAAGGGGCGTCCCGGCGCTATATCTGGAAAAGAGACACAACTCAATCAGGGCAAGAAGGGAAGTGCCACAGAGAGACCCTAAGAGTCAATGGGAAAGATGAAAGTCTTAACGGCTCTCCTAAATGCCAATAACTCATCCAAGGCACGAATATGGGCAGGAAGGGAGTTCCACAGCTTGGGTGCCAGCACTCTAAAGGAACGACCACCTGCTCTGCTTCTCTTCAAACGTGGAACCATGGCTAAATTTTGCCCAGAAGACCTCAGCTACTGAGAAGGAACATAAGGAGTAATGAGATGCTCCAATATCTGAGGCGAAGATTGTTTCAGAATTTTAAAAGATAGACATAAAGTCTTGAATTCAATCCTCTGAATGAGGGGTAGCCAGTGAAGCTTACGGATAGTTTCTTTGGCCGAACAAAATCTGGGAAGGCCTACCAGAGCCCTGGCAGCCGCGTTCTGAACGTGCTGCAAACTGGTAATTTCCGCCAGGTTAGCTCCGAGCAACAGTGAGCTCGCATAATCAAGTCTAGATAGTATGGCAGCCTGAATTATCAGCTGTCGGGTAGTGGCGTCAAAAAATTTCAGAATCGGCCTTAGAGCACGTAAGATCCCAAAGCAGGTGGCTGCTACTTTTTTTGTGTGGGTGGAAAAGCTAAGGGAGGGATCCAGCCACACCCCCAGATTTTTCACCTCAACTGCCGGAATGGGGGTCGGGCCCAGTTCTGACGGCCACCATTTGTCACCCCAAAGATTGCACTGCTTGCCCACAATCAAGACCTAGGTCTTTTTAGCGTTAAGCTGTAAGCAATTAGCCGTCATCCATCCAGCCACTGCACTCAGACCCTCCCGGAATCTGGTAGCCTCAGGGTCTGAATCTCCACTAAGTGCGACCGCCAGCTGCGTGTCGTCAGCGTAAGAGACCATAGTCAGGTCCCAACGCTTGGCTACAGCGGCCAGCGGCCACACATAAAGATTAAACAGCGTGGGGCTAAGTGCCGAACCCTGCGGGACGGTATGGGGTTTTGACTCGAATGGTGATGTAGCGTCCCTAAAGGTACGGTCAGTGAGAAACGACCGAAACCATTTAAGTGCCACACCATTGATACCTGCTTCTCCCAGACGCTGTAAAAGTATTGCATGCGATACAGTGTCAAACGCGGCACTGAGGTCGAGTAATACAAGTGCCGCAGTTTGACCCGAGTCCAATACGGAGCGCAGGTGTTCTGTCATGGAGAGAAGTGCGGTCTCGGTACTGTGACCAGCACGAAAACCATTCTGTGAAGGGTCCAGAATATTAGCAGACTGAAGATGGTCAGACAGAATGCCATTAACATGGGCTTCCGCTACTTTCGCTACCCAAGGGAGAAGGGAGATGGGTCGATAATTCTCCAGTTTAAGGGGGTCCAGTGCCGGTTTTTTCAAAATGGGAGTAACATCCGCTTGTTTTCATTTGGGAGGAATTATGCCAGAGGAAAGAGATAGATTTATAAGTTGGCGTATAGGGGGTAGACATAATGAGGCTAGTTCTTTAAATTGCGCTGGTCTAAGGGGATCCGCTGGTAACCCAGATTTAACTTTGGCTGCCAACTTGTCAAACTCCTCCTCCGATAGGTCAGGGAGTGTGGATAGGGCCAAGTTAGCACTAGGAATGGAGCACTGATCCTCCATTGTCAAACTAGTACTAGGAAAAGAACTATATATTTTTGACACTTTTTCCACGAAGAAGGCCGCAAGATCCTCACAGTGTGAAAGTGAACAGATCTCCTCCACAGGTACTCTGTTGGCTGTAAGATCTTTTAACACTTTGAAGATCAACTTCGTGGGATTAGAACTAATATTGACTTCATGAGAATAGTAGGCTGCCCGCGTCCTACAAATAGCTCTATGGTAGCTCTTAACTTTTGATAAATAATCGTTTTTTTCCCAGCCTCATAGGTCTTACGCCAGGCTCTTTCTGCTTGCTTACACGTTGTTTTTAAAAGCCGGAGGGTGTCGTTGTACCAAGGGCTAGGTTCTAGCAAGCGACTCTTACTCCACGCTGCAGGGATCAAGGAGTCAAGGGCTTTAATGACCCATTCACAAAAAAGGTCATAGCCAGACTCGACACCCTCGAAAGAGCCTAACGGGAGACCACTGAGAAGATGATGAAAGTCAGCTAATTTAAGTTTTTTCCAAGGGCGTCTGAAAATGACTCTATCTGATACTTTGAAAGGACGATCCTTGATCGTAACATGAAGCTCTATCAGATGGTGATCGGTCCAAGCTATAGGTTTTGGCAGGAGGACCTTAACCATAGTCAGGTTTGTGAATATCGGGTCCAAGATATGCCCCCCCCCGATGAGTAGGGTCAGTAACCAACTTGTGGAGCTGGAGTGCCTCCAGGTCCGCTAAAATGCTACTAATCGCTGGGGTGTGGGGAATATCGAAATGAAGATTTAAGTCCCCGATAATGCTAAAATTAGCCGATCCCAGTGCAAGAGAACGTACAAATTCTGGGAGAGCTTTCCTAAAAGACACATCGCTGCCTGGTGGTCTATAGATCAGCAAACCAGGCATAGTGAAGTGATGGCTGATCGTAATGCAGAAATATGCACTTTCACAGTCAGCTATGTCCAGAATTTTCCAGGAACAGGGGTAGCATGATTTAATTGCCATAGCAATCCCTCCACCCCTTGAATTCCGATTGTGCATGAAGATAGAGAATTCCGAGGGGAGTGCTAGATTTGGCACGGCCATAGCCTCATCATGCAACCATGTCTCGGTCATGAAAAAAATATCGGGAGTCTCATCGGATAACAAGTCAAAAATTGCCTGATGACGCTGTGAACACAAAGTACACCTGCATCCATGGTATAAAGCACTGTTTAGCTTTATTTCTATTTCTTTGTCGTGTCCTGGGTTTTTGTTTTGAATATCTAACCTCTCTGTGTCTCTTTTAAAGCGTGTTAACACTGACAAAGACACTGGAACTAGGAAAGAGGAAAGATTGGCCGCAATTACATTCAGAGTCATCCCCTTCTTATCCCAGTCTTAGAGCCTAAAGCCTAACGCTTGTTGTGTGCGTTTTGTTGGAATTTAATTGTTCGCTTTGCGCGTGATAACATCATTAACAGGTGAAATCACAGTATGTTCTTTTTCCGTAAAAAGCACCTCTTTCCACGTTAACGCGTGGCTACACAATTAGCAGGCAGTAGTGTGAAGTAGTGTGAATCGATAGTATAGGTGCGGTTACACTACCAAAAGATGACAAGATCTGGCCATCACAGACCGTGATGGGCTGAAAGGGCACAAATCTAGTCACAGCAGAGGCCGGAGGTATTGCATCGAATGAGTAGTTGAGGAGCTAGACCTAATGCCCTGGTGCCACCAAGATTGAGAGTAGGACCTAAACCAGGATACGGAGAAAGAATGTCCAAAGAGATCACATAAAACCAAACCGAGAGACGGGAAGGGATAGTAAGAACTGAAACAGCTACTTAAAACCCTTCACTAATAGGTAATCTTTCTGAAGGGCAGCTATTATGATGGAAGGTTGTACATTGAAGTAATAAAAAATAGAGGTCTCTTTCTTTCTTGATTCAGGTTATGGTCTAAATAACATCACCAGTCATTGGAATAAACAGGAGAACAAACCATTGATGTCTGTATTCCAAACAAGTACCGAGGTGAGCTGTAAAAAAGGAGGGGACTTGGCAAACCAAACATTCGTTAAGCTGACTAACGTCACCCTGTGTGAGCAGGCTTAACACATGTGGCCTGTTAGCGACAGCTGGTGTAGAAACCTACGTTTGCTGTGACGGGCATTGTTCTGATGACAGGAGCGAGGGGAGAGTACACTAGGAAATTCAGTGATAACCCTTACAGTAAGGTGTTCAATTCTACCCTTGTATGATATGGCCAGGGGTCTGATAGACACATAGACCACTTTTCTTTCTTTTTCTGTGGTGTGACGTCAGAGTTTGCCAAACAGGCAGGGTGTTGTTACCTTACTTGCAGTATTCCGGTGGGAATGTTTCGTGCAAGGCCGCCTTCTGTGGCCTAGGACTGCTGATAGAGAGTGCAGCTGTACCCCTTTACTCCTCAGAACATGGCATACGTAAGACACAGCGGTCACCCCGGTCTTCACTTCCGGTAGTAGAAAGTTCAGAGTGCTCTGCAGTGTGCCAGGCCCTGGAGACCAATCGGTGTCTCCAGCTGGGACATGGCGTTACTGCTGCAATCACAGACACTCGAGAAGGCGGATGCTGTGCCTCGCCAGCCCCGGCACCAACAGCTTCTTTCTTTGCTCTCTGAAAGAAAAGCCCGCAACAAATCGAACAAGTTAAGACCGTTATGCATGGTGCTGTGTCGAAATAACCCACGGTTTGCTGTTGTTTACTCATTCTGTGACATTTGGCATGTCCACACTTGGTAAAGAAGGGCTACTATATTGGTCCAATTCATTAATAAACTAGCACAGCAGGTCTGCCGGCAGCAGGAGGAGGCACGCGCCTCGCACATCAGAAAAGCAAGGGGGTGGGGAGAGAGGAGGGGGGCGGCGCGATTCATTCACGGGAGTGAGGGGCTGGCGCCCCGATAACTGATGACATTTGGCGCCAGCTGCTCGCTCCCGCGAGTGAATAGCCAGACGTGCACGCGTTGCCATTGGAAGTAATGCAACACGTGCACTTTTTTGCCGGGAAAGCTGAAATGATCCCAAGAGATCTCTTTCCTCTGCAGCGCATGCGCGTTGCGGAGGCGAGACCTTAAAACAGAACGTATTAAAGATGTTACTCCAAAAGCTATTGCTATATCACAAGCTCGCTTAAAGCTGGTCTTTTAGTGGCTTCATTTAAGGTACATCTTGCAGCAATTTCACGATTTTTAAGGAAACCTAAAAAGTTGTCTTTATTTTCTCTGAGGATAACTAAACACTTTATGAAAGGACTTTTCAGGATGTTTCCTCCAGAATGGCAACTAAGTATAGTGTTGGCAGTCTTAACGTGTCCACCTTTTGAACTGATTCACAAGGCAAAAATCTAACATATCTCTTGGAAAAAACAGCTTTTCTATGAGCCATCATCTCTGCTAGGTGAGTAAATGAATTACAAGCACTGTCATGTAAAGAGACATTTTTTAAGGGATGACCTGTTTGACGACCGCACCAAAATGTATCCCTTAAGTTCCATTTTCATTTCATATGATACAGAGAATAGTTGTGCCTGTGTTCTTTCCAATGTCAGAAGCGGAATAATTTTTACATTGAATAGATGTAATTAAATGCTTGAGCATCTTAAGACTTCTGAAAATCCCATCAGTTATTGTTGCTTTTGGTTCAATAACCAAAGGCAATCCAATAACCACACAGACCCAGGCTAAACGAATTTCTTGATGTATTGCAACGTCACAAGATCAGACCTTTACCAATAACAGTTGAGCCGCATTCCACAGGGACAGGAGCGACATGCAGCCTCTTTGAAAGACTTTCTTTAAAAGACATTTACAAAGCAGCAACATGGAAGACAACACATGCTTCTGCTAAGTGTTGCATCATTGATGTAGATACCAACAAGGATGCAGCTGTGTGAAGGGCAGTGCTCAGAAACCTTGTTACATAAGGTAAGCCTTATACTCAAAAGCCACTTTGTTGGAGACTGCTGTGATAATCTTAATTCAAGCATGTGAACCTCTGAAAGATCCCATGCAGGAAAGGGGAAACCGTTACTCCCCCCCACCACCTGAGTTTTATATAGCGCAAACTAGACCCGAGACATCGGGTATCAGAGCGCTTTACATGAGCACCCATTTCGTTACACATGAACACATTCATTATCATTTTTTTTTGTTGGGCACGGGAAGATTACGTGATTTGCCCAGAATCGCAGGATGTTGAGCGTTGTTGCCGAGACTCGAACATTCACATGCAAGCCACCCTCCTCCCCTTATATCGGGATTCTTCAAGAAATTCTTATACAAGCATGTTACACGCTAGAACATCTGACCAGTGGAAGAGCTGACAAGGGTGTTGGTTTTTGAGTAACACAGTTTGGCTCAACTAAACTGATGTAGATGGGTTACAAAAGACCTAAAAAAATACTCTGTGATCGAACTTAAGACTTACACTGCTGTTCTAACATTGTTACAAGGGGTTTCCAGTCTGGTGATGGGTAATAATTTAAGCATGTGAATCTATGAAAGATATTATCCGGGACTGTCTTAAAAAAGAAAAAAAGTAATAAAATAGGCAGTTAAAGAGAAAGTGGGACAAAGAGAGGAACAAGCATTGGTAAATGCCTTAGGTTTCACGTATGTGATCAATAATAAGCTGTTTTTGTTGTAAGTTGTAGTTTGCGGAGTAGTTGTACAATATAAGTTACAGAAAGCCTGTTAAAGTGTTATGACTTGTTTATGTACAAAAAGGCAATATATTGTGCTGTTACTAGTAGTACAGTGTAGTTAAGTAATAGCAACATTTTGAAAAAGGGAAATAATATAGTTAATTGATGTTGTAACAATATTATGTGTTTAGATGAGTTCTGACAACTTTTGGGCCTGGTTCCACTGCACCTGCTGCACCATTCACCATGATACGGTTGCCTGCAAGATAACTGCATTTGCGACTGCTTGTTTACTAGTAAAATATAGCAATATTTGGTGTGTAGTGGAGTTATGTCAACTTTTGCTCTGTTGCCACTGCACCTGCTGCACCATTTAAATCAAGCCCCTTTCAACTGCAAGGGAACTCATTACCCTATTGTATGCAAGGTAAGGGAGAGAATGTGGCCTAACAGTTAGGGCGGTCGACCTCAGAGCTGGGGAACCGGGTTCAAGTGTCGGCAGTTACGCTCAACATTCTGTGATTCTGGGCAAATCACCTAATCTACCCGTGCCTAACAAAAATGAGTGTGTCCGTCTGTAAGCTCTGATACCTTCAGGTCTAGTTCGCGCTATATAAAACTCCACACAAAAAAAGGTAACTGCAATTGTGACTGCCTGTTTAGTTATTTTTTTTTTGCAATAATCTGGGATTGTGGGGTCCCTAGAGCTTTAGGCCCCGGTGCCACTGCACATGCTGCACCATTCAAATCAAGCCCTTTTTAACTGTAGGGTAACTGCAATTGTGACTGTCCGTATAGTAGTAAAATATAGCAATATTATGTATTTAGAGGAGTTCTGACAACATTTGGGAAAGGTGCTACTACACCTGTTGCACCATTCAAATCATGACTCTATTATCTTCAATGTAACTGCGCTTGTGGCTGCCTGTTTAGTAGAAAAATATAGCATAGCTCTTGTATGCTAACTTTATTTTTAACGTGCAGCGTTTATTACAACATTTAGAATTTGATCATAATGACCAAATAGATTAAGTTGAAAAAATCAATCTGACAATGCCTACAAAGTGCAAAGTAAGGCACTGAGGCATGAATAGGAAATGCAACAAACGTTCTAAGGCTAAAGCATCAGCTTTACACAAAAACGTCGTAAAAATCAAGCATTCCAACATACTGTTTGAAGCTGTCTGACTTTTCCGTGGGAAGAGATCTTATATTGACAGTGAATGGGGTGTGAATATATTTAGTAGAAGTATTGCAAATGGGGGCAGACAGGGGAAGTTCATAAAATAAAAGTGATAAGAGTCCCATTTTAAGATATATTAAATACAAGAGATTTCATAAGCACAGCGCAAGCGAAACCTAAAAAGGACCAAAACGAAAAAGGAAGAAAAGGAGTGTAAGAAAGTGAGCAATGAAGAGAAACTGACACCACAGATAGAAGGCCCTCTAAATAAGTAAACACAGTGGTCCCCCGTTCCTCAATACACTTTACATCAGTGGTAAGACATAGGTAAGATGCCATTCACTGAGATCCGTTTTTCAAGCTTTTAAATGGCCTTTAGAGTTCTGCAAAAGTGTGTCCTGCAAAACTGTGGTGGATACCCCGTCTGCTGTATTGCTAGAGCATTATAGTCAGTAGGATGCTAAACATGGTAAATGGCACGTGTGCTACATTTTGACAGAGTACTATGTTGGACAAACTCTTAATTGGGCACAGAGTCATTGTACAGGGGATGGGTTTTGATATTTTCCATAAATGCTGCAGAAGCATCCACCGCAGTCAAGAGGTAAGGTTTATGTTAGTAGGACACTTTCTTCTTTGTAGGGCACAAAAAGTGACTCCATAACACCACGCCTCAACATTTCCCTTCTGATGACCGTCATTTGGCTTTTTCTTCTCGTCTGTGTTTTACATTTAGAAAGAGTAGAATGTGGCTGTTCTTGTTTGTTAATCCTACCTTTAGAGGTGCCCTGCCAATTTCAAGATGTCATGCCAGCCAGATTCCCACAGAAACACTGTGATCGTGCGCCTGATGTAGCCATGCCAGCTGCAGCAAGTCATCTATATTCTTCCTTCACCACAACGGTGTCAGAAAGAGGAGTCAAGTGGCCTTTAAAAAAGAATTACACCAGCTTGTAATCAACCACTGTAAGGCCCTGCACTGGAAATTCCAACACACACAAACATTGGGTGCATGATATACATTTGCAAAAACCTTAACTCTTGTTTTCATTACCATCATTGGCTTTGTTACTAGATGCCTGAATTTCACCAGATCCGACTCCTTTCTCTCCTGTAGCTTCTTCCCATCGAAGACATCACCGCGTAAGCTCCCGTCAAAATTAGAATCCATCTTGTGCAGTCTTGTTTCTACTGCTGACTTTCTACTAGACACTTTATCTAGATTTCTAATGTTGTAGACCAGTGCACCTATCATCTCTTTCTGTCCTTGAATAGTGTTTCCAACAGAGAAATCTTAGTTCTCTTTTACTTCTTCCCTTCTTCATGCTGGAGCCTGGAGGTAAGTTGGAACAAGCATTGGCATAGCCAATAGGTCTCGCCTTTGGGACCTTATAAGTGTTTAGCCATGCAACAGTTAATGGGCTGGGAATTCGTTTACTCTTGATTATAATGGTTGTACTGAAGACTGTGGTGCCAGGCGCCCATGCCAGTATACAGTGAACATGTGCTTGAGGTTGTATGATAACTTATAGTCTCTGACACAAGCTTTAATATGGTCATACCGGCACTAAGAACTCTACTATTTTGAGCTAAGAATTAGCCTGGACTAACTTAGACTTTGAAGTTGGTACACAGAACTGTTTCACGCTACGCGGAATTGGATTATATATCTTTCCCCCGCCACCAGTAACATTATAATCAAGGGCAAACGAATTGCCCATTAGGAACCCAGATTGTATATCAACCATCGAGGTGCTACTTAAGGGATTCCCGATTATTACATATCATTGAGCCCGTGGGAGCTGGATAATCGGTAGTGATTGTGAAAGTTGACTTGCATTTATGACTACGCCTGGTCTACACACGGTTCTGCGAAACCTGATACTTACGTTCATGCCTTGAAAAAGTCTTTGAAAAAGACAAAACACGTGTCGGCAAGTTGTATACTGTAAGCATTTTAACGAAAATATTAATTTTGAAATAAAGGATACTCAACAGCAGGATAATTAAGTCTGGATTCTCTATTTTGAACTATTTGTGTTGAAACGTGTCTCTAAATGAAGCTAATAGGATAACTCATACCCATAGACGTGATTTACATGCTGATGACTAAATAATGACAATTGTTATGCTGTAAAAACCCTAATTTTCTTCTTGTACTTTAAAAAAGTGTTATGATGTGGGGGTAAGAGGGGGATTCATGGTATCACCTCCTCCATCGTCACATACTACAAAATATACATGTATAATGATCCCTCCACTCTTCTATCTGGAACCTGCCTACGCCTACCCACCACTGGACGATGTTTTGATTGTTAATGTGTACCAATGATGCTATATTACCTTTTGTATTCTTCATAAAAATAACTGAATAAACAAATGTATTTTTAAAAAAAATGCGCTATGGAAGCTATGGAGCATTTCCTCAACAAAAGGCAGCGACCATATGAGGTCACCAACAAATAAATCCTGGAATTCACAAGAATCTGTCTCAAATTCCATTTCTTCCAGTTCAATAAATAGTTCTTCCTACAAATAAAGGGTATTGCAATGGGATGCCCCTTCACACCAGAAATGGCTATATTGTTGATGGTTCTCTAGAAGACAAACTGATTCTCAATAATAATCCTTTTAGAGAACACATCCACATACGGAAAAGATACATCGACAATGTACTGATGATATGGAAGGGCCCAGAAGTAAACATCAAAGACTTCGTCAACTGCTAAACATAAGAAGCCATGGCTACCCATAAAAAGGAGAGACACTTTCTGGACATACACTGCACCATGTGAATTATCGAATATATACCTCACTGTAGACAAAAGAGACAGGAATACATTCCTATATTACTCCAGCTTCCACCAAAGGAACCAGAGAGATAACTTACCCTACAGCCAGTTCTTGCGGATAGGGAGGAATTTCACAAAGAAAGACTATTACTTTATCATATTGACCTTCTGGAGTTGAAGACAATCCACTTCTCATTGAAAGCTTTTCTTCCATCAATGTAAATGCTAGCATTTGTAATATGTTAAGGCCAGCATTTGTAAAGTGCAGAGCTACCTCCGGAGAGGTGTCCCGGCCCGGGGGGGCGTCGGGAAGTTTAAGCAAGCTATTGCCCAGAGTCACATGGTGCTGGGCTAACCTTCCGCCGGAGCCGGGTTCGAATAGTGAACCCTGTGGTCCAGAGTCAGGCACCCTGGCCGCTGTGCCACACCTCTTTCGCAATCAAGGGGGAGCAGTTACAGGTGCTTATAAACAACATCACTGCCATGTGGTGTTGTAACAAACAAGACAATTTACAACAAGGGGTGGTGAGGGACAGAGTCTCTGAATTAAGCAGAATACTCTCACCCAGTCCAAAGATCAGGGCTAGATCCAACACCGTTTTTTAGCTCATTGCACCATCCCAGTTTCAGAACCTGGCTGTATGCAAATTAGTCTGTTCCTGTCCCAGTGCATGATGGGAACAGGGCAAACCAAACTACAAAAGCCAATTCTTACACTGGGGAGGAAACAAGCTTCCGGGGACCGGTTTCTGGCATTACAGCCGTCTTCGGCCCGGCTTGCTTGAATCCTGATGGTGCAATGAGCAAGGGACTCATGTCTGAGTATACCCTTCCACGCTTAGGGTGGACAAAATAATTTACAACAAGGGGGGGTGAGTAACAAACAAGACAGGCAGGGGTCATGGACTCTGCGCCATGAGGCCCTGCACCTCTGGAAATGGCTTGTACCGTCTAGGAATGTTCCTGATAGTAAACCACCTAGAAGGGTCTTTGAATGCCAGGGTGGACGAGGTCAGCCATTGACGTATAGAGGCTCACAAGTGGCAGTTACACTGGGAGGTGGTGCAAGGCTTTTCCCATGAATTGGGAGAGCCTTAGTTTAATCTATTTACCACTGCTGAGAAAGCCCTGTCTACACATTGGAGTTTCCAAGGCATCTCTAGCTAGGAGATGCATTCCACCTAGGGTGGAAATTGGGACTTCTGTATGTCGTTCCACCAATAAATCTCCTGCCCTGAGTTCTGAAGAAGAGGGGGCCCGAGTCATCCTAGTGGTCTTGGACTGGGCACGGACAGTATGGTATCCAAAGCTCCTGATCTAGACCCTTTGTCCTCCGATCAGGCTCTCCCTCCTCGAGGACTGCTGTCAAAACAACCGTGCAGGGTACTGCAAATAGGCCTTAGCAATCTCCATTTGAGATTGAGCAACAACAGCTGAACACCTTGCCTTCCTCCGTAAGTGGTTGATGTCATCTTGGAAGCCAGTTATGCCTGGACAAAAACTGTATATGCCAGTTGTTGGGATAAATGTGTGGCATGATGCAGCACACATCAGATAGGCCCCCTCTAGGCAAAGTTATCTGATTGTTTTTTTCCCTCTTTCGGCAAGGCTTTGTTTTGGTCAGTTACAGGCTACCTTTCAGCTCTTTCAGCCTTTTTACGGTTACTGGACAGGCCCTCATTATTCAGAACACCTGTTGTGATGCTTTTTTGAAAGATTCACAACAGTTGTTTCCTCCATCTCCATTTATTAAAGCACCTTGGGACCATAACTTGGTCCTCACATATCCAATGTGCATGCCTTTTGAGCCGCCACACATCTGTTCTTTGCTGCCTCACTCTCAAGATGGTGTTCCTTGTCACAATAACATTGGCGCAGCAAAGGAGTGAGCTTCAGACTCTTTGTTCAACTGCCGTCTGTCACATTCTTTCCAGACAAACTGGTTCTGCAGAAGTGAGCCGAGCATCCTTGTTGCCAAAAGTTGTTTCATGTAGGTCAACCCGTCACCCTGCTGGCGTTCTATGCTCTGCATCACCCTTTTTGTGGAGGAGGAGAAACTCCATCACTTGGACCCCAAAAGAGCACTGAACTTTTACATCGATTGTACCAGAGAACATCAGGTGAATGATCAGCTCTTTATGGAGTTTGCGGGAGCGAAAAAAGGCAAGGCTGTGCGGAGGTTGACCATTTCCCTTTGCATTGTGCTCTCTATTAAAATCTGATACGCATTGGCCATAAAGCAGCCTCCTGAAACACTGCAAGCTCATTCCACTAGGGTCAAAGCTGCGGTTAGAAGTTCCCATCAGAAGAACTAGTGACTTACCTTTGGTAAAGCTATTTCTAGTAGAGGCTCCATCTAACCACAGATTCCAACTCATTCTGTGAGTGGACTCCATCCATTAATAAGATCCCATATTTAGGAATCTGTACACTGTTCTCTACCAATTTGCTCCCTGGGCTCTGCGGCTCAGGCACAGACAACCTTAAATGCAACTGATGCCAGCGCTCATAGTGGTGCCTAAATAGGCTCTGCACATAATTTCTGGAGCAGTGTTCATGGAGAGCCACAAGGCACCACCTACGAGGACACAGGGGTACTGCAAAAAAAAAGTTGACATCCAGTGAATACTCAAAATGTATGGAATCTGCAGTTAGAGTCTATCAGAAAGAGTGTTACTGAAAGTAAGTAACTTGCTCAGTGAGGCGCTAATCAAAAGACATGTTACATTTTAGTGGTAACGCAGCCTCATTCAAAGCCTCCAGACTCCAAAATAAGCATAGGAAGTAACATGTTTCAACATGTGACCATCCACTTAAAATTGTCCTGTTTGATCTCAAATCACTAAATATTTTATTTAGAAAAATGAATCGATGATGTCCTGGAGGGTCACCGGAATGTCCAAACTCTGCATTCTTGGGTGATGCAGGATTGCTTCAGACGGCTGACTGGAGCAGTGTCTGATTTAGCTGACACTTTTCGTGGTCAAGCTGCTTGTTCTGTCCCAGAAACATCTACAGCTGGCAGCACCATGGAAAGTGAAACTCTGCTGCACTTGTGCCAGTTGTCACCACACCTCCTTTTAATGCACAGGCTTCTTTAGTGGCCCATTGGAGAAGTAGTTCATCTCACCCGGTTGAGGACAACATCAAAGAACAAACCATCAAGAGACGCAAAAACTAATGTCCTAATGTGAACGTCTGGACTACTCTCCTTATCCAGCTGATGTCCACACGTTTCCTATCCGCTCATGGAATGCTGTCTGGAAAAAGTACTCTAAGCACCTGTTGGCTCTTTGTTAATTTTGTATCCAACCTTCAAGTTAATTTTTATAAATAAATACATTAATAAATACAAATAATGTGTGAAATGAGCTCTTTCTAATATAATTTGGTTATCTAGCCTTACATAGTTTACATAAAATGATATGTATCTGCTACTTAATTATCTTCACACAAACAATACACATTTCATGACAAAACAAAGGTCTAGTTGGAGCTCAATATGTACAACAACTTCAATTTTGGTATGACAAATTTTCACTTTAAGATAAAACTGTTAGACATCCAAAATCCCTACAGTGAAGAAGGACATGTCAACAATGTTTAAAAACACGTCTACATAGAGGCCATAGGGAGAAGACAACATTTTGAAGAACAGAGGGAAATATAAAAAGTTGCATCACGCATAATGACAAAATATTATTTTTGCCCAATGCAAGGCATATAATGATTCCACCTTTTGTGAACAAATCAATTCAGTGTTACATGTCGACATAAACTAACCCTCTAATAACATTAGTAACACAAATGGTAGCCTTCATCGGTACAAAAACTATACACAGACAATGGGTCAGGGTTACTAGAAGCTAACTCGAAAACTGTACAATAATTGGGATACAATCTAGGAATCCATGGTTTTCATAGTGAAAAAAGTGTATTCCCATCAGACACCCATCCTGTTCCGCCCTACATCATTTGGAATCCTTCACCCGAAGGAAGTGGAAACTAGTCCACTGTGGATTAGGTAGATTGTAGCCCAATCCTTGTTGAGGATACTAAAATATGATGGTTGGAAAATGGTAACAGGTAGGTAAATGACTAGCAGTGCAAAGAAAAAGTGACAAGTTCGAAGGAACTCAGTGGTGCAAGTTAATATTGGTAGCCTTCATCCACAAATTTGTCTGTCTTCATGTTTTAATTTTTTTTTATATCTATGTTAAGCTCAGACACAGTCATACACCAAATTTCCACAGATCGGCCTCAGTTTGACACGGTCGATCACTCTATTTTGATCGACCGTGTCTCAGCACTGGGGGTCAATCTTCGAGCCAGAGACCTAATAGCTTCCTTTTTGGCGAACCGTTCCCAAGCTGTGAAACTTGGTACTTTCTACTCGCCTACTACCACATTACCCTGTGGAGTACCCCAGGGATCCTCGCTAAGTCCGACACTATTTAACATCTATGTGTCGGACTTGGCGAGGGTCATAAAAACTTATGGACTGAATCTGACCACCTATGCAGACGACACCCAACTGGTGTTGGCGGTCCATAAGAATGGTTTGGCAGTTGCCTCAAGATTTCAGGAGGCTTTACTAGCCATAGGTTCCTGGATGTTGGGGAACTGCCTTAAACTAAATTCGAACAAAACCGAGGTGATGACCTTTGGCAACCTGTCTCCGGTGTGGTCTGACATCTGGTGGCCCATAGAACTCGGCCCCCCACCGGTACCGGTTGCCAAGGTCAGGAACCTGGGGGTCACATTTGACACCAAACTAACTTTTATCCATCATGTCAATAATGTGACCTCAGCTTCCTTCTTCATCCTCAGGAAAATTAAAAAACTACTTCCTTTTTTACCCCTGGCTGCAGGAATGACATTGATCTCCACACTTATATTTTCGAAATTGGACTATTGCAATGCCCTCCTGCTGAATGCCCAACAGCAGGTTGTGGATAAACTGCAATTAGTCCAAAATGCAGCGGCCAGGGTACTTCTTTCCATTCCCAAGTATAAATCTGTTGCAGCTGCCATACGTCAACTCCATTGGCTTACAGTTAGAAGCCGCATAAAATTCAAGGCCCTCTGTATTGCATACAAGGCAATACATAACTCAGGCCCTCAATTTTTAAGAAATGCTTTCAGGATTTACATCCCTAGCAGGTCTCTTCGTTCGGCATCTAATTTTCTGCTCCCCCTTCCTCGCACCAGAACAGTTACTTGGGGAGACAGACGTTTTCTGGTAGCTACGGCGAGATTATGGAACTCCCTTCCTCTTTGTATTAAAATCAGTCCAACCTTGTTTATTTTCCGAAAACAGCTCAAAACATGGCTTTTTGATCAATAAATACTTTTTTCTTTTCAGTTTACTGTTCAAATCCTCTGCGCCGAGACACCCTCGGGTATTTGTGCGCATTACAAATTGAATAAACATAAACATAAACATAAACAGTTGATAATATCAAGTGTGAGTTCTAGAGAGGCCTCCTCCGCATCCCTCCGTCCTTTTCCCTGCTCCCTCCATCCTTCTCCTCCCCACTCCCTCCCGCCCTCCTCCTCTTTCCCTTCTCACCAGAGAAGTGTCTCCCTGGTAGTGCTCATCATAGCGAGCTTGCTCTTGTTACTTTTGTCTGTTTTCTGTCCCAGACCTTGCCTTAACAAGGGTGTGAAAGGTAATGGAGAGTGCAATATGGACAGTGGCGGCTCCTCTGTTATGGCGGGGGCGCGTTGCCTCCCCTGCTGGAAGCCTGCAGAGGCAAGGCCAGAAATACAATGATGATAAAAAAAGATGTATTATTTTATTTTGTGTCCTACAGGCTGCCTGCCACCCGAGCTGAGGGAGGGGCAGGGACAGCCACAGTGACGCCCCAGCACATGGTAGGAAGGGGGGAGTGGTGGCCACTGCTAAATGTGCATGATGGTTTGGCCAGCTCCAGAGGGCCGGCCAAACCACCATGTGCACTTAACCTTTCTCCACCTAGCTGTGTTGTACATCTGGGAGGAGTAACAAGCACAGACTCCCAGTCCATGTCTGAGCGCTGAACAGAGGCTGTCAGACCAATCCCACATGCACACATGCTGTGAATAGCATTCCCAGCATGTGAGCAGCGCTAGGATTGGGAGCTGGGAGCCTGCGCAGTGTGAACCAGGTTCCTGACAAGGACACAAGGATTGGGAGGAAGGGTGGCGCTAGGTGGCGCACATCCAAGATGGCCGCACACCTGTGAGGCTCTGGATGCTTGGCGACATTATCCGTTAATTATCCTCATCTCTACTGCAGATACCAGTGATTTGCCGCTGTCTATCTGCCCCCTGAATCATCCGCTCACTCCAGGGGAACATTGTGGCTCTCGGGCCTCTACAAGTCTGGCTGCGGGATGGTGCACGCTGAGGGCGCTGAGACGGACGCTTCTGCTGGAGGCTTGGCCACCCGCTGCGGCTACTCGAGACTCGTGGCTCTCCACGTGGCATATGGCCCCACTGCGGATTGATCCAGGCTGGAGCCTCGCCGCTGCACATAAGGTCCCTCCCTTGTGACTTCCCCCATGTTGTGCTGCTGAATTCTCCTCCCGCCCTATTAATCTTCGGGGGTGAGGCGGTGTGAGACGTGGCGGCTACGGAAGACTTCTCAATGCGAGACGCACCCTTTCTGCGAACCCTCATATTTGCAACTGACGGGTGAGTACTGGTGTGCGGTGGGCCATTCTGCTACCCGGATCCCTTGTTCTCCAATTGCGGTCATATCACATGGCACACTGCTTCTGGGGACATTCCGACAACTGCCTGCATGGTATAATTTCTCTTCTTCACATACCACTCTCCCACGGCCTCTGAGATCGGCTGGCACTGCCTCTGCCCCGCTTTAAAGGTACCACATCAGCCGTCCGTTGCTCTGCGACCCTCCAGATGTCAGGCGCTTTGTTTGCCTAGCAGCGGGGAACTAATAGCGCTTCTATCTATGTCTTCACGGTGCTGACTGTCTACCCATTACGATTCGTGTCTGCTCCTATCTTCTGGAAGAGTAATTAATCGCTTGCTACTAATTGCCACCAGACCTTCGCCCGCCTTTCCTCGCAGCACGTCCGGGCCTGTGATACATTCTCAGAAAGGGAATCTCCAAGTTATAACCTGTTCTAGAAGGTGTCAACACAGCGGGAGGCTACATACTGTGAACTGTCCAAAGATGGTGGAGTCATCCTTCTTGGCCCTGGGCCTCTTTTAACTACCCGCATCTTTGACGATAGCCCATCCCCTCTGCCGGACCGCGCAATCTACGCTTAGCCTGCTAACTGGGTGTCACCTGCTCACCTGCACTCTGGAACTGCCTGGGCGTTTGGCGGGGTGCTGTCAGGGCTGGTCCGCTCGGATCCTCAAACCTCTTTAAATCACATCCCATAGCATGTAGGTGGCACAAGAATTATTATTCTAGACTCCGTAGAGTCATTCCCTGCAGACTAGTTTCTCTTTGGCTCCGATGGTTGCAGTTTCCCCCTAGGCGGTATTCCAAGATGGCCGCTCAGGGACGATTAGTGAGTGGCAGTTTCGGGTTTAAGGCAGTTTTCAGCGCAGCTGCGTTCGCCCTCCCTCGCGCGGCACAATGCGCACTTCAACTGTGGATTTTTGGTGAGGGGTTGCGTTACTGTTATTGCACCCACATTTTGAAGCAAGACCAGCTTTAGATTATGAAGAAAGCTTGTGTTTAACCCAGTATCAGAGTAGGTGTGTCAGCCTGTCTGGGTAAGTCAGTTTTTGGCTATTTACTTGAGAATTATGAAGAAGGAGTTTTCCAGTGAAGATCCCAGCAGCAGTTGGGAGGAGAGACTTACTCCAGGAATTTATTAGAGACTTACTACAGGAATCTATTTGCTTATTGTGGAGAACTCATTTCCTCAGTTATTCATTCCAGCATTTAAGACTAGAGACTATATCTAGGATTTATTTAATTTCATTCAGCATTCTTTTGTGATACATTCCTAAGACAGTAACAAATTATAGACAGTGGTTCTAGAGAGACACTAATAATCAAACAAGAATACTATCTACAATCCTTCTTGAACTTTTGATGAGAACACATAACAAGGAATACAGAGCAACAAGAGCAGTATCTACACTAAGCAAGTAGCTATAATTTTATATATATATATATATATATATAATTGTACTTGCCAACAGTTTCCTGCGGACCATTCTTTAAGGAACACCAGTAGATGAGCAAAGTAGAATTTGTTTCTGACTTCTCATCTATTAACAAGAAAAGAAAAGAACAATTATCATTAGCAAAATTAATATGCATTACAAGATTAAATGCAGATTTCCTACAAGAATTGTGCATCACACATGTAGAGAGAAAGTATCTGCACGAGAAATAGACTTCAGATAGACACTTACCAGAGAGCAGCTAGCCACAAATTCTGGACAGGGAGACAGTAGAAGCGCAGCTCGCATTCCAGTCCAGAGGAGGAGAAGCAGTGGCGGTCTTCTCTTTTCTTCCCAATCCCCATTCCCCCTCTTTGCTGCTTGTGAGCATTTAGTTCAAAGTAGCAGAGTTAGGTATTGAGAAATCATTCGTCTGCTCCTGCGGAAGGTGAAGGTTTTGGTACAGGTACTTTGACAGGTGCGATGGAGAAACCTGATGGTCGCCAGCCTCAATAGACCTTCGATACAAAAAAGCTGCGACAAGGTCAGCCTCTGTTGATCCTACATCTGTCAATATGGACCAAACGCAACGATCCTCGCAGTCTTCTGAGGATGATGTTAAGACTCTACTTTTGGCTGTGCAGCACAGTCTAACGGATCTGTCTGGAAAAATGGACAATAGGAATAATTGTCTGGACTTTTTGGTACAAAAAGTCGATAAACATGATGGTCAGCTGAAGGAAGCGGAACGGCGCATATCTGAGAACGAAGACACTACTACTCAGATGCAAACGCAAGTAGCACAAATTAATAAATTGCTGAGAGTTATTGCGGCCAAAAACAAAGATATCGAGGCCAAGAGTCGTCGTAATAATGTCCGCATATTAGGCATACCAGAGAGCACAAACACAGGACTTATGGAGGATTATATTGAACGACTTCTTAAAAGCTCCTTTGGTGAATTGTAATTGTAATTGTAAGTGGATTTATAGAGCGCGATTGATGCCCGGGGGCGTCCAAGCGCTAAGGGACCAACAGATCGTTAGGCAGAGGCGGGGATAGTACCAGGAAGTTACTGTGGGGAGTTGAAAAGAAGAGTCTTGAGCTGTTTCCGGAATGAGGTAAGATTGGAGTTAGCTCTCAGATGAAGGGGAAGGGCGTTCCACAACTTGGAGGCGTTATGGGCGAAGGTCCTACCACCTGATCTGGCTCTTTTTATTCTGGGTACGGTGGCGGTGAAGGTCTGGGTTGACCGTAGGTTTCTGCTAGGATGGTAGTGAGAGATTAGGTCGCGGGTGATAATGGGGCCTATGTCCCAGAAGGCCTGGTGGGCGATACACAGGGCTTTGAAGTGGATTCTTTGGCGGACTGGCAGCCAGTGTAGACTGGTCAGGCCAGCTCTGATGGATTGTCTGCGTGGGAGCTGGAGCAGTGTCCGGGCTGCACAGTTCTGCACTGTTTGATGTCTCCGCAGTGTGTAGTCTGGTGCAGCGAGATACAGGACGTTATTGAAGTCCAGGCGGGACTGGATCAGACCCTGGATGGCCACCTGTTTAGCCTCCATGGGTAGAAGATGAAGAATTTTTTTGAGCATTTTAAGCAGGCCAAAGCAGGTGGCCGAAAGTTTGGTAGCTTGTGTGTCAAATGACAGGGTTTTGTCGAGCCACACCCCAAGACTCCTAATGTTGTCCTTGGGTGTTGGAGGGGTACCCAAACAGAGTGGTCACAGGGAATTGAAGGAGCTTGGGTTCGCTGAACCTAGAAGCATCAGCTCCGTCTTGTCCCCGTTTAGCTTGAGTGATGAGGCAGACATCCAGCTCTTTACCTCCTCAAGGCACTTACAGAGTCCTCCGCTTATGGGAATGTTGGCCTCTTGCGCCAGTGAGACCACCAGCTGGGTGTCGTCCGCGTAGAAGATGATCTTAACTCCATACGGACGAACAACCTCAGCCAGTGGCCTCATATAAATGTTGAATAGCGCCGGGCTTAAAGAGGAGCCTTGAGGGACCCCGCACCTTAAAGGTCTGCTGGTGGACACTGATTCACAGTCGAATACCTGAAAGGATCTGTCTTTAAGGAAGGACTCGAACCATAGCCAGGCCTTGTGCTTGACACCAACATTTGACGTGAAGTTCATTCTCGCCACATTTGGTGGTTGAACGTGCGCATTGCTCACTGGGCCCGCGCCCCCCACAGGGAGAGACCCCAAGACCCATCGATGCGCGTCTTCTCAATTATCGAGATCGTCATGTCGCACTCCAGAAAGCCTGAGAACTAAAACTTCTGCAATTTGAGGGGAAGGCATTCACTATTTATCCGGACTTTACACTAGCGGTGCAGGAGGCGTGCCGGAAATTTCTCACCGTCAAGCAGAAACTTCGAAAGGCTCAGATAGAATATGCTCTCTTATATCCTGCGAGGCTTCGGATTTCGCACAATGGCAAACATGTCTTCTGCACGAACCCGCAACAGGCAGATGATTTTCTGTAAACCATCTCGAAATGCTCTCTACGCCGAGACGACACCTCCAGATCATCTTCACCGTCAAGTGGCTAGACGGGGGCAGGGAGGACGCAAGCCCTGTCTACCCATCATAAACCGCTCTTGCCCTTACTGGTCCATATTCACCATATACTGAGATGCTGTCAACATGCATATCACCCCTCTAGTACGGATGAGACTCTTGTCCACATTCTCTGCCTGGACCGGCATTCCTGTACAGAATCATGGACAGATAAGTGCCCTAGGGGCTTCGTTCATTCACAGTGGTTCTAACTGTATATTTGAATTGCCTGTTGAACTGTGAGTAGATAAATCTGACACATCGCCAAGCACCCTTTCCCCTCATGCCACTCTCTCCCCTATATAGGTTGACAGCCGGGGACTGCGTTGTAGGCAGAGTTTAGGCTATGGGAAGGGACTACTGCCCCCTGGCGTCCCCATGGGAGATCCCCCATGTCACATGCTTATTTTTGGCTTTTATTGTTATGATTTTCTATTGCTCTGTTGGCCTAATCTAGTTAAAGTAGATTCCCTGCGTTTTTGGGAGCTATTGGGTGGGCAACAACATGCCGGCACGTTTGGGGTGCCGTTGTGGGTGGGGGTGGCATGGGTACTAATAGTTTGCTATAGAGATACCTCATCGAGGTCTTTTGATCTGTGGGGGAGGGACTGGGATGGGAAATGTTTTTATCGTTTTAGTACGTATTGGACAACTACAGCTATACATGATCGTTATTATGTGCTTGGACACATTACCCTTTGATATTATCAGACTCGACATACATCATCACAACACCTGAAATACCAATGCAAAATGACCTACCCTGCATCAAATTGATCACATGAAATGTCAGGGGCCTTCGTGACCCTCGCAAACGGAGACAGATATTAGCATACTTAGATAGACACCACATACAAATAGCTATGCTCCAGGAAACGCACATAGACCCTAGACGTCCTTCCTGCTTTGGAGCTAAATGGGCCTCTGCACGGGCGTTCTCCTCGCACGCTACATACTCACGGGGCACGCTTAAATTAGTCAAGAAGAATACACCCTTTATATTGGGAGGCACATATAGTGACCTCTCTGGCCGCAGTTGTATACTCTGGGATACTTTGTGCACACAATCAGTTACGCTAGCTTGTAGTTATGGTCCTAATTTGGACAACCCTGAATATTTCACCACACTATGGGGACATATCCTAAAAATAGGCTCCACACAATTTATATGGGGCGAGGATTTTAACACTATCATTTGCCCCTCTATGGATCGCTCCAACCCCCTTCCTCGTCATTACACCAACGCTCGGGAGGCCCTCTCTGGGCTGATTGCGGAACATGGCTGGTAGACGCGTGGCGCTATGTGCATCCCACTACTAGAGAAGGCACTTTTTATACGGCAGGGCACACAACTTGGTCTAGACTGGATTACTGGATTTGCTCCCGCTGAGTGACGCCCCTGGATTCAAACGGTGAACCATTTGGCGCGCACATATTCAGATCATGCGTCGGTGTACCTTGAACTACTGCCGCCCAATTCCATAGCCACCCCGCGCTGCTGGAGCCTAATACCGGAAGTGCTCCTAGACGCTGTGTTCCAAGCAGAATTAGGGGAAGAGATCACAGATTTTTTTACTAGAAATACGGGTTCTGTCGAAGATATGGGTATACTCTGGGAGGCTTTTAAAGTTACGGTCAGGGGCATTTGCATATCTAAAAGTTTTGGAGTGCTCCAAGATATCAGGAGAAACCTGCAACGCCTTGAACTTGAAATCAAGCAACTCAAAATGAACATGTGGGCTGCTGATTCCGGTGCCAAACGTGCTGCACTCCGTGAAAAGTTCACAGAATACACTGACACCACGGACCGGGAGGTAAAATTGAGGGGTAAATATTTTATTGTCCTCCGATATGGGGAGGGCAAATGACCTGGCCGAGCATTGGCAAAGGCTATTAGGAAACCTCGGTTTTCTAGTTATGTCCTGGATGTGGTGGATGACGTGGGGGACCGGTATAGAGACAGTTCTGACATACTAAACATATTTGTCCCATACTATAAGGAATTATACAGTTCGCAGCATACAGCTCCCCTGACTTCTCTCCCTATCTAAAATATATAACTCTTGGTTGGCTGGGGGACTCTCAGCGTGAATTCCTAGCGGCGCCATTTCAGGATGATGAGCTGCATGAAGCCATAATGCAAATGGCTTCTGGAAAGGCGCCAGGCTCCGAGGTTCTCCCCATTGAAGTTTTATAAAATGTATATTATTCAGTTGCTCCCAGTACTTAAGGGGGTCTTCTTGGAAGCCCAGGAGACACAGAACTTACCCGCATCAATGGGAGAGGCGCTAATTACGTTATTATTAAAACCAGGCAAACCCGCGGATCGTTGCGAGTCTTATAGATCACTTTCTCTTATAAACACAGATGCAAAAATCTTGGCTAAATTATTAGCAAACCGTCTTAGCCTACTGATGGACAAGCTGGTTCTCCCAGACCAGGCTGGGTGTATTCTAGGAAGGGCCACCTCCCATAATCACAGGAAATTATTCTCTATCCTACATGCAGGGGACCCAAGGTTGCAACTGGTAGCAGTGTATCTTGACGCTTCTAAAACTTTTGTTTCAGTGGAATGGAACTACTTGTTCACTATCTTGCAGTGTATGGGACTTCCCATAGGATTTATATCATGAATCTGGCTCTTGTACACCTCACCCACGGCAAAAGTCCTGATTAAAGCACAGACCTCTCCCTCAATTTCTTTATCTCGGGGCACACGACAGGGGTGTCCTCTTTCTCCCCTTCTTTTTGCTTTAATTATGGAACCCTTGGCAGCGAAGATCAGACAGCATTATACCCACATGAGCCTCCGCTGCTTCCTTCGCCTGATACTCATCTCCCTTTATGCAGACAATGTTACCCTCTATATTAAAGACCCAAGCCACAATCTTAACCCATTATTGAGCAAGTTTGTTCAATTCGGCGGCCAATCAGGTATTCATATCAACTGGTCCAAATCACAAATATTCCCTCTGACCAGCTCTGTTACTCCCTTTGAAACAGATTTTCCGCTCGGGTGGTGTGATGACGATGCCAAATACTTGGGGATTCGCATAATGGCTGATCAGGATGAGTTAATGCAGATCAACTATGGGTGTGCAATGGAACACATCACGGGCTGCATTGCTCGCTGGATTGCCCTTCCATTAACTATAGCTGGGCGCATATCCCTTATCAAAATGGTAACTCTCCCCAAGTTTTTATATCTTTTCCTTAACATCTCTTATGATCCTGGACGACATTTCTTCGCCTCCCTGTGGTCGGAATTGATTCGTTTGGTATGGGGCGGTAAACAACCGCGCATACGGTGGGACACATTAATGCAGCCTTATTCACATGGTGGCTTTGATGTACCGAACTTCAAACTATACTATGTGGAGTAGTGTGGCTCACTGGTTAGAGGCGGCAGGCCCGAGAGCAGAAGTCAGCCTGGGACCAGGGTTCAATTCCCGACGCGGCAGGGTCGTGGACCTTGGTCAGCGGACTTGATAATTCTCGCTTTGGTGCTTACTCTAATCAGGGGTTCCACTCGGCAACTCTGGGCATTAGCTTGCCTAATCTCCACAACGGCCCCACCAATTCCGGGGATGCCTGGCTCCACCTTGGGGACTCCCAGCAAGGGACCATCCCACAGGGAAAGCCAGGATGGGTTCCCCAGAGTTATACAGCGCCGGGACGCCCCGTTGCTGGGGCAGCTGTGCGCTTTACAAGTATACTACATTTACATTTACATTTACTACATATATGCCCAGGCACACTATGCACATTATTGGTTCCATCCTCCTCGCTACACTCCTCATGTCGCCACTGAACACTGGCTTGCAGACCCTATCCCACATGATGGCGTCATTCTGTCTAATAGTACGCCCCTTGGGAGCGGCCCATTTTCCATAGATTGCACGATCACAGCCTGGTCTCGCATCCTAGATCACATGCATGTGCCCTGTTTGTACTCCCCTATCCTACCACTTACTTACCACCCAAAAATATCACTATTGCAAGAAGGTCTATTCAAGAAAGCTGCGCATACACGGAACATCCACTGCTGGGGAGACCTATATACTAATGGCAAGTTCTGCACCCTCCAACAACTGTGCCCTTATCCCCCGCCCTCCACTATGGAAAAGTTTTTATATGCTCGCCTTTCTTCATGGCATTCAAGCTAGTAGCCTTGCCTACCCTTCAGAGCCTGCAACACTGGCCCCTCTACACCACGTCTTATGTGCACCCACTGCTTCACACTTGGTGTCCACACTCTACTACACTCTATATAGTGACGTTGAGTATCCCCGGTGCCGGGCCCGTGCCAGGTGGTGGGCAAAATTGGGTCAAGATCTCACTGATGCAGAATGGCTATACTGCTGTAAACAGACAGAACAGATCTCTTCCAATAGCAGACTCCACATTATTCATTATAGATTCCTGCCCCGCAGTTACTATACCCCGGTTAGGCTCCATAAATGTGGTTTGTGGGACACGCACAGGGGTGACAGGTGTAGAATGGAAAATTCCGAATTCCTCTACCTTGCCTAGGAATACCCAGAGATAAATACTTACTGGAGACATGTCCTCGCAGCCCTTTATTCCATGATCTCAGTGCCTATCTTGAGATCCCCATTTGTAACCCTTCTAGGATACACTGAACAACTCCCAACTCAGCACCGAAAATCGGTGTTCTTCTGTCTTACTCTAGCTAAGCGGCGAATAGCCTGTCGGTGGGGTAGGGGACAGGCGCCCAAATTTAAAGATTGCCTGTCAGACATGATTCTATGGCAAAATCAACTATGCACTTATGCTGAACTTCTTCCTCGCTCCTCTTGTCCTCGTGATATTTGGGGCCCACTAAAGACATATTTATTGGAGGACCCATGCACTGCTGCAGACAGGTTCTAAGACTAATCTCACCTCCCAATGAATGTGCCTACCATTGCATGCTATGATACTCCCCAATGATACTCCTGTTGTAACATAATTATTTCATTACATAACGTTATATCCCCCTGACACTCCAATTCTGCTGCAGATGTAATGGCAAATATATGATGCCTTGTTTGGTCTTTGAATTATTGAAGCTCCTTGGTAATGTATAATCATCCTCATTGCTACACTATGTACATGTCTGCTGCCACTTATGTACTCTGATTTATTTTTGCTGCATGTTTGCTCATGTTCTAGCTGTGTGTTCACCGCATATATTGAACTTTAATTGTATGTTATTGATGGAAAACTCAATACAATTTTTTTTTTAAAAGATCCGGAGGAAGGAGGTGTATTAGGTCAATAATCCACAGAGTCTCTTGTAAAGTCGAAGAGTTGTTTATTGGAGCATCCACCTCCTGAAGAGCAGCAGTGTAACTGAGGAAGAACTGCTCTTCAGAATGTGGAACAAAAGCTAACATTTAAAATGATACAAAGATAGCACAAGGATTTAGGAGAATGTACCCATGGTAACAGAACATCATGAAGAACATTCTATCAAACATTCTAATATAACACATCTTCCTTCCTTGCAAAACAAAAGAAAGATGAAATAAACAAAAGCAAGAATACCATAAATATAATACAACATCTTTAAATTTCTTAGGTAACAACTACTGTCTCTTGGTATCAGCTGAAATGGAAGAGTTGGAAGAAGATGCGCAATTATCAACATTTTCCAAAGAAGAAGAACCAGTTGACTCCTTTCCCCTTTCCAAAATTATCGAATCACTAGAAAATCTGGACTAGAAGAACATGCAGAACTTGACTTTGGCAATTTTAGAAATACTTCACCAAGAACCATTGTTTAACAGAACAGATGTTTTACCACCTTTCTATATAGTAAAAACATCAGAAAATTTTGACTGGCCTTTTTTTACATAGACCGGTAGTTTGATTTTAACTTTGTCACCAATTTGCAAAGTTGATTGTCTTCAAAACACAGAGTTTTTTGAATTGCAACAGCTTTGTTTAGCCAATTTGTGTATTGTATCAATTTCCAAGTTCGTTTCAAGAGATCTAGCCTACGAAAGAGATAATTCTTTTCTAGGTTTTCTACCTTTTATTAGAACAAAACGTGAAAATGTAGTAGTACACTGTGGAGTGCATTGATAAGACCAAACTAATTCTGCTTAATGAGTTACCCTCCACTAAGGTTTTGTTAAATCTTTCCGCAAGGCCATTCATGTTTGGAGAGTAAAGAGCAGTCGTAATCTGCAAAATATTAGCATTTTTAACAAACGTAGAAAACACATGTGATGTAAATTGAGGCCCATTATCAGAAACAATTGTTGATGGTAAGCCTTCTTTTTTTTTTAATTCTTGAAGAAAATTAATGACAGTTAAAGAATGAGATGGACTGACCCATTAAATGTAACCCACTTGGAGAAATAGTCAATAGCAACTAGAATATATAATTTCTCGGTTGAGATTCCTTCATAAGGACCTAGAACATCAAATGCAATTCTTTCCCATGGCTTATCAGGAACTCGAACTTACACAACATCTGAATGTTGTAACTTCAAAACTTTGTCAGAATCAGCACATAAAGGAACATTTTTGAAAAAATCAATAACACAACTGTCCATATAAGGCCACCAAAAAAAGTCTCTAACTTTTTTAATAGTACTAGACTGACCAAAATGGCCTAAATGAGCAATAGACATTAGTTTTGTTCTTATAGAAAATGGAGGAACAAAAGAATCACCTTTTTAAAATGAGAGTATCATTGATGGAATGCTCTTCTCTAACTTTCCAAAATACTGCAAGCTCCTTGGAAAGACTTCTTTCAAATGGCCATCCTTCAACAATATCTTTTTGCACCAATTTTAATTCTTCATCCAAAGCCATGGCTTTTGACCATTCCTCTTTTAAGATAACTTGAGACATTGAAGAACCATATCATTGACAGATGCAACGACGCATTCTTCCAAGCTTTCAGCTTGATTATGCATTTGAGAATTAGACAATAACCTAGACAAACAGTCAGCTCTTAAATTTTGAGAACCAGTAATATAAATGACCTCAAAATTAGACTCATACAAATTAGCCAAAATACGAACTAACCTGGAAGATACTTTCCAAACACCGTTGTTAGAAAGAAGAGAAAGTAGAGGTTTGTAATCAGTTTTAAGTTTAAATGGCTTGCCCCACAAATAGGTTTTAAAATGTTCGACTGCCCAAGAGCAACCCAAAGCTTCTCTTTCAACTGTAGAGTATTTTGATTCAGCAGTAGACAATGGTCTTGTAGGAAAGGCAATGGTTACTTCATATTTTGCTTTGATTTAATTGAGCCCAGCGCCTAGACCTATAGCACTAGCATCAACTGTTGGTGGCAGATGATGAAAAAGGAGACAAAGGGTTGCAACTAATAATAGCAGATTTTATGGCATTAACAGCTTGTGAATGATCATTCGTCCAGGCAAATGTAGTGCCTTTTTTAAGAAACAATCTCAATGGAAGAACTATATCAGAGAACTTAGGAACAAATCTTGAATAATATTCACATAGTCCTAAGAAGGACTTAAGTTGATCCTTATCTTGAGGATTATTCATATGCTTAATAGACAAAAGAAGATCTTTTTTGGGAAAAATACCATTTCCATTAATCTAATGACCTAAATATTCAACATCAAATGAAAAGAACTTGCACTTATTATGGGCAATAGTCATACCTCTATCATCCAAAACAGATAGAACTTGATCAACAGTTGCGTAATGTTTCTTGACAGTGTCAGAAAATATCAGGACATCGTCCTGAAATACTACAACTCCATCAGCGTCTCCTAATTAGCAATTCATTAATTTATCAAACACTGACGCAGCTGATGAGAGACAAAAAGGCATTCTAATATATCTAAAGGTTCCTTCAGGTGTGATGAAGGTAGTAATGTCTCAAGAATCCTCTGTTAGCTCTATTTGATGGTACCCTGTTAGTTTACAGGTCTCAAATCAGTGCACATTCTTAGCTCTCCATTCGATATTTTTAACTAAAACGATGGGAGAAATCCATTCTGACGCGTTGACAAGCTCTATTACCCCATCAGCAAACACTTTTTTAATAATGGCAGCCAATTTATTCCTCACAGACAAAGGAACATTCCTTACTTTATGTCTGGAAGGGATGGCATTTTTTTAACACCATTTTATGAGAAAACCTCTTAACTTTTCCTATTTCTTTTCTAAAATCTTGTTATGTTTGTCAACAATGGCTTGGACCATTTCTTCATGGGTCTGAAAATCACTATGTACAATTTGTAGATCTTCAACCATACATACTTATATTTTTGCATTGGGACACAAAGTAATATTGCATTTTCCATGGTGCTTTCACACCAACACTTGTAATCCATCAACAGCAACAGAAACCTTTCCAAATATGTTTTTTGAAAGAAATATCAGACACAAAATATCTTAACATTTCAATTTCTTTACTCCCCAAACCATAAACACGAATGTCATTAGGTTCAAGAGTTTTATCTTTCTAAGACTTATATAAAAAGGAATCCGAAATGATGATATAGGAGGAATAGGGGTCCGCCAAGACTTCTACTTCTTTGCCATCAACGGTAATGATACACATGGGAGGAGCATATGGTTCAGAATCAATATCATTGTTTACATTGTAAGTAACTTGACCTAACTTGTGACTTTGTAAATCACCTTCTGTTATAGAGATAATGGAATTTTCAAATGTTGGTTCAATTTTAACTTGGTCTACAACATCCTCATCAGCCAAACTGGCAACTCTCCTGTTAGATTAACAAAATGCACCAAAATGACCCACTTTTTTACATTTATAGCACTCCTTGCCTCTGGCTGGGCAATGTCTAAATTGAAAGGAATGAGATTTTGAACCACAACAAGTGCAAAACAATTTGCCAGTGTTGGAAAACTGCTGAACAGGTGGAAATGATGTAATGGTCTTGTTTGGTTTACCTTTAAAGCTAGCAGATTTGGCATTGGACTCTTTCATACTAATGGCAGCTACACCTGTAGAGATATTGTCAACATTGATGCTATTGAATGAAGTGAAAGAGCGTTCAACACTCTTGGCAATTTCAATAGCTTCCTGTAAGGATGGATTGCGTTGCCTTAAAAGTTGCTCTTGAATTTTTTATTACAGCAACAAATAATTAATTGGTCTGTACTATATTTATCTACTTGAGTCCCAAAATCACACTCTGCCGCTAAAACTCTTAAACCTTCAATGTAGGCATCAACAGATTCATTAATCAATTGGTGTCTAGTATAAAAGTTATATCTCGCCATCACAATATGAGGTTGTTCAAAAAATCTCTTTTTAATTCTATCTATCGCTTCGGTAAAACAATTATAATCACCACTCTCCATTCCTACTGGAGTTGGAGATGGAGGTAAATGTTAAAAAACATCCTCCGCATGACTTCCCAACGTATTTAAAAGTAACGCTTTTTTCTCTTGGCATTAAAACTGTCACCATAAATAGAAAGCAAATAATTATTAAATTGTCTATACCATTTTTCCCATTTCATGCTGGGTTGGTTAGGACCAGAATAAAATGGAGATGGAGGATTTTCACAAAGAGTACTCATGGTGTTATAAAATCCAAAAATTTATTTTTAAATATATATTTAAAAATTTTAAAACTGTATAAAATAGCCACATTTTAAGAAAATATTACAGTAATAAATAAATAACAATAAGGTGTGCGTGTCACCGAAACAAGCAAAGAAAAGAAAATTAGCAAGGTGTGCATGTCACCGATACACGAAGGGTAGATAGAAACAAACCCGTTCCAAATTGGCGGAGACGTAATGATGTAATGCATCTCGTTAAATATTCAGCGTCAGCCAAGCAATCGTCAGTGACTAACATCTCGTGGGACAAGAAGGTTGGAGCTTCGAAGATAAACAACACCGTGGCTCCCAACTCGAGCGTCTGAAGCTCTCAGCTCGCTTGTGTACCTATAGCGATATGAGGGCGCTCCAAGCCCTCAAAACACCGCCACAATCACAGCCTGAATGATGAGACTGCCAGTTAATGAAAGTCGCTACAGGGTACAGGGTAGAAAGGTGTGCAGTGATGGCTGCCGCCTGGAACTTCCAAAATAAACCGCGCGGCTCGCGCGTGTAACAAGCGATGTAGTAGGATACCAAGTCCTCAAAATACTGTAACAATAATAACAGGGCTGGCTCTCACAAATCTTCAGGAATCCATAAAAGTCGCCGCAATTTCCAAAACAGCAACTGGTGCGTTCGACAGAGCTAAACTGAACCGGCGGTCAAAAGAGCAGCAAACAAAGCAGGCAGCTCAGGATCGACCACCGCTCCAAGATGACAACAGCACAGCAGACATAAATGACAGGAATGCAAATCCTCAATAAGTCCTGTCCAGCACGGTAACGAAGTCCAACTGCACGGAACGATTCAAATGAGGAAAAAATGCAAACCAGGTAAAATGCGATGTACTTGTGGATGCTCCAACATCTAATAAGGTAAGACAAATCCCAGAACGTCGCCAATATGTAGTCTTCTTCGGCACTCGCGTCCTCTCCTGTGGCATCTTCTTTGCAGGCGTCTCTCTTGGTCGTTCCTTTTTCTGCTGCTGTTTTCTTCCCCACCTCCTCCTCGATCGAGTCCTTCCTTTATTTTCTCTTCTCTCCCCCTATGGCAGCGGGTTTGGTCTTTTTCAACACACCCCCATTCGTTGATTGGCCCATTCGTCGTGATGATGCAAGCCCTTCCTGCGAAGTTGAAACACAGTCTATTTTTACTGTTATCTTGTTTTTCCAGCCCCTGATGTCGTCAGCGCTATCTGTAAATAATGGAGACCTTGGCGATGAGACGGAGGGTAAGTCGGGTTTCGGAAGGGGTGGAGGTTCGGGGCACTTCCTCACATGCTTATGTGTTAATGGAATGACGTTTATCTTTTTTGTGTTCTAATTTGTTAAAGAAATTATACTTTTGCTAGCACCACAATTAAAATGCAAAAATACTAATATTCTATGAAAGAATTGTGTATAAAAAACCTTGGTTTTGGGGGTGAGCCTGAAAACTTTCCTTTTCTACTAGGGATGCTCCTGCTCTGATTTTACAGCCCATTGAGACTAAGAGAATGTTTTCTGATTTTTACATACTAGGTATAACTCTGCATCTGAGAGCCTTTTCGTTCTGTACCGCTTATTTTGAAGTTTTGTAATAAAACCCTTTAACTTTTCATTGATCTAAACTAAATTACTGAGTGGTCCCCTTTACTTTTTTAACTGTTTTACTATCCTGATATTTTTAGGGAGGTACCTTTATGAGGGGACAGATTGCCTCATAAAACTGAGTTTGAACACTATTTCTGATTCAGTAAACTGTGGGAGACTCGAATGAGGTAAATTTTGGGGTATCTTAATTTTGCGTTACATTTTGTTCCCACAGAGCTGAGATAGTCTCAACAAGGGTCAGAGAATCTCTGTTCAGAGTAGTTACCTTACTCTGTGACAAGAGTCTTCATAAAACCCACAATGTGGCTTTCAGGCAACTTATAATGAAGGCTTCCAGTTTTTACAGATTTTTACAGATACATACAAACAGAAAACAATTTATTTCCTGTCTCTGTTTATTTTTAAAAGCCAAAAAAATGAAAACTGTGCTTCTTGTAAGTGACTCTCCTTATTGTCCTTCATGAATTCCAACGGCTAAGCACCATGGGCTTTAAAAACAGAATGTGATTCCCTTAAATACAGCCATATGTGAACATATATTTGTATATAATGTTAATATTTACCTGTCGGAGTAGTGTTTTGATTTATTTGCCTCCTTAACATGCTAAAACATGGCAGGCATCAAAGTATGAGTGCATGTTTGTCAGTTAAATAAATGTGGAAATATACCATTTTATTCTCAAAACATAAAATAAATATGGATAAATTCCAAATAAAATGGCCTAAAAATAAATACTGACGGAAATGTTAAAAATAAATACCATAAAATGGGAGCCCTACTTATAGTCAAGGGTAGTGATTCTTAACCTTTTGACTTCTGTTGACTCCCACTTAATCATTACTAGAATTTGGGGACCCACACTGAACAAGGTTTGAAATTCACGGACCTCCACTGAGTTATCACTGGAAGTCGGGGTCCCCACCGTGACCAGTTTAGATGATTTGACATGTAAAACAATACACAAAAAAAACAAAAACAAGCATTGATCAAACAAATAGATAAATGCTGATGTATTTGATTTGTCTAACAAACATATATAAAAAAACTTTTAATTTTAATGGGAAGGTTGCTGCTTTTCTAAATTCAATTAAGGCTAACCATTGCCGAATCTGGATTCTGTTTGATGCAGTTACTCTGCTCTCACAAATCAATCTACGGATACCAACTTTTTTCCTCCAATTTCAAATTCCTTCACATTTACAGAACGTTTTAAAATTATAAATTTAGCTTCTTAATTTATATACACTTTCTTAATTTGTTTAATATTATTTAATTTTGTAAGCAGTCTGAGCAGGCGTCACGGTCCCCCATGTGTCCCTGGACGATAGATCAAGAACCGCTGATCTAAGGAATTACTTCCCAAATATGTGAAGACACCCAGCACAGAGAGGGTGAAAAGTAGAGCTTAATTTACATACAGAAACACCCTCACTAATAGTTACCAAATACTTTTTCCACGGTCTATCAACGCCATACATGTCCTCTCGCTGACACTCCACTCTGAAATCCTAAGGAAAAGAAGACAGACGAACCCCATACTTGATATTCACATACCCCGATGTTAGTGAAGCTTCCAACCCAATGAAACATTTTGATTCTTTTCTTTAAAACAATAATAGAAATATAAGCATCTGAACCACTGAGTTGACCTATTCTTTTGGTCCATGCTTCACAAATCCCCCAGTACATAATCAGCCAGGTATTTTATAAACAAAATACAGTCTGTCAGATAATGATCAGGGCATTTAGGGACTCCTTTGGGCATGGAGAATTTGGGTGGTCGACCATGGCAACAACAATCTGAGAGACAAATTGAAGAACATCCATGGTATCACAAAGCATGTCATGTTGTGCACTGAATATTTTATGAATGCCATTAGTGATGTAATACATGACACTATCTGAGCCAAGGGTGACCCTGGCTGTGGAAGCAATCTTTCCGACAGGCAAGGCAATAAGCACCCTGTTGTTTATTATTTCACAGTGCACTTGATTCTCTTGATAACATTGATACTGCTTTTTGTGTGCTCAGGGTACTCTCTGATGTTTTGCATGGAGTACTACACTATAAAGTGACAGATATCCCGCACACATAATTACAAGTCCTATGCTGTATAATGCACTTGTAATAAGATGAACGTTCCTTCATGTTCTGATGAAGTAACTTGCCCAAAAAGAACAAACTCAGACACAGAATATGGTACTTAATGGCATCACACACACTTAAGTGATGACCAAATTAAAACAAAAATGCACGTTTAACTACAATTTAAAATCTCAACAAAGTCCCTGATTATGACTTTGTTAGACATGTTACTCCATCACAATATTTTAGATATCCCTTCCCCCTTTTTACTAGTTTTATATTACATAATGAAATGGTATTAAGGCACACAGTATATACGTCACATTTGTGATGGAGCAACATGTCGAACAAACTAAAACGGCCTCAAAGCATGTAAAGTCAAATTCTGATCAAGTAGGCAAAATTATGTTATTCAAATTGTGATGTTTACTATGACATATCTATTATTAGCATTTCTAAAAATGTTCTTATCTCCCTCTATGTAGGTCAGAGACAGCCCAAAAAAAGATCTGTGTGAAAACAGGGTGTCTTCAGGTGCTGCAGCATCCACTGCGGCAAACGACTGGAGGAGCATGTGTAGAGGACCACCCTCTTTGCTTTAAACCAAGAGGGAAAGTCCTCCCACCAGGTGCGAAATTCATGTAATTTGTAGGCCTGGGGGTTAAATTCTGTTCCACTCACGGAATTTGGGTAATTTTGCGTTCCGCGGAATTGCCAAAAATCCGCGATCCGCGGCTTTGTGGAATTCTTTGCTTGTTCACGGTTACAAAATGCGTGTTTGAGAGATATTTCCCCCGAGCATGCAAACAGCGTTCCGAACCGGAAAAAAGCATCGCAAATGGGCGGAACAAGCAATTCCACGTGTGTGCGGAACTCTGCATGCTCGTGGGGATTTTTTACCATTTCGCGGAACTTTGCGTAGCGCGACTACAAAAATTCTGCCTCTGATATTTACAAAGTTTATTTAAAATAAATATGTTATACTTACCTTATTCTGTTGTGTTGTTGTACATCCACCACTGCCAGTTAGTGTCCCAGGGCTTGGAGTAACACAAACATATTCATAGAGTAGGAGTTTTGGTTGTTGTGGGTAGGATTTGGCTATCTATGCTCTTTTTCCTCCAACACAGGTGTGGAAGTTAAACCGCCATATTTCCTTCGAGACTTAACATGCTAGATTGAGTATTGACTTTCTGTGGCTGCCTCATACAGAACTCCTGTTCAAGTTCTTGCTGATATATTCTTACATCTGGATGTCCACAATGCTCTTCTCTAAGGACTCTCATGACCTCAAACACTCCACCCTTCAGGACATCCAACGTGGCACAGCAAGTCTTATCCAGGGCCTGAAGATATACAACCACATTACAGCCATCAGCCCAAGGTTAACAGATTGGTTGTTCATTATATGCAGAGTTCGTTTTGTGATTGAGTTATTAAATAAAGTCTTTCGGACCATCCCTCCCACAGCTCCTTCAGTCTTTGCTCCCTTTGATGTAGCTTTGGAAAGGAGCTGGAGTTCAAGAGAGAATCTGGCGAAGTCGTCCAGTGCCATTTCCACAGATGCGGATGCTCTTATGGCTGAGCCTTTGTGAAAACCTGTAACAGAAGCCAGACAAATGAACTAGTCCACGAGCCAGTTATGATAATTGCACTGGACCAAAAGACACGACTTGCCTTGTGGGAGCTAGGGCATGCCTTTTCAATTGTTACACAGGTTTCAGCAGCTTGCCAGTCTATTACATAATTGGTGCATGATTGACTGTAGCAAATTACATCAGATACAATTATTATTTGAACATAGGGAAAGTGCGAAAGGGATGGTTCCTTATAAAAAGTCTGTGTCCCCCATAATATTTGTATAAGTCCCTTTGTACAGTTCTGATAAGGCCTATTAATTAAATCGAGGCTGAAACGTGTAAACATGGGTGGAAGAAAATGTACTGTAAAGCTCCAATTTGTTAATCTTTTATTGATGTTTGAATATAAAAAATATCGACAATATTGAAATAAAAAGTCATCATCATCAATAATCCATAAAACACAATACCTCAAGATTAAAGATATAGAAACAATCAATTTAGTTTAAAGCAATAAATACCATCAATCACATACTAAGTGACAGTGCCACAGTCATAAAAACATGTGATGGGTAACAGGAGAAAAACCCCTGGTAAGGTTAAAAAACAACAGTCAGCAGACCATCATAACTGAGACACTTAACTCCTCCATAGAACAGGCCACAGTTCCAGCGCTATGGAAACACGCTATGGTTAGTCCACTGCTTAAAAAGCCGGCGGCCGACCCCACGATACTGGCCAATTATCGTCCAATATCGTTACTTCCTGCTTTCTCTAAAATTTTGGAGAAGCACATCCATAGTGCCCTCTCAATCTACGTGGAAAATAATGATCTGCTTCATTCTTCCCAGTCCGGTTTTAGGACTGGACATTCCACAGAAACTGCCCTTCTTGGAGTCACAGAAAAGATCAGGGAGCTAATGGACGATGGCCAAATGATCGCATTGGTTCTGTTGGACCTTAGTGCGGCGTTTGACACCATTTCTCACTCCAGACTGCTTGTCAGGCTGGAGGAGAATGGTGTCGGTGGCACGGCACTGAATTGGATCAGGTCTTACCTATCCCTTCGTACCTTTCAGATCTCCTCTTCCTTGGCATGTTCTGATGTGCTCTACTCCCCCCACGGTGTGCCACAGGGCTCAATCTTGAGTCCTCTATTTTTCAACTTGTACCTCCGTCCACTTGCTGACCTTGCAGAGAGTTATGGTCTTGCTTTAATGACCTATGCAGACGACTCGCAAATCCTTTTCTCACTTTCCAAATCTGATCCGTCTGCTCCATCTGCTCTCAAAACAGGCCTTCACGAAGTTTTTAACTGGATGTCGGATAACCAATTAAAACTTAATGGGGAGAAAACGGAGATCCTCCTCTTAGGGAAAAGCAAGGACCTCTGTAGTGATCCCCATTGGCCGACGTCGTTGGGTAGGCTCCCGCCACCAGCCACCCAGGTTAGAAACCTTGGGGTCATCATAGATGATGGACTATCTATGACGCAGCAAGCCAACAAAGTGGCTGGCATGTGCTTCACCATTCTTAGATGGCTACGCAAAATTGTCTGGATGTTACCACCTATTACCCAGAAGACTGTAGTCAATGCCTTAGTTACATCTCGGCTTGACTACGGGAACATCCTCTACCTGGGCTCCAACAAAGCAGTGATAAGACGCCTGCAGCTTGTGCAAAACTCTGCTGCTAGACTGCTATGCAGAATCCCTAGATCTGCTAGGATCACAAAACATCTTAGGGATCTGCACTGGCTAAGGGTGGAAAATCGGATCCGATTCAAAGCCCTGAACTATCTGTTTAAAATCAAAGCTGGCACTGCCCCCAGGTACTTACAAGATCTTGCCAAGCCCTATTTGCCCAACCGCAACCTTCGCTCTTGTACAGCAGCGAATTTTGCTGTTCCCAGGTACAAACTGGCCAGAATGGGTGGGAGATCCTTTTCCTACCTAGGGCCCACCCTCTGGAACACACTCCCCCCCCACATACGCAAAGAAGAAAATCATCTGAGATTTAGAAAAAGTGTTAAAACTTGGCTGTTTGACAAATAGTTGGCTGCTGATTGTCTCCTCTGCTGTTGTGTTTTGGGCTCTGCTACCTTGGCGCCGGGAAACCCTTTGTGGGTAGCTGCGCGCCTTATAAGTGCTATAAAATAAATAAATAAATAAATAAATACAGGTAAAGTGAGAGAAAGAATGACATTAAGATATCACTGCTTCATTGCTTTGATGTTACGGGTATTGATGAGCCAAGTAGCATGCACAAATTTTGTCAATTAAACAACAATCATCTCTCTGGTGTCTGAGCGTAGAGTGCATAGTGCAGGGACATAATGACAAAAACCCAAAAGTTTGCACACAGGTTTTGGCCGTTGTTTGTGCTGCCTAATGTATGAGGGACAGAAAAAGTCAAAGTGATGAAGAGTTTCCTTGGCCAAATTGCAAGAGGGAACACTTGCCGGAGCTCCAGTACTTCACGCCCCATCACATGCACAAACTGTTCACTGGCAGGACCCCATTTCTCCAGTTTAGAAAGAGTTACAATGGGGTAGGTCCTGGGAGAATATAAAAAGACAGTCAATAAGAAGGAGTAAGCTTAATATCTAGAAAAAGGTCAGTTAAGCTCCCCGCTTTGACATGTCTCAGTTTCCTCAACCACAAATGATCCTTTAGACGATCTCTCATCAAGGAGTGAGGGACTCGCGCAATAACTGGGGTATCCCACAATAAAGGCAAGCCTAAGTCATAGTTTTAATATAGGCGAACCAGGCAATCTTCACACAGCTCGGAGAGATTTTAATAGTGCCTTAATCGAGGCTCTATAGGACTGCAGCTTGTCTGTTGACCATAGTCTATGGAAATACATCATGGGACGGAACATATTATGCTGGTTAATCAGAAGGATACCCAAGTCCAAAAATTAGGGGAGGTGAAGGGCACTCTGCTGGAGATTAAGAATGCTCCTCACAAAATTATTTTTCCGAGGTCCTCAATCCTGACATGTCCCCACAGTTCTACACTGTACATAGCCCAGAGGAACACCAGGCATCATAATATATGCCCTGCCAAATTTATAGAGATTGAATGCCATGCATTTTGTTTTATTAATATTAAGACCAAGGTCCTGATCACTGCTAAAAATTTAAAAGCGATAAAGTATTACCTTAATAAAAGAAGTACCTGATGGTCATTAAATGATAATCCGTTAATGTAACAGTGTGTAAGATTAACAATTGTTATGGAATTAAAGTTGTTGGCAATGGTTATGATCAAGGGAAAATTGTGATCCATGAAACTAATCACCTTACTGGGAACACTATCCTTGAGTACTTAAAATATTTGTAAGAGGAAGCTGCACTTCAATCAGGGTGCATGTTGATAGTCACTTAGGGGCCAATTTATGAAAATATTATGGAGTGCAGCAAAGCAAGTCACCTTACTGCGATGCACTGTGTGACAGGGATAGACAGAAATGCACAACGTTTAAGGCACTACGGTGCACACCCGCCTTTTCCTCTGCCCTGGCAGCCTTTTGGTACTGCTAGAGATCGCGGGTCACCCGACCAATAATGTCGCCACTTCTGGCTTCGGGCCCATATACTTTACTTCACCATATACATTGATCAGATGACCACGCAATCTACTACCAATAATTGTGAGTTCCCTTTCGATTTATTTCCAGTGTACCCAACTTACCATCCACCGTTATGGGTACCTATGACCACGATGGGTCAGGGAGCTAGCTGTAAAAGGAAAGGCAGCAAAATACAAACCCAAACATTTATTTACTTTATTTTATGAAATGACCACGGACAACTGGAAGTTTTGAAAGTTTATCTTAAATTCAAGTAAAAGGCAGTCATACAGCTTTATCAAAAGAATACTAGTGCGACACGGAACCCGCTAAGTGAGAGGAAAACTAAGATAAGGGCAAAGTGAACACGCTATAAATCTGAGTTACTTTAGTCAGTTTTACGAGAGAAAAACCAAGACCATATCAGGAAGTTGCAAACTGTAATACAGAAAATGATTTCTAAAAGGTAGGGTAACATAGGAACACGTTATGAAATCAAATGCAAATGACTTTATGAAATGCAATGGTTGCAGGAGAAAGCATGGAAAATTATTCACGTGCAAAGGTATGTCTTTATTGAAGCAAAGACAGAAAAATAGAAAGGTGCAGTTTAAGAATTCAGAGCGATATTTACCTAGACTGGTGTGAAAACCAACCCTGGCCACGGGTCAGTTAAGGACAGGAAAACCCTCAAGGAAGGATAACCCTCAGTGGGACAGCAGGTACAGAATGGACACCTCAGGACAGGACAGGAAACCCAGATTCGGATCAGGACAGGACCACCAGGATACGACCAGCACCCACAGTTCGGAAGCAACGCCTGCGCTCCACCCTCTCTGCAGCTATCAGTCAGGACCCCGATTGGGTCAGCGAATTCCCCAGCAAAGTGCTCCGCCAGCACTTAAGGTTCAGTAAACCTCAAATTTCGGACAGAGAGCTCCGCAGCACCTCTGTATCAAGTCACCTATTGAGTGCGTTGGGTCAGTGACAGGTCAGCTATTCAGACAAGTCGGACAATTTCTCTAGCTAAACCTAGGCTAGATATACTGTTTTGGGACAGGGTACCACCCCCCAAATGTTGCAATGTGTCAGAATCCCCAAATTTCGATTGGTCCTAAGGTAGGATTTGGTTAACACACCAATCAGAACAGACTATTCTAAGGCCTAATTTGCATGTTAAGGTGCCGCCTAGCAAGATTGGGGTTCCCATGAGAAAGTCGCACGGAATACAATGAAACTTATACAATGTATTACAATATAGTATAATCTAGATGCTTCTGGCTGGGTGAAGGTGCACGTTCTCATGCAGGCTCTGCCAACAACCTTCTTTGGCTTGGTTTCAATGCCATCTTCACCATGACGGATTCTGCGCAGAAGTACCCTCCAAGATGGACTCCCAAGCCCCCATTACCCCTCAGTGCCGAGGATACATGAAAAGTAAGCGAAAACAAATTAGTACATAGAAATAAATGAATGTATTACATGTCCTGATTTCACAATACAAGTTTCATCATTATAAAAATATACTATGCGTTAATGATAAGTGCAACGAATAATTTCACAAGAGCAGCAGCACAAAAGCTTCAGCACGTTAATACAAATATGCGCCATCTTGTGGCTATTACGCATGCGCACCCTTTCCCTCCAAAACTATCTCTAAGTGTAGTCACGTGAGTGTGACTGACGCATGCGCAGAAGAGGAAAGTCAAGCAGCGGCCATTTTAGGGACACAGATTAATCGTATTAGTAAAACACATATGCAAGCGTCTCTATGATACATATATATCGGAAATAAAGATTTTAGTAAAACGTACAATTCGTTACGAGGTTACAACGGTTTCGAGGTTCATGAATCGAGCAAGTCGCAATGCGAAATCTTGCTCTATCAATCCCCTCTTTGATGATATTTACTATCATCACAAAAAAAAAATGGAACCAGATGCCAACTTTCTTTCACACCTTGTACATTTCTATCTCTTCCAACAAGCGATTCAGCTTCTCTTTTTCATTTTTGGTAGGGTGAGAATTTTTCACCTTTTTATAAATCTGATTATTCATTTCTTCCAATTCAAGTTCATCCGCACTCCGTTTCACTCCTCTTGCATTCACCTGATACTTCTTAGTATGCTTTCGACATTTGCAACAGACGAATATCAGAAATAGGATAAGACCTATCACTCCAATTGGCATCAGTACCTTTAACAATAAGCTTTTACCTAAACTACCAAACCAATGACCTACATTGGAGAGACCATCAACCAGTCTCTTCCAGGCACTGTCAACCTCGAGTGGTTTGAGTTCCTTTTCCAAATTAGTAATGTTTTTCACATATCTTTTGAGCTGTACACTTTTGTCCGGAATGTAAGTGCAACAATGTTGCGCCTTCAACATCCGGCAGACTCCGCCCTCTTTTGCTAATAAGGTGTCAAGAGCAAGTCTGCTCTGCAAAACCATTGATCTGATCGCAACCATTTCGGTATTGACCAGCAGAAATCCATGAGCTGTGTCAGTAGACAACACATCCACTATTGTGGATAATTTGCAAATTCTGTGAGTGTTCAGAACCACTCCCACTCCAGGTATCAGTGCACTAAAAATACTACCCATTATTTCACCTACACTTTCTCTTTTACTACGCACTAAGCCATTAGTATTTTCACTGCTTCCAGCAATTTCATTCACATGGTATATTCTCGGGAAAACAATGCCAAAATAGCAGCTTCCATACCAGTGATCCGGCAATTTGAAATAAGCCTTGTCTCCACATATATAATAAATTCCAGGAAACACAGGCTCTGACCCATTTTTGAATCCCCAACCTCCAATTACCTTATAATTGTGCTCACATTGACTGGAACCAATGAAAATGTTATTATAATAACTAGTCTTCTCGCGATGAAGACAGAGTTTCCCTTTCTTCTCGAAATCCAGCAACAAAGCAGGCCCTGCCCCGCCATTTGAGGTGCTTTCCATGTTTTCAGCCCATTTAGGTGTTTTCTGCCTTTTGTCATTTGCCTTTCTTTGGAAACTCTCCCTTCTTTTCTCTGCCATGTTCAAAAATATCTTTTCTTGTTCATGTAATGTACAGGTCAAGTTATCTCTGTGTGCTTCAGCTATATCTATATTGCCTATAGTCAGAAAGTAGTCTCCCATATATCGTATTACGTCACTTTTGGTATGTACAGGATTCAGATTTCCACGTATAGGAAGTTCAGAAAAGATCACGTCATTGTTAGAGTAATAGTACTGTAACGGTCCTCTTTTGTAAAATAAGCTTGCTAAAATACTACAGGAGATTCCATAGGTCAGAGGTAGATGATGATATGTCACGCCTTCAGCCACAGAAGTAGGTAGCTTCATGCAGAGATAGCAATCTTCTATTTCCATAGTTTCTACATAATGCAGGTTTGCGAAAACATTTAAATGAGTCTGGTTTCTAACTCCATGGTAATGTAGTCCTTCCTCATCTGATGCTTCTAAGTCTCGTTTTGTCTGTCTGAGTGCCTTTTCACGTCTTTCTACACTTCGTGTTGTCAGTTCTTCAATGTCAGGAGTCTGGGTAGGGTCAATATTGGTATTTTTGCTAACCATATAAGGAATGAAAACTGTTAATCCTATCCAGATTACTATAACTATAACTATACTACATATGCACACCTTGCAGCATGTTTTGCAACAACTGCGGCTAGGTCTACTACTCACATTTGAATCAGACATTTTGGCTCAGAATAAAATTTTAACCCCTCTTTGTGGCTTTGCCCAGGTATTTTTATGCTGAGCAATTTCACGGCGGTTCTTCCTCTTCCTCTGCAGAGTAATCAGTAATCTGTTCTCTGTCGCTTTCGTCAGTAATATCAAGATCTTCAAAGTTTTCCAAAATTAAGTAGGTCCACTCCGGATCCTTGTATTTTTCGTTTTGTCTTTTTTATTCGCTCACTCCTTCTCTTGGAGCTATCTTCAGGTATTTCTGCAATTCGGGGACTTTTCCTTATATCTGCAAGTTTCTCTTGGACTGTTTTTATCCTTAATCTTAGTCTCTTAATATACCTTGGCTCAATGTGCTTCTTTTTATTGCGTCTTTTGGTTGGCACTGTTATTTGGCTTTCTTCTAATGTCCTTTTATTTTCACTTGTTTGTGGCACTTCAATTTCTGCCTTCTCACTTTCTGTCTGACTAGTCCCAGGTCTTGTATCTATTTCTTCTGCCTGGTTACTAAGCTGGCCTTGTTCAGGTGAGTTTTGACTTTGGCTTTCAAATGTCTCTGTTTCTGTGTCCTGAACACGTTCTTCTATTTCTGTCTGATCCTGCTCGAGCACTTCGATCCCTTGATTTTCTTCTGCTCGAACTATTACACTGTGTCTAGTCTGTCCCTTTTCGACATCAGGAGTCAGCGGAGGAGTATCGATCACTTGTTCTGTCCCTGTCTGACCTTCTTCTTCGTCCTCAGATTTGATGTGAATCTCAATGATCTGAGGGTCTTCGCCTGTGCCTTGCTCGACCTCTCTATTCCACTCCCTGTCTTCTCTTATTCGCTCTCTTGTTCTGAGTGGGTCTCCCGGAAGGTCGATTATGGGTATCCACTCTTCTGGCCAAATCCTCTGCAGCTCGTCATCAGCTACTTTTGGACCAACAGCGGTGGGATCCTCAGCAGTACTAGTGCTTGGCCACACGTCATCAGTTACCTCTGGACCAACGCCTACGGGACCCTCAATGGGACTGGTGCTCGGCCGTCTGATATCAGCTACTTCAGGACCAACAGCTGTAGACCCCTCAGCTGGACGACCTTCTGCTCCAGGTTCCTCGTCGGGTATCACCTTCTGGGTATGGCTGGCATGGATCCACTGGGGAACGCCTGCACACTTCACCGCTGTCGTGGTGACCAGGATTACTTGGCGCTTTTGTCCCCACCTGGGTTCAAGGCAACTCGAACGAGTATGCTTCTTTATCTTAACCCAGTCACCAGGAACCAATTTGTGAACTGGGGTGGTCGGGTTGGCGACGGCGTCTGCCCCAATCTGGCGAGAGATAGAACGCACTTGGTCACCCAGTTGCTTGCAGTATTCAAGTACCAAATCATCAGAAATGCTTAACAGTTTGTATCCTGGTACCCAAGCTTATCTCATCACTCTTCCCATCAATATCTCATGGGGACTCAGGCCTGTTCTTCGATCTGGAATGCTTCTAAGTCCCATCAGAACAAGAGGCAAGGCATTTATCCAGTTCAAGCCAGTAGAGTCACACATTTTTGCCAATCTATTTTTTATAGTGCCATTTATTTGTTCTACCACTCCAGAAGCCTCTGGATGATATGCACAGTGCAGCTTTTGAGTGATCCCGAATGCTTTGCAAAGCTGGGCCAAAATTTCATTCTGAAAATGGGTGCCTCTATCTGAATCAATAAAGACTGGAACCCCGAACCTAGGTATCAACTCTTTTAGTAGGAGCTTAGCTACTGTTATGGCGTCATTGTGTGTGGCAGGGTAAGCTTCCACCCACTTTGAAAATAGGCAGACAATGACTAGGACATACCTTTTTCCCTCACAACGAGGCATGGTAATGAAGTCAATTTGTATTCTCACAAAGGGACCTCCTGATCTCCCAATTTTCATCAATTCAACCACTGTTCTTTTGCCAGCGTTGAACTGCTGACAGGTCAAGCACCTCTGGCAGAGAGATTCTGCTACCTTCCTGAATTTCTTGTTGTACCACGTCTGTTGAAATACCAAAACCATGGCGTCCCTCCCAATGTGTGATCCCTCATGTATCAATCGAGCCATTGGGGCAAGCAGGTGTCTGGGTAACACAGGCATACCATTTGGGCCCACAATGACACCATCCTCACGTCTCGGTTTACAACCTTGTTCTTTCCACTTCTCTTTCTCTTCCCAGGGCGTCACATGCTGCCATTCTCTCACTTCATCCCATGTAGGCACTTCTTCAAACATTCTAAGTTGGCAGCTGTTTCCAACCCCACCCCGATTGGGATTTATTCTCATTTGATCCATAGCACATTGTTTTGCCACCCGATCAGCAAAGTCATTCCCCATAGATACAGGGTCAAGGCCCTTCTTATGAGCAACACATTTGACCACTGCCAATTCCTTTGGTAATTGGATTGCCTCTAAAAGGTCTTGAACAACTTTTCCATTTTGAATGGGGGTACCTGAAGAAGTCAGGAATTCTCTTTGTAGCCATAATTGGCCAAAGTCATGCACAACCCCGTAACAGTACTGACTATCAGTATACACTGTTACTTTTTTGTCTTTTCCCAATTTGCAAGCTCTTATTAGAGCGATCAATTCGGCTACTTGTGCAGACTTTACTCCAAATAGATAGGATGCTTCTTCAATTTTGTGTAACGTGACTACAGCATAAGCAGCACTTAGGCCTCCTAGCTCATGCCTCAGGCATGAACCATCCACGAACCATTCCTCATCATGTACAAGCAAAGGAGTTTCTTTTATGTCTGGGCGTGGTTTAGTACTAAACTCTGTCAGGTCAATACAGTCATGCTCATGATCTCCCTTATCTTCCATTACCATTGAGTCAGGGAGTAGAGTGGCAGGGTTTAAAATGTTACATCGGGTAATGACTATATTTGCAGCCCCCATGAGAATCCTCTCATATTTAGTCAGCCGACTAGGGGTGAGATACTGAGTTTTCGTACGAGTCAATAGGATCACAACTGCATGTGGAACATACACAGTTACAGGATGTCCCATAATAATTGACTCACTTTGTTCTAAACTGGTGCAAGTTGCAGCTACTGCTTTTAGACATCCAGGTAGTCCAGCAGCCACTGGATCCAAAGTGGCAGAAAAATATGCCACAGGTCTTCTGATTAAACCATGCTCCTGAGTCAGGACGGACAATGCACAATTGTCACGAGTGTCACAGAAAAGGCCAAACTCCTTAGAGTAGTCAGGCATTCCCAGAGCAGGGGCTGTACACAGGCAATTTCGCAACTGTGTGAAAGCTGTTAAGCTCTCGTCATTCCATTCAACTGGGTCCTTTGCTCCTTTCTTTGTCATTTGTATCAAAGGCTTTGCAAGGACTGCGAATCCCACAATCCATTGCCTGCAGTAACCTACAACTCCGAGGAACATTCTGATTTCTTTCTGAGTACGGGGTGACTGCATATTTTGAATTATTCTGACTCTCTCTGAGGTGACTTTTCTGATACCTTTTTCTATCTGGTGTCCCAGATATTTCACTGATTTCGAACAGAACTGTAATTTTTCAGGGGCCACTTTATGTCCCTTTTCACTCAGGTGATTCAGTAGGGCAATGGTGTCAACCACGCAATCCCTATGGCTTTTAGACGCCACCAATAGGTCGTCAATGTATTGTACCAAAACAGATTTTCCAGGTAAGACTAAAGTTTCCAGGCATTTTTTCAAGATCTGATTAAAGATAGAGGGGCTTTCTGTGTACCCCTGGGGGACCCTGTTCCAGACATACACGTTACTGTTGAAAGCAAATGAGAAAAGAAATTTGCTATCTGGATGCAATGGGATCGAAAAGAAAGCATGACATAGGTCGATCACAGTGAACCATTCAGCATCCCAGGGAATCTGATACAGGATGACTGCTGGGTTCGGGACAATAGGGCAGCAAGGAACCACAATTTTGTTTACCTTTCTCAGGTCCTGCACTACTCGATACTTGCCACTAGGCTTCTTAATGCCCATAATGGGTGAATTACACGGGCTACTCATTACTTCCTGTATGATGTTTGCTTCTAGCAATTTCTGTATTTCAATAGCAACACCTGCCCTCACTTCGGCACTCATTTTGTAAGGCTTAGTGTTAGGGTAAACTGCATTTTCTTTCATTGTTATCTGTATTGGATCTATATTTTTCATTAAGCCTACATCCTTTCCAGTAAAGTCCCATACTTCGGGCTTCACTGTCTGCTGGAGTTCTTCAGGTAAGTCCTGTATAGTCAGTCGTTTTATTTCTGAGTCAGGTCTAATTAACATTAGCTTGTAGATACCGTCTTCATCTGGGGTTTGAATTTCGACGCCCTTTGGTGTGCAAAAGATGGTACAATTCATTTTGCACAGCAAATCACGTCCCAGTAAATTTACCGGACTGGTATCACAGACAACAAATCTGTGCATTTGTTTAAAGTTTCCAATTGAGATCTCCATGGGTTCGGTAACAGATGTACTAATCAATTGATTAGATACTCCTACTACTTGGATTGCTTCTCCCGAGAGGGGTAGGTTTGGAACGTCCACTGTTCTCACAGTAGAAGGGGTAGCACCAGTGTCCAATAGAAAGGTGACATCATTTCCATCAACCTTTCCTTCAATGTATGGCCCTGACTGGTCTACCGGCAAAGAGGCGCCAAGTACGCACTCCTCGTCCTCCCCTCTCAGGCCCCGTCAGTACTGGTCATCACAGAAAAACGTATCGCTCAACAAATACTGCGAAGTTGCTGTATTTCTATCTTCATTGCCTCCCCAGACTTCTACATCATCACCCTGTGGTGACTTCCCTTTAAATATAGGCTTTGGCGCTCGTGGCACTTGAATCGTTTTTACCTGCTGTTGGGTCTTTCTTTGCTTTTCATTCTGCGTCTGTGGAATTAAATCAGGTGTTTGGGCATTATCATTTTGTAAATACGGACACTCGTCTCGCCAATGTCCAATTTCTCCGCACTGATGGCAGGGAAATTTCTTTTTGGCTTCCTCTCTACTCATTTTAGGTCGGGGCTTTCCTCCATTCCCTCTCCCAGGACCTTGGTTCTGAGTAACTTTATTTAATTTACTCAGTTGCTTTTCTTGCTGTTCTGCGAGCTTCACTTGAGCCCACATCACCTTTTCCTTCAGGGCCTTTTTCTTTTCTGCCATTTCGTCCTCACAGTACTTTGCGTACCGTAGGACCTCATCTATCTTTTTGGTATGCCAACAGATTTTATTATCTTTTATCCACTGACAAATTTCGGGTCTTAAACCGTTTACAAACCTGTAAATGAAGTGGGTCATGTCCTTCATCTCGATGTTATCTATACCACTGTATGTTTTAAATACCTGCAACAGCCTTTCATAAAAGGAGTGCACTGTCTCATCTCTTTCTTGCGTGGTTCTATCTATCTTGGTCCAATCAGTTTCCTTTGCAGGTACCTTTATTTTCAAATGTTGAATTACCTGTTCATACTTCCTCATCACTTCCTTTGATGGTTCCCCTGTTTTTTCATCTCTCGGGTATTCCTCACTAGGCCAAGCTATGGCTATTTTACACTCAGTCCACAGATCTACAGGGACCACTATGTCGAAGAACCCATCCAGGTCCTTCCATAGGCATTTCTGCACTTTTACGAATCTCTCTACCTGCCGGTACCTGTCGACTGGCTGTTCTCGCAATTTCGGGAAGTCATTTGTAAAGGACACAATATCCTGACGGGAGACTTATGTACAATTTTTCATGAAGTACTCGGACATTGCGGGTAAGACTTTTGCACATAAACAACAGCTCTTCTTCAGAGTAGGTATTTAATCTGTCTAATCCTATGTTTCCTGCCATTAATTCTTCGATTTCTACTCTCAGTTTGTAGAGGTCTAAAGGTTTCGTTTGCGAAGTTTGTTTCTCTAATTCTTGACTCCATCTTTCGATTTCCTCAGGTGTGACCAAAGTGACACTTCTAGTACCCGAAGTCGATTCCATCTGAATCTCCCTCGCATTGAAAGGATTATGTCTTTTCTGCATCCTTTTCCCTGTATTTCTAATGGGCAGATCCATCAGTGAGACCTCAGATTCACACTCACTTGTCTGTTCATCTACAATTAAGGGTTCTGGTCTGGGCTGGGCTATGACGGGAGTAATGACTGGAGGTTTTGGACTTTCATGCCGATCCCCATACAATGAAACCACGGGTCCGATTGTTACTGGGATTGTCAATGCTTCAGGACTGGTGTTTAACTGGGCCATTTTGTGAATGATCTCAGCTCTCTGTTTTGCTAGAACCTCCCGCTCCTTCTCTTCCAGTAATCTCTCTAAAGATTTGTCATGTAACACCTGCGGGGTCAGTGTGGGAGCATAACTCGGGGCAGTGGGATGAGTCTCACTAGGTCCTTCACCATAATTGGGTCTTGGGAATAAACTTCCTGATCCTAGGGACCTTCGTTCCTCCTCATACTGTGGGTGTAATAACGGCATTCCTGAACTTGTGGGTCTCATCTCGCCTCCGTAGGGAGGTCGAGAACAAAAATCTCCTTCACGGGAATACCCTGTCTCTCCACTAGCTGTCATTCTGGGGTATATGTTTCTGGTATCTACTGGTCCTAGACTCTCGGTATAGGGAGGTATATGGTAACCCCCTCCTACACTTGCGGACCTAACTTCTTCCTGGGGAGGAAGTCTTCGGGAAATATCTCTTGCACTGGAAGGTCGATGTCCTTCATTATAAGGAGGCGGACTTCTTGTACATAGGTCATCTAATAATTCATCATCCGACTCTCCGATGGGTACCCAATGTTTAGATTTTTCTAACCGTTTCTGTCCCACAGAAGGATCATCTGCTGGCATCATGGGAAACAACCCTTCCACTATCATGTTCTGCCTCCACTGTTTCATCTTTTTAGCTCGTGCTTCTTGCTTCAATTTTGGATAAAATTTAGTTAACCCTTTATCCATTCGGGGCTTATCCCTTTCAAAAGCCTCAATTTCCCATTCCTCTAGTGCTTCATACTGCGTTAACCTAGGTCTGGGATGTAAGTCATTCATTCGGGTTCTCAAATTAAATAGAATTCTGCTGTTAAATGTTCCATCTAACGGAAAAGCCAATACTCCGTCATCTTTCGTGTATTTTACCCAATTCTCCAACCATACACAGGTGTTGTACCCTTTATCGAACATCATGAAAGATGCGGGAGTGTTGGGCTGCGGTATGACAACACCTTCTCTAGTTTTAATCGGTTTGTCCTTTTTGAAATAATTCTTCACTTTGTTTACGAGAGACACTTTTCTCTTAGTTCCGTACATAATGTCGTTTTTTACGCCTTTCCACTGATCGTTCTCAAATCCCATATAACGTGGATCAGGTCTGGTATGCGGTCTATACGAATGCCACATACGATTTTTGCGAGTGACTTGTTTACAAAATCACTTCCAATCCGAGTGCGCCTATTATTTTCGTGCGACCAATGAAATGCACGAGTTAAAATAATCTCGACCAATGGGTGCGCGGCCTTTCGCGAGACAGTTCTCACGCTTTGGTACTCACCCCTCCTTTACAATTTCAGCTCTGCTACCAGCTCGCTACGCCTACCAATCCCAGCGCGGCACGGAGTGACGTCAGAGCCGCTTCGCGACTGACTCCCTCCTTCACAAGGTAACGGAAACTTTCTTTCTTTCTAAAGTGTTTAGTGCTTGGTTATTTAACAACGAATACACATTCGCCACTGTGCTCAAGTGTCTAGACAGGAAAGATTTGTTTTACTGCAAGTAAACTACTTCCATTTACTTTTCACCCACTACGAGTAGATCTCTTCTGCCTACCCTTCACACTAGCATTGGTGAACCTGTTACTCCCCTAGACTCATCCACCATTCCGGGATATATCCGAGCCTAAAGTTTCCCTAGCGAACCCCTTTGCTTTCACTCGAGCTCCGATGAACCTGCTACTCTTCCGGTGCGACCCTCACTAGGTTATGCCACAGTAGGAATTTTGCCAATGAACCTCGTTACTAACATTTATTCAATCATACATTCAGAAAAACCCTAGTCAGTGCTTCCAGTTCTGCCTAACCTGCACCAACTTTCCTTAGAGCAAATGACCTCAAAGCAAGTGGATTCTATTCACCACTCGCTATTCAATTCCCCGGGGATTCCTAACAACATGCAAGTCGTTTTACGTACGAATGGATTAATACATATAACAGTATAATAACAAGAACAATAATTTTAAAACATTTCATAATTTTTCAAAGTAAACAATTTCAAGCGATTGATCAATTTCTCTTGAAGCGCCTACTCTTATAGCAGCATCCGACTTAGCTAGACTAACTAGTCCTACCCAACCTTTAACTATTCCCTAACCATCCTCTGCTACCAGAAAATTACTGCTAGAGATCGCGGGTCACCCGACCAATAATGTCGCCACTTCTGGCTTCGGGCCCATATACTTTACTTCACCATATACATTGATCAGATGACCACGCAATCTACTACCAATAATTGTGAGTTCCCTTTCGATTTATTTCCAGTGTACCCAACTTACCATCCACCGTTATGGGTACCTATGACCACGATGGGTCAGGGAGCTAGCTGTAAAAGGAAAGGCAGCAAAATACAAACCCAAACATTTATTTACTTTATTTTATGAAATGACCACGGACAACTGGAAGTTTTGAAAGTTTATCTTAAATTCAAGTAAAAGGCAGTCATACAGCTTTATCAAAAGAATACTAGTGCGACAGGGAACCCGCTAAGTGAGAGGAAAACTAAGATAAGGGCAAAGTGAACACGCTATAAATCTGAGTTACTTTAGTCAGTTTTACGAGAGAAAAACCAAGACCATATCAGGAAGTTGCAAACTGTAATACAGAAAATGATTTCTAAAAGGTAGGGTAACATAGGAACACGTTATGAAATCAAATGCAAATGACTTTATGAAATGCAATGGTTGCAGGAGAAAGCATGGAAAATTATTCACGTGCAAAGGTATGTCTTTATTGAAGCAAAGACAGAAAAATAGAAAGGTACAGTTTAAGAATTCAGAGCGATATTTACCTAGACTGGTGTGAAAACCAACCCTGGCCACGGGTTAGTTAAGGACAGGAAAACCCTCAAGGAAGGATAACCCTCAGTGGGACAGCAGGTACAGAATGGACACCTCAGGACAGGACAGGAAACCCAGATTCGGATCAGGACAGGACCACCAGGATACGACCAGCACCCACAGTTCGGAAGCAACGCCTGCGCTCCACCCTCTCTGCAGCTATCAGTCAGGACCCCGATTGGGTCAGCGATTTCCCCAGCAAAGTGCTCCGCCAGCACTTAAGGTTCAGTAAAAGCTTCAGAGTCTATGGTCAAATTTCGGACAGAGAGCTCCGCAGCACCTCTGTATCAAGTCACCTATTGAGTGCGTTGGGTCAGTGACAGGTCAGCTATTCAGACAAGTCGGACAATTTCTCTAGCTAAACCTAGGCTAGATATACTGTTTTGGGACAGGGTACCACCCCCCAAATGTTGCAAAGTGTCAGAATCCCCAAATTTCGATTGGTCCTAAGGTAGGATTTGGTTAACACACCAATCAGAACAGACTATTCTAAGGCCTAATTTGCATGTTAAGGTGCCGCCTAGCAAGATTGGGGTTCCCATGAGAAAGTCGCACGGAATACAATGAAACTTATACAATGTATTACAATATAGTATAATCTAGATGCTTCTGGCTGGGTGAAGGTGCACGTTCTCATGCAGGCTCTGCCAACAACCTTCTTTGGCTTGGTTTCAATGCCATCTTCACCATTCTGCGCAGAAGTACCCTCCAAGATGGACTCCCAAGCCCCCATTACCCCTCAGTGCCGAGGATACATGAAAAGTAAGCGAAAACAAATTAGTACATAGAAATAAATGAATGTATTACATGTCCTGATTTCACAATACAAGTTTCATCATTATAAAAATATACTATGCGTTAATGATAAGTGCAACGAATAATTTCACAAGAGCAGCAGCACAAAAGCTTCAGCACGTTAATACAAATATGCGCCATCTTGTGGCTATTACGCATGCGCACCCTTTCCCTCCAAAACTATCTCTAAGTGTAGTCACGTGAGTGTGACTGACGCATGCGCAGAAGAGGAAAGTCAAGCAGCGGCCATTTTAGGGACACAGATTAATCGTATTAGTAAAACACATATGCAAGCGTCTCTATGATACATATATATCGGAAATAAAGATTTTAGTAAAACGTACAATTCGTTACGAGGTTACAACGGTTTCGAGGTTCATGAATCTAGCAAGTCGCGATGCGAAATCTTGCTCTATCAGTACCCTAGTCTCAATGCAGGCACACTTGCATCATAGTACAAGGGTGCCTGCGTTGCATGCAGTATTGTTTTTCTGTAGGAAGGTACACCTTCCTGCACAAAAACAATCCTGATTGGCATTTACTTCTTTCTATGACACATAAAAAGACGAAGTAACGAGGAGAAATCAAAATATTTCACCTTGTTACGCCTCTCCTGGGAAGGTGCATCTTTTTGGGGCATTCCCAGGTTTCCCAGTTCTTGTAAATCTAGGAATGCATCAAAAACGATGGGAATTGCATGGGAACATCCGCGCAGTGCCCATGGAATGCCTTCCCAGGCCAGACTAAGGCAATGCAGAGATTTGCGTTATTATTATTTATTTATTATTATTTATATGGCGCACAAATCATTCCCAAGGGGACCTCTCGGCGCCTCGGAGGCGAACAGACCAAAGTGCAGCATACTCATCTAAAATAGCCAGGTCTTGAGGTGCTTTTTAAAAAGAGTCAAAGTAGTGCATGCCCGCAGGTGCTCCGGCAGAGAATTCCAATACTTAGGGGCCAAGTAAGAGAAAGTGCGGCCACTCGTTTTCACCTTCTTAATTCTCTGCATTTGAAGGAGATTTATTCCGCTGGATCTGAGCTGACGGACTGGGACTTACCATTCTAGTTTTTTTTTTAGAGATCTGGGTCCAAGTCCATGGAGTGCTTTAAATACTAAGCAAAGAAGTTTGAACACTGCTCTTTTCTTTATCGGCAGTCAATGTAACTCTCTCAGTAGGGGAAGAGATGGAGTTTGAGCTGGCCTATTCAATGCTGACCGTGCTGTCGTATTTGGAATGACTTGTAGTCTTGAAAACAAATCTTCCCTCATCCCTATCAGTAGCACATTTCCATAATCTAGTCTACTGACTAGGAGCACCTGTAACAGGGCCCTTCTGGTATTAAGAGGGATCCACGGAAAAATCCTTTTCAGCAAACGCAGCATTCCAAAGCACTTGCCTGACAGAGTCTTAACATGCTCCTTCATAGAAAGATTGTTATCAATAACAATGCCAAGATTTTTAGCCCATTTTTTTGGGATGGGTGCTTCTTCTAAACCACCTGGCCACCACTCCTCCGTTCATATGTCCTCAGCCTTCCCAAACAATAAGATCTCAGTTTTGTTGGAGTTCAGCTGCAGGAAGTTCTTTTTCATCCAAGTGGCTATCTTTGTCATACAGGTTTTAAATTTCTCTCTGGTCACAATGGGGTCATTCTCTATGGGGACTATCACCTGGGTGTCGTCCGCATAGGAAATGGTCTGGAACTCACAAGCTTTTATCACAGTGGCCAGGGATGCCACATATATATTGAAGAGGGTAGGGCTTCTGATAGAGCCCTGCGGCACACCCTTGTCTACCACTGTAGTCTGAGATGTGAAAGAGTCTAGTTGTACACATTGCGATCTGTCGAATAGGAAGCTCTGTAACCATTCTAATGCTGTACCTCCGACACCAATCTCTCGCAGCCTCTCCAGTAGGATTCTGTGAGAGATGGTGTCGAACGCTGCCGACAGATCTAGAAGAACTATCATTGTAGGAGTTCCCTCATCTAACAGTAGCCTGACCGAGTCTGTTACTTCTGTCAGGGCAGACTCCATGCTATATCCCGCACGAAAGCCTGATTGAGAATTGATCTAACAGATTATGATGTTCCAAATATTCTGATAGTTGTTGGTTAACTAACTTCTCAATTATCTTTGAGCAGCCCGGCAGAAGGGAGATGGGTTTATAATTCTCCAAAGAAGCACAGTCAACTGATTGTTTCTTAGGCAGAGGTTTTATGAAGGCCTTCTTCCATTTTGATGGAAAGGAGGAGGTTAATAGTGACAGGTTGCAGATATCCCTTACTGGGATTGCCAACTCCTGTGCCAGGTCCGCCATGATGTGGGGGGAATAACATCTGACGAATGCGTTGCATTGCCTTATTACAGATTTATGGAGCCACGCAAAGTGGCCTTAGTTGACTTCAGAAATCTGACTTAAGGTTTGTGTTGCTCTTATACCACGCTGCATGGTGCAAGAGCGACGCAAACCAGGTCATATATAGGCCTCTCAGAGCACAAAGTAAATGAGGACGGAGACCTCCATGATGTTTTTCTTTGGCTTTTTGTTGTATTATTCTTGAGACCCAATAAGTCTAGAGGATCCTTCTTCCTGAATCTGATGCCAGTGGGTATCCAGTTTTCGATAGATAGATGCCTGACAGAACAACTTTTTCTAGCACAGAAAGTGTATGGGATATTCTGAGATAATTATGAAGTGTGTAAATGAGAGATCATAGCGAATCACCTCTGTGTGCAAATTGACTTAAAAATTTGTTTGAGGATTTGCTATGTTTATTACCAGTTTCTGATTGAAGGTGGAGTGGATTGCGTATCTGCTGGAAGTGCATTGAGTAATTTGGGTCCCTCATCGAATAATGATCCCCAAAACACAATAGGACATATTCGCAAGCTGCATTCTGTAGTACATTTAGTAGCACTACACTAGTACTTCTAACGTACTACAAAATGCTATACTACATGTAGAGTTTCCTCCTCTCCGATCTTTTTCTGTGGAAAGATCTCCGTCCTGACTGCCGAGTCTCCACACAAATAAGTATATGTTTTAGTAATAAATGTGGAAGGGACGTGACTGGAAAATGGGGAATACTTACCACACAAGGGAGGGGGGAATCCAGGGAGGAGTACGGAGACATTAAGAGAGGGTGAGGAAGGTGTTTAAGGCGGTATAATCACCCATGTACAAATTAATAAGTCCATTGCTATTCACAAACTGCACTTCTATAGCTACTCTGGCCCAAAACTACCCAAAACAGACACTAAAATCTCCCAGCTCAGAGCTGAAGTAAGTTCAGTACCACCCATGGCAACTCAAAGTTACTGCAACATCCTACCATTTAAAATAATGGAGGTAGAAACCCCTTATGAACTAATGTTAAAACAATGTAAATTATTTAAACTGTTTAAAAATCAAATCGCATTTTATTTAATGCTATGAAAATGTTCTAACAATAAACATATTTATAAATGTTTTTAAAAATGTCACTTTGAATAACTTTAAATACATAATAAAAATCTCTAATTTCTTTACTTTAGGTAGGATTTTTTTTAAAGTTCAGAAAAAGCTTTATTTCAAATGTAATATATTGAAATAATCACATTTTTAAACTACCATTATGTTAATACTGCTGTAACATTTTTTATATTAGTCTATATTTAAAATATATAGAAATAATTAACAATAATATTTAATTAAAAAATATTGTATCTAATTTTTAAAAAGCTTATTCAACTTTTGAACTTTCCCTACACTTTACCTTGCAGAGATCTTTGCCCCCATAGCAAACATCAATTATGGTCGTAAAACCACTATTAGTAGTAACTTTACATTTGATGTTTTCAGTGACTCCTCCCACTATTTCAGGTGGATGGGGACATATAAGTGTATAATTTTTTTGTAACTTTATACTAGTACATTTAAATAGCCCATGGTAGTAAAGTTACTCAAAAGTGTAAGTGTAAACTTACACATGCAGATTTACTCACGTTTAACTTTACCTTTGTCACTGACTCTGATTCCCAACACCCTTTAAACATCAACAGTGAAAGGGAGGTGCAGCAGAACACTTGTGCATTTCCAGAGCCCTTCCTATCAATGGGCTTATGAAGGGGAGAGGCTCCACTTGGACAACACTGTGCTGATCACATTGGCCACTTTCTAGCTTATGGGTACATGAAAAAAGCTGATTTACACGGTACTTGGAGATATACAGAAACTGATTATTTTGGATTTTATTGGAGCAATTTTGAAGAAGTTCTCTTCAGAATAAACGGTGCTGGCTGTATCGTGTGTGTTTTTAAGAAAAACACAATTAAATATGAACAAGAAAATCAACTGTTATTGTCACTGCAAGGGATTCTTTGGACTACTTACGGAATACTACCTAGTCAATTTTCAATGGGCTTGTGAAGTACAGTGTGATGCGAGAATGTGGCTTAGATTTTGGTTAGTGGAGAAATTGGATTCTCATATTATTCAGGTATGTGGTGAAGTTTCTGCTGAATCTTTTTGGTGAGTGTAGGAAATGGGTTTTTAATTGATGGGGGTTAAGACCCGTCTCAAGCAACTACCACAATCCTTGCTAGGGTGAACCACAAAAGTCACTAAATTAACCTATGCTTAACACTCTGGTAACTTGGCACAAATGCAACCAGGATTGACTTGGAGGCACTGTGTTAAGTATTGATGCAACACACAAACAGTAATACAGTGAAAACACAACACGACAAATCCCACACCAATATATAAAAATATTTAGATTTCACAAATGAATGACATCAAAATGTATTAAATCCAATTAGTAGAACCAGAGTTATAAATATGTAAAGTTTTAAGTGGAAAAACAGTGCCTAAAACGTCAAAGCACCAGCCACGGTCATCTAGTCATGCTAGACCAATGGTTTCCCAGGTTTCAAGATTAAAACTTTAGTCGCCAGATTAGCATTTCAGGGGAGCCCACCTCTTTGATACACCATACTTTCCATGTAGGTGTGGCATCACTGAATTAGACCATAGTTGGGTGAGTCCTTTTTGCACTTCTCACAAAGTCATGTCCTCTTCCAGGGCATGCGCTTTCTGACAATCAAGGTTCCGACAGGGGAAGTCCTGCACAAAGCTACGCATGTCCTCCACTTCTGATCATATCTTACTTCCATAGAAGTCTCTCAAATAAGCTGCCATTGTCTCAGTAATACCCTCAGATCCTGTCGCTAGACTTTCTTCTGGACCCAGGATTCCCTTTATAAGGTGAATGCCCTGGTCCCGCTGACTGAGTCATGTCAAGATCTTTCCCGTCTTGTACCCACTTCGCAAAGGCACTTTGTCTGCATTATATATTCTATTTTGACCACATCTGTTGTTACCGTGCGATATTCATCCTTCTTGCTAGGAAGGTGTGCCTTCACCTCAGTCGAGGGACATGATATGTGTTCATTCTTCAAGTGTCGTAGACCTCCCTTTGTTTCTATGCAGCGTTCTTTCCGTTTACGTCTGACTCCCTCTTTCCCGGCAATGATCACCCCACGCACAGTGGCCTTATATGCCTCTCATACTGTGGGAGCATCCCGTACTGACTTTACATTTTCATCAAATAGTTGGTTGTGGCTGCCTGCAATCAGGTCAGTCTGACCCTGCCTATGGGGCGAGTCCATCGTCACAGCATGCAGAGAGTGGTTGGAGATCCCTATCACTTTAAAATCAGCTTCTATGACACTACGGATGGTTCCCATTGAATTGAAAAAGTCAGTGTGGGAGTTTGTATGATGTGCCCCCGAATAATAAAAGTAACACCTATGGGCCCCATCGAGTGCCCCCCAGATATACGCCATACCCTGGATGTAGTGGTCCAGTTTCCTGATGCCGGCCCAGTGAGCCTGTCTAAGCTGAGCACTGTTCAGATGGCCATCCATGACCATGATAAAATCACCCCCAACTACTGAAGAAGGTAGGAACAGGGGTGGGAGCACACCTCTTCACCTCCCAGCAAGGTTCGCCCCTGGCATTATAGTAAATACAGTTTCAGATACTTGCTTGCTTCAAGAGTGTTCGAGTGTTTCACCACAGTTGGCGCAGACAGTGCTGACCTCTAGACACGTGTTTGTGGTTATTTAACCGTCATCAGTAGAGATTACAGTCTTTCAAATTTAGGGTTTGCTGAGTAGGCTGCCAACATCTTTTTCAGGTTAGGTATCTCTCACAGGCATGTGGGTGCTTCATCCACGAGCTCGTCAGCTCAATAACTCACAGGAGTTCTATTAAACAGGAACAGGGGTGGGAGCACACTGCTTCACCTCCCAGCAAGGTTCGCCCCTGGCATTATGGTAAATGCAGTTTCAGATACTTGCTTGCTTCAAGAGTGTTCGAGTGTTTCTCCACAGTTGGCGCAGACAGTGCTGACAATCCTGCAAGCACACAAGCTTGGTGAACTGCATTGACCACAATGCTCAGGGGCGACCCGCTGGGAGGTGAAGCAGTGTGATCCCACATTGGTTTCCTGTTTCAAAGGCTCCATTGAGCCGGTTGAGCTGACAAGCTCATGGAGAGGCACCTGCACGCCTTGAGAGGTACTGTGACCTGAGAATACTTTGACAGCCTGCTCAGCAACCCCAAATATTTGATGCCTAATCTCTACTGACGACAGATACTGATCCAGAAACACGTGTATAGAGATGGCCAGTACAACTTTGTAATTACTCGAGACAATCCTGCAAGCTCACACGCTTGAACTGCATTGACCAAAATGCTCAGGGGCGACCCGCTGGGAGGTGAAGCAGTGCGATTCCACATTCGTTTCCTGTTTAAAAGGCTCCCTCGAGCCGGTTGAGCTGACGAGCTCACGGAGAGGCACCTGCGCGCCTTGAGAGGTACTGTGACCTGAGAATACTTTGGCAGCCTGCTCAGCAACCCCAAATATTTGAAGCCTAATTTCTACTGACGACGGATAATGATCCAGAAACACGTGTATAGAGATGGCCAGTACAACTTTGTAATTACTCAAGACAATCCTGCAAGCTCACAAGTTTGGTGAACTGCATTGACCACAATGCTCTGGGGCGACCAGCTGGGAGGTGAAACAGTGTGATCCCACATTGGTTTCCTACTGTAGAAGGTAGCTCGGTGAATAGTTCACCTAAATACATCAGTGTGTCTACTTGGAGTCCCGGAAGGACATAAACGTTGACTAAAGCAAGTTTTTTACCTTCCCATTGGCCCAGACCCGTACAGTGCCCTAGTTCATCTATCCACGTCTTTTTCATATGAAAGGCCCATTACCTCTTAATTAAGATTGCTACTCTCGGTATACAGTCAAAATATCGAGTTTTTAATATCGATTTGCATTAATATCGATTAACAAATATAGAATGGACACAATATCAACTGGACAGAATATAGACTACAAAAATATCGAATAGGATAGCATTAATATCGAATCAAAAATATAGGATGGACATAATATCGAATGGACAGAATATGGACAACAAAAATATAGAATGGACAGAATATAGACTAAAAAAATGTAGAATGGACAGAATATAGACTACAAAAATATCGAATTTGAGGTAAGTAAGTTAATATCAATTTTTAAAGTGTTTCTTATGTTAGTATATGTTTGAAAAGTGTATATTTATTTTAATATTTATATTAATTATTTATTTTTATGGTATTTAATTTTTGCGTAATATAATTTTGTAGCGGGTTGTGGGTTTATAGGGGAATAGGGTAGGAAGTAATTTAATTATAATTAATTAAATATGTTAATTTATTTATTGGCATTTATTTTGAATTAATTGTTAATTAATTATTAATTGGTAATTCATTAAAATATAATTGGTAATTAATTTTAATTAATTGATTAATTGATAATTATGTTAATTTTAGTAATTTATTTTCTGTAGCGGGTTGTGGGTTTATAGTGGAATAGGGTGGGAAGTAGATTAATTATAATTAATGAAATATGTTAATTTATTTATTGGTATTTATTTTGAATTAATTGTTAATTAATTATTTATTGGTAATTAATTAAAATATAATGGGTAATTAATTTTAATTAATTTATTAATTGATAATTATGTTAATTGTATTAATTTATTTTCTGTAGTGGGTTGTGGGTTTATAGGGTAATAGGGTGGGGAGTAATTTAATTGTAAGTAATTCTATTTTATTTATTTTTTTATCTAAATTTTAATTATTTTTTAATTGTTAGTTAATTTATTGTTAATTGGTAAATAATTAGTATTAGTAGGTAATTATTTTTATTAATTAATTTGTATTTTTATTTTTATTTGATTAATTAATATATTATATAAAAGTGTTAATTATTTTAATTAATTTGTCATTGGTATTAATATTTATTTTATTTTTATTTATATATGAAGTATTTACTTTCCCTACTGTTGCACTCATTGCAGTGGGAATAGTAATTTTTACCCTCCTGCTATCCAACGCTTTCCCTACTGTTGCACTCACTGGAGTGGGAATAGTAATTTTTACCCCTACACTATCCAACGCCTACTGTTGCACTCTCTGGAGTGGGAATAGTAATTTTTACACCTACGCTATCCAACGCTTTCCCTACTGTTGCACTCTCTGGAGTGGGAATAGTAATTTTTACCCCTACGCTATCCAACGCTTTCCCTACTGTTGCACTCTCTGGAGTGAGAATAGTAATTTTTACCCCTCTGCTATCCAGCGCTTTCCCTACTGTTGCACTCTCTGGAGTGGGAATAGTAATTTTTACCCCTACGCTATCCAACGCTTTCCCTACTGTTGCACTCTCTGGAGTGGGAATAGTAATTTTTACCCCTACGCTATCCAACGCTTTCCCTACTGTTGCACTCTCTGGAGTATGAATAGTAATTTCTACCGCTACGCTATCCAACGCTTTCCCTACTGTTGCACTCTCTGGAATGGGAATAGTAATTTTTACCCCGACGCTATCCAACGCTGTCCCTACTGTTGCACTCTCTGGAGTGTGAATAGTAATTTTTACACCTATGCTATCCAACGCTTTCCCTACTGTTGCACTCTCTGGAGTGGGAATAGTAATTTTTACACCTACGCTATCCAACGCTTTCCCTACTCTTGCACTCTCTGGAGTGGGAATAGTCATTTTTACACCTACGCTACCCAACGCTTTCCCTACTGTTGCACTCTCTGGAGTGGGAATAGTAATTTTTACCCCTACGCTATCCAACGCTTTCGCTACTGTTGCACTCTCTAGAGTGGGAATAGTAATTTTTACCCCTACGCTATCCAGCGCTATCCCTACTGTTGCACTCTCTGGAGTGGGAATAGTAATTTTTACCCCTATGCTATCCAACGCTTTCCCTACTGTTGCACTCTCTGGAGTGGGAATAGTAATTTTTACCCCTACGCTATCCAACGCTTTCAATACTGTTGCACTCTCTGGAGTGGGAATAGTAATTTTTACCCCTACGCTCTCCAACGCTTTCCCTACTGTTGCACTCTCTGGAGTGGGAATAGTAATTTTTACACCTACGCTATCCAACGCTTTCCCTACTGTTGCACTCTCTGGAGTGGGAATAGTCATTTTTACCCCTACGCTATCCAACGCTTTCCCTACTGTTGCACTCTCTGGAGTGGGAATAGTAATTTTTACCCCTACACTATCCAGCGCTTTCCCTACTGTTGCACTCTCTGGAGTGGGAATAGTAATTTTTACCCCTACGCTCTCCAACGCTTTCCCTACTGTTGCACTCTCTGGAGTGGGAATAGTAATTTTTACCCCTACGCGATCCAACGCTTTCCCTACTGTTGCACCCTCTGGAGTGGGAATAGTAATTTATACCCCTATGCTATCCAGCGCTTTCCCTACTGTTGCACTCTCTGGAGTGGGAATAGTAATTTTTACCCCTACGCTATCCAACGCTTTCCCTACTGTTGCACTCTCTGGAGTGGGAATAGTAATTTTTACCCCTACGCTATCCAACGCTTTCCCTACTGTTGCACTCTCTGGAGTGGGACTAGTAATTTCTACCGCTACGCTATCCAACGCTTTCCCTATTGTTGCACTCTCTGGAATGGGAATAGTAATTTTTACCCCGACGCTATCCAACGCTGTCCCTACTGTTGCACTCTCTGGAGTGGTAATAGTAATTTTTACACCTACGCTATCCAACGCTTTCCCTACTCTTGCACTCTCTGGAGTGGGAATAGTAATTTTTACACCTACGCTACCCAACGCTTTCCCTACTGTTGCACTCTCTGGAGTGGGAATAGTAATTTTTACCCCTACGCTATCCAACGCTTTCGCTACTGTTGCACTCTCTAGAGTGGGAATAGTAATTTTTACCCCTACGCTATCCAGCGCTTTCACTACTGTTGCACTCTCTGGAGTGGGAATAGTAATTTTTACCCCTACGCTATCCAACGCTTTCCCTACCGTTGCACTCTCTGGAGTGGGAATAGTCATTTTTACCCCTACGCTATCCAACGCTTTCAATACTGTTGCACTCTCTGGAGTGGGAATAGTAACTTTTACCCCTACGCTCTCCAACGCTTTCCCTACTGTTGCACTCTCTGGAGTGGGAATAGTAATTTTTACACCTACGCTATCCAACGCTTTCCCTACTGTTGCACTCTCTGGAGTGGGAATAGTAATTTTTACCCCTACGCTATCCAACGCTTTCCCTACTGTTGCACTCTCTGGAGTGGGAATAGTAATTTTTACCCCTACACTATCCAGCGCTTTCCCTACTGTTGCACTCTCTGGAGTGGGAATAGTAATTTTTACCCCTACGCTCTCCAACGCTTTCCCTACTGTTGCACTCTCTGGAGTGGGAATAGTAATTTTTACCCCTACGCGATCCAACGCTTTCCCTACTGTTGCACTCTCTGGAGTGGGAATAGTAATTTTTACCCCTATGCTATCCAGCGCTTTCCCTACTGTTGCACTCTCTGGAGTTGGAATAGTAATTTTTACACCTATGCTATCCAACGCTTTCCCTACTGTTGCACTCTCTGGAGTGGGAATAGTAATTTTTACACCTACGCTATCCTACGGTAAAAATATTGTATTTTTTAAAATAATATTACGTATATATATATATATATATATATATATATATATATATATGTATTAACAAATCAATTTGTATGTTTTTTTTACTTACATTAAATATTTATTAATTTTAAGGTTATTTAAGTACTTTAAGTATGTTTAAGTTAATTATATTTATTATTTCATTAATTTTTAATTAATTTAAAGCATTTTAAAAAATTCGATATTTTGACTATATTTTTTACATCGATATTTTTGTACTTACCTGTTTGGAGATAGGAGGTCGATATTTTGGTATTCTATATTTTTACCTTGATATTTTGGTAGGTCGATATTTTGGCATTCTATATTATGACAGTGATCCGCTACTCTCCTCGCCTGCCTGGCTAAGAATAGTGTATTTCCCCAGGCCAGTAGTGTCCCCCTATAGCCCTACATATGTGTCTCCTGCAAGAAGACCACATTTTAGACATATCTGGCCAGATCTTTCACCACTAATCGTCAGTTTATCTTGTTCCCTAGGCCATTCACCTTCTTGCTCAGCAGATTAACCATATGATGTTTAATTTTACATGTGATTGTATGGCATCACTGTGCCCTGTTGTCCCGTCATGGTGTAAATAACCCTCCGAAAGGGTGGGGGACCCACATCGCAGCAAACCATTAAACAATGGCCATTATCCCAACTAAACCCTCCACCCCCCACTTTACCCTGCTGCGGTCCCTGAACTGGCCGCCAACCCATTTCACTGTATGTCCGTCGCCCTTGTATATTGGCTGAATAAAACACATTAGGAAAAAGAGAGGGGCCCTTTAAAACCAAAGGGAACAGGGCACTTACAAAGTGAGTGAAGAAAGTTCCCCTTGGGTAAATTTCTTAACAGAGATCCTAGCTTGAAGAAACGTTCACCCTAATGCACTCTTATTTTCACTCATCACCATCCACACATTTCAGGATTAAGCCACATGTAACAGGGAAATCATTATGACACTTAATGTTTGAAAACATATATGACATATATTTATTATTCACAATACAAAATTTATCAATAAAAACACGGGAATAGCCCGTCAATCAACGCAATTGGTATCACAAAAATTCATAAAAGCACAAAGCAATAAAATATTAATCACAGTATGCAAAGTCACCGATGATCAGCTAAACGCCACCCTCGCCCATCACCCGCCAGCAGAACCGACCGACCCAGATGCCGCAGCCTACAACCTCAGACACTAGATCGAAGACTGCGCCAACGCCCTGGCCCCCATCAAGAACCCCCCCGCCAGCCACACCAAGAAGAAAGCGAACTGGTTCTCCCAAGACCTGCAAACATCCATGAAAACCTGCCGGAAGCTAGAGAAGATCTGGATCCACGAACGAACCCTGGAAAGCCGCACTACGCACAAGGACGCCACCCGCAACCACCACCACCTCATCAGAGCCACCAAGAGAGCGTCCTACAAAGACCGCCTAGACCACAACGCACACAATAGCAAAGAGCTCTTCAACATCGTGAAAGAACTCTCCAACCCCACCTTCAGCACAATTGACATCCCCCCTCATGAGAACTGTGCAACTCGCTCACCACCTTTTTCCACCGCAAGATCGCAAACATCCACAACAGCTTCATCACCACGCCCACCCCAGCCATCACCGAAACCCACATGACCGCCACCCACACCAACCGCCTGACCGCCTGGGCAAACATCGACATCAGCGACACCATCAAGATCATGAACTCCGTGCACTCCGGCTCCCCGACAGACCCCTGCCCACATCACGTCTTCAACAGGGCCAGCACCACCATCGCACCCCACCTCCGGAAGGCCATCAACTGCTCCCTCGAAACGGCGACCTTCCCGGTGGACTGGAAGCACCCCGAAATCAACGCCCTCCTGAAAAAACCCACGGCTGACCCCAAGGACCTCAAGAACTTCCGTCCCATTTCCCTGCTCCCTTTTCTGGTGAAAATCATCGTGAAGGCCGTCAACATACAACTGACCAGATTCCTCGAGGGAAAAAACATCCTAGACGCATCCCAGTCCGGATTTCGCCGCCACCACAGCACCGAGACAGCCCTCCTAGCCGCCACAGATGACATCAGAACCCTACTGGACGACGGGGAAACCACGGCCCTCATCCTCCTAGACCTGTCGGCCGTCTTCTACACAGTCTGCCACCACACCCTACGCACACATCTCCACGACGCAGGAATACTAGGAAAGGCCCTGGACTGGACCACCTCCTTCCTATCCGGCAGAACACAGAGCGTTCGCCTCCCTCCCTTCCGCTCCAAAGCCACCGAAATCATCTGCGGCGTACCCCAGGGCTCCTCAGCCCCATGCTGTTCAACGTTTACATGGCCCCGCTCGCCCGCATCACCCGACTGCACAACCTCAACATCATCTCCTACACAGACGACACCCAGCTGATCCTCTCCCTCACCAAAGACCCCCACACGGCCAAAACCAACCTCCACGAGGGAATGACGGCCGTCGCAGACTGGATGAGAAACAGCAGACTAAAGCTGAACTCAGGCAAAACAAAGGTCCTCATCCTCGGGCCCACCCCCTCAGCCTGGAACGACTCCTGGTGGCCCACCTCGCTAGGAACAGCACCCATCCCCACCGACCACCCACGCAACCTAGAGGTCATCCTCGACTCCACCCTCTCCATGACAAAGCAGGTCAACGCCATCTCCCCCTCCTGCTTCAACACCCTCCGCATGCTTCACAGGATCTACAAGTGGATCTCCACCGAAACCAGAAGGATGGTCACCCAGGCCCTTGTCAGCAGCAGACTGGACTATGGAAACGCCCTCTACGCAGGCGTCTCGGGGAAACTCCTCAAACGGCTTCAACGCATCCAGAACGCATTCGCACTGCTGATCCTCGACATCCCACGATGCAGCCACATCACCCCGCACCTGAAACACCTGCACTGGCTCCCAGTCATCAAGAGAGTAACCTTCAAGCTCCTCACCCACGCACACAAAGCACTCCACAACACCGGACCGGCATACCTCAACAGCCGCCTCAACTTCTACACCCCCACTTGCCAGCTACGATCCGCCGACCTTGCCTCCGTCCCCCGCATCCGCAGAGCCATCACTGGTGGCAGATCCTTCTCCCACCTCGCTGCCAAGACATGGAACACCCTCCCCCTACACCTACGGCAGACGCAGGACCTACTAACCTTCAGAAGACGCCTCAAGACCTGGCTGTTCGAGCAATAGCACCTTGAAACCCCACGGGTATATAGCACGCTTTATAAATGCTATGATTGATTGATTGATTGATTGATTGATTGAAAGTATTAAAAGAGTGAAAAAACAAAAGCTAGACAAAACAACTCAGTCTTAATCATTTACACATCCGTTGTACTATCATATTAAGGGCATGGAGTCAAGCAGTCTGTAATTAGCTTTTTTGCACTACTGCCCCATGGGCGGATTGTGTATAAAGATCTAGCGTCGACGCGTTTCGATGGAGAAAACCTTATAGATCCATCTTTTTCAAGACTCTGGTATAAACACTCTGTATCTTGTAAAACATTTTCATGCAGACACCTGCTATTAAAAAAGGGAGACTCCCTTAGTTGTACTATTTTGTAATCTTTTACGTTGGAAGTAGTAATAGAAATCCAAATGTGGCGAAGGCCCCCAAACAGCTTTCTGCTACATATAGCGGAAGTCGCAGTATGCACGGTATACTTCCATGTCAAGACTGGTTATATCTTGTACATAAATCTTCCCTATAGTTTTGCCTTTAATAGGGAACTCGAAGCGTGGTAGAATGACCGCTTGATTCTATATATGATACTCTCTCAGTCTGTCTTATGTCACATTAGGAGATATAGACATAAACGGTCCTTTTACTCGTTAGGGATCCGCAATCATGTATTGCCGGAATGTGCGGTCTTCTCCCTCAGTTCAGCCTGTCTAGACAGACTGAACTGAGGGAGAAGACCACACATACCGGTAATACATCATTACGGATTCCTAACGAGTAAAGGGACCGTTTTTGTCTATATCTCCGAATGTGACATAAGACAGACTGAGAGAGTTTCATTTATAGAATCAAGCGGTCAACCTACCACGCTTCGAGTTCCCTATTAACCGCTTGGCTGCTGGGGTCCTTCCCCTGCCGTGCTGGGGGGTGGGGGGGCACGCACTGCACCCCGGTGCTCATGACGAGCTCAGCTCGTCATGAGCCACGGTGGTCGTGTGCTCATGACGAGCTGAGCTCGTCATGACCACACCCATTTCATTAGAACGCTCGCACAGCAGGGGAATTTGCCCAGCGTGCAAGCGTTCTAACGGTCGTGACGAGCTCAGCTTGTCATGAGCACACGAGAACCATGGCTCATGACGAGCTGAGCTTGTCATGAGCGTGGAAGGGGTTAAAGGCAAAACTATAGGGAAGACTTATTTACAAGATATAACCAGTCTTGACATGGAAGTATACCGTACATACTGCGACTCCCGCTATATGTAGCAGAAAGCTGTTTGGGGGCCTTCGCCACATTTGGATTTCTATTACTACTTCCAACGTAAAAGATTATGAAATAGTACAATTAAGGGAGTCTCCCTTTTTTTAATAGCAGGTGTCTGCATGAAAATGTTTTACAAGATACAGAGTGTTTATATCAGAGTCTTGAAAAAGATGGATCTATAAAGTTTTCTCCATCGAAACGCGTCGACGCTAGATTTTTATACACAATCCGCCCATGGGGCAGTGGTGCAAAAAAGCTAATTACAGACTGCTTAACTCCATGCCCTTAATATGATAGTATAACGGATGTGTAAACTGTTAAGACTGAGTTGTTTTGTCTAGCTTTTGTTTTTTCACTCCTTTTATACTTTCATGGATACTGTGATTAATATTTTATTGCTTTGTGCTTTTATGAATTTTTGTGATACCAATTGCATTGATTGACGGGCTATTCCCTTATTTTTATTGATACATTTAGTATTGTGAATAATAAATATATGTCATATATTTTTTTAAACATTACGTGTCATAATGATTTCCCTATTACATGTGTCTTAATCCTGAAATGTGTGGATAGTGATGAGTGAAAATAAGAGTGCATCCGGGTAAATGTTTCTTCAAGCTAGGATCTCTGTTAAGAAATTTACCCAAGGGGAACTTTCTTCACTCACTGAATAAAACACAAACATCAGGAATGTGTAGATACAGGTTCACTATTTCAGGCAAGATGTGGCCTGTAGCAGTTCCCTGACCTCCCAGGCAGGCACGAGATAGACCAATGTTTACTCTAGAGCACCTTGGCTGTGTTTAAAAATACAAATTTTAAATTATCTCATCCAATTTCATAGGTGTAACTCTGGGCAGTGTCCCCTTCCTGAGCCACTGTTTTGTTACCCCCTTTCACCTGTGGAGTAAGGCCCCATGTTGGCTAATGACATCCATCTGTTCTCGGACTCCGGCCATGGAGCCTGTTGTAGGTCTCCTCCATCAGTGCCACCGCTGTTCCTGCCAAGGGTGGGGCTGAGTGGCCTCACCCCTCTCAGTTCGTAGTTGGTATCCTTTTAGTTCAAGCCATTCCCAGGCCTCCATTGCAGAGGGAAAGTAGTGTGTGTGTTCCTTGTCAATGATCGTCAATTTTGCCAGGAACAGCAAGGCATATTGGACATCTAGCCTTTTCGAATGTTGTTTGACCCACAAGAAGGACTACGTCTGTCTTTGAAACACCACTGTATAGTCCGGATAGATGTTAATGGGTTCTCCTTCCACCATCCATAGGCCATGTGTGCATGCTATCTGGAGGCCTTGGTTTGCAAGAAACAGCAGCTCTGCCGTGGAGCAGTTTTCTCGCGGTCCTCCTTACATTAAAGCCCCCCCCCCTCTCTCCCACCCCCCGCTGGGGCGGCCTTGCACCTTACAGTTGTGGGCTCCGCATTCCTAGAGGCCAGGGTCAGGGCCCAGACACGTCAGGTAATCCCCCCTCTCTGTGTTATCGAAGGCGCGTGCGAGCTCTGGAAGGCCTTTCAGCAGGTGTGCGGGCCCCACGCTGATTACAGGCGGCCCCTTCCTATAAAAGCGTGAGCCGGCGCCGGGCAGAGTGCGGAGTCTACCCACAGCACAGCCATGGACAAGATACTGCTCTGGGCAGGTGAGACATGCCTCTGACCTCACTGCAGACGGCCCCCGCAGACCCTGGGCCAACACTACAGACAGACCCTGCTCACCCTCGCGGGGCCTCTGCCCTCCTGCTGAGAGGACCCACCTACTTCTGACTGACCTGGGCCTCGTGCAATCTGGTCTTTGGGCTGCTGCCGCCGCTCCTGCGGGATGCCGGTCCAGGCACCGCCCACTTCCACTGAAGAGCCTGCCATTCATCCTGATCCATTGTACTTTCCTCTGCTGTGTTTATACTGCTGCGGTTTTAAATGCCTCCCTCCCTTATACCGCCTCTCTCTATCTGCTGTATTTATACACCTTCGATACTTAATTGCTCCCTCGTATCTCCCATCTATCTCCTCTGAGGTATTAACACACCTCCTGAGTTATAGTACCCTAATACCGCCCATCTCTCTGTCGTACTGATGCACTTGAGGTACAAACATCTTCCCTTATAGCTTCAAGTTATCTGCTGTATTGATACACCTGAGGCATTTAAATACTTTTCGTGTACCTTGTATCTCTCCCTGCTACAGTTACACACATTAAATATTTAGATCCTTCCCTAATATCTCTCTTCTGTTTGTGTAGTTATACACTTAAGGCATCTAAATCTCACTGGTGTGTGGAGGTATTAACAAGTCTGTTGAAGTATGAAACGTGCCTAACCCCACCCAAAAAATATTCATTTAGTAGTAAGCACTAGATAGGAATTTGTGATTATGGTGGGGTCTGTGTAGCACCGGATTCACTACAAATTTTATGTGCCCAGAAGGTAACAGGGTTTGATTGTCATTTCTGTTTGATGGGTAAAATTATTATTTTTTTGGTGGGTTTAGGCACGTTTCGTAATACGGGTAAAATATCTCTGTTTACAGCAGGCTTTTTCAGGCTGCACGAGCTCACACAGCCGAGTGGCTGCAGTCTTCTTTGAGGTACCTGGCTTCGCCCTGTGATGAGCGCGCTGCCCAGAAATTAAAATCCCCTTCTACCAGTGGGTGCAAAGTATCTAAGGACTGCTTTAGAAACATTTTTTTTTTAAAACCACCCGAAAATGTGGTTTCATCAGCAGGTGTGGGTTGTGGGGGTGGGGAGAAGGTTGGATCTGGAATGGGGTGGAGTTATAATCACAGGCACTTCCATTCCTTTGACAGTCCCCCAGTAATGTGATCATACATGTTATGACCCTGATGAGGGCAGTAGATTCTCAATGTTTCTAACCATAAAATGAAGTCATTTTGCCTTCCTCCCGCTTAAAACTTCCAGTTCACTGCTAGCTAATGAGAACCTTAAGTTCCCTCGATTTTTCTGCACCGGGGGATTGCCCGGTGCCCGCAACGGCCAGTCCGGGCCTGCTAAAGCCCCCTCTTATGTGTTGCCAGATGACGTCAAGTAGGCATCATGAAGAATGTTCTTGAAAGCACGTGTGGTCTTTACTATTGAGACCTTTCTAGGAGTTGAATAACGTTGCGTGGAACCCCCTTGTGCCATGTTGTGTTTTTTTACGTGTTGCTGTAGGAATCCTAATGTTATGCCGCATAGTTTTCATTTCACGTTGATATTATTTCTTTATTTGTTGTCTCTGCCTGTAATGCTCTCGGCCCCATACTTTTGCTGTGTCCTCCGTGACTATAACAAGAAGCCTAAATTGCTTTTCAATGCTTTTCTTTTTTTTTGTAGGTTTGGCCTTATTGCTGCAGGCGCAGCTAGGTAAGAAGAACGCCTGTCCCTTTAAAAGAAGTTTGAGCAATCCCTGGGATGTTGTCAGTGTGAGAAGTGCATGTCTGTCAGCAGCAGTGGCCTGGCGCATGTCCTGGGAGGGGCTGTACAGTACACTTATGGTCCGCTGGCTTGTGTGACATGTCATTTGTACTGCCCAGACTCAGGGATATTTTGCTCTTTAGCTAGGTTTGAGCTTTACAAATACCCATATATGGATACATATTTATTTTAATCATAGATGAGTGAGGTATATAGTGTGACTAGGAGACTTTCATTCTGGGTACCAGAGAACACATACCTTTTGAATTCTGGACTGGCACTTCTATTTTGTGCTGCTAAGAATGAGCTTCCAAGAAAAACAAAAACAACAACGCTTGAAGACAATTCATTATTGTCATTTTTACGTTTGTGTATTTTTTTGTACAGTTTAACATGCCCACCATTAGAAACAATGAACTTAAGAAATGATGGGGCCATCATGAGAAACAGCTGTAAGAAACAGAGAACAAGTGCACATACACAGAACATAAAACTATTTGATTTCCTCAATGTCTCACAAAACACGAAGTTCTACTGACTAACAGCAACTGTAGTGTGTTTTCTCCATCTATCAGAAAGAGTACAGCAGAATTGATATGTATCTCCCTGGACCCGCCTAGCACTGGGTGTGTATACAAAGATGTACCAGGATGTGACAAAGTAGAACGATGCAACAACTTTTCGAATATTTTATTGTATTAGTTGAACCAATAACTCAGCAGCCATCCTGGAATGGGAGCCAAGCAATAGCAATTAGTAGAAAATTAACGACCTCTCTTTTGGTTGTGTAGCTTTCCTGGCATCCCCTTTATTTGGACAAACGCCATGCAAGTATCTTCACATTCCAAGACTTTCAGAAAACGTCCTCCAACAGACTCGTATGCTACAGGTAGCTGTGGCAACAGGGTAGTTGTTTGCTTTGACCCATGCAGTCCAGCGAAACATTAAAGTGTCAGGTTATAACAGATTAAGGTAGAACTCAGAGAATGGTTGAGCTTCTTTAATTGATTACAAAATAATGAACCATTGATAAAGAAAAAACAAGAAGATCTCACCAGTTGAAAAGTGATTGACACTATCTCCTGACCCCTACTACCAACCTCTGCTGCAACACTACATTTCATGTAAGGTTTGCGTACAAGTGCACGCCCTCCCCTTAATAACACAAAGAAAGATCAACAAGTTCTGATACGAGCACATGGAATTCCTCTCCAAATACAACCAAGACAGCTGCACAAGGCATGCAAACCAACACTCATTGCTTCAGAAACATATACTTCCTGTAATAGCAGCTTTCTCCTGCTTTAAACTAGTTCTAGCCCAATACAAGGTGATAGGAAATTAATTTCCCTACCTTTTTTTCTAAATATCCTGCTTACTTGTTCCCAAATGTTGGCACGTATGATAAGATGGACATCTTCACACAGAAGGAAGTAGAGAATCTATGGCTACTGTCTTCCACAGTTCATTCTCTCTCACACTCACTATCTTCAGACACCTCTAAGTACATCACCCAGTTAAATTACTACTCCATTCTGCTCCATATCACCAACCACTCTGTAAAAGGTCTTCTGGAAAGGTCCTGATGTGTGTTGGTGGTAAGAGTTCCTCATTTCCAGGAGGACAACTCCTTTGTTCTTGTGCTCTTCTCTTGAAAAGGTGTTCCTAACACGACTGCAACAGCTTAAGTCTTAACTCCAAGAAATGTTCAGCCATCTTAAAAGACCACAGCCTCGTACAGGGGGCTCTTGACGTTGTACCAAGCGCACCACCACAATACTTCATGAAAGGTAAAAATACAAGCTCACGCCACACATGGTCCAATACAAGTAGCCAGTAGCAGCATAAGTCACCAGTTCAGCTCGCCATCTTCGTGTTCTGTGCGCAGTAGGTGCACTTTGCTTTTCATATTTTACATGTACTCTGAGCATTCTTGTGGGAACGGTAAAGTGATAACGAGGCACTGCAATACCTTTTAGGAAGTTCAAATGCATAGGATTTGTAGAGCACCACAGCCAGAAATGTACATTTCCAAGGCAAATCTAACCATGGCAGGGTGAACAAAGATGTGGGTTCAACACCTCTCAATGGAACAGTATGATTATCATAACTAGATATCTCAAGATCCACAGTAAGTTTTAAGCCAAAACATGTTTTCACAGAAAAAAATATAATTTTCAGATTTGACTCTACATTGAAGTTAATTGGGAGACTGAGAGCTTGAGGCTGTGAGAGGGAGTGCGACTGAGCCCCAAGTTGTTAACCTTGAACAATGTTTGACAGAGTGGGTAAAGGTGGGATTCCCCAAACACTGAATGAGACGATCAGAGGTCAAAACTCACACCCTAACAAAGAGACTTGGTGTGTCTCCATATCAACTCAACTTATTACAAAATCAGAGTGCCCGGCACTCCCGCTTTTCCATGCCGCCTGGTTCTAAGCTCTGCTCTCTGTCTTTAAGGTTTTTCCTACAAGCTGGTCTGTTACTTCACCAACTGGTCCCAGTACAGACCAGAACCCGCCAAGTACAAGCCAAACAATGTCGACCCCCACCTCTGCACCCATGGAGTCTACGCCTTCGCCACCATGAGCGGCCATAAGATCGCCCCTTACGAGTGGAATGACGACGTCCTCTACGTCGAGTACAATAACCTGAAGAAAGTGTAAGTAACCTCGAATGTCTGGAAGACCTGTGCCATCAAGTGGTAAAGAGTATGTTGGTACTTCTCAGGGATTTCAGGTAATGAATTAAGGAGAAAGGAAATAAGCAAGTTCAAGGCATCAGTCTGGGGAAAACAACATGCCCAAAATTGAATATTTTAACTAATGAAGATGCCAATTTATCCTTTTGTAGTTGCGAGTCCCTTTGAATGGCAGGTATGTCCATAAACGCACTGGGCCATCTTCCCTCTCTGTTCCAAAGACCTCACACCATCTTGCCAGCTCTCTTCTACACTGTTCTGGCACTGTGACCTGCAGAACTGGGAACAATACTCCAGAAATGGCTTCCAAACCTAGGCCTATTCTCCCAGTATGGCATCAGAATGTGGCCCTGTGCTACAAGTGAGAATCCAAACTTCACACGCACTGCGCTCTCACTAGCGATGCACCACACCATTCCCCTAGCTCTCCACTGCTTCGAAATCTGGTGAACAGTCAATGCAGTAAACTCCCACAGAAGAGCCTCAGGCACATGCAAGAAGCTGACCTGATGAAGGTGCAATGCAGAGGGTAGGTGTGCGGTCACCATGGAGCAGATGACCACAGAGGCTAGAAAGGAATAAGTGTGGGTCTGTAGGCCTGCCAATGAGCAGCAGGTAAGCCTTGTGTCCTGCCCATTCTCCAGTGTCCATGGAACGAGGCACTCGTCCATGTGACTCCTACTGGCACTGAGGATTATGAGAGATACTTACTTGGCGGGCCTGGCTTGCTAGGTTTGCATGACCAGAATCTGATGAAACCTCCCTGTGACCGTGGGAGAACTGTGCCTAAGATGATGTAATCAGACAGATGTCAGTCTCCCACACCCGCTCTACAGCTAACTGCATTTGTGTTTTCTTTTTATTCCATCGCATAGAAACCCCCAGATGCTCACCCTGCTCGCCGTGGGAGGATGGAACTTCGGCACGCAGAAGTAAGGAGGGTTACTGGCCGGGGATTGTTGATAAAAGGGGAAAGAAGAGGAAAAGGCAACAATGAAAGAGCATATCAATAAAAGTGGCAATGATTCGGATTTAAATCGTATTGCTGACGACGTGGGTGTGAAAAAAGTAAAATGTGATGGAGTCGTGAATGGTGAGAGTTGCACACTAATTCTAATCTACAAACGCCACGATCACCAACCTTCGTTCATCGTTGCAGGTTTACAGAAATGGTCGCATCTGCTGGAAACCGCAAAATCTTCATCGACTCCGTGATCGAGCACCTGCGGAGGTACAACTTCGACGGAATAGATTTGGATTTCGAATACCCGGGGTCGAGAGGAAGCCCGCCAGAGGACAAGCGTCGATTCACTATCTTGTGTGAGGTGAGAGCGAGGGTGCACTTTTAAGATGCTATTCTTCATTTAGTTTTTCACGGTCGTTCACTTGAGCGCCTTGCATGAGGCCCATTGGGATAAAACGGCAGACGCATTCACCAGTAAACACCGCTGCACGCAGTGGCACTGGGGCCCCATCGTGAGATACGGGTAGTTTGGGCTTGGACAGTGGGTGGAAACTAAAGGAGGCCTTGAACCGCTATCCCGGGTTTATCAAATAGATTTTTTTAGGTCTAGCTCGATAGCGGTGTTGCTGTGTTATGGATGATTTTGCCAATTCTTTGAAATATACATGTGGCGGGCTTTGGCTCCACCTAGCGGAACATTGCCGTGTAACCTCATGTTGTAGCTGTCTCCCAGGAAGTGTTTCCTTTGAATACTCAGGGATCATTTTACATCTGAAAACCACACTTAGTCATCATTCTGTTTGACACATTCAATTATTTATTTCTTGTATACCGAATTTTTTTTGTTTACTTGCTACTTTTTCCCTGCACTGTCAAGCCACTAGGACTGGCATTAATGTAATTAAGAGCATTTGTGCATGTAACATATTTAAACATACTTTGTGAATGCCTGTGCTTACACTCCTTGGCACATGAGAGCACTGGCAATGCCAGTATTTGCTTATGTGCTTAGCTATGAGGTCTTCTCTTAGATAGCGTGAGACTTATTGTTATTTTAGAGTGAGCTTAGCGCCCGCCCATTGCTTAACAATGGTTAGCTTTAGTGCCCTTTAATTTAATTTAATTTCTTCATATTCATTTGCTGTTCAAACTGTCCTTCGTCTTCTTGTGGGTGTCCTGCCCCTGGAGCACGGGCGCATTACTATATACTTCCACTCTCTCTGTGTTCCTCTCTCTCATTCATATGCTTATCCCCGATTCCCCCTCGTTGCCTTCTTGCTCATTGCTTTCTCCCTGTCGGCTTCAAATTGATGTCTTTCGCCCATTTGAGCCCCCAATTCACACTCCAGTGTTGCTGCTGCCCTTCGTCTCCCGTTTTGCTTTATCCCCGAACCACCACGCGCCCACACGCGCCCTGATGTTGCTTCCCTCCACCACTTATAAATACATAAATAAATAAAAAAGGTATGAACGCTATTGCGCATTTTATTTTGATTGATAATGTTTTTCAAGGTTCATACCCAGTCCATTAGTTAATATTTATCACTGTAAATGTTAACGTGATGATTGTGGAAAAGGAGGAGCCGTCGAAGCACCCACTTCTCCATCCCTCTTTTCAAATGATTTCAAAAGTGACGTCCTGGTTCGGCCCGAACCATGGCTTTATGGACTCACCTTGTTTGAGATCTGTTTGTTAGAACGAGCACAGTTCTTGCACAAGATATAATATATAGTTTTATCTCATCTCTGCCACCTGTAATTTTATCCAATCTGATTGAGAGCCCTTGATTAGGTAATCCTTCATTACTACCCAGAATCTGTGGGAACGTCTCTGGCACGTGTGGATTCTGGATTGCTTGTAAATCTTTGGCTACAATTCCAGCCCTTTTCACAAGTGACCATCTGGAATTACACTTTTCCTAGGAACAGTGCTTTGCATGTGTATGCCCACTCAGTGCCAGGCAATGCTCCCACCACCTGCGCCTCTCTCTGTGGGTAAAGACATACAGAACTTACATGCCATTTTTCAGAGAATTGCAAGTGTCATCAGTGCAAATATCTACTTCTGGTGATATTGCTACTGTAAAAAAATGGTGACTTAACAGACCTTGTTCATTTGTCTCTGCCGGACTAGGAACTTCTGGCAGCTTTTGAGAAGGAGGGCCGGGACAAGAACCTCCCCCGGCTGCTGGTCACCGCAGCCGTGTCCGCCGGCAAAGGAACCATCGACGCCGGATATGAGATTGCTGAGGTTGGGAAGTAAGTACCGAGACCCGGCCCTGGAGCCCTGGGAAGTAGTGCCTTGTGAGGTGTCTTCAGTGATGACGAGCCTCGGGGCTCTCGATCTAGCCAGACCCAACAGCCTGTTGCCAATGCCGTACACAACCCGGCAGTGTTTCTGGGTAAAATGTCTACACACCATACTCACAAAAACCAACCCTAGTCTTGGGTGTGTGCAGATCACGCAGAAGCATCAGACCCAAGACCTGGGCTAGTGTGTTCCGGTTGTGGGGGTGACGTACCCGGGTTGGAGAGTCTCAGAGTCACTGCATGGTGGGATAGTAAGATGGCTCTCACCGTGCTCATTCATTGGCTCGGGGTGACAAAGTAGGTGCATATGAGCAATTTGGGTGACTTTGAGCCCAGATGTGAAACCTGTGTCACAGTGGGGTGGCTCCAACAGTTGCAAGCTTCCCTTCTGTCTCAGCCCACCCGCCCCTGTCCTTCAGGAGGGTTGCAGGGTCCAGCATCTGAAGATTCTTGTGGAAAGGTGAGGGGGCCCTACATGCACCTAAATGTTCAATCTCCTTCTATTGAAAAATCTCTGGGTAAATACCCTCCATCCCAGCTTCACATGTGGTCAACCAAACGTATGACAGCCAGTAATACAGCTCAGTAGGTTGAGCGCCCAGAGCAATGTCCGTGGTAACTTTTAGGTCACATAATTGACTCTCAGCAGGCCTGACTTAAATGTTAGTTCTTCGGAGGTTAATAAAAAGAGTGTGATTGAGTTAAGAAATCTTAACACCCATTATTTAAAGCACAGAGTGGTGACTCCATTTGTGGGCTACATTATGTAACTGATCAGAGAAGATCAGGGCTACTGGTTGAGTTGGTAGCCATGAACCAGAACTGACATAATTTCCTGTCCTCTAGATCTAATAATGTGAACTTAAACAAAAAACTCGGGCCCCTTGCGCCACTTTTGCGTCACTTTTAACATGCGAAAAGTGACGCAAAAGTGGCTCAAGGGGCTAGTATATCTGCCCCTCTGTCCCTATGTACCAGAGTTTCCCAATGTGCCAAATATGAGTGTGTTTAAATTCAGGGCACTCCATGTGCAAGGGGCTGTGCAAAGACTGGATAGTGATAAGAGGAGTCGACCTGTTCGCCTAGAGGCAGCTGACACTTATGTGTCTGCAGATCAGGGGCCTGGAATTGTGCCTCCTTAACACTGATACATGCAGGCAGCCACCAGCCTGGGCTGCTCAGACCTGAGCCAGAGAACCTAAGGGACAGTGTAGGGTGTGAATGCTTCTTAATTTGAGACTTCCCATGCCTGTTGGGTAGAAACCTGGGGCAGAAGATTGTGTTTCCTTGTGCAGAGGTCTTTCAAGGTCTCTGACTTTGAACGACTCACTCCCATTGTACACCGACAACATTAAGGGCCAGATGTAGGTGGCCAATTACCGGTCGGTAACGGCCGAATTCGGCCGTTACCGACCGGTAATTGGATTTTGAGATGTAGGGGGCAGAATCGGTAAATTTACCGATCGGTAAATTTACCGATTCTGTAAATTACTGAATCGGTATTTTTACCGATTCGGTAATTTTGAGATGTAGGTGGGACTCTTCTGAGTCCCACAAGCCTTACAGAATCGGTAATTTACCATCAAATTCAATTTGATGGTAAAATACCGATTCCGGTGTGCATGCACATGTGTGCATGCACACCTGTGCCATATGACAGGCAGACCTGCCCTTAGGGCAGGTATGCCTGCCACATGGCACCCGAACCTGTTCTGGGGGTGCTAGAGGGTGTCAAAGTGACACCCCCTGCACCCTTGTGAAATTCGGTATTTACCGATTCGGTAAATACCGAATCGGTAATGCCCATTCATTCCTATGGGCTTCAAAGCCCATAGGCATGAATTGGCATTACCGGTCGGTATTTACCGAATCGGTAAATACCGACTTTTACAGATTCGGTAAATCCACATCTGGATTTACCTACATCTCCCTCCTTATATTTTACCGATTCATAAATACCGAATCGGTAAAATTCGGTATTTATGAGTCGGTAAAATATATTTACCTACATCTGGCCCTTAGTGTGTGGCTGTGTCAGAAAGGTACTAGGGTGCTGTACCTCAAAAGTATGAGCTGATTTTAAATAAGCTCATTCTCTTACAGAGTCCTCGATTTCATCAGTGTGATGACCTACGACTTCCATGGAGGCTGGGACACCTTCACAGGACACAACAGCCCTCTCCATGCAGGGCCAGAAGACAAATGGGACTTTGTTTACTTCAACTGCGTAAGAAAACCTCTACGTGCTTCTCCTTGGCTAATATACCTCCTTAAGCTTAATAGTCATAAAGGGTAAGATCTTTTCCTTTTTGCATTGGCAGGAGTACGCAATGAAATACTGGAGAGATAACGGTGTTCCCGCCGAGAAACTGATCATGGGGTTCCCAACCTATGGCCGAACATTCCGCCTGCCTAATCCGGCTGATTGCAGAATTGGTGCCCCGGCTGGTGGGGCAGGATCTGCTGGAACCTACACCCGTGAAGCTGGCTTCTGGGCCCATTATGAGGTAAGTTTTTCCATATTTCTCATGGTCATGTGCCGGAATATTAGTGGTTCAGTTATAATGTGGAAACAATACACCATACAGGTCTCTGTGAGAATGTGCCACGCAACAAAGGTGCCTTCTAGGGTGGCACAAGTATTGTAAATGTCAAGGCAAACTCCCTGTCCACCATGCTTGCTTCAGTGGCTTCTTCAAAGACATTCCACAGAAGAACCCTCTGGGAATATGAAACAACACTATCCTCGAGAAAAATTCTCCTCCATAACATCTATGAAAAATGTAAATGTATAATTTCTTTTCAAACCCTGAATGGGTATTTACATTTACACATTTACCTAGGTTTACAGGGTAGGAACTGATTTGCAAAAATGCCTGGGTAAAGTTTACAAATGTGTGCTTGTTCATCACAATCTGCATGGCCATTCCACTCTCTTGAATGCCCACTGTTCTGCTCCATCACATTCAATTACAACTCTGAGAAATATACCATACTAACAGATTGTCCACATTCGAAGTTTGATCAGTGAGTGGAAATAATCAGGGGTCTTTAGCCTTTAAATCATTAACAGCGGATTTCTGGGATTTCTTTATGCCTGTAAGTTCCACTTATGTGCACCAAAAACGTCATTTCCCAAGAGATTTACAATCTATATAGACAAGTAGCAACCTGTAACCATTACTTTAACTGTTATTTTTCGGAATACACAATGTAAGGGCACTGGGTGGATATTACCAGTAACAATACTTTCTCTGCAGATTTGCACATTCCTACCCTCTGCTACAAAGCGATGCAGTGAAGAGCAGAAGATCTCATACGCGTGCAAAGGGAATGAATGGGTCGGATATGAGGATGAGCGTAGCTACAAGTGCAAAGTGAGTGTTTCATTTTATATCTTTAATCATTAACTTTCCATTCAAAACATTATTAAAAAAACTTGCCATCCGAGGCAAGGGTTCTTGCAGTCTATTCAGACGACTCTAACTGCAATCTTTGACAACATATATAGAATTATATCTTCCTAGCCAAAGAGTTCAACCGTAAACCTTGGAAGCTACCAAAGGACAATCCTAGGATCCATGGACACACACTGAGCATTTCATTAATTCCAGATTTGGGTCCTAAAGGGAGCTGTCTTTAGATCTGGGCATGAACACATTTGATCTCCTTGAAATTTGATGCACATTTATTTTCTCTGAGTGTCAGTGGCCCTAAAGACTGCTGTGTCTATAATTTATAGTAGAAAGATCTTTCTCCAAGTACCGCAGATCAGGGTCATACAGTGCCCATTTCACCTTTAATATTTTATAACATGATTCTGCAGATTCACATTTTATCTTTTACAAGCTCCCCTGTTCGAAATAAAGAATACTGAATTTGAATATATACTTTTTGAGAAAAGATTATCCCCTAATTTCCTTCACAGCGGAATTGTGTTTGACCAGCATGTCCTCTGGGGGTCACCACATCAGAGATTGGGAGAACACATTGTTGATGATCTTTGACTTAGAAGATTTTCTCTGAATAGTAACAATCAGTGCATTGGTTTAATATTAACATTAACCTGGATACTTAAACATATTTCTCTGGTGGTACCCACTTTAGAACTCTTTGAACTAATGATTTTTTCATCAGGAAAGATTCTAGCTGCTTTCTCATATCTTTTATCCTTAGGTGAAGTTCTTGAAGGAGAATAACTTTGGAGGTGCCATGGTTTGGGCTATTGACCTGGACGATTTTGGTGGATCTTTCTGTGGTCAAGGGAAGTACCCTCTCATCACCATGCTAAAGAATCTCTTGGCAGGTAGATATGCTTCAAGTCTTGCTCTTATTTATCCACAATTGAGTCTAAGCCCAAAAGAACCTATTGTAATTGCCTCATGGCTGCGCCCCACTGAAATTCCTACACAGTCCTGCAAAATATTAAATAGATTGATTTGTTTAGAGATACAACCATATCTCTAAACAGATTGATGTATTTAAGTCTTGGCTGTCTGTCCCAGGCTGCCTGTCCCACCTCGCTTTGAAGACGGAAGTCAGGCAGTAAATCAACTTTCTGAACTGTGCCAGGTGTTTACAAGGGGCTTTGACTGAGAGCTCTGAGGCGAAAGCCAAAGCAAAGTGGCATGTCCGAAAGCACATTGCGCAATGGTCATGTATTCCAGTTGCAATTGAAATTCTGTAGAAATGTGTGTGAAGGGGTTACACAGATGTCAAAATGTTTATGAGGCAACCCAAAAGGAAATAAATTGCTTAATTGTGAGTGAGTACAGTTTATGTGGTGAAGTGAAAGAGATGCAAAGAAGGGCATTCAGGGAAAAGTAAAAGGAGGGCGCAGAAGAGGAAAGAGAGGTGGTTGAAGATTTGCAGATGGATGGGATGTGTGGAGAAAAAGAGCATACATCTCTAACATAAAGTGAACATAACTGAAGGCCAGAATTCCTTTCACAGGCCTCAATGCAATTTAATTCACATACTCACAATTTCAGAATTGAAACATTTCCAATGTTAATTATTTATAGCAAATCATTGTTGTTACTCACTTATCTTAAATAGCTAACAGCCATTGACTAAGCCAATCGTACTGACAGGTTTTAGATGTATGTCAGTTATTGTGTTATATCTCTGGATGCATTACATCTCAGAGAGATACCAACATACCGGTTGGGTGGCACACTATGGGAATCAATCATGGAAATTTAATTGACATGTTCCCTTTTAGAGAGCCCCTTTTTTCATCCCACTTAAAGACCTATTTGGACATCTTTCAATATGATTGATTGCAGCCAGCAGCTGTGCATGCTTCCCGAAGCTTGATTAGAGATTTTTCATCCAAAGTTGATGCCTCATGCAGTGCAAGACAGTGGACAAGCACACAATTTTAAGGGCTGGAGTTGTTGTGCTGTACAATTTACAGATTACAGTAACTGTTGAACCTATTAATGCAGTAAGATAAGGGACAGTTTTTAATGTGTTTAATATCTCAAGGCTATATGTTCCCACTGCTTTTTAAGCATTGCTTTATCACAAAATTTGTTTGCTTTAAAATGCACCATTTGCCAATCTTTTTTCAATTTTTTTCTCGGGAGGAGGACCCACGCTGAACCAAAATGTTTGTCTTTTAAGCTTTCTCACGTCGGCTACTACATACTCGGCCACTTTCAAATGTCACTATTTGCCACTACCGCCTCTCATAAATCCCTCAAAGTTTTCCTATTTTTTATTGGACTTTGACGATAAGGAATAATTATGAAGTCACATAGACTTCTTGTTCAATTGATCGGTTCACAGATAGAACATGGAGTTTGAACTGCTGCCTTGAACTCCAAATTTGATAAGTAAAAGTGCTTATGAGCAAAATCATGGAGTTTAACACAATTATATGAAAAAGTATTACATTTTTGACAAAACATTCTTGTTTTATGACAAAGTACTTTGCAGTGTGCTATTCCATATGGTTTGGAAAAACAGGACTTAAAAATTAAAAATAGAGTTAATTTACTTTAAAATAGTACACACTTTTTTTCATCAGTTTTGTTTGGAGACAGTTGTTATAGACTTTGAAAGCCTTAATGAGAGGTGTAAGGGGTATACTCTAAGGATGAGTTAGGGTGAACTGTAATAGACCTCAGCACAAGCCAATATTTGGAGCAGTTTTATGTCAGACAATATCAACTACAGAAATATGGTGTTTCAAAATATTGGAAACAAAAATATAGGTAACCAAAATATTGTGGACTTCAGTATATATAGGTGAGTGTAAATCTAAGATTTAAATCTAAGATTCTTAACTCCACATCTCTCTAATAAATCTGTACTTACCACTACATACCTACCTTGTTGATATTTTGTCAATATATTCTCTATGATAGCATGGTATTTAAAACTCAATATTCCTGTACTATATCCCAGGAACTGCATGAATATTATAATCTGTTCTGCAGTATTTCATGCTTTGGACATTGTGTACATGACCAGCAAGCATCAATCTCATATATAAAGGTGGCCTAAAAATACTGTCAATAGGCATAATTCATATTTCATGATCATGTGACTTCTTTAGAAAAGACTTGTTTTATTCTTCAGTGGTCTCACTTTTAGCAGTCATCAGACAACTGCTGCTGGTGGTATACAACGTTTTTAAATTGTACATCTATGACTATTTCTTTTTAGGTTCTGAAAGCAGCTGCCCATCATGTGGTCCGACACCACCCCCACCGATAACAACTCCACCACCGATAACCCCATCTCCACCAATCACAACCACAACGCAGAGCGCAGATGTTGACATGAATTTCTGTGCTGGCAAGGCCAATGGTTTCTACGTCAACCCAACCAACGCCAATAAGTTTTACCAGTGTGCTAATAACATAACATATCCTATGTCATGTGCTGCAGGATTAGTGTTTAAGCCAAGCTGCAATTGCTGTGACTTTCCATGAAATAACCACCTGAGAAGCCCTGTTGGAGCTTTGTGAAATAAAGAATGGCTTGATTCACAACTGAACGAATAAATCAATGTCCAGCCAAACTATTTGCTTTAGTATTTTTTGTTTGTTTTCTCTTGGGGATATGGGATATGTGGATTCTTTTCTTTCCAGGACTTTCTCTCCAAGATAACAATGGAAAATGTGTGTCATCTGACTCCTGCCCTTCTCTTGCTTTGAAAGTTCTTTGCAGCAGGAAACAAATATTTATGGGGTCCATCCAGCGTTCACACTGCCTTTGCCTCTTGGTTTGGAGCTATATCCTTGGACCTCAACCATTCAGCTGAAAATGAATATCCTCAAGGACTTACACTTAGGGATCCAAGATTAAAAAAACTATCGACAACGTTTCAAATGCTATGCTTGTCGGTGAAATTATAAACTGGGGAATTGAAATATAAACACCACCACCGCCTCTCGTGTGCTTGAAGCATGGTTTAGTTCTTTTGAGGTAGACTATACAGTAACCATTCATAAGGTGATCTCTATGCAACCGCATACTTTCAAGATTTCCACATTATAAAGTGACAGAGCATGAACATTGCTGTTCACTCTTCAGTACTACAATATCAACACCTGCACAATATCCATGGTGATGTACAGAAAGAATGTCAGTACCATGGCATTAAGAGCTCTTCATTATAAAAGTCCCACCAGAGCACTGAATTACGCCATCTTCACTCTATGTGTAGTACGATGAGTGATGCCATATGTTGAATAATGTTAGACTGTCAACCAAGCAGCATTAAGCATTATATTACAGATGACGAGTCCATGCAGCACACTATTCGACATTGAGTTCATGGGTGCCCTTTCAGAGTGCATGCTTGATGAAACGGGAGTCCTATATGAGAGTTGTTGTGTGGGGTGTGTGAAGATTAGAGATCTCTCCTACTCATAATAATGCAAACTGGAAGCTGCGCATGTGCATTCAGTGTTGAAGACAAGCGTAAGAACAGAGGCAGCCGAGCAGCACTGAACCATTAAATGTGCTCAAAAAAAGATCTGAATGTCACTCAGCTAACAGAAGAATACACCTTACAAGACGATATTGAAGGCTGTGGAGAGTTTGAGTACTATGAGTGCTGTGGTTCCCCTTTGTCCACAATGATCCGGATGTCGTCGGTTGTTGCAATGATATAGGTTTCCATGCTCTGGTTGCGACAGAATCTAGACGGTGACTTGTCTAATAGGTGGTGTTGTTCTAAGTTGTTAGAGAGTTGTTTGTGGATAGCTTTCTCCACGACTTTGGATGGGAAGGGCTGGAGTGAGATGGGTGAAGTTGCTGAGCTCTTTTGTGTCTGGAGTGCTGTGGTTTCTGCATGGAGGTGTTGATGATGGTAGTGAGGTGGGAACTATCAGAGTTTCTACTTGGTAGTAGATATTGTGGGGGCAAGAGTTGGTGGGGCCCTGGAGTGGATTGTTCTCATGATTTCGGCTGTGTCTTCTGGGGTGAGGGTTTTCCAGTTTGTGATCTGGTGGTTCCATTTTGTGGTGGTGGGCAGGTGGTTGATGAGTTGTTGTGTCTTACATTGGGGTCAAAGTTGCTGTAAATCTTGAGGATTTTGTTGCGAAAGAAATTAGAGAAGTAGTCAGAGAGGTCTTGCGAAGGGGTGATGGAGCTGGTGACAGCTGAGGAGTTGGAGAAGTCTTTGACAATGTTAACAGAGCTCTTTGCAGATGTTGGAGCTGTTTTCTAATGTGAGAGCTAGGGATTTTCTTTCTTGCCTCGTTAAGTTGGGTGTGATATTTTTTGAGCGTGGACTAGTAACTGTTTCTTGCGGTGGTGTCTCGACTGGCTCTCCATTTTCTCTCTAGCAGTTTGCTGTAGCGTTTTGAGTTTTTAAGGTCCTAAGTGTACCAGCTGGCATGTGTGTGGATTCTTGAGTGTCTGATGTTTTTCAGGGGGGCTAGGGTGTCTGCACTAGTAGTGATCCAGTTGTTGAGGCTTTGATGTCATCATGCAAGTCACTGATGAGGTTTGGTTGGTGGGCATTGAGGGTGTTGGTCCAGTCTTTGTTCTTTATCTTGTTCCAGCTACTCCTGAGGTTGTTATTAGTCTTGGCTGTGGGGGATGGGGTGCATTGATGAAGAAGTGGATAAAAGGAATGCTCTGTCCAAGTGAGCTAAGCGAGGTGGCTGAACTTGACCTTGTTGCTGGCTGTGAAGATGGGGGCGAGGGTGTAACCTGCATTGTGGGTATGGCTTTGGATGATTTTTGTGAGTCCCAGGATCTCGGGGCTCTTAAGTAGGGCAGTGGAGTTGGGATCTTTTCAGTCAATGGAAGGTGAGGTCACCTAGTAAGATGAAGTCATTCAAGCTGATGGCAGCGGGGATGATACATTCTGTGAGGAGATAGCTAAAGGTGGCGCGTAGTGCAGGGGTCGGTAAACTAGAGTGCCTTTGATGGTGGTGTGGTTGCTAGTCTGCAGTGGAAAGTGCATATGTTCCATGAAGGTTGTGTGCTCATCGGTGGAGGTGGTGAAGGTGATGGAATCCTTGTGGATGATGGCAAGTCCTCTTCCAGGCTATGGCTGTGACGATGGTGGGTGGTGATGTGAGCTTTAGCCTGGTCTCTGTCAGTATGAGAATGTCCAGGGAGTGAGTATTGATGGTGTCCCAGATCTCGGTGGCTTGCTTGCTGACAGATCTGGTGTTGAGGAACAATCATAACAGGTGAGGCAAGGCCTGTGTGGCATGTGCGAGGTGGGCATATTGGTGCATGTGAAATGGCAATGAGTGCATGAGAAAGGTCCTACCATGGAGCGAGGTGAGGCAAATGCTTCTAAGCCATTTCCATGCCTGAAATTCAATGTGGGTACCCTTAGGCTTAGGAGGATTTCAACACCAACCTCTCTTGGGATTGCAGTTACCCAAAGGGAAGTAACCATTAACAAGAGTGGTTGCACGTTATATAATTTACAATATGCATTAAAGCAGTAACACTGTGGAGCAAACGCAGGAGTGGTTCGAGGTGGCTACAGACGAGAGGCTAAGATGTCAGCATCCAAAGCAAAAGAAGAGCTATTGCACGTTTGTTTTGAAGGTTTGTCATTGTACAGGAGATAAGATAGAAACAATGGACTGGCATGTAACGAGGAGTGCATGCAATAGCATAGTTATCTATTGGTATCATCCCAGCTCTAGAAAGTTGTGAAAGGACCAATGCTGCATTGAATGTCATCATGAATAATAATCAAGTCAAACAAGAAATACCACTATCTACCGAAATGTGCAAACATAAAAGAAATTACAATGCAGGTCAATGGCATAAGTGACCTACATACATGTGGAACTGCATACTGCTAAATAGAGAGCCTATATATAGTGTATTTACAGTGGTTAGTACCAAAGCATACTCCTATAATTGTCGCAAAGAAAAGTACGTTGTTACTAATGGAGCTGAAGAAGACAAATGCTTAATCACAAAGAAGATTAAGATGTCATTTCGAGTAAGTGGCAAAAGGTTTTGCTTAACAAAAGAATCAACTAATAATGGGTGCATTTCTCAATTAATTGAAAGGAAGAGTGTATTTAAAACCACCATGGAAAGGTTGGCAGGGAGGGATCAACCTAATCCCCACGGCAGTCGCGGTAGGCACTGCCACCATTTTAGCGATAGGAAGGCATCTGGCGCACTGGCGGGACCCGACCGCCACAGAACCGCCCGCCTGCCATTGTATTTTGGCGGGCGTAAAATGGCCTTAAGGTGGCGGTGAGACCACCACGGTCAGCCTGTCAGTGGCGGTTTCACCGTTATGAGGCCCTATGTGTTAAAAAATTCACCTTACTTCTAACAGTCTCCAGAAAAAGCAAATGAAATGTTGCAGTATCATAGAAGTGAACAGCACTCTCAAACCAGTAAAGTTTACGAATATATAGAAATTTTAACCTTTGGCTTATAAAATGATTCCTAGTTCAGTAATGTTCATTCCATGGGGCAAATCTAGCCACAAGCAACTCCTTGCAAGATAATATGAAAGTTCAGGAAATTACAGTCATGGTTTATAGTACACCCTCCTACCAGACTCTCAAGACCAGTAGCAGCAGCAAGAGATGCAGACATCCAAGCCAATAGGAAAAACAAAGCATGGCTCCCAAAAAATCCAGGATTTCCAATACTCTAGCAGCAAGTTTGAGAAGTTCTTTGATTCACCATGCTGTCTCCTCTTATTCTTGGGATTCAAGATGGTAACCACCACAAAATCTCATGAGATGAGACACACCAAGTCTTTTGATATTTCATCTTAGTTTCACTTTATGACATTCTTGTCTACAGCGGATGCCATCTTGATTGACCAAAACCAAAGGACATGATGGACGGAGTGTTGACAATACAAGCACTCACCCCCAGTCAACTTGACGTTGACGTTGAGTCCCTTGCTCACTTTGCCACTGGATTCAAGCAAGCCCGGCTGAAGATGGCTGTAATGCCAGAAACCGGTCCTGGGAAGCTTCATTCCGGCCTTGGGAAGACATGGCTTGGCAGTTCGGGCTGGACTGTTCCCATGAGGCACAGAGTCAGACTGATTTGCATATGGCCATGTCTGAACTGGGGTGGCGGAGTTAGCTAAAGAACGGTGATGGATTAAACCCAGATCAGTTGACTGGGGGTGAGTGTTTGTATTGTCAACTCTCCGTCCATCATCCCCTTTGGTTTTTCTTTGTTCGCTTAAGTTGGCAGGGTATTCTCAGACGTGAGTCCCATGCTCACTTTGCCACTGGATTCAAGCAAGCCCGGCTGAAGACGGCTGTAATGCCAGAAACCGGTCCTGGGAAGCTTGATTCCGGTCCAGGGAAGACATGGCTTGGCAGTTCGGGCTGGACTGTTCCCATGAGGCACAGGGTCAGACTGATTTGCATATGGCCATGTCTGAACTGGGGTGGCGGAGTGAGCTAAAGAACCTAAAGAACGGTGATGGATTAAACCCAGATCAGTTGACTGGGGGTGAGTGTTTGTATTGTCAACGCTCCGTCCATCATCCCCTTTGGTTTTTCTTCGCCATCTTGATTGAGGCATCACTGAAAACAAATTCCGGCAACAGAAGTGTGTTAACGAATTTGCAGTAAGATTTAATTTCATTTTATCACTGCCTGTGAGGCAGCCTCTGTATCTCTGTATTACTCTTTAACCTTATCCGCAACCATGACAGTTACTTCATCAATTATTGTTCATTTAAAATCCATCACTAGGTGCTGTTTTTCTGTGAAATGTTGAACCAAAGGTGCATTTTCTACACAACATTTATTCTTGCAGGCTAGTCCTTTGCTTCACTTTGTGTGTGGTCTGTCCCTAATGTCCCATCACAACCTACAAGCGAATTCTGAGGTTGACAATGTAAATGCTGCTGACAGGTCTAATAGGATGAGGGCGCTAACAATGCCTCCATCAGTGACCACTTACAGGCCATCAAAGATATTTATAGGACTGATTTACAATATGGCGGAAAACTTACTTGAAGTGGGGAGCGCAGAATCCATGCTCCACTCCCAGACGCACTGCATTACTGGATTCTAGATCCAACCAACTAGTCACTGTTAGAAGCGGCTGTCTCTAGTTGGCAGAGGTATACACTTCTGACAAATAGGGACACACCTTTTCTAGTCAGGGCAAGGGGATCACACACTTAGATAACCCCTGCTCACCCCCTTGGTAGCTTGGCAAAGCAGACAGGCTTATCTCAGAGGCAGTGCGTTAAGCATTTATGACCACATACAGTAATAAAGTGAATACACTACAAATGGACACGACACAGTAGTATTATAAAAATAAGGATTTTTATATAAGGCTTAGCACAAGACCAAATAACGACAAAAATATACCACAATCTTAATAAATACTCTTGGAAGGAAAAATAATAGTTCAAGTACGGTTTCTTCTTAGCACAAAGTCTTTAGTATCAAAAGCAACTCTTCTTCTCTAAAACACAGTTCTTGGCAACAATGTAACCCACACGGGAGTCACACGACGTCGAGGCAAAGTTAATTCAAAGGTTCGGCGTCGACCGCGAGGAGCGCTACGTCGAGCCTGGAGTCGCACAGACCCCAACAACACAGTACCTTGGAAAAGTGAAGCACTCGATGATCAGCGGCGTCGAGATGTCCGGCGTCACGTCTTCGGCGTCGATCGGGCCTCAGAGTCGGGGCGATCTGCAGCGGCGTTGACCGAAGTCAGGCAGGAGCAGCGCTCACGAGGCGAAGCAGGATACGGCGTCGTCGATGTTGCAAGAGTGAGCAGCGCTCACGGCGTCGAGAGGGCTCGAAGTCGATGCGATCAGCAGCGGTGCCGACACGAGGTCACTTGGAGCTGGAGCCGAACTCGCTACTCACTGGCGTTGTTGCTGGCGTCGATCGGGCCCGGCGGCCGGCGTCGAGGAAGCGGGACACTGGAGTAGTTACTCACGATGTCGAGCTGAATTCGGCGGCGTCCGTCGGTGTCGAGATTGCTGGATTCTTTCAGAGGTGCTGGATTCACAAGTTCCAGCAAACAGCACTTTAAGCAGATGAAGTCCTTTAGCCCTGTGACTTCAACAGGAGACTGGCACTCTTCCAGCCCTTGGAGATTTTCTTAGCAAAGATTGAGAGTACACACACAGTTCCTCTCTCCTGGTTCCTTGGCAAATATAAAGAAGCAATGCAGGATTCCCCCAATAAACAGCACTCTGGCAGAAGGGGGAGGCAGTCCTTAGATCAGCAGGCTTCTTGTCCTTGGTTCAGGTTTCCTTGTCAGAAGTGATCTAAATTCTTGGTTCAGGGGTCCTTCTCTTATACCCCTTTTTGGCTTTGATCCCTTTGTCCATGCAGGGGAAATTCCCCCCATCTTGGGTTTGTTGTGGGTGTTGCCAGGCCGAAGCACCTGGCCTATTCACGGTGCAGGGCAGAGTCTTCAGCCGCCCAGCAGGAGCGGAGCCAGCATTGTCACTGGCAGGGGCAGGGCCATCAGTTGCCCGGCAGGAGGTGGGCCAGGAAAGTCCCAGGCAGGCACAGAGTCATCAGTCGCCTGGCAGGGGGGCGGAGCCAGCATTGTATCAGGCAGGGCAGGCTATCAGGAGCTACTCTTCCCCTACTCTCAATGCAAATGCCCCACTCATCCCACACTGACTCATTCAGACCTCTGGAGCCACCCAGCTCCTGTCACACGCACACCAGAACCAGCAGAGACCGGTAGACAGTTAGACAAGAAAATAGCTACTTTCTAAAAGTGCTACTTTCAAACACAGAGTCCAAAAACCATCCACACAAACGGATGCGTTATTAAACCCTGAGTTCAGGGATACCAAACTCGACATTGCACCATGCTCCCCGAGCCCGCTAGGATTATAGCATTAATAATCCTGGCAGCCCATTCTAACTGATGGAGAGCAGGTTACCTTACACTAGTGAAAAACGAATATGGCTGTAATTCACTATTAGGACATGCCAACCTTGTCAGGCTTGTCCTACCTTATGCTTACAATGCACCCTGCCCGTGGGCCTACCATAGGGGTGACTAACATGAAGTTAAGGGAAGGTTTAGGGACTGGCAAGTAGGTGTACTTGCGCAGTCTGCGTGACAGTACCAGACTGCACGTGGTCTCGCAATGGTAGACCTTCAGACATACTTTTACTAGGCCGCTCTTGTGGGTGGCACAACACGTGCTGCAGGCCCACTAGCAGCATTTGTATTTACAAGCCCTGGCACTCCTGGTGCACTCTACTAGGGACTGACAGTAAACCAAATAAGCCAAACATGGAATTCAATCAATTCAGCAATGTCACATAGGGAGCACTTGCACTGTGGCACTGATCAGCAGTGGCACAGTGCCCAAAGCACTTACCAGCAAAAACATCGTAAACAGAGGAGGCAAACAGAAAAAAATGGAGGAGAGACTCATGCCAATGATGCCAGGTCTAACAGTCACCATTTCAATTAATCCAATTTAATAGTCAAAATATTCTTCCTCTCATTTTCATGTCCACATGCGTAACAAAATGCATTTTTTGAAGCTTCTCATATTTGCGTGTGCCCATCCGGACTTCTTTGGAATTTCGATCCAAATGCAACAAGTAGTTCGGAGCAGCATTTCTTTATTACAAACCCAATGCATTTCGGGCTGTGACATCAGCCCTTCGTCAGGGGTCACTGTAAATCAACAAATTCAGGAAAATCCATCATTGCCGGACTATAGCGTTTTCAACAATATACACAAAAATGTATATTTCAACTTAGTATTGTTTACTTTTATGTTCAAAACTTACTTGGGCATTGTTGGGGATATTTTGCTCCTCTATGAAGGACCTGATTTGTCCAGGGACATGTTACACTGCCATAGGAGGAAAGGACTGGAGGTGGGTCTGTAATCTGACTGATACAAGTGATGGAAGGCCAGGCTTATTTAAAACAGGAACAACAATCACAAATTATCTTCAACTGAGGAGAGGCTTACATTTGCAGAATGAGCTGACATGATATACCAAGCAGGAGATCAATAGCCTTATCTAAGGAGCACGGAGCAAGAATAGAGCACAAATCTAAACTGGAGCCAGATTTTAAATTCGCAACACTGTCCCCCGTCAAGTGACAGTGAGTAAGAAGAAGACAAGATAACCAGATCAGAATATTTTTAGAGCTGGATGGTAGGGAAGTCTTCAGTAGCGAAGTCTTCATACATGAAAAATAATCCAGGATTGAGAAAGAGGACTAAACTGTCCTTAGAGCAAGGATTAGAAAGTTCTTTTACAGTACAACATATTTCTTTTTGGATATTTTCAGCCTCCAGTACAGATGTGGAGTAGAAGACTTTATGAGGATCTTCTAAGTTTGCCCTTGCATGTTTGAAACCTTGTTCTCTTAGCGTGATGGTGAATGAAGAGTAATTAAGTTGTCATCCACCCATGGCTGCTCAGCCCTGAGCTCTAAGAGCCGCTAATGCAAGCTAAAACCAAGGGCACTTTTGGCTCTACAAGCAATTCACATAGGATTGACGGGTTCAAGCTTGTGTAAGGTGTCATTGATCCAGTTGGTATATGATACAATATCACAAAACTGTGTCAGAATAGGAATTCCAGCAGCCAACTATGGTTGCACCAATGGAGGTCTTAGGCCAGTTATATTTTAAAACATCTCAAGAGGGGGTATTGGCCCAGGAATGTTCATGAGAAGGTTAAAGGTAATGAAAAAGTGATCAGATCATATCAGTGGGGAAATAGACATATTTGCCAGTATCTCTGGAGGTGCAAACATCAACATCAGGGCATGTTCTAAGAAAAGGGTGGATTTACTGATCCACTATTCTAATAAAACACAACACATCTGGAAGCGTAAAGTCCAACTAGAGTTTACTGCAAAATAGCAGGCAGCAAAGAAAAAGTATCAAATACAATTGCCATTTCAAAACAGTCATTTGGAGGTAAGAGCTAAAATTAATATAACATCGACCCAGTGTTGGTAAAGATTTTGTGTATTTATATGTTGTGCATTATAAACTATATGCAGCATGTGGAATTATTCTTGATTTTACATAAATAGACTGTTATTGTGCTAATACCTTTAAAAAACATTATATATAATACGTAAAAGTGTTTTTCCTGACCCTTAATAACTAGGCCTCAATTTGGGCATGATAACCATTTTCTTTCAAATGGATATCTTTCACTTGCACATTTTACTGTCTATTATTTCTGCAGCACACAGTCAAGCAGACTCTTGTTTGTTTATTTCCATTTGTGTAGTTCTTGCTGGTCACAATGACATCTTTCTAGCAGGATTCTACTACTGTATCCAAGGATCTTCTGTTAGCTCACTAGTTATTCATTCACAATAGTCTGCTGTTGTTCATGTGTCTAATAGTCTGCTGTTGTTCACGTATCTATCTAGTTTGCCCTACTATCTCCGGATGGCATTCGCCTAAAGTGGGCAGAATCAATATTCATAAAGTGGGATAGTATTTAGGTGCTAAGACAATTCAATGTTTCATAACACTGTGCTCTGATTTGCTGAAGTTTTGATATGTTTGCTCATACCATGATGAATGAGCACTTTTTATTCTGTTCTATGAGAAGATTTCCTATATAAACCCTTGAGGATTCTACTACTGTATCCAAGGATCTTCTGTTAGCTCACTAGTTATTCATTCACAATAGTCTGCTGTTGTTCATGTATCTATCTAGTTTGCCCTACTATCTCCGGATGGCATTAGCCTAGAGTTGGCAGAATCAATATTCATAAATGGGATAGAATTTAGGTGCTAAGGCAATTCAATGTTTCATAACACTGTGCTCTGATTTGCTGAAGGTTTGATATGTTTCCTCACACCATGATGAATGAGCGCTTTTTATTCTGTTCTATGAGAATATTTCCTATATAAACCCTTGATTGTGGTGGTGAGCCAGACCTTTCCTGAATGCTGCTAGACATAACATCTGTTCATCCAATCCATTTGCTGGCCATTTGGGGCTTATAATTATTTCGATTTTGCACTCATTCTGTATGCCCTAGTACCTGGAAGACTTCACAACAATGGCTCTATGATTGTGTACCGCTTGTGAATTTTTAAAATAAAACTTTAAAATATATTTCAAGTGATCGAGAACTCAGTTATGATGATGGCCCTTTTGCTGAATTAACTTTATTATGATGTGTTGAAGGTGCCTTTGCTCTGTGACACATTGCGTCAAGAAATTAAAGGTTTAACACGATTTCATCAACCAGTGGGTATTCTGTTGAGGTAACGTTTTGGGGTGTAAAGCATTCTGGGGTTCCCTGCACAGTATATATATACACATTTTCTCTTAATACAAGTCAAAGCAGCATGATCATGTGTCAGAAACGTATTACTCTCAGTGAAAACATATCTAATATGCAGGTTTCAGGTTCTTCCCCTCATGGAAGCCCAAAACGACTTTCAGGTGAAGATATAATTCATGCACACAATAGTGTCTCCATTAGTCTCACACAATCTCACTGTCTATGTCAAGTTTGAAAACAAGGTTCCACTATTTGACTACATGTGCAGTCCTCCCAAGATGTAGAGCGTAGGAGTTTTGTTTGCCATGGACAAGCCTGGAGTCTGGAGGAGAGAGCCAGGAGGAGGAGGAGGACAGCCCGGGCAGGGCACGGCATGGCACAGCATGGTAGAGAAGCACCAGGTAAGCCGTGCAGGTGGCTGCCTGCATCTTGCTGCATACCAGCAGGGGCCGGAATTCCACTGAGATTTTAGCCAACTCTGTGGAAATCTACGAAGTGGCACTCCACCAACTCCGCCCAGGGTTAGTCCTCTCACTGGGTGCCCATACAGCAATTCAAAGGGGCTGAACCATAAGGATTTCTGCAGTACCTCGATGTAGGCAAGCAACAGGCATGGTAGAAAGATTTCCCACTTATGTCACATGGGTTCTACAAGACCCTTTATCATGCCATTCAGGGTTAGGTTGAATCATTTCCTTGGGCATGGTAAGGAGTGGTGAATTTGTACATTACACTGCACTCCTCCCATAATTACCACATATACCTAGATCAATGCATGGCTCACCACAGGGGCTGTGATTGTCCTGAGAGGGACAGCTTCCGGGTACCAGGTGGTATGGTCCACCAAGATAAACTTGTTGCCCAAGGCTGTCTTGGGTTCCAGTGGCCCCACAATTTTGCTGCCCACCCTCTTGTAGGGGGTGCTCACTACAGGAAAGGGTTGGAGGGGAGCCTTACACTTCCCTTCACTCTTGCCACTTGCCTAGCAAGTCTGACAAGATCTACAATGTGACCAACGTGCCTCTGCATTTGGGTCCAGTAAAAGTGGGTGACAAGCCTGTGATAGGTCTTGTTGCGCCCCAAATGTCATGCCATATGCATATCATGAGCCGGACCCAGTCGGAGGGTCCTGTAGAACGTGAGTATCACCAGCACAGGGCTTCCCCGGGCTCAGCAACCTTAGGCTCACTATATAGGAGACCATTCTCCCAATAAATCAAATGTGATCCAGACGGACCACCTGCTGCTTGGCCTCCCGTCTGCTGCCGCAAACCAACAATAGTGGGGAATTCCATCTGCGCATTGCAGAACTTCTCCCTGGAGGGACCTCCTTCCTGCTGCCAATGGGCCAGTTCAGGCAGATCTCCCAGTTCGGCCACTTGCTCCCATGTAGGTTCCAGGACATCCCCCTTAGGGTCTGCCTCCTTCTGGACCTTCTTGAGCGGGTTTTCCATGCTCCTTGCTCTCCCTCTTTCTGCAGGTACGTCGGCCACTGTTTCAGGCTCCATGTCCTCTTGATCACCCCTACTGGCTGCCATTGACCGAGTGGTCACACATGCCCACTGAGGCAGTCCCAACATCTTTAAATGAGTCTGGGGCTCTACCTCTTTCCAATGGGAACTCTCCAGGTCATTGCCAAGCAGATAGTCAACAGGCATGGGTGGACTTACAACGACCTTCAAGGAACCTGAGACCCCCCCAAAGGGAACCTGCGCCACCTTACAGAGGCGCTCAGAGTTATCTGCAGCAACTACACCGTGAAGTAAATTACGAATGACCTGCTCCTCAGACACCCATTGACACCTGGCAGATGTCACACTGGCTCCTGTGTCTCTCAGAGCTTCCACCCTTCTCCCATTGATGGTAACCCACTGCAGGTACTTTTTAGTGTTTTCTGGCAGGCAGGTTTCCTGGACCATCTCTCTATCTCCTAATGAGATAAGGGTCATCACAGCTGGCTCCCCACCATCACTAGGAACCAAATCCTCCCCCAAGCACTACACTAACTAACCCCAGTGATGGTGCACCAGTGGGTGCTGGTAGTGCCTTGGGGCACTGGAGATCATTCTGCATGTGATCATCCTGACCACATACAAAACACTTTTGGGGACCCCATTTATCTGGCCTACCCGTAGGGGGCATTACTTCTTAGAACTGTGGGGCTGGGAATCTTTACCCTGGGAACTATTTTGGGGCCCTGTAGATAACCCCTTTTGGTTACCCTTGCCCCCCCACCACTCTTCTGCTGGGGACCCTGCCCTCCTTTGGCTGGGTTTCCCACATCCCCCTTGTGGACCCTGGTACTCGTCCAGCGATCCGCCTCCTGAGCAAGCTTCCTGGGGTCAGTCATCTTACTATCCATCAGATGCTGGTGCAGCTCTGCAACACAAAGGCTCCTCAAGTACCCCCAACCAATCAGATTGTACAACCCCGGGTAATCCGCTACCTTGCTGCCATTTATCCAACCATTCAGTGCTCTGTAATAAAGATTCACACACTCAACCCACGTATTGGATTCAAGCTTCTAGAAAAGACCTAAACTTTTCCCGGTATTGCTTCGGTGTGAGACCCTACCTGAGACATAAGACCTCCTTCATATTGGGGTAGGTCAGAGCACCAGCCTCCTCTAAAGGTGTCCGGGTGTTTCTCTCATTGGCCTCAAAGTGTCTCCACAGGCCCGCCCCCATTCTTGCATTAATACACAGTGCTGCCTCATAAGATGCAAACCATGCATAAATATCCTTCCCCTTGAGGAAATTCTGTACTAGGACCATGGAAATGTAAACATTACCCCCTTTCACTGCCTGTACGCTGCCACCCTGTGTACTGGACTCTGTCTGTTTGGCCTTGAGGTCCAGCTCTCTCATGCTCAACTCATGTGCCAAAAGCGACTTATTTTCCTCCGAGGCACGAGCACTCAGGCTCTCCTCTGCCTTTTCCTGGATTTCCATTTCCATCTGCTTCATCTTGAGCCCCGTGACTTCCAATTCAGGATCTCTGACCCTTTGCATTGCCTCCAAATCCACTGGAGACACATTTCTGGAAGAATGATTGCTGCCAGCCACTGAGGCCACTCTCCCAACAGGCAAATCTTGGGATCTGAAGCCACCTTCTGGCACACCCCATTCGCATCTGCATCATCTGTCTCCCCAGATTCTCTGGCCTCACAACAGGCACTCAAGGCCTTCTTCAGTGCCTCTTTTCTAGAGGTGCTGTTAATGGGGCATCCACAGTTTTTGCAAAATTGCTTGAGCTGCTGTACTTTGTAGATATGCAACATTTCAATGCTAAACTCCAATTCTGCTTCCTATGCTGGTTTACCATTTAAAGTCATGGTGCATGGATACTTAAAGGGTCAGATAAAAAATAGAACCAAAAATAAACACAGTATGTGGTTGCGTAGTGGTCTGCACTAAACTAGTGATGTACACCAATCATAACCAAACAAACAAATTAAAATACATACAACCAAATTCACAAGCTCATAAATAAAAAAAGCAAGACAAAATAATACTTTGCTGTATTTCAACCTCAGTCCATCAAGCACTTAACCAAGTCTACAAGGGCTATATACCGCCTACCTTCCTCAAACATCCTGGCACTCTCAATTTTGACTGGGAAGTGTGGATTGGTATCTTCCACAACTATTTTGAAACAATGAACGGCCTAGATGTTTGTTCGGGTCAGAAAAAAATCTTTCAGTTTAGCACTTTAGGCAAAAAAGGACAGCAATTTATCAGTTTTTCATTTTATTTTTCTAAACCTTTAAAATTTCGAACAACATAACCAGAACGATCAGCAGCATAGTGAAGCAGTACATTTATAGAGCACAAAGGAGTAGGCACAAATCACCTCATGCTGCAGTTCAGGGAACTATCCATGATATCAGCAGACAACACAGAGAAGTTCGGCATGTACAAATTACCCTTCCCCCCTGTAAAAAGCACATGGTGATGAGACAAACAGCATATTTCCAGCCCAGATCAGATGAGTCTCTCCAACAATTCACGCAGTCCCTCCTCATTGCAAACACAATGCCAGTCACAGGCTAGCAGGTTATCCACTAGGAGCACACTCAGCCCTCCAACACACAATCAGCCTCTTCGCACCCCACCCCGATACAGCATCCGCTGCAGACCTCTCCGGCTCGTCACCCTCCACTCTAGTCAGGTACATATGGTACAACCACCAAAGATCTGGCGGTCTGTTCCGAGTTTGGCATGACATCTCTATAGACATCTGACATAGTATTACAAAATGCATGTCTACATGCCGGCTCCTCCACTAAGGCAGTGCAGCGTCGCCCACTGCTTGAACTGCAAGCTGAATACAAGTATTTGCAATGCAATAGGCCTCGCATTCACATGAGTTTGTGCTATTGGCATTGTAAATGACAACGCCTTTTATTTTTGTTTTGGGTTTAAAATCATAAATAAAAGGCATTGTCATTTACAATACTATTAGCTTAAATTCCCACAAATGCGAGACCTATTGCATTGCAATAGAGGGCATTCTCGACCGCTTGTTAGATTGTAAATATCAGAGGAAGAGATTGGCCTGAGACGTCTTCAAAGTAGTGATAAATAGTGCAGTGAAGATGTGTAAGTATTGTAAATTACACGGACACAAAGTGTGAAGTGAGAGTTACATATGATCCGAGCTATAAACACTATCAAAGCGCTCCAACACCTTTCGCTCTATGATTACACTGTCGCAGTACAGGAGGAAGAGTGTGAGCAGGGGGGTATAGTTCCAGCCCTCTCCATGATTCGAGTGTGCAGTGTGGCATTGCATAATGTCATTGCTAATAACAAACACTCCATCTGTATTAGGGCCCTGGCTTCACCTCCTGGTGCAGGGCGGGCTGTGCTTTATGGCAGACATGGAGGGAGGGATGGTCTCGGCTGCAGCTCTGGCCTTGTACAGTGCTCCTGCTATTACTAGTGAGCGAGAGGCGCTGAGGTGGTGGTCTCAGTATTGGTGGTGGTGGAATTGATGGTGGTGGTATTGGGGGTGGTGGTGGGATTGGTGCTGCTATTGGTGGTGGTGGAATTAGTGGTATTGGTGGTAGTGGTATTGGTGGATGTGGTGGTGGTTGTATTTTTCGTGGTATTGGTGGTGGTGGTACTGGTATTGGTGGTGGTGATATTGGTGGTGGTGGTACTGGTATTGGAGGTGGTGGTGGTACTGGAATTGGTGATGGTGGTACTGGTATTGGTAGTGGTACTGGTTGTGGTGGTGGTGGTATTGGTGGTGGAATTGGTGGTGGTATTGGTATTGGTTCTGGTGGTGGTATTGGTGGTGGTATTGGAGGTGATGGTATTGGTGGCAGTGGTGGTATTGGTGGTGGTGATGGTATTGGTGGTGGTATTAGTGGTGGCGGTGGTAGTGGTGGTGGTGGTATTGGAATTGGTGGTTGCTGTATTGGTGGTGGTGGTATTGGTATTGGCATTGGCGATGGTATTGGTAATGGTGGTACTGATGGTGGTATTGGTGTTGTTGGTATTGGTGGGGTGGTATTGGTGGTGGTGGTATTGGTGTTGGTGGTGGTATTGGTGGTGGTGGTGGTTGTAGTATTGGTATTGGTATTGATGGTGGTGGTGGTATTGGTGGTGGGGTTGGTGGTGGTGGTATTGGCGGTGGTGGTTTTGATGGTGGTATTGGTGGTGGTGGTATTGGTGGTGGTATTAGTGGTGGTGTTAGTGGTATTGGTGGTGGTGATATTGGTATTGGTGGTGGTATTGGTGGTGGTATTGTTGGTGTCGGTTTTGGTGGTGGTGGTATTGGTAGTGGTGGTATTGGTGGTGGGGTTGGTGGTGGTGGTATTGATGGTGGTGGTGGTATTGGTGATGCGATTGGTGGTGGTGGTATTGATGGTAGTTTTGGTATTGGTGGCGGTGGTATTGATGGTGGAGGTATTGCTGGTGGTAGTAGTATTGGTGGCGTGGTGGTATTGGTGGTGGTATTAAGGGTGGTGGTGGTGGTGGTATTGATGGTGGTGGTGGTGTTGGTGGTGGTGGCATTGGACGTGGTGGTATTGGTGGTGGTGGTGGTATTGGTGGTGTTGATGGTGGTGGTATTGACAGTGGTGGTATTGGTGGTGGCATTGGTAATAAAACAGGCTTTTGAAAACAGCCCATCAGATGGCTTTAGTACAGATGACATGTAACACAGATGTGCTGTTGTCTGCTTCAGCCCATCAGCACACAATTATGTGCTACCTGGAATTCACATGACTTAATTCGCTAATCATTTCTAAATCCATTTTACTTGGAGGGGGGAGGGGTTTGAAACAGACACAAGATAATGCCGGGTTAAAGTGACTGAAAGCAAAGGCCTGTGTTATGGGGGCGAACGTGAAGCTTAAAAAAACACAATCGGTTTCACCTGAAGCAGCGCATGTCCGGCTTGCAGTAAGAGAAACTCAATAAAGTAAATAGTGCTTACGGACTAAATTACAGGTCACAAGAAATAACCGAAGGGGCCAGTCGCTATGGGAGGGTACAAATTAAGAGAAGGCTGCCCTAAGGAAGGACTAACCAGACTATTACTGAATCCGAAGGCAGCATTTACAAAAGACAATGACACAAGCCACTTAAAAACAGAGGAGAGGGGCGCAGCTTCTCTCCCATACTCTACTACAGCAGTCTTGCAGAGCGAGCGGTGCATGCGCGCTGCCGCAAGGCTCGACCTAAAAACTAAAATGATATTAACATTAATTATAGTTTTGTTTTCTGTATTCAGCTTGCAGCTGAAGCCAAGGGGCGGGACTGGGCTGCCCGCGTCACAGACGGAGGAGTGATGGAGGTAACTAAAGTATGCCAGATGGTTTGGCTGTCCGGCCGTCTCAGGCCGGCCAAAGCATCATGTGCACTCTGCATGTTGTACACGCAGGCTGTATTACAGCCTATGTGGAGAACATGCATAGCCTGCCAGTCCCTGTCTAAACGCTGAATGACATCGCTCAGACCAATCACAACGCTGCTAAGGCAATTGTGATTGTAATTGGTCAGGGGATTCTGTGAAGCTGTGCTGTGTGTTTCCTGCCAAAGGAGGACAGACGACAGAGGAAGAAGGTGGCCAGCGGTCAGCGGTATAGGTAAGTGCTTTTTTACATTTATTTTTATTCCCACCCACTCCCTCCTTCACCCCCCGTCCCACCACCCTTGTTCGGTAGCAGGCGCTAGTGGTTGTTGGGAGGGGCCTCCACCCAGCGCATAGCAATCCGGAGCTTCACCACCACCAAATCACTAAGAGCCAGCAAACGCCTGCAGCCCTTCTGAATCTCTCAATCATAGCCCAAGAGTGCCAAAAGCGGTGTGTAGCCTCAATCTGCTCCTCCGTTATCTCTCTCAGCGCCCTAAAAATGCATCCCAAACCTGCTTAATTTCATAGCAATACCAAGCCACATGAGCAAATCCTGCCTCTTTAGCGAGACACCTACGACAGCTGGGGCTATCACGTAAGCCATAGCGAAGCAGGCAGGCTGGGGTGTAGTTTACCCTATTCACATTTAAAGTGGCTAAGCCCATGATGGCTGTTTAGAGATAGAGAGGCTTATTAACAAGCCTCTTGCGCAGCCTGTGTGTCACTTTTAATATGGGAAAAAATGACGTACATCGGCGCAAGGGGCTTGTATATAAGCCACACCTTCTTAATAACAGAACAGCAATGTAGCCTTTGTTTATCAGTTATAGTCACCCCATAATCTTGCTGCCAACCCTTCCTCACATTGATCCACCAACCAAGCGTGTAGTCAGAAGTACATATAAAGCTCTGTGATTAGGTGCTGTGGAGACTCATTCTGTAGCAAGTATGTCAAGGCAGGCGCCTTTAACGGCTCCTTAAAGTCAGCACCCGGCTGCTCGTGCATGATATGGCAAGCAAGGACATACTGAAACATCTCAAACACTGTGCGTGGTCCAGTGGTCGAAGTGGGAGGAAAAAAGTAGGGGAAATGTGGGCGGAGACTCCGAGGGCAGAGCTAACCCAAGGATTAGATCAGTGGGTGGAGTCAGAGGTGTGGCCAGAATGTGCCAAACATCCCAATTTTTAGTATTTGTTTGGCATTTCACCGACCAGTTACAGCTTATTGTGTTATTTAATTGAACCAATGGATTCACTTCATTATTTAGGGTTTATTAGGAGTTATTGGCATTTAAATACATTCACAAAGTGGGATATATTTCCAAGAACACAATGTCCCAAATACGTTTAAAAGTGGAATCACAAGCCATTTGTCTCCAAGCCATGCAGTTTCTCTCATAAGCACTTCTCCTCCCTTCTTCTACAAGAGCAGTTCAAACATGAATGGCAAAATATCCTAGTTTGCAAATGTTTTCTATATAATTATGGCTCTGCCATATTTGCCTCATAATACATCATCCACTGCATAATCTTACAGTTTTAACTAATCATTTTTGTAGCTCAAACGGATAAAAAGTTACTAAAAAACGTGACTTGAGTTGCTGCAAAGTGGATGCCCCTTTGCAAAGGTTGACTGATCACCTTTCTCACTGATGCATTTGTATGTTATACTGATACTAATGAGGCAGAATCTTTGCAGAGACTTAACCTGTGTAAAAATGTCTAAATAATAAAGTATAAGAAAATATATTGCAATACGTTGCAGCCTTTTTTTGTTGCATAATTTAGTCAACACTGCAGCCTCATTTTGTCCCCCATTGCTGCATAATTCCAGTGGCTCCCGATCAGGTAGCACATGTTAAAAGTGCTTGTGCATGAAGCAGAGAGACTGTAAAGTTTGCAAACTTAGTTTGGTGTGCGTGCAAATCCTGCATTGCCGATCCTTGGTGAGTTGCAGCTACTACTGCTGAAACAAGGCCAATGGAGGTACCAATGGGTGAGGTGGACTGGCATTGATGGCAGGGCCGGCTTTAGTGCTGGTGGCGCCCCGTGCAACAAGGTTTCCTGTTGCCCCCAATGATCACCTACGCCTCAGACTCCCTCACTACCACCCTTTAACAGCCCCCCTCAAGTCTCCATACCCACACTCTTTCTCAGATGCATTTAATTTGATTTACAGCACCACTCATACCAGTGTACAGTGTCAGAGCAATTTACATCACACACACTGCACAGAGATAATTATTTATACATGTGGAAATCACTGTATAGGAAATGTTACATAAGTCAAAGGACTACAAGGTGTAGAAGCCATATGACCACCATACTGGCAGGCAGCATGCTTTAATAGCTCACTGTTCTATGTTACGATATTAACTTATAAACTGCAAGTAACAAAAGGATCTCTCTGACAAAAGCAGTAACCTACTAACCTAGTTAACATTATGTGCAGTTTGTGATCTGCATGGTACAGGTTCTTTGCAGCAGGCACATTAACCCTCTTTGCTACCTTTCCAGGAGTCAACGCTTCCACTAGACAAAACTCAGATCTCTCTCTAGGAAGAACCTTAATCAGTTATCATGACATTTTTATTGTTGCTGAAAATTGCTGGAGGCCAGGTAGGAGGCTGCAAGTTTTTTTAAAAACCATAATGTACTTGGAACACTACGCACCCACCCGTGGGTCACACCGTTTGCACCGTTTCCACCACCCTAACCTGCTCAAGGTTCATGTGACCTCAGTGATAGAGTCACAGTGACTGGATCACTGTTGCTTTAGGGTGTGCTGCTTCGTAGGCCTGCCCGCAAGACTGGAGATGATCTTCTGTATGGAGTGTGGTGGACAGGCCTTGAATGTTAACCCACAATTGACACCACTAGGGTACGCCTGCTTTGTGCTAAGACATCAGGCCTTCTAAGGTCTAGTGCGGCCTTCTAAGGTCTAGCATGGGAATATGCTCTCTCGGGAGAGTGGTCTGGTGGACTAGTCATGAAGGCTGAACCCAGTTCCAAATTCGACAGCTCTGGCCATAGTGCCACATCCTCTCCCCCACTGAACACCATACTGCCCCACTGAGAGAAACTCGCACTACCTTCAGCTACAACTTAATTGTGCCTGCTATAAACACTTGGATGTGGCTCAATTCAAATTGTGCACTTGGTAAGAATAATATGCTTCCTAAAAAAAAAAAGTGAAAGCAAACTCTCATAGTTAATGCAAGATTAAATAAAGCATGTGAAATGTAAGCAGAAACAACTTGGTTACCTTAACGATCTCTCACCCACTATTCAGAAATCAGTGAGTGGTTTTACCTGAAAAGTTAAGGACATGACTACAGGGCCCTGAAGGGAACCGTTTGAATGTCAATGCTTATATCCTTACAAAACATACGGAGTATGGTTTTAAAAGACCACATCCATAAACACAGAGCCATGGTACACATTTTGTTTTCTAAACCACCCATCAACCAAGTATTACAATACATCCAGGAATGGTGCACTTCCCCACCTGGGGACAACAATGCTGTTCAAAGAAAGACGAGAAAACAAAAGTAGCGCTTCACTGCAAAGTCTGTAAAGGGAGGCTGATGCGTTTGGATGTGAATAAAACCAATCTGGCCACTTTGCAACCACTCTGTCTTGCTTTATTTAGTTATGTATTTATTTTCATATTTAAAACCTTTTATTTTTCTCCATCCCGAGGCTGCACTTAGGAATAGAACAATGTCAGAAAAAGGGCATTTCCCGCAAGAGTGTTTTTCTTTTTTGGATCCATTTCACAGGGAAGCAACTAAATGAAAGGAGAAAAGAGAGGTTGTGAGCTGTTTCTTCAAGTCACGATTTTCAGTAAGTGAGGAGCAAGACAGAAAGAGAGGGAATAATAGGAAGAGAGGCAGCTGCCAGCACAGAAAAGAAGAAGACATTGTACGTGTCTTCGCTGGGCAGTAAGGAAGAGACACAGTCCTTTTCCTTCTCTGCCCGTCCCGAACGTTCACGAAAGCAAGCCGAGCCTTATCTGAATGCCTTTGCTATTTCTGCCGTCCTGAGACACAGATTTGAAAAGAAAAAGTAGGGTAAGGGAATCGTTTTAATAAAAGAAGTAGGGGGACGCAGTGCCCTTCCGATCCCGCCCACTGGTGTGGTCTAACCAATGCATGCACCTGTTCCCAGGCACGCGGCACCCCATTATGAAAGAAGTCCCCAATGTGCACAATTCCAGCTGATGCAGCAGTCCCACCACCACTGCCTCTTGCCCCAAGGGAACCACAAGCAGTAAACAATCAGCAGCGAAGGCGAGTGCACTTAAGAGCAACCCTGAAGCTCCACCAGTTTCATTCAGGAATAAGCTGTAGACTTTACTAGGTTGACAGATCACAGTGCCACACTGGCATATCAAACAGCTTCTGTGGTAGCTGATAGGGGAGGCAGCATCCTTCTCCAGTCACAGGTGTGAAAGGTCAGACGGGCCGTGAAGCTAATAATGAGCACACATATATTGCGCTGCTCTATAGTAGGCCTTCAGATCAGGGTCTGCCAACCTGCCCTGTCTGAACTGAAGTGTCAAAGTGTCCCAGTTAACCCGCAACTGCTTACCTGCCAATGCCAAGCTTGCCAGTTTTTTTCTGCAAGTTAGTAAAGAAGGCTCAAGGAAGCAGCATAGGGATGTTCATAAAAAAGAAAAGAAGCGAGGCACCCCCACCATTTTAATGATCGCACTGCATCCAATGACTGAGAGTTTGATTCATCTCTCAATGGCTTCCGACAGCCCAGTGACTGCTTGCCTATCATTGTCTAATAGTACCCCATAGTAAGTTTCTCAGACTTATTTGGATAAAAGACAGTTTATTGTTGTCAAGAGATACACGGCAACAGTAAGGAGGGTTGCAGAGTCAGGAGGCAACTGCCGAGTAGAGAACCTTACACAATCTAAATGGAATACAGAACAAACCGACATGTGAGTTCTATCTACGGGGGCTGGGGCAGCCAGGCACCCAACTAGAGAATCAATCAATCAATCAATCATAGCATTTGTATAGCGCGCTACTCACCCGGAGGGGTCCCAAGGCGCTGGGGGGGGGGGGGGCGGTCTGCTACTGCTCGAAGAGCCAGGTCTTGAGTTGCTTCCTGAAGGAAAGGTGGTCCTGGGTCAGCCGGAGGTGGATGGGGAGGGAGTTCCAGGTCTTGGCTGCCAGGTAGGAGAAGGATCTTCCTCCGGTGGTGGCTCTGTGGATGCGTGGAATGGCGACGAGGGCGAGGCTGGTGGATCGTAGCTGGCGGGTGGGAGTGTAGAAGGTCAGGCGGTTGTTGAGGTACCTGGGGCCCAGGTCTTGGAGAGCCTTGTGTGCGTGGGTGAGGAGTCTGAACGTGATCCTCTTGCCGACGGGGAGCCAGTGCAGGTCTCTCAGGTGTCCGGAAATGTGGCTGTGTCGGAGGATGTCCAGGATGAGTCGTGCGGAGGCGTTCTGGATGCGTTGGAGTCTTTTCTTAAGTTTGGCTGTGGTTCCGGCGTAGAGGGTGTTTCCGAAGTCCAGTTGGCTGGTGACGAGTGCCTGGGTGACCGTCTTCCTGGTTTCGGTGGGGATCCACCGGAAGATCTTTCGGAGCATACGCAGGGTGTTGAAGCATGACGACGATACGGCGTTGACTACATACCCCAGCTGGGCCTGTGTGAATTTGGATGCCCAGATATCTCACGGGGTCTGCGGTCTATTGTAAGGGATTTTCCATCTGCAGAGGCCATGTTGCAGCTGTGAGAGGGAATACCAAGTATTTATCTCAGTTGACATGAAGGCCACAATGTCCACTAAATAGAATAACCTTGCAAAGGACCAGAGCTAGGTTGTGCTCTGGGCTCCGAGCATTTGGAAGCATTTTCTCTGCATATCTAGAGAAAATCACGTTATAGTGAGGAAAGCGAGTCCCCCAAAGAGAGTGATATTCACACAGCGCACATGCCAAGGTCTCAGCCATTAGGGCATACAAGAGGGGCAACAGGGTGTAGCCCGGCTGAGTACCCTTGTAATCTTGATGGCATTGGATACTATACCTTTAACCTTAACACACGCAATAGGCTTGGTGCTTAAGACCTGTTGAATCAAAGGAAAACAACCCCCACACGCCGCAGGACTGCCAGCTTAAACTCTCACTCTACGGAATCAAACACTTTTTCTGCATTGAGAAATACTGCATCAGCATTCACCTCAGGGCCAATTTAGTAATTCCACCAAAAAAGGTTCTAAGATTGTATATTTGCTATCTGCTCAGTATAAAACCATTCTGTTCTGGTCAGAGTAAGCCTGACATAAGGGGCGCTAATCTATTAGCTAATACTTTCTCAAAAATCTTTGTGTCAGTATTCAACAGCAACAGGGGTCGATAAGATGAACACTGAACAGCAGGTTTATCATGCTTCAAAATGGTAACAATAAGGGCCTCCCGCAATGCTGGAGGCTTACAACCCCCTTTGGACATTTATTCCAAGAGGGTGAACAAATGCAGTACCAACCGCACTTGATATTCTTTATAAAAGCTGACCGTGAGCCAGTCAGTACCAGGCGACTTCCCGCCTGACATGATTTTAAGGGCCTCCACAATCTCTGCCGGGCACAGTGGGTCCATCAAATGCTCCTGATGCTCATTGGTTTACCATTTCATAGCTATATATGCTAGATACTCAGCTGTGGCACGCTGCTCATAAGAGATTTGTAAATAATTCTCTGTAATAGCGCTGGAAACGCCCAACTATCTGCTCTGATGAACTAGGCAACTCCCCTGACTCAGCCTTGACATGTAAAGCTGTGGCATCTTCCTGCCTTGGCCTTAGAAGAGCTGCAAGGGTCGTCCACGGCTTATCCCACCCACGATATACCCAGGCAGTAGCATATTTACCCAGGTGTTTTATTTCACTATTGACCAACTCATAATATTCCTCCAATTGTGCCTTAATCTCTGACAAGATGCACGGTTCACCCATTGTCCCTTGCACAGATTCAAATGCAGCTATCTCACCTTCTAGATTTTGCAGCCAATCCCTAAGTGACCACAACATACCACATGTTTAGAGATGGTGATGCCCCTGATGTAGGCTTTAAAAGCTTCTCAAGCTGTTTCAAACCTATCTACGGAGCCCATGTAATAAGCAAAAAAATCAGCAATCGCCAGTAATCGCCAGTGCAAGTTTTTCCAGAAACACCACATCGAAGAGAAAGTACATAGAGAACCTCCAAGCCAAGGTTGAGGGGCTGGAAGCACCCAACACTAATTTCGGTATTACAGGTGAATGGTTGGAATAGACACGTAGCAAGTGCTTACAAGGAAGGACCTTGATGACCAAGCCCTTAGGCAGCAGCCAATAATCAATGTGGATATGGATGTCGTGCACTGAGGAGTAGTAAGTGTATCCCGCACTATCGGGAGATCTGTGCCTCCAAACATCTAGCAACCCACTCCTATCCCCAGAACCACAATCGGCTCCCTGTTACTGCTCGACTCTCGGGTGGCCGGGGGAGGCACTACAGGCCTGTGTTCTTTTGGCGCTTGAAGTGCTGGTGCTGGGCAGAGCAACCACGGGGTCTGGGCAAGAGCATACCATCCACTTCTGCAGCCTTTGAATCACGGTGCCATACTACCACTGCTCAGGCTCTGGTGCCATTGTTGGCGTGCACTTTACCCTTCCTTCCTGCTTCTTCTCCTGCATGCGTGCATTTCAGCATCTCAGCATCAACACCCAGAGTCAGAGGGCGAAGTTAGCCTATCGTTCATGTCCATGTTCACTTGCAGGTGAAGCGTGGTATTTCTCCATGGAGCCAGGGCCCCTGTGGAGCCTATGACTAATCTAGGGATTCAGTCTCTGGATGGGTGCCTGTCAGCCCCAGCAATCAGTGTCAGAGTGATATTGTGTTGATATTCATTTTGCTGATCAGTGATTGTCATTAATTATGTTTTCTCTTCAATTAGTTTTACATTTGTTCTTTATCACCAGGGTGCTCTCATTGTATATATATATATTGTGCTTTACAAGAGTAACTAAAGTAAATCGAATCCACAAGATACCATGGTATACAGCCCTGTCTCTGGTACAATAGGAAGATCCCAGGTATCCCATAAGCCCTGCTCAAGTTGGGGCGAGGATTGAAGGCTCAGTGATACATGATGGGTGGCCAGCACAGACCCAATAGCATGTCCAGAGCCGGGAATGGATAGCAGTTTAGTCCTTGGGGAGAGCACTGACTCCCAGTTAAAGCAGTACCTCACTATTGCATCCAAAGACACCTCATGCCGCACCAGGTTTGCACTGTTTTAAACTGAAAAAAGAACCACTTGAACATTACTTGAGCACAGTGTCTCTATCAAGAGATATGCATAGAAAGAGATCATCGCTTTACAAGGCATTATAAAGAATCGGGGTTATTGCGGCAGAGGTTTCCTGTTTCCTGTTCCTCCGATAATATACAGAGGAAACAGAATCATGCCTGGAAATGGAGGCCCAAAAAAATAGACCTGTTGCTTCAGCAAAATCACTTTTCCTATTGTTATGAGCACCTAGTCTGAGAAGAAATTAAAACTGAGCCATGAGAAAGATCGACTTAAGGAAGTCTATATGATATCCCAGATGCTAGAGGATTCTTAGAATTTCCTGTTTTCAGTTTCTATTTTTGGTCAATGCTGGTGTTTTTTTGCCCAGTGTCATCAATTGATTTCAATACCTTAAAAAACAGTGGTTATCAGTTGTTACATATTTTCACCCCATTAAAAACAACAAAACAGTGTTTTTCCGGTGTTTATAGAATGTGCTGCTTTTATTATTGCTTGCCTTCTGCACTGAGTATGCATGGCATTTAGATAGTGTATGTACAGGGTATATGAAGTCCAAATATGTTTTTACAAATCATACTTATTTTAGTACACCATACAAGATTTCTTCCGTGAGTCTTTAGTCATGAGCGCTCTCCATTTCCTTCCGAACTTTTATCGGGGAAAAGGCACTTTCAACATTGGCACTTGTGATGGGCAATGCCAAAACAGCCAGCACAGAATTTTCTAACTCTGGCCACTGTCATAGCATTCCATGCCAATACTGGTGCAGCTGAAGATTGAAATTCTCTGGGACAGTTTCTGGAATATATGCGTTGAACTGGGCACATTTGCCCTCTGTGTTATTTAAAAAGACACACAGATGATGGACGGAATGCAGAGCAAATCAAACATTCACCCCAGTCCAGAGACTGTGCCTCATGGGAACAGTCCAGCCAAGCCAGGTCCTCCCTTGACCAGAAACAAGCATCCTGGGACTGGTTTGGGGGCATCACCCCATATCAGCCAGCTAGCTTGAATCCAGTGACACAGTGAGCCAGGGACCCACGTCTGGATATACCCGGCGCACTTAGGGTGAGAAAGCAGAAGACACACAGATGATGGACGGAATGAATAGCAAATCATACATTCACCCCCAATCAAGAGACCTGGGTTAAATACAATGTTCTTTTGCTCACCATACCACCCCAGTTTAGTCCCAGCTATATGCAAATCAGTCTTGACCCTGTGCCTCATGGGAACAGTCCAGCTCGAACTGTCAAGCAAGGTCCTCCCTGGACCAAAAACAAGCATCCTGGGAACAGTTTCAGGGCTTTACCCCTCATCAACCATGCTAGCATGAATTCAGTGTTATAAAGTACAAGGGGTACCCAAAGGAGCAATAGGTTGGGGACCTTGGGTGCATATACTATTTCAAAGAACAGTGGTCCCAAACAGGTCAGAGATAGTTGGCGGAAAGTAAATATAGATCGAGATCGGAATCTATATTGTCTGTCCAGCCGGACAGGATTTAATAACATATTTTCAAGTATGGTCAGTCAGTCTTGGGCTATAGCCCGAGATGGTTACTTTGGGCACTCTACATATGTACTGGCAAATCAGACATATCTTTAAATTGTTTGTCTATTCAACAATGTTCTATAACCTATGTATGTATCTCTCTTCCTCCCCACTACCTTCCCCGTTTTCTCCCCTTGTTTTGTATAAATGATAATATGTTTTCCTTACATGTTTGGGCCAGATTTCGGTATTAGTATGTAAAGGCATGAATCAAAATGTCCCGATGATGATCCCGTAATGTCAAAATGGGGATCGAAACGCCGTTGACACGTTACACTAGATGATTTGACTGTATTATATGTAAAATCACAATAGTGTACTTCTCGAATTATTCATCTGCAAAACTTTGAATGTATGCAGACTACCCGTTCTTGCCTCACACCTTCTTGAATGTCATATTTGTCTTTATGCGGTAGTAGGACACAGGCCGTGTCCCACTTGATATTGTACAGACTGACTGACCATACTTGAATATATGTTATTAAACCCTGTCCGGCTGAACATACAATATAGATTCCGATCTCGATCTACATTTACTTTCCGCCAACTATCTCTGACCTGTTAGGGACCACTGTTCTTTGAAATAGCATGAATCCAGTTGCACAATGATCCCGAGACCCATGTCTTGGCATACCCAGTGCACTTAGGGCGAGAAAGAAAAAGACACACAGATGATGGATGGAATGCAGAGCAAATCAAACATTCATCCCCAGTCAAGAGATGTGTGTTAAATTCATTACTCTTTTGCTCACCATGCCACCCCAGTTTAGACCCAGCCATATGCAAATCAGTCTTCACCCTGTGTCTCATGGGAACAGTCCAGGCTGAACGGCCAAGCCAGGTCCTTTCTGGACTGAAAGCAGGCATCCTGGGACCAATTTCGGGGCATCCCCCCTCATCAGCCAGGCTAGCCTGAATCCAGTGGCTCAGTGAGCCCGGGTCCCATGTCTGGGCATACCCGGTGCACTTAGCGAGAAAGCAAAAGACACACAGATGATGGACAGAATGCAGAACAAATCAAACATTTACCCCCAATCAAGAGATCTAGATTAAATCCATTGTTCTAATGCTCACCATGCCACCCCAATTTAGATCCAGCTATATGCAAATCAGTCTTGACCCTGTGCCTCATGGGAACAGTCCAGCCTGAACTGCCAAGCCAGGTCCTCTCTGGACCAGACACAAGCTTCCAGGGACGGGGCTCAGAACTTTACCCCTCATCAGCCAGGCTAGCTTGAATCTAGCGGGGCTCAGGACCCACGTCTGGGCATACCTAGCGCACTTACGGCAAGAAAGCAAAAGACACACAGATGATGGATGGAATGCAGAATAAATCAAACATTCACCGCCAGTCAAGAGATCTGCGTTAAATCCATTGTTCTTTTGCTCACCATGCCACTCCAGTTTGGATCCAGCCTGTGCCTCATGAAATCAGTCCAGCCCGAACTGCTAAGCCAAATCCTCCGTGGGCTGGAAATAAACATCCTGGGACCGGAATTCAGGGCATCACCCCTCATAAGCCAGACTAGCAGGAATCTCATGGCACAGTGAGCCTGGAACCCACGTCTGGGGGCACGGCGTTCCATGTTTTCCAAAAGTCTGGTGCCATGTTTTCACCACTGTAAGATGCTTGATCACTGCACTCTTTTCAAAGAAACCTGTCACTACACTTTGCATTGAATGTTTAAAGCCTGGGGTGTTTGGCAATTCACCTACTATCAATACTGACTCACTAGAAAAGGGGGTTGATGTATTAAGGGTTTTTACCCAATCTCTATGGGCAAATGTGATGGTGCTTATTGGGAAAGATTCTTATGAAATCAGGAATTTTACCTATCAGTGAAAGAATCTAACGTAGCCCAAAAATCAAATATGATTTTGTTGTTTCAAGATTCTCTAAATTTATAAAATGATTAAATAAGACCTAAAACATGCTTCTAACCACTGCAAATGTAGACCAAAGGCCAAAAAACTGAAAAAAGCAAAAGGAAGAAACAATATTTTAGTGACATACCTAAACAACAACAGAACTCGAGCAGAATAATGTTAGCCTAGTTTTTCTTGCTGCTTCCTTGTATAACAAAGTTACATTGTATTGGCCTCGTCAGGAAGAAACAAAAAGGACTCTTTCACACTCCTTTCCTTTTCTTTGAATGGCATTTAGTTTGTGGTTGTGCAGGTGTTTTTTCAGTGTTTATACTGATGAGGGCTATTTCCCTTTCAGTGGGGGTTTATCAGTTATTATAGGTTTAAACCTAAAACAGGACAGCCTAAGGATTCTTTTGGGCTGAACCAAATTATTGTTGAACTTCATGGAAAGAGGTTTTCATCACATTCTGTGGCGAGCCTCAAACATCTGTCAGATAAGTTAATGCTCTGCCTCCTAACTCCCTAGGCTACCAGCCAGTAGAGGACCATTTATACCATCACACAATTTCTATTCTGCTTAGAAGGGATGAGGCATCGGAGCTATCCTGCCAATATTGTAGGCTAATCTGTATCGTATACGTCAAAGATTAAAGATGACTGAGAACAGATAGCTCCTTGAAATAAGTAAATAAGTAAATGGTAAATGCTTTTGTGCGGAATGTACAATAGAAACTAAGTATATATGGTTTTAAAGTGATGTGGTCTGATACCCCACGGAGTCAAGTTTGAGCAATATAAAACACTATCAATAAAATAAATAAGTACTGGGCATCTGAAATATACCCACTACCGCTTACCCTTCGCCCTTTAATTCCTATTTCAAAGACATTTCTTGAATGTCTGCTCATTTCTGGACTGTCATGCCTAGATGAAATTAAATGTTTAGTTGAAGCAAATAATTAGAAACCGATAAGAAAACCAAAGGATTCCCTATTCTAAGAATGACAAATACTCACAAGTAGGTCACATTTAAGAAGAGCAGTATATTCCACTCTATGGAGCAGGGTGAGGATAGAGGGCAAATAATGAGTTATCAGGAACCATTATTTGGAAGGTGGTCTTCCCCCAACTTTTCGCCTGCCTCCCTCCATTTTTTCGACTCTTGTTTTTACTGACTTTAAGACTCTGTGCACTTTACCACTGCTGACCGGTGCTAAAGTGCTTGTGATCTCTCCCTTAAGCATATTTATTTATATATAAATGCCTAGAAAAGTGCACCACGTGTGCCCATCCACTTGAGCAGTCCTTTAAACATGCCTCAGGTCTGCTATTGCAGAGCCTGCTTGTGCAGTTTTACCCTGTTACTTCGACCTGGCAAGATAAACCTCTTATTAGGCCTAAACCATCCCTTTTTAAACATATACATCACCACTAAGTTAGGTCCCGTCTAACCAACAGAGCAGGGTGCCATGTATTTAGCAGGAAGGACATGTCCTTTTAAGTTTTACATGTTTTCGTAGTGAAAATGCCTCAAATTAATTTTTCAAAACTTCAAGGCCTTTCTCTCCAATAGCATAACATTTTGTAGCGTCCTCCCCAGCCTGTGACCCACCAAAGTCCATTCCACACACGGACCTTAGTATTACACGTCTTTATTAGTCAGTGTGTAAATACAAATTCATCATTCTAAACCTGCATTCACTTCTCTATTCTCTAACGTCATAGTTCTACGGAGTCCATCGGGAGCCAAAAGGGTTCAGTCATTGCTAAATCACACAACACTACACCTTCCCCTCTATTAAATAAAAAATGACATTTTTTACAAACATATATACAATCATAGCTCTTAAATTACTTTTCAGGCCATTTTGATCACATGTCCTGATCATGTAATTGGAAACTGGAGAAAGGCAGTAGAAGTGTCTGTGATCTATAGGAGCAACAGCAGTTAAGGGGTTCTCAATTGTCCATTTAGACCCAGTCTCTACATTGATATCATTGCCTGAAGAGCGATGAGCCACACATCGGAAATGTAAGGAATCTCAAGAACTGGACTTCCCAGGATGTTGGGCAATCACCATGTGTTCTTTGCTGGTTACAACATGAAAGGGCTCAGCATCGACGGGAGCCTCAGATTTTTGTATCCTAGACTGACGGACAAGCCTGGCTCTTGACAGGTACACACATTTCCATCTTAAGGTGGCCCTTTAAATACCTGTTAAGACTCAGGCTTCATCTATACGATATGACTATGTTGTAATTTCTTTCATCCTGTAAATTGTCTAGATTCTGCTGAATGTATCACAAATTGTCTAAACTCTGCTGAACATATTGGTAATTATTTACTAATTTGATGTATATATTTTTTTATAATATGTGTGCCTTGAGTATTATGTATAATTCTGAGACTGCGACTTATTGGGTTCTCAGAATGCCTTTCCAATACGTCGTCTTTGAAATGCTCCCTTGTTTTCCTATTGATTACATGTTGCACAAATACCTATTCCAATATGATGTCTATGCTACTACGCCTCTTACTTTGCTTTATCATTCTGTCCATGTGTACGGTCTCTAGCGGCCTCTTTCACAGCTGTGTCATCACGTTAAGGTGCTAATTGGCATTCTCACTTAATAATCATGGGCTGTTTCTGGCTCTTTTTATGAGCTCTCACGTGTTGCACCCACGCTTGGCGGGAAGTATTTGTTGGCTAATTCCAGCCACTGTTCAGTTTCAGTAAGTATTTACACTGCCGCCCTGCCTACTATTGTTTCATGTGGTATACAATATTTACGACTATTTGAACAATTAAGCTGTTTACAACTAGACCGTTCCATTTATTTGTAGGCTATCTCCTATCTGGATCCTTGTTTGCCACAATCTTCAGGTATTTTTTGTGCATGGCTTTATTTCACTCCCTGCCGTCCAAAAATAAAATCATATTATTAAAAACATAGATGCTTTGTATTTTGAGGCCTTTGATCGTGTTTCCACTATCACTAGCTACCTTATGTTGGCAATCTGGAAATTGGTTACCCCGCCCTACTATTGTGAACTTTCTATTTATATTTATGTCTGTCCTTGAATTCCTGGCTGCTATTTTTGCATGCGTCAATTTACTCTTGGTACTTATTTCTGGCTAACTGTGCATTATATGTATTTTAAATCAGGTCTTTAAAAATTCTTTAAAGGTGGTCCTTGGTATATGTTGGGAAGTGGGCTATTAGTAGTGGTAAATATGCAGCTACCACTGGCAATAAGGCCAAGAACATGGCTAGGGCTCAGTATAGGTCTCATTCCCATGCTCAACCCTGGGTAGCCTGGCTGCAAACAGGCAGGCTTAACATAGGCGATAATAAAAGCCTTTAGAAACACAAATTCAGTAAATAATTAATACACAACTCACAATAAAAATCCCATGCAAATTTATAAAACTAGAAAATATATTTATCTTTAAAATGGCACCAAAACGACAAAAATCCAATATAGGGAACCGGAGATATTAATTTTTAAAGATTGAACCCTTTTGTACTTAGTCACCTTATGGAAATTTTTTCCAAAGTTGCTAATTACTAGCACATGCCCCATCCCATGCACATCCACAGAAGCAGATCAGTAAGTGAAGCCTTCTCCTACATTTCTTCTAAAGTGTGGCACAACCTCCTACTTTACATTAGAGCCTGTTTCTCTCTTCTTGAATTATGCACAAAGTTAAATATCTGGCTCCTCCTCCTGAGATTAGCCTCGTACACATGCAAAGTTCCTGGATGCCATAATGCCCAACAGTGGGGAGGCGTGAGTTTTTAACACTGCCTCAGATTTACAATTTCTCATAAATCTGGGGCAGTCTTAAAATGCCAGGGATGTTGCTGGGAACGGCCCCACCAAAACCCATTGCACGCCCCTTAAAGGGGGGACAATATTTATGAGGCAGCATTAAGCCAAAAAAAGTGGCTTAGTGCTGCCTCGTAAATATGAAGCAGGCTCCTGCGCCACGAAACATCACAAAAAGTGACATTCCAACGGTACAAGGGGCCTCATAAATGAGGCCCTGGGTTTCTGGTTGGCAGAGGTATGCACCCTGTCTAAACAGGAACCACAATCCTAGTCAGGATAAGTCACAACGAATATAGCTTGTTACTACGCATGCTATTACATCGCGTTCTCTTACAACTTGGTCGTTACAACGACCGCATTGTTAGAATGCGATACCTTTACATCGCAAGTCATTAGATTGACTTGTTGTAGGGGGTGCGCTGGACTCAGGAATAGTATAATTTACTACTCCAACTCCAGCGTGTGCAACAGTAGGGAAGGTGTTGGAATAGTAAATTATACTATTCCTTAGGTTTGAGCGCCCCCTACGGCAAGTCGGTCTAATGACTTGTGCTGTAAAGGTATCGCGTTCTAACAACTCGGTCATTGTAACGACCGTGTTCTAAAAAGAACGCGATGTAATGGCTGAGTTGTAAACTCTGTTTCCAGTCACAACACACCCTAAATTATCCTGTGCTCACCTTCTGAAAGATTGGCACAGAGCAGTCAAACTCAACCTAAGAGGCAATGTGTAAAGTATTCGAGCAACACTTCAAACAGTAACACAGTGAAAAAACTCAAAAAAGACTCCGCACAGGGTTAGAAAAATAAAGAATAATTTAAAAAATAAAATAAGACCAAATGTCAAAAATCCAACAATTAGATGTCGAGATATGAATTTTCACAGAATAAATGTGAAATAGGGTGTAGAAGCAATAAGCGCTTAAATACAGTTCAGGTTGACCGTGATGAAGCGTGGGCCAGATAAAGGGACCCACTTGCGCCCACTGAATCAAAGTACTTTGATCCGGGATGAGTCGTCATCAACAAGGATGCAAGGTGCAGCAGAAACGATGCGTCGGTGTTGAACCAAGTAGTGGACAAGATGCGTCTATTTTCTCCATGCAACTGCGCCGATGCATCAGTTCTGAGTGTGAGGTATTGGTTCTTAATGTGAAGTGCAGCTGCTTCTCCCACAGTAGGCAATGCGCTGATTTAGAAGGTGATGCACTGGTTCTTAAGAAGAAGCACCATGTCTGCCTTACACCACAATGAAAATGGGCTGGGTCCGACTCCTGCAAAGGTGAGAATGCGCTGGTTCTGATTGGGATGCCTGGGTTCAGGTTGAAGCAGCACTTCTTACCAACTGCCAAGAGCCCTGGATTGGGTTGGCACCACTTGTCAGGGCACGACTTCCAGCTAGCAAAGCCCAGGTGCTGTAGCAGGATGAGTTGAAGTCTTTGATGTTCCATTAGATTCAGAACAGGAGGCCAGCCAGCAAGCCCTTGGAATCACTCTGGCTTCAAGTGATGCAGGCCCAGTCCTCATCACCCTGGCAGGAGAGCAGCAGGCAGCTCATCAAGGCAAGAGTCCAGCAAAGCAGCAGTCCTGCAGAGTGGCAGCCCTTTCAGCAGCGCAGCAGTTCTTCTTCCTGGCTTAGTCTTCATAGGTCCAGAAGTGTAGTAAAGTCATATTATCAGAGGTCCAGTACTTATACCCACTTATATCTTTGAAGTAGGGCTAACTTCAAAGAAAGCTTTGACTCTTTATAGGGGGTATGCAGCCATTTGTGTGTGGACATGACAAAGCATATTCAGGTGCAAGTGTGAGGCTGTGTCCAGGACCTCCCGCCCTCAAATCTCCCAGGATGGCCCATCAAGACCAAGGATGTAATGGGCACCCCTGCAGTGCGGGGGGGGGCAGTCTTCTGTGCATGTAGGAGGCCCTCTCAGCTAGTCTGTGCAGTGCTGTGTCTCTCGCTAAAGCAGCTGCCATGTGTAGCCTTCTCTGAGCTGACTCAAGAGACCCAGTAGTAAAGAGAAACAAAATTACAGTTTATTTGTTTCTCTTCAGTCCAGCCTGGCAGGCACCTTACAAGAAGCCTCTTCTCTGAGGAGAAGCCTCTTGTGATTGTCTTTGTGCTTGACGGTTTCCCTTCCTGCACAAAAACAATCATCCCCTCAATGGAGGCACCCTTGCACCATGGTGCAAAGGTGTCTGCGTTTGCGTAAGGCAGCCTATTGTGCACCGGTGCAGGGGAAAAAGACAGGGATGCGCTGTATCTCACAGATACAACGCATTTCCTGCCCTTTTCTTTTGCCGCAGGGCAGTGCAGCAGGAAGGTCTGCTGCACTGCCCTACCACAAAAACACATAAATGAGGCCCCCAATTTCTAACAGGAGGTATAAGCGTAAAGAAAAATGCTCATAACTGCCTTAAACTAGGATAGCTTGTTTGAGAGTAATTGCTCAGGAATCTCCCTTGAGGTACCACATAGTTTCAGAAGTACCAGCTAAAGACCCTACTGAACTCTCACATTCTGTACTAGACCCTCTAAATATTTTGACTCTGAATGATGAGAGGCTTTTCAAAGTTGCAAGTGTCTTTGTTAATGGTGTCTACAAACGCATTTCCTCAGCAGAAGATGGAGAGTTTCTCTTTTGGTCCCAAATAGCTTCTTGTAAAAGTGTTCTGGTGAGGAAGTGCTTCCCATAAACCTTGAATGCAATGCATTATGGGCAGATGCCCCTCATTTCATGGACAATGGGAGCTCTTAATTCCTTCAAAAATCACTTTTGCCATAGTGGACACATGACAAGTATCAAGTAATAGAGAGCAGGACTCAGGATGTTTAAATTTAGATGTTTTTATTAACTACATGAAAAGTTCTCATCCAGCCACATCAACTGCCATCTCGTTCTGTCCACACCAACTGCCTTCTAGACTCCCAAACTGCATGACCTCATATCTTACCAAGATTTCAGTAGTGTGAGATAATGTAAATATTACACACCTCTCTGTTTCAATAAACAAAAATGAGATGAATAAAAATAATAAGTCAGATGAACACATCAGTGACAAAGCAATTAGAAGAAGATTTAAAACATAAGATATAGATACATATTATGACAAAATGATTTATCCCTTTAATATGACGTCAATACTAAGGATGAAGTCATTTTAGTAAGATTCGTCTCATATAACCATTTAGATACCTGGGAGCTTTAATATCTCTACAAGATATTACCCTTGATTCAATCTTGTTATCAGGGTCCTTACCACTTGAAACCTTTTCCTAAGGTATTTTTCCTTTATACATCACAATTCTATTCAAATTCCATATTCGATGGTCCTCCGTCTTTATTGCATTGTTGAAGATTTGCATGACCGTCATAGCTTCAGAGAGTTTATGACCCCCCTCCTTACCCATCCCCATTTCTTATAATGACCAAATCACCAACAGTCACTCTTTTTTCCTTCATTCCTTCTATCATTGTTGTGCGTGTGTGCTTATACTTTATTTTCTTCTCTCAATTTCCACTCTTCACCCTTATCTATAGTAAGTGATTTTCCTTCGAAATCATTGTGATCTAACCAAATTGTGATTAATGTATATTGACATCTGCTCGAAATATCTGAAAAGGACTTCTACCTGTAGTAGAGTGTGGTGACAATCTGTATGCCTCCACTCTGTTACAGACTTCCTCCTTCAATGCCAAAACATTATGTTTGGCCATGCTAATGTTTTCTTATAGAACTCGGTTAAAAAAAGCTCCAGCATTCCATTAGTTTCTGGGTAGTAAAGCGCATATTTCTTATGTTTTATGCTGTACTCTACTATCACACAAAGGGAGAGATTTAGGGCATTATTGGGTTCAAGCCTGCCATAATTCACTAGTCATAAACACACAGATTGGCGTGACTGTCTTGCAGAAAAGGGACCCATAGATTTAGCCCTGATGAATGCCATAGGCGAATAGACCAATGAAAGGGAGAAACGTGTTGGCATATACTTACACCAAAACACATATCGCCCCTTAAACCTGTATATGCCTCCTGTGGTTATGCCCTTAGTAACTTTTTAATATATTCAATGGGATCACAGTAATATCTAGATAAGAGATATCTAAGAACTTCCTCAGGTAAGCCCCAACCTGAGGTTGAGTCTGCCCTGGTAGTATTATCTTACCGGGGTGGGACGAGGTGGCAAATGAGGAAGCATGTCACATTACGTTATTTCTTGGAATTGCCCTACAAACTAGGAGTAGAAAGTAGGTAGCGTATACGTGGAGGTCAACGTACCTTCTCATTCGGGTCGCACCAAAGGGGCGTACTGAGTTTAGCATCAAGGTGTCACACCAATCTGTGTGTTTATGCTGTACTCTGCCAAAAATATCTCAATTTCTCTATATACTAATTGCACCCCATTGTCTGTTAGCAGACATTATACCTTCCCTTACAAATGCTTTTCTCAAAAACGTCCCCACATGTTTAGTCTCAATCCGTATTGTGAACAAAACTTCAGGCCATCTCGAGTACATGTCCATCGAAACGATTACATACTACATATTGTTTCACATCTTTCACAAATATTGGACCAACATTGTCTAATGCAACCTCCTCCCATGGTCTAGTGGGACGTCCTCTTATCGCAAGGGTTTGTACTCTAGGTTTTATGGATTTCTCACTCAGAGCGCACAGCATGCATCCTCTTATCATCCTTTCTACTTGTAGGTTCTATGCTAGGCCAGCAGTAAGTCATTCTCAACCTTTCCTTAGTTTTAGGCACCCCGTGATGGTCACACAGAGCTAATGACATTAATTCTTATCTCATGGAATGGGGAGGAACAAGTCTGGTTCCCTTAAATAGCAACCCTTGACTTTCTGATAATTCATCTTTAACTCCCCAATTTTTTTTATTTTCTTCGCTTCTTTTATTGTTACCGCCCCATCCAATTTTAGTAAGTGCAGAACCTCCTATAGGGTTTTATCAGATTCCAATTCTGACCGCCATCTCTCTTCTGATACAATGGCTGCACCCATTTCACAGACAATTAGCTGATCAAACTCCTTGACATCATCTTCAACATTCTCACTTTGAGCCTATTCATCAGTAGATACTAACCTCGATATGGTGTCCCCTACATTGTTATTGATTACTGAAATATATTTAATTTCAAAATGATATTCCTGAAGAGCAACCCATTTAGTGATTCTATGTGGGACTGTAGTGTTCGATTCTTAAAAACATATTTCACATGAAGGTTTGTAGTGTGACTTGACTTCAAACTTGCTGTGATGTGTTTTTTTGACAGCCTGAACACTTCAAGTGCCTCTCTCTCTCCATGACTGAGTACAATTTTTCTGATCCCTTCAAACTTCTTGAGAGGAATAAAATAGTTTGTTATGAGCCCTGTTCGCTCTGTTGCAAACGTGCACCTAGTCCCTTACGACTTGCATTTGTCGTAAGTACAGACTCACTCTTTGGGCCAAAATTCCTTAGTTTGGGTGCTAAACTCAATGCTTCCTTCACTTGCTTGAACTCTGCTTCACAACCAGATCCCAATTAAATTATATTCCTTTCTTGTGTAAATTTCTCATTGCTGAGCACATATCTGCAAAACCCCTAAAAAATGTACTGTGGTATCCTGCCATACCTCGACGCTGAATATCCTGTGATTCTGGTCAAATCACTTAATCTCCCCGTGCCTAACAAAAAATGAATGTGTCCTCATGTAACGCAACTGGTGCTATGTAAAGCGATCCGATACCTGATACCGGGTCAAGTTCGCGCTAAATACGACTCCGTTAATAAATAAATAATAATTTAAAAAAAAATATCTAAAAATAGCATGAACCTTGCTAGATGGAGTTTTCAAATTGCATATAGAGTTAACCTCGCCTTCTTTGTGAGTTATACCCACAACAATAATGGTGTGATTTAAGTAATCAATGTACTTTACAGTGAGATTTGAGGTTTCAAGTTTCCCCAACACCAGTCTTACTCTCCAATCATGCTCTAGTACATCTTTTCCAAACACTAGAATATAATCTTGGTATATCCTCACTCCCTATACATCTTGGAGAACCTTTTCTAAAGACCTCTAAAAAACAGATGCAGTAGACATCAACCCAAATGGAAATCTTGCATACCTGAAAGTTTGAAATGAGATGATAAATGCTTTAAGGTCATGTGACTCCTCCTGAAGTGTAATCTGGTGGTAAGCTGACTTGAGACGTATGGTGGAGAATGACTATTCTCTAATTATTATGCAGAGAGAATCTTGATTTCATTAAAGACAAACGGAGGCTAACATTATGCAAATACTTTTATTTTACCCAATTGGTCCCTCCCTTCCTAACGCCTTTGTATTCCACCCTTAATCCTGTAAAGCACTCTGATACCCTCACAGGTATGGTTCGCGCTCTTGGGCTGCGAAGAAACAGATGTAAAAATGTGGTAGAAAGATACTCATGTGTTTTTATCTGAGAAAAGAAAAAACAAAAATACACTGTACAGCGAAAGAAGTATCAGATACATGAAAAGAACAATATGACAAAGTGTAATACATAAGAATTCATATTGCAATAATAGAATTCATGTCATAATTAAAAGTAATGTACAGCAATGTAGAAAAAATCGAAATATAATAGTAACATAAAAGTAACACAATAAAGCATAAACATAACCAAACCCAAACCTCTCAGGGAGAGGAGGGTGGGATAATGTTAGCTTCTGTTTGTCTTTAATGAAATCAAGATTCTCTCTGCATAATAATTGGAGAATCATCATTTCATTACAAGACCGTGGGCTAATAATGCATGTTTAAAGCCATGTAAGGCTACATTGCTAACATGCTCTATTGGTCTCAAATTGCATTTTGAGAAGGTATCTGCATTTGACCAATCCGCAGATCTAAGTATTTTGGGCAGGGAACCTCCAGCCCAAAATACTTTGCTAGCCACAGCACCCCTTGAAGAGTGAGCTCCAAATCTTGAGAGATCAACACCAGCTTCATGCATAATTAGACACAACCATCTTGCTAAAGTGGCTGAAGAAATAGGTGTAAAAGGTCTAACATATGATAAAAGAAGTTGATCGGTGTCAACAGGTCTAAAAACTGAAATTATATTCTCATAACATTTCATACAATTGACAACACACAGTTGTTCACACTTGTGAAAGAAGGGATAGAAGACAGATTCTGACATTGTTTTAGTTCATCTCCAGATATCAAAGTGAACACCTTCGGAGGAATAATCTACTAGAAAGTTCCGAAGCTTTAATGTCTGAGACCCTTCTAAAGGAAATTAGGCGCAAAAGAGTAGCCAATTTCATGGAGATCCTTTTAAGAGAAAGTAAATTGTTGACAGGCCAGGAAAGGAAGAGATTAAAGATGAGGTTAACATCAGAAAGGGATTCGTAATGGGCCTTAGGAGGTCGCCTCAATCTAATACTTTTCATAACTCTCTTAATTAAGGGATTGCTACCAATAGCAAGATTATTGACCAAAGAATGCCCAAAAGAAATTGCTGATCTGTAGCAATTGATGGTTTTATACGGAAAGGCCTGACTCAAAAAGATAAGCAAGGTAGTTGGCTACTTGTTGTAGAGAGGCTTGTACGGGATCCAAATCCCTTTGCAAGCACCGGCAAGACCACTTTCTCCATACACCTATGTACCTTTTTCTTGTTCCAGGTGCCCATGAGTCTTCCAAAAGGCTCTTAGCCTCTCCTGAAAGTTCAGAACATCTCCCTGAACTCCTGAGATCCTCCAGACAAGAAGGTTCAATTTCCAATCCAGAACCAAAGGATGTTCTTCTCCGTCCAGACCCTGGAGGAGGCCTAGCGATGATGGGATTAAGCGTGAGAAGTTCACGGCCAACTCTGTCACCCCGGGGAACCAAACTTGAGATTTCCAAAAGGGTGTTACGAGGATGATTGAACAAGACTCGAGTCTCACTTTCCACAACAGTCTCTGAATCAGTGAGAAGGGGGGAAAAGCGTAACCCCTGATTCCTGTCCAGGATTGGAGAAAGGCATCTACCCCTGATGCATTCGTGTCTGGTTTCCAGCTGAGATAAGTCTGAATCTGATGGGTTAATCTGCTGGCGAAAAGATCTGTCTGAATTGGACCCCATAAGTCCTGAATCAGTGAGAAAATCTCTGAATTCAATTTTCAATCGCTGGAATCGTGGAGATCGCGAGAATTCCAGTCTGCTCTCAGATTTTGAATTCCCGTAATTAATTCTGCCCTGAGAATGATCTTGTGATCCCAACAAAAATATCAGATCCGCTTGGCGATATCTGAGAGATTCTTGGATCTCGCGCCCCCCCCCAGACAATTTATGTATGAAACAGCTGAAAAATTGTCCTATCAGATCAAGGTACTAGAGTTCCTTGGAAGCTCTTAAAAGCTCATAAGTGCATTCAGAGCTGCTAGCATCTCCAGAGAATGTATGTGAAAGGATTGTTCCTCCCAGGACCATCTCCCCTGGTCTCTAATTTGTTGAGGCGAGCGCCCTATCCCCGGTTGCTCGCATCTGATTCTAGGATAAAGTCTGGAATATTCCCGAAAATAGCTTTCCCATTCCAGGCTTGAAGGTTTTTCAACCACCAATGAAGATCTTCTCGAGTGTCTTCCGAGAGGGTAATTGAGTCTTCGTACCAAAGACCTTTCCTCAAGGCCTTTGTAAACCCCTGTAATGGAGTCGACCGGGTGAAATGGCTTGGATGGAGGAAAAAAGGAGACCTAGAATCCTGGCTAGGTCTTTGATGTGGATTAAATCTTCCGAAAGGATAAAGGAGACATGTTTCTTCTTCTTGGTAATCTTTTTTTGAGGCAGTATTAAACTCGAAAGAATAGTATTTACCTGGAAACCAAGGAATTCTAATTCTTGAGTAGGGACCACGATGGATTTCTCCACATTTATGATAAAGCCCAGATTCTGAAGTAGGTCTATTGTCATTTTTAAATGTTCTTGGATAGTCAAGATGTCTTGAGAATAATGAGGATATTGTCTAAATAAATTATCAGACGAACCCCTCTTTCCTGAGATAAGAGACCACAGGTCGTAAGACCTAGGTGAAGCACAAAGATGCAGACGAAAGTCCGAAGAGGAGACACTGGAACTCTTAGAGGGTCCCTTTCCAAGTAAAATGGAGGTACTTAAGCAACTCCTCGTCCATGGGTATTGTAAAATAGGCATCCTTGAGGTCTAGTTTTACCAGCCAATCTTTGGCTTGCAAAATATCCCTCAAAAGATGGATACCCTCCATCTTGAAGTGTCTGTATGTTAGGAATTTGTTTAAATACTTTAAATTTATGACTGGACGCCAACCTTTGTCCTTTTTCTTGACTAAAAAGATAGTTCTTAAAAAACCTTTCTGAATTTCTGAAAAAGGAATCTCTATGATGGCTCCTTTCTCTAACATTTGAGACATCTCCAATTCTATTAGTTTTGAATTTTCCATATCTAGAGTCATTTCCCTTGGGATTTTTTTCTCTGAAATAGTTCTACCCATAAATCTATCTTGAAACCAATAATTGTTTCCAATACCCAGGGGTCTTGAGTAATTTTTGTCCAATTTTGAGCAAACTTTCTCAATCTTCCTGCGACCTTTAAGGGGAAAGAAGACTTTACGCTTACCTTGGTATGTTTGATTGGTGGATCTGGGTCTACCACCGTGGGATCTTGAACCCCTCCCTCTTGCGAGATAGAAATTAGAGTTGGAGCGGTAGCCTCTATTGGAGCGGGATGAGCCTCTTTCATCTTGGGGATAAATTTGGGACCTGTAGAAGCCTCCGTCGACAGACTGTCCCCTTCTGTCAGCCCTTCCAAAAACTCTGCGGTTTCCAAAAACTCTGCACATGCTTGACTGGGCTCTACTGAAGGCATTAAAGGTAGAACCATATTAGCCCAAGGATTTGACAAAATTCTCCCAGAATAATAACCCCTTTGCATCGCACATGTCCTCCCTTGCGGAAAGATCGGCGAGCTTGTGGTTCATTCTTAAAAGAACCGCCCTTCTCCGTTCGGTAATGAGATCTGAATTGGCATTTCCATCAAAGCGAATTGCTTGTTGTGACCAACCTCTCAAAAGTTCGATATCTACAGGGGTATTGCTGGACCTTGCCAGTTCGGTCATATCAAGAATCTTAGATAGTGGGCCAAGAACATCAAAAAGTTTGTCTTGACACTGTTTTAGGCATTTTCCGATCCCTTTTCTAGGGTCCCTGCCAGATTTAAATAGAAAAGTGATGAGTTCGGGATCCAGGTTGGGGGTATTGCAAATCTTGTCCTCCGAGGAGGGGCGAGGGAACTCATTTCGCATAAGATTATGAGTATCCCTATCTAAGGGTTTCTCTGAGAAAGGTATTTTCTGACGTGGTCCATTGGCCACCATTCTGAACTGCGAGGGTGGCGAATAGCAGTTGGATTAAACATTTCCCCACCAAGGGGGTCTTTAACAATTGATGAAGTGGAAGGATTAATATCCTCATCGAGATCCTCCAAAGTGTCCTGGGGATCGAAAATGAACTCATCTATAGTTAGATCCTCATCAGTTCAAGTAAGCTTTATTCGGTTTTTAAAACCATGAAAGCAACAAAGAAAAAAACATACATACATAAATAACTCAACAATTCGTTACAAAAGTAGAAGAAAACCATCTATTTAAAATAAACTAAAAAACGAGTCAGGTAATCAGAGTGATAAGCAGAGTGAACACAATCCCCTTTCACCAGATATTATAATTCAGTGGTTGGGGGCTGGGATAAAAGTCATGCAAATACCAGATACAGATGGGACCATCTCTGAAATTGGGCTGAGAAGATCGTAAGAAGGGGGCAATGTTCCTGTGTTTGAATTTAATTAATATCAAATCCCCCGGGATGTCTTTTGGCAACCTGCCTAGCCATCCCACCCTCCTCACGCTCAGAATTCCGCCATCTAGGGTAGGTGGTAACGGTCTATTATTTTGAAGCCAGAAGATGGCTTTACACAGCAGGTCCTTGTGTGTTTCCAATTTGCCCCGTTTAAGTACAGGGACCCCAGAAAGAACCGTCACGTATGGGGCCGCTTCAGGTGGTAGATTAATGTTATGCCTCCCTGCTTGAATGATTCTAGGAGTTGTGTGAGGGACATATTCAGGTTTAAAGTTAACATTGCGGCCACTTGGAGTTGGTGTGGTACGAGGGGAATCAGTAGTTTGAGCTTTCCTGCTTTCAACGGGCTTAGCCTTTTCAAGGTTGGTAGCGAAAGCAGGACATGTAGGTATAGGAGAGTTATCAGCCACTGGGCAAATCCTTTTTACAGTTTTTTCGATACAGGACAACCTGTCCCCCAGGTCGTTGATTTTAGTGGCCAAAGGTGATAATGCAGAGATTAACATTCGTTCAATTAAAGCCAATAGGGTCAATTGGAGGGGCGACACAGAGTCATTGGTTGTAGCCTCAGCCTGATCCGTCAATGATAACGTAGGATTGGAGGGGGATAAAGAGGGGCTACAGCACATTCGATCGATAATAGCCTCATCATGTTTCCTTTCACTGGTTGGACCCCGGGACAGTATATTGGTCTGAGGAATAACTTTTAGGGGAGATGAAGGTACATCCTGGGAAGTGCAATTTATTTGATCGATGACTCTTCCCACTATTGGGGGGGTTGATAACTCCGGTGAATAGTTTGTGCCACACAGGGCATTCAACTCCTCCCAGATGGACATTATTATGGAATAGCAGAAATCCAGGAAACAATTATAAAATAGTAAAAAACGGACAAATAGGAAGATGTAGAGTATCAGTACCTCCTCCCTCCGTGAGGTTAAGTGGGGTGGCCCGTCCCGTCCTCCTCGGTCCTCTGAGGGCCACAGAGGGCATGCCCTTTGCCCGGGCTTAGCCCCGGGCGTCGACCCGCACGCGATCCCGCGAAGCGGGGTCTGGCGTCCTTAAGTTGCGCCTCCTTGGGCGGAAATCCGCTATTGCGCCGCTAGGGCGTCTGGGGGATGAAGTCTTTTGGCCCCTCGCGGCCGTCGGTACTAGTTTGCGGCGTCCGTGGGCAGGTGAGGAGAAAGATTGGCCCCCTGTGCATATGGGCGCTGTCAGCAGAGTATGCCCCCGAGTGTTTGCTGGTCCCCCCCGCTTCGCCGGGTCTGGCGTCCTTAAGTTGCGCCTCCTTGGGCGGAAATCCGCTATTGCGCCGCTAGGGCGTCTGGGGGATGAAGTCTTATGGCCCCTCGCGGCCGTCGGTACTAGTTTGCGGCGTCCGTGGGCAGGTGAGGAGAAAGATTGGCCCCCTGTGCATATGGGCGCTGTCAGCAGAGGGCATGCCCCCGAGTGTTTGCTGGTCCCCCCCGCTTCGCCGGGTCTGGCGTCCTTAAGTTGCGCCTCCTTGGGCGGAAATCCGCTATTGCGCCGCTAGGGCGTCTGGGGGATGAAGTCTTATGGCCCCTCGCGGCCGTCGGTACTAGTTTGCGGCGTCCGTGGGCAGGTGAGGAGAAAGATTGGCCCCCTGTGCATATGGGCGCTGTCAGCAGAGTATGCCCCCGAGTGTTTGCTGGTCCCCCCGCTTCGCCGGGTCTGGCGTCCTTAAGTTGCGCCTCCTTGGGCGGAAATCCGCTATTGCGCCGCTAGGGCGTCTGGGGGATGAAGTCTTATGGCCCCTCGCGGCCGTCGGTACTAGTTTGCGGCGTCCGTGGGCAGGTGAGGAGAAAGATTGGCCCCCGGTGCATATGGGCGCTGTCAGCAGAGTATGCCCCCGAGTGTTTGCTGGTCCCCCCATCCTCATAAATTGGAGATTCTGGATCGTCATATAATTCATTCGTACCATAAAGTTTACCTTGATTTTTCATGCCTCTATGGACAACTCTCCTCTCTGTCCCAAGGTATTGGGATCTCTCTTTTGTGCTGCCATGAGCACCCAAATCTACTGTAGCACGAGGGCTACCACTTTTCAGAAACTTTACCTCTCTTTTTAGGGCCTGATGTTGAAGGGGAGTCTCCGTCTGAGAGAGAAAAATAAATTTCCTCAACGGGGGACATCCTCTTTCTCTTAGTTAAAGTGGCATCAACCGCTTTCCTGACGGAAGACCTAAGTTCTTCCCCAATGCATTTTTTTTCATTATCACCCAGCAGTTCTTTAGGAGACTGTGGTGTGTTAATTGCGTCAGGGTTCATAATGGGCTTAGTTCAATTAAGATTAATAAAACAGTAAAAGGGCCCTTGTAAGTAGTACTTACTATAATCTCCTGGTTAACTCAGGTCTGATCTGTAACTCAGGTCTGGTCTGTCAAATAATTTACAGCCCAAACTCCAATATCTCATTCCGAATGATAAAATCAACTAAGCAATGGGTATTAATAAAGGCCACTAGATGGCGCTAGTGCTCATTTATCTTATTTGGTTAAATTGAAACCAAGGGGAGTGGCTCCGTTGCTCCGGCTTGCAAAAGGCACCGTTACGCACTTGTGGAAGGACCGTAACCAATGAAACCTCAAGCAGAGCCGCAGGGAAGTGACGCATGTAATGACATGCCCCCGCGTCTCCGAGCAAGTTGCTAGGAGACGCGGAAGTCAAACAACACCACCGGAGCTTGCGCCGATATTCACTTCCTTTCGTCACCCTGAAAGTTAATTATTTATTTTCGATCGGCAAGATCAAGAGCACACGAATCATTAAAAAAATGAAATATTCCATACACAGTGAAGCGGAATGAGCTTCATGAAGTAAGCGCTCGAGATTAATACATTTAATTAATTTGTTTTAAAAGAATACTTACCTGCTTCCTCCAAAGACCGTAAGCGATCGGAGGGAAAGGGGGACTAAAACCTATTCCCAGCCATAGATTGGACAGGGAAAAAGGTCACTGAAATAAAGAAATCTGTTAGTAAATGCTAAGAAGCGCTTAATCATGTAATAGCAAGATAATAAATAGTCTTAACTTAAACTATAAATGATAATAGGCTCATTTACAAATTATACATATACAAATATACTTAAATAAGGAGAAGTTAGAGAATAGTACTCATCTGTGTCAGAGCAGCAAACAAAACAGGAAGATTAGAGTATCCACTGGCTGGTTGTCATGTTATGAATGTTCTATCCTTTGTGATGTATTTACATTCTTTAAAGGGCTGCATGTTGGGCAGCAAATAAAAGTATTTGCATAATGGTAGCCTCCGGTCTTGTAATGAAATACTTTTGCACCATTCGGCAACATCAACATGCCTGTAATGATATCTGTCTATGACAACATATTTTTTGTGCTCACTGAGGTCTACACATAAAATGCAAACTCCAATCACCTTTCCTGGCTGTCACCACAGATGCGAATCCATTCTATTTTATTTTATTTTATAGTTTTAAAGAGCGCGAACCAGACCTGTGAGGGTATCAGAGTGCTTTACAGGTTTAAGGGTGGAATACAAAGCGTTAGGAAGGGAGGGACCAATTGGGTAAAATAGGACATACATTAAACAAGAAAAAGAACGCAGTCTAAGGTCCCGGCTACATGTGGCATAAAAATTAAAAGTTAGATACATTATAAAAGAAGGCACGCAGTCTCAACTCTTGGGTGAGATATCCAGGAGTGCAGGAATAGGTATCATCCGTAGAAGCCGTGGATAATGCCGAGGTGGAGGGTGGCACATGTCGCTGAGGTAATTGTAATGTAATCATTAGACAAGGTATTTGCCCATTAAGAAGGTTTTGGTCTCCTTTTTAAAGTTTTTTTTATTTTAATTTTTTTAATTTTTTAGTCCTCATTCAACAAAGAATGCTCATGGGTTTGGAATATGTAATAGATGTAGTAGACAGATAATTGAGACAGCTCAGACTACCATCCTAATAGAAATGCGGGAGATTGAAGACATGGGCGTCCGCAGAAATTTTTCCAGGGGGGGGCAAAATGTTAATGTCATCAACATCCTCCGACATGATGTGTGCCAGGTGGGGCACAAGAAACGCTGGGGCGCAGGAGGAGCCATAGGTGGGGCAGGAAGCAGGCCGCACATGATCTCATACACCATAGGGTTGTTGTGCCACAGCCATCTCTTTCTTTTGTGCACCCCAAAATCCATACCTGCCCTGGTCCCTAAAATTACCCACTAGCACCCCAAAACCCATATCTATCCTGAACCCTAAAATTACCCCCCCAAAACTCATACCCTCCCTGGACCCTAAAATTACGCTCCTGGCACCCCAAAACCCATACCAACCTGAACCCTAAAATTACCCTCTAGCACCCCAAAACCCATACCCACCCTGAACCCTAAAATTACCCCTGCCCCCCCAAAACTCATACCTGCCCTGAACCCTAAATTACCCCCCTGGCACCCATAACCCATACCCAACCTGACCCCTAAAATTGTCCCCCTGGCACCCCAAAACCCATACCCACCCTGAACCCTAAAATTACCCCCTGGCACCCCAAATCCAATACCCACCCTGAACCCTAAAATTACCCCCTGGTACTCTAAAACCCATACCCACCCTGAACCCTAAAATTATCCACCTGGCACCCCAATCCCTAACCCACCGTAAACCTTAAAATTACTCCCTGGCACCTCAAAACCCACACCCACCCTGATCCCTAAAGTTACCCCCAGGAACCCCAAAGCTGAACACTACATTCTGATTGTGTATCGTGCCGCCTCCCTGTTCAGGGTGGATCTGCTGGTCCGGATCGGCTCGCACTGGTCCGGTTCTGCTCGCCCTTCTCTGGAGCTGTTCTGCCTGCCCTGTCCCTCTTCCGGACCCACCGAGCCTGCCTCCGTGCACACTACCTGGACCAACTCTGTCTGGCCTGCTTCTTTCTCCTTTGAACCCGCTGTCTTCACTGGCGGAGTTAAGACACAGGTCTCACTTCTCTGAAGTTGCTGTTACCCTCAATGAGAGACGCGGAAGGGCTGTATGATAATTTCTACTCATGGATAAATCTTACATATGCCTGCTTGTTGTGCCTTCTTCCTGCTCTGGACTACAGTGGTGACTACACATGGACTCAGCCCCTCTCCTCCTAGCATCCACGCTTCCTAGCCCATCTGAATATCCCCCTCTGTACTGACTTATGTCTAAAACTTCATTTACATTAGTTTTCTGTTTGTGTTATCTTTCTTGATAAATGCAACTTATTAAATCAAAAATCATCCATTGATGTCCACCATTTTATGTCAGAGCGGTGTCTCCCTTAAAATATACTCTTTTATTCAAATGTGACTTTTCTTTCTGCTTAGTAATTGACTAAACAACAGCAACTGTTCTAGGCAGTCCATCACTATAATCCAATAATTATTTGAAAAGACTTTGCCTCAATCTTGTTATTGTGTCAGAGTGCTCTATAAAGTCCGAGGTCTCCTGGTGCATTTGACTAAATTATAAGATGGAGGTGGGGGGGCTCAGGATACTCAGAAGGATCTAGAAAAGAGCAGAGTCCCCAGGTGTTGTCTAGATGTGACATGCGATGAGATGCACAGGAGTTCACCTAGAAGAGAGTGCCAAAGGGACGGTGCAGGAAAATGAAGCCCGCGTCTTGTCCTACTGAGCCCTGAAACGCAGAGGAGCTTCAGACTAGAACAGAGAGTGCGAGCTGGAGAGGAACCGTGGCTGGAGCACCATGTGTAATGCATAGTGGCATGGGCGTCTGCAGGGGGCAGGGCCGGCTTTAGCGCTGGTGGCACCCAGTGCGACAATGTTATTTCGCGCCCCCAATGACCACCTCCACCACGGATTCTCTCACTAGCACCCTTTAACAGTGACCAAGTCTCCATAACCACTATCTCTCAGATGCATTGAATTCATTATATAGCGCTACTCATACCATTAAAGTATGTCAGAGCACTTTGCATCACAAACACATTACACAGACAATCAATCATACATGTGTAAATCAGTGTGTAGGAAATGTTACATAAGCCACAGGACTAAAAGTGTAGGAGTCATATGTCATCCATACTGGTAGGCAGTATAGTTTAGGAGTGCTTGATGTGGAGAAGCACAACCTCAGAGTCGAAAAAGAAGCAGCATAGTTGGGAGTTTTCATTAATAATAAGAATCAATTTCTACCCAAATCAACCCTTTTTGCAACATTAATCAATGTTCTGTACTTAGCAGAGTGTATGCACTTCTATGATGAAAGTTAATACCTCACTATTCTATATTAGGACTTTACATTTTAAATTGCAAGTAACAAAGAGATGGCTCTTTTAAAAGCAGTAACCTGCTGATCTATTTACATTAAATGCACTCTAATATACTTGGTACACGTTCTTTGCAGTAGGCATATTAACCCTCTGTGCTACCTTCACATAAGTCGAAATTAAACCTCAACTACACAAAACTCTGATCTCTGGCCAGGAAGAACATTAATCACAGGAGTTATCTTGACATTTTTGTGAGGCCCCGCAATTGTAGGAGGAAAGGAACGCTCAGTAGGTGCTTTTAAAATCATAATTCATTTGTAAAAACGGCGCCCCCAGGAAGCCAGCATAGCACGCCCTAGCCCCAGCCCTGGCAGGAGGGCAAGGAGGGGTGCTCCAGGGGGGGGCAAGCGCCCCTCCTTGCCCCCCCCTGCGGACGCCCATGATTGAAGAGTTAGAAAAAGTCCTCTTAGATAGTAATGCCGTTAAAGAGGCCAAAAAGAAAATAGAAGAAATAAATCAGGACATGAATGGGTACTGCGAATATTTAACAAATCGCAAGACCCAAAAGCTGAGGAAGGACATTAATAAATTCACCCAGGAGGTAGTATATCCCTTTTTGAGGAAAGATTACTACACTGAGAAGCAAGAACAAAATAGAAATGGAGGCCCTAGAGTGAGATTCCAACCTAGGAGACCCAAACATTTGAACTTCTCAGGTACCTCAGAGAGTAGTGGGGAAGAGGAAATGTCTACCAGAGAAGAAGAGGAATATGCCGGCCCGCAGAGAGCACAGAGAGGGTTCCAAAACAGAGCAAGAGGACCATACACAAGGAGGCCAGCACAAAGAGAGCAGGAGCAGGAATACCAGCAGAACCAGGCCCCTCAGGAGTACAAACGTACCAGGAACAAGGTGTATTGGCGATAGAGTCAACACCCATCATAAATCTATCGAGTAGAACACTCACCCCGGTAGAAAAACAAGTGTTAGGAATGGGTTTCAATTTTGTACCAACAGCAGGGATTAATAAATTCCAGCTAGAAAAAGATTTAAGGGCATTCTTTCGAAAAATACGGCTACGCCGTTTCTTCGAAAATAGACCAGCCAGAGAAGTGCCCGAGGATTCTGGACTAAGGACAAAATCCACTTTTACCCCCAGTCTAGGGATGGTAGACAAAAACCTAGAGATATTTGAGGCAATTGTGAAACTAGAGGTAGGCAATCTACTCAGCAAAAAACATTTCCAAGAAAATAATATCAGCAAAGCGCAAAGGGATGCGATTGATTCTTTGTCTAATGATACTCAAATAACAATTAAACCCGCAGACAAAGGCGGGGGGGTTGTAGTCTTCAACACTGAAGACTATGATCGACGAGTGTTAAGTCTTCTGTCTAATGAGCTACACTACAAGAGAGTCTCACAAACCAGACTCAACACCCTCAAAAAAGATGTGGAGACACTACTGCTAGAAGCTAGGACAAAGGGTGACATCACAGAAGAGGAATGGAAGTTTCTAAACAATATGAATCCTAAAACACCAGCCTTTTATGGACTGCCAAAAGTCCATAAGAGCTTAGATAACCCGCCACTCAGACCCATAGTTGCTTCGATTGATTCTTTATTGGAACCCCTGAGCAAATTTCCTGACAGGTTTCTAAAACCTCTTGTGGAAAAACAGAAATCATATATCCGAGACACATCGGACATGATTGCTAAGACAGAAGGCATAGAATTTGATGGTACAAATGAGATCATGGTGACTTTCGATGAATATTCCGCAAAAGGATACCATTGAGGTAATTAGGACTCTTCTGGAAGAGACAGATATTGTAGGAGGGAGTAAGGAATTCATAGTACAATGCGTCTCTATGGTTCTCCTAAACAACATCTTCCTGTTTAAAAAAGATCTCTACCTCCAATGCAAGGGTACCAGCATGGGCGCTACCTGTGCACCGAGCCTGGCCTGCATATATGTCAGCATGTTTGAGAACAAACACATCTATAACGAGGTCAGTCCATACTATGAAAACATCCGAAACTGGACTTGTTTTATAGATGATATCTTCTTTATATGGTCAGGGACAGTAGATCTCCTGGAAGATTTTCTCACCTGGCTGAATCTAGGAGATTCAAATCTGAGGTTCACTGCTGAGTACAATAGAACCAAAGTAAATTTCCTAGACATAAGCATAAAGAGTGAGGATAAACAACTGAAGGTGGAATTATTCAAGAAAGAGTCAGACCGCAATACTGTATTGCACTACAAAAGCTATGACCCTAGGAGTCAAAAAGACTCAATACCCTTCGGGGAGTTTCTCCGGTTAAGGAGAAACTGTACTACTGTTGAGGACTTCTATCACCATGCAGGAGAAATGAAGCTAAAGTTCAAGGAAAGGGGCCATCCGAAAAAACTTATAGACCACTCTCTAAAAAGAGCTAGGTATTACGACAGGGATTGCCTGTTAACTAAAAAAGAGAAGAAGCAAACCAATGAAAAAATAGTTATGGTAAGCCAGTATTCAGCAGTGGCGAATCAGGTCAAGAACATAATAAACCACAACTGGAAAATTTTAAATGATGGGGCTGAGACTACCTTAGAACGTCCACTGTACGCCTATAGAAAGAATAAGAATCTCAGATGTAGTCTAGTACACACCTATAGAGACGATGTGGTAGAACGACAAACAACCATGACAGGAACAAAGGCGGTAGGGAATCACAAATGCGGCAATTGCTGTATATGTGAACTCTGCATAGTCACTAAAGAAGTGGAATTAAACGGAGCCACACAGAAGATTACTACATTGAATAACTGTAGAACAAAGAATGTGATATACTTGATTCTATGTCCGTGCAATCAGGGATATATAGGAGAAACAGGTAGGGAACTCAGGCTAAGGATAGGGGAGCATAAATCAGCGATTAAAAACAACAAAGAGAATGCACCACTGGTTACCCACTGGAAAGAACAGGGACATAGTGCAAAAGACATCAGGTGGGTGATCTTGGAGAGAATTAAGGAACAAACTAGATTGGGAGACAGCACAAAAAGAAGGAAACAGCAGGAGCAATGGTTTATGATTAAATTTGACACCATTAAACGTGGCCTGAATTCGAGGGAGGAATGGGAAACCCTGATTTAAAATGTATTTGGAGACAAAAAAACTGAGGGAAAGATACAGATAAAAATATATCCCATAGGACTTATGAGTAGGTTTTAATAAAAAAAAATTCTTAATATGCTAACTTTGATTACAATAGCAACAAAATGAGACATTAAGGGAAGGGGCATAAAATGAGTCAGATGTTAAACACCAATGTAAGTGCCTTTTTTTCCAAAATAGATGATTTGACAATACAGTACAGACCAAAACAAAGAACCATGTTTTTACATGGAAAATACACAGAACACCCCAAATTAGGAGGCTAATCCTTTATGCACCCTTGTGGAAATTTAGAGGACCACTCAATGGGACGATAATAGAGTAACAAATAATTATATCCGAATCGGAGGGCGAAAAGGTCGATAAAAACATATTAGACACCACCCACATGCATCGCGCTAAAATTTAAATGGTCAAGTATAAATGTAACATTGCTTTTGAAAAATAAAACAAACCTAGTAGGAGGCTATGTAAGAATATGTGAGGGATTTAAGTACTACGCTTCACCCTCACAACAAGAAATAAACACCACTCTAAGATGGCGCCGACAAAAGAGGGTCAGAGTGAACAGTAATGAGCATGCGCGATCCCCAGCTGAAAACAATTGTAGGGATAGGCATAAGATAAAAACAGCACGCCCTCTGCGTTTCCCTAGAGAAGGAGAAGAACGTGGCAGCGGCGTAAACAGATACTTGAGCAGGTAAGCAGCAGTGAAGGGGTTTAAATTAGAGCACCGGCAGAGCTAGTGAACAACCGTGTTGAACTGACGATATCAGGGAGAGCCCAGGAACGGCCGCCTTAGCCTGCAGATTTTAAGCACGAGTCAGGATAGCGGGGGACAGAGTTCTTAGGCAGTGAGAAGTATTCTGTTAAAATGCGCGATATCAGGGGGAGCACACGAGTGATCACCTAAACTTACGGTAGATAAGCACAAGTAAGGACGGGTGGGGTGCAGATGTCTGATGCAGTGAGAAGTAGGGCGAAACAGCGTGAATAAGGAAGGACTCGATAAGAGGCGAGCCAGTAAAAAAACAAGCTAAGGGAAAAGCGCTTGCGAGTGTAGGTAGAAGGGATACTCCACAAATAGGGGCGTTTTTTCACTAGAAACAACAATAGCCTGCACCTGGCAAATGTGTATCCTAATATGCAGGGAAAAGGGTAAAAAATAAAGCGAGGCTACCAGATAATAGACATATAGTATTTAAGCAAGGAATACAGCATGTGTACTTAAAAAATAATAGCGCAAAGAGAACAAATTGGGCATAATGCAAAGGACCTCAAGACTAAATAGAACAGCGGAAGAATATAAACAGAAGGGCAATGAAGAAGCAAGGATAGGGGAAACATGATAGAAAAGTGCAGACTTCAGGGACCTATGAAAGCTATGTAAATACATACAAACCTTTTCTTGCTTACAGAACATATCCAGTTCCCAAGCCAAGAAATACTGATATATGCCCGTTCATGAGAACGTTTTAATCCCTATAAAGGTAAGAGGAGGGGGTTGAGAATGAACAACTGTATAGTATAGGTTGTTTTCTCTAGAGTAACAACCTGCTAACTGTGACCCCCTTACCTACACAGATATTTACACAAATCAATAAAAAGAGGGGATCCACGTCCACCTGAGCGTAGAACAGGAAAAAGACTTCTTTATTCTTGAGAAGCTTTATCACCCCTGAGGTAAAGAGAGGAAACCACATATGTTCTAAGTGGTCCGAATATAGGGTTCTATAGAAACCAACGAAATCAAATTGTCATCCCATAGGTATATCAAAACCTAGAACAACAGTGATCGTCTGGAGGAGGCCTTCCTGACGACTGTTTTTCCTGGGGGACTCCTACTACACCTACAGGGTAAGAGGGGCATTAAAACAGGAAGAAACACTAGATGAGAGATGGACGAGTGATACAACGAATGCTGGAATGAATGAATGCCCTTATCTGTTTCCACACTAAAAAGAAAACGGAGGGTCAAGTTACCTACAGTAATAGTCAACTATGCCTTAGATGGCGAGGAGAAAAACTTGAATGTGAGCCTTGCTTAAAATAATATCTGCCTGAGTACAATGATAATGTTTTTCATCCATCCATGCATCTGATGGAATCGAAGGTTGGGGGCAATAAGTAGGATACTTTACATTGGAAATGTGATAAAATACCCCCAGAAGAGTGATACTGTTTCTTTCTCTATGTACCCACACAGAGATTTTTAAGTATAAGTCTAGAAGCCGGTGACCCCAAAGAGACGGCATGTTCTGATGAAGGTGTTACAACATCCAGCAATACAACACCGAAACGCGTCGACGCATTTTTTACTGTACTAGAATCCAAATAAGGTCAAGGAAGTAACAGATATTCATGCACTATTGATACTGTTTACTGTGCCACCAACATCAAAGAAAGACCAGTGGATCTATAACAATGGTGGCGGGAGAATCTTAAGGCCACAGTGTTAGGGGGTTTGTGTAAAGGATTCAATTGCATTTTTATATTGTATTTGTATTGATTATTTTTCTCCTTTATCTCTTGTCGTATAATTTTAATGATTGTGATACTGTTTTTGATCATGTATGTAACGATCTGTCATTAATTGTCTATTTAATTTTATTGTACTTGTTCAAAGAGTTTTCTTTGAATATTTAATTTTTTCCTTTGTGAAGAGAGGTCTTCACTTTTTCTAAACAATAAAAAGATTGTGAACGTTCATTTTTAGTGTGGAAATCTATTTCTAATGTTTAATTTTGATATAATTTCCCCCTTGATGTATTTAGAAGAAATGTGTGTATGATTGGGTAGAACCTATATAGCAACATAACACGTATTTGCTTTAGTGTACACCCAGGGATTTCCCTTTGACCAAGTTTGGGAATAAAGCTAGTTTGACCGAGAGACTGCAATCCACTATAAAGTGGAAGAGGAGAAAAAATACCCAGCTCTTCTCAATGAAAACCAAGGCTCCTCCTTATATGTAGGCCGTTCCCATCTAGCAATAGCTAGTTTTCTGTCCTTTCGGCCAAGCGAACAAATTTGTAATCATTGGACCGGAATGGAAAGGATGTCATGCCATTTAAAAACCCACAGTGAAAGAGAAAAGAAAACAAATGACATTATAAAACCAGACTAGGCGGAGGCAAAAGGTGTGAACCAGCTATCCCATAGATCCCAGAATCTTGTTTTTTTAACCTGTTTGCTTACTCGGTCTAGAATTGAAATGCATTGGACTGAACTTATCCATTCTGATTTAGTGGGTGGGATGTGTGAGACCCATTTAATAAAAATTTCCCTTCGTGCCATAAGAATGAAGACAAAAAGTAGTGCCTTCTGGTCTCTTGAAAAAACCTGATTTTCTGTCTCTTTTACAAATACCCCAAGAATTACTGTGGATATAGTTAGCCCCACAGTTCTACCCAAAATTTTAGAAATAATATTACTCACGTGATCCCAGAAGAGCTTGATCGAAAGACATTGCCAAAACATGTATACCTCGTTCACGTTGATGTCATCACACTTCGGGCATTTCCTTGCCAATCCGTTCCCCATTTTGAAAAGTTTCAGAGGTGTCCAGTAAGCCTTATGGACAGTAAAAAGATGGTTTCTTTTCAGAGGAGCAGCTTTCACACATGACCAAAGAGTAGACATGGATACTTGCCCGAGGGTTTCGAGGTCGTCATCCAGCATGTCCTTTTTCCAGCTCTCTGTATATGGGATCAATTTGTTGTCTCCAATCTCAATCAGTCGCCAGTACCATTCTGCCACTTCCTTTTGTGTTGATCTTGTGGTGATCAATTTTATTAAGTCCCCATTTCCTTCTAATTGATTTTGACCAACCAAGGATTTGGAGAGAGAAATATGACAAAGAGAGAATTCATTCTTTGTTTAAGAAACCCCTCACTCACCACCCTGGTTGGTGACGTGCTTCATCATCAGGGTCCACCAACATGGCCGTGTGCCATTTAGGTGTGCTTCAACGCCTGTAACTACAGCGGAGCAGGTTGTTTTGTGAAAAGTGTGACAGTGAATCAGTGAAGTTAAAAAATTGTCTTTGTAATACTCCCTAAAATGTATTCAAGAGTTTACAAGACAAAAATTAAAAACAAAGTGAGATACTTGTGTTGGCTTAACTGGCCAAAAAGTATCAGTGTATTACGTGATAGATAGTGGTCAACATTTTTCAACCTTGGATAAAAGTTTATAAGGTTTTCGTCAGGACTAAAATGTGTGAAACGGATGGTCTATGCACAGTAAGGCGCATCCAACCCTGAACCCACAAAATTGCCAGACCGTATACTTATGGTTCAGCCAGCTCACAGCTTTGTGTGTAAGGTAAAAAAATTCTGAAAGAAATAAAACAGCATAAATAGTGTACATTTGTATGCTGTTTCTGTAGCATTGCTTATTTCCATTTCCTCACATTTTCGAGTTAGGAGGCTCAGTGCTTCCACATGCATTTTTTTCAGATTTTGTATCATACTGTGTATGCATGCATACCAAGCCTTTCATTGTTTATAGGGATTTGTTTACCCTGTATTGTTGGTGCATACCCACTAGCACTCATAATAGGATAAGTGGGTATCAGGCTCCACCTTTTATCAGTAGTGCGTGATTAATGGTGGATTTAGGCAAAATTATATTAGATTGAGCATCACAAGTATCACTCCAAACATTTTTGTAGTGAGCGTATATATATATGTGATAGGTTGAGCATCACAAAAAACACTCCAACCATTCTTGCAGTGAGCATGTGTATATAATTAATATACAAAGAATGTGAATAGTGGGAGAACCAAGGTAACGTCATTGACCAACATACAAATCAAAAAGTAAAAAAACTCACGGGCAACTAAGTCAAGTAATGCCCCATGGAAACCGTGTGGGGGCTGGTTACAAAATCATTGTAAGAGCCCAGCGATCCTGTTCAATGTGCTGAAAACCTTATTCCAAAATTCCGAAATCTTGGGGCAATGCCAGGCAATATGCATGAACCCGGCGTCGTTTTCTCAGCAGCGATGACAAGCCGCTGTATCTCGCTGTCCATACTGTCTCAATCTCTCTGGAGTGTATTATACCCTGTTACGGAATTTAAATGAATGAGGCGTTGTCTTCCGTTTAGTGAATAACTGCAACTTTTATCTTCTATTTATAACACTAATTCCGATTTTTTTTTACTTTGCGGTCTATATATAGGCTTTGTGATGTTTATGAAGGTTAGCATTATAGCAGCTGACAAGCAGAGCCAGCAAGGCGAAGACATATCACTTTCTACAGTTCACCTGCCTGCAAATCTCTGTAACACTAACTTGCACTGACATCTTTAAGTGTGCAAGTCAGTAAAAATGTATATAAAATTACCTGCATGCAAATCTCTGTAACACCACTGGTGCCTTTAAGTCTGCAATTCACTGATAAATTGGGGTAATAATGACCTGCTTCAAAACATTTTAAAGTGTGCAAATAACTGACAGCGCGATTATTTCCAATAGTTGGTAATAGGGGATAGCGATGTTAGCGACTGTTTCCAGTCGCTAACATCTTGGCACGCCCACTCTGCATGTCATTAGCGATAATCATCGCTGACATGCAGAGTGGGCCCCTTAATGCCCGCTATCGCCTATTAGCAGTCGCTAACTGGTGTTAGCGACAGCTAGGGAATTGGGCGATAAAATTATCGCCGCTTTAGCGGGAATTTTTCCCGCTAAAGCGGCGATATTGCCCTTGGTAATATGCCCCATAATGTTAATGATCATACCATTGTTACACTTCATGAAACCTGTAACAAAACGTTGACAGTGTTACTAACGGTTTTCAAATGCATTTAATAATAAAAAGTTTTTCAATTTCTAAGCATTGTAAATGGCAACTGTACCTATTACTAATGTAATGGTACTCAGTTCTTAAGAAGGAAAGAGGCTATATCAGCCTTTTACAGGATTTGAACTTGGGATGGTCATATCAATTATTCACAGTGATTTTATGTCATTGAGACATCTTGTTGCCATATAGTTGCCTGTTATGGCACTCTGGCAGCAGTTGCAGTACTGCTGTCGTAAAATAAGGCTGTCTAGTGTTGTTACAGAAGATCCCTCATACAATGATGGTGGCATTGTAAATTGATTCAACACAATGCCCTTTTTGTTCAGTAGATAGTTCTACATACCATCAGTTGAAGTGGTTTATTCTTCAACTGAACCAAGTTTACACTATATGCAGCAGGCCAAGCTAATTGTTTGTGGAAAATATCATTTTAATGTAATTTCTGATGAATGAAATGAAACATGGAATGAAAATAATTGTTGCAAAAGGTTTGAGGATTGGGATTTTACAACTTATTTTGAGGTGCATTATGAAATATTCTATAATTTAATAATAAATAAGTACTATTTTTTATATTTAACATTTATTTCATTTTATATTTATACTATTTTATATATTTACATTTAATATAATATTACATCCTGTCTGATTTTATTTTAAGTCCCTACCTCTATTTTTTTCTGTGGGGGGATGTTGCAATACCAGTTGTTGCCCATGTATAGTGCTGGACTTACTACAAGAGTGCAAGTTACTACAAACATGCAGTTTGTGAATAACAAAAAAGCAGTAAACTTACTCAAAAGTATAAACTTACTCAATAGTGCAGTTTGTTAATCAGGCCCAGCATGTTCCCTATCCTCTCTATTGATAGGTTCATCATAGCTCTCAAATGGATGTCTAAGATGTGGATCCACTTAGGCTGACTTTGTGGTTTGCAGACTGAGGTGTTTGCATACAGACTTTTTGAAAAAAGAAATGACTAAATGACCTACCTGTAATCTTCATTACCCTGAATCAGAGTCTTCCCCATCCTGACAAAATGAGGAGCCCCACCTCCCACACACATTCTAGCAACAGGCTTATTTATTATTTAAGTCTTTGAAAATGCCATTCTGCTCTCTAAATCTATATTCATCTACAAAACCTCCTCCACCCTTCCTTCAGTATGTAAATAGAAAATATGTACACCTTGGAAGTGCAAAAGATGGGAGGGGTAGATAATTAGGAATGGGAGGTGGAGGACTATGATGCGGGCTAATAAAGATTATCAGTAAGCAATGTATTCATTACTCAGTATCTATCCTCTCTGTCCCAGTCCTGACAAAATGAGGGCATAGCAAGCCAATAACTTTGCACAGACAATAATTGTGATACCAAAAAACAAATTTATCAAAGCTCTCAACAGTTACTTCATTGCTGATTTGAATGTTAAGAAAGCAAGGTTTTTTTATCAAGTGATCCAACCTTATAAGTTTGTGTGAGTAACCATGTCGCTGCCCTACAAATCTCTTTTGAGGATGCTCCATCTGAGGCAACCAAGAAGCAGAAACCTCTTCAGTGGAACACCACTGAACATCCTGTGGTACTGCCACCCCTTATGACGTTTATGATTGGATTATTGCCTGACATACCTAATGGCTCAATGTTGGATGGGACATTTTTTTTTAATCTATGTAGCATCCCCAATTAAATCATACTACCAGTATGAAACTGTTAAACCTGCCAAGCCTTAGAGTGGTCTTTGCCCCAAACATTTTGCCTTCACCCCAGGACTCCGTGCACTTTACCATTGCTAATTAGTGCTAAAGTGCTTGCACTCACGCCTTAACAAATTGTAAAATTGGCTGACACATGATTGGTATATTTAATTTTAGTTATAAGTGCCTAGTAAAGTGGTATACCATTTACCCAGGGATGGTAAACTAAATTCTACTAGTGGGCTTGCAGCACCGATTGTGCCTTTCATTTATATAACCCCTTAAAACATGCCCAAGGCCTGCCAATTCACCCTGTTTGCAGTTTTAAACTTTTAAACCGCATGAGAGCCTTCTAATTGGGGCATCTGTAGCAGAAGAATTGCAAACGGTGGGGTGCAAGAGTTCGGCAGTAGAGTTCATCACTGTTTTTGTTTAGTTTTAATGAAGAGAGTAAAACTTTGTAAAACTCTATGGAAAGGATCTTTAAACTCTTCGGCTGGTCCTCCTGTGGGCTGCACCAACGGATGTGAGGGAAGGGGAGGGGGACAGGAGACCCTGGCATGATAGAGGACCCTGAGGATTGATATATTTTCTTTAAACAAAAAAAACAACAACAAAACTTCATTTCGGAGAGAAAGGGGTCAGAGTAAACAGTTTTTTGTACTGAAATATGGGAGGCCGAGTATAAAGTGTAAATACCACTGCTCCATAGGGATCATGGGAAATGTTAGTATTATTCTTAAATCAGGGCAAGACTGATATTCATACTGAGGACTACACATGAACAGCTAAAATAAATACAGCTTTAAAAAAAAATTTAAATCCTTTCTGTAAAAAAGCATAAATCGCATTTGGATTTCAAATGTACGTGCCTGGACAACTGATTAATAGAGTTAAATGGATACATTTGCAGTGCTCCGGGCGGATTTCTGCTTACAATCTCCTGTGATTACACATCTCCGTAGTGGGTCTTTGGAGTGGAGTGTGATTAAACGCCCTGGTTGGCAAGGCCCATCATAAAATAAATTTCTTTGTACTATATAAGTGAGCCCACTTTCTTTGACTGACCGCCACCACACTTAATCCCGCATTAGGTTAAAAACCTTAATTCTATTAATCGTTCGAAAGCACTTTCCCAATGCTCGATATATTGCGAAATGCTGACAAAAAACGCGACCCAATTGGGCATCAAAAAATCACAGGCTGCTTTCAAATATGCTGTGAATACATTTAAAATAATTCTGAAGGAGAGGATGGTTGAATCTTATTTAAAAGAAAACGTTTGTGGGTCTTGGCATCGCTGACGCCACTGAATTTCTTTCATTGTTCCAAAGTGTACACTTTAGAGCTTAAGCTACCCCTTTGTGACGATTATTTAAATAAAGCAGAGAAAACATAACTGTGTTCGAAATTCTTATTGAAAACTGGAGGTGCAGTGTGTAGAGTTTCTTTTACTTATTGTCAGTATGTATTCCGATGATACAATATTGAGACTGAGCACCATACATGGATATTTTGTTTTGGCGGGAAAATGCATCTTTCTTTCCCACTGTACATTAATGACGGTATGTAACCATCCTGGTTTGCTTGCTCCACTTCTCCTTGCTATTTAGTAAGGCCTGTGCCCATTGGTGCTCCCCCTGGACCACTCGCTCATTGGCGTCTTGCTCTTGGATCGGCCCGAGCCCCTACGCATCCAGGTTTGGCTCTGTCGCTGCTTGGCCTGCAATATCTATTGCCCACCTTGTGCTGTACAGTGCCCCTCTCTGCTCCGTCACTGCTCCTATGTGTCACCCGCAGTTTGCCTGCCTACCTCGGCGTCTACACTAGTACGCCACCTGCTGATATTCTGGTATCCCAGCGCAGCATCGTAGTGGGGTAAGGGGCATACGGACCCCAAACAAAGCACGTTATCCTTCAAGCCATCAGCCCTGGTACAGCGGTACAGCAGCCCAATATGTAGGAGGGTGGAGAGATGCATTCAACACAGGTGGCTGGGCCTGACGGTCTGTTGGCGGAGCTATGTGTCGGCTTCAAGGCCTTGGACACTAGGTTTGACGCCCTAGATAGGTTTCTAGACTCCTTGGGGGCCCGGTTAGATCAGCACGAGCGGCGGCCGACAGTCGCAGAGAGTAGGATATCTGACTTGGAAGACGGCGCGGTCCAAACCGCTAAGAAATATGAGAGGATGGAGAAGCTCCTTAAATCAGTCGCTGTTAAGAGCGAGGACTTGGAGGCCCGGGGGTGAAGGAACAACATCCGGGTTATGGGTGTGCTCGTATCAGCAAACACGGGGCAGCTGGACCACTTTGTTGAGAAGCTCCTGACGGATCTCGTTGGCAGTGAGCCATTCACCAACACATTTGTCGTTGAATGTGCACATCGTATCCTGGGGCCGCGTCCGAATCCTGGGTGGCCCCCGTGGCCAATCATAGCCCCCCTTTTGAACTTTAGGGATAGGGATACTGCCCTATGTTTGGCCTGTGAGAAGGGCCAGCTTGAGAGGCAGGGCTCGAGTATATCCTTATACTCTGACTTCACAGCCATGGTTCAAGATGCGCGCAGGAAGTACACCAGGGTTAAAGTGTAGTGTAGTTCCTATATCCCCAATAGGCTCTGCGCATTGGAAAAGTGTATCCTGTAGTTTAGACATAGGACTGAAGTCGACTAGGTCTCTACCGAATATACTATACTTAATTGTGTGTGTGCGAACTAGCTCAGAGGTCACTAGAAACTTTCTCGAATGAACAAGAAGGGATTAGTTTCTGACAACCGCTTAAAACATGACAACTTTTTTCTCAAAAATAAGAAATATATCTCTAGAGTGGCGAAAACAATAGATAGTTATTTCACTCAGTCACTCATGCATGCTTCGTTTCACCAGAGGTGCAAGGAAATAGAGAGACAGGCGTTTTCAATAAAAGGTTTTTATTGAACAGTCTTCTTTCTCAAGCATAAGAAATGAACTGCTGCAATCATAATACTTGTGGTAAAGTACAAAGCGTACAGTACGAAGAGTATTATAAAATAGTATTGTAAAAGCATGATATGGTTTATAAGCCATAAAATACCTAAAATGCATAAAATACATACAGTGATAAATAATGACTAAAAGTACTCAACTGATGCTTCTAAAATACGCCTACCCCGGTGTACCTAACCTAGGTCTAGTTCAAAGGAAGAAGTAAGTAAGGTGTAGCCTTGTTTTAGTATTCTTTGCCAAGAATCTATTCCAATAATTCTCTTATGGTCTAATCAGCTCCGTACCTTGGTTTAGAATGAAGGAGGTCTTGTATCTCTCTCTCAGGACTCGATTTCCCAGCAACCCGCAAGGGTAGCCTGGAAACACTGGAGCTGGATTTCTCTGCTGGAGAAAGTACAGCGTCTCTCAGTGCGTTAGCTGGAGGGTCGGCTTCCTTCGGCACTTGCTGCAGCAGGGCGCGTCGGGCAAGTAGATAGTCGAACTGCTCCAAACCACCGTGTGTTTGTTTGGACACGTGTGGGCATATTTATACCTTGAAGGTGCCGAGGTTGACATAAGATTGGACATAATAACGTCATTAGAGACTTCATTCTCTGAAAACTCCATGATTTCTTGGATAAATTAATATTCATGCAGGGGGAAGTCCCTGACTGCTGAAGGCGGGTTTGTCCAAGAAATCGTTGTATATTTTCGGAACTAGTGAAAGTAGCCAAGCCGTATTAGGACTACTTGAGCTATGTCTTAATATGGTTTTGATTTCTATGCCTATATAAGGATACAATATTTTATACCTATATAAGGGCATGAATCGGGAAAATTACACTACGGTCCTAAAACGCTATACAACAAAAGCTGCCCTCCGTAAGTTGGGCCTACAATATGAGATGCTGAATCCTGGACGGCTGAAGGTGGACATTGATGGACACTCCCGTATTTTTGACTCACGACGCTCAGGAGTTCTGTCAGAAGTATCCCAAGCCGTGAAGAAGAAACGCTCTGCGTCTCCGCAGCAGTCACAGGGCATTCCAGACTCTGAAGCAAGTGCGGACCTTTTCACTTCGAACTAGATGCCTGTTGCCTGACTCCTAGCCCTGCAGCATGTTGTTGCCACGGTCCAACTCTTCGAGCTGTACCTCACGGACTTGTGCCATGGGCACACTGATGTGCCATCACGGATGCATAAGTATGCCATTTTACAGGCCTATGTGCCAGATCTGGGGGTAATGGCGGGGTGTTGCCACCTCTCAAGTGCGGATGCAAATCTCTAAATTCATGTGGGATTATAGTATGTTTGTGCTTGTTTGCCTTTTGTATTATGTTTGTAAGGAATGGGGATTTTCCTCTCGCGTTTGGTGAGGGGGATGGGTGGAGGGAGGGGGGATTTAGGTATGTGGGCTTATGTTTGGAGTTTGTTTTCCTTTTATCTGTCATTTTCAGTATAGCATGCATGGCGTCAGTGTCAGGGGCTCAGAAGCCCTGGACGTGGATGATGCCTAGTAAGGTTGTGGTGGAGGCCACTGAGGTTCTCATGTCTTTGAATGTTAGGGGCTTAAATAATACCCATAAATGTAAACAAGTGACCAACTATATGCAACATCACCAGGTAGATGTAGCCTTTCTACAGGAGACGCACCTTCCCACAAATGTTCAGGCGTCAGTGGCGACAAACTGGGGTGTGCATAGATATTTTGAAGGATATAGCTCCTATGCTAGAGGGGTTGCAGTGTTAATACAAAAGTGGTTGCCTTTCCGGGAGGAGGAGGTCTATAGGGATGCAGGCGGTCGATATGTGTTGGTTAAGGGTTATATGCTTGAACACTCTGTACTATTTGTTAATATATTTGCCCCGAATGTAGATGACCCCAAGTTTTTTGACACTGTACCAGTCACATAACTCGCATGGGGGCTGACTGCGTCTACCTGGGAGGAGATTTTAACCTGTCTTTGCAACTGAACTGGGAGAGGTGATAGTAGAGTTCTTTTCGATAAATGTTGGGTCGGTGGACTCTAAAGCCACCCTATGGGAGGCATTCAGGGCCTATGCGAGAGGGGTGTGCATTTCTAAAAATGCAGGTGTGCTTAGGTCTCTGTGCCGCATGCTGCACAGGTAGAGGCGCAGCTCCACAAGCTAGATTGTAGTGCGTCACACTCTGGCCCTCCTGACATGCATAAACGCGGTGCTCTGTTAACATAATTCCGTGAGGCTGCAGAACGAGAGGAGCATTTCTTAGGGAAATACGACATAGCTAGACGGTATGGGGAGGGTGAAAGGCCTGGCAGGACATTGGCCAGGCTGATGCAACATACCCGTATGCCAACTTACATAGCTGAACTTAGCAATGAGGATGGTGAGCGGATCACTGGTAATGTGGGGGTGTTACGGGAGCTACTTAAATATTACATAATGTTATATACCTCCAGAGCTGCCGACTCCCCTGATGACTATAAGGATTACCTTGATGAGGTTTCCCTTATCTTGATGGACAAGGCTCACCAGGAGTTCTTGTCAGAACCTTTTACTGAGGATGAGGTAACGGAGGCCATTAATGTGCTAAACGGCTCTAAAGTGCTAGGCTTGGATGGCTTCACCGGCTGTTTTTATTAAAAATATAGGGCTCTCCTTGTGCCTCATCTCATTGATATGTATCAGGAAGCCATTGAGAAGGGGGTGCTTCCACCCACCCTGAGAGATGCCGTTATAATATTGTTGTCCAAACCTGCTAAGGATGTCTTGAAATGTAGTTCCTATTGGCCCCTGTCGCTCCTGAATTTTGATAACAAGAACTTAGCTAAAATGCTGGCGACCAGGCTTGCATTAATAGTTGAGAACTTGATCTCCCTGCCTAATCGGGCTTCATCCCCCACAAATCCACGGCCTTAAACACGCGCACGCTATTCGCCACTTTCAATAGGATCTCGCTGTCCATTCCTGCGGTGGCTATCTTACTTGACACTGACAAAGCGTTTGATTCGCTCAAGTGGCCCTTCCTATATGCCACAATGAGGAGGTTGGGGGTGCCGGAATGGTTTCTGGCTGTGGTTAGGCTCTTGTATACATTGCCCACGGCACACATTCGCTTGAATGGTACATTGACCAAAGCTTTCCCTCTTGCTCGGGGTACGCAACAGGGCTGCAGCTGTCCCCCCTCCTTTATGTAATTGCGCTTTACCCACTAGTACGGCAGTTGTTGGAGAAGCATAGCTATCAGTGTTAGCAATTCAACACCGGGCCCTTGCTATTTACGCTCTATGCTGATAATATTATTCTTTACGTATGGCATCCTGACAACAACATAATCAGGTATTAGGGAGGAGGATTTGAAGTCCATTCAGTTCCCCATTAAAGTCTATTAATCAAAAGGAGAATGGACATTTGTAGCAATAAGACCATTGGTTATCATGGAACACCCTCATAAACACTGGTGGATATTATGCGGTGTATATCTGTTTTCTGCCCCACCCTCAGCGTTATGGCATAGTCATCGAGTGTCCAATAACGTGCTGTATGCCTGCCTTATCCAAGGCAACCTCTGGTCTAAAAAGCAGTGTCTAGAGATTTGGGAGACACATCCAGAGGGAAGGTAAAGAAAAGTGGGGAGAAAAAAGTTTTCAATCTCACTAAAAAACAATATCTCTCCAAATTGGGGAATTGTAATAGAAAAGGAGATGTATTGTTAGTAAAAATTAGTTGGATACATTGGACAACCAAGTTACTGGATTGGACTGTATCACTCATTAAACGGTCGACATGTTTCAGCTCTTTCGGCCCAGCCGGGTCTGTAGAGCTTTCGTCAGGACAAAAAAACAAGATAAAATACTCACACCATTCGTGTAGTAGTTGTTAGGGTGTATACAATTAGTCACTGCTATTTAAGAACAATATCTGGGTTCCTAAAGGAAAACAAACACAAACACATTGGAGAAAAAGTTATCTCTATCCTTAAATATTGAGAGATTGTTTCATACAGCTAGGTCTAGTTTCTCTATTTAGAGTTTCAAAACATCGTAATGCACCTACTTGGGGCATGTCTAGAAGTCAAAAAGAAGTCAAAAGGGAGTGGGAGGACATTCTGGAACTCAGCTAGTTGAAAAACGATATGTAATATTGTTAAGCTACTATGTAGAGCGTCATACGTCCATCCAGTACAAGATGTAACTGGAGTTCGGACAGTCTTACTCCTAGGGATTGAGAGCAGTATTGTATCAGTAAGCCTAATATTTGCTTTACATTTCCTCGCGAATGGCGGCTACCGCCAATTCTCTCGAGAAAATCCACGATAGTTGGATGGTAATCGTCATTGAAGAGGGATATTCGGTTAGGTACATGTTGGCTAGGTACTGTCAACTCGCTGTAAAAGCAATACTAGTCTGCAGCTAAAGATATTTCTAGTGACAAAAATCATTCTCACCGCACGCTCACAGGGACATATTCATTTGTATGTAAATATGGTTAGACATCTTATCCGATATAACATTTTGCCAGCATAGATCTGTTTTAGCAAGTTAATTATGATTACGTGGTTGTAATATATACTCAGGCAAACTTTACAACTCGGCATGTTTTGTTCGTTAATGATTACCTTAACACGGATATTCACTATCCTCCTCAGGGCGCGTGGGAAGACAGTGCAGCCCGAGCTGTGAATAGGTAACGACATATTTTACAGTTATGGATCACTTACTTCATGGTCTTTTCGAGGGAAATCTCATTACGGCCGCCATTCTTACGCGCATGTTACAGCAATTCTAGCGTCTAGTGCTGGCTCTGCCCCTGGGTAGGCGGGTGCCGTTTCCTCTTCCTCTTATGACGGTGCATGAGTGTGAGAGGAAGTAAAAAGAGGACTGGGGTTATGTTTATAAAAAAAACCAAAAAAACATTGTGAAGACTTTTGCGAAACAGCGTTTATGTGATGTTTTTAAGAAACTCCATACAGGCTTAAATATTTATATTGTATTTGAAAAATCGATGGTAATTAAGCCAGTTATTCTCTATATCGTGATCTGGTTGGTATAATTCGATATAGTGTTCCAATGAGAACAGTGGAAGGCATGACTTTTTCTATTTCATTGTGAGAACTGGTGCCATGGTATATCATCGTTTAAACCAGTGACATGCGTTTGAAGGCGGTTCACCCACCGCTGTTCTTTCTCGAACAGTATTTTTTCTGCATTTGGAGTTTTATTGGTTAACATCTCTAACACTGTCCATCTTAGTTCTTCACAGGTGTGACAAACTTCTACAAAGTCACTGGACATTATCCGTGTGGAACCTGTTTAGTGTGCAAATTAACGGACACCACAAAGACAATACAACTAACTGAAACACTCTTGTGGACCCAGAGACAGCACACCAATTGTAATTCGACCCATGTGGTATATCTAGTGAGCTGTCCATGCCAGAAGAAGTATGTAGGCATGACCTGCAGAAAAGTAAAGTTGAGAATAGGGGAGCACAAAAGCAATATCAGACTTAAAAAGAATACCACCAAACTGTGCAACCACTTTGTAGAAGTTGGTCACACCTGTGAAGAACTAAGATGGACAGTGTTAGAGATGTTAACCAATAAAACTCCAAATGCAGAAAAAATACTGTTCGAGAAAGAACAGCGGTGGGTGAAACTGCCTTCAAACGCATGTCACTGGTTTAAACGATGATATACCATGGCACCAGTTCTCACAATGAAATAGAAAAAGTCATGCATTCCACTGTTCTCATTGAGACACTATATCGAATTATACCAACCAGATCACGATATAGAGAATAACTGGCTTAATTACCATCGATTTTTCAAATACAATATAAATATTTAAGCCTGTATGGAGTTTCTTAAAAACATCACATAAACGCTGTTTCGCAAAAGTCTTCACAATGTTTTTTTTTTAATAAACATAACCCCAGTCCTCTTTTTACTTCCTCTCACACTCATGCACCGTCATAAGAGGAAGAGGAAACGGCACCCGCCTACCCAGGGGCAGAGCCAGCACTAGACGCTAGAATTGCTGTAACATGCGGGTAAGAATGGTGGCCGTAATGAGATTTCCCTCGAAAAGACCATGAAGTAAGTGATCCATAACTGTAAAATATGTCGTTACCTATTCACAGCTCGGGCTGCACTGTCTTCCCACACGCCCTGAGGAGGATAGTGAATATCCGTGTTAAGGTAATCATTAACGAACAAAACATGCCGAGTTGTAAAGTTTGCCTGAGTATATATAACAACCACGTAATCATAATTAACTTGCTAAAACAGATCTATGCTGGCAAAATGTTATATCGGATAAGATGTCTAACCATATTTACATACAAATGAATATGTCCCTGTGAGCGTGCGGTGAGAATGATTTTTGTCACTAGAAATATCTTTAGCTGCAGGCTAGTATTGCTTTTACAGCGAGTTAACAGTACATAGCCAACATGTACCTAACCGAATATCCCTCTTCAATGACGATTACCATCCAACTATCGTGGATTTTCTCGAGAGAATTGGCAGTAGCCGCCATTCGCGAGGAAATGTAAAGCAAATATTAGGCTTACTGATACAATACTGCTCTCAATCCCTAGGAGTAAGACTGTCCGAACTCCAGTTACATCTTGTACTGGATGGACGTATGACGCTCTACATAGTAGCTTAACAATATTACATATCGTTTTTCAACTAGCTGAGTCCCAGAATGTCCTCCCACTCCCTTTTGACTTCTTTTTGACTTCTAGACATGCCCCAAGTAGGTGCATTATGATGTTTTGAAACTCTAAATAGAGAAACTAGACCTAGCTGTATGAAACAATCTCTCAATATTTAAGGATAGAGATAACTTTTTCTCCAATGTGTTTGTGTTTGTTTTCCTTTAGGAACCCAGATATTGTTCTTAAATAGCGGTGACTAATTGTATACACCCTAACAACTACTACACGAATGGTGTGAGTATTTTATCTTATTTTGTCCTGACGAAAGCTCTACAGACCCGGCTGGGCCGAAAGAGCTGAAACATGTCGACCGTTTAATGAGTGATACAGTCCAATCCAGTAACTTGGTTGTCCAATGTATCCAACTAATTTTACTAATAATACATCTCCTTTTCTATTAAAATTCCCCAATTTGGAGAGATATTGTTTTTTAGTGAGATTGAAAACTTTTTTCTCCCCACTTTTCTTTACCTTCCCTCTGGACGTGTCTCCCACATCTCTAGACACTGCTTTTTAGACCAGAGGTTGCCTTGGATAAGGCAGGCATACAGCACGTTATTGGACACTCGATGACTATGCCATAACGCTGAGGGTGGGGCGGAAAACAGATATACACTGCATAATATCCACCAGTGTTTATGAGGGTGTTCCATGATAACCAATGGTCTTATTGCTACAAGTGTCCATTCTCATTTTGATTAATATCCTGACAACAACCTCACACCGTTGCTCTGGGAAGTCACTAAGTACGGCACTAATTCAGGACTTCATATAAACTGGGAGAAGTCCTAAGTGCTCCCATTGACTGAGGTGCCCTGTGTTAGAACCGGGGGTTACCCGCTGGTCTGGTGTGATGACTAGGTGAAGAACCTAGTTGTCCACATCCATAGGGACAGCGATCGCATCATCGCATCCTTCAGTTGAACTATGGCCCGGTAATCAAGTGGATGGGACGCAACATTGACCACGGGTTGCAGCTCCCGTTATCGATGGCAGGAAGGATAGCCATAATTAAAATGGCCGTCGTACAGCAATTCTTGTACCTCTTTTTAAATATTCCAATACCACTATTCAATAGTTTTTTTTACTAATCTGCGCAGATTGCTAACCCATTTGGTGTGGGGGGTAAATGGCCCCACATTGCATAGGAAACTTTAGTGTTACTATATGAGAGGCGGGGTTTGGTGTGCCGAACTTACAGATTTATTATCTGGTTGCACAAACGAGCTATGCCCTACACTGATACAATGTGGACGTTTGGATACCGTATCATAAACAAGAGGCTGACCTGGTGATTCCAGCTCGGCCTAATACACTGCTGCCATGCGGTTTCCCTAGGGATCCATATGACATTCAAATAGTATCTACTACCAGCTGAGCATGGCACAAATTAATGCGTGTGACTGGTGCACTGGCATTATATTCCCCGGCGCTGCGGCTGGCAGGAAACAGCTGGAACCCCATCCTGCAAGAGACACTAATGAAGCGCACATTGTCCAAATTTCACCTGCTCACATTTGGATGATTTATTCCTTGGGGGGCACATTTTTTCGCGTACTGAGGATCCTCGTTTCCGTGCGTCTACCACAAGGGATCACTTTGTGCTGTTGAGAGTGACGAAGGCATCGCATGTGTGCCTGGATAGCTATGCTCTGGAACCTACAGATTTTTCCATTCTGATAGGGGTAATGCAAGGTGGGGATGGGAGCCACTTGGTGGCATGGATGTATAGGGAAGTAGTGGCACGGCTCCCGTGCCATGATAAGGGTGTGGGGGCGGCATGGCAGCGGGATCTGGGCTATCCTCTGTCAGACATACAGTGGGGTTGGTGTGGCGCACAAACATGCCAGGTGTACCCAAACCATCAACACAAATTTCAGCATTTTAAGTGTCTGTGGCGAGTGCATGCGACTCGTATGGAGTGGACCCCTCTCCGTCGGATGTGTGTCCAAGATGCCGCTGTCCGATTGCGGACTTCGCACATATGACATGGACGTGTACTAGAATAGAGGATTATTGGAGGTTGATATTCATGGAAGTATCCAAGATGGTAGGGGTAGAGATTGCGCAGTTTTCCTTATTGGCCCTGTTGGGGTACGTTCATGACCTTCACAGATCCCAGCGTTGATTTGTTGCCATAGCGCTATTGATTGCTAAATGTGAACTGGCTCTCAAGTGGGCCTGTAATATGCACCCCTGTTGGAAATGGCCCTTTTTTTGCAGGGTTATCACCAAACTTTTTGCTTCTTCTCCTTTGTTTTTCCTGCCCTGTGGTTGTTGGCTATAGGACTCTGGGCACTTTTCCACTGCTGATCAGTGCTAAAGTGCATATGCTCTCTGTATAAATTGTTATTGTGATTGCTTATCCATGATGGGCATATTTGTTTTACCAGTAGGTCCCTAGTAAAGTGTGCTGAGTGTGCCAGGGCTGGTGATTCAAATGCTACTAGTGGGCATGCAGCACTGATTGTGCCACCCACCTGAGTAGTCCTAAAATGGTGTCTCAGGCCTGCCACCGCAGTGACTGTGCGCAGTTGCAAATTGCCATGCTGACCTGACCATTGTCCCCACTAGCCAGGCCTAACCCTTCCCTTTCTGTACACGTTGGACACCCCTATGGAAGGCCCCAGGTACCCCCCTGGGCAGGGTGCAGTGTATGTGAAAAGTAGAGCATGTATTAGTGTGAGTGACATTCTCTGATAGAGAAATACTACCAATTTCGTTTTTCACTATTGAAAGGCTATCTTGCCCATAGGCTAGAATACGGAATGCTGTGTATAATGTTTACCTGCATATCTTCCCATAGGAGCAAGATGGAAAATTGAAGTTTGGTATCCCTGAACTCAGATTTAATTACCCATCTTTTAGGAGGGATGGTTTTTAAATCCTGTGTTTGATAACAGCAATTTTAGAAAGTGGCTGTTTTCTTGTCTAACCTTTCTGTGTGCCTCTGCCTGTTTGTGAATTGACTGTCTGGTTTGTGAGTGACAGTGGCTGGGGTGGCTCCAGGAGGCTGGATGAGTCAGCACTGGGCTGAATAGCTCCAGCTGCATCTTCAGTGGTGGCAGGGGATAGCACTTGGGCCTGAATAGGGCTGTGCCTGCCTTCCACAATGCTGGCTCCACCTCCTGCTGGGCGGCTGACAACCCTGCCCCTCTCTCTCAAAGGAAAGGAGTCGTCGTGTAAACAGAGTGCTCCAGGACCGACCAGAACTGGTTTGGACTAGGCAAAGGCCTCTCTGCCTTCAGAGAACAAAGAAAATATTGGTTTAAAAAGGGATACCCAGACCCCAGAACTTTAGATCATCCTGGAATCAAGAAGGAACCTCTGCCAAGGAGAAAAGCTGGAGGACTGAAAAGGAAGGACTGACCTGCTGTAAGGCTGACCTGCAGTTGCTATTCTGCCAAGGAGGGGGGAAGGAGTTTGCTGTTGCTGTGTCCCCTGCTTGAAGAGATCTCCAAGGGCCTCAGGAAGGTTGGCCTCTAGTTAAGAAGTCCCAGGAACAAAAGGACTTCACCCTCAGCTTCCCCCTGAACTCTGCTGCTAGAGTTTTGACCTGCCTAGAGTGCTTGATCCAGTTGTGGGGCCTCTGGAGGTTGTTTCCCTGCTGTTTGGGGAGCTGAAAAAGAAGAGGAGGAAAAAATCTGCAATTGCCACGCATCGCTCGCTTGCGGAGCACATTGTCGACAGTGCGAAAAGTATCAGTTGCTGCGAACATCGTCGCAGAGTCCAGCACCAACACATCGAGGGGCCGCTACAGAAGAGGATCAACGCTGAGCTGCGCATCGCTGCTGCACCGAAGATCATCCCAGCCCCGGAGATCGACGCATCGTGCCTGTGCATAGACGCTTCCCACCGGAGAACCTGCAAACCGGAATCTATACAAGGTATCGCATCGACTCCCATACAGACGGGATTCGACGCAACCCGCCCACTGCAGCGGGGTTGTCGCATCGCCTCCCCAGGGTCTCAGGAGTGACACATTGCTTGTTTTCTGATGCTGCAGCTGCCGTTTGGAACTTTTGTTGCATCTACAGGTACTTTGGGCTAAAAGTGACACAACTGTGGATTATTTTGATGCAAACCCTTGAACTCTTTTTAAAGTCTTATTTCGGAACAGTGTATGTTGGATTTTTGTTGTTTTGGTCTTGTGTAGTCTAGATAAAATAATTTATTTTTCTAAACTGATGTGGAGTACATTTGTGGTGTTTTCACTATGTTACTGTGAGTGTTGGTACACATACTTTACACATTGCCTTTGATAAGCCTGTCTGCTCGTGCCAAGCTACCAAGGGGGTGAGCAAGAGTGTATCCCCCTTACCCTGACAAGAAGCAAGGGTCCCTATTTGGACATTGGTATCTACCTCTGCCAACTAGAGACCCCAGATCTAACACCCCCACACTCAATGCATGGCTTCATAGCATGACATATTGCAATATCACAAGCGACACCTTTGCGCAGTTGCAGCCACCGACCGTTAGACCTGTAGATATCTGGCAACATTTCCAAACATACCTGTTAAATGTGCAGGATGGTAAAAGTGTCTAGACACAAGATCTGCCTGCACCCACTGTATCTGTAGACACCTAGGGACCAATCTGTATTAATTGAGCCATATATGTATTGGTCATTGTGTTGTATACTTGATTATTTAGAATGTAATGATGGGGTAAGGAGATACTTATGATATTATATGTGGGCCGCTATGACCACCTTTGACACCTTTGACACCTTGATTGACTGCTAAGCTGCATTGTGTGCTTTATTTTATGTGCCATTAACCTGTATGCTATGCTGATCATCCCTATATTATTTTTGTTCCTTTTTCCAGAATTATTGTTGTATTTACTTTGGAAAATTCAATAAACAAATAAAAGAAATATATAATAATTGTTAAGTGGTATCCTTACAGCAGAAGTTATTATGGTTGAAAGGCTCTGTCATATTTCCATGCGCTGGACAGTGTGATAGCCAACCAAAACGTACTCTGAGTGAAATCACCTGAAAAGTAGCAAAGCACACAAAGGAGGGGCATTTCCAGAAATGCACCAATAACAAACCAGCTTTTCTGAATGCCATAGATAATAATCATGGGCAAACTGTGGGTATGCCAGAGCCCATAGAAGAGGATACACCAGGTCTTTCAGACAGCGCAAGAGCTGTTGAGGCTCGACTTTAAAATAGGACCCTCACACTCACTCTTTAGTTCACTCCTGGACCTGTGGAAGAACTCTCATAGGATTGCCTGTTGCCTATGGCCTGCTGTGTGCTTTAGAGGTCTGCTTTGCTGCACCAAGAAGAACTGCTGTGCTGTCTGAAGCATTCTATGTCCCCCAGAAGTTTTCCCGGCTGCTTGAACCCTGATTTCCAACTTGAACTCAGAACTTCCAGAGTGACTCCTAGGGCTAGTTGGCTCGGGTCCTGATCAGAGCCTTGGAGACAGAAAATGCTTTAATTATTTTGAGCTTGCAGCTGGACCCTGCCTGAGTGAGGCCCGACTCCAAGTGGTGGTAAGTCCAAAGATAAGCAGAGACCAGCCACAGTCCACTTTGTGTACCTAACCTACCCTCCATCATGGTTGGCCTTAACTTTCAACTTTTGCCCTAGTCTTGCATGACTAGATATCCGCGGTTGGTGCTTTACTCTTTTTGGTGCTACATTTCACTTTAAACTTAAAAAAATTCATAACTCCTGTTCTACTGATTGAATTTTTTCTTGTTTTTGTGTCAAATAATGCCACTCTATTTCTTTAAATTGGTGTGGAATTTTTTGTGTGTTGTGTTTTCACTTCATTACTGTTTGTGTGCGGCATAAATACTTGACACATTGCCCCTAAGTTAAGTCTCACTGTTTTTGTGCCAAGCTATCAGAGGGTTAATCACAGGTTAATTTAGTGACTTTTTGACAGGGATTGTGGCTGTTGCCAGAAACCCTGAATTCCTTTGTTTGATATGAACAGATCGCTAAAGCTCATTTTATATCTAGTGTAGACAGAATACCTGACTCTCCATCAACCTAGAGGACTGGAAGTATTATCTCCTGTTAAAGGTCGATAGCTGAGTGAACTTTTGGACAAAATTAGCATCCAACTGCAGAAGATCATATCAGGAAAGAAAGATAGGGATGTGTGATGATTATCGAATGCAACTCTCCCAATCTCTTTGCCAAAGTGGTTGCAATTAGGAAGGAGGTATTTGCAGACAGTCATACAAACTTTGCTGTCTCTCAGGGTTTGAAAGGAGCTTCTTGTAGACCTTTCTGTTAAAAACAATTGATAAATCTCTGGATGGACATTTATTAGGTACCACCATTTTCCCAAGTCTAAAGGTTTTGAGTAAATGGGGCACTAAGGTGTCCTTTTTTGAAATATGAATAGAGCTCTTAAAAGCTTAAACTGCTGCCCATAGTGAGAGAATGTAGCAGGTGCTAACACCTTCAAAAATCGTCCTTTAAGAATTAAAACATTTGGAAAGGATCAGTACTGGTGGGATATTGTGGCTGGGACAGACACCATTTCTGGAATGCTTTCCAATGCTTGTTGTATGACAAGAGAGTGGATTGCTTCCTAGAACATCAGATACAAGTTGCTACCTGTTTAGAGAAGCCCAGAGATTCTAGCCCATCAATTTCAATTTACGGGACACTAAATTCAGATGTTGAAGGCTGTCCCTCAATAACATGGGAAACTGGAAAAGGGGAGAATCCAATGGGAGTTGATAATGATCCATTATCAGTATCTCTTAAATGTAAGGAATCTAGCTGCTTCACTTCATAGCACTTTGGCGATTTAGTGAGCATTTGGTCACAAAACTGTCTGTTCTCTCCACCAAGTTTGCTTCCTAGAGGTGCACCTCTAATGATTGTATTGCTTCCCAAATCACAGATAAGTTCCTCCAGTTGGAAGACTGGGCTCCCTGCCCGTCGGACCACTGTCCATTCTGATCTAACTGACACAACATTGCTCCTCACCCCCAAAGGCTGGCATCTGTAGTGAGTAGTAGAGGTGTGGGTAACTGATAGGAAACTCCCCTTAGAAGTTTGTTCTCTACCAACCATCACATATCTTGTGATATTTGCTGTGCCACTGGAACCAGCTGGTCATAATCCTGGGACCTATGGGCCTAGTGATCCAGGAGATGGCTCACTAGTGGTTTCAAGTGAAAACGGGACCAGGGTACCACTGCTGTTGTTGCTGCCTTTAGGCACTGCACTCTGAGCCAGGCTCTGCCGGGACCTTGTTGTTTAAGCAGAAGTTGAGCACGTTTGCAATGAAGAGTCCACAGTCTGTTTCGTGGTAAAAACACTTCCTTGTGTGTTGAACAATGCTTCAATGAAAGTGACTATATGACATGGAGTCAGTATTGATTTCTGGTGGTCGTTGAGCAAACTGAATTGCGGAATTGTTGCACACCCGATTCCACATTCTGATGAGCCTTACACAGGGAAGAACACAAAAGCCAATCATCAAGGAATGGAAGAACAGAAATACCCTGTAGCTGTAAAATTGCCATCACTGGTGTAAGTTCCTTTGTGAAAACCCTTGGAGTGGTACATCGGTTCGAAAAATAAAGCTTTCAACTGGTAATGTTCATCTTTTTTTTTTTTTATTTCAAAAGAATTTCATTGTTATAAAGAAGCAAATGAAGATACAGATTATAAGTAAAAGTGATACAATTGATAACAGATGAGTAGCAATCAGAAGTTGACATTCAAAAATGAGTCGTAGCAAATACATCCAAAGATAGAAGCAGTCTGCCAAAAACAGAAAAATGAATTAATTAATATAAATTAATAACTTAGGCAGAGTCCACCACCAAGAGTATCACTATCAGCTGGTATAATCAGGGGAAGAGAGGACAGGAAAGAAGAAAGAAGAAAGAATGAGAAAGAAGAGGGAAAGAGTGGAAAAAGAGATAGAAGACAGCGGTAATGTTCATCTTTGAAGTAAAACCGCAAGAATTGTTGGGTGTCTGGATGGATCAGGAAATGAAAGTAAGCATCTGGAAGATCTAACATCATTAGACAATCCCTTGTTGAGATGAGGGGGATTATTGTCTTGAGAGAGGCCACCCTGAAGGAGTCCAGCTGTACATACTTGTTTAAGTTTTTCAAATCCAAGAATGGTCGCAACCTCCTGTCCAGTTTGGAAACTAAAAACAGGGTCTAATAAAATTCATGGCCTTTCTAGTTCTGTCAGATTAGCAGAAATCACAAGCCACTAACCTTCAGGAACAAACCAGAAGGAGCGACAATAGTTTCCCCACTCCTTCTGTGCTGAACCGCAGAGAGCAAGGAACACACTACTCTGCAAGACTGCACCTAGGGGAAAGGGAAATTGGATAAAATCACAAAAGTCGTAGAATGTCACTGGAAGCCCTCCTCTGTCTTCTTCTCTCTGGAAAAAGAAATACCTTTATCTCTGTGAGAAATGCTCTGCATGCGGGACCCTGTATGTAAGGGGTGGGTAACACAACACTTTAGCATTCAACCGATACCATGTTTCCCAGAGAATTAAATATATCCCTTTTTTCGCAATGTCCATGTACACATATGCATTCTACTTGTGAAACAATTTACAGAACAGAACCTTCCCCGTGTCTAGTATTGTGGAAGTCCAGGGGTTAAAAAGGCTTCAAACCACAAGCAACCCGCTCCTATTGCACCTGTACATGGAAGTCCCTAGAACGAGGAAAACTACAAACAAAAACCCCCCAAAAATAATAAACTCAAGGAGGGCAGGTACTTATCTGCTGACACCGCTGTAGAGAATATCTCCTCGTGTTAGTCCTCACAGGAGCAGGGGAAAGAGGAACAATGTACTGTGCGTTATATGCCTCCGGAATGACATGCAAGATAGTGGCAGTATTGAGTATTCCACACCGAAGACGTCCGTTCTGTGTGGTGCGATAGGCAGGATGTTCATGCAAATACAGATCCTCTGCGGGAAAAGTTCCTCTCTCTCTTGAGAAGCCCCGCACATTGCAATGAGCTGAGGACAAGCGCTTGAATAACAAGACGTTTCGTTGGAACATGCTGATCAAGAGTTCAGTTAGAGATGAGGCGTGGCTAGCCAGCCAACATGGCGGATGTGAGCTCCTAACGCTCTGCCGATATGCCCTTTGAATCCGTCAGAATTATCCTTGAAGTGGGCCATCCCCGCTAGCAACAAGCGGACCAGGCAGCTCAAGAGGCGCAGGCTGGCGACCCGGTGGCAGGGGGTCCACGCCTGTTGCTGAAGAAACAGCGGATGATTTTAAATGTGACTTGGACAAATTCATTTTCGTTCTACTTGCGCTTTGCTGAAATAATAGCAGAGGCGCGCTTTTAATTTGGGAACATTCTTCTTTGGCCGAACCAACTTCCTGGAACTTTAAAAGCTCAACAGGACACTCACCTGCTTCTCACCCCCAGGGAGCACCGGCGGCCGGCTGGGCGCTGATTGTTTCGGCGGTTTCTCAGTGGCCGGGTGCGCCATCTTGGGCTGGGTTGGTCAGGCGAGTGACATCATTGCCACACCCCCGAGATCCTCCCCTACTTAGGAGTGTCCTCCCCGCCTTCCAGTGATTGCAGGCTGGCGACCCGGTGGCAGGGGGTCCACGCCTGTTGCTGAAGAAACAGCGGATGATTTTAAATGTGACTTGGACAAATTCATTTTCGTTCTACTTGCGCTTTGCTGAAATAATAGCAGAGGCGCGCTTTTAATTTGGGAACATTCTTCTTTGGCCGAACCAACTTCCTGGAATTTTAAAAGCTCAACAGGACACTCACCTGCTTCTCACCCCCAGGGAGCACCGGCGGCCGGCTGGGTGCTGATTGTTTCGGCGGGCTCTCAGTGGCTGGGGGCGCCATCTTGGGTTGGGTTGGTCAGGCGAGTGACATCATCGCCACACCCCCGAGATCCTCCCCTACTTAAACGGTCCCCATGTGTCAGCGCAGCGGACGAGCGCAGCGGGCGCGACGAAGGCGCGCCGGAGTTGCGCCAGAGTTAAGCCCGTCTGCGCCCGTCCGCGGCCGACCGGGGCTTGGGGCATGTCATTCTGCCCGTTCTCTTACATATACCCGCTCTGCCCTTATTCATTTCCCTGACCTTATGCTCCCCCCCCCCCGAGTCCTCACCCAGGCTTGCCTCACTGGGTTTGCTTACGGCTAGAAAGGTCTTTCCTGAGATTACTCCTCTCTCGGGCGCTTTTAGACCGGGCTCTAGGCCTAGCTCCCCCCCATCTGTAAGGGCTCGTAAACCCAAACTATCAGTGATTTATCTCAACACTCGCTCTCTGGTCAGCCATCAGCTAGATATTTTCCATCTTTTGGGGTCCGAGCAACCCGATATTTTATTTCTTACCGAGACCTGGCTCACTGAAGATTCTTCCCCCGACATCTTGGCTGCAATCCCGCCGGGCTATTATATTCTTCAGGTAAACCGCCCTCCGGGCAAATCAGGCGGTGGTGTTGCAGCCATCATTAGGCACCCGATTCGATTCCCCCCAGTGGTCACTACTAGTATTCCTATGACCGACTGCTTGGTGCTTAGGTTGGAGCAGCCAGGCTCGTCCCTTATATGTGTTCTGCTTTATCGTCCTCCCCAGCCTATGCCCTGCTTCTCGGCCCAGTTTGGTGACCTCATTTCCCAACTTGCCATTAACAACACCAACATCTTGGTCCTTGGTGATTTTAACTATTGGCCTTCCGATGCTCATGAAACTTCTTGTTCGTTTGCCTTTTCTGACCTTATGTTAGGCCTGAATTGCACCCAGCACATACTCTCACCTACCCACATTAAAGGCCATATCTTGGACCAGGTCTGGACCTCTTGTCTGGACATTTCTATTCCTCTTGTTCTCCCTTGTCTGTGGTCAGACCACTCTATGATCACTTTTACTTTAACCATGCCCTCCCCTGTTACACATGTATTAGAAGCCAACTTCTCCGCTCGCAACTGGAACAGGGCTGACCTGAGTAAATTCACTACCCTACTTAGCACATCCGTCCCCCCCAGCACTGGATCTATTGATTCACAAGCCCAGGCCTTGACTTGCTGGCTTACTTCTGCCTCCAACTCTGTGGCACCCCTAAAATTGGTCAAAGCCAGGCGCCGCCATGACGCCCAAAGGTGGTTTACTGACGACCTTAGAGCCCTGAAACTCGGGCTCCGACAGGCCGAACGGCGTTGGCGCCGGGGCTATTCTCCTGACACCAAACTGACATTTTCCATCCTGCTTAAAGAGTATAAGCTAGCCATATCCTCAGCTAAGTCTTTTTATTTTTCCAAAATTTTTTTGGATTCAGGTAACAAATCCAAGGACATCTTCTCAATAGTCGAGGAGCTATCCAACCCAGAAAGAGTTACTATTGCACCTCTTCCCTCCCAGTCGCTCTGTGATTCCCTCAATCAATTTTTCATCGATAAAATAGCTAAGATTAAAAACAGTATCCCTGCTCAAGTCTCGCTTGCCCCCCCTCAATCTGTTGCTCTCTACCCCCTACCAGATTCCCACACTTTAACCCAGATCCCTCTCATTCCGAAGGAAGGCTTTCTTGCCCTCCTACACAAAGTCTCCTCTGGTTCACCCAGCGACTGCTGTCCCCCTACAGTCCTCCGTGAAGCCTTCACTGCCTGCCCCGAACTCCCCCTGGCCCTTCTGAACAACTCTCTTGCCATTGGTGAGGTCCCTCGCTCTTTTAAGCAGGCAGAGGTGGTGGCCATTTTAAAGAAACCCTCGGCAGACCCTTCCATCATGAGCAACTTTCGCCCCATATCCCTCCTCCCTTTCCTCAGCAAGGTTTTGGAGTCACATGTTACCCATATCCTTAGCTCTTTTGTCGAGGAATCTTGTTTTTTGGATTCCCAGCAAGCCGGGTTCAGACCTGCGCACTCCACAGAGGCAGTTATACTCTCTGTCATGGAGGAACTGCGCAGAGGGGCCGACGCTAACATCTGCCAGGCCCTGGTGCTTCTGGATCTGTCGGCCGCCTTTGACACGGTCGACCATGATATCCTGGTCGACCGTGTCGGAGAGGCCGGCATCCAGGGCACCGCTCTGGACTGGATCCACTCTTTCCTGTCTGACCGCCAACAAGCAGTCAGACTGTCCCAGTTCTCAGCAGACCAGGTCGGGCTGACTTGCGGTGTCCCGCAGGGCTCCTCTTTGTCCCCGCTCCTCTTTAATTTATATCTGGCCCCCTTGATCCGCTCTCTCCGTAGGTTGAATGTCACCGCGTTCAACTACGCGGATGACATTCAACTGGTCTTCACCATCGACCCATCGGATGAATCTATTTCTACTTTTCAAACCACCCTTTGTTTTATTAGTGACTGGATGAGCTCAAACCATCTTAAGCTCAACCCCGACAAGACCGAGTTGGTTCTTGTCGGGGGTCCCTCCAACCCTTGGCAACCCTCTTTCTGGCCGGCTAATCTGGGCAGTCCCCCCTGCCCAGTGAACTCAGCTAAAAGCCTGGGGGTTATCATTAGTAGTGATCTTTCACTGAAACCCCAGATCAGCGCGGTAGTGTCTTCTAGCCACTTTCAGCTCAGGAAGATTCGAAAGATCTCCCGCCTCCTCACTACAGAGGCCCTCACCCTGGCGTTGTTAGCGCTAGTCATTTCAAGACTTGACTATGCAAACGCACTTTACGTAGGCATCCCCGATTACCAAGCCAAGAGACTCCAGCAGATCCAAAACCAGGCTGCCCTTCTCATTTTCCACCAACCCAGATATCAACATGTTCGCCCTCTTTTAAAAAGTCTTCATTGGCTTCCGGTCACCGCGCGCTGCAAGTTTAAACTGGGCTGCATAATCTTCAAATCCCTTGCAGGCGGAGGCCCCTCTTTTATTTCTTCCCTTCTTCACCCGTATGTCCCCTCACGCAACCTTCGCTCGTCTCAGTTGGCTTTACTATCAGTCCCTAGATTTAAGAGGAAGAAACACGGTGGTCTTAGGTTCTCTTTTTTAGCTCCTTCCTTTTGGAACGCCCTCCCCCACTCTCTAAGGTTGTCCCTCCCTTACACTAGGTTTAGATCTCTCCTCAAAACTTTTCTGTTTACTGAGGCCTACAATTAGTCTTGATCCTCACTTTTTTTCTCTTCGCTCCTTCAGCACAAGCGCCAAGAAACCTTCAGGTGTTAGTCGCGCTATAAAAAACTCTTTAACATAACATAACATAACAGAGACCGAGAAGCCCTGAACCGTGCCGTTCCGCCCCTCGGAACTGCAGTTACCGAGTTGGTGGGGAGGGGGCGTACGTGCTGTGAAGCCGCGCTGTGACAAACACCGGCAGCAAACAGATGCCCTTTGCTTGGATCAATATTTACAACAAGGGGTGGTGATGGACAGAGTCTCTGAATTAAGCAGAATACTCTCACCCAGTCAAGAGATCAGGGCTAGATCCAACACCGTTTTTTAGCTCATTGCACCATCCCAGTTTCAGAACCTGGCTGTATGCAAATTAGTCTGTCCCTGGCCCAGTGCATCATGGGAACAGGGCAGACCAGACTACAAAAGCCAATTCTTACACTGGGAAGGAAACAAGCTTCCGGGGACCGGTTTCTGGCATTTCAGCCGTCTTCGGCCCGGCTTGCTTGAATCCTGATGGTGCAATGAGCAAGGGACTCACATCTGAGTATACCCTTCCACGCTTAGGGTGGACAAAAATATTTACAACATGGGGTGGTGATGGACAGAGTCTCTGAATTAAGCAGAATACTCTTACCCAGTCAAGAGATCAGGGCTAGATCCAACACCGTTTTTTATCTCATTGCACCATCCCAGTTTCAGAACCTGGCTGTATGCAAATTAGTCTGTCCCTGGCCCAGTGCATCATGGGAACAGGGCAGACCAGACTACAAAAGCCAATTCTTACACTGGGAAGGAAACAAGCTTCCGGGGACCGGTTTCTGGCATTTCAGCCGTCTTCGGCCCGGCTTGCTTGAATCCTGATGGTGCAATGAGCAAGGGACTCACATCTGAGTATACCCTTCCACGCTTAGGGTGGACAAAAATATTTACAACAAGGGGTGGTGATGGACAGAGTCTCTGAATTAAGCAGAATACTCTCACCCAGTCAAGAGATCAGGGCTAGATCCAACACCGTTTTTTAGCTCATTGCACCATCCCAGTTTCAGAACCTGGCTGTATGCAAATTAGTCTGTCCCTGGCCCAGTGCATCATGGGAACAGGGCAGACCAGACTACAAAAGCCAATTCTTACACTGGGAAGGAAACAAGCTTCCGGGGACCGGTTTCTGGCATTTCAGCCGTCTTCGGCCCGGCTTGCTTGAATCCTGATGGTGCAATGAGCAAGGGACTCACATCTGAGTATACCCTTCCACGCTTAGGGTGGACAAAAATATTTACAACAAGGGGTGGTGATGGACAGAGTCTCTGAATTAAGCAGAATACTCTCACCCAGTCAAGAGATCAGGGCTAGATCCAACACCGTTTTTTAGCTCATTGCACCATCCCAGTTTCGGAACCCGGCTGTATGCAAATTAGTCTGTCCCTGGCCCAGTGCATCATGGGAACAGGGCAGACCAGACTACAAAAGCCAATTCTTACACTGGGAAGGAAACAAGCTTCCGGGGACCAGTTTCTGGCATTTCAGCCGTCTTCGGCCCGGCTTGCTTGAATCCTGATGGTGCAATGAGCAAGGGACTCACATCTGAGTATACCCTTCCACGCTTAGGGTGGACAAAAATATTTACAACAAGGGGTGGTGATGGACAGAGTCTCTGAATTAAGCAGAATACTCTCACCCAGTCAAGAGATCAGGGCTAGATCCAATACCGTTTTTTAGCTCATTGCACCATCCCAGTTTCAGAACCCGGCTGTATGTAAATTAGTCTGTCCCTGGCCCAGTGCATCATGGGAACAGGGCTGACCAGACTACAAAAGCCAATTCTTACACTGGGAAGGAAACAAGCTTCCGGGGACCGGTTTCTGGCATTTCAGCCGTCTTCGGCCCGGCTTGCTTGAATCCTGATGGTGCAATGAGCAAGGGACTCACATCTGAGTATACCCTTCCACGCTTAGGGTGGACAAAAATATTTACAAAAAGGGGTGGTGAAACTGGGATGGTGCAATGAGCTAAAAAACGGTGTTGGATCTAGCCCTGATCTCTTGACTGGGTGAGAGTATTCTGCTTAATTCAGAGACTCTGTCCCTCACCACCCCTTGTTGTAAATAATTTTGTCCACCCTAAGCATGGAAGGGTATACTCAGACATGAGTCCCTTGCTCATGCACCATCAGGATTCAAGCAAGCCGGGCCGAAGACGGCTGTAATGCCAGAAACCGGTCCCCGGAAGCTTGTTTCCTTCCCAGTGTAAGAATTGGCTTTTGTAGTTTGGTTTGCCCTGTTCCCATCATGCACTGGGACAGGAACAGACTAATTTGCATTCAGACAGGTTCTGAAACTGGGATGGTGCAATGAGCTAAAAAACGGTGTTGGATCTAGCCCTGATCTCTTGACTGGGTGAGAGTATTCTGCTTAATTCAGAGACTCTGTCCCTCACCACCCCTTGTTGTAAATAATTTTGTCCACCCTAAGCGTGGAAGGGTATACTCAGACATGAGTCCCTTGCTCATTGCACCATCAGGATTCAAGCAAGCCGGGCCGAAGACGGCTGTAATGCCAGAAACCGGTCCCCGGAAGCTTGTTTCCTTCCCAGTGTAAGAATTGGCTTTTGTAGTTTGGTTTGCCCTGTTCCCATTATGCACTGGGACAGGAACAGACTAATTTGCATACAGCCAGGTTCTGAAACTGGGATGGTGCAATGAGCTAAAAAACGGTGTTGGATCTAGCCCTGATCTCTTGACTGGGTGAGAGTATTCTGCTTAATTCAGAGACTCTGTCCCTCACCACCCCTTGTTGTAAATAACTTTGCTTGGATCAAGACCCCTGCGGAGGCAGAGAACGGCAGGAGCGGACAGATAACGGCCCGCACGCATGATCCCGGTGCCACACGCTGATTGACTGGGACAGGCGCACCGGCTTATAAGCGACGCTGCGCTGCGCTGCGGCATTTCATGGAGACATGGACTACGGCGGCATGAACCCCATGAAATGCCAGACCCCCGGTGAGTTGCAAGCCCCTGCCGTGGCCGCGTAGAAGCAGAGAGAGAGTGTCTGAGGTGCGGAGCACTGGGGGTCCCCGCGGAGCACGCCCGAGCTGCTGTGCGGCACAAGAGGCATTGAGTAATAGCGGGGCCGCCGCCGGTCCCACCTTGCCCTGGAGACCAACGGCAGGCACAGCAAAGACTGCAATGGAGGGAAACGCGGCCAGCACCTAATTTTGTGAGCCACGAGGTGCCCGCAAAGAAGACTACAGCACACAGGGTGGTGACGACTGCGGGGGGCCATTGACGGTACTGCGTTCACGGAAGAGAGCTGCGGCAGACCGCAAGCAGAAGGACACACCACTGGGCGCATGCTTCAAGGGCAGTAAATGGGTGAATGTGCCCTTTCAGAATCGAGCCTGGGCACCTAGGGACTTGACAGTCAAATGTGGAGTGATCACCCATAGAAGCCCAGTCAGACCACATATGTTACATGGCCCTCACCTGAGGAGACGCCAGACGCCTGCCTAGAGTCTCCATCATGACAAAACCGCAAGTGCAACAGCCCCTCTGGAAACCAACTGCGAATGCCCACGGCGCAACAACTTGTAATGGGCCGGATGCATGCCAAAATGCAGCAGGGACCCATGCGTGCGGGTAGCCTGGATCCTCCCACGCACGAGAGAGGAAGGGGAGATGGAGCCAACAACCGCAGCTCTGGCAGCAAAAATGGACTCAGTACTAGCAGCAGTGGAGAAAATCGGCGCTGCACTAGAAAACACCTGAACCTCCCTGGAAACTCAGATGGACAAGTTGACCTCGGAATTCACGCTATTACATGCCGATCACCGCAAACTGGTCGACAAAGTTACTGCCCAGGGCCAGACACTCAAGGAACTCCAAGCTGTTACTCAGAGCCACGCAGCTGCCCTACAAGACATGCTAGATCGCATACACGTCCTGGAAGATGAAGCAGAAGATGAGGAAGGGCGCTCCCGCCGCAACAACATTTGTGTGGTGGGCCTGCCGGAGGGGGAAGAGGAACGGAACCCTGAGCACTACACAGAGCGCTGGCTGCGGGACCTCCTGACCCAGGGAACACTGTCCATGTAGTTTGCAGTAGAAAGAGCCCATTGTGTGCCGGCGCAGAAACCCCAACAAGGAGCCCAACCACGCCCGTTCATTTTTAAACTGCTCAACTACAGGGACAGGGATGCAGTGCTACACGAAACATGGAAAATGGGCAACATCACAGTGAGCGGTAATCAAGTCATGCTCTTCCCAGATTACACAGCCCTTGTACAACGTTACAGAAGCAACTACACGGCAGTGAAGCGTCAACTTAGAGAACTGGAGATACCATACTCACTGTTGTTTCCTGCCAGACTGATAGTGGCCTTGAAAGAGGGGACCCAATTCTTTGATTCCCCTGTGGAGGCATGGGATTGGCTGGAAGAGAGGGGATCTGTGGACAGGCACAAGACCCTTAGATCCAGAAGGAGGTAACACAACAGGTAGGAGAAACAGATGACGCGGATGACGAGGGATAGCGCGATATGTGAAAACAGGGACTGCAGCCCCGAGCCCAGAGAAAATGAGAATGGAACGGCAAGAAGCTCTGGAGGCGGTCACAACCATGGGAACCCCACATAATAAAGAACGCTTGGAAACCTGCACACGGGGCGAGGTGATGGCCAGCGGCTCGTCGTCACCATCCACTGAACTATCCGACGACCTTTGTCTGCCAGTAAGTACTGGCATGCCGAACACTGTCACACAAGTAGAATATTGCTTGTTAACTTGTGCATTCTTACATTGTGATAGAAGTGAAGGTGGGTCTGTTGGGTTTATGACCACCCACACCATATTAAGCGGCTCACACAATGTCACCACGCTTATGACTCGGTCTGCTGTGCACGGCGGCGCGGGACGTGGGCACACATGAGACGGTGCTCAGCCCTGAATCTTACCGGACTCGCGCTCAAACCTGTGCGATTATTCAGATGGCACAACGCATACGCAGAAATGGGGGGGAAGGCCACGGCAAAACATCACCTGTACTCGTACCCCACCAGGAAACACCCTGCACTAGTTTGTACTTCTTAGTAGTTACAGAAGTTTGGATGGACACTCCCGCAAAGTTTGCCCCAACTGTTGTTTTGTTCTTAGATCACCGATTGTTTTTGTTGCAGCAGACCGATGCATACATACCTGATCACGACTCCTACACACCAAAGTGCATCACACCCCTGATGCCCCTGTCGACTAAACACTCCAGCCATGACCCGAGCTAACATCATTACATGGAACATAAGCGGCATGCACACACCGATGCAGCACTACTCTATATTTGCCTACCTTCAGAGAAACTCAATGGGAATTGCCCTATTGCAAGAAACACATATGCCCCAGCCTGAACTGGACAGACTACGTAGACGTTGGAGGGGTCAGGTATATGGCATGGTATACTCAGCGCATGCGTGAGGCACACTAATCTGGGTGAGAGTGGGCATCCCATTTGTCTGTGCAGAAGTAGTGTTAGACCCAGCAGGCAGATACACCATAGTGCGCGGGACACTCAACGGGCATTCAATACTGCTCGGTTCAGTATATGCCCCAAATGTAGATCAACCATCATTTCTCAAACAGCTGTCACTAATATTGACCCCCTACGCTGGGCTCCCCTGTTTATTGGGCAGGGATTTTAACTCGGTGCTTGATGGACACATGGACAGGTCCTTCCCCCCTCTTCGGAACACTTCAGCCGTATTAAACGCACAGGCACTCATGGACTGGCTCTCACACTGAGCATTACTGGATATGCGGCGTGTCCTACATCCCAATGAGCGCATTTACTCCTATTATTCTGTAATGCATGACCTCCACGTACCCCTGGACAGGGTGGTGGGCTCTCAATCCCTAATCCCACTAGTTGAACGATCGAAATACCTAGGCCGGACACACTCTGATCATAACCCTCTATGGCTCCAGCTCAGTTGGGAAGCTGACCCCCCCCCATACCCACGTGGCGCCTCCAACCATCTGCGCTAGAAGACACTGAATTTAGCTCATCACTGAGGATGGCTACCCTCACAATAAAGGGAAGGCAAGCAATGCACTGGTGGAATGGGATGCCCTCAAACTCGTAGTCATTGTCTAGGGGCCAGGTGGAATATACATAAACAACTAGCGTTATCACTCACCCATCTAGAATCCCAGCTGCTCCAATATGGAAGTGAAGGGGAGGGAGGAGGCAGACACTCGGGCCGCATGGAAAGTCTTCGGGCACGACATGCGGAGCTCCTAGAGCAACTGCGATGCCACAACTACACGGCTCATACTGTCCGCACACACGCCACAGCGGACAGAGCGGGCCGCTTGCTCGCCTGGTTGCTGAAACAAGAGAACACTCACACCCCAATCGGAGCCATGTGCACGCCAAATGGGACTCTAGTATATACACAGTGGGAGATCCATAAAGTAATGACGGATCACTATACACAACTATATCAATCCAGGGGACGTTGCTCACGCTGAGGTCTGGAGAGATTTCTGGCACCTGTTCAGTTCTCCAAAGCAACAGAAGCCCACCAGGAGACACTTAATGGCCCCCTAACCTTGGAGGAAATCCGGGAGGTGATTGGGTCTATGGCATCCGGGAAAAATCCCGGACCAGATGGCCGACCTGCGGAATACTACAAGGTGTTCCAAGAGCTTCTGATACAGCACCTTCACATGCTCTACAATACAGCCCTAGAGGAGCACATATTGTCCCCCTCAATGCGTGAGGCCTACCTGGTGTCCTTACTACAACCGGACAGAGACCCCACAAACCTGGGATCTTATAGAACCTGAGCACTCCTAAACGCAGAATATAAGATATTTGCCAAAATACTAGCGGAGCGGTTGGCGCCGGTAGTTCCTAAACTGGTCCACGGAGACCAAAATGGGTTTGTGCCCAGGCGAAGCACGTCGCTGAACTTGCAACGGTTTTTCAGGGTGGCATCGGATGGTGTGCGGACATGGCCCAGAGCGGGATGCCTTGAGTTGGACCTGGAAAAGGCATTTGATTGCTTGGAATGGAGCTACCTATCAGCAGTGTTGCTGCGATATGAACTGGGCCTGGGATTTCTTCAAATTGTTGACCTGCTATACAAAAATCCAACAGTCAGGGTACGGTTGGGGCCATACATTTCTGACGCTATACCAATATGCAGAGGCACCAGGCAGGGGTGGCCCACTGTCACCCCTCCTGTTTGCACTGGCGATGGAGCCCCTAGCAGCTTCACTGCACCCAACACTGGGAGATGGCGTACCCCTGGGTGATACGGTGCACCAAGTGTCGCTATACGCAGACGACCTACTAGTTTACGTGAGAGACATAGACAACATTCCATCCCAACTGGCCTATACACTACGTGACTTTGCTGCCATCTCGGGACTCAGTGTGAATGCTAGCAAGTCTTGTATTTATGCATTTGGAGAGGGAGGCCAAGACCCGGACTATACTTTGAACGGCACAAAGGTGCAATGGAGGGAGGACACCTTTCAATACCTGGGAATCCAGATTTACCGTCAACCAGCAGACCTATTTGATGGCAACCTAGGAAAGGCCTTAACAGCAATAAAGTCACAACTACACTTTTGGAACTCGCTCCCGCTAACGGTCACTGGCAGGGTGGCGCTATCCAAGATGGTGATTCTTCCCCGTCTCCTGTATTACTTTGCAAATCTTCCCATATATGTTCCGGTGACCTTCTTTTCAACACTCACTAAATTACTCAGGGACTTTCTCTGGGGGACCGCTAGACATAGGCTGGTACTGGCTAAGGTGTACCTACCCACCGGCCAGGGGGGTCTTGCTGGCCTAGTTTTGAGCACTACTATCTGGCTGCACAGCTACAGTGGATAGCCTGCTGGCTGGCAGATAGGGGCCAGGAAGACACCGCAACCACTATACCTCCCCACTCCTTGGAGCAACTTACCAGACTTTTCCACCCAGTCACTAAGACTGCAACACCGACGCTGCTCCTCCTAGCAGTGGCGTACAAAGGCTACCGCTGAAGTCTCTATCTCACCAGAAGACTAGTCCCCTATGCGCCGGCCATACCGCTGGAAGGCTCCCCATGTGAAACTCTCTCCCATCACATTTGAAACACGAGAACAATCTGTTAGCATTTAGGAAAGTGCTAAAGACCTGGCTGTTCAGCGGTTAGATCTGTCAAACCCCTGCTTTAATGAGTAAGCGCCTTGACACCTTCGGGTGAATGTTTTGCACTCTATAAGTCGCCTTTTCATTTCATTAATTTAATTTAATTTAATTTCATTTCCATGTGGACCCGGGGTGCTGACATTGCTCACACTCACTGAATGGCGAGAAGCCGACATACAAACCTTGGGAGATCTGTACCGAGATGGTACGCTCCTGCCAGTTGAGTCCCTAGTAGAAGACATGGGGTTGCCACCGGGGCAGTTCCTGAGACACCGCTCGCTGGTTGAGACACTGACTGCTAGATGGGGGGACATGACTACAGAACTGAGCCAACACCTCCCAATACAGTACCTCCATGTAATGGGGCGAGGAAGACATTTGGTTCGCTGCTACGCGTCGTCACTCCGTACACATGCAGCGATTAGACTGGACCCACTTCGCCGCAAATGGAAACTGATCTAGGGCGGAAGCTGGTGGACAGGGAATGGGAAAAGATAATAAAGAGCCCAGTGCGTATACCCAGAAACATGAGGTTCAGATACATCCAATTGTTCATAGTCCACAGAGAATATCTTACACCTGAAATGATCAACAAGTACTTCCACCATACGGAAGCAACATGCCCCCGTTGTGCCGAACCAGGGGCTGAGCCGATACAAAAGCTGTGGAGCTGCCATAGACTATTTGCATATTGGCACACAGTCAGTGGGCTGTTACACACATGCACAGGCCGCCGCATACCCTTTGAATGGACTGGTTACTTATTGCACCCTTTTCGTAGGGCCCGACCACTAAGTTAACATCTAGGTTCCTCGACTTGGGACTAGTGGTCGCCAAGTGGCTTCTAACTAAGCGGTGGAAGGCACAGGATCCGCCGCATATACGTGCATGGAGACACTCGCTCTTAGCATGGGCCAAAGCAGAGGGCATAGCCATCCTAAGGGAAGAAACGCTGGGGATAAGGAAAGAGCCCGTGGCAGCCCAGTGGGAGGGCTACTCTGGACCCCACAGCAGACAGAGGTGGATAGCCCGGAGGGACAGCCCAAGAGAGAGAGACAAGAGCTTGTAGTGAGCAACGAGGGAAATGCAGGTAGACAACTGTAAAACCATGTGCATACACACGCACTACCCGACGCCCAGGGAGGGCATATCCGCAGCCAGTGAGTAGAGGTAACTGTCAGCTCGAAGACGTGCAACGGGTTGAGGGGGGTGCAGGGGATCAGTGAGTTAACCATGTAACTATTGGTCAAAGCTGCTGTTGTTGTTGGTTTGAATTTGCCTGTTCTTGAACATAGCATCTGTTCACAAGTCCATGCTGACTGATCTGAAAGGACTCTGTACAACATGCTAATAGAACCATGCAGTTATTATGTTGTAACCTCTACCCGTGGGGAAATGGATTGAATGTTGGGGGTAAACTTGATCCTGAACAAATGGTGTCATAGATACACATGTTATACTCAATATGCATCCAACAGTAATGTCCCTTAAATGTTGGTAGACGGTCAAATGTACAAATGGTTCTCAACAAAATGCGGTGCCTTTCATGTATATGTAAATGCAAAATCAATAAAACAGATTTAAACAAAAAAAAAGAGTTCAGTCAGAGATGTGTATGTACGGAGCTGCTTCTGCAGCGCAGGTAGGAAACTTGAAAAAAAAGCATTCGGTCCTGAACGCATCAGGGAAGATAACGTTAGGCAGTTCATGAAGTTCGAAGGCTCGGTTCAGACTGACAAGCACCTGCCCTCTGAAAGGGCTGGCTCCCTGATGACTTCTGGGTTTTGTAGTGTATGTACAATCACGCAGCATTCACATCTAAAACACACACCTCACATGGGGGTGGGGGTTCAAGGAATATCTTTATGTAGGTCTTTCTACTCTCTGTGCTCAGTGTATGGTGTAGAACCATGACAAGTTCTTTGGAAGTAGAAGAATAGCACCTATTTGTAGTAAAGAAGCTACCCCACAGAAGCACTTTGTAACCTTCTTTCATGATTGAGAGTGCAAATGCATCGTGAATCAGCGTGTTCCGTTGTGTACAAAAAACAGCTTCAGTCCTCTTCCCATTGCCATTTAGTCATTTGGTTTCTTGATCTTGTAGCAGAGAGGGTTGGAGCCAGGATTTTGAGGCAAACATAGCCCACCTGCCATGGGCACCGCCATGGACCTGGTCATGAATGGGTATTTGTCTTGTTGGTTCTGAATATGCTTTTTAAAGAAGAAAGACCATTACTTTGGAACACCTTGAATGGGGTTCTGTTCTGAGGAATTCTACACCATAGTGGAGCAGTGTAATTTAATTTCCACACTTTATTTGGCACAATTATGCAATTATATACCCATAACTGACATTATATCTACTGCCTGCCTTAATACAATTAACATGTGTCAAGCAATTAAATGTATTAATGAAATGTAATCATCATAGGGATTAGGGGGTTAACAAAGAGCACACCAATATTCAGTTGAAACTTAGTCATGTATGCTTTTATCCACGTTTACACTCATTTTTATATTTCTATATATATATATATATAATTGGTCTGTTAATCTGCTGCTTGGCTGGGACTGAGACTATATTGCCTTGATGCCTATAGCCACTTGCTGTGCTCTATAAATCCTGTTCAAATCAAATCAAATGTATCTGAAGTCCATATTGATTGCAGAGTTAATTTAGCCTGACTAAAGGTCTTAAGTGAAATGCATTTAGTCTTGCCAGTATGCTCTTTCTTTCTTTTTGCAGGTGCACGCTTCTCATTAGTTAGAGAAAGGTGTTTTGCTTGTATTAGACTGCTGTTAGTGAGATTTGGAGGGAAGAACTTGGCAGTGAACATGGAGAAGTAATGGCCAAATGAGGCCCCAGGGCGGAGAGATGATCAAGGTTGTGGATTACAGTACAAGTTTCAATGCAATGGGAAACTTAAGGGATGTTGCAGATGCTCCTTTAGAATAGCAAATAGAGTGGTTCCTAGTGGTGTGAAAGGAGATAAGGACATTTCTAAAACCAATTTTAATTGGTGTTCTCACAATTAGAAGGCAGATTCCTTTTAAACCTGGGAAGTGACAGACCTCTCTGGTTACCTATTTTCTTGTCAGTGGGAAACTTTAGGTTAAACACTTACTTCCTTTCTAAGACTTCTACAGAAGTTTACATTTTGATGACATCTTCTGTGCTCCCTAAATAGAAATATTGGATAGATTGTACTATAATTATTCTAAGTTTAGAAGAGAGAAGGAACGTTTCTTTATGGAACACCTGTTTGCTTAAATGTGTTTCATTATTGTTGTGGCTGTTACTATTTTGTATCTCATCTAATCCCATGGACCACTGCCTGCTCTTAAAAAATAAAACTGAAATGTTTCATTTTTATTTTTTAAATGCATCCTGTTTTCCTTTAAGGAAAACAGGCTGCATTAAAAAAACTGCTTTATAGAAAAAGCAGTGACAGACATGGTGGCCTGCTGCCCCAGCAGGCCACCATCTCTGTGAGTGCCGGCCATTCCCAAAGGGTTGCAAAATGCAACCTACCTCATGCATACTAATGTGGAAGGTGTTTTGCGACCCATTTGGGAATCGAAAACTGTGTCTCAGACACTGTTGTACATCAGTGTTTGCGACTCACAATTTGCAAGTTGCATAAAAATGCAAATTGCGAGTTGCAAACACTGAGGGTCGTACATATGGCCCATAAAACACTACAGCAGCGATCGCTATAAATATAAGTGACCTAGAGGTCAAAACTATGTTTCGGGAGATTTGGTTCCTAGATTAAAGTGTGCAGCCTTATCCCCATCCGGGCAAAATTGGTATTCCCAAGGGCTGGGAGCAACAACACAGCGGCCTCTACCATGGCCAATTTGTCGCGCTGCACAATCTCCCCATCTCAGTACACGAGCAGGCAACGTGCAGCAACTGCAACGCTGTGTTTCCTGCTCACTTGCCGGAACTGGTTAGCCAAAAAACAAACTTAAAAAGAAGTCACAGTAAGCAGTAGAAAACTAAAATCTATGGTCGGGAGACAAAAACAAATACAGACCGATGGAGCTGTCTATTCGTCTTCATTGTCTGTTAGATTCTGATGTGTGTTTTGGATATTGTAGTGTCCTGCTGGACACGTTCTAGTGTCTCAGCAAGCACTTGGTTTACCAGCCACTCCCATGAGGACTGGAAACACTCGCACCCCACACCCATCCAACACCGGCATCACGAATGACAAGGGCATGTTAATAAAAGGGTCCGAGTGCACGTGCTTGTGGCCAGTTGATTAAGCAAAGCCCCGGTGTCTATGTCATCATTTTTAGTTGCATGTGGGCCTAGAGCCCACAACTCTACAATGGTGATAAAGGGTCTTACCCCACCTGCCCTGCCAGCTACCTCAACTTCTGTGAAGGAGGAGGGTGTATGGCTCTACAGTCGCTGCCACCATTGCCTACCAGTGGAAGTGAGTCCGTCGACCCATGAAGAGGATGAACACTTTCCTGGCCAGAAGGAGGAGAGAATGTAGACTGTTTGTCTCTAACATCTTGCTGTAACTGCTGCCGTCTATCTAATGAGTGACTGTATGAGGCAGGCAGCGTGAAAACAGCAGAGTAACCCCTGCCCCTTACCCCCCTGCACTCTTCCCCCAACTGCAGCACCTGCATGGGTGGAAAGACTGTGCTTACCCGCACTATCTTCATCTGCAAGGAAGAGGGGTCCCTGCAGAACAGGCCCGGCCCGAGTCTGTGCACACCATAGGTGCCACCCCTCTTAGCGATGTGAATTTAAGGATAACAAAGTGTTTTTGATCTGTTTTTCAACGATGTCATATTGTTAATATAATGATTTTATGCTGTGGCAGCTACGCTTGCAAAAAGCTGTCTTTCACTGACTGTCAGTAAATAAATATACAGTTAGTTTGTCGTGGCTTTGGCTGCCCCAAATCACCACCACTCCCCTTGATGAAACATTTCCAGCAAAGTCCGCCCACTTGGTTTTATACTCGTGGGTTTGAGATGCCAGCAGCTGTGTCATCCCTTAGAAGGGCACCGAGCCAGCATACTGAGAGAGCGGCTCTCGGGTTCAGGAGAGGTGTTATCCTAACAGCCAGGTGAGCCATTTCTCATTTGATGAAGGTCGCTGGCTCCAAAATACATGTCCATGAAATGGGTTGGTGCCAACACTAATATGTACTTTGATCATGAGTGCCAAACCTCCCTAGTTCAAGGTTGTAGTACTGAAAACAGTTTTCTGTCTGATTGCTATGTTGTGTAAGATGTGATGTTCAAAGTTATGTTTGCTCTGCTGCTCAGGTAAGATGTGACCTCAGGTTGGACTAAAATGTTCATGCAGAGGTTGTGGGTCTGCACTAGCAATAGTTGTTTTGCACTAAGCCTGCTCCTAGATCAAGGAACTCCCCAACTCTTTTTTTGTAAGTTTAAAGTTTATTGAGGAAAAGATTATAACATACAAAAAGAAATATCATATAGGCAAAGCCACAATGAAAAAATTCTATGATTATTAGAAAGGGAGAAAGAAGGGGAAAGAGAAAGAAAGGTGGGAGGGGGAAAGGAGGAGGAATAACAAAAGGGGAAGACATTACCTGAATCATCATCCTAAAATCAACAGCAGTAATATCATTACATAGAATATGAAATATGCATGTAGAAACCATGAGAGGGAAAAAGGAACAATATTGGAGGATATTCGTCTGTAATATAGAATAAAATAAAAGACAACAAAAAGTTTAAGGAAGTTTCCTAACTTCATCTGGGTTATGAATCATAATGGAAGAGGCGGAGGCTAAATTCGTTAGATATGAGGATAAAGGAAGCCATTAAAGATCTCTTTTAATACATAAAGAAATGGGGGTAATATTACCTGTATTTAATCTGTGATGAAAACAAACAGCATTCCGCCAAACCTTGAAAGTGATTTTCTCAGCTTGTTTCCAATTAGAAGTGATTAGATGTAAGGCTATCGCTAATAGCAGATCAAATAATGAGGGGGTGGGGATAGAGTACGGCCAGAAGGGTGATAAGGAGCCTAAAAAGATGTTTGAGATAAAAAAAGGGATGTGGGAACTGAAAATTTTATTAATCTGGGACCAAACTAAACGCCAAAAACGGGAAATGGAGGGGCAATCAAAAAGCATATGTTTTAAATTGGCTGAAGAGCCATTACATGACTAGCAATCTGAGGAAAGGTCTGAGGAAAAGGAAGTTAATTTCATTGGGGTAAAAAGAAGGCGCTTATAGCTGAAATATAGGGTCTGAGAGGTATTAGCTGCTCTTGACATTTTATGAATTTTTAGCCATAATTAGTCCCAAAAAAGAATAGACCAGCAATCTACATATTATAAATTCCTATAAAGAGAAGAGGCCGAAGTAGTAGAAGATAATAATGGAAAGTGATTGGAAGATTTGAAAGGAATATTGGGCTTGGGTGGCAAGGAAAGAAGATAATGTAAAAGAAGAGGGAGAAGCGAGTCATATTGAGATTTACAAGAAGGAGGTAAAGAAAATTTTAATTGAAGATCCGAAAATGAGAGTGGAAGATTATTACATACTAGTTGAGAAATTCAGAGTCAACCTTTGGTTCTCCGTATTTTCCAATAAATGGTACGGCCTTTGATACGTAATAGGTAGTTATGCCATATAGGTTGTTGATTTAATGAAGAAAAGGCAGGGTAGGAGGAAGGAAGAAGAGGCATTAATATTTTACGTGTATGAGAGATAACTTGAGGACGAGAAGAACAAATATTGTTAGTGAAAGCAAGATATTCATTAAAATGAAATGGAGCCATAAAACATTTCTCAATGTTCAACCAAATGGGAGGATGAACATTATGATCCTGATCATGAGAAAGCCAGCGAGAAGATTGCCTCAAGGAAAAAGCGTAATGGTAAGATTTGAAATCCGGAAATTTGAGACCACCAGAAAGTTTATCAGCTTTGAGAGCATTAAGAGCTATGCGGGGAGACTTATTCTTCCAAAGGAATTTGTTTAATATAGAGTCAATTTATTTTAAATAGAAACCAGGGATATGGACTGGAATCATGGATAAAAGATAGAGAATTAGTGGAGAAAGCATCATCTTAATAGAATCAAGACGCCCCCACCAGGAGAGAAAAAGTGGATGCCAACGATCAATAGAAGCAGATAAAGTTTTTGAAAGATTATCAAAATTTCCTTTTAAAGTTTCTAGGATTGTAGGCGAGAACCATAAGTCTAAGTATTTAATTTTAGAAGTTTTCCATGAAAAACCAGTAGAGACAAAATCTTGTTTCAAACAAAGAACATTTAAAGGAAGGACTTCACATTTATCCGAATTAAGTATGTATTCCGAAAGTTGAGAGAAAGCATCAACTTGAGATAGGAAAGCTGGAAGAGAAGTAGAGGGATTGGAGCAATAAAGAAGGATGTCGTCAGCATAGACAGACGTTTTAACTCATGTAGTGTCCAGTTTAAAACCAGAAATTTTGTCATCTAACCGAATCTTCGTTAAAAAAGGCTCTAAGGCAATTATAAATAAAAGGGGGATAGGGGACACCCTTGACAAACTCCCCTAAAAAGAGAAAAATATTCAGAGGATTTCCTGTTAACAAAGATGGAGGCTTTCGGTCCTGAATATAATAATAAAATGAGAGAAATTAAAGGAACTCCACAACTCTAAGCCCCTGAATCCCTTACATTTCTTACATTACTGCACTTGATTAAAAACGCTTCCAAGTTTGGTGGCTGTGTCCTTACTCCTGGGCCACATCAACAATGTTGGGGTTGTATGTCTAAATAGCAGAGCAAAAATATCAACCAACAGATTGTGAAGGCATGTATCTATAGGTAAATATAGATTTACTATACTCAGCTCAATGGTCCTTGAAATAGCTGTATTAGCAAATGATATATTTGTGTGGAGCCAAGTTAACGAAACCTTTAGTTACGTGTATGCACTTAGCCTGTCAATATTTTTTGGGTCTTGATATTTTGAAGATAATATTATGGTAGCTTGATACTCTGAAGTCGATTCTCAGCTTGAATACTGCTAAATGCCCTTGGGGAACATAAAAAATAAAGTTGAAACTATACATTTGGGATGCACAATTTATGCATCTATGGGGGAGTGTGGGTGCATTAAGACTTTGCCAAAGAGCAGAGAGTGCTAGCAGAGCATTGTATACCCACTGTCAAAATGTAGCGAATGGCAGAGTCCTTGCACTCACTCACAGTGCAATACGGCAATTGGGTGTGTTTAAGGCTTCATGTGTGTGTACACATATGCCATGGGGATGCAGGAGCTAAGGTATATGTTGATACACAGGACTCGACCAAGGTAGAAACAGGAGTCTCAGCCGAAGCATCCCAGAAGATGAGTTGATTGCTGCTGCACGAAGGAGGGGCAGGGTAATGGACAGGTAAGAGCTGGGGTTTGGTTGCATGCATGGTTTATGGTGTCGATGTATGTTTGTTCGCATATATGGGTGTCAGCCTGTGTGTGTATGTGCCTGCATATCTCTGTAAGTATGTGTGCGAGTGAGGGCATTTGTATCTGCACCCTGACAGTGTCCCTTGTTGGTGCCAACATAACATTCTTGCTCGGACTCACGCCAAACCAAGTACCCCGCTCGACGAGGATCCTGCCGGACCTCCAACCCCCTTGTCTTCAACCTCGGAGCCTTCTGACCTCCATCCGACAGACGCCCTCGTCATGACGCCGGGCCTGTGCAACCTCACCGCAGACATCTGCTCTCCCGAACTACGCTGGTAGCCCTATCCACCCCCCGTTACTCAGTACACACAAAGGGCAGAGTTCTTGTTCTCAGGGACTGGTTGCGCTCCGCTATGTTTCTGAAAGCTGCCTGTTAGGCTCGAAGATTTTGGGTAGTGGTGCCACAGGAAAGGGGTGACCCTCCCAACCCCTTTATGGATGTTGCTCGCACAACATCTGTATTTGAGAACAATTCCTATGCACACACAGTTGAATCAAACATGTAGGTAATACAATAGTATGTTAGGTCAAAACAATGAAATTATTGTCCACTACTTCTCGTTGAGAATTTCTCTTTTTGATGCTCGAGTTACACCGCGCCAGCCGACACGTGTTACGTCAAAGCATAGGTCGCTTTGACTCTTCAGGGCTTCCTTCTATTCTAGGCGTGTATTGTAATTCCACTAGACCGGTGATAATTCCGAACCGGTTAGGGTAGTCCTCAGGTTACTTCTGTTGCTCCAGTCTGCACAGGTATCTCAAATGCTGTGGCAAGTGTTCGTAGGAGGATATCTGTAAATATAACAGGACTTGTGTCCGACCGTAAGGGATGAAAGGCGGAACAGGACTCTCTCAATTTTGATATCGAACTTGATATGGCTATATATGCGGCCAATCCGCTCCTCGACTTGCACCGTGTTCCAAAATTTAGTTCCAGTACATTTGTGGTGTCTCCTGTTCCGTCCTGCCGAGAATCCGGCGTCTGTCTCCAATGGTGTGTGCAATTCCGGAATTGCACACACCATTGGAGACAGACAGATATCCTCCTACGAACACTTGCCACAGCATTTGAGATACCTGTGCAGACTCGAGCAACAGAAGTAACCTGAGGACTACCCTAACCGGTTCAGAATTATCACCGGTCTAGTGGAATTACAAAACACGCCTAGAATAGAAGGAAGCCCTGAAGAGTCAAAGCGACCTATGCTTTGACGAAACACGTGTCGGCTGGCGCGGTGTAGCTCGAGCATTAAAAAGAGAAATTCTCAACGAGAAGAAGTGGACAATAATTTCATTGTTTTGACCTAACATACTATTGTATTACCTACATGTTTGATTCAACTGTGTGTGCATAGAAATCGTTCTCACCCCCGTTACTCATCAGGACTGAACGCCTCAACAACATGCCGATCAATTCGGCTATGCACCCCTGATGGTGGTGCCCCACTTCCCTAACCTGGGCTCTCCCGCCCTCCTTGGGGTCCACTAATAGGTTTCCTGGATCCCCTTTAAGTTCAGCACCTAAAACAAGTAACCTGGTCCTGAAGATGACCTTAACTCACTAAAAGATCAAAACGCCTTTGACTTTCCAGGGCAAATCTTGGTGCAAATCTATTGTTCACGAAATTGTTAATCCGCTACAAATTATTCTTTGTTGATAATTATTTGTGAACTATAAAATACCTTGTATATATTGTGTTTGCTCTGCGCCGTTCCTCGCTATGTCACTTGTCACTTGTGCCGCTTACCTTATGTCCCACAAGCACTAATGTGCACAAGTACATTTGGGTGACACCCACATTTATTGTAAACAGTGCTGATATTGTCTTTCTACTTATATTTGTTTTAAATAAAGATTGCCCTCTGCATCTCTCAGCAAATCCTTGAGTCTATTTTTATTTTGCTCTTCAACGTTATCTGCATGTTCTAATAACATCCTCCCAAATATTACCTGTTGAGACATTGTTTTTGTTACACATTTATCACTCAGGTTTCAACAGGGTATACGGGTGATCTCCTGTTGATCCCAACATAACCATTGGGTCATTGTGCCCCCAGGACATCCAATGGTTCTGACATAAATGATCATCTACAGCATGACAAGGCCTACCCCATACTGACTGCTGTTCTCGGGGCTGGAGTATCTATAATTTGAGCTAAGAACATCTGCCTTTGGGTACCACCAGAAGGGACAGGCAACAAGCACTGTACTACAGCAGCTAGAAGCTGCAAATGAAAGCCATTTTTTAGGTAAAGGTGCATTTTTGTCTCTTGTGCTTGTTATTCTTGCACAGTTACTGGCAGGCCCTGGTTTAAAGGTGGCCTGCAGTGTAACAAAGTGACATCTATGACATGATAGGGGCCCATCACTGCCAGAATGGTTGCTAACCTTAGCCTGTTGGGGTCATCCTTTGCATGAAGGGGTCCACTCCTTGCATAAAGTGGCTCTGCCATTATGAGGGTTATTTCTGGCATATCAGGTGTATTTCTGGCAAGCTGGGGCCCACGCCTAGCATAATGGTGGCCATTCTTTCTGTATTGTGGATACCTTTGGTAGATGTAGCTCATGCTTGGCTTCATTGTGGTTGTCCCATAATGTTGTTTGCAAAATACTGCCCTGCCACAGTGGCATACTTAATAATTGATAACATTTGTTTAGGAGTAGGTAGAAATAACATGTTTGGAATCAAATAAATTGTAAGTTAAAAACCTCTTTCATGGTAAAGTCAGATTTTAGATTACAATTTTGAAAATACCACTTTTAGAAAGTTGGCATTTTCCTGCCTTAAACCTTCTGATGCCTTTTCAGAGTTTCTAGTGCCTGGGCCTGTTATTTGGCCCCTTACCCCTAATCAGGAATGCATAATGGTCCCAGACAGTGAAAAGTAGGACCTGGGTGTAGCTGAGAGATGGTCATCCTACCAGGATTTGAGGGGCAGAGCTGGTCCCTGCCCCACTTACATTTTAACGGTTTACCTCCAGCATACCTGCAAAGGAACTTGGAGGTCCAACCTTTTGTGACCCTAGGCCTTTTGGAGCCTGGGCAGGGGAAGAAAGGGGAAGGAAAGAACTTTCCAAATCCAGATGTGGGGGTGGACTAGAAGTTTCCCTCAGTTCAAAGGAAGGTACCAGGTATATATATTGTACCTGACCTACTCATTAGTTCACTCCGGGACCTGCTGTCGGGAGTCAGGAGTACATGTTTGATTTGATAAAAGTTGTGTGCTTCCACAAAAAAAGTACCTGTCCTCCATGCAGCTGTGATCATTTTATTTATTTATCCAGCTGCCTGAGCTTTAATTTTTAGTGGCACACAGGACATTGTAATGCTATTAAATTTCATGAAGATTCTCACTAAAGAATAAAGGTTCTTTATAAAGAAAATAAACAATATTTTGGGTACTAGGGTGGCTCTAACAAGAGCCTCTGTGTTGATTGTGTGTATATGACAGCTAAACATAAGACCGGATGCAGAGTTTCAGGTTACTTAGAAACACCATGTTGCCTTCGTCTGTAAAGTGCACTCCATCATTTCCAGAAAGTCCATGCTTGTCAAAACGCAGAGTGTTGTTATAGATGTGATGGTCTCTGAGGAATGCAGAAACAGTTTTATTAACATGTTTCCTGGTTTTGTCAATCTGTGGACAGAATTGATTTGACCACTGCCATTTCTGTCTTTGGCATATATTAGAGTATACCAAGTAAGTGTGAGGGAAAAGCGACTTCTGCAAAGGTATCTTTCATTAGGATTTCAGCACTACCCCAGCCAGTGTGCCTAGGTCATTGCCACCACAGTGTACAATAATGAGGTTAGGATCTCTGCAATCCACATTGGTTTTAACCAAAGCCAGCAGTTGATGAAACTTTAACCCTTTCTGGACAAACCAAGTTTTCTCCACATTTGGCAAACCCAAAAAAGAGAGGTTTTGACCTCTCTTTTTTGCAGTCTCTTTAGCCCAATAGACATAGCTGTGGCCAACAATCCAGACTCTAAGCATTTTGAAGTGAAGGAGCAATAGCAGTCAGGAGAAGGCAGTAGCTGAACAAGTAGTTTTCCAAAGGAGAAACAGTTAAAAAAGAGGTGTTTTCTTTTTTTTGTTTTAAAAAGATATATTTCATTGGATGCTGTCAGTAAGTGAATAAAATTAGGATGCCTTAGTAAGAAGTTCTATTATTGGCTGTTTATAAAAAGGACCGTAATACAGACATGGATATGCTTCTGAATCTGTGCAATAATCCACACCTGCTGTATCTCATTTGGAAGTATCAAATTCCTTCTAGAATATGCTGCTCATCTTGACTGAACGCCTCAACACCATGCCAATCAATTCGGCTATGCACCCCGGATGGTGGTGCCCCCACTTCCCTAACCTGGGCTCTCCCGCCCTCCTTGGGGTCCACTAATAGGTTTCCTGTATCCCCTTTAAGTTCAGCACCTAAAACAAGTAACCTGGTCCTGGAGATGACCTTAACTCACTAAAAGATCAAAACGCCTTTGAATTTCCAGGGCAAATCTTGGCGCAAATCTACTGTTCACGAAATTGTTAATCCCCTACAAATTATTCTTTGTTGATAATTATTTGTGATCTATAAAATACCTTGTATATATTGTGTTTGCTCTGCGCCGTTCCTCGCTATGTCACTTGTCACTTGTGCCGGTAATTTGAGAAATGATGTAGGTATGTTATTAAGAAAAGGTTTTGTGCTTTGCGAGATTTGCAGTTTTCAGTTTTACAAACAACTTACTGATCCATGTGCATGCTGTGTAATAGAGCAATGTATCCTTGTAGAGAGACATGTATCCAATTATATATGTAGCGTGATATTGAGACTGGGGTGCTAGCTACACTGAGCTAAGATGTATTGGAGAAAGTGTGTTAGAAAGATATCTTTTTTTTAAAGTTGAGGATTTATGGCTTGATTTAAGTAATGATAATCTTTAATTTCCAATTGAGGACAATGTAATAAACTGCTGTGCAGTATCTATATAAAAAAAACTGAAGCTAAATATAGGTTTGGATTCCGCAATCATCACAAAAAAATCACGAACATGCAGAGATAGAAACCTCATTTTGAAAGAGAGGAATAGGGTTAACAGATTCTAACCATTCACAAGTGGAGATAGAATAGTCTAAAATGAAAGACATGATTTTATTTGATGTCTTTCTCATGATCATTGGGTGGAAAGTTGACGAGGTTACCATTTTATGGTTGCTTTATATGAGAGTTGTGTACCATTCTTGTACTTAGTTTTTACAAATCCTAACCGTGTCACAACTATTTAAAAAAGATCTAAAACAACAATATAATCTCTGAACTCAATTCACTGGTATGTACATAACCTTTTAGTTATTTAAAAAAATTACATTAGAAATAAAGATGTATATGGGAGTTTGATTAAAAAAAGAGTATCACAGTGATATGAAAAAAATATATGAGCTGAACTGTATCTATCAGAGGGTATGTGTTTAAGATGTTAGTACAAAGTGTTTTGGGAAGTAAGGGGAACATTAATTAGTGCGCCTTAATTCCATTGTGTAGTTTATAGAAAAATAGCTGTATAGTATTGTTGAAAGTTACAATGAGGAATGTATTTAAAGCTAAGAATTTTTTTTAAATGTCTAAGCATCATATGCAGAATAGATATATCTATGTTATTTGCATTCTGGGAGTTAAAGTGCTTTTAGTTACATTATTAAACAGGAGTAGTGTAGTCACAAATAAAAGGTAAGCAAATGTTCTGCGTCTGTATATGTATTATAAAGTAGTAATACTTATTAGGTATGTATTAGAAAGCTTTTGTCAATGTGGTTTTTTACTAATATGACCAGTTTGCATATGCTTAGATGGTGAGATATGATTTTTGTTGTTGCCGATATTTATATGTACGGTGGGACTCTTAAGTTTATTTAAATATGCAGAGAACTGTATATGTTTGGAAAGATGGCTTGAAGGTGTATAACATATATATTTACATGCGGATCTATGTTCTTTAAGGCTAATGCAAATTTCATGTATGTGGTGATGGTGATGTATTTCTTTACACATGCTCTGTTTAAACTTGAGGAGAGTTTATAGTGCAGAATGTCTGTTGAGAGATTTTGTGCTACCTTCATTTGGCATGTAACTTTGAGAAATGGCCGATAGATGTTTGAAACACACAAGAACAATTTGAGAAATGATGTAGGTATGTCATTAAGAAAAGGTTTGGTTTTGTGCTTTGAAAAAGCGAGATTTGCTGTTTTCAGTTTTACAAAAAACTTACTGATCCATGTGCATGCTGCGTAATAGAGCAATGTATGCTTGTAGAGAGACACGTATTCAATTATATATGAAGTGTGATATTGAGACTATTCTGATACTTAGGTCATTGAAAAACGATAGGTACACTGAAAAGATAGTTTGATACTGACAAGTATCGGAGGGAAACCGTGAGATACACATATAGTCACAACTGTTTTGCATCTTACAACAATGTAGATACTTTACAGTCACCCAAACATTACTCAGGCACTCATCCAATCACTCAGCCACTACTCAGGCAGTTATCGAATCACTCACAAACTATGTAAGCACCTATTCCTTCACCCAGGCATTACACATGCACTCTTCCAATCATGGAGGCACTAATTATGTACTCATTAAACTATGCAGGCAACACCCATGCATTCATCCAATCACCCAGGCACTAACCATTCACATATAAAATCACCAAAGCTGTACCTATGCAGCTATTCAAACACCCATACACAACCCATACAATCATCCAAACACTGACATATAACCCATGCACTCACCCAAATATTGAGGCACAACCCATGCACTCATCCAAACACTCAGGTACTAGTCATGCACTTATCTAATTACGCAGGAAGTACCATTGCAGTAAACCTAACACCCATCCAGTATTTATGCTCCCATCCAATTACTGGCGCAATACTCTTGCACTAACATAATCACCACAGCAGCACACTTGCTTTTATCCAATCACTCAAGATTTAACAATGGACTTATACAATTATTCAGACATGCACTCATGTATTCAGACAGTCATTCAATTATGCAGGCAATACGCATGTAGTTTTGTAATCACGCAGGTACTACCTGTTCAGTTAACCAAAAACACACAGACATCAGTCAAGTACTCTTTCAATCACTGAAACACTTCTCATGCACTCATGCAATCTGCCAGTTGCTATATATGCACTTAAACAATGATGTAAGCACTATGCATGCACTGAATAAATCAAGTATATACTACACATGTAGTTCTGTTACCACCCAGGGACTAGAGTAGTGCATTTAGTCATCCAATCACTATCTATGCATGTATAGATTCATTGAGGCAAACGGTACGCACTTATCTAATCATTCAGGACACTGACGTAGTTCCTACATACTCAGGGAATCATCCAGGCACTACCTATATTCTGAGGGAATCACCTAGGCACTATCCATGAACTCATCCAATCATCCAGGGAACACTGTTGGACTCAACCACAAACACATGTATTTACAAGTTTTATTGAGGAATATGTACTCTTTTAGAAACATCTGGTGATATATATATGTAACCTGTGTCACACTGTTTGCATGTACTCAGAAGAATTAGGGAGCTATATGCAGTGTTTCTCAAAATTAAAATGTTTATATTTAGGGAATTTATTAAGTGCACGTATACCAAAAGGTCTCTTGGTGCTAAAAGGGGAGGTAGTACATTCCTAAGGACTACTAACAATAGGCTAGAGTGAACAACCATATTTTCAGTTGTTTACTGAATTTGGTGAACTCAGATGTTGGTATAATGTCCATTGGCAAAGAATTACAATGAGTAGGGCCACGGACAGAAAAATGGGAGCCACCCGTTCTCTTGCACTTGAATCGTGGAATAGTCAGCATAAACATAGTGGCCGATCTGAGATTCGGTTGGGGTAAATACCTTGAGATCTTAGCAGATATGAATTTAGGGCCCTTCTTGCCAAGTGCATTAAAGACCATACAGCCTGTCTTAAACATTGACCATTGAGTCACCGGAAGCCAATGTAATTGCTTCAGAAGTGGTTTGATGTGACAGTGTCTTGGATGCTAAAGGACTAGCCTGGCCGCTTGGTTTTGAATTAGCTGCAACCTATGGGTCTGATTAACAGGGAGCCCTAAATAGATGGCGTTGGCATAATCCAGCCTGGTCATGATCAGGGCCAGCATGATAACAGTGCTTGCTTCCCTGGTAAAGAATGTTCTGATTTTCTTAAAGGTCCTCAGGTAGTAGACGCAAGAGGAGGTAACCAGGTTGATCTGTTCATGCATGGATAGCTTGGCATCGATTTTAATCCCCAGACTTTTAACCAAATTTTTGGGGGTGGGTGGAATGCCCAATGTAGCTGGCCAGTGTGCTGGCGTCCACTGATTGAGTCTATTATTAGAGATAACTATCTCAGTTTTATCCAAATTTAATTTGAGATGGTTTTGGCTCACCCAGTCTTTGATGAAGAGCATAGTGTGTTGTAACAAATCCTTAGATTCCTCTGTCTCATCAATCGGGAAGATCAGCTGCATGTCATCTGCATAATTATATATCTTCACTCCCCTGGTTTGCAGAGCATGAATCAGGGGACATATATAGATGTTGAACAAGTGTGGGGAGAGAGATGAGCCTTGCGGTACACCGCAAGAGGTATTGACCCAAGCTGAGGTGAAAGGGGCCAGCCTAACAGACTGGGTTCGATCCCCTAAGAATGAGAGCATCCAGTCCAGTGCCTTGTCCCTCAGGCCCGCCGCTTGCATTCTGTCCACTAATATGGTGTGATCCACGGTATTGAATGCAGCGGATAGGTCTAATAAAACCAGGGCCTGTGTGCACCCCCTATCTGCACCCTCTTTTAGATCATCCACTACACTCAGGATAACTGCTTCAGTGGAGTGTGATGGTCTGTAGCCAGCCTGATGGCAGTCCAGGAAGTTAGTTTCTTCAATGAAGGCACATAGGAGTTTTGCAACTTGTGCCTCCAGTATCCTCGCCGGATAAGGGAGAAGCAATATTGGTCTATCTACTCCAACTTTCTTTTACAGTGGGGCCAGCACTGCCTCTTTGAAGGCGCATGGGATCACCCCTTACTCTAGAGAGGTGTTGAGAAGAGTAAGAAAAATATCCGGAAATTGTGTCAGAAGATCTTTTTGTATCCTAGTGGGACATGGGTCATTGGGGGAACCAGATTGTATCTTATTTCAAAGTTCTACCAGCCGATCCGAAGTGACATTTTGGAAACTAGACAAAGATTTAGGATTAATTAATCGCTTATGTAATTTCCAATCTTGAGAATTAGAGGAGATAGATTTCTGGGTGTCCTTAATTTTTTCAACAAAGTAGGTACTCAAGTTATTACACAGAACTTATGAAGGGGTAATGGCCAATGTGACATGGTCAGCACTAGAGAGTTCTCTAATTATTTTGAAAATATCCTTAGATTTATTATCAGATCTAAGTACCCGGTTTGTGCAAAAGGCCTTTTTTGCCTCTACAATGGCAACTTCATAATCAGTTACTGCTTTTTCTTAACTTTTCCTATCTGTTGGGGAGTAGCCTCTCCTCCACTTTCGTTCCGCCTGGCAGGTCTTAAGTTTGACTAGTTTTAGCTCTGTGGTGAACTAGTAGGAGGTTTCATGCCACCTAGAGCCCCTCTCTTTCTATTGTAATGGGGCATGCATCTCACAAGCCCGTAGTTGCCAGTTGGAGATGGCTCTTTCCAACTCATTAACATTATCTGTTTTTGGAGGGATTGTAGAATTCAAGGTATTGAGGAACTCTAGTAAACGGACACGATTCCAATTTCTGGTCAGTAATTTCGTGTCACTAAGTGTTTTAGGTAAGGGTAGACCGTTTATAGCAAAGTGTATCAAGTGATGGTCTGACCACACACACAGTTTGACCATTAAGTTGCGTACCAAGATGTTAGAGGTCCAGAATTGGTCTAAAGCATGCCCTTTAATATGGGTGGGTCCCGTTTTATGTCCTTCTAGATTCAGGTTATTTAGTAAATATGTAAGCTCCTTGGAGCCCCTTGCTCCCCCCTTCCTCTGTAGACCAACAATTCAGGTCTCCAATTAAAACTGTTTTTGCATAGTCTATAGTAAGTGGGGTCAGGTAATTAGCTAATTCAGTGACAACATCTCCAATTGCAGTTGGGGTCTATAGATCAATATACACACTAATGTAGATTCAGGAAATATTAATTTTAGTGTGAGGCTATCCACTGAGGCAAATTCAAATGGGGCGATGGAAGTGGCCGAAAGATCTTGTTTGATGATTGCTGCTACTCCTCCTCCTCTTTTCCTAGGAGGTCTATTGGCCTGCATAAAGTAATAATTGCTTGGAAGGGCCGCTAGAATGTCAGGCATAGATTCCAGAGTAAGCCATGTTTCTGTAACTAATAACAGATCTTGTGCTTCAGTGTCTAAAAGATAAAAAATGTCCATCTGATGCTTGACCAGGGAACGTGTATAAAGATAAATTATATTTAGCTCTTTAAAATCAAGGATCTTTGTCCTGGTAGTGATGTGCTCATTCTGTGTCTGGGTTGACACTTCCAAGTAGAAAAGTACTGAAACACTAAATCTACCAGTGACACAGTGGTGGAGAGGCACCAAAATAGCTCTTATGTTGTGTTTTCAGATTTACAGTATTGAGACACTGTTTGTACGTTTATACTTTAGTTGATGTTTAGTTTAAAATTTTGTAGAAAAGGGATAAAGTAGTCTTTTATCGTGTATAAGTGAGACCTGAGATACTGTACAGCTGTGTTGTAGGAGATGGTGCTATATTATTAAAAGTTTCTAATAAATTACGTTTTGTGTTTTGCTTTGCGTTTGGTAAATTGAAGTAAGTGCTTGAGGTTATGTAGTTAGGTACATCTATAGATTTAAAACTGCAACAAAACATAAAAACTGTTTTTGTATTATGTGTAAGTCAGTAAAGTAGTTGGTACATTAGCTAGAAGAAAAATTCTAAAATATTGTTTTTACAGAACGATATCGGCATAACTAAAGACAGAATATCTACAAAAGCTCGGAGGAAAAGGAACAGAAAGAACTACAGTATCTATGCAGAACTAAGACACAAAAGGGGCAAAATGAAGAAAAAATGGTGAAAGAAAAAAGAGCAACTGGTAAGAGGCCAAAGTCATGTCTAAAAAATATATGTGGATATTTCCAAAGATTACAAAATAATGAAAATCAAATTCAAACTATGAGAAAGAATAACAGTGTAAAAAATCCATATAACAAGAACAGGAAAGAATGTACAAAAGAGGGACACACCTTAACCAGGAGACAGAAGCAGTTTCAGGAAATCAAAGCCAGAATGTTTTGTAGTTGAGTAGTTATAAATCTACTGAGAACTATGAAAAAGTATAGAAGAAGGAGAGAGAGGCACTGAAACAGAAAGAACAATTTCAGAGAGTAGTTGATAAGGACATTGATTGAAAGAGGAAGCTTTCCATTTTGATTATAAATAGAATAAAGACTCATGACAAAATGGCGTTGTGAATGAGGAGACAAAACCAGAAAAAAAGATTAGTGAATAGAAGTAACTGTTGTACAGTTTGTAGTGGAGAATGGATACATACTTCTAGTACATAGCCTTTCTTTAAGGAAGCAGGCGATCTCCAGGATAATAGATTAGTTCATGCTATTGATTACAGATGACGATGTTATGAAATGAAGAATGGCAATCCTATAGTGAAAGAGATAATGGTACCTACAAATGTAGAACAAGTTATTGGAAGAGAGGTACAAGGAAGGTGGATTCATGTGCCTGTGTACTAATGGAATTGTAGCAGTGTTTGTAGTATTCAATAGCAATCCATTGACATATTAAGGCCATTTCTAACTTTCTTTCCAAGGTTAAGTTTAAAACACAAACTAAGTACTTTATATGGATTGGATCCTTGCAAGATTATAAACCATACACATTTGTAGGGACACTCACTAGCTTGTTTATGAAAGAAAGTGGACCAAAGCACCTTTCATCATTTCAAGGATGTTAGCTGTACATTACTCAACAATGCTAACTGTAGTTAGTAGGCTGTATTATGTGAAAACTCCTGGTTTATGTTTAGGAGAAATGAGTGGTGCATGGTACTGTTGCAGATGTAGAAAAGGTTTGTGATGATGTGTAGTTTCCTTTCTTTGATCTTGAGGAGGATTCTAGGGAAAATGAAGAGTTGTTAAGAGGAGGAGTTGCATAACAGGACACAGATATTACAGTTGACAGTTTTGAAGAAGAGATTACAAAACGTAACACAGTGTGGTCTGAAAAATCAGAGAATGTTTGCATATACTGTTTATGCACTCACTACAAGCTTCGAACATGGACTGTTAACTTGTATTTAAAAAGTGAAACAGAAAATAATGATAACTGGCAAAAGTTAGATGTGTATTTATTTGTAGAGTAACGCTTTCACTTGTCAATACGGCAAGTTATATATAAGGACTGTTACAATAAATTAGAAGATAATAAAATGGCTGCTAATGTGGAAAAACTATGAGGGCCAAAAACAAAAAAGAAAATCAACATTTATGAGTCTTTGTAGCATTGCAAAGGGCTGTTATGAATTGCTGTCCAGTACTCACTACAGCTCCACAATCCATGCAGTATGATGCCATCTGGGAAAACTGGAGATAATTCTTGAAGTTGAGATTGGATCTCTAAAGGGACTCTCTGCCCCGGTGTTGTTGTGGCTGCTAGTCTTGCATTGCCTTCTTGCTTCTTTTAGACAATTGCCATAGTATGTTTATGAATTGTAAAGCATGGACATAGTCCAGCAAGAATATTTTTTCTTTGTACCCCTTGACAATGTCTTGTCACCTATTGTGCATTGTGCAAATTTGGCGACTGTTTTTCTTTATCCCGACTGAATCCTGAAGAAATCCCAGACAATGCTTGATTTCTTCTGGGAATGCCCTTCATCTCCAGAGTCACCAGAATCCACCTTGTGCACTTGCTGGTCTACGTGCTGTTCCACCTCATCTCCCTCTTCTGGCTGAGTTGCCAAAATATGCAAGAAAACACTCCAACAAATGCTAGTGAGCTGCTCACAATTAACTTCTCTTAAAGAATGTTCAAGTTAGATAAATGGGTGCGTTCTTCCTATTCGTACAGTTGAAAAGTGTATCATACAATCATATTCCTTTATTTCCCGGGCACATAATCTTTGCAACGTTTGACGTCTTCGCGAAACCAGAAATTGAATAGAATTATATTTTATTTGTAAATAGGTACTCAAAAGTAAGTGTTAATTGACTGATATTAAACCCCAAATCTGGATCATACAATGTGATATGTATAAATATGTGTTATATACTTTACCAAAAACATACTTGTTGCACCACATGAATATTGTTTTGCTGTGCCTCAAGATCATTTCTTCTTGTCACATGTGCTTCTATAAACAAGGGGGAGACTTAGGACAGTATGTAGGTCCTAGATGGGTAGCCAACAGCTACCCAGCAGTGCTACAACACCTGATTACAGTGGAGCTGATTTTCTTGTTTTTCTTGTACTTTATTCCCAGTGGCCCAGGGTATATTAAAACAACGAATGTGATGGATAATGTGTCAGAACTACTATTAGTGTCTGGATTATTCCTTGGTCAATATGTTTTAGCTCTCGGCAAAAATAAAGGAGCTTTCTTCAGGACCTCTCTATACTAACTGTAGTGAAAAGTGAGAAAAGTGAGTGGTAAAAATCATAACCACGTGTTAATGCATTTTTGCACACTCGCTAAGGTGTGCATATCATGCTGGATGGACTAACCGTGTATCCAGGTCCATCAATGTTAAAATACGTAAATCAAGTTTTTTTCATGGCCGTTCGGTTCCAGGGAGGGGTGAGCTCCTATAAATTACTTTTGTCTCGGTGCTCGCCCGCGTCTCCACCTATTCTGGTATCCTTTGGAACTGGATGTGCCACTTCACCAATTTAGCTCTAAAACTGTGTAAACTAATGACATTTCTTTGTTTGGTAGTTAAGTTCTATTTGTGAGTTCTGATGTCGAAAGTTATTTTTTAAACTGTTGTTTTTTACAAATGTGTCATTGAAATAAAGTTTTACCATTATGTTACTAAACAGCTAGACTGAAACCTTCTGTAAAATATCTATATATCTGTTTGACACTTTGTAATTTGTATTCATGACTACTGATGTAATTGCGACCTCCGGTGTTGCTGTGTAGAAGGAAAATGCATTTTTGGTGTAGTTATTTTGACAAATGAATACAAAGAGGAAAGTTAAATTAGTATCTTACTAAATAGCTACACTGAAACTTTATGTAAAAATATGTCTATATATGTGTTTAACACCCGGCATTCACAGTGTGTCCCTGGCAATTGCACTAATAGAATCACACAATCACACAGGCACTACCTATGCAATCATACATTTACCCAGGCACTCTTCAAGCTCTGACGTAATGGCCCATACATTACACACAGACTCACACACCCATACAGCCACTCACACACCCAGTCACCAACCTATACAGCCACTCACACACCCACTCTCAAAGGTTGCAGGTTACAGTTAGGAAATAAAATAAAGAATGCCATTGAGATTCACTGGAAAAACACAAAGGTTACAGGGACGTTATAGTTAGGAATTAGCATTTTAAAAAACCTTTGAAGTTCACTGAAAAAAAACAAAAGTTACAGGGACATTATAGTTAGGAAATATATATATTTCTAAACCTTAGAAATTCACTGAAAAAAAACAAAGGTTACAGAGATGTTACAGTGAGGCTTAAGTTTCACTCATACAAAACAAGTGCAAGTCAGCAGTTATAGCTAACTGATCTAACAATAACTCGTGCCCCCGCAATGCACTGCTTATGACCTTACATATTACATCACTCATGACATGGTCAGTGACTTCACTGATGACATCTAAAATGACATCACTGATGACATCATCCACAGATTCTCTGACACTCTCTTTCACACCCCAAGATAACCTTTCATACACCCTCTCCAACTTCCACACTACCATTCTCAAAACCATTGACACACCCATACTAGTACTTAAACACCCAGTCACTGAGTCATAGGTCTACACACACATCCACTCATACATGCAGACAGCCACTCATACACCAACTCACTCACTAATACAGCCACTGATGTGCTCACTCATACACTCATATAGCCACTCATACACTGTCAGTCACCCATAGAGCTACTCACACACCTACTCACTCATCCATAGAGTGAATCACACAGCCACTTACTCACCTATACAGCTATACACACATCCACTCACTTATTTACACAGATACTTACATATCCTTACTCACCCATACTGTCAGTGACACAAGCACACAATCAAACATACAGCCACTTTCACAATCACTTACTTACGCATACAGCTCAGCTAACTATAACTGCTGAATTTCACTCGTTTTTTATGAGTGAAACTGGTGCCTCACTATAACGTCTCTGTAAACTTTGTTTTTTTCTGTGAATTCCTAAGTTTAAAAAAAATATTTTTCCTAACTATAACGTCCCTGTACCTCTGGCTTTTTTTTAAATATATATATGCACAGGGTGGAATAATCCTCGCCTCTGTGTCCTTAATAGGACTGAATATTCTTATTGCAAATGCTAGAATTTTTTTAATTCTATGTCAGGACTGGAGACTCTGTTAATTCTTGTTCAAAGCTGAGCTATCACCACAGAAGCAAGATCCACAACAGGTTTGTAAGAAAATGACGTAAATGCGGACTCGGATGACCGGACCGCTGCTCTCAGGATATCATCCAACCAAGACCTTAACACAAAAGGTATCTAAGCCAGGGCTCTTCTAGCTGAATGTGCGCCAAAAATGGAAGTATCAATACTAGCCTTGGATAGCAGCCATTGCATCTACTTAGCTAAGGTGGCAGCCCCTACAGGTCTGAAGGGTTTCGGTAAAGCGATCAACAACTGACCCTCCATGTCAGAACGAAACTCACTGGTACTTACCTCATATGCTTTTAAGAACTGAGGGAATGCTGGGTAGGACATTGACACTGACCTGGAATTGGATTTTGTCGTTCTGGAGGTAGACAAGGAAACCCCTTCATGGGCAAACACTCTCCTAGCAAGATCTAAAGCCTGTACATCGGATACTCTCTTGCAGGATATTAAACATAAAAGCATAGTCAGTTTGGCTGACAATTGCTTGCGTGATAAATAGTTATTATCCAGCTGAGTCTCCTATCGACGTCCCAAAAGTCACAATACTTCCGCTGCGGGAGTTTGGCCATTCAAATACCCCTTAACAGTTTACACACCATTGGATGTTCACCAACCGGATTGCTGTCCACCAAGAGATGGCCCACAGAAATAGCAGAACTAAAATTGTTTCCCTACCCTAAACCCTAAAACACTACTACACTACAACACTACCCACACTACTCCTACACTACCCTAAACCCTAAAACACTACTACACTACAACACTACTCCCACCCCTACACTACCCTAAACCCTAAAACACTACTACACTACCCACACTACTCCCACCCCAGCAGTACCCTAAACCCTAAAACACTACATCACCACCCACACTACTCCCACCCCTACACTACCCTAAAACACAACTACACCACACTACTACTCACACTACTCCCACCCCTACACTACCCTAAACCCTAAAACACTACTACACTACCACACTACTCCCACCCCTTCACTACCCTAAACCCTAAAACACTACTACACGACAACACTACCCACATTACTCCCACTCCTACACTACCCTAAACCCTACCTAAAACACTACTACACTACAACACTACCCACACTATTCCCCCCTACACTACCCTAAACCACTACTACACTACAAGACTACTCACACTACTCCCACCCCTACACTACCCTAAACCCTAAAACACTACAACACTACACTAAACACTAAAACACTACAATACACAAACACTACTATACTACACTAAAACCTAAAACACTACACTACCCTAAACCCTAAAACACTACACAACACAAAATCTACTACACTACCCTAAACCCTAAAACACTAGACTACCCTAAACACTACTACACTACACATTAAAAAAAACTTATAAACGTTAGAACACTACCTTTACACTACCCTAAACCCTACAAAAGTAAACCCCACCCCAAGCTCAAACCCCCTTACCTCTCTCCTCTACAGCGTTGCCGTCTCTCCTCCTGGTTCCTGCTTCCTCCTTTCTGCTTGGTGCACGTCGTTGTGAGGAAACAGCCTAAGTTTCCTCACAACGACTTGGATAGCCCCAGCCACCGCAATTACACATTACATCAAATGCGTTGTAAAAGCGCATGCGATGTAATGGTATGCGTGGTTTTACCACGCGTTGTAACATCGCATGCGTTGTAATGCATGCGATGTAATAGCAACGATTGGTAAAAACCGCGTTGTAATGGCTGTTCCCCCATTTTGTGAATTAAATTGTGCTGAGGGCTCTATGGTGACAGTGTGTGGTCATGGGAAATGCAGTATTTTTTAATTTAATGTTAGGAGTAGGTGCTGTAAAAATTGTTTCGCGCAGGAGAAGCATAATTCAGGCCTCTGGTCCTATAATAGAATAATTATTTCTGTGTATTAAGGCCTACATATAGGTATTTTGCAATACAAAATGTCACATTATCTTTGTAGGGAATGATTTGATGTTGGTGAGTCTCTATGACAAAGGCAAAGATTTGCATTAATATTATTAGATGTCTGCTAGGATCTTGTAAACCACACATTCATAATACATACACCCATTTATATATATATATACCTATAGATACATAGAGGGCTTTTGTGTCCAATCTGCCCTGTCATTGGTCTATTTGAGTGTCCTTTACACTCTGCTTCTATTCATGACAGTGACTTGCATGAGGTAATTGTTCAGTCTACATAAGTCACTGGCTTTTTTGCTCTGTGAATGATGCCATTTTCTGATGTGTACATCCGCCTGAAAATGAGTGTGCTACAGTATATGGGCTACTTCGATGTTCTCCCCCTCTGTATTTTAATGTTTCCTAAGACGATACTCCAGCTCTGCCGGTAGTGCTAATGGGTAACAAATGACAGATTATTCCCAGTACCTTTGTGCTAGACCTGTCAGTCTTAGGATGGCCTTCCCCAAACTTTTTGCCTGTTTCCCTCTATGCTATTTTGCTGGAATTTGTTTTTGTTGGCCTTAGGACTCTGCATTTCATTTTATCAATGCTAACCAGTGCTAAAATGATTGTGCTCACTTCCCTAAACATAGTTAACTTGTTTCAAACCTGATAGGCATATTTAATTTACTTATACGTCCATTATAGAGTTGTATACAATATACCCAGGGCTGGTAAATTAAATGCTACCAGTGGGCCTGCAGCACCTATTGTGCCACCCACTTAAGTAGTACCCTAAAATATGTCCCAGTCCTGCCAATGCAGCTCGTATGCAGTTTTAAACTGGCAATTCGACTGCAATATAATCCTCTCGCCAAGCCTTAAACTCCCCTTTTATTGCATATAATTTACCCTTAAAGTAGGTCATAGGTATACTACAGGGTAAGGGTGCATTGTAATTAAAAGGTTGGACATATACTTTTAAGTTTTACATGTCATAGTAGTGAAAAACTCATAAATTAACTTTCACTAGTGTGAGGCCTATCTGTCCCATAGGATAACACTAGGGTGCCTTATTACATTTAATTAGTGCTAACGTTTGATGGGTACCAGAGGAGCATTTCATGTTTGGCATCTATGAAATTGCAATTAAAAAGCCTCCTTTTGTTTTTCTTTTTAGTGTTCTAATATTTTATTGTTTTAGGTAAAAAGAAATACATTTGCAAGGCAGTAGCAATACATACAACTCACAAACAGACATATGATAATGAAGAATTAAAAAGGAATACATAACTAATAACATCTGGACAGGGATACAAATGGTATAAAAGTTACCATATAAAAATTATGAGATAAATAATATAACAGATAACATGTATTACAAAATACTAAGTATAAACCCCGGGGAGATGGGACAGATGGAACATCAACATATATCCCAGCAAAATGATGTTTGAGTTTGTATTGCTTGGTAAATTAGATACATCAGCGAGGGGAAAGAAATGAAAAAGGGAAGAGAGAAAGAAATAGAGAAGTAGGAAAGGATATTGGAAGGAAGGAAGGAAGGAAGGGGGGATGCCGGGAAGGGACATTTGCTACACCTATGAAAAAGTTAAGAGACAGATTCAAAAGGATATTGAGCTACCAACCCCTGAGTAGACAAATCCATATTATTATCCAAAGAACGCCATGCATTACTAGCAATTGAAGGTGAATAATGTTTTCTTTCAACAAAAGTATGAGCTCCACGAAGGTATGAAACCCATGCCTACCAGGTATGGTAAGAAAGAAGATGAAAAGGTTTCCAATCTGTGAGTTTAATTTTGATTGCAATTGATTGCAATGGATACGTGCAAACCTAAGAGCTCCAAAACCGTATTGTCAAGACGTAAAGGGGTAACTATAGGCCATGGACCCAGCAAAATCATAGGTAAAGAGAGAACTATAGGTGTATTAAAGATTAGCATAACATGTTATTTAAAAATCCTCTTTAATGGCAAAGTTGGTTTTTAAATTACAAATTTGAAAATGGCACTTTTAAAAAGTTGATATTTTCCTGGCAATAGTCACAGAGTGCCTGCAGCTTGCCCTAGGTCACATGACTGGGTTTATCTGACAGCTAGACTTTGTGAATTCCTCCCAGACAGTCACACAATAAAGGGATTAGGTGTGCCTGAATAGTCTATCTGCTGGCAAGATGGGAAAGGGGCTGGCAGGATTGGGGGCAGGATCATGTGATCAATTTAAATGGTGAACCAGATTCAATTGCATGATAACATACAACATCACAGTCAGCCTTTTTCATTTTGAAAAAATTAACAGTGCAATAGCATGTGTATTATTTAACCCTTGGTCATGGTGATATAATCTACCATAGTTTCCTTAATGATCACCAACTATTACTCCTATGTCTGTTGTGAGATCTCTCTCTTCTGAGGAGACCCTAGCGTATTTGTCTTAAGAAAATTTTCTCGCATTTATTTATCATCGTGATCATGTTGAATTGCCACATGTGTCTGTGAAGGCCTATCAAGATGGCAATCTCCTATGGTTGCCCTTGTGTTTTACTGAGATAATGTTTGCATAGAATTAAAGGAAACAATGGGCTATCTCATTTGTTTCATCTAGCCCATGGGTAATAGTACAGAGACAAAGAATAATTTTTGCCTCTAAGCTGTTCAGAGTGGAATCAATGTTTTGGCTTTTCACATGTATTAGTAATGTCTATCTGATCTTGGAAACTTTGTGGTTCATTTGGGTGTAATTTAGTACCATAGGTGCATTTTATACTTTGCATCTTATGTGTGATCTGTACTGTGTGATTCTTTTTTTGATGGCCTGTGTTATTTTACCCATATGTGCCAAGTTGCCAAGTTTTACCCATATGTGCCAATACTACACATATTGCCACGTTTGTTGTGTTGCAGTTCATAAATTCGGAGTGCTTGATTTTTACGCCTTGATAGGGAAATTCTTCCCCTTCGATAGTGCTATCACAAGACGTGCAGTTACAACATTTGTGGTGTCCTTTTATGGGAGGTAAATCAAACATTGCCATCAAGGACACCGGATCAATCTTGCAGGCTTTGTTAGCTCTCACCAGGTTCACCCGAAGATTTTTCTTCCTTTTTAAGGCTAAAAGAGGGACATCTTTCAGTTGTTCAATGCTGCTGACGACTGCCCAGTTCTTGCGGATAGACTTTTTCACCTCATTGGTGGCACTAGAGAACGTTGTCACGCATACCATGGAGTTGTTATTGTTGCGATTCTTTGTTACCAACAGGGTTTCTCTGGGCGCATACCATGCTCGTTTTACAGCTCTTTTGAGTCGTTTTTTTGGGCAATTGCATTGTTGTAGTTTGATCATGAGGTCCAGTGAAGTGGTGAAGTAGACCTCCCTTTTAGAGCAGTTTCTTCTAATCCTCAGGAATTGGCTGTATGGTAAATTGTCGCGCATGTTTCTTTGGTGGAAGCTCGAGTAGTGAAGGAATGTGTTTCTTTCCAATGTCTAGGTATACAGTGTTGTATATATGGTGTTATCTTCATTTTTTCACTGTTTCATCCAAAAACTTGCTCTCTTGTATGCTGACAGCCATAGTAAATTGGATATCAGGCCATCTGTCATTCACCATCCCAAAACATCTATGATTTTATCATCTGGTCCTTTCCAAATCATAAATACATCGTTTACGTATCGTTTCCATACATGGATGTGTTCTCTGTATGGATTGTTGTTGTAGATCCATTTTTCTTTGTACATTGCCATGAACATGATGGCCATCTGAGGAGCGAAGGGGCAACCCATCACGGTTCTCTTTATTTGCAGGTAGAATTGTTGGTTAAATTTGAAGAAGCTGTATTTCAAACACAAATCTGACAGTTTTAGCAAGAAATCTTTCGGGACTTCATGTGGGAGTTTTTTTTTTCCAGGAAGGGCTCTCTTTGCTCTAGGCCGCTAACCTGTAGTATATCTGTATAGAGACTTCTGATGTCTAAAGTGACAAGCCTACCGGAGGAAGCGCCAAAGACCATACCTTCTTGGATGTTTATTGTCTGCATGGTGTCTCTAAGGTAGCTTGGAATATCAGAGATGAGAGGTTTTAAAAAGTGTCTACATATTTGGCAGGACATTCTGAGAGCGAATTAACCCCTGAGATGAAAGGTCTCCCGGGGGTTGGGGGTGGGGTGGGGGAGTTGATGGGATCCTTGTGTATTTTGGGGAGGATGTAAATCAACGGCATTCTTGGATGACTGTTAAGCAAATATTTAACTTCTTTGTTCAACGGCCATTCCACTTCTTTGCCTTCAGGACTAAATTCCATTATCTTGGTGGTAAGCATTTTTCTGGGATTTTCATGCATTGTCTTTTAGCGGTCCGTGTTGTTAAGTTGGCGTTCCACCTCTGCTTCATCCTTACTTCTGTCCATAATTACAATTCCTCCGCCATTGTCGGCCGGTTTTATAATTATATCTTGATCCTTTTTACGTCTGGTCATGGCTTCTTGTTCTGCTTTGGATAAATTCCATTTTGTGTACTGCTTTTTTCTTTCCAATGTATTGATGTCATTCATTTGTTTTGTATGTCCGTAGCTCTATCGGCATATTAGCCGTAGGAGGGTAGAAACTAGATGGTTCTTTTGGGCCAGAGGAATTGTTCTCATGTTCCAATGCATGTACTGAGAAGAAGACATGTAGTCTCAGTTTCCTAAACAATTGCAGCATTTCCAGTTGAATCTATATAAAGTCTGGACGGGTTGTTGGGACACACGACAGTCCCCTGTTTAGTAGCTTTGTCTCATACTGATTCAATGACCGCTCCAAAAGATTATAAATCGGGATCAATTCTGTTTCTACCACCTGCAGGTTTGTCTCCTTATGGTGATTTCTCCTTGATAGTGGTTCTGATTTTACCATTGTCTCCCTCTGTTGCATCTCCTCGGGTATCCTCGCCCTTGTTGTAAAAAAGCCAGCTAAACAAAAGGCAATTGGCCTTGTTGGTTGTTTGTAGCACTGGTTGAGGGCTCAGCATCGCTCGAGCTGTCTGAATACGGTGATGTGACTGAAAAATAAATGAATTTCATTTTGCTTCTTCCTGAGAACTGTTTTAATGCACTTGTATTCCCAGGTTATTTCACAATTTCTGAATCTTAAATACGGAATGCTTGTTTCCGGTCCAGGGAAGACATGGCTTGGCAGTTCGGGCTGGACTGGCCCCATGAGGCAGAGGGTCAGACTGATTTGCATATGGCCATGTCTGAACTGGGTGGCGGAGTGAGCTAAAGAATGATGATGGATTAAACCCAGATCAGTTGACTGGGGGTGAGTGCTTGCATTGTTCAAAACTCCGTCAATCATCCCCTTTGGTTTTGCTTTGTTCGCCCTAAGTTGGCAGGGTATCCCCAGACGTGGGTCCCTTGCTCACTTTGCCACTGGATTCAAGATAGCCTGGCTGATGAGGGTTATGAACCCGAAACCAGTCCCAGGATGCTTGTTTCCGGTCCAGGGAAGACATGGCTTGGCAGTTTGTGCTGGACTGTTCCCATTAGGCACAGGGTCAGACTGATTTGCATATGGCCATGTCTGAACTGGGTTGACGGAGTGGGCTAAAGAATGATGATTGATTAAACGCAGATCATTTGATTGGGGTGAGTGCTAGCAATGTTCAACACTCCGTCCATCATCCCCTTTGGTTTTACACTTCCACATTCCTAAATTTTACTGCAGCCATGGAGCCAAAGGAGAGGCTAGACGATTGCACATAAGGTAAGCGGTGTCTAGGCACAGTATACCACAAATTCGCCCGCAAGGCATGAGCGTGGCAACTCGCACATGTAACTTCAGGGACAATGGCCGGCCCCAAAGAGTCCACTGAAAGATGCATGCCCACAGTGCACTCTTCGACACCAACACAGGCAGAGCACTTCGATGAACTGAAACCAACACAGCCACTGGGAGTAAATGTAATAGTTATCAGCCCCTCGCATGCCACCCATGACACACAAGCTCACCTGCTGAGCCACAAGCTTTACATAAATCAAATATTTCTCCTTTCCGTTTAGCCCAGGTGAACAGCACATCCAAGGCATTTTCCGTGATCTATTTCTGGACCTAAGACTTCCTGACTACTCCAGGTATGTCCTCGCGCCACCATTCCAATAGGCACACATAGGGCACAAAATTCATACCAACAATGATAAGTATCCATAACCTTCCTCCTCCCCCACTAGGGTCCTAATGGCCTAATCTTCTCTACAACATCATGAAAAGGATCAACATAAGCTTGGGACCCACAAACCGCACAAACATGTAGGATTACATCTAGTGCCCAGTACGCCCACATGCATAAAATCTCCCCAGAGAACTCATTTACGGTCTCATCTCCCAGGAGAACAAAAGGGATTAAAATACAAATGTGTTTTTTTACGTTTCCAATACAATGTCCTACCAAAATTCCCGCAGCCCTGAAGAAGACCTTCGCCAATAAAAAATATAAGGCCCTTTATGAAGGTCGAAACACGTCAGCATACAAAATGGTGTCGCCAAGAGCTATCGGCAATCACAAAAAAATCAATTACCTTACCACAGACGGTAATGTGAATAATGACTTCACTGGGAAATAGCTAAAGATCTCTGACCACCAATGGAAAGGGCCAAGCAGTACCATTTGGACTACACAACAGAGGGTAAGAATATGTACCGCTCATTCACCAATAGCACAGGACACCATCTGTAATCTTTTCACGTTGTAATTGCATACACTACATGTTCAACACTATGTAAGGAGACCACAAGGTCATTAATGTCTGTTCTTTGAAGTGACCAATAATAATATATGTATATTGTATATGTAATTGATGACGTTATGCGTATATATTTGTCTCATTAATTATATGTAACTGACCCTTTGTCCACTAATGAAGAAGAATAACATTAGACTATACACATTATCCCTTGTTCACTCTTATTTTTGGTGACCACAGTGCCATACATCAATTTGACACATGGCAAAATAAACATTCAGTATTTAAGATTCACAAAATCCACCAGCAGTCATAGTTTGATGATCCGAGAAACAATGACAACACGTTTTCTCTGTTGAGAATAAAATTGCCTTGGATTGATGGTATATGGGGTACACGGAGACACAGAGTGTGCATTGATCCCACCCCGTAGGTCCCAAACTGGATCACTCTCCGCTAAGATAGACTTCTAATGTCTTAGGTACCCTGCAATTCTCATGCCGCTGGTCCACACTGGTGCTACTGGCACTGTTTACTTTCTTTTTCAGCATTTCTATAGTGAATACCTGTCCATGTTGCAACAGAGTATTTCATAAAAACACAAACTACAACAATCATGGTAGTAACAACAATGGTAACATTTTCAGGCAGCAGGTGAACATCAGGTGACATATTCACTACATAGATAAAGTGTTGCTTTTTTACTTGAATTTAGTGTAGGTTAAGCCTGGGTTCATTGATAAGGAGATGCTAAATTATTGGGGCTGGTCCAGATAATCCAGAGATCTTGACTTACTAGCTTTCAAAATATCAAGAGAGAGGAGTGCTTATATATTTGTGGCTTGAGCGCGTATTCCGTTATTGGGATGCTGGTCACCTGACCGATTGGATGTGAAAATATTGATTAAAACATTGTGCTACCATAATATCATGGGCCAACTAGGGAGGACCAAAATACAGAGGAGTAAAAAGTATAAAAGTATGTATAGATTTACTCTTAATAAGTACTCATCTACATTCCTTGAAGATATATAATATTGTCATGTTAAACATATGTGAGGTTAAGTAAAGTAAACCTAAACTTACCTATATATTCTTATCTTTTCAATAGTTTAGCCCTCAAAATATTTCCTATGATATTATGGTAGCACGATTATGTTTCTAATCTATATTTAGGTGGCATACCGATCTGTCCAGTTCAGACCCTCTGTCTATACACTGTACACACTAGTTGCCTAACATTTTCCAGCTTACTCCTGTAACACCCTTGAGAAAGGGCATTTAATGAATAGCTCATGCTGCTGCCAAATAATTTGATAGAGGACATGCAATATGTGCTCCTGACTTTGTAGCACACACCTCTCTTTGCTGGCAATGAGTGGAGGAAAGATCTCAGAAACAAGTCATGGTAGAGAGATTGGTGTTTTTGCCCTCTCTTTGTGTGGTTTGGCAGGCATGTCCTGGGCAGCTGTGTGGATCCCATACTGATAAACCAGCTGCCACCATTATATAAGTGAGCACCGTCTTCAGACCGAGTGCAGAGACTGAGGCTATCCTGGTGAGAGATGGACAAGATGCTGCTGTGGGCTGGTGAGTATCAGAAAATGCTGAGCATTCTTCTGCTGTCCACTACATTGATCCATGAAGGTAACCACTAATTCACCTGAGTCCCTAAAAGTCTAGATTTCCAGTCGCTAAAATGTATGTTGATTTCAGTAGGAAATGTAGAGTTGTGAAATTCATTTTTTCATTGTTGCATCTTGAATGCTGGTCTTCTAAGCTGTATGATCTCAATTCAATGAAAAGTATAGAATATTGGCGCTAATTTCCAAGCATCCTTCCTTTGCCTGCTTTAGGCTAAGGCTTCTGTAGAGCCCCAGCCCACCACTTTCAGAGAATCTAGTATCTACCATGCCCCACTTGTAACCAGGCTACAGGTGAAGGGATATCAAGATAGTAACACTGGAGTTTAGGGAAAGTGCCACAGTAAGTGAGTGTAACAAGACCTGTGGAAGGTGATCTGCCAGAAAAAGGACCATGGATGAAAGGCATTAGTCCTGCAATAGGCCAACAGAAATTAACACTGCTGTGGAACATGTACAATTGTGTTGGGTCACGGATACAGGTGTAATGTAGGTCCCAGCAGCCGCTGTAGTGCAGGTGGCGCCCATCCTTGAGTCTTGGGCCCCTGATCACATTCTGAAGTTGGACCCCATCCTTTTGCATTACATCACTGTTCTTGGATGTCTAAAATCATGGCTGTGACAATAAAGGAAACTATGCTATGGTGAATTCATAAGTTGAAAGATCAGCTGGCTTAAGCATTGTGACTCTCAGCAGGAAGAGCCCCGTCACATCAGCCTTTTAAAATTCTGGCCGATCTGGGGTATTCCTGATACCCCTTCAGGCATGTCCACTTCTGTAAATATATTGTTGAATTCTATATCGCATTCTACTTCATTGATCGTCATATGGCACGATCATTCCCCAACTGGAGAGTATGGTGCTGAGAGTGTATGTTTGTAGAGTATTTCTACTGCATTAAAATACTTCAAATAGAATACTTATATGCTGTACTAGAAAAGATGGAATAGAATACTTTTGTGTTCAACTATGAAGGATTCAAAATCTGACAGTTGTTGTCAGGGTGAGGTGCTTATGGCGCGGTTTCAAATGTACTCTACCTGGAAAATCGCTGGAATGCTTTATTTTTCAGTGGCAACTGAAACTGTTTATCTGTCCCTAGGTCTGGCTCCCTCAAATCAAGCAGAACTGCTACAGTTCAAGTGCAAACTAAACTCCAGAATCACTCCAAACTCCTCCAAAGCCAGAGTATGCCACCACACAAAGCTTCAGATAAAAATGCCTTGAGGCTGACCCTAGATCACCTTTGAAACAGGATGGTGAGAGCATCTGGTGATCAGCTTCATCCAGAGCACCACTCCTCGTCTCCTTCTACCTGTCAAAGGCAAACTGTTATTAATGGGAACCACCACAAACACTGGCTTGGTCATTCAGCCCCTTTTAACCAGTCTGTTGATAGTGATCACCCCCAGAAAGCGAACACTATACTCATTCCTTGTGGATACCTGCAAAGCATAATCCTCTGCCTCCCCAAAACATCTCTGCACAAAAAAATACAGCAATCGCTGGAAAATTGGGTATTATATCCAAGGGAGTGTCATACTCTCTACCAATCAAATGTACTCCAGGCCCACAGAATAGACTCCAACTCTGAAAGTAAATGGTGCTTCACACCTTGGTACCCTGGCTTAGCAAAACTCTCCCAACCAGCACTGTCATGGGGGTGAACCACCTGTCTTTTGGGAATACCCGAAAGCGCACCACTTCCAAACGCTGTACCGTCACCACTTCTGCCAGGAAGTGACAAGAGGGAGTCACTTCATCTGGTTGTGCCCCATACTCAAGTGTCAGATGATGTATACAGTCACACCCACATCTCCAACAATGTTTTAATATTAAACCTCTTTCCCTGCAATGAGACATTAGCCCCAGGGGCTACCGTTCTCTCTCTAGGTCAAACATAGCCCACAATCAGAATCCTCTGGCACCAGAGTTGCAAAGCAGCTTGTAGCGTCCTCCGAGCCCACGATGCACCAGTGTCCGGCCAATGAATGCCGAGGCACAGCGACGTTCCAAACACAATGCTGCACCAATTATCAACTTTTTAGCATTCTGACGGGTTTAAAGGAAACCCAATTCCTATCCTCTCATCCTTCGAGGGCTTGAAATGAAACATAATATCAGTCCTTTATCCTGTCCACAGACCTCCAATGTTCACGATTGCCAAGTTGTCAACCATTCGTGATTAGCATAAGTGCCAGTCATCAGTCCCCCATACTCAAGGAGACAGTTCATCCTACAATGTCTAGTGTATTTTATCTTTAGCGGAATTTAACATACATTAAATTGGCTTATTTTATCTCACCCTGTTGAGAACTGTTTGTGATCAGGTAAGGAGCAAGAAAGCGGCATTAAATAATGCTAAAATACAATAACATGCAATATGCCTCATGAATGTAGCCAGATGTGCAGGCTTGACAACAGAACTTTGATTTTCTTTGATCTATGTCTTTTTGCAGGTCTGGCCTTATTGCTGCACGTGCAGCTGGGTGAGTTATATTTTATTTTTCCAACCTCACTATACGGCATGTTGGCTTATGTTTGTATGTGTTGCGAAAGTACTGATATATGTGTCTTTATGTGCATTGGAGGGTGGACGTCCTAACATCTGTGGCAGGGGTTGTGCACAGAGATGGTGGGTGAGTGTGTGACTGAGTAGTTTCCATTTGACTTATTTCCTCACTATTGTCCAGTCTGACGACCTATGAAATGGTTGTAAGATTGGATTGTATCTTTTAAAAAATGTGGTAGCATTCCCTTCTTTTGGATTGGTCTTCTATGTACGTTTGGGGGGTAGAACCCCACGCCCATCGGAACAAGTTTCATTTTCAGTAATGATCACATTTGCTTCTCCTGTCTAGTCCATCCAGGGGAAGAGTCCACTTTTGCGCCTTCTAGTAATATCAAGCCTCCCTTTGCCCTTCATTTGTGTGTTTTTTCACACTTCCTTGGTTTTTTTCTACTTTTCCTGTTACCCTACACCTATAAAAACAAGAGGAATGGCTCTTTAATGAGGAAGCATTGTCACTTAGGAAATAGCCAGACTTATTGACTATGCCAATGATTGTTTATTACATCTGGCTGATAGACGCTGCGTAAGGGATATTATATCCATCTTTGGTCCCCAGAAAGAGAAGTGGAGAGACGGCAAGGGAGAGAAAGAGAAGAGGAGAGACAGCAAGGGAGAGGGTATAACACAGCAAAGAAAAGTAAACTGAAGCTTCTGCCAGTGTGACCAATACACTGTATCATCTGAGGTGGTCTATAAGAGTGGCTAACCCAGGTAGCTAAGAAGCACCCTCAGGCATCTGTGACAAAATTGTAAGAACTTTGCAATAGTGTACTACATCTGCTAAAATAAAGTTTTCGAATCGCATCCAGCATGTCTTCATCACAAACAGCACTAGTCATCGAACGGAATTCTGGGACTACGTCCGACCTCAGCTGTAGCATATTAACACCAGGCCAGGCATCGCTACTGATTTTTGTGCGGGAAGGGTTGACCTTGGACTATGTCGTGTTGCCTGGCCTGATTTTAATGTAGTGATGATTGAGAGGTTTGGAAAATATAAACTCCAGAAAGGTTACAGTAGAGTCGCCAACAAAACTGATAAGATTGGTGCTCCAAAAATTGCTAAAAGCCCTTTCTGCTCTTAATAAGAAACTCTGCAGTTGAAAATGAGTGTCTCATCATTTACTTTTGTGTACACTTACAACTGCACCTAGAAGAATCTTCAAAATGTTTGCTGTTCACCGTTTCCGAATATAAATGTGCTACTAGCTCCAGACAAAAGGGGAGGGTGGCACTGCCAAAACAGGATTACAGTTGTAGAGTTACTGCTAGCAACTTTTCAGATGAAAGCGGAGATCTCTGCCACCAGGTGGGTAGATCTCCCTATGGTAGGTAAAGTATAGGGAAACATATTACAATATAATAATTATGATGCAAAATATTAAACATATTTTAATGTAAAACAAAATGTAACCTGCAGCTGAAAAGAAAAAAACGTTACAGCACAATAATGCGTCAAATTAAATCTTCAATAAATAATTAAATGAATAAAATGAGTAAAATATTAACTATATTTACAATTGTTCTTTAATATAATTATAAAAAACCCACCCTCACTATAATTCTAACATTTCTCCTATTTAATGATTATTCAGTAAGAGTTATTAAAACGTATTTATTTAATTAATTTTAATTCTGTTTTTTTTCTTCAAGTATTAAAAGCTATTTCATTATATTTAAACACAAATTAAAAATGTAAATATTTCTAACACTTAAATATATGTGGCATACAGCAGAGTGTCATAGACTGGAGTGCCACAGAGTGGGCATTTCGTGTAGCGAATTAGCATAGCGTGGAGTAGGGTAGAGTGGAGTGGGGTAGAGTGCAGAGGCATATAGTTGTAGTGTACAGTTTAGTGGCATAGAATGGAGTGCATAGAGTGTACTGGTGTACAGTGGAATAGCATACAGTGGAGTGGTGTGGAGTAGAGTTGCGTTCAGTGGAATAGCGTAGTGTAGCGTGGAGTGGTGTGATGTACAAAGGAGTGGTGCAGACTGAAGTGGTGTAGATTGGAGTGGCATAGAGTGGAATAACATATAATGCAGTTGCATAGTGTGGAGTGGTGTATAGTAAAAGACCATAGAGTAGATTAGCGTACAGTGGAGTGGCCTAGAATGGAGTGGGATAGAGTAGATTGGAGTGGGGTAGACTGGAGGTGAGTACAGTGGAGTAGCGTAGCATGGTATTGAGTGTAGTGACATACAACGTAGTAGCATAGACTAGATCGGTATCCAGTACAGTGGTGTACAGGAAAATGGTATAGACTGGAGTGATGTAGAGTGGAGTGGCTTAGAGTGGAATAGCGTACAGTAGAGTGGCATAGAATGGAGTGGCGTGGAGTGAGGTACAGTGTAGTGGCGTATAGTGGAGTAGTTTAGATTGGAGCGGACTAGAGTGGAGTGGCATAGAGTGGAATAGCCTATAGTAGAGTGGTGTAGAGTGGAGTGACGTAGAGTGGAGTGGCATTGAGTGGAGTGAGATACAGTGTAGTGGCGTATAGTAGAGTGGCTTAGACTGGAGCAGTATAGAGTGGCACTCCACTCTATGCCACTAACGGAGTTGGGTTGAGTGGAATTAGCATACAGCGGAGTGGTGTATAGTGGAGTAGCGTAGAGTGAAGTGTGATAGAGTGAAGTAGTGTACAGTGGATTAGCATGGAGTGCAGTGGCGTGAAGTGGTGGATAGTGTAGTGGTGTAGATTGGAGTGGCATAGAGTGGAGTGTTTTAGAGTGTAGTGCGGTAGATTCACGTGGCTTACAGTGTAATAGTGTAGAGTGGAATATCATAGAGTATATTGGCGTAGAGTGCAATGGCGTGACATACAGTGGAGTAGGGTAGAGTGGAGTGGTGTAGACTGGAATAAAGGTGAGTGTAGTGGTGTACAGTGAAGTGACATAGAGTGGATTTGTACATACTGGAATAGCTTGGAGTGGAGTAGTGTAGAGGGCAGAGGCATATATTAGAGTGGGGTAGAGTGAAGTGTGATAGAGTGAAGTAGTGTATAGTGGAATAGCATAAAGTGCAGTAGCTTGAAGTGGTGGGCAGTGTAGTGGTGTAGATTGGCATAGAATAGAGTGAAGGGTTTTAGAGTGTAGTGGGGTAGATTCAAGTGGCTTCCAGTGTAATAGTGTAGAGTGGAATAGCATAGAGTTTAGTGGCGTAGAGTGGAGTGCCGTACAATGGAGTGACTTTAAGTGGAGTAGCGTAGAGTGGAGTGGTGTAGACTGGAATAGCAGTGAGTGTAGTGCAGAGTACAGAGTACAGGAAAAACACTCGAGCTGCTCAAATTCACCTTTCTGTCCGACGCGTTTCATGCTGATGGCAGCATTTCATCAGGGACTCAGGATTTGCAGGAAGCTGTACTCTGCAAAACCTCCATTAAAGAAACTGAAGCTTTACTTACCTGTTGTGCGGCTCTTCCACATTGGGCTCTCCTTGTTTGTAATGATATTAAGCGGCCAGGCCTAGGTCGCGGAGGAGCCCTTCTGTTGACACACGGACCTGCGGCTCCACATACCACGGAGCCGTGATAGGAAACAGGAGCGGTGTTTGGAGGTTTAAAATGTGCAAGTATCAGGAAGAGACTTTAGCCGCAACCCACTGGGGTAACAATATGCAAATTTGAAGAAGCACGGCACTCGGCCCACTTGGGAAATATATGAACACCACAAGTACCAGAATGCCCCGAGAGTGGCGACGCCCATTGAGGCGTACTTGAACTTCTATCAGGTGTTTAAAAGTGAGCGTCGGCAGCTTCCTGCAAATCCTGAGTCCCTGATGAAATGCTGCCATCAGCATGAAACGCGTCGGACAGAAAGGTGAATTTGAGCAGCTCGAGTGTTTTTCCTGTACTCTGCAAAACCTCCATTAAAGAAACTGAAGCTTTACTTACCTGTTGTGCGGCTCTTCCACATTGGGCTCTCCTTGTTTGTAATGATATTAAGCGGCCAGGCCTAGGTCGCGGAGGAGCCCTTCTGTTGACACACGGACCTGCGACTCCACATACCACGGAGCCGTGATAGGAAACAGGAGCGGTGTTTGGAGGTTTAAAATGTGCAAGTATCAGGAAGAGACTTTAGCCGCAACCCACTGGGGTAACAATATGCAAATTTGAAGAAAGCACGGCACTCGGCCCACTTGGGAAATATATGAACACCACAAGTACCAGAATGCCCCAAGAGTGGCGACGCCTATTGAGGCGTACTTGAACTTCTATCAGGTGTTTAAAAGTGTGCGCCGGCAGCTTCCTGCAAATCCTGAGTCCCTGATGAAATGCTGCCATCAGCATGAAACGCGTCGGACAGAAAGGTGAATTTGAGCAGCTCGAGTGTTTTTCCTGTACTCTGCAAAACCTCCATTAAAGAAACTGAAGCTTTACTTACCTGTTGTGCGGCTCTTCCACATTGGGCTCTCCTTGTTTGTAATGATATATATATATCATATATATATATATATATATATATATATATATACAAAAAAGAAGGAGAGAACTCTGGGTAGTTCCCAAGTTTAGGTGGCGAGTAGTTCCTTTATAGAGAACCCTGCAACACCAGCGACACAGAATTTGCTCACCTCAAATAGCTGCTTTTCTATCAAAGCTTTTAAGCATAGGATTAGCACAGTGCCATCCATACTGAGATAGAAAGGGACAAAGTATTTTGCCATTTCTACAGCAAAGTATTTAAGCATAGGATTAGCTCAGTGCCCTTCCATGCTGAACTGTCAAATGACAAAAGCCATTTATCACTCCAGGCACAGAATTACAACTTTAGATTGGTAACATACTATCCAAGCCAACATGAAATGAGTAAAAGCAACCCCTGACACATGTTTCACTGTCATTACAGCTCTTCAGAGAGGTTTAGCTTGGTCCAGACACAAGGGAGCACCCAGTATAAGTCAAAACAAAACCCTTGCAGGCTTAGAGTACTGAATAAATTATGGAAAAAAGAAATAGAGAACTCCGATTAGTTCCCAAGTTTAGGTGGAGAGCAGCTCCTGTATAGAGCATCCTGCAGCACCAGCGACACTCTGACTTTGCTCACCTCAATATAAAGATATATACACGCATGCACACACGCGCACACACACACACAAATAAATATTACCAACTAGCAGTCATCAATGGGTAGTTATAGTTATGTCTGCTTTTCCATAGGAAGAGCGTTTTTGGTTTGCTAACGACTTTGGCGCTGTTTGATGAATCTTCACAAAACTATAAAAAAACAGTTCATCCACTTTAGCTGCATCTGTCAAGTTGGGCCTGAGAAAAAAGGGCAGTCCCAAAGACACATTTTCCCATGCATTTTCCATGGACTTTGTTAGGTAGCACAACTGCTAAAACTGCGGAACAGAATTACATAACATTTGGCAGGAAGGTCGACCTTGGACAGAAAGTGTGCTTTTTTGTGATTTAGTGTAAATCCGTTAATAATATTTGATAATATTTGTATATCTTGCTGGTTTGGTTTGAAAGACTCTCACGAGACTCCCTCTAACCCAGTTTTAAAAAACAGAGTGTCTGATTGGCCCAGGGGGATTTTTTTCCCTTGGGTCTATTCACTCTCAAGGTGGACATGCTCAAGAGGGATATTTGCGCTCTGTTTGGCTGACTGCAACATAAAGAATATTGTTGCCGGAAGCCATTACAAGACAGGGGGACTTAGTACCTGTCCTGAAGTTAAATTTAAAACAAGAAATGAGGCAGAGGAGGGCTACCCTGTCCCCCTAGGCCCTGTGTTGGGGTCCCTGAGGATGCCCTCCTCCCCCAGGGCCTAAATAAAACTGTAATTTAAAAATCTTGGATCGCGGCATCCACAAAAAAAGAAAGGGTGGTCAGTAGCCACCGTCACAACACTATATATGGAGGCGCACAAGTTATAGAACGTTTCGAATGGGGCACAAGTTATAACTGTAGAATTTGTATGCTTTGTGCAGTTTAGGTTGGTTTTGTATGGGAAGAATAAATGTGTTCATAATGATAACTAAACTTAAACCTTTATTTTTTTCATTGAATTTCAATTATTGTTTTATATTTTTTTTAATATGTGTTTCAAATCGTACAGTTGAGTGTTGTTGATTGGAGTGCCTTTTAAGTGGAGTGTCAGTCATCGTGTGGAGTGTCATCAAGAAGTGTGTCGTAAAGTGGCATAGAGTGGAGTAAAATCTTGTATAGTGGAGTGGCAAAGAGTGGAGTGTTGTAAAGTAGAATGGAGGAGAGTAGTGTAGTGTCGTACAGTGGAGTCTCGTAGAGTGGTGTGTCAGAGTGAAGTGTCAGCAAATCATAGTGTGCAGTAGAGTGGCGCAGGGTGGAGGGGCATACAGTGGAGCATAGAGTGGAGCACAAAGTTGTAATGTGGAGTGGCGGTGTTGTAGAGTACAGTGTATTGGCACTGAGTCGAGTGGAGTGTAATAGATTAGAGTGTTGTTCAGTACAGTAGATTAGAATGTCATACAGTGTGGTGTCATAGAATGGAGCATTGTATAGTGGCATGTCTTACAATGGAGTGTGGTAGAGTGGAGTAGGGTGGCATAGAGTAGAGGGGCATACAGTCTAGTCGAGACTTCTAGAGTGTAGCGGCATACAGTGAAGTCGTGTGTCAAAGAGTACAGTCAAGTGTCATACAGTGCAGTGGAGTGACGTAGAGTGGCATAGAGTGCAGGGGCATACAGTGGAGTACAATCTTCTAGAGTGGAGTGGTGTAGAATGAAATGGCGTGCCATAGAGAACAGTGGAGCATCATACAGTGGAGTAGAGGGCATAGAGTACAGTGCAGTATCATACAGTGGTGTTGAGTGATGTAGAGTGGACTATCATCAAGTAGAGTGCCATAGAGTAGAATGGAGGAGAGTGTCCTAGAGTAACCTATGGAACTCTATGCCTCTGCATCTTAGAACCCAAAATAATCTACTTCAGTTTAGGAGGGACCTCAAAACCTGGCTGTTTTAGCTGTACATAACCAGCTGCATTTCTCCTTACTCTGTATTTTTGATAGTTAAGTGCTAAGATGCCACGGCATACACGCGCTCTATAAAAACCCTCTTTTAATTTAATTTAATTTCAGTGCTGTATCTTAGAGTGGAGTGGCGTGTCTTAGAGAGGAGTGGAATGACGTGTTGTAGATTGTCATACAATGTACCAGGGAGGGGGGCATAGAGTAATAGTGTAATAGAGTATTGTAAAGTGTTGTAGAGTGGGGCAGCTTAGAGTAGAGTAAAGTGGCATAGAGTGGAGTGGTGTGTCATAGAGTAGATTGGTGTGCAGTGGAGCATAGTGGAGTGGCAGCATACATAAAGTCGAGTAAAGTGTAATAAATTGGAGTGACGTGCCATACAATGGAGTGGAGTGGCATGTCTCAGTGTTGCAAAGTGACATTGAGCCTTGTGGCATACAGTGGAGTAGAGTGTTGTAGAGTGGCGTAGAGCAGAGTGTTGTGGAGTGTTATAGAGTGGAGTGGCATAGGGCATCATACACTCGAGTGGCATAGAGTGGCAGAGATTGGAGTGGCATAGAGTGGAGTAGTGGAGTAGGCTGGAGTAGTGTGTCATACAGTAGAGTGTAATAAAGTGGGGTGGAATGGCACAGAGGGAGTTGCGTAGAATGTGTTACAGTGGAGTAGAGTGTCGTAGATTGGCATAGAGTGTAGTGGAGAAGAATGTTGTAGATTGTCTTAAAGTAGCATGGAGTGGAGTAGAATGTTGTAGAGTGGAGTGTAAGGGCACAGAGTAGAGTAGAGTGTTGTACAGTGGCATAGAGTGTAGAAGAGTGTTGTAGAGTGGAGTTGTATAGGGTGGAATAGAGTACAGTAGAGTGAAGTGGCGTAGTGTGGAATGTGGTACTATGGTGGCATAGCGTGGGGTAAACTGTCATACAGTAGAGTAGTGGAGTGGAGTGGTGTAGTGTTGAGTGGAGTAAAGAATCATAGAGTGGAGTGGCATGTCGTACAGTTGAGTGGAGTGGAATGGCATAGCACAGAGTGGAGTAACGTGGTCATAGAGTGTAGTGGAGTGTCGTGGAGTGGAGTGGTGTGTCTTAAAGTGTCGGAAAGTGTTTTAGAACAGAGTAGAAAGAAATGGTATAGAGTGTAGTAGAGTGTTGAAGAGTGGAGTGGTGAAGAATAGAGTGTGGTAGAGTATGGTACAGTGGAGTGGGATAGAGTGTCGTAGAGTTGAGTGGCATAGAGTGGAGTATAGTGGGGTAGTGTGTCCTAGAGTAGAGTGGAATGAAATGAGGTGGAGTGGAATAGAAGGAGTTAAATAGAGTGGAGTAGAGTGTTGCACAGTGGCATGTACAGGAGTAGAGTGTTGTACTGTGAAATAGAGTGGAGTGGCATACAGTATCATGGCATAGAGTGTCATGAAATACAGTCACTCGTGGAGTGGTGTAGAGTGGAATAGCATAGAGCAGAGTGGCATACAGTGGAGTGGTACAAAGTGTTGTGGCGTGTCGTAGAGTGGTGTGCCATAGAGTGGAGTGGCATAGAGTGGAGTGGTGTAGAGTGTAATAGTGTGGAGCATAGAGTGGCCTAAGGTAGAGTGACATAGAGTGGAGTGCCATACAGTGAAATACCATAGAGTGGAGGGGCGTAGAGTCGAGTGGTGTGTTGTTGAGTACAGAGGAGTGGAGTGGCGTGTTGTAGAGTAGAGTGGAAGGTGATGTTATAGAGTGGAGTGTCGTACAGTGCCTTACAGGGGAGGGGCATAGAGTGAAGTGCATATGGTGGAATAGCATAGAGTGGAATGGCGCAGAGTGGTGTCAGAGAATGTTGTGTCATACCGTGTTGTTATGTAGAGTGCTGTGGTGTAGAGTGTCATGGCTTACAGTCTCATAGCGTACAGCGGAAAGGTGTGGAGTGGTGTAGAGTGGACTGGGATAGAGTAGAGTGTTGTAAAGTCGCATAGAGTGGAGTAGAGTGTCATAAAGTGGGGTAGAATGGAGTGGCTTAGAGAGGAGTGGCATGTCGTAGACTGGAGTGGCGTGTCACAGAGTGGAGTAGCATGTCATAGAGTGGCGTGTCATGTCATAGGGGGGAAAGTGTTGGACTTTGGATGGGAGAGCTTTACTATTCTAACTCCAAACTGTTCAACAGTAGGGAAAATGTTGGACTTCGGAGTGGTTAGGTTTATTATTCCCACTCCAGTCTAAGTAACTGTCAGGAATGTGTTAGACTTTATTTATTAAAGTCTTGTAAAGTGCCCAAATCACCCCCTGAAGGGTATCTTCACAGGGAGGGGTTACATTTATTATTCTTAATCCAGTCAGAGCAACAGTATTGGCACAGTTGGATTTTGGAGGAGTTCAATTTAATATTCAACTCCAAACAGTGCATGATCATGGAAAGTGTTGGACTTTGGAGGAATTAGAGTTATACTCCAACTCCAGTCTAAGCAGCATTAGGGAAAGCTTTTGATTTTGGAGGGATTAGCTTTACTATTCCCACTCCAGTCCGCAGAACAGTAGGTAAAGTTCTGGACTTCAGAGGGGGTAGGATTTACTATTCCCACTCCAGTCTATGCAACAGTAGAGAAAGTTGGACATCGCATGGCTCATATTTATTATTTCCACTTCAGTCTAAGCAACAGTAGAGAGGCATTAGATTTTGGAGGGGTACCTTTTACCATTCCCTTTCCAGTCAGGGTAATAGTATGAAAAGTGTTGGACTTTGGAGGGGTTAAAGTTTCTTTTCCCACTCCAAACAGCACAAGAGTAGGGAAAATGCTGGACATTTGAGGGGTTACGTTTACTATTCCCACTCCAGTCTAAGCAACAGTAGGAAAGGACTTAATTTAAACACATTATTGGCATAACCCTATCAATTTAGAACAAAATATTAAACTCTTAACATAGACATTAACATATTTATTAGAAAACTAAAAAACATTGAAACAATTTACATAATTAACAATCAATAAAATAATTAGTTATCGATTAATATATGATTATTTACTATTTTAATGAGAAGTATTTAGCATTTCAAAATAATTTTAATAATAATGTATGAGTGTCACAAAATTATTTGATTCACTTATTTATTTAATTATTACTTAATTTACTTCCCAATCTTTACCCCTACAATCCCAGCAGCCAGCACCCAATTATAGCTAAAATATATAAGTATTACACAATCTACAAAACTAATAATTAATTGAAAAAAATAACAAATAATTAATTGTTAATTAATTATTACTTAATTAATTCTCAACCCTAAACCCCTACAAACCTTGCAACTGCATAGGAAGGAATCAGGCAGTTTAGCTAAGTCTGTAAAGGTAGGGAAAAGTAGTTCTATTACTTTATTTATTTTAAAATAAGTTTACATAGTAATGTGGTAGTTCCTGAGAAGTATTGTGGTAAAAAGAAACTTAAAGATGTACAAAATAAAAAATTGAATAGTACCACACTATATTTCCCTCTTAAGACCCAGATTAAAGTGTAATATAAACAATATTTTGCCTTTACACAATTAAAAGGCAGCCATTTTGGCCAGCAAAAATCTGAGGAATTCCTTTCTCTTGGAATCCTATTTATACCTACAGAGTGGCTCCTGCCATAATATGTATTACAGAGGGATGGTAGCCACTCTGAAGTTATAGTTTGGATACCCAGGTATAGAAATTTCTCATAATTTTAGTTGCTAATAACTTTATCCCAGTTTGATGAATCTCAATAAAAAATACCAGACCAATAGCTTTTTCTACATTGGTTGAGGATGGAAAGTTTTGTGGTGATTGATATTCTTTCTATACAAACCAAACTTAAAATACACAAACATTTCACATTTTAAAGTTAAAGTTATACCGTACATGTATACAATATGCATCACCTTTAAATTAATATAATTTTGTTTTTTCTTTAGCCATGTTTCTTTCTACAAACCATAATTAAACTACACAAAATTTTTGCATTGTAAACATACCTTTAATTTTTAATTTAAGTAACACCTTCAAATTACTAAGACTCGTGCACCTCAATGCACAGAGTATTCAACTTGGTAGCCACACTACATTCATTTTAACTCGCCATTCTGTTATTCACTGTATTCTCACAAAAGATGTGATTTGTGATGTCATAAGTGATATAATGTAAAGTGGTAGGAGCTGTGTCTGGAGAAGGCACAACTTATAGTTTATAGTGCTTGTAGGCAAACATGGGAGTCTCAAATAAAAGAATAAAACTGACCATTTTTAGTGTTGAGAAGAGTTGGATTGGAGTTTGCGAATGTCAACAAAATTTCAAGTTTTTCCGTATTAACATAATTGCTAATTTTACAACACCTTGTAATGCCCATTCCACACCTATTGTGCGACAGATACTACTGTTGAATTATCCACATTCATAGCAGACAAATCCCACTTGTAAACCTGATTCACCAGCACAAATGGCTTAGTGAAGTTGGACCATTATGTGTAGATATATAAATGTTGTTTTGTAAGATACTTCTGCCCAATAGAGAGGTGAACGCCAAGAAAATATGCTTTGCTTGAGAGCATTCTAGAATGCTATTGAAACTAGATATGTAAAGTAAATGCATTGTCAGTTGCAGCTGCACGAGAAGTTCCAGACCTCCATGGCTAACAGATCCTAGAGGTACAAAATCGACTCCTGCATATCATGTACATGCAGGCTAGGCTGAGGCAGGTCAGGATTTTCTGCAATTCTCCCAGAACTAAGCTCTGCTCATTGTCTTATAGCCTCTTGCCACAAACTTGTCTGCTACTTCACCAACTGGTCCCAGTATAGACCTGAACCTGCCAAGTACAAGCCAAACAATGTGGACCCCCACCTCTGCACCCATGGAGTCTACGCCTTCGCCACCATGAGTGAACACAAAATTGTGCCTTACGAGTGGAATGATGATGTTCTCTATGTTGAGTACAATAACCTCAAGAAAGTGTGAGTAACCGCCACTGACAGAGGGATTTATGTCATTTTGTCGTATACTTTTTTTGAGAATTCTGTTTTAGACATGTGCCAAATAAGGATTGTATATTTTTAAAACTCTTTCAAAACTTATAATTTCTTATTGAGGGATCGTGAAGGGTTATATTCCTTGTTGAAACTGAAACAGAAAGAAGGTGCATGCTAAACCTATGTTTTCAACCAAAAACAACTTGGTTTAAGATCTACAGACAGCGAGTTGAGGTTTTTACAAAACACATTTATATATGATCTGGTCAGTGTTAATAACCAAACTCTCTGACTTTATTTGTGAACCTGAAACAAATACTTGCAAGGTAACTCACTGATCTACCCTTTCACTATTAAATGTATGAGAATTCTACTCTAGTTAAGCACCTTCACATGTGCTTACAGTTTTATATATATACAACTTACAAAGATGTTCTTGAGTACCCTGGCACATGCTATCAGGCCAGCAGATTTCATGTACTAAGTAACTTCCAGACACTGAAAAATGATAAACAATTTCCAATACCAGTTTCGATTTAATAAAATGTACATGTGTGTTAATTTTATAGATTGTGGTGTTTGTGCGCCCTTAGTCTGATCATCTAACTTAAACAAGTAGTTATCACTGAATATTGTTTGTACTGTTGAAAGATACTTAATTAAAAATTGAAAAAAGAATTGGTAACATTATGAACGGAATAGCAAATTGCTAAGAACAAAAAGTACAAGTCTATGTGAACATATTTGTATTCATAATAAATGATAGAACGATAATAAGTAAAATGAATGCAGCATGAGTAAAATATAATTTCAATAAAGCATAACATTGAGGGTGAAAAGAAAGGAGAGAGAGGCGAAGGAGACTCATAAGAAAATATATCAATTTCGAATAGCTAGAAAACAGTAAATATGAAAAATTGTGAACTTTCGAATATACAGTACAAGTGGAGGAAAAAAGAGTAGAAAATATATAGCTATTCAAGGATGTTTTGAAACCTCTTCATCAATATTAGTGGACATTTTATCAAATGCACTAGGGCGACCAAGAAATAGTGTTATTAAAAGCGTCCATATGCGTTTTTGTGTGAGTTCTGATGTAATCTATGCCCACACTTTTTACAAAGTGCCTGCGAAATTTAGAAAGTTGACAAAGAAATGAATGCATCCTGTGACCAGTGCTTAATTTGAGCTGGTTGTTTCTGGTGCTCAGCACCAGGGCTTATGACAGTCTGTCACATGGTGGCACTGTCTGGCTGATGTAGGTATGAGCACAACAGCAGGCGTTTATTAATTCAATTTACATGTACAATGACTAATACCTGCCTCCCAAGACATTCTCATAGTTTTTGGGTCCTGTAATAGTCTGAATTGTCGCACTTGTAGGAGTACAATGTTTAGTAGGTATTTTGTTACTATCATTGACAGCATGGCAGGGGCAATGTGTGGTGCAAGCTGCAGTGGACTCTCGATGACAGCCCCGGCACTAATTCTTTTACAAATTAAGCAATGCCTGGGACCTCACGGGTCGCGTGGGTTGCGCGAAACTTGATAAAAATTAATGCCTCCCTGGGCCTGCCACCCACAGGGCACCCGAGAGCATTTGTTTTTATCATGTTTTGGGCATGCCACCCACAGGGCACATGGCAACCCATGTGGGATTTATCTTTATCAAGCGTAGGGCTAAGCAGCAGGCCAGAAACATGATAAAAATAAATGCCCCCTAGGCTCGGTGCATGTCCCATGAGTGGCGGGACCCAATCATTTATAAAAAATATCTGCCCCTGGGTTTGCTGTATGCCCTAGGGGCGGCAGGCCCAAAACTCGATAAAAATGTATGCCATCCTGGGCCCACAACCCACGGGGCACGTTGAGGGCCCTGTAGGCACAAGCTCAGAAGCAGGCCTGAAACATGATGAAAATAAATCCTCCCTTGACCTGCCGCATGCAACGTGGGTGGCGGGCCCTAATGATTTAAATAAAATACATGCCATATGGGCCCACTGCGTGCTCTATGGGTGGCGGGCCAAAGACATAATTACAATTATTGCCTCCCTGGGCCTGCCTCCCACGCGGCACAAGGGAAGGCATTCGTTTTTATCTAGTTTTGGGCTCGCTGCCCACAGAGGATACAAGGGCCCAGGGGCATTTATTATTTTAAGTAGGGTAGGGCATGCTCCCCATGTGGCACGCTGCAGACCCTAATCATTTAAAGTAATAAATGCCTGCCCGACGTGTGCCCCGTGAGCAGCAGGCCTAACACTTAATAAAAATGAATGCCCACAGGGCACTCAGAGTCATTTGTCTTTATCTAGTTTTGGGACCGCTGCCCATGGGGCACGCAGCACGCCCAGGGGGCATTATTTTATTTTTAACGATTAGCTCCCTCCACCCACGAGGCATGTGGTGGGACCTGGGGGCATTCATTTTTATTTTTTATTGATTAGGGTCTGCTACCCAGGGGGAATGCTGTGGGGTCCATATCATTCTAAAAAAATCAGTGCGTCAAGGCCCCGGTGTGTGTCCTATGGGCGAGTGGCCGAAAATGTGATAACAATTCATGCTCTAAGGCCCACCTTCCATTAGGCACCCGGGGGGCATTCGTTTTTATCAAGTTTTGGGCCTGCTGCCGACTTGGCATGCTGCAGGCACTGGGACCATTTATTTAGCAAAAAATATTGAAATAAAGGGCCGCAAAATTTGCATATTCGTACGCAATATCCTGGGAGGGCTGATTAAAGCACATGACATACCATCACACTTTGTAAGAAACATTCACATTATTCTTAATTTTTAGGTTATCTGGTGAAATGCCACAGGGACTAAGAAACCTAATAAATGAGGGGGGATGCATATTGTTCCCAATCAGAGGAAAGGCTACTTAAAAATATATAAGAAACAGTAACTTTAAGAATTATAGTAATCTGTTTCCAGACCTGTAACCAGAAATCCTTAATCTGAGGGCAAATAAACAGCATATGCATCGAGTCGCCCTGAGGTGTGTTTCATGAACAGCAATGATCGCGCAAGACAAGTTTCCATTTCAATTATGACATTGGAGAGATAAGCAGTCTATTATACATATAACATTTGTGTAGTATCACCTGCTCTCGATGCTTTATGAATTTTAGTCCAAATCCTATCCCAATAGCAAGATGATCAATCTACTTGTAAATCTTGTTGCCATTTTAGTTCAAGTTTAGATTTCTGGCGAATATGAAAGGGACAGCTAAGGTATTTATATAGAACATATGCTTTAGGACTGGTTTTCAATTAGGAAACTTAATTGTGTTCAGAAGCACAAGGTACGTTGCCATCTTGAAATAATAAAGAAGATTGAATTTGCTTGAAGAGTTTTGTAAATTTGTGAGCAAAGAGGGCGCTAGATGGAAAAGTGATTGGGCTGTGGGGAATGAGATAGGCATATGGTTATCAATTTAGTGAGAAAGGGTGAAGCAGCAATTGTTCAAGAAACAGCCATAATGGTTTGGATAAAACAATATCATTGTTCAACCAGTTAGAAGGTTGTTTAATTCAAAATGCATCATTATATTTTGGGAAAGTTAGGAAAGTTAATATCACCCACCCCGTTATTTATGAAGTTTTGCCCATGAGAGAGCAATTCGAGGAGGTCAGATGTTCAACAGATAATATGCATGGACAGACCCACGTTTTTTAAATAAATGAAGAGGAAGGTATAAGGGAATCAAGGAAATTAAATACATCATACAAGGGGAGAGCATCATTTTAATGGAGCTCAGTCTCCCCATCAGGATTAAAATAGAGCGGTCCATTTGGAGCAAAATTGTTTATAGTTTTTCCAGGATATCCTCAGAATTCATTTAAATACTTGTTTAATTGGAATTTGTGAACCATATCCCTAAACATTTAATTTAAATTGGATTCCAAGTGAATCCACATCTTTAAAATCATCTTTTGAGGGGAGGAGCTTCGCGCGATTCCAAGATGGATGCGTGAGCTAGGGGCTCCCGAGACCCTTTCCGCCTCCCGCGACTATCCTGTAAATGATCCTGACTACGACGACGGGTACTTTTTATTGATGCCCTGCTGATGTCCATGTCTTTTTCAAAAATCGATTTGGCCGCCGGATAACGGACTTGCTGCACTCTGGACTTTGAGGCCCACATCGTATGCCAGCCGGGGGCTTGGGTCCCCGAGGTACCCAGGTGGCAATTGAACAACAACGGCTGCTGAGCCACGCCCTCTACACCGGGTGTACTTTCGGTTTCGTTTTTGGTCACTGTTGTGAACGTCCAGTCGTCGATTGGCACTCCGGCTTTGTTCTCGCTGCCAACCTCCAGCCTGCGCTGTGGCTCTACCCTCTCACCGTTTTGAGCTTGCCGAGACGGAGACTGTTTTGGCTGAATCCTACCGATCCTGTCGGAGCTCATTGCCCATCATGGCGGGCAGGGCGGCTATCGAGAAGTGCACTACTAGAGGCCCGTCCCGAGGGGGGGTCGCCCAATCTCAGACCATCCTTCGATTTACTTGACCCAGGGGCTCCCCGGGCGGGTCAAGTGGTGCCCTAGAGGAAGCCGGTGATGGCACTCCTGACAACGAGGAGCCGACTCTGAAGGACATTATGGGCGCTATTGCGAATGTCCAATCCACCATGGGCCAGCAATACGAAACCTTGGCGGCCAAGATAGATACGGTGGTGATCGATGTCACCCTCATCAGAGTGGACCTGGGGAAAACCAACGAGCGTGTCAAATCCCTTGATATCAAGACTGCTAGTTTGACCACGGATGTCTCGGATCTCCAGACCACCGTTCGCAATCTTCGGACTACTTGTGATCTGTTCGCTAATCGGCTGGAAGATTTCGAAGGCCGGGCCAGACGCAATTATGTCCGCATCGTGGGTGTCCCGGAGAGCTCAGCTGATTTGCCGGTTGATATCCTGGTAGAGGACCTCGTACTGAAACATTTGGCACCAAAAGGCCTAAGTAAATTCTTTGCAGTGGAGCGCGCTCATCATGTCCCGGGTGGTAAGCCGAGGTTGGGAGCTGCTCCCCGGCCCATTATTGCTAGGCTTTTCAATTTCCGTGACAGAGACGCTATCCTGCAAGCTTCACGAATGTCCGGTCCCACTAAATATGAGAAAGCATCGATCAGTTTTTACCCGGACTTTACCCAAGCTGTCCAGAAACAATGTATGGGCTTCGCTGGAGTGAAAAGGCGCCTCAGAGAACTGGGACTGAAATATGCTATGCTTTTTCCGGCCCGCCTGAGAATTGAGCATGAAGAGCGTGCGTTCTTCTTCGACCGCCCCGAGGTGGTTAGTGACTGGTTGGACACTTTACCTAAGCGTCAGGAGGGATCGGAGAACTTGAGAGGCGCTGAAGGAGGTTTGGAGGACCAGGAGCAGTGAGTCTACATCGGCGAGCCTGATCCTATGGCAGTGGCTCAGAGACTATGTTCGGTTCTGGTGTGCGTGCCCGGGGGTGGGGGGGGGGGGGTTTGGGGCATCTTCCTCCTCTGGGGATTTTTCTCTCTTTTGTGTAGGTTAGTTTAATGGGGCGACAGGCACACTGCAAGTTGGGGTGGCTCTTAGGTCTACCGCAGGGGTGCAGGGAGGGGGGTTTGAGTTTGATGGGTTCACTGGGGGTGGTGGGGGGGTTCCTTTCTTTTTGTTTGTTTCTAGGCTGTGCTTTGTTTTACATTTGCTATCATGTGGCTGTTTCGAGATGGGGAGGGTGGTCTGTTTCCTTTTGGGATGGGGGTGAGGGACTTCGGGTGTTGAGCTGGAATGTTAATGGGCTTGGGGATAGGATAAAACGTGGGATTGTACTACAATATTTGAAGAGATGTTCCCCGGATGTGGTCTTGTTCCAGGAGACCCACTTGGTGGGCAATACATGTCATGCACTGAACAGACGAGGTTACCGTTTGGTGGCTCATTCCGGCTTCACCTCTGGATCGAGGGGGGTTGGTATCCTGGTTAGGAATTCCCTCCCCCTGGAGATTGATGGCACGGTGTTGGACGATAGAGGCCGTTATGCTGCTATTATTGGGAGATGGGAAGGGAAGTTGATTTCCATACTGTCTATTTATGTTCCGCCTGGCCTGCAGTCTACTACCTTCACCGATATGGGTGAGGTGCTTTTGGGCCTGCCCGATGGCTTACTTGTTGCAGGTGGAGACTTTAATTCTGTGGTAAATGGTGAGAGTGACCGTAGCCCTCCCAGGCTCCTCCCTACGTCGCAGCTATGGATGGGTACATTTTTGGACGCCTTTGGGTTGGCAGACTGTTGGAGACAACTGCACCCTGACCGGCTTCAGTATACTTTCCACTCGGGAGCCCATGGAAGTCTCTCGAGACTTGATTATATCCTTGTGCCGGTGGTGCAGTTGGTCTCGGTGCGTGAAATTAAACATTTGTCTAGAGGGATTTCTGATCACTCCCCACTATGGCTCCATATCGATATTCATCTGGGGGCTGGGGGCCGGATTGCCCCGATCAATCCGTGGCATTTTCACAACCCCAAAATTAGATCTGAGGTAGTCAAGTGTATGACCTTTTATTTTACTGAAAATGAGGGGTCAGTGTCCTCCCCGGTTTCCCTATGGGAGGCTTATAAAACTGTGATCCGTGGTCAGACCCTGTCTTTGATTGCTGGTGAGAGGAAGCGCAAACATGAGGAGGTGGTGAACTTGGAGTCTGAGATTGCTGTCCTGGAGGAACGGTTGGAAGCAGGGGTTACACCAGAGAAATTGCATGTCCTGGCCCTTAAGCAATCTGATTACAGGGCCTTGGTGACTGACTCGGCTGAGGCGATGAATCGGGTGCAGCAGGGGCGTCTATATGATGTGGGTGATAAGGCGGGGAAGTTGATTGCTTGGTTGGATAAGCGAGACAGAATGAATCGTGTTGTGCCTGTAGTTGAGAAAGTTGATGGAACGCGAGTCGTGGACCCGGTTGGGATAGTTGAGGTGTTTGCCCAGCACTTTCGGGTTGTATACGCGCCGGTTTCGGGCTTGCCGGAGGAGGATTCCCACTTGCTGCTTCGTGATCTTGAGTTGCCTAGTATCTCGGAGTCGGACGGGGTGTTAATGGAGGCTGATTTTTCCATAGATGAGGTTGCGCTCGCTATACGCTCCCTTCGCTCGGGGAAGGCCTCTGGTCCCAACGGTATACCGTGGAGTTATTTAAGCTATGCCCGGATACGATGGCGCCGTACTTGCTTCGTATGTTTGCGGTGTCGCGAGACCTTGGATTCCTCCCCAGGGACCAGAGGCTGGCCTCTATTGTGGTTATTCCTAAGGATGGCAAACCCCGCGAGCGTTGTTCATCGTACCGCCCGATCTCCCTTTTGAATGCCGAACCTAAAATATTGGTGAAACTTTTGGCAAACCGACTGGTCACGGTGATTAGCGTTTTGGTCCACCCTGATCAGTCTGGTTTTATCCCCCATGGCAATACTGCGCTCAATCTCCGTCGTCTTCACGGCGTCATCGCGAGGGCGGGGACTCTCAGCGAGCCGGCCATCTTGGTTTCTCTCGATGCCTCGATGGCCTTTGATACGGTTGAGTGGCCATATTTGTGGGCTACTCTTGCTAAGTTCGGGTTTGGTCCGAAGTTTATTGCATGGGTCAAACTCCTGTATGAGCAGCCGTTGGCGCAGGTTGTGGTTAACGGCAGAGTTTCGGAGCCCTTTGTTCTCGGGCGAGGCACGAGGCAGGGATGCCCATTGTCACCATTATTGTTTGCACTCGCGCTCGAGCCCCTTGCTGCCTGGCTCCGCTGGGAGCCTTCGCTGAAGGGTATTCGGTGGTCCCCTGACTTCGAAGATCGTATATCGTTGTATGCCGATGATATTCTACTGTACCTGACGTCCCCCCGTAAGTCGCTGGGAGTCCTCTTTGATGTATTGAGCTCCTTTGGGCATAACTCAGGGTTGGTTATCAATTGGTCCAAGTCGTGTATCTTCCCGCTGACCTGTGATTCTCTTTCTCTGCCCCGAGTGTGCCCGATCCCTGTCTCTAGTGCTGGTTTTAAGTATTTAGGGATCTATGTCTCACTTGACCCCGTGATACGCTATGAGCGTAATTTGTTACCTCCACTCGCCCGACTTCGGTCGGACGTCGCTGCATGGTGTGGTCTACCCTTGTCCCCCCTGGGACGGGCGGCTCTGTTCAAAATGATGTCTCTCCCCCGGTTTTTGTACGCCATACAGAACGCCCTTGATTTAGTTCCGGCTAGCTACTTTCGTGAAATCGAATGCCTTCAGAGAAAGCTAATTTGGGCTGGCCGACCCCGTATAGCGTTGGCTAAGCTTACGTTGCCCTGGTACGATGGGGGCATAACGTTACCTGATATACGCAGATACTACTGGGCATCTCAGCTCAGTGCTGTGAACCATGCCATGTACGATCCTGTTTCGAATCCTGCATACGAGATGGACCGGTGGCTGTTACCCGGGGGGAACTACTACAGGGCTCTCTACTCTCGGGGCGCTCGAAGGAATTTGACGGGACCCACTGACGTGGCTGTGCGGGTGTGGGGCAGCGCGACCGCGGCCACTGGGTGGGCAGACAGGCTGTCCAGGGCAACCCCTCTCTTTGCTGCGGAGAGACTTGGTGAATTGTGGACGTCCAAGGGTTTTGATAGGTGGGACTTCATCGGAATTAGCAAGATAGGTGACCTCTGGGTTAAGGACAGAGTCAAGACCTTTGCTGAATTAAAACAGGAATACAGTTTGAACGACTCGGAACATTTCCGGTACCTTCAGGTTCGCCATGCCATTGGGTCTGTTTTTCCAACCGGTTCTGATATTCCAGAGAGCTCCCCCCTGGAAGACAGAGTGCTGGACGGACATATTCCAGATAGCTCTATCTCCCTCATCTATAAAAAACTTATTAATACTCGCTCTGACTTGCTTGTTCAGATTCGTGATGCCTGGACTAGAGATGGGTTGGAACTTGATGATGAGGATTGGCAGGCTGCGATATCCTCTCCTAGGGAGGTTGCGATTCCGGCGCGTCTGCGACTCGTTCAGCTGAAGCTTCTACACCGAGTATACGTCACGGGTCCGCGACTGATGCGTATGGGATTTTCTGAGGATGGACTGTGTCGGCGTGGTTGTGGTATGCTTGCTACCTTCCTCCTTATCGTTTGGGAATGTCCGGAAGCTGTGTCTTTTTGGTCCGGAGTGCATACGGTGATGAGTGAGGTGACGAATGTTGCGTTGCTACCTGAAGTCAGGCGCTGTCTGTTGAACATCTGGGAACCGAATGATTGCACGGTTGCTCAAACTCGGTGGGTTACACTGGGAAACATGGTTGCGAAGAGGGATATTGCACAATTGTGAGGATCTCAGAGGGCGCCATCGGTTTCCAAATGGGAGGAAAATATGGACTGGTGCATGTTCAGAGAGAAGACTGTTTATATCTCCCGTGGCAGGCCCAAGAACTGGGGTAGGATATGGGGCCCATGGAACTCATATCGTGGGGAGATATGTGATCCCCCCTTCCTTGATCCCCCTGACACTCCTTGTTCCCCTTGATTTTACGTTTCGGCTCCCCCCTGTATCACATTATTGATATGTTTTCGGCTCTGGGTCCCCCTTCTCCCCCACGCCCTTCTTTCTCTCCTGGAGGTTCTCCTGCTCTTCATAGTGCTTTTGACTGCCTCTCCCCGTATCGTATGGAACAGACATAATAATTTAGACTGCAGCCTTTTTTTTCTTTTTCTTTGCTGTTTTTGTTTGTTTGTTTAAAAATGAAACCTTTCCACATCCTATTGTTATGGACCTGTCCTATATCGTGCATTATTGCCGCCGGACCTCTGGTAGTCGGCTGATGAGCTGTGTACTGCTATATTGTTTTTCAGATGTGCCATTGGCCGGCCCGGAGGCTAGTAGGCCTGTCATTGTATTCTCTTTTGTGCTAAATAAAGGTTTAAAAAAAAAATAAAAAAATAAAAATAAAAATCATCTTTGATACAAAATTTATTAAGTGGTAATGTTCCAGATTTATCAAGGTTTATATTCGGAAACACAGGCAAATTCGTAAACCTCCACCTGAGAAGCTGGTAGGGACTTAATTAGGTTGGATAGGTATAGTAGAATATCATCATCATAGACAGATAATTTTAATTGGTAGTCTCAATAAGGAAAACCAGAAACATGTCTGATCCTGGTTAAAATGGTTCCAAAGTAAAAATAGATAAAAGGGGTGAGAGAGGGCATCTCTGTCGCACTCCTCTATGGAGTCAACAATATTCAGAAATCATACCATTGGCAACAGTAGCTGCTTGAGGAGACAAGTAGGGTAGAAAAATTTTATTAATTGTCGATTATGATCAGCCGGTAAAGGCTCCGACTGAGAGCCGCATTGTAATGGGCTGCACGGTTTACTTTCCACCCGCCTAATTATGATATAGGCGGCCGAAAAGTAAACCACCTGGTAGTTCTGGCTGACTTCCGACGGGCTCCAGGAGCCAGCCGGCCAGACGGAAGCCAGCCAGTAATCTCAAGGGCAGGCCTTTCTGCCCTTGAGATAATGTTGCACTGTTTCCAGCATGGTTTCCATTTCGGCCTGTCTGACATGGAAGCCATGTCATAAGCATGTTTGGGGGCCCACAGCAGGGCCCTTTTGGGTGTGCGGCCTCTAATTGGAGGCAAAGGTTGATCCCTGCACCCGTGGTAGGCACCTTATGGTGTCGGTCGGTCAGTCCCACGACCGAGTTTGTGTCGGGTGAAGGAATTCCACCCAACATTGAAATCGGCCCCTAAGAATTTTTGGTCTGAAACCAAACCATTTCATATATTCAAACATAAAATTCCCATCCAACACGGTCACAAGCCTATTCATAATCTAGAACAATGGCAGCTAGTTCATGGGGGAGTTTTGAACCTTTACCAAGGACATTAAAATGGCACTGAGTATTATCAGAAGCAAAACGACCCTTTAGAAATGTATCTTGTTCCGGGCTAACAATTTGAGACAATAGGGGCTCTATATGAAGTGTTATAATATTGGTCAAAATCTACATTTACTAAGGATATAGGGCAATAATTCTAACATATATGAAAAATCTGATTTTCCTCGGGAATTAAATGAATAAGTGCCTCTTGAAAAGTACCCGAGGCACCATGGGAATGAGCAAAATATTAGTAGAGTTTAAAAAGCCAAGGAAATAAAAGTGTAGAAAAATGGGAGTAAAATTCAGATGTAAATCCATTTGGTCATGGCGGTTTGTCAGGTTTTAATTGTTTGACAGCAGCTCTGATATCAGTAAGGGATATATATTGTTTTCTAGTTGGAGAGAATTGACATGCTTCAAGTGAGGTTTTGGAGTGAAGTTCACATAGGCATTACCTTAATGGGAGTATAAGGATTTGTCAAATTCATGACAAAAGATGACAAATTTAAAATGTCTGCATCTTTATTAACCAGTAGGCCTTAAAAATTTGTAATAGTTTTTTTTTCCCCTGCCTCGTTGAATTTTAAGTAATTGGTCAAACGTTTTCCTATTTTGTTCCGGCCCCCATAATACCTCGCACTTTCTCTTAAAAGGGAAGAAGTTTGTTGAGTGTTTAATCGATTAAAGTGAAATTTTGCTTTAATCAGGTTGTGGAGGGAAGTTTGGGATTTGACGGTATAAAAAGCATTTTCCATATTTTAGTAAATATATTGGTTGTTTGTCAACCTCTGTCTTTTTGCAAAGTCAATGATAAAATCTCTTGCAAATGCTTTAAAAGCATCCGAGAGGGTAGGTAAAGAACTGTCTTGAGGTGTTCTGTCACAAAAATTATTATCTTGTGTATTGAATGAAGAGTCTACAAGCAAAAAATTATTAAATCTCAATCGCCGTGGGTGAGATGGCATAGGCAATAAATCGAAAAATGCGATAGTGGGAGCAAGGTGAGAAATCAATACACAGCCAATTTCTATGTTGTTATGATTTTGAACAAGAGATTTAGATGTAAATAAGTAAGCAGTTCTGGATTGGTTATTATGCAGTGAGGAATACAAGGCATATTCTCTTGTAGTTGGCTTAGCAACTCGCCACATGTCTATTAATGATTTCTAGGAGATGGCAGAACAGAAAGATTTATGCATTTTTGCAGGAAGAAATCTAACTTGTAAAGCTCTATCCAGAACTGGGTAAATCATCTGATTACAATATCCACCCATAATAAAGTATCCTCCGGTAATGTTCAAAATGTGCTTAGTTATATCAGGCCAAAAATAATTATTTACTGTGGCAGGTCCATACATATTAAAAATTGAGAGTGTGATTTGTTTATTAAAAGATCAACTGTAAGTCATCTACCAGCTGGATCAATGGACTGTGATAATGTTGTGATGTTTAGGCATTTCTGAATTAGTATTACTATACCGTTTTTCTTCTGTTGAGCAGGAGAGAAATAAACATAACCCACCCAATGTTTTTTTAAGCTTTAGGGCTTCCGATTCAGTGTTAGAGCTTCAGATTAAATGTGTTTCCTCTAAAAGTGCGATATTTGAAGACAATTTAGGTTGGTGTAAGAGAATTCTTTAATGGTTGATTAGGTTACTCAGACCTTTAACTTTCCACAAAATTACTCTGAATTGAAAAGCAGTAAAATACAAATACAAATATAATGCTTACAATAATATGAACATCAGATTGTTGAATAAAAGGAGTATTGCAATGATAGTATATTCATGTACATAAAGAATATGAAAAGAAGTGAAGAGAAAGGTGGAGGAAGAAAGAGTAAAAAAGATAATAGTAAAAGAATAAACAAAAAACAAAGAGAAGATGGAAAACATGAAGAAAAAGACTGTAAAAGTCATAATATAGACAACAGTAAGACAGTAAAACATACCTAAGGGGAGAGAATACATCCCAGCACAGGGACTGGGGGAATTGACAAAAAAGCAAGAAGGACACAGGGACATTTTGGATGGTCATCAAGATAGACATTGTTGCGTGAAAAAACACCTGCAAAGAAAAAGTAATGTTAGTTCAAATAAATGAGATACAAAGTATAACCTTTATAATATAACAAGTAGAATAGGGAAGCTATAAAGTCATCTATTCCACTGGGACTTCTCACATTGATGGAGAAAGGTCTTATGTTTTCCTGTGTAAATTAAGAGTCATTGTTTTATCTTTTAGGGTCAATTTAAGACAGCATGGGTGAATGAGAGTGAATCTTACGTTGATGGCCCATGGCTGTAGTTGTAGATCTGGAAATTGCTTATGTCTGTCAGCTGTAACGTTTGCCACATCTGGAGAGAAGTAAAGTTTATGAGCAGACCATATAATTTGCTTCTTTAGTTTTGCTGCATTGAGGACTGTGAGAAGAACAATATGTTCCAGAAAGAGGAGGATAACACCTCTAGGTTCTATGAGCACGTTGGATGTTGAGACAAGTAGAGGGAGGAAGATCCAAAACTTTTGGCAGCTTTGAAAAACTGATGGGGGTTGGAGCGCTCCACGTATTCTGTTAAACTGTAAATTCCTAAATAGTTTCTGCAGTTTCCAACGTGCTGCCATGGAGAAAATCATCTCTCTGATGTCTAAAAAAAGCAAGAAATTAGACTGCCAGCACTGATCTCTGCAATCACGTGGCCAACTTGCCTGCCATCCAAACCACGCCCATCACAGATTATTTTTTCTAAGAAGGCATTCTGTCAGAAAATAGTTCAAAGTCCTTAAAGTGCTACCTGGTGTCCTCTTGTGGCATGCATGGGGAGGGTTCCAGACCTCTGGGTCAGGATAACACCAGTAGAGTCATTCACTGGTGTAATAAATCACAGCTGATGAATGTTAAACCTTAGAGGCCTATGTTTTTAGTTAATTTATTAGAATATTAATAGGCACCAATGGCGTAAAAGCTTCTTTGCAAACTGATGACTGGCACCAGGTATGAAAATGGGTGAAGGTTTGAAAGAAATTTGAATGAAGGCTTACTCCTCCCTGTTTAAGCTGTAGGGTACCATAATGCCTGAAGCAGTGATAAATAGCAGTAGTAAGTGAGTCTTACAGCTGGATGAGGTGCATTTCTAAGCTACAACAGTCTTATAAACGTTCACCTAGTTCTACAGAGATCTGTTGCTATGGGAGGTATTGGCATTGAGAAAGCGGGAGAGTACATAGTGGCTCATACTCCACCAAGATGATTACAATAAGTCAGGGTCAGTCAGAATCAACAACTGTGACAGTGAAGGAACTAAGTAGTTGGTTAGGGTGGAAAATCAGACCCAAAGTAGGCCTTCCTGGGACATGGTAAGAGTAACATAGTGCTTGACAAGATGGGTTGGGTAACCCTATCAGGTATTCTACATAGAAGCTTAAAACAAGTATGAGTAGGGGAGCAAATATGATGATACATGCAAAGGTGCATGGTATGTATTTTTTAGTTGATAGCTACATGGGAGTGACCCTGAGGGAGCAGGATCCTCTCATATATCCAAAGTATGGGAAACTATAAATTCATGTGTTGTGCGGCGCACCAAGATACTTCTAAGTGGACAAGATCTTGTTAGGATAGGAGAGAAGATTAAACTAAAACAAAACATACAATTGATCATACAGATTAGAAAGATGTTAATCGGTTCATAGCAAAATATATACATATTACAACATAGAAGGAGGTACCAAAGATACTCACCTATTGAAGGGTCCCACCTTAAGGGGAAAAAGACAGTTTGCGAAAGCTAAAGAGATATTGTTGCTGCCTAACACAAGTTATTCATGTTTGATTCCATGTGTAACAGAATAGTGTGCACTCGATTATTCAAGTGGGAATTGTTTGGAAGGAAAGTATACTTATTTGGATGTAAACACATAAATAAACAAGTGGCTGGTCAGTTGAGGATAGAGTTCCATGCTGATCCAGGCATGAAATATGCATACCCTAACCATACGGTGTGTTCTCTGGTATTCAGTCAATACACTCCTCAGAGCCACGTAGTTACCACAAAAGAACACAGCTGTCTGATCATTGTGATAAAGTGAGCACCCTCCCTGTGTATTGTCACTGTGTAAGAAGGTGGACTAACTCAAGGGGCTAACAACCAAGTTATATGTACATAGCCAGAATAGAACATAGCCCAATCTGAAATAATTCAATAAATGAAATTGTAGCGCTCCTTGAAGCTAAAATTCTACATATCAGGGATGGAATTATGACAGTTTGCCGATATGACAATGAGAGGAGGAAATTCAAGATAACCAATTATGAATAGTTCCTACTATGTTCCTCCAGTTTTGTTGAATTAAAGAGTTTTGACAGATCCTGAACTGGTAAGGATAACAAAGTGGTAGAGAGAAACTTCTCAGGGCTGGATCCAAGTATTATTAATTATTTTCTTTTCACAGCAGAATCATTACATTGTGATACAGAATCATCCACCGCTAGCAAGGGATTTGAGTTAGTTTTGTCTTTTTATATAATTTGGGAAGGGAGCATGGATAATTCAGAGTGGCCTTAAATAGTTTATTCATAGCCACAGGCAGCCAGTTTGAATGATTCTAAATTTGAAGTTTTTGGGTAACCTTACAAGGTAAAAGGAGGACACCCGACCTTTACGTGTGCTCTGGCTAGTGTGTGATGCCAGATATGCAGAAGAGTTCAATCAGGCCTCGGTAAGTTTAACAGCCCCCTTAGAAGAGTCAGCTCTCTTTGCGTTACAAAACCTTACACGAGATCACCCAGAGAATGAATGGAGAGGGGCCCGCCAAAAAGCAAAACTCTGTAAAAAAGAAATAGAGGGTAGCAAACTAAATTGGGCGTCCCAAGCTAGAATTAGGCTAGATACTATCTATCCCTAAAACCAGACCAATGGACGTTGGGGCAGCAGATTCCAAAGTCGGTGTTGCGTGCCATTATTAATTCGAAGGCCCGAGGGGAAGAATTGGGTCATTCCGGTTCTTGATAAATGGGTGGACCAACGATCAAATTTTCCCCTATATTGAGGCCGTGCCTAACCCAAAACTGAGAAATATAATCTTGAAATTTAGAGTGGGCCTGAACCCATGCAACACTGATTGGAAGATAAAATCCACTATGATGAATGAACAAGGCTTGTGCACATGTGGATTACAAGTGAAATGCATTGGCCCACATATTCTGTTGGACTGTTTGTGATTCTTAGAAGAATTTGAAACCCCTTTTTACTGTCTTTGAAATCTTTAGTAGGGATCAAGTGCTTAGCTTGCTGATAAATATGAGGTTTTCAAATGTGACATGTGCAATGGGAAGAATTTTAATTGCTATACAGGAGTCATTGAAGGAATTGGTTATATAATTTAAAAGGGGTGGGGCTGAAATGTGATTTTACCCATGTTTGGGGATACCCCGGGTCCTTGTTATTTATGGTGGATGTACAAATGTATACCTAATGTATAGATGATTCCTTGCCCTTGCTGATGATAAACTAGGTACTCCCTATGGTCTGGTCGAGTTCCTTTTTTCGATTATATCAAGATTTTATTGTGTTTTATACTGTTTTATGGCTACAGGGTTGGTACAAATCAGATTTTAATTGTAAGTATTGCAATACTTTCTTTTTATGGCTATTTATGCCAAATAAAAATATATTAAAAGAACGAACGAACACAAGATCACCCTGTGGTATTGAGCACTACTTAGGTACTTAGGGAGGTCCAAGGTAGTGGAGCGCCCAAGGCAGTGGACTCAATCTTGAATTCCCCCAATGAAATACCAGATATTAAAGTGCAGAGAAGATAGGATGTCTTGTGAATGAAAATCTGATATTCACATTCATAGCTCTGAACGAGCTGCAGTGCTTGCCTGGCAGCACCAACATTAATTTTGTGTTTTTGACAGGCAGGACGAGCCCTCATCAAAAGGGCCCTTTATGGTCAATGATGTGAAAATCAAGTAGTTGTGAATTGCTCTAAATTGAACTGAAATAAAATGTGTGTCCCCCTTCCACCACTGATGGTGAACAAAGGTATGGATGAATGTCTGCTCTAGACGGGATTGCCATTTTTTGATGAATTTACCAGTGCTTAATTTGTGAAAAAATAAGTGTTAGGGCTCTCGTCAAGAAACCACTGCAGCTTGCACAACACATTGCTCATCCTCATATGCTGCCAATGATAGTAACAACACAACTACTAACCCTCACACTCCAACAAGTGTAACACTTCAGACTATTTCAGGCCCCCAAAATTATAAGAATTGCTTGGGAGGCAGGTAATGGTAATTTTTGATGTATATTGAAGTAATAATTAACTGTTGTTTAGGTCACCTCTAAATTAACCAGACAGTGCCACCTAGTAGTAGACTTTCACAAGCACGGTGTTGACAAATTAGTGCTGTTGCTGAGCACCGAAACCACCAGCTCAAATTGAGCACTATATTTATACCAAAGGTTGGCTCAGCTGTTTGCAGCAAGATCCAGAAAAGCATAGTCCTGTCACCTGAAAAGTTTGCTCAGTTTTTCATCTTTATGAGGTTCGCAAACTAATGTCCAGTTTCATTGGGTCATAACTACGGTGCCTACCTGAAGCACTTAGACACCTACATCAAGAAATGAAACTGTACATACGGAAAGGGTAATAAAGAGCAACTGTGGATTCTGCCTGAGGACTTCAATGGAAGTCCTCAGGTAGAACACACACAGTCTTGTAAATCCTCTGCTGTGTCTCAATGTGGCATCTACCATTCATCTTACTTTCTTCACTTGTTGACATATGTTTCCCTTGTAGGAACACAAATCTGGTCACCCTGCTGGCTGTGGGCGGATGGAACTTTGGCACGCAAAAGTAAGTGTTTTCGATGGTTCACCAGTGATGGTGGCTATAATCCATGAAGAAGTTGTTTCAAGGTTGTGTGAAGAGTGAAAAAATAATCATGGTGAACAGCACAGAGTGTGACATTTAGACTAATGAGGGTGATGCAAACACAGGTGTCTGCTGATATCTGTAAATTGAATGCACGATTAGACCTGAGAACATGTGGCATAGAAATACTGCATATTATGGAATTATGGTTGACAATCGCAAACACTGCGTTGATTGTGCGGATGGAATGATCGAAAATGAGAAATCATTGAATCATTGCAATAATATAACTTTAATCAAGTTCCTGACCTCAGATGGTACTTCACAAAAAACATTTGTCTTATTTTTAGGGGATTTTTTTTCCAACCAAAAAACAGACTCTGATGGAAATTCAGCCTGTGGCCCACCTACTCTCATCCCCTGTAACTATGCAGTGAGCAGTGATAGCAGAAACCCTCCTTGACCTTCATGAGGCATCTAAAAGGTAACCCTGGGCGTAGTTCACGTAGTATCGCTATGCGTAGCTACGCGAAGTGCACTTCGCACTACGTAAGCTACACTTAGCTACGCGAACTGCCTAGTGCGGTAGGGAAAATGCTGTTCGCACTGATTGCACATTGCCGGATGCTTGTCCGCACTGTGCAATCATTGCATCCGTCATCTTGCACAGTGCAACCGGTCGTTTTCTGCCGCTCGAGTAGATTTGTACTCGAGAGGCAGCTTTCTCAACGCAGACTGGTTGTTTCTCATTGCGAGCGGTCGCGAGCATACGCGACCACTCGCAATGAGAAACCTGGCCTCCCCGCGTTGAGAATCTTGCCGGGAGGTATATTTTCTATGCTCGCGATCAACAACTTGATGTTGCTGATCACGAACGAGGAAAAAGTCTCGCCGGGATGTTGATTTTTCTCTTGCCGTTGAGGACCACGAGCAAGCAAAAAATGCCTGCTACGCAACGCTATGCATTTTTGCATAGTGCTACGTGCAATTTGCGTAGCGCATAGTAGCGCAAACCACACACCCTCCGTGAGCGTAGCGTAGTCCTACGCCCAGGGTTACTAAGTAAGCGTAGTCCTACGCCCAGGGTTACTAAAAGGATGAAGCTGGAACTGACACTGGCATTCCATGTTTACATCAAGAAGCCCTAGCTTGTAAAAAAAATACTTGTTTTCTACATGTGTGCATGGAATCACAGTCTCGGCTACATCTTCTTACTTTTACGTGCATTGAAAAGGTCAGGGAGGTGCTCTCCTCCCTCGGACGTTCTAAAATACGAGGCTGTGTGGAGAAGAGGCTGGCTTTAGGCTGTGCTTTTTTGTTGAAAAAATCATCCAAAATATGTCTCCATATTTAAATTAAGTATGCTACCGAAAGAGGAAGTACATAGACAATATTAAGAAAAGACTCCAGAGGATGGGAAGACTGACTAAGTATCTTGTAGGAATTTTTGGGATTTCTTCATCATCATTTTAGGATCATTTGTCATTTGTGTTTGCAATTGTCATGTAGGATGCTGATTTCCATTACTCTTTAGAAGAAAAATGGATCACGAATTTGATGACCAGGGTTTAATTAAATTTAACAAATGTACTAGCTATGGAAGGCCATAATGAGTAAAATGATCTCCAATAATAAGTTTGTATAAACAATTTAAATAAAATAAATCTTCACTCACACATTGGGTAATAGTGTTATGTGCTTGAAGGCGTTGATGGGTATGATTGATGCAAAGTATATGTATATGACAGTGAATGTGGTGATCATGAGAATGGTTTTCTTTACGGTGCTAATAATTTATGGTATCAAATTCTGTCCCTCCAGGTTTACTGATATGGTTATTTCGGCTGCTAACCGTAAGATCTTCATCGACTCAGTCATTGCCCATCTTCGTAAGTACAATTTTGATGGCATAGATCTGGACTTTGAGTATCCCGGGTCGAGAGGCAGCCCACCAGAAGACAAGCAGCGTTTTACTGTCTTATGTAAGGTAAGAATAAAGATGTAAGTAAAGGTTTCCTCCACTGGTATGTACCCATTGCTGCCTGAGAAGGAAGGAAGCAATATGTTACCCCAAATGAAGTTTGGGTTCTTTGGTCAAAAATTAGGGTGTGAATATGTTTTAAAGATGCTTTCTATCAACTCTGTGAAACTTTTAAAATTCAAAAAGATGTTTTTTTTTAAAAAAAACAATAGGGAAAAAAACCTGTGAGTATGTTTTGTGAGAGAAAATAAATACTTTTTGTGGGAAAAATCTCTCAAAAATCTGTTTTGCTGGAAGTTTCTGCCAGAATAATTTTGTTAAATATTTCAAACCTGGCAGCTTTGCAAAGATGCCAGGTTTTTTGCCTTTGCCAAACTTTTCTGACCAAATTATAATTTCACACAGACCTAAGGAGAAATTTGGAAAGTGTGTTCCATGTAGAGTGATTAATAGGTAGGAAATTCATGCTTGGTATCTCAGGAATTGTAATTTAAAATCCTCTTTAATGGTAAAGTCAGATTTTGAGTCACAATTTTGAAAATGCCACTTGGCATTTTCCTGTCTTAATCCTCCAGTCTATATCCTGGGCCACATTACTAGATGTAGCTGGTCTTTGGCTATTACTTCGAGATACTGAGACAAAGGGGAATAGGTATTGTGAAAATGGGCCATCTCGGTCAGTATGAGGAAGAGGCCTGTCACCTACCACAGTTGCACACCACAAAGACTCTGACTGCATTCCAACAAAGGGTTTCATACTAGTACTTTGTGCTCCCAGACAAGCTGGGTCCAAGTCAGTGAGGCTGGAAATTCCAGACATCTCCTCCCCCTACAGCCTCTCCCACTATAAAGTGGGCACCAGGTATAAATAATGGACCCTGAGACCCAACACTTCAGATCACTTCTGGACCTGTGGAATCTGCCACGAAGAAGGAATGCCCAGCTGTGAAGTCTGCTACGTTGCTAAAGCCCTGCTGTGCTGACTGAGGACTCTTCTGCTGCTGTGAGCTGCACTGATGAATCCAACCTGCCTGTGTGGACCCAGAATTTCAAGAAATCTCCAAGAGTCGGTCGGCTGGACCCCTGTTCAAGCCGCAGGGACATAATAGGCTCTTTTGACACTGATGCAACTCTCTGCATCTTGACGCAGAACGTTCCAGCTTGACATTGATGCTTGCCCAGCACGACGCATTTCGCCCGCGGCATCGAAGGATCACAAGACCAAGAAAACAGCTTTGGCTCCTTCGCCGCTGATGCAGCTTGCTACTGATGCCAGTCCAGTGTGACGCATCTCTTTCTCTGTACCGACGCATCGCAGTGCAAGTCTTCGCCACCCCAGCGGTTGCCTCAATGACAATGCAGGACCTCACATCACATCCTTAGCGACGACTCTTCAACGCTGGACTGCACAGTTTGACACAAGGTATTTTTTCAGCAGACTGAACTCAGTCCTCTATCCGGCTCGAGCTCCATTGCGATTGGCCTCAACTTGTGACTTAGACTCAGTCCAACTGCGGTTGGCTCTTTATGCATCTTAGCTCTTGCTTTCTGCAAAAGCTTCAAAATTCCATATGTCCTGTTCTACTAATTGGATTTTTGTTGTTTTGGTGTCAAATAATTTAATAAAATTGACTCTATGTTGCACACATAGTAACAGCAACAACTAGGAGAAATTAAGCATTTCTCCTCATTTCGCCATGTTAAGACCAGGTTAAGATCAGGTTTTCCCTGGTCTTAATTTTGGCGCTACCTCCTATTTAGGCCACCCTCGTAAATAGGAGGCAGCCTCAAAATCAATGGGTGTTGCGGTGGAATATCCATCTCAACACCCTTTGCATGCCCCTTTCACAATAAGTGTAGCGTAAAAGGGGACCTTATTTACAAGGCAGCGGTAAGCCACATTAAGTAGCTTACTGCCACCTTGTACCAATTTTATGGAAAATGATTGTAAGGAGCTACACGCTCTACAGCTATTAGAAATATTTATTGAAGCCCTGGACCTACTCTGTCTTTTGGCAAGAACAAGAGAGAAGGTCATTACTGCATTGTTAATGTCAGTCAGGGATGAGCAAGTACATCAATTGTATCACCCACCGTTGCTGCTAAATCTAGAAAATAAGATGTTAGGTAGAGTTATTGCAAACAGACTCATGTCATTCACGAATGAACTGGCATGCTGATGAATTCAGCTTTATCCTGAGCATGACCATTTCACACGATTTTAAGGTGCATCTTTATCCACATGCACCAAATCCACCCTCCAATCCATCAATAAAATGATTTTATTTATTTACCATTATTTGCCCTAGGGTGTTATTTTTATGTCCCTGTCTCGATTATTTTCTAGAGGCGTGTATTACACTACCTGTGAGACTTATAACAATAAAATAAGAAATAATAATGAGACTTATAAAGTGCATAGCTACTTCTTACGAAGTGTCACGGCTCTAGGTTACTGACTCCAGAGAATAATGTTGCCATTCATCCTGGATAGGCCTTGACCAGACCTGCAGATCCAGAATTTCAGTTTTTTCCTGAAGAGAGTTTCAGATGGAGCTTGCTGAATTACAGCAAGAAGAGAGTTCAAAGATGATTAAATAAACTGGTTTCTATACGAGCGCTTTCAAATTTGGGATAACAGCTTGTTTTGCTTCAGGCTGAAGATAAGATGGGCCTTAAGAGGAAAGAGCCTTGTAGCAATAGCAGAGAGATTCGAAGGTAACTCTATGCCTCACTGGAAGCCAGTGCAGCTTTCTCAGCGCTGGTCTAATAGAGGCATGCTTGGGTAGCCTGAGACTGGGGCACACCCTAGTAAAGGACATTGCTGTGGTCCAACCTGGATATAACCAGGGCCTGGACATCGTTTGTTTGTGCTGATTCCGGTAAGAGATTGAGAATTTTCTTCAAGGATCTCAGCATCCCAAAACATTTTCTGGCGAGGGCAGTAATCTGTGTATCAAAGGAGAGGTTTTTGTCAAACTAGATGCCCAAATGTTTGACCGTAGGCTTGGGAGTGGGTAAAGGATCGAGGCTATCAGGCCACCAGGCATTGGACCAGATAGTAAGGTGCTCGCCCAGAACCAATACCTCAGTCTTCCCGGCATTCAGCTTTAAGCAGTTTAAGTCCATCCAACCAGCAACCTTTGACACACATGAACAGAGGGAAGAGGACAAAAGCTCGCTTTTCTGGGATTGAGTGATGACAAGTTGTGTGCTATCAGTGTACTGAAATAATGTGAAAACCATAGCACTCAATGACCTCCACCAGAGGGCAGATATACATTTTAAAAAGGGTTGGACTTAGTGAAGAGCCCTGCGGCACTTCCTGCTGCAAGGAATGCACCTGCCAGTAAAATGGTTTTTGGGAGACCTGAAAGGTACATCCTTGCATAAATTAAATCTGCCAAACCAGCACATTACTGAATGTTGTGGGATACGATATTGGATGCGGCATTGAGATCCAACGTAAGGACTGCTGCAGTGTTGTCCTCGTCCATAATCCAGTGGACTCGGAGGTTAGCAGCCAAGCAGATTAGGTGCTGTAGGAGGGGCAGAAGTCTGATTGGGTCCTATGCATTATACTCCAGAAAGTTAGAGAGTTGCCTATTCACGTGCTTCTCTGCCATCTTCAAGAAGAGTGGTAGCTGTGATATAAGTCGATAGTTTTCATGCTCAGAGAGGTCAAGTAGAGTTTTTTAAAAAGAGGGACCACCATGGCGTGTTTCCACTGTGACTGGGCATTTGTGGTGCGTGGCTTACTCCAAGCTGGGCTGGAGTACATTACTGTTTTGTAACCATTCTGACAGTAGTAACTTTAGAAATGTAATTTGTCAACCGCAATGGGCATAATCTTTTATAGGTGGGTGTTTTGCATTTGCATGCATCTCCCTATCCCTCTCTTTACCTCTGTTCCCACATTTACTACAAAATGTTAAGCCTAACTTAGCGGAGAACTTGGCATGTGTGATGAGAGCTCCCCATAAAAAATATAGGATAGGCGGTGGTCTCCACAAGTGAATTTGTGAATAGTATTTTGTCATACGTGAGCAATACTACCGAAGTACTACCAAATGTACTACAAAATGCAGTTTGTGAATAGGTCCTCTTTACGTACTCTACCTAGATGTCTGTACATCCTGTACATGAATGCTGTGAGGCTGATCTAGATGTGATCTTAGACAATGAAGTGTCACCTTGCTGCTGTAAACAAACTAAGGAAATATCCATGAACTATAGGCATGAATTATTACATTTTAGATTTCCAGATCACTATCATTATACCCAGATAAAACGACACAAAATTGATCCAAATGTAGGCTATACATGTTACTGATGGGATCACCCCAATGCTAACTTTTTCACCTGACCTAGAGATGCCCCAATATTCTCATATTCTGGAAATCTATCTTTGTGGATGTCACTCACGAACATTAAGAATTCTCCCCTGATGGCTTTACTGGGGTATTTACCCAAGATCCCTCACTGTTTGACGAAATTAACAGCCATGTTTCTACTTTTGGCAGAGTGCAGATTTGCCAGGGCCTGGTGGCATGGGCCCTAGCCAACTGTACACAATTAGCTGCGTGACGCAGTTTAATATAACAAATTTACAAATATGTTCTACTGTTTACAGTGTGCAGTCACTAGATCACAAGAGATACTGACATATGGATTTTTCCACCATGGTAACCTACTTACATGGAGGGAAACATTGCTATATCAACTAAAACCAGACACAATTAGCTGTGATCTAAACCAGTTGTATCCTAATCTCTTGGTGGTTGATTGGGGATAGGGGAGCTATGAACAATAAGGCATAGCGTAAACATCGTGATTTCTGGTTTGAATGCTGTGAGGGATTTGGGTCAACCCAGGTGACGCGGTTTTATAATGCTGACGCACCTATGCATGTGACCTGTAAAGGTGACTATACTTCTTTCTTGCAGACATCAGTATCTGGAACCCTGATAAAGTTGGAATGTGAGACGTGCAATCTTAATTTGTAGACAAAACAAATTGATCAACCTGATCTTTTCTCATATATGTACTTGAACATACAAAAGAAAGTTTTATAATTTATGAACAGGGTCTTAAGAAGGTTGGGTCATAGGGAAGGATTGCTCCTCAATCAATCAATCAATCAATCACCGCATTTGTATAGCGCACTACTCACCCGGAGGGTCTCAAGGCGCTGGGGGGAGGGGGTCCGCTACTGCTCTGTTTCCTGAAGGCGAGGTGGTCCTGGGTCAGGCGGAGGTGGATCGGAAGGGAGTTCCAAGTCTTGGCGGCCAGGTAGGAGAAGGACCTTCCTCCAGTGGTGGCTCTTCGGATGCGGGGGACGGTGGCGAGGGCGTGGCTGGTCGATCGAAGCTGGCGTTTGGGAGCGTAGAAGTTGAGGCGGCTGTTGAGGTATCCTGGTCCTTGGTTGTGTAGGGCTTTGTGTGCGTGGGTGAGGAGCCGGAAGGTGATTCTCTTGTTGACCAGGAGCCAGTGCAGGTCTCTCAGGTGTCCGGAGATGTGGCTGCGGCGGGGGATGTCCAGGATGAGTCGTGCTGAGGTGTTCTGGATCCGCTGGAGTCTTTTCTGGAGTTTGGCGGTGGTTCTGGCGTAGAGGGAGTTACGCGGCTGCGCTGGTGATGAAAAATCTGTTGATAGCTTTTGAAGCAAGCCAGCCATTTTGTATCATGGCAACTCAGCTAAAGCCATGCTATGGACTGAGAAAGGAGTGCTGCAGGGATTTCTCTTTCTCTCTGGAAATTTTCTTAGAAAAAATGTTTGTGACATGTGGAGCATGGTATGACGTCTTTAAGCTGAGCCCTGCATTCATCTCTGATAAGCCTTTTCATGACAACAGTAATCCATTGTCGTTGGTAACTGCATGGATCATCAGTTTGCCTTGTCAAGTTGTTTCGAAACTCCTATATCATTCTTCCATGAAAGGCACTTGCAAATTTCTGTGAGAGCTTAGTCCCAAATGTGTACATGAAACGCCAGATAAAGCTTCAATGTGTCTTCCCTAATGACCTAGTGTTGTTTCAAAAAGTTGGAAAACTGTTGGGATCTAACAGCTATTGCTTGGTGGCATTTAACACAATAAATACATCACAGCCTAGAAAAAGATAGTTTGCATTATGGCAGATGGTAACTACAGTAATGAACGTAAGGGAGTAGAAATGACTGATACCTTCTTCTCTCTGGCTAGGAAATACTGGAGGCTTTTGAAAAAGAAAGTGAGGGCACTGGAAAACCCAGGCTGCTGGTCACCGCAGCTGTGTCTGCTGGCAAAGGAACTATTGATGCCGGATATGAAATTGCAGAGATTGGGAAGTAAGTACAGTGGTTCCAACTTGGATTACTGAGAACGTGTTAGCGGTGTTGGTTGGGACTTGGACCTTAGAGATGTTTTAACTCCGGCAGACTAAAGTACATCATTTTAGAGTTGTGTGTCAATGGAATATCTGGGCAAAATGCCAAATTCATTGGTATACAATTAGATAAGGACATTTTACTGGTAGATTTGTATTCTGGATTTAGCTCTTCTTCTAGAAATTGGAGGACTTTACTTTAGCACCCAACACTAAATCAGACCCAAAGACGCAACCCCCATTGGGGTCTGGGATTTTTTAATACATAGTGAAATCGATTGAAGTTAACAAGATGATTTCTCTATACTCTTCCATCTCATCTCCTTGAAAACCTATTGATTCTCCGATTCACACAACTTTAACACTGGGTGGGATCTCAAAGAGTTTCCTAATTGGCAGGCAGGGAAAGCACGTCCCTGGAAAATTTGTTTGCAAATAAACAGACTTGCAAAGGAATAACGTGGCTTCAGCGAGTTTGTGACTGACCTGGCCACATGTCCTTCAATGGAAGAGAGATCTGGGGGAAGAGATACCTTCCAAGACCTGAGGGAGAATATGGCACAGGGCACCTCAGGCATCAATTTGTGCACTTCATAAAGAAAACTCATATAAACTGCTGACACGTTGGAACTTATCTTCTATCCGACTGCCTGCCATGTCATTTTTGGTTGTTACGATTTATGTTGTAAGAGTTGTGGGAAAAAGGGCACTTTCTTCCACATGTGGTGTTCTTGTAAATATGTTTAAACTTACTGGAGGGAACGATTTTCCCACATTGGGCAAAAAGTAGAAATCACACTGCCATTGACAGGTTTGGCTACAGCAGATTATTGTGGTGGAATAAAGTGTGAAATGTGTCCGCCATGGAAAATATACCATCAACTGTTCATGGCAAATCACATACATTTGAATCACTATGGTTACCAATTAAAACCAATATGAAAAGGGACTATGTGGCGAATTGTAACTTTACTAATGGGCTGGAGCTAGTATGCAAAGGGAGGCTGAATCTAATATCAGGAACTTCGTCTAATGTATCCGATGTAGAATGAATAACAACAATTGTTTTTAGTAGCATTACTCACTGCTTGTTCTGAAGAGTAAGGAGTCATGGCTGGTATGCAAAGTTGAGAGGTCAAAAACACCTTTAGTATATCTATAATCTAAATGTTATTATGCACCGTTTTGCAGTGTCAAAATGATTAATAAATTGGCAAAAAAAACTCCTTATTCGGAAATCGAGAGACCAAATGACCAAGACCCTCACAGCCACAACTTTGGTCATATCACCTCAAATACAACTATCGAACAAGTTGGACCAACCCTTTCATAGCCAAGGCAACCTGATGTCTCCCAATGGAGATTCCACAAACATAACAAAATGGCATGAGAGACGCAAGTTGTTGTAATTTAAATCTTAGACAAGATGTAAATGTATTTCGATTTATATAGTGCACGATTCAACCAGGGGTCTCAAGGCGCTTGCTTAGGGAACCCGTCCTGGTATTCCCCTGTGAGAGATACCCCGGCAGGGTATTCACAAGGTGAAAGCCAGGCATCCCGCCGCGAGGGGCCGTAGTGGAGACTAAGCAAGCTATTGCCCAGAGTCGCAGAGTGTGACCCCGTGAGTGGAGTAGGCACCGGAGCGAGAATTGTCAAGTCCGTGGAATTTTTGAGCCCGAGACCCGGGGAATCGAACCCTGGTCCACGGCTGATCTCAGCTTCCGGGTCTGCCGCCTCTAACCACTGAGCCACACTTCTCCACATTATCCACAAGATTGTATAGAAGTTTATAAAAAGGCAGAAACTAGTGTGATGTCCATCGTCCATCGTCCATTAAATAAATCTGTGGAATTTAGTTGTATTTAACTTTCTTACAGTTATTGTCTCACGGGGTCTCGAGAGCAGTGTTAGACAGTGGGGACAACGGTGGAGGGGTGAATGGTCTCAGGGGAATTTAATCGAGAATAGTCTGTATACTTGGTGGAAGAGGTGAATCTTCATTACTTTTTATTACATTCTGAAGTCATACCTGCCAGAGATCTTGCACAGCAGTCCTTTCATGACCTGGTTGCTTAGAGAACTCGTGCACGTTATTACACTGGCACAACAAAAGGCTTCAGCTCACAGGGCAGCCTCTTGTATCTTAGGGCCATACTGCCAAAGAAAATTAACTTTATAACAATACTGTTGATTTGATGGATTGTGGCTTGCATCAGGTCTGGGGACAGAAAACCTGTTCCATAGCACGTTCTGCCAGGAAGCCGGTTGCGGCTTTAGTTTTAACAATATTCCTATGGCAGAGTTTTCCACACTAAATCACTTAACACTTCAGCAAATTTACTCAGAACATCTTTAGATGAGGTTCTAATCTTCATTAACCATCTCCAGAGGATATTCTTCTTAAACAAACAGGTGACTACAAACGATCTCATGCGTCATAAAGTGAAAAAAACTAACTGTTCATTCAAAAGTCATTAGATATATAACCCACCTCTATCTCACAATACACAATATCCTTCAGATTGCTGTCATGTTGTAATTAAGTCACATTTTTGTAAATATGTGCAGCTCTGGTGAAACCCTAATTAAGAAAGAGCCAAAATGAATCCTGGAGAAGAAAATGAGAAACTAAGAAGCAACGATTGTTTCCCAAAGCTTATATCTTTTATTACTTCACATGTATCCCAAACTTCAGCCCCAGATGGTGATACAGCATCTTCATCTTCTGTCCCATTCATACCATAAACCGTAATCTAGGTGCTTCAGCGTTTCATGGCCTCAGTCAAGTCTTGAAGGATAACTTGTTACCTAAATGCATGGATAACGCTAATTATTGTATTATAAAACCAATGTTGTAAGATTCTCACCTGATGTTAGAGGGATTGAATTATTTAACTGGACATGCACATACTTTCTGACAGTGCGCATTTAAGGGATGGGTTGTGTAACTCTGAAATGTGACAGCCCAGAGCCGGTATTCATTTCATTTCAAGTTTATTGTTTGATTACTTAAAATCATTACAAAATGTTAAAACCTTATGACTCACTTATACATATATGAATTTAAAAAGGAATGGAAGAGGAACTTTGATTAATACAACAGCAGTGCAATTGTCTAGCAATAAAATGTAATGAAATTTAAAAATTGTCCGAATGTGCCTTTATCTTTTACAAATCAGCTCGTTAAATAATATAGCAGTCACAGAGTGGTTTTAAAAAAGTTTAAATAGGGGAAAGGAGTCAATATGACAACTGGTTTTGGAGAGCTGAACACGGTATTATACCATTCAACTAAGCTTTTCTAACATTAACTCGCCCTGTTTTGTTGCAGAATCCTAGACTTCATCAGCGTAATGACCTATGATTTCCATGGAGGCTGGGACACTTTTTCGGGGCACAACAGCCCTCTCTATGTAGGACCGGAAGACAAGGGTGACCTCATTTACTTCAATACTGTAAGAGCAACACTCAAATCTAGTGCTTCTATCCTTACAAATTCATGCTGTGTCTGAAGGAGCTTCATCAATAGTGACAGGATATGCTTCTGGTGTCCACAGGCGTTTGCAATGAAGTACTGGAGAGATAATGGCGTCCCTGCCGAGAAGCTGATGATGGGATTCCCAACCTATGGCCGCACCTTCCGACTCAAAACCCCAAATGATTGCAGAATTGGTGCCCCAGTCAGTGGTGCTGGATCTTCTGGAACCTACACCCGCGAAGCTGGATTCTGGGCCCATTATGAGGTAATTTTTTTAAGGGGTTTCAATTGATACATTTTCTAAGATCAACCTGTGTTCAGAATGTTCTAGTCATTTAATTTGCTATTTTTTGCACTCAGCCACATACAACAAATTACACTTCTGTGCTTACAGATCTGCACCTTCCTGAGAGGAGCCACAATAAAATGGAGCGATGAGCAGAAGGTGCCTTATGCCTGCAAAGACTATGAGTGGGTGGGCTACGACAACGCTGTGAGCTACGAGTGCAAGGTAGGCCATTGGATCATGTACATCACTGCATTAACTCAAGATAAGGAAAAGGAATACTCATCTTATTAAATGTTTCTTATACTTGTCATACAGAACACCTCACTACTAGAGCGAGGATCTAAATCACACTCCGGTGTTAAGCTGGGTTTTAAATGGTTAAATGGAAACACACAGCAAGTCATATTTACAAGAGCTTATTGCCACTGGAATGTCACCTTTTTGTGATGTTCTGGTGGCGATAAGCCCTTCACCTTATTTACAAGGTGGTGTTAAGCCACTTGATGTGGCATAACTCCTCCTTGTGACATGAGGTACCTTTTCACACAGAACTTAGTGTTGTGAAAGGGGTGGGAAATGGGTGTTGCGGTTGGCGTTCCGCTGCAACATCCATTGCCTTTTGACCCTTGGGAAAACTGGCCTTCACCTGGTGAAACAAGGAGAAATTATTAATTTGTACTCGTTTTTGCTGTTTCTATGTGTGCTGCATTCTGCAGCATAAATATAAAAAGCAAATTGCCACTAGTGATTGTTCATTACTAATGATTATAAAATGACGAATTGTAACTACTATGTGTGCTGCATCAAGCAGCACACATAGAAGTTATAAATCGCCATTACTGATTATTTATGTGCAGGAAGGGACACCTTCCTGCACATGAACAATCATTCCCCGCAATGCAGGCACCCTTGCACTTTGGTGCAAAGGTGCATACATTACTGCTAGGCAGCTAAAGTTAGTGCTAGCACTAGGGGATGCGCAGGGGTGCGCCACATTCTTGTAACTACGGTGCATCCCTGTGTTTGGAAAATGTCAGAGTGCAGCGTTAGTAATCTTAGCTTAATGCCGCACTCTGACAATTTCTTCGTAAATATGTCACAGTTTCCCTTTTCCTTCTTTGATGGCGTGCAACCACAGCTCAGGCCTTTAGCACTGGAAGAGATGATTAATTAGAAATCAGTCGACTGGGTTGGGATTTATGTTTGGTACATAGGTTTTATACTATAATAGGTTCGTTTATGACAAGTGCATTTGCTTTCATGATTGACGGCTCAACTGTGTTTATATTTGTAACACGAACCTGTTACGATAAGTCTCTCCTCTCCAGGGCCGGCTCTAGGCATGTGCAAGCTGTGCACCTGCACAGGGCCACCAAACACCTGGGGCCACCACGCCAATATATATCCTTAATATATTAATCCTCTGAGGATGGATAAATATTTGCGTGGTGGCCCCTGGCAGGGATTTGGCGGCCTCCGGCTCTGTTCCACTTCTAAACACCCTGACCCCCTCCCCTCTTTACTGGCCTGTGCGCTCCGCCCCGCCCGGACCCCCTCTTCAGGGCCCCCTACCTACGCTCCTTGCCCAGGGCCACCATGAGCCTAGAGCCGGCCCTGCTCCTCTCAATAAAAAAATAGCAATCATTGGCCGGTACCAATTTGTTTATAAAAGTATCACCTGTATTCGACTTCATGACACTTACTCTTACTTTCTACTCTCCTGTTTGCCCAGCTTTTTGGGATTAGCCTTCTCTGCAGGCCGAATTTATATAACTAGAAAACGCTTCTCTATAGGAATTTGCGTGTGCAGCCCCCAGCATTCCTCTGCAGCCAACCCCTCAAGGATTGTGTGAAGTTGCAAAGTTTTTTTTTTGTGGCCTGAGTGTATTTCTTCAAAAAGCTATGAAAATACTGGATAGTTTTGAAATTCAGTGCGATTTGGCATTTTGCATGAAAATCTGAATCCTTTCGATCATGCTGAACATGACTGCGATTTGCCTATGTCGAATGACTTGTGAGGAAAATCCAAGGACGGTATCCACTAGCCTACAGAATTCTTGCAGGTCACCAGCAGAACTCGGTTTAACGCAGTCAGAAGAAAAAGGTATAATGCCGACTAACATCCAGCCATAGAAGACGGGCAATTGGTAAATCCCACATACAGTTTGAAGGCAAATAATTGGGAATTATCCAAAAGCTTCCTTTGCATTTTTGAACACCTATGATGCAAGATGCTGTGACTGGCTTCTGCGCTGCCCCCTTTTTGGGTGGGGGGGGGGGGGGTTGCTTGGCTCTTCCTCTTTCTCATTTTCTTTTGAAAGGCGATTCAGTGTATTCCACTTATTCAAGTAGTGCCTAAGATGTAGTATGCATGCTTCAGCAGCTGAATCATGCAAAGCCAGTGTTTCAGGACTCCCCAGCCTTCATCTATCGAGATCCTGCAATGTTTGTGCTACAGTTCATTCAAGGTTGCAGAGAAGTCCTGTCTATGACCAAGAAGGCACCAGACAACATCAGATACTGCTACACCATGAAGCCCGTTGCTTTCCAGTTCTCTGGTTCTCTACCTAGATCTATGAAGTGGCCGACATCATTCACATTCTGAATGCTTGGAAGCAAACAACCTTCTTAGTGACTTTCAATTTGGCTTCAGGCCCCATAAGGTGATCTTCAATGTCATCTTGAAAATCGTGTGAATCTCGAAAATCTGAAAGTAACTCCTACCTGCTAGAGGCATGATTACAGCTGTTAATTGATCCTGTCAGATGTGCTTACCACCTGTGACACTGTGGGCCACATGATTCTTCTTTTTTGTTTACCGTCCACTTTTAGGCTCAGAGGTGCTGTATTCCGATGACTCAGAGCTCATACGGACAATCATGCCGCTCAGGTGAAACTTGGTTAATTCTCACCAAAAATCATCACTTGTTCCCATCGCTTCATGCAAGGATAATCCCTCTCCCTGTATCTCCAATAATAATAATAATAATAATAATAATAATAATAATAATAATAATCCTGAGCTTATACAGCTCCTGGTTACACTAACCAGTGTGTCCCCGCGCTAGACATTGGCCCCGAAGTCCCACAGTTACCACCACCTCCAGCCCGGTCAAGAACTAATCCCTAGGAAATAAGTACGTTTTTAGATATTTCCGGAAGACCACCTCAGAGCTTTCGACGCGCAACCTCAGGGGCAAGGTGTTCCAGTGACGGGCAGCCAGAAAACGGAAGGATCTACCTCCCATTCTTGCCCTTCTGATTTTGGGAATCTGCAACATGCCAGCCCCCTGTGATCGCAGTAGGCGGGAAGGAGTATACACTTTAAGCAGATTGCGCAGAAAGCAAGGACCCTTCCCTTGCGCAATCCTGTGGCTGACACACAGGGCTTTAAACAGAATACGTTCCCTAATGGGTAGCCAGTAGAGTGTGTCCAAGGCTTTTTTTGAGGCAGGGCTCTTAGGCAACATCAGCACCAAGCGGGCGGCAGCATTCTGAATATGCTGTAGTCTCTGAAGACACTTTACGTTAGCTCCTAAATAAAGGACGTTCCCATAGTCCAGCCTGGAAGTGACCAGGGCATGGACCAGGGCTTTCCTTGATGTCACAGGGAGAAAATCGAGTGTCTTTCTAAGGCTACGCAAAATGCCAAAACAGGTTCGGGCCACACGTTTGGTATGGTATTCATAAGATATTTTCGAATCAATCCAGATTCCCAGATTTTTAACTTGATCCTTAGGCCCCGGTAAAGGACCCAAGGACTGTGGCCACCAAGCCGATGTCCAGACCGATGGTGACTTGCCCACAATCAACACCTCGGTTTTGCCACCATTCAGTCTGAGACAATTATTGGCCATCCAGACGGCCAATCCTTGGAGGCAGGACGCAAACTTACTGTCTGCCTGCTCAGCCGGCTGTGTCAGAGCCACAACCATCTGTGTATCATCTGCATACGTTACCACTTCCACTCCATATTGCTCAGCTATCAGTGCAACAGGTGCCACATAAAGGTTGAAAAGGGTGGGGCTCAGGCTGGAACCCTGAGGAACCCCTTGCTCCAGTTTAAAAGCCTCAGACCTATGGGGACTTGCTCAACGTGAAAACTACGTTCGTGGAGAAAAGAGTCCAGCCAGTCCCAGGCCTTTCCTACCATTCCACTCCTTCTGAGACACTGCAGCAAGGTGTGATGAGCCACAGTGTCGAACGCGGCACTGAGATCGAGAAGAATCAGTGCCGCGGTCTGGCCCTCGTCTACATGTTTCCGTAGAGCCTCTGTTAGGAAGAGCAGGGTGGACTCCGTAGAGTGACAAGCACGAAAGCCCGCCTGAGAAGGATGCAGGAGCTTATGGGCTTCAATGTGGGCTGTAAGTTGCTGATTAACCAGCTTTTCAGCTATTTTAGCAAAATAGGGGAGGAGTGATATAGGCCGCAGGTTGCTCATCTGGTCCATACTAATCTGTGGTTTTTCTTTAATGGAAGGACCACAGCTTCTTTCCATGTTGTCGGCACCTTACCAGATTCATAAGACAGTTCCAGCAAGTAGTTAATATAAGGTGCTAAGGACTCAATATTCCATTGCAGAATTTTAGCAGGAGCTAGGTCTCTAGGAGAGCCAGATTTCACGCCCCTAGCCACTTTAATCAACAGCCCCTCATCTGGAACCATGAACACCTTAAGGCAACCTTTTTCCATTAGGACATTTAAAGATATCTCCTCACTCCCGGCGCAAGCCCTAGCCTCCTTCGGGAAAGTAGAGTAAAAAAATATCCTTCACTTTGTTGGAAAAAAAACTAGCTATCCGATTACATGATTCTACCGTACCCGCCCCCTGTTGCTCAAAAGAGGCAGTGAGGATAATTCTTTATATACTACAAACAGTTCCTTAGCAGAACAGTTTGCCTTGTCAATCCGCTCAGTATAATAAGCAGAGCGAGTTTTCCTTATCAAGGCATGGTACCTCCTGAGGCCCGATTTATATTCCTTTTCCGTAGCTGGCAGGTAGCCATTCCTCCAGCTTCTTTCAGCTTCTTTCAAGCCGTTTGCATCCAGTCTTCGCCTCCCATAAGTCAGTATTGAACCATGCGGCTGATTAGTTCGCCGCAAGGGGCCCATGCTGGACCAGGCTGTATGCGATGGTCCAGAGCCTCACAAGCGCCATCGACCATAGATCCTAATCCTTCTGGGGGCCCACACTGCGCCAGGGTAGTACAAGAGTCTTCAGGAGAGAAATTAGCCCATTTTCTCTGTCTTTTATTAGTGCCTCCCAGTTTTTCAGAGGAGGCACCAATGCTGTAATCAATATGGAAAGGTACCAAAAAATGGTCCGCCCACACCATAGGTAGAGGAGGATCAGTTCTAAGAGCTTCCCAATTGCCGAAGAGATCCTGTCACAGCTCCTGAGCTGGAGCATTCAAGGCGTCCTCAAAATGCAAGTTCAAATCCCCCAACAAAATGAACTTCTCGTATCGCATTGCGGGTGCCAGTAAGTTCTGTAAAAGACTCACTGCAAATTGAGTACTGCCACCCGGCGGTCTATAAACTAACAGGCCTTTAATTATGTAATTATTAGACACTGTTATAGAGAAGGCACCAGCTTCGCTATCCGATATGGTCACTGGCTCCAAGGTGCATTTAATATTGCCCTTATTGATCACAGCGGTCCCCCCCCTCTCCCGTAGGGTCTATCCAGTCTGCATATCCCATAGCCCGGGGGCAGAGCCTCCAGTATTTCAGGGGTCGACTCCTCGTCCAGCCAGGTTTCTGTTATAACAAAAACATCCATCTGCCTGTCAATCAGCAGATCGTGTATTTCCATACTATGCTTTTTAAGAGATCTGCTATTGATTAAAGCACATCTGAGCTCCCTATCCGTCCCTTCCATCTGTACAAAGGGCTTAGTGCAAAATCCACAGTGCCTACAGTCCTTGAAACGGCCTTCAGCATTAGGGTCAATACTGTGTCTACACTCAACCAATGTTCCAGTGTGGAGAGCCCACAACTACTGTCTAGAATAGGCAAGACCTGTCCAAGCTCCTCCAGGGGTCCTAGCCCCGAGCTGCGCGGTCGCTGGGGCATGTGGAATTTAAGCAGGATTCTCCCCTGCAACTAGAGCGCTAACCCTCCAAACTGAAAGTGCCTGACTCTACCTACCACGCCCTCCGTGCAACGGTACTGTTACTGCGTCAGACCAGGGCGAGTAGGACAGGTCACTGAACTCAGGCCTTCGTTCCTGCGAGGTAAGACTAAAGCGCCCAGTGAGCGCGTGTGCCACAGTCTAAATATTCCCCGTTACGCAGTCAAATGTCCACTTCACATTTAAAATGCACAATCACTAAAATTACATAGAGGTAAAAGCAGTGCAAAGCGGGAACACCTGAGGCCAAACGAGTTTAGGAGGAAGCTGCCACCAACCCCTTTGCTCGCAGCGCCGCCACCAATCTAAGCGGAATTTAAGCAGGATTCTCCCCTGCAACTAGAGCGCTGGGTGGATTTAGGTTTCTCACCTAAATTGCGGAGGCAGAAAGGTAGTTATTAAACTGGAAAATATTGTGTTAGATCTATCAACCTTACGGTGGCCTTCCCCCAAACCTTTTGCCTTACTCCTCCTTTTTGGCTAATCTTGTTTCTGTTGCTCTTAGCAAGATTTACTATTCCCACTCCAGACAATGAAAAGGTAGGGAAAATGTTGGATTGCAGAAGGTTACATTTACTATTCCCACTCCAGACCTTACAACAGTAGGGAAAGTGTTGGATTGCGGAGGGGTAAAATGTACAATTCTCAATCCAGTTAGTGCAGCAGTAGGGAAAGTGTTTGATTGCGGATGAATACATTTGCTATTCCCAAACCACTCACTGCAACAATAGGGAAAGAGTTTGATTGTGGAGGGGTTAAATTTACAATTACAACTCCAGTCAGTGCAACAGTAAAGAAAGTTTTGGATTACGGAGGAGTAAAATTTATTATTCCCACTCCAGTATATGCAATAGTAGGTAAAGTGTTGGACTTTGAAGGGGTTACGTTTACTATTCCCACTCCAGTCACTGAAACAGTAGGGACAGTGTTGGATTACGGAGGAGTTACTTCAGTCAGTAAAAGAGTAAGGAAAATGTTGGATGGGAAAGGGGTAACATTTAGTATGCCCAATGCACCTTGTGCAACATTAGAAACAAAGATATACCCTATAACATAATAAAATATATTAAAAACTATAATTATTAACTAAAAATATAACTATATATATAGTAAATATTAGAACTCTGTTTTTAAACAAGCATATCTTATAATTATTACAATGTTTAATACATATCATAAAGTAATCCATTTAATATTTTACAAAAAATACCACTGTAATAACAAGAAATAAATCCAATCTTATTTTAAATGTAAACAATTATCACATAGAATAATTTATATTTTAAAAACATAATTTTTTCTATTTTTAAATTTGTTATATCTAAAATACCTTTCCAACCTATACTTATACAAACAACACAATACAGATTAAAAAAACGATATAAAAAATGTATATTATTTACACATTTCACATATTTAAACATCTATTACAATATTATGAATATGTAACTATTAAAAAAATGATATTTGATTACCTTACTACCTTTTGTCCATACAAAACAAACAGCCACACCTAATATACAAATTAAAAAAATATAATAGCATATTTTACAATCTTTTTTATCAATTAAAAAAATTAACTATTAATTAACTAATAATAAATTAAACTCATTTACTAAACAACTCACACCTAATATATATCTTAAACAATTTCTTAATTACATATTTAACGTAAATATTTATCTTGTAAATAATTATTAAAAAGTAAAATTATTTTTTAAATAATGTAATTATTTTCCCCTCACCCTTCATCCATACAAAAACAACAACGTAGTCGGTAAAAACCACCCTATACCCCTACAAAATGCACAACCCACACCTGAAACGTAATTTAAAAAAAATTAAACAATGAACATAAATATTTATCAATTAAGTCATTAATAGTAATATAAAATGTATTATAATTAATTTACTTCCCACCATATACCCCTACAAAATCCAAAACTCGCAACGTAACATAGGAAAATTACACAATTAACATAATTAATTATTAAATACATCATAAATATTCATTTAAAATTAATCATAAATGAATTACTATTAATTTACTTCCCACCTTGTACCCCTTTAAAACTCATATCCCGCTACATATTCTAAATCGCAAAAATGTATTTAACTTATTCAAATAACTACAAAAAATGTAACAACTATATTAAGAACATATATAATAATTATACAAAACATTTAGAACATATACATTTAAAATATATACCAAAATACATAACAATAATTAAAAAATGATATAAACAACTATATTTTTGTAAACTATAGTAAGGATTTTGATATTTTCGAAATCGGCATTACTTACCTTAAAATTGATATTCTTGCCAACGATATTCTTGCAGATTATATTTCTATATCACAATATTTTGGTATGACGGTATTTTTATTTCAATATTTTGTCTAACTGCCGTATTGGAGATCAGGTGAGGCTGCATTTTCCTCGCCCCGCAAATGTCTCAGATCATTCACTACAACAGATAGAACTTTCTTGGTGCAATACCTGGGATAAAAGTCACTTTGCTAGGTTTCTAACAGATGTACTTACAGTAGTTAGATAATTAATTACTATTCTTTCTATTAGATTAACAGAGAAAGGTAAAAAGGTGATGGTTCAGTAGTTATCCACCTCAGTGTTGTGCACTGATTCCTTTTTGGTGTTAAACAAGACCTTTTGTTTTAAACCTCTTGAAAAATACATATTTACGTTCATCCACAAGAGTGCTTGCAACCAGTGGTCTTTATCAATTGGTCTGTTAGCGTTACTCACCTTTTCTTCCACCCACCCCAGCATTTGCATGGGGCAAAAGGTCAGCCCACCTCATCCACTGGCTGCCTTCAGTGTGAGTGATGGCATTTTGCCTGATTACATTTGAGTGCATGGAGCAGCACCGACAAGGTGCACCCTCAGATCTCTGTCCCCCGCAGGTCCTTCACACAAAGGCTAAAACCGTCTCAGTCCATCTTATACCACTTTTAAATAGCAACTTTGGGGCAGATTTACAAGAAAGTGACGCATCTGTAGAGATGCATCACTTTCCCTGTCCCACCCTGAGAAACACTTGGGCCACCATGGATGCGCCGTATTTACAATGTGGTGCACCATGGCACGAGGACTGACAGATTTGTCAGAAATTCTGACGCATCTGTTGCCGCAAAAGTCACATATTGCTGGAATTGTGTGTCAAGCATGACACAACTCCAACAATGCTTGTTGAGGCCTATCCTCATTGTGCTGAGTCCCTTCTTACGCCTGCTTATGCAGGCGTAAGGTTTTGACGCAGTGGTGTCCTAGAAGTGGTGCAGTGAAATCTTGTAGATTTCACTGCGTCACTTTTACGAGGCTCTCCTGCGTGGGAATACCCACGCTGCATACAGTTTACCTGAAGCAGGTATAATGTGACGCAGGGCTTTACAACGTGACGCATCTCCCTAGATGTGTCACGTTGTAAATGGACTGCATTTATACGCTGCTGCGTCACAAAAATGACACAATGGGCTTCTAAATCTGCCCCTTAGTCTCTGGTCAGTTTCCTCTCACAAGGAAAAAAGTGTCCATCTCGCCCCTTTTGAAAAAACTTTCCCTTGACCCTCTTTAAGTCAGGAGCAACAGGCCAATTTCATGCTTACTGCTACCAGCTCAGCTTCTTGAAAAAGCCATGAACCAGGAGATCGTTACCTTTCTCTAATTTAGTAACATCCGCGATCCCTCACAGCATGGATTTAGATCAAACCACTGCACAGAATCTGATCTAGTAGCAGCCATGAAGGAAATCAGCACCATTGTGTATGGGAAGGCAAAGCAACCTTGATCTTTCTTGGCCTCTCAGCTTCATCCGACACGGTTGACCATTCCACTCTGGTCAAACTTTGAGATAGCATTGGCATCAAGGGTGTGGCTTTAAAACTGATCAGTTCATTTTTGTCTGACATTCAGCAAGTGGTCACCTTAGATGATTTCATCTCCTCCCCCCTCACTCTTCTTTGCGGGGTCCCTCAGGGGATCTTCTCTGAGCCCTACCCTTTTTAATATTTACATCCGTCCTTTGATTACATGTATTAGATTATTCTGCTTTTCAGAATTTTCATACACTGAGGACACCCAAACAGTTGTGACGATCTCTTCTGAACCTGATAAAGTTGCCACCCAGTTTAATATTTGTTTGGGCAGCTTTGCATATTGGATGCAATCGAACTGCTTAAAGATAGACTCCTAAAAAACTGAGGTGTTGTTTGGCAACAACATCTCTTCCTGGAATTCCACCTGATGACCTCCTAATTTGGGACCTTTCCACTACCAGTTCAGAAAGCCGGAAATCTCGGGGTCGTCTTTGACAATAAGCTAACATTCATAGACCACACCAATCAGGTAACATCCTCCTGTTTCGTCACTTTGAGGATATTAAAAAAGTTCTCCCCTTCCACAAACTGTCATGAAAATCTTAGTAGTAATCTCTAAATTAGATTACAGTAATGCTTTACAATTTAGCTCCCAAGATCGCCTGCTGAACAAAGTGCAAACGCTTCAAAGCGCAGCTGCCTAGGTGCTGGTGAACCTTCCTAAGCTCTGCTCTATTTCCCAAACCATCAGAGTTCATCACTGGCTACCAATCAGGGCTCGAATTAAATTCAAAGCCTTATGCTAGGCTCATAAACTCTACATCAGACTGGACCACTCTCCTTTCGAGAGATCTTTACATGGTATCTACTGTCACATAGCTTGCATTCCAGTGTAGCTAGACTAATTGTGACTCCTAGAATCAAAAATGCTCACTGGGTAGGAAGTAGGTTCTCCCTTGTTGCAGCTAATTGATGGACCCTAATGTCTAATGTCCTCTAATCTTCTAACGTTTAGGAAGCATTTAAAAACCTGTCTTTTTGGTTCGTTGGACTCATTCTGTCTATCACTCTGCCTCACACGTGACATTTATCTGACTCTAGCACCAAGACACTGATTGGTATTTATGCGCTTTAGAAACCTATTGAAATAACATAACATAATAGTCTGATAGACCTTCTGTCTTGGGCTACACTGGTTGTTAAAGGCCCTCTCCATTGTTGTAGTCACTTGCCTGTAGCTTGGGCTGGTTCAGGGCCTTCACCAGCCAGTATAGCCTTAGGCAGTGAAATATAAGGCCGTAAAAAATGTACCCCAAAACAATTAAAATACTTAACACTGTTCTTTATCCCAGAGTATATAAGGCCTGTGGCAGTTTGACTTCAACCTACCCAACCCTCTTATCTCATGTAAACAAAACCCAATACTATTAGCTTCTGATGTTGCACCAAAACTAAAAGAATGGGTTCCATAACCCCCGATATCTTTGCCCAACTTCATAAGAATTTCACAAAACAGTCAACAATTGGAAAGCAGTCAAAAGATTTCCATCCTTGTGACAAAAAATCAACCCGTATTGCCTTCCAACAGGAACCATAAGCCTAACTCACCTTTAATTAGTATCACTATCTTACTTTGTCCTCTTTGATCCATTGTGAAAAGCCTTGACCACAATAACTAGTGACTTGCCCAAAGGTCAACTTCTTTAGTTTCAATATCAAGGAAATTGGCATTGCCAATACTCTGAAACACGGAAAGCAACAAAAATTCAACTTCAACATACAAAGCCTTAATAATACTAGTGCTTGCACTGAAATGTATAGCAACTTCAGACCTAGAAAAATAGACTTTTTTTAAATCCTCCGAGATGAGCTCTCTAGTCCTACTTTTGTAACCTCTCTTTGGGCGGGCATTCTCATATACATCGCTAATGGATTTGCAGCAGGGATCCAGAGAAAAAAAACAATGCAAATGTCTCAGGGTACACCTAATAAAATGTCCTTTGTTGTTAGAGTAACCTTTTTAAAAAACAAACAAACAAAAAAAACCCATTCTTTATGTACTGGAAACATACAAAGTGGATGCACTGGTTCCAGGATAACTATCAAATACACTACTAGGGCAAGAATTAACAGCCAGATTCATCATTCTCCCGTTTTGCGAGCCCCTAATAGTGATTCATAAGGAATCGCTATTAAGGACTTGCAAAACGGGATTCATGTAGGAATTGCAAAAAATATTGCGATTCCTACATGTTCCTTATTTGCGATTAGCAAATTGCTAATCGCAAATAAGGAATAACTCCCCATGCATTGCTATGGGCCTGTAGGCCCATAGGAATGAATGGGGAGTTATTCCTTATTAGCGATTAGCAATTAGCTAATCGCAAATAAGGATGCGATTTCAAGGGTGCAGGGGTGTCCAAAGGACACCCTGTTGCACCCCTGAAATGTAATCTACATTGGTGTTGCGCACACACATGTCCAAAGGACATGTGTGTGTGTAACATGCAACTTAGAAAAATGCATTTAAATGCATTTTTCTAAGTTTTTGCTATTTACCACGCGGTCTGACCTCTCGGTAAATAGCGGCCCAAAATTGCAATTTCGCAATTTTAAAATGATTCATGAATTGCATTTAAGGAATCTCAAATAGAGATTCCTTAAATGCAATTCTTTGCAAATGTGCGAATTCTTTAATAGCGAATTTTGCATTTGGGATGATGAATCCCAAATGCAAAAATTGCACTCGCAAAAGGCAAGATTCTGAGAATCTTGCCGTTTGCAAGTGCAATTTAGCTTGATGAATCAGGCTGTTAGTCCCAAATAATTTGACGACTGGCGGGAAATTGCCCCGACTACTTGTACATGTTCTGTTTTTTCTTCAGATCATTGCTCGAGATGACAGTAAATGTTAGGGCAACAAGGCTTTGCAAACGAGTAATCATGTTACAGTTGCTTTGGAAGCCTTGCACACTGAGCTATTTTATGTGCAGCTTAGAGGCACTGCTTGAGTCCTCATTATCTCAATGGGAATTCAGCCATGTAAACTGCTCTTTAATTTATAATGACAAACATATGCAGTTTAACTTCAACGTGAACTGCTTAATCAGTGCATCGATGCATCGTAATGTCTTGACTCTGGGCCCATGCTGTATTATGGATGTACGTGTAGAGGCAAAGAGGACGTCAAGAGTCACACTAACTTTCAAGGAAATGGTGCTCAGCCAGTGTACTGCTACCCCCACCCCCTCGTCCCGAGGGTGACCCTCTCTCTCTCTCCCTCTGGAAAGTGCATGTTGGGTGCCAGCTGCACTGTGAAAACCAGACTGCTGCTTTAATCCGTTGGCGTGCATTTCACAAATGCACAACCCTGGGTCAGTTCAAGTTCGCTGCTGTTCTGGGGCAGGCGCTCAGCAGCATTCCAAAACGCCCGGTCTCCAGTCCGGCCCTGGGTGCAGCAGATTATCAGTTAATTAACCCCTTGCGTGCTGATGACGGCCCCCGTCTGTCATGCATCACAGTGCTCGTGTGCTGATGATGGCTGGGGGCCGTTACGAACCCACCCACTCTTCAAAACGGCCGCACAGGCACAGAATCGCGGCCGCGCCCAAGGGGTTAAAGGTGCACTGCGGCGCAAATAGGGACAGTGCAATCCTCTCTATAATTTGGTCCCAGGATGTTGTAAAAGATCCTCTTTCTTCTGGGAATTGTATATTAAGATTAGCAGCCATCAAATACCCTTAAGGAAATTAGCTTCCACAGTCCCCTCACACATTCAATTTTCCTGGTCAAACCACAGGCTCAGCTTTCTACCTGAGTCTCCCATTCTCCATTCATCTCATTTGATTTTCCGTTCCCAAAATTGGCTACAACTGAATCAGTCGTCCTCACTATTTCTGTGCTGCAAGAAATATTCACAGGGCCAGGCTGGGAACCTAAGCAGCGCTTGCAAACATGTTCAAACCAGTGGCAAATTCGCAGTTTTGTGTCGACCTTTGAAGCAGCTAGCTGTTAAGACAGAATATTGGGGCATATTACCAAGCAATAGCGATAATTATCGCTATTGCTTGGTTAGAAACAAAATTTTACTGCTGAGCTGCGGCGATTTTTATCGCAGATAAACCTTGGTATTACCAAGGTTTATCGCAAATGCGATAAAAAACGGCCGCAATGCATGAATATCGCTGAAAAGTCAGCGATATTCATGCATTACCGAGCTAATGCTCTTAGCCATGTTATCCACCTCCCATTGGATAACATGGCTAAGAACTGCTCAGGGCAGGTGTTAGCTTTTGGAGATATTCGCGCTTAGCGCGAATATCTCCAAAAGTTGGTAATAGGAGATAGCGATGTTAGCGACTGTTTCCAGTCGCTAACATCTTGGCATGCCCACTTTGCATGTTATTAGTGATAAATATCACTGACATGCAAAGTGGGGCCCAAGATGGTCGCTATCTCCTACTAGCTGTCGCTAACTGGTGTTCGCGACAGCTAGGTAATAGGAGATAATTTTATCTCCGCTTTCTTGGCTTTTAAAGCCAAAAAAGCGGAGATAAACCCCCTTGATAATATGCCCCATTGTTTTTCCAAAGTATTCGGACATAAAATGCATACATAGACTGACGTTTGGTAAGCAGACTTTATCCACTGACTGGTCTTTTAAATTGTCATTCTCATTTTGCTTCCGCCCACCACTGCAATCACCGTGGGGCAATGGGTCAGCCTCCTTTAACCATTGGCTCCCTTCACTTTGAGTGACTGCACAAAGCCTGAGCGCGTTTTTTGCATTCACTCTAAAGTAGTTAATTTATTTTCAGTGACAAAGTGTACATTTTCTCTTCTTTGTTGTCTTTTAATATTAACTTTAACTTCCGGTTATTTAATTTGCCTACACAACTTTTTTAACCTTTATTTTCTAAAGTGTTTAAGTGACATTATAACATTGTAGCATAGCTCTCTGCAATTCGGGTGCTAGGTTTGGTGTTAGTGATTTGTTCTTGTCTCCTTCAAAAGTAAAAACAATAAAATGCATGGCACAACTGAAAGGCTTGTTATAAAACCATCACTAGGTAAACAGCTGCATCAGTGAAAGTACTTTTTAAAGTAACATTTTTATTGCATGAAGACAGTGGCCATGTTTAAGGCGAGACTTGTTTTGTTGTTGTTGTTTATATTGCATCGGTTTGCAATAAGAAAGCAAAAAATACTATGATGCCAGACCTATTGACTTTGGCAGTGTTCGTTTAATAACGTGTTCACTATCCCCTTCTTCCATGGCTTTGAAATGGCACCAGTGCATAGGGAGCGGTTGATTAAGTTACTAATGTAAAGGGCCATTGTTGTAGTTAGTAGCTTGAATACAGATGCCTGTCATGTCAACTGGCTTGCAAACCAGGGTTGATTTTGTGTAGGACATCAGCTGTCTTCATCACAGCGAACATCTGCTCCATATCATATAGAAGGCCATATAATATAACCATCTATTATTTGTAAATGTTCCTTATTCATTACTTACTTCTAATGAAGGGATACTCAATATTCAAAATGTGAAGCATTCCATTTCTGTTAGATGTATGCAGTACTGCCCTATGAGGACTGAAGGTGCTATTTCATTTCTTCTTGTTTGTGCTTTCTTTCATTAGGTGAAGTTCTTGAAAGAGAACGGCTTTGGAGGCGCCATGGTCTGGGCCATAGACTTGGACGACTTCGCTGGGACGTTCTGCAATGAAGGGAAATATCAACTCATAGAAAAGTTGAAATCCCTCTTGGCAGGTAATATACTGTTCTGGCCTTTATTAAATTATCACAAATTGGATTCAAATACTTCAAAATGTCTTAAAGATTTGACTGCAAACATATACCGGTTTGGGGAAGTTTTTTGAAGGCCTTCATTTTTGAAGGCCTTCATTTATTCTTTGACACGGTGAACAACCTTTACAACAAAACTATTACAACGCACTACCATTACAACGCGGTCATTACAACGCAAACCATTACAACGCATTGCGCTGGGGGGCGCTCTAGGATAGGGAATAAGTTTGATTTGCTATCCAACACCTTCCCTAGTGTCACGGGGACTGGAGTTGGAATAGAAAATTATACTTACCACTATCCAGCACCTCTAAGCGCTATGCGTTGTAAAGGTTTGCGATGTAAAAACCGTATTGTAAAGGCAGGCGTTGTAATAGCCTGCGTTGTAACGTCATACATCCTTTGACACAGGGGTGATTTTTCAGCACTGTTGACTCCATCTAGGATTTAGTAGTTTACTCACTGTGCTCCATTTTTCTTTTGGTTTGCTGTGCATCTGCTGTGGTTTATGATGCACACCCTAGCTAGGATGCAGTGGAGCACCATACATAGCAGCAACACTGGGAACAAAGTCAGTGCTTAATTTGTAAAATAATAAGTGTCAGTGCCCCATGTTTTTCTCAGAAGCCCCCGCCAGCGCTGCCGAATGCTCGGATTGACAAATACCAGGGTTATCTAGTCTTGATTCCATCTCATGCCTCTTTCATCCACCATGCTACACAACCTGCCCCATTATATTACTCATGTTTTGGATCAAAGTCTGTTGAATTAAAAATAGATCTCTGTCCCCAAAGATGAGTGCTGCTAAGCCCCACCCGCAACCACCATCTCAAATTAAGCATTGGGAACAATTCACAGTTGTCTTCAAATGAGTATTGCTCTGCTAGCTACATCTAAGACACTGCACCTTGTGGATGCTCCTTCAACATCACAGCATCATTGTACTAACTGCATGTATAGCAATTGCATCAACTAATGTAAGCAATAACTAATAATAAGGGATAAAATAGGTAATTATAATAAGTAAATAATAAGTAATAAAATTAAATTAAGGCAACATTGAAAAGACTAGGGGCAAGTTTAATTGAAATTGTATTAAAAAGGAAGGTGGTTAAGCTATGTTATTTAGGTTTCAGATCTCTTTTAGATGTTCATTACTTTAAATTAAATTAATTAAAAATGATGATTATGGTTAGACTAAGAGGTAGCTCAAAGATATTTAATAAGTTAAAGCTTAGGGTTAATATTTGTCATGCGTTGTATGGCCCATTGTCGTTTTCCAAATTGTTAGCCTAACGGTGCACTTCGTAGGCTGCTTTTATTTTGCACACGTTACTACATAATGCGCTTACCTTTGTGCCACATTGTATTCTCACACAGAACCTGCACATGGTCCCGTGTTTAATTCTTTTCCTGGGATTTAGTCTGGACACACTAGACAAGGTCAAACAACAATCCCCATTGTTATTCTCTCTGGTCAGACTCTAGCACTTAGATATAACAAGAGAATGCAGCAAAATTGGTAGCCACATTGGCTTACACAGAGTTACTAGCTGACTCTCTCAGCCCAGCTCATTTCTGAATGGGACTACTAAAGTGGGTACTTCATGGCCTCAAATCAATCATGGCATTAAATCCGTCTTGATGCCCAGGTTGATTTATATTTAATTTTGAAGGAAAATAAACTTTTTGAAAGCTGCCAATCTGTAGCCCAGTTTGTCCAGTGGCCTCACATGGCTGCTGATCACCAAACAGCTTTCTGCCCTCCTGGTTAGTAGTCAGAATGACTCCCAGGCTTAGAACAATAGTAGCCTGCTACAGAGGGAAGCAACTCAGGGTGTTGGCCCAAAAGGCGAGCTTGAAAGGAAAAATTGCCTTTGGTTGGCAAATGGCAATCACACTCCTGAAGGGTTGCCCCTTTCAGATAGACAGGCTGATGGAGGGAACAGAAAGGGTTGACCAGTCCCCAAACCAGTTTTCCTGTGCGAGTGTAGCCCGAAGGCAAACACACATTAAGGGCGGGCTACAAAACTCCTAACATCCAAGGAAGGGGTCCAACATCTTGGGAGTGGGCAGAATAGTGCACCCTATGATTGCTAGATGCCACACATAGCCGTGAGTAGTCACAAGGTCATAAGGCAGAGTGATCCTGGTAGCACATTGGCTAGTGAGCACATCATCCCCCAAGGGCACTTTCTTCACTGTAATAGAGCACCACTGGCACCCTGAACCTCAGATCACTTGGGAACTCGAAAAAGGACTGAAGAAGGACTGCCCTGTTGACCCTTGGACCTGTCAAAGAGATGCTGCACTGTTTGCTGGACTACACCTGTTGCACCTTGGGTTATCAAAGAGAGGACTATGCCTGGCTCTTGGCTCAAGAAAAAGACACTCCTGAGCTCCAGAATAAAGAAGTAACTCTAAGGACCATCAAAGCTAAAGTCGCCAGTTCAGCAACTCTGCACCCACTTCTGAAAATTCGCCACTGAGCGCCCCAATAAACCAATCCTCAACTGCCGAAAGTTGCATGCGAGTTCACCAGATCCAGGAGGGTCCTCCGAGTACAGATTGGTTGCCCAAGAGGGACACTAGCCCTCACCAAAGGATACCACTGTGACCGTAGACCAGTAGCCCAGCAGCAGCAGCTGGAGTAACTGCATGGATGCCCCCATCTACCACACAGCACCCAGAGAATCCTTGAGCATACTCCATTTCTACAACCCCAGCATTAGGACCACTCAAATAAAGTCTCTTGCAGTTGTGATGTAAAGTTCAGAACAAGGCTGGAGAACACTTTGGTTACCGGATACCTGTCCAAAAACTCCTTATGGACTCCCCCTCCCCCCGGCCTTCTTTCTGCTGTATTTGGTCTCTCTACTTAGACTTGAGTAGCTGATCACAACTCCTTCAAACTGCTCAAACGTTTTCATACTTTACAGTTATCAATGATTATTCGCAGTTTTGACTAAATGAACTGAGATATACATTTACTTTAAAAATCTATACCTCCAGTACCCTGAGGTGGATCTTGCTCATCTTGTTCTCTAAAATAAATTAACATATAATATATCTTTATAAATTGGTGTTTCCTGTTGTGACTTTCTTATTTGTTTGGCAATTTTAAATGCTTGCCTACAGTTCCTTTGTTTAAGCCTTGCTGCTCGAAGCCGTAGCTACCCAGGGTTGAGCTAAAGGTTTTGCAAACAAGTGTGACTGGGTCCAAGACAGATTTCACAAGTGTATTACACAGTAATGTTGCACAACCACACCATATGATACGCCTAAATCCTCACTGGGGCAGATTGTTAAAAGCTCTTCATTACAACCACCGTACACTTCAGACACCAAATCAATCATAATCAAACCTCCTAATTGTGCCTCACAGCAAAACATCAGACTTATGCATTAGTCCATCATGGCAACCAGATAATGTAAAGGTGAACAGCACTCCGTAATGCAAATTATAAACAAATTGTATCATAAAAGCCTTCTCAAAAATATTTACTTGTATACTTGTATGTAGGTAATCATTTCCTTAGACTCCTCCATAGGAGATCTTTCTTTGAGGTTTTCCTTTGGTTCTGTGATCAAGCCCGCTCATATTCCTTTTCTCATAATAACTCCTAAGTATAGGTCTCTTGTGTTCTCATTTGTGGGTAGAAAAAGCCAACCAAAGAAACAGCGTGCAGAGAAGACAATGTAGGTAAAAGTTAAGGTTTGTGTAAATATATTGTAAATATCAAAACCGTGTATTGTCTCTGATTGAGGCACCCAGAAATCTATGCTGAAGGCACATGAGGTTGCCTGTGTGGTTTCCCTAAAGGTTTTTCATGACCCCTAACACTGGCAGCTGGTAAACAGTGGACTTTAAATACCTGCCCATAACTGCAAGAAGTGAAGAAGCAAAATGAAACTGGTCCAAATTCTGCGCTTAGCAGAACACTTTATACATCCATTGACTTTGAATATGGAGGCTCTGAAGGGACACTAATGAAATATTCCAATACATTTCTTTGGTACCAGCCAAGCTTCTCTGTCCCAGAGAGTGTTTCCAAGAAAAGCATTGAAAAACTGTGTCAAAAAGTATATTTCTCAGTACAGTTTCCACACAAATTAGCTGCATTGCATATCACTTTTATCACTTCACTTCTACATTCCACTTTTTGTTCATTATATCCCCTTCTCTTCAAAGTATATTCTACGTCATACCTCTCTAACTAAAAAGCTTCTTCAAGGGTTATGGTGGAAAAATGAAAACTATTACAAATCTTTCAATCACCAATCATAGACAGACGAACTAGACAGATATTGCAGCCAATACAAGCAGGTACAGAGACAGTTAAGAGGTGCTTAATCCCTTCCTTGTCGCGCCAATCTAAAGGTGTGGCCGGGGGCACACGAAAGTTGGTAGAGGTTTAAAAACACTAAGAGAAAAGAGCGGATGCCAGATCGAGTCAACTGACAATCACAGGTCCGACAGTACATTATATACAAATCACCTCAGGCTATAGAACATTCTAAAATGTAGTGTTCCATTGCGCCCTATATTCAGAATAGCATAATACAAGATTAATCCTACACCAAAAATCAGGCAAAAAGAGCATGGCCTAAATCCAGTAAAAGCAATTGTTGGAATCCAGCTCTTGAGCAGCCTGGACTACCTAGTTTGATTTCAGACTATCTGAGATTAAGGAAATGAAGATCATACTTTCCAGGAGAGCTTATAATCAAGATTCTCTATTGTAGAATCCCTGTCACCATTTGTCTCAAACGACTAGAGAGCGTAAATTAGATAGATCAAAGATGATTGTGAAGGCCAACTCAATATCTTCATTAATTTCAACTTAGAAATGAGGCTTCTGCTTTAAAACTAATATCCACATTAGTTTACCATTAAGGCACTGCATACCATGGATACAATACTTGGTTTTATGTAGAACATCTCTGTTTGACTCAGACGCAATCAGAAGTAGAAAGGCAACATGTTCAGCATACTATATAAAGTCCTCATTAAATGCATACAAATGAACATGGATGTAATGAAAACGTATTTCCTAATTGGACAGAAAAAAATAACTGATCCCTAGTATATTTAAATACCTCAATATCAGAAAAAGTATTTTTTACCAAAATCAAAAATAAACTTGTGTACATGTGGACCATAATTTGCTACTTGAACAACACTATCTAGACTCTGGCACTAAAGAAGATGTGAGAAGTGAATACTCACTGTTGTCCATTGTCACTTGGTACCACCTTCCTACATGTTGTGTAGATTTAGAAGATAAGCAGCAGAGGCATGGATCTCCCTGCACTATTATTCGCACCGAATTGTTAAAAACTTTTCATAAGCTATCTTCTGCAACTGTTATTCAGCACGGTGTAATCTGTCTGACTACCTGAGGCCATACACCCTTTATTGAACAAAAGAGGCTTTCCAGTTATTTCAAAATTAAGCTTGCCCCATATTTCAATGCGTAATGAACACGTTTACGATACCTTTCGCCATACGTACATCCTTGTAAATTTGCAACTTGTGATGCTGTCTAAAGTGCTACGTAGCTTGGAATTAAAGATGACTGACTCTGTGTCACCATCAATGTTTTGATTTGAACCAGTGCCTGTTTTCATTTAAAAACGAAATGAATTCTGGTACTTATAGTTTTATCTTGATCCGATCCGATCAGGGCTTAAATTCCACATTAAACAAAAACCCAGGACGAAAGGGTTAGACCTGGCATCCTTGGTTGGTTTTCCTCTACATTTTTGCCTTCAGCACTCCTATTTTGCTGACTTTGCTTTTGCTGGCTTTGGGACTCTGAACACTTTACCACTGCTAACCAGTGCTAAAGTGCTTGTGCTCTCTCCTTAAAACATGGTAGAATTGGCTTATACACAATTGGCACATTTCATGTTGTTGTACGTTCGTAGTAAAGTGGCACTACCTATTTCCTATTTTATTTGTAGATGAAATGCTACTAGTGCCTCTGCAGCATCGATTGTGCCACCCACTTAAGTAGCACTTTAAACATATCTCCAGTCTGTCATAAGAGCCTGTGCGTGCAGTTTTTAAACTGCCGTCTCGACCTGGCAAAACAAATCTTTTGTCAAGCCCAAACCTTCCTTTTCAATACATATAATCGCCTCTAGGGTAGGCCCTGGACTGACCAGAGAACATGGTGCAGTGTATTACAAAAGTTAGCATTTTTTTTTAGTTGTACATGTCCTGGTGGTGAAAAACCCTAGAATTAATGTTTCACTGCTGCAAATCCTGCCTCTTGCACAGAATAACATTGGAGTTACAGTATTATATTTCTTACGTAATAATTTCCAAATGGGAACGGGTAATCATTTCATGTATGGTGGCTTTGGAATTGTAATGAAAAATCCTCTCTCATTTACAATTTCAAAAATGCCACTTTTAGAATGTTGGCATTTTCCTGCCTTAGCCATTTAATGACTGCAGCCTGTCCCTGGTTCACAGGACTGGGTGTAGGTGACAGTTGGGCTTTTTTTATTCCTCCTAGACAGGCACACACAATAGAGAGCTTGGCTGTACCTGGATGGGCCATCACTGGCAGGATGGGAGGTCAGAGCAGGGTACAGCCCTACCTGCACTTGAATAGATTGTGTCCTGCCTCCACACAAGGGGCTGCAAACCCCCTGTAGTTAGTCTGGTGACAGGACAGGAAAGACAGGAAGCCTGTGGACTTCAGAGGGAAATCTCTAGAAGCTTCTCCCACTTCTAAGGAAGGACTGCCACTCTACAGGACTGGCAATGTGAAGGACTGCTGCTCTGCTGTGCTGACCTGCTGTTCTACTGCCTGGGTGAGAAGGACTGAACCTGCATCTGTTGAACCCAGGAGCCCAGAATGACTCCAAGGACTAGTTGGCTAGCCTCCTGACTATATCCTCCGGAACACAAGGCTCAAACAACCCTTGGAAGTATGCCAGAAGGTGCTTTGCCAGCCCATCTATGGATCCAGCAGAACTAATGCATCTCCTCTGCTGCGCGGCGCAAACCCAAGAAGAACCGCCGCATCGCCGCTGCTGAGAGGATTCTTTCAGCACAAGGACTCCACATCAACCTCACAGCCCTCATCGGAATCACCGCTGTGCAATGCTTTACTGGCGAAGGCACATGTATCGCAAATCTCTTGCAGACTGCAGTTTCGACAATGATGCAGGCTAGTAGCTCTTCGGAACCGACGCAATGCTTTAACTGCGCAACACATCCCCCATGCCGGACTTCTCTTTCCAGGCCCTTGTCAATGGAATCCTCGACAAGGATGCAGGACCTCGCATTGCAGCTACGCAGCTCCTCGGAACCGCCGCATCACCTACGCTCTGCGATGCATCCCCAACTCGGAGCCTTGCAATGCTCCCCAACTAAGATTTAAGGTACTCTAGTTCAGTTGGCCTAATTGGATCCCTATAGCTAGCCCGAGTTTCATCACGGTCAGCCTGAACTTGTGACTTTGTCCCATCTGGTGCAACCAGATATCCACAGTTGGAGATTTTTGCTTGTTCGTGATGTTTTTAATGCAATCTTCAAAATTGCATATCTTTGGTTCTACTGATGTGATTTTTGTGGATGTATGACATTACATCGCATGCTTTTACATCGTATGCCTTTACAACGCATAGTGCTTTTGTGCGCTGGATAGTGAATTGTTTAATTTACTATTCCAACTCCAGTTCCCGTGGATAGTAGGGAAGGTGTTAGATAATACATTAAACCTATTCCCTATCCTAGAGCGCCCCCCAGCGCAATGCGTTGTAATGGTTTGCGTTGTAAAAGTTGCGTCGTAAAGGCACTGCGTGGTAAAAGTTGCGTTGTAAAGGTTGTTCTCCGATTTTTGTCGTCTTGGTCTTGTTTTATTTATTAAAATTTACTCTATGTGTCTAAATTGCTATGGAATTTTTCTTATGATGTATTTCACTTTATTACTGTCTGAAGAGCTGAATATATACTCTACACGTTGCCTCCAGGTTACACCTGACTGCTATGTGTAAAGCTACCAGAGTGTTGGGCACAGATTAATTTGGGGTGCCTCATCCTGATTGGTACAATCATGAGACTCCCAGTGATAATACAGAAAATGGGATTAAATCGATATATGTAAGGGGCTCAGGGCCAATGACTGTCTTAGTGAATGAGGGAAACAAGGGTTAGTCAAGGTCTTTAGGTCAAGGATTTGACAAACAGCAACAGTAGTGATATTTTGCATATGAAGGAGTCTGTTCAAGGGAATTACGTTAAATGGGGTACACAGATTCTATTGTACATTCATTTGTTTATTACCATCTCATATCCTAGGGTGTCTTTGTAAAAACCTTTAAGTATAGTTCCTATGAGAGTAAGTCATGGTGTAACTTGTCATTGCAGTATTACAGGTAGGGTGTAATTTCCAAAGGTATTTGGACCCATAAGTCGAACCTAGGTACACAAATAGATCAATTTACAAGAATAAACTTAAGTTTGCTATTCATAAAAATATAATTTAGACTCATAAGTAGATTTAATCACACCTAAAATTACATAATCGGGTGGTGTAATTTTCTGTGTGAGCAACTCTGCTTACAGGGTGGGCCATTAGCTGTTACATTTAGGCGAAACACTGACAACCTTGAAAGTGTGTGGGTATTGCTAACAATGAATACGATTCAAGACTTACTCCTACCAAAGGCAGATGTAATTCCCTATCTAAGGTGGACATTTTCGTGGAACTGTCCCAATCAGCTGTGGCCAGTGCAGGTAAGGGTGGGGGGAGGGACAGATGACGACGAGGTAAAATAAGACGTAAAAAAAGAAAAACAATTACATGGCACTCGTCACATTACCGAGTCGGTGATGCCGCGAGAGGAATGTAAGTGATTTTCTTTTTTTACATTTTATTTTACCTCGTTGTATCTTTAGATTCCCTGTTCACCCTATCTCCGGCCCCACCGCACTTACCTGCACCAGCCGCAGCTGCTCCCAAATATAGCAGGGTGTATCTAAATGGGTTTTGTTAAAGATAAAAAACTATTTCCTTCAGATATACAAACGTTTAGAAGTCCATATACCTTTAGGACTACATAAATGTTGAGGTACTGGATATATGCATGTGAAAGCTACTATACATGGGAGTAACATGGAATTTGTGAAGAATTCCAGAATTAATCCTTTGAATCTGCAACTGTTGCAGATTTCCAGGAGATGTGCTGGAATCCATCATGAATTTCATGGTACTCAGAACCTTAGTTCAAATGTAAGTGTAACCATAGGGATGTACATTCTCAACTCTATTTTGTGAATCGGACCCAAACGTTTATGAAGTAGACCTGTTGTGATTATATGTCATGTTTTACATTCAGTTTGTGAATTTGTGTCTTTAGGTTCAGACCATACTTGCCCAGAAGACCCAAATCCAACATCACCTCAACCTTCAACTCCTGGAGGAGGCACAACTCCCCCAACAATACCTCCAACTCCTACGCAACCCACTGAACCTCCTACTGAAGACCCATCTGTGGATTCAACTTTCTGTAAAGACAAAGCAGATGGATTCTACACAAATCCCATCAACCCTCACAACTTCTATTTGTGTTCTGGAAAGCTGACCTATTCCATGACCTGTGGGGATGCACTAGTGTTTGATGAGAGCTGCAAGTGCTGCAACTGGCCGTGAATAAAACATCTCCGAGACAACCCAGGACTAAAGATGCTGCACGATCCACTAGGCCAAGAATAAAGTAGAGCCTTGCACGTGCTTTGCGTTTATGTCTTTTCATTCATGGAATGATTTCTGTGTTCTTTCCAATGCCATAACAAATGGCAAGGTGCGAAAGGGAATGCCTACAAACTATGAACATAGCCTTTATGTAAAAGGCAGTGATGACAACTTAGAGGTGGGCCATGACTGGGGGCAGGAACATGACTCTCTGGCTCACTGAAGCCTGTGCCCCTATCCTCATGACCTTTAGCAGTGGCCCTCACAGCACACATACAGCTACTGAACTTCTTGCAAGTCCGAACCTCAAAAGATATCCATTTTTTGGTCCTGCAGCACTTATCTTGCAAGTTGTCCCGTCAATGTTCTAGAAAATCACAAGTTCAGGAAGAGTTTCAGCTGGGCTTTTTTTAAATATTTGGGCACGCTCAACAGTGCCATACTTATTGTGGAATAATATTACCAGTACCACATCATCCATAGCAGCACACCATTAGCAGCGCTACACTTTCAAGTGTACTCCTCCAATAACACTTGCCAGTCAGATGGGTGCATCATTAAAAACAGCGCCACGCCATTAACAGTCCCACGCCAACAACCTTACAACAATAGTGCTGACCTCTCAAATGTACCCTGTTTTCAAATATGTCCCATATTCAACCATGTCCCAGCATTACCAGTGGCCCTCTGTGAGGCATCAAAAACCTTATGTAGGTGCCTTATAAAGCAGAAACTGAGCTACAGTGTAACAGAGTGCTATACAACAATGGAGGAGGGATAGACGCATCAAGAAAGGGGGATGGGATGAGTGATGCAGGAGTGCGGATGAAAGCGAGAGGAGCTGAAGGATGGGGCACTCAACGGTGTGCATGCTACAACAGAGGGTTTGGTGTAGGGTGTGTGGATGAAGTACAGGAGCAAGAGAGGTGGGATGAGGTCTCAGGAGAGGAGTTTGCCATCTTTTGAATGCACCCTTTAATAGGAGATTACCCTGTGTGGAACATTTGCTTGAAGAAGGCCAACAACGTTGCCTTACCAATAACACTTTCAAATCTACAACACTGCCACGCCTAAAAGGGGGCCCTCTTACCGACAGCTTCGTTATGCCGAGAAGTGTTATGCCAAACAGAGACACGTCTTTTTTGGAACAAAGGATCAAATCACCAAATTAGGGAAGCTAGTTTTAATCTCACCATCTCTAAAAACGCATATAACTCTAAACCATCCAGTTAAATCGTTTGGTTTTGTTCTAGATAAGGTCCTGTCTTTTAGAGCCTCATGCCATGTTTTCTTTGTTACATACCTTTTACACTACAATCCTCTCCCTCCAACACATTAGTGTTCAATTTCTACAATAAATACAATTTTCAAAATATCTATCTCTGTTATCGGAAAGGAAAGAACTTCACCGGCCAACTCCATAGAACCTTCGGTTGGACATCCAAACCACTCTTCGGTGGCTCCATTCTGAAGACCACACGACCTTCAAATGCTTATACCTAGTACATACAAGCCTCCTTGAAACCACTCCCAAGTATAGAAGGAGCAAAATTAAGAAACCTTAACGTGCCAAAAGACACACATAGGAGCTATCAGTTTATCGTAACAACCCCCTCAAAAACGGTGACTAGAGCGGTGGCCATTCAGCTGCCATTCCTTCTGGAATGTTCTTCTTGACATCTGTACGCAACCAAATCACTCCTGCCTGTTAAAAGAGTCCTGTTCTAAGCACTGTTCACTGCTGGTTTCAAGCAATGTAAACAGTGTAGTTCACTGAAACTGCTTGTTGTATTTGCGGACTCTAGATATTGTCTTACCTGGTGAAATCAACCAGGCAGTAGCACCAATAGTGTCCACCAGTTAATAGTGCTGTGACCAGTTACCGTGCTTCAAAACCCCCTAATCCACAAAAATGTGACACCGCCCAACAATCCCACAGGTACTGTAAATAGTGCATCAGACAAACGTTCATCGTTATTGCTTAATTAGCTGGACACGCACACGCCCCTCTAGAGAATGTATGATAGGGTTGCAAAGCTCTGACTACAAATATGAAACAATTAAGCGCAATATAATAAAATGTTTAATGGAAATGGACAACCAATAGGAACCTAACATGCTGTCGACTCACGCTATGCTTAATTTGATATAAAAAAGTTTAGGTGCAGAGTCCCGTAGACTTTCTCAGGAACTCGTCTTCGTGCTGCAGAATGTTAGGGTTGCCGAATCCCGAGGCTGCTGGTTTTGATGCCACTTATTCTTGCCTACACTTCCTGTCTCTTTATCTGACTCTTGAAGGTTTGTGGTCACACCTACCCTTTCCTTGTGCCAGTGTCCATATGTTTTTCTACCTTTTCTTCCTTCTTCTTTCTCCCTTTTCTGCATTTCTCGCACTGACTCTGGCTTAACGTGTAATCATTAAACAAAAGCCTCCGTCTCCAAAACTGTGTGCCGGTGTCACTGCCCATCACTTGCAGCTCTGCACAAATCAAGCACTGAACTTACAACGTTTATTTCTCTGAGATGTTTTCAATCTTGTGTGGATTTGAGGTGTTCAGCTCCATCATGGGTAACAGGCTGAGCATAGTGCCAATATTGGGAACTCACCCAACCCGCAATTCATATCAATCTCATAATAAATAAACACACAAAACTCATATTTGTCGGAGAAAATATTGCTGCAGGTTTATTTCAAACAAGAAATATGCTAACATGGCGGGTCAACTTACGGGCAATCCAAGGGCAGGCAGCATTGACTCCCCTAAGCTGCCCTGCCCACCTGATGAGCCAACTGCACCGTGGCCAACCCAATCGGTGCTACCCATTTTGGGGAATCTCCCATTTACATACCGTGGACCACCAGTCCACCCCTCTACTCATGCCCTTTTAGGGGCAGAGCGTGTCCAGGCAAGCCTCCGGTTGCTCAGGCTTACCACTGTCGAAAGGACTAGCGGGCACCCTCGTTCCTCCAGGGTCCTGCCGTAAAGACTCCTGTTTGGCATGTGCTTCCTTCTTGTGGTCCTGAAGAGGGTACCCCTATGTACCAATCAGCCTCTGGATCGCCCTGTAACTCCGCCATAGCTCTGTATGTGGCAACCGTCACATCCAGGGCCCCCCACCAAGGCAGGCAGCTTTCTTACTTACAACCTGCTGACTCTAGGGCGTCACCCAGGTCCACCAGGAACATGTCCATGCCCACTTTAGACAGGTGGACCCCATCCTCATCGAATTACCCCATGGCCTTGGCATATAACTATCCATGTCTGATAAAGCCAAAAACCCCTCTGATCTGTGAATTTGTGCAAAGCGCTGTTTACTCTCCTACAAGAAACTTCAATGGCCTCTCCTGACCTGGCCCCATGCCAGACCATCCGTGGAGTGATCTCGGACCACCATAACTCACATGGGCCCATCTGATTACTTATCTCACTCATCGTAGCTTTCATAGCCTGGAGCAGTAGTTTTCTAACCATGAAAGTCAGATCATTGCCTCCCAGGTGCTGGAAGGGGGTCCGCCTCCTGCTAGTCTGTGCCACAGCTTCTTCAGCAAGCTGTGCCATCTCATGCCTGGGAACCCAAACCAGACTATCTCAGTGTGGAAAAACCCATGATTCCAACTCCTGCCTTCGGCCCATTGCCCCACCCTAGCGATGCCTGAATGGGCGATCGCCCACACCTTTGATCCTGGCAAAATAAAGAAATGCAGAGTTGCAAACACCTTTTATTGAAAAAACAACACACTATTGGCAAAACAATTACTAAGCACACTGCAAACACATATAACACATCTGCAGGCGTCCTGGTGCACTAGTGCGCATCCCACCCTTTTCTGAATCTTTGCGGGTGGATGTAGTGCTTGTAGCACTGAGACTTCCACTGCCCCACCTGCTTGATGCGGTCTTGCAACAGGCCAACCATGAATGCTCAGATAGCCGCTCCAATCCTAAAGGAATGTCTGCAAAACCTTTTTCTGGGCCCCGAATTTCCTGACAATACCAATCATGCCTTCATGACTTGCCGAACCTGAAACCTGGTAAGGGGCGTGCGGTTAGCTTAAATAAGCAAGTAGCCTCCCGTGGCAGGGCGAAGGGCTAAGTAATCAGAGACCAAGCCAACAGGGCAGTATCTTTTATCTCCAAGTGGATGTAGCCAGATCACCTTCCCCAGCCCAACCTGGTCCGTTTTGGATCTCTTCACTTAAATTCTAAGGGATTCTCCTGTGAGCAGGGTATCCTGTCTCCCTATGGTATTCCCATACCCATCCTTCTTTGACCCAGGCACTAATTCACTCATTCTCAAGGCCCCAAAGAATGTCAAGCTGAAAGCTGCCGAAAAGAGGGTGGCTCCAAAAGGTGTGAGCGTTGTCTTATGTACTACATTGATTATACCCTGTAATGTTCGGAATTCGATAGGCGACCTGGAGTCTGGAATTCGTGTTTCCCCTCTGGCCCATCCCTTCAGCGCTGCCCTGATGGGGTACGACCTGGTAGGATCCTGTTGGCCCATAATCTTGTCGTAATGACTCACTGCAGCCAAGTGGCCCAAGACCCAGGAATGATTCTTGCCCGGGTCCTTAGCCCACACGACAAAGTTCGGCCCTTGTGTTCTAAAGTTGTTGTACCCTCACCCCAGACCCCTGCCACTTTGCAGAAATTAGCTACACAGGCCTTGTAACACACCCTGGCCCCTGGTGCTAGGGAAAGCTCGCCTAGCTCCCTTAATCGCTGTTACACTGTAGAAGGAGCCAGAGGTGCATTGGGAAAGGGTCATCACCGCTCTCGCTCTTCGGTCACGCCTTCTGGCAATGGAGCCACTGAAACTGAGAGAGAGAATCAGCTGCTACGTTCTTTACCCCTTGAATGTGTCTAGCCCTACACTCCACATTGTTGTACAAGCAAGCCCACACCAATTCCCTCAGGAAGCAGAGTACCAATAGACAATTAGCTGTTTGCGCGTTTATGGCCTGAACCACTGCCTTATTGTCAGACCAGAACAGCACTCTTCTAGTTGCCAGAGCTGCTGGCTAGAGATGGAGGGCTACAACTATTGGGAATAAGCTACAGAACCTTTACGTTGGACGCAATTTTCCCAGGTAACTTAAATCAGGAAAACTGGCCACCAGATAATATATTAAAAAGAACCCTTATATGGATCAGACCATAACCAAAAATTATGCATCAAGGCATCCAGTTAAAAGCTAAATCCAAAAATGAAGAGAGATATAAATATAAACTCACCTTCTCAGGGTAATACTCCTCTTGAAAGTGAGAACAAATAAGTTCTCATATCCTGTGAGTACAGCTGTATCATGTATACCAAGAAGGAACCGAATGGACAATGGTAATATCTAAAAAGGAGGCAAGGTAAGGAAATGATATGACTTACCAAATACCTTGTCAAATAGAAATATAGCGGGGTTTGCAATGAGCGCATCTAACCTTAAAAAATTGAATGGACTTCTAAGTTTACTCACGTTCCCGGGGTTCACAAGTAAATCCACAGAAGTTCCTTCCAACAGCAAAGATGTAATATATCTAAATAAATTAATATAAGAAAGTATCGTGAAAATATTGAGGGAACACGAGAAAAGATGGATTAAAAAGGTATATGTCTAACCTAAATCCAATGAATCAGATGTATAACGTTCACGGTCCAAGCTCGATAAAAAGAATTCCAATAGTGCTCTAAGTTGCCAAAAAGGAAAAAAACTTTATTTAAATTTCCTTTAATATCATCTTATAACATCATGTTTAGTTACTTTATAAAGCATAAAAACATTGAGAATTAAAAGTCACAACATAAACATGTGTCAAGTTATGATAAACACGCCTTCTCAGTAAGAGGCATCCAGACAGGGATCCTTAAAGGTGAACAGCAAGTCGGAAAAAATAAAGACACAGAAGCTACTGTATCAAGAGGTATATACCTAAACAAAAATCTCCTTCAAACAAACGAGGCCCTAAAGTAAATAAATTAACTTGATATTAAAAACCACAGAACCAATAATTATCCTAGAAACTCCAGGTAGTGCTTCTGAAGTAAGGAGCGGGAACTAACCCAAGGCCACGATCCGGCCTAAAAGAGGGGGAAGAAAACCAAATTAAATAGAAATCCTCCCCGCCGCCCAAGGCGTTACTGTTGATGTAAGAATAGCATCTTAAAAATTAAGCTAAGTATGTTGCATATCCGAGGCAGAAGAATAAGGACACAGAAAGACACCCCACAGTTGGGATGCCCAATTCGAATCACTTCTAGTAGTGGAATCAGTAACACATTAAAAAGTACCACCATATAAGTCCCATCTCAAGTGCTGGGAGTCACGTAACTGCCGTAAATGAGAACCCTTGAAATATTGTATAAATGGAATTTAACATCTATGATGGAATCAATGGGCAAAGCCCAGATATCCAAGTTGGTTTACAAGTAATGGGAAGAGGAAAGAGAGAACCGCGAAGTAAGCGACCGTCTCAGGGCTTATCTGGAGAAGTGTGGCTCAGTGGTTAGAGGCGGCAGACCCGGAAGCTGATATCGGCCGTGGACCAGGGTTCGATTCCCCGCCTCGGCGGGTCTCGGGCTCTAAAATTTCACGGACTTGATAATTCTCGCTCCGGTGCCTACTCGACTCACGGGGTCACACTCTGCGACTCTGGGCAATAGCTTGCTTAATCTCCACTACGGCCCCTCGCAGCGGGATGCCTGGCTTTCACCTTGTGGATACCCTGCCGGGGTATCTCACAGGGGAATACCAGGACGGGTTTCCTAAGCAAGCGCTTAGATACCGTGTCGGTGATTTGCGCTATATATAAATACATGTACATGTACCTGAAAATGGTTAAGAAACAGAGGGAGAAGGAGGATTAACAGAACTAGGTCGGCCTCCAGTTACATGTATCAAAGAAACAGGAACCCAGGGTGATGGGTTCAGAGACCTAGTTTGTGTGTTCTGGTTACTGCATAAATTATGTCAGTTTTTTCCAAAAAGAAAGAAAAATTTCTTTATAGAGTCCCCTCACTCACCGGGGTTTCCCCACGGTGACATGCTTCATCATTGGGGCCATCCCAGTTCTCTACGAAAAGGGGCGTGCTGCGACTAGCGAACTAAGCAGGAGCACTTTATTTGTGAAAGACTATGTGTGGTGTAGAGTGATGTGGTGGTGGAGTGGGTGTGTGAATTAAAAATACCGTGCTAGTGGGCCTCAACAATTTTATTCTGCTCCTAGTCTGGTATATTAAAAAGGGGGTGACACTGTTATTTAACCTTAAGTAGGGTCAAATCAGTGTTCCTAGGTCAACATGTTTCAAGCTCCCCAAGCTTTTCATCAGGACCATACAGGGTCCAGCCCTGTATATACCACTCCTATATTCTAATAAATAGGATTAATTCGATATATTTATGCGCTGTTTAATTTTTAAAAACATGCGTGTAATACATACGATTTGTATCTTAATGATGTTTCTGTAAAAGAGAATGACACTTGGTTAGTGGCAAACATCCCCTCCTTAAGAGCTAGGGGATCACACATATGATTCACATTTTTGTAGGGCGATGGTGTCCCTTTTGCACCTTATTGGTGCGTGCAGGCGCTCAAGTCCGGTGAAAAAAAACAAAAAAACGAGTGATGTGAAAATAGTGGTTTTGTGAATTCACACAAAAAAACAACACAGGACTTGATGTGACTATAGACAAGACACACAACACATATCAATTTTCTCATGTGCAAGCATATTTACATGTATTGGTGCTTAATCGCACTTCATGGTCTCAGGCGGGGGCGGGATCACCTCATGGAAGCTTTGCTGTTGGATTTTAAATGCAAATGTTGAAATAGCGTTTCTACGGGAAATCGCGTTATCTTGGAGAGTGTGGGACTCTTGCTGAAACTGATCATCCCCGCTTTCCCTTTGCGTGCCAGTACTTACTTCCGTATCGGCGAAACCGCTCGGCATTACCTACTCGTTCCCCTCCCGACCGAATATTGAAGGTGGACGGGCGGACGGTGTATTTGTGGTTACCGCACTTCCGGGTTGAGAACTAGACAGTTCAGTGTTTGGCGGCCATGTTGGGAGGACGTATGCTACGTGGGACAGTTCAAGGGTCATAGATATGAGACGGAAAAGAACCCGTATCTCCGTTGTTCAAGTTCTCTTTGCAAATAAATTATTTTTACAGTGGTGCTCTCAGTTTTTGCTTTCATTATATCCTATTTACGACTTTTTGGTAAAAAAGAAAACGATGATCGTTTTTTCTTTGTTAGGCTCATAGTAAAAGTCTATAGTGCTGTGGTGGCTTGTGCACTATATTACTTCACAGTTTATTGGCAGAGGGTCTTTTATACAAAGAATGAATTCAGTTGGTGGGGTTGGCCACGTCAGTCTCTAAATGCCCCCCATGGAATGTCATCATTCAGCCCAAGGGTGTCTGTGTGTAATTTGAACACCCATCTCTGTTCACGTTCATGTAGAATCTTTTCCTGGTTGTCTTTGTTTTTAACACTCTCCAATACTACCCAGGTCATGTCATTGGGTGTGTGGTTGTGCTCGATGAAGTGGCTTGTCATCCTGGTTGTGGCTCGTTTACAGCGAATGGTGCGCCTATGTTCTACTATGCGGGTACTGACCTTCCTGGTGGTCATGCCTACATAATGTAAGTTGCAGGTACATGTTATTAAGTATACTACCCCACTGGTATTACAATTTGAAAATCCTCTTAATTCCCATTTGGTGTTGTTACTGAAAGAGGCGTTTTTTGTCGCTGATGTTAAATGGCAGACACTGCAATTGTTGCAGGGAAAATGCCCATTTGGTAGTGGTTGTGTTCTTACTGTCAGAATCGTGGGCGCTGGGCGAGTGTGAACCAAAAAGTCTTTGAGGTTTTTTCCTCTGCGGTGACTGAACATGGGAGTGGGGATGTTTAGTCCACCACTGTTGACTACAGGCCAATGTTTCTTGATTATCTTTGTTACTGTATCAGACACTTGATTAAATGTTGTGATGCAGATAGGTCTCTTGTTTTCTGTTTCAGATTTTTCTTTTGGTTCCAGTAAGGCATCTCTGTTGTTATTACCTGCCCGTTTTTTGGCATCCTTTATTAGTTTATTAGGGTATTTCCTGCATTTCAGCTTCTTGGTCAGGTCTTCCGCTTGGATTATGTAGTCTTCCTTGTGGCTACAATTCCTCCGTAGTCGAAGGAATTGACCAAAGAGGAGGTTTTGTCTGAGATGTCGAGGATGAAAGCTGTCATATGCTAGTAGGCAGTTGCGGGCTGTTTCTTTGAAATGGGTTGTTGTAATGAGACCTCCTGATTTGGCATATATGTTCAGATCTAGGAACACTAGGTTTGTTCTGCTCATGGAGCTAGTGAATTTTAAGAAACGATCTTGTACATTTAGCCATGCCAGGAAAGATTTTGCTTCATCTTCCGTTCCTTGCCAAATTAAGAAAACGTTGTCTATGTAGCGCTTCCATACTAATATTTGGTGTCTGTATGGGTTCGTATCATTCAGAATCCTTGTTTTCTTCAATTGATGGACATACAGGCCTGCTACGCTCGGCGCAAAGGTGCTGCCCATGCTGGTCCCGTGTAGTTGTTTGTATAGCGTGGTCTCAAAACGAAAGAAATTTTCGGTGAGTGCTAATTGGCAGCACTCCAGCACCACATGTCGTGGGGTATGGTATTTCCATTCGTTCTCAAACAGTACTTCTTCCAGTATTTGTAGAGTTTCTCTGTGTGGGAGACTCGTGTAAAGACTCTCCACATCCAGGCTGATAAGGATGCTGGATGTGGGGTCAAAGTTCAGGTCTTTTAGTAAGCAGAGCACGTCTTTAGTATCTTTCAAGTAGGTTTCAGTGTTTTGTACAAGGGGTCTCAAAAAAGCGTCCGCAAATTTTGATAGCGGTTCAAGGATTGACCCTATCCCCGAGACTATCGGTCTGCCCGGTGGGTCTGCTAGTCTCTTATGGATTTTAGGGATTGTATAAAAATAAGGTGTTATTGGTTTTTTATTCTCCAGAAATTCTGTTTCTTTTTTACCCAGCCAGTCATTGGCCAGGCACTCCTCGGTCAGGTGTGCAATTGAAACCCTCAACCGTTCGGTGGGGTCCTCTTTGAGGATGGTGTAGTTTCTTGTATCTCCCAAAAGGCGAAGGCATTCCTTCCTATAGTCCGCAGTGTTCTGTAGAACTATTGCTCCGCCTTTATCGGCCGGTTTAATCGTAATTTTGTCATTTTTGGATAATTCCTGTATCGCTGTTAATTCTGCTTTACTGGTGTTGTGGAAAACCATGACTGTGCGTGGATCCACATCTTGTACCTCCTTCATGACTGCTTTCTCAAAGGCTAATATTTCCACTGGTAAACTGTTGGTTGGTGGTACAAATGTGGACCTTTTCTTTAGCCCTGTGTCACTTTTTGTTTGTTCATCCGATTTCTTGTCTTTGAAGAATACCTGGAGTTTGATTTTCCTGAGGAATTCTTTCAACTCACAACAGAGTTTAAATTTGTCAGTAAGTGGAGTTGGTACGAAACCTAAGCCCTTATTGAGCACTTGTGTTTGTATATCGGTTAGAATTAGGGAGGACAAATTGACTACTAGACCGGGTTGCTGCTCGGTGTTGGTTCCGGCGGTCCCTTGCTCCGTGTGTGGCGTCCTGTTGTCACCACTGGTTCTGCCCATTGCACGTTCTGATTGGTTTTGTTTTTTACTCTTTGTGATGGTTGGCCTCTCCCTAAAAAAGGTTTTCCCTGATTTCCTTGGTTATTCCTCCAGTTCTGGTAATTTTGTTGATGGTACATAGGTGGACCATAGAAGAAAGGTGGTGGTGGAGGACCATAAGTGTAAGGGTCCTGATATGTAGGCCACATGGGTGCTGGATTCCCTCTATAGTTCCTTTTTCTTTCTTTTTGGAAAAAACTGACATAATTTATGCAGTAACCAGAACACACAAACTAGGTCTCTGAACCCATCACCCTGGGTTCCTGTTTCTTACCTGAAAATGGCCCAAAAAAAGGTTTCTCCCGCGTCGGCCTTCAAATAGCGGGCCGATTTCTGGTATGGGCGTGGCAACAAGGACGTAACTATAGTCACGTCAGGTACCAGTACAAGTGAGCCAAAAGGCCAAAGGTGTTTACTTCCGGTAAAGGCGTGGCTTAGCAGGCGGGGCCAAAGTGATTACGACAAAAACCATAAAGCGCCCATCACCTCGAATGCTGGCTTCCGGCATCAAGGGAAACCACAATTGCGTAACCACGTTCTCGTCGATAAAAGCTAAAATGAGTCCTCCACTTTAAATGCCCGCTTCGGGCTGAGAAGAAGAGTCAGAAGCATAATAATGATACCGAAATAGAAGAAAGATACAAAACACATAACCATAACTGAATAAGTGTTAAAATTGGGCTATGCGGGTGCAAAACAAGTGAAAATGCCAGAAAAAAGATTGTATGAAAATCTGACAAGAATAAACGCGGGACTAGAGAAATATATATATATTATATGGAATGATAGATAGTATAAAATACCAAAATTATTGAAAATTAAATCCATAATTGAAACATCCAAAGTTAAAAAAAATTTTTTTTTGACAAAAACGGATATGAGAACAGACATACTCCACGGATATATACAATAAAAATATATATAGTTAAATAGTCATAATCAGTAATTGCAGTCCATTCTGTTCCTCCAACCGATATGGTGCACACAACTCCCACAGAATTATTTATATCAAATGTACAAAGAAGTCTAGAAAGGACGCACAGATTATAGAGATCTTGGAAATATACCAGCACATTTCTCTGGGCATACCTAGCCCAAAGGTGTCAAAACATGACAGAAGCTTTTGGTCTCATTAGCCCCAAATGTACAGATATTACAGGAACAACAAGTAAAAAAATCCATTCGGCTTGTCCGGTAACCACGTCCCCGATCTTTGAGTGGTAATGTAACTGGTACTAAGTTTGTTTTTAAGGGTAACACCTCTTCTGTAAGTAATTGAGGGATTGTTACCTATAGATCCCTGTAGGCTAGGTATTGCCTGTATCAGGTGCCAATTCTGTTTAAACAGACTGAAGATCTCACTACTGTGGGTGGTATACTGGTTACAAAACGCACCCTTCCCTTCTGTTTGTTGTTCCTAATCTTCTGAGTATTATCAGATAGTGTCATCTCTCGATTCACAGTGAGTGCTCTCTCTTCTGCTTTCTCCATATCTTTGTGTGTATATCCCCTGGTTTCAAATCGCTTCCTCGCTTCCTTGATATTCTGGTCAGGGTCTCTTGTTCACTACAATTGCGCCTGATTCTTACTAGCTCACCAAAAGGTATATTCTGAATGACCGAGCTAGCATACGCACTACTCGCATGCAAGACACTGTTGCATGCAGTGCTTTTCCGATACAAAGTACTTTGTATAACCCCTTCTTTCAGATAGAAATTTAAATTAAGAAAATTGATAGTATCATGGTTATACTCCATAGTGAAACTCACATTGAAAGGGTTAGTGTTGAGATATTCGAGATAATTCTGTAGAGAGGTTTCTATACCCGACCACAGGCAAATGATGTCATCAATGTATCTCCCCCAGAACACAATGTGTTCACTCCAGGGGAGGCACACCTGCCCCAGGCATGCTCCCTCTGAAAACACCCCATAAAGAGGAAGGCAAAAGAGGGAGCAAATCTGGATCCCATCACCGTTCCACGTTTCTGATGGTACCAGACCCCATCATGTAAAAAGTAGTTCCTGGTCAGGATCAATTCAATGTGACATCTCTACCAAAACATTCAACAGAAACATGTGACATGCTCTCTTCTAAACTCCCTGACATCCCTGACATTGGGTTCCTAACGATAAATGATAAAACCCAGCTCAAACCCATCTATTGTTGTGGCTCTCCCGGAAGAATATTGGATGCAAAAGTTGGATAGAGATTACAGGACGGGGGGCATAGTTAATATTCATAAAGAGTCCATTAAAGTCTCTCTACTTGACCAACTAAGTAATGACACTTTAGAAATTTTGGTTTTTAGAATAGATCTGCGCCCCCAAAATTGCTGGAAAGGTTCTCTGGTCTATCGACCCTCAGGGTCCCGCTCTAATTTCTCGCTCCAATTAATGGGATTCATTCTACCACATGTGATTTCAACAAGAAACTTTGTGCTTCTAGGCGATTTTAATATCCATAGCGAAAATACAACAAACCAAGACACTGCTAACTTTCTGGCAGACCGAACCTCACTGGAACTTGTTTAGATCATTAGTGGTCCCACTCACTGATGGAGTGGTAATTTCGTCTGGTAGTTTCTCAATGTACAACCTTCATGCTACCTCTAATTTACCGCTCAAAAGGTGTTGGGCCCTTCACACCATGTATTACCTTCAGGGGACTTTAAATAAACCTGAACAGTCAAAAAATGCAATTTATTATTCAAGCCAATAAAGACAGTTGTTGAGTATTTAAAGGGTTTTATTTTCTAGTGAAAAGTTAATTTTTCTCTGACCCTTTATTCATTAGTAAAATATCAATCAGGTTACAGAATTTGGAAAACATGAAACAATAGCATTAATAAAGAACACATTACAGTCTGCATATAAGCATAACATGTAGGAAAGAAAATGTGGCGCAAAATTCTTAAAGAGTTTGTAAGAAAAATAGTCTTGCAAAGCTAATCAATAATTAAATAGTTGGCAAAAATCTCCCATAAAGAGAAATAAATGCAAAAGACAAATACATCTTTTTAGACCTAATTAATTAGTCAAAGCATAAACTTAAAGTTTAGCATCTAAATCTAAAGAGCCTTTCTATCTGTTGCTGCTCTGTGCATCTCTGTGTCTAAAGAGCAAAACAGCCCGCCCTTCACAGGCCTCAAAGGAATGTGGCCTGCAGTGCCAAAATATGACATGGAAGCAAGAAACCTCCCCCTGACTCTCCTCGGACGCAACCACCCTTCAGCAATCTCCCGGGAAGTTTCTCGTACCTAACCCATAGGATGTCTGTTCTAATCTGTTCCTTCTCTCAAGAGCTCACACACCCCCCTAATGAGCCTAGAAGCCAGCTGGGCTGAGAAAGCCAGCCCCTCCTCCGGAAAGGGCATTATTTATACTCTAATTATTGGCAGACTACACAAAGATGTAGCATCTTTCAGGAAAACCTGTACGTGATTGGTCAGTCATGATTGGCATGAGTTCTCACTACCCTGACTCATTCTAAAAACCTGACTTTACCAGTTTTAACAAAAGAAGCGCAAATTATTTAATACATTTATAAATGTTTGCAACATTTACTAGGAAAAATGTTTCATTCTAATTCATCCTTCCTTCCTTCCACAGTGCAGTCAGATGGATACTTTTAACTAACTGGTACATTGGCACAGTCACAAGAATGTACAGTTCAAGATGTCCTTGACTCCTTTAGGAAAGCTGGTACAGTCTGCGCATGCTCCCTTTTCAGTAAAATTGCATGTCATAGCCTTGCTGGATTCACAGGCAGCCATTTAATTGTAGGCCCCAAAAATAAAACAGACACAAAGAAAATATTATTTTCATGTAAATCAGCCCATTATATTTCCCAACTCCATACTAATACCCCTTATAAATGTTTACCTAGCCAAGCTATTAGTATAAAGCTGTTTTTTCTAATTTGTGTACAACATGCAAAAATGTGCAATGTGAAAAATAGCATTTTCGTGCTTTAGTGTAAATTTTAAAAGCACACACAGATACTACAGCGCACACAACAACATGCTTTAATGTTTTAGATAGCTTTTCATGCAAAAAAGCCTTTAGTCCCTGTGTAGTGTTTGGTGCATTATTAATTCACACACATTATAAAAAGAGGTGTTATTAACTGAAATGTTTATCAAAATATGCAACAAGTCAAAGTCTCTTAAGACAGAAATAGTGAATTTAGATTGCAAGGGATGAGCTGGGAAGAGAGAAACACATTCTATAAATCTTCAAAGGTAAAAAGGCCACTTTTCTCTACACTGTAAAAACACATGTTAATTCAGCAAAAGCATTTTCAGACTGAATAGGCCTCACTTTCATGTTTTTCATGTGCCATGTTTTTAACTTGCACCAAAATGTGCGTGGCAAATTAAATGCAGTCTGTCTGTAGCACAAAAATAAAACAATGCCTGACTGCAGATGAAATCTGCTCCATCAATCCACCATTCTGATTATATCAAATCATAACAAAATGATTTATAATTCATCACACATATTTAATTTCAAGTGATTTTTTTTTTTTGAGCATTTTTAGTTTCTCAATGTAAAACCTTCATGCTACCTCTGATTTACCACTCAAAAGGTGTTGGGCCCTTCACACCATGTATTACATTCAGGGGACTTTAAATAAACCTGAACAGTCAAAAAATGCAATTTATTATTCAAGCCAATAAAGAGAGTTGTTGAGTATTTAAAGGGTTTTATTTTCTAGTCAAAAGTTAATTTTTCTCTGACCCTTTATTCATTAGTAAAATATCAATCAGGTTACAGAATTTGGAAAACATGAAAAAATAGCATTAATAAAGAACACATTTTAGTCTGCATATAAGCATAACATGTAGGAAAGAAAATGTGGCGCAAAATTCTTAAAGAGTTTGTAAGAAAAATAGTCTTGCAAAGCTAATCAATAATTAAATAGTTGGCAAAAATCTCCCATAAAGAGAAATAAATGCATAAGACAAATAAATCTTTTTAGACCTAATTAATTAGTCAAAGCATAAACTTAAAGTTTAGCATCTAAATCTAAAGAGCCTTTCTATCTGTTGCTGCTCTGTGCATCTCTGTGTCTAAAGAGCAAAACAGCCCGCCCTTCACAGGCCTCAAAGGAATGTGGCCTGCAGTGCCAAAATATGATGTGGAAGCAAGAAACCTCCCCCTGACTCTCCTCGGACGCAACCACCCTTCAGCAATCTCCCGGGACGTTTCTCGTACCTAACCCATAGGATGTCTGTTCTAATCTGTTCCTTCTCTCAAGAGCTCACACACCCCCCTAATGAGCCTGGAAGCCAGCTGAGCTGAGAAAGCCGGCCCCTCCTCCGGAAAGGGCATTATTTATACTCTAATTATTGGCAGACTACACAAAGATGTAGCATCTTTCAGGAAAACCTGTACGTGATTGGTCAGTCATGATGGCATGAGTTCTCACTACCCTGACTCATTCTAAAAACCTGACTTTACCAGTTTTAACAAAAGAAGCGCAAATTATTTAATACATTTATAAATGTTTGCAACATTTACTAGGAAAAATGTTTCATTCTAATTCATCCTTCCTTCCTTCCACAGTGCAGTCAGATGGATACTTTTAACTAACTGGTACATGGGCACAGTCACAAGAATGTACAGTTCAAGATGTCCTTGACTCCTTTAGGAAAGCTGGTACAGTCTGCGCATGCTCCCTTTTCAGTAAAATTGCATGTCATAGCCTTGCTGGATTCACAGGCAGACAGCTGCTCCCGATTCATCCTTGCGTTTCTACAAAGGAGACTTGGAAAGAGTTGTGCATGCTTTCACAGTTCACAAGGTATAATGCAGGTAACTGAAGCAATCTCTTTGTTAATTAGCTATTGATGGTCACAATGTGCAGACACATTCACAAGCGGTGGGTGGACCCCATAAAGCATGACATTGTGTATCACTAATAGGCATGCAGGCTAGTTGTCTTTGACACGGAGCTGGCTAGAAGGAATAAAATTGCATTAGTGATGGATTGTGTCTTCATTTTGCTTTGATGCCGGGTATGTTCCTGATTTGCAAATTTGGGTAAATGCATCTGGACAAAACCTCCCAAAAAGTTTTCATTAAGGTGCTCCAATAGCAAAGTTTGCATGTTTCACGCCCACCTGGAACCCCTGATACATTAGAAATTGTGACCCAAAGTCAGTGCTGTTGAGATGAGTGATGTACTTGGTAATCCTTGGTGGACAGGATCACTGGTAAACCACCAGGATCTCACTATGGGCGACATTATTGGAAGATATAATCCCACAAGCCTAGCAGAGAAGCCAGCAGGTAGAATGGAATGGGAGTGGCATGGCTCAACTGTCAGGGCTCAGCCATGTCATGCCTCTAGGGCCTCTTCAGTAGTTAGAGCCATGTACCACCAGGTAAATGCCAGAACTAGTAGCAGACTAGGAATCCTCTATGTGGTTTGTGTAATTTAGGATGTCTATAGGGTCCTATTGTTTGGTCCATGCAGTGGCGGCTTCTCCGCTAGGGTAGGATGAGCGTCACCCCCTACTCTGCAGCAGTAAAAGGGAAGGAAACAATAAAATGATAATAATGTCATGTTATTATCATTTTATTTTGTTCTCCTGCTGCAGCAGATTTGTGTGAGGGGGCATGGCAGGGCTGCGGAGCAGAGGAACAGTAGTTTGCCCACTCCTAAGTGTGCCATGACTGTTTGGTCTTCTTGGGGTGCCCAAAACAGTCATGTGCACTTCCTTGTTCTCCATGCAGGCTGCATTACAGTCTGAGTGGAGAATATGCCCATCCCTCCAGCCCCTGGCTGATAGCTGTGTCATGGTGCTCAGACCAATCACATCGCTGCATTGCAGCTTGTAATTGGCCTAGGAGAGGGAGCCTGGCTGCCTCCTTCCTGTTCCTGGATGCGGAGTCAGGAGAGCAGGAGCAGAGCCACGGGACCCTGCGGCAAGGTAAGTTAAATTGTTTTTTATTTTTGTTCCATTGCGACCTGCTGGCCGGTCCGCCACCCGCCACCCGTGAGCCGGCTGGCCGCCACTGGGTCTGTGCTTACCACTGAAAAAAAAAGTTGTCTCCATAGGAAGGGGCATGTTAAACCAGCCTTTTTTTATTTAACACATGATACTATTAGTTCTAGAAGGCAGATCGTGGCAGACATCTTGGGAGGGTCCCCGCTATAAAATCAGCCCCACCAAAACCTCGTGGCTCACTACTGTGTAAAAATACCAGTGAGAGGCAGTCATCTGTGCCGCTCTTCAAATTCAAGAAGAATTTTTGCTAATGAAGAGATAGGCCTGATCACAGGGCAAGACCGCCGGTGCGGAACTCTGGGTATTTTGCAATTTAGATTGAGAGAGGCGGACCACCCTGAAAACATGCGCATGTAAAAGCGCTCATTGAACTTGTATGTAGAAATGACGCATGCTTTGGCTTCAGATGAGTTTTGAAAGAGTAATGTAAGAAAGGCCAGAAGAGAGCGGACTATGTTAACAGTGAAGCCCTGGTTGATGTCTTCATGTGAAGTGATGCTAATTAAATATGCTGAGTGAAAACAGCAAGTACTTGGGGGAAGGCGTTCAGTTCCCTGTGGCTTCTCATAGCAAGTGCTGAGACTTTTGCGTAATTCTGATTTTTAACTGGACTTTGGAGTGAGGCTGGGCTTGTTGTATGCTACCATATTCTTTCTATTGCAATTGAATGTTTCTAGTATGTACAGTTTTGTTTAGCAAACAACTAAGGATCAACATATCTCTCTGAATATTGAGATGGTTCTACAGCGCAGTACAAGCTGGCTACTAGAAAGTGCATAGATGAAAGGTTTTAGGAGGAGGTTCTATTCCAAGAACATAACTTGCCTGTATGATTCTTGTTTCCAGTTTAGTGCGAGTGCAAAGCACTGCTGATTAACAAACCGCCCCCAGCACAGGCAGAGGAAGCTAATCAATGAAGCAAGAAGTGTCTTGGTTATAGTATTTGTAAAAAGTACTCTATTGTGACACTGATGGAGGCTTCTGTGAGGGAGAACTAGCAGTAAGTGTTGCAACTCTGCACTGTGCATGGCCTGCAAGTACTATAAGAAAGTCCAGAAAAAGAGGGAAGAAACAGGTCCAATAATATTGAAGTTGTGGGTATGCCAGAATTAGCAGGACGTCAATGTATGGAACATTGTCTTGAGGAAATGTTATAATAAATGCAGCAAATGAAGAAGGCCCACTCATGTCAATACAAGCATCAGCAGAAAGTCATGTGCAGTTGTATGTATTGAAAGAGAAATACAGGCCTAAGCTATCTGCACTAGTAGAATAGAAAAGCAGCACTAAATGGATTCAGGTCCCAGAGGGAGAAAAGTAGAGACGAGCTTCAGTAGAATAGAGAAATACAATTAGACACAGCAGAAACGGAGTTACAGGATCGCATTGAATGAATGAATGAATGACTACACATTTGTATAGCGCATGGTTACCCGGAGGCATCCCAGCCCTTCAGTGGTCCATTCATCCCCGATGATTTAGGGGAATAAAAATGTTTTCAGCATATTCCTAAACCTGAGGTGGTTCTCCTCCAGCAGGATAACATCGGGCAGGCTGTTCCAAAGTTTTGCCGAGTGTACAGCAAAACGCCTGCCGCCCATGCGGCTTCTCCTTATCCTAGGGACTGTCAGTAAGTTCTTGTTACTGGATCTAAGGGTCCTGTTAGTTTGATGGGGCGGAATAAAGGTTGAATGAGATCAGGTCCTGTCTTGGTCAGGGCTTTGTGAACGATGGTCATAGCCTTAAATTCAATCCTTTGTTGTATAGGCAGCCAGTGTAATTGCCGGAGCGCTGGTTTGGCTGAAGTTCTTCGTGTGATGTGTAATAGCATCCGGGATGCACAATTCTGTACAGTCAGTAAGACTCTAAGTGTCCCCTGTGGGGCCCCTAGGTAGACTGCGTTGGAGTAGTCAAGGCGAGTTAAAATCAAGGCCTGTACTAGTATTCGCCTCGCTTCGAATGGAAGTAGCCCAATAATTTTCCTTAGTGATCTCATCAGGGCGTAGCAAGTAGCTGCTACCTTCTGAGCTTGCACCAAAGAATTAAGTGCTGGGTCCAGCCATACTCCCAGAATCTTAAGTCTCTCCTTTGGGGGGGGGGGGGGGGGGCGGGAGGGGGGCTGGCCCAGAGTGTTCGGCCACCATCCCTCCACCGAGGAGGGTGCATTATGTCCTAGCATCATGACCTCCGTTTTTGCTCCGTTGAGTTTCAGGAAGGAATCATCCATCCACTCGCGGACTCTGCTGAGGCAGGAGGAAAGCTTGTCATAAGTCGACTCCTGTCCAGAGAGAGTGATGATAAGCTGAGTATCATCAGCATAGGTCACCAATTGCACCCCCCAAGGTAACACCACCTCAGCCAATGGTCTCATATATATATTAAATAAGGTTGGGCTGAGGGATGAACCCTGGGGAACGCCACAGTGTAGATGCATAGGGGGGGAAGAGATGTCATCCTCAAATACCGAAAAAGTCAGCTCGGAGAGTAAGGATTGTAGCCACCTCAGTGCGATCCCAGTGATACCTATATCACTCATCCTTTGAATCAGAATAGAATGGTTAACATTATCAAAGGCCGCACTGAGGTCTAATAACAGTACGGCCGCACAGCTGCCTCCATCAACAATCTTCCTTGCTTCCTCTACTACTGCATGAACACGTCTCTGAGAAAATATGTAGATAAGATAGGACAGTGTCATAGGATGGGTGGGAGATTAGGCCTTGTAGAGCAGTAGACATGTAGGGAGTAGAGCATTGCTAGGCTTCAAAGAGACAAGGCAAGTGTGACATCTAGTATTTCCTTTGTTTCTCTTCCTCTGTGCTAATGTGGAATGTGACAAACAGAATGTACTATATCAGGAATGTTGAAGTATTCCAGGTTTGGCAGTTACTGTATGGCTGTTTGTGGATGAGGTGCATTAAACCCAACGTGCTTATATCAAGATCCTGTTCTGGAGTATTTATTTATATGTGGTAAACACCACATTATCATGGCGATGATCGGAAAACAACACCTCAACACAAGAAGTGGATTTGGATTCTCTGTGTAGACTTCGTGGAAAAGGCGATCCTCCCCAGCGGCGGTTTAATAAAAGAGAAATTGGTATTTCTCCAGTGGCTGAAAGCGGATGGAAATGTCACTACTGAAATAAGTCAAAGAACTCACGTGAGGTGTATGGAGGGAGGAGTTGTGAGACGTTAGTCCGGTGGAGCGAGTTGGGCAGAGGAGTGTTCGAACGCTGACAGCGGAGAAGCGCGTTCGCCATTCAGCGGTCGTCCTGCGTTTCAGCTGTGCGTTCCAAGCACGCAACGCGGTGACGTTTTTCTGCTCATTCAGCGGGTGCCCTGTGTTTCAGCTGTGCGTTCCAGGCACGCTACACGGTGACTCTTCCTGTTCATTCGGGGATATCCCTGTGGTACAGCTGTGCGTTGCAGACAGTTGACGCAGTGGTGTTCAGAAGTCTAGCTACATCCAGTGGAGCACATTTATAGCCGGTATTTTATTTGACTTGCAGTGCAGTGACACTTGTGGAATTAAGTCACACAGTAGTTTAACCAGTTGTGTTTTTATTTATTTTCATTTTTTTTTTTGAGGCACTACTTCTATAGATTTTTTTTTTTTCACACGGACATTGATGTGCGGAAAATTAAAAGGAATTTTTACTGGAATTTTAGAAATCTGAAGTTTACTATATATTTTTTTTAAAGGTATGATAATATTTAATGTAACATTAGTAATGGACAGTGTCTTCATTATTTAAGTGTCTTAGTTTGATTCTAATTTTAAGATAGCGCCCAATAATAGAATATTACAGAGTCTTATTGTTTTAGGCTGATATGTATATAAATATATATATATATATATATATATTAGGTTGTGGTGCATAGTAGTATAAGTCGTGGAAGATGCAAAATGTAACTCAGCCTCCATTTTTTTAAACGAGTCCAGGAGAACCTAATGTAAAGTGGCAAAAATGGAAGAAAATATTTGTGAATTATGCCAGAGTTTGTGGCACTAAGTTGAGTGCAGAACGGAAACACTCTTTACTTTTACATTGTCTTGGAGGTGAGGGTCAAGAAGTGTTGGAGCATCTTCCCGAACTGAGTGCAGCAGACTCGAGAAATTTGAATGAATATGAGATTTGCATTCTTCAATTGGATCGGCATTATCTTCCACGCTTGAGTACAATAATGGAAAGGTATCATTTTGGGTTAAGAGAGTAAAAGAAGGATGAGGCTGTGGAAGATTTTCTGTCTGCCTTGAGGAAACTGGCATCTTCATGTAAGTTTGGTCCTGCATTAGAGGAAAGAATAAGGGACCAATTTGTTCTGAAGTGCGCACATGATGACATAAGAAAGGAACTTTGGTTGAAGGACGAACCTCCCTTGGATGAGGTAATTGTAATAGCTAAACAGGTAGAACATATGACTAAATGTGTAGATGAACTCAGTTCTGTGAAAAAGAAAGATGTGATAGTTGAAACTAAAACTGAAGAAGTAATTTGTCAAGTAAAGAAGAAAAATTCAGTTGTTGAAGAAAGTTTGAATATTGCACCTACTAGTGTGAAAAGTTTTTCAGGTGGTGGTAAGTTTTCTTGTTTTAGATGTGGTCATTTTGGTAATTTGGCAAATTCACCTTCTTATCCCGCATTACGTTTTCAGTGTAACACCTGTGGACGTAAGGGGCATTTTGCCAAGTTATGCAAAAGCAAAGCATCTAAAACAGAAGTGGTTGGGAGCAAGAAACAACCTGAAGTGAAGATAGTTACTTTCCAGATAAGTGAAGGAAAGGTTGAACATCCTTCACATCTGGTGGATATAGAAGGTGTTCCTTTAAAGTTTAAATTTGATTCTTGTTCACATCTAACCATGATGGGAGAAGACATGTTTGAGCAGCATTTGTCTGGTAGAGTGAGTCTGATGAGATGTGATGTTTCTCCTTTAGGTTATGGGGGTGTACCGATTAACATGTCAGGTTGTTTTACTGCAAGAATAAAACTTGGAGGGAAAAGCATTACAGGGAAGGTTTATGTGGCCAAGAATGGTGATGCACTTATGGGATGGGCGCATCAACGTTTACTTGGTGTACGTTTGAACCCTAATGCGGATCCCCAGGTGGAAGTTCTTGAAGTGAATGATTTGGGGGTGATGCTTAGTGAGGAATACAGGGATGTTTTCTCAGACAATTTGGGTTGTCTTAAGGGTTATAAACATCAAATTAAATTGAGATATAATGCTGTTCCTGTTACGGCCAAAGTCAGGAGAATTCCCATTAATGAACAACAAAGTGTGCAAAATTAAATTGACAAGTTGATCAAATTGGGTGTTATTGTTCCAGTTGAAGCTACGGTCGTTGCTAAAAAAAGCCAATGGCGATATTCGTTTATGCATAGATCTTCGTTCGTTAAATAAAGAAGTTATTGTTGACAGGTTTCCGCTGCCAAATATAGATGAGATGATTAGTACTTTGGGTGGCGCCAAGTTCTTTACGACCCTGGACTTGGCGTCAGCTTACCATCAAGTTGTGCTAGATAATGACTCTCAGGAGCTGATAGCTTTTATTACTCCTATGGGAACTTACAAGTTTTGTAGGATGCCGTTTGGCCTCATATCGGCCGCATCTGTGTTCCAACGCATCATGTCAAGGGTTCTTAAAGGTTTGCACGGGGTGAAATGCTATCAAGATGATTTACTTATCTTTGGTAACACTGATGAAGAGCATTTGGTGCGTGTTAAAGCTATATTGGAAAGATTACGTGAAGCTGGCTTGATGCTAAAAAAGGAGAAATGTAAATTTGGTGTTGAGGGGGTCAATTATCTTGGGCATAGGATAACTGGGGAAGGTGTTTTTCCCAAGAAGAAACTTGTAGATACGATAGTCAACATGGCTGTACCGCTTAACAAGGATAAATTGCTTTCATTCCTTGGCATGGTAGAATTTTATAGTAAGTTTATTCCAGATTATGCAAAGAAGAGTTTTCATTTGAGGAAACTTACTGTAAAGAACTGTGTATTTTAATGGACGGATGAATGTGAGGAGGAATTTAGATTGATGAAAGATGAACTTAACAATGTTTCTTCTCTTCAGGCATTTGATCCCTGTGATCCCACGGTCATAATGACAGACGCAAGTGAGAAGGGTTTGGGTGCCATTTTATTCCAAAAGAAGCAAGGGAAAGACTGTTGGATCTCATGTGCATCTAGGTGTCTCAGGGGTTCTGAACGCAATTATTCCGTTATTGAAAAGGAATCATTGGCGATTTTTTGGGCTTTAAGGAAGTTTAAGAATTTGATTTGGGGCATTAGTGTCAAGGTTTTCTCTGATCATAAACCGTTGAAGGAGGTTTTTTTGAAGAAGGGTCTTGATGCCATCTCTTCAAGAATAAGGAAATGGATAATTGCTTTACGAGAATTCAATTTTGAAGTAGATTACATTCCAGGCGTGGTTAACAAATCAGCTGATTGTTTGTCTAGATTAGTTAAGGTAGATGAGTGTTTTTGTGATGATGAGTTTTTAGAGGAGGATGTAGTTAATGTTTGTGAAATCACACAAGGTGTGGTTAGTGAGATGGTCTGGAAGGATGAATTAGAGAAAGATGGTGAGGTAAAAAAAGTAATACAGATGTTGAAAGATAAGACTAGACTAGATAAACCCTGGTCTCTCGTGGTGAGTGATGAGCTTTCTGTTTTGGATGACTTTTTGGCTAGAGGCACTAAATTGGTTCCTCCAGAGGGAGTAAGGAGAAGATTGCTGGATTTTACACATAGTGGTCATCTTGGTATTGTTAAAACCAAAGAATTGTTGAGACAACAGTTTTGGTGGCCTGCAATGGACTTAGATAGTGAGAGAATGGTTCGAGAGTGTGTAGAATGCAATGCCAGTGACAAGATTCTAAAAACCAGACAATCTCCTATGGTGTGTAGGAAGCCTCCTATTCATGTTTGGAATGAAATTGCAATTGATATTGTAGGTCCGTTGTATGGGGTTAGTGACACTCCTTACCTTATTGTTGTTCTTGATTTGTATACAAGGTGGATTGAGGTTGGTGCTGTCACAGAGATTTCCACTGATAGTGTCATTAAATTGTTGGATGACATTTTCAAAAGAGAGAGCTTTCCAAACAGCACAGTGGATTTTGCTCTAATGATTTCAAGTGTTTTTTGAGTGATCGAGGTATAGTTCACAAAAGGTCTTCTATTTATCATCCTGGAACAAATGGTGCTGTTGAGAGGGTAAACAAAACGTTAAAGGAAAGTATACAGCTTGCTCCTGCCAATGGTTTGTGTTGGAAAAAAACACTTCAAGACAGAACCAGTGCTTATCGTTTTGCTCCTCATATGACTACTGGCAAGTCTCCCTTTGAACTGTTTAAAAGTAGAATTCCCAACACATTGATGTGTCCTGGTTGGATGAAGTTAAATAAGGGTTTTGTGGACAATAGAGTAGGAGATTCGAGGAATAAAGAAATTGCAAAACAAGTTGAAAGAAAGTTACATTTTGATGGAAGGAAGAATGCAAAACAGCTTAGTTTAAATGTTGGTGACATGGTAATAATTAGAGCTCCCGTGGGAACAAAACCTTGGTCTAAATATACTAATGTTAGACCTGTGGTTAAGATATTTAAAAATGCTATCAAAACCAGTGATGGGAGAATTTGGAACAAGAGCCGTGTGGTTGTTGTCAATGGTGATGAATCTTCTGGTTTTGATAAAGTGTCATCGAAAGGGAAATTACATCTGTTTCATTTCCTAATGGGGTTCCTCATACTCCTAAAGTGATCCGAGGAAGAAGTCAAAGAGTTCGTAGACCTCCTGTTTATATGAAAGATTATATTTAAACTTTTTGTTCCTTTCATTCTGTTCTTCATTTTATTTTAAAATGCTGTTGTTTATATTTTATTGTTATTTTGTGTTGTGCAGAGGAAGATGTGTGACATCTAGTATTTCCTTTGTTTCTCTTCCTCTGTGCTAATGTGGAATGTGACAAACAGAATGTACTATGTTAGGAATGTTGAAGTATTCCAGGTTTGGCAGTTACTGTATGGCTGTTTGTGGATGAGGTGCCTTAAACCCAATGTGCTTATATCAAGATCCTGTTCTGGAGTATTTATTTATATGCGGTAAACATCACAGCAAGGACAACTGGTAAATCAAGAGGTAATGAAGAAGCCTAATCAAAATACGTTGTGCACATGTATAGCATTTTATAAACATGTGATTAGCTTTTTTGCAGAAAGTATTACTTTTGATATAATGTTGTGCCTAAGTAAATGCCAGATTGTGTATGCAAACATATGACTTATTTACGCTCAAAACTGTATAAAAGAAACTGGTTGCTCCATTGTAAGTTGACGCTCAGATTCCAGTTCCACGGAGCTGTCTGACCTTCCGCACGTATCATTAAACGTTATAATATATTGCCAAAAGAAGTTGTGCCGTCTTTTCTTTCGTCCGGCAACAGAATGCCTCCAGTCTAACTTGAAATTAAAAGGGCTCAAGGTTTTTTCCAGTAGAGACTGCCCAGATGGCCCCCATGTCTCAAACCCTACCAGGTGATCTAACTTGAGGAGTTCTATTTTGTCTCCTGAGCTCCTGAATTACAGAGACAGCGCTGTTTTACTCCATGCAGCAAGACTCAGGATGGTCCCTTTAAAAATTAGAACACCAGGATAATGTTTACAAGCAACTTATACAGAAGCAGATAAGGAATTTTTACATTGTAATCATTAACATGTTCACAATATTCATGCCCATTTACAGGTTTGTTCACAGTAGCACACTTGTATGCTTTATTTTGCTGCATCTCCATATAGTGAACATTGTCCTCAACAGATATAATACATAACAAATACATTTTAAATAACCTGTGGCTGATAAACGTGGCTCAGCTAGTGAACACCTAACATCATTTTGTGTCAAGAACGGAGGCTAGCATTATGCATAACTTTTTATTGCTACTCCAATCTGTATCACTTTAAAGCAAACTTCAATCACACTTAAATTCTAGAATTAGGACCCCTCCTTACAGTCTATATAAACCAAAGCCGAGCCGCCGCCTTCTTTTATTTTCTGCTCCTTGCCAGTTAAGTGTCTGTTAGCACTATTTTACGATTGTGGTTATTTATGGTAAAATTGTGAAATTATGTATGTAAATTGTACTTTAGAAGTTTGTAGCTTATTATTGGTTGTTGCGCAGTTTCCCAATTCATGGGATGTGTATATATTTTGTATCAAACTGATGAAAACGGTTGTTAATGAATCCTATTTTTAATAGGTTTTAAGAAGTATGTAGAATAATAAGAATGTATCTCTCGCCTGTTTACTCTCATGCACAGCTCATCTGGTGGTGCATCGAGGGTGGGAGAAATGGTCTCAGCATAAGGTATTTTTCCAGTTGGGCCTCGCGCTCACGCAGTGACATGCATTCAGCTCTTCCAGGTGCGAGGGGGATAAGTGTTTCTTGCAGCTTGCTTTATCTCTGTGGTACCTGTTTGTGATAACGTCTTGCATAGAGCGCACATCATGACGTCATTGGCACAGGCGACCTTTTCGTTGCAAAAGCGTTTGCCTTGGAGATTGTAGTGTCAGGCTGACATTTTTGTGAGGTAAGTGAGTGAGGAAGAAGCGCACTTTCATTTTTGGCTAGTTACAGATGAAATATAATGGCACTTTTGCTGACAAGGGGTAAAGAGTTGGTTTTAGCTGAGTTTTAATATAAAAAAATAAGAGATAAGAGTTTGGAAGAGTTGTTTTTTAGGTGCAGAAGCACTGTAGAACCACTGAAAGGATAACTGAGGAAGGAGGTCCTTCTGGAAATGGAAATAATGATGAGATGATAAAAAAGATGGTCCAGGATGAGATAAGGGCCTCAGTGAAGGATATTTTCTTCAGATCATTCAGATGAGGAATAATAGTCCTTGGAGGAGGAGGAGCAGAATACAATGACATGTACTGTAAAGAAAAGGATGCAAAGGAAGAATATTGAGGATGATCTAAGGCTAATTTATTAGCATGGCAGTGAGGTGGTCTGGGCACCATGATAAAGGAGGGTGTCCTGCGCAACACAAAAGAAGGTGTCCTTGGCGGCACACATTAGATTCAGGGTAGACCTAATGATGAAAATTCCTGCAATCATGATGGGGATGAGTTTGTCCTGGACAACTGTGAGGATAACGGTTGGATCAAGATTTTGGTAAAGAAGAGAAATTAAGAAAAGAGAGAGAAATTGTGAAAGATCCAAAGGGCGTAGGTATGTTTAGCACTGATATGTTAAGGCTCCCTAGGAGTGCAGACTGGTGGCCTTTGTCACATATTGCACATTTTCTAAAGTTATGGATAAAGAGACCATTGGTAAAAGAGGCATGAGCTGTGATGAGAGCAGAATGCTCTCGTACCATGATTGAGAATAAGGCATCCATGATCTCGGATTAAGACCCAGATCTGATCAGTTTTCTTTTTAAGATGGGGCGCGGCCCCAGGAAATGGTCTTGAAAGGGCTGTCAGATAGTGGCAGGATAGACTAATAGATGTTATTGGTCCTCTTGCAAGAATATTAGATATGGCTGAGGAGGCCAAGTCAAAGTCAGTTTCTGTGGATACAGAATTGTTAAGCGGTTGGTCACAAAGAACAGATGGCAGAAAGGCAAAAAGCAATCCTCATACGTAATAGCTCTAAGTTAGGGGATTTTGCTAAAAAGGAGCCAAGTGAGGACCCCAAAGGGTTTATATTTGGAGGAGGCTTAGTGAAATGTGTGGTGAAATATGTTTCTACTTACAAAACCTTTATTAGGCACAGAGTTCTCTGAGAAGAGTTTTCGGGTAACGTGTTTTGACAGGGTTGGATCCAGGGGGCGTTTCTCTTGTGAGTCATACTCAAGGTCCCATTACCAATTACAAGGACATGCATCCTTCAGAGGATACAAGTCTGCCACTGGTTCCTATCCTCAGAGAGGAAGAAGTATCAGATAACGTCAGTACAGAGGAAGAGCTCTTTTTACACCAGAAAATCAAGGTAGGTACGAGGATGATTTCTGGTTCTTTCCTAGGAAAGGTAAAGGGTTGTTTAAAAAACTTCGTAAACAGTTGGAATTATTCAACTGGGAATCAACGGGTTCTACAAGCAGTAAAAGGATACACAGTACAGTTCGGGGATATGCCTGTTCAGGATGTGGAACCGCAGGAGATGGAATTTCAGGTAGACCAACAAAAGTACTGGATTTGGAGGTTTGAGAGATGTTGAATAAAAGGAGCGATAAAGACCTTATCTGGGAATGATGCAGGTTTTGTGAGAACAATATTTTTAGTCAAAAAGAAGGACAAGGGCTAACACCCTGTAATACATTTGAGAAATCTGAATTCGTTTTTAATTTACAGAGGTTTCAAGATGGAGGGTATCCATCTTTTAAGATATTCTTGAAGGGAACAATTGGTTGGTAAAACTGGCATTGAAAGACACTTATTTTACCATTCGGTAGCGGAGGAGAGTTGCAGAATTTTGCAATTCAGATGGTTAGGAGATCTTTGTCAGTTCATTTGCCTGCCTTTTGGACTAGCATTAGCACCTTGGTGTTTTACACAAGTATTGAGGCTAGTGGCTTATATTATCAGAGAGAGAGGAATTGGAATGATTATGTATCAATACGAATTCCTTTTTATGTCTCAGGAGTTGAGTACACAGCTTCTGTAGCATGGCATCTATTGGAGTCTCTGGGGGTTTTGTTCAATTTGGAGGAATCAGAACTCATTCCTTGTCTGGAGACAGAGTTCCTTGGGTTTGAGGTGAACACTACTCATGCAACTGAGTTTACCAGAAAGAAAGGTTGTGAAAATAAAATCAGAGGTGAAACTGATTCTGAAGAAACCATTCATTACTTTGAGGTCTTTAGCAAGGGCTATAGGTTTATTTTCTTCTTCAAGTCAGGCGGTCTCTCTGGGTCCTCTTCATTACTGAGATTTATAGAGACTGAAAGTGGATGGCCTAAGGAAATGTTTATAGACTGGGGACCAAGTACAGGTAACTGTGGAAGCACATGTAGAGCTGAATTGGTGGCTAGACTATTCAGAAGCAGGGAATGGCAGAGTGTTTTTGGAACATGTCCAGATTTTATATTGGAAACAGATGCTGGCTGGCGTGCTTGTTTGGATCAGCAGGAGACAGGTGGCAGATGGTCACGGGACGAGAGTCAGAGCCATATAAATGGATTAGAGAAGAAAGCAGGTGTTTTTGTAATAAAAAAGCTTTGGGAAAACATTTAAAAAATGGCAGTTTTTATTAAAGATGGACAAAGTGTCAGAGGTCTGTTATATACATCAATTGGGTGACAGCAAGTCAAAAAAATTAACCCAGCTAGCAAAGGAAATTTTGAGTTTTTGTCTGGAACAAAAGATGAGTTTGCAAGCAGAATACTTGCCAGGTATGTTCAATACAGCAGCAGATTGGAACTCAAGATATCTCAGAGATTACAGCAATTGGAAGTTGAGTGCACATCTGTTCAGGAGTATACAGAATGTTTGGAGTCCTTTGGAGGTGGGTCTGTTTGCGTCAAGGTTGATTTTCCAGTTGCCTCACTATTTCAGTTGGGGACCAGATCCGCAAGCAGAAGCATTGGAAGCTTTTCAGCATGTTTGGAGGGGACTTCAGGAATTTACATTCCCTCCTTTCACAATGATTCAGAGGGTGTTGTTGATGGTGAGGAGACAAAAATGTTAGGTAATTCTGATCACTCCTTTCTGGACAGCTCTGCCTTGGTTTCCAGGGCTGTTGGAGTTGGTTGTAGGCAAGCCTTTTTTATACCAATTTTGGAAGATATGTTGACAGATCCAGAAGGAGAGGTTCATCCATTAGTTTTGGAAGGAGCTTTGAGCCTTCTTGCTTGGAAGATTTCATGTGAGGAAATTATATTGAAGGACTTTCATAATTGGCTTGAGAGTTGCTCCAGAGAATCCTGGGCACCTGGGACAAGAAAATGATATGTTGGAGCATGGAAAGTATGGTAGATATGGAGGCATCTTCCATAGAGTTTTCAAATTTATCATCTTTTTTTGAGAAGGGTCTAAGTTACAGGACTATAAATTATTATAGGTCAGTGGTGGCTGCAGGACATGCTTCAGTACGTGTTTTTTTCCATTGGAAGAGATGCTTTGATTTGCTGGGTAATGAAAGGAATAAAGTTGCGGAGACCTGCGAGACCAATATATAGTAATTTATGGAATGTGAATTAGATTTTTATAAAATTAGAGAGTTGACCATCTAATACGTTTTGGACATTATAGCAATGATCTTGCAAGATAGCAACTCTACTATGTTTGATATAATTTAGAAGAGTTTCAGAAGCACATGCCTTGGAGATGAGCAACTGCTTTTACAACCCAAGTGGAGTGGTATTTAATATTATAAAAAGGACTTATACAATGTCATCTTCAATGTTTTAGCCAATATTTGATGACCATCTAAAGCTGTGTGTTGTTTGTTGTTGGAAAGAATATGAGAGCAAGTTGGCTGAACTCAGGAGGGATGGAGTAAGACAATTGCTGATCTCTTATATGAGACCATTTAATCCTGTGAGCTCAGTGACAATTGTGCGTTGGGTAAGATTATGTATGCTTGAGACAGGAGTGGATATCTAAATGTTAGGTGCACATTAAGTAAGAGGTGCAATGGTCAGTAAGGTTTTTGCATCTGAGGGACGTCTTGAGGATATTCTGAAGGCAGCAGACTGGTCAAATGCTGGTGTATTTTTAAGGTGTATGTAAAACCTATGGAACGTGGATCATTGGTTGTAATATCACAGCTTTAATATCTCTAGACTAGACCACCCCTTTAAAAAAGGTGGCTCACAGGAACGCTTAAATAATACCACTGAGCCCCTTCAAACCGTCTCTAACTGTGAAGCACTAGTTTTTAAAATTACTCTGACCAGTCATTACTCATTCAACGGAGTACTACTTTACAGACCCCCTGGCCCAAGCGCCACCTTCCACAACAACAACAGCCACCCACTGGACATTAAGGTCCTCTTTTTTGAGGCCCGGAGTGATAATGGTGCTGGGCAGATTATCCTCACGCAGGAGTATAATATTCGTGGCAAACACAAATAGTATAAGAGAATGAGGTAGTGGGAGAATGTAATCAAAAGATTTTTGTTTGGGAACAGCAAATATAATGAAATGCTTGTTCACTTCACCAGATGGATGTGAGGGTGCAGACTGGGACATTTTAATATATGATGCATTGTGATTTATTCCAATATGCACCGGAATATCCGAGCGCATTTTACTAAGACTTAAAACAGAATTACAGGTCTACATAAGGGTATACAAAGTAGACAGATGTTTTTTAATAGGCAGTGGTATTGTCGATTTGCAAATGAAAATACAGGCCGGTCTTCATAGGATGAATAAATGACCTGCGGGAGTAAGTGGGAGTCTATTGGCTCGTGGACTAAAATTAACACATGACAGTAAGTTCATAAGTGGGAATATATTGGGAGAGTCTGAGTGAATTTGCGAATGTGCTGGGCTAAAATATATATGGAAATGAACTGTGACCTTTAAAGTAAAAGAAGAAAAGGACTTGTTGAACAAGAACTTCTTGAAAAGAACTGTGATTTTGTTGAATTAAAGAAGAAGAACATTTATTTTGGAATAACAATTTTCTGCCTATGGACTGGTTATTGAAAAGATTCCAAATATTGGCAAAATGTGTTTACAGAGATTGTTGGGCGTTCCTCTTGAGTGTAATTGTTTATTTGCTTGGACGAACACATCTATTCTTCTGCTATTGAAGAAACCTAGCTTGGACTGTCAAGACGCAAACAGCTACAGGCCTATCTCGCGGCTTCCCCTGCCCACTAAGATTGTCGAAAACACAACTCTTCAAGTTTTTGGAGGATAAGAAGGTATTGGGTTGTGCACAGTATGGCTTTAGAAGTCAACATGGCACAGAGCTGGCCCTAATAAATGTGCCAGAGGAAATTAGAAAGGTTCTGTATAAGGGTGGGAAGGCAGCAATGATCCTATTGGACCTCTTGGCTGCCTTCGACATGGTTGACAACAACCAGCTTGTCATTTGCCTTTTTTCCATGGGAGTTAGGGGCAAGGCTTTGGCCCTTATAAAGTCCTTTCTCACTGACAGAGAACAGCGGGTGGAGCTCGATGGGACATAACTCATATTTGTTCTCTATGCCCTGTGGAGTGCCACAGGGCTCCTCACTGAGCCCAACACTTTTTAACTTATACGTTGCCCCCCTCTGCTCGCTCATAAAATCTTTTGGATTCAAAACATTTTCATATGCCAATGATACACAAATAGTGGCGTCTTTCGCTGGAGACCACACAGACACCGCTCTAAGATTTCAAGAATGCCTGCAAAAGGTTGGGCAGTGGATGGCCCAAAACGTTCTCATATTGAACATAGGTAAAACTGAGGTGCTTCTCTTTGGAAACGATACCTCTTTGTGGGGACCCAAATGGTGGCCACAGGAAATGAGCGAAACCCCCACTCCGACCAATAAAGTGAAAAACCTCAGAGTCTTTTTTGAGGGGCAAAATAACACAATTACCTCCTCTTGCTTCTTTTTGATTAAAACCATCAGAACGATCCTTCCATTCATTCCGTTAGAGCTCCAGGAAGCAGTGGTGACAGCGCTCATACTGTCCAGACTGGACTATTGCAACGGATTGTTCCTGAACATACGTATCCATCTCCTCAATAAAATGCAGGTCCTACAGAATGCAGCAGCCCATCTGCTGCTCGATATCCTCAAACAGCAATTGGTAGCCCATGCTCTACCCTCCTAGCACTGGCTACCGGTAAAAAGAAAGATCAAATTCATGGCCCTATGTACTGCCTTCAAGGCACTCCCTGGCCGAGTTTTCTGACAAACAAATTTCAGTGGTATCTCCCTGGTAGGGAGCTTCACTCTGCAAATTCCGCCAATCTTGCAGTCCCAAAAATCAAAATGGCTACTTGGGGGGAGGGGGGGTTGGGGGTGAGGGGGAAAGCTTTGTGGCAGGTACAGTGAAGCTGTGGAACTCACTCCCAATAGGACTGAAGACAGAAAATAACCTCCTGGGTTTCCGCAAATCCTTAAAAACATTGCTGTTTAACATGTAGTGGCCTGCTTTTTTCGTTATCCTGCACAGGCTCACACCTCAGACTTGAGCCGCCATGCTTAGACGCCTCCAGGTATTAGTGCGTGTTATAAATCCCAATTTAAATAAATTAATGTCCTTTCATTTCCTAATGCTAGCCTACGGTCTTGACATGAAATGTAGATTTTCCTAGTTTTATGATCAGAGAATCAGGATTTTATTAAAGACACATAGGCTGGCATTATCCTGCCCTCGATTTCCAGGTAAGGTTGCATTGAAGGGGGAGTGTGGCTTTCGTAAATGAAATATTTTATACAATGTATGGTGAAAATTATAATTTACATCCAATATTATGTTACTTTTGTAGAAATTTCAGTTTATATTTAGTGTTATGTTGTTTTTTGTAGAAAATTGACAAAGTTGAAGGTCTGAAAAATAGCATAAAATTACGCAAGTCGCTGGATAGATGGTTTTAGACCCCTTGTTCTGTCTCTCACAAATAATAACAAATCAACTGTGTTAAGCCAATGTATATGCACACTATCATGCAAGGGTATACGCCTGGCAGTAAATGGGTCCACTGCCACAGCAAACAACAGGGAGGAAAGCAGCACCCCTCTCTGGTGCTTCTAAAGATATCATAATGTTTAGAGATATATGTGCCAGCTTGCATTCTTGCCCCAGATTCTGAGAACAGCTGTGTAATCCATTTGTAATCCATTCTGCCCCATTCCCATTGTGCACAGTACTGCCAGAAAATATCACTACTGTAGCATATCACATGCTTTTTCTGGTGTAATTGGAAGCATATAAGTATTGCCCACCATAATCAAAGTTCAGCAACTGCCACTACTAGAATTGCAGTATAACTGAGGAGAACTAGTAAGATTAATAGGCGAAGAAAGGTTGGAGGAATGTTAGAATCAAAGGAGTTAGGGGGCATGTAGGTTCAAGGTGGTGGATCCTTTAGGAATCAGAAGCACGTCTGTATTCATTTGTTTCCGTAAGTAATCTGCAAGCCATATGGACCGGTGCTGAAACTAATTGTTCTCCTACTGCAATCAGGTGGACCTTATCTGCACATCAGCTTAGCTCAGTTGCTCGGGTAGTACCAGGTAATTTCACTGGACAGTGATGCCCAGCAGTGCCTGCTGTCCACCCACTGAGGAAAATAAAAAAGAGATGGGTGCTCACTGTGTCCTAGGACTCAAGCTGCACCTTACTTATGAGACCCAAATAAGCTGAAACTAGTCTTTTTTTTTAAGAACTTTATTTTTATTTTCAACAACCATACAGCATATAATGGCACATTAAGCACAGGCAAGTTACATACTGTACAAGTGCTATCAGCACAGGCAACCTGTTGATGAGCATACAGTAATGGCAGCAATTGCAAAAGCATAGAGCAATACACAGTGAAAAGCGTCAGCACTCCCGGCACAGTTCCGCAATGACTGGCAATGCCCTGGCACCTCCACAGTCGCCACTGGACTAGCGAACATCTGAGCGCTACCTCTATACCCTGGGGCCACACCACACAGCAAGGAACACACACACCCATCCGCCCAATGGGTCTTTCGTCAGCAGCTACTAGCCCTCATCCGATGTCTCTACAATGCCCTGCCCCACATCAGTAGCACCAGTGTCTTCCGTTCGTGCTAGAAAAACCTGGTAGGACCTCCAAATACACTTTGGTTGGCTGTGGACAGGCATTATTAGACCCGGGATCCCTAGTTGGGTGAGGTAGGTATCTTAGGCCAAGTAGGGACCCGCATTCCAACGTCAGGGAAAGGAAGGTCACCTTCTTCGATTGCCACGCTCACCCCCCTCGGTAGCTTGGCACGAGCAGCCAGGCTTATCTTCAAGGGAAATGGATAAAGTATTCACAAGAATGCTCACAATAATCCAATGATGGCACCACAGATAGACACCACATGAGTTTTATAAAACAAGTATAAACTGTATGTAAAAAGATATACAATAAGACAACATGATATAAAACCAACATATGCGGTTGTGTAATATTTCTCCTGGCCGGTTGTTAGGCCAGCCAGCCCTTGTAAGTTCTGGCGATGTCAATGAGCACTTCTAAACATTCTCCTGTACTGCTAATCACATGTCATACAGTTCGTAATGCTAGAATTAGGCACTTTTGCAATGTAAAAATACTGTAATGCGTAACATAGCAATCAGACACTTTGCAATGGAAAGAGTGCAAGGCGTAACGCAACAATCAGGCACTTTACAAGGTAAAACAATGCAATGCGTAATCCCACCACCATATATGTCATTCTGCAATAATAAGGCAATGTGTATACACTAATCAGGTAATTCTTTATGCAGGAATAATGCAATGCGCAATATGCTATTCAGGTAGTTCATTATGCAGGAACAAGGCAATACGTCATAGACAATCAAGTAGTTTGTTATAAAGAAATGTTGCAATGTGTAAAACGTCAGTCAGGTACTCCACTCTCAAAAATGGAATACTACATAGTACACTCAGGCCCGATCACCGGGCCTTAGGCGGTCTCTCCGCCTCCTCTTCTGACCTATATTGTCAGCCTCTCACAGTTGGCCCCAACACAGTATGATGTAATTCCAAAGTTCATTGTCGCACTCCGGCCCCTGTACCGCCTCTCCCTTTGGCAATACGGGCCGCGATACGATATGAAGCAGAGGCTTGTGCTGCCAACACGAGAAAGAGGCCAAGAGCGTCTCCCTCCGAGCTCACACGTTACCTGGGGTGCAGGAACCCACTCTCCTCTCCTCGTCCAGTGGCTGGGCCGTCATGCAGCTTTTTGAAATGGCAACGGCGGCTCGAGCCGCAATGCAGCTCCTCCGAGACTGCCGGTCCAGGCCGCTTCACTTACGAAGATCTCAGGCTGCCACAAAGCACACGCACACAGCGTCACTGAGTCTTCCTTCACTGCGGGTGCACGATCACTGGGCACTCCACACACAGGTCTCAGGCTGCACGAAGATCACACGCACAGCATCACCGAGACTCCTTTTACTCCTGTGCACATGATAATACGGCGAATCCTCACGAAAGTGTCCCAGTGCACAACGCACCCGAACACGACGACGATGGGACTCCTGTGGATTCAGGTGCACACGATAACAAGGCAAATCCTCACGGAGGTCTCACAGTGCACAACGCACATGCTCAAACATCAATGAGACTCACTTGTATTCTGGTGCACACGATCCCTGGACAATCTCACAACGGGGTTCAGGTTGCACAAAGCACACGCACACAGCGTCACTGATTCTTGCTTGGATTCCTGGTGCCCCACGATCACAGGCCGATCCTCATGAAGGTCTCAGTGCTGCACAAAGCACACGCACACAGCATCACTGAGACTCACTTGGACACCAGGCGCCCACGATCACATGCAGTTCTGACGATGGTCTCAGAGTGCAACAAGCACGCTCCCCCAGCACCGCTGAGACTCTCCTGGAAACTTTTATGTTCCTGTGTTTCCAAACAGGGAGCTGGCTCACCTCGGAACCTTGGAGATAGTTTCTTCAGGACACAGCACACAGTAAAGTCCCTTTAGCCTTTCCTTGGTTGAAACAGCAAACTGCAGGCCAGCCCCAGATCACACAGCAATGGTCAGTCCTATCCTTCAGTCTCTACAGTTGTTTCTTCCTTAGCAAATGTCCTCTTGACCATGAAGTAGCTCCAGGCTTGTTCACACTTGATCAAGCCAGTCTCCAAGGTTCTGGGGCATCAGCTCTCATAGTTATACCTCTCAATGGCTTTGAAATCTTTGTGCTTCATGGGGGCACTGACCTCTGTTCAAATCAGTTCTGGGTGCCTCCCTGCCAGGGACACCTCTCTTTCTTTGATTAGTGGGGGTCTGGATTCTCAATCACTCAGCAGGAGATGAGCCAATTGTTTTATAGCAGCAACCCAGGCCTCTTCACCTTCAAGGGCTTCTCCTCCCCCTACACTCCAGATGCAGGTCAGCCTGTTGCTGTCTCACATCCTTCCCTGGGTCAAGACATTCCCCAGATTCTATAGTTTTCAAATCCAGACAGTTAATCCACATCCAGGCAGAGACACACAGAAATGTTAAAGCACAAAACTCAGCCACTTCTAAAAGAGTGGCTTCTGAACACACAATGCAAAAACAACCTTCGTAAAAAGATGTGTTATTACATTGTGAGTTCAAGTATACTAAACTTCACCTTTCCATCTTAAGCCCCTGGAAAGATAGGCTGGAAAACATATTACACAGCCTTCCAATTCTATCCTGTGGGCAAGATGGCCTTTCAACAGTGAAAAACGAAAATGGAGATTATTTCACTGTCAGGACACGCCACACACCTTAGTACATGTCCTACCTTGCACTGCACCCTGTCCAGGGGGGAACCTAGACCTGCCATAGGGATGTCTGATGTACACAGAAAGAGAAGGGTAAGGTCTGGCAAGTGAATGCACTTGACAGAACAACATGGCAGTTTAACAACCTGCACGCAGGACCTGCATTGGAAGGCCTGAGTTCCCTTTTTAAGGCTACTTGTGTGGGTGGCACAAATAGTGCTGCAGGCCCACTAGTAGCAGTTGCATTACCAGCCCTGGGACACATAGTGCACTTTACCAGGGACATCACTTAGTAAGGCAAACATACCAATCATGGAGAACCAATTACCATTACTCTATACAGGGAACACTTACACTTTGACACTGTTTAGCAGTGGCAAAGTGTTCAAAGCATCTAAGCTAGTCAAAAATAGCGGAGGTAGAGGCAAAAAGTCTGGGGTAATCATGTTAAAAGGGCCAGGTCTAAGAGGTATCAAGTCATGACAAGCGTTAGATTGAGTGTTGCATAACGTCATGTCCACATGCCATTTTCTCAGTGTCGAGAGCGGACCCATTGCCCAGCACATCACTATTCTGTGCCTCGCCAGTAGTAATCCATGGGCTACCAGGTGCTTAAAAGTCTTTGAGACATCCCTGTCGTTACCTAGCAGCGTCAACAAGGGGGTGGCTCAATGCGCTAGCCAGTTTCTCCTGTAAATCTCCCAAAACTGTGGCCCAAAAGTGCTGCACTCCAGGACAGGACCATGCCACACAGGTAAATCCCGCTCCATCCACCCGGTACATAATGCAGCAAGGACTGTCCATAAGCCATAGAGAAACATTTGGCCGTTGTGTAATACACCTAATTCAGAGACGTTTTAAGGCATGGGCAAAGTGGGCTCTGGCCCAAGGCCCCAGTCCTTCTGGGGGCCTCCTAACAGAGCCTGCTCTGTTCTGCAGTCTCACCCTGGTGACATTGAAAAATTCCTAAACAGATTTTTCTAATACTGTTTCCTTCAATTTATTTTTAATGTGGGTCATGCGTGAGAGTCTATTACAGACATTTTGCAGAGAAATGTTTATGTTTCATTCTTACTCCATAAAAAGTTTCTTTTAAATCACAGTAGGACCTCTCATATAACAAATGTGAGGGTGTCACAGAAATTATTTGCAGTAATAATATAAGCTGTAGGGCAGATGACACCTCCTACTGGTCATTTGCCTCAGCGCCAGAACACTCTTGCAGTAACTGCTGCTCTAAAACAAGCATTTGCAATGTAATAGGGCTCGCATTAGTAAAGTTTGAGGGATTATTATTGTAAATGACAAAGTTTTTTTTTTTTATTTTAACTTGTGGAAAATTCTAACTTTGGCATATACAATGCTAATAGTGTTAATTAGTGGAAATGTGACACCTTCTGTTTGGACTTAATCACACATTGCTTCCTATTAAAGATGGCAGTAAATGCACTGTTTTTTATTTAGCTATCTTTGAACAGTACACCGAAGGCTGCAAAAACTTGCACTTATGGTTGAGCGCTACGTTCGCGCGTTTCCTGCCTTTTCATATTTTTGAAGTGGTTTCTGATCACTGAAACCATATCCTGTTTGCGAGGATACAGGGCAGCTTCCTTTCCCTAGTTTTTCGAATACCTTAAATTATGTTGAAGTACAGTACTTGAACGTATTGTGATATTGTTCTGTACTTTTTATCTTTAGGCTGACCACTGTGCATGTCGTTAACCTTTGATAGATAACAGGTCATTGTAATACAGCATGTACATTGTATGACTTTGATGTACACTTGTGTGCATTGTCGTCCGGTGGTGTGTATGCCTGGTGAAAGTGTGCACTGATGGCTGTTGATGTGTGTGTGTGTGCCTGTTGTGGGTGAGAGTTGCGCTGTATGAGTTGCATTGCGTGAGTGAGTGGCGTTTTGTGAATGAGTGGCGTTGCGTGGCTGAGTGGCGTTGCGTGGGTGAATGGGGTTGCAAATTTGCATGTGTGTGATTTTTAAAGAGTACACGGATATGCTGGGGTCCAGCTGGAGGGAGTACACAGACATGCTTGTGGTTAAGAGTGGCACTGCGTGGCTGAGTGGCGCTGCGTTGGTGAGTAGAGCTGCGTGGGTGAGATTGGCGTTGCATGGCTGAGTGGCGTTGCATGGCTGAGTGGACTTGCGTGGGTGTGATTTGCGCTGCGTAGGTGAGAATTGTGCTGCGTGGGTGAGAGTTGCGCTGTATGAGTTGGGTTGTGTGAGTGAGTGGCGTTTTGTGAATGAGTGGCGTTGCGTGGCTGAGTGGGGTTGCGTGGGTGAGAGTGAAGCTGCATGGGTGAGTAGCGCTTCATGGGTGAGTGTGGCGCTGCGTGGGTGAGTAGAGCTGCGTGGGTGAAATTGGCGTTGAATGGCTGAGTGGCGTTTGTTCATATTAGCCGTTTTTGAACAAGAAATACTTTATTTAGGTACTTGAAGCAAATGGAGGACAAAGAACTAACTGTGACTCTCAAGGTGCATTTCATTAGTGCGCACTGTGGTTACAGCAGAGGCGAGGCAGGGCCTGCAGCCCTGAATAAGTGACGGGAGTCCAGTAGCATGTGGTTACAGCAGAGCCGGGAAGCGAGGCAATAAAAGGGTGCACAGATTAAGCGAGGCAGGGCCTGCGGCCCTGAATAAGTGACGGGCGTCCAGTAGCATGTGGTTACAGCAGAGCCGGGAAGCGAGGCAGGGCCTGCGGCCCTGAATAAGTGACGGCGGGGGGGGCGGGGCAGCGGAAGCCTTTGATCGTAGCTTCAATTGTGGATGTGGCAGCGAAGCCTTTGATGTGCCAAATGCTGCTGGCAGGGGGAAGGATCGTGCAAGCTCGTCCACGAGGAGCTTGTCACGTGATTCTATTTCTCGTGAACTGTTGGGAATCCGGCTTGAAGAGAGCCAATCAGCTGCCTGAATAGAGCCTTTGGGGAAAGAAGCAGATCAGCGACATAAGGGCTCACCCCTGTTTTCTATTTCTGCGAAATAGAAAAGGGGCGAGCCCTAAAAAAAAAACCTTCATTCATTCAAAATATGAATGGGCTGCTGCTGTTTTACAATATTGAAAACAGGTCACTATCCCTGAACGTTAGATACAAATAGATTTCGAATTTGGACCGGTGTGCCTGTGCACTGCGAGTGACCTGGCCAAAGAGGACATGAAAGAGCTGAAACTGGATCATAAATTCAAATCTGTTTCGAACAGGGGCCACAAAAATACGTTTGACCCAGGGCCCCCAAAATCCTTAAGATATCCCTGACCCTATTGAGATATTTGAAGTGGCTTAACAAGTGCCGACTGTCTAGAGAAATCAAACTGATTGTGTCTGCTCAACTGACCCACAAGTAAGGTATGTGAACACTCGGTTAGGCCTGATGGCTCTCACTTTACTTGTAAAAATAGTAAGCGAGATATAGGAAACTTTGAGACTATAACGAATAATGTAACACAACTCCCCTCCCTCCCCACCCATGATCAAGGGCAAGTGCGAGTGGCAGATGTTGCTACTGAATTGCCGATCCTTGTCACAACTCTGCTCAGAACAATTTGTACTATTGGAAGATAAGCAACCAGAAGTAGCATTCATTACTGAGACGTAGCTAAGAGAAGACTTCATGCCAGATGAAGCCATGGTTCTCCCACAAGATTATGCTTTTGCAAGGCGTGACTGTGAAGAGAAAAGGGGTGAGGGGATAGCCATAATCTTTAAAGAAAAAATAAAAGTACAATTCACACCCATAAAGGTTGCTGGTAGTGAATGTCTGGTCTTTTCGCTTTTTGCCTGAGCTCTCTGCCACATTCATATGTTAAGGTGACTGATGTATTGTCCTCTAGGCCCAAATTTAACAAAGACTAGGCCACGATCTAGATGATTGAACTCATGAAACATCCCACCCTCAATCTCGGCCACCTCCTGGATCCCATCCTTTTGAATATGACTGGTGCTGTACTTTGTGTAGAACGGGAGAGTCCACGCATTTAAATCATGACGGTAAGTGGCTGGTGGGTAAACGCATAACTTGTTGTCAGGAGGTTGGGAAATATGTTAACTTGTTAAAAAGGGAGCTCTTTTTGTCGTTAACAAATACAGACTATCATGTTGTATGGATCATGCCGCCATCACTGGGAAAGCCTTTCAAGTGTTCCTGGGGTCACAATTTAAGCGTACATGGGTGAGGGGCTGTTTACTCTTGGTTGTGACGTCTGTGTGTTTTTTCTGGAAATGCCCAGGTGCTTGTAGATGGATGCATTATGGAAGGTACATTTGCCGTTTCTTTACGTGAATCTTTATTGTCACGTTTATTGTGGAATAATATGTGCCACTATTTTGAACATTATTATAAATGTGCAGGTGATACCCAAAAATATTTTGCCATGTGTTTTTATGCCTTCCAAACTTTGGGTGACTGCATTGCTTCTGAATGAGTGGGTTTGATTGATAGTCTACTGAAACATGGACTGCTACCTATTAGCGAGCTGCGTTTTAGAGTTAATCTGCATGAGCAAATGTGTTCCATGCAGATTTGATGCAGTGCGTGTGCAATGTTGTGGTACTTAAATTGTGGTTTAGAGCTAGGCTCAGTTTGCTACCTATGCGTATAAGGTCACAATGCTTTAAAGGATGGGATGTTTATAGCTCTTAGAAATAGAGTTGATGCTAAAAAAATTTTTTTTTTTTTTTAAATGTGATTAATGAGGCTGTTGGAAAGTTTGGAACCATGTAGTACATTAAATTAAAGCAAATTTGAAGTGATCACACCAAGCTGGTAAGTGTAAGAGCACATACTTTATTGACTGTTCATCTGCGCAGCTTCCAGGAACTCACAAGATCCTGGGATTCAAACCATAGCATTCCATTACCATGACAGTGACATCATAAGGAGTGCAAGGCAGCTGGACAGCATGCTTACAGAGAAAATACTAAAACATCTCCTCTCTTTCCATTAATACAAAAGGAAAAGAGATAAAGCAAAGGCAAAAGAAGATAGGCAGAGAAGAGGAGAGATGAGGAAGATTTACCAAGAAGCAATGAGATGAAAAAGGCAAAAACTGTACCAAACAGCGATAACAAAAGGGCACTGAGGATAAAGATGGACACAACGTCCACACATAGATGTTCATAAATCGAAAAAGCAGTAAAACAGACTACAGACTTAAATGATTTGGCGGGACACTCGTCCTACTACTCCTTCGTGGAAGGACATATTTCAAAAAAGATTTCGCAACCTAGAAAGGTCTCAGTACACTCTCTTTAACAGTAAGTTTTCTTTGAACTGATTATGGCAGAACAACGTTCCCCAATTCAAGAGCCAGGTGCATCACAATCCTCATAGGAATCTTGTAAATTCTGGACAGATTCTACCAATTTTTGCCATTGACTCTTGCAGCAAAGAGCGAGGTAGCATCAACTTTGACAGGAGTACCAAACTTTGACAAACCCTTGGGAATATTAAGAGGGGACTTAATTCTCACCCAATCCACCACAGAAACCACAGACTTGGATTCAGTCACATTCGAGACAGCAGGCTGTGGATGCATGCCACAATCACTCTGTGTTGGGACAGCAGAAAGTGATTGTAAACCACTATCTCCCTGTGTCTCCCGGCATCTTGACAGCAAACCCCACTTCTTCATCCAAATAGGACACATGAGATAGGAAACTTGTCTACCTCTAAGTAGAGCAAAGGACTAGACGCTTTGATGGCACTTGAAGTAGTACAATGTGCCCACAACACACTCTGGACAGCCTCCTTGATATCAACTCTGGATGAAACAGCCCACTGAACACATTCAACGAGAATTTGGTTGATGTGCTCAATGAAACCATTGGCCTGTGGGTGATATAGAGCTACATGCCGGTGGGAGATGCCACACTGGAACAAAAAATCAGACATTTCTTTAGACGTAAACTGCACACCATTGTCATATACAATCTCCTTTGGGAAACCCTCTCTGGCAAAAAGACTCTGATGAAACCTGATGACCTCATGAGAGTGTGGATCTGTCATAAAATGGACCTCCCACCACCTGCTGAAGTAATCAGCAACTACCAATGAGAACTTGTATTTATTGGGCAGAGCACTGAAGTGTCCCACGAAGTTGGTAGCCAACTTCAACCAATGACCCTCGGGTACCTCCACCTGTTGAACAGGAGGTGAAACAATCTTAATAACCTTATCACTGGTACAACATGTCACACGTCCTTGCACAGCATCATTGATTTGACGGTCTATGGAGGGCCACCAATATACACAATGAATCCTTTTTTTAGTGTTCGTCTGCCCAAGATGTCCCTCGTGAAAATAGTCAATGATGCGACCTCTGAGAGGTTCAGGAGGGACAAACGTATCCCCACGCATGATCATCTCTCTACCCTCCAAAGTAAGCTCATCTGCGACCTTGACGATGGATGAAGATCACTGTCCAGATTTTTTACCTTAAGGCAACCCTATACAATAAAATCCTTCACCTTCTTAGGTACAGTATTGGACTCCATTCCACCAAACCAGTCACGCTCAGTGAAAGAACCCACACCACACGCATCAACTCTGGCAATAAGGCACTCTTCATCTGTATTGTTGTTACGTGCATCTTTTCCTAAAGGTAAAGGAGACCTTGAAAGATAATCGGCTCTTGTGTTTCTCCCACCCGGCATGTGTGCAAACCCAAAATTGTACTGCAGCAATTTCTAACTCAACCTAGTGATTCTGGGGGTATGGTCTTTGACAATTCTACCCTCAAGGATGGGAATGCGGGGCTCATGATCAGTAAGAAGAGTAAACATCTTCCCCCACAAAAAGCATTTAAAACGCTCAACAGCCCAGCAACATGGTAGCAATTCTCCCTGAATACCGGAGTAGTTTTTTTACTCGGGCGTAACGCATGGGAGGCGAAACCTGAAGTGTATCCTTTACCCTGCTTGACCTGAGAAACCATGCCCCCAAGACCATCTAGACTTGCATCCACAGACACTGTACATTGAAAAAGGAGGTCAAAGGGGGTAAGAATGTTGCAGGACCCTAATTCTTTTTTAAACTGCGAAAACTCCTCCTGACAGGAATCATCCCAAACAAACACAGTTTTTTTCTTGAGGAGACATCTCATGTGGACTGTCTTCGCAGCAAAATTAGAAATGAATTTCGTATAGAATTCGCACAAACCCAAAAATGAGGAGACTTGTTCTTTGGAGGTGGGACATGGAGCGTTTGAAATGGCTTCGATGAGACCCTCTCTTGGCACAATACGTTCACCAGAAATGCGGTGTCCCAGGTATTCAATGGACTTAACACCAAAAACACACTTGAGTTTGTTAGCTACAATTCCCCAACCCTCCAATCCCTTCCAAACTTTTGCAAGGTTTTTGTCATGCGAAATCTTGCTCTTTCCAGACACCAAAATGTCATCTTGGAAGACGACCGTATCTTTCACACCCTCCAAAACCTTCTGCATGACACGCTGGAAGACTGAGGCTGCCGAAGCTAGCCCAAACGGCATCCTTCTGAACTGTAAGGTGCCAACAGGTGACACACAAGCTCTCAAGTGCATGCAGACCAGATCCAGCTTGACTTGATGGTATGCCAAGGCTAGATCGATCTTGGAGAAGTATTTCGCATCAGCAAATTTTGAGAGAATGTCATCGATACAAGGAAGGGGGTGCGAGTCAACCCAAATCTCCCTATTCAGGCTGCGCAAGTCAATACATACCCTGAGAGTCCCATTCTTTTTGCACGCCACCACCAAGGGAGATAACCAGAGGGAGGACTCGATAGGCTCAATGACACCACATTCACAAATTTTTAAAGTTCTGAAGACAGGTCATCCCTGATACTAAAAGGCACATTACGCAATTTGTCTTTGATGGGAAGAGCCCCTTCCTTAACCTTGATAAAGTGTTTGAACCCTTTGATGCATCCGAGCTTGTCTACAAAAACTCTCAGAGATTTCTTGGACCAAGAAACTAAACTCTCTTCTTTTGGATTGTTCATCGACCACTGAAACTTGTTCTAGCGTGCCAGGCTTAAGAGTCATCCCGAACAACCCCTGGTGATACCAACCAAGAATTATTTTAAGACCCTTCTTTGCCAGGTAAACCTTCCCTTGGATGTACCTGTCCTTAAAAACCTGGGAGCTCACAAAGAAACCTGTTAATTCAATCCTCCTCACTTCATAGGAGACGGGACTTCTGCCAGGGAGATCGAGAGGTTTATTTCCCCATGTACTTTCAAACAATTCCTCAGTAATCATAGTCATATGTGCCCCCGAATCCACCAGCAGTTGCAGACATTTACCATCCACCAATACATCAACTACAGGATCGACACAATCCTCAGAATCGTCCTTAACAACCACCACAAAGTCGGTAAGCGAGCTAACGACTTCACACACAGGATCATTCTTGGGTTCCTCCGAGTACACAACATTGACACTGCCTAGGAAACCACACATTTTTGTGAAATGCCCTTGTTTCCCACACTTGCAACACAATGCATTCCTTGCCGTACACACCCTTGAGTTGGGGAAATGCAATGGGAACCCACACTTGGTACAGAGATTTTTAGAGTAAGAAAATTTTTTCTCTGTTTTTGTGGGAACAAATCTATTCCCCCTTTGATCAGATAGCGGTTTGATTTTGTCTCCCTGTATTTTTACATTCAGATCCTTATGATCTTTAACAGCACGCACAACACTCTTCTCAGGTTTTAGCTCATTCGAGGCTTTTTGAGACAATTCGATACTCTTGACAATAGTAATCGTTTCCTCCAAAGAAGGTGAGTAATTTCTCTTGGACCTTCTTGTCCCTACAATGCACCACAATTTGATCTCAAATGAGTTGAGAAGTAAAATGTTCAAATTTGCATTCTGAGGTGAGACTGCGCAAAGCCGCAACATAAGTCACAATGCATTCATCATTCTCCTGCTCTCTAGTAAAAGACTTGTGCCTAGCAACAACAAGACTGCTTTCCACATCAAACTGTTTCTCCAGCATGCCCATGGCTTGATCATAAAAAGTTAATTCTTCTTCTCCCTCAACCACAACTAGAGGAGGTAGATGTTCCAAAACAGCTTGACCTTCGAACCTCATATTATGCTCCCAGATGAAATGCTTCCTCTCAGCACTAAATCTTGAGCCCTCCCCCATAGCGCCTAGGTATTTTAGGAACGCTCTATGCCAGACTTTCCACTTAACTGGTGGATCACCTGGAAGCTGTAAAAAAGGGGGAGGGGAGGTTGCACATTCTGCATGGTGAGCACAAAACAGGAAAAGTATAATTTCTATAAGCAGTTGAAAGAATAAAAGTTCATCTGACAAATACCTGTAAAGAAAAGAAATTAACACCAATACAACTCTGTCAAAATTGGAATAGTCCACCTGTGAAGTAAAGAAAAGGTTACGTAATTTAGGCGACACCAAGGCGATACTGCACCTTCACTTTGACTGCGTACACTCAAAAAGATGTAGATGTCACTGTACAGCCCTGTCACTGTGCAGCACTGAAATAGACTGGTAAGTCACAAAAATGAAAATAAATTATGCCAAACTTTTGTTCAAAGTGTCGCTTGCCATGGAGAATTTAATTGTGTCACTTTGATTGCAGTACTTGAATAACAGAGTGACAGTCAATTACGTTTAAATAGTGCGTGTAGCCAAACAATTGCTCCGCCTCTACTGCAGTGTCGGTCGCATACTTTAAACGAAATGACGGATCTCCAATTATTATGCAGAGAGAATCTTGATTTTATTAAAGACAAACGGAGGCTAACATTATGCAAATAGTTTTATTTGCTGCTCAACATGCAGCCCTTTAAAGAATGTGACTACATCACAATAAATAGAACATTAGCAACATCATAAGGAGACAGTGCACACTCCTATCTTCCTCTTGGGCTGCGATGACACAGGCGCACATGGCATTCCAGTTACTGTTATCTGAGGAAGAAAAAAAAACACTGTATAGTGAAGGAAATAGAGACAGGCTAAAACTGAATAGATAATGACAGCAATGCACAATACATTAAAAGACTTGACAATACAATCTCATTATATTAAAGATGAACAGTATCGTACCCAAATCACTCAAGGAGAAGAGGGTGGGATAATGTTAGCCTGCGTTTCTCATGTTTAAAGCCATGTAGAGCTACACTGCTAACATGCTCAATTGGTCTCAAATAGAACCTTGAAAAGGTACCAGCATTAGACAAATCTGCTGCTTTAAGTATTTCAGTCAAGGATCCCCCAGCCCAAAATACTTTACTAGCCATTGCTCCCCTAGAAAAGTGAGCTCCAGATATAGAGAGATCTATGCCAGCCTCATGCATAATAATACAGATCCAAGTGGTTAAAGTCGCTGAAGAAACAGGTCTAAAAGTACTAACATATGATAGGAGAAGTTGATCAGAGCCAACAGGTCTAGACGTTGACATTTTATTTTCATATCACTTCATGCAATTCACAAAACACAATTTTTCACACTCTTGAAAAAAGGGATAGAAGATAGACTCTGACATTGTTTTAGTTCTTTTCCAAATACCAAAGTGAGCACCTTCTGAGGAGTAGAACCTACTAGAAAGTTCCAAAGCTCTAATGTCTGAGACCCTTCTAAAAGAAATCAGGCACAAGAGAGTTGCCAGTTTCATGGAGATCCTTTTAAGGGAGGGTAAGTCATTGACAGACCAGGAAAGAAAGAGATTAAAAATAAGGTTAACATCACAAAGGGATTCGTAACGAGCCTTAGAGGGTCTCCTCAACCTAATACCTTTCATAACCTTTTTGATTAAAGGGTTGCTTCCAATAGCATGGTTATTAATCAAGGTATGACCTGAAGAAATTGCTGATCTGAAGCAGTTGATGGTTCTATAAGAAAGACCTGACTCAAAGAGATGGGCAAGATAATTAGCTACCTGTTGTAAAGAGCTCTGTACAGGAACCAAATCCCTTTCCAGCCACCAACGAGACCACTTTCTCCAAACATCCCTGTACCTTTTCCTGGTACCAGGTGCCCATGAATCTTCCAAAAGGCTTTTAGCTACACCTGAAAGGTCAAAATATCTGCCTTAATTCCTGAAATCCTCCAAACAAGAAGGTTCATCATCCCTTTGAGAACCGAAGGATGTTCTTCTCCATCCGGACCCCGGAGTAGGCCTAAGAATGATGGGTTCAGACGTGGGAAGTCCACTGCTATCTCCATTATCCCGGGAAACCAAACCTGGGATTTCCAAAAGGGTGTTCCAAGAATGATGGAGCATGGCTCCAGCCTCACTTTCCACAACAGTCTCTGAATCATAGAGAACGAGGGAAAGGCGTAACCCTTGATCCGTTCACAGGAATGGAGAAAAGCATCTACCCCTGATGCATTCGGGTCTGGTCTCCAGCTGAAGTATCTCTGAACTTGATAAGTTAGTCTGCTGGTGAAAAGGTCTACTTGAACTGGGCCCCATAACTTTTGGATCAGAGAAAAGGCCTTGGGATTCAATTTCCAATCGATGGAATTGTGGAGGAAACAAGAATTCCAATCTGCTATCAGATTCTGAATTCCAGGAATGAATTCCGCTCTGAGAATAATCTTTTGATCCCAACAGAAATACCATATCCGCTTCGCAATATCTGAGAGATTCTTGGAACTAGCGCTACCCAGGCGATTTATATATGAGACAGCCAAAAAATTGTCCAAGCGGATTAAGGTGTTGGAGTTCTTCAAAAACTCTTTGAAGCTCATATGCACATTCAGATCTGCTAACATCTCCAGAGAGTTATGGGTTTGTTCCTCTGAGGACCACCACCCCGGTCTCTAAATCGTTTAGGCGAGGACCCCAACAGCGGTTGCTAGCATCTCATTCTAGGGTAAAATCTGGAACATTTAAAAAAAATAGCGTTTCCGTTCCAAGCTTGAAGGTTTTTCAACCACCAGTGAAGTTCCTCTCGAGCGTCCTCGGAGAGGGGAATTGAGTCTTTGTACCACAGGCCTTTCCTCAGGCTAAGAGCTTTAGTCACTGCAGACCCCTGTAATGTAGAGGACCGGGTGAAATAGCCAGGATAGAGACTGACCGAAGACCTATAACTCTGGCTAGGTCTTTTAGACGGATTGATTCTTTTGATAGGATAAAAGAGACATGTTTCTTTATCTTGGTAACTTTCTTGTGGGGAAGGATAAGATTGGAGATAATAGTATTTATTTGGAAACCTATGTATACCAATTGTTGTGTCGGGGCCATGATAGATTTCTCTATATTTATGATGAAGCCCAGATCTCGAAGGAAATCTACAGTCATTTGTAAATGTTTCTGTATTTCCAAATAGTCTTGAGACATAATGAGGATATCGTCTAGGTAAATTATTAGGCAAACCCCTCTCTGTCTGAGATAACTGACCACTGGCTGCAGGACCTTGGTGAAACACCAAGGTGCTGAGGACAGACCGAAGGGAAGCCATTGGAACTGATTAAGAGTTCCCTTCCAAGTGAAAGTAAGGTACTTTCGACAGTTCACATCCATGAGTATCGTAAAATAAGCATCTTTGAGGTCTTATTTTACCAGCCAGTCCTTGGCTTGCAACATGTCCCTCGAAAGATGGATACCCTCCATCTTGAAGTGTCTGTATGTTAGAAATCTGTTCAAATATTTTAGGTTTATGACGGGACGCCAACCTTTGTCCTTCTTCTGGACTAGAAAGATAGTACTTAGAAAACTCTTTGAAATCTATGGTAAGGGGATCTTTATAATGGCTCCCTTGTCTAACGTTTGGGAAATTTCTAGTTCTATTAGTTTTGAATTTTCTTTGTCTAGGGTCATTTCCCTTAGAATCTTTTCTTGAAATGGTTCTTGCCAAAATTCTATCCAGAAACCAATTAGAGTTTCTAGAACCCAGGGGTCTTGAGTAGCTAGTGACAAATTGTGAGCAAAATGTTTCAGTCTTCCTGCCACCTTTGAGGGGAAAGAACATTTTGGGCTTACTTTGGTAGGATTGATTGGTGGCTCGTTGTCTGCCACGGCAGGCTTTTGAACCCCTCCCTCTCTGGGGGTAAAAATTTGAGTTGTAGCAATAGCCTCTATTGGTGGAGCCCCTTTCATTTTGAGGAAAAAATTGGGCCTGTAAGGGCCTCAGCTGACAGGTTGTCCCCTCCTGGGGGCCTCCAAAAACTCTGCACATATTTGATTGCGCCTTGAAAGTGGACACATACTTGCCCAGTGATCTAACAAAGTTGTCACCAAATAAGAGTCCCTTAGCGTCACACATGTCCTCTTTAGTAGATAGGTCTGCGAGCTTGGGGTTCATTCTCAGGAGAACCTTTTTTCGGCGCTCGGTAATCAGGTTGGTGTTGGTATTACCAACAAAGCAGATTGCTCATTGCGACCAACCTCTCAGAAGCTCGATGTTGACCAGGGTGTTATTGGTCCAAGCCTCTTCGGTCATATCAAGGATCTTGGATAAACGTCCAAGAACATCAAAAAGTTTGTTCTGACATTGCTTCAGGCATTTTTCGATTCCCTTCCTGGGGTCTCTCGATTTGAATAGGAAGGTGATTAACTTGGGGTTAAGATTGGGGGTGTTGCAAACCTTGTCCTCTGAGGAGGGGCGGGGGCACTCATTCTGTAGTAGATTGCGTCTATCTGTATCCAGGGGTTCCTCACCCACTGAGATAGGTATTTTCCCATGTGAGCCATTGGCCATCCTGCGTCGGCCTTCGAAATGAACCAGAGTGAAATAACTTTCGCTTTCACAACCAGCTCTGCAGAAGAATTTTTCACTTTCCACTAGTAGCTCCCTCGTGAGAGAAGCGATGTCACCTGGAAGACGAATGGAGAGGAGCGCAACAGTGGACGTCTCCGTAAGACTTGATTCCTGTAACCAGGGAAACACAAGGAGATGCTCAGAAAGAAACGTGCTCAATGTACTCCTCCAGTGCCAAGACGCAGACTCAGTGGCGCACTCAGAAAGAAACGCCCTTGAAGCACTCCTTAGCGTGAAGACGCAGACTCAGTGACGCGCTGTAGACCAATGCCTCCTGTTTATTTTTATAATCAAATTTTATTGTTTTCAAACACATGAAACAAATCAGCAAGTTCACGGAGGACATTAAATCAATTACATTATTGTAAGCACTGCCTGCATCCCACTGTCACAAACCCCACAAGACATACACAGGTAAAGTATGGAATCCAGTCAATCAGAATCCTCCACAGTACCCAACCACTTCCCCAAACCCTTCTGTATTTTTTGCCGCACCCCCTTGCCATGTAAAGGGCTTTCTCCTGGGTTGCGCACCTGGGTCGCGCACCCTTCTACGCCACCTCCCATGGTCAGGCGGGTCAGGACTTTTCCAAGCCACCGCTATGTTACACTTGGCCACAATCGTAGCTGTATTATAAAAAAAAATAATAATTCTGGACCCATCCAGCCCATCCGTGATCGCCAATAATGAGTGACGTGGATCGTGGGGAACCCCCATCCTAGTACCTCCGTAAGCTCCTCCTCCATAGCCCCCCAAAATTGCTCCAGGCAGTGGCAAGACCAAACCACGTGGAAGAAGTCGGCCGGGACGTGATTGCATCTCGCACATGTCGAATCCTGGTGCAAGCCCGCTTGACGAAGGCACATAGGAGTGAGGTACACAGCGTGCAGATAGTAGAGCTGAATCAGCTTAAGTTTGGCTGAGGCTGTGACTGTCCTGGGGGCCATGAGAGCATTGCGCAAGTCCACCTCATTGAGGAGGCCCACCCATTGGTCCCTCAACTTATCTAAGGAGGTGGGGGTGTTGTTAACTAAGGTGCGATATATGCGGGAGACGCACACCTTGCCCAAGTCTTCCATTATTGACTGCACCTCGGTGGGGCTATATTCGGGGAGCCTTGTGTCATCCATGATGTGCCTTAGGAGGGCATGCACATCTGCAGATACTTATAAAATTGGGACGAATGTAAGGAGTAGCGGGTTTGGAGATCCTGGAAGGAAAGCATATGGCCTTTAGCTCATATGTCCCCTAGCTGTGAGATGCCAATGAAGTCCCATGATTTAAACCCCTGCAGCCCACTAACCTCCCGGAGCCAGGCTCCATGCTAGAGGGGTGTACATTGGGTCAGCTTACGTGTCCAGCCGGTTTGACGCAACGAGACCTGCCAGGCCAATAACACGAAGCGTGTCACCTGAGGCAGTTGGGATGGATTGGACCCCATACATCATAGCCTGGATTTTAGGTAGTCCCAGCTCACTCAGCTCAAGCCTATAGGCCAGGTCAGACCATCCCCCATTGAACCAGTTGTGGACCACCAGGAGACGTACAGCCAGGAAATGAAGATATAAATATGTCATCCCCGTACCCCCGTCGAAGGAGGGAATCCAGCATGCAGACAGAGCCAGGCGCGCCCTCCCTCCGCTCCAGAGAAACTTGGTAGCTAGACTGTCCTGTTCCCGGAACCAGGTCCTGGGAAAGCAGAAGGGGGCATTTTGAAGAACATAAAGAAATGAGGGGAGGATCATCATTTTAAACAGGGCAACCCTCCCCAGGGGATTCAGGGGTAGTGTCTTGGCCTACATTTGTCAATGTAGCCCCCTTGGCCTTCTTGACCAATGGGGCTACATTGAGGGACCAGCCCAGTTCGGGAAGAAGGGTAACCCATATCCCCAAATATTTATTGATTGTTGCCAAAGTGGTATGTTGGATTGCCAATTCTACCAATCCCTAGAGAGATTCAGGGGGACCAAAACTGATTTTCCAGGGTTCAGCCGCACACCTGAGGCCTGCTCGAAAGATTGCAAGATCTGGAGGAAATGTGGCCCCGAGGAGGCTGGTTCAGCCAGGAAGACCAAGACATTGTCCGCATATAGTGCAATCTTGTCCATTTCGGTATTAGGCCACTTCCAGCCACGGATACGATCCTCAGCCCGCATTAGGGAGGCCACGGGCTCCATCGCCAGGCAGAATAGTAAGGGGGAGGTGGTATTGGTATTGATATTTATCATTACTTTCCCTACTGTTAAACTCACTGGAGTGGGAATAGTAGTTTTTACCCTTACACTATCCAACGCTTTCCCTACTGTTGCACTCTCTGGAGTGGGAATTGTAATTTTTACCCCTCATGCTTACCAATGCTTTCCCTACTGTTGCACTCTCTGGAGTGGGAATAGTCATTTTTACCCTCCCGCTATCCAACGCTTTCCCTACTGTTGCACTCTCTGGAGTTGGAATAGTAATTTTTAATCTCCCGCTATCCAACGCTTTCCCTACTGTTGCACTCTCTGGAGTGGGAATAGTAATTTTTACCCCTACGCTATCCAACGCTTTCCCTACTGTTGCACTCTCAGGAGTGGGAATAGGAATTTTTACCCCTACACTATCCAATGCTTTCTCTACTGTTGCACTCTCTGGAGTGGGAATAGTCATTTTTACCCTTCCGCTATCCAACGTTTTGCCTACTGTTGCATTCTCTGGAGTGGGAATAGTCATTTTTACCCTCCCGCTATCCAACGCTTTTGCTACTGTTGCACTCTCTGGAGTGGGAATAGTATTTTTTACCCCAGGCTATCCAACATTTTCCCTACTGTTGCACTCACTTGAGTGGTAATAGTCAATTTTACCCTCCCCCGCTATCTTACAGTAACAATATTGTATATTTATTATTAATATATGTATTGAACAATAAAATTGTATGTTTTTTTAACTTACACTAATTATTTATTAATGTTAAGGTTATTTAAGTATTTTTAAGTATGTTTCAGTTAATTATATTTATTATTTTATTGATTATAAATTACTTTTAAGACATTTAAAAAAAAAATTGAAATTTTTACTAACTATATTTTTTACAATGATATTTTTGATTACATTTTTTTGTACTTACCTGTTTGTAGATAGGAATTCGATATTTTTACATTCTATATTTTGTCAGCGATATTTTGATAAGTCTATATTTTTGCATTCGATATTATGTCAGTGATCCGGAAAAAACATGTTCCATACTAGAAAAAATGTATTTACTTTTCGACCTTACATTCAGGTCTGGAGATATATGTTGTATGGTAAGCTGCTTTGTGATCTTTTTGCGAATTATAACTTTTAGTTTTTACAAAAATTGGTATAACTAGCCTTGAGTGGTCGGGTCTCTTAGGGCCATATGTAGGTGCCAAATACCGATCGGTAACGGCCGATTTCGGCCGTTACCGACCGATATTTGTAGTTTCAGACGTAGGGGGCCAGAAAATTACAGAATCTGTAAATTTACCGATTCTGTAAATTACTGAATCGGTAAATTTACAGAATCAGTAATATGGGATGTAGGTGGCACTGAAAACAGTGCCACAGGCGCTTAGGAATTCCTTATTTACCATCAAATACTATTTGATGGTAAATAACGAATTCCTGTGTACATGCACATCTGTGCATGTACACCTGTGCCATGTGACACACATACATGCACACAAGCCTGAATCAGGGGTGCAACAGGGTGTCAAAGTGACACCCTGTCCCCCTTGTCAATTCGATAATTACCGAATCGGTATTTACCGATTCGGTAATTGCCATTGGTTCCTATGGGCCTCAAGGCCCATAGGAATCAATGGCAATTACCGAATCGGTAAATACAGATTCGGTAATTACCGAATGTTTTTTTTTTTTTGCAGAGTTTTATATAGCGCGAACTAGACCCGAACCGAATCAGGTATCAGAGCGCTTTACATAGCACCAGTTACGTTACATGAGGACGGACACACATTCATTTTAGGCACGGGGAGATTAAGTGATTTGCCCAGAATCACAGGAGGTTTTTGACGTCGTTACCGAAACTCGAACCCAGATCCCCAGGTACGAGGTCGAGCGCCCTAGCCGTTAGGCCAACTCCTCTCCCCATGTTACCGATGAATGTTACTGATTCGTTAATTATTTAACGAATCGGTAACATTCGGTAATTACCGAATGTTACCGATTCGTTAAATAATTCGGTAAAAATTCCTACATAGCATTTACTGATTTGTAAATACCAAATCGGTAAAATTCTGTATTTACGAATCGGTAAATCAAAATTACCTACATATGGCCCGAAGTAATTAACAACTGTTCCTAGGGAACTCTCTTACCTGATTGAAATTTTTCGGAATGTGACTAGCACTGTCGGTACTGTACTTATTCCTATTTGGTTGTCTTATGGTAGTGGACCTTTTGTGCTCATGTACCATACATTCCCCTTTTTAGAAAGGAGTCGAATTTTGAAGAACACAGAGAGTTAGTTAGATATCCCTTGTGTTGGGTTGTGGGTTAGAATGTTATTGGGGATTTGTGGAATGGAATGTTGGGCAGTGGGGTTCTTGTACTGAGAGATCTAGAACCGGCAGTTGCTGGTCGGGTTGACTGTGGATGCAATGCGCAGGTGGTTTGTACCATCGACTAAATAAACAAAAGTACACACCGTATTATTGGAAGGTCCTCTTCTTTTCATTGACGATGATCGGGAGCCGTTCTGCCTCAGCTGTATTTATCGTGCTGCTTCATTCCAAAGTAAGCTGTTCCATTGACCCATCGCTAAAGCTGCTACTCGTCAGCGGCGAGTTTGTAGTGTTCTGTTGAAATTATCCTTACTACAGACTGTCGATACAGTTTTGCTGAGCTGTGTTGCTCACTGGCAGGTGAGCGCAATCCTGAAGATACACCAGCCTTCTGACCCCTGTCAGTGATGGAGCGAGAGTTAGAAATATTTTTATTTCAACTCGTGAAGTCACACTTCCATAATAAAATAATCATGCTAACATTTTGTGCTGTGTGTGTATTAATTCAACCTAGTTTAAAGTTGCATTACATGGAAAGTACACGCGGGGTATTAACATGTGTGCTCATAAATGTGCATTATGTTGCATTCTCATGTATGTGGAAAATAATAAATTAATCTTGTCTATAGTTATGTCATAACTAATAGCAGCTGTTCTAATAATGGCATTTGCTTATTTTGCTTCCTTGTCTATGTAGTGTCACTTTACTCTTTACAGGTGCATAAAGAATCCTGTTGGATTAAATGAAGAATGGTAGATATAAATGCTGCTTTATTTGTTGGCTTCTGCTAGGTAATTTAGACAAATGGGTTAATCATTAGCAATGGAGGGTGGCAACAGAACAAACTGTATTTCTTTCATTAATTACTCTTTTGTGTTTGTTTATATAATAGTTTTACAAATGAAGCTTAGAGATGGCTGCAGAAAAATAGTACACTTTTAAAAAGTGACGCAAACAAAAGTGGCGCAGAAAATTGACGCTTTCTGAAAAGAGGCCTGTTGATGAAAATACCACAAGAGAAAATAATTCTGAAAAGGATGGAAAAAGCCTCTGAACTTTTATTTTGAAAGGTTTTGGAAAGGACTGCCAAAAGTGACTCTGTGGAGAAGTTTGCAAATGTGCTACGAAAGCTCAGAACGGACAGGCTCAAGGTTGGAAGGAAGAGACATGACAGATTTTGCATTGCTTGAACTTCTTTCGCTACAACATGTAACAGCCTGAGGAAGTGCTGCCAAGACTTCGTGCATGAACAATGGACTAGTGAATAAGTCCGGACATGGAGAAGGAGATGTCACAATTTACTGTGGCATGAGGTGGCTCAGCCAATGGAGAGCTAGAATTCATCTGATGGAATGTGAAAAATAGTTAGCTCAGCATAGTTTTAGGGTATAAGAATGGGCTCAGACAACAGTCATTTGGCTTGCGCTCGAGATTCCTGAGGGACGTGTTATGCTGATGGACAACATATGTAAGGAAAGGAGCTTTTTTATTAAATACTTTATTTCTAGGTGATGAGGGTAGAGACAGAGAGATAGTTAGGGTTTGGAAATGCTTAATTTTACTTATTTCTGCTAATGAATAATATTTCTTGAATTTTGCTTTTTTTTATTAATTCTGAATAAACCTCACTTTATGACATTTTCTAATGCTTGTTTAATAAAATTCCAAAACCTGAGTTTTTCTAGTTATGTTTAAATAAACTTTCTAAATGACAAGCTGGTCTTGATTATTGTGGATAGTTTAAAACAACATATTTAGATCTTATCGCCTCATGATTCAGTCGCTCTGTTGTTGATATGGGCCTAGTGTTGTAGTGTAAGTTTGGTGGTAGTAGATAGAGTCATTTATGCAAAATTTTGGTGAGAGCGCTGGATCAATTCCCTGGTAGCCATCGGACGGTTTATATGTTGTTTTTGACATACATGTTACATGCATGACACATATATGTTGGTATATTAATAGGATAAATGTTTAACATATGTTGAGTTAGTGATTTTGTCAGTTTGTTTAATGTAAGGGATTTTTCCAGCAGTGTGAAAATTCCCAGATTAGCTATGGCTAGAGATGTGTAATGCTGTGATCAGGACGCTGATATGTAAGCAGGTTACACAAGCACATTTGTTCTGCTTCTGAAGGTGATATCGTCGTATATCATCGTGTTGTCGTCGTGCAACACATGTTAGGGATATAGGTGTGAATGTTTGTATAGTGAGGATTAACTAAGAAATGTGAACAGCATGAGTATAGGGACAATGAGCCCGCTCTAAAACTCACTGTGAAAAGAGTAATAGTATATATTCAAACTTGAGTGAAGGGTAAGTGTTTATTTTTCATTCCAAAGGTTAGAGTCCTGAGGAAGAAAAATTCCTCTTCCAAAATTAGGTTAGAGTCCTAAGGAAGAAAAATAAGCGTTGTTTTCTCTCCTAAGGTGAGAGTCCTGAAGAAGAAAATAAACGTTGTTTTCTTACTGGCGATTCTGGATTACTACGGTTGGTTAGAGTCCATACCGAAGTTTTCATGTATGTATGTTTTAGGGTTTTCTTGTTTGAAAGTGCGTGAATGCTCTGTAATGTTAATTGAGTTGAACTTGAATTGCTAAATGTACCTGCATTCAACTGAAACTCTTTTGATTATTACCTGTTAGAAGGGTAGGGTAAGGATTGCTCTATTGGCGATTGAAATTATTCTATGAGAATAGCGCCGTCTATTCCAAGCTGAGAATACTTGAACGAATGTGTAAAACTATCCTTTTTTAGAGAAGCAGGCAGATGAGTCAGTTTTATGTAATTACTAAATTGTACCAAAAGTAATTTTAAGGTACTTAGGAACGTTCAAGATAAAGTCTGTGCTATTTAAAGACTTTATTAGGTATTGCGTGCTATTTAAATACACTTAAAAGTACTGCGCGTTAATAAAAATCAATGTAAAAGTGTGCCGATCGAAAATTGTGAAGGAGGGGCTGTTTTAGAGAGCGAGAGCGTGTAGGGATAGCCTGAAGCTGCAGCAGCTGTCTGCGTCAGAGCCGCCGCGCTCTGATAGGCTGAAGCTCTGGTGTGTTATAGAGAAGCAGTGCTCTGATTTGCTGAGGCATCGTGTAAAGCTGCGCTGTAATTCGTTGACAGCGTTTCTGTGTTGCGCTCTAATTGGCTAATGAGCGTCACCACTGGCTACCGAGATTTTATATTTAGAAAATGTCCCCAAGTTAATTGCATAGTAAAGAGTACGTACTAGTGGATCAACTCTCTGCATGGACTGATGCCTGGTATATAGTGAAGAACACAATCGAATATAAGAAAAAGTCCCCGCTTTGATTTCCCTCGCTACAATCGCGCTGCTTAAAAGAAGAAGTGTGTCAAGGCTTATGATTGTGACGAGCATACTGTAAAGGAGGGGGGCTGCTTGGAGCGTAAGGGGAGAGCTGCCAACTGCAGCGACTGTCTACGACACAGCCGCCGCGCTCTCATAGGTCAGGGTGCCACAGCGTCATAGCAGGGCCACGCCCTGATTGGTTGAAGTATCGCTCTGCACTGTGATTTGTTAGCGACGTTTCTGTGTTTGGGGTAGTTGCACTCGAGTTAGCTGGTGCGCGTCATTATTGCCTGTAGAGAGTTTTCGATTTAGCGGGTACAGAACACACACTTAAATAAAGAGATAGGTCTTTGCTTTGGTTTCCCCTGCTACAGTCGCACAGTTGTTTTCGGGGAAGAGGTGTGTTGTGGCTGATGCGGGCGAGCGAGTGCACGATATATAAAATTGCATAAATAAAATATAATAAAATTAAAATGATTGCACGCTGTGTTAAAAATACACTTCCTAAGGAGGGGTGTGGCAGTTGTGAGCATCGGAGCCGCCGCGCTCTGATTGGGTAAAGCACCCGACGCGTCATAGTAGAGCAGCTCTCTGATTGGCTGGAGCTGCCGAGCGTCATAATAGAACAGCTCTCTGATTGGCTGGAACTGCCGAGCTGTTTATAAAAGTCCCCGTTTTGAAGTTGCTTTCATGAGTGTCCCCGATTCGATTTCTTTCTTATAGCCGCGCGTATCACAATTAATGAATGGTAACAGCCAATGAGAATTGTGCACTTTGTTGAAGGTTCGGCTCGTTTGAGGAGTGGAAGTGTTGAGAGAGAGCTGGAGGTCACATTGACTGTATACTTCGGAGCCGCCGCGTTCTGATTGGTGGAGGTGTCTGGCACGTCATTGTAGGGCCGCGCAGGGATTCACTGAGGCGTCTAGAGCATCGGGACAAAGAAGCGCTCTGATTGGCTGGGAGGTCTGGCGAGTCACAGCAAGGCCGCGCTGTGATTGGTTGAGACATCGCCACCAGCACTGTGATTGGCTGATGCGCGATAACTCTGTTTGCTGAGTACTGCCGAGATATTTAAATTTGTCTCTGTATCGGTTCCCTTCATCGCCGCACTATTGTTTAAAAAGAAGAAGTGTGACACAGCTGATTCATTGCGTGTCACATGCTGATTTGTGTATATCCGCCGGCGAGCGTTGCATGCTGTGTTAGAGTTGATAGCTCATTATTATGAGTGGATGTGCTTCTCATGTCAAGTATTGTGAGCTTATTTCACAAAGGAGAGGCTGTTAGTAACGCGAAGCGAGAGAAAAAGTCTGCAACAGCACACAATGCTGTAACTATGGTATAATTGGCTGAAGTATTAATAAGGGTGTTGTAGTTGGCTGAGTGTCGCGAAAGTCTCATTCTAATTGGCTCGAGCATTTGAAGTCAACGTGCTGGGATTGGCCGAGGCATCGCTGCAGATGACTGATGCACATTGTTTACTTCTGCTCTAGCGTTAATGCTCAGAGCTTCGAAATTAAAAATCATTGCTTGCATCAACTGCAGCGGCAAGCTGTGATTGACCGAGGCATTTGTAGAAGTGCTATAAGAATAGGAACACTGGGAACTGGTTAATAGTGTTAGGGACGATTAGGTGTATTAATAGGTTACCACAGCAACCACCGTGGTATAAACAAACGCTAAGGAATAATTAGAGCAGGGACAGCAGTGATAACAGCTAATAAATAGTGGCAACACTAATTTGAATAATAGCAAAAGCCATCACAGTTGTGAGTTTTAAGCTGCTTGACTGAGGGGAAGAACGAAGGGTTGTGCAGCAAAAATTAAATAAATAAACATTACCTAGCCTTTTGTTAGTTGCTGTATTACTAATGTGATTATTGTATCCCACAAGGCTACATATAATTTATTAACAAACAGATTAGGAGCTATCTATTACTAAAATTAAACAAAGTGTAATAGGGAGGTTGCTTGTGTTTAAGGTGGTTGCGCACGCAAAAGAATTATTGAAAATTTACCAAGTTCTGTCCTTAAAATTTTGATTTATTAATTGGATAACTTCCATTGGTGTTTTTAGTTAGTTTACATTTTTACTGCCCAAAATTCAAAGTGAGAATTTAGGAAAAAGAGAAAGCAGATTTTAGCTACATTTATTGATAAAGGAGTCTAAATGTTTTTTGTAGCAAAACATTTTATTTAAATTAAAGGCAAACAGATCAGGTTTTCTTTTTTCATAGCTGTTGATGTAGAAAGGTGTGTAAGTGCAAATAAATACATTTTAAACATACCCAATCACATTTAGGTGTTTTGTTGTTGCAAATTGAATAATTTATATTGCTGTTTTTGCAAATTAATGTTTTTCTTTCCAGGTTAATTAAAATTAGTGATGCAGGTAAATTAGGAGATATATTAAATTGACCAAGTTATAAGGTTTTTCTACACCTGATAGTGTTAAATTAATTAATTAATTGATCAACAAACGCTGTAAGGCAAATTAAGAGAGTGCATTTACCTATTGAAATTATATTTAACTATTTTAAAATGGATAACAATTATCTAAAGAAAAAGAAAATGACTTCCTGGTATAAGAAAATGAAAAAGGTTGTTGCTAAATGCGAGAGTAAATTAATGATTTCCAAATTAGCAAAAATAAATAATAAACGTGTCAGTGTAGAAAATAGTGATCAGTGTAAATTTGATGTTGTAAATACAGATCAGGAGAGAAATTCAAGAAGACCCCCAAAACTGATTAATGTAACGCCAAAAGTCCCAGATCAGATTGATAGAGTGCCAGCTCAGATTTCTTCTCAATTGACAGAAAAGCATGATGAAATGCCTAGAAATTCTGGAATTATTATTCCTGATCATGTGAATTCTACAAATGATTTAAAACAGTCAATGAGATATATGGAAGCAGTAACAGTCCCTGAGCTTGAAAAAGATGAAATTAGTTCCACAGATTTATCAGTCCCATTAAATTCTGAAATTCAAAATTTTGCTGAAAAACTTTATTAAAATGTACCTGAAAATAAGCCAGTAATGATTCCAACGGAGCAAGAAAGAGTGATGACTCCAGTTCTAGCAAGTGAGAAATCTGACATTGATCTGATTGAATTGACACAGTCTGATGAGTCAAAATTATGGTCAAAGGAAAAGGAGATTGAAATAAATGAGCTGAATGAACAGCTACAAATACAGCAACAGGTGATGATTCAGCAGAATGAGATGGCTTCATTGCCATTGCGAATTTATGTTAATAAGCAGACAGACAATACAGATACAGGATTAAATAAAGAACAGGAAAACAGTCCACAAGGAATAAATGTATTTCTAGTATCTTGGAATGAATATGATAGTCTTTTAAGTGAAAACATCAAAGTAACAGATGAAATTGATCAACAGATTAAAACATTGACTTCTGCAGGTTCATCTATCAGAAATGCAAATTTATTTAAAGGATTGATTGATGACATTCAATTGGCAGAAAGGATAGCTGTCGTGAAATGTACAGCATACAAAAAGAATGATGAACAAGCTTTGAGTTCACTAATACTAACATCTGTAGTTGAAACAAGGCAGGGAGTCAAAGATTTACAAGATGAAGCAACTCATGAGGAGAAAAACACATGGTTGAGAGCAGAAAGTAGACAGCGAGATGAGGATGGAATTTGGACACACAAAGATGGCAGAGTATTTTTATCAAATAGCATGAGTGCTGACATGGACAGAATGTACCATAGTCTGGAACAAATTGAAAGAGATTCAATGGTCAAGCTTTTCAGAGGAATTTGGTTCAATACAAAATTTAGAATAATTGTAGAATTTCTTTCCCAGAGGTGTCTGACTTGCCAACAAGTGAACACAATTAAGAGAACAGTTGTGGGATTGGGAACAGAAGGACAGGAGAGTGGTCCATTCACCAGATTACAAATGGATTTCATTGAGATTGCACTGCATAACAAACTGTGCTACATTTTTGTGATTATCTGTTTGTTTACAAGATGGGTGGAAGCATTTCTTACGCGACATAATGATGAAATTACTGTTGTAAAGTTATCAGATGGCAGAAGACATATTGAAAACAGACTGCTCCATTGTACATATAGACCAGAAAGTTCAGGTGTTGTGGAGCAAGAGAATGGTACTATAAAGAACAGAGATGTAAAAATGTGCCTAACTACAGGTATAAAATGGACAGATGCCACACCTGATAAAAGGACAGGTTTAAGCCCACGTGATATTCTGATGGGAAGGGTCATGAGACAGGCATTCATACCAGTGAAAAGAATGATGATTATCAATAATAGCATCAATTTGGAGTACTGCAAGAATTTATCAGATGAAATGACTTCTGTGCCTAATGAAGATGGAACTGAAGTGCAAACAAGAGAAAAAGAGCAAGCACATGATCTGTTACCAGGTGAAAGGATCAGGAAAAAGGTTCGTCTAAAAGGAAATTGTCTAGTGCCAAGGTGGCTGAAAAGGAGGCCAGTTAGTCTTGTCACAACAAATGCAGTGAAGTGCAAAAGACTGAAGAGGTGGATTGACACTGGCCATACTTTTGGTGTACCTATACCTGAAAATTCTGATGATGAAAGAGCCTGAAAAGAATCCAGATCTTGAAGAAAACAAGCCTTGAATGAAAAAGACTTGAAAATTGTGACATTAGACTCAGAAAATGATGGAAATCTGCTAGAAAAAGAAACAGAAGAAGAATCTGATCAGATTGTGATTGAAGACCAGGAGAGTATTGAAAAGCAGAAAAGAAGCTCTGAAAGCAGGAACAGGAATTCTGAAACTGGGAAGTTGAAGGTAATTGAAGAAGAAGAAGAAGAATTGCCAAGTACCAGATACAAAGATGATGTTCCTAACAGAGTGAAGCTGCCGAGTAAAGAAGTACCTGAGTCCAGAATTGAAATTTCTGACACTGAAACTGATGAGAGGAATGAAGATTCTCAAATAAGAAAATTCAGAAAAAGAGCTTGGAGAACAGAATGTAAAATGACCGAGCAAAAGAAGAAATTACCAAGAAAAAGTGATAACTGGCCAGAAGAAAATGAAGACCTAAAATTCAAATTGGTACACAGATCAAAAGAAAGAATTGATGAAATATCAAGTCAAAAAGATTCAGAAAAGAAAAGTGAGGCAGGAAAGAAAATAGAAGTGATACCTGTAGTGAAGGTAAATAGTAGCAGTCAGAAAGAGATTGAAGACAATAGTGACAATGATTGAAGTATTTACCTGTTAAAATTTAGGTTTCTGTTTTTGGCATAAGGCTGAAGAAAATGTGTTAGGTGACACAAGGTCGAAGAAATTGTGTTAGCTGGAAAAATATAACTTGTGACATTCGGTCGAAGAAAAACTGTTAGAAGGTTTAAGGGTATATATATATATACATATATATATACATATATATTTAAAAAAATTTGAAAAAGGAGGGTGTTAGAAATTTTTAGAAACTTTAGACATTTTTTAAATGTTTGTTTTATTTTTCCTTGTAAGCTTAGTGAAAATGCTTTCATGTTTTTGTAAATAACAGCTCAAGATGCTTAATGTTAAAGAGATATTGTAAAATGTCTCTGATATATGTGCTCCTAATAATTCTGTTTTGGTTAGTTTAGGTTGTCATTTTTCCTTTAGAAATTAACAAGGAGAAGTTTAAGGTTAATATGACAAGCAAGATACTGACACCTTTATTAGTTATAGTTTTTGCGACACTTTTATTGAAGATCAGTTACATGTTACACAAGAGAAAGAAATACTTGAGGAAAAGAGGAGAATTTATAAAATCAGAAAGGCACAAGAGAGAGAGATAGAACTGGAAGAGTTTCTTAAAACTCAATATGAGAATTGTAGATAAACTGATGAGACAAGTCTTTAGAAATACTAACACAGGTGAAATCGAATTATGTTCATCATAGATAAAAAAAAATTGCTAACATTTTTGGTGGTGTTTGGTGATTTTAAAATCACCAGATGGGGGAGTTGATGGAGCGAGATTTAGAAATATTTTTATTTCAACTCGTGAAGTCACACTTCCATAATAAAATAATCATGCTAACATTTTGTGCTGTGTGTGTATTAATTCAACCTAGTTTAAAGTTGCATTACATGGAAAGTACACGCGGGGTATTAACATGTGTGCTCATAAATGTGCATTATGTTGCATTCTCATGTATGTGGAAAATAATAAATTAATCTTGTCTATAGTTATGTCATAACTAATAGCAGCTGTTCTAATAATGGAATGTGCATATTTTGCTTCCTTGTCTATGTAGTGTCACTTTACTCTTTACAGGTGCATAAAGAATCCTGTTGGATTAAATGAAGAATGGTAGATATAAATGCTGCTTTATTTGTTGGCTTCTGCTAGGTAATTTAGACAAATGGGTTAATCATTAGCAATGGAGGGTGGCAACAGAACATACTGTATTTCTTTCATTAATTACTCTTTTGTGTTTGTTTATATAATAGTTTTACAAATGAAGCTTAGAGATGGCTGCAGAAAAATAGTACACTTTTAAAAAGTGACGCAAACAATAGTGGCGGAGAAAATTGACGCTTTCTGAAAAGAGGCCTGTTGATGAAAATATCACAAGAGAAAATAATTCTGAAAAGGATGGAAAAAGCCTCTGAACTTTTATTTTGAAAGGTTTTGGAAAGGACTGCCAAAATTGACTATGTGGAGAAGTTTGCAAATGTGCTACGAAAGTTCAGAACGGACAGGTTCAAGGTTGGAAGGAAGAGACGTGACAGATTTTGCATTGCTTGAACTTCTTTCGCTACAAAATGTAACAGCCTGAGGAAGTGCTGCCAAGACTTAGTGCATGAACAATGGACTAGTGAATAAGTCCGGACATGGGGAAGGAGATGTCACAATTTACTGTGGCATGAGGTGGCTCAGCCAATGGAGAGCTAGAATTCATCTGATGGAATGTGAAAAATAGTTAGCTCAGCATAGTTTTAGGGTATAAGAATGGGCTCAGACAACAGTCATTTGGCTTGCGCTCGAGATTCCTGAGGGACGTGTTATGCTGATGGACAACATATGTAAGGAAAGGAGCTTTTTTATTAAATACTTTATTTCTAGGTGATCAGGGTAGAGACAGAGAGATAGTTAGGGTTTGGAAATGCTTAATTTTACTTATTTCTGCTAATGAATAATATTTCTTGAATTTTGCTTTCTTTATTAATTCTGAATAAACCTCACTTTATGACATTTTCTAATGCTTGTTTAATAAAATTCCAAAACCTGAGTTTTTCTAGTTATGTTTAAATAAACTTTCTAAATGACAAGCTGGTCTTGATTATTGTGGATAGTTTAAAACAACATATTTAGATCTTATCGCCTCATGATTCAGTCGCTCTGTTGTTGATATGGGCCTAGTGTTGTAGTGTAAGTTTGGTGGTAGTAGATAGAGTCATTTATGCAAAATTTTGGTGAGAGCGCTGGATCATCAGTTGGTCTCCAGGCGCGAACCCTGGCAGGATTCCAGTCAATTTCCCCAGGGGCAGTGGATACTCGCCTGCTCTCCTGTCTCCTTCCTGGAGTTTCGGCAGCGGGCTGCACAAATTTAGGCAGCTTCCAGAGGCGGAGTGTTGTGCAGAGGGGGTGTTTATCTGAAGCCCTGTTTTCTTCCGGTGATGTCAGTGCGGCCACCATCTTAGGGTCAGGTGCTGAACTTTTCCTCCGTGGGCCAATGAAGAATCGACTTCAGGAAAAAAAAAAAAAGTTTGTCATTACTGTGGCACGATGTACCCTTGTGGACTTTGAGAAATCCAGTGGCCATCTTTGAAAGATTTTTACACCATGTGCCTTATGGGTGCACAGTGAATTTTACCAATAAAAAGAAGAAAGCTTTACTGATCCACAAGGTCTATTGTAAAAACACTACTGCTACAAGAGGTAAAGGTGCAAATACAGCCAGAAGCAGCTTCTGGGGAACTAGCCACAAATGATGTAGTGGATAACCATGCCTCTGTAATAAAAACTCTTGACAAAAGATTTTCTCCTTCTAGGAACATTTTATTAGAACGACACAAACTCTTACAAAGAGTGCAACATCAGGGTGAATCAATAGATGACTTTGTGTTAGTGTTGCGTCAGTTGGCCATCGCCTGCAATTACAGACATTTCAAGGATGAAATCATTTGTGATGAGTTCATTGAGAAAACTCATAACAAGAGGATTCAGGAAAGATTGGTGTCCACAGATGATCAGTGTTTGGAAACAGCTATCACCATTGCCAGACTGTGGAAAATTCAGATGCCTACTTCAAAGATTTGACAGACCAAGGGGATTCTGTTTTTTCTGAAGGGGTTAATGTTGTGTCAGGGAGAGAACCGAAGGATGTGAAAAAGTATATTCTTGGAGAAAAAAAGGGAAAGAAGTTAGAAGGCAAGCAGAACAAAAATGACACTATTTTATATTTCAGGTGTGGGAGTCACAACCATGTGGCTTCTGCCTAGAGTTATCCTTGGTTATGTGTCACATGTTTTAAATGCAATCAAAAGAGACATTTTGCGATTATGTGAAGAAACACATGCAAATCAGTGGTATCTCAGATTGATAAGTCTGCAATTGAGATGGTAACATATGTGTCACTGATGAGTGTTTGGGTGGTGGGGATGACACAATGGTTTGGAGAGTTGAATCTGGTTCGCAGAAAACCACCCTTTTGCAATGTATGATTAATGGAATCAGTGAATGCCCAATGGCTAATCCTGGATCACTCTTCACATTAATTGGCCCTGACGTTTTTGAGATGTTCAAACTTCTAGAACTTCATCCATCCAAAGTAAAAATATATGCGTATGGGAGCAAGAAATTAAAGGTCAATTTGATGGTCTTCTTCAGTTTGAAGGGAAGACTGTGCAAGGGATCATGTTTCTGGCAAAGGAAAGTTTAAATTGATTAGGGTGGCATGATCAAGGTGAATTAGATATAGTTCTGGATACCAATCACCCTAGTTCAAGTCTCTGTCGTACTTGGTACTGACGTGGTTGAATGTGCCTGCTTTCCACGAGTGGGTAATGAAGTTTCCCAAAGTTTTTACCAAAAAGCTTGTGAAATTGTCTGGGTTCAAGCATAAGGTAATATTAAGACCTGGGCCTATTCCAGTCGAACACAAAGTATGCAAGGTATTTTTGTCATTAATAGATGACCTACGCAGGAAACTCGATAAATTGTGCAGTCTCGATGTAATTGAGCCCTTTGAAAGTTCAGAATGACTTGCTCCTGTGGTTTTAGCATGTAAAGATGATAACTTCTTGCGTTTATTTGTTGATCCGCTCAATCTCAAATCGTAGCATTTGGGTGGATAGGGATCCTCTACCTTACATTGGCGAGATGCTAAGTACTTTGGAGGGAAAAAAAGAACAAGTGATGGACTGAATGTGGATCAATGTCACACACTCCCCCAGTCAAAAGATCTGGGCCCAAATCCATCGTTTTTTTTCACTCCACACCACCCTGGGTCAGATAATGGCTTTATGCAAATCAGCTCTGACCCTGTTGCCCCATGGGAACAGTCCAGTCCGAACTACAACAGCCATATCTTTCCCAGACCGGAATCAAGCATCCGAGGACCGGACCGGTTTCGAGGTAACACCTCTCTTCAGCCCGGCTAGCTTGACTCCAAGTGGTGTGGAGTGCCTGGGACCCACGTCTGGGCATCCCCAGCGCACTTAGGGCGGCAATTGCAAAAAAGAACAAGTGATGGACTGAATGTGGATCAATGTCACACACTCCCCCAGTCAAAAGATCTGGGCCCAAATCCATCGTTTTTTTGCACTCCACACCACCCTGGGTCAGATAATGGCTTTATGCAAATCAGCTCTGACCCTGTTGCCCCATGGGAACAGTCCAGTCCGAACTACAACAGCCATATCTTTCCCAGACCGGAATCAAGCATCCGAGGACCGGACCGGTTTCGAGGTAACACCTCTCTTCAGCCCGGCTAGCTTGACTCCAAGTGGTGTGGAGTGCCTGGGACCCACGTCTGGGCATCCCCAGCGCACTTAGGGCGGCAATTGCAAAAAAGAACAAGTGATGGACTGAATGTGGATCAATGTCACACACTCCCCCAGTCAAAAGATCTGGGCCCAAATCCATCGTTTTTTTGCACTCCACACCACCCTGGGTCAGATAATGGCTTTGTCTAACCCAGGGTGGTGTGGAGTGCAAAAAAAACGACAGGGTCAGAGCTGATTTGCATATCGCCATTGTCTAACCCAGGGTGGTGTGGAGTGCAAAAAAACGATGGATTTGGGCCCAGATCTTTTGACTGGGGGAGTGTGTGACATTGATCCACATTCAGTCCATCACTTGTTGTTTTTGCAAGTACTTTGGAGGGGGCATCAGTGCTTTCCAATTTGGACATGTCTGCTGTGTACCACCAAGTAGCCTTTAGTGAGAAATCCAGGGATTTAACTCCTTTTGTCACACAACTGAAGGTGCTTTTAGATTTAAGTGCATACCAATGGAGTTGGCATCTGCCTCCTCTGTATTTCAAAGGCTCATGAAGCAGATTTTTGAGGGTTGTGAGGGCGTTTGTTCTTTTCAGGACGACATCTTAATTTCTGGTTGAAATTTGCAACAACACAATGGGCATGTGAACAAGGTTCTCAGTATATTTCAGGAAAAGGGAGTGACTCTGCAGGAAGACAAGTGAACGACCTGGAGTTGACTATTTAGGCAACTATATTTCTAAGGTTGGCAGTAGTCCCAAGATGAAGCTTATAAAAGCTGTGGAGGAGGCTCCTATCCCTGGTAACAAAGACCAACTGAGATCCTTTTAAGGCTTAGCTGAATGCTATTCAGGCTTAGCTGAATGCTATTCAGGTTTGTGCCCATTTTGCTGAGAACACTAACGCAATGAGGAATTTGTTGAAAAAGGGAGCATTGTATGTGTGGGATGATGAGTGTCAGAAGCCTTTGACAAGGTGCGGTCAGACACTGTGTCAGCATGTCCTCTGAAGTTGTTTGACACCAGGGATAGTAGCATCATTCCCACAGAACATTTAACAGGGGACAGGTAGCGTTTTCAGAAAAGTTAAGTCCAGGGGAGATGGAGCACCCCTATTAACAAATAACATAGAGGTCAGGGCATTACTCTGCTGCTCTCAGTGCCCATGTGTGATTGTGAATGAGTGAGTTGGTCAACATGTTTCGCGCTTAGAATCGGTCCCTAGTGGATCTCTATGCGCTTTGTCAGGATCTTCAGGTGTAAAATCGTGAATAAAAATAGTAGTAGGGAAAAGATACCCTGTTTTCCTATGGTGCTTCTTGTCAGGTGTAAGTGTGTACTATGCGCTCAAAGGAACATCTCTTGTTTTGTCCCTGTTAGTACCTGGTGATAAAAAAAGGGGGGAAAAAGACACACATATAGAGACACATATAAATCAAAGTAAATAAGAGTCCACAATAAATTCAATTGTTGCAGTAGCGTTTCATTCTTGCCATACATCCCGTTGTAACTGTCTATGGGAAAAGTGCCCTAGACATAATCTTTCTGTCAAATGTGCTTAACTGCGTTAGCTGACAGTGTCTGTGATTAGTGATGAGGTCTCATGCACTCGCCTCGTGATGGCTGTGCATGTCGTCTGTTTCATGGTGGCCACCAGTGCTCATTCATACAAAAGCGCTCTCTATGAGTGAGTATAAAGTATTCATTACCAGTAGCTGGTAGTGGGGCACACATTAATATAACAAGAGGCAAAATATCCTTACAGCACACACAATTTCATTCCGGAATCTCATTCTAAAATTACCCCTTCAAAAGAAAATGAAGTGCCTATTCGGCAAGTCCCCGCGGTCTCGAGGGGGAATATCTGCAGGATAGGAATGCCGAAATGAATCCCAGTCCGCGGCTAATATACCTGTCTTGGTCATGTTCGCGCAGCTGAGTAATACTCACATTAAAGCCTCTTCGTTTGCAGCCCATTATCTGCCCTGCCGCTGGATGGACGCTGGAGGAATACAAGGTGGCGTCCACCCAGTAAAGAGTGCCCGAGGGCGGAAGTGATGGGGGCGGGCCCGTGTACTACAGGAACCTGCTCGTTCCGAAGGTGGTAGGCAGGCAGAGATGAGAACGGCGGCCATATTGGAGGGGTTCTTTTAACATTAGATAAACCACCAGAGTTATATCATTCGCATTGCGTGTACTTGCGAGGGGGGTCTCTCAAGTAAAGAAATGACTGGTTAATGTTGGCGGTGGGCATGTGTGTTTTCCCAAGTGTTTCTCAGGAGATACTTGGTTTTCTTTGCCCTATTTATTTTTTACTGATGCATACATGATGTTTGAAACTTTCTAAGGTTAGACGATCAGTATTTTGCGTATGTAAGCATATTTGAGCGTGGGCCCACCCAGATGAAACACTGGTATGAAATTATAGATGCTATCTGGGCTCTGCAGCTGTATTATGGTACACAATAAGTCATACTGGGATGTTCTATGACAACCACCTACCGTTGTGGATCTAGTGCGGGTGCCACATCTATTTATGTGACACCAGTATACGGCGGCTGCTTGAAACCCCATTCTTTTTAGTGTCTTAGCCCATACTGTGATAGAACAGTGGGGAGTTTTGTCAGATGGAAAGGTAACCCTGACCAGCCGGTCTGGAGTTGATCCATCTGAATGTGCTTGTATATTGACTAATTCACTACTGTGTGTTCAGGTAACGAGTTACGCCCAAGGTATGTTGTCGTTTAATCCCCGGTATTACATAGCAATTGGAACACCCAATGTTGTTCTTGCCTGAACAATGTAGTGGGTGTCCAATTGGGGTTGGTTTCAATGATGGTCCATTTCAGGTCATTGGGGGCATGGTTCATCGTTAGGTAGTGATTTTATAGCTTGGTGTTTGTCTTTTTGCACCGTATGGTTCTTTTGTGTTCCTCTATGCGTAGCTCAACAGGTCTGGTTGTCATACCAACGTATTGTTTACAGCATGGGCATGTAATCAAGTATATGCAATTCTTAGTATTGCAATATGCTGTTTTTGCACCCATGGTCTGACCAGACCTAGGTCAATTTGCTTGGATGCTTCAGTCAGTGGACATACGGAGCAGGTGCCACATGGATAGTCACCCTCAACTGGTGGGAGAGCCCACAGGGTGGGTTGAATATTAATGGGTTGCTTGGGTCGTGTATGGACAAGGAGATCTTTTAAATTCTGTGTGCGTTTAAATGAGAAGAGGGGTGCAGGACCAGGGTTAAACGTTCCTGTCTCCTAAAGGCCCCAGTGTTTTTTAATCAGTTTCTGGATTTTGTTGGAGTTGGAGTTGGAGTATGTTACTCGCTGAGGAGAGGCTTGTTCAGCGCACGTTAGCCACTTACTCATTGACCAAATTTGGAGATCTATTCCCGGACGGTCATGTTTTCTCCAGTACAGATGGGGGAAAGTTTCGCGATCAGTTTATGGATCAATTTGTGTTCAATAGACTACGCAGGGCACTCCGGTCTAAAATCGCAGACTATCCATTGGAACCCAAGTCTTTCTCTCTACTGTCCGTACTGATTAAGAATGCAAGCAGGGATCATCTGATCTCAACACTATACAAGGCTTGCAAGGGATTGGTCCCTTGTTATGATATCAAGGTCCGGAAGGCATGGGAGCGAGATCTGGGGCACCCAATACAGGACTCACATTGGATGTACTGCTGCACTCAGATTAAAGCAGTATCCCTAAATAGCAGGCATAAATTATTACATTTTGATTATTTATGGAGGGTTTACATGACACCTGCAAGACTCCATTCAATTGACCCCAATTGTCCGCACAACTGTGGGAGTCCACAGGTGGATTTCTCTCATTTAACCTGGAACTGTGCTACGATTAAGGATCTCTGGAGAGCCATTTTTTGACTATTATCCCAGATGACTCACTTGGACATAGCTACCAAACCCGAGGTAACTTTATTGGGATATGTGCATACCATGTCTAAGGGGTCGCGCAGATTCATTACTATCGCATTGTCGCGGGAAATAGCTCTCAAATGGGGTAGTAGATCCTCATCCACAGTAAAGGCTTGGCTAGCTAGTCTAGCTAACTGTAACACAAATAATGAACTGTATGCCACTACCCTCCCCCCTGCTTTCCGTCCGAAAGACATCTAGGGTCCCCTCAAAGTGTGGTAAACAACAAGCTGACAGCAAGATATATTTAATACTTTAGCGACAAAATGAATAGGGCCCAGATATATGTAAAACCAGTGTGTAATATCTAAATAATTATTACATAGACATTTTGTTTTATTATGAAGTTATTTTTTCTTTATTTCAATTTTTTATATATATATATAGAACTTCTCATCATTATGCGTTTTCATCACATTTAACAAACACTGTTTCTGTTTTTCATCTTTTAACCCTTTATAAGTAGTGATTCTTTTTGTACACACACTTGATAGTTTTTACAAACAAACAACCCAATCAATACTATACATAATACATTTAAAAACCTAAAGGAGGAGTTTTATCATAATGTTAAGGCTGGCGGTCGATTAAAAAAGGGGGGCACAACGCGCGTTTCGGCGTTAAAGCCTTCTTCGGGTGAACGCTTTTCTTTATCTCGTATCCTTTTCCACCCTCAAGTCCAGACTTTGAGGGTCACAGTTTTTGGGATATTTCTTAATGGGTCTTATGGAAAATCATGGATTGATACTAGAATATTATTCAGCCATATAGGCAGCACCAGTGGTTTCTGTTATTCTCCGATGTGCCATCAATGGAGAGAACTTGGTGACAGTGGATTACTTCTTTACTTCATAAAATTCTGAATACTTTGTTTGCAAGATATTGTCACAGGGCAGATTGGAGCAGGTTGACCAGATAGAATTTTTAGGGTAATGAAACCATTTCTCTTTCCATCTTCTGATTAGTACTCTGATGATATTCCTGAGATGGAATCGTTAGCTGCCGCAGTAGGTGGTTCGCTCTTTCCCAGCAAAGAAGAGATACCATGCCTAAGGGGTCGGTCAGATTCATTACTATCACATTGTCGTGGGAAATAGCACTCAAAAGGGGTAGTAGATCCTCACCCCCAGTAAAGGCTTAGCTAGCTAGTCTAACTTACTGTAACACAAATAGTGAACTGTATGCCACTACCCTCCCCCCTGCTTTCCGTCCGAAAGACATCTGGCGTCCCCTCAAAGTGTTCGTGCTTAGCACGAGTTCGCCTGCCCCCACACAAAATCGACAGGTATTGTCCTGACAGGGGTGGGCTGAACCTGAAGCATCCAGTTGTCTATACGATACACATCCCCATACCCTGTAATGGATGGTGACTCAGATGCAGGAAATGGCCAAGAAACCATGGTAGTGAGCAAATGTTAAGAAATGACATTGTGACTACCCTGTTCCACCCTGTTCCACAATGCGACACATGACTGTGCATGATCTGTCTGTGTAAGTTTGTGATACTGATTGATGTACTCTAGAGGTGAATTATCATATATTGTTTTTACTCATGCAGAAAATGATAAATAAAAAATAAAATAAAAACTTTGATCACACTATGAGCTTTGCAGAGATACGCTTTTCTTTTTGTAAATGAAGCAATACGTCTATTTAGATTTGTTAGGACACAACATGTTATGTATATTGGTTATGATCAGTGATGAGAAACAGACAAAATATAGTTAGTTAGTTAGATAGTTTAGCACTTTGAGAAAGTAGAAAGAAGATGTATTTGTACATCACAGTTTTTCAAGTATCTTGTATGGGTCTTAGTACCGTTTGGGATACTTTGTAATGATCTGTTTGCTTAAATGCGTTTTAATGCACTACACTCTTTGTCACTTGTCTTTTTGCATGTATATAACATTTATTCATTATTTGTGTTTGTACTTGTTTGCTCTGATTGTTTATATGTTTTTTAGCAGCCCTTAAGAAGTCCCTATGTTTAGGGACGAAACACATTGTGTGTCATTGCCCCTGTTTTTGAACTGCAAAGCAAAGAAATAAAAAATGAATTTTCAGAAAATGTCAAATGTTTTGTGATGTCTAGTTCCTCTTTGGAGGGACATTTTTTCAAAAGAGAAATTTTCAATGTTTTTGCTATTCAAGTGTGTGCCTCTCCCCATGGTTTATACTTTGTTAAAAACCAGGGTCTCTTGGACGATTGGGCCTATGAGAGAGCACCTACAGTTTGTGGGGACTATTCAATTTTATTATTAAATATGTTTTGGAACTCCGTGGAGATCCACATATTATACAATTACAGAAGACAATGAAAAAATTTTGACCATATAAAACAACTCATACAGACAGTAATTATACAAAAGTAATTTACCATTCTATTAATAAAGTTCCAAGAAACATTTAAAAAAAGTAAAAATTTTGTTACAAAAAATTCCATTCGGGGGGCTAATAATAGCATCCAACAGAGCTGTTGCAGAAGAAATACCAAACTGAATACAAGCCGGTTTTATCCAGAGGCGCCGGTAAGACAATAATGCAGGACAAGCTAACAGGGCATGTTTGGAGTCTTGAATTGCTAGGTTACAGAAATTACATACATTGGATATTCCGTACCATTTGGCCAACAACTTGTTCAAGGGGAGCAAGTCCTGCCTGAGAAGTAGCCAAAAGCGGCGTAAGCCATGCGGGATGTTCCATGACAGATAGGGTTGTATCTGTCTGATTGAATAGGAATCAACAACTTGAGTGGCCCCCTTTTTTTGTGTTGTTAGATTCCGATCCCTCTCATAGCTTAGCTTCCATGTAGCTTGCTTTAGTTGTGATTTCAATTGATTCATGGAAAGCTCTAAAATGGAAGCTTCCTCCAACTCCAAGAGAGTGATAGCTTTCCTATAGTTCTTTATTAGGATCGAGTATGCATTTAGGGGGCCCATCAACTCTTTTGTGATAAGGAATCTGAGAGTGGATGGCTTTCCTTTAATCAGACTAATGACCCAGCGGATCACTCCTGCAAGTCCCTGAGCCCAACTACTCCTAAGGCCGAGTTCTAGACGCAGGGTAGCCGAGCTACAACTATTATTAACCGAGGTTAAATTTCTCAGTAGGGAGCCCTCCACTGAGTCTAAAAAGCCCCATTCTGCTAGGTCAATTAATTCTACCCCGTAGAGCAGAGTCGGGGGAACTTTTGCCCGAAAGGCCTCCAACAGATGAACGAAGTGTCTCTGACCTGTTGATTTATACAGAGTTCTTAGGCCTTTACCCTGTGACTTTGCTTTTCGAGAACTACTTTCAATGTGTAATTTATTACTTAAATTACTAGTGACTACCATACCTAGAAAGACATACGATTTTACTCTTTCTAATTTCTGACCTCCCAATTCCCAACTAATGTGGTCCAGTTTTAGTTTGTTTCGTCCCTCCAAGCACATTATCTTACTTTTAGAAATATTTATTTTCAAAAAGTGTTCTTCAGAGAAGGTATGTAGTGCATGCAGACGGTTATTAAGACCCTTGGGGGAGAGATCTAATATTAAAATGTCGTCTGCATACATTAGGCAGGGGATGTGTCTTTCGCCTAAACGTGGAGCAATTCCTACACATGTTGATAAAGTAAGGGGAAGGTCACTAACATAAAGGGAAAATAGGAGGGGAGCTAGTAGACAGCCCTGTTTGAGGCCATTTGCAGATGGAATGAGCCCGGAAAGACCTCTTTCTCCTCCCAGCAAAACCTTGCACCATGTATCGTCATGCAGGTCCTGGACCAAGCGTAAGAGGCTATGTGGCATTCCTAAGATGTGTAGCTTTCTCCACAATACCTGACGGTCGACCTTGTCAAAGGCCGTGGAGAAATCTATGAATGCCACATAGACTCTTCCCTTCCTTGCTCTTATGTACTTATCAACTATTACCTGGAGGGCAGTTAGATTATCCATGGTCCCATGGTTTTTTCTAAAGCCTGTCTGCTCAAGTGGAAGGATATTTGCAGATTCAACCCAGGCATTTATCCGTTTGAGCAGACATCTGGTAAAAACTTTGCCGATTGCATCCAACAATGCAATCTGGCGATAGTTCTGGGGGAGAAGACGATCACCCTTTTTGTACAATGGGACCAGGATGCTTCCCTTCCAGGAAGGTAGGACCTTTCCGCTAAATATGCAGGAATTAAAGATAGGGCATAAGAGCTTGCTCCATTTGGCCCTATTCTGCTTTAACACATTGATTGGGACTTCGTCGGGGCCCATAGCCCCTGAGCGTCTCATTTCCCCAATGGCGAGTTCTATGTCTTTTTCTGAAAAAGACTCTATCGATGGGCTAATATCTAAAACCCGTACTTGAGGGGAAACTGAATGGTTACTGGCATAGAGATTAGAGACAAAATCCCTCCATATGTGTTCCTCGATAGGGATGGGGAGCGGAATGGATCTCGTTCCGCACCCTTCACCTATAAGGGACCAAAACTGTCTCAATTCTCCATTAGTTGCAGCTTCCCTTATTTTTACCCAGATGGTATCCTCTTTTTCTTTTTGAAGAGCGTGTAAGAGTCGCCTCCTTCTCCTTTTTAGAGTTGTTATTTGTCGGGATTTATCCTCAGTTCTATTTAAGTATTGGGCCCTTATAAGTTTATTCAGGTCTACATTGAGCGATTTTAAAGGACAGTGGGTTACTTTGGCGATTCTTTTCTTATTCTGCTTTTCAACCCCTGTTATTATTGAACTCAGAAATAAGGAAAAAAGCTCGTTTTCACGGCCATACCAAGAGGGGAGCTCAGAGATTGCTATATCTAGCATATCCTCCAGGTAACGATGAGCCCTTGCATTCCAATAACATCTTCCCGAACTGTTACCAAAATTTATTTGGTTGCTGTTCAAGGACCATTGGTCACATTTAGGGAGATGTACGTTCATTAAGATTGAAATGATTTTATGATCGCTGAAGATGGTATCAATTACAGCGATATCCTTTAGTAACTCAAATGAATGAGACCCTATTATAACATAATCAAGAATTGATTCCCCTTGATACGATCTGTGGGTAAAGTTTGCTGGAGAGTCTGAGGGGAGACGCCCGTTAGCGATTATCCCATCGATTTCTACCAACTCGTTTAGTAATAATTTACCCCGTTTATTTGTTAATATATTTTCAGGGAACGTTGCCCGAGGAATATGGAGTGTATCTTCTCTGATTTTGTCAGAAAATAGATTTAAGCTAAAATTGGAGATTTTACAATTCAAGTCCCCGGTTAGGATAATGACCGTTCCAGGATCTTTCTCCTTAATGCTCTGTATATGAAGGAAGATTTTATTTAAAATTGTGTTAAAACCCGTTTCAGGAGGGATGTAGGCATTTATCAAGGCCAGATGGATTCCAGCTAAAAGGTTGCCTGACCCAAACAAGGTAACCACCTGGAAAAGTTTACTTGAGTCCAGGAAATGGTTGTAGTCCCAGTTTATACGGTTGGATAATAGGCAGGCTATGCCCCCGCTGGCGTGGCCTTTTTTGTTCGCAGTAGCACTGCCTTCAAGAACAATATAGTCCTTCCCTATTTGGAGATTTTCGTTGCACCATGTCTCCTGGAGGCATATGATGTTTGCTTCTAGGGATAGGAGAAATTGTGTTTTCTCCATATTATTTTTTAGACCTGCTAAATTCCACGATATTATAGATAAGTCCGTGCTAAAGGAACTGATTAGATAATGGTTTTCCTGAAGATTTGTCGGCTAATACTTTGGGCAGCCAATTCCAGAGATCCTTTTCCTCTCTAGGGGTAGTTTGATAAGTTGAGGAGGAGGTTTGAGCATATGATACCACTCGAGAATCACTAGACTTGCTTATTTTTAATTCTTTGATTTCACCCAAGTTATTTATATTGCCTGCTGCGGCAAGCAGCATAGAAGACGGGGGGTTCCGTTGGTTTAGCGTTTTAACAGCCTTATTCCGACAAGAGGGCAGTAAAACAGGAATTACATCTATTCCCCTACTCTGGAGGTCTTCAGCCCGTTGCAAGATGAGATTAGCTACCAGTTTAGAATAAAACTTCACCCTCGTAACCTTCCCCGCTTCAGACTCTTGTTGTAAAACTATATCTAGGTCGGCTGATTGAATAAGTTTCAGATTGGCGGACTCTTGGAAGTATTTCAACAAGAGGGATCTGTTCAGAGTACAGTCAGGTTCAAAAAGGGGAAAGAAGTCTACCCATACAGTATCTATATTATTTTCTATGTGTTCTTTGTCCAAAGTAACCTTTGCAGGAGCTTCCGTGGGTGTAATTACAAAGGGATTGAAAGAAGACATTTTTTCGACAGGGAAATTATGTTCTTGCCCTAATAAAGTTGGTTTATCTGCTTCTTGGTTCGATGAGCCTTGGGAAGGAGCACCCTGAGCTGTTACACCCTGGAAGACGGGTGCGAAGGGATTAAGTGCCATGGTTACTTGGGTAAGTGGCTTTAAAACCTGACATGGGGATGTCGATTTATGTGCCACTTTTATAACCCTAGTATTATTGCTTTGTTGGCCAAAGGTAAATATGTTAGTGATTGCTGACAAGGGGGATGTATGGGTAGGTAAGAAGGGAGATTTTGCCTTGGGTGTTAAGGAGGTGTTTTCTTTGGCTAACATGTTGACGGGGTTTTTGTTATTTCCCACTGCCATCTGTGCTAGGGGTGATACTTCCGGTGGAGGAAAGTTTAAGTTTTTCCTAAATAAAATTTTCCTCCGCCTATTTTTATCTATCCGTCTTAACAGTTTCCTTTTGTGCTTTCCGTTCTTTTTTAAAGGCCCTATTTTCTCTCTATTATCAGTTTCCCCCTGAATAGCTTCCTCCTCTATTTCCCCGTCCCCCTTCTGTTTCTTAAAAATTGAAAATAAATTATTTCCAGTTTTTAGCAGGGTTTCCCCATAGGGTTTTATTACAAAGTCGTGATTTACTGAACCATTTAAATTGGAAAATGGAAAGGGAGCACCTATTTTTTCTTGCACTATTTTTGAAGTAGTTGTAGCTACTAGGGGTTGCACATTTATGCCGATCTGATCTGGGGCCGTGGGAGGGGAGGAGGGCCCCTTCCCGCCCGCTTCATTCTCTTTTTGGGACCTCAGCAGGACTTTTAGAATTTGGGTCACTGTGTCAAGCACGCAATCGGATCCCCCCACAAATTTTTCCAGTAAGTGTAAGATAGAGGCCAATAAATGTTCTAAGATGCAGAGGGAGTCGGAAAGCGGTTTGTCAGGCCCCTTGCATTGGGAGGAATTTATTCCGAACAAATTTAAAGTTGGGCTAGAGGAAAAGTGAGAGTGTGAGGTTTTGGAGGGGGTACTGCTGTAAAGTTGTAGGCCGGCATGATTTGACATTAGCGGAGTATTCTGGGGTAACTCAACTGCTGTGGGATCGGTTTCTAAATACCGTTGACATAGGACTTCATCTAGAATCAGTGGAGACAAACCATTGTGAAATGAAGTTTTGGTTAGAGAACTGTTTGCAGGCTGAGTAGCTTCATCGTGGGGAATTGCCATGATGTTTAAATTGTCTTGCTCTATATCTTTTTTTGTTTTTATGATTACCTCTGGTACTAGGTCAATATTATTTTTCAGGGTAGAAAACAGGGGGGGTGAGAAATCACTCTTGGGGGGGAATTGTAGCGTCCTAGCTGGACTTGAGTCCGCCTTAGCTTTTTTGATTTCAAGATTTTCTGAAACATCATTTAAGGTAAAGTCTAAATGGATAACTCCGGGATCTTTTGGGTCCATTGCTTTGTTAGCTGACCCTAAGGCTTTGTTTTTACCCTTTTCCCAAAAGTTAAAGAGCTGGCAGGTACTTTTCATGTTGGTAGATTGGCTATGTTTGTTACGAAGGGGATTTGATTTCGTTTTGGAGCTGGATCTTCCTACTATTATTTTACCAGATCTTAGTTTCTTTGTCATCTTGGCTGGGAAACACTATCGTGAGTGCGTTGTGAAGGAGCAAGTTTTATGTCGATCTGGAATTCTGGGATTACACTGCAGTAAGTGTTACTAATGGAAAGGAACTTAAATACCTACCCGGCTGCAGATTAGCTTTAGGTGTAGTCTCACAGGTAGTTTACAATAAGGTATGACTTACCAGGCCTAAGGGAATGGGCCTAGCCTAGCCTTCTCGTGCCTCTGAGGGCCTCAGAGGGCCCGCCCTTGTCCCGGGCTTCTCCCGGGCGCTACCCGCGCGCTACCGCGCTGCGGTGTGCAGACACTCTATTAATACGTCACGATGGACTCGAGGGCGTGGCCTACAGGGAGAGCGTCACCGGGTGTAATTGGTGATTCACACTGCTGGGACTCTTGGGAGACTGAGTCCAGCAGTGCACACGCTCGCAGCCCTGAAAGCCTTCAGCCCAGAAGAAGTGGAGACAGACTGCAGCTGTGAAGCGGGACCCGCGGAGCGGGTCCGGCGAAAAGTAGCGCCTAGCAAAGCGCTTCCAAGTAGATTAGCAGAGCGCTTCCAAGGGGTCAAGCAGAGCTTCCTCTGACCTCCAGCGCCAAAGCACAGTCACGAACACCGCAGGAAACAGCAGGATGGAAATCCACAGATTAGGCAGATCCGGAGCCTTTTCTCCTCACAGCTGGGGGCGTGGCCTACAGGGAGAGCGTCACCGGGTGTAATTGGTGATTCACACTGCTGGGACTCTTGGGAGACTGAGTCCAGCAGTGCACACGCTCGCAGCCCTGAAAGCCTCCAGCCCAGAAGAAGTGGAGACAGACTGCAGCTGTGAAGCGGGACCCGCGGAGCGGGTCCGGCGAAAAGTAGCGCCTAGCAAAGCGCTTCCAAGTAGATTAGCAGAGCGCTTCCAAGGGGTCAAGCAGAGCTTCCTCTGACCTCCAGCGCCAAAGCACAGTCACGAACACCGCAGGAAACAGCAGGATGGAAATCCACAGATTAGGCAGATCCGGAGCCTTTTCTCCTCACAGCTGGGGGCGTGGCCTACAGGGAGAGCGTCACCGGGTGTAATTGGTGATTCACACTGCTGGGACTCTTGGGAGACTGAGTCCAGCAGTGCACACGCTCGCAGCCCTGAAAGCCTTCAGCCCAGAAGAAGTGGAGACAGACTGCAGCTGTGAAGCGGGACCCGCGGAGCGGGTCCGGCGAAAAGTAGCGCCTAGCAAAGCGCTTCCAAGTAGATTAGCAGAGCGCTTCCAAGGGGTCAAGCAGAGCTTCCTCTGACCTCCAGCGCCAAAGCACAGTCGCGAACACCGCAGGAAACAGCAGGATGGAAATCCACAGATTAGGCAGATCCGGAGCCTTTTCTCCTCACAGCTGGGGGCGTGGCCTACAGGGAGAGCGTCACCGGGTGTAATTGGTGATTCACACTGCTGGGACTCTTGGGAGACTGAGTCCAGCAGTGCACACGCTCGCAGCCCTGAAAGCCTTCAGCCCAGAAGAAGTGGAGACAGACTGCAGCTGTGAAGCGGGACCCGCGGAGCGGGTCCGGCGAAAAGTAGCGCCTAGCAAAGCGCTTCCAAGTAGATTAGCAGAGCGCTTCCAAGGGGTCAAGCAGAGCTTCCTCTGACCTCCAGCGCCAAAGCACAGTCACGAACACCGCAGGAAACAGCAGGATGGAAATCCACAGATTAGGCAGATCCGGAGCCTTTTCTCCTCACAGCTGGGGGCGTGGCCTACAGGGAGAGCGTCACCGGGTGTAATTGGTGATTCACACTGCTGGGACTCTTGGGAGACTGAGTCCAGCAGTGCACACGCTCGCAGCCCTGAAAGCCTTCAGCCCAGAAGAAGTGGAGACAGACTGCAGCTGTGAAGCGGGACCCGCGGAGCGGGTCCGGCGAAAAGTAGCGCCTAGCAAAGCGCTTCCAAGTAGATTAGCAGAGCGCTTCCAAGGGGTCAAGCAGAGCTTCCTCTGACCTCCAGCGCCAAAGCACAGTCACGAACACCGCAGGAAACAGCAGGATGGAAATCCACAGATTAGGCAGATCCGGAGCCTTTTCTCCTCACAGCTGGGGGCGTGGCCTACAGGGAGAGCGTCACCGGGTGTAATTGGTGATTCACACTGCTGGGACTCTTGGGAGACTGAGTCCAGCAGTGCACACGCTCGCAGCCCTGAAAGCCTTCAGCCCAGAAGAAGTGGAGACAGACTGCAGCTGTGAAGCGGGACCCGCGGAGCGGGTCCGGCGAAAAGTAGCGCCTAGCAAAGCGCTTCCAAGTAGATTAGCAGAGCGCTTCCAAGGGGTCAAGCAGAGCTTCCTCTGACCTCCAGCGCCAAAGCACAGTCACGAACACCGCAGGAAACAGCAGGATGGAAATCCACAGATTAGGCAGATCCGGAGCCTTTTCTCCTCACAGCTGGGGGCGTGGCCTACAGGGAGAGCGTCACCGGGTGTAATTGGTGATTCACACTGCTGGGACTCTTGGGAGACTGAGTCCAGCAGTGCACACGCTCGCAGCCCTGAAAGCCTTCAGCCCAGAAGAAGTGGAGACAGACTGCAGCTGTGAAGCGGGACCCGCGGAGCGGGTCCGGCGAAAAGTAGCGCCTAGCAAAGCGCTTCCAAGTAGATTAGCAGAGCGCTTCCAAGGGGTCAAGCAGAGCTTCCTCTGACCTCCAGCGCCAAAGCACAGTCACGAACACCGCAGGAAACAGCAGGATGGAACTATGGGGACTATGCAGAGTGCGGTAATATATATTACAATCATTCTGGTAGCGTTTTGTCTCAACTCATCCATTCATGTCTGGATGTCTGGATTAGGGCAACTCCCTATACCTAGGGAGCCCAAAATAGATGACAATACGACTGCAGGTAGCCTTGAACGCTGCTGCGGGGACTTGTCAGATGCACTAGTATTATTGTCCCTGCAATGGACACTGACTCACAATAGAATCCAGTTCAAAACACTCTGTCTGGTGCATCACGCCATCCATAAGAAAGGTCCCGAGCATATTCATCACTTGGTGACACCTTATACGCCAAACAGATAATTGCAGTAAGGGCAAAACCAATCCGACACCTGCTTTCCCAGACAGAGGTACCCTCTTCTCATCCTTCCCCACCAAAACTGCGCCATCTTGTAGTCACAGCTGCACAAGCACCGCCAATGTAGTGTCAGGACATTCGCATTCCCCATACACCCTCACAATCACTTGTTTTCTTAGATAAGTGACTTCGCTTTGCATTACCTCATGATACTCCTCTAATCGGACCTTGATGTCACCCAACAGACTCTGCTCTGCCATCTCTCTGTGTGCCCATTCAAGGCTTGCTAGTTTTGACTCCAACCATCCCCCAAGTGACCAAAGCACACCGGCGTGCTTTGATATGGTAAACCATGAAAGCCTCCCAGTCTTAAGCAAATTTCTACACAGATCCAATGTTGGCATTAAAATATTGATCAATCACCTTTGTAAGCTCCTTCCGGAACACAGCGTCCAGAAGTGAGTACTGTGGGAATCTCCAGGAGAATTCAGGAAGCCACGCACTATCCAGCTGAAGCACCTGTGAGTGATCTTAGTATGTGTGCGACAATGGCTCCCACCACTGGACATGTGGCACCAACCTCTGGGACATTGACCAATACTCTATACACATGTGAGTATTGTGCACCATAGAGCAATGGATATACCCCTCACCCATGGGAAACCTATGTTGCCAAACATCCAGCAGTCCAGACTGCTCCCCAATATTCAGCAATACAGCACACTCAAAGGCGGACTGTCAAAGCCGCACTTCACAGTTCTGTTACTTATTCTGTATATTTTAAATGCAGATGTGCACAACAATTCCTGCACCTGTCGTCGTTCGGTGAAAATGCAACTCAGAACAGAAATCTTGAATTTTGGAATCGTGCACCAACAAACGTATTCTCCACAATCAATACGGATATGTGTAAGCTCTGATAATCCATTTAAAACTTTATTTATTCATTCATTTCAGATTCTTTGCATCAACGCACAACATCCACCCAACACGTTTCGTTCAATTTACACTTGAACTTCATCAGGGCTTTTACAATAATAACTCATTGGGTTGTCCAAATTCCTCTCAAAATGCTTCATATGTAAAATATGGCATGTATATATTTCCTAAATATGTATTTCCATCACGTCCAGAGCAGGCAAAATTCGAAGAAACATCTGCCCATATCAAGGCCATGGGTATGATAGCACCTCAAATATGCCTGAATCCTGTTCCTGTTATGGTAAGGTGAGTTCCACCTCCTGTGCCTCCTCGTCTTGGCAACCCATCACTAATTGTTGGTGTCAAAGAAGCTCGGTAGGTATATGAACTTGGATATGTGATGGAGTCTCCTCCATTGACGACAAGGACACTGCAGTTCTCTGAATTACCAGTTCCATTATTAGGTGGCACTTCACAAAAGAGAGTACTTACGTTTGATAGTGCTAAGTTAACTCTGCAATCTGAGTTGCATATAAATAAGTGGGAGTTACTGCTATAAAAGCCTGTGCCATTCACTCTCAATATCTGGCCACCACCAAAGCTACCTCAAGAGTAATAAAACTGTAGTTGACCGGTGCTCCCAAGCTAAATAAGAAAGTGATTGCTCCCCAATATCATTGATAGCAGGGGCCGCAGCAAAAGGGCTACCTCTGTGGACCCGGGAACAATTCCAGTCCAGGCATAAACACAATTTAAATCTCCTCCCCATATCTGGGCAAAACACCACATTGGGCGAGCCGAGCATGCACGGCATGATAAAGCCAGTGTCTCGCCCAACCCAAATCAGCATGCCTCTGGCCTGCGCAGTGAAGCCCGCTGCATAGCAGGCACCCCACATGCGCCGCTGCGTAAGTAGCACACTCCCGGGAAGCAGGTGAGGTTTCTGCAGTATGGCAACATTTATGCTATGCTTTTGTAAATATGCCCTCCTTTTGCACACTTTACTGCAATCATTCAGCCACCTGACATTCCAAGTGTGTAATTTCAACAGCAAAGGGCACCTAGGGTCCACGCCTTCACCATCCTTGCCATCACCATTCCTCACAACTTACAAGAAGCATATTTCAGACCATGCATTGCAGTAAGCTCTCGCCAGTGCACATTTTATGGTTTTGTTGAACATAACACAACCCCACTCACATCCATAAGCCATCCTGATCCTACCCTTAACCCAAATAATATAACCCGATTCGAAACAATGTGGAGCACACATGGGGACAGATGTTGCCTTGACGAACTCCCCCACTACACTAAGGTGCAGGGAGCAGCTACCAGGCATAGTGTGCCTAAACATGTACCACAAATGTCAATTACTGGGTACTCCAGCCGCCACTCGGCCTCCTAAAAGATACTAATCTGCCATCTGGGTCCCATGCAGCTCTGCCAATGCAGCAAGTTGCACATTTAGGCCGCAGTACCTCACAACTGTCCTAACACAAGTTAAACCCAGCAGGACATCCACAGTCATAACCCGGGGACTCCATCTCCGGCATCCCAAGCAGCAAACAAGTAGAACATGAGCATTAGTTACCCCCACATATTCACGGAGCATGAGGGACCAGCCACCTAAACATGGGCCACAAAGTCATAGAACAAATACCTGTAACCAGTTCATGAGGCAGAAAGGGTGTTAGTCATGCTACTCCAGGTCCTGCGATGCCACCAGTTCTCCCTCCTCTGACCACAGCGAGCACCGCCGAGCTCTTGCAACCACACATTGCTTAAAAGACACTGCTGTACCTGTTTGGGGTCACTCATGATCTTGGCCTTCCCATCCACCGTCACCCACAGGCGAGCAAGGTATAGCATTGCATATTCCAGGTGCAGTTCTTGCAACTTGTGCTTGGCCGGAATAAATAGTCTCCACGCCTTCTGGACATGCTGAGTGATATCCGGTAAAAGAGATAGTTAAGCGCCTTTGTGGCCAAGTACCATGAGATCCCAGGACCAGCAGAGCACCAGGTCCGATCCCTGTAGTTCACCAGCCTCGCTATGATCAGGGGAGGGCTTGCCCCTGTCACCATACGTGGTGCATGGGAGCGGTAGATGCGCTTAACCACAAATATATCAGAAAAAGTCTCATGCCCTAGAAGATCCAAGAGTATTGCTCTACATACCTTGCCATGTTGCTGACGTACAATCCGGAGTTGCTCCAGCATGACGAGCTTCCGGATCCTCTTCTTTAGCTTGCAAGGAAGAGTGTCTTCTCCATCTGTTTCCGGGATGCAGAGGCAGTAACCTGTTCATCCTCAACCTCCAATATGCACCTCTCCGCCATGTCGTCACTCTGCATGCTTGTCCAGATGCTCCAACATCCGATCCATCTGGAAGGACAATGCATCGATCTTACCAACGATTTTAGTGATTCTGTGCTGCATAGTGGACAGGATTAGTTGCAACTCAATGCCAATCTCCTGCCCTCAAGTGCCCTGTCCTGCCTCTAGCATGAATGCACCATCGTCAGGGGGTTTGGGAGCATTGGGAGACCTTCGCTGCTCGACCTGCAGCCCTAAGTGCACCCTAAGTGCACCAGGTATGCCCAGAAATGGGTCCTGGGCTCACTGTGCCACTGGAATCAACAGTTTAAGCAATAGTAGCTTGGTTTGGTCAGGCAATGCAGCAAGCTACCCCACATAGTAACCACATTAATTATCTGCAGAAAAATTAATTAATAATTGTTCTAGTCCTGATGATGATCCCTATTATTTTCGAGCTTGGGATCGAAACGCCGTCGACATACTGATTAGTGCCACTTCTAATCTATAGATAATTAATGTGGTTACTATGTGGGGTAGCTTGCTGCATTGCATGACCAAGCCAAGCCCCCATTGCTCAAACTGTTGCCTGTGTCCTTTTGTAGTGTATGCTTAATGTTTATTGTTTCCTTGTTTCCTACATATCGGGTGCAGGACTGTGTCCCGTTAAAATTGTTTGTGTTCCTATTGTAAATTTCTCCTATTTTGAAAATTAAAATTCTTTGTCCGGCTGGACATTGAAACACTATAGTACCCATTAAGGCCTATATTGTATCTGTTTTCGTTTCTATATGTTCTACTAAGGACCACTGTTTCAAAAAAGAATCAATTCCCGAGGTCCCTAGTTACTTGTCGGGCACCCTTGTTCGTCATAACAGACTGGAATCAAGCTATCCTGGCTGAAGAGGGGTGAAACCCCGAAACTGGTCGTAAGATGCTTGTTTCCGGTCCGGGGAGGTTCTGGTTCGGCAATTTGGGCTGGACTGTTCTCATGAGGCACAGGGTCAAGACTGATTTGCATATGACCAGGTCTAAACTGGGGTGGCATGGTGAGCAAAAGAATGATGGATTTAACCCAGATCTCTTGACTGGGGGTGAATGTTTTGATTTGTTCTGCATTCCACCCATCAATTGTGTGTCTTTTCCTTTCTCGCCCTAAGTGTGCCAGGTATGCCCAGACGTGGGTCCTGGGCTCACTGTGCCACTGGAATCAAGTTATCCTGGCTAAAGAGGGGTGAAACCCCGAAACCAGTCCTAGGATGCTTGTTTATGATCCAGGGAGGACCTGTCTTGGCAGTTCGGGCTAGACTGTTCCCACAAGGCACAGGGTCAAGACTGATGTGCATAGGGCCAGGTGTAAACTGGGGTGGCATGGTGAGCAAAATAATGATGGATATAACTGAGATCTCTTGACTGGGGGTGAATGTTGGATTTGTTCTGCATTCCACCCATCAATTGTGTGTCTTTTGCTTTCTCGCCCTAAGTGCGCCAGGTATGCCCAGACGTGGGTCCTGGGCTCACTGTGCCACTGGAATCAAGCTATCCTGGCTGAAGAGGGGTGAAACCCCGAAACCGGTCCTAGGATGCTTGTTGCGGTCCAGGGAGGACCTGGCTTGGCAGTTCGGGCTGGACTGTTCCCATGAGGCACAGGGTCAAAACTGATTTGCATATGGCCAGGTCTCAACTGGGGTGGCATGGTGAGAAAAAGAATGATGGATTTAACCCAGATCTCTTGCCTGGCGGTGAATGTTTTGATTTGTTCTGCATTCCCTCCTTCAATTGTGTGTCTTTTGCTTTCTCGCCCTAAGTGCGCCAGGTATGCCTAGACGTGGGTCCTGGGCTCACTGTGCCACTGGAATCAAGCTATCCTGGCTGAAGAGGGGTGAAACCCCAAAACCGGTCCTAGCATGCTTGTTTATGGTCCAGGGAGGACCTGTCTCGGCAGTTCGGGCTGGACTGTTCCCATGAGGCACAGGGTCAAAACTGATTTGCATATGGCCAGGTCTCAACTGGGGTGGCATGGTGAGAAAAAGAATGATGAATTTAACCCAGATCACTTGCCTGGCGGTGAATGTTTTGATTTGTTCTGCATTCCCTCCTTCAATTGTGTGTCTTTTGCTTTCTCTCCCTAAGTGCGCCAGGTATGCCTAGACGTGGGTCCTGGGCTCACTGTGCCACTGGAATGAAGCTATCCTGGCTGAAGAGGGGTGAAACCCCAAAACCAGTCCTAGCATGCTTGTTTATGGTCCAGGGAGGACCTGTCTCGGCAGTTCGGGCTGGACTGTTCCCATGAGGCACAGGGTCAAGACTAGTTTGCATATGACCAGGTCTAAACTGGGGTGGCATGGTGAGCAAAAGAATGATGAATTTAACCCAGATCTCTTGACTGGGGTGAATGTTTTGATTTGTTCTGCATTCCGTCCATCAATTGTGTGTCTGTTACAAACTGCAGCTTGGGCTGCAGTTTGGCCATTTTGCCCATTATGAGGAATTCTCCCCCCCAAGCCACAGCAGAAGGCACCACTAGTTGTACAGGCACAGCAAGGAAATGACCAGTAGGTAGGCGATATGTCCAAACGGCCACTCCCAGGCTAGGGCCAAGCAGACCCCTCAACTCCTACAGCCACCACATCCGCAGGGGCAGCCCATGGAACAGGTCCAGCTCAGAGCAGTGCCCTAGCACTGCAGGAGGCAGTGCTCCAGCTGTCCATCGAAGCCCGCCGTGAACCCCCTGTTCCAGTCTATGCACATGCATACAAGCTAGTCTAAATGAAGAGGCGTCCTGTGCCACCACAATTGGCCTTCCTGCACCAATGGAGCCCAAGCAACACTGTTGTAGTCTCGCTCACTCCAGCCTGGCCCTGACACAAGGTCCAATTTGTTCACCGACATGGCGTGGGCATGATAGTGGCTCCAGGTACCTGCAGAGATGGGTAGCGATTACGACTAGGATCCACCACAGCAGGTGACCCCATTCAGCTCTCGCTGGCCCTTTGACAGCATCACTCTTTGCAGGGAGTCTGATATATGCCAATCAATCAGTCAATCACGGTATTTGTATTGCGCGCTACTCACCCGGAAGGGTCTCAAGGCGCTGGGGGAGAGGGGGACGTTACTGCTCGAACAGCCAGGTCTTGAGCTGCTTCCTGAAGGAGAGATGGTCTTGGGTCAGTCGAAGGTGGGGGAAGGTCCGGGAGGCATGGGAGCGAGATCTGGGGCACCCAATACAGGACTCACATTGGATGTACTGCTGCACTCAGATTAAAGCAGTATCCCTAAATAGCAGGCATAAATTATTACATTTTCATTATTTATGGAGGGTTTACATGACACCTGCAAGACTCCATTCAATTGACCCCAATTGTCCGCACAACTGTGGGAGTCCACAGGTGGATTTCTCTCATTTAACCTGGAACTGTGCTACGATTAAGGATCTCTGGAGAGCCATTTTTTGACTATTATCCCAGATGACTCACTTGGACATAGCTACCAAACCCGAGGTAACTTTATTGGGATATGTGCATACCATGTCTAAGGGGTCGCGCAGATTCATTACTATCACATTGTCGCGGGAAATAGCTCTCAAATGGGGTAGTAGATCCTCATCCACAGTAAAGGCTTGGCTAGCTAGTCTAACTAACTGTAACACAAATAATGAACTGTATGCCACTACCCTCCCCCCTGCTTTCCGTCCAAAAGACATCTAGGGTCCCCTCAAAGTGTGGTAAACAACAAGCTGACAGCAAGATATATTTAATACTTTAGCGACAAAATGAATAGGGCCCAGATATATGTAAAACCAGTGTGTAATATCTAAATAATTATTACATAGACATTTTGTTTTATTATGAAGTTATTTTTTCTTTATTTCAATTTTTTATATATATATATATATAGAACTTCTCATCATTATGCGTTTTCATCACATTTAACAAACACTGTTTCTGGTTTTTATCTTTTAACCCTTTATATATAGTGATTCTTTTTGTACACACACTTGATAGTTTTTACAAACAAACAACCCAATCAATACTATACATAATACATTTAAAAACCTAAAGGAGGAGTTTTATCATAATGTTAAGGCTGGCGGTCGATTAAAAAAGGGGGGAACAACGCGCGTTTCGGCGTTAAAGCCTTCTTCGGGTGAACGCTTTTCTTTATCTCGTATCCTTTTCCACCCTCAAATCCAGACTTTGAGGGTCACAGTTTTTGGGATATTTCTTAATGGGTCTTATGGAAAATCATGGATTGATACTAGAATATTATTCAGCCATATAGGCAGCACCAGTGGTTTCTGTTATTCTCCGATGTGCCATCAATGGAGAGAACTTGGTGACAGTGGATTACTTCTTTACTTCATAAAATTCTGAATACTTTGCTTGCAAGATATTGTCACAGGGCAGATTGGAGCAGGTTGACCAGATAGAATTTTTAGGGTAATGAAACCATTTCTCTTTCCATCTTCTTATTAGTATTCTGATGATATTCCTGAGATGGAATCGTTAGCTGCCGCAGTAGGTGGTTCGCTCTTTCCCAGCAAAGAAGAGATACCATGCCTAAGGGGTCGGTCAGATTCATTACTATCACATTGTCGTGGGAAATAGCACTCAAAAGGGGTAGTAGATCCTCACCCCCAGTAAAGGCTTAGCTAGCTAGTCTAACTTACTGTAACACAAATAGTGAACTGTATGCCACTACCCTCCCCCTGCTTTCCGTCCGAAAGACATCTGGCGTCCCCTCAAAGTGTTCCTGCTTAGCACGAGTTCGCCTGCCCCCACACAAAATCGACAGGTATTGTCCTGACAGGGGTGGGCTGAACCTGAAGCATCCAGTTGTCTATACGATACACATCCCCATACCCTGTAATGGATGGTGACTCAGATGCAGGAAATGGCCAAGAAACCATGTATTTGGTAGTGAGCAAATGTTAAGAAATGACATTGTGACTACCCTGTTCCACAATGCGACACATGACTGTGCATGATCTGTCTGTGTAAGTTTGTTATACTGATTGATGTGCTCTAGAGGTGAATTATCATATATTGTTTTTACTCATGCAGAAAATGATAAATAAAAAATAAAATAAAAACTTTGATCACACTATGAGCTTTGCAGAGATACGCTTTTCTTTTTGTAAATGAAGCAATACGTCTATTTAGATTTGTTAGGACACAACATGTTATGTATATTGGTTATGATCAGTGATGAGAAACAGACGAAATATAGTTAGTTAGTTAGATAGTTTAGCACTTTGAGAAAGTAGAAAGAAGATGTATTTGTACATCACAGTTTTTCAAGTATCTTGTATGGGTCTTAGTACCGTTTGGGATACTTTGTAATGATCTGTTTTCTTAAATGCGTTTTAATGCACTACACTCTTTGTCACTTGTCTTTTTGCATGTATATAACATTTATTCATTATTTGTGTTTGTACTTGTTTGCTCTGATTGTTTATATGTTTTTTAGCAGCCCTTAAGAAGTCCCTATGTTTAGGGACGAAACACATTGTGTGTCATTGCCCCTGTTTTTGAACTGCAAAGCAAAGAAATAAAAAATGAATTTTCAGAAAATGTCAAATGTTTTGTGATGTCTAGTTCCTCTTTGGAGGGACATCTTTTCAAATGAGAAATTTTCAATGTTTTTGCTATTCAAGTGTGTGCCTCTCCCCATGGTTTATACTTTGTTAAAAACCAGGGTCTCTTGGACGATTGGGCCTATGAGAGAGCACCTACAGTTTGTGGGGACTATGCAGAGTGCGGTAATATATATTACAATCATTCTGGTAGCGTTTTGTCTCAACTCATCCATTCATGTCTGGATTAGGGCAACTCCCTATACCTAGGGAGCCCAAAATAGATGACAATACGACTGCAGGTAGCCTTGAACGCTGCTGCGGGGACTTGTCAGATGCACTAGTATTATTGTCCCTGCAATGGACTCTGACTCACAATAGAATCCAGTTCAAAACACTCTGTCTGGTGCATCACGCCATCCATAAGAAAGGTCCCGAGCATATTCATCACTTGGTGACACCTTATACGCCAAACAGATAATTGCAGTAAGGGCAATAACAATCCGACACCTGCTTTCCCAGACAAAGGTACCCTCTTCTCATCCTTCCCCACCAAAACTGCGCCATCTTGTAGTCACAGCTGCACAAGCACCGCCAATGTAGTGTCAGGACACTCGCATTCCCCATACACCCTCACAATCACTTGTTTTCTTAGATAAGTGACTTCGCTTTGCATTACCTCATGATACTCCTCTAATCGGACCTTGATGTCACCCAACAGACTCTGCTCTGCCATCTCTCTGTGTGCCCATTCAAGGCTTGCTAGTTTTGCCTCCAACCATCCCCGAAGTGACCAAAGCACACCAGCGTGCTTTGATATGGTAAACCATGAAAGCCTCCCAGTCTTAAGCAAATTTCTACACAGATCCAATGTTGGCATTAAAATATTGATCAATCACCTTTGTAAGCTCCTTCCGGAACACAGCGTCCAGAAGTGAGTACTGTGGGAATCTCCAGGAGAATTCAGGAAGCCACGCACTATCCAGCTGAAGCACCTGTGAGTGATCTTAGTATGTGTGCGACAATGGCTCCCACCACTGGACATGTGGCACCAACCTCTGGGACATTGACCAATACTCTATACACATGTGAGTATTGTGTACCATAGAGCAATGGATATACCCCTCACCCATGGGAAACCTATGTTGCCAAACATCCAGCAGTCCAGACTGCTCCCCAATATTCAGCAATAGAGCACACTCAAAGGCGGACTGTCAAAGCCGCACTTCACAGTTCTGTTACTTATTCTGTATATTTTAAATGCAGATGTGCACAACAATTCCTGCACCTGCCGTCGTTCGGTGAAAATGCAACTCAGAACAGAAATCTTGAATTTTGGAATCGTGCACCAACAAACGTATTCTCCACAATCAATAAGGATATGTGTAAGCTCTGATAATCCATTTAAAACTTTATTTATTCATTCATTTCAGATTCTTTGCATCAACGCACAACATCCACCCAACACGTTTCGTTCAATTTACACTTGAACTTCATCAGGGCTTTTACAATAATAACTCATTGGGTTGTCCGAATTCCTCTCAAAATGCTTCATATGTAAAATATGGCATGTATATATTTCCTAAATATGTATTTCCATCACGTCCAGAGCAGGCAAAATTCGAAGAAACATCTGCCCATATCAAGGCCATGGGTATGATAGCATGTCAAATATGCCTGAATCCTGTTCCTGTTATGGTAAGGTGAGTTCCACCTCCTGTGCCTCCTCGTCTTGGCAACCCATCACTAATTGTTGGTGTCAAAGAAGCTCGGTAGGTATATGAACTTGGATATGTGATGGAGTCTCCTCCATTGACGACAAGGACACTGCAGTTCTCTGAATTACCAGTTCCATTATTAGGTGGCACTTCACAAAAGAGAGTACTTACGTTTGATAGTGCTAAGTTAACTCTGCAATCTGAGTTGCATATAAATAAGTGGGAGTTACTGCTATAAAAGCCTGTGCCATTCACTCTCAATATCTGGCCACCACCAAAGCTACCTCAAGAGTAATAAAACTGTAGTTGACCGGTGCTCCCAAGCTAAATAAGAAAGTGATTGCTCCCCAATATCATTGATAGCATGGGCCACAGCAAAAGGGCTACCTCTGTGGACCCGGGAACAATTCCAGTCCAGGCATAAACACAATTTAAATCTCCTCCCCATATCTGGGCAAAACACCACATTGGGCGAGCCGAGCATGCACGGCATGATAAAGCCAGTGTCTTGCCCAACCCAAATCAGCATGCCTCTGGCCTGCGCAGTGAAGCCCGCTGCATAGCAGGCACCCCACATGCGCCGCTGCGTAAGTAGCACACTCCCGGGAAGCAGGTGAGGTTTCTGCGGTATGGCAACATTTATGCTATGCTTTTGTAAATATACCCTCCTTTTGCACACTTTACTGCAATCATTCAGCCACCTGACATTCCAAGTGTGTAATTTCAAAAGCAAAGGGCACCTAGGGTCCACGCCTTCACCATCCTTGCCATCACCATTCCTCACAATTTACAAGAAGCATATTTCAGACCATGCATTGCAGTAAGCTCTCGCCAGTGCACATTTTATGGTTTTGTTGAACATAACACAACCCCACTCACATCCATAAGCCATCCTGATCCTACCCTTAACCCAAATAATATAACCCGATTCGAAACAATGTGGAGCACACATGGGGACAGATGTTGCCCTGACGAACTCCCCCACTACACTAAGGTGCAGGGAGCAGCTACCAGGCATAGTGTGCCTAAACATGTACCACAAATGTCAATTACTGGGTACTCCAGCCGCCACTCGGCCTCCTAAAAGATACTAATCTGCCATCTGGGTCCCATGCAGCTCTGCCAATGCAGCAAGTTGCACATCTAGGCCGCAGTACCTCACAACTGTCCTAACACAAGTTAAACCCAGCAGGACATCCACAGTCATAACCCGGGGACTCCATCTCCGGCATCCCAAGCAGCAAACAAGTAGAACATGAGCATTAGTTACCCCCACATATTCACGGAGCATGAGGGACCAGCCACCTAAACAGGGGCCACAAAGTCATAGAACAAATACCTGTAACCAGTTCATGAGGCAGAAAGGGTGTTAGTCATGCTACTCCAGGTCCTGCGATGCCACCAGTTCTCCCTCCTCTGACCACAGCGAGCACCGCCGAGCTCTTGCAACCACACATTGCTTAAAAGACACTGCTGTACCTGTTTGGGGTCACTCATGATCTTGGCCTTCCCATCCACCGTCACCCACAGGCGAGCAAGGTATAGCATTGCATATTCCAGGTGCAGTTCTTGCAACTTGTGCTTGGCCGGAATAAATAGTCTCCACGCCTTCTGGACATGCTGAGTGATATCCGGTAAAAGAGATAGTTAAGCGCCTTTGTGGCCAAGTACCATGAGATCCCAGGACCAGCAGAGCACCAGGTCCGATCCCTGTAGTTCACCAGCCTCGCTATGATCAGGGGAGGGCTTGCCCCTGTCACCATACGTGGTGCATGGGAGCGGTAGATGCGCTTAACCACAAATATATCAGAAAAAGTCTCATGCCCTAGAAGATCCAAGAGTATTGCTCTACATACCTTGCCATGTTGCTGACGTACAATCCGGAGTTGCTCCAGCATGACGAGCTTCCAGATCCTCTTCTTTAGCTTGCAAGGAAGAGTGTCTTCTCCATCTGTTTCCGGGATGCAGAGGCAGTAACCTGTTCATCCTCAACCTCCAATATGCACCTCTCCACCATGTCGTCACTCTGCATGCTTGTCCAGAGGCTCCAACATCCGATCCATCTGGAAGGACAATGCATCGATCTTACCAACGATTTTAGTGATTCTGTGCTGCATAGTGGACAGGATTAGTTGCAACTCAATGCCAATCTCCTGCCCTCAAGTGCCCTGTCCTGCCTCTAGCATGAATGCACCATCGTCAGGGGGTTTGGGAGCATTGGGAGCCCTTCGCTGCTCGACCTGCAGCCCTAAGTGCACCCTAAGTGCACCAGGTATGCCCAGAAATGGGTCCTGGGCTCACTGTGCCACTGGAATCAACAGTTTAAGTAATAGTAGCTTGGTTTGGTCAGGCAATGCAGCAAGCTACCCCACATAGTAACCACATTAATTATCTGCAGAAAAATTAATTAATAATTGTTCTAGTCCTGATGATGATCCCTATTATTTTCGAGCTTGGGATCGAAACGCCGTCGACATACTGATTAGTGCCACTTCTAATCTACAGATAATTAATGTGGTTACTATGTGGGGTAGCTTGCTGCATTGCATGACCAAGCCAAGCCCCCATTGCTCAAACTGTTGCCTGTGTCCTTTTGTAGTGTATGCTTAATGTTTATTGTTTCCTTGTTTCCTACATATCGGGTGCAGGACTGTGTCCCGTTAAAATTGTTTGTGTTCCTATTGTAACAAAATTTCTCCTATTTTGAAAATTAAAATTCTTTGTCCGGCTGGACATTGAAACACTATAGTACCCATTAAGGCCTATATTGTATCTGTTTTCGTTTCTATATGTTCTACTAAGGACCACTGTTTCAAAAAAGAATCAATTCCCGAGGTCCCTAGTTACTTGTCGGGCACCCTTGTTCGTCATAACAGACTGGAATCAAGCTATCCTGGCTGAAGAGGGGTGAAACCCCGAAACTGGTCGTAAGATGCTTGTTTCCGGTCCGGGGAGGTCCTGGTTTGGCAATTTGGGCTGGACTGTTCTCATGAGGCACAGGGTCAAGACTGATTTGCATATGACCAGGTCTAAACTGGGGTGGCATGGTGAGCAAAAGAATGATGGATTTAACCCAGATCTCTTGACTGGGGGTGAATGTTTTGATTTGTTCTGCATTCCACCCATCAATTGTGTGTCTTTTCCTTTCTCGCCCTAAGTGTGCCAGGTATGCCCACGTGGGTACTGGGCTCACTGTGCCACTGGAATCAAGTTATCCTGGCTAAAGAGGGGTGAAACCCCGAAACCAGTCCTAGGATGCTTGTTTATGATCCAGGGAGGACCTGTCTTGGCAGTTCGGGCTAGACTGTTCCCACAAGGCACAGGGTCAAGACTGATGTGCATAGGGCCAGGTGTAAACTGGGGTGGCATGGTGAGCAAAATAATGATGGATATAACTGAGATCTCTTGACTGGGGGTGAATGTTTGATTTGTTCTGCATTCCACCCATCAATTGTGTGTCTTTTGCTTTCTCGCCCTAAGTGCGCCAGGTATGCCCAGACGTGGGTCCTGGGCTCACTGTGCCACTGGAATCAAGCTATCCTGGCTGAAGAGGGGTGAAACCCCGAAACCGGTCCTAGGATGCTTGTTGCGGTCCAGGGAGGACCTGGCTTGGCAGTTCGGGCTGGACTGTTCCCATGAGGCACAGGGTCAAAACTGATTTGCATATGGCCAGGTCTCAACTGGGGTGGCATGGTGAGAAAAAGAATGATGGATTTAACCCAGATCTCTTGCCTGGCGGTGAATGTTTTGATTTGTTCTGCATTCCACCCATCAATTGTGTGTCTTTTCCTTTCTCGCCCTAAGTGTGCCAGGTATGCCCAGACGTGGGTCCTGGGCTCACTGTGCCACTGGAATCAAGTTATCCTGGCTAAAGAGGGGTGAAACCCCGAAACCAGTCCTAGGATGCTTGTTTATGATCCAGGGAGGACCTGTCTTGGCAGTTCGGGCTAGACTGTTCCCACAAGGCACAGGGTCAAGACTGATGTGCATAGGGCCAGGTGTAAACTGGGGTGGCATGGTGAGCAAAATAATGATGGATATAACTGAGATCTCTTGACTGGGGGTGAATGTTTGATTTGTTCTGCATTCCACCCATCAATTGTGTGTCTTTTGCTTTCTCGCCCTAAGTGCGCCAGGTATGCCCAGACGTGGGTCCTGGGCTCACTGTGCCACTGGAATCAAGCTATCCTGGCTGAAGAGGGGTGAAACCCCGAAACCGGTCCTAGGATGCTTGTTGCGGTCCAGGGAGGACCTGGCTTGGCAGTTCGGGCTGGACTGTTCCCATGAGGCACAGGGTCAAAACTGATTTGCATATGGCCAGGTCTCAACTGGGGTGGCATGGTGAGAAAAAGAATGATGGATTTAACCCAGATCTCTTGCCTGGCGGTGAATGTTTTGATTTGTTCTGCATTCCCTCCTTCAATTGTGTGTCTTTTGCTTTCTCGCCCTAAGTGCGCCAGGTATGCCTAGACGTGGGTCCTGGGCTCACTGTGCCACTGGAATCAAGCTATCCTGGCTGAAGAGGGGTGAAACCCCAAAACCGGTCCTAGCATGCTTGTTTATGGTCCAGGGAGGACCTGTCTCGGCAGTTCGGGCTGGACTGTTCCCATGAGGCACAGGGTCAAAACTGATTTGCATATGGCCAGGTCTCAACTGGGGTGGCATGGTGAGAAAAAGAATGATGAATTTAACCCAGATCACTTGCCTGGCGGTGAATGTTTTGATTTGTTCTGCATTCCCTCCTTCAATTGTGCGTCTTTTGCTTTCTCGCCCTAAGTGCGCCAGGTATGCCTAGACGTGGGTCCTGGGCTCACTGTGCCACTGGAATGAAGCTATCCTGGCTGAAGAGGGGTGAAACCCCAAAACCGGTCCTAGCATGCTTGTTTATGGTCCAGGGAGGACCTGTCTCGGCAGTTCGGGCTGGACTGTTCCCATGAGGCACAGGGTCAAGACTAGTTTGCATATGACCAGGTCTCAACTGGGGTGGCATGGTGAGAAAAAGAATGATGGATTTAACCCAGATCTCTTGCCTGGCGGTGAATGTTTTGATTTGTTCTGCATTCCACCCATCAATTGTGTGTCTTTTCCTTTCTCGCCCTAAGTGTGCCAGGTATGCCCAGACGTGGGTCCTGGGCTCACTGTGCCACTGGAATCAAGTTATCCTGGCTAAAGAGGGGTGAAACCCCGAAACCAGTCCTAGGATGCTTGTTTATGATCCAGGTAGGACCTGTCTTGGCAGTTCGGGCTAGACTGTTCCCACAAGGCACAGGGTCAAGACTGATGTGCATAGGGCCAGGTGTAAACTGGGGTGGCATGGTGAGCAAAATAATGATGGATATAACTGAGATCTCTTGACTGGGGGTGAATGTTTGATTTGTTCTGCATTCCACCCATCAATTGTGTGTCTTTTGCTTTCTCGCCCTAAGTGCGCCAGGTATGCCCAGACGTGGGTCCTGGGCTCACTGTGCCACTGGAATCAAGCTATCCTGGCTGAAGAGGGGTGAAACCCCGAAACCGGTCCTAGGATGCTTGTTGCGGTCCAAGGAGGACCTGGCTTGGCAGTTCGGGCTGGACTGTTCCCATGAGGCACAGGGTCAAAACTGATTTGCATATGGCCAGGTCTCAACTGGGGTGGCATGGTGAGAAAAAGAATGATGGATTTAACCCAGATCTCTTGCCTGGCGGTGAATGTTTTGATTTGTTCTGCATTCCCTCCTTCAATTGTGTGTCTTTTGCTTTCTCGCCCTAAGTGCGCCAGGTATGCCTAGACGTGGGTCCTGGGCTCACTGTGCCACTGGAATCAAGCTATCCTGGCTGAAGAGGGGTGAAACCCCAAAACCGGTCCTAGCATGCTTGTTTATGGTCCAGGGAGGACCTGTCTCGGCAGTTCGGGCTGGACTGTTCCCATGAGGTACAGGGTCAAAACTCATTTGCATATGGCCAGGTCTCAACTGGGGTGGCATGGTGAGAAAAAGAATGATGAATTTAACCCAGATCACTTGCCTGGCGGTGAATGTTTTGATTTGTTCTGCATTCCCTCCTTGAATTGTGTGTCTTTTGCTTTCTCGCCCTAAGTGCGCCAGGTATGCCTAGACGTGGGTCCTGGGCTCACTGTGCCACTGGAATGAAGCTATCCTGGCTGAAGAGGGGTGAAACCCCAAAACCGGTCCTAGCATGCTTGTTTATGGTCCAGGGAGGACCTGTCTCGGCAGTTCGGGCTGGACTGTTCCCATGAGGCACAGGGTCAAAACTGATTTGCATATGGCCAGGTCTCAACTGGGGTGGCATGGTGAGAAAAAGAATGATGAATTTAACCCAGATCACTTGCCTGGCGGTGAATGTTTTGATTTGTTCTGCATTCCCTCCTTCAATTGTGTGTCTTTTGCTTTCTCGCCCTAAGTGCGCCAGGTATGCCTAGACGTGGGTCCTGGGCTCACTGTGCCACTGGAATGAAGCTATCCTGGCTGAAGAGGGGTGAAACCCCAAAACCGGTCCTAGCATGCTTGTTTATGGTCCAGGGAGGACCTGTCTCGGCAGTTCGGGCTGGACTGTTCCCATGAGGCACAGGGTCAAGACTAGTTTGCATATGACCAGGTCTAAACTGGGGTGGCATGGTGAGCAAAAGAATGATGAATTTAACCCAGATCTCTTGACTGGGGTGAATGTTTTGATTTGTTCTGCATTCCGTCCATCAATTGTGTGTCTGTTACAAACTGCAGCTTGGGCTGCAGTTTGGCCATTTTGCCCATTATGAGGAATTCTCCCCCCCCAAGCCACAGCAGAAGGCACCACTAGTTGTACAGGCATAGCAAGGAAATGACCAGTAGGTAGGCGATATGTCCAAACGGCCGCTCCCAGGCTAGGGCCAAGCAGACCCCTCAACTCCTACAGCCACCACATCCGCAGGGGCAGCCCATGGAACAGGTCCAGCTCAGAGCAGTGCCCTAGCACTGCAGGAGGCAGTGCTCCAGCTGTCCATCGAAGCCCGCCGTGAACCCCCTGTTCCAGTCTATGCACATGCATACAAGCTAGTCTAAATGAAGAGGCGTCCTGTGCCACCACAATTGGCCTTCCTGCACCAATGGAGCCCAAGCAACACTGTTGTAGTCTCGCTCACTCCAGCCTGGCCCTGACACAAGGTCCAATTTGTTCACCGACATGGCGTGGGCATGATAGTGGCTCCAGGTACCTGCAGAGATGGGTAGCGATTACGACTAGGATCCACCACAGCAGGTGACCCCATTCAGCTCTCGCTGGCCCTTTGACAGCATCACTCTTTGCAGGGAGTCTGATATATGCCAATCAATCAGTCAATCACGGCATTTGTATTGCGCGCTACTCACCCGGAAGGGTCTCAAGGCGCTGGGGGAGAGGGGGACGTTACTGCTCGAACAGCCAGGTCTTGAGCTGCTTCCTGAAGGAGAGATGGTCTTGGGTCAGTCGAAGGTGGGGGAAGGTCCGGGAGGCATGGGAGCGAGATCTGGGGCACCCAATACAGGCTCACATTGGATGTACTGCTGCACTCAGATTAAAGCAGTATCCCTAAATAGCAGGCATAAATTATTACATTTTCATTATTTATGGAGGGTTTACATGACACCTGCAAGACTCCATTCAATTGACCCCAATTGTCCGCACAACTGTGGGAGTCCACAGGTGGATTTCTCTCATTTAACCTGGAACTGTGCTACGATTAAGGATCTCTGGAGAGCCATTTTTTGACTATTATCCCAGATGACTCACTTGGACATAGCTACCAAACCCGAGGTAACTTTATTGGGATATGTGCATACCATGTCTAAGGGGTCGCGCAGATTCATTACTATCGCATTGTCGCGGGAAATAGCTCTCAAATGGGGTAGTAGATCCTCATCCACAGTAAAGGCTTGGCTAGCTAGTCTAACTAACTGTAACACAAATAATGAACTGTATGCCACTACCCTCCCCCTGCTTTCCGTCCAAAAGACATCTAGGGTCCCCTCAAAGTGTGGTAAACAACAAGCTGACAGCAAGATATATTTAATACTTTAGCGACAAAATGAATAGGGCCCAGATATATGTAAAACCAGTGTGTAATATCTAAATAAATATTACATAGACATTTTGTTTTATTATGAAGTTATTTTTTCTTTATTTCAATTTTTTATATATATATATATAGAACTTCTCATCATTATGCGTTTTCATCACATTTAACAAACACTGTTTCTGGTTTTTATCTTTTAACCCTTTATATATAGTGATTCTTTTTGTACACACACTTGATAGTTTTTACAAACAAACAACCCAATCAATACTATACATAATACATTTAAAAAGCTAAAGGAGGAGTTTTATCATAATGTTAAGGCTGGCGGTCGATTAAAAAAGGGGGGCACAACGCGCGTTTCGGCGTTAAAGCCTTCTTCGGGTGAACGCTTTTCTTTATCTCGTATCCTTTTCCACCCTCAAATCCAGACTTTGAGGGTCACAGTTTTTGGGATATTTCTTAATGGGTCTTATGGAAAATCATGGATTGATACTAGAATATTATTCAGCCATATAGGCAGCACCAGTGGTTTCTGTTATTCTCCGATGTGCCATCAATGGAGAGAACTTGGTGACAGTGGATTACTTCTTTACTTCATAAAATTCTGAATACTTTGCTTGCAAGATATTGTCACAGGGCAGATTGGAGCAGGTTGACCAGATAGAATTTTTAGGGTAATGAAACCATTTCTCTTTCCATCTTCTGATTAGTACTCTGATGATATTCCTGAGATGGAATCGTTAGCTGCCGCAGTAGGTGGTTCGCTCTTTCCCAGCAAAGAAGAGATACCATGCCTAAGGGGTCGGTCAGATTCATTACTATCACATTTTCGTGGGAAATAGCACTCAAAAGGGGTAGTAGATCCTCACCCCCAGTAAAGGCTTAGCTAGCTAGTCTAACTTACTGTAACACAAATAGTGAACTGTATGCCACTACCCTCCCCCTGCTTTCCGTCCGAAAGACATCTGGCGTCCCCTCAAAGTGTTCCTGCATAGCACGAGTTCGCCTGCCCCCACACAAAATCGACAGGTATTGTCCTGACAGGGGTGGGCTGAACCTGAAGCATCCAGTTGTCTATACGATACACATCCCCATACCCTGTAATGGATGGTGACTCAGATGCAGGAAATGGCCAAGAAACCATGTATTTGGTAGTGAGCAAATGTTAAGAAATGACATTGTGACTACCCTGTTCCACAATGCGACACATGACTGTGCATGATCTGTCTGTGTAAGTTTGTGATACTGATTGATGTACTCTAGAGGTGAATTATCATATATTGTTTTTACTCATGCAGAAAATGATGAATAAAAAATAAAATAAAAACTTTGATCACACTATGAGCTTTGCAGAGATACGCTTTTCTTTTTGTAAATGAAGCAATACGTCTATTTAGATTTGTTAGGACACAACATGTTATGTATATTGGTTATGATCAGTGATGAGAAACAGACGAAATATAGTTAGTTAGTTAGATAGTTTAGCACTTTGAGAAAGTAGAAAGAAGATGTATTTGTACATCACAGTTTTTCAAGTATCTTGTATGGGTCTTAGTACCGTTTGGGATACTTTGTAATGATCTGTTTGCTTAAATGCGTTTTAATGCACTACACTCTTTGTCACTTGTCTTTTTGCATGTATATAACATTTATTCATTATCTGTGTTTGTACTTGTTTGCTCTGATTGTTTATATGTTTTTAGCAGCCCTTAAGAAGTCCCTATGTTTAGGGACGAAACGCATTGTGTGTCATTGCCCCTGTTTTTGAACTGCAAAACAAAGAAATAAAAAATGAATTTTCAGAAAATGTCAAATGTTTTGCGATGTCTAGTTCCTCTTTGGAGGGACATTTTTTCAAATGAGAAATTTTCAATGTTTTTGCTATTCAAGTGTGTGCCTCTCCCCATGGTTTATACTTTGTTAAAAACCAGGGTCTCTTGGACGATTGGGCCTATTAGAGAGCACCTACAGTCTGTGGGGACTATACATTACAATCATTCTGGTAGCGTTTTGTCTCAACTCATCCATTCATGTCTGGATGAGGGCAACTCCCTATACCTAGGGAGCCCAAAATAGATGACAATACCACTGCAGGTAGCCTTGAACGCTGCTGCGGGGACTCTCTTCACAATCCCCAGACACTTGTCAGATGCACTAGTGTTAGTATCCCTGCAATGGACACTGACTCACAATAGAATCCAGTTCAAAACACTCTGGGGCAGATTTACAATAACTGGCGCATCCCCAGGGATGCGCCATTTATTGTGCGCCGCAGCTCCGCCACCCATGGTGCGCCGCATTTACAATGCGGCGCATCATGGAGCAAAAACGGCGCAGATGCGTGACGCATCTGTGCCGTAAAGGCGGTGCATTGCTGGAGTTGCGTCGCAAGCGCGACGCAGCTCCAGCAATGCTCTGGGGGGCCCTATCTGTCCAATGCTGCGTCAAGCCTTATGCCTGCTTCAAGCAGGTGCAGGGTTTTGACGCAGCATTGGCCTAAAAGTGCCTGCGTGAAATCTTGTACATTTCACGCAGGCACTTTTGCGAGGCGCACCTGCCCCGGAAAGCCCACCCTGCGCCGGAACGCCCACAGGTGGCGCAGGGCTTTACAACGTTACGCATCTACCTAGATGTGTCACGTTGTAAATGGGTCGCAGGGATGCGCCACGTTTACGCCGCTGTTGCGTGACGCAACGGGGCGTAAACGTGGCGCAAGTCTGACATAAATCTGGCCCTCTGTCTGGTGCATTACGCCATCCATAAGAAAGGCCCCATGCATATTCATCACTTGGTGACACCTTATACGCCAAACAGATAATTGCAGTAAGGGCAATAACAATCCGACACCTGCTTTCCCTAACAGAGGTACCCTCTGCTCATCCTTCCCCACCAAAACTGCGCCATCTTGTAGTCACAGCCGCACAATCACCACCAATGTAGTGTCAGGACACTCGCATTCCCCATACACCCTCACAATCACTTGTTTTCTTAGATAAGTGACTTCGCTTTGCATTACCTCATGATACTCCTCTAATCGGACCTTGATGTCACCCAACAGACTCTGCTCTGCCATCTCTCTGTGTGCCCATTCTAGGCTTGCTAGTTTTGCTTCCAACCATCCCCAAAGTGACCAAAGCATACCAGCGTGCTTTGATATGGTAAACCATGAAAGCCTCCCAGTCTTAAGCAAATTTCTACACAGATCCAATGATGGCATTAAAATATTGATCAATCACCTTTGTAAGCTCCTTCCAGAACACAGCGTCCAGAAGTGAGTACTGTAGGAATCTCCAGCAGAATGCAGGAAGCCATGCACTATCCAGTTGAAGCACCTGCGAGTGATCTTAGTATGTGTGCGACAATGGCTCCCACCGCTGGACATGTGGCACCAACCTCTGGGACATTGACCAATACTCTATACACATGTGAGTATTGTGTACCATAGAGCAATGGATATACCCCTCACCCATGGGAAACCTATGTTGCCAAACATCCAGCAGTCCAGACTGCTCCCCAATATTCAGCAATACAGCACACTCGAAGGCGGACTGTCAAAGCCGCACTTCACAGTTCTGTTACTTATTCTGTATATTTTAAATGCAGATCGGCACAACAATTTCTGCACCTGCCGTCGTTCGGTGAAACTGCAACTCAGAACAGAAATCTTGAATTTTGGAATCATGCACTAACAAACGTATTCTCCACAATCAATAAGGATATGTGTAAGCTCCGATAATCCTTTTAATTCTTTATTTATTCATTCAATTCAGATTCTTTGCATCAACGCACAACATCCACCCAACACGTTTCGTTCAGTTTACACTTGAACTTCATCAGGGCTTTTACAATAATAACTCATTGGGTTGTCCAAATTCCTCTCAAAATGCTTCATATGTAAAATATGGCATGTATAAATTTCCTAAATATGTATTTCCATCACGTCCAGAGCAGGCAAACTTCGAAGAAACATCTGCCCATATCAAGGCCATGGGTATGATAGCACGTCAAATATGCCTGAATCCTGTCCCTGTTATGGTAAGGTGAGTGCCACCTCCTGTGCCTCCTCGTCTTGGCAACCCATCACTAATTGTTGGTGTCAAAGAAGCTCGGTAGGTATATGAACTTGGATATGTGATGGAGTCTCCTCCATTGACGACAAGGACACTGCATTTCTCTGAATCACCAGTACCATTATTTGGTGGCACTTCACAAAAGAGAGTACTTACGTTTGATAGTGCTGGGTTAACTCTGCAATCTGAGTTGCATATAAATAAGTGGGATTTACTGCTATAAAAGCCTGTGCCATTCACTCTCAATATCTGGCCACCACCAAAGCTACCTCAAGAGTAATGAAACTGTAGTTGACCGGTGCTCCCAAGGTAAATAAGAAAGTGATTGCTCCCCAATATCATTGATAGCATGGGCCGCAGCAAAAGGGCTACCTCTGTGGACCCGGGAACAATTCCAGTCCAGGCATAAACACAATTTAAATCTCCTCCCCATATCTGGGCAAAACACCACATTGGGCGAGCCGAGCATGCACGGCATGATAAAGCCAGTGTCTCGCCCAACCCAAATCAGCATGCCTCTGGCCTGCGCAGTGAAGCCCGCTGCATAACAGGCACCCCACATGCGCCGCTGCGTAAGTAGCACACTCCCGGGAAGCAGGTGAGGTTTCTGCGGTATGGCAACATTTATGCTATGCTTTTGTAAATATGCCCTCCTTTTGCACACTTTACTGCAATCATTCAGCCACCTGACATTCCAAGTGTGTAATTTCAACAGCAAAGGGCACCTAGGGTCCACGCCTTCACCATCCTTGCCATCACCATTCCTCACAACTTACAAGAAGCATATTTCAGACCATGCATTGCAGTAAGCTCTCGCCAGTGCACATTTTATGGTTTTGTTGAACATAACACAACCCCACTCACATCCATAAGCCATCCTGATCCTACCCTTAACCCAAATAATATAACCCGATTCGAAACAATGTGGAGCACACATGGGGACAGATGTTGCCCTGACGAACTCCCCCACTACACTAAGGTGCAGGGAGCAGCTACCAGGCATAGTGTGCCTAAACATGTACCACAAATGTCAATTACTGGGTACTCCAGCCGCCACTCGGCCTCCTAAAAGATACTAATCTGCCATCTGGGTCCCATGCAGCTCTGCCAATGCAGCAAGTTGCACACCTAGGCCGCAGTACCTCACAACTGTCCTAACACAAGTTAAACCCAGCAGGACATCCACAGTCATAACCCGGGGCCTCCATCTCCGGCATCCCAAGCAGCAAACCAGTAGAACATGAGCATTAGTTACCCCCACATATTTACGGATCATGAGGGACCAGCCACCTAAACAGGGGCCACACAGTCATAGAACAAATACTTGTAACCAGTTCATGAGGCAGAAAGGGTGTTAGTCATGCTACTCCAGGTCCTGCGTTGCCACCAGTTCTCCCTCCTCTGACCACGGCGAGCACCGCCAAGCTCTTACAACCACACATTGCTTAAAAGACACTGCTGTACCTGTTTGGGGTCACTCATGATCTTGGCCTTCCCATCCACCGTCACCCACAGGCGAGCAAGGTATAGCATTGCATATTCCAGGTGCAGTTCTTGCAACTTGTGCTTGGCCGGAATAAATAGTCTCCACGCCTTCTGGACATGCTGAGTGATATCCGGTAAAAGAGATAGTTAAGCGCCTTTGTGGCCAAGTACCATGAGATCCCAGGACCAGCAGAGCACCAGGTCCGATCCCTGTAGTTCACCAGCCTCGCTATGATCAGGGGAGGACTTGCCCCTGTCACCATACGTGGTGCATGGGAGCGGTAGATGCGCTTAACCACAAATATATCAGAAAAAGTCTCATGCCCTAGAAGATCCATGAGTATTGCTCTACATACCTTGCCATGTTGCCGACCTACAATCCGGAGTTGCTCCAGCATGACGAGCTTCCAGATCCTCTTCTTTAGCTTGCAAGGAAGAGTGTCTTCTCCATCTGTTTCTGGGATGCAGAGGCAGTAACCTGTTCATCCTCAACCTCCAATATGCACCTCTCCGCCATGTCGTCACTCTGCATGCTTGTCCAGATGCTCCAACATCCGATCCATCTGGAAGGACAATGCGTCAATCTTACCAACGATTTTAGTGATTCTGTGCTGCATAGTGGACAGGATTCGTTGCAACTCAATGCCAATCTCCTGCCCTCAAGTGCCCTGTCCTGCCTCTAGCATGAATGCACCATCGTCAGGGGATTTGGGAGCCTTGGGAGCCTTTCGCTGCTCGACCTGCAGCCCTAAGTGCACCAGGTATGCCCAGAAATGGGTCCTGTGCTCACTGTGCCACTGGAATCAACAGTTTAAGCAATGGGAGCTTGGTTTGGTCAGGCAATGCAGCAAGCTACCCCACATAGTAACCACATTAATTATCTGCAGAAAAATTAATTAATAATTGTTCTAGTCCTGATGATGATCCCTATTATTTTCGAGCTTGGGATCGAAACGCCGTCGACATACTGATTAGTGCCACTAATTTCTAATCTACAGATAATTAATGTGGTTACTATGTGGGGTAGGTTGCTGCATTGCATGACCAAGCCAAGCTCCCATTTCTCAAACTGTTGCCTGCGTCCTTTTGTATTGTATGCTTAATGTTTACTGTTTCCTTGTTTCCTACATATCGGGTGCAGGACTGTGTCCCGTTAAAATTGTTTGTGTTCCTATTGTAACAAAATTTCTATTTTGAAAATTAAAATTCTTTGTCCGGCTGGACATTGAAACACTATAGTACCCATTAAGGCCTATATTGTATCTGTTTTCGTTTCTATATGTTCTACTAAGGACCACTGTTTCAAAAAAGAATCAATTCCCTAGGTCCCTAGTTACTTGTCGGGCACCCTTGTTCATCATAACAGACTGGAATCAAGCTATCCTGGCTGAAGAGGGGTGAAACCCCGAAACTGGTCGTAAGATGCTTGTTTCCGGTTCGGGGAGGTCCTGGCTCGGCAATTTGGGCTGGACTGTTCCCATGAGGCACAGGGTCAAGACTGATTTGCATATGACCAGGTCTAAACTGGGGTGGCATGGTGAGCAAAAGAATGATGGATTTAACCCAGATCTCTTGACTGGGGGTGAATGTTTTGATTTGTTCTGCATTCCACCCATCAATTGTGTGTCTTTTCCTTTCTCGCCCTAAGTGTGCCAGGTATGCCCAGACGTGGGTCCTGGGCTCACTGTGCCACTGGAATCAAGTTATCCTGGCTAAAGAGGGGCGAAACCCCGAAACCAGTCCTAGGATGCTTGTTTATGGTCCGGGGAGGACCTGTCTTGGCAGTTCGGGCTAGACTGTTCCCACAAGGCACAGGGTAAAGTCTGATGTGCATAGGGCCAGGTGTAAACTGGGGTGGCATGGTGAGCAAAATAATGATGGATATAACTGAGATCTCTTGACTGGGGGTGAATGTTTGATTTGTTCTGCATTCCACCCATCAATTGTGTGTCTTTTGCTTTCTCGCCCTAAGTGCGCCAGGTATGCCCAGGCGTGGGTCCTGGGCTCACTGTGCCACTGGCATCAAGCTATCCTGGCTGAAGAGGGGTGAAACACCGAAACTGGTCCTAGGATGCTTGTTCCGGTCCAGGGAGGACCTGGCTTGGCAGTTCGGGCTGGACTGTTCCCATGAGGCACAGGGTCAAAACTGATTTGCATATGGCCAGGTATGAACTGGGGTGGCATGGTGAGAAAAAGAATGATGGATTTAACCCAGATCTCTTGCCTGGGGGGTGAATGTTTTGATTTGTTCTGCATTCCCTCCTTCAATTGTGTGTCTTTTGCTTTCTCGCCCTAAGTGCGCCTGGTATGCCTAGACGTGGGTCCTGGGCTCACTGTGCCACTGGAATGAAGCTTTCCTGGCTGAAGAGGGGTGAAACCCCAAAACCGGTCCTAGCATGCTTGTTTATGGTCCAGGGAGGACCTGTCTCGGCAGTTCGGGCTGGACTGTTCCCATGAGGCACAGGGTCAAGACTAGTTTGCATATGGCCAGGCCCAAACTGGGGTGGCATGGTGAGCAAAAGAATGATGGATATAACCCAGATCTCTTGACTGGGGGTGAATGTTTTGATTTGTTCTGCATTCCGTCCATCAATTGTGTGTCTGTTACGAACTGCAGCTTGGGCTGCAGTTTGGCCATTTTGCCCATTATGAGGAATTGTCCCCCCCAAGCCACAGCAGAAAGCACCACTAGTTGTACAGGCACAGCAAGGAAATGACCAGTAGGTAGGCGATATGTCCAAACGGCCGCTCCCAGGCTAGGGCCAAGCAGACCCCTCAACTCCTACAGCCACCACATCCGCAGGGGCAGCCCATGGAACAGGTCCACCTCAGAGCAGTCCACTGTCCACACATCCGTGCCCTAACACTGCAGGAGGCAGTGCTCCAGCTGTCCATCGAAGCCCGCCGTGAACCCCCTGTTCCAGTCTATGCACATGCTTACAAGCTAGTCTAAATGAAGAGGTGTCCTGTGCCACCACAATTGGCCTTCCAGCGCCAATGGAGCCCAAGCAACACTGTAGTAGTCTCGCTCACTCCTGCCTGGCCCTGACACAAGGTCCAATTTGTTCACCGACATGGCGTGGGCATGATAGTGGCGCCAGGTACCTGCAGAGATGGGTAGCGATTACGACTAGGATCCACCACAGCAGGTGACCCCATTCAGCTCTCGCTGGCCCTTTGACAGCATCAGTCTTTGCAGGGAGTCTGATATATGCCAACAGGGCCAGATACAGTTTGCAGCTCCGAACGTGGTCGCTCCGGTCTCGACAAGCATTTAGGCCTCACAACGACGAACCCTCCTCCAGGTGGCCCAGCAATCTTAGGGGGCCAGAGGCCACTGTGACGCTCTTGGTGCCCTGATGAGGTGATATTGATACAGCGATTTGGCTCACCCAGTGGCCCCGGGGCCTGGCGCCCCTTACTTGTTTACAAGTGGCTTAATTTTCTCTCTCAAGCCAACCTCAAAGGTCAGGCATACCCCTGTTTCTAGGGTCGGGTAGCGATGTAGCAAGCCCCCTCACTGCCTGCGTGGCCAGAAAGTGTGCCAGGCCCAGAACGGTTCCCGCACCACAGCAAGCAGGCATCACAGAACTCTTTCCTACTCTGCCGCCCACGATTAACCCCATTAGGTGCTCCAGCACCAATTGTAAGCGGAGTCCCGCTCCCAGTACAGTTACTATCGCTGTAGGGAATCAAGGAGACGGCTGTGGCAGCAACATAGCCAACTTGAGCACAAGTATTTTGTTGGATTAGTATGCGGCCGAAAGAGCGTGTTTAAATGGTGGCCGTCTTCAGGCCAGGCAAGCTCCGTTCCTGAACTAGTCTGGGGTGGCTTGTGTTACAGTGCAGAGGGGACCTGGCCTTGCACTTTGGTCTGGATTGTTCCTAATGATGCAGGGCCAAGGTTGAGTTGCATATGGCAGATTCCTGCCTGAGGTTGCATGGTGGGCAAAAAACAATGGACTGGAATGCAACCCAGAGTAATCATCAGTAGCTGAAATTAATTCAAGATGTGTATTGTATTGTATTTTGATTTATATATTGTCTACTACTCCTGATGGGGTATTAACACATTTTATGGTAAGTAGAACGATACTCCTGGACCTTGGTTAATAGGTAATTGTTAGGAATTGGCCTGGAAGTCCTCTTTCTCCTACCATGTACACAGCACCCATGTGACGAGCCGGGCGGGGTTAAAAGGGTTGTTTTCCCTGTTCCCGGTGCTCGTTATCTTGAATTGTGGTTCCTGGTTCGTGCTGGGAGCTGTTTTGGTACCTTAGGATCCTTGCTGCATTCACGAGCTCGTGGCATTCCCCATTTTGTGTGTTGGCTCCTGTTAATCCCTGTAAACCCTTGTTCAACCCAGACCCTCCCTATCCCCTCCTATTTTCTTGCTTCCCTCGACCTCCTGTTTGGTTTTTTGTATTTGGGTCCCTGAGGTTAGTTGTTTGTTCGTCTTGTCTGTGTTGTGTGTTAGTTCTCACTTTTTTGCTTTGGGGTGACTTTTATCCCGGCTGGGATTAAGAGGTGCTGGGGCTCCGGCGCTTCTTGTGGAACTCGGGTGATCCGGCTGGATTGTCCGGTTGTTCCTGCTGTTTGATTATTGGTCCCGGTGACGCAGACGCTGTTCCGCACTTCCGCCTCTTGTGCAGGCTGTCCACCTCTTTGTGCGGAGGCGGAGTGCTGGTTCAGGCGTTTCCGGGTATTGGAAGAGAGCACAACGGAGCTTGTGTTGTGCTGCGAGTAGATCCCGTTCTGACCCGAATTCGGTCTTTGTTCCAGGCGGTATGCTAGAAAGTCACTAAATCCAGTTAAAAGGAGGTTTTTATAGTCGTTCTAACGACTTTTTCCTCCTTTTCCATTGTCCCCCATTTGGTCTCTGGTTACCTGTGGCACTTATCCCTGCCGTCTCGCCCACCCTCCCCTCCTTTTTTGGTCCCGGACCTCTGCTTTTGCTCTCCTGCATTCTGCTTGCTGGCTTTGGAATCATATACTCCAGGACGGAGTACTCCACCCTGCGACTATTACAAGTAACGGTGGTAAGGAGGAGTGTTATAGGGTGGTGTGTGGGTGCATGAGGGGAGAAAGAGGGCTTTTTTGTATTCATATTGCTGATATCTGCTTTTTGTGTGCAGACGGTGTTCCAGACTGTTCCTTGTGATAATGTACGTGGAGTGACGTGGTCCCTGCAGTAGGACTCTACCCCTAGGAGAGAAGATCTGGGATTCCTTGTCTGTCCTTCCCTTATTCCCGCCCCCTGTCCCTTGCTATTCTGTTGGCTCATGGTACTATTTATGGTATGCGCCACGGAGTGGTAGGTTCAGAGGAACGGGGTTATCTTCGCTCCTGCAGTGCATGGGTATAGCTGGTCAGGAACTAACAGAATAACGAGCCCACGTAATAATTGCACTGCCTGAGCGACGATGGATGAGGACGTGGGGGCTACGGCTGGTACTACCCCCACTTTGCAGGATGTCATGGGTGCCTTGACTGCCCTCCAAAGCCAGATCCATGAGTTGCGACAAGAGAACGTGGCTATGAAGCAAGAGGTTGGGGCACTACTTAGTAGGGAAAGAGTGCAGCTTAGGACTCCTCAGGCCCAGGTGATACACCCAGCCACTTTCCAATATTCTGGTGGGCAAGGGCAGGGAGCCAGTGGGGGGGTACCGGTGGCGGTTACCGTGAATACTCCGGTTCCGGTCCCTTTGGCACCACCTGAAAGGTTTGTAGGGGATAGCGCCAAATTTGGCACATTCATGAACCAATGTCAACTGCACTTTATGTGCAAACCTACTGCTTTTCCTAATGATTCGGCTAAAGTGGCGTTCACAATCTCATACTTGGCTGGTACAGCGGCACAGTGGGCTATACCTCTCGTAGACAGGGATGATCCGGTATTAACAAACTATCCTGCATTTAAGGAACTAATGCGTGGTTTGTTTGCAAAGCACGCCTTTATGCAGGCAAGTGACGCAGAATTATTAAAGTTAAGACAAGGGCGCCAGGATTTATTGACATATATTTCCACCTTTAATCGCTTGGTGTCAAAGACACATTGGCCCGAAGATAAGAGGACTTCTTTATTTTATCAGGGACTGTCCGAAGATCTAAAGGACATAGTCTCACAGGTCGTAGACCCCCCTATTGACTGTGCGGCTTTTATTGACCTCGTAGTTAAACTTAACCATCGCCTAGCGGAGAGACGGGGAGAGAAAAGCCGTTATCAGGCGCCAAGGGGAGGGTTTGTGAGGCCCGATCATAAGTCCTTGGGAGCAGGAGAGACAAAGAGTGTGTCTGAACCTATGGAGATAGGTGGAGTAAGGGGGCCTTTGTCCGATGAGGAGAAGAAACGAAGAAGAGAGATGGGACTCTGTTTGTACTGTGGCCAGGGTGGGCATTTTGCGAGGGAATGTCCCGTGAAACCCTCTGGAACCTCTTATGGAAAGAGAGTGGCCTGTTTGTATCATGAAGGGAAGGATCAACAGTACAGTGTACTTGGAGCAGTAGATATGGCCCCTAGGCACTTCATTATTAATGCTCATTTGGCGTTGTACAGTGGAAAAGTGCCGGTATCGGTTTTGTTGGATTCAGGGGCAACAGGCAATTTCCTTGACATTACGTTGGCTAAGAAATTGAATGTTCCATGTTGTGTAAAGGACCAGCCGGAACCTGTGCGGGCGATTGATGGCACTGAATTGACATCGGGTTCTATTACTAAACGGACGGTGCCTTTGTGTCTGGTGTGTGAGAATGGGCATTCGGAGATGGTGTGTTTTGACCTCATTGATGCTCCCTCTTTCGGGATGGTCTTGGGCGTGCCGTGGTTGCAGGAGCACAATCCCAGGATAGATTGGGTACAAAGGCTAGTGTCTCTTGATTCCTCGTATTGTTTGAAGCACTGCTATAAGGATGCAGGTGAAAAGGAGTTGTCGTTGTCCTGTGCTGCCACTGGTATGGACACAGTGCCTTTGCAATATCAGGAGTTCAGGGAGGTATTCGATGTAGAAGAGGCGCAGGGTTTGCCCCCACATAGATCATTCGATTGTAAGATCGATCTTATTCCTGGGGCACCTCTTCCTTGTAGTAGGGTGTATGCTCTCTCTGAGCCGGAGGAGTTGCACTTGAAGGTGTATCTTGATGAGATGCTACGTCAGGGGTTTATTCGTCCATCGTGTTCGCCCGTTTCTTCGGCTATCTTTTTTATTCCGAAGAAAGAAGGTACTTTGCGGGCGTGTGTGGATTACCGCACACTAAATAAAGCCACTGTCAAAAATAAATACCCGCTTCCACTCATCCCCGTGTTACTAGATCAGCTGCGCAGCGCAAGGGTGTTCACCAAGTTGGACTTGCGTGGCGCCTATCATCTGGTGCGTGTGCGAACTGGGGATGAGTGGAAAACTGCTTTTAAAACAAAACATGGCCTTTATGAATACTGTGTGATGCCGTTCGGGCTATGTAATGCGCCGGCGGCATTCCAGTATTTCATAAATGAGGTGTTGCGGGAGTTCCTGGATCGGAGCGTGATTGTGTATCTAGATGATATACTGATCTTTTCGGAGACAGGGGCCGAGCATCAGCAACATGTGGTCCAGGTTTTGCGCAAGTTGCGGGAGCACCATCTTTATGCGAAACTGACAAAATGCCAGTTTAGTACTACTCAAGTAGAGTTTCTGGGATTTGTGGTGTCTGCTGGAGGGGTGCGGATGGATCCGCGAAAGATCGAGGCCATTATCACCTGGCCTGTTCCAACGTCTGTAAAACATATACAGGTGTTGTTGGGGTTCGCCAATTTCTACAGGCGTTTTATCTCGCACTTCTCAGATATTGTGGCTCCCCTGACTCAGCTGGTACGTAAAGGGGTATCCTTTGAGTGGTCTCCAGAGGCGCAGGGGGCGTTTCGGCGGTTGTTGGGGGCATTTACATCGGCACCCGTGTTGATCCATCCTGATCCGGCTCTACCCTTTTTTGTGGAGACGGATGCGTCAATGTGTGCAGTAGGTGGAGTGCTGTCCCAGAGAGTGGCCGAGACAGGTTGTATGCATCCTATTGCCTACTTCTCTAAGACCCTACTGCCTGCGGAGCGCAATTATACTGTGGCTGAAAGGGAGCTATTAGCAGTTAAGTTGTCTTTTGAGGAATGGAGGCATTATCTGTGGGGGGCACGACACACCGTTACCATTTACACGGATCATAAAAATTTGGAGTTCTTCCGTTCGGCGCGAGCCTTGACGCCACGCCAAATGCGGTAGGTTCTTTTTTTTAATGAGTTTGACTTCATCATTACGTATAGACCAGCAGCGCAGCAGGTTAAATCTGAAGCCTTGTCCCGTATCCATGTGGATCCCAAAGAGCTATCTCAGGAAAAAGAGAGTAGGCCTATGATATCTGAAGACAGGATTGTTGGGGCTGTGGAAAACGAGGCGTTTATTACATCAGTTAAGCGTCAACTGCGTGAGATGGATCTTACACCATGGTTGTCTCTGCCTCAGGCATCAGTTCAGGATGGATTGTTGTATTATGAGGATCGGTTGTTTGTACCCCCTGTTTTAAGAGATCAGGTCATGGAGTGGTGTCATTCATCTGCCTTGGTGGCACACCCTGGGACCCCTAAGACTAAGGAGATGTGTACAAGATGGTTTTGGTGGGATTCATTGGCCAAGGATGTACAGGGGTATGTTGCGGCTTGTCCGGTATGTGCCATCAGTAAGCCTTCACATAGTAAACCATCGGGTCTGTTGCAACCTCTGGAGGTTCCCCCTTCTCCGTGGCATACCATCAGCATGGATTTTGTGACCGATCTTCCGTCTGTTTCTGGGTTTACTGCTATATTGGTGGTGGTTGACTTGTTTACGAAAATGGCTCATTTTATTCCTCTTCCGAAGATCCCTACAGCCAGGGAAATGGCTTTGGTTTTCATGTCTTCCATTGTGCGAATCCATGGGTTGCCTTCTGCGGTCGTGACAGACAGGGGGGCTCAGTTCGTTTCACATTTTTGGAAGGAATTGTGTTCAGTGTTGCGGGTGGACGTCAGATTGTCATCCGCGTATCATCCACAATCTGACGGACAGACCGAACGCACCAATCAGACCATGGAACAGTACCTTCGGTGTTTAACGGCTTCACTGGCTTGTGATTGGGTGATGGCTCTTCCTATTGCTGAGTTTGCGTATAACAACAGTCAGCACTCAGCCTTAGGCATGACACCCTTTTACTGTTCATTAGGTTATCATCCCAGGGCGATGGCAATTCAGCCTACGGGACGTGTGCCAGCCATAGATGACGTTTGTGACCGTCTGGGCAAGATATGGGCGATTGCCCGGGAGCAGTTGTTGACAGCTAAGGCTACTATGAAGTTGCAGGCGGACAAACATCGTGTCCCTGCACCTGGGTATCAAGTTGGAGACCAGGTATGGGTAGCAACTAAGAATTTGAGGCTTGGGGGATCCCGTAAATTACAACCTAGGTATGCAGGACCGTTCTCGATCATACAGATTATAAATCCCGTTGCCATGAAATTAGATCTGCCCGGAGATTATATGGTTCATCCAGTATTTCATACGTCCCTGCTGAAGCCCTATATACCATCCTCACAGGTCATACCACCTCCTCCCCCTGTAATAGTGGACGGACAGAAAGAGTATGAGGTTCGGGCTATCCTGGATTCAGAAAGACGAAAGGGGCGTCTTTTCTATTTGATAGACTGGAAAGGGTATGCCCCCGAGGACCGTACATGGGAGCCGGCTGGGGGAGTGCACTCTCCTCGCCTGATCCGTATGTTCCATCGGCAACATCCGTCTAAGCCCTGCCCTGTGGGGAGGATCGTTGGGAGGGGGTACTGTTAGGAATTGGCCTGGAAGTCCTCTTTCTCCTACCATGTACACAGCACCCATGTGACGAGCCGGGCGGGGTTAAAAGGGTTGTTTTCCCTGTTCCCGGTGCTCGTTATCTTGAATTGTGGTTCCTGGTTCGTGCTGGGAGCTGTTTTGGTACCTTAGGATCCTTGCTGCATTCACGAGCTCGTGGCATTCCCCATTTTGTGTGTTGGCTCCTGTTAATCCCTGTAAACCCTTGTTCAACCCAGACCCTCCCTATCCCCTCCTATTTTCTTGCTTCCCTCGACCTCCTGTTTGGTTTTTTGTATTTGGGTCCCTGAGGTTAGTTGTTTGTTCGTCTTGTCTGTGTTGTGTGTTAGTTCTCACTTTTTTGCTTTGGGGTGACTTTTATCCCGGCTGGGATTAAGAGGTGCTGGGGCTCCGGCGCTTCTTGTGGAACTCGGGTGATCCGGCTGGATTGTCCGGTTGTTCCTGCTGTTTGATTATTGGTCCCGGTGACGCAGACGCTGTTCCGCACTTCCGCCTCTTGTGCAGGCTGTCCACCTCTTTGTGCGGAGGCGGAGTGCTGGTTCAGGCGTTTCCGGGTATTGGAAGAGCGCACAACGGAGCTTGTGTTGTGCTGCGAGTAGATCCCGTTCTGACCCGAATTCGGTCTTTGTTCCAGGCGGTATGCTAGAAAGTCACTAAATCCAGTTAAAAGGAGGTTTTTTTAGTCGTTCTAACGACTTTTTCCTCCTTTTCCATTGTCCCCCATTTGGTCTCTGGTTACCTGTGGCACTTATCCCTGCCGTCTCGCCCACCCTCCCCTCCTTTTTTGGTCCCGGACCTCTGCTTTTGCTCTCCTGCATTCTGCTTGCTGGCTTTGGAATCATATACTCCAGGACGGAGTACTCCACCCTGCGACTATTACAAGTAACGGTGGTAAGGAGGAGTGTTATAGGGTGGTGTGTGGGTGCATGAGGGGAGAAAGAGGGCTTTTTTGTATTCATATTGCTGATATCTGCTTTTTGTGTGCAGACGGTGTTCCAGACTGTTCCTTGTGATAATGTACGTGGAGTGACGTGGTCCCTGCAGTAGGACTCTACCCCTAGGAGAGAAGATCTGGGATTCCTTGTCTGTCCTTCCCTTATTCCCGCCCCCTGTCCCTTGCTATTCTGTTGGCTCATGGTACTATTTATGGTATGCGCCACGGAGTGGTAGGTTCAGAGGAACGGGGTTATCTTCGCTCCTGCAGTGCATGGGTATAGCTGGTCAGGAACTAACAGTAATGTAGTAGTGAGATGGTTTGTGGGTTTAGTCTTGTGTTCTGGAAGGCTACCCATCCATGCATTACCACAGTAGGTTCATGGCGTGGTTTGGGGGCATTAGCTGTGATTTCTAAAAGAGTGGGGTGTATTCACTCATCACTGTTTTATTTTCCTTAGTCTGCCCATCGGTATCTGTTCCCATCCAAATAGCCTTCCCCCAGTTTTCAATGAGACATGCTCCACTTGTCATGCTTAGACATCTCTAGCGCTCCGTTGTGCAAACCTTTTATTTCTACTATGCATTGAGTGGGCTTTGGGTTAGCCCCTTTATTATGATTTGTTGGCTTCAGTGTCTGTCTCACTTCCCTGCTCCTGATTCGATGGCTTTCCTCCATATACTTGTGTTTGTCCCACCCATGAGCATTTTAGATTAGTTGTATCCTTTCAGTGCTGACTTCCGTGGATAAGTTTTAGTTTTAGGTCTATTCACAGACAAGTGTTGCTGAAAGACCACTGGTCACTACCTACCCCCTACACACAATTCCCAGATACACAGAAAGGGGCTTGTATGCAACCCTTTTCAGTCATTTGCTTGGTTGGCTGATCCTCCATTAGACACCGGCTAGCTGGCTGTCTGTGATATTTAGGGAAACCCACGAAATATTGCATACATTTACTACCATTGCATTTTTCCTTTGGGAGTACGGCGGTAAGTATTTTCTCTGCAGTCTCTGTAGCAGTCAGAAAGCTGGTCTGACGGCTGCAAAGAGGAGCCCGAAGGTTTAGGCCAGCAGGAGTCATACAGCTGTGATGTGATGTTGTCCGTATGTGACAGAGTGAGGACAACAGTGCCAGTCCTTCTCTGTAGAACGCCTGTGCTTTCCACCCCTGCTGCTGACGCCATAAGCTCCAGCGCCATGGGCCCGGAGACACTGTTTGAACTCCCTCACGTGGCACGGAGCAGCAGCCTTGTCACTTGGCATTTTTCTTCGGCACTGTAGAGTACACGGTGCTGGCGGCAAAGAAGTGACACTCACACTATGGTAACTCTCACAGCAGCTGAGCCCGCTCGCTCAGCTGCCCCTTTTTAGGTCTCGCCTACGCAGCGCACATGCAGTGCATAGGAGGAGACCTTTAGGAATCCAAAAACGTGCACGCTTTGCATTGCATTGCTTTCAATGGCAACACGTGCACGTTTGGTGATTCCCTTGTGGGAGCGAGCTTTGAAACCATCTGTTTGTAATTAACTTGCAAACAGATGATGTCCTTTCTCGCTCCCGCAAAGGAAATGCTATGTGTGCTCCCCCACCCGCCCCACTTGTTTTACTACTATTAAAGTTAACCATTTCCTCTGAAGCTCGAGCAAGGGCAAGCAGCGTTGGCTGCAGAAGTGGGGTGGCCCCAGGTTTGGACAGCGTGGACTGCATTTCCCTGCTTGAACACCGCTACTAGGTCAAGCAGCCTATAAGTAAAAGCAGAAACAAAAGACAACAAGAGTGCCAGGCTGCTCTGGATAATTCCCGTGTCAGTGAGTCAGGAGAATCTGCCAAAACTGAAAGAGGAGGACTGGTGAGTCACCGATCCTTCATTCCAGTACCGGCGATAGCAAGACCCGTATCCAGCGCGTCCCGCCGCCGCACAGTCTGCTGGCCTCTACCATGGCCCTCAAGCGGATACATAAGGTGGGCATTGCAAACATCCTAACAATAGAGGCGGCACGGCGAGCTGACTGCCCAACTCTACGACTCTTCCAGGCAGATAGTGTTACTTACAAGGTCTCTGTGGAATTAGCCCGTGATCACACATCTATGACTTCTGGGGCAATACGTTGCCAGGTTCCCCGGTAAAGTTTCCCAGTACCCTGTTTCTGGTAATTGGATTAGGTTGCGCGGTTACACCGTCACCGATGTGTGTTCGAGGGTGCTTTTCATCCCTCCCATTCACCCGCCATACCTCTCTTGCTTCCGCCTTGCGAAGCGTTGAGGACTCGGCCTTGAAACCTGGCAGTTGAAAGCAGAAAGTCAACGCTACCTTGCTATTTTAGGCTTCACTGGCATGTGCTATAGTTCTTTATCTGACTATCCCATATACCTTCACATACAACCCATAAAGCAGAAACTAACGAAAAGAGCACTCGCCCCAAACACACCCCATATATGGAAGGGTCTAATAAATAAATTGCACATGAAGCTGGAATAAGACCTGAAGCCTAAGTAGAGGCGGCTTTTGTCCACCTGCCTGTATTTAATAGACTGTAGGAAAGCTGACATCTATCGGCACCTAAAAGCCGTGTAAATGGCAGACGTGCTATATGTAAACTGTGTAACATAAAACCCAAACATTGAGAGTAATCTTTTGTTACTTAATGCCTTTTAGGGTGTCATACCTTTGAGCAAGCACATGTCTGTTGTCTGGTACTTTGTGTTTCACTATGCACATCTGGTATTGGCTCAAATATGTGCGCATGCAAAGTCTTGTTGGTTGAATAGCCTTGACTACATGAAAATGAGACATGACGTGAAACCACTTGGACAATATATTTTTATGAGGATCTCATATGTCTTCTTTAAACAACATATTAAGGGTGCTCTAATAATATTTATTGACTCATTCTTACTTACTAATTTGCCTTATCACGTAGTGGGCGAATTACAGCTTGGATTTGCCACAATAAGTGTAATTCATGTTTAGTTGAATTCACTGAAGAATGAATCTTGGTGCCTTGCTTAGGTCATTCATGAGCTCACTACGTGTTTATATAGTCTATCACTAAATCACAGCACTACTTCAAAACATGAGGTTTGACTGCTTTCTACAGGGTTAAAGTAGGTGCTGCTGTTGGCCAGAGTTTTGCTTCTTTCTCTCCACATGCACAGTTTGAAAACCACTGTTTAGAGTAGGGAGTGTCCTTGTTAAGCTGTTGCAGGGGCGTAACAACCCCCCCCCCCAGCCCCCGCGGTGTGGGGGGATCCCACTCTTCAGTCAATTAAGGGGCCCCCTCAGCTCTTCGTAGAGGCTTGCTCGAAAGCAAGCCCCTATGTCTCTGAAGTAGCCTCTAAAGCAGCCTGCACTGAGCTGCTCCTGGTGACCCAGGACTGAAGAGATAGAAAGTAACATGTTACATTGTTTCTCTTCAGTCAGAGCCAGTCCGGAACAAGGATGGGTGTCCCAGAGACAGCAGGAGGCAGCACAGAGCCTCAGGAGAAGGATTGCAGCTCCCTCCAGGAACAGGATCTGCTGGGAAGCATTGCACGGTAAACAAGCATTTGCAATATATGGTTTTGCAAACAATGCATTTGCATATATGCTTGTCATATATGGTTTGGATTGGAGTAGTTAGTTGTGGAATTGTGTTGTGTGGATAGGATCAGTGTAGTGAAATAATGTGGCATGGTGTGCAGTATAATTATGTGGATAGTAATTGTGTGATATTGAGTGTACTGGAATTATGTGGAGTGGGATTGTGTGCCATGGAGTGGGATTGTGTGTCTTGGAGAGATATTATCGGGAATGGTATTTTGTGTTGTGGAATGGTATGTAGTGGAGTTTACTTATGTGGTGTGCTGTTAAATATTGTAGCATGCAATATGGAGTGGAGCATAATTATGTGGAGGTAAATTATGTGGTGCTGAGTGGTATTATGTGGAGTGTAATTATGTTGTGTGATGAATTGTGTGGGGTGAATTGTGGAATTGTGTGAAGTGTGGAATTATGTGGCATGGTGTGGTGTATAATTGTGCGGAGTGGAATTATGCAGTATGTTGCAGAGTTGTATTTTGTGGAGGGTAATTATGTGTTTTTGAGTAGAGTGTAAATATGTTGCGTGAAGTGTAATTATATAGGTTGAAGTGGAATTATGTGTAGTTGAGTTGTGTGGAGTGTAATTATATGGTTTGAAGTGGTATTAAGTTGTGTGGAATGTTATTATGTGATGTGGAATTATGTGGTGTGGAGTATGGAGTGAAGTGGAAATATGTGTTTTTTTATTATTAGGATTGTAATTATGTGGTATGTTGTAGGGTAAAATTATTTATAGTAGAATTGTGTGGCACAGAATTATGAGATGTTCAAATGTGCTGTGTGTGGTAGACTTAGCATAGCTGCAAGGTTTCAGCTTGCGATGTGTGACATTTTAATAATTTCAGTGTAATTATGAGTGACATTTCAACGATTATGAGTGACACTTTCTCGTGAGCAAAATCAAGCAATGAAGAGGAGGGAAACACATAAATACTAGAAATTACGCCCATTTGAGCAACTAGAAACCGTCACTGATCTAAAGTGCGCTAACAGCAGGCTTCTGAAAACTGAGCAGAGTCAGACTGTGTGAATGTCGCCCATTATTACAGTTAAATTATGAAAACTTTACACTTACCAATCTGAAACCTTGGCATCTATGAGTGAATCAGTAAGAAAATGTGCTCTAATTGAGGTGTATTCCTCTGCACCCTCATGGTGACCAGCTTACCAGGTGCCCTTGCAAACATGCTAGCGCCAAGCAGTTTTCCATCAGCTACATGTTAATGTAACTCTACAAAATAAATACATAGGATGTTTTCTGCAGAAATCGGAGGTTTCCCAGTGCCAGGTGCCACTTAATCCAGCACTTTAAAAGTGGCACTTCATTCAAGGTCCAATCAAGCCTTCCATAATGTCTGCTTACTCTGTGTTAGAAATGCTGCAACGTTGTTTTTAAATGCTAATCTGTGGTCAGATTAAACCTTCCAAAAAGAGCTGCTTTCATCCATGAGTATTCAGTCCGTTTCTGGGATGCTAATATCACAGTAAGACCCAGTGACTTACCCTCTAGTGCCTCCTCAGTGATCTTCTTTCGAAGGTAGGGTGCAACGGAAATCTAACATGTTTTAGGACTATGTGGTCTAGACTGCCCTGGTCTGTTATGTTATGTTATGTTAACTGTTTTGTAAAGCGCAAACAGCTGCCCCAGCAACGGGGCGTCCCGGCGCTAGAACCATAACCCAGCCAGCTGAAACGAGAGACGAGACCTACAAAGCGGGAAAGAGATGGGTTTTGGTCGCTCTGCGGAAGGCTAACATATTGTCAATGCATCGGATGTGGAAGGGAAGGGAGTTCCATAACTTGGCCCCCAGTAGTTTGAAGGAGCGCCCTCCGATGCGGCAGAACTTTATGTGGGGTACCATGGCTAGGTGTTGCCCCTTGGACCGGAGATTCCGTTTGGGAATATAGGGGGTCAACAGTGAACGGAGGAGCTCTGGACCTTCGTTCTTCAGGATTTTAAAGGCGAATATGAGGGCCTTGAATTGGATGCGGGCTTCGATGGGTAGCCAATGAAGTCTATGAATGGTCGCTCTCGCTGAGCACCTTCTAGGAAGACCTACTATAGCCCTTGCAGCCGAATTCTGGATCCGTTGGAATCTCTTTATTTCAGCTTTGTTTGCTCCTAGCAGCAGGACACTCGCGTAGTCCAGCCTGGACAAGATGGTAGATTGTACGATAAGTTGTCGCGTTTTGGAGTCAAAGTAACCTAAGATGGAGTTGAGACTTCTCAGTAATCCAATGCAAGTTGCGGCAACTTTTTTGGTGTGCGACTGGAAGCTAAGAGTAGAGTCCAGCCACACTCCTAGATTTTTTGCTAGAGTTTTCGGGAGGGGTGCTGGGCCCAATGATTGGGGCCACCAGAGGTCATTCCAGTTGTCACTGTTTTTCCCCATTATCAGCACCTCGGTTTTGCCACCGTTAAGTTGGAGGCAGTTTGCTGTCATCCACTTCGCGACGGCAGTCAGTCCATCCCTGAATCTAGTGGCCTCGGGAGAGGGGGCCTCATTGAGGCTGATGACCAACTGAGTGTCGTCGGCGTACGACACCATTGTGAGGCCCCATGTCTTGGCAACCTCTGCCAAAGGTTGCATATATAGGTTAAACAAGGAGGGACTGAGGGCAGAGCCCTGTGGGACTCCTTGTCCTATGTCTTGGGGTTGGGAGATAAACGGAGGGGCAGATACCCTGAATGATCTGTTGGTTAGAAATGATCGGAACCATTGAAGCGCCGAATCTACGATCCCGATGTTTTCAAGGCGTTTTAGTAGGATGGCATGGGAGACCGTATCAAAGGCCGCGCTGAGATCGAGCAGTATCAGCGCGGCGCTTTTACCGGTGTCCATAATTTCCCGTAAATTTTCCGTAGAGGTGAGGAGCGCGGATTCCGTGCTATGGCCCGGCCTGAACCCGTGTTGGGAGGGGTCCAGGATGTTGTTTTTTGCCATGTGATCACTGAGAATTTTGTTCGCGTGGGCTTCCGCTAGTTTTGCGACCCATGGGAGCAGTGAAACGGGCCGGTAGTTCTCCGGTTTAGAGGGGTCTAGGGAAGGTTTTTTTATAATCGGCGTAACCCAGGCCTGTTTCCAGCAGGTGGGTACCGCGGCAGTGGAAAATGAGAGATTAAGGAGTGAGGTCAGCGAGAATTCCAAAGCTCCCAGGAAGTGAATTGGCCTCATCGGGTCTGTGGGGGCACCAGATTTCACCTTCTTACAGAGTTTGGTAAGTTCTTCACCGGAGATAGCGGGTAGGCAAGTGAGCCTGGAGTCTCCAAAGGTGGCGTTGGGGGGGCTGGTGTCCTCAGGACTATCCTGGGTGAAGGCGTTGTAAATTTTCTTCACTTTTTCCGTGAAGAAGGTGGCTAGGTCTTCACATTGCTGCTTGGAGGTGATGTGAGAAGCCGGCTTGTCTCCATTTTGCAGTTTTTGCACGATTTGGAAGATAGTTTTCGTGGGGTTGGGGCTAGCTTTTATCTCAGTAGTGTAGAAGGCAGCACGGGCTACCCGGATTGCCTTGTGGTATGTTCTGAGAGTGGCCAAGTATGCGTTTTTGTCCTCCTGCTTGTATTCCTTCCTCCATTGCCGTTCCGCTTTTTTACAAGTCTTCCTCATCATTTTGAGGTTCTCATCGTACCAGGGGTTGGAAGGGTTGTTTCGCCCTTTTGTCCACTTGGCTGGTATAATGGCGTCCAGTCCCTTGGTGATCCAGTCCTGGAAGGACGCATATGAAGTTTCAATGTCGTTTGTATCCTCCAAGTTAGGTTCCCCTAGGTTGACCGCTAAATCACATTGTTGGAGTTTGTGCCAAGGTCGTTTTAGGCACGAGGTGGGTGGCTTTTTTACGGGAGGGGAGTTGTTCGGGATTGAGAGGGTTACTAACGAGTGGTCCGTCCAGGCCATGGGTTTGGGGTCGTCAGCTTTGGCCTCTGGTATGTTAGTAAATACCGGGTCAAGCAAATGGCCCGCAACATGTGTGGGGGTTCGGACGAGCTGAATTAGCTGCAGGGCAGCTAGGTCTGCAATGAAGTTGCTGATTTTAGCATCCGACAAATCGTCTAGGTGGAGATTGAGATCTCCTAAGATCGTGAAGTTGGCCGAGCCAGTGATCATAGCGTGTGCTGTCTCAGTAAGCTCTTCAGTGAATTTCGTAGAAGGCCCCGGGGGTCTGTAAATAAAAAGGCCAGAGAGAGTGCAATGGGGACTTGTGGAAATTTTGAAGCGAGCGCATTCGCTGTCCGCAATACTTTCCTTTTGAAAGGAGCAGGAAAAGGAGGATCTATGGATGGCGGCAATGCCACCTCCTCTTGAATCTCTATTGATGCAAGTCATAGAGAACCCATCCGGTATTGCTAGATTGGGGATGCTAGTTAGGTCGTCTTTAAGCCAGGTTTCACACAGAAACATTATGTCTGGGTTCTCGTCCATTAGAAGAGTTCTTACCTCCGCGTGGTGTTTGGCCAGAGATCTGACATTCAGCTGCATGATGGTAAGTGACGTTTCCTTTCTTTTGTTCTCTTTGTGGCTGATAGGGCGTGGTTCAGGTATGACCAGATTACAATTTTTACAGTGAAGGGCGGTTCGACCAATGCATCCCTCTATATTATTACATCTAGTGCCAAGGTTGAGCGACCATAGTATATTGCTGTCATATACATATGATTTTTGGGCAGGGGGTCTGGCGAGAGGCGAGGACTTGGCGAGGACGGGCGCAGACGGGCTTGCCTTAGGCGCGCCTTCGGCGCGCAAACGGCGCTCCCGCTGCGCTCGTCCGCTGCGCTTCCTCTGTAAGCACATTTGTAGGTCAGGGAGTGGGGGCGTGGCCTCCAGTGGGCGTGGTCACCGCGCACGCCACAGGTGATGGCGGCTGTGAGCGAGGAGCTGGGGGCAGCGAGCAGCTATCAAGTCAGCTGAGCGCTGAAGCGCTAAAAGGTGAAAGCGAGTGAGTGCTGGATTTAGGGCTTCGTCGTGAGTTTAAAAAATACAATTTTTCGTGTTTCGTCTATTTAGCAAGGAGTGTGAGGAGAGGAGATCCGAGCCTGAAGCAGTGTGTGCAGTGGTGCAGCTGATGCTCCCAGACTAGAGTTAGGCCCCAGCTCCCTGCGCCACGGTAGGCACCTAGACCCTCCACACAATCAGCTCGTCTGCGAAGCAAAGTCTTTAGGTGCATTATTACAACACCTACTGGACAGAGGGGGCCCTGAGGCCTCTTCTGTGTGTGTTTAAATTGGTACTCCTCGGCCTGTGACCAGCAGGCAGAGGCCCGAATTTTGGAAGCTAGATGAGGCAATGTAGTAGACTGTTAAAGCATTCCTCTCGATAGACTCTAGTCAAAAGAGGAGCATTGAGGACTGCGGGAGGGCCAGCAGGCGTTGGATGGCTGCTAGGTGACTGACCACAGTAACAGGTGGACCTACGAGAGATGACTGGAGGCGCTAACCCTTGGAGGAGCAATAGTTCATGGCAGTAAGGGGAGGGGAGGTTATGCCTATGCACTCCAAGAGTGTATGGTGCGGTGTCAATACAATGTCACCTGGTTACAGTAACGCTTTCAGAAACCATTGTCACTCATTTAGCAATTACTCAATGTAACACCCGTTATCAGTGCAGGTATATATCTATCTTGCATCTGAAGAAATCAATGCTCTGACACAGGTAAGAGTTACCAATACACCTAGGTCACAGGCGTTACACGACCTTCACAATTAGCATTTTTGTTTTTCATTCCGGTATGTCTGCTTCTGAAAGTAGCTTTTACCATCATGTGAAAGTTTGGAAGAAAACAAGTAGGAATCAGCCTGGAAACAGACTCCTGCATCTTATTAGTTTAACACTTACTCATCCTCCATGCAGAGCGGCCGTTTTTGCACATCGCTCCCCGCAGGGAGGTGGAGTTATCCCGGGTCACATCACCCACTCCAGAGCTCCGGTGCCCTTCTCAATCCCCTAGCTTCAGTCAGGAAAAAGTCCTTGCATATGTCGCACTTGAAATGGCTGACATCGTAGGGCTGCCGTTGCATGGCGCACGCCTTCAACAAATTCTCGCAAGACCTAACTTTATGGACATACTACGGAAATACGGAAAAATGTTGTGGCCATAGAAAAGGTATATTTATTACAGGTCTACCACACAGGCAGCTGTACTGCATAACACCATTTACATCGTTGAGTTTAGGAGACAGGGGAAGTGTAGGAAAGTGGGTTTCTGTTGCAGTAACCCACCCACTTTTTGCCAGACTACTGATGCACTTTTACTTGGTGTATCCTGGGTCCCTACCAATCAGGCTCCCAGGGTCTGTGTTCTTTCCCCATAACAAACCCAATTGGCATCTCTGGCCACAGGTCAGCCCCTGTTAAATGGTACCCAGGGCACTGTGACCAGAGGAGGCCTCTAAGGGCTGCAGCACTTATAATACCACCCTTAGAGGTCCTGTACCACTACACTCACACACTGCCTTTGCAGGCTGCATGTTATGGTTGAGAACAAAGTGAAGAGTAGACATGGCACACATCCCTGTGTAATAGCAAGTTATCCCTTTGCACTCCTTTCTTCTGTTTTCATACATTAGATTGCTGTTTATTTATTGGCGCTATGTCTGTCGCACGCTGTCCTTGCGTGCCTTGAATAAACTTAAACTTGTGGTGAGAAGGATCACCTTCACACAAAGGCGTGCGCTCGTTTCTGTTTGAAACTCTCGAGTTTCTTCACTCTTTTAAGTCCTAAATGTTCAAACCAATTTTTAACAAATATTTTCAAACGAGTCCATTCTTTATAAGACGATGTTTTATTCAATCACATTTTCAATTCATAATCACTATCTTCTTATGAATTCATTCTCATTGAAGTTATTCTTACAATTTCAATACCCAATGCATTTCGGGTCAGATGTTTTGACCCTTCATCAGGGGTCTGTAAAAGAAAAGGATAATACAGGACCAATGAAAACACCCATGAGTTATATTACTAAATACTTGCTGTCATATCAAATACATTTATCAGAAAAAAGTAAACATCATTTCATACAAAACCGGTGAAAAATCATAGCATCTCTGAGTGGCTGTACTAGATGTAAATAAATGTCCAATGCTGTGAAAAAATTGTCATGCTATATGGAACATGTAGATTAACTGCTGAGGTGCACTGTTTTAATGTGTTAATCGGTGGTAACTGTTATATGAGATGACGTGGTGAAGTGTTGCAATGGAGGCTCGCGGGAAGAAAAGTTCTAACGCATAGCTTTACGCTAACTCCTGTTCTTAGCTCTTAATATACATAGTTACCGGTAGTGTGAATCGGTGAAAGTTTGCTGGCGTGATGAAAGTAATGCCTTCAATATCGAAGGCTAGTGACCAAACAGTTTAAACGCGTAGCCTTAAAACAATTGTTAATCTTGATTAAACTATTGGCGACCATAACAATCGACGGTTATCCATCTGCGTTATGTTTAAATATTAAATACCTTCTGCGATAAAGCAGTAAAAAGATTCAAACGACTTACGATTAGAAAAGGTTCACGGTAACTCTCTCGGCGGTCAGTGATCTCGCATCTGTGGAAGATGTGGATTTAGCCTATGATAACTATGCTACCCTGTTAACTCTCGTCACGTGACATGAGTATGTTGACTTAACTTAAAAAAACACATCCCTGTGTGCCATGCCTACAACCCACTGCCCTGGCATACATCAGTCACCCCTCTAGCTGGGTGCACTATACCAGTGGTAAGGGCACAGGTGCATGAGCTCTGTACCCCTACAGTGTCTAAGTCCATTCTTAGACATTGTAAGTGCAGGGCTGCCATTAAGAGTATATGGTGCTGGGAGTTTGTCATTGCGAACTCCACAGCACCATAATGGCTACACTGAAAACTGAGTAGTTTGGTATCAAACTTCACAGCACATTAAACCCACGCTCGCTGCTTTCAGCAACTGGTCCCCACTGGTTCCGCTCCCCACTTTGGACGGGGGAACCGGCAGGAAAAACAAGTGAGGAAGAGAGGTGTGCCCACCTCTGCCAACTCCACCCCTGAGGTGGCGGAGGCGAGGTGAAGCACAACTCTGAGTGACTGCCATCTTGAGGATGGGGGTTCCAACCAACCAGGGACAGGCTTGTGCCCCCTCCCACTGGAGGGTGGCCCAATAGGGGATGTACCCACCCCAGGGAAGGGGTCCATTGGTCCTGCCCTCTACCTACCTGTAACGCCCCTAAATCTAGTATTTAGGGGGCACCCTGAACCTTCCTTCCTCAGATCCAGAAACGACAAGAAGAAAAGAAGAAGAACCGTACAGCCGTGCAGCCAGCTAACAAGAGGAAGACGCCCACTGACTTAGAACCCAGCCCTACAGGTCTGTCTCCTCTCGAACTTGCTCCTGCACAACCCCGGTGTATCCTGCAACCAGCACCCTCAAAAACCCCGGAGGACCTGCCTGCCTTCACTCCCAAAAACTGCTTCTCCCGTGAACACAGGGTTTGTTCAACTGCAACCTCTGGCAGCAGCCAGAGACTGCAAATCCAGCCCACTCTGCACTTGCCTCAAGCCTCCAGCCGACGCCAGCAGTCTAAATCCAGAAGGCCCTCCCTAACCGCGACCAGGAGCTGGTATGAAGATCCAACCCCAAAAAGGCACCCCTGCACCCGACACCCCACGGATTTGTGTGCCCAAACTGACGGTGCCTAACCAACCCTTAACTTCCCAACTTACCTCTCAAAGTGGTGATCGCACCCAGAAGTCCTTCGTCTCCCTGCCTGCAATGCTTTTGAAAACAACAGGGCGCCCGACGTTGAAACAGCACTCTGCACCCGGCCGCCTCAGTGCCGCTTTTGTGCTACCTTGTTTCCCCATTTGCCCTCACCTAAACGCTAGGAGCTTTGCTCCCACAACCCGGGGGAGCAGTGGGCGGCGGTCACAGGTTCGCAGTGACATCCGAGGGGTGGTTTTAAAGGCGGGCAGAAAAGCATAACTGCAGGTTATGTAGGGGTGAGAGTAGAGGTAATACATGTGTTAGTGGCAGGCATGAAGGCGGTGCTCTGTGTTTGGAGGTGGTTAACTGATCGGGCTTCGCTTGAAAGTTGGTCATTAAGTAGGAGGATGTGTTTGGTGGGCGGCTGGAGGCAGTGTTATGTAACTTTGCTGGAGGGTGCAGTAGCAGTATTTACTGATGTATGTAAATCGCCCGATGAAAGGGCGGATGTGACAAATGGAGGAACCAGAATCCTTTTTTTATGGCTGGGGTGAGCCCCTGCAGTATGGCGGGTCGCTGGCCCGAGAGCTCTTGACTGATGCGGAGAATGGGTGCCCCACTCCATGTACTTTGCAGGAAGGCCCCCTCAAGTTTCGTTACGTCACTGAGCTGTTGGGCTCCTTAAAATTAGGATTTTTAGCAACAAAACGTGCACTGTAATCAATGGAAATATATAATTTCTAGTCACACAGGCAAGGTTGCTATGTGAAGAAATATTTTTGGTTTCTAGGTGGCTAATCTATGAACTCCATCCCAGATTATGTTCGTGGCATTTATTGCTTTTTAATCTAATCTCTTGACTTGTTATGGTTGGGTCCTGATGAACGTTATTTCTGCCTGTAGCCCAAATGATCCTTACTCAATAGTTTTGCAAACCAGGAGTCGAAAGGACAAGTAGACACTGCACTAGTAAATTACTGTGTTGCAATTCATGAAAGTTAAAAGTTTAAAACTGGCATTCTTAGAAAGTTTCAACGTGCATGGATTCAATGAGAAACCTTAAGGGCCTCGGATATTTCATTCCGTCTACTGATGGCAATAGTCGTAAACTAGTAGAAGGAGCAGTTTTTTTTGTCCCTAATCTCCCCTCTCCCTAGCTGAGAATGCACAAATCTTTGTCAGATATTCAGATCTGTTAATAGAGACTGATTTATGAAGAATTTTGAGACCCTTAAATTGATTCCATGGGGTCAGTGGAGAACTAGAGAGGGACAGTCCTTACTGTATTTGTTATTGCACTATATGCTTTATTCTTTATGACTTGCAGGTTATCTACGGTGTAAATTTTTCATCAAAAAGGGGAATTCCTAATATTGCTTTAAAACAATAAGGGCCTTGGCAGTTCTAGACTGATCTGCTTAAGACTAAAGGTGATGATCTGCTTAGCGGCCTCTGGGTATGGTGAAAGAAAGATAGTTATGGCTTTTCATAAACATCTTGAAATTCATGTTCTGATGAGTTGATCCAGGGACTGGGCAAGAATGCTGCTTAACTTTGGAAAAACGCAAGAAAGATCCACATTAGTAAATATTTATTGTATTTGCTCTTTCCATTCACAATCCGAGCCTTTCTCTTGGGCAGAATTGGGACTGAGAGCCTCTTGATACTAACCCAAACACTGCTCAACAGTGTGGGGTGCTCAGACACGTGTTAGTCAGCTGACAAATTGTACACAATAAACTGGGCCACCTACATCAGCAATATAGTTGGATAGCGGGCACCTTCCCAAATGTTTCTACCAAAAAGAATATTTAAAATTGGGTGGTATTTCGTATGCAAGAACTGTAGATTATTATATCTATTTTTCGATGACGATTTTTTTAATATATGACTTTGGCTTATTAATATTTTAATTGTATGTGTTTTAGTTTCATTGTATTGTGTTATCTTTTATGATTTAACCTAAAACCGTAATTAGATTGTCTGACTTCTTCTTTTTCAAAAGAAGAGCTACTCGATTTCCTTCATAACATTGGGATACACCAAATGTTACAAATACACTGGGTGGGGTGTGTCCAAAATGGCAACTGAGTAGGAGCCTCATATCCCCGCTCTGCGCCCTAGAAAAGTCCCCCTCATGTCCTCTTGCCCGGGCCCTCCTAGCTACCATTGGGCTGCAGATGTTGAGCGAGCGATTTCGAGGTCTGTGTCTGAAGAGGAGCTAGGGCCTGCAGCTGCATCGCGAAGACCTGGAGCTGAGGAATTGCATGGCGCGCCGGGGTGGGTGGCCCGAATACTGATGCTGGGCAGCGGACTCCGTGTACCACTGTGCCCGGGTGAGCGGCCGTTACATGGCTTGGCTGGGAGGTGGCCCGTGGCCCAGGAGTGACAGTTGGCACAGCTACAATATGGGCACACCTTCGAGGATTGGTCTTCAGCCCCTTGTGCCCCCCGTTGTGGAATTAGACTGCAGGGTTGCGGCCTGGATGGCCCATTAGCACGTGGCTGCCTAGCCTGACGGAGGAGGACACCAGTGGGAGTGTTTCTGGGCGCCAACCCATCTGAGAGAATAGGGCAGAGGACTGCCTTTTTTTTTTTTTTTTTCTTTTCTTTTTTTCTTTTTTTATTTCAAGCTTTTTCAGCATCTAATAACAAAATTAATGCTGGAATCCCCCGTGTCTCAAAATAATCCAGAGATTCAGTTAGATAATGCATATTCGTTATCAATTGTCTACCTGCAATGAATCCATTTTGACCAGGATGTATCAAATCTGTTGAAATTTGGTTAAACCGGATTGAGAGTAATTTTGTAGCAATTTTATAATCAGAATTTAATAAAGTGATTGGGCGGTATGAATTAGGATCTTTGGCTTCATTCCCCTTCTTCAAAAAGCTAACCACCGTGCCAGGCAGAGGACTGCCTTGAGGAACTGGCGTGCTGACACCTGTTGAGGCCCTTTGACTTTAAGCTGATAGAAGCGAGGTGAGACTGAGACGGGTGAACACCCCTCCAAGGCCAGTATAGACATTGAGCTCTGCTTCGGGGCAGAGCGGCTACAATCACACTGCCTGTTATTCAAGACCGAGCCGGAGGTTCCCAAGGCATATAGTGGATGGCATCAGACAGGAACAAGAAAGATGCCAACTTGAAGGACACCTATGCGAAAGCAGCTGCTAAGAAGGTGGCAGGGACGGTACGAGTTGGGGAGGCAGACAGACTTTTCTCCCAATAGGCTGTTACATGGGGCGGCAGAGGCACCCTTCACCCATGCCTGTATGTAGGACTGGTTGGAGAAAGCTACACAGTGACACAGCCATCCTGCTGGATGCCTTTTATAAAGATCTGGTGGGATGTGAGTTGGGGGTAGAAGTCAGCAAATCTGTACGCTGTAACCTGCAGGTGGCTCCAGGGAAGTAAAATTGAAACACTTGGGCAGAAGGTTCTCGAGCCGCTCGACCTAAGCATAGACCTCCGATGCCACTTAGACGACCTGGTCCCAGTTTTAATTCTATTTTATAATGACTTTGCAAAGACTGGAGCCTTTGCCCCATCCATGCAGAAAGCAGTGGTAACTGTTATACACAATCTTGGGAAAGACCCCCTGCACTGTTCTTCCTACAGGCCCATATCACTACTGAATGTCGATGCGAAGATCTTTGCAGGGATATTAGCCCAGAGGCTGGTTCCGTACATGCTGGGGCTGATAGACCCAGGCCTAACTGGTTACATTCCTGATAGTGGGTGCAGTGACAACACTAAGCAACTCCTACACCTCCTGGATACAATTAAGTGAGTAGGCGCCCCTACGTTCCTACTCTCCATCAATGCTGAAAAAAAATTGGACTGAGTCCATTGGCTAGCAGCGACACTAGAAACAAGCATTTGCAATGCAACAGGTCTCGCATTTGCGAGAGTTTAAGCTATTGGCATTATAAATGACAATGCCTTTTATTTGGGTAACAAGTGCTATATGAATGCAATTCTTTCTTCCCCTTTCATCCCTCCGCTATCCTTCTCACTCCAAGTAACTGACTAATATCCACCACTGAAATTACTTCATATTTCACCATATTAATTCACCACTAATCCTTTGTAGGCTTCCTGAATAGTGTGCGTCAACAAGCGCTATATAAATACAAACCTTTGTCCTCCTCTATCCTTCTGCTATCATTCCAAATCCAATTAACTGACTAACCTAACCACCACTTAAAATGTACTTGCATGTTTCACTATACTAATTCAACACTAATCCTCTATGGGTCCCGGAGTAGCGTGCTACTCGCCGAAAAAGCGCTTCCACGCCTCGTCAGGGGTAGTAAGCGCTATATAAATGCAATTACAATACAATACAATACAATACATATATAAAAGGCAGTCATTTACAATGCCAATATCTCAAACTCGCGTAAATGCGAGACATATTGCATTGCAAATGCTTGTTATTGACTCTTGACCTGATGAGCCTGGGACAGTTTGGAAGCAGATGCAACACTACAGCCCCATACACACATGTTTAAAACAGACAAAGACCAACAAACCTAATCTGCACCACCATAAGCAACTAGGCCCCATCCATAGAAAACTATAACCTACTCCAAAAACGGCCCTCAAACCCCAACACAATTAAATATTCTAGCACAACCTACACCCCGGATAACCCAAGCCTAGAGTAACGCCCTGCCCTACGCCTCGGGCGCATGCAATGACTCTCCCTAATCATACATACAAGACAACACACTACCAATACACACACATCAGCAGCTACAACCAGCCCCACGACAGTGGGGTACATTCTAGGACCTGTATCACATACCGTGTCACTGTCTGTATGGACTTGCAACTGGCCCAGTGAGCACAGTGGAATGAGCAGGGTTGCTCTGCTTGGCCCTTGGCCTGTCTACCCCATTGCACCTGCAGCCTGTGCTCATGGTTCAAACGAGTGGCTCATTTGTAAGTCGGCTTATCTGGAGTCCCAGCTGAGAAGCAAGCAACAAGTACAACGCATTTCTGTCTTCCAGATGTTGCACCCAGGCTTCACGATCTGGCTGCTCACAGCCATCTGCCCCGTTTCTGCAGCCTAATCTCAGAACCTAATTCATCATATAGTTCTGGACCTTCAAGGTCTGTGCCGTCTATGCTTTCTTCAGACTCTCTTCAAACATTTTTTTCCTAACAAGAAGCACTTTACCAGCTTGTAACATTCATTGTGAAAATCTGCACTTAGATGGTGCAAAGCAGCAAGCAGTGATGTATGTTAGTGTAAGCTATGCAACTACGGGGTGGACACCCGCATTATTACTGATGCCCACCTTCCCTCAAACCACAATCTAAGTCTCATTGGCATCTCCTCTGGGTTAGTCTCTTAGATGGTACTCACCTCTGGTTTAGGGGCAGCCTGTTGAAGGTTGAGTGGTATCAGGGGTTCCAGGAGCCATCACGCAAGCATGTAAATAAGGCCCATCATATTTAGTTTCAAATAAAAAGTCACTTACTGGGGTGGAGTGGGTCACCCAGAGCCCAAGGCCACCATGCCATGGCACCCGAGGCACTTGTTAGCTCCTCCCCTCTGAAGGACTCGTATTCACAGCAGCTGGCTTGGAGTTAATCTTTCTCACCTACAGAAAACTTGCAAGATAATTTGTTTTTCTGCCCTTCTGTTTTCTTGCTCCTGGTTCTGTGTTGTTTAGCACCCGTCCAGACGCCAGGTGTGTGGTTCCCACCCTGATAGGATGGCTGCTTTCCATATAAAAGGTAAGTCACCGCTGAGGCACATGTGGATTCTCACCTCGAGCACAGCAATGGGGAAGATGCTTCTGTGGGCTGGTAAGTGTCACCAGATCCGTCCCCTACAGAGGACTGATAGAATCCCAGTCTTTGGCCTTTGTGTGTCAGTGCAGATCATCCCATGAATTCGCTTACCAGCCTATACAATTCACAATATTTGCTCTGTCTGGACAGGGACAAGAGGGAGTGTTGGCTGTTTAATATTCCCCAGCCTGAAGGTTTGTAGTCACAGGCGTTGGCTGCCTCCAGTTCACCCACAGCAGGCACTCCTTGTCCCCTTGATGGCAGAGGCCACGAACCGCATCACCACAGACTGGTGTGAGCCCTAATCTCTCCAGGACATGCCCTGCAAAAGGGACATTTCTCAGACCCGACTTAGTTCATGGCCTCTGGTCGCCCCAGGTAAACAACCTTTACAGCGCAACTTTTACCACGCAGTGCCTTTACAACGCAACTTTTACAACGCAAACCATTACAACGCATTGCGCTGGGGGGCGTTCTAGGATAGGGAATAGGTTTAATGTACTATCCAACACCTTCCCTACTATCCACGGGGACTGGAGTTGGAATAGTAAATTAAACAATTCACTATCCAGCGCCTAAAAGCAATATGCGTTGTAAAGGTATGCGTTGTAAAACTTGCGATGTAAAGGTAGGCGTTGTAAAAGTATGCGTTGTAACGTCATACATCCGTCCCCCCAAAGTCAGCCCTCCCAGTGTCCCTAGTTACCAGACCCCAGACTGCATCATCATGGATGTGAACCCTCCTCGCCCAGAGTTGGCGGCTTCACGTGTGGCACACACACTGGAACAACAGCTTTTGTAGAACAGGTTCTGGAGACTTTGGATTTTTTTTTACGGGGAAGTATGCTCATTCCTTAGGATAGCCAGCCAATCAGATGAGTGTATTCACCTTGGAAAGCAGAGGGCACTCTGGCCTTACCAGCCAGCTGTAGCATAGTCACTCTTTAGCTCGGCGATCAGACCTTCAGGATCAGGCAGCCAGTTCTGGCTTTTCAGCCACCAGTACTTTCCGTACTGGGATTCTGAAGCCTACATGTATAATGCTAAAGAAATGTGTCAAGTGTCAGAAGGCAAAGTGCATCGACTAAAAGTTTAGTACAATCCCTGGGAGTCACACGCCACATGAGGCCATAATACAGGTATGTATGAAGACGTATAAGGTCGACCATTCCCATCCAGTCTGCTCATGTGATTCTCCTGACTCACAGACCTACAGGGACAAACTCCCACATCTCTATTTTCAGTTCACCCGCATGTTTTTGTTCCAGTCATAAAGAATGTAGTTATACGTTTTGTCTCAGACACCCTTCCATTGGCATGGTCCATGCATTCACTGCTCTTTCCATGTTAACATCTTTTGTTCCTCAGAATCCCCTTCAATCACATTTTGACGTTTTACTCCTGGGGAACCCCTTTTTCACCCTACATCTCCTCTCTTTTATGTGCCTGCTGAACCTGAAATGTGAAGTTCTGACGCGTGTTTGAAACCACTGCAGTTACCTCAGGTGTGCCTTGAGGCTAAGCTCTGAAGTACTGAGTCCTCGTGGGCAGCTGAGCATATATAACTTACATAAGTCTTTCCACCCCAGACTGTACCTGCACCTCAGCTTTAAGAAAGAAGCATCCTACATGAAAGAGTAGAGTCCCGCCTCATCACCATGGCTAAAACTTGTTTCATTTCACTCTCTGGCTTATACTGATACCTTTTCCTATTGGGTCTCAACACTCCAACATCATATTCTAACCTTCATCTACCAAAATGTCCTATTACAGTTCATATTGAGACTTCTTTTTCCTGAGTATTTCTGGACTATCCTCACATGGTGACATCTTACTGCACCTCCATTAACCTTGATCAATGGTTGAGTAATGAGGTGTGACGAATGGCTGACCTAAGGTCCGTGGTCAGGGAGGCAAGTGATCTGTAAATATACCCCAACAGGCTTGTTGTCACTACTGGTATGAGCATTAGAAATGAGATATTAAGCAAGCCTTTTATGGGCATTGCTAGGTCTTGCAGAGTGTTCTTACATTTAAAGTGATCCGAGGGTATTCTTTTCTACACGGGCTGGCCTCCTAGATGTAATCTCTATTCCGTGGGGACATTCAGTGCATTGTGATCTGTGAGCGGAGCATAGAAAGCGAGCAGTACAAGTAAATTGGATAGTAAAAATGTTACTTGGGCATGCTATATAACTTCATGTGCTCCATAGAAGGCTTTCATTTGTCACTTATTCCTTCATAGGTAGACAGTGTAGAGAACCATCAGGGCTGGTGGGATTCAACCACATCTGCTTAGCATTATTAATAGACACACCCCATGTTCTACCTCAATGATAAAATCAACATGATCAATTGGGTGGACCAAAGTATACAGAATTACAGTCGTTTATCCAAAAAACTGGAGCAGTTTGTTAGCATGATGAAGAATAACAGCTGCGGTCTCCTTTTTGTGGTGGGGGCCACTGTTGGTTTAGAATCAATATTTTATACTTGAATTCCATACCGCTTTGGCAGGGCTGGGGGGAGAAACAGGTCAAAAAGTGGATTCTTAGATTGGAGAGCCATTAAAAGAGGCCAAGGGCCAGATGTAGGTAATTCATATTTACCGACTCTTAAATACCGAATTTTACCGATTCGGTATTTAAGAGTCGGTAAATATGAAGGGGGGAGATGTAGGTATTACAGATTCTGTAAATACCGAAACGTTAAGATTCGGTATTTACCGATTCTGTAATTACAGAATCGGTATTTCCCATTGATTCCTATGGGCTTTGAACCCATAGGAATCAATGGGAAATACCAATTCTGTAATTACAGAATCGGTAAATACCGATTTTAGCAAGGGTGCAGGGGGTGTCACTTTGACACCCTCTAGCACCCCAAAGACGGGCATGTGAGCCATGTGGCAGACAGACATGCCCTAAGGGCATGTCTGTCTGTCACATGGCTAGGTGTGCATGCACACATGTGCATGCACACCTGGATTCGGTATTTTACCACACAATTGGATTGTGTGATAAAATACCGAATTTGTAAGGCCTTTGGGACTCTGAAGAGTCCCACCTACATCTGAAAGTTTCCGAATCGGTAAAAATACCGATTCGGTAAATTTACCGAATCTGTAAAATATGCTCCCTACATACCAAAAACCCATTTACCGGTCGATTTCGGCCGTTACCGGTCGGTAAATGGCTCCTACATCTGGCCCCAAGATCCCTGTTTTTGACCCATTTAATGTTACCCAGTGGTGGCGCGTGCAAGCCTCTACTGCTTGCATGCATGTGCATCAAGTGTTCTATGAGTCCACCGAGATTGCTTCCCAACTTCCGACCAACATGGATATCATCAGCCCACACATAAAAAACAAATCTAAAATATTCCACTAAATAGGCCAAAAGATACACATACAAATTACAAGGCGTTGCTGAAAGGCCCGTTCTCTGTGAATTTTCGCGGGTTCCTGCGTTAGGTGTGGATTGAAATGGAAGGATGGCAGTCACCTCATGTACAGAGATATATATATTTTTATTTATTTAAAGAGTTTTATAAAGCGCTGGCTAGACCCGGAGGTATCAGAGCGCTTTACATGAGAATCAGCAGTGTAACAGAAAAAGTTCAACGATTAAACAAAAAATCCACAAAGATAGGCAATACAATTAGGAGAGGAGGGAAAGGGGAGAGAAAAGTAATGGAGGGGGCAGGGGAGGTGAGAGAAGAGAGGATAGGGAAGAGACAATACGGAGAGACGAAAAAAAGTCTGTCTAAAGACCGACTGGGTAGGTGATGACCAAGGAGGGAATCCACGGCCCATCTCCCCTATAGCTAAACCAGGTAGCTCCATAGGGCATTTAGACAAAAAAGTTCAGTCTCAATACATTGAGAGTGGGGAGATGGAGAGACATAAATAGAGGGAGGATGCGGGAGGAGACGACAGGAGGGAAGAAAGGAACTGCAACAATGTGGTTCTACAATAAAACAGAAAAAGATCAACAATTACACATTACATCAAACAATCCGCAATACATTGGGAGAGGAGAGAAAGGAGAGATGGTGTCGGCGCTTCGAAGGGCTCTGATGATTCGCAGTGTCAAACGAGGTTTAATAGCTCGAGTACCACAATGCCATCTTTATCCACTAGCAGCCAGAGACCATTCAAGGTGAGCATCACAAACAATTCTGCACACATGTCAGGATGAAATCCAGTTTGATGGTCGTGGAGTCTGGCATTACTCTCAATACATTCTTTGAGTCAGCCAACCATCACCCAGTCTACTGACATACGGTGAGCTTGAGACAGGTCAGTAGATGGCTGGGTCTGACATATCCGAGAACGGCTTTTTCATTAGGGTATTTACTACTGCCTTCTTAAGGAGGATTGGAAGTGTACCTGGAGTGAGAGTTAAATTTATGATAAGGAGAAGTTAATCTTTCATTATTGGGAAAAGAGTTTTATATAGCATTGCAGAACATGGGCCATGCAGTGACCCTAACAGGCTGCTAGCGTTCGCTAGGCGCATTAGATTTTCTGCTTCAAGCGATAGACAAGATTTGAAAAATGAGGGGAGCGCCATATCGTATTGTGTTAGTATCTGGTAATTTGAGAAGTATTTTTGAGCAGGATGATAGGGTGTTTTGGGCTAAGGCTCTTTGTGCCAAAGATTCACAACATGCAATAGATGTAGTGGAATAAATTGAATGACTTTCGTTACCCGACTACAGTCACAGAACATCTTCTCTACCTAATAGGCAGATGTAGCTTTTGATTTGCAGATCATATAATCTGGCCTGTTTTCGCCAATTTGCTTTACCTTCTAAAGCCATGTGCACCACACCAGGAGTGCCCTCGCTTCTAGAGTATATGATCTGTCTACCATCTGTCGTAGGGGGTTTGGGTTATTGCCAACATTTGTCAATGTCAGGTAAAATAATGTATAAACGAATCTAATTTAAAATTGGTGTGGCTGGGGTTAGGGTGATATGCCACATGTAGTTCAAAGGAGGCAACATAATTGCCTCTTAATCTGGCAATACAAAGTTCTAAAGAGGGTCGAGTGCCATGATCTATTTCCTGATTTTAATGTTTTGTTAGCAGATTACAGTGACCCCTCCTCTCCACCGCCGTTCCTTGGTCTCTATTTTGTATCACAATTTGGAAGCCATTTGTCAATAAACAATTAAACACTGGACCACAGTCACCGGAACAGTACTCGAGAAGGAAGCTTCCGTAATGTACAACACATCCGGATCATAGGCAACAAAGATATTGTGCGTACATGACATATTTTTCACAGTTGAACCTGTATTAATTAAGATGCCCAAAATGAGTATTAATTATGAGACAATTAATACCCGTTCGCCTTAGTATCTCACTGTTGTTAACCACCTTTTTTTTGTTCTCTCCCCCTCCGATGCACTGTTTACTTATTTTTCATGCTGTATTTTTTTTTTTATCTCTGGTTTGCTTCCTTACTGCCTGCCCACTATGTATTGCAATTTCCTTCTGTTTTTTACATTGTGTATGTAAAGCGCTCTGATACCTACGGGTCGAGCTAGCGCTATATAAATCTTTAAAAAAAAATTGTGGAGATAAACAACAGATGACCCGGTGCAGACTCGTAGAGGGCAATATAAGCGCCACTAGTCAGACTCATTAAAAGATGGGGCAGCCTTTTGCTGTATCATGAATCTTGAATCTCCATGTGCAGATGTCTGCTGCTACTACATAATTCATCATGACACAATATTTCTTTTGCAGGGTTGGCCCTTTTGCTGCAGGTGCAGATGGGTAAGTGCATAAGGTTCTTTCTCTGTACATGCGCACAAGAAAACTACTTGAAGTATTTGATATATATGCCCATGTTGTGTTTGCTGAGAATACATACACCTTTCATTACATTTCTGTACGGCTAAATTACATTTTAATACTATTTCTTAAAGACCAAGAATTTTTCACATGATTTTTAGGTCTGCATGAAACAGTTTTTAGCTGTCTCACAAGACCGGAGGGGGGCAAAATATATATCCCCTCGGTCATTGGTCGTTGTAAATGTAATTTATGTATGTACTGAGCAGCCCACATTCATCATTGTGACTAGTATTTATGTCATACTGAGCTTTTCCTCTATACAAACATATGCCTGTTTCATTAGTAATGCAATTTTATGAGTCCACCTCGGTGGCGCGGACACAGCATGGCAAAGAAGTCTGTCACTGGAGAGACAGAAATCACCCTGACAAACATACCACTTCATTTAGCTGGTGTGCTGTGAGGCGTACACAGCGAAACCACCACTTCACGCGACTAGGCACACCTGTATTCAGTGGGTCCACAAGTGGGATGGGTATACCGGGCATGGGTCCCTTGCTCACAGTGCCACTGGATTCAAGCTAGCCTGGCTGAAGAAGGGTAATACCCAGAAACCGGTCCTCGGAAGCTTGTTTCTGGTCCAGTGAGGACCTGGCTTGGCAGTTCGGTCTGGACTGTTCCCATGAGGTCAGAGTCAAAACTGATTTGCATATGGCTGGGTCTAAACTGGGGTGGCATGGTGAGCAAAAGAACAATGGATTCAAGCCAGATCTCTTGACTGGGGGTGAATGTATGATTTAATCAGCATTCCGTCCATCATTTATTTGGGTAGCATGCATCCAACAAAGGGTCTGTGATACCTTCCCATGGTGGGAGTAATCGGTCATGCACCCACAATAGGTGAGCTGGGAGGCCAGTAAAGAAATGCTAGAGAGAGATCCATGTTAAATAACAATTGGTTCTGTCGGGGATTGAACTATTTTTTTGTACACAACGTGTATTCCATATAACTTTTCTTGTTTAGTTATATCTATACTTATTTATATATAAACATCACACTCCACACATTATGAAATATCAAAAAAAGAGAAAGGTTCTGATTCAACAATCCCTTTATACAAATTAATTATTAACATTTAAAAAAGGCAGTCCATACATAAGAATTACAAAAGCAGGTGCATAAGTGAATAAATTGTGATCACGTGTTATTTAGTGTATAATACAATGAAACGATTTGCTACTAAAATTAAAAAGAATATAGGTCCAAAATTAGTTTCATTTTACAGACAGTACAATTATTTTTGTTTTCCTGCTGTGGTAATACAGGGACCAATTCGTGAAATTTACGTCGACGTTTCGACCCAGGAGGTGCGGTGCTGTCTTATTAGCGACCAGTTCGGGTCTTCATCAGGACGGAAGGAAGAGGGGACAACCTGAAGTTTCTTTTTAGGGAAGGGTTTCGGGGCGTCCTGTTTTTGCCTCAAAGTAAGGTATTCTTTGTGTTCTAGCGTGGTTTCTCACGGGTTTGTCACCGGCCGGTGTACAAATCAATTCGTGAATGTGCAGATAATTTGCTATCTTTTGCGTTTCACCAGGCGTCGGATCTTTTTATGTGAGTCGCCACCCTACGGTGAAACTTTCGAGTCCGTGGTGCCGCAGCCGCGATCACTTGATGGACAGTAACAGCACACGTCTGTTCTGGAACGTGTGCTGTTACTGTCCATCAAGTGATCGCGGCTGCGGCACCACGGACTCGAAAGTTTCACCGTAGGGTGGCGACTCACATAAAAAGATCCGACGCCTGGTGAAACGCAAAAGATAGCAAATTATCTGCACATTCACGAATTGATTTGTACACCGGCCGGTGACAAACCCGTGAGAAACCACGCTAGAACACAAATAATACCTTACTTTGAGGCAAAAACAGGACGCCCCGAAACCCTTCCCTAAAAAGAAACTTCAGGTTGTCCCCTCTTCCTTCCGTCCTGATGAAGACCCGAACTGGTCGCTAATAAGACAGCACCGCACCTCCTGGGTCGAAACGTCGACGTAAATTTCACGAATTGGTCCCTGTATTACCACAGCAGGAAAACAAAAATAATTGTACTGTCTGTAAAATGAAACTAATTTTGGACCTATATTCTTTTTAATTTTAGTAGCAAATCGTTTCATTGTATTATACACTAAATAACACGTGATCACAATTTATTCACTTATGCACCTGCTTTTGTAATTCTTATGTATGGACTGCCTTTTTTAAATGTTAATAATTAATTTGTATAAAGGGATTGTTGAATCAGAACCTTTCTCTTTTTTTGATATTTCATAATGTGTGGAGTGTGATGTTTATATATAAATAAGTATAGATATAACTAAACAAGAAAAGTTATATGGAATACACGTTGTGTACAAAAAAATAGTTCAATCCCCGACAGAACCAATTGTTATTTAACATTGTGTACCCAGGTTCTGAGGGTTACTGGGTTACCCCATTACAAGTAAAAGAGAGAGATCCATGGCCCCTCTCCATGGGTGAGGAGGTCGGAGGCAACCACAGAGCTCCATGCAATCACTGATCTATCTATGCACTCATTCATTCAACCATTAACTTGTTCTCGCATAACCCTCCCACCCACTCAACCAACCATGGAACCAGACAATTAATGCTGAAGCAATTCTTCTCATAAAAATGTCAGGCCTATTGGCATTGTCAGTGCTTTCTTTGATTACTTTTCAAAACCTACTGGCCTATATTTCCACACCCTCACTTTTCCGAAGCGAACACTGCACTTGGCCTCGCTACAAACCAGAGTCATTTGGTGACATATGGTTCTTCTTCACGCTCAATTGGCCTTTCTGCCCTGGGTTTGGTTGACATGTAGGTTAATGCTATAATGTATTTACCTAACTATGGCACGTTCCTTGGTATCAGCCCAGAGGTCTGAAGCACCTCTTGACAACAAAGGCCTGAGTTCTTTTCAGAGCGTTAACTAATTCATATGAAGGGGAGTGAGTGTAGGTGGATGGGGCACTGCCTGTGGAAGGCCGTCAAGGCTGGGAAAGAGTCAGTCACAAATACCTCTCAGTGCTGCCTCAGATGTTAGGATGACTTGGTGAGTCGAATGCCTGCTGCTTAAACAGGCAGTGATCTACAGCTCACAAGTTCGAATCTCATCAAGGCCAACTCAGCCTTTCATCCTTTCGAGGATGGTAGATTGAGTTCCATTAAACTGGGTAACAGTAACACCTGTCATTTACAGTGCAAACGAACGGTACTCTCTATATTAAAAACAAAGTATTATCATAAGGAGGACATCAGCTGCCTTGGAATCATTTGAACAAAATGCCAAATGTTTTCCAAAGACTTTAAAGGGTACCCCCACCCAAGCACTCCCCCCCAATTACACTAATGAAACGTTCCAGCTACCTTTAGTCGCAGTGACACCCAGCTCTAGGGCACCCCACTGCCATTTCCCTAAGGCACATCTTCCCTTTGTGCCTCAGGTGCCTCACTGATGTGCCCTACAGTGCCCCCATTCCCCAATGCAATGTTACCTCTATCCCCACCCCTGTTGTCACAGGAACCGAGAATGAAGATGTGGTCAGGCTTTATAACAGGTTCTTTTCATGATGGTTTATAACAAATGCAATACAATACTCACAGACTCACGCAGTCTCACTCTGACCTACCCAGTCTCACTCATGCTCACTTACTCTCACTCAGTTCCATTCAGATTCACTCGGTGTCTCGCTGACTCACTCAGTAGTACTCATTCTGACTCAATCTCACTGTGACTCACTCATTTCCGCTCAGTCTCACTCTGACTCACTCATTCTCCCAGATTCACTCATTCTCACTCTAGCTCACTGAGCCTCAATTATTTACAGCCTATCTCATTCACTCACTCTGACCTACTCATTCGCACTGATGCACCCATCCCACCGATTCTGATTCACTGAATATCACCCTGACTCACTCATGCTCATTCAGTCTCACTCATTCATACTCAATCAATCTTACTCTAACTGGCCTAGACTCACTCATTCTCACTCTGACTCATTCTGTCCCACTCATTCAATGACTCACTAAGACTCACTCAGACTGTGACTCACTCAATCTCACATACAGTACAACTCAGTTACACTCACTGTCATTCTCCCTCACTCTCATTTAATCTCAATCGTACTCTCTTCCTATCCCTCATTATCACTCTAACTCACTCCTTCACTGACTCTCACTATCACTCACACATTGACACACAGACATGCTCACACATGCACATGCTCTCTCACAGACACATGTTCCGTATCCATTGGTGGCTGGCAGCCACGGGCGGTAGTAGGTGTAACTGCAGGGCGGTGACGTGGGGAGGGGGAGGGGCAGGGTGGGGGGTAGTAATGTATGGATGACGGACTTTAACAGGTAATTAAGCATTTAAATAAATAAAGCGAATTTCGTTGTGTGCACTGCATCACCAAATGCGATGCAGAGCGCGCATTTCGATTTATTTATTTATATGTTTACTTACCTGTTAAAGTCCGTCATCCATACATTACTACCCCCCCCCCCCCACGTCACCGCCCTGCAGTTACACCTACTACTGGCTGTGGCTGGTGGCTGGTGCCATTTGAAAACCCTACAATCTTCAGAGAAAATGAGTATGCTTTGCTTACTTTCCTTGGTAAGTATTCAAGATCTAGTCCTAACATAGCTGGGGCCGGACAGAGCCCTGCGGAGGCCATTATTATTACCGTTGAGTCTTGATAGGCGGCGCGTGTCTAACTAGAATCAGGAAATGCTCAAAGCATTGATAATTGGTCTCTAGGGAGATAGTCCGAGTAGATGGCTTCCACTAGTGTCATTCTGCGTCTACTATGTAGAAGGCTGCTCGGTGTCAGCAGAGACAGGCGCCCGTCTGCAGAGAGGTTTTAAGGCATGGACAAAGTGGGCTCTGGCCCAGGGCCCCGGCCTTTGAGAGAGACCCTGATAGAGCCAGCTCTGCTCTGCATAGAGTGTCTTGCCCGGATGACCTTTAATTATTCTTAATCAGATTGTTTTAAATCACATTTTTCTTTAATTTATTTTTGTGTTTGATGTGTCAGTCTTTTACAGACATTTTGCATAGAAATTGTGTTTGTGTTATGCAACATCCTTAAAAATCTTCTTTTAGATGAAAACAGGACCTCGCATATGCGAAATGGGAGGGTGTCATAGATTATTTGCAGTAATATTAGTGAGCTGCTGCTGTGTTACAATATTTAAATCGCAGTTCACTATTCCTGAATATTAGATGTAAATACATTTAGAATTTGGAGAGTGTGCCTGTGCACTGTCAGTAACATAGTGAAAGAGGGCATGAAAGAGCTGGTATGGGATCATAAATTCAAAGATGTACTGAACAGGTGTCCATAGTTGCCAATATTTGAAAAAATAATCGCAGGACTCTTTGCAGTACAGGGTTGTTACAGATAGAAAGTTATTGTTGCGTACCTGTGTGTAATAAAGAGGAACAGTTTCTTCAACAATATTACCTGGAACAGTTTCCAGCTTGCCGTGAAAACGGGACAATTGGCAACTATGCCCCCCCCCCCCCAAATACGTTTGGACCATGGCCCCCAAAATCCTTAAAATGTCCCTGCCTGTCTGAGCTCTAGCCCACATTGCAAAAAAGGTGATTTTTGGTGAGGCGATCTTGACGAAAACCATCTAGCTCAACAGACATAAGCTCATGAATCAAACCCCCTTCATTCACATGATAACCTATAACCTCTGAATATACTTTGGCAATGATGTGAGTTAGACTAATAGCCCTATACTTTCTGGGCAGACTAATAAGATGGGTTTTACATTAGTATCTTTCCATGAATGTCACTTACCCGAAGACAAAATGGAGAAGACTAGCGAGCCCAGCACTCAAAGCTTGACTTTGAAGGAGTTGGAGCTTGTAACCACTGGGGTTGCGGGGGCCTTTGTTACGCCACTGCCAGTGCTGCTCTCAATAGCATGAGAGCAGCGCCAGGACTGGTCTGAGGGGCTTAGTTTGCTGCTCAGACAGTACCTGGGAGTCTGTGCTGTTTTTCAAACACGGCCTAAGACGGCTGGCAAAACCGGCATGCTCACTTACAGTGTGTCCTACTCATCCCCTGCAGGCTGTGACAACAGCCAAGCCCCACCCCGCCCAGACTTGGCTGGTTCTAGAGGGAAAGGGGAAAAATAAAATGATAATAAAATGAATTTATTATCATTTTATTTTTCCCGTTCCCCTCAGCTGGCTCGCAGCAGGGGCGATCCTCTTCTGTCATAGTGGAGGAGCAGCCACCAGTGGGAGCTTGAACCGCAGGCCAGACTGATAGTTTTCAGTTGCAGGAAAACAAATAAACAGCTCTGAATCCGAAAGGAGAATAAACTTGCAGCAGATTGTAGAAAAGACATCAGGTCCTCAACAGGTTTAGTTCCAGGATTTGGGTTTATTTCAGGATAGGTGGAACAGCTTGACAACCACAGACTGGCAACAGGCGCAGTCCAGCTCCAACTGCCCAATACAGAATCTTACCCACTGAACCAGGATAGAACATTCTATGTTCTAAGAAGCTCGCGTGCCAAGAAGCACACAAGCAGCATACAACACACCTCCCCTCCCTGAAAAACAAAAACAAAAAAAACTAAGCACAAACATAATCTTTCATTTTTACAGGAGGACGCGAAACACGTGAACTTCTCCTAGGTACACAGTCCGCAACTCTTTGCACAAATTCATCTTGACTAACAGGACCAAATTCGACACCACCATGATCACACAAAACATCAGTGTTGTCGACAAGCTCCTGTGAATCAAGAATGGTAACAACAGGTTCATTAGAACAAGCAGAATCAATAGGCAGAACCTTCTGTGAACTTTGCAGAGCACTAAAATCATCCAAAAAAATTGATCATTATCCTCATCATAAACATGAGAAAAACATTTCTTAGTATTTAACAACGATTTGTCAGATCTAACAACAGATACACGTCTAAAATTCCAAATTTTCCCCCCTTCAACATGTACAGCCTTACTGAATACTTCAATCACTCTAACAGGGTCCGACCACTTAGCCCAACTCTTAGCAAGAGAGCTTCCAAATTTCACACGCACCAAATCACCAACTCTGACCTTGTGACTTAAGACTCTTTTGTTGGAACATTTACCCATTTTCTCTTGATAAATTTTAACACGTTCTCTCACTTTCTTGACATCAAAACCAGACAAAGCAAAGCAGACTCATCAGATTTTAACCACCAAGGTAACAATTTAGAGCCAGCTTTGCGACCCCTTAATAATTCGAAAGGAGAACACCCTGTCACAGAATTGGGCGAAATGCGATAAGTGAGCAAAGTGGCGCATAATGCTTTTTTCCAGTTCAAATTATTCTTAACAGCTAACTGAATGGATTCCTTTACAACTCTATTAAAGCGCTCAGTTTGACCATTCACTTGAGGATTATAATTAGAAACCCTCTTGTGAGAGATACCATGCTCTTTAAAAAATATTTAAATCTCACTGCTAATAAACTGCGTTCCATTATCAGAAATAATCTCTGAAGGGAGACCCTCACGACTAAAAACATTGTTAAGAAAATCAATAACCTGACTAGAGGTAATCCTTTCTACAATTTTAACCTCTGGCCATTTCGAAAAATAGTCAATCAAAACTAACCCGTAAACCTCTTTACAACCAGACAAATTTAAAGGACCAATAATGTCAATCCCTAATTGACAACCACGGACTGGCAACAGGCGCAGTCCAGCTCCAACTGCCCAATACAGAATCTTACCCACTGAACCAGGATAGAACATTCTACGTTCTAAGAAGCTCGCGTGCCAAGAAGCACACAAGCAGCATACAACACAGATCTTTTTAGCTCTCCCGCCCACTGTTCACAACAAAAGCCAACAACTTTCCAATATGAGTGAATGTGAAGCACCTTTTCACTCCACGCAGTGTGAAACACATCTTGCAGCGTTCAAGCTCCCATTTACTCATTGACTGACTTCTAGTCATGTTTTTGGTCTCCTGTTTAACACTACAGAGGCATCCTATTTGCATGCCTATAAGTCATATTTGCAGCACTTTCCTTAGATAATTAGACAGTATCATGGACGTCAATTCACCAAAATGCCATGGGTAATGGAAGTTACAACACACACCATTTGACTTTTACTTTGACTCACATACACATGCTTACACATACTAACACATTCACACACTATTGTGCACGTAAGCACACTCTCAAACGCAAGCAAGCATACAACATACATTTCATAGCATTTTATACTTTAGCTTCAGATAGTCATATTTCAGCTAATGTACTCAATTTCTATTACACTAATAGTGAATATTATTATTCACTATTTGTATAATAAAAAATTTGACAGAAACCAGGCAAGTGAAGAGCTGCCCCTGTGTTCCAGGCCCTGATTTTGCAACCTCTGAGGCCAGGGGTCGCAAAAGCAGTGCCAGGGGTAGCTAGAGGCAATCAAGGGGTAGCAAGAGGCAATCAAAGGGTAGCAGCTGTGACCCCTGGTGATCTCGAAATGATGCCCATGGACAGCATAAGAAAGTTCAGGACATCCTTAAAGCAGCATGCAAGTTGTCAAGTAAGCATCTGTGTATTTTTAACGTCTCAGTGAACATGCTCCATACTTTTTATGTCTGGCATTAACCATGTACCTTTTGATTTTAGTACAATTACAATTATATACAAAATATGCTGACAAACTATTTACAAACCAAAAGTGAACTACAGTGAACGAATACAGTTCAGTGAGCTAGCAGAAGAGACCTTCTGGCACATGCATCAACATTGGAGTTTGCGATTCCTTAATTGCGAAAAATAAGGAATCGCAATTAAGGAATCGCAAACTGCAATGCATCAAGAAATCGCTAAATAAATTGCGATTTCTTAAAATTCCTTAATTGCGATTCTCAATTTAAGAATCGCAATTAAGGAATCCCTTCCCATTCATTCCTATGGGCCTAGAGGCCCATAGGAATGAATGGGAAGACATTCTCATTTTGCGAATCGCAATTAAAGAATCGCAAAATGAGAATGCAATTTCAAGGGTGCAGGGGGGGTCCAAAGGACACCCTGTTGCACCCCTGAAATTAGCCATTAAGTAAATTGTTCACACACACATGCCCCAAAGGCATGTGTGTGTGTAAAATGGCACTTTGAAAAATGCACTTTTGTGCATTTTTCAAAGTTTTCGCAAATTACCATGAAGGTCAACTTCATGGTAATTTGCACCCCTTATTTACGAATTCCCAAATTTGAACAGTTTTATGCATTGCATTTAAGGAATCTCAATTTGAGATTCCTTAAATGCAATCGCAATTTAAGAAATCGCAATTTAGCGATTTCTTAAATTTGCGAGAACAACAAAATGCATAATGCATCCCAAAAATGGAAATTGCATTCGCAAATGGCCGAATTTTGTGATTTGCACCATTTGCGAATGCAATTTCCTTTGATGCATGTGCCCGCTTGACTGATCACAAAATTAGAACAGCAAGCACAACGTGAATGGAAAAAACACAAACACAACTTTGCTCGATTATGCTAATGCCTTGTATCTTGGCCTGCTAGAATATGCTATCCATAGATTGCAAGTGGTGCTAAACGCTGTGGTCACCTCCTTCTGAATCCACCAAAGAGAACGAGGATCTTGAGTCATCTTTCCTCTCTGCACTGGCTCCCAGTAAAGAAGAGAATTCTGTTCGAAGTTGATTTTTCGTGCTCTCCTCAATATTGGTCCTGGCTATCTGGCTTCCCATACTCTAGTCTTTTCTACAATCCTGTGAGGCGCTTTGGCCAGAGTGCCAAGAGTGAGACTGTCAACGACTGGCATGCACTCCTTTCCCTTGTTAGGGCCACCTAAATGGAACTCTCTTTCGATGCATCTGAGACAGGAAGCTTCGGAACCTGCTTTCAGGAAGGGATTGAAAACGTGGTTATTCACACTGTAATTTGGATTGCTCTTGAATTAGTGCAGGGACACTCCTAGGAGCTTCTGAGTGCTTTATATATTTGCTTCATCATCATGTTCTGCAGAAATAATAAACAGTGAACATGCAGGTGGAGACATCCCTTTAGAACAAGGTGTAGTTAAGACCTGAGGCCTTGTTAGCATAAGCCAGGAAAAGACACTTCAACATGTCATAGTGAATGTGTTTCAAAGGTTATGGCATCAAATATGAGTATACATGTAAATTCAAGTGTAGATCCGCATTTTACTCAATGCTAATAATACACAATTATATAAATGCACAAAAAAAATCCCACAGCTGTTTTCTATAATATACAGTACGCATGGGGCACATTGCAAATCTGTTTTTCAATCCCACATTACACATAACACACATTGCCATGATAGCACTCACATTGCCATGTATGTAAAGTGCACAAGGCCCTGCCCATTTCCACATGTACAGTACATACAGCATATATTGCCAAGTCAATTCCCTCAATGTGCGGCTCCCACAGAACATGGCATGTTCGATTTCACATTGCAGGTTTGAAAGCACCGTTGCCTTCACAGTTTCCAAATGCCTGTTATGGATTTCGAACGTTGCCTCCAAAGGTTGGTTACTATCCTATATGTGAAGCTCACACAGCATTCCTATTTCCATACTGCCATGTGTGTAGCACAGATTGCTATGTCAGCATCCACCTTGTCCTATATGTAAGGCAGACATTGCCATGCCCTGCTGTACGCTCTCGCATAGATCGAACCCATGTTGCCATGGCAGCTTGAACATTTGATGAGTAAAGAAATCATTTCCCTTTATGCAGCACATGTGGCTGGGCCTGTTTACACAATGTCAATTTGAGATGCACGATCACCAGGCCCATTTCCACCATCCCAACTATTTACCATACTTTACCATGTAAAACTCACTGCTGAGGTGCTGCTGGGGCTCAAAGCCCGCCAGCTCCACCAAGACCCAGAGCTGACTATTGAACACGGATGCCTGGACCCACAGGGCACAGGGCAGGCCTTTACCATACTGGCCAGCCAAGCAGATGTGGTGGTGTGCCCCACTGACGCCATCTTCAACATTCTCATTGAACAGGCAGCGTGCTGGGTGGAAGGGTAACACTTTCCATCATGCATGTGGAGACATGTATTTTAAGACGCTTTGTAAATGAGGTAGAGTGTCTTAGCGCAGAGTGTGGTTTGCTCTAAGTACACAAGAGCCTCTGTACTCTTAAAATTAATTTGTTTTTCAAAATGTTTGGTGGTTGGTAGATGCTCACTGCTTGGGAGCACTGGGACCATTTTATTACTACTGTGAGCTAGAGGACTGTGACAGGTGCCAGACCAGGCCTGAATTATATAGAGCTTCACCCGGTATATTCAAGGTGGTCCCCAGGACCAATAAAGTGTTGGCCTTTGGCATACCTTTTCTAGAGGCAAGGATCCTATTGGAGGTGGAACCAAAAAACCTTTGCCATCCTCTGCAACCACCCACACCATCCTCTGTTCTCCCTTTCTAGGCTCAACCTACAAATTGGCCTGCTACTTCACCAACTGGTCGCAGTACAGAGAAGCACCAGCAACATACTGGCCAGCAGATGTGGACCCAATGCTGTGCACACACATCATCTACGCTTTTGCCAGCATGGAGAACCACAAGATCGCCACTTATGAAGAGAATGACCCAGAGCTCTACCTGCAGGTCAACGCCCTCAAGGAGAAGTCAGTAATTATTACTCTACATTTAAATGCATTTCCACCTTTGTAGTTAAGGTTGACACTAGGCTCCTTAGAAAAAACATTTTTTTGCATTATTAATGCCCTCCATGGACAAATAAACACCAAACGTTGGAAACTCAAGGTGCAAAGTCAAGGTGCAAAAGAAGCACTTTTCTGTATAATGGTATAAAGGTAAAAATTTCCAAAGGCAATATTAGCTAAGGGAAAAAAAGCCACAATGAATGTACACTAAATTAGGTAGCATTGTGTGATTGCTTTCATTTGTTACTTTTGGTGGGTTTGGAATATAAATTAAAAATAAAAGTGGCTTTTGTGCATGCATGCCTCACCTACAATTGGTGGCATGCTTCATCACCGAGTCCCGTCTATATCCAAGGCGTGGTCGGACTTTCTGATTTTCCCTCTCAGTGGTTTGGAATACTGAAATATTAAACAAGCACCAAAACCCTGAAAACAGCTAATATTGGGTTCATTTGCAGCAGCGGCTCCGCCGATAAGGAGCGTTCCTCCACTTTTCTGTGAGTAGTACAAAAAGGAAAAATAAATTGATAATAGCTCAATGTTATCCGTTTATTTTTCCCTATTGGCTTCAGGGCGAGGCAGGCTGGGCTGACCAGAGCAGGGGCTAGGGGCGGAGTGGTTGGCACTCTCTAAGTGCACATGACTGTTTGGCTGGTCATCTTGTGCAGGCCAAATCGTCATGCGCACTTAGCATGTACACCACCCGACTGTATTGCACAGCCTGGGTGGAGAACATGCACAGGCTCCCACTCCCAGTCTGAGCGCTGAACCACGGCGCTCTGACCAATCATGAAGCTGCTGTCATGCTGTTGACAGCAGCGTTGTGATTGGCTAGGGGAGCCTGTGTGCTTCTTGCTTTCTGCATCAACGTCGGAAGAGGACCGAGAGACAGTGGCCTGTCTGCAGGTAAGTGGATTTCTTTTTTTATCCCTCTCTCCCCCTGTCCCGCTAACCCCGTTAAGCAGCAGCTGCCACGGTTAATTTGTCATTTTTAAATCTCTTCCCAGTATTTGTAAAAATATGAAGACTAAAACATAAACATGTTGCACGGAACATTGTAGTTCATTACAGTTGCAGGTCCTGGCTCGGCAAATGTGTTAGTAGTAAGATTAAGGCTCCTAAATGTCTTAGAACATTGATGACCTCTGATACTCATTACGTCAAAAAGTCATCATTATTGTCCTTCATGGCCTCGGACAAAAGTTCACAATTTTAAGTACTCACTATGCTGGCACCATTAATAGCTATTACTGGTTGGGTCTATTAGTACTTTAATCCTATTTTGTATTGGGTAGGCTATTGGATAATTTGCAGTTGCCGATTATGAAAATAAAAAGTGGGTTAAATTCAAATTTCATATATCAAAGTTAACATGTAATATCGAACAGTGAAAGAAAAATGCTCATTCATAAACCAATTTTTAAGAGCTTTGTACATTTTCAGCGTTGTATAATCAGTGAACATGCAATTGACATCTCTATACATATATTCTTCTCCCTGGGTAATCTAGTTTTGCTCTGAAACTTATAAATGAATACGTTTTATTCCAAAAGATCGCACATTAGCAGTATGTGCCACCATCACTGATTATATAATTTGGACATCTGAAAACACGTGCAATGTGCTTGAACATATCTTATTTAGGCGCTTATGTGTGTAAAATAACATAATTTAGTATAAAAAGTGGGGGTGGGTGTAAATTGTGTAATTCCTAGTAGCATACTCACACAGAATTACTTAAAGTTTCTGCAAGATTGTGCTGAATTATGCAAAAAGAGTAATTCTGCATTTAGCCCTATTTTCTTAGTGCAAACGTGCCTCCTAACGTCCCCTACCCACACATTTGGTTTGCCTTATTCCTTTTTTGGGGCATCTCAACATTTTTATGATTTCTGGTAAATAACTAAACTGATCAAGAAACATGAAACTAATTATAGATCTTTAGTATTCCAACAATTTGCCATAATCGCAAGGGCAATAAAATAATAAAGTCTGATATTAGGTAAGGCCATCCCTCCATAGTCTTTATTAAGCTCTAATTTTTTAATGTGTATTTTACTTTTTTGCATCTCTGGACAGTGATTAGATATTATTAGTGAGGCAGTATGTTCTAAATCTATTTTCAATTTTAGTATAGATAATATAGCCCTTAAAAGCAGATTTGAACGTGTCCCAAACAACAGCAAGTTTGCTATGGCTATGTTTATCTATAAAAATACCTTAATGAAACTGCCCATATCTTGTATCAGAGATTCATCCTGAAATAATAATTTGCCAAACATCCATCTGGATATATATATCTCCAGATATTCAGGCACTCAGTTGACATATGTTAGAAGCAGTGTCACTCAGTAGTACACACAAATAGTAATTTAGCTTAGTATATATCTATAAGTCTCAAAAACGTTTGTGAAACACTTACACTCACTTGAGGATATCATCAGTAATGTCATTTGAGATGTCATCAGTGATGTCACTGACCATGTCATGAGTGATGTAATATGTGAGGTTATTAGCAGTGCAATACGGGGCTTGAGTTATAGTTAGCTCAGGTAACTGCTGAATTTAAATGGTTTTCTATGAGTGGAATCTTAGCCTAACTATAACGTCCTTACAAGTGTCTCAGGAGGTGATAATGTTAAGCCTCTCAGGTGAGATTTTGAACTGAAACTCATCATTCTAAATAATAAAACTGTTTTTTGCTCCATAGGAATCCCGAACTACGCACCCTGTTGGCGATTGGAGGATGGACCTTTGGTACTGCGAAGTAAGAACTGCTTTTAGAATCAGAACGTTCTACTTCGGGATGAGAGTGTGGTCAGTGATCAACATTTACAAACCAACAGAGAGTGGAGCTGGGAGGAGATAGTGAGTAAGACTATGAAGGAGACAGTGAAGTTTGAGAAGATGTTCCATGAAGTTAGAAAAGGGAATAATCAGTGAGATTAGAGATGGACATAGGTCTAAACTCGGGGGTTGAAAAGGGACTTATAAAGTTAAGTTGTAGATGATTACTGAAATTTGTGGTTGTACTTCTGTTCAAGTGGTAGACCGAAGCTGGGGATGATATTACTGATATTTAATGAGGTTTCAAACTTTCATTGAAGTTGAAATTGATAAGTTGTCACAAAGTTAGAAATGTCAATACTGATTACCACAGTGATTGTTGTTGAGGATCCAGAGTAGAAAATATGCCCATGTAGCAAGCACCTTTTGATTGATCTGTGTTGTAGATTCACAGCTATGTCTTCCTCTGCGGCGAACCGTAAAATATTCATTGATTCGGTGATTGACTGGCTTCGTTTGTATGGGTTCGACGGACTGGACCTGGACTGGGAGTACCCAGGGCATGCGGACAGAGGGAGCCCTCCAGAGGACAAGCAGCGCTTCACCATCCTGGTTCAGGTCAGTGAACATGTATAAAGATGAAATCTATGCAGAGACGGTCCTACCTGTAGGGAGCAGCTGAGGCCATTCCTAAAACTGTCACAGGCAGAGTAAATGGCTAAACTCTGGATGAACTTGTCATTAGAAGCCTTTTCAGACAGCAGGGGGTTGTCTTGTCACATTGAGATTGTGCAATTTCCCTATGTCTTTGAAAGGATAGTAGAACTGGGACAGAGCCAGTGATCAGCACACATTTAACTCTCTGTGCTGTCGTATTGGCTAATACGTCACACACTGCCCATGTGCCTTCTAGCCCCGCTCGCTGTGTCCAAGTGCCTCCCTCGCCTATGTGTAGCCTCAGCTTCTCACAAGGGCCATTGGTGCCCATTTGCCTCACACTGTATTTTTACTCAACACAAGCCGCTCATACTGTCAACTCGTGCAGCTGTGGTTGTGTCTTATTCCTGAAACCGTCTCTCCATCAACCCTCTATCTCCTGCTTTTCCCAATTTCTCCATGTATCCTTGGACCCCCTCACTGCATCCATTTGGCCCCGGCTCCTCACACTGGGCCAAAATTTAAAAAATCTGACTGTGTATATAGCAGATGGACCCACACAAAGATTCACAAACTCTGAAAGCAGCTCTAAAAATGGATTCACAGAGCCAGGATGGCCATCCTCTTGCATGCACTGATGTCACTCATAAGCATTCATTAGTAACAGCTCGAGGGTTAATGAGTGTTTCCAGGGGAGCAGCAGGCTATTTAGTCGAGGGAATGTAATGTAAATTAGGTGAACATTCATCGAAATACTACTCCAGGGTGTAACTCAAGCCACTGCAGCCTTGAGGCGTGGAGGGACCTCACCCCTTTGGGGGCCCCAAAACACCTCAGAGGTCCCAAACACGTCAGGGGTACCCATTCAGGCCAAGGTCAATGAATATCTGTCAGCTATGGGAGACGCAGGGGCCCCTCATCACATTCCACAGAGGAGACCCCTCAGTTTACATCATGCCGCTGTACTACTCTCTGGGTATACACTGAGATTAAATAATAGTTGTGAAAGCAAACAAACATCCTAATTCCAGGCAGGTTCCAGGTTTCCGCGCGTCTACTCTCCAAACTAGGATTAGGAGTAACAAGCATGGTGCAAAAGTTGCAAATCACAAACTAGTCTGAAGCACGCCAAATAAGTCTGTAAATCGCGTACAAAAGCTTAAATCTCCTCAATGAATTTGCAACTGCCCAGGTACCCATAAATGTACAATTTATTTTCTGAATCAGACTCACTCTCTCTCCATGTGCTCCTGTCTCTTCAACCTGTGCCCATGTGTGCCCATCTCCCTAGGTTGCCTGCCATGTGGGTCCATCTTTTTTTTATATGTGACCTGGCTTCCTCCCGGGCACATGTCCTTGCACTTTATCCTCTGTACACTGTTCACGTGAGAGTGCATTTCACACTGTTTGTCCCTCTGCTCCTCACACTGTGCTCATGTGCCTCTGGTGAGCACACACTTTTTGCCTTTCCGCCTTACTACAGAGCTCCCACCAGTGCCTCCCTGTGTGCCCCCAGCTACTCTAACTGTCTATACTTTCCTTACCCCTCATAGTATGTCCATATTGCCTCTTCCACTGCCTGTTCATGCTGCCCCCTCCTCGCTCTGTAAGCTTGTGCCAGTGGCCATGACTCCTCCCATGGTCTCTTGTGAGTCCCAGGCTCCTCCCATGCTTTTGTTTCATGGCTTCACACGGTAAGCATGTCCCATAGCTTCGTCCTGTGCCAGTCCATATGCCCCTCCTCCCCACACGCTGTCCATCTTCCACGTCTTCCCATACCGCCTTTCCATGTTCCGTAGCCCCGCTAAGTGATGGACAGTGAGATGTGTTCACACCCTAAATTTCACCTCGCGGAATAAGTAGATGCCACCCTACTCTTGTCCAATCTCTCCATACCTCTAAATGCCACACAGAAATTGTAAGTGAATGTCTGCTGGTCTGGGGATAATGAGGTCTTCTTAGTACAGTGCTTGGGAAAAGTGTGGCCATTTGTAGGATTTTTCTGGGCTCCTCTGCTAATCCTTGCATCACGCGACCCCTTGCAGCACGTCTAGCATCCTAGAACCATTGCTGTAGTAGACGAGTGAGAGTTTGTGGCTTGATCCTCAGCAAGCTATAACCACTCAGGGCCTCGTTTACAATAATTTCATGCACGGCAGCGCAGTAAGCCTTCCTGCTGCGCTGCCGTGCGTCACAATAAAAGGGCAGGAATATGTTGTATCTACAAGATGCGGTGCATTCCTGTCCTTCTCCCCTGCACTGGCACACAAACAGCAGCTGTGCACAAGCGCAGACACCCTTGCGTCATTTTGCAAGGGTGCCTGCGCTGAGGGGATGATTGTTTCTGTGCAGAAAGAGACACCTTCCTCTGCAGCATGCATAGAAAAAGTAAAAAACGAGGAAAAATAAAAGAATTTCTCCTCATTGCACCTCCTTACGCCTCCCTTGGGAAGGCGTAGGATTCTGACGCATTCCCACGTTTACAAAATGTTGTAAATCTGGGAATGCCTAAAGTTACATGGATATTGCGTGGGAACACCCACAGCAACACCTGTGGAACGCCCCTTTCACGCAGAGGTATGTGTGAAAGGGAATTTTTTTTACAAGACCATGAAAAGTCATGCAGGGTGACTTACTTGGCCTTTGTTAATATGGGGAAGACCATTGTGCTGCCGGTGCATCAATAAAAGTGACGTACAGATGGCGTAATGGGCTAGTAAATAAGCCCCTCGAACAGGTCATGTAACAGGAAGATGGTAAGTTAGGAGTAACAGTGTAGGTGAACAAATGAAACGGTGAGAAGGTTTCACAATCTCCCAGGTCCCCTTAGTTAGGATATTGATCATGGTGACGTACTGTTGCAGAAAAATATCCTTTGCGGTTTACTGTAATGCATAACAATTGTGACTCTTACCTGTATTTTTAACCAGGAACTGCTTGAAGCTTTTGAAGCCGAAGGCAAAGCGACAGGGCGCCCCAGACTGCTTGTCGCTGCGGCTGTGTCTGGTGCCAAAGGAACCATTGACACTGGATACGAAATTAAGAAACTTGGAGAGTAAGTACACCAAATGGCCCGGACGACCACCATCAAAAGGAAACTGATGCAATCTTGCACTTTAGGAAGACATTTCATGTACACAAAGTCTTTCACTGGAAGGTCTTAGTTGGTATTTATATCCTCACTCTAGAGTTCCACCAGAATGTTGTACTCCTCACCTTTTTTACCTTGTGTGTCAAAGATCTCTTGTGGCACCTTCCCTAGGGCGGATGGGAGTAAACCCACAGTAGGGGTGATGGCCATAGAGTTGGCTTATGGAGACTGATTAACGTTGGTGGCGTAAGAGCGCCTGGTACCTAGTTTGGGAAATCTCATTTTAACTTATTACAATCAAAAGTTATTAGTGCCTGTGGCATTTGTGTGGTACATGGAGCCTGTAAGCTTTTTCAGGCGGTGTACCATCTTCTCTGATGAGACCTGATGGTAGGGCTTTTCTCCATGGTGTATTTGACTCTCCAGCAGCAGCTTAAGTAAGAAGGTAATGGTCACTAGCAGGTGGTATAATTTTGGGGCCAGATAATGCAATGAAATATAACTACTCAGAATCAGAAGGGGGGGGGAGGACAGGCAGCATTTAGAGTTTAACTTAGTAATTGCAGGTTTTGCTCACCATATCTAGTTGTTTATTCAGTATCAAGTTGTCACCTAAGGAATTAAACCTATTTTTTTTTGGCTAGTTTGTAAGAATATTCTTACTCTAAATATTGGGGTAACAGTGGAAATAGGATTGGGTTTACCCAGAGTGTGTAGGGCCTACAATTCTTCGTTAACTTGTGCTCCTTTTGTTGTGGAATTGCTGAGGGCCACCTAGAATTCATTTGTGAAGGCACTGTTCGCTGTGGTGCTGCACCAGTTTTTACAGTGTGGAAAATCTGACATATTGATTTTCTAATGTCTGTATATCCAGCTGAGTCTCAAAAGTCTCGACACGCATAACTTGCTGTACTTAGATAAGTCATTGTGTCTTTTTTTGTTGTTGTAAGGCTTCTAGATTTCATCAGTGTAATGACCTATGACTTCCATGGACCCTGGGACAGGACCACCGGCTTCAACAGTCCTCTGAATAAAGGAAGCAACGACTGGGGAGGCTATGCATACTACAACTGCGTAAGAGGACTTTTCCATCTGTCCTGGCTGCTCTCTAATATATCTCTTGACATGTTTAAAAGTATTGAGGGGCAGATTTACAAGACCCTAGCACCACTTTTGCGTAACTTTCCCCATGTTAAAAATGACGCAAAAGTGGCGCACGGCCTTGTAAATAAGCCCCAGAGTTTTTTAGAGTTTGGCAGATGCCTCGTCCGCCAAACTCATGGTTCGTCCCTGTCATTTAAAAGTGCCATGGTTCAGCAGGTGGAACCACAGCTGGCTTTCTGGCCTGAAACCATAGACTAACGGCCCACCCAGAATAGTGCAGTTGGTTAATGTAGGTCAGGGGCACCGCCTCCTTAGGGCGGTCCATGTGCAGTCAATTGTTTCTGTTCAGGATCGCCCGGGAAAGCCTGAAGTCCTAAACAGCAAGCAACAGAAATGACCCCCATGTGGTGGGAGAAAACTCGGCGCATCAGGGCCAACCTTTGATTTTTTTGACTTTCAATTATAAACTTTTGGAAGTTTGCTTTTGAAAACCAATATACGTTGCCAAAGGTGGTGCCCATTCGGCAAAGGATCAGTGCTTTCAGTGGTGCCACCACAGTGGCTTCACTGTTAAACACGAGTTACCGGCAGGAAGCCGAGGATTTCTAAATCTGGTGACCAGTCTCCCAGAAGAGGAGCAGGGACCATAACGTCCTCTGACCTGGTTTGCCAGTGCTTTGTCCACCAGAATCTAATTGACATCAAATCTGTTATGATAACAAAACATTTATCTAAAGGGGACAGTTGGCATTGTTGAGTAATGCATTAATGACTGTAGCAGTAATGGCTGTTCTTTGTGAACTGTAAAAGCCACTGTTTCATTTATGTATCAACTTTAGGACTTGGGCGTTGCTAAATATAGGATGTAAGCACATTGTGCAGCAAACTTTGATGTGTTCCATAACACTCTCTCTCACTCTTGACCATATTGCTGTGATTGTATCTCCAGGAGTATGCTATGAATTACTGGAAGGAGAAGGGTGCACCAGCAGACAAGCTACTGATGGGATTTCCAACATATGGGCGGTCATTCACCATTCCTGGCTATGACACAAAGCCGGGAGCTCAGATCAATGGCCCAGGGACCGCTGGTGAATATACCAAGGAGCCAGGCATCTTAACCTATTTTGAGGTGAGCTTCCCTTGCAAATTCTTAACACCAAAGTGTCATTTTCTACCTGAATTTGAGATGAATGAATGAATAAATGAATGGTTTTATAGAGTACACAGCTGCTCAAACCTGAGCATCCCAGTGCTGAAGATCAGTCAGCGGTTAAGCGGAGTAAGAAGAACAAGAGTAGCTATGAGTAAAAGAGGCAGGTTTTGATTTGTGGCTGAAAAAATGGTCAGATGTAACAGAGCGAATGTGCAATGGCAAGGAGTTCCAGAGTTTGGCAGCACCAAAATCGAAGGAATGACCACCATCATGGGATCTGTGGAATCAAGGAGAAGTAAGATGTCTACGACCAAATAATCCCCAAGGCTCTGGCAGTGCATACAAGGAAAATGTATCCAGAAGATATTTGGGGCCTTTGTCTTGAACTGCGCTAATGGAAAAAAAAAACCTAAAATTGGATTATCCTGATAATGGGATGCCAGTGAAGGAGTTTAGTGATGGTAAAGTAGGCTGCCATTTAGGAATGTTAAGGATCAATCGAGCAGCGGAATTCTGTACAACTTGATGGTGCTGTATCGAATATTTAGAGCTGCCCAGCAAGAGGAACTTACCATAGTCAGGTCTAAGGGTAATTAAAGTATCTACCATTCTTTTGCCAGCAGTGGAAGCAATCTACTCAAATAATGTTTGAAGGGATTTCTTAAGAAAGAAACAGGTGGCAGATAGGGAGGTGGCCTGTGGGGAAAAAGAGAGATTGGCATCAGTTCTGGTGCCCAGATTTTTGGATGCATGATGGTTTTGGATGATGGCCAGGTTCTTTTGGACTCCACGCAAGAGGCCAAATCAAAGATGCCCATCTGAAAAGAATGAGCTCCCTTTTATATGAGTTAAATTTGAGGTAGCTGGAAATCATAGATTTGGCTGCTAAGGAAAGACAGTCTTCAAAGAACACTTGGAATAGGGCATGCTGAATATAATGAGACTGACGGCTGAGTCTTGCAGAGGTCTGATGGGCAGGTCATGTTGCATAAACTGAGTCTCTGGCTTAGCTCTACAAGGTTTGCTTTCACACCTACAAGCGACATGAGTGAACTTAGCTCAATGTACAACACAGGTTTTTGCAGCCCGCAGAACCTCATCCAATACACAGTTGCGTCAATGTTTTTGGGTTACTACCAGTCCCTAAACAGGGATCTAGGGACACTGTGGTGTTTAAAAACAAACCATGGTAACATTGATATCCATAGCACCTAACACCCTAAAACCTACTTCTATGCACCATGCTAGGAGAGCATGGAATGTAAAATAGCTTGCAGCTAGATTGTCTTAGAAATAATGGGCACACTGCATACCTGGTTTGTAGCAGAACTCTGTAATTGTCAGGAGTCAGGGAGGTTGTATTTCCTGAAAAGGGCAAACACGCATTCAGCATCATCATCAACTCCTTCTGGGCTTGGTATCAGCAATTTTTTTCCTTACATCTTTATTTTGAATTTTATTGGGGATGTGGACACACACTTTGATATCACAGTCCCTTACAATATACATTATTAAACATACAACTTGACAGCGAAATTCGGAAAAAACAGATGCAAGTGGCCGTAGCAGTGTTCGTCGTATGCTCAGGTCCAAAACATTTGCCTCAACTTTGTCCTATTATGGATTCAGAGGTTGACACACAAGGTAGACATGTGCTGGTGCAGGGGTTATTGGACGGGGTGGATATAACATTCTGAATACCTACACTTCCAATGTTGAGGACAGGGAGTTCTTCCCAAACATGCAAACACTGATGGGTAATATGGTGATGCGACTGTTGTGGTGGGGGACTTCAATTGTGTCCAAGACCCATTTATAGATTGACGGCCAACCAGCGGTATGACTAAACTAGGTATGGTGGACACTCTAACTGATGTTATGAATAATTTGCAATGTGTAGATGTGTGGAGAGATTGTTATCCAACAGGGTGGGAATATTCCTGCTATTCGGCCAAACATAATACTTACAGCCGTTTAGACCGTGCCTTGGGTACATCTAATATGCAGCTAGATATACAGAAGGTAGTCTACCTGGGTAGGTTCTTATCTGACCACTCCCCATGCTACTGGAGTGGAATGGAGCCTGGACGCAATCTTACGGGAGACTTTGACGATTGCAGATGAAGACATTGCTGGATGTGTCATTTAGACAGGCCCTTGGTGAAAAGATTACAGAATTTTTTATGTGTAATTGGGGCACCATGACGAGCAGGGGCATGGAGTGGGAGGCGCTCAAAGCGGTTATACCTGGGGAATGTTTTATTAAGATAAGTGGTCTGCGTAGACAGCTGCAGGCCAAACTGGGGGACCTTGAGAAGCAATTAGCGGAGGCCCAGCAGTTGGATGAGGAGAGCCCAGATATAGCTGACTCCTTAGTTGAAATCAAAAGACATCTTGGGGATACATGGGACAGATTAGATAAGACGAGAGCACAGGCAGAAACTACACCGAGAGGGACCCCGAATAGGTAGATGGCTAGCCTGGCTACTTAGGAGAGGGACAGAGAAACCCCCATCATGACTCTCCGCCGTGGTGACGGAACCATGGTCAATACACAGTGACTTATTACTGAAATCTTGAAGGACCACCTAGTAGACCTTTACAGGGGAGGTGTGACTGCTGATGATATGACAGTGCCAGATTATTCAGCAAGTAAGGAACTTTCTGATTTGCCATCCCTCTTACGAGACGAGCTAAAGTCAGATATTACTCTTGAGGAAGTGAAACAGGTGGTTACTGATATGAATTGCAGAAAGTCACCCGGGGTGATGGATTCCCGGTAGAGTTCTGCCAGGCATATAAGGCGCAGCTGGCGGGACTGCTGTTAAAAGTATTTCAAGAGGCAAGGGGGAGTGGTGTGTTACCCCACAACACTTAGGGAAGGGGAAGTATGTTTGGTACCCAAGTCGGGGGGATGTGTAATGGATCCATCATATAGTCCTCTCACAATGCTGAATGTGGACATTAAAGTATTTTGTAAACTGCTGTCGAATTGCCTGCCAGCTGCGATGGGAACACTGGTCCATGAGGACCAGTGTGGTTTTATACTAGGACGTAGTATGGCCCTCAATTTGCGTAAGGTTGCCCACGTCATACACGAGACCAGCATTGATAATGCAGAAATGGCACTTGTGTCAGTAGATATAACTAAAGCATTTGACACAGTAGAATGGGGTTACTTACAACACATCCTAGAGAAGATGGGCTTTGGCCCCCGTTTTTGACACTGAGTGAAAATACTATACACTACACCCAGAGCAAGGGTACACAGTGGAGGTCTGATGCCATCCGCGTGGGATGTGCAACGTGGCACCCGACAGGGATGCCCACTCTCAACATTACTCTTTGCCTTAGCAATGGAGCCGCTGGTGGGTTTCCTCCGGGCTGCAATGAATGATGCAGGTATTAAGGTGGGGGATGTGACGCACCTCATTTCACTCTATGCTGATGTGCTGTTCTACATGTGGGGCCCTTGGAAGCGGTACCATTGCTTCTGTCCAACGTGGAGACATTTGAGATGGTGGGGGGATTTCGGGTTAATAGAAGTAAATCTGTATTGTTCTCAATAGGGGCACTGGTGGGAATCCAGGACACAGATCATTGGTGTTGCATTGGGAGATGGATGCCTTTTGATATCTTGGAATCAGGGTGCGTCACGCAGTAGCAGTTGAGCTGCGGCACTGCATAGAGCCATAGTTGAGTGGCTTGACTAATTTGGTACATTTCTGGAACACATTCTGATCTCTATGGTGGGAAGAGTGCTGTGGCAAAGATGGTGATCCTCCCCTGGTGTCTGTCTATTAAACAGAATGTCTTCTTTATGCTCCCATGCACCCTGTTTAAGATGGTGGACAATTTGTTGGTCTCTCATGTCTGGGCTGGAGGAAGGAGCTGTGTGGTATTGCCCCAACTCAAGTGTGATATGTTGGAGGTTGGAATGGATTTGTCAGACTTGGGGCTTTATTATTTCGCTTCAAAATTACAGCATGAGGTGAGAGCAAGCATGAGGATGATAACTGGGAGAAGAGGTTGCTCCGTGGCACCTATGATAAGTATCCTTTGAGGGAACTTCTTATGTGCAGATATTGGACACTGCATGATGCCCCTATCTGGTCCGACAGGTAGCAGAACTTTATGAGCGAGTGGTAATGGGGGTGCTCAAGCGACTGCCATTTGCTGGAGAATTGGGTATATGGACGTTGCTCCAATTTAAACACATTGCGGAAGAAATGTCAGTGATGCGATGGAGAGAAGGAGGCTGTGAAAAGATGGAGGATTTATACCAAGGGAAGACCTTCCTTACATTCGTGGAGGCTTCGAGAGGCATTTGTGCTGGGACGGGGTAATTCCTGCATTATGCTAAACTGTTGCATACAGTGCCACAGATTTGGACCAACTTCCCGGCTGCCCATCGGGTGAAGAACATATTGCAGTTGATACTGACAGTTGGGCCGGCCAGCCATTCAGTGATGCACCTCTGCAACGCACTTAAGACTGATATAGTTTAGAGGGAGCCAGTGGCAAGGCGGACATGGGAGGGGAGTTGTCCGAGCAGCTTCCTGACTCGGATTGGGATGCAGCATCTGAGCTGTCAATTTAAGTTAACTCATGTTAGACCTGGCATCCTTGGTGTGGTTTCTCCTGTCTTTTTTTGACTCTGCCTCCTATATTTCTGCTGTGCTGTGAGATAGATTCCATTTTTGCTGGTCTAGATGCTTTTGGCACTTTGACACTGCTGATCAGTGCCAAAGTGCAAGCGCACCCAATGTAACTTGTGCATATGGATTCGTGTTTCCATAATTGGCTTGTTTGACTTACTACTAAGTCCCTAGTCCAATACACTGTATGTGCCCAGACCATGTTAGTCAAAAGCTGCTAGTGGGCCTGCAGCACTGATTGTGCCACCCACACCAGCAGCCTTTCAAAGGGGTCTCAGACCTGCCCCTGCAGTGTCTGCGCGCAGTCTCTACTGCCATGTTGACCTGGCAAGCGCACCTACTTGCAGGCCCTAAGCTTCCCTATTCTTACATGTGAGACACCTCTAAGCAATGCCCAAGAAGTGAACAATGCACCACCACGACTTGCACCGCAGCCCCAATGCCTGCTGATGCCGTCAACGAGGCTGCTGGCTGCACTGGAGCCAAGGGCACCACTCGTGATGCACCACCCTGACTCGCATCGCAGCCCCAACCTCACTGACGCTGATGCTTCATCATCGCGGAGCCAATACCTGACGTGGGTGACCTCCCGAATCCATTGACCCTGTATCGTAGTAAGGAACTGATGCCTCAACGCCACTGTGACGTCACCTCCCCTGCAACAGTAAGGAACCAACATCTCACTTCCCCTGCATCGCAGTAAGGAACCAACGCCTCACTTCCCCTGTTGTCATAAGGAACCGACATCACCTAGCGCCAACGAAGCATCACCTCCCTGGCGCCGTGAATTGCCTTTATTTTCATCGTTTGCCAAGGTACTATTCCTTGGGGTCCGAGCGACTCTGAGCCTGATGCCGTGCTGCTCACGGTTGGCGCCGTACTTTGGGATTTTCATCTGTCACAAGTCATATTAGTCCCAGGTGCAGCTATTTGTTGCTACAAGCTTTATTTTGTGAGTAAACTATTTTTGGTCATCTCCTGATCGATGTATGGTGGATTTTTGTTGTTTTGGTCTTGTTTTGATTACATAAAGATTTCCTGTTTTTCTAAACTGGTGTGATGTCCATTTGTAGTGTTTTCACTGTATTACTGTATGTGTACACAAATACTTTACGCACTGCCTTTGAGATAATCCTGCCTGCTCATGCCAAGCTACCAAGGGGGTGAGCAGGGGTTGTCTAAGGGCGTAACTCCCTTACCCTGACTAGAAGCAAGGGTCCCTATTAAGACAAAGGTGCAAACCATTGAGAACTAAAGACCCCCATTTAAAACAACTCACTTTAATTTTTTGCACCGCACGTACATTATGCTGATTAAACTTAGTAAGATGTATAGTGGTAGGGGAGCAGTCTGTCCTAGGTGTGGGTGTGAGGGTGCTACCTTCTTGTACATAGTGTACGACTGTCTGAGAAACGGGAGTTTTGGCAGCAGGTAGTGATGAAACATCAGGCGATGGTGTTTGAGGAATACCCTCAGATGTGCCACCTAGGCATTATTAAAAAGCCTAGTAAGTGGAAGATGTACTGGAAATTCCTACAGTTAGTATTGTTATTGGCCAGGAGGAGAATAGCCATTGGGTGGATGGGTGCTAAAGCACCCTCTGTTAAATTGTGGCATAGGGATGTGGTAGAGTTGGCGATTGCAGAGGAGGTCCATATGAAATTTAGTCACAGAGATGATAATCTAAAGGAGGATCTGGACACCTGAACCACTTTATAGGGGAGTATACACAGGAATCGGGATTAAATGATTACGCAGACCACACAATCACAGGGGAAAGTGAATCATAATGGATTCATTACTTCTGAAAGTAAGGTTGAGCAGGGAGGTTTATGAAATACATGTGCTGAGCAGGCTTCAGCACTACTGAAGGCTTCTGGGAGAGTGATGAACTTGGTGAGGTGTTTGGAAATGCTTCACTTTTATTGTATCCTGTATCATTGATGATGCTAAATTGACATATAGACTGTCCCAAGTTGTGTTTTTTATAATGTTAATTTCTTAATATGGCTTATCTATAGATCAAAAGAACATTGTTATATATGTCAGAGATGTACTATCTTGTACTGCCCTTGCTCTGGGCATCTTTCAATCAATCAATCAATCATGCCATTTGTATAGCGCACTACTCACCCGGGAGGGTCTCAAGGCGCTTGGGGGGAGGGGTATGCTACTGCTCGAACAGCCAGGTCTTGAGTTGTTTCCTGAAGGCGAGATGGTCCTGGGTCAGCCGAAGGTGGATGGGGAGGGAGTTCCAAATCTTTCTGTATAATGCGTAATAAACAGAATAAAACAAAAGTTAGGTTGAGAAACTATCTTAATCAGGAAATTTGCCTAGTGGTAGAGAGTGTACAGTTTTAACAAGCAGGTGATTTACCCCACCCATATAACAGGACTTATTCAGAAAATATTTTTTTGCAACAAGTCAGATCTAAAGGTTGAATATATCTTACCTATTACAGTCAATTTTTATTTAGAATCTGTCTCGTTCACTAATGCTATAAAAAAACATGTGCAATGACAAAAAGTCCAAGCATGGAATAAAATTTTCAAAACAGCCCTGGCAGACGTTTTAACCAGATCCTACCCCCGATTTATGAAAGACTCTAAGCCAACTGTAGAGACATATTCGGAGTGGTTAAGAGCTGCTGTTACCAATCTCACCCTTGTTAAAACTAGCAAAAATTACAGAAGAAGATCATCTGCCCCCCTGGCTCTCTGCTCAGTTTAAGGAACTAACACAAAAATATATAAGGCAGGATAAGTGTGGAGGAAATACTACCGTAGGGGCGAAAAGATTAAATATCATAATTTATCCAAGAATATGAAAATCTGATTGTTATTGAGAAAAGCAAATATTTATCAGAGAGAATTAATTGAGCTACGATTTCCACATGAGAACTCTTTAAAACAGTTTAGATACTTTCCAGATTATTTTCAAACTGCACTATGGTCCCTTGTCAGCTGGCCTGTGATCAACTTGTGGGTTTCTTGAAAAATAGGGTGGAGGAAATCCATGGCAAATTAAATATGAATGGCAGGCCTTTGGTTTCATCACTGGAATCAAACAGTACAATTCCTGGTAAAAATACCATTGTTAAGTTTTCCCTTCTTATGGAGGAAAGAGTAGCTCAACTGATAGGCCATACAAAATCTGGGGCCCCGTCTGACCCTTGCCCCCCCCAAAAAAAAATTGTTCATGAGGTTGCTGGGGTGATTACTCCCCCAAACTATGCTATTAAACTCCATTTTGGATTCTTGACCCTTTCCTATGGAAAAAGGCTTCTATTCTCCCACTATTTTGAACAAACCTTCATTAGATCTAAAAAAAAGTGAAGGACTATATTTCTATATTTTTTTCTACAGAGTTTTACATAGCGCGAACTTGACCAGATGGTAGCTTGTATCAGAGCGCTTTACAAAGCACCAGTTGCGTTAAATGAGGACACATTGATTTTTGTGAGGCACGGGGAGATTACGTGATTTGCCCAGAATCACAGGATCTTCAGCGTCATTGCCGAGACTCGAACCCGGATCCCCAGATTCAAGGTCGACCGCCCTAGCGGTTAGGCCAACTCCTCTCCCCTATTTCTTGGTTACCTTTTCCAGCTAAGATCCTTGAAAAACATATGAACATCTCACTGTCTAAATTAGTGGAGGAGAAAGGAATCCTAGATTCAGCACAATATAGTTTTAGGTTAAATCACAGCACAGAGTCCACTCTGGTTGTGGCTTTTGAGGAGCTGAGAAGTACCCAGGATAATATAGGCAAGGCATCAATGATCCTATTGGATCTATCGGCAGCCTTTGACACCATTAACCATAAGTTTTTGCTAGATCACTTGGTAGAAAGTGGAGTTGGAGGCTCAGCTTTGGAGCGGTTTCATTCCTTTATTTCACACAGAGAACAATCACTGGCCTTGGGGGATTGGATTTCTAAGTCCTTTACACTGCTATATGGAGTCCCTCAGGGCTCATCGCTGAACTCCACACTGTTGAACATTTATGTGGGACCCCTGACAAGACTAATTTGGTCATTTGGTTTTGCTCCAGTAGCATATGCAGATGACACACAAATTGTTGTTTATATCTCGAATGGTATTGATGAGACAGCACACCGCTTCAATGGATGTATGAGAGCCATTAAACAATGGATGAACGATAACAGTCTTATGCTTAATACGGCTAAAACTGAGGTTCACCTTTTAGCAAGGAATTGGTCTCTTGGGATCAATACTGGTGGCCCCAGACGCTTGGCTCTCCTCCCACTCCGGTATCTTTTTCAGGAATTTGGGAATAATCTTGGTTCCCAGTTTGTTCTTCAACGCACAGATTAATAAACTCACCTCCTCTGGTTTTGCGTAAGATCAGGAAGATTCTTCCATTCATCCCTTTGAACTAAAAAAATCAGTGGTCACAGCCTTGGTGTTATCAGGGCTGGATTATTGTAATGCCTTATAATTAGGCATTCACCAGCTCAAGACGGGTAAAGAGAATTGCAAAGTTCAAGGCAGTGTCTGGGACATTACGAAAGCTTAACTGACCTCATGTGAAGAAAAGAGTCAGTTTCAAGGCCTTATGCTTGGATCAAAATACCCTGTATAGGGATAGCCCAGCCTACTTGAATAAAGGGCCTAGCAGGCCTCTACATTTGACTAATTCTAGGACAGCAATGTCGGTAAAATCAAAAAAAGGAATTGGGGAAGTAGGAGTTTTATTTACTCCACAGCACAACGGTGGAATAACCGACCTGAACACATAAGAGACCAGTCTTTTTTTTAGCTTCAGGAAACAGCTGAAAACTTAGTTATTCTCTTGCTCAATGTGAATAGATGCAAGCAGTAAGTCTGAGTTTTGCAATCGTTCTTTATTCAGTGCAGTAGATAGACATTAGTGCCAAGATGCCATTGGCATTCGAGCGCTTGACAAAACAAATCAATATTAATATCTCTGGAATCAGGTAGTCTAACTCCTGGCTTACTCAGTTTGATAAGCACAACACTACTGAGTACATTCTGATTACCTTATCTTTTACTTTCCCACCAGGAATATGAAATGTCCCCATGAAAAGATTGGAACAAGTCATCAATTTCCTCATTTTTGCAACTATCTAAATTTGACAGGATAGTTGAACTGCATTTCTTCCATTTTATACAATGCACGTCGACTTTTGGATGTTGTCCCAGAACTCAGCTCTTTGTCTCGATAGTTTGCTATAGTCATATTTTTTTTAACCTGAGTTTGGATTTCTTTGGAAGAATTCTAGATGTGTCTATTCTCAAGATTTTGACTTCAAATTTTCAATTCCCTTACTCTCTAATTTAACATTTTCTTACGCAACATCCCCCAACAATAGCTGCCATAAATACATCTCATAATATTGACATGGATAAATATTATGCCTCATTTTTGGGCAAGAAATGAGTAATACCTTCTCTGGTAGTTTTCAAGTCTATAAGACATGGTTTCATGGAAACATAACAAGTCAACAATGGGATGACGTCAACCTACACAAAAGACACTGGTAGATGTAGCATGTTTGTTAAATAAGGAACCTCATCTATCTGAGTAAGAAGGTAGTTTAAGTACTCATGGACAAAAAGGAATAGTTTAACCATTTGTGCATTAGCATACCAGTTGCGCTACCAGATGCTAAAAAAAAGCTTCACCAGCTTCACCAAGCGAAGGTTTTCAATTTAGAATCTTCTATTTAAAGGGAAGTGCCTTTAAACGGATGTGTTATCAGAAATAAAGCCAACTCACTGAGAATAGCACGAAATGGTGTTCATGGTGACATGCCCCGAGCCAATCACCAATTTTGTCCATCATGTTTCAGTGTTCCAAATTGAGAGCCTCAACAGTATTCAGCCCAAAAAGTCAATAGTGGGACGATTTTGTCCTCATGGATCTTCAAGACTGGGGTCAGTGAAAAACCCTCATAAGCATTATAAAATGTGTACACAGTTTCTTAATGGGGATAGCTTTCCAACTACGAGAAGCAATATGAACCTAGATAGCCTAGATAGTTAAATGTGACAATTATCTTATTTTTTTTTACCATTAATAGGCCTTGTGCTAGCGTCATTTTTTACAAGGCAACAATATTTTGATTTTGGATGTAACTGTGTGCAGATGCTTTATGGCGGCATATAGAACCAAATTATCCAGGTGAACCTGGACCAAATTATACTGGCCTTTTGCTGTTTGGTGAGGGAGGCATTGTCTGCATACATAAGCAACAGTGTAAATTCTTCCCCAATTTTAGGAGTGCAAGTTCCCCTTCACAATACTAAGAGGAAAACCTGAAGGAAAGATATTGAAAAGAGCTACTTATTCCGTTACTGAGACTTTTTATTTTTCAAAATTGTTGCTAACTGGCCCTTTTCTTTCAAACTTTGTTTTGCCATATCATCCTGATTAAATTGCACTTTACAAAGTCTTTGTTCAACCAACATCCTTCTACATATCTCCCTGTTGAGGGCTGGATGCTCACCTGCAATCAGGGTCTGGGCCTTCATCTGTCTGATGTGACAGCGATTGTTTCCGGAAGCCACAATGTCACCACATACTAGAATATGTGGTAGGCAAGTGCCTCTGAGGGGCTGTCATCTTTTAGGAGAAAAAATACAAAGTTGTAAATAACCTCCTTGCTGGATGAAGATTTCAAAGGACTGAAGAAACCAGAAACAAAGGAGTCTAAATTTGAAATCCGCCTGGAGCAGAGAGTCAGGATCAGCAATTGGAGAGAGAGAGAGGAAAAAGCAAAGGAACACAACTTTGTTGAGACACATTCTCTAACCAGGTGGAAGCCCTTATATAATGAAGGAACAGAAAAAGGAAATTACATCAAACACCACAAACCAGGAAACATAATGAACTGAGACAATTAGGAAGACACCAAGGTAAAAACAGCCATGATACAAAAGGAGAAGAAATGAGGGATTAAGCCCGAACTGGAGAAGCTGTGGGATAATTTGACTGCCATTTTGAAGCTAGAGGAACAAGGAGAAGCAGCCAGGGGCACTAGGTGAGTGAGACTCATAGACTGCAAATGCGGGCTTCTTGCAGCATTCTCTGCAGCCCAGCAACCAAAGGACCATGCAAGGTGCCACAGGTTTCAGTGCCCTGCCGGCTGAAACCCTGCAGCCCAACACTCCCAGGCAATTACTTTTTTCCCCAACTGGGTTTTCCTTAATATTGATCAAATACAGTGTAGAATATCATTAACCGGCCTCTAGTCATTGGCTATGTCACTGGGATGAGGAGTAAAGGTTTGGAGATAAAGCTATTAAGGAACGCACATAAAAGCTGTACTGTAATTTCAAATGAACTAAGCGTTTCACTAGGATTTATTTGTTCCTATAACCCTTTGTTTGTCCAAGATAGGCATATGACATGGGGGAAGTTTTTTTTTCAAATAAAAAAAAAGATCAACTTAAATATAGTTACAAAAACATGAAATCTTATGTACAAAATTATTGTCTGTCACAGAATTGTCGAGTTGAGGAAGGAGAAAATCACTAAAGAAACCACCATGGAACATAACACATTCTCGTGTATGAAGTGCTCATTCAATTTAGGAGAAATAAGAGGCCCAAAAAGTCCCATTGCTTGTTACAGATCCTCTATACGATTAAAAAAAGCTTTAGTCTACATGCAAGTTTCTATAAAAGTCCATCTTATCAATCTATATCTCCTGTATGAAGATATACCCTTTCAGTCTTTTAGAGTGCTTCCTGATTTTCATTTTTTTAGCGTATGGTTCAAAGCTTTCACATTTAAAGACAAACTTATTAAACTACCTCTCTTCAACACCCAAACATTGGTTGAAGGTACAAGTGACTCTCACCAAAGGAACGCCATGTAGCAAATTCAACTATGGTCAACACTATTCAACTCCATTGTGATGAAAAAACAGGTATAACAATTACCACTACACCATTAATCAGTCTCTCCTATGCAATCATAGTCAAACACCTCCAACAAAAAGGTCTCAAAAGCATCTAGGTCACCAAGAAAAATAATAACAGAACAGAAGAAAAGATAGAGCAAATATGAATCCTTTCCTGCACACCCTGGTGCCTCCACCACGAATCTTAAAGAAGGACACACCGGTTGACAATTGCTCACCAACCCTCTAACATGCAACATAATTGATTATTATGTTCATTCCAGTGGGCAAACCAGAGCTTCTAAACAAGGTTTGAACAGTTTGCTATTGTGTCAACTAGAGTTTTCAATGCCATCCTGGAAGGGGGAGAGGTCCCACCTTCCTGGAAGGGCGCTGAAATCATCCCCATTTTAAAAAAGGAGAAAAGGGCTCCCCCGAAAATTATAGACACATCAGTCTCATTGATGTTTCCCAAAAAATCTTTGGGAAGGTTATACTAGTCAGAATCCAACAATGGATGGAGAACAATCATGTACTTTCTGACCTTCAGGCGGGCTTCAGGAAGTCCATGAGCACAACGGATCAGGTCCTCAGATTCCTCATTTTAATTTGGAAGGAAGTGGCCACCTTTACGTGGACTTAAAAACAGCTTTTGATTCCCTCAATAGAATCCAACTGTGGTCCGTCTTGATAGATATGGGTCTACCACCATACCTGCTTAACATCCTGGTTCGCTTGCATGTAAACAACTTTGCAAAGGTTAGATGGAACACGAATGGTGGACTCACGGGCAATATAAATATCCAAAAAGGTGTCAGCAGGGTGTGTCCTGGCCCCTACTCTATTCACACTTTTTGTGAATGGAATTATAGACGAGCTCTTAAATTGCGATGGAGACCCTCCTAAAATGCCAGGCAGAACTGTCCCCTGTTTGCTATTTGCGGATGACACCCTATTGATTGCAAAAACGCCAAGAGGAATCCAGAACCTCCTCAATAGATTTGAGGGGGCCTGTAACTTGAGGGGGCTTGTAATCAATTGTAGTAAGACCAAATACATGGTGTTTAATCCCTACAAACATCACAAGGGAATGTTGCTCCTCAACTCCCAAAGTCTGGAGCGGGTAAAATCCTTTGACTATCTTGGGGTTCGAATAAATGAAAGTGTAGCTTGGTCGGACCAAATAGAAAAGAGCACTCTAACACTCCAACATATAGATAGTGCAATAAACAAGAGGGTCAAAATTTCCACATACAGACCAGTATCCCCACTGATACAACTCCATAGAGCAAAAGGGCTAGGTGCAGAGCTCCATGTAGTGGAACTTTGGGGCTTAGAAAACCTAAAAAGTCTAGTTCTTGCGGAAAATAGATTCATCAGGATAATTTTAAATTTACCCATGAACACCCCTCCTTTACCCCTGAGATTGGACTTTGGCCTTAGATCCATTGCCCACTTCGCCATCTTGAAGGTATTAACCTTTTGGATCAGGATCTGGGTTAATAACTCTCAAGTTCCTTAGAGAAGCTAACGGAGCTAATTACCCTCCACAAAATGAGCGGGAGTGTTAAATGGCTATGAGGGATCAGAGATTGGTTCCATAAACTTAGTTTGGGTTTTATCTGGGATTGCACAGAAGGTATTAAAAAAGGGATGGTGTCCATACTGAAAAAGAGGTTTTGGGATTACCAAGACCAGTGCACTTTAAATGTGAATACTCAATGCACACTGACCTCTGCTTTTCTTCAAATAAAACCTAGTCATAGTTTTGAAATGTTCCTTGATGAGGTTGAACCACCCCAGGCGAGAATGCTGTTTTTACAATTCAGATACTGCACTCTGGCTTTAAATTCAGTAAAGAGTATATGGGGTCATAACTTACTCCTCTCAACATGTCCTATGTGTCACTCTGCTATAGAGACTAGTAGTCACCTTATTCTCTATTGCACAGCCTATACAGATTTGCGTAAGATCTGGATCGCACCAATTTGCCGTCTGTTATCATGTCGAAGTCCAGCAGATGCAATGAGAATTTTTAATTCAGAGTCGACCAGATGGCTTGTTTTTGCACTTTCAAGATTCTTGTTGCATGTGTAGTGGAGGAGAGCGAAGGCTATGAAAAACTGTTGAGCTGGTAAATTGTGATAATGAACTGTGGCACTTTAGGCATTTGCAAAAAGGCAAACTAATTGTGATCATTACTATGGTAATCAATGCATTTTTGCTTGTAAATACATCATAGGGACTGTGTTTTACCAGGTTTTAAATGTACATGCTGCTACTTTCTCTTTTTTAAATTCTTTTTATGATGAAATTGATCATATCCACCAACTGTGATGTTTTTTAATTGTTTTTACCTTGTTATGGTCATAAAATTGATCGAATAAAATTTGACTTACTTACTATTGTGTCAATATTCGTAGGTTACATTTGCATAGCATCAAACATTGAAAATGGAGGATCTGATACTGTAATTTTCACAATCTGTAGATTTCTTTTGATTACTCAAACATATGTCAGCTGTGGCTAAGAGACCCAATGGAGTGTTTCAGGATGTAGCATATGTTGTAAACAAGATAGTACCAAGCCCCAAGTTCAAATAACTTCTCCTTCCACTATCTTGTCAAGAAACTGTACAGGTATTTCCTAGGTTAAAGAATAAAAGTGTTTTCCCTTTCTGTAATCTTCTCTTGGGATGCACCTTCAAAGCCATATCTTAGATGCATCGCAATCAAAGCTCAGGCTGCTATGCAACATGGCTTAAAGTACAGAAAAAAAGCAATATGATTAGACCAACCGTGGCTGTGTCATAGTGCTTTGTTTTTCTTTACTTTTAGCCATGTTGTACAGCAGCTCGCGCTGCTGTGCCACATGTCTAAATAAACATTGACAAAGCCAATTGATCTCGCATAGGCGAAACCAATTGCTGATTCTGATTTTATTTTGCTGATTCAATTTTTTGGTCAGTAATGATGGAGTAAATGGGTAAACATTATCTATATTCCTTCAATCAGTGAGGAAACACTTCTAAATCAGTGTGCAGTAGAACATAGGAATTGCCCACGATGATGCATATGCCATGTACTTTATCAGTGCTTTTCACTTTAGAATAGAACACAATTAGAAGCTGATGGGATTCCTTTATCCTCAGAATTGCTTCAATAACTTAAAGAAGGAAAACGCAAACTAGTTGTACTCTCATTTACTGCCATCCTCCCACCAAGGTTAGTAGCTTGAGGATTCTGCTGTTAAATATTATTGAAGTATTGTTGTGAGGTGATATTTGGAGTACAGTTAACGATCGGTAACTAGGAATTTTATTTTAGGCCTATTTCGGACTAGTTAGGAGCGGGCCGTGCAGGTAAGAGCAGTGGGGCGGTGGGGCTGATTTGGGGGAGTGGGGGAAAATTTGACAGACGTACATGAGGGAAAATTGAATAGATAATTAATTTCCCCTCATAGTCATCGTCTTTCGAAATCCCCACAGCCCTACTGCTCTTACCTGCACGGGTGGCAGCTGGGACTAGTATTGTTAAGTGGGTTCTGGACATGCAGGATTGTCACCCCTTTAAAGCTAATGTCCGCAACCTTTATTGACCTCTCCAAAGTCATCCAATCTATATCCAACTGACCATGGCCTTTACAAATTGATGTATTACAAGTCACTTACAACAATCTCACCGACATCCCAAGGGGCAGAAGGTTTTGCCTCGGCAGACCACACATTTACCAATACTGACAATACTCATGCGTATATCTTCTACTGCAAAGGGGTGGCCGGCATCTGCTATACTCTGTATGACCCCATTATAACTGATAGGAAATAGGAAATGTTATCATCATTGTCCTGAATTTACCCTGTGTGTCTGAATCAAATGGTTCATACATTAATCCAGTATTGGAAATCCTAAATTGTGCTAAGTATGCGCTTGATGTCATGGACCAAGAGCCTATCATAGCAACGTTTAAGGCTTTTGATACAAAATTTGTGACTTTTTCTGAAAAATAGGATTTGGAAAAAGGGAAACTTTAAAAAAGTCAATGGGACCATCAAGACTATTCCAGGAATTGCATTCTACTGCTATTAACAAAACTTGAAGCTTCAAAAGTAAGACAGATGTGTGCTTTGCTTCACAGGCATCAAGGTGTAAATGCATTATTTTCAGTTGTGTTTTAAGTCTACTGGTAGTGTTGTGTGTGCCACGGAATCCGCAGCCAGCAGCTGTCACACAAGTTGTCAAAGGGTTGCATTGTATGCATTACATTTTTGTCCCGTGTCCCAGGCTTCTGTCAGCTGCATATTCCAACTGTGAAACAAGAACTCAGACACCCAACCACCCCGTGACGGGTCCCGGGGAGAGGTCCTTTGTACGACCTGGACAACACCATCTTTTCCCCCACTCCTGATTTCACTCTGGCCATACTTGAGAAAAAAAGGATCACACACTGGTTACAATATTCAAAAGCAGTGTCACTCCAAACCTTGCATTATTAGTTTGAAAAAGAAAGCTCACAAAAACTTTCTGATGTTTATAGCATAGATCCTTTGTTGGAATTCTGGAATGGTGCCCCTTATGTATAGACCTACAGCGCTACGAGGCTACCATTGTGTCTTTTAGGGGTTTGATCCAAAATGTGATACTTCTTCACAAATATAGGACTTCCTCCTCAGAAGTTTAAATAAAATCCATGAGGAGTCAAAACTGAGACAGGTTTCATGCTTGATGATTGTTTTGCAGACTCCCAGCTCATATAAGGTAATTATGTTTGGTGAAGAATATGCCTGTATTGTGAAGTTCCTGGAGTGATTGCTGATATACTGAGAAGCTTTCAAAGATAAAGCCTGGCATCATGTCGTCAGGGGTAGCAAGCGCTATATAAATGCAATTACAATACAATGCAATACATTACAATATCTAGTCTTAATAAACTGTGGATATCTAGAATTGTGGCTGATGGGTATCAATATTAATGTTGCAGGGCCTCCCTCATTGTCTTATTTTCAGATTAAGTGATTGTTTACTCTTTTGGTAGATCTGCCCCTTTCTGGAAGGTGCAACTGACAACTGGGAAAGTGTCAAAAAGGTCCCCTACGCCTACAAGGGCAACCAGTGGGTGAGCTACGACAATGTGCTGAGCTACCAGTACAAGGTGAGTGTTCCGCCTTACTGTAGGTCTTGTAACACATGGATTACTTACTGGTGTTTTTGTTTGTCTGAGTCTCTTCTGCTACCTCATTGAGATCTTGGAAAATATTACCCACTTGGGCAACGGTTGGACACAGGGTAAGGTCTGTGTGTATGTATGTCCAATGTGGTTGCAGTTCTAGCATTTGAACCTGAAATGTTGCTGCTAGTGGTTTCTGTTTCATCTCAGAAATCTGCAGGGAAACACACAGAGTCTTATACCCTGCTCACTCTATTGTGTCTTCAACATGTCCAAAGCATGCAGAACCCTGGTCATGAATAGAGAACTCCTCACTTATTTTAGCAGCTATATTGGTAGTCTGTCATCAGTATGAGACCTCTTGGCATCTAGCATGTAGGCCAGCAATATTCCAGTTTTTTCATGTTATATCCTTGCCCCGACACTGTGCCGACATTGTAGACTTCACGTAACCCTAAGCCTGATGCCAAATTCTTTACAGAGATTAGTCGCTGGGATTCCTCAGCTCCTGATGTTACTTTGGCTATCCCTAAAGGTGAACTTATGATCATCTATCAAGCAGAATTTACCCTGCTTCCCGTTCAAAACTGCTGCCGTGGAGGATGTTGAAATAATGGTCTCCGTTCCTCGCCTTACTCCCATCTTGTCTTTCTCTGGCGGCACTTATTTGCCAGCTCCTAGGGCACCCAAGTGAATTCATCAACTCATTAATAGATATAATTGCTCCCCATATAATGAACTTCTCGAATGTTTCCATTTTAAGGGACTTAAAATGTCATATTGATAGCCCTCATCGCTCCTACGATGTTGGAAGGCTGCGCCATTCTCAGTCTTTTCTAGCGCATTCTGCTCTCTACCTGTGTCACTTAGCATAGTCTAGATCCCATTTTCTAACCTCATGAATATCAGTTACCAGTGATACCTTTTTCTGACCAATATGTAGTCCCAATCACTCAATCAATCAATCAGGGGTTTGTTAAGCGCGACTACTCACCCATAAGGGTCTAAAGGTGCAAGAGGTAGAGGGGGTGCAGGTTCCATTCCATCAAGGAGGGGGTCTGTCGAAGAGCCAGGTTTTAAGGTTTCTTGCGAAGATTGGGAGCGATGTTGTCTGTCTGAGGTGGAGTGGAAAAGCGTTCCAGGCTTTGGCTGCAAGGAAGGAGAAGGAGAGGCCTCCCGATCACGTCTTTCTGGTGCGGGGGACCATGGTGGAGGAGAGCTGGGATGATCCTAGGGTTCTTTGGGGTGCTTGCAATTTGAGTCGGCTGTTCAGGTATGCTGGTCCGGCGCCATGGAGGGCCATGTGTGCGTGGGTGAGTATCTTGAAGGTGATTTTCGCCTCGACGGGGAGCCAGTGGAGTGTGTGCAGGTGGTTTGAGATGTGGCAGTGTTTTGGCAGGTTGAGGACCAGTCTTGTGGCGGCATTCTGGATGTTCTGTAGCTTGTGGGTGAGCTTTTTGTTTATTCCGGTGTAGAGTGTGTTGCCGTAGTCAATTCTGCAGGTGACCAGGGTGTGAGTGACGGTCTTTCTGTGTCCATTTTGAGCTTGGAGTCCACGATGATTCCCAGGTTGCGTGCGTGGTCCGTGGGGGTTGACGGGTTTTCGATGGTGGGGGGCCACCAGGTATCGCTCCAGGCATTGGGGTTTGGGACCATGATGAATACTTCTGTTTTGTTGGTGTTTAGTTATAGGCAGCTGTTTTTCATCCATTTGACGATGGCTTCCATGCCTTCTCAAAAGTTGTGTCTGGCGCCGTTGAGTTAGCTTGATAGGGAGAGGATGAGTTGAGTGTTGTCTGCGTATGATACAATGTTGAGTCCGTAGGTTCTGACGATGAGGGCGAGTGGAGCCATGTAGACGTTGAAAAGCGTTGGGCTGAGGGAGGAGCCCTGGGGGACTCCGCAGGTGGTAGGTGTAGGGTCCGAGAGGAAAGGGGGTGTCTGACCCACTTCGTTCTGCCGGAGAGGAAAGAGCGTATCCAGTCAAGGACCTTGTCCTGGATTCCTGCGTCATGGAGTCTGCGTATTAGGGTGCGGTGAGAGACTGTGTCAAACGCCACTGAGAGGTCGAGGAGGATGAGGGCTACTGTTTCTCCTTAGTCCAGTAGGGTATGGATGTCGTCTGTTGCGGCGAGGAGGGCGGTTTCCATACTGTGGTTTTTTCTGAAGCCGCATTGGGAGAAGTCGAGGATGTTGTGTTTTTAGATAAATGTGGTGAGTTGGCTGTTGATGGCTTTCTCGATGACTTTTGCTGGGAACTGGGGCAGGGAGATGGGTCTGTAGTTTTTGAGGTCGGTAGGGTCTGCTGAGGGTTTCTTCAGGAGGGGGTTGATCTCGGCATGCTTCCAGTCGTCAGGGAACGAGGCGGATACCAGAGAGTGGTTGATGATGTGGCGGAGCATGGGTACGATGGTGTTGGTGGCTCTGTTGAAGATGTGGTGAGGCAGGGGTCCGTGGGGGCCCCTAAGTGGATCAAATTCATTGTCTTCAGTGTGTCTTCAGTGGTGAGGGCTGTCCAGTTGTCAATTGCTGGTTTCCGGGTGTTGGGGGTGGTTGGTGAGGGTTCAGTGTGTTGGTTGTCTTCGTCGAAGTTGTCGTAGATGCTCTTGATTTTGTGGTGGAAAAAGATGCTGAGTTTGTTGCAGAGGTCTTGTGAGGGAGGGATGTCAGTAGACTCGCTGGTAGGTTGGGTGATCTCCTTGATGCTGAAGAGTTCCTTGCTGTTGTGCGTGTGGGTGGAGATTCTGTCTTCAATCGCTTTTTTCCACATTTCTCTGATGAGTTGGTGGTGGGATTTGGTGGCGGCTCTGAAGTTGTTGTGGGCTTCTGTGGATTTGGTGTTCCTCCAGGCCTTTCCGAGGCGGCGGCAAGTGTGTCTGGACTCTCGAAGTTCAATGGTAAACCATCTGGCTTTCTTGGCGTGGGTATTGTTGTTTTTCCTGAGGGGGGCTATGGTGTTGGCGCTGTCCGAGATCCATCTATGCAGGGTTTGGGCTGCTTTGTTTGGGTCATCATTTTCCGCAATGGTTGGCGTGGAATTGTTGAGTGAGGAGGTGCGCTGGTCGTCAGTGACTTTGGTCCAGTTTCTTCGTGGCAGCAGGTGCTGGTGTCTGTGGATGGTGGGTGTTCTGAAGGTGAAGTGGGCGCAACGATGGTCGGTCCATGTGAGTTCGGTGGTGTGGCTGAAGGTGATGGAGTCCCCTCCTCTATAGCTTTGTCTAAGAAAGATGTTTGCAATCTTACTATGTCTTTGTGCATGCTTCGGCCTAGATGACCATAGAGAAGCTTATGAGAGCCTTATAGAACACCCTCATAAACATAGCTATGCAATCTCTGATGAGGCAGACAACCTCAGCAGGTGGATTACCTCATTACTGGACTCAACTTCTCCTATCAAAATGATCTGTTCCCAACATAAAATGGTCTTATCACCGTGGTTCTCAGGAATGGAGAATACAGCTCAATGTCATTTATTTATTTATTTATTTAGTGTGTTTTGGTATCGCGCACAGCTACCCCAACGGGGTGTCCCGGCGCTCCTGTATAACTACATGCAGACCTTTGGTGGTTATTTGAGGCAGAAGTAACTCAGCAGAACAGGTGAGTTTTGAGTGCTCGCCGGAAAGGTTGTTCATCTTTGATCAGCTGGATGGCATTAGGAAGTTTATTCCATAGGGCCGCTGTCAACACTGGGAAAGTTTTCCCACCTGAGCGGGATTTCCTGAATCTGGGAACCGACAGGAAGTTTTTTGACGAGGAACGTAGAGTCCTGAAGTTATTATAAGGGATCAAACAGGAAGACAGATATGCGGAGCCTTTACCCTGCATTGCCCGATGAGCTAGTACCAAAGCTTTAAATTCGGCCCTCTTTTGCAGTGGTAGCCAGTGGAGTTTGCGGCGGTGAGGGGAAATGTTCTCACGTTGGGGAAGACCGATAACCAATCGCACCGCCGCATTCTGTACTGTCTGAAGGCGATGACTGAGCCCTGCAGACAGGCCAGAGTAGAGGCCATTGGCGTAGTCCAGGTGTGAAGTGATCAACGCCTGGACTACAATCTTCCTGGTGTTACTCGGCAGAATGTGAATGAACTTTTTTATCATTCTAATCTTGGCTAGACAGGCAGTGGAGACTGTATGCACTTGATGATAAAAATTGAGGTTGGAGTCCCATCTCACTCCAAGATTTTTCACCGAGTCTTTTGGGAGGGGGGGGGAGTACTTAAGTCGGTAGGCCACCAAATATTAGGGTCCAGTGGAGAAGGCTGGTGAAAAAAGAGAACCTCCGTTTTCCCAGCATTCAATCTAAGAAAATTATTGTCCATCCAGTGGGCAATTGTACGAAGGCAATTTTTTAATGGATCAAAAGTTGAGGGGGAGATGTTATTAAATGAAAACATAAGCTGGATATCATCAGCATAGGAGGTGACCTTTATACCAGTTTGGGTGATGATATCAAAAAGTGGGGAAAAATAAACATTAAATAAGAGGGGGCTCAGCGAGGAGCCCTGAGGGACTCCCCACCGAAGTGGACGACTTTCAGAAATGAATGGGGGGGTAAACACTGCCTGGGTCCGGCTAGACAAGAAGGATAAAATCCATCCTAAGGCCGTACCCTGAATACCTTTTGAATGCAGGCGATCAAGGAGGAGGGGGTGGGAGACGGTGTCGAATGCTGCCGACAAGTCCAGCAGCACCAACACCGCTCTTGATCCCTCGTCCAGCCTCCATCTTACTGCGTCTGACATCTCGATGAGAGCCGACTCAGTGCTGTATCCTGGTCTAAAGCCGTGCTGAGAATCGTGAAAGGCACCTGATGTTTCAAGACAGCTAGCTAGTTGTTGTTGAGCAAGTCTTTCTAGTACTTTAGCAGGGGCAGGCAGTAGAGAAATGGACCTGTAGTTGGCAGGATCACAGGGATCGGCGCTGGCCTTCTTAATTATTGGAACCAGGCGTGCTTGTTTCCAGGTGTCGGGGAAAACTCCCAACTGTAATGAGTCATTCCATATTCTGTTCAGAAAGGGATTAAGGATGGGAGCTAAGGATTTGTAATGTTTAGCCGGCCATGGGTCCAGCGGAGAGCCAGATTTAATTTTAAGAAGTTCTGCAAGAGATTGTTCCAGAGAAATCTCTGCAAAATCAACGAACAGGGACTCAGGGCCAGATGGAGAGATGGGTATAGGACTTTTATATACTGAAGTGTTGGTAGAGAAAGAATCATGAATGGTGGCTATTTTATTCTCGAAAAAGACAGAGAGATTATCACAGAGAGTCTGTGATACCACTGGAGGTCGTTTCAATGCCAGGGGATCTGTGAAGGATCTGACTGTCTCAAATATTTCCCTTGATGAACCTTGGGAACGATTGATTTTTTCTTCTAAGAATAGTCTTTTATGTTCAATGATCTTTTTCCTATAGTTTTTCAAGGCGGCTTTGTAAAGAATTTTACGATCTGGTGAGAAGGTGAATCTCCAACGTCTCTCAAGATGTTTACATTCTGATTTGAGCTTGCGAAGATCATTCGAATACCATGGGGCCGAGGGAGCAGAGCGATAGGTTTTTATGGGCCTAATAGGGGCGATCTGATCGATTGCCGAAGTAATGTGGTCATTAATGTGTGTTAATCGTGTATCAAGGTCAAGGCTCGTATCAAAGTGGTCAACAGATAAGAGATGAGGAGCTAGGCTATCATGAGAAATCCTACTCCAGTTTCTGTCCAGTTGTTTAGCCGGACGGACATGACGATTTGTGCAGTGGCAGGGAAATATGAGAGGTATAAGCAGGTGATCCGACCAGACTATAGGAACAGGATTGAGTGTGACTAGGCCTACCAGGTTCGTACAGATTAAATCAAGAGTGTGGCCTGCTTTGTGCGTTGGACCACTAACAACTTGATTCAATCCGCCGTCAGCCAGAGTGGACAGAAAATTAAGGGAGGCAGTATCCTCCATATTGTCAACATCAAGATTGAAATCCCCAAGGAGGGTGAAATTGGCATAACGCAGTGAAGCTTGTAGGGCGTAATCCAAGAAGACTGGAAGGGGGGATAGTTTAGAATTGGGAGGTCATTGTAAACATTTTAAACAAGGTGAGTGATGGAATGCTGGAATTAATCTCAGCCACCAGTGATCACTCAGGCACATTCCAGTCCATCATTTCATGCCTACCAAGCACTCTAGACAATGGCCCGCCTCATTCAAATCAGTCCTGACCCAAATCTTCATGAGAACAATCTGTCCCAAACTGCTAGGTGAGGCCCTCTCCAGAAGGGAGAACAAGCAACCTCAGACTGGTTTCACCCTAGTTGGGGCTCATCAGTAGGATGTAGCTTGAGTCCTATGGCACAGTGAGCCCAGGACCTATATCTAGGCACACGTGTCATATGTAGGGCATCAACTACAATAAACAACCAGATGGTGGATGAAATGATTGAACTAATCTCAGGCACTAGCGAGCTCTTGGGCTGCATTCAGTCCATCCTTTTTTCTCTACTGTGCCACTCTAGACAAAGGCTGCATTCCACGGGATTCGGACGAGTTCCTCACGTGGCAGAATCGACTGCCGTACATGCTCGTCGTGACCATCTGATTGCAGGTAGGCCTAATTGCGGGACTGCTACTGTCCATAGACACACTTTACATAGATTGATAGCACAATGTTGGCCGTTCTCATGCCGCTGTTACCCCGCCTGGAGTACACAGTCACAGCCTTCACTCCATCTCCCCTGCCAGATGCATTTCCAGGAATCCCACCCTGACCCCTTCACCACTTACCTGCTTCAGTAAAATGACTGGATCCACACGTGGCTCAAACTTCTCCGACCACCCGTCAGTGTTACCGGGCGATCTGCAGTCACTCATGTCTTGCCACTGGAGATCCTCCGCACTCTACTGTGGACCCTCTGTCCTCCTAATCTGGTCTGAGGTACTGCCAGTCACCTGCGACCTTTCCTAGTCACTTATGAGCTCCCCAGTTCGGAGGTGAGCCCCCTGATGCCACAGCTTGTAATACCTGTTACTGGACTGAGCTGGCTGCAGAACAGGGGCAGAGGTGAGCGGCAGGAGGGAGAGGAGGCAGACAGCTGCTTTCTCTGAGGCACCTTCCTTTCTGTCTCCAGTTCGGAATCGACGGCTACATCTCCTAGCGACCACCTATGGCAGCTTTTCAGCCCGGCGAGCACGGTTTTGGGTAAACCACTTTCGCACACTTGCTGAAACCAGATTGATAAAGAACAATACAGTGCCTGCGTGTAAAATGCTAATTCGCCTGTATTGAGAAGTCACCCCCACCTCCCATGCTTGATGCTGCAGCGGTGCTCATTATGGGCAAGCATCCTTTCGCACGCTGAAATGTGAAAGGTGGGCACTAGCAGCCTATTGGCCCCACCTAAAACTTGCAGCAGGGGATATAGGTCAACATGAGCACGCACTGCCCTTCTCCAGACTGAATAACGCAAAGGCAGAAAAAGGACTTTTGCATTTCCTGTGAGACTCCAACCTACAGGCTGAAAGACACTTCCAGTAGAGAAGTCGAGCGACTGGACTGCATCGAGTTCAAGAACTTACAGGAACAATAGAGTGTGGGAGTGAGGTGTACAGCACCATCTGCTAATGGTGGCAGCGCATTTTGGGAGAGGTTTATACAGACTCTACCTCTTTTTCACTCATGCAGACATCAGACTGAAGCTGGAGGGAGATGTATTGGAGGGAGTAAGAAGAATTAGAGGGGGAAAGGCAGTGAACTCCGCCACACGGGGGAGTTGGTGGCGTTTTATGCCAAACTCCACGCTCCAAGCGGAGCGGAGTTTAACACCCACCATTAGAAATGGCTACGTTCCTACTTAACCAACAGATCACAATTGGTTTCTCTTACACCTTCTAAACCTACTTTCTTTCTTCTTCCCTATGGAGTTCCTCCAGAATACCCACCAATCCCCACATTGTTCAGTGTTTACATATACCTCTTACTGAGTTAGTCCAAATTTAAGGATTTAGCATATTATCATATGTTGATTACACTCAGTTGATAAGATATCAGGCTCTCTAACTGCCACAGATGAACTTCAGGGCATGCATGTCAGAGGCCGCAAAATGAATGAATGGCAGCTGCCTTAAACATAATAGTGAAAACACTGAGGTATTGTGATTTGGCAAACACCACTCTGGTCTAATAAATGGCAGACTTAAGATCTTGGCTACCCTGCTGTTCCCCATTCATGATTAGATAACTTGGGATCCCATCTGATCAAAACTTTTCTTTTGCTTGTCAGTTTTCATATGCCTCTGCAACCTGCTTATCGCTACTGAGTGACCTTAGGAATGTTCTTACTTTCATGGCCATTACTATTTGTAAAAGAGTAGTTCATACCTTTATCACTGCATGGCTAAATTATAGCTATTCCATTTATTTGGGTCTTCTAGGATGCCATCTGAGTCAATGGCTTCAAACTGTCCAAACTTCAGCCTTATGCCTTATACTCAAAATTTCACCGGTTACCTGTACACAAGCACAAAAGGTCCAGAACAGGGGTCAGATCCTTGGTCTCCTTGGCATATTCTCTATGGAACTCATTTGATCTCCACTTTATGAAATTAGAATCTGCTTTGAGAAAAAAAACTTAAAATGTGGCTCTTTAACTTCCCTTAGTATATTGATCCTTTGCCCCCATCTGTGCTTCTCTGCCTTGACTAGTGCCAAGACTGCCTTATTTGAATATCAACTGCACTCAAATATTTTAATTAATTCACCTAAAGTTTTCAGTAGAGTCAACAGTCCCATCCTTCACTCCATCCATCCACCAAGTAGCAGTGTTCAGGAAGGCTTATCAGCCTCTCTTGCTAAGCAAAGGGCCTCATTGAATATCAAAAAGAGCACTGTCTTGCGTCCCTCACTTTAGTGTCTATGGGGCATATGTAGGTAATCTCCATTTTGCGATTCTGAAATAGCAATTTTTAAGGAATCGCTATTTGAGAATCGCAAAATGGAATGTTGGTAATAATTCGCAACTTTTTTGCGATGACCTAATATTCCTTAATTGCGAATCACAATTTAGGAATGAGTGTCCCATTCATTCGTATGGGCCAAGAGGCCCATAGGAATGAAGGGGGATACATTCTCAAATTGCTATTTTCTATGAGAAAATCGCAATTTGAAAATCGCAATTCCAAGGGTGCCAGGGTGTCCAAAGGACACCTGTTGCACCCCTGGAATGTGCCTGTAAGTACATGTGGTACAAAAGGGGGTGGTGATGGACGGAGCATCTGAATCAATCAAACACTCACAGCCAGTCAAAAGATGCTAATGACAAGGTCAGCTCGTCATGCAGTTTACTGGAGCTGTGCTTATGACGAGTTGACCTTGTCATGAACAATGGGAATTCATGAAGTTTAGCACCCAGCGGGAATTGCCTTAGCAGGCAAGGTGTTAATCCATCACCGTTCTTTAGCCCACTCTGCCACCCCAGTTCAGACATGGCTATATGCAAATCAGTCTGACCCTGTGCCTCATGGGAACAGTCCAGCCCGACTGGGCTAAAGAACGGTGATGGATTAAACCGAGATCTTTTGACTAGGTGTGAGTGTTTAATTGATTCAGATGCTCCGTCCATCACCACCCCCTTTTGTACCGCTGTAAGTACACATGGCACCTTGAATTTAAAAAAAAAATGCATTTTTAAAGGAAATCGCAAAATACCATCTACTTGGAGTAGGTAGTATTTTGCGATTCCTTAAGCCTGAATCGCATTTTTTAATTGACTCCTACATAGCATTTAAGGAATCGCAAAGTTGCGATTCCTTAAATGCTTGAGCAAAATAAGGAATCGCAATTTTTGCGAGTCCTTATTTTGCTAATATGCACCTACATATCAAAACGCCGTTTGCCATTCGCAAACGCTGAAATTCGCGAATCGCAAACGGCTACCTACATATGCCCCAATGTCTCCTCCCTACAGCTTCAGAAATGTGAGCAAATCACTTCTTCTCTCTGGAAACACAACCTCACCTCCATAGTGTGCAAATCCAGGCCATGGGTAGCCTAAATGCATTCCAAAGGCCTCCATTAATCTGGAACACTCACACACGCAATGCGTGTACCACACAGGCTACATATATCAAACACAGATAACATGCACTCAGGATTTTAGAGCATAAAAATGAGTATGCACATAAAAGTAGAACTTTAAACAAGTGGGCCAGTAGACTTCCACTCCAGTGACTCAGATATGAAGGCCTGGTCACATAATGGATTCTCAAAACATGGTAAGCTGCCACCACCCCACTAAATGCTAAACCAATACCAGTCCCAGTAATCCTGTGTCGGTCAATGTGGGCACACTTAGGACACCTTTGATTCGTCCCTCCCCAAGACCAGGTCCTAGCCGTGGGCCGCTCCGCATGCATTAGAGTAACATTACTGGAGGTACAAATCAAAAGTTAGTATACCAGATACTTGCAGCCGGGCTTTCATGGCAGGGGAGCACCCCTGTACACCATGCAGCCGATATTCATGTCCCAATAGAATCAGTTGTATATTTACAAGTTTTCTCTTTTCCTCATTGGTTTTATATTTAGCTAAATCATTTAAATCTTTTTCTATGTCTTAATGCACCAAATAGCATAAATACTATTTCAAAGCTGGTCTTTGTGATTACGTATTTCTAGAGTAGTGATCATTAGTTATCATTGAACTAAAAATTCCGTTAGCAACGTTTTGGAACTTCACAGAACTTCTTTAGTAAGCAAACGTCTCTTCAAAAAGACTTCTTTGCTTGAGCTTTTTCCATCAAAACATGTTTATGTCTGAGAACTTGTCAACAAAAAGTAGATCCTAAATCCACTACTTTACTCTGTTCCATAACACAATCCCTCACAGCAAAACCCCACCATCTGACTGCACCTTTACTAAACAGCACACTCCCACCATCTCCATCTGTGCTCCATCTCATCCCCACACACTCCGTCAATATATCCCTCATCCTTCAGACACACACTATCTCTTTGCCACAGCTCAACTAGCTGGCACTCTCCTACACAGCACAACCATCGCTTTTCATCAACTGCTGAGGTTAGAGCTCCAAAGCTAGACCTTCATGCTCCTTCTGCTACGTACACCACATCCAGTTTTCACAAATGCAAAAGAATTGCAGATTCTCCTTGCAAGTTGTGAAGAAGAATCCTGATGTTATTAAAGACAAGGAGGTGATTTAGTATGCAGTCTAATTTCTTACTATTTATTTACAGATTTTGAAACCACTACATATACCATAATGCATTTCAGTTTACAAAACCATAAATATCAAAAAGTACCTATAATGCTCAGTCTATATATACAGACTATTAACTACTGTGTCCACCTCTGTTCTTGATGCAAAGAAGTTAAAATCTGACCTTTCTAAGAAACACAAATAATTGAAGTCTAAAACATAAACATATAACGTTGCCTAATTCTTTCTCAGATTCCATTTGTGGTCCACATAGTGGCGTCCAAAGCTACTTACAAGCTTAGTTGGTCAGCCTGAAGTTTGATTTGATGGCGTACACCAGATAACAGAATAATAATACAGCGGAAGCATAATACTCGCCTCCTTATCTTTAAGAAAAGCAGGGCTCTCCTTCACAACTGAGTATGAGAATCTGCAATACAATTTTATTACAACAAAGGAGGCTGTTATTATGCATTTTAACACATTTTGACTATAGTTGTTGCTGCATGTTCCATCGGCTTGCAATAGAAAGCCATAATTGTTGAAACCCAAGATCAACCAGAATTTTTGGGGGATATCTTCCAGACTGGAACCCACCCAAATGCCTTAGAAGCCATTGCTTTTCTTGCGCTCTTTGGTCTGCTCAAATGTGACTTTAGACTGGCCAGACAATGAAAATGCAGGTCCTAACCCTGCCCAGGCATCTTACTACACACAGTTGTGGATCAGAGTAGAAACTTGGAATGTGTTTGTATGTATGTAGATCATAATTTTGGATGGCGCATTACATTAAACTGAACACCACCTGGAGAAAAACGTATTCTATCAGTATCCAAAGCTCTAACCATTTGACACTCTTCTGAATTACACCAGACATACTAGCATTACTAATTAATAATTATCAAACAGAAGATTTAATTGTAAACTTTCATTATCTATCCATGATTCAAATACATCAACACTTTATTCACATCCCACATACAAGTATACCTGGGATTATGAAGGACTAATTATCTAATCCCTTTCATCAACCTTCATACTAATGGATGTTTGCTTACAGGCTTTCCCTCCACCTTTTCATACCGTACTGAAATGGCTGACTTGTATCCATTAATGGTTCTATATAGGACTTATCCACTGCTAAGGAAGTGAAGACCTTTAGATTACCAATCAAAATGAGATTCTTACCCCATTCCAAGCACATGGAACAACAGGATACCCATGCTGATCTATATGATTTAAGTTTACCCTGGGCCCATGATGCTTTGATGTACCCTGAAGCATATTTTGAAAGGCCTGGTAAGTCTGTTAGTGGCCTGAAAGATTGAAATCTAGTAGCTGTAGATTGCCTCATATGGCTAGAATATGGATCAGAGCCTGCAGGTTCACAACATGAAAGCAACACCACGATTGGATAGAGCAGGCTCTCCCAACGCTCCTAGGATCACTGGAGGCCTGCGCTTTGTCTAACCCAGCTGTTTAAGACAGCTAGTTTAGAGAACTTTAAAATGCGCATGTCTGGCTGGCCCGCCCATGATGGGCGGCCAAAGAGACATGAGCATTTTAAAGCGCATAGTTCTCTCCTGCTGCCACGCGACAGCACTAGCCCTACCATGTCCTTAACATTAGTTCAGGACGGGTTGCAGGAAAATGAAACAGTAATACATTTACTTTATTACCGTTTTATTTTTCTGCTTTGGGTCTTGTGGGGCGACACTCCTCTGCTCAAATTGAGGAGCTGCCCCTGCGCAAATGTCATTCTTGCACTCATTGGTCTGCTCAAATATGACTTTAGACTGGCCAGACAATGAAAATGCAGGTCCTAATATCTCTGTCACCTATGCAGAATTGTTCAGTCACTGGTGCAAAGAAAGTATTATGCTTTCCTTATTTTGTTTTGATAATATGTTAACATTGTTTGCCCTGTCATACTATACTGCAATGCAAAACAAGTTGATAACAAATAAAGAACACAGGCCCAGTGCAAGGCAATTCTGGATGGTTGTCTAAAGCACTATCAACAAGGAAGCACAAACTTGTCATAGAAAATAAAAAGAAATATCAAATATGGCACAAGTCCTACCCCTGGCCCTATTCGATTTATGAGGTTTAACTCTGCCTGGTTATGTAACTTCAAACACACACCTATTAAGAATACAACAACATACATGGATGGGTCTTTTCACAACTTTTCTCTATGTATTTACAGGTCAAGTTTGTGAGGGAGCAAGGATTTGGAGGCGGCATGGTCTGGGCCATCGACCAGGATGACTTTGCGGGTACTTTCTGCAACCAGGGCCCGTACCCTCTTATAAACAAGCTCAAGGAGTTCCTTGAAGGTAATGAGGACACAGGAGAAGGAGAAAAATCACAAAAGTGTTGAAAGTCCATGCTCAGCGTGGTGCTTAGATCCCGGCGTGACAACAGTCCTTCCGGTCTCCATCGGTGGCTACGGCCACTCACTGGTGTGAAGCGAGAGACGTGCAGGGTACTGTCAGAAGCACTCGTGCCTCTCTTAGAGCCACTAAGAGTGGAGAGTCCATCAACCTTTGGGTCTGCCATATATCGCTGTCTGTTCTAGGTCAGCTGTGATGAATTATCCCCTGACGTCAGGCTGAATTTTGAATTTGATAGTGATCAGAAACCAGATGAAAAGAGAGGTGCACTTCTTCCACTACCTCGGCATCCCAGGCAGGCAGAGACGTTTTAAGGCATGAGCACAGTGGGCTCTGGACCATGGCCCTTGCCTTTCAGGGGGCCTCCCCATAGAGCAAGCCCTGCTCTGCAGTCTTGCCCTGGTGACCTTGAATAATTTCTAAACAGATTGCTTTAAATACCGTTTCTGTTAAGGTATGTTAAGGTATGTTAATCTAGTTGGTTTGTGAGACTTTATTACAGACGTTTTGTAAAGGAATGTTGTTTTCATGTTTCATGTAATAGTCATGAAAAAGTTTATTTTGGGACGAAACACGACCTCGCATAGGAGAAATGGGAGGGTGGCACAGAGATTATTTGCAGTAATATTCTCGAGCTGCTGCTGTAACAATATTGACAACACACATAACTATCCCTGAATATTAGATGTAAACACATTTAGAATTTCGACGAATGTGCCTGTGCACTGCCAGTGACCTGGCCAAAGAGGGCATGAAAGAGCTGAAACGTATTCAGAACAGAAGCCCCCAAAATATATTTGGCCCAGGGCTCCCAAAATCCTTAAGATGTCTCTGCTGGCAGGTAAATCACTCCAAACACATTGCAAAGAAAGCCTGGTAATGATCACGGCACAGATGCCTCATTAGGAGGAGGTAGGGACCAAACAGGGACAGACTGGCCATAGCGGGCACCGGGCATTTCCCTGGTGGGCTGCAAGGGGGGGTCCAGTTTTGGGCACCTGGGGGGCGTTTTTGTTACGGGACAGGCAATATCGGTCCCCTGTAACAAAATCGGCCGAAACCGGCCCAAGCAAACAGCTCGGCCGCACACCCCCCTCCCTCCCAGGTGGCTGGTTGAGCTGTTTGCCAGGGGCGGTTTTGGTTCCCAGTCCGGCCCTGGGACCGAGCCTTTGTATTCTGAGAAATGTGGAGCCTTAAATTGAGTTTAGTGAAGCAGGACATCTGCCTAAAAGTGTCAGTTGATCCGTCCGCACAGTTAAGTGCCATTGATAGCGATGCACTTTTAATACAGGGGCCAACTCACTTGCCACTTTTTGTCAGCCATCATGAATCCATCCAACTCTAATTAAGGACCCTGGTCGCTCACTCACTGGACCTGGAAGTGAGCAGTGCCTGTGGGTTGTAGTTTGGGAGGCTAACCTTTGAATTCCTATACAAATGACATAGAAAGGACTTTGGATGAGTAGCTGCTGAACAGGCACTACTGGACCAGGCAGCTTTTCCTCGGTCAGGATAAACCTATGCTGTTGTAGGTAGAGCTTATTCTTATTTTCATTTATTGTGTGAATCGTTTACTTGTGCTTGGCTGCTGTATAAATTGATGTACCTTGGTAAAACAAACGATTAATGGTGGAAAGGTTATACCAATTCTCTACTGCAGCGTTTCCCAAACTGTGGGCATGAGCCGACTTTTGGTGGGCTGCTAAAGTCTGAGCAATAAATAAAGATGGTTATAAATTTGGTGTTTATCTTGTCACATTTAGGGGCACTTCAAAGGCAGAGGTGAAATGTCAGGCACGTCTTCTGATAAATTGCTGCTTATTCTTTTGGCACGTGGACTGGTATTTAAAGTGAACTATGTAACCATCTTGCTCGAGTACAGGGAGTGTGAAAGGAAAGGCTGTAGGATGTTGTATTTCCAGCAGCGGCCCATGCAGGTAAGCGCGGTGGAAGTGGGGCAGGGCAGGGCTAGGGGTGGGGGATGGAAGTGACAAAAGACTAAAAAGGTAACATAAATAAATAAATAAAACCTCTTACCTTGCGCTCATAGCATCGCCAGCTCGGCGATGCGGTGAGCACAAGGTAAGTGGTTTTATTTATTTATTTATTTTATTTGACCTATTTCATCATTTGTCACTTCCACCCCACCGCGCTTACCTGCACCGGCCATGACTGCGTATTTTTGCAACACACAGATAAATGTAAATACCTTTAAATGAACTGTATTTGCTCAGCAGTTAGGAAAGCAAAAATAAAACAGTTTTTTTGTATCACTGAAGTGTGCTGAAAACAGAGATGTAATAGGATCAAATCAAAACACTTATTTAGTGATGCACAAATGATAAATATTCACAGAAACCAGGATTCCACACATTATCCAGTGGCCCTGGCTATAATGCTACACTATGGGAGACATGACATCCGCCACATTTCAGACGGATTTTCCTGTACACTAAACTCTAAATAAAGCCTTTTGTTTTCCTGCTCTTTAGAGATACTCTTACTATGTACGATTATTCCACGCTAAAACAATGAATCAATTAAAGCATGACATCTGAGTCAAATCAAGGGTGGCAGTCTGTTTTATGCTAATACACCAACATGTAGAAGAGTTGTAAAGGAAGCAGCTTCAATTTGTGATATTTGGTTGAGCTATTGAGTTCCCACTAATAATGTCACACAAAATAAATACACATATTTATGACTGACTATCTAGTTTAGGATAAAAGTACTAAGCTCTTGATGTTTTCCGTTTTTGCTAGTTTTAGTGCATTTGCATGTTTCAAATCACTGTTTATCTACATGCTGCAGCCTCCACTTCCCAATAAAGAATGGTTAGCAACTGTATGACAGGCTTTGCTTGATAGTGAAAGGTCATAGGATGTCGCTTGCTTTGAGGTTACAGCGAGATAATAGGTGTATGATGTCATTACTGGCAGCCCTTAAATCTTGATGAAATGATACTAGTCAAATTAATATAATCCAAAATTCTCCAAATTCTTGAAACACGTTTGTTGTAATCAGTAATAAGTCATTGGTGAAATTGCTGTAGCACCCATTGCTTGCTATACATCATGTGAATAGGACTCTTTCACATATATCTGTATATATAAAAAATAGACTGATTCCTTAGTGGTTGAGGAAGAGCTTGTTCTAGATTAAAGGAGAGAGATTGCTTGGGGACCTCTTACTACAGGCACACAACCAGTTCTCAGTTACTCGGTGTCAAGTGAAAGAGCAATCTTCACTAAAAACATTGAGTGTAAACATCACTGGAGATGGCCATCCCTACTTGCAGAGCTTGAGTCTGTTGCTTACACTGGAAACAGGTACCAGGGTGATACATGTACTGTTCATCACATAAATGGAAGTTGACGTTAGTGACATGTTTGTGCTGGAAGCAACCCCAGCTCACAGATTCACTCAGAAACAGTCCTTCCTCCGGGCTGGTTAATTTAACTCAGTCCCTGACTAGATCCTGGGCAGAGAGGTTCGCAATAAAAACATTTCATAACTGCAATAAATCTTATCTAATCAGTCTTTTCTTCCATTTTCTTGCAGCACCTGAGATCTCACACCCAGATCCTGATGACACCACTACTCCGACCACCTCACCAACAGAAAGCACGCCCACTGTGCCCGTCGAGCCTGGGTTTTGTACTGGGAAGGCTGATGGCTTCTATGCCGATCCAGTAGACCCTTCTAGGTTCTACCAATGTGATGGTGGCAGAACATACCCTATGAAGTGTGCTAATGGGCTGGTGTTTGACACCAGCTGCTCTTGCTGTAATTGGCCGCCCAGGAGGGAAACCTGATTTATGGGTCTTTGGAGCAAAGATGCTGTAGAAATCACATGCAAATAAATTCAATTTATCAATGAACTCTATATAAAGTTCATAACTCATTGGTTTACTCTCGACCATGGTTTTTTCACAAACAGCAGATACGTCTAAACATCTATCAGGACAGGAATATTCGTAGTTTGGGCACTTTTTACATGTACCTATAGGACTCTGTTCTGCTCACATCCACACATCTGTGCAGTTTTAATTTGCCTTTAGGATCAGTTGAGCCAGTTATTTTTATTGGCGAACATACACATAATATATAGTATAGTATAGTTAAAGTTGATAAGTTCTGCCAAACGTCCCTCACCAGATGCCTTATTTCGATTTACTTAGTCAGGAGGGCAAGGAGGGTAGAGAAGAGAGAACTACACCATCATCAAAGCAGCATTACCATCTCATGTTGAGGAAAGGAGCAGTGGTGCTAAGTAGTAATATGGCTGAATGCAGTAGTGGCCATAGGGTAGTGCACTACTAAGCTACAAACACATGTAAACTTCAAGATTTATCAGTCAGGTGCTAGAATACAGAAGATTCAACATACAGTAAAAGAATGCAGTACATGAAACACCATTCAAGTATCACTTATAGGATGAAAATCATGCTACTGTACATAATCAAGAACAGTCACAATTTCTCCCCGTGGAAAATAAGGTGGGAGGGTGGCTACGGACTTAAATTCATGTTCTAGGTGAACTTCAACTGCACTAAGGACAGAGGTTTCCTTGAAGACAGTCAAAGATTGGTTTATACTTTCTTGCTCTTGGTGCCCTGGGTTAGTTTATGGTTGCTGTAAAATGGAACTAGTACAAAAAAAGACCTAGACTGTATAAGCACTTATTACCTTCAACCTTGTTTAGGATATATCGTTTGTTGCATTCTTTTTGCAAGCTTGATGGTGCCAATGATGAGAACAGGGCTATCCTGGCGAGTACCAGTCAGGCTCCCGTTGGTGGTGCACCCGTGAGGTGCCATCTCGCTCTTGCACACCTTTTTTTCGGTTTAGCACAATATATTTTGGACACGAAAGCAGGTGTGGTATGAGTGGTCTCACAACTGTATCTTAGTCATTGAGAATCAGGCAATGGTTTAAATAAAGCACTATCCCAGGGCATATCGACTATCCCATTAACGATTAAAAGGGGAGTAAGGTTTGCAAAAAGAATGCAACAAACGATATATCCTAAACAAGGTTGAAGGTATTAAGTGCTTATACACTCTAGGTCTTTTTTTGTACTAGTTGCATATTGAGTGGAGGGCGACCTATGACTAGCTTTACCCTCTAAGCTCCTACCTTTTTTTGAATGCTGTAAAATGGAGCCACAATGTCTCGGGTACAAATGGCTCGAATGATTCAAGGATGAGGTTGGCCGACCTCAGCCAACAGAACACCCCTGAATGTTCTAAGGTGAAAAGGGATGAAATTAAAATGTATGTTCCTCCAGGGCCTAAGGAAGTGTGGTACGTGCTGCCAAATAGTTATTCCTGCTGGAAGCTCATCAAAAGGTAAATCCCTCAATATTACTCAAACATTTCATCGTCCTCAGATGAAGCAGTTTATGATCAGTTTCAGCATGGTCACCTGGGTTGCAGAGTCACAATTCCTGGGCAGGTTGTCTTCGTGGATTCACTCTTCTGCAATTCGGGGTCAGGAAGACTTTAGTCATGTCTCCCTGATCAGTACAGTTCCAGCTCTCAAAGGCAGCTCAAGAGTTTGTCTTCCAGGCAGGACACAGCAGCAAAACTTATTCTAACCTTGAGGGGGACACAGATTCAAGACCCTGGTCACTTCTCTCTCTCTAGAAGTTCATACCAATGGAAGCTAAAGACTCCACAGGGGCAGCGTATTTTTTTTTTAAGTTTGAGTTTATTGAAAAACAAACAGAACAAAAATGAAGTAAACAGTTAAAATCATACAACCATACATGTTGTATGATAAAAGAAAATATAAACTGGTAAAAGCAATACAAAATATATAAGTTCAAAGAAGAAAATCAGTCAAATATACAAATAGAAATATCATCGTAAGCATAACAATATCTGAAAATAAGAAGATCAAATAAAACAGCAATCAAAAGACAATTGGCAATTAGCTAAGAAAAGTGGTAAAAAGGCAGTGGGGGAATTCAAGGTGGTTTCTGTACTTCATCTGAATTAGATTTAGACGTAGTGGACGAAGAAGCAACTAAAGATAAGTAATTGGTTAGGGGTAGCCAGAGGAGATCTCTTTTGATTGCCAGGGAAATGGGAGAAACATAATTAGTATCTAGGCGATGATGGAAACGAACCGCAGTCCACCAAGAGCGAAAGGTGACATTATTCGCCTGTTTCCAATTGGAGGTGATGAGATGAAAGGCAATAGCAATCAAAAGGTCGAGGAGCTTATATTTTTGTGAAGATTGGGGCCAAAGAGGGGAAAGAGTACCCAGAAAGATGTGAGTAACGGAGAAAGGAATTTGGACATTAAAAATTGTTTGAATTTGCGTCCAAATAAGTTTCCAGAACTGGAGTATAGGTGAACATTCAAATAGATTATGTTTTAAATCAGCAGTAGAGTATGAGCAAGACCAACAAATAGAAGGAGTGTTAGATGAAAAAGTGGACAAAATCAATGGAGTAAATAAAATCCGTTTATAAATAAAAAAAGGGTTTGGGTGGTATTAGCGGCTCTAGAGGTCTTATGAATCTTTAACCATATCTTATCCCAAAGAGAAACAGGACAATCCTGAGAGAGAGCATTTTCCCAAGCCATCTCAATTTTAATTTTAGATCTGTCCAATAAATGTTGAAGGGATTTATAGAGAAAAGAAGCAGAGGGAGAATGGTCTAATGCAGAGGATACAGTTTGAGATATAGTGGGGATATTATTGGTGACGGGTAAAGATTGAAGGTATTGAAGAAGGATGGGACAAAGTAAATTATGCTGTGAACGAGATGACAAAGATAAGGAAAATTGAGATTGGAGATCAGAGAAGGGGAGAGGTTGGTTGTTGGAAAGAAGTTGAAAATCCATCGTAGACCTTTGGAATTACAAGACTTCCAGTATATGGAACGATTACGGATCCGAAGATGTTTATTATGCCAAATAGGCTGTAGATGAATAGAAGTAATAGAGGGATAAGAGGAGGACAGAAAAGGGAGAAGTAGATTACCAGAGTGGAAAATGACAGGGTTTCGAAGAGAAGTCGTGTTGGATGTGAAGGAGAAAAATTCTCTGAAATCAAAGGTAGTAACAAAGGAAGATTCTATTTTTAGCCGGAGAGGATGATAAAAGGTGAGATCAGTGGAAATCCAACGTGCAGCTTGTTTCAAGGAAAAAGCTCTATGATAAGTTTTAAAATCAGGGAAGCGTAGTCCACCATTAGATTTAGCCTTCTTCTTCGGGGCGACAAGAGCTATATGAGAACGTTTGCCTTTCCACAGGAATTTGAGTAGTGTAGAATCGATCTTCTTAAAATAATAGTCAGGAATATGAATAGGAATCATGGAGATAATGTATAATATAAGCGGTGATAACATCATTTTAATTGAATCGAGACAACCCCACCAAGATAGAAATAAAGGGTTCCATCGGGTAGTGCTATTATTCAATTTTTGGGTTATAGAATCAAAGTTTATTGTAAGAGTGTCAGACAAGAGAGGAGCAAACCAAATTCCCAAGTATTTAATCTTAGAAGGTTGCCAAGAGAAACCAGAATGTTCGAAAAGATGTTTTTGGCATAAGTGATTTAAAGGTAGGATTTCATATTTGTCAACATTAAGACGATACCCAGAAACTTTAGAGAAAGAAGAAACCTGTTGAAGGAAGAAATGAAGAGAGCTCTCAGGATCGGAACAGTATAAAGAATATCGTCCGCGTAAACTGAAAGCTTAACTTGTTTGGAACCGAAATGGAAACCAGAGATATTATCGTCAAGTCGAATCTTGGTGAGAAAAGGTTCTGAAGCCAAAACAAATAATAAAGGGCACAATAGACAGCTTTGTCTAACACCTCTGTGCAAAGAAAAAGAATCAGAAACCATACCATTAGCAAATATTGATGCTTGAAGACTGGAATAAAGTAGGGAGATAAAAGAAATAAATTTAGGCAGGAAACCAGCCCATTTAAGAGCATTAAACATAAAATCCCAGGTAATCCTATCAAATGCTTTCTCCGCGTCCAAAGAGATAGCAGACAAAGGATGATTGAGCGAAGAAGCATTACTTATAAAATTTAAAAAAGATGCAGGAATTATCAGAAGAAATTCTTCCTTTGACAAAACCTGATACTAAAGCTTTATGATGTATGGAAGCAGTAAATAGAGAATGCATTTTGGTTGTACAGAATGTATGGAAGCAGTAAATAGAGAATGCATTTTGGTTGTACAGAATTTAACTTTGGAATTTCTATCTAATATGGGGTCAAGGATTTGGTTACAGTCACCACCAAAAATAATGTAATCATCATTAAGTAAGTACAATTGTTCTGAGATTTTAGGCCAAAAAGATTTATCAACCCCGGTAGGGGCGTATACATTAAAAATAACTTAGGAATTTTATCTATAAGGAGTTTATCAATTACCCAACGACCATCAACATCACAGTCATGATAAACAGTAGAAACATTTAACTTTTTATGACACAAAATCATAACGCCATTTTTCTTACCCATAGCAGATGGGTTATAGAATCAAAGTTTATTTTAAGAGTGTCAGACAAGAGAGGAGCAAACCAAATTCCCAAGTATTTAATCTTACAAGGTTGCCAAGAGAAACCAGAATGTTCTAAAGATGTTTTTGGCATAAGTGATTTAAAGGTAGGATTTCACATTTGTCAACATTAAGACGATACCCAGAAACTTTAGAGAAAGAAGAAACCTGTTGGAGGAAGAAATGAAGAGAGCTCTCAGGATCAGAACAGTATAAAGAATATTGTCCGCGTAAACTGAAAGCTTAACTTGTTTGTAACCGAAATGGAAACCAGAGATATTATCGTCAAGTTGAATCTTGGTGAGAAAAGGTTCTAAAGCCAATACAAATAATAAAGGGGACAATGGACAGCCTTGTCTAACACCTCTGCACAAAGAAAAAGAATCAGAAACCATACCATTAGCAAATATTGATGCTTGAAGACCGGAATAAAGTAGGGAGATAAAAGAAATAAATTTAGACAGGAAACCAGCCCATTTAAGAGCATTAAACATAAAATCCTAGGTAATCCTATCAAATGCTTTCTCCGCGTCCAAAGAGATAGCAGACAAAGGATGATTGAGCGAAGAAGCTTTAATTAAAAAATTTAAAAAAGATGCAGGAATTATCAGAAGAAATTCTTCCTTTGACAAATCCTGATTGTTCAGGGCCAATTAAGTCAGGTAAAAGTGGATCCAACCTAAGAGCCAACATTTTGGCAACAATCTTATAATCAGTATTTACCAAAGAAATAGGACGATAGTTCTTGCATAAAGAATGATCCTTATCTTCCTTAGGGATTAAACAAATCAAGGCTTCTTGAAACGTACCTCGTGAAGAACCTGAGTCAAGAAAGGATTGAAATAAAAGTAAAAGATTTGGTAGGAGAAGTGAAGCAAAATGATTATAAAATTCAATGGTAAAACCACCAGGACCGAGTGCTTTTCCACAACGTAAAACCGATACAGCATGAGAGATTTCAGCAAGCGAGATGTCCGATTCCAAGGGTCCAAAATCAACATAGGTGGAGGGAGGTGAGGGTATAGATTGGAAATAGGAAAGAAGATCAACCATATCTTGAGTAGTTTTAGGAGTATAAAGATTTTTATAGAAGGCAACAAATTAATTTAGAATATCTATGTCTTTGAATAAGGAAACACCAGTAGGACTTTGAATAGATTCAATTTTTGTTCGTTCTTTTCGTACTTACAGATAATTGGCTAGTAATTTTCTCATTTTATTTTGTCCTCCATAATAGAGGGAATTACATTTTAATAATAAAATTGGAGGCCGCGTCTGTGGTTAATTTATTAAAAGTGAATTTGGCATCAATAAGGTCCTTAAGAGAGGATTCAGTATTTGAATGGTAATATGTATATTAAAGGAGTTTGATTTTATTAAGAAGTTGAGTCGATTTAGCTTCCATAAGCTTTTTCTTCTGTGAGACAAAATTGATAATAAAACCTCTAGCAGCCGCTTTGAAAGAATCCCACACCATAAGAAAAGAGGAGTCTGGGGTATGATTAATCACAAAAAACTCATTGTCAAAAGCAGTTAATTTGGTAAAGAAAATAGGATAGAGAAGTAATGAATTGTTAAATCTCCATTGGCTAGGGTGGGGGGAAAAGGGAATGAGGTCAATAACAACATGAACAGGAGCATGATCTGAAATTAAAATGGAACCAATGTCAGAGGAAGTGGCATGTTGAGCTAATGACTTACTTAGAAAAAGGTAATTTATACGGGATTGGGAATGATGGGAAGGAGAATAAAAACTATATTCTCTAAGGACTGGATGGCATAATCTCCAAATGTCTACTAAAGCTTTATGATGTATGGAAGCAGTAAATTGAGAATGCATTTTGGTTGTACAGAATTTAACTTTGGAATTTCTATCTAATATGGGGTCAAGGATTTGGTTACAGTCACCACCAAAAATAATGTAATCATCATTAAGTAAGTACAATTGTTCTGAGATTTTAGGCCAAAAAGATTTATCAACACCGGTAGGGGCGTATACATAAAAAATAACTATAGGAATTTTATCTATAAGGAATTTATCAATTACCCAACGACCATCAACATCACAGTCATGAGAAACAGTAGAAACATTTAACTTTTTATGACACAAAATCATAATGCCATTTTTCTTACCCATAACAGGGGAATTAAATACATATCCCACCCAACGTCGCTTAAGTTTCAAGGCCTCATTCTCTGAAAGATGGGATTCTTGGAGTAGGGCAACATCAGTTTTAAGCTTGGCTAAATGAGACAATACCCGCTGCCTTTTAATTGGGTTATTTAAACCTTTAACGTTCCAGGTAGTAACTGGGAATGTGAATCAATAGGAGAAAGTGTGAACATAAAATATGCTTACTAGAGCAACCAAGAAAAGTTGTAGAGAAAAATTGTGAAGAGGAAAAAACAGAATAAAAGAGAAGAGAAAGTGAGAACAAAGAGAGCAGAAAAAGGAGAAAAATTGAGAAAACAATAAAGAAGAGAAAAAGATAAAGAAAGAGAAGACAGTACATGTCAAATACAGACGACTGAAAAACATACCTACAAATACAAAACGAAAGCGATGGTGACGGAGCCAGAGGACGACGACGACAACAGCGAGAGCAAACATCACCGAACAACCGCTGCAAGTACATCAGAACTTCATATAACATATGGGACACATCGGGAGAGGTAGAAGGACCGTAACACCTGTACAAAGGAAGAAGAAAGTTAATAATTGTGGAAAGGAAAATGGGACAAAAGGAATACATAGAAAACATATTAGGTACAATTGAACAAAAAGGTAAATAAATTGACAATCAATAAAAGAAAACATGACAAGAAAACAGCCACAAGACCAAAACCATAGGGAACAGATTAGACAATTCTTGAAGTGTCCATAACATCCGCTCCGTGATGCCGAAGGAACTCTTGTAATGCCACTGGATCTTCAAATGTGGTAGTCTTGTCCTTGTAAGTAACCTGGAAGAGGCAAGGATGAAGCAAACCATATCTGGCGTTAGGAGCTCTTAACTGTGGACGCATATCAGAAACTTTTTCGGACGGTCAGCTGTTGCTTTAGCTACGTCCTGTGAGAGGAATTGACGATGACCTTCCCACATGATCTGCTTTTTAGATTTGGCAGCTGATAGGACTTGTAGAAGGTCAGTATATTGTAGGAACAGAATAATAACGCCCCGGGGTTTGTTAGATATCTTAGGTCAAAGTCTATGAGCTCCTTGAATGTTAAAGGAGGAAGAAGCAGGTAATTTCAGAATTTTTGGGAGAAATGATTGAAAAAAGGCAGTAGGATTGGATTCTTCAGAATGTTCTGGAAGTCCATAAAGTCGAAGATTATTCCTACGATTCCGATTTTCCAAATCCTCTGCTTGCCTCTTGAGCTGCAAAATATCTGCCTCCATATAAGAGATGCAAGAGCATGAGGACTGAAGAGATTCTGTTGATTGTTCCACAATAAGAATACGAGATTCCAGTGAGGACCATTTGTCATGCAAAAATTGTCAAGTTTTAGTGGTTTCTTCCATGAACGGTTCGAGAGCTTGAATGTCCTCCAGAATTAGATCAATTAGAGGTCGAGGTCGACGAAGAGCCTGGTGAAGGATGGTCTTTCTTTAAGCGTTTTGTAGACGTGGCCGTTGTTGGAAGTTTACCTGAAGCTTGCGTTTTAGAAATTGCTCCTGAGAGAGAATCAGATTTCTGCGTGGGGATGTCCTCCATGTCGTGTAAATTGGAGTCAGAGTCAGAACAAATAGGCTTGGCAGAGAGCTTAATGTTTTGCAGTTTCCCCATGAAGAAGCAAGTAAATAATATGAAAGAGGCTCTCAAAGACAAGTCTTAAACTGCAACTCAATGCCAGTTTTTAGAAGTTATTTGTAAGAAGTAAGAACATTGAGAGGGTATGCAACATGCAACATGCAGTTCAAGAGTCAAAAAAGAGAGAGCATTGTTGTGAGGAGAAAAATGCACAAAAAATCATTAAAAGGCATTTAAAAGGAGGTATAGAACCAAACACTGGAGTGTTGCTTCATTAAATAGGCAATTATGGCCAGTTATGAGGAGGAGAAAGTCTTTCCACAGAGCATTGCGCTTGCGGCAGGAGTAGAGTGGAAAGGAATACAAAATGGTGGCCGAAATCTGGCGCGCCGAGTTGCGCTGAAATTCAGGTGCAGGAGACCTCAAAATAAATCCACAAGCAAAGCGCAAGGCTCACCTAATCTTCAAAACAAAGAGTTCAGATCCGCCGGCATAAAACGCCTGAAAATGCTGCTGAAATCAGTTCAGGAACGGAGGTCGGCAGAGGAACGCCGCAGCTACGCCGCCATCTTTTGCTGCGCACAAGCCATGCCCCCGAGGCAGCGTATTTTTAAAAGTGAAGGCACTTGCTGTCATCTCAAGCCAATAATAATGTGTGCCACCTTCAAAAATCACAACTCATACCAACTAATGCATGCACACCTCTGGTTATTTCTACACTGGGTGGAAGGAAAGTAGCAACTACCCTGAAGAATGTGCATTATGTTATGTTATGTTATGCTATGTTATAAAGACTTTTATAACGCGCTCTGTTACTAGCAAGTATCCTGGCGCGGAGAGAGAGGTGGCAGAGATAACGAGGGGGGGGCAGGCAGTTATAGGTTCATATTAAACAGATGCATTTTCAGCCCTTTCTTAAAGGCGGAAGTGGTTTGGGCAGCCTTAAGATGTAATGGAAGAACGTTCCAGGCCCTGGCAGCCCTGACTGAAATGGACTGGCCTCCAACCCTGGAAAGCTTAAATCTAGGCACGGTCATTTGGCACTGATTAGCCGAGCGGAGACAGCGCTTCGGAACATACAGGGTAATCCGTTTCCTCAGATACACAGGTACGAGCTGATGGATCGCTCGGAAAGAGAAAACCAGAGTTTTAAACATAATCCGATGCGCCACCGGAAGCCAATGGAGGCTGCGTAAGTGAGGGCGGAAGCTAGACCTCCTGGGCCGTTTAAACAGAAGTCGCACAGCCGCATTTTGAATAACCTGAAGCCGTTGGATCAAATATGCAGGTAAGCCTCTAAACAGGGCATTCGCGTAGTCAAGCCTAGAAAGGATTAAAGCACGCGACACAGTCTCTTTGGCCTCTCTCGGAAGGAGTGGAAAATCCTATGTAAGGCTTTGAGAGTAGCAAAACACACACCCGTGAGTTTTTTGATGTGGTCCTCAAACTTGATATCACTCCCAAACCAGACCCCCAGGTTCTTAACAGGGCCGCCCATGGTATTGGGGCAAGGCAGATCTGGTGGCCCTAGGAGGTTTCTAAAATTATCCGGAAAGGAACCATAAAAGAGAACCTCGGACTTGTCTTCATTGCACTTGAGCTGGGCAGGTGCTAGCCAGCGAAAGACAGATGAAAGGCAAAGCCGAACAGTCGACGTGTCCAAGTTATCCTTTGGCCAAGTGAACAAGAGCTGGGTGTCGTCGGCGTAAGCCATTATTTTAGCCCCCAACTGTTCGGCCAAATGAATCAGAGGCGTCAGATATACATTAAAAAGTAGGGGGCTCAAAGTAGACCCCTGTGGGACACCTGTAGTAAGTTTCTTAGGCAAGGAGGCATGGGGTGGCATCCAGACCTGTTGCGTCCTGTCATCCAGGAATGATGTCAGCCAATCAAGAGCTAATCCAGAGATGCCAACGACAGCCAGTCTGGTGAGGAGTAGGGTATGGGGCACCGTATCGAAGGCGGCAGAGAGGTCTAGTAAAATCAGAACCGCTCTGCCACCTCCATCTAGGCACTCCCGGATCACCTCCGAAATCTCAACCAGCGCCGTTTCGGTGCTATAGGCAGATCGGAACCCTTATTGAGCCGGGTGCAGAGCCTGAGATGACTTAATAAAACGGTCTAACTGTCTGAAAGCAATCTTTTCACAGACTTTAGCCAAAGCTGGCAACAGTGAGATAGGCCGATAGCTGGATGGAGCGGCCGGATCCAATCGGTCATTTTTAGTAGCGGCAGAGGTTTGGCTTGCTTCCAGCATGACGGGACAGTTGCAGAGGAGAAGGAGAGATTAACAATCTGGGTGACCTCTTTACATACCGTATCCGCCACCCCCCCAAGGACCCTCGCTGGGCACGGGTCAGAAGGGGACCCCGACTTCAGGGCCTCCAGTACTGCTAGGATGTCGGACTCAGTGGAGGGAGAGAAGACAGCAAACTGCTCAGCTGGCTTAGGCCCGGAAAGACGGGGTAGTGCTAAAGAGTACTTGGATCCGTCACAGACTGCTCGCAAGTCCTCTTGAATCTTAGCAATTTTATCAGTGAAGAAAGAGGAGAGCTCTTCACACCAGTGATCCAATGAGGGCAGCATAGGTTGCGCCGCACATGGTGATACAAAGCTCTGAACAATAGAAAAAATGTCTTTACTATTGTTGTTTGCTTTTTCAATTCTCCCTGCATAATAGCTACTCTTGGCTGATCTAATCGCAGCACAGTAGTCCTTTTGGGCAGCGCGCAACTCACTCTTTGCCTCGGGCAGGTAGGCTTGTCTCCACACCCGTTCGAGTTACATCCAAGTTTCAATTCCCGTAGGGTGTGGGAAAATCATGGTTTGGAAGGGGTAGACCGTAGCCTATGAATACCGCCATTGTTAATAGAGGCCGCTGACCCCTGTTCCATCCATGTGTTAAAGGTACTAACTGCCGCACCAATCTCCGAGGTCAAAATCGGACGATTTGGGGATAGGGATTCCGACAGGGTGACTAAGTTGATCCTCTGGGAGTGTGCAAGTGGGGGGGGTACCCTCTATCCCCGTGGCTCTGTCCAAGGACCAGGAGAACCTGATCAGCTCATGGTCAGACCATGTCACGCTCTCATGACAGGTCATTACAAGATCAAAGAGAGATACTGTGCAGCCGAATACCCCTTAGAATATCCCATTGTTGGGCAGGTCCCATGACAATACAAAAAAAGGGAAGGAACAGTTGGCCATAAAGATGTGCACTGGAACATGCACAGGTAATGCATTCAAAGCAGGGGAAAGCTATTTCTGGACAGATATGGTAACAGGGCTGCACATGCATGACATTTCTCGCCAGTCCTTTGTTTCATGAACGTCTCTTGGCTCTAAGAAGGTGCCCCCAACCTCCTTTGACAGTCTGCATCTGCCATATCAAAACTCACTACCATTTCCATGCACACTCTAGTGGATTTCCACTCCCTTCACTGCCCTTGTGTAAGTAAAAGGCATAACTCTAATAGGCATTACTAAAGCCAATAGATTTGGCCCTTGAAAAGTGCAGGCACACAGACATAACATGCACACACTGCTGCCCTCACATAGGTGCACTCACAAAGGCCAATGCCTCGACCACTTACTGTGCACTCACAAACGTCAATATTCATCCTTTGTTCACACAGCCACGCCACACAATGCACTCACAAAACATTTTGGCTAGCCTGCACACTCATAAACACACTGGTCTCACACAGGTACACCACTCACTAGGTAGGAGTAGAGTTGGGACAGAGGGTAGCATAGGAGGCACATATGTATCTGGTGAATCCCTAACATGTTGGTGTGGTGTTCACATCACTGGACTAAAATGCATTAGTGACACATTATAGTGCCACCCTGAACTCCCCACAATGATGCATGCTGAACGAGGAGCTGCATAGCAGCAAGCATGAGGGCAGTGAGAGTGCATTCTCCGGGCTGCCTGAGAGCCTGCTGACAGTGTTTAGGAATACAATGAGGCCTCTTTATACTGACATGGACAAGTTGCAAAGTAACAACTACTTCAATTATTGGCACATGGAAACCAGAGCCCGAGTCCTGTGGCAGTTTTCCAGCAAGGCACCACCCCACTATGGCTATGCGGTGTGCTTATTGGCCCCCTTAGGCACTGAGCAGCACGCAGCAACTTTCATTTGTAATTGCCACACCTGCCGCTAGAATGCCACCTCCTCAGTAAATGAGCAACCCCTCAGTCCTACTTCGTGAATGAGGTCTCATGAGTGAATGGCAACAGCAAAAGATGCTTTACAAGTGCTGCACTCATCCCCCTCAGGAGCCACGCCCCACAGACAAGCCGCTGCCCAGGCGAAGCACAGATGAAAACACTACTTGTCCTTCACATGTGTTGGGCGGTGGGGGCCACAGGCATTTGTATCTGGTGTCTTTAAAAGGCACTGTTGACCAGTGTGTGACTGAGAGTCACTGGACTGCCCAGCATCACTGTCTGTGACACCAAAGTCAAGAGAGACTGACTGAGGTGCAGAGCAGCCGAACTACCAGTATGACACCAGTATGACCATTGACTCCAGCATCATTGAGGCAATTAGCAGAGAATTTCAGTCCACCACTGCTAGAGACCACTACAGCTGAGACTCAGCATTTCCCAGAAGTTGGTAAGTTGCTACTAGTCCACGTAGGACAAGCACTGGCCAGAGAGTGGTCATGATGTCTGATTGGAGACTGTGCTGTATATCTATAGGAGTTTGGATGTAATGGTCAGCCTTGTGCAGGTACCTAGCTTCCTTTGGTGCAGCAGCTGCAGTGGTACTGGGGCCCATAGGCCTGAGGTACCCATGACTGAACCCTGATTATTATATTTCATAATGCAAACTGCAGCCAGCAGACCCATTACCATACTTGCACTAGGGTCAATGACCCTTTGGCTTTGCTACTGGTCTTGTGGTAAGTGTATGTTTTGTCTATTGTACTGCAAGTAAGTGCTGCATTGCAGCAACTGTTAAATGTAGGATCTCAGGAGATTGTGCAAGTGTATGGGAGCATTTTGGAGAATAGTGTTTTGAAGGAGGATGTGTAGGGCAGAAAACTGAAGAAGGCCAGCGGCAATTGTTTACACTACTATCGTCTTACATATGGGAAGTAATGTAGATTTTCCTAGTTGTTATGACGGAAAGTCTTAATTTTATTAAAGACACGGAGGCGAGTATTATGCATTCTTATCTTGCATATTTATTACAGCAGCCAAGATAAGTGAAACCACAGTTCCCAGAGGGCCAGGCGACAACTGGGCCATGGGAACGAGAAAAAACGATAACTCAGTAACCAATGACCATACGGAACATAGATAAGAGACCAAACTGACTGCGCAGCTTCCTCTTTTCGCTGGCGAGCTGGTCAGATAACATTCGAAAACAAAGGAAAAATAGCCAAAATTAAAGAAAAAGCCAAAGTCCAGGAACAGACATCTTGAACCAAAAGGAGCCAGGGCATCAGTCCAACGTGGGCATCCGCAGAGGGTTCCATAAGAGCCGGAGGGACAGTCCAAGAGGGTGAGGAATGAAACCGCTGGAGAGAAGACCTCCTATGATGAAGCAGGTGGCAAGGCCGGATTCGCTGCAGGGAGGGAGAACACATGTTAGTAGTGTAGCGGTGGGATAATACTCACCTCCGTGTCTTTAATAAAATTAAGACTTTCCGTCATAACAACTAGGAAAATCTACATTTTATGGCAAGACCGGAGGCTCCTATTATGCTTGTTCAAAGCATATCAATAACATCAGAGGCTACCGAATGAATCGGCTTACAATAAAACATACGAAAAATACTGTCATTGGAGCAATCGGCTGATCTCAGAATGTCCTCCAAGCGGGAGCCAGACCAAAAGGCCTTCGAAGCCATGGCTCCCCTGGCCGAATGCGCTCCGAAAACGGAGACGTCAATACCGGCAAGGGACATAACCCAACGAACCCACCTGGCAAGAGTAGGGGAGGAGACAGGAAGGTGGGGTTTTCAGAAAGAGATAAGGAGTTAGGAACAAGAGGGCGCTCTGAGATCAGCTGTTTTCTGTTCGTACACCTTCAAACACTGTCCTACACATAATTGGGGGGAATAGGAAAATAAGGATAAAAAACAGAGTCTAAATTAGTCTTGGTTCGTCTGCGAATCTGGAACAACACACCTGTAGGGGAAAATTGACGAGAAGAAACATCTAAAGCTCTAACATCAGATACTCTTTTAATGGATATTAAACATAATAATATAGTAAGCTTAGCAGATAACATTTTGAGAGATAAGGCAGAATTTTCTGGCCAGTCCGTAAACAGTTTAAGCACCACAGAAACATCCCATAAAAAGGTATACTTAGCCAACGGAGGTTTGGAGCAGCAAACACCTTAGAGGAGGCGACAAATCAAAGGATGAACGCCAACTGGTTTGCCATCGATCTGGGCGTGGTTGAGAGAAATGGCTGAACGATAGAGGTTGATAGTACGATAAGCCTTGCCGGCACTGGCTTCAGAAGCCAAAAAATTTACGATGAAATTCAGAGGGGCTGAAAAGGGATCAATATTCCTTTCCAAACACCAGCTTGTCCAAAGAGACCAGGCGGATTTGTATGCTTTGGAAGTTCCAGGGGCCCAGGCTTGGCTGATAAAGAGAGCAGCCTCTTGCGAAATGAGGATGTTAGAAGAGGAAGGCCGGAAACTTTCCAGGCCGACAGAGTCAAGGAGTTGTCCAGGATGAGATTGTGGCGATCGCCTTGGGGATTGAGAAGAAGATCCTCGAAGGATGGGAGAAGAACTGTAAAGTCTATCGCCATCTCCAGAAGAGAGGGGAACCAGATCTGAGCTTGCCAAAAGGGAGCAACTAACATCAGAGAGGTGGACTGTCGGCGAACTTGAGAAAGTACTCTGTTGATCATGAGGAAAGGAGGTAAGGCATAGTTGAGGTGACAAGACCAATCCTGAAGGAAGGCATCCGTTGCCAGGGCCAGGGGGTCTGGCCGCCAACTGAAGAACCGGGGCAATTGTGAGTTGAGCCGGGAAGCAAAGAGATCGATAGAGAAGGGACCCCATTTGTGAGAAAGAGAAAGGAAAACGGAGGGACAAAGCTTCCAATCGCTGGAGTCTCGGAGGAACCTCGAGCACCAATCCGCCACTGAGTTGAGGTCTCCTGGGAGATACTCTGGTGTTAAGGAAAGCTGATGAGCTAGACAGTACTCCCACAGGCTTTTCGCTAAATCCGCTAGAGGTTTGGATTTGGTCCCACCAACATGATTGATATAGCGGACCGCAGAAACATTGTCCATACGCAGGAGGATGGAACAACGGATTCTGTCTGTTGACAGGCTTTGAATCGCAAAGGAACCTGCAAGCATCTCTAAACAATTGATGTGTAATTTGGACTCCTCTGAAGACCATGTACCTCCAGTCGAGATTGGACCACATCGGGCGCCCCAACCCGACAGGCTGGCATCGGATTCTCAAACAAGATCTGGGGCTGAGGCGAAGATAGTGCGCCCGTTCCACGCATCTAAATGGTCTATCCACCATTGAAGTTTGTTGCGGGATTCGAGATCTAGGGCGATGAGATCTGCGTAGGCAAGACCTTGGCGAAGATGCCTGATTTTTAGTCTTTGGAGAGCACGATAGTGGATAGGACCTGGGAAGATGGCCTGAATGGAAGAGGAGAGAAAACCGACGATCCTGGCCAGAGACCTAAGGGACAGAAGAGAGGACTGAAGGACGGAAGCAATCTCCGCTTTGATTCTGGAAACCTTGGAAAGAGGAAGACGGAGAGACGCAGCTACTGAGTCCACTAGGAAACCCAAGAACTCCATGTTCTGAGATGGAGTCAGAGACATCTTCTCGACATTGATGAGAAGCCAAGGTCGAGGAGAAGAGACCGAGTCGTCTGTAAATCTGACAGCAGACACTGTCTGTCTGAGTTCAAGATCAGAATGTCGTCTAAGTAGATGATGAGTCTGATCACGAGAGAGCGAAGAAAGGCGACCACTGGCCTCAATAGTTTTGTGAAGCACCATGGTGCCGAAGAGAGACCAAAGGGAAGAGAGGTGAAACAGTAGGTCACTACTGACCAATGAAATTGCACGAGTTTCCAATGGGACTGGTGAATAGGAACAGTAAGATAGGCATCCTGCAGGTCCAAATGAACCATCCAATCCTTGGGACGAAGAGCGTCCCGTAAATGAAGAATTGTCTCCATTTTGAAGTGACGGTACACCACAAACTGGTTGAACCACTTCAAGTTGATTACTGGACGTAGCTTCTTGTTTTTCTTTTGTACCAGAAAAATGGAGCTTAGAAAGCCTGAGGAGTCGAAGGGAAAAATTCGGATGGCTTGTTTCAGAAGTAAAGAATTGACCTTGTTTGAGATTAGATCGGCCATATGGGAGGAGAAGACGAGAGGAGGAGGGAAAGAGGTCTGGACAGGCGGCGAAGAGAGTTCTATAAGATAGCCCTGAACAGTGTTTAAGACCCAGGGGTCTGAAGTTATAGTGTGCGATTTTGCCAAAAAGAGTTTTAGGCGACCCCCTACAGGAGGGGAAAAAGAAGGGCTTACCTTGCTGGTTGGAGTTGGAGTTGCGGTAGCTTTTTTGTTCTCTGCCCCGGAAGCCACGGCCTCGTTGTGGGTAGAATTGGGGTTTGTAATCCTGTGTGTTACTGTAGGAACCTCTGGAGCCTTGGTTGTAAGGACGGCCGGAAGAGCGGCCCCTGCTCGTCCGGCCCGTCCAAAAACACGAGGGGTAAAGACCTTTTTGATGGACTGTTGGGCTTTGTCCAAAGAGGCAAAGGTAGAGACGAACCTGCTGAGGTCACGAACCAGGTTGTCACCAAAAAGGAGACCGTTAGCTTTGGAGCCGAGATCCATATGGGCGAGATTGGCGAGTTTGGGATCCAATTTGATCAAGAGGCCTTTGCGTCTCTCGTGAGTAATGGCCGAATTGGCGTTACCTAGGAGGTAAAAGGCCCGTTGTGCCCACAAAGAAATGTCTTCAGCAGAGAGTTCGGAACCTTCCAGGCGGGCGGACTCCGCCATATCAAAGATCCGGGCCAGAGGACCCACAATATCCAACAGTTTGTCCTGGCACGTGGACCATGCCTTATCTACCCCTTTGCGGGGGTCCTTGCCAAATTTGGAGAAGAAAGTGAGAAGGGGCTGATCGATGGAGGGAACCAGGGTGATTTTGTCAGACAGGGTGGGTTTTGGACATTCAGATTTGAGTCGGGACCGAACCGCGGTCTCCAGGGGAAGGCGCAGACGTTCCGAGATATATTCCCCAACATGATGAGAGGGAAGCCATTCAGTGGAATTGGGATGACCAATGGAGGAGGGATCAAACATGGGGAGACCCTCAGAGTCGTAGACCGGCTCAAAAGTGAAGGAATCGGACTTGGCAAGTTTGGAAGGGGGGGTCAACAACATCGAAAAGGTCAAACAAATCATCAGCGTCAGCCATATCATCATCCGTGTCCAAGACGGTGGAAAAAACAATTTTTTAATTGATGACTCTGCGTGCTTTGACTTTTGCTTTCTCTTGCCCTCGGAGCCAACAAACCCCTCCTTGCCAGGAGGCCTGGGAGGCACTAAGTCCTCAGTCATCAGCGAGGAAGACTCGCTAGTCAACAGTGACGCTTTTTTTAGGAGCACGAACAGAAGCAGAGTCGTCCACCTTACGCTTTCTGCTATCCCCCGCAGATTGGGCCAGAGCCTTGGACATCATAATGAGCATGGTATGTTCCATAGTTTTGGACATGCGTCTCATAGACAGTTCAACCGCATGCTCCACAGAATTGTTAATAAATGTATTCAAATCCTGTTTAAATGAATCATTGTCCTCTTTTGTAGGGACCTACAGAGAAAAAGACAAGGCAGTCAGGGGTTAAAATGAAGCAATGGAGCACTGGGGGCGTGTACGGGGGCGGGTCGAGCACCGGGACGAGCACCAAAGGAAGAGCTGACGAGAGGCAAGGAGCGGTGAAGGAGAAGGCAGGCTGTGTCGCGGGCTAAACCCTCAGAGGAAGGTGGGAAGAGAGGCGCGAAGACGCGCGTGAGAAGCAGCACCGGGATATACCACCAGCCCGGGCTGGGGGGGGGGGAGGCTGCTCAATGCCGAGCAACTGTAAAGCAAAGGAGCGCGTCAAGCGCTAATGATAAGCGCAAAGCAGCGCAACACCAAATAAAAACATGCAATAAGCACAATTATCAATAAACCAAGCACAACGCAGTTATAAATACTGGGAGCAAAGATAAGAGACACTTATCTGACTGCGAGCAGCAAGAAAAGAGGAAGCTGCGCAGTCAGTTTGGTCTCTTATCTATGTTCCTTATGGTGATTGGTTACTGAGTTATCGTTTTTCTTGTTCCCATGGCCCAGTTGTCGCCTGGCCCTCTGGAAACTGGGGTTTCACTTATCTTGGCTGCTGTAATAAATATGCAAGATAAGAATGCATAATAGGAGCCTCCGGTCTTGCAATAAAATTAGTGACTTTCTATTTTAGGGGGCCAAGTTATTTTTAAAACTTCCTATTCCTCAAAAGGATGTGAGTTCTGATATTTATATCTTTCCATGCACTTCATTGCTTTCTTTTACTCACAGGAAAGTGTCACTCTAAGTGTAACACATTTGATCTGTGAATGTTACTCATAAGTAAACTGAAACCGTGGAAATGTCACACATAAGGAATCTGTAAACTTGGCAGCAATGCTGGTGCATCGGTCCAGTAGAGCAATTCAAAGGTGCTGGGGGAAACTTCACAAAGGGCCATATGTATCAAGCCAAATTGAGTTCGCTAACGCCGAAATTCGCAGAATTTCGGCGTTTGCGAATGCAATTTGTACAATTGGTATGTATGAAGGAAATCTGCTTTAGAAATAAGGAATCGCAAGATTTGCGATTCCTTATCTTGCGATTGCATTTAAGGAATCGCAAATTTTGCGATTCCTTAAATGCAATGTAAGAAGCCAAAAAAATTAGCAAATTGGCCTTAAGGAATCGCAAATTACCACCAACTTCTAGTTGGTGGTAAGTTGCGAATTCCTTTCAAAATGCATATTTTTTTAATTTTCTAAGCGCCATGTTACGCACATACATGCCCTTAGGGCATGTATGTGCGCCACATGTGCACCCATGCTGATTTCAGGGGTGCAACAGGGTGTCCTTTGGACACCCCTGCACCCTTGAAAATATTCACAATTTGCGATTAGCAAATTGCGAATCGCAAATTTCCCCTTCATTCCTATGGGCCTCCTGGCCCATAGAAATGAATGGGAAATTATTCCTTAATTGCAATTAGCAATTTGCTAATCGCAATTAAGGAATTTTTAGAAATCGCTAAAAAGAAGCTAATTTCTACATACATACCATTTTGCGATTTCTAAATAGCCATTCCTTAAAAATCGCTATTTAGGAATCGCAAAATGGAATGTTGATACATATGGCCCTAAAGCCTGAATGTCCACTGGGGTTATCTTATCTCCCATCAGCCACACTTGGGTTAATACAGGGGATTATGTGAGTCTTGGAGACGTTTGCAGGAAAGAGTCTTTGCATTTAAAAAACCCACTTGCCTTCTAAAAAACAAGAAAGTACTTTTCTTTGTATTGCAAGTATGTAAATGTGGGATACTTGTAAAGCGCACTGTTACTCTACCCGAGTGTCCTGGCGCTGTAGACCACTGGGGAACCCGTCCTGGTTTTCCCTGTGAGATGGTCCCTTTCTGGGTATCTCCAGGGTGAAAAAACACAAAGTCCTGCGCACTCAAAATAAGTGTACAACATAGTAAGCCACTTGTATGCAGTTGAATAGAATTATGTCCAACGTCGAATCTTGTATTTTCATATATATCTCCTTTTATTTGATCATCACACCAATGGTAATGTACAGCCAGCCGACACGTGTTTCGTTGTAGGTCTGTACATGCACAGATGCTACAACTCTTCAGGGCTGGAAAAATACAAAAAGGATGACCTGTAGCCAGCCTGCTTAAAACCGTTCAAATAATGGATATATAGAATTGTCCACCTCCATGTGACATTTAATATCCAGAAACAAAAACCTAATCCTGTGGAACCCTCAAGTGGTAGAAAGAATTTGAATTGTATTCACTATTATTACGCTTTGTCAAAGTAGCTACAGTTGCAAATATTTACTTTTTATAATTTTATTGTGTCCCTTTTTGTGTATAGGACTTACACGGGTGTCGGTTTCACTATCTTTTATCACAAGGTACAACTGGAAATGTTTACGATAATACAGTTATTCTTTCATTTATTTCTGTTTCTATCACTTGAGGGTTCCACAGGATTATTTATTTATTTATTATTTATTTAGAAGTTTTCTATAGCGCTAACAAGACCCGAAGGTAGCAGAGCGCTTTACAGTAAAAGGAAAGGCATGGTGAGCAAAAAGATACGTAACAAATAAAGGCAGTCCTCAAAGACAATATTGGGGGAGGAGAAGTTCGTAACAGTAGGACTTTTGGTAGAAGGATACAGAGATAACACATAGTTCAGAGGGAGATCCTAGTTATCTAGGACCTAGGGAACGGGTGAGGAACAAGGATTTGAGTTGGATCTTGAAGTCCGGATAGGAAGGTAGAGTTCTGATATGAGGGGGGATAGAGTTCCATATTTTGGGGGCATTTCCAGTGAAGGAGCAGTCCGCAGTTTTCTTCTTTCTGGTTTTTGGTGGGATGAGCAACAGGGAGTTGGAGCTTCTCAAATATCTGCTTTGGCCTGCTTTTGTGAGCTTGTTTGCCAAGTATTCTGGTTTACCGGTGTGGAGGGCCTTGTGTGTTAGGCAGGCCGTTCTGAAGGAGCTACGCATTTCCACCGGGAGCCATTCAAGTTCTTTGAGTGCTGGGGAGATGTGGTCAAATTTTTTGCATCCTGTGATCATTCTTGCTGCCGCATGTAGTGTTGTTTTTAATGGAGCCAAGTGTGATTTGGGTATACCTGTAAGGATTGAGTTCCCATAGTCCAGTCTAGATAGAACTAGAGATTGAGTGGCTAGTTTAAGGTCTTTGTTTGGAATGAAAGGTTTTATTTTGTTCAGCAGTCTGAGGTTGAAGAAAGCACTTTTTGCCGAGTTCTTAATGTGGTTTGTCAGGTTAATTTGGGGTCAAGGGTGAAACCCAGAGATTTGACGGAATCAGTTGGCGTGAGAGAACCTTTAAGAGCATCGATCGACTTCAGCCATTCAGTGATTTGAGGATTGTATTCTTTGTTTGAGATGAGAAGAGTTTCGGTCTTGTCGGGATTGAGTTTCAGATGGTTTTTTGTCAGCCAGTCTTGAACATCTTTTAAGCCAGCATTTAGTCTGTGGATGTCATTAAGTGAAGAGGTTTCCAGGTAAATCTGCGTGTCATCCGCGTAGAGGTGGAAGAGGATATTGGCATTCCTGAGTAGTTTGGCGAGCGGTTCCATATAGATGTTGAAGAGCTGAGGTGAAAGTACTGATCCTTGGGGGACACCCTTGTTGACTTGCTGCATTTCGGAGGTGAAGTTCTTCAGTTTTATTATTTGCGAACGGTTGTGGAGAAAGGAAGAAAACCAATCAAGAACTACTTCGCCGAGGCCAGCTCTTGCTTGCAGAGTTTTGATGAGGAGCTTATGGTCTACCGTGTCGAAAGCTGCGGATAGATCAAGGAGTATGAGAAGGCAGCACTTGTCAGCGTCAAGAGAACCGTGAATGTCATCTATGATGTTCAGCATCGCGGTTTCTGTGCTGCGGCCTTGTCTGAAGCCAGATTGGAGGGGGTCGAGGAGATTGATGTTATCCAGATGATGAGTCAGTTGCAGGAGAACACAGCGTTCCAGTGTTTTGGCGAGTAGAGGGAGGTTAGATATCGGTCTGAAATTGTTCAAGTCTGCTGAGTCAATTTCCGGGTTTTTTCAGCAAAGGAGTGACTTGTCTCATTTTTAGACAGTCAGGGACCACTCCGCTTTGTAGGGAGCTGTTTATGATTTTGCCCCAGATAGGTGCTAAAGTGAGCTTCATTTTTTTGACTAGTGAGGGAGGAATGGGGTCTGAGATGTGAGCTGATGGTTTGGAGGTCGAGATCAGCGAGATTATCTCAGTTTCCTGCACGTGGCGAAAGTTTAGCCACGGGGGGGGGAGGGGCCAGAGAGGAGGGTCTGAGGGATGGCCGCGTTACTGATGTCTAGAGATAGTTAAATTTTTAGGACCTTGTCGTTGAAGAAGCTGGCGAAGTTGTCGCAAAGTTCTTTGGACGCTTGCAGGGGTGAGGGCAGAGGCTTGGATGTTTGGTGTCTGATTATGTTGAAGAGCTCCTTAGGTCTGTTTGTGGAGTTGGCTAGAGCCTCTCGGAAGAAGCTGGATTTCTTGTTTTTGATATCGTTGTTATACTTCTTGCGGGCTGTGTTTAGTTGTAGGCGAAGGGTGGCTGTTGGGTTGTTTCTCCACTTTCTTTCTTTGGCTCTCAATGATCTTCTTTCTGCGTTGAGGTCCGCATTGAACCACGTTCTAGATGGGGTGGCACGGCTTCTTTTGAGCTTTGGAGGAGCTAGATGATCGAGAATGGAGACTAGCTCAGAGTTGTAGTGGTCAATGAGTTCGTTGGTCGAAAGGTGTGGGGAGTTGTCTAGAAAAAGTGAACTTAGCTGCCCTTCTAGAATGTCTATGGGGACTTGGGAGAGGTTTCTTGACCATTTGGGTGGGTCTTGGGGAGGTTTAAGCGGGATGATGGGGTGATTAATGTGAAATAGGATCATATGGTGATCTGTCCAGTCAACAGGGAGTATGTGGTTGATCGTGATTGAATTCTTTTGTGCAATGATGGCGTCCAGTGTGGCTCCTTTGTAATGTGTCTCCTCGGTGCAATGTTGAGTGAGGTTGTTATCGGTGAGGAGGTTGGATAGTGATCTAATTAGAGGGTTATGGGATTCATTCCATCGGAGATTCAGGTCACCAAGAATTATGTTTTTGGAATCGTCGAGAGCGTCTTGAGCGATCAGGTTGGATAGTTGGTCTCCAAACTCATTGTTTCTGCCCGGGGGGGTGATAAAGAAGATGGCAGAGTAGAGAGTCATTGTCTTTGGTTTTGATGGAAGCGGATAGGCATTCAAATGAGTTGTATTCAAAGGGGGAGGTTTCTGTGATGTTCCAGCTGTCCTTGTGGATGATAGCAACTCCACCTCCTCATTGATTAGGTTTTTGTTTCTGGATATTAAATGTCACATGGAGGTGGACAATTCTATATATCCATGATTTGAACGGTGTTAAGCAGGCTGGCTACAGGTCATCCTTTTTGTATTTTTCCAGCCCTGAAGAGTTGTAGCATCTGTGCATGTACAGACCTACAACGAAACACGTGTCGGCTGGCTGTACATTACCATTGGTGTGATGATCAAATAAAAGGAGATATATATGAAAATACAAGACTCGACGTTGGACATAATTCTATTCAACTGCATACAAGTGGCTTACTACGTTGTACACTTATTTTGAGTGCGCAGGACTTTGTGTTTTATATGTTTGATGTGTTTTGGGCACATTTAAATTGAGGGGTTCTGTTGGGTCCCCCCTCCCTGCCTGCACCAGCAATCCGGAACCTATCTAGCCATCCACGTTAATACTGTTTGAGCGCCCGTGAAAACCCGTAAACTTAATACCCATTTTCTGTTGTGCTTATCTCCAGGGTGAAACCAGGCATCCCCGGCATCTGTGGGGGGCCGTTGTAGAGATGAGGCAAGCTTAATGCCCAGAGTTACCGAGTGTGTTCCCTGGTTAGAGTAGGCACTGAGACGAGAATTATCGAGTCCGTTGACCCTGGTCAAAGACCCTGCCGCGTCGGAAGCTTTGCACAGATCTGCTACCTTGGAACAGGAAAACATTATAGACTATGCAAAATACCATTTCAAGATAGTGCGATGGTTTTTACCCTGCAGTAGTGATGCCTGGTGCTCTGTATGAGAAAGTTGTGGTTCAGTACTAATGGCAGTGGAGCTGCTGGTACATTCATTACTCAATCAGCACTAGTCTGCAGGTGAGGTGCTGGGAGACGAACTAAAGGAAATATCTGCTAAAGTCTTGCTCCTCTGAATGCAGAGTAACAAAGTCTGCAGGCAAAATATTATTATTTAGACTACCTGACATACTAATTAATGACCAGTGGTTGTGTACTAGCAGAGCCAAACATTGGCAACAAAGCCATGGCTAAAGAGGGCTGATCCACTGCCCAATTGTATGTATGCTGTTCTGAAGGGCTGGACCAGTAGGTGACTGACACTATGATGAATAACTGAAGTGGGCTTACTAAAGGCCCATTTTCTCTAAACAAGATTACGGATCCGTTTTTAGAACACATGAGGCTGGTGAGACAGCTAAAACAGTATTTTGGATAACCCTAAAACACATATAAATAGATAGATCACAGGAACCAGGAGAGCAGTTAATCCTCGACTCACACGCCTAGGACCTACACCACTGGTCAGAGCAACACAATCTTCCATGAAAGACATGGAACAAGGGGGGTACTGCAGGACCACGGCAAGTTTCCTTCAAAGATGTAGAACAAGCGTGTACTGCAGTGCCAGCCAGCACACGCTTCCTTCAAAGACATGGAACAAGTTTGCTCATTCAGAGCCAGTCAGCACAAGCTTCCTTCAAAGACATAGAACAAATGTGGTACTGCAGGGACAGTGTAAGCTTTTTTCAAAGACATGGAATGAGTGTAGTGCTGCAAGGCCAGCCAGTACAAGCTTCCCTCACATGCACAGAACGTGGACCGCATCTGCAGCATCAGCTCAAGCCTGTGTGTAAACACAGGGTAAAACTGAGGGATAAACGTACTCACTTAATACTCCAAAGGCAGCTGCTTTCCTTTGTATTCACTTCCGGCAGCAGCACTGCAAAGCGTCTTCAAGTAGCTTCTCCTGCTGCAGTCCAGTTTCTAGCTGGATAAAACAGCCATGGCCAGGGGACCATCCAGCACTTTACAACTGTAGTAAACAATATCCTGTGCATGCTCTTCCAAGAACATGGTATTTCAACAAGCAAGCACTGATGCTCTGCCCACCTTATGAAAGGGAAGATTGAGGGAGGGTATGTGATTCAGAAGGCTACCTCACAGGGGTCAATGGCAGTAATGCAGGACTCTCTTATTTCAGTTCCACCAATTAAATCCATAAACCCAAGGTCATTGGCATAGGACTGCTTTAAGTCAACTGTTTCATCTATTACTATTGACTGAAGCATCAATCTCATGAAGAGGATCAATAAAACACAACTACACTAAAGGGATAATTCACTTTCCATACAGAAGAATCATAGGACTCCTTTAGAAAAGAAAGTGTGATGGAGCCAGTTGTCCTGTTCTTTAGCCCATTCCTTCCAGTATAACATCTCAATAGTCTTTTTTGTGTGGAATCTAGACATAGTGCCACCAAGGTACAACTAGGGCAAAATGCAGAAAGTTAGATTTTGACATTATTTATGGGAGCTTACTTTGTCCGGGGGTATTGATACAAAATGTGCGAGATCTGGTTTCTTTATTTTTAATAAAGGAAAATTGGTTTCTTTTCCATGACTTAAAGTGAGTGTTCAGAAAACATGCATGTCTGTTGAAAAATGCTGGAAACTGCATGACCTTTAATGGATGCAAGAGATAGGTATGTTCATTTCAGACCAGGATTTCCTTTCTTCGTGAAAGCAGAGGGAAGCTGCTGGCATGTTTTCAGATGGTATTTATCCCGAATTGTCTGGAGCAAACAAGTGTTATGTGGAAATGTTAAATTAAATTATTGTGAAGTTAATTCCCATACAATAAGATAAACATGACACATTATTTGCATCGAATGTACTGAAATACAACAGGATATATTGTCATAACATGATGGTAGCATCAAATATACACCAGCAAAGCAGTGTTTTGTAAAACCTCTGTACAAAAGTACAAAGTGCTGTTGGAGTGTGATGTAAATGTACCTTTATTTTAGAAGTCCCTTCTTGATAATAGACAGATACAGCGGACACATGTTTCATCAGGTTGACGTCAATGCTGTAGGAACAAATATTTCTCTTGTAGGCGATCTCAATTGATAGTCATAAGCAACTGAATAGTCCTTCCCACGTGCAGGGACCCCGGAGCACTTTTTCACAATATATCTTAAGTGTAGATGTTCATCTTTCTTCAGGAAGTTGGCTGCAACGGCCCAGTTCTTCATCTTGTACTTAAAAAAGGGGCAAGAAGAATTGTATATGTGTATAATTTCATGATGTTTTTATAAAACAGCATAAATCTTTCGCAACCCCTTTTTGATGGAGTACAGAGATGAGGAAGAGCAGTAGAGTGTACCCCAGTAGGCTATCATTATATGAGTTAAACATGGAGGCTGTGCCTTTAAGAACTCAGGGACCACCTGTAGCCTATCATGCTCAGCAGGTGGCAGTTGCTGTAGTTATTTTTTCTGGCTCCTGCTGACAGGATCCTGGAGCATTGAGCTCAGCCAATTTTGGCTTTTTTTTCTAGACAATTGTCAGAAATTATGGTAGACAACCATTTCACTCAACAATTTTGGTCACTCCTTGGCTTTTTCTGTTTTTCAGTTTTTTCTTGACAAAAAACTAAGGTATTTAGTCCGATAAAATGTCTTCTTTATTTGATAAATCCCCAGCCTGTGGGAGAAAGAAGGCTAAAACTGATCCTCATGAGGTTTGCATCATCTGCCTCCCAGAAAGTCATGTTCTTGAATCTTGTCACCATTGCAGTAACTTTTCAAGATGTACCATGAGGGAAATGGAGAAAATTCACCTCCGTGTCATCTCAGAGTGATGAAGATAACAAGTGCAGTCTGAAGGTCGGACCTCAGAGCGAGGGGAGGGTCAGTCCTCTACCAGGTCTCTGTCAACTGTCTCTGAAGGGTGTGCAAGGAAAAAATCTGCAGAAAAAATAATTGGTCACAGCTAACGTCAAGAGGATGATGGCGAGGTACGGAGCCCACCTGCTCACCGTCAACAGCCAGTTCAAGGTCTATTGACTACCATTGCCATCAAGGTCCAGATCGATGTCGAGGTACCACCATAAGTCTCTGTCAAGGACCACATCGTTGTTGAGGTGCTGTCAAAGATCACCATTGAGAAGTAGATTGACGTTGACGGCAATCGATGTTGAGAAGTCTTCCAATGTTGACAAGAATACAGGAGGCAAGAAAAAAGAGGAGACTTATTTATTAATCCCCAGACTCAGAGTATTCTAGGACATACTTCAAGGTCTCAAGCCAACTTCTCCACCACCAGTGTCATCTTCTCCTCCACCACCTCCGCCACTACCATCACCACCTCCTCCAAGGCCTGCTATATCGGTATCAATCTCCCATACTGAGACCCAGATCTCTGTCCAGAACATGCCATCATTCAAGTCAATACAGCTCCAGGCACTTACCTCCATCAACCAGGCACTCCTGCAATCGTCACTATTCACGATGGTCTTGTTCAATACATCTTTCCAACGATACATCCTCCATTTCTACCAGATGATACTCTCAGAAACTTTAGGATTCCCCACCACCTTTGCATTTCACCGGTGGATAATATCACCATGTTCCAGGAGGTCTTGGTGAGGGCCATTGTAGCATATTCCTAAAGGCTGCATAATCTTTGCTTTCTTAAGTGACTGTGCAGGCCTTCCTGAATAAATGCGAACATATACACTTAGGAAGATATTTTGTGAAAAATTGCTCAGGGTTCCCCGCATGTGGGTGAGACTATTCAGTGCTTATGACTTCAATGGCGATTCCCCTACAAAAGAACTGGAGTTACAGGTAAGAAGCTATTCCTTATGTAACATATGATCGATTATTTGATAGAAGAACCACTGTCTTAACTCTACCTTAAAAGTGCCAAAGATAATCATGTTAAAAGTGAAAAAGAAATAAGTGTAAGTCCTTTATAGATTCTCCAATAGATGACCTGAGCAGAACAAACTGTACAAAAGTACCATATAACAGTGAAATATACCAAAGACTATTTACCCAATCCCTAATCTTCTGTATATAGTGAGTAAAGTGCATCCATGCATAAGATATTAGTAAAAACCGAGTTGGTAAGGTACCAGTGAGTTCTGTCCATACATCGGAGATAGTTCTGCTCACCTTATGAAAGGGAAGATTGAGGGAGGGGATGTGATTCAGAAGGCTACCTCACAGGGTTCAATGGCAGAAATGCAGGACTCTGTTATTTCAGTTCTACCAATTAAATCCATAAACCCAAGGTCATTGGCATAGGACTGCTTTAAGTCAACTGTTTCATCTATTACTATTGACTGAAGCATCAATCTCATGAAGAGGATCAATAAAACACAACTACACTAAATGGATAATTCACTTTCCATACAGAAGAATCATAGGACTCCTTTAGAAAAGGAAGTGTGATGGAGCCAGTTGTCCTGTTCTTTAGCCCATTCCTTCCAGTATAACATTTCAATAGTCTTTTTGTGTGGAATCTAGACCTAGTGCCACCAAGGTACAACTAGGGCAAAATGCAGAAAGTTAGATTTTGACATTATTTATGGGAGCTTACTTTGTCAAGGGGTATTGATACAAAATGTGCGAGATCTGGTTTCTTTATTTTTAATAAAGGAAAATTGGTTTCTTTTCCATGACTTAAAGTGAATGTTCAGAAAACATGCATGTCTGTTGAAAAATGCTGGAAACTGCATGACCTTTAATGGATGCAAGAGAGAGGTATGTTCATTTCAGACTAGGATTTCCTTTCTTCGTGAAAGCAGAGGGAAGCTGCTGGCATGTTTTCAGATGGTATATATCCCGACTTGTCTGGAGCAAACAAGTGTTATGTGGAAATGTTAAATTAAATTATTGTAAAGTTAATTCCCATACAATAAGATAAACATGACGCATTATTTGCATCCAATGTACTGAAATACAACAGGATATATTGTCATAACATGATGGTAGCATCAAATATACACCAGCGAAGCAGTGTTTTGTAAAAACTCTGTACAAAAGTACAAAGTGCTGTTGGAGTGTGATGTAAATGTACCTTTATTTTAGAAGTCCCTTCTTGATAATAGACAGATACAGCGGACACATGTTTCATCAGGTTGACGTCAAGGCTGTAGGAACAAATATTTCTCTTGTAGGCGATCTCAATTGATAGTCATAAGCACTGAATAGTCCTTCCCACGTGCAGGGACCCCGGAGCACTTTTTCACAATATATCTTAAGTGTAGATGTTCATCTTTCTTCAGGAAGTTGGCTGCAACGGCCCAGTTCTTCATCTTGTACTTAAAAAAGGGGCAAGAAGAATTGTATATGTGTATAATTTCATGATGTTTTTATAAAACAGCATAAATCTTTCACAACCCCTTTTTGATGGAGTATAGAGATGAGGAAGAGCAGTAGAGTGTACCCCAGTAGGCTATCATTATATGAGTTAAACATGGAGGCTGTGCCTTTAAGAACTCAGGGACCACCTGTAGCCTATCATGCTCAGCAGGTGGCAGTTGCTGTAGTTCTTGTTTCTGGCTCCTGCTGACAGGATCCTGGAGCATTAAGCTCAGGCAATTTTGGCTTTTTTTCTAGACAATTGTCAGAAATTTTGGTAGAAACCATTTCACTCAACAATTTTGGTCACTCCTTGGCTTTTTCTGTTTTTTGTTTTTCAGTTTTTTCCTGACAAAAAATTAAGGTATTTAGTCCGATAAAATTTCTTCTTTATTTGATAAATCCCCAGCCTGTGGGAGAAAGAAGGCTAAAACTGATCCTCATGAGGTTTGCATCATCTGCCTCCCAGAAAGTCATGTTCTTGAATCTTGTCACCATTGTAGGAACTTTTCAAGATGTGCCCTGAGGGAAATGGAGAAAATTCACCTCCGTGTCATCTCAGAGTGATGAAGATAACAAGTGCAGTCTGAAGGTCGGACCTCAGAGCGAGGGGAGGGTCAGTCCTCTACCAGGTCTCTGGCAAATGTCTCTAAAGGGTGTGCAAGGAAAAAATCTGCAGAAAAAAATCATTGGTCACAGCTAACGTCAAGAGGTTGATGGCGAGGTACGGAGCCCACCTGCTCACCGTCAACAGCCAGTTCAAGGTCTATTGACTACCATTGCCATCAAGGTCCAGATCGATGTCGAGGTACCACCATAAGTCTCTGTCAAGGACCACATCGTTGTTGAGGTGCTGTCAAAGATCACCATTGAGAAGTTGATTGACGTCGACGGCAATCGATGTTGAGAAGTCTTCCAATGTTGACAAGAATACAGGAGGCAAGAAAAAAGAGGAGACTTATTTATTCATCCCAGACTCAGAGTATTCTAGGACATACTTCAAGGTCTCAAGCCAACTTCTCCACCAGCAGTGTCATCTTCTCCTCCACCACCTCCGCCACTACCATCACCACCTCCTCCAAGGCCTGCAATATCGGTATCAATCTCCCATACTGAGACCCAGATCTCTGTCCAGAACATGCCATCATTCAAGTCAATACAGCTCCAGGCACTTACCTCCATCTACCAGGCACTCCCGCAATCGTCACTATACACAATGGTCTTGTTCAATACATCTTTCCACCGATACATCCTCCATTTCTACCAGATGATACTCTCAGAAACTTTAGGATTCCCCACCACCTTTGCATTTCACCGGTGGATAATATCACCATGTTCCAGGAGGTCTTGGTGAGGGCCATTGTAGCATATTCCTAAAGGCTGCATAATCTTTGCTTTCTTAAGTGACTGTGCAGGCCTTCCTGAATAAATGCGAACATATACACTTAGGAAGATATTTTGTGAAAAAATGCTCAGGGTTCCCCGCATGTGGGTGAGACTATTCAGTGCTTATGACTTCAATGGCGATTCCCCTACAAAAGAACTGGAGTTACAGGTAAGAAGCTATTCCTTATGTAACATATGATCGATTATTTGATAGAAGAACCACTGTCTTAACTCTACCTTAAAAGTGCCAAAGATAATCATGTTAAAAGTGCAAAAGAAATAAGTGTAAGTCCTTTATAGATTCTCCAATAGATGACCTGAGCAGAACAAACTGTACAAAAGTACCATATAACAGTGAAATATACCAAAGACTATTTACCCAATCCCTAATCTTCTGTATGTAGTGAGTAAAGTGCATCCATGCATAAGATATTAGTAAAAACTGAGTTGGTAAGGTACCAGTGAGTTCTGTCCATACATCGGAGATAGTAACAGAAAAACAGAGAGAGAGACCCTCCATCGAGTAAACCACTCAAGAAAAACAGCAAAACGTATAAACAAAAGTCGTTGATGTTAAAACCGGAACCATTACTAAGGTGTACTCATTAAAAAAAAAGGTGTACTCATTAAAGATTGTAACAAATCACATAAGTGTTCAGACATCCAAGTCATAGAACCTGCACCAACAAGATATAGTCCACCACAATAAACTTTTAATCCAGCTGTAGAATGTGATCCTAAATATAAATAATTATCATAAACCTGTTAAGTAGGAACTATTTCTTTGAGGACAATCGAAAGAAGAAATAAGCCTGTCTCTTTCTAATTTATGACTCTCCGAACTTAAATCCTTGAAATTTTTAATATCTCAAATCTTTATGGAGGCAGACAAAGGAGGTAAGATAGCAAATATGAACAGAACAGACTATATCCAAGAGAATGACAGACAATTGAGTGCTTACAAAACCTATTTAGGTCTACAGCCAAATCCCATCTTAGACCATACTAGGGTTATGACAAGACAGTTGAATAAAAAGTGTGATCAATGTCTGATTACTGATCTAGTATACAGATATTTGAACCAAACGTTTTCTACATTTCCATATATCTAGATACTCTCAAAGGACAGAAATCTGCATCATTCCACCTGGGTCAACCCAATATTTCTGGTGTAGGCTATCCCCTATAGAAAATCTCTAAATATATGGACTATCTTACAATCTTATGTAGCCAATATTCCCTCATACCTACAAGATGCTAGAGATCTGTTGAATAAGTTGGCTGATATGGCCTTATTAGAAGAAATTACCTTTGCGACTTTGGATGTTTGCTCTTTGTTTACCTATATCCCTAAATACAAAAGGCTATGGTTATACAACACTTTCTTGAAAATAGGAAAACCATCATTTGGGAACTTTCTAAGAAGATAATTGACATAATAGATCTGTAAATTACCACAAATGGTACAGACAGATGCAAGGTGTAGCAATAGGGCCCGATGCTCACCTTTATATCCTAATCTCTCAATTGGCCCATTTTGAACAATTACATCTATAAAAGTCATGTATACCTGCACTAACATATAACATCTTGTTTTGGGACAAGTATAGTGACAACATTTTTCTAATTTGGACAGCCACTGATGACTCATTATGGATTTTGTTAATATCTTAACAATGATTATGATCCGAACTTTACATATCAATACAGCAACACTTCTATTGAAAATGAGGATGTAGCCATTTATACATAGACTCAAACAATTAACTGTAAACTGTAAAATGCAATGCAATACATTTGACATGTGTAGTGAAGGCAGGGTCTTACTTACACACTTTGCTATGTTAGCATAGGCTTATTAGAAGTTTTAACACCATTTTACCTTTTTGCTGCTTTTGCTTACTATATGTAACTATTGTTGTAAGTTAGGCTGCTTGAATTGCTTCACATGAGAATGGCTTGTTTTCAAAGTTCCTAGCGTTGCATCTCGACCTTAGTCTGCACAGTGAGAGCTGAAGCCTCCAAGGTTATCAATACAATGTTAGGTGTTGTTCGGGCGGATCGGCTCATGCTCTAGACATAAAATGCACGCAACTGCAGCTAACTGAAATTCTGGTGTCTTTAATATCACACTGCATGCATGATTTAAAAACTTGGAGAAAAGCTGTTTCCAGAGAGACAGAGCTATTGCAGATCCTGATGTGATTCACTTCTGCTGATTTTGGAGGTATGAGGTCCCCTATTCAAGCCTAAGAGACCTTCTATATTTCATAACACATAGTTCCTAGCTAGGGAGGGTGGAATACAAGGCGCTATAGAACCTGTTCCCACCATCATTTTAATATGATTTCTCCTTTTGTGTTTTATGGAATTGTAACAATGCTGATCGTATTATTTTTAATCATAGGATATGATAGGATACACATTAATAATGCGCATGAATGCAAACAGCGTCTTGGCGCTAGTGTAAGGGAGGGCGTATTACCTAGATGTCAAACTATGCCTGTGAGAACAGCAGAGTTTTTAAAATCTTCCTGAAAATTCGATGATTAGGCTGCAGTCGAAAAGTAGGTGGCAGCTTATTCCATAATTTAGCTGCACGATGGGAGAATGTTTTTCAACCCCATCTAACTCTCCTGATTTTATCTACTTCCATGAGGCAGGCATTGCTAGATCTTAGTGTCCCAGCTGGAATATAGGGCCTGAAAAGTCTCTGCATATCCTTGGACCCTCCCCCATAGAGCACTTTCTGGACAGTGCATAAGGCCTTGAACTCCGCCCGTTGCTGTATGGGGAGACAATGGACGGCTCTAATTCCTTTGACGTAGAGCTGCCTTTGGGAATATTTAGCAGCAACCTAGCAGCTGCATTTTGCAAGGACTATAATTTGTTACTCTGGGATTTATCAATCCACAGAAGCAGCGCATTGCAGTGGTCTAATTTAGACAGCAGAAGGCCCACTACCACTGTCTTTTGCAGAGCCTAGCCAATGAAAGGGAAAATCTTTCTCAATTTTTTTACAAGGAAAAAACAGGAAGAGGTAAGACTATTTACCTGCGCTGAAAAATTGAGCTGACTATCAAAAATTATCCCCAGGTTTCTAACTTTAGGCACCGGCTTCAGGCACTCCCCTGCACTTGTTGGCCACCATGCAGAGTTCCACAGGAATTGTCCTGGACCAAATTCCATGACTTCCGTCTTGTCTGTATTAATCTTTAGGTAGGCTTGGTTCATCCAGGTCAGGATCTCCAAAAGGCACCCATGAAACCTGGCAGCAGTATCCTTGGGTTGTTTGGCCAATGAGATGATTAGCTGGGAATCATCCGCGTAGGATACCATCGCAAAGCCGTATTTCCTAACAAGTCTCGCCAGGGGGGTGACGTATATATTAAAAAGCGTCCACGAGAGCGCTGAACCCTGTGGGACGCCGCAAGGGAGAGTGAAACCCTCTGATTGCATTTCCTCCTAAACCAGCCTCTGTTCTCTTCCTTCCAAAAATGATGCATGGAGAGACATGGCTAAGCCCCCAATACCAATGTCCTGTAATCGTTGGACTAGCACAGAGTGATTTACAGTGTCGAAAGCTGCCGACAGATCTAACAAGACGAGAATCGCCGTACCTCCTCTGTCGACAGTCTTACGAATCTCCTCAGTTGCTACCGTAAGGGCAGTTTCTGTGGAATGGTGGGTTCTGAACCCGTGTTGGGTCGGGTCCACCAGATTGTTAACACCCAAGTACTCTGTTAGAGTATTATTTAGTATTTTCTCCAGCACTTTAGCTGCCATCTGAAGACCTGCTATAAGGCGATAGTTCTTAAGTTCCGAAGGATCGAAAGTGGATTTCTTCAGAATGGGTCTGATTATCGCTTTCTTCCAGGCAGTGGGATACTTTCCTGACTCAATCACCTGATTAATTAGAGTTAATTGGCCGACGATTTTGTTAGCCCCTAAATGCATAATGTCTGCTTAATCTCGCAAAAATACTGCATCTTAGAGCACGTCGTTAGAATAATATTTTAAACTTTATCGTGTCTCTTTTTTACCCATGTTGTGGACTGGTATGAGAATATAATGAAAGAGTGTTCTTGATTCCCACCGTTCCTGAGAGTAACCTTAGTCACATGTTCTGGGTTGTCTAATCATTGGTACCTTTGCTATAAGACGAAGAGCTAATGTGACACTGATGCTAGTCTGTTAGGGGTTCTAGGTACTGAGGTGAGTTTTTTGGTCCACCACAATTCACTGATGTCCTGGGTCTCTGTGCACAGTTCTGTGTCTGAGCAGAATACCTGCAACATGGCGTACCTAACGTAGTGGTCTTATTTTGAGACTCTCGAGTAGTGCTTATATCAGTCCACGGCCCCCTCATTATTGATCCGGTTGACGGTAGTGATGGATTCACCTACCTATAGTTGCATAGGTTTGTTCAAGCTTGATAATTTAAAAAGATTCGTACTTTGAATTACTGCCCATTAGTGCTCCATATCTTTTGCATTGTCTTTTCTCTACTGTGTCCTTATGGCTGACTTCGAGATCCCACAGCATAGTAGGGTGGCCGTCCGCAATCATTTGCTGATGTTTGGCGTCACTGTGGATGGCATGGCGGTAGTTTTCATGGTGAGCGCTGAAGCAGCATACCCGTTTGAGTTTTTCTACTCATGGGTTACATTTCCTGCGGTAAATGCGGTGTCTGGTACGTTTCACGTTTACACTCCCATGGCCGTGCCTCTAATGTACACCCCATATAGGACACTAGAGATTCCTATTAATGCTAGGCAGTACCGGGTTTAGTTTAATGGCGTCCTTCCCCAATCAGTGGCGGCGGTTCGGTTGGGCCCTTTGTCTATTACCGGGGCCACGTGGCCGGTTCTGGCCGGTTACACGCCGCATCCGTGTCACATGAAAGTCACTAAAGATGAGTTGCGTGTGCTCTATACCTCTTTCGTCATAGTGCACCGGGCTCTAGTGCAAAATGTTTCCTGCCACGTCCAGGCAGGGCCACCTGGCGCAACCAGCTGGACCGGCCGGGATGAAAATGAATCCCATCATGATTAATTCGGTTATGGGCAAGCGGCCCCAAGATAAGGATAATTTACCTTTTTGGCTTGCTGAGAAATGTGACCATCTGGAAGCAGTATTTCTTAATACGACTCCTGTTGAGAAGCACAGGATTCTAACGATAAGTTTGCAGAAAGACTTAATACCAGAGGTTCCTGATTGTGAAACCTGTGGTAAGATATTTGTGACAGTCTATACTAAGTGCTTCGGCACTCCGTCCATGGGTGTCCTACCCTTCGTCATTATGCGTGTCCAAGATGAACACGGAGCGGAAGCGGCTGTTGAATTGGGAATGAGACTCGTTAGAGCGTTTGAGGTTGTTTCTGATCTCATCCTTGCTAATGTTAAGGGGGATGCGGTGAACTTCCAGGTGTCTAATGCTTTGCGCAAAGTCCCCGATGCCGATAAGCCTCGGCAGTTAACGAAAATCATTGCTGATGCTTATAAGACCATTGGCTACAATGGTTTGGGTGTCAAGCCTTTTGCTAAGACAGCAGCGCAGAAGCAGACTAAGGTGGCGACTTCTATTAAAGATGAACGCACCACTGTTCCAAAGCAGAATTGGAATAAGAATAAAAAACAGGGGAAAAAGGAACAGAAACAGGGGTCACGTCCTTCTTCGCCAATACCTGCGTCTACTGAGCGCACGTACGATTTGCACAACCGCACTAATATTAAGTCACCTGATCGTTTTCAGGTTCCTGATCAACATTCTCCTCGCTCTTTGCAGGATACATTGGCCTCACCAACCGGTGGAGGAGACAGCAGCAGAGGTCCGGGTGCCCAACAAAGCTGTGAGCAGCCCGCAAGACTGAGGGTAAAGGTAAGCAAGACGACTCTCCGCGTCAAAGACCCAAGTTTCAGAAGAAGAAAGTTGCCACTTTAACAGCGAGGTATGCCACGGATAGTAAGAACGCAGCTTCGGAATCTGACATGGGTACTGATGCTGCTAGACTGCGAGGTGGAAATTACAGTAGTGCGGGAAGCATTGCATCCATTTCTGAAGGTGACAGCAACTGACACGTTCGTTGCTGTTGAGACAGCTGACACTAGAGTGGCTCCCCCTGAAAGACTTTATGAAATAGTCCTTTAAATTGAAGGTATCATACAACGTACAATAAAAGGGGTATTTTGGGAAAATCTGACTACTACCTATGACATTTTGTTAGCGGAGGCTAATTGGCCCCCATCCTTCGTTCTGTCTGCTCCGCAAGGGCAGGAGGTAATCCTCCCTGCTTTCACACACACAGTGCCAGAGGAGCAGGCCCTGAATTTTGCAGAAGAGGGGGCTAAGGTGCTGCACGGGCATTGTACTGTACTCAATGTGGTTGGGACAAATTTTCCCCCCCGACATGAGATACCATTGCGGTCTATGCCACAGCCTCAACCCCAATATCCCGTGCGACGTGAAGCGAAAGCTCCTGTTGCGGAAATCCTTGAACAATTGGAATATCATGGTGTAATTGAAACGTGTGTGTCTCCGATGAATAATCCTCTTTTTACTGTGACTAAGCCTGATGACTCGTACCGCTTGATATTGGAGTACCGGCACTTGAACTCTCATTGTCGGACCTGCACGGAACAGAATACTCACAGTTCTGCCATTGTGGATAGTCTCTGCGTAAGAGTTTAAAAACCGCACTTGACATATCCAATGGCTTTTTTAGCCATAACCTGTCCTTTCTTTGTAGTCAATGGATAGCTTTTTGCCTGTGCGGTAAACAAAAACAGTTCAGAAGATTAGCTATGGGCTATAAGAACAGTCCAGACATCTTTGCTGCCGGCATTGTCTCTCTTTTGGAGAGACTGGACCCTAATGCGTGTTCGTATGTTGATGACATTTATCTCACAGACGACGAATTATGGCCGCATCTCTGTCGCGTTGACCGCATCATTTGTATGTTTGCGAACTTCGGTTGCAAATTTAACTTTGCAAAATCCCACATTGCTGAGTACACAGTGTTGTTCCTGGGCTATGAACTCAACAATAAAGGTCGAGGTTTAGCACCTCACTTCTTGGAGAAATGCGCACAACTGCACAACAATTTCGGGCGTACTTACATTCCCGATTATGCCCAGCGTATTAAGCCGCTTTATGCCTTGGTACAGCCTACTTTCACCAAATCTTGCTGGCTGCCTGAACATTCTGCAATTTTACATAGTTTGCAGACTGATCTTCTTTAATCTAAATACTTACTGACTCGTGACAACCACACCAACCTGGTAAGAAGAATTGTGCCTGGGGCGGTGGGTTTCACGTACTTGACTTTTAATGAGGGTGACACAGTCTATCGCTTACAAGTCACACTTCGGCTGGAATGCGTTTTTCAACTGCAGTGCAGATGGCGATTCTGAAAGAACGGGCACTGTCGCAGGGTAAACGCATGTTAGTTGTTACAAACATGTTAGTTTGTCACCGCATTGGAGGCGGTGACAAAAGCCAGTGTACCAAATTCCAAAGCTTTGCACCCGAGGTGGATACAATGGGCCACGTCCTTGACATCTCCGGATGTCACGTTCATCTTTGATTCCTCTTCGCAAACTCAAGAGTTCTTGCAGTATGAATACGTTTATCCGGCTCCTCTGACCATATGCCCGCTAAAGGATTTCCATTGTATCATTTACACAGATGGATTGGCGCAGCCGGCGACGGATTCAAAACATGCTTATTCAGCGGCCTGCGCAATAGTGTTTAGTACTATGGTGAATGGAGAGTTCAAGTCCGATGTTGTGCATACACAGACATTAGGGGACTGTACCGCTCAATTGGCAGAGCTCCATGCTCTGGTGCCTGCACTGGAGTACGCTGACCCTTGTCTGACTACTCTTACTGTGAGTGACTCTTACTACTGTGTACAGTCTTACAATGACAATTTATTCTTTTGGACTCAGAATGACTATCGTGATTCCAAAGGTAGCATGATTAAACACAAAATGCTATGGGTTCGAGTGGCCGAGCTTAAAGAACGGCTGCCACTGGTGTTTGTAATTCATACTCTTGGTCACCAACGCATGGGCGTACACGCTGTTGATAAGCAGCCAAGACCGCAGTTGTGACATACTTAGAAGCAGCAGTTACACGTTCCAAAAGTAAGATTGATGATGACATCTTGGCAGCTATTGCCTCTACAGAGAAGGGAGGTAAATATCCTAGAGGTTTCCCTTCTAAATACTTTTATCTTTTAAGTCCTGATAAAGTTCCCTATGTGAGAATTAACGACTTTAGTGACAGTTTAATTCCCAACGCGGACCGCGGGCAGTCTTTGATAACAGCGGCTCACGAGGGCATGGCCTCTGCTCACGCCGGCGTGTCAGCTACTGTATCTCTTTTACAACAGCGTTACTGGTGGCGTGGATTATACAAACAGACGCATGATTATGTCCTTCATTGTGACATATGCCAGCAGATTAAACCTTCAACTGCTGTGCGCCTACCTCAGTCACAGTTGTACATATCTAATAAACCACTTGGGTGTGTTTATTTAGATCACTGCGGTCCTTTCTCCTCTGATATTGTGTATAAGTACATCTTAGTTGCAGTTGATTCGTGCACATGCTTTGTTTGGGTGTGGCCACAAAGGAGTACTGATGCCCGCACTGTCATCAGGGATTTGCGTGTCTTCATGGGAATTTTTCGATGTTGTACCTTTCATTCGGACCAGAGTCCAGCGTTCGCCTCTAAGGCCTACAAGGATGCCATGAGTTCTTTGGGGGTCCAAGTCAAATTTTCGTGTCTATACAGACCTGAGGGCAATAGTGTTGTGGTGCGAATGAACCGTGACTTAAAGCAATCCTTGACAGCTAAGGTTTTAGGTACAGGCTGGAACTGGCTCGCACATCTCTATAGCATACAGAGTGCACTTAAAAATCTCCCTTGGACGTCTCTGGGCGGGCGGACCACATACAAAATGCTCTTTGGCATCAAAATGTTTGTTCCGGACCTTGAGGGTCTAGACATGGCGGCGTCTGCCGCATCCTTTGACGTAGATAAACATTCTGCTGTTTTACAGAATCTACAAAAGACCAGAGACAGTCGTGCAAAGGAACATTTGCCCTCCACATCTGATACTGCTCTGAAGATTCCGGTAGTTGGCTGGCTACCCTGAGTTGGTGATCTGGTCAGAGAGAAGGTGGAGAACAAGAAGGAGTTTGGCCCCTCATATGCACCAGTTCCTGTGCTTGGAGTGAAGGGTACAAGAACAGTCATTTTACCTCCACTTCCTAGTCGCAAGGAAAACAGGTACATCTCCATTGATAATGTCAAATTACAGCGAGTGGCAGATTACTCTTTGTATGACTCCAGCGGTCTCTTGTCCAGCAATGCTGAGGAATTCTGTTGTGGCTCCGGCGTGTTCCACCAGGCCTGACGTTGCCATTGAGATGCCTGTAGTTACTGATCCTTTATTGAATACACCAGCTGGTGATCCCCTTAATGATACTGAGTATACCTAGTCTACAGACTTGTCGATCCTTGATTTGCAAACATCTGCAGTTAACCAGTCACGCTTTTCATTTGACACTGACTCTGTTACATCAAAGTCCCCATCGAAAACTTAGATTTTTGCTGTTTGCTTTAAGAAACATTTTTTAATACCCCCATGGACTTACATTTGGCTGGTGCTTTTTTCTATTTTTTTATTCAAGTCGATTGGATTTGTTGTGTATTTTTTCCGTTTTGTAAATGGAAACTATGTTAAAGAAATAAATTCAATTAGACTAAGTGATGGAACGTTGGCACCCCACTCCTAATCTAACATCATGAAGAGAGACCAGACTTTTGTTAACATTACAGCTTGGCCCATTTTAGATGGGATTGTATGGGATGCTTCAAGGTGGAGAACAAGAAGGAGTTTGGCCCCTCATATCGTGCACCAGTTCCTGTGCTTGGAGTTAAGGGTACAAGAACAGTAATTTTACCACCACCTCCTAGTTGCAAGGAAAACAGGTACATCTCCATTGATAATGTCAAATTACTACAGCGAGTGGCAGATTCCTCTTAGTATGACTCCAGCGGTCTCTTGTCCAGCAAAGCTGAGGAATTCTGTTGTGGCTCCGGCGTGTTCCACCAGGCCTGACGTTGCCATTGAGATGCCTGTAGTTACTGATCCTTTATTGAATACACCAGCTGGTGATCCCCTTAATGATACTGAGTATACCTACCCTACAGACTTGTCGATGCTTGATTTGCAAACATCTGCAGTTAACCAGTCACGCTTTTCATTTGACACTGACTCTGTTACATCAAAGTCCCCATCGAAAACTTAGATTTTTGCTGTTTGGTTTAAGAAACATTTTTTAATACCCCCATGGACTTACATTTGGCTGGTGCTTTTTTCTATTTTTTTATTCAAGTCGATTGGATTTGTGGTGTATTTTTTCCGTTTTGTAAATGGACACTATGTTAAAGAAATAAATTCAATTAGACTAAGTGATGGAACGTTAGCACCCCACTCCTAATCTAACATCATGAAGAGGGACCAGACTTTTGTTAACATTACAGCTTGGCCCGTTTTAGATGGGATTGTATGGGATGCTTCAAATTTCAGATACTTGGCTTCACAGAGGTTATTAATGTTCCAAATGCCCAACGTGTTTCAAAGGGGGATGTGGTTAAACAGAATACACACTCTGATGACTGGGATGTTCAGGCCGTAGAGGCTCTGTTTTCTGATTTGAAATATTATGCTGCTTTTGATGCTGAAGATTTGTATTTAGACTCAGCTAACTATGCTGATTTATTTTGCTACCAACATTATGGCAATCATTTTCTGCACAAAGCAAACACATTTAGAAATGTGGTTAATTATACACCATGGGAACATTGTCCAGCTCCCGTTGAGGGTAGCTCAAAAACTCTTTTGAAAAAGTTTACATATTTTACTGATTTTAGTCAATCTAATCCTGATGCATTTTATTTTAAGATGACTGGCAAGTCCTCTTCCAAAGTTAGACTTACCCACACTAAATTACTATATTCTAAGTCTTTTCTGGATCAATTAGCTGTTGGGGGTTATGAACTGTGGAGAAATACTATTGATCTTAAATCTGTTTGGGGTTCTAAAGGCTGGCAGGTACAAGGCACCGAGGCTTTGCATCGTACATGTCTCATCCCGAACCATTTGTTGTTTTTAAATTAGACTATTTCACAAACAACCTGATTTGGATTGGCTACGTCTAAAAAATTAAATGCTCCTTTTCTTCCTGATTTGGGAGAATACCCTACATGGTATAATCACACTGAATTGTCCCTTAGTGAATTACAGTCTCTGATGCTAAATTCGTCCTTTCACATTTCCAGTTTTGATCCCTAAGGTTGGTTATTATGGCAGAAAAGTTCTGATTTATGCCAACATTGTTTTCTAGGTCTGACCCCTGGTTATACACTGGTGAGGGTGGATCCCCAGTTTCGAAGTGATCATTCTGTTACTACCTATTCAGTAGGCAAGTTGTGTCAGAACTGGCTCAAACATTCCACCTTAGCGTCAGTTAAACTCCATCTGTCAAAATTAACTGAAGATGTTGATCTGAATGACTTTGTTAAAGGCCCTGTGGGAGGCAGATCGAAAAGATGGGTATATGCTGTTTACAATGAAGTGTGGAAAATGTCTGAAATTGAAGCAGCTTCTAGATTGAGTGAAATAGATCAAGCGAATTTAGAAAAAGTGCTTGCAGTTGATAACAACATTAACACCCTTTCTTCCCGAATTTATACATTGGACAATATTGTTTCATCTGTTGTTGATTTAGCACAGGACGAAGTGTCTGTTTTGTACCATGGTCAAAATCAATTATGGTCCATTATGCAATTTGCTTGGACATTACAAACTTTGAAGGCTGGTAAAGTGCCTTGGGACTACATGAATACTCCATTATTTTTACCATTTATTTTGACTGTGAAACAACAGTTTATGTCTATGAAGGATGCTGCTTATTCTCTTTTGCATATTGAAAAGTTAGAACCATTACCTTTTTCTGTTGCCGAATATAATTCAGCTGTATGGCTCATTCATGGGTTAATAACATCACCTTTTCCACTATTTAAATTCAATTCATGTATGAAATACTATGCCATAGGCAGATATGAACCTTTGGGTAGCGCTTATCTCCATGACGTGTGGTCTCTGCCATTTACCTAAAGGTGCCTGAGGGAGGGTAAAGAAGTTTATCTGAAAGGTGAAGATTGCACCACCACACCTGACCACTCATTAGTTTGCCGGAACATCCAATTGCATGGGTCTTGCAATTCTGACGCCCCGAATTTAGCTTGCATTTTAAAAGGAAATCTGGTCCTCGCAATGACTCCGACTTTCATGTTGCTAGTAAACGGCAGTTATTTGCTTTTAAATAATGAAGACTGCTGTGGTATGCTGGCGGGAATACCATACATTGTGACTGTTTCCCAACATGCAGTCTGTTGCAAAAATGTGCTGTTCCCTCCTCCACATGGGAAGCTCGATGTATCCAACTGGCCTTCCATTCCAACTTTGAAAGCAGAGTTCAACAAGATGAGTCGAAAAAGGGCTCTTTTGTCTCAAAAAGAAGTCGCCTTTACTTCTTCGCGTGAAACATTCGTCCTTCACGTGGCAAACACTCGCACGGAGGTGCATGCCCTTATAAGTACTGATCTTCCCCTGCATTTCGGTGCTTTGATTCATACTATCTTCAATGCCTCGTCGACCACAGGCTTGGCACACTTTTTCAAAATTGTAAATTCTGGCCTTGTGACTTCATTCCGAACTATATTTGGTGTGATACCGGCATTTTTTCATTCTATTTTTTCCAGCCTCTTCGGCGGTTTACCGTTGATTCTCGCCTTGGCTGCTGGTATACTGCTGTTCATTTGCTTGCTCAAAAATGGCTACACAATCTGTGCCCCACGACATGGATGTATGACATTACAACGCATGCTTTTATATTGCATGCCTTTACAACGCGGTTTTTACAACGCATCCCTTTACAACGCATAGTGCTTTGGGGCGCTGGATAGTGAATTGTTTAATTTACCATTCCAACTCCAATCCCCATGGATAGTAGGAAAGGTGTTGGATAATACATTAAACCTATTCCCTATCCTAGAGCGCCCCCCAGCACAATGCGTTGTAATGGTTTGCGTTGTAAAAGTTGCGTCGTAAAGGCACTGCGTGGTAAAAGTTGCGTTGTAAAGGATGTTTCCCCCACGACACCCTGCCCCGGCTGCTCCGGCTTCATAACCGGATGCTTGATTACTATGGAGCGCTACCGCTGGCTACCTTAAGTGTAGCATATGGATTATCTTAACGGTTCTCATATTTTACATGCGTGCAGCCTGTCTTCTATTGCCTGGATTATGATTTTGAATGGGTCTGGATTTGTGTCCCTGCAACACGGTGTCTCCTAACCCGGAGTATGATCTACTGATGAGTCCCTTAGTTGCTCATGAAGTAGACTGTTCTGGTATCGGAATAATGGCCTGCACAGAGGCACATGGAGTCCTAGGTAATTGGAACATATGGACTGCAGCCCATGACTTTCTGGCTCTCAGTTATCTTGAAGAACACCAGAGTTGTCCTCTGATGGTGCTAGAGGCTCCGGCTGTCAAAGAAAATGTGTGTTCTTTCCCTTTATTGAATTGGATGGCTCAAATGTTTTCGGATGAGAATAATAACTTCCTCCCGGAGGCAGTTGCAACGTACTGTGCATATACACTTTTGGATTGAAGTGGTTTCTACTTCAAACGCTTTTGTGACTCATGATTTTTTAAATCTATTTTTTACTGTATTCACGTTCTGTGCTTTGAACACTATATAGCCCCTGCTTGGTGAAATCTTTTTTTTGTGGTTACTAATTCGGAATTCTACTCCCATTTATCCAGTTTGGCAAAATTTGAACTTGGTTCTGTCTCACTCGAACTTGAACTTTGCTTTTCAAATTGCCCCCGTTCTGTGCGTGTTCTGATCAAGGGAGGGTGTAGTGAAGGCAGGGCCTTACTTATGCACATTGCTATGTTAGCATAGGCTTATTAGAAGTTTAAACGCCATTTTACCTTTTTGCTGCTTTTGCACACAACACTATGGGGCCGATTCCTATTTCGGGCGGAAGGGCTCTGAAATATGGGGCCAATTACGATTGCGGATTTCCCGCATCCACCGGGCCGGCGGAAGCCACCGCCGGCCCGGAGGATGCGGGAAAAACGCCGAAGAGGCTTGAAAGACCCACCGCCAAATTAGGATGGCTGGTGGGTCTTGCAATCTGTCCTCCGCTTTTCCGCCGTGGTCGCCTTCCGACCGTGGCGGAAAAGCATTAACATGGCTGGCGGTGTCTATCAGACACCACCAGCTATATTAGGATGGAGTAGAAAGTATGCTTTTCCACGGCGGCTTTTCCGCCGTGGAAAAGCACACGGACCATCAGTTCGGGGACCCGTTGCGGGCCCCCTGGGTGAAGGGGGGTGGGGGATGCACATGGGGGTACCAATGGTACCCCCCTGCATTTGCATGAACAAAGCGGCAGGCAACGCACGGTGCCTGCTGCTTTGTGCACGCAAATGCCATGCATGCATTTTTAACATTGCGGCAGGTGCAGCTTGAAGCTGCACCCGCCGCAATGTTAAAGATAGAGGATGTGACTGCCACCCTGGCGGTCACATCCTAATCTGCACGGAGGGACCGCCAATGCCCCTGCGGACAGTCCCTTCTACTCTATGGTGGCGGACGGACTCAGATCCTTCCGCCATCATAATCGGCCCCCATGTTCGGAGCCCTTCCGACCGAATCGGTCAGTGCCGGCAGGATTCCTTTCCGACCAAGCCATTCCGATGGGCTCGGTCAGAAAGGAATCCGACTTGGATTTTTGGCTTGCGGATGACAGGCTCGGAGAGCCTGTCCGCAGTCCCGAAATTCCTCAGTACTCCCCCGGTCGCCTCTTTCCGACCGAGGGAGTACGATGGCAGCTTTTCACTGCCTTTTTGTGCCGGTCTGTCAGGGAAGAAAAGGCAGTCGGAAGCTGTCTCTGTGGCCCTCAGCAGGGCCCCCATGCGTGTTAGGCTGCCGGTTGGCGGCCTGGGGGCACCGATGGTGCCCCTCCGTTGATCCCTGCACCCAGTGGCAGGCACCATGGGGTGCTGGCCACAGGGTGCAGGGATGAACTGCACCACTGCTTTCAGCAATGCAGGCATGCATTCCCATTGGAAAGCATGCCTGTATTGTAAAGTATACAAATGCGACTGAACACTGTTCGTTCGCATCATACTAGCAGGGCTGTAACCGGCGACAGCAGGTCGGTCGGTTACAGCTCCTGGCCGATGTTGGACCGACTCAGGTCCGTCCGACATCGGAATAGGCCCCTATATGTAACTGTTGTTGTAAGTTAGGCTGCTTGAATTGCTTCACATGAGAATGACTTGTTTTCAATTTTCCTAGACTTACATCTCGACATTAGTCTGCACAGTGAGTGCTGAAGCCTCCAAGGTTATCATAACAATGTTAGGTGTTGTTTGGGCTGATCGTCTCATGCTCTAGACATAACATGCAGGCAGCTGCAGCTAGCTGAAATTCTGGCTTCTTTAATATCACACTGCATGCATGATTTAGACACTTGGAGAAAATCCGTTTCCAGAAAAACAGAGAGTTATTGCAGATCCTGATGTGATTCACTTCTGCTGATCTTGGAGGTATGGGGTCCCCTATATAAGCCTAAGAGACCTTCTATATTTTATAAAACATAGTTCCTAGCTAGGGAGGGTGGAATACAAGGTGCTATAGAACCTGTTTCCACTATCATTATAATATGATTTCTCCTTTTGTGTTTTATGGAATTGGAACAATGCTGATCATATTATTTTTAAACATCTGTCTGCTTATGCTCGCAAAAATACTGCATCTTAGAGCACGTTGTTAAAATAAATATTTTAAACTTTATCTTGTCTCTTTTTTACCCATGTTGTGGACTGGTATGAGAATATAACGAAAGAGTGTTCTTGATTCCCACCATTCCTGAGAGTAACCTAAGTTGCATGTTCTGGATTGTCTAATCATTAGTACCTTTGCTATAGGACGAAGAGCTAATGTGACACTGATGCTAGTCGGTTAGGGGTTCTAGGTACTGAGGTGAGTTTTTTGGTCCACCACAATTCACTGATGTCCTGGGTCTCTGTGCACAGTTCTGTGTCTGAGCAGAAACCCTGCAACACATGCTAGTACTGCTCTTCCAAGGCGCCATATACAATATATCCCCTTTGGAGAAATTACACGTGTTAGACACAACTGTAGTGGTGATACTGTTTCCCATAGTTTTGCTGTTTATGTTGCCCAAATGCACAGTCTTACTGAATTAGTAGGAACCATCCGACATAGCGCCACCAAAGTTCTAACTTGGGTACTTATTAAATGGGTCTCCAGAATAGTTTTCTTTTGTGTGCCCAAAGACACTGCTAGCCATTTAATTCAGAGTCATCCATGGTGTTAGGGAAAAAACTCCTCAGCAAAGTAGGAAAACCCTATTTTGGCTGAAGTTTGTTCAAGCTTGAACCTTTAAAAAGGATCACCCAACAATAGCTACTCTCTCTGAAACCCACATATTTAAGTGACTAATCCAGAAAAGGTAGTTTTACCACTAAATTGCAGACATGCATTAACCCAAATATTAATACAACAAGGGATCCTCTTACTGGGAGAAATGCAACCTTCATGGTAGAGGCTCACACAGTGTATAGAACAGAGATATTCTATTCATGGGTAACATTGCCGGCAGTAAATGCCAACACAGGGAATTTTCACCCATACACTGAAACACTGGTACCAAACAACTATAGAGCATATGAAGATTTAGAAGTTCTACTGACATATTAGGAATACATGAACTGGTTCCAAGGTGCCGTACTACATACGTTAGGGTCCCCTCAGTAGTGAGGGGGGCAACATGGCAAGTCCTACATCATGTGTGCAAATAGGAGTTCTAACCGCAGCAGAACTTTGTAGACTTTACACAGGGACAGTTACACTATACAGAGGACCAACCAAATTCATTGTGTGAACAATGACAATAACCCTAGCAAGGACTGTTCAAGCTGCGCAACCTTATTTGGCAATGCCCGCAATGAGTCCAGTGACTAATAATGCAATTGTGGGTAAGGTTCCCATCAGATGGGAGGAGATTCCATACTAGATTGAACAAGAAACAAATCAGCTTGAAGCAGTGTTTCCCCAAACAGGACACCAAGATAAACCTAGAATTCCAACAATGTGCCTTTCATTGGAGGTGGTTCCCCTTTAGAGGACTGTGCCACATGGGGCACAGTATTTGCTGCAATCTATACCATAACACATGGTACACCATCAATAGCTGTTTTGCCAGCGGTGCTTAAACAGATTCAAAAAGAGTATGGGCAGCCCCTGCCCTGGATTTGGGAATGAAACTAATTGGCAATGTTGCTATAGTTCCCTCAATTATATAAAGTAATATATAAGGGAAAGCAGCAGTATTGGCTCTACCCCAACGTCTTGCACAGGTCGCTCCGACAGACCAAGAGTACGCACTACCTAAAATTATTGCAGAAATCTATACATCAATAGGTCAGGATAATTGTGCGGGAGCCATACCTAAAAAAACACAATTTAAGGGTAATTCTGAGATGGAGAACTCAAAACAGGCACCAGAGTCTTCTAAAACAAATGCTGGGATAAAGAAAATAAAGAAGGGACTAAGCCATCGGATGGATCTCCTCAGTGCTATATTAAGCTCAACATTGAAACAATTAAACAGCCTGATAGGTATCAGTATAATGATACACGCCCTTCTTGTTCCTATCAGCAATCATCTGAAAAAGCTCAGAGAGAGGAGGTCGATCAGAGCACAGTTTGGAGGAGTACGTGAAACCGAAGACGGACTCAGAATGCTGCCTGACTTTATAGTAAAAAAGGAAGAAAAACTTCCACAACGAAATCCTCAATTTAAAAAGAAGGTGACTGGGACCTCACTTAGACATGCCACACACATTGAGTACTGTGCTTCTGAAGAAGGAGTGGGCTTTGATTCCGCCAGACAGTGTGGCAGAAGTCACAGTAGTTCACCAGAATCTTCAAAAATGTCTGGTGGCTAAAGCAACTAATGAATTTGTCCAGGTGGAAACACCGGATCAGAGAGCTAATGCTGCAGGCAGATTATATCATTTATGACTACAAATTAAATCTTCTCTTTTGAAAGAACCTAACATTTGGCTATAACATTCCCTTGGTGGAAAGGAATTGGATGCCAGAGTTTGTACAAGATGTCCCACAAGAAAAAAACGTGATATTACCAGCCTTCTCTGCTCTTGTTCCAGAATCAGCTAAACATTCATATGCCAAGGAGTGGGCTTTAGCAAAATCCCTGGCATTATACCACAATCACATAGATTGGGATGACGATTCACCTTACCATATAATATCCATACGGTCCAGCCCATAAGTGCAACCACAGTACCCCATTAAACATGAAGCAAAATGGCAGGTTAGAGAAATCGTGGCAACTTGAATATCAAGGTGTAATTGAGACTTGCACCTCACCAATGAACAATCGATTGTTTCTGGTAGCAAAAGCAGATAATTCATATCACCTAGTCTAAGACTATTACAGTTAAATAGTCACACTCGATACATTCATAGTACAAAATACACAGCTTTGCCCTAATTAACAAAATACAAAACAACATTGGACATCTCAAATGGCTTTTTTCTGCCAAAACATAGTACCTGAAAGCCAGTATTTAACTGCATTTACCACAGCGGGCCACAAAAAAATTCTGTAGATTGCCACAAGGGTATAAAAATTGCCCAGGGTTGCTCTCAGACCTTGTAATAGAACTGTTAGAAAACTTTGACCATGTAGCATTGCCCTATGTCGATGATATATACTTAGCAGAGGATGACATAGAAACACATTTCGCCAAAGTAGATCGCATTATTGTGGAATTTTCTATAAATATAATGAAAGAAAATCCAAAATTGCCTTTCTCAATGTTCTATTCCTGGGATTCAAGCTCTCAAATGAAGGCAAGAGCTTAGCGTCACATTTCTTAAAGGAATGTGCACACATACAACCACCAAACACCATAAAAAAGCGACAATCACTAGAGCTTCCTAAATTTTTGTAGAACATACATACCAGATTTCATACAATGGGTAAAACCATTTTATGAATTAATTCGTCCAGACTCTTCAAGCATCTATTGGACATCAGAACACACACAAATCTTGCAATTAGTACAAGCTGACATGCTAGATTCAAAACACTTACACACATGTGTTAACACTCAGAACTTTGTGAGCCACGTAATTGCCGGGACCACAGGCTATACATCTGTCACATTCAACGAGGGTGACACAGTACCAATTGCAAATAAATCACATTTATATTCCAATGCAGAGATGTGTGTTGCAGCAACACAAAAAATACTGAGAGCAGTACAGACAACTGTAGTCAAAGAAAGACCGTTGGCTTAGGGGAAATGCATAATTGTCAAGACCCCCATTCCAGCCTTACAGGCTGTCACAAAGGCCAGCATCCTTAATGCAAAAACCTTACATCCAAGGTGGATACAGTGGGCCAACTCACTAACCGCAACAGATGTAGAATATATCTTTGACTCAGCATTACAAACACAAGCATACCTACAATATGAGCAATAATACTGTATGCCCAGTGAGATAATGCCTCTAGATCAGAATGACTTTAACATTTATACTCATGGTTGTGCCCAGCCTGCAGTTGGAACAAAACAATGTTTCTCTGCCACTTGGGCAGCAGGAAAGGGCAAAATGGGAGATGGGGTTTTACAACCTCTACAACATTTACACAGTGACTGCACTGCACAGCTGGCTGGGCTGAAAGCTCTAATTCTGGCACTTGAGAATACTGATCCTAAATTCCACACAAATAGAGTGTGCAATTCGTATTATTGTGTCGAGTCTTGCAATGAGTATCTACACTATCGGAGCCGGAATAGTTTCAGAGATTCTAAAGGGTAAACCATCAAGCACAAGACACTTTGGGGACAAGTGACAAAATGTAGTCATTGCCTGGTGAGGCCGCAAAAGCAGCAGTGCAAACTGCTGTCATAGCTGCAGTGACTCGTTCTAACACAAGGAAAGATGGAGAAATACGGATGGCCATTACAGCCTCACGCTGTCACACCCTTACCTAAACGTTTTCCGGCAAAATACTCTTACCAGCTAACTGCACAAAACATTCTGTTTGCTCATCTTTTGGGAGGGGGATAGAGTGATTGCAAATTCAGACCACAGGCTAGAATTAATACCAGCAGCACCTGAGGGTCCAGCATCTGATCACACAGGGGTGGCAGCTACAGTTCTACTATTGCAGTATCAATACTGGTGGCCAGGTCTATATAAGCAGACTAGAGATTATGTACTTAAATGTGACAATTGTTAACAAATAAAGGTTTACACCAGAGCACGCCCACCACAGATGCCTCTCTTGATTTCAAACAAGCCTCTTGCTTGTGTTTATCTGGACCACTGCCGGCCCCTACACACTGATGGCTCCTTTAAATACATTTTGTTAGCAGTGGATTCCTGTTCATGAATCCTATCAATATGGCCACAGCAATCGGCGGATGCTCAAACTAGTATAAAAGATTTTCACATCTTCATTGGCATATATGCAATAGCCATATTCCATTCAGGCCAGTGTCCAGTGTTTACCTCTAGGGCTTACCAGGATACCATGGGAACATTGAGTGTGACTGTGCAATACTCATCACCATATCATCCACTGGGAAATTCGATAGTGGAGAGGAAACAATCATGACTTAAAGGAGTCTTTAGGAGCTAGGGTATTAGATTCCGATCACTGTTGGGTCCTTCACCTGTATGGGGTAAAGAGAGACTTAAGCAATCTGCCAAGATACTTGGGTGGTTGGACTACCTCTGAAGTTCTGTTTGTGGTCAAAAAGGGGGGTCCATACCTTGACAATTCTCGTACGTTGATGGCGGAAATGCCTTTTGGGTATTAGGAAACGTTTGGCTGTTTTACAGGAACTGAAAGACTTCAGAAACGAGCAAATCAATAAGCTTGTGAAACGTTCTTCCACTGCTGAAGACACTACCAGCAACTCCTGGCTGGATTCCAAAGATCAGGTATCTGGTTCGAGAAAATATTGTGGACAAAATGGAGTTCGGCCCATTTTACAGAGCGCCAGTGCCATTCATGGCTGTTGAAGGTACCAGAAATGTACTTTTACCACCCCTTGCTGGTAGTAAACACAAAAGGTTTGTGTCAATATATCTGATGTTCTATGTGGTAAGCCACCAGGGCTCCTGGGTAGTTACCTGCCTCCTCTCACTACCATAAAGGAAATCCCATTGCAAGCTTTAACCAACAATAGGGTTTCTTAACACTGAAGTTTTGCTACTTCTAGTCACATCTGCCAATACCATACAAACACTGTATGCAAATTCACAGGTTATAACACCACATTCCAAAAATGAAGTTGTTTATTATGATTCACCATTGGAGTTACCACCAGTTCTATGTAAGTCCCTATATTTTCGCAAACGGCCTCAGGCTATTTTGTCGACATTGATGACTTTCCTCGGATCCATTAGACCAACAACTGCACAGAACTGGTGCAATTATAATTTGGCTTAAAACAACATATTTTATTCCACCATGGATCTATATTTGGACTTTCATCTCATTGCTTTTCCTTTGGCTTGGTTTTGTGACAGTATGCTTTTTGCTTCTGAATGGACACTATGTCCCCGAACGCTTTACTGTTGAACTGGTACCCGATTAATTGAAGACTCATTTCTCATCACATTTCAGAGGTTCCAATAATGTATGGAATTGTTTGGGATAAGGTCCCCTATGATATTTTCGGACCAACACTGACTCTGCATATACCATATGTGTTTAAAATGTCTTTGAATTATGTTATTACTCCCGGCAGTATCTCTAAGAATTTAAAACATTTGTACAATGAGGTCTATGTGATGAATTAGGACATTATACTGTATTTGAAAAGTAAAGACATATATATAGTGGAACATCTAATTATGATGAACTGTTCTGTTTTCACTATTATGCACACCATTACATATACAGAGCAAGAGCTCCACATGCAGTATTTAATTTCCCAGAATGGGAACATTGCCCAACAACACAAAAGATTTGCTCCAAAACATTTGCACTGACGTTTGCATATTTTCTGGCAAAAACCCCACAGACCTCATGTCTTATTATTATAGACTTCACCCTTTCCGAGCAAAGAAAAATATGCTAACTGATACAAAGCTATTTTAGAAGGACAATATTGATTTAAAATCTGTATGAGGAACTAAAAACTGGCAAATGCAGGCAAACAAGGCTTTCTTTAAAAATTGCCTTATACCAAGATAAATAATTTTTTGGAACAAAAATGTGCAGCAAACATCCTGCCTCAGCCTGGCCAAGATACAGGATACGAACAGACCAAACATTCCCACATTTGAACATTTTGAGAATTGGCAACAATTCACATATTACGCAGAGGGCACAATCAACAACATGCTCAAGAATGGTACATATGATTCTTCACGTTCCAGTCCAGAGTGGTGGCTATCGGGGACAATAGATACTAATGGGTGTCATGCATGTTTTTTCACAGCACAGGGTATTTTAGGATAGATAGGCCATACGCACGTCATGCGCAGACATAACACTAGGGGGTATAAACAACATATAGGGGGTCATTAGGATAACGGGCGGTTCGCCGCCGCCCGTATGGCGGTGGCGATCTGCCCGATAAAAATCTCCGGCCACATAGAATTTTCCCCCGCCACATTACCATGGCGGGGGGGACCCCGGCGGATGGAAAGGCCGTCCGACGGTTTTCCGCCCGGTCGAAGAGTCGACTGGGCGGAAAAGCTGCTAACATGGTGGTGGTGTCTGGGAGACACAGCCATCCATATTAGCATATATGCGGGGTTTGCTGGAAAGGTAGGCAGTTTTCGCCATTGGGGGCCCGTAGCGGGTCCCCAGGGATTCTGGGGGTTCGGGGTGCACATGGGGGCTACCTAAGGTACCCCCCTGCATTTCAATGGCGCCGTGCCTGTCACAATGTGCATTGAAAGGCACATCCTCCTTTTGTGGCATTGCGGCGGGCGGTGCTTTCAGCACAACCCGCTGCAATGTTACAAATGCAGCATGCACCCGCCAGTGTGGCGGGCGCATCCTAATTGTGGGTGCGGGACCGCCGCAAGCATTGCGGGGGTCCCGTTTACTAATGACCCCCATAGCGTGGGAAAAGTTTGCCTAGAATGGCTAAAATATTCCACGCTAGATGAGGTGAAAGGAAACTTGTGTCTCTGATGACATGAATTTACAGGATTTTTTGCTAGGTCATAGAAAACCACATCAAAAGCCATTTTTGTAGGTTTGCTGACAGTTATATGAAATTAACGGAGTACATTTAGAAAAGGCTCTAGCAGTGGTTGACAATGGTATGACTACTAGAATGTATTCTCTAAGTAACATTATGTAATCAACTTTTGACATCATACAAAGTGATATGTCCCTTTTGCAACATGTACAAACACAGCTTAGGTCCATCATGCTGTTAAACTGGAGTTGCAGACTCTGCTAAATAGTCAGCACGTGTCCTGGAAACATTTACATAATGCTAACTTCTTTTTGCAATACAATTTGACACGTCAACGAAAATCATGGCAAAGAAAGATGCGACATACACAGTGTTGAACATAGAACACATAGAAAACCTACAGTTCACTGTAGGGGAGACACCGTCAGCTAATTGGATAATTCATGGGTTTTTTTCTCTGCCAATTTAAATATTTCACTTTAAGAACTGCTTACAATTCAATCAAGTAGGCAGATAGGAAGTGTTAGGGAAGAGATTTGTACATCAGGGAACAGATTTGTACATGAGATATGGGTCTTACCTTTCACTCATAGGAGTAGAAATGGAGATACTGAGGTTTTTCTGTGAATTAGGGCACATTGCGAAAGTCCGCCAGCCACCGTAGCGGTAAACGGGACCAACCTCCAGAGGTGCAGCGGTCCCGCCATGCCCATTAGGATGCGACCCCCACCCTGGCGGTCGCATCAAGCATATTTTACATTGCGGTGGGCGGTGCTGTAAGCAGCACCCACCGCAATGCAAAATATGCATGATGTCCATTGGCATGCACAATGGGCCCCCACAGCCAACGATTGCCGCCATGGAAGGGCCAAATTCCGCACATAACTTAATATGGCTGCTGTGCCATATTAAGGCAAAGGACCGCAAGGCAGGCGATCGTAATGATTCCATGGCTGCGGTAAAGCGGGGAACCCCCGCCATTGCAGTATGGCTGGGGTAAATGTAGTGCAGGAGGGGAAAGATGTTGGACGGATCGCCACTGCCGGTCGGGCAGTGGCGATCTACCCAACATCATAATGGCCCCCTTAGTTTGCAGAGAGGTCACTCTTCATCAAGCTTGCAATGCGTCCAAGACAAACTTAGACAAACTTAGCTTGTTATATGAAGGGCTCCCTAGCTGTTGTAGATCGTTCAGCATTCAGATGAGTTTAGAATGGGAGTTATTTGATGTTAAATGACCAAGGTTGCTGTGGGATGGACCCAGGAGTACCCTATGTGGTGACGGTTTCTAAGGTTGGGACTTGTTGCACAAACGTGCTCTTTCTACCTGCCCGTACAGTTAGTGAAGTAATAATTTGGCCTTCAATTTCAATTTTACATGTGAATTTTGATCGTCTGAGCAGATTGAAAGCCTTATTATTTCAGAGGGAAGTTTCCTTAGCACCTGCAAAGGAGAAATTTGATCTTCAAGTTGCAAGGTGTTCTTCTAAATCCAGTCGCTGCTACAGACTAACTTCCCACAAATTTCAGAGAACTTGTGCTCCACATTTTTAATGCCTCAAATACTGCGGAAGTAGTACAGTTTTTCAAAGTGATTGGTTCTGGGTTTGTTAGTATTTTCCAGACTGTCTTCGGAGGGATTTTATCCTCTCATTATTTTCCAGCACTTTTTGGAGGCATCGTGCTGTTTCTAATTGTCCGGATATTGGTTTCATTTGTTTTGCTCGACTATTGATGTTCCGTCATGCAGCCAAATGGGGCTAGCACTGCCACATGGGCTACTGTGTCATGACGAAAGCTGCAGTATTTTGGCGCACCCATACTTCAGGAGCTAAATGACAACTGGTTCTTGTCCTGTCGGCCTATGTTGTTACATTGTGTACAGCCCGTGTTTCACTGTCTACTGTGCATTTTCAAGTGTGCTATAAGCCTTGGAATGCAACGGGTCCAATCTACGGCCATAGAACTGCTGATGGGTCAGTTAAGAATCCACCTGCAAAGTTGCCCTGAGCAATGACCTTTGCTGCAGACTGCTTATTATGAGTCTACCTTCGATGCCTCAGATCCTGGATTTTCAGATGCTGGCTCATCCTCTGCAGATGCACTATGGGCTGCCGCACCTTTAGCGGCTGCTGATTGGGTTGTTTAGGACCATGTTTGTTCATTGGAACTTGTGAGTAGGTGCCAACGGAAACATTATCTGCGGTAGCTGGAAACATTCTTTCGTCTGACTCTCGGAACATTTAAACAATTGGGCAGTTTCGAAAAGAAACAGATATACTCCTGAAATCTTTTTAAATACAAAATAGCTTTTATATGCAGCTTTTATTGCACATTTTAAAATTGAGTTTTGAATGCATTTTAATATTAAAGGTCATAGTATTAGGATTTTGTAAGGTTTATGATAGATTTAAACTTGAATATTAGTGCATGTTTTAGGTTCAAATAGGAAGCCTTTTAGTCACCTTACAGACAAGGAGTGGGTGTCATGAGGTTACATAGGCCCGAGGCACAAACACCGTCATATTACATGGGCATTGGAACTTGGACCAACCCCAACTCCAAAGGACCATGCCCATAACCTCGGCGTCATCCTGGGCAATGAGCTTTCGATGAAACAACAGGTCAACTCTGTCTCCTCATCAATACTGATTGATTGATTGATTACATGTCCGCATTTAAGGTTGACATCTTTTTAAACAATGACTTTTCACACACATTTGCTTGAGCATCCCAATGGGATAATATTCCAGAAGATGGTTTGACTTACATTTAAGCTTCTTCGTAGGCACTTTTTCAGGCCTTCGAGCATTCTGTTAAAGGACAAGGTACATTGCGCAAGATATCGTTGTTGTCTGTTCGGCAGCAGATCTGAATGGGTAGAATCAATGAAGACAAACAGACCAGAACTCCGGCATGGAAAGAACGGGACAAACCCTTGTCAGGCAGAGTAGCATTTTGATGTGTTGTTGCGGTTTCCCCATACCGGAATTCTTGCCCAGCTGAATCCCTTCACCATCCGGAGAAGAAAGCCTGTCTGTTCTACACCAAGACTTGCTCCCAGATGACACCTAACCACAGGTAAAAGGGGAGTTAGGCCACCATAAGTTATTCTGGCAGACTGGCACACCCTATGCTTTAGAGGATAGGCAGCTCTAGGTAGGAGTATGATTATTATGTAATCACCTAAGTAAGGCAATCGCACAGTGGTTGAACTGTTCATTCTCTTCACCATTCTTTTAAAACTGATAACTCTGTGTTGCTCTATTCTATTAATCATTGGAGTGCACATATTTTACATAAGAATCCAATTGCTTCAATAAATGTTTGAAATGCAAATTTGCGTACTTCTTGTGTCTCCCCTTTGGGCATGCCTGAGTTAACAATGAAAGTGTAGATCCTTTTCCATGATTTCCTTGAGGAATCAGGTTTATCGTGTTCAGCGGTTGCAGACACCATTCGATACCTCGCAAGGTTTGGAGGTGCAGATGGCGCACTGAGAGCTAGCCAGATATCAGGTCGTTATATCCTGATGGTGTGCACGGATTCAGTCCTGCATAGTTATGCCGTTTATGTTTCCCAAACGCACAGTCTTACTGAGATAGTAGGAACTGTACAGCACTACCACCCCTATTTCATTCTTCCGTTCATTCCTGGATGCCCTTAAAACCACGAGTCTTACTCTCTCACGATGGATAAAATACCAGAATTTCAGCAAAATGGCACCTGCAATTTTTGTTATTGATTTCATAAATCATGGTATAAAATATGTAATTTGTCATCATTTGCAATTGTTCCTTTATTTATGTAGGCCGTATGATCACGAGTTTTAGAGATAGAATTCAAGGGCATGTCAGCGCCATACTTAGGGGCCTATTATGATTGCGGAATTTCCGCATCCTCCAGGCTGCGGAAGCCACCGCCGGCCCGGAGGATGCGGAAAAACCGCAGCGGACCCACCAAAGACCCACCGCCACATTAGGATGGCTGGTGGGTCCTGGTTTCAGTCCGCCGCTTTTCCGCCGCGGTTGGCTTACAACCGCGGCGGAAAAGCTCTAATATGGTGGCGGTGTCTCTCAGACACCGTCCGCCATATTAGGATTGCTGCCAAGATATGCTTTTCCGCGGCGGGTTTACCGCCGTTGAAAAGCATACGGATCTTCACTGCAGGGGCCCGTTGCGGGCCCCCTAGGTGAAGGGGGGGGTGGGGTTGCACATGGGGGGTACCTATGGTACCCCCCTGCATTTGTATGCAGAAAGCGGCAGGCACCGCACGGTGCCTGCCACTTTCTACATACAAATGCAATGCGTGCATTTTTAACATTGCTGCGGGTGCAGCTTGAAGCTGCCCCCGCCGCAATGTTAAAAATAGAGGATGTGACCACCAGGGTGGCGGTCACATCCTAATAGCACAGGAGGGAACGCCGCAGCCCATGCGGACGTACCCTCATCCTCGGTGATCGCGGACGGACTCAAGTCTGTCCGCAATCATAATCGGCCCCTTAATATGGATGAAAAATGTCCTTGAGCAGCACATCATAATAATGTACACACCAATCTCGATACCTTCAAGATTAAAAGCCATGCCCTAGAAACTGCAAAAAAAGAACTCTACCGCGAGGAGGCAATAGGATTGTTGTTTTATGTAAAAAGGAAGCTAAATGGGTAATCATACTTAGAGCAGTGAATTAGGCTCATAACACTGACCGGAAACTCCATCATTTCCTGGACTCCAACTGAAATGATGATATTTAGGTGCTGCTGCTAATGTAGTCTGCTAATTACCATTCTCTAGTGGCACATGCATAGACGATTCTGTGAATTTTTCCAGTAGTTTTTTCTGTCCATGCTATGTATAATTGGTCCCTTTAAATTTGGCAAAATTTTGTTTTCTGGTCTTGGTTAGACAGTGCTTGTGCTGTCTCTTTGAAACATGTTGTATATACTTTGTGAGCTTCAGCCTGCCCATAGACCTCCAATTTGCTGGCTCTATCATCCTTCTTCAATTCTTTCTCCCCAGTTGTTCATGGCATTCAGGCATCATGCTGCTTCCTGTGTTTAACCCTCTCTGGCAGTATGGACCAATCACTGCTATCTATCCACTACTCCCATTTAAGGAACAGTTTTAGGATTGACCTTTTTCTATGTTGAAGAGCACTTCTCACGAGCGCTCAGTGTTTTCACTCGCTCAATTTCTGTAAACAGGCCTGTAAATTTTGTAATTATCTCATAACAATTGCTGTGTATTCAAAGACTGAGGTCAAATGTCGGACGCTGTTTTCAAGGGCACCTCTTTATTTTTTTACTCTGACTTCAAAGTGAGTTGATTTCCCAGTGTTGCTTGCACATCCTCCCAAGCCCTCCCCTTCGCTGCATGAGATGTCTTCCCATCCTCCTCCCTCATCGCTGCTTGCCCTCTCTGTCCATTATTGTTCACCGCAACTCCTCTGCTGAGAATGTTTGCCTGGATCACCCTATCCCTGGCAGGCTGGCATCTCTGAGGAAAGCTCTCCTTGGTTACAAAGCAATGATTCTATAATACTTGCCATTGGTGTGATACCTTTGTACATGTGATACTTCCTTTTATAATATACAGTCTAGAGAGCCAGAGCAAGGCCTGGTGGGCTTTGCTGTTTTAGACGGATTGGTGATTTCCAGCATTTGTTTTCCAGTGTGAGCATGTGCAGTCCAAGGTACTACACAGTGTGTCCAGCTGAGCTGACACAGTACAGTGCCTTTGCAATGCCATGTTTGCGTATGTGTGTCAACTGCAGAGTCTGATTCAGAGGAACTGCCTGCACTGCCGATGTATGTGAGGGTTTTGTTGTTTCTGCTTCAGCCTTCAGAATAAGTCCTTTAACAGCAGTGCTGCAGCCAAGTAAGTGGGTGTTTTAAATGCATGCTATAACCTTATATGCATACACCATGCAAAGTTGTGAATTGCTTGATTGTTTTTCATCAGCTGCATTTCAGGTAATCGTCAGTTTTGTGGTTGCATTACACTGTTCACTGACAGAATATAACCAACAAAAATATCCCCATACCATAATATCAAGTTATAAATATAGATGTAAAAAATATCACCATCCTATATTTATAATGGTGAATACATAAATATAGTTGTACGAAATGTTGTTTTTTATATACGTATAACATAAAGTAATACATATCTAATATAATAAAGAATACAATTATTAAAAAAATAGATTTATTACACAGTTTAACAAATATAACAAAAAAACGTAATTTAAAAAAGTTAAACTAACATATAATAACTTATATACATAGATATTTATTTACTTTAAAACAATTATCAAACTAATAATTTTAATGTATTTTATCCTTTATAAATTATATACAAATTTAACAAATATATATATATATATATATATACCAATAACAAAAAATCTATTAAAAAAGGGGGCGTGGCCAGCAGCCGGCGATGGCGGCAGCTTAGGAGGAGAGCTCCGTGATTGAAGCGGCCTCCTAGAATATCCGAGCACTTATCCGACGTAAATAATTCCCAAGCGGGAAGGCGACGAAGCCCAGGACCAAGCGGCAGCATCCTAGCCGACCGGGACCTCGATCCGTTGTCAGGATCGCAAGTTTCAGCCGGCACCTGTATGGGCCTGTGCTCGGAGTCCGGACCTGGGAGTGTGCTGAACTGAGGGGCGGACAGGAAGTGCATCGCCCCGGGCGGAGGAGGACAGGAAACGCTCGCCTGGGATGAGCGGAGGCGGAGAAGAACCCTCTACACCTTGCAGCACCGCCGGCCTTTACTAGCACGGAACGTGCGCCCAGACGCCCAGGCGTGATAAGGAGGTGAGGAGGGGATCGATCCTGATAGCCTGCGGGGTCGGACGGAAGAAAGCGGAGCGGAGACTCCGGACGAGGGGCCGCCATCTTGGGGTCGCGCAGACGGCCCTGCCTCGACCGCAACAGCTCGGCCTCACACTCACAAGGCGGAGCTGGGACTGAGGTGCCTTGTCACCACCGAGCGGCGCATGATAGACCGCCGGGGGCCTTCCGCTGCATTGGGGCACACAAAACCGCCATACATCCGGGCGGACACCGGGACCCACTCACACCTGCTTCGGTGGGCTGGAGGTCACTCTCACGGACCTGGCTCTTCAGCCGCGGGCCGTTTCTATACGATTACCACAGGCCCTCAGATTTAACGGGGGTGCCAGTCAAGTGCTCCGAGGGACACAGGGCAGTGGCGGTACATGCGGCATTGTGGTGGGAGTGCCTCCGCATTGTCCAGGGAGTCTATTGACACGCCCGCCCCACGGCGGAGACGGACAGCTTCATTCCCCTGCTCCCACTGTACACTGTTGAGAGGGCCCTGTACAGCGTGGTGCCGCCGGGCCCTAGGTGGGTTGGAGTATACCCATGGAGACCGGGTGGGTCCTTGTGTGACGCCCCGTGACCGCCAGGAGAGAGTGGTGGGCCGGACGGCATCATGTGTGGGTGCCCACCTCCGGACGCACTGCATCAGAGGACCGTGACGCCGATTGCGTCCACGTTGGGCGAACACCACTGTTGAGATGGCCGGCAAGGGACCAAAGACTGGAGCATCGCAATCACGCCTTGATCGGTTTGCGTATGAGAAGCCCGTTTCATCTCCCCCAGACGCCAAATCGCAGCAAAGCAAAGCTACAGAAACCGCGGGGGCAAGAAGGCGACCCTTGACGATGTCATGCGGGCACTCACGCAGGTACAAACCACAGTTGGGTCAATCTCGGCCGAAATAACGCTGATCAGAGCGGACTTCCATAAGATGTCGGAGAAAGTAAGCAATATGGAAGTGGTGACCAAGTCCTTGGTGGAAGATGTGTCAGAGCTGCAGATTGATATGGAACGCGTCTTGAAGGAAAATAAGGTACTGCGTGAAAAGCTCGATGATCAGGAAGGGCGCTCAAGACGGAACAACATTCGTATAATAGGTGTGCCGGAGTCGGAAGACACGAGAGCAATGGACCTGTACGTGGAGGATTTAATTAAGCAAAAGTTACAGCCTAAAGGACTCTCGGCCTTCTTCACGGTGGAAAGGGCACACAGGATCCCTGGAGGGCGCCGGAAAACGGGCATGAACCCCAGACCAATCATAGCAAGACTCTTTAATTTCAGGGATCGTGATGCCATCCTGCAGGCAGCGAGACTTTCACCCCCTCTTAAGATCCAGAACTCTACCTTGGCCTTCTTTCCGGACTACACAGCTGAGGTCGCACGGAGGAGAAGAACCTTTTTCGAGGTGAAGAAGGAGTTGAGAGCTCGGGAAATTTCATACTCAATGCTTTTTCCGGCCAAACTTCGGATTGTGGCAGACAATAAGACATGGTTTTTTGATTCCCCGGAGATGGCGCAGGAATGGCTGGAGGGTGGGAGACAGGTGGACCCCCCGCGTCGCTCTAACAGGCAGAACAAGCATCGTACCACAGGATCCCGACAGAGCTCACAATCCGCAGGGGAGGGAGCGGAGGCACTCTCCCCATTGTCTGATCTTCAAGAAGAGGGTGCTGATGAGGAACAGTGATTCGCAGTTGTTATATGGCTGAACTGAATGCAATGTGGACCGGCAATGCCGCCTTGGACACTGGGCTGAGGGCCTCCGCGGCCGGAGATGGGGGCCGCCGATACCGGAGAGTCCTTCACCCCAGCGAGCAAGTACTATGTTTTGGGTTGGGATCAAGCACTCTGCTGAGTTGGGGGGCGGGCAGTTCTGAGTCCGTTGAGCAGGGGGGCAGGGAGGGGGGGAGTTGGGGGTAGGATGGGCTTCTGGTTTTTAAGTACTACACAGGGTCAGAAACTGCACCGTATAATGCGAATGCGTAGAGTAGTGATGCTACAGCGCGGATTGCAGGTTCACTTCACAAGCTGTTTTGTGCGTGGCGGAGGTCGGCTGACTTACCGCTTATTCTGCTACGATGGGGGAGGACACTAGCATGGGGCGGGCATCACCATTGAGCCTAATGTCTTGGAATGTTAGGGGCCTGGGGGATAAAATAAAGCGGGGATTGGTCTTACAGAGCATAAGGAGGTTAAACCCAGCCTTGGTCCTATTGCAAGAAACTCATCTGACTGGGACGGCCATTCGGGCCATGGATAGGAAAGGCTACAGTATGGTTGTTCACTCTGAGTTTACTAAGGGGTCCCGGGGTACTGGGATATTAATGCACCGCTCGTCCAGGTTTATATTACACTCAGTTAGCGCCGACACACAGGGACGCTTTGCGGCGATCCATGGGCAATGGGAGGGGCGGCCGCTTAATGTGGTCTCGGTATACATTCCGCCGGCACTACACACCATAGCTCTCCGAGACCTGGGGAACTTTTTGTTAAACCTCCCGGAAGGGGATCTCGTAGTGGGGGGTGATTTCAATGCAGCGGCACACAGTTCCCAAGACCGCTACCCCGTGCGCACACGTACACCAGGGCCTTCCAAATTGTTAGACTTCATGGAGGCGCAGGGTTTAGTGGACATATGGAGACAGTTTCACCCGGAAGACCAGCAATACACATATTATTCGGCAGTTCACGATAGCCTGTCAAGGATAGACTACTTCCTCACATTGGGAGGGGGCCTTCTCAATATCACTGACACTAACATCAAACCACGAGGGGTTTCGGATCACTCCCCGCTGACTCTGACTCTGTCCAGCCAGGTAGAAACCCACAGACGCATCTATCCTATTTACCCGGGTTTTCTTAAAGAACCTGTAATAACCAAGGCTTTAAAAGCGGGCACGAGATCTTACATCACTGATAATGAGGGATCGGTGACTTCACATGTAACCTTCTGGGAAGCCTATAAAACGGTTCTTCGCGGGCAGGCGATCTCGGTTATCGCACAACATAAACGCACGCAAAGCCGGGAGTTATTAGACCTAGAGGAACAACTCACCAGTGCGACTCGGGAACATGAGAGTAACCCGAGTGAGGATACACGTCACACGCTCCGGCTGTGTCAGCAGAGACACGCCGATCATCTACGGCGCAAAGTGGTGGGCGGGATGGCGGCGACAGCAAATAGGGTCTATGACATAGGAGACAAGGCAGGTAAACTCTTGGCCTGGCTAGAGAGGACAAAGGGCCATACGGCGGCTAAAAGACTCGGGAGGGGTGCTGCAGACCAGGCCGGATCGGATAGTGGAACTCCTCGCAGACCACTTTGAGTCAGTTTACTTCCCTGAAAATGAAGTCACACGGGAGATGGTGGAGGGATCGCTCCAAGGGGTGCCGACCCGTACTCTCCTCCCGGACGCTAGGGACGAACTTGATTCGGACCTGACGTCCGAAGAATTACAAATAGCCATAGCGGCGCTGCGCCCCGGGAAAGCATTGGGCCCTAACGGAGTGCCGATTGAATGGTACAAAATCATGTCTGAGTCGCTCTCCACTCCCCTGCTCGAAATGTACAAGGAAAGCCGGGAGCAGGGGATCTTACCCCCTGACCAACGTATGGCCACCATAGTGGCGATACCGAAGCCTGGCAAACCACCTGAAGAATGCGGCTCGTACCGCCCTATATCGCTCCTAAACGCCGAAAATAAAATTCTGGCGAAACTACTGGCCACTAGATTACTACCTCACCTACAAAACCTAATTCATCCGGATCAGTCGGGCTTTATGCCACACCGGAGCACGGCGCTGAATTTGAGAAGGTTGCACGGAGTGCTGGCGCGCGCCCCACGATTGAAGGAGCCAGCAGCGGTGCTATCTTTGGATGCCAGAATGGCGTTTGATATGGTGGAGTGGCGCTATCTTTTTGCAGTCCTGGAACACATGGGTATTGGCCCCAGCTTCATCTCATGGGTCAGGTTGTTGTACACCGAGCCCGTGGCGAGGGTGACGGCCAATGGCTGTATCTCGAGAGAATTCCCATTGGCGAGGGGCACAAGACAGGGATGCCCGCTCTCGCCGCTACTATTTGCGTTGGTGTTGGAACCCCTGGCCACAATTCTCCGATCCACCCAGTTGCTGAGGGGCATTCAATGGGGTGATGGCTGGGAGGACAGGGTTTCCCTGTATGCAGATGACATGCTCATCTACCTCATGGACCTCGACACTGGTATTTCGGTCCTGCTGGCCCTCTGTGAGACACATGGTGCAGCGTCGGGATACAAACTAAACTGGTCCAAGTCCGTACTGTTCATGATTCGGGGTGAACCCCCGGTACTGCCTAATGGCTGCCAGTTGGTCGTGGAAACACGTACCTTCAGATACCTGGGAATTCAAATCACAAAGGAATCTGAGACATTTTTGGAGCTGAACCTTGTGCCCCTGATGAACAGATTGAGGGCGGATGTGCGCCACTGGAAGGCCCTCCCCCTGACATTGCTGGGTAGAGCGGCACTCTTTAAAATGCTGGCACTACCTCGCTTCCTATATGTTCTGGAGAATACACCGACAGTGGTTCCGTTGTTGTTCTTCCGCCAAGTGTCGGCACAACTGACTACCTTGCTTTGGAGTGGCAGGCCGGCTAGGGTAGCACAACTGAAATTAATTAGAGATTGGTACAGCGGGGGGATAGCACTCCCGAGCCTTGAATTGTATTACTGGGCAGCGCACCTTAAGGTGATCAACCAATGGATTCATGGTACCCACGATGACCCGGCCTATGTGGCAGATAGAAGGCAATTGGGCACGTCTACCCTTCTGGCCCCGCTCTACAACAAAGGTTTGGTGGGGAAGCTGGAAGGACCTACCAAGCACACAGTGACTATATGGCATAGGGCGCAGAGGCGGCTTGGTTGGGAGGGGGTGATTACCAAACTCACGCCACTATGGGACTCCAGAGCCTTCGGTAATTTGCGCAGCAGTAAGGGATTTGATCGATGGGACACCATCGGGATATCCACAGTTGGCGATCTATGGTCGAGAGGCGAAGTACTCTCCTTTGACACCCTGAGGGAGCAGTATGACCTGGGAGTGACTGAAACGTACAGATATATACAAATTAGACACGCACTCATGTCTGTGTTAGAAATAGGGGCGACGGTCCCGGAGTCGGCTCCGTTGGAAGACCGGCTGCTTACGGACTATATGGAGACTAGTGCTACATCCCTCACCTACCGTAAACTGTTGAACAACTTACCAGATCCGCTGGTGCACCTGAGAGAAAAGTGGGTGGAGGAGATTGGGGACTTGGATGAAACGGAATGGAACGCGGCATTGGCGTCACCCAGGGAGGCAGGCATCTCCACAGGATTTCGACTGGTCCAATTTAAAATATTGCATAGAGTTTACTACACCCGCACTACACTACACAAAATACACAGGGCAGACCACCCATATTGCCTACGGAATTGTGGGGAGGAGGGTACGCTGTTTCATACTTTGTGGGACTGTCCCAATTTGCAAACCTACTGGAGACGCGTAGCGCGTACGATCAGCCAGACACTTGAAACCTCTTTCACACCTGACCCTCGGATATGCATACTGCATGTGTGGGGCCCGACAGACCTGTCACCGCATGGAAAGCGTTGGGTGGTCATTGGTATGATGCTGGCGAAGCGCGATATTGCACAGAACTGGGGAGCGCCGACTACTCCGACGTTGTCGCAGTGGTGTAGGAACATGGATATGCTTATGTTAACGGAGAGGGAGGTTTACAAACAGAGACTCAATCCGCGCAAGTGGAACAAAATATGGACGCCGTGGAACTCATATAGAGGGGATATCTGTGAGCCATTACCTGAGGATGAGAATGGAGATAGCTCTGAGGAGGAAGATGAAGTGGAGTGATATAGGGTATTCAGGGGTGGGCATTGAAGGTTTGGGTTTGCCCGGGACCTAGGTACTGAACACGTAGGCAGAAATGCTAGTGGCGTAGAATATGAATAATGTATGTGAAGGTTCTAGTCACGCTAATGCTGTGTTTGATTTAGGATACGGATCGTTTATCTTGACCCTTTCTAAGTAGTATGTTCAGAGTTGGGGAGAAAATGAAAATTTGAAAAGTTGCTATATTGATTGAATGCAGCTGAATGTTGACGCTGCGATGGAAAACTGAATATTCGTTACTGCTTACTATGAGATGGCAACAATAAAAACAAATTTTCAAAAAAAAAAAATCTATAAAAAAATTCCATAAAATTAAGAAATTAAAACATTAAATTAGCGTATGCTTCAGAAGGGTAAGTGTAGGATAGTGTAGGGGTAAAATTTACTGTTCTCATTCCAGTTGGTTCAAAATTAAAAACAAACAAAATATCATCAACAAAATAAAAATATTTAAAAAAAATTATATATATTTATAAATACATGTTAAAAATTAAAATACAAATATATGTATAATATTAAAAATAAAAACACATCATAATGTTAACTACATAACTACAAATACCTACAGATATTATATGAAATTCAATAAATTATTTTCAAACAAATAAATATGTTTTTACAAAATATTTATTAACAAAAACATTAAATATTATATACATTTACTCTATGTACTTCCTACTTCTAACACCACACAACTCACAACCCACATAAAAAAAATATTTGCATAATTAACATAATTAATTATCAATTAAACAAATATTAATAATTAAAAAACAAATGAAAACACATAAAATTTAATTAACTTCCCTCCTCTTTTTACCTTCGATCCCACACCTAAAATTAACTGTAAAAACATTAATTACACAATTTAAAAAAATCAATTAAACAACTAATAGTATTTAACAACTAATTATAAAGTAAGTCAAATTAATTTACTTCCCACTCTTCACCGTTATAAACTCAAAAACGACACAAAAAATAATTAGACAATTACCCTGATTAATTATCAATTAATTATTTGAATAGAAAATTATTAATTAATTAGAAATAAATTACTTCCCTCCCTTTACCCCTATAAACCCCACAACCTGCACCTAAAATTAATTATACAATTACCATAAATAATTATCAATTAATCATGTAATATTAATTAATAACTATTAATTAATTAAAGTAAATTACTTCCCACCTTTTACCCCTATAAACCCCTAAAACCCACACCTAAAATTAATTACACAATTACCATAATTAAGTGTCAATTAATTAATATTAATTAACTAATAAGTATTAATTTATTATAAATAAATTACTTCCCACCCTTTACCACTCCAAACCCCACAAAACACACCTACAATTTACCCCAAAAATTAAAAAAACTATTTACATTATAAAATCTCAATTAAATAATTTTTAATAATTAACACATATTCATTAATCTAAACCCACAACCCGCTACAGAACTAAAACACATAAAACGTAATTAAAATAAAATAACAACTACTAAAAATGTAACACATATATTAAAAAACATAAACAATACTTATACAAAAAATACATCATATGCATTAAAAATATATACTAAAATACACAACACTAATTAAAAAATCGATATTTTAAACAACTATATTTTTGCAAACAATATTAATTTCTTCCATATTTTTAAAATTGATATTTCTTACCTTAAAGTCGATATTCTTCACCACAATATTCTTGCTGTCGATATTTCTGTGTCACGATATTTCAAACTTGATATTAGAGTCAGGCGACATTTCCAACTCAATATTTTGACTGAATACCACATTTCACTCTGGGTGCAATACCCAACTATGGACCTTATTACGATGGCAACGGACTTAAGTCCGTCCGCCATCGTCCTGGGGGTTGGGACCACCCGCCTATATAGTGGCAGTCCTGCACATGAAATTACAATGCGACCGCCACTGTGGCGACCGCATTGTGCATTTTTACCATTGCGGTGGTTGCTGCTGGGTGCAGGACCCGCCACATTGGTAAAAATGCATGTTGTAAATTTCCCTGCACTACGTGGCATGCACCACGCAGCGCCTACCACCTGGTGCAGGGAACTGTCGGGGGCACAATAGGTGTCCCCCAAATGCCACATTTAGATGACCCTGCACAAGGGGATCCCGCAACGGGTCCCCAAATTACATCCCTGCCAGCCTTTTAATGGCGGTTGAACCGCCATAGACAGGCTGGCGGGGATGCAGCATCCAAATCTGGCAGGCTGTGCCTCCTAGGCAACTCCATCATTTTGTGGATGCGGGGTGGGTCCGACAAGCAATCCTAATGATTGCCTCTGTCAAACCCGTGGCGGATGGGCTTTCCGCCCGCCAGGCATACCGCCTGTCATGCTGATCTGGCGGGCGGTAATTGGCCGCACGATGGCGGTGAAACCGCCACCGGCAGGCTGCTGGTGGCTGGTTCATTCACCGCCATCATAATCACCCCCTATGTTCTAATTTTGCAGTCAAAAAGGAGCTTATATGTCATGGTAGAACAAAGTCATATATGATTGGATGAAATGTATAAATCATTCTCACAAAGCAGAAGGTTCTTTTTGAAGACCATCTGATCTATGCTTAGCTATTTACTTTCTCCAGTGAACACCCCAATTAAACATTTCAATATTTCAAAAAAACATTAACGCAGGGTGAACAGTGGTTCTGGCACTGCCTCTGAAGACACCTACAGTAGCAAATTCAATCATTCATTTAGCCACAGCCCTGTAAACTTACAAACATGCATATTTTTTAGGATATGGAACAGATAGACAATCTTATAAAATGTAAGAATGTGGCTGTGATTAATAAAGTGAAGAATGTTTCTCGACAATTTATACAAGATAAGTGCTATTGGAAGGGTTGCTAACATGATGTGAAAAGAACAGCACACTCTTGATTCACTCAATTTAACCCTCAGTTTACCTTTTACATGCAATTTTGAACTGTGGTGTGTTTCGTTAGCTGTGGCGCTCATCAACAACTGTGCAATAGTTTATTCATATATTTATCTTTACACCCACCCCCTTTATTTACCATCAACTTCCCCATACATTGACTGACTGTGCTTTGGGAGCATTTAAGCTGTAGCAATGTGTGCACACCAGGGAATGGGTGTATGGATATGTTCTGCAGTGTGCCCTGTTTTACAGGACAGCGATGCATGAAATAGAAACCTGAACCCAACTGTGGTTTGTTCTCTAAAATCGTGCTGCAATACAATATGACTAAAAGTCATTGACATCGACAACGCCATTAGGGCTTGCTTTGCCAAGACCAATTGGCTTTGCCAATGCTTGTTGACTGTGCAGCTGTATACATATCAACATTGTTGGTGTATTTTGATTTGGTATTTTATGACGTTACAAGTTCTATTGTATGCAGTGTTCTGCTCACAAATTTAGTTCTTTACTTATTTTTGGTTTAACATTCTCATGGCTTTTTCCCTAAAAATTGCATTTCTACATGAAGAGGAAAATTTCTCTTTATATTGTTGTTCAAGATTACCTTTGCAGACAAGCTCAATATTACGGAAAACATTTTCACTCTTTATACATATGCCGTTTTACTTGCACTGTCTAGTCCTTTCTTTCTCGTGCACTGCCTTGAAGACACATGAAGGATCAAGGCACATTTGGCTTACATTCATTAGGTCGAGCCCAGACAGCCCTCGTGCTGTCTCTTTGATGTATGTTGTATTGATCTTTGTGGGCTTTCAGCCCACCTACTGCTTTTGATTTGTTAATATTAGCGTCCCTTAAAAATCCTCTCTTGTAATTGGTTTATGTTTCCCTTTTGTCCCACCTTTTTGACAAATGTTTACTCCCACCACAGAGCAGCGCCATACTACATGTACCCTTCTACTTGTCTCAATTTATTGTTGGCTGACGAATTTTTTTTTCAAAGGTGAACAAACACTTTCTCTAAGTGTTCGTGTTTTTGTTGTATTCATGGCTCATCACGTTACCTGCTTCATGGCGGTCGCTTTTTTTTTTATCTTTCAGCATTGTAACAGGAAACAGTGGTTTCACTTTTTTTTATTAATGCTGATGTTTAACAGGGATCTCAGCGCTTTACATCTCACTAGTGCTGCATTTTTGTGTATGTTTTAAAGGGAATACACTGCACTCTATTCTTTTAGTGGCTCAGTGCCCACTTCATGGCAGCAGTGTTTTATATTTCTGCATTGTATCAGTTTTGGGAGTTTGGGAGGTGTTTTGACTGTGGCAGAATTATTTACATAGTTTTGAACAAACTTGTGTATCGTCTTTGTTTGAGGGAAACATTTGTTTTACTTTTTTTATTAATGTTGATATTTAAAAGGGAATAGACTGCACTTTAAATCTCACTATTGCCTCATTTTTGCTGATGTTTAAAGGGAATACACTGTGCTTTATATGTGACCACTGTCACATTTTTGCTGATGTTATAACTCTTTCGTTGCTCATGACGGAATGGTTCCCTCGTGAGCAACAGTGCTCGTGTGCTCATGACGGAACCATTCTGTCATGTGCACACTAGGACGAAATCCCTTTGCTGTAAACAGCAGATGGTTTCCTTTTTTTTGCCTTGGGAGGTGGGGAAGAAATTCCCCAACCTCCCGAGGCATTTTTTATTTTCGATGTAATGACGATTGCGCTCATGGTGCGCTGACGTCATTACATTGAAAATAAAACTTCGTTTCAGTTTCACTGTTTGAGTGCTTGTGGGGCTATCTCAGCCCCCGAGCACAAAAAACACACAGGAGAAATATCACTGGAAAGGGGAGAATCTCATAGGGGTGGGGTCCCCCTCCCCAAAAAATAGCAACAGTCTTTCTGCCCCCTTGGGGGCATATCGGGGCAATGCCAATTGTCATAAACATCACAGTTATCAGGAACTACTTTGCCAATAGGGCAATTGTCCTACCATCATCAGCAGTGCAACCTATGTATGTGAATCCCCCCTAAGTCGCCCGTCTGTAAATTCACAGTGGGAGCGGCCTGCCGACTTGCGGTGCCGTCCTTGCTCCTCGGCTCACCTCTGAGAGGGTGGAAATACTGCCAGGCCTTGGGAGGACTCTGGTCAGGTCCCTACGGACCAGTAAAGCACAGAGTGATGTCTCCCCTCTCCACTCTCTCTGCTTACTTTCGGTATGTGGTCCAGCTTGGCCCCACCCACACCCAGGCTAAGCCGCGAAGCCCGTCATTTCTGCCTGGCTTCCGGCTGCGGCAGGGGCATCCTGCTAGTTTCGTTCTCTGGACAGCACTTTAGGTTTGGCTCCTGCATTGCCGCGGCGACTGGCAGGGGCCACGCTCATCTTTCAGTCGTGCTGCATCCCTCAACTCTTGCAAAACAGAAGGGCTCGGCCCAGAACTTGGGCCCACCGGTGGTGCGCCGGTTCCAGCAAGGCACAAGCCAATGCTAGCGCTTTCCAGGGAATAAAGCCCTCTGCAATTTTAAGCTGCAATTTAGCTCCAGATCTCTCAGGCCACATAGCGCTTCCACAAAAGCTTTTCCCCAAGAGCAAAAGGGGCAACAGGCCAGCACCCAGTGAAAGCCACAAAGCCCTGGGAGAGAACTCGGGCCCGAGCAGGAAGCAGGCTCAGGCCAGCACACAAAGACAAAGTCCAGATGGCAGCTTCCTGGTAGCCCAGCACTCCTCTGGGGCAGCATACAGAACCAGCAGCATCTGGCTCCAAGTCCACGTGGTGTCTTTTTCTTTTTCCATGGGGTCACAGCCCCTGTACTTATAGCACCAAAGACTTTGTTCTGAGGGCACTTCAAACACCATTGAAGAGCACAACACCCCCATTCACATTTTCAGCCCAGGCCCCAGACACACCACAGGGGGGTGGAGCCAGCATTGTGGAAGGCAGGTGCCACTCCTCCCACCACTCCAAATGCAGACCAGGCCTTCCTAGGTGTAAGGGAAAACTCCTCCTGCTACTCTAAAATCAGTCAAGGTCTATTCAGCCTAGCACTGAGTCACCCAGGAAAGACAGGACACACCTTAACCCACCTAGGGACTGGCTGGAGTGAATTCACATCTCCTCTCCCCTATCAGTCAGAACTAGATGGTCAATACATCTCCAGGCAGGGCACAAAGACATATAGCACACAGAAATGCACACTTCTAAAAGTGGGAACACAGAATAGTAGAACAAGTGTTATAACCACTTGACTTTCTTTGCATTTCTGCCTTCCAAATATAAGACAATGGGTAAAAACTAAGTCATTATGAAAAAGTTCCTCTAATTCACATGCTTGGATGGGTAGCCACAAGTTTGGAGATGTGCAAATAACCACTGCTTCTAAACTCTATATTTTGTTCCCATTTTGGAAATATATAGGTTTCCTTGGTGCCTATTTTTCACTCTATATTTTACCAAATGAATTGCTATATACCCGGTACACAATGAAAAAACATTGCAAGATGCAGCTCAGTTATTGGCTTTGGATACCTTGGGTTCTACAAGTCCAATATATCCCTGCAACCAGAAGGGGCTGATAGACTCAACAGCATATTGCTTTAAAAATTGTGCCACACTTAGAAGAAGTTACAGGTGGAAATGTTGGCACAAATGGCTGGTTTTTACAAATCAACTTTAAATATTTTTATTTACATTTTTAGTTTCTTTAGAAAACCTTGAAGGATCTACACAAATGACCTCTTGATGAATTCAGAATTGTATCTACTTTTCATAAATTTATACTGCTATGCCCCAATAAAATGCCACAACTGTGTAGAAAACTTTGGTTTTCTGATAAACATTCCTGAAAGCTGGGAAGATGGTGATTTTAGCACCACAAACCCTTTGTTGATACCTTTTGCAGGGAAAAAAACAGATGCTTTCTTCGGAAGTACTTTTTTCCACTTTTTCTCAAAAAACCCCTAAATTAGCTGTATTTTGGCCAATTTCTTGATCCCCACCGGGGGAATCCACAAACACTAGAAACTTTTAGAATCCTGAAGATGTTAAAATAAAAGGAGGCAAATTTGGCGTGGATACCTTATGTGGACAAAAAGTTACATGGCCTAAATGCGAACTACCCTAAATAGCCAAATAAAGGCTTAGCAAGGGGGGAGGCCTAGCAGCGAAGGGGTTAATGAATACACCATGCATTATATGTGACCACTGCAACATTTGGGCTGAAGTTTTAATGAAATATACTACACTGTAGGTATTGCTACGTGGCATTTCTGCTGATGTGTTAATGAGAATAAAGCACAGTCTATATTTTTGCTAAGGCCGCATTACATTTTTGACAGCTGTTGCTAATTCTGTGTTTGCTGCCAAAACATGCCACTTACAAAGCCATTGACTCTGTACTTTGTGCAAAGAATGATTAAGGACAGTGTTTTAAAGGCAACACACCTCATGGGCATATTTAATTTTCTTTGAGCATTTCAGTATTTTTGTAAGGTGTTTTTACTTAATATGTTACCACTGCCGGTGCTGGTATGTTTGTGGTGTTCTATGATAAAAGCTACCACTTGTGAAGTCTCAACTGCTTGACTTCATAAAAAGATTGATGTAGATTTTATAAAGGGAATACACTGTGCTATATATGTTATTACGGAAGCCTTATTTGGGATATTTTAAATGGAATACACCACGCGTTATACATTGTTACGTTACAGTTGCATTTCTGCAGACGTTTTAAAGGGAATACAGCACTTTCTATATGTTGTTACTGTCCCATTTCTGCAAATGTTTTAAAGGGGATACACTGCACTTAATCTATTGTTATAGGCTCATTTCTGCTAATGTTTAAATTGCAATCTATATGTCACTACTGCCGCATTTTTAATGATGTTTTTAAATGGAATACACTGCTTTTTATATGTCACCACAACCAAATTGCTGTAGATGTTTTAAAGGGTGTATACCAGGCTCTATATGTCACTACAGGGGTATTTGTACAAATGTTCTAAAGGGAACACACCGCTTTATATGTCGTCACTGCCACAGTTGTTCCTGCTTCAGGGAGCAAAGTTTCCAGATATTAAGAGTATTAGGAATCTGCAGAATTTAAATAGGACAAATATGCTGGATTTACTTGAAACTTTCCCAGTAGTGGTGGAAATAAGAAATAAAAAAATAAATAGATTAATATTGCAAAAGCTGAGCTTTTGAAACATATTTTAGCTCTAATGTATGTGGCTGTGAGGAGACACCCCAGACCCTCACACAAGACCCCGACTTACTTCCCGGCTCGCCGCTGTGGTCTGCACTTCTTCCGGGTCCCGGATACCAAAACCAAGAAAGACCCATTAGATATATATTAGCTGCAAGCTCTTTCCCCGAGAAACCCAATATGTGGTCATAGAGAAGGAAGCATTAGCCATTAAATGGGTCATTGAGTCACTCCAATACTACCTGGAGGGTAGATTGTTTCTGCTGTACACAGACCATGCCCCCTTAGAATGGCTATCACGAAACAAAGAACATAACAACAGAATACTTCCGTTTCACTACTATCACGCAATACCCACTCCACTCCATAGATTTAGCGTAAAAGGCCATTTATTAGGACAGGGTATGACAACCAAATTCAACATAAACCCCATAACAGTTATCAACCCCCCAACATCATGACTTCCAACCATCATCCACTCTCGTACTCCAATTACTCACTCCCAATTCACACTACGACCTCTTCACATATACCATTCACTTCCCCCTTCTCTTTCAAACTCCTCCAGCATCTCCAGCCATCGCACTCCCGTCTACCACACACACCATTCCTGCACCTGTAACCCCCTCCCCGGAAGGGTGATTCTGCCCATCATGGACTCCCCACCCCTCCCAAGTCCTGCAAACACGCCCCCCCCCTGTCAACCCGTCCTAAACTGGCACGCTGAACAATATCAGAACAACAAAAAACGCCCTTTCCCCACTCCTAAAAAACTGTAGGGTGGGAGAGCGGTCAACTTCCTAACCTACTACCCTGAGGCACTGGGGACAGGAAGAGGAAGAACTTCCTCTCCTGCCCCCTTAAGTAAACTATCCTAACCCCACCCCCTAAACCTACCCCCTAGCCTATCTCCTCGCCTGTCCCTTGTCTCGCGCGAATACCCCAGGGGAAGACTGGTCTGTCGACCTTACTTCCCCTGGGTGCCATATCGCGCAATAACCACTCCACGCCATAGATTTAGCGTAAAAGGACATTTATTAGGACAGGGTATGACAACCAAATTCAACATAAACCCCATAACAGTTATCAATCCTCCAACATCATGGCTTCCAACCATCATCCACTCTCGTACTCCAATTACTCACTCCCAATTCACACCACGACCTCATCCCGTATACCATTCACTTCCCCCTTCTCTTTCAAACTCCTCCAGCATCTCCAGCCATCACACTCCCATCTACCACACCCCCCATCTTGCACCTGTAACCCCCTCCCCGGAAGGGTGAGTCTGCCTGTCATAGACTCTCCACCCCTCCGAAGTCCTGCCACCCAGGGAACCCCCGGAGGGCGGTTACCTGCCCCACCATCAGTGCACCTTTCGTTCTCAATCCCTGCGACACCAGATAGACTCATTCCACAACAAACTGATAGTATCCCGCATCTCCATCAAATAGTACGCATTCCCCATGTACGAAAGGTGCACTCCGTCATCCCAAAAGAAAAGGGGCTCCTCGAGCCGGAGCCAAACATGAGCAAGCACTTTGATCCCGAGGTCAGCACAAAAAAGTCTCATAGCCCTATTCAACTTCCTTCTCGCCCTTTCAATGGCTGCAGGCTTCAGCGCCCCCCTCCATATCCGTTGTGGTACAAACTCAGTCCAAACAATACAGGCGCCAGCCAGATTGCTCCTCATTGCCTCCAAATCCCGTTGCATCAGATGTAATAAGGACACTCTCGACTCCTTGACCAAGTCATTTTCCCCCAGGTGCATAACAATCATGTCCGGGCAGCCCAGCTGAGACACCTTCTTCGTCAGCCGTGGCCACAAAGCGCCCCATCGCGTCCCGCTCTTACCCCACCAATGGACCTCATGATGGCTGCTCCGCAGGCCCAGGCTACGACCATAAACCTGTCTGTCTGCATACTTTGAGGCCCAATGAACAAAGGAGTGTCCAACAATCCAGGTAACCGTCTAGGCCCCCGGCCCCCGAACGCAACCTACGAAGAAAAAGAGATTAACACCACCGCAACAGCAAGATATGCCAAACAACCGCAGTAGCCCTGCCTACCCCACACACTGCCTCCTCCTCATTTGCGCACATAGCGTTCGCAGCAGCGAGACCTCCAACGCCCAATCCTCCGGATCTCCTCCCACGACCATCCTAAACCTGCCGCAGCCGTGGCCTCCCCAATGCGAAATGAGTGCGTCCCATAGCGCGCTGGATCCCTGCCGACCTGCCGCAGCGCCATTCTCAACACTGCCAACAACTGAACGGATGACAAACGTGTAAGAAATGGGGTTACCCAAATCTCCAAGGGGGTAGCATGGAACCAAGCGGGCAGGCCAAACTTCGAGGACATGTGAAGCACTCACGCAGTACCTACAGACGACACACCAGGCACACCACAAAAGAGGCAAGACACCAGTTTGAGTTGGAAAATTAAGAAGTTTAGTATCTCCAACCTGCAAAGCAAAAAGGCATAACAGCGGTATCATCACCTGGCGCCAACTGGCACCAGAGCCAAGTGTATCATGGGGGGGATTATTTACATGGGAAGTAAGGGCTGAGTCTGTAAGTCCATACCTGGAAATAAAAATTTGACTAAATTAACATTGAGCCTGGGGCCAATATGGCGGGGCCAACTCAGGCTCTCATCCTTAGTGTTAGGCTGTAATTGCAAAATACCATCAGCATGAGTACACACCATGCACTAAAACTCCAGCCCGGCCCCTGTAAAGGAAAACGTCAGGGCATCATAGTAAATCCCAACATACAGGAACACCTGCAATAAATCAGCAATGGGATATCAAACATCAGGCGGGAAACTACTGTCACTGAAGCACCTTAGGAGAAACAACAACCTAGGGTGCATAACACGGGCCCGGAATAGCATATCTGACCAGCACCGGGGCACATCGGGCACACACCTGTAAAGGAAAAGTCACATTCACCTGCCCTGTGGGCACAAAAGCCTTATCTACAAAATCACCCCCCCCCACCATGGGCATCCAACGCTTTGCGCACCTCACCGGTGCGGACATTAGGCTCACCTAGGCAGTACATAACACCCATAGGGGCCCCACCATCCTCATGGGTATCACGGCCTGAAATCAGCATCAGGTCAACCAACAGGCGTAAACCATCAATTTGCATTGGCATCAATAACAGTAGTATCAATCATGAGCAGGGGCGCAGTAACCTAAGCACCCAGCATTAACATAAAGTGTGGCCGTGACTCAGGGGGGCATCGATAATTCCTTGGGGGACCCTATGGGCTAGTTATCGGGCCCCTACAACTGGCACAGTCTACTGGGGCCACTGACTCCGCTGGGACCCAACGTTGCAGGTGCCCACTACCAGACGGGGCACCTGGGAAGTTAGTCTGGTCCTTGGGGCGGGCACCGACCATACGCCCGACACACCCCCAACCCACGATGCGGCTGAGTCCCCACTCACCGGTAGACCTGCGGTGGATGGAGGGGCTCCGGCTCCTCTGAGGCCTCCTTGGCGGTGGGGGCAGGCACCGGCAATGTGCCTCGAGGCCCCTGACGCACAGTACTTGCGTCGCGGGGCTCTCTCTCAGCTTCCCTGTACCAGCAGGCGGGGTTCTCCTTCCACCTCACACGGGGCTCCCTCGCCCTCCCGGGAGCCCCGCAACGCTGTCAGGTCGCTTCTCCTGGCTGCCCGACTGGCAGCTCGCGGGGGCGCTGTCTCCGCCTTTACTGGCGGCTTCAGGCAAACGCCTCCATTCTCCTCGGATCCGGCGGCGGGGCAGGCACCGACAGTGTGCCCCGGCCCCGCCTCCCTCAGCAGCACGTCTTCTCGGCACCGGTCCCAGTCCACGGGGCACAGACCGGCGGGGTGGCCTCCCGCTCCGGTCGCTGGCAGTCGGGGCTCCCCCTCAGTCACGGGGGCCCGCACCGACCCTTCACCTGGGTCCCCCTCCCTCACGGGGACCCGGGGCTTCGACTCGGCTTCTCCCGGCCTTCCCGGCCGACAGCCAATCCCTGCGCGGCCTTCAAGGGGCACGGCCGCGCAGGCCAATCAGGGCGAGGCGGTGATATCGGCGGCAATAAGGGGTAGGCTCCCTTCTATTTAATTATTTATATGGTGCTATTCACAGCGCACCGCTCCTCCCTCGGGCCACACAGCGGGGGCAGGAAATTATCTCTTCTCCAGCGCTTCGCAATTATAGCGCTTCCAAATTATAGCGCTTCCTCCGAAATTACAGCGCTTGACAGGCAGGCTTTACAGCACTAGGGGGCCACAACAGTCCCAGGGCCCAGCGCTTTCACAGGGCCTCACAGCACCTCAGCCAGCAACAGTTCTTTTGGGGGCACAATCTTCCCCATGCGGTGCTTCAGAGGGGCCACAGCTTCTCAAGGGGGGGTAGACAGTCCCACTCCTCACCTCCTGGGCGCTTCATCCTCGTAGCGCTGGCGTAATTCCCGGTCCCCACAGTGTCAGGGACCTGGGTAGGGGCCCTCCCTTGTCAGGGGCCCAGGGGACAGCAGAGGGGGGGGTTTAGGGGTGCAGGGCCAAGCTCACAGGCCCATGTGGCGGTAGCACCTCGCAGCAGGTCCCCTCTCTTTCTTGTCCCAGCGCTGACTGACTCTCTGGTGGCACATCCCCTTACTTATACCCTCCTCCCAAGCAGTGCCAGAACCTTCTAGAATGTTGGCAAAGCTGGCCTAAACTGGCTCAAGGGGAGGGGTTGAGCACCCTGGGTGCCAGGCTTTCCCTCCTAAAGCTAGGGGTAGCTGGGTAATATTATCTAGACCGCTGACCTATGGCAGTCAGTGGCAAAACCCATGGCCATGGCATCCATTTTAAACATAGGACATTTCAGTCAGGTGCATTTTACAATGGGGGGAATTTACAAGTGCTCACACCATTACATAGCATTACAATTTAACAAGGTGTCTCACACCACTCATGGCCTATACAGGTTTAATCACATGGGGGAGACATTCCAAATTAGGGGGGCAAAAGCGAAAAATTTCAGGGGACAGGCCAAGTCCAACACAACTCCCCCCAGCCAAAAGCCAGGGTAGACCGATCAATACCTTGATGGGCTTCCCTGCTTGGGGGGGAATAAGGTGGACGCAGGCCTGCAACTACAGGAGCACCTGCAGTCTCTTCTCCACTCTGGAACCCAATGGTTCTCTCTCACAACCCTCCCTTCTCCAACAAAACCACCCCCTGGTGTTCCCTAGTGGGATGTGGCCAGGACTGGCCTCTAGGCCATCCAGCAGTCTCTGCCCCTTGTTCCTTCCTAGAGTGGGAGGCTCTAGCCTCAGGCTCGTAGTACTCTTGGACTACTCTCCTCTTTCCAAATTGCCACTGGTCCACCCACCTGGGGTCTACACCATCAGGCTGACCAGCTCTCTGGGGCGAGGCTCTCCTCCCCCTACCTCTCCTCTTAGGGTTCCGCCATCTCCTTCTCCCGGGGACACCCTCACACAACCACTCTCTCCCCAACCTGGAGTGGAAACCCTCAGGTTGAACCGGTGACAGGGGCGAGTACTCACTCCCCCTGCACCCCCTCCCAGAGTTCCGCACCCTCCTAACTAGAGTAGTACCCCTGAGAGTCAAATTTGGTGGGACTCTGAACACAGATCTCCCACCCGCCAGGTCCGGCAAACCCTCAACCTGGCCACCCAACCCGGGATTTGCGCCCTTTGGCTGAGCCGGTGACAGAGGAGAGACCTTGCTCCCTCTGCACCCCCTCCCAGAGTTCCGCACCCTCCCACTGGGAGAAGTACCCCTGGGAGTCAAACTGGTAGGGACCCTAATTACAGGTACCCCACCCTCCAGGTCAGGCAACCCCTGAACCTGGAACCCCAGTCCAGGATCTAAACCCTGTGACTGGTCAGACCCCCGAACCACTGGAGCTCTGGTTACTGATACTCCAGGTTCTCCTGACATAAGGGGATCCCCTTCACGAGAAGGCACATCAGGACAGCCTAGGCTCCCAACCTGGGGTTCCCTAAAAGAACTCTCCAGGCCCTGTGACTGCGGTTGGGGCACCTCGGGACACCTCCCTGTTTCACTCCCTCATGTAGATGGGATGTGAGGCCCTACAACCCTCTCACTATCCTGGGACCTAGCTGGGCTTCTCACCTCTCCCGCCACGCTGGGTCAGAAGATCCCTGCACCACTCCTTTCAGGATCACTCCCCAATGTCTTCCCAGACGCTCTGGCACTTACCCAGAGGTCTGCCTCCTGTGCAAGCTCCCTGGGGTCTGAGAACCTACACTGCAACAGATGGTGACGCAGATTTGGGACACAACTCCTCAGCATGTGCTCCTGGATAACGGCATGGCACAGCCCTTCCCAATCCTCCACTGCTCTCCTCAGCACCCAATCCTCCAATGTAGTCCAACACTCCTCCTCAAACTCTCCCCAGGACTGGTGGGACAGTTTTCCCCTGCCCCTGAACACTAACCCGTCCCCCTCTTCCTGGGAATCAGGCACGGTCTACTGGGATTCAGGAATGGGACTCCTTGCACTGGACCTACACTTGCTGCCACCACTGGATCCCACCCTCTCCGGTGTATCCAGGCTTCTAAAACTGCTCTCAGGGGACAACCTACCCACCTGAGCTACTCTCTCCCTGGCAAAGGCCCTCTCCGCCTCTGCCATCCTCTCCTGGGCTAGGACCATTTCTGTCTCTAGCCTCTGCTCTTGAATCCTCAGCTGCGCTAACTCCGTGGCCTGCTCAAACCTGAGCTTCTCCAGCGCTAGCTGATGCTCCCTTTCTTCCCTTCTATCTACCCACTCTTCTGGGGACAGGGAAAGGGATGGGGCAGTGCCCCCGGGACAGGACCCAGTGCGGGACTCCCTCTCTACGGTGTCTCCTTCAGCTACTGGCGTCTCTACCCTGCCACACTCTTCCTCCTCTCCATCCAGGTAATTACCCTCCAGGGATATGGATTGTTAGCCCTCCCACTGGCTTCTACCGAATCCACCCTTTAAATACTCAGGGGGGTAATCAGACAGGTCCCCACCGATCTTTAAGGGCTCCCCCCTCTTGAGGGCCTCATAAAGAAACAGCTTTCTCCTAATGTTTCCTACTGGGGGTATCCCTCTCTCCAGGAGGAAGTCTATCAACTCCTGTTCGGTGTACTCCATCAGTTCCACCTCCTCATAAACCAACCCCATCGTGGTGAGGTACACTCGGGACACACCCACAGTGGAACAAGGGGACACAATTCCACAAAACACTTTCAGGAGGAAGCAAAATAGCAAACAATCTTCTGCCAACAATAATCCCCACAACAAGGCTCTGAATTCTCTCAAAGCTCTACTTGTGGTGTAACCCGCGGCCGCTGTGGTACTGCGCAAACACAAGTCCTATCCCACCGCTTGCCACCAGTGTAAGAAATGGGGTTACCCAAATCTCCAAGGGGGTAGCATGGAACCAAACGGGCAGGCCAAACTTCGAGGACATGTGAAGCACTCACGCAGTACCTACAGATGACACACCAGGCACACCACAAAAGAGGCAGGACATCGTTTGAGTTGGAAAATTAAGAAGTTTAGTATCTCCAACCTGCAAAGCAAAAATGCATAACAGTGGTATCATCACATGGCGCCAACTGGCACCAGAGCCAAGTGTATCAAGGGGGGGATTATTTACATGGAAAGTAAGGGCTGAGTCTGTAAGTCCATTCCTGGAAATAAAAATGTGACTAAATTAACATTGAGCCTGGGGCCAATATGGCGGGGCCAACTCAGGCTCTCATCCTTAGTGTTAGGCTGTAATTTCAAAATACCATCAGCATGAGTACACACCGTGCACTAAAACTCCAGCCCAACCCCTGTAAAGGAAAACTTCAGGGCATCACAGTAAATCCCAACATACAGGAACACCTGCAATAAATCAGCAATGGGATATCAAACATCAGGCGGGAAACTCCTGTCACTTAAGCACCTTAGGAGAAACAACAACCTAGGGTGCATAACACGGGCCCGGAATAGCATATCTGACCAGCACCGGGGCACATCGGGCACACACCTGTGAAGGAAAAGTCACATTCACCTGCCCTGTGGGCACAAAAGCCTTATCTATAAAATCACCCCCCCCCACCATGGGCATCCAACGCTTTGCGCACCTCACCGGTGTGGACATTAGGCTCACCTAGGCAGTACATAACACCCATAGGGGCCCCACCATCCTCATGGGTATCACGGCCTGAAATCAGCATCAGGTCAACCAACCAGCGTAAACCATCAATATGCATTGGCATAAATAACAGTAGTATCAATCATGGGCAGGGGCGCAGTAACCTAAGCACCCAGCATTAACATAAGGTGTGGCCGTGACTCAGGGGGGCATCGATAATTCCTTGGGGGACCCTATGGGCTAGTTATCGGGCCCCCTACAACTGGCACAGTCTACTGGGGCCACTGACTCCGCTGGGACCCAACGTTGCAGGTGCCCACTACCAGACGGGCACCTGGAAGTTAGTCTGGTCCTTGGGGCGGGCACCGACCATATGCCCACCCCCAACCCAATCATACAAGTGGCTGGTCATTGAGAAACCAACTCTACCCCTCAGAGGAGGCAACATGACCGCTCTACTCAATAGAGCCGAATGTAAATGGATCGCTAGGGTTGATTCAGTGAACCAGGGACTCAACACCCTCGATGAATGGGCCAGCACCATCGCCATTTAAACCTTACTGTCCTTCCCTTGATCCTTACCTCCCTCTACTCTGAATTGTAACTACACCTTTGATGCACAATTGATGCACACTTGATATAATTGTCACCAATACCTATGACTCTAACTGCAAAAAATCCTATATTCATGACCAATTGCATAGTCGACTTTTGTGTATTTAATTGTCCGGTTTTATACCTCAGCGCACTTTGTGTAACTGTCTTCTGATGCATAATTGCTCTCAGTTGTACGACCTCAGCGTACCTTGTGCAACTGTCTTCTGATGCAGATAATCGTTCGCACTTTGTGAAACTGTCTTCTGATGCATAATTGCTCTTAGTTGTACGACCTCAGCGTACCTTGTGTAACTGTCTTCTGATGCAGATAATCGTTCGCAGTTTTACACCACTGTAAGTTTTTGCCCCTACCCGGGCCAAATGTTAGTGTACCTAACTTCCCTTCAGGGCCGTTTTTCCACCCCTCTCTCACTCAGAGACTGTTAATGCCGATACATTAATGCTCCCATGCAGGTTGCTGTTTTTCCACTCCTACCCTGACTCGCTTCTGCCGTAACCAGTTCCTGTTTATCCACGGTTTCTTAGGCAACCATGTCCCACGCCTCCCGCTCCCTCCCCAACCACACTTGTCCCCGCCCCCCTCACTCATTCATTTGCCTTCGGCGCCGTGACATGTCCTAGGCACTCCCGAGACCCCGCCCACCGGCAGCGCTCGCACTCCGCCCCCTCCTCGCGGTTGCCTGGTCATAACCCAGAGCACCGAGACGCCACGGCCAGCTTCCGCATTCGGTGCCCCGAGCCGCCACGCCAGAAGAGCCTTGCCTTCTGATCGACTGATTCATTCAGGTAAGACCTTTGCCCAGAGGCGCCTTTCGCCTCGATCGTGATTATTTTTTCACCGTGGTCTTTAGCCTCCCTAACTTGCTCTCTCCCTCCACCCCTCCAGACGCTGCCAATTCCCCGCGAGTCGCCCTACTGAACACTGCGACCAGGTAACGCCTCATAAGTTGATCTGGCCTTGGTAATTTTTATACCAGACCGATCTTGCCACTTAATCATGTTTTCTGTCCCCCTTCAGCACTCGGCTATTCAACCCTGCCACTGAACATAGCTAGCCACGCATCCCTGCTTGGCTACACTGTGAGTGTTTTCTTGACTATGGAAAATGTCACGCCCACCATCTAGTCATACCTACTCCTCACATTAGGCACCCGCAACCCCTCACCTTTCCCCCTCCAGCCATCACCCATGACACATCCCTAACACAGTAAACCTTTATTGAATTAATATGAACTGGCAACTATGCACCAATTCACTCCCCACCACACCCTCTACCGACCCCTGCCTTAATTTGCCCTTCTTTACCCACAGCACTGTACCCATCGACAACCCCGTCCTGATGACGATCCCGACTAAAGGGGATCGAAACGCCGTCGACCATACAGCCTGAATCATAGGACGCATATCACTTTTCAAGCTCTCATAGAAATATTTGTTTTTCCAAGTGATTGTAACTTGTCGTTTGGAGCTTGAAATTGATGTTTATTTTCACTTATGCGTCGCCAATGCTGTTTTTAAAGCACTTGCACATTCACCTCACTTACTGTATATAGCACCTTGCACCAAGTGCCACTGGGTTGTCACAAAATCTGATCTTTACAGTGCCGTTTAAACTGTACCTGCATAAGAAAAAATCCCTTCTGTTACTTGGTGAATAATACTACTTTTTCCTAAATCAACTGACTCCTTGTTTCTGTTCCTCTGTAATGCCTATGGCATACATAATTGAAACTGTCTCTACATAATACCTGTTGGGAATTGTTTCTGCATACACATCCTCCAAATTACAGCGCTTGACAGGCAGGCTTTACAGCACTAGGGGGCCACAAAAGTCCCAGGACCCAGCGCTTTCACAGGGCCTCACAGCACCTCAGCCAGCAACAGTTCTTTTGGGGGCACAATCTTCCCCATGCGGTGCTTCAGAGGGGCCACAGCTTCTCAAGTGGGGGTAGACAGTCCCACTCCTCACCTCCTGGGCGCTTCTTCCTCATAGCGCTGGCGTAATTCCCGGTCTCCACAGTGTCAGGGACCTGGGTAGGGGCCCTCCCTTGTCAGGGGCCCAGGGGACAGCAGAGGGGGGGTTCAGGGGTGCAGGGCCCAGCTCACAGGCCCATGTGGCGGTAGCACCTCGCAGCAGGTCCCCTCTCTTTCTTGTCCCAGCGCTGACTGACTCTCTGGTGGCACATCCCCCTTACTTATACCCTCCTCCCAGGCAGTGCCAGAACCTTCTAGAATGTTGGCAAAGCTGGCCTAAACTGGCTCTAGGGGAGGGATTGAGCACCCTGGGTGCCAGGCTTTCCCTCCTAAAGCTAGGGGTAGCTGGGTAATATTATCTAGACCGCTGACCTATGGCAGTCCAGTAGCAAAACCCAGGGCCATGGCATCCATTTTAAACATAGGATATTTCAGTCAGGTGCATTTTACAATGGGGGGAATTTACAAGTGCTCACACCATTACATAGCATTACAATTTAACAAGGTGTCTCACACCACTCATGGCCTATACAGGTTAATCCCATGGGGGAGACATTCCAAATTAGGGGGGCAAAAGCGAAAAATTTCAGGGGACAGGCCAAGTCCAACAAAACGCTTCCGAGAAGCATGCAAAAATATCTCCCCCACAGACCTCTGCACTCTGCCACAAAAACCCTTCCACTCACGCACCGGGCACACTTCCGCACACCCACTCTCACTAAACCACACCCACTTGCCCCGGCCAACTTGATCCGTCTTCGAACACCCCAACCAGATACCAAGCCGGGCCCCATCCACACGCACATCCTCAAACAGTCGACCCGGGGCTCCAAGTGATCCCACCAATTCCGACACCCTAAACGCCCCGAAAAACATCCAAACCATGCACAACCGAAACAAAGCCACTTCACAACCACCATAACAGCAATGTGGCAACTCCGCCAACAAGCTCCCCAACAATTCAAATGTAATTGCCTCCCGAGGCAACTCCCCCCCCTCCGCCCTCACCCGTTCCCAACCCTTCACAGATCAAAACCCAAGTATACCATGCTGTAAAAAGAAATGCCTGCCAACTTGTCAGCTATCGTAGTCTGCGACAATCCCTTGTCCATGCAATCCAACACAAAATGCACCACCCCCTGTTCACAGGCACTCCTGGGCATCTGGTCCGCATCCCTGCTCCAACCCAAAAAGGCACCAAACTCAGACCACGCCAACCTGTAAGAGCGCCTCGTGGATTCAGCTGTAGAATTTCCCACCAAACCCACTAGTCTCACTCCCCCCAGGCCCAGATACCCTCTGGCACCTTGGTCTTGCAAGCCTCTGCTCCCGCCGACAGCCTCCTGAAACGCTGCCACTGCGAACAAGATAACGCATCCGCAATGTTATTACTCGCCCTAGGCACATGTTGCGTGCGGAACAGCACATTAAAATGCAAGCAAAGCAGCATGAATCTTTGCAGCAAGCGCAACATTCGCAGGTCCTTGGCTTTTTGGTTGTTCACCAGGTCCACCACTGTCATGTTGTCGACATGGAACAAAAGAGACCGGTTCTAAAACTCAGGGCCCCACACCAGCAATGACACCAACAAGGGGAATAACTCAAGAAAAGCAATGCTCCTGCCCTGCCGCATCCAATGAGCCGGCCACTGCTCAGCGCACTATCGCCCGTCCCAGACGATCCCAAAACCTGCCACCCCCGCTGCATCGGAATAGAGCTGCACTTGCCAGACCATCTTATCATCCGCAAAATCCAGGGACACGCCATTGAAATCCTCCAAAAACACAAGCCACACTCGCAAGTCCGACCGGACTCCCATCGTGACTCTGACTCTGTGGTGAGGAAGTACCGCCCTGACATGGCCATGCCGAGGCACCTGCAAAACGCCCTCCCCGCCCTCACCACCCGGCAAGCAAAGTTCAGCAACTCCAGAAGGTGCTGCCCAGACCTCAAATCAAATCGAACCCCGATGACATAGACAGACAACCTGCATCTCCACCACCTTCTGCGCTAGCAAACGTGCCCGCCAAGTCACCAAATCAAGCTCAATGCCCAAGAAAGTCAAACAGTAACTAGGTCCCGCCGTCTTCTCTGGCGCCAAAGGAACCCCAAACTCCTGAGCCAACAACTGAAACTGCCCCAGAGCCACACCACACTCTCCCGTCTGACCCTTTAGCACAAACAGAAAATCATCCAGGTAGTGCGACACCAGCCGGTGCCCACTCCTGTCCACGAAGGCCCACTGCAAAAAGTAACTGAAGGTATCAAAAAGCGCGCAAGAAATCGCACAACCCATTGGCAGAACCCTGTCCACAAAAACGGCCCCCTCAAACTGCATGCCCAACAAGGAGAAATCCGCCGGGTGAATGGGAAGGAGGCGAAAGGCCGACTTGATGTCACATTTAGCCAAGCCCTACCACAAAACCTCACCAGTCCAATGGCATCGTCCACCGACGCATACAACACCCTGGAGTCCTCCTCCGCAATTAAATCATTCACTGAACTCCCCTCCGGCCAGGACAGATGGTAGATTATCCTGAACCCCCCTTGCTCCTTCTTAGAAACCACCCCCAACGGCGAAATGATGAGGTCCGACACCGGCCACGTGTCAAACGGACCCACAATCCTGCCTTCCAACACCTCCTTCTGCAATTTCTGCGCCACCACCCCTGGCCATTATTTTGCCGAGCGCAAGTTCTCAGCCCATCGTCTTTCCCGAGGACCCTGATAACCAACACGAAACCCTTCCACGAACCCCCAATGCAATTTCAGCGCCGCTTCTCTATCAGGGTACCGAGAGAGCCATGGATCCATGGCCTCCACATCAACCGGAGTAGGAGCCCTTTGGCCCAGCTTGCCCCCGTCCTTTAGTAATTTTCCACTGTTCAGAGGGCGTGGCCAGCGTAAGGCATTGTGTGACCGGGTGGCGTCCCCCGCACTTAGAACACACGTGCTTAAACCTGCAGGGGTGTCGCGTGCAGAAACCCTTATTAAAGTTCCAGCATGCCCCAGTGTTCGCTCCCCCAGGCTTGTACTGCTGACCAGCTGCTCCTGTCCAAGTCCCTTGACTCCCTGTCCCAGCGGCAGATCCCTGTCCACCCACCCCAGACTGGGCGGGTTGCAACTGAAGCGGCTGATAGGCGACCGGGAGGCCACTGGCAGTATGCGTAGATGCCGCCTCCTGTTTAGAGGACATCCACTGCACCCAAAGCTCCTGATCAATATCCCCCCACGCCTTATCAGTGTTGACACTAATCCTGGCCCTAAACTCCTCATCATAACTGAGCCAGGCAAACCCCCCAAAATGCATCTGCGCCTTTCTGATCACATCCATATATTTAAACAAAGCTATCGCCCTGTCCCCATGCTTCTCACAATAAATACTGGCGTAGATCAAGAACGCCAACGTCCAGTTCTCCATAGTGACAGGCACCCTCGGCCGCCTTGTCAACTCCCATTCCTCCTCCTTCGAACCTTCTTTAGCCTGAATCTCCCTATGCAACGATTTGAAGACGTCCACGTACTCATGCTTCCAAATCCTGGCCTCTGTCTTCTCCGACAAATGAGATCCTAGTGGCATCGCCAAACCCATATAAGGCAACTTCTTCCGCAGCTTGTCCCCACCGTCCTCCTTACCACCCTGGTCATCCGTCGTGTCAGTCTGCGCGCTGGCCGCCACAACATGCGCCTTACCCTCCTTTGCAAGGGGCCCCACCCCACTTTGAGGCCCCACATCCCTGACAGACCCATCCCCCACACCAACCGCCCGGCAGGCCTTCTTGTGCCCCCCCCCCCAGGACCTTTATCTCACGCATCCCACCAGGCGACCTCACCTGCAAGAGTCGCAGGCACCTCCCGATCCTTCATCCTGGCGTCCGCCGCCTTCCGACCCTCCTTGAAGGCTCGACCAGCGCTGTCATGTGCTCCCTGCAAAACACCAAACTTGCCTGTTGCCGGTCTATCCCTCTCCCAACCCCCCTCATCACGCACTTCATTCTCTTCCAACTCCTCACCATCCTCCTCATAATCCAGACTCTCCTCATCCACCTCTTCCACCACAGCTCTCCGCACCTCACTCACCACTCTCTTCGCACCCTTCCCTTTTACTTCAGGCACAAACTCGCACTCCAGATCAGCTGCTGCCCGCTCCCTCGATGGAGGGCAGGCCGCCGCGGACCCCCCAGTGCCTTCAGGTCTCTGCGCCGCCAAGCTGTCCATGCCCCCTCTACCCAGACCCACTCCCCCAGGACCCTGGGATCCCCCTGGCCCATCCCCTACCTAGCCCACTCCCTCGCATGGGTGCCGGAGCCCCTTTGCCCCCGGGCACCCCACCTGACCCTGCGTCCCTGGCAGCGTACAAAAGCTGCCATGCATTCTCAGACTCCTCAATAATGCGACGCTGGTCGCGAACCCTTTCCTCTAAGGTCATATGCTCCCACCTGGCATACCATGATCCCTGGCTGCCTACATCCACAAACTGACCTTCCACTTGCGGGGGGGGCTCTCAAGCCCGCTGTTGCTGTTGAGCCTTCAAGGGTCCCTTCCCCTTAGAACCCTGTGGCTTGACTATGCCCTTCCTGCCACTAGACAGATCCACAGGCTGCTCCCCCCAAGGGGCCCCTCCTCCTCTTCCCCTGACTCCCCTTCCGAGAGGAGCAAAGTAAACTCCTCCCCTGCTGGCTCCTCGGTGGCACTCTCGCTCTCCCCCCCACTGGCGTCACTGCCCACCTCATATGCCTCATCAGAGTCCTCCATACCCAGCCCACCCGCCAATAAGCCTGTGTGGGCCGAGCTGCCTGCCAAGCCCACTGGTGCTGGGGATACTGTGGGCACCTTACCACCCACCCTGCCCAGGTCCAGAGTCCCCCCTGTCGCTCCCTGAACACTATGGGGGCGCGCAGGGAGGCTCAGACGCCACCTGCCGCTCTTGGGGGCCTCAGGCTGCTTCTTCCCCCGCCCCGACATACCTGAACGTGACAGTGGCGGCTCCTCCTCGCTCCTCCTCAAGGCGACCCCGGCAGACGCGGACCTCGGCGTGCGGGTCATCCCGACCCACGCCTGGTCCAGGACGCCGGGCTACAGGAGGTCGGCCCTCCCAGCCCGGCCAAGCACCAAAAGCGTAGCGCGAACTGCCGCTGCATCAGGCTTCACCATGGCCCCACCCCTCACTGGTGCACTCGCGGGGAAGGCGACAGGAAAGCCCTGCTGAAAAAGCACCGCCCAGAAAAGGAGGAACACACACCGGGGCACCAGCGGTGTCCGTTACACCCCCAGTCAACCTCAGGCAAGCAAAGAAACGGAACCCACGCACTACAGCCCTACAACCCTCACTATCAACTTCCTAACCTACTACCCTGAGGCACTGGGGACAGGAAGAAGAAGAACTCCCTCTCCTGCCCCCTTAAGTAAACTATCCTAACCCCACCCCCTAAACCCACCCCCTAGCCTATCTCCTCGCCTGTCCCTTGTCACGCGCGAATACCCCAGGGGAAGACTGGTCTGTCGACCTTACTTCCCCTGGGGGCCGCATTTTACAGAGAAAAGGAAAGGAACAAGCAAACACAGATTATCTGTCTAGGTAACCCCTTGATTATTTTCTTGCAGACAAGAAAGTTAGGGGAAGGGCCGCTGTGGTCTGCACTCCGTCTGGGTCCCGATGACGTCAAAAGGGGCTGAAAAATAGAACAAACATTGAAAATGGACTGTCGCTCGTTTCTGCAGGAAGAAAGCAAAGACAGGCAGAAAAGGAACCAATCAGCAACCCCTGAGGAGGAGAAAAGGAGCCAAAGAGTAAGAGAACAACAGGAAAGTCAGTCGTGGGAGACGCAGAGGAGAAGGAAACATTCCCAGAGCGAGGAGAGACACCCGGGAGAGACGAAAGACCACAGGAAAGTGACGCCGAGACCGAGGGAACTCCCGATAAGTGGTGTTAGGAGTAGTGATTGCCTCGAGTGGATGCGCAGGGGACGCCTCAACTCAGGAGAGTTGTGGCAGAGACGGTACGTGGCTCAAGGGAGGGTGAGATTGGGGAGGTTGGGAGGAAGGGTGGAGAAGAGCTGGTGTTCTATCTTCTCCGTTGCATTTGGGTTTTTCTTGGTTTCTATTTTTTTCCCCCTCCCTCTCTCTCCTGCTGCCATAAGCCTGGACAGAGAGCGAAAAGAGTGGTAGGCTGCAGGAACAGCCTCCCTCACCTCGCTACAGAGTGCCAATCACCCACGATAACTGCTGCATTACACAGGCAATGTGTACAGAGGGGAAGAATTCCTTAATGATAAAAATTGAGTACTGACAGAGAAACAGGACTTGGGCACGAAACAAAGAGAGCTAATAAGTTTATTTTTCTTTTCCTTTCTATCCGTTTCCGCTCTGTTTTCCCACCCAGGTGTGGTGAAGGTGTTTGCACAAAGCCTCTGCGAGAGAACCTTTACACTTCCCATTCCTTTTGTTGCTTTGCTCCTCTCCTCAAGCCGTTCTGGGGCCCCCTCCAGAGAGAAGAAGAAAAAGAGCCAAGTGAACAAAACTCCATAATTGTTCAATTTAATTCAACAACTCAATATTACACCCATGCGGGCCTATTCGCTTCTGTTTCCGCCCATCCCTCCCACGGTAAACAGTCAAAATATAGAGTTTTAAATATCGACAGACACTAATATCGAGTCCAAAATATCGGGATACAAAAATATCGACAGTCAGAATATTGTTGACAAGAATATCAATTTGAACCTAAGCGATATTGTTTTCCAAAATAACGAAGTAAGTAATATCTTTTGCAAAAATATAGTTAAAAATATCGTTGTTTTAATTAGTGTTATGTATTTTAGTGTGTATTTTAAATGTATGTGTTCTATGTTTTTGTGTTAGTATTGCATTTGCTTTTGAATATATGTGTTTAATATTTAGAAGTAAAAAAAAAAAAATGTAAGTACATTTTGTGTTTTAGTTCCATAGCGGGTTGTGGGTTTATAGGGGAATAGGGCGGGAAGTAATTTAATTATAATTAATGTAATAATAACTTTTTTAGGTTAATAATTTTTGTAAATTACATTTTGTGTTTTCGTTCCAGAGCGGGTTGTGGGTTTATAGGGGAATAGGGTGGGCAGTAATTTAATTATAATTATTAATTAATTGTTGTCTCATATTTAGGCATTTAATATTTTATATTATTAATGGTATTCATTTATTATTAATTAGTTAGTAATTGATTGTTAATTAGTAATTAATATGGTAAATATCTTAATTGTGTGGTATTTCTTTAGGAGTGGGTTGTGGGTTTATAGGGAATAGGGTGGGAAGTAATGTAATTATAATTAATTAATTAATCATTTGTATTATTAATTAATATAGAGATATTTAATATGTTATATTATTCATTGTGTTAAATAGTTTATTATGTATTAGTTATTAATTGGTTGTAAATTATTAATTAATATTTACAAAAAATCTTAATTGTGTTATTTTTTTAGGAGCAGGTTTTGGGTTCATAGTGTGGGAAGTAATTTAATTATAATTAATTAAATACTATTTTTGTGTTAATTAATATTTTAAGTATTTAACATTTTATATGGTTAAGTATGGTCATTCATTTGTTATTAATTCGTTATCAATTGGTTGTTAAATATTAATAATTAATTGATGTATATGTGAATTGTTTAATCTTTTTAGGAGTGGATTGTGGGTTTATAGGTGAGTAGGATGGGAAATATTTTAATAATAATTAATTCATGTATATTTGTAGTTATGTAATATTTATGTATTTAACATTTTATACTGTTAATTGTGGTAACTAATGTATTCTTAATTGTTTATTAATTGGTTATTAATAGTCAATTATTTGTGTTATTTATTTAAGAGGGTGGGAAGTAACTTGATTTGAATATATATTTTTTCAAATATCTTATAACATTTATTTTCAGTTGTTTTTAGTGTTATTTATGTGACTTACTTTATTATTGATTGTTAATTATTATTAATGAATTAATTAATTGTTAATTGTTTATGTTAATTGTGTTATTATTTACAACATTGGTGGTGTCATTTATAGGGAAATATGGTGGGAGGTAAATTATTTTCAATGAATTAGTTGTTTGTTAATTAATGTTTATTATTTTGCTGGAGTGGGAATAGTAAATTATTCCCCTCCGCTATCTAACACTTTACCTACTGTTGCACTCGCTGGAGGGGAAATAGTAAATTATTCCCCTCCGCTATCCAACACTTTCCCTACTGTTGCACTCTCTGGAGTGGGAAAAGTAAATTTTACCCTTATGCTATCCAACACTTTCCCTACTGTTGCACTCCCTGAGTCGGAATAGTAAATTATTCCCCTCCGCTGTCCAACACATTCCATACTATTGCACTCCCTGGAGTGGGAATAGTAAATTATTCTCCTTCGCTATTCAGCAGTTTCCCTACTGTTGCACTCCCTGGAGTGGGAATAGTAAGTTTTAGCCCTACTCTATCCAACACTTTCCTTACTGTTACACTCACTGGAGTGGGAATAGTAAATTATTCCCCTCCACTATCCAACACTTTCCCTACTGTTGCACTCCCTGGAGTGGGAATAGAAAATTCTACGCCTACCCTATCCAACACTTTCCTTACTCTTGCACTCACTGGAGTGGGAATAGTAAATCATTCCCCTCAGCTATCCAACACTTTCCCTACTGTTGCACTTTCTGGAATGGGTATAGAAAATGTTACCTCACCCTATCCAACACTTTCCATACTGTTGCAGTTAATGTAGTGTCAAATGTAATTATAAAAACATGCAATTATTTTAATATTTTAATTTATTATATACATATTTTATTTGTAATTCTATTTTACCGGTATATATATATATATATTTATCCACGCAAAGATGCTACATACACGTAACGTGGTCCAAGGCAGTTGGCGCAGTATGTCGGCGGAGCAAGCGACGAGTTCAGATGCACATAAAAAGGAAAGAATATCAGTGCACTCAGAGAGGTCCAAGCTTGTGATTTATTTATTTTCTTAATTTATTTATTAAGGAGTTGTATATAGCGCTAGCCTGACCCGAGGGTATCGGAGCTCTTCACAGCAGTTTTTGAGCAGGATTCAAACAATAAGCAGTATTCTACATATAAGTTTGGCAGTCCAAGTGTGCTGAGCAGTGTTGAGGTAGTACGTGAGTCCTGAGATAACCTCATAGAGTGCACATTGTCTTGGGGTTGATAAAACAAAGCAGGATTCTACATAATAGGTTCGGAAGTCCAAGTGTGCTGAGCAGCATTGAGGTAGTCTGTGAGGCCTGAGATAACCTCATAGAGTGCACGTTGTCTTGGGGTTGAACCAATTAAGGGAGGGAGGAGCAGTTGGGGGTGGAATAGCAGGGAGGAGGTAAGTCTTAGAGCTACAATGTCAGGAAGAGACGACATGCAGGGGATAGCGTTTTGATGGCGGCTATCCATTCAGGAGGGAGCGGTTGAGGAAAAGGACTTTAAGTTGTTTTTTTAATTTTGTGAAGGAGGGGATAGTCCTGTTACCGACTTGGATGGCATTCCAGATTACACAAACGTAACGCATTTCAACAGCCGAGGCTGTCTTCTTCACTCAAAGAGTAAGCCCAAAATGTTGCATTACATAGTCATGCAATAAACAGTGAAAATGGACTTAATTCCAACATATCTATGTTGACAATGAAAGAACCATGGCGTCCAAATTGTAGGAGCAAAGTACCCCCGCATTTGTGTATGAAAGTCCATGTATATAGATTACCAAATCGTTTACCACAATGTAATATAACATTCTATTTCGTTGTAAATCAAATATATATAATCAAATATAGAGAAACAGTGCTGGAAGTAATAACTCCAATTAGAGAGTGTATCTATACATGCACCAAGTGACTTCAATACAACAAACTCTAAAATTAAGGAAATGCAGATGAATAAAGACACCTAAAGGAAATTGTCTACATAGCGACTGTACTCCACAATTAGTGTAATATTCTGGGGGCAATCGATGTAAATACATCTGAAGATACTCTTGTATTCGCCCAGTGGCCTAAGCATGTAAGACAAAAAATACCAATTCCAGCACAAGACCAACATGGTAAAACTCTGAAATATATCTGGCCATTGCCATTTGTAACATATAAAAGACTATGTATATTGAATTAGAAGGGATTACTCAAGAAGAAACACAATAGAAAAAAGTGAAAAATAGGTGAAAAGAGTCTTATCTGAGTGCCCAATAGTAGTGAGGAAGAAAAGGGTAAGGAACCCATTTATGAATTGTCCATACATTCTTCGAGGGTCCCTTCCTGTCCTGCTGTAAAACATATAAAGAGAAAGTGGGATTAAAAACCAGTTTGTACAGATTGTATATACATGCACATATCTCATAAATACACAATATCTATATATATACAGAGGGGAAATGCACAGGCAATGTTAGAAACTGAAACTCAAGAAACGAGGTAGGGTGGACCATTAGCTCTCATGTTAAATGTACATTAAATTCCTCGTCCAAGTTGTGCCCCCCTGTTTGTTTGGTCTACAGTATCATAATCCATTTAGGCTCACGTTTGCGTAATATGTTAGTTCTTTTGCCACCTCTAGGTCCTGCATGTACCTGTTTGATAATAAAGTAACTCATCAGAGCACGTTTGGAAAGATGATATTCTTGAAAATGGCATGCAATAGGGTAATGAGGGTCTCTGTTATTTATTGCACGCATGTGCTCTAACACTCTCTTTTTAGCCATATGTTTAGTGCTACCAATGTAGCGTAAACCACACAATCTAAATTGTACACGGCGAACGTGGTACTGCAGATCAGAAACTGTGTGATGGGTTTATTGTTAGTTCTACCTGGAATACAGAATTCTTTTACAAAACCGCTGTTGTGGCAGGCGTTGCAATTACAGCAAGGAAAGAAGCCTTTGAGATTATGATCACCTAAATGTTGTTGTTGGGTAATATCATTCTGTACCAGAATATCTTTGAAGCTACAACCCTTTTTGTGTGATATTCTAGGGCAAGTGTGTATCTTTTTACGCAAGATGGAATCACTGGTAAGAAAGGGCCAGTGTTTGGCAAAGATCTTATGTATTTGTTGTGAGTTTTGATTGAACGTTGTAATGAGACGTGTCTCAGGTATAGCTACTAAGTTGGTACTATTATCGTTAGTTTGATCCTTGAACATGTCAGTTCTGCTGACCTTCTCAACTCTGTTGAGAGCACGTTATATTACCCATATAGGGTGACCGCTATTGATGAATCTAGTAGGCATGGTTTCTTTTTGGGTGTCAAACGCTTCCTCACTGCTGCAATTTCTCCTTGCCCTCAGCAGTTCTCCATATTGAATTCTCCATTTGAGAGTGTCCGGATGGCTGCTGAGGGCATGAAGAATGGTGTTCCCAGCTGTAGTTTTTCTAAAGAGACTGGTCTCTAGACTGTCATCAGTTGCTTTGACAAAAACATCAAGAAACTCAACGCATGTATAGATACACTCTCTAATTGGATTTATTACTTCCAGCCCTGTGGCTGTTTTAAGTTGGGAGATTAAGTCCCCTTGTATCCTGAGGGTCCGTAGGGTCAAACAAGCCCACTAGGTACCTCCAATAAGCGCCGTTGCAGAGAGATGTAAAAAGGGGCACGGACTGGACCACCTCTCTGCAACGCAGCGCAGTGGCGCTTACTGGAAGCACCTGGTGGGCTAGTTGGCCCCCAGGGGCCCTCAGGATTGAAGAGGAATTATTTCCCCAACTCAAAACGTGTCACAGGGCGTGTTTGCACACATCACCTCAGGCCCCGCCCCCTCCCTTCACCACTGTGTAAACACGCCCTGTGGCCGTTTTAAGTTGGGAGATTATGTCCCCTTGAATCCTGAGGGTCCCTAGAGTCCAATTAGCCCACTCGGTACCTCCAGTAAGCACCACAGAGCTGCGTTGCAGAGCGGTTTTAAAAGGGGAGTGGCCTCTGAACACCTCTCTGCAACGCAGCTCCCTGGAGCATACTAGAGGTACCTGGTGGGATATTTGGCCTTCAGGGACCATCAGTATATCAACAAAGTTCGGTTGAAGGCTGCCAATAGCTTGCGTGGAGGGGCCAGTTAAAATGGAAGCAACAAGACTTCCATAATTAGTATACCAGCAACCCTTTCCAGCACTTCCTTTCGGCGAACATGGAAATCAATGGACCACCAGGCAGCTTGTACTGACAGGTCAGTTTATTTTTCCTTTCTCTCACTCCTCACATTGACGCGTTTCGGGCATCCAGTGCCCTTGATCACAATGTTGAGACAGCGGTACGCCATTGTTTTTTATATACATACATTTTTTTCATTTGCTACACCACGTGATGGTAGATAGTGAAGAAATACCTGTATCATGAGGCTTTTCTCTTATGTATATTTCAATGCGAGGGATGCAATCATTGCCTGATATATATGTGTGTATGCATATGCAATACATATAGGATGACATATTTTGTGCAGATAGCGCAAATTTGAAAATAATGCCATAGCCATGTGCATGAAGGGCAATGTTTGGCTGTTGAAAAAGCAGCGTAATTGAATCTTGAGGGTTCTTATGCATACAAGTCACACATCAAGTAACATATACCCCCGATGTCAACCTTTGTGCAAATTATCACGTTAATGCTGATAAATGTGCAAAGTACACAAATAATATGTGCAAAATTACGCAATATGTCCATATTATAAAATAAATTCATCCACTGTTATTTTTTGTGCAAAACACGCATTTGTTCAAAATATGCAATCATCAGCGCAAATTGCCGCCTAAATGCGAAATAATGTGCAAATTATGCAAGACATAGTGCAATATAACTGCCTAATGCAAGGATATTCTCGGATGGATTGAATTAAATTATCCAATATGTCCAATAATAGTATGAAGTGAATTCATCCAAGGTTGTTTGTTGTGGAAAACCTGCATAATATAACTTGTGTAAAATATGCAATCACAAGTACAATTTACCGCCTAAATGTGAGTTAATGTGCAAATTATGCAAAAAAAATTTGCAAAATTACTGCCTAATGCAGGAATATTCTCGGATTAATTGAATCAAAATATTAGGTACTATCACTGTGCTTCAAGCAAAACATCATTATAATTTCTACATCCACTTGGTTCAGATTCACAAAATCAATGAAATTCAAATAATATGGAATCAATGCATACACATATAACCTTCCCCAATGATACCATTTCTTATATGATAACCATATAGTGTATTATCTTTGAAAATAAAGTATCTAGTGAAACACATATTTGAGCAAAAAAAGTGTCCTAGTATAAAAACAATTAAAATTGTGGTTAAAAATTGAGGTTGATTGGACGAGTATTATGATGTTAATTGTTCCCGTCCCAGCGGTTTATACTTCGCACATCTTGGAAGACTTATATCCCACAAGCCTGTGGGACTAAGTATATTCCATTATGTACAATATCTCCTAGATGTGTCCATTTAAACGCTATTATTTACAATTATACTGATTTACAATCTATAGAAAAGTGTGCATATCTTCTGTATTATTAAGACCATTTGGAAACATGTTATCTAAGTCTAAAAAGTATTTGGTTTCCAATTGTCTTAATAATTTTTCTCTGTTACCACCTCTCCGTGATACAGTGACAGAATCGATAACGAAATAGGACAGGCAGTTGATGTCTTTATTATGTACTTCTTTGAAGTGTTGTGCCACCGGATATGCCGGATCGCAATTGATGATGGCACGTAGATGTTGCAATATCCTCATGTGCACCTGGAGCTTGGTACTTCCCACATACCTAAGCCCACAGGTGCACGTGAGAACATAGACTGCAAAGTCAGTGCTGCAATTGTAATTGCCATTGATATTTAACTCATTTTCTCGGAATGGAATACAATATTTTATTGTCTTAACTCCAAACTTACAGGCGTGACAAGTTGAGCACTTGTAAAAACCTTTTCTTGATTTTAACCATGATTCTGTGTGCTTTAACTCAGGACTAGAGAGTTGCTCTCCCATCGACTGAGGTTTCCTGAATTTGATGGTACGTTTGCCTTGCAGTCTAGTACTGAGGACATTATCTGTCAAGATGATTGGCCAATACTTATTGATAATGGCTCTGATTTTTCTTTCTTGACAACTGAATGTTGTAATCAGCCTGGGTGGGTCTTCCGATGTATTGTCTGACCCTGCTTCTTTTTCTCCCAGTGGTAGGAGTGATTCCCTAGTTCTTTTACTGGCTTTCAGGACTGCTGCTGCTAACACTTTATTTTTGTAACCTCTTTTCTTCAGTCGAGTTAGGGCTTCATCTTGGTATTTGTCAAAGTCTTCTGGTGAGCTGCAAATGCGTTTCAATCTTAATATCGCACCATACGGAATGCTGCCAATTAAGTGTTTAGGATGTGCACTAGTTGCGTGAAGTGTTGCATTCCCTGCTGTTGGTTTTCTAAAAGCAGTGGTCACTAACTTGTTATCGTTAACATAAACGCAAACATCTAAAAACTCAATTTTGGTAGGACTAACATGTGATGTAAAGTGTATATTAAAATGATTATCTTTGATTCTTTTGATAAAATCCTCTGCACTATTAGTGTCCCCATTCCAAAAAATAAAAACATCATCGATGTAGCGCAACCAATGCACAATCCTGTTTTCAAAAATGTCCTTATGTTGTACCCTGAGGACCTTCTCCTCCCTATAGCCCACGTGCAAACACGCGTAGCTAGAGGAAAAGCAGGCCCCCATGGCAACACCCTGTATTTGTCTGTACACATCCTTGCCAAATTAAAAAGAATTATTTTGTAAGCACCAGGTGATCAACGATATCAACATTTTGTTATGCATTACATATTCACAAGGCCTAGAGTTCAGAAAGTGCTTAATCACATTTATACCACATGAATGTTCAATGCTTGTATATAGCGATTCTATGTCCAAAGTCATAAGAATCATATTTTCAGTTCATGCGATATTCTTCAATTTATTTAAAAAATCCCCAGAATCTTTAAAAAACGAAGGTAATGTTCTTACTTAATCCTGTAGATAAAAATCCACATATTGCCCCACTTTTTCTGTCATGCTTTTAATTGCTGAAATGACAGGACGCCCAGGTATTGGAAAAGTTCTCTTGTAGATTTTTTGCAATAAATATAAAAAGGGAAGGACTGGGTGCACATTAAACATGAAGTGATATTCGTCTGCCAATATCAACCCTTCTTGTTTCCAGTGTTGCAGCTCTTTCTTTAAAGCATCCTTTGCCTTGTTGTAAACCTTCATAGTGGATTTTTCATAACAGTCCATGTTTTCTAGTTGTCGCATGGCTTCCGGCACATATTGTTCCCTAGGCCACAGAACAATGCTCCCACCTTTGTCTGATTTTTTCACAATGATCTCCATATCTTTACTGAGTTTTTTCATAAGATTTTGATATTGTGCTTGGTTAAAGTTCGGTTCTTTTTTCTTATAATTGACTTATCGGTGGAGTTTCTTTATTTCTTCTGTGACACATTCATGAAACACATCTACCACATATTTCGGCATCAATGGTAGAAATGTCAATTTAGGTTTGAATGGACTTTCCCCTGCGCCTTTTTGGAGCAGGTCAATTGCACGTAGCCTCTGTAGTGTAGAGTCAATTGATTCCTCTTGTACTTCATTGCTTAAATCATGCATGGTTAACAATGTTTGCACATCAGAAGCCTGTAACTTTGGTTGGTTTACAACATTTTCGCAATTCTTTTGTTTTTCAAGGCCTGTCTTAATCATGAAGAATTTCCGTAGTTTTAATTTACGTATAATGCAGAAAATGTCTACTCGTGTTGTGGCATAGTTGAAATTGGTTTCTGGACAGAAATTGAGGCCTAAGGCCAGCAGTTGTTCCTCAGCCTTAGTTAACATTACAGTGGACAGATTAATAATGGTTTGTTCATCGCGCTCTACTGTTTGTGCCCGTAATTTCTTTGTTCCCTTTTTGGCTTCGCGTTTCCGCCTGATGGCTGTAAAACGAAAACTGCACCCGTGAGCAAGAGGTCGGCTGACCTCGAAACGCCTAGGGTGTTGCTTTTGTGCCAATAAACCTAAATTGCATGTACATTGGGGCCTCGATGCTGGTTTTTTCTGAATGCATGGTAAACCAGGGACGGAGATACAATTGAGGGCTTGGCGACCCTGTCTTGTGCCCGCCGCAACAAGTGGCCGAAGTTCGCCGCTTTTCTAAGTGTTGAGATATTTATATATATATATATATATATATATATATATATATATATATATATATATACAGCTCCAGGAAACACCATTCTGCGAGTCACTGACGACCTGTTCTTGATTTGGGATGGTCCCATGGAAGAGGCTGAAAGCTATATAAAATTGCTTAACACCAACACCTGTAACCTACAATTCACTGGCCAGATAAGCAAAGAAACTGTCAACTATCTAGATTTGAAAATTGATGTCAGTGGAACGAAACTAAAAACTTCACTTTTCCGAAAAACAACTGCAGGAAATAGTGTTTTACACGCGTCCAGCAGTCACCCATGTAGACTGATAAATAGTATCCCCTATGGGGAATTTTTAAGACTGAGACGCAACTGTTCACTTGACAGTGATTTTGAAAAAGCAGCTAATGAAAGTGTGGGCAGATTCCTTGAAAGAGGATATAAAGACAATCTCTTACAGGAAGCATTGAGTCGGGTACATAAAACAATCTAGAACGTCTCTCTTTGTCAAGATAAATCGACCCCATGAAATGGGGGGGAGGGGGGCAAATTCAGATTAATTACCCCTTATTCTACTAATTCAAACAGATTACGGGCCATCTTAAAGAAACATTGGCATGTCCTAAAGTCAGATAACATCATTGGCCCAGACATTCTCCTCACCCCACTTATAACCTTTAAAAAGGCACGATCATTACGAGATCAACTAGTCAATAGCCACCTTGAACCGTTGGCAAAAAAGACTAGGACTCTAAAGGATGCAAAGGGTTTCTTCCCGTGTGGGAGGTGTAAAGCCTGTGCCTCGAGTAAACGTACCTTAACATATGAAGTGAAAGGTTGCAGGGGGGGTAGAAAGATCAATAAATTTATGTCCTGTCACACCAGCCATGCGGTTTATTGTTTACGTTGTCCTTGCAATTTGAGATATATCGGAAGCACGATCAACCCAGTAAAGCTTAGAATCCTCGAGCACATGAGGGCTATTGCAAATAAATACTTCTCCTACCCTGTCGCACGACACTTCGCTATCAAACATCACAGCGAGAGGAGTCTTTTACAATATTTTTGTTTAGACTATGTGCCAGAGAAGACAAGGGGAGGTAATACATTGCAGCAACTAAGGAGACTAGAGTCACGCTACATAGTGGACCTAGATACTAAGGCACCAGAGGGTTTGAATATTGGAGAAGAATTGTCAGCACATTTGGGCTAACGATATTGTGATCCTCATATTTGCATGAAAATTTAGATACATGAAATTTTAACACATAGCTGGTTAATTATAAACAGTACTGCTTCTTTGAATCTGGTATCCTCATGCCATATATGTGACTCTCTTGGTACTGCTAAACTTAATAACTTAGAACATTGAAATGTCAGATGTAAAGATGGGCTAAAGGGAGGTGTTTTTGAGTTTTGAACTCTGATTTTTGTTGTGATTTGTTTCACTTGTATAGTTGAGCCGAAAAAATTGGGACTGTTGCCTGTCTAATATACCCATGTAAATAATTTGAGAGTGATGGCAGCCATATTTAGGCTGCAATAGCCGATCCACGGCTTAGATTGATAAGGCAGCAATTTTCGATATGCTTTGATATATTAATTAAGTTGGAGAAAAAGGTTTTTTAAACGTGTCAAATAATGGTGGGATACGTTTTCACTCGAAATGTAAATATTTGGGTATGGGCAGATGATGTTGTGAAATCATGCATGATAAGAAATTTGTAAATTCAGGGGATGCAATCCATGTTAAGGGTTGCCAGTGCCGATCCACGGCAAGATTGCAATACACATATATGCCAAGTGTATGAACTATTTTAGTTCAAAAAGTTGAATGCCGATAATGTGTGAGAAAACAGCCTCAAAGATGGCGCTGATGTTAACATTCACGGCTTAGTCCCTTATTTATGTTTATCATGCGAAATAGGCTCTTAAATAATGGTGCCCGCATAGCGTTCTTGTAAGACACCGAGGAAGGGACGCTTCCCGAAACGCGTCTGTCTTGATAATAAAATCCGTTTAAAAGCTGAGGATCCCGTGAGTGCTGTTTTTCTTCCCGTTGGGAGAACTTGGGGAGAGCCTTTGGAGCGTCAATATATATATGTATTTATAAGACGCGCTAACGGCTTGTCTGATAGGCGAGCTGAGAGCGGGTGGCGTCTAACCACAACAGTGGTGTTATTCTGGAAATCACAGGTAACGAGTGCAAGGCGTAGGCAGTAAGAAGACCGATATCGGCGTTTGTCATCGGTGGGTTATACAATTTAAAAAAATCCTCTCGTAAGCACCATGTCAGCGAGTTTGGAGAGAGAGCGTGAAGACGCTGCAGAAGCGCTGTTTAGTAACGTACAGAAGAACGCTTCAAATGCTACCGCGGCTATCAGCCAGCCCAGCAGCGTGCAACAAGACGCGAAGCAGTTACTCAAGACTCTTGAAAAAAAGACTAAGTCAGAAATCACGAAATGGTGGGAGCACAAATCGCTCACCAAATATGTGGAGGCAGGCAGAATTCCACGTGGTCTACGGATTATGCTGGCGCCCAGTTTCGAAGACCCTAATCCGGCTATGTTGAAAGAGTGGGGCGAATTGAACTTAGATGCCTCAATGAATCTGGTGAAAGTTCTTATTAAATATGCCGTTATAGACCGGGAAAAGCTACTGGAGGAAATTAAAAGCTTGGATGAGCAACTGGATTCCATTACCGACCCTGATACCAAACTGTTGGTAACATCCACACGCAAGGAGATAAGCGAACGGCTTCATAAGCATGAAGAACGCATAAAAATCAGGAAAGTGCACAAATTTGCGAGGGATTTAAAAGACTACGCAACCGGTCAAATATATACATTCTCCCGCAAATACGACAAAGCTAAGCAATTCAAACTGACTAAGCAAACTGTCACGGGTGGTGGTATGGCTAGAACCAACCCACTGGAAGAGCACAATGAAAACTCCGATGCAGAAACAATCTCTCTGGCCAGCACATCAAGCACATCGCTCTCAGAAATCAGCAGTGTGGAAGGAGGCCAAGCAGGTAGAATATTAAATCTTGGTGAAGAGATAGATTTTTTAGTGGAGGACCGGCTGCAAACATTGCGTCCCAGATTGCGAAAGAATCAAAACGCAAAAGGCGCAACGCAAAACGTCACGCAAGACGAAAGAAACGAAAAGCCTCAGCAGCAGCAACAAAAAAAGAAGAAGCAATGGTACAACACAAGGAAATAATGAGGGACTGTACCATTACGAATCTCTCTAACGTGGTTCTATCAACGGCAGAAAAACAATTATTATCACTTGGATTGAACTTTTGTCCTGAAAGTTCGTTCAACTACACAAATACCAGAGCGGATGTCTTTAAGTTTATTCGTAAACTAAAACTAAAGAAATTCTTTTCTTCGAAACCGGCAACCAAAGATAAGGAAAGCAATGCCAAGCGAATTGCAAAATCTGTGGGCAACGCGATAGCTCCAGCAGCACGAGATGCCAGGCTGCTTCTTACCCTTTGTGATCTGGGTGAGTCTGGGAACTCAACTTCCAATGATGAAGCCATTTTAACCACACAACGTGAACTTTACAATGTGGACATCTGCCAAAAGGGAGCTGGTGACAGTCCATTCAAACCGGTAAGCACGTTTCTGCCTGTTATGCCGAAAGACGCGGTAGACATTTATCATGAATGTGTTATAGAAGATCTCAAAAAGTTAAACCGCGCAGTGCAGGCACAGACACATAAAAACAATGCCATTGTGAATCAATACAACATGTTGATGAACAAATTGAGTCAAAACCAGGAAGTGGTGGTTAACAAATCTGACAAGGGTGGGAATATTGTTTTGTGGAAAAAGGAAGAATATATTGTAGAAGCAATGAGACAATTAAATGACACCAATTGTTATGAAAGGTCGAATGGAATGGCATATAAGAAAGCAAAGGATGAACTAAAAAAGATGCTAATTTCATATAAAAGAAACAAATCTATCTCACAAACTGAATTTGACTTTTTACATGTTGAACATCCTGGAATACCCATCTTATATTTGATTCCAAAAATTCATAAACAGAAAGTCCCAACACCGGGCCGACCAATTATCTCGGCCATCAACAGTGTAGGAGAAAATATTTCTCGCTACATTGACTTCTTTTTACAGGACATTGTTAAAAACTTACCGAGCTACCTCAAAGACACGGGGGATTTTTTGAATAAATTGGACTCAACCCAATGGCAAGAAAATTGGTGTCTGTTGACTCTAGATATAGAGTCTTTATATACTTCAATAGACCATTCAAAGGGTTTAGAAGCAATCAGACATTATCTTGGTTTACGATCATGTGAATATTATACTCACAACAAAATGTTATGTGAACTAATACATTGGTGCTTGTATAATAATTATTTCATGTTTGCTAAAGGAGTATGGAGACAAGTCCGGGGTGTGGCAATGGGATCGTGCTTCTCCCCCAGCTACGCGTGTTTACACGTGGGCTGGTGGGAGGAGCGCGGTCTCATTGAAACACCGGGATTTCAACATGTGCAATACTGGAAACGGTTTATAGATGACGTGTTCTGCATATGGGAGGGGGATGAGGAAAGTGCCCATACCTTTGTTGATGCACTAAATAAGAATCAGGAAAATCTGTTCTTCACCTCCAATATCAGTAAAGTGCAGGCAGATTTTTTAGACGTCCATTTAACCATTGAAAACAATACTGTGACCACTTCTTTATTTCGAAAACCAACTGCTGGAAACAGTATATTACATGCCAGTAGTAAACATCCCCAACATGTGATTACTAATGTTCCATTTGGTGAATTGCTGCGTGTTAAACGAATAAGCAGTACTCCTGAGATTTTCGAACAGGAAGCCCATAACACAATCAACAGACTTAAAGCTAGAGGTTACAATGATAAAGTTTTGAACAGTGCTCTGAGACGTAGCCGTGAAAAATCTAGGGAATCGTTACTTAGATCAGAAGCACTAGAGCCAACAACAGACAATAATACTCCTCGCTTAATTCTGACCTATAGCAAGCAAGAAAGACAAATTAGGTCTATTGTCAAGAAACACTGGCCTATCCTTATGACAGATGGTTTCTACAGTGATACATTACCAATCACTCCCACAATAACCTATACAAAATCTCAAAGCATGCACAACAGTCTGGTGAACAACAGTCCAGAGCTAGGTAGTGGCAGCGCCTGGCTAAAACAGAAAGGTTTTTTCAAATGCTCCTCATGTAGGGCGTGCAAATTTGGTGTAAACACCACCCATTACAGCACACCTTTTAGTTCCATCAGTAAAGCTATCCGGGGTAATTACAATTGTCATAGTGAGTTTGCAGTATATGTCCTGACATGCACCTGTGGCCTACGATATGTAGGCAGTACTAAACTGCAGGTACATGTCAGGATCCTGCAACACTTACGGGCAATAGTAAACAATGACAACACATACCCGGTAGCACGCCACTTCAGGTCAACTCACAATAATGACTTGTCAAAGTTGACATACTTTGTTATAGATGTGGTGGCTCCTCTCAATCGGGGAGGAGACATTGAGAGATTACTGAGGAAGAAAGAAACAGAATACATAGTTGAGCTGGACAGTAAATATCCTAACGGACTGAATACAACAGAAGATTTACATCACTTGTTATAATTATTCACATGATTTATGTTTAAATTGTGTGTATTACAGGGTACTTCAAAAGTAGATATGGAATGAACTTTTATGTGGTTTTTTTATATCTCATTTTTTAAGGTCTTCCAGAACTACAAAATTTGTATGAAATACAGAAAATGTTACTGCATCAAGTTGCACCTTGGGTGAATTAGTTGCGAAATTTCAACTTAAATGAAAATTAAAGCTGATAGTAAGCTTCGTAATTGTTAGACTCTCATCCCAAGACTATGTACATATTAATGAGTATTTACTTTTTGTTATCAACAAAAAGGTTTTTTCTGCTTTCACTGTTTTAATATCATCACGTTACAACTTTTATTTTAGTAATCACTTAGGGTTTGATCAGTATTATGGGCACTTGGAGCACTTTTGATATGTTCAAACATGGATTATGATCTCATATATGATTTCTAAAAACCAGTATACATATTATTATTGAGTACTGTGACATTAAGTCATGAAATTTGGATGGTTATATATTTAAATTGTTAATATAGATGTATATAGATATAATATATGTAAATGTATGTATATAGGAAATATGTATGTATATATTTTTCTACGTGTATATACATTGTTTCAATTTTCTGCTGGATTGTTTTATTAATGATGTTATTTTTCATGACTTTAGAAATCAAAAGTGGAATATGAGAAAGAAATGGTTTATGCATTCATGCAGTTATATTGTTATCGTGCCGTTTAAGTTTAATATGGGTGTGCACTTACTAGAAGCATTGATGAGTATTTCATCTATGTCTATGCACCATGTGATTCACAAAGGAGGTGGAGCATCACATAGTAAAAAAATGTATATAAATGTTTGCTGACCAGGTGTATGGTGTGTGATCAAGAGCACTAGTTGCTCGAAACGCGTCGCCTGAGAGGTTGAAATAAATCTCCCTTACTGCAGCCTTGGGTCCGTGTCTTCATTGCAGGAGTTTGCTGATTTGAAGATTTTGTTTGTATATATATATATATATATATATATATATATATATATATATATATATATCTATATATAACAGCAAGGTTTGCAGCCAAATTCCTTTACGGATCCACAACAAAGTCCGGTTGAAGGCTGCCACCAGCTTGCGGGGAGGGGTCGGTTGAAACGGAAGCAACCAGACTTCCGTAATTAGTATACCAGCAACCCTTTCCAGCACTTCCTTTCGGCGAACATAGAAATCAATGGACCACCAGGCAACTTGCAATGACAGGTCAGTTTATTTTTCCTTTCTCTCACTCCTCACATTGCGCGTTTCGGGCATCCAGTGCCCTTGATCACAATGTTGAAACAGCGGTACGCCATTGTTTTTTATATACATAATTTTTTTTCATTTGCTACACCACGTGATGGTAGATAGTGAAGAAATACCTGTATCATGAGGCTTTTCTCTTATGTATATTTCAATGCGAGGGATGCAATCTTTGCCTGATATATATATGTGTGTATGCATTTACAATACATATAGGATGACATATTTTGTGCAGATAGCGCAAATGTGAAAATAATGCCATAGCCATGTGCATGAAGGGCAATGTTTGGCTGTTGAAAAAGCAGCGTAATTGAATCTTGAGGGTTCCTATGCGTACAAGTCACACATCAAGTAACTTATGCCCCCGATGTCAACCTTTGTGCAAATTATCGCGTTAATGCTGGTAACTGTGCAAAGTACACAAAGAATATGTGCAAAATTACGCAATATGTCCATATTATAAAATAAATTCATCCACAGCTATTTTTTGTGCAAAATATGCATTTGTGCAAAATATGCAATCACCAGTGCAAATTGCCACCTAAATGCGAAATAATTATGCAAGACATAGAGCAATATAACTGCCTAATGCAAGGATATTCTCGGATGGATTGAATTAAAATATGCAATATGTCCATATATTAGCATGAAGTGAATTCCTCCAAGGTTGTTTGTTGTGCAAAACCTGCATAATATAACTTGTGTAAAATATGCAATCACAAGTACAATTTACCGCCTAAATGCGAGTTAATGTGCAAATGATGCAAAAATATGTGCAATATATATATATAAATAATACATTTATAATTTTTAATATGTTTCTAACATGTTATAATTTATTAAAATAATTGTTTATTAGTTATATTAAGTTAATATATATTACATTATATATGTATGTTTAATTTATGTTTATATTATATTTATTATTCATAGTTTAAAAAAATTCTAATAATTCTAACAATTTTTTTATTATATATATTATTTGCATTATTTTACACTATTTTTCAAAACATTTTTTAAAAGCGATATTTTTAACAACAATATTTTTAACAATTATATTTTTTTCCGATATTTTTCTAATTACCATTATGAAGATAGGACTTTGTGTCGATTTTTTTGTAGCTCGACATTTTTGCTGTTGATATTCTGTCAGTGATCCCCCTCCCACAGTGGCTATTTTGGTACAAGATTTGTTTGTGCTCCACAATAAAAGTCAGCAGATGTTGCTATATTACTTTTGTAATACACTTTTATTTTAAGGTGTGAGGGTCTTGTCTCTGTCGGAGGTTTAACATGCTGTGGTTTGCACTAATTAACTCTAATTCTTCCTGCTTAAACATCACACACATGCAGCTTGTAAACGCAATACATATCTGTATAGCTATGTTTATGTCTTGGTTCATTTATCAGAGCAGGAGACAAAGTCAAGAAATACTCTTTCTTTTTAGCCTACCTATGACTCTAGTGGTCGAAAATCAGCCTAGGTGCTAATTGTTACCATTAGGTTTAACACAATACGTGCCAAATAGAGAGCGAAGGGTCACTGTCTTCTTAACGTTTAAAACACACACTGGATGAAACGTGTTGGTTTTGCAAAGCTCACAGTGTCTATAATAGTTTTATTTTTAACAAGAAGGAATACAAGTATATATACTCGGCTTTGAATGAGGAATTTACCCTAACAAAAGATCAACAAAGGGGTCGGTTCCGATCCGGTAAAAAGCACTCCGAATTGCCGTTCGGGGCGTTTTTCCCCGTAAGAATCGTACCCATAAGCATCCCCTTACGAATCAGCAAGTACGATCACGACCTAAAGCGTCACTCCGTACGCCTCGTAAACAACGCCGTACAAATCGAAAGTCCATACGAATTGTTGTCGGCTGACGCTCCACGCTACGTCCGAACGTAAATAGACCGCGTCTTCCGAACCAGGAAGTACGATCCGTGTTGAACACACGCCATACGGCTCTTTTTCTACGAGAGCTCAAAACTACCGTAAAACCACAGTCCGGCACGAACCGCACCCCGGTACGCGACAAGCAGGACATCAACGCCATCGTCCGTCTCATCCCAATCCTGTACGGCCACCACCTTGTACTTAGAAACCGACGACGGCGCAGAAGGTGAGTACAACGAAGTCCAACATACCTGTACGTGTTGCCACACACGCACATCTCCATTGCACGAGTGTAATGTCAGGGTACGTTGCGCCACACACTCCCGCACATCACCAGTGTAATACGGAGACGTGCCGCACATACGTCATCGACCTCGGGGTACGGTACGTCACCGCACAACACCAGTGTAATACGGAGACGTGCCCCACCTACGTCATCGCCCTCGGGGCACGGTACGTCACCGCACAACACCAGTGTAATACGGAGATGTGCTGCACATACGTCATCGACCTCGGGGTACGATACGTCACCGCACAACACCAGTGTAATATGGAGACGTGCCGCACCTACGTCATCGCCCTTGGGGCACGGTACGTCACCGCACAACACCAGTGTAATACGGAGACGTGCCGAACCTACGTCATCCACCTCGGGGTACGGTACGTCACCGCACAACACCAGTGTAATACGGAGACGTGCCGCACCTACGTCATCGCCCTCGGGCTACAGTACGTCACCGCACAACACCAGTGTAATACAGAGACGTGCCGCACCTACGTTATCGCCCTCGGGGTACGGTACGTCACCGCACAACACCAGTGTAATACGGAGATGTGCCGCACCTATGTCATCGCCCTCGGGGTACGGTACGTCACCGCACAACACCAGTGTAATACGGAGACGTGCTGCACCTACGTCATCGCCCTCGGGCTACGGTACATCACCGCACAACACCAGTGTAATACGGAGACGTGCCGCACATACGTCATCGACCTCGGGGTACGGTACGTCACCGCACAACACCAGTGTAATAAGGAGACGTGCCGCACCTACGTCATCGCCCTCGGGGCACGGTACGTCACCGCACAACACCAGTGTAATACGGAGACTGCCACACATACGTCATCGACCTCGGGGTACGGTACATCACCGCACAACACCAGTGTAATAGACGTGTGGGACATACGTCTGCTATGTCAGTGTAAGTGTAAGAGGTGTGTAGAAAACACACCCAGCAGTGCCCAGCATTAGAGTGTGTGTGTGGCTAAGACCCCCACCACTGCCCACCAGTTCCCAGCAGTGCCCAGCATCAGAGTGTGTGTGTGGCTAACACCCCCACCAGTGCCCAGCAGTGTCCAGCATCAGAGTGTGTGTGTGGCTAAGACCCCCACCACTGCCCAGAGGTGCCCAGCATTAGAGTGTGTGTGTGGCTAAGACCCCCACCAGTGCCCACCAGTGCCCAGCAGTGTCCAGCATTAGAGTGTGTGTGTGGCTAAGATCCCCACCAGTGCCCAGCAGTGCCCAGCATCAGTGTGTGTGTGTGGCTAAGACCCCTACCACTGCCCAGCAGTGCCCAGCAGTGCCCAGCATCAGAGTGTGTGTGTGGCTAAGACCCCCACCACTGCCCAGCAGTGCCCAGCATTAGAGTGTGTGTGTGGCTAAGACCCCCACCAGTGCTCACCAGTGGCCAGCAGTGTCCAGCATTAGAGTGTGTGTGTGGCTAAGGCCCCCACCAGTGCCCAGCAGTGCCCAGCATTAGAGTGTGTGTGTGGCTAAGACCCCCACCACTGCCCAGCAGTGCCCAGCAACAGTGTGTGTGTGTGGCTAAGACCCCCACCACTGCCCAGCAGTGCCCATTAGTGCCCAGCATCGGAGTGTGTGTGTGGCTAAGACCCCCCACCACTGCCCACTAGTGCCCACCAGTGCCCAGCATCAGAGTGTGTGTGTGGCTAAGACCCCCACCACTGCCCAGCAGTGCCCACCAGTGCCCAGCATCAGAGTGTGTGTGTGGCTAAGACCCCCACCACTGCCCAGCATCAGAGTGTGTGTGTGGCTAAGACCCCCACCACTGCCCACCAGTGCCCAGCATTAGAGTGTGTGTGTGGCTAAGACCCCCACCAGTGCCCAGCAGTGCCCAGTATTAGAGTGTGTGTGTGGGTAAGACCCCCACCACTGCCCACCAGTGCCCAGCAGTGCCCAGCATCAGAGTGTGTGTGTTGCTAAGACCCCCACCTCTGCCCGCCGCTAGCCAGCCGTCAAATCAGAAACATACCATTGTTAACCTCATTACCATCAGGAGATAGACACATGTTAACATACCCAAATGTGAACATCACACCAGCTCCCAGGCACACAGCAGTCACAGACATCACCACACAAACTAAAGTTCAGAAAAAGAAATAAATAGCTTTATTCAGCTTGTTTAAATTAGAAAAAGCAAATAAGAGTCCTTGCTCTTCAAAGGCCAATGGCCAGTCCAAAAACGTCTTATCAACAGTTTGTGCCTCCATGGGTGTGCTCACACCCAAACTTGCCTGCACATGGAGTCTAATCCGCAGTGGAAACTATGGGGGCACCATCTGTGGAATCCTCCGGCACCGCAGGGACAGGAGAGGGAATGACAGGTGGAGTGGGTGCAGGTGTAGTGGATCCATCCGCACTGGTTGGTGCATCGCCGAAAGTAGCTTCAAATACCTGGCTACACACCTCAGCCAGTGCCGAAAACTACCACCTGAACCCGGGGACACATTGGGGTGGAGGTAGAGGGCTGTGAGTCTGTTCTTCTGGGTGTGTGGATGCGTGTGTGAGCTGTGTCCCCTCTCCCTGTGGGTGTGCCTAAATCCCCTTGAGATTGTGTGCGTGGAGCTTTGAGTTTTTTCTGGTGTGTGGGTGTGCCGGGTGTGTCTGACCTGTGGCGTCTGCGTGTATGTTGGGTAGGTATGTGAGAGGCAGAGGTGGATGGGTCTGAAGGATGCGGGGGGACAGATGCTGCTGGGTGTACATAGCTGCCGTCAGTGTTGACTCTATGGCAGCCACACTCCGACGTAGATCAGACATGGCCGATGACATGCCCTCCATGAACAACACCAACTGTGTAATGAGTCGCTTATGTCCATGGAGGACTGTCAACTGACCTACTGCAATCTGCCGGAGTAGGTCCACAGACTCAGCACTGAGGGCAGCAGGGGACACAGGGGCAGGGGCTGCGGCGCCGGAAACAAAGGAGACATGGGGGCTAGCACGGACCCTAGGGACACTAACGACTGGGAGGGTGGAGATGGTACTGGAGGAGGGGAGGCCAGACAAAGATGAAGAAGTGACCATTGCTGCATATTCCCCCTCCTCCTGAGAGTCTGACTCGGAGCTGTCTGCATGGTAGGATGTGTCAGTCACCTGTACACATCAGACATATCAGCTAGAAATCATTTGGGCACATTTCTAAACATGGCATGCATCATGAGTCACATGACACTGAACTCTGCACAATGCTAAGTCTAGTCTTGGCCAATTGTGAGAGACACAACGCTCAATGTATAGTATGATACAAGCAACAGGCAAGGCAAAAACTTGTATGAGAGACACAATGATGATCCACTGCCTGACAACAGGATAGCTGATGATGCATCACAGTTCATTTGCCCACCCTGCCACCCAATCCCAGACCTGGTCATGTTTGTTTTGCTTTGACCTTGTGCCACATGGGAAAAGTCCTGCCTGAACTGCCATGTGATGCCATCCTGGGACCTGAACCAAGTGTACCATCACCTCACACTGGCATCACAGCTGGCTACACCCAAAGCCACATTGTGTGGCTGCCCATCAATAATATTGCCAACCAACATGCAACATATTTGGAGAATATGCACACACGCACTGCCCAGTGTGAGTATGCATAAGCCCAAAAAATAGCACATGTACACTGTGCACCTGTAGCTAACACATGACAATTAGAAAGTGTACCATGGACAAAGGCCACTGAGGCTGACTTGTGCAGAAAACACATGTTGAGACTCAAGATCATTGCCAAATATGAAGAAGGGCAGGCACAGTGCACATGTGGTGCTACATGTAAGGTACTAACAGGTGTCACAGACCCCCCTCCAACATGATGATGTGCAAAGGAAGATGCATACTGAGACATTGCACCCTAGGAGTACATGTGAAAAACAATCATCAGCCAAAGCGCAGGTCAAAAGTGGAGTCGGGCAAGGCATGTAAAGAAGCATCTGCAGAAACTGGGAGGTTCTAATGCCAATGCATAAAGTGCCTGTCTGACCACACCACTCAAACTATGGGAGTTTTAGCAAGCCTTGGAGCACTGCAGGTAGCATGTGACACATATGACAACAAACAGACATGTACCTACCCCCTACTTGCTGCTGTCCCTCCTGCAACTGCCTATGGAGGTCTGGAACACCACTTCCAGGACCCGGAGCATGTGGGGGGTGAGGTGGCGGGTGCCACCATGCCGGCATGGAGCTTCCAGCTTCAGCTGTACTCTGGCGATGCGGCGGGTCCAGCACCGGATGTCCTGCCACCTCTTCTTGATGTTTCTGAGCCTCCTGCGAGGGCCCCCCTCACTCCTGACAGCCCTGGCGATGTCCACCCAGATTTCACCCTTCTCATAGGCAGATACCTGTCACAAATGTAAAGTAAAAGACCATCAGTACACTCGGTCCATGTCCCAAAGACACACATATGTACACAAAATACTTGATGACAACAGCGCATCGTATGCTCCACACATTTGCATCATTGTCCAGGAGTATGTGGCCTGTGAGCAAACACTACTGCATTACATGCCATTGAAAGGCTACAGATGACATGAGGGGTGCAAAACACTCTTTGAGCATGGCACTCACAGAGCTATATATGCTACATCTGGGTGCACTGCAGCACGTGACATGCTGTCACACACCCCACTACAACAAAGTACTCTCTTTAAACAACACTGTACACCCTGGCACTCACTCCCAACAACATAGCATCTATCCACTATACATACACAGTGGCTATAATGTCACACACACAACAGGTGCATACTCCAAGGTACTGCACACATCACTCACCTGATCCTCTGGTCTCCCATACAGCTTGCTGTAGTATGGCAGGAGGGCATCCAACAGGGCCTTGTTCTCACCATAAGTGAATGCAGGTGCCCTCTCCATGCTCAGCTAATCAGGGTCCAGAGGATACAGAGACAGCAGCTGTGGTTACCACTCCAATGTTGTGCAGGCAAGTGCCCTCCCACAGCCACATGCTGCCTTATATCTGTGCTGCAGAGGGTCTGTGAGTCCAAGGAGTAGTGTGTGAATGGCCACCATAGTTAGCATCCTATGTTCCATCCAATCACATCACACAGAAGGCCATGACACACATATGCATGGTTTGAAAACTGAGCAAGAGCTGAACAACAACATTTGCAACATTGCATACTTTTGCCCAACTGAATTTTCTAGGACACCTGTAGGAGGCTCAAAACTCTCTGTATCCATGACAACCTGGTTGCATTTTGATCATTCCACTGTTCCCCTAGATGTTCCCTATGTATTTATTTGAATACCCACACAAGTATGGTGCCATTGCCGTTGCTAATGCAACCCATTCAATGGTGTAACGAGGCGTACACACGCACGTACCATTGGGGTACGCTGTGCTCGCGTATGCTCAAAATGCAATAGGGAAACGAGGCGTACACACGCATGTACCATTGGGGTACGCTGTGCTCGCATATGGCTAAGATGCAATAGGGAAACGAGGCCTACACACGCACGTACCATTGGGGTACGCTGTGCTCGCGTATGGCTAAGCTGCAATAGGGAAACGAGGCCTACACACGCACGTACCATTGGGGTACGCTGTGCTCGCGTATGGCTAAGATGCAATAGGGAAACGAGGCCTACACACGCACGTACCATTGGGGTTCGCTGTGCTCGCGTATGGCTAACATGCAATAGGGAAACGAGGCGTACACACGCACGTACCATTGGGGTACGCTGTGCTCGCGTATGGCTAACATGCAATAGGGAAACGAGGCCTACACACGCACGTACCATTGGGGTACGCTGTGCTCGCGTATGGCTAACATGCAACAGGGAAACGAGGCCTACACACGCACGTACCATTGGGATACGCTGTGCTCGCGTATGGCTAAGATGCAACAGGGAAATGAGGCCTACACACGCACGTACCATTGGGGTACGCTGTGCTCGCGTATGGCTAAGATGCAATAGGGAAACGAGGCCTACACACGCACGTACCATTGGGGTACGCTGTGCTTGCGTATGGCTAACATGCAATAGGGAAATGAGGCCTACACACGCACGTACCAATGGGGTACAGTGCGTCAGACATGCATAAGTGAACGATTGTGTAGGCTGCGTTCCTGACCTCCTTCATGTCACCATTGGGAGAGTGACTCCAGGAAATCACAATGCAGGGATGTAGTCTATACTCATGTTGACGATGTGGATGCATACATCAGCATGGCATCCTTACATCAGCATGCCCCAGGTGTGGCAGACATTGAAGAAGCACTGGGACTGTGACCTTGTGGCTCAGTTGATGTGTGAAGAGCTGTTGAGACATGTCATTAATCATTTTGCACATGTGTATCACATACATTCAACACTTCGCACCTGAGTAACGTCTGCAACATATTGAGAGGCACATCAACACTGGAATGGCACACCATTCAGTACAGGGAACTGTCACATGATGACAGCAACATGCACACTGTCACAGAGGTCGAATTGACGCACAGCATGACCCTGTGTGACCACGTCATGTGTGTGCCATGTGCGACATTTTGCATGCTGTTTGCATATGAAATGAACTGGTCAGTATTATATTCCTCACCTTAGAATATCCCCAAGTGTCATCCTGGATATGGCAATTTCCGCTTAGCAGTACACTTGTGTGTCGGTAGGCCTCTCCTGCGGCTCTGCGTGTGTCATTTGCTTTGTGTGAGCCGTGATGACGTTGTCTGAGTACTCATACGTTGCCTCTGCATGCTCATGTCAGGTCCTCTTTTTTCACACCACCAGCGCTGTTCCTGTATAAATGTAATGTTACTCAATTTGTAACCCAAATCATATTACGATCACTTCTGACCATTACACTTGGATTGTCTGACTCAGGACGGTGCCAATAGGGATGTCTGTTTCATAGCCTGTGAGGATTGTGAACGACTCATGTCGGTGACTGACCCTCACCGTCGGTGTCTCCACTGTTTTGGCGTAAAGCACGACAACAGGAGCTGCTCCGACTGCCGGGAGCAGACATATGAAGCCAGGTGTGAGTGGTCCCACAAGCCGCTCAGACTCCAGCAGTTGGCCCTGCACCACAATAGCTCATGGTCTGGACGTAGGACGAGTGCCTGGGCGTGGGTGTTGAGACATCAGAGCCCCGGGATTTGACATCAGTCCTCCAGGGCTAAGTCGCCAGGTAACCCCAAAAAGTCAAAGAGACGTCATCGCACTTCAAAATCACCACAATGCACGTGCAATGCTGCATGGGATTCGTGTGACACCGGCCACGCGGCTCCGTCAGATTAGCAGCCGTCGTAGCCTGCACCACGACCTCCGGTCCCTGCCCAGCATGCCACGCTTCCTCATGGCCATGATGTCCCTCACTCCACCAACAGCCTACGCGACGGCATTTGGCCCAGCGGACCGGTCTGGGGGCACTAGCGGGTCTGGTGCGTTGCCCCTGACACCGTCACTCGCTTTGGCTCTGACGCAGGCGGCGCATTGGTCCCGGCCCCGCTGGGACAGACAGGAACTGATTGTTGATCCTGGTCATCGCTGGTCCACCTCACAACCTCACCGGCAACAGTCCCCCAGGTGTCAGCCTTGGGCCTGTTCTCGGGTGGTGCTGTCCCCGATACCACACACTATACGGCTCCGGTGTGGGAACTGCGCGGCAGAACACCGCTGTTAATGCTGCATGGGGAGTTAAACTTCAACTAGCCGGGCACAGATTATGACAACCCTGATTATTTGGGAATGGGTGATAAGGAGTATTGGGAGGGTTATGAAGACCCACTGACACGTGAGTGTCAGTCCCAAGATGACAGGACAGGTGGACTGGGGGATGCGAGTGGTCTGGACACCTCGCCAGACACTGGTGATGTCTCTACTCCAAACGTGTCTTTGGATGAGCGGCCAACGTACAGTGTTGTGTTGACGTGGGCGGCCAAAGCCTTGCCCCTTCTTCTCCCCTTTGCGGACGTGAGGACCAACCTCCTCACTGAGGTCCTTAAACTGCAGTCAAGCTCCGCTGAGCCTCTGCAGCCGTTTATTAAGCATGGGCGGATCTAGCGGATCTCGCGTACGCGAAATTGCGGATTTACGGATTCGCAATCCGCGAAGATACGCGAACTCTAGCGGATTTGCGGATTTTCCCGTTTTATGTGTTGGCGCGCGTTCGCGCCGATTTTGGGACAAGTTTGCAATTGCGAACTTACTTTTCGGCTCGCAACTGCCGCGACTATGTTGTTTCTACGTCTGGTTTATCATCACAGGTTCACAGCACCCTCTGTTTCACCACTGCCACCCTCTGGGACACCCGTGCCACCCTCTGGTACATCCTCACTGCCACCCATTAGGTTTATTTATCACTGTAGATTATGGTGGTTGAAAAAAGCAAGCACACCTGCCCTTCTTCAACTGCCATCAATTAATTTGTGGGTCATTAATGTGTCAGTAATTTTGAAACTTCCAGTCTGGCTGGCACCTGCTTCCTTCCTTATCTGTAATTTGCTTTTTGTTGCAGTGAAATTTTTTTTCACAGGACCTTTGTGGTCTACTTGTAGCTATTCTATGAGCCTGCTGTTTGGGTCATAGCAGGGTCATAGAATAGTTGCAAACTCTGGAGGGGCCCCTCAGGAAGCACTACCTTGAATGTTACTAATGTTAAGTTTCAACTTTTGCACCTGCTCATTGCTTTCAGTTTAGCTAAAATTGTTTTTTCTGCAATTTCGCGTGTTTTTTGGGGCGCGAATCCGTGCGAGATCGATTTCGGAAGCCGCGAATGCGTGCGAATACAAAATTGTTTTTTTTGCGACGTGTATGTTCGCGTGATCTTGCGCGTGTTCGCGAGGCGCTTCTAGCTATACGTTTGCCAAGTTACCCTATCGGTCGTACACGGGCGCGGCCATCTTGTTTGCGTGACGTAATTCCGTTTCCGGCCGCTATGTGTAATCTCGCAAAGTGTGCTGCTCGCTAGTACAATTTCGCGCGTGCTCGCGAGGAAAATCTCGCGCGAACTTACCCACGCGGTCGTGAACGGGCGCGGCCATCTTGTTTCTCATTCATTGCTATGGTTCTGGGCATGCTTTCTCTATCCTCTCTCAATCTCTGCCATCCTTTGCTTGTTTGAAGTTTATTTGATCTAATTTTACTTATTATCTATCCCTCTATTTTTCTAGCTCTATATTTTTGTGTTTTCTGCTTCTTTTAGTTACTTTTAAACTACTTTTTTAAACTCTTTTCTTTTCTTCTTCACTATTCTATTTCTTGTTTATCATTTAACTGTATTTCTGCCCAGACCATGGTAAAGGGAGCCGGGAAGCACCCTGAGAAGGGGAAGGGTCCCGCACCCCGTGCCCGGCTCCCGTGCGGGCGTTTGAGGGGGGAGCAAGTGGTGCCGCGGGAGATCTTCAGCGCGGAGGAAGTGGCGGCACTCATCTTCCACGTCCAGCGCCGCCTCCCCAAGACGATCCTGGGAGGCGGCAAGATCGCGACTGGCTATGGCATCCCTGAGCGCCGCAAGCGGTGGGAGAAGGTGTGCCGGGCCATGTATAAGCTCTCTGGGGTCCGGCGCACATATAACCAGGCCACCCACCGCTGGACCGATGTCATGGACCGGGAACGAGACTTGCTGGACGCGCTCGGCGTAGAGGTCCCCGGGCTTGGTGAGTAGTAGTAGCTATTCATTTACTACTCTGTTTTATCTGGCTCTGTTATTTGCAAATCTTTGTTCTTTACCAAGAGCAATAATGCTGCCGATTACATTGAGGTAAATTATATTTCAAAATCTTCTATGCATTTCAGGTGCACTGCTCTCCTTCTCAGTAGCCTTGCTTGCTACTATGCTTCTTTGTTTTGTATGTTGTGTTCAGAAGCATTTCATTGGCCTGAGAAATTATGTATGAGTGTAGTGTAAAGATAAGAACTGCGTAATGCTAGACACTAAGGGTCATATTTTCAATTACCGGCGCATCCCTGCAAAGTAGCAGGGATGCGGCAGTAATTGTGTGCCATGCCACCACCACCCATTGGCCCAAAACGTCACAGAAGCCTTACGCATCTGTGCCGTAAAGGCAGCGCATTGCTGGAGTTGCGTGCCAACGATGGCGCAGCTCCAGCAATGCTCTGGGGTACCCTATCTCCCCAATGCTGCATCAAGCCGTACGTCGGCTTCAAGCGCGCAGGGTTTGAGTCATGCATCATTGTCCTAAAAGTGACTGATTGACATCTTGTAGATTTCCCTCAGCCACTTTTAGGATTCGTTCCTGCGCAGGTACGCCCTCCCTTGTGCCGGAACGCCCCCTGATGGCGCAGGGCTTTACAACGTGATGCATCGCCCATATGCCCATATGTGTTTTTTTTTAATATATACGGCGCACCAACACCATGGCGAGTCTTTTGTTCTGCCGCTGCGTCACAAAAGGCACGCAACAATGGAGGAAAATGAGCCGCAAGGGACTTCTAAATCAGCCCCAACAGACTGAAGTCCAGTCCTTCCTTTAGACACATGGCTATAAGAAGAAATAGTGGCGGTGGTGGGTGGATTGATAGTTTGAGTATTCACTGATCTGCAAGCAGGATGGACTTTGTCTGTCACTTCGCGTGCTGCGGACTGCTGCCTGCAGTGCCAGGCCTAGGCAAACCTCTTTAGTAGTCTGTTTATTGAGTTACATAGGAACTTTCTAAGTCAACGTTCCGCAAATCAGGCAATACGAATAACGTAGTATACCACATGAGATAGATCCCGTGGAATAGTTGTCTATCTATTTGCTATTTCTCCAAAATATTTTGTTATTGTTCTTTTGAAATGTTTGATTTGGTTGAAAAATCTCATCCATGTTTTCTGGTCTTTCTTTCTTTCATGTTGTACATCAGCTCCCCCCAAGGGCAAGAGGACACAGGAGGAGGGTGCTGAGGATGCAGGCCAGGATCGGGCAGGCGAGGGCCCTTTGCTGGCCCCAGTAAGTTTACATTTTAATAAAGAGTACCTATTTTTTCCTAGCGTTCCTCATTCGATTTTTTCTAAATCGTCTTTGATCTTCTTGTAGACTGGATATAAATTCTTATCCTGCCTCGAATATGACTCCCTGTGGTATTACTAGACTATTCTTATTAGTCTGTCTGTGTAGCTAACTAAGATTGGACATTTGGCAATTCCATTGGACTCCCATTCTATTCAGCAATAGCTCTATGCACTGTCTCCTTACTGACTAGATAGTGTGGCAGAGTCATTCAGCTCCCGAAGTCACCGATTATTGATCCCCAATGATCTCTAGATTATCGTACGCAGGACAAGAGAGTACGGAGTCACAGCACAGTCAAGAAGTGTCAGAGGCACTCATGCTTGCAAAAATTCCAAAACCTTTAGCTCATCCACTCTAGTCTGGAGGAACAAAAACCACAGAGTCTATTTAAGTTTAAAAGCTTTATTAAAAGTAAACACATTTATTAAAATCTACTTTGTCATAAAACTATTTAACTGAAAACGGAAAAGTGTTTAGTGCTGACGATTAATTGGACACATTTCTTGTGGTCGAGCAGAGCTCTCACCTGGTTTGAACTTGATCCTGGTCGTGTTCTTAGGAGTCAAGCTTCTGTCTGTTAGGAGAAAAAGTGGTGCGTGTTAAAAATCAAAAGCAAGCATTCATCAGTTGTGCATAAAAGTGCAGCAAGACAACAGCCTTCCCTGGAAAAAGGGACATTTTTACTTTGGAGTAGACAGTCACAAATTATTACATTGTATTCAGTTTTTTTAACATTTCTCCTAGACCAAATATTATATAGTAGTGAGTGGTGTATTCTAACATTCTTAAATGTACTTTGTAGGTGTAACATCTGGTGACGGGGCCAGCGCGGAGGTGGCTGTGTTGGGCGAGGACTCGGAGGACTCTGGGGAGGAGGCGGTGCAAGAGCCGGCGGACGGTCCTGTGGGGGTTCAAACGGTGGTGGCGGAAACAGGTAAGCTATATATTCCTTACTTATTGAGATTGAAGACTGCATAGTGTGCTTTCTGCACGGGTGTATTACAAATCAACCAGGTAGTAGCCTCCTCGAAATGTACTTCGACTTAGCTGTGAAGTTTTTGGTGAGAAGAATCCCAATAAGTTCTTAGACGAACGTGATGGATGGGATGAACGAAAAGCGAAAGAAGGGTGTAAGTAAGTGGGACGCGAACTTGTATGATGGCTGGCAAAGAAGAACGATATGTGTTTGCTTGGCCCCCGAGGTGGCTGGGAAGGAAAGAATATGGTATGGTGCATGGCTGGGTCAATGATGAAGCAAGGATGGGTGGAAGGACAGCAGCCTGGGTGGGTGAAACAGAAACTGTATGTGTGCGTATACTTTGACTGAATGGATGCCTGGAGCATGGTATTCTCTGACTCTTAGATAGCACATGTGTATCTAGAGAGAGTAGATGGTCGCCAGATGAACTAAGTGTTACCTTGAAGAGCATGTACCACCGCACCCGCACGTCCGTTCCAGTGCAGGGAAGGCAAGGAAAAGAAATTGTAAATGTGTCCAATACTACCATGAATAGTAGCAGTACTTTGTATTGCGTCTGCAATCACAGCATATATCTGGTTATTACGGTGGACACTCCGTACCTCTCTTAATAACTTTAGTTTACTTGTAGTACGTCATTCATGTGTGGGTGTATCACTGTTCACTCAATATTAAGCAAAGCACCTAAAGTCATCCCATATGTCATCAAATACGTCCCATGTGAAGTGATAGATAATCAAATTAGTTAGCTTCTTCATTTTCCTTTTCTAGTACTCATTTGCACTGTAGGGTGAAAGGTAAATTAATTAAGCAGTAGTCCTTGTAACAGAGTATTCTCAGTGCCACCCGTAATAAAAAAGTAATAGCTTCACCACCTGCATGTACTGGACCGGTACAGTAACGCAAGTCTGTCTCACTCATCATGGTGTGCAACTTTTTTTCTCGGGTGCAAGTTCACTGTGCTGTCCATGTCATTCTGCCGGCTTGCATAAGATAACGTACCAATTTCCCTAAACAAGAGAGAAGAAGAAGAATAAGACTGGTGTACTGTCAAAGTCGACTGTAATGTAAGTCCATAGTGGTCGTAGAATTTGTTCATTAAACTACCACTAATGTTAGAGCAAGGATGCAGAAGTGGGAGGTTACATAGATATTGTCCTCAGTAGTTATGTACTGTGCTTTCAATTTGCTACTTGTACTGTGACCCAACTTTCGGCTCAATCACTTTGTGTTATTAATGCTAAGGAGCATTGGTTACAGACTATGTCTTTCTTTCTTCATATAGTTGCTCCTTCCAAATCAACAACACGGAGGGAGCAGGCTAGAATGGCCCGGCAACGGAGGCTGGAGGCCACTGTCGCCGAATATCGGCGGCTGGTGGCCCTGGAGGAGGAGGAGGACACGCAGTCGAGCGGGGCAACAACAACATCCTCGACTGGGACCACTGCATCCTCCTCCGTGACTAAGCCAGCGGGACCGAGCCGGGCTAACAAAGACAACCGCCACCGCCAAGCAACAGAAATACCAGCTGCCCCCCACAGGAGCTGCAAGGAACGCCAACGCCGCCTACGAGTCCGAATGTCCAACCTGGAGCAGGAGGTCCTGAAGTATAAGAACTTGGTTAAGGGCCTCCGCTCCGAGCTTGCCACCCTCCGCAAGGAGTATGATGCCCATGCCGCAAAATGCACCAGCACCAGCACCCTCCAGTAGTGGAGTGTCCCTTGCCCTTTTTTTATAGACTTTTGGGGGGTGGGATTTGGGAGTTGGGATCGTTTTGGGACGTTTCAAAGACAATCGTTGGGGTTAGGGTGGGTGAGGGAGATTATTTTGTTAGGGCTACATAAATATATTTTTAAACTTTATCTGACCATACCTGTTTTTTACTGCTTTTCAGTCTGGTGGGTGGGGGGCGGGGGTGTAACAGTAACTTTGTTTTCCTGAACAGTCGTAGGACTTTAGTAGTACAACCGTCAATCTCTTGTCTACTCCGAAATAATACTCCATTATACTACCTCCCACCAAACGCTTATCTTACCTGTAATTTGTGTTAGAAATTAGGGCTAGGCCCAGGGCTGGCTCCACGTGAAATGGGGATTAACGTTGTCAATCCTGGGCGGGTGACATTTCCTCATTGCGGTGGTACTAGTGGTGTGACACAGTGGCAGTTGCATGCCTATGGAAAAGAAAAGAAAACGAAACCTTGTTTGTCCTTACTGTAGCATTACAACGGTTACGGTACGATCGAGAATATAGCAGGTGACAGACAGAACAGTGCCATAATGTAGCCTAACAAATGGTAAAGTATTTGCTTGCAAGTATAACTAGTACTTGCGTTGAATTTATTTGACATTGGCTACTACTACTAGAAGATATAGTACTGAAGCTGAGTAAGTTTAGAAGATATCCTCGTATTCCTTCACCAGCCTGTTGCTATGACCTTATCCTCCCCAGCAAGTGTGTGGAATTATCGATGTCATTTTAGTCAGACATCAAGCAAAACAACACAGCCCGGGGGAAGAGGGTTAGGGTTTGTAAAATGGATGGGAATGGGGGTTTCTTTTTGGGTAGGTTTTGTTGAGAGAAGAAAAAAAAAGCAGAGCATGGACAAACAATAATTGAAGATAAAGACAATCTTTGGTTACAAACTAAAGCTAAGCACATGCAGTCACACTCATAGAATAAACCAATGGATACTGGATCTGTATTGCGTATGTTGTTGGAGTTGTCCTGTTGAATTTGGTAAGTAAGTTGCATGCAGCAAACAATTCCTCTTATTGGCGGCACTCCTCCATTCCAGCTGACGCTTCGTCCATCAATGTTGGTGACCACTGACAGAAGACACCCTGTCCACTGCCTGCCTGGCGGATGTTGACTGAAACCCGGCCTGTAATTATTGAACGGAAAACAGGAAGTGCTATTACAATACCACTGATAAATAAATAAAAGGTATGTACGCTGTGTGGTTCAAAAAGTGACACTTTGATTTCCCTAATAGACAGTACAATATTTTTGAAATTGCGTGCTCTGTCTGAGTCACCTTTTTAAGGATAAATAAGTATGGCCAAAATATTATAGCGGATCTTTCCCCTCAAGTCAAGGTAGGTGTACTGTAAACTGTGTTTTAGAACAAAATTTGACCTTCCCAGCAATGCTCCCACCAAGACCCTTACTAAAGCCAGTCGCAAAAATGTAGAAGAACCCCAATCAGATCTCCAAAAACGATGCCTAGCAGAAAAATGGTTACAAAACGTACTTTGAAAGTAACAGTAGGCCCAAATACAGACCGTGGATTGTATTCAAACCACTTGCAAGCAAGCAAAAGTATCCATAGCCAGCATCGCTCCAACAGTGCTCTACAACACCAGAACTGCGTTGTAATAGAACCCCCCGAAACACATGCAATCCTGCTGCTAGGGCTAACCCTAACGAACCCTAACTTACAAAAAGTGCCAAAACTGGTGTTTCCTTCAGGATTTTGTCCAAAACACTTCTATCCGGTATTAGACCTTCCCAGGAATGCCCCAGGCAAGACCCGCCAACCCACCCGGAAAAAACCACCCGACAACACCCCCAAACAGCGAAAAAGCTAAATCTCATACTTACAATATCTCTCGGCCTTCGGTCCAAACGCGGTGCTGTGCAGCTAGGTCATCATCATCAATCATCATAACTCCTGTTTTCCACCACGGATTTCCTGAAAAGCAAATGCAATCAAGATTAGATTGTCGCACCAGTGCTTCGACAGAGACCCCGGCCGCAACCCACCCACGAACAGCAGGAAGCCCCCCAAAACGCTACATTGAGCAAGATGACAGAAGAAATAGCAAAAAAAGGCTGTTCCTTAAGGATTTCGTCCAAAACACTTCTATCCGGTATTAGACCTTCCCAGGAATGCCCCAGGCAAGACCCGCCAACCAACCCACCCGGAAAAAACCACCCGACAACACCCCCAAACAGCGAAAAAGCTAAATCTCATACTTACAATATCTCTCGGCCTTCGGTCCAAATGCGGCGCTGTGCAGCTAGGTCATCATCATCAATCATCATAACTCCTGTTTTCCACCACGGATTTCCTGAAAAGCAAATGCAATCAAGATTAGATTGTCGCAGCAGTGCTTCAACAGAGACACCGGCCGCAACCCACCCACGAACAGCAGGAAGCCCCCCAAAACGCTACATTGAGCAAGATGACAGAAGAAATAGCAAAAAAAAGGCTGTTCCTTAAGGATTTTGTCCAAAACACTTCTATCCGGTATTAGACCTTCCCATGAATGCCCCAGGCAAGACCCGCCAACCAACCCACCCGGAAAAAACCACCCGACAACACCCCCAAACAGCAAAAAAGCTAAATCTCATACTTACAATATCTCTCGGCCTTCGGTCCAAACGCGGCGCTGTGCAGCTAGGTCATCATCATCAATCATCATAACTCCTGTTTTCCACCACGGATTTCCTGAAAAGCAAATGCAATCAAGATTAGATTGTCGCAGCAGTGCTTCGACAGAGACCCCGGCCGCAACCCACCCACGAACAGCAGGAAGCCCCCCAAAACGCTACATTGAGCAAGATGACAGAAGAAATAGCAAAAAAAAGGCTGTTCCTTAAGGATTTTGTCCAAAACACTTCTATCCGGTATTAGACCTTCCCAGGAATGCCCCAGGCAAGACCCGCCAACCAACCCACCCGGAAAAAAACACCCGACAACACCCCCAAACAGCGAAAAAGCTAAATCTCATACTTACAATATCTCTCGCCCTTCGGTCCAAACGCGGCGCTGTGCAGCTAGGTCATCATCATCAATCATCATAACTCCTGTTTTCCACCACGGATTTCCTGAAAAGCAAATGCAATCAAGATTAGATTGTCGCAGCAGTGCTCCCAGACACCAAAAATCACCCACAAACACCCGGAACCCCGCCAAAGAGCACCCCAAAGGCAAGCAAGTCAGCAAAAACGGCAAGAAATTTCCACCTCATATTTGGTCCAAAACACTTTTGTCCATTATTAGAGCTTCACAGCAATGGGCCCAAGTCCGTCAACTCACCCGCAAAGAAGTACAACACCCCCACAAGTGCTGAGTCTTTCTTCATTGGGCGTAATCCAGCACTCTGCTTTGAGGGAAATCGCAGTCTGGAGGAGGAGGATAGAGGAGCATGTTCTTCAGAACTTGTGAACCTGAGGAATGTAGACTGCGGCACCTTCAAATCAATAAGCAAACAAGTGAAGACAGTTCTGCTGATGGTCTTGTTTTTGGGATTAGGTGATTAAAGTTTGAATTAAATTAACTGTGCAAACCAAAGAAAGAGAGACAAACAGGAATAAAAGTGAATAAGGACGAAAAAGAAAGTTCTTGATTCATTGTCTCATTTTCAGGGCTCGGTGTCAGGGAATAAGAAGAAGATTTCGTCATCATACTCTGCGAATTCAGGCTGGATGAGGTCAGTGCCACCGAACAGAGAACAAATCCCCTCATCTACGTTGCCGTCCTCCTCGTCTTCATGCGGCGGGCTTTCTCGTACTTTGTAATCTGGTGGTATGAGGTGCTGATTCATCTTGATCATTGTCAGCCGCTCCACATTTTTGGGCGAGAGGCGGCTCCGTTTGGGAGTTACAATGCCACCAGCAGCACTGAAAACACGTTCAGAAGACACACTTGCGAGTGGGCAAGACAAATAGTTTATAGCCAGGTTGGAGAGCTGTGGCCACAATTGTTTTTTGCCATGCCAATACTGCAATGGCTCATCATTAAGAAAGACCTCTGTTGAGTCATTCATATAGTCCTGCACCATCGGCTCAAGGTCATCAACGGTTCCTCCACTTTGCTTACTTTTTGCTGTGCCTTTGACATTTTTTCGCGAACCATACCCAAGCAAACTTAGCCAATCCTCTACAACAGCCACTGATACTGTTGTGTGTGGTGCAGATGATCCAGTTGCCTTTAACGGCTGAGAGGTCACTTGTGCCCCAGCCACAGGTGCAGAAGTGGATTCTTGTGACTGGGGATGGCCTGCTGATGCTGATGCTGATGTACTGTCTTCTCCTTCAATAACCTGCCGTTCTTTTTCAAACCTCTTGGCTGACAAGGCTAACCAATGTTTGTACTTTTGAACATCTGCATCAGCAAAAGGAAAGAATGCTTCGCCTGCCAGGGCCTTTTTGTAGCGTGGATCCAGAATAGTAGCACAAATGTAATGCTGTTCTGACTTGATGTTTTTAAGACGTTCATCACCACGTAGGCGCTCTAATAATTTCTCAGACAAAATAAAATGGTCTTTTCTTTTTTCATCTTTTTCAAACTCAGAAGACACCGCCATCAGTTGGTGCTCCAGCATGCACAACAATGGGATAGCTTTTCCCAAATTACAGTCCTCCTGGCTGACTGCACGCGTGAAGAACTCAAAAGGACGAAGCATGTCTGTCAGGCTTTTAACTATGTCCCATTGCGCCGCACCCAACCGCATGTCCTCCTTCTGAGATGTACCCTCTGTGAAGAAATAGTGATCGAGTACCGTATACTGCTCATACAGACGCTCAAGCATGTAGAAGGTTGAGTTCCAACGTGTTGCCACCTCCTGGATGAGTGCTTTCACTGGCATTTGACGTTCAAGTAGCAGTCTCCTCAGATGCTTCCGGGCCTTAAAAGAATGGCGGAAATGGTTGCACATTTTGCGGCAGGTGGCCATTACCTCGAACGCTGGACTGTGTTTATCACTCAAGAATTTTTGAACTACCAGGTTGATACAGTGCGCCAAACACGGCACTCTAAAATAGTCACCCTTCCACATGGCCTTAACTACATTGGCGCCATTATCCGTGGAAACATAACCAATCATGCGTTTTTGGGGGGATAGCATTTTCAAGACCTTTTTGTTAAACTCTTCCAAAAGGTTTTCTGCTGTGTGACTTTTCTCCAAGCCAAACATGGCTAGTGTTGCATGTTTCCGAGCAGCTTTAAAAACTTGGTCCGGGTCAACACCTGCGTTTAGCTTTGCTTTAACACCTGAAAAAGAGACCCAGTGTGCAGTGATGCACATGTAATCAGCGCCTGCGCCACTGGTCCACATGTCTGTTGTCAGATGTATTGTGTGAACAGCACTCTTCTGCAAAGCTGCCCCAATCGCCTCCAGCACATCTTCATGTAGTGCTGGAACCGCAACTCTGGCAAAATAGAACCGGCTAGGAACCTTCCATTTAGGGCAGAGCGTTGCCACTAATTCTAGAAAACCTACCGCTTCTACAAAAGAAAAAGGGAGAAGGTCCACAGCTAGCATTTTAGCCAGCTTAGTGTTATACAGACGCGTCAGTGGGTGGTTGCGTTCATATGGCACGTCTGAAGTAAGCATTGTTCTAATGTTGCCCTGGACCAAGCATTTACGGGCTGATAATGACTTCGTTGACCCAATTTTGCTCGCTGGTGAACTTTTGTGCGTTGGTGTCTCAGTCGCTCCAACACTCTTAGTGTGCCTCACATTGGGTGTGCTGCTGACAGGGGTACTGGGTGTAAGGGAAGTGTTTGACACGTCTTCTTCCTCCTCGTCATCATCATTTGAAACATCAACGTTTCCTTGAATTCGGCCTTTCTTGATCGCATCTAGGTGCGCAAACCATTTGACAGTGTGCTGTCTCCTAAGATGACCTCTCTGGCCTCCGGTACCATAGTTGGTACCTGGCTTACCACGACTAACTGCTTGCTTACAAATGGTACAAATGGCAAACTTTGGATTTTTTGGACAAACAGTAAAGAAGTCTCAAACTGGGGACTTGAAGTGTCTGTGGGACATGGAGGAGGCGGCGATACTGGTGGTGGTGGTCATGAAGCTAATGCCAGATGAAGTGGAGGATCTGGATTGCCCAACTTTTGTACGTTTTGCACTTTCACCGCCACTAATTAAGGTCGAGGTTGACGGAGGTCTCTTCTTGCCAGAAAGAAATATGGAAGCGGGACGAGTTGGTGTACTACTTAACTCCAATGATTGTGGTGTTTCCACTGCCTCCTCATCGACAACATCATCATCATCATCACGCTCAGCAGCTCTTCGGGCTAGGGTCAAAATGTCTGTTTGCTGCATGCCCGCTGGGGCTGCAGTGACCTTTATGATGACTGGGTCGTCGTTGGCAGAGTCTTCATCAGCAGCAGTATCCGCCACTTCTTGTTGAGCCTCATCACACTCCATAACTCTGAGACTTTGGACGAGCTTCCTTTTACGCTTAACTACCTTTGTCGGATCATGGTGTGCCTCACTCTCAGACGGCTGTGGTGCTGGTTCCCAAGTTTGATCCGTATCATCAGAAGGAGGTGTGCTTGAAGAAGATGTAGACACCACCCTTGATCTCTTCCTTGCTAGGGGTGTGGAAGACAATGAAGGATCATCAGGAGGAGTGGCTTCCTCAAATGATACCTCGCCTTGATTGTCGATTTCCTGATGTGCCCCTACTTCGGGAGGAACAACTATTGTGGCCACTTGTGACCCTCCATGCACCTCTGCTTGCGCTTCTCCTTGCGCTGCCTCTCCTTCCACATGTACTTGGGCTTGTACTTGCACATGTGATTGTTGTTGCGGCTGTGGTTGTTCAACACTCGTCAGATGAGCTACAACAACCTGTGTTGATTGAGGGACATTGCTGCTGCTTTCTTGCGATGAGCCAACATCACTGGTCGATGGTGATTGAAGAACTATACTGGCTGCCTCTGCAGCACTCAAGGGCTTGGACTTAAGTTGGAGTGGTGGTGGCACTGAGCCCAATGGAGCGGGGGTGCTGCTGCCAGCTTGGTCCCCAGCAGATCCCGCTGCTGCTGCAGGCATACTTTTTTTTTTACTCCCAAAAAAAGGGGCGGCCGGCACACCAGTGTCCTTGGTAACTTGCTTCTTCTGCTCCTTACTGGCACCTTTCTTGCTAGAGGAGCTACGGGTTACTTTTTTTGGGGCCATCTTCTTCAGAGCAGGTCAGCAGGCAGCAGTTGCACGAGTTGCAGAGGGTTCTGTGTCCAGACGTGACGTCGCGTGACGTTATGCTGCACACACACACCGCTGCAGGACTTCTTCCTGGCACTGGTGGTTCTCTTGAGTCTTCTTGTGCACCTAAAAGCAATGGAAGACAGAGGAACATCAGTTCAGTTATACACCCCGAAAAATGGACAAAACACAGAAAAATGAGCACAATCCCATGCCATCCATGATGTTTACATTGAAGACACCCCACAGAAAGACTAGGGACATGCAAGTATGCAACACTCACTACCCCTGGGCATAATGGATGAAAAGTAGGCAAAATAAGTGCATGCCTCAGACACTGCCTCTCTTCAAAATGGCCCCTTACACCCCAAGCACATGTTGCCTGTACCAGCCAGCACTCAAGATGGCCACCACCACCACCCACATGGCCAGTCAACATCAACAGTACACCCCCAAAAAACAGAAAAACAGCCAGAAATCACCACAATCCAATGCCATCCATGATGTTTACATTAAAGAGAGTGAGACCAGACCACACCACAGGCACACTCAGTCCATGCACCACCACCCCTGGGCAAAAGGCCACACCAGCAGCCTCCCAAAAATGACAAAAAACAATAAAATAAGCACAATCCCAGCCCATCCATGGCCTCAATTATGTTTACATTCAAGAAGACACCCCACAGAAAGACTAGGCCCATGCAACACTCACCACCCCTGGGCAAAGGGCCCCACCAGCAGGCCCAAAAAAACGACAAAAAACAATAAAATCAGCACAATCCCAGCCCATCCATGGCCTCAATGGTGTTTAAATTCAAGAAGACACCCCTCAGAAACACTAGGCCCATGCAACACTCACTACCCCTGGGCATAATGGATGAAAAGTAGGCAAAATAAGTGCAGGCCTCAGACACTGCCTCTCCTCAAAATGGCCCCTTACACCCAAAGCACATGTTGCCTGTACCAGCCAGCACTCAAGATGGCCACCACCACCACCCACATGGCCAGTCCACATCAACAGTACACCCCCAAAAAACAGAAAAACAGCCAGAAATCACCACAATCCAATGCCATCCATGATGTTTACATTAAAGAGAGTGAGACCACACCACAGGCACACTCAGTCCATGCACCACCACCCCTGGGCAAAAGGCCACACCAGCAGCCCCCCAAAAACGACAAAAAACAATAAAATAAGCACAATCCCAGCCCATCCATGACCTCAATTATGTTTAAATTCAAGAAGACACCCCACAGAAAGACTAGGCCCATGCAACACTCACCACCCCTGGGCAAAGGGCCACACCAGCAGGCCCAAAAAAACGACAAAAAACAATAAAATCAGCACAATCCCAGCCCATCCATGGCCTCAATGGTGTTTAAATTCAAGAAGACACCCCTCAGAAACACTAGGCCCATGCAACACTCACTACCCCTGGGCATAATGGATGAAAAGTAGGCAAAATAAGTGCAGGCCTCAGACACTGCCTCTCCTCAAAATGGCCCCTTACACCCCAAGCACATGTTGCCTGTACCAGCCAGCACTCAAGATGGCCACCACCACCACCCACATGGCCAGTCCACATCAACAGTACACCCCCAAAAAACAGAAAAACAGCCAGAAATCACCACAATCCAATGCCATCCATGATGTTTACATTAAAGAGAGTGAGACCACACCACAGGCACACTCAGTCCATGCACCACCACCCCTGGGCAAAAGGCCACACCAGCAGCCCCAGAAAAACGACAAAAAACAATAAAATAAGCACAATCCCAGCCCATCCATGGCCTCAATTATGTTTACATTCAAGAAGACACCCCACAGAAAGACTAGGCCCATGCAACACTCACCACCCCTGGGCAAAGGGCCCCACCAGCAGGCCCAAAAAAACGACAAAAAACAATAAAATCAGCACAATCCCAGCCCATCCATGGCCTCAATGGTGTTTAAATTCAAGAAGACACCCCTCAGAAACACTAGGCCCATGCAACACTCACTACCCCTGGGCATAATGGATGAAAAGTAGGCAAAATAAGTGCAGGCCTCAGACACTGCCTCTCCTCAAAATGGCCCCTTACACCCAAAGCACATGTTGCCTGTACCAGCCAGCACTCAAGATGGCCACCACCACCACCCACATGGCCAGTCCACATCAACAGTACACCCCCAAAAAACAGAAAAACAGCCAGAAATCACCACAATCCAATGCCATCCATGATGTTTACATTAAAGAGAGTGAGACCACACCACAGGCACACTCAGTCCATGCACCACCACCCCTGGGCAAAAGGCCACACCAGCAGCCCCCAAAAACGACAAAAAACAATAAAATAAGCACAATCCCAGCCCATCCATGGCCTCAATTATGTTTAAATTCAAGAAGACACCCCACAGAAAGACTAGGCCCATGCAACACTCACCACCCCTGGGCAAAGGGCCACACCAGCAGGCCCAAAAAAAGGACAAAAATCAGCACAATCCCAGCCCATCCATGGCCTCAATGGTGTTTAAATTCAACAAAACAGTTGTATCATGCACCCCTAACCAACCCTGGTCCTACTGGATACTGTGGCTACCCACAATATAATTTATTTAATGTTCTGAAAAAGTTCCAAAATTTTACTTGCAGCAACTGTAATGCCCCAAACAAACTTACTTGTGAAAGTTGATTTCTAATCCAAAAGTGATCCAAAGACAGTCAAAAAGGCCTCAAATCCAAATATCCAGCAGCACCCACAAAAAGTAATCCTTCCAGCTCCAGATCCAAATGAAAGTGACCAGGAGATGGACAAAGCACTGGGAGGAGCCTGCTGGACAGGAACAGGAAGTTGGAGACTGTGGGGCACTTCCTTCCTCCCCCCCCCCAAAATGGACTCCTTGCAAAAAAAAAGGCCATGCAAATGTCAACCTGAGGAGTGATTCTGATAAAAATCATAATTTTCTGAAGGTTTATCCTGTTTGCTGGTGATTTTCTTGTGCGAAATTGCAAAATCTCTATTTCGCAAGTGCGAGATTGTTCCTTTCCGCCGCAACTACGTGTTCGCAATTGCGAACTCTCGCGAGGTGTGCTGTGCAAGGTGGCAAGCCGCGATTACGTATTCGCGGGCGCCAAACTCCCGCGGGAACACGCAGCAAGATCTAAAATGGCGCGTCACTCGCAAAGAAAAACAACTCGGCAAACGCTAAATGACGGAAAGTGAACGCCGTGCACCACGCCGCGCGCCGCAACCAAGCAAAAAATCCACCGCGAGAGGATTCACGGATTTTCGACAAATTTGCGAGCGTTCGCGGATTGCGAATTTGCCGAAAATCCGAAAAATCCGCGATCGGAGCGGATTTTACGCCCATGCTTACCGTTTATTTCGGAATTTACAGAATCTATATTGGCCAGCATGTACAGCCACGCAGCAGGTTTTTCTGTAGATAGGCACGTTGCCAGACGCCCACACCCCTCCCGGGACGAACCATGTTTCCTGTCCTCCGACCCCACCCCAGAGAGCATGGCCATCCAGGCCTCCAAATCACAGACCACATTCCCGTTTGCTCCGCTGGACAGGGTATCCAAGAGGTATGAGCAGTACGGAAAGATGTCATCATCCTCCCAGAGTCTGGGACTGAGGTCTTCCAACATCACATGCCTCTTTGTCCGCTCCACACACTCTCTGTGGGACACGGTTGTGGAACTGCTGCAAGAGTGTGCTGTAGGAGCATCTATGTTGGGTCCTTGCCGTGATGACAGGGTTTGTAATGTACGCACACCATGCCACTTGTGCTAATGAACCGCTCATATGTGTGATGGCATCACAGACCATTTGTCACAAATCAAAAATTTATGCTGTATGATGATGTCCATGTAATAGTTTGTAAAATTTCACTCCGCAATATGGATATGTCAGATCTGTGCAAATGATGGCACATGTGATGTGTGTGTGTGTATTGCTGTCAGCTGTCTGGATGTGTAGACAACCTCCTAATGCCATTCTCATGACGTGTGTCACTGACATGATACATTGTCATGCTCACTCAGACCTTTCCTTCAGATCCTTTGTATGCATGTCATATCCATACCACAGACCACAGGTCTTTTACTTTTCACGGAGGAGTGGCTGGCAGCTGGCACATGTTTCCTCAGTGTGTCTCCCAGGCCACACTCAAAATTGTCTACATTAGTTGAAGCAGTGTTGCTTGTGCCATGTACATTGTTATTGTCTTAGTCAGACAGTTCAACAAATTTTCTCTTAATTTTGTTTTGCAGGGCACCACCTCTCGAAAGGCCGTTGCCAGACGTGGAAGCCATGAGGGAACGTACTTGCATTCGGCGTTACCGCTTCACCAGACAGTTGATCAAGGACCTGACGGACAGGCTGGAGGTTCACCTGCAACCACGACATAGGTATCCAACTGCGCTGACACCCAAGGTAAAGGTGATGGCAGCCCTACATTTCTTTGCCACAGGTACGTTCCAATTTACCATAGCTGATGTGGGAGGGATGTCTCAGACAATGTTAAGCCGTATATTGACGGATGTTTTGGCAGCTATGTTGCTCCACCTTGATGAGTTCATTACATTCCCTACTCCAGAACAGTTGACAGATGTCAAGGGGGAATTCTATGCCTGGGACGCATGCCACATGTAATTGGTGCAATTGATGGTACATATGTTACTCTGGTGCCACCACAGGTTCAGGAGCAAGCGTATCGCAACAGGAAACACTACCTCTCGATAAATGCCCTGGTGGTGTGTCTTGCCAACATGATTATCTCACATGTTTCTGCACGTCTTCCAGGATCGTGCCACGATGCTTTCATCATGAGGCGTAGCAGGGTACCACAAATGATGCTGCAACTGCACAACCACCGGGCATGTCTTGTTGGTGAGTAAATTCTGTCAGCTATGTATGTCAGTATGTCACAACTTCATGAACTGCATCATATTACACACTCATTTCCATGATGTCAATTTGCAGGAGACGCAGGATATCCAAACATGCCGTGGCTAATGACTCCGCTACGCAACCCCAGGACAGCTGCAGACCAGCGGTACAACAATGCTCATTGGAAGACCAGGCGGGTGATCGAGCGAACATTTGGACTCCTGAAGAGCCGGTTCAGGTGCCTGGACAAGACAGGCGGAGCCCTCCAATACAGCCCACGCAAGGTGTGTGACATCTTCACCGTGTGCTGCATGCTACACAACATGGCAGTGGAGAAGGCCGTGCCACTCTACCTTGATCCTGATGAGCTGGAACATCCGCCCGTTGAGGATGAAGGCCTTGCCCAGGATGCCAGTGACGAAGAGGGTGAAGTTGATATTTGGAGTCACCTCATCCGCAACTTCTTTTCATAATGGTGAGTCACAGTTGCATTTTGGTAATAAATGTACTATAGAGTTGCATGGTTAGCATGCTATGTATGCAACTGACTGTATGCAATGTCACTTGGATGTTTGTTGTGCAGTGTCACATAGGTGCAGATGTAATGACACACACGTATGTGCGATGTGTGTACTTTGAATGTACAGGTGTACTACTACATCAGGCTATTCAACAGGACAATGTCAGAATGACATCATACGGAACTTGACCCCTTGTGTGCCTCTCATCCCCAGCTCGCCCTGCCTGTTGTCCGTTGGTGTCATCGTGGTCAGCCTGCTATTGCTCATTATGATTGCAACATCAGCCGAATCAACGGAGCCTGCATGGACATGTTGAAAAGTCAATTTGGGTAAGGACTCATATGAGGCTGTTTAGCGTTGGTATGGTTTCTAATGTGTAGTACATGTTCATGCGCATGTTGTTAGACCATGTATACATGCAACAACATCATGTTTCTCATTACATGTAGGCCCACTCCCATGACAGCATAGTCACCCCATCTGACAGTCATCTGTTGTAGTTGTCGACTCTGGTGAATGCATCAATGTGTGTAGACATTGACACTGCAACATTGCATATACCATGGTTTGACATTGTGTTAGAGGTCACAACCACGGACTCTGTGGTGGATTGCAGCCTCACTGTGTGCATTAGAATGTGTCTGGTTCCTCACATCCACCTTCTGGCACAGTCCAGTTAGTTTACCACAAAACCATGTCGTGTTGGTGTTGCCCAGTGTATGTATCACATGTTAGGACAACTGTCCTGTGAATCTGTTCGCATGGATGCATTGCCCCTTGTTGCAGTATGTCATGTCACTGTCATGTCGTTACCTCAGTGCAGGTTGAGAATACTGCTACGCCAGCCTTCACAGTGAGTATCAGTTCTGTCTAAAATCACATGATGCCATGTATGTTTTGCTTTAGACATGACAATGTTGTGATGATGCATATGTGAAATATTTTGTTGCACCATTGCAGTGCAGTCATTCACATGATTCTCTTGTCCCGTGCAGTATTTCTGTGCGACGGTAGGGTATCATTATGTTGGTTGGATCAACATCACTTGCTGTTGAGTCATTTTCAAACTGCTTGTCATGTTTAGCATAGTGATGCAAAGTTGATAGAGCAAAAGACTGGCTACAGAGTGCCTTCATTGCATGTAGGTCATTAGCTTCCTCATCATATGTGATTCTTACAGCTGTTGTGGGTGATGTCAAGTTTGCCTACATGGCCCATACGGGTACACATTATCAAATACAGCTATTACAATTTGCGTAAGTAGCATTGCCATATGGTTTAATTTGTTTGTTTTGTCCACATCATCAGAGACAGTGAATTAGTATTTGTACACATAGATCTCATTGCATGGTAGATGACTTGTGGGCGTTGCACAAGACTCAAAAAGATGACAGACTGTCCTAGGTTGTATGTGTCCGTGTTGAAGAACTTCGTAAATTTCGTTCTCAGGGAATACTTACTAATATAAAAAGAACTTGGCACAGACTCTGAAAATATGAAAAGACATCTTTATTAAACTTAACATAGTGAGGCCACGTCACCCACAAGCCGTAGCAAGTGAATGAGGTAGTCTGAGGAACACAGAGGACAAAGGCCTTTTATATGTTTTTAGCGTAACATGATCAGTACAAAAAAGAAAGGGGCAGTTCTAGCTTTTGCAAAATGCAAAAACCCAACATTCCTTCTTACACAAGCTGCAGAAACCCATAATAAAAACCCGGCACATCCCCATCGTAAACAGGCCATAAAGAAGGGAGCAGAGACAGGTGTGAGTAAGATAAGACAGGGTGTGTGTGCGATGAAAAGGTTTATGGCATGTTGTGCCTTGATGCTATCTCGCTCGGCCACTGGGAAAGGAACTGGCCGGGCAGGTTCGGCCTGGGGCAATGGTTTCAGCTTGCCAAGATCACAGAGAAGTCAATTAAGGTGTACGTGTCCTTTGGAATCGAATTTGGCTGTAGTTATAAGCCTATGTGAGGGCAACTCACAAAATGGCTGCTGTACACAAAATGGAAGCCAAGGGTTCAGGACGAAAATCACGATTTCGAGGTGAAATCGTTACTGGAATATGACGAAAATGCTTGTACATAGTGTACTAGCCATTCTCGGTCTTTTGATATAAAAATCGTCATGCTACGACAAAGTTTATTACACGAGTCCAGAATTTTCAGTACCACAGACGCTCCTTTTGCCCTTACATAGGCAATAACCTATACTCACGCTAGTCTGAGTCCAGGTCTATATTTATCAAATCATCAAGATGTTGCTGAAGCATAATCCTATTACTTAGCGACTCTCTCGGGACAGGTCTCCTTACACACGCAGTAGCACAAAGGCCATATATGGCAGTACCAAATAGGGAATGCCTCTATCTGTAGTATGTGGTATAAGACCACACACCCAACAATTAGTGATGTTCACTACTAACTGGTGTCGATGCAGAAACTGTACAAAAGGAATTATCAGTAAACTCTGACCTCCTAACTAGTCCATGTTCAGGTAAAATCTGGAAAGAATGCAAAGAAGTAGAAGTAGGAAGAGACATAGGTTGGGAGGTGGGTACAGATGTGAATTGGGCAGCAAAAACAATCCCACCCATAAAAGACAATGCCATGTTTATAAAACACTATAAAACACGTCATTAAGAACATATAGACAAAGTAGTGACCGCTATTACAAATTAAATCATAATTTTTCACAACCCTAAGCAAAATGTAAATCCTAAAATTATCTAGTAACATTGTAGGTCCTCCTATGCATTTTCTGTAATTTATTATATGTTCAAGTGAAACAGTGGTGACCCTCATTAATGCTCTGAGGTGAGGATACTCTTCCACAGGAAATGGACTTTATTCTGCTTTTACTAAACAGAATACTACTTAAAAATAATGCCAGTTGAACAATAAAATCATTCTCCTAACACTTAGTCTATACAATCACACAGAAACCTCTTGTGAAACCAACTATGCCCAGAGTCTGTTCAAAAAGCCTCTCTGGCAGGCTTCTATTGTCCAATCAAGTCTGCTCCCGTTGTTGCATGGGGCTTTGGATTCAGGCCTCCCATGCTCTGATGCTCAGTATCTATTGGAGTGCCCTCCTGGCAAACACTCATAGCTCATTCAAAAAGTCTCAATATCTCAAGGCAGTGCACCGTATCTCTCCTCTGCGGCAGACACTACAGATATTGTGCTCTTCATTGGTCAATGGGCACAGATCATCTCGTGCAGACCCGGGACCATTCTCAGACTCCAACACTCATCATTCAGTGTCAGAGGATGCTCCGGCCGCTCTTTCATGGGCACCAGAATGGAGTGCCTTTTGCCACTCTTGGATCCTCCGGTGCACTGCACTTCCGTTGAAGCAAGGGAAAAAGGGGTGCGTGGCCAAAACTCAGGCCAAGGGGCTCAAGGGACTGCACACTGTCAGAGGTTAACCAGCACATAACAGGCGCTCTTTTGCACTGACATCTCAAGGGACTGCACACTGTCAGAGGTTAACCAGCACATGACAGGCGCTCTTCTGCACTGAAATCTCAAGGGACTGTGGCAAAACCAGCTCCTTCTTCTTTTCTGATGTTGAACGCCTTCTGATGAAGCAAGTGCGATGCTTTAAACAGTTCACTGTACAACAAGGGGACTGCAAACAGGTGGCCTGCGATCTTCAAAGGAGTGGCCACACGCCATGGGACAATTCTGTGTTGAAATACACTGTCATTCTCAAAGGCAAAACAAAAACAAAGGCAATAGGTGAAACAGTGCCTCTAGGCTCTTCAATTGGGTTTCCGTGTGAGAGCATATCTTTCATCATCATATCGACATGGGAATTCTATCTGAATGGATGTCCTCACACATAGTGGCATCGTCTAATTGGGTAAACACATTTTATCTCATTTATTTCATATAGGTGTTCCTAAATTCCTCATCTAGCACATCTCAAAAGAGAGATCACATACATATTATCAGGGACATGTAGATACTTTCTTCTACTAATTGTGCATCAGGTGGACTATGCAATACAAAAGCTAATTATCAAGATGTGGAAACAAAAGACAAGAAATAGAGAGTCCTGGTATTTCCATTATTTATAATACATCTGGTACATCAAAAATTTAAGCAGTAAAAAGGAACTAAAAACCAATTTTAGAATAGGCATTGAATTTGTCATATTAAAAAAACGTAATGTGTCTCCTATTGAGGTGGAAAGCTTATCTTACTATAGTATTGAGTCAGTTAATCAGTCCTAACAGTCCTAACAGTCAGACTGGAAAAACATCAGAATAGGCCTAAAGAAGATTCTTAGAAACCAGTCCAGTTATGCAACAGGGAATTAGACATAAAATGGGGGTCCATGGTACATTACTGCAATCTGAAAGTGCGAACCTGAACAATACACTGATAATAATAAAAGCTGACTGGTGAAAGGAATACGGACAAGAGAATAGGACACAGCTAAAATCCCCAATAACTAGGCCTGATATGCTTGGGTGATAGTCAGGCATGTGACACAATACCAAGAGTATGGGTGATACACAAAAAAAATCACAGTAGTTTACAATTTTAACTCTACCGCTGGCCCTCTGCACCAGATACGGTAATCTAAGCTAATGTTCCAGTTCCTTCTTCAGGAAAAAATGAAACCTGGTTTCTTTTACGGTCCAGAGCCATAGGAAGGCCACTTAGGAAGCATAATAAAACCGACTAATGTGATATAGAAATTAGGTCACCATGTACAAGAGTCACAAATCTATAATTTATCCTTATGTCCAATCAGGATATATAATTTTAGGGCTGCCTGTTCCTTACAGGAAAGGGCAGTATCGTGACTACAAATGACACAATTTGCTGTTTATTTTTCTTCAGTACTTATAGCCAAATTTGACATACACCGGTGAAGTGTTGTCTGTCTGGTCACAATATGAAAAAAAAAATCATATCTGAGAATTTTAGTATCAGCGAAAATTTTACCCAACTGTTGACAGCGACACGTATCGTCATACATGTCCCCTTACAACAACACGGGTGAATTTGTAATAATTTCTTAAGCAGCAACATAAAACATAAAACATGCAAAAACGCACAAAACGGACGTCAAGCCATCAGATATACTCGTTGTAAAACGATAGCATATATAAATGAGTGGTGACGCATAATACCGTGTAAGGATACCCTCCTGTTTGACAGTAGATCACCAATAGTGGGTATCTGCTGTCAAATACAACTTTCGGACACACAGAACCAGCAAGAAAAATTCATGATAGAACAAAATACACAAACATGAAAAACGCATGGACATTTCTTTTCAAAGCAGTTGCGCAAAAAAAACCCATCTCATTTCAACCAACCAAACACACGTGTCTTGTTAGTCTTAAAATCCCCCAGAGCAATCCATCAATGATCTGTGAGCAGACGCGAAAAGGAAAAAAAAATACACAGCACACAAAAGATAGACATTTTCGATAATAAACAGACATCAATTGTAACTTTTAAGCGGGAGACAAAACATGATACACATTAACAAACACAAAAATACATTTCCATTACTTAACTGTTACCATCTTGTCAGTCACCTTGCAACATGAAGCCTTTTTAACTTTTAGATGTAAAATCCTTTCCCTGACACCTAAAATTAGCATTGTGTCACAATCTCCATGATAAAAAAACTTCTTAATTGGCAAATCGTTCTTACTTATTCATGTAGGCTTCAAAATTTTAGTAAAAGGCTGCATCCTATTTTTTGTCTAAGATGTAATGCAACACTTGGCTTTCTGTCAAATAAAAACGACTAGCAGACATTATTTTTTAGAGAAAAAATACAAATGTCATGATGTTGAGACTTTTAAAGAAACCTTTGTTATATTTCCCTTTGGAATTAGGTTCTGTAATTTTATTGATGTTCTTATGGAGAACCCAGAAATTCCACCTTTCAGAAGCCTGTTTAGCAAAGTCATTCTGCATTTCACAGAGACAAGGCTCGAATTCAAAAGGTCACAAATGTCAACATGACAGCCTCATCCATTGTTTACGGAAAACTAAAGATAGCATCTTAGCGCAACCGGAGCAACCTGTTCTCCTAGCCCACAGTTTCTGCTCATTTTTTTTAGGCTGACAAAGACAGACCAGTTTTTAGAACAAATGTTTGTTGCAATGGTACTCATTTCAGCAAATTTAATTGGATCTTACTGGGCCATTTAAAAGTAAACCCAAATGGTAACAAGCTGCAAATTTGTATTATACACAAATGTATGCATTTACTGAAGCCATAGACACTTTCAAGCTATGGTAAATGACAAGAATGATGTGTTAAAAACCCATTTAACTCAATTTCGACTTTTATCTTTGGGACACTTAAAAATAAAATTCCTACAATTATATTACTCATTAATCATCCTCAGAATGTGCTTCACAGACTGCAAAGATTGGACATTAAGCATATCACATCTAATTCCCTTGAAAAATGAGTTTTAACGCCTGCGCCAAGTGAAAACCAACATGCAAATTACCTGATTATACAGTAACACATAACTTAAATCAAATTTTAATACTAGGAGGTCATAGTATGAGTATTAAGCTTTATAAATATCAAAAAACGATTTTAAAAAGCACTTATTTTTTTCTCAAATAATTTTTCCATAATTAATAATTTTTCGTTCAATGAAACCAATTATCTTTTTTTATGATAATTCCACATATAAAGGTAAGCTGCATCCCTTGCCTATCATTTTTAGATGCATTCATTTATGCACTTACGCACAAAAAGCCTAACTTAAAACATGACATTTTTCGCGCCATTTTTAAAGGGCAATCAGTATTTAGCAAAAGAACCAAAAATATACTTTAAAAAAAATTGCTTAAAGAGAGGAAAATCGCAATTGGAATGTCTTTCAGTGATACAAAGTGATTAACCTTATCTTTGTAACCCTCTAAAACACTATTCTGAAATGAAAAAGTCCAACTGTGATTAACTAACGGCTAAGTCCTGGGCTAAATAAACATTCCAATATTATTCATGGCCTTTGAAAAACAACAGCTGCTGCCTTGACGGCAGGAAAGGCCCTGCACAGGGCTGAAACTGAAACCTGAGCACGCTTTCAGTCTTAGTGAAAACAGACATTTAAATTTTTTTTTTTAAATGCGCGTGCAATAAGATGCATTTAAATCTAGCAAAAATTCACTTTAGCCTAAGTGTTTGCCTTTAAAAAAACGCTACAAATTTGTTTTGCTACCAAAGGCACAATTATTTTTGAGGCCCTTCATATTCCTAGTGAATGTGAATTTTAACTTATCTATTTTAAGCATTTAACAGTTTGCACATATGCGTTTTTGCTTAGTCTGTAAATTAAATAGCAACACATAGCGATTTTAGCATGTGACATAGTAAATTGCTGGAGTGTTATTTAATTTCTACTTAATATTAATTAATCTGATATTTTACTTAACAGACTGAAAACATCAAGAAACCTACAAACACATATTGAGAGCTCATTGCAGACATAAAGAGAAAGCATTCAAACACTCAAGGACACACAATACAGCGCTGTAAGCTATTACTGAAGTTACACTAATGAGAAAAACCACATAGACATTGAAACACACATTGAACCCACAAATCCACACTCAGGACGAAAACAAAGCCATTTGTAAATACTAGCTGTAAGTCATATTTACAAGAAACACGTCTCAATAGGGTTCCAAAAGACTGAAAAAACACAGCCCAACAGACTGCTGTATGTGCACGAAGCCACAATACACTTAATTCACTAGCTTTGGCTGGCAGAACACCAAAAATTGTTCTGCATATCGCCATTCATAAAATTGCACAGAACAAAGGATCCTTGTTTTGTATTATGTCATATTTTAATACCCTGGGGATACAAAATCACCAAGGAAGAAATATGTTTTTTAAATCTAAACCTATTTAGATATCCCCTTTAGGGGAAGCTGGCTAATCCAAACGTATACAAAGTTGGCCAACACAAATCTCCAAATTCGCTAAGATCAGGCATCTTATAGCTCACTAATCTAGCTTCAAACTTCAAGGGGCTATCTCTATCGATACACTCGTAAATATACAAGACCCTCGGTTTTTGAAAATTGCAATATTCAAATAAAAACTAAGGACAAATCAAACTAAGAACCAATCAAAATCAAAGAACCAAAGAACAAAGGACTGGGAGCGACCCACTTATACTTAACTCTTACTTTTACTAATCAAAATGTTATCCAGATTCTAACTGTCAAGTTCTACATGACCTAATGGTCTTTTTAGGAATACTCACGCAAAAAGGTTATCGGTCAGGAGTGACATCATGTGGAGGATCAAAAATCAGGAAGATCAGAAATACTGGGCCGCAGAATCAAAGAATCTCCAGAATCCCCGTGCACAGAGTACCTTCTTAGTAGAATCTTGCTCTGTCCTCCTCAGTTTATTTCAGTCTCCTGGCACGATCACTCCCACAGAAAGTCACTTCTCTGATGATCCCCGCGTTAGGGCACCAACTGAAGAACTTCGTAAATTTCGTTCTCAGGGAATACTTACTAATATAACAAGAACTTGGCACAGACTCTGAAAATATGAAAAGACATCTTTATTAAACTTAACATAGTGAGGCCACGTCACCCAGAAGCCGTAGCAAGTGAATGAGGTAGTCTGAGGAACACAGAGGACAAAGGCCTTTTATATGTTTTTAGCGTTACATGACTCAGTACAAAAAAGAAAGGGGCAGTTCTAGCTTTTGCAAACATGCAAAAACCCACCATTCCTTCTTACACAAGCTGCAGGAACCCATAATAAAAACCCGGCACATCCCCATCGTAAACAGGCCATAAAGAAGGGAGCAGAGACAGGTGTGAGTAAGATAAGACAGGGTGTGTGTGCGATGAAAAGGTTTATGGCATGTTGTGCCTTGATGCTATCTCGCTCGGCCACTGGGAAAGGAACTGGCCGGGCAGGTTCGGCCTGGGGCAATGGTTTCAGCTTGCCCAGGTCACAGAGAAGTCAATTAAGGTGTACGTGTCCTTTGGAATCGAATTTGGCTGTAGTTATAAGCCTATGTGAGGGCAACTCACAAAATGGCTGCTGTACACAAAATGGAAGCCAAGGGTTCAGGACGAAAATGACGATTTCGAGGTGAAATCGTTACTGGACTATGACGAAAATGCTTGTACATAGTGTACTAGCCATTCTCGGTCTTTTGATATAAAAATCGTCATGCTACGACAAAGTTTATTACACGAGTCCAGAATTTTCAGTACCACAGTGTCACAGCATTGGATCTCATGTGATTGCATAATCAGTGATCTCAAATTGGCTACAGCCGTTACACTTCACAAGGGTGACTGGTACAGTGTCTCTCATGAGGTATTTTTAGTGGCAGTGACATGAGAAAGTACTCCTAATGGGTCTTTGCCTCTGTTTCAGGTCTCCATCCCTGCAGTTCCCATCCTCTCCTTCCCTCGCCTGATCACCCTTTTGTGTCTGTCATTTATACTCAGACCAAGGGGCTATTTGGAGGTGGAACCCTTTGAGCATCACACCACTCTGATGAAGAAAGGTACGGCCATTTCCTGGCAGGGTTTTAGCGAATAGTTATGCTGCATTACAGGTGACATCATTCATATAGTTATTTATTTGTCTTCTTGCCAATGCCAATGACCATGTATGTTGGATGATGCTCCATGGCCCCACAAGGTAAATCATCATGTTGTGCATGACGTGTGATTTCAAATGAATATTGTGCCTCCTTGATGTCAATGCACATGTCCTTCTATTGTGCATGTATACTATATGGCATGAAGTAAGCTTATGCTTGTTATGTCTTTACGTGTACAGTGACTACATGCATGGTGTTGATTAAGGCTAAAATACTATACTGTGTGTGAGGTAGATGGCTGTGTAGCTGCTGGTTAGCTTCGAACACACTAGCTGTAGTCTACACCTGCTGACGCTGTGTGTCCTGTGCCCCACTTGTCCCTAAGGGGCCTGATCCCGTGACCGTGATCTTGGGTGATTCCTGTGCCATATTATTTGGTGTGACCCTGAGTGAAGCAGAGACTCCTGCATTCACATGCACATGTCACTTTATGGCTTGACAATGCCCTTGTGGTATGTGCTTGTTTTGCTAGTTGTCACACCCCTCCTGCCGTGATGTCTTCACTCATTCCTGGTGCTGCAAACACAGCCACAATGCAGCGCACACTATCCAGGACCACACACGCCTACTGGATACCCCTCCTTCCATCCATTTGTAGAGCATGCTCCAGCCACCCTACACACAGAAAAGACCACACAATCATCCTCCTGGTATCACGATGCCTCATTACAGCTTATATGCCTGTGTGTGCAACACATACTGGCAAGACAATGCTGAGCCACATGACATTGTGTCTACGTACCACCAGGTCATGTGCCTTGTACAGCACACACACACCTTCCATAGGCACAATATTGTACAGTGTTACCTTGTCAACACCACAGCATGAAAAATTGCCTTCCTTACAGTCACGTGGCAGTACACGACCTGGTCACAACACTTCAACATAGCCATCACAGTCAGTCAAGTAGCCACAGGGGACACACACCATGACCACGTCTCTTGGGTGTAGGGTGATTTGGCCGTTCTGGTGTAGATAATTGTCAGACCTGGGTAGTTGTTCTGGATACGTAGCACCCATCACAGGAGTATAGTACTTGTAGCTCCATAGGGGGAGGTCACCTCATCAGGTGAGCTTGGGTAGAGTGCTACAGCCCATTTCCCACAGTCTGTCCTCCCACCCTTGTCCTGTGCGCCATTCATCACATCAACAGTACAGCATCATGCTGATGATAGTTCACATACCTGATGACACAGATGTAGGTACTTCCTACGTGGACAGCAAGTTTTGTCACACTGATCTATACACCTCAAAGTGACTCTCCTGGGCCTGGCTGTTATTGCAGTTTTGTGATCCAAAAACCCCTCCAGCATTTACTATCCCTCACAGGTGTGTCTTTCCATCCCCGTATCTAGTTATTAGGAATTTGTGACAAATGTGTGTCCTCACCCGGACTCTGATCCAAATGTGTGGATGGCTGCAGTTTGGTGAATACCCTTGCATTTCATACATTTGCACACACATATCATTTTATACTGTGGGTACAAGATAACTCACCAAATGCGTTTGATGTTTAGGAATTTATTGTGTGATCTTGTGCAGGAAACGTGAATAGGTGCTGTACAGAAAGGGGTGGAATCTGGAGATGAGATGCCTTACAGTTTCAGTCAACAGAGTCCAGGCCACAGTGTTTGGCATCATTGGGCAGACTGTGACCAGCAAGTCCATGTGGGAGAGTCTCATAGGGGATGCTGTTGCACCCAAGGGCAATATGCCAGGTCCGGTGTCCTGGGAGTTGTGCATGGCCCACTGCCACTCAACGTCTTAGCCGTGGATGACCCATCTTCCTTTGGGGACCCTCACATGCAGGCCTGGACGATGCATTGGACGCTACGTCAGACAGTTCCTCCTCCTCCTCATCCCTCCCTGTGGCTGGTGTTGCACTTTGCCTAGATGTAGCTGGCCTGGTGACACAGGGAGGGTGCTGCATGTTGGCAGCAATCTGACGTAGCGATTGGCTCGTTTCCCGATGCACCATCAAGAGCTGAGCCAGACTTGCCTCCACCCGTCCATAATGTAGGTCTTGCCTGGCTATTTGCTCTGCTTGCTGTTGTTTCACCTGGTTGAGGGCCTCCGCAAGCTGGCTTACCTCCCTGGTGTCCCGCCGGTATGCCTCCAGGATGTTAGTCAGTTAAGGCATACCGGGCCCTGCAGCTGACTGGCCAGAATCTCGCCTCCACCTTGCGCCACTCCCACCACCCTGACCCACACGAGCACGGCCTGCGCTTGTGGGCACATCCAATCGACGGGCCCCCCCGAGTGCTGGCAGGGTGGAGGTTGTCTGCCACCTCAGGGGTGCCCAACAAAGGGTGTCCCTCATTTGCAGACAGGCTCTCTGGTGGATCATGGGCAGGGCTCTGACCTGTCTGCTGGGATGTGGTGGGAATGGTTCCGGTGGTTGGCAGAGATGTAGCTTATACAGTTGCTGCAGGGATTTGGGATCCAGAGGAACCAGGTTGGTTGAGGTCATCCACAGTGCGTTGAGCGGCGTCGCTGTCGGTGGGGTCTGGGTCCTACTGAGCCTGGGCCTGGGATCCTTCTCCCCCCTGGTTGGGGGGGCTCCACACGTTGCCCTGTGTGTGGGAGAGACAGACACTGTTAACGCACTATCAAGTGACATCTTAATTAGTTATCCATTATCAGCATCACAGTTCCACAAGCTTTACATTGATGTCATTGTTCAGTTGTGTATTTAGTGGTAGTAAATTGACATATACTCTGGAGTATTTGCATTCTTCCATTCTCTTGACAATGACTGACACAGCCATTGCAGTGTCTTGTCTTGGCGACCCAACACATATACAGCAGTGCTCAGGTTCACGCAACATCCAGGATAAGGTGTTAATCCTTATGTCTGCGTCAAGCATGCACAGAGTTTAGATGCAGCATGTTCTTGTAAGAGACAGAGCATTATCTGTTCTACTATTATAAAGTGAGAACTATGTCCTTTGAGCCAGGAAACTCAAAAAGTACACCACCAATCACAACACCCAATACAGCGTTGGAAAGGGGAGGTCCAGAAGATGGACATAGGCTATATGAATTGACACCATATACACTAAAAAGGGGAGGCGCCATCAGTGGTAAAGTAGTCCCTTCTGGCCGTTAGATGTGGGCGTTAACATTCAGAGAGGCAAGTTGTGGGCGTTAGATGGTGAGGAGAACATTGAGATGCGAGGAGATGTCACTGTGCAAAACCAAACACACCATTTGCACTCACAGTGCAGATTATTTCAAACGCACAATAATCACAGTGCAGCATATTGCAAACAAGAAATATTCACTCACACACACATCTTCGGGTAGGCAGAATCATTGACCTGGGCATTACCGTTGTACGCTGACATCAGGGACGGTGCGCGGCTTGCATTCACAAGCAACCAATCACGCCACATAACTCGCATAACAGATGCAAGCCTTGCACTGAATATTTTAGTATCGATTTCACCATTGGACACGCTCCTGTTTGTCACAGGGGGGAGACCTCAAGCAAAAGAGGTGCAGCTTACACGGCGTTTCAGGGCTTAGGCGAGTCTGCGTTCTGCCGGACTGAAGCTGCAATATGTTTCGCACAGAGATATCATACATCAATAAACAGGCTTTTGCATGGCCCCTAAGCAAGTCAGCTTTCACCACAGTACTTGCATCCTAAACCTATGAACAAAGCTACAGATTCACCAGCCGCTATCTGTTTTACCACTGTGACACTCCCGCTTATTGCGGCACTAAGGAGAAAACTTGACTTCAGGGCTTAAACAAATTTTTCACTCGCCAACATCAACATGTGCAACATAAAATATCGTCTTGGCAGAAGCATCAACATTCTCACGGGGGAGGGGGCGAGGACAAACAAGGAAACACAAGTGACATTAAGTGGAGGGACCTTTGGCCAACGAGATTACACAATTTAGTTTTTGAACAGGGACAACGTCGGGACGGGCTGCTAGTTTAATTGCATGAAATCTTCTACATTGGATAGGTGTTGCTGTTCCGTGATGGCCAAACAATGGCAACACTCCTGGACCTGTACACCCACTTCTAGATCATGGCTTTGGAACGTGGCACTTCTCTAAGATGCATCACCTTGTCAATACCCATGTCCATGTTGATACTTAAGTGCATCCACAACGTCCATGAGATGGGGCACGTGCATTGTGTGAGAGGCACAATGGACTGGAACATCTGCAATGTGCATGTAATAGTTGTATGCGTATTCATATGAGTGAGTGTTTAGTTGTGGTACATGACAATTGGGACAGTGTTGCACTCCATTGCCAGTCCCCAGGGATTGAGTTTCTGTAAGGGGGGTGTATGACAGGCCATGCTAGTAGTTTGCGTGTGATTAGCAAGCGTCCATCCTTCATTATTTTGCTGTCCCCTCATGTAGCATGCTGGCATGATCGTGGTTGTGTGTTCCTGCACAGGATGTGTGACCTTGTCCTGGTGTTTGTGTTTGCAATGATCACAGGAGGGACTTGTGCTGCCTACACCTGTGCCCATTGTGTACTACAGAGCATTCCAAACTGTGTGTCCTGACACAGTACAGTCTCGCCTGCAAATGGTGGTTGTGTGGCAGGCACTTAGTAGATGACTGCTGGTAATTAGGAAACACCCCTGAACATTCTACTCTATGATCTTTGTAAGGCCTGTGCAGTGCTTGGGTGCAACTGTGTGTGTGGCCAGGGAGCTGGGGTGAGGTGACAGAGGGAGGAACACTGAGGGATGGATACAGAGGGAGGGAGGGACACAGAGGGAGGGAGACAGAGGGAGGGAGACAGAGGGAGAGGGAGATAGAGGGAGAGGGAGACAGGGATGGAGGGAGTCAGAGGGAGGGAGGGAGGGACACAGAGGGAGGGAGGGAGACAGAGGGAGGGAGGGAGACAGAGGGAGAGGGCGACAGAGGAAGAGGGAGACAGGGATGGAGGGAGTCAGAGGGAGGGAGGGAGGGACACAGAGGGAGGGAGGAAGACAGAGGGAGGGAGGGAGACAGAGGGAGAGGGCGACAGAGAGAGAGGGAGACAGGGATGGAGGGAGTCAGAGGGAGGGAGGGAGGGAGGGAGACAGAGGGAGAGAGGGAGACAGAGGGAGAGGGCGACAGAGGGAGAGGGAGACAGGGATGGAGGGAGTCAGAGGGAGGGAGGGAGACAGAGAGAGGGAGGGAGACAGAGGGAGGGAGGGAGACAGAGGGAGAGGGTGACAGAGGGAGAGGGAGACAGGGATGGAGGGAGTCAGAGGGAGGGAGGGATACAGAGGGATGGAGGGAGACAGAGGGAGGGAGGGAGACAGAGGGAGAGGGCGACAGAGGGAGAGGGAGACAGGGATAGAGGGAGTCAGAGGGAGGGAGGGAGACAGAGGGAGGGAGGGAGACAGAGGGAGGGAGGGAGACAGAGGGAGGGAGGGAGACAGAGGGAGAGGGCGACAGAGGGAGAGGGAGACAGGGCAGGAGGGAGTCAGAGGGAGGGAGGGAGACAGAGGGAGGAAGGGAGACAGAGAGAGAGGGCGACAGAGGGAGAGGGAGACAGGGATGGAGGGATTCAGAGGGAGGGAGGGAGACAGAGGGAGGGAGGAAGACAGAGGGAGGGAGGGAGACAGAGGGATGGAATCAGGTTGTTTGTGCTTGCTCTCTTGCTACACTGCCTTATTGTGTCACGAAATGATGCATCTCCGGAAGGTGTGTCTGCAAAATGAAATAGTTTAGAAGCTGTGGTCTGCTATCTTGTGTGATATTTCCCTATCCCTGTGCATTGGGCATGGTGCTTGGGTGTGTCCCTGGGACATATGGGATGGGAGCAGCCTCCTACCCTCCACCTTCCACCCTTTGTGCCTCCCCCTTGCAACTAACCCCAGTCTGTTGTGTCCTGGTGGGACTCATGGCCACCCACCCCATGCTGCTGGGCACTGTTGTTAGTCTACCCATGTAACTTGTGTTTTTTGTACACTCAGCAGACTCAACGGCTCCTTCAATTCCAAGTACTCCCACCGGTGGCAGCAGGGCCATGACTTTCTCCTCCCTGGGATGGTATACAGGAGGTCTGCGTGGACCACCACCTCCAGTGTGGTGTGCAGAGGCGTAGTCCTGGTCCATCTTCTTCTTGACCATCCTCCTCAGATCATACCACGGTTCTGGCATTCCCCCTTGGTGCGTCTGATGGGTGCAACAGCATTGACCCGGTCTACGATCCTCTCCCACAGACGCGTTTTTTCTGCCATGCTGGTCTGTCTGACCAATGCGCCAAACAGATGTGGCTCGACTCGGATGACTTCATCTGTAAGTATCTCATTCTCCGGGTTAGTGAACTTTGGATTCTTGGGTGTGGTCATGGTGTGGGGTGTATGTGATTGAGGGGGTGATGGTGTGTATGGATGAGGGTGTGTGGGTCTGATTGTGAAGGGGGTGGTGTGGGTGTAGATGAGATAGGGTGTATGTGTGAAGGTGTGTGGCTGCAATTGTTGGTGTGCTCTCTGTGTCTTCCCAATAATGGGTGTGTTGCAAAGGATGATGGGTTGTATGTGTGGACCCTTTTATTGGTCAAATAGTGGGTGTGGCTTAATTTGAATTGGTGGTGTGTGTGTGTTATATGGGGTGGGTGTTAGTGTTGATCTCTGTTTGACAGTTTGGCTGTGACCAGGACATTGATTCTCAATGGTGTATACACAGGAGACATGTTCAGTGTTGATGTGCAACTCGTTTGCAAGGTCCTTGTGCTGGTTTGGGTGTTGGCGTTATGTGTGCGTGTCGTACTTGTGTGTGCGATCGACTTGTACGGGCCGTTGGCGGGTGGGGGGGTTCGTATAGGCTTGTTGGGGGGGTGTGCGTGTCGTACTTGTGCGTGCGATCGACTTGTACGGGCCGTTGGCGGGTGGGGGGGTTCGCGTAGGCTTGTTGGGGGGTGTGTGTGTCGTACTTGTGCGTGCGATCGACTTGTACGGGCCGTTGGCGGGTGGGGGGGTTTGCGTAGGCTTGTTGGGGGGGTGCGTGTCGTACTTGTGCGTGTGATCGAGTTGTACGGGCCGTTGGCGGGTGGGGGGGTTCGCGTAGGCTTGTTGGGGGGGTGTGCGTGTCGTACTTGTGCGTGCGATCGACTTGTACGGGCCGTTGGCGGGTGGGGGGGTTCACGTAGGCTTGTTGGGGGGTGTGCCTGTCATACTTGGGCGTGCAATCGACTTGTACGGGCCGTTGGCGGGTGGGGGGGTTCGCGTAGGTTTGTTGGGGGGGTGCGTGTCGTACTTGTGCGTGCGATCGACTTGTACGGGCCGTTGGCGGGTGGGGGGGTTCGTATAGGCTTGTTGGGGGGGTGTGCGTGTCGTACTTGTGCGTGTGATCGACTTGTACGGGCCGTTGGCAGGTGGGGGGTTCGCGTAGGCTTGTTGGGGGGGTGCGTGTCGTACTTGTGCGTGCGATCGAGTTGTACGGGCCGTTGGCAGGTGGGGGGGGTTCGCGTAGGCTTGTTGGGGGGGTGTGCGTGTCGTACTTGTGCGTGCGATCGACTTGTACGGGCCGTTGGCGGGTGGGGGGGTTGGCGTAGGCTTGTTGAGGGGGGTTTCGTGTCGTACTTGTGCGTGCGATCGACTTGTACGGGCCGTTGGCGGGCGGGGAGGTTCACGTAGGCTTGTTGGGGGGTGCGTGTCGTACTTGTGCATGCGGTCGACTTGTACGGGCCTTTGGCGGGTGGGGGGGTTCGCGTAGGCTTGTTGGGGGGGGTGCGTGTCGTACTTGTGCGTGCGATCGACTTGTACGGGCCGTTGGCGGGTGGGGGGGTTCGCGTAGGCTTGTTGGGGAGGTGCGTGTCGTACTTGTGCATGTGATCGACTTGTACGGGCTGCTGGCGGGTGGGGGGGTTCGCGTAGGCTTGTTGGGGGGGTGCGTGTCATACTTGTGTGTGCGATCGACTTTTACGGGCCGTTGGCGGGTAGGGGGGTTCGCGTAGGCTTGTTGGGGGGGTGTGCGTGTCATACTTGTGCGTGCGATCGACTTGTACGGGCCGTTGGCGGGTGGAGGGGTTCGCGTAGGCTTGTTGGGGGGGTGCGTGTCGTACTTGTGCGTGCGATCGACTTGTACGGGCCGTTGGCGGGTGGGGGGGTTCGCGTAGGCTTGTTGGGGGGGTGCGTGTCGTACTTGTGCGTGCGATCATCTTGTACGGGCTGTTGGCGGGTGGGGGGTTTGCGTAGGCTTGTTGGGGGGGTGTGCGTGTCATACTTGTGCGTGCGATCGACTTGTACGGGCCGTTGGCGGGTGGGGGGGTTCGCGTAGGCTTGTTGGGGGGGTGTGCATGTGGTACTTGTGCGTGCGATCGACTTGAACGGGCCGTTGGCGGGTGAGGGGGTTCGCGTAGGCTTGTTGGGGGGATGTGCGTATCGTACTTGTGCGTGCGATCGACTTGTACGAGCCGTTGGCGGGTGGGGGGGTTCGCGTAGGCTTGTTGGGGGGGGTGTGCGTGTCGTACTTGTGCGTGCGATCGACTTGTACGGGCCGTTGGCGGGTGCGGGGGTTCGTATAGGCTTGTTGGGGGGGTGTGCGTGTCGTACTTGTGCGTGTGATCGACTTGTACGGGCCGTTGGCAGGTGGGGGGTTCGCGTAGGCTTGTTGGGGGGGTGCGTGTCGTACTTGTGCGTGCGATCGAGTTGTACGGGCCGTTGGCAGGTGGGGGGGTTCGCGTAGGCTTGTTGGGGGGGTGTGCGTGTCGTACTTGTGCGTGCGATCGACTTGTACGGGCCGTTGGCGGGTGGGGGGGTTGGCGTAGGCTTGTTGAGGGGGGTTTCGTGTCGTACTTGTGCGTGCGATCGACTTGTACGGGCCGTTGGCGGGCGGGGAGGTTCACGTAGGCTTGTTGGGGGGTGCGTGTCGTACTTGTGCATGCGGTCGACTTGTACGGGCCTTTGGCGGGTGGGGGGGTTCGCGTAGGCTTGTTGGGGGGGGTGCGTGTCGTACTTGTGCGTGCGATCGACTTGTACGGGCCGTTGGCAGGTGGGGGGGTTCGCGTAGGCTTGTTGGGGAGGTGCGTGTCGTACTTGTGCATGTGATCGACTTGTACGGGCTGCTGGCGGGTGGGGGGGTTCGCGTAGGCTTGTTGGGGGGGTGCGTGTCATACTTGTGCGTGCGATCGACTTTTACGGGCCGTTGGCGGGTAGGGGGGTTCGCGTAGGCTTGTTGGGGGGGTGTGCGTGTCATACTTGTGCGTGCGATCGACTTGTACGGGCCGTTGGCGGGTGGAGGGGTTCGCGTAGGCTTGTTGGGGGGTGCGTGTCGTACTTGTGCGTGCGATCGACTTGTACGGGCCGTTGGCGGGTGGGGGGGTTCGCGTAGGCTTGTTGGGGGGGTGCGTGTCGTACTTGTGCGTGCGATCATCTTGTACGGGCTGTTGGCGGGTGGGGGGTTTGCGTAGGCTTGTTGGGGGGGTGTGCGTGTCATACTTGTGCGTGCGATCGACTTGTACGGGCCGTTGGCGGGTGGGGGGGTTCGCGTAGGCTTGTTGGGGGGGTGTGCATGTGGTACTTGTGCGTGCGATCGACTTGAACGGGCCGTTGGCGGGTGAGGGGGTTCGCGTAGGCTTGTTGGGGGGATGTGCGTATCGTACTTGTGCGTGCGATCGACTTGTACGAGCCGTTGGCGGGTGGGGGGGTTCGCGTAGGCTTGTTGGGGGGGTGTGCGTGTCGTACTTGTGCGTGCGATCGACTTGTACGGGCCGTTGGCGGGTGCGGGGGTTCGCATAGGCTTGTTGGGGGGGGGTGCGTGTCGTACTTGTGCATGCGATCGACTTGTACGGGCCGTTGGCGGGTGGGGGGGTTCGCGTAGGCTTGTTGGGGGGTGTGCGTGTCGTACTTGTGCGTGCGATCGACTTGTACGGGCCGTTGGCGGGTGGGGGGGTTCGCGTAGGCTTGTTGGGGGGTGTGCATGTCATACTTGTGCGTGCGATGGACTTGTACGGGCCGTTGGCGGGTGAGGGGGTTCGCGTAGGCTTGTTGGGGGGGTGCGTGTCGTACTTGTGTGTGCGATCCACTTGTACGGGCCGTTGGCGGGTGGGGGATCACGTAGGCTTGTTGAGGGGGTGTGCGTGTCGTACTTGTGCGTGCGTCCGACTTGTACAGGCCGTTGGCGGGTGGGGGGGTTGCGTAGGCTTGTTGGGGGGGTTCGTGTCGTACTTGTGCATGCGATCGACTTGTACGGGCCGTTGACGGGTGGGGGGGTTCGCGTAGGCTTGAGCGAGGGGTACACGTGTGGTATGTGTTGATGACACTTGCTGTGAGGCGAATATTCCCGTACAAATCATTCTTCATGCGCGAAAACTTTGGGCCGTACGAATCGCGGACAGGCTTCTCGTACAGGATCGTACTAGTGTGTTTGTGCGGGCTGGTTACGATTCGTACGGTAGGATTCCCGAGGCTTATTCGTACGGGTCATCGACTGTGGTTCGTACGGTTCGCTGATATTCGTACGGCATTCGACGGAAATGGATCGGAATTCGCAGGTCGGACGGAAATTTCCCATTCGTACGGATTCGGATACGAATACGAATCATACGGCGGAATTTTTTACCGGATCGGAATCGAGGCCAAAGTATTTAAAGTTAGCAAGAATAGTTAATGTTGAAGTTTCAGAAGGAATACACAGCGCTCTATATGTAGTTAAAGCTGCTTTTTTACAACATTTTTTCAGGTGTCCAGTTCTACAGTTTGTGTTGTTCGCTGATAAAACTTGACACTTGTGAAGTCACCAATGTTGGACTTTATAAAAAGATTGATTAATGTAGATTTTATATTTTATTTTTATGTGATTTGCACTAATTAACTGTAATTCTTCCTGCAGAAACACTACACATATGCAGCTTGTAAACGCGACACATATCCTTATAGCTATGCTGATGTCTTGGTTCATTTATCAAACAAAGGAAACAAAGCCTGCACATATTCTTCCTTTTTAGCCAACCTCTGCCTCCACTTTGGTGCTGTGTTGATATAAAAGGTATGACTGGTTGAAAATCTGCCACGGTGCTAAATGTTGAATTGAGGTTTAATGTCACACAATTGTGCTGTTTACCACCTGCAGCAAATGTTTTCACCTCTTTCATCTCCAAAACGACTGTGTTTTGAAACTGACAACAGTTGGTTTATTCTTTATAAAAAAGTATTTCTGCATGCACCACATTTTAAGGACTTCCACAGCCACACAGTATTTGTGCTGTATATGCTCTGCTATGTTGCTCTAATGCATCCATTGTGTTTCCTGAAACTATAAATCACGGTAGCTCTTATTAACAGTATGCATTTAGGAGCCCCACCCTATAACATTATTAAAGGCACATGAGAGGAGGAAAAATAAAGAAGAAACAGTACAAGCTGGATAGAGTGCGAAAGGAAAGTACAGTGTCATCTTGTACGTTGACAACACACAAAGGATGAAATGTGTTTCTGTTGCAGGGCTCACAGTGTCTTAAAGAAGTTTACTTTAAACAAGAAGAGAAACGAGTATATTTTAACTGTACCTTGTCTGAGGCATAAACTCGAACAAAAGATCAACAAAGTGAGCAAGGACCTAATTAGTGTAAGGAATACACAGCGCTCTATATGTAGTAATGGCTGCATTTTTTTTCTTTACAGCTGCAATTATGTTGGTGTTTTTCGCTGATACAAAAATTGCCACTTTCGAAGTCACCAAAGTAAAACTTTAAAAAAGATGGATCAAAACAACATGTCCTAGATACACCGAGATCTGGTTAATATTGGCAGGGGTGGCAAGAGGAACCTCGCATGGGCTTGGGGTGCCACGGCCCCCCAGATATTATGAACTGGAAGTGGACTTGGACTGGTTTCAGGGGGCAGAACACGTGATATGCAAAGCAAAATGCTGTCCCAAAAGTGGGCAAAAGTGTGGGGAGCCCGGCGAGAATACAGGGGATATGGCTGAATAAGGGACTGGGATGATTGCCTGGAGGGGGGATGGGATGGCAATTAGGGAAATATACGTGCGCTTTCTACATGTTTATTGGCCTTAAAAGCGCTACTTTTGAATTGATGGAAATGGTTATCCTGAAGCGTGCCAAACCACTTATTTAAGGATACTATTTATCGACTCAACTCTACTGTATGCTGTTCGGAGCTTCTGTTCAATAAAATGTCTTAAAAAATGAATAAAAACAGATTGATTCATGTAGATTTAATGAAGGAAATACACTGTGCTCTGTATGTCAACCGGTTCATTTCTGTTGATGTTTTAAAGGAAATATACTAAGCTTTATATGTCACCACTGACGCATTTCTCCTAATTTATTAAAGGGAATATACCATGCTCTATATGCCAACATGTGTTTTGGCCTACTGAGAATGTTTCGAACAATATTAGATGTGTTACCTCTAGCAGCAAAAAAAAATATCATCCAGGCTGTGATTATCTCCTGCTTGGATTATTGCAATGTTCTATACTTAGCTGTCACTAAAGGCAGAATGAGAATGCTGCAGAGAATTCAGAAGGCTGCAGCTCGTTTGCTATTGAACATCCCAAGGCGAGCCCCTATGGGGGCTGCCCTTGTAGAACTCCACCGGCTTCCAGTACAGGATAGAGCGAGTCTTAAAGCCTTATCCTTTTGTCACAATATCTAATGAGAAGGGTTCTAGTTATTTGTAACCTTTAATCACCCCTTAGATATCTATTAGGAATCTTAGGTCTACGGGCACTGCTAGGCTGACCATTCCTAAAGTACAGACAGCTAATAACTTAGAACTAATAACCCTAACCCCATTTCCATCAACCCCACTTCAATCCACCACATCCACTACAACCACTCCAATACACCCTACTCAATCCAAACAACTAAATAATAATACATCTACTACAATCCAACCCACCCCACGACCTTAATCCACTCCAATTCACCTCACCCTATTACACACTACTCCAATGCATTACATTCAACAACACTATACTTTATAACACTACATTTTACAATGCTCTCAGCCAATTAACCACTAAATTCTACTCCCCTCTTTCTACCACACTACAATTTCAACTACACCATTCTAACCCACTACACTCTGCCCCACTCTAATCTACCCTACTCCAATACATCCAATTAAACCCACTTCAACACACTCCAATCCACAACAATGTATCTCACTTCAGTCCAATACAACCCAATCTCATGCAATTCACCACAATCCATCCCATTGCAACCTACCCCACTCCAACCTAATACACAACAACACAATCCAATACACCACAAACCCTACCCAATAGACCTCACTTCAATACAACCCACCTCAATCCAATACAAAATAATATACCCCACTCCAATCTAACACACTCCAATCCAAACTAATCTGCCCGACTCCAATACAAAACCATATTCCCCACTACAAACTAAACCATACCAATCTTCCCCACAACATTGCAAAACAATCTGCTCAAATCAATCCAATTGATCACTCCAATGCAAGAAAACTGCCCCACACTAATAAAAAACAATCTACCCCACTCTAATCTACATCACTACAATCTAGAACATTTCCCACACTACCATATAGCCCACTCTAATCCAAAACAACATACTTCATTCCAATCTACACCACTCCCATCTCAAACACTCTAATTCAAAATATTATACCGCACTACAATCTACACCACTACAAAACAAAATGTTCCATGACATTATAACCAACCACACTGTAATAAACCCCTCTCCACTCCAATAAACATCATCCCAATACAACTCATTACAATACAAAACAACTCACACCCATAATATCAACAACAATACACCCCACACCAATAATATACACAACAATACAATCAAGTACAAAATACTCCACTCCGATCAACTCCCTACTGCAATATACCCCACCCCAAACCAATCCACCTCAAAACAATACACCACACCGAAACCTATTCACCCTATCCAAATATAATACACCTTCATCTAATTCATCCCAATCCAATATACCCACGTAATCCAAACCAATTTACTCCAATACAATCCACCCTATCAAATACCAATCTACTCTACTCCAATCCACCACACCTCATCCGAATCCAAAGTACCACTCCAATAACCCACTTCAAATCACTCCAAATAATTTTATTCCAAAACACTTCATTTCAATACATTCCACTATACTTGCTACCACTTAACCAGTAAACTCTACTCCCCTCTGCTCAACTCTACTCAACTCTACTACACTCTACTCCCTCTATTCTACTCTATAAGACTTAATTCTAAAATATATATTCTAAAACACTCTACTTCACCATTCCACTCTACTGCACTCTATTTATTAACTTTTATCCATACAAAACAAAACCCACACTAAACTACAACATACCAAAAACACATTACCAAACAAAAATAACCCCACTCCAAACTGTCCCTTTCCAATCCAAAACAATCTACACACTCCAGTACACCCAAATACACTAAACACCAGTTCAATCCAAAGCAATATACCAACGCCAATCTTCCCCATTCAAATCAAACAATCTGTCCCACTCCAATCTAACCACTCAAATCCAAAACAATGTACCCACTCCAATACAAAATAATTCATTAAAATATTATATGTATTTTCAATGAAAAATACATTAATACATTTTTTTCTTCTTTTCCAGGACAAAAACTCCTAAAATTAAATACCACATTTATTACTTATTTAACAGAAACAAAAAGCAATAACAACAAAAGCACACAATTCAATCACAATCCACTGTAGCATATATACTATCATTTACTTTTAACCATCTTCAACAGCCACCACAATAATATACAACATACCTAAAACACATTTCAAAACTCAAAAGCTCTCCATAATATATACATACACAAAAACAAAACAAACAAATAACAGGTCTACATTATTAAAAATTTACAAAAAAGTTACTATGAATAAAATTCTATAAGCTAGTTATTATCAATGCCATGAAATATTTAATATCAATTCAAGAGGCAAACAAGGGCTACAAATGAAGACTTATGCAATATTACATAACTACTATAAACCGGCAAACAATTGGAATCAAAATGATTTACACTATACTATGGATCTAGCAGATAATTTATATACTAAAGTGCACTATTAATAATGAAATGTGTATGCTTCCAGCGGATTAACCTAATTATATACAACACAGTAACACTATATATATTTACTTAAACTGGGAACACCCTATTATGGTGACATACCACATTGTTTTGATCCTTTATATCCTGATTTTAAAACTGTATTACATTTAACAGTACATTTGCATTCAGGCATATTGCTCTGCATGAATGCATATACAATTACAATTTTCACAAATGCACATACTAATTTTGTTTTTGATTTATGTAGATGCCTCATCCAAATGGATCATGTATTACTATTCAAATAATGAGTTTCGAAGGAGTAATGCAATATATTTATCAACTTGCAAGCAGTAACAAAGTTCCAAATAAAGATTTTGTTTCTTTAGAACTAACTTCAATAACTATAACTACAAGTAAAAAAACCTTCAAGCTGCAAAGCTGCACACCCAAGATCCAAAAGAAAAAAGAAAAATCTAGTATAAAACAATTATTTGCACATGAAGCACATACATATATAGATACAGTTAACAATATAGTAAGCATGGGCGGATTTTGCGGATTCGCAATCCGCGAATTTGCGGATTTGCGTATTCGCGGATTGCGAAAATACGCGAAATCCGCGAATCCTCGCGGATTAGCGGATTTGTTGGGGGTGTGTGTGTTCGCACGGGTTTCTGCAAGTTCGCGAGGGTTTTGTACTATTTCGCAAATTGCGAACTTACTTGTCGGGTCGCCAGTTTAGCGAACTTGTTGTTTGTACGTGCCCAGTCTGTTTGCTAAGCTTTCTTCATCACTGCCACTCTCTGTCACCACTGGCACTCTCTTTGGTCACCCATGCCACCCTCTGGCTCACCCATGTCACCCTCTGTGTCATCACATCACCCTCTAGTTCACCAGTGTACATTATTGGGGCAAAGCAAAGCACTGCCATCCTCTGTCAACACTGGCACTCTGGTTCACCCATGCCACCCTCTGGCTGGCACACCCATGCCACCCTCAGTGTCATCACAACACCCTCTGATTGACCACTGAGTGAACAAACACCTGCTAAGTGCCTTAAGTTTTGCAAACAACAACACCTGCCCTGCCCCAACTGACATTAATGAAGGCTGGCACCTGCTTGTCTGCTCCCTTTCCTTTTTGTTGCAAATGCAAAGTAAATAATTTTTTTTAACAGGATGCAATGGCATACTTGTAACTATTCTGTGACTGATAGAGCAGGGTCACACAATAGTTGCAAGTAGGCAACCGGATTCTGGAGGGCTCCTTCAGGAAGCACTACAGGTAAATGGTTACAAATGAATAGCTCGAACTTTTGCACCTGCTCGTTCGTTTTGCTTTTGCAAAACTCGTTTTTCGGTAATTTCGCCCTATTCGCGGGGCGCGTCGTAGTGCGAACTCGCCCGTGGAAGCCGCGAACTCGTGCGAGTTACCTCAAGGTTGAGTATGGGCGCCGCCATTTTGTTTGCGTGACGTATTTCCGTTTCCGCCCGCTAAGTGTAATCTCGCCCGACTCGCGCCTTGCGAATACAAGTTCGCACGAGTTCGCGAGAGAAATCGCGTGCGAACTTACTTACTCGCGCGTGATCGGGCCGCCATCTTGTTTTTCATTCATTCCTATGTGTCTGGGTATGGTGTTTCTATCCTCTCTATATCTCTGCCATCCTTTGCTTGTTTTACTATTTTTTTGATCTATTTAACTTATTTTCTATCCCTGTATTTTTCTAGATCTATATTTTTGTGTTTTAGGCTATTTTTGTTTACTTTTGAACTACTTTTTTAAACTTTTACTTTCCTTCTTCCCTACTCTTATTTTTTTTCATTTTGTCTCTTCTTTACTGCTCACACCTGCCCAGAACAAGAACATGGTCAAGACAGCTGTGAAGCTGCCCAAGACGGGCACCGCAGCCCGTGCCCGGCTCCCGTGTGGTCGATTGAGGGCGGAAATGGTGGTGCCTCGGGAGATTTTCAGCCCTGAGGAGGTGGGCGCACTTGTTTTTTACGTGCAGCGCCGTCTCCCCAGGACCATCGCGGCAGGCGGCAGGATTGCTGCTGGTTACACCAACAGCCAGGAGCGACGGAAGCGGTGGGCGCAGGTGTGCCGGGCCCTTTTTAAGATCACGGGGGTCCAGCGCACCTACAATCAGGTCACCCACCACTGGACCGACATCCTTGACCGAGAGCGTGACCTGCTAGACGTGCTGGGAGTGGAGGTCCCCGGTCTTGGTGAGTAGTAGTAGCAATTTTTTCATTAATATTTCAAAATCTTCTGTGCATTTCATGTGCACTGTTCTCCTTCTCTGTGCCGGTGCCACTGCTTATTTGTTATCTATTTTGTGTTCATTTAATTGGGCTGAGTATGAGTGTATGTTACAGAACTGCGTAATGCTAGACACAAAGGGGCAGATTTACAAGCCCCTTGTTCCACGTTTACACTGCCTTACCTGATGCACAGCGACGTAAACGTGGCGCATCCCTGCGAGTCATGCACAACGTGATGCATCTAAGGAGATGCGCCACGTGAATGCCTGGGCCTGCGCCTCAATGGGTGCGTTCCCACGCAGGGGGGGAGTGGGGGGTGGGTGGTGCCGGTCAGGCAGATGTGTGCCTCGCAAAAGTGCCTGCGTGAAATCTACAAGATTTAACGCAGGCACTTCCGCGACGCTGCTATGTCAATTCTTTATGCCTGCTTGCTTGAAGCAGGCGTAAGGACTGATGCGGTATGTAGAGTATTGGGCAGCCCTGAGCACTGCTATAGTTGCATTGCGCCCGCGAAGCGACTCTAGAGATGCGCCCCTATTTCGTCACGAGATGCGTTACGCATCTGCTTACCCTTGCGCCAGGGTTTGCCGCATTGTAATAGCGGCGCATCTGCCGTGACGCAAGGTTATTTTTGTGTTACGTATTTGTTCTGGTGCACATCTGGAGGTGTGCAGCTCAGAACTCGTAAGTATGCCCGTAAGTGTCAGATTAGCAATTACCTGCGCATCCCTGCAAAGTGTGTGGCACGGCAGCACCACCCATGGTGCGCCGTATTTACAATGCGGCACACCATGGTCCCAAAACGTCACCGAAGCGTTAAGCATTAATAAGCATTGTCCTAAATGACTGATTGAAATTTTATATATTCCCCATAGCCACTTTTAGCATGCGTTCCTTCGCAGGAACGCCCTCCCTTGCGCTGGAACGCTCCCTAATGGCGCAGGGTTTTAGAATGGGATGCATCTCCCATATGCGCCACGTTGTTAATATACGCCACACCATGGCGCCTCTCTTGTGGCGCTGCGTCACAAAATTGACGCAAGAATGGAGCAGAAGAGCTGCAAGGGGCTTGTAAATCTGCCCCTAGAGTAGAGGCTCAGGTGCAGTCCTTCCTTTGTAGCCCTCTTTTTGGATGAAATAGTAGGTTCTTGTTCTTTCTAAATGTTTGATTTGGTTGACAAGGACATCGGCAAGCAGCAATCATCAATGTTTTCTGTTATTTCTTTCATGTTGTACGTTAGGTCCGCCCAGGGGCAAGCGGACCGAAAAATCTGCTGCAGCAGTGGCTCCAAAGGAGGAGGATGCAGGCCAGGGCGGCGAGTGCTCCTTTGCTGGCCCCAGTAAGTTTTCTTTTAAATATAGAGGACCTATTGTTGTCCAAGCATTCCTAATTTAATTGTTTTGAAATAGTGTTTAGATAGGAGCAAAATCAATAATCCTACTGTTGCAGGGACAATTCTCCACAAACCGAACTATGGACACCAAAGACCAGAGTAATAATATTTCAGAGGGGCGTGTTTGGCACACTGTATAAATAAACCTGGTAGTGTCAGCAGCACAGATTCCTCCTTCCAAAAATTGCAAAACTTTTCGCTCAGTCACTCTAGTCCGGACTCTCTAGAGGAAAAACTACAGAGTCAATTCAAGTTTAAAAGCTTTATTAAAAGTTTAAGTAAACACATATATTAAAATAAAGTTAGTTGGAAATGGAAAAGTGCTTGGTGCTGATTTGATGAGTTCTGGAATGGTACACATTTCTTGTTGTGGTCGAGCCGAGCTTTCACCTGGTTTCAAGTTGATGTTCCTCTCTTGTCATTAGAAGTCCAGTTTCTGTCTGTTCAGAGAAAAATAATGTGTGTTAAAAAATTAAGCAAGCATTCAACAATTGTGACAAAAAAATTAAGCAAGACAACAGCTTTCCCTGGAAGGAGGGACATTTACTTTAGACTACAGTAGACAGTCAATTACTTTTTCAGTTGTTTTCACATTTTTTCATTCATAGTCCAAATACTAGTGGAGTGGTGTAATCTAACATTCTTAAATCTACTTTGTAGGTGGAACATCTGGTGGCGGGGCCAGCTCGGATGTGGTCATCATTGACTCGGAGTCCGAGGGTCAATCTGGGGAGGAGTCGGACCAAGAACAAGTACAGACTGTGAGGCAGGAGACAGTGGCGGTGGCGAGTACAGGTAAGCTGGATCATGGTACTATCTGACTCTTAGATAGGATATGATGTGTATCCAGTGGTGGCCCAGTGACAAATTACAATATGGTAATTACAGCAGGCTGGGACCGAAAGACAGATAGAGGCAGAGACAGAGAGAGAGGAAGACAGAAGGAGAGATAGAGAGGGAGGGAGCCAGAGGGAGGGTGAGGGAGGGAGACAGAGAGAGAGAGACAGCGAGGTAGAGGGAGACAAAGGGAGACAGAAAGAGTGAGACAGAGAGAGAGAGAGAGAGAGAGAGAGAGAGAGAGAGAGAGAGGGAGGGAAACAGACATATCGCCTGGGCCTGGTGCAGATGATACGGTTGCTGGTGTGGTTAACGGCTCAGAGGAAAAATCACTCACTTCTGCCAGATCTCTTTCATATGAAAGAGCACCAAACCAAGGATACAAGAGAGTTGTGGGAAGGGAAATGGTGATTCAAGCGCCCCTCCCTGCGGACGCCCATGATACTGGCCTGAATAGTTTTGTACTGCCCTGGCTAGTTGCTAGTTGTACTGTGACACAACTTCCTGCTGAATCATTTTGTGTTAATCATATTCCTAAAGAGCATTGCTTACAGATTATGTCTTTCTTTCTTCATATAGTTGGCAATACTAAAACCTCCAAACCAACGAGGAGTATGCTGGCTGTACTGGCCCGGCAACGGAGGCTGGAAGCAACTGTTGCGGAATATCGGCGACTGGTGGAACTCGAGGGGGATGACACGCACTCCAGTGCATCCAACTTAACATCGTCTACATCCTCCTCTGTTACCCCACGTTCTGCCGGTAAGCACAGTGCTCCAGCGAACCGGAGCCGTGCCGGAAGACGCCACCGCCGAGCAGCAAAAGCTGCACCTCGCAGCACTGTTAAAGGTCGCTTGCGCCGTGCACTCCGCAGAGTGTCAGACCTAGAGGCGGAGGTCCAGAAATGGCACAAATTTCAAAATGTGGTGGAGGGCCTCCGCCTAGAGCAAGCCATCCTCCAAGAAAAATATGATGCCCTGGCCCTAAAGCATGATGCCCTGGAGGCCAAACTTACCAGCTTGCATCCATAGAGTGTCCCTTGCCCCTTTTTTTGAGACTTTTGGGGGGTGGGAATTGGGAGTTGGGTTTTTTGGGGACTTTTGAGGACTATTTGTTGGGGTTAGGGAGGGTCTTGCGGGAGATTATTTTGTTAGGGATATAAATATACTTTTTCAAACTTTATCTGAGCATACCTGTTTTTTTACTACTTTTGAGCTGGGTGGGTGGTGGTTTTGCAGTAATTTCATTTAACAGAACACTGTCATCGTGTTGGTTCACGTGCAATAGGCCAAATGTTTTCCTAAGTAAATGCCTGTCACAGACTTTGTCAATTCAAGAGCCCTAGGACTTTGCTGCTAGTACCACTGTCACTCTCTCGCCTCTCCGAATACTCCATTATACTACCTCCCATCCAAAAGCTTATCTTACCTGTAATTTGTGTTTGAGGGCTGGCTCCACCTGGAATTCACAGAGTCCTAACGCGTTCTGCAGCAGGGCCACAACTGGAGTTTCCCGGCGTGGATTTTCTGCAAATCAAAAGCAATCAACATTAGAAATGTGGTAGCGGTGCTGACACAACCCTAAAACCTAGAAACCCCAGAGACAGCACCCCTGAGACAGGCAAGCGAGCAATAGAACGCCTACACGTTCACGTGCAATAGGCCACATTTTTTCCTAAGTAAATGCCTGTCACAGACTTTGTTAATTCAAGAGCCCTAGGACTTTGCTGCTAGTACCACTGTCACTCTCTCGCCTCTCCGAATACTCCTTTATACTACCTCCCATCCAAAAGCTTATCTTACCTGTAATTTGTGTTTGAGGGCTGGCTCCTTCATTTCTTCATTTCTTCATTGTGCAGAATCCAGGCATCAGCATTATGGGTAATGGATAGGGTGAGTCTGGAGGAGGAGGACTCAGGATAGACGACCAGGACTGAGTTCTTGTCAACTAACTGTTGTGAACCGGTGGAATGCTGCTGCATCAAAATCAAGACAGTTCTGCTGATGTGCTTGTTGTTTGATTGGGTGATTACAGTTTTGTTGGGAATGTGATGAAGCACTTGCTAAAGAAAGACAGACATACAGGAATAAAAGTGAATAAGGAGGACTATTTACAATTAATGAATGATTGATTGAGTCATTTTCAGAACTCGCTGTCAGGGAAGCAGAACTCGTCCTCATACTCTGCTAAATCATCAGTCGGGGTTACTTCTGGTAACTGAGGAGAACTTTCCTCGGGTAGGGCGGTGTCCTCTTCTTCCTGCGTGCATTCTCGTACTCTGTAATCTGGTGGTATGAAGTGCTGGTTCATCTTTATCAAGGTGAGCCGCTCCACATTTGCGGGCAAGAGGCGGGACCTTTTGGAAGTCACAATGCCACCAGCAGAACTAAAAACACGTTCTGAAGACACGCTTGCGAGTGGGCAAGACAAGTAATTGATAGCCAGGTTGGTGAGCTCTCGCCATATTTTTCTTTTCCCATGCCAATACGCCAATGGGTCCTCAGTAATATTGACCTCTGTTGAGTCATCCAGATAGGCCTGCACCATTGAAAGAATGTCCTCCCGGATTCCTGTACTTTGCACTTCTGTGTCCTTTCTAGGACCAGGAAACCCTAGCTGAGTTAGCCAACTCGCTTCAGACATATCGCATGTGCCTGGTGCAGATGATACGGTTGCTGGTGTGGTTAACGGCTCAGAGGGAAAGTCACTCACTTCTGCCACAGGCACAGATGGTGAAGTGCTTTTTTGGGACGCCTGATCGCCTGCTGATTCACTAGTAGTACTGTCTTCTCCTACAGTTTCCTTCCGTTCTATTTCAAAACGAATGGCTGACTGAGCTAGCCAACCTTTGTACTCTGTAACATCCGATGTTTCAAAAGGAATTATTACTTTGCCAAACAATGGCTTTTTGTAACGTGGATCCAGAATAGTAGCACAAATGTAGTGCTGTTGTTTCTTGATATTTACAAGCCGTTCATTGCTAACTAGGCGTTGTAATAATCTCTGCGCCAACTCATGTGCTTCGTTCTTTCCAACGTCCTTTAATTGTGAAGACACCACCTTGACTTGGTGCTCGAGCTTCAGCAACAGTGGGATAGCTTTGCTCAAAGAACAGTCCTCCCTGCTCACGTCACGCGTGAAGACCTCAAAAGGCCGAAGCATGTCTGTCAGGCTTTTAACTAGCTGCCATTGCTCCACCGCTAGCATCATTCCTGTCGTATCACCACCCAGGTTGTAGAAATACTCATTGACTACTGGAAACAGCTCATGCAGACGCTCAAGCATGTAGAAGGTTGAGTTCCAACGTGTTGCTACCTCCTGGATAAGTGCTTTCACTGGCATTCTACGTTCATTTTGCTTGCGCCTCAGCTCCTTCCGGGCCTTAAAAGAATGGTTGAAATGTGTGCATATTCTTCTGCAGATGGTCAGTGTTTTGTCGACTGCAAGTTCTTTTTTCAAAAAATTTTGCACAACAAGGTTGATACAGTGCGCCAAACACGGCACTCTGATATAGAAACCGTCCTCCATGGCCTTAACTACATTCCTGCCATTATCTGTAGAAACATAACCAACCTTGCAATTTCTTGGGCGCAGCCATTTCAAGACCTTTTTGTTAAAGTCAGCCAAAATGTTGACTGCAGTATGACTTTTCTCCATGCCAAACATGGCTAATGTTGCATGTTTACGAGCACCCTTAAAAATCTCGACCAAATCACCACCTGCATTTATCTGTTTAATAACCCCTGAAAAAGAGACCCAGTGTGCAGTGATGCACATGTAATCAAGGGCTTGGCAACTGGTCCACATGTCTGTTGTCAGGTGTATAGTGTGAACAGCACTCTTCTGCAAAGCTGCCCCCACCAACTCAAGCACCTCTTTGTGTAGTGCTGGAACAGCAACCCTGGCAAAATAGTACCGGCTAGGAACCTTCCATTTAGGGGCCAATGTTGCCACGAGTTCAAGGAAACCCACACATTCGACAAACGAAAAAGGGAGAAGGTCCACCGCTAGCATTTTTGCCAGCTTAGTGTTATAGAGGCGTACAGTTGGGTGGTTGCGTTGAAATTGCGCATCTGAGGAGAACATGCCTGAAATGGTGCGCTGGACAAATTTACGGGATGATGCGGATGCCTTCTTCGACCCACTTCTGATCAGTGTTGACATTTTCCGCATTGGTGTGTCTCCCAGACTCTCAGTGTGCCTGCTATGTGTTACGGAGGGTGTGATGCTGCAAGGGGTACTGGGTGCAACCGGACACATGTCTGACGCTTCTTCTACCTCCCCATCATCTTCAGATGAAACACCTACTATGGGTATATTTTGGCCACTTGCCCTTTGGGATCGCTTTCCCTTGACGTTTGCTAGGTGCGGAAACCATTCGACAGCGTGCTTTCTTTCAAGATGACCTATCTGGCCTCCGGTTCCATAGTTGGTACCAGTCTTACCACGGCTAACTCTAGTCTTACAAATGCAACAAACGGCTATGTTATCATATTTTTCATGGACACTAAAAAAGTTCCAAACTGGGGACTGGAAACTTCTGGTTTTGCCGCACGAGGTGATACTGCTGCCAATGCCAGATGAAGCAGTGGTGGATGAGCCTTGCAGACATCTACTGGGTTGTGCAATTATTGCAGCAACCTTACTTGAGGGAGTCGAGCGGGATGGAGTCCCCCTCCGGGGAGAAAATATGGGAGCTGTAGGTTTTGTTGAACTTGTGGTACTACTTGACTGCGTTGGTGGTGCTACCAGTGGCACGTCGCCAGGGTCACGCTCAGCATGACGTCGGGATAGGGTGTAAATGTCTGTCTGCTGCATGGCCGGTGTGGCTGGACTGACATGTGTGATGACTAGGTCATTGCTGTCATCCTCTTCAACAACATCAGAATGCACCACTTCATCAAGTCCGACGTTCGGATCCATAAGTATAAGCTTTCCGGGGCCCTTCCTTTTAACATTTGATACCTTTCGCAGCTCATGGTGTGCCTCCCTCTCAGACATCGGAGATGGTTGCCAATCCAGATCCAGATCATCGTCTGATGGAGCGGGGCTTGAAGAGGAACTTCTACACATCCTCCTTGATCTTTTCCTTGCTGGGGAGCTGGGAGAAAATGAATCATCAGGAGGAGTGGCTTCGTCTTCCTGACATGATACCCCGGCTCCAAAGTCAATTTCCTCCTGTGCCCCTACTTCTGGAAGAACAACCATTGTGGGAACTTGCACCGCTCCATGGCCATCTTCACTGACCTCTACTTGCAAGTCTCCATGGACCTCTCCTTCTCGGCCTTCTCCTTCTCGGCCTTCTCCTTCTCGGCCTTCTCCTTCTCGGCCTTCTCCTTCTCGGCCTTCTCCTTCTCGGCCTTCTCCTTCTCGGCCTTCTCCTTCTCGGCCTTCTCCTTCTCGGACAGCTCCTTCTCGGACAGCTCCTTCTCGGACAGCTCCTTGCGCATGTACTTCTGCTTGTACTAGTAGCCCATGCAGTTGTTGTTGCGGCTTTGGTTGTTGAATAGTACTTGTGAGATGAGTTAAAACCTGTGTTGATGGCGTGCTGCTACTTTCTTGCGATGATCCAACATCACTGGTCGTTGGTGATTCAACAACTAAACAGGCTACCTGTGCAGCACTCATGGTGGGCCTTTGTTTTTTTGGTTGTTGTTGCCCAAAAAATGTCTTGGTTGAGCAACCAGTCGCCTTGGTAAGTGGTGCCACTTGCTTCTTCTTCTCCTTAGTAGAGACATCTTTCTTGGAAGAGGACCTACGGGCACCTCTTTTTGGAGCCATCTTCTTCAGATGTCTTAACAACAGGCCGCAGCAGCACTTCTTCCTGGCACTGATGCTCAATGATGATGCGTAGTTTTGTGCACCTAAACGCAAATGAAGACAGAGGAACATCAGTAAATATAAATGTTGCATATCTAGCGCTTGAATAAACAGTTAGCAAGTAGGCATTTATGAATACACACGTGCACACCACACAATATGGAATTTTCATAATTAGGATTTGCTAAATTTTTGGGAAACAGGAATTTAACAATGATCCAAGAGAGCACACACACAGAGGGTTGTGCTTTCATGTACCCCTGACTCCGCCTGGGCACCATGGGTGAAAGCAAGGCACAATGGGTGTAGGCCTATGTCTCATAGCTCACTGCCTGCCTTCAAAATGGCCGCTTGACCCCCCCATCCACATGGCCAGGACCATGCCTCAAAATGGCCACCACCAACATAGCCAGCACCCAACCCCTACTCCAAAAAGTGAAAACACACAACACAAATCAAATCACCACAATCCAATGCCATCCATCCATTTTCAGAAGGCTTATGCTGCCTGCTGGTGGTTTTCCGGTGCAAAATTGCATTTTTTACAATTTCGCGAGTGCGAGATTGTTGCTTCACGGCGCGAACGTGGCAAAAACCCACAAAATTCGCGAACAGACCGATTCTGGGCCCCCCTGGGCATAATGGATGACATCAGAGCACAGAATCATGTTAACAAAAATAATTTCAACAAAACAGTTGTATCATCCATGCACCCATAAATAAGCCTGGTGGTTTTCAATTCATGTGCAGCAGAATTGTAATTTTTACAATTTCGCGAGTGCGAGATTGTTGCTGCGCGGGACACGAGCAGTGCGAACACAAGCAAAAACATCCTCAGCTCGCGAACTTGCAGATTTTCCCCCCAAAAAGTCGAAAAAAAAAACACACACAAAAATCACCACAAACAAACAACATCAACTTACTTCTTTGTGAAATCAAAATTCGAATCCAAAATTAATCCAAAAAGCCTCAAATCCAAATATCCAGCAGCAACCACAAAAAGTAATCCTTCCCAGTCAAGAATGATCGAAAAGTGGCCAGGAAATGGAGGAGCTTGCTGGACAGGAACAGGAAGTTGGAGACTGGGGCACTTCCTTCACCCCACCCCTATGGGAGGAGCTTGCTGGACAGGAACAGGAAGTTGGAGACTGGGCCACTTCCTTTACTAAGTAATTTTTGTACTTTCGCTAGTGCGAGATTGTTCCTGCCCGCGCCGCGGACCGCGAGCAGCGCGAGCAGTGCGAACACAAACAAAAAATCCGCTTCGCGCGGATTTTGCGTATTCTCGCCGCATCCGCGAGAGTTCGCGGATTGCGGATTCCCCGAAAATACGAAAAATCCGCGAGCGTAACGGATTTTACGCCCATGCTTACAATATAGCCATTCCTAATACACAAATAGAAAATGTCTTAAATATAAATATTGGCTTTAATATAATTTAAACATAGACTACGCAACAATACCAATCTCTATATCACAAACAAATATACAAATAAATCAATTCACTAATTCAGAAATTAGCAAATTTGCTCATTAACTAAACAGAAAAAGAAATATTTCCCAATCAGAACTACTAAGTCCCACAAAAATGTACATACACACTTGTCCCTCGAAAAATAGCACCCAGTTTTGGAGTGTTGTCAACAGTCCTTTTTTGGCGGGGGAACACGCACAGGCTCTCGATGCACACATAACTGAAGAGGCATGGGTGACTCATTTCCAGGAAATGTTTAGAAGCACATCTGAATCCAACATTCCCAGTGGTGGAGGGAGGTCGGTCCTTGCTATTACAGCAGAGGAAGTCAGCAAAAGTATTGCAGGCTCATCTAGGAATAAGGCACCAGGCCCGATGGTATCCCCCTGGACCTTTTTTATATAACCCAAAATTGTGGGTACCAGTCCTTACTACTGTCAGAAATGCATCAATCAGGGATGTTCCACTCAGTACATGGTTCATATCTACCAACGTCCCAGTTTTCAAAATGGGAAATAGGGACAACACCTTCTGTTACAGGCCCATATCGCTGCTTGACTCTTCTGTTAAAGTGGTGGGACGCATCCTGGTGGATAGGTTATCTAGCTGGGCGGATGCTAACAACATTTAACTGATATCCAATATGGTTTTCAACAGTCAACCAATGTTTGCATTTATACATGGTTGTCAGTAAATATTCCATTGCTCGATCAGGTAGGATATATTTGGCCTTCATAGACCTGTCCTCTGTTTTTGATCGTGTAAATAGAAACAATTTATGGGGGACCATAGTGACTATGGGCATAGATAAAGAGATTGTCTTATTTTTACCTGAGCTTCATGGGGATACCAAAGCGGAGGTACGGTACACAAGAGATTGTAAGGTTACTAGTCAATTTCCAATCGAGAGAGGGGTCCAACAGGGATGCATTCCAGGCTCCTTGGGGAAACCAGGAGGAGCAGAGAAATCCGACGGTAGCTGCGACCAACCTTGTGCATCACAGAGGGAGATGGAGGTACTCCCCAGCGGCACACCAGGGTAAAAGGGTAAGTGAGAAAGAGCGCCGGGGGCTCTACAGGCCCGGACACATCCGGAAATGTGTTTCTTGGTCTCCGGAGAGAACAAGTGAGTCCACACACGCGGCGTCTTTCCCCAGGCCGCTGGTGAGAACAATAGGCAGCGGCAGGTGGCAATAGAGGGGCCCTGTCAGAAAGTGCTGGGCCCCATCTGGAAAGCAAGAGACTATTAACGTCCCGCCAAGAAGGTATTTGTACTACTGGGGCTGTCCACGCGTGGCCATTAAACTTTGGAGGGAAACGATCAGAGCTGGCAGGGGCAACGGTGGGGCCTTGAATTGTTGCCCGGACACATAATGATGTGAAGCCGCTCAACTTAACTGATACCTCACTGTCGAGGTTACAGTGATGGTTGACACCTTCAAATATCGAGAAGGGAGCTTCCAGTCCGGAGGGGCTCCTCTTGTTCCTGAGAGCACGCGGGGCTTGGGACAACTTGTAGGGCATACTGTTGCGCACCCGGGTTCATGAAGGCAACAGCACGGACCATCGGACAGTGAGGGCACGATCGCCCCCACTAGAGGTACCGCGACACGGAGAGTGAACGTTGTCCTTTGGGTGACTGGTGGGCATTTTAATCACCACGGGGAGGTAACTGTGATTCAGTTTCTCCAACCCAGGGTGTGAGAAGTTGGCCTGGTATATGATGCAGTCTTTAGGCTAAACTCGTTATGGCATGTGAAGCAAGCAGTTTTACCATATACACTCTCCTTGAATACCAAATGAAAGGACACCACACAGGTCAGCGACGTCCAGGAGTCGATCACGAGCTGTCCCACGCAGGCTCTCGCTGATGTCGGTGTCGGCAACTTGATTGAAGCAAACAGGCCTTGGCAAAAGCAAGCCACGCAGGAAGTGAAGAAAGCTTGTTACTCTGACCAGCAAGGTCAGAGGGGCTGCTCCTTTTTACAGGAGCGAGGGCCAGTCTGGACCAACCAGACCAGCGGTGTTGATTGTATATTTCATTGCCAAGATGGCCACTAGCCAAAGGGCTGACGCGTCGAGTGGCAAAATGCAAAAGGGTCCCACGCAGATCGTGGAGATGTTGGGGGGCTGATCTTCCGTGCAGATGCTGCTCTGTAGTGGGGCTTCTTAAACCCCAAAGCACAGCATTGAGGGTACCTCGGGTGCAGCACAGTCAGCTTATTGGGGGTCTTTCAAGATGGCCGGTCCCACGTCTCTCGATGCATCAACGGGTCTCTTCTTTTCAGGGACTATGGATCGGGCTGTGAGATGTCTGGGAATCCAGGTCTTGTCGGGCTCTGGGCTCGGGCTACGGTGGCGGCAAAGCAGATGTCGAGTTGCTGGATGGTGCCTGTATTCACAGGGTGGTCACTCCTTGGCCACAAGGGAGATGCTCTTCAGTCTTCTGTGCAGCAGAATGTCGAAGTCCAGTTTTCTTCTTAGTTTTAAGTCGAGTTCAGGATGATCTGAAGTCTTAGGACACAGCTCCTACTCTTACAGCAAATCTAGGGGCCGGATCATCTACTAGGTCCCTCCTCTGGGTGGGACCAGGAAGGGGGGTGGTTACACCCCCTTTCCTTTGTCCAGTTTCACACCAGGACTGGGGCTGGAGAGCCCCAGGACCGGTTTGAACTGGCATATGCACAGTGACACCTTGTGTGCCCCAGGCATGTCTCATTCTTTTCAGCCCTCCCCAACCTACTACACAAAATCCTGTCTGGGGTGGTGCAAGCACCTCCCCTGACAGGAAACCCTTTGTCCAAGCCTCCCAAGCTGGAAGGACTCCCAGCAGCAGGAGGTCAGACTTGTGTCTTTGGTGGCAGCATCCATTTTGTGATGCTGAGGCTCGTGTTTAACTTTACCCGGGTTTCAGGTTAGGTACATGTCGTGTCCCTCTAGAAGGGTGGAATGCTACCCCCGTCACCAGAACTGGCGAGGGGGTAGTATTCCAATTCGTATGACACCGTACTCGACATGTTTTGATAAAGCCAATCCAAAGATAGCATTTAACTGCGAGGTTCATAATGCACTTAAGAGTATATTGTATGGCAATATCATGGAACAGCTGAAGTACGTTGTTCCGAAAGCTGCAGACAGGCTCAGCTCATGCCAGAGCACCATCTCACATGAAACCAAGCACTCTGCCTCCAGGATTGTTGAGGCCTTCCATAGGAGTGACTCATAGGTTAACATGTGTTCATATAGGTTAGATATAGATATACTATACCTAAGTAAGAGGTGATTACACCAACTTACCCCAGCTGAGTGATCAGCCAGTTGTGTCAAATAGCTAGGCCAGGGGTGGCACAATACATGCTGCAGCCCCTGGTAGGCCTTGGATACACCTAGGCCCTGGGTACCTAGGGTACACTGTTACAGGGCCTATAAGGTGAACCAGTTCCAATTGGTAATGCACCTAGAGTGCATTGGCATTAATTTAGAGAGAGAACAGCAGGCTGTGGGTCTGATTAGCAGGCCCACAGCCACATTAAGTCAGAAACCAGTGAAGCAAAAAGCAAAATTATGGGATGACCATAGGATAGCAGACCCTACTCTCCTACACAGGGCATCACAGAACATTCATCCAGGAGGGGAATGCAACTCATTCGATGACTAACATGGGGAAGGATAGGATCCCCAAGCCACAAACAAATAGGATCTCCAACTATGCACAGCCACTGGTGCTGGGATTGGAACAACGTGAAGACAATAATGGTGGAGACCAGGTACCTCCAGGTGGAAAAGATGACGGTCTCTCCACATTGGTGGATGTTATCCAAGCCATTCAAATGACCAGGAACAATGTGGTCAATAGAATAGACTTAGTGGCTATATATGTCAACTTGCTACGTGCTGATCTGCGGAAAGTGTCGGAGGGAGTGGCCACTACTGAAAAAGACGTGAGTACATTACAATCCAAGGTGAAGACCCTCAGCAACACAATGGTTGGCCTTAAAAGGCAGGTGATAAAACTGGATGAGAGGGCAGAGGACTCAGGGGGGAGATCGCGGAGGACTAACTTATGTTTTGTGGGATTCCCTGAAAAAGCAGAAGGCCCCTCCACAGAGCTATTCCTGGAGGATTAGCTCACTAAGGTGAGACCCTCTCAATTTTTTTTATCATTGAGCGTGCACACAGGGCGCTTGTTCCGCCCTGCAGGCCAGGAGCACCATCGAGGGCCATTATTACCAAATTGTTTAATTATAGAGACAGAGACTTCCTTTTGCTGCTGTCGCAAAATCAAGGCCAGTTCCTTTTCGAGGGCCATTCCATTTCAATATACCCAGATTATACGCAGAGAGTACAAGATCAAAGAAGAACATACGTAACGGTCAAGTGCAGGTTGCGTGAGTTGAACTAGAAATACAGCCTCATGTTTCCCACATAACTGAGGGTTGAAAATGAAGGATGCATACTTTTTTCTACACAGCAGGGGACACCATTGAATGGCTGGATGCCAGGGGACCAAGAGGACGACGGTTGGCATCATCTACAGAGTCCTCTGGGAATCATACTGTGCCAGATACAATGTACGACTGTCGACGGTCTCAAAGACAACAACAGATAGACTCACAGAGGGGCCCTGGGCGTATAAAAGTTCTTCAAGATGGCACATTGCACACATCTGACACTGAGACTGTTCCAGAATCTATTGCAGTGACCCAGGACCTGGAGACAAACATCCGAGAGCAGGGGAGTGGAATGATGGCACGCGTCTTCGATGGAACGGAAGCAAAGATAAGTGCTACTGGTGGCAAACAAGCACTACTGTGGTACTAGCTGCGCATGAACAGAGGGGTTGTTGAGGGCTATAAGAGACTCATTATTAAGGGCTCTTTTCACTTTTTGAATAATGTAGAGGGGTGGGTGGCCGGGCAGCGACGCCCCCACCTGAGTTTGGCCCCATGAAGGACGCTTGAGAGCAATCTTGCAACTTTGTTGGGTTCAGATCGCTTGCACAGCACTCAGTCTTATACGATTTCCCAGGGCTGGATTCGGGCCCGAACTAGAGTCTGAGTTACAGCTTTGTATGGTCTAAAAGATACTTTGAGGGATCGGGGGTGGGAGGTTTGGAGCTGTATGTGTTGAATTTTGCACTGATTCATTGCTAGCAGCGGAACTCGCGCGACTGCCGAAGGCGAGCGAAGGGAAACAGGACAGTTCAAGTTACAATATTTTCATGGTTAAGAGGGTACACGGTCATTGGGGGAATTAGCCACTGGGCGAGGTACATCAAGGCAGGAGAAATGGGACAAACAGGACAGGTCTATCCTGACACACCTCATTACATAAACTGACAATAATGGCGGCACACACTTAGAAATTACTTAGTTAGAACACTAGGGGAATGGCGGGTCTGGTTGGAAAAATTCACATATACATCGTACAGGCAGAGGCTACATATGCAGGGGGACAGATCGGGGGTGCTACTCGCGAGGTTAATAAAAACAGAAAAAGAACATACCCCATATTAGAATTACAGACTAATGATGGGGTCCTATTGCAAACACAAGGGGAAAAAAACAATCAGTCAAACATACAAATGAACACAAAAAGAACAAATACAATAACAACGAAAAAATTACAACTTCCATAAAGCAATAATTTATGAACCAGAAAATATTTGTACTATTTGGAATCAATTATGGCATAAGAAATCCTTACAAAATATCAATAACATTAGCACACATCCCACATTTATACAACATAACCCCAAATTGAACAGACTATATATGCAACACCTGCTATACAAACATTAGCAACATTAAAATATCACCCTTTTCATTTAATAATGGGATGAAGTTTCTCAATATCCCAACAGAATTACATTTACACAATTTGGAAGAAAGATAAGTTTCGCCAAGAATTCCCTTCCTACAAACTAGAGCATTACAGCATGATTTTAAGAAATCATTATGAAGTGCTGTAGTTAATTTAACTGCAGATGTTGTGACAATAATTACAATATTACTAAGTCAAATTAATGATAATTCCCATCAAATTGAAAAGAAAGTTAGCTTATAAATCTTATGCACATTTTAAACATGTTAGACCAAATAAAGTAAAAAAGCAGCACTATGGTTAGCAATAAATAGTATCATGTTCAAAGAATATGGAGTCACTGTTAATCCAGATTAGAAGCATATACCACAACAAATAAAGGATTGCAGTGAAATATTAGAAACAAATTATTCATATTATACTTGATCCAACATAGCACCAGGTAATCTAGATACCATGTTAACAAATCAAACTATTATCATTGATAGCATAAATATTTTAAGTTTAGCACCTGCAGAGCACAATATCAGAACCAGTAACTGAACCTTCTCTTGCAGCAATAATGCATGTGCTAGCAGCACACAGATCTGAGGCGCATGACCACTATACACTGCTCAGGGCAGATAACTCTGTGCTCCAACAGGCATTCGCCACAGTAACGGGGAAAGTGTCTGATCTAACAGAAGAAGTCGTAACGCTGCAACAAAGACTGTATTACAATGAAGAAGCGGTGACCCATACTACTAACCTACTTCACGATCATGACTCTAAAATCAACGACTTACAAGGAAAGATGGAGGATATGGAAAATCGACAGCGAAGGAATAACTTGAGAATGTTTGGAATACCAGAGGGCAGGGAAGGTTCTGCATCCTTCAAGTATTTCAGAAAGCCTTCCCAGATTTGGCAGACTGGGACTCTCAAATCCAGCGTGCTAATCGTTAATCAATCTTTTTTAATCAAGCAAACCAGTATGCTACACGTCGACCCAGACCAATCCTTGTGTACGTAGGTAATGTTTTACTTCGTCAGGCCATCGCAATTAAAGCTCACCCTACGACACCTGTGACAGCCGAGACTTATTCTTTTGCTGTTAGATCAGACTTATGCAAAATTACCATGGATAAAAGATGGAAAATGAGAACGTATTGACTCCTGGGAAGCACTTGGCGCTGTCGTTTACTTACAAGAACCTGCAAGACTAAAAGTTATTAAAGATGGCAATACACAGTTTTATTACTCAGAAGAGGAGGCAAAAATAGCACTTTCTAAATTGCAACAAAACTCAAATAAGTAATGTGCGGTCAAAACAAATCTGCTAGATTTTGGCGGTAACAAACAATATCTTGATGATGGAAAACTTAAAAAGGGTATTAAGGGGTAATATTTATATAAATACAAATGTATAGGTCCTTTTTTTATTTTGCTTCTTTCTTTTTATCGGTATATCAGTTTATTCTTTCCCACCTTTTTGGAATATTATCACTGCTTTTGGAGGGAAGGGGGAAAGAGAGAAAAGAAAAAAAGGGGAAAAAATGTGGAAATCAAAATTATAATAAGCAAGTCAATGCTTTAAAATTAATTTTGGGTGCTTCTCGTGGGAACGCTGTTCTTCCTAGCTGTCCTAGATCGCCAGCTTGCTCTGGGGGGAGATTCCTTTCTTAGAACACTGGGTGGGAGGGTTCTGTGGTTGGGTGGAGGTGATAATCAACTGACTAATACTGATACTTATGAGCATCTGGGGGGGGGTAAACTACAGTGTCTTAAAATGTAATTATGTAGAGCATGGCTTTTTTATCGACTACTTTTGACTCATTCAATCTACAATATACTCAGTTTTGGGGTAATTAGATGTATTAGCTTGAATGTAGTCGGGATAAACTTCTCAACTAAATGGCAATTAGTTAAAGAAGAGCTTAAAATGTATAAACCACATTTAGTAATATTGCTAGAGACTCACTTGATTTACAAGGATAGGGGCTTATTTAAACCCTTGGGGCTGGAACTGATTGAATGTACTTCACAAGGGGCAACTATCAGAGGGGTGGCAATTCTTCAAGATAAACTCTTTACTTGTAACATCATCAAAAAAACTTCTGACCCAAGTGGCAGATAGGTCATTATTCAACTTGAGGTTTACAAAAAAAAAAGTGTTTTGTGGAATATATGGGCCAAACTTGGACAACCCCTCTCTTTTTTTAAAAAGTAATGCTGGACTTATTAGTTTGGCAGGAGGAAATAATTGTAATGAGGGATTTCAATTGCACCTTAAACTACAACATTGACTCTACAAATCGATCTGCAACCCCAAGAATCTGTAGGGTCCGTAAATCAATCTATGAGCTAGCACAGGTATATGGGTTGATAGATTTATGGCGGACTATGCATCCTGCTCTGCCTGGATTTACATATTACTCTAGGCCACCCCAACATCACTCAAGGATTGACTTAGCTTTTGTAAGCAACAACATGTTATCTAATGCACAAATAGAGGTTTGCCCAAGGATAACTTCAGATCATAATCCGCTACTGATCTGCTTTCAGCTGAAGTTAAGAGCAGTAGATTATTTTCATTTCCAAGATATCTTTTATCAAACCCCCAATCTATCACACGAATACAAAAAGCTGTCACAGAGTTTTTACAAACTAATATTGATACTTCCTCTTCTTTCTATGTATGGGATGCAATGAAATCTTTTATACGAGGGTCTACGCAGCAATATGTTTATTATTAAATAAAACTCAACTTAAAAAACTGGCTGAAGCTCGGGACACACTAAAAAAAATAGAGCTTCCACATGCAGCTGAACTCATGTCTAATGGATCGAACACTGACTTTATATACTCTTCTCTAATAAATACACAGCTATCACTGACACGACAGCGTAAAGAGAGGAGCGCAGCTGCTTACAACAAAACCCGCTCCAATCAATATGAATATGGAGATCAGGTAGGGCGGATTTTAGCTTATCGAACTGCGGAAAAAAAAGCTCAAACACGCATTCAGTCAATTAAGGGTGGAGATGGCTTTATATATAAGACTGCGGAATTAATCTTGAAACAATTTACTCAATTTTATAACAAGCTTTACACTAACACCAACTATATGGATGAAGCTCTAGCTGAGCAATACCTGTGACTAGATGATTCTAAAACTTTAAGTTCAGACGCAGCAGATTATCTACAACAAGATATCACTGTAGATGAAATTTTAACGGCTATCGGAGAGCTGCCCTCGGGCAAGGCTGCAGGAGACGACGCTATACCGATGGAATTTTATAAAGCATTTAAAAATCTTATTCTACCGTTATTATGCATAGTTATACACCAGATTGGGGAAAACATGCAAACACCTAAATCTTGGGATATGACCAATATAATTTTTTTCTCTAAAAAGGGAAGGTAGCACACGATTGCGGGTCATATCGCCCAATATCCCTCATTAATTCTGATGCTAAAATCTATGCCAGAGTTTTGGCCAATCGTCTGGCTCATTATATGCCCAGATTAGTCTCAGAACACCAACATGGCTTTATTTTGCGTAGGGATACTACAGCACATGCAAAACAGCTATTACATCATTTCACGTCGCTAACAAGACATCTCGTAAGGTAGTCATGATCTTGTTAGACGCTGAAAAAGCATTTGACAGGGTAGCATGGGATGCGCTATGGAGGATACTGGGTAATAATGGCATACCACCTAGGTTTCTAAAATGGATCCGTGCATTGTATATCAGCCCACAGGCAAAGCTTATATATAGTGACCTGTAGTCAGCTCCATTTAGGATACAACGTGGCACCCGGCAGGGATGTCCACTTTCCCCGTTACTATTTGCACTATACATAGAGCCGTTCATTAAAATACTAAATCAGAACTCTCATATTACCCCATTTATAAATGGGAACTATTAACTTAAAGCAATCGCATACGCGGATGACATTGCAATATTTACTTCTGATCCAGCTAAAGCATTATGTGTTATTCAGAAAGAAGCAAATATTTTTGGTCGAATTTCAGGATACAACTGAAATCCACAAAAAACACAAGTTCTTCATAATTTAAACCTGCCAACATCTATAACTGGTGTATGCACAGTAGTAACATACTTGGGGATTAGGATCTCAACTAGAGTTGAGTATATATGGAGACTTAACTATGAAACGCTACTTCAGACAGTTATTCAAAAATTTTAAAAGTGGAATAACCTTCCTATAACTACTATTGGTAGAGTGAATATAATTAAGATGCTGATCCTGCTTACATTTTTGTATTTGTTTTCGAGCTATTCCTTTACTAGTCCCAAATTGGGGTTTTTCAGAAATTAGAGGGAGCTATTAGTCGCTTTATTTGGGGCTATAAACAGGCACGGCGTGCTATTTGCTATTTAAAAGTTCCTCATAATTTAGGAGGCCTACAACTTCCTGATTTTAAGCTCTATTATTGGGCAGTCTTTACGAACTGATCACAAAATTTATTAACTGGTAAAACGCTGTATTACGGCATTGTATTGACACTCGGCATGGATAGCCAAATGTTTCTTTATAGGATTAATGATCCTAATTACTATAAGAGAGTCCGCTTCAAGACTATTAGAGATATGGTTCGCATATGGCACGAAATACTTGAATATTCTTCACTTATGGTTAGTGATCCCAAACAACATACATACTTTAAACTATGGAATAATCCTTCTCTCCCTGGAATATTTCATTATTATACTGCAAACAGATGGGCAAAGTATGGAATTGTAAGATTAGGTCAATTATATGATCAGAATAGCTTTATTACTTTTTTGTGTTTACAAACATCAAATGGACTTCCCCACCAGCTTTTTCATAAATACTTACAAATTAGAGATTACTTTCTACAACAGATATGTTGTCCAACACTGTCTGAGTATTTGGGGAATATTATAAGATATATAGGACAATGTCTGGAATTTGACCTAGACTTTACTACTAAAGAGGTCATGTTGGGATATAAGGTTTGCAACAGTACTGCTGCTACGAGCTTCATATCTATCGCAATAGTTGCTGCTAGGCTTTGTATTGTGAGGGAATGGATCTCGCTCAAACCTCCTTCTTGTATTGATTGGTTCATCATAATGAATGATATCTACGAAAGAGAACGAGCACTAGCCAAAACAAGAACTATAAGGTCAATGCAAAAATTGTTATGTATATGGAAATATTTTGAATAATTCAGAGGGGTTTACTGTATGCAGATATGGGCTCATTTATAACTGTTTTGCTATTATGTTTAGTTAGTTAATATGCATTGGTAAATATTATTTGATAACAATATTAGTACTTATCACAATTGCTTTTTCTTTATAACTATTTTACTGTATTCTCCTCTTTATTGGACTTATATTTTCTTTTTATGTACCCTCTGTTAAAAAAAAGAAAGCAACCACATTGGCAAATTAATTGACTACTTTTATAAAGTAGAATTTCAACAAAGAGGTTAACCACATATGCATGCTTTATTACTGATTGAAAATGTTTCACAGTATGGGGCAACAAACATAGAAGAAATAATTCATTTTATTGATAAAGATATCGCATGTGCTAAATAAAAAGAGCAACAACTAGAACCATTAATACTACTACAAAGGCATGCACACACAGCAAATCTGCTGTCAAAAATAAGCACAAGAACATTCAAATATCAATATCCCAAATATCCAATGCACCAAACTATGATCCATGACCTTTTGTCACCCAACAGAACAGCTGCAGGAACAGATTTAAAACATTCATGACCGAATAATACACCAGATTTTAATACTTTAGATTTTGAGAAATGTTTACAAATTATCCATTCAAATAGAGAAAAATACATTACATATATAAGGTCAATATTAGAAAAAACTACAATTTGTTCAAAAGAACCCCAGCAGAATGCTTTATAAATAGCTGTAAATCAACTATTTTACAATCTTGGAAAGCAAACATAGATTTACAATGTGTATTAGAAGCTTATGCTTGTGCTGTCTACGTGATTTCACATATCAGTAAATCACAAAGAGGAATGAGTAAAATAATAGCACAGTTAGCAAAAGAAGTATGTTAAGACCAATATAAAAGAACAACTTAAGCACAGTGGCAACAATTCCTAAATTGTACAAACATAAGTTCTCAGGAAGCTGCCCACCTCATTCTTTGAATTCCATTATGCAAAAGTTCATGATCATTTGTATTTAATAATACTAACCCTCCAGAAAAAAGAACATATTTTAAGAAAACCTTAGATACTATAAATTCATTACCAGATAACATCAACTAATATAGAATTTGACAATATTATATTAAGATATAGCAAGCGACCAAAAGCATTGGAACAATGTGCATTAGCAGATTATGCTTCTATGTATACTCATAAGAGCACAGGTAAGCAAACAAAATATCAAAATGACAATGAAAATGTACTGTAATCTCTACAGCTCAGATGAGGAGAAAATTGAAATAGACAACTTAAACCATGGAAATGACAGTACAGACATGGAAAGAACCAACACCATAATTAAACACTAATTTAACAAAATTATACATACTGCAGATTTAACAAAAACAATGACTCAGAAAATTATTATAGAGACCTACTAATGCTATACTATCTATGAAGAGAATAAAACAAAATCCTTTTAAAGAACAAAACATACTTTGAAATATATATTCAATTTAAAGACATTGTTAATAAGCATCATGACAAGTATACAAAACATAATGAACTGGTTTTTAATTTAAGTATAAACATCAACAATGAAACAACATTGTCACCTCTACTATCACCAATTACTAACAGCACACACAACGCAACACCATCAGATGCAACATCAAGTGATCAACAATATACAGAACTAAACTTTTATGTGACCTGTCATTAGATTTAGGTATTAGAGGCAATGCTAAAGAAGAAACACTAACTAATTCTCTCCTATCAAATGACAAATAATCTAATATCATGCATAAGTTAACAGACAAACAACTAAACTTTGTTTAATATCATTTGCATTGGATCAGAACTAAAGTAATACCATGCTATACATTATGTACTGGTGGGACAGGAATTGGAAAAAATGATATTATTACAGAACTTTGTCAAACATAATTATGTTATTACAATACTAAAGCAGGTGAAAATCCAGACAACATTTATATATTGGTTTCAGCACCAACAGATAAAGCAGCACATTTTATTAATGGGAAAACACTACATAGCACATTTAAAATACCTGTGTCACAAACCTTTACTACTCATGAACACAGGACTCCTCTTCAATGTCAACCAATCCTAAAGTACTAATAATTGATGAAATGTCAATAGTTGGGACAAAAATTTTCAATTTTTGTAATAAGACATAAAAGTATCATATCAGCCATTTGAAGTCATCTGCATTTCAGCTATTGGAGACATTTTTCAATTAAAATCAGTTTTTGACACAAATATTTGAAAATTCAAATGTAAACACATACAACAATATTCAATTTTCACAACCATAGCAAATGATAATTAGTTAAGATCTTACAGAAAAAGTAAAGCAAACAATATTAACCTCTTCAGCGCGACCGCGTTTCCCCCTCCGGTGCTGGGCGGTAATAGAAACGGGCGTGGTCATGACGGAACGGTTCCGTCATGAGCACAGCTCAACCGTAGCTCATGACGGAACCGTTCCGTCATGAGCATGGAAGGGGTTAAAACAATTATCAACAGATACAACAAAAACTATGGGACTTGCACACTCCTTACATATTGCTTTAAAACTATTCTATTATCTAACTTGTAATGTTGTTGTTAATGATGGTTTATCTAATGGAGCATCTTGTGCTGTAGAATTAGTAGAAACTATCAACATACACCCTTTATAGTTTAGATAGCATTTGATAATGAAAGAATTGGCATAGTAACAAGGACAGAAAACAAACATATCTCACACAGATATTTCAGCTAATTGGACACCTATGCATCCAATAACAAGGCAATTTCAATACACAAAAAATGTATAACTATTATACGAAAGCAATTTCCATTGCACCAAGGATAAGCACAAACAATACATAGAACACAAGGTCAAATGATTAAGGCACTTTCTATACGCTTTAACAATAGCAAAATACATCACTTGCATTATGTGGCTTTAAGTAGAGCAAAATCAATATACAACATATACATTCAAAACTTGGAGGAAAAAAATGATTGTACATCGTAAAGGAAGAAATGCAATGATTATTAACAGAAATGCCATTACATATATCAGTACCACAAAAAAGCACATACAGCAACAAATTAAATATTATCGTGCACAATATTTGTTCACTTCAAGTGTACTACTATAATCTATCCACACTCAACCAACCCCCCTAAAAACTAGAACAAACCACAACACTTTCCTACAAACAACACCACTCTAAACTATAACAGGAAATCTCACACTATTCTATCCCAATACAGCAACATATAAACTCCCACAATACAAACAAAATACTATCTACCCCAATAACCCCCTCAACAACTCCACTCAATTTATAGATACATCACTACATTCTACCCTACTCCATTTCAAAATACACCACCCCAATACAGTCTTACCCACTATACTCAAATCTACCCCAATCCACTCCAATCTACCACACCCAACCCAATTAACCACACCCATTCCTATCCAATCTAAGCAAATCCACTCCAAACTACTCAAAACCACTACAATATACCCCACCCCTCACCTAACAACTCAATCCCACTATACTACAATTTAAATAACTACATTCCCAATTACCCTCTCACTATACAACTCTAAAATATACACCACTCCACTCTAACACACTGCACACCCCGTACAAAAAAATTACACAAACAACGTTCAACTCCATGAAGAGCGGTTCCCCTAGTGACCCTGCTCCTCTCCGCATCCTTAAAGAGGTAGCCCCTACTATCATCCCCTCCCTTACCCATCTAATTAATACCTCACTCCAACAAGGAGTTGTACCCTCAAGCTGGAAGAAGGCGGTGGTAAAAGCCCTACTGAAGAAACCTACGCTCGACCCCGAGAACCTGGCTAATTACAGGCCCATCTCCCTACTGCCTGGAGTGAGCAAGGTCGCAGAAAAATTGGTCAACAGGAAACTCTCGCAGTTCCTAGAGGCCAATAACAAATTAAAAAGCTCCCAGACGGGCTTCCGACCTGGACAGGGCACGGACATCGCCCTCCTGGCTGCGGTAGAGGAGGCCAGAGCGCTACTGGATGGGGGAGGATCAGTGGCAGTGATCCTCCTCGACCTTAGCGCAGCGTTCGATACCGTAGACCACCAACTCCTCATCGAAAGATTGGCTAGAGTTCGAGTGGAAGGTACAGCCCTATCCTGGCTTTCTTCTTTCCTGGCCCAACGGTCTTACCAGATTTGGGAAAAGAACGCCCGCTCCTCCGAAATGCCCCTCCAATGTGGTGTTCCTCAGGGCTCTTCCCTGAGCCCTACCTTATTTAATATCTATATGTCCACATTGGAGGAGGTTATCACCCCTTTCGGAGTGAGCGTCGTCAGCTACGCCGACGACACACAACTAGTGGTGTCTCTGTCCCATCCCAAGCAACAGAAAGCCGATCTCTTCAACTGCCTTACGCAGGTCCATCGTTGGATGAACAGATCAGCCCTAAAGCTTAATGGGACAAAAACTGAGGTCCTTATACTGGGCCCGAAAGGAACCTCACTTCCCCTGGACAGCTGGCCAGCTTGCTTGGGTCCGCCCCCTGACCCAAAAACAGAGGTGAAAAGTCTGGGTGTGTGGATCGATTCCGATCTCTCTTTCACTTCACAAGCTAAGAAGGTGGCGGGGACCTGCTTTGGTCTCTTAAAATCTCTGAGGAAAGTCCTGCCCCTTCTCCCCCCTAAATCCCAAAAACTATTAGTCCAAGGTCTCATAATATCGAGGCTGGACTATAGTAATGTGATTTACCTGGGTGCTCCCGAAGCGACCCTTACTAAACTGCAGATAATTCAGAACACGGCCGCCCGGATCATCACTAACACCTCGGCCAGATCATCTGCTAAACCCGCTCTCAAACTCCTCCACTGGCTCCCCATAAGGGAGAGAGTCAAATTTAAGGCCCTATGTCTCGTCCACAAAACGCTGCACAACCAAGGCCCTCCTGTCCTCAGTAATTCTGTCACCCCCTACAGAAATTCTAGATCCCTCCGTTCCAATGCAGAAACCCTATCAACACCCCAAGATTCAGGAAAACCCGAACAGGAGGAAGACGTTTCTCGGTACAAGCCTCCCGCCTTTGGAATTCTCTTCCTCGTAACCTACGACTGGAACCTCAATACCTGCGCTTCAGGAAGCTGTTAAAAACCCATCTCTTTCCCTAACCTGTGCACCCCCCCCCCCTGTCTCTGATCTTTCATCCTCCCTTTTCTCCTATCTCAGTTTCTTGCCCCGCTGACTGGTGAATTCAGGGTTCCTCAGCGCTGGGATACCTCCGGGTGACTATCGCGCTTTATAAAAATAAATAATAATAATAATAATAATAATAATAACAACAAACTTTCACGAACACCACTTCACACTATACCAATAAACCTCCATCCATTCTAATTAAATGTACCCAATCTAACAAAATCATAACTCCCACAATACAACCACAGCAACTCCTAACTCCTACACTCGACATAAAAGAACACAAATCAGCCCAAATATAGAACATTACAATGTACCCTACTCCACTCCAATCTACCTCACTTCAATCTAATATAGCTCACTAACCTTCAATATACCCTAAACCACTCCAATAAACCACACCCCAGATCTATAAGCCCCACTTCAATATAAACAAAAGCACTCTAAGCTAACAATAGAACACAACAGTGTACCGCACTCCACTATAAACTATGCTAGTCTAATACAATTTAACACATTACATTTCAAACTAACACTATACCCCACTCCAATTAACACCACTACACTCCAATCTAACCCAATACACTACATCCCACTAAAAAAACACAACACTCTTCAACAAGCAACACTGCTCTAATCCATACCAATAAATATTGCTCCAATATAACCCATTATGTACCCCTACATACAAATCTTAAACTCCCACAATACAACAAAAACAACTCCTATCTATACAACTAAACTCACAAAACATTAATCAACTCAAATTTACACCACTCCAATCTATCCAAATCCATTCCAATATAACCCACTCCAATTTAACCCACTACACTACTTTCTAGTCTAATCGACTCCTATCCACTTCACCCCACTTTAATAAACTCCACCCCATTCCACTCCAATATAACAAATTCCACTCCAAACTACTATAAACCACTAAAATATACACCACCCCACTCAAAACTACTCTACTCTTCTCTACTACAATTTAAATTAATCCTTTCCAATCTACACCACTACAATCTACCCCACTCCACCCCTCCAAACTTAAATCTAACACAAACAGCAACACTATTCCACAAACAAACCAACTCAAATATACCCCAATACACTACAATCTACTCCACCCCACCTTAGAAAACCACACCACATTCCACTCCAATATAACTAAAATACCCTAAACCCTTACATTATTCTTTACTTCACTACAATATACTCCACCCCGCTCTACTCCTTTCTAAACTATAACATTACACTCTAGCCCACTCCAATCTACACCGCTCTACTCCAATCTAACCCACTACTTTTACACACTTTCACCAAATATACAAAACATCTACAAATTCATGCTTTTCTGTAACAACTTACATTACAATAAAAATAACTTCAAAAATTAACATTTACGATTTTATATTTTAAAAGAGGATGCCATAAAAATAAGTCTTAATTGGAGGACAAGAAACTAAACTAAAATCAATTACAATAAAAGACTCCACCAACTAAATACAAATAACTTTATGGAGAGAAGCAACACAATTTCAGATACAAATAGGACAATATATCAAAATCAGATATTTGAATGCCCAGGAATTTAATGAGGAAAAGGTTCTGAACATGACAAGGCACAGCATATTTCATGTAAATTCAAAATGAATAAAAAATATATAATGTTAAGGCCATGACCCCCTACCCAAATGTAATAAATCCATCTTAAAATAAAAAGCAGCAAAATTTATACTACGTTTTTGAACATTATAAAACCATAGCAAAACATTTAACGAACCTCTTCATAAGCGCCCAAATACCCAACCAGCATATCCCTTCTACCAATGCACATGCTTCTCTCATGCCGCTCAGGCAGCATATAAACCAACAAAATTAGCTACGGCAGCCTATTGCGACACTCCTTGAAGCACTTAGGGGTCTATTACGATGGTGGGCGGACCGGGAGATGGGACCGCCCGCTACATGTGCGGCGGTCCTGCATGCACAAATAGGATGCGCCCGCAACACTGGCGGGCGCATCCTGCATTTTTTGCATTGCGGCGGGCAGTGCTGTCAGCAGCATTCGCCGCAATGCAAAAAAGGCATCTGTGCATTTGCATGCACAACGTGACAGGCACCGCATGGTGCCTGCAACTTCATGCATGCAAATGCAGGGGGGTACCATAGGTTCCCCCACATGTGCACGGAGATGGGACTGCCCGCTACATGTGCGGCGGTCCTGCATGTACAATTAGGATGCAACCGCACAACCGGCGGGCGCATCCCACATTTTTTGCATTGCGGTGGGCGGTGCTGTCAGCAGCACCCGCCCCAAAGCAAAAAAGGCATCTGTGCATTTGCATGCACAACGTGGCAGGCACCACGCGGTGCCTGCCACTTCATGCATGCAAATGCAGGGGCGTACCATAGGTTCCCCCACATGTGCCCCCCCAACATCCTGGGGGCCAGCAAAAGGACCCCCAACTGCAGAAATCGCATGCCTTTCCGTGGCAGCAACGCCACCACGGAAAGGCTGGTTCCCACAGCCACAAGATTCAACCCTTTTCCACATGGTCTTCCCGTCCGCTGCAGTACCCCCACCATCAGAATATGGCGGGGGTAAATGGGAGGCGTGCGGGAGATTATGTCGGGCGGATCGCCACTGCCATGCGGGCGGTGGCAATCTGCCCGACATTGTAATAGACCCCTATGTATCTAAGGTTCCAACCACCCAGCGAGCAATTCTACACCCGAGTGAGATAGTGGCAACGCAACATTCTGTCTTGAGGAAAGTAATAGGATCCAACAAAATAAGGTAAACCTCCTCAAGTTTTTTTTATGTTTAAAATTCTAAAGTCCTCATATAAACTCTGTGGAATAAGCATCCTCTTGGTCTTAACCATCTCAATTGCTTATATCTTGGGGTCTGATCTCAGCTGATGTTCATACAAGACCCAGCCTGCGCTGCACATCATAAGCTGACCAAGAGGTGTAATCATTGGACACATTATTCCAACTACAACCTACTGTTCAAAGTCTAATAACTTACAAAATAGCCCAAGCTCTATTCTTTTTCTAAAACAATGAACCTTTTGGTCCAAGTCCCTAAAGAATCCCACTGAATTCCACCAGCCACACCATTTTGGAGGGGCCGCCTGGCACCAATTCTTACAAATTTCCCTTCTTGCCAAACAAATCAGGTAAAAAACAAGTTTGCTCTGTAATCCAGAGAGGCCAGCTGTGCCCATGGCAGGTTGCACAATACGAAACAGGATTAAAGAAGGGCTTACCTCAACTTCTTCACCCAATGCATCTGACAGGGTCTTACCCACATTAGCCCAATACTCATTCAGCAGCGGACAGATGGTAAACATGTGGATATCATCCACCTCCTGGGAACTACATCTTGTGCATCTGGCTTCTCCACCACCTCTTATTTTAGACAACCTGAGTGGGGACCAATAGACCCTGTGGAGTGTAAGAAAATGGTTTCTCCTTAATGCAGCAGATTTAATCAGTAGCTAAAGCTTGTCTAGAGATACTTGCCATGCATTTTTCAGCTCCTCGTCGGGCAAGCAATTCTCCCAGACCAGATGGGGGTGGTTCAGCTTCCTATCCGATGTGTTGAGTAAATGATTGTGCCAAAATGATACTGCTTTTTTCCTTGGGTTTGAGTCTTGTAGGTCATCCTCAAATTGAATTGTGAGAGGGAAAGTGCCACTGCTGGTTCATACACTATGTTGAGATTTGAGAATATTTAAATCTGGATAACGTACAATTGGTCAAGTTTCTCCAGGTATCCCAAGGCAAACAGCTATTTCCTTCCACTATCTCCCCCCAACTTGTGACACTCGCTAATTTCAATGGCTTTGCTAAGGCATCTAAAAGACACTCAGGTGTACCCAGGGAATCCCACACGGGGGTCCATTCGCTGTAGTAGGGTATGCCTAAACACGAACAGCAATCAAACCATAATTTAGCAGCAGCATGTAAGACCTTCAGATGAACTTTTGAAAAGAATTTGTGAGTACCAAATTTATACATAAAACCCTCATCTGGACTGTCTGCCAACATAGCCTTAGACATGAACAACCAAAGTGTTGTCTGGTCTGAGGAGAAGCATCCTACTGTTCTTTAGTTGGCATGCCCAACAGTATAGTTGGAGGTCTGGTAAACCCAAACAGCTGTGTGAGAGCCTTCGTTTTAACTTTTTCCAAGATAGCCTGATCCCACTGCCAGCCCATAAAAATGCAGAGATTCTTTCCTGGATTATCACTAGAAGCCTCTTATCAAACAGCAAGGGCATATTGTTAAACAGATAAGCAAACTTAGGCACAACACACATTTTAACCAAATTGTTTGCCCATACTGTGTGAGGGGGAGACTCTGCCATCTCTTCAACAATATGTTTACTTCCATACAGGCTCTCATTAGGTTTACTTTGGGCATTTCTTTAAAATGTTGTGCTATAATTACTCCTAAATATCTTATCTCCTTTGAAAGCCTGACCCCCTCAGCTTCCAGATTCTAGGCCATGAATTCTGTCTTCCCATGGTGGTAGCACGCACATATATTTGATGTGCCTGATGCAGGTCACTGCGGCACTAGTCGCCTCTTGCCACTAGTCAGATTGGAAGAACAGGAAATCGAAATTTAACCAGTAGTATCCCTGGAACTGTAATGACTAAAGTGTTGGATCAATATTTCTAGATTCATGAAGACCTCCTTCCAATGCCAGTGATGTGAAGATCGCCTGCTACCTTGTCCCTCTGGGTACAGGGGAGGCTCACCCTTCTCCATGGGTAAGGTGATAGATCTGATCATAGACCCTGACATTTAATGACCTTTCTTCCTCATGGTAAGCTGGGCTGGGGTGACCATGTGGGACTTGGGCAGGCTTATGCCCTTTAGGTTTTCTCAAAACAGACCTTTAAGTTAGTTGGACCTAGTACTGTCTAGGGATTGGGTTACTCCTGCTAGGCAGAGTTCAGCTCCTGCATGCTAGTAGTTTTTCATTCTTTCTTCAGGTCTGGCAGCAGGCTCTTTAGGCTTTCCAGAAGGTGTAGGCATCATCTGTGTCGAGTTGAGGAGCCAGTACTTATGAGTGACCAATGCAGGCTATTGGAGTCATCCAAAGGGCCTGCAAATATTAAAAGTCTGAAGCCAATCTACTTTTGAATCAGTATTTTTCCTAGTATTTTTCTTGTAGTTCCTGCTCAGTGTCCATATCAAAACCAGTGTGTGTCCTCTTATATGTCATGTTTGGAGGCTCTGTTGTCAGGGTACATAGTAACAGCACAGGTAGAGGAAACCTACTCTAGGCCCAATGGAATGGGTAGAGGCCTTTCCCACCCACCAAGTAATTAGGTTTCAGGGAAATGCATAAAGTGTGTTGGTGCTGGCTGGAATGTCCGAGATGGACATCATCAGCCTGGTGCAAATATGACCACCATCATGTGCACCACACACACGTGGGACCCAAGTACTTATCAGTCAATTTTTAACAAGCAAAATCACAGACATAAAACAGGCATCCTTCATACATGTTCCACACAGGAAGAGCATTGGTTTTAGGTACTGAACGGACACTGGTGGGGTGAGTTTCTGTCTGTGGCTGTTCACCTTCTGTGAGGGATAAATTTAGGATCTACCTTGAATTACTTGTCTTTTAATTTATAAGTGTTTCCTTTGCCCAAACAATCCACACCGACGATGTTGGATGTAAAATATGGTACCCATATTTTGCCTGTCCTGAAAGGAACTCAGGTAAGAAAATTCAGATGGCAAATTGCTTAACTTCAGTACATCAGTAGCTGCACCTTAATTGAATGTGTTTCAGCAATGGGCAGAAAGACGTTTTGCTGCTTAGTACTGAAGTAGAGGGGAAGTCACTTGCATTTCCATGAGCTCCACCTCAGCCTGTAAGAATGGTGTACAGTTTTGGTGTTTTTTTAAAAGTAAATAACACACAAAAGAGAGCCTGAGGAGGTTTAAAGACCTGCAGAGACCAACTCCACAAAATTAGAAGTAACAGAACACAGCAAGGCCCCTGGGTCTAAAAATAGAAATGAAAAATAGAACAAGAGAGTGCTGGAGTATTCCTTTTACAAGATGATTCCCCTCACCCACCAGTAGGTGGTATGCTTCATCATTGGGAGACCTCCTCGCATTGCGAACCTAGTTGCAATCCGGCTACAACCCCCTCTCCGAGAACATCCATGAGCTCCTCCCTCTCAGAGAGAGGGTTCCAATAGTTGTAGATGCCAAAAGTCCATAGCAGCTGTGTCAGGAGTCAAGTGAGTTATTTTTCAAACCATGGTGCACATGTATGCCACGTATGTGGTCATCATCACAGACAGACACAGCGATGGGCCTGCTACCGTCACAATCACCAATGTTAGCTTATGGCTGTGTTACCCGTGGATAAAACCACCCACCACATGGCCGGGTTCTCCTGGAAGCGGTAGATTCCGAATGTCCTTTGTGTGAGGTCAGGTTTCCGCCATTTTAGTGGTTGGAACTATAGTATTGGTGACCTTTAAGTGCGTCACTTCCACTACACATGTGTTGTAACATATTTAGATATGTATTACTCCATTGCTCTGTAATTTCCTTTCCACAAACATTAGTGTAGTGCATTACTGTGCATAAAAGCTATATTACCACAGTGCACTATACATCGCCGGTGACGGTGTCAGGACCCTAACAGCCGCTCATGCTCTCTGCACTGTCATTTCAGGCAAAACATGTCAAGGAGATTATAACCTTTATTCCTGGTCCGACCTGGTGAGACACAGGAGAACTAAGATGGCTGCCGACGTGCCCACTTTTCTAAAACAACAGTGGTCCCATGCAAGGATCAAGTACAATATCAATAAACATAGACGAAAATCAAATCTATATTTTAGAATGACATGTCCAGCCGGACAGAGGTCATTCAAGTTTACTTAATAAACGAATATCCAGAATAAAACAAGGATACCTTCCACAATGCCCCTGTGAGGTACACAAGCCTGTGCCCAGCACTTACGGGGTGAGTACAGTTGGAGAAAAGATAGGAAAGGTTTAAAAGGCAAACTAACGTTTTTCTGGTTACACATTCATTGCACAGAAAATATCAAGTAGCGCCATTACATCAGATTAAACAACCAATTATGCTTGTATACGGTGCATGAGCAAGTCGACGGTGTTTCGGTTCCCCTAAAGGATAATTGGAACCATCATCAGGACAAAATAAATAATTGCCTTATAACACTAAACCTCAAATTGCCTAAAGGAAAAATAGGGAAAGATAAGAAATAACATTTTTTAGAACAGGACAATAACAGTTAAAAATTACAATGGAGTGACTCTTTGTGCAGGGTGTAACAACGTTTTCCTTTTTATGCCGAGTGAAGTTATTACGCCGTTTCTGTGGGTGAGAAGGTGGTGGTGGCCATGAACTATGAGAATATAATTTCGTCTGTCATCCTAACGTAAACCGGTGCCTCTTAACGAGATGACTGACATGCAGAATGCAGTGAGCACGCACATTGGGCGAAGTGCCTATTTGGAAAAATGGTGACAACCCGCTAAAAAAGGGGGGGATCACGAGGCGTGCTCTGCTTACCGAGGCAGTGCGTGATTGACCAAGGGCAAGTCGATGCTCAATATGGCCCGGACCAGCAAACCTCTGTAAAGGGATAGTCTGGGTGTTAGAGGTCGGGCATCGTTGTAACTGAAATTAAGTGAAAGTATACTACGGCTAGTCTTACCGAATTAAAGGCTGCCGGGATCCGTGTTACAGGGTCGCAACCGGACGACGCCAGGGTAAGCCTATGGGAACCAGGGAAAAGGTTTCAGGATGTAGAACACGGAATGTCTGACAAGGTCAGAAACTAAGCAAGGCTGTATAACTCACCCGAATCGGCGATCATGGAGGTATTCCCTGGCGTGCTGTTGTGCTCAGACCAGGAAGTGAAGAAGGGGCGGGTGTGTTGTGATTGGCCAGTGCACGTGAGGAAACAGGCATAAAAATAAACGAGGGGTGCCTGTTGCAGGAGCCATCTTTGGTGAGGTGTAAGGTGATATCCATGCAGAGTGACATTTCAAAATTTACAGTTTTTCAAAAAACGTTTTTTGGAACAATAAAGTGCGCGGCACTAATTCCAGAGTCTTGTAAATATATGTGACCAGTCTAAATTAAAGCAGTCCATTCCTCTTGAAGGTTCAAGCCCGAATTCAGGCTGTCTGTCTTCAGTATCCACTTTAATTCTTCTCTGTTCAGCATACGTGTTAGGTCGCCCCCTCTTGGTGGTATTCTGATTTGCGTGATGACCATCCAGCGAATCTCATTTTCAGTATGTCCTTTGCTTTCAAAATGTTCAACCAGGGGTGCATTTGCAGTTTTGCACCTGATGCGACTGCGATGCTGTGATATCCGTTGTTTAATTTTTTGTTTTGTCTGGCCTACATATATCAAATTGCATGGACATAGAATTGCATAAATGAGATTCCCACGTGCCCACGGCATGGTCCGGGTTAGCAGTCTAGTCTTTTGAGCAAATGACAGGAAGACTAGGTGATGCGCGAGCGTTCTATCGACTGGCACTTCACCTCAGCCAGGATTCAGCGAGGACGTCCAGAGTTCACCTCATTGTGAGGAAGTTTCCAGTTGCCTTAAAAAAGGAAATTCAGTGAATAGTGGAGTTAGGAGTTGAAGAGGAGACTCGGCGCTCTCGTTCTAGCGCGAGTCGGAAATTCATCAGTGCCGATAAATTTGAGTAGACTCGGCGCACTAATCCCAGCGCGAGTCCGCTTTCAGTCAGAGACTTGTAAAGAATGAAAGAAGCTTGAAGTAGAAACGAGCCGCTGCCGAGAGAGAAGAGTGACAGCATATCGGGAGCACAAGGAGAGGCTGGCATAGAAATTCGAGCTTCTTATGGTGAACTGCACGACAAACAGAGCTAAGTGAAAACTCTCACATTGTATAATGAAAGTCTTTTGAACTTACCTGAATAGAGTTTACAGTATATATTGGAAGTCTGAAAGCAAAGGAAAAAGAAATAAAGAAACATATTAGTGCTCAGTGGAAATTGGTACAGAAACGTTCAGTCTATGAAAACTTAATAGAGACACTTATAAATACTTACCAAGCATGTCGAAGTCTGCGACTGGTTGTAACCTGCAAGAATAATAATTGAGTCAAAAGAATTGGTCGCAGATAGTGGCAGCACATGAATGTACACCAGAAATAAAGAACCCCCATTTAGAAGACAACTCTTCCAGTTAGTGAAGTAAGTGCACTTACTACAATTAAACAATAGAGCTAGTGTAGATAATGAGAATTAAATACTAATGTGTCATTTGTTTTAAAATAGTAACAACTAATCAGAAGAGGAAACTAGAACGCCAACTAGAAGCAGAAGAGAAGCAAAGGTCCAGCATAGCCAGGGTGGGTGAGACATATAAATTTCAGTTAGTCAGGAGAGTAGACTAAAGGGAGTAAGTGAGTTGTTACTTAATGGTGTGTTAATTTACAGGTACCATAGAATAAAAAGAAAAACGTCTGTAAGCAGCTGACGGAAGGAACCAAGTCTGGACCAGTCTCTTCTTTGTTTATTATTTTATCCAATTCCCCCGTCCCTTGAGGTAATGTCTTGGAGATTCTGCTAAAAGATCTCCTAGCATTGCTAAGAGGGATTTGGGTCCTAGCATCTCTGTTCCCGTGCAAGAACCGGTAAGCTTACATTATAATCAGTTTGAAGTTCTGACAGAGTGAAGTGCCCAAGTTGCCTTCGCACCTGAACAGAGATGGCGGAAAGAATTGATGTACAATCCTTAGGAACCATTTTAGATGCTATACAAAAAGAATTAGGAGCAGTCAGAGAAGAAAATCGAGCCCTTAGACAAGAAGTGATCAGCACTAGGAAGGAGACAGCAGAACTAGCGTCGAGATTAAGACAGACTAGTAGTCTAGAGAGGGAGGCAATGAATCCTGTACTAGAAGCAAATAAATCAACCACTCAGGTCATTCATTCCCTATCCCCAGTTATACCCTTAGCTGCCCCAGAGAGATTTAATGGAGATTCGCAGAAGGCGCAAATATTTCTCTCCCAATGCTCCTTACATTTTTTGTGCCGCCCTTCGATATTCCCTCATGCGCAGTCAAAGGTGGCTTTCATACTCTCATATCTGAGTGGAGACGCAGCTTCGTGGTCAATGCCCCTAGTTACCCGGGATGATCCTTTGTTGAGAAACTTTGAGGAATTTAAACAAGAATTCTTGCGGATATTTGATAGACGGAGGATATCTCAGGTAGTAGATAATGAACTACTTGACCTTCGGCAAGGAAATCGAGATTTGATTGCGTATCTGGCCCAGTTCAACAAGCTGGTGGTGGAGACTGACTGGCCAGAGAGCAAGAGAGCGGCAGTGTTCTATCGCGGTTTACGAGACGAATTAAAGGATACTTTGGCCCAAATTCCAAATAGACCAACAGAAATTTCAGCCCTCATAGACTTGGTCTTAGAGATTGATTTCCGTCAGGGGGAGAGAAAAGGAGAGAAGAGGAAAGACTATAGAGCTATTACCCCCAGATTCGATCGAGCTCAATCCGAAGGCTCAAGAAGTTCCGACACCTCTTTGGGATCAGAACCAATGCAGATTGGAACTATAAGAGGGCCCCTATCCAAGGAAGAGAAGGACAAGAGGAGAGCCAGTAATTTATGTATGTACTGCAGATCCAGTGGGCATTTTGTTAGAAATTGTCCGAAGAAACCAAAAAACACCTTCAAGCCGAAGGAAAACTAACGGCACCACCTGTGGATGGAGTTGAACGGGTGGGTGCAATTACAGAAGAGACTCCAACGGAACATCAAATAGCAAACACACTACAATCAGCGGCCCCGCATTTGAACCTGTCTATGGAGGTGAGGTTCAGGGAGACAATTCTGACAGATGTATCAATTATGATAGATTCAGGAGCCACTGGGAACTTTTGCGACTTAAGATTTGCAACCAAAATGGGCATCCAAGCCATCCAGAAGGTTAGGAGTGAGGCCGTCAGGGCTGTGGATGGGAAAAACCTTTCGTCAGGGCCGATAGTGAGTCACACGGAAATACTTCAACTGATTTCAAGTGATGGGCATAAGGAAAAGATTCAATTCAACCTAATCGATGCTCCAAAATTTCAATTAATTCTTGGTCTTCCATGGCTTACTGAACACAACCCAACAATCAATTGGAGTTCTAGAACCGTTGCAATGGACTCAAGTTATTGCCATGAAAATTGTTTTGGTGTTACAGAGAAACCTTTGGAGAGTAATCCGGCCCTGTCCCTGTGTGCTAATGGGCATACCATGTGTGTGATAAATGCCCAGGAAATTCCAGAAGATTACAGGGAGTTCAAGGAAGTGTTCAATGTGGAAGCGGAACAGCTTCCTCCTCACCGGATCTATGATTGTAAGATAGAGTTTGAGCCAGGAGCGAACTTGCCCTGTAGTCGTGTCTATGCCTTGACGGAGAAAGAGAATCATCATTTGAAGGAGTATTTGGATAAGTATTTGGCAAACGGTTTTATCAGGCCCTCTCAGTCCCCAGTCTCTTCTCCATTATTTTTTGTGCCAAAAAAGGAGGGGGACTTACGCATGTGTATCGACTACAGGGCCATCAACAAGATAACTAAGAAGAACCGGTATCCCCTGCCATTGATCTCGGTACTCTTGGATCAAGTGAAGGGAGCTCAAGTCTACACGAAATTGGACCTGAGGGGAGCGTACCATTTGGTGCGAATGCGTGAAGGTGATGAGTGGAAGACGGCATTCCGGACCAGATTTGGGCTTTTTGAATACCAAGTCATGCCGTATGGATTATGCAATGCGCCAGCTGCCTTTCAGCACTTCATTAATGACATCTTGAAAGAATTTATTTACCAGTGCGCAATTGTATATATAGATGATATTTTGATACATTCCTCTAATGTCACAAAACATCATGTGCAAGTGAAAGAAGTGTTGAGGAAGCTCCAAGAGAATAAGTTGTTCGTGAAATTGGAGAAATGCGCTTTCGACGTTTCAGAAGTGGAGTTTTTGGGTTTTGTTATTTCACCAACAGGAATACTGATGGACCAGCGGAAAGTGGAAGCAGTTACTGATTGGAACTCTCCAACAAGTGTAAAAGAAGTCCAGAGTTTTATTGGATTTGCCAACTTTTACCGGAGGTTTATTAGTGAATTTTCCAGAAGAATACTTCCGCTCACTAAGCTATTGAAAAAAGGAATCAAATTCGAATGGTCAAAGGAGGCGGAGGAAGCCTTTCAGTCATTAAAGAGAGCCTTCACCACGGCGCCTGTCCTGCTACACGCTGATCCAAATGAACCTTTTTATGTTGAAACCGATGCGTCGGATCAAGCAGTGGGTGGAGTATTGTCCCAGCGGCATAAAACCACAGGCCAATTGCATCCGGTTGCTTACCGATCCAGGAAATTGACCCAAGCTGAGATCAACTACACCATCACGGAGAAGGAGCTGTTGGCCATTAAAGATGCTTTTAAGGAGTGGCGACATTATCTGATGGGAGCCCAACATCAAGTGACGGTATTCACGGATCATCGTAATTTGAAGTTCTTGAAAACTGCCAGGACCCTTACTCCTAGACAATTAAGATGGTCCCTGTATTTTGCAGACTACGATTTCGTGATTACCTATCGTCCAGGAACTCAGAATGGGAAGGCGGATGCATTATCCCGAATAGGCACAGAACCCCAAAGAACCTTCTCTGAGAACCAACCAATCATTCCAAGTGCTAGAATTATCGGAGCCACGACCTCAATCAGCTTGGAGAAGAATATCGCTGAGTTCATGGGTCAGGAGGAGATGCAGAAGTGGGTAGAAGAAGACGCAAACAGAAAAATTGTAGGACAATTACCTTATTACCAGGACGCCTTGTATATCCCCACTACCGAGCTGCGGCAACAAGTGATGCGAGAATGCCATGACGACAGGATGGCCGGGCACAAAGGAGAGGCCAAAACTGAAGAGCTAATTAAAAGACACTATTGGTGGCCAAGGATGACTTCGGATATTGAGAGGTATGTTAAGTCATGTGAGATCTGCGCTCAGGGAAAATCAGAACGGCAGGCCCGAAGGGTCTGTTGCAACCCCTACCTACACCTCCCTACCCATGGCACACAGTCACTCTAGATCTTATTACAGACTTACCTAACAGTCAGGGTTATGACACCATTCTGGTAGTAGTGGATGCCTTTTCTAAAATGGCTCACTTTACAGCTTTAAAAGGGGTTCCTACAGCAAAGCAATTAGCAGCTCATTTCAGTTCCCAAATTGTTAAAACACATGGAATACCCAAGGTTGTAATTTCAGACAGGGGTCCTCAGTTTGTGTCACATTTCTGGAGGGCCTTTATGGATGGATTAGGTACTGAGGTTAGATTTTCCACTAGTTATCATCCCGAGACTGATGGGCAGAACGAAAGGGTTAATCAAGAATTAGAGCAGTATCTGCGACTGGTTCTTTTGAAGGAAGAGGGTGAATGGTCGGATTATTTGTGGACTGCGGAATTCGCCCACAATAATGCAAAGAATATTTTGACAGGTTTCTCCCCCTTTTTCTTAAATTATGGCAGACATCCGAATGCTACTATTAGACAAACTGATATATCAGTCCCAGCAGTCAAGGAGATAGTTTCCCATCTGCATGAGATCCAACAAAAAGCAGGAGACAATCTCAAAACAACTAAAGAGAAGTACAAGAATTACGCAGATCGAAAGAGGAGAGAAGGACTCCCTTTGACAAGGGGAGATCAAGTTTGGTTAAGCACCAAGAATTTAAGATTAAAAGGGAACCGAAAATGTCAGCCCCGCTTTATTGGTCCATATCCAGTGGAAGAACAGATCAATCAGGTTACTTACCGATTGAAGTTACCCTCTCGGTTAAAGGTTCATCCAGTTTTTCATGTTTCTTTGTTAAAGAAAGCTTCCGCAGATTTGAGAATCCACTCTCCTCCAAAACTAATCCAGTTAGAAACTGGAGCCGAGTTTGAAGTAAAAGAAATTTTGGATTCAAAGAGGTCCCGAGGAAAATTGTACTATTTAATAGACTGGAAAGGTTATGGTCCAGAGGAGCGATCTTGGGAGCTAAGCGAGAATGTTCATGCCCCTAGATTGATCAGGTCTTTCCAACGGCGGTTTCCCATGAAGCCCAGGGAGAGAGGACCTGCTTTGTGGGGGGGTACTGTCAGGACCCTAACAGCCGCTCATGCTCTCTGCACTGTCAATTCAGGCAAAACATGTCAAGGAGATTATAACCTTTATTCCTGGTCCGACCTGGTGAGACACAGGAGAACTGAGATGGCTGCCCACGTGCCCACGGCATGGTCCGGGTTAACAGTCTAGTCTTTTGAGCAAATGACAGGAAGACTAGGTGATGCGCGAGCATTCTATCGACTGCGCACTTCACCTCAGCCAGGATTCAGCGAGGACGTCCAGAGTTCACCTCATTGTGAGGAAGTTTCCAGTTGCCTTAAAAAAGGAAATTCAGTGAATAGTGGAGTTAGGAGTTGAAGAGGAGACTCGGCGCTCTCGTTCTAGCGCGAGTCGGAAATTCATCAGTGCCGATAAATTTGAGTAGACTCGGCGCACTAATCCCAGCGCGAGTCCGCATTCAGTCAGAGACTTGTAAAGAATGAAAGAAGCTTGAAGTAGAAACGAGCCGCTGCCGAGAGAGAAGAGTGACAGCATATCGGGAGCACAGGGAGAGGCTGGCATAGAAATTCGAGCTTCTTATGGTGAACTGCACGACAAACAGAGCTAAGTGAAAACTCTCACATTGTATAATGAAAGTCTTTTGAACTTACCTGAATAGAGTTTACAGTATATATTGGAAGTCTGAAAGCAAAGGAAAAAGAAATAAAGAAACATATTAGTGCTCAGTGGAAATTGGTACAGAAACGTTCAGTCTATGAAAACTTAATAGAGACACTTATAAATACTTACCAAGCATGTCGAAGTCTGCGACTGGTTGTAACCTGCAAGAATAATAATTGAGTCAAAAGAATTGGTTGCAGATAGTGGCAGCACATGAATGTACACCAGAAATAAAGAACCCCCATTTAGAAGACAACTCTTCCAGTTAGTGAAGTAAGTGCACTTACTACAATTAAACAATAGAGCTAGTGTAGATAATGAGAATTAAATACTAATGTGTCATTTGTTTTAAAATAGTAACAACTAATCAGAAGAGGAAACTAGAACGCCAACTAGAAGCAGAAGAGAAGCAAAGGTCCAGCATAGCCAGGGTGGGTGAGACATATAAATTTCAGTTAGTCAGGAGAGTAGACTAAAGGGAGTAAGTGAGTTGTTACTTAATGGTGTGTTAATTTACAGGTTCCATAGAATAAAAAGAAAAACGTCTGTAAGCAGCTGACGGAAGGAACCAAGTCTGGACCAGTCTCTTCTTTGTTTATTTACGTAATCAGTTGGAGCCTCATCTCTTTCCTCAAAACACTGATCCAATATGTATCTCACCTATTGTGAGACGTATGCCAGTATTGCATTTACTGGCCACAGCTTCCTTTCAATACACTGTGGCTATATCTGGTGGTATGTAGCAACCATTGTTCAGTGGTGTACTACAAGACATGCTTTCAGCAACGATGAGACACATTGACAGCTACATCCAGTTCCACAGATGTGAGGATTTAGCTAATGTGAAGGTTAACTTCTATGGATCTGGTCACATCGCACATGTGGTTGGAGCCATTGATGACACCCATATTTCCTTAGTGCCACTGCAAGCCAGGGAACACGTTTACCATAACAGGAAGAACTTCCATTCTATCAATGTGCATGTCTGTTTACCGTATTTGTGTATCTCAAACGTCTGTGCCCGGTACCCAGGATCAGCCTTCATACTACAGAACAGCACCATGCCCCAGCTGATGTCACAACTACTAACAGAGAGTTTGATCTGTCTTACCTTTGTGTGGGTGATGTCAGGTGGTAGAATCAAAACATGTGTAACTTATTGTTACACCTATGTCTACCTTCCATTTAGTAGACTCAGCATATCCCAACTGTCTATGGTTGTTGGAACCACTGAGAAATCCAACTACACCAGGGGAAGTCTGAGTCAATAAGGCCCATGGAAGAAAATGTCAGCCAGTGGAGCAGGGCTTTTGGGTACGTCAGGCCAGATTTAAAAGTCTGGAAAAGACTGGGGGAGACCTCCTCTACTCACCCAGGAAGGTCTGTCAAATCCCCATGGCCTGCTACATGCTCCACAACACCGCCCTGCAATAGGACATCATTTTGTGTTGCTTTGTTTAACCTAGATTTTCGTCATGGACTGTGTTCTCCAGAAGTTGACTATGTCAATTGTGTCAGATGTATGGTTTATAGCTAATCTGTGTTTTGGTCTGTTTAGGTACCTTCACCATGGCATCTTCACTTGGACATTTGAGAATTGATACGTTAACAAGTATGTGAGACCGTTTGGATGTACGAAGTGGACATGGATTGTTTCCTGGGAGTGATTGTTACAGACTTTGGGTGTACAAAACCAGTACCAAGACAGCTTGCACAGCAATAGGATCGAAGTTGTGAGGAATCCACTGGACTTGTTCCGGTATGTGCTAGTCTTAATGCAGTATGTGTGCCATCATGTGCTCCAACAAAATGTTGTTGTGGGGCCAAATCATGCTAGTCTCCCTTCAAATTGGCTAAATCTTCATTGCATATGAACTGTATGCAACAGTTGATGTGTCTCCTCATTGTAGGTCAAAGTGCTTGTGGCACATCCCTGACATTTGTTTGTGAGATTCTACCAAATGCAGAAATAGTGAATTTTAATGACCCTATGATCAGATACTATTGTTCTGCCATGTGTCTTATTGGTTCAAATGATGTGGGATTCCTTTGTGAGGTAGGCGATAATGCTCCAGCTGATGATATAGATCAATTTTATTTTTGCCTATTCTATAGGACATTGCCTGATGTATTTCCTCCTTCCATGTTGGAACAATGGAATGAAAATTGTATGGGACAAGACACTTGTATGTATGTGTTGGTGTGACATGGTTGTGATCCTGAGCTAAACTCTGAACACTGGAATATGCTCCCAAGTGAGCTCAGAAGTGCTGGCTCCCTCACCATCTTCAGGAAAGGGCTAAATCCCTGGCTATTCCAGAATTAGAGGCCTGGTTGGGCTTACTGTGTTCTCAGCGCCAAGACATCCCCGGATATTCGTGCGCTTTATAAATCCCATTAACATTAACATTCTGTACATGCAACATATCAATGCTCACAAAATAGATTATTTGGCATTGTAAAGTTCACATGGGAGAGCATATATACATTGTTATATGTAAGATTTACTACAGCAGACAATGAGGTTATGACTTGTGTATTTATTAAAGTGGAAAAGGTGAAGAGATACATTGTGCAAAAACAAACAGAACAAGAAAAGTGCATTATACAGTCATGGTTAATGAAACCATAGTTGAAGATGCCTAAAGTCCAAAGTCCAAAATACTACTCCCATCAGAAAGGGAATGGTGTCCAGAAATACTCCATGGAGTTACACACACTGGAGGAAATTAAGGTTGAGGTTTCTTGCTGGTGGTAGTGGGTGTCTTGCCATCCTCATCTCTTGGATTTTTGCATGGACATCCTCACTTGCAACCGCGGGGGATCCACTGCTGCAAAGACAGGGGTGTCTGCAGGCATGTCTTTCTCTGGCAGGGCCTCCCTTCCTGAGGCTGCCACATATGTAGATGGCCTGGATGTAGTTGTACCACAGGAAGAGGTAGATGGGGGTGGTACAGCCCTACACAGGGTTGTGTTGATGCCTTGTAGCACCCCAATGAGCTGGCTCATGTTAGTGTTGTGGGTGGCCAGCTGCTTGTGTATGACCCTCTGCAACTGCTTAATCTCCCGAATTTCTGACAATACTTGTCCCATAAAACCTTGGGAATACCGATAGACTCCCAATAAATGGTCAATGGTGGCCTGGGTGTGAGTGCCCCCAGTGGCCTCACTCTGCTGGCCTATAGTACCCCTCCCACTACCCCTACCCCCACAGGCCTATGCCATTGGCCAAGCGTGGCTTCTCCTACTGAATCCTGGTGCCTCTGTGACTGGGCTGGTGATTGTCACCTAACTGGGAGGCACAAGATGATAGTGACAGTGCTAGGTACACAGGTTGGGAAGACTAGGGTTGGATGAGGTGTTGCAGCTGGGGTGGGAGGTGTTGGTGTGGGCACAGTGAGACTCGCTGTCTGCCCAGGCTGACCACATGTGCCAGGGCCATCATCCACGTCCACATGTCCATGAGTGTTGTCATTACTGAGGGCTTCATCCTGGGATGGAGTGGGAGTCTGTTCGTTGGACAAGCTCTGCCTAGGTGCTGTGCCAGATCGGCCAGTTGTGAAATAGAGAACATTGTTATTGGTGGAAGTTTGGTATGTATCTTCATACACATGTTTTATGTTACAGTACGTAGAGACCTAGGATAAACAAAATAGGTAGAGATTACTATTCTGATATATTTCCAAGGTACTGAACTTCTTAACAAAGCATTTGGAGACATTCAATACATGTACTATAATTGCACAGCTCATTAGATGTTCTGATATGGTGCATTTTGGATTAAGGAATGAACATGACATCTCAAAAACACTGAAGCCAACACAGTGGAGAGATAACAAAGCCTAGTTGTGCACAATGCAGGCAAACACATACATTGGTTGCATATTTTGGATCAGTCATCATGTGAGCATTGCAGAGTCAATGGGTCACCTGCCACTTCTAATCAGCTGACTAAGCTTCATGCCTTACAAAAATTGAGGCACCCACTTGGTATGGTGTCGCTCATGCCATCAATAGTTACAGTTGAGGAGACAAGAACAACATAAAGCTAAGTAGGCAGACATGTCTCTGAGTAGAGCATTGTATGTACTTTTGCCCATTCCATAAGAAATGAATATCAGTTGTAAGATGTCAGACAAATGGGCAAAATCACTATTGCATCTTGGATTCTGCTACAGAAACAGGACCTCATGGTAGTTGTAGTCATTTCAATCTCTACTTCCCAATATTTGACAAATAGTTAACTCTGTGAGAACTGAACATCAGTTGTAACTTGTCAGACAACTGGGACTGGGCAAAATTACTGTTGCATTGTGTTTTTTGTCTCAGAAACAGGACCCCATGGTAGATGTAGTCATTTCAATCTCTACATCTCAACATTTGCAAATTGGTTAGTGGATTATACCTGTTGTCAAAATGCAGTTGGGCTGGACCATACATTAGCATATTGACACATATCATGGGTTCTGGGATGATTATTTAATAGTAATACACTAACAGGCAGCATTCCAACATGTGGCATGTAATGGAGATTGATATATGTGACTTTATATTCAGCAATACACATTGACACTGACAATCAAACATCTCTGATACGTCTTTACATGTTAGGAAAGTAGACAGACAACATAATAGCAAAAGCTGAAATGAGGTGAGAACATAGAGGACATTGAAGTGTTGTGAAAGTTAATGAGGTGTAACTTGCCAGATTCCACCCCCCCAGCTATTCCGGTGAAGCCCTCAGAATGTAGAATGGCAAGTCCTTCTCCTCCCAGGGAAAGAATTGTATTGGGGCACTGAGAAGACTGCCGCCAGTACTCTGGGCCTCTAAGAGTTGTTTGGAGGCCAGGGAATGCACCTCTCCACTCACGTCATTCCACCTCTTCCTTATTTTCTCCTTTGTGCTTAGGGTGGTACCTACAGGATTAATTCTGTTGACTATCCTGTCCCACATTTCCCTTTTCCTACTCAGAGAAGTATGCTGGACTTGTGGCTCTGCTTTTATGTTTTTATCCACTACGACTGACAACTCAGCCGCTGAAAAATTTGGATTTTTTCGACGTGACTCTAAATTAAAGTGTGTGACAAAGAAAATAAAAACACCAAAGGATAATTTCAATAAAACATGGTGGTGTCTATCTTGCTGTGCTGCAGTGGAGAGGCAAAGAATAATGGTCTGGGGTGTGTTTTATAGAGTTATTTGCAGGTGTGTCCACTTGGCCAATGGATACCAGATGTGTTTTTTTGTATCCATCAAATAGGCACTGTTCTGATGCTTTGCTGCGAGCGTACAGCGATGGACTACCGCCATGGAGGAACCTCTGCAAGGGGAACACCAGTAAAACTGTGTATTTTAAAATCGGCTCGGTGGCAAGCCACAGCCCGATGACAACAGATTATGCATCACCAACATTGCTTTCTGCCGCAGGCCAGGCAGGAACCACTTTGTTGACGTAGGTTCAGACTGCATGCATCGTAATACGGCAGGCAGAAGAGCACCGGCTCAGTGATCTTCTTGAGACCCCTGCCGCAGCGATACAATGGTTAAAACGCCAAACTCAAAATCAAGCCCCATGTCTCTTTGCAAACACCACCAGACTCAGGTTATTTGAAAAGTTTATTTTTGCAGGTAAACTCCAAGAAGACCAAATGCTCAATAAAAATAAACGTAACACTTAACCATTAAATAACTTTCCAATTTATCCATTAGTTCATATGTGAAATTATAGGGATTTTAGCAGGGGTCGGAAAACTGCATCCAACTTAGAACCAGAACCTTAATGTTGTAGATACCTATTGATTCAACAGAAGGTTCTCTACGGGAATGTTGCTACCATCACTTTATTATTACTTGGATTCTAGGAGTCCATAGCAAAGCTAAAAAAATTATACATATTGTTAGACTTGGCATCTTTTGGCGTGTTTCCCCAAAGTTTTGGTTTTCTGACCTCCCGGGTTTGACTCTGTTTTTGCTGGTATAATGATTCTGCGCACTTTCCTCACTGCTGATCACTGGTAAAGTGCAAGTGCTCCTGTTGTAAAATGTGTTATTGGTATTTCCATGATTGGCTTATTGATTTATGTGTCAGTCCCTAGTAAAGTGCACTGCGAGTGCCAGGGCCTATAAATCAAATGCTGTTGGTGGGCTGCAGCACTGGATTGTGCCACCCACGCAAACAGCCCTTAAAGTGTAACTCTGGCCTGCCATTGCAGAGCCTGCTTGCAGCCTGGGGCTGCCATGGTGACTTGGCAAGGGCACCCACTTGCAAGTCCCTAAACCTTCCCTTTTCTACATGTGAGTCACCCCTAAGGTAGGCCCAAGGTGCCCCCATGGGCAGGGTGCATTGTATGTGATAGGTAGCACATGCCCTGGTGTGTGTGGCATGTCCTGATAGTGAATTACAGCCTACTTCGTTTTACACTGCTGCAAAGCTACCTGTTCCCCAAGGCCAGAGTGGGTAATTTTGATTATAACATCCTATAATCCTAACTGACTCAGGGAACATGGTAGTCAAGTTAAGTATGCCTGAACTCAGAATGATAAAATGCATCTATTAGTGAAGTTGCTTAGTGGCCGGCACTCAAGTGTTTGTCTCTAGGGCCTGTGCTGGGCCCCGATCATCAAGCCTGGGACAGCGGTGTAACTGTCGGCTGCATGGGGCTGGGCCTCGCGGTGCGGCGGCGGACTTGCCCGGAGCCGCGGCGATGCCATCAGGGGCCCTGCCCCCTTCGAGTGCGAGGTGCCGCTTCTGACCGGGGAGCTGCTCCGACACCGGCCTGGGTGTGAGCGACACCTGGGAAGGCCTGTGGTCTGGTGGCCCTGCGAGCCTTTGCCCCCCCCGTGTCTGGGGCTGCTGCTTTCAACGAGGAGCGTTGGATCCCTCGGGACTGATGATCAGGGCTGATCTCTTCAAAAACCGAGAAAAGGTAAAAAAGTTGGAACTAACCATCGCTAGTCTAGCGTGAGACACATCGCAATTGCAGAACGACGTAAGGGAGCTCCAGGCATTCCGGAGATTCGCTGAAGACAAGTTGGATGACTATGAGGGGCACCTATGACGCAACAACATCCGCGTACTCGCAGTGCCAGAAAATGCGGAGGGGCCTGCCTTCAAACTGTTCATCGAAAACTTGATTAAGACAAACCTGCAGCCGAAGGGTCTGTCCACGATGTTTGTGGTCGAGAGGGCGCACAGGATCCCGGGGAGCCGTCCAAAGCCGGGTGCCCCACCTCGTCTGATCTTGGCTAGATTGCTGAACTACAGAGACCGGGTCACCATTCTTCAGGTAGCCAGGGTCGCCCCGCGGGTCCAGCTGGACAACTCCGACATCACCTTCTTTCCCGACTTCACTTGAGCAGTACAGATGCGCCCACGCTCCTTCTTGGATGTTAAGAGACGATTGCGGGAAAAGGGTCTCAAATATGCTATGCTCTTCCCTGCCCGTTTGTGCGTGGAGGTTGAGGGCAAAACCAGATTTTTCGACTTGCCGGAGGTCGCATCTGAATGGCTGGACACCCTGAAACCATCATCGGAGTGAAGTCCTTATATCTATCGAAAGCTAACCGTCTGACATTTAGTATGAGCCAGCGAGTGGAGTTGCTACCACTAGAGGCTGTTATTAATTCTAGAAATATGCCATGGGAAGAATTCTCCTTTGGCTAATTAAAGTGATAACTTGACTGAGAGGCTGCTTCAGACTTGAGAAAGAAAACGAGATGACTAAGGCGTAAGAAATTGCGAGCAGACGCTCTATTTTCAGAAATTCAAGAGGTTACTGACTGAATGCGGTGCCATATTTAAGCAAGGAATTCAAAGTACAGCTGCAGCACATGAAAATTGGAGCTAAGACTAGTCGCTATATAATCAAATTCAAGATCAGTACTGAGAGATAATGGCACATGGTGGGTCTGCTGCAACAGGACCTTGATCAAAACTCAGCCTCCTGGTCCTTGACCTCAGACCGTTTTCAGTGTCCCTTCCGACGCCGTGAGGGCAACGGCCAGGACTACATCTCCCAAGTGCTCCGGGGTCCACGGCGCACCTGTGACGCCACCGCCTGCGCCGGGAGGTGCTAGAAAATAGCGGAGCACCAAGCGCTTCGTGGGCGGCGCATTTGGACAGAGTCTGACCTTTTTTTTTGCAGCTCCTGCCGTGAGGGCAACGGCTACACCAAGCAGAGTCCTTTTCTCGCCGTGAGGGCAACCGCTACCGTTTTCAGTGTCCCTTCCAACGCCATGAGGGCAACGGCCAGGACTACATCTCCCAGGCGCCCGGGGTCCACGGCGCACCTGTGACGCCACTGCCTGCTCTCTGGGTGCTAGAAAAGAGCGGAGCACCGAGCGCTTCGTGGGCGGCGCATTTGGACAGAGTCTGACCTTTTTTCTTGCAGCTCCTGCCGCGAAGGCAATGGTTACACCAAGCAGAGTCCTTTTCTCGCCGTGAGGGCAACGGCTCCCATTTTCAGTGTCCCCTCCGACGCCGCGAGGGCAACGGCCAGGACTACATCTTCCAGGTGCCCCGGGGTCCACGGCACACCTGTGACGCCACAGCCTGCGCCCGGAGGTGCTAGAAAACAGCGGAACACCTCCCGCATCGCGGGACACGCGCGGGTGGCACTGGGAGAAGCCCGGGACAAGGGCAGGACCGCCTGTGGCCGTCAGGGGCCAAAGGAGGCCGGGCTGAGCCACCCCTCCAACCCCTTCTGCAACTGAACGTCTGGGACTGCCTTCCTTTGATGTGGTATTTTAACTAATTCACTCAGTCAAGGCTTTTCGCCATACAGCGTTTTGTTTCTAGTATTGCTGCCTAGAAATTTATTGTTGCTGGGCTTTATTATCTTTTATAAATGTTTTAAATATTTTATAATTTTATTTTTGATTGTTAGTTTGAGTCCCTGGAAAACACCATCTACTAAGAATCCTTGGTGATCAGCATGGGCAAACCAAACCCCTCAACTTCTCACCCTTTAACTAGGCATAAGGCAGCAATGAGTCAGCCACTGCCGAGCTTAACAGCTATTGATAAATTGCTGACAAAAACAATAGGGGTGGTGGCATCGGCTATTGAAAATACTGAAAGACGACTTTCTATTACTCCTGCCATGCCCCCCTCTTTGACTACTGCAGACTTTTCCCTAGCTATAGTTAATTCCCCAGAATTAACGTTAACATTGATGCCCTCCTTTGCTGAGTTACCATGCTCACAGCCCGCCCCGGGCGATAGTGTCTCTATTGACCTTGCCACGTCCCCAGCCCCCCAGTCAGGGATAAAGGCTCCTAAACCGCACCCCAGAACTAAGGTGAAACCTGCTAAAAAAGTCACTAGGAGAATTTAATCTATACCTGATTCTCCTCAACCGGCCCCAGGTCCCTCTTTTTCTACGCTGGCACCTCCCGTCTGGGCTACCCACCTACTAATTGATTTTTATGCCCAAATGGAACAGCTTATCAATTCGCATTTTAAATCTTTATCTTGTAGGATTGATAAACTAGTTACCTTGATAAATAACAAATGTCCAAGCGGTGTTCAGCCTGTGACCACAATTGGGAACAACGTCGTGAAAGCGGCATCGGGCACAACCAAGACGGCCAATAAAAGCCATAACCCAAGCAAAGGCGTTCGCTTGGATAACCCTGTACAGGATCCAGTTTCCCTAAATAGGTAGAAAAGTCACACTGCTATGTTGGTGTCCGGCCCAGCAACAACATCTAAGGGGTGCCCTAATACAACTAGCTTGACCCCAAGTGACTCTTTACCCATTCGAAAGCTTACTGATAAAGAGCGGCCAGAATTGGGTAGAGCTCAAGTCAATCCCACCAAGAAAAACGTTGAGAAGGGAGCCTATAAAATCTCCCCTTGCCCCCAGCTACCACCTGAAACATCTCCGTACGTAGTGGTTTTGACCGGAGTGCCCCCGCTGGTAGGCGAGCGAGGTGAAACATTCCTTGAGCTGAAGAATAAAATTATCCTCTGGTTTAACAAACATAGACCCCTTATGGGGGCAGGCCAGGGGGGAATTCTATTCGCTCGAAGAATTAGTTGGTTGGGGACCAGACCTAAGGATATCATGGGGGACTGCGTAATTGTCAATTTTAGGGATCCAGGAGTGGTTAACTATATCCTGGATCATGGTGGCCTTTCTAATCTGGACACAATCAACACTCTACATTTGGGGTATTTCTACTCATGAGCTCAAGTACAGGGTGGCCCTGTTCCATCTTATTGTTTCCAGGGAGGACAGGACCTATAATATAATATCCCCGTAGCTAACAGTTACAGTCTCTTGAACAACGTGGACTGACTATCCCCTTTCTCGGGCCCTAATGTTTTGGGAACTTACCAAGTTGGGAGCAAGGTGGAGGAGGGTGTGAGTGATGAGGCGGGGCCATCTGAGATGGGTACTGGGATTAAGGCAGATGGTATTCTAAGTTGCCACCCATCCTCGGTTACCAGCCCCATTGGAGCCGGTAGAGAGTTGGACATACACACCCACAGAGTATCGCCCCCTCCCTCTGTTTCTCAATCGACATTTGTTATTCCGGCCTGTGCAGATACCCGTAGATCGTTGATTGGGTCATGAATGTAGCCAGGATTGGGTCTAAGTTGGATGATCCAGAATGGGGAGAGTTGGTGGATAGGCATGACTTGTGTTTGTTCCAAGAGACCTGGTCAGTGTCAGACCCTGCCAGGGTGGATTACGCAACATTCTACAAAATGGCAGTGCAGGGTCCCAGGGGAAGACCTTCGGACCTTCGGGGGCACTGTGTACCTGGGTTGCCTCCCATCTGGGGTGTTCGGCCAAGCTAATAGACTCTCACTCCCCGTACATCCTCTGTATCTTACTTACATTTTTGGATGGTTTGACGCTGGTAGTGATCAATATATATCTACGTCCCACTCCTCTTCAGCTGGGCTTATCTCAATTGGAGGCGCTGGAGGAACTTTTTTCTATGTTTCCTCCATCGTCCCACAAAATCATCGGGGGTGATTTTAATTCCCATTTTGAGCCGTTTGCTGGGATCCCCCCCTGTAACGGCGGAGGAGGACTCCAACTGGTATATTCCGGAGTGTATTATGTACCCGGCTAAGCGTATATCTCCTTTGGCCCTGGAGATTAATAAACTGACAGTTGCTTACTCCCTCAGGGCCTGCAAGGGCAGGATACCTCCCGATGTACCAGGTACAAGTACATATAATAGACCAGGGAAAAGATAATCCATTAACTATATTTTGGTCAACGTGGATTTTTGGGCCCAATTGAGAGCCTTAACTGTTATCCCTAGGGTAGATAGCGATCATAACCTCCTATCACTTGAACTGAACTATACTTTGGGACACCAAAATGATCTGGGGGTACTGGAGTCTATTAATGACCTGAATCTAGTCACAGCGGCGGGTGGCAGACGCATTAAGTGGGCAAAGGTTGCGCTAGCCCCAGACAAACTAGCGGAGATATATCATCTTGTGGCTTGTTCCTTAATAGAGGTAGGTGACCTTGTGGGCGTCAACCATGATTCGTCCTACTTCCAGGATCTACGATATATTCATAATAAGCTCCTTTCCAGTTTAGCGGGCTATTTCTACAAAACGGACAACTTGAGGCCACGGGTAAAAGACCAGGCGCACTGGTTTAATAAAAACTGCAGGGTGGCAAAAAATTCCCTCATAAAGGAAGTAAAATCTGGGTCTCTGTCGAGCATTAGATCAGCTAGGCAGAACTACAAAAGACTGACCACGGACGCTAGGGCAGAGTGGGAGGCATTAAGGTGGGAAAGCCTAAAAGTAGCCTTGGACGGAAGACACTACAGAGCCTTTTGGAACCTAGTTAGATCAGGTTCTGTAGAGGGGTCGACAGCGATAATTCCTAACCTTAGTGAAGAGGTTTGGCTTGCTCACTCTAGGCCCCTCTACTCTCGCTCTGACAGCACAGCGGTAGAAGATCTACCCCCACCAAAGAACATCCCTGGCTCACCCCAGCCGGTCGCATTAAAGTAAAGTAAAGTCCACATTTGTAAAGCGCACAATCACCCGTAAGGGTCTCTAGGCGCTGGGGGCCGTCGGGAAGATTAAGCGAGCTATTGCCCAGAGTCACATGGTGCTGGGCTAACCTGCCGCCGGAGCCGGGGATCGAACCGTGGTCCCCAGATTCCAGCGTCAGTCGCCCTGGCCGCGGCGCCACACCTCTTCCACAATTAGACCTTGATTGTCCACCCTGCACCCTGCTTGAAATCCAGGTGGCCTTAAAAAGCTTAACTACCGGGAAAGCTCCGGGGCTAGATAGGATTCCTGGAGACCTATATCTAAACAAACAGAAGTTTGGGCCCCCTATCTTTGGTTATACTTTAATGCCATTCTACAGGGTATGGAGATCCCCGAAACCTGATTAGGCGCAGAAATTATACCCATCTACAAAAAGGCTTCCCCCCTCGACCCGGCCAACTACCGCTCCATTAGTCTTATTGACATCCTCCAGAAACTATATTCCCACCTTTTACTCCTTGCAAGCGGGCTTTAGTGCGAAGATTTCTACCATCGACCAACTGTTCAGATTACAGTTGGTATACTGGAAGACGGTTTTTCTGGGGGCGGGTAGTTTGTATTTGATCTTTGTGGACCTCCGTTCCGCATTTGATCTGGTCCAGCAGGACAAGCTCTGGGTAATATTACAAGAGATGGGCGTGCCGGTCTATTTGTGCCACCTATTCAAACGCTTGCACCAAGGTACCTACGCTAGGGTGAGGTTTGGGAGGAACGGGGAGCTCTCAGCTCCGTTCCCAGTGGAAAAGGGAGTGAGGCAGGGGTGCGTGCTGGCCCCCACGCTCTTCTCCCTCTTCCTCAATGGGCTGATTGAGCATCTATTGGGAGCGAGGGACCTCGACTCACCAACCCTAGCAGGCCGTAAGACACCAGCCCTGATGTTCGCTGATGATACCCTTTTATTATCAAAAACCTCCTCGGGTATCCAGCGAACACTGGAGGCGTTTTGCTCCTTTTGTAGAATGAGGAATCTGGAGATTAATCTCTCCAAAACTAAATTTATGGTCTATAATGCCAGAACATCCAACTATCCCCATCCCCATTTGGATGGTCGGGGGTTAGAACGTGTGTCAACCTTTGATTATCTGGGGGTAACTCTAAACGATAGAATGGATTGGGGGTCCCACATGGCGAAGGCGATCCTGAAGTTGGCCCAATCCTCTGGCGGTATCCTAAAGGTTCATAACGAGTGTTCTTTTAAGCCGTTGGGACCGCCCGTGGAGATTTACAAAGCCCAAGCGAGAGGAGGAGCACTATATGGCGCAGAGCTGTGGGGTCACCATTGTGCAACTCCCCTAACCCTTACTGAGAATAGCTTTATCAGGCGCCTTTTGAAACTACCCAAGAGTTCCCCTCTGACCCCCCTACAGTTAGATCTAGGTCTGCTCCCTATCCAGGAGATTGTTTCCAATCGCCCCCTGCTGTACTGGAGGCGACTGTGGTCAACCCCTGAGCTTTCGAGCTACAGGGAGTACCTAAGGGACCTTTTGTCCAGAGTAGGCGTGAGAAGAATTCCCTGGCTGAAATACATCAAACAGCTTTGCCATGCTCTTGGCAAAAGTGACTTGTGGTCTTTACCTGAGGAAGCCTGCGCCCTGATCTCCAAGAGGTAAATGAGTCTGTTACTCAAGGAACATCAAACGGAAATCATGCTAGCAAACCCCGCTTTGGGTAAGTTGACCAACACCTTCTTAGATATTAAGGTTATTCCCTACTTCGAGAAGTTCCCGGACGATATCTATCCCCTACTGGCTAAGAAATGATACGTCCAGTTTAGGTATGGAACTCTGCCCCTAAGGGCTATAACACATAAGTGGCCCAACGCTTCCCAATCTTTGAGTTCTTGCCCAGGGTGTGAGGCCACCGAAGAGACGGATCTGCACGTTCTGCTCTTCTGCCCCTCCTACTCTAGGGCTAGATCCAAATGGATCATTCAAGTCTGCAAGTCTAGGGGTCTCAGGGATTATAGGGAGGTACTTAGAACTCTAAAATATGACACCTCCCCGCTGATTGTGTTTGCAACAGCTAGATTCCTCCTGTCTATGTGGTGCTTAAGAGGCGCCAAACTTAAAACGCAAAATTGTTGAATTATTCCTGTGTGTCCACTTAACACTGTATTGAGCACCTGTGCTTTACAAACAAAATATAGTTCAGGGAATGTGCATGACATCCCTCCTTTTAACTTTCTAACTTGTACAATTTTCATCATGTTTTTTAATATTGTGCTCTTTTTTAATACCATATGATCTTGGGATGTTTTATGTGTGTTTTATACTATTTGTCTAAATTGCTAAATGTGTCCATATGTGCTTTTATGGTTTTTAACCGATAATAAAGCTTTTTGACTGACTGGCTGACTATATCCATCAAAGTACAAGTATTCTTTGCCTAGCCTATTTTTGGTGGGTCCAGACCTCCTTTTCACTTTTTGTCCACGATCTCGCTCACAGAACTTTGACATTTGGTAGCGTTGAACTGGGCACAGGACTACTTTCATATGCTAATGTTCTTTTTTAGGGTATGTTAATGTCGTTATGCACCCAGAATCCACAACGGTGGGAGGGGGGACGTATGGGGAATTAAGGCCTCCCCCCATTTTCTTCTTTTAGAATCATTGTTGGGCGACAGGCACTCTGCATTTTTATAAATGGGCAGTTCAAAGCCCAGAGTGCAGGGAAGCAGGGTGGGGGGTTGTTGGGAAGGGTTGTTGTTGTTTTTTTTCGTTTATTGTATTTTGTTTTATCTCGATGGTACAGCTTTTGTTCACAATGTAACCTTCTACACCACATGCACGAATACATGGGGACACAGCGGAACAAGGAATTCAAGGTCCTAAGTTGGAATGTTAACGGGCTGGGGGACAGAATCAAAAGAGTGGTGGTACTACAGCATATCAAGAGACTCTCGCCAGACATTGTATTGCTCCAAGAAACTCATCTGATAGGGAATGTATGCAAGGCAATGCACAGATATGGGTACCAAATGGTGGCACATGCGGGCTTCACATCTAGCTCAAGAGGGGCGGGCGTGCTACTGAGAAAGTCATTCACCTTATCTATTGCATCCACACACCTCGACGATCATGGGATATAAGCGGGGGTCACAGGCACCTGGGGGGGCGCAACTTTTACATTCATATCCATTTATGCGCCACCGGGGCTACAAGTCGTGACCTTCACAGACCTCAGTGCTATTTTACTAACACTGCCCGAGGGGCACTTAGTTTTGGGCGGCAATTTCAATTCAGTACTGTCGGGCTCGCTCAACAGGCAACCTCCTTGGATACTTTCCCAGGCCGTCCATTCCTTTCATAGATTTTTAGAAGCGATGGGTTTGGTGGACGGCTGGAGAGCCCACAACCCAGACAAGATTCAGTACACCTTCCACTCGGGGTCCCCACAATAGCCTTTCACGCCTTGACTACATAATTGTCCCGGCTTCACAAGTCTTTACTATTCATGAGATCCGACACCTGGCCAGGGGCATATCCGATCATTCCCCCCTATAGGTCCACATTACTCTTGACCACACACAAGTGGGACGCATCGCACCTATTAATCCCTGGTACCTCAAAAACCCACAAATACGTAAAGACCTCACCAAATCCATAGACGACTACTTCCTGGAAACCGAGGGTACGATATTGTCCCCCAAGATGTTGTGGGAGGCCTTCAAACCCGTGGTTAGGGGCTAGGCTCTCTCTCTCATAGCAGGATCAAAGAAAGATAGAATTAAAGCAATCTCAGAGGCAAAGCAAGCGATCAACCGCCTCGAACAAGAAATAAACACCAACACCACATCAGAAGCTCTGCACTCACTCCATCTGTGTCAGAACGAATATCGGGCTCTAGCCACCGACCGTGCAAAGCTACTCGGGCAGGGCAGGCTGGGCCGTATTATTGAGTAGGGAGACAAAGCTGGGAAATGAATTGCCGGGCTTGAAAAAAAAGAACATGCCAGTAGACTTGTCCCGGAACTGAGAGACGGCGACGGACCACCTATCTCGGACCCTCAGTCCATAGTTGACCTCTTTGCAGCACACTTTCACTCAGTTTACCGCTCGTTGCGTCCTACACAGAGTCGGACTCCGCGAACTTAATTAGAGATATCTCCTTCCCAATGCTCTCTGACAATGACCGAACATTCATGGACAGCACCCCCACCACGGACGAAATTGCGCTGGCAATACGAACACTCCACCCGGGTAAGGCCCTTGGCCCAAATGGAATACCAATCGAACTCTACAAGCTCCGCCCTGACAAACTAGCCCCTTATCTGAAACGCATGTATGAAAACAGTCTCGAAAAGGGAGCGCTGCCCCTTGACCAGAGAATCGCCACTATAGTCACAATCCACAAAGTGCTGGGTAGGGCTTCTACTATACGTGAGGATGCAGTCATAGCCTCCTTAGATGCCACTATGGCATTTGACGCACTCGAGTGGCCTTATCTCTTCGCAGTGCTTGGGAAATGGGATTCGGCCCGGGCTTCTGTCGATGGGTGCGTTTGTTGTATAGTGGGCTAATGGCTCAAGTAGTTGTCAATAACAGAAAATCTGAGACATTCCAGCTCAGCCGGGGAACCCGTCAGGGGTGCCCCCACTCCCTGTTGCTATACTCTCTGGCCCTTGAGCCCCTTGCCACATGGATCCGTAAAGACGTCATGATCCGAGGGATGCAGTGTGCAGTGGTCGGTGGATTGGGAGGATCGCATTTCTCTATACGCTGACGATATTCTCCTATACCTCACGTCCCCCAAGAGATTCCTTATTGCAGTTTTTGACATCTTGGCCACTTTCGGCAGGTATTCCGGATTCCGCGTGAACTGGCAGAAATCTCTCCTCTATGTTCTACACGGGGACTCTCCTCCGTTACCCGGAACTGCCCCATACCCATAGTCTTGGACGGCTTCAAATACCTAGGCATATATATCTCTCCCGACCCGCTGATCAGGCATGCCCGTAACCTTGCCCCCCCTCTGCAAAGACTCATAAGTGACATCACGCATTGGAAGACACTCCCGCTCTCATTATTGGGCAAGGCGGCCCTTTTTAAAATGATGTCCCTACCCCGCTTTCTGTATGCCCTGCAAAACTCTGCTGACCCTGTCCCGAATACGTATTTTAAAGAGATCGAGGGGCTCCAGCGAGATCTTCTGTGGTGCGGACGACCGCGCATTGCCATGCACAAACTTACGCTCGGTTGGTATGACGGCGGTATTGGGCTACCTGTATACTACTGGGCTGCACACCTTACGGCTATTAATCATTGCACATATGGCCACCAAGATAATCCAGGCTTCAATATGGACTGCTGGCTCCTCCCAAACGGGTCTTTTACCCGTGCACTATACTCTAAACCGAACAGGTACCCACTCACCAGCCCTACACAACACACAATTAAAATTTGGCACTCTGCAACTAAATCCCTTGGCTGGAGCAATAAATTGACTCTCGCCACTTCATTATGGGACTCGCAAAAACAAGGTTATCTGCGCAACTCGAAGGGCTTCGATAAATGGGACCTCATTGTTATCTCCCACATCAGAGACCTATGGAATTCTGAGGGCATGAAACCCTTCGCCACGCTCCAAACCCAATACTCCCTCTCAGACTCGGATCGCTTTCGCTACCTCCAAGTCCGCCACGCACTCCAGACAACGTTACCCCGTGACATTACTCCCCCGGAAAGCTCCCCATTAGAAGACAGACTGCTGGACGGACACCTACCTGAGTGGGGCATCTCCCTTACCGATCGGAAGCTGATTAACAATATAGGTGACCCCCTACTGGCACTGCGTGAGAAGTGGACTAGGGATGGGTTCGAACTAAATGATGAGGACTGGCAGACGGCAGTCTCCTCCCCCAGGACTGCTGCTATCCCGGCGCGGCTCCGCCTAGTACAACTCAAAATCCTTCACAGAGTGTATTTGACTGGGCCCCTGTTAGCACACATGGGTGGATTGGCAGACGAATCATGTAGACGGGGATGCACACAGACAGGCACATTCATGCATATTCTCTGGCACTGTGACTTAATCCAAGAATACTGGCGGGCAGTCCATGCAGTGATGAGCGAAACACTGGGGGTCGAAATCAAGCCCACAGCACTGAGGTGCCTCCTTAATATCTGGGAATCAACTGACCTCAACACACACTCAACTCATTGGGTCACTCTCGCTTGCATGATCGCCAAGAGAAATATAGTGCAGCTCTGGGGGCCACCCGCGCACCCGTGATTACTGAATGGGAAAGAGACCTTGATTGGAGTATGCTACGAGAAAAGACAGTTTATGTGGTCCGGGGCTGCCCCGGAAGTGGTCTAAGATATGGGCCCCTTGGAATGCATATCGTGGGGACATTTGTACTCCCCCCCCGCGATTTGGACAACGACGATCCACCCTCCCCGTGATTTCCACTGATATATGCTGTTGTACTCATATGCACCTTCTCTTATAACCAGCTGTATCCTACCCATTAATCATTGTGACAATGTACCTTGATGTCGAGATTGTTTAATAAAAAGATTTATAAAAGAAAATAAAAAAATGCAGTGTGGTCTATGTGGTACCATGTTCTCTTTGAGTGCAGCACTATATGTGTGTTAAAATTCATTGGAATCCCTGTCCCACAAGGAACAACAAGAACAGCTTGGGTCTGCTACCCCATGAAGGTCTTCATTCTTCATGTCACTGTCTTTCACACACTGGATAGCTGGCTCATGTATATTGATGAGTTGGGCAGTGTCCTAACCACTAAGCACTGCCGCTTTTCATAGGATAACAGTTCAGTATCTGCATACTGGTGTGACCCAACCTTTTTCTGTGTTGCTCCAGATGTCAATTTACCACCAACGATCACTGCAAACTTAAGTGATAAGCCAGTGCACCAATGCAACTTCTATAAAGCATCTCAACTCAAACACTGAGGAGCATTTCAAAGCAACCTCTGAATCCAGTCTCTGTTAACCACTAAACCACGTTGCAGTTATTCATTAAAAGGCATATTGACTTAAAGTTAAAGAACACCTGAACTTAACCACTAAAGCCCATGTCAAATTAAGCACCAACCTAACTTTAGGGTGTTGTAAATGGCCCTTTCTGCAGGGTCACCCCTAAACTTTGTGACTCTCATTTTTTCTGAATTCGTTTTTGTTGGCTTTAGGAGTCTGTGCACTTTACCAATGCTAACCAATATTAACATGCTTGTCCTTTCTCCTTAAAACATGGCACTATTGGCTCATCCACAATCGGCATATTTAATTTACTTATAAGTCCCTAATAACATGCACTACCTGTGCCCAGGGACTGTAGATTAAATGCTATCAGTGGTCTTGCAACACTGATTATGCCACCGACTTAAGTAACCCTTTAAACATTTCTCATGCCTGCCATTGCAAAGCCTGTGTTTGCAATTTAAACTGGCATGTTGACCTGGCAAGTTAAACCTCTTTTATGGACCAAACATCCTTTTTAATACATATAAGTCACCCCAAGGGTAGGCCCTGGACAGCCCAGAGGATAGGGTGAAATGTATTTAAAAAGCAGGATATGTACTTTTAAGTTTTACATGTCCTGGTAGTGACAGACTCTTAAATTCATGTTTTACTAGTGCAAAGCCTATCTCTCCCATAGAATAATATTGGAGTTGCCTTATTAAATTATATAAGACTCATTTTCAAATAGGATGAGATGACCCCTTCAAGTTTGGTGTCTCTAGAATCACAATTTAGAATCCTAACTTATGGTAGAGTTGGATTTTAAATTGCAAATCTGAAAATGCCACTTTTATCAATCAATCCATCAGTCAAGCATTTGTTAAGCGCAACTACTCACCCGTGAGGGTCTCAAGGCGCTGGGGAGGGGGGCTTTGCAGGTTCCAGTCCATCAAGGACGGGGTCTGTTGAAGAGCCAGGTTTTGAGGTTTCTTGTGACGATGGGAAGGGATGTTGTCTGTCTGAGGTGGAGAAGGAGGCGTTCCAGGCTCTGGCCACGAGGAAGGAGAAGGAGCGGCCGCCTGATCTAGTCTTTCGGGTGCGGGGGAACAAGGCGTAGGAGAGCTGGGTTGATCGTAGGGTTCTTTGGGGTGTGTAGAATTCGACTCGCTGTTCAGGTATGCTGGTCTGGTGTCGTGAAGGACCTTGTGAGCATGGGTGAGCATCTTGAAGGTGATTCTAGCTTTGATGGGAAGCCAGTGGAGTGTGCGCAGGTGCTGGGAGATGTGGCAGTGTCTTGGCAGGTTGAGGACCAGTCTTGCGGCGGCGTTCTGGATGTTCTGTAGCTTGCGTGGGAGGTTTTTGTTTATTCTGGCATAGAGTGCGCTGCCATAGTCGAGTCTGCTGGTGACCAGGGTGTGAGTGACGGTCTTTCTGTGTTCAAGGGGGATCCATTTGAAGGTCTTACGTAGGAGGCAGAGGGTGTGGAAGAAGGAGGTTGAGACAGCGTTGATCTGGCGGTCCATTTTGAGTTCAAAGTCCAGGATGATTCCCAGGTTGCCTGCGTGGTCCATGAGGCTGGGCGGACTTCCAAGGGTGGGGGGCCTCCAGGTGTCTTTCCAGGCATCGGGGTGTGGGTCCATGATGGGTACTTGTGTTTTTTTGGTGTTTAGTTGAAAGCAGCTGTTTTTCATCCATTTTGCAACAGCTTCCATGCCTTCTTGAAAATTGTGTCTGTTGGTGTTGGGTTCGTTGGATAGGGAGAGGATGAGTTGGGTGTCGTCTGTGTATGACACAATGTTGAGTCCGTAGGTTCTGATGATGGGGGCGAGCAAAGTCATGTAGACGCTGAAGAGCGAGGGGGTGAGGGATGACCCCTGGGGGACTCCGCAGGTGGTTAGTGTAGGGTCTGAGAGGAAATGGGAAGTCTGATCTGTTGCGTTGTGCCAGAGAGGAAGGAACGTGTTCAGCCGAGGGCCTTGTCTTGAATCCCTGCGTCAGGGAGTCTGCGTATTAGGGTGCGGTGAGAGACTGTGTCCAACGCCGCTTAGAGGTCAAGGAGGATGAGGGCTGCTGTTTCTCCTTTGTCCAGTAGGGTGCAGATGTCGTTTGTTGCGGCGAGGAGGGTGGTTTCCGTGCTTTGATTTTTCTGAAGCCGGATTGGGAGGAGTCTGATGAGTTGTTGGTGGTGGAGTTTGGTCGCGGCTCTGAAGTTGTTCTGGGCTTCTATAGATTTGGTGTTCCTCCAGTCCTTTTGGAGGTGGCGGCAAGTGCGTCTAGACTTTCGAAGTTTGGTGGTAAACCATCTAGCTTTCTTGGCGTGGGTGTTGTTTTTCTTGAGGGGGTGTTTTCGCGCTGTTGATGATCCATCTGTGCAGGGTTCGGGCTGCGGCGTTGGGGTCGTCGTTCAGGGTGGAGTTGCTGAGCGATGAGGTTAGCTGGTCATCGGGGATTCTGGTCCAATTTCTTGTGGGAGCAGGTGCTGATGTCTGTGGATGGTGGGTGTTCTGAAGGTGAAGTGAACGCATCAATGGCCGGTCCATGGAAGTTCGGTGATGTGGCTGAAGGTGATGGAGTTTCCTGTTCTGAATAGATGATCGAGGGTGTGTCCTGCTGAGTGCGTGGGTGCGATCACGATCTGGCGGAGTCCAATGTTGTGGAGGTTGTCCAGGAGGAATGTGGTGCTGGGGTCCTGTTGGTTGTCGAGGTGTCTCCCAGCAGGGTGTAGTTGCTGGATGCGATGGCCTGTGGGGAGATGATGTCCGTGATGGATTCGGCAAAAGGTCCACAGGGTCCAGGTAGATGAGGGGTCCTCGGAGGGTGGTGGTGGGGCTGGCCAGTATCTTCAAGTGAAGGTGTTCCATCAGGTCTGTGGGCTTGTCAGGGAGTGTGGCAGGTGGAGAGTGGATTTGTGGACGATGGCGATTCCTCCTCCCGGGCGGTTGGGGCGGTCCTTCCTGGAGATCTTGCCCCCTTGGGGTAACTTTTAGAAAGTTAGCTACCTTTTTTGAATGCTGCTATCTACATAGACAGACAAATGGCCAATACCCAATTTCATTGGACCTGGGTATTTATTTAACCTTTACTTTGTTCATGTCATGAATTATTTTTCATCATTTCATGCCTAGAGGCCCATAGGAATGAATGGGAAGACATTCTCAATTCGCGATTCTAATTTAGAGAATCGCAAATTGAGAATGCAATTTCAAAGGTGCCAGGGTGTCAAAAAGACACACTGTTGCACCCCTGAAATGTACATGTGTGCACATGTGGCACACATACATGCCCTAAGGGCATGTATGTGCACCACATGGCACTTTGAAAAATGCAAAAAATTGTATTTTTCAATGAAATCGCAAATTACCACCAACTTGAAGTTGGTGGTAATTTGCGATTTCTTATGGCCAAATTGCACTTTTTCTGTGCTTCATACATTTTATTTAAGGAATCGCAATTTGCGATTCCTTAAATGCAATTGCAAAATAGAGAATTGCAAATTTTGCGATTCTCTAATTTGCGATGCCCTTTTGGATGATACATCCCAAAAGGCCTTTTCCCGCTCGCAAACGGGCTGATTCTGAGAATTTTGCCGGTTGACAGCCAGGCGCACCCTCCACGCGTTACCCCAACCACTCCTGGGCTATAAATAAGCGCATCTAAAGAACAGAAGCGCTTGTCCTCGTTATTTTCTACCCCTACCTGGAATCCAGTGTCTTCAAGCTGTTGTGTCCTGCTGGACACATTCTAGTTGATCAGCGTGTAATCCTACACTAAGCACCCACCCACCACTGATGTCACGAGGCACGTGACACAGATAATAAAAGGAGCCGAGGGCACGTGCTCTAGGCTCATTAACCCACCAGCTAGTGTGTGCCTGCGTCCAGTCATTTACGACCATGTGGGCCTAGGGCCCCCAACACAACAATGGCGACGAGGGGTGGTGGCTGTGCCCACGCGTGCCACAGCCATTTTCGTCGTGGGTGAAAGGGGGAGAGAACAGCAGGGCGACATCGTGCCCCCTCCCCTCCCCCAGGATCGGCGCCAGCCTGCCGAGTGGCCCGCGGGGCGTGTGCCTTGCCCCGGGCCCACAGGTCCATCTCGAGGTGACCAGGAGCTCACCCCGCACCTAGACCCCCAGTGCAGGAGGAAAAGCGGACCGGGCAGAGCCCACCTGCACCGGCCGCAAATGAGCCCCGGACAAGGAAGCGGACCGACCGGAGCCCACCCGAGTCGGCCGCAGCAGCAGGGACCCCCGCCGGAGAGGAGTGCTGGCCGGGCGGAGCCCACTCACCACGGCCACAGCTAATGATAAGGCCCGTGGGCCGGAGGTGAGCCCGGGCGTAGAGAGGTGCCTGGGGGGGCCGCGCAAGCATGAAGCGACCCCCCCTAAAGTGATGGAAGCGGAGCCCACCCTCATAGTCAGGACGCTATGCCGCGCGTGATGCGGCCGAAAATTAACTTGACATGAAGCAGGGCCAGCGGAGCCTGCCTGAAGCGTCCCCTGTCCCCCGTCGCGCAGCGAGTGACTGAGGCTGCCGCGGCGAGGGGGTGAAGGGACTTAAAAGCGAAGCGCCCGCAGCGTGTAGGAGAGCTGCCGGGCGGGAGAGCATCGCAAGCGGAGCCCACCCGCTGCTGTGGCCAGAAGAGACACGAGGCGTGTAATGAGCCCCTGTTCAAGCGGAGCCTACCCGCATCATCTGCGACGCCCGTGGGGCAAGAGGCGAGCCCAGCAACTGCGGCAATAGCTCAAGGGGCAGCTGGCCCCAACCGAACCTGGAGGAGTGAGAGCGCTGCACGTGTGAGGGAGGCAGGCGCAGCAATGTGAGACGGGTCGCTGAGGACAGACTGCGCAGCCCAGAACATGACTGCCACCCGCCGAGAGTAATGAGGTGCCCCCCCCCGTGAAAAGAGGAGTGCATGCCCGCTCCCCCACTCCGCGAAGAGGATGAGCCATGCCCAAGTGGGGCAAGAAGCCCCAGGTGCCAACTCCAGCCCCCCCCCCAAGCACTGAATGTGCAATGAGCCCCCTGCATGTCTGGGGATAAAATGAACAATAATGGACCTACCGGGAATTCAGTGGTAGCGCGGCCATCTGATGACGTGCCCCGCCCAGGGGGTAATGACTGCAAGACCGTCAGGAGTCCTGGGAGCTTAAGCTGCACAAGGCCAGCGCGATCCGGGGTGAAGACCGGGAGGTGCCTCGGAGGAAAAACACGGAGCAGAGTGAAAGCAAGGCTGCAGGCAGCTAGTTCGAGCAACACTGCCACCCAGTGGCCAACAGTCAACACTGCAGCCTGCAAGACAAACAAGCACACTGCAAGCCAAGAGAAGTGTGCAAGAGAAAATAAGCCAATGAAGCAAACAAGCACAAGACAAGCCAAGGGAAAGCCTACAAAGGGAAAGCAAACCTGCAGCGACGCGGATGTAGACAGAGACCCATCATCACTGCTGAAGTGACGCCTGGTGGCCACAGGTGCTCACCGCAACCGCAGAAGAAGACAGCATTACCCTGGACAGTAAGGGAGAGTCAAAAGTCTACCGCAAGCAGCAAGATTCAAAGGCAACTGATGGAAGAGCGCAAGTGTACCCCGGACGCGGACGGTACAGGACAGCGCCTGACAGTAAGGAAGCCACACCTCAAGTACTAGAAGAAGTGCGCAGCAAGTACCCAAAGTACTGGAAGAAGCAGAAGTGCAGCACGCACTTGGAGTAGAGCGATGATGCCAGAGAAGCTAAAGAAACGCAAGGAACAAAGCGACACTGAAGATGTACCACGACGGTACAAAGTGAAGCACAAACTTGCAACTGCCATGCACAATGACGTGCAATGAAAGAGTGACGCAAGATCACCACGCCAAGAAGCAAAAGAGCCTCACCGGCATTGCGCAAGAGAAGTGCACCCACCGGAGAAGGTTCATGGAGCAGTGAAGTAACCCTCCTGAAACAGCAGAGCACACGAAGAGCGCAGACAATACTGCGCCAACGCAAAAGCACTGCAACAGAAGTAAATTGCGATCCCTACGATCGCGGACAGCAAGGAGACTCACAAAGAGGAAGCTGTCCACCCCTTCTGGTAGCAAGGAAGATCGCCTAAGAAGAAAAGGATGATCCGACCAGCCAGAGGCGTACCCAAAGAAAAGCCGACCAGTCAAATGGTCGCCCGAGAAGGCAAGAGAAAAGATCGTAACGACCGGTCCAGTCACAGAAGAGAAGAAGATAGTGTCCTAAAGCCAGGACAAGACCAGAGGGAAATAGGCGGAGTGCATGCTGCTTGAAGAAGCCTGGTCAGGAAGACAAAGACAGAAAGGTGACAGCACTGTGTCGTGAAAAGGAACATGAAGAAAGAAGTCATGTGGCACAACGCCAAGAACAGCATCTGGAAAAGGTGAGGAGAGGTGTGATAAGTCTACACACTTACAAGAAGAAGAGGTGACACACACCACAACCTCGTGTACAGTGACCCACACGTCCAGGAGAACACTGATGGCACCAGGAACAGAACAGGCACCTATTCACAAGACCCCGACAACCCGTCGACGGTAGGAGAGCACAGGCCGGACCATTGGAAACACCCACCTTTGGGATCGAGCGGAAACCTGATGAAAAGGGCCTCCGGGACATCTTGTGGAAGGAGAACACCCGAGAGAGGGGCGTCCTAGTGAGAAGAATGTCCTTCAAACACTCCATCCTTTGTAATGTAAAGCCAAACTGCCTACAGTGAAGAAACCGACGGACCAGTAGAAGACAACATCCTTCAAGTCTTACCTCTGGTCATCCTGTTTGGCGCACCCTCAAAAGCAAGATCTCAGTGGACTGACCAACACACTTCCACGGCGCAAGTGCAGAAGAGCACGCCCACTGAGAACCAGGACGTTGAGCCAAGAAGAATAAATATTTCAGCAGCAATTTCCACCGTCGTCATCAAGCAAACAGCTGAAGAGACGCAATGTAAATCTGTAATTATTGTATATTCATGTACTTCCTCCCACAGGTTCGGACTTTTGTCTTTCCTTAATTTTTATTAAATTTTGGGAGGAATGTTGTGTCCTGCTGGACACATTCTAGTTGATCAGCGTGTAATCTTACACTAAGCACCCACCCACCACTGATGTCACGAGGCACGTGACACAGATAATAAAAGGAGCCGAGCGCACGTGCTCTAGGCTCATTAACCCACCAGCTAGTGTGTGCCTGCGTCCAGTCATTTACGACCATGTGGGCCTAGGGCCCCCAACACAACACAAGCCTCTGTCTCGGATTTCCTTCGGCTCCAGTTCTTGGCTGCATTCTTCCCGACTAAGCTTCCTCTTCGTTCTTCTTGTCTTCGGCTCCAGTTACTCGGGCAACTTTCTGGAGTCCCACACCATATCCAGATTCCGCCTGGCAATAAAAGAAAGAAACAGAGGACAAGGTGTAAAGAGGTATTTCTCAGCATTAGCGGCTTGTGACTGTTTATACAAGCATTCCTCAGTTATGTCAATTCATTTCTTTTTTATTTCGGTGAGTTTATAAAGCAATCCATAAATATCTGAATAATGGAAAAGGTTAACTAATATTTCTGAATTAATAAATCGATCGATGAACATTTAAAGACCGGACAAAGTTCAATAAAAAATGGACAAGGTGTAAAGGAAGAATTTATTCCTTGGAACAAACGGAAATAATTTTAAAACTGGAGCTTCTTTCTGAATTGAACCTTTATAAAGGAAGAATCTATTCCTTAGAACAAACAGAAATTATTTTAAAACCGGAGCGTCTTTCTGAATTGAACCTTTATAAAGGAAGAATCTATTCCTTGGAACAAACGGAAATAGTTTTTAAGCAGGAGCTTCTTTTTGAATTGAACCTTTATTTTGAAACATTAAGCAAAACAGATGGACTTATTTGAGTCCCCATAAACAAGTGGGTTGCATGTATAAATACTAATGTTTTCTGTTTCCATTTTTGTGCACAGTTTCAAAAGACATATATTGTTATTGTTGAATTGCTCCAGTTGTAATGTGAATAAGTGAGAGTTGGACCAAGGAAGCGGGAGCCTAGAGACCAGAGACGCCACCGTAGCAGTCAGAAGCAGTGAGGGGAACGGCGCGGCGTGTTCTTCGGCCGCGTGTGGGCAGGACCAAGGCAGACCAACTACAAACCCCAGAAGTCTGTGGGGTAGGCACACAGGAAGTGACGCTGCGAGAGGGCGCCTGAGGCCCTCAAAACTGGCCCGGCCCTCCCGCAGCGCGGGACGCGCGCGGGCCAAGGGCGGGCCCGTCCCACGCCCATCATCGCCCGACAGAGACTGGACTGGAACATCCCCCTAACGTTTCCCTAAGGACATAAAGTAAGACTCTGAGCTGACTATTTGAATTCTATTCATTGCTTACGGTGTTTAGGCTTAAGTGGCCTACCTATGAGTAAACTAACACGTAAAGGGGGGGTTGGAGTGGCAGGGACTCTGGATGCCTTTTTTACCCAGGTGGAAAGTGTGTTATTACAGGAAATTCAGGCTACCGAAAGGAGGCTCTCATTAGATCCACTAAGCCTTCCCCCTGGACAATTTACACTAGATGACCCTGTTTTAGGCAGCACAAGGTATTCTCACTCCCCAATAATGTCAAGCGGCGGCTCTCGTTTAGCCACTCCAACAGACCTTAGATCTATAAGTAAAGCCAAGGTACCTGAAAATAAAGTTAGAACCAGGCAAAGGAAGGCACCACCTACCCCTAGCTTAGCCACAGATAATAAGAAAAGGAAAGCCTGTAAAGCCCCAGGAACGAGCGCAAGCAGCGAAATTGGCCAAACTCAATAGTACAGATATAGGGAGGGGAGGGTCTGAATTGGTAACTACTGCATTAGTACACACAAGGGAAGAAGTCCTGGACACTGGAGAGATAGGTATCACCACATTAATAAAGCATAAAACCCTATTCACTGAACTTATGGAACCAATACTGTGTAGATTAAACGCCATAGACAAAAGGCTTAATAAAATTGAAGATTACCTCATAAAACCAACAGAGGATCTTCCAGGGGGGGTCTCCATGAAATGACAGATCATCAAAGGGTAGGAAACCAAGTAGCCGTGAACCCCCACCGTCAATCCCAGGCCTGTGGGGTTCCCCCTAACAGTATCCCTCTATTGCCACCACTAATTAGTACATCCGCCCCGTCATCCTTGCCATCTGAAGCCCAAAGGACCAAATTGACAACACTTAACACAAGATTAGGAGCAGGTGAGGAGGGTAGGGGAGAAAAAACACAAAGGGTTTTCCTCGATCTCCCTCCTGAGGCAACACCCCATACTATTGTGCTAGCAAATGTACCCCAACTACGGCCAGGTGAGGACGAGCACTGGGCCAAATTAAAAAATAAGGCCCTACATTATTTGGACACTAAAACGGGGTTTGGAAACCATCTATTTGAAAACTTTTTGATGGTTAGAAGGGTGGCCTGGGTGAGTAAATCAGCTAAACGCTTGGAAGGGGACAGCATAGTCGTCAGTCTTAGGTCCCCCAAGCTAGTAGGGTGTATCCTAGAAAAGGCCGCTCCTCCAAGAGTTAGGGAAGATGCTATAAGTGTTTTACCGCTGGGGTACTTCTATAGCACCTGTCCAGGAACTAGAGGGGTCTAGGGGTCGGCCATACTAGCTACAATATTCCAACATTTAATAGATACGAGGGATTGAGCACATTGGATGCTAATGATTGACTGGGTTATGTAACCCTAGCCCCCACCACTGGCCGTGGCAGTAGTGAAGGGTAGTGAAGGGTCAGCCTAAAGATGGTTATGTCCAGCCGGGATATCAACAGAATACCCAATTTAGGGGATTTAATGTTAGCATAGAGGACATTAAGGGTATTAAGGGTAAGGAGACAGTTGTAAAGGATGTTACATTCTGCTCAAAAAACCCGCATTTAGAGGCACAGGCTTCGGGAAAGGAAGTGACTGTCTTACGGTATGCAAGGGGTTCAACCAATTCTCTGGAAGCAGTAGTACGTCCCGTAGATTTTTTACAAGAGGCCCTCCCCTTAGTATGGGGAGAGTCCGATTCTAGTGGAACAGGAAGACAGAGTGTACCAGTACAAGGTGTAGATAATGTAAAGGAAGCCGGTAATTCATGTCTTATTTCCTGGAATGTAGCTGGCCTAAAGAGCAAACTAGTGTCACTGGACTGGCACTCCCTAATTGATTCTAATGATATTGTATGCCTTCAAGAGACGTGGTTAGTTGATCCGACATTCAGACCAGGATACATTAATTTTTACAAACCTGCCACTACAGCACATAGAGGGAAACCAATGAGGGGTCTCGTCATTTGGATTAGGATGTCAGATGGGTATACAGTCAAAGAGTTGGATATGGAAGGGAAGGACATAATGGCTGTTAGGATTAGAAGACCCGGAGCCAGGGACCTAATAATCATTAATGTGTACCCCAGAGGTTTACCTGGTGGGAAAGCTTCTAGTACCATCACCCTCCTGGATTCTTTTCTCAATCAGCACACAGGAATAAATGACATAGTGGTTGCTGGTGATTTTAATTGCACGTTTGAACCCCTAGATTCAAATGACATAGACCTGGGGCAGGAAGAAGAAGCCTTATGGGACATTCCCCAACTAACTTTGGCTCCTATAAAGAAATGGTCGGAGGCGGCCATCCAACTTAAAGTGTTGTGTGTGGAATATGGTCTTAGAGCAGCTAACAGTAGAACTGTGTCTGATAAGGAAGGCTCTGTAACATTTAGCTCTGGTCAAAGAAATAGTCGAATTGACTACATTCTTGGTAATAACGAAATTTTGGCCAAATCTCGTAGACATGAGAATAGAGGAAAGGGTAGAGAGTGACCATAATCCTCTGCTATTATAGATGGCCTGTTTGAATAAATCCCCCGATGTGGTTCCCACTTCGGGGGTTGAAATTACACAAAGTAACGATATGAGACGGGTCAAGTGGTCTAAAATTATTCTAAAGGAGGATAAGCTAGTGGCTATTAACGCCTTGGCATCCAAAGCTATAGAAGTTCTTTCAGGTTGTCAAGACACACCGGGTTATGTGTCCAAGGTTGCACTTGTTCATAAAAATCTTTTTAACAAACTGAAATGTTTTTTACTGTAGATAAATCTAAAAATAAATGTAATGCTAAAGTTCCTGTAGAGTCATGGTACGGTAATACCTGTTGGGTGGCCTATAAAGCATTATCCCAGGCCATCCGTACTAAGAATAGGGATATTATCCTACAAGCTCGTATAGAATATAAGCGGGTCCAACACATAGCCAAAAAAGAATGGGAAGAAGAATATTGGCTAGAATTATTTGGAGCCAGCTTAGATAGGAACATGGCAGGCTTCTGGCACCTCCTAAAATGGGGGAGGGGCAGTACCGGTAAACCGCCAATAAACCATGTTCCCCCTGAGAATTGGGTGTCCCATTACAAAAAACTATTCGTTATGGGTCTGGATGAATCTACCTCATCCCAAGGGTGCGTGGTCAACTATAACGACACTCTTGACTTAAGTTTCACTAGAAAGGAAGTAGAAGCTGCCCTTAACAGTGTACGTAATGGTAGAGCCCCCGGGATCGATTGTGTCCCTGCTGATCTGTTTCTGTATAACATTGAGGTTTGGGCAACGTATATACAGATCCTGGCAAATGCCATCACCAAGGGTGCCCCCATTCCAGATGCATGGAAAGGTGCAGAGATTTTACCTATTTTTAGAAAAGGGGATAAATCTGACCCAGGTAATTACAGGCCCATAAGCCTGATAGATTGCTTACAGAAGGTAATCGCCAGGCAGGTCCAGAGTCGCATACAAGCCTGGATCGACGAATGTAGTATTTTATCCCCCATACAGGCAGGGTTCCATGCACACCAGAGTACCATAGACAAGGTTTTTAGATTTGTTTTAATTTATTGGCATGTAGTCCTCCTTAACGGTGGGAGAATCTATGCCGCCTTTGTAGATCTTAAAACGGCATTTGATCTGGTGCCTAGATCTAGGTTGTGGGAAGTCCTGGCCGATCAGGGGATGCCAAGGGACTTGTTGGCATTTTTGATTAAGTTACAAGAAGGCAATTTTGCCCCAGTCCGATGGGGTCAGTTTGGCCAGGTGACTGATAGATTCAAAATAGAAAGAGGGGTTAGACAGGGGTGCGTATTGGCTCCAACTTTATTCTTACTATACATTAACAGGGTTACAAATTATTTTGAGAACTATCCTACCGACGCTCCAATTATAAACGGTAGGAAAATACCCCTGTTAATGTCACGACACCCTGTTGCTGTCCAAAACCCAAAAGGGTCTCCATGTGGCCATATATCGGTTTGAGACTTTCTGCAAAGATTCCCGCCTTATAATTAACGTAGCTAAAACAAAGTTCATGGTTCTCCATAATCAAAAATCAGTAATAGGGAAGGCTACTATGAATAATGTTCCACTTGAACAGGCTAATGTATCCTCATACTTGGGCATTACATTAAGCTCCAAACTAAAATGGACTCCGCATGTGGGCATGCTGTTACTTAGACATGCCCAATTGGCAGGGGCACTGCTTAAGGAAGCTAGACAATCGTATTCTAAGCCCATAGCCCCCTTAATGAAAATCTATAATGCCAAAATGTCAGCATCGGTTCTATTACGGGCAGAATTATGGGGCTTCAGCAATATCTCCACTCTCTCGACCTCCCAGAATAAATTTATGCGATCAATAATGAGTTTACCACAATCTACTCCTCTTATACCACTCTATTACGATCTGGGCAGTCAATTCCTGGAGGATATAACCCGTTTCAGACCTGTGGCATATTGGAGGAGGCTTTGGGTCACAGAGGAACTAGCGGAGTTTGCCCATGCTCTTTTAGAGGTTAGGGATACATTTGGAGCAGGTAAAATCCTTTGGCTGAAGCAGGTTAGGTTGGTCCTGAGTGATATGGGACTTAACCAGCTGTGGCTTAAGCCAACTAGTTCCCCATTTAATTTGCGTAAAGGACTTAAGGGATTGTACTGGAACATGGTGATGGTCAAAAGATTCTCGTCCTTATCAAGTAATTTACTGTCTAAGGTTTTTTAGAGACCAAACATGTTCCAGTATATGAAAAATATTGGAATCTCATTACAGTCCCAAGTGATAGGAAATGGTACCATCAATATTGGCTAGGTACCCTTCTATTAAAATCATTTACTAGTAAATGGGGTACCGGAACAACCAAGGATTGCCCGTTTTGTCCTGAGCAAGTGGAATCCATCGCCCATGTTCTTTTTATTTGCCCAATATACAAGAACCTGAGACATAAATGGATTAGGCCGACATGCCATATGTTGGGTATTACTTCTGGTACAGAACCTCTTAGGATTTTAAGAACTGATGGGAATGATTTTTGTATAATTGCAATATCAAAATTTCTACATGGTATGTGGTTCTTACGAGCACAGGGGTTGACTGCATGTTGTACAATGAGACAGGAACATTCTCATCTGTTTTAACGTACCCGTTTTTTAAAAAGTGGGTGCAGGGACGATATTTTTTAAACTATTTATAATATTTATGAACTTGCCAACTGTGGAACAATTAAGGGACCTCTGAATTATGTAACTTGTGAATAATGGAACTGATTTTTAATGTTTGGATTATTGTTTTAAATGTATATATGTCTTTTATGAATTTGAATTCGAATAAAGATTAATTTGACTGACTGAGAACACCTTATAGGAGTTACAGATTTGTTTAGAGAGGTATTGTTATTCATACTTATGAACATAGTCTTTATGAGAAAAGCACAAACTATTGCAGAGCTATTCCTATGACTACTTAGTCAGTTCTCCTGATATATATATATATTGTTGTTGTTCTTTATTTTAACAGAACACTCATCATTGGTGACCGGTATCTATTCATAAAAGATGTAGACTCTACAATGCCATCAAACCACTACAACTCAAGGGTCACAGTGTTTTGTGTCTCTCGTGTTTCTCTTCCCATTTTCCCTTCCCCTAGGATTCCTTCTTTGCAGAGTGCGTTTTCTCGCTTTTGCGGAGGTAGGGTGTTGGGGAGGTGTAGATCTAGCCTCTCATCTCCCCAAAGGAACAACCTGGTTTTCAGGTGAGTGGTTACGCTAACACTAGATCCCTCATTGTTTTACTTTAACAAGGCCCTATCTAGCTACTCATCTTTGGGGCTACCTCCTTTTGCAAGACTTTTAGAAAGTTGGCATTTTCTTGCTTTGGCCAGTTGATGCCTGCCGCCTGTCTCTGATCACATGTCTGGAGTGGGTGACAGCCGTGCTTTGTATATTCCCTCTAGACAGCATCACACAATGGGAGCTTAGGTGTGACTTGATGGGCCATCCTGGGAAGGAGGAGCTGCATCCAGCCTAACTTACACCCGAATAGGCTATCTCCTGTCTCCACCCAAAGGGCTGCAGACCCCGTTGTTGTGAGTTTGGGACTAGGGCAGGACATATGTGTACTTCAAAGGCTTATCTTTGAAGTCTCCCCAACTTCAAAGGCAACACTGGGTAAAAGTACTGGACCTCAGACACCACCACTTCAGTAAATTTCTGTACTCTACCAGGAAGCAGGACTGCTATGCTGCTGAAAAACTGCCTCCATGCTGGACTGCTGCTCTGGAAAAACTGCTGTGCTGCTTTGCTGAAACAGCTGTGCTAACCTGCTGCACTGGCTTGCTGCCTGCTCCCCTCCTTGCCTAGGTGAGAAGGACTGGACTTGCATCACTTGAACCCAGAACCCAGAGTGACTCCAAAGGCTAATTGGATGGCCTCCTGGTCTGAAGTCTCAGGGACATAACAGGCTTCCATCAACCTTGCATCTGTGTCTGGACCATCTGTGAATCTACTCTGCCAAGTGGTAGCCACCCCAGTCCTGGACTATTGAAAGAGGGCCTGAAGTGCTTACCAGGAGAATCAACCCATCTTCTCTCCTGAGCAGCGCATCTTTAAGCTGGACTGATGCATCTCCTTGGTTGAGCAGCACATCCTCAAGCAGAACAGGCACATCTCCTCAGCTGAGCGGCGCATTCTCAAGGAAAACTGGCAAATTGCTGAGGTTGTGTAAATATTGGCGCCTGTTCTTTAAGCACACCAGACAATTCAGTTTGGCGGTGTAGTGCAAATTAGATGCATGAACAGATTTCAGGAGGAATAGAGTCACAGATTACTCTCTATTTATTTCTCCTAACTTCATCTTTGGTAAAAGTCATGACGACCTTGGCCTCTCCCTTTCATCAGCAATGCCTCGCTCTTTCATTGGTGAGTGCAATGAATCAACATTAGAAACACCCTATGGTCTACTGAGAAGGCAGCAGCAGCCATTGGTCTCTCAGGGAAGCCTGTCCTCCAAAATTAGAGAGGGCGGACATTTTCTGTGTGCACTCACCTCTTAAACCATCTCTCCACTCCTCCAAGCTAATCCATGTACTTAACATGCTGAACGTTTTCCATCAGCTTTGATTTAATATTTGCATCATAGGAAATTAAAAGAGTGGGACCGTAGGCTGAAGTGAGCAAGCCCACAAGAAATCACCGGCATACTGGCAGCAGTGAGAGCAGTGAGTCCTCAAGCTTTTTTTTTTTTTATTCTTTTTTTATTTCAATGGTTAAATTTAAAGTTACATTTTTAAGTATTTATCTGAAGTCTAAGTGGTCAGTGCAGAGTTTTAGATAGGGCATTCCAAGCTAGGGCTCCACTATGAAATGTTACGATCATCTTTATGGGTCACCATATGAACAGGATGAAAAGTGAGTCAGCAGATGAGTGGGTACTTGAGGTGATGCCATGGACCTTATGGCATCTCAAATGTGCAGCCCTAGTCTTTCCTTTTACCAACCACTATACTCTGTTTGTATGCATGTGTGCATGTGACTTATACACAGAAAGATAGCTACAAAGCAAGGGAGCTCTCTAGGGATTTTCAAAGGGTGGTGTAGATGAAGGGGGAAAGGTTAAGGCAAGGTTGTGAATATAACATCACAGGATATTGTTTACAGTAGAGAAGGAAAAGGTACTTGCAGGAGGTAACACAAGTCCGTGCAGCCCCGGTGGTGCAAGGGGCCCCCAAGCCTTCTGGGGCCCTTCAATGCATCAGGGTGCTCTCATTCTGCCATGAATATCTATGAGAGCTGGGAAACTCAGGGGGCCCTCTTTACATTCTGTAGGGGGGCCCCCATCATGTTATGGTATGCCACTGGGTGCTGGGGTAACCCTTGCAAGCAAGCACAGAGAGTGTCGAAGTGGATGACGGGAGATGAGATCAAAGGGTGCGCTGTCATGCAGGTGGTACTTGTAGAATACTATTGAGACTCAAGTGTAAAAGTCCCAGAAGGCTTTAGTCTGTTTAAGCAAAGGCCGAAAGTGGAAAGTTGCATCCTCGATGACATATAGCCACCATACGCAGCAGTCTTGGGATGTTAGTGTATTGTGTTGAACACCTTCCAATCAGATGTCTTTTTCGAGGATTGTGTATCGGTCGTGCCACTCTGTGTGGTGATGCTTGTTGTGTCATTTTATGTGCAACTTTTCTACACTTTGAAAGTGCAGTCGTGGCTGTTGGTGTATCTTAAGATGCTATCTTGAGCGACACAATACATTGACATCAATTTAACTCTAACTTTACATGTCATTTTTGCCTCTGCATTTGATTTTGTACTTACGAATCAGCCTCACGGGTTTTTCTGAGTTGGAGGGCGACACACTCAATTGCCTCCCAAAACTATTTTCAACGTCAGTAATCTATTGTATTGTAACCAGTTTCGATGTTAATGCTGCTTACAAGAGAAGCTTCCAGGGACCAGGTGCTGCCTTCCTTTTAACCTTCTCTTTTGTCAAATATTCAACGTCCCCCAACTCAATTACCTTAGCATATGTTTAATAGGTTGCCTTATCTCATGTTCAGCCTGACAAACAATTACCTGCATACATAATTGGTGAACATATTCAAAACAAAGCATCATAATACATATACTGCAATGCCACCATTTTCTGCAAATCTCTACAACTTCTTACACCACTTTCTTTAGTGGTATAAAACATTACTTCAAACCTCTAACATAGTGTGATGGGTGACCCTCTCCTCCATTTGCTACTGTACAATAATCAGATAATTGATTAATGTCCTGACTCATATTTTCACTGCATCTTCCTCCCTCTCCCCGCTGCCCAGAGGCACTGATTAAGGGCAGGGAGGCCATTATGTCACTCCGAGGCCAACGAGGGCACTGTGGCACGGTGGGAGAATGTACTGAGATAAAGGTCTTTAAGTATCATTTTACTTTCCCTTTTGTAAAATACATGTAAGCCCTCATTACGAGATCGCCATAAACTGGAGATGCCTATTACGGGGAGAATTAGCAATACCGACCGGTTTGTACATGGGTTACCAGGCTCAAAATCAGCGACAATATGTGCCTCTCGGAATTACCCAACCCGTTCCTGCATGCGGTCTCCGTCAGCAGCTGGAAGAAGAGAATTTTAAACTTTGAATCTTGTAGTGTTATCTCAAGTGGAGAGTGATCTCCAACTGAGAATGAGGGGGTTGTTCTCCAGCAGAAATCACTCCTCTCTGCACTCAAACATGTGCCTCAAAGCAAAGGGGAAACATGAATAAAACAGTGGAAAATCGTCATCCATGTACTCAGACTTTTTGAAACATATCATGCAGTAGCCAAATATCATGGATGGAAAATGTCTAGAGGTTTCAATCCTGGTTGCCCCTTAAAGGAATTTCATTACAAATATGTAAATATAATGGCCAAGGGCCATGTTATGCAATACTCCAAGAGCAAAATGAACTACTGGTTTATGCCATATCTGATATGACTAGCACTGCATTCTGCATAATTTATGATAACAGTCGCTTGTCATCAGAGCCAGGCGACTTGTACCTTTTTGATGTTGGTTAGTGATCTAAGCTATGTTCTTTAGCTTCGAAGCGTTTGACGACTATTGCTATGTTTGACTGGTGTAAGACCATCTTATGGGCCAGATGTTTAACGCAAAGTGTCAGACTGTCTGACTTTTTTAAGGTCAATAATTATATATTTATATGAGAATGTTATATAGTGCCTGGCCCTGCAGAGAGTGTTAGAACCCTTTATGGGGAACAGTTAATGAACTTGTTCCTGGGACCATTGGCTACACCTAAACAAGCATTGGCATACCTAATAGGTATTCCTCCTGTGCGCGATTTGGACAGTCCCCGGCCGTTTGCGGGAGGCCTGCGGTCCCTGCAGGGGACCCCATAGGAGGGCAAACCCCGTAGTAGGGCGCAGGTAACCGCGGGCCCGCCAGGGGGAGGGACAGGGGGCGGGGTGGGACAAGGGTAGGCCACCCCCCCCTTTTTCAGGACTGATAAGGGGAGCACTTCCGCCCGGGCGCCCTCTTTGCTCTGCCCCCCTTCACCGACGGTCGTCCCAGGCTGTCCTCGCCAGCCCCAGACACAGGCCCTAGCCCCCCTGCCCCCTCACTTCCCCCCCCACGACGCGGACGCGAGGCCCGCAATTTCACTCCCCTCCCTACCACTCACCCGCTGAAAGGGGGGAAGTGAGGAGGGGGGACTACTAATGATGTTGTTGTTTTTCAGGTTGCAGGAGGAGTTACAAGACGACCCCCATGCAGGACAGGCGCAGGAACAGGATCTGAAGCCACAGTGCGAGAGGCACAAGAATGAGTCATACATAAGCCGAGGGGCCCTTCTTGGGGACTTGGTTCTACGGCACCCCGTTAGTCCTTAGGGCGGTTGTAAGCCTGAGCAACCGGGGGTTTGCTAATAACGCCCCTCCTGACTGGGCAAGGTGTGAGTTAACTCTCCCTGGTCCAGAGGGGGTGGGGCAGGTGGACGATAGGTCCATCGGGGGGAGGCTTGCCTCCCAGGTTCGACACATGGCCAGGGCCACTAGTGTCTGCTTCATTGGCTCCACTTCAGGCGCCCTGCAACGAGGGGTTGCGGGGTGGGGGGTCGCCTGTCAGTTAACCCGCTCTGTTATTTGTACCACAAATAAACCTGCAACTTTTTATTCCCAACATACTTGTCTGTGTATCATTTGGGCGGTGAGGGTTGTGGGACAAGGGTACCGATGCCACTACTATGACGGACACGCCCACTGTGACGTCGGACGGCCCCAGGCATGGAAAGGGTTAATTTTCTTCCTGGAGAGAGATCGGAATTTTATCTAATGGAAGTTTTAATTCATTGTAATGTAGTGCAGAGGGTTATTATGCCTGCATCACAGAGTGCATATAATGTAAATAGGTCAGTAGACTGTTGCTTGCGTCAGAGAGATCATTTTGTTACTTGCAAATCATAAATTAAAATCCTAATATAGAACAGTGACCTATTAACTTCCATCAAAGAGCCGCATGCAAACTGCAATGAATAGATCAAAGCGTTATGATTTTTCCCGTCTTTCGTTATCCTAAAGTTGAAAAAAGGATTCATTTGGGTGGAAATCAATTCTTATTGTTAAAGAGAACCCCCAACCATGGTGGTACGTTTTGAATTCTGAGTTTGTGCTTCTCAGACCAAGCACTCTTACACTATACTGTCTACCAGTATGGACGACTTGTGACTCATACACCTTGTAGTTCTCTGTCTTACGCAAATCTTATGATGTAAAATGCTCTGACATCGTACAAGGTAGGAGTTGGCGCTATAACACTAATTAAGTGCATCTGAGAGACAGTGGTTATGGATATTTGAGGTGTTAAAGGTGGTAGTGAGGAAATTCGTGGCGGAGGTGGTCATTGTGGGGCGCCAAAAAAAACACTGTTGTACTGGCGCCACCAGCGCTAAAGCCGGCCTTGTGTGCGACATATAAAAAAAGTCACTCAGCTTTTTATGCCCAAAAATAATGATTGCAGTTCAAATCCACAACCTGATAAAAGTGTGATGTTGAGAAAACGTTTGTCTGCAGTGTTTAGCAAGCACTGTAGTGTGCTTTTCATCAGCCAATAGAACTTTGAAGAATGTCGCTGTCTCTCACCATTTGTATCAAACCCGGCTAAGGGATGGGGTGACCTGTGGCTAGGGAAGTAGAGTACTTGCCGGCTTTGTTTGCAAAGGAGCCTACTTGAAACATGTAAGGCACTACATTAGCATGCCTGTAGCGATTTTTATCAGGGTGACAAGCTGCATTTGTGTTTTTTTTAGGCTGGAAGCCATGGAGTAAATTATCATAACTCACAGGATGTGACACCACCAACCAAGCCAAGACTTTGTATTTTAAGAATGAAAGTCTGCCAAAGTAGCAATTAAGGCACATTTGTTCTTTTGTTTTTGTGATGTTTGCCTTTAGAGTAAATTAATTAAAAGTTTACAAAAGTGAACATTGGTAAGTTCGCATTCTTATTAACAAATTAGCTATTTGTATATTTTTTTTAACAAAAGGGATAAGCACAGCGCACCTTATTCCCAAAGTATCCATTATTAAGATCTTTTTTCTTAATGACACGAAAACAAAAACGTTAGTTAATCATTTGAAAGAAGGCATGCGCATTCTGGGGAATAAATAATGGCTGTGTACGCGTTCAAAATTTGATTATGGCTTTGCTTGTAATTGCAATTTTAACTTGTTATTGTTATTTTTGATTTATAACGCACCCAATCACCTGCAGGTCTCTAAGCGCTTGGAAATCGATGTTATTACAATAACTTGGCTCACTCCTCAGAGAGACACAGCTACAGGCTACATTGCAATCACTTGAGGGAAGGAATTGGTAAAACAAGAGAACACTAACTTTACTTTTTATGTTAGTAGTTCAATTGATGCAAAGTAGACATCGGAGATTTCCGGAAGCGAGCACGAAACTAATGACATCAAATGAAACATGGCTTTAACTGAATGTGCCGTTCGTGACCAGGGATTGCTTTGCTGTCCGAGTAGCCTGGAGCCCACATCTCTGCATTGCTGGGAACTGTTGCCTTTTGGTGTCCTGTGTTTGTTTCTGCCCTGGACCGGCTGCCTGGGGGAGCGGGACTGCGAGGACCAGAGGTACTAGCGCTTTGTGATCACGTGCACCTGGTGCCTCTTCCCGCCCCCCTCCTCCTCCTTCTATTTAGTGCCGCCTATACATGCGCACGCAGGACGCGCGCGGGCGTTCGCCGGGCTAAGCCCGGGCCAAGGGCGGGCCCGTTGTAGCCCATTAGAGACCGTGTAAGGCCGGGCCGGGCCACCCCTCCAACTTCTGAGCCCGAGCTTGGACTTAACGTAGGCGCATGTATTATATAATATTTATTTTTCTTCTCTTTTTTCTTTCAATTGCCATCTGGGAATACCTTCTATATATTATTGTTTGATATTGATATTGATAACTATGTGCACACGTGGGAGCAGAAGTAAAACGGCAGCGGGGGGGGCACCGCAAACAGGCACTCTAGATACTTCATAATAAGGGCTAATACCTTTATAGAGCAAGAAATTTCATCAATGGAGCGCAGAGTGTCTCAAGACCTTGCCCTAGCAAAAAGATTATCTATGGGCCATTTTGCAACAGCTAAAACCCCCAACCAACTAAAGGGCACGGTCCCCTTAGGAACCCCCGTAGTAATCCACGCCGATATACATGCTCACAGACAGAGTCTGCCCGGCACGGTAGATCTATCAGTCTCTCATCTCTCACTCGATTCACAACTAAGCTCAGACCTAGAAAAAACCCCGGACATAGCTGCTATCACCTCACCCGGTGATCTGAGTGCTAGTCAGCTGAAGGGTAAGAGGGAGGGAGCTATCCCCAAAAAACTCAAGCCAAAAAAAGCAATGGAGAAGGGTAAACAATTGAGGAAGGCTCGTGGGGTTTCTGTCTTAACCCCGAATATAGATCATGATCCCTCTTGTAATGTCCCCACTAAAGAGGCCTCGTGTAGAGTGATTGTAGAGGCCCCGGATTATCTAGTCAGGATTAGTGTTAGGGATGACGAGGTTAATATTTCACTCCTACCTAGGATAGCTGAACTTTTCAAATTTTATCTTACCCCCATTGAGATAAGACTAGCCCACATTGAAAAACAGATAGTCGACATGTGTGCCGTCCCCAAAAAACTAAACCCTCAGGGGGCTCAAAAAATAGGGGGAAATAAATCAAACATCAATAAACCTCCTGACCTTGCTACTAAAAAACCACCAGCACCAGTGATTAACCCAAAACCCAAGTCGGCCTTGGCCCCCGCGAAGACAGCTGCACCAAAAACTAAAATTTGTGCCACCCCAGTTCGAGAGGGGCAGACTCCACCTAGGGTACACACGACGCAGCTAAACAAGAATAAGAACGACGAAGGTTCATTTAGGAGACGTGTGGTGAATTTGCCCCCTGAGGCAAGTCCCTATGTGGTGGTCATGACGGGGGTCCCTGAATTGGGTGAAGCCGACGAGGAAGCTAATTGGTCTCTAAAAAACAAAGTCCAACATTGGCTTAACTCAAATCGGCCCTTACCACCTAATCGGACAAGCAAGATTCTGACGGTGCGTAGGGTAACATGGGTGGGACATGAGAGGAAATCAGTCCAGGGTGATTGCATCCTGGTTAATTTCGCGGACCCTCATACAGCTGACCATGTATGTGCATGGAACACACAGGATAGATATGAGGGAATTGCAACTAGACGCCTTTCCTTCTTTTATCCCCCCAGGAGTGGATCAACACGTGACTGGGACATTGATAGCAATTGGCATATAGTAGGGCATCGTGAGAGGGGCGGAGATTGGAGGATGTGGGGGGCTCAGCGCTCTAGGGAGCAAGCCTATAGGGACAACTGGGGTGAATTCCCGACTGTAAACAGATTCAGTTGCCTGGAGATGGTCGACTGACAGCTAAATCCTACTAGTTTACCAGAGGGTGAGAGGATGGATCTTGTAGTTTCAAGGGGGGGAGCAAATGGGCATGGCGAGTGGTACACTAGCACCGTTGGGTCTGGGTGCACCCGAAGCATAAGGGCGCGTAGTATCAGTGACTTGAGTAAAGATGTGGGCAGAAATGTTGATATCGGACTACCTACCGCACCCGGGCCATCCGAGAAATCTTCCCCCAGTACCAACAAAAAGAGTCCCATCCCTTGTGACCGGAATTGTCTGCAGGTCACTCGGGATTCACCTGATCCAGTTGTAAATGGGCCTAACAATTGCACCAATGAAGATCTGGGCGATAGGGGTTCCATCTCCATTGTTTCCTGGAATTTGGCGGGACTGGTTAAGAAACTTGACTCCCCGGACTGGGGGGCATTCATAGATGCACAAGACGTCTGCCTCTTCCAGGAGACATGGGCTAGGGAAGATCATCGGCGTGTGGGGTTTGCCACATTTTCAATCTGGGCGAATTGGAAGGGGAAGGGACGCCCGTCTGGCGGACTACCCATCTGGGTGGGCTCCCATTTGGGGTGTAAAGCGAGGGCCCTGGAAACTAACTCTCTGGATGTCCAATGTGTACTTCTGGAATGGCCAAATGCCGTAAAACTGGCACTGATTAATGTTTACTCAAGACCAGTGGGCATAGCAAATGTCTCTAGCACAATCGAGGAACTAGTATTGTTTCTGAGTACCATCCCCCAAGGTACCACGTACGTGGTTGGGGGAGACTTCAATTGCCAATTTGAGCCTCTCCCACTATTTTTAGAAGGCGCAACTACGGAGGAGGATGATCAATGGGGAATCCCTACACTGGTAGGCCCTCCAGTGAAGTCCTGGACACCACTAGCCACACAACTTATGTGCTGACTCTAGCGAATTCTTTAAGGGCCTGCAATGGCCGGGCAAGCGGAGATATTCCTCCCAAACCAACTTTTAACAAACCGGGGCACAATTCTCGCCTGGATTATATACTTGTGGAAACGTGTGAATAGGCCTGAGTTGTAGATTTCAATGTAATTCCGCGAGTTGAAAGCGACCACAATGTGCTGATTTTAAAATTTGCGGTGCCGGGTGTTACTTTTTCCACTCAGGGGGGTGACGAGCTCACGAACTCGAGTATGATCCTATCTAGTAACCAGCGCAGAGTTCGATGGCCCAAAATCATAGGAAACCCTAAAGATATTCAGAGGCTGTATGCGAAGACTGTTCCAGTCTTACAAAAAGTTGAAAATCTTATCCACCAACTCCCATCTGTGGAGAGCCATAGAGAACTTGAGGTCATTCATCTGGAGTTGTGCAGCACCTTAGCTGAGGTGCTGAACCCTGTGCAGAGGGTAATGAAAGGGAAGGGGACGTGTGCCTCGTGGTATAACGCCGCTTGTAGGAAGGCTAAAGCTGACCTACTAGAGGCCATGAATCAACATGATAACATTCCACTGGTTAGAGCTAAGAGGCAGGAGTATAAATACCTTATCCATAATGCTAAAATCGAATGGGACAATGACAACTGGACAGATATGATGGGCGCTCTCAAGTCTCGAGACGCCCGGAAATTCTGGCAGATTGTCAAACACGGCTCTGCCGATCCCACTCCAGCAGTAGAGGCTAATATTGCACCCAGTGTGTGGGAGGATCATTTTAGATCTTTGTATGTTCAGGCCAACGTAGATCTCTCCGGGGACCATGAAGACCCGGTGGCAGGCTCGAGCCTTATGCCACTTTTGGAGATGGATAAATTCACCATGACGGAGGTTGGGGCAGCTATTGCTAGACTCGCTGCAGAAAAAGCCCCAGGGTTGGATAAACTCCCTGGTGACTTATTTAAACATGAACCCACGGTCTGGGCTCCTTACCTACAGGGGGTATTTAATGCAATTCTAGGAGGGATGCCGGTGCCTACTACTTGGCTGGGGGCGGAGATTGTCCCCATCTTGAAGAAGGGTTCTCCCTTGCTCCCAGCCAATTATATGCCCATCAGCTTAATTGACGTCCCTCAAAAGATTTTTACAAGGTTGATCCTGGATCGCCTATTAGAATGGATGCTAGACCACTCAGTCTTGAGCCCCTATCAAGCCGGGTTCAGGAATAAAGTATCCACTATAGATCAAGTTTTCCGTCTCGCCCTCTTATTCTGGAAAACGGTACAGTTGGAGGGTGGCAGCCTCTATACTGTATTCGTTGACCTACGAGGGGCTTTTGATCTTGTACCCCGTAGGAAACTCTGGTCCGTGCTTTCTGACCTGGGGGTTCCGCAACATATTTTAAACATAGTTATCAGACTACACACAGATAACTATGCTCAGGTCAGATGCGGCAGGGAGGGAACTTTATCCAATAGATTCCCCGTTGGCAGGGGGGTAAGACAGGGTTGTGTGCTTGCACCGACCCTGTTTTGCCTCTATGTCAACGGGGTTATTGCCCATCTGAATGGGATTGAAAACAGCGATGCCCCCCATACTTGGAGGCAGCAGGGTGACGGCGATTATGTTCGCAGACGACACCCTGCTGCTGTCCAAGTCGCCAATGGGGATTCAGCGAGTTCTCAATGGTTTCGAGCCATTTTGTAGAGACCATGGCCTCGAAATCAATGCATTGAAGACCAAATATATGGTTTTCAATCCACCATCCAAAACTCGCCCAAATCCGTATATTGATGCTAATAGACTAGAAAGGGTTCGAACCTTTGAGTACTTGGGGATCACCCTAAATGAAAAGATGTCGTGGAGGCACCACCAGGAGAAATCACAACTAAAGCTGGCCCAAATAGCAGGTGGAATTATTAAGCTTGTTACCAAAAATAAATCTTCCTCCAAGCCGGTTGGTCCCCCGCTAGAGATCTACAGAGCACAGGCTAGGGTTGCGGTTATGTATGGAAGCGAACTCTGGGGCTACGCGTGCAAACGTGATTTAGTAGCAACAGAGAAAAAATTTATTAAACAACTTTTATCACTTCCTCCTAGCACCCCCCTGTTGCCAGTGAGGCTCGATTTGGGTTTGAGACCCCTCGATGAAGATCTGGGCCTTCGGCCTCTAATATTCTGGCATAGGTTATGGTCTGTACCAGAGTTACTCAACCATAGGCTAGAATTGCCTGAAATCCTTACTCTCCCAAATGTTGGGAAAATTCCCTGGCTAAATTATATAAAGAATGAACTAGGGCAATTAGGATTACTCACCTTATGGTCCGATCCACTGTCATCATGTTCTAGGGTCACACGGAGGCAGCTTGTCACACTGTATCAGGAAAGCAAACTTGCCACACACTTACAAAGAACAGGCCTGGGCACTTTAACTGAATCATTTTTAATGACCAAGGACATTTATAGGTTTGAAACTGTTTTAGATGCCATTACTATTAGGAAACTGTATCTTCAATGGAGATACGGCAGTTTGCCGATTCAGGCCTATACCAGTAAATGGGCCGAATCTTCGCTGCGCCATTGCCCAGGGTGTAAATTAGAGCAGGAAACTGATTTGCACATACCATTTTTTTGTAATGCTTATGCGCAGACGAGGAGGAAATGGATCGTCCCAGTGTGCAAAAACTTGGGGTTCTCTCACTGTTTGCATGCATATAGGGTCCTCAAGACCGATTTATCTGGGCATACAGTTTTTGCACTAGCCAAATACCTGGGGATAGTCTGGCATAAGAGAAGATACTTTTTAATTGGGGATGTATGACAACTGTTAAATTGTAAATCTACTACAGTAATAATGTCTCTATGTATGAGGCTGGTCTTCATTTTGTAAATTGGTTTTAACATGTTCTTAATATTTTATTTCTAGTGGTTTTTGATGTAATGTTCCTTGTACCTTTTATGGCATTATGTTGCCGAAATAAAGATAATGATGATGAATGTGTTAAAGTTAGCACAATGCATATTGATTTTTTCTCTAGCTCTACCCTTCCATCTAGTGCGGGATGTGCGCTTTAGCATCAGGAGACTTAGGATATGGGCCCTTAATTCCTGGCAGGTTTTTCTGCAGCTCTGAAGAGTGTGCCCCACTGAGTTTAAAGTTCTCATTCTGAATGTTAACCTTAAAAAGCCTAGTTTCAAATGAAAGACGGCAGCATGATTAGCTCTACTTCTTAATCACCACTGTCCAATTTGAAGGAGTAAAATGTTGGTGTTTTCTGAAAAAAAAAATTGTACTTTCTTTAAAATAAATATGTAATTATTTGCTCCCAGCTCAACTCTACCTCTGTAGTGTTTTTTTTGTCTCTGAAGCTTCAAAATGCGTAACTCCCCCAAAAATATACAGGCCCCATACATTTTAACAGGTGAAAATTCCACTTCCATTTTTTTTTGTTCAATAAGTTTATTAGATTTTAAGAAGCATAGAAATAGTTAAATACAATAAAAAGTGATACAAATGATGAAAAGTCAAGAAGAATAACATAGCTATTGGTCTAGTCACAAATAAGTCTTCTTAAATATTACATGTGGATAATATGAAAGAAATAAGGGTTATGCAAAGGAACTTTAATAACCATCACCATGATATAAGAAACAAGCATTTGCAATGCAATAGGTCTCGCATTAGGAACGTGTGAGCTATTGGTATTGTAAATGACATTTTTTTAAATATGTGTTGGCTTTGAAAATATAAAAATTAATAGCATTGTAAATTCACAAAGCCAATAGCTTACACTTTCCTAATGTGAGTCCTATTGGCTATGGTAATGCTGGTTGGTAGCAAGCAAGGACAGTGCTGTTGTGGTGCTGAGTGATGCTGTTGTGGTGCTGAGTGATGATGTGGTTGGGCTGAGTGATGTGTTGGTGTATTAGAGTGATATGGTGGTGTCCCAGTGTGATGTGGTGGTGTATTAGAGTGATGTGGTGGTGTCCCAGAGTGATGTGGTGGTGTCCCAGAGTGATGTGATGTTGTCCTATAGTGGTGTGGCGGTGTCCTAGAGTGATATGGTGGTGTCCCTGAGTGATGTGGTGGTGTTGTGTGGCGTTCAGCAGTGTAAGGCGTGCAGCAGTGTGAGGCGTGTAGCAGTGTGTGGCATGCAGCAGTGTGTGGCGTGCAGCAGTGTGAGGCGTGCAGCAGTGTGAGGAGTGCAGCAGTATGTGGCATGCAGCAGTGTGAGGCGTGCAGCAGTGTGAGGCGTGCAGAATTGTGAGGCATACAGCAGTGTGTGGCGTGCAGCAGTTTGAGGCGTGCAGCAGTTTGAGGCGTGCAGCAGTGTGTGGCGTGCAGCAGTGTGTGGTGTGCAGCAGTGTGTTGTGCAGCAGAGTGAGTAATGCAGCAGTGTGCATTATGCAGGTGTGTGATGCGTGCAGCAGTGTGATGCGTGCAGCAGTGTGAGGCATGCAGCAGTGTGAGGCGTGCAGCAGTGTGAGTTGTGCAGCAGTGTGCAGCGGGCAGCAGTGTGGTGTGTGCCTGGTGGAAGCGTGCACTGACATCTGGTGGTGTGTGCCTGGTGAAAGCATGCACAGATGGCTGGTGGTGTTTGTGCCTGGTGAAAGCGTGCACTGACGACTGATGGTGTCTGTGCCTGGTGAAAGTGTGCACTGACGGCTGGTGGTGTGTATGCCTGGTGAAAGCGTGCAATGACGGCTGGTGGTGTGTATGCCTGGTGAAAGCGTGCACTGACGGCTGGTGGTGTGTGTGTGCCTGTTAACAATATTACATAAGGTAGAGCTAAAAGATGTGCAATATAATGTGAACCAATGTGAGTACCGTGCTCTCAAGTAAACGTTATTGTGAGATGTGGCCACATGCTCATGGTACGGCGCGGTGAGTGAAAAAATGGTTAAAAGTGGCGGGCCTGTAGAAACGTGCGTAAAGAGAAAAAGGGGTCGGGCTTACTTGAAGCTCTTTCTGTGATGGCGTTTGCAAATCTAGAAAGTGGCAGAACGGTAACCGTTTCCTTGAGAGCACGGTACTCACATTTGTTCACATTATCATATTGCACATCTTTTAGCTCTAATTTGTGTAATATTGTTTACATTATGATACTGCTATGCTGTGATTACAGATGTAACTTGTGGTGTTCATGTAGATTAAAAATTGAGCTACGTTGTTTTCACTTTGTAGACACGCTCCAAGATGAAGGGCACAATGCCCGAAATGCATTGGAGCACAAATTGAACTCGATGCACAGATATGTTTTTCTGTTGGTGGAACATTTAAAAAAGAAATGTAATGAATTTCGAAAATGTACTGAACATCAAGAAAAATGAATAAATTATTCTTGTTGAACTATTTGATGAACTTTGTCTAATTATAGAGGAATCCCACGTTGGAACCACACAAGTGTGCCCGAAGGGCTGTAACCAAGTATCAATTGGTACCACGACTTAGACATTAGTTTTCCTATCCCACAAGAAGCCACAGCAGACACTGGAGAGAAAGTGGCACAGACCTGCATTTGAAAGTGATCAGCGAAAGTCCGGCAGGGTCCTTATCTAGAAGGGAAGCTCGACTTGTAGTTCAACCACAGCCATTAAGCATGCTGGAGTGTGACTGCACAGATTGTGTGTCAGTGGTATATTGTAATGGCCGCACGGCCGTCAGGCGCACTCTTCGCCCTAATTCAGTTACAGTGCGCATAATTTTGCCAATTCCACTAGAGTAGCGTCTCCAGCCACTATTAACCATTGTCTTTTCAATCAATGTGACAGCCATTGTACAGTGTGCACATTTCCAATTGCATCTTGATGTTGCTGGGGAACTGGGTTCGAGTCTCGACAATGACGCTGACCATCCTGTGATTCTGGGCAAATCACTAAGGGGCATATTTATGAGTTCTGGCGCATCTCTGCATATCAGCAGAGATGCGCCAGAACAAATGCGTCACATAAAACTACCCTTGCGTCACGGCAGATGCGCTGCATTTACAATGCTGCATGCCGTGGCGCAAGGGTAGGCAGATGCGTGACGCATCTCATGACGTAAGGGCGGCGCATCGCTGGAGTCGCGTCGCAAGCGCGACGCAACTCCAGCAATGCTCAGGGCCGCCCAATACTTAACATGCTGCGCCAGTTCTTACACCTGCTTCAAGCAGGCGTAAGGAATTGATGTAGCAGCGTCGCGGAAGTGCCTGCGTGAAATCTTGTAGATTTCACGCAGGCACTTTTGCGAGGCGCACAGGCGCCGGAACGCCCACCCTGCATGGGAACGCCCCCATTGTGGCGATGGCTTTATAACGTGATGCATCTCCCTAGATGCGTCACGTTGTAAATGCCTCGCAGGGATGCGCCACGTTTACGCCGCTGTTGCGTCACGCAAAGCGGTGTAAACGTGGCACAAGGGGCTTGTAAATCTGCCCCTTAATCTCCCCATACCTAATAACCAGAAGAATTTGGCACATGAATGAGTCAAGTCATTCCAAAGCCCAACCTACGGCCGGTCCAGCGCGCCTAAAACACGCCACATGTCACAGTAGTAAATGCTCCAAATACCATACTCGGAAAGCCAGTAGCAGATGACCACTGCTGTGATTTATAACACACTTGCATTACTCTCGCTATTCCAAGCCTCATGATAAACTTGTCCATTTTCGAAAACAAACGAAAGACCATTTTTTTTAACAGAAGCCACTATTTTAACGAAAGCATCAAAGCAACAAAACGATGGCGGCCTGGACTGAGTGTGTTGAGTCCTCTTTGATGTGTTGCAATCACGAGCCACTTGTACAGCCATGGAAGTCAAGCCTGCTGCCTTCAGGTAATGGGATGTTGAGTTTCTGTGTGACGTCATACCATGAAGTCCATGCCTAGACGAGGTGTCATCACTCGCCTGTCACCTTCCTTTACATATTCAATTCAGGAGTCGCTGAATCTTAACTGCGAGACGCAGTCAATTTCGCCCATTGATTCCGGGAAGCCCTCGCCCGACCCGGCAATACTGTCTGTATATGAATAACGCCCCCCAGGTTGGGCTTGGTAACGTGGAACCCCTCGGTAGGGGGGTGAGTATGACGGCTCATCCCCAGGAGCAAAGAAGACACTGTCCTCCATGTGTGACTGGATGCTCGGGAAGCTGAACTCGTCGCTGTCAATACTGTGTGAAAATCTACCCCCGGATGAGTGTGAATAACTCCCCCCGGGTGAGTATGGATACGGGCATGAGGGCGTGCGTGAGCAATTGTATAAAATCCGCCCCGGAGAAGTCACGAAGTCATTTGGGGTCGGGGGGTAGATTATCCCGGGGACCCAGTCAGGACTGGCTTTTAAAAAAATCGCTAGGGAAGCCACTTAGTGTGGTTGGTGATAGTGGGGTGTGAGGTGATTGTGACTGGCGGGTTGGTAAGCGTGAGTCGTTGTATGAGGAATCGTATGACTGCTGCCCCGTAAGAGTAACAAAGCCTTCTTCGTTAATTAATAATTGATCGGTGTCCCAGTTGAAGGTCGGGTTGGGGATCCAGTCAGCGTCGCAATAAAGTGGGTTAGGTCCGTGACATGTGGGAGGTGGGGACCTTGAGTGTGATGGTGAGCGTGAGCATGGGCTCCGAGGTGCATGTGACTGGCGGGTTAGTGAGCATGGGCTCTGAGGTGAATGTGACTGGCGGGTTAGTAAGTGTGAGTGGTGGGTTAGTGCAGGGGGGGCTGCCGCACAGGAGGATGCTGAGTGATGCGATGGTCATTGAGAATGGTGCGATCCTGAGAGTGGTGTAGAACATCTTTGGGACTGGCGGCAAGGTCCCTAGGAGTGTCCGCCAGTGTGATACCCCCTTTCCATAAAATGCATTGTTGACATGAAGGATTTGTCATGCGAGCTTTTCTCGGTGCGCATGGTGTTGGTGCAGGCAGTCGGGCATGGAGCTGGACTGCGTCTGCTAGAGGGCATCATGGTGGCGCACATCAGATCTGGGGGTGAAGCGTGTCTCCTTGGGCTGGTGAACAGCCGGCATGGAGCTGCAGTGTGACTCATAGGGGTGGAGCACACAGGCGAGCCTGGGGGTGGAGTGTGACTCCCAGGGCTGGAGCACATAATTGGAGATGGAAGTGTAGAGTTTCTCCTGGCGGCGATACTTTGGGCGCATGGATCTGGACTCATTCTGCCTGCACTCGAGTGTCTCGAGCTGCTGCCGGGGCTCGAGTTCCTCGAAGAGCTGGGGCTCCGTGAGCACACAGGTGGGCAGCAACAGCAGGGGTAAATAATTAAGGGGGGAGGAGAAATGCGAGACACGGCCTGGCGGCCGTGAAAAGTGTGAAGCAGGGGGCGGGGGACTGGATGCCTTTGAAGTGAAGCTCTCAGAGGCAGGCGGCTCGGGGAGCAAATGGTAAAAAGCGTGTGTATGAGCACATGCACTCGACGTAATCCGCTATGGTTTCAGAGCTTGGATGAGCCTCTATACTCTCGTCCTATTATCACTTGCGCGATTAATAGGACGAGACCTAAAAAATATATGTAGAGAGAGAAAGGAAACAGGAAAAAAGAAAGAGCGCGAAAAACAAGACAGTGAGAGGGAGAAAAAGAGAAGATAGAAAAGAATATAAGAGGGAAGGGGAGAGAAGAATGAAGGGAAGGAAAGGAAGGATCTCCTGCAGTGCTACATATACACAACAATTACAACAATCAACTAGACAATGCAAAGGGATACTGATCAACCAACCCTTTCGAAGCCAAATCCATATATGTATCCAAAGCTCTCCAAACACCACTAGAGATAGTAGGGGAAAGATGAGCCTCATCCACTTCCATTTTTTTACTCTCGAAAACGTTTGTCTTCATCTGAAAATGTTTTCTCTTTTTACAAACACATCTGTGGGCGCTTTCCAACATGCAGAAATAAATAATAATAGTGTCCGAAGGTGGCTGCAATACTGGAAGTTGAAGTGCGGCAGCTATGAAGCGAGATCCACGCTGATCAAATCAAGCAAAACTGGATCAGTTGTGGGAAATGCTCAAATCAGTGCCTGTGTGTGTTGCAAACATAGCATTCTATTTTGTTGACAGTTAATAGCTCCATCGTTGGGAACTAAACAGGATACTACTCTATGTTTTTAAGCACAAAGCCACAGAGTCCAGTTCTATAAACTTCCGTCTGTTAGCACACGCCAGTCAAATCCCAGTTCCCGGGATTTTAAGAAGTTTTTAGTAGCAAGAAAGTAACTTCTCCGGAATTGCTGCTTGCTTATCTATGATTTATAAGCAATAAATTTAAAACTCCCCATAAATGAACATTGTGAGTTTTTTATGTACAATGTTCTAAAAGCTAATTGTTTACACATTCCCTTTGCAACCAACCAAAAAGAATTAGCCTGCCTTTTCATATATATACTTACCAGTAACCACACAGCCAAACCGTAGTCTGTCTGAAGTAAAAGGTAAACATTTTGTTACCTGTATTTAAAAAACTCTATAGTGTGAGTGTAGCCTACCTTGAGACAACCGTTAGCAAAGTGAAAGCTTGTCGCAGAGGCACACCTTTTGTCTGAAGCAGGCGCCAGGATGGAGATTAGAGACAGTCAAGGAAAGAAGTGTACTTGCCGTCTTTGTTTTGCAATGGACCTGCTTAAATATACTAGTCACTATATTATCATGCCAGTAAAGATTGTTATCGCAGTTACAAGTTGCAATTGGGTTCTTGTAAGGCACAAAGCCATAAAGTAAGTTAGTCAAAAGCACAGGCTGTTAAACCACCAGGGGAGCCAAAATCCTAGTTCCCACGAATAAAAGCAGAATCAAAACGTTGTCTAAGTGAATGTGGTAACATTTGAACAGTATCCACTCCATTCAACATTCAAAACTATAATGCGCATGACTACAATTGTGAAATTGCGCCTAATATAGCATAAACTCAATTACATAGTGCAACATCACATAACATATCCCACAATTATTTGCAGTTTGTAATTCCTACAATCACAGACAACAAAAACAAGGTTAAAAAGAAGGAAAGGTGTGCATCCTCCCAAAGCGGACGCAATGATGGGGATAAATGTTTCGTTCAACACGAAGTGCATGTTCGTTGAAGCGTGTGGTTCACTTATCATCTTCAAGTTTGGAGCAATATGTCGGTATGGCTGAGTTTTTTAAATGTAGCAGTCCAATGCGAAGCAATGAAATACCGTTGAATTCCACTAACAACCCCCAAACAATAGTTTGTAAGACAAAATAGGCAAATCATTCTGGCGGCCGCAACAGCACTTCTGTATCGAATTTCTTCTGGATAAAGGGTCTAAAAGCAAAAAATGTCTAACCTATGCATGCAAAAAATGTCTAACCTATGCATGCAAGTATAGGGCAAAACTACAATGTACTTTGTTAAATAGAAAACCTGTGTGTTCATCTGAGAAGTGATTTCTAAGTTCCGAATGTGTTTGAAGCATTCTACTGTCTCATCTAGACGGGGGTTGTGGACTTTAAAATTGTGAGACTTAGGATATGGGCCCTAAATCCTGGCTGTTTTTCAGAGGCCGTGAAGCGTATGTCGCACTGAGTGTAATATGTTCATTCTGATTTTGATGCAAAAAAAACATTGTTTTCAATAAAGTGCAGCAGCTTTGAAGCATCTGCCACGATGAACAATTTAAACTTGAGTGCAATAGAGTCGGTCTAGGGAGAAAACAGTGCCTCAACTTCATAAACTTAGCAGTTCAATTTGAAGGAGTACACTTTTTGGTAAAGAAATCCTACATTTTCAGGGGTGGAGGAAGATGGCGGCTGAGTAGGACGCTCGGTCGGAGTACTCCTCAGACTAAGAGACCTGGAGCTAAACAGCATGTAGAGCGGCGCCAGTAACATGCATGGCTTTCGGCACAAAATTAGTCAAGCAGCGGAGCAGCGGACCTGATGCTGAATACGAGCAGATATTCACGAAGCAGCATTGGAGGATAAAAAAAAATCTGATTAACGCAGCTACACCGGGATGGTCTGTCACTCACCTTCCGAAGTTTTCCCTGTGCAAGGAGGGTCCGGCGAGTGTGGCGAGTGTGGTGCGCAGGCTTCGGCGGCTGTTTTGGAGTACAGCGCGGGCTTCCCCGGAGTCTGGGCGGAGGCAGGAAGAGCAATAGCGGTCCACAGGAGAGTGACTGGGAGGCTCGGTTTCCTCTTCCGGGGGATTAGCGGAGATACCAGCACTAACGGCGGAGGGCTGTGGAGCCCCTTTCCAGCTCATATTTCGACCTGGGAGAAAACTCCTCTCGAGCTTAAAATAAAAAGAAAGCAAACAGACGAAATACAGTGTGTCTATGCTTGGGGGCTTAAGGTAAGAGACTCAGCGCTATCAATTAGAGTGAAGCATCACATGAGTGCAATACCATTAGAGGAGGGGGGAGCGAACGAAAATATTGATGCAGTCTGGGAGGATAAAAACAAAGACCAAAACAAAATTATAGACTTGCATCAAAAGAGTGAGGAACTACAAATTTCAACCAAACAGAACGGTAAAGAAAAAAAGAAATATTTGACAACTGTGGACTCAAGTTATAGCCTTAGGAACAAGAACTTCCTTAGACAAGAGCAATACCCCAAGAATACCACCCCTAAGGAGGTAAACCGTAAGAAAATAAAAAAACCACTTCCTGAGCCTCCAAAAAAAAAAAACAGATAAGGGGAAATTACTTGCCGATAAATCAGTCTCAGCTCCAAAAATAAAAATGACACCCTCATTGAGAACCTTCTTTAAGGTACAGAAGCAACAAGCACACGACAAAAAGCAAGATAATATATCTACTAATACCCCCTCCGAGACAACAGACAAAATTGATTTAGAAACAAAACAAGCCGAGAAACAAACTAAAGAACCCAGAACCCTCTGCCCCCCCCCCGAGATATGGAGGAAATAGCCCCAATAACCGGCACAGTAGTCTTAACAACAGACGAAACAGAAGATTCAGAGGATGGCAAACCCCTAAGGTAAGAGACATTGAGAAGAAGAAAACCCAGGAAGCCGAGAGGGCAAAAAAGACAGAGGCTAAAAGCACTACTGATGAGCTTTTGGAGAAAATATGGACCGAAATGAAAGAAAAATTCGCCATATCTGAAGCAAAACAGGATAAAATTCAAGAAGTCTGTGAAAAATTGGACTATAAATTAAATGCTCTAGGAGAGAGGGTTACTGCTGTGGAGGGTGAGGTAAACAGACTAAACAGCAGGGTGGAAAGCAACAGGAAAGACCTAAACACATTGAGACAAGAGGGGAAACATATGAGCGAGAAAATTGAATCTTTCGAAAATCAAGCAAGGAAAAACAATATAAGAGTTTTAAATGTTCCAGAAAATGAGGAAGGTACCGATATAAGAAAATTTATTGTAAATCTCTTGGTGGAACACTTCTCATGGTGCGACGCAGAAACACTGGAACAAGACATACAGAGAGTCCATAGAGACCCGTTTGGAAGAGCCAAGGAGAGAAAAACACCCAGAAAAATTTTGATACATTTTAAGACGTATACATTAAAAGAGAAGATTCTTGGTGAGGCTCTGAAGAAAGGAAATTTAAGTAAAGGCTCATGGTCCTTCAGAATCAGATCTGATATGTCCAAAGCATCACAGGACAGGCAATGGGAGTTGGGAAAACTCATGCCAGAGTTACAAACATTAGGGGCTACTGTACAAATGAAATTTCCGCCCTCTCTTCGAATCATGTGGTGAAACAAGATGAGAAATATCAGAGACCCGGAGGAAGTGAAAAATCTGCTCACCTTAATGAGGGACAGTGTCCGGATGGAAAATCCTACAAGTTGATAAAACAGCTAAAACAGCTAAGATTAAGAAATTATAAAATACAACAATTATTCGTAAATTTTAATGACTAGGTGATGGCGCAGAGTAGTAAAAAGTTACTCCAGGTCTAGAATGAGGAGCCCAAAGTGGCCAAGACGAAAGCCCCAAGAAAAGAAAAAGGAGGCTTCCTCGGGGAGGGTAAGGATGTAACACAAAATCAAAAAAGCAAAAAAAAACTCACAAAAAGAAAAAATGGGTGGGGAGCAAAATGGGGAAAAAAACAAAAAATAATCCTCAGAACTGAGAAAAAATGGAAAAAAAGGACATCAAAATTTCACTATCCATGGCACTAAAATCGATAAACAAAAGCTGAAGTTAAAAGCTTTGAAAAAAATAAAGAAAATATAATGGGGGACACCAGCAGAAATGTTAAACTATTATGCTGGAATGTAAATGGTATGAGAACGAGAAGTAGGAGGAATAAAATACTGGAATATCTTAAAGCATCTGAAATTGAAATAATGATTCTACAGGAGACACACCTACTGAAAGAGGAGTGGGATCAGATAATGAAAAACCAAGGATGGGTGGATATGCATATCAGCACAAACCAAGGATGCAACATTAAAGGAGTAGCCATAGTTTTTAAAAAATCCTTAAACGCGACTATGGAATCATCAGAGGTCGACAGTAAAGGCAGGTGGGCAATAGCAAGAATAAAAGTAGGGAATTCCGCTTTTACAATAGCAGGATACTACGGCCCCAACCTTGATGACCCTGAACCTTTACAGAAACTGTACACGCAACTGATACTAGCCAATACTCCAATAATTCTAGGAGGAGATTTCAACCTCATATTAGACCCACAAACTGATAGATCACCCCCAGGAAGAAACTCCAATTTACCTAACCTGCCAAAAATGAGAGAGTGGATCGGGTTTTATAAAAGAGATTTAGAGCTTGTAGATATATGGAAAGAAAAAGGAGATAATAGTCAACCCTTCACATTATATAATAAAAAGCTAGGTCACAGATCTAGAATTGATTTCTTCTTAATAGAAAGAAGCCTCTCTGAAAGTGTAACAAACCTGAGCCACATTCCAGCCCACATATCAGACCACTCCGCCGTACAGTTAACACTACAAATCAAAGTATCTCACACATATAAAAGGTTTACGGTGGAAAGAGCCATGTTTTTGGATCAGGAAATTATACAAGCACTCAAAGAAGAAACTGAACACTTTTTTGAAAACAATAAATCAGGAACTTCAAAACAAATTGTATGGGATACCTACAAGGCCGTATTAAGGGGCGAGATACTCAACCTCGGATCACATAAATCAAAAAAATTGAAACAGGAAATAACAGACTTAGAAAAAATTATAAACATCCTAGATACTGAAATACTAGGTGAAAAAGACCCTGACAAGAAAGAAAGCTTGCTAAAAGATAGACAGAGCCAGAAGGACACCCTAAGTGATATTTTGGAAGAAAGAGTAAGAACAAAGTGGGAAGCAAGCAAGCTAGCAAACCATGAATATGGTGAGGGATGCGGAAAATGGCTTGCATGGAAACTAAAAACCGATGCAGTAAGAAACAAGATAAAAACCTTAAGGAAACAAGATCAAATAAACCTGACTTCAGTGGAAGAAGAAATCAGAAACGAATTTAAAACCTTCTTCTCAGAACTATATACTGAGGATGTTAACCCATCTAAGGAACAGATAGAGGAATATCTAAGGGATACACCAATGTTGAAATTATCGGAAGAGGAGAAAAACGAACTAAATATGGAAATCTCACCAACAGAGGTTAAAAGCATAATAAAAACCCTGAAGAAAGGAAAAGCTGCAGGCCCAGACGCATTACCAAATGAGTTGTACTTGTCACTACTGGAAACCCTGGTCCCACATATAACAGAGCTGATAAACTTATCTTTTAAACACAAAGAAAAGATGCCAGACACATGGAACGATGCAATAATAACAATCATTTTAAAACCAGGAAAAGACCCCAAAAAATGTGAATCATATAGGCCGATATCCCTGCTCAACACAGATTATAAAATATTCACTAAAATAATGGCAAAAAGATTGGGGAAGCTTACACCGAAAATCATACATCTAGACCAAAAGGGCTTCACAAAAGGAAGACAATTACATGAACTGTCTCATGAACTTATTAGCGTTATAGACATAGCTGTTTCAAAGCACATCCCTCTCACTATATTAACTGTTGATGCCGCAAAGGCATTCGATAGAGTAAACTGGGAATTTTTGAATAGTATAATGATCAAAAATAACCTAGGGGACTCCTTTCGACATGCTGTAGGAGAAATTTACAAAAACCCTAGATCAAAAATCCTGGTTAACGGCAATCTTACGAGTAATATCAAAATTGGCAGAGGCACTAGACAGGGGTGCCCACTCTCTCCCCTACTTTTTAATCTATACATAGAACCTTTGGCAAATAAACTTAGAAGTTGTAAGGAAATAACTCCATTCAAATATCAAGGCTGGGTAAAAAAGTTTATTTACAACAAGGGGTGGTGATGGACAGAGTCTCTGAATTAAGCAGAGTACTCTCACCCAGTCAAGAGATCAGGGCTAGATCCAAAACCGTTTTTTAGCTCATTGCACCATCCCAGTTTCAGAACCTGGCTGTATGCAAATTAGTCTGTCCCTGGCCCAGTGCATCATGGGAACAGGGCAGACCAGACTACAAAAGCCAATTCTTACACTGGGAAGGAAACAAGCTTCCGGGGACCGGTTTCTGCCATTTCAGGCGTCTTCGGCCCGGCTTGCTTGAATCCTGATGGTGCAATGAGCAAGGGACTCACATCTGAGTATACCCTTCCACGCTTAGGGTGGACAAAATTATTTACAACAAGGGGTGGTGATGGACAGAGTCTCTGAATTAAGCAGAGTACTCTCACCCAGTCAAGAGATCAGGGCTAGATCCAACACCGTTTTTTAGCTCATTGCACCATCCCAGTTTCAGAACCTGGCTGTATGCAAATTAGTCTGTCCCTGGCCCAGTGCATCATGGGAACAGGGCAGACCAGACTACAAAAGCCAATTCTTACACTGGGAAGGAAACAAGCTTCCGGGGACCGGTTTCTGCCATTTCAGGCGTCTTCGGCCCGGCTTGCTTGAATCCTGATGGTGCAATGAGCAAGGGACTCACATCTGAGTATACCCTTCCACGCTTAGGGTGGACAAAATTATTTACAACAAGGGGTGGTGATGGACAGAGTCTCTGAATTAAGCAGAGTACTCTCACCCAGTCAAGAGATCAGGGCTAGATCCAACACCGTTTTTTAGCTCATTGCACCATCCCAGTTTCAGAACCTGGCTGTATGCAAATTAGTCTGTCCCTGGCCCAGTGCATCATGGGAACAGGGCAGACCAGACTACAAAAGCCAATTCTTACACTGGGAAGGAAACAAGCTTCCGGGGACCGGTTTCTGCCATTTCAGGCGTCTTCGGCCCGGCTTGCTTGAATCCTGATGGTGCAATGAGCAAGGGACTCACATCTGAGTATACCCTTCCACGCTTAGGGTGGACAAAATTATTTACAACAAGGGGTGGTGATGGACAGAGTCTCTGAATTAAGCAGAGTACTCTCACCCAGTCAAGAGATCAGGGCTAGAAAAAGTTAGCATTATATGCAGACGATCTGATGCTATTTACTGACAACTATATAAAATCTAAACCAGCTATCAAAGAAATTATAAGTAACTTTGGACAAGTGTCAGGATATTCGGTTAACCACACAAAAACAGAAATAATGACATGGAACACACAGCTAAACTGCCCCAACATAAAACAAGAGATAAAATACTTAGGCATCTTAGTAAATCAAGATTAAGACAAAATTGCACAAAACAATCTAAATAGTGTAGCCCGGGATGTAAGGATGTAAGGAAATTACTTAAAATTTGGGCTAGCCTACCTCTAAGCTTTATAGGAAGGTCTAATATCATAAAAATGACTATACTCCCAAAGTATACCTTCTTGTTTAACAATATTCCATTGGAATTTAAGAAAGCTGCATTAAAAAAAACTGCAGGGAGAGATCGGGAGTTTTATTTGGGCGTCTAAAGGAACCAGAATTTCGTGGAAAAAATTAAGGAGGAAAAAAGAGAAAGGAGGAATAGCAAGTCCTGACCTAACAGAATATTATAGAGCCTTTCAATTTAAAAACATACGATCTCTCCTAAAAATACACCAGTATTATCCGGAACACCTTCAAGCTATGACGGAATCAGAGGACCATTTTCTTTTTAAATTTGGTCACCAAAAACATTTCAAGAAAATCAAGTTAAAGACAATAAAAGAAGCGGTTAAACTCTGGATACAAATTAGAACAATTCTAAACATCCCTTATTACAGTACGATGGCACCAATATGGAACTCCCCCGGTACACCGGACTGCTTAAAAGACGCCATGTCCACCCCCCTAAAACTAAACAATATCAAATACTGGGGTCAACTTCTAAACGGATCAACTTTAATCTCATGGGAAGAAATGCACAAGATCTCAAATGGCTCAATATCAAAATTTAAGTTTTACCAATTAAGTAGCTGGGCAAAGACAATACCAACACATGACAAGGATAGTAAAACCATAGAGAAAGAAATGATAAAAAATCTACCCATAAACAAGGAGATATCCAAGTGGTACTGGTCTTTAATAACAGAGGAAGTTGAAAGTTCCCAGACGGCAATCCAAATCTGGGGGAAAGACCTAATTACAGAAGACCTAACTAGTATATGGGAAGACTCAATAGAGAAATGTTGGTCAACATTAAAATCAGCTGCACTGAAAAAGAATCATCTTTATACTTTGCATAGAGCGTATTGGACACCAAAGAAACTCTCAAAATTCAAAAACGCAGGTATCAAAAAGTGCCCTAAATGTGGAGAAGAAAAGGCAGATGACGTCCATATGTTCTGGAGTTGCCCATCCTTAAGAACGTTCTGGAAAGAAGTTGGTAAGACGTTAAATTCGATATTTCAGAAACACCTAAATGTAAGTACAACCCTTATTCTCTTTGGTATTGATAACACAACAGAGAGTGTTAAATTAACGGTAATGGAAGTAAAGCTTCTTTTTTTATTAATGGTGATCGCTAGAAGAGAGATCTGCATTAAGTGGATTAACCCATCACCTCCGACACATGGAGAGTGGATGAACTCAGCTATTAAGATAAATAAACTAGATAAAAGGGGGAAAATTAGCAAGAGGTTTAAATATTGGGAGATTATGGAAAAATATCTGATCCCTGAATAACACACTGTCCTATGATTAAAGCGAAAGCATAATCTGGTTAAATGAGTATGATACTCATAGAGTAGCCAAGGTGGCTAGCTCCCCTCCTTTTGATTACAGATATGTTCATATGTAAATGGAAAAAGGAACTCCTCTGTCTGAGCAAGATAAGGGAAAACTCCCCAGACAATAGAGAACATGGGGCAGTGACGGTACAAAATCTTGAAAGGCAGAATCCAAATTTTTCCATACACATAAAGTTTTTTCGCAATATGAGGATAAATAAAAAAAAAAAAAAAAAAGAAATCCTACATTTGTTTTGCCCCCAAACGAGTTTAAAGCAAAAATTATGCAAAACAAAATTACAGGTAAAAAATTCCTTTTATTTTTCACTGTGTTAAACATATATCTTCATCTGTGAAGTGTTTTTTGTTTGGCACATACACATGTGTGGGCACTTATTTTTGACAACATACAGAATTAAATTAAAAAAGGCGCACGCTGTCCCAAGGTGACCGCAGTAATGGATTTTGAAGTGCAGCAGCTGTGAAGCGTGATCCAGGCTGATCAAATCAAGCAAAACATGTTCAGTTGTGGGTTGTGCTGAAAAACAAAGTCAACCAAAAAAACAAGAATAAAACAAAAGAAAGGCGTGCATCCTTCTATTGTAGCTGCAATGATTAAATAAAATTAAGCTCAGCGTCTGTCTTGTAGCGTGTGCAGCGATGAGCGTGAAGTGCTTGTTCCCAATTCCAAACCCAAACAGCATACATTAAAAGAATATTGCTCAAGGGTTGGCATCCATGAAGCATGTGGCGTGCTGATAAAGCATAAATAAAACACAACAAACACTTGAGGGAAGTGCTCAATGACATTGTAGCATGGCGGACAACCCCAAAATGGATACGTTACATTAAAAGAAATGCGTGTGAAGCGCAGCATCCATAAAGCATGTGCCGTGCTCGTAAAGCATAAACAATACACACCAAAGAAACACTTGAGCCTCATGGGCTCAAAAAACATGTAATTAGACCAACTTTATTTACGAAAGCTCTACACACACTACCTTCTAGTAGGAAATTGAAAATGCAGTCAGTTGAGCGCATTTCGCTATCAAAAAGAACAAAAAAACTCCCCATTTCAAAAGCACGAGCGAGAAGAAATAAAAAAAATAGCACACTAAAACTAATATAAATAAACAGGAGAGAACAAGTACATTTAATAGGACCAGTAGCCGTGGGAGGGGTCCAAACCTCAAAAGGAGGGATTAATACAACCAATGCACCACTGAAAAGCAAGGTTTTCAGAACGCCACAAACAAATGAATGGAAAAACGATGGTCATGCTCAAAGCCCACAGAGGAGATAAGCATGTCTCAAAGACAGCGCATGTGTGCTGCCTATGTTCGACCTAAAAAGCTGCTGCGCCTGGGGAGGTGGTTGGGGGAGAAGGAAAAGGCAGGGCTGCTGACAAGCTTGCTTATAAGAAAGATGTTCCACCAAAGCGGATAAACACGAGTACTTGGGCCATGGGACACTGATAAGAGAAACACATGAGGAACAACAGGAAATAGTATGCTACAAGCAGTACTAATGGAGGAAAAGCAAGCGGCAATCACACACACAAATGAAAAGTAAGAGCAACATCTAAGCTCCTTTTAAGAATTATATTAAATGCAATAGATTTCAGAAGCACATCGCAAAGCGCTGTGCAGGTGGAACCTAACAATTATGGCAATCTCGTGTGCTAATAAACCTGGTTCAAAATTGCCTCTCTTTCAATAGACTTCTATGGGCGAAATGCATTCTCACAATATTTTTTTTATATCACCCTATTTCCTCTTTTAAAATTGTGACATGTATGACTGGTGGTGCATTCTAGTATAACTATTTTGACATTGTAATGGCAATTGAAAGAGACTGGATCCTAATGCTTTTGAAAATACAACGTTAATTTAAGAAACACTTTTAGCAACTGTAACTAAAATGCTATTCACCAACAAATAATGCTTTCCATGCATGAAAGAATTGGAGCAACATTTTCCTAACAATGTATTTTTCAACTTCCAGAGTAAAATAGTGTGCATAAAACAGACCGTATTGCACCGAGCATAAAACAAGACTAACTACCTGTATACACTTTTTGTAATAAAAGGGATACCTCTTTTATTCTATTCATTTCAAATTTGTTTTTCAACTGGTGTTCCACTTCAGGTTTAGTATGGGTAACTTCAAGCAACTCTTTCCAGTAAGAACATGTTTGTGACAAAGAAGGGCTCATTATTTCTACTCTGATTAATTTTAAACATGAAAAGATTTTGTAATATTGCAGGCAAAAGCCCATGGAAGCAAACAGACTTGATTCAGGCAGGAGACTCCTGATTTTTGAAGCAAAACATTTTTTTTCTTTAACTGGCTCTCACCTAAAAATTGCCTCTGTTTCAATGTATGTCAATTGGGCAAACGCATTCCTCCGATTTTCTTTGAAATTTCCGACTTTCCAGCTGTAAAACATTGGCAAGTATGAACTTCCTTCCCTTGACCATTAGAAGAGGTCATTTATACTTCCCACACATATTTTCCCCTCTTTATTGCCCGTTAAATATCTGCATACAGCAATGAACATTAAAAAGTTGACTAGCTCGCTTTTCCAGTGTGCTTGGCATGGTATTGCTTGCACCAAGTCTGCTGTGTGTTTCTAGGTTCCCTTTGAGCAAGAAACATTATTTTTATTGAAATCTCAATTTATGCAGCAGGTGGTGGAAGATCCTGCAAGGCATTTTCTGCTTCAACTAGTCCACAGCAAGTAAAACCGACTTTATATTGTAAAAAATAAGCATTTCAAGAAATACACACACCAAAATAATCAAGATTTTCTTACTTTTATTAGAGTTAAATGCTCCTGCACTCGCACATTTTTATTTTTGCCCTGTTCTACATAAATGCAATAAAAACAGTACAAATATAAGCCAGCAAATTACCTTAACACATTGTTCTGAAGCACAGTGTTTGCTTATTTGGGTGTTACAGGCAACTCATGTAGTTGCTCACTGTTCAGTAATCAGCCAAAAGGCACAGCATTCCTGATGAAAATGCTACCAAAATAATAATAGTATACGGAAATAATTACATTTAGTTAATCCCTCTGAAGTGATCAGATAGTTATTTTCAAATCACCCTGAAGTCATCAGGAACAATGTCAGCCTAAGAAGTAATTGTAAACTAATTTTGAAATCATTCTCAGTCGTCAGGAAGATTCTTATCTTGTGAAGTAATCAAATGGTAATTTTCAAGTCATCCTTAAATCATCAGGCTCAGGTTTCTAAATATTGCTGATGACTTTAAGAGCTTGATGATGTCTGATGATGTATGACTTTTACAGTAATTGGGTGATCATCAGATGACTCTAGGATGGTTTATAAAGTAATCCTGTTTGACCTTGGTAGGCTGAAATGTGATTCCCTTAAGGGAGCCCCCCCCCCCATACCCATGAGCTTAAGAGGCTGCCGTAGTCTGCATTACACCCTTGATTCAGTGGGAGAACGTGCTCACTGCAGGTACCCTATGCGAGTGTCACCTGCAGGTTCTGATTCCAACACTGCTGGCAAATAATGATACCTGTTCTTTAAGCACAGTAGACAATTCTGTTTGGCACTGTAGTGCAAATTAGATGCATGAACAGATTTCAGGAGGAATAGAGTCACAGATTGCTCTCCATTTATGTCTCCTAATTTCAGCTTTGGTAAATGTCATGACGACCATAGCCATTCTCTTCCCTCAGCAATGCCTTGCTCTTTCACTGGTGGGTGCAAATAACTAACATTAGAAATGCACTATGGGCTTTTGAGAAGGCAACAGCCAATGGTCTCTCATGGAAGGTGGCCCTTCAAAATTAGGGAGGGTAGGCATTTTCCATGCTCACTCACCTCTTAAACCCTCTCTCCCCTTCTCCAAGCTGGTCCAGGTACTTACCTTACTGGTGATATTCCATCAGGTCTGATTTAATATTTACATTTTAGGAATTGAAAAGTGTGGGACTGTAGGCTGAAGACCGTAAACCATGCGAAATCACTCACATACTTGAAACAGTGAATCCTCAACCTTTTTTATTTATTGGTTTATTTAGAAATTTCAATGGCTTAATTTAGGATTACCTTTTTAAGTATTTATCTGAAGTCTACATGGTCAGGACATAGTTTTAGATAGGGCATTGCAAGCTAGGGCTCCACAATCAAATGTTACAACAATCTTTATGGGTCGCTGTTGGAAAGTGGGTTATTTGGACTGGTAAATATGCATTTACCACAGGCAATAAGGCAACTAACACAGTCTAAGGCTCAGCATAGGTCTCAATAAATTATCCCCATGCTGAACCCTTGGTAGCTCGGCTGCGAGCAAGAAGGCTTAAAGTAGGAGAAAAGTATGCAAGTGAATAATCAAGACACAACACACAATAAAAGTCCCACAACAGTTTATAAAAATAGGAAATATTGTTATCTTTAAAATGACACCAAAATGCCAGAAATCCAATGTAGGGAAGTGGAGATATACATTTTTTATGAATTACCGTTTTATAGTGCTTAACAGCCTATAGCGCCACTCTACGACATCTGGTCACGCTTCAATGAGCCAAAGTCAAATTATTAGGCCAAGTGCGATGGAGCACTGCACACTATACCAAGCGGGAGACTCCAGTTAAAACCTTTCTGGAGCTTTTTCCTTCTAGGTCCCTTTATGCTCTTCACCAGTCTGGATTCGGAGAGGGTTAGCCGGCTTGACTGTCAGGGAGCTCCCGGTCAAACTCTGGAAGTCGGACCTCCAGAGCTCTTCAGCGGGACACACCTGGAATCTGTGCAGGGTCGCCGTTGATGGTGGCAGGCTTGGGTCTTGCTATGAAAGAAGCTTTTTTCCAAAGTTGCTCCAAACTTCTGGAACTTCTTCCTGAAGTTCCTCTTGAGGGTCCAAAGGGTCCAAAACACAATCCAAGGGAATAGAAGCTACAAGATGGTCATTGAAAGGTTGGGACCACAATTCCCCCAATGTACCTTGACAAAACCCTTAAATGTCCACTGGACACAATCCAGGTAGGGGACTCTTGGTGGTGATGATGTAGGGGAGCTCTTGTAGCTTGCAGGGAGTTCTCTCTTTAATCCTTTTGAAGCAAGGTACATCCACAGGGCAGTAGCTCCAGATAGTGCAGCAGGCGCAGTCAGTCAGAATGCAGGGGCTGGTGGTGCTAATCAAGTTTCCAGCATGGCAATCCTGCTTCTTCTCTTAGTTTTAAGTAGCAGAACTCAGAGGCTCTGCACCTCTCACATATTTATTCAGTGTTCTCTGGTGTCAAGCAGGAATCCACTCCTGCCAAATAAGATGCAAATCAACACCCCAGAACATGACAACTTCCTCCGAAGTCTGGCACATTTTTGTTCCAGAAAGCACCATTCCTCCAACATTCATAATGGCTGAAATCTCAACAGAGGAGCAAGAACTAGCTACAACAACCCCCAGTGTGGCTCATTTACATATCTCTCCCCATCTAGCATCTGCAGAACCCTCCCTTAAGCCTGCTATCTGGCTGGACCAAAGGGGATGGGGGTAAGTAGGCCAGGCACTCCCTGCCTGTCCTGTTCCTCCTTTGAAGCCTCATGCTTTACGACCCCTCTCCCTGCTCTGGCATTCATGTGAAGCAGAGCCCTCTCCAGCAGATAGCCTCTCCCCTTGTGAGTCACATACCACTTCATCAAAGCAGCTTGGCTAATCCTGTTAACTCTGACCGATCAGGGAAGACTACAGGAAGGTAGAATGTTGGGTTACAAACAAGAGAGTCTTATAACATATTTTCCGTACAATTTAGGATAGGCACAGCAACGGCATATTGCTGGAATTATGAATACCATTCTTAAAAGTCTCTGAATGGTATTTTATTCACTTGCTAGCAATATTTATGCATACATAAACAATTGCAATGTTATTCTATGTGGCTAGGTATCTACAATGGGGGAAATGAAATGTGCAATTTCTCCATCACCAGGGCATACAACACATCTTTTATAAAGGCCCTGCTTATTGTTACATAACCCCACACCCCTGGGACACCTAGGGGAGACCTTATGGGTCCTGAATATGCAAAACTACTGTTGATCGTCACCCCACAGTGCTCATAGCACCAGTCGATATCGGGAGGTACTTTACTACAATGAAGGAATTAAAATGTGCAATTTCTCTATCCCCAGGGCATATAAAACACATTTTCTAAGGACCCTGCTTATAATTACATACCCCCCCACCCCTGGGACACCTCGGGGAGACCCTGTGGGTACCTAATATGTACGAAAAATGTAGATTATCACTTTTTAAGGCTCTCTACCACCAAAGTCGAGATTGGCCACATTTGAAAGCAGTGGTGCTGCAGAGCAGGACTGCTTTTAAAATGACCTCAGGCACTCAGCAGTGCACACATGCAAGTGCAGCAAAGGCTGCTGGCCTCTAAACACCCCTGCCCTATCATATACTAGGATCTGATAGGCATTTTAAATGCCCATTGTTAGACCTGGCACCTTGGCGTGAGTCTCCCTTCCCCTTTTTGCTGATGTGCCTCAGATGTTTTTGCTGGTGTTCGATGCTCAGGGCACTGTGCCACGGCCAATCCGTGCCGCAGTGCAAGTGCTCCCAATGTAAAGTGTATGTGTAATTGATTTCCACGATTGGCTTATTTGGTTTACTGTCAGTCCCCAGTAAAGTGCACGAGGAGTGCCGGAGCTTGTAGATACAAATGCTGCTAGTGGGCCTGCAGTGCTGGTTGCGCCACCCACAGAAGCGGCCTCGTAAGACACGACACGGGTCCGCCATTGCAGACCCCGCGTACAGTCCCGTACTGTCACGCTGACTGCGCAAGTGCCCACACTTGCCAGTCCCTGAACCTTCCCTAACCTCCATATCAGTCGCCCCTATGGTAGGCCTACGGGCAGGGTGCATTGAAGCGTAAGGTAGGACAAGCCTAGAGTGTGGCATGTCCTCATAGTGAATTACCGCCCTTTTCGTTCTTCACTATGGAAGGGCTACCGGTTCTCTTAGGCCAAGACGAGCTGTCGGAACTATTACACGCTATAGTCCCGGCAGACTCAGGGAACACGGTAGCATGTCGAGTTTAGTATGCCTGAACTCAGAATAATAAAATATATTCTTTAGTAAGGTTTATTTTAATATCCTGTGTTGGCAAATGCTACTTTTAGAAAGGTAGCCTTTGCGCGCCTAACTATTTAGCCCGCCTCTGCCAGGATGTGTATCTGTTGTCTGGGTTTGTGTGAGTGACAGGGCTGGGAGATTCCCGGGACAGTTGGGACCCCCAGGTGGTGAATAGGGTGCTTACACCAGGATGGGTGGGCGGAGTAGTCCTTGACTCTGAGTAGGGTTGTGCTCCACCACCCCAATGCTGGCTCCACCTCTTGCGGAGGGTCTGATGTCTCTGCCCTGCACTCTGAAAGAAGACGGCAGCTTCCTGTCAACAGAGTACTCCAAAACCGGGTTGAACTAGGCTTAGGCCCCCTGGCCTGCAAAGACAAAAGAATCGCAGTATAAATATAGGAGCTCCGCTCCTTACAAATCAGATCCAGTTTTGACCACGACGAACCTCTGCCTGACTAGAAGGACCAAGAGAAGCTGAAGGACGGAAACCGGTCTGAATCCTGTAAGACTGGCCTGCAGTGGTGCCTTGCTGACAACGGAGAGGAAAGGACCAGAAAGGACTTTGTAGACTTGTGCCTGAAACGATCTCCAAGGGTTTGATCGAGAGCTTGCCCCCTGAACGGAACCCCAGGACCATTGGGTTCTATCTGCTTGTGCCCGTTTGCTGATGGGCCTTAGTTCTTATTCCCTCGCCGGAGTTGTGACTCGGGTGCCTTCGCCCCCTCCCAGGTTGTGACAGCTCGGAGCCTGGTTGCCCCGCCGTAGAGAGCCCGCTCATCCATGAGTCGCTCTCCGCTTCAGTGCCGGGCCACCTGCTCCCCTGTCACCTCGCCGCTAATGGAGCGCGTTGTGTGCCTCTCATCTTCTCCCGCCAGAATCTGCACGGAGCGCATTCCATAGCCTCGGACGGTCCATACGTCGCAACGTACCCGACTGTCTTGCTTTGCCCTCCTGCATACCAAGACCCGTGCCGCACCTCAAGAAAGGCCTCCCCGTACAGTGGTACCGAAAGCCTGGTGCTGCACCCGTCTGCCATAGAACGTGACGCCCCTCAAAGATCCACGAGTACGACCCGGCGTGCTAAGAAGCAGTACGTCCTGCAGGCCTGAACGGCGCCTAGCCCCGTGAGCTGCATCGACCTCGGATCGCTGCAACCCTCCTCAGTCCTGCTCCTCCACCTCGCACCTCGAGGGGGACCTGAGCCGGAGAGATCCTCTGGAGAACCGTCGGCCTCGTCCGGAGTCCGCCCTCAGCAGCCGCGCCTGAAACACCTCGGACTTCCACAAGCAAGGTACACGTGAACTCCGTCCCGAGTTCATATCGGATCCAGGGTCCGCAACGTTCTTATTTCCCTGTCATCGTACCTTGCTGAACAACGAACATTCAAAGACTAAATCTTGCCTATCATAATCTGGTGGCCTCAAATCGTTAAACGTTACATGGTCTTGTGATAATCCTGCTTGAATCTATCTTTTATATAAAGTAAACGTATTTTTGATACAACTACACGACTGGTGTCCCTTTGTGGTGGGTCAGTGGGTTTACTGTGTGTGATCATAAATGCTTAACTTACTATCGCCCTGAGGATTAGCCTTGTCTGCTCGCGCCACACTACCTAGAGGGTGAGCAGGGGTTATTCGAAGGAGTAGTTCCCTTGCCCTGACGTGGAGCTGAGGGTCCCTGCTTGTCACAAGTGCATACCTGTGCCAACCAGAGACCTCCAGTTCCAACATTGGTACCAGCGGTGAGGATTTCGGATTTGCATTTATGATTTATATACAGTGAATTACTGATCACCACGTAGTGAGAGCAGACCAAATAACGAGCCACAGATTACATCCTTGCCGAGAGATCTCCAATCTCTAAACAATGCCTGGTTCACTCCCCGTGAGAGCACTCTCTGTTATCTCTGGAATCGACGAAGTTGACTGGGAAGGGCTTGAGCAGATGAAGCTTGATCAGTTGAAAGCCCTGTGCGAGAAGTTCCGAGTCTCCCAAGCGGGCTGCAAAACCAGAGCCCAGCGCATCAAGGCACTAACAGCTGGGAAGGAGTCGAGAGAGCCAGAAAATAAGGTGGTAGTGGATCCACCCGAGAGCCTTATCGAAGTGCCGGGAGGCCTGTCGTCAGAAGAGCTGGCGGACAGGGTCGCAACCAGAGCGCATGAAGTAGAGATGTCCAGATTGAAAGGACAGATGGCAATGGAAGAGAAACGCCTAAAAGAACTGGAGCTGAAAGCAAAGAGCTTGGGCGCAGCTCCTGGTGGCAGCACAACGCCAGCCCAGGTAGAGTCAAGGGTCTACGTACCAAAGGATGTGGTGAAGGAGTATTTTAAGGGGGATGACATAGGGCAGTGGTTCCGGGCCTACGAGGTAGCCATCTCCTCCCACCGGGTCCCTGAGAAAGATTGGTGAGCGGGGTTGTGGGGACGGTTCCTGACCGAGGGGCGGGATACCCTGCTAGATCTTCCTTCTGAAGAGTCCAACTCCTACCCGCACATGAAAGATGCCCTGATGAATCGATTTGGGTTAACTCCTGAAATGTACCGACAGCGGTTTAGGAAGTGTGTGAAGATTCAAGGGGGTACGTATGTGGAGTATGTGACCTTTTTCTGCAGAGCGCTGGATGGTTGGGTGAAGGGCAGTAAAGTAACTGATTTTCAAGGGCTACTTGATTTAATGGCATGGGAGCACTTGTCGGATAATTGTTTTCCTGAGTTACGCCAGCACCTGATCAAAATACTAATATCACATCTCAGCGGATGGTGGATGAGGTGGCACAAGAACTCATCGACTCTATTACCGAAGCCGTAGATGAGCTAGCCCCCCCCTCTCTTAAATTTGTAGCGCGACAGAAGCCAACAGCTCCTTGGTTTACTGAGGCACTGAGGCTTCTCAGACAAAAATGCAGAAAAAAGGAACGGGGATGGCGCAAATCCTGGGACCCTAAAGATAGAGAAGCCTACAAGGTCATGTTACGAGAATATAAGAGCAGAGTGATTAAGGAAAAACAGGATCACTTTACCAACCTGACCTATGCTCTCACGTCATCTAAAGAGCTCTTTAAGATCGTGGACTCTCTATGCTCTCTCCAGGCACCTGATCCCGTGGTTGCATCACAGGAGCTATGTAACAACATCTCAGATTTCTTCTATAATAAAATAGATGATATCTATCTAGCTCTACAATCACAGAGGATTTCTCTGAGTGAGGAGGACTCCTCTCGAGTCAAACTTCTGGAATCTTGGGATGCGGATACTCCTCAGGTCCTTAACCATTTCCCTGCGCTCTCCCTGGAGGGACTCAATCTCCTCCTCGACAAAACGAAATCAGCTTCTCCGCTGGACCCGGTTCCTTTGAAAATACTAAAGGACCGTAGGGACATCATTCTTCCTCCGATGTTGGAAATTATGAATGGAGCCATGGAACATGGTATTTTCCCGGTGGCATGGAAGAGAGCTATTGTAAAGCCTCTTCTCAAAAAGCCCTCCCTGGATCCCGGCATATTGAAGAACTTCAGGCCAATATCCCTCTTGCCGGCCCCTGCTAAGATGCTGGAGGCCCACTTGAATTATCATCTTTCCAATTTCCTTGATGCTTCAGGGTTTTTGGATGGGTCCCAGCATGGCTTTAGAAAGCTACATAGCACGGAATCTGCTTTGACCAAAGTCACGGATAATATTCGCAGGAAAGTAGATCTGGGGCAAACCACCGTGCTTGTACTGCTGGATCTTACAGCTGCTTTCGATACCCTGTCTCCCGACACTTTAACATCTAGGTTAAGGGAGACAGGGGTAGCAGGACCGGCCCTCAGTCTCCTGAGCTCCTTTCTTCACCAACGAGAGCAGCGTGTAATGCTAGGAGAGTACCTCTCCCCTGTCAAGTCTCTGCAATGCGGGGTGCCACAAGGGTCGGCATTGAGTCCGACCCTGTTCAATGTCTACGTGGCCCCCCTTGCAAGACTAGTAAGATCTCAGGGGATGGAGGTAGTGTCGTATGCCGACGACACGCAGATTATGGTGTCCCTGACCCACTCTGTTAATGTCACCGCGTCAAGCTTTAGATCCTGCATGCAACTTGTTGCAGAGTGGATGATTCTCAACTCACTAAAGCTGAATGGTGACAAGACAGAGGTCCTGGTCTTTGGCAAAGACCAGGGCATGTGGTCGGGTGAGTGGTGGCCTTCATCTTTAGGCATCTGCCCCACTCCCACACAATCTGCTAGGAACCTAGGCGTCATCTTTGACACTCGGCTCTCCATGGAACTCCAGGTCAATAGGACGGTGGCCACCTGCTGGGGTGTCATTAGGACTTTGAAAAGAATCGTCCACTATCTTTCCCCTCAGGCACGGAAGCAGGTTGTGATCGCTCTTGTTGGCTCAAGGCTCGACTATTGTAATTCACTTTACGCCGGGGCCAACAAGGGCCTTCTGCAGCGCCTGCAGGTTGTACAAAATGCGGCGGCGCGTTTTGTTCTGGCCCTGCCTTGGCTGTCCTCTATGACCTTGGCTAGGAAGAATCTCCACTGGCTCCCTGTTCCTTCCAGAGTCCTGTTCAAACTTCTCTGCCTCACATATAGTGCTCTGATGGCAGGCCCAGCTGATGCCCTTGGATCTCTGCTCACCAGGTATGTTCCGAGCAGATGTTTACGCTCGCTAGAGCTAAACCAACTGGTTATTCCGCGAGCTAAGAAGGCTAGATGGGGGAGTAAGGCCTTTTCCATCCTGGCACCCCAGATCTGGAATACACTTCCCCTGGAGATCAAATTACTGCCTTCACTTGATCTCTTCAGGAAAGCGTTGAAAACTTGTTTTTTCACTAAAGCATATCAGTAAGCTCCTGTTTCTGACTGCCGTCAGCTAGTTGTTTGCGTTAGGCGCCTTGACGCCCACTGGGCATAGTTGCGCGTTACAAATGCCATTTCATTCATAGCAAGCTGTCCAACCCGAGGAAGCTTGCCGAGGAAGCGGACTGCTGGCTCAGCACCAGGGTCCACAAAGGTCCAGTGGGAGACTCAGCCAAAGGTGGGCAGGGTGCCCAGCAGAAGAGTGGGGGGAACAGGGGAAAACAGAAAGGGTTCCACAAAGGCCCCCAAAGTAATCCCCAAGGGAGCCAAGGGAAAGGTTCTCAGCCTCCTCCACCCCCGAAATCAACCGGGGCCCCGACAGGTAAACCTGTTCAAAGAGGGCCCATCACCTGTTTTAGGTGTGGCGACCTGGGTCACGTTGCCTCTGATCCTAAGTGTCGCATGTTTGCAAAACCCGCACCCACTGGTGCTCCACCCCGGCAACTAGCTAATGTTAACTTTGGGGAGGAAGTAGCCGTCCAAATGGGTGAGGATCCCATTCAGATGACCCTAGTCTCGCTAGGAGACAGTGAGATGGTTCCCGAAAACTACCTGCCCAATAACACAAAAAAATATGCGCAGGTAGTGACCATCAACGGTAAGAAGGCAGAGGCTCTTCGAGATACAGGAGCCAGTGTGACTGCAGTGAGGCAGCACCTGGTGTCTCAGGAGCAGGTAGTACCGCACGCCTACTATAGGGTTGCTGACAATTCTGAGAGCCAATGTCCGATGGCTCAGGTTCCCTTTGAGTGGGGGGGGTCTCTGGTACTCTGCAAGTCGCTGTGAGGACCTCTATGCCTGTAGATTGTCTGCTAGGGAACGATTTGGAGAACTCCCCTTGGGAAAAGGTGGAGAAAACGACTCATCTGCGGATGGTGGGTCTACCCGACTAGGCGTGCGTGACCACACGGTCCATGGCAGCCAGTAGGGGTGTCGAAAAAAACCTGGCGCCTGAAGGAGAGGCCCAGGAACCGGCCTTAGAGAGAAGGCACAGGGGGCGCGGACAGCCGGCTCCCGAAGTTCCCACGGCCCAGGAGGAAGCAGACCCCAAGGGGGATGCCCTGGAGCCTACCGGGGAACACATCGCCGAACTGGGAGACTTGCCTGAGCTGACCCATTGGCAGCAAGAAGGGGGTTCCTCCAGGGAGGAATTCTGCAAGGAGCAGAGAGAGTGCCCTTCTCTCGTGGGGATGCGGCAGCAGGCTGCAGACCAGGCCAATGGTGTTCAGTCCGGGAAACACTTGGTCTACTGGGAGAACGATCTCCTGCATTCAGAGCCTAAGGCTGCTGAACCTGGGTCAGCCCATGTGCTGGTGGTACCCCAGAAGTTCAGAGCCTTCCTATTGGGTTTGGCTCACGATGTGCCGTTAGCAGGACATCTGGGGATGGACAAGACCTATGACAGGCTTGTCACCCACTTTTACTGGCCCCAGATGCACAGGAGCTCAGATGCTCATTGTAGGACTTGCCAAACTTGCCAAGCCAGTAGTAAGTGTGGAGGGAAGAACAAGGCTCCCCTCCAACCCTTCCCCGTCGTCAGTACCCCATTCCAACGAGTGGGAATTGACATTGTGGGGCCTCTGGACCCCAAGACAGCCATGGGCAACAGGTTCATCCTGGTCTTGGTGGACCATGCCACCCGGTACCCTGAAGCCATCCCTCTGAGGACAGTGACGGCCCCCGTGGTGGGACGTGCACTGATGGGAATTTTCTCTCGAGTAGGGTTCCCTCTAGAGGTGGTGTCTGACAGAGGTACCAATTTCATATCGAAATATATGAAGTCCCTTTGGCAAGAGTGTGGTGTAACGTACAAGTTCACCACCCCTTACCATCCCCAAGGAAACGGGTTGGTTGAAAGATTCAACCGAACCTTGAAAGGCATGATCATGGGCCGAGAAGGACCAATGAGGCGTAAGTGGGACGTCCTCTTGCCATGCCTACTGTTTGCGTACCGAGAGGTGCCACAGAAGTCGCTCGGGTTCAGTCCCTTCGAGCTTCTGTACGGTCACCCGGTCCGAGGACCTCTGAGTCTGGTTCGGGAAGGCTGGGAGCAATCTCCCAGGAAACGTCCCCAGAATGTATATAGCTACATGCTGGCCTACCGAAACCAGACCAGGCGATTCAGGAAACTTGCTGAGGCAAACCTGGAAGCCCGCCAGGAGGAGATGAAGCGGTGGTACGACCAGAATGCCACTCTGGTGGAGCTTCAACCTGGACAAAAGGTGTGGGTCTTGGCCCCAGTGGAGCCCTGTGCACTTCAGGATAAGTGGACGGGTCCATTTGAGGTTGTGGAGCGCAAGAGTCCTGTCACCTACCTGGTGAACTTGCAAACTCCCAGGAACCCTTTGAGGGTCCTACATGTTAACCGCCTTAAGCCCCACTTGGAGAGGTCCGAAGTAGGCATGCTGTTGGCAACTGATGATGGAATGGAGGAGGAGAACGAGCCTCTTCCGGACCTCTTGGTGGCCTCCGAGCGAGACGGGTCAGCGGATGGAGTTAACCTCTCACCCTCCCTGACCCCTGAGCAGCAGAGTGATTGCCGCCAGCTGCTGGGGCAATTCTCTGACTTGTTCTCACTGGTTCTGGGTGTCACAGATTGGTGCATCCATGATGTGGACACGGGAGACAGCTTGCGGGTGAAGCACAAGGCTTACCATGTGACTGACAGGGTACGAGCCTGCATCAAGGAGGAAGTCTCGAAGATGTTTGCTCTTGGGGTGATTGAGTCCTCCAGCAGTCCTTGGGCCAGCCCAGAGGTCTTGGTCCCGAAGGCTGCGACGCCGGGAGCCACACCCAACCTACGATTCTGTGTGGACTATCGAGGACTCAATTCGGTCACGAAGACTGACGCGCACCCCATCCCCAGAGCTGATGAGCTCATCGATCGGTTGGGGGCTGCCCGGTACCTCAGTACGTTTGACTTAACGTCTGGTTACTGGCAGATCGCCTTAACTGACGGAGCCAAGGAGAGGTCCGCATTTTCAACCCCAGATGGGCAATACCAATTCCGGGTTATGCCCTTCGGGATGAAAAATGCCCCTGCCACCTTCCAGAGGTTGGTCAACGGGGTGTTGGTTGGACTGGACGCGTTCAGTGCCGCCTACCTGGACGACATCGCAGTGTTCAGCAGTACGTGGGAAGAACACTTGCGACACCTGTGGGAAGTGTTGGCGGCTCTGCGCAAGGCAGGCCTCACGATCAAGGCAAGCAAGTGTCAGATCGGGCAGGGTTCGGTGGTGTGTTTGGGACACCAAGTTGGGAGCGGCCAGGTGGCGCCCCTTCAACCCAAAATTCAAACCATCCTGGCTTGGGAAGCCCCCAAGACCCAAACGGAGGTGAGGGCCTTCCTCGGACTTACCGGGTATTACAGGAGGTTCGTCAAGGGATACGGCACCATCGTTGCCCCCTTGACCGAGCTGACTTCGAAGAAGCAGCCCCAGAAAGTGATCTGGACTGACGCCCGTCAGGTAGCATTCGACACCCTGAAAACGGCCATGTGCACGGCGCCCGTGCTCCTGGCTCCTGATTTCTCCAAAGAGTTCTTAGCGCAGACAGACGCTTCAGAGCATGGGGTTGGGGCGGTCCTCTCACAGACGACTGAGGAGGTCTGGGATCACCCTGTGGCCTTGATCAGTCGAAGGTTACTTCAATGGGAACAGAAGTGGAGTGCGATTGAGCTAAAAGCTTTTGCTGTGGTTTGGGCACTGAAGAAGCTAAGACCCTACTTGTTTGGGTCTCACTTCCGAGTTCAGACGGACCACAGGCCGCTCAGATGGTTGATGCAAATGAGGGGTGAGAACCCGAAACTGTTGAGGTGATCCATTTCTCTACATAGTATGGACTTTACGGTGGAACACTGCCCTGGCATAGACCACGCCAATGCTGACGGTCTGTCAAGGTTTTTCCGCCTTAGTGATGAGGAACTCCCTGGGCAAGGGTAGTTCTCCCCACATTTCAGCTGGAGGGGACACGTGTTAGACCTGGCACCTTGGCGTGAGTCTCCCTTCCCCTTTTTGCTGATGTGCCTCAGATGTTTTTGCTGGTATTCGATGCTCAGGGCACTGCGCCACGGGAAACATCACTTACAACGCAACTTTTACCACGCAATGCTTTTACATCGCAGCTTTTACAACGCAAACCATTACAACGCATTGCGCTGGGGAGCGCTCTAGGATAGGGAATAGGTTAATTTACTATCCAATAACCTTCCCTAGTGTCCATGGGGACTGGAGTTGGAATAGTAAATTAAACTATTCACTATCCAGCACCCCAAAGCGCTATGCGTTGTAATGGTATGCGTTGTAAAAACCGCGATGTAAAAGCATGCGTGGTAAAAGCATGCGTTGTAATGTCGTACATCCCTGCGCCACAGCCAATCCGTGCCGCAGTGCAAGTGCTCTCAATGTAAAGTGTATGTGTAATTGATTTCCATGATTGGCTTATTTGGTTTACTGTCAGTCCCCAGTAAAGTGCACGAGGAGTGCCGGGGCTTGTAGATACAAATGCTGCTAGTGGGCCTGCAGCGCTGGTTGCGCCACCCACAGAAGCGGCCTCGTAAGACACGACACGGGTCCGCCATTGCAGACCCCGCGTACAGTCCCGTACTGTCACGCTGACTGCGCAAGTGCCCACGCTTGCCAGTCCCCGAACCTTCCCTAACCTCCATATCAGTCGGCCCTATGGTAGGCCTACCGGCAGGGTGCATTGAAGCATAAGGTAGGACAAGCCTAGAGTGTGGCTTGTCCTCATAGTGAATTACCGCCCTTTTCGTTCTTCACTATGGAAGGGCTACCGGTTCTCTTAGGCCAAGACGAGCTGTCGGAACTATTACACGCTATAGTCCCGGCAGACTCAGGGAACACGGTAGCATGTCGAGTTTAGTATGCCTGAACTCAGAATAATAAAATATTTCCTTTAGTAAGGTTTATTTTAATATCCTGTGTTGGCAAATGCTACTTTTAGAAAGGTAGCCTTTGCGCGCCTAACTATTTAGCCCGCCTCTGCCAGGATGTGTATCTGTTGTCTGGGTTTGTGTGAGTGACAGGGCTGGGAGATTCCCGGGACAGTTGGGACCCCCAGGTGGTGAATAGGGTGCTTAAACCAGGATGGGTGGGCGGAGTAGTCCTTGACTCTGAGTAGGGTTGTGCTCCACCACCACAATGCTGGCTCCACCTCCTGCGGAGTGTCTGATGTCTCTGCCCTGCACTCTGAAAGAAGACGGCAGCTTCCTGTCAACAGAGTACTCCAAAACCGGGATGAACTAGGCTCAGGCCCCCTGGCCTGCAAAGACAAAAGAATCGCAGTATAAATATAGGAGCTCCGCTCCTTACAAATCAGATCCAGTTTTGACCACGACGAACCTCTGCCTGACTAGAAGGACCAAGAGAAGCTGAAGGACGGAAACCGGTCTGAATCCTGTAAGACTGGCCTGCAGTGGTGCCTTGCTGAGAACGGAGAGGAAAGGACCAGAAAGGACTTTGTAGACTTGTGCCTGAAACGATCTCCAAGGGCTTGATCGAGAGCTTGCCCCCTGAACGGAACCCCAGGACCATTGGGTTCTATCTGCTTGTGCCCGTTTGATGTTGGGCCTTAGTTCTTATTCCCTCGCCGGAGTTGTGACTCGGGTGCCTTCGCCCCCTCCCAGGTCGTGACAGCTCGGAGCCTGGTCGCCCCGCCGTAGAGAGCCCGCTCATCCCCGAGTCGCTCTCCGCTTCAGTGCCAGGCCACCTGCTCCCCTGTCACCTCACCGCTAACGGAGCGCATTGTGTGCCTTTCATCTTCTCCCGCCGGAATCTGCACGGAGCGCATTCCATAGCCTCGGACGGTCCGTACGTCGTAACGTACCCGACTGTCTCGCTTTGCCCTCCTGCATACCAAGACCCGTGCCGCACCTCAAGAAAGGCCTCCCCGAACAGTGGTACCGGAAGCCTGGTGCTGCACCCGTCTGCCATAGAACGTGATGCCCCTCACAGATCCACGAGTACGACCCGGTGTGCTAAGAAGTAGTACGTCCCGCAGGCCTCAACGGCGCCTCGCCCCGTGAGCTGCATCGACCTCGGATCGCCGCAACCCTCCTCAGTCCTGCTCCTCCACCTCGCACCTCGAGGGGGACCTGAGCCGGAGAGATCCTCTGGAGAACCATCGGCCTCGTCCGGAGTCCGCCCTCACCAGCCACGCCTGAAACGCCTCGGACTTCCACAAGCAAGGTACACGTGAACTCCGTCCCGAGTTCATATCGGATCCAGGGTCCGCAACGTTCTTATTTCCCTGTCGTCGTACCTTGCTGAACAACGAACATTCAAAGACTAAATCTTGCCTATCGTAATCTGGTGGCCTCAAATCGTTAAACGTTACATGGTCTTGTGATAATCCTGCTTGAATCTATCTTTTATATAAAGTATACGTATTTTTGATTCAACTACACGACTGGTGTCCCTTTGTGGTGGGTCAGTGGGTTTACTGTGTGTGATCATAAATGCTTAACTTACTATCGCCCTGAGGATTAGCCTTGTCTGCTCGCGCCACACTTCCTAGAGGGTGTGCAGGGGTTTTTCGAAGGAGTAGTTCCCTTGCCCTGACGTGGAGCTGAGGGTCCCTGCTTGTCACAAGTGCATACCTGTGCCAACCAGAGACCTCCGGTTCCAACACCCATACTCTATTATCTACTATGGACTTATAAGGCAGCTCATGCCAATTATAGGAGTACCTTAACACAAAGTTTACCCTAATGCATGTCTGTGTTTTCACTTGTGTTTTCAACATAGCACTGGCCTGGGCATGTCAACAGAGCCCAGGGCACTGTCAGAGTCAGTTACCACCAGTATCTTTCAGCAAAAAATGGGTGCGCACCGGGCACACAGGATGACTTTAAAACTGTACTTATTTGAGCAGGGTGAAAAGTGAGTCAGCAGATGAGCGGGTGCCGGAGCTGATGACATGGACCTTATGGCTTTATGTTACATGCGATTCATAACAGGGGGTGGTGATGGACAGAGTATCTGAATTAAGCAGAACACTCCTACCCAGTCAAAAGATCAGGGCTTGATCCATCACCGTTTTTTAGCTCACTGCACCATCCCAGTTCAGAACCTGGCTACATGCAAATTAGTCTGGCCCTGGCCCAGTGCATCATGGGAACAGGGCAGACCAAACTACCAAGCCAATTCTTCACTGGAAAGGAAACAAGCTTCCGGGGACCGGTTTCTGGCATTGCAGCCATCTTCGGCCCGGCTTGATTGAATCCTGATGGTGCAGTGAGCAAGGGGCTCACATCTGAGTATACCCTTCCACACTTGTGGTGGCCAAAACGATTCATAACAGGGGGTGGTGATGGACAGAGTATCTGAATTAAGCAGAACACTCCTACCCAGTCCAAAGATCAGGGCTTGATCCATCACCGTTTTTTAGCTCACTGCACCATCCCAGTTCAGAACCTGGCTACATGCAAATTAGTCTGGCCCTGGCCCAGTGCATCATGGGAACAGGGCAGACCAAACTACCAAGCCAATTCTTCACTGGAAAGGAAACAAGCTTCCGGGGACCGGTTTCTGGCATTGCAGCCGTCTTCGGCCCGGTTTGCTTGAATCCTGATGGTGCAGTGAGCAAGGGACTCACATCTGAGTATACCCTTCCACACTTGTGGTGGCCAAAACGATTCATAACAGGGGGTGGTGATGGACAGAGTATCTGAATTAAGCAGAACACTCCTACCCAGTCAAAAGATCAGGGCTTGATCCATCACCGTTTTTTAGCTCACTGCACCATCCCAGTTCAGAACCTGGCTACATGCAAATTAGTCTGGCCCTGGCCCAGTGCATCATGGGAACAGGGCAGACCAAACTACCAAGCCAATTCTTCACTGGAAAGGAAACAAGCTTCCGGGGACCCCTTGCTGTTTTTCTACCTGCCTTCCCTTTAACCTTCTCTTTTGTCAAATAATATATAGCTTTTCCAACTCTACTGCCTTAGTGTATAACTTGCATGATCCAATTTTAAGCCAGCCTAGTTACTTACAGAACAATTACCCGCAAACATAATTGGTGAACATATGCAAAATAATGTATCATAATACATATACTACAATGCCATCATTTGTTGTAAATCTTTACACTCTTTATTGCTGGATTTAATCACATTCCTCCAATCCACTACAATAGTGTGATGGGTGACCCTCTCTTCCTTTTAGCTACTGTACAATAATCAGGTAATCGAATAATGTACTGACACATATTGTCACTGCATTGTCACTGCATCTTCCTCCCTTTCCCTGCCGCCCAAGGTCACAGATTAAGTTCAGGGAGGCCATTCTCCAGTGGTGACTCCTCTGCTATGGCGTAGGAGCATAGCCCCACTAGTATTTGTGAAGAAGGAGCATGAAATGATAATAACTTTAAGTTATCATCATTTTTTGCTTCCTGCTGCTTTGCGGATGGGTGGGTGGGCCGGCCTGTTCTGCTTTTGGAGCAGGTCAGGGGAGGATTAGTTTGCCCCCTTTTAAGTGCACAATAGCTGCTTGGTTGGCCCTCTCGTGCTGCCCAAACCACGCATGCGCACTTTACCCATTCTCCATGCAACTGCATTAGAGCCTGTGTGGAGAACAAGCCCAGGCCCCCATTCCCTAGTTATGCCTCGAACCAGGATGATCAAAACCAATCACAATGCTGCATTGCAGCGTTGTTATTAGTCAGGGAAGCCTGGGTGCCTACCAATCACAACGCTGGTGATTAGTCAGTGAGGCTTGGCTGTGCTTCCGTCCAAGAGGGAGAAGAGCAGGAGCCGAGACACGGGACCCGGAGCAAAGCTAAGTTTAATTTTTTTCTAAGTTTTTTTTAAATGCTCGACCCCCCGCCCAACCTTCCCCACACAAGCACCCCCGTGTCCCACCCGCCTCATCACCCACGAGCAATGCCAGCCGCCCCTGCCATTCCCTCGCTCTATGGCCAACAAGGGCACTGTGGCTAGGTGAGAGAATGTACTGAGATAAAGGTTTTTAAATATAATTGTACTTTCCCTTGGGTAAAATACATTTAAGCCCTTATTACGAGATTGCCAGAAACTGGAAATGACTATTACGGCAAGAATTGGCAATACAGACAGTACATGGGTTATCAGGCTCAAAATCAGCGACAATATGTGCGTCTCGGAATTACCCAACCCATTCCTGCATGCGGTCTCCGTCAGCAGCTGGAAGAAGAGAATTATAAAACATTGGGTTTTGTTAGGTGAGTTCCTGCATCTGATAAAACTTTGAATCTTGTAGTGGTATCTCAACTGGAGAGTGATCTCCAACTGAAAATGAGGGTGTTGTTCTCCAGCATGGGCGTCCGCAGGGGGGGGCAAGGAGGGGCGCTTGCCCCCCCCCTGGAGCGCCCCTCCTGCGCCTGCCCATGCTTTTACGGATGACTTTTGTCCATAATTCCGGGCCTGCAAGGAGCAGAACTGTTCCCTACCAGAGGCCTAAACTCCCTGGTGGGGTGCCGCGCACTCCTCGTCGCAGCCCCTCCCGCCAATTGTCATTCTGTCTGTGGCTGATTATCACAAACAGAATGACAATGGCCGGTTTGAGCTGCGCGCCACAAGCACGAGTGGTTAGGTCTGGACACCAAGACCTCCTTTTAACACTATGTAGCCTGAGAGCAAGAGGTCTTCTGAATGAAGTTCTGGGGGGAATCGATGCATTATGGTTCAGTAAGATGGTTGAGCTCAACCATACTATAAATCATTTATAATTTGACTTTGAATGCTATTTCTCATCCTTTTCAAAAAGCTTTGAATACGTTATTTGGTTAAGTGGACACCTGAGCTTTAGCATGATTGTACTGTCTACTGTCATGAATGGTATGATTACTTCCTAAGCTGACCCACCTGTTGCAGCAAATGCAAGGAGGAGGAGCAGGCCATGTAAAATGTGGCTTGTAAGTGGGGGAGACTACAGAATTAAATCCATTGCTCTTCGCTATTGATGAGGCTTGATCTAAATCTATACAGAGCAGCAGCAAAACACCCGTCATCGACTCGTGTTAGTTTCTCTTGATATATTGGCTGCCGTATCTGACTGGTGAATTAACATGAGCCTAATCAGCATACAGTATTGTATTGTAACATTTATATAGTGCACCCTTTTTAGGGGCCGAAGTACATTATAAGAAGGGTAGAAAGCTACACTGTTGAATAGTACATGGTTGTCATAGTGCTGTCCGAAAAGCGTTTTGGTGTCACTCTTCTCTTCACTTTGGTTGTACTGCCTGGCAGTGTGATGGAGGATGCGGTGTGAAAGATGGGCATCGAAAATATCATTGTAATCAGCTGTTAGTTATAATTTTCTCTGCAAGTTCAGTGCAATGTCTTCTTGTTTCTGTTATGCTTTCAGTTACTGACTGCAGCCATTGGCCACGCTGTAAAGTTTTGAGCCTGGGATGAGACCAGGCAGTTGAAACAAGACAGGGGAAAGAGGTAGACGAAAGAAGCAGAGGTGTACTTAGATAGACCTGCCTACTGGTACAGAGGTAGTCCAGTTGTGAGGTGTTAGGAGACTAAACTAAATTGATAGCCATATAACACCTGTTCCCTCCAGATGGACAGCGAATGCTATTTATAACATAATGTGTATTTGTAAAGCGCACCTTCACCCAGAAGGGTATCTTGGCACTGAATAACAGATGTTTGTTGTTACCCAAATCAATGGTACTAATTTTATGGATCTCAGAAGGATGAAAGGCTGAGTGGATCCACCGGGGTTTGAACCTGTGTCCATGAGGTCAAACTTAGACCCCCACAGTGGACGCATTAGTCAACTAAGCCACCAGACTCTTATTATACTTGAATGGTTTTAGGAGGAAAGTGTTAGCGCTTCTTGAGGCTCTTCCACCACAGAATACCTAGCGCAAAAGCTTGAATTTTTTTGTGTAACTCTCCTTTGTGTCATTTGTCTGTGAATCATGCGATTATTCATGTTTTGTATTCTTACTTGATGTAGATATTGGGTTTTTGACCTTCCTTCCACCCTTTTGTAAAGCGCTCTGATAACCTTTTGTAAAGCGCTCTGATAACCTTCGGGTTCTTGTTCGCGCTATATAAAACTTTATATATAAAAATTATCCTCCCAAGTCAAAAATTGAGGTTGCAGCATAGCCCGGATTTCAGATCTCACATACACAGACTTGTGTCAATAACATATCTATCTACCAGTATGCACCCTGTCATTTCTGGCAGGACGTCCCGACCCTGTGTTTCACTGCCTCATATCCCCCTGTCCCCCACTCCCCGTGCTCACGGCCTTATATCCCCCTGTCCCCCACACCTCACGCTCACTGCCTTATATCCCTCTGTACCCCACACCTTGCGCTCACTGCCTTATATCCCTCTGCACCCCACACCTTGCGCTCACTGCCACAAGATATCCCTCTGTACCTCACACCTTGCACTCACTGCTACAACATATCCCTCTGTACCCCACACCTCGCGCTCACTGCCACAAGATATCCCTCTGTACCCCACACCTCACGCTCACTGCCACAAGATATCCCTCTGTACCCCACACCTCGCACTCACTGCCACAACATATCCCTCTGTACCCCACACCTTGCACTCACTGCCTGATCGCTCACTTTACCCTGACATTCATCTTCTATTCTAGCCTCTCCACATGCCCAGATATAACAGCAAGCATTGGCATAGCCAATAGGTCTCGCCTTTGGGACTGCTGCATAACTAAATACTTATAAGGTCCCAAAGGTGAGACCTATTGGCTATACCAATGCTTGTTTTTCTCTGCTTATTGAGAACCAAAAGGGGATAGGTCCCAGTACGAGGAGAAGTTCGTTGATACCAATAACCCTTTCAGGCAACAAATTATACAGTGGTACCGGTACATTGACGACGTCTGGCTCCTGTGGCAGGGGAGCCAGACCGAGTTAATGTCTTTTCACGGATGGCTTAACACAAGGCACAGAGACATAAAGTTTTCAATAGAAAATAGTGCCAGTCGCATGACATTTTTGGATATTGAGTTAAGATATGAGGACGGACGGTTGATAACATCATTACATAAGAAAGACACTGATAGGAATACTATCTTGCACCATAGGAGCTCACATCCGCGTAGCTTAAAAGCTAATCTGCCCTATGGACAGTTACTCAGAATCAGGCGCAATTGCTCAGATGTGCAGGAGTATGAGCGACATGCACGAGCTTTATGTTCCGATATGCAAGAAAGAGGCTACCCAAGAAAGCTCCTTAAGCATTCGCTCAAACGTGCCAAGTACACGCCTAGGGAATGTCTTTTGCAACCCAAACAACGCACACCGTTGAACAAACTCGTGTGCGTTACAACTTTCTGTCCGGACACACACAAACTACGACAAGCGGTTTTAAAGAACTGGCATTTATTGAAGGGGTTGAATTGCCCGTTTCCCAAACCCATTTTTGCCTACAGAAAAAATCGCAGTATTGGTGAAGAACTCATTAGGGCGGACATCGCTATTCCAAAGCCTAAAAGCGATCTACTTGCGCAATGGAACCTTAAGCCGATTGAAGGCCACCATAAGTGTGGAAATTGCGTCGCCTGTTCTAGTACAATTGAAGGTGACGAGTTTGTTCACCGAGGCATAAAGTGGAGACACAAGGATTTCTCCAATTGCAGAACTAAGAATGTTGTCTACATGGTATTATGTCCGTGCCAGTCCCTTTATATAGGAAAAACCAGCCAACAAGTGAATCAAAGAATCAGCCAGCACCAATCCCGGATTAAGAAGCAGGTAATGTCTGCTCCAATGGTAGAACATTTCTGCGAAAAGGGCCACAACGAACAACAACTCCAATGGTCTGTACTGTACACCATGAATCCCAAGTCTAAATGCCATGACGTCGAGCGAGTTCTATTACAGAAAGAAGCATATCTTATTCTAAAGTTCAACAGCGCACAGACTGGCCTCAATAGCCTGTCTGAGATAGCGCATATATAATACTTGTCTGGTAAAATTCATCAGAGCTGACCTACATCGGTTTTACATCCCTGGTTTGACCTGTGGTCCTTTCGATCTATTTCAATAATTTTTAAAAATTGTGGTCCATGGCCATGAGATGTGTTGAGAATAACATCGTATGATGCTCAAGTTGCAATATACTTCAAATCTTGAGAAGTACCTTTAGCATGGGGTACAGTACCAATGCGCTTCATAATTTATCAGCGCATACACCAAAAATGTCATTCGTTTGATCGCATTAGCACGATAAAATGGATAGGCAAACATGTCGCGTATATATGTGTCTCTATGGCGCCTAGAATATGCGATTTGATTAAATGTGACTACAAGTCCCATAATGCAATTTTGCACCAGGAAGTATAAAACAAGTCCCATAATGCAATTTTGCACCAGGAAGTATAAAACAAACAGAAAAGTGCGGCGGCCATCTTTATTGAAAGAAAGCAGACTCGAGCGCGGGCGTGCTGTGGCAGAGGAGCAGGTATTTACAAACACCGCCTTATCGTGGTCTGAGCATTCATTCAATATTTTTGAGAGATCTTTTTTTAAATCGGCGTTTCGTTCTATTACAGGACGGTGACTGCGGTTTCTCCCTTTAAATCTTTAAGAACAAGATACTTCAGTAAGTTAGGCTAATTCTTCTGTGAATTATATCCACTCACTTAGAATGTTTTGAAAAAACCACATGATTGAAACCTATGCCATTACTGTTGTAGAATTACACCTTGATGGTGACGTCGTACAAGCAAAATTCGCCGTGCTACGGCAGTTCACAAAAAATAAGGTACGCTTCTCCCCTTTTTTTACATCTTTGACTGGAGCTTGATAATTAAAAGACCCGAGTGGGTTAAATTGAAAACCAATTTCCCATCTTTTTTAGACATCTATGTCTGGCCACCACAATAACTAGCGAGTTGGACCACAAGAAGATTAACCATCACGCCCCTCTTTAAAACAATTTTGTTATGTAGCTATCCTTTATTATCACTCCTTGCCCACGATTGGAGAAAGGTACTCACTATGAATTTGCCTGTTAAAGTAAAACAATGTCTTTGCATCTTTTCAGATACAAAGAATAAACAGCCCTGATGATAGACCAGTGACTTTGTGCCTGGTTCTTGAAACGCGTCGGCAGTCTTTCTTGGGTGGAATAAATTGTCAACTTCACGCCACTAGGACCGGCTGGTCCAGTATTTAAGCGTTTACAAGCTATTAAGTTGCTTATACCCCCTTGGAAATCATTTTTCTTCATGTTTTTTATTGTAATATTTGTTGGTTGTGATGTAATTATAATTTTTGTAATGTTTGATGCAGAAACGTTTTTTAGTGTGTAAATAATGTTTGTCTTTTGATGTATGGACAAAGTGTATTTAGTCTTGTAAATATTCCAATACGTAGTCCTTTATTCTGTTATGATTTTTTGAAAATTTGAAAAAAAGCATAAAATGATAGACACTGAGTAATGCTGTCTAAGGGTGGTTATAATAAACTGGTTTCTTACCCTTCTTGAATATTGAATGAGTGATTGTGGTGTGGGCACTGTGTGTTTTTGTTTTTCTCTGCTTGGCATGAGCATTACCCGATCCTGATTGTCTGCCATTTTAGTCCCGCCCCTATTGATTAACATTAGCGACGCCCCTTCATTTGCCAGGTTTGCCCCCCCTGGAAAAATTTCTGCGGACGCCCATCTTCTCCAGCAGAAATCACTCCTCTCTTTGTACTCAAACAAGTGACTCAAAGCAAAAGGGAATCATGAATAAAACAGTGGAAAATCGTCATCCATGTACTCAGACTTTTTGAAACATATCATGCAGTAGCCAAATATCATGGATAGAAAATGTCTAGAGGTTTCAATCCTGGTTGACCCTTAATGGAATTTCATTACAAAGATGTAAATATGATGGCCAAGGGACGTGTTATGCAATACTCCGAGAGCAAAATGAACTACTGGTTTATGCCATATCTGATATGACTAGCACTGCATTCTGAATAATTTATGATAATAGTCGCTTGTCATCAGTGCCAGGTGACTTGTGTCTTTTTGATGTTGGTTAGTGATCTAAGCTATGTTCTTTAGCTTCGAAGCGTTTGACGACTATTGCTATGTTTGACTGGTGTAAGACCATCTTATGGGCCATATGTTTAACGCAAAGTGTCAGACGGTCTGACTTTTTAAAGTAAATTTTTATATTTATATGAGACTCTCACATCATGCCTGGTCCCGCACAGAGTGTTAAAACCCTGCACATGGAGCAGTTAATGAACTTGTTTCTGGGACCAATGTCTACACCTAAAAAAGGTTTGTTTAAACTTTCAACTCTGTAAAAGGGGACACTTTAAAGAAAAAGATAATTTAATGTAAAAGAAACCACAGACATGATGGTCTATTTACCTCAGCTGGCCACCGTGCCTGTGACTCTAGCCAACCGTAGCGGGTTGCAATTTCTGACTTGCCTTATTCATAATATGAGTTAGGTCAAATTGTGATCCCTCCCTATTAGGACATAGATCTGTTCTCAAAATTCCTTTCCAATCGCAAAAAGTCAGTGCACTTTTTGCAACCTCTTTTTGCGAATGAAAACTTCATACATCAGGCCCACAAAGTTATGTTATAAGATGGAGGAAGAGAAAATGAGAGAATAACATAAACAGTAATAGGGGATGGCCCGATTGCTCTTAATAAAACAATTTGCATTGACCACAGTATCCTGCTTTGCTATCGGTCAGCAATATGGCTCAGGTTGTACTCTATAGGCCTTTCATCCCAACTTGCTTTTTGTTTTTTATAAAAGGATTAAGGTGCTGAGACCAGTGAAGTGCGAGAAGGAGAACAATGGGCGCGATCCTGCCGTGGGTTGGTGAGTATTTATCCTTAACTACTTAACATTTGCACAAACTGGATACAATCTAAATAGGACGACATCTTACATTCTGAGTGGAGCGAAGGTTGATTACCCAAAATAGAAGTGGATGCACAATGCAAACTAAATCAGAGAAGTAATGCTATCAATGTACAAAGGCAGCCTGGTCACTTTTGGGATGATGTGTTCAATAGGGATTATGTGTCAGGCCAGAATGACATGGGGCTGAATTTTCACACCCAGGTTATTTATTTGGACAGTTCAACTAATCTGCTATAAAGGGCAATATAGGAGACACAACAATAAAAACTAAATCTTTGCCCAGGTGCGACTTTTGTGTTTCAAACGTAGCCAATCATCTGCACTGACTTTCTAACCTTCAGAAGAGATATTTGACTTCAAAGAGTTCCGAGAGATACATATGCATTAAAGTGTGATTTGTATACTTTATAATAAATCTTTCGTCAATATCAGCATGAGAGTCCTCAGGGTCAGTATGCCATGATCACAACACACAATCTCTGGCCCTCAGGCACAACATCTACCACTTCCCATATAGGGTAGAAACAACCTGGGCCCATCCCAAAAGTGTATGCAAAGCGTGATTCGTATCCAGTTAAATATACATTTCTTGGTTACCAGCACAACCTGCTGCAGCACCAAATTTACTTTGACATGAGTAGAACACAACTTTGGCCTTTAGGCATGACACCCAATACTTACTCAACAGGACACGATGAACTCATGCACCTCCGAACCTGAGCAAGGTGATATTAATTTGGTTTCACCGAAACGTACGTAGGCCAGTGACATGCATCTGAGAGCCCCACCCAAGAATCAAGTCGAGAAGAACTATCTATAATCAAATTGATGGACTTGTGTTTGTGTTAGAACTGTGGAATTTATTGACAAATGACAAACAGAACGAGCGAGTAGGACTCTTGCTCAAATGTGGTGTTTTTATTGTAAATTTGTTAGTGTGGTATGATAGTTGGTATGTATGAGTGCAATGAAAGGTGAGAATGAAAGAATGATGGAGTAATTTTGGGGGTTACCAAAATACAAATCACTGTTTAGAAAAGTCAAAGAATGTCTTCTTCTAATTGAAATAATAATGTGAGTTTGTCTTGTGTACACATTTGTTTGCTAATATAAATCCCAAAAAAGTGTGAAAATAAAAAATCTAATATAGAAAAATATTTTTGATAAATAAAAATAACCTAAAAGAAAGTACATTTCTGTGTTTCTATGCTGCAAGGTAAATATTTTAATTAGAGTCACTACCATTTTAGAAATTAGACAAGCTTGATAAGAGGTTGTTCTCTTTGTATTTATTCCCTTCCCCCTCCTCTTAGGCCTTAAAGCAGAGGTATTCAAACTTTTTTAGATTGAGCCCCCCAACTGAATTTTTTTAGATGTTGGGCCCCCCACCACCTGACAGAAATTTCTGGAATCTGGTACACTACATGATCGACTGCCACGCGCATATTACAGGCCATATCCGGCAAATAATGTTCAACACAATAAGAGTGTTTAGTGAACTGCAGGTTTGTGAGCGGGTGTGGTGAAATGACAGAGGCGTATTACACAGCTCAACCCATCCAGCCATCCTTTCACTTACTCATTCATCCACCCAGTCACTCATCCGTCCACCCATTCAACATTTCACTCATCCATCCGTCCTTTCTTTCTGCTCTCCACCCTCCCTTTCACTCATGTATGCATTCTTTGACTTATCCATCTTTATGTTCTTCTTTTCACTCATCCATGCACACATTTGCCCATCCATTCTGCCAATCATTCATCCATGTTTTCCCTCATCCATCTATCCATCCTCCCTTTCTCTCTCCATTCTCATTTCACTTAGCCACCCATCCTTCAATCCACCCATCCACCCACTCATCCATTTACTCATCCACTCATGAATCCATCCATTGACCACTCATCCACCCTTTCACTCTTCTATCCATCCTTTTGTCCATCTACCCTCCTCACTCACTCATCCATCCTTACATTCACCCTTTCACTCATCCATCCATCTATCTATTCATTCATTCACCCTATCACTTCTCAAAACATCAATCCATCCATCATTTCTCTCATCCATCCACCCATTGACTCGACCATCATCCACCCTTTCATTGATTCATCCACCCTTTCATTGATCCATCCACCATTTCACTGATCCATCCACCCGTTTACCCATCCATCTACCCTTCCACCCATACATACATCTATTTACCCTCATCCATCCTTCCACTCATGCATCCATCAGGGCCGGACTGGCTACCGGGCAGTTAGGAATGCTGCTGAGCTGGGGGGTGATTTCGTTAATGGGGACCTGCGTGAGCTAAACGAAATTCGTTTTGCTTTCAGTATTTTGCAGCACACGCAGGTGTCCATGGACGAAATCAGCCTCCACTGCAGTAAAATCAGGCAGCAGCTCAGCAGCATTCCTAACTGGCCGGTAGCCAGTCCGGCCCTGGCATCCATCCATCCTTTCTCTCATTATCCATCCACCCTTTCACTCATTATCTCTCAACCCTTTCACTCATCTATCCATCCTTTCACTCATCCATCCACCCTTTTACTCATACATCCACCATTTCACCCATACATCCACCATTCCACCCACCATTCCACCCATACATCCACCATTCCACCCATACATCTATTTATTTACCCTTTCTCTCATCCATCCTTCCACTCATTCACTCATTTATCCATCCTTTCTCTCATCCTTCCATTCACCCCTTCACTCATCCATTCATACTTTCACTAATCCATCCAGCCATTCAACCATTCCTTCACTTATTCACTCACCCCCTTTTCACATTAATTATGAGCTAAGCCTTTGTCTGCAGAGTTGCAGACAGAAGAGGCCCATCGAGAACTTAGCCCCTGCTGTATTTCCTAAAGCAAGGGGTGGGTTGAGGTGGGGGGAGGGTTCACTATGCCACTGTACATAGGCAATCTGAAAACTTGGAAGTCATGAGTCATGCATGATGATGCACAGTGCCAGGACCTCAGGTGACTGTGACATGGTGTTTTTTCCAAGGCTTTAAGTGGGATGAAAAAACGGGGGGTCTCTCCAAGGGGCCTGTCTGATGTAATTAAGGGCGTGTCTTAAAACACTGAAGCTAAAAATATGTACTGAGCATAATGTGCAGCGACTGGTATTTTGCTATTTCTATCATTGCATCCAGTAACATTAGACCTACAATAATCCATGAAAGTAGGCTTTGTCAATGGATGTTAGTTACATAAAATGAAGAAAAGCAACAACTATGGCTTCCTTGTATAACGCATTTTGTCTGCAAAATGTCCGTAATAGACTCTTACACATTAAATATGAATGATAGAAAAACGCTATTTACAACATTGTGTTTAGAAATTACTCAACGTCATGAGGGCAAGACTGTAGAACAGAGCTGGCTCTTCCCCCCCACACCCTCCGACCTTCCTGAAAGGCTGGGGCCCTGGGCTGCCTTAAAACTTCTCTGGAAACTTCTCCTTTCTGGGAAGAGCTAACTCTCCAAGGAGGGGGTTAATTCATAGAGCTGAAATGCTTCAGCTGCAGTGGGCGGCAAGGGGTCTCCTCTGCTAAAACCGAAAGCGTGTCTGTTTGTTTAATTTCGTTTTTAGCAGAGGAGACTCCTTGCCTGCACTGCAGCTGAAGCTGTCAGCTTCGTGAATTAACCTCCTCCTGGGAGAGTTACCCAGACAAAAGAACGGGCACGTCGTGTCCCATCGATTTCACCTCGCACCCCCCTCCAGCCATACCAGAGTTCTCCAAACAAAGGTAAGATTGGAGTGGAGTGCGCGCCCCCCCTTAGATGGTGTCGCGCCCCCCCCCAGGGGGGCGCCCCCCACAGATTGAAGAACTCTGCCTTAAAGTAACAGGGGGTACCTTTGTGCTCATATATCTCACAGTTTATATTACATTAAACAAATATTTTCCCCTTTTCATAAAATTAAATGAATCCAAAATAGTTATCGTAGCCATGTAAACCCTCACAGTGGATATGCTACATTTAGGGTTAATAATCAAGTAACACGTATTGCTAAACAGACTATTAGAACCAAATCCAGCTGCCCTGCACTTGACTCTTAGTGGTAGCTCTGGACGAGCAGTCAAAACTCCCTCAGAGAGAAGTGTAGATACACACTAGTGAACACTAACCATAACTCAAAGAGCACTGAGCAATATCACAAATCAATGCCCAAATACTTGTTTTCATATGAAAGATAAGTATTTTATTTTTAACTCTACTTATTCAGAGAAATAACATTCATAAACAACAACACAATCCTCTTGCAGTCAGGGCTGTAGTTTTTATTTGGCAATTCAATGTCCCACACGCGTACTTGCAATGTGGTTGGTGTTATTCTCCATACACTGGTGACTACACCCAGGGAATACTTACTAGAAGGATGTTCTCAAGGGTTCCTCTCTGGATGTTTAGGAATTGGTCAAAAGGGTCTATGGTGCCACAGTACCTTCAGCAGCAAATTTCCAGAGTCCAACAGGCCTGACTCAAGTGTTAACCGTTACTGCAGCACAGAATGCTTCAGCGTTTCAGTGGGTGCCCTGACCGCAGGCACTCTCAAGTTCTGGTCCAGTTCAGAGAATTAGGGCTGCTTGTGGGACACACTCTAACACCTGGCAGGTGCAGGTTCCCTCCCAAGCAGCGCTGGCAGCTTACCCATAGATACTCCAGGCCTGCGAAGATGCGGCAAGTCAGATTTCCGCACCTGGAGGGTGGGATTAGATCTTCCAGATCCCAACCGGAGTGGAATATGGTGCAACATCTTCCTCGTCATCCTCCACAGTCCACAGGGTCAGTCAGGGCAGATCACAATACGCGGGCTAAACCTGCTGGTGCAAGCCTCTATCTTTTCCTGGGCAACAGCTTGAACTCTTGGCAAAGTTAGTACCCTCAGCCCATTCTGGCATAGAAGGGTGCTGCGGCACTTAAGGACACATCACAGACTCCGCCAGTGCAATGGCCCACACCACAGCGGCCCCTCCTGGAAATCAGGGTCCCCACTAAGGCAGTCATGAGTCTTTGGTATGCTTGTAGAACAATCCTTTCAACAATGGCCCCCTCTGGCATTAGAGGTCACCACAACAAGGCGGTATGGACTTGGTGCTTTCTGCACAGTGCTCGATGCATGCCAAAGTCCACAACGGCCCTCTCCTGGCTTACGGGGGTTGACGAAACAATCCTGCACATGAGTAGTGACCCGATATATACACAGCTGTATTCTCACACCTCACACAGAGAGCCCTCTCTGTAGGGTTTCCCAGTGGACCTCGCTCCCTCCAACACTTTGCTCTTTATCACAGGGCACACTGGTCTTGACAAGCAGCCAGGCACTGGTACTCCAGGCTCCAGGGCAGGTGGTCTTGGTTTCCCTGGATAATGTCCCTCCCCTAGCAGGGAGACTAGCAAGCCTTGACCCCCAGTCCTGGTCACAGGCAGAAGTCTGCAGAGCTCCTCTGTCACACAGCCTGTCTGGCTGCTTGGCAGATGAGAAATTTTAAGGTCTCAACCTCCCCTTCTGAAAGTCTATTTCCAGACACCAAATGTGATTTAGAGTCTGAGTACCTAATGTTTTATGTGGGGTTATTTTGTAGTGTACACTTTTATTTCCTCTTGAAAGGCTATCTGTCACAACAGGAAATACTCTGAAGTGGAAAGACCCACAACACAGGCCATGGGAGTGACTAGAGTTTAAACCTGGATGTCAGCCACAGAGATATGTGTCTCAAAATGTTAATCCCAGGCTCCCAGCCTTACTCTTTATGATTCCCTTATCAACCCCATCTCCTTCTTGAGATGTGCCCGATGCCCTTCCTTGTGATCTTTCAATGACTCAAACAGAACACTTTTGAAGTGTAAAGGGGGGCGCTCTCTTTTCCTTCCTCCAGTGTGTCCCACTTAGCTCACAGGAACGAAACAATACACACATTTGTTTGGGGATATTCCTCTAATCCTCATGCCTTCACCAGGCAGGCCTGGGCTTCCCAAAATAGAACCCAGGGTCTTCCATGTAATGAGCCATTTTAAAATAGTGGACTCGCTCTGCACGTTACAGATTCAGGACCCGGTTGCAGGCACCCAGGAATTCTGTGATAAAATCGCAGGATTCTTCCATTCGAAGATCGCGGACATCTACCGGAATCTTGAAGTACAAAGATCTGTTATCCCTCCCCCGCCTGTCCCTCTTTCTTCGCCCCCGAAGGAGGTTTCTTCCATCGCCTCCAAGAGTCTGTCAGAGTTTTTGCCTTTATCCTATCAGGAGCTTGACCTGCTCTTAAACAAGACAAGGTCGGGATCCCCACTGGACCCGTGTCCCCTTAAAGTCCTGTAAGGACTCCCTGCTCCCTTTTCTACTTGACATCATGAATAGGGCCATGAGAGAGGGCATTTTTCCATCTGAATGGAAGAATGCGGTGGTCAAGCCCCTCTTAAAGAAGCCCACTCTTGATCCAGTGGTGCTCAAGAATTATCGCCCCATCTCTTTGCTCCCAGCACCTGCAAAGATGCTTGAGACATATCTCAATCAACATCTGGCGGCTTTTCTTGACTCCTCAGATCTTTTGGATCAATCCCAGCACGGCTTCAGGAAACACCATAGTACCGAGTCAGCCCTTACGGTCGTATTGAACAACATCCGCATGGAGGTAGACCAGGGACATTCCACCGTCCTGGTCCTTCTTGACCTCACGGCCGCCTTTGATACCCTGTCCCCCTTGGTGCTAACATCTCGCCTGAGGGAGATAGGGGTGGAAGGGGCGGCCTTGAGTCTGCTGGCCTCCTTTCTCGACCAAAGGGTACAGAGGGTCAAGCTGGGAGATTTCCTATCTCCATCCCTACCTGTGCAATGTGGGGTCCCACAGGGGTCGGCCTTAAGTCCGACCCTGTTTAAAATCTACATGACCCCGCTTGCCAAGTTGGTTAGATCTTTTGGGATGGAGGTAGTCTCCTATGCAGATGACACACAGATCTTGGTGTCCCTTTCCCACCCTGATGGCTCCAAAAATGTTTTCCATTCTTGCCAATGGATGCGCGTAGAACAGTCACTCAGGCGCTAATAACGTCCCATTTGGACTATGCCAACAGTCTTTATGCTGGGGCCCCTCTGTACCTAATTGAACGCCTTCAAGCAGTTCAAAACGCGGCAGCCAGACTGATTGGCAACATCCCTTTTCGACATTCGATTTCTATGTTTCGCAAAAAGCTCCATTGGCTTCCCATAGCCTCTCGGATTAAGTTTAAAATACTTACTCTTGTTTTCCGTGCTCTCAACGGTACTGGCCCAGATTACCTGAGAAAGAGACTCACATTATCTAATTCTGTGAGAGATTTACGTTCCAACAGCCTACGCCTTCTGGTGGTGCCACGCTTCTGCCGCGCTCGAATGGGCGGCAGAGCTTTTGCTGTCCTTGCTGCGAAACACTGGAACGGCCTCCCCCTGGACCTTAGATTTGCCTCATCTGAAGCACAATTTCGTAACCGCCTGAAAACTTGGCTATTCTCCTCATCTTAGATTTTCTCCTTATCTCTGCTGACAGTTTTTTAGCGCCGGGACACCTCCGACGGAGGTAGCTGCGCGCTTTATAAGAGCCATAAATAAAATAAATAAATAAATGGCTCGTCCCCGTTCAACTTTAGGAACTGCATGGAGGCAGTTTCACAGTGGATGATTTACAATTCATTAAAGTTGAACGGGGAGAAGACGGAGATTTTGGTGTTTGGCCCTAATAACAACATCTGGTCACCTGAATGGTGGCCGCCTTCTCTGTGGTCTTGTCCCACTCCCACGGAGTCAGCGCGGAATCTGGGAGTTTTGATTGAACCTGCCCTCTCCATGACTTTGCAGGTAAATAGAACTGTTGCTACCTGCTGGAGGAACATCAAAATACTCAGGAAAATAAAACATTACCTGTCCCCCCAGGCGCGGAACCAAGTGGTGGTAGCACTTGTCGCTTCGCGACTCGATTACTGTAACGCCCTTTACATCGGTATGAATAAGAGCCTAACTCAGCGCCTTCAGACCGCCCAAAATGCCGCTGCTAAATTCGTTCTGGACGCCCCCAGACTAGCGTCATCAACAGCAGCTAGAAAAGCCCTACATTGGCTCCCTATTGAAGCGAGGATCACCTTTAAGGTGCTCTGCCTCACTCACAGTGCACTTTCTGGCAATGGTGCAGGAGGGGTCAAGAAATTGTTGGCCCCCTATGTCTCGGGCAGACTCCTACGCTCCTCCTAAAATAACTTGCTTCTGGTACCCCGTTTCGGTAAGAACAGATGGGGCGGTAGGGCCTTTTCTTCGATCGCCCCCAAGTTATGGAATGCTCTTCCATGTGAAATTAAAGCTCAGCCTTCCGTTCTGCGTTTCCGCAAAGCACTAAAACATGGCTGTTTGCAAGGGCGTACCCGTAGTTACTTTTCTATTGCTCCCTTGGTTTTTCCTGTTAGGCGCCTTGATGCCTTCGGGCTAAGTGGCGCGTTATAAGATTCTTTTCATTTCATTTCATTTCATTCATTTAATTCATTTCATTCATTTCATTTCACCATTTTAGGGCACACTTGCACTCAATGTACCTGCTCACCACACATACTGTCCAGTATTGTCACCTCCATGTATTGTGCCACTACAGACACACATACCTGTAGCACACGCATTCAATCTATATGCAGTGTTCAGTACTCTAGCCTTTCTGTATTGTACCAGGGTGTGCTATTTGGAAACGCACACCCTGATAGAACACACGCTCCCCATGCGTACGATGTACTGCATTTCACCTTTCATAGATTGTACTTCTCGCAAGCACACATACACCCAGCACATGCTTTTCTTTGCACAAACACTGCACAGCATTAAATCGTATAATGTTTTCCTCGCAGGTATACATACACTCAGCACATGAACTAACCATACATATACTGCACAGTACTGCTCTATCCCAGTACTGTACCCTTCCCAGGCACACATACAACTTCTGGGCTGCGCTGCACTCTACATTTACCATATGAAGCCATGGGTGAGTTAATCACGTAGCAGCAGAACTTTTAAAAAGGTGAGTGAGCCTGCAGGCCTGACTGCACTGACACAGGGTGAAAAGGACCTGTTCAGTCCTACGGATCACTACACAGTATGCTGCGGGGTGTGGGCTGGGAGTAGCTGTGGAGAGGTGGGGGAGGGAGGAGAAACAGTTAACAAATATATAAAAAGAAAAATAATTTACCTTTTGCCTGCCGCCCAACGCTCCTCTCCATGTCCTCTCCTCACTGCAGCAGAGGCTCCCAGCCTCCCCTGAGGCCAATCTTGTTGCTTCTTAGAAAGCAGTGTCAGGATTGGCCTGAGCGCTGGGGAGATGCACTCACAGGGAGACTGGGAGCCTGTGCTTTGCTGTCTCTAACCCAACAATGCAGCTGAGACAGCCGGCTAAATCTGCATGTGTATTGATAGCAGTGCTGCCCACCAATCCCTCTCCTGACTGCCCTGCAATGGCCCCGCCTAGAGGACGCAGCTCGTACAAGTTGAAAAATAAAATTATAATAAGCTTGTTTTCTTATCGTTTTATTTTTCAACTTTTTAGGGGGGCGCAACGCTCTTCCCCACAGCGAAGTAGCCACCACTAGTTTGATCTTTAATAGCACTTAAGACAATAAAACCAGAGGTGCATCAAAAGATCAGTACAGCACATCTCGACTAACAATTCCTTTTTTTTGTGTTTTACTTCCCCATTTCTTCCTAGAACTTTAGAACTTTGTGCTTTCTCAAAAGACCTGCTATCTGTAGATATTTACCCAAGGAGAATACAGTATCAGTTGATTTGTCACACTTCAATACCCTCAAGGCTTCCTGGTAGTGTCTGACGCAAAGTCAGATGCATAATGGTTGAATCCATTTGGTTCTTGGGTATACATAGGCATGAGAAAAGAACAACACTGGGATAATGTTTTCCTTGGAAGATGAGTGGGACAATGGGCAGATATCCGTAGACTCTGTTGGCCGTCCTGCAAGCCACAGGGATGTAAATGACCTTATTTCTAGGGTACCATAAGAAAACTTCAAGTACAATCTTTTTGCCAGCTGTGGTTGTGATATACCCAAAAAAGGCTCATAGTGTGAGGCATTCCTCATCAAAACCCTCTTCTGATAATCTCCCTAAATGAGGGATGTGAAGGTAATTGTCTGTTATGTAATCACAGTAAGTAACTTCTTTTTAGATGATGGGTTAAGTCTTCCGGTGCTGTCCAGAAGCTACCAAGACCCAGCTTTGTGAACCATTGTTGGATGTGCCTAAACCACAGGAAAGTGTTATCCTTGTCTAAGGCAAGAAGTTCCTTCACTGAATTTCTATATAGCAACAACTCCTCTGTTGTACAAAGACTCACCCAGTATAAAAGAGGTCCTAGCTGTGCATTCGATCCCACCCTTTTGAGTGCAAGGCCAAAGAACATTGGAACAAGGTGCAAGAGGGAGTGAACAAATGTATTCTCGCAGAGGGTCAGTAGCTCGGAGTTCGCATGCCCCCATATTTCAGTGCCATAAAGTGCTGCAGGTTGGGCCTTTAACTTATACATTTCCATGGCGAGGAGTATAGTTCTTGTAAAAGATGCCTGATGCCTTTTTGAGAACGGCTGAAGCTTGGTGCTGAAGCACTGCCCTCCTCTTTTAATGTATGGGTCCACAACACTCTACTATCCAACATGATGCCTAGCTATTTTAATCTAAACATATGCTCTAGCTTCCTCTTATCCAATAATAGTGCACCCCTAAAGGACGTGTGAGGCCTAATTACCATGAATTTTATTTTTGAAAGATTTACCTCTAGCATCTTAGATATGCAAAAACCTTTGTTGCCATTAAGTAGAGCCCCTATAACATCATTTGAGAAGAAGGAAACCCTATCTCACTCCTCTGCGGAGCAGGATGCAGTCAGTCAGCTGCTCATGTGCACCCCAGCGGGCTTTGGCATAGTTAACCTGATATAGTCTTATCAACGGAGTAAGCAGCATGTCAGGGACCCCAAGACACTTAACCCCCTGGGGACCAGGTCAATGGCGTCCCTAAGATCGACAAAGGTTATATATAGGTGGCTATTTCTCAATTTAGTGTATTTCTAGATGATTAACAGAAGCCTTTGGACATGGTCTATAGTGGTGCTTTTGCTCAAAACTCTGCCTGGTATGGGGTCAGAATCTCTATGTCGTTAATCCAGTTACAAAGTTTATTAAGTATTTGTTTTGCGTAAACCTTCTGCAAGGTGTCTAGGAGGGTTATTGGTCTGTAATTGGCTGGGTTCCTATGATCCTCCTTTTTAGGTCTCCCCTATGGAGCGCGCATGCGTTGCTTAGGAGCAGACCTTTAGTAATCGATTCACTTTTTCTGCCAAAAACGTGCACGCTTTGCATTGCTTTCAATGGCAACGCGAGCACTTTTGGCGATTCCCTTGCGGGATCTGGCTTGGAATCCATCTATTTGTAATCAACAGATGGTTCCGGCTCGCTCCCGCAAGGGAAACAAGCGCCGGCCCCCTCCTCTCTCCCCTCCCCCTGCTGCCTCCTCCTCTCCTCGCTTTCATACTCTCTGGCTGGTGGATGCAGGCAGCTTGAGCTTTCGGATGTTTTGAATACCCCAGTGTTTAATGCATAAATTAGTTTTGTTAGACTTAATAAGGACTTGACCTAACTGCAAAAACTTACATTTATTTTTATTATGAACAAGCGGGGCAAAAACATATCTTCCCCAAAAACAAATTTCATGGATTCTGCGAGCAGCTATTTGTCTAACAAAGTATCGCTTTACAGAGACAGTGCTTTGTGACCCGCATTCCAACTTTCCCGGTTATCTCGGAGAAGGAATACAAGTTGTCAAATGCAATAAAAAGAAGGGCTGATTCATCCAAGAAATAAAAATAATTTGCGTCACAGCGAAGGACAGTGGCGCAAACAAACGGGTACCCTACCTACCCTTGAAATAAATGTTTTTGCCGTTTCTTGGATAAGGCAGCGCTACAGATTCCTGGCGGCGGCTAAGAGGCCCCACTTCGGTCGTGAAACCTTCAGCAAGTACTACTTTTATTAACCTGCACTAGGTTGCATTCCGGGACAGGATGTTTTACTTCACCATTATGTGGTATATAAATAAATAATACCGGATCTAGGTTTTACTGGACATAGCAATAACAGATAGCTCAATAAATAAGAGTCAAGATTCGAGGTAGTAGGAGTTTGCAGGTTTAATACAGCATAAAGGACAGGAACAGGACAACCTGCACGGGAACAGTATGGCAGCGCTGCCGGGGGCAGGATCAGAATCGGCATCACATTTAATAACAGTGCACAAATATATATACTAAAACAGTTACATTACAATGAATTACGGTAGGCGGAGCAGTGGGTGTGGTCAATAGCAGTCGCGAAAGATAAGGGTGAAAATGGGTGTAACAGGGGCGTATACATAGACATGTGATGCAAACGTAACAGAATATGTCATAAATGGGGCGGAAACATGGAGGGGGCTACCTAAGGAGCCGGGACCTCTAACCTAATGGTGCGCGCAAACTGACAATGACGTGTTACTAGGAGAAGCTGGGGGCTATGAACTCTGTGCTAGGAGCAGAGACTGAAGTCTGGAGAGTCAGGGCGACATGTACCTAAACAGTATCTAGTATCTGATGTTTAGAGAACATGTTGATATAAACTAAGAGTCAGGAGGGGAGAGGCTAACGGACTCTAAGACTGGAGCATGCATTATTCTACATGTAGTGCGTGATGAAGAATATTAAATGACCATTAAATGCAGTATTTCTCTTACATGGAGACGTAAAGGCTAGACAATGACGGAAACTATTGATGCGATTCAGTAGCTTAGGAATGCAGAGAAGGAGGGCTGGACTGATAACTAGAATCATAACATACTCTTGGCAGACTCAGAGGCAGAGCCAGGCTGAGCCGGGCACTGTGAGGCAGGAAGTAAGTGAAGGGTCGAGGATACAGGTGGGGGCTGTATCGCTCCTCAGCGAGGCTCAGGAGACAGGAGCTGAATCTGGTGTCCGGGCCCTTTTGAGGCCTAGAAACGGGGACTTTACAATGAAATAACGTGCACACTGAGAAACGTGGCAACGTAACTTTACATAGGCCTGATACTCGTAGCTTTCACGAGAACTGGAAACTGGCATACTAATGATGGACACAACTGTAATTGCGTCTTTAATCAAACATGGGGGATACATATGCATATTTAATCATGCACACATAACATAAGATGGAGGACTCGTAGGGACACAGAACATGGCAAAATTTACTTTTCCACATTCCCTCCTTGTCACTACGTTTCCATCAGGAAACATCAATATTCATGATACCATCTATCATTTCATACAGTATCATTTGCTCGTCTCGAGTTTTCTTGGAACTGGATTTAGGACGGGACTTGGGACTAGGAACACATGATGTAGCACAAATGCCGCAAATCGCAGGGCCACATTGTAAACAGAGGCAGCAACTGAATATGATCGCTACTGCAATACCCAGAAATGACAATACTTTCCATCCCCAGGCGGAAATTATATTCCAGAACCAACCGGACCATGTCCAGGTGCCTGGATCTTGGTGTAACATATGGGCAATTTTATGGAGTCTGGTAATAGCTGAATAAACAGACGGCGCGTTATTAGGAATGAAAATGCAGCAACTAGATCCGATGACTCTACATGCCCCGCCCCTATCGGTCAGTATGACGTCAAGGACGAGACGATTCTGGAGCACGACAATTCTCATAAAGGATTGTTCTTCGGTTAAGTTACCTAGAGCAGAAGTAGTCTCAATCACTACTGCTTCAAGTGTTCTGGTTAATCTACGTATCAGTTTACTATTTACAACAGTACCTAAGTAGGGGAAGACACCTTTATTGATATCTATGTATTGTTCTAGAGCAGTTTCAGTATAATCGACAATCGGGAGATTTCTCTTGTGTCTAGTATGTACTAGGTGGGAATTCCTATGATAGTCAGGTGGGGCTAGGAAAACTGGTGGCAGTAGGAAGGCAATGTAACATGTACCCTCCCAATCGAGGGGCAGACGAACATATGCGGTCTGACCACAAACAAAATAAGAATGACGTGAAGCTTTGAAAATAGATTTCCTACTGTCACTATACTTGACAACAGTAGTACAATCACTATGGCCTACATGTACGGAACCATTATTTCGGACACATAATTCACCTTTGACTGGCAGTACTGAAATAGCAAGTAAGTCTGGAGTAGAATCAGACTGAACATTCAGGACCATGAAATTCGAAGAATGATTACCTAGATTATAAACTTCATTTTCTAGATCTAACCCTGTTCTGTGGGGAAGACCTTGCTTGTCTGGGAAACATGTACTGTTCAGAAAAGACATATCTGTTGAGGATGAGGTTAACGTGGACCATGCTCCACACGAACCATTATGTGAAAAAGGATAAGGAAAGAGTGGCAGAACTCCCTTCGGTGTCTGGAAAGGGGGGAGTCGACCACACACCCAACAATTTGTGGCATTGCTGGTCTGGTGTGAATAATGTAACATGCGGATAAATGAGTTATTACGCATAGCAAGGCGATATGAAAGCTCATGAGGAGGCAGATCACTAAACGTGTGCTCTACTGTAACATTAGCAGACTTATTTACATGAGAGACTGGAAAATACAAATAAAATGCATAACTGGTGCAGGAGATCATAATGCTAAAATATAGCAGAAAACATAAAATAATAGTGCAACTTCTAGAGTTCTCACTAACTCTCTCTCTGTGGGGGTCTATTATATACATGTCAGAAACCGGTCTAACCGTTTCACCTAGGGGAGGACTTAGACAATCAAACTGGCTGACTTATTTTACTAGACCTTAGTTTAAGCTTATACTCCTGTTGCGGAGTTTTCTCTAACAGGGAAGGGTTCGTAGCAATGTCTTTTGCAGGACAGTCCTTAAGAATAGTACTTTGGCAGTCTTTAAGATCCTCGGAAATGTTCTTTGAAACAGGTTTCAATCCAAAAAATCTTTTCACATGTGACAAATGGACCCAGCCCTTCCTGCCTTCCAGCTTGACGGCAGTACGGGTGGCCAGGAGGACCTGTCGGGGTTCCTTCCAGCGAGGCTCCAGCGGACTTGAACGATCAAAGTTCCTGACCAAAACCATGGATCCGGGAACGATTTCATGCGGTGCCACCTCGGTATTGTCTGGAAATGCGGCAGCAACCTGTGAACGACAAGAGTTGAGGGCAGACATCAAGGAAGCTAGGTAATCTGTCAGCATATTACTTGAAACATCGGTAATACTTCGAGGTCTAGGTGTACCCCACATATTAGGGGGGCGGCCGAATACGACCTCATAAGGGGACAGGCCTGATCTGGAATGTGCGACCATGCGCATATAAAACAAGGCAACTGGCAGAGCTACTAGCCAGTCCACACCTTTCTCTTTACATATTTTTGCAATTCGGATTTTCAGGGTCTGATTATGTCTCTCTACGAGACCGGCTGCTTCTGGATGGCGTACACAATGGAACTTCCACTGGTACCCTAACAAAAGGGAAACATGTTTCATCAACTCGGATGAGAATGGCTGGCCGTTGTCAGAATATACGACTCTAGGGAGTCCGTAGCGGGGGAAGAATTCACGAACCAACTGCTTGGCAGTGGTCGCGGCTGTGTAATCTGGGACTGGATATGCCTCTGTCCACCTGGACAAAGCGCATACCACTACAAGGACATACTTGAAACCTCGACATCGCTCCATCTGAATATAATCCATCTGGAGGACTTCAAAAGGGTGGTCAGGGGGCTGGAATCCACCTTGTTCCACCGGAACACTTTTACCTGGATTAAACTGGCAACATATCATACAAGTACGGACCTTCTGCTTGGCTGCAGCTCGTAAATGCTTGTTGAACCAAATGTTCTGGATACTGTCTAACATAGCTTTTTCTCCTAAATGTGCTGGACTATGTGCGGTATTGATAATGACTTGAACCATAGAATCGGGGAGAAACCATGTGGCTTTACCCTTCGTTACCCATCCCTGATCTGTCTGGACCCCTCCTTGTTCGGACCATTTCTTGATTTCCTCGGGAGTAGCATGTAACTGGATATCTATGACATCTTGAGTGGGGTCCTTAACTGTCATACAGGTAGTCAGATCTGGAGTGTATGTCTGTGTCGGATTAACTGGAATGTCTGGTGTCTGTGCTGTAAGCTTGGCTGTGCGATCTGCTAGATCATTACCTTGAGAAATAGTGTCAGTAACTTTCATATGTGCTTTGCATTTCATGATAGCAATAGATGTCGGTAAGTGTATGGCATCTAACAGAGCTTGAATAAGGAGACCATGCTGAATCTTGGTTCCATGAGAAGTCATGAAACCTCTCTCCTGCCAGAGCACTCCGAAGTCGTGTACGACTCCAAATGCGTAACGTGAATCTGTGTAAACATTAACTTTCAGGTTCTTGGCGTGTATGCAGGCTTGTGTCAGAGCAACTAGCTCTGCTGCTTGAGCAGACAGGGTGTCAATACGGTGTGTTTCTATAACTTCAGTGTCAGTAGTCACTGCATACGCGGCTACTAGTTCTCCTGTACTTGTTCTCATACATGAACCATCCACATAAAGTGTCAGGTCTGGATCTGGTAATGGAATATCTGTCAGATCTTGTCTTGGCTTAGTCATAATATTAACTACTTCCACACAGTCGTGTGTGGCAGGATTTGAATTTACTGACGGTAACAGTGTGGCAGGATTTAGAACGTTGCAGCGTCTGATTTCTATATGTGGCTGGAACAGTGTCAATTCATAACCTGTTAAACGTGCAATTGTCAAGTGCTGAGTCTGTGTTCGGTTTAAAAGAACTTCCACGGAGTGTGGGACTTGTACTGTCAAGGAATGTCCTAATACTATGGAATCACTTTGTCTGATAGCTAGTGCTGTGGCTGCAACTGACTTGAGGCACGCAGGCAGAGCCTGGGCTACAGGATCTAATGTGCTCGAAAAATAAGCACAGGGCTTGTATTGTCCTGCTTGATCTTGTGTGAGAACAGATAATGCTGTACCTTCCCGTTCTGTGACGAAAAGTGTAAAAGGCTTACTGTAGTTCGGCGTTGCTAGAACTGGAGCTTGGCATAGAGCTTTCTTTAACTCATTAAAACTAAGTGTATGTTCAGATGTCCAAGGGAGGACAGTCGATACGGCTGCCTCCTGTGTCGTTAACTGTATCAGTGGCTTAGCTAGAAATGCATACTGAGGAATCCATTGTCTGCAGTAAGAAGTGAGGCCAATAAAAGCACGTACCTCCTTCTGGGTCTTGGGCTGAGGAAGACTCGCTATTAACTGGATACGGTCGGGTGTCAACTGCCTACCCCTCTTGGACAGTAAGTGGCCTAAATAGATCACTTGCTGGACACAGAATTGAAGCTTAGAAGGGGACACCTTGTGCCCCATCTCGGCAAGGAAATACAAGACTGTAAGGGATGCTCGCTCGCAAGCACGTTCAGAACGGGCTGTGATCAGTAGATCATCGACATACTGGAGCAGGGCAGTGTCAGTTGGCATGTGAATATTGTCTAGTTGTCTCTTAAGTGCTTGACTGTAAATACTTGGACTTTCCGTGAAACCTTGAGGAGCTCGTGTGAACATATAGCTCCTTCCATTTAAACAAAATCCGAAAAGGAACTGGCTGTCTGGATGAATGGGGACACTAAAAAACGCGTTCTTGAGGTCTATGACTGTAAAAAATGAGGCTTCAGAATCAATGGCTGTCAATAGGGAAGAGATATCTGGGACAACTGGGTACTGGGGAATAATACATTTATTAAGCTCCCGAAGGTCAATCACTAATCGATATACTGGGGGTGCATTTGGATCAGTACGTTTCATGACTGGAATGATCAGAGAATTACATACATTGGAGTCAGTTTCTACAACTACTCCTTGAGCCATGAGCTCGTCAATAATTTTGGATAAGGCTGCTACAGCCTCAGGTGGCAATCTGTACTGTCTGATTCGTGGTAACACTACACCTGGTTTGAGAGTCACACGATGGGGTGTGATTTGCATATAACCAACGTCAGTTGGACCTTGTGCCCATAGATGCTGCGGAACATTGGACAATCTCGGATCAAAATCTCGTAATACATAGTGACCCTTGAAGTCACGTAGGAACAGTCGTATTCCCTCTGGGGAACAGCAAATAACTGCACCTAATTCTTTCAGTGTTTTAATGCCTAATAAATTTTCTGGACATGACTTCGTAAGTAACAGATCAGTAGTGCGGGACAATGGACCTACTTCTAGAGTAACTGGCTTAGATATCTCGTTTACAATAGGCTTTCCTGAAAATCCAAGGGAAACATTTCTAGAGCCTGAGAGCGGAGCCCCTGGAACTTCGGCGTGACTAATGGTGGTCCTACTTGCCCCTGTATCAATCAGAAACTTTCTGTCTTTCCCTAATACTTGACTATGAACATAGGGACCCTCTTGATCTACAGGAATCTCGATGAGAGGCAAGCCTACCTCCCTCTCTAGGCTGTTTCATGAATATGGCTGATACTCTGGATACTCGGATTGTGCATACTGGTACATCTGCTGTGTAACATGCTGTGTTGCAGCAATAGACTGCGGTGCTGGAACTGTCTGTTGTGCATTCTGTGACTGAGAAGTCTGTGAAACTTGTTCTTGTCTAGGCGGACGTGGTCTTTCTTTAGTCTTACCAGTAGCTATATTGTGTTTCAGAACTGCACACTCGTTTATGAAATGACCTGGCTGTTTACAATAATTGCATGTCCCTTTAACGGGAACTGCAGGATGACTGGCTTGATTCGTACCCCTCTTCTGACTGTCTTGTGGAACAGATTGTGCAACCAGTACTTTCATTTTCGTGTCTTTCATACGTTTCCTTTCATGATCTTGTTCTTCTCTGATTCTATTCTGGTGGTATTGAAGCATCTGTAACATCTGGGACGGGGTATTAGCTTGCCAGGTACTTTCGACTTTCAAAACTCGATTCTTAACTTGTGGACTTGAATTCTCGACTAATTTAGTAACAAAAAGATGAGGGTATGACTCGCTACTCGTCTTGAGGCCACTGTTTATACTAAAACATTTCTCGAATCTAGAATAAAAATCACTAGTGTCTTCGTCTTGTTTCTGTTTACAGGCTGAGATTGCATCCCAGTCTTCCTTTTTAGTTGCTAATAATCTGGGCAAAACTTGTATTAACAGTTCAGGTAATTCTTTACATTTCTCTCCTAGACCGGTACCTGGTACTCGTATCTTATCTTCAGCTTCTAGGACTGCCCAATCGATCTTTTTCTCTCCCACCTCCCAATCTTTTTCCTTGAGTTTCTCGTATACCCCTGCGGGCAATAAGACTTTTAACATTTTAATTATATCTGGATACGTGTATTCTCCCATACGGAGCATGTCTTTTAATTCCCGGTGGAACCCTGCTGGATCTTTGTCATGACAGGGAATTAACTTTTTCATCTCTAAGAGTTCCATCTTTGTAATCGGAGTGTAAACAAACACTCGTTGCATTTCACCATCTGTTGTCCTAACTGGGTGTACTTCTCGTAACGGATTCTGTCTGTCTATGTAAAACGGTTTACTTTCTGGAGGTGAGACATGAACAAAATGCGGGTTCAAAAACATACTATATTTGTGGCGCTGTTCTAGAATGACACTAATTAAATCGGTACCTAAACCTTTCCATCTATACTGGAGTAACTCGTTCAGGACATCGTGTAACGGACCTGGATCAGAATGTTGACCCTCATACAATGTAATGAGGTGCTGGATCATATACATACCCACCAGTCGTTGCTCGGCTGGGGGCAATTTCAGAAACATTTGTGCCACTATTTCGTCTGGAAAAGTGGTAGAATCAGTAATCCATCGGACTGCTGATCGGACTAGTTCTTGTTCATGCATAGTACTTAACTCACTGTAACCGATTCGTGATTTCAGAATGTGATCGGTAGCTTGAAATACTTGTTCTAGAGAACCTTGTTCTGGTACTGGATGAGGAACAGTTTTCTTGTAGTCTAGACGTGAATGTCGGTCTGGAAATCTAGATTTTCCTACATACGCTATTCTGGCGGGATTCTCGTCCTCTACCTCTTCAGTAGAAGAGTCATTTTCTTTCTCGCTTACTTGTGCTGCTTTACGTTGTTCGTGTAACTTTATTATTTCTTTACGAATTTTCTTGTACATACTCTCTATACTACTGATAGTCTTGTGTTTACCCTCGGCTATATTATCACTCCACCTTGTCAGGATTTTCATTTCGGCCGGATCTTTAGTCGGGTAATCTTGTTCTCTTATTAGACAATTAATCAGAAACTTTAATATCATGAGCTGGATCTCAGCTTTCCTTTGAGACATGGCTTCGCCGATACTTTCTGGATCATCCCCTGTACGGATGAAACGATATATTCGGTCTAGATCTCCTTTCATATCTGGTAGGGTGTCTAAATACCCGGTCACCCGTCTTACACGGATGGAATATATTACTGTACTATCATCACCTGCAACTGGATCATAGCGGCATTCAGTGAGAGCTCGTCGGATTTCTGCAACGGACTTAAATTTGGGCGTACGCTGTAACGCACATTCATGTAACTCGGCCAACGTTCTACGTTGGTGCGGTGGCGGGGTACCAGGAGGACCTCCTCCTGCGGCCCCTAAACTGGAATCGTCGACTGATACTCTTCGTACCAGCGCGGCGGGAAATTGTAATGTAGGCTGGACCGGGGGTACCGTAGCAGGTACTGCAAGAGGTGCCCCGGTGTCTGGGGGAGCAGGAATTGCCTGATTTACAGGGACTGGCGGAACAGGATTTGCATATTCCGGGACTGTGTCGTCCAAATAGGACGAGATGAAAATATCAGCTGCGGTCGGTTTGTGACGTAGCTTGGTCGGAACTAATGGTGGCGGAAAATTACTGGATGCCTCCGGGGCCGCTTTTGGCAAGCCCTCGGCAAGAAGAGGATACATACCCTTGATGAGGGCATGCCTCTGTCTGTCTGACTGTTCTGTTTTAACTCGTTCACCTATCTCGATTAGTTCCCTTTCTTGGGCTCGTTCCAAGGATTCTCTACTTAGTTCTGACTTTCTGATTTCTTTTTCGGTTCTTTTATGAGATTCTTTGCGCCATAACTCGATGGCATCTTTCTGTGACTGTCTGGCTTTCTTTTTCCATAATGCTTCTTCTACTCTCATGATGCACTCGGCATCCCACGTACCTGATACGGGCCATCTATACTTTTCCTCTAACTCTTTGGTATACTCTACCCATAAATCTAGATATAATATGGCACTTATGCCATGCTTCTGATACATGAAATGACCTGGACTGTCCCTAGGCGGGACAGGAACTGCTGCTTCTAGCAGACCTTTTCTAGTTTTTAACTGACGTAATTTCGAGAATAAGGGCATGACTGAACTGTAATCTAGACACAATACACTACACAATGAACACGATAATTACTTCACATTCATCCCACGACATTAAAAATACATGCAGAACATTTAAAATAACAGTTCGAACAGAATACTACCTGGAATACTGAAAACAGAATACATGAATTTTCTCGAGAACAGAACTGACTAGAACAGAAACTAGATGCACTGCTGAAACAGCACGAAACTTACCGGTCTCATAAAGAGACACGTCAGGACCCGCATCCACCGAAGTGGACACTTCGTTTTGTGTCTGTGTACCACCAACCCACGGACCAGAGTCAATTAGATTGACCCTGTCTAGATACTACCCCAGCAATGGTACTCACCGGGCAGCAAGAACGGAAGGCCTCGGACTGGACTGGACTGCTTCGACGCCGGACGGACGAACTTCGAACTTCTGTTACGGGTGGGCCTCCGGATACCTCGGACCTTGGACTCTCGGCTTGGGCTCTGGTCGGGACTCGCCGCGTTCCTCCACCGCCTCGTCTGGATGCTGGACCGCCACCTCCGTCTCCTCCGTGGGCCTGAGGGATACTTGAAGCAGAAATATCTGCACGTGCACGGTATGGTTCCGTCACGGCTGCAGAGGGTCAGGGGGCCGGCGTGGCTTCACCGGCGCGTGGGGAAAGGGCAAGTCCCTATTCGGGCGCCATTATGTGGTATATAAATAAATAATACCGGATCTAGGTTTTACTGGACATAGCAATAACAGATAGCTCAATAAATAAGAGTCAAGATTCGAGGTAGTAGGAGTTTGCAGGTTTAATACAGCATAAAGGACAGGAACAGGACAACCTGCACGGGAACAGGATGGCAGCGCTGCCGGGGGCAGGATCAGAATCGGCATCACATTTAATAACAGTGCACAAATATATATACTAAAACAGTTACATTACAATGAATTACGGTAGGCGGAGCAGTGGGTGTGGTCAATAGCAGTCGCGAAAGATAAGGGTGAAAATGGGTGTAACAGGGGCGTATACATAGACATGTGATGCAAACGTAACAGAATATGTCATAAATGGGGCGGAAACATGGAGGGGGCTACCTAAGGAGCCGGGACCTCTAACCTAATGGTGCGCGCAAACTGACAATGACGTGTTACTAGGAGAAGCTGGGGGCTATGAACTCTGTGCTAGGAGCAGAGACTGAAGTCTGGAGAGTCAGGGCGACATGTACCTAAACAGTATCTAGTATCTGATGTTTAGAGAACATGTTGATATAAACTAAGAGTCAGGAGGGGAGAGGCTAACGGACTCTAAGACTGGAGCATGCATTATTCTACATGTAGTGCGTGATGAAGAATATTAAATGACCATTAAATGCAGTATTTCTCTTACATGGAGACGTAAAGGCTAGACAATGATGGAAACTATTGATGCGATTCAGTAGCTTAGGAATGCAGAGAAGGAGGGCTGGACTGATAACTAGAATCATAACATACTCTTGGCAGACTCAGAGGCAGAGCCAGGCTGAGCCGGGCACTGTGAGGCAGGAAGTAAGTGAAGGGTCGAGGATACAGGTGGGGGCTGTATCGCTCCTCAGCGAGGCTCAGGAGACAGGAGCTGAATCTGGTGTCCGGGCCCTTTTGAGGCCTAGAAACGGGGACTTTACAATGAAATAACGTGCACACTGAGAAACGTGGCAACGTAACTTTACATAGGCCTGATACTCGTAGCTTTCACGAGAACTGGAAACTGGCATACTAATGATGGACACAACTGTAATTGCGTCTTTAATCAAACATGGGGGATACATATGCATATTTAATCATGCACACATAACATAAGATGGAGGACTCGTAGGGACACAGAACATGGCAAAATTTACTTTTCCACAATTAAACATTCCAACATGAAGAAGTGCTATGAGCTAACAAGGCACGGCCAGGAGAAAGCCTCATCCGGAGCCCGTTGTGAGCTATGCAATGTATTTTGATATAGAGGGGACAACAGGCCGGCCTACTATACACACTAAAAATCCCTATACTTAATATGTTATTGTTGGTGAAAGTAATCTGGAATTTCTCGACCAATAGAGCCACTACTGACGATGGCCTTGTGCCTCTATATGGTCATGGACATCCAGAGTTACAGAGGGGGTCCTTTCTCCCATATATAAAATAACGTCACTGTTAGAAATGTTGGGAAATTTGTCGGCCTTGGGGAAAAGCAAACCACTGTTTCACCAAAAGGAGTGTAGGGAATGTTTTTGAGTGAACACGACTGGTACAGAAAACGTAATCATTAATAGGTTGGATAGACAATTAAGTGACAAATACTTTCAACTGCTTGCTTAAAACAGTTTCAAAACAAGATTTCTACTCTTCCTAAATATACTAATAATGATTTATTAATAAGCACCTATTTTTTGCAATCCTACACACGTTTTCGTAAAATACTACAAGGATATTCTCTACAATAAACAGATTTTTGTGTAGATGAGCCAATATACAACAGCTTTATAATAAAGGTTTCGTTGGCAAATATTTTTCTAACAACATTGTCAGATGGGCGTTTGCTTATTCTACAATCTTGAAAGTTTCAATAAATCAACTGCAAGAAATGCCTTCACCTGGAACTCTGGTTGAGCATCAAAAAATCCTTTCAGAAGAACCAGCATATCAGAAGCTACCGTATTAATATCTTTTGCAAATGCTTGACTGTTGTTCGCATAGCTGAATCCGGTGCCCACAGGATTGTCCACAAACAAAACACTGGCCCCCCGAACCTGTAGCGCAAAAAAGAAAAGGTTACCACAAACGCACACAAACTGAACTGTATGAACTTCATGCTTAGGCTTTATGTGGTTGGACGGGGTGTGTGCTTGCATACAAACGGTATGAATTCTACAGTTAAAGTGAAGTGAAGTATTAGCGATGCTAGTGTTCCAGCCAGAAACAAACTGTGGAATTCTTACTACCGGAAACAAGTGTGAGTTTTTAAGACAATGAAGATAGAGGTTTTTTTTATCGTCTAGGGTGGATTTCCTGTTGCAATCTTGGCTACACTAGACAACAAACACCGGTAAAGCCAATAGGTCTGGCGTTGGATGCTGGCCTTTTGGTAATTCTTGTTTTGGTTTTTATTGATTTTGCTAAACTTTGTTCGTAAAGCTGCTGGGCGTTTGTCAACCAAAAAAACAAAAAAAACAAAAAAAATCACACATGCCTAGAATCAAAAATGTTTTTGGTCTCAAAAAAACATTACCATAGTAGTCCACTCCTGGCACTGACGGGCACTACTTTGTGTGTGGGTGTGCTCCTTGTAAAAGGGAAGTATGCTGCAACTATGCCGCAACTCATAGTGAAGTCAGCCAACAGCTGTAATTGAGGGGACGGTGGTGTGGGGCATGACACACATTGCTTCTTGTTGCATGTTTGATTGGGTTGGAGGAAAACATAAATTACACAACCACAGACAAATGGATGACGTGTGGCTGAGTAACTAATTCACACACATAATTTTAGTAAAATCAAAAGGTCTTGGCTAACTGACCTAAAAAGCCAATTGGTGTGCCATTAGCCTTTGAGAAAGAAAGGAGCCAACAAAGGAAACAATCATTGGCACAGCCAATAGGTCTCGCCTTTAGGACTTTATAAGTGTTTAGTTATCCTGCACAATATCCTTGGTGCAACAATATCAAGTGTTGCATGGCTAAACACTTATAAGGTCCCAAAGGCTAGACCTATTGGTTATGCCAATGCTTGTTATATATGGGTATTACCTCCTGCCTTTCCAAATGTTGGAGATCGGAGCGCCCAAGGCTATACCGTTATAGAGACAGTTGACATAGGGGACCCACACTGATAGATCATTAGACAGCAATTCATCCGGTATTTTGTCTAACCTAGGTGCCTTTCAAGTTTTACTGCAAGTATAGTGGCCATGGTCTCCACAAGGTAAATTGTAAGACTCCAGGGGCGTGGTCTGGGAACAAGGGGTTATTCGGATCAGTAGGCAACCTTGCATATAATTTAGTGAAGTGGTCCTCCCAGACTGCCTGCTTTAGGGAACAGTTGATTTAAGGTTCAGAGAGAACACTCCCAAGGGCTATGATTTTACAAAATAGTCTATTGTCAACAGACCTGGCTGCCACACTAGGTCACTCCAATTGGAGTAGTCCCAGTTGTACTGTGCATGCATCAGTGTTTTCTTTATATTTTCTAACCTCAGCTGGGGCTTTAGCTTTGAGTTCATTCACAAGAGCTTTCTTAGCCTAACGGCAGTCTCTAGTATACCAGACATTCGAGCGGGAACCACGGCTCTCATTTGAAGGGGAGTTCCTCCTTAGGGGTTTTGACAAGACCACTTTTAGCGAGTCATCCAGTTTACTATGAACATCAACAATTGGAATCTCAAAGGAGGAAAGATGACGAAGAAGAGATAGAGTGCAACAAATAGCTTATAGATGTCTAGTAAAATCTCACTATTCCCCAAGATAGATGGCCAATTAATAGACCTATTGCTTAGGGTAGGCACCGTGGCTAGAATTGTGGCTTCCCTGAAAGCGTTAAGTGTGAAGGGTTCTGATCGCTGTTTTCCCTGTCGTCAAGAGGGAAGTTTATCAATTTTTCCCACATAGAAACATAAATCAATTTGTAGTCGATTTTAGATCTAGTTGACCCACTCCTAAACGTTGACAGACGTTTTGTCTGATATGTGGTGATGTAACCAGATTAATAAATTGGCCGGGTTAACCACATTTCTTGAAACATGCCAAGGTTCAATTGGGCAATGTACTCTAGCCAGTCAGAGCCACTACTTTGGTCTTTAATCCAGCAATGTTCCATGATAAAATATTAAAATAACCAAGAGAATTGGCATGCATTTGCCCCCTAAGGATGCACCATGGTTCTGGTTCAGGTGAGTTGAAACCCTTGTTCGCCAATGAGGTCAGTTCCTTATGGGCCGAGCCATGCACATTAGAGATGTCCGAGATGTGAGAGATGACCAAAGCCCGAGTGCCTTGTCCTGCTGCTCCACAACCTTCGAAGATTTTGCTGTGGAGATGATTGCAGTTCAAGCACTGTCAATCTTGACTATCCTGGTGAGAGAGCACTTTCTAAAGAGTTCTGGGTGGGGATATCAGCTGCTGGCCAGAATTACGAGTTGGATCAGAAGTTTCATTTATATTTATAGGCATGGCCATAGGTCTATTGGAGGGGCGGGCTGACCTGTAGAAGCGCCCTAGGGAAAGAACTTTAATTTAGGTTGGAGGTGAGGACTTCTTGTTTAGGGGCTATAGTAGTAGCTCGGGAGAACTGTTTTCAATTCAATTCAATTCAAGAATACTTTATTCGGTATAAAAACAATACCATACAAAGTGCGTTTATATTAAAAAAAAAGGCATTACAACAGGTAAAAGTCACATGATAAAATGGAGGTGTGTGTAAACAATCTCAATAAAGTTATTTCATGTCTTAAAAGTCTGGTTAAGAGCGATTTGTAAAATAAAAACAGAGTCCTGGGCCATTTTAGTGCAGCCAACCCGTCTGTCACGGAAGAAGATCAGGGACAGTTAATCGTCTCCTCTAGTGTTCCTTAATCTCACAGCCAATCTCAGGAAGTTTACCGTGCTGAACAATGTTAGAGGGTCTACTGACAGTTTCAGAAACAGTAGTTCCACCTTTACCTGGTTAAATCTATCTTGCCTTAAAAGTGGTTTTAAAAACAATGTCCTACGGGACGCAAAAAAGGGGCATAATAAAACAAAATGAAGAGTGTCCTCCGGAGACCACTGTTCGCAACCGCACGGGCCCTTTATGTCAATATCTGGTGTGTACCCTGCTGGAACTGATAAAATGTGATGCAGGAGATTCAACCTAAATCTGGTCATTAAGAATCTGTCGTGTTTATTGTACATGTTGGACAGATACAATTCTATTCTTGGGGTTGATTTGGTTAGCAAGTGGGCTCTCACCGACGATTTCATCAGTTCCCTGTCCTCCCTTTCAGAAGCTGTTTGCCTTATAAATTCCATCTTTACGATACCCTTGTCTTTAGGTCTGAGTTGAGCCGGTTCATCAAAATACTTAGCATAGCCCAGCCCTTTCAGGGTATCCCGTACATATTTAAGCCACGGTATCGTTAGTCCCCTATCCAGGGCAATACAGTCCGTTAGTATTTGCCTGCTTAATGTGGCCTCAGGGTTCGTCCATATTTTAATCCAACAGGTTATGGGTTTGAGTCTTAGCCTGTCACTGATATTAGTGAGGCCTAACTCCTCGTGAACAATATGGGAAGGCGTGCTTTGTGGTACCTGCAGAACCCTTCTCAGGAATTTGATTTCCTCGTTTTGGAGCAACGAAATGTCTCTAAAACCCCATACCTCACTTCCATATAGGGTCCTAGCACAGCCTACTGAGGTGTACAAGTGCATAATTTCCTTTGGTGAGCAGTGGCCTAGTCTTTTTGCAAAATTCATGATTGAGCCCACCGAGCTAATTTGGGATCTACATTTGTCGTTTATCAGTGTTTTAAAACTAAGGTGATTGTCAAATAAAATCCCTAAGTAATTAAATGCCTGCACTTTTTCTAATTTGTTGGACGCAATTGTAAAGATAAAATTCTTGGACGGTCTTTTCCCTGTTTCCATAATATAAGTTTTAGTAAGATTGGATGTTATGTCTATATCCTCCATGAAGCTGACAAAGCCGTCAATAAGGGACTGTAGTCCCCGAGCTGTGCGGGCCAGGAGTACTGCGCCATCCACGTATAGTAGGACCGGTATGCCTCTCCTACCTATACGCGGACAGTCCACCCCTAAGTCTCCTAACGCCTTGTCCAGTCCATTAATGTATAATGTGAATAGAAAAGGCGCCAGGATGCATCCCTGCCTCACACCTCTTGAACAAGGGAAGTGATTGGTTGTATTCCCCTCTTCATTAAATCTAACCTGTGCAGCGGTGTTCTGGTGGAGAACTCTCAGGATATTTATCAAGCCTGGGTCGACACCGAGCTGCCCTAGACATTCCCACAGTTTCCTCTGATTAACCCGGTCAAAGTCTGCCGTCAAGTCCATAAAGGCCAAGTACACCGTCCCCTTACTTTACACGGCGTACTTGGCCACCAGGTGGTACAGATTAAGGCATTGGTCCGTAGTGGAGCGGCCCTTTCTAAACCCATACTCGGTGTCCGAAATGAAGTCATGTTCTTCCGCCCAATCTGTCAACCGGTTAAGGATAACCCTTCCCAGGACTTTCACAGTCACATCTATTAACAAGATCGGACGGTAACAGTGTGGGTCGCTCCTATTTCCCTTTTTTAAAAATCGGGACTATAGTGGCCATGGACCATGACCTGGGCATCCCTGCTTCCACTGCTGTATTAAGAACTCTTGTGAGTATAGGGGACCAGTGTTCTACCTAACACTTAAAGACATCTGGCGGGATCCTGTTGGGGCCTGGGGCCTTGTTACAGGTCAATCCGTCTATTCCTGCTTTAATCTCTCCCAGGGAAAAGATGAACTGCGTGCTGATTACGTTTTCTGTGTCTGGGCCCATTGAGTCTTCCGAGCCAGCATAATTATACAGGCCTTTAAAATGCTCCTCCCACAATTCCGGGAGAATATGACAGGCCACCTTTGGTTTATTTGATTCCTGGAAGCAAGGATCGTTAATTACTTTCCAGAATTTGTTCGTATCCCTGCGCTCTGCAGCATCTTTTAGTGTCTCCCATGCCTGATTCTGAAGCCTGGTCTTACGCTGTTTAATTGCCCTTTTATAGTGTGCCCTGCATTCCACCACTTTACTCTTATTTTTTGGGACGGTTTTAAGTGCTAGCTTCAATTCTCTCTGAGCCAGGGTGCATTCATGGTCAAACCATCTAGGGAGCAATGGTTCAGGTTTCATCTTTTTACCCCTCAGTAACCCGTCGATATGCTGCGCTGTGCTCTCAAATGCGCTGATCAGATCGGTCCCCTCCACTGCTGGGTCTAAACATTTCCAAATCTGAATTTCTGAATTGGCGAGTAGCGTTCTGTGAAACGCTTCCCCATCTATGTTCTTCCATCTCAATCTCCTGCCCTGATCAGTGGCTTGAACTGAGCCAATAGATTTCCCTTGACCGGGCTTGGTCGGTGGGTTAGTATCCCTGATGGATAGTACCAGTGGGTTGTGGTCGCTGAAAACGCTGACCTCTATGCTAACATTCGTAACCCTTCGTTTAAGTGTATTAGTTACGAATATATAGTCAATGATGGTATCCCTTCCCATACCTTTAAAGGTTGGGATGACTGTGTTATTCTCCCCCATTTTGATCAAATCCATCGTGGGTGTGAGGGCGTATGAACCCAGAATCTTGCTTAATTCCCTGCCCTCCTTTGTGTGTTCTAGATGCCAACCCTTGTTAGTTGGGCATGAATCCCATTCTCCCCTGTCCCATTTCAGGAGTGGGCATGGGTGGCAGTTGAAATCGCCCACCAAGATCAGCTGGGAAGATGCATCCCCTGCCTCCTGAATACCAGCCAGCCTGTTATCTAGCTCCCCCAGTGTTAACGTGGTTTGTCCCACTACCATTGCATTGTAGAAGTTAATAAGAATTAATTTTAGTCCCTTCTTGCAGTACCTAATTCCCTGCAGGGATTCTGAGTCCCAGCCCAAATCTACCCAAGTCCCTTGCATAGTCAGGTCCACATATATAATTAGGCCGCCCTTAGCACGTCCATGTTTGTTTTGCGTGCCGGGACAAAAAACATTTTATATCCTTCTAGGTGAGGGGCAGTGATGTTGATTTCCCAGGTTTCCTGAAGGCAGATGATATGAAATTTCCTGATAAAATCTAGCCATTCTTTATTTTGTATTTTAGCCGATAATCCTGCAATGTTCCATGAGACCGCTTTAATCTCGCTGGATGTAAGATTATCCGTGCTGTTGTAGTGTAGCTCCTATTTTCCCAATAGGCTCTGCGCATTGGAATAATACCTACAGCAGTAAAGGCCTAGACCAGACGTTAACTAGGTCTACTACTGTCGATACTAGACTTAATTTTTGGGTTTGCCAGCGTAGCTCAGAGTTCGCTAGAAACTTTCTCGAATGTTCAAGGAGGAATTAACTTCCCTGATTAGACAAGAAGGGATTTAGTTTCTGACAACCATAGAACATGACAACTTTGCTCTCCCCTAATCAAGAGTCAATCTCGAGAGTCGTGTGAGCACAAGGCAATTATTTTACTCAGTCAGTACGTGCATTCTTAGTCTCATCAGATTGTAGAGAAAAGGAAGAGACGGGCGTGTTCAATAAAAAGGTGTTATTTATTGATCAGTCTCTTTTCTCATACATGAGAAATGGATCGATATTATTGCAATACTTATAGTTAAGTAAAGTGCATACATTAAAAGCAATAGTATAAAATAATACTGTAAAAACATTGATATGGTTTCTGAGCCATATGATGTTTAAAATGATTAAAATATATTTACATACACATATACATTTGACTAAACGTACTCAACTGGTGTTTCTAAATACGCCTACCCCGTGTACCTGACCTAAGTCTAATGCGTGGGCGGGAATAGAAAGTTACAGTTTAAGTTAAGTTTGTTTTTGCCAAGTGAATAACTAAAGAATTCTCCGTGAGGGGTTATTCAGTTCTGTACCTGGAAGTTAGGATGAATGAGGAATGGTATCTCTTTCTCTGCTCTCGATATTCCAGGCTGCCTGCGAGGGCTGCCCAGAAACGCCGGTGCTGGGTCTCTCGGCTTGAGATAGCAGCGCGTCTCTCAGCGCGTCAGGAAGGCGGGGCTGCTGCCAGCGGGGTCTGCTTCTGCTCTCGGCTTCGGCAAGTGTGGCTGCTCCGTCTTGTCACCACGCGTGTGTTTGCATAGGGCAAGATCGGCAATATTTATACCTTAAAGGTGCCGAGATTGATGTAAAGATGGACATAGATACGTCAATAAAGATGTCATACGACTTGCTCGTTAGCACATTCTTTTACTGAAGTTCTCTGTGAAATCAAAACAATGGCCGCACGGATTTTCCAGGTTGTCATAGGTTTGATTTGTTATGAGAACGTCATATGCCTTATCAGGGGCTGGAGGAATGTCGCTTGTCTAATTAGATCTCAAGCGTTATGACCTAATCAGATCACACGTTCCTGTGCCATAGTGTGACTGCGTCAGATAACGGTATCTGCATCATGGGGGCTGTTCTTGCCTCATGGGCTGACTGTTAGTTAACTTGATAGTTAGTTTAACCAGAATAGGGTCAGGAATAGGGGGATCGATTCAGAACCTATAGGAATACATGACACCCACTCCACGCTAACTATGGTCATATTTACTAATCTATGCATAGTATAACATAGTACAACATACTATAGAGTATAGTGTATACCTTACCACCCCAAAATACATAAATGCATTTTGAAATTTTCAAATATACTGAAAAATTGCAGTCATATATATTGTATGCACTTAAGCTATGAATTAAATGCAAAAGTAAACACGCATTTGTATGCATTATTGCTAATTTGGTATTTGAAAAATACACATGAAATGGCTCTTAATATAGCTATACAGAAAGGAAGTTCGAGACCATCTCATCACATAATAAAATATTTGTGAACATCCCAGCGGGCAACTAAAGTTTATAGAGTATCTAAAAATAGAAATCTTAGTTCTCTAGGAATAGTTTCTTACTTTAAGCAGAAGATAAGTGTCCCGAAAAATTTGTGAAAAATAATTTGGGGCTGCTAAAAAATTGTTGTCCGTGAACTGGTGGGAAGAATTGTTCATGTGACTTTATTTTTAAAGTTGAAGGCCGAATTCAGGGAACGCCGTGTGCGAGCTTGCTCAAAAGTCTCTATTTCTGTTCTGGAGAGAACATCATATCATTCAGGCTTTCGAAAAAACTGTCAACAGCTTCATGGGAAAGTTCCACTAAGTCGGAAATAGGGGTAACCATGCATTCGTGCGCATGATTGTCTGCATTGACATTCTGATTAGCATTGCTGACAGAAGGTCGTACCTGTTCGATGCTGCTTTCATCTTGAACTTCACTACTCTTCAATCGCAGTGGTGAAGATTCCAGGAATGCCGTCATCAGGATTGGCAGCCTTTGAGGGCAGCACAAAGCGTGAACCTTGGTAGGAACCAACAGTGTATCTGCATCCACTGGCGTATCCGATTGTAGCGTCAGACAGGTGTCGCATTCTTCTCCGCATAGCAGACACCTTAGTACAGGTAAAACACACCTTTGCCACATTGGTCGAAATGATAGAAACCAAGTCATGTTTAGATCTCTAAGCCGGGAGAGTCCCAGGATTTTTGATATCCGGTCCCGGTATCCAATGGCTAGGATCGTATCTTCCATTGTCGCGAGAGTTTGATCTGTGACATGGGTTGCCATAACGAAAAATAAGGACTAAGAATAGGATTCCTGCAATTAGTCCCAAGATCAGGGGAAGTCCGCCAAAAATCGAATGGACGAAATCTGGAAAAATACCCAGTATGGCTTTGAATGGTGTTAATGCCATCGAAAATACTGTCTTAAATACCCCTGAGATCCCATTGGTATCAGAAATATTTAAGATTTCGCTCAGGATTTCCGCGAAATGTACGGGGGAATTAGTTGATAATAATGTATGTATCTCTGCAGTCGTCCTTGCGACTTGTAGATCATACGTTTCTTTTGATGACGTGAGCCTTGTAGGCGTCTGAAGAAGCACTGTTTTCATTCTGCTTAAAGTATCTATTCGAATAGAAGTAATTTTCAAACTGGGCCATGCCCTTGCCTCCCTGTCTGGAAAGGAGCTGGGGAATAAAGAACGTCCACAGCACTTGACCTTCGCCGTCGTAGTGACTAGATAAGGAGTCCCGGGCATAAGACTACAACATCTGCGGTCTACAATAAGAATGTAACTCCCATTATAGAGTCTTTGAAAGAATGGTTCTATTTCAGTTGCAGGTGCGCCTTGCTGGTGACATGAAAGGTTGTACGAATTCCCTTCACAGGCTCCGTGCAAACTAATACCGTTACACAGAAGCGTGCCGCTTAGTGACATAGCACAATTGTTGCCACTAAGAAACACTTTCTGTCCTTTATTACTGACACATGCATGTGAATAGGGCAGGTTCCAAGTTGTTTTAAGGTACCCCTTTCCCAATTTCTCGTACATGCCAGCCTGTATATATTTTTGGCAGTATTGAAACCTGAAGGTTGAGATTGGAATATTTATGATTCCGTGTATTATCCATTCACTGACAGGTCGTTCTGACATTGTCATTGGTAATCTTTCTAGTTTTTCAATGCTCAAGATTGTATAATCAGCACCCTTTTGCGCCATACCGATTTGTCTATCAGTAAGGTTAAAGATTTGGAATAGTGACGTTGTGTTGATTAAACGCCAAGGCACATAGCCTGAACGCAGATTTTGTAACGTCCAGCCAAGCTGTACAATAGAACGCAATTGTGACTGACCATGTTGTAATAACAGTAAATCTTGCGATAATATATCGATTGCTGAAGACACAATGCTGTCCAATGAAAAAATTCTGGAGGACAGAGTCATTAACCCATTGTCCACTACAGATAGTGATTTTTCCAAATTAATACGGTCAATTTCCCGTATTCTTTCTGCTGTCTCCATTTGAGTAACCTTCCAGGCCTCATTGTATGCTGCATATACAGAGGCTGCTATGAAACGCTTTTGACGCTGTTTGCGTGGTCCCATTATGAAATCACGCAAGTCAGCACCATCAGTAAGTAAAGTTAGGTGTTGCTTAATTTCAGGCAGTGTGGAAGTTTGTAGCCATTGAAGGCATAATTTGCCCACACTGTAGGTTGTTATTATCCCTGGGTGATGTCTTTGGGGATATCTAGGGTCTGGCCTGGTCATTTTGAAACCCTGTGTTTTATTCAGGAATCTATCTTGACAGTTATTTGTATCTGTGGGCCAGATCAACCATTGTTTCCAATCAGGATGTGTTCTGTTTTGGTTTAGTATATGGTTTACGTCTATCTCTTCATCTGTATCAGAGCTATTGCTAAACATTGTTGGCTTTGGAATAGACGGTTTAATTAAATCTTTGATTTTGGCTAAGCCAAGACAGGTGGTTTGTTGAACAGTGTCATTTAAAAATATCATTTGTTCTGGGATCATGCAGGCTCTAAACAAAGCTTCTATACCCTGTACTTGCCATTCTTTTGTACCCCAAACACTTTTCAAATCAACATTTTTGTCCCAATAATCAAATCCAAATGTATTCATTTTTTCAAAGAATGAATCTGAATATATCAATTTTGTGTTGGTTATCACGGTTTTCATCCCTGTCTTGTTTGACAATTTAAAATAAAATGTTTCAGCATTACTTATGTTAAAACCTGAAAAATATGAATATTTGTCATATACGGTTCTAGAGCTTCCTTTTGGAGGTGTAGCACAATGTTCCCATTGATTATAACTTAAAACATTTCTAGGTTGTGCAGATTTATGTAAAAAATGGTTACCATAATGGTTATAGCAATACATACTATCATAATTTGTAGAACCTTGCAAATAATCATGTTTTGTAAATTTAGCAGACATTACTAAGTCAGACATCATGTTGTTAATACTTTCGAAGTCCCAATCATCAGCAAATGAGTTTGGTTTTGCAAAGTCACTCAAGGAGATCTTGATTTGGTGTGGATATTTCAGGATCTCGACCGGACCATAAATTTCATAGTCAGTGTTGTCCCAGGCTACCCCACCAGGTATAGGATTGGCTGTGAAGTTGGCTGAAGAAAGTTCTCTTTTCTCGACGTGTGAAGATGTGTGTGGTTTGAGGACCAAGTTGATGTTCTGACTTGCTGTGTCCATTTTAGCATATTTTCCCTCAATGAAGCGTCCCAAAGTAAATACCATGATGAGCCAAAGTATGAGGATAAATGCACCAAAACCCACCCAAAATTCAATCCATGGAGAAACCAGATATGTTTCTTTCAGTTGTTTCAAAAGTTCCTTCGCTTTGTCTTTAAAGGATTTTGATGATGGCTGTGTCTTTGATTCACTGAAGCCGTCAGAGGAATCATCGAAGTTGATGAAGTAACCGGATGCAGTTCTGTCAATTGTTCCAATTGGTTCAGGATTTCTGTTTTTTGCATTTTCACTTGGTACTTCAGTATAGATTGGTGTGTCTCTGCTAAATGTATTTATTTGGGTTTTCAGAGGTCTGAGTTCTATTGCATTGTTGCATAGTCCTTCTTGTTCTTCTTTAGGCGTTTCGAATGTGATGAGCCTTTTTGTTAGGACCTCTGTGCTGGTAGCAAACCTTGGTGTTCTGCTACTTATTGGGAGTCCACTTGGCCTACTGTTTGTTATCGGCCACATGTTGTGGTTTTACCAGGTCGATGGATACAACTCGGTTCTCCTTTTTACCAGCAAGTGGCGGTAGTACAACTGATCTTGTCCCGTTGATAGACAAGACAGGAACTGCTTTTCTGTAGGAAGGCCCAAATTCCTTCTTTACCGCGATCTTTTCCCTGACTAGATCCCCGACTTTTGGAATCCAGACAGGTCTTGCTGGGACAGGTGGTGATTCTTCAGTGGTCGTTGGCTGTTGTTTCAACTGTATGTTGCTCAGGTCTTTTCTTGTTTTGTTTAAGTCCTGCAAAATAGCCAAACGGTCTTTGACATCAAAGCTTTTTTCTTTAACCACTGAAGTCTGACTATCAAGGTCAGAGATCAACATCCTAGTTCCAAATAATAATTCGTACGGACTGAATCCCTTCAGAGAATTTCTTGGCAAGTTATTTAGACTACGTTGGACACTTATTAGATGTTTGACCTACCCAGCTCCCGAACCTAATATCCTTTCCATTATAGATTGCTTTTTGCCTTGGTTTTTTCTTTACACCATCCAGTACCCTCAGGAAGGAAGTGAGAAGATTCCCGCTGGGCTATGCTCATTTGGCCATGTTTCCCCCCAGGCTGGTGTGCCAGAGTGAAAACAATGGTCGAGCGTAACATGCTCTTAGCGTATATGCCATTTAGACTCGCAAATCTTGTTTAATAGTCCGGACGTCAGCCGAGTGCTGGTGATCTACATTATAAGTGGAAACTAGCCTGTATATGTTAATCGCAAGCCATTCTTTTTGCTGGTAATATTATCTGCCTTGATACGACGAGGTATTAAACTGCTTCTCTCCCCACTGCGATCTCTGTTGCAGTTTGGGCAGTTTTTTACAAACATGGTGTAGTGCAGGCTCATGCCTGGCCACCAGTACCGTGATTGTAATTCTTCCAGAGAATCTTTTAATTTAAGGTGTCTGAGACCCTCGCCCATGTGTGCGTCTGCGATTAACAAGTTTCTCCTGTCCATGTTTGGAATCACTCTATCCCCCACTCCAGGGATCCGAGCAAAAGGGACGGAGTTTGCATCGATTATGTATGTATAATTGAGTGGATAGTTGATCGGTAACGCTGAGCAGTCGCCTTTTGATGACGTTTTCACCGCCAGCATAGTTTCACCGTCAATGTATTTTAATGTACGCTTTTTTCGATCTACGGGAGCCGGTTTAGTGGCTGCCGCTGCGGCTGCTTCAGTCAATGAATTCCCCACAACGTGAACGCCATCACGCTGATGACTCAGTGAGTGTGTCACGTGAGTCTTTGGTAGTTCTTTTTGTAAAAGAGCTACTTGTTCCCAGAGCAGTTTCTGCTTTATTGGTGCATCTGTGTCATCTTTGTAACCATTCTCAATCCATGTCTGCAAATCCTTGTTATATGCTTTGACGCAGTAATATGAATCTGACACTATAAGTGTCGGGAATTCGCGATCCGCATTATCCAGCGCCATTTTTAATGCTATTATTTCAGTTTGTAGTTCTGAATTAGTTTCTACTGAGTGTGATTTTGTTAATAGAGGTCTTACTTTACCTCCGCGCCACACTTCTTTTGTAATCTCACATGTGGGATTGTATGCATGTTCTCCCCAAACGGAGGGTTGAGCATGTCCGTCTGTATAGATTACACAGGCGTAATGTCGTAGAGGAAGAATGTCGATTGGCAGAGGATACGTCTTTTCATATTTTAGATTTTTTAATTCTTCTAGTTCTTAGAAAATTGTCAACCAGGCTATACTTGATAATTCATATCCTACGTACAAGACTGTCAGATGGGCAATTCTGGACTTTTTAAAGTTGAATTTGTAACCCTCTGCAGCGAACCCAAGTATTATGGTGTTCACCCTTTTCAAGTGAGTCTCCAAGTCATCATCTGTTAAGTAAATGTCATCGACATAAGATAATGCTTCATCATCATATAGTTGTAGTAATTCTGTTACTCTCGCTGAGAATACCCCCGGGCTGTTCTTGTACCCCTGGGCTAACCGACAGATTTGTTTTTGAGTGCCATTTACTGAGAATGCAGTTAAATATCTGCTCTCTGGTGCTATGTTTTGACAAAAGAATCCATTGGAGATGTCCAAGGTTGTTTTGTATTTTTTGCGCACTATGTTATTCATTAGTGCAGCACTGTGTGAGTTTTGCACTGCAAAAGTTTTGCAACATGTGTTAAGGTGTCGGTAATCCAAAACTAGACGATATGAATTGTCTGGTTTGGAGACCGGAAACAAAGGATTGTTCATTAGTGAGGTGCAAGTTTCAATCACCCCCTGGTATTCTAGCTGATCTAGTATTTCATTTACCTGTTTTTTAGCTTCTTGCTTAATTGGGTACTGCCTTTGTGCAGTAGGTTGTGATTTTAACTGGATTTTGTGAGGAGGGGAGTCCTCATCCCATCCTACATGATTTTTATATAAAGCAGGTGCTAAGGCCACTGCCCACTTTCTAGCAAGTGTGTATTTTTTATGAATCGGGATTTGATTCGAGAAGGCAGGCATAATTACTTCTTCGCCATGAGGGCACTCCCTGACAAACTCTGGTGGCCAGTCTTTTTCAGCTAGAAGGATGTCATAACCCTTTGAGAGGTTATCCCAAAATAGTCCCCTTATTTTCCTAGTCTTATCTCCCTCTATACGTAATGTTATCTCGTATATCTTGTGGGACTTGCTAACTCTGGTGTCTGCAGTTTCCACTTGAAGGTATTCATTCGTGTCCACTGTCTCCAGATGATTCATAAGGACTTTGCGAGCTATGCTCACCTCTGCTGCGCTGTCTAGCATTGTCTGAGCCCACTCTCCATTTTTCAGTTGTGTCCTCAGTATTCTCGGCATTTTTAACTACCTTGATACTGGCTACCTTCTTTTTTGGAAATTGTAATTTCTTTTTTAGCTGAGCAGGTTCCTTGTCTTTGGACTTGGCGTGCTCTTCTGATCGTCCTCTTCTTTCCGATTTCTGCGAGGAAGTCTTAAAAGATTGAGAGGGACGTGTATCAATGTCTTGATATCTATCAGGTTTTTTAATATTATCCCTATTTCTAAGGTTATATCTATTCCCAGAGGGGTCACTCTGCGGTGACCTCTGTCTTTGGTTTGGAGATTTCTCTCTTCGCCTGGGAGACCTCCCTCGGGACTGGAATTTCTTTTCTTTAGGATTGGATTGTTTGTTTCCATCCCAGTTCTTTTTTGGTGAATTATTATTAAAAAATATTTTTTCTGGACTTGTAGTCAGTTGCGGTTTTACTGGTATTCCACCTAGACTATCTCTGCCTAGTTCTTCATAGGATTTTTCTATGATTCTGGCAATTTGAGCTGGTTGGTCTGCTATATCTGTCTCTTTTAACCTCTGGCGGATCGCCACGTTTGCTGCCTCACCTTTTATGTTGGCTAATAATATAGCCGAGACCTGCTTGAAGTCTTTTAGTAATTTCATACCAAGAGTTAAAGCAGGTTCTGGACCGTATTCATCTTGAATTTGTTTTAGCACATCTGGTATTACCGAAATGGATGGAACACCGTGCGTTTTTGTGTAGATGGAAGCAAAGACTGTACCCCAAGTGTCACAGTCCTCAATGTGTGGTGCGATTCCCATTGGGAGACATATAGTCAGAATCCTGTGTTTTTCTAATGGGGTGGTGTCAGGAAACACCGCCTCCATTTGGGTGATTTTCTGTGCCAACCAGAATGGTATCTGTTCCCGTTTAGCTGGAACTTTACCTAGGCAGGATTGGATGTTCTGTGGTGTAATTTTATTTGTGTTCCCCTGGTGAGGGGTCAGCTGTGGAAGTTTAATCGCTGGCTGAATTGTTGAAGTCCGCATTACATACTGAACTAATTGTCTATGAATTTTTAGTAGTTGTTTTAGCTGTATTAACAGCTCTGCTGCAGGCATTCTTTCGATGTCTGGATGTGGTGTGTATCCGGCTAAGACCGGCCACGTTGCTCCTGGTCTTCCTAAAGGACCGAGCCTTGTAATGTGATTGTTATGTATTAGGGCGCCATCAAATAAGAGCAAATGCTCTTGGAATTTGAGTGGTACTTCCACCTCCTCGAAAGGAGTGTACGTTTCAGGAGGTTCCTCTACTTTGTAATAGTGGAAGTACTTTGTTACAGCATTTGCTGCTGGAAAATGTATCCATGAATAGTATACCTCTGTCTGCCGATATTCGTGTGCCTCGATTACGAATATGACTGTGCCACCTCTAGGTGTCAGTCCATTTTCTATAAGTTTTAAGGTTATAGATCTCCTTTTAATGACCGGAATGAGTGTTATATTCGGGTCTGCTGCTTGCATGGTAGCATCAGCATCTGCGAGTTCAGTTGCTAATCTAACTGCCTCTCTTTCATCATTACTCTCTGCCATTTTACAGACAGGATGGTATTATGTTTGTTTGCAGATCAGGTTTCTTTATGGAAACAGAGATTAGATGCACAATATTTTGGGAATGTTTTTATCCTTCAACGTTGACTATACCAAGAACCATACATAGGAGTTCCCTCCTGCGAGGTTTTGGAGGATATTACCTTTCACCCACTCCAGACGTCTTTGGAGTATTTGGGAAAAGGGGTCTGAGTGAGAAAGCACGACTGAGTTACTCTAAATGTCTTACGTTAGTTTTATCGCCCTTTCCAAACGCGTTGGGCGCCATGTAGTGTAGCTCCTATTTTCCCAATAGGCTCTGCGCATTGGAATAATACCTACAGCAGTAAAGGCCTAGACCAGACGTTAACTAGGTCTACTACTGTCGATACTAGACTTAATTTTGGGGTTTGCCAGCGTAGCTCAGAGTTCGCTAGAAACTTTCTCGAATGTTCAAGGAGGAATTAACTTCCCTGATTAGACAAGAAGGGATTTAGTTTCTGACAACCATAGAACATGACAACTTTGCTCTCCCCTAATCAAGAGTCAATCTCGAGAGTCGTGTGAGCACAAGGCAATTATTTTACTCAGTCAGTACGTGCATTCTTAGTCTCATCAGATTGTAGAGAAAAGGAAGAGACGGGCGTGTTCAATAAAAAGGTGTTATTTATTGATCAGTCTCTTTTCTCATACATGAGAAATGGATCGATATTATTGCAATACTTATAGTTAAGTAAAGTGCATACATTAAAAGCAATAGTATAAAATAATACTGTAAAAACATTGATATGGTTTCTGAGCCATATGATGTTTAAAATGATTAAAATATATTTACATACACATATACATTTGACTAAACGTACTCAACTGGTGTTTCTAAATACGCCTACCCCGTGTACCTGACCTAAGTCTAATGCGTGGGCGAGAATAGAAAGTTACAGTTTAAGTTAAGTTTGTTTTTGCCAAGTGAATAACTAAAGAATTCTCCGTGAGGGGTTATTCAGTTCTGTACCTGGAAGTTAGGATGAATGAGGAATGGTATCTCTTTCTCTGCTCTCGATATTCCAGGCTGCCTGCGAGGGCTGCCCAGAAACGCCGGTGCTGGGTCTCTCGGCTTGAGATAGCAGCGCGTCTCTCAGCGCGTCAGGAAGGCGGGGCTGCTGCCAGCGGGGTCTGCTTCTGCTCTCGGCTTCGGCAAGTGTGGCTGCTCCGTCTTGTCACCACGCGTGTGTTTGCATAGGGCAAGATCGGCAATATTTATACCTTAAAGGTGCCGAGATTGACGTAAAGATGGACATAGATACGTCAATAAAGATGTCATACGACTTGCTCGTTAGCACATTCTTTTACTGAAGTTCTCTGTGAAATCAAAACAATGGCCGCACGGATTTTCCAGGTTGTCATAGGTTTGATTTGTTATGAGAACGTCGTATGCCTTATCAGGGGCTGGAGGAATGTCGCTTGTCTAATTAGATCTCAAGCGTTATGACCTAATCAGATAACACGTTCCTGTGCCGTAGTGTGACTGTGTCAGATAACGGTATCTGCATCATGGGGGCTGTTCTTGCCTCATGGGCTGACTGTTAGTTAACTTGATAATTAGTTTAACCAGAATAGGGTCAGGAATAGGGGGATCGATTCAGAACCTATAGGAATACATGACACTGTACCACGTGGTGCCCTTCCCTAATATTAAAAGTGTCTCTGGCCGCCTTGCCAACAATTCATTTCCCTTCCTCCACGCTTCCCCACACCCTTCCAGAGAGGTTGGGTTACTTGCCTCTGTTGTGTGTACCATTCCTTTTGCTTCGGACCTGAGTGGGCTCTCCTGAGTTATCGCGTCTTCAGGTCCCTCCCCTTCCCCCGTCAATCTAATTCGTCCATTGTAAATGCATTAGCAAGCGGCGCGCATCTATTGGTTACTGGTTTGGGCCAGTCTTTCCATCCCGGGGTGTTCGTTCGCCGCCTATAGCCTGCATTACCAGCCTCTCTGGCTGTGTCCCTGCAGAATCAACTCAGGGGCAGCATTTTGATGCAGGACCCACCTTCACCTCATTGGGGCTCCACTGCCTTACGGAGAGCAACTCCCTGACTAGCTCTTGGGGTCTGAGATTTACAATTACACAATCTCCCGCAAACTTCTTCTTGCTAGCTCCTATCCAAGCCCCCCTCCGTGCCATGAGAATGTGTCTATGATGAAATGTGCTTACGTTCGTGTTTTTGACCATCCAGTGTGCTGCCTTGTTGATCAGGGTTCTTGTTGTTTCTTCTCTACCCTGGCTACATGTTGGAACCCCTGTCAATACTATAGTGTAAGGGCAGGATGCCGGCGGTAGATCCAGAGTCTGTAGACCCTGGGTGCTACGTGCATGGTCAGATGAAATTGGATTTGAAATAGTGACAGTCTTTCTCTCCCCATTATGTGTGGTAGCTGTAAAGGGATTGGAAGTGTTACTTGGCCCCAAGTTTAGTGGTTCCTAGTGTTTGCCCTTTGTCCCTCCTTGGCTGCCTTGTTCCCACCTATAGGCTTGCCAACATTAGAGTTCCCTTCCCCTATTTCCTTGTTGCTGTTGACTGGCTCTAGGCAAGGCAGGGACCCTATCCTCTCATCCGCCGCCCTTGCACTAGTCGGGGTGGGTTGTCCCCTTTCTTGATCTAGTATCCTACATATTTTCCCTTCTAATCTATTTATTTCTTCGAGCACTGGCCCTAGGTGTGCGACTAAGAGTGATTCTAGCTTTAACTTTAGTGCCGTAACAATTCCCTGGGACCAGTCCACTCCTCCACAATTTGGGCAACTTGGACATGCTGTGCTCGCAGTGCCCCCCCCCCATCTTTATTAGTCTTATCCCCCCCTTTCTGTTTAGTTGTAATTTTGGGTCTTGTTGTATGTGACCCTCCCTTAGCTAAATTGCCAGTAGCCCTGAAGACGACTAGGGGGGCGACTATAGGGGCGGAGTTTGTAGTGAGTAGGAACTTTTTGGAGCGGGTCACCACTTCCCTAACTGACCCTTGTGAGGAGTCTGATTCACCCACATCCAATGTTACTAGGGCTGTCCCTTCCCTCACACCACTCAGCTCCGGTGACCCTGGGGGGATGGCTGCATGCCCATTTCTTTCGCCCATATGCGTTTGTACTAGACTCTGCTATCAGTATAAAAGCGTCCAGGGTCCCCTTCATTCCTCCCCCCACCCTGGTCTGTGTGGGCTTACAGTTCGCCATACTCGGGGCTAGAAAGAATCCTTGCTTTACTCCAATGACAAGAAGCAGTACCTTTAGAGAGCTCTCAACGGTCAATGGGCTGTCATTCAGGAGCACTTCCAGAAGCTGCTAGATGCCTGTCACCACTGGAGCGTTTGACAACAATGGGCAGATCCCGTAAAAAGTCTTAAGGGGGTGGCCCGGCCCGACCTCCTCTGGCCCCGGATGGCCACAGATGGCCAGCCCTTTTCCAGGGCTTCGCCCGCGCGCGTCCCGAGCTGCGGGAGAGCGCGGCTGGTCTTATGGGCCTTGGTCGCCCTGGCGGTGCGTCACCAATTGTGTGCGCTGCAAGGCCCCCTGGGAATTGCAGTCCGGGGCCTCGCAGAACCCAACAAGACGTCTCCATCTTCGCGCCCCTTCCGCAAGCTGGGCAGAGCAGAAGATCCGCGCAAGTCCTCTCCGTGTTCCCTGGGATGAGGTATATGGTGTCCGTTAAAAGCAAGGGCAGCAATTAGTGAGAGCCGCGTCCCGCGCTGCGGGAGAGCGCGGCTGGTCTTATGGGCATTGGTCGCCCTGGCGGCACGTCACCGATTGTGCACGCTGCAAAGCCCCCTGGGAATTGCAGTCCGGGGCCTCGCAGAACCCAGTAGGACGTCTCCCTCTTCGTGCCCCTTCCGCAAGCTGGGCAGAGCAGAAGTCCGTTAAAAGCAAGGGCAGCAATTAGTGAGAGACGTTCTATTTTGTAATTAATGAGCACACAATCCCCTGGTGGATCCTTAGGATGGATGCCTAGTTGGTTCTAAGCCAATAGATGGATTTGTTTTTCAGGGTCAAGGGGTCTTCCTTAGCCTTGGATGGGATAACTGGTACGTTTTAAGGACAATTAGGTAGGGCGTACATTCTGGAGGGAGTTGTGGATAGAGATTGTCCAGCCTGTTGATTTGGCCAAATTGAGTGCAGACTGTTGTGATCTCCTACTGCTCGGCCACTTCTTTGGGAAAGGGGTTGCACCTCCTGATTTGACACATTAGATTAGTTATGTGGAGTTTCTAAAGTGCAGCGTGCTTGAAAGCGAGGCAGAGCAGTGATCCCAGGATGTGACTTTGGGTCATTCAATTTAATTTCACTGCTTCTGTGGAAAGAGATATGCAACTCTCTGCTGTCGGTGGCAACTAAACTTTTTGTAAAGTCTCTAGTTTTTGTTCCACCATGTCAAGACCGGCAAATAAGGGAGCACGTTCTGCTTTTAAGATATGCCTGAATTTCTCCTGATAACACCCCATGGTGTTACCATATGCTCAGAGCTATGAGGAGGGGACCCCGCATCCCCATGTGGTGGAGAAAAAATAGAGTCATCAATGGCAATTACTTTCAGTGAGTAACCCTTTTAGGTTTTGGATTTTGGGTAGTGAGAGGGCTGGAGATCGAAGATGAAGCATTTGAAGGGGTAGTAAGTAAAAGGGTGTGAACCCCAAGCAGGGTAGGGTCAGGGTTGGTTGGTGGTAAGCCCACAGATGCTGGATGCAAAGCCTGGATGGAAGGGTTTGCGTTCAGAGATAGCCTTCTTTCTGATAGAGCTATTTCTATGCTCACTACCCCTATTGCCATATCCAGGATTTGGTCTCTGGACGTAAACCTCCGGGCCATTGGCTGGGCAGCTTCACCTCCTTGTAATTTCCTTTTCCCATCACTTAACAGGAAGGCCGGCTAATGCTTCACCCACATTAGCTAAAGCCCGAGTCACATCTAGAGCTCTTAATAAAACACAATCATTGGCTGTAATTCGAGCTCTGGAAGAGGATATGCCTTCACTCTCTCGAGTAATAGAAGCAGAAGTGATTCATTTGGATGTCTGGGTCCGTATTACATTTAACAAATTGGCATCAGTATAAGAACTGATCTGCTATAGAACTAAACCATCTGCCTCTTGGTATAAGGAGCGCCTCAGAAATGGAAAGACGCACTTTAAACTTTTAGAGAGACAATGGCAGAAAAACGACAACGTTGAGGACAAAATGACTTATAAGGCATTATTTAAAATAAATGTATTCAGAATTACGCCTAGTCAAAAAAGCCTTTTTTGAGGAAAGGATAGCAGAGTCAAGCAATAAGTCCAAGGACATTTTTAGAAATATAAAAACATTAATGAACCCAGAAGCCGCTATTAGAGACCATCAACCCTGGCTTCATATTTCAAGAGTAAAACCACGAATATTCAAGCTAGCTTTCTCTTAGATTCTTTGGGCACTAACAACCCACCTGAGGTTGCATGTAGTAATAAGTCAGTCACTGGAATGGCAACTTTGCCTAGTTTCCTTGGTTTTTCCTTGAAAGATTCATTAATAGCCATTAAAAACCTCAAATCAGGGTCCCCTTCGGGTTTGTGTCGATCCGGTCTACTTGCAAAAAGGGGCACCTATCAATAATCAGTTAGCAACTCAAGTGCTCAATGCCTCATTGACCACAGGAGTCCTTCCTGTACAATGGAAGCAGGCTAACATTTTACGCTTATTTAAAACACCTTCAGCTGATCCAAGCATTCTGGAAAACTATAGACCCATATCCTTACTTCCGGCTCTCTTAAAAGTTTTGGAGAAATGGGTGAATCAACAACTCTCATAATATCTCGAAATTAATGGTCCACTACACTTGAGCCAGTTGGGGTTTAGACCCAATTTCAGTACTGAAACTGCCCTGTTGGAGGTTTCTGCACATATCAGACACCTTGGAAAAGGGAGGAAGGCCGTCTTGGTCTTGATAGACCTTTTGGCGGCCTTCGATACAGTTCCCCACTGAAGGTTGTTAGCCTTTCTCTTTTGAATTGGGGTCAGTGGTATAGCCTCAAAGTGGCTTTCCTCTTTTTTGGAAGGGAGAAGCCAGAAAGTTTGGATATCTTCATTCTCTTCAGAAGCACATAGAGTGTCAGTTGGAGTGCCCCAGGGTTTGCCTCTTAGCCTCACCAGTCAATGTCTATCTTAAGTCCTTAGCCTTGTTCGCTGAGGAGTTAGAGGCTAAAGTGACATTTTACGCTGACAACACCCAGCTAAAGATGAAGAAATTGGTGCGAGGCTATTAAAGAATGTCTTTCATCTGTGTTTCATTGCATGACTGTCAATCAATTGAAATGCAAAGCTCAAAAGACGAATATTATTTTTTGGCTTTATCTCACCAGTTCTATGCCAGTCCTTTTTGCCTAATGATGCTCTTGCCCCTGGCCCACAACAGCATACATTCAAGAGCATCACATTTTATAGGGACCTGTACTTTCCACCACAAATTCAAAGGGCAGTAGGATGCTTCACATTCTGAAAAAGTTTCTTTCTTTTCTCTCCTTTTCACCCAAAAAATTGTTATTCAGGCTATGATAACGTCCAGACTGGACTATGGAAATGCTTTATATTTAGGTCTTCCAGATTATCGTTGTAACAAACTGCAGGTTGTCCAGAACCCTACAGCTCAAACTCTCTTGAACCTCCCTCCAAGATCTTATTGTGTTTCTATCTAGGAACCTAATTCGATATTTCTATTTTATGCCCTTGTACGGTTATAATAAATAATATCCTTATAAAGGCATAAGAATCATATCCATATTTGGTCGTAGCCCATGCAGTCCACATTAAGCAAGGCTACTTCCCCGGACTCCTAGAAAGCACAACGAGTTCTCTAAACAAACCAAACCTCCAGCAACCTGGGAAATCCCCATTGCTTTTGTTTTGATTTCGTCCTAGAACTCCTGTGAGCACTGTAAGAACGGCCAGTTCTTAGTGACATCTTTATTGACGTCTTATGTCCAACCTTACGTCAAACCCGGCACCTTTCAGGTATAAATATACCAATGTTGCCTTAAGCAAACAAACGGTGGTTTGGAGCAGAGCGGCTATTTACTTGCCCGAGAGCCCAGCTGATGCGAAAGCCCACGGACGCCGCCCCTCCCTTTTGACGCACTGAGAGAGACGCTGGCTTTTCTCCATCCGAGAAATCCAGCTGCGGTGTTTCCAGATACCCTCGCGGGTTACTGGGATATCGAGTCCTGAGAGAGAGATACCAGACCTCCTGCTTTCTATTACCCAGGTACGGAGCTGACTAAACCCTTAAAGAGAATTCTTGAGTCACATTCTTGGCAAAACCAACTTAACTTAAACTGCTACTTACTTACTCCTTCCCACGTATTAGGCTTAGATCAGGTACACCGGGCTAGGCGTATTTAGAAGCACCAGTTGAGTACGTTAGTCAATGTATATATGTATGTATATCTATTATCTATTTTAAAGTATCATATGGCTAAGAAACCATATCAATGCTTTTACAGTATTATTTCATAATACTCCTTTTACTGTACGCACTTTACATTACTATGAGTATTGCAATTGTGGCAATTAATTTCTCTTGCATGAGATAGAAGACTGCTCAATAAATAACACCTTTGATTGAAAACGCCCGTCTCTCTTTTCTCTGCACTCTGGTGAAACTAAGTATGCACACTTGACTGAGTGAAATAGCTGTCTATTGTTCTCACACGACTCTAGAGATACACTCTTATTCTGAGGGAGCAAAGTTGTCATGTTTTATGGTTGTCAGAAGCTAATCCTTTCTTGTCTAATCAGGAAAGTTAACTCCTTCTTGAACATTCGAGAAAGTTTCTAGTGACCTCTGAGCTAGCTGGCAAAACTAATTAAGTCTAATATAGTCAGTAGAGACCTAGTCGACCTCAGTCCTACGTCTACACTGCTGTTTATATTATTCCAATGCGCAGAGCCTATTGGGAATATAGGAACTACACTACATGGCGCCCAACGTTTGGTAAGGCGATAATCTAACGCAAGACACTAGAGTAACTCAGTCGTGTTTTTTCACACAGAACCCCTTTTTTCCCGTAAATACTCCAAAAGGCGTCTGGAGTGGAGTGGGTAAAAGGTTAAAATCTGCCGGAACTTAGTAGGAAGAGATTCCTATGTATAGTTTTTGGTTTAGTCAACGTTGAAGGATACAGTGTTCCAAAATATTGTGCACCTAATCTTTGTTTCCTTGAAACTTGATCTGCAACGAAAAGCTTTCTGTCAGTAAAATGGGGGAAAGTGAAGACGAAAGGGAGGCAGCTAGAATAGCAGCTCAACTCCTAGCGGATGACACAACCATCCAACAGAATGATCCGGATGCTATTTACATTCCGGCACATATAAGAAGAACTATAACTCTTAAACTTATAGAAAATGGACTGACATCACGAGGTGGTACAGTCATATTCGTGGTAGGGGCCCATGAATATCGGCAGACAGAGGTATTCTATTCATGGATACACTTTCCAGCAGCAAATGCTGTGACACACGACTTTCACTATTACAAAATAGAGGAACCTCCGGATGAATACACTCCTTTCGAGGAGGTTGAAATCCCATTAAATTACCAAGAACACCTGCTCTGGTTTAAAGGCGCCCTAAAACATCAAAATCACATCACCAGGATCGGTCTACTAGGTAGACCAGGAGCAACGTGCCGGTTCTAGCCAGCTACACACCACATCCAGACATTGAAAAAATGTCAGACCGGGAACTTTTAGCCCAGCTAAAAATACTAATTAAAATACATAGACAATTGGTCCAATATGTAATGCGGACTTCAACAGTCCAATCAGCAATTAACATTCCACAGCTGACCCCTCATCAGGGGAACACAAACAAAATTACACCACAGAACATACAATCATGTGTTGGTAAAACACCCGCAAAACGGGAACAAATTCCATTCTGGTTAGCACAAAAAATCACTCAAGTAGAGGCAGTATTTTCTGATACTACACCTACTGAGAAACACAGAATTCTGACTATCTGTCTCCCAATGGGGGTCGCACCACATGTGGAGGACTGTGACACTTGGGGCACAGTCTTTGCTTCCATCTACACAAAAACACATGGTGTTCCGTCCATGGTGGTTATACCAGATGTGCTAAGACAGATTCAAAATGAATACGGTCCAGAGCCTGCTTTAACTCTGGGTATGAAATTACTGAAAGACTTCAAGCAGGTCTCGGCTATATTATTAGCAAACATAAAAGGAGAAGCAGCATCTGTGGCGATCCGCCAGAAATTGAAAGAAACAGGTATAGCAGAACAGCCATTTGAACTTGCCAGAATCATAGAAAAATCCTATGAAGAACTAGGTAGAGATAGTTTGGGTGGGAAACCAGTAAAACCCCAACTAACTGAAAATCCTGCAAAAAAACCTTTATTAAAAATAATCTAAATACTCCAAAAAAGAGCTGGGATGGAAATAAACAATCCACTCCCAAAGAAAAAAGATTCCTGTCCAGAGGAATGTCTCCTCAACGAAGAGAAAGATATCCTGACCGAGGAAACAAGTCTCCCCAGAGGGAGCCCTCTTTGAAAAGATACAACCTCAGAGATAGGGATAAATTGAAAAAACCTGATAGATATCAAGATATTGATACACGTCCCTCTCGATCTTTTCAGACTTCCTCGCAGAAATCGGAAAGAAGAGGACGGTCAGAAGACAGGGAAGAGCACGTCAAGTCCAAAGACAAGGAACCTGCTAATCAAAGTAAAAAATTACAATTTCCAAGAAAGAAGGTAGCCAGTATTAAAATAATTACAAATGCCGAGGATACTGAGGACACAACTGAAAAACGGAGAGTGGGCCCAGACAATGCTAGACAGCGCAGCAGAAGTGACCATAGCTTGCAAGATCCTGATGAATCTTCTGGAGACAGTGGACACAAATGAATACATTCAGGTGGAAACTGCAGATACCAGAGTTAGCAAACCTCATAAAATATACAAAATAACACTACGTATCGAGGGAGATAAGACTAGGAAAGTAAGGGGTCTCTTTTGGGATAACCTTTCGAAAGGCTATGACATCCTTTTAGCTGAGAAAGACTGGCCACCAGAGTTTGTCAGGGAGTGCCCTCATGGCGAAGAAATGATTATGCGTGCCTTCTCAAATCATGTTCCAATTCATAAAAAATACACACTTGCAAGAAAATGGGCAGTGGCCCAAGCTCCTGCATTATATAAAAATCATGTAGGATGGGACGAGGACTCTCCTCCTCACAAAATCCAGTTAAAATGTCAACCCACTGCACAAAGGCAGTACCCGATTAAACAAGAAGCTAAAAAGCATGTCAGGGAGATCTTAGATCAACTTGAATACCAGGGGGTGATTGAAACATGCACCTCACAAATGAACAATCCTTTGTTTCCTGTCTCCAAACCAGACGATACATATCGTCTAGTTTTGGACTACAGACACCTTGACTCATGTTGCAAAACATTTGCAGTACAAAACTCACACAGTGCAGCACTAATGAATAACATCGTGCGCAAAAAATACAAAACGACATTAGACATCTCTAATGGATTCTTTTGTCAAAACATTGCACCTGAAAGCAGGTACTTGACCGCTTTCTCAATAATGGGGTCACAGAAAAAAATTTCTGTCGACTCCCACAGGGATTCAAGAGTAGCCCAGGATTATTCTCAGCAAGGGTAACAGAGTTACTACAAATATATGATGATGAAGCATTATCGTATGTTGATGACATCTATCTAACAGATGATGACCTGGATACTCACTTGAAAAGAGTGAACACCATAATACTTAGGTTCGCAGCAGAGGGTTACAAATTCAACTTTAAAAAGTCAAGAATTGCCCATCTAACTGCCCTATTTTTAGGATATGAATATTCAAGTGAAGGCAAAAGCCTAGCAGACAACTTCTTAGAGAAGTGCGCTGTACTCCAAGCACCTAAAACGCTGAAGAACTTACAATCAATACTAGGTTTACTGAATTTCGGAAGAACATACATTCTAAATTATGCAGAGAGGGTTAAACCTCTCTATGAATTAATAAAACCTGATTTCAAACCAATCAATTGGACTCAGAAACACACAGAAATTTTAAGATCATTGCAAACAGACATGTTAGCTAAAACAAAATTACAAACTGGCGAATACATACGCAACCTTGTAATCCGAGTCATCCCAGGAAGATGCGGATTCACGTACCTGACCTCTAATGAGGGAAAAACGGTACCAATAGCTTACAAATCACACTTGTACACACAAGGTGAAATGAAATTCAGTATTACTGAAAAGGTTCTAATAGCGGTTCAAACTGCTGTAGCAAAAGAAAGAGCCCAAGCCCAAGGCAGAAGAATAACTGTTTTAACAGCAGAATCGGCCTTTGAGGCATTAACAAGCCCACGCAATTTGACTAGCGTGGCATTAGATCCAAAATGGATACAATGGGAAAATTCTCTTGCTGCAGAAGACGTGAAATACTATTTTGACCCGAAAAGGAAAAAACTACAAAATCTAGAATATGAAGAAGAATATCCTCTGCCAATCGAAATTCTGCCTCTCAAACTGTACAAATGTGTAATCTACATGGACAGATTTGCACAACACTACGATGTAGAGAAAAATTCCTACAACGCAGCGTGCGCGATTGTTAAAGGTCGCTGGCGCTTGGGTAAATTCAGACCGTTAATTACCAAGACTGAACTACTAGCTTTAAAGATGGCTCTCGATATTGCCTATCGCGAATTCTCCACACTAATAGTGTGCGATTCGCATTACTGCGTCAAATCTTACATTAATGACTTGCAGAACTGGGTTCAAAACGATTACAAAGATGACACAGGTGCCACAATCAAGCATGAAAAGCTTTGGGAACAGGTAGTTCTTTCGCAGAAAGAACTACAAAAGACTCACGTGATACATACACTGAGTCATCAACGTGATGGCGTTCACGTTGCAGGGAATTCATTGGCTCACAGAGCCACAGCGGATGCAACTAATCCGGCTTCCGTAGCCACAACAAAGCGTTCAGAAAAATACATAGACGGGGAAACCATGCTGGCAGTAAAAACGTCTTTAAAAGGCGACTGTGCAGCATTACCTGTGAACTATCCACTCAATTATACATACATAATTGATGCAAACTCCGTTCCTTTTGCTCGAATCCCTGGAGTGGGGGATAGAGTAATTCCAAACACGAACAGGAGAGTCTTTTTAATAGCAGACGCACACATGGGATTGGGTCTAAGGCACCAAGAGATCAAGGAATCTCTGAAAGAATTACAATCAGAATACTGGTGGCCGGGAATGAGCTTGCAACATCATAAATTTGCAATAAGCTGTCCAAACTGCAACAGAGATCGCAGTGGCGAACCAACCGGAGTATTGCTAGGACCCTTCTTTTAGAAAGCATGAGGCTATCTATACGCAGAAATCCAGTAGGAGAAATGCGTCCCATTTATGTTTCAGACTAGATTCACTTAAAATGTAGACACCAGCGCTCGGCTGACGCCAGAACTGTTATAAAAGATTTGCGAGTCCTAATCGGCATATACGCAATTGCCATGCTACATTTTGACCAGGGTCCTGCTTTTAGCTCTCGAGCTTATAAGGAGGCCATGGCCAGCATGGGCATTGAATTGCGGTACTCTTGTCCCTTCCACCCTGAGGGAAATGCGGTAGTGGAAAGAAAAAACCAGGACATTAAGCAATCTATAACGGCGAGGGTATTAGGTTCGGGTGATGGGTGGGTCCAACATTTAACAAGTGTCCAACGTAGTCTTAATAATCTGCCAAGAAATTCTCTAAAAGGTTTCAGTCCATACGAACTATTGTTCGGGACTAGAATGCATATTCAGGACCTTGATTGTCAGACTTCAGTGGTAGAAGAAAAATGCTTTGATATCAAAGATCGTTTGGCTATTTTACAGGACTTAAATGAAACAAGAAAAGGCCTGAGCAACGTAAAGTTAAAACAGCAGCCAACAGCCACTGAAGATAAACCACCTGTCCCAGCAAGGCCTGTCTGGATTCCAAAGATTGGGGATCTGGTCAGAGAGAAGATCGCGGTGAAGAAGGAATTTGAGCCTTCTTACAGAAAAGCAGTACCTGTCTTAGCTGTCAACGGAACAAGATCAGTTGTACTACCGCCCCTTGCTGGTAAAAAGGAGAACCGAGTTGTATCCATCGACCTGGTAAAACCACAATCATGTGGCCAATAATAAGTAGTAGGCCCAGTGGACTCCCAAGAAATAGCAGAGTACCAAAATTTGCTACAATACAAGAGGTTCAAACTGAGAGACTAATCACATTTGATAAACCTGCAGTGAATAAAAAAGGACTATGCAACAATGCCATTGAACTTGTGCCTCTTGAAACCCAAATTGCAACAGTTCATCAAGAAACACCTGTCTACAACGATGTAGCCTCAGACTATGCTAATGAAACAAAAAATGCAAAAGCAACAGAAAATCCGGAAGCAATTCCAACAATTGACAGAGCTGCATCTGGCTACTTCATCAATTTCGATGACTTTTCTGAAGATCCAAGTGAACCTGAAGAAACGCCAGCAACAAAAACTTTTAAAGACAAAATAACTGAACTCTTTCATCAACTCACAGAAACCTATCTGATTTCTCCATGGATTGAATTTTTGATTGTGTTAGGTGTATTTTTTCTCCTGCTTTGGCTCATCATGGTTCTTTGTTTGGGAAAATTAATTGAAGGAAAATACAGTACAATGGACACAGCAAGTCAGAACATCAACTTGGTCCTAAAGCCTCACAAGTCATCTCACATCAAGAAAAGAGAACTATCATCAGTGAATGTCACAGCCAATCCAATACCCGGCGGGGTAGTATGGGACAAAACGGATTATGAAATCTATGGCCCGGTTGAGCTCTTGAAATATCCACATCAGTTCAAGGTTTCATTAAGTGACTTTGTAAAACCGAGTACATTCTCTGATGATTGGGACTTTGAAAGTATTAATGATATGATGTCAGACTTAGTAATGTCAGCAAAATTTATAGAACATGATTACTTACAGGGTTCATCAAATTATGAAGAAATGTATTGTTATAATCACTTTGCACACCACTATTTGCATAAATCTGCTCAACCTAGAAATGTTTTTAATTATAATCAATGGGAACATTGTGGAACTCCACCTAAAAGCAGATCGAAAAGATTTTACGAGAAATTCCCATACTTCTCAGGGTTTAACACAAGTGATGCAGAAACGTTTTATTTCAAACTGTTAAATAAGACAGGGGTAAAAACAATGCTGACAAATACTAAATTGATCTATTCGGAAACATTTTATGAAAAAATAAATACGTTTGGTTTTGATTTCTGGAAAAACAACATTGAAACCAAAACCATCTGGGGTACCAAAGATTGGCAGGTCCAAGGTATAGAAGCATTAATTAGAGCCTGCATGATCCCAGAACAAATAATATTCTTGAATGATACCATTCAACAGACTACTTGTCTTGGCCTAGCCAAGATAAAAGATTTAAACAAACCGTCTATTCCAAAGCCAACACCTGACAGTAATAGCACTACAGATGTCGAGATAGACGTATCCCATATTTTTAACCAAAACAGAACACATCCTGATTGGAAAAAATGGTTGATCTGGCCCACAGACACAAATAACTGTCAAGATAGATTCCTGAACAAAGGACAGGGGTTAAAAATGACCAGGCCAGACCCTAGATACTCCCAGAGACAACATCCAGGGATAGTTACAACATACAGTGTAGGCAAACTATGCCTTGAGTGGCTACAAAAATCCACACTGGCTGTAATTAAGCAACACTTGACTTTACTTAAAGACGGTGCTGACTTGCGTGATTTCATAATGGGACCACACAAACAGCGTCAAAAACGTTTCATAGCGGCCGGTATATACGCTGCGTACAACGAAGCTTGGAAAGTAATGCAAATTGAAACAGCAGAAAAAATACGAGAAATTGATCGTATTAATTTGTAAAAATCACTTTCTGTTGTGGACAATGGGTTAATGACTCTGTCCTCCAGAATATATTCACTGGACAGTATTGTATCATCTGCTATTGATATAATAGAGCAGGACTTGCTAATGGTACAACATGGTCAGTCCCAATTACGTTCTATTGTACAGCTTGGCTGGACGTTGCAAAATCTGCGTTCAGGCTACGTACCATGGCGTTTAATCAACACAACGTCTTTATTCTCTATCTTTAACCTTACTGATAAACAAATCAGCTTGGCACAAAAAGGAGCAGACTATACGATTCTGAGCATTGAAAAACTTGAGAGATTACCATTGACAATGTCAGAAAGACCTGTCATTGAATGGATAATACACGGAATAATTACAATTCCGATAACAACTTTCTAATTTAAATACTGCCAAGAGTATATACCTGCGGGCCAGTATGAAAGGTTGGGTAAAGGGTACATCAAGTCATCATGTAAATTACCTTATACACACACACATGCTACAGTGAAAAGAAAAAGAATGTATTTCTTAGTGGCAACAAATGTAAAAGATCACTGAGCGGTACACTTCTTTGTGAAGGCATTAACTTGCACAAAGCCTGCGATGGGTATTCAAATAACCTTTCATGTCACCTGCACAGCACTCCTGCAACACAGATAGAGCCATTCTCTAGACAACTTTCTAACGGGAGTAATATTCTAATAACGGACCACAGCTGTTGTGGCATGGTGCCAGGAAAAGCCTATCTCGTCAGCGTGAGTTCCATGGTCACTTGCTGTATGCAAGTATTGTATCCAAACAGCACTCCAGATACGGAGGCAACAATTTGGCCTTCTTTGATTATATCTTCTATTCGAATTGATACTTTAAGCAGAATAAAGTCTGTTCTTTTACAGACAACTGTGCCCTTAACGTCATCAAAAGAAAAGTATGATCTGCAAGTTGCAAGGACAACGGCAGAGATACATACCCTTTTATCAACAAATTGCCCCGTGCATTTTGCAGAAATGCTAAGCCAAATCCTAAATATGTCAGATACCAGTGGCATCCCACATGTATTTAAGACAATTTTTTCAGGACTGTTAACACCCTTCGAAACAGTTCTGGGCATTTTTCCTAATTTTGTCCATTCTGTCTTTGGCGGCCTATAACTTCTTTTGGGACTCGCAGCAGGAATTTTATTTTTGATCCTTCTGCTCCGATATTGCAAGCCAAGTCACAGACAAGACACCAGCAACGATGGAAGAAACGATTCTAGCTATACGCTATCGGGACCGCATAACTAAAGTCCTTGGATTAGCCCGGCTAAGAGATCTGAATATGACCTGGTTTCTTTCATTCAGACCCATCTGGCAAAATTGCATCTTACCTGTGCTTCGATGTAAGCTATGCGGTGAAGAATGCGTGTTGGACGTCTGTCTTACACTACCATCAGCAGTACCATTGGATACAGATACTTTGCTAAGTCCTGTAACGGCTCATGCATCGTGTTGTCCTCAGCAGCTACCGATTCTGATGAAGGGATTCGTTGAGACTTCATCACTACGATTATGTGGCAGTGAAGTACAAGATGAGAGCAGCATCACCCAGGTACGACCTTCTGTGAGCATTGCTGATCCTGACATCGATGATAGCAATCATTCTCACGACTGTACTGTTGCGGCATTTTCAAACTTGGTCGAATTTTCACCTGAAGCCGTAGACCAATTTTTTTAGAGTCTGTCTGAAATGATGTTCTCCCCTGAACAGAAAGAATAACTTTTTAAGCAACGAGCACACAGCGTTCCCTGAACTCTGAATTCGGCCTTCAGCTTTGATAAACAAAAGCTACTGAAAATATTTGGAACTGTTTTTCCCCTGAAAACAAAATTATTTTTTTTCCAATTTCAAAATATTTACCTTTTTCTGGCACATGTACTCTGCTTAAAGTAGAACTATTCTTAGAGAACAGAGCTTCTATTTTAGGAACTCTAGAGACAATATATTACCTCAGCCTCTAGCACATGTACAAGCATTTGTATTATTATGTGATTGAATGGTCTCGACCTTCTTTTCTGTATTCAGAGCCATTTCATGTGTAATTTTCGCAAATCATTCAGCTGATAATTATTTGCAATCCTTTTTTCTGAATGATAACACTGCTTGAAAAACGTACAGTACCAATAATCATTTTCGTGTATTTACCATATACCATTTCAAATGCAAAGTATGTATTTTGGGGTGGGTTGGAAAACACATGCACTTTTATATGTTTACTATTGCTTAGTTTTAGTAATGATGGACATTAGATCGTAGAGTGGGTATTGTGTTTCTATCTAGGAACCTAATTCGATATTTCTATTTTATGCCCTGGTACGGTTATAATAAATAATATCCTTATAAAGGCATAAGAATCATATCCATATTTCGTCGTAGCCCATGCAGTCCACATTAAGCAAGGCTACTTCCCCGGACTCCTAGAAAGCACAACAAGTTCTCTAAGCAAACCAAACCTCCATCAACCTGGGAAATCCCCATTGCTTTTGTTTTGATTTCGTCCTAGAACTCCTGTGAGCACTGTAAGAACGGCCAGTTCTTAGTGACATCTTTATTGACGTCTTATGTCCAACCTTACGTCAAACCCGGCACCTTTCAGGTATAAATATATCAACGTTGCCTTAAGCAAACACACGGTGGTTTGGAGCAGAGTGGCTATCTACTTGCCCGAGAGCCCAGCTGATGCGAAAGCCCACGGACGCCGCCCCTCCCTTTTGACGCACTGAGAGAGACCCTGGCTTTTCTCCTTCCGAGAAATCCAGCTGCGGTGTTTCCAGATACCCTCGCGGGTTACTGGGATATCGAGTCCTGAGAGAGAGATACCAGACCTCCTGCTTTCTATTACCCAGGTACGGAGCTGACTAAACCCTTAAAGAGAATTCTTGAGTCAGATTCTTGGCAAAACCAACTTAACTTAAACTGCTACTTACTTACTCCTTCCCACGTATTAGGCTTAGGTCAGGTACACCGGGGTAGGCGTATTTAGAAGCACCAGTTGAGTAGTTAGTCAATGTATATATGTATGTATATCTATTATCTATTTTACAGTATCATATGGCTAAGAAACCATATCAATGCTTTTACAGTATTATTTCATAATACTCCTTTTACTGTACGCACTTTACTTTACTATGAGTATTGCAATTGTGGCAATTCATTTCTCTTGCATGAGAAAGAAGACTGCTCAATAAATAACACCTTTTATTGAAAACGCCCGTCTCTCTTTTCTCTGCACTCTGGTGAAACTAAGTATGCACACTTGACGGAGTGAAATAGCTGTCTATTGTTTTCACACGACGCTAGAGATACACTCTTATTCTGAGGGAGCAAAGTTGTCATGTTTTATGGTTGTCAGAAGCTAATCCCTTCTTGTCTAATCAGGAAAGTTAACTCCTTCTTGAACATTCGAGAAAGTTTCTAGTGACCTCTGAGCTAGCTGGCAAAACTAATTGAGTCTAATATACTCAGTAGAGACCTAGTCGACCTCAGTCCTATGTCTACACTGCTGTTTATATTATTCCAATGCGCAGAGCCTATTGGGAATATAGGAACTACACTACAATCTCATATTTCCTCTTATTTGAGGACTCTTCTTTGGTTCCCAATTTAAGAGGATTTTTTTCAAAACACTTGTCCTTGCTCACAAAGCACTGCAGGCCAAGCTATCTCAGAGAAAGAATTAAAGAGTACGCTCCTTCTAGAAGTCGCCGATCATCCACCAGTTGGCTGACAAAGATCCCACAGATTCACCAAGCGAGAATTGGAGGCAGGTCTTTCTCCTATCTTGGGTCAGTTGCCTGGAACAAACCTCCTCTGGAGTTACGCCTAACAGCTGCAACATCAATATTTAAGAAAAAAATGGAAGGTGCAGATAGCCTTGAAGTCAGCACAGAGACACTCACTTGTGTAGTTGTGCACAATATATACGCTTTCCTGTTTTCAGTTTCTATTTTTGGCAAATTCTGGTGGGGTTTTTTCAGTGTTTTCCCGTGACTTCAATACTTTAAGAAAACAGTGGTTGTCAGTTGTTACATATTTTCGCGCCATTAGGAACAACAAAAACAGTGTTTTTCCTGGTTTTATGGAATATTTTCATTTTATTATGACTTGCTCTCTGCTCTGACAGTGCATGGTATATACACAGTGTATGTACAGTGAACAGGCAACCCAAATACATTTAAAAAAATCTAACTTATTGTAGTACACCACACACTACTTCTTTAGTGAGTCTTTGGTCATGCATGCCCACTCTTTCCTTCCCATGTAAACTTTTAACTGTGAAATAGCCCTCTCAACACTGGTACTTAAGACAGGCAACCCAAAACAAGCCAATACACAATTTGCTAACACTGGCCGCTGACATAGCTTTCCATGCCAATACTGGTGCAACTGAAGATTATAATTCTCTGGGACAGGTTCTGCAACATATGCGGTGTACTGGGCACATATGCCCTCAGAGTTAACGACGCTGTAAAAAATGAGGCAGTACTTTACAAAGTCCAGAGAAAATTCCATTGTTAAGGAAGTGATCTAGAACTTGTGCAGACTACCACAGTGAGGATTCGTTGACTTCAAATGCCATGGTTGGTAAAGGGACATTTCTATGCATCATTGCAAGCCGTTTCTCATGCGTTGTAAAATAAAACTTCCTGAATTGATCCTCAGCATTTCTTTGTTTACCAAGTGGCAAGCAGTCTAGCATGGAACATGTTGCAGTGCCAAGGTCACTAAAAGTGTAGCCCAGCCTACTCTCAAGGAGATGTTTCACATCTACACCAATTACTCTGAACACTTGTTAGGCAACAGTCATGTTTTCCTATAAAAATCTAAGAAATGCAGAAGAATGCACTTTTTTCATATCACTATCAATATGTGACCGAAGATCTTCACATTTCTTGCCTTTGGCATCATCACTAAGCAAAATTTCTGTAAACGGTTGCCATGGGGAAGAGCACCATTCTCCACATGCAGACGGAAGCAGAGCATGCGGGGAAGTTGCGCCGAGGCACTGATTCTTGGCTTTGCAGGACACTGTTTATTTGAACAGCAGCTCTATATCCTTATTCTTCTGCCTACTCAAGGTTTTAATGTTGATAAAATAGTACACGAAGTTATGCACCTACTTAAGGATTATAACAAACTATTTTCACCTTCAGGAAATACACCTACCAGCATGCTGATGGGTGATATCAACAGCCACGCCCACTGAGGGAGGAGAAATTCGAACAAAAAGAAATTCGAATTAGAAGGTGAAAACGGCATTCTTTGTGTGCAATCCCAAGAAGAAGAGGCGTTATTGGCCTCGAAACGCGTCGGATGTACTTGAATTATTATAAAGGAGAAAGGCCATGAGAGCTGCATCGAGGCCAAGCAAGCCGGATGGCGAAACAGTGTGGGGTGACTTCCTGAAGCTCAAGGGCTAATTGCTTAAACATATTACATACACGGCTGTCCTTGGCCGTGGGGAAGAGCACCATTCTCTACATGCAGACGGAAGCAGAGCATGCGGGGAAGTTGCGCCGAGGCACTGATTCTTGGCTTTGCAGGACACTGTTTATTTGAACAGCAGCTCTATATCCTTATTCTTCTGCCTACTCAAGGTTTTAATGTTGATAAAATAGTACACGAAGTTATGCACCTACTTAAGGATTATAAAAAACTATTTTCACCTTCAGGAACTACACCTACCAGCATGCTGATGGGTGATATCAACAGCCACGCCCACTGAGGGAGGAGAAATTCGAACAAAAAGAAATTCGAATTAGAAGGTGAAAACGGCATTCTTTGTGTGCAATCCCAAGAAGAAGAGGTGTTATTGGCCTCAAAACGCGTCGGATGAACTTGATTTATTATAAAGGAGAAAGGCCATGAGAGCTGCATCGAGGCCAAGCAAGCCGGATGGCGAAACAGTGTGGGGTGACTTCCTGAAGCTCAAGGGCTAATTGCTTAAACATATTACATACACGGCTGTCCTTGGCTGTGGGGAAGAGCACCACTCTCCACATGCAGACGGAAGCAGAGCATGCGGGGAAGTTGCGCCGAGGCACTGATTCTTGGCTTTGCAGGACACTGTTTATTTGAACAGCAGCTCTATATCCTTATTCTTCTGCCTGCTCAAGGTTTTAATGTTGAGTAAAATAGTACACGAAGTTATGCACCTACTTAAGGATTATAAAAAACTATTTTCACCTTCAGGAACTACACCTACCAGCATGCTGATGGGTGATATCAACAGCCACGCCCACTGAGGGAGGAGAAATTCGAACAAAAAGAAATTCGAATTAGAAGGTGAAAACGGCATTCTTTGTGTGCAATCCCAAGAAGAAGAGGCGTTATTGGCCTCAAAACGCTTCGGATGAACTTGAATTATTATAAAGGAGAAAGGCCATGAGAGCTGCATCGAGGCCAAGCAAGCCGGATGGCGAAACAGTGTGGGGTGACTTCCTGAAGCTCAAGGGCTAATTGCTTAAACATATTACATACACGGCTGTCCTTGGCCGTGGGGAAGAGCACCATTCTCCACATGCAGACGGAAGCAGAGCATGCGGGGAAGTTGCGCCGAGGCACTGATTCTTGGCTTTGCAGGACACTGTTTATTTGAACAGCAGCTCTATATCCTTATTCTTCTGCCTACTCAAGGTTTTAATGTTGATAAAATAGTACACGAAGTTATGCACCTACTTAAGGATTATAACAAACTATTTTCACCTTCAGGAACTACACCTACCAGCATGCTGTTGGGTGATATCAACAGCCACGCCCACTGAGGGAGCAGAAATTGAAACAAAAAGAAATTCGAATTAGAAGGTGAAAACGGCATTCTTTGTGTGCAATCCCAAGAAGAAGAGGCGTTATTGGCCTCGAAACGCGTCGGATGAACTTGAATTATTATAAAGGAGAAAGGCCATGAGAGCTGCATCGAGGCCAAGCAAGCCGGATGGCGAAACAGTGTGGGGTGACTTCCTGAAGCTCAAGGGCTAATTGCTTAAACATATTACATACACGGCTGTCCTTGGCCGTGGGGAAGAGCACCATTCTCCACATGCAGACGGAAGCAGAGCATGCGGGGAAGTTTCGCCGAGGCACTGATTCTTGGCTTTGCAGGACACTGTTTATTTGAACAGCAGCTCTATATCCTTATTCTTCTGCCTACTCAAGGTTTTAATGTTGATAAAATAGTACACAAAGTTATGCACCTACTTAAGGATTATAACAAACTATTTTCACCTTCAGGAACTACACCTACCAGCATGCTGATGGGTGATATCAACAGCCACGCCCACTGAGGGAGGAGAAATTCGAACAAAAAGAAATTCGAATTAGAAGGTGAAAACGGCATTCTTTGTGTGCAATCCCAAGAAGAAGAGGTGTTATTGGCCTCGAAACGCGTCGGATGAACTTGATTTATTATAAAGGAGAAAGGCCATGAGAGCTGCATCGAGGCCAAGCAAGCCGGATGGCGAAACAGTGTGGGGTGACTTCCTGAAGCTCAAGGGCTAATTGCTTAAACATATTACATACACGGCTGTCCTTGGCCGTGGGGAAGAGCACCATTCTCCACATGCAGACGGAAGCAGAGCATGCGGGGAAGTTGCGCCGAAGCACTGATTCTTGGCTTTGCAGGACACTGTTTATTTGAACAGCAGCTCTATATCCTTATTCTTCTGCCTACTCAAGGTTTTAATGTTGATAAAATAGTACACGAAGTTATGCACCTACTTAAGGATTATAAAAAACTATTTTCACCTTCAGGAACTACACCTACCAGCATGCTGATGGGTGATATCAACAGCCACGCCCACTGAGGGAGGAGAAATTCGAACAATAAGAAATTCGAATTAGAAGGTGAAAACGGCATTCTTTGTGTGCAATCCCAAGAAGAAGAGGTGTTATTGGCCTCGAAACGCGTCGGATGAACTTGATTTATTATAAAGGAGAAAGTCCATGAGAGCTGCATCGAGGCCAAGCAAGCCGGATGGCGAAACAGTGTGGGGTGACTTCCTGAAGCTCAAGGGCTAATTGCTTAAACATATTACATACACGGCTGTCCTTGGCCGTGGGGAAGAGCACCATTCTCCACATGCAGACGGAAGCAGAGCATGCGGGGAAGTTGCGCCGAGGCACTGATTCTTGGCTTTGCAGGACACTGTTTATTTGAACAGCAGCTCTATATCCTTATTCTTCTGCCTACTCAAGGTTTTAATGTTGATAAAATAGTACACGAAGTTATGTACCTACTTAAGGATTATAAAAAACTATTTTCACCTTCAGGAACTACACCTACCAGCATGCTGATGGGTGATATCAACAGCCACGCCCACTGAGGGAGGAGCAATTCGAACAAAAAGAAATTCGAATTAGAAGGTGAAAACGGCATTCTTTGTGTGCAATCCCAAGAAGAAGAGGCGTTATTGGCCTCGAAACGCTTCGGATGAACTTGAATTATTATAAAGGAGAAAGGCCATGAGAGCTGCATCGAGGCCAAGCAAGCCGGATGGCGAAACAGTGTGGGGAGACTTCCTGAAGCTCAAGGGCTAATTGCTTAAACATATTACATACACGGCTGTCCTTGGCCGTGGGGAAGAGCACCATTCTCCACATGCAGACGGAAGCAGAGCATGCGGGGAAGTTGCGCCGAGGCACTGATTCTTGGCTTTGCAGGACACTGTTTATTTGAACAGCAGCTCTGTATCCTTATTCTTCTGCCTACTCAAGGTTTTAATGTTGATAAAATAGTACACGAAGTTATGCACCTACTTAAGGATTATAACAAACTATTTTCACCTTCAGGAACTACACCTACCAGCATGCTGATGGGTGATATCAACAGCCACGCCCACTGAGGGAGGAGAAATTCGAACAAAAAGAAATTCGAATTAGAAGGTGAAAACGGCATTCTTTGTGTGCAATCCCAAGAAGAAGAGGCGTTATTGGCCTCGAAACGCGTCGGATGAACTTGAATTATTATAAAGGAGAAAGGCCATGAGAGCTGCATCGAGGCCAAGCAAGCCGGATGGCGAAACAGTGTGGGGTGACTCCCTGAAGCTCAAGGGCTAATTGCTTAAACATATTACATACACGGCTGTCCTTGGCCGTGGAGAAGAGGACCATTCTCCACATGCAGACGGAAGCAGAGCATGCGGGGAAGTTGCGCCGAGGCACTGATTCTTGGCTTTGCAGGACACTGTTTATTTGAACAGCAGCTCTATATCCTTATTCTTCTGCCTACTCAAGGTTTTAATGTTGATAAAATAGTACACGAAGTTATGCACCTACTTAAGGATTATAACAAACTACTTTCACCTTCAGGAACTACACCTACCAGCATGCTGATGGGTGATATCAACAGCCACGCCCACTGAGGGAGGAGAAATTCGAACAGAAAGAAATTCGAATTAGAAGGTGAAAACGGCATTCTTTGTGTGCAATCCCAAGAAGAAGAGGCGTTATTGGCCTCGAAACGCGTCGGATGAACTTGAATTATTATAAAGGAGAAAGGCCATGAGAGCTGCATCGAGGCCATGCAAGCCGGATGGCGAAACAGTGTGGGGTGACTTCCTGAAGCTCAAGGGCTAATTGCTTAAACATATTACATACACGGCTGTCCTTGGCCGTGGGGAAGAGCACCATTCTCCACATGCAGACGGAAGCAGAGCATGCGGGGAAGTTGCGCCGAGGCACTGATTCTTGGCTTTGCAGGACACTGTTTATTTGAACAGCAGCTCTATATCCTTATTCTTCTGCCTACTCAAGGTTTTAATGTTGATAAAATAGTACACGAAGTTATGCACCTACTTAAGGATTATAACAAACTATTTTCACCTTCAGGAACTACACCTACCAGCATGCTGATGGGTGATATCAACAGCCACGCCCACTGAGGGAGGAGAAATTCGAACAAAAAGAAATTCGAATGAGAAGGTGAAAACGGCATTCTTTGTGTGCAATCCCAAGAAGAAGAGGCGTTATTGGCCTCGAAACGCGTCGGATGAACTTGAATTATTATTAAGGAGAAAGGCCATGAGAGCTGCATCGAGGCCAAGCAAGCCGGATGGCGAAACAGTGTGGGGTGACTTCCTGAAGCTCAAGGGCTAATTGCTTAAACATATTACATACACGGCTGTCCTTGGCCGTGGGGAAGAGCACCATTCTCCACATGCAGACGGAAGCAGAGCATGCGGGGAAGTTGCGCCGAGGCACTGATTCTTGGCTTTGCAGGACACTGTTTATTTGAACAGCAGCTCTATATCCTTATTCTTCTGCCTACTCAAGGTTTTAATGTTGATAAAATAGTACACAAAGTTATGCACCTACTTAAGGATTATAACAAACTATTTTCACCTTCAGGAACTACACCTACCAGCATGCTGATGGGTGATATCAACAGCCACGCCCACTGAGGGAGGAGAAATTCGAACAAAAAGAAATTCGAATTAGAAGGTGAAAACGGCATTCTTTGTGTGCAATCCCAAGAAGAAGAGGCGTTATTGGCCTCGAAACGCGTCGGATGAACTTGAATTATTATAAAGGAGAAAGGCCATGAGAGCTGCATCGAGGCCAAGCAAGCCGGATGGCGAAACAGTGTGGGGTGACTTCCTGAAGCTCAAGGGCTAATTGCTTAAACATATATATATATATATATATATATATATATATATATATATATATATATATATATATCTATATAGATATATATAGATATATATATATATGTATAATATGTCACAGAGAGGCTGGGGCTACAACGTTAGGTGAACTATCTAGTTTAGAAATTAGAGTGGGTGCAGAACTGTTTCTACAGAAAATCGGCCAGTTACTGGGGTCAAAATGTCACCCACTGCGAACAGCAATACCAACCCAGTACCAAATATGGAAGCAAAGACTCAGTAATGCTCCAGATGCAAAATAATTGACAGTCAGCATCTGCTAAAACAGGAGTGTCCACCATCGATTGAGAAGGCCCAAATCACAGTCAGATCTTCAGGACATCCACCTAAAGTGGTTTAAGACAAAAAGAGACTCCCACTGCACAAAGTATGGAAAAGAAATTTGCAGAATTAATAAAGGACCTCTTAAACCACTTGAATCCATTGTTAATCCACCTGCTAAGGCTATAAAAGGAATCATCTTTTTTATTGTGCACAGTGCTGTCAAACTGAGGAGGTGGGGGCGCAGGGAGAGTTCAGCAGCATCCCTAGGGGGTGGCGGGAGGGGGCAGATGAAGTGTGCTTTCACACCGCCCCCCACCTGAACCAGGTTGTGGGGGCCAGGTGTTGCTCTAGCCCTTGGGCCAATCACACGTTGGACCCATGTGTCGCACTGACCCATCAGCAGTATTTTCCCCCTGAAGCCTCCCTGGCAGACCACCACATTCAGGGTGAGGAGGAAGAAATATGCATGAGCCTCGCTGGGGCCAGGTATTGTCTCCTCGGCCCCAGTGTCTTTTTTGGTGGGGAAGTGGCAGGGGGCGCCTCTGGTAAGGCCTCGCTGTGATGCCACTTTTCTTAGAGAGAAAAATAGAGAGGACTGTTTCCTCTTGCTTTTAGTAACAAGTAACAACCCTTCTTTAGTTGGCGACCACAGGTAGACGTTTACTGGTGTGGTTAAGTTGTGTGTTCGGTGCCGCAGCATCATTGAACCTACCCTGTTAGCTTTGACAGAGCCCCCTACCTAGAAGGGCAGACAGGTTATAAACGAGATACACCTGGCATCCAGGTTTCATTGAACAAGATTGGTAACCAGCACCCCCAACAGAAAACCTTCCCTGTGCGCTCCATCGTTCATTCTAATATAGTACTCAGAGGTGCAAGTAGAGCCTAAATTTCAGGGGGGGAGCTAAGAAAAAATTTCGGGGGCGGGAGGGGCTGAATCTTAAAGCATTAGGCACAGTTGTGTTGCAGGGGGTCTTAGAAGGGGTGAAACAACAACACAGCCACATTAACTTGAAAATGGTCTTTTAAAGACCTGTGAAGTGCTCGGTGCGGCTGAGTGTGTGCCCGGGAGCAGTCTGAGCCCGGGCTGACACACACGAAGGGGGGGGCTGAAGCCCTTTGACACCAGTGGGCGTTGCGCACCTGATAGACCTTTCTTTATAATAGCTATCAGCACGTTTAAGATCTGGGGTCACGGCTCCGCCAGAGTTCCTAAGGCTTTAATTTTTTCTTTGCATCTTACTTCAATCCCCGAACATTTCCTAACATAGATACATGCATTCCATGTTCCATCTTTTTTAAAAGGTGTAGTCCTCGCTACATGTACCTTTCGTGCGTCTGATTACTGTCTCCTCTGTATTCTGGTTCCGTAATTTCTGCTCTCTCCTGGAGCATTCATTTCACTGCTCTCCGCCAAGGTTTTATATAAACAATCATTTGATTTTAAGTTTTGTAATTGGCACACATGTAAATCATATACCTTTGGGCCGAGATTACGCTATATAAAACTACACAAAATATTCAGCGTTTGACCATGCTAGGCCCTCCTTAAAGTAGAGTCGAATGAACTGGCTCACTATCTGGCAGTCTGCGCATTGTTCTACAGATCTGCGGGCAGAGGGAGCGTGATGACAAAATGTAAGAATTCAGCTCCATTGCCGAACTTGCCTGCTGTGTCTTGGTGCACTGGAGATCGTCGTCTTCTGCAGTGTGGCAAGAGGTGTGGGGCTGAAGTCCGGAAAGCAATTAAAAGAGGACCTAACCCGCCCACCAACCTTGCCAAACTAATGTGTCTCCCCTAATTTAATGAGGGTGACTCACATTGCGTCTAAGTTCTAAATTGCAGTTTTCAGTACAGTTTCAGTATGTTTGCACTGCTTTGGCTCCCTCAAGTGGCCAAGCAGTACAACAAATGTAAAAAATCAGTGATACTCGGTTTAATCCGAGGCAGCTGATTTTCAGTCGTTAGGGTATTGTCGTTTACAATCGGGTTAAACCGAATTACGGACAGCCTAACTATATACATCTCATATCATCATCATAGTGATGGCGTCCACCTCCACCCACACACAGAAAAGCAGCACAGAGTGGACTGTAGAAGTGCTTTGGTGAGTGCCTGTGTACCACTGGCTCAGGGCTCCAAGTCACTCTGGTGTCCGTTGGTGCTCACAAATGGGTCGTGCTCCCAAAGTGTTCAGGGCTAGAGTGCACCTTGCCACGGCCACACAGGGCACACAGGGAGTTCCTTGCTGTGTTTGGGTTTGCTCATTGCACCATCAGGATTCAAGCAAGCCGGGCCGAAGACGGCTGAAATGCCAGAAACCGGTCCCCGGAAGCTTGTTTCCTTCCCAGTGTAAGAATTGGCTTTTGTAGTCTGGTCTGCCCTGTTCCCATGATGCACTGGGCCAGGGACAGACTAATTTGCATACAGCCAGGTTCTGAAACTGGGATGGTGCAATGAGCTAAAAAACGGTGTTGGATTTAGCCCTGATCTCTTGACTGGGTGAGAGTACTCTGCTTAATTCAGAGACTCTGTCCATCACCACCCCTTGTTGTAAATAATTTTGTCCACCCTAAGCCTGGAAGGGTATACTCAGATGTGAGTCCCTTGCTCATTGCACCATCAGGATTCAAGCAAGCCGGGCCGAAGACGGCTGAAATGCCAGAAACCGGTCCCCGGAAGCTTGTTTCCTTCCCAGTGTAAGAATTGGCTTTTGTAGTCTGGTCTGCCCTGTTCCCATGATGCACTGGGCCAGGGACAGACTAATTTGCATACAGCCAGGTTCTGAAACTGGGATGGTGCAATGAGCTAAAAAACGGTGTTGGATTTAGCCCTGATCTCTTGACTGGGTGAGAGTACTCTGCTTAATTCAGAGACTCTGTCCATCACCACCCCTTGTTGTAAATAATTTTGTCCACCCTAAGCGTGGAAGGGTATACTCAGATGTGAGTCCCTTGCTCATTGCACCATCAGGATTCAAGCAAGCCGGGCCGAAGACGGCTGAAATGCCAGAAACCGGTCCCCGGAAGCTTGTTTCCTTCCCAGTGTAAGAATTGGCTTTTGTAGTCTGGTCTGCCCTGTTCCCATGATGCACTGGGCCAGGGACAGACTAATTTGCATACAGCCAGGTTCTGAAAATGGGATGGTGCAATGAGCTAAAAAACGGTGTTGGATTTAGCCCTGATCTCTTGACTGGGTGAGAGTACTCTGCTTAATTCAGAGACTCTGTCCATCACCACCCCTTGTTGTAAATAATGTTGTCCACCCTAAGCGTGGAAGGGTATACTCAGATGTGAGTCCCTTGCTCATTGCACCATCAGGATTCAAGCAAGCCGGGCCGAAGACGGCTGAAATGCCAGAAACCGGTCCCCGGAAGCTTGTTTCCTTCCCAGTGTAAGAATTGGCTTTTGTAGTCTGGTCTGCCCTGTTCCCATGATGCACTGGGCCAGGGACAGACTAATTTGCATACAGCCAGGTTCTGAAACTGGGATGGTGCAATGAGCTAAAAAACGGTGTTGGATTTAGCCCTGATCTCTTGACTGGGTGAGAGTACTCTGCTTAATTCAGAGACTCTGTCCATCACCACCCCTTGTTGTAAATAAATGTGTTTGGGTTTGCTGCAGCTTGCCATGTCCCATCACCAACTCTAAGCCCAATGGCTTACCTAACAGCTGTCCACACCCTACACCAGCACTCACCTGGCTCCCATGTGATTAGGGCACAGTGATGGTATTGGTAGAGTCTGGTGGGCAAAGGTTCCTAGGTCATCAGCTCAGCTGCTGAGACTACAGGAGGATATATGGGCCTTTTTGCTGGGAGGTCCAAAGGTCCTGGAGCAACACCCAAAGCGACACCAAAGCGGCACCAGAGGAGTGGGGCGACAGGACCCCCCCACACAGCAGCTCTACTATAAACCAACGAAGATTCCCGATCCAACCTCAGTGTGCTAGCCAATCATCCAACCATATCAGTGTTCAGCAGCGGTCGGTGGTAGCAAAAGCGGTGGAACTGTGGGGTCAAGTAAGGGGGGATTCCGAGGCACAACGCCCAGGGAAAATTAAATAAATAATTAATTTCCCTCTGCATCTTCCCCCAGAATCTCCCCTTACATGGCCCCACCGCTCCACTGCTGTTACCTGCACCGACCGCGGCTGTTAGTGTGTAACATGTAGCATGTGGGCGGGCACAAGTTTGGCACCAGGGAAGGAGCCAAAGGCACTATGCAGTAAAACAATGCACACACACACAGTCAGACAGTCACATATGCACTCACAAATCCATAGAGACACTCACACACACATTCATAAACCCCAAAAAACACTCAAACACACAGAATGACAGATTCTCTCATATATTCACAAAACATTTGTATATATCCTACATGCTTTTATTAACTTCATCCAAACACATATCTTTAAAATAATATTTTATTTGAACCTATACTATAATTCACATACTGGTAAATTGAGTTGGTTGATCAGGTTTTTTTCTCAGTTAGATTGTAGGCTTTGTGTGAATGTAAAAAAAAACCATAAGAACGGAACACCACTCTCACGCAAAGCCACCATTAATGGCAACCTTTTTAACTTTGCTCTCAGTGATACTGTCAAAGGTAGCAAATCAAAGTGTTGCTTTCATATTTTACTTTTCTTAACCCACTTCTAAATGGTCAGTGTTTCTTAACCCTTTCATGCATTCTGTGGTAGAGTTTATTTGGCGTACTCACAAATTTGTTGCAACCCTCAGTGCGGCCCCTTTGAATTTGCAAATAGCTATGGGAGTCCAAAAACATATTTAGCTTTGTACTGCCCTAATATTTGTTACATTCATGCCACTAAGAAAATAAACCCTCCTTAATAAATAATGAGTGTAAACCACTAAAGTCGGTTAAATGCCCTTGCCCCCCTACTCTCTTAGCACAGTTGCCATCGCAACCCCATTTAGAACACCTTCATGAACCAGTAAGTCACAAGTTCACAACACATTCTAGAAGCAGCACATTACTTTCTAACTCAACTGCAGCAATTGTGGTTGACTATTTGGAATTAAGGGCATATCCAAGATTACTTAACATTTATTTATTTCTGCCAGAGCCATCCACAGATCTGCTTCCTTTTCTTAAAAAACACTACCTAACTCTAACTACTGAGTTCTGCAGAAAATAGACAAAGCCAGGAAACTAGTCAATAAAACAGTTATTGCATTCCTCTACCAACAACTTGCATTTTAACATGGAGGATATTTATAGAAGTGATGGACTTCACTTCGCAGAAAAAGGTAACAGGGTGTTCCTCAACAACTTAAAACACTGCACCCTGTTTTATGTGTAATTTGCACACACTACACACAACGGCTCTTCTCAGAGCCACCCTATTTCCCAAACACTGGTTCATTTTCTTTTTAAATCCCTTTATCAAAATGTTTTTGTTCAAATTCATTATTACATCACAAATACGCAAAATAAAAGCAAACATTCTATAGACACCAGCACATTATACGTGACTCTGACTGGGTGTGTTAGTGTGTGAATGGGTCTGTGAGTGGGTGTAAGAGTGTCTGAGTGGGTCTGTGAATGGGTGTACGAGTGTGAGTGGACCTGTGAGTGGGTTAATGAGTGTCTGAGTGGTCTGTCAGTGGGTGCATGAGTCTCTGAGTAGGTCTGCCAGTGGGTTCATGAGTCTCTGAGTGGATTTTTCAGTGAATACATAAGTATATGAGTGGGTCTGTGATTGGGGGCATGAGTCTGTGAGTGGGTTTCTGAATCTCTGAGTGGGTCTGTGAGTGGGTGTATGAGTGTCTGAACAGGTCTGTGAGTGGGCATGTGGGTGTCTGAGTGGGTCTGTGAATGGTGTGTGAGTGGGCCTGTGAGTAGGTACCTGAGCCTCTGAGTGGGTCTGTAAGTGGGTGTGTGAGTGTCTAAGTGGGTCTGTGAATGAGCAAATTAGTCTCTGAGTAGGTCTCTGAGTTGGTGCATGAGTCTCTGAGTAGGTCAGTGACTGGGTGTGTGAGTCTCTGAGTGGGTCTGTCAGTGGGTACGGAGTCTTTGAGTATGTCTGCCAATGGCTTTGTGAGTGTCAGAGTGGGTCTGCGAATGGGTGCATGAGTCACCGAGTGGGTCTGTGAGTGGGTGTAGGAGTCTCTGAGTAGGTCGGTGACTGAGTCCATGAGTGTCTGAGTGGGTCTGTGATTGGGTGTGTGAGTCTCTGAGTTGGTCTGTGAGAAGGTGTGTGAGTCTGTGAGTGGGTGCATGAGTCTCTGAGAGGCTCTGTCAGTGGATACATAATTGTCTGTGTAGGTCTGTGAGTGAGTGCACGAGTCTCTGATTGGGTCTGTATCTGGGTGTGTGAATGTCTGAGTCAGTCTGTGAGTGGGTGTGTGAATGAGTGAATGAGCCTCTGAGTGGGTCAATGAGTGTGCCCGTCATTCCCTCAGTATGTCTGTGATTTAGTGTATGATTCTCTGACTGGGTCTGTCAGTGGGGGCATGAGTGTTTGAGTGGGTCTGTGAGTGGGAGCATGAGTCTCGGAGTTGGTCTGTTAGTGAGTGCATGAGTGTCTGAATGGGCCTATTAGTGTGTGCTTGGGTCTGTGAGTGTGTATGCGAGTCACTGAGTGGGTCTGTGAGTATGGTGCGTTGGTATCTGAGTCAGTCTGTCACTGGGTGTGTGAGTGTCTGAGTGGGTCTGTGAATGGGTGCATGAGTATCTGAGTGGGTCTGTGAGTGGGTGTGTGAGGGTCTGAGTTGGTGTGGGTTTGACAGTGATGTCATGAGAGATGTTACTGACCATGTCATGAGTGATGTAATATGTGAGGTTATAAGCAGTGCATTGCTAGGGTGTAAGTTATAGTTAGTTCAGGTAATGATAACTGCTAAATTTCACTGATTTTGTATAAGTGAAATCTGAACCTAACAATAACATCCCTGTAAATTTTGTTTTTTTAGTGAAATCCTATGTTTTTTAAAATGTTATTTCCTATCTAAAATCCCCCTGTAGTCTTTAGTTTTTTCAGTGACTTTCTAAGGTTTTTACATTTTTATTTTCTAACTGTAACCTGTAACCTTTGAGAGTGAGTGTGTGAGTGAGTGCATGAATGTCTCAGTGAGTCTGTCAGTGGGTATGTGAGTATCTGAGAGGGTCTGGGAGTGGCTGCATAAGTATCTCACTAGGTGTGTAAGTGGGTGAATGAGTGTCTGAGTGGGTCTGCGAGTGGGCGTGTGAGTATCTGAGTGGGTTTATGAGTGTGTGAGTCAGTCTGTGAGTGAGTGTCTGAGTGGGTCTGTGAATGGTTATGTGAGTCTCTGAGTCAGTCTGTGAGTGGGTGTGTAAGTCTCTGAGTGGGTTTTTTGAGTGAGTGCATAAGTCTCTGAGTGGGTCTGTGAGTAAGTGCACGAGTCTCTGAGTGGTCTGTGAGCGGTTGCATGAGTCTCTGAGTGAGTGTTTGAGCAGTTGCGTGAGTCTCTCAGTAGGTCTGTGAGTAGGTGCGGGAGTGTTTTAGTGAGTCTATCAGTGGGTGCATGGGTCTCTGAGTGGGTCTGTGAGTGGGTGGGTGAGTCTTTGAGTGGGTATATGAGTGGGTGTGTCTGTGAGTGAGTGTGTGAGTGTATGAGTACCCTCTGTTTTGCCCTCTTCTGCTCTGTTTTGCATTTTCTGCTCAGTTTTCTGCCCTCTGTTTTGCCCTATTCTGTTCTGTTTTCTGCCCTCTGTTTTGCATTTTCAGCTTGTTTTTCTGCCCTCTAACTTGCTCTCTTCTGCTCTATTTTGCATTTTCGGCTACTTTTTCTGCCCTCTATTTACCCTTTGGGCAATTGGTGTTGGGGGCTGCATGCCCCCCTCCCTGGGCCAATTTCAACCACGGGGATCTCATCACACAGGGCCTAGCCAAACCTCAATGGAGTTAGGGTGCCACTTTTGGCCCTGGGGGCTCCATCCCCAAGGACCTGGCCTATCTACCTGGGTGCCCTGTACACACCCAGGGCACCCAGTGCGATTTGATGGGGACAGCGAGGGGAGACTGAAAGCCCTCCTGTCCCTGCCAGCTCCCCATCTCCAGCGGGTGCCGGCATTGCTCCCACACACAGAGAGCTGCTAAATATTCAAGTCCCTGTGCGCAGAAGCAATCTTTCTTCTATTTCCCTGCCAGCATGACAGTGGGCAGGGAAACAGATGAAAAAACTTGACTCCCAACAAGCGGGAGCAGTTTGACTACTCACATTTGCTGTGAGCAAAGTTAGTGTTTGAACTCGCTTGCAGGAGCTGTCAGCTCCCGCCAAGCGATAGCAAACAGCTATGCCCTGGGGTGGGCAACCTAGGACATAACAGGAGCCAGCACTGAGCAGTGGTGGTCCTCAGGGCCCTTAATTGCTCCAGAAGGGGGGTTGTGCAGCCCCCTTTGTTGGAATGCATGGCCGGCCCCCCTAAGAGGGCCTGTTCCCCGGGGAGTTGGTGGTCCCTGGGGAGGGGATCTGCGTGGTCCCCAATTAGTATTTATTTAGCCCCGGGAAGGTGGTGGTTGCTGACGCTTATTAAAGACCATGGAGGGGATTCTGCGTGGCCACCTCCACTAGGGCCTGCACTGCGCCCCTCATAAATTTAAAAAAGACCCAAGGAGGTGGTGGTACCTGGGGATAAAAGGAGCCCTAGGAGGAGGCCCGGGTGCTCCTCTCATTTAAAAAAATTGTTTTGCTGCATACCAGGCGCATCCAGGGGATTTTATGAAACAAGTGTTGGATGCTGCGTTTGTGTTTTTAAAAAATGTGTGACTCCGTCACCATTTCACGACAAAAACGTAAAAAAAATGCTTTTTTGTCCAAGACCAGGGCTAGGGACAAAGGGTATTCCTATCCTGCCCTATTTTCTTTTTCTTTAACTTTTTTTGGTACTCGGCTGCCCCTCTCTCAAATATATACACAGCCATGGGGGATGGGGTCCCCAAGGCTTTTTTAAAGTTTGGTGGAGGACAACAAGGCCTCCCTCCCCTTAAAAAATACACAGTACTGGGGCATGGGGTTCCAGGACCCTTTTAAGGCTAAGGGAAGTGTGCCCCCCGGGCCTTATTAAGACTCAGGGAGGGGTGCAACACAGCCCCCCCTAAAGTTTTAGAAATGGAGCTTAGGAATCGGATCCTTAGGGCCTATGAAGGCTCAGGGCAAAGTCATCAAGCCCCCCTCCCCTTTATTGATTGATTGGCCCTGGGGGTTGGGCTCCCCAGGACCTAACAAGGCTTGGGGAGGTGGGCGTATTAGGCCCTTATTAGGCTCTGGAGAACTCATCCCCCAGAGTTGTTTTAAAAGAAAATTAAACTGGTAGGGGTGGAGGGCATGCAGCACACCCCTTTTAATTAAAAAAACATCTCTGGAGTGTTGTGTCCCCAAGGCCTCATAAGAATTTGGGAGGGGGGGCTTGCAGCTCTAGTCACCTGATTGTTGGTTCTGACAACAATGCTTGAGCCTTTCAGCTGGTGGGCACATGCTTTTAGAGCTTTCCACACTTATGCTAGCTCCCTCCAATTCGAGTGTAACCTTACTTTCTCTAACCACTGCCCTTTAATTCCTAGGAACGCTAAGGATTCTTCCCACCCCTATTGGCTTGCTTCTATGGTGATTTCCCTCAGTCGAAGTAGCACCCCTTGCAAAAGGTTGTCTTCCATCAACTACTATTGTAAAGAAGCAAGTGGTTACCAGAGGTTTGAGGTAGAAGCAAGCCTACATCCGAACTACTGCAGTAACTGCTGCCATTATTCCCTGGTGGTTCAACCACCCTCTGGCAGAGAGTGATTGTTGTGTGAGATAAATTGTTCTGAATCATTACAATCCTGTTGTGAGGCAGAAAGACCCTACCCAGATCCGTACTGAATTCTGCCCCAATAAAAGTCTTGATCCGTAGAGGTTGAAGATTTATCACAAAGCTTAACGTCTGCAATAGTTCGGTCTCTTCCTTGACATCTTGCTGGGCGTTTGAAAAAGAAGAAGCAGGCAATGGTCAGCCATCAAGATATGGAAATGTTGACAAGTATCTTAATTGATGGTGCACAACAACTGGAGTCAGTACCTTCGTCAAGACTCTGGGAGATGTGACAAGTCTGAGGGGAAGAGCTTGAAACTGTAGATGCTGGCCTTCTACCGCAAAATGTAGGAACAGCTGGCTTTCCAGATGGACAGAAAAGGCCCCTCTGCCATATAGGACCTCACATTTATGGTCACACCCTGCAGGTGATCCACTCAGGTTATGAAATCTCGCTGTCACCTGGTACTGTTATGTCATTGAGACCCGGGTTCAAAAGGCCATCTTGAGATCCGCCGCTGTTCTGGCTGTTATGATTGGGCACATTTTTGTTTTGTTGGTTACAGTTTTGGTATCTGTGCTGTCATCCAGTTGAGTTTGGGTCCCTGCAGGCTGTTTCACACTGGATGTTAAAGGGATTGCAGGATGACAGCCCAAAACTCAGTGACTGTGGCCTTCTTAATGTGCTGTTAGCCATGCCCCTTGATTTGCCAGCTGTTAATGGGAACCAGCGCATCCAATGGATGCACCCACCCCAAAGGTACCACTGCCAGTAATGTCTACCATGACCAGCCATTTAAGAGCTTCAGGTTGCTAAAGTATGGTAATCCGGGTATTTGTGGGTGCTGGATGAATTCCCAACATCAGTGGCTCCAATAGGACCAACTACAGCTTTCACTGGTCTCTTCAGAACTGTCTCTACTGGCCCCTAGTTACCAACCAATTATTTTTTGTAGTGGATCCTGAGAACATTAATTCTCCCTTGCAAATCCAAAATCTATCTTTTGTGGGTTAGGAATCAGTTTACGTTTGAGGTGCATATTTAAGATTTCCAGGGCCTGGGCTCAACACTCTGTACAAATTGTCCCCTTGCTCCAAAAGCTAGGACAATGGCTAGATGTATCATAGCACACCATATAATTTGCAACATTCTGAGTGACATCTAGATTCTTGAAAAAAACGAAGCCTACAGTTAAAGAAAAACAAGATAATGTTGACCTTGCAATCTTCAGCCCACAGGAAAACACTGCTCATAGGCTTCAGCGATATTGTGGCTATTGCACCTTACTATTATAAACACATATAGTCAATAGGTATGCCGAAGAGGTTCTAATACCCTTTGCTTTTTGTGCTTATATCATTCTATATTTGCTGTTGTAACTGAACTATTTTAAAAAATATAGCTCTGCTTGGATTACAAACTACACACTGCACCTTATGCTATTCTTGGCCTGAAGAAATATGACCATATCATCTCCATCCAAATGCAACACCACAGGCTCCACTTGCCAGCCGAATGTTATTCAAAACCAGCTACATCATTTGCAAAGCCCTCATGACCAGCATCCCCACCTATCTGGATGACAATTTCATCATCTACGGTGGGTTTGGACAACCTCACTGCCGGGACACCATCAGATTGAAGGCAAAACAGTCTAAACAAAACAATGCAGTAGGCCTTCTCCATCTGTGTACTCAGGATCTGGGCCAACAAACCTGTATCCATCAAAACCATCCCAACCATTCTCCGATTTAAAAAAGAGCTGAAGACTCATCTCTTTAAACAACGATACATCACAATGTAGTAACAGTGCACTTATGCTCCCTGAACTCACCTTCCTCTCCAGTCAGTTGTTGACTCTGATTGCCTTTGACCCTGTAGAGCTCTCTGCTACCTTTTGGCTAGGTTTGCACCATACCACATATTTGCTCTTACAGTACTAGAAGAAACGGGATAACAGATTACTAATTTCCTCGGGAAAGTTCAGAAAGTTACATTAAAATTAGAAACACAACCAAAAAAGGAAAGTTACATTAAAATTAGAAACACAACACAAACAACAGATTTGAGGTGGTGTATAAAATGGCTAAACGACAAATTAATCTGTAGCCAAATAGGGTTCTGATGTATATGAAATAGAAAGCTAGGAGTGGTCAGTGAGCAGGATATATGTGGACAACCTGATTGAACCATTCTCCAACTTAAAGTGGTGAACTTGAGGCACCTTCACACCAGCAACTAGATCCAAGATCATGGCAAAGATCTACAAGTGCAGATTAACTCATTGGCCAGGAAGAATGTATGACGTTACAACAAATTCCGTTGCAACGCATGCCTTTACCACGCATGCGTTACAACGGAATTCGTTTACCACGCATAAACTTTCCCTCGACTACTTGCGTGGTGACGTCATACGTCTTTAAGAAGAAACGGATTTTTTTTTCCGATTTCTCTTAACGACGCTGATTATGTGCAGATCCCGACGTGACTTCTGGTGAGTTTTTTTATTTGGGGGGGAGACCCTCCCAAGCCCCCCCTTTTTTTTACTTTTTACCTTTACCACATATGCCTTTACTACAAACCTCGTAGTAAAGATATGCGTGGTAAAGGCTTTAGTGGTAACCACGCATGCGTTGTACTGCATGCGTGGTTAAAGATTTCGTGGAAACGGCTTAGTTGTAAAGGCCGTTTCCCGGACAGGAACTAGGCCACAAGCTCTCCTCCAAAGCACCTTTTAAATGAATGGCCACCTTTGTATATACTGCTGACTCATACACTGGTCAACTTGAGACTCTGAAAATCTCAGCTATTTGGAGCTACGTATCATAGACAAGGTTTGTAATCCTTCACTGCTCTGCAGACAAGTTATAATCTGAAGAAATAGGAATTCTGTAGATACCATAAACTAATTCACCGAATCACATTTCAAAAATTCAAACAGACAGATAACATAAAAAATATTCTCTATGTAAATGTGTGAGAAGGTTTAGCTTTCGTAAGCATGCAATCTCTTGAGGTATCTGTTTATAAAGTGAAAATAGAACATCAGTTTGTGGTGCTGAAACAGGTGAGCTGGGTAATGTCATACCAGGGAAGATTGAAGTGGACATATAGAGCGATGGACAAACGGTATCAGAGACACCAACAGAAGAATTATATTTTATTTGATCCTACATTTGAGGTACAAGTTCCCCTCTTGAGACAATACAACTGACAGGCCCACCTTGCAGCACTAAATACACTTTCTTTAACTTGTGGGGACTTTCCACATGTTAAACATTTTTGGAACCAGATCTAAAAAGAAATGTCAAAATAGAAATATACATAGTTCTGCAATACTGGCAATTCTGGTCGCTTTCCTAATCCATAGTAGATGTAAAACCTAGGAAAGAAATGTATCTATTTTATTTATTTAATGTTATATAGAGCGCAAATGTGACCCGTTAGGGTATCAGAGCGCTTTACAGGGATAACAAATTGTATACAAGTTTGGAATAGACAATTACATAGGTAGAGACCGATGAACGTTCATACACCTGGGAAATAACAGGTAATTTACAATATTCGGAACGGCGATCATGAGAGCACTTTGCAGAGGTAACCAGCTTTTACACCTGGGGGAATAAAAGGTAATTTAAAAATATTCAGAACAGGTGATTATGAGAACACTTTGCACATATAGCCAGCAAGTGGGGGTTAACAAGGAAAAGATACACAATAATGATCAGATGATCATGATACCAGAGGAGCAGGTCACGGCACAGATATCATGAGAGGATAACACAGCTGGAGTTCAAGAATGGAGGAAAAACATATCGCTAGGCCGCTGGGCAGTGTGTGCAATGAGTGAGTTCTATGGGAGAAATTTGCCCATTAGGAAAGTTTTAGCTTCCTTTTTGAATCTTGACAAAGAGGGTATTCTTCTGATGTTAGGCGGCAACGAGCTCCAGATTCTTGGTGCGGCCCCAGGGAAAGCTTGGTGGCATGTTATTTTCTATCGGAAGCAGGGTGGTTGTAGCACAAACTCTCTGGCGGACCGGGAGTTTCTGGCTCCTCCAGCTACCACGATTTTCTGGGCAAGATATGCAGAAGAATTTGAGTGTAGCGCTTTGTGCATGATACATGCCAATTTCAGGTGGATTCTGGTTTGAAATGAAGCCAGTTCAATGCCTTCAGGTATGGTGCGATGTGGTTAAATTTTTGGAGCATGTTAAGAGTCTAGCAGTAGCGTGGAGACAAGCTTTTAGGGTGGCTGCTGAGATCTTGGGTAGGCCAGAGAGGGCCAAGAATCCGTATTCAAAACTAGAGATAACTATTGCCTGAACTGCCATTTTTAGGCCCGATGCATAAAAGAATGGTTCTAGTTTTATCAAGTAGCTCAGATGAAACCTGCCATTTTTGGCCAAAGAGTTGATGTGGGCAAGCATAGTCAGGTTGCTCTCCAGTGTTATTCCGAATGATATGGCTAAGTCCACTATGGTCGGTGTGCAGTTCAGCGATGTGATCGTCTTCATCCATTCCAGTATGTCAGTGGTACTTTTAGGGGGGGTAATTAGAAGGAACTCCGATCTTTGCGCACTTAGTTTGAGCTGGTTGCTGCCAAGCATCTTTAGGGCCTCGTTCATGGAGTTGATCTCCTCTAGGGATGAGATTGTGATGTAAATCTGAGTATCATCGGCATACATGTGGAAAGAGATGTTGGCGATACGCAGTATTTCAGCTAATGGTTAAAGGTAGAGGTTGAAGAGGGTTAGGGAGCGAGTTGAACCTTGGGGGAATCTGATCGTTATCAGAGAAGGAGCAGATAGATTACGGTTGACTAAAAATCTCTGGGAGCGGTTCTGAAGGAAGGATGTAAACCATTAGAGAACAGTTCTCCCTACTCCCATCCTGTATTCAAGCCTTTCAAATAGTTTCTCGTGGTTCACTGTATCCAATGCTGATGATAGGTTCAACATAATTAAGAGACACTTTTTATCTTGGTCAAGACCTTAAAGAGTGTCGTCTACAATATTGAGAATAGTAGTTTCTGTGCTGTGATCTGCCCTGAAACCAGATTGGCATTCGTTTAGCAGGTTGAAATTAGCAACGTGTTGGTTCAGTTGATGTTACAAAAATTTCTCAAGTACTTTCACTAGAAGTGGAATATTGGATATTGGTCTGAAACTATCTGGATTAGCTGGATTCCAAGTGTTTTTTTTTTTAATTGGGATGACTTGACCAGCTGTTAGAGAGTCAGGTATGGACCCTTGCGTTAGGGAAGCATTGATTATTGTAGTCCAAATGGGAATGATAAATTGGTTGGTCGCGGCCAAGTAGTTACAGGGGAGCGGGTCATTAAAGTGGTTGTTCGGTTTTATGGAGATTAGAATTTTTGAGATGGAATTTTCGTCATATAGCTTGAAAGTGTACCAGTGTGCTTGGATTTTGGGTGTTAGCTGGTGGGGAAGTGTAGAGAGATGGGTCTCGGAAAGAGGAGGTTGGACGCTGGCGGCGGAATTAAGATTGTTTCCCAAGAAGTTAATTTTGGCTGTAAAGAAGGAGGTGAACTCCTCACAGGTTATCATTGATTCTAAAGCTACTTTAGAGGTTTTAGCCTGTTTGTTTGCTTGATGTTTAACCATTTCAAAGAGCTTTTGAGGTCTATTCTTAGCGTTTTCCAGTTCCAATCTAAAGAACTCTTTTTTTTTATTTGAGGTTGCTAATGTTGTATGCATTTTTGGTCTTTCAAAGAAGTTTTAGTTGGGAGGAAGAGGGGTGCTGTCTCTAATTTCATTCTGTTAGCAAAATCATTCTCCTTTCATTGCTGTGGGACCCTTTAAACCAGGGATTTTTGTCTTTGACCTGCGATCTTTTTAATTTTAACTGGGCTAGAGAGTCAATTATGTCAGACATTGTGGAGTTGTAGTGCTCTGTAAGTTCGTTAACATTTGAGTTGGGCAGAGAGTGGAGGTGGCATACCTTTAGGCCACCAGTGTAACCATTCATCCAGAGGAAAGGTGCCCCAAAAAATATTTTCTGACTTCTCCAGGTTACATTTCAATTGGTTGGTCACTGACCAAGCAAACACATCGGAGAGGCAGATTCTGATATTCTCACCCTCAAAGTCCTTTCCCTTGGCACACGTGTCGTCGGCATATGAAATAAGTTTAACACTGTGTGCTTCCGCCAGCGATGCAAGTGGGATATACAAATTAAATAGTCTGGGGCTCAGGAGGAGATCATTTTCACAGCGTGCTGCCAGTTTCTCAAAGTCTAGGCTCTTTGTGTCCCTGTGCCAGAGTTTTGGTTTCACTGGTTGCGCTGATCTTCTCTTAAGTACGCCCGGCATTAGGAAGGTAATAGCGTGGTGGCCAGATTAGTCGCAGGGAGCTATTGAGTTGAGCCTGACCTCTGTTGCCTTAGATATAATCCAATCAAACATGGAGCCTTTCATGTGAGTTGGTAGAGCGCAGGCTTGAGTACGTGATTGGTCAGCTAGGAAGTCTTTAAGGGCATTGACCTGAGGGTCATTGAGGCCGTTACAGTAAAGATTGAAGTCTCTGAAGAAAATGTCATTGGAGTGGGGGGAGACCTTTGCTGTAATGATTTCCATGAGATGGTCGATGAATGTGTCATTCTTACCTGGGGCGTGGTAGAAGATGTGCAGTTTGCACAGTAGGTTAGAGTTGTTACATATCGAGAGTGTGTGATATTCGCAGGAGTCAATGGGATCAGAGTGAAGTTTGGTAACAGAGAGGTAGGAGCTGTAGATGCAAGCAATACCCCCCCCTTTTTTTATTTGCCTGTCAAGCCTTACAATGTAGTTTGGGGAGACCAATAAACCCACTTAAGGTGATGATGCTTCATTGAGCCACGATTCGGTTAAGATTGCTATGTCAGTTTCTTGGCTGACATAGCTTAGCCTAGTCTAATCTGAGTAGATTTATTTGAGACACTACAAAGTTTTCAATGTATAGATCCACTAGTTCCAGATAGTCAAATTCTACAGGGTGGTGGAGCAAGTGGATAGGAAGATAGTGTTTGGGAGCAAAGAATGGTAGTAAAAATCATCAGTAGTGCATATACTGAATTTGAAATGTTAATGCAAAGATATTGAAAAACACGTGCTTGCACTGAACAGTATTCTCAGAAAAATCCATAGTGAGATCTCTAATTAATTCATTGGTTTAGAGCCATTATTAACTAAATTTAGCATGTTTCTGAACTGTTGTTAGTATGAAAAATTGGGAATCTGAGGCACAAGGGATGGAAAGCATCTGATTGCTCTATATCACACAAAAGTATCAAGAGCAGAAGCTCTGTGTTCCTAGATCATTATCAGCTGCCAAGTCATTGGCTGATGCTATGTTCACATAGACTTTGCTATGAGCATCTGTGACTTATTCTTGTGCTAATCCTGGCTCACTTCTGGAATTCAAGAGTAACAAAAGAGAAAGTCATAGCAAAGTATCACAAATTCCTTTAACATATATATGTAGGCTTTGGTGAATTAATTTGTCGTTTTCTGTGTAAAACTGCAGATGTGGGGACAGATCAAAGATAATCAGTTACATAGGGCTTGATTTATATGTTGGCAGAGAGGGAACTCTGCCAGGTTGATTTAGAAGTGGTCAGACTATGGTTTGACGATGGCGGACATACAGCCGATTTTCAATGCCAGTTACCGCCAGGAAAAACTTGGTGGTAAGGGGCATTGAAAAGTGCTCAATTCCTCCCTTGCCATGGGAGGAAACCAGCATGGTGAGGAGGGCATTGTATTCTTAATTTTCAAAAAGAAAATCTTGCATTGGGAATTTATTTTTGAAAATAAAACAAATTGTAAGTTTGCCATACGGCTCCGTCATGTTGACCGAGCCATACGGCAAACTTACAATGCAATGACAGGAACCACAATGACAGCGGTTCCTGTCAGTGTAAGAAATGTCTGCAGGGCAACCTGACATTTCTAAATTTGGCCAGTGGCATCTCCGTCAGGGCAACTAAGTAATTCACAACTTTCATAAAATCTAGTATTTACCATCCCCCAGTTGTAACTAGGCTACAGGTGAGGGAGCTATCCAGACAGTGGCACTGGAGTTTAGGGAAGATGCCACAGCAGGTGACTGTGCAAAAACAGCAGTTGATGGACAGAGTGCAGAACAATGCCATACAGTCACCCCAGTACAAATATCTGGGCCGAAATCCATCGTTTTGTTGCTCACCATGCCATTCCAGTTTGAACCCAGCCATATGCAAATCAGTCTTGACACTGTGCCCCATGGGAACAGTCCAGCCCGAACTGCCAAGCCAGGTCCTCCCTGGACTGGAAACAAGCATCCTAGGACCGGATTCGGGCTTTTAGCCCTCAACAGCCAGGATAGCTTGATTCCAGTGGCATGGAGACCAAGGGACTCATGTCTGGAGCATACCCGTCCCACTCGGGGTGACAAATGCAAAAACAACAGTTGATGGACAGAATGCAGAACAATGTCATACATTCACCCCAGTACAGAGATCTGGGCCTAAATCCATCGTTTTATTGCTCACCATGCCATTCCAGTTTGAACCCAGCCATATGCAAATCAGTCTTGACCCTCTGCCCCATGGGAACAGTCAAGCCCAAACTGCCAAGCCCTGTCCTCCCTGGACTGGAAAGGTGACTGTAACATGATCTGTGGGAGGGTTAGTTTCCAGAAAAAGTATCATAAATTATATGCATTGCTCCTCTCCAGGACAACACAAATTTACACTACTGTGGACGATTTACAATTGTGTTTGGTCAGGGACTCGGGCATAATGCAGGCCCCAGCAGCCCCTGCAGCACTGAGGGCCCGGTCCTTCATGTAGCTTCCATTCAGCCTAAGACTTATTAATATCCCTAAGACATGGGAGTCTTGGGACCCCTCATCACATTCTGCAGGTGGGCCCTACCATTTTGTACTACACCACTGGTCATAGAGAACTAAAATCATAGATTTGGGTGCAAAGGTAACTAAGCTATGGTGAAATCATTTTGAATTTTTGAGAGCCTATGAAATTGAAAGATCAGAGGGCTGTGTATTGTGACTCACAAGAAGGAAGCGCTCCAGTCACACAAGCCCAATATCCCTACAGGAGTGTCCACCTCTGAAAACGTATTTTTTAATTCTATACAACAGACTACATCACTGCCCCTCACTGGACTCGTAGTATAAATGACAATGGTCCTAGACTCACTTAGCGTGCATCAAGTCAGAGATTCAAATATCATTTGTTGCTTTGAAGAATCAGCACATGATAATTACTACCTGTGAAAGTAACAAATATGCACCTGGAAAAATGAAAAGACACCCACTATTTTTCAGTAGGGAACTTTGTATGTTTTATTCTTAAATAAACCAAAAAGATAAAAAACATTTCACAGAATATACCAATCAAAAGGTTGCTGAAAGAAAGGGGTGCAAAGAAGTAGTGCTCATGGGAAAAGATGGGAAAATAAGAGACTTCAAAGTGAAGGTAATTAAATGGGAGTAATAGCAACAATTTTACAGTCCATACTGGTTATTAGTAGAACATACACCAGTGTATTATGGTCAGTCCAGAATACATCCTTATGTCATCATTTTTGTACAGTTTATTAGTTGCAGAAAGTCATCATCTGTTTGTTAGACAGGGTAGTAGTAGAATATGGTACAGGCCCAGAATTGGGGGTATGTGTCGCCGTTTCAACCCGACTTATTGTGTAGGGGGTAGATATAAACCTCCACTTGCGGGTCTTCCTCAGGCCAAGGGAAAGTGTGGGAGGCAACCTAAAAAGATAAACATAATATTAAGTGATGCATTGTAAAAGAATTCAAAAGTACGTCCTATGGGTGCCTAAACTACTGACCTATTTCAGGTGCCTGTTATTGGGAGACCCGATCACAGCTCCCTGGAATGGGTAGTCTGTAAATAAATAGAGGTACATATTAGATTACCAATTCGAGCAAGATCAATTAATGAAAGTGTAAAAACACTCAAGAACCCTTACCCGCATGGCAATGCTGTGTGTAACGCTTAGCTAGACTTCAACTTAACTGGCTTTCCATTGAAGGAAGGATCTGCTTCAAGATAGCCTGTCTGACACATGAAGCTATACACTTCAATACCCCTGTTTACCTGGCAAAAAAACTTTAGCTCTCTGGTTCCAGTCGAAACTTAAGAAGCTCCAATACACTACTACTGAAACCTCCTAAATTCAACAAAAAAAGAACTTCCCACCTTCTCAGGGCTGGCTCCAAGAATTTGGAATGCCCTTCCGACTGAGAACAGAGCGGAACCCTTGACTGCTTAACTTAAAAAACAAATCAAATGGCTACTATTGGATGAACTTCATCAGCAATAGCCTCTATGACATTTGCTAGTCACTTCCTTCTCTTTCTTGACAATCATTTTACTTTGTATTTCGAAGTGTATTTTGTTGTCCTTTTTACTTAGTGCTCTGCTAAAGCTTCATGGCCCCGTCTAGTAGGGCTGTTACCTGTTGATCATGTGCTACCTTGTTTTCCCCTTGCACCCCCATTTACTTTTTATATTTCAGGTACTATACCTCTTTATTGTATTGTACTCATGCTGTTTCCTTAGGTCAACGTTATGTTTTTTTTTTGTACAGCGCTCTGATACCCGTCTGGGTCTTGTTCGCGCTTTATAAAAATTTTCAAATAAATCTAATCCGCTAAAATGCTTTTGGGGGTATCCAAAGCCCAAAACTAATTCAATTAAAATACATCTGTGGTGCTGGAGTAAAGATGCAGTAGATACAAAGATGTGGAAACGTGTAATATTTGACTTAGCATGAGCTACGGCCATTTTGACTGTCGTGTCTATTTTGTTTCCTTCGTAATTCTTTCGTACTCTGCTGTTTGCCTTTTCACTCTGCTTGAGTCATCTATTTTACTTGACCTCCTGACATGGCTAAGCTATGTAAGTGCTGGGGGTTTGTAGATGACAGTGCACCTTGCTTTCGATGTTATCTGTTGACTGTTGACTGCTGCCATAAGCATTCCTGCTCCCCCTCCCTATTTGCTGACCAAGTGGTTATCTGTCTGCCCTTGTTTGCTGATAGCTATTTGTAAACTTGTTCCTTCCATTTCTGTCCACATGCTTACATTGCAGAAAACCAGCATATAAGGACGATGGTCAGTGAGTTCAGTGTACTTACCTCCTGCAGCACTTGAGAGTGTTGTGTGGACATGGTCCCACTCATGAGTAATTAATAAACTTGATTTATTTTACTTCAGCGCTGATCTCTATTTTGTTGGTCTATGGAACCGTTGGCAAGAGGGTGACCCTTCACCAGTTTGCTCACTTTTGGGTACATTTCCACAGTTTGCACCCGACACATGGGTCCAAATCAGAGACGCGGCCCTCCGAAGGAGTGGTCTCAATGGAGGATCGAAATATTAATGAGGATGCGCACTGCATAAGAAGGCCCTTGTCTTTGCAGGCCGACGTGACTTTTCCGTTTTTTTCTGATTTGACCCTCCAGGTGGTAGCCGGTCTCAAATGAGCCTTTCTTTGGCGTATTCTACAGTGACCATTAGGTCTACCAGAGATCGGCAGGTGAGAATTGGAGACGTCTGTTTGGTAAGGTCGCTGTAGCGGAACTCTTGATTTGCTTGGTTTGTTTTTTTGGATTAGTTTTAGTATTCATTCTTTGCAAAGACTGAAGGCAGGTAATGTGGAGATTTTTCTCCTTTTGGAATATTTGTTTGGAGTAATAATATTTTACATATACTTGTGAAAACATGCCTGTTCTTAGCACTGCCGAAAGTGGTGCTGCTGCTCTTGTGTTACTAAGAATACCTTGGAACAAAGTCAGCCGGCTCCTTTGGAAGGGACCCCAAATAGAGAGATGTGTATCAAATATGGTAATTCTCCCATAATTTATGGATCATTGTGGAACAAATACACAAAGAGTCTGATTTACAATGACCAGTGAATGGGTTATTCGATTCTAAAAAGGTTCAATATGTAGAGCAGTGTTTATTTAAAAGAAATAGTAGACAGGATATGTTTGATTTGGTACGTATGTGGGATAAAGAAGTGTGGGAGAGAGCGAAGACAGCAGAAGCTATTGCAGAGTAAGAGCAGCAAAAACAATATATCAAAAAGCGGTGGAATTAAAGACAAAGAAATGAAGCAAATAATAGAAAAGGAAGATAGAGAACGTCGATTAGAGGTAAATGGCCAGTACCTTAGTAGACGCCCTATTTATCCGATACTTAATAAGCCTCATGATGATTCCATTTTATTAGATCAACCCCCACCCCGTATAAATGTCCTACTCCAAGTGCCCCTAAGGATGAGGCTTCTGACAAGCAGCATTCTAATTCAGAGGATAAAGATAAAGACAAGCAAGGTGTGCAACAGACTCGCTCTAATTTGACTAAAGCAGAAAAAGATACATTAAAAACTGCTGCTAAAGAGGGAACCCGTCGGACTACTGCAGCGACCATCCTCATAAATATGGTTCAACCATGGAAAGATATAGACCAGTTATATTTTGTAGAAAAAATTCTGGTGGGAGGTAATATATGGTTGGTGGCATAATTCTGACGAAACAGAACCAGCTGATCAGAACGTTGATTATAAGCGGTTAGTCGATGGGACTTAACTTTTTTCAGATATACCTGATACGATTAGACGACGAGTTAAATTGCAAGATGAAACATTGCGTTTACGAAAGGAGCAAGAATTAGCTAGAAAGGGTAAAATTGTAGAAACCGAAAAGTCTCAGACAGAGAAAGCAGATGTTTTGGTGGATACGAACAAACCCAGTAGTAGTGAAATTACTATGAAATATAATAACATTGTAGTGCCCAAATATCCAGTAGTTTCTGATATCACAACCCTTCTCACTATGGTCCCTCCCACTACCACTACATTTTCGGTGATCGACTTAAAGAACGCATTTTTCTCAATACCCATTCACCCAGACAGCCATTATCTTTACTGATTTACATTGAAAAATAGATCTTTCCGGTTCTGTAGAGCTCCACAGGGCTATAGAGAGAGTCCTAGCATTTACAGTCAAGCATTAAAAAGACAACTGGCTTCCTTTCCTATACCAAAAGGGGTGGTCCTTATCCGATATGTCGATGGCATCTTTTTAGCTGCAGATATCCCTTAGCAGTGTGAAGAAGGAACACTGTCATTGTTATCATTTCTTGCATCACATAATCACAAAGTTTCTAGAAAAAAATTGCAATTTTGTAGACAGGAGGTTACCTATTTAGGTCACCTCCTGTCTCAGGAGGGACGTGCACTCACACCAGATTGCATTCAGACCATTTTAGATACTCCTGTGCCCATTCTCAGAAGGATGTCTGTGCACTGATTGGCCTTACTTCTTTTTGTAGGCAGTGGATCCCCAGTTTATCGCACATTATTAAATCTTTGTCAGCCCTTTTGACTAAAGACACTTCGATGCCCCTCCCATGGACTACTGAATGTCAGAATGCCTTCCAACAGTTACGCTAAGCTCTTTGTTCTGCACCAGTATTAGTAACTCCAGACTACTCTAAGACTTTCACACTCTATGTACACGAGAGGGAAGGTTGTGCCCTCCTGGTTGTAACACAGATGTACGGTGATAAACAACGTCCTTGAGCATATTTCTCAGCTGTGCTTAACCCAGTCACTCTCGTGCTGCCTGGATGTTTCCGAGCAGTGGCAGCAACGGCTGTATCTATACGTCAGATTGAAGGAATAGTTTTGTCACACAAACTGCTTGTATTAATACCCTATTCAAACGGAAACTTAGCATTTGACTAGTACTCGCTTGACAGGATATGAATTGACACTTGTGGCCCCTCATATCACATTGAAAAGATGTTTGACATTAAACCCTGCTACACTACTACTATTTCCAGCTACTAAGCCTCAGTCACAAGAGTTACATGATTGTATATGCCTCACTTTAGAGTAAACCTAGGGTTGTGTTGACCTACAAGGTGCACCTCTCTCTAGTGTTGATGGGGAGTTATGGGCTGATGGCTCATATCTGAAATTACCGGATGGCACTACATCTGCTGCCTATGCTATTACGACACTACAGATAGTAGTTGAGACAGCTCGCATCCCACAGAAGTCGGCCCAAGCTGTTGAATGTACACACACACAGGCACCACAGCACAACACCCACAACCACCACAACAAACACATATTTTTTTAAGTGTGAAGACAGGTGTGTTTATTTTACCTTGATGAGTTGTAAAATGAACAGTACTGTATTACACATAAGAAAATAATTGCATGCAACAGAAATGTAAAAATAAACTAGGCCAAAGCAAATGTTAACACATGATTCATATTAAGACAAGTGAAAAAGAAGCTTACCTTAGATCCCTGAGACAACGGAGTTGATTAGCGACATGGTCAAGTAGTAACAACAAAGGAAGGACCTGGACAATGGTGTTCAAGAAGGAAATGGAAGTGGACAACAGAGAAAAGACACGTTTCAGCCAACTCAAATTTGGAGGTGTCCCTGCCACAGGAAGGACGGGACATAACTTTGTCAGTTCGCAGCAATTTTTTTCTGATGTCTTTCACACCATCACCAGCTAAAGTTTTGACGTACTTGATAATATTTTTGTTATTAGACTTTTTAAGTGCATCAATGAACATCAATAAAATCATCATATGTCTCTATTCAAGCAATCCAGCTATTGTATTTTGCATTTTGCCGGTAGAGCTTCTTTTCTGTTTCAGTACATATGCACCTTTGATAGTAAAGCTCCATCTAAAGTATAACTAAAGTTTACGTGGCAGTGCAGTACCTTTTTGTATGGCCTGACCTGCAGATTCTCAGCCAACAATGTGTAGATTCTCTGCAATCTTACGCTATCTTTGACTGCTTTATAGCAGCTGAAGCTGCGCTCTAACTCCAAATACGTCAGGTGTTGATTGTATACTTCAACTACGACGCATGTGGCACTCCGGAGCAGTTTGCTTGGACCACAGCAAACTCTCTGAGAGAGCATTGTTGATTTTTGGGTTACTTATCTCCTATCTTGACACTAGTTGTAGCGTCTAACCCAGCCTGGGATCCGCCAATGACTATGTCACACATAGAGCTAGGAATACAAGTCTTTATTCGTCTGTGAACCCAACATTCTAAACAAGCCTTCAGTCCATTCCACTCCATCACTTATGTGACATCTCTATGGGATTTAAGGTGCCAAAAGGGTTTCGTCATTGCTAGCTCACAAGACAACACAGCACTGTCACGCCAGGAAGTAGCATGGCATTCAGTTTATCTGGTCAATGAGACAGATGTCACATGATCTACAGTTCTCTCTCAAGACCTAACAAAACCTACAATGAGGATTCCTCTGGTACACGAGCTGCAGAGGAGCTTGTAGATTCTGAGAGTCCACAATGCACAAGTGTCCCAGCCAAGGTGTCACGTAGCCCATAGGGACATTGTCGTTTTTCACTAACTTAGCATGAGCACGTTGCAGATTGCCTACTGATTTGCACACATTTACACATGTCTTTATTTTTTGCAATCAATTTCATGGCTGCTTTCACATGAGAATTCATTTCTGTGTTTGCTCTCTGCATGTTTCTAGGATTTTGACTGAACATTATGTGCAAGGTCGAACAACAATGCCTCTTGTTATTTTGTTCCGGCCAGACCTTAGCTCTTAGACAAAACATACTGTTGCAGCTGTTGTTTGGACAGCGTACTTGGGTGTTTAGTGGGGTACATGAATAGGTGACACACACTTGGAGAGGGACATTTACAGGGAGAAGAGTGAGACAGCACCTATGATGTAGATCTACCATCTATAGGCTAAGGTATGGGGTCTGTTGACAAAGCCCAGAGAGCTTCTATTATATAATAATACTTATTCTTAGCAAGGGGAGAGGTTAGGCACTATTGTCTTTTCTCCATTGTCTTTTGTATGATGACATCTCCCTTTATCATATATGGACTAGCTGCTATTCTGATTGTATTTGTATTATGCATTTTCCTGATTGTTGTGGCATGTATACTGCATGTTAGGGCAAATTAGTTAAAATAAATATTTTAAACTGCATTGTGTCCCTGTCATATCTTATTGTGGAAAAGTACAAGAGAGTGAGCAAAAGGGTGTGTCTTGTTACTGCGATTCCTGAGAGATCTGGAAGTATTGTGTTCTGGGGTGTCTAATCATTTGTTTCTCTGTGAGTGAGTAGGAGAGCAAGTGAGACACTATAGCTAGTCAGTCCTGGGTTTGTGGGTACTAAGGTGGTAGGAATACCCAGTCTCTATATGCCAAGGTCCCATATTCCTGCACTAAGTTCTTTATTTGTGCAGAATCCCTGCAACAAAGGAATGTTCTAACACAGCGACAATCTAGACACATAGGTGCCCTGCAGGTGCAGTATTAGTTACTATTTCAAGGATAATAAATGTTGCACCAGTTGTCAAACCTTTAACATCTTGACGGGCTTAAATGAAACCCAATATCAGCCGGTAACAGCTCAAAAGGGAATGATTGACAACCTGTCATCCATCTTGGAGGCTAAGATGAAGGCCATTTGTTTGCCTCTTCAAGGAGGCACACTTCATCTTGCAAATCCAATGTAGTGTGGAGTAGTGTGGCTCACTGGTTAGAGGCGGCAGGCCTGAGAGCAGAAGTCAGCCTGGGACCAGGGTTCAATTCCCGACGCGGCAGGGTCGTGGACCTTGGTCAGCGGACTTGATAATTCTCGCTTCAGTGCTTACTCTAATCAGGGGTTCCACTCGGCAACTCTGGGCATTAGCTTGCCTAATCTCTACAACGGCCCCACCAATTCCGGGGATGCCTGGCTCCACCTTGGGGACTCCCAGCAAGGGACCATCCCACAGGGAAAGCCAGGACGGGTTCCCCAGAGTTATACAGCGCCGGGACGCCCCATTGCTGGGGCAGCTGTGCGCTTTACAAGTATATTACATTTACATTTACATTTACATTCTCGTCTTTGGCGGAGAGATATTATATATTTTAGCGTATATCCATTATATTGTCTTCTTTTATCCTACACAGCAGGGAATTGTTTGTGATCCACATAAGGAGAAAGAAAGATGTATTTAAATACTTTTAGAATACAGCAACATACAATATGACTCTTGAATGTAGACAGATGGACACGGTTGTCAACACAACTTTGATTTTATTTTATCTCTTTCTTTTTGCAGGTTTGGCCTTATTTCTCCAGGTGGAGCTGGGTGAGATATATTTTATCTTATTTTATCTTTCCAATAACTGTTATACATATGGACCTGCTTCTGTGTGTGTGTGTGTGTGTGTGTGTGTGTGTGTGTGTGTGTGTGTGTGTGTGTGTGTGATATATCTGTGTCTTTAAGTGCACTGGAGACTAGACGCACTAACGCCTGTGGCAGGAATAGCCTACAAAGATCGTGGGTGACTAAGTAGGTTGTGCAAAGACATGGTGGGTGAGTGCATGGTCAAGGCTAAGAGTGGCTAACTCATGTAGTTAAAAAGCACCCTCAGTCATCTGTGAGAACAACATTGCAATAGTGAAGTAACATCTGCTAAAATTAAGGGGCATATTACCAACAACTAGCGATAATTTTTGTCTCTAACTTGTTTAGAGACAAAAATTATCGCCGCACATCGGCGATTTTTATCGCAGATAAACCTTGCTATTAGCAAGGTTTATCGCAAATGCGATAAAAAACGGCCGCAAAGCATGAATATCGCTGAAAAGTCAGCGATATTCATGCATTATCGAGCAAATGCTCTTAGCCATGTTATCCACCTCCCATTGGATAACATGGTGAAGAACTGCTCAGGGCAGGTGTTAGCTTTTGGAGATATTCGCGCTTAGCGCGAATATCTCCAAAAGTTGGTAATAGGAGATAGCGATGTTAGCGACTGTTTCCAGTCGCTAACATCTTGGCACGCCCACTTTGCATGTCATTAGTGATAAATATCACTGACATGCAAAGCGGGGCCCAAGATGGTCGCTATCTCCTATTAGCTGTCACTAACTGGTGTTAGCGACAGCTTGGTAATAGGGAGATAATTTTATCTCTGCTTTCTTGGCTTTTAAAGCCAAAAAAGCGGAGATAAACCCCCTTGATAATATGCCCCTAAGTTTTCAAATCTAGACTAGCATGTCTTCATCACAAATAGAAATCATGATGCATGACTCAGGGACCTGGCCCTCGGCTTCAGTACTTTAAAACCATGGCAGGTATTGCTATTGATTTAGTAATGTGCACAAAGGGTCGGCCTTGAACTATATAGTGATGCCTAGCCTGATTTTATCGTCCATTGAGAAGTGTTGGAAAATTGATATACCAGAAAGGCTGTAGTAGAGTCACAAGCAAAACTGATAGTAGGATGTGTGCTTCTAAAAATTGCTAAAAGCCATCACTGCTCTTAACAAGAAACTCTGTAGGTGAAAATGGTTGTCGTGCGATTGACTTATATGTAAAATAACTACTGCATGTAGTAGTAACTTTACAGTTTTTTGCTACTCACCCCTTCCAAACGTAAAGTCACTACCAGCTCTACACAAAACAGGAGTTTGGGGATGCTAGAGCCGGATTTAATGGTGTAATAGTACTGCTAGTCTCTTTACACATGTAGGTGGAATTCTCTGCCAATGAATCTCTATACGGAAAAATAATAAGGTTTAACAATTACTATAGAAAATATTTTAAATATTTTAATGTAAAACAAAAATGTAAAATAACTTAAAATATCTATTATTAACGTAGATCTCAACAGAAAAGCATTACATTAAATGTTTAATACGTAGTAGAATATGGAAATATATCAATTCAATTTATAATTATTATTTTAAAAAAATAATTAAATCCCATCACCTCTATGATTTTTATATGTAAATAATGTTTAGTCAAATGGCTAAACCATATTTAATTAATTTAACTAAGTTTAATGTTTAGTAACAGCTTGTAAGTTTTATTTAGTTAGTTTAGTTAGACACCTAAGCGAATTTTCGGAGACCACAATCTCCTGCATCAGGCGTAGAGCGGATTTAGACCCGGATACAGTTCTGAGATGGCTCTTTTACTGGCTATGGAAGATCTCTTGATCAAGTCATCTGCGCTCATTCTCCTTGATTTGAGTGCAGCTTCCATTACTATTTCCCACTCCATCTTTCCTCACAGACTGGAGATGTTTGGCATAACAAGAAAAGTATTAAAAAGGCTGACCTCATTCCATGATAAGAGAAGCTTCTAGGTCAGGGGAGACTAATGTCTGTCGATGGTCCATCAGCTTAAGTGTGTTGCGCCTCAGGGGTCCTCCTTGAGCCCCACTCTTTTTAATGTATATGGAAGGTCCCTAGCTGATGTTATCTGCTCATTTGGCTTCATTATGGCGTCCTACACAAACGACACCCGCATTGTAACCCGCCCTGGCACCAAATATGGGTCAAACAATGGTGAACCTATCCAGCTGCCTTGAACAAGTCAACAAATGGATGACCTCTTGTTGCTTTAAATTAAACAGCGAACAAGATCTTGATGGTTGGAAACAGCCCATACCTCTGGGACCATCTATTTGAGTTTCCTATCTGGGGTACCGTCGATCTCCTTCACTCGACGTCAAGAGCTTGGGAGTTCTATTGGACAAATATCTCACCATGACCTCCCATGCCAAGAAAGTTGCTGGGACTTGTTTTGGCCTGTTAAGAGTTTTGAGAAAGACACTTAAGTTGCTCCCAGCAAAAACCCCAAGAACAGTTGAACGAGGTCTCATACTCTCACGGTTTTGACTACAGTAATTTGCATTATCTATGCAGCCCCAGCTATGTCCTAAAGAGATTGCAGCCTATTCGAAATGCTGCTGCTCGTATTTAGTTGTTCCTTCCAAAATGTCACTCTGCACATCCGGCCTTGGCCAGCCTTCACTGGCTGCCAGTAAATAAAAGAATTGACTCTATATTGCACACAATATAAAACATGTGCAGGGGCCTCATATCCTGAGCCATCTAATTGTTCCTTATAGCAATGCACAAGATCTGAGATAAAACAACCGTTTTCTTCTGACCAAGATAGGAATTCCTCGGATTTTTGACCATTAATAACTTTATACGTGTTGTATTTTTTTTAAGTTATAATCACTTTTAACTTAGTGACATCTGTTCTAGTGACATTTCCGTGAAATTTTGCAGCATTCTGTGGTATTTCACGAAAGTATATCAAGGTATATAGCGATGACAAGGCATTATGTGATTGGATAATGACTGCCTTTACAATAGTTAAAGCCAGCCATGTTGCTTTTCGGTACGCTACGGCGTTCTGGTAAAAATATTTATAACTTTTAACATATTTAAAAAAAAATTACAGAGTATCATGAAACTACCCCGGGAGTATCACAGTAATTTTTTTTAATCTTAAAAGATACAAAATATACTGTCCTACACTATATTTTGTAAATATAGTGCACTACATTTTTTAAGCATAGTTAAATCTTCACAAAAACGTTGACTGACTACCATGTTAACACTTACAAATTACTGCGCTACCTAAATTTTTTTATTAAAAAGCGCAATTCTCCCAAAACTGCTATAAAACCTAATACTAAGGCCCTTACCCAGAACACAGTGAAAGTGTGCTGAAAACTACATGGCTGCCTTTTACATTTTCTAAAGAAAGACATTAGCCAATCATATACTGCCTTATTATCAACATGCACTGTGGTATACCACAAAGTTACAGTGGCATACCACTGCACAATATATTAATAAGTATTTTAACACTTATAACTTTAACACTACTAAACCTACTACCAATAATTAGTATATTTACCTCGTAATCTATAGTCCTGGCACATTACATCTACAACCGTTCATCTACTTTCATGCAACATCTGTTTTAAGTACCACACTCCACTCTACTCCACTCCACTCCACACCACTCTATGCTACTCCATTCCATGCCACTCCATTCTACATTATAACACCACGGTACTCCACTCTACCATACTAAACTAATGCCACTTCACTCTATGCCAATCCACTGCACACCACTCCACTTTATGCCACTCCCGTCTGCACCTCTTTATTCTACACTATTACACTCTACATTACTCCACTTTAAATCACTAGACTATACGCCACTCAACTCCATGCTAATCCACCGTATGCAACTTCAATGTGTTCCTGTCCTCTCTACATCACTTCACTGTATAATATTACACTCAACGCCACCCCACACTATGATATTTGGAGTCTATGCCACTCCACTTTAGGTTACTCCAGAAAACTCCACTCTACGCCATTGCACTCTACACCACTCCATTGTTCGCCACTCCAGTGTACACCTCTCCACTTTAAGAAATTCTGTTGTACGCCACTCCAATCTACACCTGTCCCATGTATGCCACTCTACACTATTGTACTGTATGTAACTTCTCTCTAAGCCACTCTACTCTATTCCAATCTATGACACTCCTCTCTATGCCACTGCACTCTTACGCCACTCAACTAGATGATATTTCATTGTACCCCACCCACCCCACCCCATTCCTCTGTATGACACGCCAGTCTACAAGACTCCAATGTACGCTACTTCAATGTATGCTAAAACACCCTACGCTACTCCACTCCACACTATTGCACTCTATGCCAATCCACTGCACGTAACTGCACTCTACTCTAGTTCACTGTATGCAACAATGCTCTACACGCTCCCAAACGCCAGCTTCGATCGACCGGCCACGCCCTCGCCACAGTCCCCCGCATCCGAAGAGCCACCACAGGGGGAAGGTCCTTCTCCTACCTCGCCGCCAAGACCTGGAACTCCCTCCCGACCCACCTCCGCCTGACCCAAAACCACCTCGCCTTCAGGAAGCAGCTCAAGACCTGGCTGTTCGAGCAGTAGCGGACCCCCCCCCCCCTAGCGCCTTGAGACCCCCCGGGTGAGTAGTGCGCTATATAAATGCTTTGATTGATTGATTGATTGATTGTATTCCATTCCACTCTACAACACTCCTCCCTACTGTACTTCATCTCACTATATGCTACTAAACTCTACGCCACTACACTGTCTTCCACTCCACGCTAGTGGTTTGCATGTCACTCCACTGTATGCCACTCAGTGTACACCTCTCCAGTCTATGCTATCCCGCTGTACACCATTCCAATCTACCACGTCCACTGTACGCTGCTCTGCTATAAAACAATCCACTGTGTGCTGTTACACTGTACCTAATTACACTCTAGGCCATTCCACTCAACACCACACCACTCTATTCCACTCTATGCTATTGTACTGTAAGCAACTCCACTCTAAGCCACTCCACTCTATGCTATTCCAATCTACACCACTCCCCTGTATGGCACTCCACTATACTCTATTCCACTCTACACCACTCCACTCTATACCACTCCACAATATTCCACTCAATGCCACTCCACTCTGTGCCAATCTACTATTTGCTATTCCAGTCTAGGCCACACACCACTCTACGCCACCCCACTATACTCTATTTACCTCTACACCACTACACTCCACACTATTCCACTCTACGCTACTCCACTGTTCGCCACTGCACTATTCGCTATTCCACTCTACACCACACACCGGTCTACGCCACTCCATTTTACGCTATTCCACTCAATGCAGCTCCACTTTACGCAACACCATTCTACCCACCCCACTCTACCCCATTACTCTGTATGACGCGCCAGTTTATGCAGCTCCAGTTAACACTAATCTACTGTATGCCTCTAAACTCTATGCTACTCTACACTATGCTATTACACTCTGAGCCAAGCCACTGCACGTACCTTCACTCTGCGCTATTCCCCTGTATGCAACAGCACTCTATGTTAATCCATTGTATGCCACTCCACTGTATGCCACACCACGGTACGCTACTCTGCTCTACGCCACTCCACTGTACCTCACTTCAGTCTCTGCCACTCCGCTCCACTATCCTCCATTTTACTGAAAGCTACTCCACTCTACACTATTCCAATCTACACCACTCGACTGCACGCCACTCCACTATACTCTATTCCACTCTACACCATTCCACTCCATACTATTCCACTCCACGCCACTCCACTCTATGCTACTCCACTATTCGAGTTTCCACTAATCTGCTATATGCCGCTACACTCTACCGTACTCCACACTATGCTATTGCACTCAACGCCAATCCACTGTATGCAACTCCAATTTGTGCGTTTCCCCTGTATGAAACACCACTCTATGCTATTCCATTGTATGCCACTCCATTGTATGCCACATCACTGTACGCTACTCTGCTCTATGCCACTCCACTGTACGTCTATCCAGTCTCTGCCATTCCACTGTACACCACTACACTCTATGCTACTCCACTCTGCACTATCCACTGCATGCCACTCCACTCTATGCCACTCCACTCTTTAATACTCTATATCACTGCACCTTCCACACTCTATGACACTTTACTGTACGCTACTCTACTCTACAACACTCTATGCCAGTACACTGTACTCCTCTCTATAACACTTTTCAACAGTCTACAACATGCCACTCCACTTAGTGCCATTACACTGTATGCTTCTCCAATCTACGCTACTACACTGTAAGCCACTTCACTGTACCCAACGGCACTGCACGCCACTTCAATCTATGCTGCTCCATGTGACTCTGTACTCCACTCAACGACACTCTATGCCCCTTCACTCTACCACACATTCTCCACTCTATAGCACTCCATTGTACTCTACTTCACTTTACTCCTCAGTACGACACTACACTGTCTGACACTCCACTGTACGACACTCTCCTCCACTGTACTGTACAACACTCCACATAGCGACACTCCACTCGATGACACTAGACTGTACGGGTTGAAACACATTTTTAATAAAAATAAAAAACATTGAAATTATAGGAAAAAAACAAAAGTTAAGGATAAGTTATAGTCAAGAAAACTATATGTATTCTTTCTATACAAACACGACTTAAACTATACAAACATCAGAAATTCTGACGTTATAGTTACAACTTAAATTTATAATTTACACAGCACCAGTGATAACTGACATTTATAATTACACACTACCTTGAAATTTGTGCACCTCCATACACAGCCTTGTCAACTCACTTGTCACACTACATTATTTATAACCATGGCCATGTGTGCTTCTGGACATACTCCAAGGTTGAAGTCAGACACATCTCCAGCAACCTTGATTCTCAAACATTATTCAAATTTATAAGTATAAAATAGATGTGTTATACTGTGAGACTTCTATCCATCAAAGCAACCACCCTCAATAGCCCTCTCTCCTGATTAACCCTAGTTAAGAACAAGAAACAGGAAAGAAACAGAAGAGGGACAATATACGGCATCCACTCATGTGACAGTTCAGAGGAAATACAGCATTGTGTTTTTATATGGATGTCCGTCTTTCCACTCAGTCAGTGCTGATGAAAGGCCATCTTTTGGTGGCTGGTGCCGTCAAGGAAAAACCTGGCCTGAGCTGTAAATGAATGAAAGACCTTCTTTATTTCCACGTAGAACCCCTTCGATGCGTGTGTCGGCCAACGGCCGTCGCAAGCACTACCTCGACAGTGCTGCATACGTCCATTGGCCGACGCAGCACCTCCCACTGGTTCAAACCACATGAACTTTGGGGATGATCCATTTCCTTTCCCACTCTGGAAGAGGATTACTCTAGCCCTTTGCTGGAATAAAACTTTGACCATTTACAACGTTGAAAGGAGTTGGGTGGGAGCTTGTGAATGTCTACAAATTTCCAAGTTTTTGAGTATTCACTAAGTTGCTAAGCAAACCCACACCTTGTAATGCCCACTGCACACCCTTTGTGTAGCAGTTACTCCTGTGCAATTATCCGCATTAGTGGCAGACAATACCAGATTTATGGCTGCTGGGTCACCTTTTATGAATGCATGAAGGCCTTGAATCCTGACATATGCATAGATTTACCAACACAAATAGCTCTGAGAATCGGACCCATATTGTAGATATATACATGTGTCGTTGTAATGTGGTACTGTCCAAAACCGCAGCATCAGAGGGTGAACTCTACGAAAATATTCTTTGTTTGATAGCTTTTGGACTTTCACAGAAATGGGATGTGTAAAGTAAATGAATAGTTGGGCAGGTGCAGATGCACCAGAGGTTCCAGACCTTCATGGCTGACAAACCCGAGAGGTATAGAATCAACTCCTGCATACCATGGCTAGGATGAGATAGGGCAGAATTTACTGCTATTCTGCCGGAACTAAGCTCTGCTCATTGTCTTATAGGCTCTTCCAACAAACTCATCTGCTACTTCACCAACTGGTCCCAGTATAGACCTGAGCCCGCCAAGTACAAGCCAAACAATGTTGATCCCCACCTTTGCACCCACGGAGTCTATGCCTTCGCCACCCTGAGTGAACACAAAATTGTGCCTTTCGAGTGGAATGATGATGTTCTCTACGTTGAGTACAATGACCTCAAGAAAGTGTGAGTAACCACCACAGACAGAAGGATTTATGTCAATATGTCATGTACTATTTTTGAGAATTCTGCTTTACACACGTGCCAGCTGAGCTCTTTCCCTCATTCTATAAAATGAAAGACTGAACTTGTATGTGTGCAATGGGCACACCCTAGACCAAAGAAGAAAATGGTAATTTTTAAGGAGACCTAAATCAAAATAAGAATTGCATTTTTTTAAAGTACTTTGCAAGAGTTATAATAATAATTGCTGATGAGCATGAAGGCGTAAGTACATTGCTGAAATTGAAACAGTGCTAAACCTATGTTTTCCACCAAAAACAGCCTGGGATGTAGATATAAATATTAGAGTGTTCAGATGTTTAAGGAACACATTTACTTTTGACCAAGTTCATAACTAAACTCTTGTTTTATACTGAACCGGAAACATCATCTCACACTTACTTATATATATATATATGTATATATTCAATGAAAAAACATAGGTTTCAGGCACGTTATAGTTAGGAATTAGCATTTAAAAAACCTTAGATATTCACTAAAAAAAACATAGGTTTCAGGGATGTTATAGTTAGTTGGACATTTGACTCATATAAAACCAGAGAAATTCGCCTGTTATAGTTAGTTGAACTAACTGCAATTTGCACGCCCGTAATGCACTGCTGATGATGTCACATATTACATCACTCATGACATGGTCAGTGACATCACTGATGACATCACTCATGACATCACTCATGACATCATCCAGTGAATGTGTGTTTCTGTAAAGGTTAAATATGTTTTATATATAGATGCCATGGTGTATTGAAAAATGAATGCATTTACCAGTGGCTAAAGGGATTATCTAGTAGGTGAGTGACTGACTGTATAAGTGAGTGATTGAACATGTCATACCGAATGCATGGGCTAGTGACTTAACTGTGTAAAAGTCTGTATTAGTCTCTCCGTTGGTGTGTAAGCAACTGCATGGGTTGCTGAATAGCTACATGAGTGTCTATATAGGTTATTGATTTGTTGTCTGAGTATCTGTATGGGTCCCTGAGTGTCTGTGTGGGTGGGTGCATGGGGGGTGTATGAGTCTCTGCATAGATGTCTGAGTGGGTGATTCAGTGGTTGTATGGATTAAAAAGTGCATCTGCGAAGGGCTTTATGAGTGAATTAGTGTGTCTATGGGTGTGTTGGTGAGTGAATAAATGTCTCAGTGGTATATCTGTGAGTAACTACATATGTTTTAAGGCAGTAGATGTGAGTGTTGGAATATATTAATGACTATACATGAGAGTAAGTAATTTGAAGAGTGAGTGTATAAATAAGTGCCTGCTTCTATCAGTGATTGTATAAGACAGTAAATACGTGTTAGTATCTGTATAAAAAAGGGATGTGGTATGTCTAAAAATAACGAAGTTGGTGTGTGTAACTGTATACATGACTAAATGGGTATGTGATTGATTCTTTGCTTTACTGACTAGGTGTGTGAGTAACTCTATGGATGAGTGGCAGAGTGTGACTGCATGTATAGATGTATGAGTGCATATTATAGTCCTGTATTGATGAGTAACTACAAGTATAAATGACTGGATGTGTGTGTAGAGAGTGCTATGTAGTATATGGCATTCCTCTGTGTACGGTTTCAAAAATAGTAGTCAGCATTTTAGAATGGGTGTATCAAAGTTTATATTAGAGCATCAGTACGTGCATCAGATTGTCACGTGGATGATGTCATGAGTGATGTCATGAGTGATGTAATTTGAGATGTCATCAGTGATGTCATCAGTGATGTCACTGACCGTGTCATGAGTGATGTAATATGTGACATCATCAGCAGTGCATTGCGGGTGCGCAAGTTATAGTTAGCTCAACTAACTAGAACAGGCAAATTGCTCTGCTTTTATATGAGTCAAATGTCAAACTAACTATAACGTCCCTGAAACCTATGTTTTTTTAGTGAATTTCTAAGGTTTTTTTAAATGCTATTTCCTAACTATAACGTGCCTGAAACCTATGATTTTTTCTGTGAATTTCAAAGGTTTTTTAAATGTTAATTTCTTATTTTAATGTTTCTAAAACCTATATTTTTTCAAATATTTTTTTTAATATTTTGGAACTCTATTATACTTCTTTTTTTAACTTTAAAAATTATGTAATGTTTTATATCTTCCCCAAAAAATACTTATATATATTTTTCTTCCGGGAAAAACTGCACTACCATACCAGTAGCGCACCAAGCTCCATCACCATACGAATCCTATCTGCCATGTTGCTAAACTCGTAAATGATGCGCATTTCGTATCCAATGACTTCGTGGCACCGCATCCCGCGTAACATCATATACACATGAAGTCACCCCAGCTGCTACTTTGGTATCCGACGGGTACACAGTACAAAGCCCCACGTTACATCATGTATGTATGGGGTTGCGCCCCCTGCGTGTTGCGTATGCAACAAGTACATGCTGCCAGGCCCTGTGTTACATCACAGACATACAGTGTCGCGCCAGGTACGCCATTCCCTCATTTTTTGTTTTTTTGTCTCAAAAGTATATCTAAATAACTTTAAACAGTATATGCGAACAAGCAATGATGTAAAATATTTTAAACATTTATATATTTCTAACTGTAATAAACATATATTATGATAAATATATTTTGTCAAAATTGCGTCGGGTGCAGCCTCCTTGCGCTCTCGGTGCGCGATTGCCATGTGACCTTAATTTTTTTTTTCATTGCTTTATAACATTTACCATTGTAACAGTTGGACGACCCCACCCATTTTACTCATTCTCTCTACAGCGTTTGATGAGAGACACCTCTTCTGCTTAGAGAGCTTTTTTGAAAAGTTTTTTTGCTGTGTACACATATCTTATACTACACACAACATGCAACGATCATCTTGATCAATTTTCATGGTCTGTACATTAGCCTTCCACTTGTGATCGCCATGCATCTCAAATGATACATCAAAAAACAAATATGTGTTACACAATGCCCCTGCTGTGTGTGTGCACATTATTGTGCTCCCTTTCGGCCTGGGTATTCGTGGCTCTAAGAAGTATCAGGAGCCACGAGCAGAGTGCACATCCTAGAACACATGTGACAAACAGTAAACAGCAATGTATAGATTTCTTTTGCTGTACGCTCTGTTGACAGGCTTTACCAATATACTAGTGTGTTATATGTGAGACTTTCACATTCACATTTGACATGTATTCCTTGACTGTAATAAGTGTTATCACTGTGTATGACGTAGCCTCACTGCTGATCCTCCCTCCATCCAACCACATTCACATGTGTAGGCTTCGCGATAGCAGCAATTTGTCAGGATACAACCAAGTCTGACACCGTGGAATACCCCAGAAACTTACCTGTGTTAAATCCTTCTGCTTGTCCACAGCTCACCGAAAGAGAAAGTGCCGAACCCGATCCAGGAACAAACGACATCCCCGGCTTCTGGCCCTTTAACTCTCAGGCCTGCCTGCTACCAAGTCCCGCCCCTGAGGACGTCATGCCAGAGGATTCGCCCAACTTAAGTAGGTGGCCGCCTCATCAGTAAGTCGTCAGAGAGAACCAGGAAGACCCAGGTGACTCACGTTTGCTGGAAGAATCTCCGGAGAGATCATCCCACGCTGCCAGTACCACTCCCGACCTGAAGCAGACGACCCAGGAGCCAGGAGGCTTTTCCCACGCAGTGCCCAGCCACATACCCGGAGGTTCGTGGCTCAGACAGGTGCATGACCGTCTCCGGGGCTCCGGGAGTAGGGTGGAGAAATCCCCGCTGGGTGGTCATTGAGCAGGGCGGGCTCCTTCCCGTAGCATAACAGGCTCTGTACAAAACCCCGTTCCTGGTGTTGGTGTCCCTCGCCCTCACGACCCGACCAAAGCGGTGATCCCTCACCTTCCCCCTCCCTGAACTGAAAAGATTTTGGCCTGCCAGTAAGGCTTTGTGTTTTTTTTCTTTGTTTTTCACGCCAGACCGAGCGGAGAAGTCCGTGGAGAAAGCGCGACCCTTGACCCCGCCAGAGGCTGATTCCCTGCCAAGAACTTGCTGAAACGGAGGAGACTTTTGCTACGTTGTTCTACTTTTATTCATTTTCCCCAAATATCTTGTACCAAAATAAAACTCGGTACCAAACAATTATCTTGCATACCAAGCCTTCTATTGCCCTGCAACACACTTTTAATAATACTGCACACCATTGACATACATGTCTGCGCATATCCACAACCTTGACAACGACATGTGCTGTTAACCATTTAATCTTTTCAAACACCATCTCATTAGCGATAGTTGCCGCCCTCCCGACACATGCTACACTAATGTAAATTGCACACTCTGTAAGGTCAAAACTACAAAAGAAACACACATATGTACACTTCCTGCCAGGTAGGAACTGAACAACGCCCAGGTCCCTGGAATAATTATTCACACCCCTACGCTGGCCTGGCATTCGCAAGCCCAGCCCACTTTGCGTACGTATCAATAGGATAACCATGACGCCACACGTTCCTCTTCTTCCACACTGCCTCAGATGATATGGCCGCATCCACCTCGTATATCACAATGTGTAATTAAAAAAAAGGGATCCATGAGGTGTACACCAGCCTGGCAAACAACATGGGCTCTAAATTGTGAGCCCTACTGCCTGTCATCTTCGCAAGGGATCCATGAGGTGTACACCATCCAGTAATCAACACTCCATCTGAATTGTGAGCACTGTTGCCCGTAGTGTTTGCTTCCAAAACAGCAGGTAAAGCGAGTGGCCTGGGTGCACATGGCCTCCAATTGAGCGCGGTGCGGTGGAAGGGGTGGGGTGCATCACCCTGGCTGCGCAGCTGCGAACAAACGATGTTGCCATGCGTAATGATGTGATCTCTTACCTGATTCAATCTCATCTCTGTCTCATTTTAAAGACCCGCTGGACCGTACTGTAGGCCTGAACCAGCGGGCAGCGCTCCCCTTCAGACACCTGTTGAGCGAGGTGCTGCGGGAGGTGAGGTTCTTTAATTTTGACTCCATCTTACATTTGTCATCAATTTGTGTTGCCTTTACACAGACTGCTCTATTCATGAAGTGTTTCTGCCCTTTGGACTGCAACGTGTAGAAACACCCCCCCCTCTGTCTTTGCTTTGAAAGCAATCTCAGACACTAGCTGGCCTAACTGCATACAGACATGTTCTGCCATTACTGATTGACCTATAAGTGCTGTAATTGATTGACTTATGGGTTGGGCAGAAACACGACGTAAGGGGGACATTCTGGTTACATGATGTTTTTCTATTGGCTAATATTTTGCAGATCTTGTATGTCCATATTAGGTATTTTGTATGCTTGCAGAAGCTAGGACTGCCCCTTTCTTTTATGCTGAGTTTGTAAATCCTAAGCATATAAAAGACCTCTGTGTTCTGTATTCTTTAGACTAACTCATTCAGTTGCTACGGCTTTTGTGTGACGTGGCCTCACTTATTAAGTTTAATAAAGATGTCTTTTCATATTTCAGCTTCTGTGCCAAGTTCTTTTGTATTAGTGAGACCCCTGAGAATGAAGATTTCAGTTCTTCAGATGGCGCCCAACATGGGGCTCGATCAGAGAAGTGACTTTCTGTGGGAGTGATCTTGTCAGGAGACAGAAAGCTACTGAGGAGGACAAGACAGGATTCTACTAAGAAGGTACTCTGTGCACAGGGATTCTGGGGATTCTTCGTCTCTGCAGCCCAGTGTATTTCTGCTCTTCCTGATTTTGATCCTCCACATGATGTCACTCCTGACTGAGAACCTTTTTGGCGTGAGTATTAAAAAAAAAAAAAACAGAGCGACCGTTAGGTCATTTAGAACTTGACAGTCAGAATTTGGATAACCTTTTTGATTGGTAAGAGTAAGGTAGTTTAGTAACCCTTACTGTAGCTTTGGAAGAGTAAGGTAGTTTAGTAACGCTTACTGTAGCTTTGGAACTTTGGAATTTGTGTTGGCCAACTTTTGGATTTGTATAGGTTTGTATATGCAAATTGCAATTTGTGTAGACAGGTAATGAGGAGAATTTTCTCTATTTGGTTTAGTTGAACGGTGCACGTACGAAAAGTACATTAAGCACTATTTTGATTATAATATTGTATATTTTGCAATATTTTGGGCATGCCTGTTTGAAAGCTCACATAAGAAGAATGCGTTGCTTTATTTGGAAGGTACCATGTTGTGATGTGAAGTAAATTAGCCGGCTTCCCTAGAGGGAATATCTAAATAGGTTTAGATTTACAAACATATTTCTTCCTTGGTGATGTTGTATCCACAGGGAATTAAAATATGGACATAATACATACAAGGATCCTTTGTTCTGTGCAATTTTATGAATGAAGATATGCAGAGCGATTTTTGGTGTTCTGCTAGTCAAAGCTAGTGAAGTGAGTGTATTTTCGCTTCTTGGACATACATCAGTCTGTTGGGCTGTTTTCGCAGTCTTTTGGAACACAATTGAGAAGCGTTTCTTGTAAATATGACTTACAACTAGTATTTACAGATGGTTTGGTTTAAGTACAGTCTGTGGGCTGTCCTTTATTTCTGTCCTGAGTATTGATATGTGGGTTAAACGTGTGTTTAAATGTCTATGTGGTTTTCCCATTAGTGCAATTTCTGTAAGTGAATAGCGATGGTGCTATTCACGAAATGCATGGCTAAAAGCGCGCCGTATTGTGTGTCCTGAGTGTTTAACCCCTTTCTGTTTATGTCTGTAATGAGCTCAAATGTGTGTTTGTGTTTTTTCTTGATGTTTTCAGTCTATTAAGCAAGATGTCTAAATGTTTAAAAACTAAAATGTAAATTCACAGTCACTAAGAATAAAAAGCCCCCAAAAACGAAATTGGGTGTTTTGCAAAAAAAATAAAAAAACTTTCAGCATTTTCTTTAGATACCTTGTGTTAGATATTAACAGGCAAACAGATCTGCTGAAGTAAATTCCTGCTGAACTCAAAATAATATAGAACACTCATTGATATGTTTTAGTTTGAAAAAGACTGCCAGCTGCTCATGTTACAAACACTTAGAGACAAGCTAAATAAACAGGAATATTTATTCAGTCAGGATTTTCCCCTCAGTTGCACAGGTGAAACTTTGCATTTCAGAATGTTGTTTTAAAAAGGTTTCAAAACTAAGGTTCATTATTTTGTATTATAGGAAGACATTTTAATTAAGGGTTTTCCTCTCTTTAAGCATTTCTCTAAGCATATTCTTGGCTCAGTTCCTAAGTAATAATTAACCCATGTAGTGAAGAAACATTTAAAAAGAAAGAAACCGTAACAGATGCTGAAACAAGATAGGGCAAGTGCAAGGAAACTAAAAAGTTAACGATGTCTTGAACATTGATTGGCAATCTCAGATAAAGATCAATCAGGGAAATTGGTTTTGCAGGTCAGTTTCGGGTGAAGAAGTTAGTTTCTTACAGTTTAATCTGGTTAATGTGTACATGACCTGGGGAGGCCAGGCCACTTTGTTCGTCGGCCTACGTGGCACAGAGCAAAAAAAAAAAAAAAAAGAAAATGAAGTCAGATTCAAGGAATTACAGAGCCTTAATATGTGGAATTATCAAAAATGATTGGGTTATCAAAAATAAGTGCTACAAAATTCGTTTTTTACTATTCATGAAGCTTAATACTTATACTGTGACCTCCTAGCATTATAATTTAATTTAAGGTATGGTATACTACATAATGAGGACATTAGCATATAGAATTTCACTTGACGCAGGCGTGAAAAACTCATTTTTCTCAGGATTTGCAGGAGATATGTCTAATGTCCAATCTCTGCAACTTGTAAAGAACATTCTGAGGATGATTAATATGTAACATTATTATAGGATATTTATTTTTAAGTGCCCCAAATATCAAAGTCGAATTTGGGTAAAATTTGGGCATTTTTGCCATTTACAATAGCTTTAAAGTGCTTTAGGCTTCAGTAAATGCATACATTTAGGTATAATACAAATTTGCAGGTTGTTCCCATTTGGGTTTCCTTTTAAATAGGTCAGTGAGCCAATGTGCCTGGTGCAGAGGTTTGAGTTTAATATCAGTGTGGAAGGTTTTAACTTTTGCTGGACCTAACTGAGACCTTCATCAATTTAAGATTGATGAAATGAGTACCATTGCAAACAAGCATTTGTTCTAAAAACTGGTATGTGTGTTATTATGTTCTGCAAATTATTCACAGTAACTGTTTTAATAATCTAAGTATAGAAATAAATTGTAGCCCCTAACAGGAGTAATATATATATCATGTGTTTTTAAATAGGGTTGGTTATTGCAGGTTAGAAAGAGTTGGGAAGGTTTTTTGTCTTTTTTTCAGCCTTAGAGTGAGGAAGAGATAGAGGGCTGAGGAGTCCGCAAGGCAGATTTTGACCTTAAGGTCAGTGAGGTAGGATAGGAGTAAGTGTAAAAAGATGGAGAAATTATTGCTTGGGAAAGCAGGGCCTCAATGGGTGTTGGCGCACGGGACACGCAGAGTGTCTGTGAAAAGGTTTTTGGAAAATTAAAAAGGTTTAGCATGTTTTCAAAAGATGGTAGTTACAGTTGATATTTTGTGTGCTATGTGCAGAAATGTTTGTGCGTTTTACATATGTTTGCATTTTATCCTTTTATGAATTGTTCCTGCTGGTCCTGTGTGTCAGAAGCGACACAGTTAGTTGTGTTTTGACAGCCAAATGTCCACTAACTGGTGATCTGCTGTCAAAAGGAGGGTGAGGATTTTAAGCCTGACAAATTAAGCAGGCCTGAATATTCTGTTTGGGGCTGCAGGTTCACAGTGCATAAAAGTGCATGCAATAGTGTTGTGTGTTACCGCTTATTTACATATGCTATTGTTTTGTCTATGCTTTTTGTGCTTGATATACAGCGTGTATATCTGATGGCTTGGCATATGTGTGTTTTTTGTTGTTTTTTTTTGCGCTGATACTAAATTTCACAGATATGATTTTTCATGCTGTGAACAAAACGAGACAACACTTCACCAGTGTATGTCAAATTTGGCTTTAATGGTATTTGAAGGAAAATAAAGAAGAGATATACAGAATCAAAGTGTGTCATCTGCAATTAGTCACGATACTGTCCTCTTCCCTTAAAGGAACAGGCAGCCCTAAATGTATGTATCCTGATTGGACGTAAGGATAAATTATAGATTTGTGACTCTTATACATGGTGACCTAATTTCTATATTACATTAGTCAGTTTTGTTCTGCTTCCTAAGTAGTGTATGGCTTTGTACCATAAAGGAACCAAGGCTTCATTTTTACCTAGTCCCATTTCCCTTTTCCAAATTCCTTTCACCAGTTGGTGTATTGCTCAGGTTCACACTTCCAGACTGCAGTAATGTACCAGAGACCCCATATAATGTATAATTCCCTTTTGTATGACCAGTCTGGTTTTCAAAAATTTTCTTTAGGCCTACTCTGATGTTTTCCAGTCTGACTGTTAGGGTAGTGATGGACTGGTTAACTGACTCAATACTATAGTAAGATAAGTTTTCCACCTCAATAGGAGACACCTTACATTTTTTTGAATATGACAAATTCAATGCCTATTCTAATTTGGTTTTTAGTTCCTTTTTTCTGCTGCTTTAATTTTTGATGGACCAGGTGTATTTTAAATAATGGAAATACCAGGACTCTCTAGTTCTTGTCTTTTGTTTCCACATTTTGATCATTAGCTTTTGTATTGCATAGTCCACCTGATGCACAATTATTAAAGGGAGGTATCTACATGTCCCTGATAATATGTATTGTGTGATCTCTCTTTTGAGGTGCTCTAGATAAGGAATTTAGGAACACCTATATGTAATCATTTAGAGAAAAAAAATGTGTTTGCCCCATTAGACAATGCCACTATGTGTGAGGACATACATTCAGATAGAATTCCCATGTCGCTATCTACCCTTAGATGGTAGAGGATATGCTCTCACATGGAAACCCAATTAAAGAGGCTAGAGGCACTGTTTTGCCTACTGCCTTTGTCTTTGTATTGCCTTTGAGAATGACAGTGTGTTCTAGACCAGAAATGTCCCATGACGTATGGCCACTCCTTTAAAGATTGCAGGCCACTTGCTTGCAGTCCCCTTGTTATACAATGAACTGTTTTTGTACTTAAATTGAAGGAAACTGTGTCACATTTCCTACGTCACTAGGTTCTGTGGGATCTTCCAGAGTCAAAGGAAGAATGATACCCTGCAGAACGGTGATAAAGATGAGTTCTAATTCTCATCAGTGTCAGCTACAGATGAGGGTTACATTCCTTGGCTCTATAGTCCCAGCACCCAGACAGCGATCGCCAGCGTGCCATCAGTGATATCTCCAACGTATTGTACTTGCTTCATCAGAAGGCGTTGAACATCAGAAAAGAAGGAGGATCTGGTTTTGCCACAGAACCAGAATTTCAGTGCAAAGAGCGAAATAGAAGGATTCTTGTTGTTTGAGGCTTCAGTTTTCCACCCACCTTTCATGTGCTGGTTAACCTCTGACAGTGTGCAGTCTCTTGAGCCCCTTGGCCTGAGTTTTTCCACACAACCCCTTTTCCTTTGCTCCAACGGCAGTGCAGTGCACCGGAGGATTTGAGATTGGCAAAAGGCACTACATTATGGTGCCCATGAAAGAGCAGCCCGAGCATCCTCTGACACTGAAAAGAGAGTGTTGGAGCCTAAAAGTGTTGCTGAGAGTGACAGTCTGTTGCTCTTCCCCGATTAATAGTACTTGGGTCTGCATGAGATGATCTGTGCCCTTGATCAATAAAGAGCACACTATCTGTAGTGCCTGCAGCACAGGAAATATTGGTGCACTGCATTGAGACATTGAGACTTTCAAGTGAGCTGTGAGTACATAATGTTTGCAAAATAATTTTAGGATTTGCCTGTGTAATGGCAAAAGGGGGGTCTGAGGTTCTTTAATTTTGACTCCATCTTACATTTGTCATCAATTTGTGTTGCCTTTACACAGACTGCTCTATTCATGAAGTGTTTCTGCCCTTTGGACTGCAACGTGTAGAAATACCCCCCCTCTGTCCTTGCTTTGAAAGCAATCTCAGACACTAGCTGGCCTAACTGCATACAGACATGTTCTGCCATTACTGATTGACCTATAAGTGCTGTAATTGATTGACTTATGGGTTGGGCAGAAACACAACGTAAGGGGGACATTCTGGTTACATGATGTTTTTCTATTGGCTAATATTTTGCAGATCTTGTATGTCCATATTAGGTATTTTGTATGCTTGCAGAAGCTAGGACTGCCCCTTTCTTTTATGCTGAGTTTGTAACTCCTAAGCATATAAAAAACCTCTGTGTTCTGTATTCTTTAGACTACCTCATTCAGTTGCTACGGCTTCTGTGTGACGTGGCCTCACTTATTAAGTTTAATGAAGATGTCTTTTCATATTTCAGCTCCTGTGCCAAGTTCTTTTGTATTAGTGAGACCCCTGAGAATGAAGATTTCAGTTCTTCAGAGGGGTCGGGTGCATCACCCTGAGTGCGCTTGTGCGAAAAAGCGATGTTGCCGTGCTGTGATCTCTGACCTCATTCAGTCACATCTGTCTCATTTTAAGGACCTGCTGTACCATACTGTAGGCCTGAGCCAGTGGGCAGCGCTGCCCTACAGACCTGTGGCGTTGGCTTTTAGGGCACTGTAGTGAGCTTGTTACTAAGAGTACATGCACACAGCCTTCCGCCACTGCATTACACGTGCACATTATGCTTCTAGCATGCGCTCTGTTCCTTTCTATAGCAACATTCGTATAACGTATTATTATTTAAGCCTGTGAATTCTCAAGCACTCCAACTCCTCTTTGAACCAAGTTTACCACTAACAGTTGGTAGATCGTACTTCAAAAACGAAGGATGCACTCAACTCCTGTTTTCTATCAAACTTGATATAAACCTTCATTTACCTCCGGACGTTGCCACCATTAAATTATTTCTCCCTTTTCAGACATTTAATTGATTGGCTCCAGAAGGGCGGAGCGGGAGCTCATCCCGCAATGATGCCCTGGGCATTCTGACGCCTTCCATTGTGGTATTAAGACAACGTTCCCGACCGGAGACCTGGTCTACACTACAAACCTACCCCGGGCTCGGAGCTTTCATCAACACGTTGTGGGACACACCGGTGGTGACAGGTGAGCAGTGAAGCCTCGTTGTGCAGGACCTACAATTGAGCACAGTGCGGGGGAAGGGGATGGGGTGCAGCACCGTGGGTGCACAGGTGCATGCAACAGATTTCCCCGTAGCTAATAATGTAGCACCATATTATCAAAAAAACGGCAAAAACATTATCACTGCTTTAGTGGCAGGAAACTGCTGCTAAAGCGGCGATAATGGGCTTGATAATAAGCCCATGTGAATTTCCATAGAAGCCCAGGTTCACACCAGAACCTGGGCTTCTATGGGAATACACAAGAGCATATTATCAGGCCCCTTATCGCCACTTCAGCGGCAGTTTCCTCCCACTAAAGTGGCGATAATGTTATCGCCTTTCCTTGATAATATGACCCCTATTCTCTGGCCTCATATGTTTCATTTTAAGGACTTGCTGGACCACACTCTTTCTCGCGGACCCCATCGTCCTAGACAACCGGGTGACGGGAGGGTAAACACTAAGGGCTGGATGCAGTAGACCGACACTCTTTCTCCTCCTCCCTCTCTTCTTTTGACTCTCCCTCCCCTTCTCCCTTCCACCCACTCTCTCTCCCTCTCATTCTCACTATCGTGCTTTCATTCGGACTACCTTTCTTTACCTCGTCCACATAGCACACATACTTATGTTTCATTTTTGTCTTCCAGATTTTCTATGCTGCTTCCACTGGAGCCCAACCCACGTTTTTAGGGCTCGGCTGAACGCGCGGAAGCGCGTCTCCGGCGAAGCTCTTTTGTCGGCGTGTGTGCTTCCCAGGAGACAATCCTGGCCGCGCGCATCGCCCTGAAGGCGATTTCAAAGTGACACGCGCACGCGAACGAGCGCTGCGGCCAGGCGCTGTCTCCTGAGAAGCACACACGCATGCGCATACACACACACAAGCGCCCACGCACATACATACAGACACCCACCCCCCCAGCTCACATACACACACGCGCGCACACACACACGAGTGCACCCCCCCTCTCCCTCACCGTCACACACATGCATACACACACACGCGCACGCACACACACACACACACACAACGAGGGAACCGAGCCCCCCCCCAGCCCTTTTCAACTTACCAGGTGAATTCTGAGGGACTCCGCTCTCCTTCTGGCGTTGCGAGACGCTTTCACTCCGCCTTCTCTTCCGGTCCGGATGCAGCCCCGCCCCCATCACAGGCGAATTTGCCTGACTTCCGGTGAGGCTGCTGGGCTCGTTTATTTATGCGATTTTACATAGCGTGAACTTTACCCGTTTGCAAGCTGTGGCAGCATTTCACTTGCCAAATAATCCAGAGTTGTGTTAATTGAAACTTGCATGTGGGGCGCGTCACTTTTTCCCCCTCCCCGCGATCACTGTGCACTTATTGGAGTCTGCTCTGAGGTGGTGTTTAATAAATTTAAAGGCTCAGCATTTCTTGCTCCGATTACATTTTGAAGAGGCAGAGCATGTGACTGGCTGTATGGTATCATCTTGTACCGCAATTAACTTTTAAAGAGGCAAAGCGCGTTACCAGGTTTTAGAGGCAGAATGTGTTACTAGCCTTATGACAGTGTCACGCTGGCTTATCAGCTGCGTTACCCACGTCTTCATTTAATATTACATTGTGCTGCTATTGATTACAAGCTCAGTGGTGACACGCACACCCTTTAAATTTATCAACAGCTTGCCACAAGCCATTTGGTAGCATATACTGTGGTGTTCTGCACACCAGAGCCAGAATTAAATTATTGCTGGGAGTTACAGCACTGACTTACACACCTGTTTATCTACAAGCAGTAAGTCCATATTATTCAATGTGCATGCATCGGTGATATGCACACCAGTTTATCATACAAATAGCGTGTCACAAAATATTTGGATATATAGTGGTCTCACACACACCAGAGTCATTTACACTGTGCTACTTACTGTGCATTTCTACCTGTTTGTTTAAAGTTTTCTTGTTTAAATCTTTTATAAATAAGTCCTTGAGGCCTCGTGTGTCATGTTCTTAATGGCTGCATCACATCGCGTTCATGTACAATGCTAATAGCTCTAACTTTTGCAATGCCGAGACCGTTGCATTGTAAATGCTTGTTTATATTATACTGTCTGCATTTTTTTGTGTTTTTAATAAAGGTTACCTATTTTTTCAAATAAATAACTGTGTATAGGTCTTCTTTTTCTGCCAACACTAGTTTACTGTGAAAATCATCTGTTTATAGGATATTATGAGGGCAAACCCTTCTAATATTACAGTGCACCTACCAAACATAATCTGACTATATCACAAATGAAACCTGGGTAATTTTACAACTGCAAGAGTTCTATGAGTGTATCACTTTATAACACCATGGGTAGAGCCCGCGTGATTACAGAACAAATAAGGCACGGCCTAGGACCACCGAGGTTTCAGGGACTGTCGAGGCCCGCCGTGTATAATTAAATGAAGCCCCGGAGTGTGGCGATCCCTGGACTTCAGTTGGCCTCGAACCCCCCGAACAATTAGTAAACAATACCCGGGAAGATGGCGGTCCCCTAGGCTGTGAAACATCTCTGTGCCCTTCCATGCCTCCTTTACATGTGGAATTAAGATCCCCAGTCCTACAGAGACCCCGCAATATAATAATTGGATTGGCCACGGAACATTACCCACCAGGAGCCTCATTTAAATGAACGGGTGAGACCCCGCTTTTTTTATTATTTGTTTCTTTTTTTCTCTTCATTTGTACCATCCGCATCCCCTCTATTAAAGCGATAAGAGGTTTTCCTCCTCTCGCTTCAAGTAGTCAAATAAGGATTCGCTATCACAGGGTGGAAGCCAAGCACCAGCCCTCTAATAGCAAACACAAATGGCCCGTGAATGCACACCCCGGAACATTGTATGAGCTGCTCCTGAGAGGTTGCCCTCCCTAGGACCATGATGCATTTGTTAGTATAAACGCATACTAACACTACTTACACACGTGTAGTACAGCGACCAGAATGTAGTGAAGAAGCAGAGGAAGCGCAAAATCTAAAAATATAAATCCTACCAGAAGCCAGATGACATAGTTCAATGATCCGACGACCCTGGCATGGGTAGAAACAGCTACACGTCTTCAGCCCAACGCAAGCAATTTTGAAATATTGGTGAGTGGTGCCTTCTTTTTACCTTCTCCCGCTCCTCCCCAAATTTATGTAGTGAAGAGGCAGACAGCAGTGGATCCAATAAGTAGATTTATTACAGGAAAACAAGACACCTGAAACAGCCAACAGGAGCAGATAGCAAAGCAACCGTCTTCTCCAGCACCGTTTACAAACTCCGCAAGGTTCCTCTCATGACAGCCCTACATTCTAACATTACATACTTAGATTCTAGTAGAATTACATACTAACATTCTATTATGACTTACATTGGAATACTACAAAGAGCACATGACTTTACAGCAATGAGCTCATGGTTTCATCCATGAGTCTTGAGACCGGTAGGGCTAAGTAGTTCGCTTCCCACTCCCTATATTGTATGAACGCAAACTTACCCTACTTCCACAGGTATGCTACAGCGCTCAGAGCACATCACTTTGCAGCAATGAGCTCACAATTTAGGCTCACAATTTAATCTCTGAGTCTTCACACCAGTAGGGGTGAGTAGTTCGCTTCCCACTCTCTATGTACTGTGAACGCCTACTAACACTACTTACAAACTTATACTACAGCACCCAGAGCCCATCCCTTTACAGCAATCACCTCGGTTTCATCCCCAAGTCTTCACACCGGTAGACGTGAGTACTTCGCTTCCCGCTTCCGGTATACTATAAACAAACAATAGCGGTCAGTAGTTCACTTCCCACTCCCTGTCTGGTATAAATGCCTAACACTACTTGCACACGTATTCTACAAACACCAGACCTCATCACTTACAGCAATGACCTCATGGTTTAGGCTCTCGGTTTCATAGCCGAGTGTAGCACCATATCATATCAGCACCATGTCACTTTGAGCAACACTGCACTTTCAGACCGGTAACAGGGACTACTTCGCTTCGCACTCCCCCACAAAGCTTACAGTGCTCCTACCCTCCTTTCCTACTTTTGTTGCCCTTTTTTCCCCTTACTCACTTCAACGGAATCACAAAATGGCGGCCAACACTTCCTAGTTGCAACCGCTCACAGCCAATAAGGAGCAAGCTCCTGCTCGTAACGCCTCAGCCAATCAGATGGCAGAATTCCCAAATATCAATATCTCTAAATTTCGATATTTCTCAAAAACTACTGAACAGATTTACGCCAAATAAACATAAGCATGCTTTCTACACCAAAACCCTTCGCCCTGCCAAATCTGGGGTAATTCCGTTCACCCGTTCGACCCGTAGCCTTGTTTAAAGTTTCCTACGGAAATTAACATGGAGAAAACACGTTTTGGACCCCTCTTTTTTCTAGGCCCCCCCTTGACGAACCCCCCCCAAACTTTCAACATAGGAGCTGATATCAACAAAGAAATTCCTATGTTAACTAGGTACTAACTATAACTACCTATATATATATGAATCATACTGTATTTAAGTGCCTTCATGTGTGCCTACAATCCTCTATATCTTTTTTTTCACTGAAAAAACTATAGGTTTTAGGGGTGTTATAGTTAGCTGGACATTTCACTCGTACAAAACCTCTGAAATTCCTCCGTTATAGTTAGTTGTACTAACTATAACTCGCACGATCGCAATCCACTGCTTATGATGTCACATATTACATCATTCATGACATGGTCAGTCACATAACTGATGACATCACTGATATCATCTCAAATTACATCACTGATGACATCACAGGTGACATCATCCAGTGAATGTGGTTTGCTTCCATATTTAAATACGTATTATATATATATATACCAATATGCATTGAAGACTCAGTGGATGTATAAGTGTGTAGATGGAGTTTAGTACCACTATGATTGACTTTGTAAGTACCTAATGTAAAGTGTGTCACTGAACATATTGCATAGTGATTAAACTGTCTGAATATATGTATCAATTTCTCTCTTGTTCTGTAAACTACTGCATAAGTTGGTTACTACCTATGTGAAACTGTATATTAGATTTTAATTAGTTAAGTGAGTATTTGTATGAGAGAGTGAATGTGTGTGTGGTTGGGTGGAAGGTGTGTGACTGTACAAAGATGTGTAAATAGTTGTATTAGTAGGTATATGATGTTAAGACTGCATGTGGAAACAGTTGTTTGGGTGAGTGAATCTCTTTATGGTTGTGGTAAAGAGTAAATACATTTCTTAATGATACATGTCCAAGAATGTTGAAATATAAAAGGCACTGTATGTGATAGTTGGTGTATATAAATATATATATAAGAATCAGTGGTTATCTGCATAACTGTATGGAAAACTGTATACTTATAATAGTGATTCTATAGCTTACTAAGTATGAGTTACTTTCTATACCAATAAATAAAGTTATGTTCAAGTGTGTAGCTGAGTAAATGTATGTATGATCAATTGTTTGCATAAGTGAGTAGCATGACTGCATACGTGAGTAGGATATGTCCTGCTGTGTAATGTTGATATAGGTGTACAAGTAAATTTAATATTGTTATATTGATCTTTGTCAGCATATATGAGTGAATGTATAGGTAAGTGTTTAGATGTGTGTGTGGATGTTGGAATGAGTGGGTTTTTAGAAACTTTTATTGGTGTGTCAATGGTTTCAAACATGGTACTCCATATTTTATAATGAGTGTTGAAAGGTTATGCTACTGTATGAAGAGGTGTATCAGTTTTTCACATGGATGATGCCATCAGTGATGTCATTTGAGATGTCATCAGTGATGTCACTGACCATGTCATGAATAATGTAATATGTGACAACATCAGCAGTGGATTGCGGGCGCGCGAGTGAATTTCTAAGGTTTTTAAATGCTAATTCCTAACTATACCATGCCTGAAACCTATGGTTTTTTCAGTGAATCTCAAATGTTTTTCAAATGCTAATTCCTACCTATAACATATCTGATACCTATGTTTTTTTCAGTGAACTTCAAAGGTTTTTTAAATGATAATTTTAAAATATATTTATTGTTGTTTTTTAAATATTTTTTTACTACATTTTTTTAATCTTATTATTTTTAGATATGTTTTTTTAAATTACATTACACATATTGTTTTATATAAAAATATATATTTTTTATTATTTTATATTGTTTATCATATACTTAAATTATTTGTATTATTTTTGTTCCTGTTTCTTGGAGTCGCGCACCCAAAGAGCACCATGCTTGTTTACTGCACGAAACGTGTCCGCCATTTTAGGGTTGCTGTCTACGATCCGGGTAGGGTGTGCAACGGATACTACTTTTCCAACGCGGTTGCTATGCGACTTGTGTGCGACTTCTGGCGCATACGCGAGATGTTCATATTACGCAACGTGACGTCATATGCATATCAGACGCGGTGGGTGCGCAACTCCCGCAATTTGTTTAATGTTGAAAAACTTATATATATATATTTAATATAAATATTAAGACAAGAAATTTTCTGAAGGTATTATAAAAATAATATTCTTTAACTTTCTTAAAAAGTACATCACTTTTTAATGAAATTTCACGAAGTTGTGCTTAGTGAGAGCACGGTGCGTGCTGAGTGCGCGCATCCTACGTGCACCCCATGTGACGTAAAAAAAAAAAGATTTGATTGGTTCATTACACTTCCTATTGAAATTATTAAAGGACCCCACCCATTTCAATTACTCTTCTTAGAACTTTTCTTTGGGAAAGACCTCCTGAGAACATCTGCTGCTTCTTCATTATTGGAGAGAACATTCACCTGATTAAACCATGGCTGCCAATCCACCACCTTCCTCCGATTCAGACAATTCATCTGAACAGGAATTTGTTCCAGAACCTCAACCAAAAGAAAGATATACAAGTATTGTCTGGAAACTTTTGACAATACTTCCAGGATTGAAGAAGGTGAATGGAACTAAAGTCACTTGCCTCATTTGCAAGGCAGTGCTTTTGAGGAGAGAACCCAACAAAAAAATATTCATGCGGTAATGCAAGTATGTGGAAGCACTTGCAAACAAAGCATCCGGTGAACTTTGCCAGGGAGGAGTTAAGAAGATAAAGGGAGACTCCTCCTGATTCATCGGCAGTCTCCAGGACCAGTGGAGCAACACCAGCAAGCTCTTCATCCTGACATCCATCCCCAATTAGGGATAGTCCGCATGACATGCATTAAATGCGGACGGCTCATTGCACATGGAGAGCAGTCGGTGGATCTGGTGTGTCGAGCCATTGACCCCCACCATTGTTAATTTTCTTTTTTCCTCTCCTCCCAGTTTTTAGTTCTCTTTTCCCAGTTCACATTGTTTCCTCTGTTTAAAAAAAAAAAATAATTCAAAATCGTTCAAAAAATAATTTCAAAAACAAACAAAAAGAAATAAAAAGTAATTTTCAGAACTAACTACTCTGGTTAAAGAAAGAGCTAAACTAGTATGCTAGTGTGGAAAGTTTAGATGAATGTATGTGTAGTGCATAATTGATTGTAAAAATACATTTGTGATGTGTGGTGAATGCATAAGTGCAGGATTATAAGGAAGTGCTGCAGCATGACACTGTAAACTGTTTAACTACAACATGCTGTGGTACTTCCGAAACACAGGGATGCAACATATGTATATAAATATGTTTCAGGTCTGTGCCTCACTCTGTAAAGCTGCTTAAACTGCAGTCATGTGGTGACACAGGCTCCCTTGCACCAAGAATGTCCGTGTCATGCGGAGATTGTTTTTGTGCAGGAAGGGACACCTTCCTGCACAAAAACAATCTGTAAAGGCATTTTTCTCCTTCAATGTATGTTGTGCATTGTAGCATATACTGAAAGTGAAAAAATGAGAAGTGAAAACAATTTTCCTCGTTGTGCTTTGCTACACCAATAGGAGGATGGTGCAGCATTCACAAACATGTCCAGATTTATGATTTCTGATAAATCTGGAGATGTGTCTTCTCCTATGAGTGTTCTGTACAAACACGCACAGCAAAACCTATACAACACCTTTTCAACGCAAAGTGCTGTGTATGATGAGATTATATTTACATGTAAAAGAAAAGGTATACAAAATGCATTTTCCTCACCTTGTAAATAAGAAAGAGAATTTAATGGCTAGGCCAATTGTTATTATAAGAGTACATTTCTGTACTGATAACAGAGAACAAGATACATTTACAAGTACTTATGTTTTAGGGAACTGATAGGACATGTTTATATATTACTGAAGGGAAGGGATTCGACCTAATATGACATGCGCAAAAACACTGAGTGATGTGGTTTATGTTAAAGAGTTTTATTCCTTTTAATTCTGAAATTACCAAGACCTGCAAAACAACCACATCATTCTATACTACTACTACTATACCATGTATCTTGCAGACAGGTGTTCTGAAGCTGTCCCTTATTTTATACCTGTCTGCATTGGAATTTTCTGGCACGAATCTAGTCCATCCAGCTTCCTTTTCTTCAAATGTGTGGTAACACAGTTCATTGTTCATTTTAAGACTTACTAAAACTTACCTCAACAGTAATACACCTAAAAAACGCTACACATTTTTTTCACTTGTTTTTTATAATCTAAATTGTGGTAAATTCCATATCTTAAAATTAAGATCTGTAAAAGAAAAGGAAAAATAGTCATTTCTTTGCCTTTTTTGCTCTTCTCAGAATATATTGAATTTCACTAAAAATAGTGATTTCAATCGTACTCATCACATAACAGCGGGCAAAAAAAAAACAATCAATTAGATTGTTTAAAAAAAACAGCAATCTATCTATAGTAAAACACCAGATAATACAAATCACACATATATAAAATGATTACTGCTAAGAAAATGTTATAACTTAAATTTATAAACACTATAAATGATGCCAGTTAAAGTTATACACCGAGATAATGTGCAACAAAAAGTCCATCATTTAAAGAAATACTTTTCCTTGAGGTCAAATTGTATTTTTGCAGGCATTTTTATGTAAATTGTCCAATGGTAATCCTATTAAATGATAACATTAAATTCCTCAGAGGCTGAATTATCTTCCTAAAACTATGGCTTTAAAAATATTAGGTAGGAATTTGGTAATTCGAAAGGCAAACGTTGTTTGAAAACCAACTCAGCATCATTACAAAGACTCCAGCCTTTCTCACTTTTTAGATAGGCAGTATAATATCCAGATATTGTTGAAGGGCCATCGTGGAAAATTATTGCTACTGCTACAAAAGTCCTTCCTGATATTGATAGTTGTGTAGCTACAAAATGTTTTAATAAAGTGTCCAATTTTCTTCCGTCAGCTGTACAACGTTGCATCATTAAAATTATATATTTTCCATATCTTTGTATAAATAATGTTGATAACATTTCTGATTTGCATTGGCTACACTCCATGTTTTGATTTGCAGCTTTAACTAATTTACTGAAAGACACTGATTTACAGTCCGGTAATGTCAAATATACAAATCTTTCAGTATCTACATTATTAGTGCTACATGTATACATACAATTTTCACATTGATGTTCCCATTTATAACAAAGGACAAACATATTCTCTATGTCAACACCTTCATTTTCCAATACAGTAAGCATATACATTAGAAATTCCTGATCATCTTGTTGGATATTCTGTGTAAATTGTGTAGAACCCGAACATACATCCAAAAGATTACGAACACCAAAAACGCTTTGTATTTTACTTTTATCTGTTCTCAATTTTTCAAGAACAGAATGTAACAAGGAACAAAATGTTTTTCACGATTCTCCATAATTTGCTGTTGCAAACCTTCAAGAAACAAAACAAAATTGACCACTAAATTAGCATAGCAGTTGACACCAGAACTATTTTCAAACTGATACCCAACAATCTCTTCAACAGTGTCCTTTTTCTTTTTGCTTGCAATCACAACATTATCTTTTTTCCCTTCTCTACACCTTCAGTACAGATATTCTCATACCTTCTTTTTTGACCAACCACACACTTTTCAAATACAGATTATTGACCTAAATTATAAGCATATGTACTTCTTAACCTATTTTACTCTTTGACACATTTGGCATCTGCAGTAATCTTAGTATCATCAAAATCAATCAAAAACAAACCAGATAATGTTCTGACTCGCGACAAAGCAACATATGCCATACACTCTTTAAACAGTATTTCCAATGTTCACCAAAGCACTGTCATCACTTAAACCTTGAGATTTATGAATAGTCACTGCATATGCCAGGGAAAGTGGAAACTGTTTTCTACGGACATATAAATCTTTAACAAGCAAAAAACAATTACCAATTTGTTTCACTTCTTCAATCTGATCAAATTTAATCTTTAATCTTTGAGAATTCAATACCATCTTTATTTTGATAATTAACAAAATCCACAACTTTGCCCATTGCTCCATTAACTAAACCTTTTTCGACATCCAAATTGCGCCTTAAAATGACTCGACAGTTTCTACATGCATATAGATTCTTTTCTAAAGCAGCAGTTTTAGATATTGATTTTTCTAAAGAATCCAATTTTGTCTTCAATTTTTCGGTGAAAATAATAGTAATTCATTCATGCTCTATTTTATCGATGGCTTCCATTTTTATTATTTCTTCATTTTCCAGTTTCAAAAGTTGTTAGTTGAATATAGAACACTCACGCAGTGTTGGCATTAAGCAGATTACAGATTTGTTTTCTACAATTTTCATGTATATTTTCTCAGGAACTACATTTTCATTTGGAAACAAATTGGAAAGTAATTGAGTCAGCAACGCTTGTTTGCCATGTTCAGTTAGTAGTCCAATTCTTATATCTTGGAGAATAGTTCCATAATCAACATAATTTGCCTGTCCCATATTTGTAATGAGTTCTTTGTATTCAAAATATGACCAAATGTTCACGTTTCCAACACTACCCAGAGACTTTCTGGTGTCTTCATGCGCAAGTGTTTTAAATACTGGTTGTCCTTTTACAGGAGTTAGTTGCAGTAGATCTCCAAAAACTATTACATATTTTCCTCCAAATAACACATCGTACTCTGTTTTAAGAATTTGCTGCATTCTTAAATGCACAAACGCAAGCATTAAGTTTGATACCATGCTTACCTCATCAATAATGAGAAGTTTCATTTTCCTCAAGACTCTTGAAACTTGACAACAAGCTTCTCCAGATAGCGTGTGGTATTCCAATTTGTTTTCATGCTCTACAGGTAGCATTAGTAAACAATATAAAGTAATTCCTTTAATGTTGTGTGCTGCCAACCCAATTGGAGCAGTGACAACACAAGACAAATGTGAATCAGTTGTTTTCTGTAGATAACTGGTGATTACTTTAATTAAGAAACTTTTTCCTGTTCCGGCTTGTCCACCGACGTACATTCGGATATGTTGAAATGACGTGCATGAGCACTCTTTCTTTTCATGAAGTAATCCATGGTCAATCTGTTGTTTCACTTGCTCATATATTTGTTTTTGCTCAACATTTAGTTGTTCTTCCAAGTTTGCTAAGTTAGTTACATCTTCTTGAGCTTGATGTATTGCTGTTTCAACCTCATTCATGGCGATTGCTGCTTCATTTTCAACAATTAGTTGTCCTAATGGATCTTGACTCGGCGCAGCAGAACTTTGACTGTCTTGAGAACTGTCTCTAGCAATCTCAGCTGCAATTGTAGCTTCTTGATCAATTTCATTGTTCAAAATTTTCTCATAATTTGCAAAAGCACTGTATTGTATGATCTCTTCACAAGCATTAAAGGAATCTTCATAGCTCTGGAAATCTTTAAGTAATTCCAGTTCTGAACGCCATGGTTTGAATAGTTGTAAAAGGGTTAAATAGTAAAATTCCCTTTTATCAGCAGTGTCACAACTCAGCTTCCTGTGATTAATCACATTTCGTTTTCTTTGTTTCACCAAACATCCTTTGGAACCAATGACTCCATATTTTCCATCATTGATGTTCTCTGTAGTATTCCGTTTGAAAGTGTAGTTTTGCAGCACTTCATAGAGAGACATGTTCTCAAGATGATGACTTCTGTTTGGGTAATATGTGTCCAACATATACGTTTTCAAAATATCTGTACTTTCAGGATCTTTTGCTGCTAAATATTCAATTTCTTGTACAGATTTCAGTACTCGATTTCGCATTGCTGCAAAACCTATACTCACAGAAAGGATTCTTCTAGATTTGGAGTATAAACTTGCAGATGATAACCGATCTGAGCATTCATTTGCTCCAATTACTCGATGGGATAACATCTTCAAACTGAAACTGTATAATTTCTTACTGAGAGATATAGGACGTTACATATCGAGCAACAGCAATGGAATTGCCGGCAACATATTAAATATCCATGTTAGCATTCCACATGAACAAAATGATTGGGTTGTAGTCATTTATGTATTTTGACTCTTCATTTCTTCTTAAGTTGTAGGTATTTTTTGTAGACTTTCTTGTGATAGTATGTCGCAAAGATGACAAAAAACTGTTCACTCTTCCTTTGGATATTACAGGACGTGGAAATGCAAAACAACATTTGGTGTAGAACTTTTCCTTAGATTTGTACTTTCGTCTACAGTATTTTTCACATTGGTGACTTTGGAATCGTAATACTTATGCTCTTAAGTTGTTTTCTTCTGTGCTTTTGGGTACATCACATGTTGCATATTGTTCAATAAAACTCAAAACAATATCATCTGCATCCAAATTTGGGAGCGTCCTTAATCCATAATAGCATATGTATAGGACGAGCACCTCTTACTTGATACTCATTTCTCCAAAAGAAATCCACAACTTCTCCAAGAGGAGAATTTTTTTGTTGCTGATAAATGACATCATAGCCTCAAATCTATGATTGAAATACCTGCATACATTAACAGGATCCAAAGAGCACAATTCTCCAGGTGTCTTGTATTCAATATTTTTTATATTGGAATTTGCCTCTCGAAGAAATTCTAGCAAATCATCCCAAGCATATTCAGCACAGCTTAGGGTAAGGAACCATGTTGGAGTTCCTAAGTTCCGTAGCATACATTTCAGTTCTCCATGTCGACGGTACCATATTCATTAGTCCCACGCTGCCATCAGAATAATGAGCTGAGATTCTAGATGATCATCTCTCTGGTGCACTTTATCCATAAAATCTTTTGCAGATACATTTTGCAGACTTACCGGCTCCACAGTAGTAACCAAGACTGGTCTTGGATCCCAGGCGCACTAAGCGAAAAGGGCTCCTAGAACTGACAATACAACCACAGCCAGAAAACAAGCAACTGGCAGACAAAAGGACAAAACAACAGGAGACCAAATCAAACTATGTTCTTGGAACGTGCACGGTTTTAACTCCATAGAGCAGGATCACGAAACTCTAACTTTTTTTGACAACTCAGACATAATACTTTTACAAGAAACATGGAACTTATCACAATTAGGAATACTAGGCTTTACGGATCATCATATACTTGGAGAAAAACATGCAAAATATGGTCATCCCTGGGGTGGTTTATCGATTCTCATCTCTCAGAAATATAACTGGATCCAAGAAACAATGGACGTTGGATTAAATTGGGTTCAAGCCATAAAAATCACAATACAGCCCCTGAAACAACTGTTAATATTAAATATATGCATACATCCAGATCAGAAAACAAAAAAGGAAAAACTGGAAACACTGTTAACCCTTATCAAAACCTTACAAAAAACTAACAAAATAAGCTCAATGATAATCTCAGGAGACTTTAATCAAAATGTATTTATCACTAATACGACAAGAACAAACAGAGTCACAAGGGCAGCAGTTGCATTCACTCAAATTATTCGAAGGAAAATAGAAAAAATGGGCCTAACAATATTAAAAAGCAAAAAAAAGGAAGGCCCGACCCAACCGTGCATCACCTACGTGATGCACGTACAGTGTAAAATCAGCTCTGGACTTTACACTGGTAACAACGAATCTGACAAACGCAATCATGGACTACACAATAGTCCAGCGCCTGGAAAGTGACCGTTTCCCGCAAATTCTCAGGCTTGATATCATTGTACCCAGAGCCGAGAGAAAGAGGCAGCTAAACCAAGGAACAGAAACATTCAACTTACGGAAATTAAAATGGAGGGGCGAGGACACACAAAACATCATGACCACGGCCACCACTTTCATGCTCCAACATGGGAGCCTCGACAATGGTGAGCCAATAAAAACTTGGGAGAATTTGTCAGAGGTATTAATGGAAAATCATTCATCTCACTCGAGAGGAAACAAAGATCAAACAAGAAAACCAGTGCCCTGGTTTAACAAGGATCTAAAACAAGAAAAAAAGAAATTAGCCAGGGCCCAGCGAATGGCAGTAAAGTGCCAATATACAAACATTGTAGACCTCAGAAATATGAGAAAGGAATACCGAAAAAAACTATGGGCAGCAAAAGGCCAATATAAAGAGCAGGTAAGGACAAAGCTACTGATTTCCACAAAAAAAGCATCCCCAGGAGAGTTCTGGGTAATCATTAATGAACTAAATCTGGGGCACACACTACAACAGGATCCCGGGATCAGCAACACGGAATGGGAGACTTAGGTGAAGAATCTTTACTTAATAAAAGAACCCCAAAGAATCAGGGGCTAAATGGCATCCCAACCGCAGTCTACAAATCTGACACGAATTTCTAGGCCGACCTTTTATCTACACTATTCAATGACATCTTAAAAAAAGGAACTCTACCGGAAACATGGAGAGGAAACATCATCCACCCAATTTACAAGAAAGGGAACCGGAAAGAGCCTGGAAACTACTGCTTAATTTCCTTAATAGATGTAGAAGCTAAGTTGTATGCCTCATGCCTGTTGAAAGAGCTGCAGGCCTGGGAAACCTCAAGAAAAATAATCCCTAGGTTTCAAATCGGATTCAGAACGGGGATGGGGACAACTACCAACCTGGCCACCCTATGCTTACTAACTGACAACGCCAAAAAAAGAAAATACAACCTATACGGCTGTTTCGTCGATATAAAATTGGCTTTCGACCATGTAAGCAGCCTAGGCTGTGGAGCAAGTTAAGAGAGTGGGGGACGCCGGAATATCTAATAAATGCAATATCAAAACTATACAGTGAGACATGGGCCAGGGTCAAACAAGGAAATGGTAGCAGCCTGACCAACAAAATCGAAACACAGGACGGACTTAAACAAGGCTGCGTTCTCGCTCCCTGCCTTTTCAATTTATACCTTGCTGATATTGGAAAAAAAATTGAGGCAACAGAAAGCCACCCACCGAAATTAGGCAACACTCCCGTACCCATAATGCAGTACGCCGACGATATAGTTTTACTTAGTAAAACACCAGTCGGGCTGCAACGCCTAGTGAACACGCTGGTTTCATACCTAACAGAGGAAAACCTGGAGCTGAACAAAAATAAAACTAAAGTGCTTCGAATCACGGAGGGAAAGAAACTGAAGTACACATGGACAATCAACAAATCTCTCCTCGAAGAACAGGACTCGTATATATACCTGGGGATGACCATCGAGCGCGGCAACACAAAAAAGAAGCATATTCAGGTACTAAGAGGGAAAGCGCAATCACTAATATACGCTTATAGACAACTGCACAAGATAGGGGGCGGTCCAAACTACACCCACTTACTAAAAGTCATGGCTACCCAAATTATTCCTACCTTGTCTTATGAACTAATCGGATGGCTCGGGAGCGAATCAAAAATTTTAAACAGCCTACAAAACAAAATATATAAAGTGGTGTTTGAGTTGCCAAAAGCAGCATCGGCAGCCCAAGTTCGACTAGAATTTGGTTTACAAAATCAAGACATTAGGTCAAACTCCACATTCGTAAAATGTTGTCACAAGCTCCGACTTGCACCCAGTGATTCCTGGGACAACATGTGCTGGGAGGAAATAAACTTCTTAATAAATAAGCCGAACACCACCCATTGGGGAGAATTCCTTAACCAGAGTTTGTCAACCCTTGGACTCCACGAAGTGTGGAACAAAAACATTGACCACAAGCAGTTCTGCAAAATAGCAAACGGATCGGCAAAAAAGATCTCCTTGCTCACAGACAAAAAAATCCTAAGCAAACGGAGACACGCTTGGACAGAAGTCAACACATATTCCACCCAAAAACCACAAGCCTATTTAGCCCAACACTACTGTCAACATCTAAAAAAACCTCTAATAGCGTACCGTCTTGGCATGCATTCTACAAAAGACCTAATGCCTTCCTGGAAACGAAAAACAGAAAGTGCAAACTGCAGACTATGCGGATACAAGAACGAAACAGTGGCGCACATACTATGTGCATGTCCAGCGCTGCAAGCCTTAAGAAGAAGATATCTCCAGGCAATTTTCAACACACTGAAAATCGGCACATGCAGACAGGCAGTCATACGGTGGCTAAGTGGTGTCTCCCCCATACTTTCATGTCGGGGAATTAAATTCATGTCCATGGCATTAAAGCAGATACTAGAAAAGGAACAAACTTTATGACCACATAATGACTAAACCCAAACAAATGGACTTAACATGCTGCGTATGAGGACCATGATAATCGTAAAGACTATTGATACATAACCTTCAGACTTAATGATAATTTTTTAACTTGTAAACTTGTTGTTGTATTTTTTACTGCCTGTAAAGATTGTAAAGATTTTAAATAATCATACAATAAAACTATGATGATGATGATGACATTTTGCAGATGTATTCCAGTTTTTAGAATATGATTGACTGCATATGAAAGTCCAGACAAGTCACTTTCAAACAAAAGATGAAATATATAAGGAATACATTGTCGAAATCTTGGATCTTCTGCATATAATCTTGTTGTCCGATATTCAGATGCAGGAATCTGCACAGGACGTTCATCATATCGTCCTCCTTTTCCTGTTGGAAACAACTGCGGGAAACAACGAGCTTCCAAGCTCTCTTCCCATACACTCATGGGAGTTCCTTTTGCTTTTTTCATTTGGAACAAATCAATAGTGTTTCCCATCACTTCAAGTGGATGCACACTGTAATGTTCATAGATTTCTTCACTTCTTAACATATCCACTTTGTCAATTTGTCCACTTGACGTTTCAGGATCTTCTCCTAAAACGATTTCTTCTTCTCCCCTATAAACATTCTTATCGTATCTATTGTTCTTTATCAAATACAATGTTGCCTTTTGCACTTTCAGAACATCCACTAACTCTTGCCAGATTTTCTTATTCTTATTCGGCACACCATTAACAAGAATAACTAGTGGTGCACTTTCTAAATTCTCTACACCTATTGTTTCAATATTTTTCTTTAAGTCTAACGGTAAATACACAACTCTTCCTTTTAATCCTCTTTGTAAATCTGAAGGGGGCAATTTACCTGTTTTAGGCTCCATACGAACAATAGCCTGAAACAGGTGCACACATTGGATGAGAATAGACTCATACGTGTTTAAATCTATCAGTTCTGGAGGAATAGCAACCAACTCTAGATTATTATGAACAGCTCTAGTGGGCATTTTATTCTCATCTAATTTGTTTTAACAATATTTACAAATACCTTGATCAGAACCCAAATCAAAACAATTCTCTATCAACAAATAAGTTGCAAATTCTTTCCACGTATCATTATTGTCTTTTTCACTTTTTAAATACAGATCAACACTCCTCGTCTGATTTTTGCAGCAAGTTCAGCGACAAAAATACAAGAAAAATGTGGCCTTTCACCTGAAATCACCTTAAACTTTGTAATTCCACTTTGTTTGTACAACTATGTTCAACATTCTCTACAACATTTTCTTCTATTAATGTCTGAGTTTCTTCACTCTCTTCTTCAGGACCAAAGTAACAAAACTCAATATCATCACAAACCTTTTTCACATCTGATACTGAACCATGCAAAAGAGCACAGTTCAACTCATTTAACTTTAGTGCTGGACTTTTTGCATAATACAATCTTCTCACTAACTTCCGCATTTGAGTATGATGTACTGCCATGTAATCATAAGAGAACGATCACTTGTCCTGCATAACTAGGGTATGCAGGTTCGTTCTACTAGTCCCAATTAAAACCCTCATGCACGTGATCTAGATGGTAATTTAAGCGGTATATCTTGGTTCTCCGCTTTCCCTCTCACGTGTGTGCATAATCATTGGGTTTAGTTTTTTGCACCCTCCACCAGGAGGTTTTACCCTTAGTTACGAGCAGTAGTGACCAGTGATGTGAGTCAGTGAGGTGAATAGGTTAAAAATCCCTCTTATCCAGATTCATGTGTTTATTGTTCTGTATTCAGAGATGTTAAAAGACAATTTAGGTGATTGAGAGTGGTTATGACTCTCTCACATTGTGATGAGTGAAATAGGTCGACATGTTTCAGCCCTCTGTAGCCGGTAGGTCAATGGGGCTTTCTTCAGGACCAAGGTGTAGAATGTGTGGAGACCACGGGCGTCTCTTAGGGGTCGATTCCGATTCGGGAAAAAAACCGTCCGTACGATTTGTATCCGGAGCCCTCTCCGTACGAATCGTACCCGTCCATCCGAGTCGCGAAGTACGATCCGTATTCCGTGAATCCGTCCGAATCGTCGCGATCCGTACGTATTGCAAGGCTGAAACCGTGAACCGTACGACTCGTACACATGCCGTACGACCCGACGAGTACGATCCGGACCGGGGTATGAGGACACGATTCGTACGGTCCACATCAGGTAAGGGCGAGTCGTACGGAAAAGCACACAAACACATACACACCGTACGGTCCGTACCCCCCATAATCGCAGGGGTACGCACCGTACCCCTGCGATCATGGGGTTTACGAGCCGTACCCCCATTGTACGATCGGTGTACGAGCCGTACCCCATGTACGATCGGTGTACGAGCCGTACCCCATGTACGATCGGTGTACGAGCCGTACCCCATGTACGATCGGTGTACGAGCCGTACCCCCATTGTACGATCGGTGTACGAGCCGTACCCCCATTGTACGATCGGTGTACGAGCCGTACCCCCATTGTACGATCGGTGTACGAGCCGTACCCCATGTACGATTGGTGTACGAGCCGTACCCCCATCGTACACCGATCGTACAATGGGGGTACGGCTCGTACACCGATTGTACAATGGGGGTACGGCTCGTACACCGAACGTACAATGGGGGTACGGCTCGTACACCGATTGTACAATGGGGGTACGGCTCGTACACCGATCGTACAATGGGGGTACGGCTCGTACACCGATCGTACAATGGGGGTACGGCTCGTACACCAATCGTACAATGGGGGTACGGCTCGTACACCGATCGTACATGGGGTACGCTCGTACACCGATCGTACATGGGGTACGGCTCGTACACCGATCGTACATGGGGTACGCTCGTACACCGATCGTACATGGGGTACGGCTCGTACACCGATCGTACAATGGGGGTACGGCTCGTACACCGATCGTACAATGGGGGTACGGCTCGTACACCGAGGCGCGAACTCTGCTTTTACGGCTGTTTTCAGCTCCCGTAGAAAAAGGGTCGTACGGTGCGTACCCGACACGTATCGTACTTGCTGGGTCGTAAAAACCAGCCGCGAACCGTACAGATGTCGCGTACAGCGGGTTCCGAGGGAGAATCGTACGGAGATTAGAGTCGTACGGTGTCTTGTACGACTCGTACGGAGTACGGCTCCTGGTACTAATCGTACTTCGTCGTACGTACGGGACGTTTACAGGTACGATTCGTACGGGGAAAAAATACTCCGTACGACGATTCGGAGCGCATTTTACCGGATCGGAATCGACCCCTTAGTGTGATAGGCAATCTGGGTATTTCCTAGTATGCCATTCTTACGAGCTTTTTGATTAGACTCCTTGAGGTCGCTCGGTACCTGTAATTAAAAACATTGGACAGACTAGACAAAAGGGTAGGGGAGGTGGGTTTACATAAAACTAGTTTACTGGTATTGAATTACCAGGAACACATAAGACGCTAATGTTAGCATAGCAACTAGAAAATAGCAATACTTCATATGACCATCCCTGGCTTCTGGTCAGGGTCCACTCTCCCTCTACAATGGCGTGATTATTTTAAAGGCAGAAGTATCTAGCTCATAGTGTCAACAGACATATTTATTGTAACCCTAGTTCTTATATCATACTTCAGTGATAATTCAGGCGCACATTTTGTCAACAAGCACTTCATTTCAGATTGGACTCAGTTTCTTTTTATCATACCCCTGTGTTTAACTATCAAATGGGGCATTGTCAGCATGCTTGCCAATTACACAAAGAAAATCATTCACCTCTATTATTGGCCTTTTTTTTTCTCTTCATGCATTCGTTCGTTTTTTTGTAATCGTTCATACCGCTGGTTTAACACAGTATGTACCACTTGTAATGTTTTTATTTTAGACCTGCGATCTAAATCCGCTTATTGCTCAATTCAAGGTTAAATCTTAATAGTTGTTTTTACATCCTCACTCTGTTGTTGCCCAAAATAAGTATGTTTTAATTTTATCGCAACTATGATGTCAATGAGTGGCGTGATGGGCGTTCTCACATACCTGTCTCTTCCTCCATGCTACCTGCGGTCTCTTGAGGCACAACTTGTGCTGACTCTGCCACCTGGGCCCGGGAAGACCAATTACCTTCCGGGTTCGTGTATTATCCTCGAAGGCAGAGTAACCACTGTGAAAAGACTATGTAAACGCAGTCTGAATCTGATTGCTGATGTTTAAAGTCCTCATCAATCAAAATATGTTGATGTACCAGCGGTTGTTTTAAATTTGTAATTCAATAAACTGTATTTATTTAGTGAATTTTGTGTAAGGTGTTCCACAGTAATTTGAGTTTATGCATGGAAAGGTTGAACTGTAGATCAGCTTGCTATGTACAATCAGCGTATTCCATGAACAAATATTTAATATTTTTCAAGAGCAGCCCGGAGCCCCGAGCTTGTTCTGATTCATATTAATAGGGGAGCCAAGTCTATAGGGTCAATCCCACATCAATGCACTAGAAATCTTGACTGGTAATTCATGTTGGGGCAATTCCTATTGATTTTGGTGAACCACAACCTCATGGGGATGGTCATTTATACACGCTTCCCCACGGAATGTTATCATTGAGTCCTTCTGAATCCGTCTTTAATCTATGCACCCACCTCTGTTCTTTTTCAAATAGGATTCTTTCTGTGTTATGATCTCTGTTCCCTAATGTTTCTAGGATAACCCAGTTCAGGTCATTAACTGTGTGTCCTACTTCCAAGTAATGATTCGACATCTTGGTAGTGATTTTTTGAGCTTTACATTGCTTTGATGCTCACATAGGTGTTGCTTGATTTTCCTACACGTCATGGATGATGTACTGCCAACATCCTGAAATGGTGAAAAACACTTTGACATACTTTCCTAGAAAGACAAGCCAGAGAATGACCTTGCAAACCAGTATGTTTTCTCACTCTGCAAGGGTCTAGTCCTTGCAAAACCTTAATCTTTTGTTTAACACTTTTTTTACAATATACTTGTAAGAAATTGCGTAATTTATCAATAGATTCTTGTCGTACACTACAAATACTACTATAATCCCAAGTGTACACTGGGGCTTTAGGACGTCTGCCTAGAACTTCATCAGCTATCACTTCTTCTGCATTTCTAGGAACCATTTGCTCTTTCTCAATTGGACAACCATTTCTAACCTCATAAGCTCGACCACTGGTGTCAACTGCATGCAACAAATCATTGCTCTGGAAATAACTCTCTTCATTAAAAAAAGGCTGAGAACTTGAACAGTGTTTCCATTGCCCTAAGAAAATATCAGAACAATTACTTTTGTTAATTACTCTTTTCCTCTTACTTTTGGCCTTCATTAAATGGATTGGTTTATCTAGTGATCGAATTCTCTTTAATACTAAAATTAATAATTTCCTCTTTACTTCAAAAGCCTTTTCAACAATGGATTTGATATGCTTCTTCTTTTTTATAAAATAGTGTTCTCTTTCTACATTTCTTTGTATGTTTCAGTAAATTATGGACTACTCCGTTGTAAAATATTTTTTTGTGTATTTCTTTATATTGATTTTCTCTTCTTTTACTATAAGTTGTATCCTTTGTATGTACATTGACTTTATTTCCTTTCCTAATCTTTGCACTTTTTTCTGTGTTTGGAACATTTTCACTGCTTTGAACATTTCCATTTTATTTTCTGAATCTAGGAATATTTTTAATGAAATCCTTTGCGGTCTTACTAGAAATGTTTCTCTTTTTAGACACATTATGTTGGTCTTCCAATATTTGTGGTTGACTCTTTTTCAAGTATGTATCCTTCTTCTGAGCTTTTCATCTTTTTTTCTCAGGCATGATAACTTTTTTTAATGATGATAAACAGTATCTCTAAAAATTATATAATAATAACTTTAAAATTATACTTTTTTATTACTATACAAACACATTCCATATAAATTCTAACTAAGAAATTTTAGGGGTGAAGCACAACTGTGAAGTTGGTAACAGCAGTACGTACATAGTACATACCACTTTGAAGCACTCCATAAAACTAAAACCTGAAGCACTTTCTAAGTACATGCATATTAAGAAAATGATCACAATACTATAAGGAGAGACACTGAGGGAATTCATAATTGGTTCACTTTTACTTTAGAAAATAGATTACTACATGGTACATAAACAGTCACTAACATTTACCAAAAGTACAGATTTAGAGTGTACAGTACTGCAGTGGTGTTTGTGTAGTGTAGGGGATCATTGTGGAGTACCGTTCTAGGGTAGTGCAGTGGTGTTTATGTAGTGTAGGGGGCAGTGCTGGGGTAGTGTTCTACGGTAGTGCAGTGGTGTTTTGGTAGTGTAGGAGGTTGGCCTGGGGTACATTTAAGGTTTAGGGTAGTGCAATGGTGTTTGAGTAGTGTAGGTAGTTGTGCTTCAGTAGTGTTTTAGGGTTTAGGGTACTGCAGTAGTGAATGGGTACTGTAGGTGATCGTGCTTGAGGTAGATTAAGGGTTTAGGGTAGTGCACTGGTCTTTGTATAGTGTAGGGAATCGTGCTAGGGATAGTGTCACTGCAAGAGTACATGTATTTATATGTCTGCAAACACATAAACCAACCAAATTATTGTCTCTCAATTTCCCCAAATGGACACTGACTCACAGTGTGATTCTAGACAAAAAACAATATTTCTTGTAAACGCAGTAGTAGGATAGTATAGTGGTATTTGGGTAGTGTAAGGAGTCCTGCTGTGATAGATTTAAGCTTTAGGGTAGTGAAATGGTGTGTAGTAAGTGTAGAAAGTCATGGTGGGGTACTGTTCTAGCATACTGCAGTGATCTGTATGTACTATACAGGGTCATGCTAGGGATAGTATTTTAGGGTTTAAGGTAATGCAGTGGTGTTTGTGTAGTGTAGGGGGTCGTGACAGGGTACTGTTCTAGGAAAGTACACTGGTGTTTGGGTAGTGTAGAAGGTTGTACTGTGGTACATTTAAGGTTTAGTGTAGTGTAATGGTGTTTGAGTAGTGTCGGCAGTTGTGCTGGAGTAGTGTTTTAGGGTTTAGGGTACTGCAGTAGTGAATGGGTAGTATATGTGATCGTGCTGGCGGTAGATTAAGGGTTTAGGGTAGTGCACTGCTATTTTTATAGTATAGAGAATCGTGCTAGGGATAGTGTCACAGCAAGAGTACATGTGTGTATATGTTTGCAAACATATAAAGCAACCAAATCATTGTCTCTCAATTTCCCCAAATGGACTCTGACTCACAGTGTGATTCTATACAAATAACAATATTTCTTGTAAATACAGAAGTAGGATAGTATAGTGGTGTTAGGGTAGTGTAAGGAGTCCTTTTGCGATAGATTTAAGCTTTAGGGTAGTGAAATGGTGTATAAGTAGTGTAGGGAGTCATGCTGGGGTACTGTTCTAGCATAGTGCAATGGTGTGTATGTACTGTACGGGGTCATGCTAGGGATAGTGTTTTAGGGTTTAAGATAGTGCAGTGGTATTTGTGTAGTGTAGGGGACCGTAGTAGGGTACTGTTCTAGGAAAGTACACTGGTGTTTGGGTAGTGTAAGAGGTTGTACTGGGGTACATTTACGGTTTAGAGTAGTGCAATGGTGTTTAAGTAGTGTAGGCGGTTGTGCTGAAGTAGTGTTTTAGGGTTTAGGGACTGCAGTAGTGAATGGGTAGTGTAGGTGATCGTGCTGGAGGTAGATTAAGGGTTTAGGGTAGTGCACTGCTATTTCTGTAGTATAGGGAATCATGCTAAGGATAGTGTCACTGCAAGAGTACATGTATTTATATATTTGCAAACACATAAAGCAACCAAATCATTGTCTCTCAATTTAGCCAAATGGACCCTGACTCACAGTGTGATTCTAGACAAATAACAATATTTCTTGTAAATACAGTAGTAGGATAGTATAGTGCTGTTTGGGTAGTGTAAGGGGTCCTGATGTGATAGATTTAAGCTTTAGGGTAGTGAAAATGTGTTTAGATAGTATAGGGAGTCATGCTGGGGTAGTGTTCTAGCATAATGCAGTTTTTGTGTATGAACTGTAGGGGATCATGATACGGATAGCGTTTTAGAGTTTAAGGTAGTGCAGTGGTATTTATGGAGTGTAGGAGGTCAAGGTAGGGTAGTATTCTGGAAAATAAAGTGGTGTTTGGTTAGTGTAGGAGATTGTGCTGGGGTAGATTTAAGGTTTACGGTAGTTAGGTGGTCGTGCTGGAGGTAGATTAAGGGTTTACAGTAGTGAAGTGGTGTTTGGGCAGTGTAGGAAATCATACTGGGAGTAGTGTCACTGCAAGACTACATGTACTTATTTGTCTGCAAAAACATCAAGCATGCATTCCAAATATTTCAGCACTGCATTTTACTATTAATACTAAACTAATTTTGGAAACACATAACCAATGACTATTTTCTAATTCTACCAAAATGTGAGAACACAATATGTTTTGACCAATTACATGTCGGGAAACACATGAACTACCAAAATGCTTCTCTCAGAGTGATTCCTAAATGCACAGACTCACTGTGATTCTACTCAAGCAACTTTATCCCTTGCATTTTACCAAAACGAATTTATCACTCAACAAGACTTTAGGTGACTCTGCACATTGCACAACATTTTCTACTACACATTAGTATAGAGTGCTTCTATCAGAATGATTCCTAAATGTACACAAAACTCACTGTGAGACTCTAGACAACCAACACTATCCATTGCATTTTACCAAAACGCATTTCATAGTCTAGAATGAGTACTGCATTTTAATGTAGACATTTGAGTCATTTTTGCAAATAAATAAAAAATAGCTGGTTTCTAATTCTACCAAAACATGAGAAAGGCATAGTTATCTGTCTGCAAGCACATAAAATACACAAATGTTTTTCTCAGAATGAGTTTTTAAATACACACACACACTCACAATAAAAGAGAAAAAAAAGTATTCCCTGCACTTTTGCAGGACAAACACATTAGTCTGATTAAAATTGAAATGCACCACATACATTCCCTCACAAATGAATAAATCATCTCTCCAATTGTTTTGTAGAATAAGAAGTATATCACTCACACAGCAGATTTTCTTATACAGAATCTCTGTTTTGAACACCTCTCACCAGAACCAAAGAATGGCACAGTTTCCCTCTCATTTTCAACACATATACACCTTCACATCAAATCACATTGCTTCCCTCATTAATTCAAAAGCAAACACACATTTCTATTGCTTACACATTTCAATTCTTTCCAAATTATATACATTTCAACCCTACTCCCATTCTGCCTTCTGCCTGTTACCAAATAACACTTCATGTAACACTTAACTGAGCACACAGGTCAAAAGTTCATCACACTATTTTGCTAATCAAAACAGCAAGTGTGCTTGACTTCTCGATATACCAGTTTATCCTATGTAATGTTCTTTTCAATCACTTTGTATTAACCAATAAGAATCATGCTTTTAAAAAAACGGAAACATGCACCCTAGTTTTCAGTGTAGAACGTTGTCAAACAACCAATGATTTCTTTTCTTTTTTCAACACTGCATGTTATCCACCATTTTAGAAAATTCTTAGTTTTCAAACTGCCATTTCATTTACAGAGACCATCTGAGTGCATCCAGACTTCCCTTCAAGATGCTTTGAGTGTGGATTGTGGGACACAGCTTTATTTTCTGGAGCCAAAGGTATGCAGAACACAAAGGAATTCACAAAGACCTAGGTTTACCAAATGTAGACATTAAATGGATTGGATACAGAGGGTTAAAGTGGCACCAATTGATGCCATTGGTTAAATCCTTTTTGCATCTCCAACACCCTGACCTCATAATTGTGCACTGTGGTGGCAATGACCTAGGCACTTTGACTGGTCTAGGTCTGGAAATGCTTATGAAGGACACTTTTGGAGAACTGATGTCACTTTTCCCCCAAATTGCCTTTGTCTATTCTAACATATGCCAAAGGCAGAAATGGAACTGGTCCAATCAATTTTGTCCACAGATTGAGAAAGCTAGGAAACATGTGAATAAATCTGTTTCTGCTTTTCTCCGAGACTATAGAATGGGGTCCATTTACCACAACAATCTGCGTTTCAATATGCATGGCATCTATAGAAGAGATGGTGTACATTTTACAGATGAGGGGAACAGAGTCTTCTTCTTGAACTTTAGACTCTGCATCGGTAATTACTTGTAGGTACTAAAATCTCTCAATAAACACAAGGGCTCTTTTTAGAGCCATCTAACAACTAAACACATAAGCTTGATGTATATTTGAAAAATATTATTTCTTTTTGGCTAGGAGTTGCGCACCCAACGCGTCAAAGTTGTGCAGCCAACGCGTGCAAGTCGTGCACTGAACGTGCTGGAGTTGCGCACCATACAGATCATGAGTCGTGCTTCCAACGCGTGCACACCAGGGGCCATTGCAAACAGCAGTGTCCCGGGGGTGGGTACCCCGGGATACTGCAGGAGCCGGCCCTGAGGGGGGGCGGTCCCCAGGGCCATCTTGGGCTCCAGGAGGGGGGCCACGCTGCCCCCCTCCCACACTTTGATAAAGCCCCGGGGTGGCGGTCCCCGGGGCTGGTGGGACCTCAAAGCACCCCCTCAATTAATGTTTTGAAGCCCCGAGGGGTGGCAGTGTCCAGGGCTGGAGGAGCCTAAGAGCCCTCCACCCTTTTTAAACTAGCCCCGGCGGGTGGTAGTCCCCGGGGCTGCGGTGGGGCCCCATGAGCCCCCCGCATATATTAAGTTACAGCCCCGGGGGGTGGCGGTCCCTGGGGCAGTGTTGAGGGGAGTGGGACCCCCCCACAATTTTTTTTTTTTATGCCCCCAGGATTTGGCCCCCTGGGGGCTAATAACCTTTAAAGAACGGGAGTCAGCTCTTTGGTTTTTTTTCAGCAGCGAAATGCGCGGATCCTACGCGCATCCCACAATTCTTTCCTTCTGGGATCCCCTGAGCAGGCCTAGGGGGTCACAGTGTATCTACCTTGCACCCTTTTCGCATTTTGCACACATATTTCACAGACTTGGAAACTGGGTGGAGTGGTGCACTACCAAGGTTCAATAATGTTCAATTAGAAAGCACAGTCAATTTCCTCCTTAAAAAGTATTTTTTATTGAAGCTCATTAGAAACTTGTATGAACATGAAACCTCAGCCAACGCGTTTCGATCTAGACGTGAAATTCGTCAGGGCTGGAAATAAGAACATAAATAACATACATAAGTGCCAAATACATACAAAGTGTACAATTCCAACGTACATATGAACAATAACAAAACAAAAATTCTTAGACTACAGACATGTACAAGACCTAAAAGACTTAACACCTAAAAAAGGAAAAACATTTATATAATTTTTAACAAATACACATTTTGTACATAAATAACAGTTCGTACAAACAGTAAAAAATAATCATAATAAATAGAACTCTACACCCGAGTGAGTATATATAATACTAAAAAACCTATTACAAATGAGCCTACGCAATAGAATTGTCTCAAGCACGTCAGTCACCGGCCGGTGAACTGGCGGTCTCAGCATTTATATATTGTCAATAAGGCGCCAAGTTTTAGAACCATATAATATGCAAAGGTTGAAGCTAACACAGCGATAGTGGGACATAATAAATCACTGTTTGCATTATGAAAATGGAACGTAATAAGGCAGTGTTTGCAAAGCTCGAAACCAAAAAACAGAAAACCACAAACCGGTTGTTAATTTGTAAAAAACATTAGTAAGAAAACCTATTGCGAGTTGCCATAAACATCAGAAAGATTGCAGAAATAGAAAAATGTGACCAAAAAACTATCGTTTTGTTTTGGAATGACAAACCAGTATGATACCTTAACATGACCCCTAGTATTTTTCTAACTTAAGATATACCTGCAAATTTATTCTGATGTCAACAAACTCATTGTTAAAATATACCTACCCCGGAATTTGGAAGATAGGTCTGAATCACAGTACTGCGGACGAGACAGCGGTTTGATCTCGAAATCCGTCCAATCATACATCTATTGTTGTAGCCTCCATGATAAGGGCCACAGTGAGCTAGCAAAAAATAAGAAAATCGGAAAATACAACCGTAAATCATCACACAATTTATCTAAAGCGCACGTCTTACAAAATGCTTAATAGTGCATACAGGAACAGTAACAGCGCGCATAAATAACGTACTTTCGCCTAAGCTAACAACATGTTAGTAAGTCACTCGGTCATAGACAAGAAAGAATACTGGGGCATAACTAACGTGACACTAAGTGCACACGTAGTAAGCTAAATCAAAAGAAGGGGGGGCCGGCACAGCCACCAGTAAAAATGTCCGCAAGAGCTGTGATGAATACAGCCGTCACATCGTTACAATACTATATTACGAAAAAAGATGAAAAATACCGAGACACTGTCTGCACTATAGATCACTAAAAAGCTAATACAAAAAGAGGGGCAAAGTGGAGGTCAGAATATCCTACCCATAAGTCCCACATAGCCCTACTCATACCGTGATATGCGCTTACCTAAATTCAAAGTGTCGGTGTCTCGGGTTTTCACAGAGTAAGCAACGCACCCAATTAGGCGTCTTAAATAATGCCTAGTTCCCGCCAAACACGGGAAACTGAAAAGTTTTTAGAAAAAAGACTAAGTTGGCCACAATCCAAGTTCCGTTTAGCGTGAAGACAAACATACTCGTAATGGTAGAAACAGTAGAAAGAACCACGGCATCACGTATTACAAAACAGAGCCGTATCGGGTTTATTAATTAAAATAATAAAACCCAAAAGAGTTTAATATATACCAAAAAGGAGAAAAAATAAAAGCGAAAAATACAATAATAACCGAGTGTGTATTATACGAATTCAGTTGACAGCTAACGTATCCATGTAAACGGAAAGCCGCCCGGTGTCCTATATAAACCTACTAATGGTTCCAATTGTAATGGAAAACCGCAATATACTGTGACATATCTGAAGAAAAATATTTGTTCACAAGCGTATTGATTCAAAACCCGTGCCGTAGCAGACGTAACAAGTGAGTTATGGCAACTCGCCCAACATAATCTAACAATGAAGATGTGAATGGCTGTCCTAATTGGAGGGAATCCCCAGACACAAAGTAGCACAAAGAAATAATAAACAGAAAAATTACACACTAGGGCCAAACAGAATACATACATGCCAATGTATTCTGAATCTTTTTTCCCTTTTTCTGTAATGGGGAAAGAGAGAGACTAGAAAAAGTTAGTATCTCCACGGAAAGGGTTAATACAAAAACTGGTGTCTTTACAAAGTATCTACTTTACAGAGGGCAACATAAATCTGGAAATATCAAAAATAAAGATGTCACCTTTTAAACAACAACAAAGGTAGCACCAAGGTCAGTCCACAGGATTAACTGTTGAAAGGTCAACAGTCTGTACAGGAATCATAACAGAGAACATGTGGTGGCCACCACGAACATCTATATTGCATGCAACATTTCTATTAATGAAATGGACAGGAAGCATGTCCTGAGTCAAAAAGGTAGGCAGACTATATAAATATGTTGATAGAAATAGACTGAAAGTAAGTTTGGTTAGTCAGGAATGATTTTAGTTGAGGAAATGATGGAATTCATGGTCGGTGTTATGACCTCTGTCCACAGCCCTCAATCTACAAATCCATTTGGCTTCCATCTGTCGCAACGTGAGTTCTCTTTCCCCACCTCTGATGTTAGGTGGCACATGATCAATTCCCAAAAATTTGAAGGTCTTATCCCCCTTATGAGCATTGCGATAATGGTCAGTCATTGGATATCTATCGTCTTCATGGACAAGTGCACGGCGATGTTCCTGAATTCTCTTCTTGAGATTACGTGCAGTACTGCCAACATAGATCATCTTGCATGGACATTCCAGGATATATATCACATACTGCGTGTTACAATTAATAAAGTGTCTAATGATTTATTTTTTACTGGCATTGTATTCAAACTCCCTCCACTTATTGAGACCAAAGATACAAACATTGCACGTGGAACATGTGTAAAATCCCCCAGGAGCAGGTGGGAACCATGTAGTCGGCGGCTTGGTGGTAATGTAACTTGGGCAGAGTGTATGTCTCAATGTTTTACCCCTTCTATATACAAGTGAAGGGCTCTGGCTAATGAAGGGCCGCAATTTGGGAATATCCACCAATAAGTGCCAATGTCTCCTAAATACTTGAAAAATCTTGTTACTATGTGCAGTATGGTTTGTGTAAAATGAGACCTTGTCTCCATAGAAACCAGTGCCTCTGTCCTTTTTGGTATTTTTCGTTTGCAATGTATCTATTCAGGGAAGGTTTTGTATGCGACGTTCCGCCTTGTCTAGTGTATCCTGTTCATAACCCCTCTTAGCAAATCTTTGTTTGATATCCATAACGTTATTCTTAAATTCAGTCTCCCTACTGCAATTACGTCGTGTCCTAACCATTTCCCCATAGGGGATATTGGAGATAACTGATCTGGCATGTGCACTGGTGGCGTGCAGAATACTGTTGCACGAAGTGGCTTTCCTAAACAAGGTGCTCTGAACCAGGCCGTCACTAACAAAGAAATGTATGTCAAGAAAATCAATGCATTCATGATGGTGAGCCATGGTCAACCGTACATTATATGGGTTGTCATTAAGGTATGACAGGTAAGTCTGTAAATTGTCCACAGATCCCGACCATAGACAGATGATATCGTCTATGTACCTCCCCCAGAACACAATGTGTTTGGTCCAGGGGGAGGCACATTGGCTCCAGGCATTCTCCCTCTCATACCAGCCCATAAAAAAGCCGGCATAAGAGGGAGCATGAAGAGACTTCTTCAGCCTCGCTTCTACCGAAGCATAAAATGGCTGCCAACAGTTTCTAGTTTCGAATGTTGACAACCACTAGACAGCCAATTAGCATTGAGCGCGTGATCGGGACGGTGCGCTTATGCTACAATGCCAATCCTGGCACAATCCGCGGATCCACCGGCCCTTAGATATATCAGGAACTACTGAACAGATTAACACCATTTAAGCAAAAGGCACAAGTCTGAACTGAGGACTACCTCTTTGCCAAATTTTGTGTAATTCCATTCAGCCGTTCGGGCTGTAGCCGTGGCTAAAGGTCCTATGGGAAATTGCATGGGGAAAACACGTTTTGGAACCTCCCTTTTTTCATGGCCCCCGCTTGATGAATCACCCCCAAACTTGCAGGGAAGGAGCGGAACTGAGTTGGCCAAAAATTTGGAACACTTCGAGAAGAGTCATCAATCGGTGCCAAAGTTATTGGCAATATAATGTTGCAGATTTCCTATGGGTAATAGATCCTAATTATAACTATCTACTGGCGACCGCCAGTAGATAATATATATATATTACAGAGATACTCTTGAGTAGCTTGGCACATAGTGTCATGCCAGCTATTTAATCTACTATCTTTCTGACACTGTAAAAGGAGAAATAATTTCCAATACCAGCTTCCATTTAATAAACTTTGCCCTTACTTGCAGGGTTCCTTCAATTTTTGTATTATATTGGTTAAGGGACACCTTCTATGTGTTTTGAATATTTATTTTGAGGGTGGGTTAGGAAGTATACCTGGGTGCAGATTCAATAGATTGTGGTGCTTGTGTGCAATTAGTCTGATCATCTAACCTAAGTAAGTGCCTTGATGTCACAGTAAACTGTTGAGGCTGGAGAAAACTGGTTTGCTCTGAGGAGAGCGGGGTCAGGCAGTGAGCAAAGGTTGAAAGTCTGGGGACTGGCCGGGGAGGTGAAGTTCTCACATATGTTTTTTTTAAGGGATCATTCTCTCTTGATAGTCCATGGTGCTTTAAGTGCCACCTAGTGTCCTCTTGTGGTGTGCATGGGAGAGTTCCTGATCCTTGGGTCAGGACATCCCCCTTAAAGCCACCTCTTGGGACAATCAATCACTGCTGATGGATGTTAAGTCATAGAGTTTTAGTGATTTTATTAGGACCTTGATAGGCACCACTATAGACATAGGAAAGCTCATCTAGTTCTGCAGAGATCTGGGAGGAACTGGTATTGAGAAAATCTGGAGATTACTTAGCGGACCATACTCCACAAGGATGATTACAATAACTCAGGGTCATTTAGAGTCAATGACTGTGACAGTGAAGGAACTAAGAACTTGGCTAGGGTGGGCAATCAGATCCTGAACTGTTCTTACTGGCACATGGTAAGAGGAACATAGTATGTTGACTAACTCAGCCAGGCACTCTACAGGGAGGTTTAAAACAGTTAGAAGGATGGGAGTAAATATGATGGGTGATACATACAATTACGTTATGTTTAGAGCCACATGGGAGTAACCTGAGGGAGCAAAATTATCTCATAGATCCAAACTATGGGGACATATAGATTCATGTGTTGTGCAGTGACACTGCAAAAATAACTCTAATTGGACAAGACCTTACTAGAATAGGAGAGAAAATGAAAAAAAAAATCACCATTCATGATACAGATTAGAAAGATGACAATCTGTTCATAGTAAGATAAGTGCATATTAAAAATACTTAGAGGAACCAAAGAATTTGAATTTGAATTTAAAAACATTTGTAAAGCGCTCATGTACTAAACAGTTTCTTGGCGCTGGGAGCTACAGTGGTAAAAACAGGCAAACAGAGGAACGCGGCTAGCCAGTAGACGCTTGCTGGAACAAAAGGGTTTTTAAGGCCCTGCGGTATTCCATATAAGACGATAGGAGTCTTATTGAAGGGGGAAGGGCATTCCAAAAGGTGGGGGCCAGAACTGAAAATTTCTGACCACCAACTCTTTTCTTCTTAAAGCGTGGTACTGCTAGCAAGCCCAAAGAAGAGGAGCGAAGAGCTCTCGGCGGGCAGTAGTTTGTAACGGCAGAGTTGATAAATGCCGGGGCAGTGCCCGCTCGGGCTTGAAATGTGAGGCATCCCAATTTAAACAGTGCCCGCTGCTTAATAGGGAGCCAGTGGAGGGCTTTTAAAAGGGGGGTGGAGTGATGTGACTTGGCCAGGCCAAGGATACTCTCCTTTTAAAAGGGAAAATGACAATTTGTGAAAAGAAAAGAGATATTGTTACACCTTAATGCATGTTTGATTACATATGTAACAGAATAGTGTGCTCTCAATTATTCGAGTGGGAATTGTTTATAAGGAAAATATACTCATTTGGACAGAGTCACATAAAGAAACAAGTGCTGGGTCATTTGTTGATCGATCACCATGTTGTATGGCGTTTTAGATTCCAAATGGATTTTCTCGATTCATGCCCTTATACAGGTACAATTCACATTGCCCTTATCTATATATAAAAACCAAAGTATGTCCATTTGTCCTTTATGCATTACTACACCATTCATCCGATCGGCATGAAACTTTGGGAAGTTGTTGAGTACACTCCCGCGAAGGTTTCTGGCTAAAAAAATAAAATAAAAAAAAATTACAAAAAAAAGAATTTGTTAAAAGTTGTTGACTACACTCCTACGAAGGTTCGTGGCAAAAAAAAAATATCAAATTAAAAAATGTGTTAAATATCGGCCCGCCGGCCACACAGGGCCCTCATAATCTTTCCAATACTGAACGTTTACAGTTTGCGACTCGCTTTTGCAATGACCATCAACAAAGCACAAGGACAATCGCTGCAAGTGTGTGGACTAGATTTGGAGAATCCGTGCTTCTCACATGGACAACTGTATGTGGCCAGCTCACGCGTCGTAAAACCTTCTGATTTATTAGTGTACGCACCAGACGGAAAAACAAAAAATAATGTCTATCCACAACCACTCGAATAAATAAACAGAATTAAAACAACACTTTAAAATGTTTTCCATATTAAAATGAATACGTTTCAATAAAAATAACGCAATGTAAATTGAATGTTATCATAACAAGTTTCCTTAAATCTCCTTTCTTCTGAGATCGCAGCAACGCGCGACGGGTAAGCTAGTATAGGCATAGAAATCAAGTTCTTATTTAGGCATAGCCCATGCAACCCAAATACAGGCATGGCTACTTCCATCCGTTCACCAAACGTCACGACGATTTCTTGGAAAACCAGCTTAAGCTGTTAGGGACTTCCCCTTGCTTGAATATTGCCATGTTTATGTGGTTGTCAGAAACTAATCCTTTCTTGTGAATTTGAGAAAGTTTCTAGTAACCTCTGAGCTAGCTGGCACTCATAATTAAGTTTAGTATATTCGATAGAGACCTACTAACATAAGTCCTACGTCATATCTATAGGATATATTATTCCAATGCACAGAGCCTATTGGGAATATAGAAACTACACTACAACCAGGCTGACCCAGACATGAAATATGCACCCCCTCATTTTACTGCATGTTCTCTGATATTCAGTCAGTAAGTCACTCAGAGCCACATAGTTACCACAAAAGAACACGGCTGTCTAATTCCCATCATTTTGATAAAGTGAAACCCTTCTCTGTGTATTGTCACATTGTCAAAAATATTCCTAGCACATTGAAGGGCGACTAAAATCTCTTGGGCAACCCAAGGGGCAAAAAACTCAGTTACACATTGCCAGAATACAACATTGTCCAGTGCATCTGAGGTGATCTCATAAATAAGTTAGAACATTGGAATTTGTAGGCCTCTTAATAGAATAGTGTGCTCTCAATTATTCGAGTGGGAATTGTTTATAAGGAAAATATACTCATTTGGACAGAGTCACATAAAGAAACAAGTGCTGGGTCATTTGTTGATCGATCACCATGTTGTATGGCGTTTTAGATTCCAAATGGATTTTCTCGATTCATGCCCTTATATAGGTACAATTCACATTGCCCTTATCTATATATAAAAACCAAAGTATGTCCATTTGTCCTTTATGCATTACTACACCATTCATCCGATCGGCATGAAACTTTGGGAAGTTGTTGAGTACACTCCCGCGAAGGTTTCTGGCTAAAAAAATAAAATAAAAAAAAATTACAAAAAAAAGAATTTGTTAAAAGTTGTTGACTACACTCCTACGAAGGTTTCTGGCAAAAAAAAAATATCAAATTAAAAAATGTGTTAAATATCGGCCCGCCGGCCACACAGGGCCCTCATAATCTTTCCAATACTGAACGTTTACAGTTTGCGACTCGCTTTTGCAATGACCATCAACAAAGCACAAGGACAATCGCTGCAAGTGTGTGGACTAGATTTGGAGAATCCGTGCTTCTCACATGGACAACTGTATGTGGCCAGCTCACGCGTCGTAAAACCTTCTGATTTATTAGTGTACGCACCAGACGGAAAAACAAAAAATAATGTCTATCCACAACCACTCGAATAAATAAACAGAATTAAAACAACACTTTAAAATGTTTTCCATATTAAAATGAATACGTTTCAATAAAAATAACACAATGTAAATTGAATGTTATCATAACAAGTTTCCTTAAATCTCCTTTCTTCTGAGATCGCAGCAACGCGCGACGGGTAAGCTAGTATAGGCATAGAAATCAAGTTCTTATTTAGGCATAGCCCATGCAACCCAAATACAGGCATGGCTACTTCCATCCGTTCACCAAACGTCACGACGATTTCTTGGAAAACCAGCTTAAGCTGTTAGGGACTTCCCCTTGCTTGAATATTGCCATGTTTATGTGGTTGTCAGAAACTAATCCTTTCTTGTGAATTTGAGAAAGTTTCTAGTAACCTCTGAGCTAGCTGGCACTCATAATTAAGTTTAGTATATTCGATAGAGACCTACTAACATAAGTCCTACGTCATATCTATAGGATATATTATTCCAATGCACAGAGCCTATTGGGAATATAGAAACTACACTACAACCAGGCTGACCCAGACATGAAATATGCACCCCCTCATTTTACTGCATGTTCTCTGATATTCAGTCAGTAAGTCACTCAGAGCCACATAGTTACCACAAAAGAACACGGCTGTCTAATTCCCATCATTTTGATAAAGTGAAACCCTTCTCTGTGTATTGTCACATTGTCAAAAATATTCCTAGCACATTGAAGGGCGACTAAAATCTCTTGGGCAACCCAAGGGGCAAAAAACTCAGTTACACATTGCCAGAATACAACATTGTCCAGTGCATCTGAGGTGATCTCATAAATAAGTTAGAACATTGGAATTTGTAGGCCTCTTAATGGTCGTTATAAATCTTCTGCTTCAACATTCTAATGTTTTTCTGTGTGTTTCTCCCTTTTTATCTTATTCTACTATCAGTGGGTGGAATGTTCTAATAGCCTACTAGCCCATTTGCCTCAGACTATACCAGTTGTTGGTGTTGTTAAAGGCCCTCTCCCTCGTTATAGGTCCTCACACCCTAGGTTCATGGCCTTTAACAACCAGTATTGCCCTCGGAGTAGCCTGTAAGGCTGTATATGAACACTGCTTGATCCTAAAATTCAGCGATTAAACAAAGGAATTATGACATTTGCAAATATGAAAGTCGGAGGAGGAAATCCAAGTAAATCTATTATAAATATGTTTTACTAGATCGAGTTTGTGATGTAATGGGTATTTGCAACTCCTGCACTGCTCGGGTTAACAATTCTAGTTGTAGCACAAAACTGGTTTCTACAGCTATGAATTGTCTAACTAGTTTTAGTTGGTATTTTAACACTTGGAAACAAGCCTTTTTCAGTGAATTTATAATATTTACACCGAACAGAAGCCTGGGATCTTGAAGGAGTGTTTTAATAGAATTTCAGGCTGGGCAGTTCTAAAGCATTGATAATAGACTTTATAGTAAAATAACATGTTTTCGAATGTTTCTCTGTATTTTTGTGCATGCTTAGGAAAGTAGTATTGTTAGAAAGTTATCCTTTTGCACTCTTCATCCCCAGTTTTTGTTGAAAGATACTGGTGTTAACTGACTGATGGTCCCTGGGCTCTGCTAACCAGGTTTATTACCAGTGCTATGTGTGAAAAGGTACATGTAATAGGGTTCAGTTACAATTGGCAATGTCAGACCCTATAAATCCCTAGTAGATAATAGGGTCAAGGGTTGCAATCTACCTATAAGTCACTAGTATATAATAGGGCATGGACATTTAGAGGCCCAGCAGATTTCTTTTGCTTGCATGTGTGTGCTGCTGTAAGCCTGCTGTCTTTTTAAAGGCAGTCTTTAAAAGTACATTCTCACAATTGGTATTGACAGACCCTATAAGTCCCAAGTATATAATAGGGCTAGATGTTTCATATTACCTCTAAGTCCCTAATATGTAATAGAGCATGGAAGTTTAGAGGCCAGCAGATTTCCTGCACTTGCATGTATGCATTGCTGAGAGGCTGCTGTCATTTTAAAGGCAGCCTGGCCTTGCAGACTGTCTTTAAAAGTACAATTGTACGCAAACTCGTCTTTGGTGGTATGGGTACTTTAAAAGTGATAGTGTACCTTATTTGTACATATTAGGTACCCCCAGGGCCTCCCCTAGATATCCCTCCCAGGGGCGTGGGGCCATGTAACTATAAGCTGGGGCCTTATAAATATGTTGTATATGCCCAGGTTAGGGAACAACTGCCCATTTCATTTTTCTCCAGTGTAGATACTTAGCTCCATGGGCTAACATTTCAATAGTTTATTTAGTTAGACTTAATTCTAGGAAAGGAGTGAAATATCATTCAAGGTCTTAAAAGATTGGTGTTGATAAATGCAACAACTTGCCACTGTTGAATCTATCATAGCTAGTACAGTTATTTATGGAACTTTCTCTTCTTTAAGCCAAACTCCAGCTTTCTAGTGGTCTTTGCTGATTGGTAAGCCTTAACAGGCATAGATAGGCTGCTTTGATTAGGTGATAAGTGGCCTGGCCAGAGCAGAGGTTATCTAATAGAGATTGCTCTGAACATGAGGAGGATGGTGTAGGAAAGTGCCCCTTTTTGCATGGTTGCCCCCCACTTTTTGCCTAATGTTGATGTACTTTGACTGAGTGAGCCCTGAGTTCCTACCAACCAGGTACCCAGGGCCTATGTTCTTTCCCTAACCCGTTCTGTTGCAAAACCCAATTGGCAACTCTCTGGCCACATGTAAGTCCACTGTAAAAGGTACTACAGGTAACAAGGGCATTGTGACAAGGGAAAGCCTCTAAGGGCTGCAGCACTCATTGTGCCACCCTTCAAAGCCCTGTACCTTTACACACACACACTGCCCTTGCAGGATGCATGTTTTGGTGCAGAACAAAGTGAAGAGTCAACATGGCACACATCCCTGTGTACTATGCTTACAATCCACTGCCCTGGCATAGGCCAGCCACCCCTCTAGCTGGGTGCACTATACCAGTGATGAGGATACAGATGCGTGAGCCTTGTAGCCCTACAGTGTCTAAGTCAATTCTTAGACATTGTAAGTGCAGTAATACCATAAAAATATATACGGTCTGGAAGTTTCCCATTGCTAACTCCACATCACCATATTTGCTTCACTGTAATGTTTCTGGACCCCTTGGTCCAGAGCCTGCCACTCTTGGGGTCCTGAAACAAAGCACATCCTGTGACGAGGTGCCAAGCCTCCTCCCCCAGGATGGGCAGGGTCCATGATCGGGAAGCTTCAAAGGTCTGCCACATTTGTAAGCTTCCCGAGGCCTTTGCTGCTCCCAGCAACTGGCCCCTACCGGTTCTGACCCCTACTTTGGACGGTTGAATCAGCGGGGAAATCAAGATAGGAAGAGAGGTGTGCCCACCTTTGCTAACTCCCCCCTCAGGAGGGGGAGGCGAGGTGAAGCACAACTCTCAGTCTCCGCAATTTGCAGATGAGGGGATCCAGCCACCCTAAGTGAGGCTCATGTCCCCTTCCACTGGAGGGTCGAAACATAGGGGGTATACCAACCCCAAGAAAGGAACCCATTGGTTCTCAACCTGCACCTACCTGAAGGAAGTATTTAGGGGCAACCCTGAAGCCTTAGGGGCTCTGATGGTTCTTGACAACAGACATCACCTTTCAAGGGCCCAGGCCTGTATTGGCACCACTTAGTAGGGGAGGACTCGCAGATGGCAGAGTGCAGGTGCTGTTGCAGAGTTGAAGGAAGCCTTTGATAGCCCTGAGACTTCATAACAGGAGGCAATCCAGCAAGCCCTTGGAGAAACTTGCGTTCATTGAAGTAGAGAGCAGGCCCAGTCCTTCTTGCCCCCAGGCAAGAGGCAGCAGACAGCAGGCCAGCACAGCAATGCAGATTGCAAAGTGACAGTCCATCCCGCAGCACAGCAATCAGCAGGCCAACACAGCAAAACAGTTTGCAAAGTGGCAGTCCCTTTTACAGCTCAGCAGCTCTTCGTCCTAGTAGAAGGTCCTTAGTTCCAGCAAAGTTCTGATTTGGTGGTGTCAGAGGTCCAGTACATATACCCAGTTGTGCCTTTGAAGTGGGGGGGGACTTCAAAGAGGTATTTGAAGATCACAAGGTCCTTGCCTTTCCTACCCTAGCTCCAGACTCACTACAGGGGGTATGCAGCTCTTTGTGTGGGGACAGGCAGCGCCCTATTCAGGTGCAATGTCAGCTCCTCCCTCCCAATCTACCCATAGGAAGGCCCATCAGTTTGGTGATGACCCATCGGGATGCACATGTCACACCACTGCTCCTTTTGTGTGACTGTCTAGAGAGAATGCACAAAGTCCAGCTGTCACCCAACCCAAACATGTATTCAGAGACAGGCAGAGGCACAGAATGGTTAAAGTAAGAAATAACCTACTTTCTAAAAGTCTCATTGTCAGACTTACAGTTTAAAATCCAACCTCACCATAAGTTGTGATTTTAAATTGTGAACCCATCAAACTCCAGATCTCTATATTTTCCCAATTGGAATTGACACTTAAAAGTTGTTTTAAGGCAATCCCCATGTTAACCTGTGGAGAAGATAGGCCTTGCAGTAGTGAAAAATGAATGTAATCGTTTTTCACTACCAGGACACGTGAAACTCCAAAGTACACATCCTATCTTTTAAATACACTGCTCCTTGCCCATGGGGCTTCCTTGGGCCTATCTTAGCGGTGTCATATATGTAATAAAAGGGAAAGTTTGGGCCTGGCAAGGAGGTTAACTTGCTAGTTTGAAATGGCAGGTGGTTAATACTGCAACCATAGGCTCTGCAGTGGTAGGCCTGAGATGCTTACAGGGCTACTTAAGTGAGTGGCACAGTCAGTGCTGCAGGCCCACTTGTAATATTTAATTTACAAGCTGTGCACTTTACTAGGCACTCATAGGTAAATTAAATAAGCCAATTGTGGTTAAGCCAATGTTACCATGTTTAGAGTACAGAGCATATAAACTTTAGCACTTGATAGCAGTGGTAAAGTGCCCAGAATCATAAAGCCAGCGAAAATGAAGCCAGCAAAACAGGAAGTCAGAAAGCAAAAAGTCAGGGGAGACCACGCCAAGAATGTCAGGTCTAACAGACATACTGATGGATAAATGTCTTCTGCAACTGTGGTTGTCATTGTGTGATTAATGTATCCCAAGGACTTACCAAGCTGTGTGCAGCAAGGGCAAGAAAAGCATAGTCCCTTCACCAGAAAGGTTTATTTAGTTTTGATCCTTATGAGATTGGTAAAATAATTACCAGTTCCATTGGGTCATAACTGATATGCCTACTCCATGTGCTTATACACCTACACCAAGGAATGTGTATTTTATATTAACTGTTCAATTAATTAAAATCATTACAGCAAAAGAATGTTTAAATCAGTTCCTCTTTACATCCACCCCTCCAAAGTCTTAGTCCTTGGATCAGCAATAGTCCCCTGGTTTGCATGTGCTAACTCTCGAAGTTAATTACAATTACTTGTGTGAAGGTACAAATGGATGCTAAAACACATAAGTCAGGTCTAATGAGTTAAACTATGGATAAAGAAGAGGGTCACCCTGGAGGGGCTCCCCCTTAAAACCTAGCTGTGACCCGCCCTGCTACCCCATTCATGGAAGAAAGTGCACAGTTGCTGGTAGATATGTCTAATGGTTAGCGTACAAAGGGAAAAGTATCAGTTTGTAGTGCCTCACTAATAGCAGTCCTGATTAAGTGTGTAAGGGCCAGATGTAGGTAGCCCAATACCGGTCGGTAATGGCCGAAATTACCGAATTTTGGCCGTTACCGACCGGTATTAGGCATCTGAGACGTAGGGGCCATATTTAAGTATTCGGTAATTTACCGAATCGGTAATTTAAGGAATCTGTAAATTACCGAATTCTTAAAATACCGATTCAGTAAATTACCGAATCCTTAATGTAGGAAGCACTCAAGTGAGTGCATTTGTCATTTAAGGATTCGTTATTTACCACCAACTACAAGTTGGTGGTAAACACCGAATATCTTTAAAAAAACAATTATTTGCTTTTTTTAAAGTGCTATGTGGCAGACATACATGCCCTTAGGGCATGTATGTGTGCCATATGTGCACCCATGCACTATTCAGGGGTGCAACAGGGTGTCAATGTGACACCCTGCCACCCTTGTGAATGGTCCCCCTATTACCGATTCGGTAAATACTGAATCGGTATTTACCGATTCGGTATTTACTGAATCGGTAATTCCCCGTAGGAATGAATGGGAATTACCGATTCTTTAAATACCGGATCGGTAAATACCAAATCGGTAATACCGACTATTACCGATTCGGTAAAATGTACCGAATCTTTATCTACATCCCATTTACCGATTCTGAAATACCGAATCGGTAAAATTCGGGTTTTTAGAATCTGTAAATGGGAATTACCTACATCTGGTCCTAAGTTTCCAAAGTCTTGCTAGATTCCTTGCTGTGGATTTGGTAAAGCACAAGACCGAAGACTCACTGCAAGTCCTGGCTCCCTTTGCGATGAGTATCGGGCAAAGTAGGCGCCGATACTCGTCGTTCAATTGGTGGCAGCAGCACAGGAGGTGGAGCTAAGATTCTTTAAAGTAGGAGCATAGCCTACAAGCAGCATTTTCCCCCTTGGGTGCCCAGGCTGGATTAAAATCTGTGATGTGTAGCATGTTAAGAGTAGAGTGTTTTCCTCCGGACCTGTATTGTCAAATCCTCACTTAAGGAGGGTGTTCAACCTTTCCCAGGGTATATGATTCATCCAGTGACTCTATGATCGAGATAGAACGGAGGGTATCAGTATCTTTTTCAAACCATATTACCAGTACCTGCTCGTTCACTGCTTTTTTCCAAGTGGATTGAGGAATTCCAGGTAGTTGTCGACTCACTGCGTCAATCCACAGGGTGGCAATAGCCTGGCTGAGATTGATGTGCCAGGCCGATCCTCCATTTACCAAGGAATGAAGCTATGCATAAAGAATAGGCAATAAATAGCTCCGCACTCATAAAGATATTACTCGTAAATCCCTTTGTGAATTGCAAACAATATAAAACTTATACTAAAGCATAAGTTTGCCTTGGGCAGTGAATCAGGCCCAGACCGTCTTGTTAAGTCCTCTGTACCATACTTTATTTATTTGTTGACATATGTTTCCCTTGTAGGAACACAAATTTGGTCACCCTGCTGGCTGTGGGCGGATGGAACTTCGACATTCAGAAGTAAGGTATTTTTGATTATTCATCGGTGAATGTGTTTATAATCCATGAAGAAATCGTTTCATGCTTGTGAGAGGAGGGAAAACATTATTATAATGAACATCACTGAGTGTGAGATTTACAGTAATGAGGGTACTGTAGACACAGGTGTCTGCTGATATCTGCAAATTGATTGAACGAGTAGACCTGAGAAGAACATGTGGCTTATAAATACTGCATATGGCAAGCACTGTGTTGATAGTGCAAATGGAATGGTAGAAGATGAGAAAACATTTAATCATTGCAAGAATATAACTTTAATCAATTTTTCTGACCTCACATTGCACTTCAAGGAACCACTCGTCCCATTTTCAGGGGATTTCTGTTCAACCAGAAAACACACTCTGATGGAAATCCAGCACGAGGCCCACCCCTCACCTCCCTTTCTACTGCATCATTCAAAGTAGCAACCCTCCAGGGGCTGTGCAATGTATCCGAAAGGATGACACTGAAGTTGGCCGTGAGATTCCATTTTCACATGGACACAAAAGTTGTAGCCGAAATGGAAACTTTTACATGCTTTGAAAAAGCTGGGGATGTGCTCTTCTACATCGGACATTATGAAAGGCAAGGCTTTGTTGAGCCAGAGGCTGCCTTCAGGCTGAGTATATACAAGAAAGTGATTTTTTGTCGAAAGAAACATCCAAAATCTTTCTCCATATTAAAGGTTCCACACATGAAATATATTCCTGAGATGTGCAGTACACAGATGCAATTAAGGAAATACTGCAGAAGATTGTAAGACTGACTAAGCATCTTGTGGAAATATTTGGGATTACGTTTTCACCATTTTACAATATTTTGTCATTTGGATTTGAATGTACAATTGTCATGTAGGATGTTGGTCACTGATTTGATGAACAGGGATTAATTTGAATTTAGCGGGTGTGCTCATTAAGGAAGGCCAGAAAGAGTAAAATGATCTTCAATAATTCGGGTTATAATTCAATTACATGTTTAGTTCGTATAAAAGATTTAACTGGAAAATGAAATCTTCACTCACATATAGGGCAATAGTGTTATGTGCTTGAAGGCGTTGATGGGTATGATTGATGCAAAGCATATGTATATGACAGTGGACGATGGTGATGAGAAGGATTTTCTTTACTGTGACAATAATTCTGTCCCTCCAGGTTTACTGGTATGGTTGCTTCGGCTACTAACCGTAAGATCTTCATCGACTCTGTCATTGCCCATCTTCGTAAGTACAATTTTGATGGAATAGATCTGGACTTTGAGTTTCCCGGGTCGAGAGGCAGCCCACCAGAAGACAAGCAGCGCTTTACTGTCTTATGTAAGGTAAGAGTAAAGATGTGCGTAAAGGTTTCCTTCATTTGCATGTAGTCCTTTCTGTCCTTTCTGCCTGAGAAGTTAGGAAGCAATGTGTTACCCCGTATGTAACATAAGTCACTCCGAATTTCCCACAATACGTTACTCCGAATTTCCCACAAAACCTTTTTCCTGGAAATTTCTGCTTCAATGTTTTTTAAGTATTTCAAACCTGTCCAATTCGCAAAGTTGCCAGGTTTTTTGCCTTTGCCAAACTTTTTTGATGGAATTATAATTCCACACACACTTAAGGATCTGGGTAGTGTGTTTCCATGTAGAGTGTTTAATCCTCCACACAATGCATACATACAATCGAATACAGCAGTATCACAACTTACACACTTAGGCCTGCCAATCTCTCATTGCCACAGAAGAACCCTTCACATGAGCCACCCTACAACACTGCTCTTGATAGTGTCCCCTGTCCTTTTCATCAGCATTTGTGGATCACTACTGCTGAAGAATAAAATCCAGAAACACATGTCTAGAGATGAACAGCACTACCTGCACCAACTTTGGCAAAATACTACCACTAATATTCAAGTAAACGCTAACTGCTGGGATCTGAGGAAGTGTGCTCCCATCCCCCTTCTGTTTATAAAGGCTCTCTGGACCCAGTGAGCTGGGGAGCTTTTGTAGATGTACCTGTGCGCTATTGAGAGGTACCGAGACCTAGGAGGACTGTGGCAGAATTTTCAGTAACCCCTAATAAAATTTGTATTTGATCTCAACTGATGAATGATAGAAGCCAGTAACACAGATGTCTAAATATGAACAGCACTACCTGCATCAACGTTGGTGAAATACTACTACAAATATTCAAGTAAGCACTAATTGTCAACTGCATTCACCATAATGCAAAGGGGCAAACTGTGCTGGGGTGTGAGGCAGTTTGCTCCCATTTCCCTTCTGTTTATAAAGGAGGCTCCCTTGAGCCAGTGAGCTTACAAGTTTTTGCAGATGCACCTGTTGCCTGTGAGAGGTACTGAGATCTGAAAGCACCATGGCAGCATTCTCAACAACCACTAATAATATTCGTTTTTGATCACTACTGCTGAAGGATAAAATCCGGAAACACATGTCTGGAAATGGACAGCACTACCTGCACCAACCTTTATGAAATACTACCACTAATATTCAAGAAAGGGCTAACTGTGAATTGCATTCACCATTATGCGAAGGGGCAAACTCTGCTGAGCTAAGCTGTGAGGCAGTGTGCTCCCATACCTCTTCTATTTATAAAGGCTCCTTTGAGCAAATGAGTTGTCAAACATTTGGAGATGCACCTATGAGAGGTACTGAGATGCCTTTGCGAGCATTCTCACCAACCCCCAATGAAGTTCATTTTTTGATCTCTACTGATGCAGGATAACATCCAGAAACATGTGTCTTCTAGAGATAAACATCACTACCTTCACCAACTTTGGTGAAAAACTACTGCTATTATTCAAGTGAACACTAATTGGGAACTGCATCCACCATAATGCAAAGGAAGGAACTGTGATGGGATGTGATGTAGTTTACTCCTATCCCCCTTCTGTTTCAAAAGGCTCCCTTGAGCCACTGAGCTGACAAGCTTTTGAAGATGCACCTGTGAGAGTTAATGTGACTTGAGAGGACTGTGGCAGCATTCTCAGCAACCCATGATAACATTCGTTTTTGATCTCTACTGATGAAGGATACACTCCAGAAACACAAACGTCTACAGATAAACAGCATTACCTGTACCAATGTTGATGATATACTACTGCTAATATTCAAATAAGTGCTAATTGTGAACGGCATTCACCATTATGCAAAGGGGCGAACTGTGCTGGGAAGTGAGGCAGTGTGCTCTCATACCCCTTCTGTTTAAGAAGGCCTTCTAGTACACGTGACCAGGGAAGCCATTTTAAGTTCATGTGCTGAACACTCACGAAAACAAATTCCCCAGCTACATGATGGCTTCACTGAAACCAGAGATATTTGGTATCAAATATCTCATTTTAATAAACCTACACCGATTCCAGTGTTGGATTAATTAATTCATGCACCCCGATGGCACCTTAGAGGTGCCCCCTGAACACATACCAACTACTGGGGGGCTCAAGGACTGGTCTTAGCCAGTCTGCCACACCAGACGAGTCACTGACTCCCAAGGGTGAGGGCCTTTGCTCTCAAGATTTCAGGAACAAAGCAGGCAGAGGGTGTTTACACCCCCTCCCGCAGGATGAGCTGTGAATTAGCATTCCAAGGGAGGGAGCTTCCAGGAGCCCACCGCCTTTGGTATGCGAAGCAGGATTCCCGCACAGGAGATAATGCTGACCCCGCTTGACCAGGGACCATTTGAACTGAAGTGAAGATGACATTTCAGAGTCTTCCATCTTGGAGATGGCAAACTTAAATACTCTGGGACAGGGTTATGCCCACTTCCCACCTGGCTACTACCCTACACTTCCCTAACGCTCCTAAATTCAGTATTTAAGGGAGGCCCTGGCACTAGGAAATCAGATCCTGCTGACCAAAAAGAGAGGAAGGACTGAGAAGCTGTGAAAAGCAAGAACAGAAGAAGAAGTAATTTACTTGGTGCTACCGGCCTGTTCGCCTATTCTTGACAATTGTCCAAAATTCATCTCACCCTGCAAGTTGCTGATCCTCTAAAGCCTGGGAGGACTGTCAGAACTTCTCCAAAGACTCAGGAATTCCTGCAGAGCAGTGGACCTTTTCACCTGTATCTTGCAGGTACCCGAAACCAAACGGTGAAGGCTCTGGACCCCAAAGACCTAACACCTGAAAGTACCACTGTTCACGAGCCACCAAGCCTGAGCTTAAGTCAACCAATGGTGCCAGTGTGGTCTCCCGGCCCTCCAAATATGAAGCCTAGCTTGGATTTGCCCACTGTGGACTCACGGATGCCGCCTGCAGCCTCCGTTTGCAGGCCCCTTTGACCCTGAGTGCTTCATGTGACAGAAACACAATGCCTAAAGACATCTCTGCACCCGTCCCCCCTGGGCTGTGGAGAAGAGGACCAAAGGTGTCTCTATCTCCCTGAGCATTATGAGGCCAGTGCCCCCCATTGTTTCAGCTCTAATAGCCTCCCAGTCAAAACCTGCAGCCTCTTTTCACAAAGACCGAGCCCCATAGACTAACATTAGGCACCCAACGCTGTATATCATCCCTGCACCCGGCCGCCATACAGCCGCTGGAGGTGACCTGCTGGTGCTGCCTTGGACCTTGCTCCATACTCACCTTAAGTCCAGGAGATTGGTCTTCGTTGTTAGTCGCTGCAATCTACCTATATGCCGTATTTGTTTTTCCTCTCATTAGATAACATTTTTTATATCATATAAAGAGGCAGCTTTCTACATTGGTGGCAGTGGTGGGATACAAGACTTGACTTTTGCTGTACCACTGGCTAATAAGTGATACCACTAACGAATCCAAAGTTATCCTTAGATAGAAACATTTTTGTTTTCTTCCAAATTGTTTAAAATTAACTGTTAGGTCCTTGTCTTAAGTCCCCCAGGTCAGACTGTTTAGAATTTAAAAAGCTGACATGCAAAGTCGCAAGGAAACATGCGCTAACGCTGGTTAGCATTTCCTTGATGATATTGAGATAATAAGATCGCCGCTTTTTCGGCGCTATGTGCTGGAAAAGCGGCAATATTTCTCTTGATAAAATGCCCCGTTGTTTTCTTTTTCCATAATAATGATGGAATGTTATAATTGATTACAAAAGAAAACCTGCAGAGTACAGGTTGATCCAAAGTATATAATTTTGATGCAGATTATATGTAAGTTTAAAGAATCCTATTGCTGGGGAGCCTGAAAAATGAATGAGCTTAAGACTGTATTTTTTCACTCTAACCTGATTAAACTGTTTATGAGTTCTATCTGTAGGTGAAGTGAATGTTAGAAGTGTGTGATTTAAACTACTGCAGAGTAGACTACAATGTAGAACATACAAAGAGAGATCCTTGTAAGAGATTTAGGGTACATGTTACGTGGCTTGGTTTAAGTCATTCTAATTTATAAATGTCACATTAACACCGCATGCATAGCTTCATGCTGCATACCTTTGCATCATTTGTAAGATTGATTCCTTGTGTAAGTTATTTACAGCCACAACTTTACTAATGTTTATGGGAGAATTTAATTTACTTAACATTTCCTTTGAGGCAGCACTATGTTAGCTCATCCTCTTTCTAATATGACTTTGATTGATTGAACTTCATAATTAAACAATGCATTTATTGATTGGTTATTGATTGCCACTAACTTGCTGGTTTTGCTTTCAGTAAACATTTTAACCTAAAAAAAAAAATTAAAAAGCATTGTGGTTAGTTAGTTCCTTTAGAAACGCCTGCATATGATTTTTTTTTAATTCTTAAAAAGGTCCTAACTACTTTAAAAAACATGACTGAGGTAGCAGGTTCTTCCGAGGAGCTCAACTTGGGGCCTATAGGAAACGTAAGTTGAAGATACTTAAGTCCCTCTGCCAAGCATGGGACCTCCCCATGGGACCTAAATCCCATGAGGCACATCTTCAAAAGTTGCTTGCAGAAAATGCTAGTTCCCTGGTAGAGGAATAAGCCACTCCTTGAGATACGGAAAAGGACGCTGAAGTCAATGAAGCCGATGATGATTCCAGCAGCAGTTGTACTGATGGCACCTCTGGGAGTACTGACAGTACACCAGAAGTAGACAGTGAAAATACAGATATTCAAAAACTAGCCAAGAGGATACAACTAAAGGCTAAACTATTGGCTAAAGAAAAGGAAAGAACTGTGATGGGACTAGGACCGATCTTTGATGGCAGCAACGTTTTAAATAGGGAGACAGATGAAGCTTTTGACCCTATGATCCCCAAAGGGATTGTCCCAAATTATATTGAGGGTGATGATATCATCAAATGGTTTACAGCCTTTGATAGGGCCTGTAAAATGAGGAAACTCAGCCAAACGTATTGGGACCCTCTTCTCTGGGAGGTATTCTCAGGAAAGTATAGGGATAGGCTCCTGACACTGAATGAGTCAGATGCTGAGTCCTATGAGCTAATTAAGGATACCTTGAGGGCTGTGGACCCACAATTGAGGAATACAGGATCAGGTTCAGGGAGGCTTGAAAACCCCAGAGTCAGACTTTGGTAGATTTTGTAGACTTCTCAGTGAAAACACTAGCTGGCTGGTTAAAAGGTAATAAGGTGCAAGACTATGGGGCCGATTAGGATGGAGGATTTTCCGCCTCCTCCGGGCCGGCGGAAGCCACCTCCGGCCCGGAGGAGGCGGAAAATCCTCTGCGGAGTCACCAAAGACCCACCGCCGCATTAGGATGGCTGGTGGGTCTTGGTTTCCGTCCACTGCTTTTCCGCCGCGGTCGGATTACAACCGCGGCGGAAAAGCTCTCATTTGGCTGGCAGTGTCTATCAGACACCGCCAGCCAAATTAGGAAGCATTTGTAAACATGCTTTTCCGCGGCGGTTTTTCCACCGTGGAAAAGCATGTGTACATTTGATTTCGGGGGCCCGTTGCGGGTCCCCAGGGTGTAGGCGGGTGGGGGGTGCACTTGGGGGGGTACCAATGGTACCCCCCAGTATTTACATGCACAAAGTGGCAGGCACCGCGCGGTGCCTGCCGCTTTGTGCATGTAAATGTTAGACATGCACTTTTAACATTGCGGCGGGCGCTGCTTGAAGCAGCACCCGCCGCAATGTTAAATATCCAGGATGTGACCGCCAGGGTGGCGGTCACATCCTAATTTGCACGGAGGGACCGCCGCAGCCCATGCGGACGGTCCCTCCACCTCTGGGATGGCGGACGGACGCAAGAGCGTCCGCCATCCTAATCGGCCCCTATGACGGTCTTTTTGATCTTATTATGAAAGAGCATTTGTTGAGTAACTGTGTCCTCAAAAGTTACATCAGTACCAGTCCACCTGCAGTACCTGAAGTGGTAAGTCTCCAGATGGGATCACAGGTGGGACCTGGCCATATCCGAAAGCTCACTGAAGCAACTTTAGTCTCAGAGGGAAGGGTGGATGTAGCTGCACTGGCTGTCTGGCCCAGTAACCTTGAGAAATACAGACCAGAGCCAAGTATAAATCGGATCAGTGTTGAAGCACTGAGGGATACAGGTGCAAGTGTCCCCATGGTGACTGAGAAATGAATATCACAGGAACAGTATCTGATTGGTAAGACATTCACTGTCAACAGTGCTGACACCCAAATTAAGGTCCCTCCCATGGCAATGGTTTCCTAAGAATGGGGAGGGGTTGCTGGCAAAAAGAAGGTGGTGGTATCCTTTGCAATTCCTTTAGCCTGTCTGCTAGGAAATGATCTGGAGTCCATTGCATGGGCTGAGGTTGAACAAATGACCCATGCAGCTATGCTGGGTATACCTGAATGGGTGTATGTAAATACAAGAGCACAATGCAAAACCCAGGGTAAAAAAGAGGAGTTGGAGCCAGAAATATTGGCCCAACCCTCCAAGAGAAAAGGCAGGAAGACTGGGAAACCAGCTTCAAATCAGCCACAAGCTGAGGACCCCTCTCCTCAGGGAGTAGACCTGTCAGCCCTTTCGGCAAGGTCACAGCATAGAATTGGATAGATTGAGTGGGTATTTAATGGTGAAGGCATGGGGACCTGAGGGTTCTAGTTTTGTGTCCATTATATGATGAGAGAGGGTACCTGACGTGAATGAATAGGACCCTCGAGAAAGAAGGGAAAAAAAGTATTTAGAGTGGTTCTTGAAGAATCTCCAAGATTGTAGGGTGGAGGGGAGAATGTCTTTTTCCTTCCTCTTATTCTCTTTTACTTTTATGGGTCATGGGTATTAGATATATGCAGTCAAAGATGGCCACCACTTTTGCAAGGTTGTGTGTAGGAAGGGGCTAGTCCTGTTTTAGTTGAACTTTTCATTCATTTGCCCTTCCATGTGAGGGGGCACCATCTTCTGTGTATGAACCAAGTCAGAGACAAAGTGAGTCACAAAATGGAGGTTTGGTTCCTGTGGGCCCTGTTGACCAATAGACCTGGGGGGATGTATGACGTTATAACGCATACTTTTACTCCGCAGACCATTACAACGCGACTTTTACACCGCATACCGTTACAACGCATAGCGCCTTGGGGCGCTGGATAGTGGTAAGTATAATTTACTATTCTAACTCCAGTCCCCGTGGACCCTAGGGAAGGTGTTGGATAGTAAATTATACTTATTCCCTATCCTAGAGCGCCCCCCAGCGCAATGCGTTGTAATGGTATGCGGAGTAAAAGTCGCGTTGTAATGGTAGTGCGGAGTAAAAAATGTGTTGTAACAGGTGTATACCGACCTGGGGCAGCCACGTATCCTGGGATCATTCTATCCAGTGAAGAGAGGTGGAACACAGTCTTGTTGTGGTGAAAACAACAAAGTACCAGGACGGCATAGGGATCAGAGTGAGGAACCCAATCGTCAATGCGGGTAGAGGGAAGTACACCCTGTGACAATAGGTGCTGAGGCGATCAAGGGGAAGGGTGCTCAGGGTCTGCCTGAGCTCCACCACCTCCCAGCTCACGCTATGCTGCAATCAGTGGCCAGATGCCTGGCAAGCTGGTGGGGGCTGTCTGTCGATTGCCGGAAATCAGCGATGGCTGTCCTTCTTGAGGGCGAAGGCCAGCTGCTGCTCAGTTCCCGCAAATGTGGGTGAGAGGAGAGATGAGGAGAGGAGAGGTGAGAGCAGCCGGAATCTCCGGAGCTGGGGTAGTCTGTCCGTGGGTGATGAATAGTTGACAGGGATAGAGTATCCCCCCGCTGACTGAGAGGGGAGGGTGACCCGCCTCTCAAGAGCTCCTCCGTTTCCCTGCTCTAACCAGGCAGAAGTGCAGTGGGCAGGCAGGTGGGAGCGTTTGTAGTATTGTATGGTATAGACTACATTGTCCATTTGGATATACTCTCTGGGTAACAGTTTATTGTCTGCAATATACATCATACAGAATGGCACGTTATTTTTTTAACATGGGCGGTCACAGCTTAGGTCAGGTGAACAGCCTTTACAACAAAACTTTTACAACGCACTACCATTACAACGCTACTTTTACAACGCAAACTATTACAACGCATTGCTCTGGGGGGGCGCTCTAGGATAGGGAATAGGTTAATTTACTATCCAATAACCTTCCCTAGTGTCCACGGGGACTGGAGTTGGAATAGTAAATTAACTATTCACTATCCAGCGCCCAAAAGCACTATGCGTTGTAATGGACTGCGTTGTAATACTTACGTTGTAAAGGCATGCGATGTAAATGCATGCATTGTAACGTCATACATCCCCTAGGTCACAATGTTACTAATCTAGACTCTTCAGACACTTCGTGCCGGTCGCATACCATGGCGCCACCTTAAAGCCACTAGCTTGTTTTTAATCTTATAATCCAAGAAAACAGCAAATAATCATGGCAAGGAGGTACGCAACTTGCACTATGTGACAAATAGAGATGTTGGAGAAATTACCATTCACTGTTTCAGAAATACCTTACAGGGATTGGACAATCCGCAGGTTTATTTCTCTATCAATTTCAACATTTTACTTCCAAAACTGTTTACAACACCATCAAGTAGACAGATACGAGGTGCTAGGAGAAGAATCTGTGCATGAGTCATGGATATTACCTTTTAGATACCGCTGTAGGAATGGTGAGACTGAAGTTTTTGTAAGTGGGACTGACTGCAAGGGCATTCCTTGGTGTGTAGGGAAGTTTTGCTTCTTGGTGCATGTACTGTGTTCAAGCTTTCAAATTACTCTCGAATGGGAGTTATTTGTTGTTGAAGGATCAGAGATGCTGTGGGATGAAACCGGGAATTGCCTACCTGGTAACGGTTTCTGCAATCGTGATCTGTTGCACACAAGTACTGTTTCTACCTGCCCGCACAGTTAGGGAGGCAACACTTTGGCCTTCTGTAAAACTTTGAATGTGTACTTTGAGCAGACTGTCAGCCTTATTGTTCCAGAAGGACGTGACCTTAACATCTGCAAAGGAGACGTTTGATCTCTGAGTCGTAAGGTCTTCTTCAGAGATATAGTCGCTACTCCACACTAATTTCACACTACATTTTGGGGAACTTGTGCACTGCATTTTTAACATGTCTAATACTATGGGAGTAGTGCATTTTTTCAAATCAACTTTCAGACAGTCATGGGAGTTATTCCATCATTCATACACTACATGCTTCGAAGCGTTTTTTAGAGGTCTTCAGCTGATCCTGCTCCTGATTGTCGGGACAGTGCATATATTTTTTCTACTCCGCAATGGATGTCCCATCAAGAGGCCAAATGGAACTGGCCCTTCCACGTGTGCTCCTGTGTTGTGAATGCATTATACAGTGTTTTGATGCACCCTTGCTGCATGAACCTAATGAGCATTGGTTTTCGTCTTTAGGGCCAGTATGTCTACACTGCATGCAGCCTGTATTCCGCTGTCTGCTGTGTATTTTTGAATTTGCCCTGGATTTATGCCTAGGAAGGCAACAGGTTCAACCATTGGATATAGAACTGCTGTGGCTCCCCTAGCGGCTCACCTGTACCGGTATCCTTCGCCCTTGCCATTGCTTCTGAATGTATTTTACAAGCCCTACTGGTGATCTGGATCTTGGCTCGGCTTTCGCGGATTCTGCACTGGCGGCTCCTCCTTTCTGCAGAGGGGGATAGATTGGAACACATTTGCTCTGTGTATCTGCTCTGATGGGTGCCTCTGAAAACATTGTCTGTGATTGCTGGGTACTAAAACATTCTGTCTATCTCTCGTAACACGTTAACATTCTGACAGTTTTGAGTCAAGGGAACCTTTCAATTTGACTTTTGTTTTTATAGGCTAAGTTGCTTTTAAATGATTACCTTTTTAAAGATTACTTGATTTATTTTCTATTTTAACACTTTCGCTTGCACTATGCTCTTAGTTCAAAGTAGCACGTTGCTCTGTATGATTTTAGGTTTTATGGATATTTTACGCTATGTTTTAGCATAGTTTTTATAGCTTTGTATCGTCTCAGGTCTAATGAGTGGGTGTTACCTGGTTAGGTTAGGCCCGGTTAGAAACACCACCATTTTACACTGTAGTGTAGTTCCTATTTTCCTAATAGGCTCTGCGCATTGGAATAATATACACTATAGTTTTGGCATTAGACTGAGGTCAGTATGCCCCTATCAAGTATATTACAATTAATTACTTTGTGTGCCAGCTAACTCAGAGGCCACTAGAAACTTTTTGTAAACAAGAAGGGAGTAGTTTCTGGCAACCGCATAAACATGACAACTTTGTTTCCCTTTTTGAATTGGAACACTCTCAGAATTGTGGAAACAATAGATAACAGTTTCACTCAGCTAATCGTGCATGCTCAGTTTCTTCAGAGTTACACAGAAAGAATAGACGGGCGTTTCAATAAAAGGGATTTATTGAACAGTCTTATTTCTTGTGTAAGAGATATGTTCTGTTACAATCATAAGACAGTATGCAAGATATATTATGTACAGCATAAACAGTAGAAAGAAATAATACTGCGCTAGCATTATCTTTCAGCTATGACACATATAGCCATATACACAAATAACATAGGCTAAAAATGTGAGTACTCATACGATGCATTCTCTAGCTAGTTCTACCCCAATGTACCTAAGTGTAGGACAAGGTAAGAAACAGGTGCTGTATTCTATAGTATGATATGCTATAGTTTGTATGTTAAGTTGGTATGCCAAGAGTCCCTCTAGGTTCTAGTCAGCTCCATACCTTAAGAATGAGAGAGATTGGAATCTCTATCCGGTTCTCAAACTCTAACACCCCGTGAAGTCAGAACACTGGAAGCTGGATTCTCTGTGAGCAGGAATTACAGCGTTTTGTCAGTGAGTCAGGCCGGAACACAGGCTCCTCTGAGTCGAGGTCTCCTCCTTGCTTGCCGCCGTGAGCCGTACATGATATGGCAAGGGAAGGTATATTTATACCTGGTAGGTGGTCTGGAATGTTAGCATTGATGTAAAGTCGGGCAGAGGAAAACGTCATGAATGAACCCTTAGGGTATAGCGATTCATGCATAATAAATGAGTTCTTGGAGAAATCAATAATCCTGGGCTAGGGAAACTACCAACAGCTTAAGGGTCTGGTTTCTAAGAACTCGTTGTGACGTTGGGAACGGATGTAGGTGACCATGCCATATTTGTAGAGCATGGCTAATGCCTAATAGGCATAGGACTGGGATCGTATGCCTATATAAGGGCAATGGGAATTGTGCCTATATAAGGACATGTATCGGGAAAACCTATATACTGACACATAAAGCGGAATACAACAACACGCTCACGTTTCCTTTTTAGACAATGACGTTTGACATACATATGCTTGTGTGTCTGTGCAGGCTAATATTCTCTGAAACTGCATATGCATACATTTTCACTTCGTAGGCACACTATTACGACACCTTGAACATTCCGCAAAGTTCAGTGCGCAAATGATGTTGCTTATCGTTGTCTGGTACTCGACAAAGCTATCACAATAGGATAAACAATAGTGGCCTGACTGGGACTTTGGCATGGCAGCATGGGTGTTGTTATTATATATACAGCATTGCTTCCTCATTTAAGGGAGAGGAGCATTTCACTGACACTTCAAGGTTGCTGCATGACGGGATTCCAGCCCACCTGATTCTTGTTTACCCCTGTGAACAGGGATGGCCAGTTTATGACCAAGCCAGACAGCCTGATCAAACTTACCCACAGATAATGAGAAGCTAGACCACCGACAGGGATTTGGCAGATCACCCACCCAACACAAACTAGGTTAGGAAGCCCTAGGTAGGAGTATACTATAACACAGTACTTATATGCCAGCATATATTCACTGTTATAGCACAACGGTGGAATTGTTAATATTTTTCAATATTCGCATAATGTTAACCCCTTGCATGCTGTGCGCATTTTCGCGCTGTGCGGGCAATATAAATAGTGGACGGAATTTGGGTGACACCCGACTGTCTTCCGCACATGCCCACCATGAAGGCCCGGGGCCGTCCGAAGCATGCAAGTGGTTAATTATACTATTCTGTTTCATTCTATTGATTATTGCACCACATGTATTTTATACAAGAATCACATTGCTTCAATAAATATTGAAATGCCTTGCTGAGTATTTCTTGTGTATTTCTTTGGGTATGCATGAGTAACCAAACAAATGGGTTTCAGATCTGTTACCATGATTTCCTTGGGGGAATCAGGGTTTTCATGTCCCGAGGTTGCACACACATTTGTTACCTTGTAGGGTTCGGGGTGCGTATCGTGCACTGTGAGTTAGCAGGACTATAGGCCAAAAAATCCTGAGGTTATGCAAGGAATCAGTCTGGCACACTCCTGACATTTATGTTGTCCAACAAATGCATAGTTTTTATCTTGAAGGTATAAGTCGTACAACACTGTGGATCCACCCCTCCCCCAGGAGGGGGCGTTCAGGAGGACTGCCAGGAGAGGATGGCAATACCTTCACCACCCTTGCTCACTTTGCCACTGGATTCAAGCAAGCCGGGCTGAAGACGGCTGTAATGCCAGAAACCGGTCCTCGGAAGCTTGTTTCCCGTCCAGGGAAGGCATGGCTTGGCAGTTCCGGCTGGACTGTTCCCATGAGGCACAGGGTCAGACTGATTTGCATATAGCCATGTCTGAACTGGGTGGCAGAGTGGGCTAAAGAACGGTGATAGATCAAACCCAGATCTTTTGACTGGGTGTGAGTGTTTGATTGGTTCTGATGCTCCGTCCATCACCACCCCCTTTTGTACCGCTTTTGGCCGCCATAAGTGTGGCAGGGTATGCTCAGACGTGAGTCCCTTGCTCACTTTGCCACTGGATTCAAGCAAGCCGGGCTGAAGACGGCTGTAATGCCAGAAACCGGTCCTCGGAAGCTTGTTTCCGGTCCAGGGAAGGCATGGCTTGGCAGTTCGGGCTGGACTGTTCCCATGAGGCACAGGCAAAAAACAACAAGTGATGGACTGAATGTGGATCAATGTCACACACTCCCCCAGTCAAAAGATCTGGGCCCAAATCCATCGTTTTTTTGCACTCCACACCACCCTGGGTCAGATAATGGCTTTATGCAAATCAGCTCTGACCCTGTTGCCCCATGGGAACAGTCCAGTCCGAACTACAACAGCCATATCTTTCCCAGACCGGAATCAAGCATCCGAGGACCGGACCGGTTTCGAGGTAACACCTCTCTTCAGCCCGGCTAGCTTGACTCCAAGTGGTGTGGAGTGCCTGGGACCCACGTCTGGGCATCCCCAGCGCACTTAGGGCGGCAATTGCAAAAAACAACAAGTGATGGACTGAATGTGGATCAATGTCACACACTCCCCCAGTCAAAAGATCTGGGCCCAAATCCATCGTTTTTTTGCACTCCACACCACCCTGGGTCAGATAATGGCTTTATAAAAATCAGCTCAGACCCTGTTGCCCCATGGGAACAGTCCAGTCCGAACTACAACAGCCATATCTTTCCCAGACCGGAATCAAGCATCCGAGGACCGGACCGGTTTCGAGGTAACACCTCTCTTCAGCCCGGCTAGCTTGACTCCAAGTGGTGTGGAGTGCCTGGGACCCACGTCTGGGCATCCCCAGCGCACTTAGGGCGGCAATTGCAAAAAACAACAAGTGATGGACTGAATGTGGATCAATGTCACACACTCCCCCAGTCAAAAGATCTGGGCCCAAATCCATCGTTTTTTTGCACTCCACACCACCCTGGGTCAGATAATGGCTTTATGCAAATCAGCTCTGACCCTGTTGCCCCATGGGAACAGTCCAGTCCGAACTACAACAGCCATATCTTTCCCAGACCGGAATCAAGCATCCGAGGACCGGACCGGTTTCGAGGTAACACCTCTCTTCAGCCCGGCTAGCTTGACTCCAAGTGGTGTGGAGTGCCTGGGACCCACGTCTGGGCATCCCCAGCGCACTTAGGGCGGCAATTGCAAAAAACAACAAGTGATGGACTGAATGTGGATCAATGTCACACACTCCCCCAGTCAAAAGATCTATGAGGCACAGGGTCAGACTGATTTGCATATAGCCATGTCTGAACTAGGGTGGCAGAGTGGGCTAAAGAACGGTGATAAAACAAACCCAGATCTTTTGACTGGGTGTGAGTGTTTGATTGGTTCTGATGCTCTGTTCATCACCACCCCCTTTTGTACCGAATACCTTCACCACCAGCAAGATATGCAGAACCTAATTTTCTCTAGGGTGTGACTACCATTCACTCTGTGGACCATTTTATGAGCACATTTAACCTTTCTGATGCCGGTTGTATTTTGGACACTGGACTTCAAACAATTTTGGCTCTACAATAATAGTTTCATTCACCATGATTGACTGTTTTAAATGTTGGTTTGGTTTTTTATTTCATCTTGTGGCACTTTGTTTTGGGTATGTTGAATAAAACAAAACTGACAAAGTCAAAGACTGTTGTTGGTTAATTTTTTTCTATACATCATTCATTTTAAAGTGTACACATTTAAAATGATTGTTGAGCCATAAGCAATTTCCATGTAGGCAATAATAAAAAACACAGAGGCATATTACCAAGCAATAGCGATAATTATCGCTATTGCTTAGTTAGAGATAAACTTTTACCGCTAAGCTGCGGCGATTTTTATCGCAGATAAACCTTGGTATTACCAAGGTTTATCGCAAATGCGATAAAAAACGGCCGCAATGCATGAATATCGCTGAAAAGTCAGCGATATTCATGCATTACCGAGCTAATGCTCTTAGCCATGTTATCCACCTCCCATTGGATAACATGGCTAAGAACTGCTCAGGGCAGGTGTTAGCTTTTGGAGATATTCGCGCTTAGCGCGAATATCTCCAAAAGTTGGTAATAGGAGATAGCGATGTTAGCGACTGTTTCCAGTCGCTAACATCTTGGCACGCCCACTTTGCATATAATTAGTGATAAATATCACTGACATGCAAAGTGGGGCCCAAGATGGTCGCTATCTCCTACTAGCTGTCGCTAACTGGTGTTAGCGACAGCTAGGTAATAGGGAGATAATTTTATCTCTGCTTTCTTGGCTTTTAAGGCCAAAAAAGCGGAGATAATCCCCCTTGATAATATGCCCCACAGATCACTAACTAGTAGTTTACTAAATTAGAAGAAATACATTTTGTCATTTTTTCTTAAACAGTATAACCCATGCATAAACCAAATACTTAGTGCCTTTTTCTCATTTACATTTCCAGACCTTGCCACCAGGGAAGAACGGAATAGAATCAAATATATCAGATCCAATTGGCTAACTGTTATTGAATTATGTCATCAGCTGGAGCCAGATTTCCTGGCCCACAATAGGAATTCCACATCAATAACACCAATAGTCTAAATCATGGCAGAACTTCATTTAGTGGCCACAGGATCATTCCAGTACATGGTTGCAGTATCTGGTGCAATGTCACAAACAACTTTAAGTGTTGTGATACAAGAAGTTCTTTTGAGAATGATAAAACAGCCTCAGATACTTAGCACAAAAGAGGATTTTGCTTATGTGAAGGGAGATTAGTATGCTTTGTGTCGACTTCCACATGTGGTTTGAGCAATTTAAGCAGCACATGTTGCCTTGGTGCCAACATTACACACAAAACAAGTCTAACGCAATATTAAAAACTTCTATTCAATCACTGTGCATGTTATCTTTGTACAAGATATGTACTGCCAAAGTCTGTGTGTATCTTTCACAGGATCAATCCATGTTCCCTTTGTACTTTACAACAGCAGCAAATAATTGCAAATGTCACAACTTTGAAATGTCTAAATGAAGATGACATGCTGAAAGAACTTAAAACAGATTAACAAGCAAAAGGAATTAGTTGATTACATTTCAAACTTTTCACATAAAAAATGAACAAGTTTGAGGACACATTTTCTATGAACAATCAAAGATAAACAATGTAAATGAACAGAGTACTAAACGTGTCAAAACTTTGATCAATACATACGTTTGTACTGTATTTTCCTTCAGTTGCCCTTTATAGAAAATGTCCTCATTAGATTAAAAGTTGTTTTAACATGTAATGTAACAAACTATAAATATATACCCGCACTCATATCAATTCCTTCCTCTTCACCACTACATGCAGCAGGCGATGGTGATGTGGGACACCTTATCGGATGAGTAGAAGAGGGCTCCGCCATTCCAATACAGAAATCAAAATCTGGCCATTGGGAGACCAAAAACCCGCTCCACTGGCCTTTGTGTTCTTTCATTGCCCTCATTAAAGTGGGCTTCCCCTGGTGTTGCCGGATTCTTCAGTGGTGCCAACAACCATCGTCGGTTAGGATAAGCTGAGTCTTGTATACGAGAGAAATAAAATTGCCCAAAAATGTAACAATATTTCAGATCAATAAATTTAAATTAACCAAACAACATATTGCCATATTTTATTTACCAACAAGTCAGGCCCTCCCAGGTCCAAGTTGTGACATTTGCAGGGGTATGCTGCTGTTCTGTAGTCCGGGGGAATCATGGGTTGATCCAGGAAAATGTTCACATGCACTAGTGATGTACAAATTCGGTAAGCAGACAAAATAACCATTGATTGAATGGAAGTTATTTCAACAGGGGTAAATTTGTTGTCTGGTGTGTGGTGGCACTAATAAAATATGTCTGCCATCAATTGTTCCAACCACATGTGGTAAGAGAGCCAAAGCAGAAAAATCTTCCTTTACTTTGGCATAATCCTCATTTGGGGGAAACTGGATGAAGCTGTTAATGCATCTCATCATTGAAGAAAGACCTTCTTGTATCACACAATTAAAAGTTGGTTGTTACATTCCAGCAGATACTGCCTCAGTGTATTGGAATGATTCTCCGGTCACAAAATGTAAAACTGCCCTGATTTTGACAATTGGTGTTATTGCTCTGGTATTCCTATTGTGAGGCAGAAGATCTGGCTCCAGCTGATAACATTATTCAAGAATTGTTAACCTGTTCAATAAAAAGTTTGTGAAAATATCTAATTTTTCCATTGTGGCAAGGTCTAGAAATGGTCTAAACCAGTGATACTCAAAGTACAGCCTGTGGGCCGCTTGCGCACCTCTTGATCTTTACATGCGACCTCCCCTGGTGAACAGCAGCCCAAGCTGCTGTTTAGTTGCTGAGTAAAAATATTCAGAAAAAAATGTTAAATAAACAGGTATGCATATATTAACCTGCAAATAAATGCTTGCCAACTTATTTAACATGTTCTAAACCTCCTTACACAATCTCTGACCAACCCAGATCTCCTACCGGCACCCAGCTGTCATCAGTGCGGACATCGGTCACACCACAGACAAAACTTTGCGGCCCTTGGGCACATTTTTGTGAGTACCGATGGTCTAAACACTTGAAGCTGTCATCTCCTCACTCTCCCTGGGTTCATATGTCTGTATTTAAAATAATAAACATTTTGTAAATGCATGCTAACATATTTTAAAATGAAAACACATTTCAATATACAGAACCTTAATATGTTTGGTTTACATTTTTTTTAATTGTTTTTACATGTGTAAATGTTATATGTTTAAATGTGTAAATAATATGTTTTTTATTTACAAAATCTTTTTTAATAAATGCTTTCATCAAAATTCCGTCAACTGCAACACCGCACTAATATTGTATCACTTTTTCGGAAAACAAATGAACACATTTAGCATTTTGCATATGTTAACAAAGTAGCTACCATTTTGAGTGGTGGTGACGCACTTAGCATTCACAAATACACTATTTCACAATCTAAAATGGTGGGCACCTCATCAGGGCATTTGCTATCAGACTGAGGTTGACCATGTAGTGGGTATAATACTCCACGATGGACACCGACATAGGCTAACAACGTGTGTGATAGCAACGTACGAAAGCCAATGGATGTGTCCGTTTTCGTTGACAATCTCATACGTCATGTACATGTATGTGGTGTTACAAACAACTCAAATGCCTACTAATACTGCAGCCAACAACACCTCCTCAACTTCTGCTGCTGTTTACGACCTCTGGGAGCCACAATGCCCAGGAATGCAGGTGTCAGGGCCACAGCCTTCACGCCAGAGGAGCTGGAGTTGCTGACTATGGAGGTCCTGTGCCTGTACAGCCAGCTGTATGGCTCACCAGAGGAACAGGTACACTTTGAAAATAAATATGTAATTCTGACTAACCTGTATCTTTTTAGGAACACAGGCTATAACGTCCATTTTTGTTCCTGAGTGAAGTGTAGTGATTGAAGTGAAGTATCAGTTCTTTTTAAATTACCTAGAACTATGATGGTATGTATTTTAAAATACAGTATAATTACAGAACACCACAACATTAGTATATATTGTGTGTTTGACACCCTATATTTTATCTGGTGTGTATTGCTATGTATGTAAAAGTTGGTTGTGACATTTCAACAGATATTGCCACAGTGTATTGGAATGATCCTGTGGCTGTGGATGTGATAATTTTATGTGAATTATACAAGATTAGCATTATGTTAAATATATATCTGTATATATATTTTAGTACCAAATACATTTGCTATTTGCAATTTATATTATCCCACAGACCACTCATCCTAGATCAGGTGTCTCCAACCAGTGATTGCCATCTACAAGTAGCTCCCAGATACCTTCAGAGAAGCTCACAACATTGAGTTAATTTGTAAAATAGCAAATGGTCATATTTTCCTTTAAAAGTTAAGGGTACACTGTGTTCATTTGACATTATTGTCATCAGGCTGAAGATAGCGGGTCCTGATAATGAGCAGTGCACAGTCAGATTCATGCCCCAGCATGGGGCTGGGTCACAGAGGTGAACAACTGAAGCACTGAGGTATGCAATTCTGAAATAAAAGTCATGACAAACTCAATATTGGAGCTGTGAACACAATGATGTGTCTCAATGCTTTGAAAAGGGAGACATTGAAAATGGAAAGTTAGCTTAATGAGTTAGTTAGCTCTTCATGTCAGTTTTCTCACATTTCAAAGTGTTGCATTTACAAACAGAAGGCCCCTTGCTTCCAGTGGCCAGAAGACACTGTGCCATAAGTATAAGGAAAATATGCAGCCATTGTTTACAAAGAGAGCAATTTAAAGTGCAGACATTTTTTCCATATTATGAACTTTTTGGAAAAATATGTTTCTTCTCTTTAAATTTCCTCATTTACAAAAACAAATTTGTATGTTTGTGTTATTCATGTAAGGTGCCACATATGGTCAAAGGTATGTCCTGTGCTGCAAGTACATATGACACAGGCTTTCAGTCACCCTTACAAACATGTCCCATTGATACGCATACATGTTTATAAATCTTCCAAAGACTGCGCTCTCAATGACACACATGGTGCCCTTTCATAGTGCCCTTAGTCATAGTATGTTGTTCAAAACATAGTATCTGTCTCTATGGACATAAGCCTTAAAGCTAGATGTGGGGGTGTCTGGTAAGAATGTGTAAGTTGTATAGCCTTCAGTAGTTCATGATGATTTTCACTGATCAGAAGAAACTCTTACTACAGAAAATGTTGTAGACCCCTGGCGTAGATGATGTCAGTGGCCTGGATTAGTAAGATGAGGACATGACAAGGGCTAAGGGTATTCAACAAGTTAATACAATTTTGTTTCACTGTAAGAAAAAAATCTTAAAAATGCAGTTGGAACTTTATACTAATGCTTGTGATTGATTTCTCACGATTGTGTTAATCAATACAAACAAACAAAAAGTGTTTTCTTTTTCTGTACCCGTCCAGGTCAACGCCCATAAAAAAACATCTATATGGAAGGCCATCACCAAGAAGGAGTGGACCCTGGGGGTCTACAAGCTGCTCATCGTCAATGGAGGAAGAGATGGGAGGACTTACGTTGCTGGACCAAAATGTCTGCTGAAGTCCAGCTTGGGCAAAACTCCTAACATGGGAAGCATGCGTGTAGCACCCTGACCCTCCTAATTGCCCGCATACTTGCGCTGGCCTATCCTCCTCTTGATGGGCAGTTAAGAGCCCAAGAGAAGCATAAAGGGGATTTTTCATGCTACATAACTATTTTTTGTTACAGCAACGAATTATGGCATCAACATAAAGATTGACACATTTCAAATGCACAATAACAGTTCTTGGAGGTGTAAGTTTTGCATAAGGTGTATAATGATGTGTTTGTTTATGAATTTGTGGAAATTAATCCACTATATTTATATGCTGGACCAAAGGACTGTTTTGAGCAGACACATGGCTGCCCAAACAACAAATACACATGAGATGTTTGGTGTTATAAGGGACAGTTGTACCAAACATGCCACAAGTTATCATCGTGTCAGTCGTGATGCTCTATCACAATTGTCAAGGATGTTACGGTAGCCTTATTACAGGTGACATCACATTAAATGCAATTATGATACAGTGGAGGTTACAAATAGCACATTGTTGAGTTTGTATTATAAACAAACAATAGTGAGCATGTGAGCCAAAATGACTAGCAACATCACATTACCTGCCTACATTTTTGTTTAAAAATATCTTCCAAAATGTTTTGAATCAAAAAGACTATTTAATTATTGTTAAAAGTGATATATTTGCCTGATGTCTTACTCCTTTATAAATGTGCCTGAATTTTTTTTTGAAAAAACAGACAGGAATGTGTTTATACTGGTGACAGAGTAACACATATCCAAAATGGATCACTGAAAGAATATCGACTACCAAAATATCGACTACCCAAAATATCGAGGAAAAAATATCTACAGCAAAAATATCGAGTTTGTATGTACAAACAGGTAAGTACAAAAATATCGAGTACAAAATATTGTTTACAAAAATATAGTTGTAAAAAATATCGTATTTACTAAAAACAGTGTTAAATTAAATTAATATTAATAATTAATTACTAAAATATACTTAAAATTACTTAAATTAACTTATAATAATTAAATAATTAATGAAAGTTAAATAAATATTTTTTTATTTCATATTTATTAAACATATATATATAGTAATAAAATATAATAAAATAATACCCAAAAACTGAAAACTGACCCTGAACCCTAAAAATACCCCTTTACCCAAAAACTGAAAACTGACTCTGAACCCTAAAAATACCCCTTTACCCAAAAACTGAAAACTGACCCTGAACCCTAAAAATACCCCTTTACCCAAAAACTGAAAACTGACCCTGAACCCTAAAAATACCCCTTTACCCAAAAACTGAAAACTGACCCTGAACCCTAAAAATACCCCTTTACCCAAAAACTGAAAACTGACCCTGAACCCTAAAAATACCCCTTTACCCAAAAACTGAAAACTGACCCTGAACCCTAAAAATACCCCTTTACCCAAAAACTGAAAACTGACCCTGAACCCTAAAAATACCCCTTTACCCAAAAACCCAAAACTGACTCTGAACCCTAAAAATACCCCTTTACCCCAAAACCCAAAACTGACCCTGAACCCTAAAAATAAAAACAATTTATTTTACTATCTATAGTATATACTTACATATTTTCACTTTCTATATTATTTACAGTCGATATTACTGCACTTACCTTAAAAACGATATTTTGGCTGTCGATATTCTGTCCAATCGATATTTTGTCCAAACGATATTTTTTCCTCGATATTCTGTCCAAACGATATTTTGGAGTCGATATTATGTCTGTGCACCATCCAGAATGTATTTTAAATGACCTTTGTTATATCCAGATGATAAATCTATGATGAACACAAATGGGATACTTAAAGGGACTTTTGCAGATGGAATGTTCTATTACATATATGTTGGTATATCCCATCTTGAAAACTCAAATTCAGTCATAACTCATGGCTCAATATGAAATTGTATGAATGCATCAAGGTTTAATCTGCTGCTTATTGTGATTTGCATTTACATTTTTGAATCAAATATTGTATATGAACCAGTATATGAAATATTTACTGTGAAGTTGTACCAATTTGCGTCTAAAGTGAAAAAAATATTTTCACAATGGGAAAACAAACTTAAAATACTGTAAGATATTTTGGAGTCAAATGTGAAAATATTTTAGCTCTCTACTAAAGTGGATTAAAAATGTATCAAGCCCTATATATTTACTTATGCTGTAGAAGTCATTTGCAAATCCCCCAACATCGTATTTCTTAATTTCTTCAACAACATAAGTGAATACATAGGGTGTGATACATTAATGAGCAACTTCAATACTAAATCCATTAAATATTTTAAACATGTGAAAAACACTTAAGTGACTTGCAATAAGTGTCACCATTGTGAAATTTCCAAACAAAGGGAACAGGCTTTCAGATTCTACAAATATTGGTACAACATTGCAGCAATTTGTAACACATATTGATTTGTATTTGATTTTTTTTTTAAATACACATATTTCTACTTTGCCTTGGACACACACTGTACAGAGGTCTTTTTCCTTTACATCATTTTTTGTGACTTACGTTCATTATTCTAAACAACAAATCTGAACCATTCAGAGGAGCTAAACAGTTTGTGGAGTGGATTTGCAATCGTTAAGAGACAAGAGCATAAATGATATAGGTTTCTGAAGATGTTCCCTAAATGCATGAGACAATGTTGATAATGAAACAAAGCGAGAAGGATTTGAAGCAGGTTAAATCTGAAAATGTGGAAAATGTTTTGAGAAAAATGTTCATGATCAGTTCTGTGTACACAGATACAATAAAACTATTGTAGCTGTCTTTTCAGCATCTTCAGGAGCAGGCAAAGGGGACAGTGGCCATGAAGTCAGAGAAGCGGTAGGCCACTGTGTTTCAGTTGGTAAGACCACAGACACTGATCAACACTGTGGCACGGATGATGCGTGGGACTGCAACGGAGGCCACCAGCTCATCAACATCATTGGAGGCCTCCACAAGCATAATGTACCACCTGACTTCATGTCCACCACCCACAGATCCATCTCCACCCTCCCTCTTGGTCTCTACAGTTGGCCCAACCCACCCCCTTAAAAGGGTAGGGGTCTCCTCCGCTACAGGTACCTCACCACCTGTCCCTGTCACCCCGGCTGCGCTGACCGAGGAGGCTATTGACCTCTTATGCAGCATCTCTGTAGGCCGGACTACACTCCTGAATGGCATCCAGGGCCTTAGCTGCCAAATGCAACAAATGGTAGCATACCTGGAAGCTGCTATGTCTTGCCTGCACAGATCATTTGCAGAACTAGCCACCTCAAAGACAGCAGCCTTCTAACAAGCCCAACCTTGTGCCCCAAATCAGGTCCCTTCCTCTTCCCAATTCCAAAGCCTCAGCCCTATCTCAAGCACACTCCCTTCTTTGCAGGCAGGCACTCCAACACATACAAGCAGCATATTCACACACACATGGATAAATACAAACACACAAAGAGACACCAGCAAACACCCAAACAACATCCAGACACTATTGACACTACACCCACAGGCACCACAACCACCACCATACCCACAACCACCACTACACCTACAATCAACTTAACCACCACCACACCTACAACCACCACAGCCACTACCAGACCCACAATGATGAGCTCTGGTTGATGCACCTGCGCCTGTGTACAGAGATCTGAGAAGACGTTGGACAGCATCATGCACTGTCACATGTAGCAGCATCTATATATTTAATTTTTTTATTGAATTTTCCAAAATTACAGCCAAGCAAAAGAAATCATATTATTATAAAAGAACTAAGCATTAAAGTGTAGCAATACAAGTATAAACTGTATAACAGCATCATACAAATCATGCGTCTAAAAGTGTTCATAGCTAAACCCATACAATGTCCAGATATATATCTGTACCCCAATAATTCCAACAGAATATACAGTAATTTGATACAATGATTTGAAGGAGGTACATTTGTCCAGGTATGTCTTTAAGTAACTGCAGATCCGGTGGGTACAGACTGCTCCTGTGTGGGGGTATGATTGCTACCCTGCCTTGCCAGTAGGTAAGTTTGAAATGGCTGCCAAATATCTACAGACCAAGAAGCCGGAGGCTGCAGTTGGGCATATGTCTCACTTGTGGTATTACAATATGTCATACTAAGAAGCCACGTGTTAAATATGGGGGACTGTGTGCAGGCAAATTTAAGATCTGCTTCACGCTTGGCGATGAGAAGCGATATAGTGACAAAGCAGCGCTTGGACTTGGGGAGATCAGGAACATATCCCAACAGCGCCAGTAAAGGCGACGGCGGGACTTCGACTTCTACCATCTTAGCTATTTCCCCAAATATCGATCTCTAATACCTCTCTTTTCTAGTGCAAGTCCACGTCATGTGTGCAAAGTTGGCCTCCGGAGAGCACCATCTTGGACACATGTCTGGACGAGAGGGGTTAATATGATTTAATGTACTGGGGTTCTTATACGCCCGCCACAGAAATTTAAAATGCAACGATTTGTGCCGGTGATTCTGAGACACCCGACGAGTCTGTGCACAGCACCCACCCCATTGCACATCCGTCAACGGATAACCTAAATATCTCTCCCACGCTGCCTGTACACCCATATCGTGGCACAGGAGCAGCGCCACTGCCACCTTATACATCTGTGCCACCAAGTGGCTCCCATCTCCGCCCTGGATAACCCCGGTCAAGATTGGAAAGTCAGGAGTTTCCAAAAGGTATCTAGCCAGGCATGCACGTAACACCCTCTGTACTCTCATGAGCACAAAGTGATCCATTGTGGTAGTGGTTCTAAAACGAGGGTCTCCGGTACGCAAAAAAATGTGCCCTCCAGGGAACAGATCACCAAACGTGCTCAGTTGAAATTTGACCAATGTGTGTTTCACCTGGGCCTCTTGCCGGATGGGAACCTAACTATTTCCTGTCAGCGGCAATGTGGGGAATACAATATGCGAGCACCTGTCACCCTCAGCAGCTTATGCCGTGCCCAGCTGGTAGTAGACACTATGTGGATGTCTTGCGGGTACCAAGGGAACCCACGTGGTAACATGGTATTAAGCAGGCCGGGAGCATCAAGTCGGCCTCAAGCCTATAGTATGGGATCCGAATGTATGCACAGTATGAGTGTTGAGCAAAACTTGCATGTGTAACCGAATAATAAATCTGAAGATTTGGGACACGAAACCGCCCCCTCTCATAGTGTCCCAGCCAATACGGGCTTGATTACCACCCCACACCAGTTGTGTTAACAGCGTGCGTAAATTAAAAAAAAAACTGTTGTACAGCGGTATGGGAATGTTTAAAAAGAGATACAAAAATTGTGGCAATACCACCATCTTGATTATAGCTATCCTACCAGCCATTGATAAGGGAAGTTGCACCCAGAGTTTGATGTTACGTTCCAGTTTCTCGATCACCGGCCCATAGTTCAGCTGAAGGATGCAATCCTTATCTCTATGGATGTGGACTCCTAAGTACTTCACAGAGTCATTTCACCAGGTCAGCGGGTAATCCACAATTCTACCACAGGGTGCCTCAGTTAGTTGGAGTACCTCCAACTTCCCACAGTTTATAGGAAGTCCCGACGTGGTGCCATATCTCGTCACTTCCCGGAGCATTGGTGTTAAATTATCGTCCGGGTGCCGTACATACAGAATAATTTAATTGGCATAGAGCGTGAGTAGTAAGGGTCCAGTATTAAATTGTAAACCCTGATGGCTATGCCTTTCTAGTAGCTGGCGCACCAGTGGGTCGAGCGCAATTAGAAATAGTTGGGGGGACAGAGGGAATCCCTGTTGCGTTCCCTGTGTGAGTAGGAACACTTTGGTCAATGTGCCATTAAGTCAAATATGCGCCGTGGGGAATGAGTATAATAGCCAAACCACTGCCAGGAACCGCTCCGGCACTACAAATCTCCCATGGTAGCATATAGAAAAGGCCCCTTAAGGGAATCAAATGCGTTCTCAACATCAAGGAGGACGACAGCCGTCGGAACCGGCGGCAAAATCCTATTCAACGTGGCGAACAGCGTACAAGTGTTTAAGGCCATGGATTTGTGGGGAATGGACCCCGATTGTGCTGGTGAGATCAATTTCTCCACAATTAATGCTTGTTGTCAGCATTTTAACTAATATTTTATTATCAAAGTTCAAAAGCGACAGGGGGCGATATAAACTACATTTCAATAGTAACTGCACAGCGATCGATCTCAAGGAGCTGTCACTCTATCTCTGCAAGCGTGCAGCGCAGTGCCCTAAGTACCCCAGCGTTTTTCGGGATACACACCCCTCTGGCATAAGCCTTGAAAGCCTCCCAAAGGGTAGCCTTAGAGTCCACCGACCCAACGTGTATCGTAAAAGACAGTTTCCCTCAAAGCCATATCTGGAAATCGCCAAAGTCGTTCTACCCCCCGCTCTAGGGATCCGCAACTTTACCATAACAGTAGAGTGATCTGATAATGTGCGCAGCAGATGAGTAATCGTTTCAACCCATACCGGCACCCCAGTTGACAAACACCAATAGTCCAACCGTGTTAAGGTATCATGGGGTGCAGAATAATGAATGTACCCCTCAAGGTCCGCGCAGTGGTATCTCCATGCATCCACCAACCCAAACTGTTCTATAGTGTGCAACACCACACACCTCGCCCTCGGTTTTGTGGCTCTGTGCTATCGCATTCCAGGTCAAGCAACAAGTTAAAATTCCCACCCAAGTAAAAGCAGTCTGCCCCCATGCGGTCTATATGATTGTGGATGGTGTAATAAAACACAGGGTCATCAACATTTGGGGCATATATATTGACAAATAGTACAGAATGTTCAAGCATAAAATCCTTAACCAACAAATATCGACCCCCCGGCATCCCGATAGACCTCCTCCTCCCGAAATGACACCCGTTTATGTATTAGAACTGCAACCCCTCTGGCATAAGAACTATGGGCCAGATGTAGGTAACTTCAATTTACCGACTCATAAATACCGAATTTTACCGATTCGGTATTTATGAATCGGTAAATTTGAAGGTGGGAGATGTAGGTAATTTTTAAATTTGATGGCACAGGTGTGCATGCACAGATGTGCATGCACACCTGAATTCGGTATTTTACCTCCCAATAGGATTGGGTGGTAAAATACCGACTCCTAAGGGCCTGTGGCACTCTTAGGAGTGTCACCTACATGTGGATTTACCGAATCGGTAAAATTACCGATTCGGTATTTTACAGAATCTGTAAATTTACCGATTCGGTAAATTTACCGAATCTGTAAAATAATGGCCCCTACATGCCAAACACCAAATACCGGTCGGTAACGGCCGGTAAAGACCTTCCTACGTCTGGCCCTAAATCTTGCAAACTAGTTATGTGCTCCCCAGCCCGACACCAATGATATTTTAACATTTGCTGCAAGGTGAGTCTTTTGTAGGAATGCTATATCTACTTGATGGCGTTGCATGTAGTTTACACTTACAGGTGTTATTTATGCCCCTGACATTCAAAGACATCTGCACCACACTGGCCTCTGCAACAACCTTATTAACCATAATCTATAGCCTGTACTTCTGACCCACTGACACCTGGGCCATGTACGCTACACTGCAATGGCAACTGCAATGGAAGCAAACTACAAACAATATCTGCAAACCCAAATCTCCCCCCTCTCCCACCACCCATCCCCTCAACGAACTCTGAGGGGAAGTCCCCATCCCTTACAATCATGATTAAAGAATACAAACAGAAACAGAATATACTGCAATCCTGCATAAACTTAGATATGTGCAACTGCCCTGGACGGGTGGCAACACCCCGCTGCTTCCCCTATTATTTGCCACATAGTGCCTGCATACTTGCATATTATATGTCCATGGGCGCTACTAACGTGCCACTGGCACGGGTCCGTATGGTGTAGCTCAAGATAACGAACTTGACATCAAGCTGTGCGTCTAGCTAGCGGAGAAAAGATCTGCACTTGCACCGGAGTCCTGTATGTCCTGTGTCAGCTGTGGCGATGCCGTGCCTCTCTTCTTCGCACAGTTGGAGTACTTCTGACAAAACTCGTAGGCGTCATGAGGGAGTCAAATATCCGGGAGCGCCCGTCGACATCAATCTTCATCCGTGCTGGGTACAGCATTCCATATCGTAGTCCCATCTTACGCATGGCCGCTTTTACCCAAGTGTATTTCCTGTGTGCCTCCTGGACCATGGCAGTGAAGTCTGGGTACAGGGATATCCTCGAGCCCTGTCAGTCAAGCTGGCCCTTCTCACGTGCAAATCGTAGGGCAGTATCTTTATCCCTAAAATTCAAAAGAGGGGCTATGATCGGTCTAGGCCGGCACCCTGGGTTATGTTGGGCCCCAGAATGCAATGTGCACGTTCAATGACAAAGGTAGTGGTAAAAGACTTATAGCCAAATAGGTCCATCAGGACCAGTCACCTTTTTTGTTGGATTTGGGCACCCCCATAAAACGGATGTTATTCCTCCGCCCCGAGCTTCAGGTCTTCATTCTTAATGGCAACAGACTTAAGGAGCTTCTCTAGTCTCTCATATTTTATAGTTGTCTGGGCCGCGCCATCCTCCAGGTCGGAGATTCTACTCTACGCCACAGTTAGACGCCCTTCCTGCTGATCCAGCCCGGCCCCCATGGAGTCCAACCTCTTATTGAGGGCATCAAATCAAGTGTCCAAGGCTGTAAAGCCTGCCCTTACTTCCGCCAACAAACTGTCTGATCCAGCTACCTCCGCTACCTGGGTCTTCACCCTCCACCATGTTGAGATGCTGCACCGCTGTGTTGGAGCCAGTTGCTTTGAAGTGCAGAGTACTGTACTTGGGGTCTTTACACCCCATACCCCATGTTGTTGATGTGCAGCGTTCCCAGTGGTGCCAGGAGCCCCTTAGTAGACAACTCAGAAGGACAGAAGGAGTAGGCCCCACACGGGGATAGGCTGTACCTCTGCTTAGTGCTAATCAGGGCCACTGCTCACACACTCCAGTCAATGAAGCCAGCAAGGAAGTCCGTGTGGCTATGCCACAACAGCCCTCCATCCACAGTGGTAGAATTGCCTTACATATGCCCCACGTGTGCCGCGGGCCAATTCAGGGCGTTGTCAGTGTTTTAAGGGTCACTTCAGGCCAGGCAAAGACCATCAGCCCACAGCACAGCAGCTGCCGCAATCAAGCACTTCAATCACACGACCTGTGCTTGAGAGAGCACCACCGATGCAATTCAAGGCAATATCTGCCTTCACACTTGTCCCCACACTCAGTGTGCCATTATGGCGTGGCCCCACACAGCCCAGATGGGCCCAGCCCTCTCCATGTGGTCCACAGTGATGCGCATGGGTGAACAAGAGAAAGGCGAAGGAGCGAGCTAAGAGACAGGCGCGGGAGGCTGCAGCCGCGGGGGAGAGCTCTCGCAAGCAATACAGTACACGGCCGGGCAGCTGATCCCCAAGCCTGCCCGCGGTCCCTGTCACTGTGGTTTCCCAGGAATGCCTGTGTCCCGCCACCGATGTAGCAGGCCTCTGGCCTCCAAAACGACCACTCGCCAGATCCCGGCTCCTGGCAGTCCCGCAGTTTCGCGCTCCAGCCGGCGCACAAATCGAGGTCCCAGCTTCCCTCATGGTGGTAGGCCACGCCTCGTCCAACACTACGGGTCGGAGCCTATCTGCGCCTCAAGCAGCAATCCGGCTGTTTCCACCAACATGAGCCACACCTCCCACGGTGTCTCGGAGTGTAAAATCGCCTTCTGCGCCACCATGACGAGCTGTAAAAAAGGCGTCAGCTGTGGAGTTCCAAGCCTACTAGGCCATCACAGTCGGCGGCATGGCCATGCCCTAGCCACATCTATATTTTAATAGTACCTCCCTCCTTCTATAACTACTGCATTGTGCATTGGCATGTGTAGTCTACCCCCAGGATCATTCTCCATTGAGACTCCATTGATCACTCAAACGCAGACTGCCCCAGGTGTATCACACACTAGACACCACTCTACAAGTAATGGTTTTATTGAACTTTTTCTTTGCATGCATCTCTCACCAATTGGTTGCTCTTCCATATTTTTAGCTGGCGCCCATTCGCTCACAGTCCTGCGCCATTTCCTTCTTTTTCCTATGGACATTTTGTTCCTTGGATTCTGCAGTAAAATTTCATTTCACTCTGGATGGTACCCCAGGGGACCCATATTTGTGTACCTGGGACACTCATACATCTGGCCTTAGATGCATAATGCATCTCTTTCCCATTTGAACTGATAAGGTCCTAACCCCACACCACAGCCTGGCAACTAACTCTCTTGCTTCCTTTCTCTTTTGCCCCCTACTTTCCTTTTTTCTTTGTTATGTAAAATGTTATGTAAAAGTATTTGTAAAGCGCAACTAACACCTGACGGTTTCTTGGCGCTGTGAGCATGTGATAGCAGATCAGGAGGGGACTCAGTTGTGTGCTTTACGGAACAGATGGGTTTTAAGAAGGGGCCTAAAGTGGGTGTAGGAGACAGTAAACCTAAATTCTGAGGGGAGGGCATTCCAAAAGGATGGGGCTAAGAAGGAGAATCTAAGCCCTCCATGTTTCTTGCGTTTAAAAGCAGAGGTCTTAAGTAGGGCCAAGTGGGAAGAGCGAAGGTTGCGGGAGGGAGCATAATGGTGAAGTAGAGAAGAGATGAATAACGGGCCAAGGCCAGTTAGGGCTTTGAAGATGATACAGCCTAGTTTAAAATAACAGCGTTCTGCTACCGGGAGCCAGTGGAGGGTCTTCAGCAGGGGACGCACATGCTGATGCCTGGGCTGATGGAAAATTAACCGTGCAGCCTGATTCTGAACCAGCTGTAGTCGATTCAGTTGATAGGTGGGAATGCCAGCATAGAGAGAATTGGCGTAGTCTATTCTAGAAATAACCAAAGCCAAAAGGGTCAGGGTGAGGGCATCAGTAGTGAGGAAGCGGGCAATTTTACTGATTTTACGTAAATGAAAAAAACTGGAAGAAACTACAGCATTGATCTGGGGCTTCATCGAGAGATCGTTGCTGATGATCACTCCAACCAAGACTTTTTGCTGAGTTGGTAGGGAGGGGGGGAATACCCAAACTTGTTGGCCAGAAATGAGACCTCCACAGGTTATAGGCACCCCCGATAAGAACCAACTCGGTCTTATCGGGGTTAAGTTTGAGGTGGTTTGCCCCCATCCAGTCACTGATGTGACACAAGGTGGACTGAAAATTATAAACAGATTGTTCTGATGGGTTGATATCAAAGATCAGCTGAATGTCATCCACATAGTTAAATGCGGTGACCTTGCTGCTTCGTAAAGACCGGATGAAGGGGGTCAGGTACAAATTAAAAAGGAGAGGCGAAAGGGAAGAGCCCTGTGGGGCACCACATGTCATCCCGACTCTCTCAGCGGAGAACTGGGAGAGACGAACAGCCTGGTAACGGTTGCTCAAAAAAGAGCAGACCCAGTTAAGGGCATATCCCTGGATGCCGGCCTCCCTGACACGGTCGACGAAGATATCATGGTCGACCGTGTCAAAGGCGGCCGACAAATCCAGGAGTACCAAGGCCTGACTGATGTTGGAGTCAGCTCCCCTCCGCAGCTCCTCCATCACTGAGAGAATGACCGACTCAGTGGAGTGGGTGGGTCTGAAACCGGCCTGTTGGGAATCGAGGAACTCAGGGAGTTGGTGACGTGGGACTCAAGGACTTTACTAAGATAGGGGAGTAAAGAAATGGGGCGAACATTACTCATAACAGATGGATCAGCATTGGGTTTTTTAAGAATAGGTACCACCTCGGTGACTTTAAAAGAGCTGGGAACCAGGCCCAGTTTAAGGGAGTTATTCAGGAGTGTCAAAGGGGGAGGGACAAGCGGCAAAAGCCTCTCGCAAGACATAGGGGGGGACAACAGTCGGTGGGGGAACCAGAAGCAACTTTATTCAATAGAGCCAGAAACTCATCTTCTGTAATCGGGGGTATCTGAGTGATCAGCTGAGAGTTGGGGGTAACCAGGGTAGCGACAGGAGCAATAGGGTCAGAGATGGCAGAAGGGCAGATGCTATTTTTAATTTTTATAATTTTTTCAATGAAGAACTGATTGAGGGAGTCACAAAGCTCCCGGGTGGTGAGGGGTCTAATGGTGACCCTGTCTGGATGTGACAGCTCCTCGACAACAGAGAAGATGTCTTCGGCTTTAGAAGCTGAATCTACAATCTTCTTAGAGAAATAAAAGGTTTTAGCTTGCAAAATGGCTAGTTTATACTCTTTGAGCTGAGTCGTAAATACCGATTTTTTATCAGCGGCGTAATCTTGTCGCCAGCAGCGCTCAGCCTGCCTAAGTCTGAGCTTCATACCTTTGAGTTCCTCAGAAAACCATCTTTGTGCGTCGTGAAGACGTTTAAGTCTGACCTGTTTGAAGGGAGCTACGATATCGCAGGCTGATTCAAGCCAACAATTTAGGCCAGAGGCCTGGGCGTCTAAAGAGTCACAGTCGGGAGGGGGGGGGGCTCTGAGTAAAGATACAAATTCACTAAGATCGGCTCTGTTCCAGTTCCTGGCTGAGAGATTGCCCTCTAGCGTCCGACTGGTATTAGACATAACAGTAAAAGAAAACGTAATAATAAAATGGTCCGACCAAGGACAGGGGAGGATACAAGGAGTAGAAATATCTAGGTTAACAGTCCATACCTGGGCCAAAATGTGGCCTTTCACGTGGGTGGCCGACTTAACATGTTGGGAGCAATTAATGCCCGTCAAAAAGTCAGAGAAAGCCAAGGATCACACACTCTCTCTATCATCGGTAGACCAGTAATTAAAATCCCCTCAAATTAAAATTTTGGAGTTATTAATGACCAATTGAGAGAGCATGTCACCAAACCTAGATGGAAAGTTGGGCATGTGCTGAGGGGGCCGGTAGACCAGGACACAAATAAGAGGTGCCACTGGGGATTCCAGTTTAAGGACAAGACAATCGACCAGAGGAATAGCGTCCACAGCCAATGAGGAAAATCGGATAGGGTGCTTGATGATAGCTGCCACCCCACCACCCGGCTTACCCGAGGCCCTATTAGCTTGAAGAATGTAATAGCCTGGCGGGGTCGCAGCAAGGATGTCCGGGGAAGATTCCTCATTAAGCCATGTCTCGGTAATAAATAACAGGTCGGGTTTGTCAGAATCCAAAAGTTGAAAGATTTCTAGCTGATGCTTGGGCAAGGAGCGGGTGTTCACGTAGCTCACAGTAAACTTGGAATTAGCAGTCCCTTTGGTGGAGAAGGGGGGGGCATCCGAACAGGATGGAGTGCCTAGGGGAGGTTTCATGGCCCAAGGAGAATCGACCTCCGGAAAGGCCTGTCTTGGACAAAGCAGTTTAGACCGAATAGTGAAACTAAGGGGCCAATGGACATGCAGACAAGTTAGTTCGAGGGCCGAATACTTGGCAAAATGGGCAGAGAGGGGTGCCCCTTGCCCCGGCCGGCCGCGGACGGGCGCAGACGGGCTTACCTTAGGCGCACCTTCGGCATGCCGTCGGCGCGCCCGCTGAGCTCGTCCGCTGCGCGGCCGAGTAACCATCTCTCTCATGTAAGGGACCCATGAAGTGACACAGCAAGGGGGAGGAGTCGCGTCCCTCCGTTCAAGCGGCACAAAACTGCCGTGACGGAACGGGGACCGATCAGGTAGGTACAGAGGGGAAGAGAGTGCAGAACAAAATGTATAAGATTCGGCCAACCAATTCACCCCCCCAATAATTTTAAAATACAAATTAGCACCAAAGCGATACACAGAAAATATAAAAACATTAGAGGTTAGACAGTTTTTAAGTCAACCGCGCTAACGCCTGACTTTAGATCAAAAGCAAAACACAACTCGTCACCAGCGTCTGGCTCACGCTGCTCACACCAGCGCGGCGTTTCCAAATGGCGGCTTTGTAGGCAGCAAGGGGGAGGAGTCGCGTCCCTCCGTTCAAGCGGCACAAAATCGCCGTGACGGAACGGGGACCGATCAGGTAGGTACAGATCTGAAGAGAGTGCAGAACAAAATGTATAAGATTTGGCCAGCCAATTCACCCCCCAATAATTTAAAAATACAAATTAGCACCAAAGCGATACACAGGAAATATAAAAACATTAGAGGTTGACGGTTGTTAAGTCAACCGCTCTAACGCCTGACTTTCGATCAAAAACAAAACACAACTCGCCACCAGCGTCTGGCTCACGCTGCTCACACCAGCGCGGCGTTTCCAAATAGCGGGTTTGTAGGCAGCAAGGGGGAGGAGTTGCGTCCCTCCGTTCAAGCGGCACAAAATCGCCGTGACGGAACGGGGACCGATCAGGTAGGTACAGAGGGGAAGAGAGTGCAGAACAAAGTGTATACGATTTGGCCAGCCAATTCACCCCCAATAATTTTAAAATACAAATTAGCACAAAAGCAGTTAATGTTGGTTTACTATTATGTAACTCTTCTCTCAGGCATGTTATATCTTTCTCCTGATGATGATCCCATGATCTTTTAAGGATCAAAATGTCATTGACTTCAGTACCCAGATCCTATTGTGATAGAGCGCGCAGGTCACCCGACTAATCTTTTACCAAAAATAGTCACCTGGGTTAATAATCAAATGAACAACTCAATAATAAAACTAGGGTAACCTTCGCTCTACTACCAGTGTATTTTAAACATTTAGGACTTTTGACCTATCTATACCTTGACTTACCAATCCACGTTACCGGTACCTAAAGTCCTAAGGGCTCACGGGTGTTAGCATAATAGGAAAAATAACATTTGCACTCATATAATAACCACAAACTCGGGGAAGTTTTAAACTCTTTATCTAAGTTTCTTAAATGGTCATGATCCACAGATTAAACAACAAAAGACTTTCAATTATGAAGATCAGAATCAAAACGTAACTATGCAAGAGATGTATTAAACTAATTTCAATCATTTAGCAATAGGGAGGGTAAAGAGAAGGAACATAAAATACGATCAAAAATGTTTAAGCATTTAACAAAAGGGAGGGGAACAAGGGAACATATGTCAAATTTTATCAATAGGAAGGGTAAAGAGAAGGAACATGAAATGCAAGCACTATTATCAAATATGTAACATTTAGGGAGGGTGAGAGAAGGAACAAGACAAATGACGAACACACACAAAGTTATATTTACCTAGGAATGGTGTGAAGAACTAACCCTGGCCACAGGTCAGTTTAAAGGACAGAACCCCGAATGTTGCAGTCGCCAGTAGGCTAGCAGGTGCAGATTCAGAACAGGACAGGTAAAGCCAAATTGGATCAGGACAGGATCACCAAAGGTTAAGACTAGCACCTGCATTTAAGTTTTCAACGCCTGTGCTACTCCCTCTTTGCAGTAAACAGTCAAACCGCGATTGGGTTATCGATTTCCCTGACAAAGTGCTTCGCCAGCACTTCAGCTTCCCAGAACCCGATTGGGTTATTGAATCTTCTGACAGAGTGCTCCACAGCCCTCTGCTTTTGGTCACCTACTGAGTGCGTTGGGTCAGTGACAGGTCAGCTATTCGGACAAGTATGACAATTTCTTTAACAAAGCCTACGCTAGTTATACTATTTTTCAGGTCAGTGTACCACCCCCAATGGTGCAAGTGTAAGGATCCCCAATTTTGATTGGACAGAAAGATGAGGAGAGGTCATCACACCATACCAAAATGACACTTTTCTCTTGAATATTCTAATAACGTTCCCGCCCATTCAATTTTATTTTCACATGACGTCTTTATTCCACCCGACAATGAATGTATCAGATTTGAAACATTTTAGTTCATATTAGAATTCTGTTTCCTTCATAAAGTTCAGAAGGTGAGATTCCCAGGCGCATCTTGGTCAAGACTGTCCTTGGCACTCATTCAACGCCATGACTTGATGGAGTTCAGTGACAAGCGTCAGGCCCAATTTAATACACATGGAAAAAATAGAAAAGGAACAGTTTGAGAACACAGAATAAAAGAATACACTGTATACCACTTATTTCTACTCTATTCCCATTACTTTATTTTTAACTATTTCATTAAGATTAAGCAATAGCAGCAGTGCAAGCTTCATGAATGCTGTAACACAGAGCAGCCATCTTAGTTCTAGTGCGCAGAAGCGAAAGATTCCCTCAAAAGCAAAGAGTACGCCATGTCACATGAGTGTGACAGACGCATGCGCAGTAGAAAATCCAGCGTAAAAGCAGCCATCTTAGTTGCAAGCAGATTACAGTTAGTAAAAGCACATACGCAAGCTTCCCTCGTATGAATGTAATGCAATATTAGTAAGACGAACATGTTGGCCAATGTATTAACGTTATGTCGAGAGGGTTGAATATAAGCAAGTCGCATTACGTGCAAATCCTTGGTCCATCAATTATAATGTTGATAGTAATGTACACATGGCAGTGATACTTGTGAATTGTGACTACACCTATTAGATATGTTCCATAAATACTGCCTAAATAAAAAATTGGTAGTAAATATGGAAAAGACCAAAATCCTATGTTTCGGCAAAAGTAAGACCCGGTTCCCTTGGTATTTGGGTAGGGAACTTCTTGAGAGGGTATCGGAATACAGATATTTGGGATTATGGTTCACGAGTAACCTGAATTGGACCACCCATCTGGAAGCTTTAAAAATTAGGGCAACAGCTTCTATAAAGGGCTTAAAAAGGTTTAATAGCTTTTATGGAGACTTGTCAGACGGGCCGGGTATAAAGGCCTACCTGGCAATGGTCCCCGCGCAATTCCTATATGGATCAGAGGTTCTCCACCTCAGTGGGAAAAAAGGTTGGGATAAAGAGGAGGGTATGATCCTGAAAAGCTTATTCTCGTTACCTAAATCAGCTATGATACAGGCAGCAAGATTGGAGATGGGAGTCACTTCCTGGGCAATTACAACCAGGATGGCACTAATACGGTTTTGGCAGCGTCTGGAGACAGGGGAGGCGCCCAGAAAAACATCACAGTGGTGTAGAGAGGAAATTGCCTCCAGTGAGTTATCTTGGGCTAAAGAAGCCAGACTCTCATTAAAGGGAGCTTATGGGAAGTTAGGAATAGAACTAGATGCCCAGTTAGGACACACCAATATAGGCAAAAAAGAACTACGGTCATTGGGAGCGGATGTGTCCCGTACATGTGATCACGAGTACCTTCGGCAAAAAATATCAGTGTCCCATATAATCCAAGTATGGATCTCAGAAGATCATCCCTATCCGTACTTGGATAGGTTGCCGAATCAGCAACTAAGAAGAGAGGTTTTAAAACTAAGAATGGGTGTAAACCCCTGTTATGTAAATACCAGGGTTAAAAACCTCATGAATAATAGTAATGGCAATTGCACATGTACGTTAGGTTCCACCTGTGACATTACTCATGTTTTATTAGACTGTAGGAGGACCCTTGATATACGAAAGGAGATCTTAGGCCCGTTATTCAAAAATTACAGGATTACGAATAGGAAGCAAGCTGCAGAGCTCCTGGTGGGGATGGGAAACCTGGATATAGCCTGCGCTTTGGGGAAATACATGATTCGAGTTAGGGGGTTTCTCCAGAATACAGAGGTTTAGGCGTATGTTATCGCGATTGTACTTTACTGTATGTATTGTGTCTGGAAGGCCTAGTCAGATATGTTTTCTCATGTGCTTTTAACATCTCAGGAGGATACTGTTAGAAACAATGTTGTCGGGGTTATCCTCAGGGAAAAGACTGAATCGCAATTTTATAAATTTTTAATTTCGTGTGTTTATAAAGTTTTATAAATGTATAGTGTATACTTTTATGGTTGTAATAACTCAAATAAAGTTTTAATGACTGACTGACTGACTACACCTATTGAGTTTAATTTTTCACATTCAAATGCTTCAGTCTTTGAAATCAATTTGTCACATTCCAATGCTTCAGTCTTTGAAATCAATATAGACTGTGTTTCCATTTTGTTTTTCTGTCCCACACTATTGTTTGATATTGATGCAAATAGATGAACTATAAACTGTCCACTGGATAACGTATGTAGGTATCATTGTATTCCATTGTTTACATGTTTTTCATGAGGTACCACTATTCCTTTACAAATTCTTTTAGAAAGTTGGCATTTTTCTACATGAACCAAATGTGCCTTTCAGCCAGTACCTAGGATCACATGACTGAGAATGAGTTTCCTGTGGTGTATTTTGTGAAGACATGGAGACAAAGGGTTTAGGGCAGAGTGTTTCTCTTCTGAACAGAATTATCTGGGCAGTTTACTTCCTGGGCTTCAAAAGGTAGCTGCAAAGCTTGTCCACCCCCTACCTGACTTCGAAGGGTTACCTGCCATGCCACTGACAAATGCAGCTCACACCTAGACCTGCCTGACTTTTGGTACCCTAGACAGTTTGGAGCAATGGCCAGGAAATGGGGAAGGTTAGACAAAGGAGGCACCCCTCACCTACAGAATGACACTGAGGATAAAACCGCTGGCACCTTTAGAACCTCTCATCAGAGTGATCCTGGAACTGTGGAAGATTCAGAAGAATGATTGCCCTGCTGTCTGAAGAAGGAGGACTGGACCTGCTTGTCTTAAACACAGGATCACCAGAAGAGATTCTAACGGTCAGTTGGTTGACCTCTTTTTTGAAAACAGGAACACAAGCTTCCAAAGACCTCCCCACAACTGCCCAGCTGACCAGCACCAACTGGACCTGCCTAGACCTCATTGAGCCCCGCTGCTGGCCTCAGTAGGATTGAGTCCTAATTCCCAAGAGGTGCCCTCAATGTCCTATACTCTTGGCTGGCATCAGAGTGTACTACTCCTGAAGAAAAGGTGAAGATATAGAAGTTTTTGGGTCCCTGCAACCGGCAAGTGGCCTCTCAGCACCGTGAAATTACCACTCATGACGACCACCAACACGAAACTCCAGCAGGACCTACACTCAGCAGCGATGACTCCCAATGCGAAGGTCCAGCAGACCTACAGCAACAGCCCACATCCACTGCCAATGCAAAACTCCAGGAGTGATCAGCTCTTCACGCTAATACAGAGACCGACCCCAATGCCCGACCTGTTTCCTGCGCTAACAATAATATCCTTGCAGCCCCTCACCAATGGGAGCACCAGCACCTGCTGCAGAATTGATAAGGTAACTTTTCAGAAGGACAGCCCTAATCCCTGTATCCGTCCTACGCTGCATCGTGGTCAGCATGCCCTTGGGACTTACTCCAAGTCTAGCAACAAGACAACCACGAGTGACGCTTTATGCTTTTTGCTGCTATTTTAACCTTCAACTTTAAAAACTCCTGTCCCTATGGTTCTATTGATGAGTCTTGCTGGTTCTATTGTGTGTTCCGGTGGTGCTAGAGAGCAGACTGAGGAGAGTGAGCAGAGTGCAGCCAGGAGAAGGAGGAGCGGCAGAGGCGGCGGCAGCGGCGGCGGTGATCGCGAACGCAAACGCGAGCCATCAAAGCGCCTAAGTCTCAGAGGAAAGCCGCGAAAAAGCGGCAATACTTAAATACCTAAACACCTAAATACGAGAATCGGCGGTGAGGTGGCGGTGAAGAGCCGCGGAGAGAGCTGAGGGAGAGAACGAGGGACCTGGTGAATTCGGGTAGTTCCGGACGTTCTGGGAGACGCCGGTATTTCAACCACCTTTGAGCCCGTGTCTGTCCCGTGCCTGTCCCGAGCTCTATGATCCTCAGGGGCGGACGAGCTTCCTAGGTTCTTTGTTCCTATTTCTGCTCACCTCTTCTTCTCTGACGAGCCTGTGAGTAACCAAGCAGGCAACCAACCAGACAGGAGCCCAGAGTCCAGAAGCGAGGAGCACGGAACTGAATATAGAGCGAATACAGAGAGGAGAGCTGCGCCAAGACTGCCAGCCTGTACAGCGAGAGAGCATGAGCAAAGACGTGGACGCTGTGGACGCTGTGGACCTTGATCACGTGCCACAAAGTCGAGGCACTGTGGTACTGTGGCCCAGTGGCGCTGTGGTACTGTGGCCCTCCCGACCAACCTTTGGCTTAGACAGTCACTTCACAGCTGAACCATCCAACCGGCCCCACCACAGCATCGCAGCACTGCATGATCCGTAAGTGTTATGCAACGCAACGCAGCGCAGCGCTCAGAGTATAAAAAAGCTCAAAAACATATGTGACGTTCTTCAAAAAGACACAAAATCATAGTTGAGAATATCTGGCATTTGCACATCAGGTGAGGGGCGTCGGGGGGGTGGTTTCTACTGAGAGGACAGTGCAGGGTTTACTGGACCACCTCCTCCCTCTTGGCAGACATCAGCCTTCTGGCCATTATGAGATCAGGCAAAGAAAGAAGAAGTATTTCTACAGTAGTGAGTAACCGGGAGAGGAAAAACAAGTTACTTAATGCCTCCTCCGACAGCCTCGAAAAATTAACAAGGCCAATAAAATCTGGCACAAGCACAGAGGACAACATTTTAGTTATCCTTGAGCATGAAGCAGAGGGTTCAGTTCTAGGTCAGACAGACCAACACATTTATAACCAACAAAAACCAAAAAAACCTCTTGTACAACCTAAAATTTTCTCCAAGTTTGCCTTTGTGAAAGATGCTGGGGCCGTGCTAACCCACATGAGCCCCACGCAGAAGGGCCTTCCCTCCCCTTTGCTCCAGGAAATAATCATCTTAACAAAACACGACGCTGCAGACTCAGCAAGAGCCTTAGAACCGGCACCGGTATTGGCGAGTCATTTGATCAATGAAAGTCCACCTAAACCTTACAGAGACTCAACGCCCACTTCAACTACTGTAGCAAGCAGTTTTCAATGTTCTGAAACCAATGGAAATAATCCCAGGCGGCAAAATAAAAGTTTTGAAGTGAACAAGGACGCAAGCGTGACAAGAGAACATAGAGCAGATGTGCCAGCAGGTGAGCCCGACGATCAAGCCAAAGAGCCTTCTCTCAATGAGCACTTAGAACAGCCATCATCTCCAAACTACTCACTCCACGCCACCTCAGCAAAAAAATCACAGCGGGAGTCCCCTGATCTGGCTTTGGAGTTAAACAGCTTACACCAAACAAATCATCCTGGTCCAAATACGATCCAGCACGTGCCACCAAGACCTGCACACACCGCTGCCTTGGAGTCAAACATCTCACCTCAAGTGAGACCCTCGGTTTCAACTATTACTCAGCACTCAGGGTTAGCATTAGTAAACAGCGCACTTCCCTTGACAACTGAAGAATGGGAGAACAAGGAGGACACACCTGCCCATGGTAAAGGTGTCACGGTACTTCATGATACAGAAATCAAAACGGTTGATCCCCCAAAGACTCTAAACACAGAAGATAGCGGGCTCTGGGCATCACTGTTAAACACCATGAACCTTACGACAAAAGCAATGGAATACCACTCGGACAAGATGGATATCCAATTAAATCTGCTAACCTGCTTAACGACCCACGTCATTAACATCGACACCAAGCTATTAGATTTGAACGAGTTGATCAAAAAAGTTCAATCAAAAACTACAATCAACCCACCAAGCTGCACTTGTTACTCAATCATCGATAAATTATCATCTTTACCAGATGTAATGAGTGAGCTCTTAACTGACATAAAATCTACAAATGACTCCCACAGAGCAGCATGGGCAGTAGTAAGCAAGGAAAGAAAAAACCCGGATTGCGAGATAACGGAAAAGTCCAATCGGTGGTTATTCCCAATGCCACAATGGCCTCAAACAACTTACCTAATCACCCTAAAGAATCGAGCGAACAGAACCCACAACAAACGGGAGGGGCACCCAAGCTCCGGCATGACGAAAACCAGCAGAGTTCAACCAGAGAGCCGTCCGCCATTGCAGAAAGCGGGGAATATACATGCAACAAACAACTGTCTGCTAAACAAAGAAGGAAAATGAAGAGAAAAGGGAGAAACAAGATGGGCTCTATAAGAACATATTTCCCACAAGCAAACAAATTGCTGCCGGAATTAGTGAAAGAACGAAGAGGCACTAAGGATGATCTAAGCAAAAGGTCAAGGGAAAGCCCTCCAACCTCCCCTGCTCTTATAAGCCCAGAGGCAATGCCTGCCAAGAATAAAGCAACAGACGCTGATTTTACAAGGGGTTCAGCTGAAGAAGCTCGTGAACAAGTTGACTTGGGGGCGATAAGCAAGCGTTCAAAAAACCCCTTCCACATCAAGTCAATGAGGCTACAAACTGCGGACAACCTGGTGGTACAATCGACTGGAGGAACTAATCCTTGGAATTCCGTCATCGATATCTCCACATTAGCAAGGAAAAACAAACCCAACACAATTTTGGACAAGGAACCCCCGATTCAGAGAGAGCAAAACCCAGGATCAAGCCAAAGCACAGCCCTAGAATTAACATCGGGGCAAAGGCTTGACAACAACAAGCCCGAACCCAGTGACCCAACTGCCAACTTGGGTCAGCTGACGCAAAGTGAGCCAGCGCCTTTAGACTACAGCAATTGCAAGAACACAGCATGGGTATCAACAGCTAACTCGGGTCCTCCGAACCAAAGAGAGCTAAATTCCCAAAAAAGCTCTCAAGAATATAGTAACTGCAAAAGCATAGAACGGGCATTAAATCCCGAACAGCGGCAGGAGTCCACCAACCACGAAGAGCCCAAAACAATACTCTTCATTCCTGACTACAGTTCCAAAGGCCGCAAAGATATTTTAAATCGAAGGAATATCTTACGAGTTCTGAACTCTATTACATCTTTAGCTATGCTAACTACTCAAGATTTGGAGGCTGTCGAATTCATCACTCTCAAACACCTATCAGAGCAGGAAATAACAAAAACAATCTGGAACCCTGGAGAATCGGTGAAAAAAATCTTAAGAGAGGAAAACCAATTAAAAGCATGGGGGATTCGAATCAAACCATTCTTCAACCCAGGCTACCCAGCTCCATTACTCCGCAATCTTCAAGAAAATGCTAACTTGACTTAGAGCAAACACCGTCCAGATATTCCCATAAAATCAATATTGAGAGGAGCACGAGGAAGCTCAATCGAATGAAAGGTTGGTACACCCCCCCTGCAAAAAATCAACGGTCCTCCGACCCAAAATCAAGAATGGGACTGGATCGCAAAAACAATTAACTTCAGACAGTGCAGCCAATGACAATCTGCAGAGCAAATTGGTAGCCCCTCAAATACAAACCGGTCGCTTAAATTGTGTTCTTGGAACATAAACGGTCTAAGAGCAAAAATCACCAACAAGGATCTATTGCTATATTTTCAGCAGTATGACTTAATACTGCTACAAGAAACCTGGTCAGCAGAACCGCTCCATCTTCAGGGTTTTAAAACACACCACCTCCCAGCAAGGAGAACCTCAAAATTCAGACATGAGAAAGGTGGTTTAACGATATTCACCTCGATACAAACAATAAACCACGTAAAAGAACTGTTAAATAAAAATATTTCGGGAACTGAAAACGGGATTACTGCAGTCCAGCTGGAAATATCAACACCGGGTTCCAATAGATAAGAACCTATCCTGGTTAATACCTATCTGCACCCAAAGGGAAGAAAAAAACGGCGCCACTGCCCTGGTGACAGAACTGAACAAACTAATAACGGAAGTGGACAATCCGAACCTTATTGTGTCAGGAGACTTCAATATGTTCCTTTCGAAATCATCAGGGAAGAACTATCCAATGGAAGATTATCTGCATGTCAGGGGGATTCCACCTCTGGAAGCGTGCCCTTGGGGCAAACAAACAAATCTATCAAAAAGCCTAACAGAAGACCTAACCAATTTGGGTCTGATTTCGGCAAATTGGCGATCGCCAGGGGATCGTCCCCAAGCAGCAACCTTCCACAACTCTATCACATCATCGGCGATCGACTACACCTTCTTGTCTTTTTCACTGTTCGCATTAGTACAAGACTTTAAAATCGGAACATCTGACTGCAGTGACCACCTCCCGCAAGAACTGTCACTGAGGGCACAAGGGACAGCGCTAACATTTTTAGCAAAAGGCCCAAAGCTGACGACCTCAGCAAAATGCAACAGAATTTAGTGCAACACTAGCGACCCAGTTTGATTAATGCAAGAAGCAAAGATGTGCTGGGAAAGTGCTGCTGAGCTGAATAATAACAAAATACTCGCCTGGGACTCCTTCTTGAAATCCTTTGGCCTAAAGAACACTAAGCTTAATGTCGCTAAAGAAACCGACGTACGGACAAGCCAAAATAAAACATCGCCTAGCCCCACAAGCAACCCAAAAATGTACCCTCAATCCTCTCTAACGCCTAATCTAAGGGCAGTAAAAACAGCCGTCAACAGAACACTTCGCGAGCTGCAGAAAGATGGGAGTGACAACGACTCAGTGTCTAAATTGAGATCACTAAAGTGCAAAGAGAATAAAATCATGTGGCGAATCAAACAACAAGCCGCGGAAAAAACGTGGGCAAAACTTCTCTATGATTCAAAAAATAATAACAGTGCAAGATTTTGGAAAACTGTTAATAAAATAGATAATAAACCGGATGCCCCTGGAGTAAACTCCCACATCACACAGGTATCCTGGGTAAACTATCTGTTCAAACACTTAAATGATGAAGTACCAAGCATGGGCGATCGAAATCCGGAATTCTGTAAGCCGATCGCGACGGTCCTAAAGCCCCTAGCTGCGGCCTCCAACTTCCCAAGTTCGATTGAACTACTGAAGGGACGAATTGCGAAAGGACGGAAGGAGGGAGCCCCAGGCCCAAACGGAATCCCTCCCATTGTCTATAAACAAGATCCAACCTATTGGGCTGAACAACTCCTCCCGCTCTTTGTAGAAACCTGGAAGGCCGTCCTCCTGGAGGGGTTCACTAATAGCTCCAATCTATAAGAAAGGCAATAAGAATGAGGCTAAGAACTACAGACTCATAGCTCTTATAGATATAGATGCAAAATATTTTTCAGGGCTATTCTTGGAAGAACTAACCTCCTGGGCATCAAATAAAAAATGAATCCCTATCAATCAGTCTGGATTCCAAAAAAATCTAGGGACCTTGACAAACATCCTATCCCTCTCCCTGCTGATAGATGCTGCCATTAAACATAAAAAACCATTATATGCGTGCTACATCGACTTCTCAGCCGCTTTTGATAGCATTGACAGAGGGAAACTGTGGTCAAAACTTTCAAAGTGGGAGGTGGACTCCAAATTGCTCAACTTATTGATCCTACTACATTCAGACACCTGGATCCAAATAAAACTGGGGGCCGGCAATTGTTTATCCAAAGAAATTCCGACTACAAAAGGGCTGAAACAGGGGTGCGTTCTCGCACCGACCCTGTTCAACCTTTTTATGTCTGACCCTTCTAAAGATCTGGACAACTGCAACCATCACGCCCCAAAGCTTGGAGGTCTTACACTGTCAAACTTATTATATGCAGACGATCTGATACTAATCAGCCACACCCCAGTAGGCCTGCAACATCTTATTAACACAACAAGCACTTTCTCCGACAGAAATGGCCTGACCATAAACATGGAAAAATCGAAGGTGATGGTTTTTAATCAAAAATCAAAATAGCAAACATTTCAATGGTCTCTGCATGACCTCAAAATGGACACAGTTAAAGAATATAAATATCTGGGGATAATTTTTGATTCCAACGGCTCATTCCAGCGACATGCAACAGCAATAAAAAACAGAGGGATTTCACTGGCTATCGCTTTAAAAAATATCAAGAATAAAATAGCGGGCCCAAACTTAATCCCCTTGCTGGACATATTTCACGCAAAACTGCTACCATCAATAACATATGGCAGTGAATGCATGAGAGGGAGAGACGAGGACACTCTAGACAATGTGGTCAGTAAAACACTCCGAATACTCTTCTCACTCCCCCTACACCTCCCCAGCACAGTTAAGGCTGGAGTTTGGCTTACAGAAGCAGCAAACTGCACGTAAAGGCACATATGCTAAATGCTGGCACAAAATAAAGAACGCTGAACCAGACTCCTTGAACGCCCACCTTTGGAAAGAGCAGGAGACAAACAAGGGATCCCCGGCAACGGTGTACCTTCAAGCAGCTATAAAATCCCTTGCATTAAAAGACCTTTGGAACTCGAGCTGGTCACACAAGTGCTTCAAGCGCCTTGTCAACAAGTCAGTGAAAATTCTTTCCATGGAAGAAGACAAAGCCGCACTAACTAGGAGATCACATGGGTGGTTCGTGATCCAAGGCTACACTAGCGCCCTACCTCAGCCATACCTCAGTACCAGCTTCTCAAGGAAGGTGAAGGAAGATTTCCTGCGGCTGAGGATGGAGGTAATTCCGTCAAAAGTACATCTTCCCCCATGGAACCGCCAGGAATCGAATTCCAATTGCAGGCTTTGCGAAAACCCAAAGGAGGACGTTCTGCACTTGTTATGTAGCTGCAAAGCCCTAGACAGTGCCCGAAGGGGCCATCTAACACAGCTCTGGAATCAAAATGGTGTGCGAACTCGCAGACAAGCCCTGTTGATCAGTTTCAAGGGAGAAGATATCCAATTAGCCTGCAGTTTAGTGCGCTTCATGAAAACAGTTAACACGATGCAAAACCCAGAGGGCAGCGATTGAACTTGACACAAAAATACCTGCTTTTGCATCTTAAGAAAACTCTCTTTTTATTAACAAAGACTCAGTAAACCTTGAACTGCCTTTTTTTACAAACACAATGTATTGCATCAGTTTGCACGGATATTGCGGAGTTTCCATATTTTAACTCTCTTTTATTGTTTTTAACTGTTTTTGTAAAACTCTTGATCATGTATCTACTCCAATGTTTTTTTTAAAGAGTCATTGCAAAGATTTTTATTAATCACGCAATAAAGTTAATATTATTTAAAAAAAAGAGTCTTGCTGTCATTTAATTTATTCAATGTTACCCTTTTCTTTTATATTGGTTTGGGATTTTTCTTGGGTTGTGTTTTCACTTTATTGCTGTTTGAGTGCTGCATACACCCCCTCAACTAATACCCAAATTTCATGCAGACGTGGAAATGTTTACTCTTCCATGTGTCCTTACAGCATGGGCTTAGCTACAGGTGGGGGAGGATTGGGCTGTGGTGTGACACCAACAAAATAAATTCATTCTTGGCTTGGCAGTTAAGTCTAAACGTTGATGGGATGATTGTGTGAAAATAGGCTAGCCACTGTCAATCGCTCAGAGGGGCTGATTTTGGCTTTGGTTAACGTAGTTAAGGCAGACAGGATGGCAGAGGACTTTATGCCAGCCACCCTGCCTTTGCTCTGCCCGTAAATTTAGAAATGTCCATTGGCTATGTGGACATCACCATACATTGGCAAGAAGTGCCATCATCGGGTTTCCTGTCAAATTAGCAACAGTTTGATGGACGGCCCGGTCAAACATGAAGGACAGCCATCAAAACTTTCCAAAGTTTGTTATGTTTGAGAAACAAACTCCTAAAGCAGGAGTTTGTTTTTGGACAATAAAAAACGAATGAGCCCCACATCATGGTATCTATCTCCCATGGCATTGAGGGCTTTTTTTTACTTATCCCTCACTGCCAGGATATACCTGGCAGTAACAGGCAGTTAAAAAGAAGCCATCCAACTGTCCACTCTAAATAGGGCTGACAATCAGATGGTTTACCTCCTAGCCCCTCCTCCGTCGTGCCATCAGAGGAAGTTTTAAGCTGACAGAGTACATTTTACTATGTCAGTGTAAAACTTGCACTCCACCCGACTCAAAACCAGTCTTGAGTTTAGCGACAGGAAACCCTGCCCGCCAAACCCTAAATTAGTTCCAGAGACCCATCCAATGCAAATCTGTACTGACCCCTGTTCACATGCTAACAGTCCATCCTGAACTTTGGCTATCCCACCCATTCACCCTACCGCTTGTTTAGTCTGAACATTTGCAATTCACACCCCCCTTAATCTCATGCCCTGCCTTACAGTGAAAAAGGCAAAAAAGCTGCTTTTACTGGAGGAAATCGGGTTGCTCCATGAAAACCACTGGGTTGCATTTTTAGATGTAATAGTGCTAATTTCTGTTAAAAAACATGGTTATTAAAATATATGGTAACTATTAAGGAAGATGTACTTTTAGAAGTGTACCTTTTTGCTACCTGAAATCACTGAAAGATAACATGTATAATGCTCTTCCACTTCTGGCAGCCATTAATTAGCATTTGAATAGATGTGAACAAGGTGTAAACTTGCTCCCAGAACAGGGACACAAGGCCTTGCGTATGGGGAGGTTTTGTTATGCTCTTTACAGGATGGCTTGTGGGCTGGGCCCACACACTGGATTAACTTCAAGGAAGCCTAGCCTTGATTAACTTCAGTGACGCCTATCACATTAGCAGACGTAGCTAAAACCCAGGCCTGCACCCTTGTTTTGACCCCACAGACCGACTAGCCGCAATCACAGTAGTCCTCTTCTTGACATCACAGTGAAAAATCCTGCTGGAATGTCAAACCTGCTTGACAGGTCTGCTGGGGTTTTAAATTTCACACGTGGGGTCACTTTGAAGGGTGAAAGCCGGATCCCTAAACCATTCTTGTGTATCTCCTGTCTGGCTGCTGATAAACCCTGCTTTATTCCACCAGGCATCTGGCGCTGAGTTTGTTGTGAGCAAACAGTCACTTTCTCAAACTGTATTTTAATGTTAGATGTAGGATGACACTAGTATTACCATAGTATACTCACCACATATACACCCAACCTTCAGAGCTCAAGTTTAATGCGGCTGAAGACTGGTGGTATCTTACAAATGCCCAAAGTGGTAAGGCTATCCCCAGAGACCTTTGCCCCACTGGTTAGAGTATGCCCATGAATCCTTCTCACCCACTATAGCATGCCAGGCATACAATTGACATCTCCAGGCACCCTCTTCAGAACATTCCTGGACCAGAGGAAGACTATACCTTCTGTCTGCAACCCAAGAAGAGCCCTGAAGCACTGGACTTGCTCTCTCTCTTGTACCAAAGACAAATAAATAGACTGCAAGAGTCATAAAGCTGACTCCCTGTTCAAGCTAACAGGAACAATAATCTACAAGAGGCCTTTCCGGTAGCTTCCCAGCTGATCTGTGGCACCTAGACCTGGAATGGACTCTTCTTGAAACCCAGTGAGCTCTCTAAGTGCCTCCCCGGATGTCCTGGGGAGCTTTAGAAGTGTACTACTGTAGTGCATTGAGACTTAAAGCACTAAAGGCCGAAGGTAACATTTTTGATCAGAGTGAATCTGGTTAGTGTATCTGACTTGTGCTCCATTCCAGTCAGTTTTAAATTGAACCTAGGCCCTGCTCTACTGCGACCATTGACTAAACTTCAAAAATTCATATCTCCAGTTCAGCTTATTGGATTATTACTAGATTTTTGACATTTTTATGTCATTGTGTTATTTTGTAATATTTTTTTCTAATTCTGTTTAGGATTTTGATTGCTTTCCATTTTATTGTTATTACTGTGTTGGTACTGCAAAAATAATCAAATAATTTATTCATATAAATGTTATTAATTAAAAAAAATATAGCTTGTAATTTTAAGTGATTTCGATTTTGTATTAGATTTAAATAGTATTATATAGAGTTCTGGTGGGTTGCCAGGCTTGTAGTGAGATAGGGTAGGAAGTTAATTAGGTAAGAAGTAATTAAGAATTATTTAACAAATATATTTAAATATATATTATTGATTTTTATGTCACTGATGTTATACTGATTTATTTTCATTATATGTTATTTGCGGGCTGTTAGGTTTGATAGGGTATAGGTTGGGAAGTTAATTAAGTAATAGTCAATAAACAATTATTATTAATTTTACAGACCTTTGCCTTGCTGCTGTTCGTGAAAGGATTTGCCACTACTTCTCGCGGAACCCGCTTCGCGTGTCCCGCTTCGCCCAGGCTGTATATCTGGAGTGTTCGCCCCTGCTGGGTGAGTGACAGGGCTGCGAGCGCTGGGACCGGGACTCGCTCTCCCAGGAGTCCCGGCAATCCCGAAGCCGAGTCACCTGGCCCGCTCTCCCTGACCGCCCCGCCCCGCCTAATCACTTTAAAAAGACTCTGCCTGCTGCTGCTACGTGGGACGCTTTACAGACCTTTGCCTTGCTGCTGTTCGTGAAAGGATTTGCCACTACTTCTCGCGGAACCCGCTTCGCGTGTCCCGCTTCGCCCAGGCTGTATATCTGGAGTGTTGGCCCCTGCTGGGTGAGTGACAGGGCTGCGAGCGCTGGGACCGGGACTCGCTCTCCCAGGAGTCCCGGCAATCCCGAGGCCGAGTCACCTGGCCCGCTCTCCCTGACCGCCCCGCCCCGCCTAATCACGTTTTCACGCCCATAGGAAACGGTGAACCCCGCTGCGCGGGAGCGCCCGGGGCCAAGCTCATTCCTAATGTCATTGCCAGTACTAAGCATAGACACTGAAATGTCGGACAGATCCGGGGGGTTTTCAACGGAAATTTGGACAAATATTTTACCAAGACCCCCACAGATGTCCACAAGGAACTCACCCTAGCGGAGCGGCGAGCAGAGCGCCGTCGTTCCATAGAAAGTATGAAGAACACGTCCCTGATTGAGTCACCCTTACTTGCTGCACCTATATCTGAACTGAGTCACAAAGGCAATAATTGCGTAATAACATTAGACAGTAGCCTCTCTGTACCTAGAGTATGTTCTCTTACATCTAGCACCGGCCCGAAGTCAACTGTGAATGACTTGTTGTCCTCTAACCCTACTGGCTCTCTTATTGTAACCAAGGCTCTAATTACTCCTGCTCCAAAACCAGGTAAAATAATTATAACCAGGGCAAAGAAAAACTTGCCGCTAAGAAACTTTGGCCCACCTCCCACTAAAAAAAGGAGAAAAAGGGGAGAGCCCCAGAAACAAAAGTTGAGTCATGCGGACTTTGGCATTAAGGCAAAGGACCCTATAGGGAGTGATAAGACCCCAATAGTTGGTCCTGATGCATTAGTACCAACGCCAGCATCCCCACAACTTATTGATTTAAGTGAGGAGACAGGTACTGATACTCTACATGTTGACATAGAGCCTCAAGTAATACATTATAAGGTCACCCTGGAAAGTATTGAATGTCTAATTAGGAGTTTTTCCTTAACAATTATAGAGAAACTAAAAAAGGTGGAAGAAAGACTGGGGAAAATAGAGCAGGAATTGGGGAAAAAGGAGGTCCCTCCAAAGGCTGCTGTAAATATCACCGCACAACATACTACACTGCCCACCCAAACCATTACAACATGCCCCTCCCCTGTAACTAACTTAACTCCAGCTCCCCAGAAACCCCCTGAAACCAAAAAATATAAGCAATCTAATTTACCTCCCAATATGGTAAGAAATAAACCCGTCCAGACTCCAGCTACCTTTGTTAACAGATCATCTAAGGATATGGGAAATGCATTCATGGGGATATCTACAAGGGATGATAGAAATTTCAAGCATTCACGGGGGATGCAATCTAGGGCCCCCCTTCCAGAACTCCCGCCGGAAGCAGTGCCTTTCGTGGTGGTACTTACAGGGGTACCAGAACTAGAAGGAAATAAGCGGGAGGGATTCGCCCAGCTGAAGAACAAAATCATGCATTGGCTGAGCTTATACAGACCAATTGCCAGTAACATCAGCGGCGATATCGTACATGTTCGCCTCCTTCAGTGGTTGGGGGGCAGACCCAAGGATATTCTGGGGGATGTGGTGGTAGTGAATTTTAGAGATCAAAATGCTGTCCAATACATTTTCAATTGGCCCTCAGGAAACAGCAATAACAGTATCATTCCAAGACCACTGACGTACTTTTACCCAAGATCCTTGGTATTCTCACACCAGCATCAACCTCCCCAACTCCCGCAAACACAAACTTATTCTAATCCATTCCCACCAAATATACAGAATGCCAGAAATCCATCATATATCCCCTATCCAGTATCGGTCGCTGATCCTTATGGATGGAACTTTGTACCCCCCAGGCCCAACACAACCATGAATAGGAGAATGGACCACCTAAAACCATTCACACCATTGGAGACCACAAATAGGTTTGAGATATTTAATGGGTTAGACGATTGCGACTGAAGTTTCTGGAGCTTTGGGGCTGAGGGAAGTGGAATTTATACCCATAGTATGCTGGATAGTGTTAATGAAATTGATGTGATGAGGATCACCAGAGACAAAACTACACCTAGAATGCCTGTCAAAACCCATAGATCCATGGGACATGTTAGCCCCCCGAGCCGTCTTATTCCTCTTGAGGAAGCTTATTTGCACCACAATCAGATCCAATTGAAACACCTCAGTGCCCCGGGGGAGCAAGGATCCTCGGGCTTTTGTTGGGACGATGCAAATGGTCCTACCAGAGGTTGCTCAGTTAATGAAGAGGAGTATTCAGGGGTGCCCTTGGAGCCAATTATTGCTCCAAATGCCAATCTATCCACTATGGTATCCCTGCCATTATCCACCAACATCCCGTCTCCAACTGTATTACTGAACAGGTCCGTGCACCCCCCACACACTGAAACTATTATTGCTGATGAAGGTGTTGTCCCAAGCAAATGATATAATTTAATGAGTTGGAACATTGCAGGGTGGTGCAACAAGGCCGACCGCCTTGGCTGGTCGGATTTCTTAACCAAATTCGACATTCTTTGTCTCCAGGAGACGTGGTGCATTGATGATATCTCCTTGGATGGTTTTGTTGCCTATAATTGCCCGGCCCTGAGCTCTAATATGGGTAGAGCCAGAGGTGGACTGGTGATTCTGCTGTCAGTAAGCCTTCCGGTATGAGTTAAAACCCACATGACAGTCCGATCACATTCACAAGTATTATGGCTGCAGCACCATGGCGGCCGGAACGTTCTGATAATTAACCACTATAATAACACGTTTAATCATTCCAGCACCTTAGTGGTCGACAAACTTGATGCCGCAGTCAACAAGCTGTGTGGACAAACCTGTGTACCCTTTGATATCCTATGGGGAGGAGATTTTAACATCCATATGTGCCCTTACTCTTTTTCGAGGGTGTGCGGGTTTGGAGGGGAGGATGAAGGGGACCAGGCTCACTTCCTACACACGACTTATGGTGACTCACTCAATATCCTCCTGTCTAAATTGGATCTATTAATACTGTCCCCCAAAAAAGATAATGAAGGCAATCCGGTACCAACGTTTGTGGGAAGGAATTCCGCTACCATTATTGATTATCTTATTGCTTCGGCAAGTTTGATTACCATGTGAAGCCCCCCAGAAGTAGTTGACCTGGCTCTTAGTGATCATAATTGCCTTACTACACATTTGTTGATATGGGGGGAAAAGGCTGATGTGTCTCATGGAACAGTGGCGGATTTAATCCCGCATAGACCGAATGGTCCCAGGATCAAGTGGGGGAGGAAAAATGAGGAAAAGTTGCTGGTAGAAATTGTGTCTGCATGCCTCCAGGAGGTGGAAAGTTGTCTTGATCCTAATACAGGCTTAACAAGTATTTTAGCTGGGTTTGAGTCTATTAATGCGACCACAAAAAAGATCCTGACCTCTAGCAAGGTAAAGGGGCATGGAGACCCCAATGGGTGGTTTAATAAGGCATGCACAAAATCCTTGCAAAATTTGAAAAATGCCCTTACTATTAAACCCAGGGATAGGGAAATGGTTAGATCCCTAAGGCATACTTATAAAATGCACTTGAATCTAAGGAAGCAGGAATTAAGGGAGGAAGCGTGGGACTTGATGTCCAAGGCAATAGAACTCCGGGACACCAAGTTATTTTGGAATACGGTCAATAGCCCATTTTTACATAACGAGGCACACCCCGTACTTTCTGCCCAAGTAAATGAGGATAACTGGGTATCCCACTTCTCTAGTATATTCAACCCAGAAGGGATATCATTAGAGAGAGATGTGGTTGCAGATTTTTGTCCACCTATACCACTTAATATCTCTATTGAGGAGGTGGAAATTGCCATCCGGGGTAGCAAGGGAGGAAAGACACCTGGCCCTGACGGGGTCCCTATCGATCTCTACAAAGCAGATGTATTGCCTTGGAGCCCTTTGTTGACCAAGGTTTTTAATGCTGTTGCTATGGTCTCTGCACCACAGTCATGGGGAGAGTCGATTATTATTCCCATTTATAAAAAGGGGGATAGAGGCGAGGCCAAGAACTATCGCCCTATCTCCCTTCTTGACTCTTCCATGAAAATAATGAGTAGGGTGTTATTGATCCGCCTGGAGGAATGGGTCGAAGAGAACAATATCCTTGCGGACTCACAGTTTGGATTTCGTAAGGGGTTGGGCACCATAGAACAGTGTATTAATTTAGATCTTATTATAGGCAAGTACACGCGTGCCAAACAGGGTTCGCTGTTTCTATGTTTTGCAGACCTCTCAAGTGCATTTGACCTGGTAAATTATGGACTATTATGGACAACTTTATTGAACATGTGGGCACCACCTGAAATTATTTATTTTTTGGCGCGCCTATACAGCAATTTGTCCGCTAAGATTCGTTTTGGGCAAATGGGTGAATGTACTTCTAGTGTTAAAGTAGGGTCTGGTATTAGGCAAGGCTGTGTTCTCGCCCCCCTTCTTTTCTCCCTTTTTATTAACGCCATGGAGTCGGAACTGCGTTTAGTTAATGCCGATGTTCCGTCTGCTGACGGTTTTACCATTCCGGTTTTGCTGTACACAGACGACACGGTATTGCTATCCAGAACCCCTGTCGGGCTGCAAAGACTCATGGACAGATTTCTGGATTTTATTGATGGGAGGAAACTCAAGATTAACAATTCGAAAACTTTTATTCTGGCTTGTGGCAAAAAAATCAAAAAATGAAGACCATTTTCATTTAAAGATGAAATCATTCAAGTGGTTGATAAATTTTGTTATTCTAGGTGTCACTTTTAATAATGGGGGTATATGGTCCCATGAGATGATTAATGTCAGGGCCAAAATGAGTAAATGCGCATTTGGTATTTTTAAGTTTGCTTCCAAATTGGGCTCAAGGCGCATATTTTGATATGATGTATATTTACCGTCATAGATGTGTAGCTCTGGCCCTTTATGGGTCAGGGGTATGGGGACACTGTAACCATAATATGCTCCAAGTGGAAGAAAACAATTTCATTAAGAAACTCCTCTGTTTACCACCTTCAACCTCTACCAGTTTGATCCATCAAGAGGTTGGTCTGGAGCATTTAACAAATCTTATTAGCCTTAGACCCCTACTGGTATGGAGGTCCATCTGGACTAAGGAACAAACAAGCTTCACGAGGAAGATTATTAATGACTGCCTCCACTTGGACAAGTACAATCAGATTCCATGGCTTAAATATATCGTCTCCACATTCAAAGATGTTTTTAAACTGGATGTCCGAAAAAACCCTCCCAGTGTAACGGACATCCCAAAAAAGGAGCTAAAAAACGTGTATATGAAGGCCAAGGAAAAATGCGTAGCGTTACCGTTAGCCAGTATTCCACACACAGTTTTTATAATAAGTACAGCCTGGCTGAATCTGGTTTTGCAAACTATCTAAAAATGGTAACTCTTCATTCACATCAGTATGTACTTACCAGACTACGGATGGGGTCAGTACACTTCCTTGTTGCCTACCCACATATTAAGTCGCATACCGTAGTCCCATGCCCATGTGACGGGACATCTAAGCAGAGTACCGAGCACTTTTTATTGATTTGCCCCCTTTACCTCCAATTTCGTATTGCCTATTTGAAACCACTTTTTATAAAATATAATGCATTTTCTATGAATTCGGCCATGAGCCTTTTATTATCTCTTGTTGATTCTGATGTGTGTTTTTTTACTGCTGTATATATTTTAAAATCAGTTTCTGCTAGGAAATGTATACCTCTGTAATTTCTTACATCTGTAAAATCGAATTTTTTAAATGTCGTTACGTGATGTATTGTATGCACTTTTATGATTATTTTTAAAATGATCGAATAAAGTTGTCTGAATTGAATTGAATTGCTAATTAAATATTTATTTGATTTTTAAGTATGTGATGTATGAAATACTTAATTATTGTACTTATATTTTTGTTGTAGGCTGCTAGGTTTGTAGGGAGGGAAGTTAAGTAAGAAATAAATAATTAACAATTTATTATTAATTCATCATTAACAATTTAATTGATTTTTTATTTCGTACAATATGGAATACTTAACTATTTTACTTATATTTTAGTTGTGGGTTGCTAGGTTGTTTGGGGCATGGGTGGGGAGTTAATTAAGTTATAATTAATTAACTAATAATTAATATTTGTAAATTAAATATTGAATTGGATTTTAAATATGTAAATTGTGGAATTCTTATTTAATTTCATTTAATTTTAGTTGTGGGATTCTAGATTTGTGAGGGTCTAGGGTGGTAAGTTCATTTAGTTATAATTAATTGACAATAAATAACTAATTGTTAATTGCATAATACATTTATTTTAAATATGTAAATTATGGATCTGTTATTTTTATAATTATATTTTAGGTGCAGTATGCTAGGTTTGTAGAGGTACAGGTTGGATTGAAAAACAAATATTTATTAATTGGTCATCTTTTCATTGAATAGTTATGAATTTTTTTTTTTACTTTTTTTAATGCATATATACATATTTTATGTTAAGTTGTATTTTTTATTAAGAGTTTGATATTTTTTCTACACGCATGCCGTTACTTCATTTCAAAAACATTACATATATGAGTATTTTCCCTACTCTCACTAAGACTGCTGTAGGAGTACACCTCTTCGGAATTCAACACTTTACCTCCTGTTGCGCTGTTTGAAGGGGAACTTGTATATTAACCCCTTTGAAAACCAACGTTTTCCCTACTGTTGTAACGGCTGGAGTGGGTATGGTAAATGTCACCCCTTCGAAATCCAACGCTTTGTTTGACAGACTGGAATAGGAATAGTACAGTTCACCCATCTGAAACCTAACACCTTCCCTACTGTTGCACAGACTGGAGTGGGAAATGTAAATTTTTCTCTTTCAAAGTCCTATCTTTCTCAACTGTTGCGCTGATTGGATCGGGAATAGTACGTTCTCTCCCTCTGACATCCAGCACTTTCCCTATTATTGCATTGACTGGAGTAGAAACAGTAACTCAAACATCTCCAAGGTCCAACACTTTCCCTGGTTTTGAGGTGCCTATGTAGAAATAGTAAATCTAATCTCACCAATCACCATCACTTATCCTAATTTTGCATAAACTAGAGTGGGAATACTATGTTTAATAGTTCTAGACTCCAAGAGTGTTCATAGTATTGGTTTGATAGATTTTTTTACCCTTATTTTTTATTTATTTTTTCTATTTTATTACATATTTTAATGCTTATATTATTTGTGGTAAATGTGTTTTTTGGTATTTTTAAGTTTGCTTCCAAATTGGGCTCAAGGCGCATATTTTGATATGATGTATATTTACCGTCATAGATGTGTAGCTCTGGCCCTTTATGGGTCAGGGGTATGGGGACACTGTAACCATAATATGCTCCAAGTGGAAGAAAACAATTTCATTAAGAAACTCCTCTGTTTACCACCTTCAACCTCTACCAGTTTGATCCATCAAGAGGTTGGTCTGGAGCATTTAACAGATCTTATTAGCCTTAGACCCCTACTGGTATGGAGGTCCATCTGGACTAAGGAACAAACAAGCTTCACGAGGAAGATTAATAATGACTGCCTCCACTTGGACAAGTACAATCAGATTCCATGGCTTAAATATATCGTCTCCACATTCAAAGATGTTTTTAAACTGGATGTCCGAAAAAACCCTCCCAGTGTAACGGACATCCCAAAAAAGGAGCTAAAAAACATGTATATGAAGGCCAAGGAAAAAATGCGTAGCGTTACCCTTAGCCAGTATTCCACAAACAGTTTTTATAATAAGTACAACCTGGCTGAATCTGGTTTTGCAAACTATCTAAAAATGGTAACTCTTCGTTCACATCAGTATGTACTTACCAGACTACGGATGGGGTCAGTACACTTCCTTGTTGCCTACCCACATATTAAGTCGCATACCGTAGTCCCATGCCCATGTGACGGGACATCTAAGCAGAGTACCGAGCACTTTTTATTGATTTGACCCCTTTACCTCCAATTTTGTATTGCCTATTTGAAACCACTTTTTATAAAATAAAATGCATTTTCTATGAATTCGGCCATGAGCCTTTCATTATCTCTTGTTGATTCTGATGTGTGTTTTTTTACTGCTGTATATATTTTAAAATCAGTTTCTGCTAGGAAATGTATACCTCTGTAATTTCTTACATCTGTAAAATCGAATTTTTTAAATGTCGTTACGTGATGTATTGTATGCACTTTTATGAATATTTTTAAAATGATCGAATAAAGTTTTCTGAATTGAATTGAATTGCTATTTAAATATTTATTTGATTTTTAAGTATGTGATGTATGAAATACTTAATTATTGTACTTATATTTTTGTTGTAGGCTGCTAGGTTTGTAGGGAGGGAAGTTAAGTAAGAAATAAATAATTAACAATTTATTATTAATTCATCATTAACAATTTAATTGATTTTTTATTTCGTACAATATGGAATACTTAACTATGTTACTTATATTTTAGTTGTGGGTTGCTAGGTTTGTTGGGGCATGGGTGGGAAGTTAATTAAGTTATAATTAATTAACTAATAATTAATATTTGTAAATTAAATATTGAATTGGATTTTAAATATGTAAATTGTGGAATTCTTATTTAATTTCATTTAATTTTAGTTGTGGGATTCTAGATTTGTCAGGGTCTAGGGTGGTAAGTTCATTTAGTTATAATTAATTGACAATAAATAACTAATTGTTAATTGCATAATACATTTATTTTAAATATGTAAATTATGGATCTGTTATTTTTATAATTATATTTTAGGTGCAGTATGCTAGGTTTGTAGAGGTACAGGTTGGATTGAAAAACAAATATTTATTAATTGGTCATCTTTTCATTGAATAGTTATGAATTTTTCTTTTTACTTTTTTTAATGCATATATACATATTTTATGTTAAGTTGTATTTTTTATTAGGAGTTTGATATTTTTTCTACACGCATGCCGTTACTTCATTTCAAAAACATTACATATATGAGTATTTTCCCTACTCTCACTAAGACTGCTGTAGGAGTACACCTCTTCGGAATTCAACACTTTACCTTCTGTTGCGCTGTTTGAAGGGGAACTTGTATATTAACCCCTTTGAAAACCAACGTTTTCCCTACTGTTATCACGGCTGGAGTGGGTATGGTAAATGTCACCCCTTCGAAATCCAACGCTTTGTTTGACAGACTGGAATAGGAATAGTACAGTTCACCCATCTGAAACCTAACACCTTCCCTACTGTTGCACAGACTGGAGTGGGAAATGTAAATTTTTCTCTTTCAAAGTCCTATCTTTCTCAACTGTTGCGCTGATTGGATCGGGAATAGTACGTTCTCTCCCTCTGACATCCAGCACTTTCCCTATTATTGCATTGACTGGAGTAAAAACAGTAACTCAACTTCTCCAAGGTCTAACACTTTCCCTGGTTTTGAGGTGCCTATGTAGAAATAGTAAATCTAATCTCACCAATCACCATCACTTATCCTAATTTTGCATAAACTAGAGTTGGAATACTATGTTTAATAATTCTAGACTCCAAGAGTGTTCATAGTATTGGTTTGCTAGATTTTTTTACCCTTATTTTTTATTTATTTTTTCTATTTTATTACATATTTTAATGCTTATATTATTTGTGGTAAATGTGTTTTTTGGTATTTTTAAGTTTGCTTCCAAATTGGGCTCAAGGCGCATATTTTGATATGATGTATATTTACCGTCATAGATGTGTAGCTCTGGCCCTTTATGGGTCAGGGGTATGGGGACACTGTAACCATAATATGCTCCTAGTGGAAGAAAACAATTTCATTAAGAAACTCCTCTGTTTACCACCTTCAACCTCTACCAGTTTGATCCGTCAAGAGGTTGGTCTGGAGCATTTAACAGATCTTATTAGCCTTAGACCCCTACTGGTATGGAGGTCCATCTGGACTAAGGAACAAACAAGCTTCACGAGGAAGATTATTAATGACTGCCTCCACTTGGACAAGTACAATCAGATTCCATGGCTTAAATATATCGTCTCCACATTCAAAGATGTTTTTAAACTGGATGTCCGAAAAAACCCTCCCAGTGTAACGGACATCCCAAAAAAGGAGCTAAAAAACGTGTATATGAAGGCCAAGGAAAAAATGCGTAGCGTTACCGTTAGCCAGTATTCCACACACAGTTTTTATAATAAGTACAACCTGGCTGAATCTGGTTTTGCAAACTATCTAAAAATGGTAACTCTTCGTTCACATCAGTATGTACTTACCAGACTACGGATGGGGTCAGTACACTTCCTTGTTGCCTACCCACATATTAAGTCGCATACCGTAGTCCCATGCCCATGTGACGGGACATCTAAGCAGAGTACCAAGCACTTTTTATTGATTTGACCCCTTTACCTCCAATTTCGTATTGCCTATTTGAAACCACTTTTTATAAAATATAATGCATTTTCTATGAATTCGGCCATGAGGCTTTTATTATCTCTTGTTGATTCTGATGTGTGTTTTTTTACTGCTGTATATATTTTAAAATCAGTTTCTGCTAGGAAATGTATACCTCTGTAATTTCTTACATCTGTAAAATCGAATTTTTTAAATGTCGTTACGTGATGTATTGTATGCACTTTTATGATTATTTTTAAAATGATCGAATAAAGTTTTCTGAATTGAATTGAATTGCTAATTAAATATTTATTTGATTTTTAAGTATGTGATGTATGAAATACTTAATTATTGTACTTATATTTTTGTTGTAGGCTGCTAGGTTTGTAGGGAGGGAAGTTAAGTAAGAAATAAATAATTAACAATTTATTATTAATTCATCATTAACAATTTAATTGATTTTTTATTTCGTACAATATGGAATACTTAACTATTTTACTTATATTTTAGTTGTGGGTTGCTAGGTTTGTTGGGGCATGGGTGGGAAGGTAATTAAGTTATAATTAATTAACTAATAATTAATATTTGTAAATTAAATATTGAATTGGATTTTAAATATGTAAATTGTGGAATTCTTATTTAATTTCATTTAATTTTAGTTGTGGGATTCTAGATTTGTGAGGGTCGAGGGTGGTAAGTTCATTTAGTTATAATTAATTGACAATAAATAACTAATTGTTAATTGCATAATACATTTATTTTAAATATGTAAATTATGGATCTGTTATTTTTATAATTATATTTTAGGTGCAGTACGCTAGGTTTGTAGAGGTACAGGTTGGATTGAAAAACAAATATTTATTAATTGGTCATCTTTTCATTGAATAGTTATGATTTATTTTTTTACTTTTTTTAATGCATATATACATATTTTATGTTAAGTTGTATTTTTTATTAAGAGTTTGATATTTTTTCTACACGCATGCAGTTACTTCATTTCAAAAACATTAGATATATGAGTATTTTCCCTACTCTCACTGAGACTGCTGTAGGAGTACACCTCTTCGGAATTCAACACTTTACCTCCTGTTGCGCTGTTTGAAGGGGAACTTGTATATTAACCCCTTTGAAAACCAATGTTTTCCCTACTGTTGTCACGGCTGGAGTGGGTATGGTAAATGTCACCCCTTCGAAATCCAACGCTTTGTTTGACAGACTGGAATAGGAATAGTACAGTTCACCCATCTGAAACCTAACACCTTCCCTACTGTTGCACAGACTGGAGTGGGAAATGTAAATTTTTCTCTTTCAAAGTCCTATCTTTCTCAACTGTTGCGCTGATTGGATCGGGAATAGTACGTTCTCTCCCTCTGACATCCAGCACTTTCCCTATTATTGCATTGACTGGAGTAAAAACAGTAACTCAACTTCTCCAAGGTCTAACACTTTCCCTGGTTTTGAGGTGCCTATGTAGAAATAGTAAATCTAATCTCACCAATCACCATCACTTATCCTAATTTTGCATAAACTAGAGTGGGAATACTATGTTTAATAATTCTAGACTCCAAGAGTGTTCATAGTATTGGTTTGCTAGATTTTTTTACCCTTATTTTTTATTTATTTTTTCTATTTTATTACATATTTTAATGCTTATATTATTTGTGGTAAATGTTTTTTTTGGGATTTTTCTTTTTTTTCATTTTATTTATTTTCTATATTAGTTAAGATATGTTTTCCTACTTAGTTGTTTATACTTTCCATGGTTGTATTGTGTATGTATTATATATATTTATATGTTATACGCTCCATGGGGTTGTCCAAGTAGCGGGTAGCACCCGAACCTGCGTGCGCCTTCCCCAAAGCGTTAGTTGGTATGGGCAGTTGCGTGTTTGAAATAGGCCCGAAGCGATTCGGAAATGTATTTTCCTCATCAGGGGCCAGCAGTAAAGTGCACGCATCTACCATCTCCCTATTTAAAAACACACATTGTGCTTGTGGGAGATGTAGTCCATACATCCTGGATGGATGCACTTCCAAATTACTGCTCGTTCCTAAGGCTCTACCATGAGCCCCAAACATCACTCCTGTCCTCATCCATCGCGCAGCTCCACATACGAGACTCCTTGGATAGCGAGTCTCATGGCCCCCGTTTCTTCGGGGTGGTGCAACACAGCGGCAGGACCGCCGCAAATGTATTACGCTTCATGGGGTTGTCCAAGTAGCGGGTAGCACCCGAGCCTGCGTGCGCCTTCCCCAAAGCGTTAGTTGGTATGGGCAGTTGCGTGTTTGAAATAGGCCCGACGCGTTTCGGAAATTTATTTCCCTCATCAGGGGCCAGCAGTAAAGTGCATGACGTCTACCATCTCCCTATATGAAAACACACATTGTGCTTGTGGGAGATGTAGTCCATATATCCTGGATGGATGCACTTCCAAATTACTGCTCGTTCCTAAGGCTCTACCATGAGCCCCAAACATCACTCCTGTCCTCATCCATCGCGCAGCTCCACATACGAGACTCCTTGGATAGGGAGTCTCGTGGCCCCCGTTTCTACGGGGTGGTGCAAGCAAGCAGCAGGACCGCCCCTAATGTATTATGCTCCATGGGGTTGTCCAAGTAGCGGGTAGCAACCGAGCCTGCGTGCGCCTTCCCCAAAGCGTTAGTTGGTATGGGCAGTTGCGTGTTTGAAATAGGCCCGACGCGTTTCGGAAATTTATTTTCCTCATCAGGGGCCAGCAGTAAAGTGCACGACGTCTACCATCTCCCTATATGAAAACACACATTGTGCTTGTGGGAGATGTAGTCCATATATCCTGGATGGGTGCACTTCCAAATTACTGCTCGTTCCTAAGGCTCTACCATGAGCCCCAAACATCACTCCTGTCCTCAACCATCGCGCAGCTCCACATACGAGAATCCTTGGATAACGAGTCTCGTGGCCCCCGTTTCTTCGGGGTGGTGCAACCCAGCGGCAGGACCGCCGCTAATGTATTACGCTCCATGGGGTTGTCCAAGTAGCGGGTAGCACCCGAGCCTGCGTGCGCCTTCCCCAAAGCGTTAGTTGCTATGGGCAGTTGCGTGTTTGAAATAGACCCGACGCGTTTCGGAAATTTATTTTCCTCATCAGGGGCCAGCAGTACAGTGCACGACGTCTACCATCTCCCTATATGAAAACACACATTGTGCTTGTGGGAGATGTAGGCCATATATCCTGGATGGATGCACTTCCAAATTACTGCTCGTTCCTAAGGCTCTAACATGAGCCCCAAACATCACTCCTGTCCTCATCCATCGCGCAGCTCCACATATGAGCCTCCTTGGATAGCGAGTCTCGTGGCCCCCATTTCTTTGGGGTGGTGCTACCCAGCGGCGGACCGCCGCTAATGTATTACGCTCCATGGGGTTGTCCAAGTAGCGGGTAGCACCCGAGCCTGCGTGCGCCTTCCCCAAAGCTTTAGTTGGTATGGGCAGTTGCGTGTTTGAAATATGCCCGACGCGTTTCTGAAATTAATTTTCCTCATCAGGGGCCAGCAGTAAAGTGCACGACGTCTACCAATAGGTCTCGCCTTTGTGAACAATTGTCTTTGTCAATGTTTTTTAGCCATGCTGTGCAGCATCCCTGATCCTGAATTTGTCCGGACAGTCCTGATTTTTCACCAGCTGTCCCGGGAGATTTCAAGAAATTAAGCTCATGTCCCGGTTTTTATAGAGAGTCTGCCGGAAACGGTGAGAGGTGCCTTGTTATGTTTTACGAAGCAGGGATAGTTAGCAGCTGTTTTAAGAAAGTAATTTAATTAACATGCATGCCACTGGCTCTAAAAATTGCATTTTGGGTATTTAGGGCCGCTTCTGTAATTCTGTGCTAAGGAGCACTATCATTCTGTGCGCCGGGTTGAACTAAAATTGTAGTCCTTCTTAAAATTTTTGGGAAATATCCCGATTTTTGCCTTTAAAATTCTGGTCAATCTAGCACTACAGCATACACTGGACGAAAGGTTAAAGTGCTGCAAATAGAGGCAAGGCTCTTCATTTATTGAAGCTTTGTTCAACATAGAAAAAAACCTCAAGCTCTGGTTAACAGACACTGGTGGTGGATGGACATGACCATAGTGCCAATATCGACAGCACATCCTTCCTGCAAATGCAGCAATACCATAATAAAGAACACACAAGACACGTTGGTTGTTGGAGAAAACATTGCTGCAGGTTTATTTTGCATAAAAAATATGCCAACATGGTGGGCCAACTTACTGGCGTTCCAAGGTCAGGCAGCCCCTATGCTGCTCTGCAACACCTGAAGAGCCAAATTGCACTGTGGCCTAACCAATCAGTGCTAACCAATTTGGGGGATTACCCCTTACATCCTGTGGACCACCAGTCCACCCATTTACTCACCCTCTTGAGGGGGGTGAAGCGTATCCAGGCAAGCCCTCGGTTGCTGAGGTTTACAACTGCCCGAAGGACTAACAGGGCGCCGTCGTTCCTCCAGGATCCTGCCATAAGGACTTCCTGTTTTTTTTGGCATTTGCACACTTCTTGTGCTACTGAAAAGGGTATCCTATGTACTATTCAATCTCTGTATCGCCCTGTAACTCCACAAGCAACACAAAATAATAAGTTATCAGCCTTTCTACCCTAGCCACCCTTCCAGCCGTCATGCCAGGTAAGTGGTAGGGAGGGAAACGGAGTGAAGTCCTGGCACGCAAAAGGATCACCAGATGGTGCACACGCAACTGTAATATGTGCATTCAACAATAGTGTGCAAGCATTGTTATTACTATGAGAAGACTGTCAGTGGCCAGTCCTGTGCAACTCAGCGACTAGGGCAGGCTCAAGACCAGAAGCCTGACACTGCCCGCAGACCTGCCCATAATCCCTACTGTGAACCGGCTGAGGTCAGTGGGGAAACGGGAGGTAGGGAGAAGGGAAAGATTTCTGTCAATTCAAGTTTGCAAATCAAGGTTCTACAACGCTTACTGCAGAAGAATTGCCCACCTGGTTACCCAGTCTCCCCACCCTGGCCACCCATGCAGCCCCGATGTTACCCACTACACAGGGCAGAAGGTGGCTCCGCTAGGCCACGAAGAGCTCGACTTACCTTGGCCAAACTGAGTACCGGTGCACACGATGCAACACACTTGAACAACGTGTCCATTTGGGGGAACAAAGAGGATGGCGTGGAAACTCGACCACCCCGCCCCCCACCAGCAACGGCAGAAAACCACGACCCCAGGGCACACAAAGGTCGTGCAAGACCATGTCGGGGCCCTCTACCCATGCCTCCCCTCATGCAACACAACACACCTACTGGCCTCGGGGACTACAGATGAGGGGGTAGATAATGCCTGAGCACTCACAGCAACAAACCAGCGTCAAACCAGGGGCACGTCAGTGTGTCCCACGACAATGGCACACTTAAAAAGAGGGGGGGCTCACCACCAAATGCACTGAAGGCGATTACGAACCCCACGCATGAGCGGCATGAAAAGGCCTGACCAAACAACATGAAGTCCCGGCACGCAAAAGCATCGTCACATGGGCAGGGGAGGTCTATATATCTACCTCCCCGCCCACTAGCACGCCAGAAATGATATCGAAGAAACGCCAGACCCCGAGTGGGTTCAAACACTAGTCTGTCGGGTTGTGCCCTCATGTGGCACTAAGGTGGCCGCCCTCCTTTGGGGGCCCCCTGTGTAGGCCGAGGGCAGCCAAACAGAGTGAATAATTAGAAACACAGACACAAAAAGTCTGTGGTGCTAGCTAGGAATTGGGATACCATAGCAGGACTCGTCTGCCGCCATAGAGGTCAGAGGGTCTGGAGAAAGGGTGTTGGCCGGTAAAGAAGGGAACTGAATATTTTCAGATTTACATACACAGCAGAAAATCTGAGCAAAAAGAGACACAACATTACAGCAGGAGTACTCAACTCACCCTCGCGCCAAACCTTGATGTACCATTAAAAGTGTACATCCTCCCACTCCATAAAAAAAGAACATATTCGGTTTTAGCACTCAGGCGTCTGTATCAAATCGATGAGATGGAGGCCAGGCATATTGATGCAGACGGACACACATTTTCCATTTAAACAAGCTTTTTACCAATGATTGTGAAAGTTTATACCCAGGGGTGGTACCACTAATTAAGAAGCTCTGTGATTACAAGAAGAGCATCTTCTTGTCAAAATAAATATGGTCAGCAAAACAAAACATGTTTGCTCTTTAAATTAATGGTGTGAGAGGATGTGGTGTAACATTCAGAGTCTCAGTGTAGGGCTGGATTGGGATTAAAAATCGGCCCGGGCACACTAAATAAAAGTGACCCACATGTGCATATTGCCTTTCCGCAAACACTGCATGTTTTCTTAATTTTGTTTAGATTTAAAAAAATGCCCAGATTAGTTCACGCTGGTTAAACACACCTGAAAACAAGTGAGGCCACATCTGCTCGAACGCCCTGCTCCCGCTCAATATGCATACATTAATGGGCCGGTCCAGCGAGAGAAATGGAGTGACACCTCTGCCCCATTGGTAAATGGAGGTAATGGAAGCCCAGCTGCCTCCAGAAAGGCAACTCAAGCACCCACTGGGCCGCTGGATGCATCCGAACAACACAGACACTACCCATATCAACCCCCCCCCCAGGCTGCCCAAAAAAGCACCCCACAGGTGGAATTCAGATACCGGCCCATCGGGCATTGGCCGAGTGCCTGCCTTACCAATCCGACCCTGTCTCAGTGTCAGCTCTCCTGTGCCTATAAAAACATGCCAATTGCTGCAGCAGCAGTTGAGACTTTGGCGGGAGAAAGGCAGGGGATTGTTTAGATAGAAAGACAGACAAGAAGTGAAGCGTGAGGAGGACACGGAACACGCATAGTGCAGTGCACTCTGGCTCAGTGAAGAAAGTTAAAAAGAAAACCAGCCAGAAATAAAAGCAAGCGCTGTGTAGATAGATAAATGTTAGGCGTGTGGCTGAAACATGAAGCATGAAGTGCAGCAGCCGTGAAGCGAGCACTGCGCTGAAAAAATAAAAGCCGTGTCGAATCCAAAAGCCACACGGAATCCAAAATACCACACACTACCTCAAGAATTACGGCTCAGTTTATGGAAGTATGAGTTCATAGCGACATGGAAAGATCAAAATAGTTATTTTTAGGTCGAGCCTCGAAAACGCTTGTGTTGTCTCTACACCTGGTGTATCTACTCTGTGGGCTTTTAGCAAACCCACTGGTTGTTATCTGTGGCATTCAGAAATGCTGGGTTGTTATTGTAACACCCTTTCAGGTTTCTCCAGAGACCCACTTTCTTACCTGATATTCTACTAATAACATGTCCCTGGAATGTGGGCACTCCTCCCACTAGGGGCACTTATGCACTTTTCCAACCATTACATAAATCCTACCCACATTCTACTTGCCGAGCTACACAAGGACCAGCCAATCTCTTTCATCAGGACCAATGTCTGACTCCGCTGAGTATGCCTCATCCCTCTGGTTTGAGGAAAAGGTACTTCCCCCCATGCAATTCCATGACTGCTACTTGCACAATCTGTAACAAAAGTAGGATTGGACTCTGATCCATTGAACAGAATGCCCTCCGTTACTAGATCCGTCCTGTCGCAATAATAAACCCCTACATTCCCATACAGGTAATTCTACCATGCTGACGTTTTTCAGTGGTTACATTCTCCAAATCCGTTGTGAAATTTTACCTAATTCCAGCCTCTATGATCCAGAATTCTGGAGTTCTAGCTAACACTCCTGTGGTCTTTTTAGAGTTACACACTCTAAGATGACACCCTGATTTTTCTTGTAACCCCATGACCCGGATTGGGAAGGACCACAGGTCGGATGCCTTCATAAACGCAATGATCCATGGGCAATTTGTGCATGCCGATGGATCGCTGCAGATAGAAGAAGCTTTATCCTCCTTTTTTCCAAGTAAGTGCCGCCACAAACCTTCTTTACTGTTCCCCTCTTATTGCACATGTTGATTAAATTGTATGTAGGCGTATTTTTGCCAGAATGTTTAAGAATAATTGCATACAGGCATGCATATTATTGTCCTGAGGATGATCCCATGTACCCCACCTAGGGATCGAAACGTCGTTCACACTGCATGTACCATATGTACCTAAAATGTTTGATATAACTATGTACAATGGTACTTCCATGTAATTTAAGTCTGTCAAACAGTATGGAATACAGACTGTTCTCCCTTGCCTGAAAACCCACCCCCTACCAAAAACCCACCCCGCCCCCACCTTCCTTGTTGATTGTCTATGTTTGTGAGTTGGACGCAGGCTTGTGTCCTACTTGTATCTATAATTGGTTCCTTTTTACCAAGCTTATTTAAATATTAAATTCTGTCCGGCTTTACAACGAACGTATTGTCTATCTAGTCGGCCTAGGAGGCAAATTCCGCTCTGCTCTCGGAATTTGCAGAATTTGGGTAATTAGGCGTTCTGCGGAGAACGCAAAATTGCCCAAGATTCAGCATTGTTCGCGTTCTCAAAATGCGTGTTCGCAAGATATTTCCCCCCGAGCACGCAAACAGCAATTGTGAACAGGAAAAAATCATCGCGAACAAGCAATTCCGTGTGTTCGCGGAGATTTTTTACCGTTTCACAGAGATTTGCGCAACGCAATTACGCAAATTCCGCCCACTCCTACTATCGAGCATATGTTAACTGTTTGTTTCAAGATCTTATTTGTCTAGGGACCATTGGCTTTAGTAACAGTATACACACCCAAGGTCCCTGCTGTATTGCCTTTGGGTTCCCTTGTTTCTTTTGTAAAGCCGCAAACTCACATAGCTCACCGCTTGTTTTCCCAATCCAAGCCGTTATCTGACTCTGGTCTCCTAGGCGTAGCGATACCAGCCCCACTGTTGTCAGACCAAATCCGATTTGTTTTCTCCATCTCTTTCAGGTTTACGTACACGCAACACAAGCCCTTTTACTTTTTTTGAGCATTTTGAGCACGACTCTGATACTATACTTTGATATCTAACGGTAAGCGCATTTCTTCTTTTTTCTCCCCCCACTAGTCTCACAGAGGTTTTTCACACCCACCCTACCTGTTGTAGGAGGCCTCTTTTACACCACGTTATACGAGTGCACCCACACAGGCCGCAACCAATGATTACATCACGGGAGTCCATGATTCCCTAGTGTATTGTGGCTAGATTTGTAATGCTATTTCATATAAGATAATAAAGTGGCCCTCGTAAACATTGTAACTATTTTCCTTTGTCTATGTTTGCTAATCTAAGGCTACACTTTACTTCTTTCAATCCACACATCCGCACCTGGAACGCTGATCCCTGTATCCTGGACTTCGTATGTATCATAATGTCTGACATGACACTAATGCCTTATAATTATGTTACCGATTATGTGTGCATATTGTTTACTGTGATAGATTTGACTACCTTTAAATGTCATTTGACTTGCCCTTTATCTGTGCATGCTGCAATATGCGCGCTCGGGTCTTCTTCCCCTTTTTCTTCCCCCCCTCCCCCCTCCTTTTCCCCCTTCCCCTCCGTCTTCCACATTCACCCCGTTTGTAAATACTGTTTTGCCATATCATTTCTCTTTTCGTGACGTTTTTCTCTTGTCAACTTGGATGTTTATCACTTGCCATACAAATATTTGCAAATAACAGATTGTACTCCTGACCTGATAACTATTGATGATCTTGACGTTTTCTGTTTTCCCTATCGACGGTCTTCCTATGTCTTTCCATCCTGACACCCTAATCCTCCCTATTGATCATTCCCTCGGCCTTCCAATTTCTCCACCCTCCGCTCTGCACTCTCTATCTCTTCCTATTTTGTCTCCCTTTTGTGTATATCTTTCCTACACTACCCCACCGGGTGGATTCTAATCATATATATCTGCACTACTTGAGTGCTTACTTCACAATTACTACACACCTGTCTTTGATGCACAGCCCTGAAGAAGCCCCAGGCCAGATGGCCAGTGTAAGGTGGCAAAACACGTGTTGGCTATTATATGTTTCTTCTCTGTCTAAAAGCATCACAAAATAAAATTGGAATTGTTTCTAGAGAGCAAGTGATATTCCTTACTCGTTCTGACTCATCAACAAAGTTCTGTGCCAATAATGGACAAAAGGGTCTCCTATTGTCATGAACGAGTAGACCATACCAAATCAACTCTATTATGTATGTATGTATTGCGACTTATATAGCGCACGTATCACCCGAAGGCATCAAGGTGCTTGCCTTGGGAACCCGTCCTGGCTTTTCCCAGTGAGCTAACCCCTACTGGCTATCCCCAGGGTAAAAGCCAGGCATCCCGCAGCGGGTGGGCCGCCGTAGTGGAGATTAAGCAACTATTGCCCAGAGTTGCAGCGTGGGACCCCATGATTAGAATAGGCACCGAGGCGAGAATTATCGAGTCTGTGGACATATTTGGGCTCAGGACCCTGCCGCGTCGGGAATTGAACCCTGGTCCTTGGCCAGACCTATGCATCAGGGTCTGCCGCTCTAATCAGTGAGCCACACTCCTCTACATATCACAGTTTTGCCAAGGCTCCGGACCCATTACCCCCCCCCACTTTACATTTGCACAATTCTCAAGGATACTAACCATTGCCTTTCTTTGGTATGTCTTTATCAACCTTTCATAGCACCCAAGTTTTAAGGCTGCTTATGTATGACATTTCCGAGCTTGGAATGTGTGTATATGTGACATTTTCATGCCTTGACACGTTGTCAAGAGCAGGAAAAAAGATACGTATCTGATTTTTCTCTCACCCCATTTGGTCTGCAAAGTACATTCTGTGACGTCACGAAGAGCTTACCTATGTTACGCAACTGATGTGCTCAATTGGAGAGTATTGCTTAAGTCTGCACAGCCAATCTGTGCAGGCTGGCACAGTTAGGTATAGTTGATGAGTAGATACATGGGCAAATGTGAACTATAGAGCTTGAGGACTTGCCGTACGTGAGCGAGGAAACTGCAGAGTAGGCACCAGCTGAGAGCGAATTTATAATAATTACTGTAGGTAGCCTGTGGTACTCCTGCCCTTTCTCTTGGAACTAACGGAGACCAGATGCGGACTACCCCATAAATCCTCCCTCAGCCCCACCCTCTTCAACATCTACATGGACCCCCTCGCAACCATCGCCAGAAACCATGGGGTCAACATCGTCTCACTCACCAAGGAACCTGAAATCACCAGGCACAACTTCTAAGAAGGTATGAAAGCTGTCGCAACCTGGATGACGAACAGATGCCTGAAACTCAACTCACAGAAAACAGAAGTTCTCATCCTCTGCACCACCCCCTCAGCATGGGACAACAACTGGTGGCACCCCACCCTCGGGAACCCACCCACTCTGACAGACCATGCACGCAACCTTGGCATCATACAGGACTCATCACTCACAATGAATCACCAGATCAATGCTGTCTACAGCATTGTAACCCAGCTGATGTCTAATCTGCTTCCCGAGCGTGCATATTAACCCCTTTGAAAACCAACGTTTTCCCTACTGTTGTCACGGCTGGAGTGGGTATGGTAAATGTCACCCCTTCGAAATCCAACGCTTTGTTTGACAGACTGGAATAGGAATAGTACAGTTCACCCATCTGAAACCTAACACCTTCCCTACTGTTGCACAGACTGGAGTGGGAAATGTAAATTTTTCTCTTTCAAAGTCCTATCTTTCTCAACTGTTGCGCTGATTGGATCGGGAATAGTACGTTCTCTCCCTCTGACATCCAGCACTTTCCCTATTATTGCATTGACTGGAGTAAAAACAGTAACTCAACTTCTCCAAGGTCTAACACTTTCCCTGGTTTTGAGGTGCCTATGTAGAAATAGTAAATCTAATCTCACCAATCACCATCACTTATCCTAATTTTGCATAAACTAGAGTGGGAATACTATGTTTAATAATTCTAGACTCCAAGAGTGTTCATAGTATTGGTTTGCTAGATTTTTTTACCCTTATTTTTTATTTATTTTTTCTATTTTATTACATATTTTAATGCTTATATTATTTGTGGTAAATGTGTTTTTTGGTATTTTTAAGTTTGCTTCCAAATTGGGCTCAAGGCGCATATTTTGATATGATGTATATTTACCGTCATAGATGTGTAGCTCTGGCCCTTTATGGGTCAGGGGTATGGGGACACTGTAACCATAATATGCTCCAAGTGGAAGAAAACAATTTCATTAAGAAACTCCTCTGTTTACCACCTTCAACCTCTACCAGTTTGATCCATCAAGAGGTTGGTCTGGAGCATTTAACAGATCTTATTAGCCTTAGACCCCTACTGGTATGGAGGTCCATCTGGACTAAGGAACAAACAAGCTTCACGAGGAAGATTATTAATGACTGCCTCCACTTGGACAAGTACAATCAGATTCCATGGCTTAAATATATCGTCTCCACATTCAAAGATGTTTTTAAACTGGATGTCAGAAAAAACTCGCCCAGTGTAACGGACATCCCAAAAAAGGAGCTAAAAAACGTGTATATGAAGGCCAAGGAAAAAATGCGTAGCGTTACCGTTAGCCAGTATTCCACACACAGTTTTTATAATAAGTACAACCTGGCTGAATCTGGTTTTGCAAACTATCTAAAAATGGTAACTCTTCGTTCACATCAGTATGTACTTACCAGACTACGGATGGGGTCAGTACACTTCCTTGTTGCCTACCCACATATTAAGTCGCATACCGTAGTCCCATGCCCATGTGACGGGACATCTAAGCAGAGTACCAACACTTTTTATTGATTTGACCCCTTTACCTCCAATTTCGTATTGCCTATTTGAAACCACTTTTTATAAAATATAATGCATTTTCTATGAATTCGGCCATGAGCCTTTTATTATCTCTTGTTGATTCTGATGTGTGTTTTTTTACTGCTGTATATATTTTAAAATCAGTTTCTGCTAGGAAATGTATACCTCTGTATATTCTTACATCTGTAAAATCGAATTTTTTAAATGTCGTTACGTGATGTATTGTATGCACTTTTATGATTATTTTTAAAATGATCGAATAAAGTTTTCTGAATTGAATTGAATTGCTAATTAAATATTTATTTGATTTTTAAGTATGTGATGTATGAAATACTTAATTATTGTACTTATATTTTTGTTGTAGGCTGCTAGGTTTGTAGGGAGGGAAGTTAAGTAAGAAATAAATAATTAACAATTTATTATTAATTCATCATTAACAATTTAATTGATTTTTTATTTCGTACAATATGGAATACTTAACTATTTTACTTATATTTTAGTTGTGGGTTGCTAGGTTTGTTGGGGCATGGGTAGGAAGGTAATTAAGTTATAATTAATTAACTAATAATTAATATTTGTAAATTAAATATTGAATTGGATTTTAAATATGTAAATTGTGGAATTCTTATTTAATTTCATTTAATTTTAGTTGTGGGATTCTAGATTTGTGAGGGTCGAGGGTGGTAAGTTCATTTAGTTATAATTAATTGACAATAAATAACTAATTGTTAATTGCATAATACATTTATTTTAAATATGTAAATTATGGATCTGTTATTTTTATAATTATATTTTAGGTGCAGTATGCTAGGTTTGTAGAGGTACAGGTTGGATTGAAAAACAAATATTTATTAATTGGTCATCTTTTCATTGAATAGTTATGATTTATTTTTTTACTTTTTTTAATGCATATATACATATTTTATGTTAAGTTGTATTTTTTATTAAGAGTTTGATATTTTTTCTACACGCATGCAGTTACTTCATTTCAAAAACATTAGATATATGAGTATTTTCCCTACTCTCACTAAGACTGCTGTAGGAGTACACCTCTTCGGAATTCAACACTTTACCTCCTGTTGCGCTGTTTGAAGGGGAACTTGTATATTAACCCCTTTGAAAACCAACGTTTTCCCTACTGTTGTCACGGCTGGAGTGGGTATGGTAAATGTCACCCCTTCGAAATCCAACCCTTTGTTTGACAGACTGGAATAGGAATAGTACAGTTCACCCATCTGAAACCTAACACCTTCCCTACTGTTGCACAGACTGGAGTGGGAAATGTAAATTTTTCTCTTTCAAAGTCCTATCTTTCTCAACTGTTGCGCTGATTGGATCGGGAATAGTACGTTCTCTCCCTCCGACATCCAGCACTTTCCCTATAATTGCATTGACTGGAGTAGAAACAGTAACTCAAACTTCTCCAAGGTCCAACACTTTCCCTGGTTTTGAGGTGCCTATGTAGAAATAGTAAATCTAATCTCACCAATCTCCATCACTTATCCTAATTTTGCATAAACTAGAGTGGGAATACTATGTTTAATAGTTCTAGACTCCAAGAGTGTTCATAGTATTGGTTTGATAGATTTTTTTACCCTTATTTTTTATTTATTTTTTCTATTTTATTACATATTTTAATGCTTATATTATTTGTGGTAAATGTTTTTTTTGGGATTTTTCTTTTTTTTCATTTTATTTATTTTCTATATTAGTTAAGATATGTTTTCCTACTTAGTTGTTTATACTTTCCATGGTTGTATTGTGTATGTATTATATATATTTATATGTTATACGCTCCATGGGGTTGTCCAAGTAGCGGGTAGCACCCGAACCTGCGTGCGCCTTCCCCAAAGCGTTAGTTGGTATGGGCAGTTGCGTGTTTGAAATAGGCCCGAAGCGATTCGGAAATGTATTTTCCTCATCAGGGGCCAGCAGTAAAGTGCACGCATCTACCATCTCCCTATTTAAAAACACACATTGTGCTTGTGGGAGATGTAGTCCATACATCCTGGATGGATGCACTTCCAAATTACTGCTCGTTCCTAAGGCTCTACCATGAGCCCCAAACATCACTCCTGTCCTCATCCATCGCGCAGCTCCACATACGAGACTCCTTGGATAGCGAGTCTCATGGCCCCCGTTTCTTCGGGGTGGTGCAACACAGCGGCAGGACCGCCGCAAATGTATTACACTTCATGGGGTTGTCCAAGTAGCGGGTAGCACCCGAGCCTGCGTGCGCCTTCCCCAAAGCGTTAGTTGGTATGGGCAGTTGCGTGTTTGAAATAGGCCCGACGCGTTTCGGAAATTTATTTCCCTCATCAGGGGCCAGCAGTAAAGTGCATGACGTCTACCATCTCCCTATATGAAAACACACATTGTGCTTGTGGGAGATGTAGTCCATATATCCTGGATGGATGCACTTCCAAATTACTGCTCGTTCCTAAGGCTCTACCATGAGCCCCAAACATCACTCCTGTCCTCATCCATCGCGCAGCTCCACATACGAGACTCCTTGGATAGGGAGTCTCGTGGCCCCCGTTTCTACGGGGTGGTGCAAGCAAGCAGCAGGACCGCCCCTAATGTATTACGCTCCATGGGGTTGTCCAAGTAGCGGGTAGCAACCGAGCCTGCGTGCGCCTTCCCCAAAGCGTTAGTTGGTATGGGCAGTTGCGTGTTTGAAATAGGCCCGACGCGTTTCGGAAATTTATTTTCCTCATCAGGGGCCAGCAGTAAAGTGCACGACGTCTACCATCTCCCTATATGAAAACACACATTGTGCTTGTGGGAGATGTAGTCCATATATCCTGGATGGGTGCACTTCCAAATTACTGCTCGTTCCTAAGGCTCTACCATGAGCCCCAAACATCCCTCCTGTCCTCAACCATCGCGCAGCTCCACATACGAGAATCCTTGGATAACGAGTCTCGTGGCCCCCGTTTCTTCGGGGTGGTGCAACCCAGCGGCAGGACCGCCGCTAATGTATTACGCTCCATGGGGTTGTCCAAGTAGCGGGTAGCACCCGAGCCTGCGTGCGCCTTCCCCAAAGCGTTAGTTGCTATGGGCAGTTGCGTGTTTGAAATAGGCCCGACGCGTTTCGGAAATTTATTTTCCTCATCAGGGGCCAGCAGTACAGTGCACGACGTCTACCATCTCCCTATATGAAAACACACATTGTGCTTGTGGGAGATGTAGTCCATATATCCTGGATGGATGCACTTCCAAATTACTGCTCGTTCCTAAGGCTCTAACATGAGCCCCAAACATCACTCCTGTCCTCATCCATCGCGCAGCTCCATATACGAGACTCCTTGGATAGCGAGTCTCGTGGCCCCCATTTCTTCGGGGCGGTGCAACCCAGCAGCAGGACTGCCGCTAATGTATTACGCTCCATGGGGTTGTCCAAGTAGCGGGTAGCACCCGAGCCTGCGTGCGCCTTCCCCAACGCATTAGTTGGTATGGGCAGTTGCGTGTTTGAAATAGGCCCGACGCGTTTCGGAAATTTATTTTCCTCATCAGAGGCCAGCAGTAAAGTGCACGACGTCTACCATCTCCCTATATGAAAACACACGTTGTGCTTGTGGGAGATGTAGTCCATATATCGTGGATGGATGCACTTCCAAATTACTGCTCGTTCCTAAGGCTCTACCATGAGCCCCAAACATCACTCCTGTCCTCATCCATCGCGCAGCTCCACATACGAGACTCCTTGGATAGCGAGTCTCATGGCCCCCGTTTCTTCGGGGTGGTGCAACACAGCGGCAGGACCGCCGCTAATGTATTACGCTCCATGGGGTTGTCCAAGTAGCGGGTAGCACCCGAGCCTGCGTGCGCCTTCCCCAAAGCGTTAGTTGGTATGGGCAGTTGCGTGTTTGAAATAGGCCCGACGCGTTTCGGAAATTTATTTCCCTCATCAGGGGCCAGCAGTAAAGTGCACGACGTCTACCATCTCCCTATATGAAAACACACATTGTGCTTGTGGGAGATGTAGTCCATATATCCTGGATGGATGCACTTCCAAATTACTGCTCGTTCCTAAGGCTCTACCATGAGCCCCAAACATCACTCCTGTCCTCATCCATCGCGCAGCTCCACATACAAGACTCCTTGGATAGGGAGTCTCGTGGCCCCCGTTTCTACGGGGTGGTGCAAGCCAGCGGCAGGACCGCCCCTAATGTATTACGCTCCATGGGGTTGTCCAAGTAGCGGGTAGCACCCGAGCCTGCGTGCGCCTTCCCCAAAGCGTTAGTTGGTATGGGCAGTTGCGTGTTTGAAATAGGCCCGACGCGTTTCGGAAATTTATTTTCCTCATCAGGGGCCAGCAGTAAAGTGCACGACGTCTACCATCTCCCTATATGAAAACACACATTGTGCTTGTGGGAGATGTAGTCCATATATCCTGGATGGGTGCACTTCCAAATTACTGCTCGTTCCTAAGGCTCTACCATGAGCCCCAAACGTCACTCCTGTCCTCAACCATCGCGCAGCTCCACATACGAGAATCCTTGGATAACGAGTCTCGTGGCCCCCGTTTCTTCGGGGTGGTGCAACCCAGCGGCAGGACCGCCGCTAATGTATTACGCTCCATGGGGTTGTCCAAGTAGCGGGTAGCACCCGAGCCTGCGTGCGCCTTCCCCAAAGCGTTAGTTGCTATGGGCAGTTGCGTGTTTGAAATAGACCCGAAGCGTTTCGGAAATTTATTTTCCTCATCAGGGGCCAGCAGTACAGTGCACGACGTCTACCATCTCCCTATATGAAAACACACATTGTGCTTGTGGGAGATGTAGTCCATATATCCTGGATGGATGCACTTCCAAATTACTGCTCGTTCCTAAGGCTCTAACATGAGCCCCAAACATCACTCCTGTCCTCATCCATCGCGCAGCTCCACATATGAGCCTCCTTGGATAGCGAGTCTCGTGGCCCCCATTTCTTTGGGGTGGTGCTACCCAGCGGCGGACCGCCGCTAATGTATTACGCTCCATGGGGTTGTCCAAGTAGCGGGTAGCACCCGAGCCTGCGTGCGCCTTCCCCAAAGCTTTAGTTGGTATGGGCAGTTGCGTGTTTGAAATAGGCCCGACGCGTTTCTGAAATTAATTTTCCTCATCAGGGGCCAGCAGTAAAGTGCACGACGTCTACCAATAGGTCTCGCCTTTGTGAACAATTGTCTTTGTTAATGTTTTTTAGCCATGCTGTGCAGCATCCCTGATCCTGAATTTGTCCGGACAGTCCTGATTTTTCACCAGCTGTCCCGGGAGATTTCAAGAAATTAAGCTCATGTCCCGGTTTTTATAGAGAGTCTGCCGGAAACGGTGAGAGGTGCCTTGTTATGTTTTACGAAGCAGGGATAGTTAGCAGCTGTTTTAAGAAAGTAATTTAATTAACATGCATGCCACTGGCTCTAAAAATTGCATTTTGGGTATTTAGGGCCGCTTCTGTAATTCTGTGCTAAGGAGCACTATCATTCTGTGCGCCGGGTTGAACTAAAATTGTAGTCCTTCTTAAAATTTTTGGGAAATATCCCGATTTTTGCCTTTAAAATTCTGGTCAATCTAGCACTACAGCATACACTGGACGAAAGGTTAAAGCGCTGCAAATAGAGGCAAGGCTCTTCATTTATTGAAGCTTTGTTCAACATAGAAAAAAACCTCAAGCTCTGGTTAACAGACACTGGTGGTGGATGGACATGACCATAGTGCCAATATCGACAGCACATCCTTCCTGCAAATGCAGCAATACCATAATAAAGAACACACAAGACACGTTGGTTGTTGGAGAAAACATTGCTGCAGGTTTATTTTGCATAAAAAATATGCCAACATGGTGGGCCAACTTACTGGCGTTCCAAGGTCAGGCAGCCCCTATGCTGCTCTGCAACACCTGAAGAGCCAAATTGCACTGTGGCCTAACCAATCAGTGCTAACCAATTTGGGGGATTACCCCTTACATCCTGTGGACCACCAGTCCACCCATTTACTCACCCTCTTGAGGGGGGTGAAGCGTATCCAGGCAAGCACCCGGTTGCTGAGGTTTACAACTGCCCGAAGGACTAACAGGGCGCCGTCGTTCCTCCAGGATCCTGCCATAAGGACTTCCTGTTTTTTTTGGCATTTGCACACTTCTTGTGCTACTGAAAAGGGTATCCTATGTACTATTCAATCTCTGTATCGCCCTGTAACTCCACAAGCAACACAAAATAATAAGTTATCAGCCTTTCTACCCTAGCCACCCTTCCAGCCGTCATGCCAGGTAAGTGGTAGGGAGGGAAACGGAGTGAAGTCCTGGCACGCAAAAGGATCACCAGATGGTGCACACGCAACTGTAATATGTGCATTCAACAATAGTGTGCAAGCATTGTTATTACTATGAGAAGACTGTCAGTGGCCAATCCTGGGCAACTCAGCGACTAGGGCAGGCTCAAGACCAGAAGCCTGACACTGCCCGCAGACCTGCCCATAATCCCTACTGTGAACCGGCTGAGGTCAGTGGGGAAACGGGAGGTAGGGAGAAGGGAAAGATTTCTGTCAATTCAAGTTTGCAAATCAAGGTTCTACAACGCTTACTGCAGAAGAATTGCCCACCTGGTTACCCAGTCTCCCCACCCTGGCCACCCATGCAGCCCCGATGTTACCCACTACACAGGGCAGAAGGTGGCTCCGCTAGGCCACGAAGAGCTCGACTTACCTTGGCCAAACTGAGTACCGGTGCACACGATGCAACACACTTGAACAACGTGTCCATTTGGGGGAACAAAGAGGATGGCGTGGAAACTCGACCACCCCGCCCCCCACCAGCAACGGCAGAAAACCACGACCCCAGGGCACACAAAGGTCGTGCAAGACCATGTCGGGGCCCTCTACCCATGCCTCCCCTCATGCAACACAACACACCTACTGGCCTCGGGGACTACAGATGAGGGGGTAGATAATGCCTGAGCACTCACAGCAACAAACCAGCGTCAAACCAGGGGCACGTCAGTGTGTCCCACGACAATGGCACACTTAAAAAGAGGGGGGGCTCACCACCAAATGCACTGAAGGCGATTACGGACCCCACGCATGAGCGGCATGAAAAGGCCTGACCAAACAACATGAAGTCCCGGCACGCAAAAGCATCGTCACATGGGCAGGGGAGGTCTATATACCTACCTCCCCGCCCACTAGCACGCCAGAAATGATATCGAAGAAACGCCAGACCCCGAGTGGGTTCAAACACTAGTCTGTCGGGTTGTGCCCTCATGTGGCACTAAGGTGGCCGCCCTCCTATGGGGGCCCCCTGTGTAGGCCGAGGGCAGCCAAACAGAGTGAATAATTAGAAACACAGACACAAAAAGTCTGTGGTGCTAGCTAGGAATTGGGATACCATAGCAGGACTCGTCTGCCGCCATAGAGGTCAGAGGGTCTGGAGAAAGGGTGTTGGCCGGTAAAGAAGGGAACAGAATATTTTCAGATTTACATACACAGCAGAAAATCTGAGCAAAAAGAGACACAACATTACAGCAGGAGTACTCAACTCACCCTCGCGCCAAACCTTGATGTACCATTAAAAGTGTACATCCTCCCACTCCATAAAAAAAGAACATATTCGGTTTTAGCACTCAGGCGTCTGTATCAAATCGATGAGATGGAGGCCAGGCATATTGATGCAGACGGACACACATTTTCCATTTAAACAAGCTTTTTACCAATGATTGTGAAAGTTTATACCCAGGGGTGGTACCACTAATTAAGAAGCTCTGTGATTACAAGAAGAGCATCTTCTTGTCAAAATAAATATGGTCAGCAAAACAAAACATGTTTGCTCTTTAAATTAATGGTGTGAGAGGATGTGGTGTAACATTCAGAGTCTCAGTGTAGGGCTGGATTGGGATTAAAAATCGGCCCGGGCACACTAAATAAAAGTGACCCACATGTGCATATTGCCTTTCCGCAAACACTGCATGTTTTCTTAATTTTGTTTAGATTTAAAAAAATGCCCAGATTAGTTCACGCTGGTTAAACACACCTGAAAACAAGTGAGGCCACATCTGCTCGAACGCCCTGCTCCCGCTCAATATGCATACATTAATGGGCCGGTCCAGCGAGAGAAATGGAGTGACACCTCTGCCCCATTGGTAAAGGGAGGTAATGGAAGCCCAGCTGCCTCCAGAAAGGCAACTCAAGCACCCACTGGGCCGCTGGATGCATCCGAACAACACAGACACTACCCATATCAACCCCCCCCCCCCCCAGGCTGCCCAAAAAAGCACCCCACAGGTGGAATTCAGATACCGGCCCATCGGGCATTGGCCGAGTGCCTGCCTTACCAATCCGACCCTGTCTCAGTGTCAGCTCTCCTGTGCCTATAAAAACATGCCAATTGCTGCAGCAGCAGTTGAGACTTTGGCGGGAGAAAGGCAGGGGATTGTTTAGATAGAAAGACAGACAAGAAGTGAAGCGTGAGGAGGACACGGAACACGCATAGTGCAGTGCACTCTGGCTCAGTGAAGAAAGTTAAAAAGAAAACCAGCCAGAAATAAAAGCAAGCGCTGTGTAGATAGATAAATGTTAGGCGTGTGGCTGAAACATGAAGCATGAAGTGCAGCAGCCGTGAAGCGAGCACTGCGCTGAAAAAATAAAAGCCGTGTCGAATCCAAAAGCCACACGGAATCCAAAATACCACACACTACCTCAAGAATTACGGCTCAGTTTATGGAAGTATGAGTTCATAGCGACATGGAAAGATCAAAATAGTTATTTTTAGGTCGAGCCTCGAAAACGCTTGTGTTGTCTCTACACCTGGTGTATCTACTCTGTGGGCTTTTAGCAAACCCACTGGTTGTTATCTGTGGCATTCAGAAATGCTGGGTTGTTATTGTAACACCCTTTCAGGTTTCTCCAGAGACCCACTTTCTTACCTGATATTCTACTAATAACATGTCCCTGGAATGTGGGCACTCCTCCCACTAGGGGCACTTATGCACTTTTCCAACCATTACATAAATCCTACCCACATTCTACTTGCCGAGCTACACAAGGACCAGCCAATCTCTTTCATCAGGACCAATGTCTGACTCCGCTGAGTATGCCTCATCCCTCTGGTTTGAGGAAAAGGTACTTCCCCCCATGCAATTCCATGACTGCTACTTGAACAATCTGTAACAAAAGTAGGATTGGACTCTGATCCATTGAACAGAATGCCCTCTGTTACTAGATCCGTCCTGTCGCAATAATAAACCCCTACATTCCCATACAGGTAATTCTACCATGCTGACGTTTTCCAGTGGTTACATTCTCCAAATCCGTTGTGAAATTTTACCTAATTCCAGCCTCTATGATCCAGAATTCTGGAGTTCTAGCTAACACTCCTGTGGTCTTTTTAGAGTTACACACTCTAAGATGACACCCTGATTTTTCTTGTAACCCCATGACCCGGATTGGGAAGGACCACAGGTCGGATGCCTTCATAAACGCAATGATCCATGGGCAATTTGTCCATGCCGATGGATCGCTGCAGATAGAAGAAGCTTTATCCTCCTTTTTTCCAAGTAAGTGCCGCCACAAACCTTCTTTACTGTTCCCCTCTTATTGCACATGTTGATTAAATTGTATGTAGGCGTATTTTTGCCAGAATGTTTAAGAATAATTGCATACAGGCATGCATATTATTGTCCTGAGGATGATCCCATGTACCCCACCTAGGGATCGAAACGTCGTTCACACTGCATGTACCATATGTACCTAAAATGTTTGATATAACTATGTACAATGGTACTTCCATGTAATTTAAGTCTGTCAAACAGTATGGAATACAGACTGTTCTCCCTTGCCTGAAAACCCACCCCCTACCAAAAACCCACCCCGCCCCCACCTTCCTTGTTGATTGTCTATGTTTGTGAGTTGGACGCAGGCTTGTGTCCTACTTGTATCTATAATTGGTTCCTTTTTACCAAGCTTATTTAAATATTAAATTCTGTCCGGCTTTACAACGAACGTATTGTCTATCTAGTCGGCCTAGGAGGCAAATTCCGCTCTGCTCTCGGAATTTGCAGAATTTGGGTAATTAGGCGTTCTGCGGAGAACGCAAAATTGCCCAAGATTCAGCATTGTTCGCGTTCTCAAAATGCGTGTTCGCAAGATATTTCCCCCCGAGCACGCAAACAGCAATTGTGAACAGGAAAAAATCATCGCGAACAAGCAATTCCGTGTGTTCGCGGAGATTTTTTACCGTTTCACAGAGATTTGCGCAACGCAATTACGCAAATTCCGCCCACTCCTACTATCGAGCATATGTTAACTGTTTGTTTCAAGATCTTATTTGTCTAGGGACCATTGGCTTTAGTAACAGTATACACACCCAAGGTCCCTGCTGTATTGCCTTTGGGTTCCCTTGTTTCTTTTGTAAAGCCGCAAACTCACATAGCTCACCGCTTGTTTTCCCAATCCAAGCCGTTATCTGACTCCTAGGCGTAGCGAGACCAGCCCCACTGTTGTCAGACCAAATCCGATTTGTTTTCTCCATCTCTTTCAGGTTTACGTACACGCAACACAAGCCCTTTTACTTTTTTTGAGCATTTTGAGCACGACTCCGATACTATACTTTGATATCTAACGGTAAGCGCATTTCTTCTTTTTTCTCCCCCCACTAGTCTCACAGAGGTTTTTCACACCCACCCTACCTGTTGTAGGAGGCCTCTTTTACACCACGTTATACGAGTGCACCCACACAGGCCGCAACCAATGATTACATCACGGGAGTCCATGATTCCCTAGTGTATTGTGGCTAGATTTGTAATGCTATTTCATATAAGATAATAAAGTGGCCCTCGTAAACATTGTAACTATTTTCCTTTGTCTATGTTTGCTAATCTAAGGCTACACTTTACTTCTTTCAATCCACACATCCGCACCTGGAACGCTGATCCCTGTATCCTGGACTTCGTATGTATCATAATGTCTGACATGACACTAATGCCTTATAATTATGTTACCGATTATGTGTGCATATTGTTTACTGTGATAGATTTGACTACCTTTAAATGTCATTTGACTTGCCCTTTATCTGTGCATGCTGCAATATGCGCGCTCGGGTCTTCTTCCCCTTTTTCTTCCCCCCCTTCCCCCTCCTTTTCCCCCTTCCCCTCCGTCTTCCGCATTCACCCCGTTTGTAAATACTGTTTTGCCATATCATTTCTCTTTTCGTGACGTTTTTCTCTTGTCAACTTGGATGTTTATCACTTGCCATACAAATATTTGCAAATAACTGTAACAGATTGTACTCCTGACCTGATAACTATTGATGATCTTGACGTTTTCTGTTTTCCCTATCGACGGTCTTCCTATGTCTTTCCATCCTGACACCCTAATCCTCCCTATTGATCATTCCCTCGGCCTTCCAATTTCTCCACCCTCCGCTCTGCACTCTCTATCTCTTCCTATTTTGTCTCCCTTTTGTGTATATCTTTCCTACACTACCCCACCGGGTGGATTCTAATCATATATATCTGCACTACTTGAGTGCTTACTTCACAATTACTACACACCTGTCTTTGATGCACAGCCCTGAAGAAGCCCCAGGCCAGATGGCCAGTGTAAGGTGGCAAAACACGTGTTGGCTATTATATGTTTCTTCTCTGTCTAAAAGCATCACAAAATAAAATTGGAATTGTTTCTAGAGAGCAAGTGATATTCCTTACTCGTTCTGACTCATCAACAAAGTTCTGTGCCAATAATGGACAAAAGGGTCTCCTATTGTCATGAACGAGTAGACCATACCAAATCAACTCTATTATGTATGTATGTATTGCGACTTATATAGCGCACGTATCACCCAAAGGCATCAAGGTGCTTGCCTTGGGAACCCGTCCTGGCTTTTCCCTGTGAGCTAACCCCTACTGGCTATCCCCAGGGTAAAAGCCAGGCATCCCGCAGCGGGTGGGCCGCCGTAGTGGAGATTAAGCAACTATTGCCCAGAGTTGCAGCGTGGGACCCCATGATTAGAATAGGCACCGAGGCGAGAATTATCGAGTCTGTGGACATATTTGGGCTCAGGACCCTGCCGCGTCAGGAATTGAACCCTGGTCCTTGGCCAGACCTATGCATCAGGGTCTGCCGCTCTAATCAGTGAGCCACACTCCTCTACATATCACAGTTTTGCCAAGGCTCCGGACCCATTACCCCCCCCCACTTTACATTTGCACAATTCTCAAGGATACTAACCATTGCCTTTCTTTGGTCTGTCTTTATCAACCTTTCATAGCACCCAAGTTTTAAGGCTGCTTATGTATGACATTTCCGAGCTTGGAATGTGTGTATATGTGACATTTTCATGCCTTGACACGTTGTCAAGAGCAGGAAAAAAGATACGTATCTGATTTTTCTCTCACCCCATTTGGTCTGCAAAGTACATTCTGTGACGTCACGAAGAGCTTACCTATGTTACGCAACTGATGTGCTCAATTGGAGAGTATTGCTTAAGTCTGCACAGCCAATCTGTGCAGGCTGGCACAGTTAGGTATAGTTGATGAGTAGATACATGGGCAAATGTGAACTATAGAGCTTGAGGACTTGCCGTACGTGAGCGAGGAAACTGCAGAGTAGGCACCAGCTGAGAGCGAATTTATAATAATTACTGTAGGTAGCCTGTGGTACTCCTGCCCTTTCTCTTGGAACCAACCGAGACCAGATGCGGACTACCCCATAAATCCTCCCTCAGCCCCACCCTCTTCAACATCTACATGGACCCCCTCGCAACCATCGCCAGAAACCATGGGGTCAACATCGTCTCACTCACCAAGGAACCTGAAATCACCAGGCACAACTTCTAAGAAGGTATGAAAGCTGTCGCAACCTGGATGACGAACAGATGCCTGAAACTCAACTCACAGAAAACAGAAGTTCTCATCCTCTGCACCACCCCCTCAGCATGGGACAACAACTGGTGGCACCCCACCCTCGGGAACCCACCCACTCTGACAGACCATGCACGCAACCTTGGCATCATACAGGACTCATCACTCACAATGAATCACCAGATCAATGCTGTCTACAGCATTGTAACCCAGCTGATGTCTAATCTGCTTCCCGAGCGTGCATGGATTGAGGGTGAGTATGCCTAGTCATATGGCGTGCTGGGTGTGTGACCTGCTGTCCTCGGCCTCAGCGACATATCACTGTTTATTTGTGTTTGGCACACCTAGGTGACTCTGCGTATCCCAACCGTCCCGGGTTGCTGAGCCCACTGCAGAATCCCAGGACACCGGCTGACGTCCGCTACAATGATGCCCATAGAAGGACTCATCGTGTGGTGGAGAGTACTTTTGGTCTGCTGAAGTCACGTTTCCGCTTCCTGGACAAGGCCAGAGGTGCACTGATGTACTTGCCCGGGAAGGTGAGTCAGATTGTAGTGGCATGCTGCTTGCTCCACAACCAAGCCATTCACAAGGAGATTTCCCTGATCCTGGATGATGATGAGGACCCAAGGCCCCCGCCTGCAAACCAACCCTTGTCCAGTGATGAGGACAGTGGAGAGGAGGAAGGTGTTTATCTGCATCAACAGCTCATCACCCGCTACTTCACTTGAAGGTGGGTGACAATGTAGAACATACCCATTGTCTGCTGATGTTGCTGTTGTTGTGAAGGTGTATGTGGGATTTGTGACAGCAGCCGGTTGTGGACTCAGTGGTGGGTGAAAATGTTTTTGGGACAGTTCATTTAGGAACATCTACAGGATGTGTATGTTGACGCTTGTTGCCCATTGTGATGTGTGCATGCGGTATTCTCTTGTGGTGAAGTGTTGTGTGATGTCTGTGATGCCACACCCAGACTAGTGAATGTTGTTCTGTTGTGTTTTCCTAGGTGCCTTCAACCTCTCCTTGCCTACATACACTCCAGTCTCCTGGTACATTGTACTCATGTTGAAGACTGTACATCCTGGAATAAACACGGAGCTGACAGAACAACATATGTATATAGGGCGGGTTTATTTACAATGGGAACATGTGACAGGGGGTGAATATTTACAATAGGGTGATTGGTGAGGCAGTGAGTTGACAGTAATGGTACATGAGATAATCGGGTAGTCACCACATGAATGTGGTGACCCAGTCCAACAGACAGATGCCATTCACAAGGCAGTGTAGGGAAGGGCAGTCCAAAAAGTCAATGCAGTGGGGAAGAGGGTTGCCATCATGGCTGGCTTTGTGACTGGCATTTGGCAGGTGCTTTGCCAACAGATACTCCCAGGGTTTTCTTTGGATGGCCCCTTCGCCGCTTGGCAGACGGGGACTCTGTTGGGGGGATAGTAGGGTCTGAGGTCTCACCCCTCTCTGTGGCTTCAGGGGAGGATGGTGAACTGTCATCCTGCGGACCACCAGTGGGAGGGGGAGGTGTTGATTGTGGCGCAGGCCTGTCCCTCAGTACCGCCACTAGCTCGCCCAAGAGGTCCGCAATTTGGCCCATGCGGGTGTCCATGGACCTCATCAGCAGGAGGAGCTCACGGGAATCTTGTTCTGACCGGCCCGTTCGTACCTGTGCCTGTTCATATGCCCCAAGATCTCTGTTTATGTGCTCCAGGGATTCGGTACCAGGCTCTGGTCTTCTGTGGGTGACCGTGCCCCTCCCACCTGCCCTGCTGCCATGGACCTCATGCCTCTCCCCTCTCAGCACCCACATCCTCTCCCTGCCCTCCTCAGTCAGTGGGGTGTGGCAGTCATCCTGTGGGACAGGGAGAGTGTTGCAGGCAGCTCCGGTAGTGGTGGTGGAGGAAGCACCAGCCTTAACAGCAGGGGTCTGCATGGAGGTTGTTGTAGCAACAGATGCGGTGGGGGTGACGATGGGGTACTGGGACCTTTGCGCCCTGGAACACCAGATGGGCCGGTTTCGGGCTCCTCGTCCAAAGAATCCTGGGAGTCACCATCAGAGAGTCGAAGTTCTGGGGGGGGGGCTGACTATGAAGGTTGGTGGTATTGTCCTCTGCAGTCAGCTCTTGGTCACCTGTGGGTAGGATGGGAAATGGTCATTGTACTGCACCCTGCAAGCTTTGTGTTAGCTGTGTGTCATTCAATGTTTGTACACTACACAGTTGACTGATCATCACAATGTATTGTATGTGCACTATTGTGCCTCCTGACATGATGCTGTGGTACATGCATTACTTGTCCAATGTGAGAGGTGTCAATACATACCATGCACCACGTGCATAATTTGTGATTACAGGGACATGATGACATCTAGGGTCTAGTGCAACATATTATTTCAGTGAGGACTCTTTGTTCATTTTCCTGACCTGGCAGACGTCACATCTGGGCATGGACTTGCCATTTTCATCTCCTGCATACCTTTGTCTTGTCAGGTGCATATCTGGATTTGTACCACCAACCATGCTTTCTTATTTTGCTAATGTTCCTGGTTGCTCAGGCACAGTGGCACTGCACATTTCAATCGGTGCAGTACATGATTGTGCACAAACTTTATTCTACATGTGCATTCATGTGTCACACTTTGGTTGCTGTGACAGTTTCCTATGCTTAGCTGTGTGCACACTGTGCATGGCAAAAGGATTGGTGTGCATATTTGGAGACAAATGGTTAAGTGCACGTACTGGCTACTTACCTGTTATGTTTTCACATTTGGCTTTGTTATGTGACACATCTGTGTGTGCATGGTGGATGCTTACATCCTGCTCAGTGGAGGCATAAGACAGAATCATATGTCTACCTACCTGTTAGTTTGTTTTTAGTGATCCGTTGGATGCCACATGCATCTGGGTGGCATCAAGAGCTCCATCTTGCTGTACTGGGGGAAAAGGGTGCATGTAGGGAGTAGTGGTGCCAACCTCCCACCCACAAACACCCTCACTGTGAAGATGGCTACCTAGCTATTAGTTTGTTTGTTGTACTGCAATGGCTTCCAACTGCTTCTGGGTGGGGGAGTGCTCCAGTCTGCTGAGGTGTGGGACAGGGGGCACAGTGGGAGTAGTGGTGCAGGCCTCCCACCCACAAACAGCCCTTCATGGCAAGATGGCTACCTACCTGTAAGTAAGTGTGTTTGTTGTACTGCTATGGCTTCCAACTGCTTGGGTGGGGGAGTGCTCCATCCTGCTGGGGTGTGGGACACATCAGTTTCTGCCACTGAGAACAGTGGTACAGGCCTCACACCCCCAAACAGCCGTCCCAGGGAAGATGGCTACCTAGCTGTTAGTTTGATGAGGGTAATGTAATGGCTGACACATGCTTCTGGGTGGGGTGTGTGAGTGCTCCATCTTGCTAGGCTGTGGGACAGGGTGCCTGGGGGGAGTAGTAGTGCAGGCCTCCCATCCCCAACAGCCCTCCCAGGGAAGATGGCTACCTAGCTGTTAGTTTGTCTGGTGCACTGCAATGGCTTCCAACTGCTTCTGAGTGGGGGAGGGGGTGTGCTCCATTCTGCTGGGGTGTGGGACAAGAGGCATGATGGGAGTAGTGGTACAGGCCTCCCACCCCCAAACAGCCCTCCCAGGGAAGATGGCTACCTAGCTGTTAGTTTGATGAGGGTACTGTAATGGCTGGCACATGCTTCTGGGTGGGGTGGGGGAGTGTGCTCCACCTTGCTAGGCTGTAGGATAGGGTGCATGATAGGAGTAGTAGTGCAGGCCTCCCACCCCCAAACAGCCCCCCCAGGGAAGATGGCTACCTAGCTGTAAGTTTGTTTGTTGTACTGCAATGGCTTCCAACTGCTTCTGGGTGGAAGAGTGCTCCATCCTGCTGAGGTGGCATGGTGGGAGTAGTGGTGAAGGACTCCCATCCCCAAACAGCCCTCCATGGCAAGATGGCTATCTATGTGTAAGTTTGGTTTACTGCAATGGCTTCCAACTGCTTCTGGGTGTGGGAGTGTCCATCCTGCTGAGGTATGGGACAGGGAGCATAGTGGGAGTAGTGGTGTCATGAGGGTGAGCCTTGCTTTTATACTGTTTTAAGTTGGCATGAGCTTATTAGAAGTTTAAACGCCATTTTTCCTTTCTGCTGCCTTTGCACACGGCACATATTATTATAAATGTTTAGAATTTAGCAGAGTGTTTTGCTTCACATGAGAATAATATGTTTTTCTATATTAGCAGCCTTGCTTGGTAAGCTTTGTCTGAACAGTGAGTGCCGAGGCCTTCAAGGGTATTTCAACACAGCGGTTGTTGTTCGGACTGATCAGCGCACGTTCTAGATATAACATATATGCGGCTGTGGCCACCTCTAATAATGCACTGCGTAGGCATGATCACACACACTTTGAGAACATTCACATACAGAGAGCAGTGGCAGAAACTGATGTGATCCATTTCTGCTAGGACCAGAGGTATGGGGCCGCCCTTGTAATCCCAAGAGACCTTCTGTAGATATAAAATAACCTACTAGCAAGGGAGGGTGAAATAAAGGTTAATTCCAAACTGTTTCATTTACCATTTGTAACATGCTTTCTCCCTTTGTATTGTATGGAATAGTAACTATGCTGATAATCTTGTTGCTTATAATATGTCTGCTTGTATTAGCTAAGATACTGCACCCGAGAACCTGAGAACACGGCATTAGAAATAAATATTTCAAACTTGCACGTGTCTCCATTTACTCCCCTTTTTGGACTGGTATGAGAGTATAATGAAAGAGTGTTCATGTGTTCCACATTGCCTGAGGTATTCTAAGTTCCATGTTCTGGGTTGTCTAATCATTGGGGTTATGGAACAACCAATGAGACACTGATTGCTAGTCTCGTAGGGGATTTTGGCTACTAAGGTGAATTTTGGCACACCCTAATTCACTGAGGTTCCAAGTCTCTATGCACAGTTCTGTGTAGGAGCAGAATCCCTGCTACATGGCACCCAATGTTGGTGGTCTTATTACATGGCGCTTGAGTAGTACTTCAATCCGTCCATAACCACTTCACTATTGTTTCCGGATAACAGTGGCGTTGGACAAACCTACCTATAGTTACATAGGTCTTTTCAAGCTTGAATCTTTCAAAACAGTTTCCTTTTGAATTACTACCCAATTGTGCTACTTCGTTTTACAATGTACCATTTCTTGTCTGTGTCGCTATGGCTAACAATGTTATACCGCAACATAGTCGCATTGCGGTGCGCAATCAATTGCAAACATATAATGTTGGCTTGGAGGGCATGGCAGTGATTTTGGTAGTGAGTGCTGAAATTGCTTACCCGTTTGAGATTTTCTACTCTTGGGTGATGTTTCCTGCAGTGGATGCGGCTAGGCAGGTTTTCACACTTACACTCACACAGCCGTGCCCGGGGAATACGTCCCTTATAGGACACAGAAGATTCTGATTTCTGCATGGCAGCACCATGTTTGGTTTGATGGTGCCCTTCCCCACACTGTAACAGCAGATAGATTGGGTCCTTTGTCCATTCCAGGCGCTTCTTGGCCGGTTCTGGCTGGATTCACACCGCATCCTCGTGCGGGGCAAGTCCCCGTTGCTGAGTTACGGAGCCTATATGACTCTTCTATTAGTGGTATTTGGGCCCTAGTTCAATATATTACCCGCAATTTCCAGGGCAGGGCCCCTGGTGTTGCGGCCCTTCCAGCTGGACCGAGCAGAATGAAGCTTAGTCCCGTGATGGTCAATGCAGTAATGGGCAAGTGTCCCCAAGATAAGGATGATATGCCTTTTTGGCTTGCTGAGAAATTTTACTCCCATAGAAAAACACAGGATTCTTACAATTAGTTTACCCAAGGACTGTGAGTCATGGGGTAGGATTTGACGTGAACGGCACAAGAACAGTCATTTTACCACCACTTCCAGGTCGTAAAGAAAATAGGTACATCTCCATTGACAATGTCAAACTACACAGAGTGGCCGATTCTTCTTAGTATGACACCTGCGGTCTCATGTCCATCGATTTTGAGAAATTCTGTTTTGGCCCCGGCTCCTAACCGCAAGCCTGACGTTGCCCTTGAGATGCCTGCCGTTTCCAGTCCTTTGTTAAGTTCTCCACCTGATACTCACCTTGATGAGACTGAGTATACTTACCCCACTGACTTATTGATGCCTGATTTGCAAACTTGTCTGGCTATGGAGTCCAGATTTTCATTTGACACTGACTCTCACACATCGAAGACCCCTTCAAAAATGTGAATTTTTGCTTCATAGTTTAAAAAACATTTTTTGATTCCTCCTTAGACCTACTTTTAGTAGGTGCTTTTTTCAATTCACTTGTTCATGTCTATTGGATTTGTGGTGTATTTTTTCCGCCTTGTCATCAGACACTATGTTGAAGAGAGAACATGCATTCGACAATGGAACATTGGCTCCCCATTCCTCATCACACAGATTGAAGAGGGAGCTGGCTTTTGTTAACATAACTGCTTACCCCGTTTGACCAGCTGGAAGAAGTTTTTCTTAATTCGACTCCCGTAGACAAACACAGGATTCTTACAATTAGTTTACCCAAGGACTTGGTACCAGAAGCCGGTGACTGTGAGTCATGGGGTAGGATTTTTGCAGCAGTGTACACGAGGTGCTTTGGCACTCCGTCAATGGCTGTCCTTCCGACGGTCATTAAACGTGTTCAGGACGAACACGGACCTGAGGCTGCGGTTGAATTGGGAATGAGACTCGTTGGCACATTTGACATAGTTTCCGATATAGTCCTTTCTAATGTAGGAAGATGCGGTGAACTTTCAAGTGGTTAATGCCTTACGCGATGTCCCCGATGCCGGAAACCCCCGACAGTTACCGAGAATTATTAAGGCGGCTTGTAAAACCATTGGCCCCAATAGTTTAGGTGTCAAGCCATTTTCTGCTAAAGATAAAAAACAAACTCATGGTGCGAAGTCTGAAACAGACGTTCAAACCACAGCTCCAAAGAAAAATTGGAACAGAAATAAAAAACAGGGGAAACAGCAACAGAAACAGGAGTCCCGTCCCCATCACCAGTGCCTGCGTCTACTGAGCGCGTTTATGAGTTGCGCGACCGCACTATGATTAAGTCGCCTGATTGATTTCAGGTTCCTGATCAACGCTCTCCTCGTTCTTTACAGGACACATCGGCCTCATCGTCCGGTGGTGGAGGCGGTGGCAGAGGTCGGAGTGGCCAGCAGAGTCGTGACCAGCCCCGCCCGAAAGTCGGCAAAGGCAAGCAGGACGATTCTTCACAGAAAAGACCCCAGTTTCAGAAAAAGAAAGTTGCCACTTTGACAGCGAGATATGCCACAGATAGTGAGAACGCAGCTTCGGAATCAGACATGGGCGCTGACGTTGTTGGACAGCGTGGCGGAGATTACCATAGTGTGAGAGGCCCTGCGTCCACTACTGAAGGTGACAGCGACTGACCAATATGTTGTTGTAGAGTAAGCTGATACTAGAGTAGCTCCTCCTGATAGGCTTTTTGAAATTGTCCTTTTAATTGAAGGTGACATACAACGTACCATAAAAGGGGTATTTTGGGAAAATCTTACAACCACCTATGACATTTTGTTAGCGGAGGATGACTGGACCCTCCTTTTGTTCTAACGGCTCCGAGAGGGAAGGAGGTAATCCTCCCTAGATTCGCGCACACAGTGTCTAAGGGGCATGCGCTGAATTTGCAGAAGAGTGGGCTAAGGCCCTTGCGCCGGCTTTGTACCGTACACACTGTGGTTGGGATACATTTTCTCCACACCACGAGATTCCCTTATGGTCTGTGCCCCAGCCTCAACCTCAATATCCCATCCGGCGTGAAGCTAAGGCTTCTGTTGTGGAAATCCTTGAACAATTGGAATATCAAGGAGTGATTGAAACTTGCGTGTCACCGATGAATAACCCACTTTTTACTGTGACCAAGCCAGACGGTTCGTACCGTTTGGTATTGGATTATTGGCATTTAAACTCGCATTGCCGTACTTGTGCAGTACAAAATACCCACGGCTCTGCTTTAGTGAATGGTTTTGTGCGAAAAAGGTTTAAAACCACACTTGACACATCCAACGTTTTCTTTTGCCCACACTCTTTCTGGTCTAAGTTCCCAATTGACCAGTTTTACCAGTGGCGGCAAACAACGCCAATTTAACGCCTGGCCATGGGCTATAAGAATAGGCCAGGTGTGTTTGCTGCCCGTATCGTCTCTCTCTTGAAAAGAGTTGACCCGGATGCGTGTTCGTATGTGGATGACATCTATCTCACAGACGACGAAATTTGGGCGCATCTGTGTCGCGTTGACCGCATAATTTTTGTAACTTTGCGGACTTCGGTTACAAGTTCAACTTTGCAAAGTCTCACATTGCAGAGTACACAGTGTTGTTCCTGGGCTACGAGCTCAACAATGAAGGTCGAGGATTGGCTCCTCACTTCTTGGAGAAATGCGCACAGTTGCGCGCTCCTACAACTCTGAAAAAATTACAGTCCTTGCTGGGATTTTTTAATTTCGGGCGTACTTATATTCCGGAATATGCCCAGCGTATCAAGCCTTTATATGCTTTGATACAACCTACTTTTACCAAATCGTGCTAGCTGCCTGAACATTCAGCCATTTTGCAATCTTTGCTGGCTGATCTTCTAGAATCTAAATTCTTACTGACTCGTGATAACCACACCAATCTGGTGATAAGAATCATCCCTGGGACGGTGGGTTTTACTTACCTTACTTTTAACGAAGGTGACACAGTACCTATCGCTTACAAGTCACACTTGTACACTTTGGCTGAAATGCGATTTTCCACTGTGGAAAAAGTTTTGACAGCAGTGCAAATGGCGATTCTTAAGAAGCGTGCACTGTCGCAGAGAAAACGCATGTTGGTTGTTACCCCATATCCTGCCCTAGAGGCAGTGACGAAAGCCAGTGTACCAAATTCTAAAGCTTTGTGCCCACGGTGGATACAATGGGCAGCATCATTGACGTCTCCGGATGTCACGTTTACTTTTGATGCCTCCTTACAGTCACAACAGTTTTTGCAGTATGTTTGTTCATCCTGCGCAATTGACTATGCGACCTTTGAAGGATTTCCATTGTATCATTTACACGGATGGTTCAGCGCAAGTTGTGCATCGGTCTAAACACGCATACGTCTCAGCTTGTGCCATTGTGGTAGGTACCAAGGAGAATGATGAATTCCAGTCCAATGTCGTGCATACACAGACATTAGGGGATTGTACCGCAAAATTGGCAGAGCTCCGTGCTCTGATGCTTGCATTGGAGTACGCTGATCCTGGTGTGACGACTCTTATTATTAGTGATTCTTACTACTGTGTCCAGTCTTACAATGAAAACCTGTTCTTTTGGGTTCAGAATGATTTTCGTGATTCCAAGGGTAGCACGATAAACCATAAAATGATTTGGGTTCGAGTGGCTGAGCTTAAAGAGCAGTTGCCACTCGTGTATGTAATTCACAATCTCGGTCATCAGCGCGTGGGAGTTCATGCTGTTGGCAATAGTTTAGCCGTTGAGGCCGTAAAAACAGCAGTATCTACATATTTGGTTGCAGAAATTACACGTTCCAAAAGTAAGATTGATGATGACATCTTGGCGGCTGTAGCTGCTACTGAGAAGGGAAGTAAATATCCTAAGGATTTCCCTTTGAAGTATTCCGTCTCACTTAAGTCCTGATAAAGTTCCTTATGTGAAAATACCGTACGTTGGTGAAAGACTGATTCCCAACGCATACCGCCGGTCCACACTGATTACAGCTGCTCACGAGGGTGTTGCGTCTGCACATTCAGGCATTTCGGCTACTGTATCTCAGTTACAACATTTCTGGTGGCGGGGACTGTATAAACAGACGTGTGATTATGTCCTTCTATGTGACATTTGCCAGCAGATTAAGCCTTCAACTGCTATGCGTCCGCCCCAGACATAGTTGTAAATTTCCAATAGACCACTTGGTTGTGTTTATTTGGATCACTGCGGCCTTTTTTCCTTTGATACTGCCTATAAGTACATCTTAGTTGCAGTTGATTCTTGCACACGCTTTATGTGGGTATGGCCACACCACAGTGCTAATTCACGAACTGTCATAAGAGACTTGCATGTCTTTGTAGGGATTTTTGCCTGTGGCACCTTCCATTCGGATCAGGGTCCTGCTTTCACCTCTAAGGCGTATAAGGATGCCATGACTTTGTTGGGGATTCAAATCAAGTTTTCCTCTCCATACAGACCTGGTGGTAATAGTGTTGTGGAACGAATGAACCAAGATGTAAAGCAATCTTTGACAGCTAGAATTATAGGCACTGGCAGGAACTGGCTGGCCCACCTAAATAGCGTGCAACGTGCACTTAATAATATCCCTAGAAGGTCTCTGGGTGGGCGGACCCCATACCAAATGCTCTTTGGTATCAAACTGTTCGGCCTGGACCTTGACGATCTAGACCAGGCGGCGGTTGCTGCCCCCTTTGACATAGATGAACATTGTCATGTTTTACAGAATCTACAAGAGACAAGAGACAGTCTCGCAAAGGAACACTTGCCCTCCACATCTGATGCTGTGTTGCAGATTCTGGTAGTTGGCTGGCTACCCCAAGCTGGAGAACTGGTTCGAGAGAAGATCGAAAACAGGAAAGAATTTGGTCCCTCATATCGAGCTCCAGTTCCAGTGCTTGACGTGAAGGGCACAAGAACAGACATTTTACCACCTCTTCCAGGTCGTAAAGAAAATAGGTACATCTCCATTGACAATGTCAAACTACACAGAGTGTCCGATTCTTCTTAGTATGACACCTGCGTTCTCATGTCCATCGATTTTGAGAAATTCTGTTTTGGTCCCGGCTCCTAACCGCAGGCCTGACGTTGCCCTTGAGATGCCTGCCGTTTCCAGTCCTTCGTTAAGTTCTCCACCTGATACTCACCTTGATGAGACTAAGTATACTTACCCCACTGACTTATTGATGCCTGATTTGCAAACTTGTTTGGCTACGGAGTCCAGATTTTCATTTGACACTGACTCTCACACATCGAAGACCCCTTCAAAAATGTGAATTTTTGCTTCATGGTTTAAAAAACATTTTTTGATTCCTCCTTGGACCTACATTTAGTTGGTGCTTTTTTCAATTTACTTGTTCATGTCTATTGGATTTGTGGTGTATTTTTTCTGCCTTGTCATCAGTTGAAGAGAGAACATGTATTCGACATATTAATGGAACATTGGCTCCCCATTCCTCATCACACAGATTGAAGAGGGACCTGGCTTTTGTTAACATAACTGCTTGGCCCGTCTTAGATGGGATTGTGTGGGATGCTATTAGATTTCAAATTCACGGACCCAGAGAGGTTATTAATGTCCAAAATGTACTAAGAGTTTCTATGGGGATGTGATTAAACAAAATATACGTTCTGATGATTGGGATGTTCAGGCCGTAGAAGCTTTGTTTTCTGATTCGAAATATTATGCTGCCTTTGATGCTGAAGATTTGTATCTAGATTCCGCAAATTATTTTGTTATCAACACTTTGGCAATCACTACTTGCATAAGGCTTACACCAGGAGGAATATGGTTAATTATACTCAATGGGAACATTGTCCCGCTCCTGTACAAGGCAGTTCCACATCTCCTTTAAAGGGGTTCACTTATTTTACTGATTTTTTTCAGTAAAATCCCAATGCATTTTATTTTTAAAATGACCGAAAAATCCACTTCCAAAGTTAGACTTACCCACACAAAATTATTGTATTCCAAGTCCTTTTTAGACCAATTGGCTGTTGGGGGCTACGAGTTGTGGTAAGATACTATTGATCTTAAATCTGTTTGGAGTTATAAATGATTGGCAAGTGCAAGGCACAGAGGCTTTGCATCGTGCATGCCTCATCCCGAACCATATGTTGTTTTTGAACTCTACGATTTCACAAACGACTTGCTTTGGATTGGTTACTACTAAAAAATTAAATGCTCCTTCTTTTCCTGAATTAGAAGAATATTCCGAATAATTATACCAATTTTTCGATCAGAGATTTACAGACTAAGTTACTGAATTCTACCTTTAACATATCCAGTTTGGATCCACTTCCAAAGTTAGACTTACCCACACAAAATTATTGTATTCCAAGTCCTTTTTAGACCAATTGGCTGTTGGGGGCTACGAGTTGTGGTAAGATACTATTGATCTTAAATCTGTTTGGAGTTATAAATGATTGGCAAGTGCAAGGCACAGAGGCTTTGCATCGTGCATGCCTCATCCCGAACCATATGTTGTTTTTGAACTCTACAATTTCACAAACGACTTGCTTTGGATTGGTTACTACTAAAAAATTAAATGCTCCTTCTTTTCCTGAATTAGAAGAATATTCCGAATAATTATACCAATTTTTCGATCAGAGATTTACAGACTAAGTTACTGAATTCTACCTTTAACATATCCAGTTTGGATCCTAAGGGTTGATTGCTGCGGCACAAAAGTGCAGATTCTTGCCAGCATCGTTTTCTGGGTTTAGCTTCAGGCTACACACAGGTCAGGGTGGATCTCCATTTTGAAAGTGGCCATTCTGTGACTACCTATTCTGTAGGGAAATTATGTCAAAGTTGGCTCAAACATTCCACTTTGGCATCAGTTAAGTTGCATGTGTCTAAATTGACTGATGATGTTGATCTGAATGATTTTTTGAAGGACCCGGCTTCCGGCAGATCTAAAAGATGGATATCTGCTATTTACAACGAGGTTTGAAAACTGGCCCAAATTGAGGCGGCTTCCCGCCGTAGAGCTATAGATCAATCAAATTTAGAAAAAGTGCTAGCAGTTGTAGATAACAGCATTAACACGCTTTCTTCCCGCATTTACACATTGGATAATATTGTTTCATCTGTTCGTGATATTGTGCAAGAAAATGTGTCTGTTTTGTACCATGGTCAAAATCAATTGCGTTCTGTTATGCAGTTTGCCTGGACCTTGCAGACCTTAAAATCTGGGAAAGTGCCATGGCACTAAATTAATACTTCATCATTATTTGCCCCATTTAATTTGACTGACAAGTAACGTTTTATGTCAATGAAAGATGTAACATTTTCTATGCTACACATTGAAAAGTTAGAACCGTTGCCCTTTTCTGTGGCCGAAACAAATTGATAACTTTATCTTTTCCCCTTTTCAATTTCGAGGCCTGTATGAAGTACAACGCAATAGGCAGATATGAATGTCTGTGCACCGCTTATCTTCATGAAGCTTGGTCACTACCATTTACCTATAGGTGCCTTAGGGAGGTAAAAGAGGTTTACTTGAATGGATTGCAATACAACATCAGATTACTCATTAATGTGTAGGAATATCCAATTACATGGCTCTTGTAACCAGAACGAGCCGCATTTAGCCTGTATTTTGAAAGGTACACCGACACCTTCTTTCATACCCACATTAACATTACTGGCAAACGGGAGTTATTTACTTTTAAATAATGAAGATTGTTGTGGTATGGTAGCCGGAATTCCTTACGTGGTTACGGTCAGTGAGCCTGTGGTTTGTTGTAAAAATGTAATGTTTCCTCCTCCGCATGGGAAGCTTGATGTTTCCATCTGGCCGATGATTCCGACCTTGAAAGCAGAGTTCAACAAGATGAGTCGTATAAGAGCACTATTGTCCCAGAAAGAAGTCACCCTCACATCTGCTCGTGAAACATTTGTCATTCACGTGGCAAACACCCGGACAGAAGTGCATGCTTTAGTAAATACGGATTTGCCCTTGCATTTCAGTGAATTAATTCACACTATCTTTAATGCATCCTCCACCACAGGGCTGGCTCTCTTTTTTAAAGTTGTTAGCAGTGGCCTTGTGACTTCTTTTCAAACTATATTTGGTGCGTTTCCGGCATTTTTTCATTCGATCTTTTCCAGCCTGTTTGGTGGATTTCCCTTAATGCTACCTCTGGCCACAGGCGTACTTCTGTTGTTGTGTTTATTTCAAAATGGATGCACGTCCTGCGTTGCGAGAAAATCTGTCACGACTGTTGCTGCTCCGCAACCGAATGCTTGAAAATTATGGAGCGCTGCCTCTTGCTACTTTGAGTGCAGCTTATGGATTATCGTTTCGATTTTCCTTTTTCACATGCGTCCAGCCTGTCTTTCATTGCCTGAGTTGCGATTTCGACTGGGCCCTGGATTTGTGCCTCTGCAATACGGTGTTTCCCAATGCGGATTATGATCAGTTTATGAGCCCCTTAGTTGCTCATGAATTCCTTTGTTCTGGCAGAGGGATTAAGGCATTTGCAGCTATGCATGGAGTCCTGGGACATTGGAATGTTTTTGCAGCGGTGCAAGATTTCTTGGCACGCAGCTTCATTGACGAAACACCGAGTTGTCCTCTGATTGTGCTAGAGGCTCCGGTTAATGAGGAACATGTATGCTCTTTCCCTTTGCTGAATTGGATGGCTGAACTGTTTTCAGATGAGACAGTGACTTCCTATTGGAGGCTGTTGCTGCATATTTTGCATATACATTGTTGGAGTGAGATGAGTTATCGCTTCTCTCTCTATCACATGACCGATGTCACATGTTGGACATCGGATATTTTTTTGCAAATTGTTTTTTTTTTCGATTTCACTTTTTTTCACCCAGCCCTATTGGCTTCCGTATTTCAGTTGCTAAAATTGACAATTTATGGAATTTCTTCCCGATTTTTTTCACTGTGGCAATTTGAACTTGGTTCTGACTATCGTTCTTGAACTCTGCTTTCCAAAATTGACCCCTTTTTCTAATCCGTGCTTGGATCAATCAATAAATCAATCAATAAATTTATAGAGCGCGCTACTCACCCGTGAGGGTCTCAAGGCGCTGGTGGGAGAGGGGGAGGGTGTCACTACTGCTCGAAGAGCCAGGTCTTAAGGTGTTTCCTGAAGGTGAGATGGTCCTCAGTCAGTCGTAGGTGTGTGGGGAGTTCCATGTTTTGGCCACCAGGTAGGAGAACGATCTTCCTCCGGTGGTGGTTCTCTGGATCCATGGGACGTTGGCGAGGGCGAGGCTGGCAGAGCGTAGCTGGCAGGTGGGGGGTGTGGAACGAGAGGCGCTTGTTGAGGTATTCGGGGCCATTGTCGTGGAGTGCTTTGTGTGCGTTGGTGAGGAGCCAGTGCAGGTTTCTCAGGTGGGCGGATATGTGGCTGTGGCGGGGGATGCCGAGGATGAGTCGTGTGGAGGCGTTCTGTATGCGCTGGAGTCATTTCTTAAGTTTGGCTGTGGTTCCTGCGTATAGGGCGTTTCTGTAGTCCAGCCGGCTGGTGACGAGGGCCTGGGTGACGACTTTTCTGGTTTCGGTGGGGATCAAGGGAGGGTGTCATGGGGAGAAGCCTTGTTTTAAAAGTGTGTTAAGTTGGCATGAGCTTATTAGAAGTTTAAACACCATTTTTCATTTCTGCTGCATTTGCACACAGCACACATTATTATAAATGTTTAGAGTTTAGCAGAGTGTTTTGCTTCACACGAGAATAATATGTTTTTCTATATTAGCAGCCTTGCTTGGTAAGCTTTGTCTGAACAGTGAGTGCAGAGGCCTTCAAGGTTATTTCAACACAGTGGTTGTTGTTCGGACTGATCAGTGCACGTTCTAGACATAACATATATGCAGCTGTGGCCACCTCTGAATTTGGCGCTTTTAATAATGCTCTGCGTAGGCATGATCACACACACTTGGAGAACATTTGCATACAGAGAGCAGTGGCAGAAACTGATGTGATCCATTTCAGCTAGGACCAGAGGTATGGGGCCGCCCTTGTAATCCCAAGAGACCTTCTGTAGATATAAAATACCCTACTAGCAAGGGAAGGTGAAATAAAGGTATATTCTAAACCTGTTTCATTTAGCATTTGTAACATGCTTTCTCCCTTTGTATTTTATGGAATAGTAACTATGCTGATAATATGTCTGCTTGTATTAGCTAAGATACTGCGCCTGAGAACACGGCATTAGAAATAAATATTTCAAACTTGCACGTGTCTCCATTTACTCCCCGTTTTGGACTGGTATGAGAGTATAACGAAAGAGTGTTCATGTGTTCCACATTCCCTGAGGTATTCTAAGTTCCATGTTCTGGGTTGTCTAATCATTGGGGTTATCGAAGAACCAATGAGACACTGATTGCTAGTCTGGTAGGGGATTTCGGCTACTAAGGTGAGTCTTGGCACACCCTAATTCACTGAGGTTCCAAGTCTCTATGCACAGTTCTGTGTAGGAGCAGAATCCCTGCTACAGTGGTGCAGGCCTCCCACCTCCAAACAGCCCTACTTAGTAGGATGGCTACCTACCGGTACGTTTGTTTGTTGTACTGCAATGGCTTCCAACTGTTTCTGGGTGGGGGAGTGTTCCATTCTGCTGGGGAGAAATGGTTAGGTGCACGTACTGGCTACTTACCTGTTATGTTTTCACATTTGGCTTTGTTATGTGACACATCTGTGTGTGCGTGGTGGATGCTTACATCCTGCTCAGTGGTGGCACAAGACAGAATCATATGTCTACCTACCGTGTTAGTTTGTTTTTAGTGATCCATTGGATAACACATGCATCTGGGTTGTATCAAGAGATCCATCTTGCTGGAGACGCGTGAGCGCGTCAACCAAGATGGCCGCCACCACCGGAGCTCCGTGAATACTACGGCCCATAATTTCCTTTTGACGACGATTTTCGTGTCAAAAAGTCGGCGAAAACAGCGGCGCCTGCCTCTATGTACCATTCCCTACCTGTGGAGTTTTTTCTGGACGAATTCCCTCGGCGGAAGTGCTTTTTCTGGCTCCATGGTTCCTGCTCCCAGCTTCACTTGCAGGTACTACCGGCTTTTAGTGCCTGGGGCGGAGTAATATCTATGACAGAGCCTGGCTTGGGCCTAGCCACGCCTACAGTCCAATTTAGCTGCTGCACCTGTAGTTTTGAAGAGATTTTTTGTGTTTTTGTCGCTATTTACATCATTTCTCTCACATTTTGAGGTGGTTTTCTTCATTTTATTATTCCTACGTATTATTGACTATTTTTTCACCTCAGAATGGATTCCAAAAATTCAACTACTAATAAAAGGAAGCAGCAGGTTTCTCCTCCTCCAACCAAATCTAAGGTGGTTGAATCCTCAGAACCTTCTCTTGCGCTAATTTTGGAGGAGCTTAAAGCATTGCGTCTAAATACTGACAATATTGCCTTAGAAATCAAAAATGTCCGCAAAGACATGGCTTCTATTTCAATGAAGGTTTCCGACAATGTCATTAAAATTCAGGATAACAAAACTAGACTGGACGTCTTCACACCTTTAATGGCCAAAATTGTTCCAATGCATACTCATGCTGGACATGGAAAATCGCAATAGGCAATATAATCTTCGTATTTTTTATTTGCCTGAAGATGTTGAAGGGACAAATTGTCTACTATATCTAGAATCTCTTCTGCCTGGTCTTCTGAATATCAAATTCTCAGAAAAATTTGAGATTGACAAAGCCCATAGAGTCCTATCACATCGGAATCCTAGACATACTAAACCCAGGCAAATGATATTCAAGGTACTGCGTCATCATCATTTGGTTCTCATTCGAAAAGCTGTGAGAGAAATTCCATCACTGTTGGTGAATGGAACCAAAATCTTTATTCACCAGGATTTTGCTAAAGAAACTGTGGCTATTCGTAGAGAGTTTTCTTCCCTTCTTCCGCAGCTGAGGAGCCTTGGTTTTAAATATGGTCTTTTTGATCCTTCTACGATGCGTGTGTGGAAAGACAATGTCTCCAAGTCTTTTCAACGTCCAGAAGATCTTCGGCTTTTCCTTGAACAGCAAGCTCCACCGTCCATGGGTACTCAGGATCCTAATACTTGAGGTGGTCTCGTCTGTCTTCACTTGTCACATTTTTGCATAATCTTTATTCATGGGCTTCAATGGTTGCTGGCCATGCTTGTGGAACGGGTGTGCGTTTCCTTGTATCTATTCATGTTTCTTGTTTGTCCGTTCTTCTCTCTTTTTTGTTTCCTCCTTTCATATTTTCCACATAGAGTTACTCCTTTAACTTGGCTATTTCTTCCTTCTTCTTGTTCTGTTTCCTTTCTTTCCTTCCTTCTAACTCTTAATGGCTAATATTCATAATATTAAAGTTGTTTCTCTTAATGTAAAGGGTTTAAGACACCTAATAAAACGTACGAAAATTCTAGATTATCTAGGAAGTTGTAAAGCTGATATTTGTTTTCTTCAAGAAACGCATGTTGAAGATAAGGTCTTACACTACATGAATAAAAAATGTGTAGATTCTATTGTCTCCTCGCTTGCTAAAGGTAAGAAAAATGGAGTCGCTATTTTCTTTGCTAAGAGATTGCATTGTCAAATTCTTACTAAGATTTCAGATTCTGAAGGGAGATACATTATAGTTAAAATAAAAATTCATGACTCTATTTTCTTTTAGTTTAATATTTACGGCCCTACAGCAGATGATCCTGTGTTTTGGGCTACAGTTACTACCGAAGTCTTAAAGTTGGGAAATGTTCCTTTGATTGTTGGGGGGGATTTTAATGTTGTTGCTGATCCCTTACTAGATAAATTATCTACCTCTAGATTTCGGCCATCCAAGATTTTCCATGCCTTTAAAACTTTTCTTCATACCACAAAGTTAGCTGACATTTGGAGACTACACCATCCCACTGGTAAAGATTTTTCTTTTTTCTCCAACCCTCATAATTCTCATTCCAGAATTGATTATTTTTTACTTTCCCCCTCTCTTATTCAATCTGCAAATAATCCTACCATTGGCACTATTGATATATCAGACCATGCCATGATTTCTTTTGTTTTGAATGTCTCGTCCTCTTTTGCTAAACAATCCAGATGGCGTATGAATACTGACATTGTTCTCAATGACACTCACAAACCCAAATTGTTACAGGCGATTCAGGATTATTTTATATTCAATCCAGAAGACTCCACATCTATTATTAATCGGTGGGATGCGTTTAAAGCTTATATTAGAGGTTCCACAATTTCTATTATGGCACATTAGAATAAGAAATTTAATTCTAACATCAAACTTCTAGAGAAACAAATAGCCCAATTTGAACGTTTATTTATTACCTCCAATGATCCTCAATATAAAATTAAATTACAAAAACTTAGATATGAATTTAATGCTATCCTTAGTACTAGGGCTGGGATCCAGCTCTCTAAATCCAATGCTAGATTTCGCTTTAATTCCAATCGGTCTGGCAAACTCCTCGCCAACTACTTGCGTATTAAAAGGGATAAAACGCAGATTACCTCCATTCAAACCCCTCAAGGTAAAATTGCACTTTCCCATACTGATATTGTTCAAGAATTTCTACATTTTTACTCCTCCTTATATAATAAACCAGATGTTTGTGATGATTCTATAATTGATGCCCTTTTAAATACTTCAAATTTACCTCATATTTCTCCTTCTGACAGACTTGGGTTAGACTCACCAATTACTTCTGATGAAATCTCGAATGCCAACAAATCACTCCCCAAAAATAAATCTCCTGGTCCTGACGGCATCCCTGCTGAATTTTATAAAGAATTTCAGTCTAATCTATTACCTCATTTGTTTCATATTTTTTCTCACTTTAGTTCCTCAGGTACCATTTCGGGCTCTTTTTCAGAAGCCTTAATTGTTGTACTTCCCAAACCTGATAAAGGCTACCTTCCTTGTATCTAATTACCGTCCTATTTCTTTGATTAATCAAGACTGTAAATTATATGCTAAAATCCTTGCCTCTAGATTAGCTCCTGTCCTCCATTCTATTATCCACCCTGATCAATCTGGTTTTATGAAAAATAGGTACTCTGCTAACAATACTAGAACGTTATTGCATGTCATTGAACAAAGCTCCACACTCCTTGTACCTGCTGGTGTTATGGCTTTAGATGCTGAAAAGGCCTTTGATAAAATCCATTGGCAGTTTTTATTTAAAACTTTATTATCCTTTAATTTTGGAACCCCCTTTATTCGTATGGTTTCGGCTTTCTATTATGCCCCCACTGCTCGATTGTTTATCAACGGTCAAATTTCTAACCAATTCTCCCTTTTTAGAGGTACACGTCAGGGATGTCCCCTCTCCCCTCTTTTATTTTTATTGGGAATAGAACCTTTTCTTAATTCCATTCGTAAGTGTGAGGATATCGACGGTATCACCATCAAAGATGTTACTGTTAAAACTTTGGCATATGCTGATGATGTGTTATTATTTATTAGTAACCCCATTTCGTCTGTACCATTTTTGCTTGATATTATTTCCAAATATTCAACTGTGTCAGGATATAAATTGAATGTTAGTAAAACTGAATTTTTCCCTTTAAATATGCTTTGCACTCCTGATATGTTACCTTCACCTGATATTGTGTGGCAAAAATGCAAGTTGAAATATCTTGGTATATTATTTTCATCGTCCTTGCATGCTACTTTGAAATTCAATTGTGATTTTATACTTGATTATGTTAAACAGAAAACTTCCAAATGGTCTTCCCTTCATCTTTCCTGGTGGGGGAGAATGGAATCTATAAAACTGAATATTACCCCAAAAATATTTTATTCTCTTGCAATGATACCCACTCAATTCCCACTCAAATTGTATAAAGATATTGATAAACTTTTGTCTAAATTTCTTTGGAATAATAAACCTCCTCGGATTGCTTATAAAAAATTGAAGATTCCTAAAAGCCAAGTTGGTTTTGCCCTACCGGATTTTTATCTATACCATAAGGCTTTCATCTTAAAACAGAGCTCGTTGTGGTTTAATATTTCACCTCTCATTAATCCTCCTATCTGGTTTCATATTGAAAACTCCCTTACAAAGCCTTTTCCATTGCCCTCCTTGTTAACTATGTCTCACGCCTCTAAGGTTATACATTCCTCGTCCATAATCAAATCTTCAAGATTGATTTTTAATGATTTGGACTCTCATTTTGCTTCTCCTTTACTTTCTACGGTGCATTTGTCATTATGGCATAGCGCTTTAATAAAATTAAATAGAAATGTTTCTTTTTGGTCTTCATGGATTGACAAGGGCATTTTCTATCTTAAGGATGTCTTCTTAGATGGTGTATTTATTTCATTTGCTCAACTCCAATTAAAATTCAATTTACCAAAGTCTGATTTGTTAAAATATCAATGTTTATGTAATTCCATTTTAGATTCCTTCCCAACTGGTATCCCATCTATATCCTCCGCTGATTTTTTAATTTACCTCAATACTGTTTCTGTATCTTCTAAAGCAGTTTCTGTATTTTATAAAAAACTTACCTTTTCATTATTTAACATTTAACATTTATTTATTTTAACATTTGTAAAGCGCGACACGAAGGCCCATGGGCATCTCGGCGCTGAGTAACTGCAATGTTTGGCCAACAAGGGGGTCAGGAGATCATTGATTAAAAAGCCAAGTTTTGAGGTTTTTTCGGAAAGACCATAAGGAAGTGCTGGACTTAATCGAATGAGGCAGAGTGTTCCATAGTTTTGGAGCAGCAACAAGGAATCTTCTGTCACCCCAGTTGACAGATTTAGTTCGGGGGATCACCAAGTCCAGGGAACTGGAAGAGCGCAGTGCTCTGGATGGGCAGTAGAGGGTAAGGTTCTGAGTGAAGAACGCTGGGGCAGCGTTGTGTAGAGCCTTATATACCAGGCATAAGGTTTTAAACTTAATCCTCTTCCTCACCGGAAGCCAATGGAGTTGTTTTATGGTGGGTGAAACCGGGTGGAATTTAGGGATTCGTCCTAAGAGCCTGGCGGCCGCGTTCTGTATAGACTGCATTTTTGTTAACACTCTCTCCTGGGCCCCTAGAAACAAAGCGTTACAATAATCTAGGGTGGAGAGCACCAGGGAGCTTACCAGCGTTTTCGCCATGTTTTCAGGTAAGAAGGGCAGAATTTTTTTGATGAGCCTAAGTTTATGAAAGGCTGAGGAGGATATCTGGTTGGCGTGTGGAAGGAAGTTCAGGCGGTTGTCGAACATGACTCCCAGGTTCCTCACTTTGTCGACCGGGACTGGGGGCTGGCCCATGGATGACGGCCACCAAATGGGGGACCACTCCGGAGAGAGATTGCCAAAAAGTACCACCTCCGATTTATCGGAGTTTAACTTCAGACAATTGTGTGACATCCAGTTCCCGATAGCCGACATACCCTGGTTGAACATGTTTGTTTTCTGAAGCCCATCATTTTTTACGGCTAGGACCAATTGAGTGTCATCAGCGTATGAAGTGAGGCTCATCCCGTGTGCCCTGATGACATTAGCAAGGTCCGACACATAAATGTTAAATAGTGTCGGACTGAGGGATGAGCCTTGGGGAACTCCACACGGTAGTGACAGGGGAGAGGATTCAAAAGGTCCCACAGTAACGACCTGGGTCCTGTTGGCCAAGAAAGAGGCCAGTAGATTTTTGGCGTTACCTTGAATGCCTATGCTCTCGACACGGTCGACCAAGGTGGTGTGGTCGACCGTGTCAAAGGCCGCCGACAGGTCTAATAATATCAGGACGGCGGTGCCTCCCGCATCCCGGATGGATCTGATGTCGTCCGCCGCTTTAACCAAGGCCGTCTCGGTTCCGTGGAAGCGACGGAAGCCAAACTGAGATTCATCTAGGCATTTGTTATCCTCGATGAAGGAGGAGAGTTGGGCATTCATAATTTTTTCCACTATTTTAGCTAGTAGTGGGAGACTGGCAATGGGGCGGTAGCTTTTGAGTTCTTCTTTATCGAGGGTGGGTTTTTTGAGCAACGGTTTTATTAGGGTTTTCTTTAGTGACTCGGGGTAGATGCCAGTATTAAACATGGAGTTGCAGATATTGGTTATAGAGGGTAAGACTGCATCCATGATAGGTCTCAAGACCTTCAAGGGACATGGGTCGAGAGCCGATCCCGATTTGATGGTGGATATTGTTTTTAGCACCTCCGGACACGTGACCTCGCAAAACTGCGAGAGAATGAGTCCTTCAGGTTGAATTGATGGCCTGTGGGGGAGAGTAACGTTATTGGCGAAAACCCTGTAAATGTCATCAACTTTGCTGAAGAAGAACTCTGATAAAGCGTCGCAAAGGGTTTGAGACGGGGGAGGTGTGAGATCCACAGAGAAACCCGCTAGTTGTTTGGTGGTCTCATATAGGCATTTATTGGAATTTTGGGCGGTTTCAATTTTATTGCAGTAGTACTTTTTTTTTGCGTCCAAGATAAGCTGTTTGTATTTAGCTACCGACTCTTTATATAAGAGTTTGGCTTCGGGTGAGTAGTCCTTCCGCCAGTGTCTCTCTCTATTTCGACACTGTTGCTTTTGGGTACGCAGTGCCTCTGAGTACCACGGGGCCGAGGGAGTAGATCTGTTGCGTGACCGTTCATTAACTGGGACCAGATCTTTGGCTGCTGAGCTCACCCAGTTGTGAAATTGGGACGTGGCATTGTTAGGGTCCGGAGATAGCGTAGGGAGGGTGTCATTAAGCAAGGTTTCCAGCCTGCATACATCTAGATCATCCCATGCCAAGTAGGGGAGACAGGGGTTAGGGTGGGGTTTGTCGACCAGGGGGTCGCTTACTGGAAGTGAGGCCAGGATGAGATGGTGATCCGACCAAATTAAAGGGAGTATTGTTGTGAGGTTGAGGCCCGGGGCATTAGAAAAGTTGCCGTCCAATGTGTGACCTCCTTCATGCGTAGGGGAATGAACCAAAGGGGATAGACCAAAAGTAGACATGTCAGCTAAAAGCGTGGCTGTGTCGGGATTGTCGGGCACATCAAAATGAAAATTAAAATCACCTAAAATGGTGAAGGAGTTCTCCAGCGCGGATGTTTCCAGAAAGGATCTGTGAGCCCCCAGGAAATCGCACCTGGGTCCTGGTGGTCGATAAAGGAGGATCCCTTTGAAGGTGTAGGCTCCAACGTTCATATAATTTCTACTTTTTGGAATAATGAACTTTCCACTTCCCTGTCAACTGACTCATGGTCATTAATTTGGACCAATAATATTTCTGGATGGTTACCAGTTTCACTTTATCAAACCAATGCTTACATTCTGTTTAATTCTTTATGGACTCCACTACGTTTATTTCAAGCTAAATTATTGCCATCCAATCTATGTTGGCATTGTAATTTACATCCTGGATCTTTAGGTCACATGTTATTTGATTGTCCTATTATTATGAAATTTTGGTCTGAAGTTTGGAATGTTATATTGAAAATTTTGCCTATTTCTGATATGCTTTCTTATGAATTGTTAATTTGTAAATCAGTTGTTTTGATTCCTCCTCTTGATGATGCTAAAGCAAAGTTATTTAATTGTTTGGTTTCGGCTGCGTTAAAATCAATTACTTTTTGTTGGAAAGATGCTACTTCTCTTTCAGTTCATGCTTGGTGGTCTTGGATTATCTTTACAAGAAGAGGTGCTCAATTATCTTTACGAGGTGTTCATCATAATTCTATGCATTTTCAATCTTTTTGGTTTCCTATTGATTCATATTTAAAGTTATGATTCATGTTTTTTCACTGATACGGTTTAATTTATTGATTATTATACTCTTTTTTAGCTTATTATTAGTAACTCTATTCATTTAATTTATTATGCTATGAAATGTATATCTCCCCCCTATCCCTTCTTCCCTCCCCTCCTTCCTTCCCTTCCTGTTTTTGGTTCTCCTTTGATTGGCGATTGTATTTTGCGTGGTACCTTTTCATGCCTGCTTATTTATGATTATTCTTATTCACATGCATGTAATTTAATGGTATAACTTTTACTTTTTCTGTATGTATTTTTGTGTTTTTTTCTCTGCTAAACTTCAATAAAATCATTTTGAACTTAAAGAAAAAGAGCTCCATCTTGCTGTACTGGGAGACAAGGGTTCATGTTGGGAGTAGTGGTGCAGGCCTCCCACCCACAAACACCTTCACTGTGAAGATGGTTACCTAGCTGTTAGTTTGTTTGTTGTACTGCAATGGCTTCCAACTGCTTCTGGGTGGGGGAGTGCTCCATCCTGCTGAGGTGTGGGACAGGGGGTATAGTGGGAGTAGTGGTGCAGGCCTCCCACCCACAAACAGCCCTCCATGGCAAGATGGCTACCTCCCTGTAAGTAAGTTTGTTTGTTGTACTGCTATGGCTTCCAACTGCTTCTGGGTGGGGGAGTGCTCCATCCTGCTGGGGTGTGGGACAGGGGGCATGGTGAGAATAGTGGTACAGGCCTCCCACCTCCAAACAGCCATCCCAGGGAAGATGGCTACCTAGCTGTTAGTTTGATGAGGGTAATGTAATGGCTGACACATGCTTCTGGGTGGGGTGGGGGAGTGCTTCATCTTGCTAGGCTGTGGGACAGGGTGCATGGTAGGAGTTGTAGTGCAGGCCTCCCACCCCCAAACAGCCCTCCCAGGGAAGATGGCTACCTAGCTGTTAGTTTGTCTGGTGCACTGCAATGGCTTCCAACTGCTTCTGAGTGGGGAGTGCTCCATTCTGCTGGGGTATGGGACAGGGGGCATGGTGGGAGTAGTGGTACAGGCCTCCCACCCCCAAACAGCCATCCCAGGGAAGATGGCTACCTAGCTGTTAGTTTGTTTGGTGTACTGCAATGGCTTCCAACTGCTTCTGGGTGGGGGAGTGCTCCATCATGCTGGGGTGTGGGACAGGGGCCATGGTGGTACAGGGCTCTCTTCCCCAAACAGCCGTCCCAGTGAAGATGGCTACCTAACTGTTAGTTTGATGAGGGTAATGTAATGGCTGACACATGCATCTGGGTGGGGTGGGGGAGTGCTCCACCTTGCTAGGCTGTGGGATAGGGTACATGGTAGGAGTAGTAGTGTAGGCCTCCCACCCCCAAATACCCCTCCCAGGGAAGATGGCTACCTAGCTGTAAGTTTGTTTGTTGTACTGCAATGGCTTCCAACTGTTTCTGGGTGGAGGAGTGCTCCATCCTGCTGAGGTGTGGGACAGGGGGCATGGTGGGAGTAGTGGTGCAGTCTCCCACCCCTAAACAGTACTCCATGGCATAAGTTTGTTTGGTTTACTGCAATGGCTTCCAACTGCTTCTAGGTGTGGGAGTGTCCATCCTGCTCAGGTGTGGGACAGGGGGCATGGTGGGAGTAGTGGTACAGGCCTCCCAACCCCAAACAGCGCTCTCAGGGAAGATGGCTAACTAGCTGTTAGTTTGTTTGTTGTACTGCAATGGCTTCCAACTGCTTCTGGTTGGGGGAGTGTTCTATCCTGCTGGTGTGTGGGACAGGGGGCATGGGGGGAGTAGTGGTACAGGCCTCCCACCCCCAAACAGCCCTCCCAGGGAAGATGGCTACATAGCTGTTAGTTTGATGAGGATAATATAATGGCTGACACATGCTTCTGAATGGGGTGGGGGAGTGCTCCACCGTGCTAGGCTGTGGGACAGGATGCGTGGTGGGAGTAGTAGTGCAGGCCTCCCACCCCCAAAACAGCCCTCCCAGGGAAGATGGCTGCCAGCTGTAAGTTTGTTTGTTGTACTGCAATGGTTTCCAACTGCTTCTGGGTGGGGGAGTGCTCCATCCTGCTGAGGTGTGGGACGTGGGCATGGTGGATGTAGTGGTACAGGCCTCCCACCCCACACAGCCCTTCCAGGGAAGATGACTACCTAAGCTGTTAGTTTGATATGAGTAATTTAATGATTTATGTACTGATGAAGTGTCTTAGTCTGAGGATGGACCTACACCCATGAAATTGGACAAGCAGCACCTGATCTTAGAACCATTCCAAACTCTACTTGATCTGTCCAGCCCAAAATGTAACCCCTCTTGGCAACATAAACCTTGGTCCAGATTGACCTATCCTTGAATGAGATCCTTTCAGGAAAATTATTCATCTTGTCTATAGTATGACCCCCAAATGCAATAGTACAAATTTTGGGAGGCAATAGCTGAATTGTACAAATCGTACGTTATGAACTACTACACCTGTACCACATGTCTTAGCATGCATGTAGTCACTGATTAGGAAGGGCACACTAGTGACAGGGACATCTTGGTCCTGAGGAAAGACATACAGACCCTGCTTTATAAGATGGCTGATGTACGTAGACCTAGGATGTGGGAGATCATCACCATCTCATGTCACATCCACCTATGTTTTTAATCTTACCCAAGGTTTCCATTTTTAAAGCTGCCTTGAGTGGAGAGTAACCTTTAGGTAATTGTAATCCTCTGATCCCTGCAAAACTCAGAAAAAACCTGATCTGATGTGCTCAGGCGTTGCAGCACACCCATATGCGCTAGGCGTTTCGGGTGGGAAACCTATGATGAAGCATGCCACTAACTAGTGTTAGTGGGTGAGGGTTCTTTTAAAAACCTAAAGAGTTTCCCAATGCACATGAGAAAGAGCCATCTCAAGATATTTTGAACTTTGGTAGCAAGCTCGTTTTCATTGGTTTGTTAGCAAAGTTGGCCTCCTCATCCTGCTTTGCTGCAGGTTGCAACTTTCGGACCTTCTCCCAGGCTCTGAGGGCTATCTGAAACTCTAACTTTAAAGTGCCCTTAGCTGGTCTCAGTCCCCACTCCCTTTACAGCTTTTTCAGCTCAACCATACTGTAGCTTTCAATGGCGTCGATATCCAACTCCATCTTGGCAGTCAAGAGTCACAGTCACACAAAATGTGAGGCAGAAATCGAATTTGGAAAAATCTAAAATTTGGTCAATCAAGGACAATTGAGACAAAAATGTAATCTGGTATTGTTAGCCCTTGCATCCTTGGTGGGGGTTTCCCCCTCTTGTTTTTGCATGGCCTCAGAACTTGGCACACTTTACCACTGCTAACCAGTGCTAAAGTGCTTGTGCGCTCTCCTTAAAACATGGTAGTATTGGCTTATTTAATACCCAAATTGGCATATTTAATTTACTTGTAAGTTCCTAGTAAAGTGGCACTGCCTGTGACCATGGCTTATAAATTAGACTCTGAGTGGGCCTGCAGTACTGATTGTATCCCTCACTTAAGAAATACTTTAAACATGTCTCAGGTCTGTCATTGCACCCTTTGTGTGCCGTTATAAACTGCCATTTTCAGGCCCAAATATCGTTTTTTACACATGTAAGTCACCTCTATGGTAGGCTCTGGACAGTCAAGAGGGCAGGGTGCAGTGTCCGTAAAAGGTTGGACATGTACTTTTAAGTTTTACATGTCCTGGTAGTGAAATCTGGTTTCACTACTGTAAGGCCTACCTCTCCAATAGAATAACATTGGAGTTAACATATTACATTAAATGAGCTACAATTTCCAAATGGGAACAGGCAACCAGTTCATATTTGGAGTCTTTGGAATAATATTGAAAAATCTTCTGTTATGGTAAAGTTGGAATTTAAATGACGTTTTTGAAAATGCCACTTTTAGAAAGTTGGGATTTTCCTGCCTTAGCCATTTAGTGCCTGTAGCCTGACTCTGGGTCGCAAGACTAGGCATAGTTGAAAGTTGGACTTTGTGTATTTCTCCTAAACTGCCACACACAATAGAGTACTTACCTGTGCCTGGATGGGCCATCACTGACAGGATAGGGGCGGATTTGGGCACTGCCCTACTTACACTTGAATAGGCTGTGTCCTGCCTCCACACAAAGGGCTACATAACCCCTGTAGTTAGTCTGGAGCCAGTACAGGGAAGGCAGGAAGCCTGTGGATTTCAAAGGGAAACCATAAGCTTCTCCAATTTCAAAGAAAGGCCAAGGTATAAATATTGGACTCCAGACACCAACATTTCAGGACACTTCTGTACCGGTAGACTCTGCTGTACTGCTGAAAGGACTGGTCCTCTTCTGGACTGCTGCTCTTCTGGACTGCTGACCTGCTGTGCTGAGTTGCAGCCTGGAGCTCTCTTGCTTGGATGAGAAGGACTGGACCTGCATTTGCTGAACCCAGGACCCCACAGTGACACCAAGGGCTACTTACCTGACTAGAGCCTCATGGACAGAAGGCTCCAACAACCTTGAACCCTGGACCTGGACTCTGCCAGCTGTGAGTCCTGCTCTGCCAAGTGGTGCCACCCCAGTCCTGGACTCTTGGAAGTGGGCCTGAAGGTCTTCGCCAGCTCATCTGTGTGTCCAGCAGAACTAATGAATCTCCTCTGCTGCAAAGCACAATCCCATGCAGAATCAAAGCATTGCCTCCGCTGCAAGGAGTTTCCCAGTTCAAGGACTCCACATCGACTTAGCAGCCAACATTGGAACCGACACTCTGTGACGCCCTCTGACGCAGGCCCTCGCATTGCAAATCTCTTGGCATTGGCAACCATGATGATGATGCAGGTTTCTGCATCGTAGCTTCACCCTGGCTGTGTCCTCGAATTCGAACTTCGCATCACAAGCCCTCATCGACAGGATGTTCGACTGTGGCACAGGCCCTCACTGCTCAGCTCTTCAGAACCGACACATTGCCTCAGCTGCATGATGCTTCATTGGCACAGGATCTTGCAATGCTCTGCAACCAGGATTTAGGGTACTTTTGTTCAATGGGCCTAACTGGGTCCTAATATTCGGCCCATGCGTCATCGTGGTCGGCCTGAATTTGTGACTTTTTTTCTGGTTTAGCGCAACCAGATACCCACAGTTGGCACTTTATTCTTTCTGGCGCTATGTTCACTGAACTCTTTAAAATTGCATATATCAAGTTCTACCACTTGGATTTTTGTCCTTTTGGTCTTTTATTTATTTAAATGTACTCTATTTTCCTATTCTGGTGTGGGATCTTTTTGTGGTATGTTTTCACATTATTACTGTTTGAAGTGTTGCACAAATACTTTACACATTGCTTATGAGTTAAGTCTGACTTCTTCATGCTAAGCTACCCAAGGGTTGAGCACAGGATAATTTAGAGATGGCTTGTGACTTCACCTGCCAAGGATATTGGTTTCTGATTCAGTAGGGTTTCACCCCCCCTCAACCAGTAACCCAATTTCCTACATTGGTGATCAGCAGTGGGGATTTGGACTTGTGTTTGTGTAGTGCCATGCAGTAATTTAGTGTTACAGTAAACTTCCTAAATAAATAATCTGAGATTAACTTGAGTTTTAAATTCTCCCTGATAGGCCTATTTGCTTTTTTTTAAATTCACCCTTATCCTACCTAACTGTGCCTCGAACTTTGCCTGCAAAGATGGAATTTGAGCTCCTCAATAAGGAGAGCTACACTTTGATTGAGAGCGGAGCTCAAAGAATCTTTGAAGGAGAAGGGGCTTCCTGTCAAAAGAAGCACCAAGAAGGCATAGCTCCAAAAGGCTCTGAGGGCATGGGTGGAGGCCCACCAGTTGCCAGTCAGAACAGCAGGGGCGGCTCCTCCATTAGGGGGGAGGAGCGTTGCCCAAACAGCTTTCTCGCATTGCGAGAAGCAGAAACATAAAATGGTATTTTAAACATCATTTTATGTTTCTACTTCTCGCACTGCGAGAAAGGAGAAGGGTATGCCTGGTTGGGAGCGGGCGGGTCGGGATGAGTGGCTTGCCCATTGCTGTGAGCCCTGACTGTTTGGTCGGCCCTCTTGGGCCGACCAAACCAGTCATGTACCCTCTGGATTTTCTCTATGTAGGCTGCATGCAGCCTACATAGAGAAAATGGTCTACCCCGTAGGCGCCCGGCTGGGCTCCGTCCTCACCAATCACAACGCTACAATTGCAGCATTGTGATTGGCTTAGGGAAGCGCAGGGAGGCTGCCTCTGCCCCTGCCCCTGCCTCTGCCCCTGCAGCCAGTGATCAGACAGTGTGTTTCATCACTCGCCGTTATTTGGCTGAACCCTGTGAGGTGCCGATATGCAACAACATACAGGCTAGTGGGAGGGGTGCTGTGGGTAGCTGGGCCTAGTTATATATACCTGTGCACTGTCAATGCATGCACTCTTAAGAATGAGTGTGTGCCTTTGTGCGTTTTAATGCTTTAAAATAATGATATTGTTTTGTCTTGATCAATAAAGAGAATCAATTGCTTAGCAGCCACCTGGTGTAAAGATAATATTGAGCCTAAAAACTGTTTCTATGCTGTCATGCAAGTGCATATGTTTTGAGGCACACGTTGAACAACGGTAAGTCTGATTACCTTATGGCATCCTGATTTTAGTTTTATTTTGACTGAGCCGGACCCTTTTTACTGTGCTAGACTGATAAAACTCACTATCAAGTTTTCAAAACGTCTGACTGGCTATTGACCTTGAAAGCCCAGTAGGACTAGGGTAGTGTTGAGCTCGCTTCAGGAGGGCTTTGGAGAATGTGGGATTCTTCACTTAACAGGCACATATGATGGACCAGTAGGATGAGTTATGACATTGTAAACCAATTCAATAATACTAGTTTTATCAACCTCAGAAGGATGAAAAGTTGATTGTTTGCAGCCAGGATTTGAACAAGTTATCCCATTAAGCATTTCATAGGTTGAGAGTGTGGAAATGATTTCAACACAGGTAATACTGTGGAAAATGGGGTACATTCAGAGGTATACTTAAGGTCCATTGCCTCTGAGTAGTCAGTGAAATTAGTTCAGAGCCTACCCACAGCACACCCACCCCTCTAAGACTGGTGGACTGAAGCAAGACTTATCACATATGGACCATTGCTTCATGCATCTTGAGGCCCGTCCTGCTGGAGTACAGCCTTCTAGTGTAGTGGACTGGGGTCAGTCAGTTATGTTATGTTATGTTATGTTATTTTTTCTTTTGTATAGCGCAACGGCTACTCAAAAAGAGTGTCCCGGCGCTTTAGGTAAGGAGAACTACATCACCATAACATAACACAGTGAAATGAAGAAACAAGAAAAACAAGTTAAAAAAAGGGAAACTGAGAGGCCTACTGGATGAACAACCAGGTTTTAAGACCTCTCCTAAAAGCAAGAAGACTAGTGGCTCCCCGGAGTGAGAGCGGAAGCGAATTCAACATCTGTGGTGCCAGCAAACCGAAGGAGCGGCCACCCAGGCGCGCTCTCTTCACTCGCGGAACAGCCGCCAGGAATAAAGATTCTGACCTCAACGAGCGAGCCGGATGGTAGAAGGCAAGTCTCTTTTGGAGGTACTTTGCTCCCACCGCATGGAGAGCCTTATAGGCCAGAGTCATTGCCTTAAAGGCAATCCGTTTGCGGATGGGTAGCCAGTGCAGCGTCAGCAATAGACCCAAAGCGCTGGCACGTCTATTAAGACCAAAGATGGCCCTGGCCGCCGTATTCTGCGCGACTTGCAGCCACTGCAGCAAGTACTCTGGAAGGCCCAGGTAAAGAATGTTCGAATAATCTAACCTAGAGCCGATCAGAGCCTGCACGGTCAGCTTCCTGTGTTCCTCAGACAGCAGAGGTAAAAACCTCCGCAACATCTTTAGTAGGCCAAAACAGGTGCCAGTCACCCCGAGGATCTGGGCTTTCATCGTTAGCCCCTTGTCCATCTTAACCCCCAAGTTCGTAGCCATTAGGGAAGAACAAGACGGGGGGAACATATCGATGGGCCACCAGGCCTGCCAGATTGGCTCCGTGTCGCACCCAAAGAAGAGTACCTCGGACTTATCGGAATTGCACTTGAGGCTGTTCAGTTGGAACCATTTAAAAACAGCCCCAAGGCAATCCCGGATACTCTCCCCATCAAAGTCTCCACCTCTCTTGCAGGAGAAGAGGAGCTGGGTGTCGTCGGCATAGGATACGATCCGGGCCCCAAACGACTCCGCCAACGCCGCCAGAGGGGTCATGAAGATGTTAAAGAGGGTCGGGCTCAATATAGAGCCCTGAGGGACCCCAACTCCCAAAGGCGGCATCACGGCGGTGTCTGGAGAGGCCCAGACCGTTTGCCGGCGGCCAGCTAGAAAGGAAGAAAACCAGCTGAGCACCGTCCCTCGAAGGCCAATCTCATAGAGTCTTGCGAGAAGGCCATCATGAGGGACGGTGTCAAAAGCCGCCGACAAGTCCAACAACACCAGCATGACTTTGCCCCCAGTATCCAACACCCCTTTAATGGTTTCAGAAACCTCAAGGAGCGCGGTCTCGGTACTGAGATTTGAACGGAAGCCAGACTGGGAGGCATGCAGGATCTCGTGGGTCTCCAAAAAGTTGGAGAGCACCGTCTGAACGTGCTTCTCCAAAATTTTTGCGAGAGCCGGCAGCAAAGAAATAGACCTGTAGTTGACTGGGGCCTTCGGATCGAGACCAGGCTTTTTAAGCAGCGGGATGACCATTGCCTGCTTCCAGGCCGGCGGAACCACTCCCTGACTCAACGAGAGATTCAGAAGAGGGTTCGCCAATGGATTGATCACTTCCGCGATCTTTCCCAAAAATTTGGCCGGGCAAGGGTCCAATGGCGACCCAGATTTAAGATTGCCCATAAGCACTAAGGAGGCAGGGGCTGATAAAGATAGAAACACAGCCAACGTAGCTCCATGCAAGGCCAAAGGGACCATGTCAACGGTTTAAACGGCCCTACAGGTGCTCCAGATGGAAAGGAGTCCTGTATAAGTTTGATCTTGCTTGTAAAAAAACAAGCGAGATCCGCGGCCCAGGATTCTGAGGGCATCTCTTCAGATGTAATGGACCGAGGGGAGATGAATTCTCTCACTATAGTGAAAATCTCCTTGCAGGAGTTGGAGGCCGCTTCTATCCTCCCTGCAAGGTAGGCTTTTTTCCCAAGGCGAATGTCCCGGTGATAGGCCTTAACCGCCGCCTTGTAGGTCAGCCTGCCCACACTATCGTAGTGTGCACGCCAGGCCCTTTCGGCTACCTTACACTGCTGCCGCATAGCCCACAGTGCAGCGGTAAACCAAGGGGCCGAGACCCGTTTCGATGTCGGGCGGGGGGGCAGCACCGGGGCTAGATCATTAAGCCTATCGGAAAGTCATGCTTGCAGGGACTCCAGATCTCTCTCCAAATCGCCTGAAAGGAGACAGGGATGATCCAGGGCGGCCTGAGCCAACATCTCAGGAGTCACGCGATTGAACGCTCTAGACACTCGTCCCCGCTGCTGTGGCACAGAGATGGGCAACCTGGCAGTGCCTTTGATCGCAAATTTGGCAAGCCGGTGATCAGACCACAGCACCGGGAGAATGTCTTTCACCACAAGAGTAGATGTGGAGAAGACCTGGTCAAGAGTGTGCCCCTTAACATGAGTCGGCCCCTGCAGATAGGGGATAAGGCCCAGCGGCGACATAGCCTCAGATAGCTTAGTAGCTGCCGGGTCAGACGGATCGTCCATCCGACAGTTGAAATCCTCAGCTACTATACAGTGTTCTGCTTTCAGGGCCAGTCCCAGCAGAACCGAATCTAGGTCTTCAAAAAACGTTCCAGGCGGGCCAGGAGGTCGATATACTAATAATCCCTTTACTGATTGGTGCGGAGCTAGAGTGATCGAAAAAGCGAGGGACTCGGAGCCGCGGATATCCCCCGCAGGCAAGATGGTACACACCGTGCCCTTCTTCACCACCAGTGCCACCCCTCCGCCCCTTCCCTTAGCTCTATCCTTCCTGAAGATGTTATAATCCGGCGGGATTGCCATAGCAGGATTCTCCCCACCAAGTCTCAGTCAACATAAGACAAAGTGGCTTCTCTGTGTCGAGAAGCTCAAAGATGTCTTGCGCGTGACTGCACGCAGATCTGGTGTTTAACAGCATGCAGGAGTACTCAGCGCCAACGGTGTTACTATTGGGAGATGATGAAAGGGCACGATTGGGGTGCCAGCCACAACAAGGGCAGCGCGACTTACCTCTGTGGCGGCCAGGGAAAACAGGGCAACAGCGGCTCTCACGATAGTTGAGAGAGCACAGCTCCTCGGACGTGTATCGCAACATTGAAGAGCCAGATATACACATGCCTGGTAACAAAGCCCCACCCGCCAGCCCGAACGCCTCCGGGACGCTGACGGGCGCAGACGGGCAGGACTCTGGCTTGACTCAGGCGCGAGTCAGGCGCCACCGCTGCGCGTCTCCGCTGCACGAGGGTGAGTGAGCTTTAAGTACAGCCTCCTCGCTCTCCAAACGGAGCACTAGAGCGCTGTGTCAGGTGGCGCGCTGCAAAGGCAGCAGCCCCAATATGGCGGCCCGACTTCCCAAGCCAGATAATGCCGGTGCAAAGAACTCCGCTCTACAAGCGGTGGGGGGCCCAATTATGGTGCAAGTCTGTGGGCACAGCAGCAATGTTTAAAACAGAGGGTGAGAGATTAAAATTTAACAAAAAAAGCAAAACGCTAATTTTTTTTAAAATTGTAAAGCGCTGCGCGCCTACTGCAGCATGGAAGATAAGGCGCGATAGAAATGCAGGTATCTCCTTACCGAAGGTCGAGCAGCTCCCCAAGCTCGCCTTAAGTACAGCCTCCTCGGTCTCCAAACGGAGCACTAGAGCGCTGTGTCAGGTGGCGCGCTGCAAAGGCAGCAGCCCCAATATGGCGGCCCGACTTCCCAAGCCAGATAATGCCGGTGCAAAGAACTCCGCTCTACAAGCGGTGGGGGGCCCAATTATGGTGCAAGTCTGTGGGCACAGCAGCAATGTTTAAAACAGAGGGTGAGAGATTAAAATTTAACAAAAAAAGCAAACGCTAATTTTTTTTTAAATTGTAAAGCGCTGCGCGCCTACTGCAGCATGGAAGATAAGGCGCGATAGAAATGCAGGTATCTCCTTACCGAAGGTCGAGCAGCTCCCCAAGCTCGCCTTAAGTACAGCCTCCTCGGTCTCCAAACGGAGCACTAGAGCGCTGTGTCAGGTGGCGCGCTGCAAAGGCAGCAGCCCCAATATGGCGGCCCGACTTCCCAAGCCAGATAATGCCGATGCAAAGAACTCCGCTCTACAAGCGGTGGGGGGCCCAATTATGGTGCAAGTCTGTGGGCACAGCAGCAATGTTTAAAACAGAGGGTGAGAGATTAAAATTTAACAAAAAAAGCAAAACGCGAATTTTTTTTTAAATTGTAAAGCGCTGCGCGCCTACTGCAGCATGGAAGATAAGGCGCGATAGAAATGCAGGTATCTCCTTACCATATCGATTTAGTCGGATGTACGTTGTTACAACGCATGCTTTTACAACGCATGCCTTTACGACGCAAGTTTTACAACGCAAGTCGTTACAACGACTTGCGTTGGGGGCGCTGGATAGTGAATAGTTTAATTTACTATTCCAACTCCAGTCCCCGTGGATAGTAGGGAAGGTGTTGGATAGTAAATTAAAACTATTCCCTATCCTAGAGCGCCCCCCAGTGCAAGTTGTTGTAAAAGTTGCGTTGTAATGGTTGCGTCGTAAAGGTACTTCGTTGTAAAAGTTGCGTTGTAAACGCTGTTCCCCATTTAGTCATCAGTGGTACTGCAGAATAGTGAATCAGAATGCATGAAGAGGGTCATTAATATTTAGCACAACTCAAAAAAGTATTCGTAGATTTCATTAGTTCCTCTTCAAAATGGCTGGAGCACCTCTAAAATTTTGAAAACGGCACCAGCAAATGTACCAGTTGGTTCCAAAATGTTCAATATCTTCTGTGAAAGAGTCCTACAACCCCCAAGTGACAACTCGAGGTTGCTCGCTTTGCATGTTTACTTGGTGAAATTTGGGGTAGCTCTTCTTCTGCACCACTTTCAAAGGTCACCAGCCGCCACTGCACAACAGAGGACCAGGATGGAGAGAATGATGTGGAGAAGTCAGAGCAGGGTCTGGATACCAGCTCTGGGATGTGGCATTCAGCTGGGGGGTAGGAGGGTAACTTGACCCTCCGGTTGAAACTCCCTGCTAGAGCAGAGAGCAGTGGTCTGCTTGAAGCCTGTCCCCAGAGGAGCTTTCAGACAGCGAGGCAGAGAAGGAGTTTAGGCTGCATGTCGCCTAGTTAAAAATTGCAAGGGGAAAAGAAATTGGCCATGGAGGCAGAACAAAAGAAGGCTGTATAGAAAGAATCTTGGAGGAGAGGAAAATGTGGGCTCGTCAACTGAGTCTTAAGGAGATTGACATCAAGGGCAGAAGGACAGAATGCAGTAAAGGTGGCAGAGTACCTGCAGTGCCCTCTGGACACAAAAGGTATGTTGCCTGACTTTGTTGTGGGGGATGCAATTGACAAGCGGTTTAAAGTTTAGGCGGAAGTTTAGGGACAACCAGAAGCTGGACCAACAGTCCTTGGCGGATTGTGTTTATGCCTTTTGCAAGGCACTGGATGAGTGGGTGAAGGGCAGTGAAGTGCAGGATTACCAAGGACTGTATAACTTGATTGCAGAATAGAACATGTTCAGTCTTTGTTTTGCAGATCGGTGCCAACACTGTATTGATAGTAAGCTCATTGATCCCAGGGAGCTTACTAAGAAGGCGGCCCGCAGGTTCAGCACAAGGGTCCACTAGAAGGTATCTGGGGAGTATCCACCCATGAGGGTTGTCAGGAGGACCTGCAGCCTGAATGAATGGCCCAGATGCCTGTGAAAAAGCGGAGGAGCAAGGGCCATGGAAAACCCACTCCTGAAACTCCCACGGTCTGAGAGGAGGCTGCGCAGGAGGGTAATGCCCAAGAACCTACAGGGGAAGACATTGCCTCCCTGAGGAACCTACCTGAACTGACTAACTGGCAGAAGGAAGGAGGTCCAATCAAGGATGAGTTCTGCAAGGCACAGCTGGAATGCCCTATTCAGGAGGGTCTATGGCAGCAAGCTGAGGACCAGGCAGCTGGTGACAACTCTGGGGATCACCGGATCTATCAAGAGAATGGCCTCCTGTATAGTGAGCCTAAAGTTCCTGAGTCTGGTGCACCCCATGTGTTTGTGGTACCCCAGTGCTACAGGGTCTTCCTACTGGAGCTGGCTCATGATGATCCCCTGGCAAGTCATTCAGAACAATTGGACAAGATAAGACCTTTGACAGGCTTGGCACCATCTTGTATCGTCCATGGATGACGATGGCCTCAAATGCGGACTGCTGCTCATGCAGTTTCTACCAGGCAAGTAAGGATAAAAGAACAAGGCTCCCCTGCAGCTATTCCCTGTCATTGGCAAGCCCTTTGAACATGTGGGCATTGACATTGTTGGGTCTCTAGACTAATCCCGGGCACAATACTCCGCTACGCCAGCAGAGTATGCAGAGGAACGCGAAGTTTAGCAAAAAACTCCAACTCCGGGGCATAGGGAAGTTTGCCCTCCCACCCAGCCCGCTTTCCGCCAGTGATTCCTTGCCCTGCCCGGGCTGTCCTCTCCTCCTGGCAGCCTCCAGTTCTCTCCACCCCAGGCTTGTCCGATCACCAAGACGCTCCACGTCACTTTCGGGAAGACTGCGCATGCATGTGCATGTGCAGTCCTCACAAGAGTGACGTTAGGCAAAGGTGAGTCGGATGAGCCTAGAGTGGAGAGGAGACATCCAGGAGGGTAGCCCGGGAATGGCACAGATGCATCAGCGTGACCAGGTAAGTCTGCGGTGGCCTTGGGGTGGGTGGTAGCGGGGAGCGGTGTGGAGCAGAGCATAGCGTAGCGGAATTCCACAGAGTTTTTAGCCAACTCCATGTAATTCCACAAAGTGGCACTCTGCCAACTCCACCCACCCTTACTCTGGACCCCAAGGTAGCCCTTGCCCACAGGTTCATCCTGGTCTTGGTAGACCATGCCACCCGGTACCCAGAGGCTGTACTACTGAGGACTGTGACTGCCCCTGCAGTGGCCAGGGCACTGATGGGGATATTTACCCATGTGGGGTAAAGAGGTAGTATCTGACCGGAGTACCAACTTCATGTCTGCATACTTGAAACCTAAGTGGAAGGATTGTGGGGTATCCCATAACTTCTCCACACCCTACATTCCCAAACTGAGGGTCGTATTGAGAGGTTAAAGAAGACCAGAACCTAAAAGGTATGATCGTGAGTCCTAGATGCGGAAGTCACACGTCCTCCTGCCATGCCTGTTGTTTGCCTACTGAGAGATACCACAGAAAGGGGTTGGATTCAGCCCATTCGAGCTTCTGTGTGGTCACATTGTGTGAGGGCCTCTGAGTCTGGTAGAGGAGGGTTGGGAGAAAGCTCCCAAGAAGGCCCCCAGGATGTGGGAGGCTACATGCTTGTTCTCTATGCCCCTATGAAGCTCTTCTGGAAGAAGAATAAAGAGAATCTAGAAGCCAGCCAGGAGGTCATGAAATGGTGGCACAACCAGAAGGACACTCTGGTCGAGTTTCAGTGTGACCAAAAAGTGTGGGAGATAGAGCCTGTGGAGCCCAGGCACCTAAATGACTACTGATCTGGGCCCTATGAGGTGGAAGAGCGCAAGAGTGAAGTCACCTAGCTGGAGAACCTCAAGCCTCCCAGGAACCCTTTGATGGTTTTTCATGTCAATTGCCTCAAACCTCACTTCAAGAAGTCTGAAGTAACCATGCTCATGGTCACAGACTTTCTTTCTTCCAGGAAGCAAAATGGATCAATGGAGGGTGTCAGCCTCTCCCCTAACGTTGACCCTGGAGCAACAGGGAGACTGCCACAAGTTGCTGGGGCAGTTTGCCTCTAACTTCTCCATTACCCATTTGACTCACAACATGGTGCACCCATGCTATTGATACTGGGGACAGGCGTATGCCTATGAAGATTAAAATGTACAGGCTATCTGATAAGGTGACAGCCAGCACAAAGGAGGAAGTCTCTAAAAGTCTGGAGCTAGGGGTCAATGAACCCTCAAACAGTCCTTGGCCCAGCCCAATGGTGCTGGTCCTCAAGACTGCTCCTCCAGGTACCCCCCAGAACATAGGTTCTGTGTGGATTACTGAGGGCTCTATGCCATCACCAAGATTGACGCACACCCCATTCCCCGAGCTGATGTGCTGAGGAACTTAGCAGCTCACAACCGATCTTTGAGCTCATTTTACTTCACGTCAGGGTGCTGGCAGATTGCCTTGACCAAGGGGCCAAACTGAGGTCCGCATTCTCTACCCCAGAAGGACACTTCCAGTTCCGAGTAATGCCCTTTGGGTTAAAGAACACCCTTACCACCTTCCAGAGGTTGGTCAACCAGTTCCTGACTGGATTGGAGAACTTCAGTTCAGCCTATCTAGAGGACATTGCAGTCTTCAGTTCTAGCTAGGAGGACTACCTGTGTCAGATAGAGCATGGTTGAGTTGTCCACTTGGGAAACCAAAGGGGAGGAGGCAAGGTGAAGACTTGGGAACCTCTCAAGACCCAGACAGAGGTGAGGGCCTACTAAGGCCTCATCAGCTACTACAGGAGATTCCTCAAAGTGTATGGCATTATTGTTGCTCCCTGGATAGAGTTGACTTTTAAGAAGCAGCCCAGGCAGGTGATCTTGGATGGAGGCATGCCAGAACACTTTTGACACCCTGAAGAAGGTCATGTGCAAAGAATCCGTGCTCCATGCCCCTGACTTCTCCAAAGAATTCATTGGAGAAGCGTGGCTCAGTGGTTAGAGGCGGCAGACCCGGAAGCTGAGATCGGCCGTGGACCAGGGTTCGATTCCCCGCCTCGGCGGGTCTCGGGCTCAAAAATTCCACGGACTCGACAATTCTCGCTCCGGTGCCTACTCAACTCACGGGGCCACACTCTGCGACTCTGGGCAATAGCTTGCTTAATCTCCACTATGGCCCCTCGCGGCGGGATGCCTGGCTTTCACCTTGTGGCTACCCTGCCGGGGTATCTCACAGGGGAATACCAGGACGGGTTCCCTAAGCAAGCGCCTTGATACCTTCGGGTGATACGTGCGCTATATAAGTCGCAATACATACAATACATACATACATACATTATGCAGAACATGGCTTAGGGGCAGTGTTCTCACAGCTAAACGAAGAGGGCCTGAATCAACCTGTAGCTTTCATCAGTGGGTGGTTACTTCCCAGGGAACTGAGGTGGAGTGCAATAGAAAGGGAAGCCTTTGCAGTAGTTGGAAACTGAAGAAGTTGAGACCCTAACTATTTGGTGCTCACTTCCTGGTTCAGATGGACCACAGACCCCTCAGATGGCTAATGTAGATGAGGAGTGAAAATCCCAGACTGTTCAGGTGGTCCATTTCCCTGCATGGAATGTAGGTTGAACACCATCTTGGAACAGACCAGCCAATGTTGATGGTCTCTCCAGGGTCTTCCACCTTAATTATGAAAACTCCCAGGGGGATGGATAATTCTCCTCGCCTCTAGATGGGGGCACATGTTAGACCTGGCATACTTGATGGTGTTTTCCCCCTAACCTTTTGCCTTCAACGTTCCTATTTTGCTGACTTCATTTTTGCTGACCTTAGGACTCTGCACATTTTACCAATGCTAATCAGTGCTAAAGTGCTTGAGTTTCTCCTTAAAACATAATAGAATTGGGTTACACCCAATTGGCATATTTAATTTACTTGTTAGTCCCTAGGAAACTGGCACTACCTTGCCCAGGGCCTGTAAACTAAATGCTACTAATGGGCCTACAGCACTGATTGTGCCACCCGCTTAAGTAGCACTTTAAACATGTCACAGATCTGCCATTGCAGCCTGTGTGTGCAGTTTTAAACCACTATTATGGCATGGGAAAATAAACCTTTTGCCAGGCCCAAACTTTTCTTTTTAGTACATGTAAGTCACCCATAGGGAAGGCCCAGGTTAGCCCAGGGCCAGGGTGCAGTGTATTGAAAAAGTTGGGCATGTATTTTTAAGGTTTGCATGTCCTGGTAGTGAAAAACTCATTTTTTACTACTGCAAGGCCTACTTCTCCAATAGAATAACATTGGAGTTAATTTAATACATTTAATAAGCTGTTACGTTCAAATGGGAACAGGTAACCAGTTCATGTTTGGTGTCTTCGGAATTGTAATGAAAAATCCGCTCATATGGTGAAGTCAGATTTTAAATTACAATTTTGAAATTGCCACTTTGAGAAAGTTGGCATTTTCCTGCCTTAGCTATGTAGTACCTGCATTTTCAAAATTGTAACTTAAAATCCGACTTTACCCAAAGGGGATATTTTTATTTCCTAATTCTTTTCTTAATTCATTCATTAGCTGATGTAGAGGCTCAGTGTGAACATGAGTGTACGCATGCTGCAGGGCACTTACTGGACCCATATTCTCTAACCTAACTTCACTAAAGGTTCGGCCACCTGTTCCGCAGGTCTGGACAGATAATTTTTTTGGTCTCTTTCTCGCTGGGGTGGCAGGGAAAGCCGGTCCTGAACCATCCCGCTCCATTTTTAAAATGTCCCTGGCATAAGCTGAACATCAGTCATTTTTCAGTTCTTCTGTCCAGCCACAGGCCGTAGCTGCCACCGGATATGGAGGTTGCAAATTCGCATTTCCACGAATGGTTGACGCTTGGCTTGGATAGCTGCATCCGGGCTAAACTGGGTGGGAAGAATCGAGGGCAGTCTAACCCCTGGTTCAATGACTCGTTGACCAAAGCCAAAAAATATTGTAATCAGCTTGAGCAAGCTTGGAGACGCTGGTATGATTTGGTAGCAAAAAGCAAATACTGAGCGTCTATTAAGCACTATCACAAATTAATTCGGAGAGCACGAACAGAGTTTATTGCAGAGAAAATGTTTGTTACCACCAACCCCTTTAAGACAATTTTCTCCCTGCTCAAGGGCATGAAGAGTGCGGGCGCAACAGGGGACTCTCCAATCTCATGGAATCATCAGTGTAATGATCTGGTCAGGTATTTTGTGAACAAGGTAGAACAGATATATCAAAGTCTTCCTACCACAGCCTTTTCTGGCGTGGTGGGTGGGCCAGGGGATATTGGACCCTTGGTGGGCAACAGTTTGGCATATTTTCCCCTATTGTCCTCCGCTGATTTTGAGTCCCTCTGTTTCAAAATCAAATCGAGCTTGCCGGCTGACCCTTTGACACACGCCCACTTCCACCAGTTTCATGCTTTGATTTCACCAGTGAGCTTAGATTTGGTCAACCTCTCCCAGTCTTCAGCATCTGTACCAGTGGCGTGGAAACACGCTAAGGTTATTCCTCTTCTAAAGAAACTGTCTCTGGACGCTTCTGAGCTGGGCAACTATCGCCCTATATCCCAGCTGCCTTTCTTGGCTAAGTTGGTTGAATCTCATGTGAACGCAACTCTCACAGAGTTTGCTGAGCATAATGTCATCTTGGATCCTTCGCGGAATGGTTTCCGAGCTCGCCACAGTACAGAGTCTTCTTTGCTGGCTGTGACGGAAGAAATCCAGGGGAGTCTTGATGTCGGTTATTCCGCGGCCTTAGTTCTTTTGGACCTAAGTGCCGCTTTCGATACTGTCTCCCACGTGATACATTTAAAGCGCTTACAGGAAATTGGAATCAGGGTCTTGGCTTTGGTCTGGTTTCGGTCCTTCTTGGAGGGGAGATCTTTCCAGGTCTTGGTGCCACCTTTTTATTTGCAGGAGTATGCCTCAGGGCTCAATATTGAGCCCTCTACTGTTTAACATTCATGTTCAACCCCTTGCGTTGGTGGCTAAAAGAAGTTAGCTGTCACTGGTGTAGAAATGCTGATGACACCCAACTGGTGATCGCGTTCTCTAAGAAATGTAGTGTTAATCTGGAGAAGTTTAAGGAGGACCTGTTAGAGGTTGCAGACTGGATGGCTGCAAACTGCTTGCAGTTGAATGTCAGTAAGTCAGAGGTTTTGCTGTTCAGGAAGGACCCGGATATGTGGTCCGAGCAGTGCTGGCCGGATCGCCTCAAACCGGCTCCTACGCCCCAAGAGGCAGTAAAGAACCATGGATACTCAATCGAAAGCTGTGGCAGGGATCTGCTTTGGGCTTCTTCGAGGCTTAAAACCTCTTTTGTTTTTTTTTCCTCCCAAAGTGTGTCAAACCATTGTTCAGGCGACAATTTTATCCAAACTGGACTATGGTAATTCTCTCTATCTCTGTGCTAATAAGTCCAGTATTAGGCGCCTGCAGAGAATACAGATCGCAGTGACACGCATTCTGGTGGCACTCCCTAAATCTTGCTCTGTTTGCCATGTTCTTCCCAAACTACATTGGTTGCCCGTCGAAAGCGAATCCAGTTTAAAACACTTTGTGTGTCCCACAGTATTCTGACTCAACAGGCACCTTTGGGGATAGCCAATTTGCTGGAGTTCTATGTGCCGCGGTGCACCTTAAGGTCTGCTGACCAAGCCTTGGTCAGTATTGCTCGAGTTTCGAGAGCTAGAGCCAGGGGCCGCTCTTTTCGCAGGCTTGCGGCGAAACTCTGGAATTCGCTTCCTGTTTCTATCAGAGGGATCCAGAATCATTTTGCATTTCGCAAAGCCATAAAGACCTGGCTTTTCCCGGCCTACCTTTAACTCTTTCCCTCCTTGCTCACTCTAACTGTCTTTGGTGGTGCTGGGAAGCAACGTCGCTGCGGCAGCCATGCGCAAATCAAATCTGACTATAATCATAATTACCAGGGCCTTCAGAAAGTGGAATCAGAGGGAACATTACTCACTAGGTCCCATAATTTTTCAGGGCCCAGTGATGGTGATGGAAAATCTATTTATAGCTTTTGAAGCAAGCCTTCCATTTTGTATCATGGCAGGCAACTCAGCGAAAGCCACACTATGGCACGAGAGAGTGGTGCTGCAGTGTTTTCCCTTTCTCAGGGGACATTTTTGTTAACTGAGAAACAAGTGCTTGTAACATGTTGTGCTCAGAATTATGTTTTTAGGGTCTGTAATGCCTTTTCATTTCAAAAGTAATTAATTTTCCCTGGCAATTGTCTGGATCAGCAGTTTTCCCTGTCAAGTTGTTTCAGGATAGCACCTTCATTGTTATGCGAGTAAATGCAGCATCAGCATGGAGATAAACTATCCAAAAAATACCATAACTCCCATTTCTACAAATATTGCTGCCCCTAGATCACCTGCATATCGTTTGCCTTGGTTCTACCAGTTTGTGCTGTCTGATTCCTTCTGTCAAAAAGTGACCAGATTTGACTGGGCAAGGTTTTATGCCGATTCCCTTGCAAAACTTCTCAAACACCAAGCACCTCATTACGAGTGGGTTGGTTAATTCCGACCCATGCGTAAAACGCTTGTTCACACATGGGTCAGAATTAACAGTTTTAAGGGAGTTAATACATTTGATAACTATGGACTGTGTTAAATAACTCAACCTTTGTTAAATCTTGGCAAGTCAACCCTGTCGAAATTTAAGAAGGGAAAAGCATACAATATTTGCTATCTTGCAGATTTTGGTGCGTTAAGCACCAAAATTTGCATATTCTTCCCCGCAAACACGACATAGGTGTTATTTATCGCACCCTGTGGTATCATTATTTATCAGGTGCGTTAAATAGCACCTTAACTCGTAATCAGGCAGAAAGGATTGCCTGCTGACGCTGTAGTAATTTCCCCCAAATAATATTTATAATAGGGAATTAGTGCTGCCTGGGAAGAGCGAGGTCTGCTGGGGCCCGCACTACTGGCCGGCCGAACTTGGACCACCTCCTACTCCCTCCCCCTCGGTGAAAAGCCTAGGGGTCACCATCAATGCAGATCTCTCGCTCAGAAGACAAGTGGGAGCAGTGGTCGCCTCCAGCTTCTTCCAACTGCGTAAAATTAAGAAAATCGCCCACTTGCTGACCCATTCAGCCCTCATTCAGGTGGTGATAGCTCTGGTTCTTTCCCGTCTTGACTTCTCAAATGTAATCTACCTCGGCCTGCCGCTGTGTCTACTCAAACGCCTACAAATTGTTCAGAACCAGGCAGCAAGACTTATCCACAAACAGCCTAAATGGCTGTCTGCCAGACCTGGGCTGCTGAAACTCCACTGGTTACTGATGGCCCAACGGGTAGCCTTTAAGACTGGATACTTAGCCTTCAAGGCCCTGCACGGTAAAAGCCCCAAATTCATTAGGAGTATGATCACAAAGCACGTACCTCAGCAAAGTCTACTATCAGCTCCCCTTCACCTGTTAACCACCCCACCATCAAACGCAAATGGCAAGGAGGATGCAGTTTCTCTTACCTCGCCCCTAAGTTCTGGAACTCCCTACAACTGGCACTTAAGAGCTGAGACAACCTCCAGGAAAGCTCTGAAAACCTGGTTGTTTGAGCAAGCCTACGCATAGGTCGTTCGGCGGCGACACTCCCCATGATTAGCGCCATGAAACCTCCGGGTGACTGTGCACTCTAGAAGTTTTTATTAACATTAAATAACATAACATAGGGTACAGAGAGCTTTCCCAGCTGGCACAGCCATGGCACATAAACAGCAACTGCCACCTGAGAGAATACTCAGAGCAAGATGCTTCCCAACACTCTCAATGACATCATGGACTGCTCATAGAGCTCTGCCAGCAACAGATCACCACACAGGCCTTAGTCCCAGATGTGTACACAGGACTCTAGGGAAGGCTTCACTGTGCCTTACCCAGTGACCTAGCATTGTTTCAAACCGTAAAAATAGCTGAAATCAAGCTACCATGGACAGTGGACAGCAAGCACAATATAATCATCATGGATAAAAAAGGATAGGTTGCATTATGGCAGACAGTAGGTACAGTAATGAATGAAAAGAAGCAGATATGATGAATGTAAAGAAGCAGATATGACTGACACCCTCTTCTCTCCTGCTAGGAAATACTGAACGCTTTTGAAAATGAAGCCAAGGAGGCTGGAAGACCCAGGCTGCTGATCTCGGCAGCTGTGTCAGCTGGCAAATCAACTATTGATAAAGGATATGAAATTGCCGAGATTGGGAAGTAAGTACAGCAATTCCAGACTGGATTACTAAAAAAGTGTAAAGACTATGGGGGTCATTAGGATCGCGGTTTTTCCGCATCCTCGGGGCCGGCGGAAGGCACCGCCGGCCCAGAGGATGCGAAAAAACCGCAGCGGACTGACCAAAGACCCACCGCCACATTAGGATGGCTGGTGGGTCCTGGTTTCCGTCCGCAGCTTTTCCGCCGCGGCTGGCTTACAACCGCGGCGGAAAAGCTCTAATATGGTGATGGTGTCTGTCAGACACCGTCCACCATATTAGGATGGCCTGTAAAGTATGCTTTTCCGCGGCGGGTTTTCCGCCGTGGAAAAACATACGGAACTTCACTGCGGGGGCCCGTTGCGGGCCCCCTAGGTGAAGGGGGGGTGGGGGGTGCACATGGGGGGTACCTATGGTACCCCCCTGCATTTGCATGCAGAAAGCGGCAGGCACCGCGCGGTGCCTGCCTCTTACTGCATGCAAATGCAACACATGCATTTTTAACATTGCGGCGGGTGCAGCTTGAAGCTCCACCCGCTGCAATGTTAAAAATAGAGGATGTGACCGCAACCCTTGCGGTCACATCCTAATTGCACAGGAGGGAACTCCGCATGCCATGCGGAGGTTCCCTCCTGCTCTTGGGTCGCGGACGGACGCAAGTCCGTCCGCGATCCTAATCGACCCCTAAATGCCTCATTTTAGAGTTGGATGGTATTGGAATTTCTGGATTGGAAATTTATTGGTAAAACATTATACAATGTTCTATTCATTTATATGGGGAAATTCCACTGGTAGACATTCCTCTGAATTTAGCTCTTCCTCTAGGAATTGTAGATGTTATAATTACCACCCAACTCTAAACAGACTCAGAGACACAGGCCCCAACAGGGTCTGGGTTTTTACTACATGGTAAAGTCGATTGAACTAAACATGATGAGTTCTGCCAAACAGGAATTTAGTGCTGTACACTGGTCCAGAAAAATGGACAGGGTACAGCAGTCATAAAGTGGTTTCTGGATTCAGCAGGCACAACACCTGGGAGGTGCTTGAAATTAAAACCTTCTGTATAGAGAAGTCGAAGCTTGGCACTGGGGTCATTGGGGCTCCCTGCTCTGTCCCTAGCATGAGCGTAGCAGAGTCCAGTCATAATATCCACCCAAGCCACTAGTTTGGGATTTTTCTAAAACAGAGAAGGCTTATGAAGAGATGTTAGTAGTACCTCATGCATGTAACACCAGCCCCTTAAGAGCCAGATGAGAGCCACCCCAATCAGGCTTCCCCTTAGCTATCCTTCTCACCTCTTTGAAATCCTGCTAATTCCGAAAATGAAAATCCACAATGGCCATATAGATGTAATGCTTCTCTCTCTTTCACCTGTTGGAATCACCTAAAAAAACCTACCCAACAAGTTGGGCTGTCTCTCCCTCAATTAGGGCAAGGTGGTACCTCCAAAAGGAGATTACACAAACGTAAATCAAAAACATGCAAAAATGGCTTTTGAGATGCAATTGGTTGCCATCTATATCTTAGACAAGATTGTAAGGACGTTTAAAAAGGAAGCAACTAGTTTGATGTCTTACTTAGTCCAACGTCCTTTCAAACAATCTGTGGAGTTGACTCACTGTATTTTTTTCTTACATTTATTGTCTCACCCTTCTTCAGAGAGTTTTGCTATTGGAAGCGCCTGGAGAGCAGCGTTATACAGTGGTGGCTACGGAGGTGGATGAATGGTCTCAGGGGAATTTAATAGAGAATAGTCTTTGTACTTGGTGGAAGAGGTGAATCTTCATTACTTTGCATTACATTCTGAAGGCATACCTTCCAGAGATCTTTCATCTTTAGTGGCCTAGTTGCCTAGAGAACTCATAACCATTATTACACTGGCACAAGAAAAGGTTTCAGCTTACAGGGCAGCCTCTTGTGTCTTACGGCCATACTGCCAGAGACAATCTATCGATACAATTATTGATGGTCTGATGAGTTGTGACTTGCATGAGGTTCGATACAGAAAACCTGCTCTGTAACACATTTTTACGAATATTGCTTTGACAGATTTTTTCACACCGTATCAGTTCACACTTGCAAAGAATTGGGTTATTGGTTGCTGTAGGTGGAAGTCTCACTTAGGCAACAACTACTATCCATGTCAGGGTAAACCACAAAAGTGACTGAATTAACCTGTGCCTAACCCTCTGGTAGCATGCACAAAGCAGTCAAGCTTAACTCTGAGGCAAAGTGTACAGTATGTATGTAGTGCACTAACAGTAAGAAAGTGAAAAAACACCACAAGAAAAATTGCAAACCAATTTAGAAAACAAATTGAGTACATTTTCATAAATAAACTGATAACAGAACAACAAAAATCCCATCAGAGGAGTCAGCGATATTTAGTTTTATCGTTTCAAGTGAAAATAGTGCCTAAAAGTACAAAGCATCACTTGCAGTCATCTGATCATGCTGAATAGGGGAAAGTCACAAGTTTAGGTTCACTGCAATGGAGCATGGGTCCAATTTAGGGACCAGATTAGTCCTGCTGAAAATCTACCCGCAACGTCCAGCGCGCAGAGTTCCATTTGAGTTGGAGGAGGCGACGAGGCGCAGGTAGAGTGCCGCCGATGGTCCTCGCTGGAACATGAAGAGCAGGTTGGGCATCATGAGCTGTCGTCCTTGTAGCATGAAGAGTCTGTGGGTGTCACAGACCATCGTGATGTCACTGCAGGTTGTCAAAGCTGTAGCTCAAAGTGTTGTAACATGAAGAGGAGGTCTCACCGGAGCTTCACGTGTGAGGTTGTCATAGGCAGGAGAGTCTTGGCACGAATGGGCCCATTCACGGTGACAAGGAGCCTAAACCTCATGATTATTACAATTTCTTACAGAGGAGTACACTCTGATGCCAGACAAAGATCCAGAACATGGAGAGACACCTCTTGGCGATCAGTGCCACACTACAACAGTGGCCAGCAAGGCTCAGGCAAGTCCAGTTGCAGGTCAAGGCAGTTACAGTTGCAGCATATCATCTAGGCAGTTACAGGGAGTCCCCGTAGCTCATAGATGAGGTCAGCAAATGGCCCTCAGAGTCACTTTGGATTAGCCTGGGATGAAGGCAAGCAAGTCCAGATTTGCTTATCTGACAGCAAGGAAGACCTTCAAGCAGAAGGACAGTACTCTGGCAGCAGGGCAGTCCTTCTTCTGTAACTTCCACAGGTTCAGAATTTATACCTGGTGCCAGGCTTTGTGTTGGAGACTCCCTGTCCCAACCCCCACATCTGATTCAGGAAAGTTCTTCCCCTTCCCCTGTCAAGGCTCCAAACGCTCTAGGGATGACATAAGGCAGACAGGACTGATGTCAAACACAAAGGAGTGTGCAGGAGGCAAAGTATGAAGTGTAGGTAGGGCTAGGTGTAGTCCCATTCAGTCATCCTGCCAGGATGACCCATCCTGTTCACACCTAAGCCCCCTTTGTGTCAATGTCTGGAAGAAATACACAAACCCCAACAGCAGAGCCATTCACAGTCTTGTGACCCAGAATAGTGGCCGAAGACAAGACAAGAAAATGTAGACTTTCTAAAAGTGGCATTTTCAGAATTGTGACTTAAAATCCAACTTTACCAATAAAGGGGGCTTTATATTATAGTTTGTTTGAGTCAAAACAGCATATCTCTATTTGCCCTCAATCCAAAGTTAGCACTTATTAAATGTAATAGGGTGACTCAGTGTTAGTCAATGTGAGAGATAGGCCTTACAACAGTGAGAAACAACTTTAGGAGGTTTCTTTACTGTCAGGACATTTAAAACATTAGTATACATGTCTGTACAGATGTCCTACTTTTTAAAACCAACGCACCCCATCCTATGACACTTTAGGGCCTAAATAGGGATGACTTACAAGTATTACAAAGGAGGGTTTAAGCCCGACAAAAGGTTTATTCCTTCAGTGTGAAATGGCAGTTTAAAACGACACTAGAAGCTGCAGTGGCAGGCCTGAGACATGTTTTAAAAAAAGGTAATATAGTGAGTGGCAGCCCATTAGTAGTAATACATATACAAGCCCTGAGTACAGGTAGCACCAATTAAATGTAGTCCGATTTTACCATGGTTGAGAGAGCACACGCACTTTAGGACTCTGTGCACTTTACTACTGCTATCCAATGCTAATGTCAACAAAAGTGAATTCAGCAAAACCGGAGTGAAGGCTAAATGTTTGGGGGAATACCAGGCCAAGGGTGTCAGGTCCAACAACATTTCAGAAAATGTTATTCAAGAACCTCCTCAGATGAGGTACCTCTCTTCAGTACCCCCCACCAAAGGTACTCATAGCCTGATATTCTTTTTTAAACTTTATTTATCCTTTTTTATAACAGATCATACATGTACATCATTGGACTCCCCAGACATTGGAAGTGTTATGGAACGTACAATTGCATCACACATAGCAAACCTTGGAATGCACCATAAGTAGAACATACATAACACCCATGGCTGTTTGAAGTGGTAGTAAACAATATAGTGTGGAGTATGTAGAGGTTACATGCAGAGATATCGTTAATAGGAATAGGGAATAGTACGCGGGTCTGGCCAACACCCGATGTTGCCTGGATGTTTAGGAAGATGCACTTTGCATTTCTAGTGTCAGGAGATAGTCTCTCAATGGCTGCCAGATATCTTTTGGTGTGGAGGAGGTTGATTGTAGAGTGGTGAAGAGTTGAAACTTCTCAGCACATTAAACCCGCACTGATGCCAGTGTGGGATTTAATGTAAAATGCACGACAGAGACACCTTAGAGATGCCCCCTGAAACATAACCAACTCCCAGCGTCCTGATTGTGTGGCTGCCGAGGCTGCCACCACCAGACATGTTTCTGGACCCCTGGGTCGAGAGACTGCCGCTCTCGGGGCCTGAAACAATGCACATCCTGGGACGAGGTACCAGGCCTCCTCCCCCAGGATGGGCAGGAGAAGCTTCAAAGGTATCCCGCCTTTGTGAGCTTCTTGAGGCCATTTGCTGTACTCAGCAACTGGCCCCCACCGGTTCTGACCCCCACTCTGGTGGGAAGAACGGCACGAAACCCTAAGTGAGGAAAGGGAGTGTGCCAGCCTATGCCAACCCCACCCCTCAGGTGGGAGAGGCGAGGTGAAGCACGACTCCGGGCTAAGGACATCTTGAAGATGTGGAGCCCTGCCCAATCACACCCAGGCTCCTGCCCCCCTCCCACAGGAGAGGAGTAGGCTAGGAGATGTACCCACCCCAGGGCAGGGACCCATTGGTCCCTGCCTTTGCCCTACCTGTAACGCCCCTAAATTTAGTATTTAGGGGCACCCTGAACCTTCCTTCCTCAGATCCCGATTGCAACAAGAAGAAGAACAAGAAACCAGAAGACCTGCCGTGCAGCTGCTAACAAAAGGATGACGCCCACTGACTTGGCCCCAGAACCTTACAGGCCTGTTGATCCTTGAACCTGCTCCTGTGAAACTCCGGCGACTCCCGCGGACAGCAACCTCGACAACCCCGGAGGACCTGCCTGCCTTGACCTTTCTAACCGACTGGGACTCCCATGAGCAGTGGTTCTGCTCAAACAACCATAACCCTGGTGCCAGCCAGGAACCGCGAATCCAGCACATTCTGCACCCGCCAAGACCGGCCTGTGCCTGAGTGACCCAAAACCACGAGGACGTCCCCCCGGCGACTGTGACCCGAAGTGCAGTGCCGAAAGACCCTCCTCGACGAACCAGATAACGCCTGCAGCCTCAGAACCAGGGACCCCTCCAACCGCGACCAGCTGAGGGTAAGATTTCCCGACACCAAAAAACACCCCTGCACCCGGCGGTCTGCGTCTCCCTGTGTCTTCTTTTGGGGTACCTACCTATTCTCTAAGATCCCAACTTACCTCTCGAAGTGGTGGTCGAACCTGAAGAATCTCCGTCCTCGAGTCTGCAGCCTTTGTTCACTTTTTAACTTTCCCATTGGATAACATTGAGCACCCGACGGCTCAAAAGCACCCTGCACCCATCCGCTCGAGTGCCGCTGGAAGTGCAACACCTACCCTACTCTACTTCTCCACTTGCCCTGAGGGAGTGATCAGGAGCCCGGCTCCCACAGCCGCGTGGCCCACTTGCTTGCAGCCACCAACCGAAGGCCCCCTACCTTCCATTGGGTTGCATTGGGCCTACACTCTCTGCACCCGGCTGCCCCTGTGCCGCTGAGGGTGTGACTACTGTACCTTTCCGACCCTGGGAGACCCCTGAGTCTATGCCCAGAATATTAACTCCACCAGCCGAGTACCTACCTAAAGGCCGATAACTCACTTTCCTTCCATAGGTTAACATTGACTGGTTTTCACTTGAAATTTCTTCTAAGTGTGGAGTTTTGAAACTTTAAAATATTCATCTAAAATCAGCCGAATAATGAGTTCCAAATTACTCACCTGTGATCAGGGGAGAAGCCAGTACTGAACCTTCTAGTGCAGTACTGAACCGTAAAATTAATCCTAACCGTACTTACCAGTTACCTGCATTTTCTTCCATAGGAAACCATTGACTGTTTTTCTGTGAAATTTCTGTCGATTTTTGCAAACTACAAATATTCTTTAAAAATCGTACCAAGTACCAAACCGTAATTGCTTACCTGACTTAGGTAAAGGTCCCAGTGCTGAATTTAGGAGTCCAGTACTGGATTACAAAAGTAACGAGAACCTACTTTACCTGTGACTTGAATTTCCTCCCATAGAATAACATTGCTTGTTTTTTCACTGAAAAGTTTCTAAGTGTCAACTTTGAAAATACATTTATATTCTTTAAAAATCACAACTTTAACTAAAACGCTTTTACTAAACTGTTTACAGCTTAGGTCCCGGGGCAAAATCCAGGATCCAGTCCAGTGGTTAGAAAAGTAATCCTTAAAGTAATCAACTGCATTAATGCAGAAAAACCCATTGAGCTCAATGTTAAATTGTGTTTGAAATTGTGTTGCCAATTGCAACCACTGTAGCTATTGTACTTACAATATCTATTGCCTTTTTGCAAAGTAATTATCTAAAGTCACTCATATTGAGAAAAGTATGTTTTGATACTTGTTGGTTCTAAAGTAAAACAATTATATCTTTTGATATAAAACAATTGGCCTAGAGTTCAGTTCTTGAGTGTGTGACACCTTTTGCTGACTGAGTGTGTACAACAAATGGGTTACACTGTCCTCTGATACTGCCTTACTGCTCGATTAAGCTACCACTTCGGAGAGTAAGGTTATATCTAACTTTAACCTCTGTCATACCTCTGGAGACTGGGGACTCTATACACAATGTACCTTACTTTGGTCCAGTATATATAGAGCCACTTTGTTACATTGGTGGACCAGTGGTGGGATACAAACTTGCATTAGTTGGACTACTTGGTTACCATCTGATCACACGACAGAACTCCTATATTGCCTATAGAATTCTGAAATTGTTTTTTCCAAAATCCTAAATGTCTCGTCAGGGCCTTGCTTAAAGTCCCATTAGAATTCTAGAAAAATAAAAAGTCACTATATTCAAGGGTAGAGGGTTAGAACTGTCAGGTTAGAATGTCTCAACAGACCCCAGCTATTAGTGAAGATAACATCATGGACCTGGTTGAGGAGCTCGACCTCACACCTTACTTACACTTGGCTTTCAAGGAATTGAGGTCCTTATGCAAAATTAAAGATATTGCAATCAGCCTGCATCCAACCAATCAAGGGCTCCAGGAGCTCCTGACTGAGTATGCTAAAGGCCACCCCTCTGAGCATGGTGATGACCAGTCAGAAGGGGGAGAGGTGTCAGAGGAGGAGGATAGTTCCCCCCCCCCCCGTCATCTCTAGGGAGGAGAGGGACCCCATACCCTTTACTCCAAGAATCAATCGCTGGGATCCTAGGCCTCACACAGGTGGGACAGGCCCTAGAGAAAACATTGGGAATAGCCCCAGTGAAGAGGACAGCTTTTAAAGCAAAGCTGGCAAAAAGAATAGACCCCCATCAATGGTGGCAGCAATAATACCAATAAGGATAGATAAGAGAATTCTGATCCTAAAATCCCCAAAGGGATTGTCCCAAAATTTGAGGAAGGTGATGACATTACCAAGTGGTTCACAGCCTTTGAGAGGGCTTGTGAAATAAGAAGGGTAAAGAAACCTCTTTGGGGGAACTCCTGTGGGAAATGTTCTCTGGTAACTGCAGAGACAGGCTTCTGACCCTCTCTGGGCCAGATGCAGGGTCCTATGACCTCATGAAGAACACTCTGATTGAGGGATTTGGGCTCACTACTGAGGAGTACAGAATTAGATTCAGGGGGCTCACAAAACCCACACCCAGTCCTGGATTGACTTCGTAGACTACTTAGTAAAGACGCTGGATGGTTGGTTAGCTGGACATAATGTGCATGATTTCACTGGCCTTTACAATCTGTTTATGAAGGAACATATATTAAGTAACTGCACAAATGAAAAGCTGCATCTGCATTTGGTAGACCTAGGTCTAATTTCTCCCCAAGAATTGGAAAAGAAGGCAGACCATTGGGTCAAGACTAGGGTGACAAGGACAACCACTGGGGGTGACCAAAAGAAGGTGGTTACAAAACTTCCCTAAGGGAAAGGTGGTGAGAATCCCCAAGATAAAAAGTCTGAGTCTTCCAAAGGCACCCAGAAACCTGTATAGGTGGGTGGGTCCCAAACTACTCCCTATGTGCCTCAGCCCTATAGGGGGAAGAACTTTGATACCCCCAAGGCCTATTTTAACAACTGTAAGAAGTTGGGACATTTAACTGTAGACAAAAATTGCCCTCAAAACAAGGCCCCTAAGGCACCCAGTACAGCTACTCCTGGGGCAGCAAGTTTACAAATGGGATCAGAGGAGTGCCCAGAACAAGTCGGAGAATACACTCAAGCAAGTCTAGTTTCCTTTTGGGAGGTGGAGTTTGACACTGTAGCTGTGTGGCCACCCAACCTGAATAAGTATTTGCAATACCCTTAAATTAATGGAACTAGAATAGAAGCACTGAAGGATACAGGTGCCAGTGTCACAATGGTGTGAAATACACTGGTTTCAACAGAGCAATACCTAATTGGAAAAACTCACCCAGTCACCAATGCTGACAGTGTTACCACTATTCATCCAATGGCTATGGTGACACTTGGTTGGGGAGGGGTTACTGGCTTGAAATAGGTAGTGGACTCTCAAAAGTTGCCAGCTGACTGTCTGCTTGGAAATGACCTAGAAACCTCAGCCTGGGCCGAGGTTAAGCAAGAAACCCATGCAGCAATGCTGGGTATCCCTGAATTGGTGTGTATGCAAACAAGAGCACAGAGCAAAAAGAATGGTGAACAAGTAGGTTTGGAGCCTGAAAGTATGGCCCAACCAACCAAGTGAAAAAGCAAGAAGACTGGGGGACCAGCTTCTACACAGCCACATTCTCAGGACCCCTCTCCTCAGGGAGAGGACTTGCAAATCCTAGAGGGAACTGAGCCCATGGAGCTTGAGCCTTACCAGGTAGAACTCTTGGGCCCAGGGGGACCCACTAGGGAAGAGCTTTGCCAGGGTCAGCAAGACTGTCCCACTCTTGAAAGCCTGAGGCAGCAAGCTGTTTCAGAAGCACAGTGAGATGTCAGTGGTACCCACAGAGCTTATTGGGAAGAGAGATTACTGTATGCTGAGGCAAGAAATCCCGCTCCTGGAACCACCTGGAGAGTAGTAGTGCCACAGAAGTACAGGGAGTTCCTCCTAACTTTGGCTCATCACTTCCCATAGCTTGTCATTTGGGGCAAACCAAAACTTGGGAAAGGCTAGTGAGCCACTTCTACTGGCCCCAGATGCACCAAAAGGTGAAGGAGTTTGTTAGCTCTTGTGTTACCTGTCAGGCCAGTGGCAAGACAGGTGGCCAGACAAAGGCCCCCGAGATACCACTGCCAGTGGTGGGGGTTCCCTTTGAAAGGGTAGGTGTGAACATTGTGGGTCCGCTTGAGCCTCCCACATCCTCAGGGAACAAATTAATTCTAGATGTAGTGGATCATGCTACTAGGTACCCTGAAGCAATTCCCCTTAGGACTACTAAAGCTCCTGCAGTAGCCAAGGCTCTCCTAGGTGTCTTTACCAGGGTATGGTTTCCTTAGGAGGTGGTTTCAGACAGGGGTACCAACTTCATGCCTGCTTACCTGAAGCACATGTGGATGGAGTGTAGTGTGCAGTACAAGTTTACTACCCCATACCATCCACAAACCAATGACCTTGTTGAGAGATTCAACAAGACATTGAAAGGTAAGTCCAGTGGGTCGCACACTGCTTGACCTATCAGCGTGTTTCCCCAAAGCATTGTGGTCCATGAAGTAAGCATCAGCGGGTGCGCCTCTGCCAGGGTCTTGAGCAAAAAATCACTGTCGCGTTGGCCATCCCTGGACACGTGTTTCGAGGTTGTTACCTCTCGTCATCAGGGAATAGGCATATATGTAGGGGTGCTGCGTAGGCTGCCAAAAAATATTCTCAGGTCCGGTACCACTCGTAGCACGCAGGTGCGTAACCCGGGCTCGTCAGCCCCACCAGCTCAAGAGAGCTTGAATATAAAAGAAAGTCCAGTGGGTTGCACACTGCTTGACCTATCAGCGTGTTTCCCCAAAGCATTGTGGTCCATGAAGTAAGCATCAGCGGGTGCGCCTCTGCCAGGGTCTTGAGCAAAAAATCACTGTCGCGTTGGCCATCCCTGGACACGTGTTTCGAGGTTGTTACCTCTCGTCAGCAGGGAATAAGCATATATGTAGGGGTGCTGCGTAGGCTGCCAAAAAATATTCTCAGGTCCGGTACCACTCGTGGCACGCAGGTGCGTAACCCGGGCTCGTCAGCCCCACCAGCTCAAGAGAGCTTGAATATAAAAGAAAGTCCAGTGGGTCGCACACTGCTTGACCTATCAGTGTGTTTCCCCAAAGCATTGTGGTCCATGAAGTAAGCATCAGCGGGTGCGCCTCTGCCAGGGTCTTGAGCAAAAAATCACTGTCGCGTTGGCCATCCCTGGACACGTGTTTCGAGGTTGTTACCTCTCGTCAGCAGGGAATAGGCATATATGTAGGGGTGCTGCGTAGGCTGCCAAAAAATATTCTCAGGTCCGGTACTACTCGTGGCACGCAGGTGCGTAACCCGGGCTCGTCAGCCCCACCAGCTCAAGAGAGCTTGAATATAAAAGAAAGTCCAGTGGGTCGCACACTGCTTGACCTATCAGCGTGTTTCCCCAAAGCATTGTGGTCCATGAAGTAAGCATCAGCGGGTGCGCCTCTGCCAGGGTCTTGAGCAAAAAATCACTGTCGCGTTGGCCATCCCTGGACACGTGTTTCGAGGTTGTTACCTCTCGTCAGCAGGGAATAGGCATATATGTAGGGGTGCTGCATAGGCTGCCAAAAAATATTCTCAGGTCCGGTACCACTCGTGGCACGCAGGTGCGTAACCCGGGCTCGTCAGCCCAACCTCGAAACACGTGTCCAGGGATGGCCAACGCGACAGTGATTTTTTTGCTCAAGACCCTGGCAGAGACGCACCCGCTGATGCTTACTTCATGGACAACAATGCTTTGGGGCAACACGCTAATAGGACAAGCAGTGTGCGACCAATTGGACTTTCTAAGACATTGAAAGGTATGATCATGGGACTCCCTGAAAAACTCAAAAGGAGATGGGATGTCCTGTTACCATGCCTGCTTTTTACTTTAGGGAAGTGCCACAGAAGGGAGTAGGGGTTTCTCCCTTTGAACTTCTGTTTGGTCATCCTGTAAGGGGACCACTATGTCTTATGAAGGAGGGTTGGCAGAGGCCTCTCCAAGAACCCAAGCAAGACATTGTGGACTATGTGCTTGACCTAAGGCCCAGAATGGCTGAGTATATGGAAAAGGCATCCAAGAATCTTGAGGCCAGCCAGGAGCTTCAGAAGCACTGATATGACCAAAAAGCTGCACTAGTTGAATTTCAACCTGGGGAGCACGTATGGGTTTTGGAGCCAGTGGAACCAAGGGCCCTCCAAGACAGATTGAGTAGCCCTTACCCTAGCCTGGAGAAAAAGAGCGAGGCCACTTATTTAGTGGACCTGGGCACAAGCAGGACACCCTAAAGGGTTATCCATGTGAGCCGCCTTAAACTCTACTATGACAGGGCTGACATCACCATGCTGATGGTGACTTATGAGGAACAGGAAGCAGAGAGTGAACCTCTCCCTGATCTCCTCTCTTACAGCCCAAAAGATGGGTCAGTGGATGGAGTAGTCTTTTCAGACACCCTCTCTACCCAACAGCAGACTGACTGCAAGCAAGTCTTGCAACAGTAGTCTAGTCTCTTTTCCCTGACCCCTGGTCTGACCAACTGGTGTACTCATGATGTGGACACTGGTGACAGTAACCCCGTCAAAAACAAGATCTATCGACAATCAGACCAAGTCAAGGAAAGCATCAAAGCTGAAGTCAGCAAGATGCTGGAGTTCGGGGTTATTGAACCCTCTGAGAGCCCCTGGGATAGCCCAGTGGTTCTGGTCCCCAAGCCTCATCCACAGGGTGGAAAGAGAGAGATGAGGTTCTGTGTGGACTATAGAGGGCTCAACTATGTCACCAAGACAGATGCTCACCCCATTCCAAGAGCAGATGAGTTGATAGACAAGTTGTGGACAGGCAAATTTCTCAGTACCTTTGACTTAACTGCAGGGTACTGGCAGATTGGCATGGCCCCAGGAGCAAAAGAGAGAACAGCATTCTCCACACCTGACGGGCACTATCAGTTTACTGTAATGCCTTTTAGGTTAAAGAATGCCCCTGCCACCTTCCAGAGGTTGGTGAATCGAGTCTTGACTGGGTTGGAATCCTTTAGTGCAGCTTATTTTGATGATAATGCTGTCTTTAGCTACACCTAGCAGGATCACCTGATCCACCTTGGGATGGTTTTACAAGCCTTGCAATCTGCAGGTCTAACTATCAAGGCATCCAAATGCCAGATAGTGCAGGGCACTGTGTTGTACCTGGCCCACCTTGTTGCTTGTTGTTGGAGGCCAGGTACGACACTTACAGCCCAAGATCCAGAGTATCATGGAATGGGCAGCACCAACAGCCCAGAGCCAAGTCAGGGCATTCCTTGGCTTGACTGGATACTACAGGAGGTTTGTGAAGGGATATGGGTCCATTGTGACTCCCCTCACAGAACTCACCTCCAAGAAAATGCCCAAGAAAGTAAACTGGACTGTTAGTTGCCGAAAGGCTTTTGACACCCTAAAAGAGGCAATGTGCTCAGCACCAATTCTAAAAGCACCAGATTATTCCAAGCAGTTCATAGTGCAGACTGATGCCTCTGAGCTAGGGATAGGAGCCACTTTCTTACAGTCAGTCTGTCCACAGCCGGGCCATAATTCAGGCGTACTACCTGTTCCTTGCCTTGATGTATATAAATGCCCAGGAAACAGACAGCACCCTCGCACCATGTTAGAGGAAACCCACAGTGCCCTGGTTTTGTGACGTCCGTGAGTGGAAATAATTCAGACTTAGCCCGATTTATGTGTAGTCTGGAAAAGGCTCAGTGATGAGTGATTTCGTCAAAAATCTGTGTCAAGTTTTCAGCAGGATGGCGTCCAAATAGTAGCATATCATCGGCACCGAAAGAGTACCGTTTACTCTTATCCTGGCAGTTGGTTGGGCGTATGAGAGCGATATTATTTAAATGAACATGCACATATTTTCTGATAATGCACATTTAAGTGATGAGTTCCTCCGAATGGTAACAGACCACAGCCTGAATAATACAATTCAACTAAGCTTTTCTAACATTAATTCACCCTGTTTTGTTGCAGAGTCCTAGACTTCATCAGCGTAATGACCTATGATTTCCATGGAGGCTGGGACAATGTCACAGGTCACAACAGCCCTCACCGTGTAGGGCCGGAAGACAAGGGTGACTTCATTTACTCTAACAGTGTAAGAGTAAAACTCTAATCCAGTGCTTCTATCCTTACAAATTCATGTTGTGTCTGAAGGGGCTTCATCACTAGTGACATGATATGCTTCTGGTGTCCACAGGAGTCTGCAATGAAGTACTGGAGAGATAATGGCGTCCCTGCCGAGAAGCTGATGATGGGATTCCCAACCTATGGCCGCACCTTTCGCCAAATTACCCCAAATGATTGCAGAATTGGTGCCCCAGTCAGTGGTGCTGGATCTTCTGGAACCTACACCCGCGAAGCTGGATTCTTGGCGTACTATGAGGTGCTTTTTTGAGTGATTTCAATTAATATATTTCTCTAAGATCAACCGGTGTTCAGAAAGTGTTGGTCTTTTGATTTACTCTTTCCTGTTCTCGACCACATACAACAAATTACACTTCTGTTCTTACAGATCTGCACCTTCCTGAAAGGAGCCACAATGAAATGGAGCGATGAGCAGAAGGTGCCTTATGCCTGCAAAGACTATGAGTGGGTGGGCTACGACAACGCTGTGAGCTACGAGGGCAAGGTAGGCCATGAGATCATGTACATCACTACATTAACTCAAGATGATGGAAAGGAATGCTTATCTTATTAAATGTTTCATATACTTGCCATTCAAAACTCCTCACGGCTAGAGCGAGGATACGAATCAAACTGTGCTTCCATGTAACCATTTAAACACCAGGTCACTACCAGAGTTTCCCTTTTGCTAAGAGACTTTTTTGTTTACGTGCAACCAAAGCTCTGCAACTTACCACTGCAAACGTTTTGCTTAATTAGATATCAGCCAACTGGGTCTGAGATTTATGTTTGATATACTATTATTCCAAGAAGAGTTTATTTATGACTTATGCGCCTGCTTTCATGATTTATGGTTAAAAGTGTTTTATAATTATAACACTGTTAGAAATGGGGGTCTCTAGTAGGCAGAGATAGGTACCTTTGTCCAAATAGGGACCCTTGCTTCTAGTCAGGGTAAGGGGGATACACACTTCAGATAACCCCTGCTCGTCCCCTTGGTAGCTTGGCACAAGTAGACAGGCTTATCCCAAAGGCAATGTGTAAAGTATTTGTACCAACACTCACAGTAACACAGTGAAAACACCACAAAAGGACTGGACACCACACCGGTTTAGAAAAATAAAGTATCTTTATCTAGACTAAACAAGACCAAAATGACAAACATACAAGAAAAATGACTTTCAAAAGGATATTGCAAAAATAAGCTTGTAGAAAGTCATTTTTCCTAATACTTGTGAGCTGGATTTTTGTTGTTTTGGTCTTGTTTAGTCTAGATAAAGATACGTTATTTTTCTAAACTGGTGTGGTGTCCTTTTGTGGTGTTTTCACTGTGTTACTGTGAGTATATGTACAAATACTTAACACTCATATGTTGTTATGTTATGCTATGTTATGTTGCGTTACATTATGCAGATTTGCATAACTTACTATCACCCGGGAGGCTATCCTGGCGCTGAGCAGGTGTGAGTTCTAGGAACAACTCTAGCAAGTATTCCCTGCCTATTAGGACCACAGCGTGACATGTTGTGTCCCCAACTGCTACCTCAAGAGACCATCTACTTTCTAGCTCCTCCCCATCCAGTCTGCGACCACCATGGGACTGGACTGCACCACTTGCAAGAGACAGCCAGGAGGTAGACCTCCATACAGATGCCACTCCCAGCAGCCCAAATGCGTGAGGCAGAGCATAACCACGGCAGGTTAAAGAGCAGAAGGCTACTTTATTAGGACAGGTGAACAGTTGAAATCTAAATACATAACACATATGCCAACATCCCCGTCTCACTAATACAAAGTTCAACTAGCCCCCCCACAACATGAACCAACCCCAAACAAACTATCCAAATCTTTCTCACCATACTCCTATCATTTTATTCACGGTACACTCACTTTTGCACCAACCATCGCTCCCTTGTACTCCCTCTGCCAAGGTCATCCCTGTCCCAACTCTTCTGACCCATTTCATGATTCTTATGCTTCTCTGCCACCCATGAAAAAACGTCATTTTTCCTTTCTCCCCGGAATCTAACGACCAAATCTGTTGATCAAAATAGGCTGCCACTCTAACAGTTCATCTAAACCTGCCAAACAGTAAGTTGTTGCCTCAACAGCCTAAACGAATTTAATAACACCATCTTGATACCATAATTTTTTTTGACAGACTGACTTTCAGTCCCAACAAGTACAGCTCATTCCCCTAAAGGACAAATGCACCCCATCCTGCCTATAAAACATAGGGTGCTCACTTTTGATATCTGCATATTCTACCACCCTAATGACTCTACCATTGAAAAAATGGCTCATCTCTCGGTTTACTTTTTTTCTGGCCCTTTCAACTGCACAACTGCAGTGCATTTCACAATTTCCAACCAAAACCTACTTGCCACCAAAGCCGTCCAAAATATACATGTGCCCAACCACATTCGACAAATCACATACAAATCTCAATAATTATTTCTTTTAACAGCCCCAAACCTGACAACTGCACCAAAACAGTCTCCCCAAGGTGGATTAAAAAGACGATGGGGACATAGTAACCCACCCGCTAACGTAGATAGCCATGGCAATAACTGACCCTACTTTGTCCCCCTTCTGCTACACCATTCAAATTTTGGTCCTGTAGACCAAAACCCATTTTTCCTGGAAGGATGGGTTTCCATCTGTCTGATAATCCACACGTAGAAGCATGGAATACCGGGTTCAGCTACACAACCTGAAACCAAAAGAAAACTTTACAATCAAAAGCTCAATAATGCATTTCAATATCCCTAATACAGCGTTTAGAACATGCAGAGCACTACTTGACCAAATTCATAACTTCGAAACTAAACAAAAAGCCTAATCTCTTTCCTTCTGATGCTGCACCTATCCGAATGGAATGTGTACCGGAATCCATCATTTTTTTCATATGCAAACCAATCTTGACCTTGCTCCCCTTGGGAACAGTCCAGCCAGACCTCCCAGACCAGGTCCTACCTGAACCAGAAACAAGCACCCTGGGAACGGTTTCGGGTATCACCCTTAATCAGCCAGGGTAGCATGAATCCAGTGGCACAGTGAGCACAGGACCCACGTCTTGGCGATGGCCTTCCCACATAGGGTGACTAAAGCAAAAAGAACAGATGATGGACAGAATGCTGAACAAATCAAATATTCACCCCGAGTCACAGATCTGCATTTAATCTATCATTTATTTATTCTCCACGCCACCCCAGTTTGAACCAAGTCATTTGAAAATGAGTCTTGACCCCGCTCCCCATGGTAACAGTCCGGGCTGAACTGCCAGGTCAGGTCCTCCCGGGACAAGAAACAAGCATCCTGGGTCCAGTTTTGGGGTATCACCACTCATCAACTAGGCTAGCTTGAATCCAGTTGCACAGTGAGCACATGACCTACGCCTGGCGCACTCTTCCCATTTATGGAGATAAAAGCAAAAAAAAACAGATGAAAAAAAAAAGAGATGATGTTCAACCAGCAGTCTTTTCCTATCTGCATGGCAAAATATTAAGCCCGTATGAGCTCTCTCATCTCTTTGAACCAAGCATCCACTTCGGCATATTCTATTGCGTATCCTATGCAAGATAATCCTTGCCCTTTTCCCGTTTGATCCTTCGTGAATTGTTCCAAATAATGGCACAAATGATCAAGCCTTTTCTCAACATCCTTCTCCTTCATACCGTCTTCTGCACCTCTTTCCAGAAGCTCTGAACAACCATAACATACATAGCTTCAATAACTGTACTTCAAAGCTTCAAAATCCGACCAACACAACGAATGTAAACTTGTTCCCAAACCCAATAACCTCTTGTGGTTACTGGTTCCCTCTTCTTGCCCACCCTCTTTTTTTTTTTTTTGTCCATCCCTGAAGTAGACACCTTCCCATTTCACCTGCTGATGGTTCGTAACCCCAGAATAATTTTCCATAAAAACTGATCCCTGCCCATTTTCCTGCAAATGTTGTAGATGACACACCTTTATAAATATGATCATGATGAACTTCACTACTTCCTCTCTTCTATCTGTTAGCTCATTAGTGCTCTGACCTCTTCTTAAAGCCCCACTGTTGAGAAATTGCTTCCAAGTCTTCCTTTAAGCTGTCCTAGTACTCTGTGCCAGTGAGGTTTCAATCAAACTGAGTATCTTCGCTCTCCCATTTTCCATTTCTCTGTTGGTACCTCAGTCTTCCGCAGATATCCTCAATGCAACAAATCATGGAATCTCTGCCACTGTGAATGAGACAATGCGTCTGCTATGTTATTGTTCACACCTGGCACATGTTTTGCTCTAAATAGAATATTTTATTATAGATATGTTTTATTTTCAAGATTAAGCAGCATAATGTGGTACCGACATGCACCCATAACTTTGGGGACTTAAACGGAGTTAACCACATTGTCATTACAGTGATTTACCAAGCATAAGGTATCCATCGATCTGCTAGAAATATATTTGTGAGTACATCATCTCTATTGTTTTGCATGGCTTTAGGTGGCATCTGATCTCAGTTGAGGTCCATCTGCCCCATCTGTTGACCCCAATGCATAGTACTTGAGCTAGCTGCCCCTCACCTTGTGCTCAGTTTGCATAATGTGTTTGGCATGGTATTGTGCAGTGTCTTGTATGTAAGGGAAATTCCCCCTTCTCCATTTCAACAATAAGAATTCTTCCTTCCAAGGGTGCACATTCTGGGATCTGAATCCCTCCAGCCCCTCCGCCAGCCAGGCGTGTCGTAATTGAGTGTACTTCAGGAATTGATTCTGCTTCAGTCTAAATTGCTGCAGTAGGGAGAGGAAGGGCATGGCGTCCCCATTTTCCAGCAGATCTCCAACTTTGGAGATTCCAACCCCTTCAGTTTCCCATATTTAACCTACCCATGACCCCACCCATAGTGTTATTTCTTTTGGTGACTTTTTGTGCCTAGCCAATACATTTAGTAGCTTTTTCCCATGTGTCTACTGTCACTTGGTTGCTGGCAGCAACTGTCAGGATGTTTTCCCCCACACAGGTAATGTGAATGTGTTCTTGTCTGTAGCTTTGTCCTTTCCAACCAAAAGGCCGAGTGGTCCTGGGGAGTGAAGTTCCAATAGTTTATATTTATCAGATGTGACGCTCAGTAGTAGGCCTTAATATCTGCAATGGTGAGCCCTCTGTTGTAGGGATTTCGTTGTATCCTGTTAAGTGCTACTCTGGCATGAAGTACTGGGTTTTTCAGAACCGGTACCGAACCGGTAACCCAGCGGTGCCAGGGACAACACCCTAAAACTTCGGGTTCTTCCTGATTCAGACTACAGAAACACAGAGTCTTCTAGGTGAAGTCAAAGATCGAATTTATTGGCTGCAACCAAGTAACAGGCGTCCAAAAGTACAACACGGTGTATATTCTCAGGAGACTGCTCAAAAAACAAAGCCAGCCTTCTCTTTTTATACAAAATATTACGCTTTAGGCAAACATTCTTTAGTTTACAGTTGACCATTCACATATTTTCACTACAAAGGAAAAGCAGAGTCATGATGACAATCCCACATTTCAGTTTGTTCAGCCCACAATCAATTACCCGGCAAGGCCCAGTATTTTCATCAGATATCGACGGACCCCCAATAAAAACGGGCACCTCCTCCTCGTAAAGCAAGTCATAAAGTAGGAAACAGGGACAGGTGTGTGCAAGATTAGGTGTGGTTTGTGAGCGATGAAAGGTTTATGGCATGTTGTGCCTTGATACTATCTCGTTCGGCCACTGGGAGAGGAACTGACCGAACAGGTTTGGCCTTGGGCAGTGGAGTCAGCTTGCCCAGGTCGTAGAGAAGTCAGGGAAGGTGTACGTGTCCTTCAGGGTCGTGTTTGGCCTTAATCATTGGCCTATGTGAGGGCAACTCAAAAAATGGCTGCCGTACACAAAATGGAACCCGAGGGTTCAGGACGAAAACTACGATTTCAAGGTGAAATCGTCACTCGAATATGATGAAAATGCTTGTGCATAGTGTACTAGCCATTCTCGGTCTTCTGATATCAAAACCGTCATGGTACGACGATGTTTATAACACGGGTCCAGAATTTCAAGTACTACAGACCCTCCTTTTGCCCTTACATAGGCAATAACCTATACTCATGCTAATCTGAGTCCAGGTCTATATGCATAAAGTCATTGAGATGCTGCTGTAGCATCATCCTATTACTTAGCTCGTCCCTTGATACAGGTTTCCTTACACACGAAGTAGCACAGAGGCCACATATTGCAGGAGCACACTGTACGCACAGACAGAACAGGAAAAGAATGGCTAAGATCATCCCAATGACCATTAGACTTTTCCATCCCCAGGCGGATATCAGTTCCCAGAACCATCCCATCAACGACCAATCTCCTTTATCCACATGAATAGATTCGGAAATCTTATGCAGTTTGGAGATGGCCTGGTACACTGTTGGAGCGTTATCTGGAATGAAAACACAGCAACTTGATTGGATCACTCTACATACCCCACCTCGGTCTGCAAATAAGACGTCTAACGCGACCCTGTTCTGAAGGGTCATAAGACGATCCGACTGGAGCTCAGCAGTCAAGTTACTAAGGGCACCGGCAGTTTCAACTACGGTGGACTCAACCACCCTTGTCAATTGCCTTATGTTCCTGCTGTTAACCATGGGTCCCCAGAACGGCAGAAAACCCTTTACGAAGTCTCCAAATTCTTGTTCTGCAGTATCCTCTTTACTGAAGACACCTCTAGCTATCCTTGTCTTATGGTAATCTGCCGCAGCTGTGTAGGTGGGAGGCAACAGGAACGAAACAAAGCATGTGCCCGAAAAGTCAGGGGGCAACCATGTATAAGCTCTATCATGGCAGATGAAATAGGTACCCCTAGCTGCTAGGAACGAAGGGGAAGTCTGGGACGCAAAAACATATGTTTCAGTGCAGGTACTCTTCCCTAACTGAGCTCTGGGATTCTTGCCAATACCTTGCAGACATAAGTGACCCTGTTGGGGTACAATCCAAATCGGGGAAGATCTCTTAGCTTGCTGTTTATCACTCAGAGTAACTCCATATCCGGTCACGTTCCATCCTATATATACTAGTGTCTCCTCTCTCGGGATAGTCTCATAGGAAATGTCTTCCTTAATCATATCTACTATACCCTTAACTAGAGCACTATTCTTAGGATTGTCTGTCACAGAACGTAGGGGGTAGGTCTCATGTGCGTAGATAAACATTGTTCTGTATGCCCACACAGAACCATTATGGCTGAAAGGCAGAACCAGATAAGGGATACCTTTATCCGTTGTGTGAGGCATAAGACCACACACCCAACAGTTAGTTGTGTTCATAACTAGTTGGTGTTGGTGCAAAAGCTGAACGAAGGAGTTATTAATAAACTCTAATCTCCTAGCGGACTCATGTTCAGGAAGAGGTTGAAAAGAATGTGGGGAAACAGTAGAAGGAGGAGGTATGGGCGATGCAGTGGGTGTAAATGTCACTTGAAAAGAGAATAAAACATATCCTATAAAAAACATCATTACACTGAACAACATAAAAATGCATAGTATCAAAAAGCGTTTCGTGGTCATCATTCTACATATTCTGGCTTTAAAGTTCATTGTTTTGGCAGGTCTCTCCATCTCGAGAAACTCCATCCTCTCTAAGATGCTGCTCGCGATGGTAGGGTGTTCTATGCTAAGGAATGCTTCTGTCAGTCCAGGGCATCTCCCTTAGACCAACCAGAACTGTCGACCTAACGTCTTCAGCTGCACCCCAAAGACTTGGGCAACCGCGACCCTACAGCTGAACCCGGATGGTGGTTCGAAAAACAAAAATAAAAAAGTTTCTCAGATGAGAGAGCTGCACTTTCAAATTTTAGCAAAGAAAAGGATTTTTTTTTTTATTTATTTGTCCATAGTTCTCGGCCTCAGATTATAACGTTTCTTCCCAGGTACTGTCTGGTCTTGAAACAGGAGTTCAGGCTCTGTAGTGTCCAATCGTATTGACGGCGGCACAGCTTCTTGCAAGAGATTGTCACTTTCTTTTTCAGAAATTGTTCCTTTCAGCGTGCATCACTGAAAGGTAGAAAGCGAGGCACAGTTTCAGTCTCTGAGTCAGCGATACCCTCCTGGACCCACCGGTCATACGGTAGAGGCAAAGGCACCCTCTTGCAGTGTACACCGTGGATCCAGTGCTTCTTCCCCTCCACTCGAACGGCTGATCTTGTTGAGAGAAGAACTAGATGAGGGCCGGTCCACCGGGGCTGGTCATTCTTTGTTCGCTGGAAGTTATTGACCAGCACCCAGGATCCAGGGTCGATGTGATGACCTGGAGCTTCAGAGACCTGAGGCAGAGTATCGTGAACCTGTTGGTGTAAAACACGCAATTTAGCCGTCAATTCATACAAATAATCAAGCAGGACAGGGTGTTCGATCTCACTGAATTTTGTCGGCCTTGGCACTCCCCATATGTTGGCCGGACGGCCGAACACAATCTCATATGGACCAAGTCCCACTCGCGAATGCACAGTCATTCTGGTTGAGAGGAGTGCTAAAGGCAGAGCGTCAGGCCATTTAAGACCAGAGCTCGCTTGAATTTTGGCCAACTTTAGTTTTAACGTGCCATTGTAACATTCTACTAGTCCAGCTGATTGGGGGTGATTTGCAGCGTGGAATTTCTGTTGGATGCCTAGCCCTTCGCATACTTTCTTCATCCCTCGACCCACAAATTCACTCCCATTGTCACTCCAGACCATTCTCGGCATTCCAAATCTAGGGAAAAACTCTTTCACAAGGGCTTTAGCTGTGGATAAGGCAGTGTTGTCTTTCAGGGGATATGCTTCTACCCATCTCGGAAAGGCACAAACAACAACGAGTACGTATTTAAAATTGTTGCACCTTTCCATGTGGTTGAAATCTAGCTGCAAAACCTCGAACGGATACGTAGGAGGCGCAAAATGACCAGCTGGAGTTGGGGTTCCCCTACCAGGATTGTATTTCAGACACACCATGCAATTCTTGACCACATTCTCTGCACACTTAGGAATTCCAGCATTTTGCCATACTTACAAATCCCTTTCATACTGATGTGAGCCATTCCATGGGCCATTGTAACCACTGCAAGCACATACGCATCAGGTAACAACCATCTTTGATGCTCTGATAATTCAACCCAACAACCATTCGCATCCAATTTACCCGTACTCTCTCTCCACACACTCAACTCTTCCTCTGTAGCTTCAGCTTGAATAGACTTCACACTCTCTATCGTGTCTTCACACATTCCAACGTCACCAATCCATCTTGCAGGGCCTGCAACATACATTCGACTCATCGCATCCCTCGCTGTTTTTTTTGCGACTTCGTCGGCAAATGCATTTCCACGACCAACATCATCAGTAACCTTCTTGTGCGCACTGCATTTCACAATCGCAACTTGCAACGGCAAAGTAAGTAACTCCAGAAGCTCATTCACCAACTGACCATGTTGTATCTTAGCTCCATGCGAAGTCAGAAACCCACGTTCTTTCCACAATCGTCCAAAACTGTGAGCCACACTGTTAGACCTGGCACCTTGGCGTGAGTTTCCCTTCCACTTTTTGCTGTTGTGCCTCAGATGTTTTTGCTGGTGTCCGCTACTCAGGGCACTGCGCCACGGCCAACCCGTGCCGCAGTGCAAGTGCTCCCTACTGTAAAGTGTACATGTGATTGATATACCTGATTGGTTCATTGGATTTACTGTCAGTCCCCAGTAAAGTGCACCAGGAGTGCCAGGGCTTGTGAATGCCAATACTGCTAGTGGGCCTGCAGCGCTGGTTGCGCCACCCACAGAAGCAGCCTTAAAATGTGTCTAGGGTCTGCCATTGCAGAACCTGCGTACAGTCTGGTACTGTCATGCTGGCTGGGCAAGTGCACACACTTGCCAGCCCCTAAACCTTCCCTTAACTTCATATTAGTCACCCCTATGGTAGGCCTAAGGGCAGGGTGCATTGTAAGTGTAAGGTAGAACATGCCCTGATGTGTGTGGCATGTTCTAATAGTGAATTACTGCCAAATTCGTTTTTCACTATTGTAAGGCTACCAGTTCCCTTCTAGGCCAGATGGGCTGCTGGAATTATTACACTCTATAATCCCAGCAGGCTCAGGGAACATGGTAGAAATTAATGTTTAGTATGCCTGAACTCAGAATAATAAAATACTTCTTTTAGTAAAGTTTATTTTAATATCCTGTGTTTGCAAATGCTACTTTTAGAAAGCTAGCATTTGCTTGTCTAACTATTTCAGCCCGCCTCTGCTTTTGTGTGTATCTGACTGTCTGGTGTGTGTGAGTGACAGGGCTGGGAGTTGACAGGTAGTGAATAGCCAGATGACACCTTAGTGGGTGGTGGGAGTTTCCCCTGAATGATGCATCAGGCTGTGCCCTGCCACCACAATGCTGGCTCCGCCCTCCTGGGGAGCGACTGATGACTCAGCCTGCACCTGGCCCAGGAAGGACCGAAGCTTGTCAACAGAGTGCTCAGGCTGCCCCTGTCTTCACAATGCCGGCTCCGCCCCCCTGGGGAGCGGCTGATGTGCCTGCCCTCACACTGAATGCAGAAGCAGAAGTACCCACCACAAGTGCTCAGGAGCTGAGAGCAGTTATGCAGAGGCCCCCCTGGCCAGTGAGAACAAAAGAAACTGTGTATAAAAGTAGGAGCCCTGCTCCTTGTAAATTAGAATCCTGTTTCACCACGAAGGACCTCTGCCCGACTAGAAGGAGAAGAGACGCTGGGAGAACTGGCCTGCTGCTTGCCTTGCTGAGAAAGGAGAGGAAAAGACTTGATAAGAAAAGACTTTGCTGCTTTGTGCTTAAACATTCTCCAAGGGCTTGACTGAGCTTGCCCCCTGACCTGAGCCACAGGACCATCTGGCTCAACCTGCCTCTGCTCGTCTGCCGGTAATTAACCGGGATATCTACTACTGCCGGAGCTGTGACCTTGGTGCCCCCAGCCCCTCCCTGAGGCCGTGACCGACTGTGTCTCCTCGTCCCCGCCGAGGAAGAGCTCCGCTCCGTTGAGCCGCTCTCCCCCCGCTGAGGAGATCGCTGTGTTGACCGCCTGGAAGGCTCGCTGCTGTGGTGCCCCCCAGCCCCTCCCTGAGGCCGTGACCGACTGTGTCTCCTCGTCCCCGCCGAGGAAGAGCTCCGCTCCGTTGAGCCGCTCTTCCCCCGCTGAGGGGATCGCCGTGTCGACCGCCTAAGAGGGCCCGCTGCGGTGCCTCACCCTCCCGCCAGAAATCCCCACCGGACGCAAACAGACCCAGGGGACAGACCTCCGAACTGGACGGACGCCTCGGGTGCCAGCCTCGCTCTGCCTGAGCCGCTGGGCACCTCGCCTTTGTCCCCGGAGGAAAGCCGCCACCGAGACCGTCAACGGGCTCGGGGCCCGCAACGTTTGTTTCTGCCCTTGGTTTTGGGGCTGCCAACCTGCCTGCAAGGGCCAAGGAATTGTGAACATCCCCCGCGGTGCGAGCCGCCCCTGTTTCGCTGACCCGCACCGCTCTGTGTGCCTGCCTGCAGCTCCGCGCTGAGAAGAGCGCTCCAGCCCCTCCCGCTGGAATCCTTTAGCTGTCGGGGAGACGAGGCTGCAATCGGAGCCCCTGCCCGAGTGACTGGGGCTGCGCTGGGTCCTTGGGCCTCCCCTCCACCTGGACAGCTCTGAGGTCGGTGTTTCCCCCCCGAGGGGGTCCCGCAGACCAGGGGGGCCATCCGCTGTCAGAGACCCGGCCGGGCCGATCGCGCCTCACGCGGGAAGCGTGAGACTTGGCAGGGCGTCGGGATTTCACCCGTCTAAAGCGCAACAGAGTGCATAACCGAACCCCCTAGGACCTAGAGGGGAGGAAAAGTGCCCAATCTGGGCAGAAACGAACAAAGACTCACGGGAACACTGTGGAATACACCCTAAGATAAGAACAGTGCATTTTTGAACTACAACTAAAAGAGAGCTTGCCTATTTACAACCTGTGGGCATACAGAACCGTTATTTGATCTTGTGATAAGTCTGACCTAAGAGATATATATATTTTACATAAAGAAGCGTATTTTTATATACTCACAACCTGGTGTCCATTTGTGGGGGGATTGGTATATTTTACTGTGTGTGTGTCTACAAATGCTTAACTGACTAACGCCTGGAGAATCGCCTTGGCTGCTCACGCCACGCACCTAGAGGGTGAGCAAGGGTAATTCTGAAGGGTCATCCTTTGCCCTGACTTAGGGGAGAGGGTCCCTGCTTGTCACAAGTACTTACTTGCGCCAACCAGAGACCCCCAATTCTAACATTGGACGCAGCGGTGAGGATTTGCGAATTTGCATTTGTAGTTTACATACAGTGAATTACTGATCACCACATAGGGAGAGCAGATCTATAACGCAGCCACAGGTTTCCAGTTCCTTTTTGTTGATTTTGTTGAGACATCTGCCATTACTGAAGCCATGCCTGGCTCGCTCCCTGCTGGAAGAGCGCTCTCTACCTTCTCTGGAGCAGATGACATAGATTGGAGAGAGGGAGCCTTGAGGAGCTTAACCAATGACCAGCTGAAAGATCTCTGCACAAAATGCAGAATTGCCAAAAGTGGATTGAGCAACAAGACCCAACTCGTGACGGCGCTGAGAGCCTGGAGGGAGTCAAGAGATCCACAGACCCCGGTGGATATCATTCCACCAGATGGCGCTGTAGAGCCCCCCAGAGGCCTGTCACCAGAGGAGCTGGCAGACAGAGCAGCAGACAGGGCACATGCAATGGAGATGGCAAGATTAGCTGGGCAAATGGAAATGGAAAAACAAAAACTGGAAATGGACAAGCAAAGATTGGCCATGGAGGCACAGCAACGCCAGCTGGACCATGACCTGAGAATGAAGGAGTTGGATCAAAGAGGTTTGGGAACAGCTCCTTCTGGTGGCAGCACAACGCCGGTGCAGGTAGAGTCCAAAGTGTACATCCCCAAAGATGTAGTTAAGGAGTTCCTTAGGGGGGATGACATAGGACAGTGGTTTAGGGCATATGAGGTAGCCATGTCCTCCCACCGGGTCCCTGAAAAGGATTGGGGAGCGGGGTTGTGGGGAAGGTTCCTTAGTGAAGGGCGGGACACCCTGCTAGATTTGCCCACTGCAGAACAGATTTCCTATTCCCACATGAAAGAGGCCTTAATGACCAGGTATGGGCTTACCCCTGAATTATATAGACAGAGGTTCAGGGGGTGTGCAAAGCGTCCTGGGACTACGTATGTGGAGTATGTGAATTTTTTTTGCAGAGCCCTGGATGGTTGGGTGAAGGGTAACAAGGTGAATGATTTTCAAAGTCTCTTTGATTTAATTGCATGGGAGCACTTGTCTGATAACTGTTTTCCTGAGTTACGCCAGCACCTGATTGATAGCAAGCTGTCCAACCCGAGGAAGCTTGCTGAGGAGGCGGACCGCTGGCTCAGCACCAGGGTCCACAAGGGTCCAGTGGGAGACTCCGCCAAGGGTGGGCAGGGTCCCCAGCAGAAGAGTGGGGGGGACAGGGGTAAACAGAAAGGGTTCCCTAAAGGCCCCCAAAGTAATCCTCAAGGGAACCAGCAGAAGGGTTCTCAGCCTCCCCCACCCCCAAAGCAGAATGGGGCCCCGACAGGTAGACCTGTTCCAAAGGGGCCCTTCAATTGTTACAAATGTGGTGACCCGGGGCACATAGCCAGTGACCCCAAGTGTCGCCTGTTTGGAAAACCAGCACCCACTGGTGCTCCGCCCCGACAAGTGACCAGTGTTCACTTAGGAGAAGAAGTGATGGTCCCGGGGGGTGGAGATCCTGTTCAGATGACCCTAGTCTCACTAGGAGACAGTGAGATGGTCCCTACAAACTACCTGCCCTCTAACACTAAAAAATATGGGCAGGTGGTTACCATCAATGGTAAGAAAGCTGAGGCTCTTAGAGATACAGGAGCCAGTGTGACTGCAGTGAGGCAGCACCTGGTGTCTCAAGAGCAGGTTGTACCCCATGCCTACTGTAGGGTTGTCAACGCTGACAATTCAGAGAGTCAGTGTCCGATGGCTCAAGTTCCCTTCGAGTGGGGGGGGGTCTCTGGTACTCTGCAGGTCTGTGTGAGGAAAACCATGCCTGTTGACTGTTTGCTAGGGAATGACTTGGAGGACTCCCCTTGGGAAAAGGTGGAGAAAACGACTCACCTGAAGATGGTGGGTCTGCCTGACTGGGCGTGCGTGACCACCCGGTCAATGGCAGCCAGTAGGGGTGATCAAGAAGTCCTGGGACCTGAAGGAGAGGCCCAGGAACCGGCCTTAGAGAGAAGGCGCAGGGGGCGCGGGAAACCGGCCCCTGCTGTTCCCACGGTCCAGGAGGAAGCAGACCTTGAGGGGGATGCCCTGGAGCCTACAGGGGAACAGATTGCTGAACTGGGGGACCTGCCTGAGCTGACCCATTGGCAGCAAGAAGGAGGCCCCTCCAGGGAGGAATTCTGCAGGGAGCAGAAAGAATGCCCTTCTCTCGTGGGTATGCGGCAGCAGGCTGCAGACCAGGCCAATGGTGTTCAGGCCAAAACACATTATGTGTACTGGGAGAATGACCTCCTGTATTCAGAGCCTAAGACTGCTGAACCTGGGTCAGCCCGTGTGCTGGTGGTACCCCAGAAGTTCAGAGCCTTCCTACTGGGACTGGCTCATGATGTGCCGTTAGCAGGACATTTGGGGATGGACAAGACCTATGACAGGCTTGTCACCCACTTTTACTGGCCCCAAATGCACAAGAGCTCAGATGCTCATTGTAGGACCTGTCCAACTTGCCAGGCAAGTGGGAAGAGTGGAGGGAAGAACAAGGCTCCACTCCAACCATTCCCTGTGGTCAGTACTCCATTCCAACGAGTGGGTATTGACATTGTTGGGCCTCTGGACCCCAAGACAGCCATGGGCAACAGGTTCATCCTGGTCTTGGTGGATCATGCCACCCGGTACCCTGAAGCCATCCCTCTGAGGACAGTGACGGCCCCCGTGGTGGGGCGTGCACTAATGGGAATTTTCTCCAGAGTGGGGTTCCCTCTAGAGGTGGTGAGCGACAGAGGGACCAACTTCATATCCAAGTATATGAAGTCCCTTTGGCAAGAGTGTGGTGTGACCTACAAGTTCACCACACCTTACCATCCCCAAGGAAATGGGTTGGTTGAAAGATTCAACCGAACCCTAAAGGGCATGATCATGGGCCTGGAAGGTCCAATGAGGCGTAAGTGGGACGTCCTCTTACCATGCCTGCTCTTTGCATACCGCGAGGTGCCACAGAAGTCTCTAGGGTTCAGCCCCTTTGAGCTGCTGTATGGTCACCCCGTGAGAGGACCACTGAGTTTGGTAAAGGAAGGCTGGGAGCAATCTCCCAGGAAACCTCCCCAGAATGTATATAGCTACATGCTGGCCTTCAGAAACCAAACCAGGCGCTTCAGACAACTTGCTGAGGCAAATCTGGAAGCTAGCCAGGAGGAGATGAAGCGGTGGTACGACCAGAATGCCACTCTGGTAGAGCTTCAGCCTGGACAAGAGGTGTATGTCTTGGCCCCAGTGGAACCCTGTGCACTTCAGGATAAGTGGACGGGCCCATTTGAGGTTGTGGAGCGCAAGAGCTCAGTGACATACTTGGTGGACATGAAGACGCCCAGGAATCCTTTAAGGGTCTTACATGTCAACCGCCTCAAGCCCCACTTGAAAAGGTCCGAAGTGGGCATGCTGTTGGCCACTGATGATGGAATGGAAGAGGAGTCTGAGCCTCTTCCTGACCTCTTAGTGGCCTGTGAGAAAGATGGGTCAGTGGATGGAGTTAACCTCTCACCCACCCTGACCCCTGAGCAACAGGAAGACTGCCGCCAGTTGCTGGGGCAGTTTCCAGACCTGTTCTCCCTGGTTCCTAGTGTCACAGATTGGTGCGTCCATGATGTGGACACAGGAGACAGCTTACCTGTGAAGCATAAGGCTTACAGGGTAACTGACAGGGTCCGGGCCTGCATCAAGGAGGAGGTCTCCAAGATGCTTGCTCTTAGGGTGGTTGAGTCTTCCAGCAGTCCTTGGTCCAGCCCCGTGGTCTTGGTCCCAAAGGCTGCTGCGCCGGGAGCCACACCTGAACTCCGGTTCTGTGTGGACTACAGAGGACTCAATTCAGTCACCAAGACTGACGCGCACCCTATCCCCAGAGCTGATGAGCTCATTGATCGGCTAGGGGCTGCCCGGTTCCTCAGCACGTTTGATTTAACGTCTGGGTACTGGCAGATCGCCTTGACCGATGGGGCAAAGGAGAGGTCCGCATTCTCCACACCAGATGGGCATTTCCAGTTCCGGGTTATGCCATTTGGGATGAAGAATGCCCCTGCCACCTTTCAGAGGTTGGTCAACCAGGTGTTGGTTGGGCTGGATGAGTTCAGTGCCGCCTACCTGGATGACATCGCAGTGTTCAGTGGCACCTGGCCAGAACACCTGCAGCACCTCTGGGAAGTGTTGATGGCGCTGCGCAAGGCAGGCCTCACAATCAAGGCGAGCAAGTGCCAGATTGGGCAGGGTTCCGTGGTGTACTTGGGACACCAAGTGGGGAGTGGCAAGGTGGCACCCTTGCAACCCAAAATTGAGACCATCCTGGCTTGGGAACCCCCAAGACCCAGACTGCAGTGAGAGCCTTCCTGGGGCTCACTGGGTATTACAGGAGGTTTGTCAAGGGCTATGGCACTATTGTGACCCCCTTGACAGAGCTGACTTCTAAGAAGCAGCCCAGGAATGTGATTTGGACTGACACCTGTCAGAAGGCTTTTGACACCCTGAAGACTGCCATGTGCACGGCGCCCGTGCTCCTGGCTCCTGATTTCTCCAAGGAATTCATAGTGCAAACAGACGCTTCAGAGCATGGTGTAGGGGCTGTTCTCTCACAGATGACTGAGGAGGGCTGGGACCACCCTGTAGCCTTCATCAGTAGGAGGTTACTGCCACGGGAAAGTAGGTGGAGTGCAATAGAGCGTGAAGCATTTGCTGTGGTCTGGGCACTGAAGAAGCTAAGACCCTACTTGTTTGGGTCTCACTTCCGGGTTCAGACAGACCACAGGCCCCTCAGATGGTTGATGCAAATGAGGGGTGAGAACCCAAAACTGTTGAGGTGGTCCATCTCCCTACAGGGTATGGACTTTACGGTGGAACACCGCCCTGGCACAGATCACGCCAACGCTGACGGTCTGTCCAGGTTTTTCCGCCTTAGTGATGTGGAACTCCCTGGGGAAGGGTAGTTCCCCCCACATTTCAGCTGGAGGGGACACGTGTTAGACCTGGCACCTTGGCGTGAGTTTCCCTTCCACTTTTTGCTGTTGTGCCTCAGATGTTTTTGCTGGTGTCCGCTACTCAGGGCACTGCGCCACGGCCAACCCGTGCCGCAGTGCAAGTGCTCCCTACTGTAAAGTGTACATGTGATTGATATACCTGATTGGTTCATTGGATTTACTGTCAGTCCCCAGTAAAGTGCACCAGGAGTGCCAGGGCTTGTGAATGCCAATACTGCTAGTGGGCCTGCAGCGCTGGTTGCGCCACCCACAGAAGCAGCCTTAAAATGTGTCTAGGGTCTGCCATTGCAGAACCTGCGTACAGTCTGGTACTGTCATGCTGGCTGGGCAAGTGCACACACTTGCCAGCCCCTAAACCTTCCCTTAACTTCATATTAGTCACCCCTATGGTAGGCCTAAGGGCAGGGTGCATTGTAAGTGTAAGGTAGAACATGCCCTGATGTGTGTGGCATGTTCTAATAGTGAATTACTGCCAAATTCGTTTTTCACTATTGTAAGGCTACCAGTTCCCTTCTAGGCCAGATGGGCTGCTGGAATTATTACACTCTATAATCCCAGCAGGCTCAGGGAACATGGTAGAAATTAATGTTTAGTATGCCTGAACTCAGAATAATAAAATACTTCTTTTAGTAAAGTTTATTTTAATATCCTGTGTTTGCAAATGCTACTTTTAGAAAGCTAGCATTTGCTTGTCTAACTATTTCAGCCCGCCTCTGCTTTTGTGTGTATCTGACTGTCTGGTGTGTGTGAGTGACAGGGCTGGGAGTTGACAGGTAGTGAATAGCCAGATGACACCTTAGTGGGTGGTGGGAGTTTCCCCTGAAGGATGCATCAGGCTGTGCCCTGCCACCACAATGCTGGCTCCGCCCTCCTGGGGAGCGACTGATGACTCAGCCTGCACCTGGCCCAGGAAGGACCGAAGCTTGTCAACAGAGTGCTCAGGCTGCCCCTGTCTTCACAATGCCGGCTCCGCCCCCCTGGGGAGCGGCTGATGTGCCTGCCCTCACACTGAATGCAGAAGCAGAAGTACCCACCACAAGTGCTCAGGAGCTGAGAGCAGTTATGCAGAGGCCCCCCTGGCCAGTGAGAACAAAAGAAACTGTGTATAAAAGTAGGAGCCCTGCTCCTTGTAAATTAGAATCCTGTTTCACCACGAAGGACCTCTGCCCGACTAGAAGGAGAAGAGACGCTGGGAGAACTGGCCTGCTGCTTGCCTTGCTGAGAAAGGAGAGGAAAAGACTTGATAAGAAAAGACTTTGCTGCTTTGTGCTTAAACATTCTCCAAGGGCTTGACTGAGCTTGCCCCCTGACCTGAGCCACAGGACCATCTGGCTCAACCTGCCTCTGCTCGTCTGCCGGTAATTAACCGGGATATCTACTACTGCCGGAGCTGTGACCTTGGTGCCCCCAGCCCCTCCCTGAGGCCGTGACCGACTGTGTCTCCTCGTCCCCGCCGAGGAAGAGCTCCGCTCCGTTGAGCCGCTCTCCCCCCGCTGAGGAGATCGCTGTGTTGACCGCCTGGAAGGCTCGCTGCTGTGGTGCCCCCCAGCCCCTCCCTGAGGCCGTGACCGACTGTGTCTCCTCGTCCCCGCCGAGGAAGAGCTCCGCTCCGTTGAGCCGCTCTTCCCCCGCTGAGGGGATCGCCGTGTCGACCGCCTAAGAGGGCCCGCTGCGGTGCCTCACCCTCCCGCCAGAAATCCCCACCGGACGCAAACAGACCCAGGGGACAGACCTCCGAACTGGACGGACGCCTCGGGTGCCAGCCTCGCTCTGCCTGAGCCGCTGGGCACCTCGCCTTTGTCCCCGGAGGAAAGCCGCCACCGAGACCGTCAACGGGCTCGGGGCCCGCAACGTTTGTTTCTGCCCTTGGTTTTGGGGCTGCCAACCTGCCTGCAAGGGCCAAGGAATTGTGAACATCCCCCGCGGTGCGAGCCGCCCCTGTTTCGCTGACCCGCACCGCTCTGTGTGCCTGCCTGCAGCTCCGCGCTGAGAAGAGCGCTCCAGCCCCTCCCGCTGGAATCCTTTAGCTGTCGGGGAGACGAGGCTGCAATCGGAGCCCCTGCCCGAGTGACTGGGGCTGCGCTGGGTCCTTGGGCCTCCCCTCCACCTGGACAGCTCTGAGGTCGGTGTTTCCCCCCCGAGGGGGTCCCGCAGACCAGGGGGGCCATCCGCTGTCAGAGACCCGGCCGGGCCGATCGCGCCTCACGCGGGAAGCGTGAGACTTGGCAGGGCGTCGGGATTTCACCCGTCTAAAGCGCAACAGAGTGCATAACCGAACCCCCTAGGACCTAGAGGGGAGGAAAAGTGCCCAATCTGGGCAGAAACGAACAAAGACTCACGGGAACACTGTGGAATACACCCTAAGATAAGAACAGTGCATTTTTGAACTACAACTAAAAGAGAGCTTGCCTATTTACAACCTGTGGGCATACAGAACCGTTATTTGATCTTGTGATAAGTCTGACCTAAGAGATATATATATTTTACATAAAGAAGCGTATTTTTATATACTCACAGCCTGGTGTCCATTTGTGGGGGGATTGGTATATTTTACTGTGTGTGTGTCTACAAATGCTTAACTGACTAACGCCTGGAGAATCGCCTTGGCTGCTCACGCCACGCACCTAGAGGGTGAGCAAGGGTAATTCTGAAGGGTCATCCTTTGCCCTGACTTAGGGGAGAGGGTCCCTGCTTGTCACAAGTACTTACTTGCGCCAACCAGAGACCCCCAATTCTAACACACACCAAACGCATACTGGCTGTCGGTATATATGTTCACTTTCATTCCTTTCGAAAACACACACGCTCTTGTAAGTGCAATCAACTCTGCTGCTTGAGCTGAATTGTGTGGGATACGTGCAGCTTCAACAATCGTATGCAAAGTCGTAACAGCATATGCCGCAGTCGTATCTCCATTCGGAAGCTTGAAGCATGAACCATCCACCCATAAGGTACCATCACACTTTGCAAGAGGAGTGTCACTAAGATCTATTCTCCCTTTCGTTTCTTCTTCTGTCCTGAGAAAACAATCATGTTGTTCAGAAGCATCTAACTCTGCTACAATAGGCAACAACGTAGCTGGATTAAGCGTGTTGCATCTTTTTATGTGCACATGACTCGCTAATAATGTCAACTCGTAACCTGACAACCGCGCACTAGTTAAGTGCTGTGTCTTGGTCCGGTTTAACAACGTGTCCACTGCATGTGGAACCATCACAATCAATGTATTATTCATCACTATACCAGCAGACTGTCGAATAGAAACAGCTGCTGCCGCTGTGGCTCTTAAGCAACTCGGCAATGCTTTAGCTACCGGATCCAAAGTCGACGAAAAATACGCACATGGACGCTGCTTGTCTCCGAACAACTGTGTCAATACCGATAATGCACAACCTTCCTTCTCATGGACATATAATGTAAAGGGCTTACTGTAGTCGGGGGTACCCAACACAGGAGCCAAACATAATGCATTGCGCAATTCGGAAAAGCTTTTCTGACACTCTTCAGACCATGGAAGGGGATTCGGTGTATCTTTACAGGTTAATGCCACCAAAGGTTTGGCCAACAGAGAAAAGTTTGGTATCCATTGTCTGCAATATGATGTAATACCTAAGAAAGCACGTACTTCTCTCTGTGTCTTTGGCACACTCAATTTCGCTATTGCCTGAATTCTTTCTGGGGACAGATTCCTTCCCTCCTTCGATAAGAGATGACCTAAGTAGGTCACTTCTTGTCGACAATACTGCAATATTGCAATTTTGAAAGAGACACTTTGTGGTGCAAATCAGACAAATGACGCAACAACGACAACGTGGCTTCTTTACAGATTTCCTCAGTATCTGCAGCGATGAACAAATCATCGACGTACTGAATAAGGGTAGCGCCATCAGGTAAAACAATTGTATCAAGTTGTGTTTTTAAAGCTTGACTATATTTTGATGGGCTTTCACAGTAGCCTTGGGGAGCGCGTTTGAAGCGGAAGCTTCGATCTCCCAAACTGAAGCCAAAAATATCCCTGCTCTCTTCGGCTATTGGTATGCTGAAGAAAGCATTCTTCAAGTCAATCACCGAGAACCAAGTGGCGGAAGCTGGAATCATAGTCAATAAGGCAGTGATATCAGGAACAACTGGAAATTGTGGTACAACAATCTTATTCACCTCTCTAAGATCAATCACAAATCTGTATACTGGTTGCTGAGAAGGATCAGTACGCTTTAAAACAGGCAGAACTGGACTATTGCAAATGTTACCTCTTGTCTCTTCAATTACGTCCTTTTCAATCAGGTCGTAAATGATCGCTAGCAACGCTTTTTCACCTTCGCTAGAAATCTTGTATTGGGGAATGCGTGGCATTTTAACATTGGCTTTCAATGTAACGACATATGGTGGTATTTCCAGAAGACCCACATCATTAGGACCAGTAGCCCAAAGAATATCGGGAAGAGAAGTTAATTCTGTCGGAATTTTATCCTTCAACAAATACATTGGAGAAATCACTTTCCTACCCAGTGTAAGTTGTACTCCCGAAGGAGAACAGTACAGAGTCGCATACAATCTTTTCAGCAGATCCAATCCTAACAAGTTTTCACCACAACCTGTCGTCAGAATAAGGGGTGCTTCGAATTCACAAGGTCCAACAGAAAGGGTCATAGGGCTAGAAACTGGGTTCCTAACCGGGGCACCAGAAAAACCTACAGAAACATTCGTTTCGCCAGACAAAGGTGCGCCAGGGAGTTTTGAGTGCATAATAGAACTCTTTGTAGCACCAGTATCCAACAGAAAAGGCTCTGACACACCTGATGTTATCACCTCAACATAAGGTCCACTCTGATCTACTGAAACTGAAACAACTCCCTCTCTTTGTCTACGGCTGTCCTAGCAATCGTTACCTTCCATGTGTTCATCTTCTGCATAGTAGGCGTCAGCATAGTACTGAGCTGTCCTACTAGACACGTTATTCTGCTGATCAAACCTATTCATTGAATTTTGAGGCGGAAAGGAACGCACGTTCTGGGGGAAATTTCCACGTCCTCTAACTCTAGGTGCTTGTGGAATACCTCGACCTCTTGCGCTAGAAACACAACAAAGCAGGGCAGCTACTTTTAAAATGACCCTCTTCTTTGCAATATGCACACTGATTAGGGCCTACAGGAAAACGTGGTTGAGAAAACTCGACCCTTTGCGAGTTTCTCTGATACTGTTGATGTTGCTGATAGTTATTCTGGCCATCACGTGGCGGATACGCTTGCTGTAACTCCTTAGTTTTCTTGTCTGCTCTATCCTTCTCATCTTTATCTCGATTTTCATAATACTGTGCAGTAGCCAATATCTGTGCTGAAGAGGAAACGGCCCAAGAACTTTCTGAATCTTTTAACTTCTTACACAACTCGGGAAGCAAATTATGCACAAACTTGTCAACGAACAACCGTTGTCCACCTTCTGTGCTCATATCTTGACCACTGTGGTCGATAAACGTTTCTTCAAACCTGGTGAAGAAATCGGACACTGTTTCGTCTTTCTTCTGCTTACACGCAGACAATTTATCCCAATTCACACGCATCGCAGGCATTAAAGTTTTCATGTAATTAATGATCCTACCAGGTAGGTCTGCTACTAAAGGCTCGGGTTTAGCACCACCAACTTGTCGGCCATCTGCAGCACTAATATTAGCCCATGTGTCCCCTAACTCCTGATCATGATCCGCATGACGAATCTTTCCCCATAAAGGCTGTGGAACAACATTCCCAAACAACATGTCTATATTGGCTAAATTCATAATGCAAGAGCCTGCAGTTTGTGACAATTCCTTGTAATATCCAGCAGGGTTTTTACGGGGATCAGGCAATGTCTGTTTAAGGGCCAAGACTTCAGCTCGCTTCCATGGAACATGTACCCAGACACGCTGAAAATGTACTGGAACAGCGTCAACGTGATTAGCTAGATCAGCCGCAACGGCGTCCTTCCATACTGGAGGAACTTCTCGCATTGGGTACTGTCTCACCTTCTTCTTAACAGAGGAATCAGACTCAAACAACGACCGAGAAACACCTTCACTCCTGAGTGATAACAGTGTCGCAACTGCTTTCTCAACATCGGAACCCACAATTGTTCCCTTTGCAAACTCGAACCGTACACGGCACAACTCAGGCGGATTAGGCTCTAAATAATTTTCCTCTAAATCCTCACAAAGAAAAGTACACATTTTCTCAAAAACGTACCTCTGTTTTGGTTCTTCCCACTGATGGAAGACATCCATAACAGACTCTAGCTCATATCTTGTCGGGTCAGTAGCCCATTTATGTGCCAAATAATTCAATGTTTCCTTCTCCCTAGAATCAGGCAGTTGGCTACGTAACTGTTTACGCTCTGAAACAGGAGTTGCACTTGCTGCCCCGAAGAGAGGATAGAGAAGGCTAGCAACCGTGCTAGTCATTCTCTGGCGAACGAAAGGAGAAGTCGATGAAAGGACAGGCGGGAAAGCAGAATGAGGCAAGGCAGACGCAGAGGCAGTGTCAGGAGGAATACCAGGAGTGGTAGTCGATATAGTTGTCAAAGTTGTAGTAAGTAAAGGCAGAGCAGATGTCAAAGTCGGTGGCCCTTGAGGAGGCTGCACCGGAAGAGTAGGAACCAACTGAAGAGGTGCTGGCGGTTGTGGAGGAGCAGGAGGCACAACAACCAGAGGTTGCGCAGCTAAAGGTTGCGGAGGTGCAGTAGCACTCTACGCATAGGGGGGTGGCGAACTCAATAAATGCGACATTAGGGGGTCTTTTTCAAGATCTTTTGCTGCATCTTGCTGAAGAGGCGGCAAAACGGGATAACATTTATAAATGACCATTTGACGTTGCCTGTGCAACTGTTCGCTCATCTGTTCCTCTTCGTTATCTTTAAACTGCATAGCAGCTTGCATTATCGAGATACCCCTTTCCCTCTTATTGTTCTTCTCTAATTTAATTTCTTTCTGTTTGGCTTCCTTACGCCAAAGGCGGAAAGAGTCAAACATCGCCGGCCGGGCTTTCTTCTTGAAAAGTTTCACCTGGAGATTATCTAAAACCTCCGTGTCAAAGCTACCATATTGGGGCCATTTTAAAACACCATCTTTTCTGGTGTATCGGATCCATACTTCATTATATGTGATGGGGCCTACGCCATGTTTCACGTATAGTTCATATGTTGGAGTTCCAATCGGAGGAACCGGACACGAGTCCTCTAATCAGGAATCCCTTTTACAACCAAGACAAAACAAATTTCCAAGTCTGCTAAGACCAGGCATCTTCGCTCACTAGTCTAGCTTCAAACTTCAAAGGATTATCGAATACGACAGTCTCGTGAATACACGAGTCCTTCGGCTTTGGTACTTGCAAGTTCCAAATCAAAGATCCCAAAGGATACCCAAACTAAGAACCAAACTAAGGACTGGGAGACGCTCCCCTTATACTTAACTGAGGTATTGATGACGTCTCCAGAAGACTCGTCTATCGTTTCGCTCTACCAACATCAAGGGTCCAAATCAGGGCTATAGTCAGGGCAGCAGTCCTTCGTAGCCGTCGGGAAACGGGGAACCTCGCAGCAAAGACTTTCGGACCACGTCGACATGCAGGGGTCGATGAAGTGGCGGCCTTCCTCCAGAATTTTCACACGAAGCTCCTCACGAACCTCTGGCTTGGACCGGTACCGCTGATATCGCCCCATGTTGGGCGCCAACTGAAGTACTTGGTTTTTTTCAGAACCGGTACCGAACCGGTAACCCAGCGGTGCCAGGGACAACACCCTAAGACTTCAGTTTCTTCCTGATTCAGACTACAGAAACACAGAGTCTTCTAGGTGAAGTCAAAGATCGAATTTATTGGCTGCAACCAAGTAACAGGCGTCCAAAAGTACAACACGGTGTATATTCTCAGGAGACTGCTCAAAAAACAAAGCCTGCCTTCTCTTTTTATACAAAATATTACGCTTTAGGCAAACATTCTTTAGTTTACAGTTGACCATTCACATATTTTCACTACAAAGGAAAAGCAGAGTCATGATGACAATCCCACATTTCAGTTTGTTCAGCCCACAATCAATTACCCGGCAAGGCCCAGTATTTTCATCAGATATCGACGGACCCCCAATAAAACGGGCACCTCCTCCTCGTAAAGCAAGTCATAAAGTAGGAAACAGGGACAGGTGTGTGCAAGATTAGGTGTGGTTTGTGTGCGATGAAAGGTTTATGGCATGTTGTGCCTTGATACTATCTCGTTCGGCCACTGGGAGAGGAACTGACCGAACAGGTTTGGCCTTGGGCAGTGGAGTCAGCTTGCCCAGGTCGTAGAAAAGTCAGGGAAGGTGTACGTGTCCTTCAGGGTCGTGTTTGGCCTTAATCATTGGCCTATGTTAGGGCAACTCACAAAATGGCTGCCGTACACGAAATGGAACCCGAGGGTTCAGGACGAAAACTACAATTTCAAGGTGAAATCGTCACTCGAATATGACGAAAATGCTTGTGCATAGTGTACTAGCCATTCTCGGTCTTCTGATATCTAAATCGTCATGGTACGACGATGTTTATAACACGGGTCCAGAATTTCAAGTACTACAGGGATTGTTCTTCTTCTATAGTAGGGATCACAGCCCCCTCCTTCCCCCCTGGAATTTCAGCTCTTTCTCTATTTTTGCAAACTTGTCTTGTAGGATACTATGATACATGTTTTGCAGAGCATAGAGCAGGTTGGGAAGTGTGATAATTTAGAAGATGGCCGCCCTTCTCAGAAGTGTGAAGGGTAGCCCACGCCATCTCTCTTAATCTTCCAGGAAGTTCTGTACCACCCGCCCCAAATTCCTGTTCAGACCTACTTCTTTCTCTGTGGGGGTCACATATATTCTCAAGTACTTAAAACAATCCGGCGTCACCGCGAGTCTCTGCAGGATCACGGTCAGGTCCAGTGGCCCATTGGGCTGATACAACAATGACTTCTCCTAGTTTATCTGATAACCTGAAGGATTGCCGTATTCCTCGAATATCCAGAAGACAGCAGGGATTTTCGTTGAGGGCTCGTAAATAAGGATGAGGATTTCCTCAGCATACAGTAATATTTTCTCCACCTTCTCACTTGTGTCTGATATTTTGAACCTCATTATCCCAGTGTGCTCTCATACTAGACATGCCAAGGGTTCTATGGTGGTCGCGAATACAAGAGGAGACAGGGGGCAACCCTGTCGGGTCTCCCTCTCAATCGAGTACACCGTCGATAGTGTACCTTTCACTCGCACTGTTGTTGTTGGAGCCGGATACAGAATCTCTATCTATTTCCTATATTGAGAGTCAACACCGAAATTCTGTAGAGTTTATTCAAAGAAGGGCCAGTGGATAACATTAAATGCTTTTCCACATCTAGAGAGAGGAAGACATGAGGAGCTGGCCTATCTTTAACTTCAGCCAGTCAGTTATGGCTGTGTCGTAAATTGAACCTTGTTGACCTACTGGGCATTAATTCTGACTGATCTCTATGTATAAAAGGTGTGATGACCTTTATGTGGTAAGTAGCGAGTATTTTAGCTAGTATCTTTACTTTAATGTTCATCAAGGAGATTGGTCGATAGGACTTGCACTGTTCCCTAGGTTTACCCTCCTAATGTATCATAGTGAATGTGGCACGTTGGAGGCCTGGTGGTAAGGCCCCCTAATTTCTTGCCTCTCTGAACAGGGTTAAAAGATGAGGCCACAAGAGCCCAGCGTATTGCTGGTAAAATTCCACAGGTACACTGTTGGGCCCTGGGACTTTACCCAGGCTTAATTTTGCAGTGGCTGCCTGAACTTCATAAAATATGATATCCCCCTCTACTGTCTCCTGGGCTTCCGCATCGAGCACTGGGGTGGCAACATTACCTAGATGTTGTTTGACTTGGGGTGTTCCATTCAATGAACTCGGATTGTAGAATGACCCATAGAAGCAAATTCCTCTGCTATTTGCTTGTCCATTATATAAGACGCCCCTGATTGCTCTGTGATGTGCCTCACCCACAGGCCCTCCATCTCCTTCCTGCTCAACCACACTAAGAGTTTACACTCTTTGTCTCTTGTTTCATACAGACAATGGTATGTGGCCAGCATTTGTTTCTCTGTCCTCCTTGTGCCAAAGTCACTTTTCAAGATTGTGATCTATCTGATGGTAAGATGGTCAGAAATTGCCCCCAGGGGAATTCTTAACTGCAGGAACTATCTCTCAAGCCACTCAAGTTCCTCAATCATGATCTTTTTTTCTGCGCGATTATGTTTCAAGCCCTATCCCAAAGGACCATCTTGTTGGCCTCCCACAGTACTATTGCTGATGTTCGGGATCCCTCATTCTCCATGAAGTAGAACTTTGTATCTATTTGAAGTTCTAAAGCTATCTCTGGGCCGCGTAAGTCCCAGGCATTCAGCTTCCAATCAGCACCCGTTTGCTTCCTCTTCTGACCCACTGTAAGTAAAAGGGGAAATGGTCCTAGAGACCTCTCACCATATATATTGCACACATTCTATAATACTGACCTGCCCTACTGGGGTAAACACATAGTCCAGCCTAGAGAAAACCCTGTGGGCCCCGGAGAAATAAGAATAACATATATTTTCTGGATGTTTACGTCAACACAGGTCAGACAGGCCCATCGAAAAAATGGTACAGACACAGTGAAAAAACAGATATAAAATAACATTTGCAGTTTCAGAAAGACCAATCCCCGCCGTGGAACATAAAAACATATACAAATAGTGTGTTCGTTACTAAGGAGCTAAATCCAGCAAACCCATGCTACACACATTTACAACATCGCCCAGCATTCAACATCCATACCTGAAGTGGTGGTCAATCACGAGGGATCAGGGATAGAGGTAGGCTGCACCCCGGGATGCCAGCCATCATGGTAGCACCATCACTATCCGAGCCCGAAGAAGTGCTGCCCTTGACAGACCCAGGTAAAAGATCCCGGCATTCGCAGGCAGCATTGGTTGCTTCCGTAATCCCCTATCCTCCTACCAACGGATCGCCTCCTGTTCATGATCCACCCAGTGTATCAGTTCCAATCCCCAGCAATAAACATGGGGAGCATGGGGGTTTTTCTAGCTCATAGACAACTGCCAGCAAGCAAGGATTAAAGCCAAGTCCAAAAATCCATCATCTAGCTTCCTAGCTGCCGAACGCTCATGGAGACCCCAAAAACTCCCTGCACTATCTGCAAGATCGTTTACCAATAAGGCAGTACGAATGAGCAAGACTAAACCATATGATAAAAGCCACATTTTAGGGCAGTGGGGGCACTCCGAAGGAGCAGACGGAAGCATAGCATGAATACGAAGGAGAGTCAGATAGGCCCAGTGAAAGTTAGAAAAATTGAATACCTTTAAAATGAGCGTTCCTTGACAACTGGAAACTACACTTTAAAACGCTCCTCCAGGAGGAATCAGAAAGAGGCGACCAAAGGTCTGCCTCCCAATGGGCCCAGGAACACTTCAGCTGCCCTCTGTGCCCCACCGGAACGCCATAAGTGTCCTGGAGATCCAAAAAGGGGCACAGCTCCTAACCATGAATGAATATCCCAAAACATCAATCCCCATATCTGAGCAATCTCATAGACCCGGCCAGGCACCTGGGTGACGCCATCGTCCAACCAACGCAAGAGGCAATTCACAAGTATACGGGGTTGAACCATGCGTCCGCTTCAGCGATCAGTCTCACAGATATTGCGCAGTCCTAATTAGGACGTTCAATGACCGCATCCTAACAGCAGACCTTGGCCACAATAACAAGCCCAGCAGACAATCTTTGGAGTGAGAACCACAATCCCTGGTTCCCACGCCCTCCCAAAGAAAGGCCAGCCAACATACCACCCACTGCAGCTGAGCCACTAAAAAATAAAGTTCAAAATCAGGCGTTACTAAACCTCCCTCAATCACAGGCAACCACATCTTTCAGAGAGCCACTCAATGATGAGAGGTACCCCAGTACAGCAAAAATCAACAAAGTATCTAGCTCTCAGAAAAATCTCTGCGGGAGCTCCAACGGGACAGCTACAAAAAGACAAAGTAATCGCAGCAGCATAATTATTTTGGAGAGAGCCACTCGGCCGTGAACGGATAAGGGCAGCATGACCCAGAAAGCAGTAGTTCTATGTAACCCAGTAACATACACCCATAATTCCCTTTGTACAACAAAGCAAAATGAACAATCATCTGCAATGTGCAAACCTTGGGAATGACGACCTTGACTAATCGTGCAAACAAAGGGCTCCATAGCTAGAGCAAATAATAAGGGGGAGAGTGGACAACCCTGTAGAGTCCCACGCTCAACTGCAATAATGTCAGAGAACTATCCACCAGTACGAATCCTGGCCAGAGGGCCAGTATAGAGCTGCCATGTCCATTTAACAAAAGGTAAGCCCATGCCCACATTGGGCATAGTAATGTACAGAAAATCCTTATAGAACAAATCAAATGCTTTCCGAATAGCTATGGAAATAACTAAAGTCTTAGAAGGAAGATATTCTCTATGATCAAGCACCAGGAATAGCTGCCCAATATTGGGCATGGTGGTATGTTTTGGAATGAAACTAGTCTGATCCAGATGGATCAGGGTACACATGTGGGGAAGCAACCTAGTTGCCAAGATTCAACTCAAAATTTTATAATCAACATTTAACATCAACCGAGGGGCGATAGGAGTTTAGCAGGAGAGGGTCCTGGTCCTTCTTTGGGAGCGACACAATCGCAGCCTCCCTCAACGAGGGTGGAAACTGTCCGCACAGCCGAGAATCATTGAAGAGGTTCATCAGGTCATCAGGTGAGGCACAATAGTAGAAACAAAGGGTGCTTAAAATTCAACTGAAAACCCATCTAAACCAGGCATCTCCCTTGCCATCTCCATAATCGCACCGCACCTCCTGCTCAGTGAAATCTCTACCAAGGAGGTCCACCACCACTGCATCAAAAAGCGGTAAATAGGATTTCTGGCTATTATCCAACAAGTCGGCATCCGTGCACACAGACCCGGAAGTATATAGCTCACGATAATGCCACAGAAACACAGCATTAATCTCCTCTTGAGTGGACAAAATGCGCCCTAAAGAACCTCAATTCTGAGGCACAGAGCAGCCCTCCATAACCTCGTGAGTGAGCCAGGCCAACTTTCTGACAGATTTATCTCATTCCTCATAAACCCGAGCCGTACAGGCCTTATTATCAAAGCTACGAAGGCGCTCCACCAACACAAAAACTTTCTTCCTCTCCTCAAGCAGCCGACACCTACCATCTGAAGTTCCCTCCAACTCACTGACAGCTTATCCAGCACCCCCTCCTGCTGATGGATCTTAGAGAGGAGTAGGGGTATGAACCCTGACCTTACTAGAAATATAGTACCCCTGAAGTACCACCCTCATCGCTTCCCATTCAACCCCAATCGAAGAGATTGACCCAGCATTATCTGCCCAATACTGGCTAATGTGATCCCCCCAACAGTCCCACCAGCAATCCACCGAATCCCACCCATTCAACCACGATTGGGAGACCATCGCCAATCTACCTGCAGGTGTACCCCTCAATGGCGGGTGCGAGCGGTCCAACTCCAAATCTTCCATGCAATTGAAGTCACCCCCCACCACCCTCCAGTAAGGGACCATCTGTGCCAGCAGGGGAGTCAAGCTAACAAGGAATGTGGTTTGATCCACATTAGGCGCATACACATTCAAAAGAGAAAGGTCTCTGCCATCCAGGCTCCTCAACACTAGAACATAGTAACCTTCCAGGTCCACGACTGCCCTATGCCAGCGGAAGGGAATTCTTGGCCAAATCCACATGAGAGGGCCATGAGAGAAGGCAAAGTAAGAGGTAGCGTATAAATGGCCATGCCAGCGGCCCGAAGGGTCCGACCCTCCGACTCTGTAAGATAAGCAGTTTCAAATAGGACTACACATTATACGGCTTGGATGGGGAGGAAAGGCCCCACACATTCCATGTTAATATCTTAATATGCAAAGCCATGAAAGTCATAATTTGGGAGGGTAAGGCCTCAGCAAAGGCCAACCAATACAGCAAGTGCAGTGGGCTCAGCCGAACCTACCGTGCCAATCAATCAATCAATCAGGGATTTGTAAAGCAAATTACTCACATGTTAGGCTCTCAAGGCGCTGGGGGGGTGGGTGTGTGCAGCTCCGTTGGGGTCATTCGAAGAGCCAGATCTTGAGGTCTTTTCTGAATTAGTTCAGTGTCAGGATTCGCCGGTGGTGAAGGGGGAGTTCATTCCAGGTCTTGGCTGCGAGGTATGAGGCTAGGGAGAGGTGGGCTGAGCAGAGGTTTCTATTGGGGGGCATGAAAGGAGAGGTGGTCGTTGAGGTATTGTGGCCCGATGCTGTGGAGGGCCTTGTAGGCATGTGTGAACAGCTTGGAAGTAATTCTTCTTTTGACGGGGAGCCAGTGAAGGTCACAGAGGTGTTGGGTGATGTGGTTGTGCCATGGGATATCGAAGATTAATTTGGCTGCGTCATTCTGGACGGTCTGGAGTTTGTGGAGGACTTTTTTGATGATTCAGGCGTAGAGGGTGTTGCCGTAATTCAGTCTGCTGGTGATAAGGGCGTAAGTGACCGTTTTCCTTGAGTTGGAGGGTATCCATTTAAATGTTTTACTTAGTATGTGGAAGCTGCTAAAGCATGCAGCGGAGACAGCGTTGATCTGGCGATTCATAGTGAGTGATGTGTCCAGTATGAAGTGGACGTTACATGCATGGTCTGTAGTGGTGGGTGGGTTTCCGAGGGCGGGGGCCACAAGGTGTTGCTCCATGCGGAGGGGACTGAGCCAAGGATGAGGACTATTTTCTCTCAGTTGAGTTTCAGGCAGCTGTTCTTTATCCAGGCTGTGATGGCTTTCATCCCTACTTGGAAATTGTGCCTGGTCATGTCAGGTTCCTTGGTGAGGGAGAAGGTGCCATCGGCATAGGAGACGATGTTGAGCCCATGGTTTCTGACAATGGATGCAAGAAGGGCCATGTAGAAATCTGTGGTGGCGAGGAGGCCAGTCTCCATGCTGTGGTTGCTGTGGAATCCAGATTGGAAGGTGTCTAGGATGTTGTTGGCTTTGATGAAGTAGGCTAGCTGGGTGTTGACTGCCTTTTCGATTACCTTGGCTGCACTCTCACCAGTCTCTGCCAATCTCACAACACCACTGCCCTGAGAACATAGTCGCTGACAAACTAAAACACAGGCAGCAGACCATGAAATCCCCCAAAGACTGAGACATGCGACCATCCTGTCCAAACAATACCCCATACAAGCCCCCTCTAAGAACAAAGAAAGGGCTAAAGGATCAAACTGATCTATAATAGAAAATGCAGTATGAGGTGGCAGCCATCTACAGTGGGCACAAACTTACAATGAACAATGCAGTACAATAATGGAGAATATCCCACAAGCCCCCCCCCACCCCCACAGCTCCCCACAACAAAAACAAAGAAATTAAATGTTTAGCAATAGGCAGCGAGATGGTCAACTTGAAACAAAGAGAGTGAGGTTAAGCAAATGTGAAAGGCATCACACGACCAACTGAAAACAACCAAGCCTCCCCGATCCCTTAAAGTATGTATAGACAGTGAGTTATGCAACCTGAAAAGGAATAAGGAGGATAAGTAAATTATTATAGGCATTGTAGCGGCTGTTCAAACCAAGTCATCAGCATATCAAGGAGTAACACCCGGCAGAACCTCTCCAACGCCAGGGAACACAGAAGTTGCATAATCAGATTTGGTGGAACAGCTTACCGGGAGCACACATGCCGAGCCAGTCCCCCACCTGGCCCCAAAGCAGCAGCTGTCTACACCATCCTAGATTGTTCCAACACCACTTGAGAGCTGGATGGACGAGCTACTTCCTGCCATCTGAATAGCTGCCGTTTAGGGCGTCTATCACCGTCAGGCACAGATGTCTTGAGATGCTTTGTGCCCTGGTTGTTCAATTCAATCCAGTCCCAGGCCGCAGATGAGTTCATAAACAAATTTACAGTGTCCTCTGATTGGACCTGCATTGTGCTCTGGAAGAGGAAAGAGTATAGGAGTCTCAATTCTCACAGCTGGACTTGGAGTGTAAAATCTGGATACAATTACACTTGGACATTATCCACTACAAACAGGCCATGGGCCCGGTCCTGCTGCAGAAGATGTTCGCGGTCCCGAAAATGTAGATGGCAGTGTCCCAGGTTGAGGCTCCTGTGTCGGGCAACCGCTCCAAGGCATTGAAGCTAGAGAGCCCATCAGGCGCCACAACCTCCCGCAACCAGGTCTCAAGGAAGGCCAGGAGGTAGTCCCCCTTAGTACGCTCAGGCAACCCCAAAGCGCAGACATTATTAAGTCTGGCAATGGGTGGCCCCCAGCACACCACAAGCCCCAGCCGATCCTCCTTTGAGCCGGAATATGGGCCATAGTTTAAGAGCGATTGGGCAATCGCCATCCTGGGCAGGGCAAGCCAGCATGAGTCGATTCATGCCACCAAATTCCGGCCTTCCTCAGCAGCCTCAGGTGTGTATCCACCAAAGCGGGAGGGGACCAGGGGATGTCGCAGGAGGACCCCCGGCTGACTGTTTCTGATCTTCTCGTGTTTCAGAGATCTTCGACTCGTTTGGGACTGGTTCCGCCAGGCCGCAGCTCGGACTTACACAGGCCACCTCACAATGAGCCAGTCCTCACCAGTCAGTCCAGGGTCCCCTTCATGGCCCCTGGTTCATCCTTTTGTGGGCTAAATAAAGTCCTGAAGGCAGAATGGGCAGAATTGGGGGATGGATAGGGATGGATGGGGAGCAGGGGTCAAGATCCAGGGAGAATGTATGTGGGCTCGTCTGCAGTTCAGCTCAGACGCGTCTAGCCCACCATGCAGTCTGCAATAACTTATAATTGGGTTTCTGGTTGGCAAAGGGATGCACCCGTTCCAATCAGAAGTCATAATCCTAGTCAGGGTTAGCTAGATACACGCTAAAGTTTAACCTGTGGTCACCCCCTCTTAGCTTGGCACATAGTAGTCAGGCTTATCTAAAGAAGCAATGTGTAAAGTATTTCTAAAACACACACACGAAGTAACAAAATGAATACACCACAAAAAGACTCCACACAGGTTTATAAACATAGATTTTCATAATGTAAACAAAACAAGACCAAAACAACGAAAATCCAATGTATAGAAGTTGAGATATTGAATTTTTAAAAGAATAAATGCAGTAAAGTGCTTAGAACAAAAGTAGCGGTAAAAGTTTACTTTAGGTCACGCTGGACCCGAGCAAAGTCAAAGGTCGGGATGACCTCATGGAAGTGCAGGCCGGCTACAAGACCCAAGCAGCCCATGGTGAACAAAGCACCTTTCCTGGTCACAAGCAACGAGATGCGTCTATTTTCTCCTGCAGTGAAGACGATGTGTCAGTCCCGAAGACGAGTCTAGAGGTATTGAGTGATGCACTGGATTGTGCCATGCAGTCGAAGGGTCGCGTCGATCTCACCAAGCAGCGGTGGCGGTACATTGTCCAATGCATCAATCTCTGGAGGCAAATCGCTGGTTCTGATGCAATGCGCCAATTTTACTCCAGCAAGCGGGTCAATGCACCCATTCTGTTACGCACAGACAGGAGATGCGCCAACATCTGTTTTGCAAATATCTGGACTACTTCCAGTGAGCCAGGCACAGGAGAAGGGGTACAAACTTTTATATTCCTGAGTCTCAGGCAACAGGAGGCAACCCAAGATGCGCTTGGAGATCACTTGAATTGAAGGCAGAGTCCAGTTCTCCTTCAAGAAAAGTAATTGAGCACGAGGCAGCAGGGCAACAAAAAGAAAAGCCCTCCTTCCATATTAGCAGCCCAGCTGAGTCCTTTAAGCAGCACAGTAGTCCTTTTGATAGAGATTCAGTTCAAGATCCATAAGTGTCTGATTTTAGAGTGTTGAAGACTCAGTACTTATACCCAAAAGTGCCTTTAATGTGGGGGTTGACTTCAAAGCAGCTCTCTGACATGCACTGGTTTCCCTTTCAGCCGTCCTGTCTACCAGCCTATCTATGGGGGAGGGGGAATCAGCCATTTGTGTAGGGATACAACACTACCTTTTCAAGAAAAGTGTTAGCCCTTCCCTTCCATCCTGCCTAGGCAAGGCCATTAGAATGCAGATATATGCAGATGAATACTCAGACACACCTATCCTTCCTGTGTTTGTGGCTGTCTAGAAGGAATGCACAAAGTGTGGCTGTCACCCACCCCAGACATGTATTTGAGACAGTCTGTCAGACACACAGAGCAGTAAGTGCAGAGAAATGTCCACTTTCTAAAACAGTAATGTTAAATCCAACTTCACCAGTAAGGAGGATTTCTCATTACCATTCCAAACATATAAAACATCAAAAAGCTATTCCTCTCTGATCAAGAATGACAGCTTAAAAGTGTTTTAAGGAATTCCCAATGCAAAATATCAGAGGAGTAGGCCTGGCAGTAGTAAAATAAACTCTATCAGGACATTTAAAACATAAAAGTACACGTTCTACATATATATTCACCCCCACCCCCACCTATATATGTGTATATTTATATATATCTATCTGTCTATATATATATATATATATATATATATATATGTATATATATATATATATATATATATATATATATATATATATGGCGAATCTTGTCACACCAAACAAAAAAGTTCGAATAACTGCAACAAAGAGCCGACCCAAGAAGTGCTGGTGAACAGTGTTTAATTCGTAAAAGCCAGCGCTGCCGCCATGACGCGTTTCGCCTCCAAGGAGGCTTGATCACATGACAAACTGCAAGCATTGAGCTAGACTATTTAAAGTGGCAGTGCATTACATCGTGTCATAGAAATGAAGAAAATACTTCATATCGTAATTCTCTGCAAATAATATAACGGAATAGTGGATAAGAGCCCAAGTGGGCTACCATTGATTCAAGATTAAGCAATATACATATTTACAACCAATAATATAAACAAATTAATGAATACAAGATAGAAACATGTAAGATTTGCAAAACTTGATCAATACACAACATTACCATAAGTATATACACGATAAATGAATTCATCTATGTATGATCTGAAGTGTTAAAATCCAAATATTCCGATATATATAGAAAAATATAATATTTACAAATAATGTAAATAATAAATATCCGATAGCAGCACAAATAATGACACAATAGAAATAAGCATTTTGGGTTGAGCCCGAGTGGGCAAGTCACGATAATAGTCATAGACATGAAAGTGCATAGTGTAAAGTGCAAAGTTAAGTAAAGTGCAAAGTATTAATCATTAATGATTCCAAAATTAAAATCAGAGACAATTATATACTGAGGTTAAAAGAGAAAAATTCATCATATTTACAACAGGAAACAATTTTGCAGGAAAGGACAAAAGAAAGCCACCTGGACGTCCAATTGTAAGTGCCCAAGGAAGCCTTTTAGAACATATTTCCATTTATGTTGACTATTTTCTGATTAACCATGTTAAAACGTTGCGGAGTTATATAAGAGATACCAAAGACCTTTTGTGCAAGTTGGAACAGCTTGATTGTAGAGAAGGGGACTTATTGATAACAATGGACATCGCTAGTTTATACACTAGCATAGGACATGAACATGGTGTAGAAGCAGTGGATAAGATCCTGCAAACACGAGCAGCCAACTATGTAGAACACAATGCTATGCTTTTGGATTTTCTATGATTTAGCCTAAATAATAACATTTTTCTGTACCAAGACCAGTACTACAGACAACTAGTGGGAGTTGCCATGGGCACAAGTTATTCTCCCAGCTTTGCAAATATCTTTGTAGGGTGGTGGGAAGAAAATGAAGCATGGGATCCCAAACATAAGGAGTGGACACAACATATACTGGTATGGTACAGGTATATAGATGATCTGATGATTATATGGAGGGGATCTAAAAGCAAAGCGGAAGAATATATAGAAAGACTAAATGATAACTGTTATAACTTGCGCTTTACACATGAAATAAGTAACACCGAAGTGAGCTTCCTAGACCTAGAAATAAGAATAGAACAAGGCACGATTAACACACAACTGTACAGAAAACCCACAGCGGGGAATTCAACCCTACACTCAATGAGCAGTCATCCTACTAGCTTGATTCATAGCATACCATACGGAGAACTCCTACGTATGAAACGTAACTGTACATCAGAGGAAGATTTCCAGGAGAATGCTAGGCAGAGCATAGAAAGATTCAGACTACGAGGATATGGGGAGGAATGTTTGAGAGAAGCCCTTAGAAAAGTGGAGAATATCCCACGAAAGGATACATTACAGGTCAGGGAAAAAAAACCAGAACAAGAGGGGAACTTCAGATTAATTACTGTGTTTTCAGAGGGGGCAGGGATGTTACGAACTGCAATGCGGAAGAATTGGAATCTGCTCACCACAGATCCAATAATAGGCATAGACATCCCCACACAACCCATGATAACTTATAGGAGAGCGAGAGCGTTGAGAAATGCTCTAACAAGCAGCTATCTCCCCCGTCCAACTGTAGAACCCTTTGGGAAATCAATACCAGGCTTCTACCTCTGTGGACGCTGTAAAGCATGTAGAAACAGTAAGAAAGTGTTATCTTACCAGGTTCGAGGGCAACAACGTAAAATCAAGTCTTTCCTAACATGTACAACGCCCTACACAGTCTATTGTTTGGTATGTCCGTGTGGACTGAGGTATATAGGGAGCACAGTGAATCCCACTAAAATGCGGATTTTAGAACACTCTAGAGCGATCACCAACTGTGACCCATCATACCCAGTGGCGAGGCATTACAAACAATACCATAACAGTAACAGCGATGATCTGGTATACTTTGCACTGGACCAAGTACCGAATAATCCCCGAGGGGGAGACAGATTGAAAAAGTTAAGGAGACTAGAGTCCAGGCACATTATAGATATCGGAACAAAGGCCCCAGGAGGTCTTAATAGTCATGAAGAAATGACAGTGCACTTGGGATGATTGTTCTAAGGAAAAATAACGAGAACTGTATACAGTGAGAATTAAAAATGTTTGAAATTTTGGAAATGCTGTAAATGTAAAAGTATAGAGTGAATTTTAAAATTATTTTATTGTGGTTAAGGGGACAAGTCGCATAGTGTGTAAGCGAGATAGGGCAGGACGAATACAGGCGCAAGGTATGCCCATCCAGGGCGTAATGGATAAACGTAGATAAGAGATCTGATAATATGAGTTGCGAATGTGTATACAAAACAGGAGCAAGCGTGAGCCCATTCAGGGCGGAATGGACAAATATTGACCAGTTATAATGGTTTGAACGTTGATATAACGTGAATATGTTCAATGTATACATTTAAACATGGCGCCGAAGCCAGTCCTGTTTCTATTTCTATTTCTGTAAGATTGTGTCACATGAGGTGTATAAAAAATTCAAAAAAATGGCGCGTCAGTGTACCACTGACAAAGGCAGGAGCCGAAACGCGTCTGGTGCTCACAGGATCAGAAAATAAAAACGTAGATCCTACTCCCGTGAGTGCTGTTTTCTTTTCACAAGGGAAAAAAGGAAAGTAGCGGAGATATATATATATATATATATGTATATATATCGTATCAAAAGAATCACCGCTCCCGTTACAGAAGGTGAGAGGCCACAACAGGGGTCAGCAGGGAAAGCTTTAATTAGAAACAGCATAGGCATGATGCATTTCGGCGTCTGTAGCCTTCGTCGGATGCCGCTGTATGTCTGCTAGTGTCTCCGCCCACGCCTTAAGTATCCTGTGTTCGCAGAGGTAGGAGGTTCAAAGTTCAGCCCCCTAGTAACATGTCCGCGCTGCTACTGCTCCCAAGTAAGACTCCAGTTCCCAGAATGCAGTATATTGAGGGCTGTGGGTGCAGTGAGCAGAGTTAGTAGGGAAGGCGCGTTGTGTGGAAATCACAAAAGTCAGGCAGTAGTGAAGATGTTCAGCCTCCCTGGGTCCCCTAACTCCCAACCTGCGTCACCGATGGTACAGCCGGGCCATGAGTCGCGATGCCGGTGTGCAAAACGGCTCCTCATGAAGTCACGAGCTGCAGCTAGCAGGGTCCCTGGCGTTATCGGCAGCGTAGGCGGGCAGGAGATGGTCCAATTCCTTGGATAATTATATAAAGCTGGAACAGCTGGTGCCAGAGTCTCCTGCCACAGTGAGGGAGCCGGGCCTCTGACGCGCCACTGGCAGACGCGTGAGATATGAGGTATCAAAAGAATCACCGCTCCCGTTACAGAAGGTGAGAGGCCACAACAGGGGTCAGCAGGGAAAGCTTTAATTAGAAACAGCATAGGCATGATGCATTTCGGCGTCTGTAGCCTTCGTCGGATGCCGCTGTATGTCTGCTAGTGTCTCCGCCCACGCCTTAAGTATCCTGTGTTCGCAGAGGTAGGAGGTTAAAAGTTCAGCCCCCTAGTAACATGTCCGCGCTGCTACTGCTCCCAAGTAAGACTCCAGTTCCCAGAATGCAGTATATTGAGGGCTGTGGGTGCAGTGAGCAGAGTTAGTAGGGAAGTATATATATATATCTTGCACTCCGTTTGACACTGCTGCATCTCAGTCACACTTCCAGTACTGGAAAAAACGGATAAGTCAGACCCAGATTTCGTGCAAATTTCGGGCAGGAACTGCCCTTGATCACATAGCAGACATGCAGTAATGGTCACTTTAAATAATGAACACACTCTTTTTTTCATTCGTGATCTCACCACGTGATCTAGTGATGGACAGTGAAAACATACTATAAATATAAAGTGCTAAATGTTAACAGGGTTTATAGCACTCCTGCTTAGTGACATGAAAATTATTTAGATCATATTAAAAACACATTCTTGTTTATATTTTTCAACAACGTCTATACAATATTTCCGCTTAAATGCGTGGAACTGTGTAGAGATGGGCTTGCAGCATTAGAGCGACTTGTTTTCAAATAGCATGTTATATACACCTAATAAATAACATATAGATATGCTAAAATTATGTTAAAACAACCTCATGTAAAAACCATAAAATGAATCTTATATTACATGTGCAAAATTTATGCCAGGTTAAATGTGCAAATAACGCTCTTAACTAGTGTAATAAATGGTTTCCTTGCATGAATGCGTATTCCATGATACATAGTAAAACTGCCTCGCTAAGATCTATGCTAGATCCTGCATACGATGTTATGTGTGCTGATGCTGTCACAAGCAGGTAAAAGTGCTAGTGCTTGGGTAATTCTAATAGGTTAAGGATCCATCCCGCTCCCGGAAATGGCCAACTATTTTGTTAATTATCCATATTTTGCAAATACCCATTGGTGTTTGAAATCCTGAGTGATAATAGTGCAAATTTATTTAGTGTTTAAAAAAGTGATTAAAAGAGTATGAAAATGAAATGCAAAGAAGGTCAAAATTATGATCCATGACACGACACATTTACAAGTCAGTTACAGTTCTTGCTGTTAGGGCTGGTGTACTTTAATGATACTTTGGGACAGATGATAGGCGTAATAATGAGACAGGTAGAGTATATTATAGAAAGGTGTGCATATCCTCTCTGTCATTAAGACCATTAGGATGTTTACTATTAAGGTTGAGTATATATCTCGTCTCAAGCTGTCTTAATGCTTTGTCTCTGTCTCCGCCTCTTTTTTGTACCGGAGCCATGTCAATCACAAAATAGGAGAGACAATTGACATCTTTGTTGTGACTAAGCTTAAAATGTCTGGCTACCGGATATGCCGGGTCACAATTAATGATGGCACGGATGTGTTGTAAGATTCGCATATATACAGGATTCTTGGTGCTGCCTACGTATCTCAAACCGCAAGTACAGGTGAGAACGTATACAGCATATTCTGTGCGGCAGTCAAATTTGCCCCTAATAAATTGTTCTTTAATTTTGAAGGGGGTCCTGTATTTTGTGGTGTTGGCTCCAAAGTTACATGCCCGACATGTCGCGCATTTACGAAAAACAGATGTAGTTGGTAACCATGTTTGAGTGTTTTGAATCACAGTGGGTGTTTTCTGAGACAATAGAGTAGCCATATTTTTGGCTTTTCTAAATGTCACACTGAGATGTTCAGGTAAGGTCGCTTTCAGAATTGGATCTGTTAATAATATGGGCCAATTTTTGTTCAAGATGCTCCGTATCTTACGTTCCTGCCTGCTGTACGTGGTGATTAGTCTAGGTGAATCATTCTCTTCAGTTATATTTGTGTCATGTTCAATGGTGTTAGGTAGCAAGGCAGATCTAGGTCTCTCATTGGTTTTAAGTATGGCTTTCTTGAGGATGTCTTCAGTATACCCTCTATGTCTCATGCGCTCTAAACTTGATTTGCTACAAGTGTCAAATTGTTCTGGAGTGCTGCAAATGCGCTTGAGTCGTAACAGTTCCCCATAGGGGATACTGGCTATCAAGTGTCGCGGATGCGCACTCGACGCATGTAGTATAGCATTGCCAGCGGTGGGTTTTCTAAATGCTGTTGTAGTCAGTTTATCGTCAATTATTTGTATTTGGACATCAAGGAATTCTATCCTGGTAGTGCTCATATGCGATGTAAAATGTAAGTTAAACTCATTGATGTTTAATAAGTCAACAAAATCCTGAGCACTTTGCATGTCACCCTTCCATACAATAAAAACATCGTCTATATAACGAAACCAAGAGATGACATTTTGATCAAATATTGCTTTGTGTTTCCCCATGAGGACCTGCCTTTCCCAGTGGCCCACATGTAACCCAGCGTAGCTCGGGGAAAAGCAGGCCCCCATGGCGACACCTTGTTTTTGCCTATACACATTCTTTTCAAAAGAAAAGTAATTATTGTTCAAACACCAAGAAATGAGAGCCATGAGCATTTTATTATGCATGGCATATTCTGCAGGTCGATTTTTCAAGAAGTATTCAACTCCACGTAAGCCACATTTGTGCCGAATGCTGGTATAAAGTGATTCTATATCTAGAGTCAATAGAATCAATTCATTAGACCAGGTCATGTTTTCAATGTGTTTCAAAAAGTCACCTGTGTCCTTCAGATATGAGGGCATAGCTTTAACGAGATCCTGTAAGAAAAAGTCTATGTACTGGCCTACATTTTCCATCATGCTGCCGATCGCCGATATTATTGGGCGTCCGGGAACTGGGGTAATGTTCTTGTGCGGCTTGGGTAACAAATAAAGAAAAGGTAACTTAGGGTGACTATTAAACAAGAAGTTGAATTCCTCATTTGATATTAGTCCCTCGTACTTCCATTTTTGTAGTTCCTTTTTGATATTCTCCTTTGCTTTATCATAGTTCTTCCATGTACTTTGTTCATAACAGTCATTGTTATCAAGCTGTCTTTTGGCTTCAGCATCATATTGTTGTTTGGGCCACAGGACAACGTTGCCCCCTTTATCAGATTTTTTTACAATGATAGCAGAATTATTGGCCAACTTGTCAATAAATTGGTTAAAGATAACTTGTTTTTGGTTGAATTCATATTTTCTATTGCGATTGATTGAGCAATTCAGGTCCTTAATTTCCTCAATGATGCGATCATGAAAGACGTCAATGGCGTCTCTCGGCATCAAAGGGATGAAAGAGGATTTAGGCTTGAAAGGACTTTCTCCAGCACCTTTTTGCAGCGGATTAAGTTCTCTTAGTTTGGTTTGAGTGGGTGCTTGAGAATTCTGTTCATCTTCATTGATTAGCCCATGTAATGCCCATAGAGTTGGTATTTCCCCGACTTGTACACCAGAGGGGGTAGAGGTTTTCGTTTTATCTTGTTTCTCCTCTCCCAAATCGATTAGGTCGTAAAATTTCTTTAGTTTCAGTTTTTTTCCATATATATATATATATATATATATATATATATATATATTCACTGAAAAAACCATAGGTTAGAGACCATATATAGTTAGCTGGACATTTTATTGACATAAAAGCAATGAAATTCCATATAGAGTTAGTTGCACTAACTATATATCGCGCACCCGCAATCCACTGCTGATGATGTCACATATTACATCATTCATGACATGGTCAGTGACATCACTGATGACATCACTGATGACATCTCAAATGACATCACTGATGACATCACTGATGACATCTCAAATGACATCACTGATGACATCATCTAGTGTCTGTGTGTTTTTGTAAAGTTTAAATATGTTTTACATATTGAAGAATGAGTGGATGTATGGAAGACTGAGTGTGTGTGTGGCTGGCTGGGAGGTGTGTGACTCTGTGCATATCAATGTGTACTTGTATCAGTGATTGTATAAGAGAGTAAGTATGTGTTAGTATATGTGTGAAAAGTATGGTGTTCTGTGTTTAACTGTATAGATGAGGAAATCGAAGTGTGATTGATTCTTCACAGGACTGACTAGGTGTATGAGTGCATATGATAGTGTTGTAATAATGAGTGACTGTATGTATGAGTGATTGTATGGGTGAATGAGTGAATGTGTGTGTAGACGTAGGAATCAGTGAGTGCGTATGTAGTAACTGGTATTAGTGTGTCATGATGTCATCAGTGATGTCATTTGAGATGTCATCAGTGATGTCATTTGAGATGTCATCAGTGATGTCATCAGTGATGTCACTGAAGTATGGTGTTCTGTGTTTAACTGTATAGATGAGGAAATGGAAGTGTGATTGATTCTTTACAGGACTGACTAGGTGTGTGAGTAACTCCATGGATGAGTGGCAGTGTGTGAGTGTCTGCATAGGTGTATGAGTGCATATGATAGTGTTGTAATAATGAGTGACTGTATGTATGAGTGATTGTATGGATGAATGAGTGAATGTGTGTGTAGACGTAGGAATCAGTGAGTGCGTATGTAGTAACTGGTATTAGTGTGTCATGATGTCATCAGTGATGTCATTTGAGATGTCATCAGTGATGTCATTTGAGATGTCATCAGTGATGTCATCAGTGATGTCACTGAAGTATGGTGTTCTGTGTTTAACTGTATAGATGAGGAAATGGAAGTGTGATTGATTCTTTACAGGACTGACTAGGTGTGTGAGTAACTCCATGGATGAGTGGCAGTGTGTGAGTGTCTGCATAGGTGTATGAGTGCATATGATAGTGTTGTAATAATGAGTGACTGTATGTATGAGTGATTGTATGGATGAATGAGTGAATGTGTGTGTAGACGTAGGAATCAGTGAGTGCGTATGTGGTAACTGGTATTGGTGTGTCATGATGTCATCAGTGATGTCATTTGAGATGTCATCAGTGATGTCATCAGTGATGTCATTTGAGATGTCATCAGTGATGTCATCAGTGATGTCACTGACCATGTCATGAATGATGTAATATGTGACATCATCAGCAGTGGATTGCGGGTGCGCGATATATAGTTAGTGCAACTAACTATATATGGAATTTCATTGCTTTTATGTCAATAAAATGTCCAGCTAACTATATATGGTCTCTAACCTATGGTATTTTCAGTGAATTTTCAAGGTTTTGTAAATGCAAATTCCTAACTATATATGGTCTATAACCTATGGTTTTTTCAGTGAATTTCATTGGTTTTTTAAAAGCTAATATCTATAGCTGTAAAATATATTCTTTATTACGTGACGTATCACGTAGCCACGTGAGACGCCTCATGACGCGTCGCATAACCGTGACGTATCGGCTCTGCAGCGCAAACAAAACCCGTAACGTAAGCGTGCCGGAGCACGCTTACAGATATATATATTTTTTTTAACCTTAATTACGAAAAAATTCACACGTGCACATATCTTGAGGCCTTGCAAAGGCACATCAAACAAACAGTCCCTACAATTTTGCCAAGTTTGCTGGAAATCTATTCCCTTAATTTTTTTTTTACTGTTTCTCTTGGTTTTCCCCTTGTTACGCTTACCGGGACGCTACCCGGTACGCGAACCGGACGCTCCAAAAACACAAGATGGCGGACTCCCGTTACGCTGCCGGTTAGCTGCCCGGTTCGCGTACCGGGAAGCGCCTCTACCACGAAAAATCACGGGGGACTTTAATATCCCCCTCATCAATCCTAGGGGGTCAGGAGGGGTTTACCTTGCCCCCTTTCCTTCATTTCCCCCTTCTTTTTTCACCACATCTTGTCTCTCGAACCTACCGAGAGACAAGATGGCGGCCGCTCCGGACTGTTTACAATGTTGACAGCTACGCTGCCGGTTAGCTGCCCGGTTAGCTGCCCGGTGAGCTGCCCGGTGAGCTGCCCGGTTCGCGTACCGGGACGCGCCTCTACGGCGTAAAATCGCAAAAAAAAAATTTTTTTATTTTTTGCCCCGCGGGGCACTTTAATATCCCCCTCATCAATCCTAGGGGGTCAGGAGTGGTCTACCTTGCCCCCTTTCCTTCATTTCCCCCTTCGTTTTTCACCACATCTTGTCTCTCGATCGTACCAAGAGACAAGATGGCGGCCGCTCCGGACTGGTTAGAATGTTGACAGACACCGGAGAGCCAATCAGCTTCGCTTCGCGAAGTTCCGTTACGCGTCAGGTACGCGAACCGGGGCGCTAACCGGAGCGCTGTCACAGATATATATATTTTTTTTAACGTTAATTTCTCAAAATCCACTGGAGCACATATATTGAGACATAGCAAAGGCACGTCGGGCAAACCATATCTACAATTTTGCCAAGTTTCATGTAAATCTATTCAGCCGTTCGAGCTAAAAGTGAGTCCAACCGCCCTATGGAAAAATGAATGGGAAAAACGCGTTTTGGGACCCTCCTTTTTTCTCGACCCCCCCTTGACGAAACCCCCCCAAATTTTCAGGGGCTGCTCAGAAACAAAATGTGCCATTTTCCTGAAAATTTCAGCCAATTCCGTCCACAAACGCCAAAGTTATTAGACATAGAATTTTCAGAAATCCCATAGAGAAAAAATCCTAACTATATATACCCACTGGCTATCGCCAGTAGGTAATATACATATATAAACATATATAATCTGCATATCTATATAAATATAAATGCATGCACACATATACATATATGCATACATATGCATGTTATTTACATGAAAGTTTTAAAAACACTAATAAAAGCAAAGCTAAAAAGCCACCTCATTACAAACAGAATGGCTTTAACTTAAACGAGGGCGAGATCTATTGCATTTTCAATGCTTGTTTACTTTGGTTCTATCAAGAAGGCATTCAGATGTGTCACACATTTGCCATAAATTCTGAATGTTAGCACTCTAGTTGCTCATTAGATCACTGTAGTAAAGCTAGTGCTCACCAGGGAAGTCTGCTGCTAATCATGGTTTGCAGCCATTTTCCCGCATTTTTTATCCCGCAGACTTTCAGTCCGCATACCATTATCCCGCAAGGTCATTGACCTCGCATACCATTATCCCGCATTTTTTCAAAACGCATGTGCATTTATCGCGCATGCCTTTACAAAGAATTACGTTTTAAAGGCATGTATGGTAAATGCATTTGCGTTGTGAAAACCACGATGACGAGAGAGGTAAGTGGGTTTGTGTTAATTTTTTCGTGGGTTAGTGATTGTGTAGTGTAGTGTAGTGTTGTGTAGTGTAGTGTTGTGTTAGTGTAGTGTAGAGTTGTGGTGGTTGTTTAGTGTAGGGTCATGCTGGGGGTAGTGTTTTAGGGTTTAGGGTTGTGTTGTAGTGTTTGCGTAGTGTAGGGTCATGCTGGGGGTAGTGTTTTAGGGTTTAGGGTAGTGTTGTAGTGTTTGCGTAGTGTAGGGTCATGCTGGGGGTAGTGTTTTAGGGTTGTGTTGTAGTGTTTGCATAGTGTAGGGTCATGCTGGGGCTAGTGTTTTAGGGTGTAGGGTAGTGTTGTAGTGTTTGCGTAGTGTAGGGTCATGCTGGGCGTAGTGTTTTAGGGTTTTGGGTAGTGTTGTAGTGTTTGCGTAGTGTAGGGTCATGCTGGGGTGTAGTATTTTAGGGTTTAGGGTAGTTTGCGTAGTGTAGGGTCATGCTGGGGGTAGTGTTTTAGGGTTTTGGGTAGTGTTGTAGTGTTTGCGTAGTGTAGGGTCATGCTGGGGGTAGTGTTTTAGGGTTTTGGGTAGTGTTGTAGTGTTTGCGTAGCGTAGGGTCATGCTGGGGTGTAGTGTTTTAGGGTTTTGGGTAGTGTTGTAGTGTTTGCGTAGTGTAGGGTCATGCTGGGGTGTAGTGTTTTAGGGTTTTGGGTAGTGTTGTAGTGTTTGCGTAGTGTAGGGTCATGCTGGGGGTAGTGTTTTAGGGTTTTGGGTAGTGTTGTAGTGTTTGCGTAGTGTAGGGTCATGCTGGGGGTAGTGTTTTAGGGTTTTGGGTAGTGTTGTAGTGTTTGCGTAGTGTAGGGTCATGCTGGGGGGTAGTGTTTTAGGGTTTTGGGTAGTGTTGTAGTGTTTGCGTAGTGTAGGGTCATGCTGGGGGTAGTGTTTTAGGGTTTAGGGTAGTGTTGTAGTGTTTGCGTAGTGTAGGGTCATGCTGGGGGTAGTGTTTTAGTGTTTAGGGTAGTGTTGTAGTGTTTGCGTAGTGTAGGGTCATGCTGGGGGTAGTGTTTTAGGGTTTAGGGTAGTGTTGTAGTGTTTGCGTAGTGTAGGGTAATGCTGGGGGTAGTGTTTTAGGGTTTAGGGTAGTGTTTGCGTAGTGTAGGGTCATGCTGGGGGTAGTGTTTTAGGGTTTAGGGTAGTGTTGTAGTGTTTGCGTAGTGTAGGGTCATGCTGGGGTGTAGTGTTTTAGGGTTTTGGGTAGTATTGTAGTTTTTGCGTAGTGTAGGGTCATGCTGGGTGTAGTGTTTTAGGGTTTAGGGTAGTGTTGTAGTGTTTGCGTAGTGTAGGGTCATGCTGGGGTGTAGTGTTTTAGGGTTTTGGGTAGTGTTGTAGTGTTTGCGTAGTGTAGGGTCATGCTGGGGGTAGTGTTTTAGGGTTTAGGGTAGTGTTGTAGTGTTTGCGTAGTGTAGGGTCATGCTGGGGGTAGTGTTTTAGGGTTTAGGGTTGTGTTGTAGTGTTTGCGTAGTGTAGGGTCATGCTGGGGGTAGTGTTTTAGGGTTTAGGGTTGTGTTGTAGTGTTTGTGTAGTGTAGGGTCATGCTGGGGGTAGTGTTTTAGGGTTTAGGGTAGTGTTGTAGTGTTTGCGTAGTGTAGGGTCATGCTGGGGTGTAGTGTTTTAGGGTTTTGGGTAGTGTTGTAGTGTTTGCGTAGTGTAGGGTCATGCTGGGGGTAGTGTTTTAGGGTTTAGGGTAGTGTTGTAGTGTTTGTGTAGTGTAGGGTCATGCTGGGGGTAGTGTTTTAGGGTTTAGGGTAGTGTTGTACTGTTTGTGTAGTGTAGGGTCATGCTGGGGGTAGTGTTTTAGGGTTTAGGGTAGTTTAGTTGTTTAGTGTATGCTAAAGGCATATTCGTTCTAAAAGTTTTCGTTATTTTAATTTGCGGCCTAATAGTACATGCGGGATTTTTTTTGCGGACTGATGGTATGCGGGATTTCGTCATATATTCGCTAATCATACTTTCTATGGCAAAATGAACCCCCTCATTTTGTTCCTTTTTAAATTAAATGTTTTAAGAGTTACCACTTTATTCCAATCAAGATGGCTTCAGGTGTGCCATACCTTTGTAATAAGTAGGACTGTTAGCACTCTAGTTGTTCTTTAGAACACTCTGGGACATTCTGTCATTGGGCTATAGTTGGGCTACATCTGGCTGATATTTGGGCTACATTTGTTTTTTTGTCTCTGGTGGCCATCTTTGGGCTACATTGGGCTACATTGGGCTACATTGGGCTACATTTGGGCTCCAACATATATATAGCCCAATGTAGCCCAATATATATTTTTCAAAGTTAATTTTCGTAAAAACCACTGGAGCCTATATCTTGAGACATAGCAAAGGCACATCGGGCTACCAGTCCCTACAATTTTGCCAAGTTTGGTGTAAATCCATTCAGCCGTTCAGGCTAAAAGTGAGGCCAACCGCCCTATGGAAAATTGCATGGGAAAAACACGTTTTGGGACCCCCCTTTTTTCTCGGCCCCCCCTTGACGAAACCCCCCCAAATTTTCAGGGGCTGCTCAGAAACAAAATGTTCCATTTTCCTGAAAATTTCAGCCAATTCTGTCCTCAAACGCCAAAGTTATTCGACATAGAATTTTCAAAAATCCCATAGGAAAAAAATCCTAACTATATATACCTACTGGCTATCGCCAGTAGGTAATATATATATATATATATATCCATGAATCGTGCAGCTGTCGCTGCACTTCGCTCTGACCCCTCCTCTAACAACAGTGGTCCGTGCTGGGCAGCGAGCCCATCAATTACCAGCACTCACACGTACGTCCTCGCAATCCAGGGACAGCATGAAGCACGGACACGAAAATAGCGTGTTCCCAAAATATTTAATCAGCAAAATGGCAAACAAAACAATCACTCTCGACGCGTTTCGGGGCTCCTCCCCTTGGTCACGAGAAGTTGAGAGAGTAATAGGATCAACACACATATAGTGAGAGTCACATGGTCTTGTGAAACAAAAATAAACATAAACAAAATACTAGCGCGTTTGTCCACGCAACTAATAAAAAAGTAAACGTTTCACATTAGGGACAGTAAAATAATTGATTCAAATAATGTCAAGGAGCATATATTAACAGTCATCATGATATGCAATTAAGGAATATTCATAACTTACTAAAACCAAACCCGGTCCATGAAATAAACATAAACAAAAGACTTGGAGTAACATATGCACCAAAGACATAGTGTGCTTGGCCTACATAACGCTCATTGCTAAATGTGAAGAGGGCTAAATAGTCAAAAATAAGATCACCGCCCAAGTGGGCAAATTCAGTCGTAAATTCATGTGAATAAACAATTGTGTTTGATCTAATAAATTACAGACAGCCACTCAAATACGTCACACGCCCATGTGGGCTAACATATTGTACTGTGATTTCAATATGAAAAAATGAAAAAATGAAGGAAATGCTAAGCAAAATGCTGCCCATGTGGGCTTAACCATTCATGCGTGTTGGTCAATCAGTTTTCGGTTCCAAGTCTGCTCATTGTTTGTCTATCTTAAAGCTGACACTCCCACTCAAATCAAATTCTATATAAGTAATCCCTACAAGAAAAGAAAATAAAAAATAATGAATAATGATGAAATAATGACCAGTGATTCATAATCTAAAAATTACCTTGTACCCTTCACAACTCATGTAAAGGACATAGAAGCTAAAAACAAGTATGGGCAAAATATCCTGAATACATTAACATTTTTCTACATTATCCAAACAGATCTCCTACTGGACATAAACTACAGAAAGCTCAATAAAACTATGGTGCTACAATAAATCATCCTAAGTGCACTTCCATTTCTTCATCACAATTATGACCGTTAGGGACCATGGTTTTGTATTGAATAATCATTCTCGATTCCAGTCTTCGCAAGTTCTGTACCCGATTGCCACCCCTCTCATCAAATTTCACAGTGCATAGCACACAGTAACTCAGTAAGTTTGCATTCTGGTTGTGATGACTGTGAAAATGTCGTGCTATCGGGTAGGATTTGTCCATATTAATGATAGCACGCAAGTGCTCTAGCACTCTCAATTTAGCTGGCTTGATGGTACTCCCTATATAGGCTTTATTACAGGGACAGAATAAAGCATAGACCGCATGGTCACTGGTACATGAAGTGTGTTCTTTAATAACTAGAATTTTGGATGAGGGTGACAGTCGTACATTTTTCAAATTGCGACTGTTTTTGCAAGCCTTGCAATTTCTGCAGGTAAAAAAGCCTTGTACCCCAGTAGTTTTTTTTTTTTGGGAATCACCGCTGTACATAACTGATCTTTAAGAGACCTCGCTTTCCTAAAGGAAATTTGGGGGGACTCGTTAACATGTTCAGCCAAATCAGAGTCATTTAATAGCAAAGGTCAAAATTTGTTGAGACTCTTCCTAAGTAAACCAGCTTGGCTACTATAGGTAGCAATGAACCGTGTCTTGTTGTCATTCACATCAGTTGGTTCGTTCAATCTTGGCTGTAATAGTGACTCCCTTGAGCGTTTTTCTACTGCTTTCTGCGCATCGGAAATTGTCTTAGTGGAATAACCACGTTCGGAGAACCTTGCAATCATGTTTTGTTGTTCAACCTGAAAAGTTTCCTCTGTACTACAATTCCGCTTCGCTCTTAAGAGTTCTCCCATTGGAATACTCCTAATTAGAGAATTGGGGTGACAGCTGCGTGCGTGGAGTATACTATTCCCTGCTGTCTTTTTTCTGAACAGAATTGTTTCCAATTTCTTATTCTTCACTTTGACATTTAGATCAAGAAATTCTAAGCTGTCTCTTGACCAATTACTGGTGAAGTTTAAATTGAAACCATTGAGATTGAGTTCGTTAACAAACATATTGGCTTCTTCTTCAGTTCCTCTCCACACTACCAGTACGTCATCTATGTACCGCATCCACTTGATAACGTGGCTGCGATACATAGGTGACCTGTATGTCACTGTTTCCTCCCAGTACCCCATATAGAGACCCGCAAAGCTAGGAGCAAAGCAAGTCCCCATAGAGGTACCGAGAGTCTGTCTGTAGATCTTATTGTCAAACAAAAAATAATTCTGTTTGAGACATAACTCCATCATGGTGATTAACATTTTGGTGTGGTAAAAATACGACACCGATCTTTTGGAAAGAAAATGCATGCAAGCATCGAGTCCCAATTGATGAGGGATAGAAGTGTACAAACTAGTCACATCAAGTGAAAGAAGAGAAAATTCTTCATCCCACTTTACTGTCTCGATCTTTTTCAAGAAATCTCCTGAATCTTTAACATAAGATGGTAACTGGTGAACAAAGGGCTGCAAAAAATAATCTACATATTGAGAAGTACATTCGAAACAACTACCGTTAGACAAAACAATAGGTCTACCAGGGGGATGTGACATGCTTTTATGAACTTTGGGGAGGAGGTATAAAGCCGGTAATTTGGGAGATTTACATAATAAAAATCTGTATTCCTCCTCTTCTAGTAGCCCTTTGGTTTTCCATTCCGTGAGTTGTGTATGGAACAATTTAATCGAATTTTCGTACTCCATCCGATTACTCCTGCAATAGCTATTCGTGTCAGACAATTGTCTTAATCCTTCTGCTATATAGTTCTCTCTAGACTGAATCACTATGTTACCACCTTTATCGCTAGTTTTGATCACAATAGTGTGATCTTTCCTCAAATTTTCAATCAATTCACACTGTTCTTTGGTAACATTGCTCCATTTTTGGTGATATTTCTTAGTTTCAATTTTGTTTAGTTCGTTTACCATACATTTTTCAAACACATCAATAGTATCATTACGAATTTGTGGTAGGAATATTGATTTGGGTTTGAAGTTAGTTTTGGAACTCATTGCTAATGATACATCAGCATCAACAAGGTCTTGATATGGGTCATGACTCTCCTCACATTCACCACTTAGTACATTAAGTGAGTGTGCTAAATTGACATCCGAGATACTTAAATGATGAGGTTCATCTCTAGTAGTAGCATTGCCTGATCCTACTTTAGTCGCATACCATTTTCTTATTTTTAATTTTCTTGTGAAGAAAAATAAGTCAATCTTGCAATGGGTATGATTAAAATTCATGGATGGGCAAAATGTCAGTCCCAAAGATAGTAACTCTACCTCAGTGTTGGTCAGAATACGATCTGACAAGTTGATCACAGTTTTCTTCTCCATCATTTCATTTTCATTTGGCCCCTTGTACGTTTTACCACTGGGCTTACAGGATTTCCTCCTGCAGATGTATTTTTGCCTTTTCCTCCTCTGTTGCCTCTTCCTCGCCCTCGATATCCTTGTTGATTGTCCAGCATCAACATTGAGAATTCCATTAAAACATTGTTTTTTTACTCCTGTAAAGTTACTTCCAGTTGAAATGTCACTGCCACTGGTCATTGACTGTAAGCCATCCTCAGATATGTTTTCCGATGTGCTAGCTTGTTCCTCCGCTTGTTCATTGGACTTGGACTGTGATTGCATTACCGCTCTCATCTTATCATATTTTTTAGCAAATGTTAGTATCTGCCCCCGCTGGTAATCAACCAAATCTCTCTGAAATTTACTTTGTTTTCTGTTTCTAATATCAATTTCAATTTTGTCCAAGTTAGCTTCTATTTCATCCATTTCAGATTTAAATTCTTCTTCAGTGCACATGTCTTTAAGTTCTTTGGTTAGAGCTTCAATCTCCACCTTCAATCTATCGGTATCCTTAGTGGCAAATTCAATTAACATACGTAGCATATTTAGTGAGCATTCGTGATTGTTTGCTGCCCACCGTGTAACCAATTCAGGGTCAGGGTTCTGGAAGGTTCACTGGTTGAAAATTTCTGATTGTGTGGTCTTTAAAACTCTGTGCTTCCTATTTAAGATTCGTCAGGGTTCTGCTCCCAGTTACCTGCTCAATCTTGCCCAGCCATATCAGCCTGGCCGCTCTCTTAGGTCATCCAACAACAACAATCTTGTGATTCCTAGGATCCGATTGACAAAAATGGGAGGCCATTCGTTCGCATATCTGGGACCCAAGATGTGGAATGCTCTCCCGTTGGCGCTAAAAACAGAAACTAGTCTTTTTGCCTTCCGTAAAAAATTAAAGACTTTTCTGTTCTAAATTCTTCAGTTCTGTTTTTCTCTCAGCCATTGCTTGTTTCTCTCTTTCTTCTCTAGTCTGTCCCTGGCGCCGGGAAACCCATCGCGGGTAGCTGTGCGCAATATAAGTTCAATAAAATAAATAAATAAGGTTGGGGTGACGAAAATCCGTAGCCCACGAGGAACCCTGGACACATCTACATATTTTTGCAAGGTAGTGGCTTCCCACCATTTGTTTTGTTCAAGTTTCAGAGTTCTCCATAGCTTGTCCCATAGGACCCTCTTTGGGGATTTTGAAGTGTTAGCATTCACTGTGATAGATACATTCGTTATTTTCCCACAGTCCTGGAACATGTCACTGGCTGCTTTTGCCCATTTTTCCCTCCTTTCTGCTGCCATTTATATAGCTGAAAAAACCCAAAAACTACTGGGGTACAAGGCTTTTTTACCTGCAGAAATTAAAAGGCTTGCAAAAACAGTCACAATTTGAAAAATGTACGACTGTCACCCTCATCCAAAATTCTAGTTATTAAAGAACACACTTCATGTACCAGTGACCATGCGGTCTATGCTTTATTCTGTCCCTGTAATAAAGCCTATATAGGGAGTACCATCAAGCCAGCTAAATTGAGAGTGCTAGAGCACTTGCGTGCTATCATTAATATGGACAAATCCTACCCGATAGCACGACATTTTCACAGTCATCACAACCAGAATGCAAGCTTACTGAGTTACTGTGTGCTATGCACTGTGAAATTTGATGAGAGGGGTGGCAATCGGGTACAGAACTTGCGAAGACTGGAATCGAGAATGATTATTCAATACAAAACTATGGTCCCTAACGGTCATAATTGTGATGAAGAAATGGAAGTGCACTTAGGAGGATTTATTGTAGCACCATAGTTTTATTGAGCTTTCTGTAGTTTATGTCCAGTAGGAGATCTGTTTGGATAATGTAGAAAAATGTTAATGTATTCAGGATATTTTGCCCATACTTGTTTTTAGCTTCTATGTCCTTTACATGAGTTGTGAAGGGTACAAGGTAATTTTTAGATTATGTAAATGTACAGGAATTTATATAGCGCAAATCACCAAGCGGTTTCTAAGCGCTTGCTTAGGGAACCCGTCCTGGTAGTCCCCTGTGAGATAGCCCCGGCAGGGTATCCGCAAGGTGAAAGCCAGGCATCCCGCCGCGAGGGGCCGTTGTGGAGATTAAGCAAGCTATTGCCCAGAGTCGCAGAGTGTGAACCCGTGAATCGAGTAGGCACCGGAGCGAGAATTGTCGAGTCCATGGACATTTTAGGACTCAAGACCCCGCCGAGCCGGGAATTGAACCCTGGTCCCGGGCTGACTTCTGCTTCCAGGTCTGCCTCCTCTAACCAGTGAGCCACACTTCTCCACTGATTATGAATCACTGGTCATTATTTCATCATTATTCATTATTTTTTATTTTATTTTCTTGTAGGGATTACTTATATAGAATTTGATTTGAGTGGGAGTATCAGCTTTAAGATAGACAAACAATGTGCAGACTTGGAACCGAAAACCGAAAACTGATTGACCAACACGCATGAATGGTTAAGCCCACATGGGCAGCATTTTGCTTAGCATTTCCTTCATTTTTTCATTTTTTCATATTGAAATCACAGTACAATATGTTAGCCCACATGGGCGTGTGACGTATTTGAGTGGCTGTCTGTAATTTATTAGATCAAACACAATTGTTTATTCACATGAATTTACGACTGAATTTGCCCACTTGGGCGGTGATCTTATTTTTGACTATTTAGCCCTCTTCACATTTAGCAATGAGCGTTATGTAGGCCAAGCACACTATGTCTTTGGTGCATATGTTACTCCAAGTCTTTTGTTTATGTTTATGTCAAGGACCGGGTTTGGTTTTAGTAAGTTATGAATATTCCTTAATTGCATATCATGATGACTGTTAATATATGCTCCTTGACATTATTTGAATCAATTATTTTACTGTCCCTAATGTGAAACGTTTACTTTTTTATTAGTTGCGTGGACAAACGCGCTAGTATTTTGTTTATGTTTATTTTTGTTTCACAAGACCATGTGACTCTCACTATATGTGTGTTGATCCTATTACTCTCTCAACTTCTCGTGACCAAGGGGAGGAGCCCCGAAACGCGTCGAGAGTGATTGTTTTGTTTGCCATTTTGCTGATTAAATATTTTGGGAACACGCTATTTTCGTGTCCGTGCTTCATGCTGTCCCTGGATTGCGAGGACGTACGTGTGAGCGCTGGTAATATATATATATATATATATATATATATATATATATTACCTACTGGCGGTCGCCAGTAGGTATATATAGTTAGGATTTTTTCCCTATGGGATTTTTGAAAATTCTATGTCTAATAACTTTGGCGTTTGTGGACGGAATTGGCTGAAATTTTCTGGAAAATGGAACATTTTGTTTCTGAGCAGCCCTTGGAAATTTGGGGGGGTTTCGTCAAGGGGGGGCCGAGAAAAAAGGGGGGTCCCAAAACGTGTTTTTAACATTGAGTTTTCCATAGGGCGGTTGGCCTCACTTTTAGCCCGAACGGCTGAATGGATTTCCATGAAACTTGGCAAAATTGTAGGGACTGGTAGCCCGATGTGCCTTTTCTAGGTCTCAATATATGTGCTCCAGTGGATTTTGAGAAATTAACGTTTAAAAAAAGATATATATCTGTAAGCGCGCTCCGGGCAGCGCTCCGGTCCGCGGACCTTAAGCGTACCGGAACTTCGCGTAGCTAAGCTGATTGGCTCTCCGGTGTCTGTCAACATTCCAAACAGTCCGGAGCGGCCGCCATTTTGTCTCTCGGTAGGATTGAGAGACAAGAGGAGGCCAAAACAAAGGCGAAAATGACCATAAGGGGGCATACTAGATCCTCCCTGACCCCCTAGGTTTAATGTGGAGGTTTTAAAAGGGCCCCGCGGGGCAAAAAAAACAAAAAAACATTTTTTGTTTTTTTTGCGTGGGGAGCGCCCGGTCCGCGAACCGGGAAGCGTTCTGGGCAGCGTACTGCAATGAAAAATGAATGATAGACTTTTCAAATGCTGTATGTTAATTGATTGTTGTTTTTGTTGATTATTTTTTATTTTCTTTATTTTTTAAGCATTTTTTTTTAATGTGATTGTGTTTCATAATTTATTAAACTTTCTAACATTTCATTGTCAGAAATTTCATAATTATCATGGAATATACATTGTAGTCTCTGAGGGTGTAAAATGTCCTCATTTGCAAGGAGGTTATCTACTGCTTGTACACATTGCAGTAGTTCATTGTCCCAAGTTTCATCGAAAAATTCAATGTTAATTTGATCAATTGTATCAATCAATTCTTGGCTGCTCTCTTGCAGGTCCATTTCAAAAGAAACTTGGTTTTCGCCTTCCATTTTGCCTGAAATTTGGATTAAAAAAATATATATTAGTCGAGATATGGGCAATGTTGGGAATAATTTTAGATAGGCATTTTTTATCAGTGAATTTATCTTTGGGCAGTGTATAGTATCAGAGTGGAAGTAGGAATATAAAAAAGTGTATGTGATTTAACGTAAGTAAATTCATAATTATACAAGAGAAGCCTAACTCCATCCATAACTATAACAGAGAAGTCTCTCTAAATCTATAACTACTACAGAGGGATAGTATATATCTATCAGAAAAAGTTTACCATATTAACTTATAGTGCACAATATACTTCAGTTTTAAAAATAAAAACTTACCTTTAGAAAGAAGTTGAAGGAATTAGTGAAAATACTATTGAAATGTACAGCAAGAAGTAGTAGTCAAAATGGCTGTGTTTTCTTCTCTTCCTTTATATATATTCAGGTATATAACCAATGAAATGTCAGGTAAAAAAAATAGAAAATGAAAGTAACATTTTCATTGGTTGTCAATTCCAACACTTCAGATGTGTTTTGTGAAGTAATTTACCTCAGGGTATTTAGAGAGGTCTACATGCTAAATGACTAAATGGAATTCCAATCAAATTTGTGAAAATGGTAGGGATTGGTATGTAGTATGAGCTAATCTATATTTGGTGAAATTGTCTCCAGTGGCTTTTCTGTGAACTACTTTCCCACCTTTTTTGATGGTGCGCTTCCCAGAGAGCGACCCGGTACGCGAACCGTTGAGCGCCCCGGTTCGCGAACCTTAAGCGTTGCGGGAGTCCACCATTTTGTGTTTCGGTCGAATTAAGATACAAGATGGAGGGCAAATAATGTTCAGAATGGGTAGAAGGGGGCACGGTAGAGTTATCTTGACCCCCTAGGTTTTCTGAGGGTGGGTGAGGAGGCTTATATGTGCGAAAAAAAAACATTTTTAAAAAAAATTTCGCGAGGTTAGCTCCCGGTTTGCGTACCGGGTAGCGCCCCAGGGAGCGTACTTTGTTGGAAATTAGTGAAAAATGTTAGAGTAAAATAATAATTGTGAGTGATCAGATGTAGGGTAGCTCTGAGAAGAGCTTTTGGGTTTATGGTACATTTAGGTACTTATAAGTAGGTACCAATGCACATTCTTAAATTCAGAGTGAAAACTCTGTTGCCCTCATCTGAGAAGTGAACTCCATCTCCTCTGTAGATATCTTGCATGTAGTAACGCAAGTTATTGTTGTACAGGGAGCCCATTCCATGGTCTCTCATGTAAGCTGAAACAGATTTGTTTACATGCTTCCTCGACTTCTCAATTTGTGGACAAAATTGGTTTGACCACCTCCATTTCTGTCTTTGGCATATATTTGAATATACCAAGGCAGTCTGAGGAAAAAGTGCCATTAATTGCTCAAAGGTGTCCTTTAAAAGCATTTCCAGACCTACACCAGTCAAAGTGCCCAAGTCATTACCTCCACAGTGCACAATTAACAGGTCAGGTTTGGGCAAATGCATAAAGGTTTTCACCAATGGTATCAATTGGTGACATTTTAATCCTCTGTGGCCAAACCACTTAATTTCCACATCTTGTAAATTGAGGTTAGGTAATTTCCTGTTTTCAACGTACCTTTGAGCCCAGTGAATATAACTATGTCCAACAATCCAGACAGAAAACATGGTGAGAGAAGGTTCTCCTGCAGTCAGATGAAGTGTGGCAATGAAATGGCAGTTGAAAAAATGAGAGTTTAAAATGAAAAAAACTGTGGAGTTTCTGTGTTCATGAAGCAGTAACAGTGATTGGTGGATTTTGATTGCTGAAAACAGAAAGTTAGGGTGCACGGATGTGTTCTTTGAAAGATGTATTTTGAATGGTCAATAAAAAATCATTAAATGAAAGAATGCACTGGATATGCAGGTGCACTGAGAGTTCAGAGTTCAATTGCAACAAAGTTGTGTGAACTTGCAAACACCAGAAGTCTTCCAAGAGGTGGTTGTCATGCAGAAAAGACAGAAAGGGCAGAGGGGGGAAGGGTTTTCATTTGAAAAAAAGTGAGGGAAGAGTTTTGATTGGGTGACATGAGAAATATGTGTGAAGAATTACAGCATTTCTGTGCTTTTGATAGCTGCAGACTCTGGAGTGCATACCTTTTGCTCTGCTGAAGACAAATTGGTGTGTTTCTGAGACTGTTTTCAAACTCAAAGTATTTGCTAAGGTGAGAAAATATTTATTTAATTTAGATAGAGAATAGTGTGCTTTAAGGAAAAAATTATGAATTATGTGGCGCAAATTGCTTGTAAATATGCTCCCACATGTGCATGGAAAATTTTGATTTTGAATGTTTGTGTTACATAGCCATGTTAAAAGTGATACAAACATGCAGGAAAGGCAATGAAAAAATGCTTTTATGTGTCTTAAGGACATTTTAAGTAATTTTGCCATGTGCAGTGTTTTGAAATTATGATTTGAAAATCGTTTTTGGGGAAAAGGAATTGATTTAAATTTATGACAAGGACATAATGGTGTATGCTTCTTTATACGGCAATTGACTGTCCCTGATGTTATTTTTCCCATTTTAATGTAAGACCTTTCTCTGTGGCGCAAGTTGCTTGTAAATATGCTCCGACCTGTGCATGGGAAATTTAGATTTTAAATGTTTGTGTTACATAGCCATGTTAAAAGTGACCCAACCATGCTGGAAAGGCAATCAAAAAACGCTTTCATGTGTCTTAATGACATTTTAAGTCATTTTCCCATGTGCAGTGTTTTGAAATTATGATTTGAAAATCGTTTTTGGGGAAAAGGAATTGTTTTTAAATTCATGACAAGGACATAATGGTGTATGCTTCTTTATAAGGCAATTGACTGTCCCTGATGTTATTTTTCTCATTTTAGTGTAAGACCTTTCTCTGTGGCGCAAATTGCTTGTAAATATGCTCCCACATGTGCATGGAAAATTTAGATTTTGAATGTTTGTGTTACATAGCCATGTTAAAAGTGACCCAACCATGCAGGAAAGGCAATCAAAAACGCTTTTATGTGTCTTAAGGACATTCTAAGTAATTTTCCCATGTGTAGTGTTTTGAAATTATGATTTGAAAATCGTTTTTGAGGTAAAGGAATGTTGTTAAAATTTATGTGCGCCATATGCCCCCAAATTTCTTTTTCAGGGGTGCAGCAGGGTGTTCTTGAGGCACCCCTGCACCTTTGAAAAAAATTCCTAATTTGTGATGAGCAAATTGTTAATCGCAAATTGCACCTTCATTTATATGAGCCTCCTAGCCCATGGAAATGAATGGGTAATTTGCAATTAGCAATTTTCTCATCGCAAATTTGGAATGGTAAAGAATCGCTATTTATTCCTTAAAATTTGCTTTTTTGGAAATGCAAAATAGTTATATGATACATATGGCGGTTGATGTCTAACAAGATAAGAAGCTTAGGGATACATTTATGATGACTGGCGCAATGAAGTAGAAATCACTTACTTCATTGGTAGAGCTTTACATGTATTATCTCCTCTGTATTCTTCATCAAGCGTAACTTTAATCTGCAATCCTGAGTAGGCCTCACTTTAAACAAACCTCTGGATAGGCCACATCTTATTGTTATCCTGAATTAATCATTTAAAATGCTAGGGACAGATTTATGATAGGTGTATGCCTCTTTTGCGCCACTTAGAAAACATTGTCCATGGGGAAAGGACTTAAAATGTCCTTAAGACACATGAATGTGTTTTTTTAAAACGTTTGCAATTTTTTTGGGTCACTTTTAACATGGCTATGTGACTCAAACAGTCAAAATCTAAATTCGCCATGCACAGGTGGGAGCATATTTACAAGGAATGTGCTCCATGGGGAAAGGTCCTATAATGTAATATGGGAAAAATGACATCAGAGACACTGAAATGCCTTATAGAGAAGCATACACCATTATGTCCTTGTCATAAATTTGCAAACCATTACTTTTCCCCAAAAACGATTTTCAAATCATAATTTGAAAACACTGCACATGTGGAAATGACTTAAAATGTCCTTAATTCAAAATTTGCGATTCCTTAAATGCAATGTATCAAACAAAAAATATGTAAAAAATGATATTAAGGATTTGGAAACTACCACCAACTTCTAGTTTGTGGTAAATTGCGAATTCTTTTCAAAAAGCATTTTTTTCCAAAAAACAAAAGGTCCCATATGACGCCCATACATGCCCTTAGGGCATGTAGGTGTGCCATATGCCCCCAAATGTATTTTTCAGGGGTGCAGCAGGGTGTTCTTGAGATACCCCTGCACGCTTGAAAAAATTCCTATTTTGTGATGAGCTAATTGCTAATCGCAAATTGCAACCTTCATTCCTATGAGCCTCCTAGCCCATGGAAATGAATGGGTAATTTGCAATTAGCAATTTGCTCATTGCAAATTAGGAATAGTAAAGAATTGCTATTTATTCCTTAAAATTTGCTATTTAGGAAATGCAAAATAGTTTGATGGTACATATGGTGGTTCATCTGTAACAAGATAAGAAGCTTAGGGATACATTTATGATGACTGGCGCAATAAAGTGCACATTACTTACTTCATTGGTAGGCCTTTACATGTATTATCTCCTCTGTATTCTTCATCAAGCGTAACTTTAATCTGCAATCCTGAGTAGGCCTCACATTAAACAAACCTCTGGATAGGCCACACCTTATCGTCATCCTGGATTAATCATTTAAAATGCTAGGGACAGATTTATGATAAGTGTATGCCTCTTTTGTGCCACTGTGCGTCACTTTTATGATGCAGCGGCGGTGCAAAAGATTTGCTATGAGGCGACAACATTACAAATTGATGCATTTAGGCAGATATGTCATGGTGTAAAAAAAACGTACCACATGAAACCGATGCAGCAGTGATGCAAAAGATGCACCATGTCGTAAGACAGGCCTCACTTGGGGCCATATGTATCAAGCTAATTAGCATTCGCAAAGATCAAAATTCTACGAATTTTGGCCTTTGCGAATGTTAATTAGACAAATGGTATGTATCAAACAAGTTTGATGCAAAATAAGGAGTAGCAAAATTTGCTATTCCTTATTTTGCAATTGCACTGAAGGATTTGCAAATTTTGTGACTACTTAAATGCAATGTATCAAACAAAAAATATGTAAAAAATGACATTAAGGATTTGGAAACTATTGTGGTAAATTGGTGGTAATTTGTGAATTCTTTTCAAAAAGCTTTTTTTTAAAAAAACAAAAGGTCCCATATGACGCTAACACATGCCCTTAGGGCATGTATGTGTGCCATATGCCCCCAAATTTCTTTTTCAGGGGTGCAGCAGGGTGTTCTTGAGACACCCCTGCACCCTTGGAAAAATTCCTAATTTGTGATGAGCAAATTGCTAATCGCAAATTAAACCTTCATTCCTATGAGCCTCCTAGCCCATGGAAATGAATGGGTAACTTGCAATTAGCAATTTGCTCATCGCAAATTAGGAATGGTAAAGAATCGCTATTTATTCCTTAAAATTCGCTATTTAGGAAATGCAAAATATTTTGATGATACATATGGCAGTTCATCTCTAACAAGATAAGAAGCTTAGGGATAGATTTATGATGACTGGCGCATCACCAGGGATGTGCCAGTCATCTTGCGCCGCTGTTCCGCCACCCATGGTGTGCTGCATTTACAATGCGGCACAGCATGGGGCAAAAACGGCACAGATGCTTGACGCATCTGTGCCGTTAAGGTGGCGCATTGCTGGAGTTGTATCGCAAGTGCGATGCAGCTCCAGCAAGGCTCAGGGGTGCACCATCTCCACAATGTTGCGTCAAGACCTATGCCTCCTTCAAGCAGGCGCAGGGTTTTGACGCAGGTTTCTCCTATCTGATTGTAAATGCGGCACACCATGGGTGGCAGAGCAGTGGTGCACGTTAACTGGTGCATGCCTGGGGATGTGCCATTTAACATAAATCTGCCCCTTTACATTTAAGTATGTGCAGGGGACACAGAGTCGGTGAGGCTTATCCAAGGTTAAGAAGAGATGAGTCCTGTTCAGTGAAAGATTAGACATAGGCTTCACCTGCTCAGCATCGCTGGACATGGCTAAATAATAGCTGCAAAATGTTACTCTTGTTAAACAATTTTACTATTATAATCTGTGAGATTTGTCTCTTACTCTGCAACATCTCATTGTTGTTATCTTTCTTTAAAGATAAAGACAACCTCAACATGAGCGACAATCTGCAATCAGTTGATTTTGACCTCATCATTGAACTTGTAATTGAAACATCAGTGGATGTTGATCCCTTGGATGATTTAAATCCTGAGGATGAAGAAGAGCGTGATGAGGATGCAGATTTGTCCGAATTATATGATATAGGATGGGAAGCTGACCTGCTTGAGCCTTTGGAACTATAAACATTTATTTTTAAAATTTATAATTAATAAAAAGTAAAAAGGTAAACCGTTTAATTTAAAAATAAAGACACCTTCAAAAGCAGGTTATGTGTAGTGTCTTCAATAAAATATTAAAATATGCTCATAAAATTAGATCAGATTCACATATAAAATAGCATAGGTAACATAAATATAAATGTCATTTCTTTTCTGGTATTTCTGTATTGTAAATTTGCCAACGACTAAAAAATCTTCTAAATAAAATGTCAAGTAGTGTGTTAAGTTTTTTATCACTGTTACTGATTTACTGTTTGGTAATAATGGTTAATAACATTATTTATTATATTTTTCCACAGATTCAACTGCAGATCATTTCAAGATTTCACCATGCCTACAATAGAAAGACAGAGAAAGGCTGCAAAACGTCAAAGACAGCAGGTGAAAAAAAATACGCAGCAGTCCTCTAACAAAAAGATTTGTCAAGTCACGAAGAAAGCACCGGGTAAGAGCACAAAACAATTTATAAGAAATATGTATAGTAAAAAAAATATTACTACAGAAAATGTTTCAGTCCATAAAACGAGAAGGAAATCAAATGGAAAAGAAAGGCCAATGAAAAATGTTACTGCTAGAGCAAGAGATAACTCTGTGCATGATAGTAGAAGGAAACAACAGTTTAGGGAGATTCGTAAACGAATGTTCGGGAACAGGATAATTGGCAATTTGTTAAAAAATATTAAGAAAGGTCAACAGAAACTGGTTTTTTATAAGACAAAAAAAAAAGTTGAGAAAGTTATTGATCAGGCATTTGAAATTAAACGTAAGTTATTTATTTTGATAATCAATAGAATTAGGAAGCTAAACAAGGCAATTTTTGATTTCAAAAGAAATAGTAGATGGAAGAGAATAGTTAATCGTAGTAATTTTTGTGAAGTTTTTTCTGGAGAATGGATGCATAGTTCAAGCTGTGAGGCATTTTTTAATGAGGAGAGTTATTTCCAGGATAATGATTTGGAGCATGCAGTTGACACCAGTGGTCGTGCTTATGAAGTGAAAGATGGTTGTCCAGTTGAAAAAGAAAAACTTGTGACAACAGAGGCAGAAGAGGTGTTAGGTAATGAGGTTTTAGGAAGACGTGCTAAGGGTCCTGTGTACACCTGGAAGTGTAGTAGTATTTGCAGTGTGCGACAGGATTCCATCAATTTGCTTTGTGATTTTGTACGGTCATTTAATAAGAAAAGTTTGAAGCAGAAAATGATGTTGTTGCAAGAATTAGATCCTTGCAGAGTAAGAGAAGTGACAGGTTTGCATGGACATTCACTGGCTTGTCTTTCCAGGAGAGTATGCCAGAGTGTTTTTCATCATTTCAGGATGCTAGCAGTGCATCATAACAAAGTGAGGAAATTAGTTAGAATGTTGTATTATGCTAAGAGTCCAGCAATTATGCTTAAACAATTATGCGCTGCTCTTTTGCATGGTTCTGAAATAGATGTGAAGAATATATGTGAAGAAATTGAGTTTTGTTACTTTGGAAGTAAAGAGGAGAATGTTGAAATTGAGCAAGAAGAAGAGGGTCATGTGGAAGATAGTGTACAGGTTTCCAGTACAGATAATTTCCAGAGGGAAATTGCGACGTTTGAGGTGAAATCAAGTGAGAGGCCTAATTTCACTTGTGTGTGTTGTCGACGCACTTATTATAAGAATCAGACTAAGTTAGTGGATTTATATGCAAAAAGTGAAAGGGAAAATAATAGTGAATGGAAGGATTTTGCAACATACTTGATGGTAGAAAATTGTTTTGATTTGGGATTGGATCAACGTGTGTGTACTTATTGTTGTTGCAAATTAAATCAAAACCAGATGCCTGCTAGAGCAGTTCATAATAATCTGGAATTGGTTGAGATTCCTTCTGAATTGAAGGATTTAAATACTTATGAATCTATTTTGATTCAAAGTATCCATCCCTTTCAGGCTATTGTAAGAATGGAGCCAAAGACAGGGAAATTGCCTCCATCAGATTTACAGAGAGGATTAAAGGGAAGAGTTGTTTATTTGCCTCTAGATTTGAAGAAAAACATTAACACAATTGGAGTAGAAAAAGTGGAAGAGGAACCTCTGGTTATCTTAGTTAATGGGGTTCCGACAAAGAATAAGAAAATATGGCAAGATTTAGTAGATGTTAGGAAAGTTAAAAAGGCAACATTGTATTTGAAAAAAAATAATAAATACTATAAGAATGTATATGTTGCAGAAGAGGAAGTAAGTGAGGAAGAGGATAGCGATTTGTGTGCTGGTCAAATTGAGAAAGTAGAACCCTCTACTAGTGAAGAAATATATGAACATTATAGTGTTCATCCTTTGCATTCCAAGGAAGTCATGGGGAATGCTATTGAGTTGTTTCAAATGAAACAAGCCAAAGGGAGTCCCATTAGTGTTTGGGAGGAAAGTTTGGAAGCTCGGTGTTTCCCACAGCTTTTTCCAACAGGTCAGGGAGGAAGATATGATGAGCGACCTCATCAAATTCCTGCTTCTGAATACCGGACTTTGCGATTGTATGCAGGAGATGCTAGGTTTCGACAATGCATTCCTTATTTGTTTCATCTCCTGTTTGAAAGCGATCTGTCTGGACTGTCATATGCAGTGAACCACATCTTGAAAAGTGGTATACACATGCAAAACATCTCGGCAAGTGACTTTATGGATAAAGTCAATGTCCAAGACAGTATTTTGGATTCTCACCTGATTAATCTCATGGCGTGTCAGCGTGGTACTAATGAGTACTGGTACCGTCGTCATGGTGATTTAAAATGTATGCTGAGGAACTTAGGTACTCCCACATGGTTCCTCACTCTGAGCTGTGCCGAGTATGGCTGGGAAGACTTACTTGAATTTCTACGAGAGGCAAATGCTAACGTAGATAACATCGAATTCAAGACACCTGGAGAACTGTGCTCTTTGGATCCAGTCAATGTATGTAGGTACTTCAATCATAGATTTGAAGCTATGATGTCTTTCATCATGAATAAGAAGAATCCACCTCTTGGAGAGGTGTTGGATTTCTTCTGGAGAAAGGAGTACCAAGCAAGAGGTGCTCCTCATATACATATGTTGCTGTGGATCAAGGATGCACCTAAATTTGGAACGGATCCAGAAGACTCAGTGATGAGTTTCATCCAACAGTATTCTACGTGTGCTGTTCCAAACACAAAGGAGAAGAAAAGCCTAAGAGAAAAAGTTCTGCGTTTCCAAAGCCATCGATGTGGAAAGTACTGCCGTCGTAAATTCCGAAACAAGGACAAGTTCTACACTAAATGTCGTTTCGGCTTTCCACGACCGGTGATTTCTAAAGGAAGAGTAAACAGTTTGATGTCTTCGCTGCGACACAATGTCATGAAGAAATCACCTAAAAACACTTACAATTTGAAGAGGAACCAAGAGTCCAAGTACATCAACGACTACAACCCGGTGATTTTGTCCATGTGGAATGCTAACATGGATATACAGTTTGTGGCTGATAACTGTATGGCTGTGGCTCGGTATGTGACGTCTTACATCACCAAAAAAGAGAAGACAGAATTGAAGGATATGTGGGAGGACATTTCCCATGAAAAGAGCCTCAGCAAGAAGTTGTACAGTTTCAGTCTGAAGATGTTGTCGCATCGAGAAATCGGAGCGTACGAATGTTCTGACCGGTTGTCTTCAGCAAGTCTCTATGCCAAGTCCAGGAGTATCGTTTGGGCGAGTCTTGGTCTTGCAGCAACGCGTAATCGAGTTCTCAAACCTGTGCGGGAAATTGAATATTTGGCGGAAAAGGAGCCAAACAGTACCGACATTTTGAAGACAAACATGTTGGATACATATTATCCAAATCGAAGCAGTCACCTCGAGAATGTTTGTCTGTATGAGGTTCTGCAAAATTACATATTCAAGAGGAACATCAAAGAAGATACTGAGAAAGGAGTGTATGCTGTAATAGGAAGTGAGGGATGTCTGGTCAAGCAAAGAAAATGCCACTTGGTAAACCATCGAAAATTGAGTGGTGAATCTCCTGAAAAAAAGGAGTTTTTCTATTTAGCACTTTTGCAACTTTTCAAGCCTTGGCGTGCAGAAGAGGAACTGCTTGGAGATTTCCTCTGTTATGAAGACTCTTTCAATGCCGCCAAGGAGACCATAGAATGTCGTGCTTTTCCCAAATATGTAGAAATGTTGAATGCGGAAATTGAGCAGGAAGCAACGATTGCAGCCGAGATTGCCAGAGACAGTTCTCAGGACAGTCAGAGTTCTGCTTCATTGAGTCAGGATCCACTAGGAGGACCTGTTATCGAAAATGAAGCTGCCACTGCTATGAATGAAGTGGAAAGAGCCATGGCACATGCTCAAGAGGATGCGGTTAACTTAGAAGAGTTGGAAAGACAACTCAACGTTGAGCAGAGGAAAATATATGACGAAGTTACCATGCAAATTGATCATGGATTAAGTCATGATAAGAAAGAGTGCTCATGTACGTCGTTGAAGCCTGTCCGACTGTACGTGAGTGGAGAAGCGGGAACTGGAAAAAGTTTCCTCATTAAAGCAATTTCATGCTATTTGCAGGAAAGGACAGAGTCATCGCTGTCTTGTGTTGTCACTGCTCCAACTGGACTGGCAGCACATAATATTAAAGGGATTACTTTACATCGTTTACTGATGCTGCCAGTGGAGCATGACAACAAATTACAATATCACAAGCTATCTGGAGATGCTTGTTTTGAAGTTTCAAGAATCTTGAGGAAAATGAAACTTCTTATCATTGACGAAGTAAGCATGGTTTCCAATGTCATGCTTGCCTTTGTGCATTTGAGGATGCAAGAAGTTCTCAAAACAGAGTATGATGTGTTATTTGGTGGCAAACACATCATTGTTTTCGGAGATCTTCTGCAGCTGACACCAGTGAAAGGGCAACCTGTGTTCAAAATGCTCACGCATGAAGATACCAGGAAGTGCCTAGGCAGCATTGGCAACGTCAATATATGGTTAAACTTCAATTATGCTGAACTGCATGAAAATATGCGTCAGGCGAAGGATGAAGTTTACAAGACTATTCTACAAGATGTTAGAATTGGAAAAGTGACCGAGCATGGGAAAGAAGCTTTACATGCACGATTACTGTCAAATTTATATCCAGAACAAGATGTTGTGCCTGAGAATATTTTTCAGAAAATTACTGAGAAGAAATCTGGAATATGTTTGATGCCAACTCTTGCAGAATGTGCCAAATTTAACAACAAAATGTTGCATTTAGAAAAGCAAGAGATTGTGAAACTGGAAGCTATTGATAGAGTAGAGCATATGGGATCAACAATTATTTTGTCTGAGAATCTGAAAACAAAATTGGATTCATTAGAGAAGAGTATATCTAAAACTGCAGGTTTTGAAAAGACTCTGAATGTGTGCTTGAACTGCCGTATAATTTTAAGAAGGAATTTACATGTTGAAAGAGGTCTGGTAAATGGATCAATGGGTAATGTTGTTGATTTTGTGAAATACAGAAATAGAGATGGAATTGAATTTTTAAAAATTAAATTTGATGGCATTGAGGAAGTACAGCTAATTGCTCGTTGTTCTGCTAGATTTTTGCTTGTAAAAGACTTATATGTTCGCCGTAAGCAGTTTCCTGTTTGCTTGGCATATGCGGTGACAATTCATAAATCGCAAGGTTTAAGTGTAGACAGTGCATTGGTGAATATTGGCAGTTCTGTGTTCAAGGAGGGTATGGCATATGTGGCATTGTCACGAGTTAGAACTTTATCGGGATTGTACTTGATTGAGTGTGATGTCACAAACATTTGTGCGGATCTAGATTGTGTTAAGGAATACAATAGGTTAAGAAGAGAGTATGTGCCACATTTGCCTCAGTATCCTTTGTTTGAGAAACGTGTGGTAGGCCGGAAACAAAGAAATGAGAACAATACTGGGGAGGTTGTAGCAAAAAGACAAAAAATCAATGAACCTAAAATTACAAGCAGAAACAAAAAGGATTCTGTTGAAGATGTTGTTGGTTTTCAGTTTGAAAACAGTTCTGGTGTCAACTGCTATGCTAATGTAGTGGTTAATGTTTTGTTTTCTCTAAAAAATGTAAAAGAAGAGATTGTGGTCAATTCTGATCAAAGATTTTGCAGTTTGTTAAATTCTGTGTTAGAGAAATGTACCACTGATAGAAGAAACATAGAAAGTGTGTCTGAAATTCGAAATCTGTTAGACAGATGTTCAGGCCAAACACAATTCTCTCAAAATATTCAGCAAGATTGTCAGGAGTTTTTAATGTATATGCTTGATGTATTACATGCTGAAGGTGTAGATGTAGATCAGCTGTTTGGACTTTCTTATCAATGGCAGCATGACTGCGAGAACTGTATGGTATCAAGTACTACTAGTGTAGACTCAGAAAGATTTATATATTTAACTTTGCCAGACAGTAAATCAGTCTCCTTTAATAAGCTAGTAAAAGCAGCTGATCACAACATGGAGTGTAGCCAATGTAAATCTGAAATGATGTCCACATTATTTATACGAACATATGGCCAGTATGTCATTTTAATGTTCCAACGATGTAGGCCTGATGGAACAACATTGACAACTTTAATTAAAAATTTTGTAGCTTCGCAGTTGTCAATATCAGGAAGGACTTTTGTAACTGCAGCAATTATATATCATGACGGCCCTTCAATAACATCAGGACATTACACAGCTTATTTAAAGTCTAGAAATGGCTGGTCATTCTGCAATGATTCTGTTTTAATTTTCAAAAAAAAATTGCCGTATGACCTTAAAAACTCTTACCTGGTGTTTTTAAAACCAAAATTTTAGGGAAATAATCTCGGGATGTGCTCTGTGGAATTTCAAGAAGTTCTAATGGCTCCTACACAATTTGGCCTTGAGGATAAGTGTAGTTCAGAGACATAACTTCTAACCATAGGACTGGACATTATGGAGAAATACGTGCACTTTGAATGAGTTCAGAAAAACTGTTTCTTTTTATAAACTAATTGAAGCAGCCAATCAAAACATGGAGTAGAGGGAATGTAAGTCTGCAATGCTGTCTACTGTTTTACATTGCTTTGTGATTAAAAGTGATGTAGAGAATTAAATAATTGTAGTAGTCATAGAGGTAGTGTAAGTCTGCTTGTATCAGTGTCATAGGAAAAGTAGAACATGACTGAGCAAGAAGGGGAAGATATTACTATTCCAGGATTGTGAAAATGATCTTCAACATTTTAATTCTGAAAGTTGCGGAAATGCCAAATGACGGGATTGGCTTACAAGAAATCCAAGAGTTATAAATGGCTCTGACCAGATTTGGCCTTGTGGAAAATTGTGGTAGAGAGCAAGAAGTCATTTATTGCATGTAACGTGTTTTTAAAAACGATGGAGATTTTCTTTCAGAAAGTGGCGGGCTGAAAGTAATAACACCACAAAAGAGTGTAAGCTGTTCATAGGACATCCTTGGACGTCATGGAAAGTAAGTTAACTTTAAGGAGTTCTGAATTTTGATTTCTGATGTTGTATGGGTTTTTTAAACACAATCATTTTGATTGTGTTTTTTTTTCCCCGCTGTTACATGATGAATACCTTCAAGTCACTGTTTTTAGTGAATTTTGATACATTCTGAGAACAGCAAAAATAAACCATTTAACATGTATAATTAATTCTGTACTGTTTGCATTTATGATGTATATGTAGAACTGTGTAGGAGGCATGGAGAAGGTGAGGCTTCTGTAAGTGTCAAAGTTGTTGCATGCAGTGCTGCACTTCTGCGTATTCTTTCATATGCTAGACTACATCTGCACAATGAGATACCTAAGCAAAGGAAACACAAGTGATGTGATTGTGAAATGAGCAAAATAAATTGCATGTATTTCAATTACATCACCTGTGTTTCCTATCATTACGAATCACATTGTGCAGATCAAGTTTAGGTCTGTCCAGGGAAACATAGGAGGTTTGGACTTTGTTGAAGAGTGCAGTGGACATGACTCACTTCATTGGTAGACCTTCACATGTATTATGTCCTCTATTCTCTTCAACAACTCGAAATTTCATCTGCAACCCTGAGTAGGCCTCACCTGAAACAAAACTCTGGATAGTAGACATCTTATTGGCATCCTGAAGCAATTATTTAAAATTTTAGTGTCTTGCGACACTTTTCTGAAACAACAGCAATGCAAAATATGCACCATGTTTTAAGATAGGCCTCACTTCATCTGCATCAAGATACTGTTAGTTTAAAATGTATATCTTTAGGACTGTGTAGGGGGCCTGGAGAAGCAGAAGCTTCTGTAAGTGTCAAAGTTGTTGAAAAACTGTTTGTCCTTCAATCTTTGCCCTTGTCTTTTGTAATTTTTAAATACATGTTTTAATATTTTTCAAATGTTTGTTCTCTCTTTCACAGATTGAAAGTATAAAAACAAAAAGTGAGTAATTTAACGACAATTATAAGGTAAATATTTTGTACTCTTTTCGTTACATTTCTATCACATTGAACTACTATTAGTTCCACTGCTTCATTTCTTTAATCCTCAGTTTCCTGCCTTTGCTACTTCCCTCATTCCTTTCTCTATTACCTACTTACTCAACTCCTTCCACTCTTTTTCTCAGTCCCTCTCTTCTCATAGTTCCTCACTCTTGTTCACTCACTCCGTCTCTATTACTCTTAGTGTCTTTGACTGATCACTGTATCACTATTTGTTCATAATGCTTTCTCTGTGTAGTTGAAGCACACTAAGGGGCATATTATGAACACAGCCAATAAAATTATTGCTGTTTTTATTGGCAGAAAACTGGTGCAAAAGTAGTTTTAGTGGCAGTTTTCTGCCGCAAAAGCAGCTTTAGCGACACATTTCTGCCAATAAAAGCTGCAAAACTTTTATTGCCTATGTTGATGATATGGCTCTATGTTACTTACATTTCTTTGCTGTTTCAATTAATCTTTTTCTGTTACTTCTTCTTTTCTGTTTTCTATTTTTTCTCTCTGTTATTCCCCATGTTTTAATCTTATTTTGAACATTCACTCACATTCTCCAAGAAACTCTTCTTTGTTAATGTTATACTCTCTTTTTTAGGTCGAGTGACCTATCTCAATGCGCATGTGCGCATTGAGATCGGGAGCTCGATCTATTGCAGCTTAAACAGAGCTTACCGAGATCAGGCGATTCCCAGGCGATTTCTTCCAGTGCACGTGAAAGCGCGTGCACAATGCCACCAGCCGCTTGCCTCGCATTACCACATCAAAGGCAAGGCGGCCTCGTCTCAGGCCCCTGCTGCTTCACACCCTCATGCCGCTCTCCCCGCTCCGCCCCCTCCCCTGCCCGCCGTGTCGCATTTCTCCTCCGCCGGCCGTACTTTCACTTTGACGGCCGCAGGCCATCTCTCGTGTTTCTCCTTGTTATTGTTCGAGTGTTTCCCTGGCTCAGCGTGGTGCCCGATTCATGGACATTTACAGACGCTCTGGTCTCTGTTATTGTATTTCCAGGACATGGTGCCATTCTGCCGCAGCAGCATTAGGGCTGTACATAAAATGCCATGCGATAATTCACTCTAGTTTTACTTAGGCTCTCACAATGTTTTTAAGTAACGTGACAGCTGCAACATATTTAAGTGCCCAGACAGCTACAACCACACTTGTGAACAGCATTTCTTACCCCGCTCGGTAGGCGGGGTCATGACTTCACTCAAATGGTGAACAATGGCATGGGAGTCAAGAACATCGCAGAGTAGGGTTATAAGCTGGCCGGTGCTTGTTCTACATTGGCATGCAGCTCTCCCTTTGAAGACTAGATTCCTGTTTGTATTCCCCAGTCTAATATAAACAAGCATTTTTTATACTGCAATCAAAATAAAATAAAGCGGAACAGGACCGTAAATTACATGTGACGTACATTGCATACAAACTGAGGATTCACGTGTGTTTGTCTATACACTCCAGCACCCGCTTACACATACAGTGGTACCTACACAGCAGCACACACACACTAACAAACATAGATAGATACACAGCACAGCGTGGGACACGCACACAAACACAGTGGCTCACACACGCACACTCACAGTAGGCCACATACAGTAACTCGCTGTACACACACGCGCACACACACGCAGTACATCACGCTCCACATACACAGGCACTCAAGGTTAAATGCACACGCATAAAGTGGCACAGACACAGAGTGAGTCACACACAACTGCAAGGTCAGTAATTGTCAGGTACAAACCCACTCGCAAACAGCGTGACTCACAAGCGCAGTAGTGCATACCCTCACACTGTTACATGCTTAAAGTGGCACACAGTCTAAGATGCAGTGACACATAGACTATTACTATGAAGCACACACACTTAGATAGACATATCTAGGCACGTGCACACGAGCACTCCTAATTTCAGATTTGGACGTAGCATTCGCTGCGTTTTGTAGTCTGAGAGGCATTTGAAACACACAACCACCTGCCTTTAGCTCATACACTCAGAAGGTGCCAGCACAGGGCTCCCTCCTATATCCGCCTTAATGCGCTCTTGTTCTGCCAATTAATTAGCCTCCGAGGGTGGGAGCGGTCGCTCTTGTGATCCCCCCGCCTGCCGGGAGGCTCGGGCACATTACAGACGGAATAGCAGTGGTCCCCACGCCACCAGCTGCCTAATAACTGAGCTGCCTGCAGCCCGGCAGAGCACAGCTGGGACCTGTCCCACCAGGCTCGGCACCAACAGCTCCCCTAATCAGCCGGGCCAGCCGGCCACTGCGAGCCGCTGTTTAGTGGGCAGATGGTGTGACTTTGGACACTTTTACCTGCGTTAAAGTATTGCATGCCTCCCTCGCCCCCCCCCTCATTCCCCTCAAACTATACACCCCTGCTTTCAAGTGGAGGCTGGAGGGCATCTTACTCATTCTAGAGACTAATTACAACTCTGATTTCTAGTGTTTATTTGGAAGGGGCACAGAAGTTGCAATTGTGTGTTGCATTATTTCTTATCAAGCACGTAGCAGCAAACACCTGGGTAGGTCAAATGCATGAGAGTATTTTTCTAGGGTTTATCCCAAGCTCAAGCATTTAAAAGTACTTTGAGATGTGATAAATGTCCAAGATCACACAGGGTGTGCCTGCAATGACACTGTAATTGTGCCCAGCTATCAGGTTTTACAATTTGCACTTCAGCCGCTGGATGGTAGGTAGGATTTGTAAAGTGTGCCCAGGATCACACAGTGTGGTCATGCAGCAGTTTAATTGTCTACTGGACCAATAAAACTAACATTGTCCAGTATACCAATCAAAATTGCTCTCCAAAGACACCAGGCAAAGCAGACGCTCCCTCAAACAGATCACCAAGCGCAATTTACCCTACTTACAGCCTAACCTGTTCTCTGTCGAGACTTTAGCAATCTTTAGAGCACAAGATAAGATCTTTTCACATGGAAGAGTCAGACGTATTGCAATACTACTTAAGAAACAAGCATTGGCATAGACAATAGGTCTCGCCTTTGGGACCTTATACGTGTTTAGCCATGCAACAGTTGATGTTGCTGCACCAAGGATATTATGCTGCATAACTAAATACTTAGAAGGTCCCAAAGGCGAGACCTATTGGCTATGCCAATGCTTGTTTTTCTTTCACTTCGTTATCTATTTTGTTTTTCACAATTATACCCTCTTCTGTCTTTTCTTCGGTAAATAGATCTATTAAACAGTATCTCTTCTTTACTCCCTATAGCTGTCTTTCTTTTAACATCACTCTCTGTTTACTTTCCTTATACTTACACTTTTAAAAAAAAAAAAAAAATTTTGGTTAGCTCCCGGTCCGCGTACCGGGAAGCTAACCCGGGAGCGAACCAAAAGAAATAGAGCTTGCCAGAGTGCTAAACATTGTAGCAATTTTTTTTGAAAGGGAAGGTAGTTCTGAAAAGAACTTTTTTTTATATATTTTTGTTGTTTATATATTTTTTTTTTTTTTTGAACATTTTTTGTTTTTTTTGTATTTTTTGAACGATTTTATATTTTTTTGGGTTTTTTTGGGGGGGGGAAACAACAAAAAACAGGCGTTGAAAAGGGCTCAACAGGAGCAAAAAAAAATTACTGGGGGCGGTTAGGGCAATCATGGTGTTCATATGCAAGGTTGAGTGCATTGATGCTCATGTTGCCACAAGCTAATAATGCACGACAGTGCATACATAAATGTATCATATGCCCAAAATTTTGTTGGATATTTGGCACAGTTTCCCGTGCCTCCTCTGGTGTTAAAGAAACCGGTATTGTTGGTCTGGCCACAGGAGTTGGTCTAGGATTGTCCACCATATCCCTTAATTCCGCCCGGCTGTAATTTAGGGGATGTTTCCTCGTCATGTGCCTATGCATGGTGTGATTACCATAACTGTATTTTTTGTCCGTCCCTCTGGACAATTGTTCCTTGCATATGAGGCAGGTGACATACCTCGCATTGACTTTTTTTTGTCCACGAGGCATCGAAAAAAACTGCCAGATGAAACTGGCTTTCTTTCTGGAAACCCGGGGCAACTCTTCCAGGAATTGTGGTTCTTCTCCCTCCTCATCCATTTCTTCATCTTCCTCCTCAGTGTTGGTAATCACCTGGGGAGGTGGTCCTCTCTTCCCATGAGGAGGTGGAGGTGGTGGTGGGGGTCCACCAGCTGAAGCAACCAATGAAGCCATTTTCACACAAGCAAAATAGGTCTTCCAACAAGCAAAATAGGTCTTCCTCTCACAATGATGAAAGTCAGAGTGAGGAAAGAAGGAGGGGTTTTCATCATTTGGAAAAAACAATACTTCTCAACCAATGAAAAGTGTTATTTTTAGGTCACCTGACCTAGCCTTCCATAATTATGAAACTAAAAGTGAAATGAACCAATGAAAAGTTTTATTAACAAGTCACATGACCTCTCACGCTCATGTTACGCGCTGCGGAACGCTCCCCGGTTAGCTTCCGGGTCGCTAAGCTTCGCGCCCCGGTCCGCGCCCCGGGACACTTCCGGGTGCGCTAACGCGATACGTCACAAGACGCATTTCGCGGCAACGCGATACGTCGCGCTTTCGCGCCGCGGATCGCTTCCGGGGAGCTGCGTTTCGCGCCTCGGTCCGCGCCCCGGGGCACTTCCGGGTGCGCTAACGCAGTACGTCATAAGACGCATTACGCGGCAACGCAATACCGTCACTATGTTGATTTCTTACCGGTTCGCGGACCGGATCGCGGAATCAAATTGAGCTAACGGGAAGCTTCCCGGTTCGCGGACCGGGAGCGAAACAAAAAAATATTTAAAAAAAATTATTAATAAACATATAAAATATATTTTTGGATTTAAAGAAGAATAAATTTTACAGCTATAGATATTAGCTTTTAAAAAACCAATGAAATTCATTGAAAAAACCATAGGTTATAGACCATATATAGTTAGGAATTAGCATTTACAAAACCTTGAAAATTCACTGAAAAAACCATAGGTTATAGACCATATATAGTTAGGAATTAGCATTTAAAAAACCTTATTTTACTCACACAAAACCAATGAAATTCCATATATAGTTAGTTGTACTAACTATATATCGCGCACCCGCAATCCACTGCTGATCATGTCACATATTACATCATTCATGACATGGTCAGTGACATCACTGATGACATCACTGATGACATCTCAAATGACATCACTGATGACATCACTGATGACATCTCAAATGACATCACTGATGACATCACTGATGACATCTCAAATGACATCACTAATGACATCACTGATGACATCACTGATGACATCTCAAATGACATCTCAAATGACATCACTGATGACATCTCATTTGACATTACTGATCACATCACTGATGACATCATTCATGTGATAATACGATGAACCTCTTCAGACTCTAATATAACCTTAGATACACTCAGTGTAAACACAGACTCGCAGATTGTCACTCATCCATGAAGTTACACACACACCTAGTCAGTCATGCAAACAATCAATCACACCTCCATTTCCTTAACTATACAGTTAAACACACCTTACTTATTCAAACATATACTAAACATATTTACTCACTTATACAATCCTGGATACAAGAGCACAATGATCCATACAGCCACTCACACATTCACTGGCTCTTATGCACAGTTATTTATATATGTCAACTCTCACATGTACTGTGTTTTACATATGTACTTACTTTGACATGTAGCACTGAGATATCCATTCACTCACCAATACAGTCATGCACACAGTCAACCACCCATACAGCTGTTTCCACATGCACTTTTGAACCCATACATTATGCACAGAGTCATACACCTTCCCAGCCACCCACACACACTCTCAGTTTCCCATACAAATGCTTGGGCAACCAATCAATAACCCATATAGTTACTCATATAGCTACTGATCAACACATGCAGCAGTTTACAGAACAACAGACATAATGATGCACAAATTAAGACAGTTTAGTCACTAACCCATGCACTCAATGAGACACATTTAACCACTCACTCATACAGTCAGTCATGCACCTACTAAATCCTTCATCCAGACACTTATACATCCACTCATTCTTCAATATGTAAGACATATTTTAACTTTACAGAAAAATACAGTCACTGGATGTTGTCATCAGTGATGTCATCAGTGATGTCATTTGAGATGTCATCAGTGATGTCATCAGTGATGTCACTGACCATGTCATGAATGATGTAATATGTGACATGATCAGCAGTGGATTGCGGGTGCGCGATATATAGTTAGTACAACTAACTATATATGGAATTTCATTGGTTTTGTGTGAGTGAAATAAGGTTTTTTAAATGCTAATTCCTAACTATATATGGTCTATAACCTATGGTTTTTTCAGTGAATATATATATATATATATATAATCATGTAAGTTAAATTTTATATATATATAAAGTTTCACTTACATTATATATACTTAGATTTTCATTGTAACGGCATTTGTGGTAAAGTCAAATGCATTGTAAAAACTTGTGTGGAAAAGGCAATGCATGGTAAAGGACGTGTGGTACAGGCATGTGTGGTCCATACATACGTTTTGCTGTTGAATAATCAAGGTGTGAGGAATTTTCTTCTATGCAGCACTGTCCTCTGGAGAGTGAAGATGCTATTTAATTTCTTCTTTTGTTTGCTTTGTTTCTTTAGGTGAAGTTCTTGAAAGAGAATGGGTTTGGAGGTGCCATGGTTTGGACAGTGGACCTGGATGACTTTACCGGGACTTTCTGTAAGGAAGGAAAATATCCTCTTATAAGAAAGCTGAAGTCACTCTTGGCAGGTAATTATTATTTACACAATTTTGGGCCATATTTATGAGAAAGTAATGCAACGGAGTGCAGCGCAGCAAGTCATCTTACTGCGCTGCATTACAGGGAAAGGGCAGGAATACACCATATTTATTACAATACAGTGCATTCCTGTCCTTTCCCCAGCACTGGTGAACAATGGGCTCCCTAGCGTCAACATAGGCCCCCTTGCAGCATGGTGCAAGTCTTCCTGCGGTGCATGAAGAATTGTTTTTGTGCAGGAAGGGAGACCTTCATGCACAAAGGTAATCCTGAAAGGCATTTCCTCTACTTATGTTTGCTGCAAAATACAGCGCTCATAGAAAGATGAAGTATCTAGGAGAAATGAAGATATTTCGACTCGCTACGCCTCTCCTGGGTAGGCGTATTTTTCGGGATCATTCCCAAGTCACGAAAGTGATGGTAAATCTGGGAACACATAAAAATTCATGGGAGTTGCGTGCGAGCACCCACACGATGCCCATGGCACGCCTTCCCAGGGCAGAGTTACCCAATGTATCGATTTGCACCACGTTGCATTACACCTGACTATAAAGCACCTCAGGGACATGTAAAGTGGCCTTGCGTTGCTTGATAAGTTGCATTTTAGAGTTTACTTCGCTCATGTGCCACGTTGTGTTGTGTAAACCCTTGATAAATAGGCCCATGAGTTCTAGTTGTCTTATGCATTAGCATGTATCTGCTGTGGTTCAGGCAGCACAATCCTAGCTGAGAGTCAATGGAGTACTATAGATTCCAGTGGAGTAGATAACACTGCTTAATTTGTAAAATAATAAGTGCCGGTGCCCAAAGCTTTTCACAGAAGCCCCTAGCCAGTGCTGCTGACTTTTTGGATTGCTGAATACCAAGGCTGTCTATTCTTGATTTTATCTCATGCCTTTTTTATCCATCCCCAAACACCTCCTGTACCTTTAGTTCACTCCTGCATGTTCTGTTCCATCCCTGCTGTCTCCCTTTCTCACTGTTGTTCTTTTCCTTCTTTTCACCTTTTCTTCCTATCTTTCTCTTGTTCTGGATTAAAGTTTGTTGATTGAAAAATAAGTCCTGGTCAGCAAACAAGCGCTGTTGGGTGCCTACCTGCAATCACCAGTTCAAATTAAGACTAGGAACAATTCATACATTTCTGCAAAATCGGTAGAGCCCAGCTATATCTATGATACTTCACCGAGGGCATAATACATCAACGTCGGAACATCAGTAACTTTTCAAGATTCATATAGCATATTTCTACATTTCACTTTCTTTCATTTCCCCACCCCGCCTCTTCAGAGTAAATTCTATGTCTCAGCTCTCTGATTAAATCTACTTGTAAATGGTATGGTGGTGTGGTAAATAAATAAATAATACCCTATTTTTGGATGAATGAATGAATAACAGATAGCTCAAAAAATAAGAGTCAAGATTCGAGGTAGTAGGAGTTTCTGTAGGTTTATTACAGCATAAGGACAGGATCAGGACAACCTGCATAGGAACAGGATGACAGGGGAAAAAGAGGCCCGGCAGCTGCCGGGGCTTGGTCTGGAATGAGCTCGCTAACATTCAATAACAAGACATTCATTTATATACATAACGCAAACACATAGCATTACATTGCAGTAGGCGTAGCAGTGGGTGGAGCAGAAGGCATGACGTGTAGCAGTCGCGAGAGATAACAGTAAAAAGAGGTGTAACTGGGAGTTTACTTAGACATGTGAAGTAAAACGTAACAGAATATGTCATGAATGGGCGGACTTTCCATGGCACTAATGGTCTTGTGCTTACCCTCGGCTATATTATCACTCCACCTTGTCAGGATTCTCATTTCGGCGGGATCTTTAGACGGGTAATCTTGTTCTCTTATTAGACAATTGATCAGGAACTTTAATATCATGAGCTGAATCTCGGCTTTCCTTTGAGACATGATCTCGCCAATACTTTCTGGATCATCCCCTGTACGGATGAAACGATATATTCTGTCTAGATCTTCTTTCATATTTGGTAAGGTGACTAGATACTCGGTCACCCTTCTTACGCGTACGGAATATAAAACCATATTATATTCGCCTGGAACTGGATCATAAACACATTCGGCAAGGGCTTGTCTGATTTCTGTAACAGACTTATTACTTTTAGGAGTACGCTGTGATGCTTGAGCATGTAATTCGAGTGCTGATAAACGTTTGTGTGGCGGCGGGGTTTGAGGAGGACCTCCTCCTGCGGCCCCTAGACTAGAATCGTCGACTGACATTCTTCGTGCTTGCAGGGTCGGTAATTGTAACGTGGGCTGAACTTGTATGGCAGGCTGACCCGGGGGTACCGTAACAGGTACTCCGGTGTCTGGAGGAACGGGAAGTGCCTGATTTACAGGGACTAGCGGAGCGCGAACATGATTTGCATATTCTGGGACTGTGTCGTCCAAATAGGACGAAATAAAAATATCAGCAGCGGTCGGTTTGTGACGTAGCTTGGTCGGAACTAATGGTGGCGGGAAATTACTGGGTGCCTCTGGGGTCGCTTTTGGCGAGCCTTCGGCAAGGAGAGGATACATACCCTTAATAAGGGCATGCCTCTGTCTGTCTGACTGTTCGGCTTTAACTTGTTCACCTATCTCGATTAATTCTCTTTCGTGGGTTCGTTCTTGGGATTCTCTACTTAACTCTGACTTTCTGACTTCCTTTTCCGTTCTTTTATGAGCTTCCTTACGCCATAACTCGATGGCATCTTTCTGTGACTGTCTGGCTTTCTTTTTCCATAATGCTTCTTCTACTCGCATGATACATTCGGCATCCCATGTACCCGATACGGGCCATCTATACTTTTCTTCTAACTGTTTGGTATACTCTACCCATAAATCTAGATACAATATGGCGCTTATGCCATGTTTCTGATACATAAAGTGACCTGGACTGTCCCTAGGCGGAACAGGAACTGCTGCTTCCAGCAGACCCTTTCTAGTTTTTAACTGACGTAACTTGGAAAAGAGCGGCATTCTAAACTTGAATCGGAACACAATACAATACACGAAAAACAATAACAATTGGGGAAACAATTCAGGCATACCACGACATTGGAAATACATTAAACAACATTATAAATAACAGTTCGAACAGAATACTACCTGAAAATACTGAAAACAGAACAGAATTCTCGAGAACGGAACAGACTAGAGTTACTGGATGCACTGCTATAACAGTACGGGACATACCGGTCCCATAAAGGAACACATCAAGACCCGTATCCACCTAGGTGAACACTTCGTTTGTGAGCTTGGGTACCACCAACCCACGGACCAGAGTCAATTTAGACTGACCCTGTCTAGACACTACCCCAGCAATGGTACTCACCGGGCAGCACGGAACGGAAGGCCTCGGACGGGACTGGACTACGACGACGAACTTCGGACTTCGGACTTCAGTTACGGGTGGACCTCCGGATACCTCGGACCTTGGACTCTCGGCTTGGGCTCTGGTCGGGACTCGCCGCGTTCCTCCACCGTCTCGTTCGGATGCTGGACCGCCTCCTCCGTCTCCTCCGTGGGCCTGAGGGATACTTGAAGCAGAAATATCTGCCAGGTGCACGGTATGGTTCCGTCACGACTGCAGAGGGTCAGGGGGTCGGCGTGGCTTCACCGACGCGTGGGGAAAGGGCAAGTCCCTGTTCGGGCGCCATTATGTGGTAAATAAATAAATAATACCCTATTTTTGGATGAATGAATGAATAACAGATAGCTCAAAAAATAAGAGTCAAGATTCGAGGTAGTAGGAGTTTCTGTAGGTTTATTACAGCATAAGGACAGGATCAGGACAACCTGCATAGGAACAGGATGACAGGGGAAAAAGAGGCCCGGCAGCTGCCGGGGCTTGGTCTGGAATGAGCTCGCTAACATTCAATAACAAGACATTCATTTATATACATAACGCAAACACATAGCATTACATTGCAGTAGGCGTAGCAGTGGGTGGAGCAGAAGGCATGACGTGTAGCAGTCGCGAGAGATAACAGTAAAAAGAGGTGTAACTGGGAGTTTACTTAGACATGTGAAGTAAAACGTAACAGAATATGTCATGAATGGGCGGACACATAGGAGGGGGCTACCTAAGGAGCCGGGACCTCTAACCTAATGGTGCGCGAAAACTGGCAATGACGTGTTACTAGGAGAAGCTGGGGGCTACGAACTCTGTGCTAGGAGCAGAGACTAGAGTCTGGAGGGTCGGAGCGACATGTACCTAAACCCTATCTGGTATCTAATGTTTAGGGAACATGTTGATATAAACTAGAAGTCATGAGGGGAGAGGCTAACCTGGTTCTAAGACTGGACCATGCATTATTCTACATGTAGTACGTGAAGAATATTAAATGACCATTAAATACAGTATTTCTCTAACGTGGAGCCGAGAAGGCTAGACACTGACGGAAACTATTGATGCAGTTCAGTAGCTTAGGAATGCAGAAGAGGAGGACTGAACTGATAGCAGGAACTATAACATACTTTTGGCAGACTCAGAGGCAGAGCCGGGGTGCACCGGGCACTGCGAGGCAGGAAGTAAGTGAAGGGTCGAGGATACAGGTGGGGGCTGTATCGCTCCTCAGCGAGGCTTTCAGGAGACAGGAGCTGAATCTGTGGTCCGGGCCCTTTTGAGGCCTAGAAACGGGGACTTTATAATGGAATAACGTGCACACTGAGAAACGTGGCAACATTACTTACATAGGCCTGATATTCGTAGTATTCACGAGGACTGGAAACTAACATACTAGAGGTGGACACAACTGTAATTGCGTCATTAATCAGAAATGGGGAATAACATATGCATATTGGTCATGCATACATAACATATGATGGATGGGGCGTAGGGACACAGAACATGGCAAAATTTACTTTTCCACAGTGGAAAAATCTAAACTTTTACAATCACAGAGCATAGGCAGATGAGGCAGACAGGCAGAAATGCCTCCATTCCACCTTACATGATAAGAAAGAAGACATTTTGCATGAATCTTTCATTGTAAGGTTTCAGACAGGAATGATAATAACAAATACCTTTGTTGAAAAGATCATGGAATGCCTACACCCCCTCATAAATTTTAAGCTGTGAACAGAACTGCTCCCTAGAACCATAGAACTATCCCCCAGATGCATCAAGCATCCATTTTGTGATTCCTTATTAGCAAAAAATAAAGATTGTCTGTGGTTGTTGACAGTTTTAGACGACTGCTTACATTTTACATTGACCCATGCCTGATGATGTGCTTCTTCCACTGCTGTTATTTGTAACCAACAAGAGTAGGCCTGGTCCATTCACTTTTCTTCTTATAGGAGTGGCCCTACTAGTTGCAGTGTGCTATGTGTTGGAGTGTATGAGCATGTGAGTGGGGATAATGTGCTGCATGGCTAAACACTTATAAGGTGCCAAAGGCGATCCCTATTGGCTATGCCAATGCTTGTTCATTTTTGGGTTGAGATTTAATCCCAAGCAGGACCGGTTTCGGGGTATCACCCCTCATCAGCCAAGATAGCCTGATGCAGAGGCACAGTGACCCTGAGACCTGCGTCTGGGCATACCCAGCACACTTAGGGCGAGAAGGCAAAAGAATGTACAGAAAAGAAGCATCATTCTCATTACATCTTGGCCAAGCCCAGGTTCGATCTGGGTATATTCTTATCAATTTCAGTGGTGTAGATATTATTGATGTATAAACGTAAACTGTATTTTGGTCACTATCTGTGAGAGGTTCTTGTGGGTAATTTTACACTTGTTGCTTAGCTTTCAGATGAGTTTTTACCTAATCTAGCTTCAGGATTTTATATCTGGAGACAAATATTTTACACTGTCCTATACCTAGTATGGCATTGTCAGCGACTTCTAATGTACATTTGATAATTCCCTCCAGATCTTTCACGCTGTTCATGGTACTTTAGCAGAAACTGGCTTGATTCTATTCCAAACGTGTCCATTACCTCTGGGAAGGTAATGCAAATATAATTCAAGTATATGCATACTAGTAATAATATAATATAATAACATAATAGTAACATACGGGAAACCCTTTTTGGGTAGCTGTGCGCCATACAAGTTTAAAAAATAAATAAATAAATAAATAAGTGTTAGGCAAATCCCTTCTCTCCATCTTGCTATCAACCTATTTTGTCCTTTAGGTTTGAATAGTTGCAGAGACCAAATCCCCAACTCTTAAGAGCCACTATCAAGTGAAAGATAGCCAGAATGATGGAAATAATTCCCTCAAAGTCAAGGTAGGCCAATGGTAATCCAGGAACAGCTGGGATACTGTGAGAATGCCCACAAGTATCTAGGATATGCCAATACTATGCCAGGGATATTGACCGTAGCACAGATGTAGCCCTAACACAGTGGCAGTACAAGTGCTGCTGCCCACTCTACTAATCTCCTCCTCCTAGGCTGGTGGGTCTTTGCTCACATACCCCAAAGAATAATCATTCCTGGCAGGAACATGTCTTCAGAAAGCAATGCCTGGCCTCAAGTGGAATGCACCTGCATACCCCTAAGTAGAGGTGCCTGTATTTCAGTAGCACCTTATGATTCAGGAATATATTGTTCTCGCTATTTATTGCCACGTAATCTTATGTGCCAGTACCAGTTCCACACTAAATGACAAAGCGTGTCTATGATTCTCCCAAAATTATATTTTCTCATTTACCTGACTTCTGGATGTTGGAGGATCGCCACTGCTCGTGTGAGGTCTTGTACAAACAAAATAAAGTTGATAGTCCCGATTTAAGTAACAGGCTACCAAAACAAATAATAAATATGAAGCTAGATATATAGACACAGAGGCCAATAACTAAAGGATCGCCAAGTAGAAATTATCACCTTATCTCAGTGAATAACTGGGTTAAGTAAGAAGATAAAAGGGCCACAATGCAATGACCATGCTGACAGTAGTAGTGCTGACTAGAAATGAAGCGAATTTCATACTTTGCTATGGGTAGTTGTCTGTAAGCACTGAGCAGATCCGACAGAGGCACATTTGTATAGGGTCATCAGATTCTAGATTCACTTATGCAGGTCTTCCTAAGAAGCAGATTCACTTCAGCGGGTACGAAAGACAACAGCAAAGCTATGTTGTAACTTTGGGAAACACAATCGTGCAGCACCAGTTTTGACAACTCTCCATTTGCTCCTGTTAGCGGTTAGCGTACCTATGGTACACGAACCCCTGGGGGTCCACGTCACTGTTGTATTGGGGTAGAGTAGAATGCAGCATGTTGGAATGTCGCCAGCCTTCCAGCATCTTAAGTCCCTTGTAATTCTAGATGCCAATATTGTGATTTTCAGTTGGTGCTCAGTATACTTGAGTATATGGGGCTACAATCCAATGGAGCAGTGGAGAGGGCGAACAGATTTCTAAGGAGAGTATACAAACTGCCCTTACATTTGGTAAAGATGTACATGGTTTTGTCAGAAGAAAAGTATGGACATATCATAAGGCTCCTCATAGTACTACAGGCGTTTTTTCCTTTTACCTTGTTTAGATGCAGGAAATCTACTACTGGATTAGTTCTAGGTTGGTTAAGTGACAAATATTCTTTAACGCAAAGTGAAGAAGAAAAAGATGAGAAGGAGTATGATCTAGAAAAGATAAAAGCTAATGTGTGTAACTCAGAATAAAATGCAAATGTATTTTGAAAAAAAAATTGCTGAGAAAGGGGAAAATGTTGGGTCATGCTAAGGGACATGAGAAGAAGAAGTTTAATGTTCACTTTCAATTTGATGGTCCCTTCCAAGTGGTGAAAGTAGCACGCTCTTCAATTAAATTAGCTTATGGAAGATGGTGGGCAGTAAGGAATCTAGTGTTTTTTGAGGAATTAGAAAAAAGTATATAAAAGAAATTGATAAAGCAAGATGAATCCTATTACGTGTGATGTATGACGAATTGTGTGACCTTTCTGGAAATAAAAATACCTTTAGTCATTTGTGTAGCATCCTTCCCAGCCTGGGTACCTGCCAATGATTACGCCACACACTGAGCTTAGGAATACACATATATATTTGTCTGCATGTAATTACAAACTCAACATTCGAACCAAGCCTTTATTGCATTCCACTCCAACACTTACATCACAGTACTATGGAGTCCATCCGGAGCCAAAAGAGTTCCATTATTGTTAACTGCAAGACACTACAAATTGTCTGCTACTCATGATGTAAAAGAAAATCTTGGTAATTATGTAATTGGTAGTCAACAGCACATCATTATTAAACGTGGTCGCATGACAAAGAAGCCTAGTTACTTGCAAGAATGTTATACGTAAGAAATGTTTTTTTATTATTCTATTATTTGTGTAATGCTAATTTTAGGTATCTCTGATTTTGCTAGTGTTATTTTTGAAAGGGAAAGATGTTATATCAGTATATCAAGGGGTGGAGTAGAATGTACCATGGTGGAATGTCCCCAGCCTTCCAGCATCTCAAGTCCCTTGTAATTCTAGATGCCAATGGTGCGATTGTCAGTTTGTGCTCGGGCTTGAGTATGTGTGGATGCTGACTGATGGGTTTGTTTGATATTTACTTCAACTTGAATAAATATACTTAACTCCAAGTACAACGGAGTCCTGTGCCTTATGCTTTCCCTAAGACACACTACAGTCACCTACTCGGGGTCCACCTACCCTTGGTTGGGGAATATGGGAGGCAGCAGAAACCACTAACTTTGAAATAGTGTGAGAAAAGGCTGTTTTTTTATTGAAACAGGTGCACATCACAATGATAAAACTGGGCCTAACACCTTACAAAAATACAACCTCGCTATACAACTTGTTAATTTGTTAAACTACCCTGACCCCTAAAAGTCCCTCCCCCACACAAAATTTAAACCTGCAATTCTTTAACTCCTCCTGGGCTGACTGTTAACCTCCCCTACATTTTTACAGCAACTATTAACCTGTAACTAACTTAACTTCCTAATGAACCTTAAACTTCTTTTCTCGTTCAGGAATGAGCTTGTCTATCCGCTCCCTTTCAGTCTGGATTGCAGCTGTCAGAACAATAAACTTGGCTAAACCCTACCAACTTGTCTGCCAACCGCCACCCTCTAGTCTCTTCTGCCCTCTCCCTCCCCCCTCTGACCACCAAAGGACATTAACGGACACCTTAGCCAGGGCATCCTGAACCTGAAGCAAAAAAAGCTGCATACAATAATTGGAGCGTGTAACAGTCTGCCGCTTGACCCTCCTCACCCGCTACTCCAGCCCCTCGTGGGTAGAGCTGGCACGGGGTAAAAGGCCACTCAGGCTGCAGGGAGCCGATGCTCGCCTCCCGCCCGATTCCTCCTCAGGCGCTGACTCCGCCTTCCTTGAGGGAAACGGTCTGACCGGGCATGCGTGCGAGATTAGCGGCTCAAAGACAGAGCCTGCTCAGCTCCAGTGAACCTCCTCCTTTGGTTCCGCCCTCGCTCCAGGACCCGTGTTCACTCGGCGGGGCCTGCGCAGTTCGAGGGAGGGATTCCCAAAGCGAGCTTTCAACCACAGTCACCAGTCTAAGCAAGCATGGAGTGGCCTTCGCTACACGGCCAAACCAATCGGCGTTTCTGCCCCAGGCACTTGGCTTTAGCCTCCGCCCAGGATGAACCCACTACCCCTATTGTGGCAGTACGTTACCACAGGTACAGAGAGGGGGGTTCTGTTGGAATACCAGATGACGCCTATTTCTCTCCTAGTTCTTGTGGCAACTGACCAGGCTCACAGGTTTCTCTCTCCTCCACTACAATTCCTGCTTTGGTCTAAACCTCCATTCCTTGAATCTAAATCAGGACCTTTCTTACTGGGCAATAATCGGAGTTACACTCCAGTTCAGTCTCCCTCACCCAATCTTTCTTCTGGGGGCTGGATGGGGATATGCGCCCAGGGTCTCCAGGATTTCCTCTGGCAGGGTCAGGTCGGTAACTACAAGGAGAAAGGGGTGGTGAAACAGTAAGGAAGCGTCCCTACACTGGGAGATCAACCCTCTGATTATCCTACCCCCACCTTATGCTACAGCCTTTACTCCAGCTAGCCTTCTCTGAAAAGACAAAATGGCTGCACTACAGCTGGCCTTATATAGGGTGGCCTCAGAAGGTCCAGAAGGGACCGGAAGGTTCTGCAAAGTCCCTACTCTAGTCTATGGGTCCTGTCCAGGGGTGACCATTATGGCAGTTAATGGCGACCATTTTGTGGGTCCCATACTTTCCAGTCAGAAATGGCACCTAGGCCTCAGGTACAAAACTATGAGGGCAAAAGAGCATCTAACCCCCAGGACAACACCGCAAAAATAATCCAGTGGACACAAAAAGGGATGAAGGTATGAGGGGCAAAAAGGGGACAAAATAAATAATAAATTGGAGGGACTACCCAAAGGCAGACAGGTCTAACACGCGTCCCCCCCAGCTGAAAGTGGGGAGAGCTACCCAACCCCTTGGGAGTCCTCATCACTAAGGCGGAAATACCTAGAGAGTCCGTCTGCATTGGCGTGGTCCACTCCAGGCCGATGTTCCACCCGAAAGTCCATTCCCTGTAGGGAGATGGACCATCTCAACAACTTGGGATTTTCCCCCTTCATCTGCATCAGCCAACGAAGGGGTCGGTGGTCAGTCTGAACCAGGAAGTGCGAGCCAAACAGGTATGGCCGCAACTTCTTCAGAGCCCACACCACCGCAAAAGCCTCCCTCTCAATTGCACTCCACTTCTGTTCCCGGGGAAGCAGTCTCCTGGAAAGGAAAACTACTGGCTGATCCAGGCCCTCTTCAATAAGTTGCGATAACCCTGCCCCAATGCCATGTTCTGATGCATCTGTCTGGACAATGAACTCCTTGGAGAAGTCTGGGGCCCTCAGGACCGGTGCTGCACACATTGCCTGCTTCAGTTTTTCAAAAGCTTGCTGACAAGCCTCTGTCCAAACTACCCGTCGAGGTTGTTTCTTTGAGGTAAGCTCTGTGAGGGGCGCTACAATAGTGCCATACCCCTTCACAAAGCGACGGTAGTTACCTGTGAGGCCCAGGAAAGCTCGGACCTCAGTCTGGGTCTTGGGGGGTTCCCAGGCCATGATTGCCTCAATCTTTGCCTGGAGGGGCTGCACTGTTCCCCTACCCACCAAGTGTCCAAGGTACACAACCGACCCCTGCCCAATCTGACATTTGCTGGCCTTGATTGTCAAGCCAGCTTGTTTCAGGGCCTGGAGAACTGCTTGCAAATGTTGCAAATGGTCCTCCCAACTGCTGCTGAAGACAGCAATGTCATCCAGGTAAGCAGCGGAGAAACCCTCCATTCCGGAGAGGACCTGATTCACCAGCCGCTGAAAAGTGGCAGGGGCATTCTTGAGCCCAAAGGGCATCACACAAAATTGGAAGTGTCCCTCAGGCGTGGAGAAGGCTGACCTTTCCTTAGCTCCATCTGTCAGGGAGATCTGCCAGTACCCCGAAGTGAGGTCAAAGGTACTTAGATATTGGGCAGCTCCCAGCCGGTCAATTAATTCATCCGCCCTAGGGATCGGATGAGCATCAGTTTTGGTAACTGAGTTCAGTCCCCGGTAATCCACACAGAACCTCAGTTCTGGAGTGGTGCCTGGTGGAGCTGCTTTTGGCACTAGAACCACCGCACTGGACCAGGGGCTACTGGGAGGTTCTATGACTCCTAGCTCCAGCATCTTGGTAACCTCTCCATGGATGCTAGCCTTCACCTTGTCGGACAGCCGGTAGGTCTTTGACTTCACTGGTGGGCTGTCCCCTGTGTCCACATCATGGGTACACAGGTGAGTCCTTCCCGGGACAAGGGAGAACAACATAGAGTACTGCTCCAGTATCTGGCGGCAGTCCTCCCGCTGTTCAGGAGTTAGGTTCGGGGAGAGAATCACTCCCTCCACTAACCCATCCTTTTCTTGAGTCGAGAACAAGTCTGGGAGAGGTTCGCTTTCCGCTTCCTCTCCTCCATCAGTCACCATCATTAAGATGACCTCGGGCCTCTCATGGTGGGGTTTGAGTTGATTTGCATGTAGCACCCGTAGCGGCTGTCGAGGGGTCTTAAGGTCCACCAGGTAGGTGGCCTTACCCTTCTTTTCTAACACCTCAAAGGGGCCTGTCCAGCGATCCTGGAGGGCACTTAGCTCTCCAGGCTCCATTACCCACACTTTCTGGCCAGGCTCCAACTCCACCGGGTGAGCGTTGTGGTCATACCACTCTTTCATGACTGCCTGGCTGGCCTCCAAGTTGTCAGAAGCTTGCTTCCACAACTTCGCCATTTGGCTCCTGAAGGCCAGCATGTAGCTCACCACATCCTGGGGGGGTTTCCTGGGAGACTTTTCCCATCCATCCTTCACCAGGCTGAGAGGACCGCGTACAGGGTGCCCATACAGAAGCTCAAAGGGGCTGAAGCCCATTCCCTTCTGTGGCACTTCCCTGTAGGAAAATAGCAAACAGGGTAGGAGGACGTCCCATTTCCTCCGCAGGCTTTCAGGCAGACTTCTGATCATGCCCTTCAAGGTCTTGTTGAACCCTTCTACCAGTCCATTTGACTGGGGGTGATAGGGAGTGGTGAACCGGTAGGTCACTCCACACTCCTTCCACATTGCCCGCATGTACGCTGACATAAAGTTGGTCCCCCTGTCGGACACAACTTCTTTGGGGAAACCCACTCGGGTAAAGATCCCCATCAGGGCCCTAGCCACCACAGGTGCAGTGACAGTCCTCAGAGGAATTGCCTCTGGGTACCGGGTGGCATGATCCACCAGAACCAGGATAAACCTGTGACCAGCTGTTGTTGGTGGATCCAATGGCCCCACAATGTCGATGCCCACCCTTTCAAAGGGGGTGCTAACGACAGGAAGTGGTTCCAGGGGAGGTTTCAGCTTCACCCCTGTTTTCCCACTGGCTTGGCAGGTTACACACGTCCAACAGTAGGTGTTAGATGCCACTTTCATCTGAGGCCAGTAAAAGTGGGGGACAAGCCGAGCAAAGGTCTTGTCCTGACCTAAGTGTCCTGCCCAGGGAATTTCATGAGCCAATTCCAGCAGAAAGGCTCGGTACCGTTGCGGGACTACCAAGGCCCTTGATGAACCAGGTAAGGGTACCTTGGGTTCACTGTAGAGGAGTCCGTCCTCCCAGTAAATGTGGTAGTGTCCCGCAACGTCCCCTGCTGCCTGGGCCTCGGCCTGTCGCCACAGTCCCTCAAGGGTAGGGCACTCCTTCTGGCCCTTACAGAACTCCTCCCTGGTAGGCCCTCCCTCCACATGCCACTCAGCAGGGATGGGTAGGTCCTCCAGGGAGACTACTTCCCCCTCCACGGACTCCTGGACCACCCCTGCAGGTGGCCGATCTGTCACATGGGGTGTGGAAGCCGAAGCAGGCTTCTCCTGTCTTCGGGTCTGTCCCTTTTTGGCAGCGGGCTGGGCCATTGTTTCAGGCTCCAACCCGGGCGAACTCCCTCTCTGGGCAGTCGCAGACCTTGTGCTTGCACAGGCCCAGTCAGGTGTACCCAGCATCTCTGAATGCGTCCGGTATTCCACCTCTCTCCAAGCATTGTGCTCCATGTCATTCCCCAGCAGACAATCGACTGGCACGACAGGGCTTACGGCAACTCGAAGTGAACCTGCAACCCCTTCCCACTCAAAGGGAACCTCGGCCACAGGGTAGTGGCCCATTCTGCCGTCAGCCATCGCGGCGGGGTGGAGTACGTTTGGAATCACCTGCTCTGGAGACACCAGTTGACTTCTCACCATAGTCATACTGGCTCCTGTATCTCTCAGAGCCTCTCCTCTCTGGCCATTGATGGTGATCCACTGCCCATACTTGGTAGTATTTGGGGGCACCTGGATCTTAGGAACCATCTCCCGTTCTCCCAGGGACACTAAGGTGACACCCACCCACTCACCCCCCTTATCTAAGGGCAACTCCTCCCGAGCGCTACACTAGCTACTCCCGGGGCTTTTCCTCCGGTGGGAGGGGGTGGTCTCTTTGGGCATCTGACATCTCCCTTATAATGTCCAACACCACCACACTCAAAACAGTGGACAACCCTTGGCTGCTGGCTCTGGCCAGGATGAGGGTTTCTGGGCGGGTTAGCCTTAGGGGTGAAACCTGTCCCTTTCCCTGGAAACTGTTTTGGGGACCTTTAGAGAACTCCCGTTTTTATCTCCCCCTCCTTCTTCTGAGGGGTGCCCTATCCGGCCTTTTGGGAATCCCCTCCTGTCCCCTTTGAGGACACCCGGGTACTTGCCCAGATGTCCGCCTCCTCTGCAAGCTTCCAGGGGTTGGTCAGCTTGCTGTCCACCAGGTGTTGGCGCAGCTCGGGAAAACATTTCTCGAGTAGATGCTCTTTAAGAAAAAGGTCATACAAACCCTCATAGTCCTTCACCCCACTGCCCTGTACCCAGCCCTCCAATGCCTTCCTCGCATAGTCCAGGAAATCCACCAAGTTCTGGGTGCTTAACTTGTGGCTCCCCCTGAACTTTTGGCGATACTTCTCCGGGGTTAGCCCAAACTTTCTGATCAATGCTAACTTCATGATGGGGTCGTTGGTCTGCTCCTTCGGTTCTAAGGCTAACAAGGTGTCCCGACCAGTAGGAGGCATATATTTGTACAACCCACCCCCCCAGTGTTTCTCCTGGATCCCATGGGCTCTTAAGGAGACCTCATAGGCAGCCAGCAATTTGGCTATATCGTCCCCCTGACTATAGCTGGCAACTATATCCTTAGGCAGGTAGGGTCTGGACTCCCTGGTTGGTTCTCTGGTTTCGCTGCCACCATTTGGAGAGTTGGCGAGTCCTAACTGTAGAGCCTTGAGTTCTAGCTCTTTTAGTCTAAGCTCATGAGCCATCCTCTGTTCCTCCCTCCCCTGTTCTAACCTGGCTAACTCCCACTTCAGCTTCCTTTTTCCCCTCCTGTCTGTTAGTTCAGCTTCGGTCAAGCTTCCTCCGGAGACACTACTGCCCCCCCTTGAGTAGGTCATTGGTCCTGGAAGTAGGTTTCCCATCTCAGGATGGAGCAATCCCTCTACCTTTATGACTGTGTCCCGGTCCGTCCCCTCTTCCTCCTCCTTCCCTTCTCCATGTGCTGCCACCCAAGCCCTCAAGCTGGTCTGGAGCTCCCCCTTCTTGGCATCCCGCTTAAAGAACACTCCCATCTGTTGACAAAAGTCCCTAAGCTGGGCCACAGAATAAGTGTCCAGTTCTTCCAACGCAAATTCCATTTTGCTAAAGGCAAATGAGGGACAGGCACACAAAAAGAATGGAGTTACAAGGGGCAATCTGAAGCTACCTCCACCCCACCACCAGGAATGAATTTGGAAAAAGCAAAAGTAAAAATTAGGAAGGCCGCCAGGAGAAAACTCCTGGTGTAGGTCAGTGGATTACACTTAGTTACTGCAGAGTAGTCGCAACCACAGTTCTCATCCCACCGCTAGACACCAATATGTTGGACCTAGTTTTGCCAAGTCTCATAGGGTAGCCTGGCCTAGGGTAAAACAGTCAATATCCAGAAGCACAAGTGTGAAGTTTGCATACCACCCAGCAGTAACTCAATGCAGTTCCACTTAAAAACGACACTACACCAAATTTTTGTGGAAAAATACGTGCTGTTTTATAAAAATAGTACTAGGTTCTCTTTTCTACTATATATCCTTAGTCAGTACAGAAAAAGAATACATTTAGTCCATGTCTCTACCAGTTACAATTGTTTTAGAAGAGTTCTCACAATTCAATTTATCAGCATTAAGGTACAATTCATAGGCTCTCAGGAATAGTGTCTTGCCACCTTACAAGCTCAGGGAGTCTTTGGACCTCCAAGATAGGTTAACACCAATTACCCCCCACTCTACTATTCTGAATAAGCTCTTCTCTAGACCTGTCACAAGGAGGTTTATATCTCAGCACCACGTAATCAGCGTTCCAGATCAGCTTTAATACAATCAGGTTCCTTGTGAAAGTCTTTAAGGCTTCTGACGGTTTTAGTTCACTCTTAGTGAGGCCAACCATTAGGTTCCGCCCCTCTGCCCTTCGATCATAAGATCTTCATCCTTCACTCTCCCCCCTTCACACACTCCTTACTTTTCAGCATTGGGCCCACTGGGCCAGAGTCTCGGATCGCTGGAGAATGGAAGTTCACACCGGGGGGGGGGGGGGTTCAGCGTGTAACAGTCGGCCGCTTGACCCTCCTCACCCGCTACTCCAGCCCCTCGTGGGTAGAGCTGGCGCGGGTTAAAAGGCCACACAGGCTGAAGGGAGCCGATGCTTGCCTCCCGCCCGATTCCTCCTCAGGTGCTGACTCCGCCTTCCTTGAGGGAAGCGGTCTGACCGGGCATGCGCGCGAGATTAGCGGCTCAAAGACAGAGCCTGCTCAGCTCCGGTGAACCTCCTCCTTTGGTTCCGCCCTCGCTCCAGGACCCGTGTTCACTCGGCGGGGCCTGCGCAGTTCGAGGGAGGGATTCCCAAAGCGAGCTTTCAACCACAGTCACCAGTCTAAGCAAGCATGGAGTGGCCTTCGCTACACGGCCAAACCACTCGGCGTTTCTGCCCCAGGCACTTAGCTTTAGCCTCCGTCCAGGATGAACCCACTACCCCTATTGTGGCAGTTCGTTACCACAGGTACAGAGAGGGGGGTTCTGTTGGAATACCAGATGACGCCTATTTCTCTTCTAGTTCTTGTGGCGACTGACCAGGCTCACAGGTTTCTCTCTCCTCCACTACAATTCCTGCTTTGGTCTAAACCTCCATTCCTTGAATCTAAATCAGGACCTTTCTTACTGGGCAATAATCGGAGTTACACTCCAGTTCAGTCTCCCTCACCCAATCTTTCTTCTGGGGGCTGGATGGGGATATGCGCCCAGGGTCTCCAGGATTTCCTCTGGCAGGGTCAGGTCGGTAACTACAAGGAGAAAGGGGTGGTGAAACAGTAAGGAAGCGTCCCTACACTGGGAGATCAACCCTCTGATTATCCTACCCCCACCTTATGCTACAGCCTTTACTCCAGCTAGCCTTCTCTGAAAAGACAAAATGGCTGCACTACAGCTGGCCTTATATAGGGTGGCCTCAGAAGGTCCAGAAGGGACTGGAAGGTTCTGGAAAGTCCCTACTCTAGTCTATGGGTCCTGTCCAGGGGTGACCATTATGGCAGTTAATGGCGACCATTTTGTGGGTCCCATACTTTCCAGTCAGAAATGGCACCTAGGCCTCAGGTAAAAAACTATGAGGGCAAAAGAGCATCTAACCCCTAGGACAACACCGCAAAAATAATCCAATGGACACAAAAAGGGATGAATGTATGAGGGGCAAAAAGGGGACAAAATAAATAATAAATTGGAGGGACTACCCAAAGGCAGACAGGTCTAACACCCACTAACTAAGAATCACCTCCAAGCCGGACCATATGATCTATGCATCAACTAAGTCAGCGCCTCTACCACCAGCTTAAGCATCCTTTGTCTCCTACTGTCCAAAGCTCTCCTGGCATCCTGGTCCTGACTCCATGGCCCCTACTGATAATCTGACATGGTGATGTGACAATGGTAGACCACCCAACACGCAAAGTTTAGATGGCCCAGCAGTACTTGTATTTCTTTGACCATGACCTTATGCTTCACCGGCATTGCCTCCAATAGCAATTACATTGTCAACTTTTTCTCCTCCAATAAGCGAGCCTCCATCTCTATCAAATCAATCTCAATGCCCAAGAATAACAGTACCGTACTGGGTCCAACTGTCTTTTCCCATGCCAAAGGCACTCCCAGATCACCCATGAGCTCTAGGAAACTGTCCAACATCTGCTATCAGTCTAAGGAACTGGGCTCCCCTACAAATAAAAAAAATCAAGATAATGGGCCACCTGTGTATTACCTGTGCTCCAGGAAAAAACCCATAGGAGAAACGTACTAAAACGCTCAAAAAGTGCATAGGATAGAGCACCCTATCAGAAGCGCTTCATCAACATACCACTTGTCCTCAAATTGAATGCTCATCAAATGGAAATCATCAGGATGGACCAGGAGAAAGCGGAAAGCCGACTTAATGTTGCTCTTGACCGTTAGCGCCCCTCTACCTAATCATCTTGACCATTGCAATGACCACGTCCACTGAAAAATATGTAACTGAACGTTGGTCCTCTGGGATAAAAACATGTACTTATCCACAATCAGGCCATGATAGGTGTTGAATAAACCTAGCGGCAGCACCTTAAGGCATTTTGCAAACTCATGTTCCTCGTCCTTCACACGCTCCTCAGACCACAACTCCCTATGCAGCAACTTCAGCATATCCACATAGTCCCCATTCCAAATGTTTTCTTTGGGAGCTAGAATAAAATGAGCTCCCAATGGCTTTGAAATCCCCATGAAGAGAAGCTTCTTAACTTTTATCTTCAGCACTCTCCTTTCCTTCAATTTTATCACTTGTAGTCTCTGCCTTTCCACCCCCACCACTCTCTCTTCTCCCATAACTGTCCCTGATCCCTATGTCAGCTGCGAACCACTCTCCTTTCCTGCCTTAACCCCCACTCAATATCTGTAACCCCGTCTTCTCATACCTACCCCTGTGTCCATCACATGTAAACCTTTGTGCAGCCACAGGGCTTCCCCAGCCTGCGATTCCATTGCATCCACCCCAACCGATACCATTGCTGCAGCGAAATGCTTCTATCTGCATTAATTGCCTGGCACCAGGGTCGGCGTCTGTTCTGCAACCGGCTGGATTGCCATCTGATTCCTCCTGTCTGGCATTCCTTGGCTGCCATGCCGCCGGTGGCCATCCGATTTATGCTGAAATACACCATGAACAGACTGATAAGTGTCCCTCCTCCCGTGACCCCCTTTTACAGTACTCCACCACTGAGCAACAGCCTCCTGTTGCACGTCTTCATCAACCAATTCTCCTTCCTCCAAACCTTCTTCATCATAATCTCATGCTGTGTTCTCGAACACAGTGCCAACCTCTACCTCTGAGGCAGGTTTTGCCACCTGCCACCATTGCATGACCATTAGCTCATAGTCCCTGGGTAGTTTATGCGATTGTTGGTGTGAAGCACCATACCCTCCCAACGCTTCCACTAATGTGAAATGTCACGTTCCATGCTGATCCTGCCAAAGGCAGTCCTGTGCCCACTGGCCAGTTGCACCACTGAAACTGTCCTGGGCCTTTTTGGGTAGTGATCTTGCTTTTCCTCCCAAGATGTCCAGCTAGCCATACTGGGCCCAGCCTTCTCCTCTCTGAGGGGCAGTGAAGCCACCCATAGCCCCACACATCTGCTACGCAGCTGAAATGCTTGCCTTGTAAAAATGAAGATGAATAGCTTTACACATGCTTGGGGCGGCTAAGCAACTTATAGCGCTATATTGGAAACAGACGGAGACACCCCCCGATTGCTGCTTGGTTTGTGCGCTTGTTGCATGTCATAACTATGGAACTTTTCACAGCAAGATTGCAATCGATAGACACTCGCTTCAACACTGTTTGGCGCCCCCTAGTGTGGAATTTTAGTTCGTGTACTGAACATCATCTACGCCATCTTGCAGACTCACGCATGAGCATACACGGCAGCCATTTTGGGTACCATGGTCTCCCTGTTCACGATCGCCCGTCAGCACACTTCCCTGAACCTTCCAAGCCTTCCCCGCGCCTCCTGGATGCCCCCGCGCTCACATGCACAAGCCATGAAACCCCCCCCATGACTCTGTCTCAGGGAATCACACCCCGCGCCTGACCAACACCTCCTTTCCGCCCATGAATACCCTCCTTTGATGACCCCTTCCTATGAGCCCGACTGCCTGTACGAACCGCTGGTCATCCCTTAGCCCGAGGATACAGTTTATTGCCCACTACTGCATGCACTCGCTTCTCCTGAAAGGGATCACTATTGATCATGACGTCCCCACCCCCTGAGATTCGATCAGGCGCACACATTCCAAAGGAATCGGCAGAACACTCAGCTGCGTGATGGCCCCTCCCAATCATATGAGGGGAAAGGGCCTCTACTGTTGTCATGTGTTGGAATGGGCCGGAACTGGGGGGGGGGGGGTGCCGGTGATGTCGTTCTCATACTTCACAATGTCCCTGTTGTAATAAAGGACGTTCACATGCCTTAAACCAGTGTATAAAAGACCAGGTCTCAAAGAGGTTGGAGAGCACCTCGAGACAATACCTTGTTGTCTGATCTGATGTGTTCTACTCCGACGGAATAAACTTGTTTCCTGTCTTCCTGTCTCCAGCGCCTGCCTCTTTATTGAATAACTTCGTATGGTATTAGAGGCGTTTTACGCCGGGCAAATTTAACTTAGGAAACATCTACTGAAATCGCCTGACCATTTTGAATTGATCTTTAACAATTGGCGTCCCAAACGCGGGGCCCATCAGCGACACGTGGATCCAGTGGGAGAGGTCCCGACGACAGAGTGAACAACTGCAACGATCGGAAAGAGCTCCTGTCCGATAGACCCTCGTCTGACAGCCGATCATCTGAACTTCACTGATTCCGAGCTGACCTCTCCCGAGTGATCTACGGTCCTGACTGGGAACCACCAGGAGTGCCGCGATAGCAACAGAGAGTAGAGGACGATCGGGCGCTGGAAGCGGAAGACGAGAAACTGTCCATGCGGTCCGGGTAAGGTCGTGATACACGACAAATTGCGAAATTGATTGATTGATTGTTTGAAAATACTAGTATTACTTATTGACTGTTCCTGAGGAATTCTCTATTTACAAACAAGTACAGAATCGCCATACTCTGTTTAGTCTTTGCAGATAGTGAATGGTAGGCAACGCAAGCCTTTAACACGTCGTGCCTATTTTTTTCTCCTCATTGATTGATTGATTGAATCGAGCATTGAATTGTTCGAAGTTGGTTCTCTTAAGGATCTTCTCTGTCCGCAAACGGGGAAGAATAGGAATATTCTCTCTCCCTTTGCCGATAGTGAAGGGTAGGTAACGCAAACCTTTAACACGTCGTGCCTATTTCGTTCCTCATTGATTGATTGTTTGCCCGAACATTGACTGTTTTGGGAATTGGTTCTTTTCGGAGGTATTCTCTGTTTGCAAATAGCGTAGAATAGAATATTCTGTCCAGTCTTTGCAAATAGTGAAAAGATAGGTAGTGCAGGCTTTTGCCCCCATTGTAATCCGTCATGCCTATCTTCTCCCCATTGGTTCATAGTTGGGTCAACCCGGACCGCTTATTAGAGATGAACCATCCAGCTCCACTGGAAGGCACCCCTAATAAGGACATGTTTACTAAGCAAGAACTAGTCGCTATAGCTTATAGTAGGTTATGGCATAAATATACAAAAAAGGATCCTAAAAATCAGTGGCCACTGATAGGTTCTTTTGATAAAAATAAAATAAAAACACTAGAAGCAGCTGTAAAAATAAACAAGGCAACGCCCACTATGCTCGATAGTATTGGCATGTGGCGCAAAGAAGCAGAACATCGCAGGAAAAGAGAGGAAGCGAAAAAATTGAAAGAGTTACGAAAAACAGCCCATCTGGCCGCAAAAGAACTAGATGAAGAAATAAGAAGAAGAGAGGAAGTTAAACAAACGCAAGAATCAGGAATGGCAGGCCAATGCCCTGTCAGGACCACCTCTGCGCTCTACCCGGAGATGCCCTCCAAACAGCGGGCAAATGACGAGTTACTACTCGGTCCTCCAATTATCTACATGCCTCCTCCTTATGCTCCCAGCCAGCCTCTAGCACAACACTCACCAGTCCAAAGTGCAGGCGTGGGTGACTAGCGCTAGTGCCCCGGCTCTTACGGCCTTCGCACCAGCCGCATTGGTAACAACAGCAGATGAACATGAGACTAGCAGGCACCTAACAGCCAGACCAAATAGGTTGAGCAAAGATGAGCGGGATGGAATCGACAAGATAGCAAAAACATTGGTAGAACGGAAGGAGAGCGAGGAATATACGATGAATATGCATAATTCACATGCCGGTAGTCACAGACGGCATTTCATTTTACGGTTCAGCTACCACACACTGAACGCGTATGAGGATAGGTACCAGAATAAAGGTCCTGCTAAATTGACGGCTCTATATAGAAGGGTCGATGTTGGAGATGGAACTGAGAGCGATGTGACGGACCTCTTCATGCAAACGCTTGAGGTCTTCCGCCACCTCACGGAACAGAAACCAGAGGTCAAGATCACAGTCCCTGAGACGATTGAGCCCTCAGTAGAAGCAGCCAACACGATGATGCCCATCAGAGAAGCCGCCCCCTATTGGGTTCCCCCAAGAGGTCAGGGAACAAACGATGATATCAACCACGCAGATGCAAAAGGGAGGGTTGTGTACAACTGGGTTTACCAACCATGGGATCGGCAAGATATTTTAACCTTTAGGCAAACCCTGCCCGATCTGCTAAAGAACCCTACGGCATTTTATACAGAACTAGGCACAGCCTTGGGCTCAACCATAATGACTCTAGCGGACATTGATTTGTTTTTTGGGTTGTGTCTGCCGGCTGATGTGTGGAAGCAAATCCGGAAAGCCGACCACACAGACCTGTTCGGACACACCTGGAAACAACTCTATGACCTAGATAGGCAACGAGAGCCCGGAAAGAAACCTGTAAAAGACATACTGGAACTCCCCGACAAAATAGTGCAGAAGCTAAAGACGTTGATCCCAGAAAAGAAGGTAGACTGGTCGGTAGTCACGGCTTGTCGCCAGAAGCCTCAGGAAGATGTATCAGAATACTTCTCACGATTTGAAACAGTGTTCTCCGACTACAGTGGCCAAGATATGACCACTGCAACCGGACAACACCTATTCGTGCAAAACTACGTAAAGGGGCTATCGCAAGAGGTCTCCCAAAAGTTACAGACTAGCGAGAGTAGTTGGGGAGCCTCTAAACCTGCAGCTATCCTTCAGATGGCTCAGTATTACGAACACCAAAAGAACGAGAACGAAAGGGCAACTGAGAAAAAGAAAAAGGACTTAAAGGAACGAGTAATGATTGCTCAACTGCAGGGAGTGACTACAGGAAGGGAACGGTATAGGGGAAACTACCAGTCGAATGCCCCTAGGAATTCGGCCCCTAGAGACCGCAACCCCACACCTGGCGCTCCACGAACCGACCTCGATGAGAACCAGTGTGCATTTTGCAAAGAATTTGGGCACTGGAAGTCTCAATGCCTGGCCCTTCGGGAAATGATTAGAAATAAAGAAACAAGGGACATGACCAATGGCTCCAAAACTGGAGGGCAAGGACGAGGGCAGACCCGCGACACCACCAATGACCGATCTGACAGACCAAACACATTTGACCGCCCCCGACAGAATCTGTGCCAACAGTCCGACTGCAACAATGCTCACGACTCTGCATAGGACTGCCAGGGGCAAGGGAGGGATCCAGTCGAGCTCTGTGTTGACCAGCAAGGTCCTTACGTCACTGCTAAGGTCCTGGGTACAAAGTCTCCATTTTTGGTAGACACTGGAGCGACACGTAGTGTATTATCAAAACGACTGATTCCAAGGGCACCCTTGTCTGGCTCACACATTACCTCGATAGGTTTCGATGGAACGCCCTCCACTAATCCCCTGTCTGTACCTATCTCCTTTGACCTAGGAAACAATCCCACTGACACAACGTTTCTGCTCTCCTCCAGCTCCCCTGACGCCATTATGGGTATTGATTTACTGAAACATTTCCGAGCTACTATTAGGTGTTCCCCGGATGGAGTCCGAGTCATCCTGTACGACAACCCGAGCATGTCCAGACCCCAACCCGCACGACATATGTACGCCATAACAGATGCTGACCTATCCTTGCTCGATACCCTACCCCTGTACCTCTGGGCCAGAAACGACTCGGATGTAGGACGAATGATGATCGATCCTGTACACATAACTGTTCGACCAGATGCAATACTACCGAAACTCCCACAGTACCGGATATCGCCCGAAGGCGAGAAGGCATTGGTAGCGATTATTCAGTCCTTGGTAGATGCAGGAGTGGTAGAGGAAGTGGTTAGTAATGTCTGCAATAGCCCTATCCTACCCATTGTTAAGAAGCAAGGTGAGGGAGATGAGAAAGCGTACCGCTTCATCATCGACCTGCGAGAAGTCAACAAAGTGGTGGTACCACAGTACCCCGTAGTCTCAAACATCGCCACCATTCTGACTCTCATCCCGTCCACTGCCACCACCTTCACCGTTATTGATCTTAAAAATGCATTCTTCTCTATCCCCATCCATCCAGACAGCCGTTATCTCTTCGGCTTCACTTTAAAAAACCGTTCGTACCGATTTTGTAGAGCTCCCCAGGGCTACACTGAAAGTCCCAGCATCTACAGCCAGGCCCTCAAAAGACAGCTGGACACCGTCCAGCTACCAGATGGAGTGGTGTTGATCCAATATGTCGATGATATCCTTCTGGCGGCCGACAACAACTCTTGCACTTTCTTGCGGAGAATGGCCACAAAGTCTCCAAAAAGTAACTGCAGTTCTGCCAGCCCCAAGTAACATACCTAGGCCATCTCCTGTCCAAAGAAGGGAGGAAACTTACGCCCGACCGAATCCAAACCATCCTAGACACCCCCATTCCAAAAACACAGAAGCAAGTCCGTTCATTAGTGGGCCTTACTTCTTTCTGCCGACAATGGTTACCAAATTTCAGTCTCATTATAAAACCCCTACTCTCCCTGTTGGCCAAAGATGTTCCGTTCCCACTCCCTTGGACTCCCGAATGCCAAGCATCCCTTAAGGAGTTGCGGGATGCCCTTTGCTCGGCACCCGTTCTAGGAACACCAGATTACTCCAAGCCCTTCTCCCTCTTCACTCACGAAAGGGAGGGATGCGCATTGTCTGTTTTAACTCAGCCCATCGGCGCCAAACAACGCCCTTGTGCCTACTTCTCTGCCACTCTTGATCCAGTCGCCAGAGCTCTACCTGCCTGCCTTCGAGCAGTAGCCGCTGCTGCTGTCTCTATCCGCCAGAGTGAGGGAATTGTGCTTTCAAACTCCCTCACGGTGTTAGTGCCCCATGCAGTTGACACCCTTTTGAACCAGACTAAGACTCAACATCTGACTAGCGCACGACTAACAGGGTACGAATTGACTCTACTTGCACCCCACATCACCCTGAAGAGATGCACGACATTGAACCCTGCTACACTGTTACCCTTGCCCGAAAATGACCCCGATGTGCCCCCTATACACGACTGTGTGACCCTCACGGACGAACAGACTAGGAGTAGAGTTGACCTCCGAGACATTGCTCTTACAGATCCTGATGGAGAACTATGGGTAGATGGCTCTTGTATCAAACTCCCAGACGGCACCACTTCTGCTGCCTATGCGGTGACGACAGCTCGAACAGTAGTTGAAACCGCTCGCATCACACAACGATCCGCACAGGCAGCAGAACTAATTGCCCTCACACGAGCATGTATCATAGCAGCAGGAACCACGGCAAACATTTACACGGACAGCCAGTACGCCTTCGGGGTGGTTCATCATTTTGGGCTCCTGTGGAGGGAAAGGGGATTCCTGACGTCCCACGGTACACCCATCCTTCACGGAGATTTAGTCTCCGCCCTGATTGAAGCAGTTCTTCTCCCCAGACAATTAGCAGTGATCAAATGCCAGGCACACAAGAAGGTGACAGATTTAGTTGGACAGGGAAACGCACTAGCCGACACCACTGCCCGAACCACAGCTGAGAATAGGACAACGACACGCATGTATGTGACCAGGTCACAAGCAGAAAAATGGACCGACGCTAGGGAAACAATCAGGGACATCCAATCGGCCAGCACACCACACGAATTGACTGAGTGGGCGCGGGTGGGTCTAAGGGACGATGAAGGCTGCTGGCGGACAAAAGACACGAACAAATGGTTGCTGCCTGATGCATATTTGATCCCCATACTGACAATGGCACACTCCCCTGCACACATAGGCTCTGCCCCCATGATTGAACTCATTTCCAAAGTTTGGCACAACAACAAGATCCCCGACTCGGCCAAACGCCTAGTCCAGCAGTGCCTCATCTGCTTACAACACAACCCCGGGAAAGGAACTGTGGTACCCCGGGGAGGGTTTGGGATCCCCGACCACCCCTTTGAGGTCCTTCAGATGGATTACATCCAGCTAGAGAGGTGCCAAGGCTTGAAGTACGTATTGGTCATTGTATGTGCCTTCAGCAAATGGGTGGAAGCCTATCCGACCCGTGATAACACTGCCATGACTACTGCCAAAGAACTACTGAAAGAGTTTTTCCCTCGCTACGGCCTTTGTCGAATTTTATGGAGCGACAATGGCCCCCACTTCGTAGCTGAAGTTATCCAACTAATCCTGAAGGGGTTGGGGGTAAAACAAAGATTCCACGCAGTCTTCCACCCCCAATCTGCTGGCCTGGTTGAACGACACAACGCTACACTGAAACTGAAACTGTCAAAAATAGTGGCCACCACAGGACTTAAGTGGCCAGATGCCCTTCCACTGGCATTACTATCGATGGGCTCCACTCCCACTAAGCACCACTTGACCCCCTACGAAGTTGTGTTTGGGCGGCCTATGAACCTCTGGACTGCCCCCAAACCGACCTCCATTCACGACGTCCCTGACGTCCTGCTGTCAGATTATTTGTACAAATTAACTAAAACATTGTCTGTCATTCATCAACAGGTGCAGCAGGCCATCCCCGATGCTTCCAGGGGTCCCGGTCACGATATCCAACCGGGGGACTACATCCTAATCCGGAACTTTCAACGAGCAAAGAGTCTGGAACCCCGGTGGACGGGCCCCTGGCAAGTACTGATCACCACTCGGACGGCTCTTCGAGTGGAGGGGAAAAAGAACTGGCTGCATACACACCACTGCAAGAAAATTTCCTCGACCCTGGCCACGACAGACAACGTCAGCACCCAAGAAGAGCTCCTGAACAAAGACCGACCATCACTGAACTGCTATCCTGATACCGAGGCACTTGACCTTGCGAAACACTCTGATCCCACTGTGCCATCCCGAGAAGGGTATTTCCGGCGTCGAAAGGAGGGAGCTTCGGCTAAGTAGGCCACTGACTAAGTTAAAAATCTCAGAACGGTGACCCAAAGCAACCAAGGGTTACCCGGAGAGAAGCTAAACGAAGTCTGTGGTTCTGCCCACTACCGAGCACCTTGAAGATGAAGATGATGGAAGCGCCAGATAAGAAGATGATGGAAGCGCCAGATAAGAAGACGTCGGAAGCAACAGGAAATACCCACTACAGGAACCCAAAGACTGACAATTTGCACAAATCAAAGACAATCGCTCTCTTCATTGTCTTCCTCTTTTGCCTCCTCCTCATGACTTCCTTCTGGATCTTGGAGGAAAGCACACCCGCTCACCAGATGTTGCCAACCACTGTCCAGCCAACCACCATGAAAGGGCACCACCTGATCACCCTTTCACCTCAGCTCCAAGAAAGGCGTAGGGAGTTCTGGAACAATTCCTTCGTACAACTGTTGCACCAGCACAACCTTGCTGCAAATGCCACGAACTGCTGGATCTGTGGGTTGCTCCCACATGCTACCGGACACTCCATCCCCTTCATCCCTTCTCCTTTCTCAGTTCACGGCTCCTGCCTCGCCTGGTTGATCCTCATGCAGGAAAGCCACAAGGACAACGCCACTTCTGGTCAAACCGTGTCACACTTCTACTATGGGTTCTGGCTGAATAAGACAGGAAAGCCCTTTTGTCCTGCAATTTCAGGTTCAACCTTCCTTACGAACATCCCTGCCAAAGAAAGGGTCGAAATGCAAGTGCTCCACAATCCAGCCAGACCCACCTTCTCCCACCTGCGGAAACAAACGGCTGCCACCCTGACCGTGGCCCTGTCTGTCATCAATGTCATAGGACTCGTATGCCTCGAAGGACAAGGAACGCAGCTGGTGGGTCACAGTTCTTGTCGCATCACCAAAACATTGGTCTCAGCTGACACCCCCACCTTTGTTGCTTCCCCGAATAAGTACTTTGTTTGTGGCACCAAACCTTACACTTGGCTCCCAAAAGGCTGGAGGGGTACGTGCTACATCACCTTCATTCTTCCTCCCACGTATGTGGCTTCAGCCAACCACCACCGGCAAAAGCGTGCCGGAGATGTTGAACAAGCCGACTCCACCGGAGCACAGTTCCTGGATGCAGCAAAGGGACTTGTTCCTCTGTGGGGACCAATGGCAAATAGCCGCGCTATCCGGCACCTGACTCAGGCATTAGAAACAACCATTAACATCACCGCTGGCATCCTTGCTAACAACACGGCTGAGCTTCAGGCCGTCCGCCTGGTGGCTCTTCAAAACCGTCTTGTTCTAGATGTGGTTCTGGCCGACCGCGGAGGTGCATGCCGCATCATCGGCTCCAGCTGTTGCACCTACGTGCCAGATAACTCACCTTCAGTCTACAAAGCAATCGAACACCTCCACAGACTGTCCTCGGAGGTTCACCAGGAGCAGGAAGGATGGTCGCTTGAAGGCTGGTTCTGGGACACTTTGAAGAACTGGGGGTGGAGATTGTTCACGTTTTTATTGATACCAATCATGATACTATGTGGGTGTTGCTTAGGTATTCAATGTTTACCACCTTTATGTGCACTCATTTCCAACAGTATGTGCCCAAAGACTTTGAACTTTAAACCTGAGCACATGAGTCCCCTATACGAGATAGAGGTGCGTGGTCTCATGGGGATTGATCCGAACTGACAAGCTGGCGAGACATGTTAAAGGGAGGACTGTGGAATTTTAGTTCGTGTACTGAACATCATCTACGCCATCTTGCAGACTCACGCATGAGCATACACAACAGCCATTTTGGGTACCATGGTCTCCCTGTTCACGATCGCCCGTCAGCACACTTCCCTGAACCTTGCAAGCCTTCCCCGTGCCTCCTGGCTGCCCCCGCGCTCACATGCACAAGCCATGAAACCCCCCCCATGACTCTGTCTCAGGGAATCACACCCCGCGCCTGACCAACACCTCCTTTCCGCCCATGAATACCCTCCTTTGATGACCCCTTCCTCTGAGCCCGACAGCCTGTACAAACCGCTGGTCATCCCTTAGCCCGAGGATACAGTTTATTGCTCACTACTGCATGCACTCGCTTCTCCTGAAAGGGATCACTATTGATCATGACGTCCCCACCCCCTGAGATTCGATCAGGCGCACACATTCCAAAGGAATCGGCAGAACACTCAGCTGCGTGATGGCCCCTCCCAATCATATGAGGGGAAAGGGCCTCTACTGTTGTCATGTGTTGGAATGGGCCGGAACTGGGGGGGGGGGTGCCGGTGATGTCGTTCTCATACTTCACAATGTCCCTGTTGTAATAAAGGACGTTCACATGCCTTAAACCAGTGTATAAAAGACCAGGTCTCAAAGAGGTTGGAGAGCACCTCGAGACGATACCTTGTTGTCTGATCTGATGTGTTCTACTCCGACGGAATAAACTTGTTTCCTGTCTTCCTGTCTCCAGCGCCTGCCTCTTTATTGAAGAACTTCGTATGGTATTAGAGGCGTTTTACGCCGGGCAAATTTAACTTAGGAAACATCTACTGAAATCGCCTGACCATTTTGAATTGATCTTTAACACTAGTTCAATACCTCTGTAAAATAGAATATGCGCGACACTTACCCTCCAAGCTTAGAGCGCTGCAACTTTTTGAGGATGCTTTGCTCCCGACAGACCCCAATAAGCTTCTTACATATGTCGACCGGTCATAACCATCTACCCTCTAAGTATCCATTAGGGTCCCGGCTATTGCCCACGCCAGGCATCGCTTCACGCCACTTCCTGTCTGTCCACTCATTCCCCAGGTAGCGTATACTTCTCCTTCCTCTTCTCCCTTCCTTTCTTTTTCTCTTTTCGATTCTTTTCTGTCCTTCTACTGCTATCCACTTTTTTAGGGGCTTATAGCCCAAGTTTACGAAGTTATTTGTTCTCAATGAGTCCTGACTTATTACACAACCTGCTATTATTGATATATGTGCTAGTGTATGCGGCCGGCCCGCCGAGGGTTGTAGGCAACATGCTGTGTTACCATTAGTCTCCTACTACTTTTCTCTGCGCAGGGATGCATTTGAAAACAATGCGGCCTGCCCTCAATGGGTTGTAAGCTTAACGCTGTCTAGGTATGGACTTGTGCTATATTTTCTTTCTTTTTTGATTTTTAGAAAATAAAACAGATTTAAAAAAAAATGAAGTGGAGAGGCCCAGTGTGCTGGTTAATAACTCCTGCCTGATCAGACTCAATCTTGCTTCCCACAAACTGCTGTTCACTGCCAAGAAATCTTCCTCAACCATTCGCTTTTGCACCCTCACACCCTGCCCACCCACAGGACTGACGCTGGGCTCTTCTCCAATACACTCGCACAGGTTTCTGAGCTTCCCCCAACAATTATCTCCTTCCCCACAAGGCAAAATCCTCTTCTACTACCTTCACCAGATCGTCCTCACACTGAGGTTCCGTGGTTTTCGGGACCGGACTCCATTTTGTTTACGTCGTCCGAAGACGCCATTTTATGTTGCCCTCACGTAGGCCTATGTGGTGAATGAACGAACGAAGTTGCATGGGCCTCGTTGTTCATGTAAGCATTAACAGGCCCTTTTCGATTTGCGAGTGAACTGCAAAGATGCTGACCCCGTCACCTGAAACTGACCCTTTGCGAAGCCAGTTTTCTCTAGCTGATCGTTGTCTGTAATTCCCAATCAATGTTCAGGATATCGTTAACTTTTAGTTTCTTGCACATATCTTATCCTACTCCACATCTGAATTGTTTCTTTCCTTACGACTTTTCATTACATGGGTAGTGCTTTCAAATATGGGTTTGTCCGACTTGTGGTAATCGAATTTGGGACAGTCCTAATAATTAACTTGTGGGTTGGTACAATGTAAAGTGAGCTTTTTGGAATGTAATAATGTATGTGAAATGTGTTCTATTGGTCAGAATTTGCCGCAGTGGGTGTGCATTTGTAATTAATTGAAAATACCATAAAAAGAGATGTCTTGCTCTACGAAAGTTGAGCAGTCTCCTGAGTTGTACACCGTGTTGTATTGCTTAGTTTACTGTTACAAGCTGCAGCTAATAAATTTGATCTCTGACGCCACCTAGAGGTATTCCGTGTCTCTGTATTCCAAGACAGGAGAACTCGAAGACTTCGGGTGTGTCCCTGGCACCGCTGGGTTCTAAGAAAACCCGGTTCTTCAGTTGCCGCCCAACGTGGGGCGACTTCAGCGGTACCGGTCCAAGCCCGAGGATCGTGAGGAACCACGTGAGGAAATTCTGGAGGAAGGCCGCCACTTCATCGACCCCTGTATGTCGACGTGGACCGAAAGTCTTTAATGCGAGGCCTCCTGCTTTCCGACGGCTACGAAGGACTGCTGCCCTGACTGTCGCCCTGTCTTGGACCCTTGATTGATCCTTTGTAGAGCGAGACGATAGACGGTCTTCTGGTGGCGTGACAGATACTTTGGATAAGTATAAGTGGGTCGCTCCCACGACTTTGTTTTGGTTCTTGGTTTTGATTCGGATGTTGCAATAGCCGAAGCCGAGGGGCTCGTATATTTACGAGTGTATCGATAGTTGATAACCCCTTGAAGTTTGAAGCTAGATTAGTGAGCTACAGGATGCCTGGTCTTAGCAAAATTAGGAAATGGTTTAGTTGTGGTTGTAACAGGGATTCCCGTCCGATACCTCCAGTTGGAACTCCGACTTATGAGCTCTATTCAAAACACAGATTGGGTCCTATTACTTATAATGAAGTATGGGTCCGCTACACTAGAAAGGATGGTGTTTTACGATGGCCCCAACATGGTAGTTTTGAATTAAATATTTTATATAATCTGTAAATTGCGCTATTTAAGAAGAAAGCCCGGGCGGCAATGTTTGACTCTTTCCGCCTCGGGCGAAAGGAAGCCAAACAGCGAGAAATTAAGCAAGCAAAAAGAGATAGGAAAGATAAGACTATGTCAGTACTACAAGCTGCTAGGCAGTTTAAGGCAGACAAGGAAGATCGAGTGAGTGAAGTTTCAGATAGACAGCGTTGCATGGCCATAGATAAATGTTATCCGGCCTTGCCGTCTTCTCCTCCGAAAGTGAGTGAAGACCCTGAAAAAGATCCTTTGATCTCTCATTTACTGAGATTGCCACCTCCGTATGTGCAGGGTGCTACTGCGCCTCCATTACCCCCGGTTGTTCCACCCTTTGTTGTTCAACCTCCTGCTGTTATTGAGCCACCCGGTGCTCCACAGATGGTTTTGCCTCCTACTGCGCAACCCACTCTAGGGTCGCAAGCTTTGCTACCAACTTTGCCTCAAACTCCTTTACCTTCTGCTTCTGCATCTCAGACTCCTACTGCTCTTCTTCCTACTTTGCCTCAAGATATTCATTTTCCTGTTTTTACGCCTACTTCTTCTCCTTCTGCTCGAAAACGAATGACTGAGACTGTTGTTAATTTGTTGTCTCCATTGTTTGGGCCACTGAGCATGACCCCTGTTTCGGAACGTAAGCAGAGTCATAGTCAGCTTCCTAGTTCCGAATAGTGAGCGGTGTTGGATTTATTGGCTCGTAGATGGATTTTAAATGCTTCCAGGTATAATTTGCCAGCAGTTATGGATGTTTTCTTTCAGTGGGAGCCGCCTAAGCAGAGGTATGTTTTTGATGTAATGTGTACTTTTCTGCGGCAGGAATGGGAAGATAATGAGTTGGGTCTGAATCCGCAGGAAGTGCTTGATGTTCAGTCCGAGTTTGCTAAAGGGACGATAGTGGAATCTGATGTTATAGATGCTGTAGAGACGATACTTGCCTTCAGGGTTAGACTACCGTCTCAGACATTGTACGAACCTGATCCTTCTGTTCGGAGGAAAGTGAAGCAGTATCCTATGAGAGAGGTTCCTCCTGTATGGAGAGACGCAGTTCAGGCTGATGCCGCTCATGGTATTGTGGCCGCTCCTGCTCATTTTCAGCGAGTATGGGTACATGTTCCTTGGAAGAGAGCAGAGGTCTTGGCTCTTAAGCAGACCTTACCTGACCCCCGTAAGAATCCTGCTGGTTATTACAAGGAGTTGTCTCAGACAGTTGAAGCATGTATTATGAACTTAGCTGACATAGATATGTTGATGGGTAATGTAGTTCCTCAACCTTTGTGGGCGAAGATTCGTCATGAGAATCATGCGGCAGAATTAGGTGATACATGGGATAATATTGTTGCTGCAGATGGTCGACAGGTTGGAGGTGCCAAACCTGAGCCTTTAGTTGCAGAATTACCTGGTAAAATTATTAATCTAATGAAAACTATGATGCCTGCTTTACGAGTGAATTGGGATAAGTTAGCAGCATGCAAACAAAAGAAAGACGAGAGTGTGTCTGATTTCTTCACGAGGTTTGAAGAAACGTTTGTCGACCATAGTGGTCAGGACATGAGTACGGAAGGTGGTCAAAGGTTGTTTATGGACAAATTTGTCTTTAATTTGCTTCCTGAGCTTTCCAATAAGTTAAAGGACTCTTAAAGTTCATGGGCTGTTTCTTCGTCGGCCCAGATATTGGCTACTGCCCAATATTATGAGAATAGGGATAAAGATGAGAAGGATAAAGTAGAAAAGAAGACTAGCCTGCCACCATGACAGAGGCAACCAGCATCCGGGAGATACTGTGCGCACTGGCAGACCTCATCCCTCCTCTTACCTCTCCTGCACCCTGGCCACCCACATGTTGGCCCCCAAAACACCTTGTGCTAAGCCCTCCCTGGCCCAGTGAGAGCCCAGGCTAGTAAGCCCGCCTGTCCAACGATACTGGCATCCAACTGCTCCCTTTACCCCAGGCCCCCCTCCCTCCATTCACTCATCGGCATGTGCCCTCTACTTCCCTGCTGGCCTGGCACCCTCAGTGCCTCCTTCGTGGCAGCATCGAAATAATACCTCTACCCTCCTCCCCAACTTGTGCATGTCACCTTATCCAGGCCTCCATGCTCCATTTCCTTCAATGCTGGCTGACTGACATCAAGCCTGTTAGCACCCCCAATTCCCTGTACATCCCCCTCCCTCACACAGCATTAGCACATGACTCACTGTGATTGTGTTGCCCTTCATGCTTTCATTTAACTCCTGGGGAAAACTGGACTTCTCAAAAGCAGTCCTGCCCACGGCTCGCACCGTCCGCTCGTCCTCACCTGCTCTCTCCCCAGAAGTCTTCCTGGCAGAGCCTAAGCCCATGCACTCCATTTATGTAAGCTCACAGATATCTCAAAAATCCCTGATTGCCTCCCAACCCCGTTCTGCTGTCAACTACTCACTCTTAGCAGGCAGCTTGGGGACAAGCCCTGGCCCACAGCCTCCATTGGGAGGGAAGGGGAGTGGGGGGAGCAGACCACAAACCAAAGATTGTGTGTAAAAGGCCGCTTTATTGAAACAGGTGCACATAACATATAACATGGCAAACCACCTCACAAAACTATAAACCTCACTAATACAACTGCCTACCTGACCCCGCCCGCCCCTAAAATTTCCTTGAACCCACCCCCACCCATACATTACAATATTACAACACAATACAAAGCATTGCAATAAACTATAACCCCCTTAATTCAACACTTTCCTTAAACAACCTTCCCTGCCTGCCTCTTTTACAGAAAGACCCCGATCAATGAGGTCTAAAATAAACTGAATGACATCCTCAGACCGTCGCCATAAATCCGAGCGCCTCCATGCCCCCGATGCCAAGAACTAATTCCAGGACAGTTGATATGTTGATCACGTGGATGCTGACAACGAGCCTACCACCAACTGTAACATCCTACGTCGCCTACGTACCACAGATGCGCAGGCATTGGGGTCGGTGTCCTGTCTGTCCCCTTGGCCATACCCCCACAGGCCCTACTCCACCTTTTCATGGCATACGAGCCCTTGGGCCCAGGACCCTGTGGTCCCTTGCCCCCCCTGCTGCTCTGAAATTGCTGGGATTGTACTCCCGCACTGGATTGCACTGCCGTTCTGGCACCAGGCTGCTGCCACTGCTGGCCCCCCTGCGGCCTCCCCAACAGCTGACTAGGCCTGGGCGGCAAATTCCTCTCCGCTCGCGGAATTTGCAGAATTTGGGTAATTACGCGTTCCGCGGAGAACGCGAAATTGCCCAAGATTCTGCATTCCGCGACTTCGTGAAATTTTTTGCGTGTTCGAGTTCTCAAAATGTGTGTTCGTGAGATATTTCCCCAAGAGCACGCAAACAGCAATTGCGAATAGGAAAAAATCATCGCGAACAAGCAATTCCGCATGTTTGCGGCATTTCTGCATGTTCGCGGAGATTTTTTACCGTTTCACGGAGGTTTGCGTAACGCGATTATGCAATTTCCGCTTACCCCTGCAGCTGACCAGGGCATGTCGGCCGCCACATCTTGAGCACTCATGCTGAAACCTGCAATACTCCCGCGCGCACATGCCCTTGTTAAAATCCCAGCATGCACCTCCTGCCCCAAACTATGTCACAGTCGCGCATCCCACCTCTCCCGGGGTGGGCTTCCCCTGAAAGGGCCGGTAGACTATCGGCAGAACACTTGCTGTAAATATCGTTTTACCCCCTTTCGCTGCCCCCATGGTATGCTGCCATAGATCAGTATTGAACTCCCCCCATTTCGCCTCTGGGTCCCATGCTAGTCGGGCCCGAAACTTCTCATAGTACTGCGCCCATGCATACCCACCCTCCCCCCCGTGATCTGCGCTTTCCTGATTACATCCATGCACTTAAACATTGCAATGCAGCGCTCCAGGAAGGTCTCACAATATACACTGGCGTAAATTAAAAACGCTGCAGTCCAATTTTCTATGCTCAATGGCACCTTAGGCCGTTTCGCCAGCTCATATTCTTCCTCCTTAGAGCCCTCTTTTGAACTTACCTCCCTGTGTAATAGCTTTAGCATTTCGACATATTCAACTTGGTTGACAACATTAATTGGGCCCCCAAGGGCTTCATCACCACCATATAGGGGAGCTTTTTAATTTTCAGGCCTTTACTCTCCAGGGGCTCCTTACCTTCCCCTGCAACTGCTTCAGTGTTGGTCACACTCTCAGCTTTGGTACCACTCGGACCCCCATCCTGTGTCCCCACACCCATATTCACAACGCATTTTCCTTTGTGCAAACGCCCGTCATCCCCCCTCGACCCTTCTCCTCCCCCGTCCCACAGACACCATTCTAGGCCTATCCTGCGTGCTAACAGCCTTACCTGGCTCTAATAAAGGTGCCCGCACCGGCGCCCATCACCTATCCACTGACTCTCTCCCTTCCGCAACCCGCAGAGCCCTCACCGGGTGACTGCAGTCTCTTCGTGCTCGCACATCTGATGCTTGTAAAACACTAGAGGACACATGAGATTGCCTCCCCTCACGCACATCTTCAATCAACTCCCCTTCCTCTGGGCTCTCCTCATCATAATCCAAGACAATCGGCACCTCCACCTGGAGCCATTCACGGGTCCCTGCAGGCCATACCAGACTCCACATGACACTTTTGCGGGGGGGCCAACTGTACCCGCCGGTACCCCCCCAAACCCTCCACTTCGTCTGAGAGATTCCTTGCTGGCGCTGCGGTCCACCTAGAGATGCGATGTGTAGGGGCCATCGAGGCCATTCTGGGCCTTCGTGTGCCGGCCGCGTGAGGCTCCCCCACTGGTACTGGGCGTGCCGCGTGAGGCTCCACCCTCCCTTCACCTAGGTGCCCGTGGGCCGCCCCTAGCCCTGCCGAGTCAGCTGCGCCGCAACGCTCCTCGACCTACAAAGAAAACGTTTGGACTGATGTGCTGGGTCACTCACTCATATACCTGGTGCCCCTCCCCCACATCCCCAGCGCAGACACCCCAGCCAGACCTCCCTGTCCTTGACCACTCGTCTATATCCTTTCTACCATCCCCTCGGCGGGAGACACTCCCCCTCCTCCTCATCCCTCCACTCCAGCATGGCTGCCACCCTGGCCGAAGCGAGACCCAACCCCTCTTTGCCCCAAACCCCTCTGGGGAAAGTGCGCCACCTGCCCCCCGAACGCGGCCCCTCACCTCCTCCTCCCAGATGGGAAAAACATCCAGGCCGTCCCAAGCCCCGCCCCCCGCTGGCTCTAAAGCGCACGGCTGAACCACCTCAGCCTCCAGCCTCCCACCCCCAACACCCCAACCCCACCCCATTCCTTCATATCCCCCGTGCTATAGCTCTCCCTCATGGGACCCTCCTGATTGTGCATACTCCTCGTCCCCCCTGGAGCTCCCCCCAGAGAGCCAGTCTCACAGAGCCCATAGAGATACCCCCTAATAGCCACAGGCCCCACCGCCGCCTCACTGTGAATTCCCACCAAAGCCCCGGCACCAGAAGGACTCTCCTTCAGCTTGCCTGTGTCCAAATCCTGCAGATTACCCACCCCCTGGGGCCCAATCAAGCGAGCACCAGCTCCCACCGGAGAAACCAGCCCTCCGCCCGCCTCCCAGAAGCTCCTCCCTCCCTTCTATGCAGACACATCCACCCTCATGTCTACAGGTCTCTCGCCTGCTCCCACACTCGGGGAAACAGGCTCCGCTGCCTCACGGACCTTCCTTTGCTGGCCGTCCTGGCTGCCCCATCCCCTGCCATTCTTCCCTGACAACACGGGCGCCTGGGCCCACCCTCCCGACAAGTCCCGGGGCTCCTCCGACATGGCCAGACACTTCCCCAAGGGCTTTGCCCAAGAGCGCCTGGGCCCGCCCCGTGACCCAACAACAATGCCCCCAGCCCTGGAGGATGATGCAGCCTCCCCGCTTTCGCCCCGCATTACGGATACAGCGGCCGCGTTCTTGCCACGCGGGCGGCCCCTTTCACTTACCGGGGACACACTACGCCACTTGGGAGAGGTGCAGGCGGCCACAGCCGCCGCCACACTCGCTGAGGCCTGCCGCGCTGGGCTCGCTGGCCCCCCTGCTGCTCACATGACCAAATCCATCCGCCCAGCCTCACTAAGAAGCCGCAGCACTTCCAACATGCGATAGTCCTTCATCATAACAGGTAAGATGACAAGCTGGAACCACTAAATCACCTAATTAACTAATGCAGCAACCCCTACAACGCTCTCCAAAAAAAACAGCTGCGTTAAATGCTCCAAGCCACTAGGTCACCAAACCTAAAATGGTGGCTGGGAGCAGGAGCCCAAAGCATTTCTGCTTGGGCTCTGTTCGGGTTACAAAATTAACCAGCCCCCAAAAAAATGTCCTGCCTGAAGCCCGCCCCCCTCCTCTTCATCCCTCCCAAACCACCCGGGGGGGAAACGTCCCTGCGGTCGGCTACCTCCCCATAACCTCCTTACGCTCCCTAGGGGCAGCTCTCCGAAGCCAAGAGCAACCCCTTTTTCTTACCTCGCCTTAGTTTCCTGCTGGGGTTTGCCGCGATGGGGAGCATGCAAATACTGCTACACTGGGAGCCCGTCGGTGGGCTTGATCCTGGCCTCAAGGTCATAGCGCCCGGCCTTCTCTAAAAGTCACAACGCCTGGGCCATCTTGCCCTCTGTGGAAACAGCAGCTATCATTAATGCCGCAATGAACCTGCCACAAGCAAAACTCACTAGCCACTCCCTAAAAAGCAAAATTGCCACCAGGCAAGAAGCGCGAAAAGCCCTGCTGCTCTCAGCCACCACATTACAACGACAAAATGGTAACTGGTAGTGTAAAATGGCTCTGTATATACCATGGACTACATGACAACCCAAATGTAGCCCAACTATTGGAGCAGTCATTTGGACTGCTCCAGTCCCTAAACTATCCCGGGGCGCAGACCTCCCTGTAGTCGGCTGCGCCCCAACACCCCATTCCTCTAAGATGCACACTGGGGCGGCGGTTCCAGCTGAATTGTCTCTTGGTACATGGCGTTAATAGGAGCATGCATTACAAAGGGCCCTCCTGTTGACCAGTAGGAGAGCTCTTTGTGTAAAGATGGCAGACCTTAAAAGTAAAAAAAGTTCCAGGCAGCATAAACAGCCAGAAAGCAAACCTTTTTAGGTCGAGGCCTCGTCCGCACTGCTGCAAGCAGTGGGCGGAGCTGAAGATTTAATGATTTCCAGTATGGGGGCTTAAACCCACCCCTCTTCTCCATTAGCTGGCCTCGTAAATGCTGGCCAGCCATTGGAGGAAGGAGAGGGGAGTCACTTGGTTCAGGTCCCGTCTTTAGCGGATTCGGGGGCGTGTTTTTTGCAGTTTTTAAGCCGTGACGTCATCCATCACTCAACTGCTAAAAACACGCCCCCGAATCACGAAAATGGCGGCGCTTTTGTTATGGCATTTCCCCCCGACCGCCGCCGGAAGAAGTCGCCAAGTCCTCCGCCCCAGCTGAGTGCTGGTTTATTAAAACTGTTTCCCGTGGTAGCTAAATTTAATGCTTTAAAAGTGAAAGGGATACCCGTGACTTACAAAAGCGAGCATGGCATCGGATCTGTGCGTGCGCCGGAAAGGGCGTGTGTGATACTTCAGCATTTTCGCCTGGAGCAGCACCAACTCTGGCCGTGGTCCTGCCCCTCCGCATCCCTATCTACAAACATCCTGTGGCGGCCCCCGTTTCCTGCCATGTCCTTATCGGAGGCGCGCTCCACATCACCGTCAGATAACGCGGAGCCCGGGGCTTGTTTCCTGGGGATTCAAGTATTGGTTAATGACTGCCCGGCCCATGGGGAAGTCAGCCTGCTGATGAGAGAAGAGTCGCTCTTGGTAGGGAGCACAAGGAAGAAGACAGTGTGTGCAGCACGTGTGAGGGGCGGTGCTGGCTTCTCGGAGCTGCTCCGGCCCCCAGGCATCAGCAACTTCCAGGTGCGACGACGAGGCGGGAGGAAAGAGGATAAATAGAGAGGAAGTGGGTTCCTACAGCAGATCCACCGGCGGAGAAGGATAGACCAACATCTGCTAAAACTGCCTACACACGCCCACCGACCTGCCTCTGTATCCAGCCAGCAACAGAGCACCGCCCACTCATCCTCAGAGGCACTTCCAGCCACGAGGCGAACACCAGGACCCTGCCACGGAGCTCCTCCTGTCAGCTGGACACCCGCAGAGTGACAGGCAGACACCCCTCTGCCGCCGCTGCCAGTCACTTACCTCCTCCGAGCCACCCATGCAGGTGACGTGGCACCTGCCCCTACCAGGAACCCGGGGGGGCACCTGTCACCGCAAAGGTAAGTTACTATCCAGCAACAGCATCAGAACACACACCTTCACATGTCCCACAAAGAACTACTTCTTAGTGCCACAGACAGCAGCTTCTACTCAATCTCGTTCTCCCTACATCTTGTCCACTAATCCCAAACCCTACTAGTTGTATGGTTTAAATGCTGGAGGGTAGCCGTTATATGGTGAATAATCCTGTGAAGAGAAGAATGTGCAAACTACATTCGTTTGGTGCTCTGTTGAGAGCTTGGTGCTGTCAGGATGTCTAAAATGTTATGTTGGGGTAGAGCAAAATGAGAATCTGAATACGATGGAATACATTTATTGGATGTTCTGTGACAGCAATCTGTGTGTCATGGTGTATCTGAACTGTGTTGGGTGTAAGAGAGAAGGTTTAACCTATTTTGCTGTTTGATTTGCCTCTGGGGCTAAATAGATGAAGAATGCAGACAATAAAGTCTATTTTCTGTAAATGTATATCACTGCAACTATTAGTTGTGTGTGTGGGTGGCTCTGTGTGTGTGGGTGGCTCTGTGTGTGTGCGGGTGGCTCTGTGTGTGTGCGGGTGGCTCTGTGTGTGTGCGGGTGGCTCTGTGTGTGTGCGTGGCTTTGTGTGTGTGTGGGTGGCTCTGTGTGGGTGGCTCTGTGTGGGTGGCTCTGTGGGTGGCTCTGTGTGGGTGGCTCTATATGTGTGTGTGGATGGCTTTGTGTGTGTGGCTCTGTGTGTGGGTGCAAATGCAATAGATCTCACATTTGCAAGAGATTAAGCTATTGGCATTGTAAATGACAATGCCATTAATTTATGTTTTGAAAACAAAAACATAAACAAAAATAATGTCATGAGCAATGCCAGGAGCTCTAACTTTAACAATGCCGAGACCATTGCATTGTAAATTCTTGTTTATATAACTGCTAGCTTCATATTGCCAGTATTTAGTCTTTTGAAACCAATGTGCTTATTAAGTTAGAAAAGTTGTTGATATTATCCGACCCTTCACAATGTCTTTATACTTTTATGCAGAAAGTATGCTTGTGTCAGATTGGTTTAACTTTTGATAAATAGATTTATTAAACACAGTTTAATAATTTAAATCCTGAAAGAACTAAATCCAAACATTGTGCATTATTGTTAAAAGGGGAGGGAGAAGGAGATATCCATGACTGATATGATCAAAAAATCTTAGGCACAAATCCTTACATACTCACCTCCTCTAATTGTGTGATTGTAGGCTAATCATTTTATTTATCCGTGCACCCTATTTCATAATAGTACCTTGCAGTAATTCAGTCCAGAATGTGTGCTGTATAAAACCCTCGCTTGAATATGGTTTAACAAATCTAATCTTACTCCACATATAATATAAAATTTCAAATAAACAGTGCACATGACAGTGCTTAATTTGTGCTGGTGCTTGCCAGTGCTTAGCACTGGCACTTAATTATCAGGGTCGGGTCTACGCATCTGCTGGGCACGCCCACATTTATGTTTTTTTAAATGTACCTAACTACTCCGGTACACGTATCCCGCCGTTGAGTGTGAGTCACCAGGCACGGCGTTCAGTGTTGTTGCGAGTGCGACTCTCACAGTTCTTAATCACTTGCAGCAGGTAGCCCTGTCCAAGTCCAAGAAGAGAATATTCAAACTCAATAAAATATAATATACATGTCATTATCATGGCGGCCGCCGGCCCGCACGGCCCTTCTAGTGCAGCAGAGATGCAGTGTTGACTGTTTGCCACGGTGGGCGGGCCGTGGAAGTTTGGAATTGCAACATCAACACACTACTAACTATTTCGGCGCCTAGTTGGGTGGGCCGTTGGGCCGGGCTTGGGTGTTCTGATGGGGTAGGGGCTGTGCGCGCCGTAGCCTTGACACGCCCCAGCATGCATAACCACCGCACAGCAGGCGCAGCTCCCCATGAGTCATCGTCATCGTCGAAGTTAAGTCAGCCCGGCCCGACCGACGACGACGTTAAGGGCAGAGCTGGCCAGCCAGGCTCTGTGACTGTGCAGGCATCGATCAACTGTTTGTCTGGCAGCCAGCAGTAGTACTACACAGACAGTACTGACCCGTTGGTACTGACAGTCTGGCACTGCTGACAGACTGCGGTTTGGTAGCAAGCAGCAGCACCACCAGGCCGCGGCCTAATCAATCGTAATGGTGCGTACGTACTAAGCAAAGGCACAAGGCAGCAGTGTGCAGTTCTGCCAGCAGTGTGTGTGTCCTTGCCGAGTCCGACCAACCCACGCCCACCACGAGTAATGGTAAGAAGATTAGAACTAAGTTGTTAAGTACTTTTAAGTTCAGCAGTAATTCTGTAAAATAAGTGGGGTAGCTAAGCGAAGCCAGGAGCCAGCCAGCTAACTAGGGATGCCACCCATTGCCAATTGTGCTATGCCGTCACCGACCGCACCAAAACCAACGCTGTTTTTTTTTGGGTAGCGCGTGATGATGGTTGTTGTGGTGACAAATTGTCCTTATTCCTTTAAGGACAATTTGTCTGTCACGCGCCTGTTCTCAGGCGCTGTGTCATTTGTGTATGCCGATCATTCGGGAGCTCTCGTGCTTCTGTGAGTTTGACAGTTGCAGCTGGAACACCAGGATGAGCGGTTGTGGGTTTTACTTTCTCCATGCTTAAAACCTAATAAAGGTCTTCAAACCAAACCTTCGTTCAAGGACCATCATTTCCACACAAGAACCCTCTTTCAACATATGGCGACGAGCGACGAGAGGAGAAAGAAAGAATAAACCCACCGACCGGCTCCTACGCTTTCATTTTTCCACCGGCCACCTTACACACTACCTACTTGAAATCTCAAAAAAACAGATTAGCATTCTTTAAAGGAAGATAAGATGAAATCTGCCACGTGTTCCCCTACTGTTGCCAGTAACTTAATTCAAAGAAATGTGTAATCGGAGAACAGCGTGAAGTACTTTTCAAGCCATTCACCTCAGCTGTTGACTACGTGATCAAAGTGAAAAAGTCAAATAATCGCAAGTACCGAGTGTGTTGCTGTTTTCCTTGTGAGTGCCTATCTTACTGCCAGTTGGATTGACTGCCTGCCTGCTCCGTGGAGTTCCCAGTGTCTCCGTGTTGATCTGTTCTTCCCTGAAGCACCTCTCCTTCTAGTGACGTCATGGAACCTTCAGGGGTACTGGTGGAGAGGCAGTGCGCACGACGTCATACGCCTTCCAGTGCTTCCCTTGCTGCCCTGGTTAACAGCGTGCGGCCGAAGAGGATCTGTCAGCACGTTTTCGCACACCACGCTAAGCGGCCATACTCTGCAGTTTCTCCCACATTACCACTGCTTAATTAAAAGAAACTGTCAATCCAACAGTATATCGCAACACCGTTGAGTCGCAGAAATAAAGAACCTGCTTGTGCACACATCTGCTAAATTTATAATTTACTGCCGTCCCTTAAAGTGAAAATGCGAGGCAAACACGATATTCTTCTCAAAATATGCATTCAATGAAATAGTTTTATGAGAAAGAGATCTCATTTGATCGCCAGAGAACCTGAGTGTTATACTCCGACCTTCAATGCTGTTTGCAACTCACCTTTGATTTGGCGTGATTACTAACTCAAGACTTACCTCAAGGTAATCGTAATGCCTGATTGGATTATTAAAAACATTGGAATGCCTCAAACTATTTTTTTTGCTTTTCAACACAGCTGTTTATGGATGTCTTCTACAACGCGAGACATTGTTATTCAGCAGATGGGTGAATTATCTATCAAGACCACGGTGACCACCTTAATTATTTTATCTTTTTGTTTTCTGGGGACAGTATTTCTTCTTTCCTATGTATTCTGTATAATTCTATTCAAAAAGCCTAATTGTACATGGGGATAAGGTCACTTTATTTTTGCCGCAATCTTCTTTAGGTATTCTCCATGGGATTGATATTCTTTGCAGTTATATTTAAACAAGTATTTCCTGAATATCCTTACGTTTATATTTGGAATAAGTAATTTCATGATTTGCATGCTCCGTTTTTGTTCTCGCTGCCATGTGACTAATTGTCACACCTATACCTCTAGCTTGTGTTGGGGTAATTCTATGGTGTTACATTATAATGTGTGGCATTATATGCCAAATGCCACACATACTTAAATATTGCAGTTTTACAAATTTTCATATACAATAAATTCCTCTTACGTATACACCCAGTTTTTCAGTTTGCATTTAATGCTACATACCGTGTGGTTTGTCCATCACACCTAAATATATATTTATTGTATTTTATTCAGTATTGGTTTCTATGCATTGCATTTTACAGAGTACTAGCTTTTAGTCATGTGGCCTACACCCACATTTACTCTTCATAATATTACATTTTGTTAAGTGCATTTCACCTACATCTATTATATACATTTTGCTTTGTTAAGGGTGCCATGTTCACACTTCATACCTACATTGTGCTTTGTTCAGTGTGCCATGTTCACACTCCATATGTACATTTTGCTTTGTTCAGTGTGCCATGTTCACACTCCATATGTACATTTTGCTTTGTTCAGTGTGCCTTGTTCACACTCCATATGTACATTTTGCTTTGTTCAGTGTGCCATTTTCACACTTCATAGTTATTTTACACCACATCTGTGCATTTTACACATTGTTTCATGTTTCACAAGTAGTTTGACCGTTCCACCCTTCTGTGGATTCGTCACTTACAATGTATTCTACTATTTACAAGTAGTTTGACCGTTCCACTCTCTTGTGGATTTGTCACTTAAAGTTTCTCCTACACTTTACTGTATTTTGCTGTTTTACCATGTTTCTTACTACTGCTGTACACTGCTCCCTGTACTTCTTTACTTCTTTAATCATTTCACTTTCTCAACATATTGCCTCAACCCCGTACTTTGCCATTGTCAGCCTGGCCAGCTCTCATTATGTTTGTATTTGGGTTGTTGTTTGTTTTGTTTGTGCGAGGGAGTGGGTGCTTATCTTTTGTGAGGAAGATGCATGAGTTGCTTGTATTTTCTTTCCTGCTGTCTTTCCTGCTTTCTCCTTTTATCCTCATAAACAAAAATTATCATTCCATGTAACTTCTTTTCCAAATCTCTTTTCTGTTCTCTGCATTGCCTATTCTTCTTGTTGCATTTTATGACATTCTACTTTGTCATTGATTGTTATTTATGCTCCTTTCTTTTTTGTCAAAAGAAGGGGGATGATGTTGTGGTGACAAATTGTCCTTATTCCTTTAAGGACAATTTGTCCGTCATGCGCTTGTTCTCAGGCGCTGTTGTCATTTGTATATGCCAATCATTCTGGAGCTCTCGTGCTTCTGTGAGTTTGACAGTTGCAGCGGGAACACCAGGATGAGCGGTTGTGGGTTTTACTTTCTCCATGCTTAAAACCTAATAAAAGTCTTCAAACCAAACCTTTGTTCAAGGACCATCTTTCCACACAAGAACCCTCTTTCAACAATGGTCCAGCCAGCTGCAGTATCACCGGCGTGGACCGTGGGACTGGAGGAGGCGAGGCAGGCAGGTTGCATGTAGGCAGCTCACCTCCGACCCGCGACTCCATAATAATAAATATATATATGTATACAAGCAGCTCACCTCCGGGCCGTGGCCGGCTCCTTAATAAATATATACCGTATACTAGTGACAATTTTTAGGATCCTCAGTCACTCACATAGTCCGATGTCTGTGATTAATTCAGTTTCACTTTCACTGTCTGAAGAATGTCAAACCAGTGCCTGCCTGGCTATCCTAGTAGGGGGAAAAAACAGTTATTAATGAGAGAACGCTACTCTGCCCTCATCGATTTTTGTCGCCCTAATTGGGGTTGGAATCCAATGCTTCTGCAGGTAAAGATTTCCAAATCTCCCATTTTCGCAGCTTCTCACTGCAAATGCAAGCATGCAGGGTGTAAGTTGCGGGTTAAACAAGGGCATTGCCATTTGTTAATTGATGCAATTACGCAGCCCTGGTAATGGGCAGGCAGGTCTCCAGGCAGCCATCAATCATCCTCCGATTGAATCTCCAGCCAGTTCTACAGGGACCACTTCTGGGTCTAATTGAGAAAAATGGATAGCCCATCATCATTAATTACTGGGTACCAATCCCTCCGGCCGGGTGGGGCTTAGGAACACCAAGCTGGCTCTGTTTGGTTATTAGCCTGCTGTCTTTTTCTGTATTCAAACAATTGAGGCCTCACCTATATGAAAGCGCATCCATATATACGACCAAGAGACAGGGACTAATTATCAATATAATTTCCCAGGATGTGTCAAATAACACTGATCCTTAGGTCAAGATGCGTACTGATTCAATATAAAATCACACAGGTCCACATACAACTCACCCAAAAAAAAGGTGTGAAAAATAGAGAGAGTACCAAGAGACTGTTTGGTTATTAGCCTGCTGTTTTTTCTGTGGCTGAGGTTAACACAATGCGTCTCCTGGTTGAGAAGAGGGGGGGCACGGGGATCATCACGCGCCTTGGGAAATGTTGTTTTCATTTCTCAAGGCCTCGGGGACACAAGGCTGTAAGACTGTTGGCCATTTGCAAAAGAGGCACATGCTTTATATTTACAAAAGGTCAGTTTATTTGCTTCAGCCCTAACACCTGCGGAAGCCGCCACCACGCCCACTAGTCGTAACTAGCGGTACCGGTACGCTTAAGGTAGCAATCACTCAGCAGCAGGCCTCAGGACGGGTGCATTTGGCTGGCCTGGCTCTCATAACTGGAGGGAGAGTTCCTACAGATGGGCGATGGGCCACAGACGCATAGGAGAAACCTTTGCCAGTGCTTGTGTTTTTTGTTTCTTTTCCCTTTGGTTTCTCAGCCTCTGGCTGCCCTTTCGCACCTCCTGACAGTGTGGCCGTGTGGAGGAGGGTGGTGGGGGGGTGTGGGTTGCACAGACTGACAGATATCTTGCCTGGCCTGGAGATGGGAAATCTGCATAACAGACCTGGGGTGGGGATGAGGCTCTCCCGTGGAGGGCAGGGGGCTTGAGCGACTCTTTATGGGAGATGTGAAAGTTGTCACTTACTTGGGCCCTTAAATACAAGATAGCAGTCACTGCTACCAGGCGCCAGGAAGCCCTGTCTCCCTTCCTTCTTAGCATGGCCGAGGTGACGAGGAGAGTGGAGGAGTGCGGCCCTTAGCCCCCCGCGTCTCGCAGATTCATAAATACTGCTGGTAATAAAGGGGCCAACCAGCCCTGTCGTGTTGTGTAGACCATGTGCTGTGGGATTCAAATCAATGGACAAGTCGCACAATCTACAAACATGTTTAATCGAATATTGTGCTGCGGCACACGCAACCCATGTGCTGTTTCCATCCTAAAAGAGCATACAATGTATTATATTATCAGCCTTTTATCAACTACTTTTTCTAAATACTTTGCCCATGTAAAGTCTCCTGGGAGAGGCAGAGCAAAAAAAGCAGAGCTAATTGTGAGTCAAAGCTCACCCAATAACTCCAATACAACAACAAAATACCCCACTTCACTTACACACATTGTGCTCTTATTAATGCTCTTATTAACCACCGACTCTTGAAACTCGTGGTGTTGCATACCGTCTCCCCTCCTAACTGCAACTTATACCATCAATCTATCAGCCCTACTTCATCTTCATCCATGTAGCCAGCCACCTATACCAGGCCACAGACAGTTGTCATAACTTTCAACCAGTGCCCCTGCACCTTCTGAGGTGTCTTATTTGTTTGCTCCCCTCACGCTTGCTGGGCTGGTTATACCCTCACAATGGTAAGACAACCAGGAAACCCCAATTGTGTGTACTGGGTTTTCCTGCTCCGCCCCCACCACAACATAAAATCGCCCAACATCACTGATCCTTCTAGCACCACAGGTTCTTCCTCTAGATGCTTACCACCTTTTCTCTCAAATTCAGCAGATATGCTTATTTGCCATAAAAGACAAATGCACACCATCCGAATGATACAATGAGAACTCCTACCATAATGTTGCTGTGTGCAAGTACTCTGTCTCTGAGACCATGCTATCCTCAAAAGACAATCTCCTCTCTGTTTAATTCCTTTCTCCCTCTGCCTGAGGCTGCATACTTACTCCCTTTCCACACTTATGCATGCCTGACCATCCACATCCATGTGTTTCATTTGTAACAAATTACCTTCATCATTTTTAGCAGCGCTAGTCTAGACAGTTGCACTAAATTGTAATCACCTAAGTGTCTAACTAAGATTCCAAGCCAACCTCTTCCCAAAAACATATCCACCAAGGACAGTGATTGATCATATTGCACGCAGCTATGTTCCCAGTAGGAAATTGTCTTCCAGCTGATATGTACTCCTGCCATACCCCACTGAAAGAGACAGTGGCTGACTCATTCAATTGTATTGCATGATTTTAGTCAGTTTATCTGTTTGGACTAGTATTTTCACAACATTTTGTTTTATTTTGTCACATAATTTAAGGTATGTCAAAGTTGTGTATTTGAACTCATAGACTCTGTTAAAAATGCCATGCCCTACCCCTAGTATTGTCCTTTCCCCAAATCAGCAAACAGAGCACTGAAATTGTCCCTTTTCAATGCAATAGTGGTTTTGGCTAATTTATTCCAAAATTGTGCTTTAAATGCACTGTTGCTTTAATCTTTTTCAAAATGGTTCACAGAAACCTCCTATCAAATCCTTACTATGAGGAAGGCTTCCTTTCTGAAATTCAGATCAGGTATTATATTTGACTTTTAGCAGTGCCAGTTGAAGATGTGGGTGGAGCTAATAGAGTAAGTGGGTGGAGCCAGTGGGGGGGGCATACAAAAGTGGGTGTGGCCTCCTACAAACATTTGAGCACCTGCACTTCATATTTTACAATTTAAGCACTGGCACATGACAAACTGATTTGTCATGTGATTTCACAAATGGAATCATCATCGGGCAGGTACGAGTGGTGCATGCTAAACTATCATTTTTAATACATGCCTAACATAAAACCTAAAACAAACATATTAAAGTTTTTTTTAATATTGGAGTGCCTTTATCATATTTACACATGCATTATTTACAAGCCAAGTACTTCAGTGGCTTTGCTCCTAACAAAACATGTATATCTGGAAGGTGCAAGTTCTCTCCTTGGGGGATATTGGGGCTGAATAACAGATTTTTATTTTAACCCAACTCAATAGTACTCATTTTAGCAGCCGCAGAAGGAAGAAAGGCTGAGCTGACAACCCAGGATTAGAACCTATGATTGTGATGTCAAGCACAGATCACTGGATCGGAAGTATTAATACTTTGAAAGACCAGACCAAGCTTTTTTCTCAGGTCCACTGAGCCAAAAGCTCTTCCCGTGGCTCTCCTGGCCAATTCGGCCTGTTTTCTCAGCTCAGACTTGACACATCATATTACTGTTTTGGATTACCTACCTTTGCTACATAGTTATTATTCCATAAGGATCACTGACTTAATATCGACGTCACAAATATCGAGATACAAAAATATCGAGGCAAAAATATCGAGAGACAAAATATCGACTCCCTATCTTCAAACAGGTAAGTACCAAAATATCGACTACAAAATATCGACTTACAAAAATATAGACTGTCAAAATATCGATTTTTTTAAATGTCTTAAAATTAAGTTAAAACTAATATAGTAATAAATATATTTAATATAAACTTAGAAATAATTATTTAAAAAAAATTAATTTTAATAAATAATTTATATAATTAAGTATTGGTAAGTATATAATAATTTTTTGAATATAAATTAATTAAAAACATTATAATATAATTTAATTGTATTTAATTTTATTTAATTAATTTAATTTAAATGTAATTTTACTTTATTTTTAAAAGTACCCTTGTACCCCAAAAACCCAAAACTGACCCTGAACCCTAAAAATACCCCTTTACCCAAAAACTGAAAACTGACCCTGAACCCTAAAAATACCCCTTTACCCAAAAACTGAAAACTGACCCTGAACCCTAAAAATACCCCTTTATCCCAAAAAACTGAAAACTGACCCTGAACCCTAAAAATACCACTTTACCCAAAAACTGAAAACTGACCCAGAACCCTAAAAATACCCCTTTACCCAAAAACAGAAAACTGACCCTGAACCCTAAAAATACCCCTTTACCCCAAAAACTGAAAACTGACCCGGAACCCTAAAAATACCCCTTTACCCCAAAAACTGAACACTGACCCTGAACCCTAAAAATACCCCTTTACCCAAAAACTAAAAACTGACCCTGAACCCTAAAAATACCCCTTTACCCAAAAACTGAAAACTGACCCTGAACCCTAAAAATACCCCTTTACCCCAGAAACTGAAAACTGACCATGAACCCTAAAAATACCCCTTTACCCAAAAACTGAAAACTGACCCTGAACCCTAAAAATACCCCTTTACCCAAAAACCCAAACATATAACATTTTAAAAATAATGATATACTTACCAATACTTACGTTGTAATGGTATGCGTTGTAAAGGTATCTGCGTTGTAAAAACATGCTTTGTAAATGTATACGTTGTAAAAGTTTCGTTGTAATGGTAGTGCATAGTAAAAGTTGCGTTGTAAACGTTGCATACCCACTCCAGTGGGTGCAACAGTAGGGAAAGTGTTGGATAGCGTGGGGGTTAAAATTACTATTCCCACTCCAGTGAGTGCAACAGGAGGGAAAGTAAATACTTCATAGATAAATATAATTAAAAGAAATATTAATACCAATTACAATTAATTACCAATTATATTTAAATTAATTACCAATTAATACTTAATTAACAATTAATTAAAAATAAATACCAATAAATGAAATACCATATTAAATTAATTATAATTAAATTACTTCCCACCCTATTCCCCTATAAACCCACAACCCGCTACAGAAAATAAATTACTAAAATAACATATTTATCAATTAATCAATTAAAATTAATTGCCAATTATATTTTAATTATTTACCAATTAATTTTTAATTAACAATTAATTAAAAATAAATACCAATAAATTAAATAACATAGTAAATTATTTATAATTAAATTACTTCCCACCCTATTCCCCTATAAACCCACAACCCGCAACAGAAAATAAATTACTAAAATAACAGATTTATCAATTAATCAATTAAAATTAATTGCCAATTATATTTTAATTATTTACCAATTAATTTTTAATTAACAATTAATTAAAAATAAATACCAATAAATTAAATAACATAGTAAATTAATTATAATTAAATTACTTCCCACCCTATTCCCCTATAAACCCACAACCCGCTACAGAATTATATTACACAAAAATTAAAAAATATTAACTTACCTTATTTTCGATATTTTTGTTGTCTATATTCTATCTAGTCGATATTATGTCATTCTATATTTTTGACTTCGATATTTTGGCTACTCTAGTCGATATTTTTGTAGTCTATATTATGTCTAGTCGATATTATGTCTAGTCGATATTAAAAACTCGATATTATGTCTAGTCGAAATTAAAAACTCGATATTATGTCCGTTCACCATTCCATAAGCATCTTGAATAATTACTTCTGTTAGAAGGCAAATGTCTGATTGTCAACCAAACAGATGCAAACCATTAACATCCTACTTTACTATCTAAAAGCTATTTGTAGCTAGTGTGTAGGTCATATTCTGAATTTGCTGTGCGGTGTAACTGTGCTTTTGTTACAAATTTCCATCTGTTCTTATCATTGTTGGACCAGACTAAGTCAAAATGTTAAATTCTTGAAAGTATAGTTAGAACGTGTGCAAAGAGCGTGTCTAAGTCAAAAAGTTACCAGAACAGAAATTAAGCAAGGGCGAGCAAATGTGTGTGTGTTAATGCTAAGCGAGAAAGCAGGAAAGAAAACTTGAAAGAAGTGAAAGTGTGAGTTTCAGGGAGAGCTTGAGTGAAAGAGCATGTCTGAGTGCGGGAGCACACACAGTGCCTAACAACAGCAGCACCAAGATTTGTGCACAGATGTAACACAAAGGGCCAGGTTGGAAATTCTACTGCTCTGTCCTTGTTGGTTGCATCCTTGAAAATTGCTTTTAGAACAGGATGGGCTGATTTCACCATACCCTGAAGGTCCCTATTGACCCATTCTATTCACTACCCTCCTGCAGTGTTGGACTGGTTTGAACATTTTGTTACCATGGTTGAGTTTGTTTACCAGTCCTGCCTTGGAGATGCCAAAACCATAAAGCTATCAAATTCTGAGTACCCACCTTAGAAGTGGCTGCCCACAGGGACTTTTGTGGAGGGAGTTGTGAGAAGAGAGCTCATCACACACGGCAGAGGTGGCTCAGCCCACCATTTGGAGGTATTTGCACATGGAGGAATGAGGCAAGCTGCCGAGTAGATACTCAACTGGAGTAAGTATAACCCCAGTAGGAACTTTTAAGACTGCTTCCTGGGTCCCGGTTTCTGTAAGTGCCGGACTGTTAACACGACCGGGAGGTTCTGTAACTTGCCTTGTACGCTCCTGCCTCCCGCCGGCCCCTGCCTCCCCGTGCTTCCCACAGCATTGAATTTTGGGTTACACTGATGTGGGTGAGAATTTTCTAATCCGACCTACCACTGGGCCTCCTACAAATCCATTGCCCTATATCACTACCGACATGGACCATAAGTCCAACCGCAGGCCCACCAAGGACACTAGTTGCTCCATCGACGGCACCAGTTGACAGCTCCTCGTGAGTCCATTATGGACCACACCACGGGCAACTCTACCTGTACGTGCCCCGGGGAGCCACCCCCATGGCACCTCATGCCCCCTACCCAACCCAGCTCCTTACCCCTGCGGGCAGCACAACGGGCTATTCTATCTGTAGGTGCCCCCCTTACACCAGCAATCAATGGTTAGAACCGATACACGTTTGGTCACTACCTTTCGTAATCTGCTCTCTAGCCGCCTTGGGCTACTCCTATTCTTTTTTGGCTTAATCCTACCTACAATCTGCGGCCGCACCGTGGCTTCCAAGCCACCTCATCACATGTCAATTTTACATTACAGGTTTCTCCTTACATTACAGGTTTCTCCTCTCAATCGATAAATTAGAGAGTACACTGGTCTGACACGATGGGGAAAATCAATTCCTCCACAGAGGTGAGTTTACTGATGTGGAGAATTGTATGGGACACATGCATTGGTACACTGCTGCGAGGGAACTCGATCACTTCCCCCGGCAGGGCCGGCCACCACCATCAGATGTACCAACATGTGGCTTCACTACTCAAACATCAAATGTATGCATGTTGTTTTGGAATATGGTACTGTACACACATGGACCCTATGTCCAAAATTTAATTTACACAAATATTGTTTATATTTTGTCCAAAGCAAATTATCCCTCTTTGCCTTCCCCTTCCCTCCACGGCCTCATGGGCCCTCTAGGTTTGTGACTGTGGCTACTTAACCAAAGTATGTTTGCTTTATTCCCTGCATGTGCCTTTCTCCAGAAGGTATATATTTTAACCTCTTGCTTTCACCACTTTACGGGACTGCAGTTCGAGTCCAGACTTTAGTAGACGTGCCTTCCTTTTTTTAGTTTCACATGGTCAAAGCCGTCCCTTTTGAGTAGAAGGTGACATTTAGGTTCTGATAAAATGTCTAGATCCACTAGGACTGCATACGGCATGAAACATGTTGACTCCCTGCACACCTTACACATTTGAACTGAAGAGGGTATAATTCCCCCTCTCCAGTCCACAACTTACCAGTTGGTGATTTTACTCACGGCACAAGAACCAGGTGAATAAATGACTCTTGGAGATCCTTGTAGCCATTTTTAAATCACACTCATTCTATCCCATCTGTACGCACTACACATAAGCCCCCTCCAATGATTCTTAGCTTCACGACAGCAACCAGAGAAGACCTCTGGCAAAGAGCCCCTTTCCGGGGCCATTTGGGCATTGCAGTGCTGGCTCAGCGAGAAGCTGCCCTATGATGAAGCATGACACCCTTCGGGGTGTGTGAGGGCCCTTGCTCCTTATTGGAGCTACCCCAATGCAACAAAGCATTCTCTCTTTCTAGCACCTGCTTGTAACCTCCTTACTATTACCCATTTACCCCTTCTTTCCCCAAACAAAAGCCCCTTCCCCCGTTTTTATTCTCCCTAATCTCCCACATAGGAACAGCATACTCCTTTTGTTTTTCCAAAAAAGGTGAAATGTCATACCTAGAAAAACAGCTTTATGTGTACAATGTCTATATTATTTAAAATCTCAGCAAGGTAGCCAGGCATGCTAAGTACAAAGCGTTCTCTAATTGGAGCCCACATTTCTTTCCATTTTCACCTTTTTGGGTTGTAATAAATAATTGAAATTCCAGGCCACAAGTGAACATAAACCTGTGCCAGCAAGCCCTAATATCAGGAGGTTCGCTATGCAGTCATACCCTGGTGATGCACAGCCTGGCCACTGTAACCATGTAAAAGTAAATCAGAGCTAGATTACATGGGATAGAGCTTGAATGGCTGAGCATAAGAAACTTGGGGTCCTGGTCGACTTTCCATCGTAGTAAATTGTTTAGTTTATGGAATACCAAAGCCCAAAATGAAGAGAGGGTGGGACAAGTGGCAAAAATATCGGGTGGCTTCTGCCCCTGGTGAGGAGCACCGAAAACAATCAGAACATGGCTGAAGTCCCATTTTAAACAGTCTATATGGAGTATAATATGTATTGTGTAACGTTTTTAAAAAATCGGCTTTCAATCGAGACACAATAAGTATGTCTTGAGCCAGCTAGACACTAACACGGATGTGTCCTATGAAAAGAGGGGCCCAGACCCCAGACTTTTAGATCACTTCTGGGAATCAAGAGAAATATTTGCCAAGGAGAAGAGCTGGAGAAGCTGAGGAGGAATACTACCCTTGTGCTGTGTGCTGTCTGGGATTGGCCTGCGGTGGCTACTTGCTGCCAAGGAAAGGAGAAAGGACTTTGCTGCTTGTTTTGTCCCTCTGCTTGAAGAAAAGATCTCCAAGGACTTGAACTGAGCTTGCCCCCTGCTCTAGAGGTCCCAGGAATAGTAAATACCTCACTGTGTCTGTGTGCACCGTCTCTGATCGTCGCCGCAGAAGAAAAGGGTAACCGACTGTGTCATTGAGTCCGTCGCAGGATTCCGTGTCCTGAAAGCCGAGAGCAACGCGTAGTTTCGCAACGCAACCTTGGTCTCACCGACTCTGCCAACAAGCCGCTGCTTGCACTGTGTTCTGTGGGTACCGCAGTCCACAACGCTTCACTACAAGCTGCAAGGACGTCACTGACTCCGTTGCTGCCTGACCGGAACATCGACTAGCTCCATCACCGCACTGTGACTTGCCATCACCGCAGAGAGCACTGTCTCACCCTTCAACGCAAGCCCTGGTCTCACCAACTCTGTCAACAGGCTGCTGCCTTCACTGCATCGTGAGGACACTGGCCGCTTCAATGCTCCGCTTCAAAACGCAACCGTGACGTTTGCCCCAACTGACTCGCACCAACTTGTTGGTTGTAACAAGAAAGATACTGTGTTCCAAGTCTATCGATGCTTTAGCTGGCCCGTATCAACTAGGTCAGTTGGAATTGTTAGACTCAGTCGTATTCAGTATCACAGTAGCCCAGGAGGAGCTACCGAGTTGGAAGAACTGTGTTTTATTGATTTTCCTGCAATGTAAAAGTTATTGTATGTTAGATTTTTATTGTATTTGGTCTTGTTGGCTTAGATAAAGATTTACAATTTTTCTGGTGTCCATTAGTAGTGTTTTCACTGCATTACTGTATGTGTTCACAAATGCTTTACACACTGCCTCTGAGATACGCCCGTGCCAAGCAACCAAAGGGGTGAGCAGAGGTTATTTTAGGAGTGTATCCTCCTTCCCCTGACTAGAAGCAAGGGTCCCTATTTGGACAAAGGTACCCACCTCTGCCAACTAGAGACCCCCATTTCTAACATTGGTGGCCAGCGGTGAGGATCCTGGAGTTGCATTTGTGATTTACATACAGTGATTGGTGTACACTACTAGCATAGTGCAGAACATTACCTGACCACATACCTTTACTGTACCTTTTGCCTGAGATAGTTTTTTTCTGCAAAGTAAAGAACTGCCAATTTTGTCATCATGACCAACCCAGCATCCATTGCAACCATTGATATGGAATTTGAAGAGGATAGGGGGGAAACCTACACTGTGTATCAACTGAAAGCTATCTGCAAAAAAATTAAAGTCTCTGTGAAAAGCCTCACCAGGAAGGATGAATACCAGAAGGCGCTGAGGGCCTGGTTGGAATCCAAAAATGCCAGTGGGCAGGATGAGGAGCACCTGATGGAGGCAGAGAATGTGGATGAGCAACAGGAGGGCCAATTGAATCTGCCAGGAGGCAGGGTACCTTCCATGGATGGCACCAGTGTTTCTCAAAGGGTCTATCTCCAGAGGAGTTGGAGGACAGAGAGAGATATAGGGCGCTTGAGAGGGAGCTTGCTAAGCTCAGGCTGGGGAAGGAGGGTGACATAAAGAGTAAGAAGTTGGAGTTGGAAAAGCAGAAATTGGCCATGGAGGAAAAGAGGATGCTTTTAGAGCATGAGAGAGGGTTGAGGGAGTTGGATCTGAAAGCAAAGAGTTAGAAGATCAATCCCTCTGGTGGCAGCACACCATCAGTGCTTGAGGGGGGAACGTATACATTCCCAAAGATGTTATTAAGGATTTTATGAAGCCCAAGGACATTGATCAGTGATTCAAGGCCTATGACGTAGCAATGAGGTCCCACCGGGTCCCTGAGAAAGATTGGGGAGTGGGGTAGTGGGGTTGCTTTGTCAGTGAAGGGAGGGAAACCTTTCTGAGATAAGATGTCCTATGCCCCAATGAAGCCTTAATAGCTAGGTATGGGTTGACCCCAGAGCTTAATAGGCAGAAATTCAGAAACTGTAGGAAGCTGGAGTCAAGTACCGGGTAGAGTGTGTGTCCTAATTTTACAGCGCATTGGATGGTTGGGTGAAGGGTAGCAAGGTGAATGATTTGCAGGGGCTCTATGATTTGGTTGCATGGAAGCACTTGTCAGATAATTGTTTTCCAGAGCTACACCCGCACCTGATTCCCGGGAGATCCTAAGTGTCCCAAACAGGTTACCACCGCACCCACTGGTGCACTGCCCCGGCAGATGTCTGGTGTAGCCTTGGGGGAGGAGTCGGGTGCCCCAGATGGGTGGGGTCCCACAGAGATGTCCCTGGTCTCTTTAGGCGACAGTGGGATGGTCCCAAGAGCTCATCTGCCTGATAACTCTAAAAAGTACAGGCAGTGGGTGACCATCAATGGCCATGGTGTGGAGGCTCTGAGAGGCACCGGAGCCAATGTGACAGCTGTCAGTTGTCGGCTGGTGTCTGAAGAGAAGATGGACCCCACGCATTCTACCCAGTAGTTGCCGCTGACAATTCAGAGTGCCTCTGCAAAGTGGCACAGGTTCCCTTTGAATGGGGGAGTCTCAGGTATCTTTAAAGTAGCTGTGAGGCCAGCCATGCCTGTTGACTGTCTGCGAGGCAATGATTTGGAGTGCTCGCCTTGGATGAAGGTGGAGTGGAGGTCTTATTAAGAGATGTTGGGTCTGCCTGAGTGGGCGTGTGTGACCACTCGGCCAATGGTAGCCGGTAAGGGCATTCAAGAGAGCCTGGAGCCTGAAAAAGTGGCCCAGGTGTCTGCCAGAAAGAGAAGAGACAGGGGGCACAGAAAAACTGCCCCGAAGATCCCGCGGTCCAGGAGGAGGCAAACCTTGAGGGGGATGCCCTGGAACCTACAGGTGAACAAGTGATTGAACTGGGGTACCTGCCTGAGCTGACCCATTGGAAGCAAGAAGGTGGACCTCCCAGGGAGGAGTTCTGCCAGGAGCAGTAGACATGCCCTTCTATCATTGGTTTGCAGTAGCAGGCTGTAAACCAGGAAGCACGGGATCAGTCCGGGTCACATTGGATATACTGGGAGAATGGTCTCCTGTATAGTGAGCCGAAGGTTACTGAGCTTGGGTTAGCCCATGTGCTGGTGGTATCCCAGCGCTTCAGAGCCTTCCAACTGGGTCTGGCTCATGATGTGCCTTTGGCAGGGCATATGGGGCAAGACAAGACCTTTGAAAGGGTTGTCACCCACTTTTACTGGCCCAAGATGCGCAAGCACTCTGATACTCATTGTAGGTCTTGCCAGACTTGCCAGGCAAGTGGCAAGAGTGGGAGGAAGTATAAGGCTCCTCTACAACCTTTCTTTCCCTGTAGTCAGCACCCCCTTTGAGAGGGTGGGTATTGACATTGTGTGGCCTCTGGATCCCAAGACAGCCATGGGCAATAGGTTTATCCTGGTCGTGGTGGACCATGCCACCTGGAACCAGGAAGCCATCCCTCTCAGGGTGGTGACGGACCCAGTGGTGGGGCCAGCATTGATGGGGATTTTCTTCCATGTGGGGCTCTCCAGAGATGTGGTGTCCGACCGAGTTACCAACTTCATATCTAAGTATATGAAGTCTCTGTGGCAGGAGTGCGGTGTATCCTTTAAGTTCACCACTCCTTACCACCCCAGGGTAATGGGCTGGTTGAGAGATTCAACCAGACCGTAAAGAGCATGATTATGGGTCTTGGTGAACCCATGAGGCATAAGTAGGATGCCCCCTATCATGCCTGATGTTTGTTTACAGAGCAATACCACAGAAGTCCTTAGGGTTCAGTCCTTTTGAGCTCCTGCATGAGCATCCTATAAGAAGAACTCTAAGTCTGGTGAAAGAAGGCTGGGAGAAAGCCCCCAGTAAGCCTCCCCAGGATGTATATAGCTACAAGCTGTCCTTCAGAAACCAGACTAAGCGCTTCAGGCAACTCGCTTAGGTGAACCTGGAAGCCAGCCAGGAGGAAATTAAATGCTGGTATGATCGAGTTTCATCCTAGACAAAAGGTTTGGGTCATGGCCCCAGTGGAGCCTTGTGCATTCCAGGATAGGTGAACCGGACCATTTGAGCTGGTGGAGCACAAGAGTAATGTCACCTACTTGGTGGAATTGCAGTCTCATAGGAACTCCTTGCAGGTCCTGCATGTGAACCGCCTGAAGCCCCACATGGAAAGGTCCGAAGTGGGCATGCTCCTAGCAACAGATGTTGGGATGGAAGAGGAGACTGAGCCTCTTCCTGAACTCCTGTCTGCAAAGGAGCAAGATTGGTCAGTGGACGGTGTGAACCTTTCTCCCGCCCTGACCCCCGAACAGCAGAGTGACTGCCACCAACTGTTAGGACAGTTTTCTGCTCTGTTCTCCCTGACTCCCGGTGTCACTCAGTGGTGCGTCCGTGATGGGGACAGTCCTCCAGTAAAACATAAATTTACAGGGTGACTGACAGGGTCAGAGCTTGCATCAAGGAGGAGGACTCCAAGATGTTAGTGCTAAGGGTGCTTGAGCCCTCAAATAGCCCTTGGGCCCCCCGGTGGTCTTGGTCCCAAAGGCTGCCGCACCCAGTGCCACACCAGAGCTCCAGTTCTGTGTGGGCTACCGAGGGCTCAATTCGGTCACCAGGACTGATGCACACCCCATCCCCAGAGCTGATGAGCTCATTGATCAGTTGGGGGCTGCCTGGTACCTCAGTATGTTTGACTTAACATCTGGGTATTGACAGATCGCCTTAACTGATGGGGCAAGAGAAAGGTCAGCATTCTCCACACCAGATTGGCACTACCAATTCCGGGTGATGCCCTTTGGGATGAAGAATGCCCCTGCCACCTTTCAGAGGTTGGTCAACCAAGTATTGGTTGGGCCTGAGGATTTCGGTGCCGCCTACCTGGACGACATTGCAGTGTTCAGTGCCACTTGGGAGGAACATCTGCACCACCTCTGGGAAGTGTTGAAGGTGCTGCAGAGGGAAGGCCTCACGATCAAGGCAAGCAAGTGCCAGATCTGGCAGGGTTCTTTGGTGTACTTGGGCAACCAGGTTGGGAGAGGCCAGGTGGCGCCCCTACAGCCCAAGATTTTGTTTTTTTTAAAAACATTTTATTATAACTTTGAGTATAACAGTACAGGTTGCAATAAAGCTGAAGGTACATTGCCAACATCTTGAACATCCTTGCCAACATGGCAATGATTTTGTCTTGAATCTGTGCTGCTCCCACCCCGCACCCCCCCCCCTTAATACACACAACGAACACAGTTATCTTGTAGGTTACCTTTACTGTAGTTTTGAACAATAGGCACTCAATTCAGCCCAAGATGGATACCATTCGGGCTTGGGAACACCCCAAGACCAAGACAGAGGTGAGAGCCTTTTTAGGACTCACAGGGTATTACAGGAGATTTGCCAAGGGGTATGGCACCATGGTTGCCTTCTTGACAGAGCTGACTTCCAGGAAGCAGTCCAAAAAAGTGAACTGGACTGATGCCTGCCAGAATGCTTTTGATGCCCTGAAATCTACCATGTGCATGGCGTCCGTGCTTCAGGTGCCCAGCTTCTCAAGGGAATTCATTGTGCAGATAGATGCTTCAGTGCATGGTGTGGGGGCGGTGCTCTCACAGCTTAATGAAGAGAGCCTAGACCAACCTGTAGCCTTCATTAGAAGGAGGTTACTTCCACGGGAACAGAGGCGGAGTGCAGTTGAGCATGAGGCATTTGCTGTGGTCTGGGCATGGAAGAAGCTGAGGCGATACATGTTTGGGACTCGCTTCGGTTTCAGACAAACCACAGGCCCCTCAGATAGTTGATGCAGATGAGGGGTGAGAACCCAAAGCACTTGATGTGGTCCATTTCCCTACAGGGGATGGACTTTACAGTAGAACACCGCCCTGTTACACAACACGCCAATGCTGATGGTGTGTCCAGATTTTTCCGCCTTAGAGAAGAGAACTCCCAGCACTGATTGTGCCACCCACAGAAGTAGCCTGTAAAATGTAACTCTTGCCTTCCATTGCAGAGCCTGTGTGCAGTCTGGGACTGCCATGTCAACTTGGCAAGTGCACACACTTGCCAGACCTAAACCTTCTCTTTTCTAAATGTTAGTCACCCCTAAGGTAGGCCCAAGTGGGCAGGGTGCATCGTATGTGAAAGGCAGGACATGCCCTGATGTGTGTGGCATGCCCTGTTATGTTATGTTATGTTAATTCGACTTTTATAGCGCACAACTCACCCAGGGGCATCTCAGCGCTGTCAGAGAAACCTGACTGAGAGACCAACCATAAGAAGTTAAAACAGGTGAGCTTTTAGTTGTTTCCTGAATGTGCTGTAGGTAGAGATCTCACGGAGAGCAATAGGTAGCTTATTCCAATACCTTGGAGCAAGATAAGAAAACGCTTTGCCCCCTGTACTGTCGTGTATTCTATAGGTTCTGAATCGATCCCCCTATTCCTGACCCTATTCTGGTTAAACTACCTAGCTAGTTAACTAACAGTCAGCCCATGAGGCAAGAAATCCCCCATGATGCAGATACCGTTATCTGACGCAGTCACACTACGGCACAGGAACGTGTTATCTGATTAGGTCATAACGCTTGAGATCTAATTAGACAAGCGACATTCCTCCAGCCCCTGATAAGGCATACGACGTTCTCATAACAAATCAAACCTATGACAACCTGGAAAATCCGTGCGGCCATTGTTTTGATTTCACAGAGAACTTTTGCAAAAGAATGTGCTAACGAGCAAGTCGTATGACATCTTTATTGACGTACCTATGTCCATCCTTACGTCAATCTCGGCACCTTTAAGGTATAAATATTGCCGACCTTGCCCTATGCAAACACACGCGTGGTGACAAGACGGAGCAGCCATACTTGCCGAAGCCGAGAGCAGAAGCAGACCCCGCAGGCAGCAGCCCCGCCTTCCTGACGCGCTGAGAGACGCGCTGCTATCTCAAGCCGAGAGACCCAGCACCGGCGCTTCTGGGCAGCCCTCGCAGGCAGCCTGGAATATCGAGAGCAGAGAAAGAGATACCATTCCTCATTCATCCTAAATTCCAGGTACAGAACTGAATAACCCCTCACAGAGAATTCTTTAGTTATTCACTTGGCAAAAACAAACTTAACTTAAACTGTAACTTTCTATTCCCGCCCACGCATTAGACTTAGGTCAGGTACACGGGGTAGGCGTATTTAGAAACACCAGTTGAGTACGTTTAGTCAAATGTATATGTGTATGTAAATATATTTTAATCATTTTAAACATCATATGGCTCAGAAACCATATCAATGTTTTTACAGTATTATTTTATACTATTGCTTCTAATGTATGCACTTTACTTAACTATAAGTATTGCAATAATATCGATCCATTTCTCTTGTACGAGAAAAGAGACTGATCAATAAATAACATCTTTTATTGAACACGCCCGTCTCTTCCTTTTCTCTACATTCTGATGAGACTAAGAATGCACGTACTGACTGAGTAAAATAATTGCCTTGTGCTCACACGACTCATGAGATTGACTCTTGATTAGGGGAGAGCAAAGTTGTCATGTTCTATGGTTGTCAGAAACTAAATCCCTTCTTGTCTAATCAGGGGAGTTAATCCTTCCTTGAACATTCGAGAAAGTTTCTAGCGAACTCTGAGCTTAGCTGGCAAATCCAAAAATTAAGTCTAGTATCGACAGTAGTAGACCTAGTTAACGTCTGGCCTAGGCCTTTACTGCTGTAGGTACTATTCCAATGCGCAGAGCCTATTGGGAAAATAGGAGCTACACTACATGGCGCCCAACGCGTTTGGAAAGGGCGATAAAACTAACGTAAGACATTTAGAGTAACTCAGTCGTGCTTTCTCACTCAGACCCCTTTTCCCAAATACTCCAAAGACGTCTGGAGTGGGTGAAAGGTTATTATATCCTCCAAAACCTCGCAGGAGGGAACTCCTATGTATGGTTCTTGGTCTAGTCAACGTTGAAGGATAAAACAGTTCCAGAATATTGTGCATCTAATCTCTGTTTCCATAAGAAACCTGATCTGCAAACAACCATAATACCATCGTGTCTGTAAAATGGCAGAGAGTGATGATGAAAGAGAGGCAATTAGATTAGCTACGGAAATAGCAGATGCTGATGCTACCATGCAAACAGCAGACCCGGATATAATACTCATCCAGGTCGCCAAAAGGAGATCTATAACCTTAAAACTTATAGAAAATGGACTGACACCTAGAGGTGGCACAGTCATATTCGTAATTGAGGCACACGAATATCGGCAGACAGAGGTATACTATACATGGATACATTTTCCAGCAGCAAATGCTGTAACAAAGTACTTCCACTATTACAAAATAGAGGTTCCACCCGACATTTACACTCCTTTCGAGGAGGTGGAAGTACCACTCAAATTCCAAGAGCATTTGCTCTTATTTGATGGCGCCCTAAAACATAACAATCACATTACAAGGCTCGGTCCTTTAGGAAGACCAGGAGCAACGTGGCCGGTCCTAGCCGGATACACACCACATCCAGACATCGAAAGAATGCCTGCAGCAGAGCTGTTAATACAGCTAAAACAACTACTAAAAATTCACAGACAATTAGTTCAGTATGTAATGCGGACTTCAACAATTCAGCCAGCGATTAAACTACCACAGCTGACCCCTCACCAGGGGAACACAAATAAAATTACACCACAGAACATCCAATCCTGCCTAGGTAAAGTTCCAGCTAAACGGGAACAAATACCATTCTGGTTGGCACAGAAAATTACCCAAATAGAGGCGGTGTTTCCTGACACCACCCCATTAGAAAAACACAGGATTCTGACTATATGTCTCCCAATGGGAATCGCACCACACATTGAGGACTGTGACACTTGGGGTACAGTCTTTGCCTTCATCTATACAAAAACGCACAGTGTTCCATCCATTTCGGTGATACCAGATGTGCTAAAACAAATTCAAGATGAATACGGTCCAGAACCTGCTTTAACTCTTGGTATGAAATTACTAAAAGACTTCAAACAGGTATCGGCTATATTATTAGCCAACATAAAAGGTGAAGCAGCAAACGTGGCGATCCGCCAGAGGTTAAAAGAAACAGATATAGCAGACCAACCAGCTGAAATTGCCAGAATCATAGAAAAATCCTATGAAGAACTAGGCAGAGATAGTCTAGGTGGAATACCAGTAAAACCGCAACTGACTACAAGTCCAGAAAAAATGTTTTTTAATAATAATAATAATTCACCAAAAAAGAACTGGGATGGGAACAAACAATCCAATCCTAAAGAAAAGAAATTCCAGTCCAGAGGAAGGTCTCCGAGGCGAAGAGAGAAATCTCCAAACCCGAGACAAAGGTCACCCCAGAGTGACCCCTCTGGGAATAGATATAACCTTAGAAATAGGGATAATATTAAAAAACCTGATAGATATCAAGACATTGATACACGTCCCTCTCAATCTTTTCAGAATTCCTCGCAGAAATCGGAAAGAAGAGGACGATCAGAAGAGCACGCCAAGTCCAAAGACAAGGAACCTGCTCAACTTAAAAAGAAATTACAATTTCCAAAAAAGAAGGTAGCCAGTATCAAGGTAGTTAAAAATGCCGAGAATACTGAGGACACAACTGAAAAACGGAGAATGGGCTCAGACAATGCTAGACAGCGCAGCAGAGGTGAGCATAGCTCGCAAAGTCCTTATGAATCATCTGGAGACAGTGGACACGAATGAATACCTTCAAGTGGAAACTGCAGATACCAGAGTTAGCAAGCCCCACAAAATATACGAGATAACATTACGTATAGAGGGAGATAAGACTAGGAAAATAAGGGGACTATTTTGGGATAACCTCTCAAAGGGTTATGACATCCTTCTAGCTGAAAAGGACTGGCCACCAGAGTTTGTCAGGGAGTGCCCTCATGGCGAAGAAGTAATTATGCCTGCCTTCTCGAATCAAATCCCGATTCATAAAAAATACACACTTGCTAGAAAGTGGGCAGTGGCCTTAGCACCTGCTTTATATAAAAATCATGTAGGATGGGATGAGGATTCTCCTCCTCACAAAATCCAGTTAAAATCACAACCAACTGCACAAAGGCAGTACCCAATTAAGCAAGAAGCTAAAAAACAAGTAAATGAAATACTAGATCAGCTAGAATACCAGGGGGTGATTGAAACTTGCACCTCACAAATGAACAATCCTTTGTTTCCGGTCTCCAAACCAGACAATTCATATCGCCTAGTTTTGGATTACCGACACCTTAACACATGTTGCAAAACTTTTGCAGTGCAAAACTCACACAGTGCTGCACTAATGAATAACATAGTGCGCAAAAAATACAAAACTACCTTGGACATCTCCAACGGATTCTTTTGTCAAAACATAGCACCAGAGAGCAGATATTTAACAGCTTTCTCAGTAAATGGCACTCAAAAACAATTCTGTCGGTTAGCCCAGGGGTACAAGAACAGCCCGGGGGTATTCTCAGCGAGAGTAACAGAATTACTACAACTATATGATGATGAAGCATTATCTTATGTCGATGACATTTACTTAACAGATGATGACTTGGAGACTCACTTGAAAAGAGTGAACACCATAATACTTGGTTTTGCTGCAGAGGGTTACAAATTCAACTTCAAAAAATCCAGAATTGCCCATCTGACGGTCCTATTCTTAGGATATGACCTATCAAGTGAAGGTAAAAGCCTGGCAGACAATTTCCTAGAGAAATGTGCCGTTATCCAAGCTCCTAAAACACTAAAAAACCTACAGTCAATTTTAGGCTTCCTAAATTTTGGAAGAACATACATTGCAAATTACGCAGAAAGGGTGAAACCCCTTTACGATCTAATTAAACCAGACTTTAAAAGATCCAGTTGGACTCAAACACACACAGAAATTTTGAGATCCCTACAAACAGACATGCTAATTAAGACAAAATTAGAAACCCGTGATAATACACGCAACCTTGTGATCCGAGTCATCCCAGGGAGATGCGGATTCACATACCTGACCTCTAATGAGGGAGAAAAGGTACCAATTGCATTCAAATCACACTTGTACACAGAAGCTGAACAGAAATTCAGTAATACAGGGAAAATCATTCGTGCAGTTCAAACCGCAATAGCTAGAGAAAAAGACATAGCTGACGGTAGACATATCACAGTCAGAACAGCAGAATCAGCCTTTGAGGCACTAACAACACCGTGTAATTTACCAACAACAACATTGAATCCGGTATGGATACAATGGGTGAATTCAATCACAATGGACAAAGTATACTACTTCTTTGATCCAGAACTAGAAGAATTAAAAAATCTAAAATAATGAAAAGACGTATCCTCTGCCAATCGACATTCTGCCTCTACGACATTACGCCTGTGTAATCTATACAGACGGACATGCTCAACCCTCCGTTTGGGGAGAACATGCATACAACCCCACATGTGAGATTACAAAAGAAGTGTGGCGCGGAGGTAAACTAAGACCTCTATTAACAAAAACACACTCAGTTGAAACTAATTTAGAACTACAAACTGAAATAATAGCATTAAAAATGGCGCTAGATAATGCGGATCGCGAATTCCCGACACTTATAGTGTCAGATTCATATTACTGCGTCAAAGCATATAACAAGGATTTGCAGACATGGATTCAGAACGGTTACAAAGATGACACAGATGCACCAATAAAGCAGAGACTGCTCTGGGAACAAGTAGCTCTTTTGAAAAAAGAACTACCAAAGACTCACGTGACACACTCACTGAGTCACCAGCGTGATGGCGTTCACGTTGTAGGGAATTCATTGGCTGAAACAGCCGCAGCGGCAGCCAGTAAACCGGCTCCCGTAGATCGAAAAAAGCGTACATTAAAATACATTGACGGTGAAACATTGCTGGCAGTGAAAACGTCATCAAACGGCGACTGCTCAGCACTACCGATCAACTATCCACTCAATTATACATACATAATCGATGCAAACTCCGTCCCTTTTGCTCGAATCCCTGGAGTGGGGGATAGAGTGATTCCAAACATGGACAGGAGAAACTTGTTAATCGCAGACGCACACATAGGCGAGGGTCTCAGACACCTTAAATTAAAAGATTCTCTGGAAGAATTACAATCACGGTACTGGTGGCCAGGCATGAGCCTGCACTACACCATGTTTGTAAAAAACTGCCCAAACTGCAACAGAGATCGCAGTGGGGAGAGAAGCAGTTTAATACCTCGTCGTAGCAAGGCAGATAATATTATTACCAACAAAAAGAATGGCTTGCGATTAACATACACAGGCTAGTTCCACTTATCATGTAGATCCACAGCACTCGGCTGACGTCCGGACTGTTATACAAGATTTGCGAGTCTAAATGGCATATACGCTAAGAGCATGCTACGTTCGACCATTTCTTTCACTCAGGCAATCCAGCCTGGGGGGGAAACATGGCCAAATGAGCACAGCCCAGCGGGAATCTTCTCACTTCCTTCCTGAGGGTATGGGATGGTGTAAAGAAAAAACCAAGGCAGAAAGCAATCTATAGTAGAAAGGATATTAGGTTCGGGAGCTGGGTGGGTCAAACATCTAATAAGTGTCCAACGTAGTCTAAATAACTTGCCAAGAAATTCTCTGAAGGGATTCAGTCCGTACGAATTATTATTCGGAACTAGGATGTTGATCTCTGACCTTGATAGTCAGACTTCAGTGGTAATAGAAAAAACCTTTGATGTCAAAGACCGTTTGGCTATTTTGCAGGACTTGAACAAAACAAGAAAAGACCTGAGCAACATACAGTTGAAACAACAGCCAACAACCACTGAAGAATCACCACCTGTCCCAGCAAGACCTGTCTGGATTCCAAAAGTCGGGGATCTAGTCAGGGAGAAGATCGCGGTAAAGAAGGAATTTGGGCCTTCTTACAGAAAAGCAGTTCCTGTCTTGTCTGTCAACGGGACAAGATCAGTTGTACTACCGCCACTTGCTGGAAAAAAGGAGAACCGAGTTGTATCCATCGACCTGGTAAAACCACAACATGTGGCCGATAACAAACGGTAGGCCAAGTGGACTCCCAATAAGTAGCAGAACACCAAGGTTTGCTACCAGTACAGAGGTCCTAACAAAGAGGCTCATCACATTCGAAACGCCTAAAGAAGAACAACAAGGACTATGCAACAATGCAATAGAACTCAGACCTCTGAAAACCCAAATAAAGACATTTAGCAGAGACACACCAATCTACAATGAAGTTCCAAGTGAAAATGCAAGAAACAAAAATCCTGAACCAATTGGAACAATTGACAGAACTGCATCTGGTTACTTCATCAACTTCGATGATTCCTCTGACGGTTTCAGCGAACAAAAGACACAGCCATCATCAAAATCCTTTAAAGACAAAGCTAAGGAACTTTTGAAACAACTGAAAGAAACATATCTGGTTTCTCCATGGATTGAATCTTGGGTGGGTTTTGGTGCATTTATCCTCATACTTTGGCTCATCATGGTATTTACCTTGGGACGCTTCATTGAGGGAAAATATGCTAAAATGGACACAGCAAGTCAGAACATCAACTTGGTCCTCAAACCACACACATCTTCACACGTCGAGAAACGAGAACTTTCTTCAGAACTTTCTTCAGCCAACTTCACAGCAATTCCAATACCTGGTGGGGTAGCCTGGGACAACACTGACTATGAAATTTATGGTCCGGTCGAGATCCTGAAATATCCACACCAAATCAAGATCTCCTTGAGTGACTTTGCAAAACCAAACTCATTTGCTGATGATTGGGACTTTGAAAGTATAAACAATATGATGTCTGACTTAGTAATGTCTGCTAAATTTACAAAACATGATTATTTGCAAGGTTCTACAAATTATGATAGTATGTATTGCTATAACCATTATGGTAACCATTTCTTGCATAAATCTGCACAACCTAGAAATGTTTTAAATTATAATCAATGGGAACATTGTGCTACACCTCCAAAAGGGAGCTCTAGAACCGTTTATGACAAATATTCATATTTTTCAGGTTTTAACATAACTAATGCTGAAACATTTTATTACAAATTGTCAAACAAGACAGGGATGAAAACCATGATAACCAACACGAAATTGATATATTCAGATTCATTCTTTGAAAAAATGAATACTTTTGGATTTGATTATTGGGACAAAAATGTTGATTTGAAAAGTGTTTGGGGTACAAAAGAATGGCAAGTACAGGGTATAGAAGCTTTGTTTAGAGCCTGCATGATCCCAGAACAAATGATATTTTTAAATGACACTGTTCAACAAACCACCTGTCTTGGCTTAGCCAAAATCAAAGATTTAAATAACCCGTCTATTCCAAAGCCAACAATGTTTAGCAATAGCTCTGATACAGATGAAGAGATAGACGTAAACCATATACTTAACCAAAACAGAACACATCCTGATTGGAAACAATGGTTGATCTGGCCCACAGATACAAATAACTGTCAAGATAGATTCCTGAATAAAACACAGGGTTTCAAAATGACCAGGCCAGACCCTAGATATCCCCAAAGACATCACCCAGGGATAATAACAACATACAGTGTGGGCAAATTATGCCTTCAATGGCTACAAACTTCCACACTGCCTGAAATTAAGCAACACCTAACTTTACTTACTGATGGTGCTGACTTGCGTGATTTCATACTGGGACCACGCAAACAGCGTCATAAGCGTTTCATAGCAGCCTCTGTATATGCAGCATACAATGAGGCCTGGAAGGTTACTCAAATTGAAACAGCAGAGAGAATACGTGAAATTGATCGTATTAATTTGGAAAAATCACTTTCTGTAGTGGACAATGGGTTAATGACTCTGTCCTCCAGAATTTTTTCATTGGACAGCATTGTGTCTTCAGCAATCGACATATTATCGCAAGACTTACTGTTATTACAACATGGTCAGTCGCAATTGCGTTCTATTGTACAGCTTGGCTGGACGTTACAAAATCTGCGTTCAGGCTATGTGCCTTGGCGTTTAATCAACACAACGTCACTATTCCAAATCTTTAACCTTACTGATAGACAAATCGGTATGGCGCAAAAGGGTGCTGATTATACAATCTTGAGCATTGAAAAACTAGAAAGATTACCAATGACAATGTCAGAACGACCTGTCAGTGAATGGATAATCCACGGAATCATAAATATTCCAATCTCAACCTTCAGGTTTCAATACTGCCAAAAATATATACAGGCTGGCATGTACGAGAAATTGGGAAAGGGGTACCTTAAAACAACTTGGAACCTGCCCTATTCACATGCATGTGTCAGTAATAAAGGACAGAAAGTGTTTCTTAGTGGCAACAATTGTGCTATGTCACTAAGCGGCACGCTTCTGTGTAACGGAATTAGTTTGCATGGAGCCTGTGAAGGGAATTCATACAACCTTTCATGTCACCAGCAAGGCGCACCTGCAACTGAAATAGAACCATTCTTTCAAAGACTCTATAATGGGAGTTACATTCTTATTGTAGACCGCAGATGTTGTAGTCTTATGCCCGGGACTCCTTATCTCGTCACCACGACGGCGAAGGTCAAGTGCTGTGGACGTTCTTTGTTCCCCAGCTCCTTACCAGACAGGGAGGCAAGGGCATGGCCCGGTTTGAAAATTACTTCTATTCGAATAGACACTTTAAGCAGAATGAAAACAGTGCTTCTTCAGACGCCTACAAGGCTCACGTCATCTAAAGAAACGTATGATCTACAAGTCACAAGGACGACTGCAGAGATACATACATTATTATCAACTAATTCCCCCGTACATTTCGCGGAAATCCTGAGCGAAATCTTAAATATTTCTGATACCACTGGGGTCTCAAAGGTATTTAAGACAGTATTTTCGATGGCATTAACACCATTCAAAGCCATACTGGGTATTTTTCCAGATTTCGTCCATTCGATTTTTGGCGGACTTCCCCTGATCCTGGGACTAATTGCAGGAATCCTATTCCTAGTCCTTATTTTTCGTTATGGCAACCCATGTCACAGATCAAACTCTCGCGACAATGGAAGATACGATCCTAGCCATTGGATACCGGGACCGGATATCAAAAATCCTGGGACTCTCCCGGCTTAGAGACCTAAACATGACTTGGTTTCTATCATTTCGACCAATGTGGCAAAGGTGTGTTTTACCTGTACTAAGGTGTCTGCTATGCGGAGAAGAATGCGTGTTAGACACCTGTCTGACGCTACAATCGGATGCGCCGGTGGATGCAGATACACTGTTGGTTCCTACCAAGGTTCACGCACTGTGCTGCCCTCAAAGGCTGCCAATTCTGATGACGGCATTCCTGGAATCTTCACCACTACGATTGAAGAGTAGTGAAGTTCAAGATGAAAGCAGCATCGAACAGGTACGACCTTCTGTCAGCAATGCAAATCAGAATGTCAATGGAGACAATCATGCGCACGAATGCATGGTTACCCCTATTTCCGACTTAGTGGAACTTTCCCATGAAGCTGTTGACAGTTTTTTCGAAAGCCTGAATGATATGATGTTCTCTCCGGAACAGAAATAGAGACTTTTGAGTAAACTCGCACACGGCGTTCCCTGAATTCGGCCTTCAACCTTTAAAAATAAAGTCACATGAACAATTACAATCCAGTTCACGGACAGCAACTTTTTTCAGCAAGCCCTTAAAATATTTTTCTATATATTTTTTCCCCGGGACACTGATCTTCTGCTTAAAGTAAGAAACTATTCCTAGAGAACTAAGATTTCTATTTTAGATACTTTATATAGACTTTAGCTGCCCGCTGGTATGTTCACAAATATTTTATTATGTGATGAAATGGTCTCGACCTTCCTTTCTGTATAGCTATATTAAGAGCCATTTCATGTGTATTTCTCATATACCAAAAAGCAATAATGCATAACAATGCGTGTTTACCTTTGCATTTAATTCATAGCTTAAGTGCATACAATATATATGACTGCAATTTTTCAGTATATTTGAAAATTTCGAAATGCATTTATGTATTTTGGGGTGGTAAGGTATACACTATACTCTATAGTATGTTGTACTATGTTATACTATGCATAGATTAGTAGATATGACCATAGTTAGCGTGGAGTGGGTGTCGTGTATTCTATAGGTTCTGAATCGATCCCCCTATTCCTGACCCTATTCTGGTTAAACTACCTAGCTAGTTAACTAACAGTCAGCCCATGAGGCAAGAAATCCCCCATGATGCAGATACCGTTATCTGACGCAGTCACACTACGGCACAGGAACGTGTTATCTGATTAGGTCATAACGCTTGAGATCTAATTAGACAAGCGACATTCCTCCAGCCCCTGATAAGGCATACGACGTTCTCATAACAAATCAAACCTATGACAACCTGGAAAATCCGTGCGGCCATTGTTTTGATTTCACAGAGAACTTTTGCAAAAGAATGTGCTAACGAGCAAGTCGTATGACATCTTATTGACGTACCTATGTCCATCCTTACGTCAATCTCGGCACCTTTAAGGTATAAATATTGCCGACCTTGCCCTATGCAAACACACGCGTGGTGACAAGACGGAGCAGCCATACTTGCCGAAGCCGAGAGCAGAAGCAGACCCCGCAGACAGCAGCCCCGCCTTCCTGACGCGCTGAGAGACGCGCTGCTATCTCAAGCCGAGAGACCCAGCACCGGCGCTTCTGGGCAGCCCTCGCAGGCAGCCTGGAATATCGAGAGCAGAGAAAGAGATACCATTCCTCATTCATCCTAAATTCCAGGTACAGAACTGAATAACCCCTCACAGAGAATTCTTTAGTTATTCACTTGGCAAAAACAAACTTAACTTAAACTGTAACTTTCTATTCCCGCCCACGCATTAGACTTAGGTCAGGTACACGGGGTAGGCGTATTTAGAAACACCAGTTGAGTACGTTTAGTCAAATGTATATGTGTATGTAAATATATTTTAATCATTTTAAACATCATATGGCTCAGAAACCATATCAATGTTTTTACAGTATTATTTTATACTATTGCTTCTAATGTATGCACTTTACTTAACTATAAGTATTGCAATAATATCGATCCATTTCTCTTGTACGAGAAAAGAGACTGATCAATAAATAACATCTTTTATTGAACACGCCCGTCTCTTCCTTTTCTCTACATTCTGATGAGACTAAGAATGCACGTACTGACTGAGTAAAATAATTGCCTTGTGCTCATGAGATTGACTCTTGATTAGGGGAGAGCAAAGTTGTCATGTTCTATGGTTGTCAGAAACTAAATCCCTTCTTGTCTAATCAGGGGAGTTAATCCTTCCTTGAACATTCGAGAAAGTTTCTAGCGAACTCTGAGCTTAGCTGGCAAACCCAAAAATTAAGTCTAGTATCGACAGTAGTAGACCTAGTTAACGTCTGGCCTAGGCCTTTACTGCTGTAGGTACTATTCCAATGCGCAGAGCCTATTGGGAAAATAGGAGCTACACTACAGTACGATTGTGAAATCTGATAGTGAAATACTGCCAATTTTGTTTTTCACTATTGCAAGGCTACCTGTTCCCATAAGACAGAATGGGGAGTTTGTTTATAACATCTTATAAACATAACTGGCCCTGGGAACAAGGTAGAAAAATAATGCCTGAACTCAGAATGTTAAAATGCAAATTTTAGTGAGGTTGATTTTTACATTCGGTGTTTGAAAATACCACTTTTAGTAATAGGTATTTTATTGTCTAACCATCCAGTGTGCCTCTCTTAGGTTTGTGTGTTGCATATATGGATTTTAGATGACAGGGGCGGGAGACGGGCAGTGGCTCCAGAAGTCTGATGAGTCAGGGCTGGGCTGAATAGACCTAGCCCGGATTTCGAGTAGGGGGAGGGAATTTCCTTTTCATCTGAATGGGCCTGTTCTGCCTTCAACAAGGCTGTCTTCACCTCCTGCCAGGAAGTTGCACCACTGGTTTTGGCTGGTTACAGACACTCTCTGCCTTCAGAGAACACTGGATTTTGGTGTATAAAAAGAGGGGCCCAGAACCCAGACTTTTAGACCACTTCTGGGAATCAAGAGGAATCTTTGCCAAGGAGGCAATCCTGAGAAGCTGAGGAGGAATATTGACCCTGTGCTGTGTGCTGTCTGGGATTTACCTGCAGTGGCTACTTGCTGCCAAGGAAAAGAGAAAGGACTTTGCTGCTTACTTTGTCCCCCTGTTTGAAGAAAAGATCACCAAGGGCTTGAATTGAAATTGCCTCCTGTTCTAGAGGTCTCAGGAACAGCAAAGACCTCACTCTGTCTGTGTGCACCACCTCGGATCGTCGCCGCAGAAGAAAAGGGTAACCGACTGTGTCATTGAGTCTGTCGCAGGATTCCGTGTCCTGAAAGCACTGCCGAGAGCAATCCGTCACTACGCAACGCAACCCTGGTCTCACCGGCTCCAACGATGAGCCGCTGCTTGCACTGCGTTCTGTGAGCACTGCACTCCTCAACGCTTCGCTACATGCTGCAAGGACGTTGCCGACTTCGTAGCTGCCAGACCTGTACATCGACCGGCTCTGTGGCTGCACCATGACTTGCCAGCACCGCAGCAAGCACCGTCTCACCCTTCAACCAAACGCTGGTCTCACCGACTCCGTCTATGAGCCGCTGCCTGCACCGCATCGTGAGGACACCGCCCGCCGCAAAGCTCTGCTTCACAATGCAACCGCGACGTTTGCCCTGACCGGCTCGCACTGACGTGTTGGTCACAACAAGAAAGGTACTGTGTCCAAGTCTGTCGACGCTTTAGCTGGCCCATATCAACGCGGTCGGCTGGAATTTTTAGACTCTGTCGTATTCAGTATCACAGTAGCCCCAGGAGGAGCTACCGAATCCAAAGAACGGTGTTTTATTGATTTCCCGGCAATTTAAAGGTTAATTTACACAAGTACTATTTTTCAAGAGTATTGTATGTTGGATTTTTATCGTATTTGGTCTTTTTGGTTTAGATAAAGATTTACTGTTTTTCTAAAACTGGTGTGGTTTCCATTTGTAGTGTTTTCACTGTATTACTGTATGTGTTCACAAATGCTTTACACACTGCCTCGAAGATAAGCCTGTCTGCTCGTGCCAAGCTACCAAGGGGGTGAGCAGGGGTTATTTTAGGAGTGTATCCCCCTCACCCTGACTAAAATGCAAGGGTCCCTATCTGGACAAAGGGGCCCACCTCTGCCAACTAGAGACCCCCATTTCTAACATCAGGAATTTACAGGGCCTAGAATGGAGCAGGTTATAATTTGAGTTTTGCCAATATTCATTTTTTACCCAGAAACTAAACTCAGCAGCTGCCACCTTAATGGCAATGACTGCTTGAGCAGGATATGACAAAAGGATGGCAATGTAATCTGCATAATTCATTACCTTGCCCATGAATCGGTTTAAATACAACGTAAGTACAGTATCCAGAAGATTAAGCTTAAATTTCAGGATCAAAGGATCCCTGTACAGTGCAAATAGTGGCGGGATGAGCCCTGCCGAGTACCCTATAGGCACATAAAGCTGTCTTATATTTGCCCCATGCTAACAATACAGGTGGATAGAGAAGTATAAAGATTTGCGATTGCACTTATAAACATCTTTCAAAGCCCCATTTTGCCATAACCACGAAGAGAAAGCCCCATGACACCTGTCAAACGCAGTTTTGGCATCTAGCAGAATCTGTCCCACAGACTCTTCCTGTTTTTTAGTGACATCAAACACAGGAATGGCGGCATGAGCGTGAGCCTTAGTGTTTCGTCCTGGAATAAACCAATGCTGTCTGTCGCTGACTAGCGTAGTGAAGACGGAGGATAGGCGAGTGGCCAAAACACCTGGGTAGATTGTTTTGTTTGTATTCATTAAAGAGATCGGATGATATAACCCAAAAATTTGTAGATCTTTACCCATCTTTAAAAAAAATAAAAAAATGCTTCCCCCTAAGACGCAGGTACCAATTGCAAATGGATATTTAACCAGCACTACCAATCTAGGCACACGAACATCTATAAAATTGTTATGAAGCTCAAGGGAAATAGCATCAGGTCCAATGCTTTTCCTGAGTTTAGCTGGGTCAATGCTTTCCTAACTTCTATATGTATGATAGGGGGCCCTAACGTCTTGCATTGATTAGGCGATAGACAGGGCAAGCTTATCACATTTGGATACTCCATAATAGCCGTTAATAAGGAGGGACTTTCTTCGTGGTAAAGTACTGCATGTAATTCCCAAAAGACAGGCAAGATGGCAGCAGGGCCACACCGCCACCTGGCCTGACAAAGCCTGAATGCTAATAATTGCATTGTCAGATTGTCTATCTCTAATCTGAAAGGAAAGGCGCAGACCCTTCTCTTCGCTGTTATCAGATCAGAGTCTGTTTGGTACACCATCTTTGATAAGCTCTATCCTAGACTTCCTTCTGTAGTCCAATGAGAGTGATCGTTAATTGCCCTAATACATTTTCAACTTACTGAATGAGACCTTCGACAATTTTATATAAAATATTCTAATTTCAGGGGTAAAAGATCTGCATGAAACCGTGCTGCCATTTCCCTATTCCTTTTTTAAAGAAAGATAGTATAGCTAGGGGTCTGTCCACATATGGCACCTTTCATTGTATCCCAAACTATTATGGGACAGGCCAAATTTTGATTATTCCAAAAATAATTTTCTAAACTAGTCGTCATATGTTTCAGATATCACTTCTAAAGCAGCAGTTTAAGGTCAAAAGACCACTTAGTGAAATATATTAAGGATCAATCAATCAATCAATCACAGGTTTGTTAAGCGCTACTACTCACCCGTGAGGGTCTCAAGGCCCTGGGGGAGGGGGGTTCACAGGCTCCTGTCCATCGAGGGGGGGGGGTCTGTCGAAGCCAGGTTTTGAGGCTTCTTGTGAAGATGAGGAGAGATGTTGTCTGTCTGAGGTGGAGAGGGAGGACATTCCAGGCTCTGGCCACGAGGAAGGAGAAGGAGCGGCCGCCTGATATGGTCTTTCTGGTGCAGGGGACCACGGTATATTATGGTTCGAAACAAAACACAAGTTCAACTTAATTGAAAGAAAAAGCACAACAGGTGAGCTAGCAGGGATCATATCGTTCCTAGAGAGGACCTAATTGTTGTGCTGAATAGAATGTAAAACCTTGTGTCAGCCCACGTCATGCGCTCCACACATCAGTAAGTGTGCAAGTATACATAACCTCCCACAGTGCTGCTTGGAATTTTTTCATGCACATCTCGACTGGTGAACCTGAGGTGGTGTCAGTTTGCGGAACTAATAGTAAATTCAATCAATCAATCAATCAAAGCATTTGTATAGCGCGCTACTCACCCGGAGGGTCTCAAGGCGCTTGGGGAGGGGGGGTCCGCTACTGCTCGAACTGCCAGGTCTTCAGCTGCTTCCTGAAGGTGAGGTGGTCCTGGGTCAGGCGGAGGTGGGTCGGGAGGGAGTTCCAGGTCTTGGCGGCGAGGTAGGAGAAGGACCTTCCCCCTGTGGTGGCTCTTCGGATGTGGGGGACGGCGGCGAGGGCGTGGCCGGTCGATCGAAGCTGGCGTTTGGGAGCGTAGAAGTTGAGGCGGCTGTTGAGGTATCCTGGGCCTTGGTTGTGCAGGGCTTTGTGTGCATGGGTGAGGAGACGGAAGGTGATTCTCTTGTTGACTGGGAGCCAGTGCAGGTCTCTCAGATGTCTGGAGATGTGGTTGCGACGGGCGATGTCCAGGATGAGTCGTGCTGAGGCGTTCTGGATCCGCTGGAGTCTCTTCTGGAGTTTGGCAGTGGTTCCGGCGTAGAGGGAGTTGCCGTAGTCCAGTCGGCTGGTGACGAGGGCCTGGGTGACCGACTTCCTGGTCTCGGTGGGGATCCACCGGAAGATCTTGCGTAGCATGCGTAGGATGTTGAAGCACGACGAGGAGACGGCGTTGACTTGTCTGGTCATGGATAGGGAGGAGTCCAGGATGAAGCCCAGGTTGCGTGCGTGGTCTGTTGGTTTGGGTGCGCTGCCTAGTGCAGGGGGCCACCAGGAGTCGTCCCAGGCGGAGGGTGAGGATCCCAGGATGAGGACTTCCGTCTTGTCCGAGTTCAGTTTCAGGCGGCTGTTCTTCATCCATTCGGCTACCTCTTTCATCCCTTCGTGTAGGTTGGCTCTAGCGGTGGCGGGGTCGTTGGTGAGGGAGAGGATCAGCTGGGTGTCGTCGGCGTAGGAGATGATGTTGAGGTTGTGCTGGCGTGCGATGGCTGCGAGGGGACTCATGTAGATGTTGAAGAGGGTTGGGCTGAGTCAGGAGCCTTGAGGAACACCGCAGATGACTTCGGTGGCTTCTGATCTGAACGGGGGGAGGCGGACTCTCTGTGTCCTTCCGGAAAGGAAGGAGATGGTCCACTCCAGTGCCTTCTCCTGGATTCCGACGTTGCTGAGGCGCTGTACTAGGGTACGGTGGCAGACAGTATCGAAGGCCGCGGAGAGGTCTAGGAGGATGAGGGCCGCTGTTTCTCCATTGTCGAACAGAGCTCGGATGTCATCGGTGGCTGCGATCAGGGCGGTCTCGGTGCTGTGGTTGGCCCGGAAGCCAGACTGCGAGAGGTCGAGGGATCCGTTCGTCTCGAGGAAGGTGGCCAGCTGCATGTTGACGGTCTTCTCGATGACTTTAGCGGGGAACGGGAGCAGAGAGATGGGTCGGTAGTTCTTGAGGTCGGTGGGGTCGGCTGATGGCTTCTTTAGTAGGGCGCTGAGTTCGGCGTGCTTCCAGTTCTCCGGGAAGGTAGCGGTGTTGAAGGAGGTGTTGATGATGTCCCGCAGGTGGGGTGCGATGACAGCGTCGGCCTTGTTGAAGACGTGGTGAGGGCAAGGGTCGGTTGGAGATCCGGAGTGGATGGAGTTCATCGTGCGGACGGTGTCTTCGGTGCTGATCGGGGTCCAGGCGCGGAGGGTGGTGGTGGGGGGCGGTGGTTCGGTCATGACGTGCGTCGGTTGAGTGCTGAAGCTGTTGTGTATGTCCGCGATCTTGTTGTGGAAGTAGGAGGCGAGGGAGTTGCAGAGGTCTTGCGAAGGGGTGATGTTGTTGCTTCCGGCGTTGGGGTTGGAGAGCTCTTTAACGATGTTGAAGAGTTCCTTGCTGTTGTGTGCGTTGTTGTCCAGTCGTTCCTTGAATGCAGTTTTCTTGGTGGTGTGGATCAGTTGGTGGTGTTTTCGGGTGGCGAGCTTAAGGGCAGTCATGTTGTCCGGTGTTGGGTCTCTGCGCCAGGCTTTCTCAAGGGATCTGCAGTTCTTCTTCGAGTTCTTGAGTTCGTCGGTGAACCATGGGGCTTTCTTGCTGCCGGGTCTGCTAGGCGGGGCCCTCAGGGGGGCGAGGTCGTCTGCGCAGTCGCTGATCCACTTCGTGAGGTTGGTGGCCGCTTGGCTGGGGTTCGTAGCGCTGGTGGGTGGGTTCTTGCTCAGGGAGATTGCAAGCTGGTCGGCTGTGATCTTGTTCCAGCTTCTGCGTGCAACCTGTTGCTGTTGGTGGTGGATCGTGGTCCTTTTGAAGCTGAAGTGGACGCAGCTGTGGTCCGTCCAGTGGAGTCCGGTGGCGTGTCTGAAGGCGATGTCCTTGCTGGAGGAGAAGACGGGGTCGAGTGTGTGTCCGGCGTAGTGGGTGGGGGTGGTCACCAGTTGCTTGAGTCCGAGGTTAGCGAGGTTGTCCAGCAGGGTGGTGGTGTTGCGGTCTTTGTTGTTCTCCAGGTGGAAGTTGAGGTCCCCGAGGAGGATGTAGTCAGCGGAGGGGAGGGCATGCGGGCTGACGAAGTCGGCGATGTCTTCGCTGAATTGTGTGCGTGGTCCCGGGGGTCTGTAGATGAGCGTGCCTCTGAGGGTGGTCTTGGGGTTGATGTGGATCTGGAAGTGCAGGTGCTCGGCGGGTGCGAGGGTGTCGTCGGTGTTGGTCGTGATGCGGATGGAGTTCCTGTGGATGATGGCGATGCCTCCTCCTGTCTGGTTGACGCGGTCCCTCCGGATGATCTTGTAGCCGTCCGGGATGGCGATGGCGATGTCGGGCGCTGAGGAGGCGTTCATCCAGGTTTCCGTGAGGAAGGCGACGTCTGGGGTTGTGGTGTCGATCAGGTTCCAGAGCTCGACGGCGTGTCTGTGGACTGAGCGGGTGTTGAGCAGGATGCACTTCAGGTGGCTGCTGCTGTTGCTCGTCGAGGTCTTGGGCACTGCTGGAGTGGTGCAGGTCCGGATGCAGGTGAATTTGCAGGAGTTGCAGCAGAAGGGTCCGTGGGTGCGTCTCGGGGTGGCTCGGCAGCAGCCCGGGAGTCTGCCGGCGTTGAGTGCGATGAGTTCGGTGGCGTCGTAGGACCGTCGGGTCGTCTTCCGTCGGTGGGGGCCAGGGGTCCGGGCCCTGGGCGCGGTCCAGGCGCGGACGGGCGCAGACGGGCTTACCTTTGGCGCGCCTTCGGCGCACAATCGGCGCGCCCGCTGCGCGTTCGCACGGTCGCCATATATGGCGAAGTGGGAGGGAGGGAGGAGCTGGGAGGCGGGAGCGGGGAGGGTACACAAAGGAAAGGGGGCGTGGCCGCTGGCACGGCGGCGGGAAGCGGGGAGCGGTGCGGGGGGCACAGGGGAAACACGGGGAAATAAAAATAAATCACAGGCTCAGGGGGAACAAAAAGAACAACAGTGGACAAATGCAGCAACAGTAATAGTGCAGAAACAGTGGCAAAATTAGCGCGGCAGCACACCGGCAGGGAGAGCGATCCCGCTAGGGCAGCGGGGGCGGGGTAGAGGCAACAGGCTCAGCGAGGCTGAGAGAGGCAGCGGGCAGGGGGGCACACGCAGCAGCTGGTGGCCGTGCGGTGCGGGGGTGTCCTGGGAGCAGGTCACTCTCACCTGCACTGCACGGTCGCCATATATGGCCAAGTGGGAGGGAGGGAGGAGCTGGGAGGCGGGAGCGGGGAGGGTACACAAAGGAAAGGGGGCGTGGCCGCTGGCACGGCGGCGGGAAGCGGGGAGCGGGGCGGGGGGCACAGGGGAAACACGGGGAAATAAAAATAAATCACAGGCTCAGGGGGAACAAAAAGAACAACCGTGGACAAATGCAGCAACAGTAATAGTGCAGAAACAGTGGCAAAATTAGCGCGGCAGCACACAGGCAGGGAGAGCGATCCCGCTAGGGCAGCGGGGGCGGGGTAGAGGCGGCAGGCTCAGCGAGGCTGAGAGAGGCAGCGGGCAGGGGGGCACACGCAGCAGCTGGTGGCCGTGCGGTGCGGGGGTGTCCTGGGAGCAGGGAAAATTAAAGTTGCCGCAAATAAAGAAGGGTAACTGCAAACACAACAATGATGGACAGAATGTGGATCAATGTCACACATTCACCCCAGTCCAAAGATCTGGGCCCAAATCCATCGTTTTTCCACTCCACACCACCCTGGGTTAGACAATGGCGATATGCAAATCAGCGCTGACCCTGTGCCCCATGGGAACAGTCCAGTCCGAACTACAAAAGCCATGTCCTTCCCAGAACGGAAACAAGCATCCGAGGACCGGACCGGTTTCGAGGTAACACCTCTCTTCAGCCCGGCTAGCTTGATTCCAGTGGTGTGGAGTAACTGGGACTCACGTCTGAGCATCCCCAGTACACTTAGAGCGGTAACTGCAAACACAACAATGATGGACAGAATGTGGATCAATGTCACACATTCACCCCAGTCCAAAGATCTGGGCCCAAATCCATCGTTTTTCCACTCCACACCACCCTGGGTTAGACAATGGCGATATGCAAATCAGCGCTGACCCTGTGCCCCATGGGAACAGTCCAGTCCGAACTACAAAAGCCATGTCCTTCCCAGAACGGAAACAAGCATCCAAGGACCGGACCGGTTTCGAGGTAACACCTCTCTTCAGCCCGGCTAGCTTGATTCCTGTGGTGTGGAGTAACTGGGACTCACGTCTGAGCATCCCCAGTACACTTAGAGCGGTAACTGCAAACACAACAATGATGGACAGAATGTGGATCAATGTCACACATTCACCCCAGTCCAAAGATCTGGGCCCAAATCCATCGTTTTTCCACTCCACACCACCCTGGGTTAGACAATGGCGATATGCAAATCAGCGCTGACCCTGTGCCCCATGGGAACAGTCCAGTCCGAACTACAAAAGCCATGTCCTTCCCAGAACGGAAACAAGCATCCGAGGACCGGACCGGTTTCGAGGTAACACCTCTCTTCAGCCCGGCTAGCTTGATTCCAGTGGTGTGGAGTAACTGGGACTCACGTCTGAGCATCTCCAGTACACTTAGAGCGGTAACTGCAAACACAACAATGATGGACAGAATGTGGATCAATGTCACACATTCACCCCAGTCCAAAGATCTGGGCCCAAATCCATCGTTTTTCCACTCCACACCACCCTGGGTTAGACAATGGCGATATGCAAATCAGCGCTGACCCTGTGCCCCATGGGAACAGTCCAGTCCGAACTACAAAAGCCATGTCCTTCCCAGAACGGAAACAAGCATCCGAGGACCGGACCGGTTTCGAGGTAACACCTCTCTTCAGCCCGGCTAGCTTGATTCCAGTGGTGTGGAGTAACTGGGACTCACGTCTGAGCATCCCCAGTACACTTAGAGCGGTAACTGCAAACACAACAATGATGGACAGAATGTGGATCAATGTCACACATTCACCCCAGTCCAAAGATCTGGGCCCAAATCCATCGTTTTTCCACTCCACACCACCCTGGGTTAGACAATGGCGATATGCAAATCAGCGCTGACCCTGTGCCCCATGGGAACAGTCCAGTCCGAACTACAAAAGCCATGTCCTTCCCAGAACGGAAATAAGCATCCGAGGACCGGACCGGTTTCGAGGTAACACCTCTCTTCAGCCCGGCTAGCTTGATTCCAGTGGTGTGGAGTAACTGGGACTCACGTCTGAGCATCCCCAGTACACTTAGAGCGGTAACTGCAAACACAACAATGATGGACAGAATGTGGATCAATGTCACACATTCACCCCAGTCCAAAGATCTGGGCCCAAATCCATCGTTTTTCCACTCCACACCACCCTGGGTTAGACAATGGCGATATGCAAATCAGCACTGACCCTGTGCCCCATGGGAACAGTCCAGTCCGAACTACAAAAGCCATGTCCTTCCCAGAACGGAAACAAGCATCCGAGGACCGGACCGGTTTCGAGGTAACACCTCTCTTCAGCCCGGCTAGCTTGATTCCAGTGGTGTGGAGTAACTGGGACTCACGTCTGAGCATCCCCAGTACACTTAGAGCGGTAACTGCAAACACAACAATGATGGACAGAATGTGGATCAATGTCACACATTCACCCCAGTCCAAAGATCTGGGCCCAAATCCATCGTTTTTCCACTCCACTCCACCCTGGGTTAGACAATGGCGATATGCAAATCAGCGCTGACCCTGTGCCCCATGGGAACAGTCCAGTCCGAACTACAAAAGCCATGTCCTTCCCAGAAAGGAAACAAGCATCCGAGGACCGGACCGGTTTCGAGGTAACACCTCTCTTCAGCCCGGCTAGCTTGATTCCAGTGGTGTGGAGTAACTGGGACTCACGTCTGAGCATCCCCAGTACACTTAGAGCGGTAACTGCAAACACAACAATGATGGACAGAATGTGGATCAATGTCACACATTCACCCCAGTCCAAAGATCTGGGCCCAAATCCATCGTTTTTCCACTCCACACCACCCTGGGTTAGACAATGGCGATATGCAAATCAGCGCTGACCCTGTCCCCCATGGGAACAGTCCAGTCCGAACTACAAAAGCCATGTCCTTCCCAGAACGGAAACAAGCATCCGAGGACCGGACCGGTTTCGAGGTAACACCTCTCTTCAGCCCGGCTAGCTTGATTCCAGTGGTGTGGAGTAACTGGGACTCACGTCTGAGCATCCCCAGTACACTTAGAGCGGTAACTGCAAACACAACAATGATGGACAGAATGTGGATCAATGTCACACATTCACCCCAGTCCAAAGATCTGGGCCCAAATCCATCGTTTTTCCACTCCACACCACCCTGGGTTAGACAATGGCGATATGCAAATCAGCGCTGACCCTGTGCCCCATGGGAACAGTCCAGTCCGAACTACAAAAGCCATGTCCTTCCCAGAACGGAAGCAAGCATCCGAGGACCGGACCGGTTTCGAGGTAACACCGCTCTTCAGCCCGGCTAGCTTGATTCCAGTGGTGTGGAGTAACTGGGACTCACGTCTGAGCATCCCCAGTACACTTAGAGCGGTAACTGCAAACACAACAATGATGGACAGAATGTGGATCAATGTCACACATTCACCCCAGTCCAAAGATCTGGGCCCAAATCCATCGTTTTTCCACTCCACACCACCCTGGGTTAGACAATGGCAATATGCAAATCAGCGCTGACCCTGTGCCCCATGGGAACAGTCCAGTCCGAACTACAAAAGCCATGTCCTTCCCAGAACGGAAACAAGCATCCGAGGACCGGACCGGTTTCGAAGTAACACCTCTCTTCAGCCCGGCTAGCTTGATTCCAGTGGTGTGGAGTAACTGGGACTCACGTCTGAGCATCCCCAGTACACTTGGAGCGGTAACTGCAAACACAACAATGATGGACAGAATGTGGATCATTGGCTCAATTCAGCTAGTCGAGCCGCACACCATCAGTCGAGCTCTATCCCTCAATAAATCAGCAATAACCCATGTGGCAATTTATCCTGATTTAGATGTATGCACCTTCCACCCTTGATTTCTGCTATTAGAGCCATCACCTGCTGAGAGCCATTCCCTCCTGAAACAGCAAGTATATTATAACCCCGAATAATCAGATGTTTCATCTCTGAAACAGTGGGTCTCTTGAAGGCACAGCAGGTGAGGTTTAAATAACCAGAATTACTCCTCAACATGTCGACACTTGGCGGGCGCTAATATTCCAGCTCCGTAAATGTAGAGCCCGACTACCACTATCTCTACTATGTGCTATTATTAAGTATTATAAGCACTATAGTCTGCATGACACAGCACAGGTCGCTGTTATTTGATACTCTCGCATTTTTTTGCTACACCCCAACCAATCCCACACAAAACAGCCCAAACAAGCCATCACCATCATCTCCCAAGCAATACAACCCCCTGCCCTCCTCCCAACCAACACCCAATCCCTTACATATCCCAATCCTGGGTTCCTGAAGGAAACCAGGATTTTCAAAACAACCCCACACCAGTCCCAAACCAATATGCAGGCTTTGGCTGATCATTAATCAGTTCCCACACACAGAATGATTCTCAGTCCCCCCAGAAAAAACCTAAATAATAAGATCCCAACAACAAGTGCATGAAGAAGCCAATCAGTAAACCCATGCATCAACCTATATTTTTACACCATATGGCTGCAAAGAAATGCTGTTCCAGCCTGGAGCAAATGATACCACATCGGTCATTGAGCTATTTCCAAGAATCCAAAATAGCCTGAGCCTTAATTGAATCTTGACAAAAATAAGCTCGACCCTGATAGAGAATTCTCAAATTTGCAAGGAGGGGATTAGTAGCACAAGTTTAACAAAGGCTGGAACCAATTCTTGCATCTGCCACTTTTGCACGATTATATCATGACAAAAATCAGACCACACAACAAATTCTACTCTGGGAATTTTTCCCTGCACTGCGAGGTTGAGTAAGCTGAGGCACCAGGTGGCGGAAAATAAAATTACCCACATAAAGCATAAATGCACGTGGGTTCTTTGAGGCTCTACCCTTGGAAGGCTTCTTGAAAGAAAAGCAATGAACAAGCTGAACTTGACAGTCACTATCCCAGTCTTTCAGTTGAGGGAAAGACTGACTGAATTACAGAATATTGTAATGTAGGCATCATTGCCCTCCTGCCACTCAGTACCCAAATGTTATTTCGAACCGTATGATTTTCTATGTCTTCTAACCTATGTGAAATACCACTGAATCTTGTTTCGAGAGCTCACACCTGAGTCTGTGTATGTTGTATCATCTCCTATATTTGCAAGTACCAATTCTCCATCACATGTAATCTCCAATGAAAGGTAGCCATGTTTTTAGACATCTTGCGCAGTGAAATCTGTATTTTAGAATGTGCCGACTTCAGAAACAGCGAGTTCCTACAATATGCCTCCCAATGTACTTGAAGAAGATCATAAATAGCTGATAAAGAGGAACAGAGGGAAAGTGGATGTTCTGCAGATAAGGCTTCCCCATAGTCCACGGGGCTCAGATTAGCAGAAGCAGGGTGGCCAGAGGGGGTGGAAGAAGGAATACCTCCGATACATCACGACCCAGCTCAGCCACTCCCTCTTTTTTTCCACAGAAGGAATTATCCTCATCTTTTGCCCTGGCATTCAGCAGTGTAAGCTCTGTGCCCTCTATGCCCCAAGAGAAGGTCTCTGCATCCCAGGCTTCCATTTCAGTCTCGAGAAACACGTCCCCACCCGCATATTCTTGCAGTATAGTGGAGGGCATGCTAACACAGGCCCCTTCCTGCTTACTTTTTTGACTCCTGCCTTGCTGGATGAGGTATGAGTACAATGTGCACCTATTGCAATATCACCCATGGAGGCCTCTTTTTTAGCCACAGGAGCAGAGCTCCAGGTTCTGAGTCAACATACATGCCAGCTCCAGACAAAGCTCTGGACAAAGAGCTCTCCCCACCCAATAAGTAGAAGAGTGAGAAGAAAGTCTTCAGCATTTCCTGTTAGTCAGAGACAAACACATTATTTCCAGTGCGTTAGCGACCAAAGACTGTACTGGGAGGCGTTCAACACTATAAAAAATGTGTAGATAGATTATAATGAGAACCGGGCCCGAGCCCAACACTCTGGCTTGAATTAATACAAGAGGCAGCAGACCCAGTCTGCCTGTGCTGGGGGTGATGACTCCATAACCCCAGTTCCCCTCTCAGTCACAAGCCCAATCACATCCAATCCAGAGGAAAATTGTCCCAGAAAACTATCCATGTCACATGACCTCTCAATAAGAGAAGGGTATTTCTTAATGGTTGGTTCGATAAGTAGATTACCTTGCTGAGACTGAACTGGCTGGACAAGTTATGCAGACCCCCCCAGAAATAGACTGAGCCATGGGGGTCTCCACTCCAAAGACAGTAGTAAATGGTCCAGTTAACCTTACGCCTGCCATACCCATATGGGGCCCCTGAGATCCTTTCACAAAACTATCAGTCATCGTTTTCTGGATAGAGCTCGATGTTTGAGTCCCAGTGTGCACAACGGAGGAACTATTATGAGAGGCGACCCTCAAAAGCTGGGAGGAGCATGCTAAATTGAGAGCCATCCCATTAGCTAGAAGAGATATATCAGGTGAGAATGGTACCTGTGCCTGTACTGATGGCCCCTACGTCTTGGTCTCAATCTCAATCACACCAAGATTTGGAATGCAATAGGTCTCACTTTACTGATATTTTGAGGTATTGGCGTTCCAAATAATAATGCACTCCAAATGCTTGCATAGTGAGGCAGGAACCAGCATTGTATGGCTCACTGCAGTACTGCAAGCTACTCCTAGAGGTCCCTAGTGAGCAAAGCACCAGCACTGCATGTCTAGGTAAAGTACCGTAAGCTGCTCCTAGAGGTCCCTAGTGAGCATCATAAACATTTGGTCACATATGGTACATCACGCTGCAGAAAATATGGTAAATCCACCCTACCCATAATGCATTACATGCAAGACAGTACCACAAGTACATTCAAATAGCTATGTCCATATATTCAATTAGTAGCTTTGAAATGTGACAAAAGAATTATTATATTAATTCCGGATTAGGTTGTACTCTATGTGGAGCTGATGAAGGGTAATTTAAAGAAGGTCTAATATAAATATGAGATGTGCCAGCGAGTAAAGTAACCACTGCCAACCTAGTTTAGGACCAAGTGAGTGTCCTGTCTGAATTAATTAAATAAAATAGTGCCTTAAAGCTGTAATTAAAACTTAGGGCGTAACAACAAATGTAACAGGGGGTGTCCTCATGGGAGGTTACAAAAAGAGACAAGGCGGTACTAAGGAGGGACTACTAAGCCTAATATCCAATGAAAAGCCACCATTTACAAGGACAGGGACAGGAGACAATTAAAAAGATTGACGGAAAGTAGGCGGAGCTTTATGCCCATATCCTGAATACGGCATGTCTCAAAGAGACAGCGCAAGCGCTACCTAGGCAATACCTAAAAAGCAAATGTGCCGTGAGTCTGTAATTAAAACTTAAGGCATAACAACACATGTAACGGGGGGTGTCCTCATGGGAGGTTACAAGAAGAGACAAGGCAGTACAAAGGAGGGACTACTAAGCCTAATGACCAATGAAAAGCCACCATTTACAAAGGAGAGGGACAGGAGCCAATTAAAAAGATGGGTGAAAAGTAGCAAGAGCTTTATGCCCATATCCTGAATACAGAATGTCTTGAAAAGACAGCGCAAGCACTGCCAGGCGAGACCTAAAAAGCAAATGTTTCCTGTTCACAGCATCGTGTGAATTTGCCTGCTTCTGCTCAGTGACTTCCAAAGATGATTGTGGCCCCTCGGTCACCTTTAACTCCATTGCTGTACAACCATGCACTTTGCGCTCTTTTGGGCTCCAAATCACATGAATAGCCCTGCCCAGAGCACATGGAATCAGGACCTTGTGAAGATGGCAGTGGCTTGCATTAGGAAGCAGCTTCCTGGCTAGCAGGCATTGCCCCATAAGGCCAGCCACAAATTTACAAGATCCCTCACTCTCGGAGACCCAGTCAGGAGCACTGCGGAATCAGGCAGGCCCACCGCCCCACTGGTCACTGGCCCTACATGGAGAAAGCCCTTCGTTTTGCTGACCTTCTCTGCAGAAGCTGTGACAGCCAGCAGGCAAGCATAAAAATATGAGAGAGCACGTGATAGGCGGGCCACAAGAAGAAGAACAAGCATGCCGACGAGCTGTGCTGCTGGTATTCGACCTCTTCCCTCATGGTGTGCAGCGAAGCAGAGCAAGGAGTGAGCGCAGGTGAGTGCAGTCAGTAATAAGCTGTGTGCTGTAATCTCATCATGAGATGGGGTGCTGATGTCTAATATCCACAGTTATCATTAACTGATTGGCAAACATACCAATTACACAAGTGTGCACTAAAGACACTTATGTGAGAAAAAGATAAAAATGTGAGGCACACCTTACAGGCTCAACTTCTCTAGGCTCAATACACGCAGGAAACGTGTGGTAGACTATCTTAGATGAAACTATGTATTATGTAAGTGATGGACCAGCACAGTAACTTAAGTGCATGCTTTGCAGCACATTAATTGACATGTTTATTTACTAAGTCACTTCTGTTTATTAGGAGAGATGTTGAAATAACTATGTTTTCCTACACTGTTCCCTGAGGATAGTAATGAAACTGGTAGCGCTCCCACTTGCATAGTGATTTGTATTATGTCTTAATTGGAGATACTATTCTGATAGTTGCGAACACAACCAATGCATTGCCACACACCAAAAACAATAATTTGAGGGATGATTACCACCAAACACTATGACCTCCAACCATTATTTGTTAATAATCGTAGTTTTTTTTAGATAATTAACTATGAAAAGATGGCTCCTCCTACAAGGATAATAGTTTAATCAAATAACAATAGTAGGTACTTGAAGTTCACTGTATTACATTAGCTCATAGCTGAATTTGATAATTGTATTTATAAAATCAATAAAGATACGTCTGAAAAATCGTTATATGAATTTTAAAATAATTTTTTGTCAGAAGCTGATTTCTTCATCAAACAATCATTTAAAAAGCGCTGCTCTTCACCCTTGAGGTTTCACTGGTCTCAATCAAAAAGCCAGGTCTTGAGTCCCCTTCTGAATTCCGTCAGGAAGGATGATGTTCGTAGGTGGACGGATAGTTTGTTCAAGACTTGGAGGCGAGGTAGGAGAAGGAACGTCCTCTGCGGTGGCTTCTGTGAATGTAGGTGTGTGTGTTTGTGAGGGTCAAGGTGGCGGAGAACAGGTGTCTGGCAGGATGCTGGAAGTTCAGGTGGTGGTTGATGTATGCTGGTTACCTGGTCATGTAGGACCTTGTAGGTGTGTGTCAGTATCTGAAACTGGCATTTCTTCTGGACGAGGAGCCAATGGAGGTTCCTGAGGTGGGGGTAATGCAGGTTCATTTTGGGGAGATGGAGGATGAGTGCTGGCTGCTGTATTTTGTATGGTCTGGAGTCCCTTGAGGAGTTGGTTTGTAATGCCTGTGTAGAGTGCATTTCTGTAGTCTAGCCGGCTGGTGACGAGGGCCTGGGTCACGGTCTTTCTGTTATTGACGGGGATCCATCTGGAGATTTTTTAGAACATACAGAGGGTGTGGAAGCAGGAGGAGGTGACTGTGTTGTTTTGGCACTTGATGGTGAGTTTTCTGTCAAGTACGATGCCGAGGTTACGGGTATGGTCTGTTGGTGTGGGTGTGGGTCCAAGCTCGGTGGCCACCAGGTGTCCCACGGGGAGATGCTTTTACCAAAGATCAGCACTTTCTTTTTTTTTAAATGTTTTTATTGAAAACATTAACAGGGCATATGACAGTCAAATGGCACATATATTGGGTATTACACAATATTATAGACAACAGTGACAGTATATTCATCAATAAAACCAGAAGAAATATGCTCATCTCCATTGGTACATCTCTGGAGCCCCTCCCTCCCCCACCCCCTAGTCAGATTCACTCTCCCCATCTGGCATTGGTGGATCACATAAATAACCTCTGTATTTGTCCCAGGCACCCCAAATTTTGTCCCATTTCCGGGGGCACCCACGGTGCAAGTACACCACTCTCTCCACCATCATAGCCGCATCCAGATCCATGCACCAGTCTTTAAGCGTCGGCACCTCCCTGGACCCCCAATGTTTGGCTATATTTCGTTTGGCATACATTACACCCAGTGTCACCCAATCTTGAGCAGGGTGGGTAAGATCATTTGGTTCCCATATGTTTAGTAGGCAGCATTTTGGCTCCGGGACAACAAACACCTCCACCACCTGTGACACCGTTCTCATGATCCTAGCCCAATATGTTGTTATCTGGGGGCATTGCCATATAGTGTGGAAGAATGTTCCCTCCTCCCCGCAACCTCTAAGACAAAAACGGTGCGTGGCCCTCCCTATGGTTTGCAGGGTGACCCTAGTGTAGTACACGCGATGAAGTATCTTTAGCTGTACCAGGCGGAGTCTAGAGGATATGGACACCTCCCGCGGGGAGGATAGCGCTGTCTGCCAGTCAGCCTTGTCGATTTCTCCCAAGTCAGTGGACCATCTTTGCTTTAGTTTCAGTGTTGGAACCGGTATGTTGTTAACTAGTTTGCGGTATGTGAATGAGGTCGCCTTTTTAGGCATATGTTCAGTAAGCACTCTGTCCTTTAATGGGGTGGCCTCAGGTACATCGGTGCCCGGCGGGAGAACCGATCTCAGGGCATGACTAATCTGTATATATCTGAACTTTTAATTGGGTGCTAATTCGTATTGGGTCTGAAGCTGGTCAAATGGTATTATATCACCTCTCTTCCATAGATCACCCACTGTGGAGATACCTATCAGGTCCCATGCCCTGAATCCCTTGCTATTGCGAAGTCTACCCAGCTGCCGCGCTGACCACAGTGGAGTCATTTGAGTGATCGTATCTTTGCATTTAAGACGGGTCTGTGCCGCATACCAAATGCTTATTGTTTGCGCCGTCTGTCCCAGGAGGGAGGAAGAGCCACCCTTATCATATAGCGCGAGAAGAATTCCTGCCTCTCCCAGCTCATACCTGTCTGCCTGGAATGCTGGTTCTGCCTGGGGTGTGGGCAACCACTGGTTAATTATTTTCAATTGGGCTGCCCAATAATATAACTGAATGTCCGGAAGGGCAATACCGCCGTCGTACCAGCCTCGTACCAACTTACCCCGTGAAATGCGTGCCAGCTTATTTCCCCAGAGCAGGCCCGAGACTATTGCTTCTATATTTTTGAAATACTTTAAAGGGATGGGAAATGGAGCATTTTCCAATACATATAGCAGCCGAGGAAGTGTCATCATTTTAAAAAGGGCTGCCTTACCCAGGAGGGTCAGAGGCAGGTTATGCCAGTGTGTCACATCACGCCGAAACCGTTCAAGGGGGGCTCTACATTTTTAAGAAGAAAGTCATCAGATCTGGGCGTCTTCTATATACCCAGGTACTTAAAAGAGTCTTCTGTGATCTTAAGTGGACAGTCCGCCGGGAGCAGTGGGAGTGGGCCTCTAAGGAGGAACAAAACTGATTTGGACCAATTGATGGTATATCCCGATGCCCGACCAAAGATTTCGCAAATGTTCAGAAGTACTAAGATAGAGCGCCTGGGGGAAGACATGTATAAGAGCACATCGTCAGCATATAGTGAGATGCGGTCCTCCCAAGTCGCAGTCCAATTAAGTCCTCTAATCATGGGGTCTCATCTAATCCAGGCCGCCAATGGCTCCAGCGCCAGCCCAAACAGCAAAGGAGACAATGGGCAGCCCTGGCGCGTGCCTCACCCCAAAAAGAAGTCTCTAGAGATATGGCCATTCACCGCCACGTGTGCCAGAGGACGCGAATATAGCCATTTTACCCATGTGCAAAATTTGGGGCCGAAACCTAGATGCCTAAAGACTGCGAACAAGTATGGCCACTCCATCATGGCAAATGCCATTCGAGCATCGAGAGAGAGGTTGACAGCAGGCTCCTCAAGACATGACATGCGCGCCACTACTGCCTGTACCCTTCTATGGTTAAGTGCAGTGTTTTTATTGGGCATGAAACCGCATTGGTCTGGGTGAATCAGAGTCTCTAGGTGTGGGGTCAGCAGGATGGCGAGCAATTTAGCCAGAATCTCAGCTTCGGCGTTGAGCAAAGATATTGGGCGGTATGAGGAACATTCATCCCGGGGTTTGCCAGGTTTTGGCACCGCAACTATGGTAGCCGTTCTCTGATCGCGTGGCAATTCCCCAGCTTCCAAACTATTTGTAAACATTGTCAAGAGGTGCGGGACAGTTAAATCAGATGTACGTTTATAGAGCTCAATGGGGATTGCATTGGGTCCCACAGCTTTTCCAGATTGCAGGGAGTGGATGGCAGTCAGCAGTTCATCAGTCGTGAAGTCAGCCTCTAGAGATAGGGCCTCCTCAGCCGGCAGAGAAGGCATTTTAATAACTTTAATGTAGGTTTACGCCTCCTCCGTTGTCATGCTGGAGTCAGAAGTGTTAACTTGTTCAAAATACCCAGCTAAGGTGTCTACTATATCCTCAGGGGCAGTGACTATGTCACCAGTCGGAGTACGGAGCTGTGCTACTGTTCTCTGCGCTCTTTCCATCCTATCCAGACATGCTAAAAGCTTGCCCTCCTTGTCCCCTACTTCGTAGATAGTGTGTCTTGTAGCTTGTATCTGTATTTTAACCTGTTCACATTGGTATTCTTTAAGCGTGCACTGTTTAAGGCGTAGGTTTTGTGCCGTCTCCTGGGAGGGATTCTTTTCATGTCCGGCCTGAATGTCGGCCAGTTCAGCCTCTAGGGCATCTATCTCGCCTCTTGCCTTAGGCCTGTGGCCTGTTATAGAGATGATTGCTTGCCCTCTCACCACGGTTTTATATGCTTCCCACAAAATGCTAGGGGATTGCACTGAGGACACATTGTCTTGGAAATAGTGTTTTGTGACTGTAACAATGTCTTTATGGATCTTCGGGACCTGTAAGTATCCTGGAGAAATAGGGAAAATATGATTTCTTACCCTAATGTGCATCGTATAGGTCAGGGAAACAGGTGAATGGTCCGATATGTCACGGGGACGAATCTCAACATCTGTTAAATAGAGCAGGCTGTCTGCAGAGAGGAGAAAGTAGTTGATACTGGAGAGGTTATTATGTACCCTGATTGAAAAGTGTAGAGCCGCTCATTGGGATGTCTATACCTCCAAGAATCCGTGAGACCTGAAGCGTCAAGAAATCCCCTCATACGGGAACCACCCGTACCAATTGTCTTACATGGGTAGCGGTCCCTGGCGCCATCTATCACTGCGTTAAAATCGCCTCCCAAAAGCAGTTCTCCCTCCGGTAGGCTCAATAGGAATGCGCTAAGCGCCGGGAAGGCCACAGTGTGGAGGGCCGGGGGAATGTACACTGACACAATATTAAAATGCTTCCCTTCCCACTGACATGATATGGCTGCAAAACGCCCTTGAGTATCTGACCAAGTGTGATGTACAATCAGTGGGAACTGTTTACGTACCAATACGCCCACCCCTCTAGAACCCGATGAGAACTCGGAAAATGCTACCATTTTGTATCCCCAACGATCAATAGCTCTACATGCTGAACCCATCAGGTGTGTTTCTTGTAGTTATGCCACCGCCGGTGCAGTACGCCTCAGGTACTGCAGCACCAACCCTCTTTTATTCCTGTCCCCGAGACCATGCACATTCCAGGTAAGCAACGTTAAGGGAGACACCGGGGATTTATGGGGGCCATCAGCACCAACTCCAGAGCATGTCAACCCCGTCTCTACCGCCATGAGTAGCGTAGCGTTTCAAACAAACCCCATTGCAGTGTGCCTGTATAACGATGCCATGCATACTTAAAGATCAGCACTTTTGTCTTGTCTGTGTTGAGCTTCAGGCAGTTGGTCCTCATCCAGTCAGCGACACTGTTCATGGCATCGTGGAAGTTTGTTTTAGTGGTGCATGGGTCTTCGGTGAGCGAGAGGATGAGTTGGCTTCATCTGTGTAGGATATGATGTTGAGTCCATGCGGTACTGATGATGTTGTCAAGGGGTGTCATGTAGGTGTTGAACAGGGTGAAGCCGCGTACAATTCTTGGGGTACGCCACAAATGAAGCTCTTGAGTTCTGAGGTGAAGGGTGGCAGTTGGATTCTCTGAGTTAATCCTGTGAGGAAGGATGTGATCCATTTGAGGGTGTCCCCCTGGACACTGATGCGGTTGAGTCTGTTGATGAGTGTGTGGTAAGCTATAGTTTTGAATGCCACTGTGAGGTCAGGGAGGATCAGGGATGTTGTTTCACCCCTGTCGAGGAGAGATCTGATGATGTTAGTGGAGGCTATTAGGGCAGTTTCGGGGCTCGGTGCTAGTTCAGAATTGAGTTTGTGTGAATGTGCAGTCACTGATCACATTCAAATATGCTCCATCCTGAAGTAGCAAAAACCTCTGACTAAAACAATTTTGAATTGCATGGGATTTTCTCGAAAATTATATGCACTTGCACACTTAAGGAGCTAGTGGTCACAGTGGTTAATAATCTATGCATATATTCACAGGTAGACTGCTAAAAACCCCACCAGGTTCCCTATTCTTCCATCCACTGCTTGACAGACTCCTACCACGTACACTTTTTGTATTGGAATGAGGGTAAGCCAGCAAGTTTCAACAGAGCTGGAATACGTCCACGGACAGAGTACCACTTCCCAGTAGGAATCATGTATTCTGGCATAATGACCATCTGGTATTCCAATTTTTATACACTCATTGTCTTTTTTTTACCTTTCGACACATAGGCTGCATGGTCTCCAGGTCTGTCCACACCAAGTTCAATTTCCTCTGTGTATCTCTCCAAGACCAATGTAATTGCAGTCACTTCTTCCGCCTCACCACTACTGCTGAAAGCCCTGATTTCGCATGATTACCTATACATTTGTGAACACAACCTGGGCTTATTCCTATGTGTGGTCACCTCATACTTAAATGTGCATTGAAAAAGGAAGTAGATGAGCTGAGGTCATATAGTGTGTGTTTGTGAATTGTTTGTATAATATTGTTTTTTCTAAAATCTCAGAAATGGCTTGGTAGTGGCTGGGTTCACACTGTGATTCAGAGGGGTGTGCAGAATTCAAACGGTTAAGAACCACAGCATTAGAAAAATAACCTGGTGAAACGGGCCTCACATTATCCCTGCAGCTAACCAGTCATAATCTGTGCAAATAAGGTGGAACGCACAAGAAAGGTGGTAAAGGCTTTATTGCTGTAGGAAAGTGGGTTGTTAGTAGGTGGAGGCATGTACCTTCAGCTAGTAATACCGCAGTGCCTGTGTGCAGTGTGTGAACTGCCATGTCCTCCTGGTCAGTGTCCCTTCTGACCAGGCCTAACCCTTCCCTTTCTGTGCACCTTGGTCACCCACATGGAAGGCCCAAGGTACCCCCTTGGGCAGGATGCAGTGTATGTGAAAGGTAGAGCATGTACTTGTGCAGGTGACATGCTCTGGTAGTGAATTACAGGCATTTTCGTTTTTCACTGCTGCAAGGCTATCTTGCTCCATAGGCTATCATGGGGGATGCTAGCTACAGTGGCTACCAGCATATCTTCTCATAGGAAAAAAATAGGACATAAAAGTCTGGAATCCCTGAACTCAGAATTTAATAACACATCTTTTAGGAAAGGTTGTCTTTAATTCCTGTGTTTGAGAACAGCACTGTAAGAAAGTAGCTATTCTCTTGTCTGACCTTTCTGTGTGCCTTGGCCTGTTTGTGAATTGACTGTCTGGTTTGAGAGTGACAGGGGCTGGGGAGCCCCCAGGAGGCTGGCTGGGTCAGCCCTGGGCTAAATGACTGCATTTGCAACTTGAGTGGTGGGAGGAGATAGCACCTGGGCCTGAATAGGGATGTGCCTGCCTTCCACAATGCTGGCTCCACCTCCTGCTGGGCGACTGACGACCCTGTCCCTCATTTTGAAAGGAAAGGAGGAGCCAGAAAAACAAAGTGCTCAAGGAACACCCAGAACTGGATCAGACCGGGCTCAGGGCCCACTTGCACATAGAGAACAAAGACGTTTAGGGGTATAAGTACAGGACCCCTGACAACAGAAAATTAAATCATCCTGGAATCAAGAAGGAAACTCTGCCAAGGAGAAAGCTGGAACTGAAGAAGGAAGACTGTCCTGCTGTTGCTATGCTGGACTGACCTGCTGTTGCTTTGCTGCCAAGGAGAGGGGAAGGACTTTGCTTTGTGCTGTGTCACCCTGTCTTGAAGGAATCTCCAAGGGCCTGAGAAGAGCTGGCTCCCTGTCCTGAAGTCCCAGGAACAAAAGGACTTCACCCCCAGCTTCCCTGAACTCTACTGAGAGAGTTCTGTCCTTCCTGGAGTGCGTGGCCCATGTGTGGTACCACTGGAAGTTGTACCTGTGTTGGGAAGCTGGAAACCAAGCTTTTAAAGACTTTCTGCAAGTTTTGTCGCATCACTCGCTTGCGGAGCGCATCCCCGACAGTGCGAGGAAATTCCCGTCACTACGAAGGTCGAGATCGTCGCAGCGCCTTTTGCCGCTGCCAGAGCCGTCGCATCTTTCGTTTGCGGGACGCACCAAACCTTTGATAAGCCTTGACTGCTCATGCCAAGCTACCAAGGGGGTGAGCAGGGGTTATCTCAGAGGGTTTCCTCCTTACCCTGACTAGAAGCAAGGGTCCCTATTTGGACAGTGGTACCTACCTCTGCCAACTAGAGACCCCCAGTCTAACAACATTGCTTCACTTAATTTGTAGAAAGACATATTTTGGAAGGAGTTTGTGAAACAGGAAACGTTGGGCCCATCAAATCGAGAAATTCTAGAGTATGTCCATAAAAATTGTTGTGACTGGATAATATTTTCATCAGAATTGATAAGCAACAGAATGGTTAATTTTTGTGCTTATACTTTACCCATAAGAGTCACTGTGCCCACAGAGCATGTGTAACCCTACTCCACCATCAGTTACAGTGATCAAAACACCTGCCCTGCAGTAAGTGTGCCTCAGAATACCTGCCTTCCAGGTATTGTGTGTAGAAACAGTGAACCTGAACCTGAAATAGGAGTTGTTCGTTCCACAGGTCTCACACATAGATGCCTTTCTTTATATAATGCAGCACATAAGAAGTATCAAATTCCTGTCCAAAATAGCACCTATCAATGGTTCATAGGATTGATTTCTCTGTTCCCTTCTCTCTCTCCTTCGCTCTCTCTTTCTCAGTCTACTTGTCTTTCAACTTCTCTCTCTGTTCGTCTCTCACTTCAGTATCAGTTTCCTTCCATTTACGGCTCCCAGTAAATATACATCTTCCTCCCACCCACACTCTGTTTCACTATCACTCTCTGTACTTCACTCTCTCTTTCTCCCTACTTTATACTCAGTCTAGCCCTTTAACTTGGATTATCACTAGAACACTTATTCACCAGCTTACCTAGTCACTATCTCTCAGCCACTACCATTTTTAGGTCGAGCATGACAGCGAATGCGCTGTCTGTGAAACATTCAGTAATCACTAAAAAGGTTTTAATCCAGCCTGCTACTCACCATAGGCTGAGTCCAGCAGCGCTCTGTTTTGTTGTCTCCTGGTGGTTCCCACACCCGATATATCAATTTCCCGTGGATGTCTGCTTTCATACAGGTAATATTTATTGTTCCGGTTTTGTTTAATTTAAATTAGTACTGTGCGCGGCAGGAGATTAAGTTATTTCCCAAGAATTATATATCATTGAATGTTGAGCTGATGCCGAGGCTCGAACACAGATCCTCCGCATCGGAGTCTGCAGCTCTGACAACTGCACCACAGCCCCTCTCTCTTTGTTCAGGGGATAGGTCTTGAGAAACAAAAGCAATGTGACGACATTCAAAGTGGAAGACTACAAAAAAACATGCAAGTGTAGCATTTTAATTATGTTACCCAACTGTTTGCCTTTGCCAATCCTGGATGAATGTATAACCAAATGGCACTACAAAACTGCTAGGGATTAGGGAGGGGCCAGGCGCCACCGTTGTGGGAGGGGGGAGGGGGAAGGGGGTCGGGAGAGACAGAAGGAGGTAACTGCGGAGCAGTACTTAAAATTCAAAAGAAAAAAATATATACCTATTGGCATAGCAAGGTGAGCTGGAGAAAACAGACATAATTTGTGTTCAGGCCCAAAGCAGTTATTTTGTAGCATGCTATTACATAGCAATTCCGTAATTACAATTTTCCTAAATTGAAACTTTGTAGTGCGTGGACTGTGAGTGCGTGCGTCTTCCTGAGGCAACAGTTAGTGTAAACAATTACGTGAGTGCAACAATTATGTGTGAAGCTTTTAACATTTTCCATGGTTGTGCGCGTTCGGCCTCTTGCAGCAACCTTCCTCCACTGAGTACAACGTAGACTGGCCGGAAGTGTTTGAGGACATTTTAGACGATTGATGTCTCTGACATTGACCAATCATGGGCGACGAGGAAAGAGGTTGGCTATGGTCAGTATGACGGTTAGATAAACCTGGGTAGATCGCCGACCAATGGCTTCAAGGCATGCAAATATCTGCCTGAGGTCCATCCCGGGAAATCCATTAATTGTTCATCACTGCCACTCGGTAGCTATTCTCGAGTTACTCCACGCAGTGCAATATTTGATTGTCTTTCTCGTTTGAGATTTATTTCATTCCAAGGTGTATTTCCAAACATATTTTACTATGTGGAAGGGGAGTGAACCAGACGGGGTTCTACCCCAACAAAGGATCTCTTTTCTCATGTTTGAACTTTTTGCCTCCAGGCAAATAATACAAAATAATTCCGTCAATTTTGTGTAAAAGGCAATTCGTGTGTGTGTTTGTGTGTGTGTGTATTTGGGGTGGCGGGGTTCTCTTAGCCACACGTTTCTCTCAACTGCAGTGGCTTTAAATCACAGGGTATATTTGCAGTCTGGGACACGATGTGAACTCAACATGAACAGGCACACTCTGAAGGAAGACAGCATGGTTTTATTGTACATTTAAACGCTGTATTGTGTGACTCGTGCACGTTTTATATAAATGGGAACAAACTCGTGCACCAACCAAAACATACAAAGAGATGTTTACAGGTGAAACGTTTCTTGGAAAAATTATGCTTTGTTCAAACGTACGGGCTACCCCATACGGGCAAACTTTTCCCTTCAAACGGTTTAGGCTTGCACTTTAGTTGTTCCAAAGAAGTCCTCTTCCAACGAACTGACAACTTTATACCGCATGACATAAAAGCCATAGCATGCACGGCTTCTCCAAATCCACAACACATATTTCTTCCACTCACAGCACATTTGAACATCTCATAATTCCAGGCCACACAATTCAACTACACATTATTCCACTTTAACTCCACACCATCCACATAATGGCATTCAATTAAAAAATTCAGCCCTACACAATTCCCCACACAACATACTTACATTCCACCAAATACCACTCAACACCACATAATTAAACTCAACATAACTACATTCTACTCCATACCACACAAATGCACTCCACATTAATCCAGTATATGCCAAATAGCAACACTCTGCAGAAATACACTCCATACATGCCACATAATAGCATTTAAAATGTTTTCCACTCAACGCCACACACTTCCATGCAATTCAACTCTACACATTTCCATTCAACACCACATAATTTAACAAACCACACAATTCAACTAAACACAATTACACAACACATCACATACATCCAATCTACACCACAAAATTTCACATCATGCCGCAAAATTCAACAGCACACCACATAAGTAAAATTCACTACATACCACTCCACAACGCACAATACCATTCCACATAATTACACTCCATAACACACAATCCCACTACACATAAATACTATCCACATAATTTCACTGCACACTTTGCCACATTATCTCAATACACAAATCAACTCCACACAACACAACTCACCCACACAAAATTCCACCACAAACAATTCCACTCCACACCACATACATTCCCTTCACTCCAATCAGAAAATGCATAGGTAAAAGACATTGCCATTTACGTCTATAGCTCTAACTTGCGCAAATGCGAGACCTATTGCATTGCTCTATATTTTACTCACAAACTCTTTCTGTCTACACAAATGATTCTCTTGCGCAGAAATCAGTTGTATCCGCTCTCGCACCTTCGCTCTGTCACTTCCTGCGAATCAGACAAAAAGTGTAAACTGGGCAATAAATAATAGGCAATATATGAACATGAAGGAAGGCGACTTAACTGCACAATATACAATGCAAAGATGAAATTGTTTTAATATAAAATGTCATAGCTTGTCCTCCAGGAAAACCTAGTCAAAGTGAAACACAATTTGCAATAAAAACACTATATAGAATTTTCATTGGAAACTAGTGTCTTAGAAAAAACGTGGAAAGGGAGAAATGTAAAGCAGACTTAAATTTGTTTCTAGCACCTAAACACAATGCAGCTAGTGAGAGGAGCCACAAACCCTTGATTTAATGTCAGAATAAACCAATGCATCAAATTTAAATCTAAGCAAAGGAAAACCTACTGTGTTTTGTGCAGTGCAATTCTTTGCACATGAAGTACTTAATGAGTTGGGTTCTGTCCATCCCTAACTAGCTATTATTAGGCCTTGGTTTATCCAGAATGCAGCGGGGACAGCAAAGCTGTGATGGAGCCAGATGAACAGGCAGAGGAGCAGACTGGGCGAATTTGTGGGAGCTGCAAGAGAGAAACGTGAGCAGTTTAGATGCATGTTAAGACTCAAATCAGAACATGCAAAATCCGAACAACAAGCACACAGACTGGAAGGTAGATGGAAAAACAATAGGGGTAGGCAGTTATTCACTTACGTTCTGGACACTCATATACCCACTCACTTACTTTGATCTCTCATGTCTTTTAGTATCTTTTTCTTTGCAAGTGGCTTTCTGTGCACTGTAAAGAGGCCATCCAGTTAAGAGAAAAACATGGTTTTTACCATATCCTACATCACTAACACTCATCAAAAATAATCATTCTAGAATGTTAATTTGTTTGATGCCATCGGCATGACTTTGGAGACATTATGTCAGCATTCACCAGAATAGATTCTTCTGCCTGCAGAAAGTTTTTTTAATAAACCTATGTACATAACTTATGTTGCCTTGCATTTGCAATGCCTAAATTACCATGGCCAGATCTTTTTCCCCATGTACACCCTCATAAATTTTCAGCTCATGAAGCTGTCTAAAGTGCTCTGTTGCTTGGAGTTAAAGAGGACTGACTCGATGGCAGTGTCACTACCTTGATACACTACTTGTTTTCATTTACAAATTTATTTATTTATTTATTTAAAGCATTTGTAGAGCGCAGCTGTCACCATTGCAGGCATCCTGGCGCTAAATAGATCAGAGGAGACGGAAGAGGTCACGGGGAGTGTGAGCTTTCAGGCGATAACCCCGGGAAATAACCAGGTTTTAATCCTTTTTCTGAATGGGAGGAGTTCAGAGATGTGCCTAATGTCCATGGGGACAGTGTTCCAGAGTTTGGCGGCAGCCACCTCAAAGGATCTGCCGCCGGATCTCACTTTCTTGAATCTGGGTACAACAACCAACTTGGCCTCAGAGGATCGAAGCTGTCTGGTGGGAGTGTACCAGGCAAATTTCGATTGTAAAGGGGTCGGGCCAGTTCCATGGAGAGCCCTAAAGACTATGCAGAAGGCCTTGAATTGAATCCTCTGTCTCACCGGCAGCCAGTGCAATTTACCCACCGCGGACGGCCCATGAGATCTTCTCGGAAGTCCCAAGGCCAGCTTAGCGGCTGCGGATTGGACCCTTTGGAGCCTATCCAAAAGGAACCCAGGGGATCCTAGCAGGAGGGTGTTGCAGTAGTCCAACCTGCTAAGTACATCTTACCACTTGGGAACGGGCCTGGGATGGTAGGAGAGGCAGGACTTTTCTTAGAGAGCGAAGGATTGCAAAGCAGCAGGCAGACGTCTTTTGCACATGTGTCACCATACTGAGCCTTTGATCCAGCATGACCCCAAGATTACGGACTGATTCCACCGGACGAACTGTGGTCCCTGTTTCCGGGGGACAAAAATTCTTTGGAAAAGGTCGGGGAATTTTAGTTCCGGCACTAAAGAGCACCTCCATTTTTCCTGCATTGAACTGGAGGGAATTGTCCTTTAACCATCGAGACGTATCACGTAGACAGTTGTGGAGGACTTCCAAAGAAGTGGAGTCCTCACCTTCCAGGGAGAGGATCAACTGCGTGTCGTCAGCATAGTTGACAATCCTGATGTTAAAGCTTTGAATGAGCGAAACCAGGGGTCTAAGATAAAGATTGTAGAGGATAGGGCTGATTGCGGAGCCCTGAGGAACCCCGTGAGATATCGAGGAGAAACCTGACTGAAAAGGTGGAAGGGACACTGCCTGCTGCCTGTCCTGCAAGAAAGATTGGAGCCACTGCAACGCTGTACCTCTCACACCCGCCTCCAACAGCCGCCTCAACAGAATCTTGTGATTCACCGTATCAAAGGCGGCAGACATATCAAGCAGGATCAAGAACACTGCCTGCCTTCTGTCTGCACGCCTTTGAAGCTCGTCCATAGCGGTGATTAGAGCTGTTTCTGTTCCATGGGCAGGCCGGAAGCCGAATTGAGCCCCATCCAATAGATGATGACGTTATAGATGGTTGGAGAGAGTATTACTAACTAAGCGCTCCACAATCTTGGCAGGGAAAGGCAACAGGGAGATGGGCCTATAGTTGTTAGAGCAATCAGGGTCTAAGGAAGGTTTCTTTAACAGAGGCGATACCAGCGCCTGCTTCCATTGAGCTGGAACAGTGCCAGTCACTAGTGATTGGTTACAGATTAGGTGGAGTGGGGGGAATAATTCATCCCCAAATTCCTTCCAAATTTTTGGCGGCACAGGGTCCAGAGGAGAACCAGAGGAGATCCCTTTGGCTAGCTTAGAAAAGGCCTCGTACGTAAGTGGTGGAAACTCAAGAAGCATTTCTTTCATAGCCAAGGCTGGGCCCGCCATCTGGCCCACAGCAGACCCAGGTCTCAGGTCAGAAGGAGGGACGAAATCCAAAGGATTTCCCAAGTCCCTAAGGATGAGTTCAATTTTTTCTTTGAAAAAAAACAGCAAGGTTATCGCACAGGTCTTGGGAAGGGACGATAGTGTTCCTGGAACACTCAGGGTTGGAGACACTATTAAGGATGTTAAAAATGCTCCTAGAGTTGTTGGTGAAATTACAAATCAAGGAGGAATAATATTCTGCCTTAGATTTTTTAACCAGGATCTTATAAACACGGACCTTATTTTTCCACTCCTCTCTAAAGGAGTCCAAGTAGTCACGTCTCCACCTTCTCTCGGCTTGTTTGCATCCCTGTTTAAGGTTTTTTAGATTGTCGTTGAACCAGGGGGCAGAGTCCTTACCCTTACAATGACGTGTTTTCAAGGGGGCATGAGCTTCAAGGACCTCTGTGATCCCAGTGCACAGAGAGGTATAGTTTTCCTCTATTTTCATAATCCCATTAAAGAACAGCTTCCCATGGAACACCTCCCCCAGGGAGTGCAAACGTGTGAGAGCCCTCCAATCTCTGCACAGAAATTTCCTATTCGGCAAAGGAGCCTTGTGGAGACCACCGTTCAGGTGAATAAAAAATTTCACGAGTGAGTGGTCTGTCCACTCCATAGGTAGGGTTTCCCCCATCGCCACCAAGTTAGGGGTCACGAAAACCAAGTCAAGGATGTGGCCTGCTTTATGGGTGGCCCCGGTCACTCGCTGAGCAAGACCAAAACTTTCACAGGCTTGAAGTAAGTTGCAGAGACCCGAGTCCAAGGCGCCATTGCGCCAGAGATTAAAGTCTCCAAGGATAAGCAGCTTTTTGATGAGAAAAGGCGATATTAGTCAGGGTGGCCAATAACTCTTGTTGCTGCTGAAGGCTGAAAGCCCCTGGAGGGCGATAGCATACGATCCCAGTAACAATGGTCCCGGAGTGGGCCTGAATTGACAAACCTAATAATTCAGTGCCCACAGTAGGGTCTAAAGCAATGATCTTAATGCTACAAGATGCTCTAAAAAGCACTCCTACCCCCCGCATCTCCCACTAGGCCTGGGGGAATGGAGAAATTCGAACCCAGGCGGACACGCAAATCCAGAATCGACCAAACAGTCTGGGCGAGTCCAAGTTTCGGTCATGAAAAGGAGGTCTAACTCAAGAGTGTCAATTAAAAGCTGGATCTCTGTATAGTGTTTAGGCAGGGACCTAACATTTAGAAGCCCACAATTTAGCAGCTCATCACTCAGAAAGTCTGCACAAGGAAGTGCCGTCTGTAGCAGCGTAAATGTTCCTCTATCCACATGTTGCTTACCGATTTGTATGAGTGTCTCTCTGGAGTAAGGGGGCCCAGAGGGAAGCTGACCAGGATCAATTGAGGCAAAATAGGCAGCATGGCTGGCACAAGGCGCTACCTTGGCGCGGACGGGCGCAGACGGGCTTGCCTTAGGCGCGCCTTCGGTGCGCAAACGGCGCGTCCGCTGCACGTCCGGAAAGTGCACATGATTTAAAGGGAGAATAATGCCTGTAGGGGGGGGCGTGGACTCGGAAAACGGGCGTGGGAATGGCGGCAAGAGTTGTTGTGGTTCTTCCGCGGCAGCGCTGAAATCGGCTGCGCGGCGTGGACAGGAGCAAGCTAGTGCTCAGATATGGTGCCAGGAGGGGAAGAGGGCTAAGTGATAAAAACACACACAAGTGACTCTCAAATATTTTAAAATTAGGCAATTCGCACTCCCGGCTTCCGCCTCAGGAGATCTATATTATGGACTGAAAGGCACTAGTAATCAGTGACTTTATGGGCTCGGCGGTGGGCGTGGCCACGAGAAAGGGGCATGGCCTACCGAGCACCGGAGAATGGCGGCAAGAGTTGTTGCAATGACAGATGAAATACACAAAAGTGACTCTCAAATATATTAAAAATTAAGCAATTCACACTCCCGGCTTCCGCCTCAGGAGATCTAAAATGTGGACTGAAAGGCACTAGTGTTCAGCGCCTTTTATGAGCTCAGCGGTGGGCGTGGCCACGGGAAAGGGGCATGGCTTAGCGAGCACCAGAGAATGGCGGCAAGAGTTGTTGCAATGAATAATAAAATACACAAAAGTGACTTCTCAATATATTAAGAATAAGCAATTCGCACTCCCGGCTTCCGCCTCAGGAGATCTATAATGTGGACTAAGAGGCACTAGTATTCAGCGCTTTTTATGGGCTCGGCGGTGGGTGCGGCCACGGGAAAGGGGTGTGGCCTAGCGAGCACCGGAGAATGGCGGCAAGAGTTGTTGTGGTTCTTCCGCGGCAGCGCTGAAATCGGCTGCGCGGCGTGGACAGGAGCAAGCTAGTGCTCAGATATGGTGCCTGGAGGGGAAGAGGGGTAAGTGATAAAAACACACACAAGTGACTCTCAAATATTTTAAAATTAGGCAATTTGCACTCCCGGCTTCCGCCTCAGGAGATCTATATTATAAAGCATAATGCATTCTGGTAGTTATAGGTCTAAAGTCTCACATTAAAAGAAAACCCCCGATGGAAGCTTTATATTTCCTGTCAGGTCTGAAATTAATTTAATAAAAATATGTGACTCCCTTGCAATAATATGTAAAATGGTCTTATATCAATATATGTAAAGGTCAATGATTGTCTACATGAATGAGGAAAAAAGGGTAAGTCAAGTTCCTTTGGCAACGGATTTGACAAACCGTAGCAATAGTGATATTTTATATATGAAGAGACCCTTCAGTGGAAGTTACATTTAACGGGGTGCACACGTTGTATTGTACATTCACTTGTTTATTACATCCTCATATCCTTGGATAGCTTTGTGAAAACGTTTAAGAATACTTCTTATGAGAGTGATCTATTTTGTAACCTGTTCTGCAGTATTTCAGTTAGGGTGTAAATCTCAAAGGTATTTGCGCCCCAAGTGGAACTTAGGTGCACAAATACATCAATTTGCGACAAGTATAAATGTAAGATTTCTATTCACTAAAGGTAATTTACACTTGCACATAGATTTACTTACATGTAAAATTACATAGTGGAGTAGTGTAATATTACGTGTGAGCAAATCTGCTCACAGGGTGTGGCCCATGAGCTGTTTGAGTAGGTAAAAGCTGACAAATGTTAAAGTTTTTGGGTATTGCTGAACATCTGCCAGGCAAATTCTAACCATTGATATGATTGTAGATTTTCTCATTCCAGAGGCAGAAGTAATTCCCCATCCAAGGTGGACATTTTTAAGGAACACCCCCAAATATGGTGGGGTGTCTGTGAAGGAGTTTCTTTAAGGAGAAAAGATATTTTCCTTTGAAGATATGAAAGTTTAGAAGTGTAGATACCTTTAGGACTGCATAAATGTTCAGCTAGCAGATGTATGCGTTCGTAACTGCATACAATGGAAGTGACATGGAATTAAAAAAGAATTCTAGAATTACTCCTATGAAACTGTAACTGTTGCAAATTTCCAGGAGAGGTGCTTGGATTCATTGTGAATTCCAAGGTACTCAGAACCTTACTACAAATGTAGGTGTATGCATAGGAGAGTATTTATTCATCTATATTTTTGTGAAAGGTAGAACATTTTCAACTATATTTTGTGAATTGGGTCCAAATGTTTATGAAGTTGACCTGCTGTGATTATACATCCTGTTTTACATTTAGTTTGTGAATTTTTATCTTTAGGTTCAGGCCAAACGAGCCCAAAAGACCCAGATCCACAGGTGCGCAAACCTTCTACTCCTCCAAGAAAGCCTCCAATTCCTCCTATTCAACCTCCTACTAAAGACTCATCAGTGAATCCAACCTTCTGTGCAGACAAAGCCGATGGACACTACACAAATCCCAAAAACCCTCATAATTTCTATATGTGTTCCGGAATGCATACCTTTTCAATGACCTGTGCAGCCAGACTGGTGTTTGATAAGACCTGCAAGTGCTGCAACTGGCCATGAGTAAAAACTCTTCAAGACAATCCAAGAATGCAGATGATGTAAAATCCACAAGGCCAGTGATAAAGTTGAGTCTGTGTAAAGTAAATCCAGGTAATTCAAGAAAACCAAGTTGTATTATAAGTTGAAACACCAATGTTCAGCAACAGAAAACAACACCTCCTGACTCGGTCCTTCCACTCCAGCAACTCCACAAAGTTTTAAAGGAAATAATCTAGAACACAGGTGAAGCAGCTGGTGGAATGGAAGAGGCCTTACAAAATGAAACACATATATGCAGTAAGTTACACAGAATAAATATAATATCATAATAACACAACACATCTTCTCCTCTAAAACAGAAATTCTATGATTTACTCATCTCGCACGCAAAATTAGACAACCATATGGGTCTGGCACATACCCTCCTATTCCGACCTTCCATTTCCTTCCCATTCTTGCTCAGGTTACTATTTGAACTCTCATTGCTAACAACATCACTATCACTGGCAGGTACATCACTTGCATCCAATTCTGTTTCTCCCTACATCATTTCCACCACTGCCTCCCCATAATCACAGTCCACTTCCTTGTTCCCAATACTCTCCATCTCATTGACTGAATCAGAAAATGAATCTCCACCGAAATAATGCAAAACTTTCTTTATACACACCAAGTTCCCCTTTAAGAATAGCAATTCTTCTGAGTTCCATACTCTTCCATCACCGAGACAGACAGCATTGCATAAAACATTTCTCACTTACAGAGGTCCACAAAATTGGCTTTCACCTCTTTTTTTAACCTTCAATGGAATTGTAACCTTCACCCAGTCCCCTTTCCTAATTTTCAAATTCTCTGACCCCTTTTGCAATCAAATATTTCTTTATACCTCCTATGCTTATTGACAATTCTTCTTCTCACTTCTTCCATAGGCACATTAAAATCTGAATACTTTAATACCCACGCAGGGTTTCACTTGGTTCTAGCACATCTTCCTCTCATCGCCTCAAAAGGAGACACCTCCAAATCTTCATGAATTGTGGTCCTATAACTCCATATAATTTTGCAACCTGATTATTCCAATCCATACAGTTCATAGTTGCCATTTGTATGGCAGCTGTCAAAACCCTGTTGAACCTCTCAATCATCTAATTTTCACTGTGATTGTATAGAGAGGTAGTTGTATGCTACCGGCCCAACTTTTCAAAATAATTCTTTGCCATATTTGACATGAATTGTACACCATTATCACTTAATATCTGAACAGGTAATCCTACATCAACAAACGTTTTGTAAACAAACTTAACATTTCCACTGAGTATATCTTCTCCACCACTTTGACTACTAGCCACCCTGAGAATACATCAGTCATGGCGATGGTATACTTGGAAGGTGAGCCAATGGGGCCCATGATATCTACTGCACTGTGGATGGAGGAGGAATGGCTCTATCACCCCTGAGAACTATACCATGACTTACTGATAATTCAGTCTTGATTTCCCAAAAGTGTCTTAACTCTTTATCCACAATGGATTTCTGAGGCCAACCATGTTAAATCATTTCAGTGAACTGTTGCAGTTTACTATCCTTAGAATATTCCTCCCTTCATACTCCCTCCATTACTCTAGGGGCACCTTAATCATTATTGAGTGTGATTTGCATATTCTCCCATTCATGTTTATCACACTCCTGCATCCAACCTCTACAGCCTCTGCTTCACCTCAAACCAACTTCAAACCCTGAGCCCTGGGCTCCAGGACAGCAACTGCACCCATGCCTCTCCCATGACTACTAAAGGCCCATTCTGCTGCTGGAACTTCTGCTTCTTCACCTGCGCCACCGAGGAGACCTCCCGTGCCCATCCAATCAGCCACACCGTGTCACACACACCCTCTAACAAGGCCAACACGAACTCCTCTGGAAGGATCAACTGCCTGCTGATCGACACATGCTCACTCTGACAACACGCCATGGAAATCCATCACGACCCACACCCCGGACGCCGTCTTCGTCACAGAAACCTAGCTGTACTCCTCATCCACTCTGGACACAGCCACTGCCACCCCCGATGGATACAAGATCGTATGCTGAGACCAATCCAACAGAAACGACAGAGGCATCACCATAATCTACAAAGAAAACCTTGAATGCTCAACCACCTCAGATGACTCCACCCCCTTCATGGAGCACCTCCACCTCCTACTCCGTACAAACAGTGAAACCATCATAAGAGGCATCCTTGCCTACAGACCTCCAGGACCTCACCCTTCCTTCTGGAACGCGATCCCCATCTCCATCCCCCCTTTTGCCATACACTCAAATCTTGACATATTCCTAGGAGACTCCAACTGTCACCTTGAGAACACCGAAGATGCCAACATGGCTGACCTCCTAGAAAACATGGCCGACCTCCGACTCAGCAGACCGCAGGACACACTCTTGACCCTATCTTCTCAATCAGCAACAGAGTAAAATACACCCACACAGAGGAGCTCACCTGGACTGATCATCACTGCATCGACTTCGTCATCTTGGAACTCCCCAACACCCCGCCACCATTACCAGTGAGTGCTGTTTTTCAGCTGCTCAGTGTTTCACTGGTGAAAATAGGGTCAAGCGTTGTGTCTGCAGTCTGCTTGAGTCCAAGGTGGCCTATGTTTTCTAGGAGGTCAGTCGGTTGGGGAGTTGTGTTTGTTCCTTTGGGTTGATGGGTTTCCATGGCATGACTTTTTCTGAGCTTGCCGTGATTCAGTTTGTGAAGAATTCTGTTGCTAGTTCTGTGTTTTCGATGGTGGTGGGTAGGTGGGAATTAAGGGCAACAGAAGTCTTCACATACTGGATCACAGCAAGCGCAGACAAATTCATGCCAAGGAAACACATCGACTCAAAGAAACAAACACAACTCCCTAACTGGTTGACGGCAGAACTGAAAACCTATAAACGCAACTGCAAACAGAAAGAAAGAAGCTGGCACACCAGTAAGACGCTCAAGGACCAACAACAATTCAAAGATGGCCTCACCAATACTACCACCTTCTGAAAAACACCAAAAATGATTGCCCTAGCCACTTGCATCAGTGACAGCTCCAACAACAGCAAGGAACCGTTCAGCATAGTCAAGGAGTTCACTAACCCATTCGGCTTTTGAAAACATCACCACACCCTCACAAGCCCTCTGCAACACCATTGTAGCCTTTTTCTACAACAAAATTAACACCTTCTACCAAGACCTACAACATCAACCTCCTCATGCCAACTGGCGCCCTCCCACACCAGCTCACCTCGTGGAACGCCCTCTCAGAGAAGGAAACAGCATCCATCATGAGAGCCATCCACTTTGGAGCCCCAGCAAACCCCATCCCCCACCACACTTTCAACCTCCGCAATCAACCTATCTACAAAGTACTCACTAAGCTCCTTAACTCCCTGATCACTACAGCCCACTTCTCCCAGAAATGGAAACATGCAGATATCCGTGGACCCAGGAGAACCTAAAAACTATCAACCTATCTCCCTGCTCCACTTCCCAGACAAGGTCATCGAGAAAGCTATCAATATCCACCTCACTAGACATCTGGAGAACCACAACCTTCTGGCTTCAGAGTAAACAACAGCACACAGATGACATGAAAATGCTGCTAAACCGTGGAGAAACCGTCACCCTCATCCTTCTTGACCACTTAGCAGCCTTCAAAACCGTATCCCACTACACACTGTTCAACAGACTCTACCAAAATGAAATCCAAGAAGCAGCCCTCAAGTGGATCGCATCCTACCTCACAGGATGAACACAGAAGATCAGCCTCCCTCCCTACTCCTCGATCCCTAAGAACACCACCTTCATTGTCCCTCAAGGCTCATCCCTCAGCCCGACCCTCTTCAACGTGTACATGACATCCCTGGTCAGCATCATCAGGAGCCATGAACTCAACATCATCTCCTATGCCGACGACACCAAATTCATCCTCTCCCTGACTAATGACCCAACGACCATCAAAGACAAATTCCAAAGATGCATGAAAGATGTGGCCGGCTGGATGACCAACAACTGTCTCAAACTCAACACAGACAAAACAGAAGTTCTCATATTCGGAAAAGGAAAGGCCACCATCTGGAACAATGAATGGTGGTCATCCGAGTTGGGCCAAACACCCAAACCTACCGAACATGCCCGCAACCTCTGCATCATCCTCACCAGACAGCTTTTCATGAAGACGCAGTTCAGCACCGTCTCCTTCGCTTTCTTCCTCACCCTCTGCATGCTAAGGAAGGTCTTCAGATGGCTCCCACCCAGCACCAGGCGTATAGTCACGGTAGCTCTCGTCACCATCAGACTCAACTATGGCAATGCCCTCAATGTAGGAATCACCGCTCAACTCATGAGGAAACTCCACACCATCCAGAACACAGCAGCCAGAATCATCCTCAACCTGCCCAGACAGACATAAATGACCCCCAACCTCAGGAAACTCCACTGGCTACCAGTTGCAAAGAGATGCCAGTTTAAGCTGCTCGCCCATGCTTACAAGGCACTACACAACGAAGGACCAGCCTCCCTCAACGAACAAATGAATTTCCACCAACCCATCAGAGAACTCCGTTACAGATCCCTCTCCTTAGCAGCTACCCAACGCATCCGCCGAACAAACAGCGGCGACTGCTCCTTCTCCCACCTGGCGGCAAAGACCTGGAAGATCCTTCCCCTGGACCTCAGAGCTTCACCTTTGCTCCAGCAGTTCAGGAAGAACCTCAAGACGCGGGTGCTCAACCAATAGCTACAGGCAGCGCAATCTCGCAGCGCATCGCCCTCGAGACGCTCACGGGTGAAGCAGTCATGCTTTACAAATCCTAACTGAGTGATCTCTGTAATCATGCAAGCTAGAAAATCTGCTAACACATTGTATCTGCCTGGTACATACAACACTTTGTAAATAAAATCTTGCAAACACATAGACATTCTTGCTATCCTGGTGGATGCTTTAAAAAGACCTTCCGCTGTTAACAATTTTTCAAGAGATTTGTGTTCAATAGACAGTATGCTCAATTTGCCCCAAACTAAAAATCGGAAGTGTTCCAAGGTCCACACACAAGCGAGGGCTTCTTTCCCAATAACTGAGAATTTCTCCTTCAGAGGGAATAATGTACCTGAGGCGTATGCAAAAATAAAACTCCTTACCTTCCCCATCCATCTGTGATAAAACACCTCACAGCCCCTTGTTACTGGCATCCACAGTGACCACATTCTCAAGTTCTAGGTCAGAACCTTTCAACTCAGGACTAAGGAGCTTCAGCAATGGCTTGCTTTCTTTATTTTTGTATTTTATTTTACAGAGTTTTATATAACACGACTTGACCCAAATCGGGTATCAGAGCTCTTTATATAGCACCAGTTGCATTACATGAGGACACATTCATTTTTGTTAGGCACTGGGAGATTAAGTGATTTGCCCAGAATAACAGGATGTTCAGCATCATTGCCGAGTCTCGAACCCAGTTCCCCAGATTCGAGGTCGACCGCCCTAGCCATTCGACCAACTCCTTTATATGTGCAAATTCCACCTTGCAAATTTCCAACCACACAAACTTCACTTTGTTCTTCAATAATTGTCTGAAATTGTATACCCTTCACACATTTAGCATATAATTCAGCAAGGCCTAAGCATGACCTAAGTATTTCCTTATTAGATGGATGTGGGCTTCTGGATCACTTCCACCCACTCTGGTTTGGTAGCTACCTCATCACCACACAGAACATGACCTGAATAAGTTAGAGAACGCACAGCAAATTCACACGTTGAGTGTTCCATACACAACCGTTTTTCTTCTAAAATGCCTAAAACCTCATCCAAAGCTTTGTCCTGTTCCTGCCTATCCCTTCCAAATATATGGATAGTATGCTGGAAACACCTTACTTTGGGATGTGTCCCAAAAAGCTGATACATAAATCTTTGGAAAATGGCGGCAGCTGATGCCAGTCCAAAGGGCATCCTCTTATACTGGAAACACCCCATGGGAGTGATAAAGGCTGTGTATGGTTTGCTCTCCTCCTTCAGCCGAATCTGGAGAAATGCAGCAGACAAGTCTATGGTGGAGTACCAATTGGCAGTGTTGACTAACACTAACATTTCTGAAATTTTAGGTAGCAGAAACGTATCGCAAGAATAATATTGATTAAATGGCATAAGTCAATACACAGTCTGATGTTTCCATTTCTGCGTCTTGCTACCACCACTGCTAAAATACACTCAGAGGACACAATATGTTCAATAATACCCACACTGACCATCTAATTCTTTTTCAACTTCTTATCTGAAAAGAATGGGAATATTCCTAGCTCTATGCATTTTATGACAAGCTTCACTTTTTAAGACAATACAGTGTTCAAACTTCGTTAGCATACCAATTTCCACACTGAAAACTTGAGGAAATCTATCCAGCATCTCAGTCCCCACTGTCTCACTTTCATCAACAATCAAAAGTGGTTCGAGACTATTGGGATATAGGATAATGTGAAAATCACCTTTATCCCTCCACACTAGTACTGAAGGCCCCTTCTTTGCAACATAACGCTTCCTTAAGTATTCTCTATTTTTAAATTGGAATACCAGGGTCTTAAACCCCACCAAAGCTATTTTCTCTCCAGAGATTCCCTGTATTAATTTCTGGTTTCAGTAATGTCCCTCCTAATTTTGATACAAACTTGTAGTTCCACACATCCTCATTGACAATTGTAAATGGAGACCATATATTTACATATTGACCCCACCTAAAGACATCAAACACAAAGGTTTTTTGTTATCCCAATAGCATTGCCATTACTGTTCAATACAAATAGGTTATGCTGTCCTTTGGTGCATCGTTTTCTTGTCAATACTCTCATCTTTGCTAGAGCTTGCTTCATCGACACACTTAAACTATAAACCCTTTTTTCTTCTTTCATACCTTAGCAAAATGCCCAACAATACCGCACACTGAACACCTCCGTTCGAGCACCAGACAATATTTACCATAAGCCAAGTGTGAACTATTATTGCAATTATAGCACGTAAAACAATCCTTTTGGTGTAGTCATGCAGTTTAACACTTTCTTTCTTAGTTGGCTCATGTACTTTCACACCTTCTTTCTTAGACTTGTTAAACCCTTTGTTTTTACTCTACCAATCCTTTCATCACTCATTTCTTTAGGTTCTGCCTTAAAAGCTTTATCACTGCAGCAGGATAGCTCCGCTTTCCTCACTATTGCAAATAGGTCAGCCTCCCCACTGATCCACAATGTCTCTTGAATTACAAGATCACAAGGATGCATGATAACCTGATCCCAGATGAGCTGGTCCTGAAGATGATCACATTTAAAATCACCTGCTTATTTTTTAAGTGCAGCCACATATTCATCAATAGTTTCCCCAGCCTCCTGTTTCCTTTGGACAAATTGAATTTCACAATACCAATACACACTTTCGGCACAAAATGATTGTCAAAATCTCGTAAAGCACCTGGAAACGCATTAGAATTCCCACCCCAGTTGTTTTTATCATTTGTTCATATACTTTTATACCTTCAGGTCCCGTTGAGTACGAAAAATCTTCCATTGTTATTTCCAGTTCCATCTTTCCTTCCTCAACAATTGTATTGCGAACGTTTAGAAAATGCAATTTCCATTCCACCCACTTCATATATGGATTTTTACTAGCTGGCCATAACGCTTGTTGGGGTTGCAATGCAAAGTATTGCATTACCATTATATTTAGTGATGAGAAAAAATTGCTAAAAACATAGACCCTACTTTTCTAGGTAGAATGATACATTAACAGCAGAGATCACCAACAAAGATGACCCAAAACCGGTAATACACAGTGTAATAATTGAAAATAATAAACAACAAAAAAAGAACTGAGCAGAATAATTTATTGTACTTCAAATTACCACAAATTGAGAAACGCGATTTCCTTTCTTTACCCTCACACAAGGGACTAGTCCACTGCTATAACCACAGAAGTGATCCAAACCACACAGTTGTGCAGAATAACCGAATTGGACTGAAATTCACACTAGAAGAGGGTGCAGAATCCTTTCTTCACCCTAGAGAGGGACTAGTCCACTGACCTCAAAAGATGCAAACACAAAAAAGACAAAATAATAAAGAAATTTGGCAGCAAAATAGAAAAAAAATAAACGTACAATAGCTATGCCGTAAAGTGAACTTCAAGTCAATAAATATTAATTCAATGAAGGCACGCTCACATGCAGTGTAACTTCTTATTTCGACCCTTAGGCGCTAACAAGTTTAGTGGCAATGCAGATAATTCCAGCAGTCATTGCATTCCTCCATTATTATTTTTTTATCTTCAACTTTACTTATGAGACGGAGGCAAAACAGAGACAATGAAATAAGAAGGCAACACTGAGGCAGCCAAACTCTGCTTTTATTACATTATATGTAAGTTTTGTCTTTTTAATTTTGCCTCGTCTATTTTTTATTGACAGCTGCAGCGTAATGTACTTTCCGATTTTCGTTCCTGTGGCAGTTTAATTCATACTTGCCTTAAGTATTTCCATTTCTACAAACTGTGTATTCCTTCAAGGATTAAGTACTGCTTGCCAAGATCTCCTTTACTACTTCTACAATAACTAAGTACTGCTTGCCAAGATCTCCTTATAATTCTACAATACTGGTTATTTTATATAATTTAAGATGGCAACCCAACATTTTTCAGTTCAGAATCCGCATGCATTTTGGGTTTCTGGTACAGAACCTCCACTCAAATGGAGTGAGTGGGAAGACTATTTCATAAATTATATCGCAGCTATTGATGAAGCTGGAAAAATGAGTACTGCGCAGAAAAAGTGCATATTGTTACATTCCTTGGGTCCTTATGGGTTAAAAACTTATAATCAAATGTCAAAACTGCCTGTTGTTGGTGATGCTAACATTTTTCTTGCAGCTTTATTAGATCTTGACAGTTATTTTGCTCCTAAAGTTTGTATTGGCATTATACGTTACAAATTCTTTCAACAAAAACAACTAGAGGGCGAAACTGTTGATCAATATGTAGCTGAGTTGAAAAAACTTGCTCTTGATTGTAAATTTGGTAATCTCTTAGAGGATCTCATAAGAGATCAGGTGGTTATCCACTCCAATAACCACGCTGTTTAAGAGCGTTTATGGGTGAATGGTGACTCCCCTATTGTTGACATTATAAGTATTGCACACAAAGGGGAAATGTCTGGCAAGTGTGCTAAGGAGTTAAAGGATTGAAGTAAAAACTCGAATGTTGTCACTAAAGTTTAACAAACCTTTTAAGAAACCAGCATATAGAGCATATAGAGCATCATCTCAACCTAAAACTTCTAGTGTGAATACATTTCGGTGGTACGGGTGTGACAGCAAGGAGCGTTTGGCTCATAGTAAAACGTGTCCTGCTCTTAAACAGAAATGTACCAACTGTGGAATCATAGGCCATTATGCTAAAGTGTGCAAAAGAAAAAAAGTTGGTGTGAAATGTGTACTTGAAGAGAATTTCACTGAGGATGATTACGAATTTTGATGATGACAATATTGATGTGAACTTGGCTGTGAGATTAATTCTCAATATTGATGATGACACTATTATGAACAAACCAGAATGTTTGCTAAGTATTTGTGGTGTAGAGATAAAAAAAATTGCTGACTCTGGTTCACCATATACAATTATCAATGAACATTTATGGAACAACAAACTTGTAAATAAGGTGGGAGATACATTACTTGAATCAGACATACCCCTCAAGGATATTCGGGTGAAAGAATTGAAATGTTGGGGTATAGATGGTTCACCTTTAGATTCAAGGCTAGAATCACTCTTGCCAAATTATACATTGCAAAAAAAGCTCCACCTGTTTTAGGTTGGTTGGACCAAGGCAAACTTCACATTGTACTGGTTCCCAATAGTGAGGATCAAGTTAAAGTAATTGATGACGGTACAATTACTGCTAATACTATGTCTTCTCTTGTTCCTGAAGTTTTCGGTGAAGTTTTGGCAATTTAAATAATTTTGAGCACCACATTGTCCTTAAAGAAAGTGCTATTCCTAAAATTCATAAGTGTAGGAACATACCTATTATGCTTAGGGATAAAGTAACGCTGAACTAAACAAATTGGCAGCGATTGATGTAATAGAACCTATTCATTGTTCAGAGTGAATTTCTCCGCTTATGTGAGGATTTGCGCCATCTCAATGATAATATTGTGATTGATTACTTTCCAGTGCCCAAGATCAAGGAAATGGTCAGTAGCCTTAAGGGTGCTAAAGTTTTTTCAACAATCGATTTGTCTTCGGCGTATCATCAAATATTATTAACGCCCAAATCGAGAAAACAGCCTTCATTACACCCATAGGCTGTTTTCAGTTCAAAAGGATGCCATTTGGACTAGCATCCGCGGCTGCAGTTTTCCAGCGATTAATGTTCAATTTTTTTAATAAAGCTGCTGGCACCAGGTTTTTTCAGGATGACATCCTTATTTTTGGAGAAGATAAATCAAGTCATGATTCTATACTTAAAAACGTAATGTGCACTTTAAAGGTGAATGGTCTCACAGTGGAATTATCTAAGTGCAAATTTGCTGCTGAACAAGTATCATATTTGGGACATGAAATTAATTCTGATGGTGTGAGACCTAAAGTTAATTTAGTTAATACCATTAGAGAAGCACCCACCCCACTAATAGGATGAGTTAAGATGAGCAGAATATTGCTCTAAATTCATTCCTCTTTTTGCTGCAAAATGTGTTAATATGCGACAATTGTTAAAAAAAAAGAATCAAATTTGAGTGGTCCAAGGCATGTCATGACGCATTTGTTTTCTCACCACTATCATTGCCAAGGTTTAAGCATTAGGATGTTTTGATCCCAATCTAAACAGTTTCATTACCACCGATGCTAGTGGTAAAGGGTTGGGGGCTGTATTGTCACAAAAGGATATCACTGGTAAAGAAATTATTATCTCTTCTGCTCCTAGAGCTTTAACCCCCACTGAGACATGTTATCCAGCAATTGAAAGGGAGGCCTTAGCCTGTTCTTGGGCTCTTAATCATTTTAGAGCCTTTGTGTGGAGAAAACCAGTCACAATATTTTGTGATCATAAACCTCTTGTTAAACTGTTAACAACTGAAGGTACTGTTAATGCTTCTGCTGGAATCGCCAGTTTGTCTATCCGTATGCAAGATTTTATTCACGAAGTAGTGTACCTACCTGGCAAGGATAATGTACTGGCAGACTGTTTATCAAGGTTACCTCTCAAGTCGGAAGATTGCGAAGATGACATTTGTGATAATTTCAAGTTGCTTTCGTTCATGGTGATGCTGATTGTGCTGTGAGCAAGGAAGAGTGGGCACTTGAATGTGCTAAGGATGATGTTCTCAAACTAGTTATGGAATGGTTCAGGTTTCAGGTTCAGGTTTTAAAGTCTTTATTTCGATGATAAAATCATAAAAGACAAAGTTTAAAACATTTTTTGGGCATTTTAACCACTAGACAATTGATTGGGAAAACAATAACCATATTGTCGTATTGCATTTCAATTACACTAAAATCACAACTAAAAATAATTATTAAACATGCAAGAATTGAAAAGACAAAAATAAACCTGGCCTTAAAAAAGCTAAAACATTCAAATCACAATTTACAGAATTAATACGGTCATACACAATACAGCTAATGTGAGTTCCTTCTGGCCCTTATAGCCCACGCCCAGCCTAAGAATTTAGCCAGGCATACCACAAACACTTCTGAGGGATTAGTTTTTAGGACCCAGATCGCCTCAGAAGACCTTCTATATGAGAGGCGCTGAAACAGGGGCTTTATCCATTTAGTGCGAGGCTCTAAATATAGCGGACAGGCAAACAGGAGATGACCCTCGGTTTCCTTTTGGCCAGGGCACCAACAACAGGAGCTTGTTGTTCCTTTGACCCAAGATGATGTAAAGGAATTCAACGGCAGGGCACCTACTCGAAACTGGTGATAAAGTTTCTTGTCCAGTGGTCTGGTGATGGTATCCCAATAAGTCTCACGGGAGGGGTCCAGTTTGAAACTTAGGAATCTTCCCGTAAGACTACCAGAGCTGGAAGCAGTTATCAAAGATTGGCGAACCGAGGCCCAATATAATTCCTTGAATTCCTTTTTTGATGGAAAGGTGTTGGTACCAGGAGAAGCCCACAGGTGTTCTAATCCCATATCTTGTAAGGTCTTTTTTACAGAGCGAAGCCAAGGGATTCTTCCAGATCCCCCCATCGACCTCACTTCGGCTAACTCCTTTGCAAAAAGAGTAAGATCCAGGGAAGTCCACAAACGCCTCCAGAGAGCCACTACTCTAAAATCTTGCCATATCGTTAATTGGAAAGCAACCCAGATCTTGGCAAAGAGGTATCGATGGAGAGGATTGAGGTATCCCTACCAAGTTCCGAAGGAATTTACACTGGGTTCTGTAGAGACTCGAGAGATCCATGAATCCCTAAAGGTCAGCACCATAAAGTATGGCAGCGTTTATTTTGGTATCATAAATTTTCAAAGCAGGGATAACCCGTTTTGTTATGGATCTCTTCTGTTCTTGCAAAAGACAGCCGGTGAGTTGGGCAAATTTTAGCTGTTGAGCAGCGATTTGCTCTTTCCATAGCAAGCGGCAGTCCAATGTGACCCCTAAGTAGGTCATGGTTTCAACTTGTTCCAGGTTGGCCCCACTCATAGTTACGTTGCTACGGACAAAGTTATTCCTAGTTAAAACCATGAACTTGGTTTTCCCTACGTTTACCTGGAGATCATTTTTCACACAAAACTCCTCAAAGCAGTTCAAGGCCCGCTGTAAGCCTTTCCGTGTCTTGGATAGGAGTAGAGTGTCGTCAGCAAAGATAAGCATAGGGAATCTTGTCCCTGCCAAAGATGGGGCATCGGTATGGATTGCTGAGAAAAATTTAACTACCTGGTCAATAAAGAGCAGGAAAAGTGTGGGCGCAAGGACACACCCCTGACGAACTCCACGAGTGACTGGGAAAGAATCTGTACATTGTCCTTGGCCTCCCCACCTCACCCGTGCATAGTTCTCTTCATGCATTTTAATGATTAACTCAAGTAGTTTTCCTGGTAACCCAAGATCCCTCAATACCCGCCACAGTTTGCCCCTAGGCACTAAATCGAAGGCTGACTTCAGGTCTATAAATGCGGCAAAGATGGTTCCACCGCCGAGCATAACCACCTTCCAGAAAATTAAACAGAATCGAAACACCTGGTCAATAGTGCTCGTCCCCGATCGAAAACCTGCCTGCATAGGTGACAATATGTTTTCCGATTCCATCCACCCTTGCACTCTAGCCAAAATCATTCGTGCGATGACCTTTTGGAGGCAGTCGATTAAACTGATCGGGCGATAGTTGACCGGATTTGACCTGTCTCCTTTTTTATGTATTGGGAAAATCTCTGCCCCCTTCCATGATTTGGGAATACTTGCACCTATTGCTATCGCATTGGCTATGTTAGTTATATATGGCACCCAGAGGTCGGTATTTGCTTTGAACAGGTCTGCGGGTATAAGATCCAACCCCGGTGCTTTCCCCCGCTGAGTCCAACCGAGGGCAGACTCCGCCTCATTGTTAGTGAAAGTCAGTTTTTCCCCACATGTGGGCGTTATGTACAACTTATCCAACATAGGCGGGGGATCAGAGCCCTCCATACTAAATTGGGTCGAATAGTGTTTTATCCAATCTTCTGGGGACACATGATTGGTTGGAGTACGGGAATCAACATCCTTTCCCCATTTTACTATATCCCAAAATTTAGTCTGGTTGTTCATCTTGGACGCATCCAAGAGATCGGCCCAATAGCCATCCTCCCACTCCCTTTTAGCTTCCCACTGTACTCTTTTATACCGGGCCCTAGCCACCTTTACAGCACACATATTTCTAGATTTGACAGTGTTAACAAGATTACTGTGTGCTTCCCTACATTTTTTATTGTACCACTTTTCCCGAATACTGTGTAGTCGTACTGTACCCTTCTGGCATGGCTTAGAAAGAAGAAGCTTGAGCTGGTCAAAACAACGTACATGCAGGTCCATAATGGTGTTAGGTTCTAAGGTGCCCCCCCCTGTATCCTCCAACATCATTTCATTTAATGCATTCAAAACCACATTCTTGATATTGGTCTGTAGGGTCTCATCTCCTGATAGGTTTGACCATTTCAGCCTCCTGCGATCATTAGACAGGACAGCAGCCCCTGACCCTAAGTGAACTGGGTCTTCCAGTCTTTCCATACCATGCAACCTTAATTTCAGTGACAGAGGATTATGGTCGCTTTCTGGGCGAGGGACAACTTCCATATCGACCATCAGTGACCAGAATTCCATTTTCAAAAGGAGGTAGTCTATACGACTCTTCCTCAATCCATTGTCAAAAGTAAAGTTGGCACCACGGTCTGAGAGAGAGCGTACATTTACTGCCCTTAACCCCCAAGTGAGGCATAATGCAGTCCAGTTCAAGGCGGCCTCCGTTGCTTTGATAGTTTTACTAGTCAATAAGTCGGGTATTTTCCATGTTGCATCCTCAGCGGACCCCCAGCTATCCCCTGCAACATAGAGCGGCTCAATTGTACAGTTGAAATCACCCGCTAGAAGAATTAAAGTGTCTTTGCTCAATCCAGCTAGATGTCTGTCCAGGACATCCACAATGGCAGGGCACCGACCCCCAGGGAGGCCACGTGAATAAATATTAATAATAATCATATCCTGTCCGCCTCCCTTACTCAGTTTGATGGCCAGTAGGTCAGGATTATCCTCATAAAGTTCGGTGACGTTATATCCCGATGCCTGTTTTACCCACGTTATCAGGCCCTCTGATGCTCGCCCTTTGCTACTCTTAATTGCGGGTTTAAAAAAGTTTATGAAGCCTGCCTTATGAATTGGTTCGGGTGCCCAGGTCTCTTGTAGTACCACAACGTCATATTTATCAACAAACTCAAGCCAATCCTCGGAGTCCATGCGGCCCTTCACTCCCGCAACATTCCAGGACACTATATTAAATGTTTCTGGAGTGTGTTCTGTTGTATTCTGTACGAGATTAGCGGTGGACAAGGGAGTCATTAGGGTAATTTGTGTAAACATGTTTCTCTCCCCTGTTTCTCCTATACCAATTTTATCAAGGCTTTCCCCCTCTGCCATAGCCACTGTTTTTTCCACTGCGCCAGATACAAACTGATTCGAGTACCATTGGGGCTTGATGTGATGTATGTGCCTCATTCCCACTAACATCAACAGGTTTATTCTTCATTCTAGGTGCATGCAGTCAATCTATCTGCTCCAAGTCAGACAGGGGCCCAAAGTGGTTGAAAAGTAGGGGGTACTGCAGTATGTGAGGTGATCTTAACCCTTGATACCTCCCATCTCTTACTCTCAACTGGGTTCGGCCTAGGGGGTAATTGCTATGTCTATGTGGGTAAAAATACTCAAGACCCAAAGATTGTACATCACCCTGGTGGGCAAATCTGGCTTTCCGTCGTATAAAATCAACCACCCACGGATCTTTAAATGAAATTAAGATACAGTCCCCTTCCAGATCTTTGGTACCATTACCCACCCAGTCTAATCTCCTTACATAGAGAATTTCTGTTGGAGATGATGGTGGTAAGGGACGGTACTTATTTAACCAAAATATCGCCTTTTTACGCAGGTCCCCATGTGTCTCCTTAATACCATCTCTTAAGGGGGCAACACCAGTTAAAACTATAGTGTATTGGGTTGCCTCCGGGGGTCGGTTTACGCGGGGAGCTAAGCTCGTGCTTTGTTTGCCCACAAACGGCGTCCTGGTAGGCTGATGGTTAATTTTTTGCCTGCTAGGTGGCTGAGCTGGGGTACTATATGATGGTTTTACCCTGGCATCTGACGTGGATGGTTTCACTCTGTCTGAATTGGGTTTAGCTAAGTCTTTTTTCTTAGGAGCATGTGTCAGGGAGCCTCCACTTGTGGTACTAGATGTATCAACTGACCTTGCCCCTGCTATGAGTTTGTTAATAGCTATCCCTGTTGGAGCTGACTTAGTTACCTTATTTGCTGGGGAATTACTGGCTGGTTTGGTTTTACATAGTGTCTTATTGCAAGCCCCAGCAGCAGAACTAGGGGTGGATAGTTTTTGCAATAAACCCAGATTTGTGTTAACTACAGTCTCCAGAGCGTCGATTTTGGAGGTCATCAACCTTGTTCGCTCCAAAACTGGGAGCAGAATAGTTTTAAACATGGCCTCAATTTTAACCAGGAGAATTTCATCACTGTTGAGGCAGGTTGGGCAAGGATTAGATGACCCCAAGGGGGTGAAAGAGGGACAATACACATTAGGAAAACCCAGGGTGGATGTGGGACTGGTAAAAGAAGACTACGTGTGTCATTCAGTTTAGGCTGCTTTAAGTCTTTTGCCCCCTCGGGACTCGAGTCGTGCTTTCTCTTGCGAGATATCAATCTCGGACTCATAAGATCGTCCTCAGGCGGGGTAAATGAAGTGGAATCATTAGATTGGGAATAGTTGTCCATATTATCTTCGTTATCTCCATTGTTCTGGGTTTCATACCCCTCCCTTAGCTGGGAAACATTTGATTTCGGGGCATCGATGACCGGAGATGTAAGTAGGGCCACCCCCTCTCCATCCACATGGACTATTGCCTCAGTCTTCATGGAATAAATGCAGTTAGATGCTGCATGGGGAACGGGACTTTTGGCTATTGCCAAGCCACCCAGCGAAGAGCGCTTACCAGTAACCAAATCTAGGGACAACCTTTTTTCCACCATTTCTATTTCTTTCTCCAATATCCCTGTGGCTCTAGTGATAAAAGCGTCCAGTGGGCCAGAAACAACTCCCTTGGATGTTTGTAGCTGGACTAATCATTCTTTCCCTGATCTCAAAGGCATGATGGTTTCCAACTTGTTTTATGTACTACCCTTAGAGTGCAGTGTATCACCCTCCCTTTCAGGGACAGTCAGACTCAATGCTCCTTCGGGTCCCAAACAATAAGGGTAGAGTACATATAACCTGAAAATCAATTTTGCCAGGGGTTCAGACCCAACCCAACCATGTCCGACCACGGACGGCCACAGACGGTCCCGCCCTGGTCCCGGGCTTCTCCCGGTCGCTCCCGCGCTGCGGGACTAAGCCAATGTACTTATAGGATCTAAATGAGGGGGAGGAGCCTGCAGGGAGAGCTGCCTAGGTGTATGCAATGAGGGCGGGTGGGCGCTCCTGGGACTGGTAGTCCTGCGCCTCCGCTCGCTTGCAGCCCTGCAGGTTCGGATGGCAATTGACCCCTCTGATAGCAAATTGTTTATAAGTAGCTGCCCACACGACGCGGGACCCGCGGAGCGGGTACCGCGAGTTGCTGGTGAAGGCGGAGGGAAAAGAAGAAAATTCAGCTGCTGCCGAGAAGCTGCTGCCGGTGAATCAAGCCGCAAGGTATCCCAACGAGGGTCCGATTCTGCTGCCTTTTCTTAGAACCAATGGGGGAGGATCCTGCAGGGAGAGCTGCCCAGGTGTATGCAATGAGGGCGGGCGGGCGCTCCTGGGACTGGTAGTCCTGCGCCTCCGCTCGCTCGCAGCCCTGCAGGTTCGGATGGCAATTGACCCCTCTGATAGCAAATTGTTTATAAGTAGCTGCCCACACGACGCGGGACCCGCGGAGCGGGTACCGCGAGTTGCTGGTGAAGGCGGAGGGAAAAGAAGAAAATTCAGCTGCTGCCGAGAAGCTGCTGCCGGTGAATCAAGCCGCAAGGTTATGGAATGCATTTGTGATAATTGGGCAAGCAAATCCAAACTCGATGAAAAATTGAGAACCTTTTGGGAAGTTAGATCTGAACTTAGTATTGAGAATGTCACTGTTCTCAGGGGTGAGAGAATTGTACCTCCCTCTGGATTATGAAAAACTATTTTTCAATTGTGCCAAGAGGGTCATTTTGGCATAGTACGGACTAAGAATGTTGTAAGAGATTTGTTTTGGTGGCCTGGAGTTGAAGTTGAGAGGTATGTAAGGAATTGTATGAGCTGTTCCACTGCAGATAAAACTTTACAAACCCTGCGTCCTCCAATGTTAGAGTATGTGCCACCTGAATTCTCTTGGGATTCTGTTGCTATTGATTTGTTTGGACCTGTTGGGAATGACCAGAAATATGTCATAGTCTTACTGGATCTTTTCTCTAAATGGCCTGTTGTGGAAGTGGTGGATGCAATTAATACTGTGGGTGTTTGGGGATTTCTTGATAAAACCTTCATTTCTGAAGGGTTACCACAAACTATTTTGAGTGACAATGGGGTACACTTTATGTCTAATGCAGCCAAAGATTATTTTACTAAAGTGAGGATTGTTCATAAAACGACTTCCTTATACAATCCCAGTGGAAACGGCGTTGTGGAGAGATTCAATTGTGTGATCAAAGGAGTTATCCAATCTGCATGTAATTTAAGGATAATTTGGGTGACACAATTACACAAGGCTGTGTGGGCCTTAATTTGTTAAGTACACACACACACAAGGTTGATGTGCTAGTACTCCTTTATTGTCAAGAGCTCATAATGCACGTCCAGCCTGCAAGCTAGTCTTCCTTTGAATGTCCCACCAACATTCTCACATTACATATACAATGTTCTACCCTGGAATCAGAGGGTGCTATGATATGAGAATACAAATAAGTATACAGCAGACATGTATGTGCATAAAACAGCACTATTGGTGCCCTGCTTTAGATGCACATGTGAAACTATTAATTGATGTGTCCAGAGCGCTTGCTCGGCTTGGTGTACAAAACACCCCAATCCTGTTCCATACCCTGATGCAGCTTGGGAGAAGTTAGGTCTTGTTTCTTCAGGACCACATGTCTCTCAACCAGAGGTTTTGAGTTATGGCATTCTCCTGGTTCACTATTTTGTCTAATTTGACTGTATTTTTCCTTTGTTGATTCACCCTCTAATAGTGTTGCATCTAAGTTTTTGGAACAAATGTTCTTTATAGATGGGTTACTCAGGTGTTTGGTTACAGACAACGGCTCGCATTTCGCTTGGAGCAAATGCGTGAATTTGTGGTCAGACACCACGTCAAGCACTCTTGTGTTGCTCTGTACTCACCATCATCAAATGGCTCAGCAGAGAGAGGTTACAAAATAATTGAAGAGGATGTGCAGACTGCTCTCGAATCAGGTAAGGATGTATGACAATTCCTCAAATGCAAGGTGGGCGGATACCACACCACACCACATTGCACCACTAGGGTCACTCCATTTCAGTTAGGGAGAGGCAAAAAAAGACAATTCTGCCTTGCTTCCCACTTGGTTAAAAAAACAACTTGCCATCAAAAATAAAGTTTGTGGGGATACAAAAGTGGATGAAAAGGTCGTTTCAAGAGTGGTCACTAAACAATCCAAAATGAAGCATGATTTTGACAGCGGTCATAATGGTCATGCTGCGATATCAGTTGGTTATCATGTCCTGATCAAGAGACCTGTTAAGTTCAGGAAGGGTGAGTCAATGTTTACTTCTCCAACCAAGGTTTGCAGAATTGGCAAAGATGCAGTCTTGTTAGAAAAGAAAGGCTTGTGGACTAAGAGGCATCATAAGCACAAAGAAAGGTGCTGGTGTTGACAACCTAAGGGTGATTCTCTTGTACGAGTAAGGAATGATGATTCTATGTCTGAGAGAGGCGTTTGAGTTGGTAGCACTTCAGCAAGTCACATTACACCAGCAGGATGTGAGAGGTCACAAGAAGTGAAAATACCTCAGAAATCCAAAGATTTTGTTATGTATTAATGTTCTCTTTTCTTTCACATGCTATATGCCTTTTGCAGGATTTTCACTGCACGAAGTCTTTTCATAATATTGTTGTTGAGTGCTTTTCAGCTTGGTCAGTGCCGCAGCATTGTAATTAAATTTGTATTTATTTGTTTGTTTCTTTATTGTTGGGAGGAAGGTAATGTAATACAATGTGATGTTCAACCTTTTGACGCTATGGGCTTGATTACAAGTCTGGTGGTCCACGAACCGCCAGACTCATGGGGGGAGGAGGGCAGCGGCGGTCTCCTGACCACCCTATTACAATTAGGGTGGTCAGACCACGATTGCCCCCCTGCAGCCACCATTCCATGGTCATAGTGCGGCAGTCTAGAGGCAGAGAAATGCATGGTGGGACCGCAGCAGTCCCGCCAAACAAACATATTACAAGTTTCCTCTCCGCCACGGTTTTCATGGCAGTTTCTCCTTCAGTTTCTCCTTCTCCTGCAGAGACGGAACAAATGGGACTCTACAAGGCCCCCTTATGCCTCGCACCATGTGAATGCACACAGGGGGGCACAACATGTGCCCCCCTGTGTGCATGCACACCAGCTCCTCCATGCCATGCAGGAATTGTTTTTTGGCGTTCTCATTGCGGTGCCCATTTTCTAAGGTGCCGCCCTGGGGACATAAAAAAAAAACAGCCTGACACTCATACGGGTTTGGCGGTGAGGCGTAGCCGGTGCCACACCGCCAAACTCATAATCAGGCCCTATATGTTTATACTCAAATGAACCTTGTGCTTACTATATTGTGATGCTACCTGTTTGTAATTAAATGCACGTTGTGCTTGCAGTTGAGAACAGTCAGGTGAGGATTCCAGCAGAGATGGTCAGTTGATGCAGTAATCCAAGCCAGCTGGTCGTTGCTTGTTGTGGGTGTGATTGTAGACTTCTATAAACCTCCTTTTTAATCTGTTGAAAGTCTACTTACTACCGTCTGACTTTTCAATCACTGAATGATCTGTGTGTTCCTTCTGATGTCATAAGAAATGCCAAGCTCAGAAAAAGAATGCCTAAAAACTATGAAAATAATCTTTCTGTCAAAGACAAGGATGGTGACTCAAAGCTGAGCAATAAATAGGAGTCTCATGCATCCTATCATCTGGAATGTTTGTACTGACCTTCACAACACACATACTGCTAGTGAATGTCTTGCAGGTTCGATTGTTGAACGATACAGATTACATGGTCCTGCAGTACTCATCTTTGCTAGCTGCCCATTTTATGGTCTAGTTAATCATACATATAATGTATCAAACCATCAACTTCACTTTCCAATCTGTAACAGTAGATAAAAATGTGCCACACAGTGAACAGTGATGAGTAGGCTTGTGTAATTTGATATTTACAACAGTGACATACTTATAGTGCATTATTATTAAACGTACCACATCTTCCACAGCATTGTACTATTAGCAGTGCAACATTTTCCAGTAACAGTAGCCACCCAGATTGGTTCATCACCAAAAATAGCGCAGCACAAATAACAGTCCTGCACAACAATTTCACATCAACTCTAGTGTCGGACCTTCAGTAGTCCCCACTCTTCAAAGATGCCCCACTTTCAAACATGGTACATCATCATCAAAACCCCACCAATGATAGTGTCACATCAAAAACATTATGCAGGTGGCCTTGTGAAGCAGAAGATGAGCTCAAAGTAACAGGGTGCTATAAAAGAATGGAGGAGAGATAGACTGGTCAAGATGGGGGTCATATGAACGATACAGGGGTGTGGATTAAAGCTAGGGAGGCAGGAGGATGGGGCATACAGCGGTGTGCAGGCTACAACAGAGAGTTTGGTGTAGGGGTGGCGATGTAAGGCTGAGGCTTGAGAGGTGTGATGATGGCTTAGGAAACGGGGTTGGCACCTTTTGAATACATCTATCATCCATTGGGAGGAAATCTTGCTTGATGAGGATCAAAACTTTGCCTAAGCAATACACTGCCAAGCAAACAACCTTGCCGTACCTAAACGCGTGCCCTTCTGCAGCTTCAATAGTGAATGCCTGTAAGTTTTAAACAAAACAAAGATCCACCTTTTTGGGACAATGAGTCAAATCTCCAAAATAAGGGCAGCTAGTTTTAATCTCATCATGTATAAAACACCTGTACCTTCAAACCATCCAGTTAAATGGTTTGGCTTTTTTTTAATGAGAAACTGTCTTTGGGTCTTCAGGCAACATACGCTGGAAAATATATTTATTGCCTCTTCTACTTGTTACAGAAGTTTCACACTACAGTCCTCTCCTCACCTTAGTACTCAATTTCTGCCTTGACTATGGAATTAGTCTATATGTGTGAATGAAAAAGAAAGAATTTCTCCGGCCAGTTCCACAGAACATGGGTGTTCAGTTGATCTGAAACATGCTGCTGATGTTATAAAAGCTGATCTCGACTCCAGGATCGCTCGCCACTGACCGAATAGTGTTACATCCCAGTTACCAACACAGCCACTGAGGGTTGATGGCTCACCCCTTTTGATTCCATCTGTGCATGCAGTGTTGTACTGGGGTACTTATGAGTGTGTGTAGTACGTCAAAAATAACAAAGGAGAGGGAGTGTAGAGGTATATAAGATAGAATCCACCTCCAGTACAATTTTCATAACCCAAAAGATTCTATCCTATGTATATGTATTTATATATTTTTCTATATTCAGTCGTGATGTGAAAAAGGTGAACTCTGCTGATCTAGGGGTTGCCCTCGAAAAGCACTATGTGTTTTTAAAATACCCCTCACACACTAGTGTCATGCTTCATCATGGGGGTCTTCCCGCCCCTCTACAGGGCGGGGCATTCTTCGACCAGCGGGTACGCGGGAGCACTAGATTGTTTGTAATAGGCTATGTGTGGTATTGAAGGTGAGAGTGGTAGGGTATGTGATAGTAAGTGAAAGAAAATATTAAAAAATTTCCTGGCTAGTAGAAAAAATAAATTTTATTCGCTTCTCTGGCTGGAAATATTAAAAAGGGGTTCAGGTAGGGTGTATGTACTATACCCTACTGGGTCGACATGTTTCGTAAGAAGTTCCCCCTGCTTTACTCCTCAGGACCGTATGTGATCCCTAGTACACTCAAAAGTTAAATAAATTATATGTAATATGCCTATTGTCCTAATAACAGATTGCAAAAATAGGCTAATCTGTTATAGGGGTAAATAATTTCCCCTCAAAAAATGACCAGAATTGGCATACTGTTCCCATTGAAAACAGGCCTCATGAGCCCGCATCGGGGGGAAGGGTTTTCTCCACTGGTAACAATGACCGCTGTTTCACCCTCTCTTACACGATGTCCTCCGTGCTGCTCCGATCGACGAGTACATGAATGAAGTGCGAGTATGGGGTTGGTGTTTTTGTCTGGTGTTTGATCAGAGTGGATTTTAGTTTTTCAAGATGACATGTTATTTGCTTATTGGTTCTATATTTAATGCAGTGAAGATGTTTGTCAAATGACAGAATTAAACCAATCATGTACATATATTGTTTTGCCAAATGAGGAACATTGTCTTAAATTATGCACTGCAATGAAAAAATGGTTTAACTTTTTTTTACACTAAATGATAAAGGAAAAATAAATGAATTTTGAAATATAAGTAACGCTTGGAGACATGTTGTGTAACAGCAGATGACCCATTCTATTTCTAAATGGTAGCTAGTAGCAAAGAAATATAGGTCAAGTGAGAGGCGCTTTATTATTTAATCGCTCGCCACTGGCTCCAGTTTGAGGCTCATGTGACTGTAAAACACTAGGGCCTAGTAAATATAGGCATTCTGTTGGACTTGGCCCTCTCTGCACTGCCACGACAAACATTCCGTCTTCACTCCCTTCACGTGCTGAACCTATTTTAAGGGCTCGGTGCACTTTCCACTGCCAACCAGTGCTAAAGTGCTTGTGCTCTGCTCTCTGAGAAGGAAGACTGGACGTACTCCCTTCATTCCAGGCTACCTGAGTGACTCCAAGGTTCAGTTGGCTGACCATGTCTGAGCTACAGGGGCACAAAAAGTTTCAGAGGCCTCCCTGTAACTCCCCAGATGACCTGCTACAACAGGACCTGCGTTAACCTACAAATGGACCAGCCGGAGCCCTGCTGGCCTCTGCTAGATTGAGTCCCTGAACCCCTAAGCGGTGTCCATCCAGGTTCTGGACCCTTCAGACACAATCACAGTGCATTCCACTTCAAGAAAAAGAGAAAGACATCATCCACATAGAGCACCACTTGATCAGAGGCTTCCCCCTCACTACTCAAAACCAGGTATCTGCACATCCAACCTAAGCCACGGTGACAAAGGTTTAATTGTGATCGTAAATAGGAATAGTGACCATGGGCATTTCTTCCGCTTGACCCGCAATATCAGAAATGGTTATGGGGAGTCATTTCCAACCCTCACCATCACAGTGATGTCAGTATAGAACAATTTGTCATATGCTTTCTATTTAGGTCCAAAATTAAGGTTGCGGAGAAGAGTGAATAGATATGACCAGCCTACCGAATCGAAGGCCTGTCCAATTCACATCTGTCTCTTTATCATCACCTCTCCCTTTCTCTTTCATTTGTTTCACTATTACATACCTGTCTCTTCATTACTTCTTTCACCGTTCTCCCCACTTTTGCTCAGTTATCTCTTCAAATGGTTGTCTCCTTATTACCTCTTTTTCACTTCTTCCCTTTACCTGCCTCGTTATATCATGTCTGTCTCTTTATCAATTCGCTATCTCCCCTCACCCCTTCTGCTCTATTTCTAACCTCCTTATCACCGTGCTCTCTCCTATCTCCCCTCTCTCTGTACCTGTCTCTCAGCTCTTGATTTACCTTACATTTTCTCCCCCACTGCCTCTGTCACCTGCCTCTTTGCCATGTCTGTCAATGTTAGGGCTGGACGGAAGGATGAATGGCTGCACAACACCGGCACAGATAAATGAGATGAAGGCTACTGAGTTGACGCAGCTCCAGAGTTTGATTGAAGGTACTTCCCTACGGGAATCTGGTATCTTGCAAGTATCTGAGCAGTTGTTATTTACTATATCGAAGCCTTGTTCTCTGCTTCCAGTTGCCTCAATAGCGACCCCTTAGGTGCTTGCCAGTAAACCAAAAGAGTATCCCCTATTCCAAAGCTACTCTTCCAAAGAATACAGGGACAAAATAACGGGACACAAATTTCAAATGGCCAAGCAGCACTGGAGCAGGAGCAGGCAAAAAGAGCAATTGGGCCATCATTAATAGAGGAGGAAAATCAGGAGACCAAGATAATCAGTCCATTGTAGATGCCCCAAGGGTCGAGACACAAACATTGGCCGAGACCCAGCTACATAAAAATCAACAAGGAGAGTTGTCAGAGGCAGGGGCTTCCATACAGGTGTCTTCTAATCTACATGCCAATATGGATATCGGTGTGGAGAATCAATTTACTGATCAAATTCAGAAATCATTAAAACCAGTGCTGGAAACGATATTAGCAGAGATTTGTGGTTTAAAGGTGCAGCAAACTGAACACTGAAATGGTAAATCAAAGATTGCCTAAGATAGAGGAGAATCTCATACAGCTACATAAGCAGCTCCAGGAGGCTGAACAGAGAATATGTGGCATACAGGATGAGATTCAATTGTAACATAAGGACGTTCTCCCTGAACAAAAGAAGATTTGTCAGTTGGAAACTAAGGTGGAGGAAATGGAAAACCATTCAAGGTGTTCAAACATTAGATTTATTGGTATTCCTGAGGGCAGGGAGATATTCAGACCATCCAGCAATCGATGAACACGCTTATCAAAAGATTTATAATACCATCTGCACAATCTGACTTGACTATTATGAGAATGCTCAGAGTTCCAGCCCAGCAACCAGCGGAAACTAAATATCCTTAAATAGTTCTAGTGAACTTCTCAGATTTCCGTGTCAAAGAATAGATCTTGACTATGGCAATATTTCTGATAATGATCATATGAATATATTTTCTGATTAAACTTCTCAATGGTTGTTTCAGAAATTTAGACTTCTTGGAGGCCAAGCATCGGTGGTCTAACATGCTAAATTAAAAGCTTTTATGAATGGGCAATTAGGTTAATAATGGAAGGAGAATTCTTTTTTTTTGTGACAGGTTCTGAAAGATAGTGAAGGGAAGGGAAGTTCTGAAGCCTGGTATCCTTCTTTTCCTTTTCTTATTGGTTATTACAGGGGGGATTCATGAGTGAATCACATAGTGCTACAACGTGGCCATTGGTGGAAGGAGGATGCGAGGTGGGAAAGTGGGATGTCCCCAGTCTCGAGAGTTGGACTTGGGTTGGGGTGATGAGGAGGGAGGCCACTGAGAGGGGCTGTGGGTGCAGTTAAAAGAAGGCAGGATGAGAGAAGAGAGTGTAGGTGCAACAAAGAAAAGGGAGAAAAAAAAGAAGGTCTGAATTAGGGCAAAATAAACGATTGAGAAATGGTGTGAAATTGAGGTTTGATTGCTGGGAAAAGGTCAGAGATAACTTGTTTAGGCTCAATACTGGCAATCCAGATGATAATTCGTAAGTCTTAGGCTAATAATGACACAGAATATAAAGATAGTTACGTGTAACATGGAGGGTCTGCTAAATAAGCAGAGAAGTGAAGTTCTTCTGAATTGGTTAGCATCATTTTTTACAGAGGTAATTTTTTTTCAGGAAAGCTAGTTAAAGTCTAACACCCCCAAACTATCTATTCTGACAAAGTACATACAGGCAGATTTTGCCTCAGCGGATGTGGCAATGCGGGGGGTGGGTATATCATTTTTTAATACAGTATTTTGGGAGGTTGAGGACGTTATTCAAGGAAGAAAGGGCAGATGGATATATATGAAGGTCAAGGTTGCAGAGTCCATGTTGAATCTCTTGAATTATCATGGACCCATTTTTGATGAGACCAAGGCATTGGAGCAAATTTATGACCTTGTAATACAATCGGAAGGATCGCTAATAATGGGGGAGATTTTAATTATATACAAGACCTAGCATTAGTTAGCTCTAATAAAACTAAGAAACAATTAAAACCTAAAACAACCAAATTGTTAAATATAATGAAGGAGGATCCCGGGCATCTTGACCACCTTGGCTTTTCTCAGACTTATGACTTCCTCCTGTCTATATTTGTTTCTTTTGACAACATTATTGAAAAGAGGGAGGACTGAGATACTGGCCAGTTCTTATTCAGACCATTCTTTAGCCTCTCTTTTAATAATCCTAGAAGCACCTCAGAAAAACAGGCTGAAATGGCAGTTCGGTAAATCCCTGCTTGTAGACCAAATCTGGCTAGGTGAAATGAGGCACTTTATAACAGAATTTTTTAAGATAAATGAAAATACTGCAGCACAAAAAAATTGAGATTTTACAGACCTCATTTGAGAGGGCCGGTCGGGAGCTCAATTTGAAGTTAATGGGGGACCAACGCTCTTCGATAGCACATCAACAGGCTCAAGAACAGTTGAACAGGGTTATACAGCAATTAAAGGATTTTTTTTATGCTGGAAGATATTGCAGGGAGCAAAGCTTTCTGACAAAAACCCTATGAGGAGAGTCAAGTCATAGGCAAATACCTAGCATGGTCCACTAAAATCCAGAAGAGTATGCAAGCAGTTACTAAAGTAAGAAATCTGAATACTGGAATTATAGAGGATGATAATGAGAGGATAGCTGAGGTGTTTCTTAGCCACTATAGAAAAATCTACGCAGAACCTCTGGTAATAGATGAGCAAGAGCTAGCACATTATTGTGGGTCCTTTCAGCTACCACAAGTTTCTAGTACTCATAGGAGTGCAATCATTAAAAACGTAGAGCCCCTGGAAGTAGCCAATGCCCTTAAACAATTTGGCTAGCGCAAAGGCCATCAGAAGTGATGGCATTTCAAAGGAAGAGTATAAGCCTTTACAAGATAAGCTTCTCTCTTTTTTTATCAACTTTTTTAACCAATTTACGGGTGGGATAAACATTTCCAAGATTTTTAAGGAATCAGTTGTAATAGGATTTCACAAAAAGACAAAGATCCAATGGATTCCAATTCTTATCGCCCTGTATGTTTGTTAAATACGGATGATACATTATTCATGAACATTTAGTCGACCAGCAATGCTATCAGAGAATGTTTCAGTATCGGTAGTGGCTGCCCGCTCATTGATTTTACAGTGCTGGAAAACAACAATGGCACCGCCAATAGGGCAACGGTTTACTAAGATGACCAGTATGGAGGTCAGGAGGGGGGTTGACAGTATGGAGGTCAGGAGCAACGGACGTCTCAGCCGTGCACGCCGCTTTGACTCTGAGCAAGCAGCTTTCCCCGCTACCCAGAGAGGGATCTCCAGACACGGACCGTGTCTTCTCCTCCACCGAGACCGGATCTGACCGGTTGGCCCAGGATCAGGCAGAGATCCTCCTCCTGACCTCCATACTGTCAACCCCACCCCTTTTGTCTGATACGACGCGACCACCAACTGGGGCGCATTAGGGTCGAAACGTCGACGCTCACCTATGGTCCAGAAACTCCAGGATCGTTGAAATGAATGCTATGGTTCCTTGGATGTGAAATATATTCTGGCCTACTTTACCCCTGTACATAATTGTATATATGTATATAATTCTTGATCTCATTGCATATTGCTTCATGCACCAAGCACTTGTCACCAATTGTCACAATTCTTTCACTTATGTCATAATGTAACATGATTGAATTGCAATATAAATTCATTGCAAACTACCCCTTGGCTTTAAGAGATTGATTTTGCTTGAGGATTCATTATCTCATTGCATAGGTGTCTCAGAGAGTTTTCATACGTTTGTTTTGCATTAATCAGCATTTTTCAAAGTGATTTGCCTTACCCAACAGAACCACCTTTGTATTTAACTAATATCTATATGAACCAAGATCCTTATGATATATTGGGCTGGGATATATCGATACTAATATGGATGCATGATTCAAGAAATTTTATTGACTTTTAGGATTCATTTGATATGCTTTTCTGGGGGTATCCTAGTTTTGGACATTAGTGCAATTTCTGAATTGAAACATGTTATTGGTTGTTGTTTTATATTGACCAGGTATAGATGCATTTGTAAATGAAGATAAGATACCTGTAGCTACTGTATTGTGGTTTAATAATATGCTAGATGTTACATGACGGATAAATTGTTAGCCCTATTACATCCTATATGCTATATTTTTAATGGTGATGAAAATCTAAATGCTGGACATTACTGCTATCTATTAAGCATAGGTGCTTTGAATGCTGCCATTAGTGAGAATACATCACCCTGCTGAAAGTTTACCATTTTCATCTATATTTTGCTCCTTATTATTATTGCTGCTATTCTTGGAGATGCAAGATCGTATTTATATGCTGAACGTAAGTATCACTGTTGCAGAACTTCAATATGGTTGCACTTATGCACTTTATAATTATTAATGCTGCTATTTGTAAAAACTAAGATTGCATTTAATACGGATGTGCTGACAAGAACAGCACAAAATGTTGGTTAGATTGATCTTGCTGCATTGCACCACTGCACTTTATATATCAGGTATGTGAGCTGTGTATAAATTATATCTCTTGTAATGAATGAGCTGTTACTTACCCTGCTCAAATAAAACAAATGTCTGCAAACTCTCCCCTCTTTCATGCTGCTTATTGTCACTTATCTGCCGCTAAACCAACTCTTTTCGCCTTTCCCTTTGATACCCCTCTTTCGCTAACCTGCATGTGGAGATCTGTTTTTTATCACCTCACAATCACTCTTGCTCTTCTTTCTGTCTTTCTTTCTGTCTCACCTGTGCCTCTTAAGTGCCTGATTTCTCACGTCGTTTTTTTCCTTCCCTGTGTTGTCTTTTACCTCCCTCACATTAGGCTCTGCCGTCTTTTTCTTGCTCTCACTGACAGAAAGAGACTTGAGGCGCCTTTCTGCTGTGGGCCTTCTCTGCCAGCAACAATTATGTATTTTTCACATTTTGTGAGCGTTTTACTGTTCTGGGATATACCATCCCCTCATCCACTATTTGCTGAATTTGTTTTGTTGACTTTAGGACTCTGGGCACTTTACCACTGCGAACCAGTGCTAAAGTCAATGTGCTCTCTGTTTAAAACATGGTACATTGGCTTATCCACAATTGGGATATTTAATTTGCATACAAGTCCCTAGGAAAGTGCACTGCATGTGCCCAGTGCCTGTGAAATAAATACTGCTAGTGAGCCGGCAACACTGAGTGTGACACCTTCTCAAGTAGCCTTCTAAACATGGCTCAAGCCTCCCACGGCAGAGCCTGTGTGTGTAGTTTTAAACTGCCTTATTGACCCTCCAAGTTAACCTTCTTGCCAGGCCAAATCCTTCCTTTTTAATCCATATGTCACCCCTAAGGAAGGCCTTAGACAGCCCCAAGGACAGGGTGCAATGTATTTCAAAAGTTGGACATGCACTTTTTAGTTTTACATGTCCAGGTAGTGATAAAATCTTACATTGGTTTTTAACTGCATGGCATATCCTTCTTATAGGTTAAACTTGAAATTACCTTAGTACATTTTATAAGTGTAACTTATGGTAAAGTTGGATTTTAAGTTGCAAGTCTGAAAATGCCCTTTTAGAAAGTTGGTATGTTTTTTACCTAACCCTTCTGTGCCTTCTGCCTGTCTCTGAATATATGTCTGGGGTTAGTGACAGCTGGGCTTTCTGAGCTCCCTCTAAACAGCCACACACAAAGGGAGTTAGGTGTGCCGGATGGCCAATCCTCAGCCTTATGGGCCATCCTGGGCAGGATGGGAGGAAGGAGCTGACACTTACACCTGAATAGGCTATGCCTGTTCCCACACAAAGATTATTCAAAAGTATATAGGGGTTTACCAAAATCACCCTCCTCTACCTGGGTAAAGGTACTACAACAAGTAGAAAAAGAAAAATGGCAAGGAGGAAAGAATACATGTGTAAATCTACTAACTCATAGGAAACTCCATATTACCCTAGATACAGTCCATCATCCTGTTGTTAATTCATGTACCTTGTTGAAGAGCGAAACATCACATACAACAGACACAAATTTTCAAACAGCTGATCATTATTATTTTTTGTTGTTTTTCCTTTAAAACATACAGACGTACATACAGACAAGGTGTACAACACAAATCAAACAAAAGCAACAAAAATCCATAAGTTCCTACTACCCACTCATTAGAAATTCATGTGGTGTTTGCATATTAAATAAAAGCAATCCACTATGAGGTCGTCATTTAAGCACTTGAGGTAACCACCCTCTAACAACCTTGGTTCAAATGTGCCTTTAATCATAAACGATTTTCAATTCCTGTTAGACTCCTCTTGGCAAAAGACTGTCGACGAGGACGCATTTCGGCCGTCATTTACATCTTGTAATACACAAAAAATTGCCCCCTCTCCAGTTATTTTAAATTGAGGACCAAATACACTCTTATTTTAATTCGGTCGGGTATATTTATTCATACCTTTTAATCATATTCTTTTGTACAAAAAACGTTTCAAATGGCAGAAAGAGAATACACCAAACAAACAATTACTGACAAAACTTATTAGATGAACAATTAACAAAAAAACATATTCACGAAATTATCAAACAATAAATATACACAATACATCCAACATTCACTATACATTGCAGTGCAGAATTTTGCAATATATGAGATCAAATCAATGATCAAACTTCTTTACATAAACAAGAATGAAATTATTACATTCAAAGAGCAAATAGAGGCATGTATCACAATTATCCTGAAACACTTTAGTTGTTACAATTCGCTCTTGCTGGGGTAGCCGACGCGTTTCAAGTTTGGACCATGAGTGTCCAAACCATCTTCAGGGCTTTGTATTATTCTGTTGGGATGCAGAAAAACGTAGTTTTAATACAACCAAGTCGCCTCTATTTTTAAAACTCCACCGTTTGGATAAAAACAAATGTACCTGTGTGATACTATGTGGTTTAACTTCTATCACTAGGCACAACTCTTTTCCTCAACTGTCAGGCAGTGCTCTGTGTTCAGCGAGCAACAGTCTGTGAAACAAACAACATATTGCCTATCTTTACTCATTGTAATGCCAGGGATTTAAAGACCACCTAATACTAGTTTGAGAATGGTTTTTCGTACCTTGAACTGCGCTATCTTGCGTTGCACCGGGGGGCGGGAGAATGTCTTGTTCCTTGTTCTTATGATCCTAATTAAATGACATATAACCTGCTTTTAGATAACCCTTAAATGTCAACTAGGAGGAATAAGTACGTGTTATTCCCAAACCCGTTTCGTACCTTCAAATCATGTAATGGTACCAGTCAAAGGCCTTTGTTTTCTTTCTTTCTCTTTAAGTCCTCCACGTCTACCTGTTTGTATAACGCACTTGTGAGTACACAATATTTATAGAGATTCACATGTTTACATAAAACCGGCAGCCTCACTACAGAAACAGGTCTGCATACCTGAATCTTCGGTAGAGCAAGGCGTCGCCTCTCGCCTCCCGTTTACCGCCCCGTCCGGGGCTGTAGGAAAAACGGCCTCGCCTTCTGTTTAGTGCTTGGCGGGTTCCGCTTGGGATAACAAATCTCCCGTTCTGTTCGAAAAAATCAAGCGCATTATTAAACGCTTCGCGTTCAGCGGGGTGGAGAAATGAGATTCTGCGCTACCGCGTAGATTTCATTACCTGCATTCGCAGTGCACTCTTTTTCTGTTATGCTCCTTGGTTGCTACTAGCTCGAGTGTGTAGCTAGCCGCCATGTTGTCTAACTATAAAAAGGGACTTACTTGTAAAGTCAATGCATTGTGGGAGTTGTAGTGTGTTTAAAATTGGAACGCATGAATCATAGTTGCGTGGGTGACAAATTGGTTTTTTGGGATACCTATATTATTAGAAAGATAAAAATCACACAAGTATTGTCATTAATACTCAAAAGGAATGCATATTTTAATACATCACTTCCTGAATCAAGAACTTTTGCTGCAAGCTTTGCAAGGATAACCGGGCAGTGTGATGGAAAGTCTCAAATTCTTGACAATTCAGTCATATTATTTAATCCAGTCATTGTACAGTTAAATTTAAGGATAAGGTATGCTTCCTTCTCAAGTAGCATCCTTTAAATGTCCGCAGGGCGTTGTACATTGCTCATTGTATGGAGGACAGACCACCTGAAGTCGGTTTCACTATGTGACATCTCAACGAAATGTTCAACCATAGGAGCTGTGAGTATTTTCTTTTTAATTCTCGACCTGTGTTGTCCTATTCGGAGGTTAACCTGCTGATTTGTTTTGCCTATGTAGATTTTTTGACAAGGGCAAATGATCACATAGATCACGTTTTTGGTTTTGCAATTTGAAAAACTTAGATGTCGCTACTGCTTGAGAGCAGATCTTCCAAAATCTCAGCCAAAACATGACCTTCGAGCATTATGGGACATGAAACCATTAGAGGGCCACCACAGATGCGGCAATTGTGTTGCATGTGGAAACACGATCGAAGGTAATGAGTTCCAGCACCAAGGAGTTGGTCATGTTTTGGCTGAGATTTTGGAAGATCTGCTCTCAAGCAGTGGCGACATCTAAGTTTTTCAAATTGCAAAACCAAAAACGTGATCTATGTGATCATTTGCCCTTGTCAAAAAATCTACATAGGCAAAACAAATCAGCAGGTTAACCTCCGAATAGGACAACACAGGTCGAGAATTAAAAAGAAAATACTCACAGCTCCTATGGTTGAACATTTCGTTGAGATGTCACATAGTGAAACCGACTTCAGGTGGTCTGTCCTCCATACAATGAGCAATGTACAACACCCTGCGGACATTGAAAGGATGCTACTTGAGAAGGAAGCATACCTTATCCTTAAATTTAACTGTACAATGACTGGATTAAATAATATGACTGAATTGTCAAGAATTTGAGACTTTCCATCACACTGCCCGGTTATCCTTGCAAAGCTTGCAGCAAAAGTTCTTGATTCAGGAAGTGATGTATTAAAATATGCATTCCTTTTGAGTATTAATGACAATACTTGTGTGATTTTTATCTTTCTAATAATATAGGTATCCCAAAAAACCAATTTGTCACCCACGCAACTATGATTCATGCGTTCCAATTTTAAACACACTACAACTCCCACAATGCATTGACTTTACAAGTAAGTCCCTTTTTATAGTTAGACAACATGGCGGCTAGCTACACACTCGAGCTAGTAGCAACCGAGGAGCATAACAGAAAAAGAGCGCACTGCGAATGCAGGTAATGAAATCTACGCGGTAGCGCAGAATCTCATTTCTCCACCCCGCTGAACGCGAAGCATTTAATAATGCGCTTGATTTTTTCGAACATTTGTTATCCCAAGCGGAACCCGCCAAGCACTAAACAGAAGGCGAGGCCGTTTTTCCTACAGCCCCGGACGGGGCGGTAAACGGGAGGCGAGAGGCGACGCCTTGCTCTACCGAAGATTCAGGTATGCAGACCTGTTTCTGTAGTGAGGCTGCCGGTTTTATGTAAACATGTGAATCTCTATAAATATTGTGTACTCACAAGTGCGTTATACAAACAGGTAGACGTGGAGGACTTAAAGAGAAAGAAAGAAAACAAAGGCCTTTGACTGGTACCATTACATGATTTGAAGGTACGAAACGGGTTTGGGAATAACATGTACTTATTCCTCCTAGTTGACATTTAAGGGTTATCTAAAAGCAGGTTATATGTCATTTAATTAGGATCATAAGAACAAGGAACAAGACATTCTCCCGCCCCCCGGTGCAACGCAAGATAGCGCAGTTCAAGGTACGAAAAACCATTCTCAAACTAGTATTAGGTGGTCTTTAAATCCCTGGCATTACAATGAGTAAAGATAGGCAATATGTTGTTTGTTTCACAGACTGTTGCTCGCTGAACACAGAGCACTGCCTGACAGTTGAGGAAAAGAGTCGTGCCTAGTGATAGAAGTTAAACCACATAGTATCACACAGGTACATTTGTTTTTATCCAAACGGTGGAGTTTTAAAAATAGAGGCGACTTGGTTGTATTAAAACTACGTTTTTCTGCATTCCAACAGAATAATACAAAGCCCTGAAGATGGTTTGGACACTCATGGTCCAAACTTGAAACGCGTCGGCTACCCCAGCAAGAGCGAATTGTAACAACTAAAGTGTTTCAGGATAATTGTGATACATGCCTCTATTTGCTCTTTGAATGTAGTAGTTTCATTCTTGTTTATGTAAAGAAGTTTGATCATTGATTTGATCTCATATATTGCAAAATTCTGCACTGCAATGTATAGTGAATGTTGGATGTATTGTGTATATTTATTGTTTGATAATTTCGTGAATATGTTTTTTTGTTAATTGTTCATCTAATAAGTTTTGTCAGTAATTGTTTGTTTGGTGTATTCTCTTTCTGCCATTTGAAACGTTTTTTGTACAAAAGAATATGATTAAAAGGTATGAATAAATATACCGGACCGAATTAAAATAAGAGTGTATTTGGTCCTCAATTTAAAATAACTGGAGAGGGGGCAATTTTTTGTGTATTACAAGTATATAGGGCCCAGCCCTCCTTCAGCCCCACCAAGGGTCTACCTCCTTTTTGTGGTCATTTACATCTTGGCATCCTCAGGACAAGGGTAAGGGAACAATCAAGATGCGGACAAAAGAGGCTAATGGTCAGCTTTCGGGGAACTAAATCAATGCCTGTAGCGATATTTCACTCCATTAGTTGTAATGACTTATATTGATACTTCTGGTATGCTAACTCCTCTGTAGTGATTCATTTAATAGTGTCCCAGGCATTCCTCACTCTATTTGTCTCTTCCCAGGGCTAAACGCCAACCTCTACACCATCTGCCGGCAACTACTATACTACGGAATAGCCTCATACGTTAAAATTGGAATTACCTTAGTACATTTTATAAGTGTAACTTATGGTTAAGTTGGATTTTAAGTTGCAAGTCTGAAAATGCCCTTTTAGAAAGTTGGTATGTTTTTTACCTAACCATTCTGTGCCTTTTGCCTGTCTCTGAATATATGTCTGGGGTTAGTGACAGCTGGGCTTTCTGTGTTCCCTCTAAACAGCCACACACAAAGGGAGTTAGGTGTGTCTGATGGCCAATATATAGCCTTATGGGCCATCCTGGGCAGGATACGAGCGAGGAGCTGACACTTGCACCTGAATAGGCTATGCCTGTTCACACACAAAGGGCTGCATACTCCCCATTAGTGAGGCGGCAGGAAGGGCAGGGACTTTTTGCACTTCAAAGTCCTATCTTTGAAGTCCCCCCAATTCAAAGGCACAACTAGACCTCAGACACCGTCACTTCAGTACATTACTGGACCTGCGGACATTCTGTCAGGAAGAAGGAATGCTGTGCTGCTGAAAGGACTTTCACTCTGCTGAAATTTGATGGATTCCTGCTCTGCTGTGCCTGCCCTGCTTCCTACTCCCCTTCCAGCCTGGGAGGGAGAAGGATTGGACCTGCATTTCTACATCTCCAGACTAAAGTGACTCCAAGGGCTTGCTGGCTTGCCTCCTGTTCTGAAGTCTCATGGACATCAAAGGTTACCAACAACCCAGCTACAGCCTCTGGACACTACCAACCTTAATCCTGCCCTGTCAAGTGGTGTCAATCCAGTACTAGGACCTTGGAGGTGGGTTTTCTGGCTGTTTTCTGCAAAATCCATACATCGACAATGTTGAGCTGAACAGAACCAGTGCATTTCCCTCGACACTGATGCACCGCTGCTACTGCTCGAACCGCAGACATCTTATCGCAAATGAAGCGACACATCTGCCCATTTCCGATGCATCTCCAACTCTGCGCAGCTCGGCATCAATGTATTATTTTGTGCTGCTCTCATTGCCTATGGCCCAGCAGTTCGACGACAATGCATTGCCATGATGCCCATCATATCTTGACTCTTGAAGCGTCTTCGACTTAGCGCAGCTCAGAACCCATGCGTCGCCTACATCTGCAGGGTTGACAGCAACATATTGCCTCTTTTGCTCCGCGCATCACCCTTGCCATCAGTGCATGCAAGGTACAGTACAGCGGGCCAAGGTGGGTCCCTGTATCCGACCCATGCTCCATAGCAGTTTGCCTGAATTTTTAGATTTGACCCAGACAAGCATGACCAGATAGCTCAGTTGGTGCCATTTGTTTCTAAGCACTCCAATTCAGTTAAATGTTTAAAATGTCATATCTTGACTTCTACTGATTGGATTTTTGTCATTTTGGTCTTGTTTTTCTCATACAAACATTCGCTATTTTTCTAAACTGGTGTGGAGTCCTTTTCACTGTGTTTTCACTGTGTTAGTGTTTGAAGTGTTGCACAAATACTTAACACATTACCTCTTAAGTTAAGCCTGACTGCTCTGCACTAAACTACTAGAGGGTGAGCACAGGTTAATTTAGGGTGTGTATCTGACTTAACCTGACTAGGATTGTGGTTCCTGCTAGGACAGGGTGCATTTCTGTGCCGACTAGAAACCCCATTTCCAACATGTTGAAATATTAATAGTGATGTTATACTTCTGTTCTATGTGTTTGGTTGTTCGTTCTAGTATTTTGTGTACTTGTTCAAGTTTGTGTTAAAACATGGGAAAGAAAAGAAAGTACCCTCATTTAGGTTTTGGCATTATGTTTGTGCCACCTTCATCATCCCAAGAATTGTTTGAAAATGCTGAGCTTTAAGTAGCATTTTATGTGTGCATGTTTCATGTTGCGAGGTCAGCAGAGAAAGAATGATAGCATCATTGTGTATGTTGTGACACATTGGTGGTTTATGTCTGAGTCTTAATATGCATTTTAGTATTATTAGGTCATAAGCCTTAACGGTCATTGGGAATAGGTGAAAGTCTGAATGAGAAAGATTGTATGGTACAAAACAGAGGAAGTACAGCATCTTCCTGCATGTTATATGTGTTGATACATTGAGTGTGGGGACAGGATGATATTCTTGCCATATGTAGATTTGTCTGTGGACCACATTGAAGAAGTTTTTATTTTGGTAATGTTTTACTACTTTTATCATTTTAATAGACTTGGGCCTGATTATGAGTCATGCAGACTAGTATTACCGGGTTGGGTACTAACCTAGCTGATCATGAATGGCCAAGATACTGGACCTGATTTTACTTGCTGAAAAATCTTGCCAGTAAAATTGCTATGGGAATAGGCAGCATTCAGACCGATATTCCTGCTCCCCCTTCCCTAACCCTCAGATGTGTCATGTGGTAAACATTTCTCTGCATTTCCTGCCATCCGCCCTCCTTCCTCAGGTTCACAGCAACCCCCCATTTACATTTAGGACCTGCTAAGAGCAGACCCTGGGGTTGCTGGGAAAGTAAACTTTGGCAATTGAAATGAAGCAGGAGACAGACTGATAGAGTTCTACCAAGAAAACTCACTTTGCATAATGAACATGTGGTTCAAACAATCCAAAAGAGGACTGTACATGTTAAAAGGCAACTCTGAAACAATATTGGCTACATAATCTACTACAGCAGAAGGTGGAATAGCTCAGTACTGTTAGTAAAAACACACATTCAGGAGGAGATTGTAGCACATATCATGAACTATTAACATCAATGCTGAAGATACAACTAAGACAACCAAGAAGGCCCCAATACTATGTAGATGTGACCTAGATAACATACCCTTCATTTATACTATCACCATGGAAAAATGTTTCAACACCCTCAGCTTAAACGAAAGAAAACTCGATGAGCTCTGGGAAGAGATTTACAATATCATACTCCAAGAAGCCAAGAAAAATATTTCTCAAGCCAGACGCAAGTAAAAACCAAACATGATCTACAATGAAACACTGGTAATAGCAAGTAAAAGAAGTCATGCAAAAGCCAGCAGAGAGAGGAATACAGTTGCAGGCGAAATGCTGAATTTAAGCGCAAAGCGAAGAAAGATTAACCAGAATATCCCAAGCAAAAATGGCAAGAGATTGAGGATAACAATTAGAGATGCATAACAAGAGACCTCTTTAGGAAGATGAAGGTAATGAAGGAAAAATTCTGCCCACATATTGGAACATTGAAGAACAAAGAAGGAAAAGATCTCTTGATTGGAGAAGACACTAAAAGAAGATGGGAACAATATAAAGAAGAACTACACAAGCAAAGTGAGAGAGGTTTGAAGATCAAATCTCACAGCTGAAGCCTGATATTCTAGAAAGCGATGTTAGATGGGCATTGAAACTGAAAGCGATGCACAAAGCAGCTGGCATGAATGCAATTCAAAATGAATTGTTCAAAATAATGGAAGACAACAGGATCAAAGTAATAGCAGTTGTTTGTCAGCAGATATGGAAGAGGATGCAGTGGCCGAAACGCTGGAAGAGATCCATATTTGTCTGTATTGCAAAAAAAAGGGGATACAAATGATTGCTCATATTACTGCACAATAGCCTTACTATCACATTCCATTAAGATCATATTGAGGATCATACAAGCAAGGCTACAACCATAAATGGAGTGTGAATTGCCAGATGTACAAGTTGGTTTCAAAAACAAAAGAGGAACCACTGGACCAAAACGCTAACATGCAAAGGATAATTCAAAAAGCCCTACAATTTTAGGACAACATCTTTTCCTGCTTTACAGACTACACTAAGGTTTTCGACTGCATTGATCATGGAAAATTGTGGAATTTATTAAAATAAACAGAAGGAGTTGATGGACGGAGTGCTGAAACTTTTCAGACACTCAACTCCAGTCACAGATCTGGGTTGAATCCATCATCGTTCTTTAGCTCACTTCGCCACCCCAGTTCAGACCCACCCATATGCAAATCAGTCTTGGCCCTGTTCCTTATGGGAACAGTCTAGCCTGCATTGCCAAGCCAGGTCTTCCCTAGACCGGAAACAAGCATCCTGGGACCGGTTTCGGGGTAACACCCCTCATCAACCAAGCTTGCTTGAATCCAGTGACAAAGTGAGCAAGGGACCCACGTCTGTGCATAACCTGCCAGCTTAGGGAAACAAACCAAACACAAGGAACCTGCCAGCTTAGGGAAACAAACCAAACACAAGGAGATGATGGATTAATATGCTGAAACCAAAGGGCACCCTAACCATGAAGTAATTTAATTTCCCTGCATAGCACACTAGTGCCTGCAACTTCCATAAAGATTGGGGTAAACATGTTTAAATTTGTCTGGTGCTAAACCGTCCTTCTGCACTAATCTTTCAGCGTTTCTATGTTTTTTTTGCTGCGAGTTGACAGTTGGAGATCCCTCCACAGTGTTATTCCTTTTATGGAGTGGCATCTACAATCGCCACTACTTTACTGTTGATCATAGAAAGAGCCGGTGGCAGACTTAAAAATAATGCAAACTTTCTGCTTCATCAACAGAGAAATCTTGTTTTACAAGTGTCTAAATATTTTGGATATAATGCACTTGTAATAAGGCAGATGGGATATCCATCGTGTTTGTGAGGGAGTACACGTACGCCGAACACACACTTATCAAAAGACAGTCTTTCTACCATCAATTACAGAAAGCATCACTATCCAAAGCAAATATGAACTAGGGTTTTAGAGTATAAAAGTGTATGGGGAGGGGAAGTTAGTGATCTCAGGGTTCTGAGATAAGGTGTCCCATGATTCAAAAGAGACTAGACTATGAGCAGCGTAACCACCCACTAGCTCCCCCACCATGAACACCAGGTAAGGCTTTAAAGAGGCCCAACATACGAGCCCCAAAAGAGGTGAAAGCAAGAAGGGTATGGAGTGCCTCTGAGTCCAAGTAAAAGAACAGGGAGATACTAAAGGTGGGGGTAAGCCATGAGTAGCCCCACACTGAAGAGAGAGGGAGGGGAATTCCCCTTTTCAGAACTAGGGCTCTCACACACCTAGCGAGCTAGGTGTCATGCTTCATCATATGAGCCTGCCCCTCGTCAGGTTGGCGCTGCATTACCTGACGAGCACCCAGTATGGGACTCTTTGGCAGGGATCTTTTGTTCCTGCTGTAGGGTGCCGTGGGGGTGAGGGGCCTAGTATGTGTAGATGTGGGAGGGAAGTAAGGTAAAACAGGTCAGTTAGTCCTAGCAATTATTTATTCCAAAGATTAACTGCCGAATTAAAAATATAGAGAGAGGCAGTGAACTAGAGGCAATGTATCTAGCTATATGTGCCCTACTCTCGGTCGGTCAACATGTTTGGTGCCATGAGTGTGAGGAGGATCTGGCCACTAATTCAGGACCAAAGTGAACGCTATCTACACAGCGTGGTAAGTGAAAAAACTACATACCACTTTCTCAGGTCAATAACCTCTACTGTTGTCCAGTGATGACTGCAACAGTATCCGGCGGTCAAAAAGGACACCAATTTGGGTCCAGCGTTCAATGAGCACTACGTCTGGTATGTAGTTTTTGGTCCTGAAGTGGGCGGCATGTGTAGATGAGCCGCCGACCACGAGAAACCTCCTGGGCCCAGGGGGCAGGGCCCGTCCAGGGCAAAGCGCGGTGGCAGGAGGCAGAGCCAGCCCGCGTGCTTGTCAGAGGCTGCAGTGACAGGTGAGGGGGAGGCTGGACTTCAGCATGACACAGCCGTCCTGCTGGATTTGAGCACCGATGAGGGGTGAGACGGGGCGCTGCTGATGCTGGCATGCCGTTAGACCTTTCCACTAGGCCCAAAATGGCTCAAGGGGAGAGGGAAGCTCCCAGCAAACAGGGCCCTGCAAAAAAAAAGGCAAAAAAGGCAGGGCCTGAGGGTGTGGGCTCCATGGGGGTGTCATGCTCCAGGTATCATGGCAATGGGGTTGCTGCTGCTAGGTGGGACAGGGAGAGGGACGCTCAGCCCCCGATAGTGCCACGATGGGCAGGGCTATCCCTGCAAAATAGAATTAAGGAGCAGAGGCGCCTGGTACAGGAGACAGAGGACAGGTGGGAGGCCATGTGCGAGGCCAGGGACAGGGTGGGCCGTGGAGGCACTGAGTGGGAGGATGAGGTAGTGAGGGAATCGGGGGAGGGTGCCCCTTTTCAGGCTCAGGACCACAGGTAGGTGGGGGGTCATGGACAGCCTGCAGGGCGGTGAGGCCCATTGGTGCTGAGGACCCCCCAGATTGGAGCAGCCTGGGGGGGGGATTTACCCAGCTGTGGATGCTGGGACAGGGAGGGTAGTGCCAGTGGGGCGCACCACGGCTCCGGCAGGTCGGCCAGAAGTAGCGGGTGTCTGTGGTAACCTGCCACCGAGGGAGCGTGCAAAGCAGGTAAAGGGGGGAAGGGTCCCGGGAGAACAGTGTGGTGTGTGAGCAAAAGAGAAGGGTGCAGGAGAGAGTGAGTGTGAAACTGGAGAATGAAACTGAGTTGGTGTTGGACTATCAGGAGGAGAGTGATGAGTGAGAGGAAGGGGAGTTGTCCTTCCTCTAACTCCCTGTTTGCCCCCTGTTTCCTGTTTGCCCCCTCTGGTCCGTCTGGACATGGGTCCAGACGGACAAGTTGGTGGAGGCCTGGGTCCAGATGGACAAACTGGTGGGGGCGGACAATAAGGAGGATAAGACGGGTGACAAACATCAGAAAAAATTGCAGTATATTGGGTTGGTGATTCTATTGGGTTCCCATCTATCAGATAAGACCTGTACCAGGATATGGAAACACGAATATGTTGATGTTTTCAAACTACTACATTGGGAGATACAGTCTAAAGAGGGTTCAAAAGAGGAGGAATGGGAATTGACAAGACGGCCGAGGGTGCCCATTACTATGGAAAACTGGACCTCAGCATTTCTGATTTTCTCCAGTATATACTGCAAAAAATACCTAGACAGAGCGATAGCCTTACTAAAATACATGGACATAATCAAGAAATCTCAGATACATTTCGTGGGCTCAACGTAGCTGCGTTATGACAAGGAGTTCGGGGCACGAGTTAGCATCAATCCAGACAAGCCTTGGGGGGAGTTGGATCAAGAGTTGTGGATGCAGTGGATGTCATCCATGCAATCAACAGCATCTACCCATAGGGCGATCCATCTGCCGGTGACCTATTGGTCCTTTCAGACATGTCCTGCCCAATATGGGGTGGTGGGAGCAGTGTGGGAGCGGGGAGTGCAGGCAGGCCATCCAAGCCACGTGGGGCAAATACAGGGGCATGATGGAATTTCAACAAGGGGTCCTGTACAAGGCATCCTTGTAAATTTAAGCACAAATGCTCTAAGTGCGGGGGTAGACACCCACTTGTCCAGTCCTTTACCCTGGCCACACCAAGTGAGCAGTGACGGGCAACAAAAGGGAGGGGCAAGCTTGACCAAAGGGCCCCTACTCCAACTAAGCTGGAAGCCGTGGGCCCATTGGTCGCAGTCTAGTCCACCCCGACAGAGAGGCGGCGCTGCGTTTGCAATGAGGTTTTCAAGAATGTTTTCGGGTGGGGTATCAAGGCCCCAGAGTCAGGCGCTGGGCAGATAACTTGTAATCAGCCAAACAACTAACTGAAATAGTAGCAGCAAAATTGGAAAAGGAAGTGGCAGAAGGGAGGATGGCGGGCCCCTTTACGGACTAGCCATGTGAGTACTTGATCGTGTCACCATTGGGGGTGGTGCCCAAAAAAAAGACCTGGGGGAGTTCCGAATGATTCACCACCTCTCCTGGCAGGAGGGGGAATCAGTTAATGATTTAATCGCAGAGAACGACTCTAGGGTTCTGTATGCATCAGTGGACTACGCAATCTGTCTGGTGAGGGTGTGTGGGGGTGAGCAGAAATGGCTAAGTGTGATGTCAAGTTTGCTTTTCGCCTGTTGCCTATTCATCCGATGGATTTCCCGCTGCTGGGGATGCAGTTCGATGAGGCCATCTACGTTGTCAAGGTCTTGCCCATTGGGTGTGCCATATCCTGTGCACTGTTTGAGATGTTCAGTCCATTTTTACAACAGGTGTTCATTAAGAAGAGCAGTCGTGGGGAGATGTCACACTATCTGGACGATTTCCTGTTTGTGGGTAAAGGTGGCTCGGGGGACTGTGGACGAATGCTACAGCAGTTTGAGGACTTCGCACAGACTTTTGGAGTACCTCTAGCACCTGAAAAGACAGCTGGGCCTAGCTGTAGGCTGACATTCCTTGGCATTGAACTGGACTCTGTGCATTGGGTGGCACGTCTGCCCCGGGAAAAAGTGACGGGCATGCAAGAGTTCCTGGCAAAAGTGATGGGGGATAGGAAGATCGAATTGAGGGCAGTGCAGAAGTTGCTGGGCTTTCTGAACTTTGTATGCAGGGTGGTGAGAGCGGAGAGGACATTTTGCAGGCGGCTTGACATGGCCATTTCAGGTGCGGTATTACCACATCACAGGGACCGGATTTCAATGGGAGTCAGGGCGGACCAGGGGGTGTGGCAAATGTTTCCGGAGAACTTCAATGGTGTTTCGTTGAAGTTTGCGACTAGGGTGGTCATTGGGTCAGATTCGCCGGATAGGACGTTTACGCTGTTGTGAGAGGTATGTGAGGAAATAATGGAAAAGTGGGAGTGGGGCTATCCGCAAAGCCGGCAGCGAAATTCTTTTGGGTTCTATTGGGTTCCCATCTATCAGATAAGACCTGTACCAGGATATGGAAACACGAATATGTTGATGTTTTCAAACTACTACATTGGGAGATACAGTCTAAAGAGGGTTCAAAAGAGGAGGAATGGGAATTGACGAGACGGCCGAGGGTGCCCATTACTATGGAAAACTGGACCTCAGCATTTCTGATTTTCTCCAGTATATACTGCAAAAAATACCTAGACAGAGCGATAGCCTTACTAAAATACATGAACATAATCAAGAAATCTCAGATACATTTCGTGGGCTCAGCGTAGCTGCGTTATGACAAGGAGTTCGGGGCACAAGTTAGCATCAATCCAGACAAGCCTTGGGGGGAGTTGGATCAAGAGTTGTGGATGCAGTGGATGTCATTCATGCAATCAACAGCATCTACCCATAGGGCGATTCATCTGCCGGTGACCTATTGGTCCTTTCAGACATGTCCTGCCCAATATGGGGTGGTGGGAGCAGTGTGGGAGCGGGGAGTGCAGGCAGGCCATCCAAGCCACGTGGGGCAAATACAGGGGCATGATGGAATTTCAACAAGGGGTCCTGTACAAGGCATCCTTGTAAATTTAAGCACAAATGCTCTAAGTGCGGGGGTAGACACCCACTTGTCCAGTCCTTTACCCTGGCCACACCAAGTGAGCAGTGACGGGCAACAAAAGGGAGGGGCAAGCTTGACCAAAGGGCCCCTACTCCAACTAAGCTGGAAGCCGTGGGCCCATTGGTCGCAGTCTAGTCCACCCCGACAGAGAGGCGGCGCTGCGTTTGCAATGAGGTTTTCAAGAATGTTTTCGGGTGGGGTATCAAGGCCCCAGAGTCAGGCGCTGGGCAGATAACTTGTAATCAGCCAAACAACTAACTGAAATAGTAGCAGCAAAATTGGAAAAGGAAGTGGCAGAAGGGAGGATGGCGGGCCCATTTACGGACTAGCCATGTGAGTACTTGATCGTGTCACCATTGGGGGTGGTGCCCAAAAAAAGACCTGGGGGAGTTCCAAATGATTCATCACCTCTCCTGGCAGGAGGGGGAATCAGTTAATGATTTAATCGCAGAGAACGACTCTAGGGTTCTGTATGCATCAGTGGACTACGCAATCTGTCTGGTGAGGGTGTGTGGGGGTGAGCAGAAATGGCTAAGTGTGATGTCAAGTTTGCTTTTCGCCTGTTGCCTATTCATCCGATGGATTTCCCGCTGCTGGGGATGCAGTTCGATGAGGCCATCTACGTTGTCAAGGTCTTGCCCATTGGGTGTGCCATATCCTGTGCACTGTTTGAGATGTTCAGTCCATTTTTACAACAGGTGTTCATTAAGAAGAGCAGTCGTGGGGAGATGTCACACTATCTGGACGATTTCCTGTTTGTGGGTAAAGGTGGCTCGGGGGACTGTGGACGAATGCTACAGCAGTTTGAGGACTTCGCACAGACTTTTGGAGTACCTCTAGCACCTGAAAAGACAGCTGGGCCTAGCTGTAGGCTGACATTCCTTGGCATTGAACTGGACTCTGTGCATTGGGTGGCACGTCTGTCCCGGGAAAAAGTGACGGACATGCAAGAGTTCCTGGCAAAAGTGATGGGGGATAGGAAGATCGAATTGAGGGCAGTGCAGAAGTTGCTGGGCTTTCTGAACTTTGTATGCAGGGTGGTGAGAGCGGAGAGGACATTTTGCAGGCGGCTTGACATGGCCATTTCAGGTGCGGTATTACCACATCACAGGGACCGGATTTCAATGGGAGTCAGGGCGGACCAGGGGGTGTGGCAAATGTTTCCGGAGAACTTCAATGGTGTTTCGTTGAAGTTTGCGACTAGGGTGGTCATTGGGTCAGATTCGCCGGATAGGACGTTTACGCTGTTGTGAGAGGTATGTGAGGAAATAATCCGCAAAGCCGGCAGCGAAAAGCGGGGGTTTTGTTGAACACAAGGTTGGTTTTTTTCAGAAGTTAATTCTGCTTTCTTTATGCTGTAGGATGCGTGAGAGGACCGGGGACCAAGATGGTCACGTGGATCGTGGGACACTCGTTTGTTCAATGGGCAGCAATGGGTTCAGACCAGCAACTCTATGGATGAAATCTAGGCCTGAGAAGCAGCCATCATGAAGTTAGCTGGTGGGGTAAAGAGGGAATGCGATGGGGTGCCCTGCTGCCATGGCTTACCAATATGGTAGCTCAGAGGGGCTGCCCGAACATGCTAGTAATCCATTTGGGGGAAAATGACTTGGTGTGGCTGTCAGGCCTGGCATTGCTGCATGACTTGCACAGGGATTTAGAGGTTCTGAAGAAAAACCTTGCGGGAATATGTCTAGTGTGGACAGAACTAGTGCCAAGGAGGGTTTGGAGAGGAGCTGCCAATCATGCAACGATTGATAAGGCACGAAGAAACCTGCATGAGAGTGTTTTGCCAACCAAGGAACATCAAGTTGATTGCTCATGGGGGTTTGAGGCTGGAAGAGCCGGTCCTATTAAGAGACGATGGGGTGAACCTTTTGAGGATGGGCAATGCTTATTACTTGATGGAAATGCGGGATACTATCAGCAAGCTTTGGAATGGGACCATATGGTGTCGCAGGGATCAGTGAGTGAAAGGTGCACCAAGCAGTGTGGGGCAGGTAACCGACCTACGGGGGGTTACCTGGGTGGCGGATCTATGGAGGGGTTGTGAGTCATGGACGAGCGGAGCCACGCCTCGGGGGGAGGTACACAGGTGAAGGAGGGCGGAGTGCAGGATGCAAGCTGCAGCAGAGGGAAGGATAGAGAGGATGCTTAAGAGGGCTGTGAAGGTGAAGAAGGGATGAATGGAGAAGTTTACAGCAGGAATGGGGAGGAGTGAAAGTGCTGAGACGAATGGAGAATGGATGGATGAGAGGGATGGGTTGTTTATTGGTGATTAAAGTTATTGGAGTTGAATTGTTATGTTAATAAACGTTGAGAGTTATGATAACCTTGTCCTAATAAATGGCCTTTTATGCTTGAAGCCAGCATGGAGTGTAGTTATTGCGCAATGTGGGCCCCCAGGGGAAGCAGGGTCGCAGATCAGTCTACCCCAGGGATCTTCGCGCTGCTGGAAGGACAAGGTGGGGTGGGAGTTCAAAAGGGTGGAATTAGGTGCGGACTGGTGGTGCTTATAAAGGTGCTAGGGTGAGAGGTTCTGGCCACTTTCCCAGCACCTCCCACCACCGGGTTAGGAAGGGGTTAAGTAAGTTTAATAAAAGTTGATCCACCCACCCAACAGCTAATAGTGTGAGAGGGTGCGACTGATGTGTGCCAGTTTAGGACAGGTTATACACCGCAATAGGTTGCGGATCTTTGGAGGGGTGGTGACTCACGGATGGGCGGGGCCACCCCTTGGGAGGGAGGTACACAGGTGAAGGAGGGCGGAGCGCATGAGGCAAGGTGCAGAAGAGGGAAGGAAAGAGAGGGTGCTTAAGAGGGCTGTGAAGGTGAAGAAGGGATGTATGGAGAAGTTTACAGCAGGAATCGGGAGGATTGAAAGTGATGAGACGGATAGAGAATGGATGAACGAGGGGGATGGGTTGTTTATTGGTGATTAAAGTTATTGGAGTTGAATAGTTATGTTAATAAACGTTGAGAGTTATGCTAACCTCATCCTAATAAATGGAGTTTTACGCTTCAGGCCAGCGTGAAGTGTAGTTATTGTGAAATTTAACTTTAGCTCTACTACCTACTACCCCCCTCATTTGTTGCCTTACCTCCCCATGCAATACCAAAGGGGATGAGGGATGGAGCGTTTGAGCAAATCAAACACTCACCCCCAATCAACTGATCTGGGTTTAATCCATCATCATTCTTTAGATCACTCCACCACCCCAGTTCAGACATGGCCATATGCAAATCAGTCTGACCCTGTGCCTCATGGGAACAGCCCAGCCCGGACTGCCAAGCCACGTCTTCCCTGGACTGAAAACAAGCGTCCTGGGACAGGTTTCGGGTACATAACCCTCATCAGCCAGGCTATCATGAATCCAGTGGCAAAGCGAGCAAGGGACCCACGTCTGGGCATACCCTGCCAACTTAGGGCGAACAAAGTGATACCAAAGGAGATGAGGGACAGAGCGTTTGAGCAAAACAAACAATCACCCCCAGTCAACTGATCTGGTTTAATCCGTCATCATTCTTTAGCTCACTCCACCACCCCAGTTCATACATGGCCATATGCAAATCAGTCTGACCCTGTGCTCATGGGAACAGTCCGGCCCGAACTGCCAAGCCATGTCTTCGCTGGACCGGAAACAAGCATCCTGGGACCGGTTTCGGGTTCATAACCCTCATCAGCCAAGCTATCTTGAATCCAGTGGCAAAGTGAACAAGAGACCCATGTCTGGGCATACCCTCCCAACTTAGGGCAAACAAAGCAATACCAAAGGGGATGAGAAACAGAGCGCTTCCATAACACTGGAATCAAGCTATCCTGGCTGTTGAGGGCTGAGAGCCCGAAACCAGTCCTAGGATTCTTGTTTCCAGTCCAGGGAGGACCTGGCTTGGCTGTTCGGGCAGGACTGTTCCCATGGGGCACGGGGTCAAGACTGATTTGCATATGGCTGGGTTCAAACTGAAATAGCATGGTGAGCAAAAAACGATGGATTTAGGCCCAGATCTCTGTACTGGGGTGAATGTATGACATTGTTCTGCATTCTGTCCATCAACTGTTGTTTTTGCATTTGTCACCGAGTGGGACGGGTTTGCTCAGACGTGAGTTCCGTGCTCTCCATGCCACTGGAATCAAGCTATCCCTGCTGATGAGGGTTTGAAAACCCAAAAGCGGTCCTAGGATGCTTGTTTACAGTCCAGGGAGGACCTGGCTTGGCAGTTCGGGCTGGACTGTTCCCATGGGGCACAGGGTCAAGACTGATTTGCAAATGGCTGGGTTCAAACTGGAATGGCAAGCAAAAAAACGATGGATTTAGGCCCAGATCTCTGTACTGGGGTGAATGTATGACATTGCTCTGCATTCTGTCCATCAACTGTTGTTTTTGCATTTGTCACCCCGAGTGGGATGGGTATGCTCAGACGTGAGTCCCGTGCTCTCCATGCCACTGGAATTAAGCTATCCTGGCTGATGAGGGCTGAAAGCCCTAAACCGATCCTAGGATGCTTGTTTCCAGTCCAGGGAGGACTGGCTTGGCAGTTTGGACTGGACTGTTCCCATGGGGCACAGGGTCAAGACTGATTTGCATATGACTGGGTTCAAACTGGAATGGCATGGTGAGCAAAACAACTATGGATTTAGGCCCAGATCTCTGTACTGTATGACATTGTTCGGCATTCTGTCCATCAACTGTTGTTTTTACCTCCTCATGCGACAGCCCACAGGTCTAGTTTCAGTTGCTCTGCCATCTCATGCACCATCCCAAATGTCGGCTCTCTTTCGCAATTCCGGCTAGGCCATTCACACTGCTTGCTTGCACCAGAAGCGATGGTGTGCAGTGTGCAGCACTGGTAAACCAGGCGAGGAATTGAGTCAGGGGAGGGACTGGGGCCCGCCTTCTTGCCTTGCCCGGTTCCCTCCCTCAGTCAGCCCCCCAAGCATGGGCAGACCAGGCAAAACCAGGTGAATCCTGGCTGATTTCAAGCCCCGATCTCCTGCGCCGGTAGCACACGCAGTCAGCAAAGGACTGGCGGTCCACCGGTTTGGCGCACGTAAGTCTGATGTAGCTCAGGACAAAATCTTGTCAGTTTTGGATTCTGTAGCCAAGTACCACTACCCAAACATGCGGGTCAGGCTCTCAAGTGCAGCTCCTGCTTCCACCTAACGTTCCGGGCTGTGTAGGCACAAGATGGCTGTAACACAACTTCAAAGAAACATGCAGTTGAATTTCACCTGTTACTAGTTGGTTTGCTGCTCTTTGCATTGGTATTTTATTCCGTTGGACTGTTTCCATCACTTGCTCACCATTTTGTTGAATGTGGGGCTAAGCAGGTGCCTGATGTGGGGAATAGATTCAAGATCTCATCATATCTGAAGCGCATGCTGCACTGGTGCCTGTCACGCCTCCCAACAGAGTTTTTTGTTTGTTCGTGGTTACACACTTCATTGCTGTTCATGACTACTGATTGGAATAAAGGTAGGTGAGTTGTGTCATGTAAGCCTTCATTCCCAACATGTGTGAACTGGTTGTTGGAAGAGTGAAAGTGGATCGGAGAACACAGTAATGCAGTGTTTTGTTCAGGGGCGGCTCCTCCGTTTGAACGGAGGAGCGTCACCTAACTGTAAAACCCCAGGCCAGAGCTGAAAAGTAAAATGGTAATAAAGTTATTACTATTTTCTTTTTTAGCAACCAACCCATGTTAAATTGATTGACAGGACAGGGCAGGCCAGTGCTGCCGAGTGACAGCAGGGACCTGTGCGCTCTAAAATGCACATGTCTCTTTGGCCAGCCGTCTTGCATATTTTTAAATTCTCTAACTTAGATGTCTGACAACTGGGTTAGAGAAAGCACAGGCCTCAAGTGCTCTTGAGAGTGCTGAGTGAGGCCTCTCCCTCTAATCCTGGTGCTGCTCTCATGCTGATGAGAGCAGCGCCAGGATTGGTTAAAGGAGTTGGCTGGGTCCCGTGTTGGAGCCTTCTGCTACTGAGACGACCGGGGGAGGAGGACTTTGCGTCGCATCTCAGGGTGAGTGTGTTCCATTTATTTTATTTGTTTGCATCCCTCCACACCACCACGATCGGTGCATGACAGCCCCCACTGGTATTGTTGGTGTGTATGCTTGGGTGCACCTAGCAGCTAGTTACAGGATTATAAAGCCCTGAGAATAGTTATGACGCTGATCTCATTCCAAAGGGCTACATGTAATAAAGAAGTTGCTATCTACAACCAAAATGGCTATTATCATTCCTGTATGAGGACTGCCTCTTAGAATCTACATCTGCATTATTTGGTAAATTGAATGTAGTATTACCTTGTTTCAGTTATCTGTCAATGATTCTCTTTGCAACTTTTTGAATGGTCTTCTACTTGCCTCATGCTGCTCATCCGCAATGTTAATACAATTTAAACTCTAGGACACCCTGTCAGCCTCGTTTATGCTACATAAAACTGCATGAAATAAATGAAACATATAGAGGGCCGCTGCTTTTGTAGCACATATGTAAGCAGTTGGAGCGGACAACATATGTTCCAAAATTGTACTTGGATATGTAACACCACTACTAATAACATAAGAGAAGAAACACATGGGTCTCTTCATGTTTCTTTCATGTGTTTTACAGGTCGAGTTTGGAGGAACACAACCTCAGGGGGCGCCATGGCCTGGGCAATTGCCCTGGATTACTTTTCAACCACTTTCTGCAATGAGGGAAAGCACCCTCTTAAAAGCAAGCTAAAGAAGCTCATTTGATGGACAATAATGAGGAACACAATATGGAATAGAAAACCACAAAATAGTTTTTAGGTCTCGGCTAGCGTAGACTGCGCACATGCACAGTATCGCTTGCGAGATCTTATGTTTGGGGTATTTTTGACTAGAGAGGTTAAGCCCCGTCCCTGTTTTCCATTGACTGGCGTCACTGTTTAGGGTAAACCGTGGCCAGCCATTGGAAAAGATGTTATGGTGACGTACTCTTTTCTCTTTTAGAGCAGTCCCATTCGTATTTGCTTCCCTGACTTACTGCTGGCGTAAAAGGTTTCTTTTCTTCTTTATGGGGCGAAACAGATGGCCCCATAAAGAAGATAAGAAACCTTTGCCAGCAGGAAGTCCGGCCGAGCCCATCCAAGTGGGACGGCTCTAAAAGAGAAATGTGTAAGTCGTCGCGGGTGCCGCAATTATACCAAAATAAAAGAAATAGATAATAAAATATTTTTTTTCTATTTCTTTCATTTTGGTGTAATCGCGGCACCCGCGCTTTACTTATAACATTTTAAAAGTAAAGCCTGGGTGCCCTGATTATACCAAAAAGAAAGAAATAGAAAAAAACATCTATTTCTTTCATTTTAGTATAATCACAGCACCCGCGCTTTACTTTTAAAATGTTATAAGCAAAGCGCGGGTGCCTAGTCTGCGTTGAACGAAGACGCGCTCCCGGGGGTCACTGTGCCTGGACATCGGTACCTGCAATCGTTGCCGAATGACTTGCATTAATTCCTTCTGGCCCCGAACTTGAAAAATCGATAAAGAAAATATTGTCAGTAAAAATAAGATTGCGGTTTTGTTTTGTACCGTGCAATTCAGTTATCTTTCCTTGCGATACTCCTGATGCGTCCTCCCTTTCCTAATATTACTACTGCATGGTTAGCTTCCCTCACCCCCACTGGCACGTTCTGCATCCGTAGCTTCCATTTTTGAGGAAATTTGACAGTGAAAAGATAATAAAATTAAGTATTTAGCGTTTGAATACTGGATATTATGGTTTCAATTGGGGGCATTTTACCGTGTCCGAGGTGCCTACGAGTGTTTCTGTACACATGATCTTTGCCCAAGGTCCTGTGTACTACATTATCTTGGCATACAACATGGCGTCACGCCTGCCTGGTAAATTACCAGTATGTGGTCTAGCTTGTCAATGTACTTCTCCGCCTTCTCTGACTGTGAATTCAAGGGAGAAGGAATAGGGCAGTGCTCCAAGTTCTAGTTCAGCTTTTGAAACAACTGCAGGATAACTTGCCTGAGCATCTGGGAAGCTCATAAAACAGAAGTGATAAGTGCAGAGAGTTCTCGGGTATTGAGACCGTCATAATTCGCCAAAGGACCACATGTGCAGGTCACTGACTTTCTTTTACTTCTCATAGCGACCAGAAACCACATGAGGAGGAAGGACGCTTCCTATGCTATCAAAAGGAAATTCATTTCTCTTACACTGCCAGAAAAGTTAGCACTTATCCGTGCACCAATGTCTCACTGGAAAGAGATGGCCACCACTTCTTGGCGTTGAGGCATTTCCTGAGGAGTCATAGTTTCCCACTCGCTGGAATCCAGCAGAGGCCTGAGGCGGTGAATTCCAAAGCTGTGGAAGCCAACCCTTATAACACCAATACAAGAGACACTGAGTGGGCCTAGGATGAGTGGCTGTTTCAAGCCTCGGTATATACTTCTGCTATTGCACATATCTCTCATTCTTGTTTTCATTTAAGTATGTGAATTTGAGGTAATCATTTGAGTGTTCATAACAGTAGTATAAACCTATAACAATCTAAGAGACCCCCACCATATATCCTTTGCAAAATTCTTCAATATACTTTTATTAAGGACTTTTATAGCATTAAATCCTTCTCTGATATTGTCATTGTATTTATATAGCACTTACTACCCTTGACGAGGCAGTGAAGCACTTTACGGTGAGTAGAACACTACTCCAGAACCCAAGGTTAGCGGATCTCTAGTGGTTATTGTGATTAGTAATGTGCTCTCAAGAAAACAATTTCATGCATTTATTTGTTTATCATAGTAATAGATTATATTATTACCAATTTGATGTGATCAATAAAGGGGGCTATCTGGTTTCAGGTGAATGGTTGTTGGAGATTAGGTTATGTTCAATTACAGGGATAGGGTTTTTAAAGAGAAAAGGTTGTGATCTATGAAATGAGTTATCAGACAATTGCAGAATTACAATATAAGAAAGAATAAGGCAGACAGACAAGAGACTGAGAAGAGGCTATACTCAGAAATAGAAGACATTCAGAGGATGGAAGGTAAGAAGAGGGTCACTTTGGCAAAAGAAAGGAGAGGAATCAAGCGGAAGTAAGTCAAGGTAAGTTTTTCATGCAGGGTTTTAGGGGTTTCGTGGGAGAAAGCTTTCTGGTGTAGCAACCAATCAGAGGATGTAAGCTCTAGAAAGAAACAACATTATAAATAGTGCTCCATGACCACCACCCACATCCCTGCATTTCACTGCCACCCATGGCATGGAGCAGGCCCCTCGTCACCATGACCAACCCCAGAAAAACAAAGTCCCAGAGCGCACTTCTGCACACCAAAATTCCAGAAACTAGGGTCCCAGAGTGCCACTGACACACTGACCCAAAAAAATGATTCACACAGCTCGTCATTCACACTTTGCAGCCTGAAACCAAGACCTCAGAGCCCACTCAGAAGATGAAACCAGCACTACACACTCTACACCCACCAGTGGCGCATCAAAAACAAAGTGGGCCTCCCTACCCCTTAGCTCCGGCATCACCGCACCCGCTGCACCATCGACAGCCATGCCTCTGCATGAATCCACCTGCACTCACACACAAACACCCCAAGGGCCCAGAATGGGCTGCCAGACAGTGCAAAACACACGCCGGTGCACGAAGAGACATATATTCCCATGTTCACGTAGAATATGCAGCTGGGCAGACCCCGCAGACATGACCACTGCGACGATCTCCCAGGTAAGCAGGGACCAAAGAACGCAACCCATTCTCTCTGCATCCCGACTCCACTGCACTCCATTCGAGCACAGCGACCGAACCGGGGAGCACCCATCAACTGTCCATAAGCGTGAAGCCTAGGGCCCCAAGAGCCAGACTTACAAAAGGAAACATCTTTTCTACTTATATAAACACTAACCTCTCTGTCACATCTACTAACTTGAGCTCGCTAACATGCAACTCTGGAAAGTTCTAACCAGGGCCCGCTGTTGTTATAACTCATTAAATGATTTAATGAATAGCCTCCCTTCTGATGCCTCGGTGACGGGTGTGGAGGACGGAGACATCCCGTCCAGACCAGTGACGGCTCCACGAGGGAGTGCTGCGAGGTGGTGAGGCGGGGCGGGGCGGGGGAGGGTCAGGGTGGGGGGTAGTAAACTCAGGCATAAGGCCGAACCGAGTTAATTACATTGCTCGCGCTGCAACCCAATCAGCGATGCAGCGCGAGCAATGTAATTCATTTTATTTATTTATTTATGTACTTAACTCGGTTCTGTCCTATGCCGGAGTTTACTACCCCCACCCTGCCCCTGCCCCGCCTCACTGACCCGCAGCAATCCCTCGAGGAGCCGCTGCGGGTCAGTGGCTCAGACACTGACTCCACCTGCTACAAAGACACACATTGTTTTGCTTTTCTCAAGGTAAATTGCAGTCCTTGCAGGCAGTCATGGCGTTAGGGCGTACAACTGGTGCAGCCGCGCCTGGCCCTGACCTTGGGGAGGGGGGTTGCCCGTGTTTAGAAAGGGGTTATGGTGTTTTAAAGCACATGCTCATCACTTTTCATGCAGCAATAAAATTAAATGTATCTGTACTATGGCAAACATCAGAAATGTCTTGTGTCTGCTGTTCCTTGGCTTATCAGGTATAACTCCGAGGTCTAGGGTTACCATAGACTCCCCTCTGCACAAATACATAACGACCTCCACTGTTATCTTGAACTTCTGAGTCTTGATTAACTTTTTTTTAGCACCCACAGATTTAGGATGGTAGGATGGGGCAGAGTGTCTTGTCTTTGTTTAGGTTCCAGGAAGTAAACAGAGTAGACTAATGATACCTCACCTTCTCTATCACTAAAGCGGTAAGAGGCCTGAGGGAATTTAATGTCTCCTTGAGGCATGTGCCATACCCACCGTCAAGATCAGCTTGGCCTCTGCAGGATAAACAGTAGCGTCTTAAAGTGACAAGATTGTTTATTGGTTGGCAAATGTGCTGAACTCAGGGCGTATGTCCAGAAGAGTGGATAGAGTGAGGATGGATACAGTTAAAAAATAAAATTTTGTAAAATGAAGCGTGTATAAATAAAACAAGAATTGAGTATGCAACAGGCACCATGGAAGCAGAAACCTGTCTGATTAGAGGAAAAAAATACAGTTAAAAAAATGTAAAACAACAAATAACCACTGTACGGTGACATTTGCACTTGCCCTTGCACTCGGTTCGCCATAATGCTGCATTCAGGTGTTTTTCATGAACTGAGGTCTTACCTACACCAAGCTGAATAACAGCACCATTTACCATTGAGCTTAAGAAAACAACTCAAATACTGGAGACCCTACATACAACACCTATTTATTTCTAACAGTCTCCCATAAAAGTTAAAAAATAAAGACATTATCTAATTGCAGCCCCTCATGACATACGTGTCCCCTTTTATTTAAGATTAAATCTAACTTATTTATTTTTAGCGTGAGCGTGTTTTAAATCAGATAACTAGCACGCTGCAACCTTGATTTTTCAATGAAGAATATTGAAAATAGCTGTAAGATAGAAGGTAGTGTAAGACGGTGTAATATCACTTTGTGTGATGTAATTGTGATGTTAAATGATGTGTGATCAACACACAAAAGGGGGGGCCTGAGGAGGTTTAAAGACCAGCAGGGGACGACTCCCCTCTATCACAAATAGAAAGCACAAAATTGGCCCCTGGGTCTCAGTCTAAAAATGAAGAGTGCTGGAGTGTCCCTTTTCTCACAAATAAAACATAACTGTGCTCCTCCCTCTCAGGGACGGGGTTGTAGCCGTCATTGCAACTAGGCTTGCAATGCAGGGAGGTTACCCGATGATGAAGCATGCCACCCTCGAGTGGGTGAGGGAAACCGCCCTATATAAGGGACACTCCTGCACTCTCCTTCTTATTTAGACTGAGACCCAGGGGAAAATTTTGTGCTCTCTAAATGATGTGTGATGCCAATGATGGTAGCCATGCAAGTTTCATTAAATTATGCTAGTAGTTTAAGTGGTGTGATAAATGTCACCCAAAATGTATCTGACTGTAAACTGTGAAAGGTTGTTGAAGGAATTGTTGCAGACCGTATTGCCTGATTTATATAGTATGTGACTGGGAATGTTTCGAGTATATAGATGTATTTTACAAAAGACAACCATGCTCGATCGAAGCCTCAGGAAGAGCATGATGCTGATTAAGGGAGAACATCTGATTAGGGTTTTCTCTTATTTTCCAGGATCTATGCAAGTATTCAGTTACTCAGTGACCCGTGAGAGGGAGTATATGTCACTGAGAACATTCATGGTATATTTGGCCCTAGACAAGGCCGTCTCGACTTGTGGAAGTCAAGCGCAAAGGAGAAGCGGTCAAGTCAGTCGCCTTCTAATCATGACCTGCTCTGCACTTAGGCTGGTGTATTTAATTAGGTCCAAGGATTGCCCTTTGGGGAGGCAGCTGTTCAACCAAAAGTCCATCAAGACTGGAATGACTGCGTTTTCTAAGGAACCATTAATTACATTTTCATACAGCCCACAACCAACTCCAGATGACACCACAAATACAACTCCCCCACCAACAGGCCCAACAGACGACACAACCACAGCTCTCATTGACCAGGGATTTTGCTCCTGGAAGAATGATGGCTTACATGCCCATCCAGAAGACATCACCAGGTTCTACATGTGTGCCGGGCACCAGCGCCAGAATGTGCCCAAGGAAGTGCACGGCTGGGTTGGTGTTCTACAATAGTTGCTCATGCTGTCATTGGTTGCCCAAGAGAGGAACCTCAGACAAATGATCTGTGGGTGATTGGAGTATGGTTGTAGTAGGAATCCTGTACCAATATATGCTAATTTTAGCCTATTGGTGCATGTCTATTAATGTGTCATCTGCCTACGTCTCTCAACATTGGTCTGTTAGTGTTATCTCTTTTGGGAAATTGTGTTTGCCATACAGGTGTACCCGGTCAGGGAAAGTGTGGAAATATTTTGGAGGGAGAAACATGACATGTGACATTTTTTACTTTTGGACACTAAAATATTCAATTGAGGTACCTCTTATTCGTACTGTCATAATACCACTATATTCACTGTGTGTTTGTGTTGTTATTATTCATGTAGCAACTGTAAATGTTATGTTATGTTAATTCCATTTAAAGAGTGTACATACACCAAAGATTACATGAAGCTGAGAAAGAGTATGAGTGAGTGTGATAGATGGATTGAGTCAGTTCAAATATAGAGAAGGAACAGGAAAAGGCGTGATTAAAAAAACACGTTTTTAGGGATCTCTTGTAGGATTTAACAAAAGGATCACAGCAAAAATGAACCGCAAGAGGGTTTGTAGTATCCTGCATATTATATTGTAAAGTGTTTTACCAGCCCAGTGCCTGTGCTCTGACTCATTGGAATGTTTGAGTCTGATGATGCCTCGGAATGTTGGGACTGAGAGGGCCAGAGTGACTGTTGGTCATGGGCTGAGCAGCTGACAGGCTGCTCCTGGTGGGGCTCTGATCTACCACTTATCTACATGATGTCCTGTACTTTACTACCTGTTATCTTTATGAATAAATCTTCCTGAATTACAACCTTCCTGAGTGGACCCCCTTCATTACATATTTTAGTGACGAGGTGACGAACCTACAGTTACAAGCGGATTTAAGGTACCTGGCTAACACAGGTGGATCTGGAGATGGCGCAACTAGCAGAAACTACAGAGGCAACAACCACAATTTTAAGAAGAGTTGGAATCCACAAGAAGGTAATAACCTAAAGAAGAAAAAAGCGATTTTTACACAGTACAATGAAGACAACTGCAAGGAAGAAACAAATGCAACTACTACAAAGAAAAGAAGAGAAGACATCAAGAAACAAGGAAAGATGAAGCACTTCGCCTTTTAGCCCCACCGGTGGCCTCACCATCAGCCAGTCCTAAGACAGGCGAGTTATGCTCATCTACACTACACATCTTTGACTTTGGTGTTACACCCTCAGCTTGTGGCTACCAGCACAACAACCTCACAGGTGAAACTTTCCTTTTTGTCACGCTGATCATCCCCCAATCACAAACTATACGACCCTGAGTTTAAATATCTTGGAGCATGCAGAAACATAAAGTAGGGGAACCATGTCAAGTTATACAACACTTACACATGTTGTTCACAGCTGTGAGTCTGCTTCTGGATGTTGTCCTCCTTTGCAGTGCTCAGGTGATTGGGAAGATGTGCAGTTGTTTCTACCATGTGGGGTAACATCGGTTAGGTGTTCGTGGGTATTTTCGCATCACACTTTCCCCCCACACAACGGTATTTTATCGAGAATGTTTCCCCTTCGTCCGACTGGAACGGCGTCTGTTACAGAAGCATGGAATGATGTGCTACAAAATGTTATGTCTGTCACCAGGGCATGGACTGAAGCTTTCTATGGAATGGAGTCTGTTTCACCCAACGACCTGTAACTGCTTTGTTCGGAGTTTGTGGAGAGCTCCACATTTGCTGTGTGTTTGGCTTGCCTACATTGTGCTTGCATTGATCTGTGCAGCACATTTCTGGGTAGTCAGATCTACTTTATGTTGTATTCTTTCTCTCTGTCCACATCGCAATCTGACTGGACTGTTTCTATCTGAGGTGAGCTTTCCTACATAGTTTGTTCTCCTCAGAATGCGTTATTCTGCCATCTAGTGGCCATTACAACCGTTGGTTCGGTTGCGAGTTTTCTTTGTCTGACGATCGCCTCACATTATAGCGCGCGGAACATTGCCACAATTTGAGGCATTCCTCACGTCAGAAGCTTCAACGGCGACTCTTCTTGCTTCGTGATTACGTTTGGAGCATGAACGTGCCCGGAGCTTCCCGGCGCTACGTAACAAGCGTGACACCATTCTTTTATCGTAGTAAGCACACAATCTCCAGGGCTATGCAGTCTCATGGTTCCCTGTTTGCTTTCGAACTTGTCCTGCCAAACGTGGACATTTATGCATAACAGGAACATCTTCTATGGCAAGTAACTCTACTTTCTACATCAGTGCTTCGGTTTCTGAGGGAACGTGGACATACACAAAGCTTATCTGGGCACATCGGTTACATCACCAGCTTAGCATCGTAATGTTTATCATATTGAATGTAAATGACAATAAGGGAAATGTTATTTTATTATTTCCATTACTCTCAAAGAAGTTTTGTCAATTAATGCTTGCTTTCGATGTGGTATTTTTTTTATCAGTCAGTCAGTTTCTGACCATTATAGTTTCCCACATCAGTGACGGATTTTGATGGGGTGTGGTGTTCAGTTCGGATAACATGTTTATTTCTTGACATGTTTTTCAATGGGATGGTATTGTGTATCTACCCCATTTGCACACTACACTCATGCCTACAAGGCAATTTTTTTTTGCGTTCATGTACTTTGGGCACTCACCTACAGAGGCTCATTGTGCATTTTACTTGTGTGCACTATTTGACATTATTTCCCTACACAGGGAGGACAATAGGTTTTTGCCTCATTTGCTTTTTTTTCATGCCTACACGGGCTATTTACGATTTTCGCCCTTACAAAGGGGACCGTCACATGGGACACTGTTCCATTTACTTTTACACTGGCACCCTTACACAGGGCACCGCAGCTAGGGTTACAGTCCCTTCTACTTTTACACGAGTAATCTCACACTGGGAACTGTGTTATGGGTTACAGTCCCATCTACTTTTACATTGTCTCCCTCACACAGGGTGTCTTATGGGTCACATTCCCATTTTACATTTACATAGTACCCTTACACAGGGCACAATTTTATGGGTCTTATACCCATTTACATTTTTCAGTATCCCTACATAGGGCATCATATGGGTTACATTCCCATTCACAGTGCTCCTCACACTCTTGCATAGGAGTAGAGGACGGTCATGGGTTTTAGTCCCTGTGGCTGAAATTGTCTATTTACATTCTGTAATTTTGCTGTTTTGTATAAAGCAATGTTACACTTACATCGTATTGTTATTGTTTATTGAAAATAGGGGGACGTATTAGTTATACTGTATGTATCTACTTTGCCTCTTCTCTGTTTTCCTATTCGTCCAACTTTCCTCGTTGTGTCATTCACATTGTCATCCTTGGTTTCTGGATCTACACTTCTTGTTGTCATCTTTTGCCTCCAGCCTTCCTTCGTTCTTTTTCATTATTTTCCTACCCTGTTCAGGAGGAAATCCGTTACTCCCTCTTTCCTGTGTCCGTGTGGAGGCTGGTGTCCGTTTTGCATCGTGCCTTTTCCTTCCTTCCCTTCTTGCCTGCCTGGCCAGTGGGTGCATCTGTGTTCTTCTGCCCCTTGTTGTTGTTTCCATCTTCTGGTTACTTGTTTTTTCCTCACATCTTTTCATTGTCCGTGAGACTCTCTATAGGTTTCCACTTAACTCTTCTCTTCCTCCTCTTCTTCTTCCTCCCCGTTTTCTTCCACCTGTCTCTTCGCGCTGCTTTGCTTACTCCTTTCCTTGATGTTTTTTCTGTCCCTCTGCTGTTTCTCCTGGTTTTCTCTTCCTTGGTTCTCTCTCACTATTTGTTATTCACTTATTGGTTTAATGTTAGAACGAAAGGGGTTATGTAGTATCCTGCATATTATATTGTAAGGTGTTTTGCCAGCCCTGCTCAGCCCAGTACCTGTGCTCTGACTCATTGGAATGTTTGAGTCTGATGATGCCTCAGAATGTTGGGACTGAGAGAGGCAGATTCATGGGCTGAGCAGCTGACAGACAGCTTCTGGTGGGGCTCTGATCTACCACTTATCTATATGATGCCCTGTACTTTGGACCTCCTTCACTACAGGGTTCCATTACACTGGAGCTAAAACCAGGAAGCTCCTTCCTCCATACCTGTGATTAGGAAATCTACTTACTGCTAAAAGGTATGCTGAGGCTAATCGGAGTACCGATGATGCGTATATGGTAAACCATTTGGCTATGAATTGGAAAGCCAGTTATGCTAGGCCTTAAAGTCCAAGAAGTAGGTTTTTTAAACTGTATTCATCAATGATGGACAAGACTATTGTTGAGGCTCATTAAAAATACAATAAAGAAAACAGGTATGAAATAAAAAAAATACACAGGCCTAAAACACCATCCGAGCATGACTAATAAAAAATAGAATCTAGGATGAAAACCATATTAAGGTGTTACTTATTCATGTTGGCCTTGGTCCAGGGAGATATCCCTTCATAGATTGGGAATGTACTAGCGCTGCAGACTTCAGATCATGCTCCACCTCATCTTCCAGAACAACCATAGATAGCTTTAAAGTATCACTATTGTGGCCTTGATCGCGTGATCTAAGGTTATTTAGGGTGTTAGATTTTAACTTAAAGTCTAGTGGGCCAATGGTGTCTGATGTAACTAAGAAGGAGAGACTTTCCAATTTGAGTGCCTTACAACTTTCTGACAACATGCAAACCACTCTTGCAAATCTTTGTGTGGATGTCAGAATTATACGTTTGTTGGATTTTATCAAGAGTCAACTTTCTCCCAATAAATTTTGGCAGGTCAAACCTGCTGAATTTTACCAATTGTAAAAACACAGGAATTACTGGGAAATGCAGATGTTGCACTGTAAATACCGACAACTGCACGTTTTGCCCTTTTTTCTAGGCATATCTAGTAATTGCCGTATATTAATAAGGATAATAATGATCTGCGGGGTATCATGATTTATCGGTAGTTATAACTAAAGATCAAATTACGCAGAAATCGTAATCAAAGTAAAAATGTCTTTAGAATGAGAAAGTGTCCAGAGTGAGGGCAACGCTGACTCTTTCACAGTTGGATAAGGGGGAGTCAACTTTAAACTTAGTGGCTCCTTTGGAGCTCCAACTTGAAGCTGCTTTTGGCGAGACATCATGGATGTCTAAGATACTGATTGTGTCTCTCACTAGACAAGCCTCAACAGGCTGGGGAGGAGAGAAGTGAGGTAGATTGCCACTGGGTGCTGATCTTCACCCAAGTCTTCAAACAGGGCTGCGAAAAAATGACTAAGGGGCATATTTACAATAACTGGCGCATCCCTGAAAATCAGCAGGGATTCGCCAGTTATTGTGCTCCACAGCTCCGCCATCATGGATGCGCCGCATTTACAATGCGGCGCACCATGGTGCAAAAACGGCACAGATGCGTGACGCATCTGGCCGTAAAAGTGACGCATTGCTGGAGTTGCGTCGCAAGCTCGACGCAGCTCCAGCAATGCTCTGGGGGGCCCTATCTGTCCAATGCTGCGTTAAGCCTTACGCCTGCTTCAAGCGCCTGCGCAGGGTTTTGACGCAGCATTGGCTTAAAAGTGCCTGCATGAAATCTTGTAGATTTCACACAGGCCCTTTTGCGAGGCGCACCTGCCCCGGAACGCCCACCCTGCACCGGAACGCCCACAGGTGGCGCAGGGCTTTACAACGTGACGCATCTGCCTAGATGCGTCACGTTGTAAATGGGTAGCGGGGATGTGCCACATTTACGCCGCTGTTGCGTGACGCAACAGCGGCGTAAACGTGGCGCAAGTCCAACATAAATCTGCCCCCAAGTGTCACTGTGGGTTATTTTATGTTTCAAAAATGTTCGGTGTTCTTTCAAAATCACAGAAGTAAAACAGAAAGAGAGACATTATAGCCTGATGAAAACAACTAAATTGATTCCCTTTCTATCCTCTCCCCACAAACTCCCGTCCACTCTGCCCCTAAAATTCCTTCGCTGACTGTTCCCGACACACCCCCTCAGTTCCCAGATCTGTTTATCAATGAAGCCTTAGATTTCGCTACTTATGCTCCTCTAATAGTACGTGACTGCTAGCCAGGCTTTCTTTCTGTCCCTATCTCGCAATCGGTGTGCATTTCCAAAATATTGATAACCTTGTCTTTTAATACACATCAATATCCAGCAATCTAGTGCTTAAAAGCATACCACCGTGCCTCACATCTTTTGAAAGCCATATTCCCTGTGTTGTACGCGGTATGCCATCTTTTCAGTCCCCAGAAAGTATCAGACGTTCTGCAACTACATCAGAATGGGAGGTGCAAGGATTGTTCTCCACAGAGTCAAGACTGTTTGGTTTCACTGCAAGCAGTAGGTGGGACGCAGTCTGCCCCTAGATTAATACAGTGGGTAAGATTTCTCAGATGAGCAACTCAGAAGTAATATTTCAGGACTTGGGGCTTTATTGGATCTCATGGCTAGTTATTCTGGGGGTATTGCTAGTTCCCACAGCCCCTGCAGTATATATCTATTTGGGACTGATCAATTGTATGGAGCCTCAAAGGCATATAGAGAAACTGTGTAAGATTGCAAAAAGAGTGTTTCCCCTTTGCATATTTAGCAAAGCTGATGTGCGGTAAACAGCGTTTACAACGCAACTTTTACCACGCACTACCTCTACCACGCAACTTTTACAGCGCAAGTCGTTACAACGACTTGCGCTGGGGGGCGCTGTAGGATAGGGAATAGTTTAATTTACTATCCAAAACCTTCCCTACTATCCACGGGGACTGGAGTTGGCATAGTAAATTAAACTATTAACTATCCAGCGCCCCCAACGCAAGTCGTTGTAACGACTTGCGTTGTAAAAGTTGCGTGGTAAAGGCATGCGTTGTAAAAGTACGCGTAGTAACGACATACATCCCTGATGTGCTGGCCACATAGCTTGGCATACTGTTTCTCACCTAGTTGTATATACCTAGGTCTGTCTCCCATTTTTGCTGTTAGGGGGTGTGTCCCCTGAACATCAAAACCACAGTATGGATGGGACACAATATAGAGGTCAGAACATTGAACAATGTAAAAAATAAAATATTAAAAGGTTTGACTGGAAGATACTGAGGATTTTGTTGATTTAAGGGGTTGTATGTGCAGTGGATTTATGGGCAATAGTTAGCTTCTGAAATGTGATAAGCCCCCTGATCTCCTTGGTCTTCACTAGTTAATGGGACACCCAACGTTGTAGCTGTAAATACAGGAAATACTCAATTTTTAGATTCTAGTAATTACAATTCTTCACACATTGCATAATTGCCTTCAGAGAACCTTTGTGGTAAAAATCTGTTATTGTCCAGCATCTGCCCACTTTCTAAACTGTGAATTCCCACCGACTGAGCCTGGGTAAAATCACTATTTCCAAAAAGTTGTAAATGTGGCTCTTCTGGATCGAGTGTCAGCGAAAGGGGCCAATCCACAGGATGTGTGGTCAATAAAGCAGCAGTCTTTGTGAGTCTTAGTGTTGGACCACTCAAACAGAAATTGGAGGGGTGAGGCTTGATAATATAGGAACAAGTGTGGCACCCCTTGACCTCCCTCTCTCAGGCTCCATGTGGCCTGATTTCATCCTACTTCCCCAGATGCACTGTGAACATAGCTCCTGTATTCTCCTAATGTCCTTCCCCGCAATAGCACGTGTCAGCATCTGAAAAACATCTTTGGAAGCACTGACGAGTTTCATGCAGCAATCCTGTACATCCATGAGACCATATGGTTAGATCAATTTAGTAGATAAGTCTTTACTGCGTGTGATGTAAGGCATTGATATTCTTGCAAGTGTCTGAGATGCCGGGCTGTATGTACCTATCAGGCATTTATTGGGGGTTGCAGGTCTAAACTCTGTCCTTTATCATTGATGCTTAATCCTTTGGATTTAGTCATACTAACCTTTTAAATTGAAAGACAACTTGAAATGCCCTACGTTCTTCCATTAAAGCTAGAGTACAAGGGAATGTCATCTGCAATGGCCATAAATTCATAAATCCCTATTTTAATTACTACATTTTAGGGCTATTCCAAATTCTCTGGGTTAAGTGCTCTAGTTTGAGTGCCCAAAATAGAGTTGAAAACAAGCAGCACTGCTGAACTACCCTACCAGTATCAATTCTATTGGATGAACTGCCATTCATTCTGATCCTTGTAACTGGGTCTTTGTATTTGCCCTTCAACTAATGGAAAAAGTAGTCCCGGAACTCCAATGTGTGCAATGTGTCTTGGTTCAATTATCTATCAAATCAGTCAAAAGCCTTCTCGAATTCTAGTGGGGAGATACATGTATCCTGTCCTCTCTTTCTTCCAATGTCTATAAGATGTAGCACCTTCTTTGCCTTGGCGTGCTGGCCATCTTGTGGCTATGTGCAGCCTGTAGCACCTCCTCTGTTTTAGATTTCGCCTGCACAGCGCTTGCAGTGTACTGGTGAAATCTCTTGTATTTAATATATCTTAAAAGGGGCTCTTATCGCTGAAATACTGTGTCCTTCCTCTTTTGTGTGTAACTTTCTTTTTTGTTTGCTTTCCCTCGCTGCACACATTGAAACAGTGCTTTTAAAGCTGTATCTGGCACAGCTACATTGAGCCTCATAGGGTCAAGCTGGAATTATAAACCCCTTGGAAGAAACAAACGTGTTTCCTCACACAGAGAAATACATGCAGGTTCTTTCTGCCTCATCACTTTCAAATGTCACCCGCCACCACTGAAAATACCGGCATTACCATCACTTTGTCTCCCAAGGGAATCAATTACTCTTTTCTAAAATTAGCTATTGTTGTAAAGATGCGTGGTTAGTTTTGTAGGCCAACAAACAAATATAACGGAAATTCGTGCTCACCAACGAACGTCTTTCGAAAAGAAAAAATGGAGGCACACTGCCATCTTGTGGTTAATTATTCACATTCAACCGCGGCTGAGCCTCTATTTTATTTCTAGGCGAGATTCAGAGGGAAAGCAAACGGAAATCTTACTGTTCTCGCTCAACTACAGGTGGAAAAGGTCAAAAACAAGTGAGGCTCTGCTTTCAGTTCAGTAAAAGAGAAAGTCAAATCTAAACACTAAGGAGGCGACATTGTGAAAGATGCAATAAGGCTCCAACATTATCAATACCGAAACAGGCGGGATTAGTTGCTGGAGCTAAGAGCTTGCTCAAAAATATATCTTTGCATCCAGAAAAGATGTCGACTAGAGCGGATTTGTTAGCACTTTTCGGTCTACCTTCCTCCATCCTTGCGATCCAGTTGTTAGGAGCAATAATGGAACACCAACTTTTAACAACTTGGACACCATGTAATGCTGGAGATGCCCAACGGTGCACCTGTCTTCAAGATCACAAGACATGAGTGGCTTACATCATTGAAGGGAAGGCCACCAGGCAGCCCTAGGTTCCAAACATCGGCTCAAATACAGATTCACCTGCTTCAAATGGATACACACAACAAAAGTAAAAACATACACCACCAGGCCAATATGCACTTGCTCTAGTCTGCACGTTTAAGTGTTGGATGCAGCAAATTCTCCTTACGCACTCGTATGGTTTACTAACATGGATGAAAGGCTTACGGTATACATTCACAACATTGCCACCTACATTTCATTGACAAAACATCCTATGTTCTTCACCTTACCTCTCAGGGCTCCAATTTTCAAATGTATGTTTCATGGCTATATTTAACTTCAAAACAGGTAGTCACAAGTGCATTTAACTTGCCGGCACCAGGTCATGATTTCAGTGGTGCAGCAGGTGCAATGACAATGGGGCCCAAAGCTCTTGGAACCCCTATAAACACCAAATATTGCACTCTTTTATGACTAATTAGGCAGTCACAAGTTCAGTTACCTTACAGACAATAGGGTCATGATTTGAATGTTGCAGCAGGTGCAGGGGCACTGGGGCCAAAAGTAGTCAGAACTCCTTTAAACACGTAATATTGCTATTTCATCAATTTGTTCTATTATTTCCCTCTGTCATTTTTCAAATTGTTGCTATTACTTACTTGCACTACACCACTAGTAACAGCACAATATATTGCCTTTTTGTACATAAACAAGTCCTAACATTCTAACAGACTTTCTGTAACTTGTATTGTACAACTAACTATTCACCAAGCTACAACTTACAACAAAAAACTGATTATTATTAATCACATAGGCAAAATGTAATGCATTTACCAATGCTTGTTAATCCCAGTACCTTACTTCTTCCTCTGGAAAAAAGGAAGGTAGAGCAATACTTAATAGATAGTCTACTATATTCGCTTCCTGGGTGGGCTCCACAATGTGCAATGCTTGGTAGAAATGTGTGGAACTTTCTAATTTATCCTCTTAACGGACTCACTTACCATTCACCTTCCCAATATGTGACACAAAATATACTGCCTGTATGGCCCTTTATAACAAAAACCTTCCCTGGCTTGTTGCCTCCTTCATAATACGTTATATCTACCTTTGGAGTAGGTACTCCTGTCAGACTCCAAACTCTTAATTTAGATCTACAGGTCTATTACTTTAAGCCAAAGGAATTGCTGGGAATGTCAACTCATGCTTAGTTTCAGCACTTGATATGTCTTTCCTTAGCTGCTTTCCAAGGCCCACTCTTATGCAAGCTACACTGTCAATAACCCCTCATAACTACCTTCATAGCATCACAGACAACTGCCGTGCTAACATCTCAGCTGTTACTTTTGGTTAACAATTATTTCATTCTATTTTTAATAACAAAAAACAATTTTGGTGGTTTTTAGCACTAGTGCGAAAGGAAACTAAAACCACCAAAATTGTTTTTCTCTTTCACAGACTACGGTCCTGATGAGAACTCAATAATTATACGAGTTCGAAACGCGTAGACTAAAAAAAGCCGGAAAGTATCAAAGTCAAACAAAATAGAGCTAGTCTTGGAAAATCTCTCTAAAAAATGTTTATGGCTTTGTTGTGATTATTTGTTTTTCCAACTGAAAATAATTTGTATATTTTCTCATTGTTTGTTTGCTGTCTGTTTTAAAAAATTCTGCTTTGCATTGTATGGAAGTGGTATGTTTGAGGTTTGAATGAGAACAATTTGAAATGTATTTAGAATGCTGGTTGTAAATAGGTCTTTGTTGTACATAAGGTCGTAGATGATAAACTTGGTATAATTAGTTTTCCAAAAAAGTAAAAAGTGAATAATTGACAAAAAACTAAAATAAAAAATGAGACTTTTTGCTCACAAAACATTGGTTTAATTTCAGATGTTTTTGCCCAAAATTAAGGCAAGTAACTAGTTAGCAGCACGTGCACTCTGTTTTGTTTATTATTAGCTTGTGGCAAGCTGTGCTGTTGGGAGCCCAGACCCAGTGGTGGTGTTAGTGCGATTATCAGTAGACAGAGCAGATGAAAGTGATTACAAGCACCAAAACAGGAGATATAGTTCTGCCGTGGTGCTAAAACAGTTATGTATTCAGGCATATAAAACAAGGTTGTAATCAGGCGTACTCCCACTATGCAATCCCTACGCTGTGTATGTCTAGAGTGTGTGAAGGTGTAGAGCCAAGAATCACTCCAAGTGATGATTCAACCCTGTTGGACTTGGCCCTTTTTGCAGGGTCATACCTGAACGTTTTGCCTTACTCCGAGTCTTTTTTCTGATATGGTGTTGGTGGCTCTAGGACTCTGGGCACTTAGCACTGCTGTTCAGTGTAAAGTGCCTGTGATCTCTGTGGTAAACATGGTAAGATTGGTCCACACCTGTTTGGCATATTTAATTTACCTGTCAGTCCCTTGTAAAGTGGTATCTCAGATACCCGGACCGGTAAATCACATAAATCAAATACTACTGGTGGGCTTGCAGTGCTGATTGCGCCACCCACCAAAGTAGCCTTTCAAAGCTGTCTCAGGCCTCTATGATAAAGATCAATTTAAAATGGTCAGGCTATTTCAGAAGATGTTTCCTTAGTAAAATTTGCCCGGCGTAAACGCCTCTAATACCATACGAAGTTATCCAATAAAGAGGCAGGCGCTGGAGACAGGAAGAGAGGAAACAAGTTTATTCCGACGGATCAGAACACATCAGATCAGACAGCAAGGTATCGTCTCGAGGTGCTCTCCCAACTTCTCTGAGAGCTGGTCTTTTATACACTGGTTTTAGACATGTGAACGTCCTTTATTACAACAGGGACATTGTAGAGCATGAGAATGACATCCCCGGCACCCCGCCCCCCCATTCCGGCCCGTTCCAACACATGACAACAGTAGAGGCTCTTTCCCCCTCATGTGGTCGGGAGGGGGCTATCATGCAGCTGAGTGTTCTGCCGATTCCTTAGGAATGTGCGCCTGATCGAATCTCGGGGATGGGGAGGTCGTGATCAATAGTGGCCTCTTTCAGGAGAGGCGAGTGCATACAGTAATGGGCAATAAACTGTATCCTTGGGCTAAAGGATGACCAGCGGTCCATGCTGACGTTTAGGCTCAGAGGAAGGGGTCATCAAAGGAGGGGTATTCATGGAGGGACAGGAGGTGTTGGTCAGGCGTGGGGTGCGATTCTCTGGGACAGAATCATGGGAGGGGAGGGCTCATGACTTGTGCATGAGAGAGCGGGGGCAGTCAGGGTGCATGGGGGACGCTTGCAGGGTCAGGGAAGTGCGCTGATGAGCGATCGTGAACAGGGAGACCATGGTACCTAAAATGGCTGTCGTGTATGCTCGTACGTGGGTCTGCAAGATGGCGTAGATGATGTTCAATACACGAACTAAAATTTCACAGTCCTCCCTTTAACATGTCTCGCCAGCTTGTCAGTTCGGATCGATCCCCATGAGACCACGCACCTCTACCTCGTATAGGGGACTCATGTGCTCAGGTTTAAAGTTCAAAGTCTTTGGGCACATACAGTTGGAAATGAGTGCACATAAAGGTGGTAAACATTGAATAGCTAAGCAACACCCACACAGTATCATGATCGGTATCAATAAAAATGTGAGCAATCTCCATCCCCAGTTCTTCAAAGTGTCCCAGAACCAGCCTCCAAGCGACCATCCTTCCTGTTCCTGGTGAACCTCCGAGGACAGTCTGTGGAGGTGTTCGATTGCTTTATAGACTGAAGGTGAGTTATCTGGCACGTAGGTGCAACAGCTGGAGCCGATGATACGGCATGCACCTCCACGGTCGGCCAGGACCACATCTAGAACAAGACGGTTTTGAAGAGCCACCAGGCGGACTGCCTGAAGCTCAGCCGTGTTGTTGGCGAGGACGCCAGCGGTGATGTTAATGGTTGTTTCCAATGCCTGAGTCAGGTGTCGGATTGCGCGGCTATTGGCCATTGGTCCCCACAGAGGAACAAGTCCCTTTGCTGCATCCAGGAACTGTGCTCCGGTGGAGTCGGCTTGTTCAACATCTCCAGCGCGCTTTTGCCGGTGGTGGTTGGCTGGAGCCACATACGTGGGAGGAAGAATGAAGGCAATGTAGCACGTACCCTTCCAGGCTTTTGGGAGCCACGTGTAAGCTTTGGTGCCACAAACAAAGTACATATTCGGGGAAGCAACAAAGGAAGGGGGGTCAGCTGAGACTAATGTTTTGGTGATGCGACAAGAACTGTGACCCACCAGCTGCGTTCCCTGTCCTTCGAGGCATACGAGTCCTGTGACATTGATGACGGACAGGGCCGCAGTCAGGGTGGCAGCCGTTTGTTTCCGTAGGTGGGAGAAGGTGGATCTGGCTGGATTGTGGAGCACTTGCATTTCGACTCTTTCTTTGGCTGGGATGTTCGTAAGGAAGGTTGAACCTGAAATTGCGGGACAAAAGGGCTTTTCGGTTTTGTTCGGCCAGAACCCGTAGTAGAAGTGTGACACTGTCTGACCGGAAGCGGCGTTGTCCTTGTGGCTTTCTTGCATGAGGATCAACCAGGCGAGGCAAGAGCCGTGAACTGAGAAAGGTGAAGGAATAAAGGGGATGGAGTGTCCGGTAGCATGTGGGAGCAACCCACAGATCCAGCAGTTTGTGGCATTTGCAGCAAGGTTGTGCTGGTGCAACAGTTGTACAAAGGAATTGTTCCAGAATTCCCTACGCCTTTCTCGAAGCTGAGGTGAAAGGGTGATCAGGTGGTGCTCTTTCACGGTGGTCGGCTGGACAGTGGTCGGCAACATTTGGTGAGTGGGCGTGCTTTCCTCCAGGATCCAGAAGGAAGTCAGGAGGAGGAGGCAGAACAGGGAGATAATGAAGAAAGCCATTGTCTTTGATTTGTGCAAATTGTCAGTTTTTGAATTCCTATAGTGGGTATTTCCTGTTGCTTTCGATGTCTTCTTATCTGGCGCTTCCATCATCTTCTTATCGGGCGCTTCCATCATCTTCATCTTCAAGGTGCTCGGTAGTGGGCAGAACCACAGACTTAGTTTAGCTTCTCTCCAGGTAACCCTTGGTTGCTTTGGGTCACCGTTCTGAGATTTTCAACTTAGTCAGTGGCCTACTTAGCCGAAGCTCCCTCCTTTCGACGTAGGAAATACCCTTCTCGAGATGGCACAGTGGGATCAGAGTGCTTTGCAAGTTCAAGTGCCTCAGTATCAGGATAACAGTTCAGTGATGGTCGGTCTTTGCTCAGGAGCTCTTCTTGGGTGCTGACGTTGTCTGTCGTGGCCAGGGTCGAGGAAATCTTTTTGCAATGATGGGCGTGCAGCCAGTGCTTCTTCCCCTCCACTCGAAGAGCCGTCCGAGTGGTGATCAGTACTTGCCAGGGGCCCGTCCACCGGGGTTCCAGACTCTTTGCTCGTTGAAAGTTCCGTATCAAGATATAGTCACCCGGTTGGATATCGTGACCGGGACCCCTGGAAGCATCGGGGATGGCCTGCTGCACCTGTTGATGAATGACAGACAACGTTTTAGTTAACTTGTACAAATAATCTGACAGCAGGACGTCGGGGACGTCATGAATGGATGTTGGTTTGGGGGCAGTCCAGAGGTTCATAGGCCGTACAAACACAACTTCGTAGGGGGTCAAGTGGTGCTTAGTGGGGGTGGAGCGCATCGATAGCAATGCCAGTGGAAGGGCATCTGGCCACTTAAGTCCTGTGGTGGCCACCATTTTTGACAGTTTCAGTTTCAGTGTAGCGTTGTGTCGTTCAACCAGGCCAGCGGATTGGGGGTGGAAGACCGCATGGAACCTTTGTTTGACCCCCAACCCCTTCAGGATAAGTTGGATAACTTCAGCTACGAAGTGGGGGCCATTGTCGCTCCATAAAATTCGACAAAGGCCGTAGCGAGGGAAAAATCTTTCAGTAGTACTTTGGCAGTAGTCATGGCAGTGTTATCACGGGTCGGATAGGCTTCCACCCATTTGCTGAAGGCACATACAATGACTAATACGTACTTCAAGCCTTGGCACCTCTCTAGCTGGATGTAATCCATCTGGAGGACCTCAAAGGGGTGGTCGGGGATCCCAAACCCTCCCCGGGGTACTACAGTTCCTTTCCCGGGGTTGTGTTGTAAGCAGATAAGGCACTGTTGGACCAGGCGTTTGGCTGAGTCGGGGATCTTGCCGTTATGCCAGACTTTGGAAATGAGTTTGATCATGGGGGCAGAACCTATGTGTGCAGGGGAATGTGCCATTGTCAGTATGGGGATCAAGTATGCATCAGGCAGCAACCATTTGTTTGTGTCCTTTGTCCACCAGCAGCCTTCATCGTCCCTTAGACCCACCCGTGCCCACTCAGTCAGTTCGTGTGATGTGCTGGTCGATTGAATATCCCTGATCGTTTCCCTAGCGTTGGTCCATTTTTCTGCTTGTGACCTGGTCACATACATGCGTGTCGTGGCCCTATTCTCAGCTGTGGTTCGGGCAGTGATGTCGGCTAGTGCGTTTCCCTGTCCAACTAAATCTATCACCTTCTTGTGTGCCTGGCATTTAATTACTGCTAATCGTTTGGGGAGGAGAACTGCTTCAATCAGGGCGGAGACTAGATCTCCGTGAAGGATGGGTGTACCATGGGACGTCAGGAATCCCCTTTCCCTCCACAGGAGCCCAAAATGATGAACTACCCCGAAGGCGTACTGGCTGTCTGTGTAAATGTTTGCCGTGGTTCCTTCTGCTATGATATATGCTCGTGTGAGGGCAATAAGTTCTGCTGCCTGTGCGGATCGTTGTGTGATGCAAGCTGTTTCAACTATTGTTCGAGCAGTCGTTACCGCATAGGCAGCAGAAGTGGTGCCGTCTGGGAGTTTGATGCAAGAGCCGTCTACCCATAGTTCTCCGTCAGGATCTGTGAAAGCAATGTCTCGGAGGTCAATTCTACTCCTAGTCTGCTCGTCCGTGAGGGTCACACAGTCGTGTATAGGGGGCACATCGGGGTCATTTTCGGGCAAGGGTAACAGTGTAGCAGGATTCAATGTCGTGCATCTCTTCAGGGTGATGTGGGGCGCAAGTAAAGTTAATTCGTATCCTGTCAGTCGTGCACTAGTCAGGTGTTGAGTCTTGGTCTGGTTCAAAAGTGTGTCAACTGCATGGGGTACTAATACTGTGAGAGAGTTCGAAAGTACAATTCCCTCACTCTGTCGGATAGAGACAGCAGCAGCGGCTACTGCTCGAAGGCAGGCTGGTAGAGCTCTGGCGACTGGATCAAGAGTGGCAGAGAAGTAGGCACAAGGGCGCTGCTTGGCGCCGATGGGCTGGGTTAGAACAGACAATGCGCATCCCTCCCTTTCGTGAGTGTAGAGGGAGAAGGGCTTGGAGTAATCTGGTGTTCCTAGAACGGGTGCCGAGCAAAGGGCATCTCGCAACTCCTTAAAGGATGCTTGGCATTCGGGAGTCCACGGGAGTGGAAACGGAACATCTTTGGCCAACAGGGAAAGTAGGGGTTTTATAATGAGACTGAAATTTGGTAGCCATTGTCGGCAGAAAGAAGTGAGGCCTACTAATGAACGGACTTGCTTCTGTGTTTTTTGGAATAGGGGTGTCTAGGATGGTTTGGATTCGGTCGGGTGTAAGTTTTCTCCCTTCTTTGGACAGGAGATGACCTAGGTATGTTACTTGGGGCTGACAGAACTGCAGTTTCTTTTTGGAGACTTTGTGGCCATTCTCCGCGAGAAAGTGCAAGAGTTGGATGGTGGCTGTGATTGCAAGTGGAGTGGTGTCGGCCGCCAAAAGGATATCATCGACATATTGGATCAACACCACTCCATCTGGTAGCTGGATGGCGTCCAGCTGCCTTTTTAGGGCCTGGCTGTAAATGCTGGGACTTTCAGTATAGCCCTGGGGAGCTCTACAAAATCGGTATGAACGGTTTTTTAAAGTGAAGCCGAAGAGATAACGGCTGTCTGGATGGATGGGGATAGAGAAAAATGCATTCTTGAGATCAATAACGGTGAAGGTGGTGGCAGTGGACGGGATGAGAGTCAGGATGGTGGCGACGTCTGAGACTACGGGGTACTGTGGCACCACCACTTTGTTGACTTCTCGCAGGTCGATGATGAAGCGGTACGCTTTCTCATCCCCCTCACCTTGCTTCTTAACAATGGGTAGGATAGGACTATTGCAGACATTGCTAACCACTTCCTCTACCACTCCTGCATCTACCAAGGACTGAATAATCGCTACCAATGCCTTCTCGCCTTCGGGCGATATTCGGTACTGTGGGAGTTTCGGGAGTATCGCATCTGGTCGAACAGTTATGTGTACAGGATCGATCATCATTCGTCCTACATCCGAGTCGTTTCTGGCCCATAGGTACGGGGGTAGGGTATCGAGCAAGGATAGGTCAGCATCTGTTACGGAGCACATATGCCGTGCGGGGTAGGGTCTGGACATGCTTGGGTTATCGTACAGAATGACTCGGACTCCATCTGGGGAACACCTAATAGTAGCTCGGAAATGTTTCAGTAAGTCAATACCCATAATGGCGTCAGGGGAGTTGGAGGAGAGCAGAAACGTCGTGTCAGTGGGATTGTTTCCTAGGTCAAAGGAGATAGGTACAGACAGGGGGTTAGTGGAGGGCGTCCCATCGAAACCTATCGAGGTAATGTGTGAGCCAGACAAGGGTGCCCTTGGAATCAGTCGTTTTGATAATACACTACGTGTCGCTCCGGTGTCTACCAAAAATGGAGACTTTGTACCCAGGACCTTAGCAATGACATAAGGACCTTGCTGGTCTACACAGAGCTCGACTGGATCCCTCCCTTGCCCCTGGCAGTCCTATGCAGAGTCGTGATCATTGTAGCCATCGGACTGTTGGTACTGATTCTGTCGGGGGCGGTCAAATGTGTTTGGTCTACCAGATCGGTCATTGGTGGTGTCGTGGGTCTGTCCTCGTCCCTGCCCTCCAGTTTTGGGGCCATTTGCCATGTCCCTTGTCTCTTTATTCTTAATCAGTTCCCGAAGGGCTGGGCATTGAGACTTCCAATGTCCAAATTCTTTACAAAATGCACATTGGTTCTCATCAAGGTCGGTTCGTGGAGCGCCAGGGGCGGGGTTGCGGTCTCTAGGGGTCGAACTCCTAGGGGCGTTTGACTGGTAGTTCCCCCTATACCGTTCCCTCCCTGTGGTCACTCCCTGTAGTTGTGCAATCATTACTCGTTCCTTTAGGTCCTTTTTCTTTTTCTCAGTTGCCCTTTCGTTCTCATTCTTTTGGTGTTCGTAATACTGAGCCATCTGAAGGATAGCTGCAGGTTTAGAGGCTCCCCAACTACTTTCGCTAGTCTGTAACTTTTGGGAGACCTCTTGCGATAGCCCATTTACATAGTTCTGCACGAATAGGTGTTGTCCGGTTGCGGTGGTCATGTCTTGGCCACTGTAGTCGGAGAACACTGTTTCAAATCGTGAGAAGTATTCTGATACGTCCTCCTGAGGTTTCTGGCGGCAGGCCGTGACTATCGACCAGTCTACCTTCTTTTCTGGGATCAACGTTTTTAGCTTCTGCACTATTTTGTCGGGGAGTTCCAGTATGTCTTTTACAGGTTTCTTTCCGGGCTCTCGCTGCCTATCTAGTTCATCGAGTTTTGTCCAGGTGTGTCCGAACAGATCTGTGTGGTCGGCTCTCCGAATTTGCTTCCACACATCAGCCGGCAGACACAACCCGAAAAACAAATCCATGTCCGCTAGAGTCATTATGGTTGAGCCCAAGGCTGTGCCTAATTCGGTATAGAATGCTGTAGGGTTTTTTCTTAAATCGGGCAGGGTTTGTCTAAAAGTTAAAATATCTTGCCGATCCCATGGTTGGTAGACCCAGTTGTACACAACCCTCCCTTTGGCATCTGCATGGTTGATATCATCGTTTGTTCCCTGACCTCTTGGGGGAACCCAATAGGGGGCGGCTTCTCTGATAGGCATCATAGTGTTGGCTGCTCCTAATGAGGGCTCAATCGTCTCATGGACTGTGAGCTTGACTTCTGGTTTCTGTTCCGCGAGGTGGCGGAAGACCTCAAGCGTTTGCATGAAGAGGTCCGTCATATCGCTTTCAGCCCCATCTCCGACATCAATCTTTCTATATAGGGTCGTCAATTTAGCAGGACCTTTAGTCTGGTACCTATCCTCATATGCGTTCAGAGTGTGGTAGCTGAACCGTAAAATAAAATGCCGTCTGTGACTACCGGCATGTGAGTTGTGCATATTCATCGTATATTCTTCACTCTCCTTCCGTTCTACCAGGGTTTTTGCTATCTGGTCGATTCCATCCCGCTCATCTTTGCTCAACCTATTTGGTCTGGCTGTTAACTGTTTGCCAGTCTCAAGTTCATCTGGTGTTGTTACCAATGTGGCTGGTGCGAAGGCCGTAAGAGTCGGGGCACTAGCGCTAGGGTTACCCTCGACTGCACTCTCGACTGGTGAGTGTTGTGCTAGAGGCTGGCAGGGAGCATAAGGAGGAGGCATGTAGATCATTGGAGGACCGAGCAGTAACTCGTCATTTGCCCGTTGTTTAGAGGGCGCCTCCGGGTAGAGCGTAGGGGTGGTCCTGACAGGGCATTGACCTGTCAGTCCTGATTCTTGCGTTTGTTTAACTTCCTCCCTTCTTCTTATTTCTTCATCTAGTTCTTTTGCGGCCAGATGGGCTGCTTTCCGTAATTCTTTCACTGTTTTTGCTTCCTCTCTTTTCCTGCGGTGCTCTGCTTCTTTGCGCCACATGCCGATACTATCGAGCATAGTGGGCATTGCCTTATTTATTTTTACAGCTGCTTCTAGTGTTTTTATTTTATTTTCATCAAAAGAACCTATCAGTGGCCACTGGTTTTCAGGATCCTTTTTGTATATTTATGCCATAACTTACTATAAGCTATAGCGACTAGTCCTTGCTTAGTAAACATGTCCTTATTAGGGGTGCCCTCCAGTGGAGCTGGATGGGTCATCTCTAATAAGCGGTCCGGGTTGACCCAACTATGAACCAATGGGGAGAAGATAGGCATGACGGATTACCATGGGGGGGCAAAAGCCTGCACTACCTATCTTTTCACTATTTGCAAAGACTGGACAGAATATTCTATTCTACACTATTTGCAAACAGAGAATACCTCCCGAAAGACCCAATTCCAAACAGTCAATGTTTGGTCAAACAATCAATCAATGAGGAACATAATAGGTACGACGTGTTAAAGGTTTGCGTTACCTACCCTTCACTCTCTGCAAAGGGAGAGAGAATATTCCTATTCTTCCCCGTTTGCAGGCAGAGAAGATCCCTAAGAGAACCAACTTCGAACAATTCAATGCTCGATTCAATCAATCAATCAATGGGGAGAAAAAAAGAATAGGCACGTCGTGTTAAAGTTTTGCGTTGCCTACCCTCCACTATCTGCAAAGACTAAACAGAGTATGGCGATTCTGTGTTTGTTTGCAAATAGAGAATTTCTCAGAAGCGGTCAATAAGTAATACTAGTATTTTCAAACAATCAATCAATCAATTTCCCAATTTTGTCGTGTGTCACGACCTTACCCGGACCGCATGGACAGTTTCTCGTCTTCTGCTTCCAGCGCCCGATCGTCCTCTACTCTCTGTTGCTATCGCGGCACTCCTGGTGGTTCCCAGTCAGGACCGTAGATCACTCGGGAGAGGTCTGCTCGGAATCAGTGAAGTTCAGATGATCGGCTGTCAGACGAGGGTCTATCGGACAGGAGCTCTTCCGATCGTTGCAGTCGTTCACTCTGTCGTCGGGACCTCTCCCACTGGATCCACGTGTCGCTGATGGGCCCCGCGTTTGGGACGCCAATTGATAAAGATCAATTTAAAATGGTCAGGCTATTTCAGAAGATGTTTCCTTAGTAAAATTTGCCCGGCGTAAACGCCTCTAATACCATACGAAGTTATCCAATAAAGAGGCAGGCGCTGGAGACAGGAAGACAGGAAACAAGTTTATTCCGACGGATCAGAACACATCAGATCAGACAGCAAGGTATCGTCTCGAGGTGCTCTCCCAACTTCTCTGAGAGCTGGTCTTTTATACACTGGTTTTAGACATGTGAACGTCCTTTATTACAACAGGGACATTGTAGAGCATGAGAATGACATCCCCGGCACCCCCCCCCCCATTCCGGCCCGTTCCAACACATGACAACAGTAGAGGCTCTTTCCCCCTCATGTGGTCGGGAGGGGGCTATCATGTAGCTGAGTGTTCTGCCGATTCCTTAGGAATGTGCGCCTGATCGAATCTCGGGGATGGGGAGGTCGTGATCAATAGTGGCCTCTTTCAGGAGAGGCGAGTGCATACAGTAATGGGCAATAAACTGTATCCTTGGGCTAAAGGATGACCAGCGGTCCGTGCTGACGTTTAGGCTCAGAGGAAGGGGTCATCAAAGGAGGGGTATTCATGAAGGGACAGGAGGTGTTGGTCAGGCGCGGGGTGCGATTCTCTGGGACAGAATCATGGGAGGGGAGGGCTCATGACTTGTGCATGAGAGAGCGGGGGCAGTCAGGGTGCATGGGGGACGCTTGCAGGGTCAGGGAAGTGCGCTGATGAGCGATCGTGAACAGGGAGACCATGGTACCTAAAATGGCTGTCGTGTATGCTCGTACGTGGGTCTGCAAGATGGCGTAGATGATGTTCAATACACGAACTAAAATTTCACATCTACCATTGCAGGGTCTGTGCGCGCAGTGTTACTGCCGCTGGGACGTGGCACCTAAAGTGTGTGCCACGCCTGTAACCCCTCTTTTACTACATGTCAGTCACCCCTAAGGTAGGCCCTATCTAGCCCTATGGGCAGGGTGCATTGTAGGTAACAGGTAGGACATGTACCTTAAGTGCGTGACATGTCCTGGTAGTGACAAACACCATTTTTGGTTTCCCACTGCTGTGAGGCTGCCCACTCATAGGAATGCATTGGGGATTGCTTGATAAGTGTTTCATTGGTAATTCCTGATATGAGAGGCTGATCCTCTCCCTCACCAGAGACCCCGACACCGCCAGAACCTGCCTACACGAAGGGATGAAAGACGTCGCCGAGTGGATGAAGGACAGCCGCCTGAAACTGAATTCGGACAAGACGGAAGTCCTCATCCTGGGATCTTCGCCCTCCGCCTGGGACGACTCCTGGTGGCCCCAAGCCCTGGGCACCGCACCCAAGCCAACTGACCACGCACGCAACCTGGGCTTCATCCTGGACCCCTCCCTCTCGATGACCAGACAAGTCATCGCCGTCTCCTCATCGTGCTTCAACACCCTCCGTATGCTTCGCAAGATCTTCCGCTGGATCCCGACCGAGACCAGGAAGACTGTCACCCAGGCACTCGTCACCAGCCGACTGGACTACGGAAACGCCCTCTACGCCGGAACCACAGCCAAGCTACAGAAAAGACTCCAGCGCATCCAGAACGCCTCCGCCCGACTCATCCTGGATGTCCCCCGACGCAGCCACATCTCCAGCCACCTGAGGAACCTGCACTGGCTCCCCGTCGACAAGAGGATCACGTTCCGGCTCCTCACCCACGCACACAAGTCTCTCCACGACCTGGGCCCCAAGTACCTCAACGACCGCCTGACCTTCTACACGCCCACCCGCCAGCTACGGTCCACCAGCCTTCCTTGCCCTCGCAGCCGTACCACGCATCCGAAGAGCCACCGCCGGAGGAAGATCCTTCTCTTACCTGGCTGCCAAGACTTGGAACTCCCTCCCCATCCACCTTCGGCTGACCCAGGACCATCTCGCCTTCAGGAAACAAATCAAGACCTGCTTGTTCGAGCAGTAGCATACCCCTCCCCCCAAGCGCCTTGAGACCCTCCCGGGTGAGTAGTGCGCTATACAAATGGCATGATTGATTGATTGATTGATCATGGTCAAGTTTGGTATGGTTGGAATAGTAATAATAAATGCTTTGCAATGGTGTGCGCAGATTTATTATCACTATTTTAAAAATGGTTAAAGAAAAAGGGGTAACCCTGTGTCCCTCAGAACCTGGGTAATTGTGGTTAAATACAAAAGTGGTTCTGTTGGGTGTGTCAAATCGCTTTGGAGTTGCTAATTAATGCAAAACAAAACTAAAGTTTGAAAAACTCTCTGAAACACATGTGAAATGAGGCAAAGAATACTCAAGCAATCTAATAATCAACTTCATATAACCACTGAATGATTTAGAACGAATTTATATTAAACTTCAATCATGTTACATTTGAATTAATTCATTCAATAATGACCGTCAAAAAAGGGTGAACATAGTGTGACAATTAGAGACAAGTGCTTGGTGAATGAAACAATGTACAGTGGAGTCAAAAATACATATATACAATTATGTACAGGGGTGTTGTTGGCCAGAATCTAATTGGCATCCAAGCAATCCTAGCATTCATTTCAAGGATCCTGGAGTTTCTGGACCATAGGTGAGCGTCGACGTTTCGACCCTGTTGCGCCCCAATTCGTGGTCGCGTCGGGTCTTTATCAAGACAGGAGGGGTGGGGGCGGAGAGTCTGAAATGGACACGGGCCAGTGTTTCAGAGAGTTGTGCGTGAAAGAAGTATAGACAGAGTGCGCCAACGGCTGCACTTGAATATAAGTGGGTGAGTGGAGGTTACTCACATGGTCAGGAGGAAGGATCTCTGCCTGAACAGCAGCCACACGGTCAAATGCCACTTTTAGAAGGTGGCATTTCTGTGTGCTATGTTTTGCCTGCCTGATGTGTATTGCATGTCTGGCTCTGGAGTGACATGGGCTGGTGAGAGGTGTGTGGCTCCAGGGAGGGCAGGGTGAGTCAGCGCTAGGCTGAATGGGAGATCTGCATTTGGAGTAGTGGGAGGAGTAGTCCCCTGACCCTGAATAGGTCTGTGTCTGCCTAGTTGAATGCTGGCTCCACCCCCGTGTGGTGTGTCTGATGACCGAACCTCCACCTGACAAAGGGGAGGAGGAGCCGTGTAAACAGAGTGCTCCAATACCCCCTCAGAACGTATAGAGAGAGGATCACCCAAGCCCTGTGCCAGGGCAGACAAAGAAGAGATGTAGTATAAGTACTGGGGCTGTGACACCATGTGTTGTGCTTTTTGTGCTTCCTTGTGACTGGGTGGGGACTTGCTGCTGCTGGGCCCCAGGAGGAACCTCCACGAGGGATTGCCTCCCTGCTGGAAGGCCCTTTGAGCTGGCCTGCCTGGGCCCAGCCTTGGGCCTCCTAGAAACTTTGCCTGAGCACCTGGCGAGTGCTGTATCTTTCTCTCCCAGGACGAGAATAATGCTGGGGCCTTGTAGTGCTGTGCTGCAACAAATTTGGAGGGAATCCCGATGTGGGGATTGCCCCATCTTGCTGTCTTGGAGGCGGGAGCCCACCCCACCTGATAGTGCCAGCGTGGTACGGTGGGAGCCTACCCCTCATTTTTTAATGCAAATATTGAGCGGGAGCCCTCCCTGCAATGTGGTGCTTGGTTGAGGAGTGTCCCAGCGGGGGCCGGAGTGTGTGGTCGTGCAGCGAGGTCCGAGCTGCCTCGCCGGGACAGGTGCAGAGGAGACTTCGCTCCGGAGGTCGGTCGGCCCAGTTGTGGGACGGAAGCCAGGCAAGCACTTGATCAAAGGTGGAGCCCGGGGAAGGAGGCGCAAAGACTGGAAGTCTGCGCATGCCTGAGTGCGGCTCCTGTGAGCTGGAGAGACCCCCTTGGAGTTACCCAAGCAGCGACAGAGCCTCATAGGCTCGCCAGACCCTGAGGTAGAAGACCGGAGCCTCGCGCTCTCCGGTGGCTGCAGGAAAGAGCCCCGAGGAGTCAGGACGAGCCCCAGTGAGTGGGGGCTGAGTGCAGAGCCATGTTGGATTTCCAAAGGCACGGTTGGTGCTGGTTCTTGATCTTCCTAGCTGCACCGCTGATTCCGGGCAGCTGCAATGTGTGGGCAAGTTTGGTGTAGAAGCCCCGGGGAGTGGGACTCCCTTTGCTCATTGTTGGTGCTGAGTGAAGTTCACCAGGAGGAGCCCCGTGAACGGAGCTCCTTAAGGCACTATTAGTGCCAGTGCGGAGTTCTTTTGGGAGCAGGGGAGTGCTGTGAGCCGCACCAGAAGCGTCCCAGAAAAGGGGACTCCTCAGGCACAGTTGGTGCCAGTGCTCATTTTAACTCAGCTGCACCGTGAGAGCATGGGCAGCTGCAACGGAGGGGAGCATTGCTTTTAATAAGAAGGAAGGGGTGGGATGCACCCCTAGGCCGCCAGTGCATGACACACATTGCTTTTGCTGCAAGGCAGCCAGAGGGCCAGTGAAAGGCCTTACGTTTGGAGCCCTGACATTTTTGGAAAAGGGCATTTGAGCCCCAGTGAATGGCCATTTGGCCTGTGGTCAGGTTTGGTACCTGTGTGTACCAAGAAGGCGCAAGGCCCTAAGGGAAGGTGACGTATGCACCTGGGGAGTGTCACTGAGGTGCCCTGCTAATTGTGGTTTACGCATAAGGTGTTTATGCGGATGGTTTATGCATAATGTGTTTTATGCCCAATGTGAGGCAGACATAATGCGTTTATGTTGCAAGTGATAACGCCAAGTACAGTATTTTACCAGTAGTCACTGGTTGTGTTTTATATGTGCTTTAGGATGGTTCTGACAGTGGCCCGATTGGCCGTGTCAGGTATATAATCCCCTGTATATTATTGCCTAGTGCCAGTTGGCACAGTGTATATGTGTGATTATGATTCTAATGTGTTTTGGATAATACCAAGGCTATTTTTTATATAACCTTGTGTGGAGTTTCTTTTTGTGGTGTGCATAGTGTGTTGCTGCTGTGTGTGTGTTGCGCAAACGCTTTACACATTGCCTCTGGGATAAGCCTGACTGCTCATGCCAAGCTACCAAGGGGGTGAGCAGGGGTTATCTTCAGCGTGTAACTCCCTTGCCCTGACTAGAGTGGTGGTTTCTGCATGGCTTTGGCACATGCCCTAGCCAACCAGAAACCCCATTTCTAACATTGGTGGCAGCAACCCTATTATCTGGTGGGAGAGAATGTAGGACACCATCCTAGTCACGAATTGGACACCCCTCATGGAGATGTCAGCCTGTTTCGTAATGAAGTCCCTGCATGCAGGGACCCTCGGTGTCAGCTGAAGTGCCTCCTCTGTGTTAATCCTATGAGATGCTTATTATTTATAATAAAAAGCATCCTTGCCATGTATGTATAGATTTGAAATACTATGGATATGTAGATAGCCCTGTCGCCCCATGGATAAAGATAGAACTACATTTGTAAATTGTGTGTAAAGGCTTTGTACTTGTTGTTGAAGGCATCATGACAATGTTGTGCAAAGCCAGATGTAAAAATAGAATTCGTTTCTGAGAAACAAATCCAACATTGCCATGCATGCCAATATGTGTAAAAGGTCACAGCAGTAATGTTATTGTGAAAAAGAGAACAATATAAGAAAATGTGCAGCTAAGTTACATGGGTCTAACCTGGGCACATAATAAATTTCTATCAGAAGAGGAAAGCTGCAAGCTTTACAGTAACTTTTCATATTCGCTTTGTGTAAAGACAATAGATCATGTTCCAGATTTCCACTGTTTTGAATCCACATACATTTCAAAGAACTGAGCTCTTGGACCTCAAATACCCCTGCTATGTTGCCATTTACAGAAGCTTTCTGATGAAATTAGTCCTTTCTTTACAATATACATATTTTACTGTCATTTAATGTCATAGTTTAGTATGTTTTGGGGAACCCATGGAGTTGTTCTAGGTCAGAGAGGCGTGCATGTGTGTGTGAGGGTTATAAATGTTGGACCTTTTCATGAATGTATGTGAGTGGAAGCTCTTTGGGTATTTGCAGGTTTATACTAAAATCTTAAAAGAAATGATGCGCTCTACAGAGTGCCAGTTAAGGTTTCTGTGCTGGGCGTTAACATGGTGGTTTCGCAATAGCCCAAACATGATTCAGACTGCAATTTTTCAGCTTTTTGCAGTCTTTTTATTTAGTCTGTGGGCAGGACAGCATGCAGTGAGAGATGTGTAGTGTACTGATTGCCATAGGTCATTTTCTAGAAGAATAAATAGTGTGGGTGGGGAGTTTGAAGAGCTTTAGTTGGTAGAATTCTGATTGCACAGCTGCTTCTATTAAGAGGTTGGGGTCTGTGTGCAAACGTATGCATAGATTGCTTACTTTGGGTTTGATGGGATTGAGAGAAAGATGGGGCATGGTGGACAGAGCAAGTTCATTGAATTGTGTCGGTGGAGTGGGACTAGTAGTGTAATCTTTCTTTTGGGACTACAACATTTAAGGGAGGTTTGTCGTATGTGTGGAAGTGAAGGTTGTGAGATTTTGAGAGGTTCATGAGATTTACATGTGACAATACTAGAAGTGAGACACCAAGTTTAGCTTTTTGGCAATAATCTGAGAGGATGGATTTGAAAGATTTCAATGAATGGTCTGTGACGGTGGTTCCTATCCATGCACAGGGTTATCGTCCTTCATCCTGAGGGAGCACCCTCAGTCCTCCAAAGTCTAAGTCAGGCCCTTGGTTGTCTGTTTTGGAGTATGGTTTTCAGCTCCGGTTTCTTATGCTGGGTACAGGGCCTTTCCCTTCCAATTGCCAGCATTATGGATGATAATTGCAAAAAACAACTACCATCTATTTTCCCAAAAAAATACACACTACTCTGAAACGGACGTCTGGCAGCCAGGTAGTGTTACCTAGGCGCATGCAGTAGTGCGCATGTACTAGTTATATAATGACTAGGCAGGTAGTGTATTTTAAGGTGAGCAGCCATCACAACGCGGGCATTACCACGCGCTGCCATTACGACGCTGCTTTTACAACGCAAGTCGTTTCTACGACTTGCGCTGGAGGGCGCTTTTGGAAAAGGAATAGTTTAATTTTCTATTCCAACATCTTCCCTACTGTAACGTGGGCTGGAGTTGGAATAGAAAATTAAACTATTCCACTATCCAGCGCTTACAGCGCAAGTCATTGTAACGACTTGCGTTGTAAAAACAGCGTCATAATGGCACACGGGGTAAAAGCCCGCATTGTAATGTCATACAACCGTATTTTAAGTAGCCAACGGGCCGACATGCTGCAATACTTGGGGGTCCTCAGGGACCCGGCAAGTAATGACGCGATGCAGCGTCATATTTTTGAAGTAGCCTCGGGTGTGTACAGTATTGTCGTGTATTTCTATAGGTTCTGAATCGATCCCCCTATTCCTGACCCTATTCTGGTTAAACTAACTATCAAGTTAACTAACAGTCAGCCCATGAGGCAAGAAATCCCCCATGATGCAGATACCGTTATCTGACGCAGTCACACTACGGCACAGGAACGTGTTATCTGATTAGGTCATAACGCTTGAGATCTAATTAGACAAGCGACATTCCTCCAGCCCCTGATAAGGCATACGACGTTCTCATAACAAATCAAACCTATGACAACCTGGATAATCCGTGCGGCCATTGTTTTGATTTCACAGAGAACTTTTGCAAAAGAATGTGCTAACGAGCAAGTCGTATGACATCTTTATTGACGTACCTATGTCCATCCTTACGTCAATCCCGGCACCTTTAAGGTATAAATATTGCCGACCTTGCCCTATGCAAACACACGCGTGGTGACAAGACGGAGCAGCCATACTTGCCGAAGCCGAGAGCAGAAGCAGACCCCGCTGGCAGCAGCCCCGCCTTCCTGACGCGCTGAGAGACGCGCTGCTATCTCAAGCCGAGAGACCGAGCACCGGCGCTTCCGGGTAGCCCTCGCAGGCAGCCTGGAATATCGAGAGCAGAGAAAGAGATACCATTCCTCATCCATCCTAAATTCCAGGTACAGAACTGAATAACCCCTCCTAGAGAATTCTTTAGTTATTCACTTGGCAAAAACAAACTTAACTTAAACTGTAACTTTCTATTCCCGCCCACGCATTAGACTTAGGTCAGGTACACGGGGTAGGCGTATTTAGAAACACCAGTTGAGTGCGTTTAGTCAAATGTATATGTGTATGTAAATATATTTTAATCATTTTAAAACATCATATGGCTCAGAAACCATATCAATGTTTTTACAGTATTATTTTATACTATTGCTTTTAATGTATGCACTTTACTTAACTATAAGTATTGCAATAATATCGATCCATTTCTCATGTATGAGAAAAGAGACTGATCAATAAATAACATCTTTTATTGAACACGCCCGTCTCTTCCTTTTCTCTACATTCTGATGAGACTAAGAATGCACGTACTGACTGAGTAAAATAATTGCCTTGTGCTCACACGACTCTCGAGATTGACTCTTGATTAGGGGAGAGCAAAGTTGTCATGTTCTATGGTTGTCAGAAACTAAATCCCTTCTTGTCTAATCAGGGGAGGTAATTCTCTCTTGAACATTCGAGAAAGTTTCTAGCGAACTCTGAGCTTAGCTGGCAAACCCAAAAATTAAGTCTAGCATCGACAGTAGTAGACCTAGTTAACGTCTGGCCTAGGCCTTTACTGCTGTAGGTACTATTCCAATGCGCAGAGCCTATTGGGAAGATAGGAGCTACACTACATGGCGCCCAACGCGTTTGGAAAGGGCGATAAAACTAACGTAAGACATTTAGAGTAACTCAGTCGTGCTTTCTCACTCAGACCCCTTTTCCCAAATACTCCAAAGACGTCTGGAGTGGGTGAAAGGTTATATCCTCCAAAACCTCGCAGGAGGGAACTCCTATGTATGGTTTTTGGTCAAGTCAACGTTGAAGGATAAAACAGTGTTCCAAAATATTGTGCATCTAATCTCTGTTTCCATAAAGAAACCTGATCTGCAAACAAACATAATACCATCCTGTCTGTAAAATGGCAGAGAGTGATGATGAAAGAGAGGCAATTAGATTAGCCACTGAAATAGCAGATGCTGATGCTACCATGCAAACAGCAGACCCGGATATAATACTCATCCAGGTCGCCAAAAGGAGATCTATAACCTTAAAACTTATAGAAAATGGACTGACACCTAGAGGTGGCACAGTCATATTCGTAATTGAGGCACACGAATATCGGCAGACAGAGGTATACTATTCATGGATACATTTTCCAGCAGCAAATGCTGTAACAAAGTACTTCCACTATTACAAAGTAGAGGAACCTCCTGACATTTACACTCCTTTCGAGGAGGTGGAAGTACCACTCAAATTCCAAGAGCATTTGCTCTTATTTGATGGCGCCCTAAAACATAACAATCACATTACAAGGCTCGGTCCTTTAGGAAGACCAGGAGCAACGTGGCCGGTCCTAGCCGGATACACACCACATCCAGACATCGATAGGATGCCTGCAGCAGAGCTGTTAATACAGCTAAAACAACTACTAAAAATTCATAGACAATTAGTTCAGTATGTAATGCGGACTTCAACAATTCAGCCAGCGATTAAACTACCACAGCTGACCCCTCACCAGGGGAACACAAATAAAATTACACCACAGAACATCCAATCCTGCCTAGGTAAAGTTCCAGCTAAACGGGAACAAATACCATTCTGGTTGGCACAGAAAATCACCCAAATAGAGGCGGTGTTTCCTGACACCACCCCATTAGAAAAACACAGGATTCTGACTATATGTCTCCCAATGGGAATCGCACCACACATTGAGGACTGTGACACTTGGGGTACAGTCTTTGCTTCCATCTACACAAAAACGCACGGTGTTCCATCCATTTCGGTAATACCAGATGTGCTAAAACAAATTCAAGATGAATACGGTCCAGAACCTGCTTTAACTCTTGGTATGAAATTACTGAAAGACTTCAAGCAGGTCTCGGCTATATTACTAGCCAACATAAAAGGTGAAGCAGCAAACGTGGCGATCCGCCAGAGGTTAAAAGAGACAGATATAGCAGACCAACCAGCTGAAATTGCCAGAATCATAGAAACATCCTATGAAGAACTAGGCAGAGATAGTCTAGGTGGAATACCAGTAAAACCGCAACTGACTACAAGTCCAGAAAAAATATTTTTTAATAATAATAATTCACCAAAAAAGAACTGGGATGGAAACAAACAATCCAATCCTAAAGAAAAGAAATTCCAGTCCAGAGGAAGGTCTCCTAGGCGAAGAGAGAAATCTCCAAACCCGAGACAAAGATCACCCCAGAGTGAACCCTCTGGGAATAGATATAACCTTAGAAATAGGGATAATATTAAAAAACCTGATAGATATCAAGACATTGATACACGTCCCTCTCAATCTTTTCAGAATTCCTCGCAGAAATCGGAAAGAAGAGGACGATCAGAAGAGCACGCCAAGTCCAAAGACAAGGAACCTGCTCAACTTAAAAAGAAATCACAATTTCCAAAAAAGAAGGTAGCCAGTATCAAGGTAGTTAAAAATGCCGAGAATACTGAGGACACAACTGAAAAACGGAGAGTGGGCTCAGACAATGCTAGACAGCGCAGCAGAGGTGAGCATAGCTCGCAAAGTCCTTATGAATCATCTGGAGACAGTGGACACGAATGAATATCTTCAAGTGGAAACTGCAGATACCAGAGTTAGCAAGCCCCACAAGATATACGAGATAACATTACGTATAGAGGGAGATAAGACTAGGAAAATAAGGGGACTATTTTGGGATAACCTCTCCAAAGGCTATGATATCCTTCTAGCTGAAAAAGACTGGCCACCAGAGTTTGTCAGGGAGTGCCCTCATGGCGAAGAAGTAATTATGCCTGCCTTCTCGAATCAAATACCGATTCATAAAAAATATACACTTGCTAGAAAGTGGGCAGTGGCCTTAGCACCTGCTTTATATAAAAATCATGTAGGATGGGATGAGGATTCTCCTCCTCACAAAATCCAGTTAAAATCACAACCTACTGCACAAAGGCAGTACCCAATTAAGCAAGAAGCTAAAAAACAAGTAAATGAAATACTAGATCAGCTAGAATACCAGGGGGTGATTGAAACTTGCACCTCACAAATGAACAATCCTTTGTTTCCGGTCGCCAAACCAGACAATTCATACCGTCTAGTTTTGGATTACCGACACCTTAACACATGTTGCAAAACCTTTGCAGTGCAAAACTCACACAGTGCTGCACTAATGAATAACATAGTGCGCAAAAAATACAAAACAACCTTGGACATCTCCAATGGATTCTTTTGTCAAAACATAGCACCAGAAAGCAGATATTTAACTGCATTCTCAGTAAATGGCACTCAAAAACAATTCTGTCGATTAGCCCAGGGGTACAAGAACAGCCCGGGGGTATTCTCAGCGAGAGTAACAGAATTACTACAACTATATGATGATGAAGCATTATCTTATGTCGATGACATTTACTTAACAGATGATGACTTGGAGACTCACTTGAAAAGAGTGAACACCATAATACTTGGTTTCGCTGCAGAGGGTTACAAATTCAACTTCAAAAAATCCAGAATTGCCCATCTGAAAATCCAGTACGGAGGATATGAATTATCAAGTATTGCCTGGTTGACAGTCTTTTAAGAACTAGAAGAATTAAAAAATCTAAAATATGAAAAGAGGTATCCTCTGCCAATCGACATTCTGCCTCTACGACATTACGCCTGTGTAATCTATACAGACGGACATGCTCAACCCTCCGTTTGGGGAGAACATGCATACAATCCCACATGTGAGATTACAAAAGAAGTGTGGCGCGGAGGTAAACTAAGACCTCTATTAACAAAATCACACTCAGTAGAAACTAATTCAGAACTACAAACTGAAATAATAGCTTTGAAAATGGCGCTAGATAATGCGGATCGCGAATTCCCGACACTTATAGTGTCAGATTCATATTACTGCGTCAAAGCATATAACAAGGATTTGCAGACATGGATTCAGAACGGTTACAAAGATGACACAGATGCACCAATAAAGCAGAGACTGCTCTGGGAACAAGTAGCTCTTTTAAAAAAAGAACTACCAAAGACTCACGTGACACACTCAGTGAGTCACCAGCGTGATGGCGTTCACGTTGTAGGGAATTCATTGGCTGAAACAGCCGCAGCGGCAGCCAGTAAACCGGCTCCCGTAGATCGAAAAATGCGTACATTAAAGTACATTGACGGCGAAACATTGCTGGCAGTGAAAACGTCATCAAAAGGCGACTGCTCAGCGTTACCGATCAACTATCCACTCAATTACACATACATCATAGATGCAAACTCCGTTCCTTTCGCTCGAATCCCTGGAGTGGGGGATAGAGTGATTCCAAACATGGACAGGAGACACTTGTTAATCGCAGACGCACACATGGGCGAGGGTCTCAGACACCTTAAATTAAAAGATTCTCTGGAAGAATTACAATCACGGTACTGGTGGCCAGGCATGAGCCTGCACTACACCATGTTTGTAAAAAACTGCCCAAACTGCAACAGAGATCGCAGTGGGGAGAGAAAAAGTTTAATACCTCGTCGTATCAAGGCAGATAACATTACCACTAAAAAGAATGGCTTGCGATTAACATATACAGGCTAGTTCCACTTATAATGTAGATCCACAGCACTCGGCTGACGTCCGGACTGTTATACAAGATTTGCGAGTCTAAATGGCATATACGCTAAGAGCATGCTACGTTCGACCATTGTTTTCACTCAGGCAATCCAGCCTGGGGGGGAAACATGGCCAAATGAGCACAGCCCAGCGGGAATCTTCTCACTTCCTTCCTGAGGGTACGGGATGGTGTAAAGAAAAAACCAAGGCAGAAAGCAATCTATAATGGAAAGGATATTAGGTTCGGGAGCTGGGTGGGTCAAACATCTAATTAGTGTCCAACGTAGTCTAAATAACTTGCCAAGAAATTCTCTGAAGGGATTCAGTCCGTACGAATTATTATTCGGAACTAGGATGTTGATCTCTGACCTTGATAGTCAGACTTCAGTGGTAATAGAAAAAACCTTTGATGTCAAAGACCGTTTGGCTATTTTGCAGGACTTAAACAAAACAAGAAAAGACCTGAGCAACATACAATTGAAACAACAGCCAACAACCACTGAAGAATCACCACCTGTCCCAGCTAGACCTGTCTGCATTCCAAAAGTCGGGGATCTAGTCAGGGAGAAGATCGCGGTAAAGAAGGAATTTGGGCCTTCTTACAGAAAAGCAGTTCCTGTCTTGTCTGTCAACGGAACAAGATCAGTTGTACTACCGCCACTTGCTGGTAAAAAGGAGAACCGAGTTGTATCCATCGACCTGGTAAAACCACAACATGTGGCCGATAACAAACAGTAGGCCAAGTGGACTCCCAATAAGTAGCAGAACACCAAGGTTTGCTACCAGTACAGAGGTCCTATCAAAGAGGCTCATCACATTCGAAACGCCTACAGAAGAACAACAAGGACTATGCAACAATGCAATAGAACTAAGACCTCTGAAAACCCAAATAAAAACATTTAGCAGAGACACACCAATCTATACTGAAGTACCAAGTGAAAATGCAAAAAACAAAAATCCTGAACCAATTGGAACAATTGACAGAACTGCATCTGGTTACTTCATCAACTTCGATGATTCCTCTGACGGCTTCAGTGAATCAAAGACACAGCCATCATCAAAATCCTTTAAAGACAAAGCGAAGGAACTTTTAAAACAACTGAAAGAAACATATCTGGTTTCTCCATGGATTGAATTTTGGGTGGGTTTTGGTGCATTTATCCTCATACTTTGGCTCATCATGGTATTTACTTTGGGACGCTTCATTGAGGGAAAATATGCTAAAATGGACACAGCAAGTCAGAACATCAACTTGGTCCTCAAACCACAGACATCTTCACACATCGAGAAAAGAGAACTTTCTTCAGAACTTTCTTCAGCCAACTTCACAGCAATTCCGATACCTGGTGGGGTAGCCTGGGACAACACTGACTATGAAATTTATGGTCCTGTCGAGATCCTTAAGTACCCACACCAAATCAAGATCTCCTTGAGTGACTTTGTAAAACCAAACTCATTTGCTGATGATTGGGACTTTGAAAGTATAAACAATATGATGTCTGACTTAGTAATGTCTGCTAAATTTACAAAACACGATTATTTGCAAGGTTCTACAAATTATGATAGTATGTATTGCTATAACCATTATGGTAACCATTTCTTGCACAAATCTGCACAACCTAGAAATGTTTTAAATTATAATCAATGGGAACATTGTGCTACACCTCCAAAAGGGAGCTCTAGAACCGTTTATGACAAATATTCATATTTTTCAGGTTTTAACATAACTAATGCTGAAACATTTTATTACAAATTGTCAAACAAGACAGGGATGAAAACCATGATAACCAACACAAAATTGATATATTCAGATTCATTCTTTGAAAAGATGAATACTTTTGGATTTGATTATTGGGACAAAAATGTTGATTTGAAAAGTGTTTGGGGTACAAAAGAATGGCAAGTACAGGGTTTAGAAGCTTTGTTTAGAGCCTGCATGATCCCAGAACAAATGATATTTTTAAATGACACTGTTCAACAAACCACCTGTCTTGGCTTAGCCAAAATCAAAGATTTAAATAACCTGTCTATTCCAAAGCCAACAATGTTTAGCAATAACTCTGATACAGATGAAGAAATAGACATAAACCATATACTTAACCAAAACAGAACACATCCTGATTGGAAACAATGGTTAATCTGGCCCACAGATACAAATAACTGTCAAGATAGATTCCTGAATAAAACACAGGGTTTCAAAATGACCAGGCCAGACCCTAGATATCCTCAAAGACATCACCCAGGGATAATAACAACCTACAGTGTGGGCAAATTATGCCTTCAATGGCTACAGACTTCCACACTGCCTGAAATTAAGCAACACCTAACTTTACTTACTGATGGTGCTGACTTGCGTGATTTCATACTGGGACCACGCAAACAGCGTCAAAAGCGTTTCATAGCAGCCTCTGTATATGCAGCATACAATGAGGCCTGGAAGGTTACTCAAATTGAAACAGCAGAAAGAATACGGGAAATTGACCGTATTAATTTGGAAAAATCACTTTCTGTGGTGGACAATGGGTTAATGACTCTGTCCTCCAGAATTTTTTCATTGGACAGCATTGTGTCTTCAGCAATCGATATATTATCGCAAGACTTACTGTTATTACAACATGGTCAGTCACAATTGCGTTCTATTGTACAGCTTGGCTGGACGTTACAAAATCTGCGTTCAGGCTATGTGCCTTGGCGTTTAATCAACACAACGTCACTATTCCAAATCTTTAACCTTACTGATAGACAAATCGGTATGGCGCAGAAGGGTGCTGATTATACAATCTTGAGCATTGAAAAACTAGAAAGATTACCAATGACAATGTCAGAACGACCTGTCAGTGAATGGATAATCCACGGAATCATAAATATTCCAATCTCAACCTTCAGGTTTCAATACTGCCAAAAATATATACAGGCTGGCATGTACGAGAAATTGGGAAAGGGGTACCTTAAAACAACATGGAACCTGCCCTATTCACATGCATGTGTCAGTAAAAAAGGACAGAAAGTGTTTCTTAGTGGCAACAATTGTGCTATGTCACTAAGCGGCACGCTTCTGTGTAACGGTATTAGTTTGCACGGAGCCTGTGAAGGGAATTCATACAACCTTTCATGTCACCAGCAAGGCGCACCTGCAACTGAAATAGAACCATTCTTTCAAAGACTCTATAATGGGAGTTACATTCTTATTGTAGACCGCAGATGTTGTAGTCTTATGCCCGGGACTCCTTATCTCGTCACTACGACGGCGAAGGTCAAGTGCTGTGGACGTTCTTTGTTCCCCAGCTCCTTTCCAGACAGGGAGGCAAGGGCATGGCCCAGTTTGAAAATTACTTCTATTCGAATAGACACTTTAAGCAGAATGAAAACAGTGCTTCTTCAGACGCCTACAAGGCTCACGTCATCAAAAGAAACGTGTGATCTACAAGTCGCAAGGATGACTGCAGAGATACATACATTATTATCAACTAATTCCCCCGTACATTTCGCGGAAATCCTGAGCGAAATCTTAAATATTTCTGATACCACTGGGGTCTCAAAGGTATTTAAGACAGTATTTTCTATGGCATTAACACCATTCACAGCCATACTGGGTATTTTTCCAGATTTCGTCCATTCGATTTTTGGCGGACTTCCCCTGATCCTGGGACTAATTGCAGGAATCCTATTCCTAGTCCTTATTTTTCGTTATGGCAACCCATGTCACAGATCAAACTCTCGCGACAATGGAAGATACGATCCTAGCCATTGGATACCGGGACCGGATATCAAAAATCCTGGGGCTCTCCCGGCTTAGAGACCTAAACATGACTTGGTTTCTATCATTTCGACCAATGTGGCAAAGGTGTGTTTTACCTGTACTAAGGTGTCTGCTATGCGGAGAAGAATGCGTGTTAGACACCTGTCTGACGCTACAATCGGATGCGCCGGTGGATGCAGATACACTGTTGGTTCCTACCAAGGTTCACGCTTTGTGCTGCCCTCAAAGGCTGCCAATTCTGATGACGGCATTCCTGGAATCTTCACCACTGCGATTGAAGAGTAGTGAAGTTCAAGATGAAAGCAGCATCGAACAGGTACGACCTTCTGTCAGCAATGCAAATCAGAATGTCAATGAAGACAATCATGCGCACGAATGCATGGTTACCCCTATTTCCGACTTAGTGGAACTTTCCCATGAAGCTGTTGACAGTTTTTTCGAAAGCCTGAATGATATGATGTTCTCTCCAGAACAGAAATAGAGACTTTTGAGTAAACTCGCACACGGCGTTCCCTGAATTCGGCCTTCAACTTTAAAAATAAAGTCACATGAACAATTACAATCCAGTTCACGGACAGCAATTTTTTCAGCAAGCCCCTAAAATATTTTTCTATATATTTTTTTCCCCGGGACACTGATCTTCTGCTTAAAGTAAGAAACTATTCCTAGAGAACTAAGATTTCTATATTTAGATACTTTATAGACTTTAGCTGCCCGCTGGTATGTTCACAAAATATATTATGTGATGAAATGGTTTCGACTTTTCTTTCTGTATAGCCATATTAAGAGCCATTTCATGTGTATTTCTCATATACCAACAAGCAATAATGCATAAAATGCGTGCTTACTTTTGCATTTAATTCATAGCTTAAGTGCATACAATATATATGACTGCAATTTTTCAGTATATTTGAAAATTTCAAAATGCAGTTATGTATTTTGGGGTGGTAAGGTATACACTATACTCTTTAGTATGTTGTACTATGTTATACTATGCATAGATTAGTAGATATGACCATAGTTAGCGTGGAGTGGGTGTCGTGTATTTCTATAGGTTCTGAATCGATCCCCCTATTCCTGACCCTATTCTGGTTAAACTAACTATCAAGTTAACTAACAGTCAGCCCATGAGGCAAGAAATCCCCCATGATGCAGATACCGTTATCTGACGCAGTCACACTACGGCACAGGAACGTGTTATCTGATTAGGTCATAACGCTTGAGATCTAATTAGACAAGCGACATTCCTCCAGCCCCTGATAAGGCATACGACGTTCTCATAACAAATCAAACCTATGACAACCTGGATAATCCGTGCGGCCATTGTTTTGATTTCACAGAGAACTTTTGCAAAAGAATGTGCTAACGAGCAAGTCGTATGACATCTTTATTGACGTACCTATGTCCATCCTTACGTCAATCCCGGCACCTTTAAGGTATAAATATTGCCGACCTTGCCCTATGCAAACACACGCGTGGTGACAAGACGGAGCAGCCATACTTGCCGAAGCCGAGAGCAGAAGCAGACCCCGCTGGCAGCAGCCCCGCCTTCCTGACGCGCTGAGAGACGCGCTGCTATCTCAAGCCGAGAGACCCAGCACCGGCGCTTCCGGGTAGCCCTCGCAGGCAGCCTGGAATATCGAGAGCAGAGAAAGAGATACCATTCCTCATCCATCCTAAATTCCAGGTACAGAACTGAATAACCCCTCCTAGAGAATTCTTTAGTTATTCACTTGGCAAAAACAAACTTAACTTAAACTGTAACTTTCTATTCCCGCCCACGCATTAGACTTAGGTCAGGTACACGGGGTAGGCGTATTTAGAAACACCAGTTGAGTACGTTTAGTCAAATGTATATGTGTATGTAAATATATTTTAATCATTTTAAAACATCATATGGCTCAGAAACCATATCAATGTTTTTACAGTATTATTTTATACTATTGCTTTTAATGTATGCACTTTACTTAACTATAAGTATTGCAATAATATCGATCCATTTCTCATGTATGAGAAAAGAGACTGATCAATAAATAACATCTTTTATTGAACACGCCCGTCTCTTCCTTTTCTCTACATTCTGATGAGACTAAGAATGCACGTACTGACTGAGTAAAATAATTGCCTTGTGCTCACACGACTCTCGAGATTGACTCTTGATTAGGGGAGAGCAAAGTTGTCATGTTCTATGGTTGTCAGAAACTAAATCCCTTCTTGTCTAATCAGGGGAGGTAATTCTCTCTTGAACATTCGAGAAAGTTTCTAGCGAACTCTGAGCTTAGCTGGCAAACCCAAAAATTAAGTCTAGCATCGACAGTAGTAGACCTAGTTAACGTCTGGCCTAGGCCTTTACTGCTGTAGGTACTATTCCAATGCGCAGAGCCTATTGGGAAGATAGGAGCTACACTACAGTATCAGCCCTCTACTCCCCTAGCCTGCCAGTTAAATACAAAGCTGCCTCTCACCAACCCCATCCTTTTCCACATGGTCACAGGGTGGGGTGTGGTCAGCAAACATAACTGACCCCACCTAACCCTGTGTTAAACTGGGGAAGGGAGTGATTACAGCCTTTGCTGAAGTGCTGTCAAGCCGTGGGACACCTGACATCACAGAGTGAAGAAACTTAACTCATGACTATGAGGCTGGGCCATGTGCTACCATGCTCTAAACACATACATTACACATGCTTCTGCACCTTGTGTATCTGTTTAGAGAATTTCAGCAGCAGAGCAGATTATGGCAAAGAAGCAAATTGCTGTATGCAGTACCTCCGTCTATGACACCAACCGGACACAGGACAAGACAGCTGTGTCTAGAAAGCAAGTTGCCTAATTTGAACTTTCGAGCTGGATAAATGACTACTTTAGATTTTGTTGCATCTCCATCTGACAGAATTTAGAATGATTCCTGCTAGCATCACCCCCGCTATGTGCGCTGTGCTGAGACTGGGAGGCCAAGGATTGGATGACTGTACACTGACTGTGTACTAACTTTCTGGATGAATGGTTGAACCCACTTTCAATTAATTTCTTGTCCAATTCATTTATGTCTTATTTCATCGCAGTGATCTTGCCTACTTTGACTCGACGTAACAACTTTATATGAGGGGTGAGCGTACATTGTGGATTCATGAACTGACCAAAAAAAACCTTGCGCTCTGGATTATACCCAAAACCCTGGAGCACCCCTATTAACATTGTTTCCCTGTGTCTAAACTTTTTTTTTGTTGTTGCAGATTTATAAAGCACAAACTCGACCCAAAGGTACTGGAGCGCTTTATAGGAGCACCAGTTATGTTACACAAGGACACATTCATTTTTTTGATAGGCACGGGGAGATTATGTAATTTGCCCAGAATCACAGGATGTGGAGTCGACCCCGAGGCTTGAACTTTGGTTTCGCAGTTCCAAAGTCGTCAGTCTAGCCATGAGACCACATCCTCTCCCTTACAATTAGCACAAATTCCTACTCTCTGTCAGGCTGCATTCGTCCCTACACCTCCCTTGGTTCTAACTCCAACCCACTTCCAATGTCATCTTAAGGATTTTGAGGGCCCTGGAAAGAAATATTTTGAGGCCCCTGTTTGGTACAGCTTTGAATTATATAACCCATTTTTTACAAATGGAAGCACCATGATAGAGAACAATATTAACTTAAACAATAGCTGCTAAGAGATAGAAGTGAGATAGCAAAAAAGTACACTTTAACAGGGCCCTTTGGAAGGTGGGGTCCCTGGGCAATTGTCTACTTTACCCATGCCTTAAAATGTCATTGTCCACTTTCACTCCCCACTTCTTAAGTCTTTGGCTTCCTTTGTTTCCTTTAAGTCCTCATCTTCGCTTAGTCTACTCCCACCTTCCTGAACAGCCAAAACACTAACAACTGGCTACCCATAATGCACCATGTGGTTTTAACACCTTTTTGACCCACTGTGAGAAACGTGGACTGCCTGCTACTTGAGCTTAAGAGCCGTCAATGGTGGCCCACTAAAAACACCTGGAAGTGACTTATTTGAAAGTATGCACCATTCAAGAGTAATAGAGCAACGCAAAATAAAGAACCATGTCATCTTGGAAATAGCTAAAACTACTAGGGAACGCCCTGTCAAGATTTGAGTTGTTTTGCCGCGAGCATGAGCTGGAGGTTAACATATCCAAAACAAAGTTTATGGTGCTGAGAGGAACATCTCCAACTGCTGCCAGGGTTACAATGGGTGGCACCATCCTTGAGCAGACTACGTTATTTACATACTTAGGTGTCACTTTTAGTGAAAACCTTAGTTGGAAACCGCAAGTCGAGCTCTTGGCACTAAAACATGCGCAATTAGGAGGAGCCCTCCTCAAAGAACATAAAAGTTCTTACACCCGGCCAATGTCCCCGCTCATGAAAATCTATGGCACAAAACTTTTGCCCTCTGTTCTGTACGGAGCAGAGCTCTGGGGCTTCAGTAATCTGGATCCTCTAAAGGTAGCCCAAAATAAATTTCGCAGGGCGGCGATTGGACTACCGAAATCAACTCCGCGCATCCCGCTCTTGTACGACCTAGGGTGCCAACCAGTGGAAGACCTAGCGAGATGCAGACCCCTAGCATTTTGGCGGCGCTTGTGGACCACACCTGAGCTGCTGCTCTACGCCAAAGCATGCCTAGAGGTAAGGGATTTCCTGGGCTCTGACAACATAGGATGGTTCAAAGGGGTAAGATCTACTCTGTGCGCCATGGGGCTTGGCGAACTATGGCACAACCCTGACTCGGCCACCTTTCCTCCCAAAAAAGAGCTGAGAAATCTATACTGGGAATGGGTTGTTGGTAAAAGACACTCGGAAATGACAGGAAGTTCCTTAACAACGACATTTGTTCTTTTGAAGGATATCTCTTCCTTTGAAAAGTACTGGGATGTCATCACCAAGCCCCTGGATCGCAAACTTTTCCATCATCTGAGAGTTGGCTCGTTACCACTGAGGTGCCTAACTACATCATGGGGTAAGGGAGGGCCAGACCACTGCCCACTGTGTATCAGGCAGGGTGAAAGTGTGTGTCATTTTCTCTTTGTATGCCCCCTGTATGTTGCCCCTAGAAAAAAGTGGCTACGTCCACTATGTAGAAGTCTGGGCACTCGTTCAGCATCTATAGCCTGTAGAATCCTAAAATCTGATCTATCGCCCTTGATAGTAATAGGGGTTGCAAAATATCTTGGTTGGGCTTGGATTCTACGCTTGAGGTTGATTAACTCGCACCAAGGTCCCAGTTAAATAAGCTATAAGATCTTAATTAGACTGTGAGATTTTGTAATAACTGTTTTTTTTATTATTATGTCTAACTTTTAACTCTGCAAATGAAGTTGTGAATAAATGATTTAATTCTGTCTTAGTTCATGTTTTTAACTTCATATTAGGTTATTTTTTTAAACAACTAGCTGTGCACTTTAGAAATTGAGACAAATGTTGGATGTGTAGCATGTCTTTTAAGATGAACAATCGAATAAAGACTTCTTTTGACTTGACTTGACTAGGGAACGCAGATTAAGTAAAACGTGGAATAGAAACAGTAACTAAATCACTGACATGGATTGCATTAATGGTTTTTGCATTCATTGTCTAAAAATCGATTCATGTTTTTCTCATCTGAATTTTATGGACATTCATATAGGGCCCGACAGGAACCTGTTTCAATGTCAGCTTTTTATTACTCCCTGATCTGAGACCCAGGGGGACCCAGCCCTCTCAAATCCCTGCAGAACAGCAACCACCGAATGAAAACAAAGTGCAGGATATTAATGGGAAAATCGAAAGCATGGTATGCGGCACAGCAGCAACAAACAGCACCAGACTTATGTCCTTACAAAAGCACATTGAGACTACAATTTTTCCAATGAAATACACTGGTATTGCGTGCACTTTTGCCCAGAGATACATCAGGAAACAGTGGAAACATGCATATGAATAGAGTGTTTGGTTCCCAAAAGAAGTGGCAGGTAATTTGCCACCTTGCTATCTATGAACTAGCTTCAATATCTATGTTTGCCAATATCTGGAGGTATTGAGCCATTTGATAATTCCCAAATGTTCTTTTCGATTTGTAAGTAACAGTTGCTCTTGATCGCATTGCTCATAATGTATACAATCAAAACTTGGTAAGTTTCTTAAGCAAATACAATTGTAATAACTCTTCTTGCTTTTGATTGGAATTGTTTTAAGGCCAGAGCAGCCCACTGTGGAACTAGGGAATTAAGTTAAAGTCTTGGCGTCGGATCCATATCCTGTGATTTTGGACAAACCACTTAATCTCCCCATGCCTAAAAATGAATTTGTCGAATGTGACTGTGGAATGTAACTGGTTAGGCACAATCCTATGAAACTCACCTTGCATTGTTTTAGCAATACTGTAATGAAACGTATTGCAGAAAAGATGGGTGAGAACTGATGTTTGAAGAGGAGGTTGAGACCAGAGGGCAGGAGAGAGTGGTGCAGATAGGGGGCATTGACAAATGGGCATGGACGCAACATAGTAAGATGTGAATTTGGGGTGCAGGAGAGAAAAAAGTGTGACAACTGGGAGCGGGAGCAAGACCTATGGCAGCGGAAAAGCGACACAAAAGCTGGGGATGCACAGAGAGTGTGATGATACCTGAAGCACCATAAAAGATTTTCAAAACCACAGACTATGAGGGAATGTCAGAGACCTGGTGTGTGGAGTGACAGGCAGTTCAGTTCATGAAGCTTTATTCGGTTCATGGTAAAAATGACCATAAAAGCACAGCAAACAGGCAACAGAGTTAAAAAATACAAACATAATTAAAAACTCATACTTTTTCTAAAAGCCATAGATTTACATATAAAACTGGCAGTATAAAAACATATATCAGGGTGGTCCAAATTATACAACAAACACATAGCATCCTCCACATTTAAGACTCCATACTTAAGAAATAATGGTTTTAAAAAAGAGATCCTAACGTTCTGAAATAGGGGGCAAATGAGCATAAAGTGCATTGTGCTGTGCTTGGAATGTCCGTCACAGGGACCCGGACCCACAGGGGGCTTTTTAGGATGTGGGAAAGCCACTAGTACATGAGCAATGCCAACTCTTAATCTGGTCAATACAAACCTATGCATTGGCCAGGTTATTACGTTCAGATAACGTTTGAATCCCTTGACAGTAATATATTTATTGTAAGTTTTAACAGTAGCGAGGGAATTGGTTATTACTGAACGTTTAAGAGCTTTATGTGACATAAAAGTCTTTTTAAGATCCTGCTTTGCAAGACCACGAGGGGGGCAGTTTTCTAACAACAAATTGATATCAAAGATGCTTTTATACCAATCTACCACATATTTAAGCCATGGTATCTGCATACAGTCGTCTAATCCAAGGCAGTCCCTAATTATAAGTTGATTGAACTCGGTCTCTTCCTTAAGCCAAATTGCTCGATAAAGCAATAGAGGCCTAAGTGAGGCGAGCTCTGTTAGGTGAAAAACCCCTGCCTCTCTATGAATCAACTCTGTTGGAGCAGATTTAGGGAGGCACAGTAATTTCTTGAGAAAGTTGTTTTCTTCTATCTGTAGACAATCAGTTTTGCAGTAGCCCCAAAGCCCCGCCCCGTAAAGGGCAATGGATACACTGCGTGCCTTGTAGATTTCCAACATATCCTTGATTCGCCTATCCCCCAGTTTTGACGCAAATTTGAAAATGCCATAAGAGCTTTTGCTCATTTTAGTTCGAACATTCGTTAATTCGTGCCCCCACCTACCATCACTAGTAAAAGTAACCCTCAAGTAGCAAAAACTATTCACATTCTGCACTTTGACCCCTTCTATAAAAAAGGGGTGATTTCTGCCCACTTTAGTCCCACAGATCATAGTATGAGTTTTATTCTTGTTGATCAGCAGTCTCCTGCTCCCAATAAATTCAGTGAACTTGTCCATCAGACGCTGCAGACCAAGGGGTGTCCGGGATAAGAGCACGGCATCGTCTGCATATAGCAGAACTGGGACACTATCCCCTGCAACCTGTGGCGCATCAGCCTTGATGGTTTTCAAGGCGGCTTCAACCCCATTAATAAAGAGGGTAAATAAAAGGGGCGCAAGGACACAACCCTGCCTAATTCCCTGTTGAACTTTAAAATTACTAGTACATTCCCCACTGACACCATACCGAACGCATGTTTTCAGCTTACTGTATAATCTGGCGAGAAAAAAGATAATTTCTTTCGGGGCGCCCATATCAAGCAAAACTGTCCAAAGAAGTGAATGATTAACTAAATCAAAAGCACTGCTAAGGTCAGCAAAGCAAAGATAGATGTTGCCGGGTTTGGCTCTGGTATACTTGCCTATCAACAACTCCAAATTCAGGCACTGGTCTAGGGTCCCTCTACCCTTCCTGAATCCATATTGTGAGTTTGCAAGTATTCCATTCTCATCAGCCCACTCCTCTAATCTGAAAAGCAGAACTCTGCTCATAATTTTTACAGACGAGTCGAGCAGGCTGATGGGCCGGTAATTACTTGCCAGGGCTTTATCTCCCTTTTTATATATTGGGACTATAATGGAGTCGCCCCATGTTGGTGGAATCATGGTGGTTACGGCAGCGTTAAGTACCAATGTGAGTATTGGTCCCCAAAGCTGCGGTTGAGACCTGTAAACATCTATCGGGACTCCATCTGGCCCCTGGGCCTTGACCCCCATGCTATTTTTAATACCGTTTTCCACCTCTCCCAACGTAATATCTAAAGGTACTACCGGCCAAGTCCTGTTTTCGTTGGCCGTCATGGTATTATCTTGGAAAATCGCGGAAAAATGGTTCACCCAGTCCTCGCTGCCTACATTAGATGAAAGATGCGGGATTTTATCATCTTGGAGGAAAGGGGAGTTAACAGTGGACCAAAACAGGCGACTATCGGCAGTTTCTGCTGCCTGGGTAAGATGCTCCCAGGCTTCCTGCTGTAATTCCCTCTTTCTTTTGGATAGGGCCTGTTTATAATCAAATCTTAAGAGTTTGACTCTATCCTTGTCCCTTGGGGTATTGGCCAAAGCTTGTTTGAGTTGTGAGAGCAGGGACGTACAGGCATGGTCAAACCATCCAATCCCTTTCCCTCCTCTGCCTACTTTTTTCCCCGTAAAAATGTTATTAATGACAGTATTGATATTAAGAAAATGAGTCATAACCTGAGCAGACGGGCATTCTAGAGATAAGATAATGTCAATGTCCATCATGCATTTATTTATGATTAAAGGTTCCACTGTGGCCGAATTTTCACCTTTCCATCTCAGCCTAACCCCATTGGGTCTATGCGGCTCTATATTTACCAGTAGTCTAGTGGGTGGTTCAATTCTAATCATCCATGTAGTTATTTGCAAGCTAACACAGTTATGGTCGCTCAGGGAGGATGTATCCTTTACTTTGATTATGCAATGGGGTACCAAGTTAGATGAGACCATAATATGGGCGATGATGGAGCTCACGTTCCTTCCAGTAAAGGTGGGAATTGAGCACTCGCTTCCCTCCTGTATAGTACTCAATAGCTCTAGATCATGCGAGACCATAGTGCTATTAATTGCCTCTCCATAGGTATTATGTGGAAAGTGGGCCATATTCTCCCCACTGTTAGTTAGGATCCCACGGACCCTTGAGGAGGATAGACTACACACTTGTAAATTAAAATCCCCCACCCAAACAAAAATAAAAGTGCATGTTGCTTCGCTTACCAGCTTCATTAGGGCACAGGATAACTCATCTATCGCTTGGTGCCGAAAATTAGTAAAAATATTGTTATAAAAATTAATTAAAAGCACATTAGTGCTATCCGGTAGATGTACCCACAAGATTTGTGAGTGTGGTTCGACTAACAAGTGTTTAATAATAGTCAACTTAACATCTACTGAGATAAAAATAAGGAGGCCTCCCTTTGCCCTACCATGGCTAGATTCAGAGGCATCCAAACTGTAACATGTATACCCTTCGGGGCTGGGTTTATTAACACACCACGTCTCTTGCAGGCATAAAATATCGTAAGATCTTACAATTTCCTCCCATTCTACTTTAGATGCCTTAGATGCCCACCCGGCAATGTTCCAACTTGCCATAGAAACCCTCACAGGATGACAATCATTGGCGATATCGACAGTGTTATTAGAACAATTACCTCTATTACTTAGGTCTGACCCTGGTGCATCTATACAACTGCCTATTGCAGTCCCTGTAGCAATCACTGTATCCTCAACAATCTCATTTGCACAGTGAACTACGGTCCCACTTTCAGGATTGCCCATAATGGCAGAACATAGGTCCTCTCTTGCCTCACTTACATTGTTCTTGATGGTACTCAGACTAACGTCCCTCCCAGTCCCAGGCCCCATCTGATGTCAATCATTTTGGTCCAGAATACTCAAGGACTGGTACCTATTCTGGACTGGGACTTGATAAACCATCCCATTAACCGGCGAGAAAATGTTATCGCGGTTAGGTGCATGATTGGTAGTATATGTTACAAATCTATTACCACTGGGGACAGGATTCAACAAGGGTGAGGGCAAGAAAGAGCTGCCTTCAAAAAAACCAGGGTTGAAAGTAGGTATCAAAGGCCTGTTGCCATTGGATATGACGTTAAAGTTGGAAACCCCGTCTCTACAATTAGCGGAAGGCAACCTGTTAAGATGATTGTAAAAGTAGCCCAAAGGTCTTGCGGCTACATCAGTCTTGGACTGTGTTAAGGCAGCTGCTCTAAGTAAGACCGTTGCAACATGTTGGGGGTGTTTAGAATTAATTATCACACAGTCACCCCCACAGGTCTTCCTAGTGTTACCGATCCAGTTAACCCTTCTGATAGATATAATTTGGTCAGAGTAGTTGACTGGATAGCCACAATGACGGTTTAACCATGAGACCGTATTATTTTTTAAAGAATCCCCGGATTCCTGATGGTGCGGAGCCTGGATTAAAGGCGGAACATTAGTTAAAACCACAACATAGGGTACACACTCTGGTGGGAGATCTACTGGGCGGCCATTTATACCTACATACACCCCCCCGAGCCCTGCTACAGCAGTTGGTGCAACTGGTGATTGCATGGGTCTGGCTCTGTTTGGTGCTGGTAATGTACTTGCACTGGAATTTACACCTGCAAGCCCTGAGGCCGTTGGTATAACCACCGGTGCCTGCACAGAACGACCCGCATTACGTGCTGGGAGTGGTTTCGGGCAAGTCGAAACAGGTTTTGCCTGTGGTAGTAGTCTTCCTGCATTTGGGCCAGAGGGGGCAGTATTGACATAGTGAGGCCTTCCCTTATCTGGTTTAGGTGCAGGTTGGGAACATGTATCAACTCTAATAGGTAATACGGGATTATCCAATTTGGCTACATGTTGATCCACCATAGCCCCTAGTCTGGATACTTCAGCCTACAGTGCATCGATTTTCACTAATAAAGCCCCCACAACCAACTTCAGTTTGTCATCGATACAACTTACTAACAGGTCAAATTGGTTAATATTAATGGTAACACAATTGTCCTTAGTAGAGGTCCCTTGATCACCAGCATTCTCCTTGGGGGCGGTGTCCTTTTTTTTCCTGGCCGAGTGATTCCCCCGTTTTAGAGAAGGTTTCCTACATGCTCTCATAAAACGTGTAGCCCTAGTGGATTGTTGTGGGGTGCCATTGAGAGTCTCAGATAGTTCAGATAAGTCTTCCGCTACAATGGGATCATCTAGGGCCTCTGCAGAAACGGGATCAACATTAGTACTGATGCTATCGATCTCAGCTACCGAATTCGTATTGTTACTGCCCTCATTAATGGAATCCACTGGTATGTCCGATGGAAAGTCAGGTAAGGTGCCTTTTTCTAGCGATTTTCTTCTGTCGCAGTTAATTCTGCTGACAACTTTCAGCAGATAGTTGTCCGTTAGGGTAGTTTGGATTGACATGGTTGCTAACGGGTCAAAGCAGCAAGCAGTTACAAAACAGCACTCAAGGGATCAGAAGTGCAAGACCCACACAAAACTTGCCAGATGCTTGATGAACAGTTTTTCACCCCTAAGAGTATGAACTGGTACTCACAGATGCAGCCAAGGGGGATGGCCCGTCCCGTCCCTGGTCGGCCACAGACGGCCCCGCCCTTGTCCCGGGCTTCTCCCGTGCGCGCCCGCGCGCGTCCCGCGGGACGAGGAGGCGTGTTCTCCTTTATGCGCCTCCCGGCGCTTCCTGAATGCGAGTGCGGCGGCGGCGTCCTTGCCGCGATGGGGCTGGTGGGGGATGTAGTTGCAAGCGTCCCCCGGCGGAGCCAAGCCCGGCCAGGAGCACCCACAGCAAGGGACCAAGAATGGCGGAGCCAAGCCCGGCCGAAAACAAACAGCGGAGCCAAGCCCGGCCGTGGGCAGCAGCAGGTGAATCAATTACGCCTCCCCTTGCATTGTTTTAGCAATACTGTAATGAAACGTATTGCAGAAAAGATGGGTGAGAACTGATGTTAGAAGAGGAGGTTGAGACCAGAGGGCAGGAGAGAGTGGTGCAGATAGGGGGCATTGACAAATGGGCATGGATGCAACATAGTAAGATGTGAATTTGGGGTGCAGGAGAGAAAAAAGTGTGACAACTGGGAGCGGGAGCAAGACCTATGGCAGCGGAAAAGCGACACAAAAGCTGGGGATGCACAGAGAGTGTGATGATACCTGAAGCACCATAAAAGATTTTCAAAACCACAGACTATGAGGGAATGTCAGAGACCTGGTGTGTGGAGTGACAGGCATTAGAGGGGTGAAAGGGAGAGCTGGCGGTGCGGGGGGAGAGTGAGTGTGAAAGATCTAGTGACTTATAGGAAAGTAGAGTTGAAGACCGAGGGTGCTTAATGATATGTCAACCTGTAATCAGCATAACCATAATTTACATGATTTATACCTGATTTTTTCATGAATTCACACATCATTGTACATGTTATGTTGCATTTAGATTTAGTCAGCTAAATGAATCACATATTTGATTAGCTTTGATAAGCACATGTGGATTTTAACATTGTCATGAGTGCGCCTAGGTGCCATGCTCCATTTGAAATCATTTGTATTTCTCCTCGTTGTGCATAACGTGTTATTCTGTTTCAGGCACAAGAGTCACAGTGTTCTCATTTAGAACTAGTGTTTTTTGTTAGCCTAAATTTTGAAGATCGTAGAGAAGCAATTAAATAGTTTTGACAGCAATTGTCAGCACCTGCATGTGATGAGAAACTGAGGAGGTTAATACTCATTTGTGAATTATCGTGAAGACCAGGATGGTTGAAGAAGTTGGCATTGTATTGCCCATACGAAGGAGGCCAACACCAAAAAGATAGAGAACACTGGGTTTTGATTGGTTTTTGCCCAGTGGGAACCTGAAGAACATATCAGTTGAATGGAATGTATGTTTTAACTGTGTGAAGCTTATTAGTAATTGGATCTCTTGACCCTGTCCACCTTAGCAGGTGGGTATCCTTTCCCTTATATTGAGGCCCATTCTTTTTATTATTTTACTCTTTGATGTACTCTCAAGAGCAAGCACGGTTTGTCTCATTCTAATTGGAATCTTTATTTGGTGCTTCTTTCGATGCTATATTTACGGACACTTGCGACTTCTGTATTCCCAGACTGGCTCACAACTTTAGCTTGGTCTTAAGGAGTTTCCTTTATGGAAATGAAGCTTCACTTCAATTTGCATATGTTGCCTTTGATAATGCAATAGATGCATTCACTAAATTGAATTATTTGGATCATATTCATGTAAGCTGTGTTTAGGTGAATTTTGATTTATGTAAAATTGATTTTATTGGAGACTGTGACTTTACTGATTTGTTAATACACCTTTATAGTTTGCAAACTTACTACTCTCTATCGTTACTGTGAGCCAGAAACTGCCTCACTGCCATTGCAATGTTATTGAATTTGTGATTTCAGCCTCAGTTCGAGTCAAAGGTCCATCCGAGTGGACACAGCGTAGTTTGGAGTACTCACCAGGTTTGCCCTGTGCAAATACTACCCTCATATATTCCGCTACCCAGGGCAGTGAGAGGCAGACCTAATGATGTGAGAGAAAAGCATGGGAGGAAGAAAGAGATTAGGATTAACCACAAGGCACAATAATTAGGAGAAAAGAGAGATTCATGGGAGGACAAAAAAGTGTCAGAAGCCTGGTGAGTAGAGAAACAGGCAGCACAGTAGCACGATGGACAAGAGGAGGGAAGTGCTTAGTTACTAGATTATTGTTTGTAATAAATGTGATGGTTCACAGATCACACATTTTCCAAAGAGCAATAGTAATTAAAAGTGAAAACCTACTTTTCCAGAACGCTAGTTTCAAAGTCTGTAATGCAACAGATTCCTGTACGGAGAACAAATCTGTGACAAAATGTCATTGACATTTCAGAGGCTCAGTGGCACACTAATCTAAGTTTTGTTTTAATAAAAATTGCAAACACTGGGCCCGATTCACAGAACTAACTCCTAAACTTACTACCATTTTGGTATTCACAGAAGGCACTTACTCATTTTGGTATTCACAGAAGCCACGTACTCATTTTGGTATTCATGGAAGTTAGGAGTCCTAACTTTAGGACTCCTAAATGCCTTCTGTGAATACCGAAAGTCTTAAAGTTAGGATATTTCTCAGTTTAGGAGTCCTAAAGTTAGGAGTCCTAACTTTCCTACTCCTAAAATGAGAAAAATCCTAACTTTAAGCATTTAAGTATTCACAGAATGCATTTAGGAGTCCTAAAGTTAGGAGTCCAACTTTACTACTCCTAAACTGAGAAAAATACTAACTTTAAAACTTTCGGTATTCACAGAAGGCATTTAGGAGTCCTAAAGTTAGGAGTCCTAACTTTACTACTCCTAAAATAAGAAAAATCCTAACTTTAAGAGTTTTGGTATTCACAGAAAGCATTTAGGAGTCCTAAAGTTAGGAGTCCTAACTTTACTACTCCTAAACTGAGAAAAATCCTAACATTAAGACTTTCTGTATTCACAGAGGGCATTTAGGAGTCCTTAAGTTAGGAGTCCTAACTTTACTACTTCTAAAATAAGACAAATCCTAACTTTAAGAGTTTCAGTATTCACAGAAGGCATTTAGGAGTCCTAAAGTTAGTAGTCCTAACTTTACTACTCCTAAACTGGGAAAAGTCCTAACTTTAAGACTTTCAGTATTCACAGAAGGCATTTAGGAGTCCTAAAGTTAGGACTCCTAACTTCTGTGAATACCGAAATGAGTAAGTCCCTTCTGTGAATACCAACATGAGTAAGTGCCTTCTGTGAATACCAAAATGGTAGTAAGTTTAGGATTTTGTCTTAAGTTAGTTCTGTGAATCGGGCCCATTGTTACGTAAAACACATGCTCAGTCACACCACGGCAACAAGCTAGACCCTCCTAAGCACAGGAATCGCCGTTGTGCTTTACAGGAGCTTTTTATAAGAAGTCCTGAAAACCATGCATTAGTGTACACTGGGACACCAGTCGGGCGTGGTCTTAGTGTAATTTATAATTGTGTACTCTGTGAATGTTTTGTGGGATTTTTTTTAAACCTGCTTCTAAAAACAGAATCTTGGCAAGGAGCAAAATTAATTTAAAATAAAAAGCTTTTTTCCGTAATGAAAACTGCAGGTCATTTACACAAATCAAGTCACAGATTGGAATCAACACACAATGGTAACAGACTCCCGTTCCAGAGGCAAAGGAAGAACCAGTGGCTTTTTTGGAGCATGACTGTGCATTGGTAGACGACGCAGCACTAGACGAAAATAAGTTATTCTGAGACGATTGTGCTTTCTCTATTCCAAACACCAGGAGTCTTTACGACAGGACCCTGGATGGAAACGTTGGCGTCCCGCTAGTCCTTCGGGCAGTTGTAAGCCTGAGCATCTGGGGGATTGCCTTGAAAGATTCCAACCCCAAAAAGTCATGAGTAAAGTCATGGACTGGTGGTCCATTGTATTTAAGGGGGGAAATCCCCAGATATATGGCAGTACCGATTTGGTTGGCCAGGGTGCCGCTTGGCTCATCAGGCGAGCGGTCAGCTCAGGTTACTCAACGCTGCCTGCCCTTGGATCGCCCATAAGTTAACCCATGACATTGGCATATTTCATGTATGAAATAAACCTGCAGCAAACTTTATTCCAACAAGATTTCTGTTGCATGATTATTTATTGCAGTGCTTACTAAGTACCTTACTATGCTTCGGGGGAGGATTGCTGATATCGGCACTAAGCCCATGACTTTTGTGGAGCATGACTGTGCATAGGTAGGCTATGCAGTACTGGACGAAAATAAGCTATTCTGAGAAGATTGTGCTTCAGAACAGTCCCTTCACTGTGAAGAGTCATTTTGTGTCTGCTGTGAGAGTGCAAGGAATCAGAAGTGGGCTGATAGTAATATGTTGGCTGCTGCCGGATTGCGTCCAAAAACAGTTACATTGTGAAAGCTATTTTAATTCACAACATCATCTTCGATGCTATCTGGGGGGACAAGGAGGGAGTGTAAGGGGTTGATGTAAGCAACGGGTAGCAGTGTGTCCAGACATGCACAGCCTCTATCAAAAACAAACACAAAATTACACTATGACATAAATTAGTAAAAAAATTACATTAAATTAAAATAATGAAACGAGGCATTGACTCAGGAGCAATGGCACCAAAGTGCACTCCTTCACATGGAGATATCAACATATGTAAATACAAAATGCAGTCACTCACAGTGAACCCAAGCCAATGGCTAAAGGGCTGAACCACTGCTGCATACTGTATGCAGTGGTGGGCGGAAGCAAAATGTGAATGATATCTCAAGAAACCAATGATGGAGACTACTGATTCAAAGCATCTTTATGTATATACTTATGTATTTGTATTTATTAATTCTTCAGAAAACACATGTCTGGTAAGACAGCTAAAGTTGTCTAAAGGCCAGACCTAAAAAGGCAATTAAATCATAAAAACGAGTTAATGTGGCACTGGTCAAAAGCCACAGGTGAAAGGGAATTTTCAGAAATGCAACAGAAATAAATAAAACTACAAAAGTAAACTTACCAGTTGACTGTATGCCACCTGGGACAATGTGGGCCTACAACAAACTAATGTGTTCTGGTATTTGTAACTGCAATTCCCAATACTGAAAATAATTGGGCTGAAGTGCCAGATTACAATGGCTTGTAAAAGGAAAGAGAATGGCTAGAACACTGCATTCTTTGTGACATGGCGATATGTAGTAACCCTATACATACTCAAATTCAGAAGAGTATTCAGCATTCAGCAGGGGTCAGGGAAATAAACAAAATGATTTAGTGCAAAATGCTATGCCATTACCAGAAACAGTGACAAAAGTCAAGAAACCCCAATAGGAAGACCACAAGTACCATGGAGAAAACGCACACAGAAAAAGTCAGGCTGTGTTTTGCCACAGCTCAATGATGTACAATCTTGAGAAATGTCTTACTACAGAAGATCACCAACATATTTAAAAAGCAAGCATTTGCAACAGGTCTCACATCTCAATTTGATCTATTGGCATTGCAAATGTTAATGTTCGTTAGATTTTGTTTAGTTAATAAATATACAAGCAGTATTATAATTAATGAAATAAACTTAAGGAAGCAAGGAAAGGGTGCAGTACCACAGGCTGTTACTAGGCGTCCCTGTGGATATGTAAAGGGACCTATATTAGCCACATAATGTACTGCACCCTTTATCATTGCATTAAGGGTGCAGTACCGTATGTGGCTAATAGAGTTCCCACTGTGAGGAAGGATTAATACGTGGGAAAGACTGAGCTGGTGCGCGAAAGGCCCAGACCAAAGAAGCACCATGACAGAAGAAGGTCACCTACCTAGGCAAATTACAATCACAATTGCTCACCATGAAGAAGTCACACTCGAGAAGCACCCACAACCTCCCTTGGTTTTATATCAGAGGGGTGTAGAATGAATTAACCCAAGACAAACATCAGGAAAAGAGCAGGGTTGCAAGATCTGTTCTTGGAACGTCAACGGGTTAAGCACAAAGTTGGAGGAAGACGATTTCATAGAGTTCATCACACAACACAACATACTTCTGCTTCAGGAAACCTGGCAGACAAAAAACTTGCCACTCGTGGGATATAAAGAACATTTCATCCCAGCACAAAAGGAGGCACAGTACGGTAGGGCAAACGGAGAGCTATCAATCTTTATATCCACCGACTTCCTTTGGAGAGATGTCTGTATTGATTTAGATTCAACATGGATGCAATGCATCAAAGTCAAAATCTCTCCTACCGTGGGTCTAATAATTCTGAATTTATATATGCACCCAGCAGGAAAACATAAAGGGAAAAGAATTAAGCAACAAATAGCTACAATTACAGTGCTGAAAACCACCTACCCAAGTGATAATATGATAATAACAGGTGACTTCAACATGAACCTAATCCAAGGACAGGAGGGAAATTTAGCGACCTTTATACAGCCACGACAGGGCAATCTAAGTAGACAAGATGCAATGGGGAAGAAATGTGCAGCAAAATTGGAAGCCCTCTTTCTGCACACTCTAAATGGAAGGGGACCCTTGGACAGACCAGCAGCCCTATCGAGGGTCACCGGAAATACAAGCGACCACTATCCCCAGATCTTTACATTATCTATCAGTCCAAAAGAGTCAGAGCAGGCGCATCCCCTAACATTGAACACTCAACTCTTTAACTAACAACGATTAAACTGGAATGAAGACAACATCTCCAATCTAATGGAGACATGTCGCTCATTGCTCTCACTGTCAGTAGAAGCTCAAGATACAGTAAAGGCCTGGGAGTCCTTCGTAGTTAACACCAACAAAATTACCAAGACAAGTGCAGCGGATACAAAAATAACAAGAAACGGAGGAGGGAAGTGGTACACGCCAAAAATGCATTCAATAAAAACGCAGATGAATACATACCTAAGGTCATTTCGAAAAAATGACCCCCAATTATCACAACAAACTCTCACATCAATAGAAAGGAGCTGAAACGTGAAACCAAGGTGGCCAAGCAAAAGTATAAGGAAAACCTCGAGACCACCATACTCCATGCCAGCAAGCTGAGAAATTCCAAACAGTTATGGGCAAAAATAAACCTTATACTTAACGTTAAACAGTGGCAGTTCAACTCGGACATGACAGATCAAATCTGGAGCGCTCACATTGATGCAACATACAATACCACACTGGATAAGTGCATAGACAATACAACTGATATCCCACTCCCAGTTCGAGAACAACCCCAGAAGCTGGAAATCCCAGCAAGCATAAAGATTCACCTCATACGCTTAGTCTGGTACTGGTGGAAGCTTCAGCTCTGGACCCAGTAAAGTCATTCCAAATCAAAGAAAGCAGTAAGCCAGCCTTTCTTGAGCATAAAGGAAAAACAGAGCAGATAACTCCAAACCAGGTTCTGAAGACTATAAATCACCTAAGAGCAGACGGGCTCCCGGGCCAAATGGCCTACCCAACGCTTTATTTAGGGAACATCCTACGTTTTAGTCTAGCCTCTTATCCCCCTTGTTTTGTAACAGCTTAAAGACCGGGAATATTCATGACTCCTGGAGGGGCAGCATCCTTTAACTGATTCATAAATCGGGGACACGCTCAGACCCCAACAACTACAGGTTAATAGCCCTAATAGACGTTGAGGCCAAGATCTACGCATCCAACTTATGGGCAGATCTGGAGACTTGGGTCAGAAGCAAAAACTTGATCCCAATGACACAAACAGGATTCCGGGCCGGCATGGGCACCCTAACAAACTTATCAGCACTAACTCTCCTAGCTAAGAAAGCAATTGATAACTCTAACATCCTATATACATGCTTTCTAGACCTCAAAGCTGCTTTTGATAAAGTGCCAAGATCTAAACTATGGGTTAAAATGAAAGCTTGGGGCGCCCCACCCAACTTATTGGGAGCAATCATCAACTTATATTCACATACCTGAGTCCAAATACAAAAAGGGGACGGTTGGCGCCTAACAAAGGAATTTCCAACAATAAACGGGCTAAAGCAAGGATGTGTGCTGGCCCCTAGCCTATTTAACATCTATAACGCCGACCTAGAGAGCGACCTACGCACAATCCAGGGTGACCCAACGAAATTGGGACAAACACCCATAGCGAGTCTGCAATACGCGGATGATATCGTGCTCCTCTCTCAAACTCCACTAGGTTTACAACGGCTGATCTCACAACTTGCGCTGTACATCTCAAACGCACAATTAACAATAAACCTACAAAAACTTAATGTCCTATGTTTCTCCAGCACTCGTAAAAAACGACCACATTTGTTTGGAGGATAAATTCTGGTATTCTAACCCAGGTGGATGAATACAAATATTTGGACATCCTACTAGATCGCCAATTAAACTACAAACATCATTTAGACCTTGGGAATGCAAAATCAAAACAACTTCAATTTGCTTTCAAAACCATACAAAAAAAACTAAGCGGAAGTTGAACCGGTCACCTGCTAAAGGTTGTAGCAGCACAATTTCTGCCTTCAATTACATATGGCTCGGAAATGATGGCCACTAAGGACTCTAGACCGCTAAACCTTGCCCAATCAAGATTGTTTAAAAAACTCTTCTCAATTCCGCGACATTTTTCCCAAGCTCAAATACGCTTGGAATACGGAATAACAAACCAGATCCCAGCCAGACAAGGGGTCCTGGCCAAATATTACTGGTGCATGAGGGATGCTGAAGATAATACGCTTACCCATCTCTGTTGGGAAGAGTTTGAAAAACAGGCTAGGTAGACTGATTCCACATGCAAGTCTCTTAGGCAAGCGCTTCTATCGCTAAATCTGGAAGAAGCTTGACATTCACCAATGTCATATCTTGTTTTTAAACAAACCACCAACAAAGCCGTCAAACAAGCATTGTTGCTAATAGACAAAGCATTAGTGGCTGGCAAAAGTCATGCCTGGATCGTGATGCCAACATATAAACAACTGAAACAACAATTCTATTTACAAGAATGTTTCAGGGATCACTATAAGAGGAAACTAAGATTACTGAGGTTGGGGTGGTTTCCGAGTAAAGACCTCACCCCAAAATGGTTATGGACCTGGAAAGTCGTTATTGCATCTATTACGTATCTGTCTGGCCTTACAAAATCAAGGGAAGATCCTTCTGAGGCCACTCCTTAGAGAAACACAAGTCAGGACCTGCAGGGCGGCTGTGATAAAATGCCTCAGTGGATTTTCGATACAACTTTTCGACAAAACGATAAAATTCCTGATATTTGCTGCTCAAGAGCTCGAAAAAATGGAAGGAGTGTTGGAACTGGCCCTTTTTGCAGGGTTATCCCCTACATTTTTGCTTCTTCCTCCCATATTTCTCCTGACGCATCCCCTCCCCAGGGTCTCAGGAGCAACGCATTGCTTGTTTTCCATCTCACCAGCTTCTGCTTTTGAACTTTGTCCCATTTAAAGGTACTGTTGGCTAAACGTGACGCAACTGTGAACTTTTCACACAACTGTGGATTATTTTTATCGCAACTTTAAGAACTCTTTTGCAACCATATTGTTGATCTGTGTATGTTGGATTTGTGTCATTTTGGTCTTGTGTAGTTTAGATTAAATACCTTTATTTTTCTAAACTGTTGTGGAGTCAGTTTGTGGTGTTTTCACTGTGTTACTGTGAGTGTTGGTACAAGTACTTTACACATTGCCTTTGATAAGCCTTGACTGCTCGTGCCAAGCTACCAAGGGGGTGAGCAGAGGTTATCTAAAGAGTGTTTCCTCCTTACCCGGACTAGAAGCAAGGGTCCCTATTTGAACAGTGGTACCTACCTCTGCCAACTAGAGACCCCCAGTTCTAACAAGGAGCAAAAGAGGAACTGGGACAAATGGACACCTTGCAGCCGGACCCAGATCCTCTTTCATTCTCTTTACAGCCACCCCCACCCCCTCTTCTTCTCTTTTATTTTAAGACACTGCAAGCATTTTATTTGAGACAAGAGGGGACAGTTACATACAATCAAATATAAGCCTGTATGTGTGCAGCACCCCTTGTTATAACTGTCATTTGCTGGCCCCAATCTTTTAATGAGAGGGCCACCGCCTTATAAAAGTGCTACCCCTCTTTCCTTTTATCTTTGTATATTTAAAAACGCTCTCCCTGTTTTTACTTATCATGTATATCTGTTAAAAGTCGCCCAGGACACGGGGCATGTTTTATGCTGTTGTACGCTGATTCAATATGTTGATGTTTATCACATGGTGGAAAGTTCCACCCTTTTACGATTTTAACAAATCAAATAAAAGTATTTATGTGTGTGACTGACCTGATGCAGTGACCCGGATGTGATGGAAGACACCATGTGAAGCAGGGGAAATGTGGCCAGTGGCGTAGGATGGATGACAGCAATAAGCAGCTGGGGCGCTAAAGTTAAAATGTAAATGCGGAGGCACTGGCCAATGTTGAGGAGTGTGCTGGGTGGATACCACTGAAGGATGGTATTGTTATTGTGAAATCACGACATGAAGCGCTTAGAAAAAGGAACACTTGTATGTTTTCCAATGTGAATACGGCAAGTCACGCATAAAGAAAGGCGTTCGGCCGCCATTGTTTAAGTGTAAGCATGACATGAGGTATTCTAAAATCAAAGACTTCATGTTTTAAACATGATTACGATGAGCTGCGCATAAAAAAAGGTACGCGGTCGCCATTGTTACAGTGAAAGTGCAGTATGGGGTGCCCCCAGAAACAAAGACTTTGGGGTAGATTTACAAGCACCTTGCGCCACTATTGCGTCACTTTTCCCATGTTAAAAATGACGCAAAATTGGTGCAAGGGCCTTGTAAATTTGCCCCTTTATGTTTTCAAATGTGAATACGGTGAGCCCCACAAAAAAAAGGCACACAGCTGCCATTGTTAAAGTGAAATCGCAGCATGGGGCACTTCCAAAAATAAAGACTTCTGTTTTCAAACATTACTACGGCAAGCCGCGCATAAAGAAAGGCTTGAGACCGCCATTGTTTAAGTGAAAGCTTGGCATGAGGAGTTTTCAAATTGTAAAAAAAAAAAACACGCTGCCACTATATTTTCAAGATAAAGCGCAACATCCATAGCAGCTGCAGCCAAGCAGGGGGAGCAAGTGTTAGCAAATATAAAGAGCAGCTGTTCATAATTATAAGGAGAATAAGCCATTGTGGCCACAAGTGAGTTGCTGAGCCTAAAAAAGACTAAACAAAAAAAGAGTGCTGAGACATTAACCTCTTATGTGCTGCGCACGATCAACGGCCGACGGCACCACTACCTCCGTAGTGCTGCCGTCGGCCGTTGAACGTTCGAACTGCACCTGCGCAATGGAACGTCCAGCACTGGAGCTGCACGTTCCATAGCAGCTAAGGTGTTAATAAATAACATGACGAGTAACACCTCATGAGACCGGAAAATGATGTTTTCATGTCTTCGACAATAGTAAGCAAGTTAATATAGAAAACACAAATCTGTACCCTGTCATTCCCGGTCTCTTTGTAAACACCAAAATACCAAGTTTATATGAAACTTAACCATTAAATAAAGTCTCAATGTGACTTAATGTTGTACATAAACCATAAGTTTATCCATTGTAAACATAGTTTTAAATTTGATTTCAAACATCACTTCAAAAAATCAATTGCATATTTCGAATTATTTCATACAGTATACAAACAATATTCCATTTTCATGAAAGTATAACGTGTTGATGGTGCCCGATGCATTTCGAGTCTGAGATGACTCTTCCTCAGGGGCCTGAAACTGAATGTGTACATATCATAAATACCACTATTTACAAGATTCTGATTAATGGCTGGCAATACAAACATATGTATTTGTAAAACTCAGTGAAACTCAAAACGAAAAGTGCTAATGCCACCACCTCACCTCCGTGTGAACCAGTGTTTAAAACTAAAATGTACTCACTCTCCACACAAAAAGGTATGCTCCACCTGTCGAGAGTACAAAATATCAAAACTAAACTCCTTGTTTTTTAAAAAAAAAAACACGTGTATGACACTAATATTAGCCAGACCGTCTCTTACCTCGGGTTTTAAAACGATATCGGCTGTGAGACTTAACTTTCAACAACAACAAGACTTCCACTCCTGAAACACGGAAAACATCGTGTAAACAACGAGCCCTCCTCCGAAACCCTGATCTTAATCATGCCCTTGTTTTTTGCTCATTACCTTCTAAACGCCTTCAAAGAATTCTACCTGCGTAAAGTTCAGGAACATGTCTCAGATACAATGACTTATTTCGAATTGAATGAAGACCCCACTAAAGATTTGGAAGTTACTCTAAAGACCATATTGGATCAAGCTCACGAATTAGGATTTATTTCAAATGCTACAAAACAATTTCTCACAGTACAATATCCAAGGCGCCCCCGCCTATACATGCTTCCCAAAGTTCATAAGGATAAATACAACCCACCCATGAGACCCATTGTAACAGGATGTGGTACCATCTTCGAGCCATTGGGCCAATATATTGTTACATTCCTGCAACAGTTTGTGCAAAATTGGCCGTCGTACATTAAGGACACAAATCATTTTCTCCTTAAACTCAAGGAAGTTCCAATCACCCAAAACTTACTCTGTACAATAGATGTTAAATCATTATATACATCTATCCCACACCAATCAGGACTGGAAGCTGTTGAATGGGCTTTGTTGAAACAAACTGACATCAGAGCAGAAAAAACTTTTATTTTGGAATTGTTACATTTTTGCTAGTACCACAGTTATTTCCAGTGGGATTCAAAGTTTTACTTACAACAAAGTGGTACGTCGATGGGATTTGCTGGGGCTCCCCGAAGTTTGGCGAAGTTTGAATCAGACTTCATTTATACTGATGAAGATTGGCAAAATAAAAGTGTTCTGTACCAAAGATTTATTGATGACATTTTTGTGCTATGGTCAGGCAATAGAGAAATCCTTGAACAGAAAATAGAAATGCTCAATACCCATATTGAACAGATCAAGTTCACTCACACTATTAGTGATTGTGAAATTTCATTTTTGGATGTGGCCATAAAACTCAATGAAGGTAAAATCTGTACAGAGGTATTTCGGAAAGATACTGATGTGAATAACTCTCTCATATATCAGAGCTTCCACCCACAAAATCTCAAAGACAATTTACCCATGTCTCAATACATGAGGATTAAAAGGATTTGTTCAGAGCCTGAAGACTTGGAAAAACATCTAAATCTCCAATGTTCTAAATACATGGTAAGAGGCTATCCTCGAGGGATTCTTGAGAAAACCAGAGAACGGATTGGAGCATATGACAGGGAGAACCTCCTTAAACAGAAGCAGAAGAAAATTCAGGAAAGACATGTATTTGTATCAAAATTTTCAACAAGTTCAACGAAAATTAAAAACATCATCTTAAGACATTGGGATCTTTTACAACACGAGTCAGATTTTGAAGGGATTTTTTCGCAAAGACCAATCTTTGCGTATACTAGATCTAAAAACATGAAAGAACTTTTAAACACACCAGTTCGACAATTTGAGCCTGTTCAAAAAGGGATGAAACGTTGCATGAATTGCGTTCATTGTAATAATGTTATTACTGGAACAAACTTGTATCACCCACAAACGGGTCAAAAACTAACATTATATCACAATTGTGATTGCAATTCAAATAACTTGATTTACTACATCAAATGTCCATGTGGAAAATTTTACGTGGGTAAGACTGAACGAAAACTAAAACTCCGCATATCAGAACACAAGAGCACTATCAGGAATGCCAACATTAAGAGCAACCTCGCTAAACATTGGCTTGAACATAAACACAACATCTCCAAGATACAGTTCTCAGTACTGGAGAAAATTGAACCACGTGAAGGAGAGGATCTAGCCAGATCCCTCCTCCAAAGAGAAATATTTTGGATAAAAAGACTAGGGACCCAGGAGCCAAAAGGCCTTAACGAAAAAATAGATTATTCATGCTTTTTGTAAACAAGGGTGCACCCATGATACATTGCATTTGTAGGTTTCTGACTGTCCGAATTAATATTGTGAAATATTGTTGATTTGTTCTCAATTGTTCATTCATCATTTTTATTATCATTTTTATTTTATTTTATTGTTTATTATTTTTCATTTTTATTTTTTATTTTCATTTGATCACCTCGTGCAACACTTTTTGGTTAAGCGATTCATTTAGTTTCAGTAGAGATATAGACGTTTTGGTCTTAATCACGGAAGGTTTAGTTGTGAAGTCCGCTCTTCATTTAGAGTCACTAACGGTCTGGTTTTTGCCCAGAAGTCCGTCCTTTATTTTTGTTGCGGAAGTAATTGGCGTTCTGCGCGCCATGGAGACTGTATAAGCTGGGAGCGTCCGGGAACTTTGTGTGGTGAAATAGCACGGGAGTCAGGTGGAGGAGGATTGAGCTCCGTGAAGGCGTTTAGAAGGTAATGAGCAAAAAACAAGGGCATGATTAAGATCAGGGTTTCGGAGGAGGGCTCGTTGTTTACACAATGTTTCCCGTGTTTCAGGAGTGGAAGTCTCGTTGTTGTTGAAAGTTGAGTCTCACAGCCGATATCGTTTTAAAACCCGAGGTAAGAGACGGTCTGGCTAATATTAGTGTCATACACGTGTTTTTTTTTTAAAAAACAAGGAGTTTAGTTTTGATATTTTGTACTCTCGACAGGTGGAGCATACCTTTTTGTGTGGAGAGTGAGTACATTTTAGTTTTAAACGCTGGTTCACACGGAGGTGAGGTGGTGGCATTAGCACTTTTCGTTTTGAGTTTCACTGAGTTTTACAAATACATATGTTTGTATTGCCAGCCATTAATCAGAATCTTGTAAATAGTGGTATTTATGATATGTACACATTCAGTTTCAGGCCCCTGAGGAAGAGTCATCTCAGACTCGAAATGCATCGGGCAACATCAACACGTTATACTTTCATGAAAATGGAATATTGTTTGTATACTGTATGAAATAATTCGAAATATGCAATTGATTTTTTGAAGTGATGTTTGAAATCAAATTAAAAACTATGTTTACAATGGATAAACTTATGGTTTATGTTTAAAATTGCATAGTTTGAAAAACATATATATTTTGTTGAATAATAATGTCTAAAAATTCAACATAGTGTGAATAGGTCACATAGAGCAACAGTGCGCAGAGGTTGAGTGGCTAGACTACTCAAGTTAGGTAGTACAGTGTGAGGCACGGTGTGCGGACATACGTGCCACCTCGGCTGCACGCTTGTAAATAAATAGGAATATAGACTAAGATACGTCACCAAAGACGAACTAATACAAGGTGTGCTTCTCCATACAACTTAATCCTTGTTGTACATACCTATTGATTCAACAACAGATTCTGCCTGGATCCTAAGAATCTTGAGCAAACTGCAAAAAGAAGTTATGCATGTACTGAAATCAATCATTTACTAAATAAATATGGGCCCTCTGTTGTGGCAGAATTCAAGAGGCCTCAGCACGCCATGGTCCATCTTTTCTTGTCAATTCTGAACTTTTCTCTTAAAAAATGTAATGACAATGCATCATGGTTAATATAAATGGCATGCTATTAGTTAAATACTTTTCAATTTAAGTAGCTGATGGCTTGTTTTCCACACTTCTTTAAACTTTTCAGGGGATATAGTGTTTAGTTATTGTGTCAGAGTGAGTCTGCATAAATGGAAGTCTGGCAGGAGTATATTCCTCCCAAGTCTACAGACTTACCTGGTGACCCAGTGTCACCAGGCACATATTGCTTTAATCCTGGGCTTTTCTTGTTTAACAATCTAGCACAGTGGTTCTTGACTTTTTGACTTTGTAGACCCCCCACTTATTCATTACTGGAACTCGGGGACCCCCACTCAATTAATAAAGGAATCCAGAGGCCCTCACTCATTACTGGTAGCCTGGGACCAAGGCTAAAGCAATGTTGTTGATTTGAACCGTAAAACAATACACAAAAAAACAGAAACAAGGATTCATTAATAAATATACAAATGATTAAGGGCCTGATTTAGATCTCGGTGGACGTGTTAATCTGTCACAATGGTGACGGATATCCCATCTGCCGAAATATAAATCCCTTTATATCCGATGGGATTTATATTTCGGCAGACGGGATATCTGTCACTGTTGTGGCGGAGTAAAATCAGGTCCAAAATATATATTTTAATTCACAAATATAAAAAATCAACATAGCAACTTAAATGGGAAGGTTGGAGCTTTTCTAAATTCAACTGAGGCCATTCATCACCCATACTATATTCTGTTTGTTGCACTTGCACTGCTCCCATGACCTTGATAATACCAACTTACATTTTAGCCTTCAATTTCAGATTCTTTCACATTTACAGAACGTTTACAATTTTTCAATGCACGTTTTCTTTCTGTATTTATATGCACTTTCTCATTCTGCTCATTTTAATTAATTTTCTAAGCAGTCGTGGGCCCCTGACTAGGTGTCTTAGAGCCCCAGGATACAGGGACCACAGGTTAAGAACTGCTGACTCAGCATATGCTGGTAGTAGTAGATGAATAAGGATCAATGCAGACAATTAAAGACACATGCCAGATTAACCAGCTTGGAAAAGGAAATCTCAGAACAGAACAAATAATTATCCGGTAGCTCTACCAATAAGTCATAATAAGGGCCGCTTTAGAACATAGGGGCATATTACCAAGGGCCTTATCGCCGCTTTAGCTGGAATTTTTCCCGATAAAGCGGCGATAATTTTATCGCCCTATTACCTAGCTGTCGCTAACACCAGTTAGCGACAGCTATTAGGAGATAGCGATCATCTTGGGGCCCACTTTGCATGTCAGCGATAATTATCACTAATGACATGCACAGTGGACGTGCCAAGATGTTAGCGACTGGAAACAGTCGCTAACATCGCTATCTCCTATTACCTACTTTTGGAAATAATCGCGCTAAGCGCGATTATCTCCAAAAGCTAACGCCTGCCCAGAGCAGTTCTTACCCATGTTATCCAATGGAAGGTGGATACCATGTCTAAGAGCATTGTCACGATAATGCATGAATATCGCGGATTTTTCTGCGATATTCATGCATTTTGCAGGATTTTTACCGCTTTTGAGATAAACCTTGGTAATATCAAGGTATCTCAGCAGTAAAAATCATCGGAGCGCGGCGATATAATTATAGCCGCTAACCATGCATAGCGATAATTATCGCTATTGCTTGGTAATATGCCCCATAGTGGTTTAGCAAGCATGCAATGCCTATGATCCTGGCTGGATGCTCAGCACTGCCATGTGTTGGCCTTTTCAAGGGAAAAAGAAAAAAACAACTTATGCTAATTTCTGTCTGGTGGGCAACCAAACAAATTAGGTACAACCACAACATGTTGATAGCCCTGCTGAATAAGCTCATTGAGAATATTTGGTCATGATTTCCAGAAGCAGCACAAAAAGTTCTGCAATCTGAAAGAAAGAGATCAAACGATTCTTTGTAAAAACTATTAAGAATGCTGTTCCCGGGGGGGCGTGGCTTGCGCGCCGGACGGTGAGGACGCACTTTCCGTGAGCTCCGTGACGGACTTTCTACACGGATGCCGTGAGAGCGCTGTTTCCTGTTCTTTGGTCGTCGGAAGCGGCTCCATTGTCGGCGGAAGACTCCGCGACCCTGATGTGGCCATCAGAACTGGTCTTCATGCAGTGAGGAGTCTGAATGCAAAGCGGTAAATTTTCCTTCAGACGCGGGCGGCCGCCATTTTGAGCGCTGAGCCCGTGTCGTCGTTCAGCTACCCGCTTCGACTCCCTGCCTTCTATTTGGCATTATTCCTCTGCTTTGCCCATATTCTACACCACTATGGCGTCTTTTTTGCTGTTCCTGGCCATTTTTTTGCCCCTTCTTTGTGCTTGACGACTGACTCTATGCTTTATGTAAGAAGAAAAGGTACCGCCATTTTACTAATGCCGCTTTTGACCTGACTCTTTTCTCCTCTCCATTATGCCACGAATATTGTTGTTTTGACCATATCGCATCACTTAATTCATGCCCCGCTTATTATCAATGATATTTATTAGGTTGGATATTTGTTTTTTCGCAGTTTAATGCTGCACCTGACTTTCATATTTCCTCATACCTCAGTGCCACCCTTTCTCAGTGATTTGCGGTTTTCCTCCAACTGGTTTAGTGTCTCTGCTACTACTCATAGATACTATCTACTGTGCAGTATCCTTCTTGCTGTTTATTTTTGGCCACGCCTTTTGGTCCTTGTTCACATTTTTTATCATGGCCAATGACTCCAAGTTGTCTCAGACTGGTACCAAACCTAAACGGCCTAAAAATGACCCGCCCTCTCCCCATTAAGTCTTCCTCTAATCTTGTTCTGGACTCAATCCTTGAGGAGGTTCGCGGCCTCCAACCTTTTATGAGTGCGACCAATGACAGGCTCAAACAGATTGAAGACCATTGGGTACTTATGGAGGGCAAAGTCTTAGATTTGGAACAAAGGGTTAGTGACATTCAAGATGTCTCGACTAAAATCCCTCTCCTAGAGCAAGAAATCCACAAACTTAAGCTGCACACGGAGGATTTGGAAAATCGCAATCGCAGAAACAACCTACGCGTTTATGGTATTCCGGAAAATTTGGAAGGTTCTGACATGGTGTCTTTTTTACAAAAATTTCTACAAGAACTTTTGGATCTCCAACCTGCGTCACATCCTCTGAACATTCAAAGAGCTCACCGCCTCTGCCGTCTGAACTCTGCCTCTAACAAACCTCGTGGCATTATCATGCTTTTTCTAGAATTCACGGAGCTGATGACTGTTTTAAAAGCTGCCAGACTGAAACGTCGTCTCCAGTGGTCTGGTCACAACATTTTTATCTCCCAAGACCTCTCGACTGCGACTAACGCCAGACGTAAAGAATTCTTGAATCTACGGCCTCTGATGCAACAACTTCACATTCAATATGGCATTCTTCATACATGTTTCTGCAAGATCACTCATAATGGTCGAACCCGCTCATTTGATGATCCTCAAAAGCTCCATGCTTATCTCCAAAGTGCCTCTTCTTCGACGATGGATACTGTGGCTTAATCTTTTTTTCTTGTTAACTTTCTTGATGCTCTAGCATGTTGTTTCCTTTTTTTCTCTCACTATTGATGTGTACTTCTCTCCTCTGTCTCTGTATGTATCTTCTTTTTCATCTTTAATTTATATTCTCCTACTTTTCGCTCTTACAATCTTCTCTTCACCCTTTTCTTGTGTCCTTTTTCTCGGATGCTCATGGGGATGTCTCCGCTACCCGGCGTATCCTTGCCCCTGATGCTTTTGTTCTTCGCTATTTCTCCGATCAGGCGTCTGTGCCTTGATCTGTTTACTTTCCTCTATCTTTTATCTGTTCTCTTTTTTACCTTCCTCCTTATCTCTTTTTTCTCTTCTCCTCTTACTTCATTCCTTTTCCTTTTCTTCACTGCTCCATTTCTTTCGTCTGCTCTGCAATCTCTTTTTCGATTATTCTCCTTCATGGTGTATTTCGTTCTTCTCACCAGATTTTACGTGTGTGTTCTGTGTATTTTGAGTGCTTCCCTTACACGTATTTTATGTCCTTGTTATTTCCTTTTTTGTAGTGCTTCCCTTGCCATGTGTTCTCTCCACGTGTCGTCCATCACCCTCCTCCTCAATGGTGTGTAATTTTGTCTCTTGGAATGTGCGAGGTCTTGGTTACCCTGTCAAGCGTCAAAAGGTATTGTCTCATTTATCCAAAATTGGTTCTCAAGTTGTTTTTCTTCAAGAAACGCATTGTTCTGATGTCGAATCAATCAAATTGAAGAGACAGTGGGTGGGTCAGGTTGTATTTTCTCCAGCTTGTCTTAAAAAAGGGGGGTTGCTATTTTATTTCACAAAGCTTTGAATGTACAGATTATCTCCTCTCAACATGATGACGAAGGACGTTGGGCAATGGCTAAGGTTGTTATCCATAATAAGACAATGGTCCTGCTAAATATTTACGGCCCGGTACGTCCTGATCCTAAGTTTTGAATTGCTATTAAAACCCTGATTTCCTCCATTGACTGCCCTGATTTTATCATTGCAGGTGATTTTAACCAATGGTTGGATCCTTTCTCTGATAGATTATCTCCCAGTAAATTTCAACCTGACAAATCCCATAGGAGCTTCCAATCTGCCATTGCCTCGCGTCCTTTATTTGATTCTTGGAAGTTATGTAACCCAGATGTGTTGGAATATACCTTTTTCTCTCCTGTGCACCACACCCGTTCTAGAATTGATTACATTTTGATTAGTAAATCCTTACTCCCCTCCATTCAAAAATCTACCATAGGCTCTATTTTTATTTCTGACCATGCCCCTGTTTCTATCTCACTTGATCTTTCCCTTGTATCCTCTAAATTTAGTCGCTGGAAATTTAACGCCTTTCTTTTATCTGATGCAGTTTTTTTGAAGGAAAGTGCGGAATTTTTCACTGAATTTTTTACCTTTAATGATCCCTCTGATACCTCCATTCCTAACAATTGGGATGCCTTTAAAGCGGCGTTTCAAGCATTTACCATATCCTATGTTGCTAAAAAGAAGAAACTCAATAGGGAAAAGTATGATGACCAATTTCGTAAAATTAAGCACCTTGAGCATTTATATTTCTCTTCTAAATCCCCCTCCTCCCTTCACGATTTGATCGTAGCCAAAACAGACCTCAATAAGATTATTACCAATGAGGCTTGTAACACCCTCCTCAAAATTAAATCCAAATTTCATGGTGGCCAAAATAAAGCGGGGAAATTGTTAGCAAACTATTTGAAAATTAAGTCTGAACGTAAAAATATTGGCCCCATTTTCAATGAATCTCTAAACAAATTGGTTACAGCAGATGAGGACATCGCTGATGTATTCCATTCCTATTATCAATCCTTATATACTGATGACACCCATCCCTCTGATGTAAACTTATCTTCCTTTTTTGAGGGTCTTCCCTCTCCCCCTTCCCTCCCCGATGAGTTTGCGCTCCTGGAAGAGTAAATTACACTACAGGAGGTAACTCGAGCCATTCGCTCTCTCAAACGTTCAAAGGCTCCTGGTCCAGATGGCCTACCTGTAGAATTTTATTCTTCGTTTCATACCTTTTTTGCCCCTAAACTCCTTCAACTCTTCAATTCCGTTATTACTAGTGCGAAGGCTTCTGGGTCCTTTTTGGATGCATTAATTATCCTCATTCCGAAACCTGAAAAAGATCATACCCAATGCAAAAACTATCGCCCTATCTCCCTAATTAATTATGATTGCAAAATTTTTGCTAAAATACTTGCTGCTTGTCTTGATTCCCTTATCCCCCGTCTCATCAAGACGGACCAGGTGGGTTTTGTGAAGGGTAGGCTTGCTGCTGACAATGCTAATTTATTCTCTAATGTCATTGCCCACAGCAAACATCTTAAAGTCCCTTTAGCAGCACTGTCCTTAGATGCTAAAAAGGCTTTTGACCGCATTAACTGGCAATTTCTCATTCGTACCCTACACTGGTTTGGTTTTGGTTCTTCTCTTATTTCTATGGTTAAACTTCTCTATTCCTCTCCTCGTGCCAGTATTTTTGTCAACAACCAATTTTCCAAGTCGTTCTCCTTGTCTAGAGGCACTCGTCAGGGATGTCCCCTCTCTCCCCTGTTATTTATTCTTTGTCTTGAGCCCTTCTTAGAAAGAATTTGTGCTAATCCTAACATCACTGGTTATAAATTGGCTTCTACTGAAACTAAATTGTCCGCATATGCAGATGATGTGCTAGTGTACTTGTCCAATCCTGAAACCTCCCTTCCACCATTCATGGATGAGGTCCGTTTATATTCCTCTATTTCGGGATATAAATTGAATCTGTCCAAAACAGAAGTCCTCCCACTTAATTCACTTTGCTACCAATACATGTTTAATAATACTGATTTTGCTTGGTCTCCCTCTAAAATTAAATATCTTGGTATCTGGTTCACTCCCTCCTTGAAAGATACCCTTAAATTTACGTTTGATTCTCTTATAAAGAAAATCTCCTCCCTTCTTCAAATTTGGTCCCCTTTATTTCTTTCCTGGTGGGGTAGACTGGACACAATTAAAATGATGATTACCCCTCATGTTCTTTATACTGTGTCTATGCTTCCTTTCAAAATTCCCCTTTCCTATTTCTCCCGCATAAACTCTATTTGTACTAAATTTTTGTGGAATGACAAGCATCCCCGAATAGCACTACAGAAGCTGATTCGTCCTAAATCTGAAGGTGAGGTTCGATTTCCCAACCTTAAAATGTACCACTCTGCTTTCATGATTAAACAATCCTTTTCTTTAGCCTATGACTTTGCTGACACTCCTGTTCCTACCTGGGTTCTTCTAGAACGCTCTCTGCTGAAGGACCTTTCCTTTCAACATGTTGTTTTTATGTCAAACTGTTCTTTTTTGACTAAATACCCTATCTTAAAATACTCCCAAACTGTATTACACAATGTCTTCTCCTCTAACCTTTCTTCATTGCAATGTTTTTTATTATCTGTTGTATGGTATAACAAATTTCTTTGATATAAAGGTAAATCATTTTATTTCAAGCACTGGAAAGAGAAGAATATTATATTTGTTCATCAATTTTTTGATAATGATTCTCTCATTCCCTTTCCGAAATTCCAAAGGTTATTTAATTTACCTTCGTCATATCTTTCTGAATATACCATTATTACGTCTGCCATTCAGTCACACTTAGCTTCCCTTTCAGTGCCTGTTGTCTTCCCATCCTTTGTTCCTACCTCTTCCCTTTATCCCTTATTTTCCTCTCAACAACCTAAGGCTGCCCTTGTTTATACACTATTACTGTCACCTAGTTCAGATCGTTCTAAATCAGCTGTTGAGATTGCATGGGAAACGGACCTTAATATGTCTCTCTCTGTTCTGATGTGGGATCGTATATGGTCCAAATTGTTTAAGGTATCTCCTGCTGCTCGTATTACCCAATCGTTACTGTTCATTTATCATAGAGTCCTTATCACTCCTGTAACTGTTCATAAGTTCTCCCCAACATCCTCTTTACTGTCTTGGTCCTGTGCTAATGAAACTGGGTCACTTAAACACTTACTGTTTGAATGTTTTCATGTTTTATCATTTTGGAAGGAAGTTTGGAAGACATGTATGCTAGTTTTTAACTGTTCTGCCCAGTTATCTTTACAGGCTATTTTTCTAGGATCATTGTCATCTGATGTGGATATTACCTCTTCTTCTGCGAGATTGTTGGACTTGTTTATTTCTCTTGCATTTAAAGTTATCTTATTATGTTGGAAAGATAATTCTAAAATTTCTGCTCACACCTGGTGGAATTTTGTCTGTGATGAACATAGGATTGCTATCGCTTCGTTCTATTCTATCCCCCTGAAAATTAAATCTGATCTCTTCTGGCTCCCCTTTACCACTTATCTTTCCTCCAAATCTCTTCCCTGACTGACTCTCAGTTTTCCCACTTATTATTCCCTTCTCCTCTCTCTCTCTTCCCTTCCCTTCTTTTGCCCTTTCTTTCGTTTTGTTCTTTCTTCTTTCCTCTTTTCTATTCTTCTTGTTTCTTCCTTTTCCCTTTTCCTTCTCTCTTTGGTCATTTCCTTCTTGGTTTTTATTACTCATTGCATATGTTTTAGTACTTCTCTTTGATATTCTATTGTTCCAAATTTTTATGACATATGTATTGTATTTACTCCAAAATGCTAATAAAAATCTCTTAAACAAAAAAAAAAGAATGCTGTTCCCAGGTCCACAACAAATGTTATCACAAAAACTCAAAACACAACACTCCCTAGTTTCCCATCCCATTTTTCGCAACCTCCGTTACATTCTTCCTGCTTAACAAACATCTGAAACTTGTCTTTTGAAGGTAAATGTCAAGAACACAGCTCTACTTAACAACATGACCACATTTCAATGTAACAACCACAATTTAACCAGTAGGTGAAACGGCAAATATTCATCATGGCTAGTAGGCCACCTCTCAACTTAAGCACTAGTGATAGGGACGCCGGTTTGTTTTTCATCAGTGGGGGTAGAGTATCACAGGCCCAGGTGCTCCTGCGGCAGGCGCCACCCACGCTCCTCCTGAGGCGCAGAATGGAGCCGGAGGCACTTCCTCTTTCCGGCTTGCCCAGGTGAAGACTGGGCCAAGAGAGGGCCTGTCTGCGCTCGCCCTCGGCCTGACGAGGCTGGGCTGGGCCACGGCTCTTGGTTTTCTTTTTCCTTCAGGCAAAGCTTTTCAGAGGTACTGTATTTTATATTTCTTTTATTCCGGCCGTGTACTCTTGTGGTGGTGCTCTGAAGCTCTCTTTGTGTGCTTCCCCATGGGCGAAAATACATCTTTTTTCTCGCCATAACAGAACAGTTTATGGACACTAGGGCGGTCAGGCCCAGTAGCCACGTGGACACATGGCCTAATGTAGAGCGCAGCTGGCAACTTTAATACAATTAGTAATAATATCACAGTATTTGTAAAGCACAAACGAATCACCCCTAAGAATCTCAAGGCGATGGGGGCCGTAGGAGAGATTAAGCGAGCTATTGTCCAGATGCACATGGTGCTGGGCTGAGATACTGTCGGTGCCGGGGATCGAACTGCGAGGCCCGTGCTCCGGTCGGCCATCCTGACCACTGTGCCACACCTCTCTCTCTAGTAGCATCAGTATCTACATTCTAACTGCATACGGTCATGGGCACCAGTCCGACCGGGGGGGGCTGGGGTGGGGTACACAGTAACTACTCTCGACTCCTTCCTAGTCAGGTAGACAAATGTCATCTCCAAAGAAATAGCCCTAACAGAGAAGAGACCTTCCCTAGAGACAACAAACTATACACAGGATTTATGCCCCGCTGCTGATCCCCTGATAACTGAAGAAACAGTTGGTTCTACATCAAAAACAAACCCTATCTCTGACATTTTAATTAATAATGATGCAGAGATATCCCCAGAGGATGCCACTATTTCGAGTGAACCACCAGTAAAAAAAACAGGGCTGGGGAAAAAAGGTAGTTCAGCCTCCTAAGACGGCGGCTCGCCCAGCTACGTTAGTCTCTCCTGATCTAGATCAGGTTATGGATAAACTAATCCCCAGGTCTAATCAATGGTGAAACTATTGCTGGCCCCAATTGTGTCACGGCATCAGGGATAGAGGGCATGCTTACCCATCTCACCCAGTTTAAACCCAGCACATCCATTGCTAATGTAAAGACGGTGGCTGTGGGGACCAGTCATGCGGCTGGGTCCACTTCCACAGGTCTAATAAGTGAGGGGAGGAACCCTAGTGTGTACAGTCATATATTACAGGCAGGGTAGATGTTTACACTACCCACGCAAAAGGGCGGCCAAGCATCTAGGGCTAATGGTGCGACTGCAACCGTAGGAGATGCAGCAGGCGCAACCTTCCAGAGATGAACAACTGGCCTGGTGGATGCATCTAGAAGTGAAAATCCATATGATGGGACCAGAGTCAATACGTCCAACATACTTAGACACCGCTTAAGCCAAGCACGTGATTCTAATTGTTGTAATTTGCCAACTGAGACAGCGCCCCTGGTGGCCACTCTGATGGGTGTCCCTCCCATTAAGCAGGACTCAAAGGAGTCCACAGTAGACCTGATGCCCAAGGTTACTAACTGGTATGATAGTACAATAGTAAACGGGCACCACCTGTCTCCCCACATCATAATGGCAAGAAGAATGGGCTGGGTTAGCACCAATGTGAGCAAGAATATTGAGGGGGACTGTGTTGTGGTTAATTTAGGACATCCTACATTTATGAAACCTATGGTTGAGAGCTATTTTACCCAAGACTCAAAAACAACAATTAGGATTGTGCCCCTTCAATTCTACTTTCCTACCAGTTTGTTACTCCCAGTAGGTCCCCCTGTCAACAGAGTTCCCTTGGCAGTGAGGATTCCACATGGATCAAACACTAGGGTAGCCGTTCCCCTTGCCAATAGGTTCAAACATCTGATAGGCCTCGACAGCATTGATTGACAAGAGTTACCACAAGATGATGTGATGAGCCTAGGGCCTGTGTACCAAGTAGTCCGTGTGCCCATCTTCTCCCCCCAGATTGACCCTATTACCATCATCCCACCAATTATGAAGATATTGACCTGGTATATTGCAGGATTGAGGGGCAAAAGGGACGATGCATTGTGGCTAACGACAATTGGGTATTGTCATACAGTTTCTAATCAAGGAGAGAGGATCACTTGTCCTGCATAACATGGGGTATGCGGGAAGGTTCGTACTAGTCCCAATAAAAAACCCTCAAACACGTGTTGGAAATTTCGATGTATTAGCGGTGTATCTTGATTCTCCGCTGTCCCTTACACGTGTTCGCATAATCATTGGGTTAGTGGTTTATGCGACCTCCAACCGGGAGGTGTTACCCTTGTTAGAGCAGTAGTGATCAGAAATAGTGCAGTGCTGTTGTGATTAATAAAATATCTCTCTATACCAGACAATTAAGTTTAATGATTCTGATATTTCTGAGGCCAATATTAAAAAATGTTTGGGGAGTGAATTAGAGTGATTATGACTCATTCACAAGGTGTTACGTGGGTTTGGTCGACATGTTTCAGCCCATCAATTGCCAGAAGGTCAATGGGGCTTTCATCAGGACCACGGTGCTCAGGTGAATAGAGACCTCTCACGTCTCTATGTAAAGTGAAAGGATTTTCAAAAAGAACAAATCTCTGTATTGTTCTTTCCAAGGCCAAAATGTACCTATGAAAATAAAAATAACAAACTCAACATGGGGAAGGTTTTGGGTATTAAAAAACTAGTAAACTGGTAAGTATTACCAGGAACGTTTTGTTAGCCTTATTGTTAAATTGATCGAAGTAGTCATACTTCTAACTGACCACCTCAGTTTTCAAAAAGGGTCAACTTTCACAGAACTGACAGAATTACGTGTAATGGAAGGTTCATAAGTATTACGTTTTTTAACGTTAATGGTCACATGTATTAAGCAAGGAGGGACAGTTGGTGACTGGTATCTTCCTTCTAACTGAATCACAATTGCCTCTAAATATTGTTCACCTGTAAGTATAATGCAGATCTTCATACAAAACGAGCGCATTAAATCATTTTATCACTCGATTAGTGCAGTCGGTATGAGTTAGAGCCTCATTATTATATCTAATCCCAATATTATCTTATGGCTTAAATGCGACTTCTCGCCGTATCGATACAACGTTCAATTAAATCATGCACATTCACACATTTGGGCGTACCTTGTCAAATGGTCGTAATAGACCTCAACGGGTTCCAGCCAGGTCAGGGGGTGCACTAGGACAACAAGTAGTGATTTTTAGTCACTAGTTAAAGACAGACAAACAAACACGGAAGATACGTTACAGTTTTCGCCCTTCTCCCGCTACCTCTGTCACTCCGTCTCGCTGCTTGTGCTGACTCTGCTGGTTCTGGACCCGGAACTTGGGAAGTCTTTCCCGTGGCTGGTTTATGTTCATTTCGGAGGTGTAGAACCAGAGAAAAGACTATGTTTTGTAGACTCTAGTCTGTCTTCCGTTGTTCGTTATAGTGTTTATAAAATTATCTTTATGAAAAAGCGAATTAGCAACAATTTTAACCAATATCATTGTTTCAAAACGATTCAAGGGAGCCATTGTTTTAATTAAAAATAGAGAAACGAACGGGAACGTTAAGTACAGACTATTTAGAGTTCTTTATCAAGCCCAGTCATATTGGAGAGTAGACTTTCATCTGTACACAGTACCCCAAGGTATATTATCGTTCAATCCGTGCTGATCTGTCCCAAGCCTATGGACCCATCGTTGTTCTTTTTCAAAAAGAATTTTATCCGCATTTTGATCTTTATGTGACAGAGTCTCAAGGACGACCCACTGGAGGTCGTTAACTGTGTGTTGTGCCTCCAGAAAATGAATTGACATTTTCGTCGTCATTTTTTTGAGTTTAACATTGCTCCGATGCTCACACAAACGTTGTTTTATCTTCCTACAGGTCATCCCTATGTAACGTTTGTTACAGGGACAAGTGATCATATAAACAACATGACTTGTGTTGCAGTTAGTGTGGTGAGTTAGTCTCCATTTGAAATTTGGTAGAAGCTGGATCTCCTTGGTGACTTTAGTAAGGTGACAAACTGAACATGTGCCACAGGGGTAATGTCCAGTGACTGGACTATTATCCCAGGGGGAATTGGTAATGGCCAGTTGCTTCTTTGGAGGAGGTCTGGTATGTACCAGTATATCTTTAAGGTTGCGTGTGCGTCTATTCGCAAATCTGGGCTTAGGCCACTGGATATTGGCTGATGTTATGATCTTCCAGTTCTTATTCACGATCTTTTTTAGTCTGTTACTTGCAGGGCCATAGGTCGTGACGCAAGTGGTGATGTCTAGATTTTCCTCTCGTGGATTAGTTTCAAGAAGACTGTCTCTTTGCTGGTTACGGGCTCTTTTCTTACATTTATCGACAATTTATTTGGGATAATGTCTTTCCACCAGTTTGCCACCGAGTTCGTCTGCTTGCTGTTTAAATTCTGTTAGTTTGCTGCAGTTCCTTCGCAGCCTGAGGAACTGGCTGTAGGGCAGATTCTCTCTTAATGGTCTCGGGTGGTAGCTATGGAACGAGAGTAAGCTATTTTTGGACGTCGGTTTATAGTACGTCTTTGTGTGAAGTGTTTGCCCTTCTACGTAGATGGTAATATCCAAAAAGTCCAATTCACTTTTGTTTGCAGTATAAGTGAACTTCAGGCACTCGTCACAGTTGTTAATCCAGGTGTGAAAATTGATCAGACTTTGCAAGTCACCTTTCCAAATTAAAATGACGTCGTCAATATATCGACGCCAAAACAAAATCTGTTCATGGTAGGGATTGATGGGGTTATTGATGTAATTTTCCTCGAAGACACTTACGTACAATCCTGCCACGCTCGGTGCGAACGTGCTTCCCATGGAAGTTCCGTGGCATTGTTGGAACATTTTGTCGTTATATTTGAAGAAGTTCTCAGTGAGGGCAAGTCTGCAGCATTCCAAGATGAAATTTTTGGGTGTTTTGTAGTCCCAGTTGATGTTGTAGATTATTGTCTCTAAGGTTTCCAGTGTCTTTTCTTGGGGCAGACTGGTGTAGAGACTCTCTACGTCGAGTCCTACTAGGATCATTTCATCTTCACAATAATTGAAATCTTTCAGGAGATTCAATAAGTCTCTCGTGTCTTGTAAATATGTCGGAGTTTTCTGGACAAGTGGTTTCAGGTACTGGTCCGCAAATTGCGACAAAGGTTCCAACACGGAACCTATACCCGACACTATAGGTCTACCAGGAGGTGGTGTGCGTGGTTTATGTATCTTTGGTAGTGAATAGAAATATGGTATTCGTGGGTTTGGAGTTTCCAGAAATTCTGCCTCTTTTTTCGAGATCCAATTATTTGTCTCTGCGTCATTAACCATCATAGAAATTGTCCTTTGTAGTCTCGGTGTAGGATCCACATGTATTTCTTTGTAAAATTTCTGGTCAGAGAGGAGATCTAGGCATTGTTGGTTATAGCCGTCCTGAGTGAGGATGACTACTCCTCCACCCTTGTACGCCTGTTTGATGACAATGCTTTCGTCATTCTTCAGTTCATTTAGTGCTTCCCTTTCCAATCTTGAGAGATTCTGAAATGGTTTGCTGATATTATCCTTAAGACCATCTATTTCCTTCATGACAGCGTTCTCAAACGTTAGAATCTCGATCGGTACTTGGGAATTCATTGGGCAAAAGGAGGACTTTTTTCGTAGGGAAGTGTCTCCATCCCTTGTTTGTGATGGTTGATTTGTGAAAAAGGCTTTAAGTTTTAGTTTTCTGCAGAAGTCTGCGACCTCACACTTCATCCTGAAAGTATCAAGGTTTGGTGTAGGGACATACCCGAGGCCTTTGTTAAGGACTTCTTCCTGGTCTTTGGTTAATGTCTTGTCCGTCAAGTTTACGACAAGGGAGTTGTGTTTGTTCCTGTCTTGCCTCTGGTCACACTCCTGGTTTGTGGTTGGCGTCCTTGATCTTGCCAAGTCACTCCTTTTTGTTTCGGACCTCGACTGTTCTGGCCTCTTCCTAAAAAAGGCTGTGGTCCTTGTTGGTAATTGTTCCCCATAGATTGTTGTATTTGATGGTTCATCTGTGGGGGACCTTGAAAGTAAGGGTCTACCCAACCTTGGAAATGTGGGTTAAAGGTTGGAAATGGAAACATCGGGGGATTCATCTGATAGTTAGGTGCCCGCCAATAGTTACGGCTGCGGCGATTTCCTCGTCTGTTTCGATTCCTTCCTCTTTGGTTATTAGTAAAATCGTCACCACTCCAATCAGAGCCATCAGTCGAAGAACCACTTATCGATCCCTCATTGGACGTATTGTCTTTTTGGTTGAAATCTTTATGGCTGTAGGGGTGAATTTTCTCCAAAGAGAATTTCGTAAGTTCTTTTGCCAGTTTTTGTAATTTCTGTTGTGTCAGAAATTCTTGGGAATCACTCATTTCTTTATTGATTTCTTCCAATCGTTGTTTATAGACCGTCACATGGACCATATTATTTAGTTTAGTCTCAATGATTTTGATCTTAATAGTTAATTCGTCCGTAATTTTGGTGGCTGTTTTTATGATTAATACTAGATAATCTCTAGTACATTTCCAGGAGATTGCTGACCAATCTTTACGAAACGCAAGGTCTTTAAGAAAAATGCGAGGGGCATTGGTTACCCACAAGCCTTTCGGTGCTGCGTTCACCCTAAGATATTCCGTCATAATTATGCCATGTACTGCAGTTCTTACTTGTTCCTTCTTGAGCTCAGAGAGTTCATCCCATTCTTTATTATTCGCCAGTGTCTGTGAGAGGTCCCTCTCCAATAGCAATGGTGGTCGAGCGAGTATTTCGTCGATTTCTGCGGTTGAATAGCTCAATCCGAGGTTGTCTGCCATGTTAATATCACTGTTTGTGGACAGGTTACATTACCATGTGCAACCAATGTTACCCACAGCTGTTCGCTGCTAGCATTCAAAATCAATGAGGGAAGGTAGGAATATATGATCCAGTCAGTTTCCCGAGTTAATATTATTTCTAATCAAGGAGATAGGATCACTTGTCCTGCATAACATGGGGTATGCGGGAAGGTTCGTACTAGTCCCAATAAAAAACCCTCATACACGTGTTGGAAATTTCGATGTATTAGCGGTGTATCTTGATTCTGCACTGCACTATTTCTGATCACTACTGCTCTAACAAGGGTTACACCTCCCGGTTGGAGGTCGCATAAACCACTAACCCAATGATTATGCGAACACGTGTAAGGGACAGCGGAGAATCAAGATACACCGCATAAACCACTAACCCAATGATTATGCGAACACGTGTAAGGGACAGCGGAGAATCAAGATACACCGCTAATACATCGAAATTTCCAACACGTGTATGAGGGTTTTTTATTGGGACTAGTACGAACCTTCCCGCATACCCCATGTTATGCAGGACAAGTGATCCTCTCTCCTTGATTAGAAATAATATTAACTCGGGAAACTGACTGGATCATATATTCCTACCTTCCCTCATTGATTTTGAATGCTAGCAGCGTACAGCTGTGGGTAACATTGGTTGCACATGGTAATGTAACCTGTCCACAAACAGTGATATTAACATGGCAGACAACCTCGGATTGAGCTATTCAACCGCAGAAATCGACGAAATACTCGCTCGACCACCATTGCTATTGGAGAGGGACCTCTCACAGACACTGGCGAATAATAAAGAATGGGATGAACTCTCTGAGCTCAAGAAGGAACAAGTAAGAACTGCAGTACATGGCATAATTATGACGGAATATTTTAGGGTGAACGCAGCACCGAAAGGCTTGTGGGTAACCAATGCCCCTCGCATTTTTCTTAAAGACCTTGCGTTTCGTAAAGATTGGTCAGCAATCTCCTGGAAATGTACTAGAGATTATCTAGTATTAATCATAAAAACAGCCACCAAAATTACGGACGAATTAACTATTAAGATCAAAATCATTGAGACTAAACTAAATAATATGGTCCATGTGACGGTCTATAAACAACGATTGGAAGAAATCAATAAAGAAATGAGTGATTCCCAAGAATTTCTGACACAACAGAAATTACAAAAACTGGCAAAAGAACTTACGAAATTCTCTTTGGAGAAAATTCACCCCTACAGCCATAAAGATTTCAACCAAAAAGACAATACGTCCAATGAGGGATCGATAAGTGGTTCTTCGACTGATGGCTCTGATTGGAGTGGTGACGATTTTACTAATAACCAAAGAGGAAGGAATCGAAACAGACGAGGAAATCGCCGCAGCCGTAACTATTGGCGGGCACCTAACTATCAGATGAATCCCCCGATGTTTCCATTTCCAACCTTTAACCCACATTTCCAAGGTTGGGTAGACCCTTACTTTCAAGGTCCCCCACAGATGAACCATCAAATACAACAATCTATGGGGAACAATTACCAACAAGGACCACAGCCTTTTTTAGGAAGAGGCCAGAACAGTCGAGGTCCGAAACAAAAAGGAGTGACTTGGCAAGATCAAGGACGCCAACCACAAACCAGGAGTGTGACCAGAGGCAAGACAGGAACAAACACAACTCCCTTGTCGTAAACTTGACGGACAAGACATTAACCAAAGACCAGGAAGAAGTCCTTAACAAAGGCCTCGGGTATGTCCCTACACCAAACCTTGATACTTTCAGGATGAAGTGTGAGGTCGCAGAATTCTGCAGAAAACTAAAACTTAAAGCCTTTTTCACAAATCAACCGTCACAAACAAGGGATGGAGACACTTCTCTACGAAAAAAGTCCTCCTTTTGCCCAATGAATTCCCAAGTACCGATCGAGATACTAACGTTTGAGAACGCTGTCATGAAGGAAATAGATGGTCTTAAGGATAATATCAGCAAACCATTTCAGAATCTCTCCAGATTGGAAAGGGAAGCACTAAATGAACTGAAGAATGATGAAAGCATTGTCATCAAACATGCGTACAAGGGTGGAGGAGTAGTCATCCTCACCCAGGACGGCTATAACCAACAATGCCTAGATCTCCTCTCTGACCAGAAATTTTACAAAGAAATACATGTGGATCCTACACCGAGACTACAAAGGACAATTTCTATGATGGTTAATGAAGCAGAGACAAATAATTGGATCTCGAAAAAAGAGGCAGAATTTCTGGAAACTCCAAACCCACGAATACCATATTTCTATTCACTACCAAAGATACATAAACCACGCACACCACCTCCTGGTAGACCTATAGTGTCAGGTATAGGTTCCGTGTTGGAACCTTTGTCGCAATTTGCGGACCAGTACCTGAAACCACTTGTCCAGAAAACTCCGACATATTTACAAGACACGAGAGACTTATTGAATCTCCTGAAAGATTTCAATTATTGTGAAGATGAAATGATCCTAGTAGGACTCGACGTAGAGAGTCTCTACACCAGTCTGCCCCAAGAAAAGACACTGGAAACCTTAGAGACAATAATCTACAACATCAACTGGGACTACAAAACACCCAAACATTTCATCTTGGAATTCTGCAGACTTGCCCTCACTGAGAACTTCTTCAAATATAACGACAAAATGTTCCAACAATGCCACGGAACTTCCATGGGAAGCACGTTCGCACCGAGCGTGGCAGGATTGTACGTAAGTGTCTTCGAGGAAAATTACATCAATAACCCCATCAATCCCTACCATGAACAGATTTTGTTTTGGCGTCGATATATTGACGACGTCATTTTAATTTGGAAAGGTGACTTGCAAAGTCTGATCAATTTTCACACCTGGATTAACAACTGTGACGAGTGCCTGAAGTTCACTTATACTGCAAACAAAAGTGAATTGGACTTTTTGGATATTACCATCAACGTAGAAGGGCAAACACTTCACACAAAGACGTACTATAAACCAACGTCCAAAAATAGCTTACTCTCGTTCCATAGCTATCACCCGAGACCATTAAGAGAGAATCTGCCCTACAGCCAGTTCCTCAGGCTGCGAAGGAACTGCAGCAAACTAACAGAATTTAAACAGCAAGCAGACGAACTCGGTGGCAAACTGGTGGAAAGACATTATCCCCAAAAAATTGTCGATAAATGTAAGAAAAGAGCCCGTAACCAGCAAAGAGACAGTCTTCTTGAAACTAATCCACGAGAGGAAAATCTAGACATCACCACTTGCGTCACGACCTATGGCCCTGCAAGTAACAGACTAAAAAAGATCGTGAATAAGAACTGGAAGATCATAACATCAGCCAATATCCAGTGGCCTAAGCCCAGATTTGCGAATAGACGCACACGCAACCTTAAAGATATACTGGTACATACCAGACCTCCTCCAAAGAAGCAACTGGCCATTACCAATTCCCCCTGGGATAATAGTCCAGTCACTGGACATTACCCCTGTGGCACATGTTCAGTTTGTCACCTTACTAAAGTCACCAAAGAGATCCAGCTTCTACCAAATTTCAAATGGAGACTAACTCACCACACTAACTGCAACACAAGTCATGTTGTTTATATGATCACTTGTCCCTGTAACAAACGTTACATAGGGATGACCTGTAGGAAGATAAAACAACGTTTGTGTGAGCATCGGAGCAATGTTAAACTAAAAAAAATGACGACGAAAATGTCAATTCATTTTCTGGAGGCACAACACACAGTTAACGACCTCCAGTGGGTCGTCCTTGAGACTCTGTCACATAAAGATCAAAATGCGGATAAAATTCTTTTTGAAAAAGAACAACGATGGGTCCATAGGCTTGGGACAGATCAGCACGGATTGAACGATAATATACCTTGGGGTACTGTGTACAGATGAAAGTCTACTCTCCAATATGACTGGGCTTGATAAAGAACTCTAAATAGTCTGTACTTCACGTTTCCGTTCATTTCTCTATTTTTAATTAAAACAATGGCTCCCTTGAATCGTTTTGAAACAATGATATTGGTTAAATCTGATAATTGTTGCTAATTCGCTTTTTCATAAAGATAATTTTATAAACACTATAACGAACAACGGAAGACAGACTAGAGTCTACAAAACATAGTCTTTCCCCTGGTTCTACACCTCCGAAATGAACATAAACCAGCCACGGGAAAGACTTCCCAAGTTCCGGGTCCAGAACCAGCAGAGTCAGCACAAGCAGCGAGACGGAGTGACAGAGGTAGCGGGAGAAGGGCGAAAACTGTAACGTATCTTCCGTGTTTGTTTGTCTGTCTTTAACTAGTGACTAAAAATCACTACTTGTTGTCCTAGTGCACCCCCTGACCTGGCTGGAACCCGTTGAGGTCCATTACGACCATTTGACAAGGTACGCCCAAATGTGTGAATGTGCATGATTTAATTGAACGTTGAATTATCGATACGGCGAGAAGTCGCATTTAAGCCATAAGATAATATTGGGATTAGATATAATAATGAGGCTCTAACTCATACCGACTGCACTAATCGAGTGATAAAATGATTTAATGCGCTCGTTTCGTATGAAGATCTGCATTATACTTACAGGTGAACAATATTTAGAGGCAATTGTGATTCAGTTAGAAGGAAGAGACCAGTCAACAACTGTCCCTCCTTGCTTAATACATGTGACCATTAACGTTAAAAAACGTAATACTTATGAACCTTCCATTACACGTAATTCTGTCAGTTCTGTGAGAGTTGACCCTTTTTGAAAACTGAGGTGGTCAGTTAGAAGTATGACTACTTCGATCAATTTAACAATAAGGCTAACAAAACGTTCCTGGTAATACTTACCAGTTTACTAGTTTTTTAATACCCAAAACCTTCCCCATGTTGAGTTTGTTATTTTTATTTTCATAGGTACATTTTGGCCTTGGAAAGAACAATACAGAGATTTGTTCTTTTTGAAAATCCTTTCACTTTACATAGAGACGTGAGAGGTCTCTATTCACCTGAGCACCGTGGTCCTGATGAAAGCCCCATTGACCTTCTGGCAATTGATGGGCTGAAACATGTCGACCAAACCCACGTAACACCTTGTGAATGAGTCATAATCACTCTAATTCACTCCCCAAAAAAATGTTAATATTGGCCTCAGAAATATCAGAATCATTAAACTTAATTGTCTGGTATAGAGAGCTATTTTATTAATCACAACAGCACTGCACTATTTCTGATCACTACTGCTCTAACAAGGGTAACACCTCCCGGTTGGAGGTCGCATAAACCACTAACCCAATGATTATGCGAACACGTGTAAGGGACAGCGGAGAATCAAGATACACCGCTAATACATCGAAATTTCCAACACGTGTATGAGGGTTTTTTATTGGGACTAGTACGAACCTTCCCGCATACCCCATGTTATGCAGGACAAGTGATCCTCTCTCCTTGATTAGAAATAATATTAACTCGGGAAACTGACTGGATCATATATTACTACCTTCCCTCATTGATTTTGAAATTGAGTATTGTCATACAGTTGCACTGCAGGAAACTTGGGACACATGTGATTCCTTTTTTGGATAAATTCTCTTAATTTTTTTATCTGCATCACCCTCTCCTGCGGGGCATGCTAAGGGTGGCTTGCTTACTTTGGTATCGCTTAAAATCCCCAACACCATTAGAGCAGTGGATTGTCATTCACCCCACATGCTATCAGTAGAGCTGGCATTTACAAACCACTCAACCCTGTTAGTGGTAAACTTTTATAGTTTCTTTTGCAAAGAAATTGACACTGAACATATTGCCACACTGGAGGGGTTTCTTTAACTCTTTGGGGAGACGGGACCCCCTTACTATGAACTTATTGTCCTATGAGATTTTAACATACATCTCTGTCAGCTTAACAGCACCCTTGTAAAAAACTACCTGGACGCATTACCATCGGTCACCCATTTTGAACTCCCGGACCAGGGCTTCTGACTACAAGGGCTACTTGCAGCTAATAATCTGCATTGTTTAGAACAGTCGGGTGCAGAGGAATCCGCTCCAACCTTTTCAGGCAGGGGCTGTTCCTCTACTATCGATTTGATTATGCTATTTGCTCCCCGGGTCCCTCTAGTACACAATCTGAGAACCTGTTGGAGTGACTTGAGTGACCATAATCCTTTAATATTAGACGTGCTTTGAACTCATGATTTATCCGGGGAAGAGGGAAGGAGTGTACCGAATCTTGAAATTAGTCCAAATGACCAAGCTCGTAGTTTAAGTTGGTAGAAGGTGTTACCAGAGGCCTTTTTACACAATCTGTAGGCAGAAGGCACAGATAAAATATCACTTTGTCTTGACAATAGTACGCAGGATAGTTTGGTGCTAGATACTTTAAATAACCTAACCTGGGGGATTGCTGATAATTTATCCGTCCGTGGTAGAGCAGGAGGCACTGAGGGGAAAAAGTGGTTTGATGGTGAATGTTGCAAAGCACATAAGAACTTATTATTGATCTTAAACAGATACCCAGGTTACGGAAAGGGTCAGGGCATGTAGCAGTGCATATAAATTTGCCAATAAGCAGAGGAAAAAGGCTACTTGGAAGCAAATGTGTGAGGCCCTATGTCAGGCCAGTGTACTGGCCAATAGCGCCAAGTTCTGGGAAGTGCTTAATAGCACTGTCTTTTCTGACCCCGCAAACACCAGAGTGGAGTGCATCATACCTGCAGAGAGATGTGTTCAACATTTTGAAGGGACCTACAGGGGAGCTGCCTGGTGGAGATTGACACTCTGTGGGAGCATGGAATAGAACTTCACCATTGTCTTTTAATGTGGGTGAGATGCATAAAGCCATTGTGGCCACAGCCGAGAGGAAAGCGCTGGGCCTGGATGGGGTGCTGTCAGATCTTTATCAAGCCGACCCCTTGACCTGGGCTAAAATTCTGACTTTTAATACAGCCATTACTTGTGGCTTGCTCTCTTCTTGGTCCACCGCCATCATCTTGCCTATCTTTACAAATGATGCGAGGAACGACCCAGCATGCTACTGTCCTGTTTCTTTATTGGACTCAGCCGCCAAAATTATGGACAAGGTGGTACTGGATCGCTTAACCCTATGGTTAGACAACTTTAACGTTATTTCAGTCCTGTACTGCAGCTTTAGGCAAGGTAGAGGGCCTTGGACCAATACATTTATTTGCATATAGTCATGGGAAATATACTATAGCCAAAAGGGGAAGCCTGCATATGGCCTTCAGGGATCTAACCTCTGCATTCGATCGTGTTAACAGCTTAAGCTTTGGCCCTCCTTACAAGATATGGGCATGGACACACATTTGGTGGCCTTCTTACACAGCTCTCAGTCTGATCTCACAGCTTCAGTGAGATCTAATGAGAATGTTGTTGTATTGGCTTCCTGGGAGGTTAAGAGAGGGGCCCGGCAGGAGTGTATCCTGACCCCTGTGCTGTTTACCCTCTATATTAACAAGCTAGGGAATGTACTGTCAGCAGCCTGTAAAGATATCCCTAGAGCTGATACCAAACTAATTCCCACCTTGCTGTATGCGGACAATGTGGTGTTACTTGCCCGAATGGCTGTGGGACTGCAAAGCCTTTTCAATACCTTTACTGATTTTATGGACCCCCTTGACCTCCCAATTAATTTTTCAAAACAACATATTATGTCAACAGGCAGCATAAAGTCACTTAGTCCCAAGTTCTTCTGCAGGGGGGCAAAACTTACTACAATTTCTACCTTCCCCAATTTGGGGGTTTTGTTTGATGAAATGGTGTCATGGAGAGCACAAAGAGCATTTAAAAAGAACATCTTGTCAAGAGAAGGGGCAGCCACCGTGGACTTTGCAAAGAGACTAGGGGCCAAACCTTTACCTGCCCTACTAAAGGTCTTTGGAGATAAATGTATACCCACAACCACCTCTGGCTGCGATGTGTGAGGATACAAAGTTGTAAGTGAACTGCAGGTGGCTGGGAACAAATTTTTGGGCAGACTTCTGGCTGTTCCCACATGCACCCTCTCCTTTATGGCACACAAAGAGCTTGGCCAGGGTTAAATCTCTGACCTCATGGCAGTTGCACCAATAATGCAATGGCTTAAAATTTGGCAAGCCCCATTCCTACCCTAAATCAGCTTGTTCTAGAGGACTGTATTGAACTTGAGGGGGCTATGAATATCCTATGGCTGAGTTTTATCTTGAAGCAGCTGAGGAGGTTAGGCCGCCCTGAGCTGTTCACGAATCCAAGGCGGTTATGTAATAGTGATCTGAGGGACATCAAAAAGATGTTCCTGGCCAGGAGTTTGGGGGCAAGAGAAGGCAAAGAACTTGCCAAGCCCACAGTGAGGCAATACATAGTATTGAGTGCTAGTCTACTATGGCAGCCTTATTGGTATTTTATTAATAATGCCTATCACTGTTCTCTCCTCACCAGATTTAGATTTAGTTTTATCAATTGGCTCTTAGCTATTTCCAGAGGATTCTCAAAGCCAGGTGCCTTAAAACCCTGTCTCTGTGATTTGTATAGTATTTTACAGAAAAAAAATATTTTTCCATTGATAAGGAATTGTAATTTTGGACAAGTGAGGCCCGTCCTGATTTACAAATGTTGTCTTCCTCCATGGTCTGCTTTGGAGTTGCAAGCTTTCTGTCAGGCGCACTAAGATACAGGAAGAAGCTGTTTAAGGAATAGAGAGCTACAATTTGGTTCCGTGTTGAGATGAATTATGCATGTATTATTAATTCTAGCATGTTTTATAGACAGTTTCTGATGTCATCCTTTCTGTCTCTGCACTACCATATTTGCACTTTACATGTCCCACTTTTGCAGGTTTGTGTTTTGTACTATATTCCTAATGTCATGTTTTAACTCCCTTTATTAAAGGTTTTAGATGGTTTTATCTGTACCAAACTGGCAATGTACAAGTGTTACTGGTCTGTTTTAAATAGTCATGTACTGAATTTGAATTTAGGCACACATGCTTTATTTAATGCACTTTTATTATCTTTGATGGACGAATAAAGACTTATTGACTGACTGACACACACATCTCAACCAATACAAGTTATACATTAGGTAAATCGCCAAATGTCCATCTTGACCAGTAGACCACCTCTCAACTCAAGCACTAGTTATTACATCTTAACTAAACCATTAAATATCACATCTTAATTTTACCATCATATATGCATGTACTTTTTTTCCTTTTCAACTACCTCTATTAAACGAATTGATAGAAAATGACCAGTAGAGGTCAGTTAAATACTAGAATTGCTTTCAGTTTGTTCAGCTGCCTGTTTTTAACCTTCTTGAAAAAAAACAACCAGCAGAGATCAGTAAAATACCAGAAAGACTTTAACATTTTCTAGATTCCAGTCCATAGAAATTGTCTTCCACGAGCACCCGTAGACAATAATATTTTTTTCAAATTTTGTATTTTTACTGATATGACCACTGAAGGCCCTTATTTTATATTAAAAACCGAGCTTTGGACTATACCATTTCCAGATGAAAGGCAATATTTCTCTCCATGTGTTTCCATACCTGGCGTGTCACACAATTTGGTGCTTACTTTCCCTTCATGTTAAAGAACACTAGATGTTTCAGCACCCAGGCTAATGTGCTGCATAGCTAAATACACATAAGGTCCCAAAGGCAAGACCGATTGCATTTCAAATGCTTGTTTTATTGAGTAACAGTTCAATATCTGCACAACTCTGTGACCTGGCCTCTGTGTACTTGTGGCTTTGGATGTCTATTTACTCACCAAAATCACAACAACCTTAGCTTATAAGCCGGAGCACCAAGTCAACTGCTAGAAAGCATCCCAGCTCAAACACTGAAGAGCATTTCAAAACAACTAGTAGATCACATCTCAAGTAACTACTAAACCATGCAGGAATGAAACTTTAAACGCATCTTGACTTAAACATTAAAGCACACCACAACTTTACCATTAAAGCCCACCTCCAGTAAAACACCAGCCTGACTTTCAAGGTAATCGCTAGTAATATAATTCCATTGTGATTTATGGATCCTCATCCCTTCTTAAAGTCATTCCCATACATTAGGTCCGTGGTATGTGAAACTAATGTCAAATTGTCATGTGCATTGTCTGCCAACAGCTAACATATATACAGTGACCAAGAGCAAAATGATGTCCTCCTACCCCTAGCTGAATGTGGCGAGGGGCCTCTACGACTCCTATATCTCATGACTATTAAATGGCCTTCAGCTGAACTCGGGTTCCCTTCACAAGAGCCCCCCCCCCCACCTCAGAGGCTCAGAGGCTGCAGGGGTCTGTATTTCGCACCTGATTCAGTGGGTGGAGGTGCCCTCTGCAGGTGAGTGGTTCTGGTTTCCGCAGGGTTAATGCTCGGAACACTGCTGGTAAACAATGACATCTGTTCTTCAATCATCGCCAGACCATTCAGGTTGGCAATGCAGCGTTCTATCAAAAGGGTCAATGTCATTATTACTTCTCATCAGCAAGTTAGAAGCATGAACAGATTCCAGGATGAATAAAGTTAAGGATTGTTCTCAGTTCATTTCTCCTAACTTCAACTTCGGTAAATGTCATAACGACCTGGGCCTCTCCCTTCCCTCAACAATGCCTCGCTCCTTCACTGATGGGTGCAATGAATCAGCATTAGAGATGCACAACAGGCTATTTAAAAGGCAGCAGCCAAAGGACTCTCAGGGCAGGCCATCCTCCCAGACTGAAGAGGGCAACCATTTTCTGAGTCCACTCATCTCTTAAACCCTCTCTCCACTTCTCCAAGCTGGTCCAGGTTGTCACGGTGCTGCAAAACCACAGCCAGCAGCTTCTGAGAACCTTCCTTCAGCTTTGATTTAATATTTCCATGTTAGGAATTCAAAAGCGCGGGACCGTAGGCTGAACTGAGCAAACCCACAAGGAGTCGCCCACATACTGGCAGCAGTGAGTCTACAAGCATTTTTATTTATTGGTTTATTTTAAACAGTTGATTGCTTAATTTGGAGGTGCCCTTTTAAGATTTTTCTGGAGTATAGGAGGTCAGAACAAAGTTTTGGATAGCGCATTCCAGGCTAGGGCTCAATCATGAAATTTTCAAGCCACCTTTATGAGTCACCATATGAACAGGGGGAGGATTGAATCAGCAGATGAGTGGATGCCAGACCTCATCCCATGGACAGTGTGGCTTTATGTTACAAGCATGCCAAATTTCCAGTCCTGGGGCCTCATTTATGAGGCCTTGCGTGAGTTTTGCGCTTCCGATGCGTCACTTTTTGTGACGCATCGGCGGCGTAAAACATGCCTCCTGATGCACACTATTTACAAAGTGACGCATCTAAGCAGATGCGTCACTTTGTAAACCCCTGCGCTACATTATACCTGCGTCAGGTATAATGTATGCAGAGGGGGCGTTCACCCGCAAAAAGCCTAGTAATAGTGACGCAGTGAAATCTATGAGATTTCACTGCGTCACTTTTAGGACGCTGTTGCGTCAAAATCTTGCGCCTGCCTCACAGCAGGCGTAAGACTGACGCAAGCCCTTTCACATGGGGCTTTCCCCATGTGAAAGGAAGCACTGCTGGAGTTGCGTCACTTTTGTGACACACTCCAGCAATGCGTCACTTTTGCGCCTACAGATACGTCAGAAATACTGACGTATCTGTAAGTCCTTGCGACATGATGCGTCATATTATAAATATGACGCATCAATCATGTCGCAGGGAGAGCGCAGTGAAAAGTGACGCATCGCTGTTTTCACGCAGCGATGCGTCACTTTTCATAAATGAGGCCCCTGGTCTCTCCTTTTACAAACCACTGGATTCTGTTTGTACGCATGTGCACATGTGACTTATCCATGGAAACATAGCTACACAGCAAGGGAGCACTGTAATTAATGGGGCTTTCAAAGAGTGGTGTAGATGAAGGGGAAAAGGAAAAGGCAAGATGGGGTATTCAGCATCGTAGGTGATGGTATATAGTAGAGAGTAAAGGGGTGCTATGATAAGCCTTTCAAGAAAGCAAGGAGTGGCAAAGCGGCTGGTGGGATGGGGGATATAAGGGTGTTTTGGCATGCAGGTGGTAATTGTAGACTGCTATTGAAACTGAAGTGTAAAAGTCCTGCTAATCATTAATCTGCTTAAGCAAAGACCATAAATTAAAATGTGAACTCCTAATGATATATAACCATATGCTGGAGCCCTGGGCAGCTAGTGTGTCATGTGGTACACTTCCAAGCACATGTGTTTTCAAGGCTTGTCTTACCGAGTTTCCCACTCTGTGTGGAGATGCCGATTTTGTGATATGTTCTGAAGGACTGAGACTCTCACAGAGATTCTTGTTAGGTGCATCTTGTCTGGACCCAAATTGACTATTTTATGTCAGCCGGGGCTGCGGCTGTACCTTGAGATGCTATCTAAAGTGACACATAACTTTTAAGATTAATTTAACTATAACAGTACTCGTCCTTTTTTGCCTGGGTCTTGTGACTTTGTACTTATGAATCAGCATCACCGTATTTTTCCGAGTTGTAGGTTGGCACACACAATTGCCTCGCACAACCATTTTCAGCATTAATAATATATGGCATTGTAACCTGTTGTGGTGCTATTGTTGCTTTATAGATAATGTTCCTTGGACCCTTTAACTTTCTCTTTTGTTCAATAATATTCAACTTCGCTAACTCAACTGCCTTAGCTTATGTTAAATACGGTGCCTTATATCATTTTCAGCCTGCATCTTTACTCCCACCACAATTACCCGCATACATAATTGGTGAACACATTCAAAACAATATATCATAATACATAAACTGCAATGCCACAATTTCATGTGAATCTCCACAGCTTTTTACACCACTTCCCTTAGTGCCAAAGGGAATCACATCACTCCAATCCCATATAATAATACAATGGATAGGCCCTCGTTAGGTCTGGTGTTAGTCAAGGACTATTGATTTTACTAAAACATGTATAATATACTTACAAATAGGGCTTTCACCCACCTATCTTCATCCATTGCGCTGTTGTTGTCATTCACATTTTGCTTCAGCCCACTAGAGCATATAGCATGGGGCCACTAGTTAACTTCATTTTGACTGCACTGTGTTCTCTCAGAAGGAGCACATTCAAACACAAGCCAGTTCTCTGCAGTGCCAGTATTGTTTGTTTTTACTTTATAATTATTTTAGTTGCCTTTGTGTTTAGAGCCAGACATGACAGGAGGACACTTCTGAAGCACATTCCATCTTTATAAAATCCCATCTCCTGCCAACGTTGTTGTAAATTCCTTTTGGAGGGTTTTGCTTTTCTCACTGCTGTTATTTCAAGGCATACCACATTGTATTCATTTGTAACATTTCTGTATTAAGTTATACTCGTCTTTCTTTCATTCGCTCTTTCTTTCTTTCTTTCTTTCTTTCTTTCTTTCTTTCTTTCTTTCTTTCTTTCTTTCTTTCTTAAGGGGCTTGCTGCCAATGCCAGAATGATTGATTTCTTAAGGCCTGTGTTAGCCTAGACCTTTTGATTTTACTAAAAGTATGTGTGTACTATAGATACTTGTAGGGGTTTCATCCAGACTTCCTCCATTAGTCTTTTTAATTCTTTTTATTAAAGTTTTTCACCCTTTTACCGTGTTTTCCAATACATATTACAGCACAAAAAGTACAAAAGAAGAATCATGCTAACACAAATACTTTTCTAACCATGAAGACATATTTTGATGTAATGCATGTAATACATATAATTTTTTATAAATTCCTTCTCCCACCCCGTCAGTGGAGATCCCTCTACTATTCTGCCCTATTTTTCCACTGGTCTACTGGTTGCCAGATCCTTCCTCCCAGTGCTCTTGCCCTTCTACCCTTCCTTTCGTATATAGCTTTCTCCAAATTATACGTGGAAAGTAGTCTTGCTAACCAAGTTTGAAATGTCGGGGGCGCCCTGTCAAGCCATGCCCTTGCAATTCCAATCCGATATACCGCCGCTACCATGAACAAAAATCCTATAGGGAGGCCCACTGTCCCTGCCGACACTCCTAGCATTAATAGTTCATCTGTCAATTTAGTCTTAATCCCCAGTGAGCTCTCAAAAAATTCCTCAATTGCCCCTTTTAATGTATGCAGTTGTGGACATTGCGCGAACATATGGACAATATCCGCCTCTCTTGAATCACACCATGGGCAAGTGATTTCTATGTCCCCCCCCCCCACTGTGCAATTCTGGCCGGAGTATGATGAAGAGAGTACAGTGTTTTGCAATGCTGCGCTTGTAATGTCGCAGAACATAAAACTGTTCGCCCTATGTCTAAAGATGTCTGTAATCCCTCCGAGGACGATCCCACTTTCTCCACCCATTTGCTAGCGTATTTTTCCCTATCATCGTTTTTTAACACATACAGTTCTGCATACAGCTGCCGAATTGTACAGTGGTTACTCCTTTCAATATAGTCCATTATTCTGCAGTGATTAAACCCTATCAGTCCTCCTCTTTTATTTGCGAGGTAACTTCTTATCTGCAGATACTTAAAAAAACTGTTACCCATTATCTCGTATTTCCTTTGTATTTCCTGAAATTGCAAGATCCCCCCTCCATATCCAGTAAATCCCCTATCTTCTTAATCCCCTTATTGTCCCAATCCTTCATGATTGCGTCCCTGAAAATATCCCCTGGAAGTGAATGATTTGTGTACAGTCGGGTATAGCAGTTGTATCTGCCTATTCCAAGCTTTTTTGCCACCACCTTCCAAACATTATATACCGCTCGTAGAGTCTTAAACCTGGTATGTTTAAAATAGCTATAATCAACCGTATTCAGCAGGCCGTTCTCGGCCTCCCCCCCCACCAGTGCTCTATATACATTCGTGAAACTTGATCTACCGGCCTGTTGCTCAGGTCCCCCTCCACCCAGGAGCCCATGAGAGTAATGCAGGGCCGCTGCCCAGCAATAAAATCTGAAGTCTGGGGCCCCCCAGCCCCCATTCTCCCTAGAAAGTACCATATACCGATATGCTCTTCTGGTCTTCCCTTGAGCCCATATCAGCCTATTAAGTATTACTTCCAATTTTCTGAACCATGCATGGTCAAAAAAGAGTGGTATCGCTCTAAAAATATACAAAAATTTCGGGAACGTGATCATTTTAATCACGTTTATCCGGCCCATTAGTGTCAGATGTAGATTATGAATCCTTTCTGTATTTCTTTTTACTTTATCTAATAGCGGTTCCATATTAAGCCCCACAAGATTGTCTAAGTCGGTAGTCACTTTTATCCCGAGGTATGTTGCTTCGGGCACCACTCTAATATCCTGATATGTTGTGTACCTATTCTGCACTATCTGAGTCTTCCCTTTGTTAATCAAATATCCAGCTATTACTCCGAAATTCAAAGCCTCTTGCTCTATTTCAACTATTGCTCTCCCTGGCTTCGATGTTATGATAGCCACGTCGTCCGCATATGCGAATAGCTTATACTCATTTCCTTGTAGTCTAACCAGAGAGATATTATTGTTGCTTGCTAGTTTTCTTCAAATGGGATCCAAATATAAAGCGAACAGCAAAGGTGAGGCTTGGCAGCCCTGCCTAGTCCCGCGTTTTATCTGAACTGCCTTTGTATAACTTCTATTTATTCTTACCCTTGCTGTTGGCTGTTCATATAAGGCCTGGATTGCTTTGATGTAGCCCCCACCTATCCCAAACCACTCCATGGCCCTCCACAGATAGTCCCAGGAGACCCTGTTGAAGGCCTTCTCTGCATCGAGAAATATGGCCGCAACAGGGTCTCCTGCGACCTCTGCGACATCCAAGATGGTAATCATTTGCCGGGTATGCTGGGTTGTCCCTTTCCCCGGAATAAATCCGTGTTGTGAGGTGATGACTAGCCCCTCAATAACCTTGCTCAATCTTTGTGCGAGTGATTTGGAGAAAATGTTTGCATCCGCGTTTAAAAGAGTGATTGGCCTATAAGACCCTGGTTCTAGTGGTGGCTTATCCTTCTTTAAAATCACTTTGATATCTACCCCTGCCCAGGAGTGTGGTACTGCCCTGCCTAACTGTGCCTGCCTAAAAATTTCCAGCATATCTTCCCCCACTATATCCCAAAAGGTCTTATAAAATTCTGCCGGTATTTGGTCCGGCCCTGTGGCTTTCCCCACTGGTAATTTATTCACAGCCTCACTTACTTCTTGTAACGTTAAAGGGAGACCTAATTTCTCTTTCCCCTCTGTACTTAATGCGGCATGCGGTATCTCTGCCAGGTAGTCCGTGATCTCCAAATCTATGTTACTTAATCTCTGATCATAGAGGTTGCCATAGAAACTCCTAAAAACTTCCTGCACCTCTTCCACTTTGCTAACTACATTTCCTACACTATCTCTGATTTCTTTTATTTCTCCTGCTGCTAAGTTTTGCCGAGTCCGTATTGCTAAAAGGTGGCCTACTCTTTCATTAAATTCATAAAATTTTTCCTTTTTGGCCAGAAAGTTTCCCGCCGCCTTCTGCGCCAAACTTTCCCCTGCCTCTGCTTTATTCAGTTCTATTTCCAGCAGTATCCCCTCTATTGGTTCTTGCTTGGTTATGGCCATGATTAGTCGCTCTTCTAGGCTCTCCAAATCCCGCAACCTTTTATCCATCCTGATCTTCTCCTTCTTGCTCCTCTGCAATGTGTAGCTCAGAGTCTCCCCTCTAACTCCAGCCTTGAACGCGTCCCAAATCATGTTGACAGAAGCTGAATTCCTATTGACCTCCCAAAACTGTGGAATCCATTCCTGTATATGACTAATATATCGTGCCTCCCTCAGTAATCCTCTCTCAAATGTCCATGTATTGCTTTTGCTCTCACCCCTGTTAACCAACGGGAGACTTAGCACCAGCTGATTATGGTCCGAAACTAACCTTGGCAACCTTTCTAGCTGGGTTCCGCTCATTATTGAACTTGAGATGTAGAAGTAGTCTAACCTGGCTACCATTCTATGGGGTGCTGAATAGTAAGTGCTCCCCGTCCCTATTGGATTATTTTTCGCCCACACATCCACCAAAGCATTATGTTGCGCCAAATTATGTATAGCCTTACATATTTTCCTCTTCCGCCCAGCATAGCCTCCTTCACCCAACAAGCCCAACCCATCAAGGCCATTAATATTAAAATCTCCACAGCATATTATAGGCTGTGGCCACAGTGGGAGTTCTATGTCTAAATATTCAAAAATCTCGGGTTCGTCGTCGTTAGAGTCATAAACAGATACAATTGTAAAACATCCAGCATGTGTTTCCACCTCCACCATAACCCATCTTCCCCCTTGATCCTCCTTTTTCCTTTTAAGTTTAACAGTCCCTTTCTTAGCTAGTATGGCGACCCCTCTTGTCCTAGTTTCTTGTTTTGTATGAGCAAGGACATCGAACCCCAACTGCTCCAACATAAATTTTTCTTTTCCTACGATATGCGTCTCCTGCAGACACATTATTTCCAGCCTAAGCATTCTTAACATTATTCAGACCACATATGTTCAGAGAGACAATCCTTAATGCCATTTATATTTCCTGGAGTTTTCCTTCCCAAGCATCCTGATACTCCCATCTTTATATACAGTTAGCGACACATCCTCCTCTCTGCGATTTTTATCATTTTTGTCATTTTGTGCTGTTTTTTCCAAACACCCATCACCCCCACTATTTCCCCCCTCTGCCCACCCTCCCTCCCTGCGGCACCCCCACCCCCTCGACTCCCACCCCCCCTTCCACAGGCAAATAGGTCACTCATGACCTATGTGTGACTGCTGTGTGTTGTAGAGTCGCCTCCCTCTCCTCCCCGTTGCACAACCTTTCCCCCCCGCTGTACTGAATCCTGTGTTGTGCCCCTAGCCTGCTGTCAATGTCTTAGCCTTTTCACTCTACCTTATTATTTCTTTCCTCTCCCCTTGTTCAGCTCAGTGAGCTCTGTTAAGTATTCCCCTGCCTTTACTTCTGAGAAAAACATCCTAGTACTCCCACCTATGAAGATCTTTAACTTTGCCGGAAACATTAAATAGGCTTCTGCACCTTGTCTCTGAAAAGGAGCAATTAATTGCCTGAGTCGCCACCGCCTCTCCACAGTTACGTGGCAGAAGTCAGGCTTTGCGAAGAACGTAACTCCCTGAACTGTTTTTTTAGAGTCTGGTCTGGCTTTCTCGATGATTTCCTGTCTTGCCAAGAAATTTCCACAAAATACTAGCATAGCTCTAGGCAGGTTATCCTGTCTCCCATCTCTTTTCTTTTTATTTGACAGTGGAAACCTATGTGCCCTTTGTATCTCTAGCTCCCATTGCCATTGGGCTTCCGGGAAGGCATCTTTCAGCAGCTTGATAACATAGCCTCTTGCGTCCTGCCCCTCCACCCCTTCCTCTAGTCCAAGAAGTCTCACGTTATTCCACCTCTGGCGATTTTCAAAATCCTCAATTTTCGACTGAAGATCCTCCACTGTTTTAGACTGCTCCATCTTGAATGCCTGCCAGTCCGTTACCTCATGCTCGAGCCTGCCCGTCCGTTCCTCTACCTGCACCACTCGCTCTTCGACCTCCTCGTACTTTTTATTCATTTTTCTAATTGATGCCTGTATTTTCTTGGTGTCATGCCTGGCTCTCCGACTCTCTGCCCTGGCTTCAGCCTGCATTTGTTTTAACGTATTAAACATCATATCCAGTGTGGCATGCTGTGGAGTTCCACTTTCAGCCCCTCCTGTTGCTCCTCCTTCTCCTTGTATGCCCTCCTGATACACACTAGAGGTTGCCGAGTAGTCCCATTAAAGTCTTTTATTTGTTTTATCTGGGGAACCTCCACCTCCCCCTCGTCTTGCTGTCGTTTTCCTCTTTTTCTGTGTGTTTTTATCATCAGATCCGCCACTCTCCTCTGTATCTGAGCTAATTTCTGTAGAGACTTTACCTTCTTCCTCGCTCGAGGTGGAGTCTGAACCCTCATTAACTGAAAAAAATGTATCGCCTTCACGCTCTATTTGTGAATCAAGGCTAGCCAGGCTCCCCCATTTCGCGCACTGGATCTGTTTAATGTTATTACTCATCTCTTCCTCCACTTGTAGCAGTGCGTCCAGCATCTGGGCGTTGTTAGTGCTTCGTGCCCCCTCTGCTGCACCGCTTTCGACTAGCTCAGGCCCCCTGCTCACCAGCTGCAGCTGCTTGCTGCTCGTGTCCTCCGTCTCGCTCGTCTCCGATGTGCCCGCAGGAAGCGTGCAGTCCGTGTCTGATCTTTCGGGTTGCTCGGCAACCAAGACGCTTGCGTCCTCGAGGACAGCTCTCTCTGCTCCCGCGTCTCTGTAGGCGTCATCAGCGGCGTTTCCCACAGGAAAGTGCCTTGCCGGGGCCTTGACTGCTGTACCTGCCGCTGACTTCGTAATGAACGACTCCGTCAAGGTAGGCTGTCTAAAATTGGAATCCTTGGCGTCTTTGACTATCGTTGATCTGTTATTCCGTATGGGTGTGGATATGTCTTTGTTTTCCCCCTGTATTGCAAGCGGCAATTCATTTCGACCTGCCATGGGTTGTGTTGATTTCATTTCGAGTTTTCTTTCTTTCTCGGCTTTCTTTTGCTGTGCTTTTTGAGCCGCGCTCGCTGCAGGGGTTACCCGTTAACTTGGTGGTAGTATTTTGGTAATAGTCCCGGTTCCTAGCGCCTTAAACGCGCTAATTGCTGTCGGTACCGCTTTATCCTTGTCCTTTTCACTTTTTCCTCGTTGGGACATTTTAGTCAGACTGCTATACAAAGTTTCCCAATGCTCTCTAACAGTTTTAATTGCTGTCAGAACTCGCTGCTGGAGGCGGAATTCTACGGTGCTGATTGCCCTTTGATGTCTTCCTGCAATCCACAAAATCACCCGCATATCCGACTCAGAATCCGTATCAGGGCAGCTTCTTCATTCTCCTAGTCGGGGGAGGGAGTAGAGTGCGACTGTGCTCTACAGCCCACTAGTGGCCATCTTGCCCTCCGTCTCATCCATTAGTCTGTGGTTGGAGTCATTCACATTTGTTTGTCACCCACTCTAGTGTGCACTAAGGGGCAATGTATCAACCCAGGTCAGCCATTGACTGACTTCACTAGGAGTTATGCATTCCTCCCTTTCACAAGGAACACATCAGCACACAAAGTAGTTCCCTTAAGTGCCAAGGAGTTCTATGGTAACGCCTGTGTCTTTTGTAGGGGTGGCTAGAATATTCTGTTTTACCTTCAGAATTAGCAATTCTGCGTTACTCTTGTAACTCGGTGTTCAGGCCAAATCCCCCCAATAGCTACATGGCGGAATGTTTTCTTATGCGCAGCTCCAGAACAGTGAGTTGGTAAATGGGAGAGAGATTAGGCATCCCCTAGCACAGTTTCTGGTTGTTAGCAGGACATTTAAAAAGATTTGTCTAACACTGGCAGTCGCAGGTGGTCACGACCGTTCACAATCAGAAGGCTTGAGCAGAAAACCTATTCAAGTGGCTGCAAAATCAACTCAAATAGCCGCACCCTCTGGCGTGTGTGCGCTGAATTTCTGCGTGGAAAGCGCTCCGGCCACTAAATCACAGAGTGAGCTGCACAACATGCCTAACTCTGCAAAATCAGTTTTTATGTAACTCTGAGGAATTCCGCAGAGTCAAATTGCACAAGTTCTGCCCACTCCTAGGGGCCCATTAGGATGTCGGGCGGATTGCCCCTGCCAGGCTGGCGGTAGCCACCGCCAGCCTGGCGGGGGCTATCCGCCCAACATCCTCACTCGTTTCCCCCCCCGCCATATTAGTATGGCGGGGAGACCTCGGCTGACGGAAAGACCGTCTGCCGCTTTTCCGCCCCAGTCGCCTTGTGGCTGGGGCGGAAAAGGAATAATATGGTGGCGGTGTCTATCAGACACCGCCAGCCATATTAGCATGGGCATTTTACAATGCCTTTCCATGGCGGCAATGCTACGTGGGCCCCCAAAGTGAAGGAGGGGTGGGGGGTGCACACGGGGGGTACCTGTGGTACCCCCCTGCATTTGCATATACAATGCGGTAGGCACCGCGCGGTGCCTGCCGCATTGTGTATGCAAATGCATACATGCATTTATGGCATTGTGGCGGGCGTTGCAGAGAGTTATCAATGCAGGATGCGGCCGCCACTGTGGCGGCCGCATGCTAATACCACCCACGGGACCCCCGCCCTTATGGCGGCGGTCCCAATCCCCGTCAGGATGGCGGGCGGGTAAAGTCCGTCCGCCATCCTAATGACCCCCTAGTTTTCTGAGGCCCCAAAAGCTTTATTTCCTGTAGCAAATCATTTTTTTTTAGATTGATGAGGGCCCAGCATATTCCAGAACACTAATGTTTTCCAAAAACTATGACAAAGCAAAACAAGAATTACCAGAAGGCTGGCAGCTAACGCCACACCTATTTGCTTTGTCTTCTGTACAATAATCTGTCAGATGTCAACCAATGTACTGATGAATACTTTCCCTGAATCTTCATCCATCTCCCCACTGCCCAATGTCATAGATTAAGGAGACAGAGACCATTCCCCCTCTGAGGCCCACAAGGGCATTGTAGCCAATGGGTTGGGGGTGGGGGAGGTAGGATGTACTAGGCTAAGGGTTTTTAATGATCACCTTACTTTCCTTTTGGTGAAATACACTTAGGACCTCATTATGAGATAGCCAGGAACTGAAGGGGGATATTGCAGTGATACTTAGCAATATTGGTTGGTGCATACATGGGGTACCAAGCATAGGCCCAGATGCATCAAGCTAGAATCCGCTCGCAAAGGGTCAGATTCTCAGAATCTGCCCCTTTGCGACCGGTATTTTTGCATTTGGGATGCATCATCCCAAATGCAAAAATCGCAAATTAAGAAATCGCTAAATTGCGATTACTTGCATTTAAGGAATCTCATATTGAGATTCCTTAAATGCAATGCATTAAAGTTTAAAAAATAGTGATTTCGCTAATAGGGCTCGCAAATTACCATGAAGTTGAACTTCATCATAATTTGCAAAAACTTTGAAAAATGCACTAAAGTGCATTTTTTAAAGTTTCATGTTGCGCACACACATGCCCTAAGGGCATGTGTATGCGCAATATATGTGCACAGATCAATTTCAGGGTTGCAACAGGGTGTCATTTGGACACCCCTGCACCCTTGAAATCGCATTCTCAATTTGTGATTCGCTAATTGCGATTCGCAAATTGAGAATGTCTTCCCATTCATTCTGGTGGGCCTCTAGGCCCATAGGAATGAATGGGGAGGTATTCCTTAATTGCGACTCGCAATTTGCGAGTCGCAATTAAGGAATTTTAAGAAATCGCTATTTTTTTAGTGATTTCTTCATGCATTACATTTTGCTATTCCTTAATAGCGAATCATTATTTTTCGCTATTAAGGAATAGCAAAATGGGTTCTTGATGCATCTGGGGGATAGAATCAGGGAAAATATGTGGGTCTCGGAATTACCCAGCCCATTCCCGCATGCAGTCCCTGTCAGCAGCTGGGACATGTGAAGTACAAAACATTGAGTTTTATTGGATGAGTTCCTGCATTTGATAAACCCTAAAATCTTGTTTAATGGTATCTCATGTGGAGAAAGATCTCAAAACTGAGAATGCGGGCATTGGTCTCCAGCAGAAACCATTTCTGTCTGTAGTTTTCTTATTATAGGTGAGCTTTGATGTTACAACTTGACTGTAATTTAGAAATTGGATGTAGTCGTTTATAAATGTATTGCAAGCCTCCATGTTAGTAAAGTGTATGTGTAAATTGTTTGTTGTCCGGTATAAGAAAGGATGGTGGGTAGTTGGTAGAAAGACTTGGGGTAGGATAGGCTGAAAGGAGAGGGAAATGTATTCACCGCCCAGTGGTGGGCAAAAGGATTGGCCGGCGGACATGTCTTCACCTGCAACAGACAGGTATTGGCTTGAGGAAGATGCACATGTGTTCTTTCTCTGAACGACAGGCAATGAGGTTGACAGCAGAAGAAAGAGGCAAGTCTTCAATTCGGTCGGGAAGACGAGGAGATGGAGAGGTGATGAGACTCGATGTGAAAATAAATACCAGAGGTGGATGTTTGAACAGTAGTGCTCTCAGACACATGTAATGTAGGTGTCACACTGTACCCACATTAGAATGGAATACTGACTGCCTAATGTACAAAACCCTCAGCTTCGGCAAATCTGAGGGCTTTCGCCTGCTAAAACACTTTTTGAAATGCACTAAACCCAATTAACGATTCGGAAAAGGTTTTCCGAATTGTTAAAAGTTAATATTAAAGAATCGCTATTTTGAAGGGGCATGTTAGTGACGTCCCTTTAAAGTACAGATTCCTTGAGGGATGTATTTATGTTTTGTGGCAGAAATCAGCGGCAAACCGATAAAAATTACCACCAATTCAAAATTTATGGTAAGCGATTCACAAACATAAAGGTGTCCCGAAGGGACCCCTTCCTCTTTGAAAATGTTAACAAAAATGTTTTTGTGGAGTAGGCAGTGGTCCCGGGGACCACTGCTTTCTTCTTAAAAACGTTTGTTTAACCTCTCATTTTTTCATTTTTCTATAAATTAATTGCGTTTTCCTTTTAGGAAAACGAGGTACATTAAAAAAATAGATAGCTTTATTTAAAAGCAATCACAGGCATGGTGCATGCTGAACCCAGCAGGCCAACATGCCTGTGACTCTAGCCAATCGTAACTGGTCTCAAATTCTGACCTGCCTCTGCCTCATGCATATCAAGGAGGTAGGTCGGATCGCGAACCACTACAATTTAGAATTTTGTGAACCGACCTTTTAGAACAGTGGTACTTAACCTGTGGTCCGAGAACTCCTGGGGGTCCATGAAGCCTACTTATGTAGTCCGCAACTGTTTAGAAAACGAAATAATATTAACAGATGAAAAAAGTGTATATAAATAAAGTAGCAAAATGTTCAATTAAAACTTTTAAAATATTATGTAAATGTGAAGGAATTTGACATTGTAGGCTACAAAGTAAGGCAGTATCCTCAAATTGATTCATGGAAGCAGTGCACATGCATCAGACAGAACATAGTATGGAAGATGAATGCTTCAACTGAATCTAGAAAAACTTCAACCTTTCCATTCAAATTTAAAGGTTTTTATATTTGTTTGCGAATGAAACAAAATATATCATCATTTGTATATTTGTTTGATGGGTTCTTTTTTCTGTATTTCTTATGTATTGTTTTGTGGGTGATATTAATGAAAATTCTAACATCATGGTCTCTTACTGCCAGTAATTACTTAGTGGGGTCCCCGGATTCCAATAATGATACAGTTGGGGTCCCCATGTTCCAGTAATGATTGAGTGAGGTCCGCAAAAGTTAAAAGGTTAAGAACGACTGTATTACAACATAGGTCTCATATCAAAATACATTTACAGTCGCAAAACGTTGGTGTGCAAATTGAAAACACTTTTTGTAAATGAAAATGTGTATATCATGCCCCAATTTTGTGCTATCAGATGGAGGAAAAGAAAATGAGAGACTAACAAAAGCAGTAAAAAGAGATGACCCAAATGCTCTTAATAACAAAATTCTCCTTGGTCGTTGGCCAGCAACATTGGTCAAATTGTGCTCTGTAGGTCTTTTAACAAAACATGCTTTTTGTTTTGTATAAAAGGATTCAGGTGCTGAGACTAGTGAAGTGCGAGCAGGAGAACAATGCGCAATATACTACTGTGGGTTGGTGAGTATTTATCCTTAATACTTCTGAATATTTGCACAAACAGAATTCAATAGGGTGACATTTTACATTCTGAGTGGAGTTAATCATTTACCCCAAAACAGAAGTGGAGGCACATGGAAACTAAAATCAGAGAAGTAATGTTATCACTGTACAAAGGCAGTCTGGTCACTTTGGGATAATGTGTTCATGCAAGACTGACATGAGGCTACATTTTTCCATCCAGGTAATTTATTTGGACAGTAAAATTAAGCTGCTGTAAAGGGAAGCATGAGAGACACAACAATAAAAGTAGATCTTTGCACAGATGTGACGTTGTTGTTCCAAACTTAGTTAACCATCTGCACTGACTTTCTTGCCGTCAGAACAGATATTTGACTTCAAAAAGGTACGTATACATTAAAATGTGATTACTATACTTTATAATACACCTTTCTTCAATATCAGCATGACTGCCCTCAGGGCCATAATGCCATGATCATAACACATAAACTCTGACCAATAGGAACAACATCTACCACTTCCCATATAGGGCGCACCCAACCCAGGCACCTCATAACAAGCCTTGGTAAATGCATTAGGTTTCTCCTATGTGATCATCAATAAGCTGTTTTTTGTTGTAAGTTGTAGCTTGCAGAGTAGTTGTACGATATAAGTTACAGAAAGTCTGTTAAAGTGTTATAACTTGTTTATTGACAAAAAGGCAATAAATTATACTGCCACTAGTGGTATTATAAAGTGGGGAGATTAGGTAAATGGTGGAGGACAAAGATAAACAAGCAAAGAGAATATGTTAATGATTTGCACTTCTAAGATAGTTAGAGAAAAGCTAGAATCTTTGTGCTTGTTGCTACATAGTCCGAGCTTGTGCAGCTTATTTTTTTAAACTAGCTTCTATTCAACTGTTTCGAATATCTGTGTTTATTTTTGTACTAGAGGTTTAATTTTTATTCTTCATATTTGCAAATGTGCTCAATCTTTCATATGAAAAGTCTATGCACCAAGGTTTTAAGTGGTTTGTGGGAAAGGTGATGGTGTGGTTATGTATTATGTGGGATAAAGTACCTCTTGGAATACATAAGGATATAGCAGGTCAGTTTGGAGTTCCAAAACCTTATACACATCTATATGGTGCTGGAACTCCTCTGTGACTTGTAATTTCCTTATAATGGACACCAGGGGGGTACGTTATCCCTTATATAGCAGCAGCTATGCAACCTGATGGGGAAATACTGGCACCTTTCCAGGAGCAAAGGAACGAAACTGACCAGACATAGCAGGTTTGCTCAGAAACAGAGTGAAATGTATTTATTGGTACCAAAAGCATGCATCATTGCTAATTAGCAAGGGAGAAGTCAGATCTGCCACCTTAGGGGCTCTCAGACTGCTTCTTCCCAGAGTGACAGATTTCTAGGTGCTATATGCCTTGCGTAATGCCATGTCAGCGAAACTAGAATAAGGCACCAAGCCAAATATGGCTGACATGGATGTGCAATGTCTGCACCGTGCAAATTATAAACACCAGATATGTGAAGACCAGAAAGTCTGGCTCGGCACTGTGTAAGCAACTTGCACAACCAGAATAAGAAATATCATGTAGTCGGGACAATCAAGGTGACCTCTAAGGGGATACAGAATAGCTTGTTGAAGCTTGTCCAGTCAAGGTCAGATAGGAAGCCCTTTGGAGGTCCAGCACTCAGGTTAATATGATCAATCTAAGCATATCTTTTGGAGTGCATACACATGAATTTGTATGGATATTCATATATATATTTTACAACAGTCCTCCCTTTTGGATAGACCTATTCAACAATGTTGTAAAACCAATATATATATATATATATATATATAACAATCCAGCTTTCCCAAACGCGCTTGCCGCACGGAAAGGCACGCAGACAACCAAATCAGCACTTCGAGGCAGATGATGTAAAGTTGCTGTATTTTATTTCATCAAGTGGGTAATAAATGCCATCAGACGCGTTTCGGGCACGTCCGTGCCCTTGCTCACTGATACTTGGCAAGCGAGGCACATTCAATTAAATTAGCAGTTTGGCGCCAAGGCTCACTTATAATAAACAGAGAGGAAGGACTAACAGAAATACATGGGCTCCTATGGACCATAGAATATGGGCGCCATTTTGTATCAGTAATTCTGCATGGATAAATCAATGTTATCTCATATATGCAAAGCCAGACATAATTTAAACAATATACAATATACATATTATAATAGCCTATATATACATTTTATCTACAATCATTATTTAAAGGCACAAATGCCTGAATTGTATATATGCGTTATGTCACCGGTAGGTCAACAAACAATCTGGCCTTCTTTTTTCACATCAACAAAGGCGCCTACGCCACAGGTATCCAAGACGAAGAATGTATGTATGAAACAGGTCACGTTTATATCCTCACAAGGAGAATTGCTAGCAAAAAAATAAAATAAACTACCTACACACAATGGCCATGTAGCTGTACAAATACATATACATATACATATTATTGCGCTGCCAATTAAATAAACAACTGAATCATGGGATTATTATTACTTGTGGATTTTACGTTTTGCACAGCAAATATATCTGTGGGTAATGGGATTTAATCATTTCTGTCTCCCCACAGTCCATTGTAAATTCATTTGACTAAATGAGTATAGACACATATACCTATGCATGAAATGCGTCCCGCCCCTTAATGACCTAATCAACAATATTTAATAATACACACTCCCTCCAGTCCATCCTCTTCTTTTAATCTGACCTTGCTGTAAGTAATGTGCGTCACCTAATCGTGTGCTTTAGAGGTGAAAAATAGTGCTAATGAAGGAAAAAGAGAAAGAAAATAAATATGGTGCAGATGTGCTAAAGTGCATGTGTATGATACGACTTTCTTAATCGATAGTGGGGAAAATTTATTGTTCGTAGGCCAACTCTTTGATCATATAATAGACTTTAAGAGATGCATACATCATCTTACATAGTTCAAAAAACGTTACTCATAATTGTCTGCTCGGTGTTCTCATTGTATTTTACCGGAACCTACTTATGACCCCTCTTTGGAATCACACTCAAAGAAAATTGTGTAGGTCTTCTCCCATATTGAGACCCCCTGGGCTCATACTGTTGAGCAACACTATATAGCGTGACTCCAATTGCCGCAATTTTTTCTCATAGTCACCTCCTCTTTTACTAGGGACTACTGCGTCTATGACAAAGTAAGTTAAATGTGCCAAATTTTTCTCGTGTACAGTTTGAAAATGCCGAGCTACCGGGTAGCTCTGGTCGGCATGTACAATGGCGCGCAAATGCTGTAAAATACGCTGGTGCACAGGCAACTTCGTGCTGCCAACATATTGTAAATTGCAGCTACAGGTAAGGACATAAACAGCTAATTCTGTGCGGCAAGTGTAGTGGTCTCGTAGGGATATAGGGTTATCCTCAAAGGGGGTTGTGTAAGTTCTGGTATTCACCCCGAATTTACAGGCTCTACATGAGCTGCAGCGAAAGAACCCCTTACGGGGGCAGAGCCAGTCTTTGTTCTTACTGGTTTCAGGATTACTGCTGACCAGGTAATTTCTCATTGCATAGGCTCTCCTAAAGGTGACGGTCGGAACCCTGGGCATAATGTCTCTAAGGACTTGATCTGTCAGAATGATGGGCCACTGTTGTTTGACAATTTTGGTGACTTGTTTGGCTTGGCGACTATAACTGGTGATTAGCCTGATGGTGTTATCTTTATCTAGATGTTTCTTTGTGTCCCGTTCTGGGTTCAAAAGATCATCCCTGCTCAGTGAGTTTGCTTTCCTCATTGCTGACTCTAACAGTGTAGATTTATACCCGCGACTAATCAATCTGTTTTTAACTTCCAGTTGACATATATATATATATATATATATATATATATATATATATATATATATATATATATATATATATATATATATATATATATATATATATATATATATATATATATATGGATATATATACATATATATATGTATATATATATATACATATATATATATATATATATATATATATACATATATATATATATGTATATATATATATATATGTATATATATGAAGGAAATATTAGTTACATATCTTTGGATGGCATTACACATTCACAGTGTTTGCATAAAATGTATATATTGTCACATTGATGCATCTTGATGAGATCAATATTATATCAGCAGGCTGTTGTGATACCGGCAGTAAGTGTTCAACAAATATTTTTCTCTGTGCAATGCAGAGCGCTACAGTGTCACTTTAGTCACTCTGTTCCCGGGCACTTTCTTCAAGTGTCAGTAATTTAAAGGCACTCAGTGAGCGGTCATCTGCTTTTCCTCCTGGTGCGCAGTCGTCTTGTTCAGGGGCGGTTTCATGGACCTGCCCTGCATTGTCCTCTGCAGTCTATTTTTCTGCCGGTGCAGACCATCACCTTTCTTTGAGACTCCATTGTGTATTTCACTCAACAGCATCAGTAGATGTCGCGTCCCTCTAACACTTTATGATGGGCCCTCATGGATCGTAGACATAGTCTGGTCTGTCCTCTTCTTGACTGCTTTGTTGCGCAGGTCCTCTGGTGACATCACTTTCTGGTACCGTCCTCTCAGACGTTGGAGTGCTGCCTTGCATCTTCTCCCCTCAATCCATTCATGGCGTTGGTACACTGTCTGTGGTCCAGTCCACCTAGAACTAAATGAAACAGCTTTAATTTTTCTCGCAATGACCATGTACCATAATCGCTTTTAGAATTCTTTGCCACATTGCAGGCAGTACTAAAGTCAGAGCATCAGGCCATTTCAGGCCTGTTCCATCAGTTGCTTTTACTAATAATTTATATTTTTTATTTTTATTTTTATTTTGGAGTTCATTTACTCCTCCTGGCCTCAAGTTGGAGGGTGATATGGGGTATGCATGTTATACATTATTCTCAAAAACAACCTCTTTAGCATAAATGTAGTCACTAAGTGATCTCCTTCTATCGCTATGTATGCTGCATCATTCTTCCCTGTTGGGTACATCTCCATTCATCTTGAAAACATATCCACCCACACTAGAAACTATTTAAATCCATTCACTAGGAAGCAACATGCATCTGCGCATTCATCCTCCCTTGTGCAATATTAGATGGTCCCTGCTCCAGTCTTGTAAGGGAAAGGAACATACTGCGTGGGGACACAGGTATCTCATCCTGGTAAGCCCATACCCTCTCCATTATTTGGCTTATAGCCTTCCTCTCCACCATCACAGCTGTTGACCCCTAATCACTGCAGAAAGCAAAGTCACATAGTTGTGTCCCACAGGCCTTTCTTTTCCAGCTGTGTCAGCACACCATTGGCAGCACCACTTCATTTGCAATGTTATTTTGCTCTGAAACAGAGATGGAAAGGCAGTTTGTAGTCAGGCAGTCCCCATGATGGCGCAGTACACAATGTCTCTTTCAATTTCTTGAAACAGTTTGCAAGTTTATTAGTCATAGCATCTGCATTCATGGACCCATTGATGGCAGCAATTCATTATTCCAAGGAAGGACATCATTCCTTTCTTGGTGGGCAGGAGCTGAATGCCCTGAAACATGTTTATCCTGTTAGGTGATATGCAGCGTGTACCTTGGAATATCACAAAACCCAGGTAAGTCACCTCTTTTTGGCAGCACTGGCATTTTGACAATGAGGCTTCTCTTCTGGAGGTCGTTCAGCAGAGCTACAGTGTCTTTTTCACAAGCGTTCACAGGCCTCAAGTGATGGAGATGTCACAAGGAGGTCATCAGCTTACAGCAAGATGATACTACCAACTTCCAGGCATAGGTGGTCCAAGTCTCTCTTTACTGCCTTCGCATTGACATTGGGACTCACAGTGAACAAAGTGTACTTGGTATCCCAGTCTGACGGCAAAGAGGCTTTCATCCTGTGGATGGACTTAAATGCTAAAACCCACTGAGGAGAGAAATATACTCTGCCTCTTACAGGTATAAATAATATTATAGTACTGGTGTCAGGCACAACAGGCTTTAAGGGAACCACAAGTTCATAAGGTAATCACTTTATGGGGACAGCATGTTAACACCACCCTCTCGTTTTACAATTTTATTTATTTTAATTATCACTTTATGGTGAGGGCATTTATCCAAAATCTCTCCGTTCCCTAGATCTATAACCTTATTGTTAGTTATGTGTAAATCCATCCATTTCCTTTTCATATGTAACAAACTGCAGTCTAACAGCATCATTCATCATCTCTAAACACATCCACACGTGCACTACAGGGGGTGCATACAACAGAGAATCCTTACTGAAGCTGCAAGCAGCAAGTGCCCTGTTCTAACCTATCGTTAGGTATTTATAAGTAAATTCCATTTATTAAAAAAGATATACATATATATATACTGTTGCAAAAATTATATTTATTTATATTAAAATTGTGAAATGTATCCCTTTATCTCCCATGTCAGTGGAAACATCTTCCACCTTAGTGGAAACATGAGATTCTCCTTGGCATGTATGATATCTTCATCCTGAAACACTGTGCGACAATAAAACTGATACCATACTCTTATCTACCCACCCTGCATTTCTCCTACAAATGTATTATTTCTCAAGAAAACAGTGATATCCCCATCTTCCCCTAAAAGAATATGCAATATTTCCTTTAGCTAATGGTACCTAAACAGATCTGTGGTGTCCAATCTAGTTCCAGGAAGGCTTAATCAAGGCCATAATTTCATTGTAACAACTAGGTAAATTCTTACATTCATTAAATGTAGTTAAATCACTAATGGCGATATTCCTAATATTATTACCATGAATTGAGAATTAATTTTGACCCTAATTTTCCTAGGCACATTATAGATTCAGACATCATTAGAGCAAAATTTACATTTACCTGTAGTGTTGTACCCTACAATGGTAGAATCAGGATATTTAATTAATACAAAGGAATTATTAAGTTGTTTAAACTACTCTTCAACATAACACGCAGGTATTATATCTATGTTTTTTCTATTTTACTCATATAATGTGAATGCCTTTTAATATTTAATATCATGTATCTAAGGAGAGTCAAATCTACTCCACATCAATGATAAATTCAGCTTACACTACTGACATTTTGAGTTTTCTTGAAATGTCATTTTAAAGTGCTTATGCCATAAGAGTGTTGCAACATTTTGCATCTATTTTTAATATTTGTTAAAATGCCTCTGGGGTAAATTGGAGTATAGTAGAATGGGGTTGACTAGGGTGCAGTGGGGTAAATTGGAATGGGGTAGATTGGGTGGATTAGAGTATTGTGGATTGGAGTGAGGTCGATTACAGTGAAGTGTAATAGGGTATATTAGAGTGGATTGGGGTAGATAGGGTTGGGGTAGATTAGAGTTGATATGATGTGATGTGAGGGAGATTTATATAGCGCACTGCCACTTCAAGGAGCATCATGGCGCTTAGACTCGTGAGCTGAAAGATGGTAACATTTACTGTGTTCATACATTAAGAAAGGGATTTAAACCAGTGTTTTACAGACCGAGTCAGCTAGCCTGAGTGGGGTAGAATGGAGTGGATTGCTGTGGAGGGGCATAGAGTGGAGGGGCACAGAGTAGTCGGGTGTAGAGTGGAGGGTTGAGCTGTGTTGTAGAGTGGAAGGACGTAGATTGGAGCAGAGTGTTGAAGAGGGATGTGGTGCAGAGTGTTGTAGAGAGGAGTAGTGTAAAGTGGAGGGGTGTACAGTGGATTATGCATGGTGCGATAGCTCACTGTCATTACATATTACACATTTCCAATTAAAATGACCATTGCATTTGCACAGATATACATTTTTACTACACACAAATGATAGTTTGTGGAACTGTCAAAACCTAGGGTATTGACCTGTTTTGATCGTATTAAAATATTTCTTTCCACCATACTTCAGATTACCCATAACATGTGCTTCAATTCTATTGTTCTCATTCTGATGTATTCTGAAATATCAGCATAGTTCATTTTTGTTGTGTGCTAGAAAGGTTTACTACATCCTACAGCCTGTCTTCTTGCATGGGTACTAAGCAGGATGGGTGGCACATAAGTCAGCAAAAGAAAAGTAAACAGCAAGTTCCCTAGGAATACAAAGCCTGACGTTTGACCCCTGCCTTTGAGTGCGCATCAAATGAGGACTGTTTACAGATAGTGAATACTGGGGAGGATACAGTAAACAAGGAATGCTCACAGGCGAGACGAAGTCAAGCTTGACAACCTAAAAATCAAGCAAACAACAGAGTTAGCTAGGGAAGATGCACTCTGTGGAATAGCTCAACAGAATGAAAAAAATAGGTCCAAAAAGTGCAAGCAGTGTACAGGCACAAGTCCTTGGTCCCTGCTTCAGGGGAGGGTAACATGCAAGAAGAAGGAAGTGCCAAAGGCTGAGCTGGCCCGCAGGAAGCAAGCAATCAAGAGTAGCTTTAAAGCCCATCAATGGTAAGTAATTGGAGGGCTTTAAGACCACGAACAGTAAATACAATGTCTAGACAAGACAGCACATGCACTGTCTATGCAACACCTAAAACTTAGATAGCTGGTGCTACTAGAATCATAAATGTCAAATGGCTAAAAATAAAGGCCGAATAAGGCATGAGAGCAGGAACACCCTTAGTGGTTCAACTCCCATCATTATAGATACCAGCATGACTTAGCTAATACAGACTACAGGACTTGGATAGCTATTCAAAAAATGTATCAGTAGAAATGCCCATAACAATTACTACAAGGGAGCACCCATAGCAATTGTTACAGTCCATTGCAGCGCCGCACTGAAAAGTAGCCAAAGAAGAGTGCTGTATATCTTGTCCTACTGCACTAATGCAGGGTGGTAGGTTTGTAGTGTGCAGAGAGAGATGGGGGGAGAGAGAGAGAGAGAGAGAGAGAGAGAGAGATTTCGAGAGAACAGGAGATGGAGAGAGAGCTTGAGAGATAGAGAGAACCAGAGATGTAGATAGAGGAAGGGAGAGAGAGAGACCGCAAGAGATACGGGTAGAGAGAGAAAGCACAACAACAGAGTGGGGGAAGAGAGAACAAGCATTGGCATAGCCAATTGGTCTTGCCTTTGGGACCATATAAGTGTTTAACCATGCAACAGTTAATGGTGTTGCACCAAGGATATTGTGCTCCATAACTAAATACTTATAAGGTCCCAAAAGCGAGACCTATTGGCTATGCCAATGCTTGTTAGGTTGGGAAATGTGAGATTCACACACCTCCAATCCCACTGACCAGGCTATGCCCCTAGGACTACCCCTGCTGGCTTCAACTTGCTGTGATGAATATAGGTAGGTAGGCAAGCCAGCAAATGTAGAAAAGAGAGTGTCGAAATAATTAGTAAATACCATGGTTAAGCTTGACTCCAGAGGCAACACGTAATCCAAGCCATTGACAATTTGCCACCTAAATTCCACAATAAACGGCATGTAAACATATGGTGAAGCCTTTAAAATGCTTAAGATTGTTTCTTTCGTTAATGTGAGTTTCATTTTAACAGATCCCATTATATGACTGGAGTGAGTGGAATTTATAATAGTTTCTAGATACAACCGCATTAGGGAAGAGAGGAACAGTGCTTCGCTGTTTTGGTTTGCAAGAGCCAGAGGTCTGGCTCGAACATTGCTTGGCATGTCCACCTCTCATAAAGAAGCCACCCCAGTTCTGTATTCTCGGTGCCAGAACCTCTTTTTGCGAGCTCTTCCTGCAAAACGACATGTTACAACTTTTAAGACTCTCGGAACGGGCGCAGGGGTGCTAAGTTTAGCTACAAACAAAACATGTACAATAAACAAAATAAAAAACAATAAAGTATTTACTCAGGGACGTGCCACAGAACCCTGTAGCCCCTGGGGCGCACCCCTCTCCCCCAACCCTATAAGGAGCTCTCACTGAGCCCAAGACCTATGAATATCTGTGAAATATGGGATTTTAGAGGTGGGAAGGCTTCATCACATTCTGCGCGGTGGGAGCCATCAATTTGCGTTACGACACTGGCGCAGACCTCATTGCGAAGTTTATTTATTTATTTATTTATTCAGAGCTCGTAATAAGTATGTATGCCTACAAAGACACCTGGCATGTACAGTGCTTTGACGCTGCAAACCTGTGACACTAAGAGCTGTGCAAATACTGTCACCTGCTATCCTCGGAGGCAAGCTAGCTGTAGGGAAACTTCATTGGGCAGAAAGGCTGGCATCTGCTGCAGCTCAGATGTTACCGTACCTCATGTAGCGATTGGCTGGCACTGTCCTGCGATCTGCTTCAGACGACTTTGCGAGATATGTATAATACACTTGAATATCCCCAAATGCCTGAATTGTACACACTCCCAAGCCAGAGCAGGCTACGGAGAACGCGCTTACGGTGTACGTGTTGGATCAAAGCACGAAAATGCCAATGGGGATAGGGGATGGCCGAGGAGAGTTATGTCCTCTCTGCTGGGCTGCAGCTTCCCGTCTCCCACCTGGATCACTAGCGGGGACATGGGTGACCTGGCACAGCTGCTGAAAGTTTGGCAGCAGTCTGCTTGGGCAGACTACAAGGAACAGAAGGTAACAAGGCAGCAGGCCCGACTCTAGGAATTTTTAATTGGGTGGGCCAAGGACGCATTTGGGTGGGCCACTGCGGGCTCGATTTGTCGCATATATGTCTAGGCAGGCCTGCTTCAGGGCCCTCCTTTACCTCTTCTCAGTCTTACAAGCCCAGTAAAACTCACTCTTTTCCAAATCTCTTTTTAATGTTATCACTCACAAAAAGTGTTTTTTCTATGTAATGATCCTTTGATGGGAAGAGGAGGTTTCTGAGGTGGGAGTATCAGGCAAGTGACACTTCTCGGGCTCCCTCTGTGTGAGCCTTCAGGGAGAATCCCTCTTCATTACTACCTCCACCTGACCACGGACTCTTCAACGCACTCCCTTACAAGCTTGATTAGCCACTATTGCTCTCCAGTGCACCTTATCTCACAGATGACCTTGGGCCCGCCCCATGTCAGGCACCATCTCCCGGTAAAAACATTAGTAAAATCACCTTCATACTTAAAACAGTGATAGAGCAATAAATATAATTAGCACACACTTTAAAGTATGTTCCACAGTGGCCCTTATGGCCCGACTGTTAATTAAATAAACAAAAACAGAAAGGCCATGACAGGGCCGGCTTCAGCGCTGATGCAAAAGTCTTTTTTGGCGCTGCATCAAAAACCTCTTTCTCCATAAATACCTTTACTACCACCTTCCAACAGTGTACCTCATCCATCCATGCCCCCCACTATTGACCTCTTCCTCGGATTCCCTCACTGCCACACGCCACAAGTGCCCCTCATCTCCCCATAGCCCCTCCCCATTATGACCTCCTCCTCGGATTCCCTCACTGCCACCCTCCCCCAGTGCCCTTCGTCTCTCTGTAGCCCCTCCCCCTCATGACCTCCTCATCAGACTCCCTCAATACCACCATCCACCGGTGCCCCTCATCTTTCCCTAGCTCCCCCTCCACCCCATGACCTCCTCTTCGGATTCCCTCACTGCCACCGTCCACCAGCGCCCCTCATCTCTCTGTAGCCCATCCCCCTCATGACCTCCTCCTTAGACTCCCTCACTACCACCCTCTACCAGTGCCCCTCATCTCTCCCTAGCTTCCCCCTCCACCCCATGACCTCTTCCTCGGATTCCCTCACTGTCATCCTCCAACAGTGCCCCTCATCGCTCCATAGCCCCTCCCACTACCTCCTCTTCGGATTCCCTCACTGGCACCCTCCACCAGCGCCCCTCATGTTTACGTATCCCCTCTCTCATATGCATTTAATTTGTTGTATAACGCTGCTCATATCAATGTAGTGTGTGTCAGTACTTAACACCACGCACACACTTACAGAGACAATGAATCATGCAAGTATGTAAATCAGTCTACAGGGAATGTCACATAAGCCAATGAGGATTACAAGGTGTAGGAATCATAGGTCATCCATTCTGGTGGGTAGTATATTTTAAGAGGGTTTGGTCTGGGGAAACACAACCTTAGGATTTAAAGAGTATTCCATGGGGGTCAGCTTTACTGATAAAAATGTATATCTGCCCAAACATACTCATTTTAGCAGCATTAGAATAATGAAAAGACTAGGGAAGTTCTAACTATATCAAAAAACAAAAAAAGCGAAGTTCTAATTATACCATTCATGTTTGTTTGCAGCTCTTTGGTGGCAGTTCATTGTTCACTGCCTTTTGTTAGGATTGTAACTTCTGAAGTAACACAAGGATCTCTGTGACAAAGGCAGTAACTCACTGAGCTATCCACATAAAATACAGTGCGTCTGCATTTAAAAAATACTAACTGACAAACGATTGCTCTAAAGCAGGATCATTAATCACCAACTTTATCTGGGCATTGCCATTTTGTATTGTTTTATTGTTGACCAGCATCGGCTATGATGAAATGATAAAAACTGTTTAAATGAAGCACATACGAAGTATGTGTCCTGCTGGGCCTGTGCAGATTTTAAAAAGAATTTTTTTTGTAACACATTCTCTTACCTACTCCTACTCCATTAGTCATACTTTGTGTCACAGCCTTATGTGATAAGCAGCTGCAGGGGTCAGGGGGTGACTAGGAATAAACAGACCACTTTTCCCCTGCGCTGCATAGAAAAAGATAATCAACGCAGCAGGACAGTAGGCAAAGGTTACCAAAGGTTACCGTTGTCAAAGAAAGGATTTGTCCCCTTTCACCATGCAGAGATGAAGGGGTGAAAAAAGTAAACAAAGCCTAGTTAACATGTTAATGGTCTTTTAAAGACCTGTTAAGTACTTTGGTGCAGCTGCTATAATCTTAAACTGTCTGTGTGCGCCCGGGAAGCTGTCTCCCCGGGCTGACACACGACCTGTGCGTTGAACGCCTGCCTTCAAGCCCTCACTGCGAGGGCCAAGGCTCCTGTTTGGGTGGGCCAGGCTCATCTTTGGGTGGGCCGGGCCCACCCGGCCCACCATCTAGAACCGGGCCTGCAAGGCAGACAAGGCAGGCAGTGAATGTCTCATCGGCTCCCCGCCGTACAAGCCAGAGAGAGTAGCCGAGGGTGGGAGGAGAGGGAGACTGCACCGAACAGCCAACAGGGACAGTTATGGGGGAAATGTTCAGAAAACAAGAACAAGCATTGGCGGCCGCAAGTGCTACCTTGCCGGGGATGAGCTTGCTATAACGTGCATGCACGCGCGTGCTCTTGTGCGCGTTCTAGCAAGCTGATCGCTGGCAAAGTAGCATTTCCCAGAGAAGTTAATGGGCCTCACCAAAGTGGTGAGCATTTCAAACATGTCAAAATTAAAACACATTTCACTACAAACCCAGGTGGAGGTGCATGTAACACGTTCTGTTTCTTACCCGATAGCGGCACATAGACACGCTGGTAACAAGCTGCAGGGTGCATGATGGAGATAGCTGAGGCCCAGCATCGGATTGGTAACACGAGCAGTCGAGCATTGGCCGATGTGCCGGTGCCTAAGGGTCACCTGTGGGCTGTTTTTTGTCAAAGGGCCCACAGAGACTTATTGTCTTCCCCACCAGGCCACTATAAGGGGGGGCAGCATCTTGAGCAAGGAGGCTCTGAGGGGGTTGCTTTCAGCAGCCAGACTTATCTTGGCCTCCCGTGGGGCCAGTGCAGACGCCCAGAAGCAATGTCCCACTCCCCTGCTGTGGGCCATCATCACCTCGGCTCCTCTGCCTTTGTTCACCCCTCCCCTGCCAGGCCATCACCCTGAGGCTACAGTAGACTCGGATGGGGAGAGTAAGTGAATGGCCTCGGTGAGGGCCTGTTGACAACTCGGCTACAGTGTCTTTTAGGCCCTGGGGGTGGGGGGGGGTGTATGTTGGCATAAACCTTCCTTTGAAGCACCTTTGCCAGAACCAGAAATTGAGATAATGTAATGTTAGGGTCAGAGCCGCCGAATATGGAACTATGGAAATAGGTTTGAGGGAGAACAGCCTTTACCACGCGGATTTTACTCCGCATACCGTTACAACGCGGTTTTTAGAACCCAAGACGTAACCACGACTTGCGTTGGAGGGCGCAACAGGGGAAGGAATAATTTAATTTACTATCCAACACCTTCCCTACTGTACGTAGGCTGGTGTTGGAATAGTAAATTAAAAAATTCCGAAGTCCGCACCCCTACAACGCAAGTCGTGGTAACGACTTGCGTTGTAAAAACCGCGTTGTAACGGTACGCGTGGTAAAACCATGCGTCGTACCGTCATACATCCGGAATGAGTCCCAGCCTCACCACACCATCCTGTGATTCTGGGTTAATGACTTAATTGCGCAAAGGCCTAAAATAAAAATGAATTTGATCTTCTGTAATGTAACTGGTGCTCATATAATTGCACCCTTTAGCCAAGTCAAAGCAGTCAAAACGCCTGGTAACAGGAAACAACAAAGAAGTACACAAAAAAGTTCCACGCAAAAGGGGATGAACACAGTACTTTGGTCACGGGAACTGATAAGCACAGCGTTGTGCAGGCAAAACCTAAAAGTGTATGGAAAGTGTGACTCGTATCCAATTAAATATACCTTTCTAGGCTACCAGCACGACCTGCTGCAGCACCACATTTACTGTGACATGAAGAGAACTCAACTTTGGCTCTTAGGCATGACACCCAATTCTTACTTTGCAGGACACGCTGAACTCATGCACCTCCGAATCTTGCATGCAAGCACCAGCCTTCAATCCATCAGTCAAGGCAACAGCACTACAAGGCTACATCATTGGCAACAGTCTGCAAACCAATTACCAAAAACAAAAGCAAAAAGTAAACAATTACGAATTCAATCTCCAACTAAATGTAATCAAGCATATTTAGGTTTGGACTACAGACAAGTAAGACACCCATTCACATAGTATTCAGATCTAAAACGGAGTTGGCTATCGTTCTACTTGTTCACATTTACAACTTTTTAAACCCTACAGTCAAATTGTCCAGATAACAGAGAACTGTGGCCCCCATTACGATGGCAGGTGGACTGTCCGCCCGCCACCGTAACGGTAAATGGGACCGACGCCAGAGTTGCGGCCATCCCGCCAGGTACAATAGGATGCGACCGCCACTCTGGCGGTCGCATCCCGCATATTTTACATTGTGGCGGGCGGTGCTGTAATCAGCACACGCCGCAATGTAAAATAGGCATTTTGTGCATTGGCATGCACAACGTGACAGGCACGGTGCAGTGCCTGCCACCCTGTGTATACCAATGAAGGGGGTACCATAGGTATCCCTCAAGTGCAGCCTCCCCACCCCCGCAGGTCCCCCAAAGCTGTTAAGTAGTTAATTTTTTATTTGTAAATTGAAATTAATTAAAACTTTATTATAGTAACTGTGTTATTAGTTTTAGGTGTGTTGTGGTGTTTATAGGAGTAAAGGGTGGGAAGTAATTTGTGTTTAATTTATTAATATATAATTGTTAATTATTTAATATTTATTTTGGGTAATTGTTTATGTTTTGTTTGTCGTTTTTAAGGGGTGATGGGTGGGTATTAAATAAATTGTAATGACTTTATTATTAGTTGTTAATAGTAACAGTTTTTAATTTAAAAATAATTTTTCATTGTGTTTTATTATTTTATAGTTTAATTTAGGTGTATGTTGTGGGTTTTATAGTGTTAAAGTGTGTGTAGTCAATCAATGTGTATTAATTTTTTATAAATAATATTTTTAATTGATTATTAATTATGTTAATTATGGGAGTACATTTAGTTTAAAATGTTGAAGTGTTTTGTTTTTGGTTTGGAGTTATAGGGTGGGAAATAAAATAAATACATTTATGTATTAATTCATATTTTTGTTTATCAATATTTTATGGTTGAGTAATTTTTTACATTTATTTATTATTTTATTTTATATAATATGTGTAGATTTTTGTTATACGTAAATAATATTATAACGTTTTCTTTTTATATATTTATTATATTGGAATTCTCTTTTTTTAATATTGATTATTTATTTTTAGGATTTTCAAAATTTTTTAATATATATATTTTTCTATAACTTTTTGAGTGTGGAAAGTAATTTTTGTCTTGTCGCTCCGCTATATAACACTTGCACTTTTTGGAGTAGGAATTATATTTTCTCCCCTCTGCTATCCAACACTTTCCCTACAGTTGCACTCTTTGGAGTGGGAATAGTAATTTTTGCCCCTCCGCTATCTAAAACTTTCCCCACTGTTGTTCTCACTGATGTGGGAATAGTAATTTTTACCCCTCCACTATCCAATACTTTCCCTACTGTTGCACTCACTGGAGTTTGAATAGTAAATTTAATTTCTCCGCTATCCAACACTTACCCTACTGTTACACTCACTGGAGTGGGAATAGTTATTTGTACCACTTTGGCATCGAACAATTTACCTATTGTTGCACTGATTGTATTGTGAAATTTAAGTTTAAATATTTTTTAATAGTTTAATGTTTAATTTATTATAGATGTTGGATTTTTATATTTTAAATCATTAATATATTTCTTATATTATTTTAAACTTTTAACATAAATTAAAAATAATAGCTTATTAATTGTTTTAAAGTAAATATATATGTACACATTATTATGTTTGTGTCTTTATTTTTTTATTATGTTTAATTGTTATATTTTATTAAAATGTATATTACATTAATTTTATTGTTAAAATTATATTTAATATTTTATTTTATATTTATATGAACCGATATTTTATACATCTATATTTTTACATCAATATTTTTAGTCGATATTATCTTACTTACTAGTTTACGTATAGGAGTCGATATTTTTGTTGTCTATATTGTTTACTCGATATTTTTAACATCAATATTTTTTACATCAATGTTGTGTCAGTGAACCTTTACAGACACATCTGAGGATGTCGCATGATTATAAAATAGACAGCTGGCAGGAGTAGAAGATAAAATAGGTTTATGTTATTTAGTTTACACATTGAAATATTGTGCAAACATTTATACATAGCTGGACGTATTGAAAGAAAAAAAACAAGCAAAGATATAGACTCTAAGAAGAAGTTGCCAGCCGACATAGGGGGCAATTTTCACAATTCTACCCCAGTACCATGAATGATAGTCCAGAAGCAGCGCTCTGTTGCTGAATATAGACTAAGGGGCATATTTATGAGTAAGGCTCCCTGTTTTCCATTTTTACAGTTTTTTACAGATAAATACAGACAGAAAACCATTTATTATCTTGTCTGTATTTATTTTTAAATGTGGAAAAACAGAAATTGGGTGCTTTTTGAGTGATTCTAAATACACTCTGCCATGACTGCCAGGCCAATAACTGTGTGGATTGATAGGGAAGGGTGTTAAGAAAATGAATATCAGTAAAGAGGCTTAAACAGCAGTAGATATGCACATGGCTGATAGTTAAATGTGCATATTTTCATAAAAGTGCATTGATTTATCTTCTGCAGCTGTTCATATCACTGACACCTGGCAGACATTCAAGCGTGACTGAATAGTAATTGGTTAAATAAATGCGGAAATATGCCAGTTTCAGCTTTATTTTTTTCACAAAACCGATAATAAATATGGATAAATACAGATAAAGTTGACAAAAAAAGAAATATGGATAAATACAGAAGGAAATGTCAAAAAAATAAATACGATAAAACCAAGAGCCCTATTTATGACGCTCCGGCACACAATGCAGTGCACATAGAAACAGAAAAGGCCATGAATGATTGTTTATGTGCAGAAAGGTTTCCCTTCCTGCTCATAAACAATCACAAATGGTGATCTGAAACTTCTATATGTGCTGCATTCTGCAGCACACATAGAAGTTGCAAATCGTAAATTTTTTAATGAATGTTTATGTGCAGCAAGGGACATCTTCTTGTAGATAAACAATCATTCATGGTTTTATACTTTTTCTATGTGTGCTTCACAATGCAGCACACATAGAAACAGCAAAAACGAGGAGAAATAAAGCTTTTCTCCGTGTTTTGCCACGTTAAGATCTGGTCTTAATTTTGGTGCTGCCTTTTATTTACGTTGCCCTTGAAAATAGAGGGCAGCGTAAAAATCAATGGGTGTATTGGCAGAACACCCACAGCAATAGCCATTACCCACCCCTTTCACGCTAAATATATAGCGTGAGAGGGTGCCTTATTTACAAGGTGAGAGGAAAGGAGGGGTTTGGCCCTGTGGGAAAGAGGGTAGGTAGGGCCTATTGAAATGCCACGAAAGGGGGGTTTACCTATGCCTCTTATGAGCACGATTGTGCACGCATTAATCAACCGTACAGAGAAAACCACATTAATTAGTAAACTCTGACAATAATGTCATTTGCATTTAGGCTTTTATGCATTTAAATCTTTAAGAAAACAAAGAAAGATACATAGTCAACTGTACATTGAGCAAACATCAATTTTGCCAGGGAAAAGCATGAAAAAACATTGTATGCAAAAATTAGACACAAAAGAATTAGTGCAAACGAATTTACAAATGATGAAAAGCTATTTACAAAATAACAAGTGTAACAGTATCATACAGTCATGTAGAACAATACGAGAAAAAGTTGCATCTTATGCATTCAATCAAAATTCCTGTCGCTATCTAGTTATCAAGAAACCATTTTCCGTGAGCGCAGGAATGGGAATCAAAACTCAATTAAGACAAAACCAGTGACTTGTTGTCACAAATGACTTTTTGCCGACGCGTTTCGAATTCCAATGTATGAATCATCGGATTCTCATCAGGGCGTGGAAATGTATCCGCCGATACTGTTTAGGGGGAAGAAAGGGGGAAGCGAGTTTAGAAGGCTGAGCCTTGCATGAATGGTAAAAAAGCTTATTCCCAATGAATGCACCCGAGGGTGCAACATACCTCATGCGACCAGTGGTAGTTGGTCACAAATAATTGTTTCCAAAATCAGTTTTCAAACATAGTCATCAGACAATGCGGTTGTCGACCTGCAAGGGAGCGACATAGCTAAAATCAGTAAATGCTGTGTGGCTGCTGGATATCGCAACTTAATGGACAAAGAGGGAGATGTATTTAAAAACAATGGTTACCTTCGAATCTGGTGCGTTCAGGACTCGAGGTGCAAGGAGCTCAATTCCAATATTCTGTCCCTTGAATTTAACTACAAACAAAAATGGATGTCTGTATTTAGGAAAAGATCGCGATTTTTGTGAATCTAAAGTGCCCAGCGTGCTTAATAGAAAAGCTTACTTTGTGCGCGATTAGCTGGGAATGAATTCCGTCAGGATTCCAATCTGTTGGACCCTCCTGGCGGTGTTACTTGCTTCAAGGAAGGGCAAAGCTGTGGCTCTGTGCCAGCTTGAATCCTAAATCAATCACGGAAACAGCGTTACTATGGAACCCTTCACGTTGGTCAAAGCATGTGTGTGCGCCCAAAAGGAAAGCGGGACTCACCGTGAGTGCTTAATTTGCCGCGGTGTATTCCAAACAGAGGGGCAGAGAAGGCGGAACGCTACCGCGACAGCAATTGTGAAAAACCATCCAGTGGTCACATGCAGCACCCAGCCAATCAGGCGGATAGATTGCTATGATTCATGCCGCTAGGAGTTGTGGGACATGTAGTTTTCTTTTAAAAGGGACAATCTAGGATAATGGAACCACTCATATTCTTGTTACCTCACTCAATACATTTAACCCATTATTTACGCTGTTAAACTTCATAATGAGGTACGCCTCTTTGCGTAAAAGTGCAGCCTCAATGTCTTGCGAACAATGTTTAGGGTCCACCCATGTGAGGACCGTCCATTTGAAATCATTTTCTCCATGGTTTTTATTCAGGAAATGTTCAACCATGGGTGCAGATGTTACCTTTTTCTTCAACCTAGAACGGTGTTGTGTGATCCGTGCATTTACTGCTTGACTCGTTTTTCCTATGTACACTTTGTTGCAGGGACATACCACAGCGTAGATGACATTCTTGGTCCTGCAATTTGTGAACATTTCATGTTTCCATCTGACCCCCTCATGGTCAAATGTGTTGCCTTCCAAAGTGGTCGAACACGATACACAGTTACCACATTTGTGGTGCCCGCTTATTGGTTTAAGGTTCCACTGTGATATCAAGTCACTTTTTTGTTTTGGAATGTAGCTGTCTGCCCTGATCAGATGTTGTCCAATGCTCTTATTTTTGCGCATGGCGAAAATGGGTTTCTTTAGGGGATGTTCCAAATCCTCCAACAAATGCCAATTCTTCAGAATTATGCGTTTGAACTGTACACTCGTTTGGGGTGGAATTAGTGTCTTACGCTGACGACACTCAGCTGCTGATCTCCCTATCACAGAGTACCTCCAACACCCCTAAAAATTTTAAATCCTGTATGCAGGCATTAGCAGAGTGGATGGATGCCCATTGTCTAAAACTCAATGGCTCGAAAACAGAGGTGATGGTGGTAGGGGGTAAAAGCGAAAAATGGTCGGATGAGTGGTGGCCTTCATGTCTGGGCCCTACCCCCATACCATGTCAGGAGGCCAAGAATCTGGGAATTTGGATGAACCCCTCGCTCTCATATGAAGGCCACATAAGGCGCCTTGTGGGCAAATGTTTCGGAGTCCTAAAGACCCTAAACAAAACCTTAGACCTCCTCCCTTTATCGGCCAGAAGAACACTAACGCAGGCACTAGTGACCTCTCGGTTAGATTATGGCAACATTCTGTTCCTTGGGGCAACCGAGGGCAGCATAGGTCGCCTACAAGTCATCCAGAACTCCGCCGCCAGACTGGTGTTAAGAAGACCCAGGAGAGCTAGCTCGAAACTGGCGCTGGATGCGCTTCATTGGCTGCCGGTGAAGAAGCGTGTGCTATTTAAGTGCCTCCTTTTTTGCCATCGGATTGTCTGGGACAAGTCACCGACATATCTGAAGGAGCTAGTCAGCCGCTATGAACCTACCAGGACCCTCCGTTCAGAGGGTACCGGTTTGCTGACAGTCCCCAGGATCAGGAAGGCGAGAATAGGTGGACGTTCCTTCGCGCTACTAGCAACTCAAAATTGGAACAAACTACCTCCTGTGTTGCGACTAGAGGGTAATGAACTGCGGTTCAGGGCTCTGCTCAAAACACACCTATATACGGCATAGAGTCTGGGTTTTCTATGCTGGTTTCACTGGTAGCTTAGCGCGGGGACACGCCGTGATGGCGTTACTGAGCGCTCTATAAGCTCTTTATTATTATTTGAACTGATTTGTGTGTGATCCAAAAGTCGTGACACACACCAATTCATTTGTTTCATTTTTTTCTTTTTTCTGAAGCAGATTCTCCCTTGGAGTGAATCTGGCGCATTTTTTTGAATGCTTAAGAAGCTTTTTGGGGTAACCCCTTTTAGCCATCTCCGCGCAAAAATTTGTTGCATGTTGTTCAAAATCTGAGATGTTAGTGCAATTCCTCCTTATTCTGAGCAACTGCCCAAAAGGGAGGTTTTCTTTCAAAAATCGTGGGTGCGAGCTTTTGAAATGAAGGATGGTATTCCTATCTGTGGTTTTTTTGTGTAGGGTGGTTGTAAGGATATCATCGTGGACGCCTACTGTGATGTCCAAAAAAGTCATTTTGCTTTTGCTTGATTCAATGGAGAAACTAATGTCTCTATGCCGGGAATTTAGCCAATTGTAGAACTGGTCAAGTTCCGTCTGGTCTCCTTGCCATAGGAGCCAGACATCATCAATGTATCTAAGCCATTGACTTATATGGCCACCAAATGGGTTGTTGTTATATATGAACCGCTGTTCATACTGGGCCATATAAAGTACCGCCATCTCAGGTGCGTATGGACAGCCCATGGCGATGCCCTTGATTTGGACAAAGAACGCATTTTCAAATGTGAAATAATTGCTGCGTAACGTGATCTCAGCAAGCGATAAGATGAATGAGGTGGGGACTCTGTGCGGTCTTTCGCGTTGGTCAAGATATATCTCTAAAACCTCCAGTGCCTCATCTTGAGGTATTTGAGTGTAAAGAGAGTTAACATCAAGGGTCACCATCAAGTGAGTATCTTTATTGAATGATTGTCCCTCCATCCTATTGATGAAATCAGTTGTGTCCCTGAGATACGATTTCACCTGCGGTAAAAAGGGTTTTAGAAAAAAATCTATGTATTTGGAGACCGGTTCAAGTGCAGAATCGCACCCCGATACAATTGGTCGGCCTGGTGGTGTGAGCTCATTTTTATGAATTTTAGGTAAGAAGTAAAGGACTGGCGTCCTTGGTGATTTTTTGTTTAAGAATTCGAATTCTTTGGGTCCTAAGAATCCTTCCTCTAATCCCGCCTTTGTGATACTTGCAATTTTGTCCTGTATTGCATTAACAGGGTTTTCCTTAACTGGTCTGTACCAGTCTGGATTGTTGACATGTTTTGTGCCTTCCTCTAAATACATAGTGCGGGGCCAGATGACCACTGCCCCACCTTTGTCCGCTTGCTTGATTAAAATGGACGTATCTGATTTGAGGTCCTGGATGGCAGATGTTAACCCTTTTGTCATGTTTTTATGTACAAAACTTTTTTGTTTTTCCAGTTTGGAAAGGGAGGAGAGGACGGACTGTTCAAAGGCCATGACTTGTTTGGGAATATTCTGGGTCGGAGTGAACCTGGATTTGACTCTTAACCCAGTGGTTTCCTGGTTGGACATCACTTCGGCATCCGCAAAGAAAACCCTCAACCTGATCTTACGACAAAAGTCCAGTGCTTCTAATTTCAATTGGGTGAAGTCCGTTCTTTTGTTAGGAACGTACTTGAGGCCCAGGGATAAGAGTGTGGCTTCGTCCTTAGTGAGCTGTCTGTCAGAAAGATTGACTATAGTGGATTTTTCTAACTCTTGTAGGTTTTGTTGCGAGTGCGCATCTCCCATGGTGGCTTGAAGCGGACTTGTGGCTGTCCGCCTCTGCCTAAAAAAGGAGATGAAACTGCACCCCCCCGTCTTTTCGAATTATCTTGTCGAGACTCTGACGACGAGTCCGACGATGTTGTGTCCGAGAAAGTGAGGAACTTATTCCTAGATCTGCCTCGGAATGTTGTTAAAGCACCTCTTGATTCACCTGAAGTGTAGAAATCTTCTCTCAGGAACGGATATACTTGTTCCAATTTAAACGATTTGGAGTCCCTTTCAAATTGTGATGTTTTTATATTAAGTGTATTGTCCTTGAAAAGCTGGATTTCCTTTTCAATTTTATCAAGGAGAATTTTGGCCTCCGTAACCGTTTGATTATCACTAATAGCCTTAATCAGCTCTTCAATTTCTTTTTCTTCCTGGCTGCAGATGCGTTGGGCTGTCTCTATAGTGTGGACCATGAGGTCCCTACTACATTTGGTATTGATCTGACTGAAACCCTTTTTGTAATCTGCGTCCTCGGTGAAAATCACCGGGATGTTCTTTACCTGTAGCCCCCAAGGGATTGTTCCTGCTTTCAAATGTTTAAGTAAGAAGTGGCCGTGTAATTCGGTTCGTATATGTTTTTTCTGGAGCCAGGTCAATTTGTCCGCCTCATTTTGTTGTTTGGCTGAAGTGCTCAAAGTTATATTAGAAAAAGGAGATGATTCAATGAGGTTCTGTATGTGGCTCTCCGTAAAGGACAGCGTATCCTTCTCTGCCATGCTATGCAGGAGACGTGTCCCCTGCAATGGAATAAATCAACTGTCTGATAAGGAAGACACTTTGTGTCACTCCCTACCCACTCGGGTAAAAACCCGCACTTGAATGAGAGGAAAGGAGGGGTTTGGCCCTGTGGGAAAGAGGGTAGGTAGGGCCTATTGAAATGCCACGAAAGGGGGGTTTACCTATGCCTCTTATGAGCACGATTGTGCACGCATTAATCAACCGTACAGAGAAAACCACATTAATTAGTAAACTCTGACAATAATGTCATTTGCATTTAGGCTTTTATGCATTTAAATCTTATCCTAGATTGTCCCTTTTAAAAGAAAACTACATGTCCCACAACTCCTAGCGGCATGAATCATAGCAATCTATCCGCCTGATTGGCTGGGTGCTGCATGTGACCACTGGATGGTTTTTCACTATTGCTATCGCGGTAGCGTTCCGCCTTCTCTGCCCCTCTGTTTGGAATACACCGCGGCAAATTAAGCACTCACGGTGAGTCCCGCTTTCCTTTTGGGCGCACACACATGCTTTGACCAACGTGAAGGGTTCCATAGTAACGCTGTTTCCGTGATTGATTTAGGATTCAAGCTGGCACAGAGCCACAGCTTTGCCCTTCCTTGAAGCAAGTAACACCGCCAGGAGGGTCCAACAGATTGGAATCCTGACGGAATTCATTCCCAGCTAATCGCGCACAAAGTAAGCTTTTCTATTAAGCACCCTGGGCACTTTAGATTCACAAAAATCGCGATCTTTTCCTAAATACAGACATCCATTTTTGTTTGTAGTTAAATTCAAGGGACAGAATATTGGAATTGAGCTCCTTGCACCTCGAGTCCTGAACGCACCAGATTCGAAGGTAACCATTGTTTTTAAATACATCTCCCTCTTTGTCCATTAAGTTGCGATATCCAGCAGCCACACAGCATTTACTGATTTTAGCTATGTCGCTCCCTTGCAGGTCGACAACCGCATTGTCTGATGACTATGTTTGAAAACTGATTTTGGAAACAATTATTTGTGACCAACTACCACTGGTCGCATGAGGTATGTTGCACCCTCGGGTGCATTCATTGGGAATAAGCTTTTTTACCATTCATGCAAGGCTCAGCCTTCTAAACTCGCTTCCCCCTTTCTTCCCCCTAAACAGTATCGGCGGATACATTTCCACGCCCTGATGAGAATCCGATGATTCATACATTGGAATTCGAAACGCGTCGGCAAAAAGTCATTTGTGACAACAAGTCACTGGTTTTGTCTTAATTGAGTTTTGATTCCCATTCCTGCGCTCACGGAAAATGGTTTCTTGATAACTAGATAGCGACAGGAATTTTGATTGAATGCATAAGATGCACCTTTTTCTCGTATTGTTCTACATGACTGTATGATACTGTTACACTTGTTATTTTGTAAATAGCTTTTCATCATTTGTAAATTCGTTTGCACTAATTCTTTTGTGTCTAATTTTTGCATACAATGTTTTTTCATGCTTTTCCCTGGCAAAATTGATGTTTGCTCAATGTACAGTTGACTATGTATCTTTCTTTGTTTTCTTAAAGATTTAAATGCATAAAAGCCTAAATGCAAATGACATTATTGTCAGAGTTTACTAATTAATGTGGTTTTCTCTGTACGGTTGATTAATGCGTGCACAATCGTGCTCATAAGAGGCATAGGTAAACCCCCCTTTCGTGGCATTATTTACAAGGTGGCGTTAAGCCATGTTAAGTGGCTTAATGCCGCCTCTTAAACAAGGCAAAGCCCCTATCACCATAAGAACCTTGCAAAAAGTGGCATTCCTGTGGTGGTAGGTACTTGTAAATGCGCCCCAATATCTTTGATAATCTGGTGCTGTTCTGCTCTTTCCCTTTCACACAACACAGCGCAGCTGCTTCACCAGCATGGCTGGAGTAAAGAAAATCTAGGACTGTACATCACAGCATCCAGCGAGCTAATGACATTTTCTAACAAGTATAACTAACTATGATTTTTAACTGCAATTAATTTTCTACCTTTGCGTTTTAACTGGTTTTAAGAAGAATTTTCTTTAGTAACTGTAACAACGAAAAAGGCAGCTAAGGTGGATGAAATCATATTGAATGTCTATCTAAAATGTTATTCTTTCAAGTGTCAATATTGCAATGGTTTTAGTTAACTAGGCAAAAATAAAGAAACTCTCGAGAGTAATCCATATTAGAGCTTTCTTAGATGATGCAGCACACCAGAAAACTTGATAAGGTTAATGTACTAATCTTAGTTCGTCGCTTTGTTTATTGTTGAGTCCATGGGCTCTTCATGGTCATATGTAAATAATAGAATTCAGAATTGGATTTTAACCTTGTAGTTATAAATTGGTCTGGTGTATTTATGCATGACGTTTGAACATACATTTATTGTATGTATGATTAATGTTTTATTTTAACTGCACTGTGTGAATTTTGGTTTTAAGAGATCGATGTTTTAATCATATAATAATTTATTTTAATATTTTGTGCTTTTATGGCTCAGATAATTTGTGCCGAATAAAGCTTTCTGATAATGATGACTGCTCTGTTTCTCATTGCTATATTTCGGTGTTAAATTAGTAGAAATGAAGTGCAACCTATGCCCAGAGATTGCTAACTTTTGTAAACAAATGAGTAATGAAGAAATACTATCATTAAATGGGCAACCTTATGTCAGATAATTATCCCTCTTTTGACACATAATTTAGTGAAGTAAAGAAAAAAGAGGACTGGTGAAATTAAATATTTGCCTGTGATCACACTATTTTGTTAAGGGAGGACACGATTAATCAAGGTTTCGTATTTTCAGTTTGACTAATTAGCCACTAAATGAGTATCCATTTGTCTCTCCTTTTAAAGCATGGCTCCTTATGGGCTTGAGGTTCCAATAGGACTTCAAACTGAGCCAGAGCCAGGCTTTAGGCTTGAGGCTGGCTCGAGCTATCATCGGCTCGCCAACCTCTACCATTGACCCTGACAGGGCCACCTTTAGTGCTGGGGTCTGCCACTGTGACATTATTTAATGGCACCCCAAAGCCCCCCCAGAGACAAACTTCTCCATGGATTCCCTTAAGAACACTCTCCAATGGAGTCCCTCATCTCTACATAGACCCTCTCATATGCATTTAATTTCTTTTATAGGTCTACTCATCCCATTTATGTAGGGTAGGGTGTTTAAGCGTATTACATCGCATACATATTATACAGAGACAATGACTCATATAAGTGAGTAAATCAATGCATCGAAAATTTTACTTAAAACAAGGAGGGCTACAATGTGTAGGAGTCACAAGTCATCCATACTGGTAGGCATTATATGATAAGAGTGCATGGTATGGAGAAATACAAACTCAGGAATTAAAACATAACCTACTGGTTTAGATTGTTTAATAAGTATTTATTGTTTTCCCAAGAAATCCTATTTAGCAACCATAGAATAATGGAAGGTTGGGGAAAAATAACTGTAAGTAACAAAAGGAACTATGTGACAAGGGCAGTAGCCCATTGAGCTATTTGCATTAAAAACATATTTGATCAGCATATTAAACCTTGTGCTTTGCAGGAGGCACATTTTCTCACTTCTACTTTGAGTCAAAACTGGAACTAGACAAAACTCAGATCTCTCTAACAGATACTTTAAGTTAATCACCAGATTTAAACTGACCTTTTTACTATCCCCTAAAAATTGCTGGCACACAAGGAACTCTGCACTCTATAAAAAATATTTCTAAATTCAGGCCCCCAACGTCTCAGGGCTTGGCCCCCTAGTAAAGTGGCTCAAACCCCTGGATAAAAGCAGAATGCCCTGTCCTATGCCAGGGCAGGAGGGGGCTCACTACATGCTGACATTGTCCCGTTGTTTTTCTGTGTGGCATACAGAATGAGAATGGGCAGGGAGCAGTAAGTGCGAAGCCGGGGAGAGGCTGCTCTTGTGCTGAGAGGAGGAGTGCGAGCTGGCCCCAACAGGGAGATCTGCAGAACTCAGAGCCTTTTCACATGACACAATGAGCTCCCTTCAGCCTCTAGAGCTACGGACCGAAGACATCCCTGAAAGGTTTCATCACAAATAATGGACGTGAGGCCCAAATAACGGGCTCACTGTGAAATTTACAGATGGGTGGTCACCCTTGTGCTGGAAGAAAGGGCCACTCCTCCCAGTAGACATGGTGCCACCCTGCAGAGTACAGTATAAGTTAAACTTGTGACGTGTTCCCGTATGATGGCCCTAAGTGGGAGAAAAAATGTGCAAGGTGGAAAACCTTCTCTGCACTCTTAGGATACTTGATTGAACGTTAAAATTGAAAAATTAAGAGAATTGCAAGCACCAAACCACTCCTGAAGGAATAAGGAGAAAAGAGTCAAGACAGATAGTAGGAGAAAAATCCAGTACAAGTTCCTGGTGCAAGGAGCCAAAATCAGGGACAAAAAATGGAAGCAGAGGACAAAGATTGTTACTAAAAATAAGGGAAAGAATGCATTGCGTTACATCCTTCACATAAAAAAGAGCAGCTCTGGCAGCGCCAGCGCTCAGTCACATGCTGAGTGTGGCTTCTCAGAAAAGGCCACCTGACAGCTTGATCAATGTTTCTTCCTCTTGGGCCTGCTCAGGGCCTACTGTAAGCTGAGTTCTTGGAAAAGATGGACCTCTGCCAATCCATTCATGCATACCGAGCTGGAACAAAAACACAAGGCCCTGTCAGTTCCAGGGCATGACATGCCAAGGATGTTTATCCAAATTAAACTTCTAATAAAAGGATGTGGTCGAAGGAGCACTTCCAACGTAATTTAAGGTCAGATTTAGCAGTGAATGTTTCATGTCAGAGACTTTGGCAAGACAAGTAATAGAATGTCCAATTGTTTACTCTGCCTAAAATAATGGTGCTCAGGTTTTTCCATCAGCATCTCAATCTTAGAACAAGAGAGGTGGAAGTGACAGGAAGACAGCTCAATTTTGCCTTGCCCAAACAGTTTGGTTCAGTAAGAAATCCATGACAAGATTCCTGTCGATGTACCTTCAGGGTCTAGGCTGCTCGCGCTACTGCAGGACATGACTGTGGAAATTATCTAATGTGTACATTTTTAAATGTTTTAATACACTGTGGAGCTAATCACAGTGTCCTACTGCTGCTACTGCCGTTTTTGCACATTGTTTTTATTTTCGTTGATTACTAACGTTTTTAAAATAATATTTGCACAAACGCCTCAACCTACTGCACTTACAGTGTTGTTTCATACCTGAATTGCGGTGCCCCCTGTTCCGCCGCGGCTTGTGCCGTTTGAGCGGAGGGGTCTACACCACCTTGGAAGCGTCACTATCCCCTGGAACCAGCAGGGTCAGCGCTCCAAGCCTCGATCCCAATTACGGTTCCCGCCCACTGGCCCTACTTAGTACAGGGCGCAGAGCGGACGCGCGCAGCGGCGCGCCGGCGGCGCGCCGAAGGCGCGCCAAAGGCAAGCCCGTCTGCGCCCGTCCGCTCCCGGCCGACCCCAGACGCCAGAAACCCTGCTCGTCATTCTGTCTCTAGACCCGCCTACACCTCTCATAGGTACAAGAAATGGGCATCATCAGGTATACGAATGCTGAACTACACAACCTTAACCCAGCTAAGCTTTTACTGTCCACATCCCTGCCCCTTTGCTTGCAACTAAAACCTACTGCAAGTAACCAGCCTAAATCTCATACTATTAACTGTGTCCCTAAGACCCCACCTAATCTAGTCTGCCTCTACTGCAATGCCAGATCAGTGGCCAAACATGCTCTCCAAATCTGGGCACTCTTAGACTCTGTCAAACCAGATATACTGTTTGTCACAGAAACCTGGCTACACAAATCGTCCGCACCAGACATTGCACTAGCATTACCCCCGGCCTATTCGATACATAGACTCGACCGACAGGGTAACAAAAAGGGGGGGGGGGAGGCAATAATTTATAAATCAGCCATAAAAATATACATTAATGACTCATATCTTGAATACTGGGGTGAAATGCTCATTGCCACCGTCACTGTGAATAATAAAGAAACATGGAAGGTAGCTCTTATCTACAGACCCCCTGGATCAAAGACAAATTTTTCTGAGAAGCTAGTAGAAGCAATAGCGCCCTATGCTCTCTCCTCGGAGAATTTTCTCCTCTTGGGAGATGTAAATTACCATCTTGAACTCATCACCGACCCTGGCACAATAGACCTAATTGCCAGCCTGGAAGCCCTGCAGTTGTGTTTACTCCCTACAGGCCCAACTCATGTAGCTGGACACACTCTGGACCTAATATGCACTAACTCCCAAAAAATCGCGGTCACGCAGACTGACCTGGTCTTCTGGACGGACCATTCTATCATAGAATTCACTATCAAAGGATCTATGATCCCGACGACCCGCCCAGACAAGATGAAAAAAAGCAGACCGTGGAATAAAATCACCATGCCAGCCTTTGTTAAATCTTTTTCTCCTCCCTTAATTTCTCAATGCACTAATCCTAGTTCAGCTGCCATGGAACTTGAGTCAGCCATTACCACTGCGCTAGACGACATAGCACCCATGCGCACTTCTAAGCCTCCGAAAAATAATTCTCCCTGGTTTACAACAGAGCTTAAACTAATAAAACTTACCACTAGGATAGCAGAGCGAAAATGGAGACACACAAAGAGCGCCCTAGACAGGGAACTTTATAAAGATGCTCATAGACAGTACATGAAAGATATTGCTGAGGCAAAAAAAGTCTATTTAGGCAATAGGATCACTCTAGCAGCAAACTCACAACGTGAACTGTTTAATATTGTTAAGGAGTTCACAACACCCCCAGGTATACAACAGGCGACCCCTGATTCTAAGAACTGGGTGGAATCCGTAGCCACCTATTTCCATGAGAAAATAAATGAAATCCACAAACAGTTCCCTCAACCTACAACAGAGGAAGAGAGTACCATCCCTCACATGATAAGGCAAAACCCCTTCGACAGCGACTGTACCATGCTAAAACAGTTCTTACCCTTGACCGAAAGAGACGTGAACCAAACTTTGCTGAAAATGAAATCTGGAGCTCCTGGAGACCCCGCCTCGCCGCAAGTTATATCCAAAATCTCCCCAGCTCTGATCCCCACCTTGACCAATATTTTTAATCAATCAATTCAGCTCTGTATTGTCCCCAACCATTGGAAGGAAGCAATAATTAGGCCCATTTTAAAAAAACCCACGGCTGACCCGGACCAACTTGTAAATTATAGGCCCATCTCCCTTTTACCACTCTTTGGGAAAGTCATGGAGACCCTGATCAACAAACAGCTTATAGCCCATCTGGAGTCCAATAAACTCCTTGACCCATCCCAATCTGGTTTCAGGGCATTCCATAGCACTGAAACGGCTTTGCTGGAGATCGTGGACAACATAAGACTGTCCTTGGATGCGAAAGAATCAGCCATCCTGGTTCTATTGGACCTATCTGCGGCCTTCGACACCATCTCGCATCGTGTCCTGTTAGGACGTCTTGCCGAGATTGGTGTCGAGGGCAACGCCCTCCAATGGATATCGAGTTACCTTGGAAATAGGCGATCAAGGGTCCAACTAGGCCCCCACACCTCTATCTGTTACAAAAATGACAAAGGCGTCCCGCAGGGATCTATTTTGAGCCCAACCCTGTTTAACGTTTATGTGTCCCCCTTGGCAAAGATCATCCGAGAAAATGGCTTTGGGACCATATCGTACGCCGACGACACTCAAATTCTCGTCACTATTAACCATAACTCTGACGACGTAAAAATTAGGTTTAAAAACTGTCTGATTGAGATACAAGAGTGGATGACTAGAAACTACCTCATGATGAACGCCGGGAAGACCGAAATCATGCTTTTCGGCAAAGCTGACCGTATCTGGTCATCAGATTGGTGGCCAGACTCTCTTGGTCCCTGCCCCGTCCCCAAGCCATACGTCAGGAACCTGGGAGTAATCCTGGACAACAAGCTCACCATGTCCGAACATATAAAAAAAACAGTGGGAAGCAGTTACGGCCAGATGCGAATCCTGAGGAAAATCTTTAAATGGATCCCACTCTCAGCACGCATGCCCCTAGTCCAAGGACTCATTGTTAACAGGATGGACTATGGGAATGCCCTATTCTCGGCCATCAACCGAACACTACTGAACCAACTACAGGTTCTCCAAAACACAGCGGCTAGGATGGTATTAGGCTTACCCCCTCGCACCCCCTCAGCAGACTGCCTAAGATCACTCCATTGGCTTCCTGTGCAAAAACGCATACAGTTTAAGCTCTGCTGCCTAGTCCATAAGGCAGTAAATGGACTTGGTCCTGCTTACCTTGAACAGAAACTCAAAACTTATGCCCCAGGCAGGACTCTACGCTCCTCCGGTAAAGCCTTTCTCTCCGTTCCTAAAGTCCGTACAGTGAGAAACGGAGACAGAGCTTTCAGCAAAACCGCTCCAGAAGCATGGAACTCCCTCCCCATCTCACTGAGAACAGAGCCAGTTCATTCCAAATTTCGAAAACAATTAAAAACCTGGCTCTTCTAATCTAGTCCTCTAGTGCTCCGAGCCCCGATCCCCTGAATCTGTTTCGAGTTGAGGATTCTTGTCAGTTGCCAGCGCTCTGAGACCTTCGGGTGATTTATGCGCTATACAAATGAAATAAAATGGAAAATAAAATGGAAATGATTACATGCAAGGGCTTATAAATTCACAGGCACTAGGGGCCAGATGTTGGAGCCAAAATACCGGTCGGTAACGGCCGATTTCGGCCGTTACCGACCGGTATTTAAGAATTGGCATGTAGGGGCATAATTTTACAGAATCGGTAAATTTACCGTTTCGGTAAATTTACCGATTCTGTAAAATACCGAATCAGTATTTTTACCGATTCGGTAAATCCCAGATGTAGGTGGGACTCTTCTAAGTCCCAAAGGCCCTACAAATTCGGTATTTTACCACCCAATCCAATTGGGTGTTAAAATACCGAATCCAGGTGTGCATGCACATGTGTGCATGCACACCTAGCCATGTGACAGACAGACATGCCCTTAGGGCATGTCTGTGTGCCACATGGCGCACATGCCTATTTTTGGGGTGCCAGAGGGTGTCAAAGTGACACCCCTGCACCCTTGCTGGAATCGGTATTTACCGATTCGGTAATTACCGAATCGGTATTTCCCATTGATTCCTATGGGCTTCACAGCCCAATAGGAAATACCGATTTGGTATTTACCGAATCGGTAAATACCGAATATTAACGATTCGGTATTTCAACATCTGGAAATACCTACATCTCCCCCCTTCATATTTACCGATTCATAAATACCGAATCGGTAAAATTCGGTATTTATGAATCGGTAAATAACATTTACCTACATCTAGCCCTAGGTCATGCTTCTACTTGATTCGGCCCTAATCTGTGGAACCCTAGAGCAACAGTATTTTACCATGTTAGGCCCTAAATACAAGTTGTGATGATTTGGTTGTCCTATTTATCACAACAAGTAAATGCCAATCACCACCACACCAAGAAATACAATACAAGTTACCACAGAGGACAAATACGAGCACCAGCCAAAAATGTTTTGTGACTCTGTCCCTCTTCCTATTAATACAGAATTAATCAGAACCATGTAGACTCACTCTGTGATCCACTCCTAAAATGCTGACTTAACATGAAGTTTTCTCCTAAAGCCCACACCCTCTCAGAGCTCTGTGTCTAGAACTCGATTTCACTCAAAGCTCAGCAAGGTTCAGACTTGTGTAAAGCGCAGTTCTTGAAAATACCAAGGCTAGCTCAGACCTCTGCTCTTGTTTGCGAGAAAGGCATTGATGGTGTACAGCAGTGCTACTCAGAGTACAGCAGTGCTACTCAGAGTACAGAACACGGACAGCTGCAGCCCATACTGGTAAGAACGCGGGGGCCGGGTGAGGGGGGATTTTGATGGACAATGTCCAGGGCAACTTAATTATTTATTTAATTTTCCCTGGTCATCGCTCATTGAAACCCCCCTCACCCAGCCCCACCACCCCACTGCTCTTACCTGTATGGGCCGTGGCTGCCCCAGGACCGCCAGGCAGACCTTGTTTGTGAGCCCACAGACCGTTCCCATGGCCCCCTTCTTGGGCAAGCCCAGCACAGATGCTCTGTAGCAGCTACCCAGGGCTTTCAGTAAATACAAAAGAGGGTTACTGAAGAATGTGCGATAATAACTTCACTGTGCATGCTCCAGTGGCCCTCTTTTGTGTTTACTTAGAGCCTCGGTCACGACACGCACCTGGCACTGACGCGAAGCAAAGACTCTTTAAAAGTCAGCTGTTTCACATTCAGAACTGACTTTTAAGGAGCCTTTCAGCAAGTTTGCTGCTACCTTTGCCGAGGACGTCGTCACCTGCAGCATGCTCTGTCACCGCCACCCGCAGCCTGGTCTCTTCGGCACTTCTCTCCACCCACAAAAAGGACTGTAGACGCAGCAGGGGGCCTCCAGCTGATTGGGCCAGCATGCTCCCCTTCTCGCCGCCCACTGAACCACTTGTTTCCCTTCTTTGCCAGCTGCTCGCCGCCAGCCAGCCTGCCCTCCTCATCAGGAAGCCTACCTTCCCAGTAAAATCTGCTTGGAGGTGGCCTTTCAGGTCATTATGTAGACTGTTTTTAGACTGTTCATGTGCCTGTTTAATGGTCTCCCTTGGCAGTTTTTACGGTTGATTTCCCTGATATTAAAACTAACATAGCCAGCAGCAAGCGCAAATCCATGCAGTCTTCCATACCTTGCAAAAAACATATTCTGCATGCCTATACAAGAGAACAACTACCCCAATTTTCTGACATGGGTCACTTTTTCAGTTTTCTAATTTACTAAAGGGGGCCAAAAACAGGTATTTTAGTACCAGGCCGATTTTGTGTCCAAGTTTGACCCTGTCCCTCGCACCCCCATGTCACTGCACGCCCTTTTTTATGGGCTAAAACCAGCCTTTGTGTCCCTGTTTACAAGTAAGCAGCATATGTCTTGTTCCTTCATGTCTGTATACAGGTGAATGCTGACTCACCTGTAGCTGCATGTGTGTTGTGTGTTATATGTGAACATTACTCATCTATCATTGCAAAAATCATCTATCAAAGAGTGCTTTAGTAAAGGTAAGTAAATGGCACATATATGATGGTAAAGTGTTTCTTCAGTGTAAGGGCAGCTCTGGCTTGTAATTTGCAAACATGGCCCACTTTTTTGTACCTATTTAATTCACAAATGGGGGGCACTTTTATTTTGGTGTCCGGTCTATTATCTGTCCCAGTCTGATGCTTATAATAAAGAAGGATTGCTCATAATAACGAGGGTGACTTAATTACCGTTTTGGGGCCTCTGCAGAGCCTTAGAACTAGTGGCATCACCCTGGGGAGCCGTCTTGTAGAGCACTACCGGTGATTGCCTTGACCCCCACCCCCTGCCTCACCACTAGCTAAAAAAAGAACAATGGCCTCCCAGCCTGGGAACAGCCATGCTGTTCTTTTTTCTAATTTTATGTACTCTTGAATTCCTTCTGTTTTATTTTTTTCTAGGATGTTGTGTTTTTGCAGTTATTTTCATGCAATATATTACTCTTGTGTGCTGTACTGTAAAAAGAGCTGCCTCCATATTTATGTGCATTCAGGTTGTGCGCCGGTGTTTATAACAGGGCACCGTTGAGAACTGTGTAGATCAGGCCTAAGGCAAAGCAAACTTCTCACAGTACCCATCAGTGGGTTATGAATGGGTTCAGAATAAATGCTTATCCAAACCATGGAATGCCTCTGCTAAGCACATAGACAACAATAGTCAGGTGGTGCAAATAGAAATGTGCTTCTATGCAAAAGTGTGTGATTGACAAAATGGGAAATACAAGTGCTGAAATATTAGTATATCCATTATTTTTAACTGGGAAAGGTGACAATCCTACATCTGGTATAGTTAAGAAAAAAAAGTGAAAATGCTTGTCCTGCATCCTTATTTGTCACCCTTAAAGTATGCTGCAGTCCTGTATTAGTTTGGGTTTTCTGGCATTATTTTCTTCTACAGTTGATTACCATTTTGTGACGACCTTTTTTTAAGTTCAATATTGCAAACAAGGCTGTTGCTTGGAGGCCTATTGCAGCTATAAAAAAAAATCTAAAAAGGGGCCTTTCGCCCGCCATTCACTTACCTTTCATTGGTATCATTATTACTCCTCTTTGCTGCCTTATAATTTGGTACTGTGTTTAATGCTGTCACATCCGGGGTGTGAAGACAAAACTGGATTTGGTCAAGCAAGTGGAGTACATTTTAGCCATCAAACTAGGATACCTGGCAAGTTGCAAGCATAATTGCAAAAAGTCCTTTTTTTACTGGCTTCTCTGGTCTCTGGGAATGGACCAAGGCCAATAAGTGTGTTAAAAATTAAATGTTTAATGGCAATGTCCATTTTTCGTGAGCTGAGGTGCCAGTCCATTTGTTGTGTGCTGATGTGCCACTCCATTTGTCGTGAGCCGAGGTTTTGTTCCATCAGTTGTGAGATGGTTTTGTCCATCTGATTCCTGGTCCCTGCTATATATTATACAGTAATGCACCAGTTGCAGAGCTCTGAAATGTCGTACATTCCAGTTACCAAGCCTGCGAAAGACCCAGACCCATACAGAGTGAACACAGGGTATTCCTGTTTGCTTTGCAAAGAGAAAGTAAATGCTCTCAAAAGATATAACCTGGAGCTGCACTACATAACCGCCGGACACTCAGGATATACAGAAAACATTCCATTTAACTGAAAACTGCGTTCTTCAAAAGTGGCATTATTAAAGCAATCTCTTCTTTCCCAACAGAAGCTCTTTCTTTGTCAGATGAAGGAATCTGAGGCTGTTACAGAAGCATTGTTCAAAATATGCTAATTACTGGACAAACATATGAAACCATTCAGCCAAAATGTTATCTAAAAACTATAGTAATAAGGTCAGACTTTTAAAGGAATGGGAACATTTCAGCTATCCAATCTGTGCAAGCATATTGGAGGCAATGGGTGAAAACCTCCAGGAGCAGGTGATCAGAACAATCTGAGATTCACCGTTCTTCAGCATTGCCATGGATGAGTCAACAGATAAAGTGATGTGTCCCAGTTATTAGTTTGGGTGAGATATTAGGACCCATTGATTCATCCAAAAGAAGATATCCTGTGCTTTTCTACCAATGCCAGGGCACACAAGAAGAGGAGCTATATTGGACAACATATATACCTTATTTGAAACACATCACATACCATAAACAATCTCTTTCAGCATCACAAAAGATGGGGCTCCTGCCATGGTAGGCCATGACAGAGGTTTCGTATCTCTGTTTAAAAAGAAGCTCACTAGACACACTCATAGAATACCACTGCACTATTCATCAAGACATTCTGTGCGCAAAATCAAAACCAAGAGAACTGTATAATGTCCTAAAATTTGCAGTGAAGATTGCTAATTTTATTTGTGCCAAAAAGCCCTTAACCATAAACATTTTAAAGCAATACTGCACGATACTGTAGCTGAATATAAAGATCTCTTGAAACACACTGAAGTGCAATGGCAAAGCAAAGGGAACGTTCTAGAGCAGTTCATCTCTTTGCTTCCTAAAATTGTAAACTTTGTAAACAGTAGAGGTCAATAACTCCCCGAACTGACGGATATTAAATGGCTTATAATGCTCCATTTTCTTTCAGTGCTCTCAATTTGACTTTGCAAGGCAAGCAGTTGCTTGTCTTCTCCATGATGAATGGTATTTACTCATTTGAAAGTAAGCTTGTGCTAGTCAAAGATCAACTGGATAATGCTGACTTCGCCCACTTTCTAAAGCTGTGACTCAAAGGTTTCAAAATGCACATGAAATGCCGTAAAAGCTAAACCTTGGTTCCTGTCTTGAGGACATTTCTGGGGGGATCAAAAGGCGATTTCCCCAATTAAGAGCGTTCACTCCTCTGCTCAGGCTGGCTGCAAACCCCTGGATGGTGAGTGCACGAAATCTTGAAGTTGTTAAACTTATTGGCATGAAAAGGGCGCAAGCAGAAATAGAGCTGATTGACATGCAGCACAATTCAGCTCTTGAAGCATTGTTTTTTTGGGGGGGCAAAATAATTTGGAAAATCATGCTTTCTGATAAATGTTCCCTTCTTTTTGCAGAGGCCCAGAAAGTCATTTATATGTTTGGGTCAAAATATGCTTGTGAAAGTTTGTTTACCACAACAGGAGTTTTGAAGAGTAAACTCAGACATAAACGTACAGACTTACATCTGGATCAGTTATTGAGGCTTACCGTTCCATACATAGTACCAAATTACAGGACACTACTGGGAAACATGAAGTGTAAAATAAATTCCTAATATAGATGTCTTTTACTTACCTATTTTTCAGAATCCGTTAAACCTGTGTTGCCTTGGGCCTGTGCTGGATATTAGGTTAATGAGGATTACCATCCAATGCCTCTTAACCCCTCCGCTGCGCTGAACGTTCTGCGCTGGTGCGGAATGTTCTATTGCACGGGCGGGGCCGGAACGTTCAACGTACGTGCGCAGCATTACCGAGGTAGTGCACGCGACGTCCGCTGAACGTGGCCAGCACTGAAGGGGTTAAAATTGCTACTGTCTGATAATAAAAATTTATTATCAAAATGTCGACAGAATGTGTTTTTTTCAAGTGTGCATATTGTTATAATCTGCTATGCTTGTGGTGCATTCTGTGCCCACCTCCATTGTTCAGTGCTCTGCTCAGCCAGTGTGTGATGTCATGGAATGTTGGTGTGTGAATGGCAGTTAAATGGGCTGGGCTGAGCAGAGAGGATGCTGCCCCTGGTGGGGTACTTTAGTATGTGACTTGTAACCTCTTCAGCAATACTATAGCCTGTTATTCTACATGAACTGGCTACCTAACTCCTACTTACTAATAAGGAATCCTTAATTACAACACTGGCGATGACAGGAAAATTAACCTATGTGTGAGAGATTCACTGATGAAAATAAAGAGGAGACGGTAAATTGAACACAAAACAAACCTACATGAGAGTAAAACTGATGAAAACAAAGAAGAAAAGGTATACTGAAGTCTGGAGAAAAGAAAAGAGACGTCCTGTACTCCATCAGTGTGTTTTCCAATAGAAAACCTGTGGACAACGAACCCAAAAACTAAAAATTGGGGTGTCAACTGCTGAACTCTGAATGTACAGAATTGGAAAATGTACAGACTTTAACAATCAACTAACCAGTGCCAATACTGAGTGGAGCTTGTTTCAATTCAGCATTTGGATTGGTGAAACAGCAGTGAGTAAAAACATACCAGTGGGAAGTCAACCAGCAGTGCGTGAAATACGGGCATTGTCAGCAATTGTGACCTGATTTAATTGCCTTCTGTGAAGTGTAGTGAACAAGTACATCTGGAGATGAAGGGTGGGTCACCCTAAATTTTGCAGCGGTAATTGAGTGTAGGTGTTTTGCGAGTAAGACTGGCAAGCCGCAGTGTTATAGTTTGAAGAGCACGCGTGGTTCCCCATGTCCGTGCAAAGCGCTTTTATCCAAGGCATTATCAAACCTCAAGGGAGCACGTGGGGCCTGCATTATGCATTGCCAGGACCATCAACGTGTTGCAAAGCGAAGCTCTTATCCCATTGTACATGCCGTTAGGAGCTGCCGCCAGGAGTTCAAAGTATGACGATTGAATGCTGTAGTTTAAAGTAACCATAAAGCTGCTGTGCGCCTCTCCCGAGAATTCCGTGGGGGATAAGTGCAGAACGTCGGGCCAAGCGCGTGTGAGGTACGCACGTGCGACCGCCATGATGACATCACAGCTGGGAGGCTGGGGTACATGAACTGTTTTGTTAATGCGGTAGCCGGCAGCAAGACCAGGACGTGTTTGACAGTGTTTTCACAAGGATGTGCTTGACAGTGCAACACGTCAGAGCGTTGAGTTTTTTCCTGTGAGAAAAAGTAAACTGGAGCCGTTCTATGTGAGTAAAAGTATCTGGAGCCAATACGTAGGTTTTAAGCGGTGAACTCTGGGACATTGGAAATGCATTTGAAGATGCAAAACTGTGGTGGAGTAACATGTGGCCCCTCAACAAAACAAATTGTATCCAGTGTTTTGTGGCAATAGAATAGCTCAACAGCCGATCTTCACATGGTATTTGGAGGTAATGAACTGTTTCAATAGGATGTGCTTAACTATGCTGTTTTGAATCTACTACCAGTGTTCTACGCAAATGTTTGCGTGAACTGTTGTTCAACAGAGAGGAGGATTTTCGGTGTGGCTGCCAAACAAATTGTTTTATTTTATGCTGAATATTTACAGATGGTGTTGGTTGTATTGTACATTCTTGATCTTAAGTAGTCAGGAAAAATCTTTTATATGTGTTGCATGTGAGGCAGTGTGTAATTTAAATCCCTGGTCCAGCAAGAATGCACAGAAGAGGGTGAGTTATTTAGGTTCCTGGCAGTGGCGGCTGGTGACATTTAAAAGTGGCAGGGTGTAAAATTTAATGGTGGAGCACACCATGGCTTGCGAGCATAGCGTGCGAGCCTGAGCGACCTAAGGAGTGTTCTGAGAAATTTTTGAAAACTGAGTGGGCAAATGGTGCATTTTCAAGCTAATTTGTCTAGACCAACGCTAACCTCCTTTTTGATTGTGAAGTGTAAAGTGCACGTGGTTATGTGGTTATGGCTGACGCCATTAGCACAGGTCATCTCAAAAACATTTTAGGCTCTGGCACTAAAGTTTCCTGTTTTACAAATTATACACTAGATACATTCTCTTGACTCCAGTAGCGCCCACTCTTGGAAAGACTGCCACATAACGCTATCTCTCACTTGTATTGGGCAAAGTAATGGACTGAGCATAAGAAAGATGTATTCATTCTGCCGGAGATCTAGAACTAGACACTGTGCAAACTGTGAACTAAAAAAAATCTGAAACAAAAAAAAAACCAAGTCAACAAAATACTGGTCCACAAACATATTTCCATGCACACATTGGCACTCGAATCCTTTTTGACTAACAACAAGTCAGGCTTTAATCTTCAGGAAAGCAATGAAGTGTGCACCTTGTCTCTTGGGTGACACCTGAAACTTGTTGGCAATATAAGCCCTGCCTCACCCTTGTTTGCAGAATTTGACACTCTGGAACAAAAGATCCACATGGGCTCTGTGGACATCTTACAATTTCCCTTAACCATCTATGTGGAGTTGTTCTCTCACGGCCACGATTGTCCAGCGTTATTTTAAATCATGCAATTAATGGTTAAAATATTGGTTATGTTCGGGCTTGGGTAGGAAGGAGGTAGTCAACAAGTATGCTGATTACACCTAGGAATTCATGAGAGTGCCTATTAACCAGTGCCAACCAGTACCAATGTCGTCATGAACAAAAAAAATACTCTCCTCTTTCAAAAATCGATCAGATCACAGATAGAGCATCATGCCATCTGCCCTGTAAAAGACTCAGTGGAGAGCATTTAATTCGTCTAGGAAACACCTTCTCCACTTTTTAAAAATGAATTCACAGATGAACCCAAATGGCATATAGCAGTATTTACAAATACACATGCACTATAGGACGCAAATTCTATGCATAATCACTCTCAATAAATCAAAATTAGAAAGATTTAGCTCAATCCAAACACTACTCGTCTTCCTATATGGGCATACATTCTCAATAACCACAAACAGCAACAACTACACTTAAGACCAGCCTAATTTGCACTATTCATGACAGGGAACCCAGAATGCAATGCACACTTTAAAGAAAATATAGTCTTTGTCAAAGCCAGCAGGTTTGGCATTTGCTGTTAACCTTTTGGCTTTGCCAATGATTTTTTTGTTTGTGAAAGTTTGTGTGTGAAGGCACAATTTGTATGAAAGCAAGCCTTTTCAAAAGCCAAAAGGCATATATTTTTATAGAGTAGCACACTTTGCACCACTAATCAATGCACTACTTGTTGCGCAGAAGCACACACTGTGCAAGGGAAGAATGTTGTCAATCACAGTGGCTGAAGTGAGCTGACCCTGTGCCTCACGCTTTAGGCTGTGGGTGGGCAGAAGCATAATGTGAATGACACTACAGCAAACCAATGGATCAAGAGGGCTGACTGATATCCCTGTACGTATGTACAGTATATATGTATTTATTAAAACAAACGGTTGTCTAACCCCAGAACTAAAAATGCAACTTTGAATTTGTTAGATCATTTGTGGTTTGAATGAAATAATGCTTAAAATTAAAATTGGGCGAAGTATTATCTGCACATCTTTCCTAATGATATGAAGATATGAGGATATATATCTGACACAAGTTTCAAGTGAGCAGCGGGACAAAAAAGATGCAGGACATGTCAGACTTTCAACATGTTTTTGTGCCCGGCCTCATGCGGCCTGTTTTCTAGTTTGAACCTGTGGCAAGAGAGACTTGGGGGAACAGGTGGCTTCCTCGTTATATTTAGTGTGAGTACGGCTGGAGGAAGTACATATGCTAGGGTTCACTTGGTCTGGGAGTTGTGCATTTATTCATTTAGGTGCAGGGTTATTATCCACATAAGTGAACTGAAGCGACTTAATGCAGAACGTCCCTCTCTTTACACACACCCAGCTTGGATCGCAAGCAGATGCCTTCGAAATGGTAAAGAAATCTGTAATGTATGTCAATATTGGCAACAACAGCCTATTAAAACAAAAATCAAATTGCTGCCTTCAGTGCCAGCCTAATGATCTCGTGCGTGTCCCCGTTTGTCTTTCTCTGAAAGGAGAGGGCTGGGAACAGCTGCTCGACCCTGGAACACGTCTTAGGTCGCCATCCCTAAGATATTAGCGCTTTGAAGACCCTTAGGTTTGTGGAATGCTGTATAAGAGTACGAAGGCAACCAGATTGTAATTTGACCTTCAGTTTCATGGCAGTAGCCGGGTGACCCGACTCAAAGACTGTCAACTCCAAGAAATATTGAATTTCCCAATATTGCAAGCTAGTTCACGCGCACTTTTCTTGCCTGTCCTTGCTGGGCTTCGTAATAAACTGTATTGAGCCATGTGTTCAGTAGTATTAATTCACTGTATCTGCCCTGAAATAACTTTTAAAAATGCCCGCCTGGGCCTTACCTGGGCTGCTGGCGAACTGCCGACGGACTCCTAAGGCTTCCTTCCAGAAAGTTCTACCACCACAGAATCCTCAACTTCCCGCCTCCCACACCCCTTTCCCAAGTCGTCACAGGGTGGGTCCCACCACGCCCTGTAATGAGTTGGGAAAGGGTGTGTCTGACAGTCTCCACTCTCTGATTGACGTGGAGGGTTAGAGATACCGGGGCTTAGACATAAAACGCCCGGGGCTAACTTTCCCTTCACGCCATCAGGGGGTGGAGACTGGACCCTGAAGCAAGGTCTTTGCCGAGCTGATGACATCACAGCCTTCAGGGCTGTGAAGTTATCGGCCCAGCAAACACTTGGGCTTCTTTGGGCCGCTAGGGGGAGCTGGGAGCATGCAAGGAGAGACAGTCAGTCTAGTCACATCACATACCTCCAGCCGCCACGGCCACAACGAACGGCCACTGTCACATCGGCGGTATGGACACTATAATCATTTTTATTTAGATGGCATAAAAAAAACGGGCATTTTTTAATTAAATAAAATATGAGCATCGAGCACTATGGTAACGGGGGCGGAGCCCCGACGCCCTAGGGGAGAAACCGCCACTGGTTCCTGTTCCTGCAGGAGTATGCAGAGGAGGGTGAGTGTTTTTGAGTCCCTGGTCCTGCATGTTTATAAAGTGGGGGGTGAGCGGATTTACATCCCTGGTCCAGTAATGGGCATGCAGCAGAGGGTGAGTGATTTAGGTCCCTGGTCCTGCAAGAGTACGCAGCAGGGGTGGGCCCTGGTCCTGCAAGAGTATGCTGTAGAGCATGGGTACTCACAAACTTTCTGTCGGCGGCCAAAATTACAGTGTGGGTTGTGGCCGAGGGCCGCACCACTAGGGGCGGGTCAGTAGGGGCGGGTCAGTGGTGGGGCGAGGCTAGAGTAAAAGAAAATCAAACCTGTTTCAAAACATTAGACAATGTGACAATGTTATATTTCAGAGCACATTTTGACAATATATTCGTATTAGCAGACAATAGCAATCTTAAGAGGCATTGCATAGCTCCATACACACTTTGACCCCAATTCCATCAGTCTCTCTCTCTCTCTCTCTGTCAGTGTCTCTCTCTCTCAGCCTGTAAGTCTCTCCCTCAGTCAGTCTCTCTCTCAGTAAGTCTCTCTCTCTCAACCAGTAAATCTCTCCGTCAGTCAGTCTCTCTCTTTGTCAGTCTCTCTCTCAGTAAGTCGCTCTGTCAGTCAGTCGCTCTCTCTGTCAGTCTCTCTCTCTGTCAATCAGTCACTCTCTCTGTCAGTCTCTCTGTCAGTCAGTCTCTCTCCCTGAGTCAGTCAGTCAGTCTCTCTCCCTGAGCCAGTCTCTCTCTCTCTGTCGGTCTCTCCCTCTCAGTCAGACTCTCTCTCAGTCAGTCTCTCTCATAGTCAGTCAGTCTCTCTCTCTCTTTAAATAGCAGTATTTCTCTACTATTAACAGACACGCAACAGAACCTAAAAATAGATTTTTAGATCGAACTACAGCGATATTAACATATAACTGACATGGATTGCCTGGTTACAGGGCTTGTAGTGGAATAAAAAACCTGAGGGTTCTCTCAAAGGTCCATGACCGATAAAATTAAGGGGTTGGCTTAAAAACCTGTAAACAAAAATCTTTGATTAGCATGGTGTCCCACCCTACTGATATGTTGCTGTTTGTCATTGGATCCAGAAAAATCAGATACAACCAGTAGCATTATACCTGCAACAAGTCAGGACTATTGGCTTTGCCAATAGTTGTTAGTTGCATGAGATAAATAAGCAACAACTATGACTTTGTTGTATATAAATTATAATATTGAAAATGCGTCAGTTCTGAAATGATGAGACTGTGAAAGAAGTAAAAACAGTGTATTTGAAATTACATCAAAATCTTTGTGCAATGATGCTGCTACTGAAATGAGATTTTTTTCATTCACCCGGCGGGCGTAAATGGAAACCCCGATAGTTAGTTGCCTAAGATAAATAAGCAACAACTAAGGCTTTGTTGTATATAATATATAACATTGAAAATCCTTCAGTTCTGAAATGATGAAACTGTGAAAGAACTTAAACAAGCCTATCTGGAATTACATCAAAGGCTTTGAGCTGCTGTTAAGTTGAGATTTATCTAAGGGAGAAAATGGAGACCCACGTGCTTGTTAGTTGCATAAGATAAATAAAACTATGGCTTTGTTGTATATAATACTGTAAATGCTTCAGGTCTGAAATGATGAGACTGAAAGAATGAAAACATGTCGATTTGAACTGACAAAGGCTTTCTGAGCAGTAGTGCTGCTACCGAGTTAATATATATATATTTTTTTTTTCACCCTGAAGGCAAAAATGGTCACAACAGCGCCATTTTTGAATTTTGAAGACACCTTATAATAGTCTAACTTGATGCTTGTTGCATATTTGCAAGCCATTAATTTCAAGACTCCTTGCATGGGCTCTTAAAGCCAGAGACCCCACTCTTATGTCCGCTCTCCCTGTTAATTTGAGGCTCGCCCACCTCTACTTCATCACTCGAGTTCATTCAGTCCATCCGGAAGTAATATCAGTGAACTGCACATTAGGAAATTTATTTTCAGTTAATAATCCTCTCCTCGAAGAATATTTTGTATGGTGAGGAGAACCGGAGGGCGTGTTCTTCTCCATTTTTAAAAGGAAGCAGATGCCTCTGCCCAATGCAACGAAGCATGCGAGTTATTATTTAGGGACGTGGTAGTGTATTCTAGGGTGCTCTGTAGTAATTTAGGTAAGAGGGGTATCTAATGTGACCAATGGAGTTGGATAAGAAGGGGGCTGCCCAGAAGCATTGGAGCTCCGATAGATGCAAGAGTATTGTAAGCAGTCCAAGTCACGCATCTCATTTGTGTTTAGTACTCTTGAAGTGTGACACACTGAAATCTACATGGCCTTTGGCACTGTGTTAGCTTCTGGCAAAGTGTGTTGGTGCTACTACTATTTCATGTTGGGACAAGGACCCTGGATTAATCGGTCTTACAGTGTGTATGGCTTAGCGAAGACGACTCCTGCAGGGTTTGTGGATAAACAACCAGGCAGGACAGGCACAGTGATGAAAAACTCCCCAATGAAAATGTTACCACTGAGTGTTTCGGTTCATAAACGACCAATGCTAGCAGCCTAGAAAATAGTGACATGGCTGATCTTTACAATTCAGGGGAGCTCAGAGTGAGGAATATAGGCTACATAACCACACATTCCTATCTTCCTGTTGCATAAGATAAATAAAACTATGGCTTTGTTGTATTTAATATTGAAAATGCTTCAGGTCTGAAATGACGAGAATGAAAGAATGAAAACTAGTCCATTTGAACTGACAAAGGCTTTCTGAGCAGTAGTGCTGCTAGCGAGTTAATATAAATATATGTTTTCCACCCTGAAGGCAAAAATGGAGCCCCCGATAGCTACCCGTCTCAGCATCTGCTTTGAAGCACTTGGCCCACTAAAAGCCCTGCCAGTTTACTCTGTGAGAACAAACTCGCATAAAAAGTAAATTTAGCTGATGATTAACTCACAATTGGTCACAACAGCGCCATCTACTGTCGCATACACGTAAATTAATATGCAAAACCACTCACAATAAATAAGGGCACATAAAGAAAGGCAGCAACTTGCGTGCCTTCTTTTAAAATCCTCACCTGCCGTGACCCAAACCTATGACCTCACAGGGGCAGATGAGAGTGAGGGCCGCAGGTGAGCATGCGAGACACTACTTGTCTGCGCATGCCCCTTTGACCTCTACTCAGCAAATGCGGCCCCAGAGGAATCACAACAGCATTAATGGTGCTGAGTCCCTGACTGCTGCTGTTTTCCATGGGGGCCGCTAGGGAAGGTTTGGCGGGCCGCAAATGGCCCGCGGGCCGTACTATGAATACCGCCGCTGTAGAGGGTGAGTGTTTTAGGTCCCTGCTTCCTCAGAAGTATGCAGTCTCTAAGCCTGCATGAGTATACAGTAGAGGGTGACCGTCCCTAAACTTATAAGAGTCCTGTTGCTAAATTCACGAGATGCCCTGTTGTTTTGGCATGAGTATGGGTTGAACGAGATCTGTGTCTAAATTTAATGTGATATTCTGTTGATTTGGGATGAGCGAAGGTTAAATGACACCCATTGTGTTATGCACAAGATGCCCTGTTCTAGGTTGAGTGAGGGTTTAAAGATACCCATTTTGTGGTTAATTTGATTGTTTGTTTCTGGTTGAGTAATAGGTGGTGTGTTATGGGTCTTGTGCAACCTGAATAGGGGTGTATTGCTGGTTTTGTATGTATAGGGTCGTATGAGACCACTGTGTCAATAATTTATAGGAGTATGCATCTTCAAAGGGTCTGTCTCCAGAAGAGATGGAGGACAGGGAGAGAGATAGGAGGCATAGTTTGAAGATGGCCAAATTGGAAGGTAAGAAGGACCTAGAGAGTAAAAAGTTGGATATTAAGAATAACAGGTTGGCATTTGAACTTGAGAAAATGAAACTTGAGCATCAGAGAGTATTGAGGGAGTTGGAGATCAAGGTTAAGAGTCTAGAGATCTCCCCCCTCTGGTGGCAGCATACCTTTAGTACCTACCGAGAGTAGAGTTTACATACCCATGGATGTCATCAAGGATTTCCATAAAAGTGAGGATATTGGGCAATGGTTTGCCGCATATGAGATAGTCATTGTGTCCCACCGGGTTCCTGAGATAGATTGGGGAGCGGGTTGTGGAGATGCTTTGTGAGTGATATGAAAGAGGCCTTGATGACACCATATGGTTTGACCCCAGAAATGTACAGGCAGAGATTTAGAACCTGTAAGAAGTTAGAGGGTACCACTTTGGTTGAATATGTGTCTTTTTATGCAGAGCAATGGATCGCTGGGTAACGGATAGCAAGGTGGAAACTTTGGAGCAATTGTATGATTTGTTTGCATGGGAGCATTTATCTAGTAACCGTTTTCCAGAGCTACGCCAGCACCTTATTGATAGCAAGCTAACTTACCCTAGGAAGCTTACTGAGGAGGCGGACCGCTGGGTGAGCACCCGGGTTTGCAAGGGTCAGATGGAAAACTTCGTCAAAGGTGGGCAGGGTCCCCAGCAGAGAAGTAGGGGGGACAGGGGTAAACAGAGGGAGTTCCAGAGAGGGCCCCAAAGGAATTCCCAAGGGAACCAAGGAGTGGTGTCCCAGCCTCCCCCTAGAAAACGCCAGTGCCCCGACAGGTAGGCCTATTCAGAGGGGGCCTCTTACTTGTTTTAAGTGTGGTCAAGTGGGCTACCGGTATTACGATCCCCAGTTTCCCTAGACGGACTCCAGTGCACCACCCTGTGTGCCCCCCCCCCACCAGATTGCCAGTGTAGCTCTGGGAGGGGAGGAGATGGGTGCCTAAGGTGGGTGGGATCCTGTAGAATTGACCCTTGTCTCCCTGGGAGACTTTGAGAAGGTCCCTAACCTCACGCTGCCTGATAACACTAAGAAGTACAGGCAGTGGGGGACCATTAATGGCCATAGGGTGGAGGCTCTAGGGAACACATGAGCTAGTGTGACTGCTGTCAGCTCCCAGTTGGTGTCCAAAGAGCAGGTTGTCCCCCATGCATTCTGCCCAGTGGTGTAAGTAGACAACTCTGAGAGCCAGTGTGTGTTGGCTCAAGTTCCCTTTGAGTGGGGGGGTCTCGGGAACTCTTCAAGTAGCTGTGAGGTCAGCCATGCCGAATTCCCTGTGGGCTACGGTGGAGAGGAAATCTCACTTGGAAATGTTGGTACTGCCTGAGTGGGCTTGCGCGACCACTCGGTCCATGGCAGCCATTCAGGATTTTCAGATGGACCTGAAGCTTGAAAGTATGGCCCAGGCCCCTGCCTTAAAGAGAAGGGGTAGGGGGTATGGGAAACCGGCCCCCATCGTTCCCATGGTCTAGGAGGGAGCAGACCTTAAGGGGGATGCCTACAGGGGAACAAGTCGCTGAACTGGGGGACCTGCCTGAGCTGATCCATTGGCAGCAGGAAGGGGGGCCCACCAGGGAGGAGTTTTGTGAACAGCAGAGAACATGCCCTTCTCTTGAGGGGCTGTGGCGGCAGGCTGCAGCCCAGGCAGCAGGTGATCAGTCAGGGTCACATCTGATCTATTGGGAGAATGACCTCTTTTACAGCGAGCCTAAGGTTGCTAAGCCTGGGTCAGCCCGTGTGCTGGTGGTACCCCAGTGCTTCAGAGCCTTCCTACTGGAGTTGGCTCATGATGTTCATTTGCTGGACATCTGGGGCAGACCAAGACCTTCAAGAGGCTGGTCACCCACTTTCATTGGCCCCAGGTGCGCAGGAGCTCAGATGCTCAATGCAGGACATGTGAAACTTGCCAGGCAAGTGGGAAGAGCAGGGGGAAGATCAAGGCCCCACTCCAGCCCTTTCCAGTTATCAGTAGCCCATTCGATCGAGTTGGCATTGACATGTGGGACCCCTGGACCCCAAGACAGCCATGGGGAACAGGTTCATCCTGGTCTTGGTGGACCATGCCATCCAGTACCCGGAAGCCATCCCACTCAGGACAATGACAGCCCCTGTGGTGGGACATGCACTGATGGGGATTTTCTCCTGTGTGGGGTTCCCCAGAGAAGTGGTGTCTGATAGGGGTACTAACTTCATTTCCAAATATATGAAGTCCCTGTGGGAGGAGTGTGGGGTAACTTACAAGTTTACGACTCCTTACCAGCCCCAAAGTAATGGGCTGGTTGAAAGATTCAACCGGACCCTTAAGGGCATGATTATGGGCCTAGAGGAGCCCATGAGGCATAAGTGGGATGTCCTCCTGCCATGCCTGCTGTTTGTTACTCCTTTGTGATGTAGCATGTATATGTCTTAAATACAGAGTAGTTTTGGAGAGGCAACCAGTTCATAATACCACTAAAGAGAAAATGTCATTTAACAGGCCTTTGATCAGACGTGCAGCAGAGTGGAGAATGCTCTTCAATGTGGTCAGTAAGGATTTAGAAACAGTGACAAGTACACCACTGCCACCATCCATATGTGGTACATCCAACCATGAACTTTGGTTCTGCAGTCTACTTCCTGCAATAAGGGTTGACTTTCCATAGCAGTGAGAGTTAAAACTAGGCTTTTTTTAACCTTAGTGTTGTGGTTATTAAAGCAGTGGTTGAATTCAGGTTGTATGCACTTGTGGTGAGTTGGGGTGGGAATCCTTCTAAACTTATGTGGAAGAGCCACTCTTTGATTTGGGCTTTTTTTAATCATTGTTGATGAGTATGATTAAGTCCATTTTAACTGGGCGTTACTTTAGGTTGGCAATTGACATACATGCTTAGATGATGGAGAGGCATTTGTTATGGCGGTCGATGTCTTAGAGACTTTCAGATACAGTTGTGTCAGTTGCGTAATGGTGGATCAGGATTCCATGGATGGCAGAAAATTCCAATTGGTTCCCTATATAGGTTGAAGGTCACTTGGAAGAGATGGATCCTTGAACATCATAAGTCACTAGTAGCTCTCGAGAACTAGAGGAGCCCATCAGGTGGAGTTCATAGCTACTGATGATGTTGGACACTAATACACAAATGACAGAACTGGTGAACTCATAAAAGGATATTGGTAGGAACATGAGGGCCAAAAGTGATGAATGCTGCTGAAAAATTTAATAGGACAAAAAGGCACTGTTTGTCTGTAGAAACTAAGCACAACAATGGAACCCCTACCGGGAATCGCACCTATCCCGCTATCCCCACAGTTCTTATAATGACGGCAATAGCCCTATATGCATCAATGTGCACACAGTTCAAGCACCCACTTTCAAGGTGGGGTACTAACAGGACTATACAATTCTTAAACAAAAATCAACCGGTGCACCAAATAGTACTTAAACATTTAACAGTAGGCAAAAAACTCAGATTCAATTTCAGAGATGTATTTCCAAATCTTTTTTATGCACAATAGATTCAGACATGACAAGTGTGCGCAGGGTAGAACAGCCAATGCGTTTCGTCCAATACATTGGTCTTCTTCAGGGCATGCGCTTAGTATTGTATGAGTGGTTGCAGAGCCATCAATCCTCCCATCCAATTGCAGGGAGACACCCGTATTATTTATTCATATAGTAAATCTAAGTCAAATCATGGAAAAGAATAATCTGACTAAAGGTTTAATTTTAATAAGATCCATCCGGTAAGATCAGTTTTGTTAATGATTCCCAATTAAGGAGACCAAGGGAATATCAACCCTCAAGTCTGCACCATAATACGCGCCAGTGTGCAGCTTGCACTTCTCCGGTATCCTCACAAGACAGTGAGTGAGGCCGGCAATGTTCGTCTGTCTTTACAATGAGAAGTGCACAGTCCCCAACTGGTATGTTGTTACTCCAATGACCCCTGTGTGGTGTTGTGTTGCTGCTGTAGTCCACACTGTGCTCAGAATTGGGGTAGCTGCTCTGGTCTCTGAGATTGTGGCTACTATTGTCTCTCCAATGCTAGCAGCTGCGATCTTTGCTGTATTTACAGCTGTGCTTGTTGTTTTCATCCGTGTTGTGGTAGCAGCAGTGGTCACTACTATAGTCCCTGTTGAGATGTAAGCTCTGATCATCGCTGCAGTTCCTGCTGTACTTCTGACTATTGTAGCTGTTGTTAGTGCAGACATAGCTGTGGTTGCAGCTGTTATGGCTAGTGATGTGGTTCCTCTTGTTGGTGCTGTAGTTCCTGTTGTGGTTGAGGTGAATGCAGCTACTTTGAGGCTGCCATGGTGGTAGCTATGGTTGATCGTTTAGTCGTGGCTGTGGCTGTAACTGTGTTCGCTGTCAAAATCCTCTCAATGATTGAAGTTTAGTCACTCCTATACTTCTCTGAAATTACACATTTGGTCACTTCTCCTATGCTAATAGCTTTTATTGCTCCTCATCCTATTCTAGTGGCAGCTATTGTGGCTGCTGTTGTAGCAACTGTTGCTGCTATTGACCCTGCTGTGGTGGCAGCTGTTGTCTCTGCATTGCCCCTCCTCTTAAAACTGCTTTGGTTGCTGATTTCCTTGCTGTGGTTATAACTCTAGTACTGTAGTTGCAAGGAGCTGGTGCTGTTCCTGCCACGGTGACAGCTGTGGTTTCAGCTGTGATCACTTATATTGCAGCAACTGTGGTTGCTGCTATTATGACAGTTGCTGTTGCTGCTTTGATCCTTGTGAGGTGGTAGATGTGGCTACCCATGTAGTCTCTGCTGTGTATGTGCACAAACATCATGGGAAGGAAGGGGACAGCATGTGTGTTATGGGCCTCCATTTTAGCCCACTTACCCATAAAAAAAGTGAAATGTGTCACTGCTCATATCAACAATGATATCCGCTTCTGTCTCCTTTTTATATTATCATTTTGTATCACATGACTTCTGGCAACAACTAAAGTTATCTCTAGTTAGACAGAAAAATGGGTTTACTCTGTTATCCTTCAAAATCCTCTCCAAACACTTTGATCACACTCCTGTGACCATTGAAATGAAACATTCTGTTTCATCACGTCTCTCAATGAGGCACTTACAGTGGAAAAGTCACGGATGTTCCTGGAGCAGTAACTGGCCAACCTAAGAAAAGAATGCAACATAGTTACATCTTGCGGAGGATAGGTGGATGACAAAGCCTGAAATTTGGCTGGATCTTGAGTCATCCCCCGTCAGAGAAAATGAGCCCAAAGAAGTTTAATTTTGTTTTGTGAAACGCAAACTTTTCAGCATTCAAAGTAAGACCTGCATCAGCATGTAGACATACTTTATCATGTTCTTTTCATGTAGCCCCAAATAATAGTATATCATCACTATAATTAAAAGCATTCGTGACAGACTGTATTATGCAATGAATGACATCTTGAAAAAGCTTAACAGCTAAAGACACTCCGAAACACAGTCTTTTGTATCTGAACAAACCAACATGAGTTGAACAGGTAATAATGGACCTGCAATTTTCTTCCAGTTTCCTTTAGATCAAGGAACGAAAAGACTTTGCCACCATTCAGCTGGTTAATAATATCGACAATGTGCCTACCTAGATGTCGTTCTTTTTCAATCACTTTGTTTGCTTGACGTATGTCAACACAAATTCTCACAGACCACCCACTGTACTTTTTAAGTACCACGATTATGGGCCACACCCATGGTGTCATACTATTAGAGCACTCAATGATGTCATGTTTCAACAAAGCCTCAATTTCTCTTTCAACAGCTTCTTGTAATGAAATGCAATGCAACAATGTCATTAAGCAACAGGACGAATGTACTCATTAATGTGAAGCTGCACTTTCATTGTCTTAAGTTTTCCTATTCCATGGAACAGTAACGGAAATGGATTTACTAGATGTTGATGAGCATGGACATTGTAATTTACAGAAATTAGTCCCATTTCAGCATGTGTGCTGAAGCTGAGCAAACATGTACTCAACGAAGTGCCCTGAAGGTCATGGATTGGGGCTTGTACCTTCGTCTTTTTGTGTTTCATAGTCTCCATGAAACAACCATGACTTTATAATGGCGATGAGGTTGCCCTCATGTATACCTTGGTTTTTGATGGTGTGAGTTGAGGCACCTGAGGCAGTTCATTGTACTTTTCGGCTGGCAAGATATTTATCGATGCACCACTGTCCATGATAGCTGGTATATAGAAACCATTAACCTTCATTTTTATTTTTGGACAATGTCCAAATGAATTTCGTGATTTCACTTTTCAATCCTTTTTCAACTTGCCTTTTTCCTTGCAGGAAGCCAAACCTACATGTACACGTCTTTCAGTAGTCAACATAGACATCGCACACCCATCTTCTTCACTGTCGCTCAACAGTGACGTCGAAGAACCTCTTAGATGAAATTCAGCCTCCTTAATTTTCTACTTGCCTCAACTGATTTTACTGTTTACTTCGATGGGTGTGACTGGAACACTACTGGAACTTTTTGGTGGCCATTTTGTCTTCACCATGTGATGCACTAACTTTTTCTCTCGCCTTGCATACTGTTACAAAATGGTTCTCTTTCTCACAGCCTTTACATATCTGTCCAATTACGGGACATACCTTCATGTGGAAAGGAAAATCCAAACCGATAACACAACTTCTTTTTCTTTGGACACATCACTTTGTGACCTTTGACCTGGTGCCTATTCTTGCTCTTCACATTCAATGCCGATTCACTCTGGGCCCCTCTGGCCTCCATATCAGTGGCTTGTTTGTCAGCACGTTTTTCTGCTTTGGCAGCATTCGACGTCTGAAGGATTCAGAAAGGCAACTTTCTATGATTCTGAGTCGTGTGACTTCTTCATCATTAAATAAAGTCTTTCAATTAATTCATCAATCGTTTCACCGTCTCTTTGTCTCTCTTGGTTGAAAGGTTAAAAAAGTAGCTTTAGTAGTCAAAATTCTGCAACAGATTGAATTTGGTGTTCAATACTTCTTTAATTTGACAGTAATTTCTTCACCTCTTGGTATTTCTTTATCACTTCCTTTTCTCCTTCGCCTGCTATGTTTTTGAGATATTTGATGACCTTCTTGTCATCAGTTACTTCCAGCGCATCAATAAAATCATCAAAAGCTTCGATCCAGGCAATCCATTGTGTGCCAATATTTTTTCATGATCTCAAATTAAGATGGTGGATTCAGAAAGGCGGCAACATTTCAACTGTCGCTCCCTCCGGCAGCTATGACAAAGCTGGAAAATTACACTCTTGCAACCATTTCTTGGCTTCTTTGGTCAGTTCTGCAGGATTCAACAGCCTAATAAGCACAGCCCCTGTGCTTACACCAGGGTTGCTACGCCTGGCGCTGAGGTCAGACTGGCCCTCTTTACCCTATTTTGGTAAGCAAATTTGTGTTCTCTATCACAGGGTTTCACTGCCTCTAATGTTTTGCTGCATGTATCTGCTTCTCTTCACAGCATTCTCTAGCACCTGGCTGTCGTCACTTTCAGCAGGTCATTTGCATCAGACTCTTTCCATTTCTAATGCTGCTTCCCATTTCAGCTATCACTGCCTTTAGCGCTTTTCTGTCTTTGGTTATCCCTACCTTTAGTGTTTTATTTACATTTATCAATTTCTGATCGCAGCGTTATGTTGCATTTCCCTGTCACTGTTTGTTGCGCTTACTATACCTGGTTATCACTGCCTTTAGCGTCATTGTACTGTATGAATGATGACTGTGTTTGGTTGTGTTGTTATACCTCTTATCTCAGTCGCAAAATCAATTTTCTGACAGATGATAAAGGAAATGTTCCATAGGACCTTCCCTTCCCTTTCTTCAAAGGTCTTGTGCTGACAGGAGTTTTCCTTTGACTTCATATACGCCAACTGTTGATTCTCACTTTGATTGAGGCCCAAGTGGCATGTGCAAACTCTCCAGGTGCGCACTCTCAACTCTGTAGGTTGTGGGGTTTATTTATCCCCTATCTCATTGCCAGTTGTATGTCCCTGCCCCAACCCAGCAGCATGTAAATGAATCACGCTTGGTATTACACATTTTTATTCTCTAGAGTGTAACAGTTAACTGAACTCATACTGCGACATGAATTTTATTTACCACACCCAATCACTTACGCCACTAGACTACGGAGTCCGTTAGGGACCAGAGGGGTCAAGTGCTCCATAACAAAAGACACTACAGATGTAATTTTTTCCTAACACACAAACATGTAAATTGCTGTAAATTAAATGTACATATTCAGCAGCTAGGAAAGCACATTTTTTTGTAAGTCTGAAGTGTGATGGAAACCAAGATTTTAGTAGGTTTAGAACAAATCAAGACATTTTACTTGGTGATGCACAAATGGGAAACATCCTTTACCACGCAACTTTTACCACGCAGTGCCTTTACAACGCAGGTTTTACAACAAAAACCATTACAACGCATTGCACTGGGGGGCGCTCTAGGATAGGGGATAGTTTTAATTTACTATCCAACACCTTCCCTACTATCCACGGGGACTGGAGTTGGAATAGTAAATTAAACTATTCACTATCTAGCACCCCCCAAAGCAATGTGTTGTAAAGGCTTGCGTTGTAAAACGTGCGTTGTAACAGCATGCGTGGTAAAAGCATGCGTTGTAACAACGTACATCCTGCACAAATAAATATTCAATGAAACCCGATTTCCACACATTATCATTTGTGCACAATATAGTTTTATCTATAAAACGGTATGTCTGAGTAAATTTAGCGACCATGCCAATGGAAAATGTGCTGACTTCAAATAGCAATTCACAAGGAGGCCAGGCTTTAGAACGCGAAAACATCGCCTGCCTCATATCCATTAAAGCTTTGTGGCCAGCAAAAGTTTGTTGTAATAAAAAGTGGGTTGTGGTTCTAAACATTTTCAGAAGCCATAGTTTAAGGAAATGTTGCATAATGCAAAGAGGATTACAAGGTGTAGGAGTGTTACCATCTGTTGGACTTGGCCCTCTCTGCAGGGTCACCCAAAACGTTTACCTTTACCCTGCACTTTTTGCTGAAATACATTTTTGTTGGCTCTAAGACTCTGTGCACTTTACCACTGCTAACCAGACCTAAAGTTATTGTCCTCTCTCCTTGAAACATTGTAAGATTTGCTTACACCTGATTGGTATATTTTGTATTTATGACTCCCTTATAAAGTGGTATACCATATACCCAGGGTCTTTAAATTAAATGGTACTAGAGGGCCCACAGTACTCATTGCGCCACCCACCTAATTAGCCCCTTAGAACATGTCCCAGGCCTGCCATTGCAGCCTGAATATAGTATTACTCTGCCAATTCGACATGGCAAAATAACCCCCTTTTCAAGCCATAAACGTCCCTTGTATTGCAAATAAGCCACTCCTAAGGTAGGCTCTAGGTAGCCTATAGGGCAGGGTGCATTGTAATGAAATGGTTGGAGATGCACTTTACATGCCCTGGTATTGAAAAACTACTGAATTCGTGTTTCACTACAGTGAGCCTTACGGTGTCTGAGAAAGTGTAATTAAAAATCCTCTTTAATTTGAAAGTCAGATTTTAAGTTACACTTTTGAAACTGCCGCTTTTAGAAAGTTAAAATTTCCCTGTTCTATGTATTTGGTGCCTGCAGCCTATTACTAGGTCACATGACTGGGTGTAGTTGGCAGTTGGACTTTTTTTACTCCTCCCAGAAAGTCACACATTACAGGGATTAGGAATGCCTGGATGGGCCATCAACTGGCAGAATAGGGACGGTGCTGTCTACAGCCCTACTTGCAGCTGAATAGGCTTTGGTCTGCCTTCACATAAAACATTTGTGACCAATGCATTGTTCATGCATTGGTCACAAAGCTTGGAGCCAGTACAAGGGAAGCAGGAAACTTCAAGCACTTCAAAGAGAATTTGCTAGAAAACTTTCCTACTTCAAGAAAACACCAGGACCCTCAGACCCACTCTTCAGTACACCTGTACCTATACCTGTGGAAGACTCAGAAGGACTGTTGTACTGCTCTGCAAGAAGGACAACTACTTTGGTGCCTTGTTCCACTGCTGCTAAGGTAAAATGACTGGATCTGCATCTTGAAACAGAACCACAAGAGTGACTCAAATGGCAAGTTGGCTGTCTTCCTGATCAGAGCCCTTGGGAAGGAAAAGGCTTAAACTACCTTAAACCCAGCACCTGAACCTTGACTGCTGTATGTCCTATCCCCTCCTCCCCCAGGTGGTGCCACCCATTTCTGGACTCTTGGAAGTGGGCCTGAGGGTGCTCGCTCTGTCAGCCCAGCTATAAACCTGTGAGCAGAACTGACGCAGCATGATACATCTCTTTGCAGCCACATCGGAACTGCAACTGTGTGACACATTCCTGAAGCAGGACCTCGCACCGCAGCCCCCCAGTTCCTCGGAATACCACTGCATGACACATCCTCAATGCGGGCCTCTGCATTGCAAGCCCCTCATTGATGCCACCCTCAACAATGATACAGATATTTGCATTGCAGACCAACAGCTTCCTTGGATTTCTGTTGTGTGAGACATCCTCAACGCGGAATCTCTCAATGTTCCACAAACCAGGATGTCAGGTACTTTTTTTTAGTAGACCTGTATTGGTCCCTGCATCTGGCCTGTGCTCCATCGGGGTCTGCTTGAATATGTGACTTTGTCTCAATCTGGAATCACCAGATAACCACTGTTGGTGCTTTGTGCTTTTAAGCACTGTTTTCACTTAAGTATTTAAAATTGCATATCCCCGGGTTTCCTGACTGGATTTTTGTTGTTTTGGTGTCAAAAAATGTATTAAAATTTACTCTGTTTTTCTAAATTTGTGTGGGATTTTCTTGTGTTGTGTTTTTACTTTAAAACTGTTTTGAAGTGCTGCTTATTTGGGGTTTCCTAGTGTTCCTCCCTGGCAGAGATTGTGGTTGCTGTTTGAGTAGGTAACAGAGAATGCTGGTGCTAGTCGATTCAACGCAACACTTTTAGTATATACACATTGGAATGAAACCAAATGTTTTGTATTTTTATTTTATTTTTAATTCATTCGATTTTAGCCAGTATTTCTTTAGACACATCATATCATTTTACATTTCACCTGATTTTTATCAAACATATTTTTTGGACCTTATGTACAAATCCTAACCACAAAATTTTCAAAAAACAATACAAATTTTCACAAACTCATTCAAGCTCTCACTCATACTCTTACAGATAAAATACAGCTGGAAATACAATATTCACAGCAAAGCCATGTGACAAATACACAAAATTCAAATATATTGTATAGTCTCTTAATTTGTTCAATCTTTTCAATGGCTCTCAACAGTCTGTTTTGAAGTGCTGCTTATTTGGGGTTTCCTAGTGTTCCACCCTGGCAGAGATTGTGGTTGCTGTTTGAGTAGGTAGTCACCCCCCTCAACCAGTAACCCTTTTTCTACATCATCCATACTGGTAGGCTGTATATTTAAACGTGTTTGGTCTAGCGAAGCACAAACTGAGGGGTTAAAATGTACAACAAGGGTTTTGGTTGGCTTTACTGATATAATATTAGGATAATAAAAGACTGGGAAGTAACGTAACATTTGTATTCTTTACCTGGCCGTTTGCTTGCAGTTCTTTGAAGAGAGTTCATAGATCAATGTGCTATAGGAGAACGTAACTCATGAACTGCAAGTAAGAAAAGGATCTCTGTGCAAAAGCCTTAACCCACCAAGCTATTCACATAAAATACAGTTCTATGATCTGCATGTTACAGATTCTTTGCAGCAGTCAAAACTGGCACTAAACCAAACTTAATCTCTCTCCAGCAGGAACATTAATCACAAGAGTTATCTTGACATTTTTTATTGTTCCCAGAAATCTGCCAAACACACAAGGAGCTCTGTAGCAGGGTTTTTTAAACACAAAGTGTATTTCACAGCGACGACTCCAATCCACCCCCCAAACTCAGCACCAGGTGTGACTGCACCGGTCAGACCACCCTAAAGCCTACGCTGAAGGAGAGCACAAAAAGGTGTTAGAGCTAGAGCAACAATGTAAAGAGGGTCAGCGATAAGAAAATGATTGCCTCATCAATTGTGAGTCACACTTTTTGGAGCACACGTCAACTCATTGCTTGTATGTCAGACTTCTCAGACTGTTTCCCTCATTTGACCAAAATGCACAATCTCTTTCAAAGGTACATGTTCCAGGCCCTGGAAGACAGTCTCAGTCACTGGGCGTGGGTTTCTCATCTGGGACCACAATGCGATTGAATGAGTTTGAACCTTATCCACTGGAGCACAGTTGTACTCATTTGGTGTGAATCCCACAGCTTGGTGAAACTTCTAATCCATATGTGTGACTTCCACACCTTGGGGCACATGCAAAGTATGAGCCTGGACTCCACGCTGTGGAACTCACATCAAATTAGTGAGACAGTGCACCAAGATTTGAGACTCACACCAAATGAACGAGACCTTTCCCCAAGAAATGCATTCTTACGAACAATATGGATAAAAGTGCTACACGAAGCAACATTTGCACAATCGTGAACATTCTCTTACATTTGATGCAACCCTACACCTTAGAGTAGTCACACACACTAGGTGTGATTTTCACTTTTTTGGGTGTGAGGTTTGCCTCTTGGCGCACAGTCTAACTTATTCGATGTGACTCACACTTTAGACTCACTCCTTCGATGTGAGTCACACTACTTGATGCACAGTCTCACTCTGTGTATGAAGTCACACTTCTTGGAGCAATGGGGCCAAATCTCACTCTTGCCCTTTCTCAATGTCCCCATTAGCGTTACCTTGAGTTGTGCACTATGGACTTCAGTGCAGTGCCCACAAATGGCAGATCTGTGGACTGTTGGCCTTGAGATTTCTGTTGAGGCTTTGACCTCGACTTGGGTTATTTGTGATGTTAAGCTTCAAGCACATAACCAGCCTAATTTCGGAAGAGAGTTGGGTTTGAAGTGACTAACACAAAAAGGTGTGGTTTCTGCAGACATCCACACATCCTGCTGGTGCCCTGCTTGAGGGGAGAACTAGAGGTGTGTGAAATTCGCATAACCTTCTTTTTCGCATCATTATCTGAAATTTTGGGAATATTTCGTAACATTACCCGTATTTACGTGAAATGTAAATCCATCATTTAGGCATCAATTTCTGCCACAAAGACAAATTCTGCACCCAAAAAAAATACTATGAAAAATACAACTGGTGCGAACAACAGTCACTCATGCTCTGGTCGTTCTTGTTCCTGCGCTCGGTTTTTAACGTGTACTTAATGTAATAATGCAACTGGCATAAAGGTTTAATTACAGTGCTTATGGGCAATGCGAGACTCCCCAAATTATGTGAATTACTCTGGGGTAGTTTAAAGACAGCGATGATCTGAAAGTACATGGGGGACAGGAGTAAAGGTGGTAGCAAAAGTGTGGTGCGAAGGACAAGAGAAAATCTTCCACTGACATGATAGCTACAGTATGCAGGAAGGGCAGGGAAAGCTTGAGAGGGTGCGAGGTTGTGGAGTACAGATGAGAGAGAGGATACATGTCACAGAAGAAACCTGCGGCTGCCAACACCTTGGTGCTCACGGCAATAATCAACACAAAGAGGGGAGCGGAAGACAAAGGGGTTGAGATTGAACTAGACAATAGAGGGAGAAAAGGAGGGAAAGGCTGTACCTGGGAAACAGAGCAGGCGTGGCGCCATACCTACCACTCCTTCACTACGTTAGATACCGGAAGAAGGGCCACCTTGGCCGAAGGAGAAGCTTGATAAGAGGTTAGTTGCTAGGGCTAGCATCCCCTAGGCACCCTTATGTTGAAGTGGCTGATTTATGTGGCTGTGGAGCATCATGATGTGTCCTTGTTAGTGGTGGAGCAGGGAAGAGGCGGAGCAGGCAGCCTATTTTGCACATGGGAAACTGGCTTACTGACTGAAACTCACATCATTCCCAGAGTACATTGATACAAGTGATGAATCGAAAGAATGACTTTCTTCCTCTAGCTTTGTGTTTAGCTTCTCATGGTCTCTTTCCATTCTTGTAGGGATGGTCCTGTTGCTGCAAGCACAGACAGGTAAGAAGAATATGGAACATCTGTCAATTGCAGAGCTCGAGACTGTGTATCGTGTCTGGGAGAGTGTAAAAGGGCGCGACTACGTGGTCTTGTCTACTTTTTGTTCCTTTTAAATTTTGTATTTTTGTTGGAAGGTTGCCTGGAGTTTGTGCAGGAGTAGGGGGGGGGGGGCATTTGGGATTAACTTTTTTTGCAGGTAAATATTTGCACTTTTTGATGGTGAATCCCTAGAGCTAAATACACTTTTTCTCCGTTTTCTTTTTTAGGGTTTTGAATTGTATACTGATTTGTTTACCATTTTACTGTGATGTTGTTTTACTGTCGGGGGTCTTGTGAGGGGTTTAAACCCATTTACATCGCACACGAACTTCAATATACTATCAGTCACTTCCTCTTTGCACTCTCCGTCCCAGTGCAACGTCCTCTTTATGTTATCTGTCCCAGTGCCACCTTCTCTTTACACTCTTTGTCCCAGTGCTACATCCTCTTTACACTCTTTGTCCCAGTGCCCCTTCCTCTTTCTTGATACTATTTGTCCCAGTTTTACATCTTCTTTACACTATTTTTCCGCGTGCCACATCGTCTTTATCCATTTCCTCTTTACCCTACTGGTCCCAGTTTCACTTCCTAATTACAATGCATGTCCCAGTGCCACACCCTCTTTAATCTATTTGTCGAGTATCACATCCTCGTTACACTTTCTGTCCCACTGCTGAATCGTCATTACTCTGTGAGCGCTGGTGCTACATTCTCTTTACAGTGTGTCCCGGTACAACATCCTTTTTACACTGTGTCCCTATTCCAACAACTGGACCTTGAACCAAAGAGAGTCTCTGAATCCTGTAATGATGGTCGCAGGGACACTCAAGTGCCTAGGAGAGGTAAAAGGCTCCTCATCTTCAAATCCCTAGTTCCTAGCTTTGTGGTGGGATGTGAAATAGACAAAAGTTTGAGGCATATGAGATGGCCTTGTGCATGCACAGAATCCCAGAGGAGCACTGGGGGGCCATCCTGTGGAAGCATTTGCCCACTCCAGGATAAAAGAGACAAGTTTCCCAAAAGGCCCTAGAAGAGTATGGAGGGAAAGGATTCCCATAAACCTTCTGAGTGCAAGGAGGGAGGCTCTGAAAGGTGAAAGTTCGGGGTGCCCTTTTTCCCATTCAGTTCTTATGACAGTTACCGGTCAAGGCACAAATATCCCAAGAAACCACTCACAGGCTGGCACTCTACAGTGGTGGCTAATGTAGCCTTGGTGGGAGATTGCCCCTGGAGGAGAGGGTAGAGCATGTCCTTGTACCCCTTAGGTGGGAGGTGGATCCAGAAGGTAAGCTGGTGGTCTCTAAGGGTGGTAGTGATCACTTTCATCAAATCACAGTGAAGAGGAGTCTCTTTCAATGCTCTGAGGGATGTCTGTGCCTGACATGCCATGGTGGTGGATAAGCTGGTTTCCCCAGAGCAGTACCTGCCAGGGTAGGTATGTAGGGCAACCCAGGCCTATGCTCTATGGGCCTAGGATCCCTGGAATGGGAGGAGGGCAGCTGCTCAGAGGAGGGGCCTTGTCAATCCCCAGGTGCCCACGGACATGCATCTTTGACAATGAACTTCCACTGGTGAGAAAAGAGCTGGGTGAGGCGGCTGCACCGAGCGCCATACCCCTTAGATTTCTGGGGGTACTGTTGCCCAAAAGGAAGTACGGAGGCCCAGATGGAGAGTAAGGGGTAGGATGTGGAAGCAGTCTACAATGGGAGGATTAGTAGGTCAGGGTTACCTGATCTAAGAGATGAGTACCCCACGATTGACCCTGGCGAGGCCACATCAGACCTGGACTGTCACAGAGACAGAATACAAGAGAACCTTACCCAGACAGACACCACCTTGTTGGCCATGGTGGTACTATGCATACTAGGATGCACGGCAAAGGACGAAGGCAGGATGACAAAACAGTCCTTATGTATCTCATACCTGGTTGCTGACAACTCAGCTATGTTCTATCAGCCTTCTATCTCTGAGGTTGTTGTGGGTATAGGGACTGGCTAAAACTGGATTTCAATTTTCGTGTTGGATGTGGGAGGACACTAAGATTAACATAGTAGACTCCCCACGCTGTCCCCAGCCGTCAGATGGCAAGTTGGGTGTAGCCGAAGACTTTGGCCATCTTGAAAATGCCCAAAGTTGGTAGGGTTAGCCCCGGGAACCATTACCCCATTGGATAGGGCATCTCCAAGGTTGATTCCAACCCACTAGCTCATGCCAGACATACATGTGATATCCAAGGCATCCACTGCATTGCAGAACAACTCTGGACCCTGGGTAGATCAGAAGAGGAGGATTTAACCTGTTGTCTAAGACCTGAGAAGAGGTAGAAAACTGGACCTGCTCTTTCTCTTGTACCCAGGACAAATAGGTGGGCTCTAAGGGTCATGAGGCTGGCCCCCTGTTAAAGCTACATAGACCTTTTCCTGCAACTGCCTAGCTGCCTGGCGGCTACTGGACCTGACTGGATCCTCTTATTGGCCTCTGCCTTCCACCCTCTGAGTCTCTAAGTGCCTTCACTGAGATCATGGGGAGGCTTTAGAAGTGTACCCTTGATGAGGATAGGGAGTTAAAGGACTAAAGTCCTTAAGTAAATCTTTGACCTGGACAGACCTGCTTAATACAACACAACCCTCTGTGGCAAATTGAATCTAGATCCTGTTCTATCACGACCATGGACTATGATTGGCACTTTGTACTACTTAGCGCTATTTCTACTTAAAACTTTAACATTTATATATATGGTTACCTTTATTTTGTCCTTTCGGTGTCATTCTATTTATTACATTGTACTCTATTTGCCTAATTCATTTCTGGATTTTTATTGTTTTGTATTTAGACTTTATTATGGTTTTAGTACTGCATAAATACTTTACACATTTGCTCTAAATTGAGCCTGTCTGCTCTGTGTCATGGTTATCAGAGGGTTACTGTATGACTTTAAGGGTTCACCCTGACAAGGATTGTGATTAATATTTGAGGTGAGTACTTATTCCCCTTCACTAGTAACCCAATTTCTTGCAGGATTGTTGGTAGGATTTGGGGTGTTAGTAAACATCAAGCTTTACAATGTTAATATCAATTAAAAAACACGCTTGTATGTGAGGCAGCTACTGAGATTAGAGTTTATTTCTATAAATGTGAGCATTGTCCTGTGTCATCAGAGCATTATCCAGAGAATGTTGCTCATTATCATTTACGTGGGCCCTAGCGCACAGCGGTACAGTGTTGGGAGAGTTGTAAAACTGAATTATACCTACTGCACAGTTTCCTCACAGAGATTCTTATATGTGAGTGAACTGCAGACATAAAGGGACTATTTCAGCAGGGGCGTAGCTTCATGGAGGATGTTTCAACCCCTAATGAAAGTACTTTTTGGTAAATGAGTAAATAGTTGGGTGCAGGTGCTTTCCGTCGGGTATGTCTTTCAGATTTGAATTTGGGATTTCTCCACTCTCAGGAGCGCGTGCACACACACACACACACACACACACACACACACACACACACACACACATACACACCCCTCATGGACTGCTTCTCTTATAAAGTAACATGATATGCCTGAAAATGTAAAGCTCATACCCCCCAGCCCCCCAATCTTACTGACCTTGCTAGGCCTCTATATTTCAGTAAACCTGAGCAGTGTCTTGTGCCTTATTAGCATTCCCGGTAGAATGTTGCTTAGAGTACTTGAAGTACTATAAGAACAATTCGGTATATAATGCTGGCCCCAGAAGGCTCAAATAACTTCTGCCTTGCTTTTGTATTCATACCGTTTCCTGTTCTATTCATCTATTAAACATAGAAAGAACTATATGTGTACGAAATGTTAGTTTTCGTTGTACATGTACCTCTTCTGAGGGTTACTTTATTGTCATAATCTGAGTTACTAATTCATGTCAATGCAGTAGTTTAAGGGCCTGATTTAGCATTTCAGGGACTGAGTACGCTGTCTGCCAAACTCTAAGTCAGACCCCCAGCCTGTAAATGTTTGACCTACTGTCTCGCGACAAACAAGACAAAAACAGGAGACTCTGACACCCTAGAGCATGGACCTTGACATCCAGTTGTAAATGGCAGTTACTCACTTAAGGGCCAGTGACTGCCACAAGACCTGTCTATCAATGCATGGACCTGTGCTCCTAAAACATGGTTTGTATATACACTGCTTGATTTTTGCACTGTCATGGTGTCCTAAGTGTCTTACATGGTCTATTCATTCAACCCCATATCTTCTCACACTTTCACTCCATATTCACGAAGGTCCGTACAATGTATGATTTTGTAATTGTCCATGCATTCCCAGCTCCTACATTGTCTGCCCATGTGCTCAAAGCCCCTGACACTATCTGCTCTTGTGCTCAAAGACCCTCACACTATCTGCCCTTGTGCTCAAAGCCCCTCTTACTATGGGCCCATGTGCTCAAAGCCCCTCACACTATCTGCCCATGTGCTCAAAGCTCCTCATACTGTCTGCCCGACGTGCAAATAAGGTGTAAGGGTTTAGCCACTAACAGAATAGGGATTTGACAAAAACGTGTATTTCTATCCAGATACATTTATCTCTCTATTCCTCAAATTAAAAAGTTGCGTAACGTAGTACCAGCAAAAGGCCACCAAATAACATATTATTACCACTGACTTTGCCAGTCACATGTACATTGCAGTAATCTGGTTTTAAATGGACTTCACAAACAAACTACTGTTCTGTTTTTGGCATCTACAATGGAGGATTCTATATTAGGATGCTCACTAGGAAGAGCTGCAATACTCTTAGGAGCTAGGTCTGAGCTATAGGTTATAAACTGTGACATCGAGGAATCGCGGATTACAGCATGGGGGTATTCTTCTGCTTTCTCAAGAACAAAACTGAAGTTAATCATTATAACCAACTCTGCTCTTCCCTTCCAGTCTTGGGTGCCTACAAACTGGTCTGCTACTACTCAAACCAGGCCTGGAGGCGATCTCAACCCGTCAGTTGGAGGCCGAGTGATGTGGACCCCTGCCTCTGCACACATCTGGTCTACGCTTTTGCCACCATTAGTGACAACAAGATCGCAACCATGGATGAGTCTGACGACAATCTCTATAAGATGTTCAACAGCATCAAGGAGCGGTCAGTATCTGTGTGGTAGCATTGAAAGCCTCTGATTGACTGCTGTGTTTTGCCCGGCAGGAGACTTTTTTTAGAGGGGCGTGGATTCAGATACAAGTTGAGCCAATGTTGCTACAGCTAACATAGTGCTATGGCCATGGGGCCAGAAGAACTGTGTGCGAAAGAGCAGGTCTGGAGGTATCCCCGTCTCTATTTACTACTTAATTACTTTGCACCAGAGGATGTGAGGGGCTAGATGCGACCTCCTTCTAAAGGACTACACATCCAGTGCTGGTCCATGCTCACTATTTACCCGGCCACAGATCCCAAAAATACCTGAAAACTGAAAACCAGAGCAGAAAGGTCTATTGATCACAGGACTTTTCATGACAGCAGGTGGCTCTTACCCCTTTGTCTCTGTGTTCAAATGTTTTATTAGGCTTTTGAGAATAGGTAACATACAAAAAAGAGCTCCGAAAAGGTACAAACATTAATCGAATACAATAATATGAATAAACATAAATATTCTAATTTTCTAAGTAAGAAATTCGCGATTATACTATTAAGTACCAACAAAACTAAATTATATCACTGTAAATAAAAAATAAAAAGAACAACATCAAACATTCATATGTACAGATTACTGAGCTTCTAAAGCTAAGAAGCCATACTACACAAAGATATAATTAAACAATAGATAATCATCAATTGGTTTCCAGAAATGCAAATAGTTCAGATTAATATTAATATTACCTGGTAAAGTCAAATTAGCACACTTTCTTGTAAAAATAATCCAGGCCCATCATGCATGAACAGATAAAGAAGAAGATTCTTTCCAACTAGCAGTAATTGACTTCACAGCAGCTGACATTAAAAAATCAAAAAGTTTGTTATTAAGTTAAGACAGTTTAGTAGTGAGGGAAGATGATTTGCAAATAATTAATTCATATGACAAAGTATCTAATACATTCAATATACAAGAAATTATTTGCCAAACTTTATCCCAAAACTTCTTGACAAAAGGACAATTAAATAACATATGTTTTAATGATCCAACACATAAAGAACAATTCCAGCAATTAGAAGAAGTTAAAAGTTTGGAATTATATAGTTTTAAAGGGGTCCATAAACAATTAAAAAGTATATAGGAGTTAGTTTGGTATAAAATTACAGGCAAGCAACCTGAAATAGAATTCAACCAAATCTTCCTCCACGAGTCCAAAGCAAAGGACAACTGTAATTCTGCATTCCAAAAGGTAGCAAGAAAATTGATATTATCTCCATCAGAAATATTTAACTTTTTATATAGTAACTATATGGGGAGAGGGTGTGATTGTTTGGAGAAACACTTCTAGATCAGAATAAACAGTGAAAGGGAAGCCCTTCGGGAAGGAATCGAGAATTGAGTTACAAAGCAATTAATATTTAACAATATCTGATGGTAGCAAATTAAATCTTTGTTATAAATCATCAAAACTCATAAAGGCATTATTATGATAAATATCTTTAAAGTACAAAATGCCTCCTGTCATCCATGAATTCCAAAAATGTGTATGACAAACTAATTTTACTGATGCGTTACACCAAATAGATAAACTCAATGTAATAGAAATAGAACATTGAAAAATAGAATCTAAATCACTTAAAAACAAACTAGTAGATTTCAATATGACTGATTTCTTTTAAAAAAAAAACCCAGAAGAATTAGACATTGTAAGCAAAGCAGCTAGAGGAAAAGGTGATACTGAATTCTGCTCAATACGTAGCCATGCCGGTGAGTTATTATGCTCCAAATTTTGGAACCATAAAATACTTTGCTTTAAAATAAAGGCTTCATGGTATTTTAGATAATTTGGTAATCCAAACCTTCCATTGAGTTTAGACCGTTTCAATTTTTTGTAACTTAATCATGGCTTTTTAGTATTCCAAATAAAATTAGGCAAAACTTTGTCTATATCTTTATAATGTTTGAGAGGAAGTTGAACAGGAATCATTGAAAACATATAAAACAATTTAGGAGCCAAAATAGTATTCTACCTCACCAAGATAAACACAAAGAGGACCATTTGTGAATTTTGACCTTAATATATGTCCAAGTAGACTCAAAATTGAGAAACAAAGTTTGTTTAATGTTTTTGGAAAATAATATACCCAAGTATTTAAGTTTATCTTTTTGCCAAACAATCTCTTTATTAGTTAGCATATCATGTGAACAATGAACATTTAACCGATTAAATTCTATCTTATTAGTGTTAAGTTTATAGCCTCTAATAGTAGAATAAACACCATAAGCTGACATTTTAATAGCAACATTGTTTATTTGAAGGCCTTCAATTTCAGAGCAATTTATAATAGCAGTTAACAAGGGTTCAATTGCAATAAGAAAAAGCAATGGAGATAATGGGCATCTTGCCTGGTTCCTCTAAAAAGGTACAACTTTTGTGAAAGTCTATCATTAATAAAAAGTTTAGCCGAAGGACTATAGTTGAGTGCTGAAATCATTCAGATAAATAAGGAGCCAAAATTGAATGCATACAATGAGCGAAAAAGGTATTGCCAAAGCCTTCTCCACATTTAATACTAAAACTCCAGCAGGAAAAGAAAATAATAATCCAGTTTCAATTGCTTGAAATAATAGTCTAATTATTTGTTGAAAGTCTCTTTTTCATAAATCCAGACTGATATAAATGGATAATAGAAGAAAGTATACAAGTTAACCTAGACGCAAGGATTTTAGCATACAGTTTACAATCTTGATTTATTAAAGAAATAGGACAGTAATTGAATGGTATTTATCTGGTTTTAGGAGGACAATAATCAGAGCTTTTCAGTAAAAGACCCAGACATAGACCCAGTATCACTTAAATGTGAAAATAAAGAAAGCAGATATGATGAGAGGTGAGATTAATTTTTTTTTTTAATTCTGCAGGAATACAATCCAGACCTGGGGATTTCTTTAACTTAAGTGATTTAATAGCTGAAACTATTTCCTCCCTTGTAATTGGAAGTTCCAATTTATTTCTATCAGCTTGTGGTATTTTAGGTTACCCACAACCTTCCAAAAATTTGTCTATAAGAGCTGTGTCTGATGAAGGTGGTTTATTGTATAAATCTGAATAATAATTAATGAATTCTTTAATAATTTTATCATTGGATAAAGCAATTGAGCCATTTGGGGAATGAATAGCATTAATTTGATTTTTGTCATTTTTAATACGGTGGTAATTAGCTAACATCCTGCCAGACCTATTTGCGCTAAAACTAAATTTAGCTTTATTATTAAAAATATGTACTCCAGCTATATTACTTACAATAGAATTCAATTCATAACAACGTTTCTGTAATTTTTCTTTATATAAGAGTTTATTAGAAGTAATATATAGACGTTCATATTTAGCTATCTGCTTTCCTAATTCGTCAATTTTCTTGTTAAATATTTTATATTCATGTGCCATAATGGAAATAGACTAACCTCTAATATATGATTTAAATGCGTCCCAACGATTAATAATAGATGTGGAACCATCATTATTAAATGAAAAAACTCTGTAATAGCTAATAAAAGTCTAGATTATTATTTTCATTAAGAACAATATTGGTATTCATACGCCACCGATTATGCCTATCCTGTTTGGATTCATTGCATAAAATACACCAGATTAAAGCGTGGTCAGAAATATCTATTGTCTGAATGTCTGGATTAGAAATTGAGGAAATTTAATTGCGAAAAATAAAAACAAAATCCAACGTAGAATAAGAGTCATGAGGTTTGGCGAAAAAAGTTAAGTGTTTGTCAGTAGGATTATGTAGATACCAAATATCAACCATTTTGGTATTCTTGAAAAATGCTGTGAGTGTGAAAAATGCCTTTGGAGGCCGAAATTTAGCTTGAGGTATTCTATCTAGTAAAGGGTCAGAAATAAGATTAAAATCACCTCCAATAATCAGAAGAACATTACTCAATTGTAAAACCTCTGATGTAAATCTTAACCAAAACTCTGGGTCATCATTCGTAGAACCATATACATTAATGAGGTGGGAAAGCTTTTTTTTTTTTTTTTTTTTTTATTATCCTCATATTGCGAAATTTCTATGTATTCGGGTTTCAGGTTTCTGCCTCTGGTTTCGTTACCAACACTGCCCCTTGGTCTCTCGAGGTTGGGGAATTTTGTCATCTGTCCGAGGTTTTCAGAGGAGTATCCTTGTTCCTTACATAGTACCAACTTTGGTTTGGAAATGCGGGGGTGAGCTAGCCTTTAGACTACTCGACAAGTATCATACTTGTCTACCAGATGTTGTTTTCGCTTTAATCATAGGACCGTAAGTACTAACTTAATGTTGAATTTATATAGTTTTCGAAAATTTCCCAATACTTAAATCTTTTTCTGATGTTTCCTTTTCTGTCTAGTTTGTTGATCTTTATGACAGAATTCATCCAATCACTATGTGTAGGTGGCAGTTGGCTAATCCATTTTAAACAGATCTCCCTTCTGGCTAGAACAACTAAAACAAAGAGAAGGTTTTCCTGACAACCAATGAGTTAAAAAAGAATATCCTCAGAATTTGATATATATATAGTTGAGTACACATGTAAATAATGGTGCAGAAACGCGAACAAACACAGTTCACTTAAACTTAGAGTTAGAAGCTGGAGCTACCAAGGGTTATGGAATTAACCCAAAGAAAAGAAGATGGAGGCTTCCCCAGGGTGGGTAACGGTAAATCACAAAAAAGAAATCATAAAACTACACGAAAATGGGTGGGGTGCAAAATAGGGGAAAAAAACGAGAAAAAAATATCCTCATAAGTAGAAGAAGACGGGTAAACATCAAACTGCGGTTTTACAAAAACGATAGACCAAATGGTTTTCAGAGGGAAGAGCACGAACAAAAAATTCTGAATAAATGAAGAAAACTAAAAAAGAATTTAAAATACTCTCCTGGAATGTAAATGGGATGAGAACAAAAAGCAGAAGAAACAAAATCTTGGAATACCTCAGAACAACAGAAAGCGAAATCATAATACTACAAGAAACACACTTATTAAAAATAGAATGGGACCAAGTAATAAAAACCCTAAACTGGGTCGATTATCTTGTATGCACCACACAAGAATGCAACATCAAAGGGATTGCAATAATCATCAAAAAATCACTCAAAGCTAATCTGGACTCAGCAGAAGTAGACAATAAAGGAAGATGGGCAATAGCAAAAGTCTTGATAGGGAATAATCCCCTCACAATAACGGGATATTATGGACCCAATCTTGACGATGAAGACCCGTTACGGAAACTCTACTCTCATCTAATACAAGCCACCTCTCCAATAATTTTGGGGGGTGACTTTAACCTCGTAATGGACCCAAAAAATGATAGATCCCCACCAGGGAGACACGCAAATCTACCGAAAATGAGAAAATGGATCGGTATCTTTAAAAGGGATTTAGAACTAACAGACATTTGGAGAGAAAGAGGGGATAAATCAAACCCATTCACGCTTCATAACAAAAAATTGGGGCATAGATCAAGAATTGATTATTTTCTAATTGATCAAAGCATATCAAGTAATGTAATAAACCTAATTCACCTACCAGCCCACCTATCAGATCACTCTGCGGTCCAATTAACACTTCAAATAAAATTAGTAGAAATACAAAGAAGGTTCACGGTAGAAAGAGCAATCCTACTTGATCAACAAAGTGTGAAAGAAATTGAACTGGAAACCACAAACTTTTTTGAAAATAACAAAAATGGAACAACAAAACAGATAACTTGGGATGCTTATAAAGCCGTATTAAGAGGAAAGTTACTAAGCCTAGGAGCATACAAAAACCAAAAAACAAGACAAGAAATAACAGACCTGGAGGAAAGCATCAACCTCATTGACACTCAAATAGTAACAGAACAAGAAACACAAAAGAAAAAAGACCTAGAACTAGAAAGGAAAAATCAGAAAGAAAAATTGGAAGACTTACTAGAAGACAGACTACGCAAAAAATGGGAATCAAGTAAACTTGCAAAACACGAATATGGGGAAGGATGTGGTAAATGGCTCTCTTGGAAATTAAAAACAGACAAAATCAGGAATAAAGTAAAATAAATTCACCAAGAAGGACAAATGAACCAAACCACAGAAGAGAACATAATCAGACAAGAGTTTACGAAATTCTTTACAGAACTATACACTGAAGATACAAGGCCACAAGAAACCCAGATAGACTCATACTTAGAAGGCATTCCTTTACTGGCCCTCACAGAAGAAGAAAAGAAAGAACTAAATAAAGAGATCTCAATAAGTGAAGTAGATGAGACTATCAGAACTCTAAAAAAGGGAAAAGCTGCAGGGCCAGACGCCCTTCCAAACGAGTTATACATTAGTCTAAAGGATACCCTACTTCCACATATTACAGAACTAATAAACCTGATTTTTAAACAAAAAAATAGAATACCAGATTCTTGGAATGATGCAACAATTACAATTATATTAAAACCAGGAAAGGACCCCACTAAATGTGAATCATATCGACCTATATCGCTGCTTAATGCAGATTACAAAATATTCACAAAAATCATGGCATCTCGATTGGGAAAAGTAATGAATCAACTTATTCACCCAGACCAAAAGGGATTCATTAAAGGAAGACAACTACATGAAGTTACACATGAGCTTGTGAGCTCCATTGACATAGCCACGCAAAAAAAAGTCCCACTTACCATACTCACTATCGACGCCGCAAAGGCGTTCGATAGAGTCAACTGGGCATTTCTAGAAAAAGTTTTGACCAAAAATAATATAGGTCAATCTTTCATGCATGTGGTAAAACATATTTATAAAACACCAAGGTCAAAAATCTTAGTAAATGACAGTCTTACTGAAAATGTCAATATAGAAAGAGGAACAAGGCAGGGTTGTCCTCTCTCCCCCCTGCTTTTTAATCTATATATTGAACCACTGGCGAACAAACTAAGAAACACCAAAGAGATTACTCCCTTCCAATATCAGAGATGGAACAAGAAAATCGCATTATATGCAGACGATTTAATGATTTTTACGGACGATTACATGAATTCAAAGACATTTATAGAAGAAATCATAAGCGAGTTTGGGAAAGTTTCAGGTTATCTGGTAAATCACTCAAAAACTGAGATCATGACATGGAATACACAATTCCAAAACGCAAATATCAAAAAGGAAATAAAATACCTGGGGATCCTAGTGAACCAAGATCTGAACAAAATAACACAACGAAACCTGAATAAAGTAACTGAAGAGGTAAAAAAATTACTTGAAGTATGGTCTAGTTTACCACTAACCTTGATAGGAAGATCGAACATCATTAAAATGTTAATAGTACCAAAGTACACTTTTCTCTTTAACACGATCCCTCTAGAATTTGGGAAATCTCTCTTAAAAAAACCTCAGAGGGATATCATTAGTTTCATATGGGCCTCAAAGGGAATTAGGATTTCGTGGAAGAAACTCAGGAGAGGAAAACAAGAGGGAGGATTATCAAGCCATGACCTGGTGGAGTATTATAAGGCATTCCAGTTTAAAAATACACGGATCCTACTAAGAAGTCATCAACACTATCCAAAATACTTACAAGCAATGACAGACAGAGAAGATCATTTTTTATTCAAATTTGGTCATCCTAAATACTTTAAAAAAATAAAATTAAAGACCCTAAGAGAGGCAGCAAAATTGTGGGCACAAATTAGAACAAATTTGAAAATTCAATACTACAGTGTAATGGCCCCAATATGGGACTCACCGGGAACACCAGAATGCTTAAAGGATGCAATGGCAATCCCCCTAAAACAAGCCAATATCAACTACTGGGGACAACTATTAAAAAACTCAACTTTGATTACGTGGGAAAAATTTCAATCTCTCACCAAAGGGTCAGTGTCCAAGTTTAAATATTATCAAATATCAAGCTGGGCGAAAACCATCACTACTAACAATCAAGAGGATGTAAAGCTGGAAAAAGAAATGGTAGAACTCTTAACAATCACTAAGGAAGTGGCAAAGTGGTATTGGGCGTTTATTACTGTAGGAAAGGGAGACAAGAGGATGGAAGATCAAATCTGGGGGAGAGAGCTACAACTGGATGACTTAGATATAATCTGGGAAAGATCCGTGGAAAAATGTTGGTCAACTCTAAAATCTGCTGCACTAAAGAGGAACCACCTATATACAATCCATCGCGCATACTGGACTCCGAAAAAATTGTCTAAATTTAAAAATGCAGGCGTAAAAAAGTGCCCGAAGTGTGGGGAAGAAAAGGCAGACGACTTCCACATGTTCAGAAACTGCCCCCTACTGGAAGAATTTTGGAAAGAAGTGGGTAAGACCATGAGCGTAATTATACAGACTCAGCTAACTGTAAGTACAACTTTTACCTTTTTTGGGATTGACGTCACAATGTGTAAGGGGAGATTAACAAAATGTCGGGAAAGCTTATTGTCAATTTTTATCTGAGCTATAATAAAACGACCGCCAGGATCAGTATTCTTATGCAAAATTTGAATATGTAATTTTTTGGAAAAAATAATTGCTACCCCATTGTTCCTATTGAGAGCCGGAGATAAAATAACAATTCCAAACCATTTCTTATTCATATAAAATAGAACTTTATCATCTACATGAGTTTCCTGAATTAAACAAATATCTGCTTTATACCTCACTAAATAATCTAAAACTTTAGTATGTAAAACATGGTGACTTAAGCTTCTAACATTGAATGAAACAATTGTAATACCATTACCACTTGAAATTTTGTAAAAAGAAAAAATGTAGTGAGGAAAATAGATAATCAAGATAAATTAGAAAAAGAATAGTAGCTCCAGAATTGATATATAAAAGACACAAAAGACACCAACAGACACCAAAAATAATAACCAAACAACATAGAAACACATTTAGAACTTTTGAATTGTGGACACGCATTTCAAGAGTAAGCCACTAAACATGCCCTAAACGAATGCTCCAATCAATTAAACATAGTGGCAATAAAAATTAAGCAACATTGAATTCATGTGGTAGCTTCATTTGTTTGCATCAAAGACTGAGATTGTTAATCCAGAAAATGGCGAAGATCTTAAGGACGATGAAAAGATTTAGAAAAACTATCCTTCCAGATTTGCATAGTAGACGGATCAAGCAAACCATATTTATAACCAGAAATTCTTAGCCTACGACGAAGGTTTGCAAATTCCTTACGAATATTGACTGTCTCTTTTGAAAATGTTATTCCCATTGACCATTAACAAAGGGATATCTCTGGCAGCCTTTGTTATTAAAATTAGATGGTGATGACGTAACACTTAGAAAATCAATTTACGAGGCTTATCTTGTCTTGGATTTCCATGAGATGGTATTCTATGCGCCTTATGAATTTCAAATTTATCAGGAAATTTAATACGCAAAAGACCAGGAATTAGGTTTTCCAGATAGACCCTGCCGTCATTACCTTCCACATCGTCTGGTAAATTAAACATTTGCAGATTGTATTGCCTATTGCAATTTTCCGAATCTAATGGTAATTTATTAATTGGATCAATTTTGTCTGCAATGGGCAAAATATTGTAAATTTTAACTTTATTGTCTTGAATTTTAATAGCGTTGTCAGAGACTTTAATAGCAAGACCAGCCATATCTTCACATAATTTTTGTTATCTCAGTTGAATATTATCAGTTTTAGAACACACAGCTTGAAGTTCCTCCAATAAAGTGGATAATGAAGCTCCATGAATATCCACTAATTTAGATTTTACTGGTGGTGGAGAGACGGTTTGCTTCCGTTTAGAAGACATATTGTGTGAATGCTTGCCCTCCATAAATAACAGAGAAATAAATGCAGGCAGCAATAAAGGAGCAGTCAAAAGCAATATTGAAAGAGCAATACCGATAAATGATGAAAACAGCCTGAATAAACAGTGTTCAGCAGCTAAAACCAGCTGTGGGAGAGGCCTAGGCCTCATCCTCGCACTCTGACAGGAATTCCTGGGACAAAAACACACCAGCCACCCAAGAGCAGTTCACCTCGATGAAACTCAGCTCTACTTGCTGCACCAGGCTCCAAAAGGTACAGTTTCAAGCGCCTTCCTTATGCCAAACTTCGTCTTCATGTGGAAAAAAAAATGACAGCGTTAAGTTGGCATAAAATCGTCAAAAACTGTCCAAATTCGCTTCAGATCAGTGAGGGGCAGCCATCTTGAAACGGCATCCTTGCGCGACTCTCACCCCTTTGTCTCTGAATTGGTGAAACAATAAATGTTGTAGTCCTCGGAATAAATATCTTAAATTATTTGTCATGTGCCCTTCCCTGTTATTATTTGGAAATAACCGTAGTCTTCCTGTTTGTGAGAGGAAAGAAATACACTCACCTTTAACATTTAACTTAAGATATAGAATAATCCCCTAGAAATAATGTTAAAATAAACAGATGGTAAATAAGTTTCAGATAACCACGGATTCATTTTTTTTTTTTATTGAGAAATGTAATTTACCCTTTTATATGTTCCAAAAAAAAGATAAATATATACATTTTTACATTTTTTATATGGCATTTTATTCAGTTTTCAACAATGAAACCTATAGCACAGGATGATATAGCATGAGGTATTAATAATGTTGTTTTTTATTTATTAGTTATTTCTTTGGCATCACTTCTCATATGACCCCTTAAGGTGCTGGGTGTGAATGCACGCGCATTATCGTACGGCTAACTTATTTCTTATTGGGACTTTGGTTTTCGGGCATGGTCTTGGACGATTTACTCCCTCCTTGAGCAACAGAGATCACGGATCTGAAATATCAGTTCACAACCTGCCAAAATGACCTGCCATGGCTCAAGGGCTGCATTATCTTCCATATTCTTGAATATATATTTGGTTCAAAGGAGAATCATAATGGAGAAGGTGCTTCATTTCACCAGTATGCAGATGACTCTTATATCAAACAACCTTCATGTGCTCATTGCCAAAAAACAGAATTTCTGATAATGGCACAACAAATGTAGATAAGTTCATCTAGCTTGCATTAAGGAGCTATCGGTAAATGGCTTCACTCCACCTCAATCTCCACACATAGGCTGGGTTTGATTTAGACCCAGCCCGAACCCCCGTTTTACAATGAAATCCAGTATCAGCCAGTAAAATCAGCAGGCATCGACCTCCATGGCCTCAGGAAAGGGCTCTTTACTATACTCTATTGCTAGGCCCACAACCAGGAAAAGACAACATGATTGCATCTCTGAGGGGGGCGTGGCTAGCAGCCGGCGGAGATGGCTGCTTGAACAGAGGGCTCCGCACCAGTGCCGATATTTATCCTGCCGGAGCGCTGTCCGGGGGCTCCCCTTTCCCCCAGAGAGATCGTGTAGGGAGTGCCCCCCTCCTGGACTGGGAAATCAGGCGTGAAGTGCGCCGGTAGGGCCAGAACATGACGATCGGAGATGGCCCGGGGTACTGCGATGCGTCGGACAAAATGGCGGCCGCAACCCGGGTGATGATTCCCCCCGGAGGACGACGGAAGCGGTGTGGAGCGCGAAACCCTAGCGGAAGCCTAAAGCTGGACGGAGCGGACTGCCGGGAGAGAGGCCGCGGAGAGCCCGCTGATCGGAACGGGGCTACGGAGACGATCCCGGAGAGGAGGTGGGCAGGGACGCCCAGGTCTAGCAGCACCGGTGAAGAAAACTGCGGCCGAAGACTGCGGACTTGGTAAGAGGGCCCGGGGCGGAGGTTCCTGCCGCAGGGCACACACTGGGAGCAGCGCCCGGCCTCGATGAGACACATGACTGGCCCGCTCTGGAGGCCGAGAGGAGGCGCGAGCCTGCAGTGCATACTGGCGTACACGCCCAGGACTGTGGGGGCGCCTTGAGTGCACCGAGGAGCTGGAAGGCAGAGCGGATCACCCTAGGGGGACCGCGGAGCGAGGACCGTGCTGCAAACTCCGCCGACAGTGTATGGTGCCAACTAGGGTAGATGCTGGCTGCAGACTGTATGCTTCTGGAGGCAGCAGCCAGGAAAGACACAGAGTGAGGGCGCAGACCCCGTTGCCTTGGAGCACCACAGCAGCGCCGCCCGCACGATCTGGTGTTGAAGGCACCTCCCTGAGTGCGGGACTGGTGAGTGAAGCCCGGATCCTGTTGTATAGCAGGGGGAGAGGGACGTGAAACCAGGCACCCCTGGCCGATCGGGTGGGACAGTGTGAAAGGTCACGAAGTGCAGTTACTGTGCCCAGGAAGCTGCTGCTCAGGGAGTAGAGTCGCTTTCTCACGGAACCCAGGGTGCGGATTTGGCTACCGCAGTGCGTCCTTCCCTGGGCTTGGACTGGGGAGAGTGGCCCGGACCTCACTGTGGAGTAGGACGGCGGGGGCACTGGTTTTACAGCCCCTCGCCGACAACACGAACCAGAGGAAGCAGCGGTGTGCTGCGACGGGGGGCATGGTCCACTCCCACTGATGCCTGGAAGGACCTGCCACTAGATGCGTTGAGACCCCTCCGCATGACTTTCGAGGAACGGGATCGCCCGCCACAGACTTGCTGGGCAGCCGGGGTAGCGGACGGAGCCGGAGATCAGAGGGCTTGGGACCGACACCTGGGGCATTCTCCTGGCGAGCTCCCATCGGTGGAGGAGGAAGGCGGGAACCTCCCGTCGTTGATCGATGATGGGGAAACCCAAAGGGCCTAAGATTGGGAGTCAGACGCCGGTGGAAGAGGAAATGCCGGACAGACAGGAGCGGGGAGAGCCGGAGCAGGTGCGGGACCCTCTTTTACAACAACAGCTCGATAGAATCCTACTGGCGATAACGGACACCCGCACAGCGCTCCAGCAGGACATAGCACAGGTGGCTACGCGACTGGGCTTGCTTAGGGCCGACCATGGCAAATTGTCAGATCGAGTGGTAGAGGTGGAGGACAAGACCATGGAACCGCTACAACAGAAACTTGGGGCGACTATGACTAACGTCCTGGAGCGAATAGACGCCCTTGAAAAACGTGTTGAGGACGCTGAAGGCCACAACCGCCAAAACAACATACGGGTAGTTGGCCTGCCCGAAAAAATCGAAGGGTCGGATCTCGTCCAGTACTTGGAAACCTGGCTCAAGTCAGAGGTAGTGCCAGAGGGATTGTCAACCTTCTACACATTGGAGCGAGCGCACAGAGTACCTTCTCGGCCGCGACAACAGGGTAGACCTCCGAGGCCCGTAGTGGCTAGGTTGTTGCATTTCAGGGACCGGGACCTGATCCTCCAGAAGGCGAGAGCGGATGGCCCGTACCAGGTGGAGAACAGCAGGGTCAACATCTTCCCAGACTATACTTACGAAACGCAACGCCGCCGGACTTCTTTCTTAGCTATAAAGAGGGAGATGCGGACCGAGGAACTGCAATATTCGCTCATGTTCCCAGCCAGACTGAGGGTCATAGTGGACGGAAAAACTTTCTTCTTCGATACCCCGGATGAGGCCGGGGCCTGGCTGGAGCTCTACAGGGCTGGGAAAGATGGGGTAGAGCAGGGTCCACGCACTGTAGCTGGAAGTTTGCCGCAGCGGAGGTCGAGACGGCTACGCAGCACGCAGCGGAGGATGAGGAAGCCCTCCCCAACTCAGACGGCAGCGGAATGGCGAGACGCACTGTCTGCGGTGACCACGATTTCCAATGTGCAGCTGACGTCGTCGGCCGGCGGCACGAATTCGGAGAAGGATGACTCCCAGTCAGACTCCGGATGCTCAGAAACGAATAGCGTACGATTGCCGAAGGTCACGCCAGAGACTGCGGAGGGCATGCTGGACGAAAGCTGAGCGAATTCACACGACCGAGTGGTGGGGGCCCCGAGCCCCGGTGAACTTCCGAACAGGACTAGCTGAGGGAGGTTGGTTCTTTGGTTGGCGGCGATGGATGCGCGAAAGTCCACGGCTCAATGGTTCGGGGAGAATCCTTGGAGTGGGCGCCGACCGTTTGTCTGCTGGCACCCCCTCATTGCCCTTAAGGCATGCCTGCAGTGACTACTGCTGGGCTTAGAGTTGTTTCGCAAGTTACATTAGTTTGGACGGAGACTAGATGGTTGTTGCTAGGTCCTGTTCTTGGGGGGTGGAGGGCGTTAAGGGACATTTGGGTGGGATGCAGGGGGGGGTTGTCACTGGCATAGACGTGCGGCAACTGAGTGGGGATAGCGAGGGAGTACTGTGCAGGAAATTGTGGGAGAATGGGTGATTCTACTAATCTGAGATGCTTAACCTGGAATGTGAGAGGGTTACACACCATGACGCGATGACACAAAATACACGCCTACCTGGTCAGGAGAGGAATACACATTGCAATGCTCCAGGAGACACACTTGACAAAAGCTGAAGGGATGGCGCTGCAGCGTAGGTGGAGGGGACAAGTCTATAACACCACGTACTCGGCATATGCCAGGGGTGCAATGATTTGGATCAGGGTGGGAGTCCCCTTTCAGCTGACTCAGCATATAATCGACCCCGAGGGCAGGTTTGTGGCTGTTGAAGGGAAATTAAGAGGAAGGGAGGTGGCCTTCTGTAGTGTATACGCGCCCAATATTGACCAGCTAAATTTCCTGGCGGGACTGTCGGGTTCTCTGGCGCAATATCTCGCAGGTCCGTTAGTGATGGGCGGGGATTTTAACTCGGTGACGGATGTCTCCCTGGATAGATCGCACCCACCACTGGCCGACTCCCCGATACACCGTTTAACCTAAGGAAGACTAGATTGGCAGATGAGGTGGGGGCTCGTTGATATCTGGAGGGCGCACCACCCGCAGGGCCGTGACTACTCTTATTTTTCTGGGATGCACGATCTTCACGTCCGGCTGGACGCGGTGCTGTGCTCTGCAGAAGTAGTGCCAACTATTGTGCAATCCGAATACCTGACCAGAACGCTATCGGACCACAACCCGTTATTAGTCGCCATGCAGTGGATGCCGGGGGTCTCGTGCGTTCCTACTTAGAGGTTGCGACCTGAGACACTGGAGGACCCGATTTTCTCGGCCGCAATAGAGGAAGGGATTACGCACTACTTTGCGGAGAACGCTGGAACGACTGCAACGAGGGCGATGGAATGGGATGCCTTTAAGGTGGTTGTCAGAGGGCTCTGCATAGGGAAGTATGCGGGAGTGCGGAAGGTTCTTTTAACCGACTTAGAAAACGCTGATAAGGCATTGAGGGAGGCAGAGCTAGCGCGACCCGGCCACCCGGAGCTTCAGGATACAGTTTGTGCAGCGAAGAAAGCGGTGGCAGCGGAAGTGGAGCGCTTACGTAGTTTTGATTATAGAGCGTACACGGTGAGAGCCCACGCTGAGGGCGACAGGGCTGGCCCGCTGTTGGCCTGGCTGGCAAATCCCTTGAAGAGAAGCTCCCCTATAGTGGCCCTGGACACGGCGGAAGGGGGGGAAGTCCACACCCAAAACGAGATCCTGCAGTGCTTCACGAACTACTACGAAGCTCTATATAAGAGCAGGCTGGCGACCGCAGACCCGAACATAGATGCTTTTCTTAGCGATTTACAACTGCCGGGCCTGGACCACGAGCAGGCGAAGGCCCTGGGTAGGGACATAGAGTTAGGGGAAAAAAGAGGAGCAATAAAACGTATGGCCCGAAAGAAGACCCCAGGGCTGGATGGACTCCCCATAGAATTTTATGTGAAATACGTGGATCTATTGGCGCCAAGAGGTCTATAGGGAAGCGAGGGAATCCGGACAGCTGCCGCAATCAATGCGGGAAGCCTTGATAATACCGTTGTTGAAGCGGGGAAGAGAGGGCAGAAATGCAGCCTCTTACAGGCCACTATCGATGCTGACAGCAGACTACAAAATTCTGAGTAGTATCCTGGCAAACCGATTGTTACACCACATGACCGCACTGGTCCATGAAGACCAAACTGGCTTCATTCCAACACGAAACACAACTACGAATATCCGGCGACTGGTACGACTACTAGGAGAAGAGGACCTGGGGGCGCAACAGCCAGTGATACTTTCGGTAGACATCGAAAAAGCCTTCGATAGTCTGGAATGGGAGTATTTATATACTGTATTAGGATGTTTTGGGCTAGGAGACGGCTATAAACAATGGACTAAGGTATTATATACGTCGCCGGTGGCCCGGGTGAGGGTAGGCACGCTGATCTCCTCACAGTACCCTGTAGAACGGGGCATGAGGCAGGGATGCTCGTTATCCCTGCTATTTTTTGCCCTGGCAGTGGAACCCTTGGCGGTGGCGATCAGAACGGGTGCCCACTATGGGGGGTTAACCTGCAGAGGCGGTCAAAATTACATTTCACTGTATGCTGACGACCTGTTGCTTTTTCTGGAAGATGCTGACGGAGCACTGACGGGGGCCTAGGTAGTGCTTTCGGTTTTCGGGGATGTCTCTGGGCTGAGAGTGAATTTGTCCAAACATGCTTATTCCCAGCGCGGCAGGGGGAGCCGCAGCCTACCCATTTGCGAGCGGTGCGATGGGAGCCTAACTGCCTGAAGTACCTAGGCGTGCACATTTACCACGGGGCGGAGAACCTGTTGGAAGGCAATATCAGCCGAGGGATACGGGCACTGAAGGGCAGCATGGCCTTCTGGGCTACTCTCCCGCTATCGATGACAGGCCGCACGGCATTGCTCAAAATGATAAGGTACCCTAGGATTCCTTATTACTTTAGGACACTGCCAGTGTGGATACCTGGAGCTACGTTTAAATTACTGAAATCAATGGTGGTGTCTTTTCTCTGGGGTACAGGGCATCGTAGAGTGGCACTGACGACGCTTATGAGGCCAAAGGCTGAGGGAGGACTAGCGGTACCGGACTTTAAGCTGTACTACTTAGCAGCCCAGCTGCAGGTGCTTACACAAGCAATAGCGAGAGAATTCAGGGGGCCGGGTCTGGAGAGAACGGAAGGCATCCCTCGCCACGTCCTCTCGTTCATAGCACTGCAGCAGAAACTTGATCTTAGGGCCTTGACATTAGAAGAGAAGACGCTCCGGCTCTGCTGGAACCGTTCACAACGGAGGGCGAAAATAGTACACCCATATGCACCTGAGATTCCCCTGGGGATGGTGACGGCATTGCCGCACGGCGGTGACTGGTCGCACCTGCAGCCCTGGGAAGAGGCGGGAATCCAAATGCTGGGAGACCTATATGAGGATGGGACTTTGTTGCCCTATCAGGCCCTCCAGGACAGATATGATTTACCGAGGGGGGGCTTCCTGCTGCACGCGGCATTGGCCAGAGCGATTCAAGCGTATTGGCGGACTGGCTTGGCGGAACCAGAAACATCGATGGCCTGCCAATACGTCATGATGGCGGTGGGCACTTTCAAAGCGGTCACATGCCTGTACTCTAGGATGCTGAACGAAAAACTACCACCTTTGGACACTTTGAAAGCAAAATGGGAAATAGACTTGGGCAAGGATATACCGGAAGGTGCATGGGCGCAGATAATGCGAAGGGCCTGGAAAAGTGCGAGAAACGCTCGGTTTCAGCTAGTACACTTCTATATACTACACAGAGCATATCTCACACCACAGAAAATTGAGAAGTACTTCAAGGTATTGGACACAGCGTGCCCTAGGTGCACAAGAGTGGGGGCAGACCTGGCGCATATGTTGTGGATTTGTCCAGTGTTAGGCCCATACTGGCAGAAGGTGGGGGATACCCTGAATGCAGTAACAGACCGACAACTAGAGTTCGATATGGCCATTAGTGTATTACACTGGTTCCCCCATACGGCTAAGAACAAGCTCACGAGTAAGTCTGTGGACATGGGGCTCATATTGGCAAAGAGGGAGATCACGAGGCACTGGAAGGCATCGGCGGGCCCAAACAGCAATAGGTGGTCGAGCGAGCTCCTGAAGTGGGTCAGCAGCGAGAGCACACTGCGATACCAGCAGGCGCGCAGGCAAAACAATGAGAGAGGGATAGAAGCGGCGACGGCCTGGGAGGCACTAGTGCTGGCACTGCAGGACTACGGGACACCGGATGACAGCGCAGAGTAGACGAACACTTGGGAAGCGACCCTGGAACACGATAGGTGCATCAAGCATGATGACACACAATCACTCCTGTACGCATACACTATGAGAGTACATCATAACGGCACGCGCCAGTGACAGGGTTTGGGGAGGTGGGGAAGGGGGAGGGAGGACTGTGGGGAGATAACGGAAGAACTGTTTTTTTTTGGAATTTAGATTGCAATAGTACATAGATTGTAAGAATTGAGGTATTTCGCTATATAACACATGGGGACTGAGGTAGAAGAAGTACTATAATCTTTAATGTATGCCTTGTGACAAAACCAATAAACTACGTTTTAAAAAAAAATGATTGCATCTCTGAGTCCTGCAAAACCACAACTGACTACTCCTGGATGGAATGCTGAACCATGCAAACATTCACCCCCAGTCACAAAGATCTGGGTTTAATTAATTGTTCTTTTGCTCACCACGCCACCCCAGTTTGGACCCAGCCATATGCAAATAAGTCTTGACCCTGTTCCTTATGGGAGCAGTCCAGCCAAACGGACAAGCCAGGTCCTCCCTGGACCGGAACCAAGCATCCTGGGACCTTGTGTTTGCTTTGTTTGCCCTGTTTTCCACACTCAATCATCCTCCTGGAACATGCATCCTGGAACACAGACTATATTCAGGGACATCCCCTCTCACATTGATTCACCCACTACCGCCTCTGTCCCCTCAAATACACTCAGACACCCACCCCCCTCCACAGATCTCCACACTCAACTTCCCCCTTTTTCCCAATTCCCAGACCTGCTGGCACGCTTGGACGATATCTCCCTCCAGATGCACCTTCTCTCCCTCGAACTCCATGATTTGAAATCCCTCTATAATCCAAACCATTCATTCCAACCCTAACAGAGAACCCTACCACAACCTCAGAGTCATAAATAACGGCAACCTCAAGAGAGTAAACATCACTCAGACTCATCCCACCCTCACGCCGGCTCCACTCAAGTGCATATTACTCAATTGCAGGTCTGCCAACAAACACGCCCCGAGATCTTCGACCTCATACAACACAATGAGTTAGATATCATTAGCCTCACTGAAACCTGACTCAACCCCTCGTCCACCCCAATCCTAGACCTCTTGGTGCCCCCCTCACATGACATAATTCGCCTAGATAGAGTTAGGAAGCAGGGAGGTGGTCTTGCTTGTATACATCGGAACACACTTGCGGTCTCCCTCGCAGAGCCCTCCTCGCCAGCTAATTATGAATACCTTTGCCTCAACATCTATTGTAACAATCAATTGTTCTGCAAATTCACACTTTTTATCACCCCCCCAGGTGACAAGCTCCCCTTCATTGAGCAATTAATTGAAATCATCTCTGGCAATGTGGATTCAGTCCAGCACCACATTTACCTTACACTGGTCAAATACTAATGACCAAGTATCATGCCTTAAGTCCTTCTTGAATGATCACAATTGATTCAACATTGTGACCAACCCACACACACTAAAGGAGAAACCCTAGACCTCATCATCCCCAAAGGTCATAACATCACTTTGGACTCCATCATACCATGTGACTGGTCGGATCATCACATTATTACATTCCATCTCAACTCGGAGGTCCTCGGTGTAAGGCACAAACAACTAAACCAAAGATATGTAAGCGGGCCCTTTCTCCCCAAGGGGAAATACTTGAAGTCAACGCACTCACAGACTACTACAACTCCTCTATTGCCAGTAATATGGTTTCCATAGCGCCACTCCAACAAAAGAATGCACCTACTAAAAGATCTAAACCTTGGTTCAATGGCAACCTAAATTTGAAATGGCGCAATCTAAGGGCCATCGAACGTTCCTGGAGATCCACACCATCTGCGGACCATCTAATAACCCTAAGATCAGCAAGAAGCGCTTATAACAAGCAAATCAAGACAGCCAAAGAGGGATATTTCAGATCCCAACTCATCCAAGCATCTAATCGACCCAAGAAAATGTTTGAACTGGTTAAACAACAATCGGTGAAAGCCCATAACCGTCCAGCTGCAGAAGTCATCCCTCCCTCATGTGAGGATTTGGCTGCCTTCTTCATGGAGAAATCTAGACTTATTAACATCGCTCTGGAGAACAGGAAGGCTCTATTGCTACACAATGAACCTGCACCCCCCTGGCCTTGTTAGACAAGGCAGAACCAGTCAGATGGGGTATCAAGAACAACGCTTCCTAGGATACATTTATTCCCCTAACTGAAACAGAGATCCAAAAGTTTCTTCAGAGTATTAGCCCATCAAATCATTTCAACGACCCGTTACCTCCCAACATCTTTAAAGAAATTAAGGAAGAAATCTCCCCATTCTGGACAAAGATCGTCAATGCATCTCTGTCACAAGGCACGATCCCTGATTGCCTGAAAGAGGTGCAGGTAACACCTATTCTAAAAAAAACAACAGCCAACAGTACAGATCTTAACAACTTCCGACCTATCTCCAGTATCCCTACACTAGCCAAACTCCTTGAAAAATATGTTCAGTCCCAACTTAGTGCGCATAACGAAAATTTCAATCTTCTGGACCAACACCAATCTGGTTTTAGGAGTGGGCGCAGCACAGAATCGGCTCTCACTCATGTGATGGATGACATCCTAATGATGCTTGATCGAAATGAATCCTACCTCCTGATCCTACTCGACCTCTCCTCCGCCTTTGACACGGTCAATCATGACAACCTTTTATTCATTCTTGAACATAGGATGGGCCTCGCCGGTCAGGTGCTTCTTTGGTTCTCATCCTTCCTGCAGCACAGGTCACAAAGAGTTAAAGCTAACCATTCCCTCTCCCTGCCATCCCCAATCAACATGGGGGTTCCCCAAGGGTCCTCCCTATCTCCCATTCTTTTCAATTTGTTCCTTAAACCCTTAGCTAACGTTCTAAAATCCTTGGACATTCGCTTCCACATGTATGCAGATGACACCCAACTATATCTGAAAATCTCCTTCCAGGATGACATTACTTCGCTCAACTCCACCCTACTGACTACCCAAAACTGGTTAAGGGAGAACCACCTCCTGTTAAATACATCCAAAACAGAATTCCTCCTCATTTCTCCCCCGAAACATACTCCTAAAATAGACCTCTGGATGAACTAACTCACTGCTTTCAACTGCTCCCCCCACATTATTGATTCAGCTAAATCTCTAGGAATCACCCTGGACAAGCATCTGAATATGAAGACCCATATTAGCAACGTGTGCAAGGGTGCTAACCACGTGTTGAGAACACTTAGGAATCTCAAACCCTTGCTACCTCATTCTGACTTCAAGTAAGTGGTCCAAGCGCTCGTCCTACCGTTAGTTGGACTATGGCAGTGCTACGTTATGTGGCCTCCCCAAATACACTCAGGCCCCCCTAAAGGCTTCACTAAATGCGGCGGCCAGATTGATCATGAACACCAAGCGAAATGCCCACATCTCCCCGGTCTTAAAATCTCTAAACTGGCTGCCCTTTGAAGCTAGAATTCAACTGAAGTTTGCCTGCCTATCCCACAAAGCCCTCCACTTCAAAACCCTCAACTATCTTGCACAAAAACTAGTACTATCAGGAGGGGGTAGATCGTCTAGGAGTGCTAACTCCCTCCTCTTGAAACCCCAGATCTTCCGCAAAAAGAGAACATGCCAACGAGCCTTCTCTGGCGCGACACCAAAAATTTGGAACTCTCTTCCAACGGAAATTCGTGGAATCTCCTCCAAGGTTGCTTTCAAAGTGAAAGCAAAAATATTCCTCATGAATAAGTTCTTACCTTAACACGATGGTCTCTAATCGCTTTGTAAATACTACAGCATTGGTTAATAATTCTGTTTGTTACAATTGTATTCGCCCCCCTTACATCATTATGTATCATCACTCCCTTGATGTCATCTTATCATTGACTAGCCCACTCTGCGTTAATCCTGAATTAGATAGGATCTGTTATGCTAGCACCATATGTTTCTATGCATATTGTTTTCACCATGTTAGTCTTGTTGATCTTTTTCCTTCCTCTCCCTCTAACTGTAAAGCGCTCTGATATCCTTCAGGATCAAGTTTGCGCTATATAAAACTTTATAAATAAACTAAATAAAAATAAAATAAATAAGTTGGCAGGGTATGCCCAGATGTGGTTCCTTGCTCACTGCACCACGGGATTCAAGCTAGCCTGGCTGATGAAGGGTGACATACCCCAAAACCATTCCCAGGATGCTTGTTTCCGGTCCAGGGAGGACCTGGCTTGCAGTTTGGTCTGGACTGTTCCCATGAGGCACAGGGTCAAGACTGATTTGCATATGGCTGGGTCCAAACTGGGGTAGCATATTAGGCAAAAGAACAATGGATTTAACCCAGATCTCTTGACTGGGGGAGAGTGTTTGAATCATTTATCATTCCGTCCATCATATGTTGCAGTTACACTTTTCGCCCTAAGTGGGATGGGTATGCCCAGCTGTGGGTCCCTTGCTCACTGCACCAAGGGATTCCCCGAAACCGGTCCCAGGATGCTTGTTTCCGGTCCAGAGAGGACCTGGCTTGGCAGTTCAAGCTGGACTGTTCCCATGAGGTATAGGGTCAAGACTGATTTGCATATGGCTGTGTCTGAACTGGGGTGGCAAAGTGAGCTAAAGAACGATGATGGATTCAACCCAGATCTGTAACTGGGGGTGAGTGTTTGCAATGTTTAGCACTCCATCCATCATCTCCTTGTGTTTGCTTTGTTCGCCCTAAGTTGGCAGGGTATGCCCAGGCGTGGGTCCCTTACTCACTTTGCCACTGGATTAAAACTAGCCTGGCTGATGATGGCTGTTAGCCAGAAACCGGTCCCAGGATGCTTGTTTCCGGTCCAGTGAAGACATGGCTTGGCAGTTCGGACTGGACTTTTCCCTTGAGGCACAGGGTCAAGACTGATTTGCATATGGCTGTGTCTGAACTGGGGTGGCAAAATGAGCTAAAGAACGATGATGGATTCAACCCAGATCTGTGACTGGGTGTGCGTGTTTGCAATGTTCCGCACTCCGTCCATCATCTCCTTGTGTTTGCTTCAAGGAAGGAGTGACATTTATTGGAGACAGAAGTATATTACATTCTGTGTATGCGGGCTCTATACATTTGTGGTGGCTGTACTAGGGTCTTTGAATCTATCTTTTTTATTGTACTGTTTAGCTCCTTGATTTCCTCTACAAGTGTGGCAACTTTCCCCTTCTGTGTCATGACTACAGCTATGAGATGTCTGCTGCATCTGGCAGTATGATCAGACAATAGACAAGGCCATTTGAAATGGCTACTGCTGCAGACTGTGTTGCTATTAATTGTTGGCACTAAGATCCACCCTTTTTAAATTCTTCCTTCTATCATTTTAGCCTTGTATTTCTTTGTTACCCAGTTGAACTGAGTCGGCCTTGCTGTGAAATATGCAGAACCCTAACAGTTTGCATTAAGTTAACAACTCCCACTAGACTATTAAGCTATTTTAAAGGGAAAGTTAGAATAAAGACACAAGTGCCTCTCTGGTCCCTGAACCTAGCCGGTGAATTTACAGCATGGACGACGGAGCATCTTGTTACTCAGAATTTTCAGCCAACTTAACTCTATGAAGAGTTTCTAATCACATCTCAACATTACAGTCTGATTAGCCTGTCTCACTAACAAAAACTACTTACCTGACCACACTATCCTACTTCCCATAGTTCCCATTTCCGAGAAGGCTTCAAACCAGAAATAGAAGCTTCACATTTGTTGAATCATCAAAATGTACAAATAAACCGGCTCTTTGATACTCCTTCATCATGGCAGCAGCTCCAATATGCTCATCAACTGTGATGAGCTTCTGCAGAAACTCAAAACACTTCTTCATATTTAGCTTCCTGGGAAAACCATGTTTATTTCTGCGATGTGACCCTTCACAGTCCTAATTGATCCTTCCCTTTCTCGCTTCTTTCTTTACCTCCCTTTCCTTTTTCACCCTTGGTGGTCGAGGGTGGCTATCTGATAGAGATCTTTATGTTAGAAAATGTTGGCCTCTTAGTAGGTGATCCTCTGCAGATATTTGCCTGATGGTTGTTAGGGCTTCTATGCCTTCTTGGTCATAGCTGTGCCCTGATGATTCATCTCTAAGATGTTTCTCCATCTATTTCCTGCATGTGCGGCCTAGAGATGTAGGTGCTCATCTTGATTAGGGACCAAAATCACTGTACCCATCTTGATTTTTTTAACCAAAGCATACATACCAATCAATCTCACATACTCTTTTTCCTCTTCAGCTTCATCACATTCAGCCACAGTTGTTGACATAGAATATCAAATCAGATTCTTAGGGGGATTGTCTCTACCTAGCTGAAAGCCCAATTCAAACTGCTTTACTTTTTGCTCCATGAGATGGATAAGCATGTATCTCTAGAAGGTACAAGGACCCTGAAATCAGTGATGAATTGCAAGAGGTACCGTTATAATTGCAGAGTGGAACAGCAATGCCCTAAGAGGATTGGAATTGTTTCTTTTTTAATTAGAGAGTCTTTGTTCTCTGCTGGTGTCAGAACTCAAATGGTGTATGTATATCCACGTTTTAGTATCATGTTGCTTTGGGACTACTAGAACAGATTGAAGTTCTAGTCAACTGTGGTTTACATTTGAGTGCTTAGCCATCCTTACCTAATGCGCTGTGGTCCTTGCTCAGTGAGGACCCTAATTATTTTAGTGCCACTCTACATGGCTCCACTTTAAATCCTGTAGATAAAATGTATGTAGTAATCCTCAAATTAACATCTGCATTTTGTTAAATATGTGTGCTGTACTGGCCCACAGGAAAAGTCCCTTATTATTGGCGGTTCCGGGTAAGTTAAACTCTGTAGAGAAAAAATGAAATTCAGCCGTTGCTTAATACTGTAATGCAGTGCCTTCCTCCTACACAACAATTCAATATGTATTGTAATTCAGAACCCTATCCTAGATTCAATCAATCAATCAATGAACCAATCAGTCAGTAGATCTTTAGAGCTCTACTTGTCACCCACAAGAGAATCCAGGCGTTGGCAGGGTCGAGTTGATTAGCTGAATAGTCAGGTCTTCAGGCCCTTCTGAAACTCTGGAAGATATTGGCAGGTTTGTAGATGAAAAGGTAGCTCGTTCCATGACTCCGCTGTTGGGTAGGAGAAGCAACCTCCGCATCTGCTAAGTCATATGCGGGGGTGAGAGTTGAGGAAAGGGACACGGAGCAGAGGTGTCTGGTGGGCTGATGGAAGTACAGGCGGTAGTTCATGTAGGCAGATCCGCACTTGTGTAGGGCCTTGTATGGATGGGTCAAGAGCTTGAACTGGCATCTTTTCTATACAGGCAGCAAATGGAGCTACGTGAGGTGTGAGGTGATTTGGGTTCATCTGGGGAGATCCAGGAAGAGTCTGGCTGTGGCATTCTGCATGGTCTGTAGTCGTCAGAGGAAGCAAACTGCAATCCCTGCGAAGAGACAGTTGCTGTATTTCAATCTGCTGGAGATGAGAGCCTGGGTGATAGGGCGTCCTGAGCTTTTGGGTAGCCATTTGAATATCTTACAAAGCATGAAGAGGATGAAGAAGCAGGAGGAGGAGATGGAGTTGATCTGAGTTGGCATGGTTAGCTTGTTGTCCAGAATGATACCTAGGTCCCTAGCCTGGTCAATGGTGGTAGGAATGGGTCTGAATTCTGAGGGCCGCCAGGATGCGTCGCATGGGAACTTTTGTTTCTGAAAATCCATACCTCTGTCTGGTCCATGTTTAGCTTGAGGAAGTTGTCCTTCATCCAGTTGGCGACGTCTGTCATGCAGTTATGGAAGCTGGCCTTGGTGTTAGTGGTGTCTTCGGAGAGAGAGAGGATGAGTTGTGTGTCGTCAACATAGGATCTGATGTTCAGTCCCTGCGTTTAGACAATGCTGGCCACAGGTGTCGTATAAGTGTTTGAGAGGGTTGGACTGAGCGAGAATCCTTGGGGTACTCCACAGTTGATTTACTTGGATTCAGAGGTGAAGGCTGACTTTTTTTTATTCTTAAAGTGTTGAAAGAGGCAATCTATCTAATAGCGGCTCCTTGGATGCCTATGTTGTGTAGCCTTCTGCTGAGTTTGTGGTGGGAGAGCATATCAAAGGCTGCTGAGAGGTCTAGGAGGATCAAAGCCGCAGTCTCTCCTCAATCGAGTAGGTCTGAGATGTCGTTGATAGCCACGATGAATACTATCTCTGTGCTGTGGTTGCTGCGGAATGCAGATTGGAAGGAAGTGAGTAGGAGGTTCCATTCCAGATGTGAGGAGAGTTGCTGGTTGATGGCTGCCTTTTTCTAATAATTTGGCCGGGAACAGGAGCAAGGAGATCGATCAGTAGTCCTTGGAGAAGGTGGCAATGCCAAATGAGGTATTGAGCCAAGATAATGAGTACACAGCTGTTTCTGGTTTTGCCAAGGTTGTAGATGTGGTGAGGGCATGAGTTGGTTGGAGCCCTTAAGTGGACCACGTTCATGATGGAGGTGGTGTCCTGTGGAGTGAGCTGGCTCCATTCATTTATTTAGATGTCTGTGGTGGTAGTGGGGTAGTTGTGTTGCTTGAAGAAGTCAGTGAGCTTGTCCTGGGGTTTGAAGTTCCTGTAGATGTTAGCAGTCTTGTTGTGGAAGAAGTTTGCAAGGTTCTTGCAGAGTTCCTGTCAGGAGAAAGGTTGTTGCACTTGTGGTGTCCTGTATAATTCTTTGACAATGTTCAAGAGTTATTTGATGCTATTTCAACTTGATTTGGTGCATGAGGCTAAGGCCTTTTTCTTCAATATTCTGAGCTGTCTGTGGTAGAAATTGAGGACTGTCTTGAAGGTGGTCTTGTCGGTTGTGTCCTTGCTGGTGCATCTCCTTTCCAGTTGTTTACAGTGTTGTTTAGAGGTCCTGAGCTCTTCAGTGTTCCAGATAGGCTGCTTGGTGGACCTTCTGTGGGTATTATTGCCGATAGGAGTGACACTGTCGACGAGTTGTTGATCCGGTTGTTACATTTTCTGACATTCTAGCCTAGGTTGTTGGAGGAGATGGGGTGGGTTGTGTTGAGGGTGTTGATCCATGTTTCCTTTGAGACTTCGCTTCAGCTGCGGTGGGGGGCATTGGGCAGATTGGGGTGGAGGTCTTTGAGCTGGTGATGTTGAAGTGGACGATGGAGTGGTCTGTCCATGTGAGTTCCATGGTGGAGCTGTACCTAATGTGGTAACTTGAGGTGAAGATGGGGGTCTAGCATGTGGCCTTTGGTGTGCATGGGGCCATGGATGAGTTGGGTGAGTCCGATGTTGTTCATGCTGTCAAGGAGGTTGATAGTGTTGATGTCATTGTGGTCGTCAAGATGGAAGTTGAGGTCACCAAGGAAAACGTAGTTGTTGGAGTCTATGCCGAGGGGGGTGATTAAGTCGGCGATGAAGTTCCAGAATGCTGGACATGGTCCTGGAGGGTGGTAGGTAATGTTGCCCCTGATGGTGGTTTTGCTGTCTGTTTGGAGCTCGAAGTGGAGTGATGTTGTCATTTGTGGTGGTGCATTGGGTGGACTCCTTGTGTATGATGGCAATCCTGCCGCCAAGCTTGCTGATTTGGTCATGGTGGGTGAGCGATGTGGGGAGCGAAAGTGGGTGAGCCAGGTCTCAGTAAGGAAGAGGACGTTGGATCGTAGGGTAGAGATGAGGTCCCAAATCTCTGTGGTGTGTTTGCATAGTGAGCATGTGTTGAGGTGGGCGCATGTGAGTTGGTGTTTTGGTCAGGTGGGGTTTGTGGTGTGTTGGAGGTGGGGCTAGTTAGTGGGCTAGCGTGTGTGCTGTAGCAGAGGAAGTGGTAGTGGGAGCAGGCAAAAGGTTCTAAGATGGAGTGTGGGTAAGCATGGTGACAGTGTTTGTTTTGGTGTCCGGGTTTGAGGGTGTAGATGTCGGTGATGCTATAACTTTGGGGGGAGACGGGCCAGGGGTCGCGGTGCTGGGCACGGTTCAGCCAAGGACGGGCACAGACGGGCTCATCTTTGGTGTGCCGGCAGCACGCCCACTGCTTGCCGTTGCGCTGTGGCCTGCATTAAGTAGGTCTTCTGCCAGCAGGAAGAACGGTGAGCGAGAAAATCCAGGCAAAGCGTTGTCACTGGATCAGGCAGGAACAAATATGAACTGGAGGCCACAAGCAAGTGGAATGCAAAGTGTCCTGGTGTCAGTTGAAATGTGGTACAACATACCAGATTACACTGGAATGCCAAACTTGGGCTTCTTCTTCATGCCATATTGATTCCAAAAAAAGCCATTAACAATTATAAACAACCATTTCCACATTCCTCGCAACACATTCCTCGGTCCTTTGCTCCGATTAAGTGTCCCTGAAATATGCTTCTAGCACTTAAAAATCTTCTGGATTCTCCTTCTGGACATTATGTCTGGCTCTTTTCTCTTCCCTGTTGTCAGTAGGAGTTTGATGCCAGCCTTCAGTATTAATCTTCATCTCCAGTCAAGAGCTACAAGATTGCCAAGGAGGGCTTTATGTTTTTTCCTCCTATCTGGAATTCTCTTAAAGAGATGATAGACACCTTTCATGAATAATACTCTGTGCAGGGTGGCACCGTGGCTGCTGGTAGGAGGTGCCCTTCCCTTAGACAGTCCATAGGAGAGTCAATATACCTACTCAAGATCCAGTCCTTGGCAGCTCTTTGGTAAAACTGGCGTTCACTGGATTTGAGGGAAAAAACTCTAGTAATAGATTAGTTCATATTGAAAAAATACCCACATGTGTACATTAATGAGGATTTATATAGTGAGTGTTGCCTACAGCAGAGTTTCCTTTGGACTAAACAGATTCCTTGACAGGATTAGTTATAGAGCCAGATGGTTTTCTGGCCAGGTCCAACTACTCTTAATTTACTTGCTAACAAACCGTGAGTAAATGCAGGAACAAACACTTGCCTTTTGCATTCCCAGCTAGGAGATGTGGTCTAACCCGGGGTGAGAAGAGGTTCAGAGGCTGCTCCTCACTTTGAAAGTTTTTGGGGGAATGGAGCTCTTCTCTCCATCATCACACTTTCTTATCGCCAGCACATGGTTTTCCAGTCACATGCGCTGGGCAGACATGCTCATGAAACTTTGTTTTTTTATATTGTTTCTTCAGACTGTGACCAAATGCAAGTTACATTCTCTTCTCCGAATATCCATCAGTCCTGAATGTCTCTCACATCTCTCATAGTAGAATTTTTGAGATTTGTTTTGTCACCCATATTGCATTGGCACTAACAGTGTAAATAAAAACAACCCTTCCCAGGGTCTACTGAGATACATTATAAAAGTAGATATGGTGTATATGAAATGAAAACAGGCTGTTTAAGCAGTGTCATGTGACCATTTCACACAAAGTTAACCACCTTCATATGTGATTGTAAAAATATTTCTGTAACCCTGAAACTTCCAGGCCTACACCTACAAGTGGTGTGAACCATCTGTGTTCAACATCATGTAGTAGCATGCCAATACATTTGAAGGGTCTGGCATCTACAGGTTCTGCGTTTCTCTATGGGATATGATGCACTATTAACATGTCAGCTAGAATTGTCTCATTAGAAACCTGGAAAACTAAGTGATGCTTCTCCTGCCACCTCCTCTCTACCTTGTCTTGAAAGCTTCCAGAAGGAAGGTTGCCAAGTATATTGGTTTGCCTAAAAAATTCCTCACTATCAAGCATTTCATGTCTGCTGTTTGGCTGTGAACTGATTGTTGAATTGTTGGTTACAGATGATGCATGACTTCTTTTCCTACTTTATAATAAAAATCAATAGAATATGTGCAATAAAAAAGAATATCCTGTCAAGGTTACAGATGTCCCCTTTATGCCATACACTTTTGGATCCACAGAAACATTTTCAGACATAATTGTGTCACACTTGTCTTGGTCCAGTGTGAGCCCATTTTCTTGCAATGTTTCTGCATTATCTTCAGACATTTACGAGGTTTAATTACTGATGCTGCATTTAGTAAGTAAGCCTCCTAGAGGCCAAGATTTTCTTAATGTCATAAATGAGAAGAAAGGAAGCACTCCATTCTAATTGAAGAAGTCAAATATGCCAGGAGCAGAATCTGGAAATGTATGCTAATTTTGTGTATTACTTATCAACAGCTGGAGCATAACATGACTCTGGGAACTTTTTCACAGCCTAAGTAATGGTATTTGAAGATATACTTATGGTGTAGAGTATAAGGTTGCCAGATGGTATTAGTTTGAGCTCTAGAGTTCATAGAGTTGGAATGGTCCTCAATAAGGATTACAGATGGTGTGAAATATGGTGTAAATCTGAATCAAATTATATGAGATAAAGCTTTGTGGGTCGCATATGTAAAAGCACTCAGTCAGAATTAACCTGAAAGACCTGTGTTCATTCTTCAGATCAGTATGCATCCAAAGGCATTGTTGGAAAGTTGCTTATCAGTTGTAGTAAATATATATTTACCGCTGGCAATAAGGCCATTAATGCGATTTTAGGCTCAATATAGGTGTAACAAAATTATTCCTATGCTTAACCCTGGGTAGCTTGGCTGCAAGTAAGTAGGCTTAACTTCGAAGACAGGTGGTAAAGCATTTAAAAACACCAATTCAGTAGATTATTAAGACACAACTCAAAATAAAAATCCAACACCAATTTATAAAAATAGGAAATATGTTATCTTTAAAATAGCACCAAAGTGAAAAAAATCCAACGTAGGGAACCGGAAATATGAATTTTTAAAGATTTAGCACTATATAGAACATAGAAACCTATAGTGCCTATTGGGACATCTCGTCACGCTAGACCGGGACAAAGTCAAAGTCACAGGCTCACTGCGATGGAGCCCTGCTCCGTTACCCCTTGCAGCAACTCTCGGTCAAAGTTTTTACCCTCTGACTTGGAAACATTTTTGGAGCTTTTCTATCCGAGGTCCCTTTAAGTTTTAAGCCAGTCAGGATTTGGTGAGGGTTCACCGGATTGGCTTGCAACAAGCTCCTGACCAAACCTATGGAAGTCAGACCTCCGTGTTTTCCAGCAGGACAAACTAGAGATACAGGCCTGCTCGCAGTTGAAGCTGGGCGGCTTGACTCTCACAAATGGTCCCGGTCACCTTTTCTACATTTGGACTTCGAAACGTCTACAGAGCTTTCAATGCTCTTCACCAGGCCGGATTCGATGAAGATTTGCTGGCTTGAGTTTCCACCGACTCCCGGTTAATCTCTGGAAGTGGACCTCCAGAGCTTTTCAGTGGGACAAACGTTGGCTGCAGGCCGGCTCGCGGTTAAGGGTACCCGACGTGCTTGGCCATGTTGATTTGGTACACTTATGTAACTTTTTACCAAAATTCTTCAAACTTCTGGAACTTCTTCCTGTAGCTCCTTTGAGGGTCCCAAACTGTACAAAACTAACTACAAGGGTCTTGAAGCTCTAATATGGTCCTTGAAAGTTTAGGGCTTCAATTCCCACAATCCACTTGGACAAAACCCTTACAAATTCACTGGCAGTACTCTAAGCTGGGGATTCTTTGTTGTGATTGTCCAGGTGAGCTCTGTTAACTTGTAGCATTCTGGGAGCCAACTCGTTATTCCTTTTGAAGCATGTTAGTTCCAGATTGTCCAGCAGGCACAGTCAGTCAGAGTGCAGTGCCTGGTGATGCAAATTAAACTTCTCAGCATGGACCCTTCTTCTTCCTCTTGTTTCAAGCAGCAGATTCGAGAGGTACTGCCCTTCTCAGATACTTATTCAGTGTTCTCTGGGGTCACACAGGAGCGCACTCCTGTCCAATGAGGTGCAGGAACGATGCCCCAAAGTATAACCATTTTCTCCAAAGTGTGGTACAATGGTCTCCCAGAAAGCACTATTTCTCCATCATAGAAGCAAGAGTTGGCTAAGCCAACGTCCAGGATGTCTCATCTCTATATTATCCAACCCCCCTGGAATCTTCACATTCCTTCCTTAAGCCTGCATCAGGCTGGGTCGAAAGAGTAGGGTTGTAAAGGAAACTGGTTACTCCTGCCCGTCTCTTCCTTCTATTGAAGATTATTTTTTATGACCCCTCCCCCTTGCTCTGGCATTCAAATGTAGCAGAATCCTCTCCTCCCAGAATGGCTCCTTCACCCAGGGGCTACTTACACCTCATCAAAGCAGCCTGGCTAATCCACTTAAATCTGACCAAGCAGGGCAGATCACTGGAAGTCTAAATTTTGACTTACAGACAAGAAAGTCTTATAATTTCTTGTCTATACAGTTTAGTATAAATTCAACAATAGTATATTGTTGAATTTATCAATACAATTCTAGTAAATCCTTGAATTACATTTTCTGATTCTCCTGGCGGGAATTATTAATGAATAGCTTTCTGCCATGTCAATCTATGTAGCAGGGGATTTGCCATGGGGAAAATAATTTGGCCAACTTTTCCAACACTAGGGCTTATAAAACATCATGTATAAGGACCCTGCCTTTATCTACAGGACCCCCACCCCTGGAATACTTAGGGGAGAATGTAGGGTTTATGAAAATGTAAACAAATTGCAGATCCTCACTCCACAGTGCTTCTAGCACAAAAGTCGATTTTGGGAAGCACTTTACTACAATGGGAGCAGTGAAATGTGCAATTTCACTAAACCCAAGCCATATAAACGTTTTTTATAAGGGCCCTCCTTATACATAAATGACTCCCCCACACCCCCCACCTCCACCACCACTGGGACACCTAGGGGAAATCCTGAGGGTACTGAATATGGCTAATTATTGTAGTTTAATAATTTTTGAGTGCCCCAAACACCAAAGTCGAGTTTGGGCACAATTTACCCTTTAAAAGCCGTCCTGCAACACAGGGCTGCTTTTACACTGACCTTGGCCCTTAGCAGTGCACACATGCAAGTGCAGAAAGGGCTTCTGGCCTCAAAACGGCGATGCCCTATTATATACTACTGACTTAAAGGTAGTTGCATCCCCCTAACCTATTATGTACTAGGGCCTTATAGGGGAGGTTGTTCCAATCATAGGGGCACCCTAACCCATAGTGAACCCTAGTGTACGTAGGTGTTTTCACTATATAAGTGTATGTTCAGCATAGCACTGGCCCTGGGCCTGATTAGGCATAGCCCAGGGACAGTCAGAGTCAGTTACCACCAGTAACAGTTAGCAAAAAGTCTGGGCGTGCCCAGGGCGCAGGATGACCTTACAACTTAGCCTCCGTCAAATGAAAGGTGATGGGTTACTAACTTACACCTTGGTCGTCCTCATCGGCTAAGTGGAAAAACCTGGATGGAATGTCCATCAGAATTTGATCGGGCAACTCCAGGTCTGTGTTCCACTGTAATGTCCATTCCCTGTAGGGAAAGGGAACACCTTAACTGACACAGATTCTCCTCTCTCATCTGCGTGAGCTATCTGAGAGGCCTGTGGTCAGTTGAATGTGTAAGTGAGTCCCAAACAAATATGGTCTAAGCTTTTTCAGGGACCAAACCACATCAAAAGCCTCTCTCTCAACGGTAATCTGCCTCTGCTCTCTGGGGAGTAGTCGCAGGAGAGAGGATGTGACCTAATGTCTAAAGTGGTGGACCTCAAAGCTGGGGAACCGGGTTCGTGTCTCAGCAGGGAAGCTCAACATCCTGTGTTTCTGGGCAAATCACTTAATCTCCCCATGCCTACCAAAAATGAATGTGTCCATCTGTAATGTAACTGGTGCTTATGTAATGCGCTCTGATACCTTTGGCTCAAGTTCATGCTATATAGAACTCTTTTTGTTTAAAGTCGCCTGCTAATTATCAAGGCATTCTTCATTTAACTGTGACAACACTGCCCCAATCCCTCCTCCTGAAGCATCTGTCTGAACCACAAATTCCTTTATATAGTCAGGGGCCAGTAGCACTGGTGCTGAACTCATAGCAGCTTTCAGAGTGTCCAAAGCCTTCTCACACTCTGGGGTTCAATCCACCTTTTCGGGCCTCTTCTTAGAAGTCAGTTCTGTTAGGGGCCCCACAATGGTCCCATCTTTTTGAATAAACCTTCTATAATACCTATTCAGTCCAAGGAATGCCCTGACCTGAGTCTGGGTTACAGGACCGTTCCATTCCAAAATAGTTTGAATATTGGCCTGGACAGGCTGTACATGGTCTCCACCTATCAGGTGGCCCAGGTACACCACAGAACGTTGCCCTATTTGGCACTTATTTCCCTTAATAATCAGGCCTACCTGCCGCATGGCCTGAAGCACTTCTTTCAGGTGGCTTAAGCGATTCCCCAGGGAGAACTGTATACAGCTATATCATCTGGATAAGCTGCACTGAACTGCTCTAACCTAGACAATACCCTGATGACCAACCTCTCGAAGGTGACAGGTGCATTCTTTAACCCAAAGGTCATTACCTTGAAATGATAATTACCCCCTGGTGTGGAGAATGGTGACCTCTCCCTAGTTCCATCTGTGAGGGCAATCTGCCAGTAAATTGAAGTCAAGTCAAAAGTACTCAGGTAGTTAGCAGCCCCTAACCTGTCAAGGAGCTCATTAGCTCTGGGTATAGGATGAGCATCAGTCTTTGTGACTGCATTCAGTCGTCTGTAGTCCACACAGAACCGTAAATCTGTTGGTCCCCCCAGGGATTAGGTTTGGGCACCAGCACCACTGGACTTGCCCATGGACTGTCAGACGGTTCAATGACACCCAACTCCATCATTTTAGCCACCTCAGCCTTAATGCTGACTCTGACATGTTCAAACAACCTGTACAGTTTGTTTTTGATAGGCAGGGTGTCTTTAGTGTCAATGTGGTGTACACACCACTCAGTGATGCCTGGAGTCAAAGACAACCGGCAAGCAAACTCCTCCAGTACCTGCTTGCAGTCTCTGTGCTGCTGGTCTGTCAATTTGGGAGAGAGTACAACTCCCTCCACTGGCCCATCTTACAAATTATTGGAGAGGAGGTCAGGCACAAGCCCAGTTTCCTCCTCCACTCCCTCATTAGTGTCCAGTTACATGGTCATCTTTACTGTGAGGGTTCCGGGGGTGCCAAGGTCAACCAGATAGGTGACCTAACGCTCCTTTTCTAAGATTGGATAGAGCCCACTCCATTTGTCATGGAGGGCCCTGGGAGGCTCCAATACCCACACAACTGTCCGGAAGTATATTCAGGCAGAGTAGACATCTGATCATACCAGTGTTTCATGAGCTCCTGGCTGGCCTCTAGTTTTCTGATTGCCTTCTACATGTTCTCTGCCATTTTTCATCTCAGGCCTAGCACATAGTCCAGCATATTGTCCTTGTCTGCTTTTTAGAAGCTTCTTCATAGACTCTCTCAGCAGGCACAATGGCCCCCTCACAGGATATTCAAACAACAACTAAAAGGGCCTGAACCCAACCCTTTCTGTGTTATGTTATGTTATGTTATGTTATTTATGTTTTTAATATAGCGCAACGGATACTCAAAAAGAGTGTCCCGGCGCTTTGGGTAAGGGGAACAGATTCAGAATAACATAACGCAATTAAAAAGAACACAAAAAGACAACACACACACAAAGAAACAAGAAAGAGCAGCTAGTGAGGCCTACTGGGTGAACAACCAGGTTTTAAGACCTCTCCTGAAGTCCAAAAGACTAGTCGCTCCCCGAAGTGAGAGTGGAAGCGCGTTCCACATCTGTGGGGCTAGCAGACTGAAAGAACGGCCGCCCCGGCGAGCTCTCTTAATGCGAGGGACGGCCGCCATAAGCAGCGATTCAGACCGCAGAGAGCGGCCCGGATGGTAAAAGACCACTCTCTTCTGGAGATGTTTAGCTCCTACTGCGTGGAGTGCCTTATAGGCCAATATCATGGCCTTAAAAGCGATCCGTTTACGGATCGGAAGCCAATGCAAAGTCCTAATTAACCCAGAGGCACTGGCGCGTCTGTTTAGACCAAAAATGGCCCTGGCCGCCGCATTCTGCGCGACCTGAAGCCGCTGCAGCAGGTACTCAGGTAGGCCCAGGTAGAGAATGTTGGCATAATCCAACCTGGAGCCTATCAGGGCCTGCACTGTCAGCCTCCTATGCTCCTCCGACAAAAGAGGCAGGAACCTCCGCAGCATTTTTAATAGGCCGAAGCAGGTGCCGGTCACCCCAAAAATCTGGGCTTTCATTGACAGTCCCCCATCCATCTTAACCCCCAAGTTCTTAGCCACAGGGGAAGAGCCGGACGGAGGGAACATGTCAATGGGCCACCAGGCCTGCCAGCTAGGCTCCGCATCGCACCCGAAAAAGAGTACCTCGGACTTATCGGAGTTGCACTTGAGGCTGTGCAGTTGGAACCATGAAAACACAGCCCCAAGGCAACTCCGGATACTCTCCCCGTCAAAGTCAGCCCCTCTCTCACAAGAGAAGAGGAGCTGGGTGTCGTCGGCATATGACACGATCCGGACACCGAAAGACTCCACGACCGCCGCCAAGGGGGACAGAAAGATATTAAAGAGGGTCGGGCTCAAAATAGAGCCCTGAGGGACCCCGACTCCCAATGGCGGCATCACAGCGGTGTCAGGCGGCGTCCAGATCGTTTGCCGGCGGTCGGCAAGAAAGGATGAAAACCATTTGAGCACCGTCCCCCGCAGGCCAATCTCATAGAGTCTTGCGAGAAGGCCATCATGGGGGACGGTGTCAAAAGCCGCCGACAAATCCAGCAACACCAGCATGACTTTGCCCCCGGTATCCAACACTCCCTTGATGGTTTCAGAAACCTCAAGGAGCGTGGTTTCCGTACTACGATTAGTGCGGAAGCCAGACTGGGAGTCGTGCAAGATCTCATGAGACTCCAGGTAATTGGAGAGCACCGACTGGACGTGCTTCTCCAGGATTTTAACGAGGGCCGGCAACAGCGAAATCGGTCTATGATTGGCTGGGACCTTCGGGTCGAGCCCCGGTTTTTTTAGCAGCGGGATGACCATCGCCTGCTTCCATCCTGGCGGAACCACTCCCTGACTCAACGAAAGATTGAGAAGAGGGTTAGCCAGTGGGTTAACCACCTCCGCCAACTTACCCAAGAGCTTAGCTGGGCATGGGTCAAGTGGCGACCCCGATTTTAAATTGCCCATAAGTGCTAAGGAGGCAGAGGCCGGCAGAGATGGAAACTCGGCCAAAACGGCGCCCTGCCAAGCGGGAGAGGGAAGGCCAGCCGCGGAAATAGACGATGTTTCCTCAGGCGCTCCCGATGGAAAAGAATCCTGAATAAGCTTTATCTTGGCCGTAAAAAAACAGGCAAGGTCCGCCGCCCAGGACTCTAGGGGCACCTCTTCTGACGTGACGGTCCGGGGAGAAGTAAATTCTCTCACAATAGTAAAGATTTCCTTACTAGAGTTCGATGCTGCGTCGATTCTGTCCGCAAGATAAATTTTCTTTGCAAGGCGGATATCCCGATGGTAGTCATTCACCACGCGTTTGTAGGCAGACCTGTCCACAATGTCATAGTGTGCCCGCCAGGCCCTTTCGGCAACCTTGCACTGCTGCCGCGTAGCCCGCAGTGCTGCAGTAAACCAAGGGGCCGAGACCCGCTTAGATGTTAAGCGGGGAGGCAACACCGGGGCCAGATCCTCAAGCCTATCCGCAAGCCACTCCTGCAGGGACTCCAGGTCTCTCTCGAGGTCTCCGACAAGCGGGCAGGGGTGATCCACAGCGGCCTGAGCCAACATCTCAGGGGTCACTCGATTGAACGCTCTGGCAACACCAGCCCGTTGCTGAGGGGCAGGGACGGACGATCTAACACTGCCAGTGAAACCTCCCTGTGTGTAAACAGTAGGCATGGCAGGAGAACATCCCATCTCCTAATGAGTTTCTCAAACAACCCATTGATCATGCCCTTCAGGGTCTTGTTGAACCTCTCCACCAGACCATTTGTCTTTGGGTGATAGGGGTTGGTGAACTTGTAGTTGACACCACACTCATCCCACATGGCAGTCAGATAGTTGGAAGAAAGTTTGTGCCCCTATCTAACACAACCTCTTTCGATAAACCCACTCTGGTGAACACACAAAGCAGTACTCTAGACACTGCAGGAGCATCTATGGTTTTAAGAGGTATTGCTTTAGAGTACCTATTTGCATGGCCAAGATGTTCCTATTCCCTGATGCACAAGGTGGTTCCAGGGGACCAACAATGTCCATCCCCAACCTTTCAAAAGGAACCTCAACCACTGGTATTAGGAGAGCCTGTGTCTTGCCTCCTGCCTTGCCACTTGCCTGACAGATGAAAAGGAACTGCAAATATACTTTACCTTTTCAAACATATGGGGCCAGTAGAAATGGTTTGCCAACCAGTTCCAAGTCTTTGCCTGTCTCAAATGTCCCGCCAAGGGGATATTAGGACCCAAGGTCAGGATGAACTTTCTGTAACTCTGGGGCACCACCAACTTCCTGGTGTCCCCCCAACCCTCCATGAGGTTTCTGGCCTCAGTATAAAGCAGTCCATCTACTCAGTAGATGCTGTGAAACCGACTGCCTTCCCTCTCCTCTTTCTTAGAGGCAATCAGTCTCAAGCTTTCAAGGGTGGGACAGTCTCTCTGTACCTTACTAAACTCCTCTCTAGAGGGTCCACCTGCTCCTGTCAGTTCTGCCAAATCTGACAGCTCTGACAGGGATGGAGTCCCTCCCTCAGAGGCCGGATCCTCCCCATCAGGATTAGATTCCTCTGGCACCTTGGAGTTCCCTGGGCTGGCTCACCAAGCCTAGTAACCTTGTCCTTGGATGCTTGGCCCTTTGTTCCAGGGTCCAAGAGTCCAGCTTTTTCTTTCTGGATAGCCTCTGGCCTAGTCACAACACATACACACTGAGGGCAGGGAGCTCCACTATTTTCATTGGGGTGATCTCTCTCCACCTCTGACCACTCTGATGATTCGAGATCATTACTGAGTAAACTCTGGACTGGGAGCACAGGAGAGCACAGGAGACACATCTACCTTCATGGAGCCTATCACACCTCCCCATTCAAAATCCACCACAGCCATAAGATGGAGTTTGGTAGTGCTGTCTGCATAGGTCACCTGGTGAACCTCACCAGGTAGCAACCTCTCATGAGGCACCAGCTTCTCCAGGACCATAGTTACACTAGCCCCTGTGTCTCTGATAGCCTCCACCTCAGCCCCATGAACTTTAGGCCACTGCCTGTACTTATCCATGTTTAGAAGTAAGGCAGCAATGGTTGCAATATTCACCCCACTCAGTGACACTAAGATTGCTCTACCACCTGCCTACCCCCCTCTGGGACACATCTTTCCACCCCCACACTTACACTGGCAATTCCTTGTGATGGCCCCTAATTGGGGGGCTTCTTGGTGCAGGCAGTGTCTCCCTTTTTCTGCCCTGGATGGTTATAGTCCAAGCACTTACCCACCAATGAGGGATCACAGAACCTACCATTCTTTCCCTGATACCACCTCTCTTTGAATTTAGGTTGGCTTGGCCCCCCTTCTTGTTCAGGTTGTTGTGGGACTTTGGAGGACTTCTTCTTTTTTTGACCTTCTTTTCCCTGGACTTTCCCCTGTGGAGGTGATAGAGCGCGCGAGGCCACCCGACCAACAGTTTTCGCCGTTTCCGGCTTCAGGGCCCATATACTTTATACATCGATCAGGTGACTTCACGAGCTCTATCAGGTTGGTGTGAGTGTGTTCCCTGCTACCAAATTTCGGTGCACCCGACTTACCATACACCGATGCGGGTGCCTAATGACCACAATGAATCAGGGAGCTAGCTGTAAAGGAAAAGCAGCAAAATACAAACCCAACCAATAACATTCAAATACTGTTTAAATGACCACGGACAACTGGAAGTTTTAAAATGTTTATCTAAAGTTCATTATTTTCTTGCATGAGGTACAGTAAAATAAGGCAATCAATAACCAAGATAACGTAAATCACATAGGCAGAAAGAAATAATGACAGAGTAATCATCAAGGTACTAAATAAAATGTAACGAGAAAATACTATGTAAGTCAGTATTATCTAGACAGGGATAGACTAAGTGTGTGTGACTATAGAAGAGCTTATAATGAATAACACGCTTCACTTAAGGTGAAGGGGCCTTTGAACAACCTAGGCAACGAAGTTCTAGACCATATCAGAAAATGACACACTGCTATGCAAAATATAATTTCTAACAAATGAGAAGACATAGGAATAACTTTGCAAAATTATAAATGACTGTTCAATAGTTGCGGAAAGGCATGGAAATATAACATATGCAATGTTGAACTTTATTTAAAGCAAAAGTTAGAAATTCAGAAGGTGCAAGAATTTCAAGAGGTTCAGAGTAATATTTACCTAGAAAAGGTGTGGAAACCAAACCCTGGCCACGGGTCAGTTAAGGACAGGAAACCCTCAAGGAAGGATACCCCTCAAAGGACAGCAGGTGCAGAATGGACACCCAGGACAGGACAGGATACCCTCGGAAAAGGAATCAGGACAGGACCCTCAGGACAGGACAGCAAACCCTCAGGACAGGACCCTCTTCAGGATAGGACCGGAACCCACAGTTCGGAAGCAACGCCTGCGCTCCACCCGCTCTGCAGCTATCGATCAAGACCCCGATTGGGTCAGCGAACTCCCAGCTAAGTGCCTTGCCAGCACTTTAAGGTTCAGTAGAACCTTAGTCTATAGTCAAATTCGGACAGAGTGCTCCGCAGCGCTCTGTATCTTCAGTCACCTATTGAGTGCGTTGGGTCAGTGACAGGTCAGCTAAACCAGACAAGTCGGACGGTTCACTAGGTGAACCCAGGGTAGATATACAGTTTGGGAACAGTGTACCACCCCCCAATGTTGCAAAGTGTCAGAATCCCTCAATTTCGATTGGTCCTAAGGTAGGGTTTGGGTAACACACCAATCACAATACGCGAATTGAAGCCTTCATTAACATATTTGGGTACCGCCTAGCAGATTTGGGGTTCCCATGAGCTAACAGTAGCGCAATATTACAATGTATCACATAAGGAGCCACATTCGCTGTTCTCGCAGGGCAGAGGTGACTTTCTCAGGAGCATCTCGCCCATCACTGCCAGCTGGCTATGTTCCATCAGCCAAGGTCCCTCGTGCTGCCGAATGTCGCACAGGCGCAGAAGGGACCTCCAATATGGCTCTCCTCTCACTCAGACCCCCATTTCCCGCGGTACATGAAAAGTAAGCGAAAACAAATTAATACATAATAATGTCATTAGGAAAACACATCACAGGGTTTGTACTTTTAACTCATCATCAAGAAATAAACTTATGCATTTAAATGTTAGCTACATTGAGACGGACACAAGAGCAGTGGCACGAGCAGTACCACATGATAAGCACAGCTATGAATTACGCATGCGCATAACTTTCCCTCCACTTCTGCAGACGCGTCAGGACACGTGAGTGTGGCTGACGCATGCGCAGTAACTAAAATACAAGCGACGGCCATTTTAAAAGGACACGGATTAATTCATTAGAAATACACATAGGCAAGCTTCGGGAATTTTACTTAAACTAAATATAAACGTTAGTAAAACATACACGGGTTACCTTATTACACATAAATGAGGTTCTTGATTTCGGCAAGCCGCAAAATATGCGAAGCTTTGCTTCATCAATCCCCTCTTTGATGATATCTACTATCATCACAAATTATAATGGAACCAGATGCCAACTTTCTTTCACACTTTATAAAGTTCTATTTCTTCCAGCAACCGCTCTAACTTTTCTCTTTCAGTTTTAGCAGGGTGAGAAGTTTTCACCTTTTTGTATATCTGATCATTCACTTCCTCTAATTCAATCTCATCCACACTTCGTTTCACTCCTCTTGCATTTACCTCGTGCTTTTTGGTGCGCTTGCGGTATTTACAGCATAAGAAAATGGAAAGTATAATAAGACCTATAATACCAATTGGCATCAGAATTTTGAATAATAAGCTTTTACCTATGCTAGCAAGCCAATGACCTACATTTGAGAGACCATCTACCAGTCTCTTCCAGGCACTATCAACCTCGAGTGGTTTGAGTTCCTTTGCCAAATTAGTAATGTTTTTCACATATCTTTTGATCTGTACACTTTTATCCGGAATATAAGTGCAACAATGTTGCGCCTTCAACATCCGGCAGACTCCGCCCTCTTTCGCTAATAAGGTGTCAAGAGCAAGTCGATTTTGTAAAACCATTGATCTGATCGCAACCATTTCGGTATTGACCAGCAGAAATCCATGAGCTGTTTCAGTAGACAGCACATCTACTATAGTAGACAATTTGCAAATTCTGTGAGTGTTCAGAACCACTCCCACTCCAGGTATCAGTGCACTGAAAATACTACCCATAATTTCACCTATACTTTCTCTTTTACTACGCACTAAGCCATTAGTATCTTCATTGCTTCCAGCTTTTCCATTCACATGGTATATTTTCGGGAAAACAATGCCAAAGTAGCAGCTCCCATACCAGTGATCCGGCAATTTGAAATAAGCCTTGTCCCCACAAATATAATAAATTCCAGGAAACACGGGCTCTGACCCATTTTTGAAACCCCAACCTCCAATTACCTTGTAATTATGTTCGCATTCACTGGAACCAATGAAAACATTATTATAATAGCTAGTCTTCTCGCGGTGAAGACATAGCTTGCCTTTCTTTTCAAAATCCAGCAACAGAGCAGGACCCGCTCCACCAGATGAGGTGCCTTCCATGTTTTCTGCCCACTTTGGCTTTTTCTGACTTTCGTCATTAGCCTTCTTCTGAATTTTAATTCTCCTTTTCTCTGCCATGTTCAGGAACATCTTTTCCTGCTCACGCAAAGAACAAGTCAAGTTATCTCTGTGTGCGTCTGCTATGTCAATGTTCCCTATAGTCAGAAAGTAGTCTCCCATATATCTTATGGTGTCAGTTTTGGTATGTACAGGATTCAAGTTCCCACGTATAGGAAGTTCAGAAAAGATCACGTCATTGTTAGAGTAATAATACTGTAACGGTCCCCTTTTGTAAAATAAACTAGCTAAAATGCTACAGGAAATTCCATATGTTAATGGCAGATGATGGTATGTCACGCCTTCAGCCACCGAAGTAGGTAGCTTCATGCAGACATAGCAATCTTCAATTTCCATAGTCTCTACATAGTGTATTAACAAGTTTGCGAAAACATTCAAATGTGTCCTGTTTTTCATTCCATGATAATGTAGTCCTTTCTCATCTGATGCTTCTAAGTCTCGTTTAGTTTGTCTCAATGCTCTCTCATGTCTTTCTACACTCTGTGTTGTCAGCTCCTCATTGTCAGTATTTACAACTTCAGTAGGGACAATGTTAGTATCTTTACTTACAGCAAAGGGAATGAAAATTGTTAATCCTATCCAGATAACTATCAGTACTACTACACTACATATACACACCTTGCAACACGTCTTAAAACGGCTGCAACTAGGTCTACCATTCACTGTTGAATCAGACATTTTAGCTCAGTAGGAGTGTTCTCACCCCTCTTTTTTACTTTTTACACAACTAGCTTACTTTGTGCAAATTCACGGTGGCTCGTCTTCCTCTTCAGCTGAGTACTCTGGGACAGGTTCTCCGTCGCTCACGTCAGTTATATCAAGATCTTCAAGTTCTTCCAAAACCAATGTCCATTCAGGAGATTTGTACTTTTTGTTTTGTCTTTTTATTCGCTCACTCCTTCTTTTGGAAGAGTCTTCTTCTTGCTCTGCTATTCGAGCACTTCTTCTTGCTTCTGCACGTTTTTCTTCCACTGTCTTTATCCTTAGTCTCAGTCTTTTTACAAACCTAGGCTCAAGGTTGTTTCTTTTCTTTAGTCTCTTAGTCGGTACTTGGACTTCACTTTCTTTTCTTCTTCTCTTGTTCTCTTTATCTTGTGGTAATTCTTCTCCACTTTCTTCTCCTACTTCCCTTATCTGACTAGTTCCAGGGCTAGCATCAAATTCTTCTGCCTGGTTGCTAATCTGGCCTTGTTCAGGAATATTTTGTTTTTGGCTTTCGATTGTCTCTGTTTCTGTTTCTGTTTCCTGAACCCGTTCCTTTAACCCTATCTGATCCTGTTCAAGCACTTCGATCTCTTGATTTTCTTCTGCTCGAACTATTACTCTATGTCTAGTCTGTCCCTTATCCACATCAGGAGTTAGTGGAGGAGTATCAAACACTTGCTCTGTATCCTGCACTTGTTCAGTATCGGGTACTTGTTCAGTCTTATTCACTTGATCTGTATCAATCACGTGCTCTGTCCCTGTCTGACTTTCTCCTTCCTCAGTTTTGATTTGAATCTCAAGTGGCTGAGGTTCTTCGCCTGTGCCTTGCTTTTCCTGACTAGTCCACTCTCTACCTTCACTAAGTCGTTCTCTTGTTCTGATAGGATCTTCGGTCAGATCAATCATCGGTATCCATTCTTCTGGCCATATGCTTGGCAGCTCGTCTTCAGCTACTCCTGGCTCAGTTTCCTGGACCTCTTCAGCAGGCTGGATTCTTGGCAGTTCGTAGTCAACTACTCCTGGGCCAACGTCTGCTGTTCCTGCAACCTGACTGGCGCTGGGCTGCTCGTTGTCAGTTGCTTCAGGTCGGGCTCCTTCAGGGTCCTCTGCTGGTTGCCCTGGTTCTTCAAATCCTTTGTCTGGCAATACCTTCTGGGTGTGTCCAGCGTGGATCCACTGGGGAACACCTGCGACTTTCACTGCAGTGGTTGTCACCAGGATTACTTGGCGTTTCTTTCCCCACCGTGGTGCCAGACAGCTTGATCGAGTGTGCTTCTTTATTTTGACCCAGTCTCCTGGAACCAAGCTGTGGAGAGGAGTCGTTGGATTGAGGATGCCGTCGTCTCCAATCTGGCGAGAGATAGAACGCACTTGGTCACCCAATCTTCTGCAGTATTCAAGCACCAAATCATCAGTAATACTCAACAGTTTGCTTCCTGGCACCCATGCTTGTCTCATCACTCTTCCCATAATGATTTCATGGGGACTTAGGCCTGTCTTGCGGTCTGGAACACTTCTCAGTCCCATCAGGACCAGGGGCAGGGCCTTCACCCAGGTCATGCCAGTAGCATCTGTCAGCTTTGCTAGTCTGTTTTTGATAGTTCCATTTACTTGTTCCACTATTCCAGAAGCCTCTGGGTGGTATGCACAATGGAGTTTCTGCCTTATTCCAAAGGCCTTACAAAGTTCAGCCAGTATGTCATTCTGGAAATGTCCACCCTTATCTGATTCAATAATGCATGGTATTCCGAACCTAGGTATCAGTTCTTTTAGTAAACACTTCGCTACTGTCAGTGCGTCACTTTGAGGAGTAGGGTAAGCTTCTACCCATTTTGAAAATACGCAAACAATGACAAGGACATATCGTTTCCCTTCACAACGGGGCATGGTGATGAAATCAATCTGTATCTTTATAAAGGGACCCCCTGATCTCCCAATCTTGCTCAGCTCAACCATTGTCCTTTTGCCTGGGTTCATCTGTTGACATGACAGGCACCTCTGGCAGAGGGACTCTGCTACCTTCCTGAACTTCTTGCTGTACCAAGTCTGTTGAAATACCAGAATCATGGCATCCCTACCAATGTGTGATCCTTCATGTATCAATCTTGCCATTGTGCCAAGCAAGTGTCGGGGTAACACAGGCATACCAGTTGGGCCCAAAATCACACCATCCACACGTCTCGGTCTACAGCCATCCTCCTTCCATTTCTCTCTTTCTTGCCAAGGAGCCGACTCCTGCCACTCTCTCACCTCATCCCATGTAGGCACTTCCTCAAACACCTGAAGCTGGCAGCTGGTTCCTGGCCCCCCTCGTTTTGGATTTACAATATACCGATCTTTGGCACACCATTGAGCCACTCGATCAGTATAATCGTTTCCCATTGATACTCTGTCCATGCTCCTTTGATGAGCAGTACATTTTACCACTGCCAGTTCTTTGGGCAACTGGATGGCCTCTAAAAGGTCATGAACAACTTTTGCATTCCGAATGGGAGTACCTGAGGAAGTCATGAATTCCCTCTGCAGCCATAATTGGCCAAAGTCATGCACAACGCCATAACAGTACTGACTGTCAGTATACACTGTTATGCGTAAGTCCTTCCCAATTTTGCAAGCCATTATCATGGCTATCAATTCGGCTACTTGTGCAGACTTGATGTTATATAGGTAACCTGCTTGTTCAATTTTTGTGAAAGACACTACTGCATAAGCAGCACTCAAGCCTCCTAATTCATGTCTTAGGCAGGAACCATCCACAAATAGTTCTTTATCATGCTCAGGCAATGGTACTTCTTTTATGTCTGGGCGTGGCTTGGTACTGAACTCTGTCAGATCAATACAATCATGTTCATCTTCATCCCCACCTTCCATTTCCAAGGGGTCGGGGAGTAAGGTGGCAGGGTTCAGAATACCGCACCTAACAATGCTCACATTTGCTGCACCCACAAGAATCCTCTCGTATTTAGTCAGCCGACTAGGGGTGAGATACTGTGTTTTAGTTCTGGTCAATAGAATTACCACTCCATGTGAAACATACACGGTCACAGGATGTCCCATGACAATGGACTCACTCTGCTCCAAACTTGCACAGGTAGCAGCTACTGCTTTCAGACAGCCTGGTAACCCAGCAGCTACTGGGTCCAGTGTGGCAGAGAAATAGGCCACAGGCCTCCTGGTCGTGCCATGTTCTTGAGTCAGGACAGACAATGCGCAATTATCGCGAGTGTCACAGAAAAGGGCAAACTCTTTGGAATAATCTGGCATTCCCAACGCAGGGGCTGTACACAGACAGTTTTTCAGTCTTGTGAAAGCCATTAGACTTTCATCGTCCCACTGTACAACATCTGGCATTCCTCTCGTGGTCATTTTTATCAAGGGCCTGGCTAAGGCTGCAAATCCCAGAATCCACTGCCTGCAGTACCCTAATACACCCAGGAACATTCTGACTTCTTTTTGAGTACGGGGCAACTGCATTTTTTGAATTATTCTCACTCTTTCTGATGTGACTTTTCTGACACCCTTTTCTATTTGGTGTCCCAGATATTTCACTGATTTTGCACAGAACTGTAGTTTGTCAGGGGCCACTTTATGCCCTTTCTCACACAGATGGTTTAGGAGGGCAATGGTGTCAACTACACAGTCCCTGTGACTTTTAGACGCCAATAGAAGGTCGTCTATGTACTGCACTAATACAGAGTTCCCAGGTAAGATCAAAGTCTCTAGACATTTTTTCAAGATCTGATTAAAGATAGAGGGACTCTCTGTATACCCTTGAGGGACCCTGTTCCAACAATACACGTGACCCTCGAAAGCAAATGAGAAAAGAAATTTGCTGTCGGGGTGCAGGGGTATCGAAAAGAATGCATGACACAAATCAATCACAGTGAACCACTCAGCATCCCAAGGAATCTGGTACAGAATTACTGCAGGGTTCGGGACAATAGGGCAGCAAGGAACTACAATTTTGTTAACCTTTCTCAGGTCCTGCACTACCCTATACTTGCCACTAGGCTTTTTGATGCCCATAATCGGTGAGTTGCATGGGCTGCTCATCACTTCCTGTATGATGTTTCCTTCCAATAATTTTTGTATTTCCAGAGTGACACCTGCTTTCACTTCAGCATTCATTCGGTAGGGCCTAGTGTTAGGATATACTGCATTGTCCTTGATGGCTATTTGTATGGGGTCCACATCTTTCATCAACCCCACATCCTTTCCAGTGAAATCCCACACCTCTGGCTTTACGGCTTCCTGTAGTTCTTGGGGCAAGTCCTGCAGGGTCAATCTTTTAATTTCTGAGTCAGGTCTAAGCAACAATAATTTATAAATGCCGTCTTCATCTGGGGTCTGTATTTCAACACCTTTTGGTGTGCAAAAGATGGTACAGTTCATTTTGCACAGCAAATCACGTCCCAGCAGATTTACTGGACTGGTGTCACAGACGACAAATCTATGCATCTGTTTAAAATTTCCAATTGAAATCTCCATTGGTTCGGTAACAGGAGTACTAATCAATTGATTAGATACACCTACTACTTGGATATTTTCTCCCGAGAGGGGTAGGTTTGGAACGTCCACTGTTCTTACAGTAGAACGGGTAGCGCCAGTGTCCAACAGAAAGGTGACATCATTTCCGTCAACCTTTCCTTCAATATATGGTCCAGACTGGTCTACCGGCAAGGAAGCGCCAAGTACGCACTCCTCGTCCTCCCCTCTCAGGCCCCGTCAGTCCTGATCATTACAAAGGAAGGTATCATTCAGCAGATACTGCGAAGTTGCTGTATTTCTGTTCTCCCCGCTTTCCCAAACCTCTATCTCTTCATTTTCTGCCTGTTTTCCCCTGTATACCTGCTTGGGTGCTCGAGGCACCTGAACTGTTTTTACCTGGGGTTGAGTCTTTCTTGGTCTTTCTTTCTGCGTCTGTGGAATTAAATCAGGAGTTTTCTCATTAACATCGACTAATTGGGGACACTCGTTTCGCCAGTGTCCAATTTCGCCGCACTGATGGCAGGGAAATTTTTTCATAGCCTCTTCCCTGCTAAATTTGGGCCGGGGCTTTCCTCCACCCCCTCCCCCAGGACTTTTGTTCTCAGCATTTTTAACCATGTTACTCAATTGTTTTTCCTGTTGTTCTGCTAGCTTCACCTGTGCCCACATAACCTTCTCCTTAAGGGCCTTTTTCTTTTCTGCCATCTCGTCCTCGCAGTACTTAGCGTACCGCAGGACCTCATCCATTTTCTTAGTATGCCAACAGATTTTATTGTCTTTTATCCACTGACAAATTTCAGGTCTTAAACCATTTACAAACCTGTAAATAAAGTGCGTCATATCCTTCAGGTCGATGTTGTCAATACCACTGTATGTTTTAAATACCTGCAATAACCTCTCATAGAAAGAGTGCACTGTCTCGTCCCTTTCCTGTGTTGTTCTATCTATTTTTGTCCAATCAGTTTCCTTAGCGGGCACCTTTTCTTTCAAGTGCTGAATTACCTGCTCATATTTTCGCATGACTTCCTTTGATGGCTCCCCTGTTTCCTTGTTTCTGGGATACTCTTCACTGGGCCAATCTATGTTTATTTTACACTGGGTCCATAAATCTACTGGAACCACAATGTCGAAAAACCCATCCAGGTCTTTCCACAGACATTTCTGTACCTTCACGAACCTCTCCACTTGCCGGTACCAGTCAACTGGTTTCTCTCGTAATTTTGGAAAATCGTTCGTGAAGGACACAATATCTTGCCTAGACCAAGGAACATGCACATATTTCCCTCCTGGAACTTCGCGCATGGGACATAACTGCTCAGGTTTTTCTACCTCTCTTAAAGCAAACTCTGGAGTCACTTGTCGGGAGCGAACCTCTTCCCTCTTTTTCGCCCACCTGCTTCTCCATCTTTCCACATCTCCCTATTTCTGCAGTACCCCCATTAATTCTTTAATCTGCAACTTCTTCCCCGCCACATTCAAGTGTTCTATATCTTTGTCTGAGAAGTCTGCTCTGTACGGTTTCTGTAAGGGCTTGGATTTTGAGATATCTACCCCCATACTAACTGCTGTTTCGGTCAGTTTTTCGTGGAGCACTCTGGTGTTCCTTGTAAAGCTTTTACATATGAACGACAATTCTTCCTCAGAGTAGGTATTCAATCGATCCAACCCCACATTTCCTGCCATTAATTCTTCTATTTCAACCCTCAGCTTGTAGAGGTCTAAAGGCTTTGTTTGCGGAGTCTGCTTCTCTAATTCACGACTCCAACTCTCAATTTCATCCGGAGTTACCAGAGAGACATTCCTAGTACCGGTTGCTGTCTCTAATTTAATTTCTTTTGTATTAAAAGGGTTATACCTCTGCTGTGTTCCCTTTCCAGTCTGTTTGTTTGGCAATTCCAAAAACGCAACTTCAGACTCGCATTCACTGGACTGATCATCTATGATGATTGGTTCCTGTCTCGGGGTTGCCATGACTGGGGTCATAACTGGAGTAATCGGATTTCCCTGACCATTTCCGTATAACGGGACCACCGGTCCAATAGTTACTGGAATAGTCAATGCCTCAGGACTGGTATTTATCTGAGAAATTTTCTGAATTATTTCTGTTCTTTGTCTAGCTAGAGCCTCTTGCTCCTTTTCCACTAGTACCCTTCTTAGAGTTGTGTCATGTAATATCTGGGGGTTCAATGGAGGAGTAAAACTCGGGGCAGTAGGATGCGTTTCACTTGGTCCTCCCCCATAATTTGGTTTCGGGAATAAAGTTCCAGTATTAAAGGACCTGCGCTCTTCCCCATATGGAGGTTGAACAAAAGGCAGTCCCGAATTCGAGGGTTTCTCTTCGCTTTCATACAAGGGTCTGGGGAAAAAAGTTTTCGTACGTGGATATTTTTCTTCCTGACTTGCGGGCACTTTGGGATATATATCCCTTGTTTCCGCCAGTTCGGGTTTCTCAGGATAGGGTAATACTTGACCACCCCCTCCCAGTCCCAGGGACCTGTCTTCTTCCTTTAGGAAGTGGCGTCGGGGAACATCTCCTACACTGGAAGGTCGGGTTCCCTCATTGTAAGGTGGCGGACTTCTGGTACAGATGTCATCTATTAGTTCATCATCTGAATCCCCCAGGGCCCCCCAATGCTTACATTTTTCAGTACTTTTCTCACCCGTTCCAATGTTATGACATGCCGGCATCATGGGAAACAGACCCTCAACAATCATGCTCTGTCTCCACTGTTTCATCCTTTTATCCCTGGACTCCTGTTTCTGTCTAGGGTACCACTTGGTCAAACCCTTGTCCATTCGGGGTCTTTCTCTTTCAAAAGCCTCAATCTCCCATTCCTCTAATGCCTCATACTGCGTTAGTCTTGGTCTGGGATGCAGTTCATTCATCCGGGTTCTTAAATTAAATAAGATCCTACCATTGAAAGTACCATCTAACGGAAACGCCAATACTCCGTCATCCTTTGTATACTTCACCCAATTCTCCAGCCACACACAGGTATTGTACCCTCGGTCAAACATCATGAATGAGGCGGGAGTATTGGGTGCTGGGACAAGAACACCCTCCCTAGATTTAATCGGTTTGTCCGTTTTGAAATAATTTTTCACCTTACTTACAAGGGACATTTTTCTCTTGGTTCCGTACATAATATCGTATCTATTAGCCTTCCACTGATCCCTTTCAAACCCTAGATGCCTTGGATCAGGTCGAGTCTCTGTAGTCCGCGAGTGCCACATACGACTTCTGCGCTAACTTTGTTTACAAACTACCTCCAATCAGAACGCGCTTCAGAAAATTCGTGCAACCAATGGGTGCGCGACACAAAATAAGCTCCGCCAATGGGTGCGCGGCCCCTTCGTGAGACAGTTCCCACGCTCCGGCGCTCACCCCTCCTTTACAATTTTCAGCTCCGCTACCCGCCCGCTGCTTCTACCAATCCTAGCGCGGCACAGAGTGATGTCAGAGGCGCTTCGCGACTGACTCCCTCCCTTCACAAGGTAACGGAAACTTTCTTTCTTTTAAAGTGCTCAGTGCTTGGTTATTTTACAACAAATACACATTCGCCACAGTGCTCAAGTGTCTAGACAGAGAAAGAATTCTATTACTGCAAGTAAACTACTTCCATTTACTTTTCACTCGCTGCGGGCAGATCTCTTCCGCCTACCCTTCACTCTAGCATCGGTGAACCTGTTATTCCCCTAAACTCATCCACTTCTTTCCGGGATATGTTCCGAGTTTAAGGTTTCTCAGCGGACCCCTCTGCTTTCACGCTAGCTCCGAGGAACCTGCTACTCTTCCGATGTGACCCTTACTAGGTTACGCCACTATGGGAATTTTGCCAATGAACCCCGTTACTGTCATTTATTCACACATGTATTCAGAAAACCCTAGTTAGTGCTTCCCGGTTATCCTAACCTGCACCTAACTTTCCTCGAACCTGTGACCTCAGGACAATGGATTCTATTCACCACTTGCCCTTTCAATTCCCCGGGGAGTTCGGACAACACTTAACTAAACGATTGACAATTGCATGGATTAGTACATATAACAATATAAGAACAAGAATAATGGCAATACAGTAATTCATGAATTTCAGCAGCGTATTCACAAGAGAGTGATCAGTTCCCTCAGAACAGCCGCTCTTATAGCAGCATTAATATAATAGCAGCTTCCGACTTAACTAGTCCAACTAATCCCTGCCTTACTCTCAACTAGTCCCTAACCATCCTCTAGCTACCAGAAAACTGATAGAGCGCGCGAGGCCACCCGACCAACAGTTTTCGCCGTTTCCGGCTTCAGGGCCCATATACTTTATACATCGATCAGGTGACTTCACGAGCTCTATCAGGTTGGTGTGAGTGTGTTCCCTGCTACCAAATTTCGGTGCACCCGACTTACCATCCACCGATGCGGGTGCCTAATGACCACAATGAATCAGGGAGCTAGCTGTAAAGGAAAAGCAGCAAAATACAAACCCAACCAATAACATTCAAATACTGTTTAAATGACCACGGACAACTGGAAGTTTTAAAATGTTTATCTAAAGTTCATTATTTTCTTGCATGAGGTACAGTAAAATAAGGCAATCAATAACCAAGATAACGTAAATCACATAGGCAGAAAGAAATAATGACAGAGTAATCATCAAGGTACTAAATAAAATGTAACGAGAAAATACTATGTAAGTCAGTATTATCTAGACAGGGATAGACTAAGTGTGTGTGACTATAGAAGAGCTTATAATGAATAACACGCTTCACTTAAGGTGAAGGGGCCTTTGAACAACCTAGGCAACGAAGTTCTAGACCATATCAGAAAATGACACACTGCTATGCAAAATATAATTTCTAACAAATGAGAAGACATAGGAATAACTTTGCAAAATTATAAATGACTGTTCAATAGTTGCGGAAAGGCATGGAAATATAACATATGCAATGTTGAACTTTATTTAAAGCAAAAGTTAGAAATTCAGAAGGTGCAAGAATTTCAAGAGGTTCAGAGTAATATTTACCTAGAAAAGGTGTGGAAACCAAACCCTGGCCACGGGTCAGTTAAGGACAGGAAACCCTCAAGGAAGGATACCCCTCAAAGGACAGCAGGTGCAGAATGGACACCCAGGATAGGACAGGATACCCTCGGAAAAGGAATCAGGACAGGACCCTCAGGACAGGACAGCAAACCCTCAGGACAGGACCCTCTTCAGGATAGGACCGGAACCCACAGTTCGGAAGCAACGCCTGCGCTCCACCCGCTCTGCAGCTATCGATCAAGACCCCGATTGGGTCAGCGAACTCCCAGCTAAGTGCCTTGCCAGCACTTTAAGGTTCAGTAGAACCTTAGTCTATAGTCAAATTCGGACAGAGTGCTCCGCAGCGCTCTGTATCTTCAGTCACCTATTGAGTGCGTTGGGTCAGTGACAGGTCAGCTAAACCAGACAAGTCGGACGGTTCACTAGGTGAACCCAGGGTAGATATACAGTTTGGGAACAGTGTACCACCCCCCAATGTTGCAAAGTGTCAGAATCCCTCAATTTCGATTGGTCCTAAGGTAGGGTTTGGGTAACACACCAATCACAATACGCGAATTGAAGCCTTCATTAACATATTTGGGTACCGCCTAGCAGATTTGGGGTTCCCATGAGCTAACAGTAGCGCAATATTACAATGTATCACATAAGGAGCCACATTCGCTGTTCTCGCAGGGCAGAGGTGACTTTCTCAGGAGCATCTCGCCCATCACTGCCAGCTGGCTATGTTCCATCAGCCAAGGTCCCTCGTGCTGCCGAATGTCGCACAGGCGCAGAAGGGACCTCCAATATGGCTCTCCTCTCACTCAGACCCCCATTTCCCGCGGTACATGAAAAGTAAGCGAAAACAAATTAATACATAATAATGTCATTAGGAAAACACATCACAGGGTTTGTACTTTTAACTCATCATCAAGAAATAAACTTATGCATTTAAATGTTAGCTACATTGAGACGGACACAAGAGCAGTGGCACGAGCAGTACCACATGATAAGCACAGCTATGAATTACGCATGCGCATAACTTTCCCTCCACTTCTGCAGACGCGTCAGGACACGTGAGTGTGGCTGACGCATGCGCAGTAACTAAAATACAAGCGACGGCCATTTTAAAAGGACACGGATTAATTCATTAGAAATACACATAGGCAAGCTTCGGGAATTTTACTTAAACTAAATATAAACGTTAGTAAAACATACACGGGTTACCTTATTACACATAAATGAGGTTCTTGATTTCGGCAAGCCGCAAAATATGCAAAGCTTTGCTTCATCAGAGGGACCTGTCCTCCTTTCTTCTGGTAACCCCCCTGGTGCTGTGTGGAAACCTGGGTTCTCGCCCACTCATGAGCTGCCTTGACTAGGTCTCTAGGACTAGAGAGCTTCTTTGAGTTCACTATGTAGTGGCATACCTTCTCTTCAGCACAATGAGTAAAACTGTGTTCTCTCACAAACAAATTATACAATCCCCCATATGTGTCAACATTGTTACCAACAATCCAGCCTTTCAGTGCCTTTTGAAAGATGTCCAAAAAGTATACTCATGACTTTGTACTCACTTTCTGTGTGTCTCTGAACTTCATCCTGTACTCTTCTGGGTTAAACCAAATTTCGCAACTAAACATTGCCTCTCGTGAGTATAGGACTTCTCCTTCTCTCCCTGCAGGGTCAGGAGCCTATCCCTTGAAGCCACTGGAATCAGTTCCCACAAGAGTGAACCCCAATGCTTGGGTGGACCCTCCACGTTTCAAGAGCCCTTTCAAATGCAGTCAACCATTTGTCAATGTCATCCCCCTCTGTGTACCTGGGTACTATACCCTTGGGAAGTTTGTGAACAAATCCACCGCCCCTAGACATCTGAAACTCTTCATCATTTTCACTGCCACCATTTCTTTTCATCGCCCCCTCCCTCTACCACTTCTTTTCAGCCAATTCCAGTTTCCTCTGCTCCAAAGCTATCAAAGCTAGTTGGGCCTCAAGCTGTCTCTCTGCAAGGGACAGTGGTGGTTCATGAGTAGGAGACCCTCCCCCTCCCACCATCTGGAATCATATGACTAACACTGAAGAAATTGGAAGAGGCACCATCCTCACCCTCCTCTTAGGTGAGATTGGGGGGACACCCTCCACATCACCTTGAATCTTCTGAGCTACCCAAGCCCAGGCCCTAAGCGACTTAAGCAACCCTGCCTTCCTAATGTTGTTGAAAGCAGACTGCCTCCTATGCCTACACTGCTCTCTAAGATCAGCCAACCTGCACTTAGGCAGTTTAGCCAGGTCTAGCGCCATGGTTCCCTAGTTTTGGGTCACAACTAGCACAACAGACTTGGAACAATTCTGGAAAAATCAAAACAATGGATTAAAACCAGTTTAGTCCAAATTCAAAAAATCTAACAAACGTTTTGTTCTAAGGCAATGTAGATGATTTTTAAAACATTAATTCACTTTACTGAAAGGTGTACTTGTTAAACACAAGTCCTCATCCACACCGCTGAACACCAAAATGTTGGAAAGTAGCTTATTAGTAGAAGTAAATATATATTTACCACTGGCAATAAGGCGAATAATGCGGTCTAAGGCTCAGTATAGGTAAAGGAAATATATTCCCATGCTCAACCCTGGGTAGCTTGGCTACAAGCAGGTAGGCTTAACTTCAAAGACAGGTATATAAAGCCTTTAAAAACACCAAGTCCGTACATAATTAAGACAAAACACACAATAAGAATCCAACATCAATTTATAAACATAGGAAGTACTTTTATCTTTAAAATGACACCAAAACGAAAGAAATACAAGGTAGGGAATCGGAGATATGAATTTTTAAAGGTTTAACACTATATAGCAATTAGCAACCTATAGCGCCTAGCGGAACATCAGGTCGTGCTAGACCAGGACAAAGTCAAAATTTCAGGCTGACTGCGCAGGAGCCCTGCCCAGCTTCCACTTGCGGTAGGTCTCAGTCAAAGTTTTTACCTTCTAACTTAGAAACTTTTCTGGAGCTTTTCTTCCCAGGGTCCCTCGAAACTTTCAGCCAGCCCAGATTCAGTGAGGGTTTGCTTGATTGCCTTGTGACAAGCTCCCTGTCAAGACCTCCGGAGCCTTCCAGCGGGACAAACCAGAGATCCAGGCCGGCTTGTGGTTGAAGGTGGGCGGCTTGACTCTTACGGTTGGTCCCAGTCACCTTTTCTAAGTTCGGACATAGAAACGTCTACGGAGCTTTTTGTCCCAGGGTCTCTCGAGGCTCTTCAGTCGGGTTCGGTGAGGGTTCACCAGCTTGTGTTTCCACCAATAACTGGTCAAACTCTGGAGGTCGGACCTAATCTGACCTACTGTGAAGTGTGCCCAAGGAAAGACGTTTGGAATGTAAGTTATTCAGACTATTTGGCTAAAATGGCTACACCCTGCTATACCTGTAATCTTGCGTATCATGATTCAAATCCGACCAGAGAAAGGTCAGTCTAAGCATTACATATGAAGCAGAAACAACATCTAAATTCAGGAGTCCTGAACTGCGTGCATGAACTTCTGTTTTTTATCCTTGACAATCCACATCAATGTGGAGGGGAGAGTAGCAGCCAAGTGCTCATGGAAGTGACTCTACAAGGCTACTACCGGAGTACCAAAAGACAACTATTAAGACACTGAAGGAGAAACAAACTTCCAGGTCACAGTCATGTGAAGTATTTCATATGCACTGAATAAGAAATCAAATCAATGTGATGTAAACGAGAGGAGTTGTCAGTTGTGACTAATTAAAACATGGAAACATGAGTCTGTTTTACCATCATATCCTCCCTCTATCTCAGTCTAAACCCTTGTACTTAAGCTTAAATGTCTGTGCACTATGTGACCTACCTTAGCACACAATTTTACATCCTAGCTAGACACCAGGCGCGCTTTGTTGAAGATGGTTTATGGTCTTTCAAATATGGGCACATGGTTGGAAATAACCTCATGGCATAAAGACACTGAAACAGGAAGTTAAACAAGATCTATCACACAGGGTACCAGCAGGTATGCTTATTAATGCAACAGCAGTCTGCGCAAAGGCACTGAGTGACAGAAAGTAATATAAGTCTCCATGTGATATCGCCCCGTGTGTCTGTGGCCCTTATGTTTTCATGTTTTGACTTTATATTTTCAAATTAATGCATTATGGTAGTTATAGTCTTGGCTGAGCAGATTGAAATAGGCACCAAAATACAACAGCTTGTTGAATAAATGCCCTGCACTCAACACCGTCTGTTCCAGGAACAGAAAGCCACTTCTTCTCCCTACTAAAGACTGTAGGTTTGGCCTCACAACAAAACAGTATAACCCGTGCAAGCTGACTCGCTGCAGGACTCAGACATTGCGAGTGTGTTTTAAAGGATGGTTGCTTCCTGGACAGTTAGTGTTCTTGTTGTTAACAAACAATGAGCTCTTGTTGTCTACTGACCACAGCAGGGTGAAGTGGAGTGAGGACATAGCTGCAGCCAGAGGAAGCCTGCTGATGATGTATTTTTGTGGCCCACAGGAACTACTGGCTGCACACCCTCTTGGCGGTTGGAGGAGAGGACTTCGACATGACCAGGTAAAGCTCCCGCCTTTGCGCTGCATCCCACCACTTACAGCCAGGTCCATCTGGCAGATTATATGATTTCCATAGAGGGCACTTTGCATATGTTTAGTCTGTTACAGAATAATCTACTTCATGTATATATTTTGTATAGTCTATCAACTTATTTACCACAAACAAGGAGGTCCTATGTGTATAGATTTACGAAATCAATATCAGTAACTTGCTCGTTGTGCTTCAAAATAGCTGGTGGTATTGATTTGACCTTCAGGTGAAACAATGTCATCATCACATGCTTTTGCCATCTGTTTCGAATTTCACTGTAATATATCAATAACAAGTTAATGTTTAACAGCTAATCAATCACCAAAAGGCAGTAGGATTATAGAGGGCTGTGGATTAAACAGTAAAATACAAAGATAGAATGAAAATCAGACTTTCAAATAAAGCACGCATTACTTTCACATTTCTTCAACTCTTGATGTTATTTCATTATGCTTGCAATATTCTGATATTGTCAACAGGATTTTTCTAGTTAAATAAAGGGAGGAATTTCAATGACCTATTCTTCAGGTTAAAAACCTAAATAGATTCTGAGCAGGCTCCCAGAACCATCTGTCTGTACAAACAAAAACGAGCAAACGTTTTACTTACAAAGAGAACCCAAGTCATTCAGATGTTAGTTGTATGTTGGCTGCAACTTAGTTTTTTCCTTGTACGGTTAAGAATCTGGCTCCCCTCAATCCCCCCCCCCCCGCTATTTTATTTTATTTTATTATATTAAGTTAGGCGCTTGGCGTGATTTGACTTATTTTTATTAATTTTCAGAACTGTTTTTGGCCCCTTCCTTTTTATGCTGCATTTCTGCCTCCCTAGTGCCCTATCTAACATAATTAATTCTGAATAGTAGTAGGAGTAGCTGTGCTGCGTTCAGTTGTTTTTTTATCCACGTCTGGTTCCTTTCGTTTTATTTGGTCCCGCTTTAACTTGGCTAACACAAGATTCCTGAAATGCACCTTGACCGAGCGGCCTATTTAATGGGCATCACTGCGTAGCCGATGTAATGACGTAACATAGGTCCGGCCTACCTCAACCACTGCTTACACTTCTACCATCCTACAAGGCAGCTGTGCTCAGCATCACTCTAACTCGCCACACACCCTTCGGATTCACAGAAGCAGAAATGGAGGTTGTTCATTTTCACACATCGCTGCAAAGATCTGGAACAACCTCCCACAGCACACCAGGGCCTCCTCTTCACTTCTCAAAGATATGACTTTTCAACTAACCCCGCAGTACATCAAGTCATAATCACGTCTCGTCTTAACTATGCCAGTTTCATCTACGTCTGCCTTCCTTATTACTCTCTCTGGTCTGTTTACACATTATTAAGAATGCACAGCACAGCTACTTTCAAGCGCGCCTTGCAGAACCTCAGTTCGTACACACCATGTGGGTCTGCACTGGCTATCAAATGAATACCGTGTAAATTAATGTGACTGTCACTACTTGTTCTGGTCCACTCTTCATACAATTGTTCTTCAAGAAATCCAGCCCTATTTGTGTAATTTGCTCTTCCTACATCCTTCTTCTGATGGTTCCTTATTTTTGTCGTTCCCAACACATAGGTAGATCATTTTCCTACTGCAAGCTAAGCTCTGAAACTATCTATAGTTTTTCATGACACGGACAACCAAGACATGTTCAGGAAACATCCCATGGCATGTCTGTTCTCCCTTTTCATTAGTAAAATCTTGTTCCCGAACCAGGAATCAAAGCACTGGGTACCTGTTGAGGTCACCGTGTACTTCATAAAATGACTGCATGCGGATGGTGCAATCAACATAGGGGCATATTTGCAGTTGGTGGGAGGAGCATGATTGTTTGTTCTCAGGGACATTAAAGATCTCCTACGAGGGGCCAACACCATCTACCGGTGACATCAGGAGAGTGCGCTGCCCTCTAAGTGCACACATTGCCTGCTGAAAGCTGGACCGCACTGTGTGAGCTGAACTAGAGAATAGTGTCTGGAACACCAAAGTGCCAAGTGCGGAGCTGAAGAAGTTGCCCGCATCTGTGGTAAAGTGGTTCCTGTACTGAAGGGCCCCTTGGCTTGCATAAGCATCTTTGGTGAGCTGATTCACTGGTTGCGGGATCCAGAGTGGGCCGCTTCGTCGATTGTGCCACTTTTCTCTTGGGCGCCACGCCAACTGGATGCTCATTGCATGTTTTGTCCCAGTCTTCGATTGCGGAACTTGCGCATGTTTGTGTGGCCAAAACTGTCTCCAAAGGTCATAATACTGACCTCCAGTTAAGACTGTAGGGATACAGTCAGCTACAAAAGTCCTGCTTACCAGTGGAAGCGGGAGCTGAATTTGACCCTGCTGTTGCCTCTGTCTGACACCTTGTGAGTCTCTATGTGTTTCCCCTGAGGTCATGGGGGCTTTATAAGTAACTCCGGTGGTTGTTTGGGACTTAAAAGGACTTAAGTCAGAAGGTAAAATCTTTTGCACAGAACAAAGACCTGTCTGTTTTAAGCCACGCTGTATTTGTTCTTCTCATTGGTACTTTGGTGCTTTTCTGCTGGTTTTGTCATCTCTGTGATTATCACTGGGAAGCCACTTCCTGGGGTAGCTGTACGCTTTAGTAATCTTTTAAACATAACACAAGAGCAGAAAACAGGGAGAGTTGATAGTTCTGCAGGGTAGAGGGAAGGGAGTAGGAGGACACAGAAGTGCCAAGGGACACAAAATAAGCTAATCCTGAAAATGAAAGGATAGAGGATGTTGGGACATGTAGCAGGGAGGGCAACGCATGACCATGGATAGAAGAGAGAGATGAGGGATTGTGGGATATTCCTCAAGTGAGAAATGAGAGAAAGAGGTTGATCAGGAAGGAGGTGGGGGAGGAAGAAGATAATAGAGCAGGATTGATAATGCAGAAGATGAAAATACGAAATAAATATAGACAGGAACCCTACCACATATGTCAGCAATTACTGCAAGGTGTACTCAAGTGACACGTGAATATAAATAGTATATTACAACCCACAAGAAGGTGTCTGTTGTCCCAGGTACAAGGTTTAAAGGCAGAAATCTTATTGTCTTGGGTGATGATAGGTAAATAACTACATATTATAGAACTCTACACTTGTGCTACCTAGAGCTGGGTTCTTAACCCGTGTCTTTAGGGTTGGAAAGCAACTCACATGAAGAGTGGTAAGTAATAGAAAATAAAGGTTATTGGGGAACATGAATGTGACAAAGATGTGAGGGAGAAGAAAAACAAATCTTTTAATTACTACACTGAAGACAATCATTCGTGGAGCAGAAGATTCCCGGAGTTTGTGTCAATACTGTTGCATGCTCAATATGAGATGTGAGACTTCAGAATGAGAATTATTGTATTCTAAGAGAAGGATAGCAAGGCTTCTCAGTGATTATGCTTAAGCGTGGGGGACTAGTTAGAGGGCTGTGCTTAGGATGGATAGGATAGTGGTACTTCCTTAACACATAAAGTCCATTATGCGAGGGTATTAGAGAAAGATCCTCTGCAGTGTCTTGGAATAACAACGTTTTATCCCTCTCCAGTTTTACCAAAATGGCGTCCAGTTCAGAGAACAGGACCATCTTCATTGACTCTGTTATCCACTTACTGCGTTCCTTCAAATTTGATGGGATCGACCTGCACTTTCAGTACCCGGGGTCAGGGGTCAGTCCCCCGGAAGACAAACACAGGTTCACGCTCCTAGTGCAAGTAAGAACCTGACATGCATTGTAAGTGTCTATGCGTCTATTTGTTGCCACAAACCATACAATGGGTCCACTAGCCACTGGCAAATTGTATCGCGGAAGCAAGTGATACATTTAGTGACATATCAGTGCCAGGAACCAAATATTCAATATAACCTGAACTGAAAGTCTGATATAAACGGTACAAAGGGATCGAAATAACCAAAACTCACAGTTACACATTTGTAAATAACATTTTGTATATGAAAATATTTCAAGGTAAACAAAGTGTTAACAAAACTGGCTAATTAATACCCACAACAACGAACGTTTAATGTACACCACAGCAGTATTTGACTTTAAAGAAAACAAGATTTTCAACGTAAAAAAAAAGTTCAAAACATGCCTACACATGTTCAATATAAATAAAAATACCAACTCAATATAACCAATATAAAACAAAATCAAACCGAAATTAAAGTTGAAAGTAAATGAATTAGCACATGTGTCCTATCATATTGTTATTGTCTTGTTGGGAAATACTTGAACTGGTCAGCTTCTGTGTAGGCCTCCGGCAGCCTCTACGACACACATCTGAGCCCTCTACACCTTGGCTAGAATCATTGAGATATGGCATCTAGATGCAGATATATGGAGGTTGTGTTCTGCCTCTGCACATAACTTAAGAGGGGCGGGAAGTGTGAACCCAGTGCCTACGTATATACACACATTCCCCTATGTTCCATATTTAAATGGTAATGTTTTCCCCTAGGAAATGGTGACAGCCTTTCAGTTTGAAGCTGCAAAGAGTGGACTTCGTCTCCTGATGGTCACCGCAGCGGTCTCTGCCCAGAAGGCCACCATCGAGGCTGGCTATGAAATGGCCGAGCTGTCACAGTGAGTGGGATGGGATGGGGTGGGATGACCAGCTCTGGACTTAGAAGCCATTTTGGGCAGCCTTGAACGCTCTTCTTGTTGTACCAGTACAATTTGGTGCTCGTAGGAAGGCTCTGATAATTAAACTAAGCTGACAACCTTTCAAGATAAACTTCCTGGAGGATATTTTAGGGTTCTGTGATCAAAATGTGTTATATACCGATTTCTCAGAATTAAATATTAACTTGTGCAGCTACTAGATAACTTGTTATAGCTTGAGCTCATGATTATACTTCGAAGGCTCGGGCCTGGATATACTGATTACTACTGATTTCGCCCCAGGACTACCGACCTTTCACAAGTTCTTGAAGTGATCTTCCTCTGGTGAGTTATTCATTGTGCCCATTTAAACATCCCTACCTCAGTACATAAAACAGCCACCAATGATGCCGGAGCTCTGTCCAGAGTGTGGTCCAGAAACAATATCTTTTGTCAGGAGCCTGGAGTATCATAGGTGGGTAATCACTGAAGTGTGCAATAAGACACTAATCAGCGTAGCTTGCATTATCCAAATGTAAGTCAGAGATGTACTCTAACCAGGGCCACTGGAATTATGGGACAGGGAAATACCAAATTATGAGGGAAGGCTGAGTAAATTATGCGGCAAGAAAAGGGCATAATGAGGCACATTTTGTGATATTCATTAATGTCTGGGAATTGGTTACACCTCATTGGTACCAGATTAACATCCAACTATAGTAATAAGCATCATAAAGGTGACCAGTCGACCTTTGCAGAGGGCTTTCTACTATGCAACCCGTGTAGCTGTGTTTTTAGTAACCTTTGAACCTTTTGGGCTAGAATCAATTTCTTTTGGCAAATTATGTAATAGATGATGGATTATGTGGCATGTGTGTCAAAACTACAGTTATGTGAAAAATGCTGTGGCCGCACAATCACATAATTCCAGTGGTCCTATAACGGTATGTGGCTTAGTGGTAAAACTTATAATTTAACTTGCAGATTCAAGTTCTTATTTTTGTTTAACTTTTTAAGTAGCACAGAGTTTGGTTTTGGCCAGAACTGTTTGTCTCTGTGAATACTGGCTCCACAGTGAGGCAGATTAATCACAGTGTTATGTGCTATATAAGACTGCACATTCATTTAGCCCTGGATGTTTGTTAAAAAAGTAGACTATGAGATCATTGTGGTTTTCTGTGTCTTCTTCTTCCTATAAGATCTCTAGATTTCATCAGTGTGATGACGTACGACTTCCACGGAGGCTGGAAAAACATGACAGCACACCACAGCCCCTTATACCCAGGGTCCACTGACCAGGGGGACTCGGTTTACTTCAACTGTGTAAGACCCCGCTTCATAGTCTGTTTCTTAAGCCCTCTCGTGGTTTTGTGCTGAGTCTCTGACTACCAACACAAATTACAGTCTTCCAATTTTTGGTCCACAGGAGTATGCTATGAATTACTGGAAAAATGCAACCATCCCTACTAAGAAACTTCTCATGGGATTCCCCACATTTGGCCGAACCTTCACGCTTAGCAGTACCACCAACTGCACGGTCGGCTCTCCAGCCAGTGGGGATGGATCTGCTGGATCTTACACACAAGAAGCTGGGATTCTGGCCTATTATGAGGTAATCAGGTTCTTGTTAAGCACAGACCCACAGTTTTATAAAGTTCTGTTGCCTTCTCGGATATCTTTGCCCCTATAAAAAAAATACACACACATATATATATATTTATATTATATATAGGATTGATCTATTGAGTTGACTGTAGTAATGTAATGTCATGCCATTCTTTCAGCTGAGAAAACCCATCGCATCTACTTGCTGAGCTTTCCTTTCCTTTCCCTCCAAAAGTAATTTCTTCATATCTGGAATGAAAATGTAATCTGTAAATTATGATGGGAATGATAACATTCAAGATAAGGGACATTAGCCGATCCACGGCTTGATTTTTTGTTCATTTCAAGAACAATGTGTATAATGAAGGCATCACTGTTCTCGAGGGGTGATTAGTCCATCTGTGGGCTATATTGCATTAAATTTGATTTGCTGATTGATTGTGACACTAATACATCAGATGTCATTCCAAGATGGTGCACTCTTTGAGCATAGTGGTGAAAGTCCCTTGTCAATGTCTATGTGTATGTCCCTGATCACCTGAAAGCTCTATAAACATGTTGAAAATGCACTCTGGTGTAACACACACTGACGAAGGCAGCACGCCGAAACGCGTCTGTGTGAGCCCCTTCTCGCGAAATAAACTCAGCGTGATTGGCAGTATACCTCTTCGAGTGCTGTTTTGTCTTCTTGACTAATCAAGAGGAGTTGGAGCGGAATATATATATATATATATATATATATATATATATATATATATATATATATATATATACATATATATATATATATATATATATATACACGTTCCACTAGTGCCGGTATAGGAGTTCGGCTGTCACGGGCGGTCCTGCTGCAGTCACCGGTTTGCTTCTAAATTCGCTCCACAACAACTTCAATTTAATGAAGAAAGCAGGACACCCAAAAGCTCTAATTCAAGAATTTATTCTGCAAGTGCAAAAATCTCCACGACGCGTTTCGCAAGTACGGCTTGGTCACACTCATCGTACAGTGTGTACGGCCATTTTTAAATACCCAACACCATGAATATCGATAGTGCACGTGTCAAAACTTGGTAAAGTGGCAGACATCTTGGAATGTCCATTTGAACATAACATATATTGGATACAATGTATTTTTCTTATCACATCATACTGTACCGCAATAATAAATGCATCACAGATACCATTGTTCACGAGGGTTCAATATCACCCATAATAGACTTTGTGCACAATTCAACATATATTCCCAAATGCAGCAATCACAATATGCGCGTTAATGGCGGGATTAATAATAAAGTATTAGATCCCATCCATAAGTTGTACAGCATATCAGAGATAAATCAAACCCTGACAGTCAATGAATTCATTTTCGTCGTAGAGAACCTCCTTGTAATTGGTTCCACTCTACCTGCATTCAATAATATAGCGCTGTATTGGTGGTGACGTAACCCGCGTCAGTTGTTGCTAGGAAACCCTTATTCTTTGGGCCGTCATCACGTAAAGTCCTCGCCCCAGTGGGCATTTCCAAACACTTAGGATTGTGCCCCAGTGGGCTAGTAAACAGACTGGGCCATTATAACTGTATATCCACAAAGTCCCGCATCATAGTTCATATTCTTCCGCCACCAAGTTTATAGTGAAATCTAAAAACAATGAAAAAGCTAATATTTAAAATCAAGTAGACTGTTAACATTGTATACAATTATTGTTACTTTGGATTCATCAATCATATAGATGTATTGTCAGTTCCTCACTGATGTTGAATCCATTCGGGGTTAAACATTCGAAATCAACAATATACTTGGATTCCAATTTCCTAAGGGACAATTCACGATTGCCCCCTCTTACCCCCAGATCTACATTATCTATCACCACCAACCGAACAAGCGTCTCATCCTGCATATGTTTTTCAAAGAAATGCCTCGCAATAGGGTATTGTCTATTGTTGTTGCGTATAGCACGAAGATGTTCCAATACTCTTTTCTTGGCTTCATGCTTCGTGCTACCAACATACCATTTATTACAAGGGCACATCAATACATAGACACTGTATGGTGTATGGCAAGTGAGTCTTTTGCGTATCATGAATTCCCTTCCTGTGTTGGGAACAGTTATTTTCTTACAATCATGACTATATTTACACGCTTTACACTTACGGCAGCATTTAAAACCTGCAGCTGCTAGATTGTTCTTTGCTGTTAATGAGGTGACATAATTGTGACTTAACTCATCTCTGAGTGTTCTCCCTTTCCGAAAAGTTATTTGGGGATTGTCACTCAGATATTTTTTTAGATGGTTATCTGTCTGTAGGACATGCCAATGTTTTTTGAAACTATTACGCACCTCCCGTGATTGCCCAGAGAAGGTGGTAATGAATCTTACTTTTTCAGAATCTTCAGTCTCTTTTCTAAGGTTTAGCAGTTCTTCCGTATTTTTTTGGGCAACTCGTTCTATAGCTTTGTCGATGATATTCTTACTATATCCCCTATTAAAAAATCTTTGACACATGACTCTTTCTTCTTCTTTATATGCCTCCTGTGTGCTGCAATTGCGTTTAGCGCGTAGCAGCTCACCAAAAGGTATACTGTGCACTAAGTTTCGTGGGTGACAGCTATTAGCATTTAAAATGCTGTTTCCCGCAGTTCTCTTCCGAAAAAGTTTCGTATTCAACTGACTATTTTTTACCTCCACTGTTACATCAAGAAACTCAATCAATTGCCTGCTGATGTGTTCCGTGAATTTTAAATTCAAATGATTAAGATTGAGTTTGTCAATGAATAATTTGACAGATATCTCATCCCCACACCAAAGAAAAAAGATATCGTCAATGTATCTGAGCCACAGGGCAACGTTGTCAAATTCTGCCATTCCCCTGACGACCTGCTCCTCCCACCAGCCCATGAATAAATTTGCGTAGCTGGGGGCGAAGCAGGTCCCCATGACAGTGCCCTGTGACTGGCGATACACGATGTTGTCAAAGGAAAAAAAGTTGTTTTTCAGACAGAAGTCGATCATGGATATGATCATTTCAGAATGTTGCAAAAAGGAGACAGAACGCATCTTTAAAAAGTGTCTCACTGCCTCTAAACCTTGCTCGTGTTGAATGCTGGTATACAGACTGCTTACGTCTAATGTCACCAAGATGTAGTGATCGTCCCAGTGTATTCCATTAATTGCTGTGAGGAAATGCGTTGTATCTTTGATGTATGAGGGGAGAGCTATCACATAGGATCTTAAATAATGATCTATATACTTAGATGTGTGTTCAAGTAATGATCCAATAGATGACACTATAGGACGCCCAGGGGGATCAGTGAGGTCGTTATGTAATTTGGGAAGTAGGTATAAAATAGGTATCCTGGGATGTGCACAATACACAGGAAGGGAATTCATGATACGCAAAAGACTCACTTGCCATACACAATACAGTGTCTCTGTATTGATGTGCCCTTGTAATAAATGGTATGTTGGTAGCACGAAGCATGAAGCCAAGAAAAGAGTATTGGAACATCTTCGTGCTATACGCAACAACAATAGACAATACCCTATTGCGAGGCATTTCTTTGAGAAACATATGCAGGATAAGACGCTTGTTCGGTTGGTGGTGATAGATAATGTGGATCTGGGGGTAAGAGGGGGCAATCGTGAATTGTCCCTTAGGAAATTGGAATCCAAGTATATTGTTGATTTCAAATGTTTAACCCCGAATGGATTCAACATCAGTGAGGAACTGACAATACATCTATATGATTGATGAATCCAAAGTAACAATAATTGTATACAATGTTAACAGTCTTCTTGATTTTAAATATTAGCTTTTTCATTGTTTTTAGATTTCACTATAAACTTGGTGGCGGAAGAATATGAACTATGATGCGGGACTTTGTGGATATACAGTTATAATGGCCCAGTCTATTTACTAGCCCACTGGGGCACAATCCTAAGTGTTTGGAACTGCCGAACTGGGGCGAGGACTTTACGTGATGACGGTCCAAAGAATAAGGGGTTCCTAGCAACAACTCACGCGGGTTACGTCACCACCAATACAGCGCTATATTATTGAATGCGGGTAGAGTGGAACCAATTACAAGGAGGTTCTCTACGACGAAAATGAATTCATTGACTGTCAGGGTTTGATTTATCTCTGATATGCTGTACAACTTATGGATGGGATGTAATACTTTATTATTAATCCCGCCATTAACGCGCATATTGTGATTGCTGCATTTGGGAATATATGTTGAATTGTGCACAAAGTCTATTATGGGTGATATTGAACCCTCGTGAACAATGGTATCTGTGATGCATTTATTATTGCGGTACAGTATGATGAGATGAGAAAAATACATTGTATCCAATAAATGTTATGTTCAAATGGACATTCCAAGATGTCTGCCACTTTACCAAGTTTTGACACGTGCACTATCGATATTCATGGTGTTGGGTATTTAAAAATGGCCGTACACACTGTACGATGAGCGTGACAAAGCCGTAATGGCGAAACGCGTCGTGGAGATTTTTTCACTTGCAGAATAAATTCTTGAATTGGAGCTTTTGGGTGTCCTGCTTTCTTCATTAAATTGAAGTTGTTGTGGAGTGAAAATATACATATATATATATATCCACCCCCGTGGCTGTGCTGGACCAACGCACAGCATTCTGGTACCTGTAGTACAGACGCACTGGGCGTCCTACAGACAACACAGACAGCGAATCATATTCCATGCTGTCTAAACCGAGGGGCGGAGCTAACTCTCACCTGACTGGAAAGGAGAAGGTATTTCAACCACATTGTTTGCCTCCTCCATGCAAACACCTCATGGCACTGACGAAGGCTGAACTATGCCGAAATGCATTCGCCCTATTGCTGGTGTTCGTGGCATTAAAACCCCTCCAAAGAATCCTCTGTGTGGTTTCCACTTCTTGCTGCTGTTGGGGAAGATTTTCGTTTATATTTCAGCGCGATTGCCAGTTACGCGCTTTGGAAACCCCTGCACCCTCGAGGGTCGCGGTCAAAGCTGGCTTCTGCTTCGCAGTTTGTGACTTTTCCCAGGGTACTGGGTTGACCGAATCCCACCCTTGGACACTTCAAGACACCCGGCAGTGTTGGAGACATTGTGCCCCACATTGGGTGAACCGGAGCCCCGGTTCGACCCCTGCTAAATGGACTGCTGTGTTTGGGGGTTGGTGCAGTATGGGGAACTGAGGAGGGAGTCGCCACGCAGAAGTTAGGTTGAAGTGGCCCGTGCTATGTCATCACCCCCGTGGCTGTGCTGGACCAACGCACAGCATTCTGGTACCTGTAATACAGACGCACTGGGCGTCCTACAGACAACACAGACAGCGAATCATATTCCATGCTGTCTAAACCGAGGGGCGGAGCTAACTCTCACCTGACTGGAAAGGAGAAGGTATTTCAACCACATTGTTTGCCTCCTCCATGCAAACACCTCATGGCGCTGACGAAGGCTGAACTATGCCGAAATGCATTCGCCCTATTGCTGGTGTTCGTGGCATTAAAACCCCTCCAAAGAATCCTCTCTGTGGTTTCCACTTCTTGCTGCTGTTGGGGAAGATTTTCGTTTATATTTCAGCGCGATTGCCAGTTACGCGCTTTGGAAACCCCTGCACCCTCGAGGGTCCCGGTCAAAGCTGGCTTCTGCTTCGCAGTTTGTGACTTTTCCCAGGGTACTGGGTTGACCGAATCCCACCCTTGGACACTTCAAGACACCCGGCAGTGTTGGAGACATTGTGCCCCACATTGGGTGAACCGGAGCCCCGGTTCGACCCCTGCTAAATGGACTGCTGTGTTTGGGGGTTGGTGCAGTATGGGGAACTGAGGAGGGAGTCGCCACGCAGAAGTTAGGTTGAAGTGGCCCGCGCTATGTCATCACCCCCGTGGCTGTGCTGGACCAACGCACAGCATTCTGGTACCTGTAGTACAGACGCACTGGGCGTCCTACAGACAACACAGACAGCGAATCATATTCCATGCTGTCTAAACCGAGGGGCGGAGCTAACTCTCACCTGACTGGAAAGGAGAAGGTATTTCAACCACATTGTTTGCCTCCTCCATGCAAACACCTCATGGCGCTGACGAAGGCTGAACTATGCCGAAATGCATTCGCCCTATTGCTGGTGTTCGTGGCATTAAAACCCCTCCAAAGAATCCTCTGTGTGGTTTCCACTTCTTGCTGCTGTTGTGGAAGATTTTTGTTTATATTTCAGCGCGATTGCCAGTTACGCGCTTTGGAAACCCCTGCACCCTCGAGGGTCCCGGTCAAAGCTGGCTTCTGCTTCGCAGTTTGTGACTTTTCCCAGGGTACTGGGTTGACCGAATCCCACCCTTGGACACTTCAAGACACCCGGCAGTGTTGGAGACATTGTGCCCCACATTGGGTGAACCGGAGCCCCGGTTCGACCCCTGCTAAATGGACTGCTGTGTTTGTGGGTTGGTGCAGTATGGGGAACTGAGGAGGGAGTCGCCACGCAGAAGTTAGGTTGAAGTGGCCCGCGCTATGTCATCACCCCCGTGTCTGTGCTGGACCAACGCACAGCATTCTGGTACCTGTAGTACAGACGCACTGGGCGTCCTACAGACAACACAGACAGCGAATCATATTCCATGCTGTCTAAACCGAGGGGCGGAGCTAACTCTCACCTGACTGGAAAGGAGAAGGTATTTCAACCACATTGTTTGCCTCCTCCTTGCAAACACCTCATGGCGCTGACGAAGGCTGAACTATGCCGAAATGCATTCGCCCTATTGCTGGTGTTCGTGGCATTAAAACCCCTCCAAAGAATCCTCTGTGTGGTTTCCACTTCTTGCTGCTGTTGGGGAAGATTTTCGTTTATATTTTAGCGCGATTGCCAGCTACGCGCTTTGGAAACCCCTGCACCCTCGAGGGTCCCGGTCAAAGCTGGCTTCTGCTTCGCAGTTTGTGACTTTTCCCAGGGTACTGGGTTGACCGAATCCCACCCTTGGACACTTCAAGACACCCGGCAGTGTTGGAGACATTGTGCCCCACATTGGGTGAACCGGAGCCCCGGTTCGACCCCTGCTAAATGGACTGCTGTGTTTGGGGGTTGGTGCAGTATGGGGAACTGAGGAGGGAGTCGCCACGCAGAAGTTAGGTTGAAGTGGCCCGCGCTATGTCATCACCCCCGTGGCTGTGCTGGACCAACGCACAGCATTCTGGTACCTGTAGTACAGACGCACTGGGCGTCCTACAGACAACACAGACAGCGAATCATATTCCATGCTGTCTAAACTGAGGGGCGGAGCTAACTCTCACCTGACTGGAAAGGAGAAGGTATTTCAACCACATTGTTTGCCTCCTCCATGCAAACACCTCATGGCGCTGACGAAGGCTGAACTATGCCGAAATGCATTCGCCCTATTGCTGGTGTTCGTGGCATTAAAACCCCTCCAAAGAATCCTCTGTGTGGTTTCCACTTCTTGCTGCTGTTGGGGAAGATTTTCGTTTATATATATATATATATATATATATATATATATATATATATATATATATATATATATATATATATATATATATTGCAAAACACTCCAACTTACCCAAGTCGAAAGAATGGCGAGCACACTGGAATCCAATTAAAGAATATTTATTGCAAACCCCCCTTCACCCCTGACAGACGCGTTTCGCTACTCTAGCTTCGTCAGTGTCTTTAAGCATAGCATTAGGACAGTGGATGACACTGTCCTACTCTTACGCTTAAAGACTTTGATAGAAAAGCAGACATTTGAGGTGAGCAAACTTAGAGTGTCACTAGTGCAGAGAGATCTCTATACTGGAGCGGCTTTCCACCTAAACTTGAGAACTACCCAGAGTTCTCTGCTTCTTTTTTTGTGTGGGTAGGACGACCCCTCCTCTCCCTCCACCATAGAAAAAAACATATGTTTGGTTGTTAAAGGAACAGTACCTAATGTCACCTGACTTCTTTATATACAACACAATTTCGGCTTTACAGACAAAAGTTTTCACGCACAAATATCTGAGTGAGGAGAAAGCTTTAAAATCGGACATGAGGCTGCTGAGTATTGACTTAGCATATTTATACAAGATGAAGTACCCATTGTAAAACCATATCCATTAATTTCTACTGTGTTGCATCATGACTTAATTGTGGGGCACATAATATTTTCATTTGTAAACATATATGTCTCTTCTTCATAATTTTGCCAATTTTTGTTAGTGATGAACACAGAGATTTATAAGCAAAGCAAAGATTTTTAAATAAAGATTTTTTGAAGTGCAAACAAGACCACTCTTAAAGGTTTCTATCTATCTAACACTATGAATAAAGTGCAGATGCAAATAAATAACACAATATTTAGAGATAAACAAAATATCTTATATATTCATATAAATCCATGACTCACATTCTAAATATAAAGTGTGTGTGTGCTTGCTCTCTTTAGGATTTACAATATTTTGTTGTTAAACTCCATAAAATAACTGATTAGATACAAATGACATCACCCTGTGAGGCTTCTGCTTCCATATATCTATCAGTCAGAGTAAAGTACATCTGACAATCAGAATAAAGGGCAAATACAATCAATATTATGGACAGGAGAAAAAGAGAGCTGGCTTATACTCCCAAGGTGTAAAAACTCCTAGATATTATATGCATACAATTGGTCATGACCCACTATTTGTGATCAAATATAAAATGCACTTACAATGAATATGGAAAATATTCAATATAGTATAAAAGGGGAAGGAAATTGTAATTGTAAAGTACAATAATCACTATATTAGTACTGCCTCTCCCTAAAAAGTCATCTAAGTCATACAGAGCAGCACTTATTGTCCCTTCTCCTCCACATCACATAAAGGGAACATGTCGAAAATATAAAGTTTAAGAGAACATACTAAGAATCTGTCATAAAGGTTAGAAGAAAATGTCATAAAACTCGCACATCAATGTCATTAAAAGTACAGTCATTCATGAGTACATGATCTCCTCATCACCAATTATAGAAAGGTGTGGAGCTCTGCTTCAATATTGAGTCTCCATGGGATCTCTGTTCCCATAATGATTATCTATGTGGGCTCTGCATTTTGTAATGTGAGGTCTCGGTCCCCACCTCTCAGGTTCCAAGGAATATTTTCAATGCCATAGAAGGACAGATTCTCATGATTGCGTTCATGATCTTTCCATATATGCTTTGAGATGGCATAAGAAAAGTCCTTGTGGTTGATTGCTCTAAAATGCTGTAAAATTTGTAGTTTGAGTTTATTCACTGTGCTTCTGATATATTGCTTGCCACAGTGACAGCTTAGAGCATATACCACATGTGTAGTCTCTAATGTTATTCATTCATTGACTTTGATTTTTTCTTCTGTTAAAGTAATTACTTCTGGGTGGTTTTGACCATGTTTACAAGCTTTCAATTTTGGGCATTTAAAGAAGCCATTTGCTGGCAACCAATGAATGCTGCTTCACCCTCTCTCAGGCCTCTGAAAATACCTGTGCATTAATAGACTGCCCAGAGAGGACACCTTTCTGTAGGTTATGTTGAGATGATCTGAAACAACAGTTTTTAGCTCTCCATCCTTGTTAAGTAACTTCCAATGATTCTGTAGTGCATCTCTTACCATATTACCCGAAGAGTTATACTGTGTGATGAATCAGATTTTATCTTCTTCAAGATTCCCTTTTGTTTACCCATGAGGCTCTTGGGTTGTAATAAGGCCTCCCTTTACTTTTTCATTGCCTTTGTCTTCATATTGTCCAGGACTACAGTTGGATATCCTCTTCTTAAGAACCTCCCATACATTGTGTCAACTTGTGAAAGGTATTCTTTGTCTTCTGAGCAATTTCTGCATGCCTGTAGAAATTTCCCATAGGGGAAGCTCCATTTAATTCATTTGGGATGGGCACTGTTGGCTGAGAGGATGTTATTGCAGGCTGTTGGCTTGCGTAAGAGAGTCATACACATTTTTTAATCCTTGATATAAATGTGTATGTCCAAGTAGTCTATTTCAGGTGTGCTGGTATTGTAAGTGAATTTTAGCAGGAATGCGTTGTTGTTAGGAGATTTTAAAAAGGAATTCAATGTATCTTTTGTACCTTTCCAGATTAAAAACAGGTTGTCGTATTCATATATATATATATATATATATTACATATATATATATATATATATATATTTTCCGGCGGAAATTCTCCTTCTCTCGAAGTAGAGAGGCGGCACACGGGGAAGTTAAAACCATTTATTGCAACCTGGCATGACGCGTTTCGGATTGCTTCCTTCCTCAGATGCCCAATGCTGAAAATGGTTCCACTGGTACAACCAGTTTCTGTCTCCCTCAATCACTAAAGTAGTGTTGATTGTCTGCAAAACATGGCACGGAGTCACCAAATTTCCCGTTCTTCAAACTACAATATCCAGCATGCATTGTTCCAAGCTTACTGGTTTGGTGGTCCGTTTCCTCGGCTTGCGCTTTTAGTCCCATCGTGCAGCCGAGTGGCTTTGTTGTACATGTGCAGGGAAAACGGAGTTCACTTCCCTCAATCCCAAGCCTCACAGTCCCTTCAGCACACATATATATATACATACAAGTCCGTGCATGTTGTGCACAGCTGTGCCATTCTACCATTTTGTGACTTTTGGTCATCCCCTGTTGGCTTTCCCTCAAAAGCGTCAAAGGGTCCATCCACAACAGAAAACGTAACAGTTCTATTTACCTAGTTTTTCATCATCTATAATAAACATTCTAGAATATGCCTTGGTTTGATAATGTCAGCCTGTGTTTCGCTACATATTATGACATCATACTCCAGATAGCCCATTTACCAATGTTGAGATAACTGTGCTTTTTGGAATTCCACCCCGTTGAGAGGGCAACTACTTCCCTCTCACCTGACTGCGTGTCACATGACAGTTAATGCTAACTGATCAATATGCAGCTGCTCTGGCTTTCCAAAACACACTGGTCCCATTTGAGAATGGGGATTTTCCTAGCTTCGATGAAATGGAAATCTGAGATTTATACTAAAGACAAAGAAATGAGAATAAAATGCAAGCTTCTTTATTTCTAACTATTGGCAGCAGGAATAATATATGATTACACAAAGGTTTCTATAATGTATTGAGTGCTATAAAGCAGCCTCTCTAGAAGCAAATGCCATCTCTTATTGCCAACTGAGAAAGATGGTTCGAAGCTTTAAGGATGGACTTATGACAATACCAAAAAGGAATCAGGGAAGAAGAACTTGAGGCTTGCAGGAAGGAGAGATCCAAGTGAGAAAACACACCTCTTGTCCACTTTAAATTTAAAGGAGTACAGGGAGTTGGAGCTAATACAGATGAGATTATTCAAGTTTAAGGGGATGCAAGACCAACAAGGAAAAAGCTGTTCCCTGTAGGTAATGAACAACTACAAAGAATTCTCCTTTCATATTTATACTATACTTCAAACAAGTCTGCCTACAGACTTCACTTCCCTCCCCCTAATACATTGGAAATTTCCTTCCAGTTATACATACAAAAAATAATCGCTAACCACTCTACATTTTAAAGATAAGTGATCACAAGCCATCTCTTAATTGCAAATTGAATGGAAAAAGATCAGTGTGACTTGCCATCTCAGAGAAGCACAAATGATTAACAAAGTGTAATTCTTCTAACAACCACTCAGCATTTTTCCAAGGACATGGAGAGAAAAAAATAAAAGAATTTACAATGTCAGAACGTGCATGGAAAATTCCTCAAACAACTTGTACAAAGTCAGGTGGATTAAAAAAATATGTCTGTACTATTCATATTATATAACCTTTTCCTCACCAGATGCAGCCAGAAAATAATGAGGCTATGCGTAACCTGAAAACAGGGCAGAGAAGAACCAGTAGGCTAAAAAAGAAAAAAAAAAGGAGAAACTTGGAAAAAAAACAATTAATGAGGAATACATAAAACAGAAACATCAAGGAGAAATAGAAATACTACAACACAATAAAAGAAATCTGGAGAGATAAAACAAGAAAAGATATAGGGTTGATACCCGTAAGTGAGAAACAAAGGAAAGATGGAAGGGATATATTATGCTTGCCTGATTGTCTTTCATAAAATCGCAGATTTTCTCTTCACTGAAGCTAGGAAAACCCCCATTTTATCACAAGACAATTAAGCAGTACACTGTGCAAGTTCATGGCCTAGTGAGGGCCTGGTAATGCATATGCTGAAGCAGCTAATGGTAGATGTCCTACAGGATGTGTAGTGGTGAGTACACAACCATTCAGTAGTTCCAAATGTACTTTATGTGCCAAGGTACAGAGCATAGGGGACATGTCCTTCAAACAAGCTGTCCTCCCTTAGCTGCTTCCCAGCCTTCCAGCATAACATGCTAGAACTAAAATGTCATACAAATGAATACAAGCAAGCCCACACAAGACATGAGCCCAAAACACATCCCCCTCCTTTAAAATGACAAAAGAATAATAGTTGGTTTAACACACATAATTTAATCACTCACACTTTCCCCTCCGTTAAAAAAGATGTAAGTAACTTTGAATGTAACAGAATAGAATAATAATAAAACAGCAATAATACAGTACAGTAATAAAACAACAACATATTTCCTCTTTTTTTTTACTTACAACCATCAAGAATATAGTCCTCTAACCACTTGGGTGGGTTCCTTGTTCTACCACATTCATTCACACCCACATCAGATAACACATCTATCTCCGGCCAAAGTGTAACTGTTTGGCAACACCTCTACAATGTGGCATTCGATCTTCAGAATTATTCACCATCAGAGCGCACAGAAACTTCATTTATGTCCATTTCACATAACTAATTTTCATCCTACAACTACTCAAAAGTTTTAATTCCCTTACTCTCTTTATGATCGTTCCACCCTTTAATGTTGCTCAATGATTCCTGTTTAAGATTCCATACTTTGCCATTACTTAACAGGACGACATTTTGCAACAAATCTACACCTTCCTCAGGTTCATAGAATCTGATGTCCTTTGTTGTGAATCCACATTTTTTAATGTGGGCCGATCACCAACGTGGACAGATACAGGTTTGGTACTATTTTTAGCATCACAATACATTTTGCTCTTCAAATGCCCTTTGGGCATGATGTCTCATCAGTTGTACATCCCCAGTCTTTATTTTTTACACAAGCTCATGTGTCCTCATTTAATGCAACTGGTGCTATGTAAAGTGCTCTGATACCCAATTCGGGTCAAGTTTGCGCTATATAAAACTCCGTAAAAAAAAAAACCTGTCTGGATCACACCCTTAAACACACGGTTGAACCTCTCAACAATTCCGTTGCCACTAGGAATATATAGCAATGTATTTTTATTCACACTTTCTCACAATACTGTGTAAAAGCATGAGATTTAAACTGCGCTCACTTATCACTTAACACAGTAGAAGGAATCCCTTCTGAACTGAAAACGTGATCCATGAAAATTAAAACTGAATTGGAATCAACATTCTGTACAACTTTGACCACTGGCCACCTAAAGAACAAAGCCATAATCACGATAATGTACTTTTGTAGTGGCCCTACTGGCCCCATTATATAAATAGAGATAGACTCCCAAGACAAGGATTCTTTGGGCCAAGGTTATCGCTCATAGCGGGCCTGAGAGTCTAAAGAGACATGTCTGCTCAAGAGCATTCCATGCATTCAATGACCATACGCTCTATATCTGAATCAAAGTCTGCCCACCAGAACAATTTCTTGACCACGGATTTGGTATGATTTATGCCAAAATGGCTTTTGTAACACATCATCAAAATGTTATTAGGAAGGCTATGAGGAGGAACTCTTCTTTCTCCCCTCAAAACTTCCCACTCTGTCAAAGGATAATTCAGAACGTATTTCCCAGAGTGGTCTGACAGCATCTGCGAAAATTCTTTTATTAGGCCAAGCTCCCACAATAAATATAACCACTTCTTGGAGTATTGCATCACTCCTATACTCCTGTTCCTAGCCTCTTTTGTCACTTCACATAAACTGTTATCATGTACAACTGCCACATAAAATCCGTTCCACTTTTCATCTTCATATACCTCTAGCTGCATTGGCATCCTGGAAAGAAAATCTGCCACCACGCTCTCTCCCTGGCATGTTCACAAATTTGTAAATGAAAATTCAGGCAATTCTAGCAGAAGCTTTGGTGGTCTCCTCCATTGCAATAATTTCACCAAGAGGTTAAGGTCTCCACGAATGGTAATAGGCCTCCCCCATACAAGCATTCTGAAATGATCCAATGCCCATGCACAGGCTAATGCCTCCTTCTCAATGGTTGGGTATTTCTGTTCTGTAGGCGTTAATGACCTAGATGCAAATGCTATCATACCCTCCACACTTTTTTCTTACACCTGACTCAAAATGGCCCACAGACCTTTGTTGCTTACATCAGTTGTGACTATACAATCATCATTAGAGTCAAAACTCAAAAGTTTGGTAGCCTCAGTTGTACCTTCTTTTATAATTTCCAAGTTGCTTTCGTGTTGTTGTGACCACACACATTTTGTCCCTGTTTTTAGAAGTTGCCTTATGTAGAAATACTTCTCAGTGAACTTGTGAATACATTTAGCACAATTTTCGGCCAGGCCTAAAAATGGCCAAACATCGTCCTTACTTTTCAGTGTGGATGAATTGTTAATGGTCTGAACAGTCCCTTCGATTTAAGAATGGAAAGTACCCTGTCCAGTTTTGAATCATGTTCATGTCTATTCCTGCCGAAGAACAGAAAATCATCTTGGAAAAACATAATATTCTGCTCTTTGCCAAACAAACTGAACATTATTGTCTGAAAGACAACATCTGCTGATGCTAGGCCGGATAGCATGTGTCGGAAGTGGAAACAACCATCTAGGGTGATGAACACTGTATACTTCTGGGACTCTGGTGTCAACGAAATCTGGTGATACGCAGACAATAAATCAATTATAGAAAACCAATGCACATTTTTTTTATCAAAGTCACCATCTCATTGATTTTAGGAAATGGAAACCTGCCAATGATAATATCATTGTTCAGATGGAGGAGGTCAATGCATGATCTAATTTTACCATTACTGACTCAAGCCACCACCACCAAAGAAATCCACTAAATGTTAAATGTTAAGCATACTTAGAGAGCGCACTATCACCCCATGGGCATCCTGGCACTAGTGTACATTAACTCAAACCATACACCCATATTGCAGTTGGGGTCCTGCCCAAAGAGGGGCCTAGGCAGCACCATTAGGGTACAGCCAGGTCTTTAATTTCTTTCTAAACTGCAGAAGATTTTCCACCTGTTTGATACTGGTCGGAAGTGCATTCCACAGTGCTGCAGAGCTAAATGCTCTCCCCCCCCATTTTACCCTCTTAAACCTGGGCGCCTTTATTCTGGCTGAGGATGATCGCAGGCTTCTGATGGGGGCATTTGCAAGAAGAACATTTGATGGACAGAATGCAGAACAATGCCATACATTCACCCCAGTACAGAGATCTGGGCCTAAACCCATCGATTTTTGCTCACCATGGCATTCCAGTTTGGACCCAGCCATATGCAAATCAGTCTTGACCCTGCGCCCAATGGGAACAGTACAGCCCTAACTGCGAGGCCAGGTCCTCACTGGACTGGAAACAAGCATCCTAGGACCGGTTTTGGGCTTTCAGCCCTCATCAGCCAGGATAGCTTGACTCCAGTGGCATGGATAGCATGGGACCCATGTCTGGGCATATCTGTCCCACTCGGGGTGACAATTGCAAAAAGAACATTTGATGGACAGAATGCAGAACAATGTCATACATTCACCCCAGTACAGAGATCTGGGTCTAAATCCATAGTTTTTTTGCTCGCCATGGGGGCATAACATCGAAATTTGCTCTGCAATGGTTTGGGCCCTAGGCAGTGTAAGGCTTTAAAAACAATACAGAAAGATTTAAACTGAATCCTCTGTAATACTGGGAGCCAGTGGCGTTCCTTAAGGGCCAGGGAAGCTGATGATTGCCGAGGTTTCATAAGTGCTAATTTGGCTGCAATTGTCTGACTTCTCTGAAGTCTCTCGATCAGGTATTTTGGGGCCTCCAGAAGAAGGGCAATGCAGTAATCCACTTCTTACTATCTGTGCCCTAGTTGGAATTGGCAGCATTGGGAGGATCTTCCTTAGTACTCTTATGAGGGAGAAACTGGTCCCCACTGTTTTATTCATGTAAGTCTTTAAACTCAACATCTCATCAATTGTTGCTCCCAGGTTGCGTACTGCCTCAGATGGTGTCAGTGGCTTATCCACTGGAACTGGCCAGAAATTTGCAGGAGCTAGTGTCGAATTTCCCGGATTGCACAACATAAGATCTCTGTCTTATCACTGTTAAATTGTAGAGAGTTATTTTTTAGCCAGCGTGCAACGTCCTGCATACATGTGTGAAAGTTTTCCAGTGATAGTGATTGGTTCCCTTCCAGAGATAGGATAAGGTGAGTGTTATCTTCGTAATTCATCAGGCTGATATTTTGGGACTTGATGACAGAGATCAGGGGGCTCATGTAGATAATTAATAGTATTGGACTAATTGCCAGCCCTGAGGTACACCATGCTGAATGTTAGTGGAGTCTGATTGATATGGGGGTAGTGCTACTGCCAGTTGTCTATTTGACAGATACGATTGGAACCATTTTCAGGCCATATCAGTTACCCCAACTTCGTTAAACCTTGCCAGAAGAATTTTATGGTTCACCTTATTGAATGCGGCGGACAGGTCTAAGAGGATCAGTATGACTGACTGTCCCTTGTCCACTCACGATTGAAGTTTGTCCAACACTGTCACCAGTGCGGTCTCTGTACAATGTCCCGGCCGGAAGCCGAACTGTACATCCTCTAACTTGTTATTATTTTCCAAGAACAGCAACACTGTTTTTGCTGACCAAGCGTTCTAAGATCTTAACAGGATATGGTAAAAGGGAGATAGGTCTATAATTGTTTGGACACAGGGGGTCCAGAGGAGCTTTTTTCAAAAGAGGTGTTACTATTGCTTGTTTCCAACAGGTTGGTACTGCCCCGTTGCTCAGTGATTGTTCACATATCTGTCGGAGTAGCGGAAAGAGCTTTGTACCTAATTCTTTCCATATCCTGTGTGGTAGAGGATCCATTGGGGAGCCTGAGGAAACACTTAGAGCTAATCTATTAAACTCCTCCTCTGAAGGTATCACAAAGTGATCAAGAGTTACCAATTTACCCCTACCTGTTTGTTCCTCTTTCCGAGTTTGTGGTAGGGGCTTTTGGCTTGAACTATTAAAGTCCTCCCCTTTGTCTAAATCGGCCACTTTTAGGCCCTCAATAATTTTATTGATTTTTTTTCTCAAAGAAGATCACTGGACTGTCACAGAGATCCTGTGTGGCGTTAATCCTATTTTTTGTACTGTTAGATACTTTTAGGATAGCGTCTGCATAATATTTTGCTTTTGCTGTAGATATTTCTTTCTTATAGTTAGTTCTGGCTATGAAGCCTCAACAGGTTCAATTACACCAGATGACACCAATTCCTCCAACTCCTTTGATACCTCCTCTCTGATAGGTACATTTCTAACCTCATGGACTTTTAGGAACACATCCTTTATTTAAGCCAATCTTGTGCTCAAATCCCACAAGATTACCTAAACCTTGTTTAAATACAGCATGACATTTTTAAACAATTTGTCCCCCATGGTTGTACTTTGGTCTGGCTGCGCTTTAAATAATAACAATAAAAAAGCAGGAAATATTGCCAGCGCTGCGAACCGACTTGCCAGCTGCCACAAAATGTCTCCAGTCCCAGCATGAAATGAAAGATTCTTCATGGGTACAAAAACCCCAAAATGCCACTACCAATCTCCGTACAATCCTTGTCTCACTGGTGGGTTTGTTCCTGTACCTAGGCGCTTGTTGCCAAATTGTAGTGGTAAGTACTTCAGTAGTTCCAAATGTACTTTATGTGCCAAGGCACAGAGCACAGAGGACACATCCTTCCAACCAGCCGTGCTTCCTCAACTGCTTCCCAGCCTTCCAGCATAACAAGCTGGAACTAGAACGTAATACAGGCTAGAGTAGTACAAGAGACCGGATTATGAGGATCTATACAGGAAAGGAGTTGATCAGATGGGAAAAAGGAAGAAGTTGGAGGAATGTACAACACTGAGAACATGGAAGGAGGGAAAAGAAGTGTAAATGATGGAAAAGAGCGCATCTTGGTAATGGCCAGAATGTACAACACTCCTCTATCGGTGACAAAGGGCACCCCTAGATGGTTTTTCAAAAGGGAAGGAGACCCAGCAGTGGACAAAGTCTCCAGGTGAGGAGATGGTTCCAGTCCTGCAAACTTGGATGCCTATTTTCTGAAGGGTCAAACATGAGTTCCCATTAACAGGTTACCAGTGAAAAGTTTGGAGGGGGAGGGGCGTGGTAAGTTGGAGAAAGGACTAGAATCTCCAGGGCGTTTTGGGTAAGAGCCCCAGAATTTACATCAAAATTACCCCTGGAAAGCGATGCAAAAATTGAATATTTATCCTCATCACCTTCAATCATGGCCACATCCCAATTATGCACCCCAAATTGGGCCTCGTCAATGGCAGGAGCCTCAGGCATCATTGGAGATGTAAGATTGTGGTCTTTCCGGGGAAGGCTTTAAGAGGGTTTTTATTCTTTTACAGTATTTTGCTGTGCTTTAGAGCAGTTGCAGGAAAAAGAAAAGGCATTGGAAAAGGACGAACAACACTAACTTTCGAGGGCCTAAGGAGGCCTGTAAAAGTTCACTCAAGTCTAGCCTGCTATGATAATCCAAATCCAAGTATTATACACAAAAAATCATCAACCGTAAACGTGGGCCATATACGCCCAGACGCCGATGTTCATCGCAGTCAGGACACCCGCCAAAACTAGTTTTGTGTATAATACTTGGATTCAGATTATCATGTTTTCATTTCAACACATTTTGGATTATACGGAATGACTACTGTGAGGAAGTTATAAATATTTCGAGTTCGTCCGAATGGAATGGGTGAAATTCACACCTAGTTGTTCAGATTCAGAATATATATACGAACCGTCTGATATTTGGAAGGAATATTTAGTTTTATAACAACGAGATACCGACATTTTTTGGATGAAATAAGAATGCCCTGAAGATGTTTTGTTGTACAGAACGAAACGCGTCGGCTGGCTGTGGTATAAAAACTTTATGAAAATAAAAGCACTTGAACAAGAATCAAGAATCAGCGCTTCCTTAAGGACTCTAAGTGTTATGATGTGATTGAATTCATTTTGCAAGTGCTGCTGGACCAAATTTTGGGACATTTATAATTTACCCTGTTGATAGGGTGGTCCCCTTGGACAGGGGGCATTTTTGGAGCTGGCACACAAAATCTAATTTTTGATTTAAAACATTGATTGGTCTGTATATGTTTAGGGGTTGGTGCTGTTTCTGGTTTTACTGGTCCACGGTCCAGTTTGGGTATAAAGATATTTTGATGGTAGCTGTGGTATAGAAATAAATCAAACATCTACTAAACAGTAAGGGTTCAGTATATCAATTTCCAGATATATGTAAACATTAGCTTTCGGAAGGTTTCATTCTTAAGTTTATCATGGCTTTAGTTGTGCAGATGCCAAACCTGAAGACTTTCTTTATTCTGTTTACAATAATCAGGCTGAATACTATATTTTTCTTCCAAACACCTGAACTTTGCATTTGCTATAGATGCTAAGAAGAGGAGTTTTAAAAGGACCTTTTGATATTTATTTTTTTGATTGCTCCACCACCAATACTATATATTTTTTAAGAAATCTTGTTTGAGACAAAACACATGGTGGCTGCATGATGTGTAAACGATCAAGATTGTTCTACAACAATTGTCAACATTGTCTACAACAGTTAAAGCAGTGAAAATAAAGAAAAAACGAAAAATACATGGACTTGCTCTTTGGAACTATATACATGAAAAACAGAAATGTAGAGTACTCTAGTGTCATGGAGTATTGATAAACCTTGATATAGATAACCCCACAAGGAGAAATAAGTGCAGGATACTCGGCCCTCCAAAAATGACTCCAAGCACCTACAAACTCACAACACTCCAACCATGACACATGGAACACTCACCTATGATCAGTCACCAGAGACAGCAAGGCCACTTATAACGGGCCACAACGCCTAGACCACAAGCGGAATAGGACACCGGCACTATATTGAGGTAGTGGGGTATCTGTGCCTCAAATGTCACGCCAAAGAAGTACACTAGACATTCCCTTATCCACCTTGGAACACTGAGGTGTTTTTGTTGCCTGAGACTGGTGGCTCTGGAACTGCAACTCCAACGTGTGGTTCCACATTTATAGCAGTTAAAAAAAATTGGGGCCTCCTATCCCAGTCTATGGTGCTCCCTCTTCCCAGTGGGTAACCTCCAACAATGAAAATTTTAATACAACCAAAGGTTACAAAGACAAAACCCCCAATGATTTAGAACATGCCGGTTGGCAAGCCGATTTTGACTGCCCTACCACAGCCTACTATAAATGATTCCAAGTCATTTTGAAAGTAATAGCTTTGACTGGTCATTTACCTTTATTTTATATGTTGACTGTGTTCAAACTTATGTCCACTTTCTGGAATAAAGCTTGATTTCTTCCACAGGGTTTTGTGAGAAAATCAGAACAATGTGTTTGTGGTCATTTCAAGGGAATGAATGTGTGCCCAATAAAGGCATGGCTGAGGAGGTCAAGCTGGGGACACAGACTGATTGAGCTCCCTGCCATGATCCTGCCATCCAGTTAACTATCTTTCAGGAGAGTTCATCGGGACCCCAAACTACTCACTGCTCTTTAGCAGGGTCGGTTTGGGAAGGCTGGCACTCGGGCAATGGCCGAGGGGCCGGTATCCGAGTTCCAGCTGTGGGCTGCTTTTTTGGGCAGCTTGAAGGCCGATTGGGGCTCTGTCTGGTGTGTTCAGTTGCCTCCAGTGGCCCAGTGGGTGCCTGAAAGGCCTTTTCTGGAGGCAGATGGGCATCCATTACCTCCCTTTCATCAACGGGTACAGGTGCCACTCCCTTTCTCTTGCTGGGCCGGCCAATTAATGTATGCATATTGAGCGGGGGCGGGGGGCCTGAGCAGAAGTGCCTCACTTGTTTTCAGGTGTGTTTTTTTATCTAAGTAAAGTTAAGAAAACATGCTCTGTCAGTGATTCCCCCCCTTCTTTTTATAAAACTTCACCAAATCAGTGTTTTACCGCAATATGCAAATGTGGACCACTTTTTTTAGCGTGCCCGGGCTGATTTTTAATCCCAATCCAACCCTGCTCTTGGGTGCAATACAGGGGAGCTGCCTGGTCTGACACTGTGAGCCGACGGGGTCTTGGGGAGAGACATTAGTACTGGTGGCCTGCACTGAGTGCCGCACTGCAGTGTATCCATGTGGGGGCCGTGCTGCTGCCAGGCAGTGCCGTCAGGCCCAGACTACTGGCCTGGTGGCTGAGAGCCATGTACCTTGGGGTATGCGTTGCTCCTTCTGCTTATGCTTGCACCCTAGGGTCAGCCACTGGGACTGACTTTGTGAGGTGATCAGGTGCCCGGGAGAGACATTGGTGCCTCAGCTGACTGTCGTGCTGCGTCGTACCCGTGCCGGGGGACATGCTGCTGCTGAGCACTGCTGTCCAAGGCTTAATGCCAATATCGGCAACACACCCAACTTGCAAACACAGCAATACCATAATAAAGAACACACTAGACACATTGGTTGTTGGAGAAAACATTGCTGCAGATTTATTTTGCATATGAAATAGGCTTTTGGGTGGTATACTCAACTGTGCACTGTGTACCAGTTCCCTGTGGGGGTTGACTAAGTCCATGGTACACCCCCCACATTTGGGGGTTCAAACTGATGACCATGTGCGGCACCAAGAGAAAATGGACCCCCTCTAGAGGGTCATCGGGCGGGGACAGGGGTAGTCTTGTGACTAATGCTATGCTGCCATGCTGGTGTCCCCACCAGAGTAGTAGGCCACAATTTTATAGGTTCTGCGCAAGGTTGCACCTAGTTTGTTCAGAACTCACACTGCACACATGTTGGCCCACGGTACTACGCAAGATTGAACTTAGTTTGCTCAGAAGTCATACTGCACACATTCACACATGGTGCTCCAATGCACCTCACCCCTGAAGACTAAGCCCTTGTTTTAACCCCGTACTTGTTTATTCCCAAACTTTGGGGGTTCGCACTGATAATTGTGTACTGCACCAGCAGTGGAAGTTTACCTACTCCTTCCGAATGTGAATTTTCTTGAATAATGGACAATCAATCAATCAATCAAGACATTTATAGAGCGCACTACTTACCCGTAGGGTCTCAAGGCGCTGGGGGGAGGGGGGTGCCGTTACTGCTCGAACAGCCAGGTCTTCAGCTTCTTCCTGAAGGAGAGGTGGTCTTGGGTCAGGCGCAGGTCGGTCGGGAGGGAGTTCCAGGTTCTGGCGGCCAGGTAGGAGAAGGACCTTCCTCCGGTTGTCGCTCTTCGGATGCGGGGGACGGCGGCGAGGGCGTGGTTGGCTGATCGGAGGTGGCGTTTGGGAGCGTAGAAGTTGATTCGGTTGTTGAGGTAGCTCGGGCCTTGGTCGTGTAGGGCTTTGTGTGTGTGGGTGAGGAGGCGGAAGGTGATTCTTTTGTTGACGGGGAGCCAATGCAGGTCTCTCAGATGTCCGGAGATGTGCCTGGTTCGTGGGATGTCGAGGATGAGTCTGGCTGAGGCGTTCTGGATCCGTTGGAGTCTCTTCTGGAGCTTGGCGGTGGTACCGGCGTAGAGGGCGTTGCCGTAGTCCAGTCGGCTGGTGACGAGGGCCTGGGTGACGGTCTTCCTGGTCTCGGTGGGGATCCACCAGAAGATCTTCCGTAGCATGCGTAGGATGTTGAAGCATGCCGAGGAGACGTTGTTGACTTGCCTGGTCATGGAGAGGGAGGAGTCCAGGATGAAGCCCAGGTTGCGTGCGTGGTCTGTCGGTTTGGGTGCGGTGCCCAGGGCTGGTGGCCACCAGGAGTTGTCCCATGCGGAGGGGGAGGAGCCCAGGATGAGGACCTTCGTCTTGTCTGAGTTCAGTTTCAGGCGGCTGGTCGTCATCCACTCGGCTACCTCTTTCATCCCTTCGTGCAGGTTGGCTCTGGCGGCGGCGGGGTCGTTGGTCAGGGAGAGGATCAGCTGGGTGTCGTCGGCGTAGGAGATTATGTTCAGGTTGTGTTGGCGTGCGATGGCCGCGAGGGGGCTCATGTAGACGTTGAAGAGGGTGGGGCTCAGTGAGGATCCTTGTGGGACGCCGCAGATGACTTCGGTGGCCTCTGACTTGTACGGTGGTAGGCGGACTCTCTGTGTTCTTCCGTCGAGGAAGGAGATGATCCATTCCAGACCCTTCTCCTGGATTCCGACATTGCTGAGGCGCTGTACTAGGGTGCGGTGGCAGACAGTGTCGAATGCCGCGGAGAGGTCTAGGAGGATGAGGGCCGCTGTTTCTCCGTTGTCCATCAGGGCTCGGATGTCATCGGTGGCGGCGATGAGGGCGGTCTCGGTACTGTGGTTGGCTCGGAAGCCAGACTGTGAGGGGTCGAGGGATCCATTCGTCTCAAGGAAGGCGGCCAGCTGCTTGTTGACGGTCTTCTTGATGACTTTGGCTGGAAACGGGAGGAGCGAGATGGGGCGGTAATTCTTGAGTTCGGTGGGGTCCGCTGTGGGTTTCTTGAGTAGAGCGCTGAGTTCGGCGTGCTTCCAGCTCTCCGGGAAGGTGGCGGTGTCGAAGGAGGTGTTGATGATGTCTCGCAGGTGGGGTGCGATGACAGCGTCGGCCTTGTTGAAGACGTGGTGAGGGCAGGGGTCGGTCGGAGATCCGGAGTGGATGGAGTTCATCGTGCGGATGGTGTCTTCGGTGCTGATCGGCGTCCAGGCGCGGAGGGTGGTGGTGGGGGGTGGTGGCACGGTCATGGTGTGCGTTGGTTGGTTGTTGAAGCTGTTGTGTATGTCCGCGATCTTGTTGTGGAAGTATGAGGCGAGGGAGTTGCAGAGGTCTTGCGAAGGGATGATGTCGTTGTTTCCGGCGTTGGGGTTGGAGAGCTCTTTCACGATGTTGAAGAGTTCCTTGCAGTTGTGAGCGTTGTTGTCCAGCCGGTTCTTGAATGCAGTTTTCTTGGCGGCGCGGATCAGCTGGTGGTGCTTCCGGGTGGCAAGCTTGAGGGTGGTCATGTTGTCCGGTGTTGGTTCCCTTCTCCAGACTTTCTCGAGGGCTCGGCAGTTCTTCTTGGAGCTCTTGAGTTCGTCGGTGAACCATGGGGCTTTCTTGCTGCCGGGTCTGCTGGGCGGGGTCATCAGCGGGGCGAGCTCGTCCGCGCAGTTGCTGATCCACTTCGTGAGGTTGTCGGCGGCCTGGCTGGGGTTCGCTGAGCTGGCAGGAGGGTGCTGGCTCAGGGAGGTGGCGAGCTGGTCGGCTGTGATCTTGTTCCAGCTTCTGCGGGCAGTCTGTTGCTGGTGGTGTTGGGTCGTCGTTCTTTTGAAGGTGAAGTGGACGCAGCTGTGGTCCGTCCATTGAAGCTCTGTGGCGTGGCTGAAGGTGATGTCTGTGCTGGATGAGAAGACTGCGTCGAGTGTGTGTCCGGCGAGGTGGGTGGGGGTGGACACCAGCTGCTTGAGTCCAAGATTGGCGAGGTTGTCGAGCAGGGTGCTGGTGTTGCGGTCGTTGTTGTTCTCCAGGTGGAAGTTGAGGTCTCCCAGGAGGATGTAGTCAGCGGAGGGGAGGGCATGCGGGCTGACGAAATCGGCGATGTCCTCGCTGAATTGGGTGCGTGGTCCCGGAGGTCGGTAGATCAGAGTGCCTCTGAGGGTGGTCTTCGGGTCGGTGTGAATCTGGAAGTGCAGGTGTTCGGCGGTGGTAAGGGTGTTGTCGGTGCTGGTCGTGATACGGATGGTGTTCCTGTGGATAATGGCGATGCTTCCTCCCATCTGGTTGGCGGTGCGGTCCCTCCGGGTGATCTTGTAGCCCTCTGGGATGGCGATGGCGATGTCGGGAGCTGAGGAGGCGTTCATCCAGGTCTCCGTGAGGAAGGCGACGTCAGGGGCTGTGGTGTCGAGGAGGTTCCAGAGTTCGATGGCGTGTCTGTGGACGGAGCGGGTGTTGAGCAGGATGCACTTGAGGTGGGTGCTGCTGGAGTTCGACTTGGCGGGTGCTGGTGCGATGCAGGTCCGGATGCAGGTGAACTTGCAGGCGTGGCAGCTGAAGGGTCCGTGGGTGTGCTTCGGAGTGGCTTGGTAGCATCCCTGGGTCCCGCCGGTGTTGAGTGCGATGAGTGTTGCGGCGTCGTAGGTCCGGCGGGTCGTCTTGTCTCGGCGGGGGCCAGGGGTCCTGGCACTGGGCGCGGTCCGGGCGCGGACGGGCGTAGACGGGCTTACCTTTGGCGCGCCTTCGGCGCACAATCGGCGCACCCGCTGCGCGTGACCGCTGCACGTTCGCACGGTCGCCATATATGGCGAAGTGCGCGGGGGGGCGGAGCAGCTGGGAGGCGGGGAGGGTACAGAAGGCAAAAGGGGCGGGGTTAGCGGCGGTGGCGGGAACCGGGGAGCGGGGAGGGGGGGCGAAGGGGCTAACGCACAAGCCACGTATTATTAATACATTGTAGCCTCTTTATCCCTTTACCCCTTGTTTACCAGAGTGCCGGAAAGGTTAGTCAATGCTGTTGTTTGGAGGACATGGAGTAACCTATGAGCAAATTTACCTGCACCTTCTAAATATGACTGCAAAATGTGTTCTGGTAAGTCAGCATTGGTGCTCCACACCCATATTTTTCAACACTCTTGGAGTAACAGCACCAATTTTGGCATGACACACTAACGCAACCCACCTGGCTGACTGGTGGGTCTAGCGTATGTAGCCCATAACCCAGTTTTTGCTAGAGGTATACCAGTGTGCCAAACAGGGCCAATGCTTTTGGCTAGTGAGACCCTGGAGTAAATCATACGCACAAATTGCCTGCCCTTTATTATTCCATTGCCTGCAAGTCCATCAATGTCTGAAGGCAAACTATAGTTGCTGAGTCGCCCTACTGCTGTCCCCACCCTGGCGTGAGTGGCCCCGTGCAAAACTTCTGTTAATGTATCCCAGGAAGCAGACATGTGGGTGGTAAGAACGATAGGACAGTCTGAACAGGATCGAATCCCAGTCTAACTACAGACTTTGAATGGATGTTGTGTTGCAGTACCGGTGCACCCCTCCTGGTGTGGATTTTCCAGCACACAGGTTGGAAGTGTTGCTGGAATCGCCGTGGAAGAAATGTAGGTAGCGTTACTACACTGTCAGCCAGCATCCTCTAACAAGTGTACCCATAACCTTGAAGACCCTGCCCCCTTTTACGGGCACCACTCCTAATCCACATATCTGGACCAGCTATGGGACAAGGCAGTCTCATAGCAATAAGTGACACATCCAGTGAAACCCACTGGATGCAGAGGGACATTCCCGTTAACTTGCCGCTATGTTTGCACCTCACCCGAATTACTGATACAACTGTATTAAACCAATGTTGTGGCACAGTCCAGTACCGTTGGAGAATTGTCTTTTTGTTCCTCGTCAAGTCAGTCCGTCCCTTCCTCATTTATCCAGATTAAAATTTTGCAGTAATTACATACCATCTAGGATGAAAGGTTGATAGACGCAACAGGGATTGATCCTGTGACCATGAGGTTGAAACCACCACTATACCCAGCAGGTGAATCAACCCAGGCTTTCTTTGCCATGACCCCTCCTATGCTCTTTGAAATCACCATAAAACCTGCAAGTGGCCATGTGGCAGGCACCCAGCGGGACCTGGCAGTCCTCTTTAACCTTCATATCCTCGCAGCATAGCAGTCCTCGCTGCTGCAGATGTCTTGTTGCTCGAGGGTCCAATACTCGCCCATTGGACTCAGTAAATATTTAAATAGTGTATATGAATGAAACAATGCACAAGCAATTGAAAATTAAACACATACTGTAAAGTGACACATTTTGGACTTGTCCGTCAAATTAAGTTGATCGCCTTAGATCAATTCGAGTGACCAGTGCAAATGAATCACACAGAACTGAGTGTGGACGATAAGTGACCCCAATTGAACAGACAGAAGCTTACTGTGGGTGGGTTATCCAAATGTTGCATAGATATGGTGGAATTACCCACCCCATGTGCATCAAATTACTCTACAGCCGTGCTGTGTGCTGCCCCTTGCCGCTGGGTCACCCTACCCTATAAAAGCGCCCTCTGAAAGACTTGCGGAAATTTCAGCATGCTCTGTTCTATCCTTAATATTTTCAGCGTAGCTCCTGATGACACCCATTAAATCATTGCTCTACGTTGGGCTTATGGATTTTAACATATACGCTGCCATACAAAGAGCCCCCCAAACCAGAGGGGTGGCCCAATGACTTTTGATCTGCCTTGTACACGTATTTAGCAGGCGTGTTGATCTGGTGCACTATACTCTTTGAGTCAAAGATTCCTCTGGGCAAAACACCCGATCCTTCAAGGCAGCAATAGCTCCTAACACCATCATATGTAGGTCACATGACATCCCTGCCCGAAGTCCATCTGTACGCTTAAAAGTACTTAGTCGAGTCACCCGGTGGCCTTATGATTCTGTTACATTGGACCTATTGCAAGCTGTGATTATTGCCTTTGTTAATGGCTGATAGTTGCATAGGTAAATAAGCAACAGTTATGGCTTCCTCGTAGCAGTGTTGAAAATTGCTTTGGTTCTGAAATGATGAGACTGTGCAAGATCTTTACTGCGTTTGTTAGAGGTTATATCACAGTCACCAAACCCCACCAATACAACTTTATTGAAGTGTAGCTCCAGTGTGCGCATGCTGCACGTGGTCCACTGCCGCTACCACTAGTAATACGCCCTCACTTGGTCTATCACATTACCGCACACCAGGCCTGCCGCACTCATGGGAATGCCTTGTTAACAACCATGAATTCCCCCATATAAACTAGCCCTGGTTACCTGACAGATGTCAGCATACATTATTGCCGCCCACCGCAGCAGTGTGCCCACATATTGCATCCATCTATCAGGGATCATGGGCTCCCCATTCGGGCAAGTAGCCCCAGTTATCTTGCAACATTTCTCAGGGTTCCCCCCCCACCTCCATGGAACCAGTGGATATGACACCAACACTGCTTCTACGTGGAGAGGCGCTTCTGGTTGTTCATCAGCAATGTACTGTATCAGTTTGGTAGCATTCATGAAAGCCACCTGCAATGCACGTTGCAGGTCGCAACTCGATTACCGTACCCTGCCCACATGCTACAGAGTAAATTTCCTCACAAAATGCCACACCCAGTGTTGCGTTCTTTTAATTAATTATATATCTATATCTCAGCTCTATAATGCGTTGCCTCGCCAAGCCGGTGCTGGTGCCGTCTACATGGGCAACGGTTGCATCTTGAGAAGGCATTGCAAGACACCTTAGGCTTAAAACATAGAAGCCTTTATTGTATAATGTTGCATTTACCACCCGAAGTGATTGCATATTTTGTAAATGCTTTGTCACACACCGGCAACTATAAAACTCTCTTCCTACATAATCATTGGGATGCCCTGCTATGCACAGTATGAATGGTTCTGGCCTGTTGAAAACTCTACCCCCTTCGCTACAAGCCTCAAACTGAAACAAGACAAGTGAACCCGTGCCAATAACCCTGGCGGATAACCCAAGACAAACAAAGACCAAAACGCTGTCCAACTAGCCACTGGCGACATCCGCAGGGTAATACTCCAACAACTACATAGAAGGACCTCCCTCCCCATGGTAATAGTATTTGCCAATAGTTATCTGAAGGCAGGGGCGTGACTCCGGAGGTGTGAGGGTTTAGGGGGATTGTAGAAGCTCCTTCAAAATGTATTTTGCAGTAAATAGTTGGGTACAGGTGCCTTCAGTAGGATCTAGGTGTTGGATTTTATCCTGGAATTTTACATGCCCTGCTGACAAAACTCAGTCATACCAGTTTCTCTGATCTCAATTTTGAGGGCCTTAAAACTTGGTTAGTTCGAAAAATATTGTGTTTAAGAGCCTCCAACAATCCTTACTCATTATCACTGTCCCTTACCCCCATCATGTTCTGCTTTTACTATAATGTATTGTTACGAGGTATATTAGCATGATTGTTGGGAATCTGAAACCTCCCCATCCCCATTTTGCTGACCAAGCCACACCCTTGCCTGATGAACATATTGAAATCTCAATTGATATATGTCAAGTCTGTAGCTCATGGCGGTCATACATTACTCACATGTAACATTAAACCTACAGCAAAACAGGACTATTGACATTGTCAATGGCTGTTAGTTGCATGAGTTAATTGAGAACAACTAAGGCTTCGTTGTAAGACTATTGAAAATGCTTCAGAGAAGGAGATTTCAAGCACCAAACCAGTGGCACACACCAGGAGGGTAAATCAACCGCCTCAACGAGTCTGAGCTCGCCTCGAAACACCGAAGCTGCTTACAGACACCAGAACATAACGTGATGCAATACAAGCGGGAACCCCTGGACAACACGTGGTACATTCTCAACTGATCAGCAGGCAACAATCCCGCACACATCCTCAGCCACACAACAATGAAAACACCATAGGTATGCAAATTAAATGCCCCCGCACAAGCTCCCTGGCACGCGTCACACTCCTCCCCCTAGGCGATGGGGATTGGGAGGGTCAAGACAGGCTGTTGGGAAAAGCATAAACCAAAACCTGTCTGTGCCAGGCACACGCGAACCCGCAAGCAACACGCTGCACAGTGCACCCACTGGGGGAGCACAAAAAAGGCCATGCCGCAAATACGCCGTCCCGCCCACCAGCACAACCTGCCCCATGAGTCCAGCGACTCCCGGGGCAGGGGTAAAAGTGGCCAGCATGATCTGCCCACCACAAGGAACGCGGCAAAATACCAATGAACTGCAAAGGCTGCCCGGGGGGCCACATAGGTGACCGGTCCAACAGAGTGGCCGCCTTAGTGCCACAGGAAGGCACATTAGTCAGCACACTAGTGCCCCCGGTCTAGGGATCAGGGGGTCAGCCGGCCGTGACACTTCCGGCACTGGGTGGTGGTGGAGGACAAGGGTACAAATACCCTCCCCCACCCACACTGCAGCCTCTTTTCAGCTGCCCGTCTCGCTGTTTCTGGTCGTGCCGTGAGCTGCCGAATATCTTAAGGTTAGTCTCTGCCCCTCAATCCTCTCTCCCTCTCCCCACCACCCCCTCCTAAATGGGGTCTCTCCCCACGCTGATCCTGCCATGGAGGGACTCGGTCTTATTTTGTGCCTGCTTGCTCCGCTGGGCCTCTCGGCCTGAGTGGTGGGGCTTGGTGCTGCGGGGCGAGGGGTGCAGGGTGAGAGGGGTAGTGGATCGCGGGGGTAGCGAGGCAGCTTCCACGAGGCTCAAGCCTCTGGTGGGGGGTTATCCGATCCCCGAGCACGGCAACTCCAGCAGCCGGCGTATGGGCCTTGCTTGCCTGGAGGCGGGTCTTGGACCTGAGCTAACAGCGAAGTTCCCGTCGCGAACGCCCCCCCTCCTTCCTTGGGTAGTATATTGCTGGCGCATGGCTTGTTGCGATTGGTATTTAAGGGACCCCCTCTAGCAGAAATACTTTCAGGTCAGGGAGAAAAAAACAGTCAACATTTATATAAGAGCTCCCTCATGACTTCTCTATTTTATTAAAGGATACAAATTCCAACATGGGCAACATCAAAATAGACATTTTTTTATTTTCTCAATTTCTTTTTTATTATATTAAATTTTTTTCCTTATAAATACTTTTTTTCATATTATCATTTTCAATATAAAACTTTATCAAAATAGTACAAAATAGTACAAAAAATGTTTTTTCACCAGAGATCTATGATGTATAAATTATCATCCACACTGCGATTCAATCAAACCTGGGTAGAAAACCAACACAACCAGACCACTCACTCATGCCTCATACACATTCAAATCACAGAACAATCTATCTGAACAAGTTTAATACGTTTTGTTATTTTTCATCTATTGCCCGATATAAAGTTACTACATTCAGTAGGGTTTCACAAAAAGACTTGGTCAACGCGTATCGGTGGCATACAGCAAGCTACACCCAGGAATCTCTGTTGTCTAATTGAAGGCAAAAAGTCTACGGCATCAAGAGTCTAGGACCACATTTCAAATCTGTACTCTTGTGTCCTAGAAAGCCTATTTCTGTTATTTTTCTTTAGTAGAGAAAGTCAGGCGTAATGAATCTGAGACGGCGCTCCAGATGAAAGCTTATTTGTATGGGGGAACCTACTTCCTAAGAACAATCACTATAGGTCCTGTCAGTGATGGACACGGCTTGCTACCAGAATTCATTTAGATGCAAAAAAGACCTTCAATATATTTTTTCCCAACGTGTTAATGTAAAACAAAACTCTTGGTGCTGCAGTATTCAGCGCTGTGACATCATTTGAGAACGATCATCTCAACTTTTCCATAATCATTGTTAAATTCAAATGTCCACAACGTACTGGTCTCCGCAATGCCGCTCACGCCCACACGATCAAATGGCTTGGTGCGGGCATTGATCCTCGGAGGCTTATCTGGGAGGAGGGGTAACTGAGACGGAGTACTGCACGTTCGCGCACCCCCCACCCATAGTCCACGGCTATCCCTCAGGCTTTCGCAGAGGGGAGAGGGCCCGGCCGCCAATGTGCTCCGCTTACCTTTGGGCATTGCTGGTTCTATACCGGGACATGAGGAAGGTTGGGAGGATGGTCGTGGAGGGGGGGGGCTATGGAGTCGGAGCATGGTTTTCCACCTTTGGGGGTTCCCACGAGCTGAGAAGGGGCATTACCTCCCTCCCCCATGACGTCTCCCGCACACTGATCGGGTGCTCAGGGACAGCGTCGCTGGTTCCCCCCCCAGGCTAGCAGCCCTCACCCTGGAGCGACATGGGTAGATTCCCGGGGGTGCAGCATCCGCTGATTCTGGGTTAAGCCATTGGCTTCATGTGCCTGTTATGGGCAACGATTACTGTGGTCAAAGACACCGGCAACAATTATCAAGCGCTCCTTATGAGCGCCGAGTACGCGCGGCCGACTTGAGTGTGGGAACCAGGGTTCGAGCATCAGGGTCGGGTTCTCATCCTTCGGTATGGCAGGGGTAGTGTTTTGCGTATTTAGGTAGGCACCCCCTTCTCTCAGCGTGGTGGCTGTCGCTTTGGTGTGGCCCAGGCAGCTTTCCTTGGTAGAGATCGACGACCGCGGTCCTCCCAGGGGTCACGGGGGGCCACAAGATCGGGTGGGTCCACCACTTTTGCTGGATGCTTGCTCCGCAGGGCTGGAGAGACGGTGGTCCGTCGGCCATCCTTGACATTGGGGGTAACCAAGGTTCGAGCCTCGGGGTCCTCGTCAGCATCCGTGCGTGCATTGATACGGTGCTCCGGCGTGGTTGGAAAGTAGGTGGTGCAGGCCTTTACTGAGTTTGGCGCTGTAATACCAAGGTTGCTAGCCTCGGTGACGCGTCAACTCCTGGGTGCAGGGCAATTCATTCATCTACCGTGCCTGAAGGTGTATGAGTTACGGGGCTCAGGTGAAGTGCTCTACACTCTTCCTGGGATGGGGGAAAAGGCTCGGGGTGCAAGACCAGGGTGTGGGGAAAGAGCTAACTTAACCTCTGCTTCATCTCCGCCACAGATTTTGCAGAGGTACCCCCCGAGCTGCTTCCATTAAGCACGATAGCCCACATTCAGGAGAGTAAGTACAGACATGGGGTTGAGCGGGCATAAGGGACAACAGGAGGAACTTGGGCGCGTGAAGGGACGGGGTGCAAGACCACAGTGTGGGAGGTAAGCTAACCTAACCTCTGCTTCATCTCTGGCACAGAATTAGTTGAAGCACCCATCGACCGTCATCCAACCATGCATGTTAGCTCACATTCAGTATAGTAAGTACAGGTGCAGGTTTTAGCGTCGCAGAAGGGACAACATGAGGATCTTGGGAGTCCCTGTTCTCACTGGTCAGGGTTGTAGCTCACAACTTTTTTTTTTTTCTTCCAGATTGAGTCAGCCATCTCAGGATAATTATGGATAGCCAGGGATCCCCTTTCCTTTCCACGTTGAGGTCCCAAGTGGAGGAAACCCAGCCAGGCACTTACCAAGATGCACAGCTAGCAGCCATCGTGGAACTGAATTTTACGTTCTAAGTTACTTGGTTTCCCAGGGTGAGGCCCTTAAATTGTGTGCTTTGACACATTAGGGCTGTCAGCTAGGGGTGACGACGGTGGCTGCGTTGGGGTGCGCATTGGAGCAATGCGGCGATAAAGTGTAGTTGGGTAGACAGATGTGACGGGGAAGTAACTTCAAAGTGACTGATTATGTTTTGCACAGCCTCATCATTCCAGAACCATTGCAACAGAGCCACAGTTGCTTATTTACTGAATCAACTATCACCCAATAAGTTTGGCTTGTGGGGGTAGTGTCCTTTTGTAGTATGTAGCTTGAGGCAGTGACAGAGGCCGCAATTGACCACACATAGGCCTCATGTTTTTAAGAGTAGGAAGTTAAGGTAAAAGCGCAACAGGTTATGATGATTAAGGCATTTATCGTTAACTTGGTTTGAGAGTGAGGATTAGGCGGCGCTGGTGGTTTGCCTATGACGGAAAGGGAAGAGCTGGGGGAGGGGCCTTCCCTCTGAGGAGGCCGCTGTATATATTGTGCATTTCCACCATTCTTGCCTTTTATTAAGGGCTCCCCTTGGTGTTGTGTAGAATTGTCTGTTTGCTGGTGTGGGGAGGTCTGCCCAGCTTTCGTATTCGCAGGCAGTGTGACATGAGGTAGAATAGGACAAATGAGGATATTAGGAACAAAACAGATCCTGAAAAGAAGTCATGTGATGCCTACATATCCCCAGCGTAGAACGCTCCTTTGGGCGGCCAACGAGGACAAAATCTTTATAATATGTTCACTATTGGGTCAATATGGGATAGATTGTTGGTCAACTTGTGGGGTTGTCCAAAATCCAGAGCTTAGCTTGCGTTGGATGTTCGTACATAGGTGCGTAGCGAAATCCCGAATGAGAGTCCCAAAAAAGTATTAGTAATCTCAGTAACCAGGGACCCAATTAATATCAGGGGGCCTGCGTTGCCAGAGCTGGTTCAGAGGTCAGGAGGGAGATGTCTCAGCTGCCGCTGCGTGTGAGACTGAAGAGGTGGCAGGCAGGTCTGCAGATGTTTTGGAAATTTCCTTTGAGGGCCAGTGACAGTCTTACTTTGTTGGGGCATAAATCTCAGCAAACACTTTTACATCGATCACTTCAGTTCCGGCTGGTTTGGGACCATAATCTCTGCAATTGTAGATACGTAATGACACTAATTGAATGTTGGTATTTTGCCCACTGCCAACCCAGCAGTTTGGCACATGCACACATGAGGGTTTTTACTATGTGCCAATTAATTATAAAGGGGGTAGGCGGCCGAACCTCGCACTACAGGTGCCAACAGCAGTGGTAAGGCAGCTCCTCACAGCCAAGTCACTGGTACTATGCAATGCCACACCTCATGGCCTATTCCCATGGACCTGCTGCTAATCCGTCATCTCCAGCACAAGTTGCAGTGAATTGCAATAAAGTCATAGATGTTGCTCAAACAGGCAACAGCATATAAATAACGACAGGATGGAAGGCCTATGGCGAGCTGCACTTGTATTATTTTGTTCCCTTATACAGAATGTATTTAATGGTTGAACAGGTACTAAGGTGGGGATAGCTTTTGCAGTATTTCAAGGCCTGGCCGTATGTAAGGATGAGGTATTAGTGTCCCAAGTTGCGCAACAGGAGATACTTTTGTTTAGGAAGTTTGTTAAAAGCTTCATTTGATATAACAGTGACATGCTAACGGGGACGACTTGTACAAGAAACAAACATGAGTGGTTACTCAATTATGTTGGTTAGAATGGATGTTGACATGAGCAGAACGCAAACTAATTAGCCTTGAACACATTATGGCAACGATTTAAGCGACATGCATAAAAGCTCTAAATATGGTGTTGAAAGGATGGCATGCCAAGGGAGATATCTTGCATAATTCACTGGGTCCCCTCAATCCAACAGGCCTAAAGTAAACGGAGGATGCCTGATGGACTTGTTAGACCTGTTATTAGTTCTATTAAACACACCAGGTATTATGAAGTAATGACATTTGTACTCAAATCATAGGTACTGCCAGGACACATGTTTTCCAATACACACACCTCTAGACAGGACTGCCCACCCTCCCTCTTGAGCAAAAGAAAGTAAAACACTTTATGGGTTGGCATGCTTTGCAGGCGCTGGTGGCTAGCTTGCACATGTGGGTGTTCCGCTGAGTTTGGGGGCAGGTTAGCATGCTTCATCTTATCATCTTTTAAGGAGACCATGTACCTAGGTCACACACATCAGGCAGAGGTGCCCAGTGGAAGCATGAGGGGGACTGCACAGAACAGGACACGGCACAGGTTAGATGCCGGCGAACTGTGGCTGCACTACAGCACATGGCAACGTAAACCTGGACTGATTCACAGGCGGGTGTGGTGGGGGTGGTCCATACCTCATTTCACATGTTCACCCCCTGCTGGGGGTACCAGTACTATCAGTACTATTTGTACCATCATTAGCACCAGCAGCGGCTCACATGGGTAGCAGTATAGCTTCCTTCTATTTCGCCTGGGATTGGGGCTGGCATTGTCATCCACTTTGCAGCCAGAAACGGAACAGGCAAAGACATACCTGTGAGGAGGCAACACGCACTCAGCGTAGAGCTAGCTAGGGTTTCAACATACCCTGGTATACCCTCAGAGATACATGTATGGTTATGGGCTACACACGAATAGGCACTTTCTGTCAGCTGGGGGCGGGAGTGTGCCAGTCCCAAGAGGGGGCAGGTTGCTTGGTTAGGACTGATATGGATGGGAGGGAGCACTAATACAGACAACCACAAGAGCACATTTTGCAGTTACTGTTAAGGTTAAATTGATTAATTGATGGCATGTTACCAGTTGCTTCAGTTAAGCGAATTTTCCTTGGGAGTGGTCAGCGTACATCAGACTGCATTGTTGGTGGTTAGCCGGTTGTCAGGCCTTTTAGATGTGTGTTTATTTTTTATTTTTTTGCTCAGGCATGTCCAATTATTGATTAAGATGCCTGAAGTCAGCCCTGCGATACATGTTCCCAGGCATGTGGAGCGGCAGAACTGAAAGGGGCTTGGGTTCGACCTCTGGTTACAGGTTCAGATCCTGGTAGGTCCACTTAGTATCTTGTCCTTCTGAGGTGGATGAAACAAATACCATTGAGTTGATTAACAATAACATGGGCAAATTATCCCGCCCTATAGCCTTGGCTGGCAGCAATGCAGGCAGTGGAAGTTGCATCCAACGAGTGCGCTATGGGCTAAATCTTGGGGAATCCCCTGGGTTAAGCACAAGTAGGCTACTAAGTAGTGAAGGACACTTGGCATTCCCAGGGCTCAAGAAAGGGCAGGTATCTATACATTTGGTTCCCCTGCGGTCCACACTGTCCTGTCTGCTCCCTGGTATGCTAATAGAAGTTTGGGAGGGCAAGGAGTCACCTGGGGTGGTGACTGGTGGAATGTGAGTGGCATACTCTGACAAGTGCTATACTCAAATAACTGGGTGAGAGGAATGAAGGCGGGCTTGTTAACTTTTACCTCCACCCGCTATGGCATATCTTGTAAGGAGTGGCTTGGCAAAGCTATTGCTCTTCAGCCAGGCAATGTTAACAGGGAACCAACACCTTACCAGTTGTTTTAGGTCATCCTGTGTACATATACATGGAGGTCTGGGCGAGGCGGGGCGGCCGTAAGCCACCCTGGGAGGCGTGGTGTAATTGTGCAGGCACTAGAACAGCTTATGTAGAAGCAGCGGCCTGGGCGGGGGGGGGGGGGGTTGTCTCCCTTCTCACCACTGGGGTCTAACAGCTGGGAAGCAATGATTTGACTTTCCAGGGTAGGAGGGTCCTGCTGCCAGAATTGAATTCCCCCTGGGGTAAGTTATGCATCCATCCTTGAATAGAGGCATTTTGGTTATCAGTGTAAAGTCCACAGGGCGTTTAGAAAGGATGGGGGCACCTGTCCAGAAGGGGCATGCTGGCCTCCGGTCCAGTATGGGCTGGGACTTGTTTTGGCTGGACCTGGGAGAGGCCCAGTAATCAGCAGGATGTAGTTAAAGATGCCTACCTTGGTGGGGGGCCCTGGTTGTGACGGTGGCCACCCCCAGAGCTGTGGAGGAGTTACAGGGTGATCCAGAGTCTGCAAGGTACAGAAGGCTACTACACGCAGCAGCACATTAAGGGTGCTAAGCCCAGGATACCCAGGGATGTCTTAGCATATCCCCTGGAAGTACGACGGCGCCCCGTTAGTCCTACGGGCAGTTGTAGGCCTGAGCAACCGAGGACTGCCTGGAACACTCCGTCCCCTTTTGGTGGCCGTGAGTAAGTACGTGGACTGGCGGTCCACTGATGGGAGGGGTGGCCCCTCCCAAAATTGGTAACCACAGATTGGCAACGGCCACAGTGTTATTTGGCTCATCAGGCGGGCAGGCAGCATAGGGGCTGGCCTGCCCTTGGATTGCCCGTAAGATAACCCACCATGTTGGCATATTTGTTATGCAAAATAAACCTGCAGCAAATTTCTCCACTAACAAGGTGTCTTGTGGTTTATTTATGTATGTTGCTGTATGAGAACTGAGGAGTGTTGCCGATATTGGCACTAAGTGCTTCCTCTGTTTCAACCAGGGAGGTAAGCACACAATGCAAACTGAGAAACCACTGCCCCCACAGAAGCTCTCCTCTGGGCCCAAACGCACCAACTCCACCCAGTCTAACTGCCGGAGCAAGCTGGCATCAGGAGGCTAAAGACTGTCCCAACGCTCCCTGCAGCCACATGGGTGCGACTCAGTGGCGAGAGTAAGCGCGTTACAAAGGACGCATACACCCCAAATCCAATATGCCTTCCCATTGGCTGCATCGCCTCTGCTCCCCCGTCAAGGCGAGCAACCAAGCTGATACGTTAGACCCCAGGGCGCCGGCTGATTCAAACCCATCAGTCCAAGGCCCACCAAGCCGCGGGCCCACCAAGCCGCGGGCCTGCAACAAAATGCTTTCTTTTCCCCCACAAACCAGGGAAGCAGGCGGCACTCTGATGCCACAGCCGCCAGCCCAGCCCAAACTCTCTCAACAAACGGGTCAGGGAACCACGGCAGCCTCAACACCTGGACTGCCCACAACAAGGATGCTATGCTGATCTGCCCAAACAAAGGCCCACATTCACTTGCCCAAAAATTCTGATGCTAGAGTGCTCCTACCCAATTTCTTCCCCTTAGCGCATGGCGAGGCACAAAACCCACAGTGCCCGGAGGCCGCCACAGTGTGCGCAGTTGCCAGGACGGAGGCAGCCTGGCTACCGCCATGAGGGGGGGGCGGCTTGCTCTTTTGGCACCTTCTCCACACCTAGCACCTGCAATCCGGTTCCCACGGCACCACACACTCATCTGATGCAGCCCCATTATGCTAATTACTGGGGCGGGGCACCATGGTTCCTGCCTACGCGCTCCCATGCACCCTCCCCGCACAAGCAACCAACTTTCGGGGCCCGCGACAACGCACAACCAGGACGTGAGCCCAGAGAATCAGCTCTGTTACCCTCCGCGACCAGGACAAAGACCCCTCCAGCAGCCACAACCCCTGGCCCACAACTCCTGCCCCTCAAATTGGGACCCAAACAGCCCCAACCCCCAGACTGGGAAAAAGCCTATGAAGTGAGCCACATTCTGTTGGTGAGGACACGGGCACCCTACCTGCCTCATATGTACACGGACGAAGGGTCCCCAGGCGTGAACACCCGCTCTGCAGCATCTTGGCGCTTTTAAATTGAAGGTACGCGCCAGCTCATGCACGCCCCCCAGGGCGAGCGGCTCTCTCTCCCCCTTTGGCCATAACTAATTTTACCCTGGACTACCAGCAGGTAGGAGCCATAGTTCGCCCCAGTCATTGTCTCACCGGTAAGGCACTCCATGCATCACAACCGGTGCGCCAAAGCCACACCACAGGAGAGGTGCCGAGGCAACACTACAACATCCCTGTCCTAAACACCGGGGGAAAAGGTGCACCTGGCCTGACCACCAGAGAACCCAAGGGGTAGCAATTGCCCACACACTCCTCAAAACGATAGGTAGGCCCCCACAAAAGATGCACACAGACAACTAAACCAGGCCATGCCTGGCCCGCTCTCCTCCCAAACCAAAACTATGCTCATCCGGCTATGATGGTCTGCTCAAACTCTTCTGTTGCAGTGACCCGCCAAGGATCACAAGAGCTGAGACTAAGCGTTGAAACCAGTCAAGCCCAGACAGACCGAGACCACCACGAGTACCATGGCGTGACTGGACAGCATGTCCTAACGGCATGATCCTCGGTGCAAAAAGGTTCGCCAGCTGGGCGAGGGAGGTAGATATACCTTCCCCCCACCCTCTGGTACGCCAGAAATTACACAGGTAGGCCCAGACCCCCGGGGGTCCAAACACTAGTCCCGTTGGGTTTGTGCCCACATGTGGCACTAAGGTAGCCGCCCTCCTTTGGGGGCCCCCTGCGTGGGCCGCAGGCAGCCTCAGACTGCTGGCATGGTGGCTGTAAGCCGTCAACCTGTGGGGTTCGAGCTGCCTTCCTCCATACCTCCCGGGATCGGCGATTTAGGCCGATCGGATGACGCGGCCTACCATTTTGGTCTTATTTAAAGGAGAGGGCCTCAAACTAGCGAGGCAGAGGTTGGACCGTAGCTCCTAATCCCAGAGAGCGCGGAATAGGCTGAACAAGGTGACCTTGTTGTTACCTTCTTGTGGTCCCCGGGTGAGTGTTTGCCTGCTGCTGTATTTCCCCTCTTCTGCTCAGTGCTATTCCAGAATTCAAGACTGGAGGTACGTGGGGCACATGACCTAGAATGGGGGACCATTGCTCTTGGGGGCCTGAGTGGGGGCAAAGGGGGCTGCCTCCCAGAGTTGCCTGACAACCACTCCCAGACTAGCCTGGACTGTTACCTACGTTTTGGGGCCTCCACTGAACCCAGTTCCTCGATCAGCAGATTCTGGGGCCGCATGCCACAACATTATTATTGCATGCCTGTGAATCTTCCAGACCTTATATAAGCCATCACACGAGTATGCAGTGCCTGATACTGGGTGATGTGAGGCTGAGGTCAGCATATTTGGATCCTACACTTCTGAAGGGTGTCCAGACTGACACAACACCCTTAAAGATCTCTGGATGCCTACCAATATGTGCAGTTATGATTAAGTATTGTATTGTTCACACTGTGGGGAGTCACTGGTGGAGCATACAATATCAGCTGAGACCACAATCGAACCACAGCATTCTTTCTCAGTGGCTTTCTTCGCTTGTACTGTGCCTGCAGTAGCTCACTCCTCCCAGCCTGCTCTCTGAACAGGGATTCCCACCTGATCCAACCTCTAGGCGCATATCTAGTAGAGTGGCATTGCAAAACATATGTTTCATGGAGTGCGACCTTTCTGGGCCCTACATGGTTATCAGGAAGACGGGGAGTGCCTGAGTCCTCTTGGGCATGGACCGAAGGTCTGCACATTGGAACCTTGCCTGTAACAAACGTACTAGACCTGTCATAACAGCCTACTAGTTCCTAATCACCTGTTGCTACATATTGATGGACTTCCACGCTGGGACGCTCGTGCTCCTCCAGGTATCCCACCCCGTCCGATGGTGGCGCGCCTTACGCACAATCGGAACAGGGATCTTATCTTGAACAAAGCCCCCAGGCAGAACAGTTTAACCATTGACAAGGTTAAGGTGATGAAATTCCCAGACTTCACACTATCGGTCCAGCAGAAACATCACAACTTCCTTGAAGTAAAACGTAAGCTGAGGGAGCACAACGTCCAATATGCGCTCCTCTTCCCAGCCTGCTTCCATGTACCATACCATACCATAAACACTTATAAAGCTCTCGCCTTTTACCAACGGCGGTGTCCCAGCGCTAGAATTAGCAGCCTGATCAGACACGGGAGAGGGACTAGCTAGGGTAAATCAAACAGCCATGTTTTCAATACCTTCCTGAAAGTAGATTCCAATTCTGCTTTGAGCAGGTGATCAGTCATAGAATTCCAAAGAACAGCTGTTCTAACTGCCAAGGCTCGCCCACCAATCCTGGATTTGGCAAAGTGAGGAGTGTGGAGAAGCATCTGAGAGTTGGATCACAGGGTCCTGGTTTGGTGATATTTCTGAAGTCTCTGTTTCAGGTATCCTGGAACTCTATCTCTTGTGGCTCTATAGGCAAGGGACAGTGCCTTAAATTCGTTTCTCCTTTTCACTTGGAGCCAATGAAGGCTGCGCAAATGAAGAGAAATGTGGTGTCAGAGGGGCACACTTCTGATGAACCTCTCTGTGGTGCTCTGGACTGTCTGCAGTCTCTGGGTAAGATAAGCAGGAAGACCCAGGTTTAAGCTGTTAGCATAGTCCAGCTGAGATGTAATAAGGGCATGGACTATTGTAGCCCGACAGTCCATCGGCAACAGGTGGAGGAATCTTCGCAAGGTTTTAAGTTTCCAAATACAAGCTCTGGAGACTTGACCAATCTGGGCCTTGTCCAACAGTTTAGAATCGAATTGAAAGCCTAAGTTTCTGACAGAGGTGACAGGAATGGGGGGCGGGTTCAGCTGCACTGGCCACCAGAGATCTGCCCGTGGGGGTGAAGGTTGATTAAAAATCATCACCTCTATTTTGTCAGCATTTAGGGGCAGATATATCAAGAATTCGTTTTGCGATACTGAAATTGCAATATTTTGTGATTCGCAGTTGCAGAATTGCAAAACGGGATGTATGAAATAAATCGTAATTTATTTGCGATTTCTTAAATATCGCTAAAAATTCTCAGAATCCCTTGCGATTTCATAAATTGCGAAATTCGCATATTAAGAAATCGCAAAAACGGGAATCTGCAAAGCAGGAGCAGGTTGATGACATCACAACCAGGAAGAGGGAGATGAGTCAATGTACTCAAAACATTGCAAGAGGCCTGGATCAAGTGACAAGTGCTGTAGAAATCTTACAAACAGCCAACTCTGGTGCCAGCACCCTAATGGCTTCTGCAGAGAGTGAGGACGCCTCTAGCAGGAGTAGTAACAATCCGACTCCAACATCCCAAGTCACTCAGCGCAGGAGTGGCAGACATGGAGTTGCTATTACACCTGTAATAGAGAGCAGAGAATCTGAACACCGCCCTGCTCCAAGCCGCCACCGTAGAAAGTGAAGTTCTACATTGCAGTACTTTTTCCTATGTTGATTAGACATATGTCTGGCTTTTTACTTTATGGAACAGTGCCATGACTGTGCTGTAACATGTCATGGGTTATTACACAAATAACGTGTGTGAAAAGTGATTAAACACAGCACTTGCAAAACACAGATATGTTGTGAGACTACTTTTCTTACATAAAAGTAATTTTGTGTTATCTCAGACCGTCTTAGCCGTTCAGCCGCTGCTCCTACTCCTGCTGTTGCCCTGCCAGGGAGGAGGTATGCAATCATCATCAGATGGGTCTGAGTCACTCACTTCAATGTCTGTGCCTTTCCTCATTGCCATGTTATGTAGCATTGCACAGCTTGTTACAATCTTACAACATGTTTCAGGCCTGTACTGCAATACCCCTCCACTTTTGTGTGTGCACCGGAAACGGCTTTTTAAAATGCCAAATATTCGTTCAATGACGCTGCGCGTTGACCGGTGTGCCATGTTGTATCTTCTCTCACTTGCATTTGATGGATTTAAATATGGCGTTAGGATGAAGTCGCGTACTGCGTAGGCACTTTCACCTGCATTGAAGGAAAGTAAGAGTAAGTGTACGTTCCACTGACAATTTACTAATGTATGGAAGGATGGATGTGTGAGATATATTTACCTAGCAGGTATCCCTCTCCAAACTGTCCAGCACTCAGACGTCCATGAATCCCACTATGTCGGAAAATTAAGGAGTCATGTGTGATGCCTGGGTATTTGGCCACAATATAATTGATTAGGTATTTGGCATTGCACACAATCTGGATGTTCAGGGAATGGTATCTTTTCCTATTCCTGAATTCCTATTTCTGTAGCTGCTGGTGGTGTGATGGCAATATGGGTGCCATCAATGCAGCCAATCACATGGGGAAAACGTGCAATTTGGTAAAAATCAAGTTTTGTTTCTTGCAATGCCTGTTGGGTGTTTGGAAAGTAGATGTGATGTTGAAGCCTGTTCAGCATTGCATCCAAAAAGACATGGAAAAAGTGTGAAAGAGCACTCTGGGACACCCCACCAACCTCTGCTTTGACGAATTGAAAAGACCCTGAAGCCAGAAGGTGCAGTGAGCACAATACCTGCACATAGGTAGGAATTGATTGTTTCCTGCTTGTTGGGTGCTCCAAAAAAGGTTTCAGTTCATCTATGAGGTCCAAGATGGTGTGTGGGTGCAGCCTGTACTTATCATAGATGTCCTCTTCAGTCTGCTGAAACAGCGTGATGCGCAGTCTGAATATTCGCTCCTGTCTCTGTCTCCTCTGTGCAAGGGCATGGATATGCAGCCTCCTGGCTATCAGGTATAGTCCTGCCATTTTGGAACTTTCAAAAGCATTGTGGGTTCCTTTTTATACTTTCAACCTGGTTACCTCCTGCATACACTTGGTGTTAATTGCGAATTCTAAAATTGGCAAATTTTTCATACATGTCAATGCGATTTCTTAATTTGCGATTTCTGGTTTGCGAATTTCGCTAACAAGAAAACTCACAAAATTAGAAATCGCAAATATATTCGCAGAAAAGATGTTCTCGCAACGTAAGGAATCGCAATTTCTGCGATTCCTTTTATTGCGATGCGAATTCTTTCATACATGCCATTTCTCCATTTTTTACTTGCAAACGCTGTTTTTTTGCGATTCGCAGCGTTTGCGACTAAAAAATTGGTTGATACATCTGCCCCCTAATTTCAGGCAATTGTCTGACATCCAGGAAGCAATCATGGTGCGGCAATGCCTGAAGCTGTCAGGGACTGTCCGGGACTATGTGGGGAACACAGTCAGGGACTTGGGCAAGGACTGGGCACTGGGTAGAAAACTTACACAGGAAGAGGAGTACAGCGCTGCCCAGTATCATACAGGAGTCAGAGGAGAAAAAGGGATCCAAAGGGGAAGCCTGTACAAGTGAACAAGATGGGTAAGACTCAGAAAGGAAGGGCACTCACAAGGCAATTTAGCATTCAGAATAACTACACCAAGGACGGACGTGCAAGACATATATATAATACAACATTAACAATAAAGGGGGGTGTGGGGTAAAGCACTCAGGAGCTCCACATGGTAAGACTGAAGCTCAGTAAGTTTCTTACCCGCAAATGCTGTTAGAGATACTGACTGCAAATACCCACATGTAGGATATGCATGCAAAGGCAGGGTCTGTGGAGCTTATACCTATAGTGATGTTATAAATGTAACTCAAAGACAAAACTCACAGTGAACAAGAAACACCACCTAGGTAGTCAGCTGAGCCCATGGATCCTGGCGATCAAACAGGAACGCGCAAGGCAGTAACAGCAAAGGGGTAGAACTAAACAGAAGCACAATAGACAAGGAGCTAGCAAGGAGGAGTGCTTAACAGGAAAGGAAGGAAATGACAGGGCACACTTGGCAGAAAGCAGGTAACAATCATGCAAGGTAACAGAAGTAAGACAGCAGAATAGTAAAGGCAGCAAACTAGAACTGGAACCAAGGAAATGGGAAGCAAGGCAGGGACTGGAAACGGATATACAGATGGGGCGGCTACAAGGCTATACTAGAATAGTGCAGGTTAAGGAATCAAGAAAACAAAGTATCATAGAAGGCAGTGCTGGGGCATGAACAAGAAGTGAGCTAAGGCTTAGGAGTCAAGGCAGCACTGCAGACAATACTGGTTCAAGGAAACAGGACATAGCTACAGCTCAGAAAACAAGGCGTCAAGAGAGCACTGCAAGCAGTGCAAATCAGGAACAAGAAATAGCTAAGCCCAGGAACAAAGAATAACTATAGCTCAAGAACTCAGGAAACAAGGTAGCACTGCAAGCAGTGCTAATTCAGGTACAGGGAATAGCTATAGCTCAGGAACTCAGGAAACAAGGTAGCACTGCAAGCAGTGCTAATTCAGGAGAAGGGAAACTGCTGCAGTTCCGGAACAAGGAATACTAAGGCTATGGGGTCAGGGTAGCACTGCAGGCAGTGCTAATTCAGGAACAGGGTAAACAGCAGCAGGACAAGGCATAATTAAAGCTCAGGAAACACTGGAAACAAGAATAGCAAAAGCTCAGGGAACTCTGGAACCAAGGATTGGTCTCACCGGTAAACAGCTACAATGACCAACCTTTGCCTGAAGGGAGCTGGGGCTTAAAAGAGCTCGCAGTAATCACATGCAGCTGGTGTGAGCAGGCTAGCAGCAGCCAGCCACAGGTGAGCTGAATTCCTCCACCCATCCTTGGCCTGCAGGGGTGGAGACAAAGCAGTGAGCAGGGAATTCTGGGTAATGGAGTTTCAGGCATGAGTAGGCTGGCTTTAAGTCTAAGCAGGCTGGCTTTCACAAAACACGGTATGGATTGGGAATGGATGTCAATTCCCAAATAGTGTCCAAATGGCTGGAAGTCAAGATATGCATGCAGGGGAGTGTCAGGAAGCATATTAGAACACTGGAGAGTCCCACAGTTCAGCCCCCTGGTGGTGGACACGAGAACACAGGGAGCGAATCGTGACAGAAGCTATCAAACGTGGCCTTTGCTGTGTCTTTGAATGAGAACACAAGCTGCGTAACATCAGCGTATGAGATCATCCTCACCCCACAGTGATCCCCTACAGGGTGATGGCATAACATCCTTCTTCAATGGGCCCCAGGAGGCATGGAAAGCCATGCAATAGCCAAGTCAGATCCTGGAATGGCTCCGCTAAAACAGACATAATCTGCATGGGGGATGAGGCAAGAAATGTGGGCGATACTAGTTGCTGCCGCCGCCTCATGCTCATGTACCTAGCTCCCCGAATCTTGAAGAAGTTATCCAGGTACGACACAAGACATTATAGGTGGCAGCGAACTTTCGAGACCGCAAACTGTACTTCAGTGCAGATGAAAATGGATCCAAATCCTCAGGATACGAAGACTTTATCACATCGGACATCCTTCTTCTGAGCACTATGGGGCTGTAGGATGTGGCCATTGTTCAAACTCTCACTTCACTGCACACCCCTTAGACCGGCCCCTTCCTACCGGTCCTTAAGTTCTACTGGTATGGGCAGGAACTTGTTGTTCCCCTGCTCTCAATGGTGTTAAATGTTTGGTGCTTTTATGTTGTATTTTGTTTTTTTTGTTGTGACTTGTACTTGCTCACCCATTGTGCTACAAGACAGGACCAGTGATGCTCACTTGGAGCGGGCTGGGGGTCCCGCATCACCGGACCCTACACCATGGCTGCCACTAACATTGTCACATGGAATGTGCAAGGTATTGACACATCCTCTCAGAGATATGCAGTGTATTCCTACTTATGCCAGAGGCAGACACATGTAGCATATTTGCAGGAATCACACATTACTGAGCGGGAGGCGTCCAGTTTGCAGAGGAGATGGAGGGGACAAGTGTTCTCCACCAATTACTCCACCTATGCTCGGGTGTATTGATATGGATTCGAGTAGGGGTCCCTTTCATTGTCACACAAACTATAATAGACCCAAAGGCATGCTATGTCCTACTGGAGGGCAATTTATATGGCAGACATGTGCTCCTTGGAGTGATTTATACAGTCTATGTGGAACAGGGTCAGCTCTTTGATGACACTGGTGCAATGGAACTGCATACCCTGGTTGTTGGGTGGGATTTTAACAGTGTTCTTGATGTGGAACTAGACTGCTCATGTCCGTCCTTACCCCAAACTGTAGCCCCATACCCTCAGCACATGGTTACAACACTGGGAATTGCTGGATGTGTGGTGTCTCCATACCATTAACATAAGGGAGTTCTCATTTTACTCCCATGCACATGGACTCTATGTACATATTGGTAGATTTGTTTGTACCCACAGCATTTTCACTCGCATCACACACATGGACTACCTCAGTTGAACACACTTGAATCACAACCCACTCCAAAAGCAACTGCACTTGGAGAGCGCCACAATACCCATTTGGAGGCTGCAGGCATCGAAACTAGAAGACCCCCATTCCGAGCTCCTATAGGTGATAGTATAACAGAATACTTGGATATCATCACCAGTTCTGCCTCCTCCCCATTAATAAAATGGGACACCTTCAAGGTGTCCATCAGAACGCACTGTTTCGGTAAAATCATAAAAATGCGCTGCCATATCACTAATGACATATGCCAACTGGAGGGTCTCCTGCTCGAATTCAAGGAGCTGGTGCAGTCCTAGAATGCTGCCCAAGCGCGATTGCATAAGGTCAAGCATGATCACATAGTGCTGCTGGAAAGACTGCGCTGCCTTAATTATGCCAAACACACCAGGAGAACCGACGCTGAAGCTGACAGGTCATTGTTGACGTGGTTGATATGTCAAGAATAGGTTAAGCATTGTATACTGTCAGTATGGTCCAGTGAGGGACAGTTACATGCAAAGAGAAACTCATGCCGCCTTTACACGTCACTACACATGGTTTGTACACATCTGTGGTCTTAGGGGAAATTGGCGACTACTTGGCTGACATTGCCCCGCCACGAATTTCACTCGAGCATAGTGAGGAATTCTATGAAGCTATTACCATTTTTGGAGCCCCTAGCGCACCGTCTGCATGCCCAGGGCCAGCAGTGGGGTATTCCCCTTGGGAACGGTAAACATTCTGTCCTCCTTTATGCATATGATATGTTACTTTAAGTAAAATACAACAGGATTTGCACTTTCCTATCTGTGGCATTATGCTGCATCCAACTGTGCTTTGATCTTTAAAATGCCTTGTAATATCATGAGTTCACATAATGCTGAAGTCTGCGGTGAGTGTGATATCGCTATCCACTTTAACTTTCAAGCTAGGCTATGTTTTGCTTTATGTGTCTAACCTAATCTATATTCTTTCCCCTACAATTCATGGGACTGATGCAACATCGGTAGATCTGCCAAATCCCAGACGGAAATTCAACTTCCTTTGAGTTCAGTAAGGAGCAGCAGGTCCCATTTGCCTGCTATGGGAACCAGTGGGTGGGCTATGATGACCCGTACAGCTTTGAATTGAAGGTAAGTCTCTTTGCCTGTTATTTGCAGTGCACATATTGTAATGAGCTCACCTGCAGCTTTCACTTTACACAATGCCCTCATGATGAACCTAGCCAACAGAAGTCCTGTTGCCACAGTTGTGTTTTTCATTCTTCAAATGGAGGAGATGTGGTCCCATGGATATGTTTGTCTTGATATTTAAACATTGATATCTGGGTTCCAAATTGTGGGACTCTGGGCAAAGCATGTTGCACGTATGGTTCTAAGCTTTTGGCATGGCGTATTATATAAAGTGCTACTTCATCAGCATCAAGATATAGCCAGATATTCAGTGCTTAATTTGTAAAAAAAGAAGTGCTGGTGCTGAAAATTTTGCTAAGGAGGCCACAGCTCACTTCTTCCTCCGGTGAGCCCCACTTTCAACACTCTCACTGCCTCAGTCTCTATCTTCTAACCTTGATCTGTTGTCTGTCTCCAAAGTCTTTGCTCTAAGAGTCTATCCTCTCACCTCTCTAATTGTTTTCTATCATCTTTGTCACACCTGGTGTGTTACCTAATTCCCTGCATTTCTGATTTGCCCTCTATTCTACCACTGCCCTTTTTCCACTTCACTTTTATCCATGCTCTGCTCTCTCCCCCGATCTTGGCTTTTTACTATCGCTCTTCTAGCAGTGATTAGCTGTGTCTCAGTTTCATCATTTGTCTGCTTTTCTTCCTCTATCCTGTCCACTACATCCTTTCATTCTATCTTCTCTCTTCTTAATGCTCTCTTCTTCACATCATGGCCGCTTTCTCTTTGTATCTGATTTGCTCTCCTTTTCTTCTACTTAGCTCCGTCTTATCTCTCTCCTCTCCTGTTGTTTCCTTCTCTCTACTCCTGCTCTCTCTCTCATCTATAACACTGCTGCTGCCTGTGACCCCTGTCATCAGCCTGTACATGTCCCAGCTATTTTGAACTCTGCATTTTCCGGTTGTCTTTCCTAAAGAAGAGGAAGATGACATGTGTTTTACTTTCTTACCTACACCCAGTGCAAAAACAAAATGTACACCAAATGAAAATGTTTTTTTTGCATATATTAATCAGTGCGGTATAACTGGGTTATTTGCAGAACAGGTAGCTACTCGAGCACAGCAGGTGATGTCACTACGAGTGCTGCCTGTAATTAGTAGGTCTAGGGAGGGCGATGGCATCGCCATCCACATCCACTGCTCAGCTTGCTGTGATCCTTCCTGCTACAGCACAGGCATTATCCCAGCCGTAATGCTGCCAATGCTGGTAAGTATGGCTGTGGTGCCTACTGGAATCACACACGCTCAGCAATTACCATGCTGGGGTGCAGCGCACAGATTCTACAGGTGACGCCATGGCACACAAATTTGTGTTGGGCCACAGCCGCATTGAGCACGTTGAGAATAGCAGCAATGCAGGGCTACAAGATATGCTACTTTGACTACACAGCAAGTGGAATGTCCACACTTACTTTAGTTTATTCTTCCTCAAGAGCCCTCACTCCCAAGTTCCAAATACGCTCTTGCAGCTTCCTTGCCGCAACTCCATCATGAGCCAGCCCCCCGGTAAAATTATCCAATGGGAGGCTTAGGCTCAGGCAGAGGCAAGGTGCAGCAGACTCAGGGAATAGAATGCAAGACATAGCTTGCCGATCACTTCTTGGATGTGATCGGCGTGATGACATCATCACTAACGTGGTGAAACACAATCATGCCTGCTTGGACAGGCGTATGCTAGCCTGTCTATGAACATTTAGCAGCCAGTCACCATGCAATGTATGTTATTCTTTTTCTTTTTAATTTGAACAATTAATATTGAGACCACCAACCGCAGGGTCAGAAATTATAGCCTCGGCCCTGTGAAAGAAGTGCCCGTGCTGAGCACCTGAAAGCACCTGCTCAAATTAAGCACTCCAGTTATTAAAATGGATTCTGTAGTTTATAAGTCTTGAGGCATTTTTAAAGTAGACCAGGGCAGCGTGGAGTCCCTGTGATTTGATTCAACTCTTGCTTAGTCGATTTAAGGAGAGTGTAAATTCCAGAGCTTAGCCTAAGGCATTCATAGGTCCGAACCAGTGCAGTCTGAGGCGTCAGCCCAAATCATAAAGTCACCCATCATAGTAGTCTCAGTGGGCTTCAGAACTAAGGGCCAGATGTACAAAGGGTTTCGCTTTACAAACTGGCTGATTCAGCAAAATACAGGGTTTGTAACCACAAACACTCTTACATTTACATTAAATATTTTTCCAAATTGCAGTATAGATTTAGAAATTATTACCGAATTGCAATTTGAAACAGTTGTAAGGGACGCTCCTCCCAAATTGTGATTCACTAACTTATGTATCAATTGTTTGCAACCAAAAGTCCAGTCACAAACCATTGATCAGTTACCAACTCCGAGATAAGGGTGGCGGAACTGGGGTAGCAGCATCAGGGCAAACAATAAGTGGTCCCTGGGACCACTGTGTGAACTCACTGAATTTTTTCAAAATGAAAAACTTTTTTTTAAGCAGTCCTGGTTCCTTTAAGTTTGTAGCCAATTACAGGGGGTCGTAAATAGCGACATGCTTAATATACATTTGGGAGGTCATTCTGTAACTCCCTGCAATTCCTTATTTTGTGAGCCAACCTGTTAATACTTAGGTTGGCCGGCAGAATAAGATACTGGTTGCAAAAAGTCTTTGTTTGATGTGCAGCAGCTGTTTGCGACCAGTTTGTACATGCACCTGTATGCCCAATATGTATAATAGTAGCCACTAAAAAGCCTACAAGCAGGCTGACATTCACAATTGGGTAATAGACTACAATGATGAAAAAAGAAGAATTATTTCAGATCAGTAGGTATCTACAAGAATTCCAGCGCTGCCAACCCTGCTAAGTATACATTTGGTAGCTTTAACATGGTCAAAAATATTAGTTTCCCTGCCACGCCTACCCATATTACTATCATGTCTCAGTACAGGGAAGTCGGAAGGTGTGGTCATTTCAAGATCATACCTCTCAGCAACCACAAGTATTTCTAGCTAATGATTAATAATCACTTCCACCTGGTGATTAACTCATTGCACCAGTCCTTGCCATCAACATTAACATTAATTTAGTTACTTGAAAGGATTTCTTAGTACATCTTCCGTTTCCATCCTAAACCCTCTGTCCTCCTTCGTCTTCTCTAGATAGCTCTTTTTTCATGCAAGTTTTTATATTTTCCAATTTACCTACATCCAAGGAACGGGCTCTGTTCCATCTACTTGCAATCGGTACCATTGCCACAGTTGTGCAAATTCCAATCGTGAGGGCAGGAACTGTCCTTATAAATAGCCCGTTCCAAGATGGTGGTCAGGCAATTTGAGGATGTTTGAGATTGCCAAACCACGATGCAGTAGATTATTTTCGTTTGTTCCCAGTATATAATAATAATATTAATAAATCTTTATTCGGTTTTGATCATTGTAAAACCATAAAAGCAACAATAAGAACATTGTACAGTACATTAGTAAAATTCATGCAGTATTTAAAGATTATTCCTATGCCTAATAATACATTTAAAAAAATTTAGTACATGGTAACAAGAGCGCTCAGAATCCAGCATCTGTAAGAATAACATAGCCGGGCGACATTGTCTGTAACCCCATGGTTTTAGCAATGGAAATAACCAAGTTTTTCTGTGGGGCTGAAAGTATTTACAGAACAATATCGTGTGCATACATGTCTGTGGGGAGATATCGTCACACGGACAGCAAGTCAGATTTGAATCCCAAGTGTTCTTTTTTGGGAAGGCCACTAGTCTGTGAAAAAGGTTGAGCCTGAATCTGGTCAGAAGCATCTTATCATATGTGCTGATTTCCAGTGTGAGGTAAGGCTGAATTTGTAAAGTTAGCTGTACCATATTTGCATGTTGGACGGATTGTTTAGTTGAAAGCAGAGTTAATCTAAGTGTCTCTAGATGATTCATGGCTTTCAGCTTCAACTCCTTTTTTGTTATCTCAATTAAGGATGCTGGGTTGAGATAATATCTTTCCAAGCCCATGTCTGTAAGAAAACGCCTAACATAGGTAAGCCAATTTATTTTGTGCACACGGTCCAATGCCATCGAGTCCTCTAGGATGTTTTTAGTTAGCATATTTTCCTCCGCTAGCCAACTGCGTCTCCAGAGTAACAATGGCTGGACTTTTATCAGATCCTCTATATAAGGGATTCCCAGTTCCATATGACATGCGTAGATTGAAGAGCACTTTGGGGCAGATAAAAGAAATCTCATAAACGAGTTCTCAGCTACTTGGAGCGAGCTAACGTCAGCATGACCCCATACACCAGCTCCATATAGGGCAATAGCTTGACATTTAGCGGAGTAAATTTTTAACAGCTCAACTGGTGGTCTCCTTCCAAGTCTTTGTGATAAATTCATTAGGGCAACGATAGCTCTCTTAAAAAGATGTCTCCTTGACTCAATGGCTGCTTTCCAATTTAGTCTTTCATCTATCATTATGCCCAGATAGGGGTATTGAGGAGTCCTCTCAAGTTTTTGTTCATTTAGATGAATGTTCTTTATACGTTTTCGCCCTCCGCCTGCCACCATGACGAAAGTTTTTTTAACATTGATATGGAGATCTAGAGCACTCATAAATTCAGCGTATTTGTTCAGGGATTTTTGAAGTTCTATTGGTGTACGAGCCAGAATAACTGCGTCATCCGCATAGAGCAGTGCGGGGATCAGACGTTCTCTTAACCTTGGGAGGTCTTGCCCTCCCCTCAACATCTTCTCCTCTAGCCCGTTTGTATACAGGGAGAAGAGGAAGGGGGCAAGAACGCACCCCTGCCTGACTCCTCGCTCTACCCCAAATGACTCGGTAAGCTCTCCCTTTGTCCCATAGCGCACTCTTGCAGAAGCTTCCCCATAAAGTTCTCTTAGGAAATCCAAAAATGGGGGATCCACCCCCATGTTTCTCAAAAGGGTCCAAAGCTTTGCATGTGATACGCAATCAAAAGCAGAGGACAAGTCCACGTAAACCATGTACATAGTCCCCTGCTTTGCGTGAATGTACTTGGAGAGAATTATGCTTAGGTTAAGGGCCTGTTCTACGGTTCCATAACCTTCCCTGAACCCGAATTGTAGGTCCGATAAGATCTTTCTTTCGTTAGCCCATCGCTGGAGTTGTTCTAGGACTATTCTACCAATTACTTTTCCTAGTGAATCTAATAAAGAGATGGGACGGTAGCATTTGACGTCTTGACGGTCCCCCTTTTTAAAAATAGGCACCATAATGGATTTGGACCAGGACTCCATCAATCCTAGGTTCGCTGCCGCAGTGCAAACTCTTGTCAATATGGGGGCCCAGAGATCCGGAAGATGTTTAAAAAGATCTACAGGGACCCCATCTGGTCCAGGTGCTTTGCCCCCTTTACTTAGGTTTAATGCCTGCACTACATCAAGTATATCAAATTGTAGGGTGATTGGGAAGTCAACGGGGGGAAGATAGTGATTCAATTCTTCTATTGGGGATGTTAATTTAAAAATATGAGAGAAATGATTTACCCAAGTTTCTTCTTCTATTGCCACATCAATCTGGGGTCTATCAGAATCAGATAAGAATGGAGTTTTTACTATTCTCCAGAAAGACTCACTGTTTCTTGTAAGAGTGCTTTTATGTAGGTCATCCCATAGAGTCTGTTTCAACTCTAGTTTCCTCAGTTTCCTGGCCTTTTTATACTCGGACCTTCGCTGCTGGATCAGTTGTTTATCACTTTTCGAGTATCTGAGAGCCTCTTTTAACTTGTTTAAGGAGACAGTACAGTCGTGGTTGAACCAGCCTACTTGTTTAGTAATATTTTGATTGCTTTTCCTAGTCAGCATTTCTTTTATTTTATCCAAGATGATCTTAAAATTTTCGAGGATAATTTTATCGTCTGTTTTCAGGTCCAGACATTGTATTATGTTAGGGTATAATGCATTTATTAGGTTTTTAGTAAGTTTGGTGGGGTCTATCTTTCCCCATTTTAACGTGAATCCATTTATTCTGCCCACGTCAAGTCGGTTTTGAGATAGAGTATGAGCGATCATTGTGGTATGCGTTAATTGATTAGAAAGGTCTAAGTCCAATCTAAGTGCAGAATGATTGCTTAAAATGTTTTCCAGTAGTGTAAAATCCCTGGTTAGTTGCCTAAAGCCCTCGGTCGAGAGGATATAGTCAACAGTGGTCTCATGGCCTCTCCCCAAATATGTGGGCTCTAATGCATTGTTAACGGGGTTTTTCTTATTTATTATTGATAATTCAAGGTCTACAAGAAGGTTATTCATTACTTCCCCTGTTCTATCATGGTGAAAATGCACGAGAGGGTTATCCTGCTCGTCCACTAGTCCACAAATCTGATTGCTCAGGCGTGGACAGGGATGCAAATTGAAGTCCCCTCCCCATACTAGATGGACAATAGCCTTTTTTTTGTATCGTTGTTTATATTTGGTAATTTTTTCCTGAATTATCAAAAGTATATTAATAAGATGATCCTCCTCTAAGTTATTATAGAAATGTATTAAAATAACGATTGCATCTTTACCTGTTGAAAGGGCAAGGAGTTGATAGTTTGGGGTAAGTTCTGTTTTTAATATCTTCAAACTTGGGATTATATTAGCTATGTATGTAACCAAACCCCCCTTGGGCCTGCCCGCGTTGCTTGGGAGGGCTGGGGAAAAAGAAGTTTTATAACCTACGATATGCAGCTCTTTCGTGGCCCATGTTTCTTGGAGGCATATTATCTTTCCTTCTTTAAGAAAATGGGCTGCTGAACCATCCTCTATTTTGGGGCGGAGTCCCGCAATATTCCAGAAGATGATGGACAGAGATTGCAGCCCATTCTCTGTAATTGCGTGAGTCCTCCGTACAAGATCTTGATGTGGGATAGGTTGTTCATATTTGGGAGATTCGGATGATGGTCAATCGACCATTTCTAGACCGCTGAACCGATTCATAGTCGGTATACCCTGCCAATTTTCCCAAAGAGGTACTTCTCTAAAGGTAGGTCTATATGGTCGCTGAGGTGGTGCGCCCCATTGCTCCCAATCTCTTCCTCTATTACGGGGACCCACAGTCTGCCATGGACCCTCCTGTGGGTGGTAATTGGGTTCTACTGGCCACCAAGGGATCTCATGTTCATTTTGCCTCGGGGCCATTTTTGGTCTAGGATTTGTGCATTCCCAGGGCTGTGGGACTGCTTTACGCCAAATGCTGTCAAAATCATTGGGGTGATTATTTTGATGTTTCTTTGGGTAAAAGAAGGAAAGACGCTTTATGTCACTCCCACTACTTGTGTTATATTGCTCCCAAGAGCATATATACTCTACGACTCTTGGGTCCTCAAAGGTAATCACAATGCAGTCCCCCTGTGTTACTTTTTTGGTATGACCCACCCATGGGGTCCTGCATATCGTTACTATCCTACTTGGCCAGTTGGAGGGGATAGGTCGATTTTGTTTTAGCCAATATTGAGCCTTATTTTTTAGGGACCAATCAGGCTCAGTGGTCTCCCCCGTTAGTTCTGGTACCCCGGTCATCACAACCACGAATGGTGATGCTTCAGGTGGCAGGTTCGTAAAAGGTCTGCCCTCATGGGGTCCTCTCGAGGTTGTTTTATTTGCTATGGGATATGATTTTTTTTTTAACAGGTATTGTGGTAGCAGGTGTTTTGGGGACTGGCGTTTGTTGAACTGTAGTTATTGTTACAGGGGGCTTTATAACTATGCTACTCTGAGGGGTTGGTATTATAACTTTCGAGGGAGAATTCGGCGCTATGGGGATTTTAACTACTAGTGGCTGTTTGGGCGGAGGACAAGCTGTGATTGTTTTTTCCTTTTGTGGGGCTAGTACTGCCGGATTGTCTGTTCCCTTTTTTTGAAGTGCTTGGGTTGGGCTAGGTTGGATGAATTTTGATATTTTTAACAGTTCCTTCTCTATGTTAATTAATCTGGTTTCAAGGGGTGAGAGAAAAGAATGTAATAATGAGGTAATTTTATTTACTAGGTCCGGAGTATCGGGTTCGCTGCTGTGAGAAATTAGAACAGGTGAACCCGAGACGACAGTGCTTGGGATGTTACTAAATGAGGAATGATGTACCACTGCCTGATGGTCGATAATAACGACCCTTTTAGGGGTAGGACCTACTGCGTTTAAAGGTGTTACTGGGTCAGATGTGTCCACCATGTCAGTAACTGTAGTTTTGTCACCTTTCTCTTTGTCCTTCCTTTTCTTAACCGCCCCCTCCCTCCGCCCTCTTGCTTGTCTTACTTCATCTGGAGTTTGGTTGCATAAAATTTCAGGTGTTCTTTCTAGATCAGAGCTTGAAAGTGATAAAGAAAGCTGTGAAGCTGAAAGATCTACTACATTTGGTAAACTAAGTCTGTTGTTACCTTGTAGCGATCTTTCTAGAGTGCCCTCTACCTCTGGGGATCTTACTGTGGCCAGTTGCCCCAGAGAGGATCGCCTCGCAGTAGCGAGGTCAGTAGATACTCTGCCCTCTATTAGGCTAATGCTTTGGTCAATAAAAGAATTTGCCTTAGAAATAAAATCGTCCATAGGGCCTAACAACTGTTCTCCAATACCGCCCTTTTTTACCTTCTTCTTCTTACTACCCCTGGTGTTCATTTTCAACAGGAGGATTTCTCAGGATCGTAATAAGTGGATGAGCTATAATAGTTTGAATGGGTCGTACAAGTGTGATCTGCTTATAGAGAGCTTAGTGGGAAGGCCCGGTCCGGTCTACTCACGTTCTCGAACGGCCTCAAACGGCCCGCTCTTTGCCCGGTCTTCGCCCCGAGCTGCGTCCCGCGCTGCGGGAGTATTGATCCTAGATGTAGTGGACGTAGAGGGCGGTGGGCGGGCCAACAGGGAGAGCGGACCGGAAGGTCTCCCACGGTCACGCAGGGACTCCTGGGCAATGGAGTCCCTGCAAACGCTCGCAGCCCCGCTGAAGCCTCACGCCCAGCCCAAGTTCTGCCCCAAGCCGATTACAGCGTCCATGGTTCAGCCCCTCACTTGGACGACGAAGCGGCACCCGCAGAGCGGGTGCGGCGAGCTTCAGCTGGCAGTGGCGGTAGCGGTGTCCCGAGAGCAAGCGCCTCCAGGTACAAGCGCTTTTGAGAATTAGTAGCGTTCCCAGTATATATAAAAGAGCTAATACAAGAGGAAGATGCCTCACAAAGCTTCTTGTTTCCTGGGTTTTTTGTCATGATCTTTGCTAACTTGCTACTACTTTTGTTTCTGATTTTTGCTTTCATCAGTTTGGAGCGTTCTCTTATATTTTCTTTTCCTGGCTTTCTTTGGTGCTTCTCTCTTTCCTGGTGTCAGGAAAACGTTTGTGCCTGGCAGAGTATTCCACTCTTCTCTTCCTCTTCAATCAAGATCCACCTGCTTGCCAAATTTAGCATCCTGCCCTTTATGTTTATTCACCTGACTGGGACACTCTTAAGTAGAGACGTGACAGCTTTCATGTACATATACTGAAAACGGTGGCACGATGGCAACATGGAGGGGTCGCCCTTTCCTCAACCGGTCACCAAGGGTGCTCAACAGACCTTCTCAGATTCCTTTTTTTTAATTTTTTTTTTTATTGAAAAAGACCTGGTATAGACAGCAATACATAAATACATATTATCCAATCATTTGAATTATTTAAAAACTATCCAATTTCATATAAAAGATGCATGCAACATTTCTTTACACAAAATACAAGTACCATAATTACCTTAATAATTTCCAAGAGAGAGAAAACAATAAAAACATAGAGCAGCAGATACTTCATAAATAATGAATTGCACTTTCGATTTCCGTTCATATTATCCTATATACAGTTAGACATTACGCTCGACCCTATATAAGTGAGGTCAGCCAGCTAGTGACAGAACTCCAGATGGCCTGCCCCCAAACCCTCATTTTCTTGCCCCTGCGGGAGTATAGAGCAGATTCTATGTTATAGATCCCTAAAAGTCTAGCCAACCACATCTGATTAGACGGTGGAGCTAAATTTTTCCAGCCAGTTGCTAGCTCATAGCCGAAGCACAGCTACACTAATAAATATAAAGGCTTCATTCTCCTTATTAAGATTCAAATTACTATCCGTTCCTCTTAGCAATCCAATCCAAAAGTTCTTTATTTCGGCCATCTAGGCCATAAAAGATACAGTAGAAAAAACATTAAAATCGTCCAGCCATAAAAGTACAGATAAAAACATTAAGGATGTAAACATTACAATATTAAAAGGAAACCCCATGAAATCAATTCATTACATTACTGTATGGAGTCTGAATAGTCAGAATACTGAGCACTGACAAATCGTCTTCCAATTAAAAATTTAGCCTTGCAGTAATTTTTGCCTTGTAATCCACATAGCTAATAAGAACTTGGAGATTGCAAATACAATACAATTTAGGGTGCTCGACTTTAGGATCTAAACGAGTATAAACAGTTTCTAAAACCTAGATTCCTACACAGTGGTACCAGCCAATGCTTCCTTGGTCTGCTGTAGGCGGGGCAAAAGAACAGCACGTGAATGTCATCCTCCGTGCTAGCACTGCATCCTGGGCAAGATTTATCGTCCATAGCTGACCATTTGCTTGTAAAGACTTTAAGAGGCAGGGTACTAAGCCTCCATTGAATAACAAGTTTCCTTGCAGTGATAGGGAAAACAATATCCATGCATTTTTCAAACTTAAAAGAACTTTTGGAAACCAGGAATTGTTCAGTTAGGGTGCCAGTTTTTGGAGCACACACAAGCGTGCTTAGACTTTTGTCCTTAAAAATCTTGGTGAGGGATTTGCGGGAGACCTCAGAACAGCCTCGTTCAGGGTCCTCCCACAAAACAACCAAGCCCAGTCGCAGAAATTCTCGTTTAACAAAGGCCAACCAAGGTATTTTATCAGAGCGGCTGTGGCTCAAAACATCTTTCAGGTCTTGCCTATAGTGTAACAGTTCTGCAGTAGACCATAACCCATGCCAGAACCTCAACGGTTTCAGGGCTAGCTCATCTCCTATAGAAGGGAGGCCCAGATCTAATCTTAATGGTAAAAGTGGGGTGCCTTGTGGTAACGACAGCAGCCGTCTAAGGAAGTTTGTCTCTACCTTAATGAGTTCTGTGCCACCATTGTACCCCCAAAGTTCTCCGCCATAAAGTGCAGCTGCTCTGGCTTGGGTTTTGTACATCTCCAGAGCTGGACTTACTGGCTTGAAGGTTGAAGAATTGGAGACCTTCAAGATGCCCCCCAGCAGTTGCGATAGCTTTAGACGAGATCTTGCTATCTGTGGTCCCCAAGATAAGTTTTCGTGCAGAGTTACCCCAGGTACTGGAACGTCGTAACCCTTTCCAACCTGTCCGACCCTAGGGTCGGATTTGGTTTGGTGGTTGCCGAGGGATTAAATACCATGAACTTGGTTTTCTCTGCATTTATCTCAAGGCCATGGGCTCTGCAGAAGTCCCCAAACCCGTCCAATATCCGTTGAATCCCCATTGGGGATTTGGAAAGCAGGAGAGTGCCATCGGCAAACATGATTGCCGGAAACCTCCTGTCTGCCAACCTTGGGGAGTCGTTGTTAGGGACATTCTCGAGGTAAGATATTACACCGTTGACATAGAGGCAAAAGAGGGTCGGTGCTAAGACACAACCCTGTCTCACCCCCCTGCCAACTGGAAACCTAGACGACAATGCCCCATCCCTTCCTCTTAGCATTAGGGTAGGGGATAAGTAGATCTTACAACCTAGCAGCCCCTCCCAGAATTCCTCAATCTGTCCCCTAATTAAGATTAATTTGTCACAATGAAAAAACTTATGTAACAGATTGGCTGGACCTTCTTGGCATCTAGGACACTTATCGTCCTCTCTTTTCCCCCAATTAAATAATTTAGCAGGAGTAAAATACAAGTTAAAAATCGTTTTATAGTGTTGAGCTTTCAAGTTTGATGACCGGAATACTCTATCGGCCAGCTGCAAGGATTTGTATATATCAACATCTGGGTCAGACAATTTAGACACCCAAGCCATCTCAAATTTTTCCAGGTCATCCTGTACACTTGCCAATAATGAGCCGTAGAGCATTTTAATTTTTATACCACCTTTTAGCAAATATTCCATCATGTTAATCTGGCCTCATGGAACAAAGCGAGGCCTAATTCCATTCAGAAGGGCCGAAATTTTTATAAACTTAAAGCTCTTGCTCAAAGGGATTTTAAATTTCTGCTGCAACTCATTAAAACCCAGAAGATTATAATTTTCATATATATCACCTAATCTTCTAATCCCTTGTTGCTCCCATATTGTACCCATATTATCATAGCTAAGTTGCGGAAAGATGCTAGAGTGACATAGAGGTGTATAATAGTTAATAAAAGGTATCCCCAGCACCTTCCGTGCCTGTTTCCAGACTTCCCAGAGACTGTCGATGACCTTATAACGCATCTTCTTGTAATATCGCCTATTTTTTTCCCTTAACAGGACTCCGAGGGCCTCTCTACCTAGCAGTAACTCATAAATAGTAGGAATTTCCTGGTTAACTACCAGGTATCTGATATTTTTGTAGCAGGATCAAATGCTATAGCCATCTGGCTCAGGAGACAGGCCAGTTGATAGAACCTAATGTTAGGTATTGCCAGCCCTCCCCTTTGTTGTGGAAGTGACATATATTTCAGTGACCGCCTATTTTTCCCATAACACCAAATGAAATTCATAAAAGTAGACTCAATTGATTTCAACATTGCTTCATCGATCAAATAGGGAATTGAGCGGAAGAGATATAGTACCTTAGGGAGCATGGTCATCTTGAGTACATTTACTCATCCTATTATGGATAGATGAAACACATCTATTTTCCTGAGGTCTGTATCAATTGATTTTATCAGCGGAATAAAATTATCTTTTACAACTTCGCTCATCACAGAATTTATCTTGACTCCCAAATAAACCGCTGAATCTTGATACCTCGTATCTGCTTTAAAAATATTACTTGTACAGATTATCTGTGTTTTACTCTCGTTTAGGAGATATCCCGAGTTACGCCCAAACTTCTTCGCCATGTCCACAATCGCTACCATTGCTTCCTCTGGTTTCGGGGTGATAATAGCCAAGTCGTCTGCATACGCTAGCAATTTTGTTTCATAGTCATTACAGACCACTGGTTCGACTTCTGTACATTCCAATAAATATCGCACTAACGGATCTATATACATGGCGAAAAGAATGGGAGAACAGGGGCATCCCTGACGTGTCCCCCTAGAGATAGAAAATGTCTCTGACGACCCTCCTATTAATTGAATCCTTGCCTTTGGGCCAGTATACATTACCTTGATTGCTCTGATGATCTTCGGGCCAAAACCTCTTTGGTCCAATATCCCCACAGATATTCCCAAGCGACACGATCAAAGGCTTTTTCGGCATCCAGGAGGATATGGCAATCCGGCCCCCGTGGCAGCATGAACATCAAACAGAGAGATGGCATGCCTGATGTGATCCGTAGTGCCACGGCCTGGCACGAATCCATGCTGCCATGGAGAGACCAGACCGCCAATGACCCCCGCTAGCTTCCTAGCCAGAACCTTAGCATAGATCTTTGTATCTGCGTTGATGATAGAGCCCGGTTTCTCCTTAGGTTTACCTTTTTTGTGGAATACGACAATATTCGCTTCCACGAATGTGGGACCTCCCCTGAGTAATAATACCATTGAATTGATCCAATAGTATAGGAGCAATCTCATTCTGCAAAGTTTTATAGACCTTCTCAGGTACCAAACCTGAGGAGTCCATTAGTGTCACAATCCATCAAGCAATGGAATCTGAGACCTTCTCAGATTCCATTGCTTGATGGATTGTGAGCCTAGTGGGCTCCTGAGGTTTGGTAATGCTATGGATCCTTTCCAGGACCGAGCAAAATAGTTACAACAATTACATTAGGCTTACCATGGTGTCACGTTCTACATACATCTGCGTAGTTTCTTTAAGTGTCTTTTATTTGTCTGGGGATCCAGTAAAACTAAGAAAAGTTTTAGATTATCTTATGATGCATTTTGCTGTTTGCCCTGCAGAGTTTAATTAAGGTCAAGACAAAGTGGGTCCCCTCACATCTTCGGTATTTTGGCTTGCCATTTTGTCACGTTCTACATACATCTGCGTAGTTTCTTAAAGTGTCTTTTATTTGTCTGGGGATCCAGTAAAACTAGGAAAAGTTTTAGATTATCTTATGATGCATTTTGCTGTTCGCCCTGCAGAGTTTAATTAAGGTCAAGACAAAGTGGGTCCCCTCATTAGTTGCCTTTATGGACCAGTATTGGCTTGAGCAACTCCTTTAGTAACCAACTCAGATGCTTATTTACAGTTTCATGATGTCTTTTTATCAGTCTGTAAAAGGATGTTTGAAAGTTCTGATTTGGAGTATTGTGCTAAAGATGCCTTGTGTGATATTCAGCAAAGAGGAAAGGAAGTATTGACTTATGTGACTTGTTTCCATCATTACGCAGTCGAAACCTGGGTTGCTAGAACTAAGATGACATTGTTTCAAAGTGGCCTAACAGAGGGAATTATGGACAAATTGGTCCGATCACTGTGTAGAACTTTTTTTCTGATCTTATTGAATCTTATGGTCCATCTGAGATTTCAGTCGACCCGTTGTCTTAGGCAAAGCAAATGCAGGTTGGTACAGTGAGGGGGCCTATGATTGATAGTGAGATAGGGCATTGGTGTAAGGCAGGTGTAGTGAAGAGGCAGGAAACACGTAGAAACTTGAAGGTGTGTTTATTGAAAGGCTACATGGATAGGAGCCGGCAAGGAAGCTGCCAGATCCATCAGCAAAGCTTCAATAAAAAACACATGAAACATTCTAATGTCCCCTGGCAACAAGGAACATTCTAAATAGATAAACCATTCCACAATAACTAGTGAAGTAAAGAAACGTAGTACATTTAGGTACCTCGTATTAATACATACTACATATTTTCCTTTCTCAAACCAAACAAAAGTACTCTCTATATTTAGAGGGTTTAACAATGACACGGGTACTTCTCCTAAGACGGCCCTGTTGAGGATCTGCATTGGCAGGAACAATGCCCTTGTTAACAGACCCAGGACTTGAATAAGTTTGACGAACCTTAGCAACTTTGTTCAGATTCCACCAATGACCTCCCTCAACTTGTACAGCATTTCTGACAATTTTGGTAACTCAAATTTACTTTCTCCTTTTTTGATATGAATCGAAGTTCTTGTTCTAATAATGTCAGCAACCTTGAGAGGGGAAATCTTCACACCCTTCTTGGAATCTTGTCATTTGTCTGCTTAGATTGAGTGTAAGACATGTTCTCTTTGACAATAGACATCAATTTAGAAACATCTGACTCAGACCTGATCCACTTAGACATCCATCCAGGTCTGAAAGAAGTATTGGCCTTCCTGCCTCTCATGAGTTCGAAAGGTGACATTTTTGTAGAAGAATGAGGTGTGGTCCTATAAGGAGCAGAATAACACTACAATGCCGGTAAGCGCATGAAGGCAGCGCAGGGACAGAGCACGTGAAGGCCGCAATGCCAGTAAGCACGTGAATGCAGCTAGGGAACAGAGCGCATGAAGGCAGCGTGATAACGACAGTTACACACGGTAGCAATGACAACAATTAGAGCTCACGTGGAAAAGTCAAGAAAAGTACCTTGGTAATGTGTGACGGACTTGTCAATCTGATGTAGATTTATAGAGGGTCTCTTGAGGGCTTCTTGATGCGAACAAAATAAACAGATTTGTTAATTCTTGACGTGGCAGTGTATGCTGGGTTCATCCATGTAGCCAGGATCTTTGCCAATAAATTGTAGTGAAGAGGCAGGAAACACATAGAAACTTGAAGCTGTGTTTATTGAAATGCTACATGGATAGGAGCTGGCAAGGAAGTCGCCAGCTCCAATAGCAAAAAGCTTCAATACAAAACACATGAAACATTCTAATGTCCCCTGGCAACAAGGAACATTCTAAATAGATAAACCATTCCACAATAACTAGTGAAGAAAAGAAACAGTATGTTTGAGTACCTCCCATTACTACATACTACAGCAGGTTTAATTATATTTTGTGGTGATGCTTGACATTTGATATGGCCTCTGACAAATGCCGGAGGATTTAAATCTTCTCCAGAGAAGGATATAGGAGTGGTTGGAATCCCTATATAGGATTTTCTATAATTAATGCTAATAAAAACATTTTTCCCTCCTACTATTTATTATGTGAATCGAAGAAAGGAAGACCATTAATACCTGTGCATTGTTAAATAGTGATGCCTGTGGAATGTTTGGTGATCAGGTTGGCCCATCAAAAACTGATATTCCTAAGAGACATAAGAAGGCTCCTATAGTGATTAGAACTGTTGATGGCTCACCACTGAAGTAAGGTCCAATTTGAGAAATTTAGTTTCCATTACACGTGTTTTGTGGTGATCATGCAGGAATGTTCTAATTTGACATTATTGTCTCTTCTAGTTATGCTGAAATGTTTGAAATTCCTTTTTGAAAGATGTGTGCCATGACTGTTGTTATGCTTGTGGAGGTAATTGGGCAACAACAGATGAAATAAAAAATTCCACAGCAAATTTAATAGTAGGTGGCCTTGCATTACCATTGTTTTCTCCAGTATGTGGTAATCCTGAAGTCTGGTCACTTTCTCCTCATACAGAATATGATTGTGCCATACAAACTGAACCTTACATTGTTTCTTTTGGAACTATTTATTCCCTCACTGAAAAAGAGAAGGTGATCTTAAAGAGTTTCTTTCGGGAAAATTTGCAAAACAACGTTTTGTGCCTTCATCATCACCTGCTGAGTACATTTGTTTTTTGTACAGAAGATAGACCAAGACCTTTGACCTTGTATTAATTGTAGTGACCTAATAAGATAATGATAGATTTTCTTTGCTTCTTACAAAGGACACCTCGGGGTCAGTCTGTGGAGCATGAGCCATTACTAAACTTGATTTATGAGGTTTGTATCATGTGTTGTTCATAAATGAAGGTGATGCATGGAAAATGGCTTCTCATACTCCTTTCATGGTTTTTAATATCATGGAATGCACTTTGGGTTGTCCAGTTCCAGTTATCCATCAATCTTTCTTTGCTTCATGCATTCAATATTCTCAAGAATGTCTTAAATACGTTTGTATTGCTATATTTGAATGACTCTTGTGGAACATCAGGAACAGTGAGTTTTGTGTTATCAAGACGGGTATGCTCAGACGTGAGTCCCGTGCTCTCCATGCCACTGCAATCAAGCTATCTTGGCTGATGAGGCTGAAAGCCCGAAACCGGTCCTAGGATGCTTGTTTCCAGTCCAGGGAGGACCTGGCTTGGCAGTTCGGGCTGGACTGTTCCAATGGGGCACAGGGTCAAGACTGATTTGCATATGGCTGGTTTCAAACTGGAATGGCATGGTGAGCAAAAAAACGATGGATTTAGGCCCAGATCTCTGCACTGGGGTGAATGTTTGACATTGTTCTGCATTCTGTCCATCAACAGTTGTTTTTGTATTTGTCACCCCGAGTGGGACAGATATGCTCAGACGTGAGTCCCGTGCTCTCCATGCCACTGGAATCAAGTTATCCTGGCTGATGAGGGCTGAAAGCCTGAAACCGTCCTAGGATGCTTGTTTCCAGTGCATGGAGGACTTAGCTTGGAAGTTCGGGCTGGACTGTTCCCATGGGGCACAGGGTCAAGACTGATTTGCATATGGCTGGGTTCAAACTGGAATGGCATGGTGAGCAAAAAAATGATGGATTTAGGCCCAGAACTCTGTGCTGGGGTGAATGTATGACTTTGTTCTGCATTCTGTCCATCAACTGTTGTTTTTGCATTTGTCACCCCGAGTGGGACGGGTATGCTCAGACATGAGTCCCAGTGTTCTCCATGCCACTGGAATCAAGCTATCCTGGCTGATGAGGGCTGAAAGCCCGGAACCGGTCCTAGGATGCTTGTTTCCTGTCCAGGGAGGACCTGGCTTGGCAGTTCGGGCTGGACTGTTCCCATGGGGCACAGGGTCAAGACTGATTTGCATATGGCTGGGTTCAAACTGGAATGGCATGGTGAGCAAAAAAGCGATGGATTTAGGCCCAGATCTCTGAACTAGGGGGAATGTATGACATTGTTCTGCATTCTGTCCATCAACAGTTGTTTTTGTATTTGTCCCCCCGAGTGGGACAGGTATGCTCAGACGTGAGTCCCGTGTTCTCAATGCCACTGGAATCAAGTTATCCTGGCTGATGAGGGCTAAAAGCCCGAAACCGGTCCTAGGATGCTTGTTTCCAGTCCAGGGAGGACCTGGCTTGGCAGTTCGGGCTTGACTGTTCCCATGGGGCACAGGGTCAAGACTGATTTGCATATGGCTGGGTTCAAACTGGAATGGCATGGTGAGCAAAAAAACGATGGCTTTAGGCCCAGATCTCTGTACTGGGGTGAATGTATGACATTGTTCTGCATTCTGTCCGTCAACTGTTGTTTTTGCATTTGTCACCCCGAGTGGGACCTGTATGCTCAGACGTGAGTCCCATGTTCTCCATGCCACTGGAATCAAGTTATCCTGGCTGATGAGGGCTGAAAGCCTGAAACCGGTCCTAGGATGCTTGTTTCGAGTCCAGGGAGGACCTGGCTTGGCAGTTCGGGCTGGACTGTTCCCATGGGGCACAGGGTCAAGACTGATTTGTATATGGCTGGGTTCAAACTGGAATGGCATGATGAGCAAAAAAACGATGGATTTAGGCCCATATCTCTGTACTGGTGTGAATGTATGACATTGTTCTGCATTCTGTCCATCAACTGTTGTTTTTGCATTTGTCACCCCGAGTGGGACGGGTATGCTCAGACGTGAGTCCCGTGTTCTCAATGCCACTGGAATCAAGTTATCCTGGCTGATGAGGGCTGAAAGCCCGAAACCGGTCCTAGGATGCTTGTTTCCAGTCCATGGAGGACCTAGCTTGGCAGTTCGGGCTGGACTGTTCCCATGGGGCACAGGGTCAAGACTGATTTGCATATGGCTGGGTTCAAACTGGAATGGAATGGTGAGCAAAAAAACAATGGCTTTAGGCCCAGATCTCTGTACTGGGGTGAATGTATGACATTGTTCTGCATTCTGACGTCAACTGTTGTTTTTGCATTTGTCACCCCGAGTGGGACCTGTATGCTCAGACGTGAGTCCCATGTTCTCCATGCCACTGGAATCAAGTTATCCTGGCTGATGAGGGCTGAAAGCCTGAAACCGGTCCTAGGATGCTTGTTTCGAGTCCAGGGAGGACCTGGCTTGGCAGTTCGGGCTGGACTGTTCCCATGGGGCACAGGGTCAAGACTGATTTGTATATGACTGGGTTCAAACTGGAATTGCTTGATGAGCAAAAAAACGATGGATTTAGGCCCAGATCTCTGTATTGGTGTGAATGTATGACGTTGTTCTGCATTCTGTCCATCAACTGTTGTTTTTGCATTTGTCACCCCGAGTGGGACGGGTATGCTCAGACGTGAGTCCCGTGCTCTCTATGCCACTGGAATCAAGCTACCCTGGCTGATGAGGGCTGAAAGCCCGAAACCGGTCCTAGGATACTTGTTTCCAGTCCAGGGAGGACCTGGCTTGCAGTTCGGGCTGGGCTGTTCCCATGGGGCACAGTGTCAAGACTGATTTGCATATGGCTGGGTTCAAACTGGAATGGCATGGTGAGCAAAAAAACGATGGATTTAGGCCCAGATCCCTGTACTGGGGTGAATGTATGACGTTGTTCTGCATTCTGTCCATCAACTGTTGTTTTTGCATTTGGCAAGACTTCAGCAGCATTATTTTCATTGTAAAAGGGTAGAAGTGTGAATTTGAGAAGCAAGCCATTGGGATTAGAATGACTTCCTCTGGCCTATTTATCGATCCGAAGAAGGTATCAGCTATTCTGTGTTGTCCTTATACAGGTATTAGAGAGTCTCAAAGTTTCCATGGAACTGTAAATTTATCAAGAAGTTTGTAGAGATAATTAGTGACATTATGTGACTTTAAAAAAGTATATGAAGAAAAGTATGTTGCAATGATCAAGATGAAAATGCTTTCATGACATTTAAACAGATGCTTGTTCAGGTGCCAGTTCTGCAACATCCTGCTACATATAATAAGTTTATTGTAAATATAGACACCTCTGAAATATCAGTTGGAGCAGCTTTGTTACAAGAGCAGAAGGATGATTCACATCCTGTCTCTTAGCTATCTCTCATGTTCTGTTAGAAGGGCATTACTCAGTGTCTGCAAGAGAGAACTTAGCAAAGAAGATGGCATGCACTGAATACAGAAATGTGTTTGCTGAGCACTTGAGAGACATCTGAATTTAAAACAGATTATCAGAATTTGCAATGTTTAAGGAATCTTCAAGGCAGAAATAAATATTATCAAGTTAGATATGCATATCTCTTTGAACAGTATGATTTTATCATCGGGTTTATTCCTACTTCAAAGAATGTGTTAACGGAGGATATATCCCATCATTATCCTGAGTCATCACCCACTTATTTTCAGCCTATAATTCCTCCTCAACGTGTTGTTCGAATAGTTCTGTCTTATTTTAGACAAGATTAAGATGGCATACAAACAGGTGGATCCAGAGGATTTAGAAGGCCTTCAACAAAAGACTCCCTTAGTTCGACGAAATAAACTGTATTTCAGCCAATACACTATATGTACGAAGGAATTACAGTGGGCTCTGAAGATGTATTGTAACTATGCTGTCAAATCAAGAACACATTTTGTTTTCTTTTTGCCATGCGAAAGGGTTTGATTGTCTTCCCATTTTCTTCCAGTCCATACACTGGCAGTTATATTTCAACGAGGATTCTTTTTTCTATTTGAAGTAACTCATCAGCAGATCAAACCAGTGGCTTTTTTAATTCTCTATTTCATTATCTAAACTGAAGCCATATATTTCCTTTTGTTATCACTGGCTTCCATCTCAACCTCAACCAGTTATGGTACAACGACAACCTAAATATAAGCCTAAATACATTTGTGATTCCCGGATATTTTGAGGTCGGCTTCAATTTTAGATCTATTGGAAGAATCATCCTCAAACTGAGCGCTCTTTGTTTTTGTTTTTTGTTTTTTCAGTTCATGCCCCTTTAAGAGTTTGCAGTTTGTTTCAGTAGCACCCTGATTAACACTGAACTTCAGGATGGGGCATACTGTTAGTTCCATACCAAGATCTTTGCTGAAGGCCGTACCAAGAGTCCACCAGAGACCGCTTGAGCTCAGAGGGAATAGGAACATTCCATGCACTTTCAATCAATGCATTGTCAGACGTCGCACTTACTCTAAGATTGGGCCTCCTGGGCTTTGTCTCTGATATTTGCTTCTATCAGTTTGGATCCTTTTCTTATGGATTCAACACCCGATGTTGCTTGGCATTCTTGTCTTCCTTGATGTGAGGAGTTTTGTGTGCTGCTGAATTGTGGTTCTAAAATGTTAGATAGTGGATCTACATCTCCTGTCGGGAAAGCAAGTATTAAAGTGAGACACCAACCACTCCACTGTTTGTCTTGACCAAAAAAGATAGTGATTCATAGAGTGCTTGAGGAAGTGCTGTGAGACCAGGGACACTACCTGCTTGTCTGTCAGTCTTCCAGAGGTGAGAGGCCGTCACCTGAGGCCCGAAACTTACTGGCGAACCTGTGGGTCTAACTAGAGCCTAGGAGGCAGTCTGTCTGCCTGCTCAGAGAGAGAAGGTGAATGTCTGACCCTGCAAGATGGGAGACTGTCCTGTAGGAGAATCCTAGGCCTCCAGTGTGTGGGATGCCCAGAAAAAGATGACTATTCAAACAGAGCATCGCTGGGATAGGCCAGGGCTGTAAGAGGTGGTTTGGTCTCCCCGAGTGCTGTTCTAGTGGTGAACCTGCTGAAAAAGCATGACTGCTTAAATTCCTGCCAAATGGCACTCCTACAGTCAGAGGACTGGTGCTGCCACTGGCAGTGTGAGGTGCAGCTACAAGGGACCAGTCACCACTGAAGTGCAAAGTCTTCCCCAGTCCAGAGCCCACACCTGCCAGGAACACCCAGGCTAAAGGTTGCATCTCCCAAAGATCAGTACTTACAAGCGCCATCTGTCAAGCTGACACCTGAAGCAGTCCGAAAGAGGGACCTATAGAGAAGGGAGACTACCCGTGAGGACAAAGAGATGCCACCAATAATGCTGACCACAGTATGCCAACACACACACCAGTCAGTACCCGCCAAGCAAACGTCCTTTGCAGAGCAGGTACAGCAACTGAGAAACTGTAAGCACAAGCAAAGTTAAAAAGAAATAATAATTTATCCGTATCAGTAAAATCCTTTTTGGGCTAAAGAGCAATGCGAAGTGATCCGTCAGTTGCCATGAGGCAACCACTTAGTGAAAATTGCACCTGCACCTAACTTCACTAAAACTCGATTTATGGGAGGGGACAACCCCTTGAAACGTGGTGAAGGGAAAGCATAGACCTGAAAGGAAGGCACTGGGGTGGCAGCATTTCATTATAAGTGCAGGGGTGACATTTTTTAACCTAAAATCTAATACCCATCTTATTGTGTCGTTTCTTTTTACAGAAGTCATGTTAAAAGTACTCTCTTTTCTACAAAAAAGACCAGCACTGAGCTGGACTGTGATATATTGAGTTTCTCAATCCATTGTTGAGTTCTGAGTCTTTACCCCCAACACTGCGTCCCTGAGAAGCCTTATATTGCTCAACCGAGATACCGTGTGAGTCTAGTGGGGAAAGAGTGTACTTGGTCTAGTTTGCAGAGCCACACTGGGATGGATCACAGGGCACCAATGGAAAACAAGCTCAACCACCACAGTCTGCTTTTTGTCCCCCTACCACAGTTGGGACCCAGAAGCCCCAGGACAAAGAGCAGACCGGGGCTTCTGGGTCTCAGATGTGGTGGTTGAACTTGTTTTCCACTGCCAAAAAGCTACCATAACTTTTCTTCTGAAAAAAAAACCGGAAGTGGTGTAACCTCATCTGTTAATTACAGCCCCATTTCCTCCCTATTTTCACTGGTGAGAATCATAAAATACATAGTTAATTCACATCTGAAAAACTACCTTGAATTGAATCATTTTCTCCCAGAAGGCCAATATAGATTTAGGCCAAACAGTTCACACAAACAACAGTTCTGAATATTAGAAAATTACTAAGGGCCCAATTCCGATCTCGTTCGTAAATCAACCCAAATGACTCGTGTCCGGAATGCTTTCCATACAACTCGTGTCAGGGGAGTCCGACCGAACAAATACTAGATACGATTAGGTCAGACTCCCATTGACTCCAATGAGAGCCTGTGTACTGAACACGTGCACTGGCTCCCATTGACAAAAGGGGTGGTTGGAGATCATCGTGCACCCTGGGGCTGGCACCTCTTGGAATCGTTCATCGTACTTGCTCGCTTGGAAAACCTACTCCATAGAGCTGTACGATTTGGCTCCAGTGGGCATTCCGGAACCGATTCAGTCAGCGCTAAGGGTTTCCAGGCACCGCACTTGGTTGTCCGGAATTGGGAACGAGTTGGTCGGAAACAAGGGCTCCGGATCAGTTTAGGTAAAACCAAATCCTATTCGGAGCCCTCTGACCGAGATCGGGATCGGGCCCTTTGTATGTGAAACAAAGGTCACAAAGATGTATTAATATTATTAGAATTATACACTTTATTTGACACAATTGAACATGACATATTACTCGTTCACTCGGGCAAAGACTTGGAATTCAAGAATAAACTCTCACTGGTTAAGATCTTTTCTTTCAGTCAAGGGGCAACACGCCGCCCTAGGCCAGTTGCTATGCAAATACATCAACACGCAACGAAGTACCGCACTACTGGACTATCTGCTAACTACTTTTCGAGACCTCCAGGCGTTCAGTAATAGGTGTAATCGCCTCAAAAGGTCTAAAATTCCAAAAGTACCCAAATGACACAGACATTTTAATAAACCCGACAGCTTTGCAGAGGCTACGCTTTTGCTCCCTTTTGTCTACTTGCTTCTAAAACTTTGCTGCTGCTTGCTTTCATTCACCTTCTCTGTTCTTGATTGTTAGTGTTTTTCTTCCCTGGCTCTCTGCCTCTCCAACCCTGAACCACGATCTTCAGTCTCATCTCCATCTCCTGCATTCGCACAGTCAGCTCCACTAATCTACCAATTACCAACAGCTGATTGTCTACTGGTACTGTACAAAGAGACACAAATTGTTTTAAATAACATTTCTTTGTGAACTAGAGACTGTTATGTTAGGTTGAACCTCTATATTATGGTAAACTGCTTATTTGTGATATACCATTATTATTATTATTACTATTATTAAGCGTTCTTATATAGCGCTCGATTACCCGTAGGCATCTCGGCGCTTGCCTTGGGAACCCGTCCTGGTTTTTCCCTGTGAGATACCCGTACTGGGCATCCCCAAGGTGAAAGCCAGGCATCACGCCGCGGGGGGGGGCGTAGTGAAGATTAAGCAAGCTAATGCCCAGAGCTGCAGAGTGTGAACCTGTGACTCGAGTAGGCACCGAAACGAGAATTATCGAGTCCGTGGATATTTGGGCTCAAGACCCTGCCGCGTCGGGAATTGAACCCTGGTCCCGGGTCTGACCTCTGCTTCAGGGTCTGCCGCCTCTAACCAGTGAGCCAAACTTCTCCACTGAGAATGCCTTAAATGGCAGAGGAGAATGAACAACAACTGGAAAATAGGAAACAAGCAGAAAGGAAAAGGTGTGAAGGGATGGTAACACGAGAGAAGGCTCCCCGATCGAATTGTCTTCCTCAAGCACACTGGACAGAGCGGGTTTGCTAAGGTGGCTATCTTCCACTTAGCAATATGGGCTAACCATTTAAGCAAACTCCAGCTTCTAAAGCAGTGACATGTTCCCACATGCTCCTGCTTCACTCCCCTGCATTAAATTATCCTACACCAAGGGACATACACAACGTACACAGCCAGCACTGGCCATTACCTCCACATCCGTCTTCCCGTCCCATTCTTTATCAATGAACAGCTCACCTGCTCCACAGAACGTATTACCAAGCTAAGGTCAAAATACTTTCCCAATTTGGAGCTACCTACCTATCATGCATAAAGAAGGAAGTACTGCACAATGACAGCCTGTTCCTTTTCTTCTGTGCTGCAGTACGATACCTAGTGAGTCAGAGGTACGTTTTTTATGTGTTTATTAATGTTCCTACCGGACTTGCACAAGAATTCTTTGTCTGTTTTTCTTTTCGGACCACACCGTTCTGCTCCAGCAAGCACAGGTCCTATCATGGGTTGCGGGGCAAGAGTATTTTTTCCCATGTTTTATCCACCCCCCCTCACTAGACTGCAGCTTTGCATCAGACAGACAGTGGGTGCGCACTGTGTCTTCAGAGGCGCTGAGCGTCCTGAGTGTTCTCATGTCTGCCCTGCCAGCTGTGCATCCACATGTGGTATTTTATGAGGTGGCTTTGCTTCCTGCCTCTTGTGTCTCCCACATGTTTTTAGGTGCCGCAAGAGTTGATTTGGTAAGATATGGGCAGGTTGCAGGAAGCGACCACTTTGTGTTTCTCACGCCGGCTATGGAGTCCATGTCTAAAGCTGCTGCAGGGGTGCAGACTTTGGCAGCACTACACATGCTCATTAATGAGGCAGTTGAGGCCCTATTCAGGCCAAAAAGCAGGGGAGCCTCCTGCTAAGGTTCCGCAGCCAAGTGCCGTGTTGGACATTGATGATCCTGCCGAAGATGAGTGGAGATCTGGTTGCTTTATTCAGGGAGATGAGTTCGGTCTGGTCTGTTTGCTCATGTCGGGGATAATTTTGGATTACCTTTGCCTGTGGAACAGGAGTGGGAGGATATTTCTTTAACCAATATCAGTGCCCTGACCCCGCCTCTTTGCCCTTGCACAGTGCAGTTTGCAAAGTGCTGGCCCATGAATGGAAAGAAATTGACAAGGCTACTTTCCCTTATTTTTTGGCCAAACTCTATGCTTTGGAGGGGTTTTCTGAGGAATTCCCGCAATCAGTTAAACTGGACAACCTGATGGCTGGCCTATCTTCCTAGGGCATGGTGCTTTCAGATGATGCTCTTCCTTCCAACCATGTGGATAGGAAGGTGGAAGAGGTAGTGAAGACATCTTACGCTGTCTCCACTTTTTCCATCACGGCTACAACCTACACAGATTATATGATGCAGTCACTTCTGAAAGATTTCCAGATCCTTGTGCTGCAGATGAATGATGGTGGGGAAACATCCTCACTTTAGACCCTGATGGAACTCTAGAACTGCTACCTATCAGACATCTCATTTGATAAACCTGTGTTCCACTGTAGCAGCTTCTGGGGCTTCCATTGGGGCTCGTTGACATATATGGATGAGGGCATGGAAGGCGAATGCCCTACAGAAGCCTGTCCTCTTAAAGTTACCATTTGATGGTTCAAAGGTGTTTGGTCCACATCTTAAAGAGATGGTGAAACAGTCGGCTGAAAATCGGAAGCTTGTGTCTCAAGATTACCCCCCCCCCCTCCGCCGAGGGAGAGGTTTTGGTTACCGCTGCGCCTTTGCTTTTCCTCAGGGTAGGGGTGCTAGCTTGCCCTTTCGAGGAGAAGGTTGTGGCCGGCGGGGTCCCTGGAAGAGACAAATCCCGGTTCCAGTCTGCAGGTGCCTTCTCCATTCCTTCTACAAAGCAGTGATTATCTACCCCCTCCGGATTATGGTCGTCTTCACTTCTTTTGTCACCAGCGGTGGTGTATTTCGGATGCATGACCAGTTCAGACAATGACCTCCTATTACAGGATCGAGTTTTCCTCTTGCCCAGCCCAGATATTCATGGAGGCTCCTCTGCCCCAAAATCCCATGAAGTGGGTGGCCTTGTTGTAGGGTGTTTGGCTTCTTTTGGAGAAGCAGCGAACATCGAGGTTCCACCTCTGGAATGGGGGCTTGGATATTATTCCATCCTATTTCAGGTTCGGAAGAGGGACATCACAGACTACCACCCCGGGTTGGATCTGAAGAGGATGAACCGGCACATGCCTCATCGTCGCTTCAAAATGTGAACATGAAGTCGATACTTCAGCTGGTGGATCAGGGGTGCGTCCTCGCCTCCCTTGCCCTGATGGACACCTACCTGCATGTTCCTATCCTTCTAGTGGATCAGCAGTTTCTGTGCTTTGTGGTGGGCTCAAGACACCACCAATTCCAGGTGCTTCATTTCGGCCTTTCAAGGGTTTTTAAGAAACTCTTGACCCCCACAGTAGGTATTCTCCATTCTTGAGGTATTCAAGTCTATGGGTTGGAGGGCGGTTCCAGGGGATTCCTAAGCCTGTGGAAGATGGTCCCAGTTCAGGGCTCCCCAGTCCTCAGTCCTCAAACTGGATAGAATTGATGGTGGTGTGTCAGCATTTACTTTGGTTTGCTCCTCTCCTTCTGGACAGTGCTGTCTATGTTGAGGCCGACAACTAGGTGGTTCGTGCGTATATCAGGGTAGATGCTCTGGACCCTGTTTCTCCTTTCCTGAAAGATCGGCCTGTGGAACAAGAGGAATCTTCTCTCTCTCTCTGCAGTCTATCTTCCGGGGAGGGTGAATAGGCCAGCTGATTCTTTGAGCATGGTGTTCCCATCTACTGTGACCATGTGTGTTCGTCCCTTCTCTGTCAACAGATTCTCTCAAGATTCAGCCTTCCTTAGCTGGATCTGTTTGCCTCTGAGGGGACGGTCCTTCTCCCTCAGTTTTGCAGCCTAATCCCCTTAAGGTTGGCCTGACTAATAGATGCTTTCTCCAGCCCGTGGCCCAAGGGGCTCCTCTTTGCCTTTTCCCCATTTCCCTTAATTTCCAGGGTCCATAGGAAGATTCGGGTGGACCAAGTGGTGATTCTTCTGGTTGTTCCAGAATGGTACTGGAGACCATGGCTTCCCCTTCTTCAGGGTTTGGCTGTGTGTCTCCGTTGGAGGTTTCCTGCGCACCCCTCTTCCCTGCTTGCTCCTCAGCTCATGCTCGCTCCTACGCCTCTGGCTGGGGATCTGGCACTTTAGAGGTTTACCTTTTTGGCTCAGGGTTATTCGCTTGAGGTGGCCCAGCACATCGAGTTATCTTACAGGCCTTCGGCCTTGGAGTCTTTCCATCATCATTGGAAGAACTTTGACTCATGGTGTAAGGGGAAGTGTCTGTATCCTGTTTCCTGTCAGGGTGTTGGACATTTAAGAGATAGGTTTGTGATGGGTCTAGTGGTTTCCACCCTCCATGGCCAATGGGCTGCCATTCTGGCCTTAAGGGGTTCAGATATGCCTTATGCAGATTTTTTTGCTTCCACTCCTGTTGCTCACTCTCTGGTCTCCACCTGGAATCTTCCTTTGGTGCTTCAGGCACTGACTGGTCCTACTTTTGAACCCTTGGTTTCCTGTTACCTTATGTTTCTTTCTGCTAAAGTTATTTTTTTTGGTGTCAGTTTCTTCTGGTCGCAGAGTTGTTGAGCTTGAGGCTTTGCTGGCTTTCCCCCCACCTTTTTGCGTTTCTGTCCAGATAAGATGATTTTGCGCCCAAGTTAGTTTTTTCTGCCCAAGGTCTTTTCTGACTTCCACTGTCAGGAGGATATTGTCTTCCGGTATTTCAGTCTGACCAATCTAATCCTGCAAACGAGGTTCTCCATTCTCTGGAGGTGCTTAGAGCTCTTTGCATCTATCTGGACTGTGCCAGTGAATTTAGACAAGTAGATTTCTTGTTTGTTACTTTTGGTCTCTCTGGGAAGGGTCTCAACCTTCTTTGTCCAGTCTAACTCGATGGGTAAAGTGTGCTGTAATCTTGTCTCATGAGGTTGCTCACCGTCCTCTTACTTCTTCTGTCCAGGAACGGTCAACTCGGGGTGTTTCCTCGTCCTGGGCGATGTTTAAGGGGGCATCACTCAGTGACATTTGTAATGCTGCTACATGGGCCTTTCGCAACACTTTTGTTGCACACTACCGTCTTCAGTTAGGGATGGTGGCATCCGCTGATTTTGGCACTCATGTTTTATCTGCTGTGCATGATCTGTAAATTATTCTGTTTTTTGCATTAAATATCAAGTATGTGGCATCATCCTTGTTTTGGTGTGCATCAATCACCATGTGCTTGGGTATGGGCTCATTGATAAGGAATGGGACAGGAAGATGGACGAGGAGGTATTGCCTGGTTACTAACCAGCAATCTTCAATACTCCGAGTCCTGGTTTTCACGTTCCATTCTTGGGCCCGTCACTCCCTCCCTGGTTTCTGGTGATATTTTTTTTCTTTCTTTTGAGCTTCTTTGGTATTCTCCGGCTGTCATGGTAACGTGCTAACCCTTTATGCATGCTGGGTAGGCAGGCCATGTAGGAGGAAGTAATTTGACCATACCTAGGTAATGCATTCTGTAGAGTAGGTGAGGTACTCATGGACAAGAAAAGGAACGGGAAGACCGGGGCTCGGTGTAACGAATATTATCAGTGACTAACTGGGCATTAACATGCATTACCTTTATGCTCTGCAATTCCAAAGGACATCGTTTTCACCTGCCATTAGAAACATAGCTGATTATTGAGGTGTTTTAATTAATCTCTTTGTATGTAGGCCTAAATGGCATGACCCTAAGACCCTAAGATCTTTGAATACCAGCATTGAAAGCTGCCAAATCTTTAATTTAATATCTCAACAATCTGTCAGGCCAACCTGGGCTTATATACACACCTCACACAGTACCAACGAACTTTTCCTAAAAGCACTAGGCAGCCAGTGTGTTGTGTCCTATGAAGATAGACACCAGGAGCCAGGATGTATGTTTAAGTCTTCTTTATTAAGTCTTCAGTTCAGGTTTCATCAGTCTTGCCTCCAGCCAGCCTAGTGTGGTACCAGCCCCACCAGGAGCAGCCTGCCTAGCTGCTCAGCCCATCTCTAACTGCCAACATTCATCCAACACAGGCACCCAGGTATTCCACGCATCACAGGCACACCAACATTCTAAGACCAACTCACACTCTGGCTGAGCAGCTAGAGGCAGCAGGGCTAGAGTACATGTTATACAAGTAAGTGGAGAATAACACAGTGTTAATAAACAAGACAACTCGGCTGCAGAGTCACACTGCAGAATAAGCCACTGGCTGCTCCCAGAGGGCTGCCTTTGGAGTGAATCTTACAGTGTCCCAGATGTAAACTGGTTCTGCTGTTATTTTTCAGGTTGAATTCGTGATTGAAAACGGCTTTGGAGGTGCCGCTGTTTGGAGCTTGGACATGGATGACTTAAAAGGCAGTTTCTGTAATAAAGGGGTGTATCCTCTGACGGGCAAGTTGAAGGCCCAGCTGGGACTAGATACAGGTATTGATCTGCTTATGTAAAGGCCTGCTTATGTTAAGATTTCATATACAGCACAGCATTCGTAAGACAACCCCAACCCAAGAACTATGGGATCGTAGTTTGTTGCCAATTTAACAAAAGTGATTTAGATAAATGTTCAGACAGTAGTCTGTATAAGGGTTAACCTTGTACAGCCAGTTTTACCGTTCTGCCCTTGTGCAACTTTTCTATCTTCTTTCCTACCAGTAGCCTAGGCACCTTTAAGACTACTGGTGGTGCTCTGCGGCGCTCAGTACGAGTTGCCAGGATCGGTAAAGTCGGGAAAATACTGCTCCTGGTGCTTCTGGGGCACCCGGTATCTGCATACCCGGGTTACCTGGTGTGATTTACCCAGGCTGGTAATCCCAGCCCGGTTTTACCAGTTGCAGATCCATGCTCTGTAAAGCTGCATGCAGTGACTGTGAGTACACAGTCGAACACCCTCCCAACGCCTGTCTACTTCATGGTGGGAGCATGGACCGGCCCCAGCCTACCTACAGTGTCCCATAGCCCAGAACACCATTCCCGCCCCTGGTCAGTGACGTAGCAAGGTCAGGTGGTACCCGTTGCGGAAAATTACTTGTCACCCCTAGCTTGACAAAATGGCAATAATATGTGTTTAAAACACATATGTTTGCCACTTTGTCACCCCCCTCAGTGATGACACTTGTCACCCCTGGTTTGGCAAAATGGTTAAAATAATGTGTTTAAAACACATATTTTTGCCATTTTGACACCCACCCCCTTCAGTGATGATACCAGAGAGGGCCTGCAACCACTGCACCCCCCTTCCTAAGCCACTGCCCCTGCTCCTTCTTGTGCACCCATCCCCCACTGCTGATTACTACCTTCTGAAAGCAGGTGGCAATTTGTAGCGGAAATTCGTCCAAGAGTAGGGATCCACATGTGGTTTTGGACCCGTAAATAAAGGTATCTGCATGTTATTCCCCATTTTGAGCCAGCATGGAGATTCTGTCCAGAATCATGGATGAGGTTCCCTCTCCCAGTATCCCTGCACATGCCTGCTTTGACAGTCTTTATGCACCTGCGGAGAAGTAGGCTCTTCTTAACTGTTGTTCTGCCTATGGGTTATCCCACCGCCATAGAAGTGGAAACTCCTCCTTCACCACCCTATGGGGAGACTGGTGCTTGGAGGCTGCTGAATGATATGTAGGGTCACATGCCTTTTTATCCTAATGCCTTAATATTGAAAATCAGTTCAGTCCTACCACCTGGGCCTTACTTCCCCTGGAGTGTGATGTGTGGCTGTGATTCAGCCTAGTATGTTTGGAGGCCATCTCATGTGTCAGTGGTGCTTTCTAAGAGGACGCAATGAATGTAGCACAATATGGAGGATCCCTGCATTATAGTTTAGACCTACTGTCTTCTGTGTCTTTCAAGCAGCCCCAGAGGCCTACACTATGGAAACACCACAGTTGTTCCACCTGTGTATAGTTGGTATGCTACAACACATTCTTTCAGCCACAAGGTCTGTCCAGGAACAGCATCTAAAGAAGGCCTTTCTGAATTCCTGCGTTGGACGAGGTATGTTTGCCTGGCAACCGTCTGACTACTGGATTTGGTCTTTCAATCCTCTTTCCGCTGACCATGTGCTCTCCATTCTGCAGTCTAGAAAGATTGGGACCTCAAGCTGTGGTTGACTATGGAATATTGCACACCTTTTGTTGCTGGCCATCTGTAGACTTCAGCTTTGTGAGGAAGCGTTACAGTGCCCACTGAAAGAGATTACTTGCTGTTGCTGTTCTCCTCTAAGCTTAACTCAACAAAGGAGTGAGCAGAAAAAGTTTGCACTACACCCTCGACCTGTCCACTTCTAGAAATGCCCTATACCTCAGTAATGTTTGCCTGGGCCTGTGAAGGTCAGAAGTGTGAAATGGAAAGTTTGCTTGAACCTGCTTGTGATGTTTGGTTGCAAATACTTCCCTTTTCAGAGCCTAGGAGGACCTACAGAGTTTCCCACCTTCAAACTACTGCCAGTGGGTTGTTCTAGTTTGCAGGGGATTGGCTGCTCTGAACTGAGAAGTATTTGGACAATCATGCTGCTGTGCACCATACCTACGTTATGGCAACTAGAATGTTAGGTGTCACCCTAACCCTGGAAAAGGGCTCTTGGGACACTGAACTGTGAATGTGTGCAGCTGACAGGGGTGCTTGTCTGATGCATTGTGTCCAAGATCCCCCTCATTGATTTTAGAGACAGAAAGCCCTGTTAGAATTAGACAACCAGTAACATTTGGCCACTTCTCTGACCAGTAGCATTCATTTCAGTAGCTCAGGGATCTGCATCACATGATTACTTTTTTGACACTGATCTTTGTTGCTTGTGATAACTGCGCCTACTGGATCATAGTTTCAAACACATATTACTTACTCTCTAAAGTCTTGAATGCGCACCAAAATGGTGAGTCAGGAATGCAAAAGGAGTACTTTCTCGATTAAATTGGAGTGCAACGGCACCCAATGACGTTTGACTCCATTGTTCAATGACAGTATCCATCACACATCACCAGTACCTCTAGCTGCTACAAGTCTGTAGAAATTGGCTCTCTGTAGTGCCAGTTCAAGGCAGAGACCAAGTTTGTTTATCGTTTTTTTTTACAGGGATGTTCTTGGTTCCCTGATTCTAGCCCCCCAAAATCATCAAACAAGAGAGTTGGGTAAATTGTAACAATGTTTAAGGCGCTATCTGTTGGGGTGATTCAACACCATTGGAGGTGAGTGGGACAACCAATGACAAACTGGCCCAGAGGTTGAGAACAGTATCCGCCTGTCCCATGGTGTAATCTTCATGAGATGAACAGTTTGCCTACTCATTGTATTCTTACAGAATCCTAAATCCTGTATAGGAATCATAAATTATACTGGCCTCTCTGTTCCAGGAATGTGCTCCCCAAACCCTGTGCCATGGGCGACAATGATAACGGAGGTAGCAAAGCCGACCACAGCTTCCAAAGAGGTGCCATCTATCACAAAGACTACAAGCGCTTCACCAGCCGCCACACCGTCCAAAGGAAGAACTACCACTAAGAGCCCCAGAGGTGGAGCCGAATTCTGTGTTGGTAAACCAGATGGAATCCATGCCAATCCGAAGGACAAAACCAACTTCTACCTATGCGGCTTAGGCACAACATTTGTAGTACGGTGCCCAAGGGGCCATTTGTTTGATACAAGCTGCAAGTGCTGCTCTTATGTCTGAGCTCAGTCGCTCACCATGCGAATGTACTGCTAAAAATAAAATGCTTCTGACAGTGCTTCGTGGCTTATAAGAGAAAACCCTTTTCCTGGTGAACGCCTCAGATATGGTTTTCCTAGAGAGCAACTGGACCAGTACTGCAGCCCATCTTCTCTGTGCTTTTGCCTCTTTTTCCTTATGCTGTGGCTCACATTTTGACTCAGTACTGGGCCCTGGCTCCTCTGTGCTCTAACCTATCTCCGTTATGCTGCAACCCATTTACTCTGAACTGTAGCCAGAATTCTCTGTGTTGTGTTCAATTTCCCCAATACTGCCACCCATCTCCTCTGGGCTGTGGCCTGGCTCCCCTGTGGTATATTCTGTCTCTTCTATGCTGCTGCCCCTCTCATCTTTGCTGCAGCCATCTTGACTGTGCTGTAGCTAATCTTCCCCAACCTGTCATAGATAGCCATGTATGTTCCTGCTCATGTGAAATGTGCTACAGTCCATCAAAGGTATATTTTGCTTCTTGTCTCCTTCCTCAATAACATTACCCTCAAAGGACGGCCCCTGCCGGTGTGCTGAAGCCCAACCCCAATGTGCACAGAGAAGGCAGGCCGCAGCAAGGAGAAGATGGATCAAAGAATACAGGAGGCGGGCACAGCATGGAGGAAATGGGCCTTCGCATAGAGCGGGTGGGCTGCAGCACCAGTCCAGCTAATCTCTTGCTTTTTAACAGGGAAATGCAATATAGAAACTCAAACACAAGTATGTGAAAAAGTTTTTTTCAAGTGACTTCATTTAATGTTTCTGTCAGTGAAAAGTATCCCATCTCTGCCAGTTGATTTCTACAGCATTCTCAGCGGATGATTTCTTGAAAATCAGAATTTAGTCAGAAAAGGGACATTTTTGGAAGAAAGGACATAACATACTTGTATTACATTTGCATGAATACTTCAAATCAATGTTACCGTTTTTGCTTCTGCTTTTTTTAATCCCCTACCATAACACCCACTAGCTTCATGATGTACTGATGACCAACAAGTTAGCATGAACCTGGAAACACACAGTCCTTGCAGTAAGAATAAGCTCAGTGCCAATTGGCCAACTCTTTACCCTGAAGATATGGTCTGCAGCACACTGCCTTTTATGCACAAGGACTTGGTCTGCCCTCCAAACCCCCAACACACCGGACTGGTAGACCCTTGCCAGTCTAAAAAACATGGCCTGTGAAGCTAGTTGGCTGAAGGGGAAACAAAAGGGGAAACAAAAGGGGAAACAAAAGCTGCAATGAATGATCATAATTTGTATAGTTTTTCTTCCCCTTTTCGTTGCTGAAAAAATGGTTTAGTAAGGTTTGAAATAAGCCATACATAAATAAAAAACAACCCATAATTATCCTTTTAAGCAATTACGAATTTGCATTTGGGCAATTGATGTGAATACAGAAAATATTCATAAGGTCGACCTCTTTCTTTATTTCCTTTCCAACTCTATGTTCTGCCAAAAATTTGTTCAGAAATTCTTTAAAGCATTTACAATCAAACATTGCATATTTACTTATTACACTACCATGTTACAGAATCGACATATACGTCTGCCCGTGGGAAATGCTCACAACTTTTCTACTACATCTAAATACTAGGACTGGAACTCATTAATATCAAATTGTTGTGAAGAGAAGAGAAGTCATCAAAGATGCAGACTGTATATCCTAATTTCTATAACTCGTGATGAAGAGCACAGACCTATTCTCCTCCAGTCGTAAGTGCCTAGAATAACTGTTCAATCTCTAGCATGTTTAGCCACTTTTCACAGACGCTCACGTGCTTCAAAAATGGTACCACTTCGAACCTAGTCAAAGCTGCTCTTTTCCATGCCACAGTTATATATATATATATATATTTTTTTATGCAGATTTATATAGCACGAACTTGACTCGAAGGTATTGGAGCGCTTTACATGAGCACCGGTTAGGTTACACAAGGACACATTCAGGGACAGGGAAATTAAGTGATTTACCCATAATCACAGGAGGTGGATACGCCCCGAGTTTCGAACCTTAGTTTCCAGCGCCAAAGTTGGCAATCTAGCCGTCAGACCACATCCTCTCCCCAATATTTACCAAGGCAGGCTAGATTAAGACAAAACAAGTTAGAACCTGTTGGAATGTTCCTGCCGAACTTGACACAAATTTAAATTCTAACGAATGACCACTGTAGGAGTATTTGACCTTAATCCGAACATGCCTACCCTTCTATTTACAATTCTTCCTAAATGTAAACCAGACCTGGCACCATATATTATTACTAGCATGATTAATGGGGAAAAATATCCACAATAAACCTTTTATTGAAACATAAAAGTTACTTGGCTAACAATAGTATTGCAACCTTTTCTCCATAAAATAAATGCCTTGAGTGTCTCTTCTGTATCCAAATCGCAGTATATTTGAATACATTAACCTCCCCATGTTTAGAGGCTTCCATGAACAAAGAGCCTTTAAGAACAAGTTTCCCAAAAAAGAAAATTTGGCTCTTACCCTAGGTCGTTGATAATATGTTTTTTGCTGCTGGGGAAATTAAGACTCTAAATGCCATTTGAAGCCCCACTGGTCATTACCTTGGCATGGGAATTTCAGCACACAACTAAAAATACAGGAGGCAGAGCCAAAATGTCAGGGGACACCACGCCAAGAATGGCAGGTCTAACAAGTGACCACTTCAGATGAAAAGTGGTATAGAACTACCCACTCTCCTGGGAGTTCTCATCACTAAGGCAGAATAATCTGGACAGAAAATCAGCATTGATATGTTCTGTTCCAGGGTGAAGTTCCACTGTAAAGTCCATACTCTGTAAGTTAATGGACCACCTCAACAGTTTTGGGTTCTCACCCCTCATTTGACCACCTGAGGGGCCTGTGGTCTGTCTGAATCCAGAAGTGAGTCCCATACAAGTAGGTTGTTAGCTTCTTCAGTGCTCAGACCACAACAAAAGCTTCTCTCTCAACCAAACTCCACCTCTGTTCCCTGGGAAGTGACCTCCTACTAATGAAGGCGACACGTCGTCATCTGTCAGCTGTGAGAGTACTGCTCCCACACCCTGCTCTGATGCATCTGTCTGTACCACAAATTCATTGGAGAAGTTGGGTGCCTTGAGCACAGGTGCTGTGCACATGGTAGCTTTCAGAGTATCAAAAGCAGTCTGGGAGGTATCAGTCCAGATAACTTTACTTAGCTGCTTCCTGGATGTCAGCTCCGTCAAGGGGGCAATAATGGTGCCCTAGTCCTTGACAAACCTCCTGAAATAGCTGAGGAGACGTAAAAAGGCTCTCACCCATGTCTAGGTCTTGGGGGACTCCCAAGCAAAATGCCAGCAATCTCAGGATGTAGGGGCACCATCTGGCCACTCCCTACATGGTGCCCTAAGTACACCACAGGCCCCTGCCTGATTTGCCACTTACTGGCCTTGATCGTGAGGCCTGCTTTCTGCTGATACTTCAACACTTCCCAAAGGTGTTGCAAGTGATCTTCCCAGCTGAAGCTGAACACTGCAATGTCATCCAGGTAGGCGGCACTGAAAGCTTCCAGTCCAGCCAACACCTGGTTGACCAACCTCTGAAAGGTGGCAAGGGCGTTCTTCAACCCAAAGGACATCACCCAGAACTTGTATTGCCCCTCTAGCATTGAGAACGCAGACCTCTCTTTGGCCCCATCAGTCAAGGCAATCTGCCAGTATCCAGACATTAAATCAAACATGCTGAGGAACTTGGCAGCTCCCAACCGGTTCATGAGCACATCAGCTCTGGAGAGGGGGTGGTAGACAACATAAAACCGAACGTCAGGTGTGGCATGGGTGCAGTAGCCTTTGGACCAAGACCACTGGGCTGGCCCAAGGACTGCTGGAGGGCTCTATCACTCCTAGCACCAGCATATTGGAAACCGGTTGCTTAATGCTGGCTTTGACCTTGTCAGTTAGCCTGTACATCTTGTGCTTTACATTTGGATCATCCCCAGTATCCACAACGGGTGACTCCTGGGGTTATCGAGAACAGTGAGGCAAACTGTCTGAACAACTGGCAACAGTCCCTCTGCTGCTCTGTGGTCAGTATTGGGGAGAGATTTATACCCTCCACAGACCCATCATGCTCCTGGGCAGACAAGAGGTCAGGAAGAGGCACACTTTCTTCCTCCATTCCATCATCAGTTGCCAGCAGCATGTTCACTTTAGATCTCTCAAAGTGAGGTTTGAGGCGGGTCATATGCAGTACCCTAAAAGGATTCCTAGGAGTCTGCAAGTTCATCAGATAGGTGACATCACTCTTGTGCTCCACAGCCTAAAAAGGCCCAGTCCATTTGTCTTGGATAGTGCAAGGCTCTACTGAGGCCATGACCCAAACTTTCTGGCCAGTTTGAAACTCTACCATAGTGGCATTCTGGTCAAACCCACATTTCATGTCCTCCTGGCTTACTTCCAGGTTCGCCTGAGCAAGTTTCCTGAAGTGCACAGTCTAGTTTCTGAAGGCCAGCATGTAGGTAAATACATCCTGGGGAGTTTTACTGGGAGCTTTCTCCAAGCCTTCTTTCACCAGACTAAATGGTCCTCTTACAGAATATCCATACAGCAATTCAAAGGGGCTGAACCCTTCTGATTTTTGCCGTACCTCTCTGTATGCAAACAGAAGCCATGACAAGAGGACGTCCCACTTACGCCTCATGGGCTCTGCAAGACCCTTAATAATGTCTTTCAAGGTTTGGTTACATCTCTCAACCAAACCATTACCTTGGGGGTCGTAAGGAGTGGTGCACTAATAGGTGTCACCACGATCCTCCCACAGAGACATCATATACTTGGATATGAAGTTGGTTCCCCGGGATAGCTACCGGGTGGCATGGTCCACCAAGACCAGGATGTATCTGTTAACTAGGGCTGTCTTGGTGTCCAGGGACCCCGCAATATCAATTCCCACCCTCACAAAAGGGGTGCTGGCAACAGGGAAAGGATGGAGAGCGGCTTACACCTCCTCCTACTCTTACAACTTGCCTGGCCGGTTTGGAAAGACCTACAATGCGCATCAGAGTGCCTTCACATGTGGGACCAGTAAATGTGGGAAACAATCCTCTCAAATGTTTTGTCCTGCCCTAAAAGTCCTGTCAAAGGCATGTCATGAGCCAGCTCCAGTAGGAAGATTCTGAACTGCTGGGGTACCACCAGCACACAAGCTGACCCAAGTTCAGCTGCCTTAGGCTGACTCTAAAGGAGACCATGCTCCCAGTAGATCCATTGTGATCCAGATTGTTCAGCAGCTGCCTGGTTTGCAGCTGCTGCTACAAACCAACAAGAGAAGGACAGTCCTGCTGCTCCTTGCAGAATTCTTCCCTGGAGACCCCCTTCCTGCTGCCAATCGGTCAGTTCAGGTTATTCCCTCAGTTCAGCCACTTGTTCCCCTGTAGGTTCGGGGGCATCCCCTCAAGGTCTGCCTCCTCCTAGACCATGGGAACTTCTGGGCGGCTTTCCCATGCTACTCGGACCGGCTTCGTGAGGGTAGGATCAATGCGTCCCTACCTTAGCGGAACCAACACTACATACGAGTGTCTACAACAGCCGGTACGGATGCCAGGCAACTGTGACCCTAATGGGGTTGTGTTTTTATGATCTACAAGGTACCACTTTTTAGGGTGCTGCAATGGTGGTCACTTACACATTTTAGCCCCATGTTGACCACTACCAAAAAGTGTAGGTAGATCTTTATTGGTCCTGATGAATTGCCATCTAATAAGTTAATGGACAAGAAACATGTTGACCCCCTCTTTTCACAAGTGCATAGACTCCACATCCTAGAGTGAAGCTACGCGTCTTGTTCCACTTTTAATTAGGGTAGGGGCCACATTCATAAAAATTTTGAGTGGACCACCTCCCCTATTTTAACCCAATTCCTTACACTCATCTTTCTGCATTTTATGTTAGGAACTGCATACCAATATTGTGTAGCTTGATTCACGGACGTGTATGCTGGACCTGGATTAATAATAGTCTGTTTCTCCCCTCTCCTTGTTTCAACGGCTTTCCCATGCTCCCTGCTCCTTCTCTTTCTGGCAGGCACCTGGGCCACTCTTTCAGGCACCAGGTTCTCTTGATCACCCTTATTGGCTGCCATTGAGAGGTCACACACGATCACTCAGGCAGACCCTCCATCTCCAAGTGTGACCTGCATTCCACCTCCTTCCAAGGGGGGTAACCCTCCAGGTTGTTCCCTAACAGACAGTCAACAGGAATGGTTGGACTTGGCTTTCCTTGACACTCTCGACCTGAAAATGGCAATCCAGGCTCTAGTCATCTCCAGACTAGAATATGGATGCTCTACCCTTGCAGGTCGACCCAAGACCTCCAGGCACCATTAAAAGCCTGCCTCAAAGCTGCTGCCAGACTCCTAACAGGCCCAAAAAAATTCTACCACATTTCCCCTCACCTTAAAGCTCTGAACTGGCTTCCTTTCGAGGCCAGAATCCAACTTAAGCTGGCTTGCATCACTCACAAGGCTCTATACTTGAACTCACCTGCATTCCTCACCCACAAACTTGTGGTATCCGGAGGAGCCAGAAACTCCCGATCCGCCACAGACCTCTTACTCCAACCAGCACGCTTGCGGAAAAAAAACGTACAATAGTGCCTTCTCTGGGGCCGCACCAAGAATATGGAACTCACTCCCGCCCGCCATTTGAAGAATCCTATCTCTGGCATGCTTTAACCCCTTGGACGCTCATGACGAGCTCAGCTCGTCATGGAAATGCCATTCATTTCAATGGAAATTACATGGCAACGATGGAATAGGCCTTAGCATCCAAGTGGTTAAAACGGAGGCCAACACTTTCCTAATGGGCAAATTCCTCTCCTAATGCTTGCATCACAATCACCTCAGCGACTTTGTGCTACCCTCTGTGTTGGTTTCTCCACGGTGTCCGGACAATACCCACCCGGCACCTCTGGGCATCACACCCGGGATTTGAGACCGTCTGTTTCTTGCTCAATGTATCTACCTGTTTTTATCCCAAATGTTGCCACCTGTGTTATCCAAAATGTATCCACCCTTCCTAAGTCCTTTGGACACTACTTGTCAATCCTGTAAAGCGCTCTGATACCCTTACGGGTATAGTTTGCACTCTATGAAACACAAATAAATAAATAAACTTACAGCTACCTTCATGGAACCTGAGACCCCCCCATTCAAAGGGAATCTGCACCAGCATACACAGGCGCACTGAGTTGTCTTCAACAACTACTTGATGAAATACATTGGAGATTACCTGCTCTTCAGACACCAGTTGACACCTGGCAGATGTATCACTGGCTCCAGTATCTTTCAGAGCCTACACCCTCTGCCCATTGATGGTCACCCATTGCCCGTATTTCTTAGTGTTTTGGGGCAGAGAGGATCCCTGAACCACCTCATTGTCCCCTAGTGAAACAAGGGTCATATCAGCAGGCTCTCACCCTTCACTTGGAACCAACTCTTCCCCAAGCACTACACTGGCCAACTCACATCACTGCACATCAGTGGATGCCGGTGTCCCCCTTGGGACACTTGATATTCCCCCCTCATATGTCCATCCTGACCACATGCATAACACTTCTGGGGACCCCTCAGCAGGCTTTCCTGCAGAGTTCTATGGCTTCTTATCACATGGGGTTGGAAATATTTACCCTGGGAACTAGATTGGGGCCCTTTTGAGAACTCCTTCTGTTTACCCTTGACCCTTCTTCTGTTGGGGACCCTGCACACCCTTGGCTGAGTCTTCTATATACCCCTTGTGGACCCTGGTGCTGACCCATTGGTCGGTCTTCATAACAAGCTTCCTGGGGTCAGTAAGCCTACTGTCAATCAAGTGCTGGTGCAGCTCTGGAAAACTATTACTAGGCAAGCGCTCCCATGGAATCAAATCATAAAGCCCTTTATAATCATTTACCATGATGCCCTTCCCCCAACTATCCAATGCGCTGCAGAATATAGCACTATATTTAACTCATGTCTGTGACTCAAGTTTCTTATAGGCCCTGAACCTCTGTATGTACAATTCTCAGGTCAACCCATAGCTCCTGACCAGGGGGATACCTTGTCTGTTGCATGGATTTTGCTCAGGAACAGAACTATGCTTGGGAACCTAGAACATTAGTAGATAGGGACTGAGTCACCATACCACCTCAGTACCATGAGCCAGAGTCAAACTAGCTATAGTGTCTCATTTGCCCTCCTACTCATATCCAGAGTCAAGTGAATTGACACCCCAGAACACAACACTCCTGACCCTCTCTGAGATCGCGGTACAGGACACCCCCTTTCGCTCAGTTACTTGTACTCGTAAACAATAAGATATAAGAGAGACACAAAGGAAGTTTGAAATGTTTATTTAAACTATTGTGCTGTAGAATGCAGTATAGGTGCCACAATCAGAAAACAACTGCCTAGCAAAAATACCATCCACATTGTCAAAAAAGTGTATTATGAAAATCCCTGTCATATTATAAGACAGAATACCCTAACTGTGGGAGCGCAGGTTTAATATACAGGCGAGGAGGCTGGATGAGTGTACGAACAGGTAGAGTTTTATTTTCAACAAGCTTAGGTTCAGGTAAAACAGATGTCCGGGCGTCACAATAGTCCTCTTCCGGTGAGTCTTCCTCTTTGAATAGTGGGGCGGAGGGCGATGGTTCAGGCTCCTCGTCTTCGGAGTCGAAGGGTGTTCCCCAGAGGCTCATAAAAGAGGAAAGAGAAGGAGCCGTCAGAACACCAGTTACCTAACTATCAGTGGGGTAACCCGTCACCGCACCTTGTTAGTGTTCAGTATTATGCACAATTAGGGCGTGGAATCAGTGCTTATGGAAGGAAAGGGATCAGGGAGGGGGGGAAACAAGGAATCAAGTAGGGAGCCCACGCCTCCAACGTAATACCGTTTAAACCACAATAAACCCTACTTTAGGTAGACACGGGTCATCTTATTATTTTGAGCATAGGCAAACAGTAACCACATTCAGGGTTCTTTCAGGGGTCGCGCTTTTAGCAATAGGCAGTAGTATGTAGACAGGGTGAACTGCCCCTTACCTCACGCTCCTCCCGCCACCCTCCGTTACCTTGCCGCCTCCCTCCAATCCTCGTGGCAATCCCACACTCACCGGCCCCTGTCGCAAACTCTCCTGAGTCCGCGGCCGCTCTTCAGCGTCCTCCGGTGGAATCCACCACTCTTCACACCAGGGCTCGTCTGTCTCTTCTCCCTCGATATATTCTTTCCTGGGCTTCTCCGTGCTGGTTTCTCTGCAGGATGTCTCCTTCCTCGCTGCTCCTTCCGACGCCGTCTCCCGCTCTCCAGCTTTGTGTAAATGCCCGCCCTCTTCCTCGCAGACCACCGATTTCATTGGTCGTCCGCGATGCCTTCCGGGGTTGTTGCCGTCCTCTTCCGGGTCCTGACTCCCAGCTCTCTGTAGGGATACGAAAAGACGACATGGATGCGGATCGGGAGTTTCCTCGTTCCGGTCGTGAGCCTGATCATGAGGTATTCCGGCCCATGGGACCGCATCGGTGAGTAATTTCTCACATCCCCTTTCCCTTGCTGTCCTTCTACTCGGGGTTGGCTCCTGAGGAAATCTAGAGAAAAAGTCCACATTTCCTTGTTCGCTTCCTTTCCTGTGTTTGGTACGAAATCGGTAAGGTTGTAGTGAAAGAAACCACCTGAGTACTCTCTTGTTATGGCCCTTATTCCTAGCTAACCATTCTAGAGGGGCATGGTCTGTATACAAGATGAACTCCCTGCCTTCAAGATAATATCGTAAGATCTCTATTGCCCATTTGATGGCTAATGCTTCCTTTTCTATAGTGGCATAATTTTTCTCACGGGGAAACAACTTGCGACTGATGTACAAGATGGGTTTCTCTCCCTGAGGTGTTTCTTGGGATAATACCGCCCCTAAACCCTGATCTGAAGCATCGGTCTGCAGGACAAAGGGAAGGGAATAGTCAGGACTGGTTAACACGGAGTCGGATGTCAGTGAGTGTTTCAGGGTCTCAAAACCTTATACTATCTCCAAGGAAGGGTATTTGAGTAGCCCTTCTGTCTTACAATTTTTCTGGAGCAAGTCTGTTAAAGGGGCTGCCGTCTGGGAAAACTGGGGAATGAATCTACGGTAATAACCAAGTTAACCCAGAAAGGCTCGTAAGTCCTTTTTAGTACGGGATAAAGGAATTTGGGATATGGCTGTGAGTTTGGAAGCCTGTGGTCTGATTACTCCTTCCCCTAACAAATAGCCCAAGTACTTGACAGTTTGAGCTGCTAGATGGCTTTTAGCAGGATTTATCCTTAAGCCGTATTGTCCTAGAGCCTGTACTACATTAGTAAGATGACATAGATGTTGTTCCCAGGTCTCGCTATATATGACTATGTCGTCAATATAGGCACCCGCATATTTCTCATGTGGCTGTAAGATGATATTCATAGCTCTCTGGAAAGTAGCCGGAGCTCCATGCAAGCCAAAGGGTAAAACCGTAAACTGGTATAACCCATCAGGAGTAGAAAATACTGTTTTTTCTCTATCCTCGTTCCTTAGGGGAATTTGCCAGTACCCCTTACATAAATTCGAGGTACTAATGTACTTGGCTTGTCCGATTCTTTCCACCATTTCATCAACCCGCGGAAGGGGGTAGGTGTCAAATTCTGATATCTTATTGACTTCCCTGAAGTCGATGCAAAAGTGCACCAACCCGTCCGGTTTAGAAACCAAGACTATTGGCGAATTCCACTCACTTATAGAGGGCTCTATGATGTCCATCTGTAACATTTTCTGGATCTCTTCTCGTATGGTTTGCCTACGAGCTTCGGGAATGCGATAAGGTCTAAGTCTTACTCGCTTCCCGGGGAAAGTCTTTATCGCATGTTTAATAAACGTGGTTCTACCAGGGGTGGTGGAAAAGGTGTCTTGTAGAGGTCTTAAAACCTGTGATAGGTTTTCTCGTAGAGACTCAGGTAACTCAGGGTCTACACATTGATCAAATGGGGATGCCGATATTCGGGCCATGTTCACAATGGTTGGGACAGGGCTTTCCCATTTTTTAAATAAATTAACGTGATATACCTGGAATGTATGTCTGACTGGATCCAATTCAAGGCGATAGGTCACAGGAGTGACCCGGTCAATTATAGTATATGGGCCTTGCCATTGTCCTAACAACTTCTGATCTGAGAAGGACATCATAAGCAGTACCGATTCTCCTACTTTGAAATACCTTTCTTTTGTCCCTTTATCGTACTGTTTCTTTTGGGCCTCTTGTGCCCCCTCTAGGTTGTTTTTGACAATGGTCCTAATCTGACCTAAGTGTGTACGCAGATTTGACACATATTCCGTAATGGGCTTGGAGTCATGTGGTTCTGTTTCCCATCTTTCTTGTGCCATTTCTAACAAGGTACGTGGTTTATGACCGTACAACAATTCAAATGGAGAATACCCCGTGCTTTTTTGTTCCTTGCACCTAATAGCGAATAGAGACAGTGGTAACATGTCTTCCCACTTTCGGGACTCTAAAGCCAGAAGTTTTTTTAACGTCGTTTTTATGGTAGCGTTGTATCGTTCGACTAATCCATCCATTTGAGGATGATAAGCCGAAGTACGAATTTGCTTCACTCCTAACTGGGTACAGACCTGTTTCATTAACCGAGACACAAAGGGTGTCCCTTGATCAGTCAGGATTTCTTTTGGAAAACCTACTCTAGAAAAGACCGTGATCATGGCCTTAGCGATATTGGATGCATCTGGCCTGCGTAGTGGTATGGCCTCTGGAAACCTCGTAGCGTAATCTACCATAACGAGCATGTATCGGCACCCACTACGAGAGGGCAACAGAGGTCCTATTATGTCCAACCCTACTCTCTGAAAAGGCTCATCAATGATAGGAAGTGGTTGAAGGGGGACTCGAGGTGGATGGTATCTGCTATTTCGCTGACAAACGGGACACTCCCTACAATATCTTTTAACCTGTTGGTATATACCTGGCCAATAAAAGAGTTCTATGATCTATTTCTCGGTTTTCTCAGCCCCGAAATGTCCCCCAAGGAGGTGGCTGTGGGCTAGATACAATACTTTCTCTCTAAATGGACCCGGAATCAACAGTTGGGCTTTCTGGGTGGGGTTTCACTTCCGGTATAACAAACCATTCTTCGTAAAGAAATAAGGACCTACATGCTGAGGATCTTCTTCTTTTAATGCTTTACTCCATGCTTCCTGTAGTACAGGATCTTCTTGTTGGGCTGCATGAAAGCTTCTGTCAGCCTCTCACAGATTGTCATCCTGGAATACAGGCAGTGCTATTTGATTCTGGTTCTTCTCCGCTCTTCTTTGTCTTTTGCTCTTTCGTGCTTTGGCAGGAGGCCATTCTTTTTCCTCTTCCTGTGCAAATGGGGCATTGGCCCACCATTCGTCCGCTTGGTTAGGTTTGTTCTGTAACAGTTGTTACAACTTTGGATAGTCATTTCCAAGAATAGCTTGTTCGGGTAACCTAGGTATTAGACCAACGGTCAGGGTGGTTCCGGTATCCGGTATCTTTACTTGAGCGGTAGGATAGGGTTTAGTATCCCCGTGTACACATCGTATAGTGACTGCTCAATCAATGGGACCAATATTAGGGCCTAGGTCTTGTGGGCGTACCACACTATGTAGGAATCCTGTGTCAGCCAGTGCAGTTACCGGTTGACCATTCACTGCAACCGTGCAATAATAGGGAGGTTGTTTTCTTTCCGACGAGGAACAATAATAGTTTCTATCTACCCCGATTTCCATTGGCTCTTCTTTCTCTTTTTGTGGACAAAACCTTGCTATGTTTCCTATACCCCCACATTGGAAACACTGTGGTCCCATCGGGGCTCTAAAGATGGGGGTTCCTGGCACGATGGATATTGGCTCTGGTTTCTTGACCACTGGGGGTCGGGGAGGTCGATGATTTATTTGTCCTCCTGTTCTTCCCGGGACTACGTCCCTTCCTCTCTGCAGGTCTTGGGCTCTACTCTAAGCACTGGCAATCTCCACAGCTGTTTCAAGGGTAAGGTTGGCTTGTTGGCGTACCCATTTTTGAATAGGGGGGTGTAAGGAGGTCAAGTATTGTTCCAAATAGATCTTAGCCATAATCCTGTGGCTGGTCTTAACCAGCGGTCCACCATATGCTTTACCGTGAAATACAGAGCCCGGGGTGTCTCTTGTGGTCCTTCTTTCATTTGTCGAAGCTTTTGACGGTATGATTCATCGTCAACCCCCAGGCGTTCCATGATGCAGCTCTTAATGTCAGGATAAGTAACTCCTGCTTGCACTGTCGCCGCTTGGTACGCTGCGTGTAAATCACCAGACAATAGAGGACCCAGGTATTGCCCCCATTTATCTGCGGGCCACGATGCTGCTGCTGCCATTCTTTCAAAATTGTTAAAGAAATAATCCGGATCTTCCCCACTCACATATCTCTGTAACACCACTGAGGGCAAAGTTGTGGGACCTCTCTGCTGTCCTAAAGCCTCTGTCAATTTAGTCATGGCTGCATCATGGGTTTGTCCTTGTCCGGAAAGCGCTTGTTGTAGTTTGCCTCGGTCTTCTTCCACTACAGTCAGGAAGCGCTCCATGACTTTCCCCAGATGTTCTTGATTTTCCGCCATTCTTGCTAGGGCTGCCTCCATAGCGCCTTTAAATCCCACTTCTGACACCACTTGTGGGAGCGCAGGTTTAATATACAGGCGAGGAGGCTGGATGAGTGTACGAACAGGTAGAGTCTTATTTTAAACAAGCTTAGATTCAGGTAAAACAGATGTCCGGGCGTCACAATAGTTCTCTTCCGGTGAGTCTTCCTCTTTGAATAGTGGGGCGGAGGGCGATTCTTCAGGCTCCTCATCTTCGAAGTCGAAGGGTGTTTCCCGGAGGCTCATAAAAGAGGAAAGAGAAGGAGCCGTCAGAACACCAGTTACCTAACTATCAGTGGGATAACCCGTCACCGCACCTTGGAAGTGTTCAGTATTATGCACAATTAGGGCGTGGAATCAGTGCTTATGGAAGGAAAGGGATCAGTGAGGGGGGGGAAACAAGGAATCAAGTAGGGAGCCCACGCCTCCAATGTAATGCCGTTTAAACCACAATAAACCCTACTTTAGGTAGACTCGGGTCATCTTATTATTTTGAGCATAGGCAAACAGTAACCACATTCAGGGTTCTTTCAGGGGTCGCGCTTATAGCAATAGGCAGTAGTATGTACAACAGGGTGAAATGCCCCTTACCTCACGCTCCTCCCACCACCCTCCGATACCTTCCCGCCTCCCTCCAATCCTCGTGGCAATCGCATACTCACCGGCCCCTGCCGCAAACTCTCCTGAGTCCGTGGCCGCTCTTCAATATCTTCTCTCCTGGGCTTCTCCACTCTGGTTTCTCCGCAGGATGTCTCCTTCCACGCTGCTCCTTCTGACGCCATCTCCCGCTCTCCAGCTTTGTGTAAATGCCCGCCCTCTTCCTCGCAGACCGCCGATTTCATTGGTCGTCCGCGATGCCTTCCGGGGTTGTTGCCGTCCTCTTCCGGGTCCTGACTACCAGCTCTCTGTAGGGATATGAAAAGACGACATGGATGCGGATCGGGAGTTTCCTCGTTCTGGTCGTGAGCCTGATCATGAGGTATTCCGGCCCATGGGTCCGCATCGGTTAGTAATTTCTCACACTAACCCCTCTCCCCTTCTACAGAAGCAAACTGATTATACAGCAAAGATCACTGGGTTCAGTAGCTGACCCCGTACCTGAGCATGCACAGATGGATATTCTACATCTCAGACACAGCCGTAATCTTCTCTCAGAAAATATCTCTTTCTCTCTCTCTTTCTCTCTCTCTCTCTCTCTGTTACATTGCTCTGCATACCTAAATGACAAGGTTAACATGTCATAAACAACAGCTGCATTTCTGTGTTGTGTCTAGGAGCGAGTGCCTGACCAGAACAAAATAACAGGGGACACTTTTGTTTGACCTTGTCTGTTGTTCAGACTAAATCATAGGAAAGAACATGATGAGAAAACGTATGCTTTCATCAGGTTCTCTGTGAAAATGTAATGTGGCACATAAGCAAACCTGTATATATTGTAATGTGTACTACGCTAATGTGACCTTTGTTATACACAGTTAGGCTAACGTAGGGAAACCACAATGGGCCCTGTGTAGAATACATGACACATCTTGTCCTCCTCTGCAGTGAAACAGCTCCACAACCGAGTAGCCCCGTCTCTCTCAGGGACCCTGTGGGACAGCATTGCTATCGCATATGCTTTAAACCATTAGCAAATGTCATCCCTTCTAAAGAAATCTTTTATCACTTACTTGGGTATAAGTACTCTCCCTTCTGTGTGCACTAAAGATACGCTGCCACCATTTGAACTGGACTCTGCACTTTTAGCCTTCACTTCCAGCTCCTTCAATCCTCTCTCATGCGCTAACTACATTTTCTTTTCCTCTATTGCTAGTTTCTGCTTCTCCAGCTCCATGCTAAGCTTCTCAAGCTTCAACTCATGCACTCTGCTCTTTTGGCTGTCTTACATTTCCGCTGGAGACAATTCTTGTGAAGAGCCACTGCTGTCTGCCCTGAAGGGCACCCTCCCTCCAGGCAGGTCCCGACCCAACAGCCCATACTACTGGATGTTTAAATCATCAGTCTCCCCTGCAGGCTATACTGAATGCCCACTTGCCTTCCTAGCTACCAACAACCCTCGGCGCCTTTTTAAAGCTCATTCCTTCCATGTGAGGTCTCTCATGGGAACTTTACATTTTTAGCACATTGATTTTAACTTTTGCACAGTGTAGGACCCCACTCTATCCTCTTCCAACATAACATCAATGGATGCAACTGAAACTGGCTAGGGCATGATGAAGATCAACACTTGGTACAAATACGTAAAAATGCAACAGCCAAAGAAGAAAAACAGTATGTGGTTGCATAGTAGTCTGCACTAATCAGTAGTAGTGTACACCAATTACTGTGGGTCAAGTATATAAATGAAAGTTCTATCCTCACCACTGGCCACCAGTGTTAGAAATGGGGGTCTCTAGTTGGCAGAGGTATGCACCTTGTCCAAGTAGGGATCCTTCCTTCTAGCCAGGATGAGTAAAGTACACTCCTACGTTTGCCTGTGCTCACCCTCTGGTAGCTTGGCACAAGGCAGTCAGGCTAAACTAGAGAGGCAATGTGTAAAGCATTTGTATATAACCCACAGTAACACAGTGAAAACACCATAAATGGACACCAGACCAGCTTAGAAAAATAAAGTATCTTCATTTAAACCAAACAAGACTAAAACGTCAAAAATCCAATATACAGATTGCAAATTATGACTTTTAAAAGGTAAAAACAGTTCTGTCCATCGGAAAATTATGGATGCATCACTTTCAGCACAAAGTACCTGGGATGCGTCAAAACCACAGGCAAAAACAGCTGTAGGCAAGGTGATGCGTAGCTTTCTTACGCACAGGGAAGGTGATGCGTCAGTTCTTTGATCCAGGGGGGTTGATGTATCAGTTTCTTCCTGCAACGCAGGGGAGTTGATGTGTTGCTTACTTACTGGAGAGGAGGGGATACATCGGTTCCTTACTGGAGAGGAGGTGATGCGTGGGTTTCTTACTGTGTGGAGTGGAGATGTGTCCATTTCTTACTGCAGCCCCAGCTTTGTTGCAGATTTGGAGCACAGGTGTGATGGGTGGGAAATCCAGACGCACTTGAGGTATTGCGGCAATGGCGAACCAGGTGCTGCATAGATTTCTCCAGCCGCCGACCGGAAATGTGTTGATTCGCCTTGCTGCAAAGCAGGCTTGCATCAGAGTTGGTGTGGTGGTCTTCGACGTTAGAGATCAGTGTACAGACCTCGGCGTGGGGTGGTTTCTTGGGCCACTGGCTGTATGGGGATGTGCTTTGACTATTCAGCTGCAAGGCAGACAAAACGTTGATTTCCATCAGAACTTTAGTCCTTGGCAGTTTCCTCAAGAAGGAACAACCTCCAGAGGCCCAGAAATGGAAAAGGAACTTCCTGGCAGGTCAGAACTCCCAGCAGTGGATTTCCAGGAAGCTGTGGGTGAAGTCTTTGTGGCCTTAGAACTTCAGAACAGGAGGCCAGCACACATAGGCCCTTGGAGAATCTTCTCAAGAAGGTTTCAAAGCAAAGTCCACTCTTTGTCCTCTCCTTAGGAGAAGCAGCAACTGAAGGCCAGCCCAAAAAAGCAACACACAGCAAAGGGGGAGTATTACTACTCACAGGTCTTTAGCTCTTCTTCCTTGGCAGAGGTTCCTCTTGATTCCAGAAACAATTAAGAGTTCTGGGGGTTTAGGTCTAATATTTATACCCCATTTTCTCTTTGTAGTCTTTGTTTCAAGAGTCTCTGAGATCAGTAAAACCAGTTTTGAGCTCGCTGGTCCAGCTTCACTCTAGGAGGTGGAGACACCATTGTACCGAGCAGACACAGTCTATTCAGCAGCTTGTGAAAACTCCTCCCACCACTCGAAATGCAGAAAGATCTATTCAGCTGGCTCTGAGTCACCCAGGAAAGGCAGTACATACTTCAACCCCCCTTGTGACTGTCTACAGTGAATGCACATTCCTAGCTCCTGTCAATCTTAAACCAGATGGTGAATACTCAAACCGGCAGAGGCACACAGAATCTTAAGGCAAGAAAATGTCCACTTTATAAAAGTGGCATTTTCAAACACAGAATTTAAAAACCACCTCTACTAAAAGGTGTGTTATTAAATTCTGAGTTCGGGGAGCCTAAACTCCATTTCTCTATCTTGTCCCAATGGAGAGTTACACTTGTAATGGTACAAGGCAGGTCCCATGTTGACATATGGGGCAGGAAGCGTTTCAATATTGTACAGCAAAATGGTAAACAACCTTTACAACGCAACTTTTACCACGCAGTGCCTTTACAACGCAACTTTTACAACGCAAACTATTACAACGCATTGCACTGGGGGCGCTCTAGGATAGGGAATAGGTTTAATGTACTATCCAACACCTTCCCTACTATCCACGGGGACTGGAGTTGGAATAGTAAATTAAAAAATTCACTATCCAGCGCCTAAAAGCACTATGCGTTGTAATGGTATGAGTTGTAAAAACCGTGTTGTAAAAGCATGCGATGTAAAAGCATGCGTTGTAATGTCATACATCCATCCTGTCATTGGGGGTACCTTGGGCCTACCTGAGGGGTGCCTTACGTGTGGAAAAAGGGATGGTTAGGCTATGGCAAGTGGATACACTTGCCTGGTCGACATGGCAGTTTAAAACTGCCCACACAGACACATTTATAGAGATACTCATGGGTGGCACAACCAGTGCTGTAAGTCTACTAATAGCATTTGATTTGCAGGCCCTGGCTCACTCAGTGCACTTTACTAGGGATTAACCAGTAAATCAAATAAGCTATTCACTGATAATCAATGTGAATTACATTTTACACAGGAAGCACTTGCACTTTGGTACTGATCAGCAGTGGCAAAGAGCCCAGAGTACCTTAACCAGCAAAAACGAAGTCCAGCACACAACCAAAAATACAGGAGGCAGAGGCAAAAAGGCAGGGTAAACCACACCATGGATGGCAGGTCTAACATCCTGACATGGGAAACTCAAGATCCTTTTTAGGTCGAGGGACCTATAAGCTGCGAAGCAGCCTCCGGTCCGGAGATCTTATGTTGTATAGTAGGGCAGTTTAGACCCGCCTCTCAGCTCCGTTCGCTTCCATTGGCTGGCATCCTAAACAGAGGCCAGCCATTGGAAGAGAAGTGAGTCACTCCAAACAAGCCCCGTCTTTTTCGGATTCGGGGGCGTAAGTTTTGCTGTCCTTTAGCTCGTGACGTCGTCCGTCACTCAGGACAGCAAAACACCCCCCCGAATTCGAAAAATTCCGGAAGCTTTTGGCCGCCATTGTTGCCTGTCCACCGCCGAGTCTTCAAGTGAAGAGAGCCTCCTCCTCGAGTCGCCCGCGAGCCTGAAGGCAGCACCGCAGTGAAGGTGAGCCGTTTTCCTACAGAGCTGTTCCCGCCCCCTCCCGCTGTGTCTGCAGCCCGCCCGCCCAGGATCTCAGCGTCGGGGAGGGGGGGGGCATTAGTTTTTCACCCACAGAGGGAAAGGCGTGGGGCAAGGAAGCGAGGCATTGAAACCAAAAGGATGTGACCATGCGGTGGCAACGAGTGTGTTTGTGTAGAGCCAGCCCGCCTCGCACATTTATTACTGTTATCTGGCCTCAGCCGAGGTGACGATGATTCTGCATTCTGCTACATTCCACCCTCACCAAAAGTGAGGACTCCGGGATCGCAACATCCACAGCTGCAGCAGGATCGAAACTCGCTACCTCAACTGAGCCCGATATCCCCGCCGTGATCTCCCTCCTCGCCGGGACACGGTGAGCCGTTATCAGCAGAGCCTGGAACAGCGCAATCGGAAGGGCCCCGGAGGATCAGGGGGCCCTGGAGGAGGCGTACCCGGGGGTAACAAGCAGCAGCCTGGCAAGGAGCAGGCGGAGGTAACCGAGCAGCGGAACCACACACTCATCATGGGATCGCCGATCCGTGACCCGCTGCATCCTGAGCCGATAACGAAGCCCTGGTGAGAAACCATCGGCCGATCCAACAAACAGCCACCCTGGGCCCCTCCCGCTCATAGGATCCGTGGGAGCCCTGAGAAGAAACTGAATTCAGGTGGATGCGGTTCCCTTTGAGATGACCAGAGAACGGCTGCTCGTTGCTTCCGGCCGTCGCCAGCACTCAGTCTTGGAGACAAATTATCTGCACCAGTGAGTGTCCGCGAGGCCTGGGACGGGGGTCTACCCTCAGGATCCCTGATCTTAACTTTTGCTGCCCGACGCACTATCCGCAGTACCAGTGAAGACCTCTTCACAACTTTTTAAACTGTAATTCATCTTCATCATATTGAAAGGCGAACATTTGCCGATGTATCACAAACATTTTTAAAACCCTTAAATCGATCCCAGCACTGAGGTATCTGTGCGTTGCACAAGAAGAACTTCAGAACCGTTCCAACCAGGAGTAAATGTAGGCCATTGTCACTTGCAATGTACAAGCTCCAGTCCCAGAAAGATAGCTCAAGAGCTGGGTGCCTGCCAGTGCTATGTGGGTACCTGCTGGTCAACGATTCCTGTGACACAAAGATGGCTTGGCGGGTTAATACATGCAAGTGTGTGTGTTTAGCTCTTTAAAGAGAACATATTTCTGTTAGCAGGAGTATCTGCACATCTGTAATGTGTGTGTGGCAGTCCGTGCACCCGTCCCCCGCCCTGGTGAGATGCGGAGACCGGCAGTCCTTGCACCCCTCCCCCGCCCTGGTGAGATGCGGAGACCGGCAGTCCTTGCACCCTCTCCCGCCCTGGTGAGATGCGGAGACCGGCAGTCCTTGCACCCCTCCCCCGCCCTGGTGAGATGCGGAGTCCGGCCGACCTTGCACCCGTCCCCCGCTCTGGTGAGATGCGAAGTCCGGCAGTCCTTGCACCAGTCCTCTGCCCTGGTGAGATGCGGAGTCCGACAGTCCTACCACCCGTCTGCGTCAGAGGTTTCAGGGAGCAGCTTTAACTTAAGAGCATTTAACTCTGCAGTAGTGTCGCCCTTCACTGTATATAATGTGACGTCAAAGAGACTCGCCATGGTTCTTCCAGTCTCATCATTACAAAACGGAAGCATTTTCAATGTTCTGTACAACGAAGCCACAGCTGTTTCTTATTTATCTTACAATCACTGACAAAGCCAATAGTCCTGGCTTGTTGTAGGTGTAATGTTCCTTATTGTATTCTATATCTGGAGGCAATGACAGAAGCAGCAAAATACCAGCGTGGGGGGGGGCACTATGCGCATATTTTTAAGCCACGCCCCTAATTGCATCTGCCCCAGTTGTTTCATTCCATGTAAAGCTCTGCTGGAGCCCCCAGATGCGCGTCTAATTCAGACATTTCCGCTGAAGTACACTGTTCTCCTCATTCAGGCTGCTCTGTAGTATCACGTGCAAGAGCGTGAGAGGGGTTAGTGTGGAAAAGTCAGCCCATATCGCACCTGATGCCCAGGCTGCTGGCGCAGGGCGCCTCTTAGTTCCCATCTTGAACAATTACCAAATAAAGAGACGGGCGCTGGGAGCAAGAAAACAAGAACAGAGTTTTATTTCTCATGAGGAGAGCCTGTCATTTCGGACACTCGCATAGTGTCTTCAGGAGGTGCTCTAACAAGTTTCTCTGAGGCTTCGTCTTTTATACACATGTTTATGATGCACAAACATTCCTTATTGCAATAAAGACGCTTTTGAAGTAGGAAAAAGCATGCTTGGAATCCCAGCTTCAGGCCTATTCCCATACCAGTCGCTCAGATGTCATCCTCCCCTCCTGAATGTAACAAGAGATTGTGATCTCTCAGCCGGACATTCCTACAGGACACGAGGGCAGGAGGGGATGATCAGATCAAAGGTTGGGCAGGCTATAAGATCGGGCACTTCGGTTGGTGTATCACGGTTTTGTTATGCTGGGCAGGAAAAAGGGGGGGGGGGTGTACACCCACGAGGCTTGGTCTTAGGACTTGGGACCGGGTCGAAAGGCCAAGTGCAGCTGGGGGGGGCTCGTCAGCTGAGGGGAAGGGTGTTCTTGGGAGGAAATGGGGGGGTGTGGGTCAAGCAGGAGTGTTACTTCTAGAGCAGGGTCACGCAGAGGGAGAGGGTCTTATGGCCGATGCATGAGCAGTGCGCGCGGGGAGGGGTGCCGGGGGTTTAACAAACGGGCAGAGAGGCCATGGTGCCTAAAATGGCTGTCGTGTGCGTGTGTGCATGGGACTATGCTGGCGGGATAACACAGTCAGTGTTTCGCTATATCCGTTCTGCTTACAACAAGGGGTACAGTGAACACAAATGAACGCCGCTTATGTGCATATACATTGCCATTTTCAACAGTCGCCGCTTTTTTACATAAGCTAGTTCATTTTACCTCAACTGACGGAGTGTACACATAGCCATGTGTGGCCAATGAAATAGCGTTTGTCAATACTAGCCGATTGCGTGTAACCATATACAGTCGATACGATTGGCAGAATGCGGTATAAATGATTTTACATTTGTTGGGTTATTCATATAAGTCTAGAGATCGGCATAATACTTAGTCGGGGTCAATCAAGAAAAAGGTTCCGACACATTATAGAATCAGGTTCTGACTTTCTCTCCGGTGACATCAACATACAGTAAAAAGTGCTCTGATACCTTGGGGTCTTGTCAGTGCTATAAGAGACTTTTGGAAAACTAAATACATGAGTGACCGATGAAACATTTTTGAAAGCAATACAAAATGGTTGAGGGAGGAATTCAGTTCGATACAAGCAATTAGTCAAGGGGTGGGTAGAAAGTTCAGGAAGGGGGGGTCTTAGTCACAATGTCTCTTTAACAGCGAGCCATCACTGGTAGGCTCTGGTAGTCCGTCTTCTTTCGTTGGCGCTGTTGAGCACCGGCGGTGGAGCTATAGGTCCAGCTCGGATTCATCCTTACGCGTTGCAGGGTGCGATCAGTCCTCTGCTGTTAGATCACAGTCCTGTTTGCTAACTGATTTTCTTAGGGGTGCCTCATGCTGGGCACCTGCGTGTCTTTCTTCTTCCGTGGCAAAACCTTATTCTATCTAAATGCTGCTCTTCTTTTCTGAGTCAAAAGTTATGCGAAAAGGGTGATGTTGTTGAATAATCGAGGGAAGAGAGGGCGGAGTGGGATCAGATCTTTGAACACACCAAGGGACCAAAGGAGCAAAGGACGACGAGCAGGCAGGCCCATCAGTCGGGCTCAAAAGGGACGGGGACTTCAGGCACGAGTGGGTCAGCAAATCGAGGGCTTCAAGGCAGCCCTTCAATTCTTCTACTGCCGAGTTTGAGAGTGGTGCCTCATCCCGCGTCTCGTTGCTCAGCGACTCCACCTTTGGTTGAGGTCACACGTGCTTCATGATCTGTGGCCAGGCTGTGCGTCACGTCCAGCTCCTCTCCTCCGGTGATTGTATCTTTGAATGGGTACAAAACAAGTTTTAGAAAAACTGGCAGGAGAAGACATTTATACATCTCAATTCCGTCCCCAATCCTAAGTAGGTGGGGATAGGTTCATCGGTCACAGTCAGAAGTCATCACTTATGGAGTATGTAGGAGGGCATTTCCACTGAATTCGTAAGCCTATTTGGCGTTCATTCGTGACGTACGTGGAGAGAAATCGGACTCCCATCGACAGTGTATTCTATCAAACTCGAAATCGAGTCCTTAGGTAGAGACTCGCCCTTTTTTTTAACCCAAGTACTGACAATCTTACATTTCCCTTCGGGGTCGGCTAACTCTTGCAAGCAGGGGGGTTATCATCATGAGAGGGCAGAGGTTAAACATGCTTTTCTTGGGGAGCGACGGCTAATCAAGGTCATCAATTACGCTTAGGGGATAACTGATATGGAGCTGGGGTCAATCGGGAGAAGCGAGGACGCTTTGGACAGGGAGCTGGGGTCAATCGGGAGAAGCGAGGACGCTTTGGACATCCGCACTTAAGTGCAGAGGGGTGAGGCAATCTGGGCATTGGGGATTGCATTTCTAACGAACTGAAAAACAGAAGACCATTGACGCTATAGTCCCCCTATAAAAAGGCCAGATTAGGGGACATCAGTCGTCTTACCTGTCCTTTCTTTCATTACCAACTCGGGTTCTATCGTTTTGCAGAAAGGAGAGGTAGTAATATGGCAAGTTACAATCGTTTTAGTTCCTGTCAATTTTGCCGAACACCTTTGTGTTCGAAGAGACCCAATTAGGTTTGTGCAGGTGGGGCACAACGTTACCACACAAGGGAGGAGGGAACAGGGGGATCCTCAGAGAGAGAGAGAGAGAGAGAGAGAGAGAGAGAGAGAGAGAGAGAGAGAGAGAGTCCGCACTCTAAACGAACCATTCGGTACACGTATGACATGGAGAGAGAGAGAGAGAGAGAGAGAGAGAGAGAGAGAGAGTGAGAGAGAGAGAAACGTGTACAATAATAGGCCATTTAGTGCGCACACAACACAGAACAGCAGGGATCAAGTAATACGGAAACACAGGCAGAGGGACGACGTAGATCCATACATTACGTACACACAAACTCAGGCGGGGAAGACAGTACATGTATTATATACAAAAATCCAAGACAAAACATAGAACAGTTATTGGTATTATACACAAAAATCCAAGACAAAACATAGAACAGTTATTGGCCAAAATGATCTCTTCCTGTATGCTGCGCATCCTTAGCATCCTAAGCTCTTTTTACCTTTTTCTTCTCTTTTATCGTCGGCTGCCTTCACTGGTGGCTTTGGTTGCACACACTTACGCCTTTGGCAATTGGTCAAGAACTAATCTGGTCGGGCTAATGTGTTTCCAGGCTGAGGCAACAGTGGGTGTCAGTTGTGAGAACAATGGGGCAGCTTTGAGTTTCATGTCTATGAGGGTGCGAAAGGAGGTAGTAGATTTTAAACACTGGCAACATTCCTAGTCCTCCGAGCGGAGGGTACTCGGGTAAACCTCATCTCGGAATATTCCTTAAACTTTCCCTATTTAGTTAAACGTAGGAATTTATTCATTATCCAAAATACCCTCCACAAAGAAAGGCAGAGGCCACGATAGTAATTTATTCATTAGTGCACGTCATTCCTGGTTGTATTATTCGGGGTGCCAAGCGAAGTCATATTTTGTAGTTTCCGCTTCAGGCTGTCCTCCCAAGCGCTAAGTTCAGGGAGAGAAATAGTCATTGTTCGCTCGTCGTGTGTAGGCACCATAATCGAACCCCTTTTTCCCATCTCTTCGTCCGCTAGATCACCATTTTTTATTTTTTTTGTACTTTAATCGACGTTCCGATGTGACCTGCAGAAAGAGGGAAAAAGAAGGGGGGCGGGGGCAGCATTTAAAAACACATTAGCGCGCATAAACCCGAAAAGGCTTTTACTTACTACATACTTGGTCTATCTCCACGGGACGCAGTCCCTGCCAACTTGGCGTTTAAGCCCAGGTGGACCATTTAGTGTGGGAGAGATGATTATCGGAAGCCTGTGGATAGCATAGGTCGCCCAAGTGTGGTATTACGGATCGTGTGCAGGGGGGTCAGGTGGCACTCCTTCGGGGCGACTAAGGGGCATTTTAAAACAACTTTCCTGATACAGGTAGCATATAAAATATAGGCTAAATACCAGGATCTTTAGCGTTTGCTTTAGGCTGTACAAAAATGAAAAACACATACAACAAAAACCTGGACCATTCATATTTGCAATATTTCTGCGTACTATACTTTTTAACCCTTAACTAATCGAGCTGAGCCATTTCACCTGTATTTTAGTTATATCGGAAATAGTGGTCATTTATTCGAAACTTACCAATCTACGCGTGACAACTACGTTTGCTTATTCCAAGAATCTTTAATAAGAATGTCGGTGCACAAATACGGGCCTACAACCCCGTGGGCCGGCCACGGAGCAGGCTGGAACTGTACATGTGGGGATACTTATTAGTGGAAAACCTAATGGAGTCGGTGGTCGTTGATTTCATAATAAAAAGTGCGACAAGTGCAATAAAATCATATCAAAACTTCAGTGTGAGCGAGTATCATAAGTGTTGAAATTCAAACTTTCAATAATCATGATGCGCCAAAACTTAACAACAATTCATTGTCTGAATGTTCAATCAGTACCCATCTCATGTCAATTCATTGTCCGAACACATAATCAGTACCCATCCCATATCAATTCATTGTGTTTAAAAACTGCATACATATTTCATGACACCAAGGCTGAGCAATCGGGGTACAACAAGGAGTTGAAAGTTTCATTTGTACCAGCGCCATTTTGGGGGCAGCCAGGCAGATCCAGGCATAGTCAAAATCTCCACCAACTCGTGGTTGGCCCAGAGCCTCCTTCGGCAGTCCAAAAGTTCCGTTAAAGGGCAACAGAAAGGATCGGCAGTATGAACCATCAGTCAAAGGGGGAGGGAGGCAACAATTTTTTCTACCGGGTCATACTGGGTTTTTACCGGAACTGAGTTTTCACCGGAACTGATCCGAACTGTAGTCTGCAGGATTTTAGTCATTCAAACTGAGGCTGGCGTTAGCATGGGAGCGCCGATGTCTCGCGGCTACATTTTCATCGTTCCGCGGGCAATCATGGCAGTCATTCCCCATCTGGGGTGTCTGCGGGGGTCAGGGGCCCCCGTGGCTCTTATAGAATCTTCAAAGTCGAGGAGAACACTTCTGATTGTGGGACTCATTTCTTAATCAACAAGCAACCGGGCCATCCCTTCACGCCGGGCCCGCGCCTGCAGGGTCGACCGCCATTTTACGAGTGGACGAACCCTTGTCGGGTGAGTGGAGCGTTGGGGGTGCCACTGGGGGCCTCCACCTGGGGAGGTGGGGGAGGCTCGTTCGCGCCGCCTCTCCCTCCCAGCGCACCCCACGCCGTTTTTCTCGGCGTTAACATTCATGATGGCCGGACCAGGCGATGAGAGGGGGTGGGGGGGTCGGAGGCATAGGCAAGACATCCCTCCCCCCCGGTGGCCTGCACGGTGCCGCTTCAGGGCCGAACGGGGAGCTTCTACCAAGCCGTGGTTGGACCAGGAGATGCGAGGGGGGGGGGTCGGTGGCATGAGCAAGACATCCCCCCCCCATGTTGTCGCAGCCATTATTGAAGAAAGAAGAGGGGACGCCCGGATCCCGTCGGCCTCGGCTCCTCTTCTGGCCCACCTTACGCGACGACCTCTCCGACCGACGGCTGGCAGCAGGACCCGCCCTACACGTGCCGAAGATCTCGTCTTCCGGATGGGCGTAGCCGCGGACCTGTTGCACTTCGGGAGTTTCCAGAATGGGGGTAGGTATCTGCTGACTTGTATCTATCTCATGTTACCGTTATTGGGGCGTGGCAGGCGGGACAGACATGTTGGGAGCAGTGAGAGGTGGCGAAGCCTAGTTGCCTCGTGGCCGTCGCGATGTCAAGCTTGACTTCTCTCACCATTTTCATGTTTCTTATTACGGGCTTATTTCTAACGTTTCTTATTTCTAGCGAAAATCATGTGTTTTATCGTGAGCTTATTTCTAACGTTTTCCTATTTGTGGCGAAATCAAAAAAAACTCATCAGTGGCCTACTGATTTTGCTTTCTTATTTCTTTCTCTCTTTGTTTCCTTTTTTTTTTTTTTTCTCTTTCTAGCGTGTTTCATGCTAAGGTTTCTGTTAACAGGATACGGTGATTACTTCGTTATTGTTGCATATGTCCTTTTTATTAGGGGTGCCCTCCGGTCGAGCCAGATGACCTACCTCTAATAAATGGTCCGGGTGGAACTAGTTTACCAATCAGTGGGGAGTAGATAGGCACGAGAGATTACAACGGGGGACAAAGGTCCACATTACCTACCCTTCACTACTTGCAAAGATTAGACAGAATATTTCTTTTCTACGTTATTTGCAAACAGGGAATGCCTCAAAAGAACTATTCCTTGAACAATAAATGTCCAGACAATCAATCAATCAGTGGGGAGAAAAACAGGTATGACGGATTACAATAGGGGACAAAAATCTGCATTACCTATCCTTCACTATCTGCAAAGGGGGGCAGAATATTTCTATTCTTCCCTGTTTGTAGACAGGGAATATCTCAAAGAGCAATAATCGATAAAAATCAATAACAAACAATCAGTGGGGAGAAATATAGGCATGACGGATTACAATGGGGGACAAACGTCTGCATTACCTATCCTTAACTATTTGCAAAGAGAGAGGAACGTTCCTATTCATCGCTGTTTGCAAATAGAAAATGTCTCAAAGAGAACCAATACTTCAAGTACAATCAATCAATCAATCAGATTGGAATAAAGCCATCCTACCAATCGGACGTAAAGACGTCCTACTTAACCTTACCCGGACCGGACCGTGTGGGCAATTCTTCGCCTTCCCTTTTCCAGCGCCCAATCGTTCTCTTTCTCCATGTTTTTTACCGCAGCATTCCTGTGGGATTCCAGTCAGGACAGTAGGTCACTTGAGAGAGGTCCGTTTGGAATCGGTGAAGATCATTCAATCGGCAGCCGGACGAGGGCCCTCTCAAGGCAGGTATACTTCAATCGTTTAGATGTTCACCCCATCGTCTGGACCTCTCTTACCGGACCTTATGTCGCTGATGGACCCCGCGTTGGGACGCCAATTGTGGAAAAGTCAGCCCATATCGCACCTGATGCCCAGGCTGCTGGCGCAGGGCGCCTCTTAGTTCCCATCTTGAACAATTACCAAATAAAGAGACGGGCGCTGGAAGCAGGAAAACAAGAACAGAGTTTTATATCTCATGAGGAGAGCCTGTCATTTCGGACACTCGCATAGTGTCTTCAGGAGGTGCTCTAACAAGTTTCTCTGAGGCTTCGTCTTTTATACACATGTTTATGATGCACAAACATTCCTTATTGCAATAAAGACGCTTTGAAGTAGGAAAAAGCATGCTTGGAATCCCAGCTTCAGGCCTATTCCCATACCAGTCGCTCAGATGTCATCCTCCCCTCCTGAATGTAACAAGAGATTGTGATCTCTCAGCCGGACATTCCTACAGGACACGAGGGCAGGTGGGGATGATCAGATCAAAGGTTGGGCAGGCTATAAGATCGGGCACTTCGGTTGGTGTATCACGGTTTTGTTATGCTGGGCAGGAAAAAGGGGGGGGTGTACACCCACGAGGCTTGGTCTTAGGACTTGGGACCGGGTCGAAAGGCCAAGTGCAGCTGGGGGGGGCTCGTCAGCTGAGGGGAAGGGTGTTCTTGGGAGGAAATGGGGGGGGTGTGGGTCAAGCAGGAGTGTTACTTCTAGAGCAGGGTCACGCAGAGGGAGAGGGTCTTATGGCCGATGCATGAGCAGTGCGCGCGGGGAGGGGTGCCGGGGGTTTAACAAACGGGCAGAGAGGCCATGGTGCCTAAAATGGCTGTCGTGTGCGTGTGTGCATGGGTCTATGCTGGCGGGATAACACAGTCAGTGTTTCGCGATATCCGTTCTGCTTACAACAAGGGGTACAGTGAACACAAATGAACGCCGCTTATGTGCATATACATTGCCATTTTCAACATTAGGAAGGAATCTGAAATAGTAGGGGCTGCTGCCATAGTAACTGAAAAGGAATGTTATTTTTTTGTCCCTTTTGCGGTAGTCAGACTACAACAAACCCGGATGGGCCTCTCTTTCAAGGTGTATTTCTTGTTAAGTGTTTTTTGCTGCTGGGGTGAAAATGCTGTTTTCAGCCCCTTGGAGCTCTGACACTACTTCCTGCCGGAGCCTCTGATTGGGCAGTTTTGTGTAGATTCAGGGAGTTTGGAATTAACTCTTTCTCCCAGCCTCGCAGACGGAAACGTATGTGTCTGTGTGTGCATATGTGTGTGTGCGTGCCTGGGCATGTGTGCGCATCTGTGTATGTGTGCATGCCTGTGTGTGGTTGCCTGTGCATGTGAATGCATCTCTGTGTGCGCGCATCTGTGTATGTGTGCAAGCGCCTATGTGTGCATCTGTGTGTGTGTGCCTGTGTGTGCCTGTGTATGTGCACACCTGTGTTTGAGTGTGTGTGTGCGCATGTGTGTGTGTGCATCTGTGTGAGCGCGCGCGGGTGCCTGGGCGAGTGCGCGCATCTGTGTGTGTGTGCCTGTGTGTGTTTGCCTGTGTTATGTGTGTGTGTTTGCCTGTGTATGTGAAAGTATTTGTGTGTGGACGTGCCTGTGTGCGCGTGCGTGTCCAGGGTAATGCAATCCTTCCCTTCTGTCAAGATTAACATACAAATGAATGTTATGTTTGTACCACAAGTGCCGTTGTCAGAATGAAGTGACTGCTGCTGATGTGGCCCGGCCTCGCCTCCACATGGGGCTCTGATCAGGTCTTTCTCGCCAGCCTGAAGTCTCTTTAGTCAGGCCAGCTCAGTGTCCTGGTCCCTGCGAGGTGCGAGCCCTGAGCTCGGACATTTTTGTTATTTCGAAAATGTTCCCTTGCTCAGAAATGTGAGCGCACATGTGTTTCGAGTTAACTCCTAGATAGACGGGAACGCAGCCCGGGCGTCCTTCGGGCCGGGCCCGAGCTCGGCGGCGTTCAATATGTGCGGGGTTATCGAGGAGTCTCCCCATCTCATGTAAAGCGGGGTGTAGTAGTGTTGGGGTGCAGAGAGAGTGGAGACGAATAGAAGAAACTTTGCGTTAGAAGTTTTAGGTAATCACAGAAATATTCCTTTGTCTAACCACAATCTCCGCGCTGATTGGAGGGAGAGAAGAGACAGAAAGAGAGAGAGATAGATCTGACTGTCTCAGAGTGTCTCTTGCAGGCTGTGATCTGTTTTCAATGGCCTCTCTGTGGGGAGGGGTTTGGGGGGAGAGAGAGATCTGTGTCTGTCTCAGAGTGTCTCTTGCAGGCTGTGATCTCTTTTCAATTGCGTCTCTGTGGGAGGGGGTGGGGGGAGAGAGATCTGTGTCTGTCTCAGAAAGTCTCTTGCAGTCTGATCTGTTTTCAGTGTCCTCTCTGGGGGGGAGGGGGTTAAAGAGAGAGATCTAAGTCTGTCTTAGACAGTGGTCGAAGTGGGGAAAAAAAAGTAGGGAACTGTGGGTGGAGAATCAGGGGGCGGGAATAACCGAAGATGAATCAGTGGGCGAGTCAGGGTGTGGTGTTGGGTTCAAAATCAGGCCTACATACTCTGCTAAACTCTCTAACACCTTAGTATAGAAGTTGGCACGGACACTGGAAAAGGTAAAAGACAAGTTTATTAAGACCATGGGGTGGTGATACATTCCAACAGCACCCTTCGGTAATGTAAGAAGTAGCACACCGAACATCGGTGCGCGACCTCTTTTATACAGTTTAATAGCAATAAAAAGATAGGCGGTTACAAGTTACACATTTTAGGTACATATAAGGTCATTTTTGGAACACAGCCAACACGTGGGAGGAGTTACAACAGCACTGGTCAGTTAGCGGGAACATTCCTGAAGAGTGACCAAGTAGTGCGTAATGCGCATGTGCGCTTGACCAGTACTAAAAATAGCCTGTTGCCGAGCAAACTAGTGACCATGGGTATCGAGAAAGGACGAAAGGGCATACTGACCACGAGGCAGCGTGTTCATAGGAAACGGAAGGCAGAAGGATTCAAAATGGCCCCCGTTCGTTTTGGTCAAGTTAACAGAAAAGACCGTGTAGCTGTGCTAAACGCTAACTCAGGAGCTGCCAAAACACGACAGACGGCCCTTTTAGCGTTTAGCAAAAGCTACCTCATAGTGGACATAGTCAGAACGTTCATCCTCAATGTCAATAGCCATAATTTTTAATACTTCATCATTGCTCAGTTTCTCTTGCTTGACAATAGTTCGTTTGGACGGAATGCAGGCTGTGATACATACAGAACATAATGTAGGGCCACATTGAATACATAGACAAAGGAAAAATAGTACTCCAATAAAAACACAGAGAATTGTTAGCAATTTCCAGCCCCAAGTACTAAGCAGGGTCCAGAACCAACCAGAGAAAGTCCATGTTCCGCTTTCTGGGTGGATCTCAGCAGCTATCTTGTGTAATTTTGTAATTGATTCATATACAGAAGGTGAGTTATCTGGTACGTACACGCAACAACTACTTCCGATGACGCGGCATGCTCCACCTCTATCAGCTAGTATCACATCTAGAACCATTCTATTCTGGAGCGCTACAATTCTGGTAATTTGCAATTCCTCAGTAATGTTCCCTAAAGCAGAAGCAGTTTCGTTGGCAACGGCTTCCACCACACGTGTAAGCCGCCTTATCTTTCTACTATTTAATGCAGCTCCTACGAATGAAAATAACCCCAAATTGAAATCTACATATTGTTGCAAAGTGGTATCAGTCTGGTCTATTTCATCAAGGTCTATTGATCGTTTCGCTCTATTCAATATGAAATCATGATACAAAACATAATCATTGTGATACATGGGAGGAGCAATAAACACAGGTGGTAATACAAATGCTATATAACACGTTCCCAACCATCCCAATGGTAGACGATGGTATCCCTTATTTCCACAAACGAAATATGTGTTATGCGAAGCTACAAATGCAATTCCAGTTGGTGTATCAAAGGTAAGTGTAATATTACATTCACTGCGACCTACGGGGATTGTACCTTTATTTCTAATACACAAATCTGCTTTTGTATCAATCACGGTTATTATATGCATGTTCGTAACATTTATAAATCTTTGATTCGTATATACACGAGGCGTAGAAATATTGTCCGGACGATATTCTTCCCATTCGAATTTAGTTCCTTCAGCATGTGGATAGCCATCTTTATCGTTATAGCATATTTTATTCAACCGAAAAAGTAATCCACCCTTCGTTGGCCATCGCAGAGTAAAAAGAAGAGTGTACCAAGCATGACAAGAACCATTATGAGAAAACGGGAGAGGAATGAGTGGTGTTCCTCCCTTCTTCTGATGTCCGGGCAACATCCCACATACCCAACAATTGGACGTGTTGGTCATGTTATGAGTATGATGCAAAATCTTAATAAAACTGTTATTCAAATAAGTCTGCCTATGTCTTTCTTCATGGAAAGGCAGAGTGAAATGAAAATGTTCAGACGGACTTGGAGTGGTGGGCAGTAAATGTTCTCGTGCAGGAAACAACAGTTCTATAGTCCAGGCTAATACTGCGATCACCACTACGGTCAAGACAAACAAAACAGCACCAAGAATTCTCCCTCTTCGTGTCGAAGGAGATGCCATAGTTCACAAAACAATACTCTTCAAAAAGCAACACTTAAACGAAAAAAAAATTAAAACGATGGTTCTGAACCGAGGCTGCCGTTGATTTGTTCTCCGGGATTCAAGACGGGTGTCGCTACACTGGGCAGAACTGATCCCCCCCCCCTTGATATTCCCGGCTTCCGTTTCACAAACCTCAGAGCGGTTACCAACCAGTTTCAAAAGAGCACAAAAGAAATTCTTATTTCCTGGGGCGCAGGTTATACTTCACTTTATCAGAAACAACGTGGTCCGGGAAGGCTCCCTTTAATTCATCAGGCGTGACAGCTGGGCTCTTTTCTGTGTCCAAAATCTTTCTGTAGTCGGATAGCACCACAGGGCTCACCAGATCCGGAGAGACACGTCGGCAGTGCGTTGAATGAATCCACCGCTTCTTATTGGTGACTCTCACAGCAGTTCGCGTAGCCAACAACACTTGCTCAGGGCCATGCCATCTCGGTTCCAAACTGCTGGATCGCTCAAAGATTTTGACCATCACGTGGTCCCCAGGGCGGAGATCGTGAGCCTCACCAGCGGAGTTATCAGGGAGCGCCTCTCGAACCTGTTGATGAATAGAAAGCAAATCATTTGTTAATCGTGCCAGATAATCGTTCATCATTATACAAGGCATGTCATGTATCAAACGAGGTTTCGGAACTCCCCAGATATTCATAGGCCTTCCAAACACTACTTCATAGGGTGTGAGGCCAGATCGAGAATGTGGCACTGATCGAATGGACAGCAATGCCAGAGGCAAAGCGTCCGGCCATTTCAGAGATGTAGATGCCACTATCTTTGCTAGCTTCAGCTTCAGAGTTGCATTGTATCGTTCTACTAAACCTGCTGATTGCGGATGAAAGACAGCATGGAATCGTTGTTTGATTCCCAATCCTTTCAGGACATATTCCACTACTTTTCCAATGAAATGAGGGCCATTATCACTCCACATAAGTTTACAAACTCCGTAGCGCGGGAAGTACTCCTTGAGTAGCACCTTAGCTGTTGTCAACGCTGTATTGTCTTTCGTAGGGTAAGCCTCAATCCATTTGCTGAAGGCACACACCACTACTAGAACATACTTGAGATTATTACAGCGTTCCAGCTGGATGTAATCCATTTGTAGTACTTCGAATGGTGCAGTAGGTGGAACAAACCCACCTTTAGGAGTATGAGCCCCTTGTCCAGGATTATGCTGCAAACATATCAGACAGGTCTGCACTACTCTTTTAGCTGTGCTAGCAATGTCAGCATTTTCCCAAACTCGTGGAAGCAATTTAGTAATTGCGAGAGCTCCAATGTGTGCCAGTCCATGTGTCATTTGCACCATTGTTTGTAAATAGGCCATAGGTAGTTTCCATCTCTCCATATCTTTACTACGCCAGCAACCCTCATCATCCAATACTCCCTCGGTGGCCCATTTCACAAGTTCTGCCTCTGATGCTGACTTCTGTATATCGAGTATTTCTTCTCTAGCATCATGCCACCGCTCAGCTTGTGACTTCACCACATACATGGGGAAATTATTTTGTAGCATAGCGGTCTCTCTTGCAATGTGATCTGCAAAGGCATTGCCCTGTCCTATTTTGTCCGTCACCTTTTTATGTGCACTGCACTTGACTATTGCAACTTTCTTTGGGCACAACAGTGCATTCAGGAGATCGCGTACCAATTCTCCATGCATGATGTGTACTCCGTGTGAAGTCAGGAATCCTCGTTCCTTCCAAAGTAGGCCAAAATCATGCACTACTCCGAAAGCGTAACGACTATCCGTGTAAATGTTCACACATAGTCCAGCACTTAACTCACATGCCTTCGTTAAGGCTATCAACTCAGCCGCTTGAGCTGATTTTTGGGGTATCCGTGCTGCTTCTACCACAGTCTTAAGTGTCGTGATCGCATAAGCTGCGGAAGTCGTACCATCTGGTAACCTCACGCACGATCCATCAACCCACAGTTCCCCATCTACATCTGGAAATGGCGTATCCTGTAAATCGATACGACCCTTTGTCTGTTCCTCAGTCAGGAAAACACAATCATGTTGTTCTTCCTTCTGGGTCTCAACAACAGGATCCGGCAATAAAGTAGCAGGATTTAGTGTTGCACATCGTTTTAGTGTGATGTGCGGTGCCAACAACGTTAGCTCATATCCTGTCAGACGGGCACTAGTTAGATGCTGTGTTTTCGTTTGATTCAGTAACGCATCTACTGCATGGGGAACTAGCACCAACAATTTGTGTGACAAAACTATTCCCTCACTTTGTCGTATCGCAACTGCTGTTGCTGCAACTGCTCGAAAACATCCAGGCAATCCTCGAGCCACAGGGTCGAGTACCGCCGAGAAGTATGCACAAGGCCTCTGTTTGTCTCCGTGTGTCTGCACTAACACTGACAATGCGCACCCATCCTTCTCGTGTACATACAATGTAAAAATCTTCGTGTAATCAGGTGTACCTAACACTGGTGCAGAACAAAGAGCTTGTCTCAATTGTTCAAAAGCATTCTGACATTCATCCGTCCATTCAATGGGAATCGGTGTATCTTTAGACAATAATGCCAACAATGGTTTAACGACATGTGAAAAACCCAGTATCCATTGCCTACAAAAAGACGTCAGACCTATAAAGGCGCGAACATCCTTCTGAGTGCGAGGGACTGGAGTATCTAGGATTGCTTGAATACGATCTGGTGTCAATGCACGGCCCTCCTTAGACAAAAGATGACCGAGGTAGGTCACCTTTGGTCTACAATATTGCAGCTTTTTCTTCGAAACTTTATGATTATGTTTGGCCAGGAAGGAAAGCAAAGCAAAGGTACTCTTCTCACATTGTTCTGGCGTCTCTGCAGCAAGTAAGATATCGTCTACATATTGAATGAGAACCACTCCCTCTTGTAAGTCAAAAGAATCAAGCTGTCTTTTTAATGCTTGACTATAAATACTAGGACTTTCAGTATAGCCTTGAGGAATTCGACAGAATCTGTACGATTTATTATTTAATGTAAAGCCGAATAGATATCGACTGTCAGGATGTACAGGGATCGAAAAGAAGGCATTCTTCAAATCGATAACTGTAAAAGTAGTTGCCGTCGATGGAACCAACGTAAGCAACGTGGTGATGTCAGACACCACTGGGTACTGAGGCACTACTATCTTGTTTATTTCCCTCAAATCAATAATGAAACGATAAACCTTAGTATCTGTGTCTCTCTTAAGGATCGGTAAAATTGGGCTATTGCAAACATTGTAAGAAACTTCCTCAACTACTCCTGCAGAAATCAAATCATTGACAATGTGTATTAATGCAAGTTCCCCTTCTCTAGAAATCTTATATTGTGGGACACGTGGTAAAGATACTCCCTCCTTTACAGTAATTCGTACTGGAGGGATTAACATCTGCCCCACATCCGTGTCAGAAGTGGCCCATAACGTATTTGGTAAGGAGGCCAATACTTCAGATTCATGGAGAAAACACACTCGCTCAAAGTCTGGGTAATTCTCATTCAGCACAACTCGCACTCCTTCTGGGGCACAGCGAATAGTAGCTCGAAAGTGTTTTAACATATCGAGTCCAATAATATTATCGGGTGTATTTGGGGACAACAAAAAGGGACAAGGGGCAGCAAATTTATCAACATGAAATGCAACAGGTTGAGACAGTGGGCTAGAAGTAGGTGTTCCATCGAACCCTATTGCTGTAATTACCTCGCCAGACAGGGGAGCCCTTGGAACCAAGTGTTTGGACAAAGCGCTACGAGTAGCTCCTGTATCGACCAGAAATTTATCAGTAGAACCCAAAACATGTGCTTCTATGTATGGACCCCTCTGATCAACTGGTACCTCAACCGATTCCACACCCCATCCTACGCAATCCTATGCGTAATGCTCATCCCGTGGTTCAGCAGGATCACCCTCATTTATCTGATATTGATTGCGGTTATCAAACGTATTATAATCTGACTGACCACGACCCCTTGCTCCATATCCTCCACGGTCATTCATGCCATAACCTCCTCGATCATTCGTGCCATAACCTCCTCTTGACCCTCCATAATAATTCCTAGATCTCCCACTTCCTCGTCCCCTCAAATTACGCTGCTCTCGAAACACCGGACAGTCTGTAATCCAATGTCCAAACTGTTTGCAGTATGCACATTGATTCACAGAAATGTCAGAACGAGGGGGAGGAGCATTACTGTATGATCCTCGCCCTCCTCTATTGTTCCCTCTCGTAGCCTGAACCTGAGCTAACATTACCTTCGTCTTCAAATCCTTCGCCTTCTTATCACTACTTTCTTTCGCCTCTAATTCCTGTCTTTCATAATATTGAGCCATAGTCAATAAAGAAGCAGGGGTTGCTGTGGTCCATGAACTTTCACTCGCTTTTAATCGTTTCGCAATCTCCGGTAGGAGATTAGCTACATACTTATCAACGAATAGATGCCTGCCAGTATCTTCTGTCAATAATTGACCACTGTAATCATGGAACGCTTCCTCGAAGCGAGAGAAAAAATCGGAAACTGATTCATCCGCTTTCTGCTTACAAGAGGCTAATATAGTCCAATCAATCTTTTTAGCGGGAGCAAGAGTCTTTAGTTTTGTTAGTATGGCCCCTGGAAGGTCTAATATTAATTTACACGGTTTACATGCTGGTTCTCTATCTAAATCAGCCTGAACAATATCTTTCCAAGTGGCCCCGAGAGTCGTCTGGTCATCAAACCTACGAATTACTCTCCACATATCAGGGGGCAATATCAACCCGAAAAATAGATCAATATCAACTAACGTCATGATAAATGAAGAAATTGCACTTTCAACATTTTCATAAAAAGCTGCAGGGTTTTTACGGGGATCAGGTAACGCATTCTTAAGCGCCATAACATCTGCTCTATTCCAAGGCGTATAAACCCAATTATATACAAAATACCCTTTCGCGTCTTTGGAGCTTTTATCATCATCTGTGCCATCCCCTTTATGAGGGACATATAAAGGCGCAGCTTCTCGCATAGGTCTAACATTAATCGCAGCGATCTTATCTGTTTCAAAGATAGGGCATTCTTTGGATATCCCCGTCGCTCCGGACGTAGACGAATTCTTCGACTTTTCCAACTCCCGCAGCCGTGTCGTCTCACTACGCAGTTCAAGCAAACGCTTGAAGAAGTCGTCCGCATCTGAAAGAACAAAAATACCTTTACGAAAATTCTCACGAGCCTTAGATATCTCCTTAGGTTCTAACTCGAGAGAATATTTTCTATATCGCTCAACAACTTCATCTCCAAAATGATCTAAAAAATACAGTCGTTCCTTATCAGACCACTGCTCCATTTGTTTAGTAACATCGGAAACAGTAACAGTATTACTATTTAGTTTTCGCGCAATCGAGCGCAATTCCGTAGCTCGTTCCGTATATAACCTGGTACGCTGTGTTCGATCACTATCCTCGTCCGAGTCCTCGTTCGGAGCCGTAGGTGCGACGTACGGCGGCGGACAACGATCTAGTAATGAAAAATCATCTGTTTCATTAGTAAGGACTGGATAGAGAGGACGCCTGATAGGGAATTGACCATTAACCTGTAGATTACGTTCTCGTCTCTCCCTCTCTTTCTTTTCCTGTAATTCCTTCTCCTGTAGCTGTAAAGCTTTGTCATGTGCAGCCTTCCGCTGCACTTTCTCCGCCAAGGCTTCCTCACGCTTCGCTCGTTCACGCACCTCTTTCTCCCACGTACGCACACAATCAAACATATCTTGTCTAGACCTTCGCTGAAACAAACACTGCTCGACATACTGTACCTTTCGAAGGTCAAATGACCCATATAGTGGCCACTGTAATTCACGATCAGTCTTAGTATACTTATGCCATAATGCACTATACATTATAGGTGGAATACCGTATTTAACATACATTTCACGATTTGGAGTCCCCTCTGGGGGAGCCGGCTGTTTTTCACTCAATCGATAATTGGTACCATTTTCAGAACAGCACATCCTACGGAGTGTGCTAAAAACAGGCATGTTTCAAAAAGTACCACGAAACCGCGATACTACAAAATGACACCTAACACGGTGCACTATTCAAATCAAATAAATCAGAGAAATATCCCTACATGCCTGCCTATGTGAGGTGCACTTCACATATTCAAATTCAAAATTCAAAGATTCAAAAAACGTTAGCTAACAGATTCAAATTCAAGATTCAAAGTTTCAGAATTCAAAGTTTCAAAATTCAAAGTTTCAAAATTCAAAGTTTCAAAACAACACAGTAAGTGTCAGTAGACTATCTCACCACCCAAAAGCTTACCAATTTTCTTTTCAAACGTCCAAAGTCCAACTGCCAAGTTCTGTGGTCGAATCAGCCAAAACGGCACATCACGACAATCCAAGATCAGAATCTCAGTCGAGGACCGGCGCCACCTGGAAGGTCAGATCGGAAGGAAGGGAAAACACACCGTGGGTGCCGAGACTCGGGTCACTCAATGGCAGCGATCGCGTCCATGGCGAGTTTCCTAACCTTCGTCACGACCTCTCCTTCGGGCCTCCGAGTCGCCGATGAGTCCCTTCGTGGTCGCCAATTGTGGTGTTGGGTTCAAAATCAGGCCTACATACTCTGCTAAACTCTCTAACACCTTAGTATAGAAGTTGGCACGGACACTGGAAAAGGTAAAAGACAAGTTTATTAAGACCCCATGGGGTGGTGATACATTCCAACAGCACCCTTCGGTAATGTAAGAAGTAGCACACCGAACATCGGTGCGCGACCTCTTTTATACAGTTTAATAGCAATAAAAAGATAGGCGGTTACAAGTTACACATTTTAGGTACATATAAGGTCATTTTTGGAACACAGCCAACACGTGGGAGGAGTTACAACAGCACTGGTCAGTTAGCGGGAACATTCCTGAAGAGTGACCAAGTAGTGCGTAATGCGCATGTGCGCTTGACCAGTACTAAAAATAGCCTGTTGCCGAGCAAACTAGTGACCATGGGTATCGAGAAAGGACGAAAGGGCATACTGACCACGAGGCAGCGTGTTCATAGGAAACGGAAGGCAGAAGGATTCAAAATGGCCCCCGTTCGTTTTGGTCAAGTTAACAGAAAAGACCGTGTAGCTGTGCTAAACGCTAACTCAGGAGCTGCCAAAACACGACAAGGGGTGTGGCTAGAAATAGCAAAACATACCAATTTGTAGTACGTTTAGCATTTCACTGACCAGTTACAGCTTATAACGTTATTTAATTCAAACAATGGGTAAACATGTTTATTTGAGGTTTAATTCAGGAAAAAGCAAACACTCATAGGGAATACAGGTTTATGTAAAGCGTGTAAAATATAAACATGTTACCTTAATGCGTTGTTCAGAAATCCATGATTATTGTTTGTCTCAAAAAGAACAACTGGTGAACAGAATGCAGAACAATATCATATATTCACCCCAGTACAGAGATCTGGGCCTAAATCCATTGTTTCTTTGCTCACCATGCCATTTCAATTTGGACCTAGCCATATGCAAATCAGTCTTGACCCTGAGCCTCATGGGAACAGCCCAGCCTGAAAGGCCAAGCCAGGGCCTCCCTGGACTGGAAACAAGCATCCTAGGACCGGTTTCGGACTTTCAGCTCTCATCAGCCAGGATAGCTTGATTCCAGTGGCATGGAGAGCACGGAACCCACGTCTGGGCATACCCGTCCCACTCGGGGTGACATATGCAAAAAGAAAAATTGATGGACAGAATGCAGAACAATGTCATACATTCACCCCAGTTTAGAAATCTGGGCTTAAAAATCCATTGGTTTTTGCTCACCACCACTCCTGCCCCGTCACCTCTCCTGCCCCGCCACCTCTCCGGCTCCGTCACTTCTCCGGCCCCGTCACTTCTCCTCTCCTGCCCTGTCACATCACCTGGCCGTCATGTCACCTGCCCGTCATGTCACCTGCCCGTCACTTCTTCTGCCCGGTCACTTCTCCTTCACGCCACTTCTACTGTCCGGTCACTTCTCCTACCCTGTTGCCTCTCCTTCCCCATCACTTCTCCTGTCCCGTCACTTCTCCTGCCCCGTCACCTCTCCTTTCCCGTCACCTCTCCTGCCCTGTCACCTCTCCTGCCCCATCACTTCTCCAGCCCGGTCACTTATCCAGCCCGGTCACTTCTCCGGCCCCGTCACTTCTCCTCTCCTGCCCTGTCACGTCACCTGCCCGTCATGTCACCTACCCATCATGTCACCTGCCCGTCACTTCTTCTGCCCCGTCACTTCTCCTGCCCGTCACTTCTCCTGCCCGGTCACTTCTCCTGCCCTGTTGCCTCTCCTGTCCCTTCACTTCTCCTGTCCTGTCACTTCTCCTGTCCCGTCACTTCTCCTGTCCCGTCACTTCTCCTGCCCGTCACTTCTCCTGCCCGGTCACTTCTCCTGCCCTGTTGCCTCTCCTGTCCCGTCACTTCTCCTGTCCCGTCACTTCTCCTGCCCTGTTGCCTCTCCTGTCCCGTCACTTCTGCTGTCCCGTCACTTCTCCTGTACCGTCACTTCTCCTGTCCCGTCATTTCTCCTGTCCCGTCACTTCTCCTGTCCCGTTACTTCTCCTGTCCCGTCATTTCTCCTGTCCCGTCACTTCTCCTGTCCCGTTACTTCTCCTGTCCCGTCACTTCTCCTGTCCCGTCACTTCTCCTGTCCTGTCACTTCTCCTGCCCCGTTCACTGCTCCAGCCCCGTTCACTGCTCCAGCCCCGTTCACTGCTCCAGCCCCGTTCACTGCTCCTGCCCCGTTCACTGCTCCTGTCCCTTCACTGCTCCTGACACATCAACTCTCCTGCCCCATCGCTTCTCCTATCCGTTACTTCTCCTGCCCGTCACTCCTCCTACCTGTCACTTCTCCTGCTCGGTCACCTCTCCTGCCCTAATACCTCTCCTTTTCTGTCACCTCTTCTGTCCGGTCACTGCTCCTGCCCAGTTCAATCCTGTACAACATTAACAAATTACACAAGGTGTCAAGTTCCCCACAGTACTCTGTCTGGGGAAAGCTCCTCTGTAATCACCAGGTCCGGAATGGCCATAGCGGGCACCGGGCGTTTCCCCGGTAGGCTGCTAGGGTGTTTTTGGCCCCTGGGAGGCTGATTTTGTTACTGGGGGTCGGCAATATCAACCCCCTGTAACAAAATCGGCCAAAACTGAAATGGAACTGGAAATATTATCTGTGACCTAATACTGGTACTTTGTGAATTTCGCCGAAAAGAAATGAAAAATGTATGTATGAAACTTTTAATGTAAAGTGCTCTTCTACCTATTATGTTAGTTTGCACTATATAAAACTATAAAAATAAATGCATAGTAAATAAATAAACAAATATAACACAGGGATAGGGTTGACGGTGATAAGGACTAATGTCAAAAGAGAGGTAATCCTATTGATTTGCAAATGACCGATGATGAGAAAATCAAGAAATGTCTCTCAACTCCAGACAATAAGGACCGCTGAACACAAGTGGCAATGGGTGGTAGCAAGAAGTCTGTGATAAAGTACAGGAAGGTACAAAGCATCACGACGTTAGTGCAATGAAGCTTATTGTTATAGGTCTGGGTGAAACTGGTCTCTTAAATACGACCACTAATTTTTATTGTGAGTTCACTTGGTAGAAGGCAGATTTATTGCCCAAAATAGAAAGCACATATGCTCAAGCTGCTGGGCTGAACTCCCCCTCACCCCAGGGGAGGCCCGCTGAGCAGTTTGCCAGGGCCGGTTTCTGTACCCAGTCAGGCCCTGGTAATCACCAACTCCATTCGCACTCACTTCATATGCTAAAAGCAGAGGGCGGGCGCATTGTCATTCCAAAGGGGATAATCTGCCTCAATCGGAATGACAATGGGCCGCCCTCGGTCTGTGTGAGCTCAGGGAGGGGCTGCTGCAGCCTCTGGAGTACACAGAGAAGTGCGAGCAGCTCCTGGAATCTGAGTGAAAAAAGTTATCGTTTTTTCAGTAGGACTATTCTTGCCGTCCCGGGATGCTTTTTATGAAAGTAAGAAGTAGGGGAACGGACTGAAATATTTTTTAGAAGTAGGGGCACGCCGTGCCCTTCCGTCCCCGCCCACTTCTACCACTGGTCTTAGAGTGTCTCTTGGAGGCTGTGATCTGCTTTCAATGGCCTCTCTGTGGGAAGGGGGGGGTGGGGAGAGCGCGATCTCTGCAGAAGGCACTGAACCCCACCCCAGGCTGCCGTGTTTGGTACTTTGAATCTGACAGCCACGCTTCAGTTGTTTATGTTCGACTGTACAAAGCTGTCTGGCATGACACTGCTCTCTTTAAATATAAATATGCATTTTCTGAAGAGGAATTTGAGACTGTGGAGATTTTAAGGGCTCTAGATTTGGGAAGATCAGGAAACTGGCTTGCCCAAGATCACACAGTTTGTTCAAGTGGCGCTTCCGAAATTTCACCAGGTATCACATGGTTCCACAAATGTATCCAAATGTCACATCTTTCCCCTGCTTCTCTCGTGAGGCTTGTTTACCCAGACACACGGCCTATCCTCGCCTGAACCCCCAGACGCTCCGAGTCTTGGCATGTGCGACTGTCACATGCGAGCAGCCTTGGGTTCTTTCACAGGGTGACCGGCTTCTATTTATGGGAGCGTTTAGTGCCGCTAACACCCCTGACCAGCAGACCCCCTGAACATAAGACGCCCAGGCTGGGCATAAGAAACGGGGGCAGGGAAGGGTCACGCTGGGATGGGTATTTGTGTGGCGAGGTCATGGCCCCAGTCCGTCCTTGAAGAAACACGGAGACGGAGGGCAGCTGGCATTTGAGGATTCTCAAGGTTTAATTGAAGGTTGGCAGGGCTGGGGCAGAGTCAAGAGGAGTGTGCCCACATGAAACAGAAAGCCAACCTTTCCCGGTGAACCACAGTGATACAACACAGAAGATTCTCAACAGGATGAGGAGAATACCCATCAGTCACCATGCGGATCCGCCCTTCATCATTTGTTTATAGTGTTTAGAAACCATACTGGTGGCACTAAGTGCTGGTCCTAGCAACCTATGACCAAACCGCATGTTTGATTGCGAATGTGGTTTTTGCCACATTTTCCGCATAATTTTTTTAAATCACTTTTGTTGAGAAAATTCTTTAATTGCATGGGCAGGGTGTCTCAAAACACGAGAGCGACGAGACGGCAAGCAGTGGGCAACTGTACACCAAAGAAATGGCTATGCGCTTCAGCACGTGCGTCTGTGCACGTAACACGCACACAGGTGCATCAAATAGTCTATCCAAGACCAGCCAATATCAAGTATAAACCATAAACTGCGTAAAGTAGCATCTGTTATTTACAGCGCTTAGAAAACAGCACAAGTGGAGGCGTGGCTTGGACGGCAATGTGGACGGTCGTCTGAGTCCGTCGGCTCCACATCCCTGAGGGGAAAACAACCAGCCAAACTAGCCAGATCCTGTCAAAAAGCGCAAAAACGGGCAGGGGAAGCAACAGGCAACAAGAAAACGACGGAAGAGGAAGGAAGAGCAGCCACAACAATAAGAAATAAGCTCCTACACCCATCACAGACAACAACAACAGAGAGGGCAAGATGGCGCCCTGAGGCCAGAGGCAGCCACCGAGAGGGGAAGCAACGAAGAGAGACCTGAGAAGACTCCCCCTGCACCGCGACCGACTCCCCACCCGACGAGTAAAGAGAAGACACACAACAGCCGTGGTAAACTCACGCCACACCAAAATTCGGGGAGCAGTGCCGGGGATCGAGCTACACTGGTGCAGCGAGGAGCGGCAAGTGGACATCCGCAACACAGGAGACAGCTCGGCAACTCGACAAGCCAAACGAAGGGGGGACCTACCGTACGGGCAAGCTTGAGAACCGGAAGGAGCCGGAGGAGAGAGCGCCATTGGCCGGAAGTCTTCTCCAAATCCAGGCGGAAGCTGCGGACCGGAAGCGGAAGAGCGGCCATCACCGGAAGCTCCAACACGAACAAGGAAGGCTACGGGAATCGGTGCCTGAGGCAAGTCTCCACAGGGGCCCTCCCAGGCGGGGAAGCTAGCGGAAGGGAAGCGCATTGCGGAGCAGCAGAACAACAGACGCTTGTACTGCCCCTGGACGCCGGGCGCGGAGAAAGAGGCCAGAGGGCAGGAAAGAGGTGCGGAGTCAGAGCTGGTACAGTCGGAAATAGGAGGCGGAAGCCAGAAGTCCGAAGTGTGTGCCAGAAGACCACCAATCTGACTAGCGAGCGCTGGCAACCGCACACACAGCCCCGAGCACCGGCGCCCACCGCCGAGTATATCCGCACCCTCCGAGAGGGGTAAAGGAACACACCACCCTACGCCCAGACAACAAACAAGATACCGGAAGCTCCCACGCAAGCAAGAGGGCTGCAGGAGACCAACACCGGAGGCGTGCCGAGCGTATTCCAGCTGTGAGGGAGCACAATACAGCTGAAGGCAAGTGGTGAAACGCGAGAGAGCGAGAGAGCCGGTAACAAAGTCAGAGGGGTACGGAGCGAGCACCCAAGGTATTCCGGGCAGCAGCGGGAAGTTGCGCACGCAGCCCCGAGCAGCAGCCGGCCGGTGACGAGAACATGCACCCCAGCAACTACGCACCGCTCTAGGTCCAAGCGGCTCGCACGGCCATAAAAGCCCTCGCCTGCAAGTAAGGCAGCAAGTTAGAGGCCAGCAGGGCGATCACACAAGGAAAAGAGCTAGCGCCAAGGCATTCCACAACCATAATCATCTCTCACGAAGGTCTGCGGAATAAAGGAGCAGCGGCCTGTAAAGCCGCGAACGAGACAAAGCACACGCTGGCAGGGCCTAAAGCAAAGACCAGAACAAGGCACATCAGAGAGCCAAGCAGATACAGATCGCAAGGCATCCAATCACCAGCGCCAAAGGCAACAAACGTACCAAAGGTGGTCTGAGCAGGGGGACGGCTGGTCAACATTCTATCAAGAAGGGGCATCGGAACAATGCCAGGCAGCGATGGGAAGATGGTGGTCGAGCAGAAAAAGCCCAAAATAGACAACCAAGGAAACCCATCGAAAACAAGAGGCAAAACCGTCACTCTGGAGACCATTCTAAGGAGAGTAAACGAAGGTAATGAAGTGGGGAGAGAGACGAAGCTCAAGGTGGAGAACATGCAACTGGAGATGGCGGCTATAAGATCGGACCTTCACAAAACAAACACAAGAATGGAAGCCTCAGAAAGCTGAATAAGCTCAGTGGAAGACGAAACAAGTAAGAACACCAAGGCCATAACAGAACTGCGAACAGCCACAAAAGCCATACAAAAGCAGCTAGCGGAGAAGGACGGCAGGGCAAGAAGAGGCAATGTAAGGATCCTGGGTGTACCAGAAGGGGAAGAGGAAAAGGCGGGTTCGTGTGCCGCCATGCTAGAGGAGATGATCCCTCAACTTACAGGCATCACCTTCGAGAGAGGCTTCGAGGTGTAAAAGGCCTACAGAGTACCATCAGGAAAACCAACTACTGGCAAGGGGCCGAGAGCAATAATATGCAACCCACTGAGACTAAGCCAGACGGAAGCCATCTTTGCCTTTGCCAGGAAAAACCAGAATCTGATGTGGGCTGGAAACAAGATAGTGCTGACCCAGGACTACTCGAAGCCAACGGTAGAGTTAAGAAAGGGATTTCTGGCCCTAAGAGGAACCCTGCGTAAAAGAGGCGCCACCTTCAGCTTCGTTAGCCCCACCAGGTTCAAAGTAACAGACAAGTGGAAGACAATGTTCTTTGAATGCCCAGGAGATCGAGACGTTACCTGCAAGGACCACCGGTGGAAGAGATGGAGGAAAACAAAAGCCCCGGAGCAGCGAAAAGAAGCGCCTCACCAGACGCGAGCGAGCAATCCGAGTAAGATGCACTACAAACCCCAGCAGAGGAAACACAAGACATCGTATCTACCTCAATACACGACACCCAGATAAAAAGAAGCTAGAGCAAGAACGAGACATAATGGACTGGCAGCAGCTCCAAGCAGAGACTCACGCGGAGACAATCAAGGCTCACCAACAGCCAGGCGGAGATCGAGCCCTTCTTTTTTTTTCTCTCGAGCCTCAAGGCTACACTGAAGGAAGGAACAAACTCTACCTCAGGGATGATGCGGGCAGAGGAACTTTGTCGTCGCACACCCACTCAGCAAGTAAGGGAGGGAGGGGGGAGGGAGGGGGGGGAGGAGGGAGAGGAACAGGTGGGGAGGGGGGCGGGGAGTACATACATGGGCTTACTTACTATCATCTTCTCTTCCACTACTATCTCTCTCTCTATACACTCATATCTAGAAGGAGCAAGCGCAGGCGTAGAGACATGGATCAACACACAACACCGAGACCAGAAGCACACAGAGAAGGGCCACTAGTGCCGCGAAATACAAAGCAGCACAAATGACACACAGTAGCCAGAGCAGCATCGCGTCTGACATCAAGATAGTGTCCCTAAACGTCAAGGGTCTCAACAGCCCGGTGAAAAGGCGGAAGGTGCTCGAGCACCTTAAGAAACTTAAAAGTGACATATATGTGCTCCAAGAAACAAGACTAGAGGAAGCGGACATTAGACGATTAAGTGCCAACTGGATAGGTGAGGTGGTGGGTTCACCAGCCCAGAATAGGAAAAACGGGGTAGTAACAATAATCAGCAAAAGCTCCAACCTAGCAGTGGTAGACTCTCAAGCTGACACCCAGGGAAGAACACTGGTGAAAACTCTTAGAAGAGCAGGAGAGACATATCATGTGGCAAACATATATGGCCCCAACAGCGAGGACAAACCATTCTGGGAGGGGGTAGGAGCCCAACTACACACCTTGCCGCTAGACGACCTGCTGATCGTTGCAGGAGAAATGAACCAAGTTCTGGACCCAGCCATTGACAAGCACCTAGTAGACAGCGCCAATCAACAAACAACCCCAACATCCTGAAAAACCTATGCTCCAAACTGAGACTGAGAGATCCATGGCGCCTAAGCAAATCAGATGCCAGGGAATACACATTCTACTCCAACCCTCACAACTCATACAGCAGAATAGATTACATACTAATGTCAGGAACACACACCCACCTCATAGACCACATGGAGATAGGACCTAGATCAGTATCAGATCACGCGTACATAAGCCTAACCCATTCAGGCAAGCATAACGAAAAGCCAACCCGTAGATGGCGGTTCGATGACAGCCTACTCCAACACACCTCTGCGAAAGCAGAGATAGAGGGGGCGATTAAAGAATACCTGCTAATGAATGATACACCAGAGACAAGCAGGGAAGTGCTATGGGACGCCCTAAAGGCCACCATCCGGGGAACAGTCATGACAGTTAAGGGCAGGATGAACAAAGAAAGGAACAAGAGAATTGCAGATCTAGAGAAAGAGATTAAAACGCTGGAGAACAGCCACATAGCCAGATTGGAAGATAATAACACACTCACGGATCTGACCAAACGTAAGTACAAACTTAATAGAATACTGAGTGAGAGAGCAGGGACCTGGATCAATAAATACAAATTGATTAACCTCTGCACTGCAAACAAAGCGGGCAAAAACCTAGCATCCTATCTAAGAGGGAAACAAAAACAGCACACAATAGGGGCCATCAAAGACAAACATGGCAAGTCCCAGACTGCCAACAAGGATATCCTAGAGGTCTTCAGAGACTTCTATGAGGACCTGTACACCAAGGATGATACGCTAAAGGAGGATGGGGGTGAAGAGCTGCTAAGAAACATCTACACACCCACACTGTCAGACCGAGAGCGTGACATCGTAGAGCTGACCATAACGGAAGATGAGATAGGGAAAGCCACGGCAAGCCTCAAGGACAATAAGGCACCGGGGCCGGATGGGTTCACAGCTGGCTTTTACAAGCAGTACCTTCACACTCTCAAACCCACAATGAAACAGGTATTCGAGGAATGTGTCCACACGGGACGCATGACACACTCAATGGCTGAGGCAAACATAATTGTCATACCAAAGGAAGGGAAGGATACAACAGAGGCGAAGAATTTCAGGCTGATCTCCCTCATAAATGTAGACTGTAAGATATACGCGAAAATACTTGCTAATAGACTCAAAGCATACCTACCAAAGCTTATACACAACTCCCAGGTAGGCTACCTCAAAAACCGTATGTCCCACGACAACACGAGACTACTATGCCATATAATTAACCACTCCTCCAGAAGTAACAACGCAGCAGTCATGATAGCCCTGGACACTGAGAAAGCCTTCGACAGGGTCTCATGGCCTTTTTTAGATCGATGCATGGGGAAATTCGGGCTAGGGCCTAACTACAGGAGGATGGTGATGGCCCTATAAAACAGCCCCAAAGCGCGGGTGGTAGTCAACGGAGGCGCATCAAACATACTCAACCTGGGCAGGGGAACGAGACAAGGATGCCCACTCTCACCAGCCCTCTTCCTACTAGCCATAGAACCGCTCCTGACGATGATCAGAACGAACGAAGACATAGCGGGGATACCAATTGGGGGGGAAACATTCAAGCTAGCGGCGTACGCGGACGATGTACTAATAATCACAGAAGACCCAGAAAGATCCATTAAAGCACTGACGGACACCATCGAAAAATACGCCCAGGTCTCGGGGTACAAACTTAACAAGGATAAATCAGAGTGTAAACCCTTAAACATCCACACAACAAGAACGGTACTAGGGGAGTCAGGCCTTTCATGGCAGCAGAAGCCCATAAAGTATTTAGGCATCCTCTTTGAGAGAGACCTAAGAACGACACTAGAACACCATGAACAAGCAACAATCCAGAAGATTAAAGATAAAGTTGATGGGTGGTCCCCCAAATTCACAACACGGTGGGGAAGGGTAGAAGCCATAAAAATGATGCTCACACCAATGGTCAACTATATGCTAACCATGCTCCCACTGACTAACACAGAAGACTTCCACAAGAGGGTAGACAAGATACTGAACAACTTCTTGTGGAGAGGGAAGAAGCCCAGAATAAGCCTACACCAGCTGAGACTCTCAAAGGAACAGGGTGGTCTGAACATAACAAACTTCAAACGATTCCAGGTAGCGTGTATAGCCAGACAAGGGCTACACTGGCTGGACCCAAGACAGGAATACACCCCAGCTTGGCTAACACTCGAGAGAAGGCTACTAAAAGGCATGAACCCAATCACCCTCCTCACCGCCACCCGACACCCAGCAGTCAAGGACAACCCCGTCCTGAGGAACACGAAAACAGCTCTCCTGAAGGTAGACAAACTACTGACAACAAGTATCAGGGGAGGTCAATTTGAATCCATCTGGCACAACCCCACTTTAAAATACAGGGATAAGGTTCTAGACATGCACGAATGGTATGGCCATGGTATCTCCATTGCCCAAGACCTTCAGAAACAGGGCGCGGACATAACCTTTGACACCCTAAAGGAAGCACACAACCTACGTAGCATAGAACTCTACAACTTTCAGAAAATCAAAGTAGCAATAAGGAAGGCAAACCTCAGCAGCCGGACACCATCGCTCATACAACTCGCAGCCAGCCTCAACACACTAGGACACCAAGTAGCACACCTATACAAAGCCCTCCGCCCCAAAAACACCAAACTCAACGATAAGGTCACAAATTACTGGGGAGTTTTAGCAGGGAAGGAACTAAGTGAGGACGAGAAAGCGGATCTATGGAGATCTACTTCGAGGAAAAAGATAACTGCAACGCTAAGCCAGACCAAATTCCGGCTAGTGCACAAGGCATACTGGACACCGGCCCGCCTGGCCTCCATGGGAATCCGAGAGAGTGATGCATGCTGGAATTGTGATAAAGGGAGGGGAGACTTAGAACACCTTCTGCTCAGTTGCCCCAAGATTAGGGATTTCTGGGGAAGAATTGGAACACTCATCAATGAGATCACAGGAGTAGCCATACAAATAGACTTCCCAAGTCTAGCCCTAGGCTTTGCATCCCCTTCCATCACAACGGCAGAGGATCGTGACCTCATTGACCTATTGCTGACAGCCGCAGTCAAAATAGTCCTAAGTAATTGAAAGGACACGTCGAAAGCGGCGCCCCAGGCATGGCTCAACTGGGTCACGTTCCTAAGGGGGCAGATAACATCACAGCGAAACACTCGCCGAAAACTCACAGGCAGTCAAACATGTGGGGACCCCTAGACCTCTATCTATCATCGCATAAACCACCATAGGCGCAGAACCTAGACAACGACGAGGGGCACACTCTGCGAATCCACGCACTAACAAAAAGGAAACCAGTTTGCAAGGTGCTTCACATCTTTCATTTCCGACTTCTATCCTTCTCTGTCCCCTCTAGGGTCCAGGGCGGGAAACAGGAAACCAACCTAACATCGAGAAGGGGGGCAGCAGGACACAACGGAATGCAGGACTTTGAAATCTGACCTCCGAACTACTCGAACTATTGAACTACCTCAAAGACAAGGGAGACCAGCGGCCAGACTCCCCCCCCCCGCGCCCCCCTTTTTTTTCTTTCCTTTTCCTTTTTCTCTTCCTTTCCTCTTTCTTCCTCCACTCATGTATCCTCCATGCTCCATGTAAATATATATTTTTTTATACACAATAAAGAAATACAGAAATTAAAAAAAGAAAACAGCACAAGTGTGGTATATAGTGCTTTGCAAAACAAGGAGTTATAATTATCTCTAAATGCATTGGTCTACTCCAAACATACACCCCACTCTGCGAGATAACCGACCTCTAAAGAATGCCAAAAATACCAGCCACCCACCAATCCCAGAACCGAGGCGAAGCTATTGGCAATGTAAATGACAATGCCATTTATCAAAGTCTTTAAAAAACTGGAAAATTCACAATACAAATATGCCGCTCTGTGAAACAGTACAAGCTACCATCAGAGTTAAAGTCATTATATTGTGTAGTACTGAATGACCCCTTCTGAAGCTAGAGTGAGAAGGCAGATTAATGTATTCTTCATGGATCAGTCTATCAAATCCTGCAGTAACATTTGAGCAAATATCTTACACCAGTGGATTAAGATAGTTCCCCGGGTCCCTTTTGCACTTCTTCTTAAACACTGGATTTATTCTAACATCCCTCCAACTAGCAGGAACCATTCCGAATTTCAATTAAATTCTCCTGGAATTTCGAGGGGGCGGACCACAGCCCACACCTCACTTACAGAGGAACATCAGTGGTGTAACACAGGCCCCCGCAGCCCCTGCTGTGCGGTGGGCCCACAAGCTCCAGGGGGCCCCCTCAGCACAATACTCTGGCTGGAGATCTCCTGATAAAGTCCGGTGGGGGCCCGTTGTAGGAAGGTGGAATCTGACTACATGGTGGCCCCCACTTTTCTCTTCCTGCGTGGGTTGCTGTTGCCAACGCTTGTTGTGTCCAATCCGGGCACCGACACCGCAGCACTCGACATCTTTTGTGGAACAGCTTGAATCCAACTCCTGGTCATCATCGATGCCTCCTAGTCCTCGTGGCTGCAGAGTCAACCTTCACCTCTTCACAACTGAATCACCCGACATCGGTGGTGTAGAGTCCTCACAGACCTATTAACCACGCGGGCAACTGCTTTATCATGGAGCTTCTTTATTCGTGTCTTACAGGCATGGTGGTCAGCAGTGAACTGCCCTTTCGTCCCCCAGCTCCTCCCTTTCCTCCCGCCCTCGGCCTTCCCTCGGGCTGGTCCTAGTGCCTGGTCAGTGTGGTCACTGTCCATTGGCTACATTACACCTCCCCCCTCGGTGGATGATGACATGATGACATGTCCCTGGTCAAGTAACGAGTTTGTTTCTTTAAGGTTCTTCGATCAGACGCGATGGCTTCTTAATCACACGTCTGGGGCGTGCTTGAGGGTCAGGGTTGTCGCACTCATTCTCATCAGTGACCTCCATTGGTAGTGAGCTGTTGGTTGTCAGTATCTCGGGGTCTTCCGGCTCCAGTTTGGGATTGGCCAGTGACTCGGTGACAGTGGGTCCGCACTTTTTGAAGTATGTCACATTTCTGGTGAGTCTCTTCCCTTCAGTCTCCACGGTGATCATGGTTCCCTTTTGTTGGATTACTTTGAGTGGAACCTCGTTATATCGACAATCAGTCTTTCGGTGCTGCTCTTGTCTTGCCAGCACCCAGTCTCCTTCTTTTATTTGCAGGGGGGCCGCGTGACGTCCCTCATCAGCATAGTCTTTCATCTTTTCCTTCTTTTCTTTGTCTCTTGCTGCGATCTCTTCGTGATCAGAGTCAGGATCCAGTTCTGGTGCAGTCAGGTTCATCATTGGTATTCTGGTGCGCACTGGGCGTCCTAGCATGAGGGTAGCGGGACATTTGCCCGTGGTGGAATGAGGCGTGTTTCGATAGGCCCGCAGCACCTCGTCAAGTGCTGTCTGCAGGCGCTTTCCGGTGAGTTCTGCTTGCTGTAAGGTCCTCTTGATCGTGGCCATGAAACGTTCAATCATTCCGTTGGCCTGTGGCCATAGTGGCGTGATCTTGCGGTGTGTGAAGTTGAGGTGTTGGGCGAACTCAGCAAAGTCGTGGCTATTGAAAGGTGGTCCATTGTCCGACTTCACCACTAGGGGAATTCCCCAGGCGGCAAAAACCTCTTCCAGGATGGGTATGGCACTTGATGCTTTTGTGGAGGCGCACAGCTGGGCGATGGGGAATCTGGAGTATTCGTCCATGATGACCAGGACATATTGGCCCGATTTGATCGGCCCGAAGAAATCAATGGCAATGTGTTGCCAGACGCCCTCCGGTAGTGGGGACATTTGTAGCGGTGCAGGGGGGTCTGGACGACTTACGAGTTGACATTGCGGACAGTCCTTCAATGTCGCTTCCACCATCTGATCTAGTGTTGGGAACCAGACCCTTTCGCGGAGTGCTCTTTTTGTAGCTACTATACCCCGGTGTCCCTCATGCACTAAGTTGACGACCCCTTGTCTGAGTTGTCGTGGTATTACTATTCTCGTGTCTCGTAAGATGAGTCCATTGGCGGCTATCGACAGTTCTTCATGGACATGTTTGAATGCCGCCATGTCAGTGTTGTTTTGTCCATTGCTTGACTTGCGTCTCCAGCCGTTGGTTTGGATCATGTTTTTTACTTCTTGCATGGTGGCATCCGTTTGTGTTGCTTCACAGATGGCATCCAGTGGTACAGCCGGAGGCCTTGCTTGATTCACTACGAAGTGAATGTATTCATCCGCTATTGATTGTTCTGGTTTGTTGTCTTTGATGGGGTGTCGTGACATGTAGTCTGCCGGGTTTGCATCCTTGCCTGGCTTGTGGATGATGGTGTATGTGTACTCTTGCAGCCTTAGGCCCCACCGCTCTATTCTTGGTGGCATTTTTGCTTTCGGGTTTCCGAAGATTGTAATTAGGGCCTGGTGGTCAGTTATGAGTGTGAAGTGTTTTCCAAAGATGAAGATGTGGAAGTGTTCACACACCCAGACAACCGCCAGGCTTTCTTTTTCTGGTTGCGAGTAGGCCCTCTCTGTGTCCGTCAGGCTTCTGCTAGCATACGCTACTATGTGCCTTTGGTCTCCTTCCCTGGCATACTGTGCCAGGATGGCACCTAATCCTACGGGGCTGGCGTCCACCGTTATCTCCGTCTTCATTGCTGGGTTGAAGTATGCTAGGTTCTTTGCTGATTCAACAGTTCTCTTAATTTCCCGAAATGCTCCTTCACACTGGGTGGACCACTGGAAAGATTGCCCTTGTTTAGTGAGCTTTCTTAACGGGTAGCTTAATGTAGCATAGTCGGGAATATATCTGGAGCAGTAGCTGGCCATACCTAGGAACGATCGTATATCGCCAACGTCCTTCGGGCTTGGTGTGTCATTTAACGCTGCTACCTTTTCTGGGTCTGGTTTCATTCCGTTTCCAGAGAATAGGTGTCCGAAAAATTTTAGTGTTGGTTTGTGCAGTTCACATTTAGCTTTGTTAAGTGTGAGGTTCGCGTCCTGCAGTGCTTGACAGACATGATTCAGCGCTTTGTTGTGTTCAGCCGCCGTTGCTCCGTATACGAGGATGTCATCACTGTAGTTCAGAACCTGTGGGATGTGATGTATTGTTCTCCTGATGGCCTCTTGAAATATCTCTGCCGCTGATGACACTCCGAAACTTAGCCTCTTATATCTGAATAGTCCAAGATGTGTCGAGAATGTTGTGATGTATCTTGACCTTTCGTGCAACTCTAGCTGATGGTATCCTTTGTTGAGGTCCAGTTTTGAAAATATCTTTGCTCCGTTGAGGGACGTGATCATGTCACTGATGTGTGGGCCAGGATGTCTCTCTCTTTCGATGGCCGTGTTGGGCGCTCTCATGTCTACACACAGACAAACTCGGCCAGTTTCTCCTTTCTTTGGGACCACCACGACTGGGGAGACCCACGGGGTCGGCCCTTCCCTTCTCTCGATGATGTCTGCTTCTAGCAGGTCTCCGAGTTCCTTCTCCACAGCTTCTTGTAGGTGAAATGGAATTTTTCGGTGGTGTTGTGCCACCGGCGTGACTTGTTCATCTATATGTAGTTTTATTTGACAGTTCTTCAGTTTTCCTAGACCTTGGAACAGCTTTGGGAATTTTCGGATGAGTGCTGGTTTGTCCGTGACTCTGAATAGGATATCCACCAGTTTCAGCCGTTCGGCAGTTGCCAGGCTCAGGAGGCAGTCGGCTTCAGGCCCTTCAATGACGTGGATGTACGCTGGTATTGTCCGGTCTTCATATGATAGGTCCGTTTCGAACTTCTCAAGGCACGTCAGTGGCTTTTCAGCCATCCACGTATACACTTGCACATGGGCCTCCATTAGTTTGGGTTGTGGATTCATCCGGTGGTATTCAGTGGCTGGTAAATAGTTTTTAGCGTTGCCCCACTATCGAGCACAAACTGGGTGGGGTGACAGCCAACGTTGATGTCCAGACGCGGGTATTCTTTCAGTTGGTCAAGGTCTGCCACCCGATAGAGGTATTCTTTTCGGGGAGCGGGTGGTGGAGATCGAGATTCTCTTGAGGATGATCGCCGAGACTGACATGTCCTTCAAGAGCGGCCGCTTGATTGTGACGACCCGGAGGACGAGTCACGTTTGTCTTTGACAGCCCTGACATGATGGCGACTGTTTGAGTCCGGGTATCGTCGGTGGCTTCCCTTGTGATCACTCTTCGATATGGCCCCGCACATGCTTTCAAAGTGGTTGTCTCTGCCACATTTCCGGCATTGCTCTCCCAGCGCTGGGCATGCATCTGTATGTGGGAAGTCGTAGCCGCATCGGTAACATTTGGTGTGCTTGTCCGAACGTCCTTTCGTGTATCTCGTGTTTTTGTGCCCTCGGTGAGACTGGTGGTGGTGTTTCTTGGACCTGGATGAGCGATCACTTGGCGGAGACCGCCTCAGTTCGCGCCGAGACTGCATCCTGAAGGCTTGTTCCGGTCTCTCGCTTTTCCCTCTTTCCATGCTCTTTGCATGCTCGTCAGCTTGTTCCTCTACTCTCGTCATGTCCACGATTTCCGCTAGTGCGTAGCTTTTCTTCAGTAGCTTACGTCTCAATGGTTCAGAGAGGCATCCTTCTATGACTCTTAGTCGCAGAGCGTCTTCCTTCGAAAAATTATCAAACTCGCAATGCTTTGCTAGGCGGTTCAGACGAGTCACGAACGCCTCCATTCGTTCACCTCTCTCTTGCACGGCCCGGTTGAAGGTGTACCGCTCATAGTCAACGTTCTTTTTGTGCAGGAATTTACCGTTCAGGGCTTCCCGTGCTTTAGTGTAGGACACCAGGGATTCTGCTGGCAGTTCTTTTAGGATCCGTCCACCGTCCCTGCCAATCAGGTTCCTGAGGAAGAGTAGTTGCTCTTCCTCGTCTGTTATCTTGGACGCTTTCATGAAGTCGTCAAAGTCTTCTATCCATTCTTGCCACCGCAGGCTCATACTCCTGCCAGAATCGATAATAAGGGGCTCGGGGCGCCGCAAGGGAGATGCTCGCGACATACTCTCAGGGGCGGGGTCGGCCATTGTTCGCTCGTAGTTCCTGACGCCTTTTGCAGTCTGTGTTCACCCTCTTGTCCGTTCTTGTTACACTCGCCAGTGCTGGTTTGCAATTTTCGTTGCACTCGCCAGTGCTTATTTGATACCTTTGTTGCACTCGCCAGTGCTTGTTTGTTATTTTCGTTGCACTCGCCAGTGCTTGTTTGTAGACTTTGTTCTTTGTTGCACTCGCCAGTGCTTGTTTGTTATCTTCGTTGCACTCGCCAGTGCTTGTTTGCTATTTTCATTGCACTCGCCAGTGCTTGTTTGTTACATCAGGACTCTTGCCTGACTTCAAAATGGCCGCCGGCAATCCCTCGCAGGGGATTGGTCGAGGCTGTCTGACTCCAAGATGGCCGCCGGGAATCTCGTTTCTGGCGGGATTTTGGCCGATTTGCTTCAAGTTTCTACCGGGAGCCTGTCTGGGTCGGCGTTTTCACTCACCGAGGCCGGGATCCGCCGCTGGAGGCACAAGGAGGTTAGGAGGCAGTCTTTTTCCTTTTTCACCGCCGAGGTGGGCACTCGGTGGGTGGTTGTCTTGCCACGTTTCCGCCGCCGAGGTGGGCACTCGGTGGGCGCTCTACTGGTCCGCGTCTCGCCACGCTGGCGCCGCCGAGGTGGGCACTCGGTGGGCGCTCTTCTGGTCCGCTTTCGCCGCCGAGGTGGGCACTCGGTGGGCGCTCTTCTGGTCTGCTTTCGCCGCCGAGGTGGGCACTCGGTGGGCGTTCTCCCTGGCTACATGCCGCCAAGGTGGGCACTCGGTAGGCGCTTTGGGCAACCGAGGTGGGCGCTCGGTAGGCGCTTAGATCAGCGCAATTCCGCCGCCGAGGTGGGCACTCGGTGGGCGTTTTCCTTTCTTTTGGCTCGCAGCGCGCTCGAGCCTCCGTACGTGGGGCGAGCCCGGGCCAGTCGGTCGCCGGTCGCTGCAGGGGCTAGTCACACGCGCAGGGTGTCTTTAACCCTCGTCGCCAGTTGTAGAGTCCTCACAGACCTATTAACCACGCGGACAACTGCTTTATCATGGAGCTTCTTTATTCGTGTATTACAGGCATGGTGGTCAGCAGTGAACTGCCCTTTCGTCCCCCAGCTCCTCCCTTTCCTACCGCCCTCGGCCTTCCCTCGGGCTGGTCCTAGTGCCTGGTCAGTGTGGTCACTGGGCACTGTCCATTGGCTACTTTACAGGTGGGCATTAGTCTATCGTGCCCCTGGTCACTCGTGAGTGACCCAGACTCTGTCCCCTCTGCTTTCAGTTTCCTCACATCTTCGATCCAGGCTTCGATCACACCGGACAATTTTCTTCTCCACAGCAGCAGCACTTTGCAGCAGATTGCCATTGAAATCAACGACTATTCCCACACCAAAAGACACCTATGCACCCGGCTTCCCTGGGTGAGGTAACACGAGTACTACGGTGCTCCCATGGGTGTTGGCCTTGAACCCCTTAAGTCTAAAGGGGTTTGCTCAAAGTCCTCTCCTAAGTGTCCTTTATCTTTAAAGTTCCAACCGCGACTTTCCCCATAGAAGCTAACAGGGTCCAGCGGCTGTGTTCTCACACTGCAAGCGTCCCCAGTGGGTCCCCTGTGTCACTACCTTGGGTGATTCCTTGTGGCCCCAGCGATTCTACAGGGTCTAGGCCTTGCGCCTAGTCAAGTCGTGGTTCTTATACCACTTTCTTAATATATGGTTTGGTCCCCCCCGGGGCCCAGTGTATATTGTGCTATTTACTGAAGTTCTATAGCATTTAAAGTGTATACTTTGCTTTGTAATCTCATAAAGAGATTACTAGAGAGTGTTAATAAATAAATACATATATTTTATATATATACCTTGTGTGGTTCTCTTTTCATTTAGACATTCAAGAGTTTAAAATCTGGTAAACCAAGCTGCTTTACACTCCTTCAAGACTTAGCCTGAAGGCTGTTCTCCATAGCTACCACTAGTATAGCTTTCAATAAAGGTTGTCTTAAACCTATCATCAATAAGGGTTGTTTGGACTGGTGCTAGGTGCCCACTAGAAAAGTGGACAGCATATGCCAGTATAACTTCTCACACCCGTCACATACCTTGCAGGGGGGACCCCTCAAGTTTCGTTATGCCAGTGAGGAACATCTGACCTAATGAGATATCCCTGCCAGCCGAGTGGGATTATCTGTGATGCCAAGAGTACCGCATACTCATTTTCACACTATTGAAAGGTTGCCAAGTGACCACCATGATTAAAGCCACCATTTGTCAATAGGTTTGTATTTAGAAAATAAACTGCTAAAGTTAGTGTATGTATTCTCACTACAAAAAATAAATGGCCCGACACTCAAGGACAGGCCTCCACGTCAGACCTCTATAACCTGGCACTTCGCCTGGCTCACAATTGAGCAGGGGAACTCTAATTGCAATAATGTAGAAGGATCTCCATTTTACTGCAGTAATTCTGCTCTGCCATACTCAAAGTCATGTCAAAAAGACCAGTGTAGTAGATTAGCCCACCACTTACTTTCAGCTTTGACGATATTTCTGAACCAACCCTCAGAATGAAAGTGTTAGAGGATTTAATTTCTGAGAAAATACTCACAATACAACCCTGTGAGATTTCAGTATCGAAACACAGTTCATTATCAGTCTATAGGAGTGGGCTATTATCCTCAGCTTTACACATTGCTGAGATGCACTTCACCCAAGTATGTTCACTCGCACTTCCTCCCCAAGCCTTCTTGCCTTCAGGTTCTTACATACGCCTTCCTTCAACAAACTACCAGAACTTCATATGATTATTAGAAGCAACAGCTATTTGCATATTTACCAATTTCTCCCTAATTTGGATGTTTTAAATATTTTTGATAGAATTCTTCAAGCACTGCTTGGCCTTTTCAGCCTTCTCAGCTGTTTTGTTGGTAGAAGCAATCCATGTCTCCTGGCCTTCCTCTATAATGATCAATATATGTGGCTATGGAATTATACGCCTGCTTAGCAAACCAGGTTGCTTCGTTGGTAATCTTATAGTTAGCATTTTAATCATTCTAAAACCAATGCTTTTTGGGCCAAAGTCTGCAGTAGAGCAACAACATCCAACAAAGTTATCTTTCAATTCTTTAAACTTCCCCATAACTCACGAATCTCCAACCATATTATCATGGGCATTTCTACATCTCACTACACCTTCATCACTTGATTTCCATAATGTTACCTTGTTTATAAATATCTGTGGCTTGTGGATCATGTTTGCGCCTCAACTCAATTATAGTTCCTACAGAGTTTTTAAAATGGTCTACTGATATAAACCCCCAATCTATAGAGGATTGGAATTGAGATGCACATCTAGTGTAATTGACCGGTCTGTCAGAAGGTAGGTAGCTATTTAAATAGGGCAAATTATTCTCTTCTAACTGGCTAACTATCAATAAGACTACTGTGTCCATTCTGCTTTCTGATAGCAATTGACTCTGGGTGTACCATCTATAGTCTATGTTATATCTTATATCAATGACTCTGTATACATTTGTAGTTCTGGCACTGAAGCCCCCCCATCCAAATTACATGACTTTTCTAATTCTACCTAAATACATCATCACATATTTGAATCTCTAGTTTCCTGTTGGCCTGGGAGCTAAAAAGCTATTTATAAGTTACATATTACAATGGGAAAGTGGATGGAATTCATTAACAACTTAGAGTTCATGGGCTATGAAAGTATCTGCACAATGGCCTCCTGATTCAGATGGTCCGCTATTATGATTAATATGCCACCTTTAGTTCTAACACTTGTTCCAGGACTAGCTTGGCTAAGAAAAACGCAAAGTCCAATGAAGCAACCTTTGCTGTCCACCAAGTCTCCTAAAATAGGATGATAACACATTTCTTAATACAACTTTAGCATTTCTAATCATCTATTAAACCAGTTCTGTAATAATCCAAATTAGACAATGTAAATGCTGGTCTCTGGTGCTAGATTAAGAAGGAGACAGTTAATTATGGTAAAAGGAACAAAACAATGCTCCCGTGATGGGGGTACTCTGACAAAGTGGCTGCCCTGTAGTGTCTGCCACTTTGTCAGAGTACCCCCATCACGGGAGGATTTCCCCTAAAAAAGGATGGAGATACAAGGTTACGCATCTCCCATATGTTGTCCATTGCATGCATTGTGCAGCCTAGGTCATGTATGCTGTGATCTGTCTGCTAGAGATCATTGCCTGTATGCTACTAGTAATATCCTGCTTATTGATGCCCACTGATGTATCCTTATGCAATTCAGCTGTACATTGCAAACTACTATATGACAAGGCCCATCTTCCATATCCTGCAGCATATCTTCTCCACACTGCTCTGTGCTGCCCATCATCTACTCTATACTCCCGCCTTTTTCCTGTATGAGGGCCCCATGTTCTGTATACTGTGACATGCCCCCTTTATGCTTCTGCTCATCACCTACATGCTACCACCAATCTGTTGCATGTTTCCAGTTGTCACAATATCGCTGCTATTTAAAGATCATTTGTTGGTTCCAATGAAGTCCAGGGTTCCAAGTTTGAAAGAATTTGATTCCTCGATCGTGTCCTCTAACAGAAGTACACTATGATACTGCCCTAAATAAGTACATTGGAAAGCAAAATTATGATTGTATGTGATTATCTTTTCAAACTATTATTGATCATTGTTAGATCTGGCATCATTGGTGTGGGTCTCCCTACCTCTCTACTCTCCCTATCTTTTATATTGGCTGGATTTAGATGTTATGGGGGCCGTGCCACTGCTACTCAGTACCACAGCGCGAATGCTCCCTGTATATAAATGACTGTATGAATAAGGATAACTATAATGCCTACATCTGTGTAGCCTGTTTCAATAGCGAGTTATCCTCCATTTCACTGTTACTACTGCGAAACGATCCATTCTCACAGACCAGGATGGGCCGGTTAAAGTTTACTTTCTATCATCCTATCTGGCCCTAGGAACCTGATAGGAACCTCAAGTTTGATATGTTTATGCTCAGGACATTGAGGGGCGACTTTTAGTAAGGAGTGTTTAGATATGACATGTTTTGAAATACCTTTCCTGAAAACGCATTAGTTTCTTGCCTAAGCTTTACTGTAGGCTGTTGCGAGTATGTGTATTGGCAATCTGGTTTTGGAGCAGCAGGGCCGGCTGGGTCAGACCTGGCTGGAGAGAGAGATCGGTATTCAGAGCATGGGGAGGGGTGACTCTTTGATCCAAGCAGGGCCGTGCCTGGCAAGGTGAATGATGGCTCCACCGCCCACTGGGTGTCTGATAGCAGATCCCATCATTCTGAAGGGCAGGATGTCGCCTCGTAAACCAAGTGCTCCCTGACCCCACCAAACTGGTTCTGACTGGAGTCAGTGATTTGCGACCTTAGAGAACAAAGACTTTTTAGGTATAAAAGGCTGAGCTGGAACTTTGTCCAGGGGTGTTCCTTCTGGATGTCAAGACGAAACTCTGTCCGAGCGGGTAGAGGAAAGGACTTTGAAACTTTCACCAAGCTTGGCGAAGAAACTACCCGAGGGCCTACATCGAGAGCGCCTCCTGCAGAAGTCTCAGGGACATTAGACTTCACCCCGTCAGCCGCCAGAATTCCTGTGCGAGGAGGTGAGGCTTCCGTCCAGTAATCCGGAGCCTCTAGTTCTACTGTGAGGACCGCGGATTGGGAACCTTTGACTCTCTTACTAAACCCGAGCAGGCCGCTGCAGTTAATAGAGAGCTGCCACCGCTGAGAGCCCGCATTACCAGTTCCGGGTGAAGCCCTTATGAATGAAGAATGACCCTGCCACTTTTCAGAGGTTGGTCAACAAGGTGTTGGTTGGGCTGGAAGACTTCAGTGTCACCTACCTGGATGACATTGCGGTGTTTAGCTCCTCTTGGGAGGACCACCTGCGCCACCTCTGGGAGGTTTTGATGGCACTGCGGAAGGCAGGCCTCACAATCAAAGCAAATAAGTGCCAGATTGGGCAGGGTTCTTTAGTATATTTGGGGCACCAGGTGGGGAGCAGCCAGGTGGTATCCCTGCAGCCCAAAATTGAAACTATCCTGGCGTGGAAACCCCCCAAGACTCTGACGCAGGTGAGGGCCTTCTTAGGACTCACGGGGTACTACAGGAAGTTTGTCAAGGTATATGGCAACATTGTTGCACCCTTGACTGAGCTGACTTCTAAGAAGCAGCCAAAGAAGGTTAATTGGACTGACACCTATCAGAATGCTTTTGACACCATGAAGACTGCCATGTGCACCCCACCCGTGCTTCAGGCGCCCGACTTTTCAAAAGGAAATTATTGTCTAGACAGACGCCTCAGAGCATGGTATAGGGGCTGTTCTGTCACAGATCAATGAGGAGGGACTAGACCAACCGGTAGCCTTCCTAAGCAGGAGGTTACTTCCCCGGGAGCAGAGGTGGAGTGCAATTGATTGTGAGGCATTTGCTGTGGTCTGGGGGCTGAAGAAGTTGAGACAATACCTGTTTGGGACTCACTTCCGGGTTCAGACATACCACAGGACCCTTAGATGGCTGATGCAGATGAGGGGTGAGAACCCTAAGTTGTTGAGGTGGTCCATTTCCCTGCAGGGTATGGATTTGACGGTGGAACACGTCCCTGGTACAGATGACGCTAATGCATGCTGACCGTCTGTCCAGATTTTTCCACCTTAGTGATGAGAACCCCCAAGGGGATGGTTAGTTCGCCCCACATTTCAGCTGGAGGAGACGCGTGTTAGACCTGGCATCATTGGCGAGGGTCTCCCTTCCTCTCTACTCTCCCTATCTTTTATATTGGCTGGATTTAGATGTTCTGGGTGCCGTGCCACTGCTACTCAGTTCCACAGCGCAAATGCTCCCTGTATATAAATGACTGTATGAATAAGGATAACCATAATGCCTACATCTGTGTAGCCTGTCTCAATAGCGAGTTACGGGGAACAACCTTTACAGCGCACCCTCATCTACAGACACCCGGGACCACGCACACAATTCAGCGAAGACATCGCCGACTTCATCTGCCCGCACGCCCTCCACTCCGCTGACTACATCCTCCTCGGGGACCTCAACTTCCACCTGGAGAACAACAACGACTGCAACACCACCACCCTGCTGGACAACCTCACCAACCTCGGTCTCAAGCAGCTGGTGACCACTCCCACCCACTACGCCGGACACATACTCGACCCCGTCTTCTCATCCAGCAAGGACATCGTCTTCAGCCACGCCACCGGACTCCACTGGACGGACCACAGCTGCATCCACTTCAGCTTCAGAAGAACCACGATCCACCATCACCAGCAACAGGTTGCACGCAGGAGCTGGAACAAGATCACTGCCGACCAGCTCGCCGCATCCCTGAGCCAGCACCCTCTCACCAGCTCTGCGAACCCCAGCCAGGCCGCCGATAACCTCACGAAGTGGATCAGCACCTGTGCAGACGACCTCGCCCCACTGAGGACCCCGCCTAACAGTAAGAAAGCACCATGGTTCACCGACGAACTCAAGAGCTCCAAAAAGAACTGCCGAGCCCTCGAAAGAGCCTGGCGCAGAGACCCAACACCAGACAACATGACCACCCTCAAGCTCGCCACTCGAAAACACCATCAACTGATCCACGCCACCAAGAAAACTACATTCAATGAACGACTGGACAACAACGCACACAGCAGCAAGGAACTCTTCAACATCGTTAAAGAGCTCTCCAACCCCAACGCCGGAAACAACGTCATCACCCCATCGCAAGACCTCTGCAACTCCCTCGCCTCCTACTTCCACAACAAGATCGCAGACATACACAACAGCTTCAGCACGCAACCAACGCTCCCCACGACCGCACCAACGCCGCCCACCACCTCCATCCGCGTCTGGACCCCGATCACCACCGAAGACACCATCCGCACGATGAACTCCATCCACTCCGGATCTCCAACCGACCCCTGCCCTCACCACGTCTTCAACAAGGCCGACGCTGTCATCGCCCCCCACCTGCGGGACATCATCAACACCTCCTTCGACACCGCCACCTTCCCGGAGAGCTGGAAGCACGCCGAACTCAGCGCTCTACTGAAGAAACCATCAGCGGACCCCACCGAACTAAAAAACTACCGCCCCATCTCGCTCCTCCCGTTTCCGGCCAAAGTCATCGAGAAGACCGTCAACAAGCAGCTGGCAGCCTTCCTCGAGACGAATGGATCCCTCGACCTCTCGCAGTCTGGCTTCCGGGCCAACCACAGCACCGAGACCGCCCTCATCGCAGCCACCGATGACATCCGAGCCCTGCTCGATAACGGAGAAACAGCGGCCCTCATCCTCCTGGACCTCTCCGCGGCTTTCGACACTGTCTGCCACTGCAGCCTAGTGCAACGCCTCAGCAACGTCGGAATCCAGGAGAAGGCACTGGAGTGGATCATCTCCTTCCTCGCCGGAAGGACTCAGAGAGTCCGCCTTCCACCGTTCAGATCAGAATCCACCGAAGTCATCTGCGGCGTACCACAGGGATCATCGCTCAGCCCCACCCTCTTCAACGTCTACATGAGCCCCCTCGCAGCCATCGCACGCCAACACAACCTCAACATCATCTCCTACGCCGACGACACTCAGCTGATCCTCTCCCTCACCAACGACCCAGCCACCGCCAGAGCCAACCTACACGAAGGGATGACAGACGTAGCCGAGTGGATGATGACCAGCCGCCTGAAACTGAACTCAGACAAGACGGAAGTTCTCATCCTGGGCTCCTCGCCCTCCTCCTGGGACGACTTCTGGTGGCCCCCCGCCCTGGGCAGCGCACCCAAACCGACAGACCATGCACGCAACCTGGGCTTCATCCTGGACTCCTCCCTCTCCATGACCAGACAAGTCAACGCCATCTCCTCGTCCTGCTTCAATACCCTGCGCATGCTACGTAAGATCTTCCAGTGGATCCCCACCGAGACCAGGAAGACGGTCACCCAGGCCCTCGTCACCAGCCGACTGGACTACGGCAACGCCCTCTACGCCGGAACAACCGCCAAGCTCCAGAAGAGACTTCAGCGGATCCAGAACGCCTCAGCAAGACTCATCCTCGACATCCCCCGACACAGCCGCATCTCCGGACACCTGAGAGACCTGCACTGGCTCCCGGTCAACAAGAGAATCACCTTCCGCCTCCTCACCCACGCACACAAAGCCCTACAAAACCAAGGCCCAGGATACCTCAACAGCCGCCTCAACTTCTACACTCCTACCCGCCAGCTTCGATCGACCAGCCACGCCCTCGCCGCCGTCCCCCGCATCCAAAGAGCCACAGCAGGAGGAAGGTCCTTCTCCTACCTGGCCGCCAAGACTTGGAACTCCCTCCAGATCCACCTCCGCCTGACCCAAGACCACCTCGCCTTTAGGAAGCAGCTCAAGATCTGGCTGTTCAAGCAGTAGCGGACCCCCCCCCCCAAGCGCCTTGAGACCCTCCGGGTGAGTAGCGCGCTATATAAATGCTTTTGATTGATTGATTGAACTTTTACAATGCACTACCATTACAACGAAACTTTTATAACGCAACATCCATTACAAAGCATGCCATTACAACGCAACCATTACAACGCATGACACTACAATGCATACCACTACAACGCATGTCATTACAACGCAGTCATTACAACGCATACCATTACAACGCATACCATTACAATGCATAGTACCCTACACTATCCAACACTTACCCTACTATTGCACCCCCAGGAGTTAGAATAGTAATTTTTACCCCTACACTATCCAACACTTACCCTACTGTTGCACCCCCCTGGAGTTAGAATAGTAATTTTTACCCCTACACTCTCCAATACTTACCATACATGCAATGTAATGTTATGCGCTGTAATGGTATGTGTTGTAAAGGTAGTATGCGTTGTAATGGAATGCGTTGTAAAGGTAGTTTTAAAAAATTCGTTGTAATGGCATGCGTTGTAATGGAATGCATTGTAAGGGATGTTGCGTTGTAAAAAATGCGTTGTAAAGGTATGCGTTGTAAAAGTATGCGTTGTAACGTCATACATCTGTGAGTTACCCTCCATTTCACTGTCACTACTGCGAAACGATCCATTCTCATAGGTCAGGATGGGTCGATTAAAGATTACTTTCTATCATCCTATCTGGCCCTAGGAACATGATAGGAACCTCGAGTTTGATATGTTTGTGCTCAGGACATTGAGGGGCACCATTTAGTAAGGACCATTTGGATATTACATGTTTTGAAATACCTTTCCTGAAAACTCAGTAGTTTCTTGCATAAGCTTTAATGTAGGCTGTTGCAAGTATGTGTATTGGCATGGGGAGGGGTGACTCTTTAATCCGAGAAGGGCCGTGCCTGGCAAGGTGAATGATGGCTCCACCTCCCACTGGGTGTCTGATAGCAGACCCCCTCATTCTGAAAGGGCAGGATGTCGCCTCATAAACCATGTGCTCCCCGACCCCACCGGACTAGTTCTGACTGGAGGCAGTGATTAGCGACCTTAGAGAACAAAGACTTTTTAGGTATAAAATGCTATCCTGGAACTTTGTCCAGGGGAGTTCCTTCTGGATGTCAAGACGAAACTCTGTCCGAGCGGGCAGAGGAAAGGAGTTTGAAACTTTCACCAAGCTTGCCAAAGAAACTACCCAAGGGCCTAAATCAAGAGCGCCTCCTGCAGAAGTCTCAGGGACATTAGACTTCACCCGGTCAGCCGCCGGAATTCCTGTGCAAGGATTCCTACTTGCAGGTGAGGCCTCCGTCCAGTAATCCAGAGCCTCTAGTTCTACTGTGAGGACCGCGTACGGGAACCTTTGAATATTTTGCTAAACCCGAGTGCGACGCTGCAGTTAAGGGAGAGCTGCTGCTGCTGAGAGCCCGCCTAAACCTGAACCTTTGAATCTTTTGCTACAACCTGAGCGGGCCGCTGCAGCTAAGAGGGAGCTGCCGCCGCTGAGAGCCCGCTTAGATCAGAACCTGTGAACCTTTTGCTAAACCTGTGGGGGCGCTACAGCTAAGAGAGAGCTTCCGCTGCTGGGAGCACGCCTGAATCTGCACCTTCAAATCTTTCGCTGGATCCACGTGGTCCGCCGCCGCTGAGAGAGAGCTGCTGCCGCTGAGAGTCCTCCGGAATCTGCACCTTCGAGCCCTTCACTGCACCTGTGTGGGCCACTGCAGCTAAGCGAGAGGTGTAGCCACTGAGTGCCCACACCCTTTGCTACCTTGCATCATTGTGGTTTGTCCCGTTGGCCGCTGCAGCCAAGAAGAGAGCTGTAGCCGCTGAGTGCCCGCACCCTTTGCTACTTTGCATCATCGTGGTTTGTCCCGTGGGCCACTGCAGCCAAGAAGAGAGTTGTACCGCTGAGTGCCCGCACCCTTGGCTACTTTGCTGCATCGTGATTTGTCCCCCGGCCGCCACAGCTAAGAGAGAGCTGTGGCTGCTGAGTGCCAGCACCTTTGGCAACTTTGCCTCCTTGGGATTTGTCCTGTGGGCCGCCTCAGCTGAGAGACAGCTGCTGCCTTGTGCCCGCACCTTGTCCACCCTTATTGATGATTGTCACTATCGTCTCATGGGCCGCCACAGCTAAGAGAGAGCTGCTGCCGCTGTGGGCCCACCACGGAGCTGCACGACGAGAATCAGCACCACCACCAGCCTGGGTCACCGCAGCCGCATGCTGCTGCCGCTGAGCGCCCGCCTGTCCCCGAGTGCCTGAATCATTGTGGGTGCACACCGCGGGCCAAGGCCTCCAAGACTTGTGGTCGCTGGGAGTCTGCCTGTCACCGTCTCCGCTTCTTCGAGAAGCTGCCTGCTGTGTCCCCTTTCAACAACAGATATCTGGTGCGCAACAGGTCGTGTTATGCATAGGTGAATACGTTATTGTCTTTTTGAGTCCCTATGGGTTGACGTGAATTGTAGTTGTTGAAATGCTTTGAGAGTTTTGAGATAAACTGTTAGATAATGATATTATTTTTCTATACCTACCTGAGTGATGTCCTTTTGTGGTGTCCTTGCTGCCTTTTGTATGTGGTCATACATGCTTTACACACTGCCTCTGAGATAGTCCTAACTGCTGGTGCTAAGTTAGCACAAAGTTGAGCAGGGGTTGTTAAAGGGGTTAGCCCACTTGCCCTGACTTAGGAAGAAGGGTCCCTATTTGGGCAGTGGCGCCAGCCATTGCCAACTAGAGACCACATTTCTAACAATCATTGATAAAAATAAGTTACTTATGATGTAGGAATGTTACTTCCGATGTTCATATAACAAAATATTAAAATAATCTGAGGAAGAACCAGCTTTATAAAAGTGCAAAACATTACTAATGGATGAACAGATGAGTGATTGAAGACATGTGCCACTGTGGGAAGCTTCTTCACACAAGTATCTTGCTTCCATATGTGCGACCATGAGCATTTTGTATGATCTGGGGTGCACCGTGCTCTTCCAGTTTCTCTGGATTTTATGTGAAGCCCTATAATTTAAGTTTTATCTCAAAAGCACACACTCAGCACTTCACACACCCTGTATGTAGGCATCTGTACCTCGCCACGTACCCACAGAGCAGCAGCCAGGAAAAGGTGAAAGACAGAATCATTGGTATTAGACACCCTCCAAAAGTCAGGGGTTAGGCTAGGGGCCCTTTGGCGTCATGCTTAAACCTGGATCTTGCTTCCTAGAGATGGCTGAAGATAAGCAATACATGCATTTAATTTGTTTGAGGGGGTTGGGGAATGTTTAGGAGTGTGCTCATTTTTCAGACAGTGACTTGGGTGCCTGCACCCTATTCTCCAAGGTCCTACATTTCCCCAGGAATCTCAGGACTGTGTTAGAAATTGGGCCTCTAGTTGGCAGAGGTTTGCATCCTGTCCTAGTAGGGACCACAATCCTAGTCAGGGTAAGCTAGATACACACTTTAAATTAACCTGTGCCCACCCTCTGACCACTCGGCACAGAGTAGGAAGGCTTAACTTAAGAGGCAATGTGTAAAGTATTTGTACAACACACACACAGTAGTAACACATTGAAAGTAACACGAAAAGGCTCCATACAGGTTTAGAAAAATAGAGAATATTTGTCTGAGTAAATCAAAAACAAAACAACAAAAATCCAATGAGTAGAAGTAAAGATATACATTTTTAAAGAATAAATGTAAAAATAGTGCTTAGGAGTCACTAACGGTCCAAAGGTTACTAGAGGTTGCTAGGGACCGGTACAAATCCAAAGTTCAGGCTGTCCCCATTGGACGGCAGGCCGTTTATTAGACTCAAGCAGGTTCCGCTGAAAAAAGTAGCTAGAAATCGGGGGTCTTAGTTGGCAGAGAAAGGTACCTTTGTCCAAATAAGGACCCTTGCTTCTAGTCAGGGTAAGAGGGATACACTTCTAAAATACCACCTGCTCACCCCCTCGGTAGCTTGGCATGAGCAGACAGGCTTATCTCAGAGGAAGTGTGTAAAGCATTGGTGAACACATACAGTAATACAGTGAAAACACTACAAATGGACACCACACCAGTTTAGAAAAATAGGTCATCTTTATCTAAACCAAAACCAGACCAAAAAACAAAAAGCAACAATACCGTAATAAAATTATGACTTTCAGATGGTAAAAATAGTTCAGTTCAAAGCAAATTGCAGATGCAACGCTTTTCACACAAAGTACCTTGGATGCGTCATGCAAACAAACAAAAAGGGCCACAAGGAAGGTGATGCGTCAGTTCCTTACACTCAGGGAAGGTGAAGCGTGTGTTCCTTACTGCTGCGCAGGGGAGGTGATGCGTTGGTTCCTTACCGGAGAGGAGGTGATGCGTCGGTTCCTTACTGCGTGAGGAGGTGAAGTATCAGTTTCTTATTGCGTCACCCAACGATGCGACAAACTTGGCGCCTCGATGCGATATGACAATCCGGAATGATGCTTGGGTTCGTGCAGCCGCAGAGCAGGCCTTGCGTCAAAATCGGTGCAGTGATCTCGAACTTCAGAGTTCGGTGCACTCGATGTGGCTTGCGGCGATTTCTTGAGCCACAGGCAGGCGCTGCGACAATTTCTTCAGCGATGCATCAAAAACAGGTACGGATGCATCTTGCTTTCTCGAAGTTGTGTTTCTTTTCCCAGCTCCCAGCGGCAAATAGCCTCCAGAGATCCACAACAACAGTAGGCACCACTTACTATGTCAGAAATCCCAGCAAGGAAGTTCAGGGGAGCTGGTGGTGAAGTCTTTGTGTCCCTGAGACTTCAGAACAGGAGGCAAGCTCAATTCAGGCCCTTGGAGATCTTCCTCAAGCAGCGGACAAAGCAAAAGCAAAGTCCTTTTCTCCTATCCTTGGTGGAAAGTAGCCACTGCAGGCCAACCCCAGACAGCAATAAACAAAGGATATTCCCTTGAAAAATATACAGTGAAACAATTTGAAACTCCAAGCAAGTAGTTCAATACATAAAATCAACAACAATTATGCAAAAAATTTCTTTTGTATTACAATTTATTAAATTACACAATTTATTTAAAATACCAAGTGGACAATAGCACCACTTACACAAATAAAAACAGTTAAAAAAATTAATAAGACAAATGATCAAAATACATGGGATTCAAGATTGACCTGCAAAATTGAAACAAATTACAAGGACAGACAACAGTGAGACATTCAATTGTGCAATACTGAGTGTATATTCAAACTCTATCCGACCCCCATATGTTATGCACAGTCTATTAATGTGTCAACACAGGTGTCCGAGTTGAAGAATTATACTATGAAATGCGTCGACGAGTTTCAGTGGTACATATGATTCTGGGCCACCTTTGTCAAGACACTACGTTCTGTCTGTCGAGTTTCTGGGGTCAGTTAGATCACCCTGAAACGGTAGGCGTGCTGTGTCTTCAAACACTATTTCCTTGTCTAATGGCAGGTTTTCTCTTTAAAATCTTTTTGTGGGACCAGGGGCGCTTTCGTCATGTCCTCCCGGTAGAAACAATCATTTTACTCTTTTACCGTGGAGAACTGCCTGCTTCTCTGGTCCTGTTCAACCCCAGACAGCATATATTGTAATTCTTAGGTGAATATGTGATGGCTACAGAGGAAATTTATACAAAGCAAATAATAATTTTCAAGATAGGCATTAGTTAGAAAGGAATTTTAAAAAAATTTTTTTTGGTTTTTGTCAACAATTCAACATTTATTGATTAAAAATTACAACCATTTAAAATCATAATAACCTGTACACAAGGACAATTAACTAAAGCACAATTCATACACAATACTAAAAAGGAAGAATAATATTCATACAAAAAACTTAATATATATATAGACACACAGCTAAGGAAAAAATTAATTATTCTGTTTCCTAAATCATGTTATGTTAAAAACTTAACAATTAAATGTTACTAAAACATCTCAATCTACGTGGCATGACATCATATAGTCTCTCGACGCGCGTTTCGGCGTTCCAACAAACGCCTTCTTCAGGAGCCACACAAGTACACTAAAATATACATGAAAAAGAGAAAGCATGTATAAGCATATATTTCGACAACCCTCTCAACATATTCTACAAAGTATTCTAAGCTTTTTACAAATTATCAAGTTGCTATTCTTGTGTACTATTATCTTACTCAACATCCAAGAACCAAAAGTCATTGGCACTTTTAATTATGTTCAAAACATATCAACATTAGAACAATATTATCTTTATACACAAAGTTAAATGTCCTCTTTTGGGTGTAGCCATCTCTATCTGACAACTCATACTAAGGATAAACTTACACACAGATTCCTGGTTACAAAGTTATTATTTGAGCAGCTGCTAAGCGGTATGTTACCACAGGGGTTTAAGTAGATGTTCAATTTAAACCACAACCAGCGGGGTCATGGAATTTGGAAACGTTTTTTAAGGGGACATAGGGGCGCCTAGATCTTGATTCAGTTTCCGAAAACTATGTGTCATAGAAACAGCAAATCCCCTTATTTTTACTATATATTCCAGCATATTAGCTATTGCCTGAAAACATTGTACCGCACTGGCATTCAATTACATTTCGCTAGTGCAGGGCGGACTTCATGCACCATACCCAATGGCTACTGATTTAGCAAAATTTATAGATCCAGCTAAGGATACGCTCTAAACTCTGGTAAAACATTATCTTATCGCTTTATTGTATTCTAATGTCCGTTGCTGCCTAATCCATATTTTTTGTAAAGAAGTGCTTACCTAAGTTTAAAAGTTCCAGGGTATTTAGAACTTAGGAACTTTTAAACTTAGGTAAGCACTTCTTTACAAAAAATATGGATTAGGCAGCAACGGACATTAGAATACAATAAAGCGATAAGATAATGTTTTACCAGAGTTTAGAGCGTATCCTTAGCTGGATCTATAAATTTTGCTAAATCAGTAGCCATTGGGTATGGTGCATGAAGTCCGCCCTGCACTAGCGAAATGTAATTGAATGCCAGTGCGGTACAATGTTTTCAGGCAATAGCTAATATGCTGGAATATATAGTAAAAATAAGGGGATTTGCTGTTTCTATGACACATAGTTTTCGGAAACTGAATCAAGATCTAGGCGCCCCTATGTCCCCTTAAAAAACGTTTCCAAATTCCATGACCCCGCTGGTTGTGGTTTAAATTGAACATCTACTTAAACCCCTGTGGTAACATACCGCTTAGCAGCTGCTCAAATAATAACTTTGTAACCAGGAATCTGTGTGTAAGTTTATCCTTAGTATGAGTTGTCAGATAGAGATGGCTACACCCAAAAGAGGACATTTAACTTTGTGTATAAAGATAATATTGTTCTAATGTTGATATGTTTTGAACATAATTAAAAGTGCCAATGACTTTTGGTTCTTGGATGTTGAGTAAGATAATAGTACACAAGAATAGCAACTTGATAATTTGTAAAAAGCTTAGAATACTTTGTAGAATATGTTGAGAGGGTTGTCGAAATATATGCTTATACATGCTTTCTCTTTTTCATGTATATTTTAGTGTACTTGTGTGGCTCCTGAAGAAGGCGTTTGTTGGAACGCCGAAACGCGCGTCGAGAGACTATATGATGTCATGCCACGTAGATTGAGATGTTTTAGTAACATTTAATTGTTAAGTTTTTAACATAACATGATTTAGGAAACAGAATAATTAATTTTTTCCTTAGCTGTGTGTCTATATATATATTAAGTTTTTTGTATGAATATTATTCTTCCTTTTTAGTATTGTGTATGAATTGTGCTTTAGTTAATTGTCCTTGTGTACAGGTTATTATGATTTTAAATGGTTGTAATTTTTAATCAATAAATGTTGAATTGTTGACAAAAACCCCAAAATTTTTTTTTAAAATTCCTTTCTAACTAATGCCTATCTTGAAAATTATTATTTGCTTTGTATAAATTTCCTCTGTAGCCATCACATATTCACCTAAGAATTACAATATATCTATTGTCCCTGTCGTTGGAGCTGACAACGCCAAATCAGGGGGTCCTTGTTTGTATGACATTAACAACCCCAGACAGCAAACAGCACAGGGGAAGTATTCCTCCTCAGCTTCTTCGGCTCTTCTACTTGCCTAAGGTTCCCCTTACTTCCCAGAAATGATTTATAGTTCTGGGGTCTGGACATCAATATTTATACTACAAAATCCTTTGCTCTCTGGTGGCAGAGAAGCCCTGTGCTTGCTCAAAACTAGTTCTGTCCTCTCTGGTGCAGCTACCTGGCAGGAGGTGGAGAAGCATTGTAGAAGGCAGACCAGGCCAATTCAGGTGAAAGGAAATCTCCTCCCCCACTTAAAATGCAGCCAAGGTCTATTCAGCCCAGCCCTGACTTATCAGACTCTCTGGAGCCACTGCTCCTCCCAGCCCCTGTCATTCAAAGCCAGACATGCAATACACAAACTTAGCAGAGGGACACTGGATGGCTAAGCAAGAAAATACCTACTTTCTAAAAGGGGTATTTTCAAACACAGAATGTAAAAATCACCCCACTAAAAGATGCATTTTAATATTCTGAGTTCAGGCATACTAAGCTTTATTTTTCTACCTTGTTCCCAGGGGAAGTTATGGTTATAAGATGTTATAAACAAACTCCCCATTCCATCCTATGGGAACAGGTAGCCTTGCAATAGTGAAAAACAAAAATTGGCAGTATTTCACTATCAAGACATGCCCCACACATCAGAGCATGTCCTATCTTTCACATACACTGAACCCTGCCCACAAGGGTACCTTGTGCCTACCTTAGGGGTGACTAACATGTAAGAAAAGGGAAGGGTAGAGCCTGGCAAGTGGGTGCATTTGCCAGGTCGACATGGCAGTATCAGACTGTCCACAGGCTCTGGAATGGCAGGCCAGAGTTACATTTACCAGCTGGCCTGCTATCAGCATTAGATTTACAGGCCCTGGGCACACACAGTGCACTGTACTAGAGACTGACTAGTAAATCATATCAGCCAATCATGGAAACACCAATCCATAACAACAATTTACAAAGGGAGCACTTGCACTTTGGCACTGAACAGCAGTGGCAAAGTGCCCAAAGCATCTAGACCAGCAAAACGTACTCCAACACACAGCAAAAACACAGACGGCAAAGGCAAAAAATCCAGGTGAGACCAACGCCAATGGTGCCAGATCTAACAAGTAGCTTATATGGAGCAAGGGTCGACGTTGAGCGCACAATGTGCTGGTTCCAATCAACGCAGTAGGTTCCTACATCGTCGTCGTCAAGCTCCATAGAGATGAAGGCACTGCGTTGTCATCGAGCCATGCAGCACTTCATTGTTGGGTTGCGCAGGCTGTGAAACCGCTATCTGCAAACAGCCCCTGCGTTTAAGGGCAGTGCGTCGGTTCCAACTGGCGCAGTGGTGACTATGTGTCGGTTTTTGCAGAAAACAGCTGCAGAACCCACTTCTGAGGCCCAAGACTGAAGGGGTCACCTCAGACAAGAGTAGTCCTCACAGATGACAGAGTCTGGCAGCACCAAGAGAGTTTCAAGAAGTCTTTTGTGTCCCTGAGAAATCAGAAAACACGAGGAATGCCAGCCAGCCCTTGTAGTCCCTCTTGGTTCAAGTGAGATGGTTCCAGTCCTTGTCCTTAGTAGAGCAGAGATCAGCAGGGCAGCTCAGCAAAGCAGAAATGCAGTTCCTCATAACAGTCAGCCAAGGCAAAGTGACAAACCTTACAGCACAGTTAGAGCGGTAACTGCAAACACAACAATGATGGACAGAATGTGGATCAATGTCACACATTCACCCCAGTCCAAAGATCTGGGCCCAAATCCATCGTTTTTCCACTCCACACCACCCTGGGTTAGACAATGGCGATATGCAAATCAGCGCTGACCCTGTGCCCCATGGGAACAGTCCAGTCCGAACTACAAAAGCCATGTCCTTCCCAGAACGGAAACAAGCATCCGATGACCGGCCCGGTTTTGAGGTAACACCTCTCATCAGCCCGGCTAGCTTGATTCCAGTGGTGTGGAGTGCCTGGGACTCACGTCTGAGCATCCCCAGTACACTTAGAGCGGTAACTGCAAACACAACAATGATGGACAGAATGTGGATCAATGTCACACATTCACCCCAGTCCAAAGATCTGGGCCCAAATCCATCGTTTTTCCACTCCACACCACCCTGGGTTAGACAATGGCGATATGCAAATCAGCGCTGACCCTGTGCCCCATGGGAACAGTCCAGTCCGAACTACAAAAGCCATGTCCTTCCCAGAACGGAAACAAGCATCGGAGGACCGGCCCGGTTTCGAGGTAACACCTCTCATCAGCCCGGCTAGCTTGATTCCAGTGGTGTGGAGTGCCTGGGACTCACGTCTGAGCATCCCCAGTACACTTAGAGCGGTAACTGCAAACACAACAATGATGGACAGAATGTGGATCAATGTCACACATTCACCCCAGTCCAAAGATCTGGGCCCAAATCCATCGTTTTTCCACTCCACACCACCCTGGGTTAGACAATGGCGATATGGATGCTTGATTCCGGTCTGGGAAAGACAGGGCTTGGCAGTTTGGACTGGACTTTTCCCATGAGGCAAAGGGTCAGAGCTGATTTGCATATAGCCAGTGTCTAACCCAGGGTGGTGTGGAGTGAAAAAAACGATGGATTTAGGCCCAGATCCTTGTACTGGGGTGAATGTATGACATTGTTCTACATTCTGTCCATCAACTGTGTTTTTTGTAATTTTCACCCCGAGTGGGCTGGGTATGCTCAGACGTGAGTCCCAGGCTCTCCACACCACTGGAATCAAGCTATCCAGGCTGAATGAAGGCTGATAGCCAGAAACCGGTCCTTGGATGCTTGATTCCGGTCTGGGAAAGACAGGGCTTGGCAGTTCGGACTGGACTTTTCCCATGAGGCAAAGGGTCAGAGCTGATTTGCATATAGCCAGTGTCTAACCCAGGGTGGTGTGGAGTGAAAAAAACGATGGATTTAGGCCCAGATCCTTGTACTGGGGTGAATGTATGACATTGTTCTACATTCTGTCCATCAACTGTGTTTTTTGTAATTTTCACCCCGAGTGGGCTGGGTATGCTCAGACGTGAGTCCCAGGCTCTCCACACCACTGGAATCAAGCTATCCAGGCTGAATGAAGGCTGATAGCCAGAAACCGGTCCTTGGATGCTTGATTCCGGTCTGGGAAAGACAGGGCTTGGCAGTTCGGACTGGACTTTTCCCATGAGGCAAAGGGTCAGAGCTGATTTGCATATAGCCAGTGTCTAACCCAGGGTGGTGTGGAGTGAAAAAAACGATGGATTTAGGCCCAGATCCTTGTACTGGGGGGAATGTATGACATTGTTCTACATTCTGTCCATCAACTGTGTTTTTTGTAAACCTTACAGCACAGCAATTTGACTCCAACAGAGTTCTTCCTAGGTCCATTGGTGTACTGATTTGGTAGGATCGGAACATCATCATTTATAACCAAAAGTGCTTTTGAGGTAGAAGGTGACTTCAAAGCAGCTCTCTGAAGTGCACAAGGATCCCTTTCAAGCCAGTCCAGTCAGTCTGCATGGCTATCAGTGGTGGTAAACCAGGATGTATGACATTACAACGCATGCTTTTACCGCGCATGCCTTTACAACGCAGTTTTTACAACGCATGCTGTTACAACGCATAGCGCTTTAGGGTGCTGGATAGTAAATAGTTTAATTTACTATTCCAACTCCAGTCCCCATGGATAGTAGGGAAGGTGTTGGATAGTAAATTAAACCTATTCCCTATCCTAGAGCGCCCCCCAGCGCAATGCATTGTAATGGTTTGCGTTGTAAAAGTTGCGATGTAAAAGCACTGCGTGGTAAAAGTTGCGTTGTAAAGGATGTTTTCCCGTAAATCAGTGCTTGTGTGTGGACTCAGAATGCAGATGAGCCTCACCTTACTGTGTTTGTGTCTGCCTATAGGGAATGCGCAAAGTGTAGTTGTCACCCAGCCCAAAAGTGTATTGGAGACAGGCTTCAGACAAACAGAGAAAAGTTAAGAGAAGGGAAATGTCAACTTTCTAAAAGTGCCATTTCTAAAATAATGTCAAAACCAACTTTACCACTAAAGAGGATTTATCATTATGATTCCAAAGATATGAACATGATTTAATTTCGCCTTTCTAATCAGGAATTACAGCTTTAAAGTGTTCTAAGAAATTACCAATGCTAGCCGATGAGAGAAGTAGGCCTCACAGCAGTGAAAAACAAATCTAGCTGATTGTCAGTACCAGGACATGTAAAACTTCAAAGTGTTTTTCCTATCTTTTACTTACACCACACCCTGCCCTTAGGGCTACCTAAAGCTTCCCATAGGGGTTACCTATGTGTAATAAAACAGGAGTTTAAGGCTTGGCAAGTGGTTTTAAATACCTAGTTGAAGTGGCAGTACACTGTGCACACACCTTGCAATGGCAGGCCAGACAGGTTTGAAAGGTGACTTTTGTGGATGGCACAATCAGTGCTCCAGGCCCATTAGTAGCAGTTAGATTATAGGCCTGGGTATATGGTTTATCACTTTGTAAGAGACTTACAGATAAATTAAATATGCCAATCAGGTAAGTATCAATGTCACCACGTTTAGGGGAGAATCACATGAACTGTGATACTGATTAGCAGTGATAAAGTGCTTAGAGTCCTATAGCCAAAAAAAGCCAAAAGAGGAGGAGGAAGGCAAAAAGTTTGGGGTGACCCTTCAGAGAGGGCCATTTTCCAACACACAGTAATTTAAACAATATTTGTTAGAGGTTTTTTTAGGTCACTAAGGTTTCAAGTCTAAAAACAAAGAAATGTACTCTTGTAGGCTCACACCTACGTTTGTGATGAAAGTCCATCTGCTTTTGAAATTACAGAGTATTTCAGACATTCGTCTGGCAAAATGGGACAGTCATTTATCATGTGCAAACCAATCTTGCTCACGTAACTATTAGAAGTGTGCATGCATGCAATACTGTAACAGGAATACATTGATGCATGTGTAAACTCTTTGCAAAAGCCCATTTGCACTTGAATATGCCTTGGGGTTTTTTCTAAATAGAGAAAACATTTTTCACTGCGAAGAAACTCCAAATGTAGAGAAAAACAATTATCTACAACCCCACTGATTTTCATAGTATTCTCTCTCTTCAAACCCCTCAAACAAATTTCCTTTTTACCTAAACTTGGCTATATGAAGAGTTGGAATGCACCTTGCAAAAGTTTGGTAACACTTAAAAATACACAGGTTTGTGGGTGTACTACTACTATCAACGCACACCCCCCTACCCCCATTTTCCAGATCACACTTTCTCAACTTCTGTGGTTAAGTAACTCTGTAATAGAGGGTTCACCAGCAGGAAGACGACATTTCACCAACCCCTGGCTTTCTCCACAGTTAGATGACACAAGGCATTATGGCACCATATACATTTAACAATTAATGTTTTTTTTCAAAATGTTGTCTTTATTCATTTTGTCATGCATATATTTTAATTTACAATTCTACATTCCATTGCCAAATCTGTCAATCAAACTTTTTTTCACAGAGTGGAGGGGGTGAGGCCTTAGAGGGGCAGGACTTTGTGCTGAACACTGCTTGGGGGGAACATCTAACCCCTACACCCACCAAAAAAGGCAAACACTCTTCAGTCTACAGTGATTTTACATCCTGTAATGGGCAATGGATGTGCAGAGTGTAGGACAGTAGGATCTTCTGACTATGGTTACGCCCCTTTTTTGCTGGTGTTTCACTGTTTTTTGACTTTAGTCTGGCTGGGGCCCTGCTAACCAGGACGCCAGCCTAGCTGCTTCCTCTCTAAAATGATTGCTTGTACATTAGGTACACTCTAGTTTGGTTAATGGGGTACCCTTGTTAGTCCCTAGTATATGGTACTTTAGGTACCAAGGGCATAGGTACCCCAGAGGCCTACCAGGGGCTGCAGAATGTATTATGCCACCCCTGGGAAGCCTTCCAAAATGACACCACAGGACTGCTACTGCAGCCTGGGTAATGTGGTGCATGCATCCCTTACTAAGATATAGGTTACCTATATCTACCTTTAATCACTGACACATATAAACCTATCAGCCACTCCTATGGCAGGCCTTGACAATCCTGAAAGCAGAGTGCTTGGTTTTGTGTGAGAGGGTGCCAATGCATGAGCCAGACCCCTCTGCAGCTTTCGGAATCTATTCTCTGAGTCTGTTCTGTGATGCAGCCAGACCACATTCTCTTAAGTGCATTATAACCTCGCGGTAAATGCTAACTTTGTAATGGCTGCATGGAAGAATGGATGCTGCAGCCACAGACATGAGTCTGGCCTCCTCCTGCTGACCAAAACTCTTGCAGGGGAGGCCTGAACAATAGGTTTCCTGTCACAGGGAGGTGTAACAACCTCCCGGACAGGCTTTAGTGTATTGGGGCTGGGTGGGTGCACTCTGAGAGTGCTTTGATGTCTGCACTTGGGGCACATTTGGTGTCCCTGTGCATGGTCCAGTTCAAACTGGTTGCAGGGGCACTTAGGCCCTGCTCTGGCGTGAAACCGGACAAAGGAAATGGGTGTAACCACCCCTCTTTCCAAACCCTCCCATAGGTGGGTCCCCAGAGTATGTCCAACCTCTTATCTTAGTATATGACTGGGACCCCTGGCAACAGGACTTTAGATTACTCCTGGACGAAACTCTGAAACAGAATCCTGGAACTTTGACGCTCTACTAACGATTAGAGGACGGAAGAATCTCCCTTGGGGTCAAGGAGTGACTCCCCTGTTCAAACAGGAACCAACAAAGCATTTGCCAGTCTGCGTCTCCCACCGGACTCCGAAGTATCTGCAGCCCAGGAAGAGGATTTCCAGACTTCTCGAAGACCTACCCGAGTCCCCAGCATAGCTGAGACCCACAGCCCTCACGAGTGACTTGGAACTGGAACTCCTGACACTGTGCACATTTGCTAAGTGCATTGACTTCTCAATCTTTCCTGAAATTGTACCTTGGGTTAAGTTTAGCCCAAGCCCCGAGCAGCATCTGCACCGAAAATTGTGGGTCTACATTCCACGAGTGTTCCGTGAGCCCGCTTCTTGCATTTCCGCTCCAGGCTCCTTCACAATCCCTGGTCCATTGACTGGTGGGTCCTCACAAAGGCAATTCTGATTTTCCTTGAGCTTCCCTGGTTGCTCCAGATGTGCCCTGACTCCCTACCAAGTGGTGAGACACCCAGACCTTGCTGGTCTGCACCGAAGCCTATCTCTGCTTTCTGTGTGGGTTGCTGTTGCCAAGGCTTCTTGGGTCCAATCCGGGCACCGACATAACAGCACTCAACATCCTTTGTGGGACAGCTCCAATCCAGCTCCTGGTCATCGTCAACGTGTCCGGGACCTCATGGCTTAAGAGTCAAGCTTCACCTTCTTCACCTGAAATCACCCGACATCGGTGGGCATCCGCCTATCATCTTCCTAGTCACTGGCAAATGACTCAGAATCTGACCCCTCTGCTTTCAGGTGCTTTCAGGTTCTTCACATCTCCGATCCAGGCTTGGATCCCTCCGGACACTTTCCACTTAGACGCCAGCAGCACTTTGCAGCAGACCTCCATTGAAAACGACGACGAAACCCAACACGAAAAGACACATATGTACCCGGCTTCCCTGGATGAGGTAACTCGAGTACTCCGGTGCTCCCGTGGGTGTTGACTCTAGAACCTCCTAGTTCTAAAGGAGTTTGCTCCAAGTTCTCTTCTAAGTGTCCTGTATCTTTGAATTTCCAACCTTGACTTTCCCCATAGAAGTTAAAGGTGCTTCGCGGGTGCGTTTAGACGCGTCCCCCATGGATCCTCTGTGTCATTACCTTGGGTGGTTCCTTGTGGCCTCAGCGGTTCTAAAGGCTGTATGCCTTGTATCTATGCAAGTCGTGGTTCTTATACCACTTTATTGATATATGGTTTGGTACGCCCTTAGGGCTCAACGTATATTGTGCTAATGTACTGTGTGCCATTAAGTTTACTGAATGTACTTTTGCCTCTAGCCTCATAAAGAGACTGGAGGGATGTGTTTAGAATAAATACATATATTTCATATATATACCTGGTGTGGTTCTCCTTTCATTTGGTCATTCACGAGGTTATAGACTGGTAAAACAAGCTGCTTTACATTCCTCCAAGACTTAACCTGAAGGCTGCCCTTCACAGTTACCACTAGGATAGCTTTCTATTAAGGTTGTCTTTAACCTACCATCAATAAGGGTCGTTTGGACTAGTGCAAGGTGCCCACTAGAATAGTGGACAGCATATGCCAGGCCAACTTCTCACACAGAGGTTACAAAAATGAGCTGGAAACCCATTGCATGCAGGGTTGTCTAGGTCACCTTTTGATTCACCACGTAATATTGGCCCCTCATCAGGTGATGGGAGCCCATATTGTGTGACACAGAGTGGCACCATGCGTCTTGGTAGGTCTGCATCACATTTACTTATGTGTACACATGAAATTATGTTTTTAGAATACATGCTTAATATTTTACAAACATTCCCCTCATCTCTGAACATTTATAAGAGATAATGTCAAGTTAAGCACCTGTCTCACCGCTCTGTGATACACCCAGTTCAGGGATGCATGTTCCAGCTGATTCTGAGAAGCAACTTACAATTTATTTTTCACTAAGAAGATTTTTATTCCGAGTTGTAGCATCCTTGAGTTTTATTTATTGGGTTTTATCTACAACGAAGGATGAATAATAGAGCTCCCTGCAAAAAAACCTGGTGATGAGGCAAGCACCCTTCAGCCCCTTCTTTATTTTATTTCACATTCGAACACTTGGATATCAAATAAGGGGCTGTTTTGCTTCTAATGTGGTGAAGTAGCCTCAGGTTGTGCCTTTAAAATTGTAGACTCTTTCTGCCTTTCTTCTTAAACTGGACTCTGCTTCCCTCCACATTAATTTAACACAGAGGTTGGAGGTATAAACTGTGTTTTTTTTCTTTAGAAACAGAGAAATATTTTCTTTCTTTTCTCTTCTGTCTTCGGAGTTTTATATAGCGCAAACTTGACTTGAAGGTATCAGAGCGCTTTCCATGAGTACTGGTTGAGTTACAGAAGGACACATTCATTCTTTGTTAGGCACGGGGAGATTAAGTGATGTTCCCAGAATCACAGGATGTTGAGCGTCCCGGCTGAGACTCAACCTAGTTCCCCAGCTTTAAGGTCGGCCGCTCTAGCCGTTAGGCTACATCCTCTCCCAATATATTATTGATCCCCATAATTATAAATGTTTAGAGTTGTTAGAGCACCACACATTATCCTGTTGCTCTGTAGAGAGTGGTGTTAGTTGTTCTCATGTAATTTGTAGGTGAATGTATTAATAAAGTTATTTACATCTTTAAGGTGAGGTAATAAGAATGTATTAGCTATAAGAATGTGTTAGATCACTGTATCCTGTATTCTGGAACTTTGGTTGTGCATTTTTCATTCTTTACCTTTTCTTCAACTGGAACTGTTGTGGGTCTCTGCTCCTGTAATAACGTAACTTTCTCTTTATTACAAACTGGAAGTCTCAGCCTTCTTATTTCACTGAGACCCTTCCTAAATTTATTCGCATCGAGGTTGAGAAATTGCGGATGTATATTTGGGGCTCCAGATTCCAACTTTTTATTGATCACAAACATTTAATGTACATGCTTGGTGACAGGTTACAAGAATTTAACTTTGATATTAAATATATTCCAGGTGGCAAAAATGTCCACGCAGACTGTTTGTCATGCATGCCTTTGGAATGTACTGATGTGGATGATTCCTTCAAGGACAATGAATGTGATGTTGTTTTTTCTGTGAGTGACTTGATGCCAGATAACAAATTGTCTGAAAATGAATGGATTGAATGTTGTAGTAAGGATCTTTGTCTCGAAAGGGTGAAGATATTTTTGGGCCATGGCTGGCCATGTGATTGAAGTATGTCTATTCAAGACAGATGTTTTTCGCAAGTTGCTTCGGAATTATCCATCGTTAATGATATTTTGGTTTGTGAAGACAAAATTGTTCCACCTGAGGGTTTGAGAAGCAAAATGATATTCCTTGCTCATGAAGGACATTTAGGAACTTCTAGCACAGTTCGCATGATTAAAGAAACATACTGGTGGCCCAGTATTGATGGTCAAGTTAAATCTCTTGTGGACAAATGTCCTGAGTGTTTATGTTTGGATAAACTTTGGCACACATCCACTATTCCATTATGTCCTGTTGAATGGCCTAAAGGTCCCTGGCCGAAGTTAGGATTGGACTTCTCTGGTCCCTTTAACCTACTTGGCAGTGATAATAGATTTCTGATTGTAATCATTGATTACTTTTCAAAGTGGCTGTACTTTTCTTTTGTAAGGAGTTCAGATTCCATGTCGGTCATTACATTTTTACAACGTTTATTTTTAAGTGAAGGCCTGCCTGCAGAAATTGTGATTGACAATGGCACTCATTTTCCCTCTAATGAATTTGGAAATGTTCTGGGTGAAGTCTTTGTTAGGCATATTTTGGTATCTTTATATAGTCCGGCTTCTAATGATCTTGAGAGAGCAAACAAGTTGTTGAAGGAAGGTGTACAAACAGCTGTAGCTAATAGATTGGATGTGTTTAAGTATGTGAGCCAAAAAAGTCTGGAGTTACAATACCACTGGGGTTTCCCCTTATGTATTATTGAGGGGGAGGAAACCCATTCTCTACTTAGTCCCTCTTGGTTGAAGGGCAAAGTTGGTAATGCACATTCTCATGCTGTTGATTTGCATAAAGTAAGAGAACATGTCAAACAGAAACAAGCAGTGTACAAGGAGAATTATGACAAAAGAAAACATGTTAAAGTAATTTCTCTATCTCCAGGTGACTGGGTTCTTTTTAAAAAAACTATTTAGGTTTGCAAGGGACAATCCAGGTGTCTGAGCCTGTTAAAAATATTAACATTTCTAAAATGGCTGCTTTGTTGCAGGATTGTGGATGGTGGAATCAAAATGCTTTAATAAAGCTAACTGATGAAAAAGCCAAGATTATTTGTAACCGAGTTAAAACTCAATCAGATTCTGATTGATTTGATCTTGGTGATCTTACTCATGTGCACATCTCTGATGAGAACATGGCTTGTTCTTCTCGTCCTTTAAGGGACAGAGGTGATACTATTTCTCCTTCCAGTAACATGGATGGAAAAGCTATTCTGAAAAGTAATATTGGCTCTGGTGATAGCAGACAATTGAGGAGCAGTTCTCGTATCAGACTTGCTCCTTTTCGTTCGAATGATTTTGTATATTATTAATTGGTTTTTTGTGGTTTTTTTTGTTATAGAAAGGGGGTGTTGAGACTGGTATTTTAGTTGTTCTTATGTAATTTGTAAGTGAATGTATTAATAAAGTTATTTCTATCTTTAAGGTGAGGTAATAAGAATGTATTAGCTATAAGAATGTGTTAGATCACTGTATTCTGTATTCTGTAATGTTGGTTCTGCATTTTTCATTCTTTACCTTTTCTTCAACTGGAACTGTCATAGGTCTCTGCTCCTGTAATAAAGTAACTTTGGGGCATATTACCAAGAAGTGCGTTAGTACACGCACAGTGCACATCCCCATATCGCCGACTACTGCCGGATTTCATCGCCTTTTTAGCGCGCAATTATCAATGCGCATCACGTAGGCGAATTGAAATCCGGCGATAGTCGGCGATATGGCTCATTAGCGCATGAAAACAAACGTTGTTTTTACGCGCTAATGTGTTCCTTGATAATATGGGGGGTGGATTCAGCTTTATGATCCACTCCCCTGTTATGTTATGTTATGTTAAAAGATTTTTTACCGCGCACGGTCACCAATTGGTTTCATGGCGCTCAGAGACAAAGCAGACAGAAAGGCATAGGGGTTTAATTATAGGATAGCTGAAAAAGATGGGTTTTGAGGAGTTTACGAAAGCATATATAGTCAGGACACAGTCGGATAGTGGAGGGAAGGGAGTTCCAGGTAGAAGGGGCAAAGAAAGAAAAACAGGAGCCGCCATGTTTTTTCCGTTTAAACCTAGGAATAGTTAAGAGGTTGTGAGCAGAGGATCGAAGATTCCTAGAGGGAGTGTAGCATTTAAGGCTGCGTGAGGTGAAAGTAGGAACAAGACCAATGAGTGACTTGAAGACGGTGCATCCCAGTTTAAAAGTGCATTGAGAGGCTACCGGGAGCCAGTGCAGTCTCCTCAGCAGGGGCGAGACATGTTGGTGCTTAGGCTGTTGAAAGACCAGTCTGGCCGCCTGATTTTGCACCAGCTGGAGCCGATGAAGATGGTAGGCAGGGATCCCAGCATAAAGGGAGTTGGCATAGTCGATACGGGAGGTGACAAGGGCCATGATCACAAGTATAAGAGCCTCTGTGGTGAGGAACCTTCAAATTTTGCCAATTCTGCGCAGATGGTAGAAGCATGCAGAAGTGACGGCGTTGATTTGGGGTCTCATAGACAGGTCACTAGAGATAATCACGCCAAGGCTCCTCACGGTATCGACAGGACAGGGTGGGGGGCCGAGAGATTGGGGCCAGAAACTGGAATCCCAAGGGTTGGAGGACCCTCCTGTCAATACAAGCTCCGTCTTGCTGGGATTGAGCTTCAGCTGGCTGAAATGCATCCACTCAGAGATGGTAAGCATAGTGGACTGAAAGTTGGTACGAGAGGCAGAGGAGGAATCGATGGGGAAAATTAGCTGTAAGTCATCCGCATAGTTGAAGATGGTTACTGGAGTACAGCGGAGGGAAGCTAGAAGAGGTTGCATATAGAGATTGAATAGAAGGGGCGAGAGAGCAGAACCTTGAGGGACACCACAGGAAAGTGAGGAGTAGGGAGCAGAGAAGGTGGATAAATGAACCGATTGAGAGCGATGGCGTAAGAAGGAACTGATCCAAGTTAGAGCCAAGCCCTGGATGCCTGCATTTCTGACACGGTTGATCAAAATATCGTGATCGACCGTGTCAAAAGCTGCAGACAGATCTAATAGGACAAGGGCCTGGGTGAGGTTCCTTTCGCCGCCTTGTCTCAGCGCATCCATCACAGCCACGATGACAGCTTCGGTGGAGTGGGCTGGTCTGAACCCAGCCTGCTGGTCATCGAAAAACGAGGATTTTTCAATGAATGCGCTGAGGCATCGGGTGACATAAGTCTCCAAGACCTTCCCCAAATAGGGAAGGAGGGAGATAGGCCGATAGTTGCTCAAAACGGATGGATCAGCACCAGGTTTTTTAAGTATGGGCACAACGACAGCTTGTTTGAAGGCATCGGGGACAGAGCCTGTAGCAAGTGAACCATTGAGGAGAGCCAGGGGGGGGCCAGGACAGGCCAGAAACGCAGCTTTTAGAATTTGAGGGGGACAGCAGTCATTAGGGGAGCCAGAACTGACTGCGTGTAACAGGGAAGTGGATTCAGTCTGAGAGATAGGAGGGAATTCAGACAGGTAACGGGGATTCTTGGGAGGTAAGGAACAAACGCTGGAGGGAGAAGGGGAGGGGATATTGTTTTTAATGGTAGAGATTTTCTCAATAAAAAATGAATTGAGTGAATCACAAAGAGCTTGTGAGGGTTGAGGTTGCGCAGTGATACGGTCAGGCAGAGAAAGTTCTCCTATGTTATCAATGCCCTAACACCTGGTCAGAGCAGGCGTTGGGAGACCTGCGATAAACGAGTTTATCGCAGGTCTCCCTCTCCCAACGCCTGCGTAGGTAATAGGGTGTTCCCACCTCCAACCACATTTCACATGTGGTTGGACGTGGGAACGCCCACTTTGCATGTCATTAGCGAAGTTTATCGCCGACATGCAAAGTGGGCTTGCGCCAGGCTTTAAAATGCCCATGTTAATAGGGCTCTAGCAGTATCGCCGCTTTCTCGGCACAATTCGCCGAAAAAGAAGCGATACTTGCCCTTGGTAATATGCCCCTTTCTCTTTATTACAAACTGGAAGTCTCAGCCTTCTTATTTCACTGAGACCATTCCTACATGCTCCTACAAAGCTCTGTAGTAAGTGATGTGAACAAGAGCTGTGGAAAAGGTTTAAGGGTAGAGTCAAACCAGATGCAAGGTATTGGACCCTTGCTAGAGTTTCTCAGTTGCTGGGCCAGTTTTTACAGGATTTCAGTAAAAGCCATTTTTTATTATGTATGGCTATCACTGAGAGCCTTTAACGTGAATGTCACATTATAAATGTGTAAACATAACAAAAGGAGGGAGGGAGAGAGATACTAGTGGATTCAGTCTCCCATGATATTCGTACAAACAGAATAGAATCCACTAAGAGAATGGAAGTGATCCCTAAAGTGATGGGGAGCACACAGTGTTGTTTAAATGCCCCTCACACACCAACAGGCCCCTTGGTGTCATGCTTCATCATCGGGGCCTTCGCAAACCTCTACGGAATGCGGCGTGCTGCAACTCACGGATACGTAGGAGCACTTAGTAGTGAACTATGTGTAGGTGTGTGGAGGGAGGGTGTGAGTAAAGGAGTGAGGTGAAAAGGGTGAAAAGGTTAAAAATACCAAGCTCGTAGGAAAAATTCTTTATTAAACCCTCGGCTGGTACTATTAAAAAGTGCAAAAGAATAGGTTGACCAATATACGGATTATGGTATATCAACCTTTGACTAGCGTCGACATGTTTCGGAGTACTACGACTCCTTCTTCAGGACAAGGATTTGCACATTAATCCCCACCTTACTCACATGGGTATGAAAAAAAGTGTAAAAGGGTAATTTACCAAAAAATGCTAGGTGAAATGTACCTATCAATGTTGTATGTACGCTCTGTTGCGCCCAATCGCTGAAAAAATCGCACTGATTAAGGACACCATCTCTGTTACGGTTCCTGGCGCTGGATCTGTTCCCCCCCCCACAACACCTTTTCTTTTACACAATTCCCTCTTCTAGACCCCACTTCTTTGGCCACTCTTGCCACCCGTATCAAGTCGGGATCCCCGGATGACTGCTGCCCTCCCTCCATTCTTAGGGACATCTGTCATACTCTACCTGACTGTATCCTCCCCCTGCTAAATTCTTCCCTTTCTTCGGGGACGGTGCCGGGCTCCTTCAAGGAGGCCGTGTTGGTGCCTCTTTTGAAGAAGCCGGGGGCTGACCCCGCTGCTCCGGCAAACTACCGCCCCATCTCTCTTTTACCTTTCTTCTCAAAAATCCTGGAAGCCCATGTCACCACCTGTCTCTCACAGTTTATCGAGAGCTCCAACTTCCTCGAGGTCAATCAAGCTGGCTTCAGACCCAGCCACTCTACGGAGACAGTGATCTTGGCCGTGCTGGATGCCCTGAGGGACGGTGTTGACAGGGGTACCCCCCAGGCCCTGGTATTGTTAGATCTGTCAGCCGCCTTCGACACGGTGGATCATAACATCCTTCTCCGCCGTGTCGAGAAGGCTGGTATCCAGGGCCTGGCTCTGGCCTGGGTCAGATCCTTCCTGACGGGCAGGTCTCAGACCCTAAGCCTGGGTGCTTTTAGGGCTCCTAGAGAGCATTCGCCCTGTGGGGTCCCCCAGGGTTCTTCTCTGTCCCCTCTCCTTTTCAATCTTTATCTTCGTCCCCTTCTTTTCTCCCTAAGGCTGTGGGACGTTACCGTGTTTAATTACGCGGACGACCTGCAGCTTATCTTTTCTCTTAACTCCCCCTCTGCTATTTCTAACTTTCAGTCAGCTATGTCCCATATTCTCCAGTGGATGGGCCATAACCAGCTAAAGTTGAACCCCGGTAAGACGGAGCTCCTCCTTCCTGGTAGGAGCTCCACTTTCTGGGGGCCCCAATTCTGGCCGGTGGAATTGGGCCCTTCTCCCACCCCTGTGGCTTCGGTGAAGAGCCTAGGGGTCACTATTGACTCCGCCCTATCCCTAGGGCCGCAGGTGGCGACCGTGGTCTCGTCCTGCATCTACCAACTGCGCAGGATCAGGAAAGTGGCATATCTTCTGACACCTGATGCCCTCCTGCAGGTCATCATGGCCCTCGTCCTCTCCCGCCTAGATTTTTCCAACTCGATCTACCATGGTCTGCCTAAAACATCGATGGGCAGACTACAGGTGGTCCAAAATCAGGCGGCGAGATTGGCCTTAGGGATCCCGAAGTGGCAATCTGCCAGGCCCCTTCTCGTTAAACTCCACTGGCTTCCTGTTGCTTCTAGGGCAGCCTTCAAGATCGGCTGCCTCACTTTCAAATCTTTGGCTGGTTTCTGTCCCACCTTTGTAAAAACTCTCATCCGACCCTATTGCCCGTCCCGCAATTTGAGATCTTCCCATCTTCACTTCCTGACTGTTCCCTCTTATAAGCTCTGCAGATCTGGAGGCCGGAGATTTGCATACCTGGCCCCCAAGCTCTGGAACTCTTTCCCTCTCTCCCTTAAAATTTCCAACTCTCTGACACTTTTTCGTAAATCTTTAAAAACTTGGCTTTTTCCCCAATCTGGCTAATCTCTCTGTCTCCTCTATTTCCAACCAGCGCCAGGAAACCCATGGTGTCAGTGCGCTATATAAGCTCCCCTTACGATACGATACGATACGAATAGGCGTAAGAGGAACCTGTGGGAAGGAAAGAGCATACAGTAAACACCACAGTTGGACGTCCAGAAAACCAAAATAAATTTCATGTTGTTATAAGGGTAAAAATATGAACCAGTATTCAGTGGTCCAAGGACCCTGTAAAAAATTTAAAAAAATTAAAAAAGACACACACTCGACATAGACATACACAAAATGTTAATACAGAACTAGTGATGAGCCAAGATCTTGCTCCCAAAAGTACTGGCTGAAAAAGAGCTGTATGGTAGGCTTACTTATTGTTAGGAAAAGTCTGAACTCATGAGCCCAAGCGTAGTTTTGGGGGGTGGGAAGTTCCTCACTGCTTAATATTGCAACCTAAAAATATTCAAGGGTAGGTTTTAGGATCAAATAGTTGTACAACCAATAAATAGTAACTGGCCCTCGATTCAGCAGGTGGACTCACGGTTACTGCACGGTCTAGTAGACTGTCTTCCCCTCAACGCGGCTCCGAAGAAGTGAGCAGTCAGGCTGGGTTAAGGATTTTATACCCTGCCGTGCCCGTCAATTAGGGTGTTAAATTGGCTTTAATTAGAAACGGAAGCCTGCCCATACATGGTTATAACACAGAGGGAAGGTCCGGTAAAACGCTGTAGACAGGTACGCGATGCGCGCTTGTACTGCGCATGCGCTAGAAGATAGTGTCTCTATGTCTGCGCATGCGTGGTCTACTCGCAGCGTCACACCGAGGAGCATGAGCTGCATCAAGACGTTTTGTTCTGCGCATGATCACATCGTTAGGAATGGGACATAGGCGAAACTTAATGCCCCATGCAGTTTCATTTGATTGCTCACTCTTAGTGTCATTGGTGAATTATTTTGAAAACGAGGGGAAAGAAATTCGAAACGTGGGACACAGGTTGAATAGCCTTAACCCTTCTTTTTTTCATGGGGCGTTTTTAAAAAAAAATGTATTCAAATGTAATCCAGGTTGCCCTGCGGACAGAGGTCCGCGAATAATTTTCTCTAATCGCAGAGAGAAGGTGCAGCTAGAAAATCACCACGGATCAACGTAATTGGCTCCAAGGGATCGAGTCATTAAGCCCGGTGGTGGCTGTTCCCAGACGGAACACCCATCTCTGTTCCTTTTCAAATAGTCCCACCTCTGTGGGGAGCTGTTCAATTACTGTCCAGTATATTTCATTCACACAGTGCTGAGATTCTAGGAAGTGGGCTGACATTTTTGTAGTTGCTTTTTTGCATCTTATATTACTCTTGTGCTCATTGATCCGTACTCTGATTTGCCTTGTCGTCATACCCACATATTCTTTTTTGCAGGGGCACGTGATTAGGTACACAACGTTCTTACTGTTACAGTTGGAAAAAGTGCGTTGTTCCCAACTGGTGCCATTGGCGAAGATGATGGTCTTACTCTTCCTGGTTAAGTGACAGCTATTACAGTTGCCACACGGGTGGTGGCCATGTACTCCTTGTAACCTTGTTTGTTCTGCTTTCTTGTCCTGGGGTCTGGTGTGGACAAGCATGTCTTTTAAATTCTTGCCACGTTTATGAGCAAAAAGTGGTTTCTCTAGCTCCAGTGAACCACTTGTCAAAATGCACCAATGTTTATTGACAAGTTTGGAAACTTGGTTCGATACCGGACTGTAAGTGGTGACACAGACTGTTCTGTTAGGCTGGTTGTCTCTCACAGGTTTATCTTCTAACAGAGCTTCGCGGTTATTATTCCTCGCTCTTTTCATTGCCTTCTGGATGATCTGGTTTGGGTATTTTCTCTGTTTTAGTTTTTTACCAAGGTCCATTGCCTGAGCTTTGTACTTCGTTATGTCGCTGCAATTGCGACGCAGGCGTAGGAACTGCCCGTATGGTAAGTTTTCCCTCAGGTGACGCGGATGGAAGCTGTCAAACCTGAGGAGGCAGTTCCTAGCAGTTGGTTTGAAGTGGGTCTCAGTTTTTAGCAGACCCATCTCGTGGTATATGTTCAGGTCTAAGAAAACCATCGACCTGTCAGACATCTGGTGGGTGAATTTGAGGAAAGGGTTCTGGATGTTGAGCCATTGCATAAATTCAGTGATTGATTGGCTGTCCCCTTCCCAGATCACCAGGATGTCGATGTAGCGACGCCACGTGTGGAGTCTTTCCCTGAAAGGATTGTCTGGGTGGAGAATTTTGGAAGATTCAAGATGGTGGACGTATAGTCCCGCCAGGCTAGGGGCAAAGGTACTCCCCATGCTGGTCCCATGGCTTTGCCTATAGAGAGTTCCCTCGTATTCAAAAAAGTTCTTTGTGAGAGCCATTGAGATACACTCCATGACCACTCCCCTGGGAATCTGATATTTCCATTGACCAGAGTAGAGTACCTCCTCAATAATCAGTAGTGTCTCATCGTGTGGGAGGCTCGTGTAGAGACTCTCCACATCCAGGGTCAATAACATTTGTGATTCAGGGTCGAAAGGATGGTCCTGTAGCAGTTGTAGAACTGCTTTTGTGTCTCTAAGATACGTGTTGGTGGCTTGTACCAGAGGTCGTAAGAAGGCATCTGCGAACTTCGACAGTGGCTCGAGTATCGATGAGATCCCAGACACAATGGGGCGGCCCGGTGAAAGAATCCACACGTGGCGTCGCTACATCGACGACATCCTGGTGATCTGGGAAGGGGGCGGCCAATCAATCACTGAATTTATGCAATGGCTCAACATCCAGAACCCTTTCCTCAAATTCACCCACCAGATGTCTGACAGTTCGATGGTTTTCTTAGACCTGAACATATACCACGAGATGGGTCTGCTAAAAACTGAGACCCACTTCAAACCAACTGCTAGGAACTGCCTCCTCAGGTTTGACAGCTTCCATCCGCGTCACCTGAGGGAAAACTTACCATACGGGCAGTTCCTACGCCTGCGTCGCAATTGCAGCGACATAACGAAGTACAAAGCTCAGGCAATGGACCTTGGTAAAAAACTAAAACAGAGAAAATACCCAAACCAGATCATCCAGAAGGCAATGAAAAGAGCGAGGAATAATAACCGCGAAGCTCTGTTAGAAGATAAACCTGTGAGAGACAACCAGCCTAACAGAACAGTCTGTGTCACCACTTACAGTCCGGTATCGAACCAAGTTTCCAAACTTGTCAATAAACATTGGTGCATTTTGACAAGTGGTTCACTGGAGCTAGAGAAACCACTTTTTGCTCATAAACGTGGCAGGAATTTAAAAGACATGCTTGTCCACACCAGACCCCAGGACAAGAAAGCAGAACAAACAAGGTTACAAGGAGTACATGGCCACCACCCGTGTGGCAACTGTAATAGCTGTCACTTAACCAGGAAGAGTAAGACCATCACCTTCGCCAATGGCACCAGTTGGGAACAACGCACTTTTTCCAACTGTAACAGTAAGAACGTTGTGTACCTAATCACGTGCCCCTGCAAAAAAGAATATGTGGGTATGACGACAAGGCAAATCAGAGTACGGATCAATGAGCACAAGAGTAATATAAGATGCAAAAAAGCAACTACAAAAATGTCAGCCCACTTCCTAGAATCTCAGCACTGTGTGAATGAAATATACTGGACAGTAATTGAACAGCTCCCCACAGAGGTGGGACTATTTGAAAAGAAACAGAGATGGGTGTTCCGTCTGGGAACAGCCACCACCGGGCTTAATGACTCGATCCCTTGGAGCCAATTACGTTGATCCGTGGTGATTTTCTAGCTGCACCTTCTCTCTGCGATTAGAGAAAATTATTCGCGGACCTCTGTCCGCAGGGCAAGCTGGATTACATTTGAATACAGTTTTTTTTTTTAAAACGCCCCATGAAAAAAAGAAGGGTTAAGGCTATTCAACCTGTGTCCTGCGTTTCGAATTTCTTTCCCCTCGTTTTCAAAATAATTCACCAATGACACTAAGAGTGAGCAATCAAATGAAACTGCATGGGGCATTAAGTTTCGCCTATGTCCCATTCCTAACGATGTGATCATGCGCAGAACAAAACGTCTTGATGCAGCTCATGCTCCTCGGTGTGACGCTGCGAGTAGACCACGCATGCGCAGACATAGAGACACTATCTTCTAGCGCATGCGCAGTACAAGCGCGCATCGCGTACCTGTCTACAGCGTTTTTACCGGACCTTCCCTCCGTGTTATAACCATGTATGGGCAGGCTTCCGTTTCTAATTAAAGCCAATTTAACACCCTAATTGACGGGCACGGCAGGGTATAAAATCCTTAACCCAGCCTGACTTCTCACTTCTTCGGAGCCGCGTTGAGGGGAAGACAGTCTACTAGACCGTGCAGTAACCGTGAGTCCATCTGCTGAATCGAGGGCCAGTTACTATTTATTGGTTGTACAACTATTTGATCCTAAAACCTACCCTTGAATATTTTTAGGTTGCAATATTAAGCAGTGAGGAACTTCCCACCCCCCAAAACTACGCTTGGGCTCATGAGGTCAGACTTTTCCTAACAATAAGTAAGCCTACCATACAGCTCTTTTTCAGCCAGTACTTTTGGGAGCAAGATCTTGGCTCATCACTAGTTCTGTATTAACATTTTGTGTATGTCTATGTCGAGTGTGTGTCTTTTTTCATTTTTTTCAATTTTTTACAGGGTCCTTGGACCACTGAATACTGGTTCATATTTTTACCCTTATAACAACAGGAAATTTATTTTGGTTTTCTGGACGTCCAACTGTGGTGTTTACTGTATGCTCTTTCCTTCCCACAGGTTCCTCTTACGCCTATTGGGCGCAACAGAGCGTACATACAACATTGATAGGTACATTTCACCTAGCATTTTTTGGTAAATTACCCTTTTACACTTGTTTTCATACCCATGTGAGTAAGGTGGGGATTAATGTGCAAATCCTTGTCCTGAAGAAGGAGTCGTAGTACTCCGAAACATGTTGACGCTAGTCAAAGGTTGATATACCATAATCCGTATATTGGTCAACCTATTCTTTTGCACTTTTTAATAGTACCAGCTGAGGGTTTAATAAAGAATTTTTCCTACGAGCTTGGTATTTTTAACCTTTTCACCTCACTCCTTTACTCACACCCTCCCTCCACACACCTACACATAGTTCACTACTAAGTGCTCCTACGTATCCGTGAGTTGCAGCACGCCGCATTCCGTAGAGGTTTGCGAAGGCCCCGATGATGAAGCATGACACCAAGGGGCCTGTTGGTGTGTGAGGGGCATTTAAACAACACTGTGTGCTCCCCATCACTTTAGGGATCACTTCCACTCTCTTAGTGGATTCTATTCTGTTTGAACGAATATCATGGGAGACTGAATCCACTAGTATCTCTCTCCCTCCCTCCTTTTGTTATGTTTATGTTCTAGACAGCGCGCAGCTGTGGGAGCCCCTTCCCCCTTTATAGACCACACTACGACACTCGACATACACTACATCCAACACCTTGTCTCTTTCCACCCACAATAACCATCATGGAGGACGAACACGGCCTAACCTTCAGTGAGGACGACATTGATAGAATTCTTGCTGATGTCAATCCTTTCGAAGGTCTAAGCAGAAGTGACCCAAGCCCAGCAGTAACAGATTGGGACGAGTTGATGAACTTGAGAAAAGTACAAATAAGGGCAGCCCTACATGGCCTATTAATGAGGGAATACCTAAGAAACAAAATATCCCCACAGGGTCTATTAGTCAGAAACAAACCATTTATCTTCCAGGACGACCTCGCTTTTAAAAAAGCTTGGTCCCTCATTTCCTGGCACTGTACCAGAGACTGGTTAGCCTTAATAGTTCAAACAGCTACAAGAAAATCTTTGGAATTAAAAGTAGAAATCCAAAGACTGGAAGTACACCTAAAAGCTTTCATCTCACCAGCAGATTTAAAGAAAGGTTTGGAAGAACTCAATCAGCAGATGAGGGATTTTGAGGCTACCTTAAAGCAAAGCAAATGTAACAAACTGAAAAAGGATAAAGACCGCTTCACCCCGGAGGGAGCATACCCGTACACGAAAGCTGACTATGTGATGAAAGGAAATACAACTGACAATGATAGCATAAGTTCGGACGGTAGCAATACCAGCACAAACTCGGGTGGTTTCCACCAAAGGAAACAACAGAGGGGAGGTTTCCGGCAACAGAGATCTCAATTTCCCCGCCAGAGAGGCTGGAGAGGTTTCCAGGGACCTCAATACAACCCATACCAAAATCCCTTTCAATTTCCCCAATACCAATTTGGCCCGCCACAGATGGGACAAATGTATCCTCAATGGGTGCCAGACCAAACAAACGCACCCCAAAATGTCCAGCCTTTTTTATCCTGGGGCCAGGGTACCCGCAGAGGGAGGAACAGAAAGGGCAAAAATGTCAACTGGCAACCAACAGTGGAAGCAGACCCCAGGGTGAGCACAAGGAGTATGACCGCGAACCAAGTGTCGACGAGCAACAGGGGGACCTAGTTATCAATATAACCCCATGGACCCTATCACCTTTGCAACTCAAAGTACTTAACAAAGGCTTAGGGTACGTCCCAACCAACAAACCGTACATAAAGAGATCCAGGATTTCATCAGAACTATCAAACTAAGAGCTTTCTTTAAGGGCAAGGAAACTGCTCAAGAAACCTCTGATACAGGTCTGAGACCAAAATCTAGTTTCACACCTCTAGACCACCAACTCCCAGTGGAAGTTCTAGCATTTGAGAATGCCATTATGCATGAACTAAACAAAATAGACACTAAACAGAAGGTATTCCAAAACCTGAGCAAGCTGGAGAATGAAGCGATCAGAGAACTAAAACAAAACAAAGAGCTTATTATAAAACACGCAGACAAGGGTGGGGCAGTAGTCATACAGACCTACAATGCATATGATAGACAGTGCAGGAGACTCCTCTCTGACACAAGGAATTATCAAGCATTGGCAGTAGACCCAACGGAGTCCCTGCGAATAAGAATTGAAGCAATGATTGAGGAAGCCTTGGCGCACAATTGGCTTACAAAGAAAGAATCAGAATTTCTTGTTCAAAAAAACCCACGCACTCCCTACTTCTACACCATACCCAAGGTCCACAAGGACCTTGATAACCCACCGGGCCGCCCCATTGTGTCTGGGATCTCATCGATACTCGAGCCACTGTCGAAGTTCGCAGATGCCTTCTTACGACCTCTGGTACAAGCCACCAACACGTATCTTAGAGACACAAAAGCAGTTCTACAACTGCTACAGGACCATCCTTTCGACCCTGAATCACAAATGTTATTGACCCTGGATGTGGAGAGTCTCTACACGAGCCTCCCACACGATGAGACACTACTGATTATTGAGGAGGTACTCTACTCTGGTCAATGGAAATATCAGACTCCCAGGGGAGTGGTCATGGAGTGTATCTCAATGGCTCTCACAAAGAACTTTTTTGAATACGAGGGAACTCTCTATTGGCAAAGCCATGGGACCAGCATGGGGAGTACCTTTGCCCCTAGCCTGGCGGGACTATACGTCCACCATCTTGAATCTTCCAAAATTCTCCACCCAGACAATCCTTTCAGGGAAAGAATCCACACGTGGCGTCGCTACATCGACGACATCCTGGTGATCTGGGAAGGGGACGGCCAATCAATCACTGAATTTATGCAATGGCTCAACATCCAGAACCCTTTCCTCAAATTCACCCACCAGATGTCTGACAGTTCGATGGTTTTCTTAGACCTGAACATATACCACGAGATGGGTCTGCTAAAAACTGAGACCCACTTCAAACCAACTGCTAGGAACTGCCTCCTCAGGTTTGACAGCTTCCATCCGCGTCACCTGAGGGAAAACTTACCATACGGGCAGTTCCTACGCCTGCGTCGCAATTGCAGCGACATAACGAAGTACAAAGCTCAGGCAATGGACCTTGGTAAAAAACTAAAACAGAGAAAATACCCAAACCAGATCATCCAGAAGGCAATGAAAAGAGCGAGGAATAATAACCGCGAAGCTCTGTTAGAAGATAAACCTGTGAGAGACAACCAGCCTAACAGAACAGTCTGTGTCACCACTTACAGTCCGGTATCGAACCAAGTTTCCAAACTTGTCAATAAACATTGGTGCATTTTGACAAGTGGTTCACTGGAGCTAGAGAAACCACTTTTTGCTCATAAACGTGGCAGGAATTTAAAAGACATGCTTGTCCACACCAGACCCCAGGACAAGAAAGCAGAACAAACAAGGTTACAAGGAGTACATGGCCACCACCCGTGTGGCAACTGTAATAGCTGTCACTTAACCAGGAAGAGTAAGACCATCACCTTCGCCAATGGCACCAGTTGGGAACAACGCACTTTTTCCAACTGTAACAGTAAGAACGTTGTGTACCTAATCACGTGCCCCTGCAAAAAAGAATATGTGGGTATGACGACAAGGCAAATCAGAGTACGGATCAATGAGCACAAGAGTAAAATAAGATGCAAAAAAGCAACTACAAAAATGTCAGCCCACTTCCTAGAATCTCAGCACTGTGTGAATGAAATATACTGGACAGTAATTGAACAGCTCCCCACAGAGGTGGGACTATTTGAAAAGGAACAGAGATGGGTGTTCCGTCTGGGAACAGCCACCACCGGGCTTAATGACTCGATCCCTTGGAGCCAATTACGTTGATCCGTGGTGATTTTCTAGCTGCACCTTCTCTCTGCGATTAGAGAAAATTATTCGCGGACCTCTGTCCGCAGGGCAACCTGGATTACATTTGAATACATTTTTTTTTTAAAACGCCCCATGAAAAAAAGAAGGGTTAAGGCTATTCAACCTGTGTCCCGCGTTTCGAATTTCTTTCCCCTCGTTTTCAAAATAATTCACCAATGACACTAAGAGTGAGCAATCAAATGAAACTGCATGGGGCATTAAGTTTCGCCTATGTCCCATTCCTAACGATGTGATCATGCGCAGAACAAAACGTCTTGATGCAGCTCATGCTCCTCGGTGTGACGCTGCGAGTAGACCACGCATGCACAGACATAGAGACACTATCTTCTAGCGCATGCGCAGTACAAGCGCGCATCGCGTACCTGTCTACAGCGTTTTTACCGGACCTTCCCTCCGTGTTATAACCATGTATGGGCAGGCTTCCGTTTCTAATTAAAGCCAATTTAACACCCTAATTGACGGGCATGGCAGGGTATAAAATCCTTAACCCAGCCTGACTGCTCACTTCTTCGGAGCCGCGTTGAGGGGAAGACAGTCTACTAGACCGTGCAGTAACCGTGAGTCCACCTGCTGAATCGAGGGCCAGTTACTATTTATTGGTTGTACAACTATTTGATCCTAAAACCTACCCTTGAATATTTTTAGGTTGCAATATTAAGCAGTGAGGAACTTCCCACCCCCCAAAACTACGCTTGGGCTCATGAGGTCAGACTTTTCCTAACAATAAGTAAGCCTACCATACAGCTCTTTTTCAGCCAGTACTTTTGGGAGCAAGATCTTGGCTCATCACTAGTTCTGTATTAACATTTTGTGTATGTCTATGTCGAGTGTGTGTCTTTTTTCATTTTTTTCAATTTTTTACAGGGTCCTTGGACCACTGAATACTGGTTCATATTTTTACCCTTATAACAACAGGAAATTTATTTTGGTTTTCTGGACGTCCAACTGTGGTGTTTACTGTATGCTCTTTCCTTCCCACAGGTTCCTCTTACGCCTATTGGGCGCAACAGAGCGTACATACAACATTGATAGGTACATTTCACCTAGCATTTTTTGGTAAATTACCCTTTTACACTTTTTTTCATACCCATGTGAGTAAGGTGGGGATTAATGTGCAAATCCTTGTCCTGAAGAAGGAGTCGTAGTACTCCGAAACATGTCGACGCTAGTCAAAGGTTGATATACCATAATCCGTATATTGGTCAACCTATTCTTTTGCACTTTTTAATAGTACCAGCCGAGGGTTTAATAAAGAATTTTTCCTACGAGCTTGGTATTTTTAACCTTTTCACCCTTTTCACCTCACTCCTTTACTCACACCCTCCCTCCACACACCTACACATAGTTCACTACTAAGTGCTCCTACGTATCCGTGAGTTGCAGCACGCCGCATTCCGTAGAGGCTTGCGAAGGCCCCGATGATGAAGCATGACACCAAGGGGCCTGTTGGTGTGTGAGGGGCATTTAAACAACACTGTGTGCTCCCCATCACTTTAGGGATCACTTCCACTCTCTTAGTGGATTCTATTCTGTTTGTACACATTATAAATGTGATCATTCACTGCTGTTACATATCAAAGTTGGGTTATGGATCTCATAACTCACTGCTCCTACCTCCTGAAGACATTTCAGGCTGGTCTACCTGGGCTTTGTGAGAGATGGAATGCAGGGAGCGCAGCTTCTGTAGGAGATGGAATGGAAGGCACAGAGAGTGTTGTGTGACAGGAGGTCAGGTACTTTTTTAAACAGGGAGGACAGTCTATGTTATATATGCTCCCCCATTACTCCTCTGTCCATGCATAGCAGTTGAACCTGTTGTTTGTTTCCTGCATGGCCAATTGTAGTTTACCCTATGTTAGACTAGTTGTGCACATTGTAGGACACATTTTCTTTTGCACCCATTCCTATATAAAAAACGCTTGCATTCACACATAACCTGTGCATGTTTCGTGTTCTGTTTTTTCCTGGGATTTATTCTGAATACCATAGACTAGGTCAAACAACAATGCCCCTTGTTACTTTCTCTCTAGTCAGGCACTAGCACCTAGACATATCACGAGAATGCAGCTGTTGTTTATGAGCATACATGTCTTGTCATATAACTGAGTATAGGAGTGTCAGCACACACTGAACAAGGGTTCTGAGACAAGATTGTTATGTCAGCTGAGATGTAGAACATCCATCTGTATATGCTAAGGTGCGGGGTTCCCCACTAATTCCAGAGATCTTTGATATATAATCATTTAGTTTCGGTAAAAGGGGTGGGGAGTTTAGATTACTCTGTCTTATAAAATGACAGAACTTTTTATGATATATGGTTTATTGACTATGCTAACAGCATTTATTTTATGCAATTCTCTAATTGTGGCAAGAATATTGTATTTTAGAGCATGATAGTTTTAAAAAATATTCTAAAACTTCCTTCGTCTCTCTTGGTTATCTTAGTGTGGACGGGTATGAGTGAGAGAGCAAAAAGGTGTGTCCTGTTACCACGATCCATGAGAGGGTTAACGTTGTTTCATTCTGGGGTGTCAAATCACTTGTTTCTCTGGAAACAAGGAAATTGTGTGAAATTATCACGAAATCAGCTGAGGGGTGCGATGATCGTAATATTAATCTTTTCTGCCGCAAAACACCGGGGCATCACGTTCACAGCTTGCATTCTCTGCATTCTCTCGTATGAGGTTCCAGAGCTGGACGTGCCTCAGAATGTAGAGGAAAGCAATGCTATTGAAAGAAAGGTGAGAAAACAATAGTAGCAATGCACTCGCAAACTCTGTAAAATTACACTAATGTGTTTGAGTGTGAATAAAACCACATTGTCTTATTTTATTTATTTTGATGGAATTTGGAAAAAAAGACTTCCTTTTGTTTCTTTGTATCGTGGCTACATTATGGAAAGGAAAAATATCCTAAAAGGACATTTCCAGCAATGTGCTTTTCTTTCTTTTGCATCCATTTCACAAGGGAACGAGTAAAGGAAAGGAGAGGAAATAGAGGGTAAGACCAGTTTCTTAAGGTCACGGTTTTCCGCAAGTCAGAAGGAGCGAGATAAAGACAGAATGAGGGAACAGAGAGAGAGAGCTGCCAGTGGACTCAGTGACAAATTGACAAATGTGAGCTGCATGAGACTAGTGTCACAGTAAGATGAAGGCTTGGTTTTGTGTCAGTGCCAAGTAGTCTTTGAGGTACTTGCGGACATTGTGGGGGGCTCATTTAAGAGATATTTGCATAAACGTGCCTCAGTCTGCCCCTAAAATACACAGGTGATACACCACTTTCCCGAGACTCCTGACGGCTCTGTCTCTTAACTACTCTGTGTGCATGTCTGTCGTCTCCTCTCCTGAGAGCACTGACTCCGCATATTGGTAAATTTGATACTTGTATAGCGCACTACTCACCTGGTACTGTTGTTTATTGCACCCTTCTGTTTCAATATTAGTTTATAATTTAAAGCATGTATCAAAAGCATTTGATGAACTAGGCACACAACAGAGAAACAAACTGTTATATCCTAAGGTTTACAAGTATATGTGAATCAGCCTAGGTCCTCCTAGCTGCTCAGCCAGAGTAAGAGATGGTGACGGAATGTTGGTGTGTCTGTGATGAATGGAATGCCTGGGTGCCTGTGTGGATGAGTGGTGACAGTTAGAGATGGGCTGAGCAGCTAGGCAGGCTGCTCCTGGTGGGGCTGGCGTAGGAGATATGGGAGCTGGGTTAAGAGCTGTTACATGGCTGATCCTTGTTGGATACCACTTGACATGGAACTAATAAAGTAGACTTTAAGAACTTACAACCTGGCTACCAGTGTCTTCATGTACAAAGCACAACACAAACTGTGTTTGTTCTCCAAATCATAACAGTTGACATTTTGGATAAAAACGCAGGCAGCAAGCCTCTACTGTGACTCACATATTCCTAGCGCATTCCTTTAGTATTATCCAGGTTTTCTGAGGTAACACAGCAACAAACTTCCACTAAAAGACCCCTCTGCTGCAAAAGGTGTGCCGGACCACCAGAAGATGAACCTACCTGGCTAGATGTTCTAAAACATTTAGGCACTTAAGAAAATGTATCTAGCCACTCGACCTTAGGGCCTGCTTATGATGGCGGTGAGGTCGGAAGCATTCCCGCTGGCATCCAGCCAATCAGTCTGACCGTTGCATTAGGATGAAGGCCGTCAGGGCTTGGCTATTGGGGGGAAAGACCGCCACGTCCGACAGGATCAAGGATCCCGTTGAAGCGTCGGTCAGACTCCTATTCCCTACAAACAGGGCGGTGCCTGAGCAGGCACCGATTTAGGGATCAAGATGTTATTTTACGACAGTCTGTTCATGGCGGTCCAACTGCCATGTACAGACTATGAGAAAAGGAATTTAGGGGCACCAAGCTGGGCCCTATACCCGTACAATGGCCTGTGGGTACCGGTGGTACCCCCACACACATCCATGCACCAGGCCCAACATGGTTGCTGGCACACTGTGCATGGTTGTGCACAAAATGCCTTTTTCAACAGCGGCTTGTGCTGCAGCCCATTCTCTAGGCCGCAGTACAAGCCACTGTTGAAAAAGGCATTTAGGACCACAGGCATGGCGGTCATATCATAATTGAGCAGGTGGAACAGCCAACACATTGGCGGATGGACACCTGCCCAAAATGATGCGTCTGACCGCCTTTGTAATCAGGCCCCAAAATAGAAAGAGGTTTAGTGAAGGACCCTGAAACCTCCAACTGTTGAAATCATCCCTTCTTTGCCACATCATCCGAAGGTCACTGAATAACAGACTTTAGAATTAGTCTGAAAATTGGACGGGATGTCATTGTAATAGCAAAAGGACCCGCACAAGGAAAATTATATATACATTATATTTTTTGCTCTATTATGCAATAGTATTTACACATATACAACTTTAACGCTTTCCAGGAAGAAGTGGAGTCCAAATCTTGACAAATATGAAGTAGAGCTTTTTATTCAAGGATAAGCATGGTGAAAGTTCAAAAAATTGCTAGCAGCCAACGCGTTTCGTCACCACTGTGACTTCTTCAGGGCTCTAAGGTTGGTTGAGCTGTAAAACATACACCTTGCGTCTTTTGAACCAAGAAATATCAATCTGACCACAATACAGGGAATGTATTCCTTCTTCCAATTCCTTTTGTTTTTGTTTTTGATCTAACTTCTCAGTCTTTCTTCTAACGTGCAGCTTTTAGCAGTATTCCCATCTGTGTCACCAGGATAATATCAGAAGTAATATGATAAGTTAAGCGTGACGTCTTTCACGTTTTCTGTCCTACGGGTTCAACGATTGTGATTTACGGGACCATCAAAATCTCTTCTTTAGGTATTGGGCATTTTTGCAGTGCTCCCGTTTCCGAGTTTATCGTCCCGTCCCAGTGATGTCATTGTAGCAGCGTAATTTAGGCTCCACCCCCCATCATGACACTTGTCTGTTTTATTTGGTCCACCATGTATTTCAACCATCAGCGAGTCCATTGAGAGTGTTTCATGTTTTCCTTGACACACATTTCCCATCAGAGCAAAAGGCTCTGCTTGCAAGGAGGAGGATGACTACTGCATTCTCCAATCACATTATTAGTGCACCAGGTAGCTAAAAAAAAGTGATCCATGTCGGCAAATAGGGCAGTTTTGAACTTTTGGAAACACTATAGGTGTTTTGTAATATATTGATGCATTTGTATTTGATATAAGCAATGCTTGAGGTAATATCAGTAAAATCAACAGCAAAAACCTGCCCACCAGACCATAAATGAAATCAAATAACTGTCCTTGGAGCCCCAAACCTGCAGACGTCTCGAGAAGAGATAGAGCCACAACATCAATCAACTAAGCAACACAGTCCCCCTTGCACCATTGTGCAAGGGTGTCTGTGTTGGCACAAGCAGGCATTGTGTGCCAACGTAGGGGGGAAGGACAGGGGAGCTTATTCATGAACCCCTTCTGATAGTTTCACCCGCAGGTTCGTCATTTTCTTGATGAACTTGCAGCGTGATTCTTGCATAACATTAAGCCGTATTTGCAAAGTGACGCATCTAGGCATATGCGTGACCTTGCGAAGCCCTGTGCCACATTATACCTGCATCAGGTATGATGTATGCAGGGAGGGCATTCCCACCCAACAAAGCCTCATAGGAGTGGCGCAGTGAAATCCATCAGATGTCACTGTAACAATTATAGAATGCCACTGTGCCACTACCTTACGCCTGCCTCATGGCAGGGCTAAGGGTGACGCAGTGCCACAGAGATAGGCTGGCCCCATGCATTGCTGGAGTTGCATCATGCTTGTGATACAACTGCAGCAATGCGTGATTTAGCACTGACAGATAAGTTCGGATACCAGGCGTATGTCATTAATTGCGACATGGAGTTTAGTACAGTGAATACTACACATCCATGGTATTGCAAGAAGGGCGTAGTGAAAAGTGTTGCAACACTTTTCATGAATGAGGCCCAGGAAAGGGCCCCATCTTATTGATAGTGCACATTCCTGCCCTGTAGTTTTGTCGCAGGGCAGCGCAGCAACATTCCTTGCAGCCCAAAGCCTGGGATCCCGCACCTACGCGCCTGAGTGGTACTATACCTGGCAGATATTGGCAGCCATCGGCAACCCCAGTACACGGCTAATCCCTGCTGACGAGGGGTGATACCCCGAAACACGTGTCCAGGGATGGCGAAGACAGCGAAGATAGCAGAAGATCGAAAGATGATGCACCCCGCACACTTTACTACATTGACCAGAGTCCTTAGGGGCGACACCGCCGGTGTGTGAGTAGTGTGCGACCCCACCCCCATTTGTAACTTTAAAGCTCCCGTGAGCAGTGGGCTGACGATCCTGGGATCCCGCACCTACACGCCTGAGTGGTACTATACCTGGCAGATATTGGCAGCCATCGGCAACCCCAGTACACGGCCTATCCCTGCTGACGAGGGGTGATACCCCGAAACACGTGTCCAGGGATGGCGAAGACAGCGAAGATAGCAGAAGATCGAAAGATGATGCATCGCGCACACTTTACTACATTGACCAGAGTCCTTAGGGGCGACACCGCCGGTGTGTGAGTAGTGTGCGACCCCACCCCCATTTGTAACTTTAAAGCTCCCGTGAGCAGTGGGCTGACGAGCCTGGGATCCCGCACCTACGCGCCTGAGTGGTACTATACCTGGCAGATATTGGCAGCCATCGGCAACCCCAGTACACAGCCTATCCCTGCTGACGAGGGGTGATACCCCGAAACACGTGTCCAGGGATGGCGAAGACAGCGAAGATAGCAGAAGATCGAAAGATGATACATCGCGCACACTTTACTACATTGACCAGAGTCCTTAGGGGCGACACCGCCGGTGTGTGAGTAGTGTGCGACCCCACCCCCATTTGCACTTTAAAGCTCCCGTGAGCAGTGGGCTGACGAGCCTGGGATCCCGCACCTACACGCCTGAGTGGTACTATACCTGGCAGATATTGGCAGCCATCGGCAACCCCAGTACACGGCCTATCCCTGCTGACGAGGGGTGATACCCTGAAACACGTGTCCAGGGATGGCGAAGATAGCAGAAGATCAAAAGATGATGCATCGCGCACACTTTACTACATTGACCAGAGTCCTTAGGGGCGACACCGCCGGTGTGTGAGTAGTGTGCGACCCCACCCCCATTTGTAACTTTAAAGCTCCCGTGAGCAGTGGGCTGACGAGCCTGGGATCCCGCACCTACGCGCCTGAGTGGTACTATACCTGGCAGATATTGGCAGCCATCGGCAACCCCAGTACACGGCCTATCCCTGCTGACGAGGGGTGATACCCCGAAACACGTGTCCAGGGATGGCGAAGACAGCGAAGATAGCAGAAGATTGAAAGATGATGCATCGCGCACACTTTACTACATTGACCAGAGTCCTTAGGGGCGACACCGCCGGTGTGTGAATAGTGTGCGACCCCACCCCCATTTGTAACATTCCTTGCAGCCCAAAGTGTTTGCACAATTTTAAAGACCAGCTATTTTCTGGTCTTAAAAAACTGCCTCTAACTGGAGTTAGGGGCAGTTTTTTGGGTTTTGCACCATACAGCGAATTCCTTGCAAATATCGCAAAGTGGGGTTAGCAGCAGTTTTTGCACAGGAACGCCTACCTTCCATCTCATTTTCGTTAAGTCCCGCAAACAGAAGTGGTGATCTTAAAAATGCATGCTTTTGCCGGAAAAGTGCCGCTAAATTGACTCTACGGCAGCGTTAAGTCCTTGTACATGTGCCCCTAAATTTGGCTTTGGCACATAGTGGGAATATCAAAATGTGGTGTCCTACCACAGATGGCACTGGGGCTTTGAACTGCTAGCCCCAAGTCAGCACAATGCCACAAACCACAGGATGACTAGCAACCTTGTGCTATTGTGCTTGGTTTAACAAATGATCTAGAATGTTCCCACAAAGAAGAATATAGCAAACAAACACTCTCAGACACTTTAAACACGCTTATGTCAAAGTAGAATTCTCTGCTAAACCAGTTTCCATTTATTTGAGGCTGAAAAGGAATGATTATATGTAAAATAAAGTGCAACAATAATGCAGCAAAATTTCCATTTTTGGCCGCAAAATTTGCACATTTATATTGCAATATCCTGGGGGGGGGGGGGTTTATCAAGAGAGCAAGTGAGACACTATAGCTGGTCAAACTCTGGCTCATAGATACTGAGGTGATATGATGACTCAGTCCCTACATGCTGATGGTCTATAATCCCAAGCATAGTTCTGTTCCTTAGCAGAATCCTTGCAACAAAAGCTGGGGCAGATGATTTAGGGTGTAGGGGGCATCCATAATATAAAATTAGTCTCTGACTGACAGTTTAGAAAACCCGAGCTTCGCTCTCATCTATTTCAGGACACTCACAAACCTTCAGTGAAAAAGATCTCCGTAATTCACTGTTACCCACCTATAATCCTATATTTAATAACCCTGCCCTTTTTATTAGGAGCCATTGCTAGCCTGGCTGCGTAATGTCATGTGAATGGAATGTTGTGTGGTAACAGTGGAATGTGGAGCATTCCTCCAAGGTCTGTAGAGGCAGGAGTGAGCGATGGGCGAGGAGACTGACCATAAGACATCTGCTCCCTGTGGGACATTATGTATCCACATCTTATCTGAAACTATAACCTAGCTTAATTAATAAAATTAATAAATAACCTACACAAACTGCGAGGCCATGCGTTTTATTGAATTTTACTCCCATGACCAGTTTCAAAGGACAATGTGCAAATAAAATTAAAAAGATACAAAAGAAAAGAGATTGGGTGCTACGGCAGTGTCTTCATCCACCAGACAGTGTGACTAGATTGGAAAAGCAGAGGCCTCAGAACTACACTGGAAGAGCCTATCCTGTACAGCCCACAGGGCAACCTATTTCAATAGCAGAAGAAGGAACCCCACCTCCTAAGAGTGCCGACCCTTTGACTGCTGAAAGATGTTCGAACATTGGCACCAGTGCTGCACAGGACGGACATTCCTGCACTCGTAAAGTAAGCATATGTCACAGCAGTCTGAGAACGAGTTTTGGCACTAGAAAAAAGAGCAGTTTAAACAAGACTTCTGACTATGACTAGTTTAATACGAGTTGGTGTGCACATGTACCAAGCGTCCGAGTTCAGGCTGGGCATTGGTGAGAGTTTCAATACTGGTCTCTGCGTCTGTTTTATTTTTTTAATTTCAAAGTATTTTTTATTTATTTTTATGCAAGAACATTAGCAATTCTGTTGCAAGGTTAGCCAATCGCAGTTTATACAACAGTGTCCTTAGTCATTATGACATGTTTGCTTAGCTAACCCCACATGACGTTATTTACTGAAAACGAGAGAAAAGCTGACAGAAAAAGGCAGGAAAGAAAGGGGTGAAAGAAGAAAAAGGGGACAGGCTCTAAGAGTTACATATCTTATTAATCGCTTGTTAATCCGACGTACGACTAGCATACTGTGAAGGAATTTGAAAACACGTTGCCCACATGTAGACCCGTGGGGCCATAGTAGTGGCACCCGGTTAAAAACACTTGTCCGTACATAAGGGGAACCAGGATGTGTTACGCCGACATGACTTGTTTTCATAAAAGTCTAGGTATGTGTTGAGTGATTCCCACATCCCTCTGGAGGCCGTTCTCCAGGGTGAGTTCTGTAGTGCAATGTTGTCCGCTCCTCTGAGATGAGTGATCCAGTTGAACCAGCCTTTGTATGAAGTCTTACTTGTGTCTTTCCAATTGGCTCGGACCATTTTCACTGCTGCTGTCAGTAGCAGAGCTGCGTCTGTTTTATAACAGTAAGAACACAACCCAGCAGGGACTGACTGACTGTAAATCACATGGCGAGTGGTGCAGGCTCTGCCAGTTTGCATTGTGTTTGCTTTATGATGTGGGGTCCCTCTACCCTATAAAAGGGAGAGTGTCTTCTGCAATGCGTTCTATTATTGGTGCTTTTGCAGGGTGTCCCTAGTTACCTGCAGAATTACCAAAATGAGTAAGTGCCTTCTGTGAATACAAAAATGGTAGTAAGTTTAGGATTTTGTCTTAAGTTAGTTCTGTGAATCGGGCCCTGCTTGTTTATGGAGGCTGGAGTCAACACAATGTGGATCCTTGGAGGTAGCAGCGCAAGCAACAGGAGAAAGAAATGCAAACGTGTTTTATTGTTTTCATAAATTCAGATACTGTTTATTTTGTAAAAAAATAATTGGGTCATCTTAAGGATGCTAGTGGATGACCACAGGGTTAAATTCACTACTGTCAGCTTATCAAAACTGAAAATACGCGAGCTTTTAAAAGTGAACGTTTTTGCTGTCAGACGGTGCAAATGGAAACTTCTCACTGAACTGTCTGCCTGACCACGCAAGTGCTCCAAGTCGTATTCTACTGTGATTGTATTCTATTAGTTCTGATGTGTATGAGGTTTTTTCATATAGAAGCAGTCGATCCCCTTTGTGCAGTTGAGTGCACTGTCCATGATTTGTTACAAAGACGAGGTGTTGTGTATACAATAACACAAGATTTCAGCATGTGCAAGGGCACCATACTAAAAATGTGCTAAAAAATTCAATGCATCAGAGCACAATAGTGTATGTGCTTGGACCCCGGCATAGCTGCCAAGTTACACATTGCTTACCTGTGACAGCAACATAATTTAAGTGCACTCTTGTGCGACATTCATGTTTTATGTGTGACACTATGTGTGAAACTTAATTGAGATGAAAACCATGCAGAAAAATTACTGTAAAGATAAATGTCAGAAATGACACCACGTGGTGCCATATTAAGAGCTAGCAGAAAGTGCCACTATCTGCGCTAATGCACTTGCCCTGAGACAGTGCTGGCCACTGGTGGCATAATGCAATTGAATTTAAAGTTACCTGCGTCTGCGGAGAGCAGGGACCAACCAACATCAACATTGTAAAACAATGACCAGTGTCCGAGGTTTATCCATGACATCTGTTGATCTTTCCTTGACCGCTTATAATATGCCCTGTCTGTTGACACTGGTAGCTATTTTCACCCAAGGGACAAAAAAGGACTGCTGCTGATTGCAGAGTAACTCTACAAATTGTGCAACAAAATGTAGAAATGCAGGTATACTGGAATTACTAACGATTCGCGTAAGTCTGAACCGTGATGTGTGGCACTTGGCAGGGCTGTGGTGCTAAGATGTTGTAAGGATTTTGGGGGCCCTGAGCCAAACGTATTTTGGGGCCCCTGTTCGGAACACTTTGATTTTATGATCCAGTTTCAGCTCTGTCATGCCCTCTTTGGTCAGTTTGCTGACACTGCACAAGCGCAATCGTCCAAATGCTAATATGTCTAAATCTAATATTCAGGGACAGTGACTAGTGTTTTCAATATTGTAACACATCAGCAGCTCACTAATGTTGATGCGAATAATATCTGCGACACCCTCCCATTTTTCATATTATAGGTGCTGTTTGGTCTAAAAGAAACTTTTTTTATGGATGTTGTATGAAACATAAACACAAGATTTGTCTGCAAAATATCTATAATAGACTCTCACACATCGCCCTCATTAACAATAAATTAAAAGAAAATGCTATTTATAACATACTGTTTAAGAATTATTCAAGGTCTTTCGGGCAAGAACAGAGCTGGCTCTATCAGGGGCCCCCTAAAAGGCTGGGGACAGAGCCCACTTTGCCCATGCATCAAAACGTCTCTGCTGTGGGATCTGGATAAGTGTGTGAGGTTGTAGCTATCATTGCTTATGCTGTTTTGGTGCGTTTGAGCATGAAATTATGCAATCAGTGTTATGCTGTCATAGTGCATTGAAGCATACGAGATACATGGTTGAATATGCTGTTGCGGTGCATTAGAGTGCAATATCTGTGATGCTGTTTTGGTGTGTGTGAGCACATAAGATCAGAATGGCTGTTATGCTGTTGTGGTGCATTGGAGTATATAATTAAGCAATGGCTGTTATGCTGTTGTAGTGTGCAGGTGCTGGTTATGATGTCTGTTTGTGCTGTTGTGGTGCTGATAGCCAGAAACCGGTCCTAGGATGCTTGATTCCGGTCCAGGGAAGACATGGCTTGGCAATTCGGGCTCGACCGTTCCCATGAGGCACAGGGTCAAGACTGATTTGCATATGGCCATGTCTGAACTGGGGTGGTGTGGTGAGCAAGATAGTGATGGATTAAACCCAGATCTGTGACTGGGGGTAAATGTTTTGCCATTGTGCAACATTCCGTCCATCAATTGTTGTTTTTGAAGTGGTGGTGCTTTGGAGCACAACGTGGTGCAATGCCTGTGATGTTGTGGTGTGCTGCACCAAATAAGCTCACAATGGTTGTTATTCTGTTGTGGTGCTTGGAAGTAAGTTAGGGCACCATGGTTGATATACTATTTAGGTGCACTGTTGGGGATGTTTATGATGTGGTGGAACGCTGCAGGAGGCTGTGGGACAGTAGCCAAAATACGGTTGTTGTATATGACAGTCCTTTTGGTCCTATGGGTCTGAATGTGCATTCCTAAACAGGGATCTGGTGACCACGAGTAATGGTAACAAAATGTTCCAATGCATTGGCTGTTCGGTGTTGGTGGCCGTTACTAACTGATGGTAGGGAGTGTTGGTTGGTCCTAGGTTGGAGGCTGAGTGCAAGGGAATTTAGATTATTGGCACAGTCTTTTGAAGCATTTCATGCAGAAGTATGAGCCCCAAGATTGATTCCGGTCGAACAACTGAAGCCGTATTGACAAAAAACAAGGTTCTGGCATAGCTATGAAGCTGACCTCCCATTGCGTGGTAATACTAAAAGACGTTTAAAACGCTATTCCTTTTTCTAATAAAATCATCAAACATCGGTTTGAGGTTCCCCACTTACCAAAAACCTTGTGATTTAAGTGTTGAGTCATGTGGCGAAATAGTCCAATTTTGTCAAAATAGTGATTGGCCTTGAAGAGAACCCCACCTTGCAATCTACGGGGTTCGAAACGTGTCGACCAGTATAGATGTTGTTTTGGTCTTGTTTTTTGGCTGTGTAATAAGTGTAATTAACACAGATTTTTTAATTTAACACTGTTACCTGTGGTTGTTCTTTGATTGATCAATCATTGCCTCTGGTGTTTTGAAAAAAGTAATAAGACAGTGATGTTGTATATGTTTTATGTTTTATGTCATCTGTTAGATTTGGCTGTCTCTGGTTGGCAGACGTAGTTACTTCTGACCAAACAGGCACACCAGTTATATGTGAAAATATAGCGTTCTTTATATCATCTTTATCATCAGGCCAATAACGGTAAAAAAGAATCCACAATAAGTTAAAAGAAAAAGGTGATTGTAAGTGCGTTGCAACGAGACTCAGTTCAGTTCGGTTTCGAGTGGCTGGTGCGACTCGGATACTCACAGTCGACAGGGGGGTGATGTGGAATCAGCTGGTACGATGCGTACGATAGTACGAGTCGGTTCAGGGGAACCGCGATTAGAAGCTGCTGGACTGTAGAAGTCAGTACGAGGCGTACTTGATGTTCGGCTCGAGGCGTACGAGCCGCGCTAAAATACTGCTGGGCTGTAGATGTTGGTACGAGGCGTACTTGATGTTCGGCTCGAGGCGTACGAGCCGCACTGAAATACTGCTGGGCTGTAGATGTTGGTAAGAGGCGTACTTGATGTTTGGCTCGAGGGGTACAAGCCGCGCTGAAATATTGCTGGGGTGTAGATGTTGGTACGAGGCGTACTTGATGTTCGGCTCGAGGCGTATGAGCCGCGCTGAAATACTGCTGGGCTGTAGAGGTGCAATGCGATGCGTACATGAGGTACGATTCGTAGGGTGTGAGCCGCAACTAAGTCAGCAGGCCTCGTCAGATGCGATGCAATGCGTACAGGAGGTACGGTTCATAGGGTGTGAGCCGCGACGAAGTCAGCAGGGCTCGTCAGATGCGATGCAATGCGTACAGGAGGTACGTTTCGTAGGGTGTGAGCCGCGACAAAGTCAGCAGGGCTCGTCAGGTGAGATGCGAGCCGTACAGGAGGTACGGTGTGAAAGATGTGAGCCGCGACAAGGTAAGCAGAGCTCTTATTAGTCCAAAGCAATCTAAAAAACTACAGCCAAAAAGGCCCTTAGTTATAGGGCAAATGGGGTCTTTGAAGTTGTTTGATCCTGCAGGGGGTCCCCGGTACCCAGGTCCTGTGTGTGGGTGTTTCCTGCCAGATGACCCCTCTTTCCTTTGAAGGAGGGAGGCAGGGTTGTCAGACGCTCAGCGGGAAGTGGGGCTGGCACTGTGGAAGGCAGGACGTTCTACAGAAACTACTCCACCCTGCCCATCTAAATGCAGCCAGCTAACACCAGGCTCTGGAGATGGCCCAGACCCTGTCACTTTTCCCAGACATCTGACTACACATCTTCAGCAGCACACAGCAAGGTTTGGGTAAGAAAATAGTCACTTTCTAAAAGTGCTATTTCCAAGCTCAGAGTCTAAAACTCATTCCACTAAAAGAATGCATTACAAACTCCTGAGTTCAGGGACACTCACCTGGAATCTCTACCATTTTCCCTGGGTCAGATATGAATATGAGATGTCATATTTATCAGAAGGAGCACTTGCACTGTGGCACCGATCAGCAGTGGCACAGTGCTCAGAGCAATCTTGTCCAGCGCAAAAATAGGTCATACACGTAGGAGGCATAATGAAAATGGAAAGGGAGACCCACGCCAAGGATGCCAGGTCTAACATCGTCCATGTAAGTGAGTGATTTGTCTTGAATGTTGTCCAGCATTTGTGCATTCTTTTTGAGTAATTCATGGCTCTCTAAGTCAAATTGTTGTTGTTGGTTTTGTGGTATAATGTGTAAATATGTTCAAAGATATGAGAATTTGTAAAAATAAAATAATTTTTTGAAATAATATCAAACATATGTTCTTGAATTGAATTAGAAAGGTAGTCATTATTTGATTTTTATGGCGCCTTTTCCTTGTGAGGTACTAAAATAAGTATCAGCATTGGCTATCTCGTTGTTTGTTGATTTAAGGATCAGCCTTGCTGATTAGAGCCAGACCCTATGTTGTTATATAGAAGTATGAGGAATAGCATTTATGTTTAGGTGTGTTATATTCATAAGGAAAGGGGAGGTATAATATCATTGTGATGTCATGGTGTGTGGTAAGATTGAAATGTTGATCCAGGGTCTGTGGAGGTAGTAGTGACAGTTTATATAAATAAACATGTTATTGCATGATTAATGCCTTAACCGCGGTGGGAATTCCGTCGCTGTGCCGGCGTTCTAAAAGGTGGGCGGGGCTGCGACTGCGTTGGCCGTTCGCAGCACCAGGGTGGGGGGGCTCCCGTCGGCCGTTGGCCGATGGGAGCACGGATGGGTCAATTAAAAACCTTTGCAACAATTTTTTTTTTAAATAGCATCAGGTCCAGGTTTTCGTATGCGCTAGAAAATAAATACATGTTTAAAACAGAAAGAATTAAAAGACAATAAGATGTGAGAGAAAAAAGAGATACAAATAACTGGATTTACATGTGGCAAGCAGTAGTGCAGTCTTCTAAAGTGTGTGTGTTTATGCAAAATAAGGAAATCAATGGAAGTAGCGCCGTTCAAATAGGAAGGTGTGAAAAGTTTGATTGGAATAAGTTTGAACACTGCCTAGATTCCTGCGTAACCTGCCCCAGTGATGTCAACCAGTCATGTGTGATGATTCCAGCTGAGAGGGGAATGGCATCAAGATGGAACAGTCAGTTGGGACGGGGGGTTGCAAGGCCAAATAGTGACCTATTCTCTGCTCTGCCCTTCGCCTAGAAGGTCCTGGGCCTCTACCTTTTTTGAGAAACAGTGGATGAATTTGACCAAAGCACAGTTTACATGATGTTAGAGGGGTCAAAGCATGCCAGCACTGCATCCCTGCAGGGTTGAACACAGGCACAGAACATGTATTATGTCCTCTTTTTGCTGATTGCAAAGCAGGCAAGTTACCTGTTCCTTACCCCTTTTATAGGCTGGAAAATGGCAGGGGATTGAGATTACCCCATTTTCAGCTTCCTGAACCGTGTCTTTGAGCTTTCGTTGTAGGGATTATTTAAGTGGCACTGTGGTTTCAGATATTTATAGGTGCGCAGTGTCATCCAACCGTGTTTCTGTGCAGAGGTTAGGCTTGCCTTCAATTAAGGAAAGCTGTTTGGTGCTGATTTTTGCCATCCTTTTGAATTCCTGGTGACTGATTGTTAGTTTCCAAGTGGTTGCTAAACCGAGTGTGCTAAGGCCTTGAGTCAAATAGAGTTTTCCCACCAACCTTTGTTTTGTGGCCAGTTCAATTAATAGGTAATTAGCCAGAGTTCCTGTCTTTGCAGCCTTAAGATTGTGGCAGTTTATTGCAAAGGCCACCTCACGTGCCAGCGCCTGTCTGCATATAGCAAACTCTAGTCTTATATGAGCAGGTGGAGTATGGGAGGGAAGCTGGAAAACTGTTCTATAAATCTTCGTGATCACTTTATCAAGTATCTTGCTCTCCTTTCCTTGAATTAATATCCTTGGTCTGGGCTACTTGAAGGATGGGCGTAAGTGTGGGACCTTTTCATTTTGGGTAAACAGATCTAAGGGCCAACAATAGTGCAATGCCCTTCTTTTTCTATTTCATTGAGCTAGCTCCTGTAACTGCCGCTGTCATTAAAGTGGACTCCTATATACTTTTGGATTTTAGTTGCTTTGAGTTTTTCCTGCTCGAGAAACACGTCTTGTTTTGTGTTCCAGGACCTCGAACCGCAAGGATCTTGGTTTTATTTTTCTTGATCAGCAGTCGGTTCCTAGTTGAGAATATGGCAGTTGCATCCAGGAGATGTTGTAAGACAATCTTTGTTTTACTGATAAGGACCAGATCATCTTCATAGAGTAAGTTTGAAAGGCAGAAAACGCCCACTTTGGGTGGATGAGAGTTTATTGTGTTTAGGGCCAGAGATAGATCAGAAAGGAATACGTTGAAAAGAGTTGGTGCAAGAACACAACCTTGCTTGAAGCCTTGCGTAGTGATTATGGGCCGTGACAAGTGCGATCCATTTCCGATTTTTATCCGATTTACCTACATCTGGCTCAATTAATAAGATACCTAGGTGATTTCTTGTGTATGTGCTTCTTTCCAGAATTCTACAACCATCCTGAAGAGTTCCTTCTTTAAAATATTTCTGAAGGAAAAGCATTTCTGTTCAGCTTAGATTAGGTTTCGGGGCATAGGAGGAACCTCTGCGTTTCATGCACCTTAAGGTCCACTGATCTACTGGGTGTGGGTTATAGAAAATGAGGTTGCTGGCAGCAATGCAGTGAAGTACCAGATTAGGCAACTAACCAGGAAATTTGCTTATTAAGCCAAGCAAATGATGCAAAAACCATAGATTTTCATGTTTGACACCTCGAGGAAATACTGGAGGTCTTTGAAGGCCAGTGCCACATACTCACGCTTCTGAAAGACTAGGCAGATTCTGTCAGCCTAGTATCATAGTTATTTCAGTCTCTCAATGAGCTTTTAAGGGCGCCCTGAAACATTATATAACCATTTCCCAACAGTCTTATCAAAGGACCAAGAGCAGCTCCACACTATCCTCAGTGTAAAGGAGCAGGGGATTTTCCTGAGCATATACACTTGTAGATTTGCAACACTGACTATGGCATCAATTTGGGGCATGCTAAAGACAGAATTCAATTTGCAGCACATGGTAATGGAGTATATATGGTGGGGTAAGTCAAGTTCCATGAGTAGCGAAAATCATCTTTCTCTTTAGGGTTAAATAGTAGACTTGTTATAATCCATCCAGGGAACAAAAAGAATAATCCAGTGCAAATCCCCACGTTGCCTTTTGTCACTAGTTCATGCTTCTCACCTAGCCAGGATAAGCTCATGGCTATCAGGAATAAACCAAGAGAAGGACCCACTGAATAAGATAGCCACACCTGTGATGGGCCAAATTACCGTCTCTGTTTGCTGGAAAACTGGAGCTTGCATACACGCAACGTTGGTGGATGCATGGTCTCAAGGGTTGATCTTTGTAGAATAAAAGGACTTACAAAAGAAATATCGTGAGCCAAATAAAGGGGATCTGACATAGAGGAGCGATCTGCCTTAAATGTGGCCACACATTTTACAGAAGGCAATAACAAAAAGTTATGATAGATTGTTAATGAGTTGTTGACAAACGTTTTAGTCATATACAATACTTCATTCATTTGAAAAGTCACTGAAAAAGACAGTACCCCCCGTTGCCCTCTTGTAGAATTAACCAGCAGCGAATTGACGACACCTATTTACTCTCCAGGTGAGTTGAATGTGACTTTGATCTTATTTCTCTTCTCACATTACTACATCCCCCTGTCTTCCTCTTACATCTGCTGTAGTATAAGCGGACCCTAGATCGGAAACCTATACTGTGATCTCCTGTGATCCTGTGTAGTACTGCAGAAGGTCATGCATGTGCATGTCTGTGTGTGTGTGTCTGTGTGTGTGTGGTTGTGTGTGTGTGCGCAGATAATGTATCTGCGCACAGAGGTGGTGTGCCTGGGAAATGTGAATGTAGGTGTGTATTGACAGTTATATAGTGGTTTGAATATGTGCAGGTAAGTGGGCATGTGTATCCACGCAGATCTTTACTCAGGTGTATGTAATGCTGTAGTGGTGATATTTATGTGGAGGTGTATTTGTGTGTGAAAAGGTCTGTGTATGTGGAGGGACCTGTTTTAAAGGTGTGTAAGTGTTGAGTTGTGTGTACGGAGAGATGTAGATATTAAATTTTATGTACCTGTAGTTTTTATTAATAATTTGCTACCACCGTTTTGCTGTTTCATTGTGCTACATATAACAGGTGTTACAATTCTCCAATTTAATGCTACTCAATTAAGTGACTTCAGAAGGATGACCAATGTGTAGGCCAGGGGTGCCCAAACCTGTCCTGGCGGGCCGTATCCATGCCAGATTTTTGGGATATCCCCATCTGGGGATCACGGTTCGATCCCCGGCACCGGCGGCAGATTAGCCCAGCACCAGGTGACTCTGGGAAATAGCTGGCGCCGCGGCTAGGGCGGCTGACTCCGGAATCTGGAGATTTTTTTATTTAAGGTTTCTGTAGAGCGCGTAGTAACCCTCGAGCATCCCAGAGATCAGGGTTCGATCCCCGGCACCGGCCGCAGATTAGCCCAGCACCACGTGACTCAGGGAAATAGCTGGCGCCGCGGCTAGGGAGGCTGACTCCGGAATCTGGAGATCACGGTTCGATCCCCGGCACCGGCGGCAGATTAGCCCAGCACCAGGTGACTCTGGGAAATAGCTGGCGCCGCGGCTAGGGCGGCTGACTCCGGAATCTGGAGATTTTTTTATTTAAGGTTTTTGTAGAGCGCGTAGTAACCCTCGAGCATCCCAGAGATCAGGGTTCGATGCCCGGCACCGGCCGCAGATTAGCCCAGCACCATGTGACTCTGGGCAATAGCTTGCTTAATCTTCCCGACGGCCCCTAGCGCCTAGAGACCCTTACGGGTGATTGTGCGCCTTACAAATGTGGATTATTATTATTATTATTATTATTTGGGCCGATTCCGATCCGGTTCGTAAAAGCACATCTGCCCGAATCTGTCGGACAACCACGTACGCCCGGGAGAGGACTGCCCGGGACCCGTGGAGCCCGTCCTGGTCACTCTGACCTGCCATCGGCCTGGAGAAGGGAGCGCCGGACGCCCGGGGGGAGGACTGCCCGGGACCCTTGGAGCCCGTCCTGGGCACTCTGACCTGCCGTGGGCCGGGGAAGGGAGCCCCGGACGCCCGGGGGGAGGACTGCCCGGGACCCATGGAGCCCGTCCTGGGCACTCTGACCTGCCAACGGCCCGGGGAAGGGAGCCCCGGACGCCCGGGGGAGGACTGCCCGGGACCCGTGGAACTCGTCCTGGGCACTCTGACATGCCGCTGACCCGGGGAAGGGAACCCCGGATGCCCGGGAACCGTGGAGCCCGTCCTGGGCACTCTGACAAGCCGTCGGACCGGGGAAGGGAGCCCCGGACGCCC